>NC_087482.1:15152534-20152534 GCF_036417665.1 Passer domesticus
TGATGTTTCACTGCTTTTTAAATAGATCCTCTATGCAAAACCTGAGGGCTGTAGTTGAGCTGAGCCCTGTTTTGCTTGGAACTTTTTTGCCCCCACAATTTCCCACAAAGTGAAGGTGGAGAAATTACTAACTTTTACTAAGAAAGATAATAGGTCTAATGGGCTCTTGTATATTATGGATTGATCAGTATACTCAAGCTGTAAAATTTTTGTATGAAAAATTAACAAGCACAGAACCTGTAGTCTGGACTCTGGAGGATACCGAACGGTTCCAAGACTTAAAGGCTCGATTGACGAAAACCCCAGTTTTGAGTCTGCCTAATTGAAGAAAACCATTTGATCTGTTTGTTAATGTTAATGAATGGATAGCATATGGAGTGATAACCCAAGGCTGGGGGGGAAGCAGGAAGCTGGTGGCTTATCTGTCAAAATTATTGGATGTGGTTGCAAGAGGGTGGCCAGCCTGTATTCAAGCTGTGGCAGCCACAGCTACCTTATTAGAAGACACTCCAAATCCTACATTAAATGGAAGGATTTCAGTACACACATCCCATTATTTGAGGACAGTGTTAAGCCAAAAACTCCTCAGTGGCTAACACACAGCTGAATCCTGAGGTATGAAATAACCCTGATGAATGTCAAGAATCTAGAGACTGTCACCTCAAAAGGTTGAAACCCTGCTCAATTCTTAACCGGGGAACCAAAAATGGAAAATTTAGATCATAATTGTATAGAGCTAATTGAGATGCAAACAAATGTAAGAGAAGAGCTAGAAGAAGACCCCTTACCATATGGAAGGATCCAGTATATAGATGGATCCTCCCAAACAGTAATGGGAAAATGGGCATCAGGATACGCCATTATTGAAGCAGAGGAAAACAAAGAAAAAGGGAAATTACCCTCAAATTGCTCTGCACAAACTGCGAGGTATATGCCCTAAAGAGAGGTTTTGATTTATTAGATGATATAGGGACAATCTCCATGGATTCTCAATATGCCTTTGGGATAGCTCATACCTTTGGAAAAATCTGGCCAGAGAGGGCATACCTTAACTCAAAGGGGAAAAATCTGGCACATGAAAGTCTGATAGGGAAGCACTTGAATCCCTCAGAGGACCAAAAGAAATTGCCACAGTCCATATTAAAGGCTACTAAAAAGGGGATACCCCTGAAATCCAAGGAAACAAATTAGCAGACCGGGCAGCCAAAAAAGCAGCCTTTGAAATGCTGGACTCAGTCATAGTCCTAAGGGTAAAAAAAGACCAGGGGAAAATAAAGGAAGAGGGGGTTCCAGTTTTCAAGGACAAGGAGCTAAAAGAAATAGAGCAAATGGGAGCAGTAAAAACAGGGGATGGAAAGTGCTGGACCCCAGATGGATGATAAATATTCAGCTGAATAATAACCAGGAAAGTGATGGAAGAGATATACCAATTAACTCACTGGGGAACACAATGAATATATGATCATTTCCTGAAATATTGCATGGGGACAGGAATATATGAAATGGCCAGATCCATCACAGGAGAATGTCTAACCTGCCAAAAAGTCAACAAAAAGGTAATGTGAAAAACAACTCCAGGAGGGAGGAAATTAGCCATAAGACCTTTCCAGAGTATTCAGGTTGATTTTACTGAATTAACTCCAGCCCCAGGGTAGCAACACCTATTGGTCATAGTTAACCACCTAACCCACTGGGTTGAAGTGTTCCCCACAAGAAACTCAAACTGTGACAAAAGTTCTCTTGGAAGAAATTCTTCTGAGATATGGGCTAGTAAATCTTATTGATTTGGACTGTGGCCCCCACTTTACATCCAGTGTTCTGCAACAAGTCATCAGGGCCCTGGGAATAAAGTGGGAGTTACACACCCCTTGGCACTCTCAGAGTTCTGGGAAGGGCGAGAGGGTGAATCAAACCTTAAAGCATATCTTAACAAAATGGGTCTTAGAAACCCAATAGAACTGGGTCAAATGTTTACATCTAGCCCTATTACAAATAAGAACAAGAGCCAGAACAGATCTAGGGGTCTCTCCTTATGAAATGCTGCTTGGGCTGCCTTTCTTGCTTACCCTGTACAGTACCAGGGAACATCTAGAAGGGGGCATGACAATGCAAAAATACTTAGAAACAGTAACAGCAACCCTGGAAGAACTAAGGGAAAAGGGACACCTTCCCCAAACTTCCCCACTGAACTGTAAAATACGTAGTATTAACCCAGGAGACCGGGTATTGATTAAATCATGGAAAACCTCTCCACTCACTGCTCGCTTTGAGGGCCCCTTCCAGGTGCTGTTTACAACAAACACCGCAGGAAGAACAAAGGAGCGGGTGTGGACACATGCAAGTCCAGTGAAGGGTCCAGTACAACCCCCAAATGAGGCAAGCAAATGGACTATAGGCAGCAGAGACAATAAAGACTTGAAATTGGTCCTGAGGAAAACAGCAAAAGAAGCGCAACCCTGAACACAACCCCCCACGGGAAGCATCTACATTGTTATCCTTAAATCCTTAAAGCTTGTTAATGTTTGTTATAGTACAAGGTCAAGTTTTGTTCAGCTAAGAATGACAATCAAAATAAGATCTCAGTTTCTGGTACTGTTCCATAGAGCACTCTCCTTGCAACCCTAATTGGGACCAAATTGAAGAAAGGGAGTCGGTACAATAAAGGTCATGGCAGAATGTCTCCAGAAGAAGGGAAAACCAGAAGTGGGAGGCAAGACTGGATTGGGAATTACCTCCAGGAAATACTCTCTGGGCACCGAGAAAACCCCTGTGGTTCGAGAGGTGAGGAGGCCAGCCCGTACCAGACTCCCACTCGTAGCAATGCTACTACTCACCCACTTTGGAGGAAGTGGAGGAAACACTTGTGAGAAGTGTTACTATCCCTTGTATAGAGGAGATACAGTACGTGTACTCATCAGAGTACACACAGACATGAATCCCAAATGCATCGATCACTCCCAGTTAACAACCTGTAAAGAAGAAAATAAATTATATGGGCTGGCTAAAAATATTGCAAACCCAAGCCAGAGGATGTCAGGAGAGTGCCCTGTGAAAGAAAGATGGGTATGCTTTGAACAAGGAAGTGAAACCAACTCAGAGGATACATTCAAAGAGAAAGAAGTGCAATTGAAAAGACAAAGGGATAGAGAGGGACAAATATACAGAAAGAATCTTTTTTATCAATATGGTACAAAAGAATTTAATTTGATTCATTGTTGAGTGTGCAGGGGGACACACTTAAGTGAAATTTGGCCATGGGACAGTATCAGTTTAGGTCCCCTAGACATTTTTAAATGGATTACATCAAGAAAAAGCACAGTGGTACCCAAAAGAAGGGAAGGTGAGTGGAAGCTTAAATCAACAACAACAGAGGAAGAGTTCAATAACATTAAAAAGTGTGTGCTGGATTGGCACGGCTAACAAATCAGCCATGGCATTGCCTTCTGCTAAAAAATCTGGAAGAGAAGAATGTGAGCGAATGTGCATTACAAAGTAAAGTTCTTGTTGAATGGAAAGAAGTAGGATTAACTTTTTAAGCAAACCGTATAACTGATCATCAGAAACTTCTTTCAGCAGAGATCCTTCTGCTCTTTCCACCACACCTGCAACGTAAATTGAATCCGTTACTAAATTAAAAGGAAATGTGAATTTTGAAAAGACCCGTACAACTGCTGCTAACTCTGTAATCTGTGCAGAACCATCTACTTCCTCAATATCTGATTCCCATTTTTTTGTCTCTGAATTTTGCCAAGCAATCACAGACCTTTTAGACTTCCCAGAACCGTCTGTAAAAAATGTGATTGCCTCGAGGGGTGCATTACTTCTTAAAGGCTTATGAATTAATTTTAAAGATGAACTTAATAGCTCATGTTTGGGACAATTGACTGAAATTTTTCCTGCAAAATTTTCCAAAGCAAATTGCATGACTTCTGAATTTTGAATTAGCCATTCTAAATAGATGGATGTGACAGGCAGGAAGAGTTCTGCAAAATCTTTTCCTGCAAGTGAAAGCATTCAAGATCTAGCCTTGATAATCAATTGTGAAATAATTTCAGGGCAAGTTGTTATAGTTTTACCCAATTGACGTGATAGGAAAACCCACTCTAAGATTATCAGATGGTCCTTCTTCTCTAGATCCCACTGGAATATCAAACCATGAAGCTGTGGACTCTCTCCTAAAACTGCAAACAAAAAAGACAGGTTAGGATTATACCGATGAGCCTGACGTGACTGGATGGCTGTCATCACTTTGTCCAAAGCATTTTGAGCTTCTTTGTTGAATTCTCACAGTGAGTTTAAGGCTGTGTCTCCTCTCAACAAATCTGCCAGAGGAGCCAAGTCCTGATTTGAAAGGCCTAGTAGTGGACGAAGCCAGTTCAGAGTCCCTACGAGCTGCTGCACTTCATTCCATGTCTTTGGATTTGTCCTTAGCTAGAGTGGCTGCGGGGTTACCGTTTGTTCTGTCATCCTGTATCCTAAATATTTCCAGGGAGGAAGTGTCTGTATTTTTTCCTTTGCTAGAGTGAGTCCTGCTTTCTCCACTGCTGAGATGACCTGATCTGTTGTCTCCTGCATTGATGCTTGGTCCTTGGCTGCTACTAAAATATCTTCCATGTAATGTAATATGAGAGAATTTGGATATTGTGCACGAACTGAGGAAAGTATTTTTGCAACATACCACTGGCATATACTCGGGGAATTTCTCATTCCTTCTGGTAGAGAAAGCCAATGATATCTTTTCAAGGGTGCTCGCTGATTTATGGATGGGATGGAAAATGCAAATCTTGGTGCATCATCTGGATGCAAGGGAATATTGAAAAAACAGTCTTTTAAATCAATAACACTTAACTTCCAATCTTTTGGAATCATAACAGGAGAGGGTAAACCTGGTTGTAAAGAACCCATTTCTTGAATCACTTCATTAACTTTTCTGAGATCCTGCAACAACCTCCACTTCCCACTGTTTGGCTTTTTGATTACATAAACTGGGGTGTTCCAGGGACTAGTAGTTGGAGTTAAGTGACCTTTGTTTAACTGTTCCTGTACCAACTGCTCTAAAGCAGCAAGTTTCTCTTTGGGTAAGGGCCACTGGCTGACCAAAATGGGTGTATTAGATGTCCATGTCAGTTTTAAAGTGTTATGTCCATCAACAGCTTTTGTTAAAATCCAGTTTCTAACCTCACACCCCATTGCGACAAAATGTCCCGGCCCCAAAGAACAATATCAGCTCCTACAATGAATGGTCTTGTGGTGGCAACACGACCTGCAGGCCCCTCAAATGTGCCTGAGTGGGAGCTTCGAGAGCTCTCACAGTGACCACCAATAGCTGCCAGCTGAGCCAGCGCAGGCACCGTGGCCCAGTCCTGTGGCCATTCCGGTGTCAGATGCCGTCTGCTCCGGGATCTGTCAGGCCACTGAGGGTGATGGCTGCCCGAGGGGCTGCAGCACACAGGTGAGCTGAGGCCGCCCGCGGCTGATGTGCCTGGTCCAGGCCATGGCAGCTGTGCTGTTCTGGGACTCTGGTAGGAGGAAAGCTTGTGCTGTGGTCAGTCCTTTGGGGAAAAAGCATGGAGGGTCTGGACACAAAGCTAACGCTGTAATTTCCTGTGAACAGGTGATAGAGAGTACAGCTGGAATGACATAAAAACCTTCTGCATGGGATCTGCTCACTCCCACGATGAGGAACTGACGTGGTTGTGGTTCAGGCCCCAGCTGTCCTGTGGGCGCTGTGTGAGCAATGGCATTGGTCAGCACCACTGGCTGGGCTGGGGACAGCTCCAGTCTGGCACCTGGGGACATTGTGGTCGGCAGTCCTGCACAGACGTGCTGCAGCTCTGACCGTGGTGGCCTGTGGTGCTCTCTGCCTCTGGCGCAGTGGTTCCTGTGTCATGGCAGCCACTGCCCCGTGCCGGGCTGCACGTTTCCCGGCAGATGGCACGGACAGCCCTGTGCTGGGTGACAGCTGTTAGCACGTGACAGAAACCTCTGCATCCACTGTTTCTGGGCAGTGGCCTTCTGCGGGCCCCAGGACATCCCCTTTGAAATGACCTCTCTGGCCACACGAATGGCACGTGTCCCTTGGAGTCTGCTGGTTTTCAATTGCACCTCTGAATGCTCTTAGAGCCTCTGCTAGGGCTTGTGTTTGCATTGCTGCTGCTTTTTCCTGCTGCTTTGGGGTGTTTTCCTGAGCTGCTGTGATGGCACTGGCCAGCACCTCTGCCTGCATGGCTGCTGCAGGCTCAGGGGTGCCCAGGCGGTTCAAGCATCCACGAGCTGGGTCAGGGTGGGCTCAGGACCCTGTGGCAATGCACCTAATACTTTTTTGCAGCTCGGGTTTGCATTAGAAATTGCAAGCCGTTTTAATAACTCTTGTCTGGCTCGGTCTATTGGAATCTGCTTTTCCAATGCTATTTTCAAACGGTCCAAAAACTCAATATAAGGCTCATCTATTCTGTGTTTATTGCTGTGAAATCTAATTCTGGTTTGTTGCCATCAGGAACCTGTAACAAAGCTGTTTTTGCTGCTTCTTTGATATCCTGTAATACTTGTTTATTGAGAGTTCGGGCTTGTGTTTGAGGATCTGTATGAGCTCCTCCACCTGAGAGCTGATCTATAGTCAAATTTGCAGTGGCTGGAGTTCCTGCATAACCTCCTAAAAGGTCATTTAACAAACGTTTCCATGCCAGTTCCCACAGAGAAAATTCTCTTGGGGACAGCAGGGATGTGCAAAGCTGCTTTAAATTGTGTGGAGTAAATACATTTGCTGTAAAGGTGGCTTGTAAAAGACTTCTGAAATATGCAGAATCGCTACCATACAAACGAGAGGCTTTGCAAATCTCTTTTAACTCAGCAAAACTGATCTGCTGCCAGCTCCCTCTCGGTGCAGGACCTGCTGTGCACCTCACAGGAAAAACTTTTAACTTCGATGCAATTTCCCACTCTCCTTCCTGAACTGCATCCTTTCTTATCCTCTGCCAGGTATCTGTGACTCCTCGTGTGTTAAACTCTTCCTTAGATTATTTGGAATTACATTCTGGAGCATAGGAATAATTTATTTTTTGTTCCGGCAAGGTGTCAGACATGGGCGCCGCCATCTTGGACAGGGTGACTTCCGGGGCATCACATCCGGTTCCCACGCTCGGCAGGGAGGGGGCGTGCCCTCCCGGGCTGTGGGCGGGGAGCAGGGGCGGGGACACTGCCTGGGCTCCGCCCACAAAAGGGGCGTGTCCCTGCTCTGATGGGCAGGAGCTCAGGGAGGAGCCACCCAGGGACTGCTGGGAGCCCGGGGAGGAGGGCGAGCCACGCCCACGAAGGGCGGGGCTGGGCCGGGGCCATCATGGCGTCTGCCATGAGCTCCTCTGTTCTCAGAGTGGGCACAATCGGCTCGGCTTTTTTCCATTGTACTGCCAAAATTCACCGATTTTGAGCACCAAAGGGAGCTTTTCAGAGGGAATACAGAGGACTTAGGTATGGCAGGGATTGTGAAAGATGTGGTTTGCAGAGGAGCCTGGCCAGGGCTGGTCTGCTCCCCTCTCTCCCAGGACGGGGGTGGGGAAGGGGGGGGGCGGCTGGCCTGGCCACCTCCCGGCCGCTCCTCCGGGGTTTCTGGTTCTCGACTGGGATAAGGGAAGGCTTCTGGACACAAAGCTGGACACACCTCAGAACTCCTCTTTCTCCTCTCCTCCCGGTCCTGCTGTTGCTGCCTGCATTCTGCCCTGTCCCTGATCTTTGCTTGCTTGTGTGCATTCTTTGCTTGCTTTGCACTTTCCATTGTTACAAATTTTAACACCGTCCTGAATATTGGACGCAGCTTTAAGTTGGACTTCTTATTCTTTTCCATGTTATATAATTTCAGTCCAACCGAATCCCGGAATTCTGGATCGAGTTTCTGAGATATGTCTGAGTTTGGGAACTCTGTTAAGACCCATTTTACAAGCTTTTTAAACTGTTTGTTGTCAAACTGAATATCTTGAATTTCTAACTTATAAATGAAATATGAAAAAAAAATCCTGCTCAGCTAAAGACAACCGATTTCCCATGGTGGCACTCACCAAAGTTTTCCAGTTGTGCTTCTTGGTATGAAATTCCTTCCAGGTCCTGGGTCACAACAGTGACAAATCAGCTGAGCTGAGCGGCAGAGTCCTCTGAGGCTGCGGTGCTGCTCCAGTCCCGTCTCTGATTACAGCCTCCTCTTCACCAGTATGAGGCTTTGATTCGAGATTCCCTCTCAATCTCAAATCCCTTCTTCTGAGTTTTCTATTTTAAAGGGACAAAAAACTCAGGTGCAGGCCTGCTCCCTCAAAAACACAAATACCAAGGAAAAATGTCCTATTTTGATGGAGGTAATCAAAAAATCCCTAGACCATCTTCCTCAATAGGAGAAATACTGTCCGGGCGCCACGTGCTGGGTTCTTTTTTCTGGGGCCAGGTGTTATAAACCTTCAAAAGGGAACCCAGCACACCCAGGGATAGCTCAGCTATTACCTTTGGAGGCAAATAATGAGCAGGATGGCTTCTGCTACAGTGTTAGAAACAAAAAAGGTTTAATAAAAGGCAAAATAACAAACAGAAAAATCCGATGCAGGTACAGCAGTCTGCCACTGGTAGAAACACCTTCACAAAAGCCCTTTGGTTCTTTTGTCCTCCCCTTTTCTACCTGATGGGTCAGGCGGGACTTTTTGGCTTCTATCCAGTTAGGTGACCCAGAGTTTTTACTGAAGCCTCTGGGGTCCTTTGAGGTGGCTGTCACCTGATCGTTGGGAGAAACTTCTGGGGTTCTTTCCTTTTTTGGGGGATAAAGGTTAGCTTTGCCACTCTGTAATTAGGGGGCACTCTCCTACATTCCTACATCCAAGGATGTTTCACAGGGCCTGAAAAGAGTCTGGAGTGTGACCAGGAGCCAGCCCAGAGCTCCCCAGGCTGCTGTGCAGCTTTGGCTTTATCCATTCACGTCCGACTCCCACAAACTTACCTGAGCCCCTTGCAGTGCCCAGTTCCCTGAGGCAGAAGGGGACTCCAGCACACCATGGAAATGGGTCTGATCTCTGCTCCCTTCTAGATGAGGTGTCTGGGAAGGCTTCTCCATTAGCTTGGCTGCATAAAGTGTTGGTCCTATCTGAGCCACCGTCAGGTATGTTCTCAGTGTGCCACCAAGGAATGATTGTTGTGAACCTGGCAGGAATCAGGTGACAGAAGCTTCTGTGGCTCTTGTGTTCCAGGTGTGTCTGCAGGGAGGACTTGTCCAGCTGCTTTGCTGATTCCTACACAAAAGCCCAGCTCCCATGGCAGAGGTGAGTAGTGTGTCCCTGATGACCCCACAGGCTGAGCCCTGCTTTTGTAGGATCCATTCCTGGGAAATGGAACTCTGTTGCTCGAAGGTCCTCTGAGGGGAAAGAACAAAGCTACAGGACACCAGAAAACCCATGAGCCATCCAAAAACATGAGGCAAATGCTGAAAGAAGTGCTGCAGGGAGGAGGACAAGGTGGGTGCATTTCCCTCATGCTTCCCCTGGGAGTCAGCAGCCGGGGCCTTTGGCTGCACATCTGGACACGCCGTGCCCGGCACAGCGGGAAGGGATCCATGGCAGCCTCGCTGCCCCACTGCTGCTTTCACGCCCTGCAGGGCTGTTTGCCAGCCTGGCCTGGCTGCAGCTTCTGCCCAGCCTCTGTAGGAAGTTATTTGGCGTAAGCTGACAGGCCATGCCCAAACTGTAAGACACCCTGAGATCCCCCACAATATCCAGCCCTGCAGATTAGGAAAAGGGTGGCTGTTTGGAGGTGGAAGTGCTCTCATCATGCCACTGTAACCTGGCCATTTTCCTGCTCCATAAATTTCATAAATATTACCTCGGATGCCACCACCCAAGGGGGAAACAGCTCCATCTGATGCAGCTGTCTACCTTCCTTTGTCAAGAGATGGACATAGTGCTTCAGCGGAAGGTGGCATTTCCTGAAGGAAGCACTCCATCTTCGGTGCGAGCCCCTGCTGCAGGAAGGAAGGCAAAGCCAGACACGGGCACAGGTACAGCAGGTAATTGCTGTGCCGGGCTCAGCCCTGGCCAGGGCTGTGTGGCAGCAGCTCTTCCCCCAGGGCCTGCCCTTGCCCGGCCCGGCAGCAGCCAAAGCTGGAGGCGCCTCGGCTTCCAGGCCTCTGGAGCTGGTTCAGAGCCCCGGGGAAATGGGACTGGTGCAGCAACGTCCCTGGCGCTGCAGCTGCTGCGGAGCTGGCCCTGAGTGCCCAGAGGCCCAAGGCACAGGAGCAGCCCCGAGCGGGAGCCCTGCCGCCAGCCCAGGGCCAGAGCCAGCCCTGGCACACAATGGAAACAGTTCTCATCTTGGTTTGCTTCCAGACTGGGATGCTGGGAAGGATTCTCCATTAGCCTGGCGGTCTGAAGTTGTGAAGCCCTCTGAGCATTCTGCAGGTATGTTCTCACTGTCCCACCAAGGCGTAATGTTTAACTGACTGGTAAGAAGCAGGTGACAGAAGCTTCTGTGGCTGTTGTGTTACAGGCGTGTCTGCAGGGACGACCTCACCAGCTCCTACCTTGGATGCTGCACAAAAGGCCAGCTCCCATGGCAGGGGTGAGTAGTGTGTCCCTGCTGACCCCTCAGGCTGAGCCCTGCTTTTGTGGGGTCCATTGCTGGGAAATGGAACTACTTTCTCTTAAGGTCCTCTGACAGGAAAGACCAAAGACATGGCAGGCAGGAAATTCCAGGACCCATTAGAAATCATGTGGCAAATGCTGAAGGAACGTCTGCAGAGAAGACAAGGTGGGTGCATTTCCCTCATGCTGCTCCTGGGACTCAGCAGCCGGGGGCTTTGGCTGCACATCTGGACACGCCATGCCCGGCACAGCGGGAAGGGATCCATGGCAGCCTCGCTGCCCCGCTGCTGCTTTCACGCCCTGCAGGGCTGTTTCCCAACCTGGCCTGGCTGCAGCTTCTGCCCAGCCTCTGCAGGAAGGCATTTGGCATCTGCTGGCAGACAGCCCCAAATGCACCACAGGCCATGCCCACCCTCAGATCCCCTGCAAATTCCTTCTGTCCAGGCAGATCAGATGTTGGGGCTGTTTGGGGAAGGAAGCAGCCTTGGGTTGTCCCAAAATCCTGGGTCTTTTCTGATCCTTATGCATTCCTTTCACAAGTGATGCCTCCTGAAATTGTCCCCTTCCCCATTCCCAGTCAGGAATGATTTCATCTGATCCAGCTGTCTCTTTTCCATTCTCCAGAAATGAAAGGAGAGCCTGCGGAGAAAGAAGCATTTCCCGGAGGAAGCAGTGGTTGCATGCCAGCCTCAGCTCCAGGAAGGGAGGCCAGGCCAGGCACAGGCCCAGGAGGTAATTGCTGTGCCTCTGGGCCTGAGCCCTGCTGAGGCTTCAGCTGCCCTCTCTGCTGCTTGGCAGTGCGGGCACAGCCTGGACTAGAGCGGCACAGCCCAGGGGAATTATCCCGAGCAGGCTCAGGGCACTCGGGTACTGAGCATTCCTGCTGGGGTCCCTCCATGGGAGACATGTCCTGAAACCTGGGAGCGACTGCACAGGGTGCCCACGGTGGGGAAAGGACAGAGGGGGAGAGGAAGCCTCCAGTGTGTCCTGAGAGGGCCTGGCTGTTTGCCCTTGGGATCTGGGAGCTGTCCCAGCAGAAGGAGGGCAAGAGGGACAGAGGGAGGGAGGGATGGATAGCTGTGGCACTGCCTGCTGCAGTTTTCCCCGGGGTTTTAGAGAGCATTTCCTCTGTTTCTGAGGGAGAGAACCCCGGGGCCCTGCGTTGCTCCAGCCACCCCTCCCAGGGATGTTGCTGAGGGCAGGGAAAGAGTGTGGAGAGTGACCAGGAGCCAGCCCAGAGCTCCCCAGGCCCCTGTGCAGCTTTGGCCATGTCTATTCACATCTGGCTCCCATGGCCTTACCCGACCCCCTGGCAGTGCCCAGTTCCCTGTGGCAGAAAGAGATCCCAGCACACACTGGAAAATGTTCTCATCTGTGCTCCATTCCAGATGAGGTTGCTGGGAAGGCTTCTCCATCAGCTTGGATGAATAAAGTTTTGAAGCCCTTGGAGCCTCCTGCAGTTATGTTCTCAGTGTGCCACCAAGCAAGAATTGTAGACAAGCGGGCAGGCACCAGGTGACAGAAGCTTCTGTGGCTGTTGTGTTACAGATGTGTCTACAAGGAGGACTTCTCCAGCTCCTACCTTGGATGTTGCACTCAAGCCCAGCACCCATCACAGGGGTGAGTAGTGTGTCCCTGCTGACCCCACAGACTGAGCCTTGCTTTTGTAGGATCCATTCCTGGGAAATGGAAATATTTTTCTCTAAGGTACTCCAACAGGGAAAATCCAAGATACAACAGATAAGATATCCCTGGAACCATCCAAACAGATGAGGCAAGAGCTGAAGGAACCCCTGCAGACAAGAGAAGGTGGGTGCATTTCCCTCATGCTTCCCCTGGGACTCAGCAGCCGGGGGCTTTGGCTGCACATCTGGACACGCCGTGCCCGGCACAGTGGGAAGGGATCCATGGCAGCTTTGCTGCCCCGCTGCTGCTTTCACGCCCTGCAGGGCTGTTTGCCAGCCTGGCCTGGCTGCAGCTTGTGCCCAGCCTCTGCCAGAAGGCATTTGGCATCAGCTGACAGGCCATGCCCAAACTGTAACACACCCTGAGATCCCCCACTATATCCAGCCCTGCAGATTAGGAAAAGGGTGGCTGTTTGGTGGTGGAAGAGCTCTCATCATGCCACTGTAACCTGGCCATTTTCCTGCTCCATAAATTTCACAAATATTACCTCTGATGCCACCACCCAAGTGGGGAACAGCCCCATCTGATGCAGCTGTCTCCCTTCCTTTGTCAAGAGATGGACATAGTGCTTCAGTGGAAGGTGGCATTTCTTGAAGGAAGCACTCCATCTTCGGTGCGAGCCCCTGCTGCAGGAAGGAAGGCAAAGCCAGACACGGGCACAGGCACAGCAGGTAATTGCTGTGCCGGGCTCAGCCCTGGCCAGGGCTGTGTGGCAGCAGCTCTTCCCCCAGGGCCTGCCCTTGCCCGGCCCGGCAGCAGCCAAAGCTGGAGGCGCCTCGGCTTCCAGGCCTCTGGAGCTGGTTCAGAGCCCCGGGGAAACGGGACTGGTGCAGCAACGTCCCTGGCGCTGCAGCTGCTGCGGAGCTGGCCCTGAGTGCCCAGAGGCCCAAGGCACAGGAGCAGCCCCGAGCGGGAGCCCTGCCGCCAGCCCAGGGCCAGAGCCAGCCCTAGCACACAATGGAAACAGTTCTCATCTTGGTTTGCTTCCAGACTGGGATGCTGGGAAGGATTCCCCATTAGCCTGGCGCTCTGAAGTTGTGAAGCACTCTGAGCATTCTACAGGTATGTTCTCACTGTCCCACCAAGGCGTAATGTTTGACTGACTGGTAAGAAGCAGGTGACAGAAGCTTCTGTGGCTGTTGTGTTACAGATGTGTCTGCAGGGACGATTTCACCAACTCCTACCTTGGTTGCTGCACAGAAGCCCAGCTCCCATGGCAGGGGTGAGCAGTGTGTCCCTGCTGACCCCACAGGCTGAGCCCTGCTTTCTTGGGATCCATTCCTGGGAAATGGAACTACTTTCTCTTAAGGTCCTCCGACAGGAGAGACCAAAGACATGGCAGACAAGAAATTCCAGGACCCATTAGAAATCATGTGGCAAATGCTGAAGGAATGTCTGCAGAGAAGACCAGGTGGGTGCATTTCCCTCGTGCTTCCCCTGGGACTCAGCAGCCAGGGGCTTTGGCTGCACATCTGGACACGCCGTGCCCGGCACAGCAGGAAGGGATCCATGGCAGCCTCGCTGCCCCGCTGCTGCTTTCACGCCCTGCAGGGCTGTTTCCCAGCCTGGCCTGGCTGCAGCTTCTGCCCAGCCTCTGCAGGAAGGCATTTGGCATCAGCTGACTGGCAGCCCCAGTTGCACCACAGTCCATGCCCACCCTCAGATCCCCTGCAATTTCCTGGTGTCCAGGCAGATCAGATGTTGGGGCTGTTTGGGGAAGGAAGCAGCCTTGGGTTGTCCCAAAATCCTGGGTGTTTTCTGATCCTTATCCATTCCTTTCACAATTGATGCCTCCTGAAATTGTCACCTTCCCCATTCCCAGTCAGGAATGTTTCCATCTGATCCATCTGTCTCTTTTGCATTCTCCAGAAATCAAAGGAGAGCCTGCAGAGAAAGAAGCATTTCCCGGAGGAAGCAGGGGCTCCATGCCAGCCTCTGCTGCAGGAAGGGAGGCCATGCCAGGCACAGGCACAGGAGGTAATTGCTGTGCCTCTGGGCCTGAGCCCTGCTGAGGCTTGAGCTGCCCTCTCTGCTGCTTGGCAGTGCGGGCACAGCCTGGACTAGAGCAGCACAGCCCAGGGGAATTATCCCGAGCAGGCTCAGGGCACTCGGGTACTGAGCAGTCCTGCTGGGGTCCCTCCATGGGAGACATGTCCTGAAACCTGGCAGCGACTGCACGGGGTGCCCACGGTGGGGAAAGGACAGAGGGGGAGAGCAAGGCTCCAGTGTGTCCTGAGAGGGCCTGGCTGATTGCCCTTGGGATCTGGGGGGTTTCCCCACAGAAGGAGGGCAGGAGGGACAGAAGGAGGTAGGAAGACATAACTGTGGCACTGCCTGCTGCAGTTTGCCTCAGGGATTTAGGGAGGATTTCCTCTGTGTCTGAGGGAGAGAGCCCCAGGGCCTTGTGCTGCTCCAGCCACCCCTTCCTGGGATGTTGCTGAGGGCAGGGAAAGAGTGTGGAGAGTGACCAGGAGCCAGCCCAGATCTCCCCAGGCCCCTGTGCACCTTTGGCCATGTCTATTCACATCTGGCTCCCACGGCCTTAGCCGACCCCCTGGCAGTGCCCAGTTCTCTGTGGCAGAAGGGGATCCCAGCACACCAGGAAAGTGTTCTCATCTGTGCTGCATTCTAGATGAGGCTGGGAAGGCTTCTCCATCAGCTTGGATGAAGAAAGTTTTGAAGCCCTTGGAGCCTCCTGCAGGTATGTTCTCGGTGTGTCACCAAGGAAGAATTGTAGACAAGCGGGCAGGAAGCAGGTGACAGAAGCTTCTGTGGCTGTTGTGTTACAGATGTGTCTACAGGGAAGACTTCTCCAGCTTCTCCAGCTCCTACCTTGGATGCTATATGCAAGCCCAGCTCCCATCGCAGTGGTGAGTAGTGTGTCCCTGCTGACCTCAAAGGCTGAGCCTTGCTTTTGTAGGATCCATTGCTGGGAAATGGAAATATTTTTCTCTAAGGTACTCCAACAGGGAAAGTCCAAGATACAACAGATAAGATGTCCCTGCAACCATCCAAACAGATAAGGCAAGAGCTGAAGGAACCCCTGCAGACAAGAGAAGGTGGGTGCATTTCCCTCATGCTTCCCCTGGGACTCAGCAGCCGGAGGCTTTGGCTGCACATCTGGACACGCCGTGCCCGGCACAGCAGGAAGGGATCCATGGCAGCCTTGCTGCCCCGCTGCTGCTTTCACGCCCTGCAGGGCTGTTTCCCAGCCTGGCCTGGCTGCAGCTTCTGCCCAGCCTCTGCCGGAAGTTATTTGGCATCAGCTGACAGGCAGCCCAAACTGTAACACACCCTGAGATCCCCCACTATATCCAGTCCTGCAGATTAGGAAAAGGGTGGCTGTTTGGAGGTGGAAGTGCTCACATCATGCCACTGGAATCTGGCCATTTTCCTGCTCCATAAATTTCACAAATATTACTTCTGATGCCACCGCCCAAGTGGGGAACAGCTCCATCTGATGCAGCTGTCTCCCTTCCTTTGTCAAGAGATGGACATAGTGCTTCAGTGGAAGGTGGCATTTCTTGAAGGAAGCACTCCATCTTCGGTGCCAGCCCCTGCTGCCGGAAAGAAGGCAAAGCCAGACACGGGCACAGGCACAGCAGGTAATTGCTGTGCCGGGCTCAGCCCTGGCCGGGGCTGTGTGGCAGCAGCTCTTACCCCAGGGCCTGCACTTGCCCGGCCCGGCAGCAGCCAAAGCTGGAGGCGCCTCGGCTTCCAGGCCTCTGGAGCTGGTTCAGAGCCCCGGGGAAACGGGACTGGTGCAGCAACGTCCCTGGCGCTGCAGCTGCTGCGGAGCTGGCCCTGAGTGCCCAGAGGCCCAAGGCACAGGAGCAGCCCCGAGCGGGAGCCCTGCCGCCAGCCCAGGGCCAGAGCCAGCCCTAGCACACAATGGAAACAGTTGTCATCTTGGTTTGCTTCCAGACTGGGAGGTTGGGAAGGATTCCCCATTAGCCTGGCGCTCTGAAGTTGTGAAGCCCTCTGGGCATTCTGCAGGTAGGTTCTCACTGTCCCACCAAGGCGTAATGTTTGACTGTCTGGTCAGGACCAGGTGACAGTAGCTTCTCTGGCTGTTGTGTTACAGGCGTGTCTGCAGGGACGACCTCACCAACTCCTACCTTGGATGCTGCACAAAAGCCCAGCTCCCATGGCAGGGGTGAGTAGTGTGTCCCTGCTGACCCCAAAGGCTCAGCCGTGCTTTTGGGAGATCCATTCCTGGGAAATGGAACTACTTTCTCTTAAGGTCCTCTGACAGGAGAGACCAAAGACATGGCAGGCAAGAAATTCCAGGACCCATTAGAAATCATGTGGCAAATGCTGAAGGAATGTCTGCAGAGAAGGCAAGGTGGGTGCATTTCCCTCATGCTTCCCCTGGGACTCAGCAGCCGGGGGCTTTGGCTGCACATCTGGACACGTCGTGCCCGGCACAGCAGGAAGGGATCCATGGCAGCCTCGCTGCCCCGCTGCTGCTTTCACGCCCTGCAGGGCTGTTTCCCAGCCTGGCCTGGCTGCAGCTTCTGCCCAGCCTCTGCAGGAAGGCATTTGGCATCAGCTGACAGACAGCCCCAGTTGCACCACATTCCATGCCCACCCTCAGATCCCCTGCAATTTCCTGGTGTCCAGGCAGATCAGATGTTGGGGCTGTTTGAGGAAGGAAGCAGCCTTAGGTTGTCCCAAACTCCTGGTTGTTTTCTGATCCTTATCCATTCCTTTCACAAGTGATGCCTCACCTTCCCCATTCCCAGTGAGGAATGTTTCCATCTGATCCAGCTGTCTCTTTTCCATTTTCCAGAAATGAAAGGAGAGCCTGTGCAGAAGGATGCATTTCCCGGAGGAAGCAGAGGTTCCGTGCCAGCCTCGGCTGCAGGAAGGGAGGCCATGCCAGGCACAGGCCCAGGAGGTAATTGCTGTGCCTCTGGGCCTGAGCCCTGCTGAGGCTTGAGCTGCCCTCTCTGCTGCTTGGCAGTGCGGGCACAGCCTGGACTAGAGCAGCACAGCCCAGGGGAATTATCCCGAGCAGGCTCAGGGCACTCGGGTACTGAGCAGTCCTGCTGGGGTCCCTCCATGGGAGACATGTCCTGAAACCTGGCAGCGACTGCACGGGGTGCCCACGGTGGGGAAAGGACAGAGGGGGAGAGCAAGGCTCCAGTGTGTCCTGAGAGGGCCTGGCTGATTGCCCTTGGGATCTGGGGGGTTTCCCCACAGAAGGAGGGCAGGAGGGACAGAAGGAGGTAGGAAGACATAACTGTGGCACTGCCTGCTGCAGTTTGCCTCAGGGATTTAGGGAGGATTTCCTCTGTGTCTGAGGGAGAGAGCCCCAGGGCCTTGTGCTGCTCCAGCCACCCCTTCCTGGGATGTTGCTGAGGGCAGGGAAAGAGTGTGGAGAGTGACCAGGAGCCAGCCCAGATCTCCCCAGGCCCCTGTGCACCTTTGGCCATGTCTATTCACATCTGGCTCCCACGGCCTTAGCCGACCCCCTGGCAGTGCCCAGTTCTCTGTGGCAGAAGGGGATCCCAGCACACCAGGAAAGTGTTCTCATCTGTGCTGCATTCTAGATGAGGCTGGGAAGGCTTCTCCATCAGCTTGGATGAAGAAAGTTTTGAAGCCCTTGGAGCCTCCTGCAGGTATGTTCTCGGTGTGTCACCAAGGAAGAATTGTAGACAAGCGGGCAGGAAGCAGGTGACAGAAGCTTCTGTGGCTGTTGTGTTACAGATGTGTCTACAGGGAAGACTTCTCCAGCTTCTCCAGCTCCTACCTTGGATGCTATACGCAAGCCCAGCTCCCATCGCAGTGGTGAGTAGTGTGTCCCTGCTGACCTCAAAGGCTGAGCCTTGCTTTTGTAGGATCCATTGCTGGGAAATGGAAATATTTTTCTCTAAGGTACTCCAACAGGGAAAGTCCAAGATACAACAGATAAGATGTCCCTGCAACCATCCAAACAGATAAGGCAAGAGCTGAAGGAACCCCTGCAGACAAGAGAAGGTGGGTGCATTTCCCTCATGCTTCCCCTGGGACTCAGCAGCCGGAGGCTTTGGCTGCACATCTGGACACGCCGTGCCCGGCACAGCAGGAAGGGATCCATGGCAGCCTTGCTGCCCCGCTGCTGCTTTCACGCCCTGCAGGGCTGTTTCCCAGCCTGGCCTGGCTGCAGCTTCTGCCCAGCCTCTGCCGGAAGTTATTTGGCATCAGCTGACAGGCAGCCCAAACTGTAACACACCCTGAGATCCCCCACTATATCCAGTCCTGCAGATTAGGAAAAGGGTGGCTGTTTGGAGGTGGAAGTGCTCACATCATGCCACTGGAATCTGGCCATTTTCCTGCTCCATAAATTTCACAAATATTACTTCTGATGCCACCGCCCAAGTGGGGAACAGCTCCATCTGATGCAGCTGTCTCCCTTCCTTTGTCAAGAGATGGACATAGTGCTTCAGTGGAAGGTGGCATTTCTTGAAGGAAGCACTCCATCTTCGGTGCCAGCCCCTGCTGCCGGAAAGAAGGCAAAGCCAGACACGGGCACAGGCACAGCAGGTACTTGCTGTGCCAGGCTCAGCCCTGGCCGGGGCTGTGTGGCAGCAGCTCTTACCCCAGGGCCTGCACTTGCCCGGCCCGGCAGCAGCCAAAGCTGGAGGCGCCTCGGCTTCCAGGCCTCTGGAGCTGGTTCAGAGCCCCGGGGAAACGGGACTGGTGCAGCAACGTCCCTGGCGCTGCAGCTGCTGCGGAGCTGGCCCTGAGTGCCCAGAGGCCCAAGGCACAGGAGCAGCCCCGAGCGGGAGCCCTGCCGCCAGCCCAGGGCCAGAGCCAGCCCTAGCACACAATGGAAACAGTTGTCATCTTGGTTTGCTTCCAGACTGGGAGGTTGGGAAGGATTCCCCATTAGCCTGGCGCTCTGAAGTTGTGAAGCCCTCTGGGCATTCTGCAGGTAGGTTCTCACTGTCCCACCAAGGCGTAATGTTTGACTGTCTGGTCAGGACCAGGTGACAGTAGCTTCTCTGGCTGTTGTGTTACAGGCGTGTCTGCAGGGACGACCTCACCAACTCCTACCTTGGATGCTGCACAAAAGCCCAGCTCCCATGGCAGGGGTGAGTAGTGTGTCCCTGCTGACCCCAAAGGCTCAGCCGTGCTTTTGGGAGATCCATTCCTGGGAAATGGAACTACTTTCTCTTAAGGTCCTCTGACAGGAGAGACCAAAGACATGGCAGGCAAGAAATTCCAGGACCCATTAGAAATCATGTGGCAAATGCTGAAGGAATGTCTGCAGAGAAGGCAAGGTGGGTGCATTTCCCTCATGCTTCCCCTGGGACTCAGCAGCCGGGGGCTTTGGCTGCACATCTGGACACGTCGTGCCCGGCACAGCAGGAAGGGATCCATGGCAGCCTCGCTGCCCCGCTGCTGCTTTCACGCCCTGCAGGGCTGTTTCCCAGCCTGGCCTGGCTGCAGCTTCTGCCCAGCCTCTGCAGGAAGGCATTTGGCATCAGCTGACAGACAGCCCCAGTTGCACCACATTCCATGCCCACCCTCAGATCCCCTGCAATTTCCTGGTGTCCAGGCAGATCAGATGTTGGGGCTGTTTGAGGAAGGAAGCAGCCTTAGGTTGTCCCAAACTCCTGGTTGTTTTCTGATCCTTATCCATTCCTTTCACAAGTGATGCCTCACCTTCCCCATTCCCAGTGAGGAATGTTTCCATCTGATCCAGCTGTCTCTTTTCCATTTTCCAGAAATGAAAGGAGAGCCTGTGCAGAAGGATGCATTTCCCGGAGGAAGCAGAGGTTCCGTGCCAGCCTCGGCTGCAGGAAGGGAGGCCATGCCAGGCACAGGCCCAGGAGGTAATTGCTGTGCCTCTGGGCCTGAGCCCTGCTGAGGCTTGAGCTGCCCTCTCTGCTGCTTGGCAGTGCGGGCACAGCCTGGACTAGAGCAGCACAGCCCAGGGGAATTATCCCGAGCAGGCTCAGGGCACTCGGGTACTGAGCAGTCCTGCTGGGGTCCCTCCATGGGAGACATGTCCTGAAACCTGGCAGCGACTGCACGGGGTGCCCACGGTGGGGAAAGGACAGAGGGGGAGAGCAAGGCTCCAGTGTGTCCTGAGAGGGCCTGGCTGATTGCCCTTGGGATCTGGGGGGTTTCCCCACAGAAGGAGGGCAGGAGGGACAGAAGGAGGTAGGAAGACATAACTGTGGCACTGCCTGCTGCAGTTTGCCTCAGGGATTTAGGGAGGATTTCCTCTGTGTCTGAGGGAGAGAGCCCCAGGGCCTTGTGCTGCTCCAGCCACCCCTTCCTGGGATGTTGCTGAGGGCAGGGAAAGAGTGTGGAGAGTGACCAGGAGCCAGCCCAGATCTCCCCAGGCCCCTGTGCACCTTTGGCCATGTCTATTCACATCTGGCTCCCACGGCCTTAGCCGACCCCCTGGCAGTGCCCAGTTCTCTGTGGCAGAAGGGGATCCCAGCACACCAGGAAAGTGTTCTCATCTGTGCTGCATTCTAGATGAGGCTGGGAAGGCTTCTCCATCAGCTTGGATGAAGAAAGTTTTGAAGCCCTTGGAGCCTCCTGCAGGTATGTTCTCGGTGTGTCACCAAGGAAGAATTGTAGACAAGCGGGCAGGAAGCAGGTGACAGAAGCTTCTGTGGCTGTTGTGTTACAGATGTGTCTACAGGGAAGACTTCTCCAGCTTCTCCAGCTCCTACCTTGGATGCTATACGCAAGCCCAGCTCCCATCGCAGTGGTGAGTAGTGTGTCCCTGCTGACCTCAAAGGCTGAGCCTTGCTTTTGTAGGATCCATTGCTGGGAAATGGAAATATTTTTCTCTAAGGTACTCCAACAGGGAAAGTCCAAGATACAACAGATAAGATGTCCCTGCAACCATCCAAACAGATAAGGCAAGAGCTGAAGGAACCCCTGCAGACAAGAGAAGGTGGGTGCATTTCCCTCATGCTTCCCCTGGGACTCAGCAGCCGGAGGCTTTGGCTGCACATCTGGACACGCCGTGCCCGGCACAGCAGGAAGGGATCCATGGCAGCCTTGCTGCCCCGCTGCTGCTTTCACGCCCTGCAGGGCTGTTTCCCAGCCTGGCCTGGCTGCAGCTTCTGCCCAGCCTCTGCCGGAAGTTATTTGGCATCAGCTGACAGGCAGCCCAAACTGTAACACACCCTGAGATCCCCCACTATATCCAGTCCTGCAGATTAGGAAAAGGGTGGCTGTTTGGAGGTGGAAGTGCTCACATCATGCCACTGGAAACTGGCCATTTTCCTGCTCCATAAATTTCACAAATATTACTTCTGATGCCACCGCCCAAGTGGGGAACAGCTCCATCTGATGCAGCTGTCTCCCTTCCTTTGTCAAGAGATGGACATAGTGCTTCAGTGGAAGGTGGCATTTCTTGAAGGAAGCACTCCATCTTCGGTGCCAGCCCCTGCTGCCGGAAAGAAGGCAAAGCCAGACACGGGCACAGGCACAGCAGGTAATTGCTGTGCCGGGCTCAGCCCTGGCCGGGGCTGTGTGGCAGCAGCTCTTACCCCAGGGCCTGCACTTGCCCGGCCCGGCAGCAGCCAAAGCTGGAGGCGCCTCGGCTTCCAGGCCTCTGGAGCTGTTTCAGAGCCCCGGGGAAACGGGACTGGTGCAGCAACGTCCCTGGCGCTGCAGCTGCTGCGGAGCTGGCCCTGAGTGCCCAGAGGCCCAAGGCACAGGAGCAGCCCCGAGCGGGAGCCCTGCCGCCAGCCCAGGGCCAGAGCCAGCCCTAGCACACAATGGAAACAGTTGTCATCTTGGTTTGCTTCCAGACTGGGAGGTTGGGAAGGATTCCCCATTAGCCTGGCGCTCTGAAGTTGTGAAGCCCTCTGGGCATTCTGCAGGTAGGTTCTCACTGTCCCACCAAGGCGTAATGTTTGACTGTCTGGTCAGGACCAGGTGACAGTAGCTCCTCTGGCTGTTGTGTTACAGGCGTGTCTGCAGGGACGACCTCACCAACTCCTACCTTGGATGCTGCACAAAAGCCCAGCTCCCATGGCAGGGGTGAGTAGTGTGTCCCTGCTGACCCCAAAGGCTCAGCCGTGCTTTTGGGAGATCCATTCCTGGGAAATGGAACTACTTTCTCTTAAGGTCCTCTGACAGGAGAGACCAAAGACATGGCAGGCAAGAAATTCCAGGACCCATTAGAAATCATGTGGCAAATGCTGAAGGAATGTCTGCAGAGAAGGCAAGGTGGGTGCATTTCCCTCATGCTTCCCCTGGGACTCAGCAGCCGGGGGCTTTGGCTGCACATCTGGACACGTCGTGCCCGGCACAGCAGGAAGGGATCCATGGCAGCCTCGCTGCCCCGCTGCTGCTTTCACGCCCTGCAGGGCTGTTTCCCAGCCTGGCCTGGCTGCAGCTTCTGCCCAGCCTCTGCAGGAAGGCATTTGGCATCAGCTGACAGACAGCCCCAGTTGCACCACATTCCATGCCCACCCTCAGATCCCCTGCAATTTCCTGGTGTCCAGGCAGATCAGATGTTGGGGCTGTTTGAGGAAGGAAGCAGCCTTAGGTTGTCCCAAACTCCTGGTTGTTTTCTGATCCTTATCCATTCCTTTCACAAGTGATGCCTCACCTTCCCCATTCCCAGTGAGGAATGTTTCCATCTGATCCAGCTGTCTCTTTTCCATTTTCCAGAAATGAAAGGAGAGCCTGTGCAGAAGGATGCATTTCCCGGAGGAAGCAGAGGTTCCGTGCCAGCCTCGGCTGCAGGAAGGGAGGCCATGCCAGGCACAGGCCCAGGAGGTAATTGCTGTGCCTCTGGGCCTGAGCCCTGCTGAGGCTTCAGCTGCCCTCTCTGCTGCTTGGCAGTGCGGGCACAGCCTGGACTAGAGCGGCACAGCCCAGGGGAATTATCCCGAGCAGGCTCAGGGCACTCGGGTCCTGAGCAGTCCTGCTGGGGTCCCTGCATGGGAGACATGTCCTGAAACCTGGCAGTGACTGTACGGGGTGCCCACGGTGGGGAAAGAACAGAGGGGGAGAGCAAGGCTCCAGTGTGTCCTGAGAGGGCCTGGCTGTTTGCCCTTGGGATCTGGGAGCTGTTCCCACAGAAGGAGGGCAGGAGGGAGTGTAGCAGGGAGGCATAACTGTGGCACTGCCTGCTGCGGTCTTCCCCAAAGATTTAGTGTGGATTTTCTGTGAGTTTGAGGGAGAGAGCCCCAGGGCCCTGGGCTACTCCAGCCACCCCTCCCAGGGATGTTGCTGAGGGCAGGGAAAGAGTGTGGAGAGTGATCAGGAGCCAGCTCAGAGCTCCCCAGGCCCCTGTGCACCTTTGGCCATGTCCATTCCCATCTGGGTCCCAGAGCCTTACCCGACCCCCTTGCAGTGCCCTTTTCCCTGTAGCATTAGGGGATCCCAGCATGCCACAGATATGGTTCTGATCTCTGCTCCCTTTTAGACTGGAATCGTGACATGGGTTTTCAGGAAGTCCTGATGAAGGATGGTTTGAAGTTCCTGGAGGATGCTGGGGGCAAGTTTTCATTCGGCCTTTTCTTAGTGAATAATCAGGATCAATGCAACCAAAGCTCATTTATAAACCATTTCCCTTAACATTATGTAAGGGCTGAAGGATTCTGAGAATCTTTCCCTGCTCCCTTCTGGAGGCTTGAGGGCTCCCACAGGATCGCTGTCAGTGGGAGGAAGGAGCATTGATCTTTCAGTCCTCCTCCCGTGTGCTGTGCCAGTGTGTCCTTCCGTGTGCTCTGTGCAGCCACAGAGAAGAGCAGAGAGGGAAGGGGCTGGGCCCAGGGCTGTGCCCCGGGGCTGAGCCTTGTGGGCAGCCTGAGGATCTCCTGCAGTGCCAAAGGAGCTCTTCTGTCCTGCCTTTCCTTGCAGCTGAACCTGCCAGTGAAGGTCCCACATCCAGGACTGAGGCTCTGGGAGATGCTGAGGGTAGGTCAAGGCCTTTCCCCTGGGAGAGCTGCCAGCTCAGAGCCCAAAGCTGGGCCAGGGAGGCATCGCTGCAGGTGCCAGCACAGAACCATGCACGCGTGTGCCCTCGCCCTGCACGATCCCCTCACCGCTGCTGCGGCTCAGTGGTGCCCGTGCAGATCAGCAGAGATGGCAGAAGCTTCTGTGGCTGTTGAGTTACAGGTGTGTCTGCGGGGAGGACTTCTCAAGCCCCAGGGCTGGATGCTTGGCCCCAACCCAGCTCCCATGGCAGGGGTGAGTAGTGTGTCCCTGCTGACCCCACAGGCTGAGTCCCGCTTTTGTGGGATCCATTCCTGGGAAATGGAACTACTTTCTCTTAAGGTCCTCCAAAAGGAAAGACCCAAGTTTTTGCCGCCAAAAAGTCTCATGACTCAGATGAATTCCTGAGACAAACACAGAAGGAAGCACCCGGAGGACAAGGTGGGTGCGTTTCTCTCATGCTTCCCCTGGGACTCAGCAGCCAGTGCCTTTGGCTGCACATCTGGACAGGCCGTGCCCGGCACAGCAGGAAGGGATCCATGGCAGCCTCGCTGCCCCGCTGCTGCTTTCACGCCCTGCAGGGCTGTTTCCCAACCTGGCCTGGCTGCAATTCCTCCCCAGCCTCTGCAGGATGGAATTTGGCATTAGCTGATAGGGTGCCCCAACTGTACTGTGGGCCTGAGATCCCCTGCCATTTCCCAGTCTCTGAGAAGATCAGGAGGTGCAGCTGTTTGCACAAGGGAGTGCACTGGCCCAGCCCCAATTACCTGGGCTTTTTCCTGATCTTTACCTGTGACTTAGACAAGCATTGCCTCCTGAAGATGCCACCTCCCCAGTGGGGAACATTTCCATTTGATCCAGTTGTCCCTTTTTTCCTTTTTCAAGTGATGGACCAAAAGGCTGTTCAGGAGGAGGAACACTCGGGGAGAAGCAGTGGCTCATTGGCAGCCCCTGCTGCAGGAAGGAAGGCGATGCCAGACATGGGCACAGGCACAGCAGGTAATTGCTGTGCCGGGCTCAGCCCTGGCCGGGGCTGTGTGGCAGCAGCTCTTCCCCCAGGGCCTGCCCTTGCCCGGCCCGGCAGCAGCCAAAGCTGGAGGCGCCTGGGCTTCCAGGCCTCTGGAGCTGGTTCAGAGCCCCGGGGAAACGGGACTGGTGCAGCCACGTCCCTCCCGCTGCAGCTGCTGCGGAGCTGGCCCTGAGTGCCCAGAGGCCCAAGGCACAGGAGCAGCCCCGAGCAGGAGCCCTGCCGCCAGCCCAGGGCCAGAGCCAGCCCTGGCTCCCGACTGGGCAGGGGCTGCGCTGGGTCCTGACAGGGCCTGAGCCTGTCCCCTGGGGCTGGGGTTGCTGTCACGGGGCAGGGAGGGCCAGGGCTGGCAGTGGCTGCTCAGGGATGGCTTTGGCCCGTGTCCCTGGCAGCAGCCACTGCCCAAGCAGCTGCGCTGCCCCCGGGCTCTCCTCCCGGCCTGCTGGGCTTTGTTGGCTGGCACAGCCTGTGCCCAGGGCCGGCAAGGTGCCTGCAGGCCCCAGCTCTGGGGGAAACAGAGAACGTCCTGCCCATATCCACCGTGCTGCCAGCTCAGCAGTGCAGCACAGCATGGTCTCACCGTCCCCATTGCTCCCACAGATGCAGCCGGCACCACAAGACCTGTTCCCAATGCCCAGGATGGCCTCGGAAGGGGTTTCTGTCAGGGAACCGGCTGCTGGCTAGGGTTTCTGGCAGGCCTGCTTTATTTGGAGCTTGTCTTCATGTTGTTCTGCATTGGAATCTGGTATTCCTGGAACAGAAAACAGTGAGTGTTTTATTGCCTGCCCCCTCCAACAGCTTCTCTTCAAAGTCCAGCGTGGACAGGGAACATTCCCATTGAGGCTGCAGTGGGGTTGTGGCCAGTCCATGATTGTCCAAATAACTCTGCTGAGGCTTCTGCTGCTTCCCAGTACTTCCATTGGCCTCTCAATTGCTGGGCCTTGTCCTGGGGGCCCCGCTGGGGCTGCAGCCAGAGCTGGCTCCCACTGAGGCTGCCTGGCCAAGAGCAGCCCCAGGGGGACGGGGCAGAGGCAGAGGGAGGTGGGGAGGAGAAAGAGCAGGGCCGAGATTGCCCTTGAGAGGCAGAGGCGCTCTGGGGCCCGCTCCTGGCCAGGGACCCTGCCCAGAGCCGTGCCCTGCTGGCCGGGGCCTTGAGGGGCAGCTGTCCAGCTGGGCCCAGCTGTGCCAGCAGCTCCAGCCGTGCTGGGGAGCCTTGCCAGCTCTGGGCCCTGCTGTGCACCAGGGTCCCTGTGTGCCACTGCCAGCTGGGGCCTCGGCCACCTCCTCTCTGCACAGGAGCACCTCGGGACAGGAGTTGGAAGACGGTGGCTGCACCTCACACCCAGACAGCGTGGGCAGCTCCTCCAGCAGCAGTAAGGGCCTGGACAGCCCTCTCAAGTGTTCTGTGAAGAGGACCCCAGAACAACCGTCTATGAGGAAGCCTCTTATTGCCCCGTAGATCCCACTGCCACCTGCTCTCCCCATGGGCCTCCCCAAGCTTCCTTTATTCCTTTTTTTCTCTCCGTCTGTCCCATCCCAGCCAACCCGAGTTCCGCTAGGGACCCCAGGACCAGCCCAGCACCTTCCAGCACCTCCTGAGACCAACACATCCCTTCCTCTGCCCCTGAGCCCCCTGGCCTTGCCCTCTAGGCAACACTGAAGGTGACACCCCACCCCACCCCACCCTCCCCGCCCCTCCAACTCCTGCTTGCACGGTAGGCAATGGCCCATTCCTGTGTTCAAATAAAGAGATGGATTTGTTTCCTAGTTTGAAAGCAAAACCAGTGTGAGGCTCTCTTGTTTAAACTGCGACCCTTTGGACGAGGACACGAGGCTTGACTCCATTTTCATCAGAAGGCTGATTTATTATGTTATATATTATACTAAAATACTACATTACAACTATACGAAAAGGACAGAGAGAAGAAGATCAGAAAGCTACCAAGACAAGAATAGAATAGGAATCAATAACTAAAACCTGTGACTGCTCACAGCCTTGGCACAGGTGGCTGTGATTGGTCACTGGTTGAAAACAATCTACACGAACTAATGGAAGATGCACCCGTGGCATTCCACAGCAGCAGATAGCCATTGTTTACATTTCTTTCCTGAGGCTCTCAACTCCTCAGGACAGGAAAAGTCCTAGCAGAGGCTTTTTCCCTAAATTATCATGGCAACATCTCACCCTTTTAAATTATTACATTAAATAGAAAAAGCAATGTTTGTAATTTCTTCTACTAGGGCTTTGTAGAAGAGAGAACAACACCTCTTGAGGTTCATCTGTTGCCAATCAAAATCTCAATCATTTGCTGATGTGGAATGGTCAGGGAAATTCTTCACCTGTAGAACATTCAGGGAAATTCTTCACTTATCAAACATCTAATTATATCATATCACTAAAACAATCTTAAAAAATAAGAAAATGCAAAAACTCATGCAAGGAAAGTTCATTGTTTCAAGTCCAAGCAGCTGAATTTCAGGACAGAGTCCATGGACTGAAGATGTTCTTTTTTGACATCTCTGGAAGTCCCCTTTGGTCCTGAAACAGGCTTGCAGAATTCTGAAACAAAGAACTGCTAAAGAAAACAAGAATTAGCAAACAATTCATTGACAGTCATGAAACAATTCAGAGAAAATTTCTGGAATGCCCTGGCCACAGCCCTTCATTGAACCACTTGGGCTGAAGCTAATTTTTGGCTTTTCAATGCTTTTGAGCTGGTAGCTCTTTCCACTTTTCTTTATTATTATTATTTTTTTTCATTAGAAGAAGAGTAGCAGCAGCAGAGTGTCTCTAGGACCCTTGGGTGGCTCTGGTCCTGGTGGGCGGACCAGAGAACTCAGACTTGGCTCACAGAATGGTGGCCTAGGTTCTTGTGGGGAAAGCAAAGCTTTTGAACTCAGCACTGGACGGGGCGATGGCCCCGGCCCAGGGAAATGAGTTAAACGGCTTAGAACTAGCTTGTGAGGCGGGCTCTGCACGCTCAGAACTTGGTAGGACTATGCTGCTAGTGTTTTGAGAGTAGAAATGACGAAATGTTTTTTTTTTTAGAAGCACTGGTGCACACTGGCAGCTGGAGAAGAGAAGTTTTCTCAGGAATTGTTATTTTAGATTTGAGGGTTTCTTGTCTCCAGAGCAAGCGAGCAGTGCTTGCTTTGCTCTGTGTCTCTTGTTTTTGTAAGGTAAATGTTATTTTTTCTGCTTTTTGCTTTTTGGCACTACTTTTATCTCTACTGGGTTGGGAACTAGAGGTAGATGTTACAGGAGCCAACTCCCCCACGCCGCTGGGGCGCTCGGGGGAAGGCAGGCACTTTAACTTCTAGGGAGAAGCTCTCGACTATACGCAAAGTGATTTAAAAACTATATTGATTTTGAACACAGCCAGCCGAACTGCTCCTGCAGTCACCTGGAGGGTTATGCTTTTTTTACGGAAGGACAGGCTTTTCGCAGGGTTTGATGTGAATGATGGAGTTTCGGAAACCTGCGGGACAACTGGGGTGGGTGGTGCAGGCAGCACGGGCGCTGGTGTCGACTTTTGAGGCGGTCTCGTGGGCTCAGCACTATTCTCAGCAAGCTCTTGCACTGCAATTGGATCGGCAGGGAGCGGCGGGACAGGCGGGGGCGGCGGGCTCGGAGCGGGGTCGGCCCGCGCAGGCGCCGCCTGCACCGTTGCGAATTCAGTTGCCGGCTGGGATGCAGAGAAAGAAGACACGGAGGCAGCTCCTGCAGCTCCCGGGAGCAGCAGCACAGCCGGGGAATCACTGTTGTTGATCGCGCTGCCTGGCAACACGGGCGGATCGGCGGGAGGCGGTTCCGGGTGCCGCGGCGCAGGCGCAGTCATCAGAGCCGGCGGAGCTGGCCCGGGCGGCTGCGGGGCCGCGGGCGGAGCCGGCTGAGGCGGAGCCGCGGGGTCCGGCGCCTCCCGCGGGGCTGGCTGAGGCGGAGCCGCGGGGTCCGGCGCCTCCCGCGGGGCTGGCTGAGGCGGAGCCGCGGGGTCCGGCACCTCCCGCGGGGCTGGCTGAGGCGGAGCCGGATCCGCCCCTTCCCGGGGTGGGGGAAGCGGAGAATTTCGCGGCGAAGCGGGCGGGGCCGGCCCGGAAAGCGGCGGGCTCGGCTCCCCATCCCCCCCAAGAGAAGGAGAGGGGGGGGAAGGCAGCTCTGTCTGCTCCGAAGGAACAGAGAAAAACTTTTGCTCAGCTGTGGGCAGTGCGGGGGGAATGCAAACTCGCGGTTCGTCTTCTTTGAGAGGCTTCTCTCGTGCCGAACCTGGCGGGTACGGAGCGCGGCCGCGCCACCGAGCCATGACGTCCCCCCCAGCCTTTTTTACTGTCAAAACCCAGGATAAGATGTCTTGGGATATTGAATATATCAACGGGCGTTTAACACCCTGGTGCTCTGTCCACTCAACAGCAGCCTTCATGAACTCCCAAACATCTAAATCGAGGGAGTATATCACATTTGTAAAAAATCTATGAAATTTTGCCTATCTGAAAACGTCATAATAATCTTCCTTCCAAAAAATCAAATCGTGTCCCCATTTGCACCAGAGTTTAATAACTTTCTCCTCTGACGCAGTAAACGGAACCTGAGCTTCCGAAGGTACATTTTCCCAACTTTCCTCCCACCTTTTGCGAATGGCAGGATCTTCAGGAAGGGAAAAAATAACAGTACCTTTAGACAGTGTCCTTGTGGATCCAGCTGTGCAGCTCTGCTGCTCTGCGGTCTCTGGACACAATCTCCAGGAAAGTCCAACAGGTTCTCCTGTTTGCCTTGGCTGTGAACTCTGCCCATCTTCAGGGTCTCGTTTCTTCAGCTCCAGGCTAGATTCCATGGTCACTCTTGGGGTGACCATCAGTTTCACACGTCCAGGGGTCACCAATTCTTGCTTTGACTGCAACCCCTGGTGCGAGGACACGAGGCTTGACTCCACTTTCATCAGAAGGCTGATTTATTATGATATATATTATACTAAAATGCTACATTACAACTATACTAAAAGAACAGAGAGAAAGATCAGAAGGCTACAAAGACAAGAATAGAACAGGAATCAATAACAAAAATCCTGTGACTGCTCACAGCCTTGGCACAGGTGGCTGTGATTGGTCACTGATTGAAAACAATCCACATGGACCAATGGAAGATTCACCTGTGGCACTCCACAGCAGCAGATAGTTATTGTTTACATTTCTTTCCTGAGGCCCTCAGCTCCTCAGGACAGGAAAAATCCTAGCAGAGGCTTTTTCACTAAAAATCCTGGCAACACCATATTTTGCCCATCTATGGTGATCCAGCAGAATGTCAAACCCAAGAGCAATGCCCCAAGAGCAGAGGTGGTGCTGGGGAAAGGGAGGCAGGGCTTCAAAGTGTCTCAGGATGGGTCCCCAGCTGGACTTGGCTGTTATTTCAGCCAGAGCTTGCCCAGTTCTGTGTGATTCCAGCAACTGAAAGCTTAAGGACAATAAATCATATTTGGGTTTATGTGTTACAATTCCTCCTTCATCACAGGGACCATGCTAAGAAGGTTTGCCTCCTTGCATGTGTCCTGGTTTAGGGCAAGTTTGGGAGATAACCCCCAAAGGGGCTTCTCTACAAAAGCAGATTCAATTGCCCCTCCCCCCTCCAACCGGTTCGGGAGAAAATATCTCCTTGGAGAAAAGTGGAAAGAAACCTGTTTATTAAACAATAGAAACCAAACAATATTAACAATAAAACTTCTCACTGCTCCAAAGAAAGCAAACTCAGAACAGTCCCCTCCCCAGGTTGCAGCTCGGCTCACTCAGTCTCTGATCAGTCTCTCTGGTGCTGGAAACGCCGTGGCCCAGGCCCGGCCAGGGGGGCCACAGGTGGAGCTGCCGGTGCTCTTCTGGGTGTTCAGTCCAGAGCAGGCTTGAACAGGTCCAAGAAAAAAGGAAAAAAATCACAATGCAGAGAACTTCTTTGCCTCAGCTAGCTAAAACTAACTAAAAGCAAGAAAAAGGGAAAAAAGGAGCTCTGTCCGGCTGTCTGTCCATCCGCAGACAACACAGTCCAGGAGCAGGAATGTGGAGGAGTGAGAGCAGTCTGAAAACAAACTGCGCGCTTCTTCCCTCCCCTCCTCACTGTCTGGAAGAGAGTCTTAAAGGTGTAAAACTTATTATTCAGTATAAACAGAACAAGACGATTGGGGATAAAAGCATCATATAGTCAACCCAGGACAGCATGGTACACCCATTCTCTCCCTTCTCCTTCTAGCTCCTCATATGTTCTTTTGTCCTCCATTTTCTCCAGCGCAAGACCCAGCAGCAGAAGCCAAGAGAAGACCCCAGAGTATGCAGGTATGTACAGGGATGTCTGTCCGAAAGTGGCCTTTCTAGTCTTGACACGGAAGTGACATTTGGAAAGCTTGGTTAAGCCCATTTATGTAAAGATATCTTTACATTTATTTCAATTTCCTAATGGGCTCAGAGGACTCTCCCAGAGCCCAGTCCCTGGGATTGTTCTCTGGTGGTGCAGTGAAAACTCCTCCAGTGTTAATTGTTGATTGACAGGAGCTGAAGGGGTACCTTGGGCTCCTGGATGTGCTGTGCAGGAAGAGGAAACATTCCTCTCCTTCTTGGTCATGCCTTTTATCTCCCTGCAGCCTTTCTAGTTCCAAACTCAGAATGGAAAAACAAGCCAATTAGCATGAAATGAGAAATGTTTCCACTCCTTCCGACTGCCCTTGAAGGAGAAAATCATTCCTTGGGGTAATTTCTGATCTGAACTGTGTGAGATTTGCTGGAGATTCATGGATATTGCCTAATTTTGCACTGGGAGGAATAGGGAAACCTCCTATGATGGAAAGTCCTTTTGAATTTTCCAGTGAAGGAGAAGGAGACTTCCAAATGGCTGCAGCCTAGGCAGGGTGTGAGTTTGTCATCCTCTGATAGCACAAGCCCAAAGCCACCTGTGGCAGGTTCCCAATGACAAATCTCTTCCCCGGCTGTCTCTGCCTGTGTCAGTGCTGCAGGCTGAGGCTGGGGAGGAGGTGCCTCCTGCCTTGTCCCTGTCCCTGCCTTGCCTGATCCCTGACAAGTGGAATTGTGCCAGACAAAATGCATTCTCTGGCACCTCTGGGTCATCCACTGCTTTCAAGCTGTAAGCTTCAATGACACTGTTGTAGTTCCTTTGGCATCTCTGGTTGTGTAATGATAGGAGAGATGAGACTTGGAGAAGTAATTCTGCCGATGCAGAAAAAGGGATCAGATCCCCTGGTCCCTTTGCTCAGGGTTTGTTCTGCCAAATCCTGGGTATGGCCCCTTTGGAATGACTCCTTCATTGCTGGAATGCATCTGCAATGCTGAATGCAGCAAGGGAGTAGTATCACTCATCAATGTCGTTGCCAATTTTGCTGTATGAATTCTGGACTAGGAATGAACCATCTCATTAATCCATCACTGTCTCTCTTTTGTTACTGACCGGGATGTTTTATAGCAGGAAACAAATCCAGTTTTAAGAGAGCGGTATTCCTCACTAATGGCCTGTATACCACATGGGTTTATTCTTGGTGAAACTATGTAAAAACTTAGTTCTCTTACTTCCAACAGTTCAGTTGGAGAATATATCAGAATGACCCGCCCTGTACTATTTCCACTGAGAAAAATTTGAATTGATAGTATTAGCCAAGATCAGAAATGTTTTGAGGCAGATCATGTTTATGTAGGTTTTGGGTTTTATGATGGTAGTTTGTTGACTGCATGAAAGAAATCAGGAAGAAAAACCCATGGAGCAATGAAGCACAGCAAAAGTGGCAATTTCCAATTGAATGGCCAGTTTATGCCCTGCAAATGCAGACTCCTTGAGTACTGGGGACATGTAACCTGGATTGCAAAGCTTCTTCCAACATGAGGTGCCATTGTTCATGTGCCAGCACTTCCTCTGTTGTGAAGAGAAAGAAAAGTAATGAAGCAATAAAACCCAACCTAGAACTGAGTGGGAGTTACTGAAACAAAGGCCATGAACACTAACTTGGAAAGCAATTACTTCTGAGTTGTAATTGTCAAATTCTGTTGACCACTGTGGGTTGCCCACAGTTTAGAAGGAAAGGGATTTCAAAGTAGTGGATGGGTAATGAACAACACATAAGCAAAGTTGTAGAAGCTTTCTCTCCTGGTTTGCCAGCTCCATACATTTCAAAGGAATTCTAGTGATGGTAGTTGCATGAAAAGAAAAAGCAGAGAGATCTTCTGAATAATGAAAACACCCCTTGCATGCCTCACCCATTAGATGGATTGATTGTAAAGGTGGGAATTCACCGAACTCACTTCTTCCCTTGTGAGCGTGGCTCAGCCTCACACAGAGGTGAGGTGGGAGCTGGGCCGCTCTCTGTTGGGAGGAAGGGTCTTGTGGCAGCCCAGAGAGGCTGTGCACATTGGCAGGGAACAGCTGTGCCCTGCATGTGCCCTGCAATGAGCTGTGCTGCTGGCAGTGCCCCGTGGAGCTGTAGGGCTGCTCAGCTGTGGGGCAGGGAGAGGAGCAGCAGGGTGCATGTGCAGCTGAGCCATGGCTGGAGAGCACAGGGCTCTGGGCTCCCTGCTGTCCCAGGGCAGCCCAGAGGCCAGGCTGTTCCTGTGGCAGCTCTGTGGAAGTGGGGCAGGGTTTTCCCCCTGGCCTGCTTCAAGCTGCTGGTGGCAGGAGCATGTTTCCCTGTGCAGCTATTTAGAAGCTTCCAAGGAATCTGTCCCATGAAATACGGAGCTTCAGATGATTTAGATTTACTTTGTGGACTCTCTTATATTTTATGTCTCCACTTTGCAGCTCTGACTGGCTATCCTCTTGCCAAGAGGTTTTCCCTGGCAAGTCCCTCGATGCTCCTTCCCTCCAAGCCGTTGCCTCCCATCCAGAGGAGCTCTCCTTCTGCCACGCCAAGCAAGATGTGCAGCGGAGAGCAGGAGACTGGGAATGCTGGCAACGGCTGGGATGAGGAGAGTAGAAAAAGCCAGGAGCTCAGAGCAGAGGGAAAAGGAAGAGAGGTAAGGAGACCAAGCTAAGTCCTTTGTGCTAAATTTTCATATCATGTGCTGTCAGCAGAGCTCTGAGACCTCTTCCCTGACAGGAACTGACCCTTTCACTGAATTTTGAACAGGTCCTGGCTTGGCTCTTTGGCTGGGCCAGAAATGATGGGATACTAAGCATGGGTGTGCATCTGCCCCTGCTGCCTCCACCCCCATTCCTGGCCATGGCATGGGGGCTCCGGAGCAAGTTGGGCAGGCAGAGACCTTGCAGAGAGCAGCAGGGCAGGGAGCTCTGCTGAACTCCCTAAATGGCAGTGAGGCTGAGATGATGGATGTGGGGGAGCTGGAGAGCAGCGAGCATCCCGAGAGCTCAGCAGCAGCATCTGGGCTCCAAGGCTGCTGGGGAAGTGTAGGAGGGAAGGGCAGCAGCAGCAGAAATGAGGGGCTTGAGACAAGCAGGTTTGGACATGCTGCAGAATGGCTTTGTGGGGATTTGGCTGGAGATCAGCACTGGCTGTGAGACACGTTAGGGGCAGGGAGAGAACAGTGATCTAAACCCACTGCCATGGCATCCAAAAGGCCAGGGGAGGCAGTGGCACCCCAGAACACCTTGATGTCAAACATGTGGATGCCAGCTGGAAATGTAGTCACATTTCCAGGGAAGTGAGAAGGTGGGGAGAGCTCGGAAATGTGGGACATGGTCTCTCCCAGTTCCCTTTGCATTCCCAATCCACAGCCAAGCTGCTGCATCAGTTTGACTTTTCCTACCAGGTCCCAGTTAAGAGCATTGATAAAATTCTTGAGGCATCAAAGGGGGCAAGTGTGGATGATTGATCTGAGCACTGTGTTCTACTCTTTCCAGACCTCCTTGCTGTGCTCCACTGGCGGGGAAATGAAGAAGAGACAATTGGGAAAATCTTTAATCCCCCGTCTACGCAAGGCAGGAATTCCCCCTGTGGGCAGTGCTGCTGGGTCTGTGCACAGCTCTCCAAAGATGGAATTGCAGGAGTCCCAGGAGATGAGGTAAGCCAAGGTGTCTGCTGCTCCAGTGTGCTCTTCACCTCACTCTTCCCATCTCCTGTGGTGATTTGGCACAGTCTCCCATGTATTTAGGCAAACCTCTGAATATTCCGCATTTTGCCCATCCAATGTCAAACCCAAGAGCAACGCCCCAAGAGCAGAGGTGGTGCTGGGGAAGAGGAGGCAGGGCTTCAAAGTGTCTCAGGATGGGTCCCCAGCTGGACTTGGCTGTTATTTCAGCCAGAGCTTGCCCAGTTCTGTGTGATTCCAGCAACTGAAAGCTTAAGGACAATAAATCATATTTGGGTTTATGTGTTACAATTCCTCCTTCATCACAGTGACCATGCTAAGAAGGTTTGCCTCCTTGCATGTGTCCTGGTTTAGGGCAAGTTTGGGAGATAACCCCCAAAGGGGCTTCTCTACAAAAGCAGATTCAATTGCCCCTCCCCCCTCCAACCGGTTCGGGAGAAAATATCTCCTTGGAGAAAAGTGGAAAGAAACCTGTTTATTAAACAATAGAAACCAAACAATATTAACAATAAAACTTCTCACTGCTCCAAAGAAAGCAAACTCAGAACAGTCCCCTCCCCAGGTTGCAGCTCGGCTCACTCAGTCTCTGATCAGTCTCTCTGGTGCTGGAAACGCCGTGGCCCAGGCCCGGCCAGGGGGGCCACAGGTGGAGCTGCCGGTGCTCTTCTGGGTGTTCAGTCCAGAGCAGGCTTGAACAGGTCCAAGAAAAAAGGAAAAAAATCACAATGCAGAGAACTTCTTTGCCTCAGCTAGCTAAAACTAACTAAAAGCAAGAAAAAGGGAAAAAAGGAGCTCTGTCCGGCTGTCTGTCCATCCGCAGACAACACAGTCCAGGAGCAGGAATGTGGAGGAGTGAGAGCAGTCTGAAAACAAACTGCGCGCTTCTTCCCTCCCCTCCTCACTGTCTGGAAGAGAGTCTTAAAGGTGTAAAACTTATTATTCAGTATAAACAGAACAAGACGATTGGGGATAAAAGCATCATATAGTCAACCCAGGACAGCATGGTACACCCATTCTCTCCCTTCTCCTTCTAGCTCCTCATATGTTCTTTTGTCCTCCATTTTCTCCAGCGCAAGACCCAGCAGCAGAAGCCAAGAGAAGACCCCAGAGTATGCAGGTATGTACAGGGATGTCTGTCCGAAAGTGGCCTTTCTAGTCTTGACACAGAAGTGACATTTGGAAAGCTTGGTTAAGCCCATTTATGTAAAGATATCTTTACATTTATTTCAATTTCCTAATGGGCTCAGAGGACTCTCCCAGAGCCCAGTCCCTGGGAGTGTTCTCTGGTGGTGCAGTGAAAACTCCTCCAGTGTTAATTGTTGATTGACAGGAGCTGAAGGGGTACCTTGGGCTCCTGGATGTGCTGTGCAGGAAGAGGAAACATTCCTCTCCTTCTTGGTCATGCCTTTTATCTCCCTGCAGCCTTTCTAGTTCCAAACTCAGAATGGAAAAACAAGCCAATTAGCATGAAATGAGAAATGTTTCCACTCCTTCCGACTGCCCTTGAAGGAGAAAATCATTCCTTGGGGTAATTTCTGATCTGAACTGTGTGAGATTTGCTGGAGATTCATGGATATTGCCTAATTTTGCACTGGGAGGAATAGGGAAACCTCCTATGATGGAAAGTCCTTTTGAATTTTCCAGTGAAGGAGAAGGAGACTTCCAAATGGCTGCAGCCTAGGCAGGGTGTGAGTTTGTCATCCTCTGATAGCACAAGCCCAAAGCCACCTGTGGCAGGTTCCCAATGACAAATCTCTTCCCCGGCTGTCTCTGCCTGTGTCAGTGCTGCAGGCTGAGGCTGGGGAGGAGGTGCCTCCTGCCTTGTCCCTGTCCCTGCCTTGCCTGATCCCTGACAAGTGGAATTGTGCCAGACAAAATGCATTCTCTGGCACCTCTGGGTCATCCACTGCTTTCAAGCTGTAAGCTTCAATGACACTGTTGTAGTTCCTTTGACATCTCTGGTTGTGTAATGATAGGAGAGATGAGACTTGGAGAAGTAATTCTGCTGATGCAGAAAAAGGGATCAGATCCCCTGGTCCCTTTGCTCAGGGTTTGTTCTGCCACATCCTGAGTATGGCACCTTTGGAATAACTCCTTAATTGTGTATATGCAACTGCAATGCTTACTGCAGCTAGGCAGCGGTAGTCCTCAGTAAGTAAATGACATTTTTTCTGGATTAATTCTGGACTATAAATCACTTCTGTCATTCATCCTTTCCGGTCTTTCTTTTGTTACTGACCCAATCATTTAGCAGGGTGATAGAATCCAGTTTTAAGGCAGGTATACCTCTCATAGTGCTTGACTGCTACATGATTTTATCCTCTGTGAAACCATGTGAAGAATTAGTTCTCCTAGTTCTACCAGCTCTGTTGGGAAGTGTTTCAGAATGACCGGCCATCAGCTACTTCTATTAAGGACATTTTGAATTGTCAATATCAGCCAAGATCAAAATTATTTTGAGATAGGTCATGTTTATTTGGGTTTGGATGTCTCTGCTGAAAAGAAAGCAGAGAATAAACCCCTGGAACAAGGAAGGAGAGCAAAAGTGGAACTTTTGGATGAGCACTTTGTTCCCTGCAAATACAGGATTGCAGAATGCTGGGCACATCTAATGAGGAAAGCAAAGCTTCTTTTGCTTCCAACACGTGGTGCCAGAGATTTACAGGAACCTTTGCTTCCATTCCCAGGCCTCTCACTGAGTCAGGCCAAGGAGACAGATCATCCCAGCAGTCCTGGTCTTAGGAGTGACAAGGAGCGGAGGGACATCTTTGGAAAGGTAAGGGATAAGAACAGGGATGAGCAGACTTCCTTTCCAGTGGCTGTTTAGTGCTTGGCCCAAAATGCCACTGAAAATCATAATCTTCCACTCCTTGGGGGATGGGGATTCTCTTGGGAATGTATTTGACAGCTACAGAGCAATTGCTTGGCTATTTCCAGTAGTGCCAAGGTGACTGGTTTGGAGATGGTGCTAAGGTCACGCCAGAAGCATTCTTTATGTGCAAAGGCTGGTTTAGAGAAGTTCTGAATGGCAGATCATGCTAGACATCAGTGAATGTGGGAGAAGTGCATCCTTGGATGCAGAGAAGCAAAGACTCTAATGTTGAGTGTAAGCAAGGCTGCAAACTAAAATGGGAGAGTTTGCTTTTTCCTGGTTACCTTTGTGGCTGTATCTCACAGCCCTCTCATTCTCAAGTTTTCTGCTCATTAACATCAGCATTTGTGCAACTTGTTTTCACAAGACTCCTCCTTTTGGTCTGCTGGCCTCAGAGACCAAGTCCTTCAGAGCTGAGTCCTTCAGAAGCCAGGAAGTGAGAAACAGCTGCAATTCCTGGCCATGAGTGTTAAGCAACAGTCATTCCCCCTCCTTGCTGGGTATTGCACATGGTTTTCGTTCTTCTGCCATGGCCTGTAGGAACTGCACTGCCTGCTCACTGTCATGTGAGCTCTTCATCTGTCTTGGAGCACTCCTATGACTGTCATGCTTCAAGCAGGGCTTCCTGACATAGGTTGCAGTTGCAGCAGTGTGAGGTTGTGGCAGTGAAGTGTTCCACCTCACTGTGTGTAATTGCCAAGGCGAGCATGGGAGACATTCCTCTGAAACTATTGGAATGGATATGGAGCTGCATGGAAGACTGTGGCACTCTGTGCACTCTGTGCTCCTGATGAGGTGTTGTGTCTGCTTGGTGTGTCTCTGCTTACAGTCTGTGATGTGTTTCCATTGCACCTAGACCCGCGCTGAATTGTGCAGGTTGGCTAAAGAGAACTTAGAGCAGAAGAAAATGGAGATTTTGATGGAAGAGATGAAGAGGAGACAAAATGAGAAATCATTGCAGCTTCCTCCAGAGACATTTGAGCCTGGAGATGCAGCTGAAGCAAGTAAGTGGTGGCTACACTTGTAGTGGTCCTTTTTGACCACTTGCTTGCCCTTTGCACAATGTTGCAATCAGACTGGGGGGGCTGTTCTGCTTGCATCTGAGTAAGAAGCTTGCATTAGGATTTAATTCTGTTTCCCAAAGAAAAATAGAGAGACATGAAGTGTCTTGCCCATGGCCTCATTGAGTCAGTAACAGAATATTAGCTTCCCACCTCCACTTGTAAAGTCTTTCAGAGTAGAAAATTCTGTCTTGCAAAGTACACTGGGGCTTCAGACTCTCTCCTGGAGAGCAGCCTCCAGGGAAGGTGAGGCCAAAAGGATGCTTTTCAACCAGGCTGCAACCTGGAAGGAACTAAATTCCATTCCTTCTGATGAAAACACCAGAGATCCTTCTCCTGCCGCTCCCTGCTGAGGAGCTGGCGCTGTAGAGCTGTGCTGAAGCCCCAGGCAGTGCTTGTGTTTTCGTCCCAGGAGCAAGCAGCGTTCCCAACTGAATCCTGGCTGAGGGGCTCAGCCTGCAGGGCTGTGAGTGCTGCCCGAGGGCGGCAGCAGGGCCCTCAGGGGCAGCACTCAGCCCGAGGGCATCACACCAGGCTATCTGCACTTTGGTAACTTCCCTGCCTGCCTCTGGAACAGAAGAACAAAAGCAAAGCAATACTCTGGGTTTTCTTTGTTTCTTAGGAGAAGCGTCACTGCAGTTTGCTTTTAAACTAGAAGAGGGAAGATTTACATTAGATATTAAGGAGATTTTTTTTTTAAATGAAGGGGATGAAAAGCTGGCAGGATTTGCCAAGGGAAGCTGTTGTTGGTCTATCCTTGAAGGTGTTCAAGGCCAGTTTACGTAGGGCTCTGAGAAACCTGATCTAGACAACGTCCCTGCTCACAGGGGTTGGACTAGATGGTGGTTAAAGGTGCCTTCCAGCCCAAACTCCTCTGGGATTCTGTGATCACTGTCCCATGTTAGTGTGCCATTGTTATACTTGTAGTTCTTTGGGACAACAAAGAATGTTACCCAGCTCTAGCAACTTCTCTGGCCTTTTCCATCATCACCCCGTCCAGCACTCTCCACTTACAGGCTCCTCTTTGGTGCCTGCAGGCTTCAGCCTACCACCTATCAATGGCACAGCTCCCAGTGTACAGAGAAAAGACCCTGGTAGCGCCATGAAGAAAACGGTCGTGAGAAAGCAGGACACGGTGCCCTTACAGCCCAGTACGCCCACCCTCCATGGAGATGGCAGCTTCCCACGCAGCTCCTCGGGTAAGCCTGCTCCATGGCAGCATTTTCCTGCAGGGGTTTGTCCTTGCAAAAGGAGCACAAACTGCCTCCTGCCTCAGCCAGCACAGCCGGGATCTTGGGTTCATAGTGTGTCCTGAGAATGAACAGCAAATCTACTTTGGAGTTACTCCAGCTTGGTAGTCTAGAATATTTGAAGTCAATGGAAACAGAGGCACTGTCAGGTGTGAAGGGTCAGGTGTGGCTGTTCCCTGGTTGTTGCTTCCTGGGGATTGAGCTGGGCCCAGCAGGGCTGGGTTCTTCAGGCTTGGCTTGGTGCTGTCACGAGGCAGCTGCAGGTCTCTCCTCAGGGACTTGCCGAGAGCCCCTGTCCTCAGGGCTGTGGGAAATCAGGGTGCTGAGACAAGAGGGGCACCTGAGGGGTTCCCTCCTGGGCTGGCCAGTCCTGCTGTTGGCACTGCCTGGCAGGGAGTGGGAGCTCTGCGGCCTCAGGAACCTGCCGCTGGCCGTGGCACCTGTGGCACTTGGAGCTGGGGCTGTGGGGCAATTGTCAGGTTTAGCCTGGAGCTGTGCTCAGCTGGGGAGGCTGAGAGAAAGCAGGGAGCCCCAGGATCCAGAGAGCAGGGAAGTCCTTGCAGTGACCTCGCAGACAGCCACTGGTGCCCTGCGCCGAGAGGAGCCGCTCCGTGGGCTCAGGCAGAAGGACAGAGCCTTTTCGGACCCACAGCAGGCCTTGCAGGAGGCACTGTCCTTGCTGGGCAGTGATGACTGGTAAGAAAGGCCCCATCACTCTGTGTCCCTCTTGGCGTTAAGTTCGGTCAGAAGCGAGTCTTGCTGGTGCCTCTGAGCCCCGAGAGCCCAGAGGGCCAAAGGGCACTGCTGAAACCACTGTGGAGCTGTGAGAGGATAAAGAGTGGAGAGCAGCCTTTTCTTGGCCTTGCTCTGCAGCACTGCTCCAACTGTAGCAGGTCCATGCTGTTTCCTGGCTTTGGCTGCTGCTCCATGGAGCTGCAAAGGAAATGCTGAGGGAAGAGAGAAAGCTGTGGGACGAGATGCTTTGCTGGCTGAAGGCAGAAGCAGGATGGCAGCAGTTTTGAGTGTAGAGATTTGGGTGCCTTGGGCCACTGGCCCAGTGGGACTGAGTAAGATTCCTCTCTGCTCCCACTGCTGACAGCAATGGCAGGGACTCCTGCATGTGAGTCCCAGAAGCTGCTCCAGGCAGCTCCTCTTTTTGAGAAATGGACTGAGTTGTGCCTTCAAGTCCTTCTGCCTACCATTACTCCTGAAGGGCTCATGGCAGAAGAGAAGGAAAGAGAAATAAAATCCTCTGGGAATCTTGCACTTTTGCAATTCAACTTTTCCTTCTCAAGGAATCATACGGGCTTGAGATGTTTTGTCAATTCTCACAATGTGTCCCAAAACTCTACACAGACAGAAGGAGGCCCAGAGGTGATACCCTTCCAAATGTTAGGTGATATTGGTTGTCTTTTTGATGTCTGGGTTAGCATCCACTCACTGGTGGATGCTTCATTCTCACAGGGAATGAAAAATTTCACAGCATGAAAAATTAGCCACGTTGCATCTCCTTGTGCAGTCTTCTTTGCTTTGCCCTTTCTCTTCTGCTTTCTCTTCCCCATTTCTCTTTGATGCCCTGGGAGGTGCAGAGAGCTTCTGCAGGTGTGGGGGTCCTGATGACACTCAGGGGTGCCCATGGGATCAGTTGCCAGCCCTGGCTGCAGCCCTGATGCCTCACACACCTTCCTGTAGCTGAGGGCCTGCACAAAGCAAGTGCTGAGAGATGGAGTTGTTTGCACCTTTTCAATAACACTTTGCTGTTGTGGGCATTGTTTTAGGTCGGAGTGTTCTGGGAAAAGCCAGAGTTTTAACAGTTCTTGCCCAGGGGTGGAATCTTAATCTTCTGGGACATCCTGCTGCTTTTTTGGGGAACGTGTGAGGTGGAGTGGGTGACACACAGGCCTCGATTGTAGAGTGGAAACTCAGCTCCAGAGTGCCAGTGCAGACTCTCAGTGCTGAACTGCCTGCTGGGGCTGCCAAAGAAGGAAAATGTCCCAATAACAGCCCAATGGGACTGTGTCTCAGGGACAGGTACAGGGAGGTGACAAGAACCAGCAGCATGGCCTGGCCTCACAGCTTCTAGGAAGCAGTGATGACAGAGGGACTTAATAGCAGAGATTTTCAGAAAGGTCACAAATGAAGACTCTGAAAGCCCTCTCTTTGCCTCTTGGATTTGTGTATGCTTTTGACAGCCACAGCATCCTGTGGCAATGTGTTCCACGATTTCATTAAGTACTCCTTGAAAAGCACCTGCCATGCTTTGACTGAGCTGCCAGCCTGGTGATTTGAAAGGGTGCTGCCAAGTGCTTGGGTAGAGAGAAAAATCAATCTTTTTTGTACTTGCCTTTCAGGGAACGGAAGAAGAAGGGACTCTTGAACATCACACTGCTGGCTGAGTCCCATTCAGAAGTCCTGCTCTGTCAGCTTCGTGAGATTTGCTTGGCAGTTACCAGAGAGGTGAGAACATTGCTCTGAATTGTCCCCCATACTCGATACACGGCTTGTAGAGTAGAATATGTGCTTGTTCATCTCCATGTGTGCTCAGGGACTGCCTTCATTCTGGTTTTAGACCTTCTATTTCTAGTGTCTGTCAGCTATCTGTAGGATCTGTGTGTACATGTAGCTGTATTTACTGGCAGGTCGGGTATCTGACACTTGTCTGCGAGTGAGGTACCATTATAATGCAAGGCAGAAAAGAGACACTAATAACATGATATGCCAGATTCCCAATCTCTGCCCAAGCTGTAATTGAACACTGCAAATGAGTCTGTAGACCTGAGCCTGTGTTTTCTGTTTTCTGCCTGGGTGCTTCAACTACAGGTGTTGCTTTTTTGAACAGGAGCATCTGACTGTTTTATCTTTATGCCTTGTGCCTTTATGGTTTGAAAGCAGCCCTTTCTTTATTTTGCTTCTATGTTTTTCAAATAAAAGGGCCTAAAATCAAAGCAGTAGACATTATAGAAGGTTTAAGTGGAACACTTTAGTGAAGCCTATTTTTCATGCCTGCAGTAAGAAGGTGTGTGGGCAGAAACTGGTGCCCGAGTAAGTGTCTTTCATGCTTGGGCTCTTCTGCTCCTACTGTGCTTTTATACACAGTGGGACGTGTTGTGATTTCCTGGGAGTCTTGTCTAAGGAAACTGGTTTTCTTTGCAAGGTGATGCTTATGTTTCCCCTCATGACTTCCCCAGGTGACCAACCTCCGGTCCAACGTGTCCTGCTCTGCAGTTGTCACTCTGGGAGAGCTCTTTGCGATCTTGGGGAAGGACATGGACTCCGAGGTGGATCAGATTGCTGCAGTCCTTCTCCACATGTTGCGGAACTCCCCAGAGTTTATTCAGAAGGCAGCCTGTCAGAGCCTGGGCATGATGGTAGAGAACGTGACTCCTACACGAGCAATGACTGCTCTCCTGGACAATGGAGTCAAGTAGGTTCTTCTTCTTTCTGTGATATTCTTGACCTTCTAGTGTGTAGGTGAGGGAAGGGATGACAGAGAGAACGGGAATGGTGGAAGGGAAGGGCCCTGTATCCTGCATCTTCTGTGGACTCAGTGACTTGATTCTCTGATCAACCTCATTTCTCCTTTCTGAGAAATAAGGAGGGTACTTGCTGGGGCATGGAGCACATCAGGGAGAATGTGCTGGGTGTGGCACAGCCTGCACAGCAGATGCAGCTCCTGCCAAAAGGAGTCTTGTGTGACTGTCCTGGCCTTAGAGCTGTGTTTTCTATTCAAACTGATGTTTCATGTTAGCCCTGAGATGATGATGCACTTTCCAGGCACCCTCACTGGCTGAGTGCCATGGGACAGCTGAAGCAAATGCTGCCTTAAGTGTTGGTGCTGGGCCTGATAGTTCCCAAGAGACAGTCTCTAGAATAGGACAAGCTGGATAAACTGACTGCCACCCTTTCCTCAACTTTGGAATAGGATAAAACACTCAGACGTATCCCTTGCCAAGCTTTACAAAAGAAACAGGCTGCATTGCTGGGTGTTCCTCAACTTCACGGCCCACGGCGTGTTTTCTCTGCATTTGTGTTTTCCCAGGGGTCTGCAGATTTGGGGATGAATGGGTGGAAAGAGCCTCATCCTGCTGCAGCTCTGGCTAGTGGGTGCCCTCTGATGGGTCAGCACGAATTGTCCTTAATTTCTAAATAATTCATATGTAACCTATTACTTTAATCTTTCTCCAAGTAAACTTCGGGAAAGAAATTGAGCATCCAATAGTGCAGGGAGACTGAATGCTTCCCTTTTCCATGCAGACAGCCCATCTGTACAATGCTAACTTTGTGTTTATCTGAGGACAGAACCTTCTACATGTGTCTGCAGCTGCAGGGAGAAGCCAGGCTCCTTCCCCCAGCAAGGACAGGGAGCAGGCTGTGGCCAAGGCCTGTGCTGCTGCTGCTCCTTCTCCCTGTGTCCCAGGGTTTGCTCTCTCCTTCCCAGGAGCTGCTACGTCCCGGCACGGAAGTGTACGGCCGAACTCCTCCTGTCCTTGATGGAGAAAATGGGAGTCACGAAGCTGGCAGGCACACCCAGGGCTGAGAGGCTGGCACAGGTGGCAGGGACACTCGCTCAGGACAGTCACAAGGACACGAGGTAATGATCTTCTTTCACCTCCTAAAACAGGAAAACCGTTTTGTGTTTGGCTTTAAGCTAAAACCAGAAAGAGTGGAAACTCAAGGCAATAATAAGTGACCTCACAGTGTGGCTAAGGGGCATAGAATCATGGAATATGCAGAGTTGGAGGGGAGCCATGTAGATCATCCAGTCCAGCTCCCGGCCATGTGCAGGACAGCCCAAGAGTCACTCCACGTGCCTGAGAGCATTGTCCAAACGCTTCTTGAGCTCTGTCAGGCTTGGTGCTGTGACCACTGCTCTGGGTTGTCTGGGGAAATGACTGTACTGGGTAACCTGAGGTTGGCAGCAAGGAGCATTGCCAGCTCCCTGTGACTTGCGAGATTCTTTACTGAGATTACAAGAGCTCTGATTAGCCAGTCCAACAGTTTTGTTTAGCCTTAGGCGCACAAGAGAAAGCCAAGTGTAGGCTAATGTTCATCACTGAAGGATCCCAAACATCTGTTTCTCATTAACTTAAGACTTCCCTAGAAATATTTTAGAGGTCTTTAGCCAATGTATTCAGTCTTTCTAAACCTCTTCTGCAGATTTCTAGAGTGCTATTATCTGTGGCTCAGTGACCTCCAAATTTCTTCTTGAAGACAATTGTGGTTTCCTAGTGGCAAAATCACCCCAAGCCACCAAAATCCCCTTCCTTTGATGATGAAATTCCCATTAATAGCTGCCAAGAACACCAGAGCAACTGGCTGCCCATGTGTATACAGATAGTATAGAATAGTCAAAAGCAAGGATGAGGTGTTTTGTCCTGGCTTCCCTGCCAGTTAAAGGAAGGAAAATGTATGTGCAAGGGCAGCAGAACACTGCTAATAGGCTCTGACAACAAAGCAGATGTGTTTCCCTTGTTGCCTGGGATCCTTTGATCCCACAGAAGCACACCCTCAGTTTCAGAGAGAAATGGTATTTTTCTGTTGGCCCACATTCTCCTCTTGCCTCTTGTGTTCAGCTGACAGCACTGTGCAGTGTCAAGTGAGGTAAATCCCCCTCTTTGCTGAGTCTAGGTAACGCCTTCTCATGCAAACATTGCACCCGATGAGTTTAAGGCATCAGCCTCTTCTGTTAACACTTTTCCTTTGTTCACTTTTCTTTTGTTTCCTTCCTTCCTTCCTTAGGCATTATGGACAGGAGATGGTGAAGATGTTGCTTAGTAATCAAAAATTTAAAAAGCTTTTGGAACAATCTCTTTCCACGCATGACCTGGAAGATATCCTGAAGAGAATTAAGAAGAAAGTAAGTGCTTGGCAGGACAAATGTCTCCTTTGTGCAAGTATTGCCACTGCTAATAGGAGATCAAATATACCCAATGTGTCTGTATCTCATTCCTCTTTTGCTGAATCATTTTATTCCTGAAAATGAGCTGTTAATCCTCAGCCTGTTCTTCTGCAGACCACACAGGAACTGTATTCTTAGGGGAAAAGTAGGGTTTTGAATACTTTGAATATGGGTCACAAAGAGGAAAGGGAGAGAGGAGAAAATGGGTTTACATTCATGTTTAAGCCCCCACAGCATTCTCCCTACCCTGCCCTCAGTAAAGCAATTAAGTGACAATAGTGCTTCTGAACATAACAGAGTCTTTGCAAAAGAGACTCTAAGTCTCTTAGTACTACCAAGAAAATTTCCAAATATACAAAAGATGTCCAAGTCAATCCTAAATACTACAATTATTTTAGGACTACTGCCCTGCTGTCAAGCCCTGTGGAGCTGGAAGAAGCTTGGTAAATTCAGCAGCATCCAGTGGAAAATCATTTTTTTGATTGGGAGGGATTTTATTCTTTTTATCTACATTACAGAAGGGAGTTTTTCTTTGTGCAGGGGCAGGCAGAGTAAGTGTTGAACCAAATCAACTTCCAACACAATGGGCCAACCCCCAAAGAGTCCAATTTTTTCTGCTGCTTCCTTTAAGACCACTCATTGCCTACCAGTTTGCATAATTCCCATTTATGGTCAAAACTCATAAATTTGGGATTTTAGACAGCAGCTCAGTCTGGTAGCACCCATAACCTGCCTTGGGCTACCAAAAACAAAGAGCTGGCATCACTGAATCTCTGGTCTGTTTATTTCTGTGAGTTAGGAAATGTTTCCCTAGGCCTTGGTAGCAGTGATCCTGGTTCTAACTGGTGTTTTAAAGAGGGAATTTCCTAGTTCTATTCTAAAGATTGATGGGGTTTCTCTGTGTCTCTGTAGGGGATGGAAAACCAGAAGGCTGAACGCCCACCTGTGCAGGAGCCGGTGAAGAAGAGGAATGAAGGCTCCAAGGAGCCCCAGGCCACATCACCTCCTAGCAAACGGTACTGAGCACTTTTGCCAGATGTGACAAAGCCCATGACATGCTTCACATGCCTCTTCCTCAGGCACATCTTTCTGATGGAGATGACCAGTGTCAAAGATTGTTTCCTTTCCCTACAAATGCTCTAGGATAAAAAATATCTATTTCTGCATTGTGTTGAACACAGCTTCTCTGGAGGGCTTTCCACAAATACTGGGCGACAAAAAGTCACCCATTGCTTGCAGTTCAGATGATCCAGTGCAGTGGCAAGGGCAGGGCTGTGGAGGCTAGGAGAGGGCCAAGTCTCTGCTGCCTGACTTGAGACAAGTAAATTCAACCAGGGTTTTTTTCATCCAAGTGGAGTCCTTTTTAGATGGGTGTTTTAATGAGAAGTCCCAGTCTAGAGGCAGGATGCCATTCCTCAAACAAGCAGTTCCCTTCCATGAGGTTTGGTCTAGCTGATTGTTGGTTTTCTTACCCTCAAACAGCAGTACCAAGTTTGAGTAGTAAGGAGCAAGACAATTCCTAAGCCATTTTGGTCAACAGGTATCTCAAGGTGGACTTTTTGTCTTGTGATTCCTGTCCTTCCTACAGTTTGCTTGATGGACAGCGTGTTTGGTTTATTTCCCCCTGTGCTGCAATCAGCATTTAAGACAGGAATTTGGTCCTTGCTGTCTCGTCATGCCAGTGGCAGAGCTACTTGTACTGTTTTCCTCTGACAACAGAGGGGGATTTATTTAGCTCTGTCATGCTCAGCAGTGGCAAGAAAGTGACCACATGCCTCAGTAGCATAGCTAGCATCTTCCCATTCTCATGGAAGAGGCAGGTTGATCCAGGAGGATTATTCCCAGTGGGTTTGTTACGCTGTGCATCTAGTTTCTAGGGAAGCAAATGAAATGTGAGCGTAGTTCTGGGATGTCTGATTTCTGTTTTTCTCTCTGTTACTGATTTTCTGGATCATTTAGCTATGCCCCTGTTCATCTGTTCAGATGCATCTGAGCTACTTTTGCAGATTGTCATGCCTGGTTGTAGAGACACTTCTCCAGAGTGATGAGTTTCCTTATTGTAAGACACACACATCCCGTATGAGGAGGCATTTAAACTTGGAAGCAGTGTCTCTCTTTCCCCACAAAGTAACGTGGCCTGTGTGTCTTAGAAGCCATCTGAAGATAGAGCAGATGCATCTCATCCTTGGTTTTCCTGCGTGAGCACTAGAAGAATGTGACTTGCAGATTGTTTCCCATAATGATTGTCATGAGGTCCACGTTGTTCTTCACTTCAGAGCCTCATGATTTTCTAGCTTGAAATCACATCATTAGGAAAGCTCCCCAAGATGTTTGGCTCACAATTAACTGAAGGGATTATCAGAAACAGATCCTAATTTGACTTTGTTTTCCAGGGCAAAGTCTGCCACTGGTGGACGCCGCCTACACCGTGCAAGAGCCCAGGTCACATTACCTGCATCTGTGGAAGAAAGGGAGCTGCTCCAGAAGCTTTACCATCTCCTGGAAGCCAAGGCGTTCCAGACACGGATGGAAGGAGTGGCACTCCTCCTAGACCTGTCCAAAACCAGACCCCAGCTGATCTCCACTAACATTGTCCAAGTATGTAGGATATCTTCATTGCTCCTTTCATTTAGCTCCTTTCCCAAGCCTGCGGAAGTAAAGTTAATTCAGTGTGTCTTGGCACTATATCCTGGCTGTTTGGGACAGACTGGCCCTTCTTATCCAGACAAATTAATTGAGCTCCAGGCTTCAGGACAAGTTATTTCAGTCCAGCTGTATTTTTCTGGCAGGTGCCTATTGCTGCTGTTCATCAGATGATGGTAGAATTTTCTGCTGGTGTAACCTCTGCTGTCTCCTACTCCCAGTTGGGTTAAGTGGAGGGAATTGAGCCATTGAAGACATGGCAATTATTTTCTAGAGAAAAAATGGGTTTGCATGGGGAAGAGAAGTATCAGGCTGGGTTGGTTTAAACAAAATGTTTTTAAAATGATACTTCTGTGAACTCCATCTTGTCTTGCACAGGTAAAACTCATTTCCATCCTCGTCCCTATTCCTCTTGGTAAAGATGGTGCTCACCCTTCTTGGGGGGCCTTTTTTTCTCTTTGGAAAGGAAGAAAACAAATAAGGACAGATCCATCCCTTCTCCTCCCTGTAGCTGCTTTTCCCCTTTTTCCAGAAAAGTGTGCCTGATAATGTGGCTGTCAAGGGACTGAACCTGCTGGAATGAGAGCTGTACAGCACATTATATTTCACAAGTCCACCTGTTAGTCAGAGCAATGGTCTGGATCCTGGAAGAGTTGATCTGAGCCCTGCCCTTCTCCAGACACAGGTTCTGAGACAGAGAAAATAAAACTTAGATCTCCTCCAGCCATAGTTTAGGCAAAATCATAGCTGCCCTCAATACTTGAGGCAACTGTATAAAAAACTGGGCATTGTAAACATCTGCTTCCATACTTGTAAAGCAAAGGTAGTCTTTTGAATTAATAAATGGAATTGATTCAATGATTTATAGGATGAGAGAAACACCATAGGAATTTTTCTGTCCCCACCCAAACCTCTTAAAAACAGATGAAAATCTTTCAAGCAGCATGAGGTTGTGCAATCATTCCAGTGAGTGGCCCACAGGAAAACAGTGAAAATGTGCAAGCAAGGGCTGACCTGAGAGAAAGGATCACTTTCATCTTTTAGATTCCTGAGTGCTCATTTCTACATCGCTTCTTCAAAAAAGGTCATTTTAATCAAGCTTTCATGTTGTTTGTTCTCTTCACAGATTTTTGATTATTTTGGCCTGAGAATCTGTGACACACATAAGAAAGTGAAGCAGAAGGCGCTGGAGGCGCTGGCAGAAATCATAGGACTCCTGCAGGATGCCATGAACCCATTGATGATCCGTTTGGTTGAAGGCATAACAAAGAACCTAAACTCAAAGGATCCTGGGGTTCATGCCGCAGCTATGACGCCTCTGGACCAATCTGTTGTGCATTTAGGTAAGGCTGAGCCCTGGCATGGACTCTCCTCACCTGTGTCTCTGTCTCTCCGACACAAGAGAACGCTGAGTGCCTTGGTAGCTGTTGCTGTCTGTGGAATGCTCCAGCTGACACCCACCAGAAGCTGTGCAGGTGCAGTCCTTATGCACCATCCCCAACTGGCTGGAATGTGCAGCAGCATTTCCCAACAGTCCCAGGAGCCCTTGGCTCTGTGCTGCTGGTCTGAAGAGCAAGTCCTGGACTACAGCTTTGCTGCAATTCAGAGGCAAAGGGGTTTTGGAGTTTGCTTGGGCCCCGTCTGACTTGCCAAATGAACAGCTTTGCTGTAGGCATGAAGGGACACCGGCCCATCAGAGCTTCTGCACAGCAGCCACCTGGAAGGCTCTACATTATAGGCAGTAGCTGCCTGTTTTCCACCTTTCTTCTTTGTCTTCTTTTTTCAAAGGGGACCATAGGATTCATCAAGTTCATTTCTTTATAACACATGGGTCAAAATCCATCTGTCAATGATGCCTTGTTCCACACGTTGTTTTGCATGGGACAAGAAGGAAATGGCAAATACCTACAGAGGCAAGGGCAGCTGTAAATTTTTCTGCCACACAGATTGATGTCAGGTCTGAAAATGCCACACTGGGGGAATATGGCTGAACAATGGAGTGTTGAAGAGGCAGGTCTTCAAGGGGAGTTTCCACTTTCTCCACCTCAGCTGCTCTGCGAAGTCATGGACTGCCTGACTCAGTGCCTTTCTGTGTCCCAAGTATGGGCTTCTTCCTTTTGGCTCTGGGATGCAGAACCTTTTCATTGCTTCCATGTGACTGAACTCTCAAGGACCCTGATGTGAAATGTTTTAACATAGCTCCTGATAGAGCAGACAACTTTGGATTTACAAATGTGAAAGGAGAGCTTTTCTTTTGGCATTTTAAACACCGACAAGTAGGCTGGAAGGAAAGAAGAAAAGGATTCAAAAATCAGCAGAAATGGACTTTATTGTATAAAATGGGGTTGCCCCTGCCCTTTCCCTCACCACTGTCCTCTCTCCTATGCCCTCAGAAGAGTGAACAGAAACGTGTGTTTCACTTGTAGATGAAGTATCACTGATGAAAGAGCTCTGCCACCAATGGAGACAACTGAGAGGCCAAGCTCTGCTGGATGTCACGGAGCGTATCACAGGTACGGCCTCCCCTTCTAAGCCAAGAGGTCTCCGAGGGAGTATTTACAGGGAATGCCAGTGAACAGACAGTAGAGTAGCTCCTCCACATCAGGAGGTGCTGAGCTCTCACTTGGGCCCTTCTCAAGTCCCATAGTGGCCAGTGTCTTTAATTGCATTTAAACTCAAATGAAGTCCCATTTTTGAATGGGTACCATAACCCTTTTCCTGCTTAGCCAAATTGGTTTTGGGTACTTTCAGGAGCTCTTTCAATGTTGATGACTGCTGGTGGATTAACAGCATAGAGGAAATGAAGTTTCTTCCACCACAGAATAGTAAATGGCTACTACATAACAGTTTGCCTGATCAGGAAACAAGACTGGTCTCCTGAGCGTTTCAGGTTTTGATCTTTCAGCCAAATCTGCCATGCAAGGAGCCTGTTGGTAGTCACTTTTTGTCTGTGTTTGATATAGTTCAGTTCAGAAAATGAGCAGAGAGCAGATTCCAGAGGCAATGTGAGAAAACCCTCGTGTTTTGGATAAATTTCAGTCCCCTGTGTAGCTTTTTTCTGTCTCTATGCCCCTATTTCAGTGCACGTTGTAAGAAGAAATGCTATTAACATTGGGAGGGAAAATGTCATTAAAATGTGGAGATGCTCAAGTGCCGGGGCAAATGCAAAGGGCAATGGGTCTGGGTAATTCTCCAAGACACCCTGAGGTTTGAAACAGCTCTTTGTTGGAAGCCACAAAAGCATTCTGCCAAAGACACCAGGCTAGTCTCTGGTGGTTCTCATCCAGCTGTCAAGTAGCAGCCATCTCTGGTGGGCTGGAGTTTTGAAGTGTGTTCTAATACTGCCCTTTGCTGTGGGCCACGGAGCAAAGGGGAGAGCCAGATTAGACTTTTGGCCCTTGACATCAAAGTTACAAAAATGGAATCATTGCTTTTATTAGAAATCTCTCAATTGCCTCTCTAGGGTGCATTTCCAAATCTTCTACGTGGGTTTAGACAACTTGTTAATGGAAATAGAAGGCTATTTGACGTTTCATTCATTGTTCATGCAGAAAGAAATTGTGCAATAATTGAGTAAAGGTACAAAGTCTGCCACAGGTACAAGGCTCTGGTTGGAGATATTAGTCCCGAGGGGTTGGTGGTTGTGTTTCAAGGATGATCAGCGGCTTTGCCCATTTCTGGGTTGTGGGGCTGTGTGTGCTGTTTCACTGATCTTGGCCCGAGAGGCTTCCAAGACGCAAGAGCAGAGGTAGATCCCTGTTTGCATGGAGGCTGGTGGGTAAGCAGCTGTGTCGCTCTCCCGGCAGTGCTTGTGGAATGGGCTCATGCCAGGAGCCCTGAAGCGGTCGAGCGCTACGCCCTGCCCGTGCTCTGGTCCTGCCTGGAGAACAAGGCGCTGCCTGTGCGAAGCGCCAACGTCTGCGCTGTGGTCACCAAGCTGGCCTGTGCCCTCTGCGAGGCACTGGGCAGCCAGATCATTAAGTTTGCTGACAGCACACCTCCACATGTGCAGGAAAACCTCAACAGCCTTCTGGACTGGTGAAGGTTTGATGTTCTCCAGAAAGCGGACAAGTTTCTGAGCTGGACACCACCGGACGTGACTTTTCAGCTGTGCCAGAAATGACAAAATACTAAGGAAGGGTGTGCACCTGCCCCCACTCTGTTATCAGCATTGCCCTTCCTAGTCACGACATGGGGGGCCATAAGCAACTGCAGACTGATGACAGGGTAAAGATGAAGTATGGATCAGCCTCAAGTGAACCCAGACAGAGGAAAAGGTGAAGACTAAGCATGGATCAGCCTGAAGCAACTGCAGACAGAGGACAAGGTGAAGACCAAGCATGGATCAGTCTCACACAGAGGTGAGATGGGAGCTGGGCCGCTCTCTGTTGGGAGGAAGGGTCTTGTGGCAGCCCAGAGAGGCTGTGCACATTGGCAGGGAACATTGGCTTGAATTACACAATGGCTGTACACATTGTGCCCTGCATGTGCCCTGCAATGAGCTGTGCTGCTGGCAGTGCCCCGTGGAGCTGTAGGGCTGCTCAGCTGTGGGGCAGGGAGAGCAGCAGCAGGGTGCATGTGCAGCTGAGCCATGGCTGGAGAGCACAGGGCTCTGGGCTCCCTGCTGTCCCAGGGCAGCCCAGAGGCCAGGCTGTTCCTGTGGCAGCTCTGTGGAAGTGGGGCAGGGTTTTCCTCTGGTCTGCTTCAAGTTGCAGCCAGCAGGAGCATGTTTCCCTGTGCAGCTCTTTAGAAATTTCCAAGGAATCTGTCCCATTAAATACGGAGCTTCAGATGCTTTAGGTTTGCATTCCAGGCTCTGTTAAACTTTGTGTCTCCACAGATACGACTGGCTACAGTCTTTCCAAGAAGTTTTCTCTGGACATTTCTGATATTCCCTTACCAAGAAAGTCCTTGCCTCCAGTCCAGAAATGCTCTTTCCTCCAAGATCAGGAAGAACCTGTAAACTGTCCAAAGAATGTTTCAAGAATAGGATTTAGGCTTTAGGATTATCAAGAATAGGATTCATTAAGAATAGGATTCATCAAGAAAAGTATTCATCAACAATAGGATTCATCAAGAATAGGATTCATCAACTATAGGATTCATCAACAATAGGAGTTAGGATTTTGGAATAGGTTTAGGCTTCATAGTTGCAGATGTATCTATGTTCTGATAGTTTTGAATAAATGTGTTTGATTGTATATTTAAATTTTGATGACATATTTTAATTGTATATATTTTATTTTGATGATTTAAAAAAACTTAAATGAATCAATTAAATTTAAATAAACCAAAAGAAGAATGTGACACCAGGATCTCCTGGAGATTATGGGAGTACAGTGTCTCACCAAATCCTTTCTTCACTGGGCCTCTCTTCTTCCTCTTTTGCCATGTTTTCTTTGTGTCACTTGTGCTGCTGTTTTTAACTTGTCATGACAACAGGGCCACACATTGACATGTTTGGGGGACAATGGATCCAAAAGATCCTGTATGGTCAAAAGTTTTCTACCTAGATGAGTTCTGTGCTCACCAAAGGCCTGAGCAAAGAAACAAAGAGAAGTGTGCCCAAATGCCAAAGCTTTGCTCCTTTGCCATCTCGCACAGAGCTGGCTCACAGGTGTCTTCAATCACAATTTCATAGGTAAGAAGAGGTCGTGTATTTCACTGGGAAACGATGCACTGCTTTGGAAAAGTCATCTGTATATAGATTTACCCAGGCCAGCAGTCCAACTTTGTTGTTTGCAACTTGTTTGCAGAAGGATGAGTGGACTGGGAGGCCAATAACGAGTGACAAGGTTTCCTCAAACCTAAAGTGCAGCCTGTGTGCCATTCAGCCCAGAGCTGAGGGATCATTTGTTCCCATGGACCACTGCCTGCCAGGGTAATGAATTCCTGCATAGCTGGAACAAGCAATTCAGGATTCTGCTCCAGAATTGCTTGGTGGGCTGCATAATCATTGACAATACTCCCTATCCAGAAATTCTTTTGCAGTTTCCTTTCATAGTCTTTTGAAGCTTTTAAAGTTCACATTTCAATTTGCTTTGCCTTAAGGGAAAACACTTCCTGGGCCCAATGCATACTGCAAGCTCTTGACAGCAAAGTCCTCATGGTTGCCAGCTTCTGATGTTACAGAAGAAACTGCGTGTGAATGTGTTAATTAGGTTTTCTGATGGAAAAACTCTATGTCACATGGCTGCATGTGTTTGCTTAGCTATGAGTCTAGTCCTGGCCTAGTAAAGCCCAGGCAGGGTGGCATGTTGCAGGGAAAACAAGTCCGTGTGCTTATGGGGTTGCCATCAGCAGCAGAGTGAACGTGTGCTTTGGGGCTTTCTCTGGAGACACAATTAGGGACCTGCTCCATGCCACAATATTCTCTTAGATCTTTCTAAAATATTCTAAAAAGGGCAGTGAAACTTCACATCTCCTTGCAAAGCCACTGTTTGAATAGGGGCATTCTTGTCCCTCCTCAAAGCCACTGCTGTTGCAGACCAGAAACATGAACATCCACAAACAGGAACAATGCGAGGACCTCCAGCTGCTGCTTCAGAGCACTGGGAAGGCAGACCTGGTGTCTTGGTTTGAAAAGACAGGAGCCTGTGAAGGAAGGCAAAAGCCTCCTGTGAAATGGAAAAGGTAAACCCCCTCCCTCCGAATTATCACAACTTCAGAATTAAAAGGGCTCTCAGGCAAAGATATGGGAACGGGAATAACAGTTCTTTACTAGGAAGAAAAAAAACTAAATAACAATGTAATTTAGCACAAGCAAAAAAAAAAACCACTGGCAGAGTGAGAAAAACCTGACACCCTGAGAAGTCAGGGTGCTGATAGCAGTCCAGCCAAATGGTGGCTGCTCCTCCTGGAGCGGCGATCTGCAGAAGGGTGTAGATCCCTTCCGAAAATGCAGCAAAGGAGCAGCTGGGCCTCGGTTCCTGATTCCTCTCGGAAATCCAGCGAAGAAGGCTGTCTGTGGTCTCAGAAATGCTTGTTTTATGGTGGCAGGGATGCTTGGCTCCTCCCTCTGGGTGGAGCATCTCCCAATGGGATGATGTAACTAATCTTACCAGCCACAGTGAGTAATTCAATAGGCCATTAGCAGGAGATTATCTTCCTGGCAGTGTCATTGTTCTTGAAAGAGATAAGAAAAACTGCCTAACCCCCAACAGACGGCAAAAATAGAATACATGCTTATTTTACAAGCCAGGACACCTGGGTATTACTAATGTGAACACTTATTTAGCATTTCATTCTCCTTCACAATATCCAGATCTCTGGGTTTTTAGTTTCAGCAGCTGCTGGACTGGCTCTAGGGAAGAACAGTAAATGGGAAACAGCGACTGCCAGCCTTGCAGGGGTGGGGGAAAACCTGGAGTGTCTGCGTCGTCAAAAGATGAATGGGAAGAGTGTAAATGCCAAAGCCAAAGCTTTGTTAGGATAGCAGGATCAGTTCTTTACTGCATGCTTGCATGAAGGTCATGTGGGACCTCCTTTTTGTATCTCATGCAAAAAAGGAGGTCTTAATAATACCATGCTACTTAAACCCACATTGTGATGTAGCTCTGTAGTGGTTCACAATGAAGCAGATTGCATGCTTTGTCACTGCCAGCCCTGGTGATCCTGTGAGGACTGTAGTGTATGCTGTGCCTGTTTTACATCCAAGCAAAGCTTGATTTTGCTTATTAGTATAGAATAAATACAAGAATAGTAAAATGGACAACTAAACTGGCCACTTTGGAGGATATGCTCATGGTTTCACACATCACTCCTATACCGCATGCTCTCAAGGCTTGCACTCATCATGAAATATTTTAATAGAAAAACTCAGATCCCATGTTACATCTGAATAAAATTGCATCAGATCATCAAGAATTCTGCAGGCAGGAACAAGACAAAAGCCTTCTGACTCTCGCTTTAAGCTGTCCTGGATTTCTGCAGCTCTTTCTGAAAGCTGCTATAGGCAGAGTGTTTGTAGTTGTTTTTATGGGCTTTATGAAAGATATGTGGAACAGTCTGCAGGGCTCTCTGAGCAGAAAACTGCTTGTCCAAGCCCAGGGACATCGTGCTGGCAGAAGTGGAACGGCCCCGCTCCCAGCCCAAGAGTGTGAGCTGTGCCACGCTGGGCAGAAAAGACACGAGGGTCTCCAGCCCAGCTGATTCCCCTGCCGTGACCACTCCACAGAGCTCTGCCATTGGGAGAAAGTCCCAGATGCCAGACGAGCCACCGAACTTTCATCTCCTGCTGGAACTGCTCCATGACAGCTCCTGTTCTTCCTGAGGGAGAACCCGGAGCCATCTTGTGACGCGTGTCCTGGGGGGATTGTCCTCCGGCATTTTGGGCCTTTGTTCCAGAGGGGGGACAGTGAGGTCTGACAGTTTGATATCTAGAAGTCACTGGCCTTTTTTCTTTAGTTTTCATTTCCTGTTGCTGGAAGGGGATTGTTGGAACAGTTTAGAGGACACAACTTATTGTTTTAAGTTGTCTCAAACTGCGTGGGATAGATGGCTTCACACAGGAACATCCGCAATGCTGCTGAGGGGAAGGCACAGAGGGAGACAAACCCAATATTTCTGAGGGAAATTCCTTGGCACCAAACCAACCTGAGTCATCAAACAGTGCACCTGATGTTTCGAGACATGGGCCAAAGGGGAACCCTTGCAGTGTGTTTGGTCCAGGCCGGGCTATGCTCAAGGCAAAGGTGTGTCAGTGCACTTGGCTCCTCGTCTCCTCCTTGTGTCCAGCACAAACAGGAGCCCAGAGCTCCTGCAGAAACCATCACACCAGCCAGTGGGAGCAAACTTTTGTCCAGTGCTCACACAGAGCTGTGGGGTCCAGCACTGCACCTCACTGGGATGAGGAACTGTTCCAGCCCTCTTGGGAGGAGCTAAAAGGGGGTTTGGCTTTCAGATCAGCTCCTTCCCTGCTCTGGATTTGCTGCCCTGGTTGAGCTGCTGCTTGTGGCAACACTTGTTTCCCAGCTGCCAGCCCTGCTCTGCTGGCCAGCAGCCATTGCAGGAGCTTGTGCTAGTGACACTGAACCTTTCCGATCTTCCTCAGGAAAGCTCAGGGCAGAACTTGTCAAAAGAGCATTGCCTGGGTGATGCCTTTGACATTAAATCTTTCCTCTGTTCTCTGTGCCACACACAGTAATGATTTGAGGAAGCAAGTTTGCTGCTCCAGAAATTCCTTAAATCAGTCAGTTAAACGGTAAGAGAACACGATTTGGGATGTGTAATCTCACTTTAATTCATTGTGCAGAAAGCTACAGTGAGCTGTGTGTCTAACCTAAATGACCTTGCCACCAAGAACTTAGAAAAGTGGGAGAGATGGAATCAGGTGCACAGGATCTGCATTGTGATTCTCCCACAGGCCTGAGGACACAGCCCACTTCCACTGGGCCATGGCTTTTTATCCTACATCAAAACTTTGTGCTTCAGGTTGTGGTGGTGAATGCCCCCGGCCTTGTCCGGCCACACGGTGGCCTGAGAAAGGCTTGTGAGGCCTGGGCCTTGCTGAACAGCCCCTGGGCCCAGCTCCTCCTGAGCTTGTCAGAGACACTGAGCACTCCCAGGAGCTTGTGCTGTCTGACGAGCTCCTGGGGTGTCCTGTGAACAGCCTTGGAAACCACTTTTCTTGCCTCAGTGGCACAACATCCTTCTTCTCCCACTTTCAAAGACAGGCTGCTGACCCACAGTGTGGCCATGATGAAGCATTAACAAAACACCCAATATATAGAGACCTATCTTGCAAAGTTGCCTTAGCCAAGGTGCAAAGCTCCATTCTTGGAACAGATCATCCAACCAGAATTCATCATCCTCTTTAATTTGGGCTGTCAAATCTTTCAGTTTTGTACGCTTTTGTGAATGGATTCCGAATGATCAGACAGGTTCATACAACACAGTCCTTCAAATTCCTCACAACCATGTCCATGTGCCAGTAAAAGAAAGTCAATTGCTGCTCTGTTTGGAAGGGTAGCATGTCCAACACTATCAACATCGGTCAACATATCACTAATGGCAGAGGATGTGGCATTAGTTTGCTTGCTCAGCCAACACCCAACTCGATCTAATTGTTTCAAAGCCACTGCTGAAGTCAATTGGGGTAAAAATATACTTGCTGAAACCCTTCTTGTAGCTTTCCAAGGCATGAAATCACTCTGACAGTTCTCATCGTAATGATGAGCAGATCTTGTTTTCCTTTGTTTCCTTTTCATGACCGCTTTAGCTGAGGGTGCGATTACAGTGAGTATCCCAATGCCACAAGGGTCACCTTCAAGGTGTGCTGCAATGCCTTGCCAAGCCCTGTCTCCACAAATGAACCAATATCCCTTAGGCAATTGCCGGGGATGTAGGTCAGCCTCAGGAAGCACATCCCAACTGTTTGAAGAATTACACCAAAACCTCAAATTTCTATATGCAAAGTCATGGGGAGTAACATTGAAATTTGGAGGATCACCTTTTCGCCAAGCACTAGCTATGAAGGTAAAGCAAAAATCTATTGTTAAAGAACCAAGGATTTCCAATTCTTGGGGTTCAGAAGCTGACCTCTGAAGTTTTTTGGCCTAAAGGTTCCAATTCAGTGTGGGATTGTTTCCATTGTCAATTTCACCTGGCTTACCATTGGATTGTTTTTTGACTAAAGGCAACTCTTTTACTGGCACACCAACCAGACAGGTTGAGAAAGGTTTTTCTGGTTCCGAATTAGACAACCATATGGTATCTGAGCCGGCTGCCTTGGCTAAGGTCACCCAAACATTTGGTTTTGGTTGTTCCACAGGCAAATCTGCACGACAAAAAAGAATTAAAACCCACCAATACCAACATACAACTTGCATTTGCTTCATCTTATCCATGAGCTAAATTTTGGCAGAATCCTTACATATATATCCATTTCTAAAATTTTGCTTTCAACAAAAACAAAAACCCAAACTTTTGCCAAAAGTCAGCTCTACAAAACAAACATTTGACATACAATTGACACACTTATAAATAACATTAACACAAAGCCAGAATTTGCAGGTTCCACCGATGAACAAGGAACGTCAGGCGTGACCAGGAATCTCTGTGCTCGGCTCACATCTGCGTACTTGCTTCCTCGGTTCTGGGCTTGTCAACACGTTCTGGGGTGCGATATGGTTTGACATTTTTGGCTGGGACCCACCTAATTCCAGCACCTGTAGAGACAGAAGCATACCCTTTGCCCCAGGTTATTAATTGGAAAAGACCTTCAATTTGTCCAGATTCAGGGTTTCTAATTAAAACAGGTGGATTTTCTTTCAGTTTTGCCTGAGTGTTATTTGAAAAATGCCTAAAAATAGATGGATCAGGTTCTGCAAAACGAACTGTTTAGGAAATTAAAAACATACAAAGCTTTGTTCAGTCTCATCTGCGGTGTGACCTCTGCTCCCCCTCTCTGTTGATCTAAAATGCGTTTCAATGTTTGATGTGCTCTTTCAATAATTGCTTGGATTGTGGGAGAGTGAGGAATACCACAAACGTTGATGTGATCTTTTGCTTGAGCGAGTGTGGCAGATGCAGGCTCATTTATTCCTGTTTTTGGACTTGACTTAACTTTTAGTTCAGGGAGATTAAGACTCAGGCAATATAGATGGGGGTATTTCCTGCTGGATTTCTCAAGTGATGGAATGTAGGAAGGCCTTCCAGGTGGAAAGAAGTGACGGAGTGCCTGTCTCAGATGAAGAAAGCGAGGCACTGCAAGAAACCAGCATGCCAGGGAACTGCTGTCCTGGGCTCACGAGTCCGACTGACGGTGGTCCTGCAGGCCTTTGCCCATGCCTGCTCCAGCTGGGCCATCTGCAGCCAAAGCTGGAGGTGTGAGTGCAGCAAAGCTGCTGTCCAAGGAACGCAGCACAGCTGCTGTTGAGGCTGACTGTTGCCTGCAGTGTGTGGGGAGGATATTGCCGGCAGCAATTGCCCGAGAGATGCTTGAAGGCATCTCTGGACAGTGGGCTTTTGGGGGGGTCCTTCTACTTCTTGCTCGGGCGGTAAAGACTGTCCCAAGACAATGCTCTTCCCTTTGAAGTGATGAAGAGGAACCACTGAGCTCCTCACCCTTGTTCCTCTCCTCTGCTCTCCACAGCAGCTCCAGCTGCGCCTCTGCGCTGTCTCTCATGGGCCTCTCTGAGATAGCAGCAGCTCTGAGATAGCCACCTCCTGAGAGGGCAGCCCAAGGCTCTGTTCAGAAGAGAGCTGTGCCTCAAGCCTTGAAGCAAGCCTCACAAACTCTTCTCATATAGACACCCACACTTGCAGCCTTCCAGATGCACAACTGAGAGCTGTGGGACATATGCACGCTCATGCCCTGCAGTGCCCTTTCTGAAATGCCTCGGCTGCTTCTGAGGGAGCTGACATGCCACTGCAGCAGCAAAAGAGCTCTGGATTCAATGGGGTCCGGCAAAAAGCGTGCCTGGCATTTGCCTTGTGTGTTGCTCTGTCCAGTGGCCAGTGCCTTGGTTTGCCACCTCATCCCTGCTCTCTGCCACTGAGGCCGGGAGGGGCGGGCCCGGGGCTGTGGGGCTGTGCCGGCCCCGCTTCCCGGGCCGCAGCTCCAGCTGCCGCCGCTGCCTGGGAGCGGCCCCGCTCCGGCGCGAGGGCCGAGGCGCCGGTGTCGGGCCCCATTGGCCGCTGTCGTGTCGCCGCAGGAGAGCTCCCCGCCGTGTCCCGGCTGCAGAGAGCGGCTGCCGGGGCGGTTCGCCTGGGAGTCTGAAGCGAGCATGGCCCAGGCAGCGGAGCCGAGAAATAGAGACCGAAGAGACAGGGGCAGGAAGCAGAACGGAGAGACAAGGGGAGCAAAAGAGGGCCAGGGAACGGGGCTGGAGCTGCGGGAAGGGGCAGCAGGGACAGAGGAAGAGACGCAGAATGAGCAGGAGGGAGCAGGAGAGAGCGAACGCTGGGCTGGGGCGGGATGGAGACTGTTGAAGAAGCTTTGCAGGGACAACAAAATAGAGAGCGAGTGGCAAAGAACAGGGCTATAGCGGGCAAGCAAGGGACTGGCAATTGGCTAGAGCAACACACAAGGAGAAGCCCAGGGGCAGTTTTTGTATGCACTCCAGTAAACCCCGAGGTGTTTTCCTGCTGCAGTGGTCGCTGCCAGCCAGCGGCAGCAGCTGGGGCTGAGGCCCGGCAAGCGGGGCCGGCACAGCCCCGCAGCCCCGTGCCCGCCCCTCAGGGCCCCGTGCACAATGGCGGCAGCAGGGGACGAGGAGGCCGCGGGCTGCGGGCAGCGCTGCCGCCCCGCCGGGCCACACGCCGCGGGCGGCTTCAGCAGCAGCACAGGAGCTCTGGGGACACTGGTGCCGCAGCTGGTGACGGGCCGCCGAGCAGCACAGTGGCGCGGAGGGCGGTAAGGGAGAGCCTGGGCGTGTGGCCCCTTAAGGAAAAAAGGAGGGCCGTGTTCATCGGTGCCTCCCCTGGGGCAGGAATGGAGGGCCCGAGATGGCGCTCAGAGCCAAGGCCGAGGCAGCTGGGCAGCCTGCCTGGGTCCTACGTAGGAAGGAGATGTCACCAAGACACCCTCCAGCCTGCTCTGGCCCTCTGCTCATTATGGGCTGCGGCCTTCACGGTGGGCAGTGATGTGTGCTTGATTCCAGAGGATGCCATGGGCCGAGTTTCTGCAGCTTGTCAGCTGCATAGGACTCTTACGAGCCTTGGAGAGAGACCCGAGGGGTGGAAATCTGTCAGTGCCTCTTTGCTTGCAGCTGGAAACACCTGGGGCTTAAGTGGTGCTTCAGGGACAACCGTACCAAAGGTGCTCTAGAAGGCTGTCCAAGAGCTTCTGAGCGTAGGTTGCCTGGCACACATAAGTCATGCACATTTATTTGCCAGAAGAGCTGCTCGGCTAAAAGGCCAGCAGTGTTACCTGATATCTGCAGCAACCAAGACATTTGTGTGTGTCCCATGGCGGTGCCTGATGGTGTCCGAGGACAAGGCAGAGGGAGCTCAGGGGCTCTGGATGACTGCTTGAGGGATCTGGGGCGCATGTGGTATTTTCTTCCCCCACGTGCAGTGAGCCAGACCCAGGAAGGCTCTAGAGGTGAATAGGCGGCAGCCCGGTGTTCCCAGCAACAGTGTGGGAGTTTGACCGTGGGTTACTCTACAGGACAGCAGGCCTGATGGTGGCACATGGGCTACATCTGCCTGAAAGGGAAAAAGGCTCTTGGCTCCAGAGTTAGCAGGGCTCCTTGAGAGAGCTTTAAGTAGCATTGGAAGTGGAAAAGGGAGTAAACCAGGCTGACGGGGGAGATGCGTCAGCACTGCACAGCCATGTTTGGGTGACAGTGGAGGATGGAAGCAGTGCTGCCATCAAAGGTCATGAAAGTGTAGCAGAAGTCATGGGAAAAGCAGGTTTTTGCCACAATTCTTTCAGACAAAAATACTGCCAAAGAAACACTCTTGAATTTGGGCTTTTTACAGCAGCCTTCATCCAGGTCTTCTTCTAGGGAATTTCTGAGGAATAAGACATGAGTGCCTCTGCATTCCCATGCACAATGCTGCCTCCAAAATACTCCAGCCCTTCTCCATTTGGCTCCTTCCATTCCTGTGCAGAAGAAGGAAATTCAGTAGAGGGGAGGTGCAGGAATTCACAGGCAACGTGGGCGTACATTGGGGCCTTCACAGCCATCACTTTGTTCTGAGGTCACAGAGCTCTGTTTGATGTCAGGTTCCAGAGCCCCACTGTGCTCTTCAGTGCTCGCTCTGGGCAACACTGCAGCAGCAGCAGCAGCAGCAGCAGAGTGTTGCTAGCAGGGGGGATCATGGTCCTGAGCCGCTACCTCCTGCTGCTCTTTCTCGTGGCCCTGCCAGCCCAGAATGCCCAGAGTGCTCCAGCAGCTGGGCAGGGAGCAGGTAGGCAGGCAGGGGCCAGCACACAGCCCTGGCTGGCAGCAGCGGGGCCGGGAGCAGGGATGGCTGAGCCAGGAAGGCAGCACGGGGCAGGCAGAGGGGCAGAGGCTCCAGGGGAGGTGTGAGGGGCTGCAGCTGCTTTAGGGTGCAGCATGGAGAGAGCTTCCTAAGGAGCAAGGATGTGGGGAGGGTCGGGTCAGGCCCGGAAGCTCAGCACCAGTTCTCCATCACTCAGCAGTGGCTGTCCGTCCCTCCGCTCTGGGTGTCCAGCCTTCTGGCCCGGCTCCAGGGCTGACCCGCACACAGATCATGTGGGCACGCCACGGCTTTTCCCTTCATGTGGGAGCTGCCAGCTCAGTGTCCCAAGGGCAGCCAGACCCCCCTGCAGCTGTGAGGATGCAGACCTGCTTGAGCGTGCCCTAGCAGTGCCTTCCACATCCAGGCCTTGAGGTGTGCCCATCAGGGCAGTGCACGTGATGGTAACTTCTTGTGGGTGTTTGGTTGTAGTTGTGGACACAGAGAGTGCTCTTTCAGGCCCTGAGCGAGGGGCAGATACCGTGCTGACTCCGAGCTGGTACCTCAAGCGTGAGTAGTCAGTCTGTCCTGCCTTCACAAAAAGGAGCGCCCCTTTTCCCTGTTTTATTCACGAGAAAAATACCGTCATAGGTTAACGTGCTTTTGTAAATCTAACAATAGGGATGAACGATGACAAGGTTCCTGAAGAGTTCCCTGAAGGATTGCCGGATGTTCCAGAGGAGCTCCTGGCAGCCTTGCATGAAGCCCCATCTGGTTAGTATATCCCACTCTGTTAACCCTGGCAGCCGGGAAGCTGAGCTTTTGCTTCCTGTAGGCATGTGCTGTATCCTGGACAGGCAGAAGCACTCAGTCAGAGTCCTGCTGCAGGCCCACTCCATTTCACAGCTCCTGCAGGGAGCCCTAGAGATGGTCCAGCACAGCCTCCGCTCGCAGCTGTTCTTCCAGATGACTGCCAGGGGCTTCTCCAGCTGCTGCTGCAGTTGCAGCATTCCTGGCCAGGGCTGCTCTGTGCAGACATTGGCATCCAGATGTTGGGCAAAGGCCAGTGCTGAATTTGGGTTCGCCACACGCTCAGCACAGCATGGAGGCAGCAATGACATCAGAGCAAGCCTTGGCTGCCCCTTGCGAAGCTCAGGCTCAGGGACGGGTTGAAGCTGGAGTCCAAGGGTGAGGGGGAACCTGAAGGTACTCCTTCTGTGGGTCATTTGGTTAAGTCTTGGCTGGTTTGGGTCTGCACTTCTTGTTGCACTGCAGAAAATCCAGCTGTCGATTCCTCCTGTCTTGGGGGGGACAGCGGCCTCGTCAGCGCCGCTTGCCGGAATGCCCAGGCCATGGTACCGTGCTTGTGCTGAGGGGCAGTGGCTTCTGCTTAATGTGTGCAATGTTTTGTTTTTCTGAAGAGACAGATTCTGAGACTGTGCCGGAGACCTTAGCTGTGGAAGAAAGTGACAGTGTGCCAGGCTCACATGAAAAAAGAGAACCAACAGAGGACACCAGGACACTTGCTGAGCCTGAGGAATATTCAGGTGAGTGCTTGCTAGATGCTGTCTTGGGCAAAGAGCAGCATTTCTGCTGTATCCCTGCAGTGCTCTCCATGGGTGAATTGCAGGTGCCCAGCACGCAGCCCGGGCCTGCAGCCCGGAGGAGTAGATGGGGCAGTGCTGCTCCCTGGCACACACTGGGCTCTTGTGCATGAGAGCTTGATGGGATCCCTCTTGGTCCCTGATGCTAAGACACCAGAGCCAGAGGAAGCCATCTCTGAAGACAACATCAGATGTCAGTTCTGATCCACTAGCAGTGCCAGTCCTTGGGCAGCTGAAGCACACTGTGGGGTTATGCCTAGTGCAGAGCACAAACGCTGACTCTTGCATTGTCTCTTCTCCTGCCAGGGTCATCCGGTGGGCAAAAAGCCCAGACTGCTGGACACTGTGACCCGAGCAAGTACTACATCCTAGTAGGGACAGTAGCAGCCTCAGCTTTGCTTCTGCTTGGGGCAGTGTCTGGCTATCTAGTCATGCATCAGCTGCTGAAGAGAGACAGGTGAGTTATTAATTGCTGCCATTGGCAAGGAAGTCTTTGCAGCATGCAGGAGCGCCCAGGCGGCTCCTAGCAGGGCTCTGAGGAAACTGTGCTCCAAATTCCTATCTGTGAGGAGTCTTCTTGGAAATCTGTTTCTACAGGAGGAGCCAGGAGGACAAAGAGGCAACAGGACAGGACTGGGACTCTTCCTGGGAAAGCTGTGGTCAGCCTAGAGGTGAACCACAGTCAGGAGAAGGAGCAGGAAGCAGCGAGAGAGCCCAAGGCAACGGGTTCAGGGACAGCTGCCGCCTGTTTCCTGAGCTCTTTGCAGCAGAGCTCGCCCAGCTGCACAAGAACATGAGCGCAGACCCGTCACCTCTGCCCACCTGCTCCTTCTGTGCTCTGGCTGACAACACCTCTTCACGGGACCACTGGATTTCCCTGGAGTCACCTCAGCCCACAGCATCCTCTTGGCCCTCCTACCAATACCTGCAGGACTACTATCTGTTAGAGGATGAAGATTAGTGATAGTGATAGATGGTTAGTGATAGTGATAGCCATAAATAGTGATAGTGGTAGTGATTCTTTTAGTGATAGTGATAGGGACACTTGATATTAGAGGGTGGTGGTTGTTTTAATGATAGTGATAGTTAATATTAGAGGATAGTGATGGTTTTAATGATAGCGTTAGTTAATATTAGGGGATAGTGATTGTTTCAATGATAGCGTTACTTGATATTAGAGGAGGGTGATTGTATTAGTGATAGTGATAGTCATAGATAGTGATAGTGGTAGTGATTCTTTTAGTGATAGTGATAGGGATACTTGATATTAGAGGGTGGTGGTTGTTTTAATGATAGTGATAGTTAATATTAGAGGATAGTGATTGTTTTAATGATAGCGTTATTTGATATTAGAGGACAATGATTGTATTAGCGATAGTGATAGTTAATATTGGAGGATGGTGATTGTTTTTGTGATAGTGGTACATTTAGTGATAGTGATACTTGGTATTAGCAGACAATTATTGTTTTCTTGATCTTGATAAATAAATATTTTTCCAAAAGCAGTAAGTTCTTGCCTGGTGTGGCTGTTTCTGTTGGGGTAGAATGCACAGAGCTGGGAGCAGGGCTGGGGCTGTGACAGGAGCTCTGAGAAACTTGCACTGCAGTGCAGGAGCTGCTTGTGCCACCTCAGCCTGCTTTCCCAGCAGTGGCCGTTCACAAAGCTTTCCTGCACCAGCACGGGGACACGCTGGCTAGCAGTGACATGCAGAAACTTCTCTGGGAGCTCATTTGGGATGCTGCCCTGAATCAGGAAGGTCTGGGCAGAGAGGGAAAGATGTTCTGCGAGGGATGGCTGTCCAGCAGTGAGCACATCAAGAGACCCGAGGTGGTGACTTAGGTCGTGGCAGTCCCTCCCTGAAGAGCTTCAAGAGAGGAGCATCAAGGAGCAGAAAGCTGGAGCCGTGTGGGCTGTGTGAGAGGGGAAGGAATGTCCTATCAATCACAGGAGCCTTCTTAAAAATTAGATGGATAACAGCGACTATAATTATAATAAAAATTACAGTCTTGTCGCACGCAGTATGGGAAAAAAGCCCAGAGCTGGGATAGAACAGAGAACTTTTGTGGAGGATTTTGTGAACAGCTAGCTAGTTGACAAAGGTCACACTGATATAATACCGTTAGTTAAGCAAGAAGGAGATGAGGATAGGAGTCAGCGGACAGTGTCCAAACCTGGCAAGGGCACTGAGCCCTTGGTGCAACATCAGGATGGGGGAGAGGATGGTTAGTTAGAAATATGAAGAAAAGATGTGGACAGCTGCAACATAGTAGCCACAAGAATGCTAAGGTAGGTGTAGTTAGCTGATAAGTAACTAACCAATAATGAGCTCACCTTTTGCAATATGTATTGGCCTCATTAACACCAATATAAATGTATGTGCCTACCAATAAAGTTTTGAGATTTGCTGATCACTCATATTGAGTGCCGCATTTCTTCCGCCGATTACCACAAACTTTGATGTGATCTTTTGCTTGAGCGAGTGTGGCAGATGCAGGCTCATTTATTCCTGTTTTTGGACTTGACTTAACTTTTAGTTCAGGGAGATTAAGACTCAGGCAATATAGATGGGGGTATTTCCTGCTGGATTTCTCAAGTGATGGAATGTAGGAAGGCCTTCCAGGTGGAAAGAAGTGACGGAGTGCCTGTCTCAGATGAAGAAAGCGAGGCACTGCAAGAAACCAGCATGCCAGGGAACTGCTGTCCTGGGCTCACGAGTCCGACTGACGGTGGTCCTGCAGGCCTTTGCCCATGCCTGCTCCAGCTGGGCCATCTGCAGCCAAAGCTGGAGGTGTGAGTGCAGCAAAGCTGCTGTCCAAGGAACGCAGCACAGCTGCTGTTGAGGCTGACTGTTGCCTGCAGTGTGTGGGGAGGATATTGCCGGCAGCAATTGCCCGAGAGATGCTTGAAGGCATCTCTGGACAGTGGGCTTTTGGGGGGGTCCTTCTACTTCTTGCTCGGGCGGTAAAGACTGTCCCAAGACAATGTTCTTCCCTTTGAAGTGATGAAGAGGAACCACTGAGCTCCTCACCCTTGTTCCTCTCCTCTGCTCTCCACAGCAGCTCCAGCTGCGCCTCTGCGCTGTCTCTCATGGGCCTCTCTGAGATAGCAGCAGCTCTGAGATAGCCACCTCCTGAGAGGGCAGCCCAAGGCTCTGTTCAGAAGAGAGCTGTGCCTCAAGCCTTGAAGCAAGCCTCACAAACTCTTCTCATATAGACACCCACACTTGCAGCCTTCCAGATGCACAACTGAGAGCTGTGGGACATATGCACGCTCATGCCCTGCAGTGCCCTTTCTGAAATGCCTCGGCTGCTTCTGAGGGAGCTGACATGCCACTGCAGCAGCAAAAGAGCTCTGGATTCAATGGGGTCCGGCAAAAAGCGTGCCTGGCATTTGCCTTGTGTGTTGCTCTGTCCAGTGGCCAGTGCCTTGGTTTGCCACCTCATCCCTGCTCTCTGCCACTGGGGCCGGGAGGGGCGGGCCAGGGGCTGTGGGGCTGTGCCGGCCCCGCTTCCCGGGCCGCAGCTCCAGCTGCCGCCGCTGCCTCGGAGCGGCCCCGCTCCGGCGCGAGGGCCGAGGCGCCGGTGTCGGGCCCCATTGGCCGCTGTCGTGCCGCCGCAGGAGAGCTCCCCGCCGTGTCCCGGCTGCAGAGAGCGGCTGCCGGGACGGTTCGCCTGGGAGTCTGAAGCAAGCATGGCCCAGGGAGCGGAGCCGAGAAATAGAGACCGAAGAGAAAGGGGCAGGAAGCAGAACGGAGAGACAACGGGAGCAAAAGAGGGCCAGGGAACGGGGCCGGAGCTGCGGGAAGGGGCAGCAGGGACAGAGGAAGAGACGCAGAATGAGCAGGAGGGAGCAGGAGAGAGCGAACGCTGGGCTGGGGCGGGATGGAGACTGTTGAAGAAGCTTTGCAGGGACAACAAAATAGAGAGCGAGTGGCAAAGAACAGGGCTATAGCGGGCAAGCAAGGGACTGGCAATTGGCTAGAGCAACACACAAGGAGAAGCCCAGGGGCAGTTTTTGTATGCACTCCAGTAAACCCCGAGGTGTTTTCCTGCTGCAGTGGTCGCTGCCAGCCAGCGGCAGCAGCTGGGGCTGAGGCCCGGCAAGCGGGGCCGGCACAGCCCCGCAGCCCCGTGCCCGCCCCTCAGGGCCCCGTGCGCAATGGCGGCAGCAGGGGACGAGGAGGCCGCGGGCTGCGGGCAGCGCTGCCGCCCCGCCGGGCCACACGCCGCGGGCGGCTTCAGCAGCAGCACAGGAGCTCTGGGGACACTGGTGCCGCAGCTGGTGACGGGCCGCCGAGCAGCACAATGGCGCGGAGGGCGGTAAGGGAGAGCCTGGGCGTGTGGCCCCTTAAGGAAAAAAGGAGGGCCGTGTTCATCGGTGCCTCCCCTGGGGCAGGAATGGAGGGCCCGAGATGGCGCTCAGAGCCAAGGCCGAGGCAGCTGGGCAGCCTGCCTGGGTCCTACGTAGGAAGGAGATGTCACCAAGACACCCTCCAGCCTGCTCTGGCCCTCTGCTCATTATGGGCTGCGGCCTTCACGGTGGGCAGTGATGTGTGCTTGATTCCAGAGGATGCCATGGGCCGAGTTTCTGCAGCTTGTCAGCTGCATAGGACTCTTACGAGCCTTGGAGAGAGACCCGAGGGGTGGAAATCTGTCAGTGCCTCTTTGCTTGCAGCTGGAAACACCTGGGGCTTAAGTGGTGCTTCAGGGACAACCGTACCAAAGGTGCTCTAGAAGGCTGTCCAAGAGCTTCTGAGCGTAGGTTGCCTGGCACACATAAGTCATGCACATTTATTTGCCAGAAGAGCTGCTCGGCTAAAAGGCCAGCAGTGTTACCTGATATCTGCTGCAACCAAGACATTTGTGTGTGTCCCGTGGCGGTGCCTGATGGTGTCCGAGGACAAGGCAGAGGGAGCTCAGGGGCTCTGGATGACTGCTTGAGGGATCTGGGGCGCATGTGGTATTTTCTTCCCCCACGTGCAGTGAGCCAGACCCAGGAAGGCTCTAGAGGTGAATAGGCGGCAGCCCGGTGTTCCCAGCAACAGTGTGGGAGTTTGACCTTGGGTTACTCTACAGGACAGCAGGCCTGATGGTGGCACATGGGCTACATCTGCCTGAAAGGGAAAAAGGCTCTTGGCTCCAGAGTTAGCAGGGCTCCTTGAGAGAGCTTTAAGTAGCATTGGAAGTGGAAAAGGGAGTAAACCAGGCTGACGGGGGAGATGCGTCAGCACTGCACAGCCATGTTTGTGTGACAGTGGAGGATGGAAGCAGTGCTGCCATCAAAGGTCATGAAAGTGTAGCAGAAGTCATGGGAAAAGCAGGTTTTTGCCACAATTCTTTCAGACAAAAATACTGCCAAAGAAACACTCTTGAATTTGGCTTTTTACAGCAGCCTTCATCCAGGTCTTCTTCTAGGGAATTTCTGAGGAATAAGACATGAGTGCCTCTGCATTCCCATGCACAATGCTGCCTCCAAAATACTCCAGCCCTTCTCCATTTGGCTCCTTCCATTCCTGTGCAGAAGAAGGAAATTCAGTAGAGGGGAGGTGCAGGAATTCACAGGCAACGTGGGCGTACATTGGGGCCTTCACAGCCATCACTTTGTTCTGAGGTCACAGAGCTCTGTTTGATGTCAGGTTCCAGAGCCCCACTGTGCTCTTCAGTGCTCGCTCTGGGCAACACTGCAGCAGCAGCAGCAGCAGCAGCAGAGTGTTGCTAGCAGGGGGGATCATGGTCCTGAGCCGCTACCTCCTGCTGCTCTTTCTCGTGGCCCTGCCAGCCCAGAATGCCCAGAGTGCTCCAGCAGCTGGGCAGGGAGCAGGTAGGCAGGCAGGGGCCAGCACACAGCCCTGGCTGGCAGCAGCGGGGCTGGGAGCAGGGATGGCTGAGCCAGGAAGGCAGCACGGGGCAGGCAGAGGGGCAGAGGCTCCAGGGGAGGTGTGAGGGGCTGCAGCTGCTTTAGGGTGCAGCATGGAGAGAGCTTCCTAAGGAGCAAGGATGTGGGGAGGGTCGGGTCAGGCCCGGAAGCTCAGCACCAGTTCTCCATCACTCAGCAGTGGCTGTCCGTCCCTCCGCTCTGGGTGTCCAGCCTTCTGGCCCGGCTCCAGGGCTGACCCGCACACAGATCATGTGGGCACGCCACGGCTTTTCCCTTCATGTGGGAGCTGCCAGCTCAGTGTCCCAAGGGCAGCCAGACCCCCCTGCAGCTGTGAGGATGCAGACCTGCTTGAGCGTGCCCTAGCAGTGCCTTCCACATCCAGGCCTTGAGGTGTGCCCATCAGGGCAGTGCACGTGATGGTAACTTCTTGTGGGTGTTTGGTTGTAGTTGTGGACACAGAGAGTGCTCTTTCAGGCCCTGAGCGAGGGGCAGATACCGTGCTGACTCCGAGCTGGTACCTCAAGCGTGAGTAGTCAGTCTGTCCTGCCTTCACAAAAAGGAGCGCCCCTTTTCCCTGTTTTATTCACGAGAAAAATACCGTCATAGGTTAACGTGCTTTTGTAAATCTAACAATAGGGATGAACGATGACAAGGTTCCTGAAGAGTTCCCTGAAGGATTGCCGGATGTTCCAGAGGAGCTCCTGGCAGCCTTGCATGAAGCCCCATCTGGTTAGTATATCCCACTCTGTTAACCCTGGCAGCCGGGAAGCTGAGCTTTTGCTTCCTGTAGGCATGTGCTGTATCCTGGACAGGCAGAAGCACTCAGTCAGAGTCCTGCTGCAGGCCCACTCCATTTCACAGCTCCTGCAGGGAGCCCTAGAGATGGTCCAGCACAGCCTCCGCTCGCAGCTGTTCTTCCAGATGACTGCCAGGGGCTTCTCCAGCTGCTGCTGCAGTTGCAGCATTCCTGGCCAGGGCTGCTCTGTGCAGACATTGGCATCCAGATGTTGGGCAAAGGCCAGTGCTGAATTTGGGTTCGCCACACGCTCAGCACAGCATGGAGGCAGCAATGACATCAGAGCAAGCCTTGGCTGCCCCTTGCGAAGCTCAGGCTCAGGGACGGGTTGAAGCTGGAGTCCAAGGGTGAGGGGGAACCTGAAGGTACTCCTTCTGTGGGTCATTTGGTTAAGTCTTGGCTGGTTTGGGTCTGCACTTCTTGTTGCACTGCAGAAAATCCAGCTGTCGATTCCTTCTGTCTTGGGGGGGACAGCGGCCTCGTCAACGCCGCTTGCCGGAATGCCCAGGCCATGGTACCGTGCTTGTGCTGAGGGGCAGTGGCTTCTGCTTAATGTGTGCAATGTTTTGTTTTTCTGAAGAGACAGATTCTGAGACTGTGCCGGAGACCTTAGCTGTGGAAGAAAGTGACAGTGTGCCAGGCTCACATGAAAAAAGAGAACCAACAGAGGACACCAGGACACTTGCTGAGCCTGAGGAATATTCAGGTGAGTGCTTGCTAGATGCTGTCTTGGGCAAAGAGCAGCATTTCTGCTGTATCCCTGCAGTGCTCTCCATGGGTGAATTGCAGGTGCCCAGCACGCAGCCCGGGCCTGCAGCCCGGAGGAGTAGATGGGGCAGTGCTGCTCCCTGGCACACACTGGGCTCTTGTGCATGAGAGCTTGATGGGATCCCTCTTGGTCCCTGATGCTAAGACACCAGAGCCAGAGGAAGCCATCTCTGAAGACAACATCAGATGTCAGTTCTGATCCACTAGCAGTGCCAGTCCTTGGGCAGCTGAAGCACACTGTGGGGTTATGCCTAGTGCAGAGCACAAACGCTGACTCTTGCATTGTCTCTTCTCCTGCCAGGGTCATCCGGTGGGCAAAAAGCCCAGACTGCTGGACACTGTGACCCGAGCAAGTACTACATCCTAGTAGGGACAGTAGCAGCCTCAGCTTTGCTTCTGCTTGGGGCAGTGTCTGGCTATCTAGTCATGCATCAGCTGCTGAAGAGAGACAGGTGAGTTATTAATTGCTGCCATTGGCAAGGAAGTCTTTGCAGCATGCAGGAGCGCCCAGGCGGCTCCTAGCAGGGCTCTGAGGAAACTGTGCTCCAAATTCCTATCTGTGAGGAGTCTTCTTGGAAATCTGTTTCTACAGGAGGAGCCAGGAGGACAAAGAGGCAACAGGACAGGACTGGGACTCTTCCTGGGAAAGCTGTGGTCAGCCTAGAGGTGAACCACAGTCAGGAGAAGGAGCAGGAAGCAGCGAGAGAGCCCAAGGCAACGGGTTCAGGGACAGCTGCCGCCTGTTTCCTGAGCTCTTTGCAGCAGAGCTCGCCCAGCTGCACAAGAACATGAGCGCAGACCCGTCACCTCTGCCCACCTGCTCCTTCTGTGCTCTGGCTGACAACACCTCTTCACGGGACCACTGGATTTCCCTGGAGTCACCTCAGCCCACAGCATCCTCTTGGCCCTCCTACCAATACCTGCAGGACTACTATCTGTTAGAGGATGAAGATTAGTGATAGTGATAGATGGTTAGTGATAGTGATAGCCATAAATAGTGATAGTGGTAGTGATTCTTTTAGTGATAGTGATAGGGACACTTGATATTAGAGGGTGGTGGTTGTTTTAATGATAGTGATAGTTAATATTAGAGGATAGTGATGGTTTTAATGATAGCGTTAGTTAATATTAGGGGATAGTGATTGTTTCAATGATAGCGTTACTTGATATTAGAGGAGGGTGATTGTATTAGTGATAGTGATAGTCATAGATAGTGATAGTGGTAGTGATTCTTTTAGTGATAGTGATAGGGATACTTGATATTAGAGGGTGGTGGTTGTTTTAATGATAGTGATAGTTAATATTAGAGGATAGTGATTGTTTTAATGATAGCGTTATTTGATATTAGAGGACAATGATTGTATTAGCGATAGTGATAGTTAATATTGGAGGATGGTGATTGTTTTTGTGATAGTGGTACATTTAGTGATAGTGATACTTGGTATTAGCAGACAATTATTGTTTTCTTGATCTTGATAAATAAATATTTTTCCAAAAGCAGTAAGTTCTTGCCTGGTGTGGCTGTTTCTGTTGGGGTAGAATGCACAGAGCTGGGAGCAGGGCTGGGGCTGTGACAGGAGCTCTGAGAAACTTGCACTGCAGTGCAGGAGCTGCTTGTGCCACCTCAGCCTGCTTTCCCAGCAGTGGCCGTTCACAAAGCTTTCCTGCACCAGCACGGGGACACGCTGGCTAGCAGTGACATGCAGAAACTTCTCTGGGAGCTCATTTGGGATGCTGCCCTGAATCAGGAAGGTCTGGGCAGAGAGGGAAAGATGTTCTGCGAGGGATGGCTGTCCAGCAGTGAGCACATCAAGAGACCCGAGGTGGTGACTTAGGTCGTGGCAGTCCCTCCCTGAAGAGCTTCAAGAGAGGAGCATCAAGGAGCAGAAAGCTGGAGCCGTGTGGGCTGTGTGAGAGGGGAAGGAATGTCCTATCAATCACAGGAGCCTTCTTAAAAATTAGATGGATAACAGCGACTATAATTATAATAAAAATTACAGTCTTGTCGCACGCAGTATGGGAAAAAAGCCCAGAGCTGGGATAGAACAGAGAACTTTTGTGGAGGATTTTGTGAACAGCTAGCTAGTTGACAAAGGTCACACTGATATAATACCGTTAGTTAAGCAAGAAGGAGATGAGGATAGGAGTCAGCGGACAGTGTCCAAACCTGGCAAGGGCACTGAGCCCTTGGTGCAACATCAGGATGGGGGAGAGGATGGTTAGTTAGAAATATGAAGAAAAGATGTGGACAGCTGCAACATAGTAGCCACAAGAATGCTAAGGTAGGTGTAGTTAGCTGATAAGTAACTAACCAATAATGAGCTCACCTTTTGCAATATGTATTGGCCTCATTAACACCAATATAAATGTATGTGCCTACCAATAAAGTTTTGAGATTTGCTGATCACTCATATTGAGTGCCGCATTTCTTCCGCCGATTACCACAAACTTTGATGTGATCTTTTGCTTGAGCGAGTGTGGCAGATGCAGGCTCATTTATTCCTGTTTTTGGACTTGACTTAACTTTTAGTTCAGGGAGATTAAGACTCAGGCAATATAGATGGGGGTATTTCCTGCTGGATTTCTCAAGTGATGGAATGTAGGAAGGCCTTCCAGGTGGAAAGAAGTGACGGAGTGCCTGTCTCAGATGAAGAAAGCGAGGCACTGCAAGAAACCAGCATGCCAGGGAACTGCTGTCCTGGGCTCACGAGTCCGACTGACGGTGGTCCTGCAGGCCTTTGCCCATGCCTGCTCCAGCTGGGCCATCTGCAGCCAAAGCTGGAGGTGTGAGTGCAGCAAAGCTGCTGTCCAAGGAACGCAGCACAGCTGCTGTTGAGGCTGACTGTTGCCTGCAGTGTGTGGGGAGGATATTGCCGGCAGCAATTGCCCGAGAGATGCTTGAAGGCATCTCTGGACAGTGGGCTTTTGGGGGGGTCCTTCTACTTCTTGCTCGGGCGGTAAAGACTGTCCCAAGACAATGCTCTTCCCTTTGAAGTGATGAAGAGGAACCACTGAGCTCCTCACCCTTGTTCCTCTCCTCTGCTCTCCACAGCAGCTCCAGCTGCGCCTCTGCGCTGTCTCTCATGGGCCTCTCTGAGATAGCAGCAGCTCTGAGATAGCCACCTCCTGAGAGGGCAGCCCAAGGCTCTGTTCAGAAGAGAGCTGTGCCTCAAGCCTTGAAGCAAGCCTCACAAACTCTTCTCATATAGACACCCACACTTGCAGCCTTCCAGATGCACAACTGAGAGCTGTGGGACATATGCACGCTCATGCCCTGCAGTGCCCTTTCTGAAATGCCTCGGCTGCTTCTGAGGGAGCTGACATGCCACTGCAGCAGCAAAAGAGCTCTGGATTCAATGGGGTCCGGCAAAAAGCGTACCTGGCATTTGCCTTGTGTGTTGCTCTGTCCAGTGGCCAGTGCCTTGGTTTGCCACCTCATCCCTGCTCTCTGCCACTGGGGCCGGGAGGGGCGGGCCCGGGGCTGTGGGGCTGTGCCGGCCCCGCTTCCCGGGCCGCAGCTCCAGCTGCCGCCGCTGCCTGGGAGCGGCCCCGCTCCGGCGCGAGGGCCGAGGCGCCGGTGCCGGGCCCCATTGGCCGCTGTCGTGCCGCCGCAGGAGAGCTCCCCGCCGTGTCCCGGCTGCAGAGAGCGGCTGCCGGGACGGTTCGCCTGGGAGTCTGAAGCGAGCGTGGCCCAGGGAGCGGAGCCGAGAAATAGAGACCGAAGAGACAGGGGCAGGAAGCAGAACGGAGAGACAACGGGAGCAAAAGAGGGCCAGGGAACGGGGCTGGAGCTGCGGGAAGGGGCAGCAGGGACAGAGGAAGAGACGCAGAATGAGCAGGAGGGAGCAGGAGAGAGCGAACGCTGGGCTGGGGCGGGATGGAGACTGTTGAAGAAGCTTTGCAGGGACAACAAAATAGAGAGCGAGTGGCAAAGAACAGCAGGCAAGCAAGGGACTGGCAATTGGCTAGAGCAACACACAAGGAGAAGCCCAGGGGCAGTTTTTGTATGCACTCCAGTAAACCCCGAGGTGTTTTCCTGCTGCAGTGGTCGCTGCGAGCCAGCGGCAGCAGCTGGGGCTGAGGCCCGGCAAGCGGGGCCGGCACAGCCCCGCAGCCCCGTGCCCGCCCCTCAGGGCCCCGTGCACAATGGCGGCAGCAGGGGACGAGGAGGCCGCGGGCTGCGGGCAGCGCTGCCGCCCCGCCGGGCCACACGCCGCGGGCGGCTTCAGCAGCAGCACAGGAGCTCTGGGGACACTGGTGCCGCAGCTGGTGACGGGCCGCCGAGCAGCACAGTGGCGCGGAGGGCAGTAAGGGAGAGCCTGGGCGTGTGGCCCCTTAAGGAAAAAAGGAGGGCCGTGTTCATCGGTGCCTCCCCTGGGGCAGGAATGGAGGGCCCGAGATGGCGCTCAGAGCCAAGGCCGAGGCAGCTGGGCAGCCTGCCTGGGTCCTACGTAGGAAGGAGATGTCACCAAGACACCCTCCAGCCTGCTCTGGCCCTCTGCTCATTATGGGCTGCGGCCTTCACGGTGGGCAGTGATGTGTGCTTGATTCCAGAGGATGCCATGGGCCGAGTTTCTGCAGCTTGTCAGCTGCATAGGACTCTTACGAGCCTTGGAGAGAGACCCGAGGGGTGGAAATCTGTCAGTGCCTCTTTGCTTGCAGCTGGAAACACCTGGGGCTTAAGTAGTGCTTCAGGGACAACCGTACCAAAGGTGCTCTAGAAGGCTGTCCAAGAGCTTCTGAGCGTAGGTTGCCTGGCACACATAAGTCATGCATATTTATTTGCCAGAAGAGCTGCTCGGTTAAAAGGCCAGCAGTGTTACCTGATATCTGCAGCAACCAAGACATTTGTGTGTGTCCCGTGGCGGTGCCTGATGGTGTCCGAGGACAAGGCAGAGGGAGCTCAGGGGCTCTGGATGACTGCTTGAGGGATCTGGGGCGCATGTGGTATTTTCTTCCCCCACGTGCAGTGAGCCAGACCCAGGAAGGCTCTAGAGGTGAATAGGCGGCAGCCTGGTGTTCCCAGCAACAGTGTGGGAGTTTGACCGTGGGTTACTCTACAGGACAGCAGGCCTGATGGTGGCACATGGGCTACATCTGCCTCAAAGGGAAAAAGGCTCTTGGCTCCAGAGTTAGCAGGGCTCCTTGAGAGAGCTTTAAGTAGCATTGGAAGTGGAAAAGGGAGTAAACCAGGCTGACGGGGGAGATGCGTCAGCACTGCACAGCCATGTTTGGGTGACAGTGGAGGATGGAAGCAGTGCTGCCATCAAAGGTCATGAAAGTGTAGCAGAAGTCATGGGAAAAGCAGGTTTTTGCCACAATTCTTTCAGACAAAAATACTACCAAAGAAACACTCTTGAATTTGGGCTTTTTACAGCAGCCTTCATCCAGGTCTTCTTCTAGGGAATTTCTGAGGAATAAGACATGAGTGCCTCTGCATTCCCATGCACAATGCTGCCTCCAAAATACTCCAGCCCTTCTCCATTTGGCTCCTTCCATTCCTGTGCAGAAGAAGGAAATTCAGTAGAGGGGAGGTGCAGGAATTCACAGGCAACGTGGGCGTACATTGGGGCCTTCACAGCCATCACTTTGTTCTGAGGTCACAGAGCTCTGTTTGATGTCAGGTTCCAGAGCCCCACTGTGCTCTTCAGTGCTCGCTCTGGGCAACACTGCAGCAGCAGCAGCAGCAGCAGCAGCAGAGTGTTGCTAGCAGGGGGGATCATGGTCCTGAGCCGCTACCTCCTGCTGCTCTTTCTCGTGGCCCTGCCAGCCCAGAATGCCCAGAGTGCTCCAGCAGCTGGGCAGGGAGCAGGTAGGCAGGCAGGGGCCAGCACACAGCCCTGGCTGGCAGCAGCGGGGCCGGGAGCAGGGATGGCTGAGCCAGGAAGGCAGCACGGGGCAGGCAGAGGGGCAGAGGCTCCAGGGGAGGTGTGAGGGGCTGCAGCTGCTTTAGGGTGCAGCATGGAGAGAGCTTCCTAAGGAGCAAGGATGTGGGGAGGGTCGGGTCAGGCCCGGAAGCTCAGCACCAGTTCTCCATCACTCAGCAGTGGCTGTCCGTCCCTCCGCTCTGGGTGTCCAGCCTTCTGGCCCGGCTCCAGGGCTGACCCGCACACAGATCATGTGGGCACGCCACGGCTTTTCCCTTCATGTGGGAGCTGCCAGCTCAGTGTCCCAAGGGCAGCCAGACCCCCCTGCAGCTGTGAGGATGCAGACCTGCTTGAGCGTGCCCTAGCAGTGCCTTCCACATCCAGGCCTTGAGGTGTGCCCATCAGGGCAGTGCACGTGATGGTAACTTCTTGTGGGTGTTTGGTTGTAGTTGTGGACACAGAGAGTGCTCTTTCAGGCCCTGAGCGAGGGGCAGATACCGTGCTGACTCCGAGCTGGTACCTCAAGCGTGAGTAGTCAGTCTGTCCTGCCTTCACAAAAAGGAGCGCCCCTTTTCCCTGTTTTATTCACGAGAAAAATACCGTCATAGGTTAACGTGCTTTTGTAAATCTAACAATAGGGATGAACGATGACAAGGTTCCTGAAGAGTTCCCTGAAGGATTGCCGGATGTTCCAGAGGAGCTCCTGGCAGCCTTGCATGAAGCCCCATCTGGTTAGTATATCCCACTCTGTTAACCCTGGCAGCCGGGAAGCTGAGCTTTTGCTTCCTGTAGGCATGTGCTGTATCCTGGACAGGCAGAAGCACTCAGTCAGAGTCCTGCTGCAGGCCCACTCCATTTCACAGCTCCTGCAGGGAGCCCTAGAGATGGTCCAGCACAGCCTCCGCTCGCAGCTGTTCTTCCAGATGACTGCCAGGGGCTTCTCCAGCTGCTGCTGCAGTTGCAGCATTCCTGGCCAGGGCTGCTCTGTGCAGACATTGGCATCCAGATGTTGGGCAAAGGCCAGTGCTGAATTTGGGTTCGCCACACGCTCAGCACAGCATGGAGGCAGCAATGACATCAGAGCAAGCCTTGGCTGCCCCTTGCGAAGCTCAGGCTCAGGGACGGGTTGAAGCTGGAGTCCAAGGGTGAGGGGGAACCTGAAGGTACTCCTTCTGTGGGTCATTTGGTTAAGTCTTGGCTGGTTTGGGTCTGCACTTCTTGTTGCACTGCAGAAAATCCAGCTGTCGATTCCTCCTGTCTTGGGGGGGACAGCGGCCTCGTCAGCGCCGCTTGCCGGAATGCCCAGGCCATGGTACCGTGCTTGTGCTGAGGGGCAGTGGCTTCTGCTTAATGTGTGCAATGTTTTGTTTTTCTGAAGAGACAGATTCTGAGACTGTGCCGGAGACCTTAGCTGTGGAAGAAAGTGACAGTGTGCCAGGCTCACATGAAAAAAGAGAACCAACAGAGGACACCAGGACACTTGCTGAGCCTGAGGAATATTCAGGTGAGTGCTTGCTAGATGCTGTCTTGGGCAAAGAGCAGCATTTCTGCTGTATCCCTGCAGTGCTCTCCATGGGTGAATTGCAGGTGCCCAGCACGCAGCCCGGGCCTGCAGCCCGGAGGAGTAGATGGGGCAGTGCTGCTCCCTGGCACACACTGGGCTCTTGTGCATGAGAGCTTGATGGGATCCCTCTTGGTCCCTGATGCTAAGACACCAGAGCCAGAGGAAGCCATCTCTGAAGACAACATCAGATGTCAGTTCTGATCCACTAGCAGTGCCAGTCCTTGGGCAGCTGAAGCACACTGTGGGGTTATGCCTAGTGCAGAGCACAAACGCTGACTCTTGCATTGTCTCTTCTCCTGCCAGGGTCATCCGGTGGGCAAAAAGCCCAGACTGCTGGACACTGTGACCCGAGCAAGTACTACATCCTAGTAGGGACAGTAGCAGCCTCAGCTTTGCTTCTGCTTGGGGCAGTGTCTGGCTATCTAGTCATGCATCAGCTGCTGAAGAGAGACAGGTGAGTTATTAATTGCTGCCATTGGCAAGGAAGTCTTTGCAGCATGCAGGAGCGCCCAGGCGGCTCCTAGCAGGGCTCTGAGGAAACTGTGCTCCAAATTCCTATCTGTGAGGAGTCTTCTTGGAAATCTGTTTCTACAGGAGGAGCCAGGAGGACAAAGAGGCAACAGGACAGGACTGGGACTCTTCCTGGGAAAGCTGTGGTCAGCCTAGAGGTGAACCACAGTCAGGAGAAGGAGCAGGAAGCAGCGAGAGAGCCCAAGGCAACGGGTTCAGGGACAGCTGCCGCCTGTTTCCTGAGCTCTTTGCAGCAGAGCTCGCCCAGCTGCACAAGAACATGAGCGCAGACCCGTCACCTCTGCCCACCTGCTCCTTCTGTGCTCTGGCTGACAACACCTCTTCACGGGACCACTGGATTTCCCTGGAGTCACCTCAGCCCACAGCATCCTCTTGGCCCTCCTACCAATACCTGCAGGACTACTATCTGTTAGAGGATGAAGATTAGTGATAGTGATAGATGGTTAGTGATAGTGATAGCCATAAATAGTGATAGTGGTAGTGATTCTTTTAGTGATAGTGATAGGGACACTTGATATTAGAGGGTGGTGGTTGTTTTAATGATAGTGATAGTTAATATTAGAGGATAGTGATGGTTTTAATGATAGCGTTAGTTAATATTAGGGGATAGTGATTGTTTCAATGATAGCGTTACTTGATATTAGAGGAGGGTGATTGTATTAGTGATAGTGATAGTCATAGATAGTGATAGTGGTAGTGATTCTTTTAGTGATAGTGATAGGGATACTTGATATTAGAGGGTGGTGGTTGTTTTAATGATAGTGATAGTTAATATTAGAGGATAGTGATTGTTTTAATGATAGCGTTATTTGATATTAGAGGACAATGATTGTATTAGCGATAGTGATAGTTAATATTGGAGGATGGTGATTGTTTTTGTGATAGTGGTACATTTAGTGATAGTGATACTTGGTATTAGCAGACAATTATTGTTTTCTTGATCTTGATAAATAAATATTTTTCCAAAAGCAGTAAGTTCTTGCCTGGTGTGGCTGTTTCTGTTGGGGTAGAATGCACAGAGCTGGGAGCAGGGCTGGGGCTGTGACAGGAGCTCTGAGAAACTTGCACTGCAGTGCAGGAGCTGCTTGTGCCACCTCAGCCTGCTTTCCCAGCAGTGGCCGTTCACAAAGCTTTCCTGCACCAGCACGGGGACACGCTGGCTAGCAGTGACATGCAGAAACTTCTCTGGGAGCTCATTTGGGATGCTGCCCTGAATCAGGAAGGTCTGGGCAGAGAGGGAAAGATGTTCTGCGAGGGATGGCTGTCCAGCAGTGAGCACATCAAGAGACCCAAGGTGGTGACTTAGGTCGTGGCAGTCCCTCCCCGAAGAGCTTCAAGAGAGGAGCATCAAGGAGCAGAAAGCTGGAGCCGGGCTGTGTGAGAGGGGAAGGAATGTCCTATCAATCACAGAAGCCTTCTTAAAAATTAGATGGATAACAGCGACTATAATTATAATAAAAATTACAGTCTTGTTTCACGCAGTATGGGAAAAAAGCCCAGAGCTGGAATAGAACAGAGAACTTTTGTGGAGGATTTTGTGAACAGCTAGCTAGTTGACAAAGGTCACACTGATATAATACCGTTAGTTAAGCAAGAAGGAGATGAGGATAGGAGTCAGCGGACAGTGTCCAAACCTGGCAAGGGCGCTGTGCCCTTGGTGCAACATCAGGATGGGGGAGAGGATGGTTAGTTAGAAATATGAAGTAAAGATGTGGACAGCTGCAACATAGTAGCCACAAGCATGCTAAGGTAGGCGTAGTTAGCTGATAAGTAACTAACCAATAATGAGCTCACCTTTTGCAATATGTATTGGCCTCATTAACACCAATATAAATGTATGTGCCTATCAATAAAGTTTTGAGATTTGCTGATCACTCCTATTGAGTGCCGCATTTTTTCCGCCGATTACCACAGGCCTCAACCCACTACTTTTATCCCAGCAAGTACAGTGAGACAAGAGCACTCTTTTAGATCCAGTGCATTGAATTCAGCAAAGCCTCCCCAGCCACTCCCAGCTGAGATGTTCAGGAATCAAAGGAGGAAGCTCCACCATGATTTCATTGGCAGTAATGGGGACACGCCTCTGGAAGTGCTGCCAGCTGAGCCAGGGGCTGGGCCTGGGGGGGACTCATGTGCCCCCATTGCTCTCTCAGGGCAAATGCCGTGTGTGCAACACCAAGGAAGTGTAATGAACACTGCCTCGGGGATTTCATACAGACAGAAAGGCCAAATGGAGTAAACTTTGGTTTAATGATAAAAACAGATTGTGTCTCAACAAAGACAAAATGTAAAAAGTTGAAGCATAGAAACACCAAACCTGTTACATTTATTGCTAAATCTAACACTACTAATACATCTTTAATAATAGTTATATATCTTAGCTAATAAACAGAGGGATTCCTATCATGTAAACTAATAGAAGAATAAACAATCCTAAAAACTTGAAAAACAATCTTATTTCTATCTAGTCCTGCAGACGCATAACTCTTGCTAGCCTGGGGCAAATGCAGGGCTAATTTGGCTTTTTCTTCTTGGGGAGAGGCTGTGCATCCTTGCGTGGGCGATGTCTTCTCCTGTGCTTGTTCCTCTCCTTGATGGTTTCAAACTCCCTGGAAGACAGGAAACAAACCATCCATTGTTAACTCCATACACACCATTAAGCCAAGTGCCGAGATCTCCCTTTTTGGATGAATTTCCATCTTTTCAGGCTGTGACAAATTGGTAAAGTGATCAGCACCATGAGTCTGATCTTGCTGGTTTCAATTCTTTGAAATGTCTTCCTCCTTTTGCTTCATCCTAGGTTTAATTGGATCAGCAGCATCAAAGCAAGTTTTGATGCATGTGTTCCTGCTTGTACGAACTGTGTCTTGTTGGGGCATGGCAAGGTTTCACTGGGAATGCTGGGTTTGAACGAAGCTGTTTGGGTTTCAAGTGGGCTGTAAGCTTGAGCAGGGCTGCCAGGGGCGATCCTGCAAGTGGCCTCAGCTTGCCCTGTGGTGCCTTTGGAAAGGGTCAGCGTGCTTTAGGCCAAAGGGGCAGCTGGGAGCAGAAGGAGGAGGAGCTTGCGCACCGTTGGCACTGCCCGCACGGAAAGGGGCCTCCCGCCGGCTGGGGCGGCTGGCACGGTTGGCAGCAGGGACACTCCGCGCTGCCAGCCCGCTTGTGGCTTCTCTTCCCTGTCTCCCCAGTCTCCTTCCTGGGAGGGCTTTTCCTCCTCTTCCGTTTGCCCGCAGTCTGGAAATCAAAGAATCCTTATCAGTGCTTCCTTCCTCTCAGAAAGCTGGAATTCACAGCATCCACCCCAAAAATCTATTGGCCTAAGCAATTTCTTCCAAACCCCGAAGAGCTGAGAAAAGGGCTGGATATGGCAGTGGGCTGCGGCAGGCTGCCAACCATGGAGGTTGGAGGAAAATACTCCCCTTTACCACAGCTCTAAGGGGGTGGGATAAATACGTGGCTATCCATAGTTCTACATGTCTGATTTCTACCTCTCTGCCTAACATCTATTTATCTCTGGTTTTCCTCCCCACATGTCTAGGGCATGGCTTTTACATTCAATCACACTAGTGAAGACACATGATTACCCATTTTCTCCTACCCAAAATAATCTCTCTCTCTCCCTCTCTCTGTCTCTCTCTGTGAAGCAAATTGCTCTCTGCCAGTAAGGAAAGTATTAAAGGTGCCATGGCACTGGCAGCTCCTTTTTGGGGATACGCTGGGGTGCTACAAAAGATCTCTAAAATTTGGCAGCATCTCCATGAAGGCAGCCCAGATGGCTGATGTTAGCAAGCAGTGGGGAATGAAAGGTGTGATTGGAATCTGAGGGTGCCAGCCCTTGAGAAACCGATTTGTAGAGAGTCAAAGCCCATTTTGATGGTGGTGCTGCTTTGTTGGGTCAAAGTTGTGCTCCACAATTCCGTATTTCAGGGCAGCAGCACAACAAAAGTCTGGGCAGCACCCGCTGCGCCTCTCCCAGTGCGTGGGACCAAGGGAGCCTGGCAAAGCGGCGTCTGGCATGGCTTGCCAGCAGGGTTTGTGCCCTTCTGCCAGTTTCTTGACCCTGCTGGCATGTCTGGATTTTCTTCCCACTCACCTGAGCAAGAGTGCTGCTGGCAAGTTTCTGCTCTTTTTTCCAGCAGTAGTAGTACTCCACACACTGTGCCACAGTCTTACTCGGGATCTGTTGTGAAGAGCAAAAGAAGGAATCTGAAACAGCCGTCCTGTAGGGTGCATTGGAGAACAATGAGAATACAGAGTAAAGTAGGAATTAAAGTCACGGAGAAAATTGAGGAGGGTGTAAAATGAAATGAATATGCAGGAGTCAGAGAGGCATTATGCAATGTAATAAACCGAGTATTGTGCTACGTGGTGCCACATGTAAGGCACAGATCAACACCAAGTCCCTCTAGCAGAGTTCTTCTTTGCCCCGTTCACTGCAGTTATCCCAGCACAAGGTGTTGTGGAAGCAGCAGCACACCTGGGAGACAAGTCTAACAGAAGAGAGCTTTGTCTTCCAAAACAGCCTGGAGAGAAGGGCTGCAGAGGCCGGATCATCATTTTCACACAGGCCTTCCATGTCCTGTTCTGTGACTACTTTAACAGTTTTGGTACTTGAGAAGAGAGGGACATAGGTACAGTATTTGGTACCAGCAATAATCAACATGTCCCTTCTGATGATCTGCCAAGGTGAGAAATGTCCTGTGGCTTTACCTGCTTCTGGATGAGATGGAAATCCTTGCCGTAGGTGTGGAAAGCCTTTTGGAAGGCCTCCTTCTCCTCAGGTGTCCATCTATCAGAGCCTGGCAAGAAAAAGCAGCAGCTGAATTGATCCCTCTAGCCACTTGAAGCAGATCCCACTGGATGCCGAAAGCAAGCTGGCGCCAGCCGTCATTCACGTGCGTGCATGTCTGCTCCCTCAGAAGGTGATGAAGACGAGAGCAGGCATTCCCCAGGGAAAAAAGCATGGAAAACAAGTCAAGCTGAAGGAGTAGATGCTGGTGCTTTCCCTGTCCCCAGAGAAGGCGAGATCGTGTGCCGGTTTTAAGCACAACTAATTGAAGCAGAAATGCTTGACACGGCCATTAAGGGCACGGCAACATGTGTCAGTGAAGGAAGAAGCTGGGCTTGGGTTACCTGCATAATGATAATCAGCCAAGGGATGGCCTTGAGCTGTTGGAGGACCCCCTGAGAGCAACATCTCCAGAGCCTCCTGCAAGATGCAAAGGAAAAAGGCTTGAGCTGCCCCACAACACAAAAAAGGAGCCAAACCCCACCAATGCTGCCCTTCAGCCGCTTTGCTTCTTCAGCTGAGGATTCAGGCCACTGGCTCTCATATGGGTCAAAGATTGTGCTTTGCTCCCAGTCCCTCATTTTTGCTGCCCAGCCCTTGGCTCCTGCTCCCCAAGGGTAGCATTTTCCTCTCCAACTCCATGATTTTGCTCCTCCTGCATCCTGAATTGCCTCAGCTGACTGAGGCTTCTGGGAATTGTCCCTCAAAATGTCTTCGAGAACACAGATCTCCAGGAGGTTTTCAAGGCAGCAGGCTGCAGGACCCTGCGGCACTGCCTCCAGGAGAGATCTTGTCCCTGCTGGAGCCATTTGGGCTCAGCCCTGCCGCAGCTGGACGAGACACAGCAGGCAGCGAGTGCTCTGCTGCTTGTGAACTCCCTTCTTCAAGGAGCAGCTGTAGTGGATGTCAAAGGAGTGCAAGGAGGGGTGGAGGAATCAATTTGCATTCCTTAGAAAGAAGGGAAACAGAAGTACTGAGATGCTTTACACTACTTCTGTGATGGGTTTCTGGCATATTGTAATACAATTATCTACAAGCAGGAAATCAGCAGGCTGCTAAAAAATGACAGCAGAGAGCTGAATACCCCTAGTGCTGAAGGGCAAGGGATTTAATTTGTTCCTATGTTGGTAGGGATCTCATTCTGTGATAAGGTAAAGAAACAAATTGCAAGTAAAATAAATCTGTGCACATCCGTATTGAGACACTCTGACTGGCAAGGTGTCTGGATGTTGTGTGCATAAGAATCTCTAACCAAATACCAAATTCTAATTGATTTTCACAAGTGAATTCATACTGGATTTCACAAAGGCAGTTGTCAATGCTCTGCAGGTGAGCAGCTTCTTGAATTAGGAGAAACTCCCTCACTATTCTGAGCAGACTGCATTCTGAAAGTGCAGGTGAAAGAGTTAAAAAATCTCATCAAATACCACTTAGCAGAGAAAGGATTTCTAAAAATTGCATTGTAAATAGAAGCATATTTTTCTGATTTTACTTTCATTGTTCTGTAAAATTAGGATGACTTTTATGAATAATGAAGAAATGAATTTCTGTTTATTGAACATAAGAAATTCTTTTTTTCTTTACAAATGCCAGCATAGATTAAATACTATTTCTATATTTCAGAAAGCTGTGGGAGAGCTGTGGAGAGTTCTGTTTAAATCACCCCAAGTGATTTCTAAATAACTTCTAAATTGTTTAAATCATCTCCAGCCCATCAGAGAGGAAACTCTTTTTGTTAGAGAAGCAGCTAACTCTGTCTTTTCATACTTGAATATCTGATGCTTTGAATAATACGTGACATTTGAATGCTGATTTTGCACTTGGGACCCAGATCATCTACCAATCTTTAGGGATATTGGGACCTGACATCCATCTCAGCAGCTTGCTTTATGCAGTAACCAGCTGCAAGCAACTTAAAGAACATCAGCTGTGAGAGTCACTCCTAAAACTTCCTGTCTCCAAAGTTAAATTATTTAAACAAATACTACAGTTTTTTAATAAGATGTAAAATGTATAAGGAAGCTTTCAGAATGGCTTATTGAGATATAAATTGTCTGTGATTGACTGGAAATACACCTAGGTGCTGTGATGGTACCTTTTTGCTATGGAAGTGTGAGCCTGTTGTTACTCAGGAATGACAGACTTCATTGTCAGGAACAAGAGGTTCCATAGAGCAAGGAGTTTCCAACAGTGCAAACCAGCACCAACCATTTTGCAAGTCAGGACAGCCTTCAATCATGTTTGTTTCTGAGTTTCATATTGGATGCTCTCATGACTGTTTTCTTTTCACGGACTCATCTGGAAAATGTGGAGATCTTGAGCTGTTTACACCGACTAATCCCTCAGGCTAGAACTACAGCAGAAAACAATACATGTGACAGACTCCTTAATCCTTTTATGATCTCCATCTTTAATAGGCATCCTGATGGCACACAAGAAACCTGACTGCAGAGTAGTCATGCATACAGAGCACATGTCACTAGTTGCTCAAAAGTGGGCCTGTGGGTATTTCAGAAGGAGTGGGTGGGTGTTTTCTATATCACATGCATGTGACAGCTCTCTTCATGTAGTAGGTGAATGCAGTAACTGATGTTCCACCACTAACATTTGTTTAATGTAGTCAAAGAAAAGCGTTTTTTTTTAACATTATTTGTTTCTATGTATTCTACTCTGTGTCGTAATGGATTCTGAAGGCCATAGTGACTTTTTGGTCTGTTTTTTTTTAAGAGGTCCAATAGCACAGTTAACACAGTTTAATTATTTCTCCATGTAAGAAATTTCACTCCATTTTCCGCTTTCCACATTCATTCAGTTTATTTTCCTCAGGTGCCAGCTTGCTGTCCAGCAAACCAATCTCATTCCATATTGGTTTGTGATGAGGCCACAGGGCAAAACAATGCAAAAAGAATAGGAAAAAAGTGGCCAAGAAAAGAGAAGCCCTTGACCTCCTTCCTTTATGTGGCAACCTCGTTTGGCTGAAAGAGAAGTGTTGTAGTATAGATGAAAGTAATTGCTCTAGTACAAGAAGTATAAATTTATTTCTAGCTCCTCTCAGTGTGGAATTTGTGTGCTAGATTTGTATAGTTAACACTTTGTGACAGGAGTCATGATTAAGCAGAGAATATTTTCTAGTTGAAAAACTCGCGTGACCAATAGCTGGTGAAAACCCAACACAAGCAGAAAGTTTGTTTGGCCACCCTGTCTTAATAGTCTCACTCCTGAGTGAAATTGGCAAAATGAAGCCAAGATCTTTCCAAAGGCTAGGGCCTGTTTATTGAAAGTCATGACAAGCTCAGAGGAGAGCCCAGGGTGAGCCTGGGACCTGGGCGGCAAGTCCGAGTTCCAAGCTAACAATGCTGCGTGCTGCACAGGGTGTTTCCTTGGACACGGGCTGGGCAGAAAGACCCAGGTGCTCAGCACCCGGGGCTTTCAAAGTCTCTTAAAGCCACAGGAGTGATGCGCTCTCAATCCACCTGTTGCTTGCTCCTTGTCTTGGTTGTTGGTTGCTCCATAAGATGGTGCATCTCTGGCCAATTATTCCAGAGTTCCGAGGCTTCATTGGCTGGCTGCTCTTGCAATCTTGTTTCATATTAATGTCATCATCTCATGAGGCAGTTTTCTAGAAAATTCCCTCACCCAGATCTCACCACCCCCACTCTACTGGGCATGCATTCCTATTTCAGCACATTTAACTCCATAACTTATTACTCTATAACTTATTACGTAAATTAAGTGTAACAATTTATTGCATTAATTAACAATTCATGGCCCCACCTACAAAAGCTAACTTTATTTATAACCCTACTGCCAAGAACTTGGAGCTCTGCTCCTGTGCCTTTCTTGGCAGGGCTCCTGGGGCAGCTGGTTACTGTGCCAACACTACCTGTTCTTCTGTATCAGATACAGGAGTGATGAGAGAAAAAAAGAAAACACAGTCTAAAGCAGAGCTCCTGAAGAGGGGACAGCCACAGTGTGTCCTTTTGTTGTTCAGAAGCTTCTCACCATCAGGGAAGGGAGCAAACCACATCAAAACCTACCACTTTAAAGCTGAACTGGAAATCCGATCATCCTCTTGTGGTATTCGCATATTCTGTGGACAGAAAGAGACTTCATTCTCTGCCAGGATTTTCCTGAGAAGCTGTGAGAAAGCTCAGAGAAAACAATTCTTCTCTTAATCTTTGCACCTGTTGTTGTGCACATGTGGAATGTGTTCTGGAGGTTGTTTACCAAAAGGTAGTTTCCTAATTGGACTCTAGTGCTGGTGTTGGATTCCTTGACCAGTTGGATCCAGTGTGTTGGACTGGCTGGGAATGGAGATGGGTTTTTCCTAGTAGTATAGTGTAGTAGTGTAATATAATATAGCATAGCTTAATAAAGCAATTATTCAGCCTGTACTATACTATAATATAGTATAGCTCAATAAAGCAATTGCTCAGCCTTCTGCAGTCATGGAGTCAATGCACATTATTCCCCCCATTCGAGGGCCCCCTGCCACACAATAATCCTATAAGGATTGATCAATGGCCTTTAACAGAGAAAAAATTAAATATCCTTAAGAGATTGGTAAAGGAGCAATTACAGGTCCAAGATCACATCACACCCATGAATAGTCCCTGGAATTCACCAATATTCCTCATCCACAAGAAGACATCGGGCTCCTGGAGGTTGCTTCATGACCTGAGGAAGATGAATGGAGTGACTGAAGACATGGGACCTCTTCAGCCTGGACTTCTTTCTTTAAAAATGTCACATTAAAAATGTGACTTTATGGTCTCATTTTTCAATGGGACCTTTCTGAGAGATATCCTTTGTTGAGAATAGAATGGGTTTTTCTTCCCTACAGGTTCCAAAGACTAGTTTTACAGTGTTAGGGATGATAGCACAAATTGTCATTAAGGCCAGAACAAGATTGTTCAGTTTAGCAAGTCAAGAATTTGCAGTTATCTATTTACCACTGAAAAAAGATTCTCTTGATTGGGCAATGCAAAATTCTGATGATTTACAATATGCATTATTAAATTTTACAGGTATTTGTTCTGTTCCTTACGTGGCTCACAAATTATTGCAAGCAAAATTGAGTTTTAGAGAGGAACCTATGTTAAGTGAGGAACCTTTAAATGCAATAACTGTCTTCCCTGATGGATCTGGGAAAAGTCATAAATCAGTTGTAATTTGGTTGAACCAAACATCTAAAACCTGGGAATCAGATTTTCTAATAATAGAAGGATCACCTCAGATTGTTGAGCTTGCTGCTGTGGTTCAGGCTTTTCAGCTCTTCCCACAACCTTTTAATTTAATCAGAGATTCTGTTGCTAATGTGGTTAAAAGATTAGAAGGATCAGTTCTAAAGGATGTTAGTAATGACACTTTATATTGTTGGCTTCCCTGTCTTTATACATCATTGCAATATAGAACTAATCCATATTTTGTTTCTCACATCAGGGCTCATTCTTCACTTCCTGGATTTTTAGTGGAAGAAAATGCGAGAGCAGACAAACTGGGAATGGTTATTTCAAACACTCTGCAAAACATTTTTGAACAAGCAAAACTGAGTCATGTCTTTTTTCACTCAAATGTGCAAGCACTTGTGCAAATCTTTCAAATTTCTAAAAGTCAGGCTAAAGCTATCATCAGTACTTGCCCTGACTGCCAGCTTGTGCAGCCTCCTGTTTCTTCAGGAGCGGTCAACCCGCAGTGTTTGCAGAGCCTGCAGTTATGGCAAATGGATATCACTAAATACCTTTCCTTTGGTAAATTTAAAAATACTCATTTTTCAGTAGACACATTCTCTGGTGCAGGTTTTGCTTCTCTTCACACAGGTGAAACAGGTAATTGTGCTTGTCAACATTTTTTGCAAGCTTTTGCTTCATTGGGTGTGCCCCAAAAAGTAAAAGTCTGCAATGGTCCCGCATACATATCTCAAAAATTGGCCACATTTTTAACGGATTGGACTGTTTGTCACCATTCTCCCACACGTCAAGCAATTGTTGAGAGGACACATCAGACGTTAGAACACATTCTTGATCAAGAATGAGGGGGGGAGTAGAGATCACACCACAGATGAGATTGAACAAAGCTTTATATATTTTTCATTTCTTGAACTGCTCTGTTGCAGAACCTGATCCACCAATTTTTAGACATTTTTCAAATAACACTCAGGCGCAACGAAAAGAAAATCCCCCTGTTTTAATTAGAAACCCTGGGACAGGACAAATTGAAGGTCCTTTCTGATTAACCACTTGGGGCAAAGGGTATGCTTCTGTCTCTACAGGTGCAGGAATTAAGTGGGTCCCAGTGAAAAACATCAAACCATATCACACCCCAGAAGGTGTTGATGAGTCCAAGACTGTAGAAGCAAGTACACAGACGTGAGCTGAATAGAGGGATCACGTGTCACACCTGACATTCCTTGTTCATTGCTGGGACCTGCAAACTCTGATTTTATGCTGTTTATAAATCTGTCAATTGTTGGTTTTGTAGAGCTTTTTTGGCAAAAGTGTGGTTTTTGTTTTGTGACATTATAGATCCCCTCTATTGGGTTTTCAAAAGTGAAGTTTTTATTAAAGGTCAAAAGCAAAGTTTTTAAATTGAGGAAGATATGGGAGGTTCTTTTGCCAAAAATTAGCTCACTAAAAGAATGGAGCAAAATTGAATGATACACTGATGTTGGTTGTTTTTAATTGTTTAACAATTTAACAAACTAATGCCAATATCACTGCAATAACACAGTGATATTAAACAGATGTTAACATCTGTTTAATATCACTGTTAAACAGATGTTAAGATTGTTGGGCATGCTACCCTTTGAAATAGAACAGCTGTTGATTTTTTCTTTTTCCTGGCACATGGACATGGTTGTGAGGAATTTGTGGATTGTGTTGCATGAACCTGTCTGATCATTCTGAATCCATCCACAAAAGTATACAAAAGCTGAAAGACTTGACAGCTCCAATTAAAGAAGATGCTGGATCCTGGTTAGATGATTTGTTCCTAGGATGGAGCCTTGCACCTTGACAAAGGGAACTTAGTAAAATAGGTCTATATGTGTTGGGTGTTTTGGCAGTGATACTGTAGTAATACCTTGCATACCTCAGTGTGTGCCACAAATGATGGACAAAACTATCAAAGAAGTGTTTAGCATATAAGAGACATAGGTAGGAAATGGATTCACAGAGAGTTCGCAAAATCTCACAGAGATGGTGGATGAAGGTATTGACATAGAAGAAGGTTTTGAATTAAGACCTTGGAACAGGTGAGACTTCTTCTGACAATGACTTGTAATTGCTATCAGACATGACTTATGCCCTTTGAACTGACTGGACTTTCACAACATTAAAATTGCTGTGTTGTAAAATAGCAAGGCTTAATGTGAGCAAAAAGGATGCTTTAAGCAAGTAAAAAGCCGATATACTATAGTACAGCTATGAAACGCAAGGCAGTTAATAAATGACACGGTTATGAAGGGTTTTTTTAGTCAAACCGAGAGGGAGAATTGTGGGAATCCTTAAAATCAGAAGGTTTTGGGAAAGCTGCAAAAGGCAGGGCTCAAAGACATAAGAACTGCGATTAGAGCTAATCAGCAGCCATAAGTCTGCAGCAAAATTACATAAGACGTAAAAAAGTAAGGACAAATGGAACAATGGTCTTTGTAGTAACGCTTGGCTAGAATAACTTCCTAAGCTACAGAAAAGTATATCTAGTGAGATATTAGGAACTTCTGAGCTTAATAATGGAGCTCTGTGCATTGTACTTTAAGGCTTACAATGGGTATTTCATTCCAAATTAGCAAGCATTGTTTGAACAAAAGGTACCTGTGCTTCTAGGGGTTGGATAGAACTATTGTCAATATGCTTTTGCTTTGTAGGATTGGTCAAAAAAGTTTACTTTTTTAAGGTAAAGTAACATTAAGTTCTTTGTGTGCTGCCGGGGACATGAGCTGCTGGCATCTTCCCATTGTCATAACCATGTAATGAGAGTGGAAACCAAACAGCTGGAAAACAAACAGCTCGAGGTGCGTTCCTCAGCATTCCCGTCCCGTTCATGGATTGACACAGACCCCTGGCCAGCAATGCTCTCCTCTCAGGAAATGTGGAGGGACATGGAGTTATTCAGCTTTGTGAAGAACAGGCCCCAGGAAGACTTTAGCTCCACTTCCCAAAACTTCAGGGTGGCTTTGAAGAAAGTGGGAGACAGCTTTTTTAACAGGACCAGTTACAATAGGATGTGGTCTAATATTTTAAGGAATAGATTGTAAACAAATCAAGTTCTTATATGAACTGTCCATGAGGTGGGTAGACTTCAGGATGCTTGTCTGTGGTTTCCACTGAAGTGTATTTTAGGCAGCTGAATATCATAGGGTTATTATACTGTTATATTATTTACTTAAGAGTCAAAGACGTACCTTCACAACAACCCCTTTTTCCCCTTTTTTCTTTGTATAATAAATAAAAATAAGGACAAAACATGGGTTTTGAGCTCTCCCTGAGTCTCTTTTTCACTATGAGAACCTGAGAAAAACCTCTTCTGGATGAGGCTTTTTTCATTTCTCTCAATGGAAAAAGAGAATCTAGGTTTAATAATATATTTTTCTTTACCAGCCAAGTTCATGGCTTGATCAGGATCATGAGCTTGGTTGGGGGAGGTTTTTTGTATTTATACTTTAAAAACAAACTTTTACTAATATCTACTGCACGAAAACTTTAGACATGAATAACAGTGCAAGCAATCCACCCTTCTCCCCTTGTTAAAAGTTATACATTTTGTTAGTGATTTAATAGATGACTTTTAACTTTTAAAATGTGTCTTGGTTTGAAATGACAGATGTCTGCTGAGGAAGGCAGAAACCTCCACTGAAATGGAAAATGTGAAACCCCTCCTTACAAATTGTTGTAGTTTTGAAATTAAGGGAGCCTCTCAGGCAAAGATGCGGGAGCAGGAACAACAGTTCTTTATTAGGGAAGAAAATAAAAGTCAAATAAACAATGCAGTAATACAAAACAACACTGCCAGAGTCAGAATACAACCTGACACCTGTCAGCGATGGAGAGAGACGGAAGACTGACTCAGTGATAGAATCCAATTTTATTGTGGGATACAAACACTTTTATATTATATACTACTTCAGGGAGACTAGTCATGTGTACTACAATGATTAGGTTAAAATCACATACACAAACTTATGCATATAACAACATCTCCTGCTTGCAGAGTTTAATGGGATTTTCTTTTTCTGGTAAACCTCTTTGATTTAATCTTCTTGCAATCTAAGTCTAATTTTCAAAGTTCCATTTGCTTTTGCCAAGGCATCCTGTTATCAAATCTCTTATGTTAACCCGGTCCAAAGTCCATCATCTGCCTTGTGTCCTCCAACACTCCAACAGACACCCTGTTGGTCAGGGGTTTGGTAGCAGTCCAATTGGAATGGTGGCTGCTGTCCTCCTGGAGTGTCAGGTGTGGTTCTGTTGAAGCAGTGATCCCGTAGAAAGGTGTAGTCATCCTCTGATGACCCAGTGGTGGTGTGGATGGGCCTGGTCTTCCTCTGGGAATCCAGTGGAAAAGGCAGCTGCTCCTCTGGGAATCCAGTGGAAAAGGCTGTCCTGGTGTCCAAAATCTCAGATGATATCCAGTTAGGAATGCTTGGCTCCTCCCTCTGGGCAGAGCTTCTCACAGTGTGGGATGATGTAGTTTTATCAGTCATGCTGTGGCACTCAATGGCCCATTAACACAGATGTGTCCCCAGAGGGAGGATTGGTCATGGAAGAGATAAAGAAAACTGCCCAATTAAGAGAAGATAACAGAGCCACACCTCTAACAGATGGCAAATAGAATACACACATTATCTTGCAATCTATGCAATCTAGGACAAAATGATGACAAGTGGTAGAACTTCAGTGAAAGAACTTTGCAACAGTAATTTGGTTATGACAAATTGATTTTTTTTTTTTAATGAGTATTTTAGTGGATATCCCTTGGAGCTTAACCATCCTTCTTGAAACAAGGCAATAATAATTAGTAGGAATACTAGGAAAACACATATTAATAGACACACTAAGGCTTCCTTGATGCACAGCAGTTATTGCCTGAAGAAGAAATAGCACATTTTCCCAATCATAGACCTATTGATTTTGGTCCTAACAATCGCAAACAGTCATAATGAGTATTGTACTATGAACTCTAAGGCATATTTTACAAACAGTTGTACATTTTTCTAACTTTTGTGTGATAACCCTTCAGTGTGTTTATTAGAGTTTTTGAAACATGACAGCCTTGATTTGAAAAGCTTTGTAGGGCAATGTTGGCTTTCTCTTGGACTTGGCGAGAAAGTGGCCCTCTCTCAGCTGCTGTGAAATGGCCATAGCATGTGGCCAGCAGCATCTTTTCAGGACGGCTTGCTTGCTATTGCTGACACGGCCCCACACCCTGGCATGCTTCTTTCCACTGTATTTTGTTGGTTGGGCCCCCACAGGGGCTTTTCCCACACTCTGCTTCTGGCTTTGGTGTCTGCAGCTCTTCTCAGATCCGACCTTGGAGGCAGGCTCGGGGGCAGGGCCACTCCCGATGCAGACACGCCAGGCTCCAGGGAGGGGTGACTTTGAAGCCAGCCCACTCAGTTTCCGTGGTGATGGGAATTGCGGCGGCCCCGGTGCGAATGGTGGGGGGCGATCTCAGTGGCCGCGTGGCACGGTGTAATGGCTGCGGAATTCCCCTGTAACCCGGGAGGGCTCGGAGCGGCTGCATGGCATGGTGTCCCCGGGGGGGAGCAGAAGCGTTCCCCACATGGTCTGCTCCCCCAGGGCAGGGCGGCGTGGTGTGCCCGCCTGGGTCGGCTGCCGGGGCTGTGGCGGCCGCCGTCTCTCCACGTGTCTGGATTGTGCAATCGGCGCCACCGGCCCTCTGGACGACATCGGTGTCCTTGGCTCGGGCAGCCCCCAGATGGTCTCCGTTTTCTGGGATTCCCCCACTCCCTGGGGCTGTGCTGGTTCCCACACCCGCTCCACATTGGTCAGCCACAGTCCCAGTAGCAGAGCACGTTTTCACAGCGGCCGGGGCCTGCCGGCTCCCGCGGCAATGCCAGCTCGCACACAGGGTGGAACGAAGAGGCGGCTGCACTGCTGCCCTTCCCCCTTTGCCTTTCAAAATCCAGTTCTTTAATAAGTCCAGAACAAGTGTCCATGGTTTTATAATACCGATGGCTGCATCATCGCCAAATGAGACTGCCTCAAATATATTTTGTCCAGCCCTCTCCCAAAAGGGCAAATCTAAAGCATTGCCTTTTGATATGTGCAGCTCATGGTTTTCGCACCATGTGAATAAAGCTTGTAGAGCTCGCTCATCGTGGTTTATTTCTCTTCTTTGAAGGAAGAAAATCAGTACCTTCGTTACAGAGTTTTCTGCTCCTGACATCCAAGCTCCCATGGTCTCCTAAGTGATTCCAGTCCACAAATACAGGGCTAGAAACCTCGCAGCACTTTATGCTACTTAGCAAAGTCCCAGGTTTTCAGCATATCAGTTCTGTCACCATTCCCAGCTCCCAGGCTGTATTTCTCCAGTTCCAAACACCAATTTGGGCCTGTTGCTCTTGTAATCTGGTTCCCACACCATTTCCCAGCTCTTACGCTGCTTGCAATCTGGTTGTACACCGATTTCCAGCTCTAACGCCATGTGTCTCCTTTGCTCTGTGCTTCTGAGTTCTTATCACTCTGGGGTTCACCACGTGTTAGGTCATGTCTGGGGATTGTGGGTGCAGGAGACAGAGATCACTCAGCCTCGAGGTTTGTGTGGCACAGAGAGGGTTTATTTCCCAGCCTACCCCTCATACAGAACATTTGAAAGACCCAGTCTGCATATTCTCATTGGTCTGAACTGCACACCCCCTCGGCATCTGGCCGGTGAAATGCTTGCAGCTTCCTAAGAGATCTGACTGGGGGAAGCCCCTGGCAGTCAATCCCGGGGCTTGGCAGCAAGCTCATCTCTGACATTTGGGAGCACCAGCCAATGGGTGCCTTCTTTCTGTTCAGTTCTGTTAGGTCTCGGTTTGGTTTCAGTTATGTCAGGTTGAGACTAAAGGCATAAAAAATGTGCCATGTTTACAATAAAGGGATCTCCTTTGGATGCATGAGGGGGTCTGTGTCACTTTGTTCCCCACTGCTGCATCCAAATCTGTCTTTTGGGAGTGCTAATTCACTAAACAGTCACTATACACAAACAAGGCATGGGCTATAATTATCAAAAAACTTCGAATTGTCTCAAGCCGTTTTGTTTTGTTTGTTTGACAGAACACCTACTTTATGTGTGAGGTAGAGAGTTCTATCTTACAGACTGCCTGAAAATAAGAGATACTGGAACCCCACCAGATCAGATCAATCAAAGCACTCCTAGTCTATTAGTAAGTATTAACAAGGTCTGAACTTATATTTTCTGTCTCAAGACTTTGTATGTACATCCATCCACACAATACCACTGTGATTAACTACACTGACACACAGGTTTGCATAAAGATTATTTTCCCAAATACATTGGAGTATGGTAGAGCAAAAGAAAACCTTGATTGCAGTGTCTAAAGACATTGCATCTGGTTAAATATTCTCTTTCTGTTCACAGCTTTAAATTAAAATTTACACCTTTATAACTAAAGGTACTATAAATAAAGGCACTAGAGGTTCCCATGAACTCCACAGATCTTTGAGAGGTGTTTGAAGGCTAGGTCTGTAGACACAGAAGTGCTTCATCAGCAGGTTTTAAGTTGCAGAGTTTTCTGACTATTTGCCACCTGTCACTTCTGTTTACAGTGTCTATAAAATAATTTTCATGCTGAAAATCACTAACAACTACCTTCCATATTTATTCATGGTTAAGCACTCATGCCAGCTCCTATTGAAGTCAAGAGCAGGTTTCTGAAAATAGCACGAATAGGATTAAACCTAAAAGGTCTGGCACTGCTATCACTGAAATATTAATTTGCATGTTTTCTTATTTTTCAACCAAAATATGACCATGGCTTTTAATGTTGGGTTTTTGCAGCTAGTATGCAGATGTAATAATCACAGAACTGAGGTCATTTGATATTACAGAAAGGTTAAAAACTAGGCATGGGAAGGTCATAATGAAAATTTTTAACTAACAAAAACTGGTTTGTCCTGCAGCCTTGAACTCATGTCCTTATACCCTTCCCAAAAGAAAACCTATTCACTGAAGATGCATCATCATCCCAAAAACATGTTGAAATTAGGCTCATGATTCCCTCAGAAAGCTAGGAGGTAATATTTTGCTGCAGCCAAAAGGTTATTAGAAAAAAGAATGAAAGCTGTTGGTGCTAGGTGGTGTTAGTTCTGGTTTGCATTTGTTCCAGTTAATTTCTTGGGTGTTGCTGTGAGCTGGAAAAGGGTCAGGGTTGAACACCAGAATAAAAGAGAGGTAGGAGAAGAGGAGAGGGGACAGAAAAGTAGGCTGTCAGGAGAGAATGTAAGTTGCCTAGCACCCAGCCAAAGGGGAAGGGGACAGGGATCACCTGAGGCTGGGAAAAGCAATCAAAAGCAGCATTGTGCTGGTGTGTGTGTATGTTCAGCTCTCAGGAGACAGAGATACACAGCCGGCTCAGTTGAATCCTTACTAAGAAGAAGGTTCTCTTTTGCTTTAATGACTTTGTCTCCACTTAGTGGTAACTAAGAGTTTGTTTATTTCTAACACCTCTCTCCCAGCAGCTCAGAGCGGCACTGCACAGTGCTTGCTGTGCTCCAGAGAGCACACAGCAGGCTGGCCTGGTGGGCCTGAATATTTCTGCAAAACACTCTGCATTTCACACCTTTGCTGTGGCTCAGGGCAGAACTGCAGGCCTGCAGGCGCTTCCTGGCAGAGCTGTGGGAGGCACTGGCTCCTGCAGATGTGAGCTGCCAAGCTGTCAGTGCCTCAGGCTGGCCTGGGTTGCCCTGGCAGAAGTGCCGTGCCTGAAGGACGCTGCCCTGTGCTCCAGCCTGCCCAGCAGCCCGGCTCCCTGCGCCGCTGCCCAGAGTGCTGCACACACTGCTGCCCTTTGCCAGGAGTCACAGGGCAGCCGGCACAAGAGTAGGAATCCTCAGCCAGGCCACCGGCCCTGGGCTGCCCCTGGCCTTCCTCTGCTCCTGGGCAGACTCCAGATGGCCAATGCCTCCAGTCTGGGCTGTGCCCAGCACGGCTACGCTTCCCCTCGGGAGCAGCCAGCTGCCACCTGGGCTCTGAGAGCGGAGGATTCGCCCGCTGCCAGGAAGAGGCACCCAGGGCCCGGCTGCTGCCTCCTGCAGCTCCAAGGGCCTCCTTCCAGCCTGCCTCTGCCCAGGCTCAGGCTGCTCCGGGCTCTGCCAGGCCTCTGCTGGGGCTGCACCCTGGCCAAGGCCGGGCCCGCTCTCACCTCACAGGCGCTGCCAGCTCTGCACCAGAGGAGACCTTTCAGAGCCCCCTCTCTGATCCTTCTGCTTTCTCACTTGAGCAAGGCTCTCCTTCCGCCAAAGACATTGCACTTAGGGATACAAATCCAAGTGGCAGGAACTTGAATGCTCCTGAGTCACAGCAGAGAGCCTGTATCCACATAGAGTATTTGGGCTGTCCCATTCCTCCTTTGTTTTTTCATGCAAATGCCATTGCCCTTTCTACCTCAAATAGAGGTACCACAGCAGACCAAAACCAGACACGTGGGTCATATTCCAAAAGCAGCATGGTCTGGAGAGGATAAATGAAGATGAGCATACCCCAATTTCACACCATGCCAAAGACACTGTAGGGGTGACTTCCACCTTTAAGAAACAACAGACAATTTACAAGGAAATCATGAGCTTATTCACAGAGTAAGAAGGAAGGAAATTACAAGGAGAGTTGTGGTTTTAAAAATTTTATTAATTTCAAATCCTACTCAGCAGACCTATTAGATAATCATACCCTAACCCTAAACCCCTAAGTTCTAACCCTAACCCTAACCCAAACTCAAACCTAGTCATAACACTAACTCTAACTGTAACCCTAGTCCTAAACCTACTCCTAAACCTAGTACTAAGCCTAAGCCTAAGCCTAAACCTAAGCCTAAGCCTAAACCTAAATCTAAGTCTTCTAAATGAGTTGATGTTCCAGAAACTTTATTTAAATCCAATCCTAATGTATACTCTATTCTCTTCAACAACTCTTCAACTCTTCAACAATCCTACTCTACATTTCTAATCTAAATTTCTTATGAAGATAACATCTTGAAATTATTGTTAAATTCTTGTCTCCTAATACTTCTTTTTCTTCTTCTGCAATTAAATGATGAGTGGTGCCAGGATGGAGGCTGGCTTGGATGATGTTACAAATGGATGCTGTCCACAGGAAAAAGAAAAAAAAGAAAACAACAAAGAAGAGTGGTGAACCATGACTTTCCAAGCTCAGTGCTTCACTGGCTCCATGAGGATTCCTCTAGTTCCTACAAAGACCCACAAAGTAGAACAATGGGACCATCTGCACCTCCATCTTTATGTGCAGGACCTTGCCATCACAGGCAAACCTGGCCCAGAATCCCACTCATCCTTTTATCAAGGTGTTTTCATCTTGCTGGGATTTTTGCCCTGCCAGTGCTCTAGAAATGGTGTTTCTGCCCTGAGGTTTCTTCCTTTCAGGAAACTCCAATTAATCACATGGGTCCCTGTATTTGAAAGACAGGCACTGTGCTGATTTCCACAGGGAGACAGAGCAGTGCCTACCTTTCCATGCCCTGCCCCTCCTGTGCTGGATGGCACCTTCCTTCCCAGCAGGGACAGCCCAGTGGCACTGGCTGCTGCACTTCCCTCTCTGCCACACAACCTGGCAGTAACCCTGGGGCAGTTCCTGTCTGCTTGAGCGTGCCAGGCAGCAGATGGGGCTGGGACAAGTCCCTCTCAGCTCTCCCTGTTTGCGTGCCAGAAACCTCCAAGGGTGGGCTGGGGGCACAAACCAGGGCCCCTCAGAGGCTGACAGTGAGCCCCCCACAGCCCCTCCTGCCCACAGCCAAATCTCTGACCACTCAGCCAGCCTGGCTTCCTTGGGTTCCTGCACCACCTTTGCATGTCTCTGTACCCTGCATTGCTCTACTTCAATTCTTTTGCCATTAGATAAAATGGGGCACCCCACCAAATTACAAAACAGGGCAACAGAAACCAGTCAGAGGACAGAGCACCTCTCCTCTCAGGAAAAACAGAGAGGGGTGGAGTTATTCAGTTGTGTGAAGAACAGGCCCAAGGAGATTTTATAGCCATTTTCCAAAATTCAATGTGGCTTTGAAGAAAGTGGGGGACACCTTTTTTGAACAGTACCAGTTACAACAGAATGTGGGAAAATATTTCTAAACACAAATGGGATGCAATCAGAGTAGATCTTAGGTAGAACTTGTTTACTTAGAGCATTCTGCAACACTGGCACACGGGTCCCCAAGAGCTTGTAGGTGCCTCATCCCTGGAACCATTCCAGGTCAGGTGGCAAAGGGGTCTGAGCAATCTGATCTCTTTAAAGATGTTCCTGCTTATGGCAGGACACTTGCACCTGATGACCTTTACAGGGCCCTGCCAGCCCAGCCCAGTCTAGGACTCCTCACCGTTTTCATTTGAAGAGCACCAAGAGTGCAGGTGAGGAGGAAGGGGGCTCATCTGATGCCTTGGACTTAAGTAGATGAGGAGCCCATCCCTCACACCCGGTTTCACCTGTGGCCCCTTTGCATTTTACCTGCAGGAGCTCCTTGGCAGACCAGCGCTGCTCCTCGTCTGTCTGCAGGCAGCAGCTCAGGAAGTCACACAGCCAAGGTGAAAACAGGTTGGGCTCCTGCCGCTTTTCTTTCCCTCCTGTGCCTATCAGGATTTGAGGCTGGGGAAAAAGGAAACAGGGAGGTTCCACCTGCTGCTTTGCCCATCTGTAACTTTGCCCATCTCCCTGAGCCCATTGTTTAAGCTTCATTCTGCAGTGGCAGTTTCTGCCCTGGCAGAGACCCAGAGATGACTTTCCTTCACCTACAAAAAACCCAAACCCCACATTTTTTCTAACATCCTACAGATCTTGACTTGGCAGCTGATTTCATTGACTGACCTAACAAGTGGGAACTACATCAGCAAAGCATGTTTGATTCTCTGAGAATTCACACCAGCTTGATAGGGTTTTTGGACGAGGGACTTTGCTATACTAACTCTGCTATTTCCAAGGATTAGTACAAGAAAGGCATCTCTGCCATGCTTGTTGGTCCCTTAAGCAGAGCTGCCATAAAACAAAACTCATCAAGTTCTCTCCTTTGTTCTTGAAAACAATGGTAATTGGAAGGAAAGAAAGGAAATCCACCAGGTATTCCTCAGGTAAGGAAACAAACATTTAAATCTCAAATTCCACACAGACACATTAAGATGCCTGCACAAATGTGTTGGGATGAAAATGCCTGCTTGGGCACACAGGAAACACCTGCAGCTCTGTCTCTCAGCAGTCGGAAAATTTCAGCTTCCCTTATGCAGCAAAAGAAAACTTTCCATGGTCAGAAGAAGGAGAGGTGCCATCCCTATGGTCACTCTCTGCTCATTTGGCTACTCAAGTCAATGCATTAATGGTAGGCCCATCCCAGAAAGTGCCAGGAAACAAACAGGGGGTTTTGGCAGGCTCTCCACATCACCAGGCTCTGGCTTGGTGATGAGGAGAACGTGGCTTGGGCTATGAGAAAAAACACGGTCACTAGGTGTTTCAGCATTACTGGAAAAGAAGCAGAAGAGACTCTGAGCCATTTACACCCTCATTCCCAGGCTTCCAGCATGTTTCCCAGTGAGAAGACACTGCACAGGGAATTGAGTTCCTCTCTAAAAATCATTGTTTTAGAAACTTTGTTGGCTTTGGGTTTCTTTTCTTCATTGCTGGAAATGTAACACCAGTTCTGAGAGGCTTGACTTGTGGTTTTAGGGGCATCTTCACAGACAGACAAGTGGGAACAATTTGAAACCCAAAGCAAAGTGTTGCCTCAGAAGAGTTGGGGAGTGTTTGCCTGTGTTAAGGCTTGAGCTGTCTGGCAATCCCCTTACATCCATGTGCAGAAACACCCAGCTGCTCCCCAGATCTCAGTCCCTCTGGGCACACAGGCCTCAGGAAAACGATTCCAGCCTTTCTCCTGCTCAAGAACATCTAACCTAAGCTGAGCTCCAGTTTCTTCAGTAAAGTCAAGGACGTTCTCTTCCATGCAGCTGACAGTGTTCATGGAGCTCAGCAGGTCTTCCTGATATTCCTCAGGCCAAGGAATTACAGTGGAATTTGGCCAGACATCAGATGAACATTATCCAGTGTGGTTCATGTGGAACCAAGCTCTAACGCTGACAAGCCAGAGGGAGAGAGCTCATTCTGCTTTTGAAAGATGTCAGTTAGAAACATAAGACACAGACTTGGAACTACTCAAACCTCAGCGTGCAGAATCCATCTAAAATAGACCACAATCATAATGGCAAGGGGCGTTGGAGTCTTGATAAAAACGCCCACCACGATAATAATAACTCTGCCCTAGTGGCAGTGAAATCAATGGTGGCCAAAGAGACTTTATTACTTTCCTCTTCAAACCAAAGGAAAATTTCCAAGCCTAAAATAGCCAATGTACTCTCCTTGATTAAAAGCAATTATAACAATTCATTCAAGTACGCAGACGTGAGCCAAACAGAGGGATCACAGGTCACGCCTGACGTTCCTTGTTCATCAGTGGAACCTGCAAACTCTGATTTTATGCTATTTATAAATGTGCCAGTTGTTGGTTTCGTAGAGCTTTTTTGGCAAAATCATGGGGTTTGTTTTCTTATGTTACAGATCCCCTCTATTGGACTTTCAAAGGTGAAATTTTATTTAAAATCAAAACCAAAGTTTTTAAATTTATATATATGGGAAGATCTTTTGCCGAAAATTAGGTCATTAAAAGGATGCAGCGTTCCTCAGCAGTCCTGTCCTGTTCCCGATTTGTACACAGCCCCTGGCGGGCGATAATTCCCTTCCTTGCCAGTCAGGGAATAAGGCTCTATGTTCTCTTCTGAACTGGCCATTCGTTCTTAAAGATGGAAAGTCCCCCCCTTGTCGGAACCCAGGACATCCCTCTGGCAGCTCTGGGTGGCTCGAGCCCCTGGCAGGGGGCTCAGAGACCCTGGCATGAAGGCAAAGACACCTGTGCCTTTGAGGTGTCTTTGATTTTGACCCATGGAGTAAATTACCAATGTTACGTGAAGAGCTACAAGTCACGAGAGTTTAAGCAGAATAATAATTTGTCTCAGGGTGAAAGGGTAGAGGTTTGGGGTTTTTAGAATGGGGGTTCAGGAGGTGACACGATCCGTCCTAAGGACGTGATTCATGGAGGTTCTTTTTCACTGATCTCAGGGTGCAAAAACTGACACGACAAGGGGATTTGCAGTAAAATCAAAATACATGTACTTTTATTAAATAGCCATAGAGAAGATGCGTTAGAGAGAGGGGAATGAAGAAAGGGAAAAGAATAAGGAAAAGCAAAAGAAGAGAGGGAGGGCAAGGAGGTATATAGCTACCAGACGTGCAGATGAAAAAGTCCCTCGAAGTCCGGTCGACGAAGAGGCCTGTCGTCTTCACGTCAGGGGAGATCTCAAAGGTATCAGTCAGGTCTAACCTTTTTTATAGTCCTTTTGAAATGGGGGAAGGGGACCCATTTCAAAATAGTCTATTGATAAAGGGTACAAGGAGTCCATCAGTAGTCCATCAGGAACAGGCGTCGTCAGCAGCAGATGTCGTAGGCAGGAACCATTGTCTTCTCGGTCCAGTGGTCGCTTGCAAAACTTGCTCCGGTCCCCACGCATACCTTCCCTCACCCTACGGTGGGGATTTCAGTCTTAGTCCTTTTGGGAAAAGAGGGGAGCTTTTCCAGGTAGGGGTCGCACGTCTCAGTCCTTGAGGGGAGAACCCTCTCCCATCTTAGTCCATCTGTCACGGTGGTTGATGTACAGTGAATGGAGGGTCCTTTTGTGGTGACCTCCGGGAAGGTCATTCCAGAGAGAAAGTCCAGCCAAGTCAGAAGGGTGGAGAAATTCCAGCACTAGCGTTGCTAGGTGATGCAGGCGAAGGAGAGCACACTGCCCCTTCTTGGGTGCAGTGTTCCATGAGTTGAGCAAACACACCCGTAGGCAATAATCTGGCTTGGTGGACCAGACAGACCTGGATTTTCAGAACAGGATCTTTCCCTTTCCCCGGTGGTCTTGGCTTTCATGACGATCGAGAGGCAAAAAATGAGGGAAGTTTCGGACAGACTCTCACACCTTGTCATCTCCTTTGCTTCTTGCATTCCCTTGCTGCAGGGATGGCAGCAATCAGGCTGTCAGAAGAGGCTTAAGAGAGGCTCCGCTGATTGCAGAAATGGATGCTGCCCAAAGGGAAAAAGAAACAAAACAAACCAAATTAAAAGAGACAAAGGAAAAAGGAACCATTTTTCCAAACTGAGTTCCTAACAGGGTTGAGCTGGATTCCTCCAGCACCCAGAAATACACAGACATGGGACTGAGGGCACCAGCAGCACGTCTGCCTTCATGTCCAGCATGCTGCTGGCACAGGCAAACACGGCCCAGAACTGCACTAGTCCATTCCTCATGGTGTCGTCACTTGCTGGGATTTGATTTTTGTCCTGCTATCACTGTGGGATTGCTGCTTGCTGTCCTAAGGATTTATTCCTTTCAAGAAAGTCAACAGACTTATTCAAGCTCCTCTTTTCTACAGACATGGGCTCTTTGAGTGTCCAAGAGAGATGTGGGGTATAAGGCATTCCTCAAGAGACTCCCAAGAGCTCTGAAAAATGTTGATCCCACATGTTGATCTCAGGAAAGCTGGACATGCAGGTTTTCAGCAGCAAGCCAGGAGCAAGGACACAAGCATCAGGGTGCAGATGTGCTCAGCTCTGGTTTGCAGGAAGAGCAGTGTCTGCCTCAGCACACCCCACTCCCTCCTGTGCTGGCTGGCATCTTCCTTCACAGCAGGCACAGCCAAGGAAGTGGCCTGGTCACCAGCTCCTTGTCTGCCACCAAACCTGGCAGCAAAGCCACAGCCATTCTCATCTACTTGATGGGGCAAGGCAGCACATGGGGCTGGCACAAATCCTGCACAGCTGTGCCTGTTTGGCTGGCAGAAACCTCCAAGGGTGGGCCAGGCGGGACAAGCTGGGTGCTCTCGGATGCTCACAGTGAGCTCCACCCCAGCTCCCCCATTCCCACAGACCAATCTAAAACCGCTTGGCAGGGACTGCTTTCATTGTGTTCCTCAAGCCCCATCCCCAGCATTGCAATACTTCAGTTCCTTTGCTACCAGGCAAACCTGAATACAGCACCTGAGAGCAAAAGAGGGACACAGAAATGACCAGAAGGTGGGAGCTCTCCTCTGAGGAAGGGCTGGGAGCCTTGTGCCTGTTTATCCTGGAGAAGAGCAAGCCCCAAGGAGACTTTTCAATATTTTCAGGGGCTTCTAGGAAAGTTTGGGACATTTCTTTTAGCAGGGCCAATTGCAAGAGGACAAGGGGGAACGGCTTTAAGCTAAAAGACACTCAATTCAGATTGGCTCTGAGGAAGAAACTGTTTGTGAGGAGAGTGCTGGAACACTGGCACAGGCTGCCCAGAGAGCTGGGAGGAGCCCCAACCCAGCAACATTCAAGCTCCGCTTGGTTGGCCCTCTGAACAACCTGATCTACTTGAAGATGTCCTTGCCAGTGGCTGGAGTTCTGGGCTAGATGACCTTCACTGGGCCCTTCTAACCTCAAGCAGTCAAGATCCTACTTGGTTTTCATTTGAAAAGCACCCAGAGTGGAGATTACTCTGTGGGGAGCCCATCTGATTCCCTGGAGTTTGGCTGAGGAGCAAACCCTGGCAGGGAACAGCTGTTTGGCCTGCAGCCGCTTTGCCTTGTACCTGCAGAAGTTCCTTGGCAGAGCCTCGCCTGTCCACATCCATCTGCAGGCAGCAGCCCAGAAATTCATACAAGCCAGGGGGTAGCCTGAGCTGGTGCAGATTTGGAACCCCTTGCTTGCCTATCAGGTAGCTGGCCTGAAGCAAAAGGAAACATGAGACTCTATGTGATTCTTCCATATCCTTCAGGGCTCACCTAGACCCCATCTTTAAAACTCCACTCTGCAGTGGCAATTTCTTGCCCAGCAGATGCTTAGAGATGAGCCTTCTCTCCCAAAGGAAAAAAGGCCCCAGTGCAGCCCCAGCTATTCCAGCACCAGGTCTTGCCTTGGCGGCTGATGTGAGCCCCAGAGACCTTTTTTGAAGTGGCCCTTGGTGGAAGCACTTCAAGCTGTGGGAATGGGATTTTCTCTAATGGACTGAGAGCAGAAGGACACGACTATCTGAGCACATTTCCACCTTACCTTGACACTGGTCTCCTGCATATAAGGAGCCTCTCCTGTGGCCATTTCTATTCCCACAATCCCAAGGGACCAGGTGTCCACTTTGGGGCCGTAAGGCTCTCTTCTCACCACCTCGGGTGCCATCCAGTAAGTGGTCCCGACCATCGACCTCCGTTTCCTGTGCTCAGGGCTGAGCACAGCACAGAGGCCAAAATCAGCTGAGGAGGAAAACAAACACTGCTTCAAGTAGGAAACCAAGGAAAAGGGCTTCTCACTCTCAGTCCCAGAACGCAGTGCTTAATGGAGCTGGAAAAGCAGCTGGGCTCTCCTTCCTCAGGGCTGCAGCCAAGGACATGGGCAATTGTTCAGGTAACAACCCGCCCAGGATTCCCACAAAACCTTGGCTTTTCCTCATTGCCCTGAACGTTTACACTGTAACTCTCTCCCTTTGGAAGGAGCACCCACAAACCAAAGTTACTCTGGATACCTGGTTGCTCTCTAGACCACTCAGCACCTTCCAGCTGCGGCCTGGGCTTGCACAGCGCTCCCTGCACTCTCAGCAGCCACTGCTGGCACCCGGCACCTCTCCAAAGCAGCCCCACACCGCCTCCCCGCAGCGCTGCGCCTCAGCAGGAATACCCACCCAGCCTGACGGAGCCATCCCGGCCCAGAAGGATGTTGTCACTTTTGATGTCTCTGTGGATCACCTGCTTGGCATGAAGGAAAGCCAGGCCTTGCAGGCACTGCCAGGGGAAAAAGAAACAGGAGGCCAAAAGTTACCCTGATCTGATTTCATTACATGCAAAAGGAGGCTGCTCCTGAAGATTCTCAGATCTCCAAGGAGCAGTGAGTTCTGGCAAGAGGAAGAGCTTGCTGCTGCAGCACTAGGAGAGCAGGATCTTTCCAAGGGAAGGCATATTAGCTTTGGAGGGGGAAGCATCAGTCAGTCGTTGCTCCAGACTGTTCCCTGCAAAGCCAGTCAGAATGAGCGCTGCTGCAGCGGATGCGCTCTCCACGTCCGGACGACAAACAATGGTTTGCCAAAAGAGGAAAACGTACCTGCCTTGGATACCTAGGGGATCACTGTCGGGCTGGAGACTGGAGGACAAGGGTTCTATGGCTGCCTCAACAGCAGACTTGGAAGTAGCTCTTTTGTCAGTTTGCAGCAGCAAGCACCATGCTGGGTGCCGTGCCATCCTTTGGAGTGGAGAGCTGTGACAGATGAGTCTCTCTTTGGCTTGGCCTCTGGTTTAAAACTCTCACAGCAGCACCTTTGCACTTACAGGCAAAGAAGGCAGTGCAGAAAGGCTCTGGGCAAAGGCTTGGGGAGGCAAAGTGCAGAACAGAAAATAAAAAGGAAAAAGAGACAGAGAGTTCAATGATGGTGGATAAGAGTGAAGAACAGAGTACAGGAAGGGCAGGGACACTGGCAGGCAGTTCAGTCCAGATGCTCTTTCTTCTCTGAAGCAGAAGAGCAACACAGAAAGAAAGCTCTGAACATGGAATCACTCACTTTGCAGTGCTTTCAAAGGACTAGCCTTGTCCAAGCCATCCCAAGCACAAGCAGGACCCCTTACCTCCCGACACACTGTTGCTATGTGTCCTACAGCCATCCTTCTCACGGTGACCACATCAGCTAAGGAGCCTCCATCCATATATTCCAACACCAGCAGGACAGCCTCATCCACAAGGTAGCTGCAAGAGGAAAGCAACAGCGTGGAGCTGAACGTGCACAGCTAAATTGCTGTGGGGAAGAAAAGATTACAGCTGAGTTTTGTTTCCAGGTCACTGGTAAATGAAGATGGAATCAAATGAAGACACACTCCACCTAGGCTAGCCAGTGCCTGCCATCTGTGCCACCTAAAGGAGGAAGGCACATCCATGGAAAAGGAGACGGCTTAGGTGGCAAGCAGTGGGAAAAGGAGGTTCAGTGAGGAAAAAGATAAATCTGGAAGTGGACACATCCCAGCAGCTGCTTCATCATCTTCAGACACAAATTGCACCATTCCCTCCAGCAGCAAGGAGACACAGTTTTCACAGCTTTTACTAAAGGCAAGTGGTTGTGCAGCACTGCCAACACCCTTTGGAAAACCTTGCAGAAAGGACAGTCACAAACAGGAAAACAATTTCAGACCTGGCAAATTATGTGTCTCCTAGCCTAGTCTTTTGGCATGCAAGGCTATGGAAAATAGTGGGAACAGCACAAGGTGCATAACCTCTGGCATGTTTTCTCCTCCAACACTTAGAAAAAAATCATGCCCCAAACCAGCAAAACCACATGCAGCAAGTGAACATACAGGCTGCTGGCTTAGTAAGAGAGCCAGGTTTCTGAGAGCAATCTTCAAGCTGTTTATGTCAGGAAGCATTCATGGGGACAGAATGCAAACTCCTCCCATGCCTGGTGCAGGAGTGGATTGATGTTCATTGAAAGATCCATTTTCTGCCAGTGGCTAAAGAGCTTTTAAATCTTTGCCTTGCAAGTATGGAAATGAACGTTCCCAAAAAATCACCAGAACTACTTACCTTTCTAAGTAGCTGACAATATTGGCGTTCTTATTTTCTCTCATGAGCAGGATTTCTTTTAATACTCCCTCACAGCCCTGGTGCTGGAGATAAAGTTCCTTTACAGCCACCTACGATGACATTCAAAAGCTCTTAGGGACAGACATGACCAGAGCCTCTTTCTCTGGCCCTCATGGGCCTGGATGCCTTGTCACCTCGGAAAAAAGGGACTCTAAACCATCAACCACAAAGGGCTAACACCACCCTCTGCACCTGCAGGCTTCTCAAACAGACTTTATTTAGCACTACTATTATCATTTACACACGCTTTGGAAGCCAAAAGTAATTTTTCTCCTGTGAAGAGATGGCTGCCAATTCAATTGTGTGCCAGAGTAAACACATAAAACATGATGGGGAAAATGCTGTCAAAAAAGAACTGCAAAGCGACTCAAGGTAAAGTTACAATCCCAGCACATCCTCACTTCTTCAGTTTGGCTTTTGCAACTTTGAAGAACAATCTTTAGAATTGAAATTATTGAATGGGTTTAAAAATGAATACCCCTTTCTGTGGTACACTATGGATGTGCCCCAGGTTCTAAGTACAGGGCTTGGGGCTTTTGGACGCCTCCGAGACCTCCCTCCAAGTGCAGTTCCTGAGCACAGCTCTGCAGCTGGATAAGGAACTACCTTCTCTGATTCCTTACTATTAAGGAAGATGGAATGTATTTCCTGAGAGTCAAAAAGGAGAATTCAGGACTTGGAACTTCTAGCCCCAAAGAGCAGCAAGACTCTCCAAGACACCACCATGCCTGTTCAGAACAGAGAGCATCTCTCTAGTGGAACACAGGATCAACACAAGGTTGTATTATTTAAGGCTCTTCATCAACTTCTTCTCATTCATCTGTGCACGTGTCTCTCTGTGTCTCTGTGTGTGTAGGTGTGTGTGTATGTGAACTAGGTTCCCTAGGACTGAAAGGCAAAACTGTGCTCCAGACAAGATCTCTCTTTCTGAAGGGCTTGCATTGTATTTTCCAACTGAATCACGTGATAGAAAACAAAATATCTGTGTCTGATCCTGGGCTTAAGAGGAATTGGGCTGGAATGATGGCTCTTGCCATCAGCTAATCTATGCACATTTATCCAGTAAGTCCAAGCTAGCGTGTCCTCTGAAAGACACCACGGCCATCCTTGCATTCATTCAGGTAGGTAGGAAGGACAAAGTCTGTCCAAAATGCATTTTGCAGCCTGCCTCTAGACAGACTGCTTCTGCAGAACAGCCTCTGCAGCAAAGACAGGCGGCCCAAAGCTCTGGCCACAGATCACATCACAGGGAAAGCACTCAAGAGCTGCAAGATCTGCACGGGCACTCACCGCTTGTCCTGTGGCAGTGTCGAAGGCCTTATAAACAGCTCCAAAGCCCCTAGAATCAGAACAGTGGCAAGAACAGAGACGTTGTTCAGTGCTGAGGAGCAAAAGGCAGCCCAGGCAGGAGCTCTGTGCTGCCTGCAGTGTCTCTAAAACACTGGGCTTTGTCTACTCTTCAGCCAAGGGCACAGCAGCCCAGCAGCCCTCTGCCATGCAGAGTGTCCAAGAGAAAAGCTGGCTCCCACAGGAAGAAAAAGGGCTGCTAGAATTCTCCAATACACACACTAACTTATGCATGTGGGGGGGGGTTTCTTTGCCTTTTTCTTCTTGTATCTCTGCCTGTGACGTGCCTTTCCAGGCAATGAAACACACAGTGCTGCTGGGCCTTCTCACTGCTCTCCTTTCATCCTACCTGCCAAACTCAGGCAATGCCACACAGCCTTTCTTATTTTCCTGACCACTGAATATTGTTTCCAGAAAAATACTACTAAGAAATGCTACTGAGAGCTGTTATCTGACAGCTGTCTGGTGGGAAACAACACACAAAACCTGCTCTCTCAGCTTTTCCTTCCTTCATGAGTGTGGCCATATTACTTTGAATCATACAAAACCATGTCTCCTGGGAAAATAGGCAAACTGGTGCCCCATCTTGGAGGGACAGGAGGGCTTCCAGGTCCTGCTCCTTGAGGCAGCCAAGACATTGTCAGCATCCAGTCATCTTTGATGATGCCTTGTACTGCCTCAGTAGTGAGACAGGGACAATCTGGAGCCAGGCTCTGAAGATGCTTGCAGCTTGCCTGACTTCCCACATGCTATTGCACCACCAAAATTCCTGGCCTGTGGTTCTGTAGAAATAAGTGTGGCTGCACTCACCCACTGCCAAGATGTTCCCATCCAGTGTACTTCTTTTCTGGATCTTCCACACTCACCACACACCCTGAAAGAAACAAAATGCAAGAAGCAAAGTTCAAAACAGAGAGATTGAGCTTGCAGGAGATCTGAAACCCAGCTCCACTCTCTGGGGCTCTGAGCAATTTGTGGTCTTTTGGCTAACGATAACATCAACAAGAACAACAACAACAGCAGCCCCAGCAAAACAGGCAGCTCTGCACAGAGTCTGATTCTCCCACACTCCTTTGCAGGGTTGCCTTGAGGGGAAACTAAGCCCATGGAAAAACCATCAGAGCAGACAGAAATCAGAAGACAAACAGGCACCAAGGCAAGCGGCTGTCATCTACAAATGGGAAGGAGGGCTGAAAAATCAGGAGCCTTCATTTTCTTGGGAAGAAACACTCTCTTGGGAGATTCAGCACAAGATTACATACTTCCAAAGATTCAGTGCACCCTGGGATCTGGGATGAATTTTTATCAACATCTGCTTTTTGCAGAGCAGAAAGAATATTGCAAAGTGAATTCCAGGAGAGGAGGGGATGTTCCCTTCCTCTCAGCAGTTTGCCTAAAGAATGCCTTGACATTTGCAGAGAACAGCAGCTCATGCTACATCCAAGAACAATGACTCTAAGAATTAGAACACTTTTCATTTAGGAGCAGGCTAAGTTCTGAAGATCACTTTGCCCGTTCCTCATTTAGTGAAGAACTACAAGTGCTGGTCTTCAGCCTGGGCTGCAGCAGCCACAGGCACTGGACTTGGCCCCTTGAACAGCACCCACGTGCCCCATCTTCCCAAAGGGCACAGCCCAGACGGGGCACAAGGACAGCGCCGGTCCTCAGGCGCTGCCGTGACACAGACACCTGCACAAAGGAGATGCTGATCCTCTCACCAGCCCAGGCAAAGCTGCAGCAACGGGGCAGCAGCTGCAACCCCACAGCTGAGGAAGGCTCCAGCCCCTGCAGGCACAGCAGCTGTCAGTGGCAGGGCAGGTATGACAAAAAGCTTGGCAAAGCCTACGAACGGCCACTGACAGCCACTGTCAAGAAGCCAGAGGCACACCCAGCTCTGTTACAAGCTATTGACCCCACTCAAGACAGAACATGGTTGTCTTTCTCTTCAGACCCACGGAGGAGTCAATCAATCCACCTTTTGTCCCAACAGCTGATGGCAGACACTGAGTAAACTGGGCTCTGCTCTGTGCCTGACCCGTCAGTCCCTGACAGCACTGCACTGGCAGCCCTTACTAGTTGTAAGAAGCAACTCAGCTCTACTGCAGAGTCACCAAGGCCTTGGTGTGCTTTCCTTGAGTGCAGGAATCTGTGCAGGGATTGAGGCCAATGCTTAGTATTCCAAGAGTGTTTATCAGCTGGGCATTAGCAGTGACAAAGTGCCTGGTACTGCAGGAACATGCAGCAGAGGGGCTGCAGGCTTCCTCCCGAGAATTGCCTGCAGGGCACTTCTATCTGGAAATGCCACATGAATGTGTCTCTTTGATGCATCTTCCTAGGCATACAACTAAAATATCAAACAGGGATTGTCAAAAAAAGTGTGGTGGTTTTCTTCTTTTGGGGCACTTTGAAAACAACTCTTCCTATCTGATACCTCGGGATTGTTCTAACAATGTAACATTTTAACTTTTAGGGCACATTGAAAAGACCTCTTCCTCTCTTATTTGTGCTATCATTTGATGTTCTCATCCAGAAGGTCAGGCTAACCAAAATGTAGAATTCTTATCAAACCCAAACTGTAGAAGGAACAGTAGAAGTACTAACAGTCATAAAAACAACACCAGCATTAAACCAGCCCCACAGACAACCAAGTTCTGGGAAGTATTTTGTCTCCAATGACTGGTGACAGGTCAGGAGTCTAAAAGGAATCCAGGAAGCCAAGTGTTCTCATCAGTTTGGCCAGACTAGCACACACACCTTCACGGAGGCATTGGCTGGGTTGCAGCCTTCTGCTGCTTGCAAAACAATCCCTGCTTTTGTCTTCACTGCACAGGGAAGCTCAGGCAAAGCCCACCCACTCCCAGCTGCCCTCAAAGGCAAAAGGAATGCCCCAAAGTGCTGCCTGGCTGCCCCCAAGCACAACACTGGCCTCTGCAGAGATCCACAATATCTGTCTTGTTGCCATGATAATTTAGGGAAAAAGCCTCTGCTAGGATTTTTCCTGTCCTGAAGAGCTGAGAGCCTCAGGAAAGAAATGTAAACAATGGCTATCTGCTGCTGTGGAATGCCACGGGTGCATCTTCCATTAGTTCGTGTAGATTGTTTTCAATCAGTGACCAATCACAGCCACCTGTGCCAAGGCTGTGAGCAGTCACAGGTTTTTGTTATTGATTCCTATTCTATTCTTGTCTTGGTAGCCTTCTGATCTTCTTCTCTCTGTTCTTTTAGTATAGTTGTAATGTAGTATTTTAGTATAATATATAACATAATAAATCAGCCTTCTGATGAAAATGGAGTCAAGCCTCGTGTCCTCGCACCAGGGATCTCAGTCTAAGCAAGAATTGGTGACCCCTGGACGTGTGAAACTGATGGTCACCCCAAGAGTGACCATGGAATCTAGCCTGGAGCTGAAGAAACGAGACCCTGAAGATGGGCAGAGTTCACAGCCAAGGCAAACAGGAGAACCTGTTGGACTTTCCTGGAGATTGTGTCCAGAGACTGCAGAGCGGCAGAGCTGCACAGCTGGATCCACAAGGATACTGTCTAAAGGTACTGTTATTTTTTCCCTTCCTGAAGATCCTGCCATTCGCAAAAGGTGGGAGGAAAGTTGGGAAAATGTACCTTCGGAAGCTCAGGTTCCGTTTACTGCGTCAGAGGAGAAAGTTATTAAACTCTGGTGCAAATGGGGACGCAGGGACAGAATTCCTCAATGTATGTTGGAGAGACGGTGTTATGAGTTCTTCAGATGGGCAAAATTTCATAGATTTATTACAAATGTCGTAGACTCCCTTGATTTAGGTTTTTGGGAGTTCATGGACGCTCTTTTTAGGTGGACAATAGTCCAGCGTGTTTCATCCCCAATGATGCATGCAGTGCACGTATTGATTTATGGCGTTATCTTGAAATGGGGACGGGCTGCGGGGGACATCATGGCTCGGGAGCGCAGTCGCGTTCTGTCCCCGCCAGCTTCGGCACGAGAGAAGCCTCTCAAAGAAGACGAACCGCGAGTTTGCATTCCCCCCGCACTGCCCACAGCTGAGCAAAAGTTTTTCTCCGCTCCCTTGGAGCAAACAGATCTACCTTCCCCCCCCCGCTCCTTCTCTTGGGGGGGATGAAAAACCGAACCCGCCGCTTTCCGGGCCGGCCCCGCCCGCTTCGCCGCGAAATTCTCCGCTTCCCCCACCCCGGGAGGGAGCGGATCCGGCTCCGCCTCAGCCAGCCCCGCGGGAGGCGCCGGACCCCGCGGCTCCGCCTCAGCCAGCCCCGCGGGAGGTGCCGGACCCCGCGGCTCCGCCTCAGCCAGCCCCGCGGGAGGCGCCGGACCCCGCGGCTCCGCCTCAGCCGGCTCCGCCCGCGGCCCCGCAGCCGCCCGGGCCCGCTCCGCCGGCTCTGATGACTGCGCCTGCGCCGCGGCACCCGGAACCGCCTCCCGCCGATCCGCCCGTGTTGCCAGGCAGCGCGATCAACAACAGTGATTCCCCGGCTGTGCTGCTGTCCCCGGGAGCTGCAGGAGCTGCCTCCGTGTCTTCTTCTTTTTCTGCATCCCAGCCGGCAACTGAATTCGCAACGGTGCAGGCGGCGCCTGCGCGGGCCGACCCCGCTCCGAGCCCGCCGCCCCCGCCTGTCCCGCCGCTCCCTGCCGATCCAATTGCAGTGCAAGAGCTTGCTGAGAATAGTGCTGAGCCCACGAGACCGCCTCAAAAGTCGACACCAGCGCCCGTGCTGCCTGCACCACCCACCCCAGTTGTCCCGCAGGTTTCGAAACTCCATCATTCACATCAAACCCTGCGAAAAGCCTATCCTTCCGTAAAAAAAGCATAACCCTCCAGCTGACTGCAGGAGCAGTTCGGCTGGCTGTGTTCAAAATCAATATAGTTTTTAAATCACTTTGCGTATAGTCGAGAGCTTCTCCCTAGAAGTTAAAGTGCCTGCCTTCCCCCGAGCGCCCCAGCGGCGTGGGGGAGTTGGCTCCTGTAACATCTACCTCTAGTTCCCAACCCAGTAGAGATAAAAGTAGTGCCAAAAAGCAAAAAGCAGAAAAAATAACATTTACCTTACAAAAACAAGAGACACAGAGCAAAGCAAGCACTGCTCGCTTGCTCTGGAGACAAGAAACCCTCAAATCTAAAATAACAATTCCTGAGAAAACTTCTCTTCTCCAGCTGCCAGTGTGCACCAGTGCTTCTAAAAAAAAAACATTTTGTCATTTCTACTCTCAAAACACTAGCAGCATAGTCCTACCAAGTTCTGAGCGTGCAGAGCCCGCCTCACAAGCTAGTTCTAAGCCGTTTAACTCATTTCCCTGGGCCGGGGCCATCGCCCCATCCAGTGCTGAGTTCAAAAACATTGCTTTCCCCACAAGAACCTAGGCCACCATTCTGTGAGCCAAGTCTGAGTTCTCTGGTCCGCCCACCAGGACCAGAGCCACCCAAGGGTCCTAGAGACACTCTGCTGCTGCTACTCTTCTTCTAATGAAAAAAAAAAAAAAAAAAAAATAAAGAAAAGTGGAAAGAGCTAGCAGCTCAAAAGCATTGAAAAGCCAAAAATTAGCCTCAGCACAAGTGGTTCAATGAAGGGCTGTGGCCAGGGCATTCCAGAAATTTTCTCTGAATTGTTTGATGACTGTAAATGAATTGTTTGATAATTCTTGTTTTCTTTAGCAGTTCTTTGTTTCAGAATTCTGCAAGCCTGTTTCAGGACCAAAGGGGACTTCCAGAGATGTCAAAAAAGAACATCTTCAGTCCATGGACTCTGTCCTGAAACTCAGCTGCTTGGACTTGAAACAATGAACTTTCTCTGCATGTGTTCTTTGCATTTTCTTATTTTTTAAGATTGTTTTAGTGATATGATATAATTAGATGTTTGATAAGTGAAGAATTTCCCTGAATGTTTTACAGGTGAAGAGTTTCCCTGACCATTCCACATCAGCAGATGATTGAGATTTTGATTGGCAACAGATCAACCTCAAGAGGTGTTGTTCTCTCTTCTGCAAGGCCTCAGTAGAGGAGATTGCAAACATTTCTTTTTCTATTTAATTTAATAATTTAAAAGGGTGAGATGTTGCCAGGATTTTTTAGTGAAAAAGCCTCTGCTAGGATTTTTCCTGTCCTGAGGAGCTGAGGGCCTCAGGAAAGAAATGTAAACAATGGCTATCTGCTGCTGTGGAATGCCACAGGTGAATCTTCCATTGGTTCATGTGGATTGTTTTCAATCAGTGACCAATCACAGCCACCTGTGCCAAGGCTGTGAGCAGTCACAGGATTTTTGTTATTCATTCCTCTTCTATTCTTGTCTTTGTAGCCTTCTGATTTTTCTCTCTCTGTTCTTTTAGTATAGCTGTAATGTAGCATTTTAGTATAATATATATCATAATAAATCAGCCTTCTGATCAACATGGAGTCAAGCCTCGTGTCCTCGCACCAGGGGTTGCAGTCTAAGCAAGATTGCCCTGTGTTTGTTTTTGCCCTGAAGTAACTGAGATTCACTGGAATATTTACAAGCCATAAATGATGGATTTATTGGGGTTGCTAGAATCTTCCATATTTTATGACTTTTCTGCTGCACAAGAGCCTGGCACTTGCAGAACTCTTGCCCCATGCACTTCCCCAGTGCTTCTTGCAGAGAAGCTTTGGGAAGCACTCAGGAAAAGTGCCATGTTCATGTGTGGTTTGTGGAGCCCACAGGACAGGGAAATGTCTTTGCAGTGGGCACTGCCTTTTATTCCAAGGTGTAGAAGGATTCTTGGCTGAACAATGCCATGATATTCCCCTGTGGGAATTGGACAGCCCTGGTCTGCAGATTACAGAGTTACTCTGAAAACCATGTATCGTCCTCAAACAGGAACAAGATAGACCATGTGCTGTCCTCAAATAGATACAACAAGGAAGAATGAGCATTGTGCCAGGATGAAACCAAATGCGTCAAGCACGTTGTGGGCGCTGCTAATTTGGCACACCTTAGCTAAAGATGCTTATAGTGTGACAACCAATCAGTAATTAAGATGTATGTGTGAATATAGCTACTTAACCAATGAGCATTAAGCATTAGTGGCAGGAGACAGTGTATAGAGGAGGATAACTATGTCAAAGTTGCTTAATAAAGGAGAACGACATGTAGCCACATTGGCTGTGAGTGTCATTACACAGCCGACTCTCCGTGGGACCCTCCTCACCAAGGAATTGTCATTGCTGTGGGCACTGGCTGTTATTCCAACACCTGTGTCATTTATTCTACTGGAATCCTTGTCAGAAAGGTTGTTCTTCGCCATTGAGATTTTTAGGTGACATTTTTGATCTCAAACAGCCCAAAGTTTTCCATCTCACACGTTTCTGATGCTGGTTTTCCCTTTCCAGTCTGTTGTTGGCCAAGGAAGATGCTGCTTAGATTCTGCAGGCCCCCATACATGGATACTGTTATAGGTAAAAATCGATCCAGCCAATTTAATAAAAATAAAATATAAATTTATTCACAACCGATATACAGTCCTGACAGCCAACAATCAAGGACAGCACTGACCCCGGGATGGAAGCTGGGTGAACACAGATCCGCCTTCTATCGCACCCAATCCCCCCTGTTCACCAATGCTGCTTGGCAGAGTCCGTTCTTATACTCTTTTTCTAGCCCGTGGCAGAGTCCCTTTGTCTTTCCTCAGGGTTCTTCACATTCATGATGTCTCTATTCTCCGTCCTGTGCTGGACAAAACCTTGTCCGGGAACTGATGTGTATCCACTCTTCGGTTACCGGAATCCCATATGCAGATGTATGTCCTTGATGGTCCCCTCTGTCTAAGATGAACATCTCCATGGGCCACCATCGCTGGGCCTCCTCCTGTTCACACCAGTGAGAACGACAATCTCCTGTGCCGGCTGGGTTCACTTCCTATGTTAATGACACTCCTCCTACCCGACTGCCAGCTGCGGTTTCCTCACCCTGTGAAGCAATCCCCTCTTCCTTTGCTACTGTGATTTCAAGGCTTGATATTTTATTCATATATATATATATATATTCTATCAGCACAAATTACCATAATATACATAACAGGTACCAAGCTGAAAATTCTTCAGTTCTCCACAGCAGCCCAGTTATCCACAGGAGGGCCAAGAGCAGCTCCAGAAGCTCCAAGGGATTCTAACAGATGAATTTCTGTCCCTCAGGAAGGCAGGGCTGGGTCTGAAGTAAAGGGACTGACACTGCACCCACCTTTACATGGCAGCAGCTGTCCCACACTTTGTGAAAGGCACATAACATGTGACACTCTTAATTCAGCACTGGCTTATTCAGTCTTATAAAGCTCTTAAAAAAAAAAAACCAAAACAGAGTGGGCAAAAAATTATTTGTATTTAATTGGTTGGGGTGTTTTTGGCTTTTTTTTTTTCTTGGTTCTTTGCTTTGGTGATCAGAGATCATGGAGGAAGAGGCAGATTTTCTGTTCAACTTGCCTGTCAGTATGCAGGGGGCATGAAAAGAAGATCAGCTTTTCACCAGCTGGTTAAGGAGCTCTAAAAGTAATTGTGCTGTCCTTAATCAGGGGGTGGGGGCACTGCTAACAGCCTGGATTGTCCCCACCTGTGTTCCCCTCCTACCAAAGTGCTGTGTAGATCCAGAGCCTTGTGCCTTGGCCCAATGGTGCAAAAATCCTCCCAACATCTATCTGTTTGCAAAAATGTGTTCTCATTAAGATGAAAAGCTGTATGGGTGGCCTGCAGCTAATGTTCTTTTGTTGCCTGGACCCCAGGCAGTGCTCACATCTAAATGACTGACCAGCCCCAAGCTGCTCTTAAGACTGATTTGATCAAAGGCACTGAAGCTCTGTTGAGTGCAAATTCTCCAGGAAAACAAGCACAGGAACTTGGATAATGTTGGTGACAAAAGCAGAGTGCAGAATTGAACCTATGAGGACACCTCACTGCTGCCTCCCCCCACCCTTTTATTTTAAATTCATTTCATATTTTGAGTGTGAGCTCTTGCATGAAGTGGGCCCTCAGCAAGGAGCTGCTGGGCCTACTGGCTGTGTCCCTTTGTGCTCCCAGCGCTTCTTGAAATAAATGGGCTGGAGATCTTTCTCCTTTTTAAAGTCTTTATTAAAAAGAATCAGCTCAGGTGGGGAGAAATCGACGGGTCGCGCCCACACCGCCGGCACTCCCAGGAATGGCACGGAGGAGGAGGATGATGCAGCTGTGTCCGCTGGTCTGCAGGCAGAGCTGGGGATTCCGTCCTCACCAGAGATTAGGAGATTCCGCCTTTTCGGTCCAACGCCTCGGGTCCTCTCTCTAGTCAACATCCTTTCAGGTTAGGGTGAGAAGCAAAAAGGATCCAAGCAGGCACTGGACTACGCTCCCATCCTTAAACATCACCTAGGTCCCCTAGTTCTATGTTGGCTCCTTGTTTTTAGGGGTTTTCCTGGAAAACTGCAAAATTTGGTGCAATGCATTTCTCATCTGCATACCAGCTCTGATGCCACTGCCATTCTCCTGCTACCTGCAGGGTCCCTGTGTCACTCCCTGGCAAGCCTCATGGGGACAATGGTTAATCACCAACCATTAACAGGTAATTGAAGAAGAACTCTTAACAATGAAGCTAACTGAACAGAAACTGGTCCAACTTGTTTTAACTCTGCCACCTTAAAAAAAAAATAGATAACTTCTTATTCATAACATTTCTCCCTCTTTTTCTTTGATCAGGAGTAAGCTTAAGATGGCCTCAACTTACAGTTTTTGCCTCATTAACATAGAATTTCTTATATTTTTTGTATTGATTATAAATTTCCTGAGCACTCTGGTGATCATATTTTCCCAACTTCCTTAATTTTGTTTGGTTTTTTCAGGTTAATCTCTTTAGAGATCCTTGGGTTATTCTGTACAGCAGATTTCACTATTTTAATTAAGCAGGGAAATAAGAACAACTAATGAGTGTACACACAGTGAAGGTTGTAGTTTTCTAGCTTTTTTTGAAAGTCCATAAATTATCCCACCAACTGGAATCAAGTACAGGAATGCTTTTTTGATTTCTTACATATGCCAGTTTTCTTATTTCATTTAAGATGTCTCTCATGACTGCTACAGTTAATTTGATTTGATAAATTACTGTTTTGGTTTGGGTAAGTTGGTCATTAATATGATTAAGAGCTAATGTGGTCTGATTCGATATTATCTCTGATATTGCTTGTAACTTCATAATTTGGTTTAATGTATACTGCTTCTTCAATTTGTTTTTCCTTAAATCATCGTATATAGGGACTCTTGTACTTGATCCAGATTCTTTGGGAAATATAAAGAAAGCTTGTTTTATAATTCTAATGATGCAACTGCCAGACCAGTCTCTTGGCAATTCAGTGGATGCTGTGGTACCATTGACCCAAAACAGGTGTTTAGGGGTTTCCCGAAATATATTAGCTTTTGTTGTGCTCTCCTAATATTTAGAAATATCTTTTCCTTTGACCAGATTTACCAGGCTTGCTTTAGTAGCATCACGTTCAAAGCACCACCAGGCTTCTCCTACAGGGTACTCTCTCAGGAGTGGCTGCCTAAATGTGGCAGTGTTCTGGGCTGTGCAATATATTTTCTCATTCTCTTGATAAAGGATCAATTGGGAGAGGTTAACACAATTATAGTTTAAATTGGTGTGGACTCTCAGCAAGGAACTTACTTCTTTCTCATAGAGAGGTTGGTAGCACTCACTGCACGGCTCTCTTGGGCTCCCCGGAACACCCCCAGCAGTCAGAGCCATTGCTACTACCCTTCCCAAGAGTCCGGTATGGGTCATCTTGCACAGCTTGCCCACCTGGCCTTGCCTCCTGAGGATTTTACTGAGAAGAAGTTTCCAAGCTCTTTAGAGTCTCTTGCTCTTCTGGTTAAACCTCTCTTGATCTGTCTCTGCTAATTTGGTCTCTCCTAGGGGAGCACTCTGCAGAAGATTAACCTGGAGTCTTTGGTACTAAGTTGGGAGGACTTCACCAGAATTACTTAGTAACGATTTTTAACTTTTACAAATTTCTTGAAACACTTTAAGACATGTTATGATTCTAAACTTTTGTCTTATGCAGTTCATCAGTCTTTTTGATATGTCAACTTTAAGTCATTTGGTCCTTTTATAATAGTATATTCAGCTGAATTGGCTCCTGATGTGGTTGAATCTTGTCCTGAATTAGGGTGTGAGGGTGGTGTGGAATCTTGTCCAATACCAGAGGGAGACACTGACCAATCTTGTCCAATGCTCGGGGGTGGGACTGGTCTTTAATTCTCATGATGTGGGTCTAACCTTTTTCTCCGGTCCACACAGCAGAATTAGCGATGACTGGTACTTGAAAGGGGCCTTCAAATTTAGGCATTAATGGTCTACTATTCCAGGATTTTATCAAAACCCAGTCTCCTGGTTGATGTCATGTGCTTTTGTGTCAAGAGGGGAGGTTTGGGGAAGGTATCCTTTTTTTCTAAGTCTTTCTAGGGTTCTTCCAATGATTTCTAAATATTTTCTGGTAGCTTCTTCTCCTTCCAAATAGTCTCCTGTGCTATAGGGTGTTAACAAGAATGGCAGTCCAAACATCATTTCATAGGGTGAAATCTTTATATCAGACTGGGGTCTTGTTCTGATGCGCAAGAGCGCTAGGGGCAAACACTTTAGCCAATTCATTTTTGTTTTTTGATTAATTTAGTCAATACATTTTTGAGAGTTTTGTTCATCTGTTCCACCCTCCCAGAACTCTGGGGGTGCCACGGAGTATGTAATCTCCATTTTATTCTTAAGGCTTCAATTACATTTTGCAATGTTTGGGCCACAAAGTGTGGACCTCGGTCTGAGTCTATGGTATTCACCATTCTGTATCTGGGGATAATGTTTTCCAAGATTACCTTTGCTACGACTTGGGCTGTTTCCCTTTTGGTTGGGAAGGCTTCTACCCAGTGAGTGAGATGATCCACTATAACTAGTAGATGTTTGTATCCTTGTTCTGGGGGCATCTCAGTAAAATTTATTTGTATGCTTTGGAAAGATCTTAGAGTTAGTTCCTTCCCTCCAGGTGTTACTTTTCTCATGACTTTCTGATTTACTTTTTGGCAAATTAAACACCCTTTTGTGATTGCTTTTGCTAGGTCACATACACCTATGCACAGGTTATTTCTTAGGAAATGATCACATAGTCCTTGGACTCCCCAGAGGGTTAATTTATGCAGTTCTGTTAGCACTGTCCCGGCAAGTGCTTTGTTTAAAAACACCCGTCCGTCTGATGTTAACTACTCCCCTCGTTGCCTTTGGTGTAACTTTAAATCTTTTATAGCCTTTAATTCTTTTTCACTAAATATGGGTTTTTCTCTTTCCTCCTCCTCGGGTGTGGTTACTGTTTTAAAAACTTTCACTGGATCCCCTGGTTCTAAAGCTGCTTCCTTTGCTATCTGATCAGCCAATCGGTTTCCTTTAACTTCAAGGCTGTGTCCTTTTTGGTGCCCTTTTATATCTACTACTGCTATTTCTGTTGGTTTCTGTAAAGATTCCAATACAGACTTGACTAGATTCTCATGAGCTAAGCTTTTTCCACTTGAGCTTAGATATCCACGCTCCTCCCATATTTTCCCAAATGTGTGTAATATCCTAAATGCATATTGGGAATTTGTAGAAATGGTTCCCCGGTCTCCCTCCAATAAGTCTAATCTTCTTTTCAGGGCATATATTTCACAACTTTGGGCTGACCAGGTTTGGGGTAGTTTTCCTTTTTCATCAATTTGTAAAGTTTTTCCGTCTATGATGGCATAACCTGAAGCTCTTTTTCCACCTACTACCCTTGAAGAGCCATCTATAAACAAAATTCTTCCAGTTGTTAGAGGTTGATCTTCTAAATCCTCTCTTTCTTTGGTTTGGAGACTGATCAATTCAAGGCATTCATGTTCTAGACTCTCTATAGGCTCTCCCATAAGGAATTGTGTTGGATTGAGGGCGTTTGATGTGATGAATTCTAAATGATCTGTGTTCATTAGTATTATTTCATATTTTAATATTCTTGCATTGGTTAGCCACTGTTGAGCTCTTTGGCTCAGCACTGTTTTAAGATCAGGAGGGGTATGTACTTTAATTTTTCCTTGTAAAGTCAACTTCTGGGTCTCTTCTATCAGAATAGCAGTTGCTGCTACTGCTTGTATACAAACTGGCCAGCCTCTAGCCACTGGGTCTAACAATTTGGAGATGTAAGGTACAGGTTTTCTGCAGCCTCCCCACTCTTGAGTTAGTACACCGTAGGCTAGACTTCCTTCAGCACTTACAGAAAGATCAAAGCTCTTCTTGAGGTCTGGTAAGCTTAGGACTGGAGCAGAAGACAACTTCTCTTTTAGGTTCTCTAGTTGTTGATCGTCTTCTGCTGTTCAAATTATGGGATCTGGGGCTACCAGCTTATCATATAAAAATTTCACACTTTGTGTGTATTGATCCAACCATAACTTGCAGTATCCAAACAGGCCTAGAAGCTTTCTCACATCTATTTTTGTTTGTGGAGCTGGGAGAGAGAGGATGCCTGAAATTCTGTCAGGACTGAATTTCTTATATCCCTCTCCTATTATGTGCCCAAGGTATGTTACTTCTGATTGTACGAACTGTAGCTTCTCTTGGGAAACTTTTAATCTTTTCTCTCCCAGAAAATTCAAAAGTTTAATGCTAGTTGTTCTGACCTGATTTTTTCCTTTCCCTGATACCATCAGGTCATCAACATACTGCAGGATTTGTACTTCTTTTTCAGGAACAAACTGTTCTAACAAACCCTCCTAGGGATTGTCCAAAGAGATGGGGTGATTCAGTAAACCCTTGCGGTAATCGGGTCCATCTTAGCTGTTGTTTTCTTTTTGTACTTGGGTCTTCCCATTCAAAGGCAAACCAATCTCTACATTCTACTGCCAGAGGACACGCCCAGAAAGCATCCTTCAAATCTATAATAGTGAACCAAGCATGTTCTCTTGGAATTCAGCTTAGAAGATATATGGGTTGGGCACAACCGGATGTCTAGCAATGGTTTTCTTGTTTACCTCTCTTAGGTCTTGTACCAGCCTGCATTTCCCTTCAGCTTTCTTAACTGCCAGTACAGGGGTATTGTGTGGTGACATACAGGGTTCCAAACTTCCCTCTTGCAGCAATTGTTCAATAACTATGGCCAGCCCCCTCTTTCCTTCCAGGGAAATTGGATACTGTTTGACCCATATGGGTGAAGTATCGTCTTGCATTTTTATTGTTATCGGAGGAATGTCCCGCTTTCCTCCTTCAGCCCACACCTCTGGGCTTATTTCAGCAACATCACCTTGGGATAACTTCATTATTTGTACCACCATCTTCCCTTCTCTCGGGACAATTCCTACTCCCAAATGAACTTGTAGATCTCTCCCTAACAAACTTTTTTCTAGTTTAGGCAGGTAGATCAAATTTGCTTCACACTGCCTTGAGTTTCCGATTATTTTTACATTCTCGATCACTGAGGCTCTAAATGGTTTCCCTTCAGCCCCTAATACTTCACAAAATTTTCTACCAATTACCATACCTTCTGGTATTTTTTTGAGACAGGACTTATCTGCTCCTGTATCAACCAAAAATTCAAATTCCCTATTTTGGGTTCCCACTTCAAAGTTTACCAAGGGCTCCTCTAGATGTTGCATTGGGTCCCCTAAAGTACAGAGCCCTTGACACCCCTAATCATCATCTCTAAGCATTTTCTCTAAGGCTTCTTGTTCTTTGGCTATTGCTTCATCAAGGGTCAGCTTTTTACAAAACCTTCTAATGTGCCCAGTCTGCCCACAGTAACAGCAACGCCTTTCACTTGAAGGGACTTGAGGCCTCCGTTCCTCTTGTACCTGATGGTACTGGCCTATCCTTATCTGCTCCTGGTGGTGGATTCCTCTACTCTTTTGTGGCCTTGGACTGTAGGAAAGAATTGTTTGCTCCAACACTTTCTCTAGCTATAGAGACCATGATCCTAGCTTTGGCCTTTGCTTTTTCTTCTTCCCTCATTAAATACACTTTCAATGCTTCCTTCAATAACTCATTAATGTCTTTTTCTTGCCAATCTTAATTCTTTTCCAGTTTTCTCCGTATATCAGGCCAAGATTTAGTAACAAACTGGACCTTTAATAGCACTTCACCCTCTTTGGTGTCTGGGTCTATTCTAGAATACAATTGAAAGTTCCGCTTTAGGCGATTAAGCCAAGTAGCAGGAGTTTCATCCTTCTCTTGTGCGCCCGCGAATGCCAATTTTGTATTAGTTCCTTTGGGAACTGATTCTCTGATCCTTCTAATGATCAGAGACCTGTACTCCATCATGGCTTTCCTCCCTTCCTCCTGATTAGGGTTCCAATTGGGATCCACTAGTGGCAATTTGTCTTCACCTGATGGCACTTGGGGTCCTGGACGATTACCTTTTTCCCAAATTCTTATGCTTGCGGCTCTAATCATTCGGGACTCTTCTGGGGAAAATAATATATTTAGAATAGAATTCATCTCCCCCCAAGTGTAGATATTTGGACCTAAGAACTGATCCACTTGGTTAGCAATGCCCACAGGGGCTTCAACTAAATTCCCTAACTCCTTCTTGAATGCTCTCACCTCAGAGGCATGTAGAGGAGCGTTTACAAAAGCAACACCTCTTGCTACTGCTTCCATAGGAACTACTCTAAGAGGAAAAAGTCTCTCTACTTTGGAGGTCTTGGATCGGGTACCGCAGTATGGCCCATCTTCAGACACAAAATTACTCATTTGAGGAGTATTAGCACTAGCTTGGACCTGCTGTAGGTCAGCGGCTGTACCTGGTGATAAGAGGTTACTAGGTAAGGAAGCATTTGTGTCCCAGTTAGGAGGAGGTGGAGGGACAGCAGTAGGAGGGAGAGAAGAGCTTGAGTGCATGTTAAGTGGAGCTGGAGAAGGGGTGGAGCATGCAGCAGGTGGAGTAGGTATCAGTGGTGGTGCAGAAGCAGCTAAAGGAGTCGAAGGGGGTGGTGAGGGAATGGCCCCCATGGCCGCCAAGGGAAGAACTGGATCTGCTATTTGAGGTGCTCGAAGGAGAGGATTATAAGGTGGAGGGGCATCAGGAGGCAAGTAGTCTAGGGGGTCCCACCTTTCGGCAATCTCTTTAACTTCAGCATCCCCTCTTTCATTCCCCTCTTTCTTCCTCTGCACTTTACAAATTCGCACTCCTTCATCCTTGATGGTATTCAACCAACAAGCTACATAGAACAATTGCTCAGGATCAGTATCCTCTTGAGATGTCAGATACTGACTCAGTTGTTGACACATCCACTTGTCTTTTGTCCCACACCACAGCCATCCTCCTTGTACATCTAATTCTGGCCACGCTTCTAGACAATAGTGAATCATCTTAACTTTATCTAATCCTTCTGTGGCTTCTATAGAGTCCCATCTCTCTAATCGTTCACCTAGGGGACTGTGGGGAGGTATAGTTCTCAGTCTCTGGCCACTTTTCTTACTATTGCACCCTCTCATTTTTTCAGCCTCAAAAAAAATCACAAAGATGATTTTATCTTAAAGGAAATATATCTTACTTAAGAAGTCCCGACCTCCTCTGCCAAAACTCCAATTTCTCTGACCCTTTTCGTCAGGACTTTGTTGAGGCCTTGGCCTCGCGCGCCCTGACTCAACAAACAAACAAAAGAACCAAAAAAATTCCTCGAGACCCTGGCTTCTGAGGCTGTATGCCTGACCTCCTTCATCAGGACTTTGTTTGCCTGCAGGACTTTTAGACTTGCCCAAATTCTTCTTGGGACTTCTGAGTTTGCCTAACCTCTCTTGTCAGGACTTAAAACAAAAGTATTGCCTGATTTTCAGTTTGCCTGACCTTCCCCTGTCAGGACTTATGCTTCAGGGCTTGAAAAAACTCAAGATAGGCTTCCTCTGCCAGACCTCGTGCCTGACCTCTGTCGTCAGGACTTAAAAACAAAACTGCCTGATATTCTAAATCACCTAACTTCCTTCGTTAGGACCTGTATCAGGGCCTTTGGGGTACGTGCCACTCACACAGCTATTTCCTCTGCATGCCCGGAGGGGAGTCCTCTTTACCCCTTTGGAGGCGCCTCAATCACCAGTTCCACTCGCTTCCCCCTGTTCCCGGCCGGCCCCCTCGCGGGGGTGCGGAACCGCGGTACTGAGGGGTCCTTGCTCGCTTCGAGGGGCCGGGCTGCCGGCCCTCGTCTCACTCACACACACTCGCTGGCCTCCCTCTCTTGCTGCCAGATACTCTCACCAGTCCGGCGCTGCTCCGTGTCACTGTCCCAAGCTAATCTTCTCTGGTCCCGATATCCAGCTGTCCTGCAGGGCCAGGGTGGGCGGCCGTCCCAGTCCTGGTGTCCTCTTCAGGTGTGGCTATCCTGGACGAACCGCCAAGCTGAAATGAATGGGACAGGAGAACTTTCTCCTTTTTAATGCCTTTATTAAAAGGAATCAGCTCAGGTGGGGAGAAATCAAAGGGTCGCGCCCATGCCGCCGGAGCTCCCAGGAGTGGCACGGAGGAGGAGGATGATGCAGCTGTGTCCGCTGGTCTGCAGGCAGAGCTGGGGATTCCGTCCTCACCAGAGATTAGGAGATTCCGCCTTTTTGGTCCAACACCTCGGGTCCTCTCTCTAGTCAACATCCTTTCAGGTTAGGGTGAGAAGCAAAAAGGATCCAAGCAGGCACTGGACTACGCTCCCATCCTTAGACATCACCTAGGTCCCCTAGTTCTATGTTGGCTCCTTGTTTTTAGGGGTTTTCCTGGAAAACTGCAAAATTTGGTGCAATGCATTTCTCATCTGCATACCAGCTCTGATGCCACTCCCATTCTCCTGGTACCTGCAGGGTCCCTGTGTCACTCCCTGGCAAGCATCAGGGGGAATATGGTTAATCACCAACCATTAACAGGTAATTGAAGAAGAACTCTTAACAATGAAGCCAACTTAACAGCAACTGGTCCAACTTGTTTTAACTCTGCAACCTTAAAAAAAATAGATAACTTTTTATTCATAACACTTCTGGTCTGGTTTGGCTGGGAAACTTGTCCATCCTGCCTCTGTGGCTGCTCCCTGTCATTCTAATGCACAGCCCTTTCCCGCTGCTTGGCATTTAAATACTCTGATTACTTTATTGGGTAACTTGCATCTTGCACTCCATGACATTAAATTGTGTTTACTCAGACTCTGCGTTATCCTGAGTTTCTGGAACACATTTCTAAGCCTTCCAGCTGTAGCCCAAGGGAAACTGTTTCTGCCTTACATCACAAAATTGGCAGATTTTTTGCAAAGACAGCCCGTTACAAAGGACTTGCTGTGTGCATTAACATCTGAGGGGCTGCTTTCAAAGACAGGCAAAAAACCCATGAACAAACAGCAAACCAACCAAACAACATATTATTAAAAACTACTTTATTTTTACCTCTTATTTTTAATCTTTTCCAAGCTGGCCTCCTTTTCTGCTGCAGTGTTTTTCTTTGGACAGAAAAGCCCCCTTGCCAGATGATGCGACTTCACAAGGAAAACAGAACTCACACACAATGCATATATGAAACCTAAACGTAGAGATTCCCATTATCACAATCATCATCAATGATTTTCAGTGTGTTTTGATGTCAGATTGTTTCCAGAAGGGTGAGAACAGTATCTCAGATCTCCTGGCTAGTTTGGTGTCATACCCACTTATTATGTCTCCTTTCTTATTATCTTTCCTTTCTGCAGTTTTGTAGTTGCTCTGCCCATTTGTTGCTCTTGGATCACTGCCTCCTTCACCTGATTTTTACCTTTTTCTGGATTTGTGGGGATTTTTCTGTTGGTTTTGGTTTTTCTTGGTGGTTGTTTTGTTTGCCTGATTTATTTGGCCAGTTTTGCTTTTGTTTTGTGGTTTTTGTTTTTTTTTTAATTTACTTAACAGCGGAATCAGCTTGTGATTTCTGTTGTGAAGTTCTGATACACAGGTGTAGCACATAAATGCTGTTTATGTTTTTACAGTCATCTCAGACACAGACCGGCAAGATCCTTGACTTTGAGAACTGAGTGCTCTCAGACAGAAAATTGTGCATGAATAGGAAACTTGTAGCTCCTGTCTCCATTATACACAGCAAAATGTAAAGTGGTTGGAATGATACCCATTCTAGCCTTTATTTTGCCTTCTTTTGCTGCCATGCATCAAATTGTGTCAGACTCATCACTGACCCGGGTTCTTCCAGGATGGGGTGTGCAAGAATGATCCCTCAGCTCATGTGTGGACCTGGTGTGCACCAGGCTAGAGACGTGACTGTCATCCATAGCCAGCCCCTGTCTGCCAAGAGAACAGGGAGCTGCAGCTCTGAGGAACTCAGGGGTTAGGCAGCAAACAGCCCAAATGCCTAGTTTATATCAGTTACTGGTCAGGAGGATTTACTGTGGACAGATTTTTATTTTCCTGCTTAGAGCTGGAATAAAAGAACCCTGGCAGTTTGCTTTAGCTGTGAAGAGACTCTCTTCAACAGGTTCCAGCTCTGCTGCTTGTTTCAATTAAAAGCAGAGCCAAACTCTTCTGTTGGTCACATCAACATAAGTTTCAGGAGTCTGTGAAAGATATAAGAGTGTCAAAATTATTTCATTTTCTAGTACTTACAGTCTTCTAATTAAGTCATGAGGTAATTATGCCATCATTCACTCTATCAAATAACTGGAAAAGCACATTGTCCACCTCTCTGAGTCATTTCTCCTGGAGTCTGACACTGTAGAGAGTTGTTCTGTAACTAAATGACATCTGAAGACAGGTGTAGTCTACCATACTTCTGGCATACTAGAAGTGAGAAAAACCCTTTGAATCAGGATTTTATCCTTTCTTCTTCCACTTACTCCTCCCAGGAATTTTAATCTCTGAGGTCTAAGATCTTCAGCTGCCTCACAAACATTGTTTTAATTCAGACAGGCATCCATGCATTGAGCCACAAATCAGGACCATGGTGTGAACCTTGAAGCAATGTAGGTTTATAGCACTGAAAATAATAATCCAATACCCAGGTTAAGCCAAGCCTATTGGTTATTTCCCAAATAACTCTACCTATCCTCAGAGATGTTTCAAAAACGATCATTGTAAAGGCTAGGAGCGGGGAGAGAGAATGTTATCAAAATTAAAAATAGAGCTTTCTGAGCTCTTTATATTCCTATAAAAAGAGAGTCCAAACCGTTCATCTATGGAACATTAACTGAGAAGTGAACAAAAGACTGTCAAAATAATTGCTTGGGGAACAAAAAACGCATAAATAAATACAAGCTTAAATGTAGTGTTGCAGTGTTGGTCTGCCCCTGATTGCCTGTAGAATAATCACCTTTGGAAAACATAGAGAAGACCTCTCCCTGTTCCTTGTCCCTACCCTCAGTGCAGTCCTACCCCCAAGGCAGTCCACCTGTGCTGTAGAGCAGCTGTGCCCTGCAGCCACAGCCCAGATTCGACAGTTTTCTGGGGGCGGCCCAGTGCCACTGTGGGTGTGGGCAGCTAGTGGGGCTGAAGAAATGGGGCAGCACAGCACTTCCCAAATCAGCTCTTCTGCTGCAATAAAGAGATGCAGCTGTGACCCAGTGTCCTGGTGGTAGCACAAGCAAAGCCCAACTGGCAAAAGCACTGGCTGAGCTCCATGCCCAGGAGCAGCCGTGGATGCCAGCTCTGGGCCCAGCTGTGCAGGAGGGTCCCTGTGTGCCACTGGCAACTGGGACCTCAGCCACCTCCTCTCTACACAGGTGCTCCTGTGCATATTCAGAAGACAAGCAGAAAAGCAGAGGCAATGAGAAGTTGACAGTTTATGCCAGGTCTTCGCTTCTGCCCCTATCTGCCCTGCTGTGGCTGCACCCCTGCCATGAGGCCGTCCCAAAACCCACCCCTCCACAACGAGACCCTCTGCCCCTGAGTCCCCTGGTCCTGTTCCCCGGCCAGGACTAAAGGTGGGCAGCCCTTGTCTGGCAGGGCAGGGCTTGTCCCACATTTTATGTTCAAATAAAGAGATGGAGTTGTCGCAACTATGTCCGAGTGGTAGCAGCAGCAAAGCCCACCAGGCACCAGCAGTGGCTGAGCTCCGTGCCCAGGAGCAGCCGTGGATGGCCACGGTGTGGGCAGGCAGGAGCCAGGCAGGGGCTGCTGTGCCCAGCGGCGGGGCCCCGAGGGGATGGGGGAGCCCATGCTGAGCGTCCCTGGGCTGAGGGCACATTTCCTTCTTTGGCATCATCTCGGCCTGGACCCCGTCCAGGGGCATGCCCAGGAAAAGAGGGAAACCACCTAGAAAGTGCTTGCCTTGAGATCAATGGAATGAGGCTGGACTCTGAAGGAAGTCCTTCATAGCCTGAGGGGTGAGCTCAGAGCCCAGAGACAGAGCCTGAGCCTGTGGCACCCGCAGATCTCTTATGAGCAGAGAGGCCATTTGCCCCCAAGCCTCATCTGTTCACCCAGGGACACGTGGTGAGCACACACAGAAGGTGGCTCAGCCCTGTTGCTGCTCCCTGAGTGTTATGTTTGGCTCCCTCTAAAAGGCACGCAGGGGCTTTAGGTCATCTCGGTGCTGTGCAAGGGGCTGGGGGCACCCAAAATTGTGCAGGGAATTTACTGTATGTGGAAAGGTGTGCAGGGGTCAAGGGACACCTGTAAATAGAGCAGGGGTCTGGGGTCTCTTGTGAGGCACACAGGGGGATTTTAGGGTGGCTGAGGGTATAGCCATAAGATGTGCAGTGGGTTTGGGTGTCCCCTAAAGTGTGCAGCTCCCCTGATGGCCTGTGTTGCATTACTTTTGTATGGCATCAAGTCCTTCACTTTTGAAATAGGGGCCAAAGGCCAGCACAGCGCACAGCACGGACTTGGTGGGAGCGGGGCAGGGCTGGGGCTGCCTGCAATAGTGGGAATGGCCAACGTGAGATGAATTTTGGACATGACATTGCTTTGGCATGTAGAACCATGAAATGTCTCACATGCCCAATATTGTCTAACTCACTTCTGGTGAAAAAGAGCTAGATTGCACATAACTACCAGCAGGGACACACTCTCCTTGCTGGAAGGGCACCTCTTGAGATCCTTTGCCACAAAAACCTGCCCCGGGCCATGAGGTCACAGCAGGCTCACGGGTCACAGCAGGCTGAGCTCTCAGCAGGCCCTGAGGTCACAGAGGTGCCAGAGGTGCCAGAGCCCCGTGGTTGCACAGCAGCACAAGGAGCCAGCAGTCAGTCCCTGAGCACAACTGTTGCGGCAGCAGCGGCGGTGGCAGCAGCGGTGCTGACATTGGGACAGCGGTGTCGGGACAGCGGTGGCAGCAAGAGCTGCGGGACTGGTGGAGGGCAAGGCAGCATGGCCCTTGCTCTGCGCCTCCTACTCCTGCTGCTCCTGGCCGTGGCCCTGCCTGCCAGGGCTGCCCAGGCTGCTCCGCTGCAAGCGCGGCGAGCAGGTGAGCCGGCAGCCTGGCTGCCCTTTCCCGGCACAGCGCTCCCTGCTCCCTGGGAAGCGCTGGGGATGGTTTTGGCCAGGGCTTTAGGGAGGGTTTCCTCTGTGGGAGGGACAGAGCCCCCACAGGGCCTGGGCGGCTCCAGCCATCACTCCAGGGATGTTGCACAGGGCCTGCAAAGAGGGTGGAGAGTGACCAGAGCCATTCCAGAGCTCCCCAGGCCCCTGTGCACCTCTGGCCTTGTCCACTGACATCTGGCTCCCACAGCCTTACCGGACCCCCTTGCAGTACCCAGTTCTCTAAGGCAGAGGGGGATCCCAGCACACCATGGAAATGGGTCTGATCAGATCTTGCTCCCTTCTAGATGAGCATGCTAGGAAGGCTTCTCCAGCAGCTTGGCTCCGTGAAGATTTCCAGCCTCTTAACCCTCCAGCAGGTATGTTGTCCATGTTCCTAAAAGAATAATCATGGACAGCCTGGTAGGCACCAGGTGACAGGAGCTTCTGTGGCTGTTGAGTTTCAGGTGTGTCTGCAGGAAAGACTTTTCAGGCTCCTTTCTTGGTTGCTGCACACAAGCCCCGCTCCCATGGCAGGGGTGAGTAGTGTGTGCCTGCTGACCCCACAGGCTGAGCCCTTGTTCTGTGGGATCCCTCCCGGGGAAAATGCAAATGCTTCTCTTAAGGTCCTCCAAGAGGGAGGAACAAACCTATAGGAGACAGGAAGTCCCTGGAGGCATCCAAACACATAGGGTTTCGATAGGGTCCTGAGTGAGGTGGACAGGCAGCGTGGTGGGTGCATTTCCCTCAGCCTTCCCCTGGGACTCATCACCCGCGGGCTTTGGCTGCACATCTGGACACGCCGTGCCCGGCACAGCGGGAAGGGATCCATGGCAGCCTCGCTGCCCCACAGCTGCTGCTTTCATGCCCTGCAGGGCTGTTTCCCAGCCTGGCCTGGCTGCAGCTTCTGCCCAGCCTCTGCAGGAAGGCATTTGGCATCAGCTGCGAGGGAGCCCAAACTGCACCATGGGCCATGCCCACCCTGAGATCCTTTGCCATTTCCCTTCACTGGGGAGCTCCGGAGGGGTGGTGGTTTGGAGGAGGGAGGGCCCTGGTCCCGCTCCAAAGCTTGGATGACTTCCTGAACCTTATTAATATCTTCAACAAGCATTGCCTCCTGAAGATGCAGCCTTCCCATTGGGGAAGAGCCCCACCAGATTCATCTGTCCCTTCTCCTTTATGCAGAGATGGAAGGAAAGCCTGTGCTGAAGGCTGAGTTTCCCAGAGGAAGCAGTGGCTCATTGGCAGCCTCTGCTGCAGGAAGGGAGGCGATGCCAGGCACAGGCCCAGGAGGTAATTGCTGTGCCTCTGAGCCTGAGCCCTGCTGAGGCTTCAGCTGCCCTCTCTGCTGCTTGGCAATGCGGAAAGAGCCCGGAGAGGACCAGCACAGCCCAGGGGAATTATCCTGAGCAGGCTCAGGGGCACTCGGGTACTGAGCAGTCCTGCTGGGGTCCCTCCATGGGGGACACGAACTGAAACTTGGGAGACACTGCACAGGGTGTCCATGGTGGGGAAAGGGCCGAGGGGGAGAGCAAGGCTCCAGTGTGTCCTGAGAGGGCCTGGGTATGTCCACGTGGGCTGGGGAAGCTGTCGCCGCAGAAGGAGGGACAGAGGTTGGGAGGGACACTTGTGGCACTGCCTGCTGCAGTCTTCCCCAAGGATTTAGTGTGGATTTCCTTTGTGGGAGGGACAGAGCTCCCACGGGCCCTGGGCTACTCCTGCTGCCCCTCCAGGGATGTTGTACAGGGCCTGCAAAGAGGGTGGAGAGTGACCAGAGCCAGTCCAGAGCTCCCCAGGCCCCTGTGCACCTTTGGCCTTGTCCACTGACATCTGGCAGCCAAGGCCTTACCTGACCCCCTTGCAGTGCCCACTTCCCTAAGGCAGAGGGGGATCCCAGCACACCATGGAAATGGGTCTGATCAGATCTGTGCTCCCCTCTAGATGAGCATGCTAGGAAGGCTTCTCCAGCAGCGTGGCTCCATGAAGATTTTCAGCCTCTTAAGCCTCCTGCTGGTATGTTGTCAATGTTCCTAAAAGAATAATCATGGACAGCCTTGTAGGCACGGGGTGACAGGAGTTTCTGTGGCTGTTGAGTTACAGGTGTGTCTGCAAGAAAGACTTTTCAGGCTCCTTTCTTGGATGCTGCACACAAGCCCCGCTCCCATGGCAGGGGTGAGTAGTGTGTGCCTGCTGACCCCACAGGCTGAGCCCTTGTTCTGTGGGATCCCTCCCAGGGAAAATGCAAATAATTCTCTTAAAGTCCTCCAAGAGGGAGGAACAAACCTATAGGAGACAGGAAGTCCCTGGAGGCATCCAAACACATGGATAGGGTCCTGAGTGAGGTGGACAGGCAGCGTGGTGGGTGCATTTCCCTCCTGCTTCCCCTGGGACTCAGCAGCCAGGGGCTTTGGCTGCACATCTGGACACGCCGTGCCCGGCACAGCGGGAAGGGATCCATGGCAGCCTCGCTGCCCCGCTGCTGCTGCTGCTTTGACGCCCTGCAAGGCTGTTTCCCAGCCTGGCCTGGCTGCAGCTTCTGCCCAGCCTCTGCAGGAAGGCATTTGGCATCAGCTGCGAGGGAGCCCAAACTGCACCATGGGCCATGCCCACCCTGAGATCCCCTGCAATTTCCCAGTCTCTGAGCACATCTGGAGGGGCCGCTCTTTGGAGGAGGGAGGGCCCTGGAGCAGCCCCAGTAACCTGGTGACAAGCATTGCCTCCTGAAGATGCCACATTCCCACTGGGGAAGAGCCACACCTGATTCAGCTGTCCCTTTTCCTTTCTGCAGAGATGGAAAGAAAGCCTGTGCTGAAGGCAGCATTTCCCAGAGGAAGCAGTGGCTCCATGGCAGCCTCTGCCTCAGGAAGGGAGGCGATGCCAGGCACAGGCCCAGGAGGTAATTGCTGTGCCTCTGGGCCTGAGCCCTGCTAAGGCTTCAGCTGCCCTCTCTGCTGTCTGGCAGTGCGGGCACACAGCATTACCTGACCCCCTTGCAGTGCTCGGTTTCCTATACAAGGGGATCCCAGCACAGCATGGAACAGTTCCCATCTGTGCTCCTTTCTAGACTGGGAACGTGACTTCCATCATTTGTTAAAGCACAGTTTAAGGATGTTGGAGCTTGGTGAAGGTAGGTTATCAGCAACCCTTCGCTAACAGAATAATCATTGTCTAAGTGTAATCATTGTCCAGAGTAATATTCCTCTGTCACTTCCCTTAAGATCCTCCAAAGTTTGATGGATTCTGTAAATCCTAGCCTCCAAATTTTTACTCTTGTACCCAACAATGATCCCACAGGATTGCTGTCAGTGGGAGGAAGGAGCATTTAGCTGTCCATCTTCCTCCCGTGGGCAATGCCAGTCTGTCCTTCCGTGTGCTCTGTGCAGCCAGGGCGAAGAGCAGAGAGGGAAGGGGCCGGGCCCAGGGCTGTGCCCCGGGGCTGAGCCTTTGGCAGCTCCTTTACCGACCCCAGGGAGCCTGAGCTGCTCCTGTTGCCACTGCCAAGCCCTGGCCCTGCCCGTGGCTGGGTTTAGAGCTGCTGGCAGCTCCAGGGAGTCCTTTCTGCCCCGACTGCCCCACAAGGGACTCCTTCCATCCCAGTGTGGGGCCACTGCAGGAACGTGCTCCCCCTGCTCCTGCTCCTGAGTGGGAGGCAGAGCTGAGGGAGTGCCTTGGAGAGCACCAAGAATCCAGGTGCCCTCACTGCCACTCGGGCCTGAAGGAGAATCTTCAACAGTGTCACAGGAGCTCTTCAGTCCTGCCTTTCTTTGCAGATGAACCTGATGATGATCCTGATGCTGAATATGAGCCTGTTGACGAAGACTATCCTGTGAATGGAGATGACTTGGATTCCCAACGCATACCCATTACTGAGCCTCTGGGCGATGCTGAGGGTAGGTCAAGGCCTTTCCCCTGGGAGAGCTGCCAGCGCAGATCCCAAAGCTGGGCCAGGGGGGCATTGCTGCAAGTACCAGCACAGAACCAGGCACGTGTGTGCCCTCTCCCTGCGCAATCTCCTCCCTGCTCCTGCGGCTCAGTGGTGCCCGTGCAGATCAGCAGAGATGGCAGAAGCTGTTTTGTTACAGGTGTGTCTGCAGGGAGGAATTTCCCAGGTCCTTTGGTGGATGTTGCACGCAAGCCCAGCTCCCATCACAGGGGTGAGTAGTTTGTTCCTGCTGACCCCACAGGCTGAGCCCTCGTTTTGTGGGATCCTTTCCTGGGAAGCGGAAATATTTCTCTTAAGGTCCTCCAAGACGGAAGAAGAAACCTACAGCAGCTCGTACATCCCTGGAGGAATCCAAATATCTGGAAAAACTCCTGAGTGATGTGGACAGCCAGCGTGGTGGGTGCATTTCCCTCATGCTTCCCCTGGGACTCAGCAGCTGGGGGCATTGGCTGCACATGTGGACACGCCGTGCCCGGCACAGCGGGAAGGCATCCATGCACCACAGGCCATGCACACCCTAAGATCCCCTGCAATTTCCCAGTCTCTGGGCACATCTGGAGGGGCCGCTCTGTGCAGGAGGGAGGGCCCTGGAGCAGCTCCAAAACCCTGGCCATTCTCCTTATCCATGTCTTTGACAACTGTTGCCTGGAGCAGAAGGGCACAGTACAGAGGAATTATGGCATGCAGGCTCAGGGGGTTTGGCCTGTGCCAAGGGGCAGCAAGGTGCCTGCAGGCCCCAGCTGTGGGGTAAACAGGGAGTGAGAACGTCCTGCCCGTATCCACCGTGCTGCCAGCTCAGCAGTGCAGCACAGCACGGGCTCACGCTCCCCATTGCTCCAACAGATGCAGACAGCACCTCAACACATTCTGACATCATCTGGAAAAGCATGAGAAGAGTTTTCTGCTGGGGAACACCTTGTTTGATTAAGTTGATGGCCATTGTGGCTGGTGCGGCACTGTGCCTGATGATGTGCTGTGCAGGAATCTGGTATTGCTGGAAGAGAAAATCGTGAGTGTTTTGCGATTCTCCACCTCAAACAGCTTCCTTTAAAGGCTGCTCATAGTCAGGGAACATTCCCAGAGAGTCTGCAGTGGAGTTGTGGCCAGTCCATGATTTTCCAAATAACTCTGCTGAGGGTTCTGCTGCTGCCCAGTGCTTCCATTGGCCTCTCAATTGCTGGGCCTTGTCCTGGGAGCCCCGCTGGGGCTGCAGCCAGAGCTGGCTCCCACTGAGGCTGCCTGGCCAAGAGCAACCCCAGGGGCACGGGGCAGAGGCAGAGGGAGGTGGGGAGGAGAAAGAGCAGGGCCGAGATTGCCCTTGAAAGGCAGAGGTGCTCTGGGGCCCGCTCCTGGCCAGGGACCCTGCCCAGAGCCGTGCCCTGCTGGCCGGGGCCTTGAGGGGCAGCTGTCCACCTGGGCCCAGCTGTGCCAGCAGCTCCAGCCGTGCTGGGGAGCCTTGCCAGCTCTGGGCCCTGCTGTGCATGAGGGTCCCTGTGTGCCACTGGCAGCTGGGGCCTCAGCCACCTCCTCTCTTCACAGGTGCGCCTGTGTATCTCCAGAAGACCAGCCTAAAAACAGAGGCAATGACAACCTGATAGTTTACCCCAGCTCTTCACTTCCGCCCCTCTTTGACCTGCAGTGGCTGCATGAGCATCATGAGGCATCCCAAAACCCACCCCTCCTCAACGAGAACCTCTGCCCCTGAGCCCCCTGGTCCTGTTCCCTGGCCAGGACTGAAGGCGGGCAGCCGATGTCTGCCAGGGCAGGGCTTGGCCCACATTTTATATTTAAATAAAGAAATAGAGTTTTCGCAGCTATGTTCGTGTGGTCGCACCAGCAAAGCCCACACGACACCAGCACTGGCTGAGCTCCATGCCCAGGAGCAGCCGTGGATGGCCACGGTGTGGGCAGGCAGGAGCCAGGCAGGGGCTGCTGTGCCCAGCGGCGGGGCCCCGAGGGGATGGGGGAGCCCATGCTGAGCGTCCCTGGGCTGAGGGCACATTTCCTTCTGGGGGATCATCTGGGCCTGGACCTGAAGAGGCACACAGGGATATTTTGGTGTCCCTGCTGAGGGGTGCAGGGATCCCTCATGAGGCACAAAGGAGTATTGATGGCCTCTCCTCAGGTGTGCAGGGATCCCTCATGCGTTGGGCAGCAGGGTTAAATTTGATGGGGTTTTTACTCTTCTCAGCAAAGCACAGGGACACTTGGCCGAGGTTTTGCCAAGCTGGGAGAAAGCCTCTTGCAAAGGCTTGGGCCCAGCCTGTGGGCACAGCGGGCGGGCGCAGCCCATCCCCTGGGCCAGGCCGGGCTGCTCAGGCCGGGCCGGGCCGGGCCAGGCTCGGGCCCCGGCAGGGAAGGGCCGCGGCCCTGGGCTCTGCTGAGGCTGCTGAGCTCCGGCCTGCCCTGTGCTGCAGCCCAACACATTGACAGCCATGGCCGTGCCCTGGGCCACCGCAGGCACCCAGGGCTACAGCTGAGGCCGCGCCTTCTCCCACTGAAGGGAGGCTGGCTCTGTTCCCTCGGAGGGCACAGCTTAGCTCCCAGCACCATTGTGAACCTGCCTGCCGGGGAAGTGCTGGGGGGCAGAGAGTTCCAACCCTTCTCACTGGGAACTGTGTCTGGTGATGTAGGGATTTCAAATTTTTTTCCCTCTAAATTTGTGTCCTGGCAGAGGGTTAAGTTTGCTTGCTCTCAGTAGGGCGCTTTTCTTCTTGGCAGTCAGTGGGGCTTCAATGCAGCCAGGGTTGAAGGAGGATCTCTGGCTGCTTGGGCCATGGTTGTGGGACACCTTGGCTTCATCCTTCTTTTGTCTGTGATTTGCACTGGTGCTTGTGAAGGCATTTTACAGTAACTGGTTTCAGTTTGTTCCTCTTGGTACCAAAAACCGAGAATAAACCTCTTTAACACCACTGTAGTATTAAGAGGCAGGCCTTACTTTCTTGACTTGCTGGATTGCACAGGCCATTGGCATCACAGGGCCTTCTTGGTGGGGTCTTCAGATACCCTGGTGGTCACTGAAGAAGGAAGCTGAATTTTCTGGGAAAAAGATAGTTTCCCATGTGTGGAAAAGAATAACCTGTCACTTCCCCCTCCCTTTCTATACAAAGTGATACAGGCAAGTGCATTCATCTATCTCTATCTGCCTTGTCAATCCATCTATCTATCTATCTATCTATCTATCTATCTATCTATCTATCTATCTATCTATCTATCATCTATCTATCTTAATAATCTATTGTAGTGTTGCATTTTATTCAAATTGTATGCTCTGTCTCAAAAATGTACCTCTTGAAAATATATGGTTTATTCCAAGCTGTGTTCCTCCCCTGAAGTCCCATGAATCTACAATCCCATTTGCCCAAACCTTATTTCACACCTACACTGAATTTCCCTCTTAAGCTGTGCGAGGAAGACCAGATTCTCTCATGGCCCATCTCTCCCCTAGGCTCCCCCTCTCTCCCCCTCTCTTTCCCTTTCTCCCTTCTCCCTCTGAAACCATGTTACTCCCGGGGCTGGGTCCCCCAATAAACCCTCATCTAATCAGCATCCTCAGAAGCCGTGTGGAGTCTCCTTGCGTGCCTGCTGCTGCCAGCGAACTCACAGCCCAGGGGGCCCTCCGGGGACTCCCCGGGGAGCTCCCCTCAAAGGAGCTGCTACAATCTATGAAATATTTCTATGCATGACATTTTGTTTATTCATAAATTATGACATATCTCTTGAGAGCTGGAAAAGAATACCATCCATCTTTGATATAGAAAAGCTTGGGTGTAGGAGCAGACATGATCTGTGATTTCCTTCTTGCTAGACATATGCTGGCTTGTTTAGATTGACTTTCAACTGAAATCCTACAAAGCTGGAAAATGACTGGTGGCCATCACTCTGATATCCTTAAAAGCCCTTTTCTCATTTTAATTTTTTTCATCTATGGTGGCTGGTAAATACCTTTCTTCCTTAAGCTATGTGCAGGCAATATTGGAGGTAGAAAATAACATAACACGGCATATTTTAGATACTTGAAAATTTTCTTGTGAAATTTTATGGCAGTATCTCCTGCCTCACAGCTAAAGCAGCAGGTCAGCTACTGAGCAGAACTTACTGCATAGCTGCAGCTCATGTTTCTACAGTGGAAGTGGCTTTTTGTTCTTCTGCATGGGTATGAAACACTACCAATTGAAAGGTTGATTACAGAGCAAAGAGCCTTGTTTAGTGTAGCCTGGACTTTGGGAAGGTGGTATCTGTTAGATGAATACCCAGCAAACGACCTAAGTTATTTTTTGTGACTACTCCCTCGTGATTTTGGCCTGGCTTCTTTAGGAGATTCTGTTTTCATTTAGAAATGGCACAGTGGAGCCAGTGCTGCCTCAGGACAGGTGGAGCTGGGACAAATGGCTCATTGATTTTGATCTCAACAAAAAGCCACCTGAGCTCCTCATGACAGCAACCCCACAGAATGGTAATGGATCCATTAAAACTAACTCATCACAGAGCTTTTAACTTGAGGCTCTGACATATGTTGCTTGTTCAGTTCTGCCATGGAGGAAGGGAGTTTGTAGACAAAGAGGTTTAGCAAGGAGATCCATGTACAATAAAAGTGCTTCTATTTCAGCAAATGAAGTATCTTAGGATGTAAACCCTAATCCATACTCCAGTCTTATCCCTCCATTACCCAAATTCTTGGTCTTAATTCCTTAGTCAGTAGGAAAATATGACAGGGAAGTGTACATCCTCCTTTCCTTCTTCAGCTGGACAGCTTGTAATCTTGTCTTCTTCCACAAACAGGAGCAGCCAAACAGGAATCTTGTCATGAAAGCACACTTGGGAAAGTTTGCCCTGTGTTTCTTTTTGCCCTGAAGCAACTGAGATTCACTGGAGTCTTTACAAGCCATAAATGATGGATTTATTTGGGTTGCTAGAATCTTCCATATTTTATGACTTTTCTGCTGCACAAGAGCCTGGCACTTGCACAACTCTTGCCCCATGCACTTCTCCAGTGCTTCTTGCAGAGAAGCTTTGGGAAGCACTCAGGAAAAGTGCCATGTTCTTGTGTGGTTTATGGAGCCCACAGGACAGGGAAATGTCTTTGCAGTGGGCACTGCCTTTTATTCCAAGGTGTAGAAGGATTCTTGGCTGAACAAGGCCATGATATTCTCCTGCGGGAATGGGACAGCCCTGGTCTGCAGATTACAGAGTTACTCTGAAAACCATGTATCGTCCTCAAACAGGAACAAGATAGACCATGCACTGTCCTCAAATAGATACAACAAGGAAGAATGAGCATTGTGTCAGGATGAAACCAAATGCGCCAAGCTCGTCGTGGGAGCTGCTCATTTGGCACACCTTAGCTAAAGATGCTTATAGTGTGACAACCAATCAGTAATTAAGATGTATGTGTGAATATAGCTACTTAACCAATCAGCATTAAGCACTAGTGGCGTGCGACAGTGTATAGAGAAGGATAAACATGCCAAAGTTGCTTAATAAAGGAGGATGACATGTAGCCACATTGGCTGTGAGTGTCGTTACTCAGCCGACTCTCCAAGGAATTGGGACCCTCCTCACCAAGGAATTGTCATTGCTGTGGGCACTGGCTGTTATTCCAACACCTGTGTCATTTATTCTACTGGAATCTTTGTCAGAAAGGTTGTTCTTCACCACCGAGATTTTTAGTTGACATTTTTGATCTCAAACAGCCCAAAGTTTTCCATCTCTCAGGTTTCTGATGCTGTTTTTTCCTTTCCAGTCTGTTGTTGGCCAAGGAAGATGCTGCTTAGATTCTGCAGGCCCCCATACATGGGTACTGTTATAGGTAAAAATCGATCCAGCCAATTTAATAAAAATAAAATATAAATTTATTCACAACCGATATGCAGCCACGACAGCCAACAATCAAGGACAGCACCGACCCCGGGATGGAAGCTGGGTGAACACAGATCCACCTTCTATCGCACCCAATCCCCCCTGTTCACCAATGCTGCTTGGCAGAATCCCTTCTTATACTCTTTTTCTAGCCCGTGGCAGAGTCCCTTTGTCTTTCCTCAGGGTTTTTCACATTCATGATGCCTCTATTCTCCGTCCTGTGCTGGACAAAACCTTGTGCAGGAACTGATGTGTATCCACTCTTTGGTTACCGGAATCCCGTATGCAGATGTATGTCCTTGATGGTCCCCTCTGTCTAAGATGAACATCTCCATGGGCCATCATCGCTGGGCCTCCTCCTGTTCACACCAGTGAGAACGACAATCTCCTGTGCTGGCTGGGTTCACTTCCTATGTTAATGACACTCCTCCTACCCGACTGCCAGCTGCGGTTTCCTCACCCTGTGAAGCAATCCTCTCTTCCCTTGCTACTGTGATTTCAAGGTTTGATATTTTATTCTTTTATATATATATATTTGTGTTCTATCAGTACGAATTACCATAATATACATAACAGGAACCAAGCTGAAAGTTCTCCAGTGCTCCACAGCAACCCAGTTATCCACAGGAGGGCCAAGAGCAGCTCCAGAAGCTCCAAGGGATTCTAACAGATGAATTTCTGTCCCTCAGGAAGGCAGGGCTGTGTCTGAAGTTAAGGGTCTGACCCTGCACCCACGTTTGCATGGCAGCAGCTGTCCCATACTTTGTGCAAGACACATAACATGTTCCACTCTTAATTCAGCACTGGCTCAGTCAGTCTTATAAAGTTCTAAAAAAAGCTTTGACTGGTCAAAAAATTATTTGTATTTTAGCTGTTTGGGTTTTTTTGTTGTTGTAGTTGTTGTTGTTGTTTGTTTTGGTTTTTTGGGTTTTTTTTGTGGTTCTTTGCTTTGGTGCTCAGAAATCATGGAGGAAGAGGCAGATTTTCTGTTCAACTTGCCTGGCATTGTGCAGGGGGCAAGAAAAGGAGATGACTTTTTCACCAGCTGGTTAAGGAGCTCTAAAAGCAATTGTGCTGTCCCTAATCAGGGGGTGGGGGCACTGCTAACAGCCTGGATTGCCCCCACCTGTGTTCCCCTCCTTACCAAAGTGCTGTGTAGATCCACAGCCTTGTGCCTTGGCCCAATGGTGCAAAAATCCTCCCAACATCCCTCCGTTGGCAAAAATAAAGGCTTTGTGCTCATTAAGGTGAAAAGCTGTATGGGTGGCCTGCAGCTTATGTTCTTTTGTTGCCTGGACCCCAGTCAGTACTGACATCTAAATGACTGACCAGCCCCAAGCTGCTCTTAAGACTGATTTGATCAAAGGCACTGAAGCTCTGTTGAGTGCCAATTCTCCAGGAAAACAAGCATAGGAACTTGGATAATGTTGGTGGCAAAAGCATATTAAAGAATGGTACCAATTCTAGGCTTTATTTTGCCTTCTTTTGCTACCATGCATCAAACTGTGTCAGACTCATCACTGACCTGGGTTCTTCCAGGATAGGGTGTGCAAGGACGATCCCACAGCTCATGTGTGGACCTGGTGTGCACCAGGCCAGAGACGTGACTGTCATCCATAGCCAGCCCCTGTCTGCCAAGAGAACAGGGAGCTGCAGCTCTGAGGAACTCCGGGGTGAGGCAGCAAACAGCCCAAATGCCTAGTTTATATCAGTTACTGGTCAGGAGTATTAACTGCTGAGAGATTTTTATCTTCCTGCTTAGAGCTGGAATAAAAGAACCCTGTCAGTTTGCTTTAGCTGTGAAGAGACTCTCTTCAACAGGTTCCAGCTCTGCTGCTTGTTTCAATTAAAAGCAGAGCCAAACTCTTCTGTTGGTCACATCAAACCAACATAAGTTTCAGGAGTCTGTGAAAGACCTAAGAGTGTCAACATTATTTCATTTTATAATACTTACAGTCTTCTAATTCAGCCATGGGATACCTTGGCCATCAATGACTATATCAAATAACTGGAAAAAGCACTGGGAAAGAAGTTTTATTACAATTAAGTTTTCAAAACTAATGAAGGAATTTCATAACAAAAGCCATGTAGTAAGAATACAGTAATTTAAACATCTCAACACTCTTTGATAATGGAGCCTTGAACACCAGTCATGTGCAGTGCAGCCTCAGCTCTCCCTTTGAGGCCAGAGAACTGCCAAGGCTCAGGGCTGGGATGAGCCTTCGCCCAAAACCAGCTCCAAGATTGACTGGGAATCAATCCAGAGCAGGGCTCACACAAAGAGCAAAGTCTCAAGGCCAAAGCCAAACCTTCATCACGTTGGATTTGTTTTAACACTGATCTGGAGCAAATTTGCTTGACCTGCAACACCACTCTTACTGTAAAACTTTACATGAGGTACTAAATAAGCACTGTCCTGTCCTGTCCTGAGCTGTGCTGCCCAAATACTGTGGAGAACTTGCTCTGCCTCTGCCCCGTGCCCCTGGGGCTGCTCTTGGCCAGGCAGCCTCAGTGGGAGCCAGCTCTGGCTGCAGCCCCAGCGCACCCACAGAACAAGGCCCAGCAATTAAGAGGCCAATGGAAGCACTGGGCAGCAGCAGAACCCTCAGCAGAGTTCTTTGGACAACAATGGACTGGCCACAACTCCACAGTAGCATGACTCCCAGTCATGCTACCAATGCCAGAAGTAGAGTTATAAGAAAACTGTGGAGAAAAATCAACAACTGACCGTCTGAGCTCGTACAGCTTACGAATGCCAAGATAGCAGCCTATCAGCACAAGTGGCACAGTGAACACTGTCAACACCGTGCCTATCATGCCGGTCCTGAGCACATCCTGGGGGCAGACAATTCTTGGGAAGCGCACTGGATCCAGGGCATATATTCCTGTTTCATTGATAACGTCTGTGGGAGCAATGGGGAGCGTGAGTCCGTGCTGTGCTGCACTGCTGAGCTGGCAGCATGGTGGATACGGGCAGGACGTTCTCTGTTTCCCCCAGAGCTGGGGCCTGCAGGCACCTTGCCGGCCCTTGGCACAGGCTGTGCCAGCCAACAAAGCCCAGCAGGCCGGGAGGAGAGCCCGGGGGCAGCGCAGCTGCTTGGGCAGTGGCTGCTGCCAGGGACACGGGCCAAAGCCATCCCTGAGCAGCCACTGCCACCCCTGGCCCTCCCTGCCCCGTGACAGCTCCCCCAGCCCCAGGGGACAGGCTCAGGCCCTCTCAAGAGACACTGGAGCTATCACCTGCTGTGCCAGTGCCTGGAACTGCCTGTTCTCCTGCAGAAGAGGCTGCCACTGAGCCGCTGCTTCTTCCTGGAACAGCCACCTTCTGTGCCAGATTTTGGGTCATCGCTGGAGAAAGAAAAGGGACAGATGGATCAGATGGGACAGTTCCCCATTGGGGAGGTGTCATCTTCAGAAGCTAACACTGGTGAAAGTCATGGACAAGGATCACGAAATCAGATGAGCTTTTGGGATTGGACAGGCCCCTCCCTTCTCCAAACCACCACCTCTTGTGATCTGCCTGGAGACTGGGAAGTTGCAAGGGATCTCAGGGTGGACATGGTCCATGGTGCAGTTTGGGCTCCCTGTCAGCAGATGCCAAATGCCTTCCTGCAGAGGCTGGGCAGAAGCTGCAGCCAGGCCAGGCTGGGAAACAGCCCTGCAGGGCGTGAAAGCAGCAGCAGCAGCGAGGCTGCCATGGATCCCTTCCCGCTGTGCCGGGCACGGCGTGTCCAGATGTGCAGCCAAAGGCCCCGGCTGCTGAGTCCCAGGGGAAGCATGAGGGAAATGCACCCACCACAGCATCTCTCCAGGTCACTCAGCATCTGGCCCAGATGTTTTCCTGACTCCAGGAACTTGCTGTCTCCTCTTTGGTACTGACTGTTGGAGGACCTTAAAAGTACTTCCAGTTCATGTGGATGGATCCCACAAAAATAGGACTCAGCCTGCGGTGTCAGCAGGGACACACTACTCACCCCTGCCATGGGAGCTGGGATTGTGTGCAGCATCCAGCCCTGGGGCTTGAAAAGTCCTCCCTGCAGACACACCTGTAACTCAACAGCCAGAGAAGCTTCTGTCACCTTGTTCTTCCAGGCTTACAATAATTATTCTCTGAGGGAAACTGGTGAACTAACCTGCAGAAATTCCCAAGGGCTCCAAATCATCTTCCATCCCCACTGCTGGAGAAGCCATCCCAGCACCCTCACCTAGAAGGGAGCACAGATCAGAAGTGTTTCCATGGTGTACTGGAATCTCCTTCTGCCTTAGGGATCTGGGCACTGCAAGGGAGGGAAATGCACTGACCATGGCGTCTCACCTGTGCACTCATCATCTGGTCCAGATGCTTGGCTGCCTCCAGGGATTTTTTGTCTTCTGTGTCTTGGGTCTTGTCTCTTCGAGGACATTAGAGAAAGGTAGTTCCTCTTCATGAGGATGGGTCGGATAAGGCCATGGGAGCCAGATGTCAATGGCCATGACCAAAGCAGTACCGGGGGATGGAGAGCTATGGCCTTGCCCCGGTCACTCTCCACACTATTTCCGAGCTCTGTGAAACATCCTTGGAGTGGAAACTGAGGAAGCCCCAGACCTCTGGGGTCTCCCTCCCACAGAGGAAACCCTCCCAAAAGCCCTGGGCAAAACCATCCCCAGCACTTCCCAGGGAGCAGGGAGCGCTGTCCCGGGAAAGGGCAGCCAGGCTGCCGGCTCACCTGCTCGTCGCGCTTGCAGCGGAGAAGCCTGGGCAGCCCTGGCAGGAAGGGCCACGGCCAGGAGCAGCAGGAGTAGGAGGCGCAGAGCAAGGGCCATGGTGCCTTGTCCTCCGCCAGTCCCGCAGCTCTTGCTGCCACCGCTGTCCTGACACCGCTGTCCCAACGTCAGCACCGCTGCTGCCACCGCCGCTGCTGCCGCAACAGTTGTGCTCAGGGACTGACTGCTGGCTCCTTGTGCTGCTGTGCAACCACGGGGCTCTGGCACCTCTGGCACCTCAGAGCCTGCTGTGAGCTCATGGCCAGGGTGCAGTTGTTTCGGGAGCTGGATCTGCCTTCTTCGGGAGGGAGCTCATCCTGTCCAGCTGCTCTGCCCAAGGGCTGTGACACAGTCCCAGCTCAGCTGATCTCACAGGCTGGGACATGAAGGGATGGAGAGCAGCTCCACCAAGGACTTGGGGTGGCTGCTAGAAGAGAGGCTGGACATGAGGCAGCCATGTGCATCCAAGGGAGAGTGCCCAGCAGGTTGAAGGAAGTGATTCCACCTCTCTGCTCTGGTGAGACCCCACCTGGAGTACTGTGGAAGAGGTTTTACAGTGACCTCTGTGAGCCATCGAGAAATTTGATAAGAGGATCCATGCTAACCCCTGAAAGAATTTTCTACCAAGGTTATTGACATGGAAACCAAGAAAGAAAGAAGGATAAATAAGAGAAACCTGCAACTCCCTATTTCAATGAGTATTTTGTTTGTATCTCGTGACCAATGTGTAAAGTATAAACTTAAGAGCTTTGTAAGAATGGAGAAAAAGCATGCAGGCTAGAATAAAAACAGGGTTTGAAGCCTTCTGGAAATGGACTGTGTTGCTTTGTAGTGTCTCGATCTCTCCCAGGACAGAGTACTGCATCCTGCTCTGGGTCCCCAAGGCAGGAAGGACATGGACCTGTTGGATCTAGTCCAGAGGAGGGACAAAATGCTCTGAGGGCTGGAGCCCTTCTGCTTTGGAGACAGGCTGGGAGAGCTGGCAGTGTTCAGCCTGGAAGAGAGAAGACTCCAGGGACACCTGATTGCTGCCTTTCAGGGCCTTCTGGGGGCTTGTAAAGAGATGGGACAGAATTTTTAGTAGAGCCTTTTGTGACCAGACAGAGAGGGAATGGTTTTAATCTAAAAGATGGTCAATTCAGACTAGATGAAAGAAACACATTTTTTACACATTTGCTTTTGAAACCCTGGCACAGGTTGCCCAGGGAGGTGGACATCCATCCCTGCAGACATTCAAGCTCCTGCTCTGAGCAACCTGACCTAGTTCAAGCTGTCCCTGCTCACTGCAGGCCATTGGGACTAGATGGCCTTTAAATGTCCCTTCCAAGCCAAGCCATTCTGTGCTCCTGTGCACCATCAAAGCAGTGCTGCATTAGTGCTGGGCTGATTATGCTGGCACCTGTATTTTGGTACTTGTGCCATTTAGCAATTGGCCACGAGAGGATTGATGGGCTGGACAGTGAAGTCTGCAAATAACACTCAGTGTGCTCAAGGAGAAACAGGAGAGCAACACGGCTTCCAGTTCAGATAAATGCCAGCATTTTGCTGCCCATTCCTGGTTAGAGAAATAAAGGAATGTCCTGAAGATCCCTTCATGTGGGTGCATTACTTGCCATATCAGTACTTGTGTTCTGTAAAACAGGTAAGTTGTTACAGCTTCTTGCCCCATTTATCCCTGAATAAAACCCAAATACTGCATTGCTCCTTGTCTACTTTCTTCCAAGTCAGGGCAAATTTTGTTAATTACTGTGTGGGACATATTCATCTGTTCACAAGCAAATTCCTCTTGCCACTCTCACAATGGCAAGACTGCTGTGTTGATTTGCTCTAATCGGACTGTAATTAAGGCCTACCTCTCACTAGAATTAAAGCTGATGCATTGGGAGGCAAAGTGTTGAGTCATTTCTCCTGGAGTCTGACACTGTAGAGAGTTTTTCTGTAAGTAAATGACATTTGAAGACAGGTGTAGTCTACCATACTTCTGGCATACTAGAAGTGAGAAAAAACCCTTTGAATCAGGATTTTATCCATTCTTCTGTCTCCTCCTCTTCCTAGGAATTTTAATCTCTGAGGTCTAAGCTCTTCAGCTGCCTCACAAACATTGTTTTAATTCAGACAGTCATCCATGCAGTGAGCCACAAATCAGGACCATGGTGTGAACCTTGAAGCAATGTAGGTTTATAGCACTGAAAATAATAATCCAATACCCAGGTTAAGCCAAGCCTATTGGTTATTTCCCAAATAACTCTATCTATCCTCCGTGATGTTTCAAAAACAATCATTGTGAAAGCTAGGAGCGGGGAGAGAGAATGTTATCAAAATTAAAAATAGAGCTTTCTCAGATTTTTATATTCCTATAAAAAGAGAGTCCAAAATGTTCATCTATGGAACATCAAGTAAGAAGTGAACAAAAGACTGTCAAAATAATTGCTTGGGGACCAAAAATAACCATAAATAAAAACAAGTTTAAATGTAGATAATAAGTAAACCATCATGCTGAGAAAAAAAAACAGACCTGCCAAAACTAAAACCAATAAGACTGTTTCATCTGTCTCAAAAAAAAAAAAAAAAAAAAAAGAAAAGAAAACCTGGAAATAATCAGAGATTCTCAAGGGCGTTACTATATATAGAAACTTCCTGGTATTGGGAAAAACATGAAGGAAAGTGCAGCATGCAATTTACAGATGTAACCTAGAATTTTTTAGGGAGGGCCAGGGGTGGCAGTGGCTGCTCAGGGATGGCTTTGGCCCGTGTCCCTGGCAGCAGCCACTGCCCAAGCAGCTGCGCTGGCCCCGGGCTCTCCTCCCGGCCTGCTGGGCTTTGTTGGCTGGCACAGCCTGTGCCCAGGGGCGGCAAGGTGCCTGCAGGCCCCAGCTCTGGGGGAAAAAGAGAACGTCCTGCCCGTATCCACCGTGCTGCCAGCTCAGCAGTGCAGCACAGCATGGGCTCACGCTCCCCATCGCTCCCACAGATGCGGCCGACCCCACAACACGTGTTTCCCATGCCCAGAAGAGCCTCAGAATGGGTTGCTGTTGGGGAACCCTCTGTTTGCATGTGATAAGGGCAAGTCTGGCTATCTGTTTCTGCCAGGAAATTATTTGGAAGTGCTCAACTGAACCTCGACTCAGAGCTTCGGCACTGCAGTTCATGTCTTTGATTGTAATTCGGTCCTAGCAGTCAGTTTTATACCCCTCCCCTTATTTTCTATTGTTATAGCATATTTTATTACCAAGGGCTTGCTCCTTTACCCCATTTGTTGGTTTTGCCCCACTTGTCCATCTCTCCAAAGACCTGCCCTTTTGTTCACTGTTCCTCCTCCCATTGCATGTCAGTCCCTCTCCAAGCCTGCCCCTTGCTCTAGAAACTTCCCTATCAATTTTGTATCGTTCGGAACCCCATTGGTTTGTTTAAGTTCTTCCCCTCCCCTGTAATCCCCAATTGGTTTAAATATTGTATTCCCCGCCTGGTGTTCCACCCTCAGTTTCTCCCAATTGGCTAAAGATTGTATCCTCCCCTGGGACCCTGCCAAGTTTGTAAGTTGGTGTATGCCTTTAGTGCAGTGTTGGCCTGCCCCTGGTCGTCTGTAGAATAATCACCTTCGGAAAACATAGAGCAGACCTCACCCCGTTCCTTGTCCCTACCCTCAGGGCAGTCCTACCCCCAAGGCAGTCCACCTGTGCTGTAGAGCAGCTGTGCCCTGCAGCCACAGCCCAGATTCGACAGTTTTCTGGGGGCGGCCCAGTGCCACTGTGGGTGTGGGCAGCTAGTGGGGCTGAAGACATGGGGCAGCACAGCACTTCCCAAATCAGCTCTTCTGCTGCAATAAAGAGATGCAGTTGTCACGCGAGTGCCTGGGAGGTTGCACCAGCAAAGCCAACCTGTCAGCAGCACTGCCTGAGCTCCATGTCCAGGAGCAGCCGTGGAGGCCAGGACTGGGCCCAGCTGTGCACGAGGGTCCCTGTGTGCCACTGGCAGCTGGGGCCTCAGCCACCTCCTCTCTTCACAGGTGCTCCTCTCCATCTCCAGAAGAACAGCCTAACAACGCAGGCAGCGAGAATTTGAGCCATGACCTCAGCTCTCCACTTCTGCCCCTATCTGCCCTGCCATGGCTGCAGCAGTGTCACGAGGCCATCCCAAAACCCACCGCTCCTCAACGAGTACCTCTGCCCCTGAGCCCCCTGGTCCTGTTCCCCGGCCAGGACTGAAGGTGGGCAGCCCTTGCCTGGCAGGGCAGGGCGTGGCCCACATTTTATATTCAAATAAAGAGTTGGAGTTTTCACAGTTATGTCTGGGTGGTAGCAGCAGCAAAGCCCACCTGGCAGCAGCACTGCCTGAGCTCCATGCCCAGGAGCAGCCGTGGATGGCCACGGTGTGGGCAGGCAGGAGCCAGGCAGGGGCTGCTGTGCCCAGCGGCGGGGCCCCGAGGGGATGGGGGAGCCCATGCTGAGCATCCCTGGGCTGAGGGCGCATTTCCTTCTGTGGGATCATCTGGGCCTGGACCTGAAGAGGCACAAAGGGATATTTTGGGTTGCCTGATGAGGGTTCCAGGAGTCCCGCATGTTTTAAATGAATTAGCTTTTTTTGATTAATAAGGAGAATTTATTCCATAATTAAAATTCAGTCGTAGAAAATCTAGAAGCAAATATCAGATTGGCCCTGAAGCAGGCTAACAGCGTCAGGTGAGACAGGTGGGGCATTTCTCTCCCCTGTGCATCACGAAGGGACAGCTCTCTCAAAGTCTTTTTTGTCCATTTCCAAGCTCCAAGCGGTGTGGAGAGCAGGAGTTTTTCTGCTTTCTTATGGTTGTTTTTATCCTTTTTGCATATTCTTGTATTTTTTCCTTTCTTGCTGCAGCTCTTGCTGAGAGTTTCCCCAAAACTGGTAAAAAATTCACTTTGTTAGAGGAAAATCTCCTGCAATATGCATTCTAGGAGGCACACATTTATCTTATAGATGATGCAAATCGAATGCACATTGCTGAGGTTTGGTCAGAGAAATAATCTTCTGGAATCAGCATTTCTGGGGATGAATATTCAGGCTAGGATTTTGGTGCATGTTGATTGCCCTGAACCCTCCTTTGTTATGCTAGGATTTTCATTAGGCGAGATTATTGTAGTCTCAGCATGAATTTGTGCATACAATCTATCAGAATCCCTCCCTTTCTCTATTAATTTATTAAATTTGTACTTTTAGGATACACTTTGACAAAGCTTACTTATTTTCTAATTTTATGTTTAGTATTTATAAAACTTGACAACTACACTTTCATACTACTAGTCAGGGCATAAAATTAACAGCTCTTCTCATAAGGTAGATTATTCTAAATCTTTAATTTCTTTTCTTTGGATTGTCAATTATATTTTTTATATCAATGCATGTGCTTATTGTAATTTAGATATATTTTGACTCCATAGTCGTTTAAGGCTGGTAATATTGTAAAATAAGTTTTTCATGTTTTCTTATGTTGCCTGCTAAAACGTGTCTTTATAACTGTCTCATGTTCTTGTTTTCTAATTCTTGAGCAATTTGCTTTATTCTACTCTCAGGATTTATTTCTTCTCTAGCTCTTCCAGAACAAAAAGTTTTAACATATTGCTTACAAATTTTGCCATTTTATTCTTTTTGCTCTATTTCACATTTTCTTTTTTGCAGTGTCTTTTACTACTCATAGTGCACATTCTGAATTTGTTAAAATTATAGCGTACTGCACTAACTTGGGAGTGTGTATATGGCTCATTCTTTTTGGGCTTGGATGACTGATACAGTGACAATAATCCTCTGCAGTTTTAACTCTCTAGCTCTCTCAAAGCCCCTTTGGGTTGCAGCCAAAGGGCCAAGATGTGTATCTTCTTGGTAGCAGAGCTTACACCTTGGGATCTAGTCACTGACGTCATTCGTCTCATTCTCAGTATTTACTTCATAAGATTTATAAGAGACTTTTAAATTGTTTTTCAGGATTTAGGATAGCATCTGCTTATTTCTAATTGTTATAGTTTTATTTCTTTGACATTTTAGCTCTAAAGTTGTAATTAGTCTGTACACTTCTCTTTCTTTCAGCTATACTTGGCTTTTTTCCTTTATTTTAATTTGATCCTTATTAAATATCTAACAGCTTTTGTTATATCCTTTCTGATTTAATGTTACTTTTAGTGTTTCTTTAAACTTAAATCTGGTTTGTATCTTATATACTTAATTTTTTTCCGATTTTTCACGAATCATATTATTGTTCTAATATATTCTTTACAGTGTTTCATTAGCTTTTACTTCTATATCTTTTCTCTGTTATAACAAAAGCACTAAAATATTTTATTTTTTGAAATAAATTTGCATATCACACCTTAAATATTCAGTTCACTTAAAACAACCTCATGAATAATACAGTTTAAAATAAAATATTTTACTTCTCCTAACAATGGGTTTTACAGCTTACAAGCTTAGGTATTAACATGCATCAGGCTATTTTACTTCAAGGAGTAGTGGTGACTTTTTAGTGAGGTTTGGCTGGTGTTTCTGTTGGTGGATTTACAGGTCTTCTGTCCTGTCTTTCTTTGCAGCTGAACCTGCTGGTGAAGGTGGTGCAGCTTCCCAAGCCACGTCCAGGACTGAGGCTGTGGGAGATGCTGAGGGTAGGTCAAGGCCTTTCCCCTGGGAGAGCTGCCAGCTCAGAGCCCAAAGCTGGGCCAGGGAGGCATCGCTGCAGGTGCCAGCACAGAACCATGCACGTGTGTGCCCGCGCCCTGCACGATCCCCTCACCGCTCCTGCGGCTCAGTGGTGCCCGTGCAGATCAGCAGAGATGGCAGAAGCTTCTGTGGCTTTTGTGTTACAAGTGTGTCTGCAGGGAGGACTTCTCCAGCTCCTTTGCTGATTCCTACACAGAAGCCTGGCAACCATCGCAGAGGTGAGTAGTGTGTCCCTGCTGACTCCTCAGGCTGAGCCCTGCTTTTGTGGGGTCCATTCCTGGGAAATGGAACTACTTTCTCTTTAAGTCCTCCACCAGAAGAGATCAAAGACATGGCAGACAAGAAATTCCAGAATCCATTAGAAATTATGTGGCAAATGCTGAAGAAAGTGCTGCAGGGAGGACAAGGTGGGTGCATTTGCCTCATGCTTCCCCTGGCACACAGGAGCCGGGGGCTTTGGCTGCACATCTGGACACGCCGTGCCCGGCACAGTGGGAAGAGATCCATGGCAGCCTCGCTGCCCCGCTGCTGCTTTCACGCCCTGCAGGGCTGTTTGCCAGCCTGGCCTGGCTGCAGCTTCTGCCCAGCCTCTGCCGGAAGTTATTGGGCATCAGCTGACAGGCCATGCCCAAACTGTAAGACACCCTGAGATCCCCCACTATATCCAGCCCTGCAGATTAGGAAAAGGGTGGCTGTTTGGAGGTGGAAGTGCTCTCATCATGCCACTGTAACCTGGCCATTTTCCTGCTCCATAAATTTCACAAATATTACCTCTGATGCCACCACCCAAGTGGGAAACAGCTCCATCTGATGCAGCTGTCTCCCTTCCTTTGTCAAGAGATGGACATAGTGCTTCAGTGGAAGGTGGTATTTCTTGAAGGAAGCACTCCATCTTCGGTGCCAGCCCCTGCTGCAGGAAGGAAGGCGAAGCCAGACACGGGCACAGGCACAGCAGGTAATTGCTGTGCCGGGCTCAGGCCTGGCCGGGGCTGTGTGGCAGCAGCTCTTCTCCCAGGGCCTGCCCTTGCCCGGCCTGGCAGCAGCCAAAGCTGGAGGCGCCTCGGCTTCCAGGCCTCTGGAGCTGGTTCAGAGCCCCGGCGAAACGGGGCTGGTGCAGCAACGTCCCTGGCGCTGCAGCTGCTGCGGAGCTGGCCCTGAGTGCCCAGAGGCCCAAGGCACAGGAGCAGCCCCGAGCGGGAGCCCTGCCGCCAGCCCAGGGCCAGAGCCAGCTCTGGCACACAATGGAAACAGTTCTCATCTTGGTTTGCTTCCAGACTGGGATGCTGGGAAGGATTCTCCATTAGCCTGGCGCTCTGAAGTTGTGAAGCCCTCTGAGCATTCTGCAGGTATGTTCTCACTGTCCCACCAAGGCGTAATGTTTGACTGACTGGTAAGAACCAGGTGACAGAAGCTTCTCTGGCTGTTGTGTTACAGGCGTGTCTGCAGGGACGACCTCACCAACTCCTACCTTGGATGCTGCACAAAAGCCCAGCTCCCATGGCAGGGGTGAGTAGTGTGTCCCTGCTGACCCCTCAGGCTGAGCCCTGCTTTTGTGGGGTCCATTCCTGGGAAATGGAACCACTTTCTCTTAAGGTCCTCTGACAGGAGAGACCAAAGACATGGCAGGCAGGAAATTCCAGGACCCATTAGAAATCATGTGGCAAATGCTGAAGGAACGTCTGCAGAGAAGACAAGGTGGGTGCATTTCCCTCATGCTGCTCCTGGGACTCAGCAGCCGGGGGCATTGGCTGCACATCTGGACACGTCGTGCCCGGCACAGCAGGAAGGGATCCATGGCAGCCTCGCTGCCCCGCTGCTGCTTTCACGCCCTGCAGGGCTGTTTCCCAGCCTGGCCTGACTGCAGCTTCTGCCCAGCCTCTGCAGGAAGGCATTTGGCATCAGCTGGCAGACAGCCCCAGTTGCACCACAGGCCATGCCCACCCTCAGATGCCCTGCAATTTCCTGGTGTCCAGGCAGATCAGATGTTGGGGCTGTTTGGGGAAGGAAGCAGCCTTGGGTTGTCCCAAAATCCTGGGTGTTTTCTGATCCTTATGCATCCCTTTCACAAGTGATGCCTCCTGAAATTGTCCCCTTCCCCATTCCCAGTCAGGAATGTTTTCATCTGATCCAGCTGTCTCTTCTCCATTCTCCAGAAATGAAAGGAGAGCCTGCGGAGAAAGAAGCATTTCCCGGAGGAAGCAGTGGTTGCATGCCAGCCTCAGCTCCAGGAAGGGAGGCCATGCCAGGCACAGGCACAGGAGGTAATTGCTGTGCCTCTGGGCCTGAGCCCTGCTGAGGCTTGAGCTGCCCTCTCTGCTGTTTGGCAGTGCGGGCACAGCCTGGACTAGAGCAGCACAGCCCAGGGGAATTATCCCGAGCAGGCTCAGGGCACTGAGCAGTCCTGCTGGGGTCCCTCCATGGGAGACATGTCCTGAAACCTGGCAGCGACTGCACGGGGTGCCCACGGTGGGGAAAGGACAGAGGGGGAGAGCAAGGCTCCAGTGTGTCCTGAGAGGGCCTGGCTGTTTGCCCTTGGGATCTGGGGGGTTTCCCCACAGAAGGAGGGCAGGAGGGACAGAGGGAGGGCAGGATGGATAGCTGTGGCACTGCCTGCTGCAGTTTTCCCCCATGCTTTAGGGAGGATTTCTTCTGTGTGTGAGGGGGAGAGTCCCAGGTCCCTGCACTGCTGCAGCCAGCCCTCCCAGGGATGTTGCTGAGGGCAGGGAAAGAGTGTGGAGAGTGACCAGGAGCCAGCCCAGAGCTCCCCAGGCCCCTGGGCAGCTTTGGCCATGTCTATTCACATCTGGCTCCCATGGCCTTACCCGACTCCCTGGCAGTGCCCAGTTCCCTGTGGCAGAAAGAGATCCCAGTACACACTGGAAAATGTTCTCATCTGTGCTGCATTGTAGATGAGGGTGCTGGGAAGGCTTCTCCATCAGCTTGGATGAAGAAAGTTTTGAAGCCCTTGGAGCCTCCTGCAGGTATGTTCTCAGTGTGCCACCAAGGAAGAATTGTAGACAAGCGGGCAGGCACCAGGTGACAGAAGCTTCTGTGGCTGTTGTGTTACAGATGTGTCTACAGGGAAGACTTCTCCAGCTTCTCCAGCTGCTACCTTGGATGCTGCACTCAAGCCCAGCTCCCATCTCAGGGGTGAGTAGTGTGTCCCTGCTGACCCCACAGGCTGAACCCTGCTTTTCTGGGATCCATTCCTGGCAAATGGAAATATTTTTCTCTAAGGTACTCCAACAGGGAAAATCCAAGATACAACAGATAAGATATCCCTGGAAGCAACCAAACAGATGAGGCAAGAGCTGAAGGATCCCCTGCAGACAAGAGAAGGTGGGTGCATTTCCCTCATGCTTCCCCTGGGAGTCAGCAGCCGGGGTCTGTGGCTGCACATCTGGACACGCCATGCCTGGCACAGTGGGAAGAGATCCATGGCAGCCTCGCTGCCCCGCTGCTGCTTTCACGCCCTGCAGGGCTGTTTGCCAGCCTGGCCTGGCTGCAGCTTCTGCCCAGCCTCTGCCGGAAGTTATTGGGCATCAGCTGACAGGCCATGCCCAAACTGTAAGACACCCTGAGATCCCCCACTATATCCAGCCCTGCAGATTAGGAAAAGGGTGGCTGTTTGGAGGTGGAAGTGCTCTCATCATGCCACTGTAACCTGGCCATTTTCCTGCTCCATAAATTTCACAAATATTACCTCTGATGCCACCACCCAAGTGGGAAACAGCTCCATCTGATGCAGCTGTCTCCCTTCCTTTGTCAAGAGATGGACATAGTGCTTCAGTGGAAGGTGGTATTTCTTGAAGGAAGCACTCCATCTTCGGTGCCAGCCCCTGCTGCAGGAAGGAAGGCGAAGCCAGACACGGGCACAGGCACAGCAGGTAATTGCTGTGCCGGGCTCAGGCCTGGCCGGGGCTGTGTGGCAGCAGCTCTTCTCCCAGGGCCTGCCCTTGCCCGGCCTGGCAGCAGCCAAAGCTGGAGGCGCCTCGGCTTCCAGGCCTCTGGAGCTGGTTCAGAGCCCCGGCGAAACGGGGCTGGTGCAGCAACGTCCCTGGCGCTGCAGCTGCTGCGGAGCTGGCCCTGAGTGCCCAGAGGCCCAAGGCACAGGAGCAGCCCCGAGCGGGAGCCCTGCCGCCAGCCCAGGGCCAGAGCCAGCCCTGGCACACAATGGAAACAGTTCTCATCTTGGTTTGCTTCCAGACTGGGATGCTGGGAAGGATTCTCCATTAGCCTGGCGCTCTGAAGTTGTGAAGCACTCTGAGCATTCTGCAGGTATGTTCTCACTGTCCCACCAAGGCGTAATGTTTGACTGACTGGTAAGAACCAGGTGACAGAAGCTTCTCTGGCTGTTGTGTTACAGGCGTGTCTGCAGGGACGACCTCACCAACTCCTACCTTGGATGCTGCACAAAAGCCCAGCTCCCATGGCAGGGGTGAGTAGTGTGTCCCTGCTGACCCCTCAGGCTGAGCCCTGCTTTTGTGGGGTCCATTCCTGGGAAATGGAACCACTTTCTCTTAAGGTCCTCTGACAGGAGAGACCAAAGACATGGCAGGCAGGAAATTCCAGGACCCATTAGAAATCATGTGGCAAATGCTGAAGGAACGTCTGCAGAGAAGACAAGGTGGGTGCATTTCCCTCATGCTGCTCCTGGGACTCAGCAGCCGGGGGCATTGGCTGCACATCTGGACACGTCGTGCCCGGCACAGCAGGAAGGGATCCATGGCAGCCTCGCTGCCCCGCTGCTGCTTTCACGCCCTGCAGGGCTGTTTCCCAGCCTGGCCTGACTGCAGCTTCTGCCCAGCCTCTGCAGGAAGGCATTTGGCATCAGCTGGCAGACAGCCCCAATTGCACCACAGGCCATGCCCACCCTCAGATGCCCTGCAATTTCCTGGTGTCCAGGCAGATCAGATGTTGGGGCTGTTTGGGGAAGGAAGCAGCCTTGGGTTGTCCCAAAATCCTGGGTGTTTTCTGATCCTTATGCATCCCTTTCACAAGTGATGCCTCCTGAAATTGTCCCCTTCCCCATTCCCAGTCAGGAATGTTTTCATCTGATCCAGCTGTCTCTTCTCCATTCTCCAGAAATGAAAGGAGAGCCTGCGGAGAAAGAAGCATTTCCCGGAGGAAGCAGTGGTTGCATGCCAGCCTCAGCTCCAGGAAGGGAGGCCATGCCAGGCACAGGCACAGGAGGTAATTGCTGTGCCTCTGGGCCTGAGCCCTGCTGAGGCTTGAGCTGCCCTCTCTGCTGTTTGGCAGTGCGGGCACAGCCTGGACTAGAGCAGCACAGCCCAGGGGAATTATCCCGAGCAGGCTCAGGGCACTGAGCAGTCCTGCTGGGGTCCCTCCATGGGAGACATGTCCTGAAACCTGGCAGCGACTGCACGGGGTGCCCACGGTGGGGAAAGGACAGAGGGGGAGAGCAAGGCTCCAGTGTGTCCTGAGAGGGCCTGGCTGTTTGCCCTTGGGATCTGGGGGGTTTCCCCACAGAAGGAGGGCAGGAGGGACAGAGGGAGGGCAGGATGGATAGCTGTGGCACTGCCTGCTGCAGTTTTCCCCCATGCTTTAGGGAGGATTTCTTCTGTGTGTGAGGGGGAGAGTCCCAGGTCCCTGCACTGCTGCAGCCAGCCCTCCCAGGGATGTTGCTGAGGGCAGGGAAAGAGTGTGGAGAGTGACCAGGAGCCAGCCCAGAGCTCCCCAGGCCCCTGGGCAGCTTTGGCCATGTCTATTCACATCTGGCTCCCATGGCCTTACCCGACTCCCTGGCAGTGCCCAGTTCCCTGTGGCAGAAAGAGATCCCAGCACACACTGGAAAATGTTCTCATCTGTGCTGCATTGTAGATGAGGGTGCTGGGAAGGCTTCTCCATCAGCTTGGATGAATAAAGTTCTGAAGCCCTTGGAGCCTCCTGCAGGTATGTTCTCAGTGTGCCACCAAGGAAGAATTGTAGACAAGTGGGCAGCCACCAGGTGACAGAAGCTTCTGTGACTGTTGTGTTACAGATGTGTCTACAGGGAGGACTTCTCCAGCTGCTACCTTGGATGCTGCACTCAAGCCCAGCTCCCATCTCAGGGGTGAGTAGTGTGTCCCTGCTGACCCCAAAGGTTGAGCCTTGCTTTTGTGGGGTCCATTCCTGGGAAATGGAAATATTTTTCTCTAAGGTACTCCAACAGGGAAGATCCAAGACAGAACAGACAAGATATCCCTTCAATCACCCAAAGAGATAAGGCAAGAGCTGAAGGATCTCCTGCAGACAAGACAAGGTGGGTGCATTTCCCTCATGCTTCCCCTGGGACTCAGCAGCCAGGGGCTTTGGCTGCACATCTGGACACGCCGTGCCCGGCACAGCAGGAAGGGATCCATGGCAGCCTCGCTGCCCCGCTGCTGCTTTCACGCCCTGCAGGGCTGTTTCCCAGCCTGGCCTGACTGCAGCTACAGCCCAGCCTCTGTAGGAAGTTATTTGTCATCAACTGACAGGCATTCCTAACTGTAACACATCCTGAGATCCCCCACTATATCCAGCCCTGCAGATTAGGAAAGGGTGGCTGTTTGGAGGTGGAAGTGCTCTCATCATGCCACCATAACCTGACCATTTTCCTGCTCCATAAATTTCACAAATATTACCTCTGATACCACCACCCAAGTGGGGAACAGCCCCATCTGATGCAGCTGTCTCCCTTCCTTTGTCAAGAGATGGACATAGTGCTTCAGTGGAAGGTGGCATTTCTTGAAGGAAGCACTCCATCTTCGGTGCCAGCCCCTGCTGCAGGAAGGAAGGCAAAGCCAGACACGGGCACAGGCACAGCAGGTAATTGCTGTGCCGGGCTCAGCCCTGGCTGGGGCTGTGTGGCAGCAGCTCTTCCCCCAGGGCCTGCCCTTGCCCGGCCCGGCAGCAGCCAAAGCTGGAGGTGCCTCGGCTTCCAGGCCTCTGGAGCTGTTTCAGAGCCCCGGGGAAACAGGACTGGTGCAGCAAGGTCCCTGGCGCTGCAGCTGCTGCGGAGCTGGCCCTGAGTGCCCAGAGGCCCAAGGCACAGGAGCAGCCCCGAGCGGGAGCCCTGCCGCCAGCTCAGGGCCAGAGCCAGCCCTGGCACACAATGGAAACAGTTCTCATCTTGGTTTGCTTCCAGACTGGGATGCTGGAAAGGATTCTCCATTAGCCTGGCGCTCTGAAGTTGTGAAGCCCTCTGAGCATTCTGCAGGTATGTTCTCACTGTCCCATCAAGGCGTAATGTTTGACTGACTGCTCAGGGCCAGGTGACAGAAGTTTCTGTGTCTCTTGTTTTACAGCTGTGTCTGAAGGGACAACTCCACCAACTCCTACCTTGGATGCTGCACAAAAGCCCAGCTCCCATGGCAGGGGTGAGTAGTGTGTCCCTGCTGACCCCAAAGGCTGAGCCCTGCTTTTGTGGGATCCATTCCTGGGAAATGGAACTACTTTCTCTAAAGGTCCACCCACAGGAGAGACCAAAGACATGGCAGGCAAGAAATTCCAGGACCCATTAGAAATCGTGTGGCAAATGCTGAAGGAACGTCTGCAGAAAAGACAAGGTGGGTGCATTTCCCTCATGCTTCCCCTGGGACTCAGCAGCCGGGGGCTTTGGCTGCACATCTGGACACGTCGTGCCCGGCACAGCAGGAAGGGATCCATGGCAGCCTCGCTGCCCCGCTGCTGCATTCACGCCCTGCAGGGCTGTTTCCCAGCCTGGCCTGGCTGCAGCTTCTGCCCAGCCTCTGCCGGAAGTTATTGGGCATCAGCTGACAGGCAGCCCAAACTGTAACACACCCTGAGATCCCCCACTATATCCAGCCCTGCAGATTAGGAAAAGGGTGGCTGTTTGGAGGTGGAAGTGCTCTCATCATGCCACTGTAACCTGGCCATTTTCCTGCTCCATAAATTTCACAAATATTCCCTCTGATGCCACCACCCAAGTGGGGAACAGCTCCATCTGATGTAGCTGTCTCCCTTCCTTTGTCAAGAGATGGACATAGTGCTTCAGTGGAAGGTGGCATTTCTTGAAGGAAGCACTCCATCTTCGGTGCCAGCCCCTGCTGCAGGAAGGAAGGCAAAGCCAGACACGGGCACAGGCACAGCAGGTACTTGCTGTGCCGGGCTCAGCCCTGGCCGGGGCTGTGTGGCAGCAGCTCTTCCCCCAGGGCCTGCCCTTGCCTGGCCCGGCAGCAGCCAAAGCTGGAGGTGCCTCGGCTTCCAGGCCTCTGGAGCTGGTTCAGAGCCCCGGGGAAACGGGACTGGTGCAGCAACGTCCCTGGCGCTGCAGCTGCTGCGGAGCTGGCCCTGAGTGCCCAGAGGCCCAAGGCACAGGAGCAGCCCCGAGCGGGAGCCCTGCCGCCAGCCCAGGGCCAGAGCCAGCCCTGGCACACAATGGAAACAGTTCTCATCTTGGTTTGCTTCCAGACTGGGATGCTGGGAAGGATTCTCCATTAGCCTGGCGCTCTGAAGTTGTGAAGCCCTCTGAGCATTCTGCAGGTATGTTCTCACTGTCCCACCAAGGCGTAATGTTTGACTGTCTGGTAAGAACCAGGTGACAGAAGCTTCTGTGGCTGTTGTGTTACAGGCGTGTCTGCAGGGACGACCTCACCAACTCCTACCTTGGATGCTGCACAAAAGGCCAGCTCCCATGGCAGGGGTGAGTAGTGTGTCCCTGCTGACCCCTCAGGCTGAGCCCTGCTTTTGTGGGATCCATTCCTGGGAAATTGAACTACTTTCTCTTAAGGTCCTCGGACAGTAGAGACCAAAGTCATGGCAGGCAAGAAATTCCGGGACTCATTAGAAATCATGTGGCAAATGCTGAAGGAATGTCTGCAGAGAAGACAAGGTGGGTGCATTTAGCTCATGCTTCCCCTGGGACTCAGCAGCCGGGGGCTTTGGCTGCACATCTGGACACGCCGTGCCCGGCACAGCAGGAAGGGATCCATGGCAGCCTCGCTGCCCCGCTGCTGCTTTCACGCCCTGCAGGGCTGTTTCCCAGCCTGGCCTGGCTGTAGCTTCTGCCCAGCCTCTGCAGGAAGGCATTTGGCATCAGCTGACAGACAGCCCCAGTTGCACCACAGTCCATGCCCACCCTCAGATCCCCTGCAAATTCCTTCTGTCCAGGCAGATCAGATGTTGGGGCTGTTTGGGGATGGAAGCAGCCCTGGGTTGTCCCAAAATCCTGGTTGTTTTCTGATCCTCATCCATTCCTTTCACAAGTGATGCCTCACCTTCTCCATTCCCAGTCAGGAATGTTTCCATCTGATCCAGCTATCTCTTTTCCCTTCTCCAGAAATGAAAGGAGAGCCTGTGCAGAAGGAAGTATTTCCCGGAGGAAGCAGTGGTTCCGTGCCAGCCTCTGCTGAAGGAAGGGAGGCCATGCCAGGCACAGGCACAGGAGGTAATTGCTGTGCCTCTGGGCCTGAGCCCTGCTGAGGCTTGAGCTGCCCTCTCTGCTGTTTGGCAGTGCGGGCACAGCCTGGACTAGAGCAGCACAGCCCAGGGGAATTATCCCGAGCAGGCTCAGGGCACTGAGCAGTCCTGCTGGGGTCCCTCCATGGGAGACATGTCCTGAAACCTGGCAGCGACTGCACGGGGTGCCCACGGTGGGGAAAGGACAGAGGGGGAGAGCAAGGCTCCAGTGTGTCCTGAGAGGGCCTGGCTGTTTGCCCTTGGGATCTGGGGGGTTTCCCCACAGAAGGAGGGCAGGAGGGACAGAGGGAGGGCAGGATGGATAGCTGTGGCACTGCCTGCTGCAGTTTTCCCCCATGCTTTAGGGAGGATTTCTTCTGTGTGTGAGGGGGAGAGTCCCAGGTCCCTGCACTGCTGCAGCCAGCCCTCCCAGGGATGTTGCTGAGGGCAGGGAAAGAGTGTGGAGAGTGACCAGGAGCCAGCCCAGAGCTCCCCAGGCCCCTGGGCAGCTTTGGCCATGTCTATTCACATCTGGCTCCCATGGCCTTACCCGACTCCCTGGCAGTGCCCAGTTCCCTGTGGCAGAAAGAGATCCCAGCACACACTGGAAAATGTTCTCATCTGTGCTGCATTGTAGATGAGGGTGCTGGGAAGGCTTCTCCATCAGCTTGGATGAATAAAGTTCTGAAGCCCTTGGAGCCTCCTGCAGGTATGTTCTCAGTGTGCCACCAAGGAAGAATTGTAGACAAGTGGGCAGGCACCAGGTGACAGAAGCTTCTGTGACTGTTGTGTTACAGATGTGTCTACAGGGAGGACTTCTCCAGCTGCTACCTTGGATGCTGCACTCAAGCCCAGCTCCCATCTCAGGGGTGAGTAGTGTGTCCCTGCTGACCCCAAAGGTTGAGCCTTGCTTTTGTGGGGTCCATTCCTGGGAAATGGAAATATTTTTCTCTAAGGTACTCCAACAGGGAAGATCCAAGACAGAACAGACAAGATATCCCTTCAATCACCCAAAGAGATAAGGCAAGAGCTGAAGGATCTCCTGCAGACAAGACAAGGTGGGTGCATTTCCCTCATGCTTCCCCTGGGACTCAGCAGCCAGGGGCTTTGGCTGCACATCTGGACACGCCGTGCCCGGCACAGCAGGAAGGGATCCATGGCAGCCTCGCTGCCCCGCTGCTGCTTTCACGCCCTGCAGGGCTGTTTCCCAGCCTGGCCTGGCTGCAGCTACAGCCCAGCCTCTGTAGGAAGTTATTTGTCATCAACTGACAGGCATTCCTAACTGTAACACATCCTGAGATCCCCCACTATATCCAGCCCTGCAGATTAGGAAAAGGGTGGCTGTTTGGAGGTGGAAGTGCTCTCATCATGCCACCATAACCTGACCATTTTCCTGCTCCATAAATTTCACAAATATTACCTCTGATACCACCACCCAAGTGGGGAACAGCCCCATCTGATGCAGCTGTCTCCCTTCCTTTGTCAAGAGATGGACATAGTGCTTCAGTGGAAGGTGGCATTTCTTGAAGGAAGCACTCCATCTTCGGTGCCAGCCCCTGCTGCAGGAAGGAAGGCAAAGCCAGACACGGGCACAGGCACAGCAGGTAATTGCTGTGCCGGGCTCAGCCCTGGCCGGGGCTGTGTGGCAGCAGCTCTTCCCCCAGGGCCTGCCCTTGCCCGGCCCGGCAGCAGCCAAAGCTGGAGGTGCCTCGGCTTCCAGGCCTCTGGAGCTGTTTCAGAGCCCCGGGGAAACAGGACTGGTGCAGCAAGGTCCCTGGCGCTGCAGCTGCTGCGGAGCTGGCCCTGAGTGCCCAGAGGCCCAAGGCACAGGAGCAGCCCCGAGCGGGAGCCCTGCCGCCAGCTCAGGGCCAGAGCCAGCCCTGGCACACAATGGAAACAGTTCTCATCTTGGTTTGCTTCCAGACTGGGATGCTGGAAAGGATTCTCCATTAGCCTGGCGCTCTGAAGTTGTGAAGCCCTCTGAGCATTCTGCAGGTATGTTCTCACTGTCCCATCAAGGCGTAATGTTTGACTGACTGCTCAGGGCCAGGTGACAGAAGTTTCTGTGTCTCTTGTTTTACAGCTGTGTCTGAAGGGACAACTCCACCAACTCCTACCTTGGATGCTGCACAAAAGCCCAGCTCCCATGGCAGGGGTGAGTAGTGTGTCCCTGCTGACCCCAAAGGCTGAGCCCTGCTTTTGTGGGATCCATTCCTGGGAAATGGAACTACTTTCTCTAAAGGTCCACCCACAGGAGAGACCAAAGACATGGCAGGCAAGAAATTCCAGGACCCATTAGAAATCGTGTGGCAAATGCTGAAGGAACGTCTGCAGAAAAGACAAGGTGGGTGCATTTCCCTCATGCTTCCCCTGGGACTCAGCAGCCGGGGGCTTTGGCTGCACATCTGGACACGTCGTGCCCGGCACAGCAGGAAGGGATCCATGGCAGCCTCGCTGCCCCGCTGCTGCATTCACGCCCTGCAGGGCTGTTTCCCAGCCTGGCCTGGCTGCAGCTTCTGCCCAGCCTCTGCCGGAAGTTATTGGGCATCAGCTGACAGGCAGCCCAAACTGTAACACACCCTGAGATCCCCCACTATATCCAGCCCTGCAGATTAGGAAAAGGGTGGCTGTTTGGAGGTGGAAGTGCTCTCATCATGCCACTGTAACCTGGCCATTTTCCTGCTCCATAAATTTCACAAATATTCCCTCTGATGCCACCACCCAAGTGGGGAACAGCTCCATCTGATGTAGCTGTCTCCCTTCCTTTGTCAAGAGATGGACATAGTGCTTCAGTGGAAGGTGGCATTTCTTGAAGGAAGCACTCCATCTTCGGTGCCAGCCCCTGCTGCAGGAAGGAAGGCAAAGCCAGACACGGGCACAGGCACAGCAGGTACTTGCTGTGCCGGGCTCAGCCCTGGCCGGGGCTGTGTGGCAGCAGCTCTTCCCCCAGGGCCTGCCCTTGCCTGGCCCGGCAGCAGCCAAAGCTGGAGGTGCCTCGGCTTCCAGGCCTCTGGAGCTGGTTCAGAGCCCCGGGGAAACGGGACTGGTGCAGCAACGTCCCTGGCGCTGCAGCTGCTGCGGAGCTGGCCCTGAGTGCCCAGAGGCCCAAGGCACAGGAGCAGCCCCGAGCGGGAGCCCTGCCGCCAGCCCAGGGCCAGAGCCAGCCCTGGCACACAATGGAAACAGTTCTCATCTTGGTTTGCTTCCAGACTGGGATGCTGGGAAGGATTCTCCATTAGCCTGGCGCTCTGAAGTTGTGAAGCCCTCTGAGCATTCTGCAGGTATGTTCTCACTGTCCCACCAAGGCGTAATGTTTGACTGTCTGGTAAGAACCAGGTGACAGAAGCTTCTGTGGCTGTTGTGTTACAGGCGTGTCTGCAGGGACGACCTCACCAACTCCTACCTTGGATGCTGCACAAAAGGCCAGCTCCCATGGCAGGGGTGAGTAGTGTGTCCCTGCTGACCCCTCAGGCTGAGCCCTGCTTTTGTGGGATCCATTCCTGGGAAATTGAACTACTTTCTCTTAAGGTCCTCGGACAGTAGAGACCAAAGTCATGGCAGGCAAGAAATTCCGGGACTCATTAGAAATCATGTGGCAAATGCTGAAGGAATGTCTGCAGAGAAGACAAGGTGGGTGCATTTAGCTCATGCTTCCCCTGGGACTCAGCAGCCGGGGGCTTTGGCTGCACATCTGGACACGCCGTGCCCGGCACAGCAGGAAGGGATCCATGGCAGCCTCGCTGCCCCGCTGCTGCTTTCACGCCCTGCAGGGCTGTTTCCCAGCCTGGCCTGGCTGTAGCTTCTGCCCAGCCTCTGCAGGAAGGCATTTGGCATCAGCTGACAGACAGCCCCAGTTGCACCACAGTCCATGCCCACCCTCAGATCCCCTGCAAATTCCTTCTGTCCAGGCAGATCAGATGTTGGGGCTGTTTGGGGATGGAAGCAGCCCTGGGTTGTCCCAAAATCCTGGTTGTTTTCTGATCCTCATCCATTCCTTTCACAAGTGATGCCTCACCTTCTCCATTCCCAGTCAGGAATGTTTCCATCTGATCCAGCTATCTCTTTTCCCTTCTCCAGAAATGAAAGGAGAGCCTGTGCAGAAGGAAGTATTTCCCGGAGGAAGCAGTGGTTCCGTGCCAGCCTCTGCTGAAGGAAGGGAGGCCATGCCAGGCACAGGCACAGGAGGTAATTGCTGTGCCTCTGGGCCTGAGCCCTGCTGAGGCTTGAGCTGCCCTCTCTGCTGCTTGGCAGTGCGGGCACAGCCTGGATTGGACCGGCACAGCCCAGGGGAATTATCCCGAGCAGGCTCAGGGCACTCGGGTCCTGAAGGAGTGTAGGGGGATGCCCCCAATGAGAGAGGGACAAACTAGCCTTTGTCCCCCAAAAAAAGGAAGTAGGCCCAGAAGTTTCTCCCAGCGATCAGGTGAAAAGCCACCTTATAGGACCCCAGAGACTTCACTAAAACCTTGGGGTCACCTAATTGGATGAGAGCCAAAAGATCCCGCCTGGGCCATCAGGTAGAAAAAGAGAAGACAAAAGAATGACGAGGCTTTTGTGAAGGTGTTTTACCAGGAGCAGACCTCTGTACCTGGATCGGATTTTCTGTTTATTGTTTTTCCTTTTATTAAACAGTTTTGTTTACAACACTGCAGCAGAAGCCATCCTGCTCATTATTTGCCTCCAAAGGTAATAGCCAGGCTATTCTTTGGGTATTAAGTTCTCTTTTAAAGGCTCATAAAACCCTGGCCCGACAAAACAAAACTTAATACGTGGCGCCTGGACAGAATTTCTCATATTGAGGAAGATGGTCTAGGAATTTTTGATTACCTCAATCAAAATAGGACAATTTTCCTTGGTATTTGCGTTTTTGGGGAAGCAGGCCTGCACCTGAGTTTTTGTCGCGTTAAAAAAGAAAACTCAGAAGAAGAGATTTGAGGTTTAGAGGAGATCTCAAATCGAAGCCTCATACCGGTGAAGAAGAGGCTATAATTCAGACGGGACGGGAGCAAACGGCACACACCCTCAGAGGATACTGTGAATCGGCTAAGCTGAAACTGTTGCACCCAGGACCCGGGAAAAAGTCTATACCAAGAAGGACGACCAGAAGACTCGGTGAGTTTCACCATGGGGAATCAGTTGTCAGTAGCTGAGCAGGAATTTTTTCGTATTTTAATTATAAGTTGGAAATCCAAGATATTCAGTTTGACAAAAAACAGCTTAAAAAGCTTGTAAAATGGGTCTTAAAGGAGTTCCCAAACTCAGACATGTCTCAGAAACTCGATCCAGACTTCTGGGATTCAGTTGGACTGAAATTATATAACACAGAAAAGAACAAGAAGTCCAACTTAAAGCTGCGTCCAATATTCAGGACGGTGTTGAAATTTGTAATAATGGAAAATGAAAAGCAAGCAAAGACCAGGGAGAGGGCAGAATGCAGGCAGGACAGAGAAGACAGGAGAAAGCGAAGTTCTGAGGGGACCCAAAAACCTTCCTTTATCCCAGCCGAGAAACCCCGGTGGAGAGGCCGGGAGGCACCCAGGCCAGCTGCCCCCCCGCCTGCCTCACCGCCCCCATCCCGAGACAGGGGGGAGCAGACCAGCCCTGGCCAGGCTTGTCTGCAAAACCCGTCTTCCAAAAACCCTACCAGAGCAAAGTCCTCTATATCTCCTCTCAAAACCTTGCTTTGGCGTTCAAAATCGGTGAATTTTGACAGTAAAACTGAAAAAAGCCGAGCCGATAGAATCCAGTCTGAGAACAATACAGCACGTGGCAATCGCCATTATAGCCCCGAGCCCAGCTCTGCCCTTCGTGGGCGTGGCTCCTCAGACTCCCAGGAGTCCCTGGGTGGCTGCTCCCTGAGCTCCTGTCCATCGGAGCAGGGACGCGCCCCTTTTGTAGGCGGTGCCCGGTCGGTGTCCCTGCCCCTGCTCCCCGCCCACAGCCCGGGACAGCACACCCCCTCTCTGCCGAGCGTGGGAACCGGAAGTGGTGCGCCGGAACTGACCCTGTCCAAAATGGCGGCGCCCATGTCCGATAACTTACCGGAACAAAAAACAAATTATTCCTATGCTCCACAATGTAATTTCAAACAATCTAAGGAAGAGTTTAACACACAGGGAGTCACAGATACCTGGCAGAGGATAAGAAAGGATGCAGTTCAGGAAGGAGAGTGGGAAATTGCATCGAAATTGAAGGTTTTTCCTGTAAAGTACACTGCAGGTCCGGGACCCAGGGGAACATGGCAACAAATCAACTTTGCTGAGTTAAAAGAGATTTGCAAAGCCTCTCGTCTGTATGGTAGAGATTCTGCCTGTTTCAGAAGCCTATTACAGGCCACCTTCACAGCAAACATATTCACTCCACATGATCTAAAACAGCTTTGCACATCCCTGCTATCTCCAACAGAATTTTCTTTGTGGGAACTAGCATGGAAACGTTTGTTAAACGACCTTTTAAGAGGTTATGCAGGAACTCCAGCTACTGCAAATTTGACTATAGATCAGCTCTCAGGTGAAGGAGCTCATACAGATCCTCAAATACAAGCCCGAACTCTTAGTAGACAAGTATTGCAGGATGTCAAAGAAGCAGCAAAAACAGCTTTGTTACAGGTCCCTGATGGCAACAAGCCAGAACTAGATTTCACAGAAATAAAACAGGGCATAGATGAGCCTTATATTAAGTTTTTGGACCGTTTAAAAATGGCATTAGAAAAGCAGATTCCAATAGACCGAGCCAGACAAGAGTTATTAAAACGGCTTGCAATTTCTAATGCAAACCCAACCTGTAAAAAGGCATTACGTACATTACCACAGGATCCTGAGCCCACCCTGACACAGCTAGTAGATGCTTGCAACCGCCTGGGCACCCCTGAGCATGCAGCAGCCATGCAGGCAGAAGTATTGGCCAGTGCCATCACAACAGCTCAAGAAAACACCCTAAAGCAGCAGGAAAAAGCAGTAGAAAGGCAAACACAATCCCTAGCAGAAGCTTTAATAGCATTCAAAGGTGCAATTGAGAACCAACAAATTCCAAGGGACTCGTGCTATTCGTGTGGTCAGAGAGGTCATTTTAAAAGGGGATGTCCTAGGACCCGCAGAAGGCCATTGCCAAGAAACAGTGGATGCAGAGGTTTCTGTCACAATACTAACAGCCTTTACCCAGCACAGGGTTTTTCGTGCCATCTGCCGGGAAACGTGCAGCCCAGCACGGGGCAGTGGCTGCCATGACACAGGAACCACTGCGCCAGAGGCCAGAGACCACCACAGGCCACCAAGTTCAGAACTGCAACACATCCTTGCAGGACTGCCGACCACAATGTCCCCAGGTACCAGACTGGAGCTGTCTACAGCCCAGCCAGTGGTGCTGACCAATGCTATTGCTCACACAGTGTCTACAGGACAGCTGGGACCTGAACCACAACCACGTCAGTTCTTAATAGTGGGAGTGAGCAGATCCCATGCAGAAGGTTTTTATGTCATTCCAACTGTGCTATCTGTCACCTGTTCACAGGAAATTACAGTCTTAGCTTTGTGTCCAGACCCTCCATGTTTTTTACCCAAAGGACTGACCATAGCACAAGATTTCCTCCTACCAGAGTCCCAGAACAGCACAGCTGCCATGGCCTGGACCAGGCTCATCAGCCGCGGGCGGCCTCATCTCACCTGTGTCCTGAAGCACCTCGGGCAAGCCATCACCCTCACTGGCCTGATAGATACCGGAGCAGACGTCACTCTGATATCGAGATCGAAATGGCCATAGGACTGGACCGTCGTGCCTACGCTGGATCAGCTGGCAGGTATTGGTGGTCACTGTGAGAGCTCTCGAAGCTCGCACGCAGTCACATTTGAGGGGCCTGAAGGTCGTGTTGCCACCACAAGACCATTCATTGTAGGAGCTGATATAGTTCTTTGGGGACGGGACATTTTATCACAATGGCATCTCAGGTTAGAAACTGGATTTTAACAAAAGCTGTTGATGGACATAACACTTTAAAACTTACATGGACATCTAACACACCCATTTGGGTCAGCCAGTGGCCCTTACCTGAAGAGAAACTTGCTGCTTCAGAGCAGTTAGTGCAGGAACAGTTAACCAAAGGTCACTTAACTCCAACTACTAGTCCCTGGAACACTCCAGTTTTTGTAATCAAAAAGCCAAACAGTGGGAAATGGAGGTTGTTACAGGATCTCAGAAAAGTTAATGAAGTGATTCAAGAAATGGGTTCTTTACAACCAGGTTTACCCTCTCCTGTTATGATTCCAAAAGATTGGAAGTTGTCTGTTATTGATTTAAAAGACTGTTTTTTCAATATTCCTTTGCATCCAGATGATGCACCAAGATTTGCATTTTCCATCCCATCCATAAATCAGCAAGCACCCTTGAAAAGATATCATTGGCTTTCTCTACCAGAAGGAATGAGAAATTCCCCGAGTATATGCCAGTGGTATGTTGCAAAAATACTTTCCTCAGTTCGTGCACAATATCCAAATTCTCTCATATTACATTACATGGAAGATATTTTAGTAGCAGCCAAGGACCAAGCATCAATGCAAGAGACAACAGATCAGGTCATCTCAGCAGAGGAGAAAGCAGGACTCGCTGTAGCAAAGGAAAAAATACAGACACTTCCTCCCTGGAAATATTTAGGATACAGGATGACAGAACAAACGGTAACCCCGCAGCCACTCCAGGTAAGGACAAATCCAAAGACATTGAATGAAGTGCAGCAGCTCGTGGGGACTCTGAACTGGCTTCATCCACTACTAGGCCTTTCAAATCAGGACTTGGCTCCTCTGGCAGACTTGTTGAGAGGAGACACAGCCTTAAACTCACCGCGAGAATTCAACAAAGAAGCTCAAAATGCTTTGGACAAAGTGATGAGAGCCATCCAGTCACGTCAGGCTCATCGATATAATCCTAACCTGTCTTTTTTGTTTGCAGTTTTAGGAGACAGTCCACAGCTTCATGGTTTGATATTCCAGTGGGATCTAGAGAAGAAGGACCATCTGATAATCTTAGAGTGGTTTTTCCTGTCTCGTCAATTGGGTAAAACTATAACAACTTGCCCTGAAATTATTTCACAATTGATTATCAAGGCTAGATCTCGAATGCTTTCCCTTGCAGGAAAAGATTTTGCAGAAATCTTTCTGCCTGTCACATCCATCTATTTAGAATGGTTAATTCAAAATTCAGAAGTCATGCAATTTGCTTTGGAAAATTTTGCAGGAAAAATTTCAGTCAATTGTCCCAAACATGAGCTATTAAGTTCATCTTTAAAATTAATTCATAAGCCTTTAAGAAATAATGCACCCCTCGAGGCAATCACATTTTTTACAGACGGTTCTGGGAAGTCTAAAAGGTCTGTGATTGCTTGGCAAAATTCAGAGACAAAAAAATGGGAATCAGATACCGAGGAAGTAGATGGTTCTGCACAGATTACAGAGTTAGCAGCAGTTGTACGGGTCTTTTCAAAATTCACATTTCCTTTTAATTTAGTAACGGATTCAATTTACAGGTGTGGTGGTGGTGGTTGCAGGTGTGGTGGAAAGAGCAGAAGGATCTCTGCTGAAAGAAGTTTCTGATGATCAGTTATACGGTTTGCTTAAAAAGTTAATCCTACTTCTTTCCATTCAACAAGAACTTTACTTTGTAATGCACATTCGCTCACATTCTTCTCTTCCAGATTTTTTAGCAGAAGGCAATGCCATGGCTGATTTGTTAGCCGTGCCAATCCAGCACACACTTTTTAATGTTATTGAACTCTTCCCCTGTTGTTGTTGATTTAAGCTTCCACTCACCTTCCCTTCTTTTGGGTACCACTGTGCTTTTTCTTGATGTAATCCATTTAAAAATGTCTAGGGGACCTAAACTGATACTGTCCCATGGCCAAATTTCACTTAAGTGTGTCCCCCTGCACACTCAACAATGAGTCAAATTAAATTCTTTTGTACCATATTGATAAAAAAGATTCTTTCTGTATATTTGTCCCTCTCTATCCCTTTGTCTTTTCAATTGCACTTCTTTCTCTTTGAATGTATCACTTTCCTTGTGGTTTCACTTCCTTGTTCAAAGCATACCCATCTTTCTTTCACAGGGCACTCTCCTGACATCCTCTGGCTTGGGTTTGCAATATTTTTAGCCAGACCATATAGTTTATTTTCTTCTTTACAGGTTGTTAACTGGGAGTGATCGATGCATTTGGGATTCATGTCTGTGTGTACTCTGATGAGTACACGTACTGTATCTCCTCTATACAAGGGATAGTAACACTTCTCACAAGTGTTTCCTCCACTTCCTCCAAAGTGGGTGAGTAGTAGCATTGCTACGAGTGGGAGTCTGGTACGGGCTGGCCTCCTCACCTCTCGAACCACAGGGGTTTTCTCGGTGCCCAGAGAGTATTTCCTGGAGGTAGTTCCCAATCCAGTCTTGCCTCCCACTTCTGGTTTTCCCTTCTTCTGGAGACATTCTGCCATGACCTTTATTGTACCGACTCCCTTTCTTCAATTTGGTCCCAATTAGGGTTGCAAGGAGAGTGCTCTATGGAACAGTACCAGAAACTGAGATCTTATTTTGATTGTCATTCTTAGCTGAACAAAACTTGACCTTGTACTATAACAAACATTAACAAGCTTTAAGGATTTAAGGATAACAATGTAGATGCTTCCCGTGGGGGGTTGTGTTCAGGGTTGCCCTTCTTTTGCTGTTTTCCTCAGGACCAATTTCAAGTCTTTATTGTCTCTGCTGCCTATAGTCCATTTGCTTGCCTCATTTGGGGGTTGTACTGGACCCTTCACTGGACTTGCATGTGTCCACCCCCGCTCCTTTGTTCTTCCTGCGGTGTTTGTTGTAAGCAGCACCTGGAAGGGGCCCTCAAAGCGAGCAGTGAGTGGAGAGGTTTTCCATGATTTAATCAATACCCGGTCTCCTGGGTTAATACTACATATTTTACAGTTCAGTGGGGAAGTTTGGGGAAGGTGTCCCTTTTCCCTTAGTTCTTCCAGGGTTGCTGTTACTGTTTCTAAGTATTTTTGCATTGTCATGCCCCCTTCTAGATGTTCCCTGGTACTGTACAGGGTAAGCAAGAAAGGCAGCCCAAGCAGCATTTCATAAGGAGAGACCCCTAGATCTGTTCTGGCTCTTGTTCTTATTTGTAATAGGGCTAGATGTAAACATTTGACCCAGTTCTATTGGGTTTCTAAGACCAATTTTGTTAAGATATGCTTTAAGGTTTGATTCACCCTCTCGCCCTTCCCAGAACTCTGAGAGTGCCAAGGGGTGTGTAACTCCCACTTTATTCCCAGGGCCCTGATGACTTGTTGCAGAACACTGGATGTAAAGTGGGGGCCACAGTCCAAATCAATAAGATTTACTAGCCCATATCTCAGAAGAATTTCTTCCAAGAGAACTTTTGTCACAGTTTGAGTTTCTTGTGGGGAACACTTCAGCCCAGTGGGTTAGGTGGTTAAGTATGACCAATAGGTGTTTATACCCTGGGGCTGGAGTTAATTCAGTAAAATCAACCTGAATATTCTGGAAAGGTCTTATGGCTAATTTCCTCCCTCCTGGAGTTGTTTTTCACATTACCTTTTTGTTGACTTTTTGGCAGGTTAGACATTCTCCTGTGATGGATCTGGCCATTTCATATATTCCTGTCCCCATGCAATATTTCAGGAAATGATCATATATTCATTGTGTTCCCCAGTGAGTTAATTGGTATATCTCTTCCATCACTTTCCTGGTTATTATTCAGTTGAATATTTATCATCCATCTGGGGTCCAGCACTTTCCATCCCCTGTTTTTACTGCTCCCATTTGCTCTATTTCTTTTAGCTCCTTGTCCTTGAAAACTGGAACCCCCTCTTCCTTTATTTTCCCCTGGTCTTTTTTTACCCTTAGGACTATGACTGAGTCCAGCATTTCAAAGGCTGCTTTTTTGGCTGCCTGGTCTGCTAATTTGTTTCCTTGGATTTCAGGGGTATCCCCTTTTTAGTAGCCTTTAATATGGACTGTGGCAATTTCTTTTGGTCCTCTGAGGGATTCAAGTGCTTCCCTATCAGACTTTCATGTGCCTGATTTTTCCCCTTTGAGTTAAGGTATGCCCTCTCTGGCCAGATTTTTCCAAAGGTATGAGCTATCCCAAAGGCATATTGAGAATCCATGTAGATTGTCCCTATATCATCTAATAAATCAAAACCTCTCTTTAGGGCATATACCTCGCAGTTTGTGCAGAGCAATTTGAGGGTAATTTCCCTTTTTCTTTGTTTTCCTCTGCTTCAATAATGGCGTATCCTGATGCCCATTTTCCCATTACTGTTTGGGAGGATCCATCTATATACTGGATCCTTCCATATGGTAAGGGGTCTTCTTCTAGCTCTTCTCTTACATTTGTTTGCATCTCAATTAGCTCTATACAATTATGATCTAAATTTTCCATTTTTGGTTCCCCGGTTAAGAATTGAGCAGGGTTTCAACCTTGTGAGGTGACAGTCTCTAGATTCTTGACATTCATCAGGGTTATTTCATACCTCAGGATTCAGCTGTGTGTTAGCCACTGAGGAGTTTTTGGCTTAACACTGTCCTCAAATAATGGGATGTGTGTACTGAAATCCTTCCATTTAATGTAGGATTTGGAGTGTCTTCTAATAAGGTAGCTGTGGCTGCCACAGCTTGAATAGAGGCTGGCCACCCTCTTGCAACCACATCCAATAATTTTGACAGATAAGCCACCAGCTTCCTGCTTCCCCCCCAGCCTTGGGTTATCACTCCATATGCTATCCATTCATTAACATTAACAAACAGATCAAATGGTTTTCTTCAATTAGGCAGACTCAAAACTGGGGTTTTCGTCAATCGAGCCTTTAAGTCTTGGAACCGTTCGGTATCCTCCAGAGTCCAGACTACAGGTTCTGTGCTTGTTAATTTTTCATACAAAAATTTTACAGCTTGAGTATACTGATCAATCCATAATATACAAGAGCCCATTAGACCTATTATCTTTCTTAGTAAAAGTTAGTAATTTCTCCACCTTCACTTTGTGGGAAATTGTGGGGGCAAAAAAGTTCCAAGCAAAACAGGGCTCAGCTCAACTACAGCCCTCAGGTTTTGCATAGAGGATCTATTTAAAAAGCAGTGAAACATCATCCCAGCTGTAACTTTCTGTTGTTAAGGGATGCTTCAAAAAAAACATGCAGAGTGTACTTCAAAGTGGTCCTTAGATGAAAAATTACCCCATTTTGGAGCAAGCTTTAGATACTACAACGATGAATTTAATAACCTATCCTTTACTAGTCAAAACAAGAATTTGTTATCAAGATTCCTGCACAATTACCTTGGTTTACAAAATTCAAGATCCTTTATGCTTCCGTGCACCATCACTGACAACATCCAGACAATAAAAACCATGTTCCCAACTCCCCAGTGGCTGGTTTTTCATGTGAACCATAAATAAAGATTATTAAAAGGGAAAAAATCATTGAAGAGGATATATATTTAGAGAAACCTGCAGGAAAATAGGGGCAATATCAATTGTTTTGACTACAAAATCCACTAAATTATACACATTGTATACAAACATGGAGAGAGATATTAAATAAAAAGAAATTTTAATAAAAAGCACAGCTTATTGTTGGTTCTCTTTTTCCAAAGAAAGGTTCACTTCTTGAAAGCTGTGAGAGACATGTGATTTCTTACCCATTTATAGGGCTAGCTTTGAATTTTTATGTGTTAGACAGTAACTCTTCTGTAACTTTCACACACACGGAAAAAAATATATTTAGTTCCCCAAAACAACGACTTCAAACAAGTTTGCAACCACTCAATACATTCCACACAAAGTGCACACATGGTCAGACTTCCATTTCTCTACAGTTCTGGCCCAGATCAAAAAAAAAAGCAAAACATGCACTGAAATCTGTCAAAGTTTCATCCGAGTTGAAGTACAATTGTGCCGAGTTGCTGTCCGAGGTTTTTTCTCTACTCCCCCGGGCGGGGGAGGAGGCTGCACCGGCCGAGCTGTGGCACAGCAGCTGACAGCCGGGGGGGCACTGCCCAGATGCGCCGGGGGCGTCCGGGCAGCACCTCAGCAGGAGGCAGCAGTGATCAGCAAGAAGGCGAAGTAGAAAAGAGGGACCCGAATCAGGGCAAAGTCCAGAGTGCTTTAATGTCTCCAGGGAACGCCAGCCGAGTCGGGACCACGAGGCAGGGGTACAGCCGATTAGAAAGGGACGGAACATAGAACATTTCAACCAATGAGAGAGAACTTGGGACGGAACAAACCCGTGACAAACATGCCGGCTCGCCAATAGGGAATGCGACAGGGAGGGACCCTTGTTCCCGATCCAGTCACCCACCGAGGAGGGGAGAACTTTCTGGAAATAGGGAAGGGGACAGTGGCTGATGGACAGGAACTCAGGGAGGGATTGACAGAGGGTAACCAGGGGAACAGGGGTGGAGACAAAAAACTGACACTCTCAAAAGGAGGGGTTGCTGGGGGGGTGGGGGGGGGGAACCCTAGGACCGAACCGTTATAACTTTAGGGGGAAACGGAAGAAACCAAATGAACCCTGCACCACAACACAATTGCAATAGTCATCAGATATTTAAAGATATTTAAAAGTCATATGCAGTACACAGTTACTTCTTAATTATTTTGTGGAAGATTGCTGATATATTCACTTGATCTTATTTAAGTTAATCCAAATTCCAGTGCACTGATTGTATGCTATAATGTGTATCATTGAAAATATTTCTGAAAAACCTCGGAATTAAAAACAATTTCATCTGGTTTTAAAATGCTTTCACAAAAATGTACACCATGTCCTTGGCTAACAACAACAGTTAAAAGGCATAAAGAAACTGATAACTTTTTTATTATCTATGTGCCCATGAAACAAAAGTGCAGGACATCTGGAACAAGCTGGATACTATCTGAACCTGGGGTTTGGATAAACCCCTCATAGCAAGTGAAGGCACATGAAAACCATGGACCTAAAGACATACCATACTCTGAAATTTTCCAAAATGTTGACGTTGAGAGCTGCATTACAGCCACATACACTGCTTAAAATTCAACAGTCTATGATAAAAAGATGACTTTACACTAAGAAAATTTACTCTTCATGGTAAAACCACAAGTGTTTAATTCCTTAAAATTTACTCTTCATGACAAAACCACAAGTGTTTCATTGACCATATTCTTTGGCTGTGGGTACTTGTCCTTTACCTCTCCTAAAGTTTGTCCCAGCTACCTTCCACAAACTACTACCCCATCATCCCCACCAGACAGAGGCAGCCCAGTTGCCCACTGCTAAATAGATATTTATACATAGACAACACGAGGAGAAAGGCCAGTCCACATGCTGTGGTTCTTGTTTCCATGTGAAGTTTAATATGATGATGGTTTCCATTTTTAGAGGGCAATTTTCTGAACTGATAGGCAGATCTGAATCATCTGTAAATAACAGTGTCTTCAGCTTGGCATCAGCTCTCTTCTCTGCAGCACTAACCTTTGTTCTTGTCCTAATGACTTCTCAACCATAGTTTTCCCCAGACTCTAATAATGCTAAATTTAGATCACAACAGATATTTTTTATTATATTCTCTGGCATCTTTGCACTACAACCATTGCCTTACATTAGCTGCACTTTTTTAGCTCCACTGCTTTTACTCCCATAGCTCTTTTTCCAAGAGTGCTCTAACAACTAATTATGTGAGCTAACAGATAAGAAAAAAGTACTTATTTTTTTCAGACCCTCATGTGAATATAATCATATTGTTAAGTAGATTTTACCTACTTTCATCCACATATTTATTTTGAAAAGTAACTGAAATGGGATAGTTTAGTCCTCATTATCATACAGGATCAAAAACTTAAATACAGCAGATTTTTATTTTAGACTGGAAAATAAAATTTAAAAAAAGGCAAAAAACCCAGCAACAACAACCCAACATGGGAATAAGAAAACACTGGAAATCAAAAATACTCCATAGGCAAATGTAGTGAACCTTAGGAGTTTTTGACACATATTAAATTGTTAAAAAAAATTTAAAAAAGCTTGACCAAAACATTGTTTCCAATTTGTGGAATTAAGTCAGATGCAAAAAGCACTGAAGTCAAAGCTTCTTTTTGACATACTTCAAGGGGCTCTGAATTAGACTGTAAGTAATAACCTGCTTCAACTTTAGTTTCATGTTATTTTGTACATTTAAGCTATTCAACATCCACAATTCTTTGATAATGACAGTTACGCTTTCTTAGGAATGACTGATTTTTAGTCGACATCTGTGTTCCTTCCTAAACCTACCACAGTAAAAGAACTACTTTTCAGCTTGGTCTAATTGGACAATTTTTTTGAGAAAATTATGTAACACAGGCCCAGCATGGAATTCTTTTAACATGAGAGGCCTAAAAATAAGCAGTCTTCAGATTTTACAAGGTCCCCTGGGTGCTGTGGTGGGGGGAACAATCATCACTGATGACCTGTAGTAAGACCTGAGCCTACTCAAGCCCATAAACCTGTTGATGGACCTGTTCCCATTTCTCTTCTTCCCACCACAGCCATGCCTGACATGGACAAAGTCCCAGCCAGCACCCACAAGGACACCGTCCCCAAGTGAGGGGAGTGGGGCACGCAGAACTCACCGATTGTGAGGTCACGGGCACATCTCCAGGGAGGCCTGAGGTATAACTGTTGCTGTACATCAACATTGCACTCAGAGCTGAGGACAGGATCCCGAGAGGGAGCTTGCCCAAGGCTGCTGAGCGAGTTTTGGTGTCTCTGAGGCATCTCTCTTCACTCAAGGAAGGATTGGAAGGCTTTGTCAGGAGGAGAAAGGCCGGCAGTGCTGTGGCACAGACCATCCAGGCATTCCTCTGTACCCACAATGGTGCAGCAGAACGCTGCTAAGAAGCGCCCCCCTGGCAAGGAGCGAGGTGAGAGCCAAGTCTCCCTCCCCACAGATGGCAGAGGGGGAGCGGCCAAGAGCAGCAGAAAGGGGAAACAGGAGATCCACAGAATCACCCCAGAGTAGAGGCCCTCCTCTCATGGGCCAGAGGAGCCAGGCTGGGCTGTGGGCACCGGCACTTCCCCTGCCCTTTAGCCAGCCAGCAGGGCCTTGGGGACAATGCTGCAGGGACATTTCCTGAGCTCTACAAGGTGCTCACTCCCCCTGCCCTCTCTCTCTCTCCCCAATGCACACCGTGTCACCGGGCAGAGGCAGACGCAGAGAGCGGCAGCTGCCTCTCCGGACATGCCAGGCCGGACCAGGCTCGTCGCCGTTCATGGAGACAGCAAGCACAAGACTCGGGCAGCCAGAAAGGAAAACGCATCCGGCTCAACCGCGTGCCACTGCTGCGTGCTGAGACCAGCAGCCCCAGCACCGCCCCTCAGGCGGTGTCAGGGCAGTCCCAGGCCGTGGGGCTGGTCACCAGCAGCAGCAGCAGCTTGCCCTGCCGAAAGCAGGGCCTGAAGCGAGGCCACCCACGGGGAGACACGGAGCCTCAGGCACCCAAGAGCCCACTGGCAAAGCGCCGCAGGTTGGAGGATGGTCCAGCCCCTCAGGAGGTGTCAGGGTGGTCCCAGGCCGTGGGGCTGGTCACCAGCAGCAGCTTGCCCTGCCGAAAGCAGGGCCTGAAGCGAGGCCACCCACGGGGAGACATGGATCCTCAGGCACCCAAGAGCCCACTGGCAAAGCGCCGCAGGTTGGAGGATGGTCCAACCCCTCAGGAGGTGTCAGGGTGGTCCCAGGCCGTGGGGCTGGTCACCAGCAGCAGCTTGCCTTGCCGAAAGCAGGGCCTGAAGCGAGGCCACCCACGGGGAGACACGGATCCTCAGGCACCCAAGAGCCCACTGGCAAAGCGCCGCAGGTTGGAGGATGGTCCAGCCCAGAGTGCTGGTACCACCAGCCAGGTGGCATTGAGGCTGTCCCAGGAATCTCAGTCATACAGGAAACAAACAGCCCCATACATACCCCCCTGGATCTTGCCCCGCTCCCAATCCGGGCCAATTCGTGTGAGGCACGTCTTGCGGCGGCAGCTGCGAGATAAAAAGCCCTACAGTCGGCCTGAAAACCAGGGCAGGACCAGACGAGCACCCACCCCTGTTGTTTGGCCCCCTCATCCCTCAAAATAAAGTTTTCTGGTTTGTTTGTTTGAACTGGGAGATGCCACATTCTTTTTTCCAGTCGTCTGCAGCTGATCTCCAAATAGGGGCCCCAAGCTCAGTGGGACAAGTGTGTGCCTTCAAGGACTCACCTGTCCCATGGCAACACCCAGCGTCACCACGTTCCATGGCAACACCCAGTGTCACCATGTCCCCTGGTCTGGAGATACCAGCCCTGCTTCTGCCAGGGAAAAAACAGAACTGTGCAAAAGGAGCACGGGGATTTTGCAAGCATTCCTGGCTGAGGCAGCCTCAGTGGGAGGGCACAGCTCTGCCTGCTGCAGGTGCCCAGGAGGGAAAATCATGGATGCAGTAGGATTATTCCCCTCCCAACCCAGCCCAGGCACAGTTCAATCTACCACTGCTGCCACTGGGGTTGCACGTACCAGCCTGGAGAGTAACTGGAATAAGAGAGAGTAACTTCCCAGCATCAGTGCAGCTGATGCTGGGAAGGTAAAACTAAACCCAGTCCCGTCCCCAGTGAAAATACACTGCACCTGAAAAAAAATAGCCAGCACCCTCCTGTTCTCTGCAAATGGGACCAAAAATTTCAAAAGCATTAAAAAAATTAACCAGGCTTTGGAGCAGTTACAGGCCAGACTACATGAGGCTGTAAAAGATTGTACAGGTGACAGTTCTCAGAGAAAAATTAGCAGGAAATCCCTTCTTTCTGCTATTAAAATCTCAGGCTGTTGCCATGAGACACTCAAGCCACAAGAAAAGTACTTCAGCACCAGCATCCAACTGAGCACCTGTTTGATCCACTTCAGTGGAAAGCCATCACTTTGCCAGCAGAATTCCTCCTCTGGGTTACACACAACATATTTTTTTCTATCTGGGAGTGCCACTGGATTTTTTTACCTAGCATTTAATATTAAATTGTGGAAGTATTTTAAATTAAAAGGGAATGAAAAGATGGACCCACGAGATGGGACAGGAGGAAGCCGGGCAGCCCTTTAAAGAGGGAGATGCTAAGCTGTACATCCAGGAGAGCTCCTCTGAGCACAGAGCAGCCACAGAGCACATCTGACCACAACATTTCTAGTTCACCTGTGTCCTTATAAATGGGAAAAGAACAAAACAGTGGCAGGAAAGGAGGCAGAAGTCAACTGTGAAAGTTTCATTCACAACACATGATTCTCTGCAAGAAGCACTGGAGAAGTGCATGGGGTAAGAGTTCTGCAAGTGCCAGGCTCTTCTGCAGCAGAAAAGGTCTAAAAAAATCAAAATTCTAGCAAGCAAAATAAATCCATCCTTTAGGGCTTGTAAATACTCCGATGAATCTCAGTTACTTTGGGACAAAAACACAGGGCAAACTTTCCCAAGTATGGTTTCATGACAAAATTCCCATTTGTCTGCTCCTGTTTGTCGGAGAAGACAAGGTTACAAGCTGCCCGGCTCAAGAAGGAAAGGAGGATCTACACTTCCCTGTCATATTTTCCTACTGACAAAGGATTTAAGACAGAGAATTTGGGTAAATGGAAGGATAAGACTGGAGTACGGATGAAGTTTCACATCTAAGATACTTCATTTGCTAAAATAGAAGCACTTTTGTTGTACATGGATCTCCTTGCTAAACCTCTTTGTCTTCAAACTCCCTTCCTCCATGGCAGAACTGAGCAAGCTCCATGTGTCAGAGCTTCGAGTTAAAAGCTCTATGATGAGTTAGTTTTAATGGATCCATTTCCAGTCCGTGGGGTTGCTGTCATGAGGAGCTCAGGTGGCTTTTTGTTGAGATCAAAATCAATGAGCCATTTGTCCCAGCTCCACCTGTCCTGAGGCAGCACTGGCTCCACTGTGCCATTTCTAATGAAAATTGAACCTCCTAAAGAAGCCAGGCCAAAATCACAAGAGAGTAGTCACAAAAATTAATTTCGGCAGTTTACTGGGTATTGATCTAACAGCTACCACCTTCCCAAAGTCCAGGCAACAGTTAACAAGGCTCTTTGCTCTGTAAACGGCCTTTCAATTGGTAGTGTTTCATACCCATGCAGAAAAACAAAAAGCCACTTCCACTGTAGAAACATGAGCTGCAGCTATGCAGTAAGTTGTGCTCAGTAGCTGACCTGCTGCTTTAGTTTTGGGGCAGGAGATACTGCCATAAAATTTCACAAGGAAACTATCAAGTATCTAAACTATGCAGCATTATGTTATTTTCTACCTCCAGTATTGCCAGCACATAGCTTAAGGAAGACAGGTATTTACCAGCCACCATAGATGAAAAAATTAGAATGAAAAATGGCTTTTAAGGAAATCAGAGTGATGGCCACCAGTCATTTTCCAGCTTTGCAGGATTTTGGTTCACAGTCAATCTAAACAAGCCTGCATATGTCTAGCAAGAAGGAAATCACAGAAACATTTCATAGATTGTAGCAGTTTGTTTGGGGGGGGGGGGTTCCCCGGGGAGTCCCCGGAGGGCCCCCTGGGCTGTGAGTTCGCTGGCAGCAGCAGGCACGCAAGGAGACTCCACACGGCTTCTGAGGGTGCTGATTAGATGAGGGTTTATTGGGGGCCCCAGCCCCGGGTGTAACATGGTTTCAGAGGGAGAAGGGGGAAAGGCAAAAGGAAGGGGGAGAGAGGGCGAGCCTAGGGGAGAGATGGGCCATGAGAGAATCTGGTCTTCCTCGCACAGCTTAAGAGGGAAATTCAAAGTGGGCACGAAATAAGATTTGGGCCAATGGGATTGCAGATTCATGGGACTTCAGGGGAGGAACACAGGTTGGAATAAATCATACATTTTTGAGGGGTACATTTTCAAGATAGAGCATACCATTTGAATGAAATGCAACACCACAATAGATTAATATGATAGATGATAGATAGATAGATAGATAGATAGATAGATAGATAGATAGATTGACAAGGAAAATAGAGATATATGGATGCACTTGCCTGTATAACTTTGTATAGAAAAGGATGGGGAAGTGAGAGGTTATTCTTTTCCACACATGGGAAACTGTCTTTTTCCCAGAAAAATCAGCTTCCTTCTTCAGTGACCACCAGGGTATCTGAAGACCCCACCAAGAAGGCCCTGTGATGCCATTGGCCTGTGCATCCAGCAAGTCAAGAAAGTAAGGCCTGCCTCTTAATACTACAGTGGTGTTAAAGAGGTTTATTCTCGGTTTTTGGTACCAAGAGGAACAAACTGAAGCCACTTGCCATAAAATGCCTGCACAAGCACCAGTGCAAATCACAGCCAAAGGAAGGATGAAGCCAAGGTGTCCCACAACCACAGCCCAAGCGGCCAGAGATCCTCCTTCAACCCTGGCTGCATTGAAGCCCCACTGACTGCCAAGAAGAAAAGCGCCCTACTGAGAGCAAGCAAACTTAACCCTCTGGCAGGACACAAATTCAGAGGGAAAAAAAATTTAAAATCCCCACACCACCAGACACACTTCCCAGTGAGAAGGGTTGGAACACTCTGCCCCTCAGCACTTCCCCGGCAGGCAGGTTCCCAAAGGTGCTGGGAGCTAAGCTGTGCCCTGCGAAGGAACAGAGCCAGCCTCCCTTCAGTGGGAGAAGGCGCGGCCTCAGCTGTAGCCCCGGGTGCCTGCGGTGGCCCAGGGCACGGCCATGGCTGTCAATGTGTTGGGCTGCAGCACAGGGCAGGCCGGAGCTCAGCAGCCTCAGCAGAGCCCAGGGCCGCGGCCCTTCCCTGCCGGGGCCCGAGCCTGGCCCGGCCCGGCCTGAGCAGCCCGGACTGGCCCAGGGGATGGGCTGCGCCCGCCCGCTGTGCCCACAGGCTGGGCCCAAGCCTTTGCAAGAGGCTTTCTCCCAGCTTGGCAAAACCTCGGCCAAGTGTCCCTGTGCTGTGCTGAGAAGAGTAAAAACCCTCTCAAATTTAACCCTGCTGCCCAACGCATGAGGGATCCCTGCACACCTTAGGAGAGGCCATCAATACTCCTTTGTGCCTCATGAGGGATCCCTGCACCCCTCAGCAGGGACACCAAAATATCCCTTTGAGCCTCTTCAGGTCCAGGCCCAGATGATGCCACGGAAGGAAATGTGCCCTCAGCCCAGGGACGCTCAGCATGGGCTCCCCCATCCCCTCGGGGCCCCGCCGCTGGGCACAGCAGCCCCTGCCTGGCTCCTGCCTGCCCACACCGTGGGCATCCACAGCTGCTCCTGGGCATGGAGCTCAGTCAGTGCTGGTGCCGGGTGGGCTTTTTTGGTGCTACCAACCAGACATAGCTGTGAAAACTCTAATTCTTTATTTAAACATAAAATGTGGGACAAGCCCTGCCCTGCCAGGCAAGGGCTGCCCACCTTCAGTCCTGGCTGGGGAACAGGACCAGGGGGCTCAGGGGCAGAGGGTCTCGTTGAGGAGGGGTGGGTTTTGGGACGGCCGCATGGCGGGGATGCAGCCACGGCACGGCAGATAGGGGCAGAAGGGAAGAGCTGGGATAAACAGCCAGGTTGTCATTGCCTCTGTTTTTAGGTTTGTCTTCTGAAGATACACGCGAGCACCTGTGAATAGAGGTGGTGGCTGAGGCCCCAGCTGCCAGTGGCACACAGGGAGCCTCCTGCACAGCAGGGCCCATAACTGGCAAGGCTCCCCAGCACGGCTGGAGCTGCTGGCACAGCTGGGCCCAGCTGGACAGCTGCCCCTCAAGGCCCCGGCCAGCAGGGCACGGCTCTGGGCAGGGTCCCTGGCCAGGAGCGGGCCCCAGAGCGCCACTGCCTTTCAAGGGCAACCTCGGCCCTGCTCTTTCTCCTCCCCACCTCCCTCTGCCTCTGCCCCGTGCCCCTGGGGCTGCTCTTGGCCAGGCAGCCTCAGTGGGAGCCAGCTCTGGCTGCAGCCCCAGCGGGGCCCCCAGGACAAGGCCCAGCAATTGAGAGGCCAATGGAAGCACTGGGCAGCAGCAGAACCCTCAGGAGAGTTATTTGGACTATCATGGACTGGCCACAACTCCACTGCAGCCTCAATGGGAATGTTCCCTGTCCACGTTAGACTTTCAAAAGAAGCTGTTGGAGGGGGAGAGCACAAAACACTCACTGTTTTCTGTTCCAAGAATACCAGATTCCAATGCAGCACAATATGAAGACAAGCTCCAAATAAAGCACGCCTGCCAGAAACCCTAGCCAGCAGCCTGTTCCCTGACAGAAACCACTTCCGAGGCCATCCTGGGCATTGGGAACAGGTCTTGTGGCGCCAGCTGCATCTGTAGGAGCAATGGGAAGTGTGAGCCCGTGTTGTGCTGCACTGCTGAGCTGGCAGCACGGTGGATACGGGCAGGACGTTCTCTGTTTCCCCCAGAGCTGGGGCCTGCAGGCACCTTGCCGGCCCTTGGCACAGGCTGTGCCAGCCAACAAAGCCCAGCAGGCCGGGAGGAGAGCCCGGGGGCAGCGCAGCTGCTTGGGCAGTGGCTGCTGCCAGGGACACGGGCCAAAGCCATCCCTGAGCAGCCACTGCCAGCCCTGGCCCTCCCTGCCCCGTGACAGCTCCCCCAGCCCCAGGGGACAGGCTCAGGCCCTGTCAGGACCCAGCGCAGCCCCTGCCCAGTCGGGAGCCAGGGCTGGCTCTGGCCCTGGGCTGGCGGCAGGGCTCCCGCTCGGGGCTGCTCCTGTGCCTTGGGCCTCTGGGCACTCAGGGCCAGTTCCGCAGCAGCTGCAGCGCCAGGGACGTTGCTGCAGCAGTCCCGTTTCCCCGGGGCTCTGAACCAGCTCCAGAGGCCTGGAAGCCGAGGCGCCTCCAGCTTTGGCTGCTGCCGGGCCGGGCAAGGGCAGGCCCTGGGGGAAGAGCTGCTGCCACACAGCCCCGGCCAGGGCTGAGCCCGGCACAGCAATTACCTGCTGTGCCTGTGCCCATGTCTGGCATCGCCTTCCTTCCTGCAGCTAGGGCTGCCAATGAGCCACTGCTTCTCCCTGAGTGTTCCTCCTCCTGAACAGCCTTTTGGTCCATCACTTGAAAAAGGAAAAAAGGGACAACTGGATCAAATGGAAACATTCCCCACTGGGGAAGTGGCATCTTCATCAGGAAATGCTTGTCAAAGTCACAGATAAAGACCAGGAAAAATCCCAGGTAATTTGGGCTAGGCCAGTGCACTCCCATGAGCAAACAGCTACACCGCCTGATTTCTCAGAGACTGGGAAATGGCAGGGGATCTCAGGCCCACAGTACAGTTGGGGCACCCTATCAGCTAATGCCAAATTCCATCCTGCAGAGGCTGGGGAGGAATTGCAGCCAGGCCAGAATGGGAAACAGCCCTGCAGGGTGTGAAAGCAGCAGCGGGGCAGCGAGGCTGCCATGGATCCCTTCCCGCTGTTCCGGGCACGGCGTGTCCAGATGTGCAGCCAAAGCCCCCGGCTGCTGAGTCCCAGGGGAAGCATGAGGGAAATGCACCCACCTTGTCCTCCGGGTGCTTCCTTCTGTGTTTCTCTCAGGAATTCGTCTGCCTCATGAGACATTTTGGCTGCAGTATCTTGGGTCTTCCCTTTTGGAGGACCTTAAGAGAAAGAGTTCCATTTCCCAGGAATGGGTCCCGCAAAAGCAGGGCTCAGCCTGTGGGGTCAGCAGGGACACACTACTCACCCCTGCCATGGGAGCTGGGTTGGGGCCAAGCATCCAGCCCTGGAGCTGGAGAAGTCCTCCCTGCAGACACACCTGTAACTCAACAGCCACAGAAGCTTCTGCCATCTCTGCTGATCTGCACGGGCACCACTGAGCCGCAGCAGTGGTGAGGGGATCGTGCAGGGCGCGGGCACACACGTGCATGGTTCTGTGCTGGCACCTGCAGCGCTGCCTCCCTGGCCCAGCTTTGGGCTCTGAGCTGGCACCTCTCCCAGGGGAAAGGCCTTGACCTACCCTCAGCATCTCCCAGAGCCTCAGTCCTGGATGTGGGGCCTTCACCAGCAGGTTCAGCTGCAAAGAAAGGCAGGACAGAAGAGCTCCTGTGGCACTGCAGGAGATCCTCAGGCTGCCCACAAGGCTCAGCCCCGGGGCACAGCCCTGGGCGCGGCCCCTTCCCTCCCTGCTCTTCTCTTTGACTGCACAGAGCACACGGAAGGACACACTGGCACAGCACACGGGAGGAGGACTGAAAGATCAATGCTCCTTCGTCCCACTGACAGCGATCCTGAGGGATCCCTCAGGGATCCAGAAGGGAGAAGGGAAAGATTCTCAGAATCCTTCAGCCTTTACATAATGTTAAGGGAAATGGTTTATAAATGAGCTTTTGTTGCATTGATCCTGATTATTCACTCAGGAAGGGCAGAATGAAAACTTGCCTCCAGCATCCTCCAGGAACTTCAAACCATCCTTCATCAGGACTTCCTGAAAACCCATGTCACGATTCCAGTCTAAAAGGGAGCAGAGATCAGAACCATATCTGTGGCATGAAGGAACCTCTAATGCTACAGGGAAAAGGGCACTGCAAGGGGGTCGGGTAAGGCTATGGGACCCAGATGGCAATGGACATGGCCAAAGCTGCACAGGGGCCTGGGGAGCTCTGGGCTGGCTCCTGATCACTCTCCACACTCTTTCCCTGCCCTCAGCAACATCCCTGGGAGGGGTGGCTGGAGTAGCCCAGGGCCCTGGGGCTCTCTCCCTCAAACTCACAGAATACCCTCCCTAAAGCCCTGGGGAAAACTGCAGCAGGCAGTGCCACAGCTGTCCCTCCCTCCTACACTCCCTCCGGCCGTCCTTCTGCTGGGACAGCTCCCACATCCCAAGGGCAAACAGCCAGGCACTCTCAGGACACACTGCAGCCTTGCTCTCCCCCTCTGTCCTTTCCCCATCGTGGGCACCCCGTGCAGTCACTGCCAGGTTTCAGGACATGTCTCCCATGGAGGGACTCCAGCAGGACTGCTCAGTGCCCTGAGCCTGCTCGGGATAATTCCCCTGGGCTGTGCTGCTCTAGTCCAGGCTGTGCCCGCACTGCCAAGCAGCAGAGAGGGCAGCTCAAGCCTCAGCAGGGCTCAGGCCCAGAGGCACAGCAACTACCTCCTGTGCCTGTGCCTGGCATGGCCTCCCTTCCTGGAGCTGAGGCTGGCATGCAACCACTGCTTCCTCCGGGAAATGCTTCTTTCTCCGCAGGCTCTCCGTTCATTTCTGGAGAATGGAAAAGAGACAGCTGGATCAGATGAAAACATTCCTGACTGGGAATGGGGAAGGGGACAATTTCAGGAGGCATCACTTGTGAAAGGAATGCATAAGGATCAGAAAACACCCAGGATTTTGGGACAACCCAAGGCTGCTTCCTTCCCCAAACAGCCCCAACATCTGATCTGCCTGGACACCAGGAAATTGCAGGGCATCTGAGGGTGGGCATGGCCTGTGGTGCAATTGGGGCTGTCTGCCAGCTGATGCCAAATGCCTTCCTGCAGAGGCTGGGCAGAAGCTGCAGCCAGGCCAGGCTGGCAAACAGCCCTGCAGGGCGTGAAAGCAGCAGCGGGGCAGCGAGGCTGCCATGGATCCCTTCCTTCTGTGCCGGGCACGACGTGGCCAGATGTGCAGCCAAAGCCCCCGGCTGCTGAGTCCCAGGAGCAGCATGAGGGAAATGCACCCACCTTGCCTTCTCTGCAGATGTTCCTTCAGCATTTGCCACATGATTTCTAATGGGTCCTGGAATTTCCTGCCTGCCATGTCTTTGGTCTCTCCTGCCAGAGGACCTTAAGAGAAAGTAGTTCCATTTCCCAGGAATGGACCCCACAAAAGCAGGGCTCAGCCTGAGGGGTCAGCAGGGACACACTACTCACCCCTGCCATGGGAGCTGGCCTTTTGTGCAGCATCCAAGGTAGGAGTTGGTGAGGTCGTCCCTGCAGACACGCCTGTAACACAACAGCCACAGAAGCTTCTGTCACCTGGTTCTTACCAGTCATTCAAACATTACGCCTTGGTGGGACAGTGAGAACATACCTGCAGAATGCTCAGAGGGCTTCACAACTTCAGAGCGCCAGGCTAATGGAGAATCCTTCCCAGCATCCCTGTCTGGAAGCAAACCAAGATGAGAACTGCTTCCATTGTGTGCCAGGGCTGGCTCTGGCCCTGGCTGGCAGCAGGGCTCCCGATCGGGGCTTCTCCTGTGCCTTGGGCCTCTGGGCACTCAGGGCCAGCTCCGCAGCAGCTGCAGCGCCAGGGACGTTGCTGCACCAGTCCCGTTTCCCCGGGGCTCTGAACCCGCTCCAGAGGCCTGGAAGCCGAGGCGCCTCCAGCTTTGGCTGCTGCCGGGCCGGGCAAGGGCAGGCCCTGGGGGAAGAGCTGCTGCCACACAGCCCCGGCCAGGCCTGAGCCCGGCACAGCAATTACCTGCTGTGCCTGTGCCCGTGTCTGGCTTTGCCTTCCTTCCTGCAGCAGGGGCTCGCACCGAAGATGGAGTGCTTCCTTCAAGAAATACCACCTTCCACTGAAGCACTATGTCCATCTCTTGACAAAGGAAGGGAGACAGCTGCATCAGATGGAGCTGTTTCCCACTTGGGTGGCGGCATCAGAGGTAATATTTGTGAAATTTACGGAGCAGGAAAATGGCCAGGTTACAGTGGCATGATGAGAGCACTTCCACCTCCAAACAGCCACCATTTTCCTAATCTGCAGGGCTGGATATAGTGGGGGATCTCAGGGTGTGTTACAGTTTGGGCATGGCCTGTCAGCTGATGCCAAATAACTTCCTACAGAGGCTGGGCAGAAGCTGCAACCAGGCCAGGCTGGCAAACAGCCCTGCAGGGCGTGAAAGCAGCAGCGGGGCAGCAAGGCTGCCATGGATCCCTTCCCACTGTGCCGGGCACGGCGTATCCAGAAGTGCAGCCAAAGACCCCAGCTGCTGACTCCCAGGGGAAGCATGAGGGAAATGCACCCACCTTCTCTTGTCTGCAGGGGTTCCTTCAGCTCTTGCCTCATCTGTTTGGATGGTTCCAGGGATATCTTATCTGTTGTATCTTGGATTTTCCCTGTTGGAGTACCTTAGAGAAAAATATTTCCATTTCCTAGGAATGGATCCCAGAAAAGCAGGGTTCAGCCTGTGGGGTCAGCAGGGATACACTACTCACCCCTGAGATGGGAGCTGGGCTTGAGTGCAGCATCCAAGGTAGCAGCTGGAGAAGCTGGAGAAGTCTTCCCTGTAGACACATCTGTAACACAACAGCCACAGAAGCTTCTGTCACCTGGTGCCTGCCCGCTTGTCTACAATTCTTCCTTGGTGGCACACTGAGAACATACCTGCAGGAGGCTCCAAGGGCTTCAAAACTTTATTCATCCAAGCTGATGGAGAAGCCTTCCCAGCACCCTCATCTACAATGCAGCACAGATGAGAACATTTTCCAGTGTGTGCTGGGATCTCTTTCTGTCCCAGGGAACTGGGCACTGCCAGGGAGTCGGGTAAGGCCATGGGAGCCAGATGTGAATAGACATGGCCAAAGCTGCCCAGGGGCCTGGGGAGCTCTGGGCTGGCTCCTGGTCACTCTCCACACTCTTTCCCTGCCCTCAGCAACATCCCTGGGAGGGGTGGCTGCAGCAGTGCAGGGACCTGGGACTCTCCCCCTCACACACAGAAGAAATCCTCCCTAAAGCATGGGGGAAAACTGCAGCAGGCAGTGCCACAGCTATCCATCCTGCCCTCCCTCTGTCCCTCCTGCCCTCCTTCTGTGGGGAAACACCCCAGATCCCAAGGGCAAACAGCCAGGCCCTCTCAGGACACACTGGAGCCTTGCTCTCCCCCTCTGTCCTTTCCCCACCGTGGGCACCCCGTGCAGTCGCTCCCAGGTTTCAGGACATGTCTCCCATGGAGGGACCCCAGCAGGACTGCTCAGTGCCCTGAGCCTGCTCGGGATAATTCCCCTGGGCTGTGCTGCTCTAGTCCAGGCTGTGCCCGCACTGCCAAACAGCAGAGAGGGCAGCTCAAGCCTCAGCAGGGCTCAGGCCCAGAGGCACAGCAATTACCTCCTGTGCCTGTGCCTGGCATGGCCTCCCTTCCTGGAGCTGAGGCTGGCATGCAACCACTGCTTCCTCCGGGAAATGCTTCTTTCTCCGCAGGCTCTCCTTTCATTTCTGGAGAATGGAAAAGAGACAGCTGGATCAGATGAAAACATTCCTGACTGGGAATGGGGAAGGGGACAATTTCAGGAGGCATCACTTGTGAAAGGAATGCACAAGGATCAGAAAACACCCAGGATTTTGGGACAACCCAAGGCTGCTTCCTTCCCCAAACAGCCCCAACATCTGATCTGCCTGGACACCAGGAAATTGCAGGGCATCTGAGGGTGGGCATGGCCTGTGGTGCAATTGGGGCTGTCTGCCAGCTGATGCCAAATGCCTTCCTGCAGAGGCTGGGCAGAAGCTGCAGCCAGGCCAGGCTGGCAAACAGCCCTGCAGGGTGTGAAAGCAGCAGCGGGGCAGCGAGGCTGCCATGGATCCCTTCCCGCTGTGCCGGGCACGGTGTGTCCAGATGTGCAGCCAAAGCCCCCGGCTGCTGTGTGCCAGGAGCAGCATGAGGGAAATGCACCCACCTTGTCTTCTCTGCAGACGTTCCTTCAGCATTTGCCACATGATTTCTAATGGGTCCTGGAATTTCCTGCCTGCCATGTCTTTGGTCTTTCCTGTCAGAGGACCTTAAGAGAAAGTAGTTCCATTTCCCAGGAATGGACCCCACAAAAGCAGGGCTCAGCCTGAGGGGTCAGCAGGGACACACTACTCACCCCTGCCATGGGAGCTGGCCTTTTGTGCAGCATCCAAGGTAGGAGTTGGTGAGGTCGTCCCTGCAGACACGCCTGTAACACAACAGCCACAGAAGCTTCTGTCACCTGGTTCTTACCAGTCAGTCAAACATTACGCCTTGGTGGGACAGTGAGAACATACCTGCAGAATGCTCAGAGGGCTTCACAACTTCAGAGCGCCAGGCTAATGGAGAATCCTTCCCAGCATCCCAGTCTGGAAGCAAACCAAGATGAGAACTGTTTCCATTGTGTGCCAGGGCTGGCTCTGGCCCTGGGCTGGCGGCAGGGCTCCCGCTCGGGGCTGCTCCTGTGCCTTGGGCCTCTGGGCACTCAGGGCCAGCTCCGCAGCAGCTGCAGCGCCAGGGACGTTGCTGCACCAGTCCCGTTTCCCCAGGGCTCTGAACCCGCTCCAGAGGCCTGGAAGCCGAGGCGCCTCCAGTTTTGGCTGCTGCCGGGCCGGGCAAGGGCAGGCCCTGGGGGAAGAGCTGCTGCCACACAGCCCCGGCCAGGCCTGAGCCCGGCACAGCAATTACCTGCTGTGCCTGTGCCCGTGTCTGGCTTTGCCTTCCTTCCTGCAGCACGGGCTGGCACCGAAGATGGAGTGCTTCGTTCAAGAAATACCACCTTCCACTGAAGCACTATGTTCATCTCTTGACAAAGGAAGGGAGACAGCTGCATCAGATGGAGCTGTTTCCCACTTGGGTGGTGGCATCAGAGGTAATATTTGTGAAATTTATGGAGCAGGAAAATGGCCAGGTTACAGTGGCATGATGAGATCACTTCCACCACCAAACAGCCACCCTTTTCCTAATCTGCAGGGCTGGATATAGTGGGGGATCTCAGGGTGTGTTACAGTTTGGGCATGGCCTGTCAGCTGATGCCAAATAACTTCCGGCAGAGGCTGGGCAGAAGCTGCAGCCAGACCAGGCTGGGAAACAGCCCTGCAGGGTGTGAAAGCCGCAGCGGGGCAGCAAGGCTGCCATGGATCCCTTCCCACTGTGCCGGGCATGGCGTGTCCAGATGTGCAGCCAAAGCCCCCGGCTGCTGACTCCCAGGGGAAGCATGAGGGAAATGCACCCACCTTCTCTTGTCTGCAGGGGTTCCTTCAGCTCTTGCCTCATCTGTTTGGATGGTTCCAGGGATATCTTATCTGTTGTATCTTGGATTTTCCCTGTTGGAGTACCTTAGAGAAAAATAGTTCCATTTCTCAGGAATGGATCCCAGAAAAGCAGGGTTCAGCCTGTGGGGTCAGCAGGGACACACTACTCACCCCTGAGATGGGAGCTGGGCTTGAGTGCAGCATCCAAGGTAGCAGCTGGAGAAGCTGGAGAAGTCTTCCCTGTAGACACATCTGTAACACAACAGCCACAGAAGCTTCTGTCACCTGGTGCCTGCCCGCTTGTCTACAATTCTTCCTAGGTGGCACACTGAGAACATACCTGCAGGAGGCTCCAAGGGCTTCAAAACTTTATTCATCCAAGCTGATGGAGAAGCCTTCCCAGCACCCTCATCTACAATGCAGCACAGATGAGAACATTTTCCAGTGTGTGCTGGGATCTCTTTCTGCCACAGGGAACTGGGCACTGCCAGGGAGTCGGGTAAGGCCATGGGAGCCAGATGTGAATAGACATGGCCAAAGCTGCCCAGGGGCCTGGGGAGCTCTGGGCTGGCTCCTGGTCACTCTCCACACTCTTTCCCTGCCCTCAGCAACATCCCTGGGAGGGGTGGCTGCAGCAGTGCAGGGACCTGGAACTCTCCCCGTCACACACAGAAGAAATCCTCCCTAAAGCATGGGGGAAAACTGCAGCAGGCAGTGCCACAGCTATCCATCCTGCCCTCCCTCTGTCCCTCCTGCCCTCCTTCTGTGGGGAAACCCCCCAGATCCCAAGGGCAAACAGCCAGGCCCTCTCAGGACACACTGGAGCCTTGCTCTCCCCCTCTGTCTTTTCCCCACCGTGGGCACCCCGTGCAGTCACTCCCAGGTTTCAGGACATGTCTCCCATGGAGGGACCCCAGCAGGACAGCTCAGTGCCCTGAGCCTGCTCGGGATAATTCCCATGGGCTCTGCTGCTCTAGTCCAGGCTGTGCCCGCACTGCCAAACAGCAGAGAGGGCAGCTCAAGCCTCAGCAGGGCTCAGGCCCAGAGGCACAGCAACTACCTCCTGTGCCTGTGCCTGGCATGGCCTCCCTTCCTGGAGCTGAGGCTGGCATGCAACCACTGCTTCCTCCGGGAAATGCTTCTTTCTCCGCAGGCTCTCCTTTCATTTCTGGAGAATGGAAAAGAGACAGCTGGATCAGATGAAAACATTCCTGACTGGGAATGGGGAAGGGGACAATTTCAGGAGGCATCACTTGTGAAAGGAATGCACAAGGATCAGAAAACACCCAGGATTTTGGGACAACCCAAGGCTGCTTCCTTCCCCAAACAGCCCCAACATCTGATCTGCCTGGACACCAGGAAATTGCAGGGCATTTGAGGGTGGGCATGGCCTGTGGTGCAATTGGGGCTGTCTGCCAGCTGATGCCAAATGCCTTCCTGCAGAGGCTGGGCAGAAGCTGCAGCCAGGCCAGGCTGGCAAACAGCCCTGCAGGGTGTGAAAGCAGCAGCGGGGCAGCGAGGCTGCCATGGATCCCTTCCCGCTGTGCCGGGCACGGTGTGTCCAGATGTGCAGCCAAAGCCCCCGGCTGCTGTGTGCCAGGAGCAGCATGAGGGAAATGCACCCACCTTGTCTTCTCTGCAGACGTTCCTTCAGCATTTGCCACATGATTTCTAATGGGTCCTGGAATTTCCTGCCTGCCATGTCTTTGGTCTTTCCTGTCAGAGGACCTTAAGAGAAAGTAGTTCCATTTCCCAGGAATGGACCCCACAAAAGCAGGGCTCAGCCTGAGGGGTCAGCAGGGACACACTACTCACCCCTGCCATGGGAGCTGGCCTTTTGTGCAGCATCCAAGGTAGGAGTTGGTGAGGTCGTCCCTGCAGACACGCCTGTAACACAACAGCCACAGAAGCTTCTGTCACCTGGTTCTTACCAGTCAGTCAAACATTACGCCTTGGTGGGACAGTGAGAACATACCTGCAGAATGCTCAGAGGGCTTCACAACTTCAGAGCGCCAGGCTAATGGAGAATCCTTCCCAGCATCCCAGTCTGGAAGCAAACCAAGATGAGAACTGTTTCCATTGTGTGCCAGGGCTGGCTCTGGCCCTGGGCTGGCGGCAGGGCTCCCGCTCGGGGCTGCTCCTGTGCCTTGGGCCTCTGGGCACTCAGGGCCAGCTCCGCAGCAGCTGCAGCGCCAGGGACGTTGCTGCACCAGTCCCGTTTCCCCGGGGCTCTGAACCCGCTCCAGAGGCCTGGAAGCCGAGGCGCCTCCAGTTTTGGCTGCTGCCGGGCCGGGCAAGGGCAGGCCCTGGGGGAAGAGCTGCTGCCACACAGCCCCGGCCAGGCCTGAGCCCGGCACAGCAATTACCTGCTGTGCCTGTGCCCGTGTCTGGCTTTGCCTTCCTTCCTGCAGCACGGGCTGGCACCGAAGATGGAGTGCTTCCTTCAAGAAATACCACCTTCCACTGAAGCACTATGTTCATCTCTTGACAAAGGAAGGGAGACAGCTGCATCAGATGGAGCTGTTTCCCACTTGGGTGGTGGCATCAGAGGTAATATTTGTGAAATTTATGGAGCAGGAAAATGGCCAGGTTACAGTGGCATGATGAGATCACTTCCACCACCAAACAGCCACCCTTTTCCTAATCTGCAGGGCTGGATATAGTGGGGGATCTCAGGGTGTGTTACAGTTTGGGCATGGCCTGTCAGCTGATGCCAAATAACTTCCGGCAGAGGCTGGGCAGAAGCTGCAGCCAGACCAGGCTGGGAAACAGCCCTGCAGGGTGTGAAAGCCGCAGCGGGGCAGCAAGGCTGCCATGGATCCCTTCCCACTGTGCCGGGCATGGCGTGTCCAGATGTGCAGCCAAAGCCCCCGGCTGCTGACTCCCAGGGGAAGCATGAGGGAAATGCACCCACCTTCTCTTGTCTGCAGGGGTTCCTTCAGCTCTTGCCTCATCTGTTTGGATGGTTCCAGGGATATCTTATCTGTTGTATCTTGGATTTTCCCTGTTGGAGTACCTTAGAGAAAAATAGTTCCATTTCTCAGGAATGGATCCCAGAAAAGCAGGGTTCAGCCTGTGGGGTCAGCAGGGACACACTACTCACCCCTGAGATGGGAGCTGGGCTTGAGTGCAGCATCCAAGGTAGCAGCTGGAGAAGCTGGAGAAGTCTTCCCTGTAGACACATCTGTAACACAACAGCCACAGAAGCTTCTGTCACCTGGTGCCTGCCCGCTTGTCTACAATTCTTCCTAGGTGGCACACTGAGAACATACCTGCAGGAGGCTCCAAGGGCTTCAAAACTTTATTCATCCAAGCTGATGGAGAAGCCTTCCCAGCACCCTCATCTACAATGCAGCACAGATGAGAACATTTTCCAGTGTGTGCTGGGATCTCTTTCTGCCACAGGGAACTGGGCACTGCCAGGGAGTCGGGTAAGGCCATGGGAGCCAGATGTGAATAGACATGGCCAAAGCTGCCCAGGGGCCTGGGGAGCTCTGGGCTGGCTCCTGGTCACTCTCCACACTCTTTCCCTGCCCTCAGCAACATCCCTGGGAGGGGTGGCTGCAGCAGTGCAGGGACCTGGAACTCTCCCCGTCACACACAGAAGAAATCCTCCCTAAAGCATGGGGGAAAACTGCAGCAGGCAGTGCCACAGCTATCCATCCTGCCCTCCCTCTGTCCCTCCTGCCCTCCTTCTGTGGGGAAACCCCCCAGATCCCAAGGGCAAACAGCCAGGCCCTCTCAGGACACACTGGAGCCTTGCTCTCCCCCTCTGTCTTTTCCCCACCGTGGGCACCCCGTGCAGTCACTCCCAGGTTTCAGGACATGTCTCCCATGGAGGGACCCCAGCAGGACAGCTCAGTGCCCTGAGCCTGCTCGGGATAATTCCCATGGGCTCTGCTGCTCTAGTCCAGGCTGTGCCCGCACTGCCAAACAGCAGAGAGGGCAGCTCAAGCCTCAGCAGGGCTCAGGCCCAGAGACACAGCAACTACCTCCTGTGCCTGTGCCTGGCATGGCCTCCCTTCCTGGAGCTGAGGCTGGCATGCAACCACTGCTTCCTCCGGGAAATGCTTCTTTCTCCGCAGGCTCTCCTTTCATTTCTGGAGAATGGAAAAGAGACAGCTGGATCAGATGAAAACATTCCTGACTGGGAATGGGGAAGGGGACAATTTCAGGAGGCATCACTTGTGAAAGGAATGCATAAGGATCAGAAAACACCCAGGATTTTGGGACAACCCAAGGCTGCTTCCTTCCCCAAACAGCCCCAACATCTGATCTGCCTGGACACCAGGAAATTGCAGGGCATCTGAGGGTGGGCATGGCCTGTGGTGCAATTGGGGCTGTCTGCCAGCTGATGCCAAATGCCTTCCTGCAGAGGCTGGGCAGAAGCTGCAGCCAGGCCAGGCTGGCAAACAGCCCTGCAGGGCGTGAAAGCAGCAGCGGGGCAGCGAGGCTGCCATGGATCCCTTCCTTCTGTGCCGGGCACGACGTGGCCAGATGTGCAGCCAAAGCCCCCGGCTGCTGAGTCCCAGGAGCAGCATGAGGGAAATGCACCCACCTTGCCTTCTCTGCAGATGTTCCTTCAGCATTTGCCACATGATTTCTAATGGGTCCTGGAATTTCCTGCCTGCCATGTCTTTGGTCTCTCCTGCCAGAGGACCTTAAGAGAAAGTAGTTCCATTTCCCAGGAATGGACCCCACAAAAGCAGGGCTCAGCCTGAGGGGTCAGCAGGGACACACTACTCACCCCTGCCATGGGAGCTGGCCTTTTGTGCAGCATCCAAGGTAGGAGTTGGTGAGGTCGTCCCTGCAGACACGCCTGTAACACAACAGCCACAGAAGCTTCTGTCACCTGGTTCTTACCAGTCATTCAAACATTACGCCTTGGTGGGACAGTGAGAACATACCTGCAGAATGCTCAGAGGGCTTCACAACTTCAGAGCGCCAGGCTAATGGAGAATCCTTCCCAGCATCCCTGTCTGGAAGCAAACCAAGATGAGAACTGCTTCCATTGTGTGCCAGGGCTGGCTCTGGCCCTGGCTGGCAGCAGGGCTCCCGATCGGGGCTTCTCCTGTGCCTTGGGCCTCTGGGCACTCAGGGCCAGCTCCGCAGCAGCTGCAGCGCCAGGGACGTTGCTGCACCAGTCCCGTTTCCCCGGGGCTCTGAACCAGCTCCAGAGGCCTGGAAGCCGAGGCGCCTCCAGCTTTGGCTGCTGCCGGGCCGGGCAAGGGCAGGCCCTGGGGGAAGAGCTGCTGCCACACAGCCCCGGCCAGGCCTGAGCCTGGCACAGCAATTACCTGCTGTGCCTGTGCCCGTGTCTGGCTTTGCCTTCCTTCCTGCAGCAGGGGCTCGCACCGAAGATGGAGTGCTTCCTTCAAGAAATACCACCTTCCACTGAAGCACTATGTCCATCTCTTGACAAAGGAAGGGAGACAGCTGCATCAGATGGAGCTGTTTCCCACTTGGGTGGCGGCATCAGAGGTAATATTTGTGAAATTTACGGAGCAGGAAAATGGCCAGGTTACAGTGGCATGATGAGAGCACTTCCACCTCCAAACAGCCACCATTTTCCTAATCTGCAGGGCTGGATATAGTGGGGGATCTCAGGGTGTGTTACAGTTTGGGCATGGCCTGTCAGCTGATGCCAAATAACTTCCTACAGAGGCTGGGCAGAAGCTGCAACCAGGCCAGGCTGGCAAACAGCCCTGCAGGGCGTGAAAGCAGCAGCGGGGCAGCAAGGCTGCCATGGATCCCTTCCCACTGTGCCGGGCATGGCGTGTCCAGAAGTGCAGCCAAAGACCCCAGCTGCTGACTCCCAGGGGAAGCATGAGGGAAATGCACCCACCTTCTCTTGTCTGCAGGGGTTCCTTCAGCTCTTGCCTCATCTGTTTGGATGGTTCCAGGGATATCTTATCTGTTGTATCTTGGATTTTCCCTGTTGGAGTACCTTAGAGAAAAATATTTCCATTTCCTAGGAATGGATCCCAGAAAAGCAGGGTTCAGCCTGTGGGGTCAGCAGGGATACACTACTCACCCCTGAGATGGGAGCTGGGCTTGAGTGCAGCATCCAAGGTAGCAGCTGGAGAAGCTGGAGAAGTCTTCCCTGTAGACACATCTGTAACACAACAGCCACAGAAGCTTCTGTCACCTGGTGCCTGCCCGCTTGTCTACAATTCTTCCTTGGTGGCACACTGAGAACATACCTGCAGGAGGCTCCAAGGGCTTCAAAACTTTATTCATCCAAGCTGATGGAGAAGCCTTCCCAGCACCCTCATCTACAATGCAGCACAGATGAGAACATTTTCCAGTGTGTGCTGGGATCTCTTTCTGTCCCAGGGAACTGGGCACTGCCAGGGAGTCGGGTAAGGCCATGGGAGCCAGATGTGAATAGACATGGCCAAAGCTGCCCAGGGGCCTGGGGAGCTCTGGGCTGGCTCCTGGTCACTCTCCACACTCTTTCCCTGCCCTCAGCAACATCCCTGGGAGGGGTGGCTGCAGCAGTGCAGGGACCTGGGACTCTCCCCCTCACACACAGAAGAAATCCTCCCTAAAGCATGGGGGAAAACTGCAGCAGGCAGTGCCACAGCTATCCATCCTGCCCTCCCTCTGTCCCTCCTGCCCTCCTTCTGTGGGGAAACCCCCCAGATCCCAAGGGCAAACAGCCAGGCCCTCTCAGGACACACTGGAGCCTTGCTCTCCCCCTCTGTCCTTTCCCCACCGTGGGCACCCCGTGCAGTCGCTCCCAGGTTTCAGGACATGTCTCCCATGGAGGGACCCCAGCAGGACTGCTCAGTGCCCTGAGCCTGCTCGGGATAATTCCCCTGGGCTGTGCTGCTCTAGTCCAGGCTGTGCCCGCACTGCCAAACAGCAGAGAGGGCAGCTCAAGCCTCAGCAGGGCTCAGGCCCAGAGGCACAGCAATTACCTCCTGTGCCTGTGCCTGGCATGGCCTCCCTTCCTGGAGCTGAGGCTGGCATGCAACCACTGCTTCTTCCGGGAAATGCTTCTTTCTCCGCAGGCTCTCCTTTCATTTCTGGAGAATGGAAAAGAGACAGCTGGATCAGATGAAAACATTCCTGACTGGGAATGGGGAAGGGGACAATTTCAGGAGGCATCACTTGTGAAAGGAATGCACAAGGATCAGAAAACACCCAGGATTTTGGGACAACCCAAGGCTGCTTCCTTCCCCAAACAGCCCCAACATCTGATCTGCCTGGACACCAGGAAATTGCAGGGCATCTGAGGGTGGGCATGGCCTGTGGTGCAATTGGGGCTGTCTGCCAGCTGATGCCAAATGCCTTCCTGCAGAGGCTGGGCAGAAGCTGCAGCCAGGCCAGGCTGGCAAACAGCCCTGCAGGGTGTGAAAGCAGCAGCGGGGCAGCGAGGCTGCCATGGATCCCTTCCCGCTGTGCCGGGCACGGTGTGTCCAGATGTGCAGCCAAAGCCCCCGGCTGCTGTGTGCCAGGAGCAGCATGAGGGAAATGCACCCACCTTGTCTTCTCTGCAGACATTCCTTCAGCATTTGCCACATGATTTCTAATGGGTCCTGGAATTTCCTGCCTGCCATGTCTTTGGTCTCTCCTGTCAGAGGACCTTAAGAGAAAGTAGTTCCATTTCCCAGGAATGGACCCCACAAAAGCAGGGCTCAGCCTGAGGGGTCAGCAGGGACACACTACTCACCCCTGCCATGGGAGCTGGCCTTTTGTGCAGCATCCAAGGTAGGAGTTGGTGAGGTCGTCCCTGCAGACACGCCTGTAACACAACAGCCACAGAAGCTTCTGTCACCTGGTTCTTACCAGTCAGTCAAACATTACGCCTTGGTGGGACAGTGAGAACATACCTGCAGAATGCTCAGAGGGCTTCACAACTTCAGAGCGCCAGGCTAATGGAGAATCCTTCCCAGCATCCCAGTCTGGAAGCAAACCAAGATGAGAACTGTTTCCATTGTGTGCCAGGGCTGGCTCTGGCCCTGGGCTGGCGGCAGGGCTCCCGCTCGGGGCTGCTCCTGTGCCTTGGGCCTCTGGGCACTCAGGGCCAGCTCCGCAGCAGCTGCAGCACCAGGGACGTTGCTGCACCTGTCCCGTTTCCCCGGGGCTCTGAACCCGCTCCAGAGGCCTGGAAGCCGAGGCGCCTCCAGTTTTGGCTGCTGCCGGGCCGGGCAAGGGCAGGCCCTGGGGGAAGAGCTGCTGCCACACAGCCCCGGCCAGGCCTGAGCCTGGCACAGCAATTACCTGCTGTGCCTGTGCCCGTGTCTGGCTTTGCCTTCCTTCCTGCAGCAGGGGCTCGCACCGAAGATGGAGTGCTTCCTTCAAGAAATACCACCTTCCACTGAAGCACTATGTCCATCTCTTGACAAAGGAAGGGAGACAGCTGCATCAGATGGAGCTGTTTCCCACTTGGGTGGCGGCATCAGAGGTAATATTTGTGAAATTTACGGAGCAGGAAAATGGCCAGGTTACAGTGGCATGATGAGAGCACTTCCACCTCCAAACAGCCACCATTTTCCTAATCTGCAGGGCTGGATATAGTGGGGGATCTCAGGGTGTGTTACAGTTTGGGCATGGCCTGTCAGCTGATGCCAAATAACTTCCTACAGAGGCTGGGCAGAAGCTGCAACCAGGCCAGGCTGGCAAACAGCCCTGCAGGGCGTGAAAGCAGCAGCGGGGCAGCAAGGCTGCCATGGATCCCTTCCCACTGTGCCAGGCACGGCGTATCCAGAAGTGCAGCCAAAGACCCCAGCTGCTGACTCCCAGGGGAAGCATGAGGGAAATGCACCCACCTTCTCTTGTCTGCAGGGGTTCCTTCAGCTCTTGCCTCATCTGTTTGGATGGTTCCAGGGATATCTTATCTGTTGTATCTTGGATTTTCCCTGTTGGAGTACCTTAGAGAAAAATATTTCCATTTCCTAGGAATGGATCCCAGAAAAGCAGGGTTCAGCCTGTGGGGTCAGCAGGGATACACTACTCACCCCTGAGATGGGAGCTGGGCTTGAGTGCAGCATCCAAGGTAGCAGCTGGAGAAGCTGGAGAAGTCTTCCCTGTAGACACATCTGTAACACAACAGCCACAGAAGCTTCTGTCACCTGGTGCCTGCCCGCTTGTCTACAATTCTTCCTTGGTGGCACACTGAGAACATACCTGCAGGAGGCTCCAAGGGCTTCAAAACTTTATTCATCCAAGCTGATGGAGAAGCCTTCCCAGCACCCTCATCTACAATGCAGCACAGATGAGAACATTTTCCAGTGTGTGCTGGGATCTCTTTCTGTCCCAGGGAACTGGGCACTGCCAGGGAGTCGGGTAAGGCCATGGGAGCCAGATGTGAATAGACATGGCCAAAGCTGCCCAGGGGCCTGGGGAGCTCTGGGCTGGCTCCTGGTCACTCTCCACACTCTTTCCCTGCCCTCAGCAACATCCCTGGGAGGGGTGGCTGCAGCAGTGCAGGGACCTGGGACTCTCCCCCTCACACACAGAAGAAATCCTCCCTAAAGCATGGGGGAAAACTGCAGCAGGCAGTGCCACAGCTATCCATCCTGCCCTCCCTCTGTCCCTCCTGCCCTCCTTCTGTGGGGAAACCCCCCAGATCCCAAGGGCAAACAGCCAGGCCCTCTCAGGACACACTGGAGCCTTGCTCTCCCCCTCTGTCCTTTCCCCACCGTGGGCACCCCGTGCAGTCGCTCCCAGGTTTCAGGACATGTCTCCCATGGAGGGACCCCAGCAGGACTGCTCAGTGCCCTGAGCCTGCTCGGGATAATTCCCCTGGGCTGTGCTGCTCTAGTCCAGGCTGTGCCCGCACTGCCAAACAGCAGAGAGGGCAGCTCAAGCCTCAGCAGGGCTCAGGCCCAGAGGCACAGCAATTACCGCCTGTGCCTGTGCCTGGCATGGCCTCCCTTCCTGGAGCTGAGGCTGGCATGCAACCACTGCTTCCTCCGGGAAATGCTTCTTTCTCCGCAGGCTCTCCTTTCATTTCTGGAGAATGGAAAAGAGACAGCTGGATCAGATGAAAACATTCCTGACTGGGAATGGGGAAGGGGACAATTTCAGGAGGCATCACTTGTGAAAGGAATGCACAAGGATCAGAAAACACCCAGGATTTTGGGACAACCCAAGGCTGCTTCCTTCCCCAAACAGCCCCAACATCTGATCTGCCTGGACACCAGGAAATTGCAGGGCATCTGAGGGTGGGCATGGCCTGTGGTGCAATTGGGGCTGTCTGCCAGCTGATGCCAAATGCCTTCCTGCAGAGGCTGGGCAGAAGCTGCAGCCAGGCCAGGCTGGCAAACAGCCCTGCAGGGTGTGAAAGCAGCAGCGGGGCAGCGAGGCTGCCATGGATCCCTTCCCGCTGTGCCGGGCACGGTGTGTCCAGATGTGCAGCCAAAGCCCCCGGCTGCTGTGTGCCAGGAGCAGCATGAGGGAAATGCACCCACCTTGTCTTCTCTGCAGACATTCCTTCAGCATTTGCCACATGATTTCTAATGGGTCCTGGAATTTCCTGCCTGCCATGTCTTTGGTCTCTCCTGTCAGAGGACCTTAAGAGAAAGTAGTTCCATTTCCCAGGAATGGACCCCACAAAAGCAGGGCTCAGCCTGAGGGGTCAGCAGGGACACACTACTCACCCCTGCCATGGGAGCTGGCCTTTTGTGCAGCATCCAAGGTAGGAGTTGGTGAGGTCGTCCCTGCAGACACGCCTGTAACACAACAGCCACAGAAGCTTCTGTCACCTGGTTCTTACCAGTCAGTCAAACATTACGCCTTGGTGGGACAGTGAGAACATACCTGCAGAATGCTCAGAGGGCTTCACAACTTCAGAGCGCCAGGCTAATGGAGAATCCTTCCCAGCATCCCAGTCTGGAAGCAAACCAAGATGAGAACTGTTTCCATTGTGTGCCAGGGCTGGCTCTGGCCCTGGGCTGGCGGCAGGGCTCCCGCTCGGGGCTGCTCCTGTGCCTTGGGCCTCTGGGCACTCAGGGCCAGCTCCGCAGCAGCTGCAGCGCCAGGGACGTTGCTGCACCAGTCCCGTTTCCCCGGGGCTCTGAACCCGCTCCAGAGGCCTGGAAGCCGAGGCGCCTCCAGTTTTGGCTGCTGCCGGGCCGGGCAAGGGCAGGCCCTGGGGGAAGAGCTGCTGCCACACAGCCCCGGCCAGGCCTGAGCCCGGCACAGCAATTACCTGCTGTGCCTGTGCCCGTGTCTGGCTTTGCCTTCCTTCCTGCAGCACGGGCTGGCACCGAAGATGGAGTGCTTCCTTCAAGAAATACCACCTTCCACTGAAGCACTATGTTCATCTCTTGACAAAGGAAGGGAGACAGCTGCATCAGATGGAGCTGTTTCCCACTTGGGTGGTGGCATCAGAGGTAATATTTGTGAAATTTATGGAGCAGGAAAATGGCCAGGTTACAGTGGCATGATGAGATCACTTCCACCACCAAACAGCCACCCTTTTCCTAATCTGCAGGGCTGGATATAGTGGGGGATCTCAGGGTGTGTTACAGTTTGGGCATGGCCTGTCAGCTGATGCCAAATAACTTCCGGCAGAGGCTGGGCAGAAGCTGCAGCCAGACCAGGCTGGGAAACAGCCCTGCAGGGTGTGAAAGCCGCAGCGGGGCAGCAAGGCTGCCATGGATCCCTTCCCACTGTGCCGGGCATGGCGTGTCCAGATGTGCAGCCAAAGCCCCCGGCTGCTGACTCCCAGGGGAAGCATGAGGGAAATGCACCCACCTTCTCTTGTCTGCAGGGGTTCCTTCAGCTCTTGCCTCATCTGTTTGGATGGTTCCAGGGATATCTTATCTGTTGTATCTTGGATTTTCCCTGTTGGAGTACCTTAGAGAAAAATAGTTCCATTTCTCAGGAATGGATCCCAGAAAAGCAGGGTTCAGCCTGTGGGGTCAGCAGGGACACACTACTCACCCCTGAGATGGGAGCTGGGCTTGAGTGCAGCATCCAAGGTAGCAGCTGGAGAAGCTGGAGAAGTCTTCCCTGTAGACACATCTGTAACACAACAGCCACAGAAGCTTCTGTCACCTGGTGCCTGCCCGCTTGTCTACAATTCTTCCTAGGTGGCACACTGAGAACATACCTGCAGGAGGCTCCAAGGGCTTCAAAACTTTATTCATCCAAGCTGATGGAGAAGCCTTCCCAGCACCCTCATCTACAATGCAGCACAGATGAGAACATTTTCCAGTGTGTGCTGGGATCTCTTTCTGCCACAGGGAACTGGGCACTGCCAGGGAGTCGGGTAAGGCCATGGGAGCCAGATGTGAATAGACATGGCCAAAGCTGCCCAGGGGCCTGGGGAGCTCTGGGCTGGCTCCTGGTCACTCTCCACACTCTTTCCCTGCCCTCAGCAACATCCCTGGGAGGGGTGGCTGCAGCAGTGCAGGGACCTGGAACTCTCCCCCTCACACACAGAAGAAATCCTCCCTAAAGCATGGGGGAAAACTGCAGCAGGCAGTGCCACAGCTATCCATCCTGCCCTCCCTCTGTCCCTCCTGCCCTCCTTCTGTGGGGAAACCCCCCAGATCCCAAGGGCAAACAGCCAGGCCCTCTCAGGACACACTGGAGCCTTGCTCTCCCCCTCTGTCTTTTCCCCACCGTGGGCACCCCGTGCAGTCACTCCCAGGTTTCAGGACATGTCTCCCATGGAGGGACCCCAGCAGGACAGCTCAGTGCCCTGAGCCTGCTCGGGATAATTCCCATGGGCTCTGCTGCTCTAGTCCAGGCTGTGCCCGCACTGCCAAACAGCAGAGAGGGCAGCTCAAGCCTCAGCAGGGCTCAGGCCCAGAGGCACAGCAACTACCTCCTGTGCCTGTGCCTGGCATGGCCTCCCTTCCTGGAGCTGAGGCTGGCATGCAACCACTGCTTCCTCCGGGAAATGCTTCTTTCTCCGCAGGCTCTCCTTTCATTTCTGGAGAATGGAAAAGAGACAGCTGGATCAGATGAAAACATTCCTGACTGGGAATGGGGAAGGGGACAATTTCAGGAGGCATCACTTGTGAAAGGAATGCACAAGGATCAGAAAACACCCAGGATTTTGGGACAACCCAAGGCTGCTTCCTTCCCCAAACAGCCCCAACATCTGATCTGCCTGGACACCAGGAAATTGCAGGGCATCTGAGGGTGGGCATGGCCTGTGGTGCAATTGGGGCTGTCTGCCAGCTGATGCCAAATGCCTTCCTGCAGAGGCTGGGCAGAAGCTGCAGCCAGGCCAGGCTGGCAAACAGCCCTGCAGGGTGTGAAAGCAGCAGCGGGGCAGCGAGGCTGCCATGGATCCCTTCCCGCTGTGCCGGGCACGGTGTGTCCAGATGTGCAGCCAAAGCCCCCGGCTGCTGTGTGCCAGGAGCAGCATGAGGGAAATGCACCCACCTTGTCTTCTCTGCAGACATTCCTTCAGCATTTGCCACATGATTTCTAATGGGTCCTGGAATTTCCTGCCTGCCATGTCTTTGGTCTCTCCTGTCAGAGGACCTTAAGAGAAAGTAGTTCCATTTCCCAGGAATGGACCCCACAAAAGCAGGGCTCAGCCTGAGGGGTCAGCAGGGACACACTACTCACCCCTGCCATGGGAGCTGGCCTTTTGTGCAGCATCCAAGGTAGGAGTTGGTGAGGTCGTCCCTGCAGACACGCCTGTAACACAACAGCCACAGAAGCTTCTGTCACCTGGTTCTTACCAGTCAGTCAAACATTACGCCTTGGTGGGACAGTGAGAACATACCTGCAGAATGCTCAGAGGGCTTCACAACTTCAGAGCGCCAGGCTAATGGAGAATCCTTCCCAGCATCCCAGTCTGGAAGCAAACCAAGATGAGAACTGTTTCCATTGTGTGCCAGGGCTGGCTCTGGCCCTGGGCTGGCGGCAGGGCTCCCGCTCGGGGCTGCTCCTGTGCCTTGGGCCTCTGGGCACTCAGGGCCAGCTCCGCAGCAGCTGCAGCACCAGGGACGTTGCTGCACCAGTCCCGTTTCCCCGGGGCTCTGAACCCGCTCCAGAGGCCTGGAAGCCGAGGCGCCTCCAGTTTTGGCTGCTGCCGGGCCGGGCAAGGGCAGGCCCTGGGGGAAGAGCTGCTGCCACACAGCCCCGGCCAGGCCTGAGCCTGGCACAGCAATTACCTGCTGTGCCTGTGCCCGTGTCTGGCTTTGCCTTCCTTCCTGCAGCAGGGGCTCGCACCGAAGATGGAGTGCTTCCTTCAAGAAATACCACCTTCCACTGAAGCACTATGTCCATCTCTTGACAAAGGAAGGGAGACAGCTGCATCAGATGGAGCTGTTTCCCACTTGGGTGGCGGCATCAGAGGTAATATTTGTGAAATTTACGGAGCAGGAAAATGGCCAGGTTACAGTGGCATGATGAGAGCACTTCCACCTCCAAACAGCCACCATTTTCCTAATCTGCAGGGCTGGATATAGTGGGGGATCTCAGGGTGTGTTACAGTTTGGGCATGGCCTGTCAGCTGATGCCAAATAACTTCCTACAGAGGCTGGGCAGAAGCTGCAACCAGGCCAGGCTGGCAAACAGCCCTGCAGGGCGTGAAAGCAGCAGCGGGGCAGCAAGGCTGCCATGGATCCCTTCCCACTGTGCCAGGCACGGCGTATCCAGAAGTGCAGCCAAAGACCCCAGCTGCTGACTCCCAGGGGAAGCATGAGGGAAATGCACCCACCTTCTCTTGTCTGCAGGGGTTCCTTCAGCTCTTGCCTCATCTGTTTGGATGGTTCCAGGGATATCTTATCTGTTGTATCTTGGATTTTCCCTGTTGGAGTACCTTAGAGAAAAATATTTCCATTTCCTAGGAATGGATCCCAGAAAAGCAGGGTTCAGCCTGTGGGGTCAGCAGGGATACACTACTCACCCCTGAGATGGGAGCTGGGCTTGAGTGCAGCATCCAAGGTAGCAGCTGGAGAAGCTGGAGAAGTCTTCCCTGTAGACACATCTGTAACACAACAGCCACAGAAGCTTCTGTCACCTGGTGCCTGCCCGCTTGTCTACAATTCTTCCTTGGTGGCACACTGAGAACATACCTGCAGGAGGCTCCAAGGGCTTCAAAACTTTATTCATCCAAGCTGATGGAGAAGCCTTCCCAGCACCCTCATCTACAATGCAGCACAGATGAGAACATTTTCCAGTGTGTGCTGGGATCTCTTTCTGTCCCAGGGAACTGGGCACTGCCAGGGAGTCGGGTAAGGCCATGGGAGCCAGATGTGAATAGACATGGCCAAAGCTGCCCAGGGGCCTGGGGAGCTCTGGGCTGGCTCCTGGTCACTCTCCACACTCTTTCCCTGCCCTCAGCAACATCCCTGGGAGGGGTGGCTGCAGCAGTGCAGGGACCTGGGACTCTCCCCCTCACACACAGAAGAAATCCTCCCTAAAGCATGGGGGAAAACTGCAGCAGGCAGTGCCACAGCTATCCATCCTGCCCTCCCTCTGTCCCTCCTGCCCTCCTTCTGTGGGGAAACCCCCCAGATCCCAAGGGCAAACAGCCAGGCCCTCTCAGGACACACTGGAGCCTTGCTCTCCCCCTCTGTCCTTTCCCCACCGTGGGCACCCCGTGCAGTCGCTCCCAGGTTTCAGGACATGTCTCCCATGGAGGGACCCCAGCAGGACTGCTCAGTGCCCTGAGCCTGCTCGGGATAATTCCCCTGGGCTGTGCTGCTCTAGTCCAGGCTGTGCCCGCACTGCCAAACAGCAGAGAGGGCAGCTCAAGCCTCAGCAGGGCTCAGGCCCAGAGGCACAGCAATTACCTCCTGTGCCTGTGCCTGGCATGGCCTCCCTTCCTGGAGCTGAGGCTGGCATGCAACCACTGCTTCCTCCGGGAAATGCTTCTTTCTCCGCAGGCTCTCCTTTCATTTCTGGAGAATGGAAAAGAGACAGCTGGATCAGATGAAAACATTCCTGACTGGGAATGGGGAAGGGGACAATTTCAGGAGGCATCACTTGTGAAAGGAATGCACAAGGATCAGAAAACACCCAGGATTTTGGGACAACCCAAGGCTGCTTCCTTCCCCAAACAGCCCCAACATCTGATCTGCCTGGACACCAGGAAATTGCAGGGCATCTGAGGGTGGGCATGGCCTGTGGTGCAATTGGGGCCGTCTGCCAGCTGATGCCAAATGCCTTCCTGCAGAGGCTGGGCAGAAGCTGCAGCCAGGCCAGGCTGGCAAACAGCCCTGCAGGGTGTGAAAGCAGCAGCGGGGCAGCGAGGCTGCCATGGATCCCTTCCCGCTGTGCCGGGCACGGTGTGTCCAGATGTGCAGCCAAAGCCCCCGGCTGCTGTGTGCCAGGAGCAGCATGAGGGAAATGCACCCACCTTGTCTTCTCTGCAGACATTCCTTCAGCATTTGCCACATGATTTCTAATGGGTCCTGGAATTTCCTGCCTGCCATGTCTTTGGTCTCTCCTGTCAGAGGACCTTAAGAGAAAGTAGTTCCATTTCCCAGGAATGGACCCCACAAAAGCAGGGCTCAGCCTGAGGGGTCAGCAGGGACACACTACTCACCCCTGCCATGGGAGCTGGCCTTTTGTGCAGCATCCAAGGTAGGAGTTGGTGAGGTCGTCCCTGCAGACACGCCTGTAACACAACAGCCACAGAAGCTTCTGTCACCTGGTTCTTACCAGTCATTCAAACATTACGCCTTGGTGGGACAGTGAGAACATACCTGCAGAATGCTCAGAGTGCTTCACAACTTCAGAGCGCCAGGCTAATGGAGAATCCTTCCCAGCATCCCAGTCTGGAAGCAAACCAAGATGAGAACTGTTTCCATTGTGTGCCAGGGCTGGCTCTGGCCCTGGGCTGGCGGCAGGGCTCCCGCTGGGGGCTGCTCTTGTGCCTTGGGCCTCTGGGCACTCAGGGCCAGCTCCGCAGCAGCTGCAGCGCCAGGGACGTTGCTGCACCAGTCCCGTTTCCCCAGGGCTCTGAACCAGCTCCAGAGGCCTGGAAGCCGAGGCGCCTCCAGCTTTGGCTGCTGCCGGGCTGGGCAAGGGCAGGCCCTGGGGGAAGAGCTGCTGCCACACAGCCCCGGCCAGGGCTGAGCCCGGCACAGCAATTACCTGCTGTGCCTGTGCCCGTGTCTGCCATCGCCTTCCTTCCTGCAGCAGGGGCTCGCACCGAAGATGGAGTGCTTCCTTCAAGAAATGCCACCTTCCACTGAAGCACTATGTCCATCTCTTGACAAAGGAAGGGAGACAGCTGCATCAGATGGGGCTGTTTCCCACTTGGGTGGTGGCATCAGAGGTAATATTTGTGAAATTTATGGAGCAGGAAAATGGCCAGGTTACAGTGGCATGATGAGAGCACTTCCACCACCAAACAGCCACCCTTTTCCTAATCTGCAGGGCTGGATATAGTGGGGGATCTCAGGGTGTGTTACAGTTAGGGCATGGCCTGTCAGCTGATGCCAAATAACTTCCTACAGAGGCTGGGCAGAAGCTGCAACCAGGCCAGGCTGGGAAACAGCCCTGCAGGGCGTGAAAGCAGCAGCGGGGCAGCAAGGCTGCCATGGATCCCTTCCCACTGTGCCGGGCACGGCGTGTCCAGATGTGCAGCCAAAGCCCCCGGCTGCTGACTCCCAGGGGAAGCATGAGGGAAATGCACCCACCTTCTCTTGTCTGCAGGGGTTCCTTCAGCTCTTGCCTCATCTGTTTGGATGGTTCCAGGGATATCTTATCTGTTGTATCTTGGATTTTCCCTGTTGGAGTACCTTAGAGAACAATATTTCCATTTCCCAGGAATGGATCCCAGAAAAGCAGGGTTCAGCCTGTGGGGTCAGCAGGGACACACTACTCACCCCTGAGATGGGAGCTGGGCTTGAGTGCAGCATCCAAGGTAGCAGCTGGAGAAGCTGGAGAAGTCTTCCCTGTAGACACATCTGTAACACAACAGCCACAGAAGCTTCTGTCACCTGGTGCCTGCCCGCTTGTCTACAATTCTTCCTAGGTGGCACACTGAGAACATACCTGCAGGAGGCTCCAAGGGCTTCAAAACTTTATTCATCCAAGCTGATGGAGAAGCCTTCCCAGCACCCTCATCTACAATGCAGCACAGATGAGAACATTTTCCAGTGTGTGCTGGGATCTCTTTCTGCCACAGGGAACTGGGCACTGCCAGGGAGTCGGGTAAGGCCATGGGAGCCAGATGTGAATAGACATGGCCAAAGCTGCCCAGGGGCCTGGGGAGCTCTGGGCTGGCTCCTGGTCACTCTCCACACTCTTTCCCTGCCCTCAGCAACATCCCTGGGAGGGGTGGCTGCAGCAGTGCAGGGACCTGGAACTCTCCCCCTCACACACAGAAGAAATCCTCCCTAAAGCATGGGGGAAAACTGCAGCAGGCAGTGCCACAGCTATCCATCCTGCCCTCCCTCTGTCCCTCCTGCCCTCCTTCTGTGGGGAAACCCCCCAGATCCCAAGGGCAAACAGCCAGGCCCTCTCAGGACACACTGGAGCCTTGCTCTCCCCCTCTGTCCTTTCCCCACCGTGGGCACCCCGTGCAGTCGCTCCCAGGTTTCAGGACATGTCTCCCATGGAGGGACCCCAGCAGGACTGCTCAGTGCCCTGAGCCTGCTCGGGATAATTCCCCTGGGCTGTGCTGCTCTAGTCCAGGCTGTGCCCGCACTGCCAAACAGCAGAGAGGGCAGCTCAAGCCTCAGCAGGGCTCAGGCCCAGAGGCACAGCAATTACCTCCTGTGCCTGTGCCTGGCATGGCCTCCCTTCCTGGAGCTGAGGCTGGCATGCAACCACTGCTTCCTCCGGGAAATGCTTCTTTCTCCGCAGGCTCTCCTTTCATTTCTGGAGAATGGAAAAGAGACAGCTGGATCAGATGAAAACATTCCTGACTGGGAATGGGGAAGGGGACAATTTCAGGAGGCATCACTTGTGAAAGGAATGCACAAGGATCAGAAAACACCCAGGATTTTGGGACAACCCAAGGCTGCTTCCTTCCCCAAACAGCCCCAACATCTGATCTGCCTGGACACCAGGAAATTGCAGGGCATCTGAGGGTGGGCATGGCCTGTGGTGCAATTGGGGCTGTCTGCCAGCTGATGCCAAATGCCTTCCTGCAGAGGCTGGGCAGAAGCTGCAGCCAGGCCAGGCTGGCAAACAGCCCTGCAGGGTGTGAAAGCAGCAGCGGGGCAGCGAGGCTGCCATGGATCCCTTCCCGCTGTGCCGGGCACGGTGTGTCCAGATGTGCAGCCAAAGCCCCCGGCTGCTGTGTGCCAGGAGCAGCATGAGGGAAATGCACCCACCTTGTCTTCTCTGCAGACATTCCTTCAGCATTTGCCACATGATTTCTAATGGGTCCTGGAATTTCCTGCCTGCCATGTCTTTGGTCTCTCCTGTCAGAGGACCTTAAGAGAAAGTAGTTCCATTTCCCAGGAATGGACCCCACAAAAGCAGGGCTCAGCCTGAGGGGTCAGCAGGGACACACTACTCACCCCTGCCATGGGAGCTGGCCTTTTGTGCAGCATCCAAGGTAGGAGTTGGTGAGGTCGTCCCTGCAGACACGCCTGTAACACAACAGCCACAGAAGCTTCTGTCACCTGGTTCTTACCAGTCATTCAAACATTACGCCTTGGTGGGACAGTGAGAACATACCTGCAGAATGCTCAGAGTGCTTCACAACTTCAGAGCGCCAGGCTAATGGAGAATCCTTCCCAGCATCCCAGTCTGGAAGCAAACCAAGATGAGAACTGTTTCCATTGTGTGCCAGGGCTGGCTCTGGCCCTGGGCTGGCGGCAGGGCTCCCGCTGGGGGCTGCTCTTGTGCCTTGGGCCTCTGGGCACTCAGGGCCAGCTCCGCAGCAGCTGCAGCGCCAGGGACGTTGCTGCACCAGTCCCGTTTCCCCAGGGCTCTGAACCAGCTCCAGAGGCCTGGAAGCCGAGGCGCCTCCAGCTTTGGCTGCTGCCGGGCTGGGCAAGGGCACGCCCTGGGGGAAGAGCTGCTGCCACACAGCCCCGGCCAGGGCTGAGCCCGGCACAGCAATTACCTGCTGTGCCTGTGCCCGTGTCTGCCATCGCCTTCCTTCCTGCAGCAGGGGCTCGCACCGAAGATGGAGTGCTTCCTTCAAGAAATGCCACCTTCCACTGAAGCACTATGTCCATCTCTTGACAAAGGAAGGGAGACAGCTGCATCAGATGGGGCTGTTTCCCACTTGGGTGGTGGCATCAGAGGTAATATTTGTGAAATTTATGGAGCAGGAAAATGGCCAGGTTACAGTGGCATGATGAGAGCACTTCCACCACCAAACAGCCACCCTTTTCCTAATCTGCAGGGCTGGATATAGTGGGGGATCTCAGGGTGTGTTACAGTTAGGGCATGGCCTGTCAGCTGATGCCAAATAACTTCCTACAGAGGCTGGGCAGAAGCTGCAACCAGGCCAGGCTGGCAAACAGCCCTGCAGGGCGTGAAAGCAGCAGCGGGGCAGCAAGGCTGCCATGGATCCCTTCCCACTGTGCCGGGCACGGCGTGTCCAGATGTGCAGCCAAAGCCCCCGGCTGCTGACTCCCAGGGGAAGCATGAGGGAAATGCACCCACCTTCTCTTGTCTGCAGGGGTTCCTTCAGCTCTTGCCTCATCTGTTTGGATGGTTCCAGGGATATCTTATCTGTTGTATCTTGGATTTTCCCTGTTGGAGTACCTTAGAGAAAAATATTTCCATTTCCCAGGAATGGATCCCAGAAAAGCAGGGCTCAGCCTGTGGGGTCAGCAGGGACACACTACTCACCCCTGAGATGGGAGCTGGGCTTGAGTGCAGCATCCAAGGTAGCAGCTGGAGAAGCTGGAGAAGTCTTCCCTGTAGACACATCTGTAACACAACAGCCACAGAAGCTTCTGTCACCTGGTGCCTGCCCGCTTGTCTACAATTCTTCCTTGGTGGCACACTGAGAACATACCTGCAGGAGGCTCCAAGGGCTTCAAAACTTTATTCATCCAAGCTGATGGAGAAGCCTTCCCAGCACCCTCATCTACAATGCAGCACAGATGAGAACATTTTCCAGTGTGTGCTGGGATCTCTTTCTGTCCCAGGGAACTGGGCACTGCCAGGGAGTCGGGTAAGGCCATGGGAGCCAGATGTGAATAGACATGGCCAAAGCTGCCCAGGGGCCTGGGGAGCTCTGGGCTGGCTCCTGGTCACTCTCCACACTCTTTCCCTGCCCTCAGCAACATCCCTGGGAGGGGTGGCTGCAGCAGTGCAGGGACCTGGAACTCTCCCCCTCACACACAGAAGAAATCCTCCCGAAAGCATGGGGGAAAACTGCAGCAGGCAGTGCCACAGCTATCCATCCTGCCCTCCCTCTGTCCCTCCTGCCCTCCTTCTGTGGGGAAACCCCCCAGATCCCAAGGGCAAACAGCCAGGCCCTCTCAGGACACACTGGAGCCTTGCTCTCCCCCTCTGTCCTTTCCCCACCGTGGGCACCCCGTGCAGTCACTCCCAGGTTTCAGGACATGTCTCCCATGGAGGGACCCCAGCAGGACTGCTCAGTGCCCTGCGCCTGCTCGGGATAATTCCCCTGGGCTGTGCTGCTCTAGTCCAGGCTGTGCCCGCACTGCCAAACAGCAGAGAGGGCAGCTCAAGCCTCAGCAGGGCTCAGGCCCAGAGGCACAGCAATTACCTCCTGTGCCTGTGCCTGGCATGGCCTCCCTTCCTGGAGCTGAGGCTAGCATGCAACCACTGCTTCCTCCGGGAAATGCTTCTTTCTCCGCAGGCTCTCCTTTCATTTTTGGAGAATGGAAAAGAGACAGCTGGATCAGATGAAAACATTCCTGACTGGGAATGGGGAAGGGGACAATTTCAGGAGGCATCACTTGTGAAAGGAATGCATAAGGATCAGAAAACACCCAGGATTTTGGGACAACCCAAGGCTGCTTCCTTCCCCAAACAGCCCCAACATCTGATCTGCCTGGACACCAGGAAATTGCAGGGCATCTGAGGGTGGGCATGGCCTGTGGTGCATTTGGGGCTGTCTGCCAGCTGATGCCAAATGCCTTCCTGCAGAGGCTGGGCAGAAGCTGCAGCCAGGCCAGGCTGGCAAACAGCCCTGCAGGGCGTGAAAGCAGCAGCGGGGCAGCGAGGCTGCCATGGATCCCTTCCTTCTGTGCCGGGCACGACGTGGCCAGATGTGCAGCCAAAGCCCCCGGCTGCTGAGTCCCAGGAGCAGCATGAGGGAAATGCACCCACCTTGTCTTCTCTGCAGATGTTCTTTCAGCATTTGCCACATGATTTCTAATGGGTCCTGGAATTTCCTGCCTGCCATGTCTTTGGTCTCTCCTGCCAGAGGACCTTAAGAGAAAGTAGTTCCATTTCCCAGGAATGGACCCCACAAAAGCAGGGCTCAGCCTGAGGGGTCAGCAGGGACACACTACTCACCCCTGCCATGGGAGCTGGCCTTTTGTGCAGCATCCAAGGTAGGAGTTGGTGAGGTCGTCCCTGCAGACACGCCTGTAACACAACAGCCACAGAAGCTTCTGTCACCTGGTTCTTACCAGTCAGTCAAACATTACGCCTTGGTGGGACAGTGAGAACATACCTGCAGAATGCTCAGAGGGCTTCACAACTTCAGAGCGCCAGGCTAATGGAGAATCCTTCCCAGCATCCCTGTCTGGAAGCAAACCAAGATGAGAACTGCTTCCATTGTGTGCCAGGGCTGGCTCTGGCCCTGGCTGGCAGCAGGGCTCCCGATCGGGGCTTCTCCTGTGCCTTGGGCCTCTGGGCACTCAGGGCCAGCTCCGCAGCAGCTGCAGCGCCAGGGACGTTGCTGCACCAGTCCCGTTTCCCCGGGGCTCTGAACCAGCTCCAGAGGCCTGGAAGCCGAGGCGCCTCCAGCTTTGGCTGCTGCCGGGCCAGGCAAGGGCAGGCCCTGGGGGAAGAGCTGCTGCCACACAGCCCCGGCCAGGCCTGAGCCCGGCACAGCAATTACCTGCTGTGCCTGTGCCCGTGTCTGCCATCGCCTTCCTTCCTGCAGCAGGGGCTGGCACCGAAGATGGAGTGCTTCCTTCAAGAAATACCACCTTCCACTGAAGCACTATGTCCATCTCTTGACAAAGGAAGGGAGACAGCTGCATCAGATGGAGCTGTTTCCCACTTGGGTGGCGGCATCAGAGGTAATATTTGTGAAATTTATGGAGCAGGAAAATGGCCAGGTTACAGTGGCATGATGAGAGCACTTCCACCTCCAAACAGCCACCTTTTCCTAATCTGCAGGGCTGGATATAGTGGGGGATCTCAGGGTGTGTTACAGTTAGGGCATGGCCTGTCAGCTGATGCCCAATAACTTCCTACAGAGGCTGGGCAGAAGCTGCAACCAGGCCAGGCTGGGAAACTGCCCTGCAGGGCGTGAAAGCAGCAGCGGGGCAGCGAGGCTGCCATGGATCCCTTCCCGCTGTGCCGGGCACAGCGTGTCCAGAAGTGCAGCCAAAGCCCCCGGCTGCTGACTCCCAGGGGAAGCATGAGGCAAATGCACCCACCTTCTCTTGTCTGCAGGGGTTCCTTCAGCTCTTGCCTCATCTGTTTGGATGGTTCCAGGGATATCTTATCTGTTGTATCTTGGATTTTCCCTGTTGGAGTACCTTAGAGAAAAATATTTCCATTTCCCAGGAATGGATCCCAGAAAAGCAGGGCTCAGCCTGTGGGGTCAGCAGGGACACACTACTCACCCCTGAGATGGGAGCTGGGCTTGAGTGCAGCATCCAAGGTAGCAGCTGGAGAAGCTGGAGAAGTCTTCCCTGTAGACACATCTGTAACACAACAGCCACAGAAGCTTCTGTCACCTGGTGCCTGCCCGCTTGTCTACAATTCTTCCTTGGTGGCACACTGAGAACATACCTGCAGGAGGCTCCAAGGGCTTCAAAACTTTATTCATCCAAGCTGATGGAGAAGCCTTCCCAGCACCCTCATCTACAATGCAGCACAGATGAGAACATTTTCCAGTGTGTGCTGGGATCTCTTTCTGCCACAGGGAACTGGGCACTGCCAGGGAGTCGGCTAAGGCCATGGGAGCCAGATGTGAATAGACATGGCCAAAGCTGCCCAGGGGCCTGGGGAGCTCTGGGCTGGCTCCTGGTCACTCTCCACACTCTTTCCCTGCCCTCAGCAACATCCCTGGGAGGGGTGGCTGCAGCAGTGCAGGGACCTGGAACTCTCCCCCTCACACACAGAAGAAATCCTCCCTAAAGCATGGGGGAAAACTGCAGCAGGCAGTGCCACAGCTATCCATCCTGCCCTCCCTCTGTCCCTCCTGCCCTCCTTCTGTGGGGAAACCCCCCAGATCCCAAGGGCAAACAGCCAGGCCCTCTCAGGACACACTGGAGCCTTGCTCTCCCCCTCTGTCCTTTCCCCACCGTGGGCACCCCGTGCAGTCACTCCCAGGTTTCAGGACATGTCTCCCATGGAGGGACCCCAGCAGGACAGCTCAGTGCCCTGAGCCTGCTCGGGATAATTCCCATGGGCTCTGCTGCTCTAGTCCAGGCTGTGCCCGCACTGCCAAACAGCAGAGAGGGCAGCTCAAGCCTCAGCAGGGCTCAGGCCCAGAGGCACAGCAACTACCTCCTGTGCCTGTGCCTGGCATGGCCTCCCTTCCTGGAGCTGAGGCTGGCATGCAACCACTGCTTCCTCCGGGAAATGCTTCTTTCTCCGCAGGCTCTCCTTTCATTTCTGGAGAATGGAAAAGAGACAGCTGGATCAGATGAAAACATTCCTGACTGGGAATGGGGAAGGGGACAATTTCAGGAGGCATCACTTGTGAAAGGAATGCATAAGGATCAGAAAACACCCAGGATTTTGGGACAACCCAAGGCTGCTTCCTTCCCCAAACAGCCCCAACATCTGATCTGCCTGGACACCAGGAAATTGCAGGGCATCTGAGGGTGGGCATGGCCTGTGGTGCAATTGGGGCTGTCTGCCAGCTGATGCCAAATGCCTTCCTGCAGAGGCTGGGCAGAAGCTGTAGCCAGGCCAGGCTGGCAAACAGCCCTGCAGGGCGTGAAAGCAGCAGCGGGGCAGCGAGGCTGCCATGGATCCCTTCCTTCTGTGCCGGGCACGACGTGGCCAGATGTGCAGCCAAAGCCCCCGGCTGCTGAGTCCCAGGAGCAGCATGAGGGAAATGCACCCACCTTGCCTTCTCTGCAGATGTTCCTTCAGCATTTGCCACATGATTTCTAATGGGTCCTGGAATTTCCTGCCTGCCATGTCTTTGGTCTCTCCTGCCAGAGGACCTTAAGAGAAAGTAGTTCCATTTCCCAGGAATGGACCCCACAAAAGCAGGGCTCAGCCTGAGGGGTCAGCAGGGACACACTACTCACCCCTGCCATGGGAGCTGGCCTTTTGTGCAGCATCCAAGGTAGGAGTTGCTGAGGTCGTCCCTGCAGACACGCCTGTAACACAACAGCCACAGAAGCTTCTGTCACCTGGTTCTTACCAGTCATTCAAACATTACGCCTTGGTGGGACAGTGAGAACATACCTGCAGAATGCTCAGAGGGCTTCACAACTTCAGAGCGCCAGGCTAATGGAGAATCCTTCCCAGCATCCCTGTCTGGAAGCAAACCAAGATGAGAACTGCTTCCATTGTGTGCCAGGGCTGGCTCTGGCCCTGGCTGGCAGCAGGGCTCCCGATCGGGGCTTCTCCTGTGCCTTGGGCCTCTGGGCACTCAGGGCCAGCTCCGCAGCAGCTGCAGCGCCAGGGACGTTGCTGCACCAGTCCCGTTTCCCCGGGGCTCTGAACCAGCTCCAGAGGCCTGGAAGCCGAGGCGCCTCCAGCTTTGGCTGCTGCCGGGCCGGGCAAGGGCAGGCCCTGGGGGAAGAGCTGCTGCCACACAGCCCCGGCCAGGCCTGAGCCCGGCACAGCAATTACCTGCTGTGCCTGTGCCCGTGTCTGCCATCGCCTTCCTTCCTGCAGCAGGGGCTGGCACCGAAGATGGAGTGCTTCCTTCAAGAAATACCACCTTCCACTGAAGCACTATGTCCATCTCTTGACAAAGGAAGGGAGACAGCTGCATCAGATGGAGCTGTTTCCCACTTGGGTGGCGGCATCAGAGGTAATATTTGTGAAATTTATGGAGCAGGAAAATGGCCAGGTTACAGTGGCATGATGAGAGCACTTCCACCTCCAAACAGCCACCATTTTCCTAATCTGCAGGGCTGGATATAGTGGGGGATCTCAGGGTGTGTTACAGTTAGGGCATGGCCTGTCAGCTGATGCCCAATAACTTCCTACAGAGGCTGGGCAGAAGCTGCAACCAGGCCAGGCTGGGAAACTGCCCTGCAGGGCGTGAAAGCAGCAGCGGGGCAGCGAGGCTGCCATGGATCCCTTCCCGCTGTGCCGGGCACAGCGTGTCCAGAAGTGCAGCCAAAGCCCCCGGCTGCTGACTCCCAGGGGAAGCATGAGGGAAATGCATCCACCTTCTCTTGTCTGCAGGGGTTCCTTCAGCTCTTGCCTCATCTGTTTGGATGGTTCCAGGGATATCTTATCTGTTGTATCTTGGATTTTCCCTGTTGGAGTACCTTAGAGAAAAATATTTCCATTTCCCAGGAATGGATCCCAGAAAAGCAGGGCTCAGCCTGTGGGGTCAGCAGGGACACACTACTCACCCCTGAGATGGGAGCTGGGCTTGAGTGCAGCATCCAAGGTAGCAGCTGGAGAAGCTGGAGAAGTCTTCCCTGTAGACACATCTGTAACACAACAGCCACAGAAGCTTCTGTCACCTGGTGCCTGCCCGCTTGTCTACAATTCTTCCTTGGTGGCACACTGAGAACATACCTGCAGGAGGCTCCAAGGGCTTCAAAACTTTATTCATCCAAGCTGATGGAGAAGCCTTCCCAGCACCCTCATCTACAATGCAGCACAGATGAGAACATTTTCCAGTGTGTGCTGGGATCTCTTTCTGCCACAGGGAACTGGGCACTGCCAGGGAGTCGGGTAAGGCCATGGGAGCCAGATATGAATAGACATGGCCAAAGCTGCCCAGGGGCCTGGGGAGCTCTGGGCTGGCTCCTGGTCACTCTCCACACTCTTTCCCTGCCCTCAGCAACATCCCTGGGAGGGGTGGCTGCAGCAGTGCAGGGACCTGGGACTCTCCCCCTCACACACAGAAGAAATCCTCCCGAAAGCATGGGGGAAAACTGCAGCAGGCAGTGCCACAGCTATCCATCCTGCCCTCCCTCTGTCCCTCCTGCCCTCCTTCTGTGGGGAAACCCCCCAGATCCCAAGGGCAAACAGCCAGGCCCTCTCAGGACACACTGGAGCCTTGCTCTCCCCCTCTGTCCTTTCCCCACCGTGGGCACCCCGTGCAGTCACTCCCAGGTTTCAGGACATGTCTCCCATGGAGGGACCCCAGCAGGACTGCTCAGTGCCCTGCGCCTGCTCGGGATAATTCCCCTGGGCTGTGCTGCTCTAGTCCAGGCTGTGCCCGCACTGCCAAACAGCAGAGAGGGCAGCTCAAGCCTCAGCAGGGCTCAGGCCCAGAGGCACAGCAATTACCTCCTGTGCCTGTGCCTGGCATGGCCTCCCTTCCTGGAGCTGAGGCTGGCATGCAACCACTGCTTCCTCCGGGAAATGCTTCTTTCTCCGCAGGCTCTCCTTTCATTTCTGGAGAATGGAAAAGAGACAGCTGGATCAGATGAAAACATTCCTGACTGGGAATGGGGAAGGGGACAATTTCAGGAGGCATCACTTGTGAAAGGAATGCACAAGGATCAGAAAACACCCAGGATTTTGGGACAACCCAAGGCTGCTTCCTTCCCCAAACAGCCGCAACATTTGATCTGCCTGGACACCAGGAAATTACAGGGGATCTGAGGGTGGGCATGGCCTGTGGTGCAATTGGGCCGTCTGCCAGCTGATGCCAAATGCCTTCCTGCAGAGGCTGGGCAGAAGCTGCAGCCAGGCCAGGCTGGGAAACTGCCCTGCAGGGCGTGAAAGCAGCAGCAGGGCAGCGAGGCTGCCACGGATCCCTTCCTGCTGTGCCGGGCACGACGTGTCCAGATGTGCAGCCAAAGCCCCCGGCTGCTGAGTCCCAGGAGCAGCATGAGGGAAATGCACCCACCTTGTCTTCTCTGCAGACATTCCTTCAGCATTTGCCACATGATTTCTAATGGGTCCTGGAATTTCCTGCCTGCCATGTCTTTGGTCTCTCCTGTCAGAGGACCTTAAGAGAAAGTAGTTCCATTTCCCAGGAATGGACCCCACAAAAGCAGGGCTCAGCCTGAGGGGTCAGCAGGGACACACTACTCACCCCTGCCATGGGAGCTGGCCTTTTGTGCAGCATCCAAGGTAGGAGTTGGTGAGGTCGTCCCTGCAGACACGCCTGTAACACAACAGCCACAGAAGCTTCTGTCACCTGGTTCTTACCAGTCAGTCAAACATTACGCCTTGGTGGGACAGTGAGAACATACCTGCAGAATGCTCAGAGGGCTTCACAACTTCAGAGCGCCAGGCTAATGGAGAATCCTTCCCAGCATCCCAGTCTGGAAGCAAACCAAGATGAGAACTGTTTCCATTGTGTGCCAGGGCTGGCTCTGGCCCTGGGCTGGTGGCAGGGCTCCCGCTCGGGGCTGCTCCTGTGCCTTGGGCCTCTGGGCACTCAGGGCCAGCTCCGCAGCAGCTGCAGCGCCAGGGACGTTGCTGCACCAGTCCCGTTTCCCCAGGGCTCTGAACCAGCTCCAGAGGCCTGGAAGCCGCGGCGCCTCCAGCTTTGGCTGCTGCCGGGCTGGGCAAGGGCACGCCCTGGGGGAAGAGCTGCTGCCACACAGCCCCGGCCAGGGCTGAGCCCGGCACAGCAATTACCTGCTGTGCCTGTGCCCGTGTCTGGCTTTGCCTTCCTTCCTGCAGCAGGGGCTCGCACCGAAGATGGAGTGCTTCCTTCAAGAAATACCACCTTCCACTGAAGCACTATGTCCATCTCTTGACAAAGGAAGGGAGACAGCTGCATCAGATGGAGCTGTTTCCCACTTGGGCGGTGGCATCAGAGGTAATATTTGTGAAATTTATGGAGCAGGAAAATGGCCAGGTTACAGTGGCATGATGAGAGCACTTCCACCACCAAACAGCCACCTTTCTCCTAATCTGCAGGGCTGGATATAGTGGGGGATCTCAGGGTGTGTTACAGTTTGGGCTGCCTGTCAGCTGATGCCAAATAACTTCCGGCAGAGGCTGGGCAGAAGCTGCAGCCAGGCCAGGCTGGGAAGCAGCCCTGCAGGGCGTGAAAGCAGCAGCGGGGCAGCGAGGCTGCCATGGATCCCTTCCCACTGTGCCGGGCATGGCGTGTCCAGATGTGCAGCCAAAGACCCCGGCTGCTGACTCCCAGGAGAAGCATGAGGGAAATGCACCCACCTTCTCTTGTCTGCAGGGGTTCCTTCAGCTCTTGCCTCATCTGTTTGGATGGTTCCAGGGATATCTTATCTGTTGTATCTTGGATTTTCCCTGTTGGAGTACCTTAGAGAAAAATATTTCCATTTCCCAGGAATGGATCCCAGAAAAGCAGGGCTCAGCCTGTGGGGTCAGCAGGGACACACTACTCACCCCTGAGATGGGAGCTGGGCTTGAGTGCAGCATCCAAGGTAGCAGCTGGAGAAGCTGGAGAAGTCTTCCCTGTAGACACATCTGTAACACAACAGCCACAGAAGCTTCTGTCACCTGGTGCCTGCCCGCTTGTCTACAATTCTTCCTTGGTGGCACACTGAGAACATACCTGCAGGAGGCTCCAAGGGCTTCAAAACTTTATTCATCCAAGCTGATGGAGAAGCCTTCCCAGCACCCTCATCTACAATGCAGCACAGATGAGAACATTTTCCAGTGTGTGCTGGGATCTCTTTCTGCCACAGGGAACTGGGCACTGCCAGGGAGTCGGGTAAGGCCATGGGAGCCAGATGTGAATAGACATGGCCAAAGCTGCCCAGGGCCTGGGGAGCTCTGGGCTGGCTCCTGGTCACTCTCCACACTCTTTCCCTGCCCTCAGCAACATCCCTGGGAGGGGTGGCTGCAGCAGTGCAGGGACCTGGGACTCTCCCCCTCACACACAGAAGAAATCCTCCCTAAAGCATGGGGGAAAACTGCAGCAGGCAGTGCCACAGCTATCCATCCTGCCCTCCCTCTGTCCCTCCTGCCCTCCTTCTGTGGGGAAACCCCCCAGATCCCAAGGGCAAACAGCCAGGCCCTCTCAGGACACACTGGAGCCTTGCTCTCCCCCTCTGTCCTTTCCCCACCGTGGGCACCCCGTGCAGTCACTCCCAGGTTTCAGGACATGTCTCCCATGGAGGGACCCCAGCAGGACAGCTCAGTGCCCTGAGCCTGCTCGGGATAATTCCCCTGGGCTGTGCTGCTCTAGTCCAGGCTGTGCCCGCACTGCCAAACAGCAGAGAGGGCAGCTCAAGCCTCAGCAGGGCTCAGGCCCAGAGGCACAGCAATTACCTCCTGTGCCTGTGCCTGGCATGGCCTCCCTTCCTGGAGCTGAGGCTGGCATGCAACCACTGCTTCCTCCGGGAAATGCTTCTTTCTCCGCAGGCTCTCCTTTCATTTCTGGAGAATGGAAAAGAGACAGCTGGATCAGATGAAAACATTCCTGACTGGGAATGGGGAAGGGGACAATTTCAGGAGGCATCACTTGTGAAAGGAATGCATAAGGATCAGAAAACACCCAGGATTTTGGGACAACCCAAGGCTGCTTCCTTCCCCAAACAGCCCCAACATCTGATCTGCCTGGACACCAGGAAATTACAGGAGATCTGAGGGTGGGCATGGCCTGTGGTGCAATTGGGGCTGTCTGCCAGCTGATGCCAAATGCCTTCCTGCAGAGGCTGGGCAGAAGCTGCAGCCAGGCCAGGCTGGGAAACAGCCCTGCAGGGCGTGAAAGCAGCAGCGGGGCAGCAAGGCTGCCATGGATCCCTTCCTGCTGTGCCGGGCACGGTGTGTCCAGATGTGCAGCCAAAGCCCCTGGCTGCTGAGTCCCAGGAGCAGCATGAGGGAAATGCACCCACCTTCTCTTCTCTACAGACGTTCCTTCAGCATTTGCCACATGATTTCTAATGGGTCCTGGAATTTCCTGCCTGCCATGTCTTTGGTCTTTCCTGTCAGATGACCTTAAGAGAAAGTAGTTCCATTTCCCAGGAATGGACCCCACAAAAGCAGGGCTCAGCCTGAGGGGTCAGCAGGGACACACTACTCACCCCTGCCATGGGAGCTGGCCTTTTGTGCAGCATCCAAGGTAGGAGTTGGTGAGGTCGTCCCTGCAGACACGCCTGTAACACAACAGCCACAGAAGCTTCTGTCACCTGGTTCTTACCAGTCAGTCAAACATTACGCCTTGGTGGGACAGTGAGAACATACCTGCAGAATGCTCAGAGGGCTTCACAACTTCAGAGCGCCAGGCTAATGGAGAATCCTTCCCAGCATCCCAGTCTGGAAGCAAACCAAGATGAGAACTGTTTCCATTGTGTGCCAGGGCTGGCTCTGGCCCTGGGCTGGTGGCAGGGCTCCCGCTCGGGGGTGCTCCTGTGCCTTGGGCCTCTGGGCACTCAGGGCCAGCTCCCCAGCAGCTGCAGCGCCAGGGACGTTGCTGCACCTGTCCCGTTTCCCCGGGGCTCTGAACCAGCTCCAGAGGCCTGGAAGCCGAGGCACCTCCAGCTTTGGCTGCTGCCGGGCCGGGCAAGGGCAGGCCCTGGGGGAAGAGCTGCTGCCACACAGCCCCGGCCAGGCCTGAGCCCGGCACAGCAATTACCTGCTGTGCCTGTGCCCGTGTCTGGCTTTGCCTTCCTTCCTGCAGCAGGGGCTCGCACCGAAGATGGAGTGCTTCCTTCAAGAAATACCACCTTCCACTGAAGCACTATGTCCATCTCTTGACAAAGAAAGGGAGACAGCTGCATCAGATGGGGCTGTTTCCCACTTGGGTGGTGGCATCAGAGGTAATATTTGTGAAATTTATGGAGCAGGAAAATGGCCAGGTTACAGTGGCATGATGAGAGCACTTCCACCTCCAAACAGCCACCCTTTTCCTAATCTGCAGGGCTGGATATAGTGGGGGATCTCAGGGTGTGTTACAGTTTGGGCATGGCCTGTCAGCTGATGCCCAATAACTTCCTACAGAGGCTGGGCAGAAGCTGCAGCCAGGCCAGGCTGGCAAACAGCCCTGCAGGGTGTGAAAGCAGCAGCGGGGCAGCAAGGCTGCCATGGATCCCTTCCCACTGTGCCGGGCATGGCGTGTCCAGATGTGCAGCCAAAGACCCCGGCTGCTGAGTCCCAGGGGAAGCATGAGGGAAATGCACCCACCTTCTCTTGTCTGCAGGGGTTCCTTCAGCTCTTGCCTCATCTGTTTGGATGGTTCCAGGGATATCTTATCTGTTGTATCTTGGATTTTCCCTGTTGGAGTACCTTAGAGAAAAATATTTCCATTTCCCAGGAATGGATCCCACAAAAGTAAGGCTCCGCCTTTGAGGTCAGCAGGAACACACTGCTCACCATTGTGATGGGAGATGAGCTTGCGTATAGCATCCAAGGTAGGAGCTGGAGAAGCTGGAGAAGTCCTCCCTGTAGACACATCTGTAACACAACAGACACAGAAGCTTCTGTCACCTGGTTCCTGCCCGCTTGTCTACAATTCTTCCTTGGTGGCACACTGAGAACATACCTGCAGGAGGCTCCAAGGGCTTCAAAACTTTATTCATCCAAGCTGATGGAGAAGCCTTCCCAGCAACCTCATCTAGAACGGAGCACATATGAGAATACTTTCCAGAGTGTGCTGGGATCCCCTTCTGCCACAGAGAACTGGGCACTGCCAGGGGGTCGGGTAAGGCCCTGGGAGCCAGATGTGAATAGACAAGGCCGAAGGTGCACAGGGGCCTGGGGAGCTCTGGGCTGGCTCCTGGTCACTCTCCACACTCTTTCCCTGCCCTCAGCAACATCCCTGGGAGGGGTGGCTGGAGCAGCGCAGGGCCCCCGGGTTCTCTCCCTCAGACACAGAGGAAATCCTCTCTAAAACCCCAGGGAAAACTGCAGCAGGCAGTGACACAGCTATCCATCCCTCCCTCTGTCCCTCCCGTCCTTCTTCTGCTGGGACAGCTCCCAGATCCCAAGGGCAAACAGCCAGGCCCGCTCAGGACACACTGGAGCCTTGCTCTCCCCCTCTGTCCTTTCCGCACCGTGGGCACCATTGCTGTCGCTCCCAGGTTTCAGGACATGAAATAAATGGGCAGGAGATCTTTCTCCTTTTTAATGCCTTTATTAAGAAGAATCAGCTCAGGTGGGGAGAAATTGACGGGTTGCGCCCTCGCCGCCGCTGCTCCCAGGCGTGGCACGAAGGAGGAGGATGATGCAGTTTGTCCGCTGGTCTGCAGACAGAACTGGGGACTCTGTCCTCACGGGAGAGTCGTTGAGTCCTTGGTTTGTTTTGTTTACAAACCCGGGGGGTCTCTTTAATCAGTGTCTTTTCAGGTTAGGGTGAGAAAATAAAAAGGTCCAAGCAGGTACGGGACTATGCTCCCATTCTTAGACCACTTAAGTCACTTGTTGGCTCGTGATTTTAGGGGTTTTTTTCTTGTAAAAACTGTAAAACTGTAAAAACCCAGGGTGCACTGCATTTCTTATTTGCATGTTGTCTCTGGTGTCACTGCCCATTCTCTTTACCCTGGAGGGTTTCCCTTGGTATCTTCTTGGCATGCGGCCAGCATCAGGGAAACAATCAGTTAATCACCTGCCATTAACAGGCATTTGAAGAGCTTTCCTTCGGCAGCGAAACCAAAGGAGTCTGACTCGGTCTGGCTTGGTTTTTTTTAACTCTGAAACTTAAAAAAAATACAATTTTCTATTCATAACATGACATGTCTCCCATGGAGGGACCCCAGCAGGACTGCTCAGTACCCGAGTGCCCTGAGCCTGCTCGGGATACTTCCCCTGGGCTGTGCCTGACTTGTCCAGGCTGTCCCTGCACTGTCAGGCAGCAGAGAGAGCAGCTCAAGCCTCAGACGGGCTCAGGCCCAGAGGCACAACAATTACCTCCTGTGCCTGTGCCTGGCATCGCCTCTCTTCCTGCAGCAGAGGCTGGCACGGAACCACTGCTTCCTCTGGGAAACGCCGCCTCATGCCCAGCCTCTGCATCCACTTCTGGAGAAAGGAAGAGGGACAGCTGGATCAGGTGGGGCTGTTCCCCACTGGGGAGGTGGCGCCTTCAGAAGGGAATGCTTGTCAAAGATATGGCTAAGAATCAGGAAATCCCTATAAACATTTTGGGAAGGCCAGGGCCCTCCCTTCTCCAAACTGCTGAGCTTTCTGTTCTACCCGGCGACTGGAAAATTGCAGGGGATCTCAGGCCTGTGGTGCGATTAGGTGGCCGGTCAGCTGATGCCAAATGCCTTCCTGCAGGGGCTGGGCAGAAGCTGCAGCCAGGCCAGGCTGGGAAACAGCCCTGCAGGGCGTCAAAGCAGCAGCAGCAGCTGTGGGGCAGAGAGGCTGCCATGGACGCCTTCCCGCTGTGCCAGACACAGCGTGTCCAGATGTGCAGCCAAAGCCCCCGGCTGCTGAGTCCCAGGGGAAGCATGAGGGAAATGCACCCACCTTCTCCTGCCTGCTGCATTTCCTTCAGCATTTGCCTCATGTTTTCGGATGGATCATGGGGTTTGTGGTGTCCTGTGGCTTGGTCCTTCCCCCTTGGAGGACCTTAGAGCAACAGAATTCCATTTCCCAGGAACAGATCCCACAAAAGCAGGGCTCAGCCAGAGGGGTCAGCAGGGACACACTACTCACCCCTGCGATGGTTGCCAGGCTTCTCTGTAGGAATCAGCAAAGGAGCTGGAGAAGTCCTCCCTGCAGACACACCTGTAACTCAACAGCCACAGAAGCTTCTGCCATCTCTGCTGATCTGCACGGGCACCACTGAGCCGCAGCAGCGGTGAGGGGATCGTGCAGGGCTAGGGCACACACGTGCATGGTTCTGTGCTGGCACCTGCAGCGATGCCCCCCTGGCCCAGCTTTGGGCTCTGAGCTGGCAGCTCTCCCAGGGGAAAGGCCTTGACCTACCCTCAGCATCTCCCAGAGGCTCCGTCCTGGAGGTGGTTTGGGAAGCTGCACCACCTTCACCAGCAGGTTCAGCTGCAAAGAAAGACAGGACAGGAGACCTGTAAATCCACCAACAGAAACACCAGCCAAACCTCACTAAAATGTCACCACTACTCCTTGAAGTAAAATAGACTGATGCATGTTAATACCTAAGCTTGTAAGCTGTAAAACCCATTGTTATGAGAAGTAAAATATTTTATTTTAAAGTGTATTATTCATGAGGTTGTTTTAAGTGAACTGAATATTTAAGGAGTGATATGCAAATTTATTTCAAAAAATAAAATATTTTTGTGCTTTTGTTATAACAGACAAAAGAAATAGAAGCAAAAGCTAATGAAACACTGTAAAGAATATATTAGAACAATAATATGATTCGTGAAAAATTGGAAAAAAAATAAGTATATAAGATACAAACCAGATTTAAGTTCCAAGAAACACTAAAAGTAACATTAAATCAGATAGGGTATAACAAAAGCCGTTAGATATTTAATAAGGATCAAATTAAAATAAAGGAAAAAAGCCAAGTAGAGCTGAAAGAAAGAGAAGTGTACAGACTAATTACAACTTTACAGCTAAAATGTCAAAGAAATAAAACTATAACAATTAGAAATAAGCAGATGCTATCCTAAATCCTGAAAAACAATTTAAAAGGCTCTTATAAATCTTATGAAGTAAATACTGAGAATGAGACGAATGACACCAGTGACTAGATCCCAAGGTGTAAGCTCTGCTACCAAGAAGATACACATCTTGGCCCTTTGGCTGCAACCCAAAGGGGCTTTGAGAGAGCTAGAGTGTTAAAACTGCAGAGGATTATTGTCACTGTATCAGTCATCCAAGCCCAAAAAGAATGAGCCATATGCACACTCCCAAGTTAGTGTAGTACGCTATAATTTTAACAAATTCAGAAGGTGCACTATGAGTAGTAAAAGACACTGGAATAAAGAAAACGTGAAATAGAGCAAAAAGAAGAAAATGGCAAAATTTGTAAGCAATATATTAAAACTTTTTGTTCTGGAAGAGATAGAGAAGAAATAAATCCTGAGAGTAGAATAAAGCAAATTGCTCAAGAATTAGAAAACAAGAACATGAGACAGTTATAAAGACACATTTTAGCAGGCAACATAAGAAAACATGAAAAACTTATTTTACAAATATTACCAGCCTTAAACGACTATGGAGTCAAAATATATCTAAAGTACAATAAGCACATGCATTGATATAAAAAAATATAATTGACAATCCAAAGAAAAGAAATTAAAGATTTAGAATAATCTACCTTATGAGAAGAGCTGTTAATTTTATACCCTGACTAGTAGTATAAAAGCGTAGTTGTTAAGTTTTATAAATACTAAACATTAAATTAGAAAATAAGTAAGCTTTGTCAAAGTGTATCCTAAAAGTACAAATTTAATAAATTAATAGAGAAAGGGAGGGATTCTGATAGATTGTATGCACAAATTCATGCTGAGACTACAGTAATCTCGCCTAATGAAAATCCTAGCACAACAAAGGAGGGTTCAGGGCAATCAACATGCACCAAAATCCTAGCCTGAATATTCATCCCCAGAAATGCTGATTCCAGAAGATTATTTCTCTGACCAAACCTCAGCAATGTGCATTCAATTTGCATCATCTATAAGATAAATGTGTGCCTCCTAGAATGCATATTGCAGGAGATTTTCCTCTAACAAAGTGAATTTTTTACCAGTTTTGGGGAAACTCTCAGCAAGAGCTGCAGCAAGAAAGGAAAAAATACATGAATATGCAAAAAGGATAAAAACAACCATAAGAAAGCAGAAAAACTGCTGCCCTCCACACCGCTTGGAGCTTGGAAATGGACAAAAAAGACTTTGAGAGAGCTGTCCCTTCGTGATGCACAGGGGAGAGAAATGCCCCACCTGTCTCACCTGACGCTGTCAGCCTGCTTCAGGGCCAATCTGATATTTGCTTCTAGATTTTCTACGACTGAATTTTAATTATGGAATAAATTCTCCGTATTAATCAGAAAAAGCTAATTCATTTAAAACATCCGGGACTCCTGGAACCCTCATCAGGGACCCCAAAATATCCCTTTGTGCCTCTTCAGGTCCAGGCCCAGATGATCCCACAGAAGGAAATGTGCCCTCAGCCCAGGGACGCTCAGCATGGGCTCCCCCATCCCCTCGGGGCCCCACCGCTGGGCACAGCAGCCCCTGCCTGGCTCCTGCCTGCCCACACCGTGGCCATCCACGGCTGCTCCTGGGCACGGAGCTCAGCCAGTGCTGCTGCCGGGTGGGCTTTGCTGGTGCTACCACCAGGACAATCTGGTCACAGCTGCATCTCTCTACTGCAACAGAAGAGCTGATTTGGGAAGTGCTGTGTTGCCCCATTTCTTCAGCCCCACTAGCTGCCCACACCCACAGTGGCACTGGGCTGCCCCCAGAAAACTGTCGAATCTGGGCTGTGGCTGCAGGGCACAGCTGCTCTACAGCACAGGTGGACTGCCTTGGGGGTAGGACTGCCCTGAGGGTAGGGACAAGGAACAGGGTGAGGTCTGCTCTATGTTTTCCTAAGGTGATTACTCTACAGACCATCAGGGCCAGACCAACACTGCATTAAAGGCATACACCAACTTACAAACTTGGCAGGGTCCCAGGGCAGGATCCAATCTCTAGCCAATTGGGAGAAACTGAGGGTGGAACACCAGGCGGGGAATACAAGGTTTAAACCAATTGGGGATTACAGGGGAGGGGAAGAACTTAAACAAACCAATGGGATTCCGAAGGATACAAAATTGATAGGGAAGTTTCTAGAGCAAGGGGCAGGCTTGGAGAGGGACTGACATGCAATGGGAGGAGGAACAGTGAACAAAAGGGCAGGTCTTTGGAGAGATGGACAAGTGGGGCAAAACCAACATCACAGGGGGGAAAGGAGCAACCCATTGCTAATAAAATATGCTATAACAATAGAAAATAAGGGGAGGGGTATAAAACTGACTGCTAGGACTGAATTACAGTCAAAAATTTTGTTATATTTCTCCAATTACTGTATCATGAAAGAAAACCAAGCAAATTAAATGTTGCAGCAATTTTAATGAAGTAGCTGAAAAGTATATGAAATTGAATCCACTCAAAATATTGACAATATAATTTGGTTATGATAAGGGATAATTTGGTTCTTATAATAGCGCATAAGGAAAAATAACCGTGCGGGGTACACGGGGGGTATGGAGGGCAGGGCTTGACCCCTGTCCCCTCACATACAAATTGCCAAGCCTAAAATTCTCCTTTTTACACTGTACATCATCACCATCTCTTCCCATTTTCAATTTGTCACACTTGTATCTCCACCTTCATTATCACTTTTACCACGCATGCTCCACCATTTTTTAGGTGGTTGCAGTGTTCTTTGGGGTCATCTCTGATGAAGGCCTCTCCTCTTCCTCGATGTCCTTTGATTCACCTTTTGGATTACACATGCGCACCAAGCTGGTATAATGTAAGCCAAAGCTAATATCATACAAGCCAATACTATGTTCTAGCATCAAAGCAATAAATCTCCTATAATTAACATTTTCCTGGATGTCCAACCAAACTTTCCTCTCTTCTAACTAAATTCAGTAATACTTATCTCTTGCTTCTTCCTGTTCTGAACATCTGCAGGAGAAGGGGGGGAGCCCCTCCTCTCCCTTTCTTCCTTGGCATTACACCTTCTAACGGTTTTACTGTTTCCAAATATTAATTATTATATCAATATTGATTACTTTATAATTTTATCAGCAGGAATCACACCTATTTATTACAACATGAACTGCAATGGAGAAGCTCTGAGTCAAGGCTCGGATGAGCTCTTCAAATAATTTCCTGGCAGAAACAGATAGCCAAACTTGCCCTTATCCCATGCAAACAGAGGGTTCCAAAAATAGCAACACCTTCCGAGGCCCTTCTGGGCATCGGGAACACGTGTTGTGGTGCCGGCTGCATCTGTGGGAGCGATGGGGAGCGTGAGCCCGTGCTGTGCTGCACTGCTGAGCTGGCAGCACGGTGGATACGGGCAGGACGTTCTCTGTTTCCCCCAGAGCTGGGGCCTGCAGGCACCTTGCCGGCCCTTGGCACAGGCTGTGCCAGCCAACAAAGCCCAGCAGGCCGGGAGGAGAGCCCGGGGGCAGCGCAGCTGCTTGGGCAGTGGCTGCTGCCAGGGACACGGGCCAAAGCCATCCCTGAGCAGCCACTGCCACCCCTGGCCCTCCCTGCCCCGTCACAGCTCCCCCAGCCCCAGGGGACAGGCTGTCAAAAAGTCCACAGCCAGCAAAGAGATTGTCCCAGGAATTGTGTGCTGCTTTTCCTTCCTGCAGTTGGTCCCAGAAACATCCATCAGACTGCTGTAAATGCTCACACATGGTCTGATCAACCCCTATGCTTTTCCAGTCTGCTCTCTGAAATTCTGCAACAAATCCACCAATAAATTCCAGGTTACCTCTGTTTATTGCACACTACAGTTTCCTTCATTTTTTCCGAATAGCTGGAAGTTTCTATATATAGCAATGCCCTTGAGGATCTCTGATTCTTTTCAGTATTTTTTTTTCTATTCAGACATATGAAACAGCCTTATTGGTTTTTATTTTGGCAGGTCTGTTTTTTTTTTCTTAGCATGATGGTTTACTTATTACCTATATGTAAACTTGTTATTATTTATGGTTATTCATTCCCCAAGTAATTATTTTCACAATCTGTCATTCACTTCCTAGTTAATGTTCCATACATGAACAACTTGGACTCTCTTTTTATAGGAATAGAAAGATCTCAGAAAGCTGAATTTTTTATTTTGATGACACTCTTTCTGCCCACTCCCACCTATAACGGTGATTCCTTTTGAAACATATCTGAGGACATGTGGAGTTTTTGGGAAATGCTTAGCTTAACCTGGGTATTGGATTATTATTTTCAGTGCTATAAACCTACATTGCTTCAAGGTTCACACCACGGTCCTGATTTGTGGCTCACTGCATGGATGACTGTCTGAATTAAAACAATGTTTGTGAGGCAGCTGAAGAGCTTAGACCTCAGAGATTAAAATTCCTAGGAGGAGGAGGAGAAAGAAGAAAGGATAAAATCCAGATTCAAAGGGTTTTTTCTCACTTCTAGTATGCCAGAAGTATGGTAGACTACACCTGTCTTCGGATGTCATTTAGTTACAGAACAACTCTCTACAGTGCCAGATTCCAGGAGAAATGACTCAACACTTTGCCTCCCAATGCATCAGCTTTAATTCTAGTGAGAGGTAGCCTTAATTACAGTCCAATTAGAGCAAATCAACAAAGCAGTCTTGCCATTGTGTGAGTGGCAAGAGGAATTTGCTTGTGAACACATGAATATGTCCCACACAGTAATGAACAAAATTTGCCTTGACTTGGAAGAAAGTAGACAAGGAGCAATGCAGTATTTGGGTTTTATCCAGGGATAAATGGGGCAAGAAGCTGTAACAACTTAACCTGTTTTACAGAACGCAAGTACTGATACGGCCAATAATGAACCCACATGAAGGGATCTTCAGGACATTCCTTTATTTCTCTAACCAGGAATGGGAAGCAAAATGCTGGCATTTATCTGAACTGGAAGCCGTGTTCCTCTCCTTTTTCTCCTTGAGCACACTGTTATTTGCAGACTTCACTGCCCAGCCCATCAATCCTCTCGTGGCCAATTGCTAAATGGCACAAGTACCAAAATACAGGTGCCAGCATAATCAGCCCAGCACTAATGCAGCACTGCTTTGATGGTGCACAGGAGCACAGAATGGCTTGTGTTGGAAGGGACATTTAAAGGCCATCTAGTCCCAATGGCCTGCAGTGAGCAGGGACACCTTGAACTAGGTCAGGTTGCTCTGAGCAGGAGTTTGAATGTCTGCAGGGATGGATGTCCAGCTCTCTGGGCAACCTGTGCCAGGTTTTCATAACAAACAGTGTAAAAAATATGTTTCTTTCATCTAGTCTGAATTGACCATCTTTTAGATTAAAACCATTCCCCCTCGGTTTGGTCACAAAAGACTCTACTAAAAATTCTGTCCCATCTCTTTACAAGCGCTCAGAAGGCCCTGAAAGGCAGCAATCAGGTGTCCCTGGAGTCTTCTCTCTTCCAGGCTGAACACTGTCAGCTCTCCCAGCCTGTCTCCAAAGCAGAAGGGCTCCAGCCCTCAGAGCATTTTGTCCCTCCTCTGGACTAGATCCAACAGGTCCATGTCCTTCCTGCCTTGGGGACCCAGAGCAGGATGCAGTACTCTGTCGTGGTAGAGACCGAGACACTACAAAGCAACACACTCCATTTCCAGAAGGCTTCAAACCCTGTTTTTATTCTAGCCTGCATGCTTTTTCTCCATTCTTACAAAGCTCTTAACTTTACACTTTATTCATTGGTCACGAGAGACAAGCAAAATGCTCAATGGAATAGGGAGTTGCAGGTTTCTCTTATTTATCTTTCTTTCTTGGTTTTCATGTCAAAAACATTGGTAGGAAATTCTTTCAGGGGTAAACATGGATCTTGTTATCAAACTTCTCGATGGCTCACAGAAATCACTATAAAACCCCTTCCAGAGTACTCCCAGTAGGGTCTTACCTGAGCAGAGGTGGGGAATCACCTCCTTCAACCTGCTGGGCACTCTCCTTTGGATGCACATGGCTGGCTCATGTCCAGCCTCTCATCTGGCTGCAACACCAAGTCCTTCTCGGCAGGGCTGCTCTGCATCTCTTCATGCCCCAACCAGTGAGATCAGCTGAGCTGGGACTGTGTCACAGCCCTTGGGCAGAGCAGCTGGGCAGGATGAGCTCCCTTCCGAAGAAGGCAGATCCAGCTCCAAAAACAATTCCACCCTGGCCTTGAGGTCACAGAAGGCTCTGAGATCACAGAGGCGCCAGAGCCCCGTGGTTGCACAGCAGCACAAGGAGCCAGCAGTCAGTCCCTGAGCACAACTGTTGCGGCAGCAGCAGCGGTGGCAGCAGCGGTGCTGACATTGGGACAGCGGTGTCGGGACAGCGGTGGCAGCAAGAGCTGCGGGACTGGCAGAGGGCAAGGCACCATGGCCCTTGCTCTGCGCCTCTTCCTCCTGCTCCTCCTGGCCGTGGCCCTGTCTACCAGGGCTGCCCAGGCTGCTCCACTCCAAGCGTGACGAGCAGGTGAGCCAGCAGCCTGGCTCCCCTTTCCCGGGACAGCGCTCCCTGCTCCCCGGGAAGCACTGGGGATGGTTTTGCACAGGGCTTTAGGGATGGTTTCCTGTGTGGGAGTGAGAGAGCCCCCATGGTCCCTGGGTTCCTCCAGCCACCCATCCAGGGATGTTACACACGGCCTGCAAAGAGGGTGGAGGGTGGCCAGAGCCATTCCAGAGCTCCCCAGGCCCCTGTGCAGCTTTGGCCTTGTCCACTGACATCTGGCAGCCAAGGCCTTACCTGACCCCCTTGCAGTGCCCAGTTCTCTAAGGGAGAGGGGAATCCCAGCACACCATGGAAATGGGTCTGATCAGATCTGTGCTCCCCTCTAGATGAGCATACTAGGAAGGCTGCTTCAGCAGCTTGGCTCCATGAAGATTTCCAGGGTCTTAGCCCTCCAGCAGGTATGTTGTCAATGTTGCTAAAAGAATAATCATTGAGAACCTGGCAGGAAGCAGGTGACAGGAGCTTCTGTGGCTGTTGAATTACAGGTGTGTCTGCAGGAAAGACTTTTCAGGCTCCTTTCCTGGTTGCTGCACACAAGCCCCGCTCCCATGGCAAGGGTGAGTAGTGTGTGCCTGCTGACCCCACAGGCTGAGCCCTGGTTCTGTGGGATCCATTCACCTGAAATGCAAATGCTTTTCTTAAGGTCCTCCGAGAGGGAGGAACAAACCTAGAGGAGACAGCAAGTCCCTGGAGGCATCCAAACAGATGGACAGGATCTGGAGTGACCTGGAGAGACAACGTGGTGGGTGCATTTCCCTCATGCTTCCCCTGGGACTCAGCAGCCGGGGGCTTTGGCTGTACATCTGGACACGCCGTGCCCGGCACAGCAGGAAGGGATCCATGGCAGCCTCGCTGCCCCATGCTGCTGCTGCTGCTTTCACGCCCTGCAGGGCTGTTTCCCAGTCTGGCCTGGCTGCAGCTTCTGCCCAGCCTCTGCAGGAAGGCATTTGGCATCAGCTGGCAGACAGCCCAAACTGCACCATGGCCCACCCTGAGATCCCCTGCACTTTCCCAGTCTGTGAGCGCATCTGGAGGGGCAGCTCTTTGGAGGAGGCAGGGCCCTGGTCTTTCTCCTTAATCTTATCCATTACTTAGACAAGCATTGCCTCCTGAGGATGCCACATTCCCATTGGGAAACAACCCCACCTAATTCTCCTGTCCTTTTTCCTTTCTGCAGACATGGAAGGCGAGCCTGTGCTGAAGGCTGAGTTTCCCAGAGGAAGCAGTGGCTCCATGGTAGCCTCTGCTGCAGGAAGGGAGGCGATGCCAGGCACAGGCCCAGGAGGTAATTGCTGTGCCTCTGGGCCTGAGCCCTGCTGAGGCTTCAGCTGCCCTCTCTGCTGCTTGGGAGTGCAGGCACACAGCATTACCTGACCCCCTTGCAGTGCTCGGTTCCCTATACAAGGGGATCCCAGCACAGCATGGAACAGTTCCCATCTGTGCTCCTTTCTAGATTGGGAACGTGACTTCCATCACTGGGAAACGCTGTTAAAGCACAGTTTAAGGATGTTGGAGCTTGGTGATGGTAGGTTTTCAGCAACTCTTTGCTAACAGAGCAATCATTGTCCAAGTGTAATCATTGTCCAGAGTAATATTCCTCTGTCATTTCCCTTGACATCCTCTGAAGTTTGATGGATTCTGGAAATCCTGGCCTCCAAATTTCTACTCTTGTACCCAACAGTGATCCCACAGGATGGCTGTCAGTGGGAGGAAGGAGCATTTAGCTGTACATCTTCCTCCCATGTGCAATGCCAGTGTGTCCTTCCATGTGCTCTGTGCAGCCAGGGAGATGGGAAGAGAGGGAAGGGGCCAGGCCCAGGGCTGTGCCCCAGGGCTGAGCCTTTGGCAGCTCCTTTGCCAGCCCCAAGGAGCCTGAGCTGCTCCTGTTGCCACTGCCAAGCCCTGGCCCTGCCTGGGGCTGGCTTTACAGCTGCTGGCAGCTCCAGGGAGTCCTTTCTGCCCCCACAGCCCCCCAAGGGGCCCCTTCCATCCCAGTGTGGGGCCACTGCAGGCACGAGGTCCCCCTGCTCCTGAGTGGAAGGCAGAGCTGAGGGAGTGCTTTGGATGGCACCAGTCACCCAAGTGCCCTCACTTGCACTCGGGCCTGAAGGAGAATCTTCAACAGTGTCACAGCAGCTCTTCTGTCCTGCCGTTCTTCGCAGCTAACCCGGTTGGTGAAAGTGATCTGGCTTCCCAACCCACGTTCAGGATTGAGCCTCTGGGAGATGCTGAGGGTAGGTCAAGGCCTTTCCCCTGGAAGAGTTGCCAGCCCAAGAGCCCAAAGCTTGGCCAAGGAGGCAGCGCTGCAGGTGCCAGCACAGAACCATGCACGTGTGTCCTCTTGCCCTGCACAATCCCCTCATGATTTCTGCTCAGCACTGGCAGCTGTCTGGGGAAGGGAGGGCCCTGGCCCAGCCACAAAAGCCCAGATATTTTGTGAATCTTTTCCCAATTTTTGATAATCATGCTGCCCTGAAGATGCCAGCAAAGGAATGGGGAATTGTTCCATCTGATCCAACTGTCCTTTTTTGTTTCTCAAGTGATGGACAAAAAGGCAGGGCTGAAGGAGGTATTTCCCCGAGGAAGCAGTGGCTCATTGGCAGCCCCTGCAGCAGAAAGGAAGGCGATGCCAGACACGGGCACAGGCACAGCAGGTAATTGCTATGCCGGGCTCAGCCCTGGCCGGGGCTGTGTGGCAGCAGCTCTTCCCCCAGGGCCTGCCCTTGCCCATCCCGGCAGCAGCCAAAGCTGGAGGCGCCTCGGCTTCCAGGCCTCTGGAGCTGGTTCAGAGCCCGGGGAAACGGGACTGGTGCAGCAACGTCCCTGGCGCTGCAGCTGCTACGGAGCTGGCCCTGAGTGCCCAGAGGCCCAAGGCACAGGAGCAGCCCCGAGCGGGAGCCCTGCCGCCAGCCCAGGGCCAGAGCCAGCCCTGGCTCCCGACTGGGCAGGGGCTGCGCTGGGTCCTGACAGGGCCTGAGCCTGTCCCCTGGGGCTGGGGGAGCTGTCACGGGGCAGGGAGGGCCAGGGCTGGCAGTGGCTGCTCAGGGATGGCTTTGGCCCCTGTCCCTGGCAGCAGCCACTGCCCAAGCAGCTGCGCTGCCCCCGGGCTCTCCTCCCGGCCTGCTGGGCTTTGTTGGCTGGCACAGCCTGTGCCAAGGGCCGGCAAGGTGCCTGCAGGCCCCAGCTCTGGGGGAAACAGAGAACGTCCTGCCCGTATCCACCGTGCTGCCAGCTCAGCAGTGCAGCACAGCACGGGCTCACGCTCCCCATTGCTCCCACAGATGCAGCCAGCACCACAACACCTGTTCCTGATGCCGAGGATGGCCTCGGAAGGGGCTTCTATATGGGAACAGGCTGCTGGGCAGGGGTAATGGCAGGCCTGCTTATTTTGGACCTTATTCTCATGTTGTGCTGTGTCAAAATCTGGTGTTACTGGAAGAAGAAATGGTGAGTGGTCACCTTTCCCTGAAAGAGCTTCTTTTGAAAGTGTAATGTAGACAGGAACCATTCCCAATGAGGCTGCATTGGAGCTGTGGCCAGTCCATGGTTCTCCAAACAGCTCTGCTGAGGGTTCTGCTGCTGCCCAGTGCTTCCATTGGCCTCTCAATTGCTGGAACTTGTCCTGGGGGCCCCGCTGGGGCAGCAGCCAGTGCTGGCTCCCACTGTGTCTGGCTGGCCAAGAGCAGCCCCAGGGGCACGCGGCAGAGGCAGAGGGAGGTGGGGAGGAGAAAGAGCAGGGCCGAGATTGCCCTTGAAAGGCAGAGGCGCTCTGGGGCCCGCTCCTGGCCAGGGACCCTGCCCAGAGCCGTGCCCTGCTGGCCGGGGCCTTGAGGGGCAGCTGTCCAGCTGGGCCCAGCTGTGCCAGCAGCTCCAGCCGTGCTGGGGAGCTTTGCCAGCTCTGGGCCCTGCTGTGCACGAGGGTCCCTGTGTGCCACTGGCAGCTGGGGCCTCAGCCACCTCCTCTCTCCACAGGAGCACCTCTGGAACTTCACAAGTCCAGCCAAATACCTCAGTCATGGAGAACTTGGCCTGTCGTCGTGCATCTCTGTGCCAGTGTCCATTGTCCCTTCCACAGGTGTATTACCAGCTTGTAGCTGGAAGTATGCTACAAGCACTGCCTAGAACAGGTCCGTCTCTCCCTGAAGGGACTGGCCTAGCTGCCCATCCAGGACAGGAGGTGCAGCCCTCTAGCCAGGGAATAGATTATTCGCAAAGTTATATTTACTTGAAAAAATTTTAGATGTTTATTAAAAACCTTATTAGAAATATAACAGGACACTGAATAAAGACAATGTTACTGTGCTGGGAGTAGAGGATTTTTCCCACCACATTCTCATCCACACAATGGAGGTTTCACCTTTCAACTCTTTTGCCCCTCTTAAAGTTCTGTCTATCGACTCCTTCTTTGATGTCCAGTGCTGGAGTTTACTTCCTTACATCTCGCTTGGAGGTCAGGTGCTGCTGTCGTAGCAAGGTGACCCTCTTAAATGTCTCAAACTCAGGTAATCCCAAGATAACAACACAACAGGGGGTAAAACATATCTATAAATATATAAAACTTCTCTTAACATATATACATGATATTTATCCTTTATTGTGAGAGTCAACTGTCACTTTACTCATCTATCACAGGCTTGAGTCCAGGTTCAGCTCAGGTGTCTGTGTGCTACCACCAGCACTGGCGGAGCTGCTCGTCTGGGCACAGCCAGGCATGGGCAGGCAGCTGCTGGGCATGGGGCTCATCAGACCAACAGCACCCTCATGTTATCTTTGTCTTTCATTTTAAAACATTTAGATATATTTTTCCTTTGCAGCATTGAGGAGAGTTTTTCATAGAATACGGACACCAGATATTTGTTCCCCTTTCCTCCAACAGTTCTGTAATTGATAAAGTAGTTTTACAGTCAGGGAAACTTAGAATCTTCTGACACTTTGGCAATAAAAAGTAAAATTGCTTTTAATTCTTAATGTTCAGTCTTACACAGCCCAGGCACGACCGGCATAGCTCGGGGGAATTATCCCAAACAGGCTCAGGGCACTCGGGTTCTGAGCAGTCCTGCTGGGGTCCCTCCATGGGGACACATCCCGAAACCTGGGAGTGACTGCATGGGGTGCCCATGGTGAGGACAGGACAGAGAGGGAGAGCAAGGCTCCAGTGTGTCCTTAGTGGGCCTGAGCCTGTCCCCTGGGGCTGGGGGAGCTGTCACGGGGCAGGGAGGGCCAGGGGTGGCAGTGGCTGCTCAGGGATGGCTTTGGCCCGTGTCCCTGGCAGCAGCCACTGCCCAAGCAGCTGCGCTGCCCCCGGGCTCTCCTCCCGGCCTGCTGGGCTTTGCTGGCTGGCACAGCCTGTGCCAAGGGCCGGCAAGGTGCCTGCAGGCTCCAGCTCTGGGGGAAACAGAGAACGTCCTGCCCGTATCCACCGTGCTGCCAGCTCAGCAGCGCAACACAGCACGGGCTCACTCTCCCCATGGATCTTGTGGAGGTTCAAAGCAAGACAGGAACACGTGCCCTGATTCCACTTTGATGAATCCCAATGATTTTCTGCTTGCAGGACAGGCACAAGCAGAGCATGATAGGTATAGCAGAGCCTCTGTTCACTGTGTCACTTGCCATGGCCTCTTTCACAGTTGTATCTTTCTCCCTTCATATGTCCTGCCAAACACCTAAGGGAGAACTGGACTTCTAATTGCATGGCACATCTCCAGGCCCATGCCCGATGTCCCTGTGCCAGCTGCTTTAGCAGCTTGTTGCTGTGCAGATGCTGCCTCCAGCCAGACAAGGTCCTCTCCCCCTGAAGGCACTGGCCCTGCTCTCTGGCCCCTACTGAAGGTGGGCAGGGCTTGGCCCAGCTCTTCTCTTGCACTAAAGAGATGGAGCTGTCACCCCAGTGTCCGGGTGGTAGCAGCAGCAAAGCCCAGCCAGGATCAGCACTGGCTGAGCTGCGTGCCCAGGGGCAGCTGGGGATGGCCACGGGGTGGGCAGGCAGGAGCCAGGCAGGGGATGCTGTGACCAGTGGCGGGTCCCCGGAGAGGATGGGGCAGCCCATGCTGAGCGTCCCTGGGCTGAGGGACCTTTCCTTCCCTGGGACCATCTGGGCCTGGACCTCCTCCAATGGCATGCCCAGGAAAAGAGGGAAGCCATCAAGAGCCTGTGAGTTACGCAGGGATGGGCTGCAGCTTCCTCCCTCCTTGGTTAGCGGGCGGATTAAAAGAGGCCTCTAGGGTTTGTGGCAAACAGGAGTGGGCAAACAGGGCCGTGGCATGTCTCTGAGAGACAATTCACGAGGCAGTGTGCACAGGCAGGGCAAGCAGGCAGGGTTGCAGGTTTTCTTGCTAGGAAGGTTTACTGTGTGTTGTTTGCAGTGTTTCTGTTGGTTGCTTGGTTTTGGGGTTTCTGGTAGTAGTGGTTTTTACGCAATTGAAAACTGTAGTTAGTACAAGTGCATGTAACTAGATGGAACCCTCCAAAAAGGATGTGTCTGTCCTGACCCATTCCTGTGCAGAGTGTTTGAGCTTAGCAGTGGTTTCAGGGGGCAGTGAGGAGAAAAGCTGCCTGCGGTGTGAACAGGTGAATGATCTCCTTTCACTGGTGGCCGAGCTTAGGGAGGAAGTTTAAAGACTAAGGAGTATCAGGGAAAGTGAAAGGGAAATAGATTGGTGGAGTTCAGCCCTTCCATCCTTACGGGAGGCCCAGCAAGAGTCACAGGACTCCTATGCCGCACACTCTCAGGCAAGAGAAGGACACCTGGTAGATGAAGGGGAGTGGAAATGGTCCCTGCACGGGGAGGTTATGATAAAAATTCGTCCCAACCCCCTTCCCCTAGCCAGGGGCCACTTCAGAATAGGTATGAGCCCCTGGATCTAAAGAGTCGGCCAAATGATTAAGAAGAAAATTATCTGTCCGGAGAGCCTCCTAATTATGATTAATCTGTATACATGGATTGCCACCTCTAACATCAAAAAGGAAAGAATGGTAATCGTGGTGGGTGACTCCCTTCTGAGGGGAACAGAGGGCCCCATGTCAAGGGGACCCACCCCACAGACAGCTCTGCTGCCTCCCTGGGGCCCAGGTGCAGGATATTCCTGAGGGACTTCCTGGGCTCATTCAGTCCTCTGATTATTATCCACTGTTGAAACTCCAGGCTGGAAGTGATGAGATTGAGGAGTGTCAGGACCATTGAAAGGGACTTTAGGGCACAGGGACAAGTGGTTGATAGGACAGGGACACAGGTAGTCTTTTCCTCAGTCCCTTTGCTGGCTGAGAAAAATGGTGAAAGTAATAGGAGAGCTCATATCATCAACAAGTGGCTCAAGGGCTGGTGTCATTGGCAGAATTTTGGATTCTTTGATCATGACGCAGCTTTTATGGCACCTGGCCTGCATGAAACAGATGGGCTCCAGCTCTCTGTTAAGGGCAGAAGGTTTTTAGCTGATGAGCTTGCAGAACTTGTTGAGAGGGCTTTAAACTAGGTTTGAAGAGGGAACGGGATGCAGCTGGGCTGTCTGGAAGCAGGCCCAAGGGTGGTAAGCCTGAGTTAGGGATGAAATCAGCAGCCCAGCTGAGGTACATGGATACCAGTGCACACAGCATGTGTAACAAACAGCAAGAGCTGGAGGCCATGGTCCAGCAGCAGAGCTGTGATGTCATTGCCATCACAGAAATGTGGTGGGATGCCTCACATGGCTGGAGCACTACACTGGATGGCTACGAGCTCTTCAGGAGAGACAGGAAAGGGAGAAGAGGTGGAGACGTGGCTTTTTTTTATATTAGAGAGGCTTTGGACACCATGGATATTGAAACTAATGATGATGAAGTGGAATGCCTATGGGTGAGAATGAGGGGGAAGGCCAACAAGGCTGACATCCTACTGGGAGTCTGTCATCATCCACCCAACCAGGAAGAAGTGGTGGACAACTCATTCTATAAACAGCTAGAGGATGTTTCAGGATCATCAGCCCTTGTTCTTGTAGGTGACTTCAACTTGCCAGACATCTGCTGAGAACTTAATACAACAGAAAAAAAGCAGCCCAGGAAATTTGTGGAGTGTGTGGAGGACAAGTGTTGGTTGCAGCTGGTGGGTGAGCAGGGGAGGGACTATGTTAGATGTGCTGTTTGCAGATAGAGGTGGGCTGCGGGGACATGTGGTGGCTGGAGCCCGCTTGGGGCATAGTGATCATGAAATGATAGAATTTGTTGCATTGCAAGCTGATCTGTAGTCAGCATTAATCAAGTTCTAATAAGCAGTCCAGCTCAGCTCCATGAACTAGCCTCTGTGTCTGACTGACAGAAGCTCACATGCAGTGGGAACTCTCCTAGGATGCAGACATTGTCTTGGTTCAGAGTCTGGGGGCACACAGATAGACCAATGAGCTGTCTCGGCCCAGGAGATTTGAATGGGCTAGAAAAGAACACTCCAGACAATAAACAAGGCTGTTTTTCTGAGGAAACACGAGTGGTCTGTCTTATGTTATGTCTCAGACAGGGGAACACCAATGTATCAAGAATTCTTGGTATTTTGTGAAAACAGGAGGAACATCAATAAGACTTTTACACATGACTTTCAGAGAGCAGACTTTGGCCTGTTTAGGAGACTTCTTCAGAGAGTTCCTTGGGAAGCAGCCCTTAAAAACCAAGGAGTCCAGGAAAGGTGGGCATGCTTCAAAACAGAGATCTAGAGGGCACAGGAACAGTCTGTCCCTGGGTGCCGAAAGATGAGTCAATGAGGCAAACGCCCAGCCTGGATGGGCAAGGAGGTTTTGGAGGAATTTAGGAATAAAAAGAGGATGTATCATCTTTGGAAGGAGGATCAAGTCTCTCAGGAAGTTTTTAAAGGAGCTGCTAGAGCACGTAGGAAAAAAAAAATTAGGGAGGCCAAAGCTCAGTTTGAACTTAAAATGGTGACTTCTGTAAGGGATAATAAAAAAATGTATTTACAAATATATCACCGATAAAAGGAAGGGTAAGACCAACCTTTGTTCTTTCTTAGATGTGGGAGGGAACTTAGGAACTGCAGATGAGGACAAGGCAGAGGCGCTGAACACCTTCTTTGCCTCAGTCTTTAGTAGGAAGACGACTTGTCCTCAGGACAAGTGTCCTGCTGGGCTGGTAGATGGTGTCAGGGAGCAGAATGGGCCCCCTGTTAGCCAAGAGGAGGCAGCCAGAGAACTGCTGAGCTGCTTGGATGTTCCTAAATCTATGGGGCCAGATGGGATCCACCCCAGGGTGATGAGGGAGCTGGCAGATGAGCTGCTGAAGCCGCTCTCCATCATTTACCAACAGTCCTGGCTCACTGGTGAGGTTCCAGATGACTGGAAGCTGGCCAATGTGACGCCCATGTACAACAAGGGTGGGAAGGAGGATCCTTGTAATTATAGGCCAGTCAGTCTGACCTCAGTACCCAGTAAGGTGATGTAACAGTTTATACTGAGTCATCACACGGCACTTACAGGATGGCCAGGGTATCAGACCCAGCCAGCAGGGGTTTAGGAGGGGTACGTCGTGTCTGACCAACCTGATCTCCTTTTATGAGCAAGTGACCTGCCTGATGGATGCAGGAAAGGCTGTGGATGTGTCTATTTGAACTGCAGAAAGGCCTTTGCACTGTCTTCCACAGCACGCTCCTGGAAAAGCTGCAGCCCAGGGCCGGGAGAGGAACACTCTTTGCTGGGCTCAGAACTGGCTGGATGGCTGGCCCGGAGAGGGGTGGTGAACGGTGCTGCACCCAGCTGGCAGCCAGTCACCAGTGGTGTCCCTGCGGGCTCTGTGCTGGGGCCAGCTCTGATCAATGGTTTTATTGACAACATGGATGAGGGGATTGAGTCTTTCATTAGCAAATCTGCAGACAACACTAAGCTGGGAGAGTGTGTTGATCTGTTGGAAGGTAGGAGGGCTCTGCAGGGAGACCTGGAATGGTTGGAGGGATGGGCAGAGTCCAGTGGGATGAAGCTCAGTAGGTGCAAGTGCCTAGTCCTGCACTTTGGCCACAAGAAGCACCTGCAGTGTTCTTGGCTGGGGATAGTGTGGCTGGACAGTGGCCAGGCAGAAAGGGACCTGGGGGCACTGGTCACAGCCAGCTGAACATGAGCCAGCAGTGTGGCCTGGTGGCCAAGGAGGCCAATGGCTCCTGGCCTGTGTCAGGAACAGCGTGGCCAGCAGGAGCAGGGAGGTCATTCTGTCCCTGTACTTGGCACTGGTGAGGCCACACCTCGAGTGCTGTGTCCAGTTCTGGGCCATCAGTTTGGGAAGGACATTGAGTCGCTCGAGCACATCCAGAGGGGGCAACGAGGATGGTGAGGGGCTGGGAGCACAAGCCCTGGTGAGGAATGACTGAGGGAGCTGGGGGTGTTTACCCTGGAGAAAAGGAGACTCCGAAGTGACCTTAATCACTCCACAGCTCCCTGAAGGGTAGTTGTAGTCAGGTGGGGTTGGTTTCTTTCTCCAGACAGCACTGACAGAACCAGAGGACACAGTCTCAAGCTGCATCAAGGGAAATGTAGGTTGGATATCATGAAAATATTTTCCACAGAAAGAGTGATAAAATTCTGGAATGGCCTGCCAGGGGAGGTGGTGGAGACACCATCCCTGGATGGGTTTAAAAGAAAGACTGAATGTGGCACTCGGTGCCATGGTTTAGTTGTGGTGTTGGGACATGGGTTGGACTGGATGATCTTGAAGGTCTCTTCCAACCTGGTCATTCTGTGAATTCTGTATGAATACTGAGCATCTCCAGGGACACAGCCTGACCTGCAATGTCAGTAGGCGAAAAAAAAGTTTTGTGAATGGCCCTTTGATGAAGCAAAACATTTACAATCAGGGCAGGCCATTCATAGAGATGGGGGCACACTCTGGGGGTACAGCTAAGGCCATGAGGTCACAGCAGGGCTCTGGGGTCACAGCAGGCTGAGGTCACAGCAGGCCCTGAGGTCACAGAGGTGCCAGAGGTGCCAGAGCCCCGTGGCTGCACAGCAGCACAAGGAGCCAGCAGTCAGTCCCTGAGCACAACTGTTGCGGCAGCAGCGGCTGTGGCAGCAGCGGTGCTGACATTGGGACAGCGGTGTCGGGACAGCGGTGGCAGCAAGAGCTGCGGGACTGGCGGAGGACAAGGCACCATGGCCCTTGCTCTGCGCCTCCTACTCCTCCTGCTCCTGGCTGTGGCCCTGCCTGCCAGGGCTGCCCAGGCTGCTCCGCTGCAAGCGCGGCGAGCAGGTGAGCCGGCAGCCTGGCTGCCCTTTCCCGGGACAGCGCTCCCTGCTCCCTGGGAAGCGCTGGGGATGGTTTTGCCCAGGGCTTTGGGGAGGGTTTCCTCTGTGGAAGGGAGAGGGTCCCAAGGGGCCCTGGACAGCCCCATTTCCCTTTCCTCTCCCAGAATGTTAGACAGGGCAGGGAAAGAGGGTGGAGAGTGGCCAGGAGCCAGCCCAGTGTTCCCCAGGCCCCTGTGCAGCTTTGGCCATGTCCATTCACAACTGGCTCCCATGGCCTTTCCTTTCCCATTTCCTGTACCCAGCTCCCTGAGGCAGAAGGGGATAAAACACAGCATGGAAATAGTTATGATCTCTGCTCTCTCTAGATTTGGATGGCGACATAAATTATTTGCAAGTACTGGTGAATGACACTTTAAAGATCTTGGAAAATGCTGGAGGCAAGTTCTGAATTTCTGTTTTAACTGATAGAATAATCAGTGTCAATGTGGCAAGAGCTCATTCATGCCACTTTCCTCAAGGTTCTGTCAGGGTTGAAAGGCTGAAAAATTTGCTCTGCTCCCTTCTGGAGCCCTGAGGCATCCCACAAGATCACTGTCAGTGGGAGGAAGGAGCATTTAGTTGTCAGTCTTCCTCCTGTGTGCAATGCCAGTGTGTCCTTCCATGTGCTCTGTGCAGCCACAGAGAAGAGCAGAGAGGGAAGGGGCCGGGCCCAGGGCTGTGCCCCGGGGCTGAGCCTTGTGAGCAGCCTGAGGATCTCCTGCAGTGCCACAGGAGCTCTTCTGTCCTGCCTTTCTTTGCAGCTGAACCTGCTGGTGAAGGTGGTGCAGCTTCCCAAGCCACGTCCAGGACTGAGGCTCTGGGAGATGCTGAGGGTAGGTCAAGGCCTTTCCCCCTGGGAGAGCTGCCAGCTCAGAGCCCAAAGCTGGGCCAGGGGGGCATCGCTGCAGGTGCCAGCACAGAACCATGCACGTGTGTGCCCTCGCCCTGCGCGATCCCCTCACCGCTGCTGCGGCTCAGTGGTGCCCGTGCAGATCAGCAGAGATGGCAGAAGCTTCTGTGGCTGTTTTGTTACAGGTGTGTCTGCAGGGAGGACTTCTCCAGCTCCTTTGCTGATTCCTACAGAGAAGCCTGCCTCCCATCGCAGGGGTGAGTAGTGTGTCCCTGCTGACCCCACAGGCTGATCCCTGCTTTTCTGGGATCCGTTCCGAGGAAATAGAAATATTCCTCTTAAGGTCCCCTGAGAATGGAGAACAAACCCAGAAGGAACAGTAAGTCCCTGGAGGCATCCAAACACATGGAGAAGATCCTGAGTGATCTGGAATGATGCCGTGGAGGATGCATTTCCCTCATTCTTCCCCTGGGACTCAGCAGCCCGGGGCTTTGGCTGCACATCTGGACACGCCGTGCCAGGCACAGTGGGAAGGGATCCATGGCAGCCTCTCTGCCCCGCTGCTGCTTTCACGCCCTGCAGGGCTGCTTCCCAGCCTGGCCTGGCTGCGGCTTCTACCCAGCCTCTGCAGGAAGGCATTTGGCATCAGCTGACAGGCAGCCCAAACTGCACCACAGGCCATGCCCACCCTGAGAGCCCCTGCGATGTTGCAGTATCCAGGCTGATCACTAACGGCGGGTGTTTTGATGAAAGTGGGCCCTGTCCTACCTAGGATGTTTATGTCTTTGACAAGAATTGCCTCTTGAAGATGCCGCCTCTCCAGTGGGGATCAGTCTTACCTGATGAGCTGTTGCTTTTCCTTTCTCCACAAGTGGATGGAGAGGCTGTACAGAAGGCGGCGTTTCCCGAAGGAAGCAGTGGCTCCATGCCAGCCTCTGCTGCAGGAAGAGAGGCGATGCCAGGCACAGGCATGGGAGGTAATTGCTGTGCCTCTGGACTTGAGACCTGCTGTGGTTTGAGCTGCCCTCTCTGCTGCCTGGCAGTGCAGGCACAGCCCAGGGGAATTATCCCGAGCAGGCTCAGGGCACTCGGTACTGAGCAGTCCTGCTGGGGTCCCTGCGTGGGAGGCAGATCCTGAAACCTAGGAGCGACTGCATTCCCATGGTGGGGAATTGACAGAGCAGGACAGGAAGGCTCCAGTGTGTCCTGAGGGGCCTGGTTATGTCCTCTCCATTCAGGGAGGAATTTCAGGGGGAAGAGGAATAGAGGGAGAGAAGAAATTAGGAAGGGAGGGAGAGAGGGCAGAGGGAGGGAGGGATGATTGTGGCAGTGCCTGCTGCATTTTTTCACTAGTGCTTTAGCAAGAGTTTTAGCTCTGGGAGTGGGAGAGCCCAAATGCACCCCGGGCTGCTCCAGCCACCTCGCCAGGGATGTTACACAGGGCCTGCAGAGAGGATGGGGATTGGCCAGGAGCCTGCCCAGAGCTCCCGAGGCCCCTGTGCAGCTTTGGCCACGTCCATTCACATCTGGCTCCCACAACCTTACCCGACCCACTTGCAATGCCCTGTTATCTGAGGCAAAGGGGGCCACAATACACCAGGGAAATGGTTCTGATCTGTGCTCCCTTCTAGATCGGGATGGCAAATTGCACTATTTGGATGCCCTGCTGGATGATGGCTTAAGGCTCTTGAAGAATGCTGGAGGCAAGTTGTCCCTGTGCCTTTCTTAACAATATCCTGACAGCGCTGCAGGTGCCAGCACAGATCCATGCACGTGTGTGCCCTCGCCCTGCGCGATCCCCTCACCGCTCCTGCGGCTCAGTGGTGCCTGTGCAGATCAGCAGAGATGGCAGAAGCTTCTGTGGCTGTTGTGTTACAGGTGTGCCTGCAGGGAGGACTTTCCCAGGTCCTTTGGTGGATGTTGCAGGCAAGCCCAGCTCCCATCGCAGGGGTGAGTAGTGTGTCCCTGCTGACCCCACAGGCTGATCTCTGCTTTTGTGGGATCTGTTCCTGGGAAATGGAACTCTGTTGCTCTAAGGTCCTCTGAGGCAAAAGAACAAAGCTACAGGTCACAAGAAACCCCATGAGCCACTCAAAATCACGTGACAAATGGTGAAAGAATTACTGCAAACCGAACAAGGTGGGTGCATTTCCCTCATGCTTCCCCTGGGACTCAGCAGTCAGGGCCTTTGGCTGCACATCTGGACACACCGTGCCCGGCACAGCGGGAAGGGATCCATGGCAGCCTCTCTGCCCCACTGCTGCTTTCACGCCCCGCAGGGCTACTTCCCAGCCTGGCCTGGCTGCAGCTTGTGCCCAGTCTCTGCAGGAAGGCATTTGGCGTCAGCTGATAGGGAGCCCAAACTGCACCACAGGCCTGAGATTCCCTGAAATTTCATAGTCTCCAGGATGATCACTAAGGGCGGGTGTTATCATGAAAGTGGACCCTGGCCTACCCAGAAAATTGTGTGGATTCCTGATCCTTAACCATGACTTTCACAAGTACTGGCTGCTGAAGATGCCACCTCCCCAATGGGGAACAGCCCCACCTGATCCAGCCGTCCCTCTTCCTTTCTCCAGAAGTGGATGGAGAGGCTGTACAGAAGGCGGCGTTTCCCGAAGGAAGCAGTGGCTCCATGACAGCCTCTGCTGTAGGACTGGAGGCGATGCCAGGCACAGTCACAGGAGGTAATTGCTGTGCCTCTGGGCCTGAGCCCTGCTGAGGCTTGAGCTGCCCTCTCTGCTGCCTGGAAGTGAGGGCACAATCCAGGGGAATTATCCCGAGCAGGCTCAGGGCACTCGGGTCCTGAGCAGTCCTGCTGGGGTCACTCCATGGGAGACACTTCCTGAAACCTGGCAGTGACTGCACGGGGTGCCCATGGTGGAGAAAGGACAGAGGGGCAGAGCAAGGTTCCAGTGTGTCCTGAGAGGGCCTGGCTGGGTCCCCTTGGGCTGTGGGAGCTCTCCCAGCCCAGATGGAGGAAGGGCGGCTGGGAGGACAGGCAGGAGGGAGTTTGCGAGGGATACTTGCAGCACTGCCTGCTGCAGTTCTCCCCAGGGATTCAAGGAGCATTTTCCTTGTGCGACTGAGAACTGCCACGGGCCCTGGACTGCTCCAGGCACCTCTCCAGGGATGTTGCACAGGGCCTGCAAATAAGATAGGGATTGACCATGAGCCTGCCCAGAGCTCCCCAGGCCCCTGAGCAGCTTTGGCCTTGTCCATTCACATATGGCTCCCATGGCCTTACCTGATCTATATGCAGTGCCCAGTTCCCTGAGGCAGAAGGGGATCCCAGCACATCATGGAAATGGTTCTGATCTTTGCAAACTTCTAGGTTGGGATCAAGACATGGATTATCTGGGAAAGCTGCTGGATTATGGCTTGAGACTCATGGGAAATCCTGGAGGCAAGTGCTCAATGTACCTTTCCTGAGAGAATACACAGTGACCAGGTGGCAAGAGCTCATACATTTGCCCTTTCACTTAAGATCTTCTGAAGGTTGATGGAATATGGAAAATTTGCTCTTCTCCCTTCTGGAGCCCTGAGGGATCCCACAGGATCACTGTCAGTGGGAGGAAGGAGCATTTAGCTGTCCATCTTCCTCCCGTGTGCAATGCCCATGTGTCCTTCCATGTGCTCTGTGCAGCCACAGAGAAGAGCAGAGAGGGAAGGGGCCGGGCCCAGGGCTGTGCCCTGGGGCTGAGCCTTGTGGGCAGCCTGAGGATCACCTGCAGTGCCACAGGAGCTCTTCTGTCCTGCCTTTCTTTGCAGCTGAACCTGCTGGTGAAGGTGGTGCAGCTTCCCAAGCCACGTCCAGGACTGAGGCTCTGGGAGATGCTGAGGGTAGGTCAAGGCCTTTCCCCCTGGGAGAGCTGCCAGCTCAGAGCCCAAAGCTGGGCCAGGGGGGCATTGCTGCAGGTGCCAGCACAGAACCATGCACATGTGTGCCCTCGCCCTGCGCCATACCCTCCCTGCTCCTGTGGCTCAGGCACGGCAGCGGTTTGGAAACAGGAGAGCCCTGACCCTGCCCTGAAAGCCAAGACATTTTCTGAAACGTATCCCCATGTTTAACGCACATGACATCCTGAAGATGCCAGCGCCCAAATCAGGAAGTCTTCCATCTAATCCAACTGTCCTTTTTCCTGTCTGAAGTGAAGGACCAAACATCTGTGCAGAAGGAGGCACATCCTGGAGGAAGCATATCCTCATGGGTAGCCCCTGCTGCAGGAAGAAAGGCGATGCCAGACAGGGGGACAGGCACAGCAGGTAATTGCTGTGCTGGGCTCAGCCCTGGCCGGGGCTGTGTGGCAGCAGCTCTTCCCCCAGGGCCTGCCCTTGCCTGGCCCGGCAGCAGCCAAAGCTGGAAGCGCCTCGGCTTCCAGGCCTCTGGAGCTGGTTCAGAGCCCCGGGGAAACGGGACTGCTGCAGCAACGTCCCTGGCGCTGCAGCTGCTGCGGAGCTGGCCCTGAGTGCCCAGAGGCCCAAGGCACAGGAGCAGCCCTGCCGCCAGCCAGGGCCAGAGCCAGCCCTGGCTCCCGACTGGGCAGGGGCTGCGCTGGTTCTTGACAGGGCCTGAGCCTGTCCCCTGGGGCTGGGGGAGCTGTCACGGGGCAGGGAGGGCCAGGGGTGGCAATGGCTGCTCAGGGCTGGCTTTGGCCCGTGTCCCTGGCAGCAGCCACTGCCCAAGCAGCTGCGCTGCCCCCGGGCTCTCCTCCCGGCCTGCTGGGCTTTGTTGGCTGGCACAGCCTGTGCCAAGGGCCGGCAAGGTGCCTGCAGGCCCCAGCTCTGGGGGAAACAGAGAACGTCCTGCCCGTATCCACCTTGCTGCCAGCTCAGCAGTGCAGCACAGCACGGGCTCACGCTCCCCATTGCTCCCACAGATGCAGCCAGCACCACAACACGTGTTCGTGATGCCCAGGATGGCCTCAGAAGTGTCTTCCATATGGGAACAGGCTGCTGGGCAGGGTTAATGGCAGGCCTGCTTCTGTTGGACCTAATTCTCATATTGTGCTGTGTCAAAATCTGGTGTAACTGGAAGAAGAAATGGTGAGTCGTCATCTTTCCCTGAAAGAGTTTCTTTTGAAAGTGTAATGTAGACAGGAAGCATTCCCACTGAGGCTGCAGTGGAGTTGTGGCCAGTCCATGGTTCTCCAAACAACTCTGCTGAGGTTTGTGCTGCTGCCCAGTGCTTCCATTGGCCTCTCAATTGCTGGGCCTTGTCCTGGGGGCCCCGCTGGAGCTGCAGCCAGAGCTGGCTCCCACTGAGGCTGCCTGGCCAAGAGCAGCCCCAGGGGCACAGGGTAGAGGCAGAGGGAGGTGGGGAGGAGAAAGAGCAGGGCCGAGATTGCCCTTGAAAGGCAGAGGCGCTCTGGGGCCCGCTCTTGGCCAGGGACCCTGCCCAGAGCCGTGCCCTGCTGGCCAGGGCCTTGAGGGGCAGCTGTCCAGCTGGGCCCAGCTGTGCCAGCAGCTCCAGCCGTGCTGGGGAGCCTTGCCAGCTCTGGGCCCTGCTGTGCACGAGGGTCCCTGTGTGCCACTGGCAGCTGGGGCCTCAGCCACCTCCTCTCTCCACAGGAGCACCTCTGGAACTTCACAAGACCAGCCAAAGGCCTCAGTGCGGGAGAACTGGGCCTGTCATCATGCATCTCCGTGCCAGTGTCCATTGTCCCTTCCAGAGGTGTATTACCAGCTTATTGCTGGAAATATGCTGCAGCCAGTACCTAGAACAGAACCGTCTCTCCCTGAAGGGCCTGGCATCGCTCTCCATCCAGGACAGGAGGTGCAGCCCTCTAGCCAGGGAATGGATTGTTCCAGAAGTTATATTTACTTGTAAAAATTTTAAATGTTTATTAAAAACCTTATTAGAAATATAACAGGACACCGAATAAGGAAAATGTTACGTCGTCGGGAGTAGAGGTTTTTTCCCACCACATGCTCATCCACACAATGGAGGTTTCACCTTTTAACTCTTTTGCCCTTCTTAAAGTTCTGTCCATCGACTCCTTCTTTGATGCCCAGTGGTGGAGTTTACTTCCTTACATCTCACTTGGAGGTCAGGTGCTGCTGTCGTAGCAATTTGACCCTCTTATATGTCCCAAACTTAGGTAACGCCAAGATAACACATCAGGGGGTAAAACATATCTATAAATATATAAAACTTCTCTTAACATATATACATGACATTTATCCTTTAATTGTGAGAGTCAACTGTCGCATTATTCATCTATCACAGGCTTGAGTCCAGCTTCAGCTCAGGTGTCTGTGTGCTACCACCCGCACTGGCGGAGCTGCTCGTCTGGGCACAGCCAGGCATGGGCAGGCAGCAGCTGGGCATGGGGCTCATTCGACCAACAGCACTCTCATGTTATCTTTGTCTTTTCTTTTGAAACATTTAGATATGTTTTTCCTTTGTAGCATTGAGAAATGTTTTTCATAGAATACGGACACCAGATATTTGTTCCCCTTTCTTCCAACAGTTCTGTATTTGTCCAAGTAGTTTTACAGTCAGGGAAACCTAGAATCCTCTGACACATTGGCAATAAATAGTAAAATTGCTTTTAATTCTTAATGTTTAGTCTTACTCAGCCTGGAAAGACTGGCATAGCTCAGGGGAATTATCCCAAGCAGGCTCAGGGCACTCAGGTTCTGAGCAGTCCTGCTGGGGTCCCTCCGTGGGAGACACATCCCGAAACCTGGGAGTGACTGCACGAGGTGCCCATGGTGGGGAAAGGACAGAGGGGAAGAGCAAGGCTCCAGTGTGTCCTTAGTGGGCCTGAGCCTGTCCCCTGGGGCTGGGGGAGCTGTCACGGGGCAGGGAGGGCCAGGGGTGGCAGTGGCTGCTCAGGGATGGCTTTGGCCCCTGTCCCTGGCAGCAGCCACTGCCCAAGCAGCTGCGCTGCCCCTGGGCTCTCCTCCCGGCCTGCTGGGCTTTGTTGGCTGGCACAGCCTGTGCCAAGGGCCGGCAAGGTGCCTGCAGGCCCCAGCTCTGGGGGAAGCAGAGAACGTCCTGCCCCTATCCAAAGTGCTGCCAGCTCAGCAGTGCAGCACAGCACGGGCTCATGCTCCCCATCGCTCCCACAGATGCAGCCGACACCACAACACATGTTCCTGATGCCCAGAAAGGCCTCAGAAGTGTCTTCTATATGGGAACAGGCTGCTGGGCAAGGTTACTGGCAGGCCTGCTATTTTTGGACCTTATTCTCATGTTGTGCTGTGTCAAAATCTGGTGTAACTGGAAGAAGAAATGGTGAGTGGTCATCTTTCCCTGAAAGAGCTTCTTTTGAAAGTGTAATGTAGACAGGAAGCATTCCCACTGAGGCTGCAGTGGAGTTGTGGCCAGTCCATGGTTCTCCAAATAACTCTGCTGAGGGTTGTGCTGCTGCCCAGTGCTTCCATTGGCCTCTCAATTGCTGGGCCTTGTCCTGGGGGCCCCGCTGGGGCTGCAGCCAGTGCTGGCTCCCACTGAGGCTGCCTGGCCAAGAGCAGCCCCAGGGGCACGGGGCATAGGCAGAGGGAGGTGGGGAGGAGAAAGAGCAGGGCCGAGATTGCCCTTGAAAGGCAGAGGCGCTCTGGGGCCCGCTCCTGGCCAGGGACCCTGCCCAGAGCTGTGCCCTGCTGGCCGGGGCCTTGAGGGGCAGCTGTCCAGCTGGGCCCAGCTGTGCCAGCAGCTCCAGCCGTGCTGGGGAGCCTTGCCAGCTCTGGGCCCTGCTGTGCACGAGGGTCCCTGTGTGCCACTGGCAGCTGGGGCCTCAGCCACCTCCTCTCTGCACAGGCATCACATTGAAGAAAAACTGAAAGCTACTGGCTGGTCACAAGATCTCTACTGCTGGAAGAGCAATAACAGCATCTCTGATTCGGACGAGTTTTCATTTTAGCTCCACCAAGCTCTACGGTGACTTGAGGCCCCCTCCTTCCAGGGCCAAAGGCGAAAGCCCCCAGGAAAGGCTGTGGGAAGTTCTCAAGTGAAGATTGACTGAGAGCTTCCAAAATCAGCTTCCAAATTTTCAAAGTAGTTTTTGAATCCTGAGAAGGCAATCCTATTTTCTATTTGCTTTTCATTTTTAGAAATATTTAGAAATAGTTATTGTAGAGACAAATCCCCCAGAGTTTCTTCCCCACTTCCACAATATGTCTGTGTTTTTGAAAGTAGTTTTACAGTTCAGGAAAGTTTTTTTTGCACTTATACAATAAAAAATAAAATAAAATGGCATTTCAGTGGTAAACTTTACTCTGCAAAGAACTAAGACACCCTAAGACACCCAGCCTGGTGCAGAGGCAAAGATCTTTTCCCACAGGAACTTTGTACCAATCACAACCAAGTAATGTAAAACCTTTTCCCAGATACTTCCTGGGATTCTTGACCAGCTCACCTCTAAGTCTTCAGAGGCAAACTTTGAGCACAGTGAGAATCTCTTCAAGTCACCATCTTTGTTTGCTTCTGCAAGAACTGCCTAAGTTCGAGAGCAGGGGCTTCTCGCAGCTTCCTGCTGCCCCCGGGCTCTCCTCCCGGCCTGCTGGGCTTTGTTGGGTGGCACAGCCTGTGCCAAGGGGTGGCAAGGTGCCTGCAGGCCCCAGCTCTGGGGGAAACAGAGGGCGTCCTGCCCGTATCCACTGTGCTGCCAGCTCAGCAGTGCAGCACAGCACGGGCTCACGCTCCCCATCACTCCCACAGATGCAGCCGGCACCATAACACGTCTTCCCCATGCCCAGAAGGAAATTGGTTTCTGCCAGGGAACACACTGCTGGCTAGAGTTAATGCCAAGCCTGGCTTTTCTATGGCATGCAGGGCATTGGGGGACCCCTGTAAGGATGGCAGTTGGCCGGGGTCCCTCATGTGGCACACCAGCTGGAGGGGGTGTTTTGTAGGTGTTGGGTTTTGCAGGAAGGCATGCAAGGCTTTGCGTCCTTTGTAAGTGGTGCATGGGGCTGGGGTTCCTCGTGAGGTTCTCAGGGGATTTGAGATCTCTTCTGTGGCACACAGGTGACTGGAGACATCTGTAAGGCTGGCAGGAGCTTGAGTTCCTCGTGATTAACATGGCGATTTAGTGCTTGCCGTCAAGGCCTGGAGAGGAGCTGAGTCCTTCCTAAGGTGGGCAGGAGGCTGGGCTCTTTTGTGAGGCACACAAGGCTGCCCTGGGGTCTCTGCATTGGTGAACACGGATTCTCTGCGAGGCACAGAGGGATATTTTGGGGTCTCTGCTGAGGGGTGCAGGGATCCCTCAGGAGGCATAAAGGAGTCTTGATGGTCTCTACTAAGGTGTGCAGGGATCCCTCATGAGATGTGCAGCGGGGTTTGTCAGTCTCCTCAGCGCAGCAAAGGGCCACTCTGGGTGGAGGCTGTGCAAAGTGGGCAGAAAGCTTCCTGCCAAGCCTTGCGGCCGGTGGGCGGGCGGAGCCCATCCTTGGGGGTCGGGCGGGGCCTCTGGAGCCGCCGCGCCCTTGTCGGGCAGGTCCCGGCCCCGGCGGGGAAGGGCCGCGGCCCCGGGCTCCGGCGGCGCTGCCGAGCAGCGGCGGAGGCACAACAAGGGCCCCGCTCCGGCCTGGCCCTGTGCTGCAGCCGAGCACAGGGACAGCCACGGCCGCTCCCTGCGCCACAGGCAGCACCGGGGCTGCAGCTGAGGCCGTGCCTGCTCCCACTGAGGAAGGAGCTCCTTGCAATGCCCACTTCCCTAAAGCACGTGGGCAAGCCAGCACGGCATGGAAACGCTTCTGAACTGTGCTCCCATGGACACTGGGATTGAGAGATGGATTGACTGGAAGTCCTGGTCCATCACTGTGTGGAGATCACGCTGCATGCTGGAGGCAACTTCTCGATGCCCCTTTGCTGAGAGAACAATCACGGATTAGCAGTTGTGGCCAAGAGCAGCCCCAGGGGCACGGGGCAGAGGCAGAGGGAGGTGGGGAGGAGAAAGAGCAGGGCCGAGGTTGCCCTTGAAAGGCAGAGGCGCTCTGGGGCCCGCTCCTGGCCAGGGACCCTGCCCAGAGCCGTGCCCTGCTGGCCGGGGCCTTGAGGGGCAGCTGTCCAGCTGGGCCCAGCTGTGCCAGCAGCTCCAGCCGTGCTGGGGAGCCTTGCCAGCTCTGGGCCCTGCTGTGCAGGAGGGTCCCTGTGTGCCACTGGCAGCTGGGGCCTCAGCCACCTCCTCTCTCCACAGGAGCGTCTCTGCAGCTTCACAAGACCGGCCAAAGAGTTCCATCAGGGAGACATGTACCTGCACCTGCGCCTCTCATCAGCCATCCCTAAGCCATGTCCAACATCCCTGCCACAGCTGCATTTTCAGCTTGTTGCTAGGGACATAGTGCCACCACCCTGAACAGGAGCCTCTGTCCCCAAAGTGCTGGCCCTGGTGTCTTTTGCAGTGAGCAAGGGAGTGAGGGAAGCCATGACAAACATTAGCAATGTCCGTTGCTTTTACTGTGGCCAACTTGGACATTTCCAGAAAGACTGTCCTCACCTTCCTGTTGGGCAATTTATTAACTATGTTCCACCTCCTAGGCCTCCTCCTTTCCAACAGCCCTATCGGCCCACATACAACTTTCAGCAGCAATATTATCAGCCGACCCAGGGAAATGCTTAGCAGAGCATGGGGCCACGCCGCGCGACAACAGCAAATTACCGGCCTTGCCTGCAAAGCCCACCTCAGCTGCCAGCCATCCAGGAGTCCCCCGCCCCAACAGGCTCCTCGCAGAGGACCGCAGTCATGAGGACGGACTCCAGTTGTTCCGCAGAACCGGAACTTTCCCCAAAGCCTCCGACCAATGTTAGTAAGTTCTGTCCATCTGCTTTTCCCCGACGAAGATCTAGTTTGAGTTCCAGCTGGGTACCTTGAGCCCCCTTTCCACCCTCAACCAACTACAGTCCTGCTGTTTGGGGACAGTGAACACACTCCAGATCAGGTAAGTATATTACCAGAAGTTGTGACTGTAAATCCAGGCAATGAAATTACTGTGTCAGTTGTTTGTTACAATCCACCATTTACATTGTTGAAATTTGCACCTTTTGCACAAATGTTAATTTTAACCGGCCAGGATTCAGAGGTTGAACCTGATTCAAATTTTGATGCGTTTGCATGTCACTAGATTTGTAAAGACAAACCCCTGATTGATTCTTGTATTTCCAAAAATGGGAAATCCATTGAACTTCATCTCATGGCTGACACAGGAGTGGACGTTACTATCCTCCCCGGGCAAAGTGGCCCCGCGACTGGGCACTGGTGTCCCCTTGTGGCACAATCTCCGGTGTTGGTGGAGCTGTCAATTCCATGCAAAGTCCTCATCTTGTAAGCGTAGAGGGGCCTGAGGGGCAAGTCTCCACCATCCAACCATTTGTCGTGTCATCCAATATCTCCCTATTTGGCAGGGATGTTTTATCCCAGTGAGGTGCCTGCCTTTATATCCCTGACCCCAAGTGGGATTTTTGGCATGGGCCACTGCAGAGCGAATTTCCCCACCATTGAATTGGAAAACCGATGTTCCGATGTGGGTGGATCAGTGGCCCCTCCCATCAGACAAATTAAATGCGCTCATCGAATCAGTCAAGGAGCAAGAACAACTCGGGCAATTAGTTACATCAACTAGCCCGTGAGATACCTCAGATTTTGTCATCCGAAAGCTTGGCAAAAGCAGTTGGCGTCTGCTCCAAGACCTTCAAAAAATTAATGAGGTTATTGAGGATATGGTCCCCTTCAGCCTGGCCTCCCCTCCCCTTCTATGCTTCCCCACGATTGGCAGCTTGCTGTCCTTGCTATCAAGGACTGCTTCTTTGACATCCCATTCTACCCAGGAGATGCCCCCAGATTTGCATTTTCAGTACCATCTCTGAACAGAAGTGAGACTTTTAAAAGGTATCAATGGGTATCAATCCTCAAGGATTGAAAAACTGCCCCGTGTTATGCCAAATGTAGGTTGCTCAGGTTTTATCACCTGTCAGGAATCAGTTTCCTGAAGCTATCATAGTCCATTACATGGATGACATACTTATTTGTGCTGCCACCAAAAGTTACCTTAGTGCCGCTCTCGAAAAGACTGTTTCTACTATTGAGAAAGCAGGTTTTGTAATTGCTCAGGACAAAATACAAATGTCAGCACTGTGGAGATACCTTGGGTATCTCATCACTGGGAGAACTGTAACACCACAGATTTTTTCTATAAATGAACAGCCACAGGCTCTAGAGCACATTCAACGCATTTGTGGGATCATCACTTGGGTCCGGCCTTTGCTCGGTTTGACAAGGCAAGAGCTGGCTCCACTGTTCTCCTTGCTGAAGAAAGACACCGACCCCACAGCCCCACAGACCCTGACACCAGAGGCAGAGGAAACATTGCAGAAAGTAGCAGAGGCAATGAGGACACGACAGGCTGAACAGGTCAGAAAAAACCTTCCGATTGAATTTGTCATCCTGGGAAAGTGCCCACACTTTCATGGGCTCCTATTTCAGTGGGACACAACACAGAAAGACCCACTCATCATACTCGAGTGGTTGTTTCTCCCACATCAGCCTGCGAAAACAGTGTATACACCATCAGAGTTGCTAGCAAAATTAATTGCCAAAAGTCACCATCGCCTCTGAAGCCCCGCAGGCTGTGATCCCTCATGCATTTACCTGCCTTTGAAGTTAGGTCAATTGGACGCCTTATTAAAAACAAATGAAAACATCCAAATTGCTTTAGATAGCTATCTCGGGAAAGTCTCAATTCACTACCCAAAGCACAAATTATTCAAAGATTCGTTCCATGTAGTTCCAAAAACTTTCCAAAGTCATCTTCCTATTAAAGGCGCTGTCACAGTGTTCACTGATGGGGCTGGAAGGTCCCACAGATTGGTATTTACCTGGAAAGACATGAACACTCAAAAGTGGGAATCTGATGTTCAGACCATCGAAGGTTCCCCTCAGATTGCAGAGCTTTTTGCAGTTGTGAGTGCCTTCAGGATATTCCAGCAACCATTTAACTTAGTGACTGATTCATCTTATGTTGCCGGGATAGCTGATGGAGCAGAGCATGCTCTGCTCAAAGACGTGCAAAACAAACAGCTGTTTTCCTTGCTTTCAGAATTAATCTGGCTCATCTCTCATCGAGAGCAACCCTATCATATTCTACATGTAAGATCCCACACCGACATGCCTGGCTTCCTTACTGAGGGGAACCAGAGGGCAGATGCATTGGCAATGACAGTCACCACCACAATTACTTCACCAACTTTACCTGATATTTTTAAACAAGCACAATTGAGCCTCCTGTTCTACCACCAAAACATGCCAGCCCTGGCACGTCAGTTGAAATTGTCACAAGAACAAGCCCGTGCCATTGTAGCCACATGTCCAAATTGCCAATCCCATGCCCTTCCAACAGTATTAACAGGTATCAGTCCTAGGGGACTGAATGCATTTGACCTGTGGCAGTCAGACATTACTCATTACCCATGTTTTGGGAAATTAAAATATATTCACGTATGTATACATACATTTTCTGGTGCAATCTTTGCATCTCTGCATGTAGGAGAGAAAGCCAAAGATGTCACCAAGCACTTTTACATGGCCTTTGCTACCCTAGGAGTTCCAAAAAAGATTAAGACAGATAATGAACCAAGTTACACCTCCAAAGCATTTCAAAATTTTCTCTCAGCTTGGGGAAATCCCCATCCCACCGGCATTCCTCGCAACCCTCAGGGACAATCAATAATAGAAGGCACACACAAAGAAATTAACAACCTGTTAGGTTTACAAAAAGATTCTGCCCTTTTAATGACACCTCAAGAAAGACTCTGCAAAGCACTATATGTGCTCACTTTTCTTAACTGCCATTCAAAAGAGCCAAATCCTCCAATCCTTTGGCATTTGCATAACAACACATTTGCCCATCTCAAAGAACGCCCACCTGTGCTCATCAGAGACCCTGAGTCCCACCAAATTAAAGGTCCTTTTCCACTAATAACCTGGGGCCAAGGGTACGTGTGCGTTTCAACAGAAACAGGGCCGAACTGGATTCCAGGCCACTTTGTCAAAACCTACCAGGATGCAAATCAGCCTGCTGACCCACCCAGGAAAAGCCAAGCTGCCAGATCTGATCAGCCAGACACCGCAGCAGATGCAGTCGCTTGGAAGCATCGGAAGAAGAAGACCAGAATTCCCAAAATTGTAGCACGAACTCTCATCACAAAAAAATATTTTCCCCTCTCATACCTTGCTGCAGAACCCCTCCTTTCCTCCCCAACTATCCCTATCCCTTTTCCCACATACCTTGCCCCCAACCCATCCCACAAGTCCCCACGCCTCTCTTTCCTGCTTGTGTCCTACGATTATTAGAAAAGGGGGAGGGTGAGGAGAGTGACTGAAAGAGTGTACAGAAATTTAATGTCATATGTTTCTCTTGCTATTTGCTACAGCAAAATCACCCTGGAAGGCCACCCGGGAAAGAATGAAATTCAAACAAGTGCTTTTCACTGCAATCACCATTCTGCTCCACCCGTGGATAGCAGAAGGGTGGATGGTGCAACAACCGACAGAAAATGTATGGCAGAATCTGGCGAAAACTCTGAAACAAGATCTGCTTGTCAATGGGCAGCGTGGACAATCCTCTATCTACGTGCCTGGTGGGAATGCCTCTGTCGCAAAAAGATTATCCATATGCAGGGAAGAAACCAAATCCAGTTGACACCTGGGACACCTGGACAAAGATTTTACCACATGCCAGACAAGAGCCTCAGGAGTTAGATCTCTTGGGCTCTGCTCCAGCTGCATACTGTGTTAGGTTTTTCTATCTACAAAACACACCCATTCGGCATGACTCTGCAGTCTCAGGCACAATAACTCAGAAAGATGTAACACCTAATAGCAGAAAGTATAATTCAGCCACATGGTGCAACTATACCTCTAGCACACCATCTGAGTCCAGTAATGTTCCCAGAGTGTCACCGAGAGGCGTGTTTCTTATCTGCGGCGACAGAGTGTGGGCAGGGATCCCATCAAAGATCAAAGGAGGTCCCTGCAGCCTCGAACAGCTGACTGTCCTCACCCCAAACACATCACAAATTATAAATTGGTAGAATCAAGAACGATTGGCATCAAAAAGAAATCTTACAGTCAATTCGACCCAAATTGCGATGACAAAATTTACGATTGGAGCAAATCCAAAAGAGTCTCTGCATCCATTTTTCTACCTTGGTACGCAGCTGCAAAGGCTCTCGGTGAAATTTCCCACCTGGGGTGTTGGCTCAGCCGTCAGGCCAAAGCTGCCTCCGCAGCCCTGTCAGATCTGCTCACGGAAGAAGAAACCACCAGGCACGCCACCCTACAAAATAGAGCTGCCATTGATTTTCTCCTTCTGGCACACGGTCACAGCTGTCAGGACTTTGCTGGTCTGTGCTATTTTAATTTAACATCTAAAAGCACCTCCATACATGCCAGCATTCAGCAAATTCGAAACCAAGTGCAAGACCTCATGACGGAGACCAGAGACATCAATGTAGTAGGTAAAGCACTCACACAGTGGGGAATCCCCGGGTGGCTTGTACCAATTCTCAAAAATTTGGTGTGGATTTTAGTTGTCATTTTCATGATAATGGTTGCCCTGAGTTGTTTGAAAAGAGTAATAGAAAAGTCACTTGGAAAAATTTATTTAATAAAGAAAGAAGGGGGAGATGTGGGGGTCATGGGTGAGAAAGCTATCTCAGGAATGCCCTGGGAAAGCACCATTGTCTAAGTCAGGGAAAATTCATTCCTTTCCCATGGTTTGAATGCTGTACTCCCTTTCCCACCTCACTCATCCTGTACCCTTTGTATCTTTCATTAGTTACTCCTGTGAAAATTTTCCCCTCCCATCCCCCTCCATGTAGCTGTGCACAAAATCTGTAACTTTCCCCAGAGATCTCGCACTCGCCCTGGTATCCCTCTGCTGGTGTTACCATCCTTGCTGTCCCTTCGACTCACTGTGTGTCCCTCAGCCTACCCTCCATGTTTTCCTATCCTTTTTGGACCCTGCAATAAATCAGTTGAAATTATCCAGGACTCAAGCTGCCCTCCTTCTATCTAGTGAAGAGAAACATCTAGCCTGGGTCGAGCGGGTGAAAATCCTGACCCCAGCAACCTTGTTCTTATCAATTTCTATGACATCACACACAGTCCTTAAACACACACAGTCCATCAACACACACCTATATACACTAGTACCGTTTCTTGGTTGGTATCTGGGTGGATCTCAAAGTGGCAAATGCCTTGGTCATTGTCAAGGCATATGTCTTGAGCACTAATCACATTACTGTCACAGATGAATCCCTGTTGTTCTTGAGCAATGCAAGGTTCCAAGTTTACGGTTTGCCATCTCCCCTGGATTTTCCAAGCCCATACCCTGTATTCTGAGGGGTATAATGCTGGCTGCTTGTGACTGAGCCCTAAGGCAGCAATGGCGTGAATAGCGTGAACTGTGCCATTACACAGAGTGAGCACGAAGGCTGGAGCTGTGTTAGTGGGGGGATTATATGTAAAATTACCATGGCCCACCAAGACTGGAAATCTTTCTCAATGTCTGTAGCACTGCCCCAGACCACCTTTTGCACTTCAGTTGGAAAGACTCCTTCACTTCCTTCTCTTATGATTAAAGCAGCTGTTGACTGTACCCATAATTGTGTTTGCATATAGCTGAGGGCTAAAGATATGTTATCCTGTGCCCCCTTTAATGTGTCTGCTAGCAAGCTATGGTCTTGATCTTCAATATCTCTCCATTTCGGCAGCACCCTCAAGACTTGCCACTGACTGTTTTCCTATGCCAAAAGAGATGACTGTAAAGGCTGTTTTAATTTTATTGGATGGCTAGCTGCTACAGCTAATTTGTTCATTAATATTTCTGAGTCAATCCTATTCAAAACCCCTAGCCCAGTCCCTAACATCTTGGTTAAATCCCTTCTCATTCTGTCTCTGAAGTGCGCGTGTTTTTGTAGCCATCTTGTCCATCCCTCGAAGGATGACCTTATGAAGGGGGAACAAGGTGGCTGAACTGTCGAGATAGTAGTTTGCATTAACAGTTCGAAATGTCATAATCCTGGATTAAATAACTGTTGTTGTTGACCCGTATTCCTTATTATGTATGGGCCAATTTCATAAACTCTAGGTTCAAGCTTAAATGGCGTATTTTGGGTTTGTCCTTGAGTGCTGGGGTGGGTTGTAACAGGCTTAGCTATAGCATTTATTTTAAATTTGAAAGACAGCCCAATAGTGTTGCAGGCCCAGAGGCAAACCATGTTGACAGTTTGTCTTAATGTGAAGTTGTGCCAACAGTCCAATTCATTTGGACGATTGCAAATCTTGCAGTGCTTATTTACACTGATTTGGGTTGCTTTACTATAGGTAGTCCCATTAATCATTCTACACCCTATCTTAATTACCTCCCCCATGGTCCCTTGAAGTCACCACAACCTCTGTTTCTGCCACTGCAGCGTTTTTTATATTTGCTTTTTGCACATGACCACAGTTGTTAGGTTTAAACCTTTTAAATGGGAAGGTTTTCCCATGGATCCAGTGTATTGAGTAAGGGCTTGGGACCAAGGCCATTGAGCATTGTTCTGGCTAGGAGTACTTTCTAATTTTTGAATTACAGCAATGATTGTAAACAACACTTCAGCACAAATCCCCACCCACCATGATGCATTAATTTTGTGCGGGTAAGTTTCAGTTTCAGTTTACCATCACCCAGTGTTATTCTCCAAGGGGCTTCTGGAGCTTTCTTAACACGGCTGTGGTGGATCCAAGCACTTTGTTCCTTAGTCTTGATTGCAGTGAAGGTAGTAAGGAGCACTTGGTATGGTCCCTCCCATTGTGGTTGCAGGGCCTTCTCTGTAAGAGACTTAACATATACATAGTCTCCAGCCTGCACATCATGTACTGATGTATCGAGCCCTCTACCCCGAGTACCGGGGGTACCTCCAGGCGGTCATGCTCCACTGGCTCCCCTTGGTTTCCACTGAGGAAGGAGGCTGGATTGACAATATTAGTCACCACAATGTCCATAGCATCTTGCTCCACCATAATAGCTTGGTATCTCAGAAATCGTTGCGGGAAAAGCCAATGTCCGCCTTTCACCTCCAGCACTGCAGACACTGTGTGAGACACTGGCACAGTCATTTTGTGGCCCAGGGTGAATTTACTTGCCTCTTGGATATTCAGTACGACTCCTGCAGCAGCTCTGAGGCATCCAGGCCAGCCTTTAGCTGCTGCATCCAATTGCTTAGAGAAGTAAGCAACTGGTCTCCAGTATGGGCCAAGGTCCTGTGCTAATATTCCCAAGGCCATTCCTTGCTTCTCATTGGAGAACAAGAGGAAAGGCTTACTCACGTCTGGCAATCCCAGAGCTGGAGCTGACATGAGGGCTTTTTTCAGCTGGTGGAAGGCCTGCATAGCTTCCTTTGTCCAAAGGATTTCCCTGCTTTCAGTTGCAATAAGTTCATATAAGGGCTTAACAAACAGTCCATAGTAACAGATCCATAACCTGCACCACCTCGTCATCGCCAGGAAAGTTCCTAGTTCTTTTGCAGTCTGAGGTTTTGGGGTCTGGCATATTGCCTCCTTCCGGCTTTGGCCCAGGGTACATTGTCCAGTACTGACTTTGTATCCCAGATAAGTTAATTTCTGTTTTACTGCTTGAGCCTTTTTCTTTGATACCCGGCACCCTTGGAGTCCCAGAAAGTTCAAGAGGCTTACCGTCCAGGCCACGCATGCTTCACTTGTCTGTGTGGCTATGAGGATGGCATCTTCGTAGCAGCTTTGCTTCCTCTGGAGGGGCTTCCCAGGCCTCTAATTCCTTTGCAAGTTGTTCTCCAAACAAAGTGGGTGAGTTTTTAAATCCCTGTGGGGGTACTGTCCATGTAAGTTGAGTTCTTTGCCCACTTTTAGGACTTTCCCATTCAAATGCAAAAATTTTCTGGCTGGCTAGGTAGCTAGGAAGGCAAAAGAAGGCGTCTTTAAAACCTGAAACGGTAAACCAAGTTAGTTCAGGTGTTAAGCAATTTAATATCGTGTAGGGATTGGCCACCACAGGATACAGATCCTCAGTTATCTTGTTCATGGCTTGCAGATCCTGTACTAACCTGTATGACTCATCAGGTTTGCTGGCTGGTAGGATAGGGGCATTAAAATCAGATTGACATTCTTTTAATAATCCTAGATGTAAAAAAGTTCTCAATTACTGGGCTAATTCCTTCCTTATCTTCCTTCCTCAGGGCATACTGTTTAACTCTGCCAGGTTGCATTCCCTCTTTTAGTCTGATCTGAACAGGCGGAGCATTTTTTGCTCTCCCTGATACATCAGAGGCCCATACCCCAGGGAACACCTGATTCATTACGTCTTCATCGATTTCAGTTTCCCTTGTGACTTGACTAGTGGTTAATATCAAACTCAATATTTCTACATACTTTTGATCATTTCCCTCCAGAGTAATTTCCCCATTTTTGAATGCAATAGTTGGCGGTCATTGTCCCAGCAAATCTCTGTCCAGAAGTTGCTCAGGGGAGTTGGGCATATATAGAAATTTGTGGATCCCCCACTGTTTTCCCAGTTTGTATTTTAGTGGCCTAAAGAAAAATGCCTTTTCAGTTTGGCCAGTCCCTCCCGTAACTGTAGCATAATCATCCCTTACAGGCATCAAGGCTGTATTTAGAACCGAGTATCTTGTCCCAGGAAGGTACTCGCTTCTAAAGGTTGACTAGGAATTTCCCTTCTTTTTCCATTTCTCCCAGCTTTAGTTTTACAACCAGAGAGCCTGCTGGGGTAGTCTCCTCCAGCCCCCGCTAATCCTCTTGCACATGGGCAACCACCCCTCCTCTCCTTTGATTCCCTTGACCATTCTCTTTCTGCTTTGGAAAGTCCTTCTTCCAATGGCTCTGTTTCTTACAGTTTGCACATTGATTTCTGCCGGATCGAGGAGGGCCTTGCCTGGGTGCTCCCTGCCCGCTTTCACGTCTTTCTTTCCGTTCCTCCTGCACTATTGCTATTAAGTTTTTCATCCCTTGTTTATCCCCTTCTTCTCTGTTGCTAAAGACTCTCCAAGCCTCCTCCAATAAGTTTCTAAATTCCGTATATCTTCTTCTCAGACTTTTTAGAGTTTGCATCAAATATCCCCCTTGGACTGTCCCAAAAATAGATTAATTACTTGTTGTATCCCTCTCGGATTTCCTGCAGTCAGGATGACCCTCCCCGAGAGTTCTTTTTTCCCAGCCCGACGGTGGAAGAAAGAGTCGCAATTCTTCAGCTCTGGTTCACAAGGCTGTTTATTGTCTCTTATCTAAACCATTCTTTTTCAGACCTGCAGAGGCCTGATCTGCAGGTCTGTCATGGGCACGCTGCCCGCCCCTGGGCTGGTGTCTACATTTTATACGAGGAATTACATGTACTTTATTTGTCATTGTTTTCCAATACCTATCACCTCTGTTAGACTGTCTACTTCTAGTCTAAACCAATCCAAATGTGCCACCATCACCAAGAAGATGGAAGCTAGGAAGAAGAAGGAAGAAAAATAGGACAATGCCCAAATCCCTCCATCTTGCCTCCTAGACCCCCTCTAGTAAAATCCCTGAAATTCCACTTTTCACCCTAGGATTAATTCATTATCACTCTACTTAAACTTCCGTGACTTGTGATTCTTCATACAAGGTTGGTAATTTGCTCCATGGGTTAAGATCAAAATCCCAAGTGTCTCTGGCTTCCTGCCAGGATTCCCCAGCCCTCTGCCAGGGGCACGTGTCATCCAGGGCACCCAGAGGGGTGTCCTGGGTTCCAGCATATCCCCAGATCAGATGCAGGGTCCAGTGGTGCATAGCGTCGCATTGTGTTTCTCAGGTGGTCTAGGAACTCTCTGGGGGATTCTGAGGGTGCCTGTTTAATAGCATATAAAGCTGACCAATTTATAGTTTCAGGCGTTGCTCTTTCCACTCCCAATGTAAGACAATCCTGATAATTTTTTAGCCTCTGTCTTTGTACTGGTTGGTTCAGGTTCCAGCCTGGGTCCTGGAAGTGGAAAATGTTCCTTTAGATCCCCTGGTTGTTGTGTAAAGTGGTCTGCTACCTGGTTCCCGGCTGTCTCTAAAACCATCTAGCTTTCTGTTTCAGTGAATGTGTCTAATAACAATTGAATAGCACCCCAGTCTGGATTGTGCTACTTCATAATGTATCCTAGATGTTTAGCAGTATTTATTTGATCATTTTGGTAATTTCCTGCAATCCTTTTCCAAGCTTCCAAATCAAGGGTGGAGAAGGGCACCTTAACTAATATCTTTTCTCTGCCTGGTTTTACTGTCTCCTGCAAAGGGGCCTGCAGTATTTGTCCTCTGGTTTGGGATGCTATTGGGCTGCCTGGAGGAGTTGGAGCTGGTGTCTTCTCCAAAGGAGGAGTAGGAGTAGGAGTAGGAGTAGTAGTGGAAGAGGTCGACTTGGTGGTGTAGGTGGTGGAGGTGGTGTAGATGGAGCCCCTCCCAAGTCTCTAGCCCTTCCCCCCTGCCCTCTCAAGTGAGGGGCAAATAGGTCAGCTAGATCTTGTTCTTGTTCCTCTAGTGCTGTGCTGTGGGAGCTCAGTACATCACTCCGGATGTCCAGAGCTACCGAGACAACCCTTGGGGGGCTCGGAGGCCCTGGAATGTTGCCAAAAGTACCTGGTGGCTTGACTTTGATCCTTTTAAAGAAATGACACCTGAAGGTGAAGAGATGAGAGAATTTCATGTCTAAATGGTGAGGGGATGTTATTCACTTGTTAGAACTTAAGTTAGAATGCACTGTACAGGGGGGTTTTATGTATTGTACAGGGGGGTCTAGAATTCTGTGCATGGATCAGGAGTCCCAAGATGGAGGAATTTGGGCGTGCCCTGTCCTTCTTCTTTCTTCTCCTTGGCATCCATGTTCAGGATGATGTTGGCATGTGTGGATTGGTTCATAGAAAGAGTACACTTGCCAACAAGGGCAGAAAGTATTGGGAAGTAAAGGTAAATATCGAATACGTAATTTTCATTATAAAAGAGACAACCGCCTCGTGGGCGGGAGAGAGTGCCTTTGGCTGTCCTGCTGAACAGACCTCGGCTGGACAGACAGAAAATCTTTGTAGATAAGAAATAATAAACTCAACTGAAGACCGAAAGCAAGAGTCCAGACTCCTTCTTCGAGAGCGCGGCCTACCCAGAACCACTTTTTCCCGTGCTGGGGCAGAGACAATCAACAGCCGACCCCGGCATCTGGCGTCCCTGGGTGGGCCCGAAGGGGGGCCCGAAGGTGGGCACGAAGAGCGACAGCTCGAGCGGAGAGCCGAAGAGTGAGCTGCAAAGAGAACACCCAGGCGGGCAGCACCCGAGCGGGCAGCTCCCAGGCGGGCAGTTCCCGGAGCTGGACTCATTCCCAGGAGAGCACTGATAACTCCTTGGGAAGGCAGCCAGAAGAGTCCGAAGAAGCAGCAGCCAAAGAGAGAACACCGCACTCCACTTCTCCCGAAGAGACCTCGTATCAGAACAGCCCGGAGCGGAATCAGAAGGGCCCCTGAATCCATCTCCTGTGACCTGCTGGACGGGAACCGGGAGCCTCCAGACTGCTCTGATGACACAAATTCGGTGAGAAGGTCAAAATTAAGAAACATGGGGAACACACTCACACAGGAACAAATAGAAACATTGTCAGCCTTACAAGGCGTGACAGAAGCGTACGCAGAGGGGGTTTCTAAAAAGGAGCTCAAAGAGTTATTATTGTGGGTCAGATTTAATTATCCGTTTGCAGAAACACATGTGTTGTTTGAGGTGGGCTTTTGGCAAGAAGTTAACAGACATTTATATTTTTTAGCTACCAGAAAGGAAGAGACGGCTTTCAAGCTGTTATCTCCAGCGAGAATTATGTTAGAGGCTATCTCTGCAAGGTGTTGGAGATCAGCCAGGGAATTAGGTTCCACAACTCCCACAAGGGCGGGGAAAACAGAGCATGGCTCGGTGCAGAGATTGGCTCTGGTTCCAATTGGCCCGAGGGGGACAGCTCCCGAGGGAGAGGAGCAAGGGGAAAAGGCACTGCTTTCAGCCCTGTCATCCCAAAGTCCCAAGAGACCTCCAAAACGCCCTGAAACCCCAGAAACTGAGGGGGGTTCAGGCTCCGATTCAGACGCGAATACAATCCCAACCCCAGAACAGCTAAGATCTTCACCCAGCGAGATCGAGGGGTCGGGGACGATTGTTCCTGAATTTCGGATCTCGGGGAACGAAGGGGCGGGGGAGGTGGAAGAATCGGGAAGGGGGGTCCGCGGGGGATTGAAGGGGGATGGGGAAACGCTTTCTCACGGCGGGCGCGGCGGCGCGGCAGCGACGGCGGCGGTCGCGACCGGTGGGGGGGGCGCGGAAGCGGTGGGGAACACGAGTTTTGGCACGGGTTTTGGGGGACCCACACCGGGGGTGGCGGCCTTGGCGGGCGCCGTGCCAAAGACGCACGCGGGGGGCGAGACACGCGGGACATCCGGGAAGGGCTCCCAAATCACAGCGTCCACGTCAGACGCGGGGAACAAGCTCAGAGCAGCCGCGGAATTCCGAGCAGCACCCGTAAGTAGACGTAGGGGACGCACGGCGGTGACGCAGGACCCGGAAGTCGAACCGCGGCGGTCAGCTCGCATCGCGGAGCAAACACGGGCACGGGCGAAGCAGGGATCGTACACACGGGTACGGGGTATGGACACAGCATCAGAGAGGGAGGAGTCGGGGACAGACACTGGGGAGGAGACATCAGAAGGGGAGCGGGGCGGAGACAGTGACGTCAGTCCAGGGGAGACGGAAAGCATTCCCGAAAAAGCGCACACGCGAAAAGTGCGGGCGGAGCGCGGTCGGGGGCGGGTCCGATCCTCGGTGACGTCCCAGGCGAGGAGGGGCCGATCTCGGGGCTCCGTATCCCGGGGCTCCACCCCTTCTCCAGTTCCAGTTTCCTCGATCCCAACCCCTGTGGTTCAGACCACTCCCATCTCAGGGCGGTGCTCAGGTGTTCAACCTCCATTGCTGGCTCAGTCAAAATCCGTGCAGGCTCAGGTTCCACAAACACAACTGCTGCAGCCAATCGATGTGGCTGAAGAGCCGATCGAGCTCGTGACGTCATCGCACCTGTCCAGGCAACCCAGTGGGGGGATGACCGAAATGCAGGGCAGAGCCACAACGTTATCTCGTGGCAGGACTGCAACCATGCAGCAGTTTTTTCCAACAACGTATAAAGGGAACGCAACGTTAAAGAAAACAGTACCACAGTTAGAACTTAAAGATACATTATACGAGGATCAAGGGCAAGAAGAAGACGTGATACGAATCGCAGCATCAGAGGGAATTCCGGCATGGATGTTTTCAGCAGCAGAAGCAAGGAAAGGATATATGCCATCATTTGATGCGATGAAAAGGATGCAGACACAAGAGTTTCAAATTCCTTATTTAAGTCCAGGAGCGAGGCCAAAGACCTCGAGTCAAAGACTGTTTGAAAAACAATCACTGCTGACATCAAAGACTCCACTGTGCATGCAATTGCCAAAAGAATTTCTACAGGAAGAAGAGGAACAACCAATGAAAATGGTGGATTGGAAACAAGTCAAAAAGGAACTGACAGAAGAAGCTTTGCTGCAAGGATCAGGAGATCTGACAATGCCAGTGACATATGATGCGCAGGGGCAGAATCCAAGGTGGGAGAGATTGAATCACGATGTGATCAAAGACTTAGCGAGAGCTGTTCAACGCAATGGGCTGGATTCACCATACTTTAAACAGCTCCTGAGGGGGACATTTAACATGTATGACCTGACGCCATTTGATATTCGAAGCCTTGTGTCAATGATTCTCACAGACACGCAGAATCTCATCTGGGAAAGAAGATGGCGAAGATATCTCACAGAGTTGAGGAACAATTATCAAGGCGGGCCAAACGCAAACCTCACTGAAGCACAGTTGGCAGGAGATCCTCCAGATGACAATCCAGCAGAACAAGCGGTACGTCTTCCAAGGCGAGTGTTGAATGACATCAAGGAAGCGGCGCGGAAAGCGATCTTGCAGATCGCTCCAGCAGGAGTTCCAGATGTCCCATTTTCAACCATCAGGCAAGGTCCCACAGAACCATATTCATCATTCATAGATCGACTCACGCAAGCGGTGGATCGGCAGGTGACCATCGAAGCTGCGAAGCGACCACTCTTGGAAAGTCTCGCATTCGGCAATGCCAACCCGGATTGCCAACGAGTCATCACTGCAATGCCAGGAAGACCATCCTTGGCAGAGATGGTGGAAGCATGCAGCAAGGTGGGAACACCTCAGCATGTTGCGTCGATCGTGAGAGATGAATTGAGAGGAGAGTGGGAAAGCCAGCTGAGAGAACACTCGGGAAAGCGATCAGAAGGAGAGATGCTGGACAAAATATTTCAACAGCAGAATGAAATTCTTGCAACCATCCAGAAGAAAAACAATCCACCTGGAGGACAGTGCTATAAGTGTGGAGCATTTGGACATTTTAAGAAGAATTGCCCACAAGCGCACGCACAAGCGCAGACGCAAAAACCGCAAAAACCACTCTGCGCACGATGCAGAAGAGGAAGACACTCTGTGAAAGAATGTTATTCTCAGACAGATGTGGAAGGAAACCCTTTACCACAGCCGGGAAACGGGAAAAAGAGCGCGCACACAAATCGCCAGCGCGCAACGACACAAGTGATGGCGATGACACAAGAGCAGGCAGGACAGTCATCGGAGAGCATCAAGCAGACACCCTCAGCAAAGTCCTCAGCAGACTCTCCAGCGACCCAGACCTTCTTCCACCAGGAGCGCAGTGCACATTGGCAGCTTCCAAACTAGTGTGTTTCTTGGACGAAAGTCATGCGGAGATACCAACAGGTGTCCATGGACATTCGGACAAAAAACAAGATTTTTTAATAGTAGGGCAGGACAGAAGTAGTATCCTGGGACTCATTGTTTATCCATCAGTTATATCAGCAGACAGAAATACAGAATTGACAGTTCTAGCAAAAGCCCTCCGTCCACCGTTGATCGTGGCGGAAAACACTCAAGTTGCGAGAGCTTTCGCATTGCCACCACATGCCATTGGGCAGGTTTTGTCAATCTTTGATGAGGAAGGGCATCCTCTGAGAGAGAATGTTGAAATTCATGCCACGTGGATCAAACATATAGGTCGGGATCGACCCACACTCACATGTCAGTTGACTTGTGGGGACAGAACAATAGTGGTCAGAGGAATGCTTGACACGGGAGCAGATGTCACAGTAATTTCGTACATCTTTTGGCCCCGTGATTGGAATTTGATTGTGCCTCTGGGATCTCTCTCAGGCATAGGGGGAGCTTCTCTATGTCTGCAGAGTGAGAATTCTATTGTTGTCACAGGACCGGGAAACAAGACAGCGATCATTCGTCCGTTTGTTGTGCAAAAGCCAATCACCGTTTGGGGAAGAGATTTGTTGGCTCAGTGGGGGACGAAGATCGAGATGGATTTTTAATTGGGGTCACTGCGGCACTCGCCACGCTGAAACTGACTTGGAAAACAAATGATCCGGTTTGGGTGGATCAGTGGCCCCTTGAACGAGAAAAGTTGAGTGCGCTGAAGAACCTGGTCCAACAACAATTGGAGAAGGGACACATCAAACCAACAAATAGCCCTTGGAATTCTCCAGTGTTCGTCATCAAGAAGAAACTATCAGGTAAATGGAGGCTGTTGCATGATCTCAGAAAGATCAATGAAGTCATTGAGGACATGGGACCTCTTCAGTTGGGACTTCCATCCGTTTCGATGATTCCCAGAGATTGGCAACTCGTGATCATCGATCTCAAGGATTGTTTTTTCAGCATTCCACTTCATCCAGATGATGCACCAAGACTTGCCTTTTCCGTTCCAAGTATCAACAAGGAAGCACCGTTGCAACGATACCATTGGGTGGTACTTCCACAAGGTCTGAAAAACTCGCCGACAATCTGTCAATGGTACGTGGCACGAGCTTTGTCACCAGCACGGAAGAAATTCCCGCAGGTGAAGATTATTCATTATATGGATGATTTGCTCATTGCAGCGTCAACACAACAGGAGCTGCAAAAAGCTCGTGACTGTGTGATCACAGAGGTGCAAAAGGCAGGTTTGGAAATCAGTGTTTCAAAAATTCAGGAGATTGCACCTTGGACATATTTAGGGTGGAAAATCTCGGAGAGAACGATAAAACCCCAAAAAATGGAGGTCAGCACAAAAGTCAACAATTTGCATGATGTGCAACAACTTTTGGGAGAAATCAACTGGATGAGACCAATTCTAGGGATCACGAACAACGACATTCCAGCGTTGCTCAATCTTTTGAGAGGGGACACAGACATTCGATCTCCCAGGACACTCACGCGAGAGGCAAAAAAGGAATTAGAAAAAATCACAGATGCTATTCAAAAGCGTCAAGCACATCGGTTCGTTGAATCATTGCCTTTTGAGTTGGCAGTGCTGGGAGAGAAAACACAGTTCCACGGTTTGATCTTTCAATGGGATTCATCCCAAAGAGATTCTTTGATAATTATAGAATGGATTTTTCTACCATACAGGCCTTCAAAAACAATTCTTACAGATCTAGAAATGATGGCACAAATCATCATCAAGGGGAGAACAAGATTGTTGACAATGGCAGGACGAGAATTTTCAATCATTCATTTACCATTGAAAAAAGATTATTTTAAATGGGCGATGCAGAAATCAAAAGATTTAATAATTGCATTGTTAGCTTTCCCAGGAACTTGCACAATTCATTTTCCACAACACAGAGTGCTGCAGTCGCAAATATGTTACAGGGCAAAGCCAAGAATAAGTGAAGAACCTCTGGACGGGATCACAGTATTCACTGATGGCTCAGGGAAGACACACAAGTCAGTGATCACATGGGTGAACTCAGAGACAGGGAAATGGGACTCGGATGTGAGGATGATTCAGGGTTCTCCACAAATTGTGGAATTGGCAGCATTCACTCGAGCATTTCAGTTGTTTGAACAACCTCTCAATTTGATTACGGATTCCGCATATGTCGCGGGGGTAGTCAGACGCTTGGAAGGTTCACTCTTGAAAGAGGCCAACAATGAAATATTGTATTCGTATTTGGTGAGCATGAAAACTTTGTTGGAAAATAGAGAACATGAATATTTTATCACACACATCAGAGCTCACACAACACTTCCAGGGTTTTTAGCAGAGGGGAATGCTCGAGCAGACAGGTTGACAATGCCCATTTCACAGACACTCCCAGACATTTTTGAGCAGGCAAAATTAAGTCATAGTTTTTTTCATCAGAATGCACATGCATTGATGGAATCCTTTCGTCTCACAAAAACTCAGGCGAGAGAGATCATCAATGCTTGTCCAGATTGTCAACTTGTACAGCCGCCAGCCTCAACAGGAGCGGTCAATCCGCGAGGACTGGAAAGTCTTCAACTATGGCAAACAGATGTCACAAAATATCCCTCATTTGGGAGGCTCAAAAATGTTCATGTTTCAGTTGATACATTTTCGGGAGCAGTCTTTGCTTCAGCACATGCAGGAGAAACAGCAGACCATGCTTGTCGACACTTTCTACAAGCATTTGCGTCATTGGGCGTGCCTCAGGAAATAAAAACAGATAATGGTCCAACTTATACAGGCAGGGTGCTTGACAAATTTTTGAAAAAATGGGGTGTCAGACATACCTTTGGTATTCCACATACACCCACAGGTCAAGCAATCATTGAAAGAACACACCATACCTTAAAATCCCTTCTAGATAGACAGAGGAGGGGGGAGCCAGAGGCGATGCCACACATGAAACTAAATAAAGCATTGTATGTGTTGAATTTCCTAAATAGTTCATCCTCAGAACCCAATCCTCCAATCTTGAGACATTTCTCAAACAGTTCACAAGCAAGATTAAGGGAAAATCCTTTAGTTTTGGTCAGAAACCCAGAATCAGGACAGATAGAAGGTCCTTTCAAACTAATCACTTGGGGCAAGGGTTTCGCTTGTGTTTCCACAGAGCAAGGTCCGAAGTGGGTGTCGGCACGACACGTGAAGCCGTTTCGAACGCAAGAACAAAAGAACACAGATCCCGGAAACAGAGAGACAAGTACTCAGACAGAGGAGGAGACTCAAACTACAAGCAATAATCTAGAAGAAACAGAAGAATAAAAGACTTTGGGGGGTTTTCTGAAAAACTTTGGGTGGAAAATGGTGATATTTAGTCAGAAAGGTGGGGTGATAAACTTTGCAATGTTCATGTGTTTTGTCTCATTGCCAATGGTTTTGAACAACAAAGCAAATTTACCAGTCAATCAGCCAGAGAAAAATGTTTGGGAAGCTTTAGCCCAGGCAGCAGATTTAGATAGCATTTGCCTGACGCATTCCAGACCAGGGAGGCCATTTTCAGCATGCATGATTGGATTGCCAGTGAGTGAATGGCCAATTCCAGGACACACTGCAATCGAGATCTCACAGGTCGTTAAAGATCCTGTGAATGAATGGTATACTTGGATACATTCTCTTCCTGTGGCTTCTTCTGAACCTCAGGAATTGGAGATTTTCGGGTCCATGACAATGAATGTATGCATGAAATTTGAAATTTCAGGTACAGCAAAGCCAAACAAAACTATTGATGTTACTCCCAGTCATGAATTCTACAGAAATGCGTCAGCCTGGTGCAACAACACCATGGTGACAGACAAAGGGTCACTCCAAGTCCCAGTGCAACTGCCAAGGGGATTCTTTTTGATTTGTGGAGACAGGATTTGGCATGGTATTCCTGCGAATGCCAAGGGAGGTCCATGCAGCATTGGAAGAATTTCAATGCTGACGCCAGATTTAAAGATGCAGAGAGAACAAAAACATAAAGAAAAAAGATCTTTACAATATTTCGATGAGAATTGTGATGACAGGGTTTACACTTGGAGCAAGGCAAGGAGAATTGCGATAGCAATTTTCTCACCTCAGGCAGCATCAGGAATTGCTTTGACTCAATTGGATCGTATGGGTTGTTGGCTGAGCAAGCATGCTCAATCAGTCTCTCTTGCACTGAGTGACATGTTACAAGACATGAACAGTGTAAGACAGGCAACTCTGCAAAACAGAGCAGCAATCGATTATCTTTTGCTTGCTCACGGCCATGGGTGCAAAGAATTTGAAGGAATGTGCTGTATGAATCTCTCCGACCATTCCAGGTCAATTCATGAAAATATCGAAAAAATAGAGGAGAGTGTGAAGAAACTTGGCGAGATCACAGGATCTTGGATTGAGGACATGGCAAAGTTTTTTGATCTTTCACCTTTGGGAAAAGAAATTTTAAAGATAGGGTTTCAAATTTTGGTGATTCTCATAGTTCTCTTGATTGTAATCCCATGCATTCTTTTGTGTGTGCGGGGTGTCATGAGTCGAGTTGTAAAGAGGGTGCTTTTGGTGCAAACAGAAGGGGGAGATGTGGGAGCTCAGTACATCACTCCGGATGTCCAGAGCTACCGAGACAACCCTTGGGGGGCTCGGAGGCCCTGGAATGTTGCCAAAAGTACCTGGTGGCTTGACTTTGATCCTTTTAAAGAAATGACACCTGAAGGTGAAGAGATGAGAGAATTTCATGTCTAAATGGTGAGGGGATGTTATTCACTTGTTAGAACTTAAGTTAGAATGCACTGTACAGGGGGGTTTTATGTATTGTACAGGGGGGTCTAGAATTCTGTGCATGGATCAGGAGTCCCAAGATGGAGGAATTTGGGCGTGCCCTGTCCTTCTTCTTTCTTCTCCTTGGCATCCATGTTCAGGATGATGTTGGCATGTGTGGATTGGTTCATAGAAAGAGTACACTTGCCAACAAGGGCAGAAAGTATTGGGAAGTAAAGGTAAATATCGAATACGTAATTTTCATTATAAAAGAGACAACCGCCTCGTGGGCGGGAGAGAGTGCCTTTGGCTGTCCTGCTGAACAGACCTCGGCTGGACAGACAGAAAATCTTTGTAGATAAGAAATAATAAACTCAACTGAAGACCGAAAGCAAGAGTCCAGACTCCTTCTTCGAGAGCGCGGCCTACCCAGAACCACTTTTTCCCGTGCTGGGGCAGAGACAATCAACAGCCGACCCCGGCACTGTGCGATAAACTTTATCTGTCCTGCTGCATCTCTGTCTTATGCTACAGGCCGAGCAGCCCCATTTCAGTTCTCCCATTTTGCTTCTGTTTTCTCTTTCAAGAGCCAAAACGAGGGGGTCAGAGGGGGCTCTGATGCCACAGTCCCTTTGCCAATCAGGGTTATTTTGGAGGGAGAAAAACATATCACAATAAGAAACCTCCTCCCATTTCCCTTCCCTCCACAGAAACAACATTAGCTGTAACAGGGTATTCTATTCCAATGTACCTGTAGGAGGCCACCTTGCCCCATCCTCCAGGTGATAGAATGGCCACCAATGGGAGCAATATATAATTAGGCTTTTTAAAATTTTGAGTGCCCCCTTTGCCTGCTATTTCTCTCCAATGTGCTAAGACACACCCTAATGGGCTGGCTTTAGGTACTTCCTTACTCTGCCTTGTTCCCATGATGTCTTTTTAGAGCAAGCTTTAGCTTATTCAGTTCCGAATGTCCAGATGTGAGTCTCAAATCAAAACTCCTTTTTTCCCCCCCTTCTTCTGAGTTATTTTTAAAAAGTAATAATTAATCAAATAATCAATGTATAGAAATATTTATAACCAATTTAACAATCAATAATATTTTAATTAATTAAATGTTATTTACATTAAATACAACTTAATTTAATAATTAATATATAACAATCCACCATTAACTTTTCCTTGTTTGTTGTTTTCTCAGTCCCACACAAAGTTACAAACTCCTATGGGTACAATCCAAACCACTGGGGAGAAAAGAAAAGGAAAAAATTCCTTAATTCTTCCTTTTGATACGGCGGTGCCACTCCTTTATCCTTTCCCAATCCTCTTCAAAGATGTCTTGCCATGTCTCAGGGTCTAGGTGACTTTTTCCACAGATTAAATTCACTATTTCACACTTTGCATGTACCTCTTGGTTATAGTATCTTGGCAGTTCAGGGGTACATGCATGGCATGCAGGTCTCCCGTCTATATGAAACACAATACCACCTCCTCTGACACTTTCTGCACTGAAGGAGAACCCAAGCTGTGTGCCAGTCTGGCTCCCAGTGAAAAGCTGTCAGTCTGCACACAAAACAGGGAATCACCCCTTCAAGCCCCCAGGTCAAGGCGTTTCTAAGCACTCGTTCAGCTGCGGGGTGTTCCCAGTCAAAGGCTCGATAGCAACGTGTTGAACTGCGGTATATCCCTCCCAAGAACACTCTGTCTCTCCCTCCGTCCTCCCGTTCTATGACTCCCCAGACCCTGACGGATGAAGAGACTGACTGGGTTCAAGCTGCAACCACCTGTGTAGAGCATGTCTCGGAGGCCGGGCTCTCCCAGCCCAGGCTTGAAGTTAGGCAGCCACCGTGGGCAAATCACCTCTCGCTTGTAGAAAAAAAAAAAAACAAACCCCAAAACAACCCCAGCACACCCCTTAATGCAAAGGCTCTCCTAGTAACAGCTGTCAAGACTGAAGGGCAGTGTTACCACACAGCAAACACTTAACTCTTAGCCCAGGCGGGCTTGCTGGCTGCCTTCAGGTGGTTCCTGCCCCTTACCAACCAGCGGCGCTTGCTTGCAAATGCCGACTTGTGCCGTGCTCCTGCTAGCTGTGCTATCAGCTAGCAGTGTTCAAAGCAACCCTACAAACCGCGGCTGATGTCCCGAGTGCCTGCCAGCCGTGCTGTCGGCCCGCTGCGCCAAGAGCAATTTGGCAAGGCCCAGCTCATGGCCCTGCACCGCGCTGGCCCCGCTCATTGGAGCCGCCCTGCACCACGCATGTGCTGCCGGCCAGGGGCTGCCTGCGCTGGGCATGCGCTGCTTGCTCTCCCAGGCGCTGCCGGCTGGCCGCCGCTGCCCCGGCTTTGCGCCGCCTCTGCCTGCCGCGCCGACCTGCGCCACGCTCACGGCGACCCGGCGCCCTTGAAATGTTCTTTGAAAAACCACAGTTACCAGAGAAACTAAACCAAGACCTCACTCCCCGCAGCGTGTTTCACCGTTCACTCACACACACAAGCACGCGCGTCCAGACGTGATAACCATACACAATCACAGTTCAAACCAACGCTCCGCCAGCTGCTCTGTCAGCTGGGGACCCCCCGCCACCGGCCTCTCCCCGGCAGACGATTGCTTGCAAACTGCTTGTGCAAAACTGCACACAAAGACGTCTCTTATGTGACTTATCAGTAGCCAACCCTAAAAAAAGGAAAGGAATACATACCACTTCTGTCCATCAACTTGGAGACAGAGGAGCTCCTTAGTCTAGGCTTCCTGAATTCCCTGGTCTTCTCCTGGCCTTATGAGTAAAAAAGTTATCTGTAGCTATGATATTTTATTAAAAATCCTTTTCTAGGATTTTTCCCCTCCTGAGGAGCTGAGGGCCCCAGGAAAGAATTGCATACAATAACTATCTGCTGCTGTGGAATGCAACAGGTGCATCTTCCATTGGTCCATGTGGATTGTTTTCACTTGATGACCAATCACAGCCAACTGTGTTGAGTCTGTGAGCAGTCACAAGATTTTTGTTATGCATTCCATTCTGTTCTTCTTCTTTGTAGCCTTCTGGTCATTTTTTCCTCTCTGTTCTTTTAGTATAGTTTTAACATAGTATTTTAATAGAATATATAATAAATCAGCCTTCTGAAATGGAGTCAAGCCTCGTGTCTCCACACCTGGGGTGTTCTCCCCAACAAATTATCCATTTTTTTTAAGGCTGCAAAGTTAAACAGGTTGGGCCAGTTGCTGAGAGTTGAAATGTTGACTATTTGTTGTTGATAGCTTCATGTAGCAATCACCTCTTGTTAATAGTTTTTCTTCAATTACCTGTTAATGGTTAGAAATCAAGTGCAATTGTCCCCCTGCTGCTTCCCCAGAGCCTGCAGATAGCAGGGTGGGGGGGGTGACATCAGAGCTAGTATGCAGATGAGAATGCATTTCACCAAATTTTGCAATTTTTCTGGAAAACAATTCCTAAAAACAAGAAGCCAACATGGAATTATGAAACCTAAGTAATATCTGAAGATGAAGAACTTAATCCAGTATCTGCTAAGATCCTTTTTACTTTTCACCCTAACCTGAAAGGATGTCAGCAAGAAAGAGGATCTGGAATGTTAGTCCAAAAAAGCGGAATTCCCACTACTCCCTCGAGGACGGAAGCCCCAGCTCTGCCTGCATACCAGCGGACACAGCTGCATCATCCTCCTCCTCCGTGCCACTCCTGGGAGCAGCGGGGGTGCGGGCGACCTGTCCTTTCTCCCCAGCCTGAGCTGAATGTTTTTAATAAAGGCATTAAAAAGGAGAAAGATCTCCTGCCCTGTTTATGACACTGGTATTGTCCTTCATAGCAGAAGCTTCAGAAATTTGCATTTTCCTATGCCCTTTGTACCTTGGCAGAGGTTTCTTAAGTAAAAGGTTAAAATTCAACACATAATTCTACAATTTAAAATTTAAATGCTTAGTCCATATATTGCCAACTTAATTGAACCCCCCAAAACCTCCATTTCAACAGCAGCCCCTGCCTGGATTCTGCCTGCCCACACCGTGGGCATCCACGGCTCCTCCTGGGCATGGAGCTCAGTCAGTGCTGGTGCTGGGTGGGCTTTGCTGCTGCTGCCACCTGGACACTGGAGTGACCGCTTGTCCTAGGTTGCAGTGTAAAGATGTATTCTAATGCCATCCTCAAGAGCTGCTGAAACCAGGAGGGGCATTGTTTCTTCCTTATCTCCTGTTAATGGGCCCATCAATGTCTTGCCACATGACTCAGAGATAACTCCCTCCCAGAGCCATTTCTGTTTTATGGCTAATCAAGGACCCACAGCATGAGGCAGAATGATATCAGCCCACTGTGAGATGCTCTGCCCATGGGGGAGGAGCTAAGCATCCCCAGCTGGATATAATCTGGGTTTTGGGACACAACAAGCAGTCTTTCCACTGGATTCCCAGAGGAACCGTCGCCCTTACCCACTGCTTTTCCAGAGGATGAGAGCTACCAGATTGTTTCTACAGGATCACCACTTCCACAAGTCCATTTCATCTGGACGGCTACCACCACCCTAACTAGCAGGGTGTCAGCAGGCTGTATTCTGACCCTGTCAGTGGTTTTTCTTTTGTATTATTGCATGTGTTTTGGGTTTTTTTCCCTTTTTCTTATAAATTGTATTTCTGACTTGGAGTCTCTCACTGGTTTTGCTTCCCAACCAGAACAAAGATCCTTCTCTTTATTTCAACAGAAGAATAGGCCATTGCCTACTCTGCAAGCGGGGGGGTGGGGGGGAGGGGTGGGGGGGGTGTCACCTTCAGTGAATCCTAGAGGGCAAGGCCAGGGGTCTCAGAGGCAGAGGGAGGGATGTGTTGGTCTCAGGAAGGGCTGGAGGGTGCTGGGCTGATCCTGGGGTCCCTAGAGGTACTCGAGTTGGCTGGGATGGGACAGACAAAGATAAAAAGAGGGATGAAGGCAGCTTGGGGAGGCCCATGGGGAGAGCAGGTGGCAGTGGGATCTACGGGGTAGAAGGAGGTTCCCTCGTAGACTGTTGTTCTGGGGTCCTCTTCACAGAACACTTGAGAGGGCTGTCCAGGCCGTTCCTGATGCTGGAGGAGCTGCTCACGCTGTCTGGCTGTGAGGTGCAGCCACGGTCTTCCAACTCCTGTCCTGAGGTGCTCCTGTGCAGAGAGGAGGTGGCTGAGGCCCCAGCTGCCAGTGGCACACAGGGACCCTCGTGCACAGCAGGGCCCAGAGCTGGCAAGGCTCCCCAGCACGGCTGGAGCTGCTGGCACAGCTGGGCCCAGCTGGACAGCTGCCCCTCAAGGCCCCGGCCAGCAGGGCACGGCTCTGGGCAGGGTCCCTGGCCAGGAGCGGGCCCCAGAGCGCCTCTGCCTTTCAAGGGCAACCTCGGCTCTGCTCTTTCTCCTCCCCACCTGCCTCTGCCTCTGCCCCGTGCCCCTGGGGCTGCTCTTGGCCAGGCAGCCTCAGTGGGAGCCAGCACTGGCTGCAGCCCCAGCGGGGCCCCCAGGACAAGGCCCAGCAATTGAGAGGCCAATGGAAGCACTGGGCAGCAGCAGAACCCTCAGCAGAGTTATTTGGACAATCATGGGCTGGCCACAACTCCACTGCAGCCTCAATGGGAATGTTCCCTGTCCATGCTGGACTTTGAAAAGAAGCTGTTGGAGGGGGCGGGCAATGAAACACTCACTGTTTTCTGTTCCAGGAATACCAGGTTCCAAAGCAGCATAATATGAAGACAAGCTCCAAATAAAGCATGCCTGCCAGAAACCCTAGCCAGCAGTTGGTTCCCTGACAGAAACCCCTTCCGAGGCCATCCTGCGCATTGGGAACAGGTCTTGTGGTGCCGGCTGCATCTGTGGGAGCGATGGGGAGCGTGAGCCCGTGCTGTGCTGCACTGCTGAGCTGGCAGCACGGTGGGTACGGGCAGGACGTTCTCTGTTTCCCCCAGAGCTGGGGCCTGCAGGCACCTTGCCGGCCCTTGGCACAGGCTGTGCCAGCCAACAAAGCCCAGCAGGCCGGGAGGAGAGCCCGGGCCAGCGCAGCTGCTTGGGCAGTGGCTGCTGCCAGGGACACGGGCCAAAGCCATCCCTGAGCAGCCACTGTCACCCCTGACACTCCCTGCCCCGTGACAGCTCCCCCAGCCCCAGGGGACAGTCTCAGGCCCTGTCAGGACCCAGCGCAGCCCCTGCCCAGTCGGGAGCCAGGGCTGGCTCTGGCCCCGGGCTGGCGGCAGGGCTCCTGCTCGGGGCTGCTCCTGTGCCTTGGGCCTCTGGGCACTCAGGGCCAGCTCCGCAGCAGCTGCAGCGCCAGGGACGTTGCTGCACCAGTCCCGTTTCCCCGGGGCTCTGAACCAGCTTGAGGCCTGGAAGCCCAGGTGCCTCCAGTTTTGGCTGCTGCCGGGCTGGGCAAGGGCAGGCCCTGGGGGAAGAGCTGCTGCCACACAGCCCCGGCCAGGGCTGAGCCCGGCACAGCAATTACCTGCTGTGCCTGTGCCCGTGTCTGCCATCGCCTTCCTTCCTGCAGCTAGGGCTGCCAATGAGCCACTGCTTCTCCCTGAGTGTTCCTCCTCCTGAACAGCCTTTTGGTCCATCACTTGAAAAAGGAAAAAAGGGACAACTGGATCAAATGGAAATATTCCCCACTGGGTATGTGTCATCTTCATCAGGAAATGCTTGTCAAAGTCACAGGTAAAGATCAGGAAAAAGCCCAGGTAACTGGGGCTGGGCCAGTGCACTCCCTTGAGCAAACAGCTGCACCTCCTGATCTTCTCAGAGACTGGGAAATGGCAGGGGATCTCAGGCCCACGGTACAGTTGGGGTACCCTATCAGCTAATGCCAAATTCCATCCTGCAGAGGCTGGGGAGGAATTGCAGCCAGGCCAGGCTGGGAAACAGCCCTGCAGGGTGTGAAAGCAGCAGCAGGGCAGCGGGGCTGCCATGGATCCCTTCCTGCTGTGCCGGGCACGGCGTGTCCAGATGTGCAGCCAAAGACCCCGGCTGCCGAGTCCCAGGGGAAGCATGAGAGAAATGCACCCACCTTGTCCTCCGGGTGCTTCCTTCTGTGTTTCTGTCAGAAATTCATCTGCTTCATGAGACTTTTTAGCTGCAGTATCTTGGGTCTTCCCTTTTGGAGGACCTGAAGAGAAAGTAGTTCCATTTCCCAGGAATGGATCCCACAAAAGCGGGGCTCAGCCTGTGGGGTCGCAGGGACACACTACTCACCCCTGCCATGGGAGCTGGGTTGGGGCCAAGCATCCAGCCCTGGAGCTGGAGAAGTCCTCCCTGCAGACACACCTGTAACTCAACAGCCACAGAAGCTTCTGCCATCTCTGCTGATCTGCACGGGCACCACTGAGCCGCAGGAGCGGTGAGGGGATCGTGCAGGGCGCAGGCACACACGTGCATGGTTCTGTGCTGGCACCTGCAGCGCTGCCTCCCTGGCCCAGCTTTGGGCTCTGAGCTGGCAGCTCTCCCAGGGGAAAGGCCTTGACCTACCCTCAGCATCTCCCAGAGCCTCAGTCCTGGATGTGGGGCCTTCACCAGCAGGTTCAGCTGCAAAGAAAGGCAGGACAGAAGAGCTCCTGTGGCACTGCAGAGATCCTCAGGCTGCCCACAAGGCTCAGCCCCGGGGCACAGCCCTGGGCCCGGCCCCTTCCCTCTCTGCTCTTCTCTGTGGCTGCACAGAGCACACGGAAGGACACACTGGCATTGCACACGGGAGGAAGATTGAAAGCTAAATGCTCCTTCCTCCCACTGACAGCGATCCTGTGGGATCCAGAAGGGATCCAGAAGGGAGCAGGGCAAGAATTTCAAAATCCTTCAGCCCTTACATAATGTTAAGGGAAATGGCTTATGAGTGAGCTCTTGTCACATTAATCCTGATTATTCAGTGAAGAAAGGCACACGGAGGAATAGCCTCCAGCATCCTCCAGGAATTTCAAGCCATTTTCCAGCAGGGCTTCCAAAAAATCCAAGTCATGATTCCAGTCTTGAAGGGATCAGAGATCAGAACGATATCAGTGGCATTCTGGGATCCCCTTCTGCCACAGGGAACTGGGCACTGCCAGGAGGTCGGCTAAGGCCGTGGGAGCCAGATGGGAATAGACATGGCCAAAGCAGCACAGGGGCCTGGGGAGCTCTGGGCTGGCTCCTGGTCACTCTCCACACTCTTTCCCTGCACTCAGCAACATCCCAGGGAGGGGTGGCTGGAGTAGCCCAGGGCCCCGGGGCTCTCTCCTTCACATACAAAAGCCCTGGGGCAAACTGCAGCAGGCAGTGCCACAGCTATCCATCCCTCCCTCTGTCCCTCCTGCCCTCCTTCTGTGGGGACACCCCCCAGATCCCAAGGGCAAACAGCCAGGCCCTCTCAGGACACACTGGAGCCTTGCTCTCCCCTTCTGTCCTTTCCCCACCGTGGGCACCCCGTGCAGCCGCTGCAAGGTTTCAGGACATGTCTCCCATGGAGGGACCCCAGCAGGACTGCTCAGTATCCGAGTGCCCTGAGCCTGCTCGGGATAATTCCCCTGGGCTGTGCCGCTCTAGTCCAGGCTGTGCCTGCACTGCCAAGCAGCAGAGAGGGCAGCTCAAGTCTCAGCAGGGCTCAGGCCCAGAGGCACAGCAATTACCTCCTGTGCCTGTGCCTGGCATGGCCTCTCTTCCTTCAGCAGAGGCTGGCACGGAACAACTGCTTCCTCCGAGAAATGCTTCCTTCTGCACAGGCTCTCCTTTCATTTCTGGAAAATGGAAAAGAGACAGCTGGATCAGATGGAAACATTCCTCACTGGGAATGGGGAAGGTGACAACTTCAGGAAGCATCACTTGTGAAAGGAATGCATAAGGATCAGAAAACACCCAGGATTTTGGGACACCCAAGGCTGCTTCCTTCCCCAAACAGCCCCAGTATCTGATCTGCCTGGACACCAGGAAATTGCAGGGGATCTGAGGGTGGGCATGGCCTGTGGTGCAATTGGGGCTGCCTGTCAGCTGATGCCAAATGCCTTCCTGCAGAGGATGGGCAGAAGCTGCAGCCAGGCCAGGCTGGGAAACAGCCCTGCAGGGCATGAAAGCAGCAGCAGGGCAGGGAGGCTGTCATGGATCCCTTCCTGCTGTGCCGGGCACAGCGTGTCTAGATGTGCAGCCAAAGCACCCGGCTGTTGAGTCCCAGGGGAAGCATGAGGGAAATGCACCCACCTTGCCTTCTCTGCAGACATTCCTTCAGCATTTGCCACATGACTTCTAATGGGTCCTGGAATTTCCTGCCTGCCATGTCTTTGGTCTCTCCTGTCAGAGGACCTTAAGAGAAAGTAGTTCCATTTCCCAGGAATGGATCCCACAAAATCAGGGCTCAGCCTGAGGGGTCAGCAGGGACACACTACTCACCCCTGCCATGGGAGCTGGCCTTTTGTGCAGCATCCAAGGTAGGAGTTGGTGGAGTTGTCCCTTCAGACACGGCTGTAAAACAACAGCCAGAGAAGCTTCTGTCACCTGTTTCTTACCAGTCAGTCAAACATTACGCCTTGGTGGGACAGTGAGAACATACCTGCAGAATGCCCAGAGGGCTTCACAACTTCAGAGCGCCAGGCTAATGGAGGAACCGTCCCAGCATCCCAGTCTGGAAGCAAACCAAGATGAGAACTGTTTCCATTGTGTGCCAGGGCTGGCTCTGGCCCTGGGCTGGAGGCAGGGCTCCCGCTCGGGGCTGATCCTGTGCCTTGGGCCTCTGGGCACTCAGGGCCAGCTCCGCAGCAGCTGCAGCGTCAGGGACGTTGCTGCAGCAGTCCTGTTTCCCCGGGGCTCTGAACCAGCTCCAGAGGCCTGGAAGCCGAGGCGCCTCCAGCTTTGGCTGCTGCCGGGCCGGGCAAGGGCAGGCCCTGGGGGAAGAGCTGCTGCCACACAGCCCCGGCCAGGCCTGAGCCCGGCACAGCAATTACCTGCTGTGCCTGTGCCCGTGTCTGGCATCGCCTTCCTTTCTGCAGCAGGGGCTCGCACCGAAGATGGAGTGCTTCCTTCAAGAAATGCCACCTTCCACTGAAGCACTATGTCCATCTCTTGACAAAGGAAGGGAGACAGCTGCATCAGATGGAGCTGTTTCCCACTTGGGCAGTGGCATCAGAGGGAATATTTGTGAAATTTATGGTGCAGGAAAATGGCCAGATTCCAGTGGCATGATGAGAGCACTTCCAGCTCCAAACAGCCACCCTTTTCCTAATCTGCAGGGCTGGATATTGTGGGGGATCTCAGGGTGTGTTACAGTTTGGGCTGCCTGTCAGCTGATGCCAAATGCCTTCCTGCAGAGGCTGGGCAGAAGCTGCAGCCAGGCCAGGCTGGGAAACAGCCCTGCAGGGCGTGAAAGCAGCAGCGGGGCAGCGAGGCTGCCATGGATCCCTTCCTGCTGTGCCGGGCACGGCGTGTCCAGATGTGCAGCCAAAGCCCCCGGCTGCTGACTCCCAGGGGAAGCATGCGGGAAATCCCCCCACCTTCTCTTGTCTGCAGGGGTTCCTTCAGCTCTTTCCTCATCAGTTTAGATGGTTCCAGGGAGATCTTATCTGTTGTGTCTAGGATCTTCCCTGTTGGAGAACCTTAGAGAAAAATAGTTCCATTTCCCAGGAATGGATCCCACAAAAGCAGGGCTCAGCCTGTGGGGTCAGCAGGGACACACTACTCACCCCTGCCATGGGAGCTGGACTTATGTGCAAAATCCAAGGTAGGAGCTGGAGAAGTCCTCCCTGGAGACACATCTGTAACACAACAGCCACAGAAGCTTCTGTCACCTGGTGCCTGCCCGGTTGTCAGCAATCCCTCCTTGCAAGCACACTGAGAACATACCTGCAGGAGGCTCCAAGGGCTTCAAAACTTTATTCATCCAAGGTAATGGAGACGCCTTTCCAGCAACCTCATCTAGAACGGAGCACGGATGAGAACATTTTTCAGTGTGTGCTGGGATCCCCTTCTGCCACAGAGAACTGTGCACTGCAAGGGGGTCGGGTAAGGCCGTGGGAGCCAGATGTGAATGGACATGGCCAAAGCTGCACAGGGGCCTGGGGAGCTCTGGGCTGGCTCCTGATTACCCTCCACACTCTTTCCCTGCCCTCACCAACATCTCTGGGAGGCGTGGCTGGAGCAGCACAGGGCTCCAAGGATCTCTCCCTCACACACAGAGGAAATCCTCCCTAAAACATGGGGGCAAACTGCAGCAGGCAGTGCCACAGCTATCCCTCCCTACCTCCCTCTGTCCCTCCTGCCCTCCTTCTGTGGGGACACCCCCCAGATCCCAAGGGCAAACAGCCAGGCCCTCTCAGGACACACTGGAGCCTTGCTCTCCCCCTCTGTCCTTTCCCCACCGTGGGCACCCCATGCAGTCACTGCCAGGTTTCAGGACATGTCTCCCATGGAGGGACCCCAGCAGGACTGCTCAGTGCCCTGCGCCTGCTCGGGATAATTCCCCTGGGCTGTGCTGCTCTAGTCCAAGCTGTGCCCGCACTGCCAAGCAGCAGAGAGGGCAGCTCAATCCTCAGCAGGGCTCAGGCCCAGAGGCACAGCAATTACCTCCTGTGCCTGTGCCTGGCATGGCCTCCCTTCCTGCAGCAGAGGCTGGCATGGAGCCCCTGCTTCCTCCGGGAAATGCTTCTTTCTCCGCAGGCTCTCCTTTCATTTCTGGAGAATGGAAAAGAGACAGCTGGATCAGATGAAAACATTCCTGACTGGGAATGGGGAAGGGGACAATTTCAGGAGGCATCACTTGTGAAAGGAATGCATAAGGATCAGAAAACACCCAGGATTTTGGGACAACCCAAGGCTGCTTCCTTCCCCAAACAGCCCCAACATCTGAACTGCCTGGACACCAGGAAATTGCAGGGGTTCTGAGGGTGGGCATGGACTGTGGTGCAATTGGGGCTGCCTGTCAGCTGATGCCAAATGCCTTCCTGCAGAGGCTGGGCAGAAGCTGCAGCCAGGCCAGGCTGGGAAGCAGCCCTGCAGGGCGTGAAAGCAGCAGCGGGGCAGCGAGGCTGCCATGGATCCCTTCCTGCTGTGCCGGGCACGGCGCGTCCAGATGTGCAGCCAAAGCCTCTGGCTGCTGAGACCCAGGGGAAGCATGAGGGAAATGCACCCACCTTGCCTTCTCTGCAGACGTCCCTTCAGCATTTGCCACATGATTTCTAATGGGTCCTGGAATTTCTTGTCTGCCATGTCTTTGATCTCTTCTGGTGGAGGACCTTAAGAGAAAGTAGTTCCATTTCCCAGGAATGGATCCCACAAAATCAGGGCTCAGCCTTTGGGGTCAGCAGGGACACACTACTCACCCCTGCCATGGGAGCTGGCTTTTTGTGCAGCATCCAAGGTAGGAGTTGGTGGAGTTGTCCCTTCAGACACGGCTGTAAAACAACAGCCACAGAAGCTTCTGTCACCTGGTTCTTACCAGTCAGTCAAACATTACGCCTTGGTGGGACAGTGAGAACATACCTGCAGAATGCCCAGAGGGCTTCACAACTTCAGAGCGCCAGGCTAATGGAGGAACCGTCCCAGCATCCCAGTCTGGAAGCAAACCAAGATGAGAACTGTTTCCATTGTGTGCCAGGGCTGGCTCTGGCCCTGGGCTGGAGGCAGGGCTCCTGCTCGGGGCTGATCCTGTGCCTTGGGCCTCTGGGCACTCAGGGCCAGCTCCGCAGCAGCTGCAGCGCCAGGGACGTTGCTGCACCAGTCCCGTTTCCCCGGGGCTCTGAACCAGCTCCAGAGGCCTGGAAGCCGAGGCGCCTCCAGCTTTGGCTGCTGCCGGGCTGGGCAAGGGCAGGCCCTGGGGGAAGAGCTGCTGCCACACAGCCCTGGCCAGGGCTGAGCCTGGCACAGCAATTACCTGCTGTGCCTGTGCCCGTGTCTGGCTTTGCCTTCCTTCCTGCAGCAGGGGCTCGCACCGAAGATGGAGTGCTTCCTTCAGGAATTGCCACCTTCCACTGAAGCACTATGTCCATCTCTTGAGAAAGGAAGGGAGACAGCTGCATCAGATGGAGCTGTTCCCCACTTGGGTGGTGGCATCAGAGGTAATATTTGTGAAATTTATGGTGCAGGAAAATGGCCAGATTCCAGTGGCATGATGAGAGCACTTCCACCTCCAAACAGCCACCCTTTTCCTAATCTGCAGGGCTGGATATAGTGGGGGATCTCAGGGTGTGTTACAGTTTGGGCTGCCTGTCAGCTGATGCCAAACGCCTTCCTACAGAGGCTGGGCAGAAGCTGCAGCCAGGCCAGGCTGGGAAACAGCCCTGCAGGGCGTGAAAGCAGCAGCGGGGCAGCGAGGCTGCCATGGATCCCTTCCCGCTGTGCCGGGCACGGCGTGTCCAGATGTGCAGCCAAAGCCCCCGGCTGCTGAGTCCCAGGGGAAGCATGAGGGAAATGCACCCACCTTCTCTTGTCTGCAGGGGTTCCTTCAGCTCTTGCCTCATCTGTTTGGATGGTTGCAGGGACATCTTATCTGTTGTATCTTGGACTTTCCCTGTTGGAGAACCTTAGAGAAAAATAGTTCCATTTCCCAGGAATGGATCCCACAAAAGCAGGGCTCAGCCTGTGGGGTCAGCAGGGACACACTACTCACCCCTGCCATGGGAGCTGGACTTATGTGCAAAATCCAAGGTAGGAGCTGGAGAAGTCCTCCCTGGAGACACATCTGTAACACAACAGCCACAGAAGCTTCTGTCACCTGGTGCCTGCCCGGTTGTCAGCAATCCCTCCTTGCAAGCACACTGAGAACATACCTGCAGGAGGCTCCAAGGGCTTCAAAACTTTATTCATCCAAGGTAATGGAGACGCCTTTCCAGCAACCTCATCTAGAACGGAGCACGGATGAGAACATTTTTCAGTGTGTGCTGGGATCCCCTTCTGCCACAGAGAACTGTGCACTGCAAGGGGGTCGGGTAAGGCCGTGGGAGCCAGATGTGAATGGACATGGCCAAAGCTGCACAGGGGCCTGGGGAGCTCTGGGCTGGCTCCTGATTACCCTCCACACTCTTTCCCTGCCCTCACCAACATCTCTGGGAGGCGTGGCTGGAGCAGCACAGGGCTCCAAGGATCTCTCCCTCACACACAGAGGAAATCCTCCCTAAAACATGGGGGCAAACTGCAGCAGGCAGTGCCACAGCTATCCCTCCCTACCTCCCTCTGTCCCTCCTGCCCTCCTTCTGTGGGGACACCCCCCAGATCCCAAGGGCAAACAGCCAGGCCCTCTCAGGACACACTGGAGCCTTGCTCTCCCCCTCTGTCCTTTCCCCACCGTGGGCACCCCGTGCAGTCACTCCCAGGTTTCAGGACATGTCTCCCATGGAGGGACCCCAGCAGGACTGCTCAGTGCCCTGCGCCTGCTCGGGATAATTCCCCTGGGCTGTGCTGCTCTAGTCCAAGCTGTGCCCGCACTGCCAAGCAGCAGAGAGGGCAGCTCAATCCTCAGCAGGGCTCAGGCCCAGAGGCACAGCAATTACCTCCTGTGCCTGTGCCTGGCATGGCCTCCCTTCCTGCAGCAGAGGCTGGCATGGAGCCCCTGCTTCCTCCGGGAAATGCTTCTTTCTCCGCAGGCTCTCCTTTCATTTCTGGAGAATGGAAAAGAGACAGCTGGATCAGATGAAAACATTCCTGACTGGGAATGGGGAAGGGGACAATTTCAGGAGGCATCACTTGTGAAAGGAATGCATAAGGATCAGAAAACACCCAGGATTTTGGGACAACCCAAGGCTGCTTCCTTCCCCAAACAGCCCCAACATCTGAACTGCCTGGACACCAGGAAATTGCAGGGGATCTGAGGGTGGGCATGGACTGTGGTGCAATTGGGGCTGCCTGTCAGCTGATGCCAAATGCCTTCCTGCAGAGGCTGGGCAGAAGCTGCAGCCAGGCCAGGCTGGGAAGCAGCCCTGCAGGGCGTGAAAGCAGCAGCGGGGCAGCGAGGCTGCCATGGATCCCTTCCTGCTGTGCCGGGCACGGCGCGTCCAGATGTGCAGCCAAAGCCTCTGGCTGCTGAGACCCAGGGGAAGCATGAGGGAAATGCACCCACCTTGCCTTCTCTGCAGACGTCCCTTCAGCATTTGCCACATGATTTCTAATGGGTCCTGGAATTTCTTGTCTGCCATGTCTTTGATCTCTTCTGGTGGAGGACCTTAAGAGAAAGTAGTTCCATTTCCCAGGAATGGATCCCACAAAATCAGGGCTCAGCCTTTGGGGTCAGCAGGGACACACTACTCACCCCTGCCATGGGAGCTGGCTTTTTGTGCAGCATCCAAGGTAGGAGTTGGTGGAGTTGTCCCTTCAGACACGGCTGTAAAACAACAGCCACAGAAGCTTCTGTCACCTGGTTCTTACCAGTCAGTCAAACATTACGCCTTGGTGGGACAGTGAGAACATACCTGCAGAATGCCCAGAGGGCTTCACAACTTCAGAGCGCCAGGCTAATGGAGGAACCGTCCCAGCATCCCAGTCTGGAAGCAAACCAAGATGAGAACTGTTTCCATTGTGTGCCAGGGCTGGCTCTGGCCCTGGGCTGGCGGCAGGGCTCCCGCTCGGGGCTGCTCCTGTGCCTTGGGCCTCTGGGCACTCAGGGCCAGCTCCGCAGCAGCTGCAGCGCCAGGGACGTTGCTGCACCAGTCCCGTTTCCCCAGGGCTCTGAACCAGCTCCAGAGGCCTGGAAGCCGAGGCGCCTCCAGCTTTGGCTGCTGCCGGGCTGGGCAAGGGCAGGCCCTGGGGGAAGAGCTGCTGCCACACAGCCCTGGCCAGGGCTGAGCCTGGCACAGCAATTACCTGCTGTGCCTGTGCCCGTGTCTGGCTTTGCCTTCCTTCCTGCAGCAGGGGCTCGCACCGAAGATGGAGTGCTTCCTTCAGGAATTGCCACCTTCCACTGAAGCACTATGTCCATCTCTTGAGAAAGGAAGGGAGACAGCTGCATCAGATGGAGCTGTTCCCCACTTGGGTGGTGGCATCAGAGGTAATATTTGTGAAATTTATGGTGCAGGAAAATGGCCAGATTCCAGTGGCATGATGAGAGCACTTCCACCTCCAAACAGCCACCCTTTTCCTAATCTGCAGGGCTGGATATAGTGGGGGATCTCAGGGTGTGTTACAGTTTGGGCTGCCTGTCAGCTGATGCCAAACGCCTTCCTACAGAGGCTGGGCAGAAGCTGCAGCCAGGCCAGGCTGGGAAACAGCCCTGCAGGGCGTGAAAGCAGCAGCGGGGCAGCGAGGCTGCCATGGATCCCTTCCCGCTGTGCCGGGCACGGCGTGTCCAGATGTGCAGCCAAAGCCCCCGGCTGCTGAGTCCCAGGGGAAGCATGAGGGAAATGCACCCACCTTCTCTTGTCTGCAGGGGTTCCTTCAGCTCTTGCCTCATCTGTTTGGATGGTTGCAGGGACATCTTATCTGTTGTATCTTGGACTTTCCCTGTTGGAGTAACTTAGAGAAAAATATTTCCATTTCCCAGGAATGGATTCTACAAAAGCAAGGCTCAGCCTGTGGGGTCAGCAGGGACACACTACTCACCACTGTGATGGGAGCTGGGCTTGAGTGCAAAATCCAAGGTAGGAGCTGGAGAAGTCCTCCCTGTAGACACATCTGTAACACAACAGCCACAGAAGCTTCTGTCACCTGGTTCCTGCCCGCTTGTCTACAATTCTTCCTTGGTGGCACACTGACAACATACCTGCAGGAGGCTCCAAGGGCTTCAAATCTTTATTCATCCAAGCTGATGGAGAAGCAACCTCATCTAGAACGGAGCACAGATGAGAACACTTTCCAGGGTGTGCTGGGATCCCCTTCTGCCACAGGGAACTGGGCACTGCAAGGGGGCGGCTAAGGCCGTGGGAGCCAGATGGGAATAGACATGGCCAAAGCAGCACAGGGGCCTGGGGAGCTCTGGGCTGGCTCCTGGTCACTTTCCACAGTCTTTCCCTGCCCTCAGCAACATCCCTGGTAGGGGTGGCTGGAGCAGCGCAGGGTCTCGGGGTTCTCTCCGTCAGACACAGAGGAAATCCTCTCTAAAAGCCCGGTGAAAACTGCAGCAGGCAGTGACACAGGTATCCATCCCTCCCTCTGTCCCTCCTGTCCTCCTTCTGCTGGGATAGCTCCCAGATCCCAAGGGCAAACAGCCAGGCCCTCTCAGGACACACTGGAGCCTTGCTCTCCCCCTCTGTCCTTTCCCCACCGTGGGCACCCCGTGCAGTCACTGTCAGGTTTCAGGACATGTCTCCCATCGAGGGACCCCAGCAGGACTGCTCAGTATCCGAGTGCCCTGAGCCTGCTCGGGATAATTCCCCTGGGCTGTGCCGGTCCAGTCCAGGCTGTGCCTGCACTGCCAAGCAGCAGAGAGGGCAGCTCAAGTCTCAGCAGGGCTCAGGCCCAGAGGCACAGCAATTACCTCCTGTGCCTGTGCCTGGCATCGCCTCCCTTCCTTCAACAGATGTTGGCACAGAACCACTGCTTCCTCCGGGAAATGCTTCCATCTGCACAGGCTCTCCTTTCATTTCTGGAGAAGGAAAAGGGACAGCTGGATCAGATGGAAAAATTCCTCATTGGGAATGAGCCATGGATCCCACCCGCTGAGCCGGGAACCATGCGTTCAGATGTGCAGCCAAAGCCCCCGGCTGCTGCGTCCCAGGGGAAGCATGAGGCAAATGCACCCACCTTTTCCTCCCTGCAGCATTTTCTTCAGCACTTGCCTCATCTGTTTGGATGGTTCCAGGGATATCTTCTCTGTTGTGTCTTGCATCTTCCTCTTTGGAGGAACTTAGAGAAAAATATTTCCATTTCCCAGGAATGCATCCCACAAAAGCAGTGCTCAACTTGTGGGGTCAGCAGGGACAGACTACTCACCCCTGCCATGCAGACTGGTCTTGTTGGCAATAACCACCAACGTACGGATGAATCTCCTCCCTGTAGACACACCTGTAACTCAACAGCCACAGAAGCTTCTGCCATCTCTGCTGAGCTGCACGGGCACCACTGAGCCGCAGGAGCGGTGAGGGGATCGTGCAGGGTGCGGGCACACACGTGCATGGTTCTGTGCTGGCACCTGCAGCGCTGCCTCCCTGGCCCAGCTTTGGGCTCTGAGCTGGCAGCTCTCCCAGGGGAAAGGCCTTGACCTACCCTCAGCATCTCCCACAGCCTCAGTCCTGGATGTGGGGCCTTCACCGGCAGGTTCAGCTGCAGAGAAAGGCAGGACAGAAGAGCTCCTGTGGCACTGCAGGAGATCCTCAGACTGCCCACAAGGCTCAGCCCCGGGGCACAGCCCTGGGCCCGGCCCGGCCCCTTCCCTCTCTGCTCTTCTCTGTGGCTGCACAGAGCACACGGAAGGACACACTGGCATTGCACACGGGAGGAAGATTGAAAGCTAAATGCTCCTTCCTCCCAATGACAGTGATCCTGTGGGAGCCCTCAGGGCTCCAGAAGGGAGCAGGGCAAGGTTTCCAGATTCTTTCAACCTTAAGATTATGTTAAGGGAAATGGTTTGTAAGTGAGCTTTTGTTGCATTAATCCTGATTATTCACTCAGGAAAGACAGAATGAAAACTTGCCTCCAGCATCCTCCAGGAACTTCAAACCATCCTTCATCAGGACTTCCTGAAAACCCATGTCACGATTCCAGTCTAGAAGGGAGCAGAGATCAGAACCATTTCCATGGTGTGCTGGGATCCCCTTCTGCCACAGGGAACTGGGCAATGCAGGGGTGTTGGGTAAGGCTGTGGGAGCCAGATGTGAATGGACATGGCCAAAGCTGCACAGGGGCCTGGGGAGCTCTGGCCTGCCTCCTGGTGACTGTCCAGCCTCTTTGCAGGCCCTGTGCAACATCTCTGGAGGGGTGGCTGGAGTAGCCCAGGGCCCGTGGGGTCTCTCTCCCTCCCACAGAGGAAACCCTCCCCAAAGCCCGGGGCAAAACCATCCCCAGCGCTTCCCAGGGAGCAGGGAGCGCTGTCCCGGGAAAGGGCAGCCAGGCTGCCGGCTCACCTGCTCCCCGCGCTTGCAGCGGAGCAGCCTGGGCAGCCCTGGCAGGCAGGGCCACGGCCAGGAGCAGCAGGAGTAGGAGGCGCAGAGCAAGGGCCATGCTGCCTTGTCCTCCGCCAGTCCCGCAACTCTTGCTGCCACCGCTGTCCCGACACCGCTGTCCCAATGTCAGCACCGCTGCTGCCACCGCCGCTGCTGCCGCAACAGTTGTGCTCAGGGACTGACTGCTGGCTCCTTGTGCTGCTGTGCAACCACGGGGCTCTGGCACCTCTGGCACCTCTGTGACCTCAGGGCCTGCTGCGAGCTCAGCCTGCTGTGACCCCAGAGCCCTGCTGTGACCTCATGGCCTCAGCTGTACCCCCAGAGTGTGCGCCCGTCCGCATGAATGGACTGCCCTGATTGTCAATATTTTGCTTCATCAAAGGGCCATTGCTCAGCAAAACCTTTCTTTTGCCTGCTGACATTGCTGGTCAGGCTGCGTCCCTCAAGATGCTCTTGATTGTTGCAGTTCAAATTTATTTGATTGATTTCATTTTAAGTGTTGTTTAAGGGCTCTGTTGTGCCCCCATTTTTTTCCTGAGTTGGTTTACCTGTGGGTTTTACCCTCCCTCCAAACTGTCCCTCGTGTCCTTCCCCACCCCTTGTTCCAGCTCTTTCCCTGCCTGTCAAGGCAACCCAGCCCCTTGGTTCCCCAACCTTTGGGCCAATCCCTGACTGCAACTCCCCTTTGGAATTCCCCTACTCCTGGGAGCCCCATTGGCCCTTGTGACCCATCCTCTCCACCCTCCTACCCCAATTGGCCCCAGACACTTGATGTAATCCCCTCACTCCTCTCCTGAGGATTCCCTATTGGTTCATTGTTTGCATCCACCCCATGACTTGTATGTGTACAAAACCCCTTGGGCAGTACAGCTAGGGGCTTCTCATCCTGTTCTCTTCACCTGGACTAAGGTGTTCCTTGCAGAACCTGAAGACAGGGAGCCTCCTCCTTTCTCCTGTGCTTCGTTCCTGTCGTGGCTTGTGTCTGGCACTGGAGAGCAAGTGGCACTAAAGGCTCTGCCTCTGGTAAATCCCCATAGCGAGGCAGTTCCCGACTCCTGCCGTAGTGCCGGAGTTCTAAGAGCTAGCCCAGGTTCCAGCACTCACTTCACTAATGTACCGAAGTGAGTACCTTCTTCAGTGCCTGCTCTGGTGCTCTGCCAGCTCACACAGCAGAGTGTGATTCACATACTGCAGCCCAGAGTCAGGTTGTTGCAACATTGAAATGGGTGTGGTTGGCAGGATGGCTGGGCATAAATCACTACAGAACTAAAGCATATGCGTGCACGGTCCCAGGCTGGACTTGAATAGACACAGGAATTGTAGAAAGATGAGGACAAGATAGCAGAGAACAATGGAAAAGCCAGCTGAAAAGGAGGACATGCTAAAGGAGTTATTTGTGCACATTTGGGGGTATATTTTTCTTGGGTGCAAAGCAAAGTGAAAAGCTCCTAAATGCCCAAAAGATGAGAACTGTGTGTGGTAAATAGGTATGATTCATGCTGACAACATTGAAAGAGTAATCAATACTGATACAGTAATTAATATTTGGAAATAATAAAACAGTTAAAGGTGTAATGCCAAGCAAGAAAGGGAGAGGAGGGGTTATCCCTCTCCCCACCGTTCTCCTGCAGCTGTTCAGAACAGGAAGAAGGAAGAGATAACAATGACTGAATTAAGTTGGAAGAGAGGAGAATTTGGTTGGACACCAGGCAAATGTTGAATGTATGAGATTCACATCTTTAATGTTAGAACACAATATTGGCTTATACAGTACCAGCTTGGTGCGCATGTGTAATCCAAAAGATGAACTACAGGACATGGATGAAGAGGAGAGGCCTTCCTCAAAGAAGATCCCCAAAGAGTGGTACAACTTACTTAAAGAAGTGTGGAGCATGCGTGGTAAAGGTGATGATGAGGGCGGTGATACAAGTGTGATGAATTGAAAATGGGAGGAGATGGTAATGACATACAGCATAAAAAGGGGAATTTTGTCTTCACAAGCTAGTCCGTGAGGTGACGGGGGTCCAAAAGCCCTGCACTCCATACCCCAGGCATACCCCGCATGGTTAGTTTTGCTTATACGCTATTATCAGGACCAAATTATTCGTAATTTAAACCAAATTATATAGTCAGTGTTTCGAGTTTATTCAATTGTATATATATTAAGTTACATAATTAAAATTGCTGTTTTATTTAATTTTGTTTGGGTTTGTTTTTTTGTTTTTTTTGATTGGAAAACTTGGCAAATATAACATGTGGAATGTCCTCCACAGCAGAGTGTCAGACCTCTGAATCTTTTTAAACAATTTTATCAAGGTAGAACTGTGGCAGCTTCAGCTGGTGCCTCTGGAGGACCTTGAACAAAGAACCCCTGAGCTTTTCTACCCTCCCAGGTGATGTGTGATAGTCTGGGGTCTTCCTGCTGTGTCCGAGTGCCAGGCCACTGGCTGGCACCACAGGTCCCCAGACCCTCTGCAGAGGCATCCGTCTCCTAGAGTCAAGTTTAGTCTGTCACATTTGGCTTTTCTCTCTGATCCACCACCAGGACCAAAGATCACACGGTCGTGAGGATGTAAAAATGCCTGTTCCTTCTGGAACATTGCTGTTGCGTGACAGCCGTGCAGGCAGAGTGGGCAGCTGTAGGGATACTGACTCGTTTCCCTGGTCCCAGCCGTGCTGCATCCATCGAGCTGCTGGGTGTTGGTGCTCGCTGGGACGCGGCCCGGCCCGGCACCACGGGAGTTAGGAAGGAATCCCCACGCGTTAAAGCAGACGATTTAGCCAGGGATTTTAAGTTGTTTCTCAGTTAACCTTGTAAAAGGCCAAAACAAGTCTCCTATGAATTCTGTCCCTGTCAAGTTCAGTTCTGCCCCGAAATCCCCTCAGCATTCTCAGGGCAGTGGCAGGAGCCGGGTGCTGGCCCGGAGCCCCGCTGGCCGGGGAGAGCACGGCCCAGAGCGAGCCCCTGCTGCCCGGGATGGCCACAGGCCCGGGGGAGCCTGGTGGGCAACGCCAGGGCCCTGTCCAGGGCTCCTGGGGCTCCTCTGGCACCTGTTCCGTCCCCTCGGGCGCTGAGCGGTGCCCGTCCCGCAGGGCTGTCTGTGCCCGGCCCCAAAAGAGGCAGGGCCGGGGCTGTGGCCCCTGGGCTGGCGGTGCCGCCTGCCCGGCGCTCAGCACCGCCCGTGCCGTGCCGGTGCAGCGTGACCCAGCGGGGCAGCTCCGCCTCGGCGCCTCGCCACCGCCATCCCGGCACGGCGGCTGGCCCTGGGCCGCGGCAGCCCCGAGCCGCACGGGCCCGGGAGGGACTGCCGGAGGTCCCCGTCCCCTGCGTGCCTCAGCAGACACTCCAGCCCCACTGTGTGGCAGCAGGAGGGACACAAAGCACCTGCACGCTTATGAGAGTCCACAGCCCTTTCTACATGTGAAATGAGACCTCAGAACCGTGACATGTGCCTCAGGAGAGATCCCAGCACCCTGCACACCTTGGGAGAGATCCCAAACCCTCTGCATGCCTCACACAGGATTCCAAATCCCTTGCATGACTTGAAGTGGACCCCAGTGCCCTCCATGCCTCAGAGGAAACCTAAAATATTCCTGGGTGTCTCACAAGGGACTCCACTCCCTCGTGCACCTTAGGGGGACTCCAAAAACCCCACGTGCCCTACAGGGAAGTCCAGGCCAGCTACGCCGAGTGTTTTGACCTGGAAATCAAGCCTGGTTGGACCTGGGTTGTTGTGTCTCTGGGGCTGCTCACCAGCCCTGTCTGACCCTGAGGCTACACAGCCCTTCCCTTCCCTTCCCTTCCCTTCCCTTCCCTTCCCTTCCCTTCCCTTCCCTTCCCTTCCCTTCCCTTCCCTTCCCTTCCCTTCCCTTCCCTTCCCTTCCCTTCCCTTCCCTTCCCTTCCCTTCCCTTCCCTTCCCTTCCCTTCCCTTCCCTTCCCTTCCCTTCCCTTCCCTTCCTTCTGGCCCTGGCTGAGAGCAGCAGACCCTGTGCAGCACCCTGCATTGGTGATGGCCCATCAATTGGGTCCTATCCAGTGTGTGTTAATTAGGGAGGAGCTTTGTTTTGCCTGCTGACATTGCTGGTCAGGCTGTGTCCCTGGAGATACTCTTGATGGCTTCCCTCTTTTCCTGGCCATGGCACTGGAGGAGGTCTGGGCCCAGATGATCCCACGGAAGGAAATGTCCCTCAGCCCAGGGACGCTCAGCATGGGCTGCCCCATCCCCTCAGGGCCCCACCGCTGGTCACAGTGAAGCCATCTGCAGAATAAATAGACTCCACTGTCGCCCTGGTTTTTAATGTTCTGTCCTGGATTAGGGTAAATCTGGGAGAAAACCTCCAAAGGGGCCCCCCCAGAAAGCAACCCCACATGGCCCCTTCCCCCCAGCAGGTCGGGAAGGATTCCTTGGAGAGAAGTGGAAAGAACCTGTTTATTTGACAGGCAAAACACTCCCAGCACACAAAATGAACAATAGCAGATGACAATGCTTTCACCCATCTGAAAAGGATGACAAATTCAGAAAGTCTTTCCTGGCAGTGGTGGCTCTGTTGTCGCTCTCTCCGGCGCTGGGGATAGCTGCTGCAGCCACAGGATGCAAACTCTCGGTGTTTCCCAGGTCCCAGTCCGGAGCAGGTGTGAGTGGTTCCAAAAAGGGAAAGGAAAAACAGTCCAGGGAAAAATCTGGACTGCTTAGCTAAACTGACTTACAAGCAGAAGCCAAAAAGCAAAAGAAAAGCGGGAGCACAGCAGAAGCAAGAGCAAAGCAAGCAACAGAAAGCAAAGCAAAAAGCAAAAGCTGCACTATGTACTGCGCCGTCTGTCTGTCCTGCCAGCCGTGGGGGAGCAGGCTGATAACAAACCAAAACAAACCTTGCTCTTCAGCACCAGTCGTGAAGGCACAGTACGTAATATCCAGCATTAACAGAACACACGACTGGGGATGCAAGCATCATAACCTCACCCTAGGACAAGTTCTTCTAAGCCTTCTGATGTTTACATTCTTGTAGCAAACTTTCTCACGCATTTTATGCAAATAACTTATTGTTATGCATTCTTTTCTGCAGGAGGAGAAATTTGATGGACTGTTGGTTTGCCCAGTGTCATTGGAGAGGTGGCACTTTCACCCTCCAATCCACTGTAACTTTTGGAAATCTGTAAATGTTGGAGTCAGAAATTCAACTGCCCTCTTTTTTACCTTGGAGAGATGCATGTCTGTGTTGTTTTATTTCATGTCCTATAGAGACACTCCACAACCTGATGTAGTTATGAAGTGGGTATGCGTGTCAGGGCCTGGCACAGGCGAGATGGCTCTCGTGAAAACTTGTGCCCCGAGCCCTGGTCCGAGCCACATCTTTGTTCACAAACATGTTCCATATGCAATGCATTAAACAATCTCTTCATGCACATTCAAACCCTGGCCCCGCCTGTCCTCCCCTCACATGGCGATTAGATCCACGCCCTTCTGGGCACGCGTTGTTTCCTGTGGTGGTCACACTGGGGTCTTTGGTGGTCTCTGAGGCCAAAGGCTGTGGTCTTGCTCATGACTCAACTTTTGAACTTTTCTCCTTTGTGCGTGCACTGTGGTCCCCTGGTGCTTACCTGAGTATGTCTGTTGGTTGGATCAGCTTGGAGACAGGAGCTCCTTAGTCTAGGCTACCTGCATTCCCTGGTCTTCTCCTGGTGTTATGAGTAAAAAAGTAATCTGTAGCTATGATATTTTATTAAAAATCCTTTCCTAGGATTTTTCCCCTCCTGAGGAGCTGAGGGCCTCAGGAAAGAAATGCAAACAATAACTATCTGCTGCTGTGGAATGCAACAGGTGCATCTTCCATTGGTCCATGTGGATTGTTTTCACTTGATGACCAATCACAGCCAACTGTGTTGAGCCTGTGAGCAGTCACAAGATTTTTGTTATGCATTCCATTCTGTTCTTCTTCTTTGTAGCCTTCTGGTCATTTTTTCCTCTCTGTTGTTTTAGTGTAGTTTTAACGTAGTATTTTAATAGAAAATATAATAAATCAGCCTTCTGAAATGGAGTCAAGCCTCGTGTCTCCACACCTGGGGTGTTCTCCCCAACAAATTATCCATTTTTTTTAAGGCTGCAAAGTTAAACAGGTTGGGCCAGTTGCTGAGAGTTGAAATGTTGACTATTTGTTGTTGATAGCTTCATGTAGCAATCACCTCTTGTTAATAGTTTTTCTTCAATTACCTGTTAATGGTTAGAAATCAAGCGCAATTGTCCCCCTGCTGCTTCCCAGGAGCCTGAAGGTAGCAGGGGGAGGTGACATCAGAGCTAGTATGCAGATGAGAATGCATTTCACCAAATTTTGCAATTTTCCAGGAAAAAAAAACTAAAAACAGCAAGCCAACATGGAATTATGAAACCTAAGTAATGTCTAAAGGTGAGGAACTTAATCCAGTATCTGCTAAGATCCTTTTTACTCCTCACCCTAACCTGAAAGGATGTCAGCTAGAAAGAGGACCTGGAATGTTAGACCAAAAAAGTGGAATTCCCACTACTCCCTTGAGGATGGAAGCCCCAGCTCTGCCTGCATACCAGCCGGCACAGGTGCATCATCCTCCTCCTCTGTGCCACTCCTGGGAGCAGCGGGGGTGCGGGCGACCTGTCGTTTCCCACAACCTGAGCTGAATGTTTTTAATAAAGGCATTAAAAAGGAGAAAGCTCTCCTGCCCTGTTTATGACACTGGTATTGTCCTTCATAGCAAGAAGCTTCAGAAATTTGCATTTTCCTATGCCCTTTGTACCTTGGCAGAGGTTTCTTAAGTAAAAGGTTAAAATTCAACACATAATTCTACAATTTAAAATTTAAATGCTTAGTTCATATATTGCTAACTTAATTGAACCCCCCAAAACCTCCATTTCAACAGCAGCCCCTGCCTGGCTTCTGCCTGCCCATACCGTGGGCATCCACGGCTCCTCCTGGGCATGGAGCTCAGTCAGTGCTGGTGCTGGGTGGGCTTTGCTGCTGCTGCCACCTGGACACTGGGGTGACCGCTTGTCCTGGGTCACAGTGTAAAGATGTATTCTAATGCCATCCTCAAGAGCTGCTGAAACCTGGAGGGGCATTGTTTCTTCCTTATCATCCTGTTAATCAACAAGATCACCGCTCTGTCTCCACCTACCAAGGAGAAGAAAACACAAGTTTTCCTAGGTGCCGTAGGCTTTTGGAGAATGCATATTCCCTAGGACAGGCAGATTGTGAGCCCTCTCTACCTTGTTACCCACAAGAAGAACGATTTCCACTGGTGTCCTGAACAGCAACAAGCCCTTGCCCAGATTAAGCAGGCAATCGCTCATGCGGTAGCCCTTGGCCCAGTCAGGATGGGACCAGAGGTGAAGAATGTGCTCTACTCTGCAGCTGGGAACCATGGTTTGTCCTGGAGTCTTTGGCAGAGGTGCCTGGTGAGACTCAAGGCTGACCACTAGGACTCTGGAGATGGAGCTATGAAGGCTCTGAAGCAAACTACATTCCCAGAGAGAAGGAAATCTTGGCTGCCTATGAAGGAGTTCAAGCTGCCTCAGAAGTAACTGGCACCAAAACGCAGCTGCTTCTGGCACCCCAGCTACCAGTGCTGGGCTGGATGTTTAAAGGAAATGGTCCTTCCACACATCACGCCACCGACACCACATGGAGCAAATGGATTACCCTCATCACGCAGCGCACCCAGATTGGAAATGCAAATGGCCCTGGCATTCTGGAAATTCTATCAAACCGGCCTGAAGGGGAGACTTTTGGATTGTCTTCTGAAGAAGAAGAGGAGCAAGTGGCACGTGCCAAGGAAGCCCCACCATATAGTGAGCTACCGGAGCCTGACAGACAATATGCCCTCTTCTCTAATGGTTCCTGCTGAATTATAGGCACTAACCGGAAATGGAAAGCTGCAGCGTGGAACCCCACAGGACAAGTTGCACAAGCTACTGAGAGACAAGCTGGATCAAGTCAGGTTGCAGAGCTTAAAGCTGTCCAGCTGGCTTTGGCTATTGTCAAACGAGAGAAGTGGCCGAGGCTCTATCTCTACACCGATTCATGGATGGCAGCTAATGCTCTGTGGGGATGGCTGCATTGCTGGAAAAAGGCCAACTGGCAGCGCAGAGGGAAACCCATCTGGGCCACCAAGATTTGGCAGGACATTGCCACCCGAGTAGAGAGGCTGACCGTGAGATTCGACATGTGGATGTGCATGTACCCGAGAGTCGGGCTAATGAAGAGCATCACAACAACAAACAGGTGGACCAAGCTGCCAAGGTGAAAGTATCACAGGTGGATCTAGACTGGCAGCACAAGGGAGAATCATTCCTAGCTCTCTCGTTGGGCCCACGGTGCCTCTGGTCGTCAGGGGAGAGATGCAACATAGCGATGGGCCCGTGACCGAGGGGTGGGCCTTACTATGGACAACATCTCACAGGTCATCCACAACTGCGAGAGCTGCGCTGCAATCAAACAGGCCAAGCAGGTGAAGCCTCTGTGGTACGGTGGGCGATGGTTGAAGTACAGGTATGGGGAAGCCTGGCAAACTGACCTCATCACGCTTCCCCAAACCCGCCAAGGCAAGCGCTACATGCTGACCATGGTAGAACCTACCACAGAGTGGTTGGAAACCTACCCTGTGCCTCATGCTACTGCCTGGAACACCATCTTGGGCCTAGAAAAGCAAATCCTGTGGAGACAAGGCACCCCTGAGAGAATTGAGTCGGACAATGGAATTCATTTCAAGAACAGCCTTATCAACACCTGGGCCAGAGAAGATGGCATTGAAAGGACATATCATATCCCCTATCACGCACCAGCTGCTGGGAAAGTTGAACCATGCAAAGGAATACTTAAGACTATCCTGAAGGCACTTGGTGGAGGAACCTTCAGGAACTGGGAACTGAACTTAGCAAAAGCCATCTGGATGGTCAACACCTGAGGACCTATCAATCCTGGTGCTGCCCAGTCTGAACCCCTGCACACAGGGGATGGAGACAAAGTTCCTGTGATACACATGAAAGGTATTTTAGGAAAGACTGTTTGGATTAATCCTACCGCAAGCAAGGGCAAACCCATCTGTGGGAATTTTTGCTCAAGGACCTGGTTGCACTGGCTGGGTAATGCAGAAGGACAAGGAAAGTCGTTGGGTACCACAAGGAAATCTAACCTAATTTTAAGCGAGAATTGTGGGTAAAGTTTCATTTTATATTACACATATATATATATAGATAGATACATATATATAGTAAGAGGATATTGGTTTGGGTATAGATGGTAATAGAAGAAGGGTTAGATTATGTCCTAGGTTATAATATAAAATTGTGTTCTATTCCCATCCTCAAGAGCTGCTGAAACCAGGAGGGGCATTGTTTCTTCCTTATCTCCTGTTAATGGGCCCATCAATGTCTTGCCACATGACTCAGAGAGAACTCCCTCCCAGAGCCATTTCTGTTTAATGGCTAATCAAGGACCCACAGCATGAGGCAGAATGATATCAGCCCACTGTGAGATGCTCTGCCCATGGGGGAGGAGCTAAGCATCCCCAGCTGGATATAATCTGGGTTTTGGGACACAACAAGCAGTCTTTCCACTGGATTCCCAGAGGAACCACCGCCCTTACCCACTGCTTTTCCAGAGGATGAGAGCTACCAGATTGTTTCTACAGGATCACCACTTCCACAAGTCCATTTCATCTGGACTGCTTCCACCACCCTAACTAGCAGGGTGTCAGCAGGCTGTATTCTGAGCCTGTCAGTGGTTTTTCTTTTGTATTATTGCATGTATTTTGTTTTTTTTTTTCCTTTTCCTAATATATTGTATTTCTGACTTGGAGTTTCTCACTGGTTTTGCTTTGAAACCACAACACAGATCCTTCTCTTTATTTAAACAGAAGAATAGGCCATTGCCTACCCTGCAAGCGGGGGGGGTGGGGGGGGTGTCACCTTCAGTGATTCCTAGAGGGAAAGGCTAGGGGGCTCAGGGGCAGAGGGAGGGATGTGTTGGTCTCAGGAGGGGCTGGAGGGTGCTGGGCTGGTCCTGGGGTCCCTAGAGGTACTCGAATTGGCTGGGATGGGACAGACGGAGAGAAAAAAAGGGATGAAGGCAGCTTGGGGAGGCCCATGGGGAGAGCAGGTGGCAGTGGGATCTACAGGGTAAAAGGAGGTTCCCTCGTAGTTGGTTGTTCTGGGGTCCTCTTCACAGAAGACTTGAGAGGGCTGTCCAGGCCGTTCCTGCTGCTGGAGGAGCTGCTCACGCTGTCTGGCTGTGAGGTGCAGCCACGGTCTTCCAACTCCTGTCCTGAGGTGCTCCTGTGCAGAGAGGAGGTGGCTGAGGCCCCAGCTGCCAGTGGCACACAGGGACCCTCGTGCACAGCAGGGCCCAGAGCTGGCAAGGCTCCCCAGCACGGCTGGAGCTGCTGGCACAGCTGGGCCCAGCTGGACAGCTGCCCCTCAAGGCCCCGGCCAGCAGGGCACGGCTCTGGGCAGGGTCCCTGGCCAGGAGCGGGCCCCAGAGCACCTCTGCCTTTCAAGGGCAACCTCGGCCCTGCTCTTTCTCTTCCCCAACTCCCTCTGCCTCTGCCCCGAGCCCCTGGGGCTGCTCTTGGCCAGGCAGTCCCAGTGGGAGCCAGCTCTGGCTGCAGCCCCAGCGGGGCCCCCAGGACAAGGCCCAGCAATTGAGAGGCCAATGGAAGCACTGGGCAGCAGCAGAAGCCTCACCAGAGTTATTTGGACAATCATGGAATGGCCACAACTCCACTGCAGCCTCAATGGGAATGTTCCCTGTCCACGTTAGACTTTGAAAAGAAGCTGTTGGAGGGGGAGAGCAACAAAACACTCACTGTTTTCTGTTCCAAGAATACCAGATTCCAATGCAGAACAACATGAAGACAAGCTCCAAATAAAGCATGCCTGCCAGACACCCTAGCCAGCAGCCGGTTCCCTGACAGAAACCCCTTCCGAGGCCATCCTGGGCATTGGGAACAGGTCTTGTGGTGCCGGCTACATCTGTGGGAGCAATGGGGAGCGTGAGCCCCTGCTGTGCTGCACTGCTGAGCTGGCAGCACGGTGGATACAGGCAGGACGTTCTCTGTTGCCCCAGAGCTGGGGCCTGCAGGCACCTTGCCGGCCCTTGGCACAGGCTGTGCCAGCCAACAAAGCCCAGCAGGCCGGGAGGAGAGCCCGGGGGCAGCGCAGCTGCTCGGGCAGTGGCTGCTGCCAGGGACACGGGCCAAAGCCATCCCTGAGCAGCCACTGCCAGCCCTGGCCCTCCCTGCCCCATGACAGCTCCCCCAGCCCCAGGGGACAGGCTCAGGCCCTGACAGGACCCAGCACAGCCCCTGCTCACTCGGGAGCCAGGGCTGGCTCTGGCCCTGGGCTGGCGGCAGGGCTCCCGCTCGGGGCTGCTCCTGTGCCTTGGGCCTCTGGGCACTCAGGGCCAGCTCCCCAGCAGCTGCAGCGCCAGGGACGTTGCTGCACCAGTCCCGTTTCCCCGGGGCTCTGAACCAGCTCCAGAGGCCTGGAAGCCGAGGCGCCTCCAGCTTTGGCTGCTGCCGGGCCGGGCAAGGGCAGGCCCTGGGGGAAGAGCTGCTGCCACACAGCCCCGGCCAGGGCTGAGCCCGGCACAGCAATTACCTGCTGTGCCTGTGCCCGTGTCTGGCATTGCCTTCCTGCAGCTCGAGCTGCCAATGAGCCACTGCTTCTCCCTGGGTGCTCCTCCTTCTGCACAGCCTTTTGGTCCATCACTTGAACAAGGGAAAAAGGTCAACTGGATCAAATGGAAACACTCCCCACTGGGGAGGTGGCACCTTCATGAGGCAATGCTTGTCTAAGTCACAGGTAAAGATCAGGAAAAAGCCCAGGTAATTGGGGCTGGGCCAGTGCACTCCCATGAGCAAACAGCTACACCCCCTGATCTTCTCAGAGACTGGGAAATGGCAGGGGATCTCCGGCCCACGGTACAGTTGGGGCACCCTATCAGCTAATGCCAAATTCCATCCTGCAGAGGCTGGGGAGGAATTGCAGCAAGGCCAGGCTGGGAAACAGCCCTGCAGGGTGTCAAAGCAGCAGCGGGGCAGCGAGGCTGCCATGGATCCCTTCCTGCTGTGCCGGGCACGGCGTGTCCAGATGTGCAGCCAAAGCCCCCGGCTGCTGAGTCCCAGGGGAAGCATGAGGGAAACGCACCCACCTTGTCCTCCGGGTGCTTGCTTCTGTGTTTGTCTCAGGAATTCATCTGCCTCATGAGACGTTTTGGCTGCAGTATCTTGGGTCTTTACTTTTGGAGGACCTTAAGAGAAAGTAGTTCCATTTCCCAGGAATGGATCCCACAAAAGCGGGGCTCAGCCTGTGGAGTCAGCAGGGACACACTACTCACCCCTGCCATGGGAGCTGGGTTGGGGCCAAGCATCCAGCCCTGGAGCTGGAGAAGTCCTCCCTGCAGACACACCTGTAACTCAACAGCCACAGAAGCTTCTGCCATCTCTGCTGATCTGCACGGGCACCACTGAGCCGCAGGAGCGGTGAGGGGATCGTGCAGGGCGAGGGCACACACGTGCATGGTTCTGTGCTGGCACCTGCAGCAATGCCTCCCTGGCCCAGCTTTGGGCTCTGAGCTGGCAGCTCTCCCAGGGGAAAGGCCTTGACCTACCCTCAGCATCTCCCAGAGCCTCAGTCCTGGATGTGGGAGCTTCACTGGCAGGTTCAGCTGCAAAGAAAGGCAGGACAGAAGAGCTCCTGTGGCACTGCAGGAGATCCTCAGGCTGCCCACAAGGCTCAGCCCCGGGGCACAGCCCTGGGCCCGGCCCCTTCCCTCTCTGCTCTTCTCTGTGGCTGCACAGAGCACACGGAAGGACACACTGGCACAGTACACGGGAGGAGGACTGAAAGATCAATGCTCCTTCCTCCCTCTGACAGCGATCCTGTGGGATCCCTCAGGGATCCAGAAGGGAGCAGGGAAAGATTCTCAGAATCCTTCAGCCCTTACATAATGTTAAGGGAAATGGTTTATAAATGAGCTTTTTTTGCATTGATCCTGATTATTCACTCAGGAAAGGCAGAATGAAAACTTGCCTCCAGCATCCTCCAGGAACTTCAAACCATCCTTCATCAGGACTTCCTGAAAACCCATGTCACGACTCCAGTCTAAAAGGGAGCAGAGATCAGAACCATATCTGTGGCATGAAGGAACCTCTAATGCTACAGGGAAAAGGGCACTGCAAGGGGGTCGGGTAAGGCTATGGGACCCAGATGGGAATGGACATGGCCAAAGCTGCCCAGGGGCCTGGGGAGCTCTGGGCTGGCTCCTGATCACTCTCCACACTCTTTCCCTGCCCTCAGCAACATCCCTGGGAGGGGTGGCTGGAGTAGCCCAGGGCCCCGGGGTTCTCTCCCTCAAACTCACAGAAAATCCTCCCTAAAGCCCTGGGGAAAACTGCAGCAGGCAGTGCCACAGCTATCCATCCGGCCCTCCTACACTCCCTCCTGCCCTCCTTCTGCTGGGAGAGCTCCAAGATCCCAAGAGCAAACAGCCAGGCCCTCTCAGGACACACTGGAGCCTTGCTCTCCCCCTCTGTCCTTTCCCCACCGTGGGCACCCCATGCAGTCACTGCCAGGTTTCAGGACATGTCTCCCATGGAGGGACCCCAGCAGGACTGCTCAGTACCCGAGTGCCCTGAGCCTGCTCGGGATAATTCCCCTGGGCTGTGCCGGTCCAATCCAGGCTGTGCCCGCAGTGCCAAGCAGCAGAGAGGGCAGCTCAAGCCTCAGCAGGGCTCAGGCCCAGAGGCACAGCAATTACCTCCTGTGCCTGTGCCTGGCATGGCCTCCCTTCCTGGAGCTGAGGCTGGCATGCAACCACTGCTTCCTCTGGGGAGTGCTTCCATCTGCACAGACTCTCCTTTCATTTCTGGAGAATGAAAAAGAGACAGCTGGATCAGATGGAAACATTCCTCACTGGGAATGGGGAAGGTGAGGCATCACTTGTGAAAGGAATGCATAAGGATCAGAAAACACCCAGGATTTTGGGACAACCCAAGGCTGCTTCCTTCCCCAAACAGCCCCAACATCTGATCTGCCTGGACACCAGGAAATTGCAGGGCATCTGAGGGTGGGCATGGACTGTCTGTCAGCTGGTGCAATTGGGGCTGTCTGTCAGCTGATGCCAAATGCCTTCCTGCAGAGGCTGGGCAGAAGCTGCAGCCAGGCCAGGATGGGAAACAGCCCTGCAGGGCGTGAAAGCAGCAGCGGGGCAGCGAGGCTGCCATGGATCCCTTCCTGCTGTGCCGGGCACGACGTGTCCAGATGTGCAGCCAAAGCCCCCGGCTGCTGAGTCCCAGGAGCAGCATGAGGGAAATGCACCCACCTTGTCTTCTCTGCAGACGTTCCTTCAGCATTTGCCACATGATTTCTAATGGGTCCTGGAATTTCCTGCCTGCCATGTCTTTGGTCTTTCCCTTTTGGAGGACCTTAAGAGAAAGTAGTTCCATTTCCCAGCAATGGACCCCACAAAAGCAGGGCTCAGCCTGAGGGGTCAGCAGGGACACACTACTCACCCCTGCCATGGGAGCTGGCCTTTTGTGCAGCATCCAAGGTAGGAGTTGGTGAGGTCGTCCCTGCAGACACGCCTGTAACACAACAGCCACAGAAGCTTCTGTCACCTGGTTCTTACCAGTCAGTCAAACATTACGCCTTGGTGGGACAGTGAGAACATACCTGCAGAATGCTCAGAGTGCTTCACAACTTCAGAGCGCCAGGCTAATGGAGAATCCTTCCCAGCATCCCAGTCTGGAAGCAAACCAAGATGAGAACTGTTTCCATTGTGTGCCAGGGCTGGCTCTGGCCCTGGGCTGGCGGCAGGGCTCCTGCTCGGGGCTGCTCCTGTGCCTTGGGCCTCTGGGCACTCAGGGCCAGCTCCGCAGCAGCTGCAGCGCCAGGGACGTTGCTGCACCAGTCCCGTTTCCCCGGGGCTCTGAACCAGCTCCAGAGGCCTGGAAGCCGAGGCGCCTCCAGCTTTGGCTGCTGCCGGGCCGGGCAAGGGCAGGCCCTGGGGGAAGAGCTGCTGCCACACAGCCCCGGCCAGGCCTGAGCCCGGCACAGCAATTACCTGCTGTGCCTGTGCCCGTGTCTGCCATCGCCTTCCTTCCTGCAGCAGGGGCTGGCACCGAAGATGGAGTGCTTCCTTCAAGAAATACCACCTTCCACTGAAGCACTATGTCCATCTCTTGACAAAGGAAGGGAGACAGCTGCATCAGATGGAGCTGTTCCCCACTTGGGTGGTGGCATCAGAGGTAATATTTGTGAAATTTATGGAGCAGGAAAATGGCCAGGTTACAGTGGCATGATGACAGCACTTCCACCACCAAACAGCCACCCTTTTCCTAATCTGCAGGGCTGGATATTGTGGGGGATCTCAGGGTGTGTTACAGTTTGGGCATGGCCTGTCAGCTGATGCCAAATAACTTCCTACAGAGGCTGGGCAGAAGCTGCAGCCAGGCCAGGCTGGGAAACAGCCCTGCAGGGCGTGAAAGCAGCAGCGGGGCAGCAAGGCTGCCATGGATCCCTTCCCGCTGTGCCGGGCATGGCGTGTCCAGATGTGCAGCCAAAGCCCCTGGCTGCTGACTCCCAGGGGAAGCATGAGGGAAATGCACCCACCTTCTCTTCTCTGCAGGGGTTCCTTCAGCTCTTGCTTCATCTGTTTGGATGGTTCCAGGGATATCTTATCTGTTGTATCTTGGATTTTCCCTGTTGGAGTACCTTAGAGAAAAATATTTCCATTTCCCAGGAATGGATCCCAGAAAAGCAGGGTTCAGCCTGTGGGGTCAGCAGGGACACACTACTCACCCCTGAGATGGGAGCTGGGCTTGAGTGCAGCATCCAAGGTAGCAGCTGGAGAAGCTGGAGAAGTCTTCCCTGTAGACACATCTGTAACACAACAGCCACAGAAGCTTCTGTCACCTGGTGCCTGCCCGCTTGTCTACAATTCTTCCTTGGTGGCACACTGAGAACATACCTGCAGGAGGCTCCAAGGGCTTCAAAACTTTATTCATCCAAGCTGATGGAGAAGCCTTCCCAGCACCCTCATCTACAATGCAGCACAGATGAGAACATTTTCCAGTGTGTGCTGGGATCTCTTTCTGCCACAGGGAACTGGGCACTGCCAGGGAGTCGGGTAAGGCCATGGGAGCCAGATGTGAATAGACATGGCCAAAGCTGCCCAGGGGCCTGGGGAGCTCTGGGCTGGCTCTCCACACTCTTTCCCTGCCCTCAGCAACATCCCTGGGAGGGGTGGCTGCAGCAGTGCAGGGACCTGGAACTCTCCCCCTCACACACAGAAGAAATCCTCCCTAAAGCATGGCGGAAAACTGCAGCAGGCAGTGCCACAGCTATCCATCCTGCCCTCCCTCTGTCCCTCCTGCCCTCCTTCTGTGGGGAAACCCCCCAGATCCCAAGGGCAAACAGCCAGGCCCTCTCAGGACACACTGGAGCCTTGCTCTCCCCCTCTGTCCTTTCCCCACCGTGGGCACCCCGTGCAGTCGCTCCCAGGTTTCAGGACATGTCTCCCATGGAGGGACCCCAGCAGGGCTGCTCAGTACCCGAGTGCCCTGAGCCTGCTCGGGATAATTCCCCTGGGCTGTGCTGCTCTAGTCCAGGCTGTGCCCGCACTGCCAAACAGCAGAGAGGGCAGCTCAAGCCTCAGCAGGGCTCAGGCCCAGAGGCACAGCAATTACCTCCTGTGCCTGTGCCTGGCATGGCCTCCCTTCCTGGAGCTGAGGCTGGCATGCAACCACTGCTTCCTCCGGGAAATGCTTCTTTCTCCGCAGGCTCTCCTTTCATTTCTGGAGAATGGAAAAGAGACAGCTGGATCAGATTAAAACATTCCTGACTGGGAATGGGGAAGGGGATAATTTCAGGTGGCATCACTTGTGAAAGGAATGCATAAGGATCAGAAAACACCCAGGATTTTGGGACAACCCAAGGCTGCTTCCTTCCCCAAACAGCCCCAACATCTGATATGCCTGGGCACCAGGAAATTGCAGGGCATCTGAGGGTGGGCATGGCCTGTGGTGCATTTGGGGCTGTCTGCCAGCTGATGCCAAATGCCTTCCTGCAGAGGCTGGGCAGAAGCTGCAGCCAGGCCAGGCTGGGAAGCAGCCCTGCAGGGCGTGAAAGCAGCAGCGGGGCAGCGAGGCTGCCATGGATCCCTTCCTGCTGTGCCGGGCACGACGTGTCCAGATGTGCAGCCAAAGCCCCCGGCTGCTGAGTCCCAGGAGCAGCATGAGGGAAATGCACCCACCTTGTCTTCTCTGCAGACGTTCCTTCAGCATTTGCCACATGATTTCTAATGGGTCCTGGAATTTCCTGCCTGCCATGTCTTTGGTCTTTCCCTTTTGGAGGACCTTAAGAGAAAGTAGTTCCATTTCCCAGGAATGGACCCCACAAAAGCAGGGCTCAGCCTGAGGGGTCAGCAGGGACACACTACTCACCCCTGCCATGGGAGCTGGCCTTTTGTGCAGCATCCAAGGTAGGAGTTGGTGAGGTCGTCCCTGCAGACACGCCTGTAACACAACAGCCACAGAAGCTTCTGTCACCTGGTTCTTACCAGTCAGTCAAACATTACGCCTTGGTGGGACAGTGAGAACATACCTGCAGAATGCTCAGAGTGCTTCACAACTTCAGAGCGCCAGGCTAATGGAGAATCCTTCCCAGCATCCCAGTCTGGAAGCAAACCAAGATGAGAACTGTTTCCATTGTGTGCTAGGGCTGGCTCTGGCCCTGGGCTGGCGGCAGGGCTCCCGCTCGGGGCTGCTCCTGTGCCTTGGGCCTCTGGGCACTCAGGGCCAGCTCCGCAGCAGCTGCAGCGCCAGGGACGTTGCTGCACCAGTCCCGTTTCCCCGGGGCTCTGAACCAGCTCCAGAGGCCTGGAAGCCGAGGCACCTCCAGCTTTGGCTGCTGCCGGGCCGGGCAAGGGCAGGCCCTGGGGGAAGAGCTGCTGCCACACAGCCCCGACCAGGGCTGAGCCCGGCACAGCAATTACCTGCTGTGCCTGTGCCCGTGTCTGGCTTTGCCTTCCTTCCTGCAGCAGGGGCTGGCACCGAAGATGGAGTGCTTCCTTCAAGAAATGCCACCTTCCAGTGAAGCACTATGTCCATCTCTTGACAAAGGAAGGGAGACAGCTGCATCAGATGGAGCTGTTCCCCACTTGGGCGGTGGCATCAGAGGTAATATTTGTGAAATTTATGGAGCAGGAAAATGGCCAGGTTACAGTGGCATGATGAGAGCACTTCCACCTCCAAACAGCCACCCTTTTCCTAATCTGCAGGGCTGGATATAGTGGGGGATCTCAGGGTGTGTTACAGTTTGGGCATGGCCTGTCAGCTGATGCCAAGTAACTTCCTACAGAGGCTGGGCAGAAGCTGCAACCAGGCCAGGCTGGGAAGTAGCCCTGCAGGGCGTGAAAGCAGCAGCGGGGCAGCAAGGCTGCCATGGATCCCTTCCCACTGTGCCAGGCATGGCGTGTCCAGATGTGCAGCCAAAGCCCCCGGCTGCTGACTCCCAGGGGAAGCATGAGGGAAATGCACCCACCTTCTCTTGTCTGCAGGGGTTCCTTCAGCTCTTGCCTCATCTGTTTGGATGGTTCCAGGGATATCTTATCTGTTGTATCTTGGATTTTCCCTGTTGGAGTACCTTAGAGAAAAAATATTTCCATTTCTCAGGAATGGATCCCAGAAAAGCAGGGTTCAGCCTGTGGGGTCAGCAGGGACACACTACTCACCCCTGAGATGGGAGCTGGGCTTGAGTGCAGCATCCAAGGTAGCAGCTGGAGAAGCTGGAGAAGTCTTCCCTGTAGACACATCTGTAACACAACAGCCAAAGAAGCTTCTGTCACCTGGTGCCTGCCCGCTTGTCTACAATTCTTCCTTGGTGGCACACTGAGAACATACCTGCAGGAGGCTCCAAGGGCTTCAAAACTTTATTCATCCAAGCTGATGGAGAAGCCTTCCCAGCACCCTCATCTACAATGCAGCACAGATGAGAACATTTTCCAGTGTGTGCTGGGATCTCTTTCTGCTACAGGGAACTGGGCACTGCCAGGGAGTCGGGTAAGGCCATGGGAGCCAGATGTGAATAGACATGGCCAAAGCTGCCCAGGGGCCTGGGGAGCTCTGGGCTGGCTCCTGGTCACTCTCCACACTCTTTCCCTGCCCTCAGCAACATCCCTGGGAGGGGTGGCTGCAGCAGTGCAGGGACCTGGAACTCTCCCCCTCACACACAGAAGAAATCCTCCCTAAAGCATGGCGGAAAACTGCAGCAGGCAGTGCCACAGCTATCCATCCGGCCCTCCCTCTGTCCCTCCTGCCCTCCTTCTGTGGGGAAACCCCCCAGATCCCAAGGGCAAACAGCCAGGCCCTCTCAGGACACACTGGAGCCTTGCTCTCCCCCTCTGTCCTTTCCCCACCGTGGGCACCCTGTGCACTCGCTGCCAGGTTTCAGGACATGTCTCCCATGGAGGGACCCCAGCAGGACTGCTCAGTGCCCTGAGCCTGCTCGGGATAATTCCCCTGGGCTGTGCCGCTCTAGTCCAGGCTGTGCCCGCACTGCCAAGCAGCAGAGAGGGCAGCTCAAGCCTCAGCAGGGCTCAGGCCCAGAGGCACAGCAATTACCTCCTGTGCCTGTGCCTGGCATCACCTCCCTTCCTGCAGCCGAGGCTGGCACAGAACCACTGCTTCCTCCGGGAAATACTTCCTTCTGCACAGGCTCTCCTTTCATTTCTGGAGAATGAAAAAGAGACAGCTGGATCAGATGGAAACATTCCTCACTGGGAATGGGCCATGGATGCCATCCCGCTGTGCCGGGAACCATGCGTTCAGATGTGCAGCCAAAGCCCCCGGCTGCTGACTCCCAGGGAAAGCATGAGGCAAATGCACCCACCTTGTCCTCCCTGCAGCATTTTCTTCAGCACTTGCCTTGTCTGTTTGGATGGTTCCAGGGATATCTTCTCTGTTGTGTCTTGCATCTTCCTCTTTGGATGAACTTAGAGAAAAATATTTCCATTTCCCAGGAATGCATCCCACAAAAGCAGTGCTCAACTTGTGGGGTCAGCAGGGACACACTACTCACCCCTGCCATGGGGGCTGGCGTTGTTGGCAATAACCACCAAAGTATGTATGAATCTCCTCCCTGCAGACACACCTGTAACTCAACAGCCACAGAAGCTTCTGCCATCTCTGCTGATCTGCACGGGCACCACTGAGCCGCAGCAGCGGTGAGGGGATCGTGCAGGGCGAGGGCACACACGTGCCTGGTTCTGTGCTGGCACCTGCAGCGCTGCCTCCCTGGGCCAGCTTTGGGCTCTGAGCTGGCAGCTCTCCCAGGGGAAAGGCCTTGACCTACCCTCAGCATCTCCCAGAGCCTCAGTCCTGGATGTGGGACCTTCACCGGCAGGTTCAGCTGCAAAGAAAGGCAGGACAGAAGAGCTCCTGTGGCACTGCAGGAGATCCTCAGGCTGCCCACAAGGCTCAGCCCCGGGGCACAGCCCTGGGCCCGGCCCCTTCCCTCTCTGCTCTTCTCTTTGACTGCACAGAGCACATGGAAGGACACACTGGCATTGCACACGGGAGGAAGACTGAAAGCTAAATGCTCCTTCCTCCCAATGACAGCGATCCTGTGGGATCCCTCAGGGCTCCAGAAGGGAGCAGGGCAAGATTTTCAGAATCCTTCAGCCCTTACATAATGTTAAGGTAAATGGCTTATGAGTGAGCTCTTGTCGCATTAATCCTGATTATTCTGTCAAGAAAGGCACACGGAGGAATAGCCTCCAGCATCCTCCAAGAATTTCAAGCCATTTTCCAGCAGGGCTTCCAAAAAATCAAAGTCATGATTCCAGTCTAGAAGGGAGCAGAGAACAGAACGATATCAGTGGCATTCTGGGATCCCCTTCTGCCACAGAGAACTGGGCACTGCAAGGGGGTCGGGTAAAGCCGTGGGAGCCAGATGTGAATAGACTTGGCCAAAGCTGCCCAGGGGCCTGGGGAGCTCTGGGCTGGTTCCTGGTCACTCCCCACACTCTGTCCCTGCCCTCAGCAACATCCTTGAGAGGGGTGGCTGGAGCAGCGCAGGGCCCTGGGACTCTCTCCCTCACACACAGAGGAAATCCTCCCTAAAGCCCTGGGGCAAACTGCAGCAGGCAGTGCCACAGCTATCCCTCCCTCTCTTCCTTCTCCCCTCCTGCCCTCCTTCTGATGGGACACCTCCCCCAGATCCCAAGGGCAAACAGCCAGGCCCTCTCAGGACACACTGGAGCCTTGCTCTCCCCCTCTGTCCTTTCCCCACCGTGGGCACCCCGTGCAGTCACTGCCAGGTTTCAGGACATGTCTCCCATGGAGGGACCCCAGCAGGACTGCTCAGTACCCGAGTGCCCTGAGCCTGCTCGGGATAATTCCCCTGGGCTGTGCCGCTCTAGTCCAGGCTGTGCCCGCACTGCCAAGCAGCAGAGAGGGCAGCTCAAGCCTCAGCAGGGCTCAGGCCCAGAGGCACAGCAATTACCTCCTGGGCCTGTGCCTGGCATGGCCTCCCTTCCTGCAGCAGAGGCTGGCACGGAACCACTGCTTCCTCCGGGAAATGCTTCCATCTGCACAGGCTCTCCTTTCATTTCTGGAGAATGGAAAAGAAACACATGGATCGGATGGAAACATTCCTGATTGGGAATGGGGAAGGGGACAATTTCAGGAGGCATCACTTGTGAAAGGAATGCATAAGGATCAGAAAACACCCAGGATTTTGGGACAACCCAAGGCTGCTTCCTTCCCCAAACAGCCCCAACATCTGATCTGCCTGGACAGAAGGAATTTGCAGGGGATCTGAGGGTGGGCATGGACTGTGGTACAAGTGGGGCTGTCTGCCAGCTGATGCCAAATGCCTTCCTGCAGAGGCTGGGCAGAAGCTGCAGCCAGGCCAGGCTGGCAAACAGCCCTGCAGGGCGTGAAAGCAGCAGCGGGGCAGCAAGGCTGCCATGGATCCCTTCCTGCTGTGCCGGGCACGGCGTGTCCAGATGTGCAGCCAAAGCCCCCGGCTGCTGAGTCCCAGGGGAAGCACGAGGGAAATGCACCCATACACCCACCTTGTCTTCTCTGCAGACATTCCTTCAGCATTTGTCACATGATTTCTAATGGGTCCTGGAATTTCTTGTCTGCCATGTCTTTGGTCTCTCCTGTCGTAGGACCTTAAGAGAAAGTAGTTCCATTTCCCAGGAATGGACCCCACAAAAGCAGGGCTCAGCCTGTGGGGTCAGCAGGGACACACTGCTCACCACTGCCATGGGAGCTGGCCTTTTGTGCAGCATCCAAGGTAGGCGTTGGTGAGGTCGTCCCTGCAGACTCGCCTGTAACACAACAGCCACAGAAGCTTCTGTCACCTGGTTCTTACCAGTCAGTCAAACATTACGCCTTGGTGGGACAGTGAGAACATACCTACAGAATGCTCAGAGGGCTTCACAACTTCAGAGCGCCAGGCTAATGGAGAATCCTTCCCAGCATCCCAGTCTGGAAGCAAACCAAGATGAGAACTGTTTCCATTGTGTGCCAGGGCTGGCTCTGGCCCTGGGCTGGCAGCAGGGCTCCCGCTCGGGGCTGCTCCTGTGCCTTGGGCCTCTGGGCACTCAGGGCCAGCTCCGCAGCAGCTGCAGCAGGAGGGACGTTGCTGCACCAGTCCCGTTTCCCCGGGGCTCTGAACCAGCTCCAGAGGCCTGGAAGCCGAGGCGCCTCCAGCTTTGGCTGCTGCCGGGCCGGGCAAGGGCAGGCCCTGGGGGAAGAGCTGCTGCCACACAGCCCCGACCAGGGCTGAGCCCGGCACAGCAATTACCTGCTGTGCCTGTGCCCGTGTCTGGCTTTGCCTTCCTTCCTGCAGCAGGGGCTGGCACCGAAGATGGAGTGCTTCCTTCAAGAAATACCACCTTCCACTGAAGCACTATGTCCATCTCTTGACAAAGGAAGGGAGACAGCTGCATCAGATGGAGCTGTTCCCCACTTGGGCGGTGGCATCAGAGGTAATATTTGTGAAATTTATGGAGCAGGAAAATGGCCAGGTTACAGTGGCATGATGAGAGCACTTCCACCTCCAAACAGCCACCCTTTTCCTAATCTGCAGGGCTGGATATAGTGGGGGATCTCAGGGTGTGTTACAGTTTGGGCATGGCCTGTCAGCTGATGCCAAGTAACTTCCTACAGAGGCTGGGCAGAAGCTGCAACCAGGCCAGGCTGGGAAGTAGCCCTGCAGGGCGTGAAAGCAGCAGCGGGGCAGCAAGGCTGCCATGGATCCCTTCCCACTGTGCCAGGCATGGCGTGTCCAGATGTGCAGCCAAAGCCCCCGGCTGCTGAGTCCCAGGGGAAGCATGAGGGAAATGCACCCACCTTCTCTTGTCTGCAGGGGTTCCTTCAGCTCTTGCCTCATCTGTTTGGATGGTTCCAGGGATATCTTATCTGTTGTATGTTGGATTTTCCCTGTTGGAGTACCTTAGAGAAAAAATATTTCCATTTCTCAGGAATGGATCCCAGAAAAGCAGGGTTCAGCCTGTGGGGTCAGCAGGGACACACTACTCACCCCTGAGATGGGAGCTGGGCTTGAGTGCAGCATCCAAGGTAGCAGCTGGAGAAGCTGGAGAAGTCTTCCCTGTAGACACATCTGTAACACAACAGCCAAAGAAGCTTCTGTCACCTGGTGCCTGCCCGCTTGTCTACAATTCTTCCTTGGTGGCACACTGAGAACATACCTGCAGGAGGCTCCAAGGGCTTCAAAACTTTATTCATCCAAGCTGATGGAGAAGCCTTCCCAGCACCCTCATCTACAATGCAGCAAAGATGAGAACATTTTCCAGTGTGTGCTGGGATCTCTTTCTGCTACAGGGAACTGGGCACTGCCAGGGAGTCGGGTAAGGCCGTGGGAGCCAGATGTGAATAGACATGGCCAAAGCTGCCCAGGGGCCTGGGGAGCTCTGGGCTGGCTCCTGGTCACTCTCCACACTCTTTCCCTGCCCTCAGCAACATCCCTGGGAGGGGTGGCTGCAGCAGTGCAGGGACCTGGAACTCTCCCCCTCACACACAGAAGAAATCCTCCCTAAAGCATGGGGGAAAACTGCAGCAGGCAGTGCCACAGCTATCCATCCGGCCCTCCCTCTGTCCCTCCTGCCCTCCTTCTGTGGGGAAACCCCCCAGATCCCAAGGGCAAACAGCCAGGCCCTCTCAGGACACACTGGAGCCTTGCTCTCCCCCTCTGTCCTTTCCCCACCGTGGGCACCCCGTGCAGTCACTGCCAGGTTTCAGGACATGTCTCCCATGGAGGGACCCCAACAGGACTGCTCAGTGCCCTGAGCCTGATCGGGATAATTCCCCTGGGCTGTGCTGCTCTAGTCCAGGCTGTGCCCGCACTGCCAAACAGCAGAGAGGGCAGCTCAAGCCTCAGCAGGGCTCAGGCCCAGAGGCACAGCAATTACCTCCTGTGCCTGTGCCTGGCATGGCCTCCCTTCCTGGAGCTGAGGCTGGCATGCAACCACTGCTTCCTCCGGGAAATGCTTCTTTCTCCGCAGGCTCTCCTTTCATTTCTGGAGAATGGAAAAGAGACAGCTGGATCAGATGAAAACATTCCTGACTGGGAATGGGGAAGGGGACAATTTCAGGAGGCATCACTTGTGAAAGGAATGCATAAGGATCAGAAAACACCCAGGATTTTGGGACAACCCAAGGCTGCTTCCTTCCCCAAACAGCCCCAACATCTGATCTGCCTGGACACCAGGAAATTGCAGGGGATCTGAGAGTGGGCATGGCCTGTGGTGCATTTGGGGCTGTCTGCCAGCTGATGCCAAATGCCTTCCTGCAGAGGCTGGGCAGAAGCTGCAGCCAGGCCAGGCTGGGAAACAGCCCTGCAGGGCGTGAAAGCAGCAGCGGGGCAGCAAGGCTGCCATGGATCCCTTCCTGCTGTGCCGGGCACGGCGTGTCCAGATGTGCAGCCAAAGCCCCCGGCTGCTGAGTCCCAGGAGCAGCATGAGGGAAATGCACCCACCTTGTCTTCTCTGCAGACGTTCCTTCAGCATTTGCCACATGATTTCTAATGGGTCCTGGAATTTCCTGCCTGCCATGTCTTTGGTCTCTCCTGTCAGAGGACCTTAAGAGAAAGTAGTTCCATTTCCCAGGAATGGACCCCACAAAAGCAGGGCTCAGCCTGAGGGGTCAGCAGGGACACACTACTCACCCCTGCCATGGGAGCTGGCCTTTTGTGCAGCATCCAAGGTAGGAGTTGGTGAGGTCGTCCCTGCAGACACGCCTGTAACACAACAGCCACAGAAGCTTCTGTCACCTGCTTCTTACCAGTCAGTCAAACATTACGCCTTGGTGGGACAGTGAGAACATACCTGCAGAATGCTCAGAGGGCTTCACAACTTCAGAGCGCCAGGCTAATGGAGAATCCTTCCCAGCATCCCAGTCTGGAAGCAAACCAAGATGAGAACTGTTTCCATTGTGTGCTAGGGCTGGCTCTGGCCCTGGGCTGGCGGCAGGGCTCCCGCTCGGGGCTGCTCCTGTGCCTTGGGCCTCTGGGCACTCAGGGCCAGCTCCGCAGCAGCTGCAGCGCCAGGGACGTTGCTGCAGCAGTCCCGTTTCCCCGGGGCTCTGAACCAGCTCCAGAGGCCTGGAAGCCGAGGCGCCTCCAGCTTTGGCTGCTGCCGGGCCGGGCAAGGGCAGGCCCTGGGGGAAGAGCTGCTGCCACACAGCCCCGGCCAGGCCTGAGCCCGGCACAGCAATTACCTGCTGTGCCTGTGCCCGTGTCTGGCTTTGCCTTCCTTCCTGCAGCAGGGGCTGGCACCGAAGATGGAGTGCTTCCTTCAAGAAATGCCAACTTCCACTGAAGCACTATGTCCATCTCTTGACAAAGGAAGGGAGACAGCTGCATCAGATGGAGCTGTTCCCCACTTGGGCGGTGGCATCAGAGGTAATATTTGTGAAATTTATGGAGCAGGAAAATGGCCAGGTTACAGTGGCATGATGAGAGCACTTCCACCACCAAACAGCCACCCTTTTCCTAATCTGCAGGGCTGGATATAGTGGGGGATCTCAGGGTGTGTTATAGTTTGGGCATGGCCTGTCAGCTGATGCCAAATAACTTCCTACAGAGGCTGGGCAGAAGCTGCAGCCAGGCCAGGCTGGGAAACAGCCCTGCAGGGCATGAAAGCAGCAGCGGGGCAGCAAGGCTGCCATGGATCCCTTCCTGCTGTGCCGGGCACGGCGTGTCCAGATGTGCAGCCAAAGCCCCCGGCTGCTGACTCCCAGGGGAAGCATGAGGGAAATGCACCCACCTTCTCTTGTCTGCAGGGGTTCCTTCAGCTCTTGCCTCATCTGTTTGGATGGTTCCAGGGATATCTTATCTGTTGTATCTTGGATTTTCCCTGTTGGAGTACCTTAGAGAAAAATAGTTCCATTTCCCAGGAATGGACCCCACAAAAGCAGGGCTCAGCCTGAGGGGTCAGCAGGGACACACTACTCACCCCTGCCATGGGAGCTGGCCTTTTGTGCAGCATCCAAGGTAGGAGTTGGTGAGGTCGTCCCTGCAGACACGCCTGTAACACAACAGCCACAGAAGCTTCTGTCACCTGGTTCTTACCAGTCAGTCAAACATTACGCCTTGGTGGGACAGTGAGAACATACCTGCAGAATGCTCAGAGGGCATCACAACTTCAGAGCGCCAGGCTAATGGAGAATCCTTCCCAGCATCCCAGTCTGGAAGCAAACCAAGATGACAACTGTTTCCATTGTGTGCCAGGGCTGGCTCTGGCCCTGGGCTGGCGGCAGGGCTCCCGCTTGGGGCTGCTCCTGTGCCTTGGGCCTCTGGGCACTCAGGGCCAGCTCCGCAGCAGCTGCAGCGCCAGGGACGTTGCTGCACCAGTCCCGTTTCCCCGGGGCTCTGAACCAGCTCCAGAGGCCTGGAAGCCGAGGCGCCTCCAGCTTTGGCTGCTGCCGGGCCGAGCAAGGGCAGGCCCTGGGGGAAGAGCTGCAGCCACACAGCCCCGGCCAGGCCTGAGCCCGGCACAGCAATTACCTGCTGTGCCTGTGCCCGTGTCTGCCATCGCCTTCCTTCCTGCAGCAGGGGCTGGCACCGAAGATGGAGTGCTTCCTTCAAGAAATACCACCTTCCACTGAAGCACTATGTCCATCTCTTGACAAAGGAAGGGAGACAGCTGCATCAGATGGGGCTGTTTCCCACTTGGGTGGTGGCATCAGAGGTAATATTTGTGAAATTTATGGAGCAGGAAAATGGCCAGGTTACAGTGGCATGATGAGAGCACTTCCACCACCAAACAGCCACCTTTTCCTAATCTGCAGGGATGGATATAGTGGGGGATCTCAGGGTGTGTTACAGTTAGGGCATGGCCTGTCAGCTGATGCCCAATAACTTCCTACAGAGGCTGGGCAGAAGCTGCAACCAGGCCAGGCTGGGAAACAGCCCTGCAGGGCGTGAAAGCAGCAGCGGGGCAGCGAGGCTGCCATGGATCCCTTCCCACTGTGCCAGGCACGGCGTGTCCAGATGTGCAGCCAAAGCCCCCGGCTGCTGACTCCCAGGGGAAGCATGAGGGAAATGCACCCACCTTCTCTTGTCTGCAGGGGTTCCTTCAGCTCTTGCCTCATCTGTTTGGATGGTTCCAGGGATATCTTATCTGTTGTATCTTGGATTTTCCCTGTTGGAGTACCTTAGAGAAAAATAGTTCCATTTCCCAGGAATGGATCCCAGAAAAGCAGGGCTCAGCCTGTGGGGTCAGCAGGGACACACTACTCACCCCTGAGATGGGAGCTGGGCTTGAGTGCAGCATCCAAGGTAGCAGCTGGAGAAGCTGGAGAAGTCTTCCCTGTAGACACATCTGTAACACAACAGACACAGAAGCTTCTGTCACCTGGTGCCTGCCCGCTTGTCTACAATTCTTCCTTGGTGGCACACTGAGAACATACCTGCAGGAGGCTCCAAGGGCTTCAAAACTTTATTCATCCAAGCTGATGGAGAAGCCTTCCCAGCACCCTCATCTACAATGCAGCACAGATGAGAACATTTTCCAGTGTGTGCTGGGATCTCTTTCTGCCCCAGGGAACTGGGCACTGCCAGGGAGTCGGGTAAGGCCATGGGAGCCAGATGTGAATAGACATGGCCAAAGCTGCCCAGGGGCCTGGGGAGCTCTGGGCTGGCTCCTGGTCACTCTCCACACTCTTTCCCTGCCCTCAGCAACATCCCTGGGAGGGGTGGCTGCAGCAGTGCAGGGACCTGGGACTCTCCCCCTCACACACAGAAGAAATCCTCCCTAAAGCCCTGGGGCAAACTGCAGCAGGCAGTGCCACAGCTATCCATCCTGCCCTCCCTCTGTCCCTCCTGCCCTCCTTCTGTGGGGAAACCCCCCAGATCCCAAGGGCAAACAGCCAGGCCCTCTCAGGACACACTGGAGCCTTGCTCTCCCCCTCTGTCCTTTCCCCACCGTGGGCACCCCGTGCAGTCACTCCCAGGTTTCAGGACATGTCTCCCATGGAGGGACCCCAGCAGGACTGCTCAGTGCCCTGAGCCTGCTCGGGATAATTCCCCTGGGCTGTGCTGCTCTAGTCCAGGCTGTGCCCGCACTGCCAAACAGCAGAGAGGGCAGCTCAAGCCTCAGCAGGGCTCAGGCCCAGAGGCACAGCAATTACCTCCTGTGCCTGTGCCTGGCATGGCCTCCCTTCCTGGAGCTGAGGCTGGCATGCAACCACTGCTTCTTCCGGGAAATGCTTCTTTCTCCGCAGGCTCTCCTTTCATTTCTGGAGAATGGAAAAGAGACAGCTGGATCAGATGAAAACATTCCTGACTGGGAATGGGGAAGGGGACAATTTCAGGAGGCATCACTTGTGAAAGGAATGCATAAGGATCAGAAAACACCCAGGATTTTGGGACAACCCAAGGCTGCTTCCTTCCCCAAACAGCCCCAACATCTGATCTGCCTGGACACCAGGAAATTGCAGGGGATCTGAGGGTGGGCATGGCCTGTGGTGCATTTGGGGCCGTCTGCCAGCTGATGCCAAATGCCTTCCTGCAGAGGCTGGGCAGAAGCTGCAGCCAGGCCAGGCTGGCAAACAGCCCTGCAGGGCGTGAAAGCAGCAGCGGGGCAGCGAGGCTGCCATGGATCCCTTCCTGCTGTGCCGGGCACGACGTGTCCAGATGTGCAGCCAAAGCCCCCGGCTGCTGAGTCCCAGGAGCAGCATGAGGGAAATGCACCCACCTTGTCTTCTCTGCAGATGTTCCTTCAGCATTTGCCACATGATTTCTAATGGGTCCTGGAATTTCCTGCCTGCCATGTCTTTGGTCTCTCCTGTCAGAGGACCTTAAGAGAAAGTAGTTCCATTTCCCAGGAATGGACCCCACAAAAGCAGGGCTCAGCCTGAGGGGTCAGCAGGGACACACTACTCACCCCTGCCATGGGAGCTGGCCTTTTGTGCAGCATCCAAGGTAGGAGTTGGTGAGGTCGTCCCTGCAGACACGCCTGTAACACAACAGCCACAGAAGCTTCTGTCACCTGCTTCTTACCAGTCAGTCAAACATTACGCCTTGGTGGGACAGTGAGAACATACCTGCAGAATGCTCAGAGGGCATCACAACTTCAGAGCGCCAGGCTAATGGAGAATCCTTCCCAGCATCCCAGTCTGGAAGCAAACCAAGATGAGAACTGTTTCCATTGTGTGCCAGGGCTGGCTCTGGCCCTGAGCTGGCGGCAGGGCTCCCGCTCGGGGCTGCTCCTGTGCATTGGGCCTCTGGGCACTCAGGGCCAGCTCCGCAGCAGCTGCAGCGCCAGGGACGTTGCTGCACCAGTCCCGTTTCCCCGGGGCTCTGAACCAGCTCCAGAGGCCTGGAAGCCGCGGCGCCTCCAGCTTTGGCTGCTGCCGGGCCGAGCAAGGGCAGGCCCTGGGGGAAGAGCTGCAGCCACACAGCCCCGGCCAGGGCTGAGCCCGGCACAGCAATTACCTGCTGTGCCTGTGCCCGTGTCTGCCATCGCCTTCCTTCCTGCAGCAGGGGCTGGCACCGAAGATGGAGTGCTTCCTTCAAGAAATGCCCCCTTCCACTGAAGCACTATGTCCATCTCTTGACAAAGGAAGGGAGACAGCTGCATCAGATGGAGCTGTTCCCCACTTAGGTGGTGGCATCAGAGGTAATATTTGTGAAATTTATGGAGCAGGAAAATGGCCAGGTTACAGTGGCATGATGAGAGCACTTCCACCACCAAACCGCCACCCTTTTCCTAATCTGCAGGGCTGGATATAGTGGGGGATCTCAGGGTGTGTTACAGTTTGGGCATGGCCTGTCAGCTGATGCCAAATAACTTCCTGCAGAGGCTGGGCAGAAGCTGCAGCCAGGCCAGGCTGGCAAACAGCCCTGCAGGGCGTGAAAGCAGCAGCGGGGCAGCGAGGCTGCCATGGATCCCTTCCCACTGTGCCGGGCACGGGGTGTCCAGATGTGCAGCCAAAGCCCCCGGCTGCTGACTCCCAGGGGAAGCATGAGGGAAATGCACCCACCTTCTCTTGTCTGCAGGGGTTCCTTCAGCTCTTGCCTCATCTGTTTGGATGGTTCCAGGGATATCTTATCTGTTGTATCTTGGATTTTCCCTGTTGGAGTACCTTAGAGAAAAATAGTTCCATTTCCCAGGAATGGATCCCACAAAAGCAGGGCTCAGCCTGTGGGGTCAGCAGGGACACACTACTCACCCCTGAGATGGGAGCTGGGCTTGAGTGCAGCATCCAAGGTAGCACCTGGAGAAGCTGGAGAAGTCTTCCCTGTAGACACATCTGTAACACAACAGCCACAGAAGCTTCTGTCACCTGGTGCCTGCCCGCTTGTCTACAATTCTTCCTTGGTGGCACACTGAGAACATACCTGCAGGAGGCTCCAAGGGCTTCAAAACTTTATTCATCCAAGCTGATGGAGAAGCCTTCCCAGCACCCTCATCTACAATGCAGCACAGATGAGAACATTTTCCAGTGTGTGCTGGGATCTCTTTCTGCCCCAGGGAACTGGGCACTGCCAGGGAGTCGGGTAAGGCCATGGGAGCCAGATGTGAATAGACATGGCCAAAGCTGCCCAGGGGCCTGGGGAGCTCTGGGCTGGCTCCTGGTCACTCTCCACACTCTTTCCCTGCCCTCAGCAACATCCCTGGGAGGGGTGGCTGCAGCAGTGCAGGGACCTGGAACTCTCCCCCTCACACACAGAAGAAATCCTCCCTAAAGCCCTGGGGCAAACTGCAGCAGGCAGTGCCACAGCTATCCATCCTGCCCTCCCTCTGTCCCTCCTGCCCTCCTTCTGTGGGGAAACCCCCCAGATCCCAAGGGCAAACAGCCAGGCCCTCTCAGGACACACTGGAGCCTTGCTCTCCCCCTCTGTCCTTTCCCCACCGTGGGCACCCCGTGCAGTCACTCCCAGGTTTCAGGACATGTCTCCCATGGAGGGACCCCAGCAGGACTGCTCAGTGCCCTGAGCCTGCTCGGGATAATTCCCCTGGGCTGTGCTGCTCTAGTCCAGGCTGTGCCCGCACTGCCAAACAGCAGAGAGGGCAGCTCAAGCCTCAGCAGGGCTCAGGCCCAGAGGCACAGCAATTACCTCCTGTGCCTGTGCCTGGCATGGCCTCCCTTCCTGGAGCTGAGGCTGGCATGCAACCACTGCTTCTTCCGGGAAATGCTTCTTTCTCCGCAGGCTCTCCTTTCATTTCTGGAGAATGGAAAAGAGACAGCTGGATCAGATGAAAACATTCCTGACTGGGAATGGGGAAGGGGACAATTTCAGGAGGCATCACTTGTGAAAGGAATGCATAAGGATCAGAAAACACCCAGGATTTTGGGACAACCCAAGGCTGCTTCCTTCCCCAAACAGCCCCAACATCTGATCTGCCTGGACACCAGGAAATTGCAGGGCATCTGAGGGTGGGCATGGCCTGTGGTGCATTTGGGGCCGTCTGCCAGCTGATGCCAAATGCCTTCCTGCAGAGGCTGGGCAGAAGCTGCAGCCAGGCCAGGCTGGCAAACAGCCCTGCAGGGCGTGAAAGCAGCAGCGGGGCAGCGAGGCTGCCATGGATCCCTTCCTGCTGTGCCGGGCACGACGTGTCCAGATGTGCAGCCAAAGCCCCCGGCTGCTGAGTCCCAGGAGCAGCATGAGGGAAATGCACCCACCTTGTCTTCTCTGCAGACATTCCTTCAGCATTTGCCACATGATTTCTAATGGGTCCTGGAATTTCCTGCCTGCCATGTCTTTGGTCTCTCCTGTCAGAGGACCTTAAGAGAAAGTAGTTCCATTTCCCAGGAATGGACCCCACAAAAGCAGGGCTCAGCCTGAGGGGTCAGCAGGGACACACTACTCACCCCTGCCATGGGAGCTGGCCTTTTGTGCAGCATCCAAGGTAGGAGTTGGTGAGGTCGTCCCTGCAGACACGCCTGTAACACAACAGCCACAGAAGCTTCTGTCACCTGGTTCTTACCAGTCAGTCAAACATTACGCCTTGGTGGGACAGTGAGAACATACCTGCAGAATGCTCAGAGGGCATCACAACTTCAGAGCGCCAGGCTAATGGAGAATCCTTCCCAGCATCCCAGTCTGGAAGCAAACCAAGATGAGAACTGTTTCCTTTGTGTGCCAGGGCTGGCTCTGGCCCTGGCTGGCAGCAGGGCTCCCGATCGGGGCTGCTCCTGTGCCTTGGGCCTCTGGGCACTCAGGGCCAGCTCCGCAGCAGCTGCAGCGCCAGGGACGTTGCTGCACCAGTCCCGTTTCCCCGGGGCTCTGAACCAGCTCCAGAGGCCTGGAAGCCGAGGCACCTCCAGCTTTGGCTGCTGCCGGGCCGAGCAAGGGCAGGCCCTGGGGGAAGAGCTGCAGCCACACAGCCCCGGCCAGGCCTGAGCCCGGCACAGCAATTACCTGCTGTGCCTGTGCCCCTGTCTGCCATCGCCTTCCTTCCTGCAGCAGGGGCTGGCACCGAAGATGGAGTACATCCTTCAAGAAATGCCCCCTTCCACAGAAGCACTATGTCCATCTCTTGACAAAGGAAGGGAGACAGCTGTATCAGATGGAGCTGTTTCCCACTTGGGTGGTGGCATCAGAGGTAATATTTGTGAAATTTATGGAGCAGGAAAATGGCCAGGTTACAGTGGCATGATGAGAGCACTTCCACCACCAAACAGCCACCTTTTCCTAATCTGCAGGGCTGGATATAGTGGGGGATCTCAGGGTGTCTTACAGTTTGGGCATGGCCTGTCAGCTGATGCCAAATAACTTCCTACAGAGGCTGGGCAGAAGCTGCAACCAGGCCAGGCTGGCAAACAGCCCTGCAGGGCGTGAAAGCAGCAGCGGGGCAGCGAGGCTGCCATGGATCCCTTCCCACTGTGCCAGGCACGGCGTGTCCAGATGTGCAGCCAAAGCCCCCGGCTGCTGACTCCCAGGGGAAGCATGAGGGAAATGCACCCACCTTCTCTTGTCTGCAGGGGTTCCTTCAGCACTTGCCTCATCTGTTTGGATGGTTCCAGGGATATCTTATCTGTTGTATCTTGGATTTTCCCTGTTGGAGTACCTTAGAGAAAAATAGTTCCATTTCCCAGGAATGGATCCCAGAAAAGCAGGGCTCAGCCTGAGGGGTCAGCAGGGACACACTACTCACCCCTGCCATGGGAGCTGGCCTTTTGTGCAGCATCCAAGGTAGGAGTTGGTGAGGTCGTCCCTGCAGACACGCCTGTAACACAACAGCCACAGAAGCTTCTGTCACCTGGTTCTTACCAGTCAGTCAAACATTACGCCTTGGTGGGACAGTGAGAACATACCTGCAGAATGCTCAGAGGGCTTCACTACTTCAGAGCGCCAGGCTAATGGAGAATCCTTCCCAGCATCCCAGTCTGGAAGCAAACCAAGATGAGAACTGTTTCCATTGTGTGCCAGGGCTGGCTCTGGCCTTGGGCTGGAGGCAGGGCTCCCGCTCGGGGCTGCTCCTGTGCCTTGGGCCTCTGGGCACTCAGGGCCAGCTCCGCAGCAGCTGCAGCGCCAGGGACGTTGCTGCACCAGTCCCATTTCCCCGGGGCTCTGAACCAGCTCCAGAGGCCTGGAAGCCGAGGCGCCTCCAGCTTTGGCTGCTGCCGGGCCGGGCAAGGGCAGGCCCTGGGGGAAGAGCTGCTGCCACACAGCCCCGGCCAGGCCTGAGCCCGGCACAGCCATTACCTGCTGTGCCTGTGCCCATGTCTGGCTTTGCCTTCCTTCCTGCAGCAGGGGCTGGCACCGAAGATGGAGTGCTTCCTTCAAGAAATGCCACCTTCCACTGAAGCACTATGTCCATCTCTTGACAAAGGAAGGGAGACAGCTGCATCAGATGGGGCTGTTTCCCACTTGGGTGGTGGCATCAGAGGTAATATTTGTGAAATTTATGGAGCAGGAAAATGGCCAGGTTACAGTGGCATGATGAGAGCACTTCCACCTCCAAACAGCCACCCTTTTCCTAATCTGCAGGGCTGGATATAGTGGGGGATCTCAGGGTGTCTTACAGTTTGGGCATGGCCTGTCAGCTGATGCCCAATAACTTCCGGCAGAGGCTGGGCAGAAGCTGCAGCCAGGCCAGGCTGGGAAACAGCCCTGCAGGGCGTGAAAGCAGCAGCGCGGCAGCGAGGCTGCCATGGATCCCTGCCTGCTGTGCCGGACATGGCGTGTCCAGATGTGCAGCCAAAGACCCCGGCTGCTGAGTCCCAGGGGAAGCATGAGGGAAATGCACCCACCTTCTCTTGTCTGCAGGGGTTCCTTCAGCTCTTGCCTCATCTGTTTGGATGGTTCCAGGGATATCTTATCTGTTGTATCTTGGATTTTCCCTGTTGGAGTACCTTAGAGAAAAATATTTCCATTTCCCAGGAATGGATCCCACAAAAGTAAGGCTCCGCCTTTGAGGTCAGCAGGGACACACTGCTCACCATTGTGATGGGAGATGAGCTTGCGTATAGCATCCAAGGTAGGAGCTGGAGAAGCTGGAGAAGTCCTCCCTGTAGACACATCTGTAACACAACAGCCACAGAAGCTTCTGTCACCTGCTTCCTGCCCGCTTGTCTACAATTCTTCCTTGGTAGCACACTGAGAACATAACTGCAGGAGGCTCCAAGGGCTTCAAAACTTTATTCATCCAAGCTGATGGAGAAGCCTTCCCAGCAACCTCATCTAGAACGGAGCACACATGAGAATACTTTCCAGAGTGTGCTGGGATCCCCTTCTGCCACAGAGAACTGGGCACTGCCAGGGGGTCGGGTAAGGCCCTGGGAGCCAGATGTGAATAGACATGGCCGAAGGTGCACAGGGGCCTGGGGAGCTCTGGGCTGGCTCCTGGTCACTCTCCACACTCTTTCCCTGCTCTCAGCAACATCCAGGGGAGGGGTGGCTGGAGCAGCGCAGGGCCCCCGGGTTCTCTCCCTCAGACACAGAGGAAATCCTCTCTAAAACCCCAGGGAAAACTGCAGCAGGCAGTGACACAGCTATCCATCCCTCCCTCTGTCCCTCCCGTCCTTCTTCTGCTGGGACAGCTCCCAGATCCCAAGGGCAAACAGCCAGGCCCGCTCAGGACACACTGGAGGCTTCCTCTCCCCCTCTGTCCTTTCCGCACCGTGGGCACCATTGCAGTCGCTCCCAGGTTTCAGGACATGAAATAAATGGGCAGGAGATCTTTCTCCTTTTTAATGCCTTTATTAAGAAGAATCAGCTCAGGTGGGGAGAAATTGACGGGTTGCGCCCTCGCCGCCGCTGTTCCCAGGCGTGGCACGAAGGAGGAGGATGATGCAGTTTGTCCGCTGGTCTGCAGACAGAACTGGGGACTCTGTCCTCACGGGAGAGTCGTTGAGTCCTTGGTTTGTTTTGTTTATAAACCCGGGGGGTCTCCTTAATCAGTGTCTTTTCAGGTTAGGGTGAGAAAATAAAAAGGTCCAAGCAGGTACGGGACTATGGTCCCATTCTTAGACCACTTAAGTCACTTGTTGGCTCGTGATTTTAGGGGTTTTTTTCTTGTAAAAACTGTAAAACTGTAAAAACCCAGGGTGCACTGCATTTCTTATTTGCATGTTGTCTCTGGTGTCACTGCCCATTCTCTTTACCCTGGAGGGTTTCCCTTGGTATCTTCTTGGCATGCGGCCAGCATCAGGGAAACAATCAGTTAATCACCTGCCATTAACAGGCATTTGAAGAGCTTTCCTTCGGCAGCAAAACCAAAGGAGTCTGACTCGGTCTGGCTTGGTTTTTTTTAACTCTGAAACTTAAAAAAAATACAATTTTCTATTCATAACAGGACATGTCTCCCATGGAGGGACCCCAGCAGGACTGCTCAGTACCCGAGTGCCCTGAGCCTGCTCGTGATACTTCCCCTGGGCTGTGCCTGACTTGTCCAGGCTGTCCCTGCACTGTCAGGCAGCAGAGAGAGCAGCTCAAGCCTCAGACGGGCTCAGGCCCAGAGGCACAACAATTACCTCCTGTGCCTGTGCCTGGCATCGCCTCTCTTCCTGCAGCAGAGGCTGGCACGGAACCACTGCTTCCTCTGGGAAACGCCGCCTCATGCCCAGCCTCTGCATCCACTTCTGGAGAAAGGAAGAGGGACAGCTGGATCAGGTGGGGCTGTTCCCCACTGGGGAGGTGGCGCCTTCAGAAGGGAATGCTTGTCAAAGACATGGCTAAGAATCAGGAAATCCCTATAAACATTTTGGGAAGGCCAGGGCCCTCCCTTCTCCAAACTGCTGAGCTTTCTGTTCTACCCGGCGACTGGAAAATTGCAGGGGATCTCAGGCCTGTGGTGCGATTAGGTGGCCCGTCAGCTGATGCCAAATGCCTTCCTGCAGAGGCTGGGCAGAAGATGCAGCCAGGCCAGGCTGGGAAACAGCCCTGCAGGGCGTCAAAGCAGCAGCAGCAGCTGTGGGGCAGAGAGGCTGCCATGGATGCCTTCCCGCTGTGCCAGACACAGCGTGTCCAGATGTGCAGCCAAAGCCCCCGGCTGCTGAGTCCCAGGGGAAGCATGAGGGAAATGCACCCACCTTCTCCTGCCTGCTGCATTTCCTTCAGCATTTGCCTCATGTTTTCGGATGGATCATGGGGTTTGTGGTGTCCTGTGGCTTGGTCCTTCCCCCTTGGAGGACCTTAGAGCAACAGAATTCCATTTCCCAGGAACAGATCCCACAAAAGCAGGGCTCAGCCAGAGGGGTCAGCAGGGACACACTACTCACCCCTGCCATGGTTGCCAGGCTTCTCTGTAGGAATCAGCAAAGGAACTGGAGAAGTCCTCCCTGCAGACACACCTGTAACTCAACAGCCACAGAAGCTTCTGCCATCTCTGCTGATCTGCACGGGCACCACTGAGCCGCAGCAGCGGTGAGGGGATCGCGCAGGCCGAGGGCACACACGTGCATGGTTCTGTGCTGGCACCTGCAGTGATGCCCCCCTCGCCCAGCTTTGGGCTCTGAGCTGGCAGCTCTCCCAGGGGAAAGGCCTTGACCTACCCTCAGCATCTCCCAGAGCCTCAGTCCTGGACGTGGCTTGGGAAGCTGCACCACCTTCACCAGCAGGTTCAGCTGCAAAGAAAGACAGGACAGGAGACCTGTAAATCCACCAACAGAAACACCAGCCAAACCTCACTAAAATGTCACCACTACTCCTTGAAGTAAAATAGACTGATGCATGTTAATACCTAAGCTTGTAAGCTGTAAAACCCATTGTTATGAGAAGTAAAATATTTTATTTTAAACTGTATTATTCATGAGGTTGTTTTAAGTGAACTGAATATTTAAGGTGTGATATGCAAATTTATTTCAAAAAATAAAATATTTTTGTGCTTTTGTTATAACAGACAAAAGAAATAGAAGCAAAAGCTAATGAAACACTGTAAAGAATATATTAGAACAATAATATGATTCGTGAAAAATTGGAAAAAAAAAAGTATATAAGATACAAACCAGATTTAAGTTCCAAGAAACACTAAAAGTAACATTAAATCAGATAGGGTATAACAAAAGCCGTTAGATATTTAATAAGGATCAAATTAAAATAAAGGAAAAAAGCCAAGTAGAGCTGAAAGAAAGAGAAGTGTACAGACTAATTACAACTTTACAGCTAAAATGTCAAAGAAATAAAACTATAACAATTAGAAATAAGCAGGTGCTATCCTAAATCCTGAAAAACAATTTAAAAGGCTCTTATAAATCTTATGAAGTAAATACTGAGAATGAGACGAATGACTCCAGTGACTAGATCCCAAGGTGTAAGCTCTGCTACCAAGAAGATACACATCTTGGCCCTTTGGCTGCAACCCAAAGGGGCTTTGAGAGAGCTAGAGTGTTAAAACTGCAGAGGATTATTGTCACTGTATCAGTCATCCAAGCCCAAAAAGAATGAGCCATATGCACACTCCCAAGTTAGTGTAGTACGCTATAATTTTAACAAATTCAGAAGGTGCACTATGAGTAGTAAAAGACACTGCAATAAAGAAAATGTGAAATAGAGCAAAAAGAAGAAAATGGCAAAATTTGTAAGCAATATATTAAAACTTTTTGTTCTGGAAGAGATAGAGAAGAAATAAATCCTGAGAGTAGAATAAAGCAAATTGCTCAAGAATTAGAAAACAAGAACATGAGACAGTTATAAAGACACATTTTAGCAGGCAACATAAGAAAACATTAAAAATTTATTTTACAAATATTACCAGCCTTAAACGACTATGGAGTCAAAATATATCTAAAGTACAATAAGTACATGCATTGATATAAAAAAATATAATTGACAATTCAAAGAAAAGAAATTAAAGATTTAGAATAATCTACCTTATGAGAAGAGCTGTTAATTTTATACCCTGACTAGTAGTATAAAAGTGTAGTTGTTAAGTTTTATAAATACTAAACATAAAATTAGAAAATAAGTAAGCTTTGTCAAAGTGTATCCTAAAAGGACAAAATTAATAAATTAATAGAGAAAGGGAGGGATTCTGATAGATTGTATGTACAAATTCATGCTGAGACTACAGTAATCTCGCCTAATGAAAATCCTAGCATACCAAAAGAGGGTTCAGGGCAATCAATATGCACCAAAATCCTAGCCTGAATATTCGTCCCCAGAAATGCTGATTCCAGAAGATTATTTCTCTGACCAAATCTCAGCAATATGCATTCGACATGCATCATCTATAAGATAAATGTGTGCCTCCTAGAACGCATATTCCAGGAGATTTTCTTCTAACAATGTGAATTATTTACCAGTTTTTGGGAAACTCTCAGCAAGAGCTGCAGCAAGAAAGGAAAAACTACATGAAAATGCAAAAAGGATAAGATCAACCATAAGAAAGCAGAAAAACGGCTGCCCCCAACAACCCTTGGAGCTTGGAAATGTACAAAAATCTTTGTGAAAGCTGTCCCTTCGTGATGCACAGGGGAGAGAAATGCCCCACCTGTCTCACCTGACGCTGTCAGCCTGCTTCAGGGCCAATCTGATATTTGCTTCTAGACATTCTAAGACTGTATTTTAATTATGAAATAAATTCTCCTTATTAATCAAAAAAAGCTAATTATTTAAAACATGCGGGACTCCTGGGACCCTCATCAGGGACCCCAAAAATATCCCTTTGTGCCTCTTCAGGTCCAGGCCCAGATGATCCCACAGAAGGAAATGTGCCCTCAGCCCAGGGATGCTCAGCATGGGCTCCCCCATCCCCTCAGGCCCCGCTGCTGGGCACAGCAGCCCCTGCCTGGCTCCTGCCTGCCCACACCGTGGCCATCCATGGCTGCTCCTGGGCATGGAGCTCAGCCACTGCTGCTGCCGGGTGGGCTTTGCTGGTGCTACCACCAGGACAATCTGGTCACAGCTGCATCTCTCTACTGCAACAGAAGAGCTGATTTGGGAAGTGCTGTGCTGCCCCATTTCTTCAGCCCCACTAGCTGCCCACACCCACAGTGGCACTGGGCCGCCCCCAGAAAACTGTCGAATCTGGGCTGTGGCTGCAGGGCACAGCTGCTCTACAGCACAGGTGGACTGCCTTGGGGGTAGGACTGCACTGAGGGTAGGGACAAGGAACAGGGTGAGGTCTGCTCTATGTTTTCCAAAGGTGATTATTCTACAGACCATCAGGGGCAGGCCAACACTGCATTAAAGGCATACATCAACTTACAAACTTGGCAGGGTCCTAGGGGAGGATACAATCTTTAGCCAATTGGGAGAAACTGAGGGTGGAACACCAGGCGGGGAATACAAGGTTTAAACCAATTGGGGATTACAGGGGAGGGGAAGAACTTAAACAAACCAATGGGATTCCGAAGGATACAAAATTGATAGGGAAGTTTCTAGAGCAAGGGGCAGGCTTGGAGAGGGACTGACATGCAATGGGAGGAGGAACAGTGAACAAAAGGGCAGGTCTTTGGAGAGATGGACAAGTGGGGCAAAACCAACATCACAGGGGGGAAAGGAGCAACCCATTGCTAATAAAATATGCTATAACAATAGAAAATAAGGGGAGGGGTATAAAACTGACTGCTAGGACTGAATTACAGTCAAAAATTTTGTTATATTTCTCCAATTACTGTATCATGAAAGAAAACCAAGCAAATTAAATGTTGCAGCAATTTTAATGAAGTAGCTGAAAAGTATATGAAATTGAATCCAGTCAAAATATTGACAATATAATTTGGTTATGATAAGGGATAATTTGGTTCTTATAATAGCGCATAAGGAAAAATAACCGTGCGGGGTACACGGGGGGTACGGAGGGCAGGGCTTGACCCCTGTCCCCTCACATACAAATTGCCAAGCCTAAAATTCTCCTTTTTACACTGTACATCATCACCATCTCCTCCCATTTTCAATTTGTCACACTTGTATCTCCACCTTCATTATCACTTTTACCACGCATGCTCCACCGTTTTTTAGGTGGTTGCACTGTTCTTTGGGGTCATCTCTGATGAAGGCCTCTCCTCTTCCTCGATGTCCTTTGGTTCACCTTTTGGATTACACATGCGCAACAAGCTGGTATAATGTAAGTCAAAGCTAATATCATACAAGCCAATACTATGTTCTAGCATCAAAGCAATAAATCTCCTATAATTAACATTTTCCTGGATGTCCAACCAAACTTTCCTCTCTTCCAACTAAATTCAGTAATACTTATCTCTTTCTTCTTCCTGTTCTGAACATCTGCAGGAGAAGGGGGGGAGCCCCTCCTCTCCCTTTCTTCCTTGGCATTACACCTTCTAACTGTTCTACTGTTTCCAAGTATTAATTATTATATCAATATTAATTACTTTACAATTTTATCAGCAGGAATCACACCTATTTATTACAACATGAACTGCAATGGAGAAGCTCTGAGTAAAGGCTTGGATGAGCTCTTCAAATAATTTCCTGGCAGAAACAGATAGCCAAACTTGCCCTTATCCCATGCAAACAGAGGGTTCCAAAAATAGCAACACCTTCCGAGGCCCAGGGACACGGGCCAAAGCCAGCCCTGAGCAGCCACTGCCACCCCTGGCCCTCCCTACCCCGTGACAGCTCCCCCAGCCCCAGGGGACAGGCTCAGGCCCTCTCAAGAGACACTGGAGCAATCACCTGCTGTGCCAGTGCCTGGAACTGCCTGTTCTCCTGCAGAAGAGGCTGCCACTTAGCCGCTGCTTCATCCTGGAACAGCCACCTTCTCTGCCAGCTTTTGGGTCATCGCTGGAGAAAGAAAAGGGACAGATGGATCAGATGGGACAGTTCCCCATGGGGAGGTGTCGTCTTCAGAAGCTAACACTGGTGAAAGTCATGGACAAGGATGAGGAAATCAGATGAGCTTTTGGGATTGGACAGGCCCCTCCCTTCTCCAAACCACCACCTCTCGTGATCTGCCTGGAGACTGGGAAATTGCAGGGGATCTCAGGGTGGGCATAGCCCATGGTGCAGTTTGGGCTCCCTGGTGGCAGATGCCAAATGCCTTCCTGCAGAGGCTGGGCAGAAGCTGCAGCCAGGCCAGGCTGGGAAACAGCCCTGCAGGGCGTGAAAGCAGCAGCGGGGCAGCGAGGCTGCCATGGATCCCTTCCCGCTGTGCCGGGCACGGCGTGTCCAGATGTGCAGCCAAAGCCCCCAGCTGCTGAGTCCCAGGGGAAGCATGAGGGAAATGCACTCACCATGGCACCTCTCCAGATCACTCAGCATCTTGTGCAGAGATTTGGCTGCCTCCAGAGACTTGCTGTCTCCTGTGTCTTGGTTCTTCCATCTCCTGTGTCTTGGTTCTTCCATCAAGGAGGACCTTAATGGAAAGTGATTCAATTTCTCCTTCAGGCCTGAGTGGCAGTGAGGGCACCTGGGTGACTGGTGCCCTCCAAGGCACTCCCTCAGCTCTGCCTCCCACTCAGGAGCACAGGTGGTTTCTCAGTGAGCTTTGCTGGGGTGGTATGTGCAAAGTGGTCAGTTATTGGTGGATCAGGCTCTGATGTTGTACAGTTCAAGAAGCTGATGACATAGAGAGCCTTGCAAAGTCTTTCAACTGGAGAAATGATTTTTGTTTCTCTCTATTGCTGATTGAGGACTCTTTTGAGGGTTTGATGCGTCCTTTCTATGATGGATTGTCTTGTGGGGTTTGCAGGTATACTTGTCTTATGTTCTATTCCCCAGTCACTGAAGAACTCTTTCAACTTGTGAGAGGTATAGGCAGGTCCATTGTCTGTTTTGATCTCCTTTGGTACTCCCAGGGTAGCAAAGGCCAGGAAAAAATGTTTTATGGTGTGCTGCGCAGTTTTTCCTGGTTGTGTTGATCCAAGTACTGCTCCTGAAAATGTATCGACCGATACATGCAAGTATTTTGACTTTCCAAAAGGTGCAAAGTGGGTTACATCTGTCTGCCACAGCTGGCAGCTGTTTAAACCTCTGGGATTGACTCCCGTCCCCATAGATGGTATCTGGTAGTTTTTACAGTTCGGGCACATGGCAACAGTAGCTCCTGCTTGATCTTTTGAATGCTTGAACATTCTCATAAGGGCAGGCACATTTTGATGAAAAAACGCATGTGACAACTTTGCCTGGGCACAGATGTTAGGGACATTAGCAGTCTCTATTGCCATGGCTAAGGTGTCTGCTTTCCTGTTCCCTTCTGTAATGAAACCTGGGAGGTCAGTGTGTGACCTCATGTGCATTATATGGTAAGGTTGTTTTCTGTGGGAAATTAAGCGTGTTAATGTAGAAATCAATTGTTATAACTTTGGATTGGAAACCTCTTTGAGAAGAGCATGTTCTGCTCTCATAGCTATGCCAGCAACATAAGCTGAATCTTATGTGACCAGATTAAAAGGTTCGTTTTTGAATTTCTCAAAGGCTCTGATAACAGCTGCTAATTCTCCAATCTGTGGAGATCGCTCCACTATTTCCGTGTCAGATTCCCAGTTTTGGGTCTTAGGGTCTTTCCATGTCATTACTGACTTGTGGGATGACCCTGAGCCATCTGTAAAGATGGTTAGAGCTTTGAGAGGTGTTCTACTTTGGATTAATTTTGGGGTCAGATGAAATGTTACATCACTATTAAAAAGCTTATGTTTTGGGATATGTACTGAAATTTGGCCTGTATAGCTGTCTAAGGCATACTGGAGATTTTCATTGGTCTGGAGCAAATGTTCCACGTCCCCAGTGGTCACTGGCAAATATATGCATGTGAACTCACACCCTGCAGGGGAGCGGAGGCAAATTGTAGCTTTTTTTTTAAATGTGCCATAATTTCTTGGAAGGTGGTAATTGTCTTTGTGGGTTGGTTATTTGTAAAGATCCATTCCAGTATTAGTAAAGGGTCTCGAAGTTGAGTGTCCCATTGGAAGATCAGTCCATAGAACCAAGGTGCTTTTCCCAGAATGACGAACTGGAAAGGCAGGCTGGGCTCAAAGCGATGGGTTTTGAGTGAAGACAGGGCTTCTTGGACCTTGGTGACGGCATCTCGGGCCTCTGCTATAAGAGTGCATGGAGAGTCCAGATCCTCCTTGCCCCGAAGAAGGTTGAACAGTGGAGCGAGGTCCTCTGTTGTAATTCCTAGCAGTGGACGTACCCAGCTGATGGATCCGCACAGACTGTGTAAGTCTCTCAGGGTTTTTGGGTCGTCTCGGATGGCGAGCTGCTGGGGTACGATGGTCCTTTCCCGGATCTGGAGTCCAAGGTAAGTCCATGGGTTGGTGTACTGTATTTTGTCCTCACGGATCTCGAATCCTGCCTTTTCTATGGTTTCAATAGTCCTTTTAACTGCTTTGTCCAAGTACGTTTTTTCTGGTGCACAGACCAGGATATCGTCCATATAGTGATGGATGATTGCATCTGGGAATAGGTTCCGAACAGGAGACAGGATGTGAGCAACATACCACTGGCATAGAGTGGGACTGCACTTGAGACCTATAGGAAGAAAAAGGCAATGATATCTTTTGAGTGGAGCCTCTCTGTTAAGAGAGGGGACGGAGAAGGCAAACCGTGGGCGTCCTGGGGATGCAGCGGGATGCTGAAGAAACAGTCTTTAATATCAATGATAGCAAGTGTCCAGTCTCTAGGCAGCATCGATGGTGAGGGCAGGCCAGGCTGGAGGTGACCCATGTCCTCGATGACCTCGTTGATTTTGCAAAGATTGTGGAGGAGCCTCCACCTGTCCATGCCAGGCTTTTGTAGTACGAAGACTGGAGAATTCCAAGGGCTGGTGGTCTCTACGATGTGGCCTTTGGTGAGCTGTTCATCCACAAGGGCATGCAGTGCACGCAGTTTGACTTTTGAGAGGGGCCACTGCTCGATCCAGATTGGGTTATGGCATTTCCAGGTGAGACGAGGAGTGTCTGGCAGTGCGCGCTCCTCAGTGGTCCCAGTTAGAAATCCGGACTGGGAATATACATAGGGAAGCACCCCACTGACATAAAATGTCCCGTCCGTACAAGGTGAGGGGGGCCCTTACCACCAATGGGCGGATGGTTGCCAACTTGCCTTCAGGCCCTTCGACAAGGATGTTGTTCTTGCTCCGCATGGAAACTGTAGCTCCACCGATCCCTGTGATCATGCCTGCCACAGGTTGTAGCTCCCAGTGAGCTGGCCATTCTGAGCGAGCAATGATGGTCACGTCTGCACCGGTGTCCAGCATCCCTGGTAGGTGGAACTTCTCTCCTCTGCAGGTAAGACCGCACTCGATGACAGGCTTACTCGGTCCCACAGCTTGTGTCCACATTGCTGTGGGGTTGAGAGGAAGCTGTTCCCTGTGATTCTTAGGGAGTAAAAAGGCTTGTGCAAACGGAGTACCCTTTGGAAGAAAAAATGGTAAGTCTGTGCAGTACATCTGGACAGAGATTTCTTGTCCCGAGTACACTGTTTGTACTTCTGGAACAACAAATATTTCCTTTGGGCTACGGAGAGTATCACCTATAATTAGGATGTTAGAAGGACCACCTTTTGGCCCACGTTTGCCTGTGGGAACACGATAAACATTGTCATTTTTAAAGTCAATGGACAGTGCAGTTACCAGTAGCTGGCAGGTTCCCCTCGGTATTGCTCTGTGTGTTGGGTCCTCCTCATGTGGTCTGGAATCTCCTGGGATGGTGCGTGACTGGCTCTGGATGGCCTTTGATTTGGTGTCCTTGCCTGGGGCCCCACCACGCTCCACTGGAAGTTTCCCGGACACGGCTGATAGTACTGCTGATTCTGGGACCTTTGGTAGAAATTGCGAGGGTACCTGGGAGGTGACCTCTCTGGACAGTCCTTTATAAAATGTCCAAAGTCTCCGCAGTGGTAGCAGCGGACCTCGTCTTTAGAAGCTATTATTGCATATGCACCAGAAACTCCTTCTGCAACACCCTTAGTAACTGCTTGGGCCACTGTGTCTTCAGTGGACAAGTGGCGTGTGCAGCTTTCCAGCATTTGCTCTATGGTAGGTTCTGTGTCTAAGGGTAAGACTCTCAGAATTGCTTTACATTTTTCATTTGAATTACTCATGGCAAGCTTACACAACAGTTCTTTCCTTGCCTCTGTGCTCTCTATCTGTTTTTCCAGAGCATCCTTAATTCTATCCACAAATTTGATAAAGCTTTCATCTATTCCTTGTTTAATACTAGAAAAGTGTTGGGTAGAAATAGAGTCATCAGGGGTAAGAAGTAAGGAGGTTTCTGCTGCAATAACCATGTCTTGTAGTGTCGTCTTAGGTAAGGTATCAGCTTGGTGAGAGGGTTTCTGCAAATCCCCTTCACCAGCCAGCTGTTCGAGTGTAAAGTTTGACTTATCAGCATCTGCAGTGTAGTTATCTGATAATGTTTTTAATTGCTTTTTCCAATGCCTTTCCCAAAGCATGTACTCGGCGGGAGAAAGGAGGCACTGGGCAATATTTTTAATATCGCGGGGTACCAGAACATGTGCTGAGAACGTAGATTCTAGGGAATTTCTAAAAATATGTGAACTTCTACCATGTTCTTTTGTACAAGTTCTTTATTTGTAATAGGTTCCCATGTCTTTCTAGTAGTAGCACCGCCCCTTTTTTCCTTTTTATAATCTACTGGAAAGGCAGTAATTCTCTGAGCCAAAACGGAAACAGGCGCAGTTGCACTCGGAGATAACGCAGAGCAAGGTCGCTCACAGGATGCCGCGGGCTGCACAGTGGAATTCACGTCCAAGGGGGAGGGGGGGACACAGGCAGGAGCCTCGGGCACGGCAGGGGTGGGGGAGGCAGCACAAGGGGAGGGGGGGACGGCAGGACACTAGGAACCAGGGGAAGAGTGGAGGGTGAAGGAATGTTATCAGCATGATTAGCATTTGATGGAAAGGGTTCTGGTGAAACAGATAAGTTAGCACTTTGTTCATAAAAGGCTCGCACTAAAGTTACAGGTCTTTTGTTAGTTGTTTCTATGGCTTTGGTTATAATGTGAAATATAGGGATAAACTGAGTTACAGAAAAATCTTGGTTAGTTTGAAACTTATATATCGTGGTCCCAATTGTATCCCAAAAGGAGTCTAAAGTGGTAGTGTGTGTGTTAGTATCTGGAAAGTGGGAAAGAATCCATTTTATAAATTTTTTCAGGTTAGTTTTTGAAAGGTTACCTTTAGAAAAAGAAAAGTTGTTAGAAGATAGGATTTCTAGGATTAGTAAATATAAATCTCTCTCGTTCTGGGATTGTTTTAACATACTGAGCTTCGATCCCATGTTCCCGTTCCCTGCCAGCAGAAAAAAAGAGAAAAAAAAAACAAACAAAAAAAGGACCCAAGGAAAAAGTTTTTTGCGTGCAAGAAAGGCTGTTTTAAAACTTACACTTCTTCAGCCAGATGTGGGTCAAAGGTCTGCCAGCAGGTAGTCTGCTGAATCAGTCTCCTCGAGCACTTTTTGTGCCCAGATGTCAGCGGTTTGTGGGTCGACTGACAGCCTTTCAGAAGAGTCCTGCTAAAATGGAGGGCTTCTTCTTCCAGGACGTCTGGTGAGCAAAGGCAGTGACAATTTCAAGAAGAAATGCTGCTCCTCTGAAATGCCAGGTCCAGCACTCAGTTCGGGTGCCAGTTTATCAGGGCAGTTTCCCGCCAGGCTGATGCCCAGCAGGGTGCCGGAGCCAGGATAACTCAGTGGAGGCTCAAGCAGCCTAGGCAAGCTATAGTGATTGGAGCTCTTAGTGATTATCAGCTCAGTGATGTCAGCTCGTGGCTTGCTAGGTGCTGCAGCAGCAGACGCAGGGAGAGAGAGGAGAAGGCCGTGTGAGGTTCCACAGGATTCTTTATGCAGGTGTGCCACGAAGGTTCCCAGTGACAGCTCTTCTGCCGAACCGGGCAGAATCGGGGGGTTTTATACCCTACAGGGGTTTTGAAAACTGTCCAATAGAAAGGGTCAGGGGAAAGTGACCTATGGGCTTACAGAGAGATAAGCAGGGTCGGAAAGGCGGAAGAGAGGGGCTGCTAGGGTCCAGTCATGCTGACCTGGCATTTCCTAGCTCAGGCGTCTGACCGCCAAGGAGGCCGTGCAGGCCCTGGGCCTGCTACACTGACCCACAGGGTGTCAGGTCCTGCTCTGACTCTGGCTGTGGGTTTTGGGTTTTTTTTGTTTGTACTGTTGCATTTGTATTTTCAGTTTTCCTAGTAAAGAACTGTTATTCCTATTCCCATATCTTTAACTGAGAACTTTTTAATTTCAAAATTACAGCAATTTGAAGGGAGGGGGTTGACATTGTCCATTTCATGGAAGGCTCCTGCCTTCCTTAGCAAAAGCTGTCTTTTCCCACCAAGACACCTCCAATGCTCTTACAGAGAAAAAGAATATGGACACTTTATTAAGTAATTGATTTCTAAGCCACCTCCAATCTAGTACAGAAAACAAAGCCAACTCATATTTGGCAAGAACAATTCATGTCAAACCAATCCAGTTTCCTTTTCTGACAGGGCAAATGGCTCAATGGGTGAAAGAAGCAGTAGATGTGACATTTGTACTGTAGTAATATTTTAATGTGTGGTATTTTTAGAAACAACACTTAAAAATCATAGGATTCCATTAGAACATGGAAGATGTCACCTTGTGCTGCAGCAGAACTTAAAGCGGGGGAAAAAGGGAGTTCAGGGAATAGTGACCAATGATTTGTCCTGTGAGAATAAATCCCTGGGCACTGCATAAAAATGGGACTTGCCTGACTTCCTAAACTCTCCTGTCATCAGGCACTGGCAACTACACACTCTTGATACAACACCAATGGTAAGTATACAATTTCTTGTGATGTCTTTTGCACTGAAATGAACTGAACTCAAGCTTTTCAGGAAGGAATTTATTGAAATGTACCTTTAAAGTTGAGCTGACTCACTAACTTGACAGGGATTAAAAAGTAAAAGCTGAAAGATAGTCCAGACACAAACCTGGCACTCATCAGAGTAGGAAGATCAGGATGGGCACCTGAAGAAAAGAACTATGAACTATTTGGTCAACTAGGCTGGTTTAGGAACCCAGTGACATGACAGGGGCAGTTCAAACCCTGGCACAGGAACTTGTGCTCTCAGAAGAAGTTCATGTTTAAGTCATACAGATTGCAGGAATATGAGTCTGGAATATGAAATCAGGAATAGGTGATTATAATTACACACTCCAATTCAGGACAACATTTAATCACTTGCAGGTACTTAAACACTTGACTAAATGCAAACTCTTGTTTCCTGCATTAGGGATTATAACTTCAGGTCATGGCTGGGATTTCAGATCTAAGTGATAGCAAGTAGGTCTCAGATGAAGGTCTAGAAGAGGGATTTAGATGCTAAAAGAGCTTTTAAAATCTGAGCCTAAAAGGAGAAAGCATTTCCTTGATAAATATGAAACTATAAACATGAGCAGTGTGTAAAGCTTACAGGTTGGACTCTTTCTTGAATATGATCCTCTCTGGAAGAAAGTGGACTTTAGCTGGAGGAAACCTGTGGCTCACCAAGCCAGTTAAGGTGAATTCTCAGGAGAGATATCTCCAATTGGCAGTGCTTCCTGCAGAACACCCAAATCCCCCCCATTCCTCTCCAGCCCTACCTTGCAGCATTAGTTCTGGCCAAATCCAGACCCTGCTCACAAACTCTGTGTGGCACCTGGCAAGGGGGAAAACTGTTCACTGGAGTGGTGACTGAAACGCAGCCAGACTTCAACAGGGCGGGTAACAGCAACTGAAACCCAGCCAGACTTAAGCAACAGGACAAGTGACACTCTTGCCAAGTGACAGAACCCTGTGGGTTCCCAGCTGTCCCTCCCTCTCCCCGCCTCAGCCAACCCATCTCTTCCCCTCAACAAAAGCAACAAGAGCAGTGGACTATTACATTTGTGACCAACTTTCTGACTTCTGCAAGCATTTATTTATGCTGTGGCAAAAGTGGGGTTTAGTTGGCTAGTGGTTTTTCTTTCAGATTCCCACTCTATTTTCTTGTGGGTTTAGGAACGTTTCAGCTTCTCTCCTCTATCACCTGTTCTGTCAGTGAAGAAGCAATGAAGTCACAGCAAGTTTCAAACCACTGGCCAGAAGTTGTCCTTGTGTGCTTTTCCCCAATTCCTAGGACAAGCTGAAGAGCTTTTATATGAAATGGAGACTCAGCCATCTGATTACAGCTGGCTTGGGATGGGACCTAAGGACCAGGAAAGGCAGCAAAAAAAGTAAGTGTGCTGGAAATGGTTTCTGAAGGACTGTAAGCAATTTGTTTTGAGGCTTTCTTGAAGCATTACCATGCTGAGTTCTGTCGTTGTGTGTCTGAAGAGTAACTTCAGCTCTCTGTAGATCTGCACCCTGACTTTTGCCTGGAAGACTCCCACATCTCCTAAAGACCCCTACCAAGAAAATGCATGAGCAGCTTCTCATTTCCCTCTGGCCAGATTTCACAAGGTGTTTTGGAGACATCTAATAAGCCCCAGCCAGAGATTCTCAAAGTCACTTGTGCCCCAAGCCAGTGATTTTATAGGCACTTTTTGTCAGACTCCAACCTACCTGTAGTGCTGCAGTTGTGATTCCAGCTGCTGGATGTGTATTTGCAGATGTGTCACCTCGTTAGCTCTCACTTCCAGCTCCTTCACTTTGCCAAGACTGTTCAGGACAGCCTGTCTGGCCTCTTCCACCTTCCTCCTCATCTCTGCCTGCTCCCTCTTCAGGTGACGGTTGCAATCTTCCAGGCTGACCAGAGCTTCCTGAGAGCTCTCCAGCTCCTTCTCCAGCTCCTGACTGAACAGGATGGCTTCTTCAACCTCCCCATCCCCGGAGCTCCGGATGAGCTCCATCTCCTCCAGGACACTTTGGAGATACTTGGACTGGGAGTGCTTCTGTGTTAACGCTCTCTTCCTCCCTGTGAAGCAGGATCCTTCTTCTCTATGGCTGGCACGGCTCTTCCGCAGTCCCACCTGTAATGACCAGGAGCACAAAGCAGGGAGAAATTGATGGGGTTTACTGAAGACTGAAAGTGGCTGGACTGTGCTTTGTTTTTGTTTTGTTTTGTTTTGTTTTGTTTTAATCACATAGAGTTGATCAGCAACTAAAGCTACTTGACCTCTGCCAGATACAGAGACAAGAAAACAATCTCTGGAAAGTATTTTTTAATACCTAGCTATGCATTTAATTTTCAAACTACACACTATCATGTTATTGCACAAGTTTCTGTATAGCTTTAATGTCATTACTGTGGTGTCTACTCAGGAGTTAAGTAGTCTTCTGAAAAAGATATTTCCAATGAAGTTGTGTTCATGAGAAAAGAGCAGGGAGCAGCTGGGGGTGTTCTGGAGCTCTCCTCTTTGTCGTTTTCATTCTTCCTGGGACCTCTGACTGGTGACTTGGTGATGGAGAAGGAAGACTCGCTCACCATATGATGATCGACAAGTCTCGTCTTTATTCCCGAATCACCGATTATTATACACCCTTTAATTAGCTCATGCATAGTGCAAAATCCCAGCTCACCATTGGCTAACTAGCGATCAGCTAACTACGTGATGGTTTTGGTATAACTATCACCACTTTCCCAGGCTATCCCGCTCCACCACCTGTGTCTGTGCATTACTTCATCCGTGGGCCAAGGACACAGTTTAATTAGAATGGCAACTCCCCTCATTTTCTATCTTGGTCAAATTAATCTCACTGTGAGCTTTAGCTCGGAGCCAGCTTGTTACAAAGCTCTCAACAACTTGGTGTTTGCTGCTGATTTCCTTTCCTATTTTCAGATGAAAATGGTAGAAGTGCCGACCTGCCTTGCTGGACATTGTGAAGACAACAGTCATCTACTGCAAGTGGAAGTGTCACAGGTGGAGCAGAGTTCTGTGAGTGCTGTGTTAGTACCAAATCACACCTGGCCAGACCTGCCAGAACAATGGCTCCATGCTGCCCTTCCCTGCTCTGCCTGTTCCACGCTATTTCATGCCAGCGGAATTTAACTGCTGTTAAGTGTGTATGTGTGTCAGTCGTGCCAGAACAGCAGAACCAGCAGAAACCAGCCCTGGAATAATGGGGCTCTGCAGAGGAGCCCCAGACTATTCATCAGCCTACCTGCAGAACTGGCTCCAACTCTGGACTCTCGTGACCACACTCTGAAGAAAACAGCCTTCTAGTATTTCTCATAGGCACTTCTGGCTGAGACACTGCTTGTGCTTGTGCAGGTAGCAATCCAAAAGTTCTTTCTCGCTTCAGGAAAAACCCTGCAGCGGTGCACACCCAGCATATGGTATCGGCACATCCTGACTGCACGTGTAGTAGAAGAAGCAGCAGCATTGTACGCGTGGGTCTGTAAAGCTGAACTCCCCTACACTTCTAACAGAGTGCTCATCACAACAATATTTAATGGTACGCCGGTGCCATACATTTCTCCTTAAAGCCTCCCCATAACTAAACTTTGCTGAAAAGTTACTGCCAAGGATGAACGAGCAACTTGGGTCTCAGTCTGGCAGCGGAGGGGTTATAAACGCTGACCCTCCGAGAGCAGCATCTCTCCTGAAGCCCTCGGGGCCAGCCGAGCCGGCCCGGGAGGCCAGTGCAGAAGCAGCCCGGACTCACCTGCAGTGCCAGGCACCACGCATCGCTGCTCTGCAGGGCGGCGCGCATGTCCTCCACCAGCTCCCGCAGGCTGCCGTTCTCCTCCTCCAGCTTGGCGAGGCGGTCCTTGGCCTGTGTTGTATTGTGCTTTTTGTTTTATTAGTAGGTTTATGGTTTGATTTGTGGTTTGGTGGTTTTCCTTGGTGCTGTTTTCCTTTGTCTCCACCTTTTCCCAATTACTTTGTCGGCTAGATTCTAGTTTCTATTTCTCCAAACTTTAGCTGTTTTTTGAAACCGTTTTTCCTCCCTTGGAATTTTATTGGTTCACTATTGTTATCCCCGCCTAGGTTTTTACTCCCAACTCTCCTGATTTGTTGAAAGTTACACCTTTCCCTGACCTTCCCCCACATATAAGTCTTTGTTTGCCCCTTGATCGGGGTCCCAGGAGAGGAAAAGAGGAAGTTTACCATCAAATAAAGTTTCCCTGGGACCCGTGTGTGCTGCCTGTGTTTCATATTGCGCCAAAACAATTGACAGCTAGGATTCAATGGAGTTCCAGGGGGAACCTGCTGATCCCCCCTCTCTTGTCGGGGAAAGACAAGCGGCAGGCCTGCTCCAGCGCCACGATCTCCTCGTAGCACTCTCGGGAGCAGGGCCCCGGCGGCCGCCGCTCGGCGCTGCCCGCGGCTCCGCTGCCGGCGGGGTCAGCGCGGCGGCGGCGGGGGCTGCGCAGGCGGATCTGGGTCTCGATGTGCTCGCTCTCCCGGCCCAGCGGCAGCTGAAGTGGCCGCAGAGCCGCGCGTGGAACTGGCGGAAGGTGAGCTCTGCCGAGAGCCCGTCCCACAGCCCCGCGCACTCCTCGGGCTCCGCCGCCTCCTCCAGCCCCAGCACCTGGCACAGCGTGCGGAAGTCCTCGCCGGGGATGCGGCCCGCCCCGGCGCAGTCCAGGTGGTGGAAGATCTCCTGCAGGTACTGGTCCAGGCCAGTGGCCAGCACAACGATCTCGTTCTCCACGCCGCGGTCCAGCCTGTAGTGGTAGGCGAGGGCGCTGACCAGCCACTGCGTGCGCCGGGCCGGCCGCGCGTAGGGGTCCCAGCCCTCAGGCGGCTCCATCACGCCCACCCGGCCCGCGGCGCTGCCCGAGCATCCCGAGCGCCTGGCTCGCCCCGCAGCCAAGCCGCGTCCGCCTTTGTCCGGCACAAAAAGGGATTCCGGCACAGCGGCCAGGTGCCACCCTGCTCCGCTTGTCTGCCAAGCCTGCGCCCCAAGTGTGCTGCTCCTTTCTTAACTCATTTCTTCCATTCTGCTTTCTCTTTAACACAAGCGGCACAACAACATCGCACAATCCGCTTTGACAAGCAGCGCTTGTGAACGAGTGAGTGGTGCTTGCACTAAATTAAAAGCCCAACGTGCGTGAAAGCTGAGCTTCTGTTCGCTCAGACCTCCTCACCTGTGTAGATGACGTGACTTTATGGTGTTGCTGTGTGGGTTTTAAGAGGTCTGGGATAGAGGTGAGGAAGCGTTAAACTCCTTCAAAGGAGCTGCCCAAAGCAGTGCCTTCAGTCCCTCTTTGCCTGGGGAGTAGGACCGGCGCTGTTGAACGCAGGCAGCAGCACGAGCAGGGCTCCTGTAACAGCAGGGACATGCCACGAGCCAGCAGGGACCGTGGCACCAGAGGGGACCGTGGCACCAGAGGGGACCGTGGCACCAGCCGTGCCCAAGGTCTGAACAGGGTGGCAAAGTCAGGTGCTGCTAACAGGCTGCATTAACAGCCCAGGCAAGGCGTGGTGAGCATCCACCAGTAGTTTGGGAGCCATCCAAGGAGTCCTGTCAAGAGCAAATTGTTCTAATATTCTCTAGGACAAAAAAGGAGCAAACCAATCTGGCTGATATGTGAGGAAAGAGAATTCAAGTTCATTAAAAGCGCTGCTCAGTTCAGGGCTGACTTTCTTTTGAGTGAACTGATGCTAAGAAATATTTTCTCACATATGGTGGGGCTTCTATGCCAACATGCTTTGATGAGAAATTTCTGACCACATTTCTTTTGTTCTTTAAGATAAGTCAAGAACCTGCGTAGCTTTGTTGAGGAATGGAGAACTGTTTGTAGCTCAGGAAGAGCCTAACATTATAGCACAGGAGGAAGGTAAGGCAAAGGTTTAGAAGCTTTCCCCTCCTGGAGGGACACACTTTGAGAGGAGTCTGTGAGGAGAAGTCCTCTCAGCCACTGCCAGGGCTGTCTGCCTCCTCTGCAGGCTCAGGATTCTGGGAGTTCCACGAGCCTCAGCTGCCAGTGAATTTTCTTCTGAATATTTCTTGTTGTGCAGTACACAGGGAGTGTACTATATTTTGTGTTAGATTTCCTTCTGGGCTTTGAGTTGAATCTCACTAATTGTGCTGATTTTTACATCCAGATGAACTTTCTATGGATAGGAAGGAAAAGGGAAGAAGTACCATGGAAAATTAATTGCTCAAAATGTGAGTGGCCCAACCACATTAAAAAGTAAGTCTGAACTGAAGTATTTTTCATTTTTTTTCCCCGGTAGCAGGGGCGAAACATGCAGTGCAAATAAAGTCTATAAGAGATGCAACAAGCTGCCAAGTGTATGACAATCAAATTGGCAAACGAGGAGACAGGGTATGGGAAGAATCTTCAGCCCTTCCTGCTGAAGATCCAAGAGTATGAAAACTGACTCTGGTTGTTGCTCATAGGTAACATGTGTTATTTGTAAAGGAGAGCAGGTGCCCCAAGCTGTTGGTGGCCCACGCCCTGCCATGGCTGGCCCAGTTCCAGTCCTAGCTGGACCAGGGCGGTGGGCTGGGGAGGGGAGGAGGTGGGGGGATCTCGGGAGGCTTCCGCTTCACGGCCGGGATGGGGGGCCGTGGGGGAGGCACAGAGGGCTGGTAGTCTGCTTTCTTGGGCAGCTGTGGCTGCTGCTGCTGAGGACATGTCTGAGAGCTGCCAAACTCGAAGCTCTCTGGGCTCCCTGGGGGCCAGGGAGAGTCACGCCTTCTCGGCCGGGATGCTGGAGCTGCGGCAGCGCGACTGCAGAGAGAGGAGGAGGCTGAGGACCCAGCTGCCAGTGGCACACAGGGACCCTCGTGCACAGCAGGGCCCAGAGCTGGCAAGGCTCCCCAGCACGGCTGGAGCTGCTGGCACAGCTGGGCCCAGCTGGACAGCTGCCCCTCAAGGCCCCGGCCAGCAGGGCACGGCTCTGGGCAGGGTCCCTGGCCAGGAGCGGGCCCCAGAGCGCCTCTGCCTTTCAAGGGCAACCTCGGCCCTGCTCTTTCTCCTCCCCACCTCCCTCTGCCTCTGCCCCGTGCCCCTGGGGCTGCTCTTGGCCAGGCAGCCTCAGTGGGAGCCAGCACTGGCTGCAGCCCCAGCGGGGCCCCCCAGGACAAGGCCCAGCAATAGAGAGGCCAATGGAAGCACTGGGCAGCAGCAGAACCCTCAGCAGAGTTATTTGGAGAAGCATGGACTGGCCATAGCTCCACTGCAGCCTCTCTGGGAATGTTCCTTCACTATGAGCAGCATTTAAAGAAGCTGGAGGGGAGAGATCAGCAACAACTTACTGTTTCTTTTCCTTCCACCACCGGAACCCAGCATAGCACAGCACCATGGAAAGTGGCACTGTGAACAGTGTCACCACCATGCCTATCATGCAGGACCTGCGCACGTCCTGAGGGCAGACAATTCTTCGGTTGTTCTGTGGATCCGGGGCATTTGTGTCTGACTTGCCAAGAACTTCTGTGGGAGCAATGGGGAGCGTGAGCCCGTGCTGTGCTGCACTGCTGAGCTGGCAGCACGGTGGATACGGGCAGGACGTTCTCTGTTTCCCCCAGAGCTGGGGCCTGCAGGCACCTTGCCGGCCCTTGGCACAGGCTGTGCCAGCCATCAAAGCCCAGCAGGCCGGGAGGAGAGCCTGGGGGCAGCGCAGCTGCTTGGGCAGTGGCTGCTGCCAGGGACACGGGCCAAAGCCATCCCTGAGCAGCCACTGCCAGCCCTGGCCCTCCCTGCCCCGTGACAGCTCCCCCAGCCCCAGGGGACAGGCTCAGACCCTGTCAGGACCCAGCGCAGCCCCTGCTCACTCGGGAGCCAGGGCTGGCTCTGGCCCTGGGCTGGCGGCAGGGCTCCCGCTCGGGGCTGCTCCTGTGCCTTGGGCCTCTGGGCACTCAGGGCCAGCTCCGCAGCAGCTGCAGCACGAGGGACGTTGCTGCACCAGTCCCGTTTCCCCGGGGCTCTGAACCAGCTCCAGAGGCCTGGAAGCCATGGGCAGGCCCTGGGGGAAGAGCTGCTGCCACACAGCCCTGCCCAGGGCTGAGCCCAGCACAGCAATTACCTCCTATGCCTTTGCCCATGTCTGGCAACTCCTCCTTTCCTCCATCAGGGACTGACACAGAGCCATTGCTTCCAGTATGATATGGCGCCATCTGCACAGACTTTTTCTCCATTGCTGTGGAAAGGAAAAAGTACAGCTGGACCAGATTAAACCATTCAGCATTGCGGAGGATGGCATCATCAGGAATCAGTACTTGTGAAGTCATGGATAATGCTCAGGAAGATGGCCAGTTGTTAGGTCTGGGCCAGGGCCCTCCCTCCTCCATGGAGCTGCCCCTCCATGTGTGCTCAGAGACTGGGAAATTGCAAAGGATCTCAGGGTGGGCATGGCCCATGGTGCAGTTTGGGTTGCCTGCCAGCAGATGCCAAATGCCTTCCTGCAGGGGCTGGGCAGAAGCTACAGCCAAGCCAGGCTGGGAAACAGCCCTGCAGGGTGTGAAAGCAGCAGCGGGGCAGTGAGGCTGCCATGGATCCCTTCCCGCTGTGCTGCCAAAGCCCCCGGCTGCTGAGACACAGGGGTAGGCTGAGGGAAATGCACCCACCACGGCGTCTCTCCAGGACACTCAGCATCTCGTCCAGATGTTTGGCTGCTTCTAATTTCTTCTTGCCTGCCATCTCTTCCTTCTTCATTGCAGGACCTTAATGGAAAATTGCTCCATTTCTCTTTCAGGCCTGAGTGGCAGTGAGGGCACCTGGGTGATTGATGCCCTCCAAGGCACTCCCTCAGCTCTGCCTTCCACTCAGGAGCAGGGGCATGAGGACCTCATGCCTGGAGTGGCCCCACACTGGGATGGAAGGAGCCCCTTGCGGGGCAGTCGTGGCAGAAAGGACTCCCTGGAGCTGCCAGCAGCTCTAACCCGAGCCACGGGCAGGGCCAGGGCTTGGCAGTGGCAGCAGGAGCAGCTGAGGCTCCTTGGGGCTGGCAAAGGAGCTGCCAAAGGCTCAGCCCCGGGGCACAGCCCTGGGCCTGGCCCCTTCCCTCTCTGCTCTTCTGCCGGGCTGCACAGAGCACACGGAAGGACACACTGGCATTGCACACAGGAGGAAGATGGACAGCTAAATGCTCCTTCCTCCCACAGATTGCAATCCTGTGAGATCACTCATGGTTCGAGAAAGGAGCATAGCCAGATTTCCAGATACCTTAAATCCAGAGATTATGTTAAGGGAAATGGCACATGAGGGAGCCCTTGCCACTTGGACACCAATTATTTTGTCAGGAAAGACACATGAAGAACTTGCCTCCACCATGCTCTGGAGTCTTCCAACTGTTATGCACTAGCTTTTCTATATAAGCCATGTCGCGATCCCAATCTAGAAGGGAGCAAAGATCAGAAAATTTCCATAGTGTGCTGGGATTCCCCTCTCCCTTAGAGAACTGGGCACTTCAAGGGGGTCGGGTAAGGCCTTGGCTGCCAGATGTCAGTGGACAAGGCCAAAGCTGCACAGGGGCCTGGGGAGCTCTGGAATGGCTCTGGCCACCCTCCACCCTCTTTGCAGGCCCTGTGCAACATCCCTGGAGTCGTGGCTAGAGCTGCCCAGGGCCCATAGGGCCTCTCTCCCTCCCACAGGGGAAACCCTCTCCAAAGCCCTGGGCAAAACCATTCCCAGTGCTTCCCAGGGAGCAGGGAGCGCTGTCCCAGGAAAGGGCAGCCAGGCTGCCGGCTCACCTGCTCCCCGCGCTTGCAGCGGAGCAGCCTGGGCAGCCCTGGCAGGCAGGGCCACGGCCAGGAGCAGCAGGAGTAGGAGGCGCAGAGCAAGGGCCATGGTGCCTTGCCCTCTGCCAGTCCCGCAGCTCTTGCTGCCACCGCTGTCCCGACACCGCTGTCCCAATGTCAGCACCGCTGCTGCCACCGCCGCTGCTGCCGCAACAGTTGTGCTCAGGGACTGACTGCTGGCTCCTTGTGCTGCTGTGCAACCACGGGGCTCTGGCACCTCTGTGATCTCAGAGCCTGCTTGTGACCTCATGGCCAGGGTGGAGTTGTGTGGAGTGGGTTCTGCTTTCTTCGGAAGGGAGCTCATCCTGCCCAGCTGCTCTGCCCAAGGGCTGTGACACAGTCCCAGCTCAGCTGATCTCACAGGCTGGGACATGAAGGGATGGAGAGCAGCTCTGCCGAGAAGGACTTGGGGGTACTGCTAGATGAGAGGCTGGACATGAGCCAGCCATGTGCATCCAAACGAGAGTGCCCAGCAGGTTGAAGGAGGTGACTCCCCACTCTGCTCTGGCGGGACCCCACCTGGAGTACTGTGGAAGAGGTTTTACAGTGACCTCTGTGAGCCATCGAGAAGTTAGGTAGGAGGATCCATGTTTACAACTAAAACAATTTTCTAGTAATTTTCTATGTCATTGATCATAGAAACCAAGAAAGAAAGGATAAATAAGAGAAACCTGCAACTCCCTATTCCAATGAGCATTTTGCTTGTCTCTTGTGACCAATGAATAAAGTGTAAACATAAGAGCTTTGTAAGAATGCAGAAAAGGCATGCAGGCTAGAATAAAAACAGAGTTTGAAGCCTTCTGGAAATGGACTGTGTTGCTTTGCAGTGTCTCAGTCTCTACCACGACAGAGTACTGCATCCTGCTCTGGGTCCCCAAGATAGGAAGGACATGGACCTGTTGGATCTAGTCCAGAGGAGGGACAAAATGCTCTGAGGGCTGGAGCCCTTCTGCTTTGGAGACAGGCTGGGAGAGCTAGCAGTGTTCAGCCTGGAAGAGAGAAGACTCCAGGGACACCTGATTGCTGCCTTTCAGGGCCTTCTGAGCGCTTGTAAAGAGATGGGACAGAATTTTTAGTAGAGTCTTTTGTGACCAAACCGAGGGGGAATGGTTTTAATCTAAAAGATGGTCAATTCAGACTAGATGAAAGAAACATATTTTTTACACTGTTTGTTATGAAAACCTGGCACAGGTTACCCAGAGAGGTGGACATCCATCCCTGCAGACATTCAAGCTCCTGCTCTGAGCAACCTGACCTAGTTCAAGGTGTCCCTGCTCACTGCAGGCCATTGGGACTAGATGGCCTTTAAATGTCCCTTCCAAACCAAGCCATTCTGTGCTCCTGTGCACCATCAAAGCAGTGCTGCATTAGTGCTGGGCTGATTATGCTGGCACCTGTATTTTGGTACTTGTGCCATTTAGCAATTGGCCATGAGAGGATTGATGGGCTGGACAGTGAAGTCTGCAAATAACACTCAGTGTGCTCAAGGAGAAACAGGAGAGGAACACGGCTTCCAGTTCAGATAAATGCCAGCATTTTGCTGCCCATTCCTGGTTAGAGAAATAAAGGAATGTCCTGAAGATCCCTTCATGTGGGTTCATTATTGGCCGTATCAGTACTTGTGTTCTGTAAAACAGGTTAAGTTGTTACAGCTTCTTGCCACATTTATCCCTGGATAAACCCCAAATACTGCATTGCTCCTTGTCTATTTTCTTCCAAGTCAAGGCAAATTTTTTTCATTACTGAGTGGGACATTATTCATCTGTTCACAAGCAAATTCCTCTTGCCACTCACACGATGGCAAGACTGCTTTGTTGATTTGCTCTAATCGGACTGTAATTAAGGCCTACCTCTCACTAGAATTAAAGCTGATGCATTGGGAGGCAAAGTGTTGAGTCATTTCTCCTGGAGTCTGGCACTGTAGAGAGTTGTTCTGTAAGTAAATGACATCTGAAGACAGGTGTAGTCTACCATACTTCTGGCATACTAGAAGTGAGAAAAAACCCTTTGAATCAGGATTTTATCCTTTCTTCCTCCTCCTCCTCCCCCTCCCAGGAATTTTAATCTCTGAGATCTAAGCTCTTCAGCTGCCTCACAAACATTGTTTTAATTCAGACAGTCATTCATGCAGTGAGCCACAAATCAGGACTGTGGTGTGAACCTTGAAGCAATGTAGGTTTATAGCACTGAAAATAATAATCCAATACCCAGGTTAAGACAAGCATTTCTCAAATAACTCCACATGTCCTCAGAGATGTTTCAAAAATTATCATTTAATAAGCTGCGAGTGGGGAGAGAGAATGTCCTCAAAATCAAAAATACAGCTTTTTGAAGTCTTTATATTCCTATAAAAAGAGAGTCCAAATTGTTAATCTATGGAACATTAACTAAGAAGTGAATGACAGATTGTCAAAATAATTGCTTAGGGAACAAAGGACCATAAATAAAAACAAGTTTAATGTAGATAATAAGTAAACCATCACACTAAGGAAAAAGCCTGACCTGCCAAAACTAAAACAAATAAAGCTGTTTCATCTGCCTCATAAAAGAAAAAAAATGAAAATAATCAGAGATCGTCAAGGGCATTACTATCTATAGAAACTTTTGGGTATTGGGAAAAAAGGAAGGAAAGTGTAGCATGCAATTCACAGATGTAACCTGGAATTTATTGGTGGATTTGTTGCAGAATTTCTGAGAGCAGAGTGGAAAAGCATAGGGGCTGATCAGACCATGTGTGGGCATTTACAGCAGTCTAAGGGATGTTTCTGGGACCAGCTGCAGGAGGAAAAGCAGCACACAATTCCTGGGACAATCTCTTTGCTGGCTGTGGACTTTTTGACAGTCTGTCCCCTGGGGCTGGGGGAGCTGTCACGGGGCAGGGAGGGCCAGGGGTTGCAGTGGCTGCTCAGGGATGGCTTTGGCCCGTGTCCCTGGCAGCAGCCACTGCCCAAGCAGCTGCGCTGCCCCCGGGCTCTCCTCCCGGCCTGCTGGGCTTTGTTGGCTGGCACAGCCTGTGCCAAGGGCCGGCAAGGTGCCTGCAGGCCCCAGCTCTGGGGGAAACAGAGAACGTCCTGCCCGTACCCACCGTGCTGCCAGCTCAGCAGTGCAGCACAGCACGGGCTCACGCTCCCCATTGCTCCCACAGATGCGGCCGACCCCACAACAAGTGTTTCCCATGCCCAGAAGAGCCTCAGACTGGGTTGCTGTTGGGGAACCCTCTGTTTGCATGTGATAAGGGCAAGTTTGGCTATCTGTTTCTGCCAGGAAATTATTTGGAAGTGCTCAACTGAACCTCAACTCAGAGCTTCGGCACTGCAGTTCACGTCTTTGATTGTAATTCAGTCCTAGCAGTCAGTTTTATACCCCTCCCCTTATTTTCTATTGTTATAGCATATTTTATTACCAAGGGGTCGCTCCTTTACCCCATGTGTTGGTTTTGCCCACTTGTCCATCTCTCCAAAGACCTGCCCTTTTGTTCACTGTTCCTCCTCCCATTGCATGTCAGTCCCTCTCCAAGCCTGCCCCTTGCTCTAGAAATTTTCCTATCAATTTTGTATCCTTCGGAATCCCATTGGTTTGTTTAAGTTCTTCCCCTCCCCTGTAATCCCCAATTGGTTTAAACCTTGTATTCCCCGCCTGGTGTTCCACCCTCAGTTTCTCCCAATTGGCTAAAGATTGGATCCTCCCCTGGGACCCTGCCAGGTTTGTAAGTTGGTGTATGCCTTTAATGCAGTGTTGGTCTGCCCCTGATGGTCTGTAGAATAATCACCTTCGGAAAACATAGAGCAGACCTCACCCCGTTCCTTGTCCCTACCCTCAGGGCAGTCCTACCCCCAAGGCAGTCCACCTGTGCTGTAGAGCAGCTGTGCCCTGCAGCCACAGCCCAGATTCGACAGTTTTCTGGGGGCGGCCCAGTGCCACTGTGGGTGTAGGCAGCTAGTGGGGCTGAAGAAATGGGGCAGCACAGCACTTTCCAAATCAGCTCTTCTGCTGCAATAAAGAGATGCAGCTGTCACGCGATTGCCTGGGAGGTAGCACCAGCAAAGCCCACCTGGCAGCAGCACTGCCTGAGCTCCATGTCCAGGAGCAGCCGTGGAGGCCAGGACTGGGCCCAGCTGTGCAGGAGGGTCCCTGTGTGCCACTGGCAGCTGGGGCCTCAGCCACCTCCTCTCTTCACAGGTGCTCCTCTCCATCTCCAGAAGACCAGCCTAACAACGCAGGCAGTGAGAATTTGAGCCATGACCTCAGCTCTCCACTTCTGCCCCTATCTGCCCTGCCATGGCTGCAGCAGTGTCACGAGGCCATCCCAAAACCCACCGCTCCTCAACGAGAACCTCTGCCCCTGAGCCCCCTGGTCCTGTTCCCCGGCCAGGACTGAAGGTGGGCAGCCCTTGCCTGGCAGGGCTTACAAATTTTGCCATTTTATTCTTTTTGCTATATTTCACATTTTCTTTATTCCAGTGTCTTTTACTACTCATAGTACACATTCTGAATTTGTTAAAATTATAGCGTACTACACTAACTTGGGAGTGTGCATATGGCTCATTTATTTTCGCCTTGGATGACTAATACAGTGACAATAATCCTCTGCAGTTTTAACTCTCTAGCTCTCTCAAAGCCCCTTTGGGTTGCAGCCAAAGGGCCAAGATGTGTATCTTCTTGGTAGCAGAGCTTATACCTTGGGATCTAGTCACTGATGTCATTCGTCTCATTCTCAGTATTTACTTCATAAGATTTATAAGAGCCTTTTAAATTGATTTTCACAATTTAGGATAGCATCTGCTTATTTCTAATTGTTATAGTTTTATTTCTTTGACATTTTAGCTCTAAAGTTGTAATTAGTCTGTACACTTCTCTTTCTTTCAGCTCTACTTGGCTTTTTTCCTTTATTTTCATTTGATCCTTATTAAATATCTAACGGCTTTTGTTATATCCTATCTGATTTAATGTTACGTTTAGTGTTTCTTGGAACTTAAATCTGGTTTGTATCTTATATACTTATTTTTTTTCCGATTTTTCACGAATCATATTATTGTTCTAATATATTCTTTACAGTGTTTCATTAGCTTTTACTTCTATTTCTTTTGTCTGTTATAACAAAAGCACTAAAATATTTTATTTTTTGAAATAAATTTGCATATCACTCCTTAAATATTCAGTTCACTTAAAACAACCTAATGAATAATACACTTTAAAATAAAATATTTTACTTCTCATAACAATGGGTTTTACAGCTTACAAGCTTAGGTATTAACATGCATCAGTCTATTTTACTTCAAGGAGTAGTGGTGACTTTTTAGTGAGGTTTGGCTGGTGTTTCTGTTGGTGGATTTACAGGTCTTCTGTCCTGTCTTTCTTTGCAGCTGAACCTGCTGGTGAAGGTGGTGCAGCTTCCCAAGCCACGTCCAGGACGGAGCCTCTGGGAGATGCTGAGGGTAGGTCAAGGCCTTTCCCCTGGGAGAGCTGCCAGCTCAGAGCATAAAACTGGGCCAGGGAGGCATCACTGCAGGTGCCAGCACAGAACCATGCACGTGTGTGCCCTCGACCTGCACGATCCCCTCACCGCTGCTGCGGCTCAGTGGTGCCCGTGCAGATCAGCAGAGATGGCAGAAGCTTCTGTGGCTGTTGAGTTACAGGTGTGTCTGCAGGGAGGACTTCTCCAGCTCCTTTGCTGATTCCTACAGAGAAGCCTGGCAACCATGGCAGGGGTGAGTAGTGTGTCCCTGCTAACCTCACAGGCTGAGCCTTCCTTTTGTAGGATCCATTCCTGGGAAAAGGAATTCTGTTGCTCTAAGGTCCTCCGAGGGGGAAGAACCAAGCTACAGGACACCAGAAACCCCATGATGCATCCGAAAACATGAGGCAAATGCTGAAGGAAATGCAGCAGGCAGGAGAAGGTGGGTGCATTTCCCTCATGCTTCCCCTGGGACTCAGCAGCCGGGGGCTTTGGCTGCACATCTGGACACGCCGTGCCTAGCACAGTGGGAAGGGATCCATGGCAGCCTCGCTGCCCTGCTGCTGCTTTCACACCCTACAGGGCTGTTTCCCAGCCTGGCCTGGCTGCAGCTTCTGCCCAGCCTCTGCAGGAAGGCATTTGGCATCAGCTGACAGGCCGCCTAATTGCACCCCAGGCCTGAGATCCCCTGCAATTTTCCAGTCGCCGGGTAGAACAGAAAGGGCACCAGTTTGGAGAAGGGAGGGCCCTGGCCTTCCCAAAAAGTTTATAGGGATTTCCTGATTCTTAGTCATGTCTTTGACAAGCATTCCCTCCTGAAGGTGCCACCTCCCCAGTGGGGAACAGCCCCACCTGATCCAGCTGTCCCTCTTCCTTCATCCAGAAGTGGATGCAGAGGCTGGGCATAAGGCGGCATTTCCCAGAGGAAGCAGTGGTTCCGTGCCAGCCTCTGCTGCAGGAAGAGAGGCGATGCCAGGCACAGGCACAGAAGGTAATTGCTGTGCCTCCGGGTCGGTGCCCGGCTGAGGCTTGAGCTGCCCTCTCTGCTGCTTGGCAGTGCAGGGACAGCCTGGACAAGTCAGGCACAGCCCAGGGGAATTATCCCGAGCAGGCTCAGGGCACTCAGGTCCTGAGCAGTCCTGCTGGGGTCCCTCCATGGGAGACATGTCCTGAAACCTGGCAGCGACTGCACGGGGTGCCCACGGTGGGGAAAGGACAGAGGGGGAGAGCAAGGCTCCAGTGTGTCCTGAGAGGGCCTGGCTGTTTGCCCTTGGGATCTGGGAGCTGTCCCAGCAGAAGGAGGACAGGAGGGACAGAGGGCGGGATGGATACCTGTGTCACTGCCTGCTGCAGTTTTCCCTGGGGTTTTAGACAGGATTTTCTCTGTGTCTGAGGGAGAGAACCCCGGGGGCCCTGTGCTGCTGCAGCCACCCCTCCCAGGGATGTTGCTGAGGGCAGGGAAAGAGTGTGGAAAGTGACCAGGAGCCAGCCCAGAGCTCCCCAGGCCCCTGGGCAGCTTTGGCCATGTCCATTCACATCTGGCTCCCACGGCCTTACCCGACCCCCTTGCAGTGCCCAGTTCCCTGTGGCAGAAGGGGATCCCAGCACACCCTGCAAAAGTGTTCTCATCTGTGCTCCGTTCTAGATGAGGTTGCTGGGAAGGCTTCTCCATCAGCTTGGATGAATAAAGTTTTGAAGCCCTTGGAGCCTCCTGCAGGTATGTTCTCAGTGTGCCACCAAGGAAGAATTGTAGACAAGCGGGCAGGAACCAGGTGACAGAAGCTTCTGTGGCTGTTGTGTTACAGATGTGTCTACAGGGAAGACTTCTCCAGCTTCTCCAGCTGCTACCTTGGATGCTGCACTCAAGCCCAGCTCCCATCTCAGGGGTGAGTAGTGTGTCCCTGCTGGCCCCACAGGCTGACCCCTGCTTTTGTGGGATCCATTCCTGGGAAATGGAAATATTTTTCTCTAAGGTACTCCAACAGGGAAAATCCAAGATACAACAGATAAGATATCCCTGGAGCCATCCAAACAGATGAGGCAAGAGCTGAAGGAACCCCTGCAGACAAGAGAAGGTGGGTGCATTTCCCTCATGCTTCCCCTGGGACTCAGCCGCCAGGGGCTTTGGCTGCACATCTGGACACGCCGTGCCTGGCACAGCGGGAAGGGATCCATGGCAGCCTCGCTGCCCCGCTGCTGCTTTCATGCCCTGCAGGGCTGTTTCCCAGCCTGGCCTGGCTGCAGCTTCTGCCCAGCCTCTGTAGGAAGGCGTTTGGCATCAGCTGACAGGCCATGCCCAAACTGGAACACACCCTGAGATCCCCCACTATATCCATCCCTGCAGATTAGGAAAAGGGTGGCTGTTTGGTGGTGGAAGTACTCACATCATGCCACTGTAACCTGGCCATTTTCCTGCTCCATAAATTTCACAAATATTACCTCTGATGCCACCGCCCAAGTGGGAAACAGCTCCATGTGATGCAGCTGTCTCCCTTCCTTTGCCAAGAGATGGACATAGTGCTTCAGTGGAAGGTGGCATTTCTTGAAGGAAGCACTCCATCTTCGGTGCCAGCCCCTACTGCAGGAAGGAAGGCAAAGCCAGACACGGGCACAGGCACAGCAGGTAATTGCTGTGCCAGGCTCAGGCCTGGCCGGGGCTGTGTGTCAGCAGCTCTTCTCCCAGGGCCTGCCCTTGCCCGGCCCGGCAGCAGCCAAAGCTGGAGGCGCCTGGGCTTCCAGGCCTCTGGAGCTGGTTCAGAGCCCCGGGGAAACGGGACTGGTGCAGCAACGTCCCTGGCGCTGCAGCTGCTGCGGAGCAGGCCCTGAGTGCCCAGAGGCCCAAGGCACAGGAGCAGCCCCGAGCGGGAGCCCTGCCGCCAGCCCAGGGCCAGAGCCAGCCCTGGCACACAATGGAAACAGTTCTCATCTTGGTTTGCTTCCAGACTGGGATGCTGGGAAGGATTCTCCATTAGCCTGGTGCTCTGAAGTTGTGAAGCACTCTGAGCATTCTGCAGGTATGTTCTCACTGTCCCACCAAGGCGTAATGTTTGACTGTCTGGTAAGAACCAGGTGACAGAAGCTTCTGTGGCTGTTGTGTTACAGGCGTGTCTGCAGGGACGACCTCACCAACTCACCAACCTTGGATGCTGCACAAAAGGCCAGCTCCCATGGCAGGGGTGAGTAGTGTGTCCCTGCTGACCCCTCAGGCTGAGCCCTGCTTTTGTGGGGTCCATTCCTGGGAAATGGAACTACTTTCTCTTAAGGTCCTCTGACAGGAAAGACCAAAGACATGGCAGGCAGGAAAATCCAGGACCCATTAGAAATCATGTGGCAAATGCTGAAGGAACGTCTGCAGAGAAGGCAAGGTGGGTGCATTTCCCTCGTGCTGTCCCTGGGACTCAGCAGACGGGGGCTTTGGCTGCACATCTGGACACGCCGTGCCCGGCACAGCAGGAAGGGATCCCTGGCAGCCTCGCTGCACCGCTGCTGCTTTCACGCCCTGCAGGGCTGTTTGCCAGCCTGGCCTGGCTGCAGCTTCTGCCCAGCCTCTGCAGGAAGGCATTTGGCATCAGCTGGCAGACAGCCCCAATTGCACCACAGGCCATGCCCACCCTCAGATCCCCTGCAATTTCCTGGTGTCCAGGCAGTTCAGATGTTGGGGCTGTTTGGGGAAGGAAGCAGCCTTGGGTTGTCCCAAAATCCTGGGTGTTTTCTGATCCTTATGCATTCCTTTCACAAGTGATGCCTCCTGAAATTGTCCCCATCCCCATTCCCAGTCAGGAATGTTTCCATCTGATCCAGCTGTCTCTTTTCCATTCTCCAGAAATGAAAGGAGAGCCTGCGGAGAAAGAAGCATTTCCCGGAGGAAGCAGTGGTTCCGTGCCAGCCTCAGCTCCAGGAAGGGAGGCCATGCCAGGCACAGGCACAGGAGGTAATTGCTGTGCCTCTGGGCCTGAGCCCTGCTGAGGCTTGAGCTGCCCTCTCTGCTGCTTGGCAGTGCGGGCACAGCCTGGACTAGAGCAGCACAGCCCAGGGGAATTATCCCGAGCAGGCTCAGGGCACTGAGCAGTCCTGCTGGGGTCCCTCCATGGGAGACATGTCCTGAAACCTGGCAGCGGCTGCACGGGGTGCCCACGGTGGGGAAAGGACAGAGGGGGAGAGCAAGGCTCCAGTGTGTCCTGAGAGGGCCTGGCTGTTTGCCCTTGGGATCTGGGGGGTTTCCCCACAGAAGGAGGGCAGGAGGGACAGAGGGAGGGCAGGATGGATAGCTGTGGCACTGCCTGCTGCAGTTTTCCCCCATGCTTTAGGGAGGATTTCTTCTGTGTGTGAGGGGGAGAGTCCCAGGTCCCTGCACTGCTGCAGCCACCCCTCCCAGGGATGTTGCTGAGGGCAGGGAAAGAGTGTGGAGAGACAGACCAGGAGCCAGCCCAGAGCTCCCCAGGCCCCTGTGCACCTTTGGCCATGTCTATTCACATCTGGCTCCCACGGTCTTACCTGACACCCTGGCAGTGCCCAGTTCCCTGTGGCAGAAGGGGATCCCAGAGTGCCACTGATATCGTTCTGATCTCTGATCCCTTCAAGACTGGAATCATGACTTGGATTTTTTTGAAGCCCTGCTGGAAAATGGCTTGAAATTCCTGGAGGATGCTGGAGGCTATTCCTCCATGTGCCTTTCTTGACAGAATAATCAGGATCAATGTGACAAGAGCTCACTCATAAGCCATTTCCCTTAACATTATTTAAGGGCTGAAGGATTCTGAAAATCTTGCCCTGCTCCCTTCTGGATCCCTGAGGAGTCGCACAGTATCACTGTCAATGGGAGGATCTAGCATTTAGCTTTCAATCTTCCTCCAGTGTGCAATGCCAGTGTGTCCTTCCGTGTGCTCTGTGCAGTCACTGAGAAGAGCAGAGAGGGAAGGGGCCGGGCCCAGGGCTGTGCCCCGGGGCTGAGCCTTGTGGGCAGCCTGAGGATCTCCTGCAGTGCCACAGGAGCTCTTCTGTCCTGCCTTTCTTTGCAGCTGAACCTGCTGGTGAAGGCCCCACATCCAGGACTGAGGCTCTGGGAGATGCTGAGGGTAGGTCAAGGCCTTTCCCCTGGGAGAGCTGCCAGCTCAGAGCCCAAAGCTGGGCCAGGGAGGCATCGCTGCAGGTGCCAGCACAGAACCATGCACGTGTGTGCCCTCGCCCTGCACGATCCCCTCACTGCTGCTGCGTCTCAGTGGTGCCCGTGCAGATCAGCAGAGATGGCAGAAGCTTCTGTGGCTGTTGAGTTACAGGTGTGTCTGCAGGGAGGACTTCTCAAGCTCCAGGGCTGGATGCTTGGCCCCAACCCAGCTCCCATGGCAGGGGTGAGTAGTGTGTCCCTGCTGACCCCACAGGCTGAGCCCTGCTTTTGCGGGATCCATTCCTGGGAAATGGAACTACTTTCTCTTAAGGTCCTCCAAAAGGAAAGACCCAAGATACTGCAGCCAAAATGTCTCATGAGGCAGATGAATTCCTGAGACAAACACAGAAGGAAGCACCCGGAGGACAAGGTGGGTGCATTTCCCTCATGCTTCCCCTGGTACTCAGCAGCCGGGGGCTTTGGCTGCACATCTGGACTCGCTGTGCCCGGCACAGTGGGAAGGGATCCATGACAGCCTCGCTGCCCCGCTGCTGCTTTCACGCCCTGCAGGGCTGTTTCCCAACCTGGCCTGGCTGCAATTCCTCCCCAGCCTCTGCAGGATGGAATTTGGCATTAGCTGATAGGGTGCCTCAACTGTACTGTGGGCCTGAGATCCCCTGCCATTTCCCAGTCTCTGAGAAGATCAGGAGGTGCAGCTGTTTGCTCATGGGAGTGCACTGGCCTAGCCCCAATTACCTGGGCTTTTTCCTGATCTTTACCTGTGACTTTGACAAGCATTTCCTGATGAAGATGACACATCCCCAGTGGGAATGTTTCCATTTGATCCAGTTGTTCCTTTTTTCCTTTTTCAAGTGATGGACCAAAAGGCTGTTCAGGGGGAGGAACACTCAGGGAGAAGCAGTGGCTCATTGGCAGCCCCTGCTGCAGGAAGGAAGGCAAAGCCAGACACAGGCACAGGCACAGCAGGTAATTGCTATGCCGGGCTCAGCCCTGGCCGGGGCTGTGTGGCAGCAGCTCTTCCCCCAGGGCCTGCCCTTGCCCATCCCGGCAGCAGCCAAAGCTGGAGGCGCCTGGGCTTCCAGGCCTCTGGAGCTGGTTCAGAGCCCCGGGGAAACGGGACTGGTGCAGCAACGTCCCTGGCGCTGCAGCTGCTGCGGAGCTGGCCCTGAGTGCCCAGAGGCCCAAGGCACAGGAGCAGCCCTGAGCGGGAGCCCTGCCGCCAGCCCAGGGCCAGAGCCAGCCCTGGCTCCTGACTGGGCAGGGGCTGCGCTGGCTCCTGACAGGGCCTGAGCCTGTCCCCTGGGGCTGGGGGAGCTGTGACGGGGCAGGGAGGGCCAGGGGTGGCAGTGGCTGCTCAGGCATGGCTTTGGCCCGTGTCCCTGGCAGCAGCCACTGCCCAAGCAGCTGCGCTGCCCCCGGGCTCTCCTCCCGGCCTGCTGGGCTTTGTTGGCTGGCACAGCCTGTGCCAAGGGCCGGCAAGGTGCCTGCAGGCCCCAGCTCTGGGGGAAACAGAGAACGTCCTGCCTGCATCCACCGTGCTGCCAGCTCAGCAGTGCAGCAAAGCACGGGCTCACGCTCCCCATCGCTCCCACAGATGCAGCCGGCACCACAAGACCTGTTCCCGATGCCCAGGATGGCCTCGGAAGGGGCTTCTGTCAGGGAACCAACTGCTGGCTAGGGTTTCTGGCAGGCATGCTTTATTTGGAGCTTGTCTTCCTATTCTGCTGCTTTGGAATCTGGTATTCCTGGAACAGAAAACAGTGAGTGTTTCATTGCCCGCCCCCTCCAACAGCTTCTTTTCAAAGTCCAGCATGGACAGGGAACATTCCCATTGAGGCTGCAGTGGAGTTGTGGCCAGCCCATGATTGTCCAAATAACTCTGCTGAGGGTTCTGCTGCTGCCCAGTGCTTCCATTGGCCTCTCAATTGCTGGGCCTTGTCCTGGGGGCCCCGCTGGGGCTGCAGCCAGTGCTGGCTCCCACTGAGGCTGCCTGGCCAAGAGCAGCCCCAGGGGCACGGGGCAGAGGCAGAGGCAGGTGGGGAGGAGAAAGAGCAGAGCCGAGGTTGCCCTTGAAAGGCAGAGGCGCTCTGGGGCCCGCTCCTGGCCAGGGACCCTGCCCAGAGCCGTGCCCTGCTGGCCGGGGCCTTGAGGGGCAGCTGTCCAGCTGGGCCCAGCTGTGCCAGCAGCTCCAGCCGTGCTGGGGAGCCTTGCCAGCTCTGGGCCCTGCTGTGCACGAGGGTCCCTGTGTGCCACTGGCAGCTGGGGCCTCAGCCACCTCCTCTCTGCACAGGAGCACCTCAGGACAGGAGTTGGAAGACCGTGGCTGCACCTCACAGCCAGACAGCGTGAGCAGCTCCTCCAGCATCAGGAACGGCCTGGACAGCCCTCTCAAGTGTTCTGTGAAGAGGACCCCAGAACAACCGTCTACGAGGGAACCTCCTTCTACCCCGTAGATCCCACTGCCACCTGCTCTCCCCATGGGCCTCCCCAAGCTGCCTTCATCCCTCTTTTTATCTTTGTCTGTCCCATCCCAGCCAACTCGAGTACCTCTAGGGACCCCAGGAGCAGCCCAGCACCCTCCAGCCCTTCCTGAGACCAACACATCCCTCCCTCTGCCCCTGAGCCCCCCAGCCTTGCCCTCTAAGCATCACTGAAGGTGACACCCCCCCCACCCCACCCCCCCGGCTTGCAGGTTAGGCAATGGCCCATTCTTCTGTTGAAATAAAGAGAAGGATCTTTGTTCTGGTTGGAAAGCAAAACCAGTGAGAGACTCCAAGTCAGAAATACAATTTATTAGAAAAAGGGAAAAAAATCAAAACACATGCAATGATACAAAAGAAAAACCACTGACAGGGTCAGAATACAGCCTGCTGACACCCTGCTAGTTAGGGTGGTGGTAGCAGTCCAGATGAAATGGCCTTGTGGAAGTGGTGATCCTGTAGAAACCATCTGGTAGCTCTCATCCTCTGGAAAAGCAGTGGGTAAGGGCGGCGGTTCCTCTGGGAATCCAGTGGAAAGACTGCTTGTTGTGTCCCAAAACCCAGATTATATCCAGCTGGGGATGCTTAGCTCCTCCCCCAAGGGCAGAGCATCTCACAGTGGGCTGATATCATTCTGCCTCATGCTGTGGGTCCTTGATTAGCCACTAAACAGAAATGGCTCTGGGAGGGAGTTATCTCTGAGTCATGTGGCAAGACATTGATGGGCCCATTAACAGGAGATAAGGAAGAAACAATGCCCCTCCTGGTTTCAGCAGCTCTTGAGGATGGCATTAGAATACATCTTTACACTGCAACCTAGGACAAGCGGTCACCCCAGTGTCCAGGTGGCAGCAGCAGCAAAGCCCACCCAGCACCAGCACTGACTGAGCTCCATGCCCAGGAGGAGCCGTGGATGCCCACGGTGTGGGCAGGCAGAAGCCAGGCCGGGGCTGCTGTTGAAATGGAGGTTTTTGGGCGGGTTCAATTAAGTTAGCAATATATGGACTAAGCATTTAAATATTAAATTGTAGAATTATGTGTTGAATTGTAACCTTTTACTTAAGAAACCTCTGCCATGGTACAAAGGGCATAGGAAAATGCAAATTTCTGAAGCTTCTTGCTATGAAGGACAATACCAGTGTCATAAATAGGGCAGGAGATCTTTCTCCTTTTTAATGCCTTTATTAAAAAAATTCAGCTCGGGTTGTGGGAAACGACAGGTCACCCGCACCCCCGCTGCTCCCAGGAGTGGCACGGAGGAAGAGGATGATGCACCTGTGCCCGCTGGTATGCAGGCAGAGCTGGGGCTTCCGTCCTCAAGGGAGTAGTGGGAATTCTGCTTTTTTGGTCTAACATTCCAGATCCTCTTTCTTGCTGACATCCTTTCAGGTTAGGGTGAAAAGTGAAAAGGATTTTAGCAGATACTAAGGATTAAGTTCCTCACCTTTAGACATTACTTAGGTTTCATAATTCCATGTTGGCTTGTTGTTTTTAGGAGTTTTTTTTCCTGGAAAATTGCAAACTTTGGTGAAATGCATTCTCATCTGCATACTAGCTCTGATGTCACCCCCCCACCCTGCTACCTGCAGGCTCTGGGGAAGCAGCAGGGGGACAATTGCGCTTGATTTCTAACCATTAACAGGTAATTGAAGAAAAACTATTAACAAGAGGTGATTGCTACATGAAGCTATCAACAACAAATAGTCAACATTTCAACTCACAACAACTGGCCCAACCTGTTTAACTTTGCAGCCTTAAAAAAAAATGGATAATTTGTTGGGGAGAACACCCCAGGTGTGGAGACACGAGGCTTGACTCCATTTCAGAAGGCTGATTTATTATATATTCTATTAAAATACTATGTTAAAACTATACTAAAAGAACCGAGAGGAAAAAATGACCAGAAGGCTACAAAGAAGAAGAACAGAATGGAATGCATAACAAAAATCTTGTGACTGCTCACAGGCTCAACACAGTTGGCTGTGATTGGTCATCAAGTGAAAACAATCCACATGGAGCAATGGAAGATGCACCTGTTGCATTCCACAGCAGCAGATAGTTATTGTTTGCATTTCTTTCCTGGGGCCCTCAGCTCCTCAGGAGGGGAAAAATCCTAGAAAAGGATTGTTAATAAAATATCATAGCTACAGGTAACTTTTTTACTCATAAGACCAGGAGAAGACCAGGGAATTCAGGAAACCTAGACTAAGGAGCTCCTCTGTCTCCAAGCTGATGGACAGAAGTGGTATGTATTCCTTTCCTTTTTTTAGGGTTGGCTACTGATAAGTCGCACAAGAGACGCCTTTGTGTGCAGTTTTGCACAAGCAGTTTGCAAGCAATCGTCTGCCGGGGAGAGGCCGGTGGTGGGGGGTCCCCAGCTGACAGAGCAGCTGGCGGAGCGTTGGTTTGAACTGTGATTGTGTATGGTTATCACGTCTGGACGTGCGTGCTTGCGTGTGTGAGTGAACGGTGAAACACGCTGCGGGGAGTGAGGTCTTGGTTTAGTTTCTCTGGTAACTGTGGTTTTTCAAAGAACATTTCAAGGGCGCCGGGTCGCCGTGAGCGTGGTGCAGGTCGGCGCAGCGGGCAGAGGCGGCGCAAAGCCAGGGCAGCGGCGGCCAGCCGGCAGTGCCTGGGAGAGCAAGCAGCGCATGCCCAGCGCAGGCAGCCCCTGGCCGGCAGCACATGCGTGGTGCAGGGCGGCTCCAACGAGCGGGGCCAGCGCGGTGCAGGGCCATGAGCCGGGGCTTGCCAAATTGCTCTCGGGGCAGCGGGCTGACAGCACGGCTGGCAGGCACTCGGGGCATCAGCCGCGGTTTGTAGGGTTGCTTTGAACACCGCTAGCTGATAGCACAGCTAGCAGGAGCACGGTACAAGTCGGCATTTGCAAGCAAGCGCCGCTGGTTGGTAAGGGGCAGGAACCACCTGAAGGCAGCCAGCAAGCCCGCCTGGGCTAAGAGTTAAGTGTTTGCTGTGTGGTAACACTGCCCTTCAGTCTTGACAGCTGTTACTAGGAGAGCCTTTGCATTAGGGGTTTTGCTGCTTTTTTTGTTTTTTTTTTTTTTTTTTTTTTTTCTACAAGCTGAAATAAATGGGCAGGAGATCTTTCTCCTCTTTAACGCCGTTATTTAAAAGGATCAGCTCAGGTTGAGAGCAATCGATGGATCATGCCCACGCCGCCGTTGCTCCCAGGAGTGGCACAGAGGAGGAGGGTGATGCAGCTTTGTCTGCTGGTCTGCAGGCAGAGCTGGGGATTCCATCCTCACGAGAGATTAGGAGATTCCACCTTTTTGGTCCATCACCTTGGTTCCTCTCTCTAGTCACCATTCTTTCCGGTTAGGGTGAGAAGCAAAAAGGATCCAAGCAGGCACTGGACTATGCTCCCATCCTTAGACATCACCTACGTACCCATAGTTCTATGTTGGCTCATTGTTTTTAGGGGTTTTCCTGGAAAACTGCAAAATTTGGTGCAATGCATTTGCCATCTGCATACTCGCTCTCATGCCACTCCCATTCTCCTGGTACTCGTAGGGTCCCGGCGTCCCTCCCTGGCAAGCCTCAGGGGGACAATGGTTAATCACCAACCATTAACAGGTAATTGAAGAACTCTTAACAATGAAGCTAACTTAACAGCAACTGGTCCAACTTGTTTTAACTCTGCAATCTGAAAAAAAATAGATAACAATTTATTCATAACGCAAGTGAGAGGTGATTTGCCCATGGTGGCTGCCTAACTTCAAGCCTGGGCTGGGAGAGCCCGGCCTCCGAGACATGCTCTACACAGGTGGTTGCAGCTTGAACCCAGTCAGTCTCTTCATCCGTCAGGGGCTGGGGAGTCATAGAATGGGAGGACGGAGGGAGAGACAGAGTGTTCTTGGGAGGGATATACCGCAGTTCAACACGTTGCTATCGAGCCTTTGACTGGGAACACCCCACAGCTGAAAGAGTGCTTAGAAACGCCTTGACCTGGGGGCTTGAAGGGGTGATTCCCTGTTTTGTGTGCAGACTGACAGCTTTTCACTGGGAGCCAGACTGGCACACAGCTTGGGTTCTCCTTCAGTGCAGAAAGTGTCAGAGGAGGTGGTATTGTGTTTCATATAGACAGAGACCTGCATGCCGTGCATGTACCCCTGAACTGCCAAGATACTATAACCAAGAGGTACATGCAAAGTGTGAAATAGTGAATTTAATCTGTGGAAAAAGTCACCTAGACCCTGAGACATGGGAAGACATCTTTGAAGAGGATTGGGAAAGGATAAAGGAGTGGCACAGCTGTATCAAAAGGAAGGATTAAGGAATTTTTTTTCTTTTCTTTTCTCCCCAGTGGTTTGGATTGTACCCTTAGGAGTTTGTAACTTTGTGTGGGACTGAGCAAACAAGAAACAAGTAAAAGTTAATGGTGGATTGTTATATATTAATTATTAAATTAATTTGTATTTAATGTTAATAACATTTAATTATTTGAAGTATTATTGATTGTTAAATTGGTTATAAATATTTCTGTACATTGATTATTTGATTAATTATTACTTTTTAAAAATAACTCAGAAGAAGGGGAAAAAAGGAGTTTTGATTTGAGACTCACATCCGGACATTTGGAAATGAGTAAACTAAAGCTTGCTCTAAAAAGACATCATGGGAACAAGGCAGAGTTAGGAAGTACCTAAAGCCAGCCCATTAGGGTGTGTCTTAGCACATTGGAGAGAAATAGCAGGCAAAGGGGGCAGGCAAAATTTTAAAAAAGCCTAATTATATATTGCTCCCATTGGTGGCAATTATATCACCTGGAGGATGGGGCAAGGTGGCCTCCTACAGGTACATTGGAATAGAATACCCTGTTACAGCTAATGTTGTTTCCATAGAAGGAAGGAAATGGAAGGAGGTTTCTTATTGTGATATGTTTTTCTCCCTCCAAAATAACCCTGATTGGCAAAGGGACTGTGGCATCAGAGCCCCCTCTGACCCCCTCGTTTTGGCTCTTGAAAGAGAAAACAGAAGCAAAATGGGAGAACTGAAATGGGGCTGCTCGGCCTGTAGCATAAGACAGAGATGCAGCAGGACAGATAAAGTTTATCGCACAGCACTAGAGGAACAAGAACAAGATCTAGCTGACCTATTTAGCCCTCATTTGGGAGGGCAGAGGGGAAGGGGTAGAGACTTGGGAGGGGCTCCATCTACACCACCTACACCAGCAAGTCGACCTCTTCCACTACTACTCCTACTCCTACTCCTACTCCTACTCCTACTCCTACTCCTACTCCTACTCCTACTCCTACTCCTACTCCTCCTCCTTTGGAGAAGACACCAGCTCCAACTCCTCCAGGTAGCCCAATAGCATCCCGAACCAGAGGACAAATACTGCAGGCCCCTTTGCAGGTGACAGTAAAACCAGGCAGAGAAAAGATATTAGTTAAGGTGCCCTTCTCCACCCTTGGTTTGGAAGCATGGGAAAGGGTTGCAGGAAATTACCAAAATCACCCAATAAACATTGCTAAATGTCTAGGAAACATTATGAAGCAGCACAATCCAGACTGGGGTGCTATTCAATTGTTATTAGACACATTCACTGAAACAGAAAGCTAGATGGTTTTAAAAACAGCCAGGAACCAGGGAGCAGATCACTTTAGACAACAACTAGTGGACCTAAAGGAACATTTTCCACTTCAGGACCCAGGCTGGAACCTGAACCAACCAGTACAAAGACAGAGGCTAAAAAATTATCAGGGTTGGCTTCTATTGGGAGTGGAAAGAGCAACACCTGAAACTATAAATTGGTCAGCTTTATATGCTATTAAACAGGCACCCTCAGAATCCCCCAGAGAGTTCCTAGACCACCTGAGAAACACAATGTGACGCTATGCACCACTGGACCCTGCATCTGATCTGGGGATATGCTGGAACCCAGGACACTCCTCTGGGTGCCCTGGATGACACGTGCCCCTGGCAGAGGGCTGGGGAGCCCTAGCAGGAAGCCAGAGACACTTGGGATTTTAATCTTAACCCATGGAGCAAATTACCAACCTTGTATGAAGAATCACAAGTCACAGGAGTTTAAGTAGATTGATAATGAATTAATCCTAAGGTGAAAAGTGGAATTTCAGGGATTTTACTAGAGGGGGTCTAGGAGGCAAGATGGAGGGATTTGGGCGTTGTCCTATTTTTCTTCCTTCTTCTTCCTAGCCTCCATCTTCTTGGTGATGGTGGCACATTTGGATTGGTTTAGACTAGAAGTAGACAGTCTATCAGAGGTGATTGGTATTGGAAAATAATGATCAATGAAGTACATGTAATTCCTCGTATAAAATGTAGACACCAGCCCAGGGGCTGGCAGCGTGCCCATGACAGACCTGCAGATCAGACCTCTGCAGGTCTGAAAAAGAATGGTTTAGATAAGAGACAATAAACAACCTTGTGAACCAGAGCTGAAGAATTCCGACTCTTTCTTCCACCGTCGGGCTGGGAAAAAAGAACTCTCGGGGGGGGTCATCCTGAGTGCAGGAAACCCGAGAGGGATACAACAACTAATTAATCTATTTTTGGGACAGTCCAAGGGGGATATTTGGCACAAACTCCAAAAAGTCTTAGGAGAAGATATTCAGAATTTCGCCACTTTATTGGTGGAGGCTTGGAGAGTCTTTAGCAACAGAGAAGAAGGGGATAAACAAGGGATGAAAAACTTAATAGCAATAGTGCAGGAGGAACAGAAAGAAAGACGTGAAAGCAGGCAGGGAGCACCCAGGCAAGGCCCTCCTCGATCCGGCAGAAATCAATGTGCAAACTGTAAGAAACAGAGCCATTGGAAGAAGGACTGTCCAGAGCAGAAAGAGAATGGTCAAGGGAATCAAAGGAGAGGAGGGGTGGTTGCCCATGTGCAAGAGGATTAAAGGGGACTGGAGGAGACTACCCCAGCAGGCTCTCTGGTTGTCAAACTAAAGCTGGGGGAAATGGAAAAAGAAGGGAAATTCCTAGTCAACCTTTAGAAGCGAGTACCTTCCTGGGGCAAGGTACTCAGTTCTAAATACAGCCTTGATGCCCGTAGGGGATGATTATGCTACAGTTACGGGAGCGACTGGCCAAACTGAAAAGGCCACATTTTTCTTTAGGCCACTAAAATACAAACTGGGAAAGCAGTGGAGGATCCACAAATTTCTATATATGCCCAACTCCCCTGAGCAACTTCTGGACAGAGATTTGCTGGGACAATAACCGCCAACTATTGCATTCAAAAATGGGGAAATTACTCTGGAGGGAAATGATCAAAAGTATGTAGAAATATTGAGTTTGATATTAACCACTAGTCAAGTCACAAGGGAAACTGAAATCGATGAAGACGTAATGAATCAGGTGTTCCCTGGGGTATGGGCTTCTGATGTATCAGGGAGAGCAAAAAACGCTCCCCCTATACAGATCAGACTAAAAGAGGGAATGCAACCTGGCAGAGATAAACAGTATGCCCTGAGGAAGGAAGATAAGGAAGGAATTAGCCCAGTAATTGAGAAGTTTTTGCATCTAGGATTATTAAAAGAATGTCAATCTGATTTTAATGCCCCTATCCTACCAGCCAGCAAACCTGATGAGTCATACAGGTTAGTACAGGATCTGCAAGCCATGAACAAGATAACTGAGGATTTGTATCGTGTGGTGGCCAATCCCTACACGATATTAAATTGCTTAACACCTGAACTAACTTGGTTTACCGTTTCAGGTTTAAAAGATGCCTTCTTCTGCCTTCCTATCCACCTAGCCAGCCAGAAAATTTTTGCATTTGAATGGGAAAGTCCTAAAAGTGGGCAAAGAACTCAACTTACATGGACAGTACCCCCACAGGGATTTAAAAACTCACCCACTTTCTTTGGAGAACAACTTGCAAAGGAATTAGAGGCCTGGGAAGCCCCTCCAGAGGAAGCGAAGCTGCTATGAAGATGACATCCTCATAGCCACACGGACAAGTGAAGCATGCGTGGCCTGGACGGTAAGCCTCTTGAACTTTCTGGGACTCCAAGGGTACCGGGTATCAAAGAAAAAGGCTCAAGCAGTAAAACAGAAATTAACTTATCTGGGATACAAAGTCAGTACTGGACAATGTACCCTGGGCCAAAGCCGGAAGGAGGCAATATGCCAGACCCCAAAACCTCAGACTGCAAAAGAACTAGGAACTGTCCTGGGGATGATGAGTTGGTGCAGGTTACGGATCTGTTACTATGGACTGTTTGTTAAGCCCTTATATGAGCTTATTGCAACTGAAAGCAGGGAAATACAATGGACAGAGGAAGCTACGCAGGCCTTCCACCAGCTGAAGAAAGCCCTCATGTCAGCTCCAGCTCTGGGATTGCCAGACGTGAGTAAGCCTTTCCTCTTGTTCTCCAATGAGAAGCAAGGAATGGCCTTGGGAATATTAGCACAGGACCTCGGCCCGTTCCGGAGACCAGTTGCTTACTTCTCTAAGCAATTGGATGCAGCAGCTAAAGGGTGGCCTGGATGCCTCAGAGCTGCTGCAGGAGTTGTACTGAATATCCAAGAGGTAAGTCAATTCACCCTGGGCCACAAAATGACTGTGCCAGTGTCTCACACGGTGTCTGCAGTGCTGGAGGTGAAAGGCGGACATTGGCTTTTCCCACAACGATTTCTGAGATACCAAGCTATTATGGTGGAGCAAGATGCTGTGGACATTGTGGTGACTAATATTGTCAATCCAGCCTCCTTCCTCAGTGGAAACCAAGGGGAGCCAGTGGAGCATGACCGCCTGGAGGTACCCCCAGTACTCGGTGTACAGGGCTCGATGCACCAGTACATGATGTGCAGGCTGGAGACAATGTATATGTTAAGTCTCTTACAGAGAAGGCCCTGCAACCACAATGGGAGGGACCATATCAAGTGCTCCTTACTACCTTCACTGCAATCAAGACTAAGGAACAAAGTGCTTGGATCCACCACAGCCGTGTTAAGAAAGCTCCAGAAGCCCCTTGGAGAATAACACTGGGTGATGGTAAACTGAAACTGAAACTTACCCGCACAAAATGAATGCATCATGGTGGGTGGGGATTTGTGCTGAAGTGTTGTTTACAATCATTGCTGTAATCCAAAAATTAGAAAGTACTCCTAGCCAGAACAATGCTGAATGGCCTTGGTCCCAAGCCCTTACTCAATAGACCGGATCCATGGGAAAACCTTCCCATTTAAAAGGTTTAAACCTAACAACTGTGGTCATGTGCAAAAAGTAAATATAAAAAACGCTGCAATGGCAGAAACAGAGGTTGTGGTCACTTCAAGGGACCATGGGGGAGGTAATTAAGATAGGGTGTAGAATGATTATTGGGACTACCTATAGTAAAGCAACCCAAATCAGTGTAAATAAGCACTGGAAGATTTGCAATCGTCCAAATGAATTGGACTGTTGGCACAACTTCACATTAAGACAAACTGTCGACATGGTTTGCCTCTGGGCCTGCAACACTATTGGGCTGTCTTTCAAATTTAAAATAAATGCTATAGCTAAGCCTGTTACAACCCACCCCAGCACTCAAGCACAAACCCAAAATACGCCATTTAAGCTTGAACCTAGAGTTTATGAAATTGGCCCACACATAATAAGGAATACGGGTCAACAACAACAGTTATTTAATCCAGGATTATGACATTTCGAACTGTTAATGCAAACTACTATCTCGACAGTTCAGCCACCTTGTTCCCCCTTCATAAGGTCATCCTTCGAGGGATGGACAAGATGGCTACAAAAACAAGCGCACTTCAGAGACAGAATGCAAAGGGATTTAACCAAGATGTTAGGGACTGGGCTAGGGGTTTTGAATAGGATTGACTCAGAAATATTAATGAACAAATTAGCTGTAGCAGCTAGCCATCCAATAAAATTAAAACAGCCTTTACAGTCATCTCTTTTGGCATTGGGAAATAGTCAATGGCAAGTCTCGAGGGTGCTGCCGAAATGGAGAGAAATTGAAGATCAAGACCATAGCTTGCTAGCAGACACATTAATGGGGGCACAGGATAACATATCTTCAGCCCTCAGCTATATGCAAACACAATTATGGGTACAGTCAACAGCTGCTTTAATCATAAGAGAAGGAAGTGAAGGAGTCTTTCCCACTGAAGTGCTAAAGGTGGTCTGGGGCAGTGCTACAGACATTGAGAAAGATTTCCAGTCTTGGTGGACCATGGTAATTTTACATATAATCCCTCCACTAACACAGCTCCAGCCTTCGTGCTCACTCTGTGTAATGGCACAGTTCACGCTATTCACGCCATTGCTGCCTTAGGGCTCAGTCACGAGCAGCCAGCATTATACCCCTCAGAATACAGGGTATGGGCTTGGAAAATCCAGGGGAGATGGCAAACCGTAAACTTGGAACATTACATTGCTCAAGAACAACAGGGATTCATCTGTGACAGTAATGTGATTAGTGCTCAAGACATATGCCTTGACAATGACCAAGGCATTTGCCACTTTGAGATCCACCCAGATACCAACCAAGAAACGGTACTAGTGTATATAGGTGATGGCTGTGTGTGTTTAAGGACTGTGTGTGTGATGTCATAGAAATTGATAAGAACAAGGTTGCCGGGGTCAGGATTTTCACCCGCTCGACCCAGGCTAGATGTTTCTCTTCACCAGATAGAAGGAGGGCAGCTTGAGTCCTGGATAATTTCAACTGATTTATTGCAGGGTCCAAAAAGGATAGGAAAACATGGAGGGTAGGCTGAGGGACACACAGTGAGTCGAAGGGACAGCAGGGATGGTAACACCAGCAGAGGGATACCAGGGCGAGTGCGAGATCTCTGGGGAAAGTTACAGATTTTGTGCACAGCTACATGGAGGGGGATGGGAGGGGAAAAGTTTTCACAGGAGTAACTAATGAAAGATACAAAGGGTACAGGATGAGTGGGATGGGAAAGGGAGTACAGCATTCGAACCATGGGAAAGGAATGAATTTTCCCTGACTTAGACAATGGTGCTTTCCCAGGGCATTCCTGAGATAGCTTTCTCACCCATGACCCCCACATCTCCCCCTTCTTTCTTTATTAAATAAATTTTTCCAAGTGACTTTTCTATTACTCTTTTCAAACAACTCAGGGCAACCATTATCATGAAAATGACAACTTAAATCCACACCAAATTTTTGAGAATTGATACAAGCCACCTGGGGATTCCCCACTGTGTGAGTGCTTTACCTACTACATTGATGTCTCTGGTCTCCGTCATGAGGTCTTGCACTTGGTTTCGAATTTGCTGAATGCTGGCATGTATGGAGGTGCTTTTAGATGTTAAATTAAAACAGCACAGACCAGCAAAGTCCTGACAGCTGTGACCGTGCGCCAGAAGGAGAAAATCAATGTCAGCTGTATTTTGTAGGGTGGCGTGCCTGGTGGTTTCTTCTTCCGTGAGCAGATCTGACAGGGCTGCGGAGGCAGCTTTGGCCTGACGGCTGAGCCAACACCCCAGGTGGGAAATTTCACCGAGAGCCTTTGCAGCTGCGTATCAAGGTAGAAAAATGGATGCAGAGACTCTTTTGGATTCGCTCCAATCGTAAATTTTGTCATCGCAATTTGGGTCGAATTGACTGTAAGATCTCTTTTTGATGCCAATCTTTCTTGATTCTGCCAATTTATAATTTGTGATGTATTTGGGGTGAGGACAGTCAGCTGTTCGAGGCTGCAGGGACCTCCTTTGATCTTTGATGGGATCCCTGCCCACACTCTGTCGCCGCAGATAAGAAACACGCCTCTCGGTGACACTCTGGGAACATCACTGGACTCAGGTGGTGTGCTAGAGGTATAGTTGCACCATGTGGCTGAATTATACTTTCTGCTATTAGGTGTTACATCTTTCTGAGTTACTGTGCCTGAGACTGCAGAGTCATGCCAAATGGGTGTGTTTTGTAGGTAGAAAAACCTAACACAGTATGTAGCTGGAGCAGAGCCCAAGAGATCTAACTCCTGGGGCTCTTGTGTGGCATGTGGTAAAATCTTTGTCCAGGTGTCCCAGGTGTCAACCGGATTTGGTTTCTTCCCCGCATATGGATAATCTTTTTGCAACAGAGGCATTCCCACCAGGCACGTAGATAGAGGATTGTCCACGCTGCCCATTGGCAAGCAGATCTTATCTTGTTTCAGAGTTTTCGCCAGATTCTGCCATACATTTTCTGTCAGTTGTTGCACCATCCACCCTTCTGCTATTCACGGATGGAGCAGAATGGTGATTGCAGTGAAAAGCACTTGTTTGAATTTCATTCTTTCCAGGGTGGCCTTCCAGGGTGATTTTGCTGTAGCAAATAGCAAGAGAAACATATGACATTAAATTTCTGTACACTCTTTCAGTCACTCTCCTCACCCTCCCCCTTTTCTAATAATCGTAGGACACAAGCAGGAAAGAGAGGCGTGGGGACTTGTGGGATGGGTTGGGGGCAAGGTATGTGGGAAAAGGGATAGGGATAGTTGGGGAGGAAAGGAGGGGTTCTGCAGCAAGGTATGAGAGGGGAAAATATTTTTTTGTGATGAGAGTTCGTGCTACAATTTTGGGAATTCTGGTCTTCTTCTTCCGATGCTTCCAAGCGACTGCATCTGCTGCGGTGTCTGGCTGATCAGATGCATCTTGGCTTTTCCTGGGTGGGTCAGCAGGCTGATTTGCATTCAGGTAGGGTTTGACAAAGTGGCCTGGAATCCAGTTCGGCCCTGTTTCTGTTGAAACACACACGTACCCTTGGCCCCAGGTTATTAGTGGAAAAGGACCTTTAATTTGGTGGGACTCAGGGTCTCTGATGAGCACAGGTGGGCGTTCTTTGAGATGGGCAAATATGTTGTTATGCAAATGCCAAAGGATTGGAGGATTTGGCTCTTTTGAATGGCAGTTAAGAAAAGTGAGCACATATAGTGCTTTGCAGAGTCTTTCTTGAGGTGTCATTAAAAGGGCAGAATCTTTTTGTAAACCTAACAGGTTGTTAATTTCTTTGTGTGTGCGTTCTATTATTGATTGTCCCTGAGAGTTGTGAGGAATGCCGGTGTGATGGTGATTTCCCCAAGCTGAGAGAAAATTTTGAAATGCTTTGGAGGTGTAACTTGGTTCATTATCTGTCTTAATCTTTTTTGGAACTCCTAGGGTAGCAAAGGCCATGTTAAAGTGCTTGGTGACATCTTTGGCTTTCTCTCCTACATGCAGAGATGCAAAGATTGCACCAGAAAATGTATGTATACATACGTGAATATATTTTAATTTCCCAAAAAGTGGGTAATGAGTAATGTCTGACTGCCACAGGTCAAATGCATTCAGTCCCCTAGGATTGATACCTGTTAATACTGTTGGAAGGGCACGGGATTGGCAATTTGGACATGTGGCTACAATGGCACAGGCTTGTTCTTGTGACAATTTCAACTGACGTGCCAGGGCTGGCGCGTTTTGGTGGTAGAACATGAGGCTCAATTGTGCTTGTTTAAAAATGTCAGGTAAAGTTGGTGAAGTAATTGTGGTGGTGACTGTCATTGCCAATGCATCTGCCCTCTGGTTCCCCTCAGTAAGGAAGCCAGGCATGTCGGTGTGGGATCTTACATGTAGAATATGATAGGGTTGCTCTCCATGAGAGATGAGCCAGATGAATTCTGAAAGCAAGGAAAACAGCTGTTTGTTTTGCACGTCTTTGAGCAGAGCATGCTCTGCTCCATCAGCTATCCCGGCAACATAAGATGAATCAGTCACTAAGTTAAATGGTTGCTGGAATATCCTGAAGGCCCTCACAACTGCAAAAAGCTCCGCAATCTGGGGGGAACCTTCCATGGTCTGAACATCAGCTTCCCACTTTTGAGTGTTCAGGTCTTTCCAGGTAAATACCGATCTGTGGGACCTGCCAGACCCATCAGTGAACACTGTGACAGCGCCTTTAATAGGAAGATGACTTTGGAAAGTTTTTGGAACTAAATGGAATGAATCTTTGAATAATTTGTGCTTTGGGTAGTGAATTGAGACTTTCCCGAGATAGCTATCTAAAGCAATTTGGATGTTTTCATTTGTTTTTAATAAGGCGTCCAATTGATCTAACTTCAAAGGCAGGTAAATGCATGAGGGATCACAGCCTGCGGGGCTTCAGAGGCGATGGTGACTTTTGGCAATTAATTTTGCTAGCAACTCTGATGGTGTATACACTGTTTTCGCAGGCTGATGTGGGAGAAACAACCACTCGAGTATGATGAGTGAGTCTTTCTGTGTCGTGTCCCACTGAAATAGGAGCCCATGAAAGTGTGGGCACTTACCCAGGATGACAAATTCAATCGGAAGGTTTTTTCTGACATGTTGAGCCTGTCGTGTCCTCATTGCCTCTGCTACTTTCTGCAATGTTTCCTCTGCCTCTGGTGTCAGGGTCCGTGGGGCTGTGGGGTCGGTGTCTTTCTTCAGCAAGGAGAACAGTGGAGCCAGCTCTTGCCTTGTCAAGCCGAGCAAAGGCCGGACCCAAGTGATGATCCCACAAATGCGTTGAATGTCCTCTACGGTCTGTGGCTGTTCATTAATAGAAAAAATCTGTGGTGTTACAGTTCTCCCAGTGATGAGATACCCAAGGTATCTCCACAGTGCTGACATTTGTATTTTGTCCTGAGCAATTACAAAACCTGCTTTCTCAATAGTAGAAACAGTCTTTTCGAGAGCGGCACTAAGGTAACTTTTGGTGGCAGCACAAATAAGTATGTCATCCATGTAATGGACTATGATAGCTTCAGGAAACTGATTCCTGACAGGTGATAAAACCTGAGCAACCTACATTTGGCATAACACGGGGCAGTTTTTCAATCCTTGAAAAATTGAGGATTGATACCCATTGATACCTTTTAAAAGTCTCACTTCTGTTCAGAGATGGTACTGAAAATGCAAATCTGAGGGCATCTCCTGGGTAAAGTGGGATGTTAAAGAAGCAGTCCTTGATAGCAAGGACAGCAAGCTGCCAATCTTGGGGAAGCATAGAAGGGGAGGGGAGGCCAGGCTGAAGGGGGCCATATCTTCAATAACCTCATTAATTTTTTGAAGGTCTTGGAGCAGATGCCAACTGCTTTTGCCAAGCTTTCGGATGACAAAATCTGAGGTATTCCACGGGCTAGATGATGTAACTAATTGCTCGAGTTTTTTCTTGCTCCTTGACTGATTCGATGAGCACATTTAATTTGTCTGATGGGCTGGGCCACTGATCCACCCACACTGGAACATTGGTTTTCCAATTCAATGGTGGGGAAGTTTGCTCTGCAGTGGCCCATGCTAAAAATCCCACTTGGGGTCAGGGATATCAAGGTGGGCACCCCACTGGGATAAAACATCCCTGCCTAATAGAGAGATATTGGATGACACGACAAATGGTCAGATGGTGGAGACTTGCCCCTCAGGCCCCTCTACGCTTACAAGATGAGGACTTTGCATGGGATTGACAGCTCCACCAACACCGGAGATTGTGCCACAAGGGGACACCAGTGCCCAGTCGCGGGGCCACTTTGCCCTGGGGAGGATAGTAACGTCCACTCCTGTGTCAGCCATGAGACGAAGTTCAATGGATTTCCCATTTTTGGAAATACAAGAATCAATCAGGGGTTTGTCTTTACAAATCTAGTGACATGCAAACGCATCAAAATTTGAATCAGGTTCAACCTCTGAATCCTGGCCGGTTAAAATTAACATTTGTGCAAAAGGTGCAAATTTTAACAATGTAAATGGTGGATTGTAACAAACAACTGACACAGTAATTTCATTGCCTGGATTTACAGTCACAACTTCTGGTAATATACTTACCTGATCTGGAGTGTGTTCACTGTCCCCAAACAGCAGGACTGTAGTTGGTTGAGGGTGGAAAGGGGGCTCAAGGTACCCAGCTGGAACTCAAACTAGATCTTCGTCAGGGAAAAGTAGATGGACAGAACTTACTAACACTGGTCGGAGGCTTTGGGGAAAGTTCCGGGTTCTGCGGAACAACCACAGTCTGTCCTCATGACTGTGGTCCTCTGCGAGGAGCCTGTTGGGGCGGGGGACTCCTGGATGGCTGGCAGCTGAGGTGGGCTTTGCAGGCAAGGCCGGTAATTTGCTGTTGTCGCGCGGCGTGGCCCCATGCTCTGCCAAGCGTTTCCCTGGATTGGCTGATAATATTGCTGCTGAAAGTTGTATGTGGGCTGATAGGGCTGTTGGAAAGGAGGAGGCCTAGGAGGTGGAACATAGTTAATAAATTGCCCAACAGGAAGGTGAGGACAGTCTTTCTGGAAATGTCCAAGTTGGGCACAGTAAAAGCAACGGACATTGCTAATGTTTGTCATGGCTTCCCTCACTCCCTTGCTCACTGCAAAAGACACCAGGGCCAGCACTTTGGGGACAGAGGCTCCTGTTCAGGGTGGTGGCACTATGTCCCTAGCAACAAGCTGAAAATGCAGCTGTGGCAGGGATGTTGGACATGGCTTGGGGATGGCTGATGAGAGGCGCAGGTACAGGTACAGGTCTCCCTGATGGAAATCTTTGGCCGATCTTGTGAAGCTGCAGAGATGCTCCTGTGAAGAGAGGAGGTGGCTGAGGCCCCAGCTGCCAGTGGCACACAGGGACCCTCGTGCACAGCAGGGCCCAGAGCTGGCAAGGCTCCCCAGCACGGCTGGAGCTGCTGGCACAGCTGGGCCCAGCTGGACAGCTGCCCCTCAAGGCCCCGGCCAGCAGGGCACGGCTCTGGGCAGGGTCCCTGGCCAGGAGCGGGCCCCAGAGCGCCTCTGCCTTTCAAGGGCAATCTCGGCCCTGCTCTTTCTCCTCCCCACCTCCCTCTGCCTCTGCCCCGTGCCCCTGGGGCTGCTCTTGGCCACAATTGCTAATGCGTGATTGTTCTCTCAGGAAAGGGACATGGAGAAGCTGCCTCCAGCATGCAGCATGATCTTCACACTGTGACTGGCAAGGACTTCCAGTCAATCCATCTCTCGATCCCAGTACCCATGGGAGCACAGTTCAGAAGCGTTTCCATGCCGTGCTGGATTGCCCACGTGCTTTAGGAACTCGGCATTGCATGGAGCTCCTTCCTCAGTGGGAGCAGGCACGGCCTCAGCTGCAGCCCCGGTGCTGCCTGTGGCGCAGGGAGCGGCCGTGGCTGTCGCTGTGCTCGGCTGCAGCACAGGGCCAGGCCGGAGCGGGGCCCTTGTTGTGCCTCCGCCGCTGCTCGGCAGCACCGCCGGAGCCCGGGGCCGCGGCCCTTCCCCGCCGGGGCCGGGACCTGCCCGACAAGGGTGCGGCGGCTCCAGAGACCCCGCCCGACCCCCAAGGATGGGCTCCGCCCGCCTGCCAGCCGCAAGGCTTGGCAGGAAGCTTTCTGCCCACTTTGCACAGCCTCCACCCAGAGTGGCCCTTTCCTGCGCTGAGGAGATGAAAAACCCCACTGCACATCTCATGAGGGATCCCTGCACACCTTAGTAGAGACCATCAAGACTCCTTTCTGACTCCTGAGGGATCCCTGCACCCCTCAGCAGAGACCCCAAAATATCCCTGTGTGCCTCACAGAGAATCCATGCACACCAATGCAGAGACCCCAGGGCAGCCTAGTGTGCCTCACAAATGAGCCCAGCCTCCTGCCCACCTTAGGAAGGACTCAGCTCCTCTCCAGGCCTTGACGGCAAGCACTAAACCGCCATGTTAATCACGAGGAACTCAAGCCCCTGCCAGCCTTACAGATGTCTCCAGTCCCCTGTATGCCACAGAAGAGATCTCAAATCCCCTAAGAACCTCACGAGGAACCCCAGCCCCGTGCACCACTCTACAAAGGACGCAAAGCCCTGCATGCCTTCCTGCAAAACCCAACACCTACAAAACCCCCCCTCCAGCTCATGTGCCTCATGAGGGACCCCGGCCAAGTGCCATCCTTACAGGGGTCCCCCAATGCCCTGCATGCCATAGAAAAGCCAGGCTTGTCATTAACTCTAGCCAGCAGTGTGTTCCCTGGCAGAAACCAATTCCCTTCTGGGAATCGGGAAGACGTGTTGTTTTGCCACCTGCATCTGTGGGAGCAATGGGGAGCGTGAGCCCGTGCTGTGCTGCACTGCTGAGCTGGCAGCACGGTGGATACGGGCAGGACGTTCTCTGTTTCCCCCAGAGCTGGGGCCTGCAGGCACCTTGCCGGCCCTTGGCACAGGCTGTGCCAGCCAACAAAGCCCAGCAGGCCGGGAGGAGAGCCCGGGGGCAGCAGGAAGCTGAGAGAAGCCCCTGCTCTCGAACTTAGGCAGTTCTTGCAGAAGCAAAGATGGTGACTTGAAGAGATTCCCACTGTGCTCAAAGTTTGCCTCTGAAAACTAAGAGGTGAGCTGGTCAAGAATCCCAGGAAATATCTGGGAAAAGGTTTTATGTGACTTGGTTGTGACTAGATATAAAGTTCCCGTGGGAAAAGATCTTTGCCTCTGCAGCAGGCTGGCTGTCTTAGCATGTCTTAGTTCTTCACAGAGTAAAGAGTACCACTGAAATGCCACTTTATATTTTATTGTATATTGGTAAATTATTTTCTGCAAAACTACTTTCAAACATAGAAATGTATTCTAGAAAAAGGGACGAACTATGTGCTGAATTGTCTCAGCAAGAAATATTTCTAAATATTTCTAAAAATTAGAAGTCCAGAAAAAATAGGGTTGCCTTTTCGGGAATCTAAAACTACTTTGTAAAGTCCTTAACTACTGCACTACACGGGAATAAATATTTAGGGATGTCTCTCTACAGTAAAAAAAATATTTAAAATATTTTTTTAAAGAAAAATTTCTAAAAATGAAAAACAAAGACAAAATAGGGTCGCTTGTTCTCAGGAGCCCCACACTGCTGCCTGCCCCCTGGGCTCCCCCAGCCCATCGAGACACTGCCGCTGGTCACAGCAGCCCCTGCCTGGCTCCTGCCTGCCCACACCGTGGCCATCCCCAGCTGCCCCTGGGCACGGAGCTCAGCCAGTGCTGGTGCCAGGTGGGCTTTGCTGCTGCTACCACCCAGACACTGGGGTGGCAGCTCCATCTCTGTAGTGCAACAGAAGAAGGGGCCATCGCCTACCCTGGTGGGGCAGCAGGGCTTAACTCCAGTGTTGTTTAGAGGGCAAGGCCAGGGAGCTCAGGGGCAGAGGCAGGGATGTGTTGGTCTCAGGATGGGCTGGAGGGTGCTCGGCTGGGCCTGGGGTCTCCAGAAGACCTTGAGAATTGGCTGGGATGGGATGCAGGGAGATCAAAAAAGGGATGAAGGCATCTTGGGGAGACTTATAGAGAGAGCAGGCGGCAGTGGGATCTACAGGGTAGTAGGAGGTTTCCTTGTAGATGGCTGTTCTTGGGTTCCCTTCACAGAACAGTTGAGAGGGCTGTCCAGGCCGTTATTACTGTGGGAGGAGCAGCTCACGCTGTCTGGGTGTGAGGTGCAGCCACCGTCTTCCAACTCCTGTCCAGAGGTGCTCCTGTGAAGAGAGGAGGTGGCTGAGGCCCCAGCTGCCAGTGGCACACAGGGACCCTCGTGCACAGCAGGGCCCAGAGCTGGCAAGGCTCCCCAGCACGGCTGGAGCTGCTGGCACAGCTGGGCCCAGCTGGACAGCTGCCCCTCAAGGCCCCGGCCAGCAGGGCACGGCTCTGGGCAGGGTCCCTGGCCAGGAGCGGGCCCCAGAGCGCCTCTGCCTTTCAAGGGCAACCTCGGCCCTGCTCTTTCTCCTCCCCACCTCCCTCTGCCTCTGCCCCGTGCCCCTGGGGCTGCTCTTGGCCAGGCAGCCTCAGTGGGAGCCAGCCCAGCAATTGAGAGGCCAACGAATGAAATCAGCAGCAGCAGAACCCCCAGCAGAGTTATTTGGACAATCATGGACTGGCAACAACTCGACCCCAGGCTCTCTGGGAACGTTTCCTCTCTGCATTAGGTTTTCATAAGAACCTATTCCTGGGAAAGGTGTCGAAAACACAATTTTCTCATCCAGTAACTCCAAATTCAGACACAGCATAAAATAATGATAATCTCTGAAAGAAGCAGGCCTGCCATTAACCTTGGCCAGCAGCTTGCTCCCTGACAGAAACCCCTTCCGAGGCCACCCTGGGCATTGGGAACAGGTCTTGTGGTGCCGGCTACATCTGTGGGAGCAATGGGGAGCATGAGCTCATGCTGTGCTGCACTGCTGAGCTGGCAGCACGGTGGATACGGGCAGGACGTTCTCTGTTTCCCCCAGAGCTGGGGCCTGCAGGCACCTTGCCGGCCCTTGGCACAGGCTGTGCCAGCCAACAAAGCCCAGCAGGCCGGGAGGAGAGCCCGGGGGCAGCGCAGCTGCTTGGGCAGTGGCTGCTGCCAGGGACACGGGCCAAAGCCAGCCCTGAGCAGCCACTGCCACCCCTGGCCCTCCCTGCCCCGTGACAGCTCCTCCAGCCCCAGGGGACAGGCTCAGGCCCTGTCAGGACCCAGCGCAGCCCCTGCCCAGTCGAGAGCCAGGGCTGGCTCTGGCCCTGGGCTGGCGGCAGGGCTCCCGCTCGGGGCTGCTCCTGTGCCTTGGGCCTCTGGGCACTCAGGGCCAGCTCCGCAGCAGCTGCAGCGCCAGGGACGTTGCTGCACCAGTCCCGTTTCCCCGGGGCTCTGAACCAGCTCCAGAGGCCTGGAAGCCGAGGCGCCTCCAGCTTTGGCTGCTGCCGGGCTGGGCAAGGGCAGGCCCTGGGGGAAGAGCTGCTGCCACACAGCCCCGGCCAGGGCTGAGCCTGGCACAGCAATTACCTGCTGTGCCTGTGCCCGTGTCTGGCATCGCCTTCCTCCCTGCAGCAGGGGCTGGTACCGAAGATGGAGTGCTTCCTTCAAGAAATGCCACCTTCCACTGAAGCACTATGTCCATCTCTTGACAAAGGAAGGGAGACAGCTGCATCAGATGGAGCTGTTCCCAATTGGGTGGTGGCATCAGAGGTAATATTTGTGAAATTTATGGAGCAGGAAAATGGCCAGATTACAGTGGCATGATGAGAGCACTTCTACCTCCAAACAGACACCCTATTCCTAATCTGCAGGGCTGGATATTGTGGGGGATCTCAGGGTGTGTTACAGTTTGGGCATGGCCTGTCAGCTGATGCCAAATAACTTCCTACAGAGGCTGGGCAGAAGCTGCAACCAGGCCAGGCTGGCAAACAGCCCTGCAGGGCATGAAAGCAGCAGTGGGGCAGCGAGGCTGCCAGGGATCCCTTCCTGCTCTGCCGGGCACGGCGTGTCCAGATGTGCAGCCAAAGCTCCCGGCTGCTGACTCCCAGGGGAAGCATGAGGGAAATGCACCCACCTTGTCTTGTCTGCAGGAGTTCCTTCAGCTCTTGCCTCATCTGTTTGGATGGTTCCAGGGATATCTTATCTGTTGTATCTTGGATTTTCCCTGTTGGAGTACCTTAGAGAAAAATATTTCCATTTCCCAGGAATAGATCCGACAAAAGTAGGGCTCAGCCTGTGGGGTCAGCAGGGACACACTACTCACCCCTGTGACGGGAGCTGGGCTTGAGTGCAGCATCCAAGGTAGGAGCTGGAGAAGTCCTCCCTGTAGACACATCTGTAACACAACAGCCACAGAAGCTTCTGTCACCTGGTGCCTGCCCGCTTGTCTACAATTCTTCCTTGGTAGCACACTGACAACATACCTGCAGGAGGCTCCAAGGGCTTCAAAACTTTATTCATCCAAGCTGATGGAGAAGCCTTCCCAGACACCTCATCTAGAATGGAGCACAGATGAGAACATTTTCCAGGGTGTGCTGGGATCCCCTTCTGCCACAGGGAACTGGGCACTGCAAGGGGGTTGGGTAAGGCCGTGGGAGCCAGATGTGAATGGACATGGCCAAAGCTGCACAGGGGCCTGGGGAGCTCTGGGCTGGCTCCTGATCACTCTCCACACTCTTTCCCTGCCCTCAGCAACATTCCATGTTGGGGTGGCTGGAGCAGTGCAGGGCCCTGGAACTCTCCCCCTCACACACAGAAGAAATCCTCCCTAAAGCACGGGGGCAAACTGCAGCAGGCAGTGCCACAGCTATCCATCCCTCCCTCCCTCTGTCCCTCCTGCCCTCCTTCTGCTGGGACACCCCCCAGATCCCAAGGGCAAACAGCCAGGCCCTCTCAGGACACACTGGAGCCTTGCTCTCCCCCTCTGTCCTTTCCCCACCGTGGGCACCCTGTGCAGTCGCTGCCAGGTTTCAGGACATGTCTCCCATGGAGGGACCCCAGCAGGACTGCTCAGGACCCGAGTGCCCTGAGCCTGCTCGGGATAATTCCCCTGGGCTGTGCCGCTCTAGTCCAGGCTGTGCCTGCACTGCCAAGCAGCAGAGAGGGCAGCTCAAGCCTCAGCAGGGCTCAGGCCCAGAGGCACAGCAATTACCTCCTGGGCCTGTGCCTGGCATGGCCTCCCTTCCTGCAGCAGAGGCTGCCATGGAGCCACTGCTTCTCCTGGGAAATTCTTCCTTCTGCCCTGCCTCTCCATCCACTTCTGGAGAAAGGAAGAGGGACGGCTGGATCAGGTGGGGTGTTCCCCACTGGGGAGGTGGCATCTTCAGCAGCCAGTACTTGTGAAAGTCATGGTTAAGGATCAGGAATCCACACAATTTTCTGGGTAGACCAGGGCCCATCTTCATCATAATACCCACCCTTAGTGATCATCCTGGAGACTATGAAATTTCAGGGGATCTCAGGCACATGGTGCAGTTTGGGCTGCCTGTCAGCTAATGCCCAATGCCTTCCTGCAGGGGCTGGGAAAAAGCTACAGCCAGGCCAGGCTGGGAAACAGCCCTGCAGGGTGTCAAAGCAGCAGCAGCAGCAGCAGTGGGGCAGCGAGGCTGCCATGGATCCCTTCCCGCTGTGCCGGGCACGGCGTGTCCAGATGTGCAGCCAAAGCCCCCGGCTGCTGAGTCCCAGGGGAAGCATGAGGGAAATGCACCCACCACGGCGTCTCTCCAGATCACTCGGCATCTCCTCCATGTGTTTGGATGCCTCCAGGACTTAGTGTCTCCTCTAAGTTTGTTCTCCATTCTCAGGGGACCTGAAGTGAAATAGTTCCATTTCCCAGGAATGGATCCCACAAAACCAGTGCTCAGCCTGTGGGGTCAGCAGGGACACGCTACTCACCCCTGCGATGGGAGCCAGGCTTCTGTGTAGGGATCAGCAAAGGAGCAGGAGAAGTCCTCCCTGCAGACACACCTGTAACTCAACAGCCACAGAAGCTTCTGCCATCTCTGCTGATCTGCACGGGCACCGCTGAGACGCAGGAGCGGTGAGGGGATCGTGCAGGGCGAGGGCACACACGTGCATGGTTCTGTGCTGGCACATGCAGCGATGCCCCCCTGGCCCAGCTTTGGGCTCTGAACTGGCAGCTCTCCCACGGAGGAAAGCCTTGACCTACCCTCAGCATCTCCCAGATGCTCAGTAATGGGTATGGGCTGGGAATCCCGATCATCTTCATCAACAGCATCATCTTCATCAACTTCAGCTGCAAAGAAAGCCAGGACACAACAGCTCCTGTGACCCTGCTGAAGATTCTCCTTCAGGCCCGAGTGGCAGTGAGGGCACCTGGGTGTTTGCTGCCCTCCAAGGCACTCCCTCAGCTCTGCCTCCCACTCAGGAGCAGGGGCAGGGGGACCACGTGCCTGCAGTGGCCCCACACTGGGATGGAAGGAGCCCCTTGCAGGGCAGTCGGGGCAGAAAGGACTCCCTGGAGCTGCCAGCAGCTCTAAAGCCAGCCAAGGGCAGGGCCAGGGCTTGGCAGTGGCAGCAGGAGCAGCTCAGGCTCCCTGGGGCTGGCAAAGGAGCTGCCAAAGGCTCAGCCCCGGGGCACAGCCCTGGGCCCGGCCCCTTCCCTCTCTGCCCTTCTCCCTGGCTGCACAGAGCACATGGAAGGACACACTGGCATTGCACACAGGAGGAAGGCTGAAAGCTAAATGCTCCCTTCTCTCACTGACAGCGATCCTGCGTGATCACTGTTGGGCACAATAGTAGAAACTTTGAGGCCAGGATTTCCAGAATCCATCAAACTTCAGAGGATCTCAAGGGAAATGACAGAGGAATATTCCTCTGGACAACGATTACACTTGGACAGTGATTACTCTGTTAGGAAAGGGTTGCTGGCAACCTACCTTCACCAAGCTCCAAGATCCTTAAACCATGGTTTACCAGCATTTCCAAATGATGCAAGTCACGATCCCAATCTAGAAAGGAGCACAGATGGGAAGCGTTCCATGGTGTGCTGGGATCCCCTTGTATAGGGAACCGAGCACTGCAAGGGGGTCAGGTAATGCTGTGTGCCTGCACTGCCAAGCAGCAGAGAGGGCAGCTCAAGCCTCAGCAGGGCCCAGGCCCAGAGGCACAGCAATTACCTCCTGGGCCTGTGCCTGGCATCGCCTCTCTTCCTGCAGCAGAGGCTGGCATGGAAGCACTGCTTCCTCTGGGAAATGCTTCCTTCTGCACAGGCTCTCCTTTCATTTCTGGAGAAAGGAAGAGGGACAGCTGGATCAGATGGAGCTGTTCCCCAGTGGGGAGGTGTAGGAGAGTGCCCCCCTAATGACAGAGTGGCAAAGCTAGCCTTTGTCCCCCAAAAAAGGAAAAAAGCCCAGAAGTTTCTCCCAACTATCAGGTGAAAAGCCACCTCATAAGACCCCAGAGGCTTCACTAAAACCTTGGGGTCACCTAATTGGATAGAAGCGAAAAGGTCCTGCCTGGCCCATCAAGTAGAAAAGAGGAGGACAAAAGGACCACGAGGCTTTTGTGAAGGTGTTTATACCAGTGGCAGACTGCTGTACCTGGATCGGATTTTCTGTTTGTCATTTTGCCTTTTATTAAACCTTTTTGTTTCTAACACTGCAGCAGAAGCCATCCTGCTCATTATTTGCCTCCAAAGGTAATAGCTGAGCTATCCTTGGGTGTGCTGGGTTCCCTTTTGAAGGTTTATAACACCCGGCCTGAGAAAAAAGAACCCAGCACGTGGCGCCTGGACAGTATTTCTCCTATTGAGGAAGATGGTCTAGGGATTTTTTGATTACCTCCATCAAAATAGGACATTTTTACTTGGTATTTGTGTTTTTGAGGGAGCAGGCCTGCACCTGAGTTTTTTGTCCCTTTAAAATAGAAAACCCAGAAGAAGGCATTTGAGATTGAGAGGGAATCTCGAATCAAAGCCTCATACTGGTGAAGAGGAGGCTGTAATCAGAGACGGGACTGGAGCAGCACCGCAGCCTCAGAGGACTCTGTCGCTCAGCTCAGCTGATTTGTCACTGTTGTGACCCAGGACCTGGGAAGAATTTCATACCAAGAAGGACAACTGGAAAACTCTGGTGAGTGCCACCATGGGAAATTGGTTTTCTTTAGCTGAGCAGGATTTTTTTTCATATTTCAATTATAAGTTAGAAATTCAAGATATTCAGTTTGACAAGAAACAGCTTAAAAAGCTTGTAAAATGGGTCTTAACAGAGTTCCCAAACTCAGACATGTCTCAGAAACTCGATCCAGACTTCTGGGATTCGGTCGGACTGAAATTACATAACATGGAAAAGAATAAGAAGTCCAACTTAAAGCTGCGTCCAATATTCAGGACGGTCTTAAAATTTGTAACAATGGAAAGTGCAAAGCAAGCAAAGAATGCACACAAGCAAGCAAAGATCAGGGACAGGGCAGAATGCAGGCAGCAACAGCAGGACCGGGAGGAGAGGAGAAAGAGGAGTTCTGAGGGGACCCAGAAGCCTTCCCTTATCCCAGTCGAGAACCAGAAACCCCGGAGGAGCGGCCGGGAGGTTTTTCCTGTGAGGTGCACAGCAGGTCCTGCACCGAGAGGGAGCTGGCAGCAGATCAGTTTTGCTGAGTTAAAAGAGATTTGCAGAGCCTCTCGTTTGTATGGTAGCGATTCTGCATATTTCAGAAGTCTTTTACAAGCCACCTTTACAGCAAATGTATTTACTCCACACAATTTAAAGCATCTTTGCACATCCCTGCTGTCCCCAAGAGAATTTTCTCTGTGGGAACTGGCATGGAAACGTTTGTTAAATGACCTTTTAGGAGGTTATGCAGGAACTCCAGCCACTGCAAATTTGACTATAGATCAGCTCAGGTGGAGGAGCTCATACAGATCCTCAAACACAAGCCCGAACTCTCAATAAACAAGTATTACAGGATATCAAAGAAGCAGCAAAAACAGCTTTGTTACAGGTTCCTGATGGCAACAAACCAGAACTAGATTTCACAGAAATAAAACACAGAATAGATGAGCCTTATATTAAGTTTTTGGACCGTTTGAAAATAGCATTGGAAAAGCAGATTCCAATAGACCGAGCCAGACAGGAGTTATTAAAATGGCTCGCAATTTCTAATGCAAACCCGAGCTGCAAAAAAGTGTTAGGTGCATTGCCACAGGATCCTGAGCCCACCCTGACCCAGCTCGTGGATGCTTGAACTGCCTGGGCACCCCTGAGCCTGCAGCAGCCATGCAGGCAGAGGTGCTGGCCAGTGCCATCACAGCAGCTCAGGAAAACACCCCAAAGCAGCAGGAAAAAGCAGCAGCAATGCAAACACAAGCCCTAGCAGAGGCTCTAAGAGCATTCAGAGGTGCAATTGAAAACCAGCAGACTCCAAGGGACACGTGCCATTCGTGTGGCCAGAGAGGTCATTTCAAAGGGGATGTCCTGGGGCCCGCAGAAGGCCACTGCCCAGAAACAGTGGATGCAGAGGTTTCTGTCACGTGCTAACAGCTGTCACCCAGCACAGGGCTGTCCGTGCCATCTGCCGGGAAACGTGCAGCCCGGCACGGGGCAGTGGCTGCCATGACACAGGAACCCTGCACCAGGGGCAGAGAGCACCACAGGCCACCACGGTCAGAGCTGCAGCACGTCTGTGCAGGACTGCCGACCACAATGTCCCCAGGTGCCAGACTGGAGCTGTCCCCAGCCCAGCCAGTGGTGCTGACCAATGCCATTGCTCACACAGTGCCCACAGGACAGCTGGGGCCTGAACCACAACCACGTCAGTTCCTCATCGTGGGAGTGAGCAGATCCCATGCAGAAGGTTTTTATGTCATTCCAGCTGTGCTCTCTGTCACCTGTTCACAGGAAATTACAGTCTTAGCTTTGTGTCCAGACCCTCCATGCTTTTTACCCAAAGGACTGACCACAGCACAAGCTTTCCTCCTACCAGAGTCCCAGAACAGCACAGCTGCCATGGCCTGGACCAGGCTCATCAGCCGCGGGCGGCCTCAGCTCACCTGTGTGCTGCAGCCCCTCGGGCAGCCATCACCCTCAGTGGCCTGACAGATCCCGGAGCAGACGGCATCTGGCACCGGAATGGCCACAGGACTGGGCCACGGTGCCTGCGCTGGCTCAGCTGGCAGCTATTGGTGGTCACTGTGAGAGCTCTCGAAGCTCCCACTCAGGCACATTTGAGGGGCCTGCAGGTCGTGTTGCCACCACAAGACCATTCGTTGTAGGAGCTGATTTTGTTCTTTGGGGCCGGGGCATTTTGTCGCAATGGGGTGTGAGGTTAGAAACTGGATTTTAACAAAAGCTGTTGATGGACATAACACTTTAAAACTGACATGGACATCTAATACATCCATCTGGGTCAGCCAGTGGCCCTTACCCAAAGAGAAACTTGCTGCTTTAGAGCAGTTGGTACAGGAACAGTTAAACAAAGGTCACTTAACTCCAACTACTAGTCCCTGGAACACCCCAGGTTTTGTAATCAAAAAGCCAAACAGTGGGAAGTGGAGGTTGTTGCAGGATCTCAGAAAAGTTAATGAAGTGATTCAAGAAATGGGTTCTTTACAACCAGGTTTACCCTCTCCTGTTATGATTCCAAAAGATTGGAAGTTGTCTGTTATTGATTTAAAAGACTGTTTTTTCAATATTCCTTTGCATCCAGATGATGCACCAAGATTTGCATTTTCCATCCCATCCATAAATCAGCAAGCACCCTTGAAAAGATATCATTGGCTTTCTCTACCAGAAGGAATGAGAAATTCCCCGAGTATATGCCAGTGGTATGTTGCAAAAATACTTTCCTCAGTTCGTGCACAATATCCAAATTCTCTCATATTACATTACATGGAAGATATTTTAGTAGCAGCAAAGGACCAAGCATCAATGCAAGAGACAACAGATCAGGTCATCTCAGCAGAGGAGAAAGCAGGACTCGCTGTAGCAAAGGAAAAAATACAGACACTTCCTCCCTGGAAATATTTAGGATACAGGATGACAGAACAAACGGTAACCCCGCAGCCACTCCAGCTAAGGACAAATCCAAAGACATGGAATGAAGTGCAGCAGCTGGTGGGGACTCTGAACTGGCTTCGTCCACTACTAGGCCTTTCAAATCAGGACTTGGCTCCTCTGGCAGACTTGTTGAGAGGAGACACAGCTTTAAACTCACCGCGAGAATTCAACAAAGAAGCTCAAAATGCTTTGGACAAAGTGATGAGAGCCATCCAGATGTGCCAGGCTCATCGGTATAATCCTAACCTGTCTTTTTTGTTTGCAGTTTTAGGAGAGAGTCCATAGCTTCATGGTTTAATATTCCAGTGGGATCTAGAGAAGAAGGACCATCTGATAATCTTAGAGTGGGTTTTCCTGTCTCGTCAATTGGGTAAAACTATAACAACTTGCCCTGAAATTATTTCACAATTGATTATCAAGGCTAGATCTTGAATGCTTTCCCTTGCAGGAAAAGATTTTGCAGAAATCTTCCTGCCTGTCACATCCATCTATTTAGAATGGTTAATTCAAAATTCAGAAGTCATGCAATTTGCTTTGGAAAATTTTGCAGGAAAAATTTCAGTCAATTGTCCCAAACATGAGCTATTAAGTTCATCTTTAAAATTAATTCATAAGCCTTTAAGAAGTAATGCACCCCTCGAGGCAATCACGTTTTTTACAGACGGTTCTGGGAAGTCTAAAAGGTCTGTGATTGCTTGGCAAAATTCAGAGACAAAAAAATGGGAATCAGATATTGAGGAAGTAGATGGTTCTGCACAGATTACAGAGTTAGCAGCAGTTGTACGGGTCTTTTCAAAATTCACATTTCCTTTTAATTTAGTAATGGATTCAATTTACGTTGCAGGTGTGGTGGAAAGAGCAGAAGGATCTCTGCTGAAAGAAGTTTCTGATGATCAGTTATACGGTTTGCTTAAAAAGTTAATCCTACTTCTTTCCATTCAACAAGAACTTTACTTTGTAATGCACATTCGCTTACATTCTTCTCTTCCAGATTTTTTAGCAGAAGGCAATGCCATGGCTGATTTGTTAGCCGTGCCAATCCAGCACACACTTTTTAATGTTATTGAACTCTTCCCCTGTTGTTGTTGATTTAAGCTTCCACTCACCTTACCTTCTTTTGGGTACCACTGTGCTTTTTCTTGATGTAATCCATTTAAAAATGTCTAGGGGACCTAAACTGATACTGTCCCATGGCCAAATTTCACTTAAGTGTGTCCCCCTGCACACTCAACAATGAATCAAATTAAATTCTTTTGTACCATATTGATAAAAAAGATTATTTCTGTATATTTGTCCCTCTCTATCCCTTTGTCTTTTCAATTGCACTTCTTTCTCTTTGAATGTATCCTCTGAGTTGGTTTCACTTCCTTGTTCAAAGCATACCCATCTTTCTTTCACAGGGCACTCTCCTGACATCCTCTGGCTTGGGTTTGCAATATTTTTAGCCAGCCCATATAGTTTATTTTCTTCTTTACAGGTTGTTAACTGGGAGTGATCGATGCATTTGGGATTCATGTCTGTGTGTACTCTGATGAGTACACGTACTGTATCTCCTCTATACAAGGGATAGTAACACTTCTCACAAGTGTTTCCTCCACTTCCTCCAAAGTGGGTGAGTAGTAGCATTGCTACGAGTGGGAGTCTGGTACGGACTGGCCTCCTCACCTCTCGAACCACAGGGGTTTTCTCGGTGCCCAGAGAGTATTTCCTGGAGGTAGTTCCCAATCCAGTCTTGCCTCCCACTTCTGGTTTTCCCTTCTTCTGGAGACATTCTTCCATGACCTTTATTGTACCGACTCCCTTTCTTCAATTTGGTCCCAATTAGGGTTGCAAGGAGAGTGCTCTATGGAACAGTACCGGAAACTGAGATCTTATTTTGATTGTCATTCTTAGCTGAACAAAACTTGACCTTGTACTATAACAAACATTAACAAACTTTAAGGATTTAAGGATAACAATGTAGATGCTTCCCGTGGGGGGTTGTGTCCAGGGTTGCGCTTCTTTTGCTGTTTTCCTCAGGACCAATTTCAAGTCTTTATTGTCTCTGCTGCCTATAGTCCATTTGCTTGCCTCATGTGGGGGTTGTACTGGACCCTTCACTGGACTTGCATGTGTCCACCCCCACTCCTTTGTTCTTCCTGCGGTGTTTGTTGTAAGCAGCACCTGGAAGGGGCCCTCAAAGCGAGCAGTGAGTGGAGAGGTTTTCCATGATTTAATCAATACCCGGTCTCCTGGGTTAATACTACGTATTTTACAGTTCAGTGGGGAAGTTTGGGGAAGGTGTCCCTTTTCCCTTAGTTCTTCCAGGGTTGCTGTTACTGTTTCTAAGTATTTTTGCATTGTCATGCCCCCTTCTAGATGTTCCCAGGTACTGTACAGGGTAAGCAAGAAAGGCAGCCCAAGCAGCATTTCATAAGGAGAGACCCCTAGATCTGTTCTGGCTCTTGTTCTTATTTGTAATAGGGCTAGATGTAAACATTTGACCCAGTTCTATTGGGTTTCTAAGACCAATTTTGTTAAGATATGCTTTAAGGTTTGATTCACCCTCTTGCCCTTCCCAGAACTCCGAGAGTGCCAAGGGGTGTGTAACTCCCACTTTATTCCCAGGGCCCTGATGACTTGTTGCAGAACACTGGATGTAAAGTGGGGGCCACAGTCCAAATCAATAAGATTTACTAGCCCATATCTCAGAAGAATTTCTTCCAAGAGAACTTTTGTCACAGTTTGAGTTTCTTGTGGGGAACACTTCAACCCAGTGGGTTAGGTGGTTAAGTATGACCAATAGGTGTTTATACCCTGGGGCTGGAGTTAATTCAGTAAAATCAACCTGAATACTCTGGAAAGGTCTTATGGCTAATTTCCTCCCTCCTGGAGTTGTTTTTCACATTACCTTTTTGTTGACTTTTTGGCAGGTTAGACATTCTCCTGTGATGGATCTGGCCATTTCATATATTCCTGTCCCCATGCAATATTTCAGGAAATGATCATATATTCATTGTGTTCCCCAGTGAGTTAATTGGTATATCTCTTCCATCACTTTCCTGGTTATTATTCAGCTGAATATTTATCATCCATCTGGGGTCCAGCACTTTCCATCCCCTGTTTTTACTGCTCCCATTTGCTCTATTTCTTTTAGCTCCTTGTCCTTGAAAACTGGAACCCCCTCTTCCTTTATTTTCCCCTGGTCTTTTTTTACCCTTAGGACTATGACTGAGTCCAGCATTTCAAAGGCTGCTTTTTTGGCTGCCCGGTCTGCTAATTTGTTTCCTTGGATTTCAGGGGTATCCCCTTTTTAGTAGCCTTTAATATGGACTGTGGCAATTTCTTTTGGTCCTCTGAGGGATTCAAGTGCTTCCCTATCAGACTTTCATGTGCCAGATTTTTCCCCTTTGAGTTAAGGTATGCCCTCTCTGGCCAGATTTTTCCAAAGGTATGAGCTATCCCAAAGGCATATTGAGAATCCACGTAGATTGTCCCTATATCATCTAATAAATCAAAACCTCTCTTTAGGGCATATACCTCGCAGTTTGTGCAGAGCAATTTGAGGGTAATTTCCCTTTTTCTTTGTTTTCCTCTGCTTCAATAATGGGTATCCTGATGCCCATTTTCCCATTACTGTTTGGGAGGATCCATCTATATACTGGATCCTTCCATATGGTAAGGGGTCTTCTTCTAGCTCTTCTCTTACATTTGTTTGCATCTCAATTAGCTCTATACAATTATGATCTAAATTTTCCATTTTTGGTTCCCCGGTTAAGAATTGAGCAGGATTTCAACCTTTTGAGGTGACAATCTCTAGATTCTTGACATTCATCAGGGTTGTTTCATACCTCAGGATTCAGCTGTGTGTTAGCCACTGAGGAGTTTTTGGCTTAACACTGTCCTCAAATAATGGGATGTGTGTACTGAAATCCTTCCATTTAATGTAGGATTTGGAGTGTCTTCTAATAAGGTAGCTGTGGCTGCCACAGCTTGAATACAGGCTGGCCACCCTCTTGCAACCGCATCCAATACTTTTGACAGATAAACCACCAGCTTCCTGCTTCCTCCCCAGCCTTGGGTTATCACTCCATATGCTATCCATTCATTAACATTAACAAACAGATCAAATGGTTTTCTTCAATTAGGCAGACTCAAAACTGGGGTTTTCGTCAATCGAGCCTTTAAGTCTTGGAACCGTTCGGTATCCTCCAGAGTCCAGACTACAGGTTCTGTGCTTGTTAATTTTTCATACAAAAATTTTACAGCTTGAGTATACTGATCAATCCATAATATACAAGAGCCCATTAGACCTATTAGCTTTCTTACATCTTTTTTAGTCTTGGGTGGTGGAATTGACAGGATCCCCACAACTCTTTCAGGACTGAGCTTTTTCTACCCTTTTCCAATTAGATGTCCCAGGTACTTTATCTCTTCTTCTACAAATTGGAGGTTTTTCTTTGATCCTTTTAATTCTTTATCTCCCAGAAAGTTTAGTAAACTTATACTGGCCTGTTTGACTTGTTCTTGATCTTTGCCTGATATTAGCAGGTCATCCACATATTGTAGAATTTGTATTTCTTCCCCAGATACAGAGGATTTTAAAGGATCCTCTAAGGCTCGTCCAAATAGGTTAGGGGACTCTGTGAATCCCTGTGGGAGGCAGGTCCACCTGTGTTGTTGTTTACATTTGCAGTGTGGGTCTTCCCGTTCAAAGGCAAACAAATTCCTGCTCCCCACCTCTAATGGATGGGCCCAGAAGGCATCCTTCAAATCTATTACTGAGAACCATGCATGCTCTTGTGGAGTTTGACTGAGAAGAGGATATGGATTTGATACTATTGACTATCTGGAAATTGTTAATTTCCCTCAAATCCTGCACCAATTCATAGGTTCCGTCAGCCTTCTTGACAGCTAACATTGGTGTATTATGTGGTGACATGCATGGTTCTAGTATGCCTTCTTCCATGAGTCCCTGTATCACAGCTGCTAGTCCTCTCTGGCCTTCAGGGGAGATGGGGTATTGTTTATCCTGAGCAGGGGGAATTTCTGACTGCATTTCTGTCTTAATTGGTGGGATATTTAACAACCCTGGCCCTCCTCCTTCCGCCCAGACTACTGGGTTATTTTCTCCCAAATCCTGTCCAGTTAATAATATTGTTTGGGGTACCAAATCCTCCCCTCCTTTGGCACTACTGCAATTCCCATCTTTACTTGCAAGCCTCGCCCCAGTTACAAGTTATTTTTGGGATATAAAGGTGTCCTGGGTTGACTATATGATGCTTTTATCCCCAATCGTCTTGTTCTGTTTATACTGAATAATAAGTTTTACACCTTTAAGACTCTCTTCCAGACAGTGAGGAGGGGAGGGAAGAAGCGCGCAGTTTGTTTTCAGACTGCTCTCACTCCTCCACATTCCTGCTCCTGGACTGTGTTGTCTGCGGATGGACAGACAGCCGGACAGAGCTCCTTTTTTCCCTTTTTCTTGCTTTTAGTTAGTTTTAGCTAGCTGAGGCAAAGAAGTTCTCTGCATTGTGATTTTTTTCCTTTTTTCTTGGACCTGTTCAAGCCTGCTCTGGACTGAACACCCAGAAGAGCACCGGCAGCTCCACCTGTGGCCCCCCTGGCCGGGCCTGGGCCGTGGCGTTTCCAGCACCAGAGAGACTGATCAGAGACTGAGTGAGCCGAGCTGCAACCTGGGGAGGGGACTGTTCTGAGTTTGCTTTCTTTGGAGCAGTGAGAAGTTTTATTGTTAATATTGTTTGGTTTCTATTGTTTAATAAACAGGTTTCTTTCCACTTTTCTCCAAGGAGATATTTTCTCCCGAACCGGTTGGAGGGGGGAGGGGCAATTGAATCTGCTTTTGTAGAGAAGCCCCTTTGGGGGTTATCTCCCAAACTTGCCCTAAACCAGGACAAATACAGTTAGTGGCGCCCAACGCGTGGCTTGAGAAAGTGGAAAAAACCCCTTTATTGATTGCAGATTGGTTGTGCTTGCTGTGCAGTAGGTTAAAGTACCCAGTAGCCATGTTATTTGAATTTGTAATGTCTCTTGGGGAGGCTTTTATGTGGCTCTGGTCTCTAGACCTTTTTGAGGTTTCAATACCTTTCTGGTCACTAGGATTATTGTCCCTATCACGTAGTTTTTGCGGTAAAGGGGCACGGATTGGATTAGCTATTGTGCTGGCCTTGGTGATAATGATTTATAGGGCGTTTACAAAGATACTGGCGTCTGTTTACGATATGTATGGTTTATGGTTTCTTCGTCCTACCCTGCATCCCAGTTCTAGCAGTATGTTTTGGGAATTTATTAGTAATTACACCCAGCTAGTTAGAGGAGGAGCAGGGAATGAGGCTTTCCAGCCTTTCCTTTCCTTCTTCTCCTTTGAATCTGTTATGTCACTTTTGGAGAATGTTCAGTTTCCCCTGAATGTTAAAGACACCATCTTTCTGGTATTTAATCTCGTAAGCTTCCTCTATATGGTCTGCAGCTTCTCTAGAATGAGGGCCGAGATGTCTAGAAGAGCTGATGAGACCCCTGACCCAGAAGTAGACCCACGTGTGGAGAATCCTGAGTGGGGTGGAAAATGGGAAAATATGGGCCAAATCCTGAAAGAATTCTCTGACCCTATAGTCTGGGACTTTCCCCATGAACAAATTCAGAACCCAGCTGAGGTGGGGAAATATCTGAAAGAGAAATATCATGATGACCCTAAGGAGAAAAGGATCATTGCAGTGAGCTGGGCCCTGGCATATGCTTATCGCACACTGCTAGATACTGTAGGGCAGCAGACAGAGGAAGGGGGGCAGGGAGATACATCATCAGCTATCCCAGTCGCTCAGGTTGCAGCCAACACCCCAGGCTCAAAGCCAGCAGCTAAACCACATAGTGAGCCTAAGCCAGCAGTTAAACCAGACAATAAGCCTCAACCAATGGCTGTTGCTACTAGCACTAGAAGTGGGAAGTGCACAGACAAGACCGATCGACCAGTGGATGATGATGATGATGATGCAGGAGAAGGACCCTCAACATTTCCTGACATAAAATCAGGAGTCAAGGCAACTGGCACAAGATCAGAAGCCAATATTGAGTCCTTCTCCCCGAAGGACCTGCGTGGCCTAAGGAAGGATTACACCCGACGATCTGATGAATCCATAATTAGCTGGTTAGTCCGTCTTTGGGATGCTGCAGGCGAGGCTACAATTCTGGACGGCACAGAAGCGAGGCATTTGGGATCCCTGTCACATGATCCTGTCATCGACCAAGGCATGATGAGGGGGGCTAACCCTCACAGTCTCTGGGCACGGGTCTTGGACAGTGTAGCACAAAGATACCTGTGTGCCGATGATCTCTACATGCAGCAAACACAGTGGAAAACCATAGAACAAGGGATTCAACGCTTGAGGGAAATGGCAGTGGCGGAGATTATATTCTCAGATGACATAACAACTAGGAACCCAGACTTGGTACCATGCACATCTGTGATGTGGCGAAAACTGGTACGACTTGGGCCACATGAATATGCATCTGCTCTAGCTATTATGAAGCGGGATGACACAGATGAGACCGTGCTTGACATGGCAAGGAAGCTCCGAGCTTATGCAGATGCTGTACATGGCCCAACACATGCCAGAATCGCAGCGGTGGAAACACGTCTGCAGAGATTAGAAGATAAGATAGAGGAGAATCATAAGAAGCTCAGAGAGGAGATTAAAGAAAACCTTCTCCAAATCTCGGCAGTACAGATCAGAGGTTCTGGTACCCAACGCAGACGTTCCCCAGATGGAGAGAGAAGGTACACCCCACGAGCTGAGCTGTGGTTCTTCCTGCGTGATTGTGGAGAAAACATGAGGCTATGGGATGGAAAATCCACCGCTGCTCTGGCCCGAAGGGTGCGTGAATTGAAGGAAGACAGGGCTCAGAGAGGAAGTTCCACCACAAGGAAAGCAGCTCCAGTTGCCCATAGCCGAACTGCCAGGTATGATGATGATGATGACATGTCTAATCCCCTTGAAGGAACCTCTAAGACATATGCCCAAGGAAAGAAGGATAACCAGGCTTAGAGGGGCCCTGCCTCTAGCCAGGTAGAGGCTAGGGAAAATCGTGTTTTCTGGACGGTGTGGATTCGTTGGCCTGGCACATCGGAACCACAAGAGTATAAAGCTTTGGTCGACACTGGTGCACAGTGTACCATAATTCCATCAAGACACGTGGGGACAGAATCCGTTTCTATCGCTGGTGTGACAGGGGGATCACAAGACTTCACTTTGGTGGAAGCTGATGTGAGCTTGACTGGGAATGAGTGGAAGAAACATCCTATTGTGACTGGCCCAGAGGCCCCATGTATCCTGGGCATAGATTATCTGCGAAGTGGGTATTTCAAAGACCCAAAAGGACTGAGGTGGGCATTTGGGATAGCAGCTGTAGTGACAGAGGGCGTCCAGCAATTGAATACCTTGCCTGGACTGTCTGAGAATCCATCTACAGTAGGGCTTCTGAAGAGAGAAGAGCAACAGGTACCAATTGCCACTTCCACAGTGCATCGTCGACAGTATAGAACCACTCGAGATGCTGTGATTCCCATCCATAAGATGATCCGAGAGCTAGAGAGCCAAGGGGTGGTCAGCAAGTCCCACTCACCCTTCAACAGCCCCATCTGGCCTGTGCGTAAATCTGAAGGAGAATGGAGACTGACGGTGGACTACCGTGCATTGAATGAAGTGACTCCACCACTGAGCGCTGCTGTGCCAGACATATTAGAGCTCCAGTATGAGCTTGAGTCCAAGGCAGCAAAGTGGTATGCCACTATCGATATTGCCAATGCATTTTTCTCCATTCCGCTGGCAGCAGAATGCAGGCCTCAGTTTGCCTTCACCTGGAGAGGTGTGCAGTACACTTGGAACCGGCTGCCCCAGGGGTGGAAGCACAGTCCTACCATCTGCCATGGACTGATCCAGAGTACACTAGAAAAGGGTGAAGCTCCAGAACATCTACAATATATTGATGACATCATTGTATGGGGGAAGACAGCAGCAGAAGTGTTTGAGAAAGGAGAGAAAATTATCCAGATTCTCCTGAAAGCCGGCTTTGCCATCAAGAAGAGCAAAGTCAAGGGACCTACTCAAGAGATCCAGTTTCTGGGAGTGAAGTGGCAAGACGGACGGCGTCAGATTCCCACTGATGTCATCAACAAGGTAACAGCAATGTCTCCACCATCCAACAAGAAGGAAACACAAGCTTTCCTGGGTGCCATAGGTTTTTGGAGAATGCATATTCCTGAGTACAGCCAGATCGTGAGCCCTCTCTATCTAGTCACCCGTAAGAAGAACACTTTCCACTGGGGCCCTGAACAGCAACAAGCCTTCGTCCAGATTAAGCAGGAGATCGCTCATGCGGTAGCCCTTGGCCCAGTCAGGACAGGACCAGATGTGAAGAATGTGCTCTATTCTGCAGCCGGGAACCATGGTTTGTCCTGGAGCCTGTGGCAGAAGGTGCCTGGGGAGACTCGAGGCCGACCACTGGGATTTTGGAGTCGAAGCTACAGAGGGTCTGAAGCCAACTATACTCCAACAGAGAAGGAAATTTTAGCAGCCTATGAAGGAGTCCAAGCTGCCTCAGAGGTAATAGGCACCGAAGCACAACTCCTCCTGGCACCCCGACTACCAGTACTGGGGTGGATGTTCAAAGCAAAGATTCCCTCTACCCACCATGCCACCAGTGCTACATGGAGTAAGTGGATTGCTCTCATAACACAGCGCGCCCGTATTGGAAAGCTGAATCGCCCTGGGATTCTGGAAATAATTACAAACTGGCCAGAAGGCGAAAACTTCAGTCTCACTGATGAAGAGGAACAAGAAGTGACACGTGCTGAAGAAGCTCCTCCATATAACCAACTGCCAGCGGAAGAAACACAATATGCTCTTTTTACTGATGGTTCCTGTCGCATGGTAGGAATGAATCGGAAGTGGAAAGCAGCTGTATGGAGCCCCACACGACAGGTTGCAGAGGCCACTGAAGGAGAAGGTGGATCAAGCCAACTTGCCGAACTCAAAGCTGTTCAACTGGCCTTGGACATTGCTGAAAGAGAGAGGTGGCCAAAGCTCTACCTCTATACTGATTCATGGATGGTAGCCAATGCTCTGTGGGGATGGCTGGAGAGGTGGAAAGAGGCTAATTGGCAGCGTAGAGGAAAACCAATTTGAGCTGTTGAAGAGTGGAAAGACATCGCTACCAGGGTAGGGAGGCTACCTGTGAAGGTCCGCCATGTAGATGCCCATGTGCCCAAGAGTAGAGCCAATGAGGAGCACCAAAACAATGAGCAGGTAGACCAGGCTGCAAAGATAGGGGTGTCCAAGATAGACCTAGATTGGGAGCACAAGGGAGAGTTATTCCTAGCTCGATGGGCCCATGATGCCTCAGGCCATCAGGGTAGAGATGCCACCTACAAGTGGGCACGAGACCGAGGGGTGGATTTAACCATGGACAGTATTTCTCAGGTTATCCACGACTGTGAGACGTGTGCTGCCATCAAACAGGCCAAGAGGGTGAAGCCCCTATGGTATGGTGGGCGGTGGTCCAAGTACAAGTATGGGGAGGCCTGGCAGATTGACTACATCACACTGCCCCAGACACGCCAAGGCAAGCGCTACGTGCTCACAATGGTAGAAGCCACCACAGGGTGGTTGGAGACCTATCCTGTGCCTCATGCTACTGCCTGTAACACCATCCTGGGCCTTGAAAAGCAAGTCCTGTGGAGACATGGTACCCCGGAGAGGATTGAGTCAGACAACGGGACTCATTTCAAGAACAGCCTTATCAGCACCTGGGCCAGAGAACATGGCATTGAGTGGGTGTACCATATCCCCTACCATGCACCAGCTGCGGGAAAAGTAGAAAGGTACAATGGGCTGCTAAAAACCACCTTAAAAGCCTTAGGTGGGGGATCTTTCAAAAATTGGGAGCAGCATCTGGCAAAGGCCACCTGGTTAGTTAATACCCGAGGCTCTACTAACCGAGTGGGCCCTGCCCAATCAGAGCCTTTGCATAGAGTAGATGGAGACAAAGTCCTAGTGGTACATGTGAGGGGTTTGTTAGGGAAGACAGTTTGGATCAATCCTGCCTCGAGTACAGACAAACCCATTCGCGGGGTTGTTTTTGCTCAGGGACCAGGTTGCACATGGTGGATAATGCAAAAAGATGGAAGAACACGATGTGTACCTCAGGGAGATCTGATTGTTGGGTGAGAACCATGTATAAATATCACTGTTTGCTGAATGTTGCCACCATTGTCTGTGTATAGCTGTATATTAGATGTATAATGTATGTGTTTGTAGAGTTAGAATATATATATTAGTTTTAGTAGTAAGGTGACGATATGGGGATAAGGGGTGGAATGTCCTGGGTTGACTATATGATGCTTTTATCCCCAATCGTCTTGTTCTGTTTATACTGAATAATAAGTTTTACACCTTTAAGACTCTCTTCCAGACAGTGAGGAGGGGAGGGAAGAAGCGCGCAGTTTGTTTTCAGACTGCTCTCACTCCTCCACATTCCTGCTCCTGGACTGTGTTGTCTGCGGATAGACAGACAGCCGGACAGAGCTCCTTTTTTCCCTTTTTCTTGCTTTTAGTTAGTTTTAGCTAGCTGAGGCAAAGAAGTTCTCTGCATTGTGATTTTTTTCCTTTTTTCTTGGACCTGTTCAAGCCTGCTCTGGACTGAACACCCAGAAGAGCACCAGCAGCTCCACCTGTGGCCCCCCTGGCCGGGCCTGGGCCGTGGCGTTTCCAGCACCAGAGAGACTGATCAGAGACTGAGTGAGCCGAGCTGCAACCTGGGGAGGGGACTGTTCTGAGTTTGCTTTCTTTGGAGCAGTGAGAAGTTTTATTGTTAATATTGTTTGGTTTCTATTGTTTAATAAACAGGTTTCTTTCCACTTTTCTCCAAGGAGATATTTTCTCCCGAACCGGTTGGAGGGGGGAGGGGCAATTGAAACTGCTTTTGTAGAGAAGCCCCTTTGGGGGTTATCTCCCAAACTTGCCCTAAACCAGGACAAAAGGAAATCATCCCTACATTCCTTTGAATTGCCTTTTATAATTATGCTCTCTGTAACCTGGGCTCTGAACGGTTCCCCTTTTGCTCCCCACATATGGCAGATCTTTTTGCTTAGCTGAGCCCCTCTGGGAAGCTTTGTCACACAGGATCGATCAGCACCTGTGTCCACTAAAAACTCATATTCTTCACTCTGGGGGCCAATTTCTAAGTTTATCAGGGACTCTATCTAGTGTCCAATCTCATCCCCCACAGCGTTGACTCCTGACACCCCTAATCATCATCTCCTCTCAGAATCTTCTCTAGGGTGTGACATTCAGATTCTCTGAAAAATCCCTTTGCCCAGGGTTTTTCTCCTGGGAAGCTGAAAGGTAGTGAGAGAGGCCTCAGAGAAAAGGAAAACAGTTCTTATCTCCTTTGCTGCTCCTGTGTTGTGCTCGTCTGGAATGTGTTTGGACATTATTTACCCAAGGGTGATTGCCGCTTTGGACTCTGGTGTGAGTTGTTTTGACTCATTGGCCAATTAGTGCCAAGCTGTGTTGGGACTCTGGAAAGAGTCACGAGTTTTCATTATTATCTTTTTAGCATTGAGTAAGTATCTTTTCGGTATTCTTTAGTATAGTACAGTATAGTATTCTTTAATATAATATAGTATTATAAAGTAATAAATTTTCTTTTGGAGAACATGGAGTCCTCCACGTCATCCCTGCCTACATTGGGGCCCTTTGTTTACAATACTAGGGTGTCCTGTTCTTTCTCAATTGCTTCATCCATTTGTAATTTTTTTACAGGACTGCTTAACATGCTTTCTTTAGCCACAGTAACAGCAATACACATAATCTAATGGTGGTTTTTTCCATTTACCCAGCTTCACTTTATTTTCTGCTCCCCCTTTTGGCTCCCCTCTTCCCACTTCTAGGCTTCCTCTTGTTACTGCCACCATAATTTTTGCTTTTGTTCTGTTCTCCTCATGTCTCCTTAAATAAATTTTCAGAGTTTCCCAGATCCTTAATTCCCCTTTCTTGCCAGTCTTCCAATTTTTCCAGTCTTTTAATTTTTCTAATTTCTGCCTGATGTCAGGCCAACCTTTGGTAACAAACCATACTTTTAATAATACTTGGCCCTCTGGTCCATCAGGATCAATGCTGGAATGTAACTGAAAATTTTGTTTTAATCGATTTAGCCATGACCCCGGGGACTCATCCTTTTCTTGACTCCCATCAAATGCTAATTGCTGCTTTTGGGTACAGATTCTTTTATGCCTCTTATAATTAGGTTCCTGTAGTCTTGCATGTTTCCCTGGCCCTCTTCCTGGATGGGATTCCAATTTGGGTCCACTACAGGGAGTTTTTGCTCACCTGGGGGTCTGGTGCAGTTTTCCTTCTCCCAGATCTTAACCCTGCTGGCCTAATGAGGCATATCTCCTCTGGGGAGAAGAGGATGTTCATAACAGAATCCAGCTCCCCCCAGGTATATATATTGGGACCCAGGAACTGATCTCATTGCTGTGCTGTCCCAATGGGATCTTCTACCAGGTTACCCAGTTCCTTTTTCAAGGTTCTTTCTTCAGAGGCTGTCAGGGGTGCATTTACAAACCTATTCCTCCCACACCCCCTCCTAGAGGGACTTCCCTCAGGGGAAACAGCCTCTCCAGATTTACCTTTGGCCTTACACCCCTTTTTGATCTGGTATTACAGTAAGGGCCAGCATCTGAAGGGTTATTCGACTGGCTCACTAATTCTTTGTTATCATTTTCGGAAAGGTGCAGTTGTTAGGTTGGAGGATATATGCAGAGGCTTTTTCTCAGGGAAAAGTGTTGTATTCTGACTTAGAGGTTGAGCATGCTGCAGGTTAGTGGGTGTAGGGGGCAGCAGAGGAAAAGCATCAAGGGGTGGATATATATGGGGGAGTGGAGTTGTTGGAGGGGGTAAAAATGACATGGAGATTCCCTGAGGATACAGAGGAGAGGCGGGGATCACTGGAGGGGGTAAAGGTTGGTTTTGAGAAGCAGGAGGCTGGGTGTTAAGCAGGGGGGGGTGGCTTGATAGTTGGGAAGAAGAGTTGGTGGGGCTACATAATCAAGGGGATCCCACCTCTTTTGAATAACTCTCTTGTTTTCTTTATCCTTTCCCTCAGATTTCTGCTCTTTATCTTTTTTTTACTTTGTATACCTTTGAATCTCCTTCTAAGAATTTGACCCAGCAAGTAACTAACTCTACTTCTTCTGCATTAGGGCTTTCTTGGTTACACACTTGCTGATATAATAAATTACATAACCACTTGCGAAAAATGCCATTCACTTGTTCTAAAATTTTAAAAGTTTAATAGTAAATAAAATAGTTTTAAAATGAGTAATAAAAATTAGAGCAATATTAATTTGGACAATCAGAGTTAGGACAATAAAGGAGAATAAAAAGCAATTTTTTTCTTTTTATTCTCCTTTATTGTCCTAACTCTGATTGTCCAGATGCTTCTTGGGCACCAAGGCCCAAAAAGCATGGCTTGCTAACAAAGGATTAACCCTTAAAAGCAATAGCCTGTTGTATATTCATATATCCCATACATGATTCAAAAATTCTTTTCAAACAAAAGGTGTCTTCTGCTTAACTTCTGCTCCCCCCTCATCTTGTAAATCAATTCCTCTGCCTCTTTCGAGTCTGGAAGAAGTCTGGTTCTTCCCGATAAGAAGTTAATAATTCTTCTTGTGGAATTTTGGTGTCTTGGAGCTGTTATATCTATGCGCAGAATTTCTTCATCCTCTCGGAGATTCCTTGAGCTAGTTACAAAACATATCTTACATCATATAGGGTCTATTTTAATATTATGCTGTAGATGAAAAACTTTATTTACCACACTACTTAAAAGGATTAATACAACATAACTTTCTAACATAACACATATAGCATTCATTTTAATAATTGCTGTGAAAAACGCCAACCACTTGTTTTTAAAATTTTTAAAAGTTTAATCATAATAAAATGGTTATAACAATAGTAATATAATTAGAGTAATAAAAATTTGGACAATTTGGATTCAGATAATATGAGACAATAAAAACAAAGAGTTACAGACTTCCGTGTACCTTTTTCTGGGCAACACAAGCCCGAAAAAGGACACCTGTTAACAGAGGATCAACCCTTAAAAACAACAGCCTATTGCATATTCATACATCTCATACATGATGCATAAATTCTATTCAAACACAGGATTCTGTCTGTTCATCGTCAACTTCTTTGTCTTAATGCTAATGCCAACTTCATGTCTGAGTGAGACAGGAAGAAGTTAGTTTACTGCTGATAAGGGAACAATAAATTCTCTTTCTCGGAAAGTTGTAGGTGTCCTGTGGCTGCTACCTGGTGCAAGTCCTTTCTTTAAAAAAATGTCATACATAGCATACTTTCTATTTTAACTTTCTATTATGATAAAACCTCAAACTATATTTAACACACTACTTAAGAAAATTAATACAGCATAACGTTGTAGCATAACAAATAAAATATTCATTTTAATATTTACGAAAAGCCAATCATAAAATACGCATTTTTGACAATCTCTCTGGGCAGAGCCATCCCAGCTCTGCTCGACTCCTGGCTGCCTCCCGCTGCTTCTGTTTGTCCCCCTGCCTGCTTCCCTGCAGGCAGAGCTAAATCAAAAGCCCGCCCAGCAGCTGTAACCAGAGTCTGGGGTGCTAAAAGTGGCAAACACCCTGGAAGAGGCTTGGTGGAGGAATCTCTATGAAAAGAATTCTCAGAACTGCAAAACAATCTGCCTGCCTGAGCCCAATCTGAGGGAATGACTTTGCGGGAAGAAACCGTGGCAGGGGTGACTCCCACAGCCCCTTGGCCAGGCAAGGCGGATCTGGAGCCCCCCTTGGCAGGCCCCGCTGAACAACTTCAGAACAAGATCCGACCACAACTTGTTTGGAAGAGGAACAGGGCTCAGAAACAGCAGCCCTCGTTTTGCAAACCTTCCCCAAACTCTCATCTCTCACACCCGTTTGACTCCCAATCTCCCCAGAACACGACTCCTGACCCCCCAAATTCTCGCAGCACAACGAAAATCCCGCATGCTTTCCCGGGAAATCCAGGGGTGGGTGATTTTGTGGAGGAATGCAGGACGCCCGGTGACAGCATCAGAGGCACAGGGAATCCTGGAAGAAACAGAGGACACGACCGAAGCTGGAAGCTGATCTGATTCCCCTTTTGCGGGGATTGGGATGCTGTTCACACTGCCTGGGGAAACCCCAGACATGCCAGGAGAAGGGAAAGAGCTACAAACAAAACCCCAGATCCTCCCAGAGGAGGACAAAGACCTAGAAACACTCGGAATTAACATCTTAGAACTAGGTGTTCTGTTTTGGTGTTTGAGAAAGTCTCTATTACGATCATACTGTTTAAAGCTCTATGATAAAGCTCTGGAAACAGGTTTGATTAAAGTCTCTTCCTTTTCAGAGAGACTAGATTGTAAATTTTCCAGTTTATCCGGTCCCAGAAATCAAAGGCAAAAGCAGACTTCAAGTCTATATTTTGAGTATTCGCTTTTACCCAGATTAATAAGTCTTTTCGTTCATGTTTTGAGCTGTCTGAATGTCCTTTTTCCTGTAAAATTGTCTGAAGCTGGTAAAAGACGTCCCCTCCTGTTTTAGATAGATGGTTTCCCATCTCATTGCCCAGGAGCCCCTAAAATTGCTACTTGTTACTTACAAGGATACCAGCGACAGACAACAAAGGGCATGATCCATTCCTCCTTTTAACAGCCTGGGCCTCTGGCAATAGCACTGTCCACGGTCTTATTTTTTATGTTTTAAATTCCCCTAGTCTAAAAATCCTCCTCACTGAGGAGCACCATTTATTGCCGGCCGGGGGGGTCTACGTACAAATCACGAATGGGATGGAACTGCTGGGGAACGCGTCTCGAGCTGTTTCTTTTCCAGCATCAGTCCCATTACATGGTTATGACAATGGGAAGATGCCAGCAGCTCACATCCCTGGCAGCAGACCAACAACTTAATGTTACAACTTACTTCAAAAGTTTTTTGACCAAGCACACAAAGCAAAAGCATATTGACAGTAGTTCTATCGGTGAGAAACAACTTCTCACTTTGAAAATGTAAAAAGGTTTATTAAACCTTAACAAAAATACAGCAAAGGACAACATAAGAAAAAATTTGCAGTGCTGGGAACTGGCCTCATGGAGACCACGTGTCTGATTAATTTTCAAGATTGGTACTCAGACTTTTCTACCCCTGAGAGTTGCTTCCGACAGCCCTGGGCCCTCCCAAAGTCTGTCAGTCAGCTCTTCTTTGCCATTTATCGGTGGAGATTGCTTTCTTGTAACTTGATGGGAGATCAGGTGTTGCCATGCTGCACCCCCTTGGCAACAAGCTTCTCCATTCCCAACTGCCCCAGGTAAGGGACACGTGCACGCCTTCTTCTACCTGGCCTTGACAACCCCGGCTGCCTGATGGTAACAATACATGGGGGGAAAGGGAACTATGGGGAGAACAGAGGACATCTAAACTACAATAACATAACTATACATCACTGTTGCTTGGCCCAGCTGGATGGTGACAGGGGGGCAACAATCCCCCTCCCCCGAGATCCACTAAATCCCAGCTGCCAGTGATGGCGCAGCATGAAACAAAGGAACAGCAACACGGGTCCCGGGGTAACTTTATTTGATGGTAAAACTTCCCTTCTTCATCATCCCAGGACCCTGAACTGAGGGCAAACAGTAACTTATAGACAGGGGCAGGTCCCAGTGGGAGGATACAATCTTTAACAAATCAGGAAAATTGGGAGTAAAAACAAGGCGGGAAATACAATGTATAAACCAATAAAGAAGTTCAAGGGAGGAAAACAGTTTCAGTGAACAAATAAAGTTTGCAGAAACACAAAACTGAAAATTCTCGAGGGGAGGCAGGCTCTGGGAGAAACTGGCATCTAATAAAAGAAAAGTGCAGAAAGTTCTGGGAAAAGGGCAGAGACAAAAGGAACAGCATAAGGAAACTTCAAAATTACAAATCAAATTAATAAAAGAAAAAACACATCACAATACACAGAGCTCCATAATTAAGCTTCAGACTTCCTAATATTCAACTAGATGTAATTTTCCATTCCTTTAATATTTGTTGGTCTCAAGTCACATAGTTTTTAGTATTTGTTTTCCTCCTGGACCCAGATTTCTTGGCCTCTGATGTTAATAAAGTCCACCCTCCTTGATTTTCGTCTCAGCCTCTTGCAGACCAGGTGTCTCCAACTATGCCAGGGGGCAGTGTCTGGGGCAGATGTTCCTTGATGTTTGCTGATGGTCATTGATGTGTTCTTGATGGTCATTATCTTTTTGTGGACCTTTTGGGTTATTCCCAGTTCATTGAGATGTTCAGCTCATTTCCCTTGAGAGTGGTGCAAGATCCCTTAAAAAAGCCATGAGAATTCCTTTCCTCAAGGGAAAGGCAAACCAAGCCTGACTGGAGACATGAAACAAAAATTAAACTTGGTATATTATCCAACACACGTGTGCAGCGCAAGTGCCCAGCTGCTGAGGGAAATGCACCCACTACGCCCCCTCTGCAGCTCACTCAGCCTCTGGTGCAGAAGTTTGGATGCCTGCAGGGGTTGCTTGTCTCCTCTGGGTTTGTTCTTCCCTCTGGGAGGGCCCCAATGGAAATTAGTTCCATTTCCCCTGCAGACCAGAGTGGCAGTGAGTCACTGCAGGCTGCTGATAGTCTGATACAAGGAAACAGGTGTGCATAAAAATCACGCTGTGAAAAGCCAGTGTCCATAAAGGAGCCAGAGAAGTCCTGCAGCTTTGTTTGAACATAGGGAGCGAGTCCATTGGGACATCCGCTTGTGGGGTTGTCTCTCTCAGCTAGTGGGGAACACAGCCTCCTTTTAAACCCCCAGCCACATATTGCCCTCTTCCTTTCCTGGGGCAGGGGACTCCAGGGACCTTTGTACCCTCTTTTCCTTTTGCCAGCTATTAGTTCTGGTCTCCATCCAAACCCAGTCCAAAGGTGGGATGAGCGTGTTAGTCCTGACAAGGATGGGCTCCCTGCACTCCCAGCCCCTCTGCAGCCTGTGCTTTTCCGTGCCCCACTTGGCTCTTCAGGTGGCAGATGGCTTGGGGCAGGTTACTCCAGGCACACAGCGGTGCCCTTGGAGGCCCAATCCCTAAAGCTCTCCCAGAGCTGGGCTTGGCTCCAAATTTCATCTGCATCCATCTGATTTTAAAGACTGTAGCACATCTGCAGTTTCAGGAGGTAGTACAGCCAGTGCTGCACTCTGAGAAGTAAGTCCACAGTTTGTGTTGTTGATGTCATTTAACTGATTTGCAGCTCATTGTGTTGTTGATGATGATGACGATGGTGATGATGATGATGATGATGATGACGAGGATGATGATGATGATGGCCATGATGATGGTATCCCAGAACATTTCCTTTATTTTCCTCCCCCAAATAAAATGGTGCCATTCAGCTTCTGGAGGAAAGAACTGTCAAAGGTGCTGTTTGGCAGTCATGGAGGGAGAGGTGTGGGGGAGAAAGATATGCCCTGGAAGAATGCTCTGGTGGGCTCCAGCATTTAAACAAGTTATTTTGATACACAGACTGGGCCATTTTCAGTACTAAATGGCTGCATTAAATGGTTTTTCAGGCCCTATGCTGGCCAGAAACCGTTGAAAACCCATGGGAGTTTAGGCTGCATGAGAAAGGCAGCATCAGTTCCTGCGCCAGGTGAAACACAGCATTCAGAAGCTCAGCTTGTGTTTCGAGAAGCCACCAGCCTAATGTAAGCACAGCCAGAAAGCTTCTCCAATCCAGCTGAGCGGCTGTGGCAGAGCTGTTGTGTTTTACAGCAGCTCCATGGCAGTGCAGCAGCTGCAGGAGAGGGCTCAGGACAGGCTTGGGGCGGAGCGGGTCGGCAGGAAGCTGAGAGAAGCCTCTGCTCTAGAACTGAGGCAGTTCTTGGCAGAAGCAAAAAAAGATGGTGACTTGAAGAGATTCCTACTGTGCTCTTTGTTGTTAGTTGTTTTGACAAGACACAAATCTGCCCTAGGAAATGAGCCTCTGCAGTACACAGGTGCTTTTGGCTGTCTTAGCTCTTCCAGAAATAAAGGTTACCAATTAAATGCAATTCTATATTTTATTCTAGAAGTGTGAAAATGTCCTGTGTTTTTCCCAATTCTAAAACTACGTTGAAAAATATAGAACTATTGTAGAAACAGGGAAGAATTATTAGGGGAATTTTCTATGACAAATGTTCCTAAATCTTGCAAAATTAAAAATAACTATAATAGCTCCTAGTCTCAGGAGACCCATGGCCAGCTGCTGCCTGCACAAACCTGGCTGTGCCCAGAAAATCAGCAAAGGCAGAACTGGTGCTACCACCCAGAGAGCAGAGGTGAAAGGTGTTGATCAAGCCCTTCCTTGGCAGGTGAGTCCCACCTTCAGTCCTGGCCGGACACCAGGGCCAGCACGTTCAGGGCTAGAGGCTCCTGTTCTGGGTGGTGGCAGCATGTCCCAAGCAACAAGCTGATAATGCAGCTGTGGCAGAGTCTTTGGACACTGGCTTCGAGAAGGCTGATGAGAAGCACAGGTACAGGTACAGGTCTTCCTGATGGAACTCTTTGGCCGGTCTTGTGAAGCTGCAGAGGCGCTCCTGTGGAGAGAGGAGGTGGCTGAGGCCCCAGCTGCCAGTGGCACACAGGGACCCTCGTGCACAGCAGGGCCCAGAGCTGGCAAGGCTCCCCAGCACGGCTGGAGCTGCTGGCACAGCTGGGCCCAGCTGGACAGCTGCCCCTCAAGGCCCCGGCCAGCAGGGCACGGCTCTGGGCAGGGTCCCTGGCCAGGAGCGGGCCCCAGAGTGCCTCTGCCTTTCAAGGGCAACCTCGGCCCTGCTCTTTCTCCTTCCCACCTCCCTCTGCCTCTGCCCCTTGCCTCTGGGGCTGCTCTTGGCCACACTTGCTAATCTGTGATTTTTCTGTCGGGAAAGGAAAATGGAGAAATTGCCTCCAGCATGCAGCATGATCTTCACACTGTGACTGGCCAGGACTTCCAGTCAATCCATCTCTCGATCCCAGTGTCCATGGGAGCACAGTTCAGAAGCGTTTCCATGCCGTGCTGGCTTGCCCACGTGCTTTAGGGATGTGGCCATTGCAAGGAGCTCCTTCCTCAGTGGGAGCAGGCACGGCCTCAGCTGCAGCCCCGGTGCCGCCTGTGGCGCAGGGAGCGGCCGTGGCTGTCCCTGTGCTCGGCTGCAGCACAGGGCCAGGCCGGAGCGGGGCCCTTGTTGTGCCTCCGCCGCTGCTCGGCAGCGCCGCCGGAGCCCGGGGCCGCGGCCCTTCCCCGCCGGGGCCGGGACCTGCCCGACAAGGGCGCGGCGGCTCCAGAGGCCCCGCCCGACCCCCAAGGATGGGCTCCGCCCGCCCGCCGGCCGCAAGGCTTGGCAGGAAGCTTTCTGCCCACTTTGCACAGCCTCCACCCAGAGTGGCCCTTTGCTGCGCTGAGGAGACTGAAAAACCCCGCTGCACATCTCATCAGGGATCCCTGCACACCTTCGTAGAGACCATCAATACTCCTTTGTGCCTCCTGAGGGATCCCTGCACCCCTCAGCAGAGACCCCGAAATATCCCTGTGTGCCTCACAGAGAATCCGTGCTCACCAATGCAGAGACCCCAGGGCAGACTTGTGTGCCTCACAAAAGAGCCCAGCCTCCTGCCCACCTTAGGAAGGACTCAGCTCCTCTCCAGGCCTTGACGGCAAGCACTAAACCACCACGTTAATCACGAGGTACTCAAGCCCCTGCCAGCCTTACAGATATCTCCAGTCCCCTGTACGCCACAGAAGAGATCTCAAATCCCCTAAGAACCTCACGAGGAACCCCAGCCCCGTGCACCACTTACAAAGGACGCAAAGCCCTGCATGCCTTCCTGCAAAACCCAACACCTACAAAACCCCCCTCCAGTTCGTGTGCCACATGAGGGACCCCGGCCAAGTGCCATCCTTACAGGGGTCCCCCAATCCCCTGCATGCAATAGAAAAGCCAGGCTTGGCATTAACTCTAGCCAGCAGTGTGTTCCCTGGCAGAAACCAATTCCCTTCTGGGCATCGGGAAGACGTGTTGTGGTGCCGACTGCATCTGTGGGAGCGATGGGGAGCGTGAGCCCGTGCTGTGCTGCACTGCTGAGCTGGCAGCACGGTGGATACGGGCAGGACGTTCTCTGTTTCCCCCAGAGCTGGGGCCTGCAGGCACCTTGCCGGCCCTTGGCACAGGCTGTGCCAGCCAACAAAGTCCAGCAGGCCGGGAGGAGAGCCCGGGGGCAGCAGGAAGCTGAGAGAAGCCCCTGCTCTGGAACTGAGGCAGTTCTTGCACAAGCAAACAAAGATGGTGACTTGAAGAGATTCCCACTGTGCTCAAAGTTTGCCTCTGAAGACTAAGAGGTGAGCTTGTCAAGAATCCCAGGAAACATCTGGGAAAAGGTTTTACATAACGTGGTTGTGACTAGGTACAAAGTTCCTGTGGGAAAAGATCTTTGCCTCTGCAGCAGGCTGGGTGTCTTAGGGTGCCTTACTTCTTTGCAGAGTAAATATTACCACTGAAATGCCACTTTATTTTTTATTGTATAAGTGCAAAAAATTTTCCAGAACTGTAAAACTACTTTCAAAAATAGAAACATAATGTGGAAAAAGGGATGAACCATGTGGTGAACTGTCTCTACAAGAAGCATTTCTAAATATTTCTAAAAATTAGAAGTGAAGATAAAATAGGGTTGCTTTTTCAGGATTCTAAAACTGCTTTAGGAGTGAAGTCCTTAGTCCTTGAAAAGTCCTTAAATTCTGTAGTACTCAGGAATAAATATTTCAGGAAATCTCTCTACAGTAAATACATTTAAAAATATTTCTAAAACTTTCTCATTTCTAAGAATTAAAAACAAAGGCAAAATGGGGTGGCTTGTTCTTAGGAGCCCCATGCTGCTGCCTGCCCCTGGGCTCCCCCATCCCCTCGGGGCCCCGCCGCTGGGCACAGCAGCCCCTGCCTGGCTCCTGCCTGCCCACACCGTGGCCATCCACGGCTGCTCCTGAGCATGGAGCTCAGCCAGTGCTGCTGCCAGGTGGGCTTTGCTGCTGCTACCACCCAGACACTGGGGTGACAGCTCCATCTCTCTATTGCAACAGAAGAAGGGGCCATCACCTACCGATTCATAGAATCACAGAATCACAGAATTTCAAGGTTGGAAGAGACCTTTAAGGTCATCGAGTCCAACCCATGTTCTAGCACCTCAACTAGATCATGGCACCAAAGTGCCACATCCAGTCTTTTTTTAAACACATCCAGGGATGATGACTCCACCACCTCCCTGGGCAGATGATTCCAGTGTTTGACCACTCTTGCTGTGAAAAACTCCCTCCTTAAGTCTAGCCTGTATCTCCCTTGGTGCAGCTTGAGACTGTATCCTCTTGTTCTATCTGTTGTTGCCCGGAGAAAGAGACCGACCCCCAGCTCACCACCGCCACCCTTCAGGAAGTTGAAGAGAGTGGTAAGGTCACCTCTGAGTCTCCTTTTCTCCAGGCTAAACAATCCCAGCTCCCTCAGCCGTTCCTCGTATGGCTTGTGTTCCAAGCCCCTCATCAGCCTTGTTGCTCTTCTTTGGACACACTCAAGCATCTCAACATCCCTCCTAAACTGAGGGGCCCAGAACTGGACACAGTACTCAAGGTGTGGCCTCACCAGTGCCGAGTACAGGGGAAGAACGACCTCCCTGCTCCTACTGGCCACACTATTCCTGATACTGGCCAGGATGCCATTAGCCTTCTTGGCCACCTGGGCACACTGGTGGCTCATGTTCAGCCGACTGTCAACCAGCACCACCAGGTCCCTTTCCACCTGAGCACTGTCCAGCCACACCGTCCCCAGCCTATAACGTTGCAGGGGGTTATTGTGGCCAAAGTGCAGGACTCGGCACTTGGATTTATTGAACTTCATCCCAGAAGATTCTGCCCATCCATCCAACCGTTCCAAGTCCCTCTGCAAAGCCCTCCCTCCCTCTACCAGATCCACACATGCTCCCAGCTTAGTGTCATCTGCAAATTTACTAATAATAGACTTTAAACCCTCATCCATATCATCAATAAAAATATTAAACAGAACTGGCCCCAGCACAGACCCCTGAGGGACACCCCTGGTGGCTGGCCGCCAGCTGGATGCAGCACCATTCACAACCACTCTCTGGGCCCGGCCATGCAGCCAGTTCCTAACCCAGCACAGAGTGCTCTTGTCCAAGCCACGGGCTGCCAGTTTATCAAGGAGTATGCTGTGGGAGACAGTGTCAAAGGCCTTGCTGAAATCCAAATAAACAACATCTACAGCCTTCCCTGCATCCACTAGGCGGGTTACCTGGTCATAGAAGGTGACCAGGTTGGTTAAACATGACCTACTCCTCCTAAACCCATGCTGACTGGGCCTGATACCCTGGCCATCCTGTAAATTCTGTGTGATGGCACTTGATATAAACTGTTCCATTATTTTGCCAGGTACTGAGGTCAGGCTGACCGGTCTATAATTACCAGGATCCTCCTTTGCACCCTTTTTGTGAATGGGTGTCACATTGGCCAGCTTCCAGTCATCTGGAACCTCACCAGTGAGCCAGGACTGTTGGTAAATGATGGAGAGTGGCTTTATAAGCTCATGTGGCAGCTCTCCCATTACCCTGGGGTGGATCCCGTCAGGTCCCATAGATTTATGAACATCCAAGCATTTCAGTAGTTCTTTGACTGCCTCCTCTTGGATAATGGGGGGGACCATTCTGCTCCCTGACACCATCAACCAGCCCAGACGGACAGGTGTCTTGAAGGCAAGTCCTCTTCCCACTAAAAACTGAGGCAAAGTAGGCATTAAGCACTTCTGCCCTCTCCTCATCTGCAGATACTGAGTTCCCTCCCTTGTCCAATAAAGAACAAAGGCTGGTCTTACCCTTCCTTCTAGCATTAATGTATTTGTAAAAATATTTTTTATTATCCTTTACAGAAGTCGCCATTCTATGTTCAAACTGAGCTTTGGCCTCCCTAATTTTTTTCCTGCATGCTCTAGCAGCCCTCTTGAATACTTCCTTAGAGACCTGACCCTCCTTCCAAAGCTGATACATCCTCTTTTTATTCTTAAGTTCCTCCTAAACCTCCTTGCCCAGCCAGGCTGGACGTTTACCCCACTGACTTATCTTTCGGCACACAGGGACAGTCTGTTCCTGTGCCCTCAAGATCTCTGTTTTGAGGCATGCCCACCCTTCCTGGATCCTTTGTTTTTAAGGGCTGCCTCCCAAGGGACGCTCTGAATAAGTCTCCTAAACAGGCCAAAGTCTGCTCTCTGGAAGTCCAGTGCAAGAGTCTTACTGGTGCTCCTCCTGACTTCACCAAATATTGAGAACTCTATTATGTCATGATCACTCTGCCCCAAGCGACCTCCAACCACCACATCTCCCACCAGCCCATCTCTATTTGCAAACAGCAGATCTAACATAGTCCCTCTCCTGGTGGGTTCACCCACCAGCTGCGACAAAAAGTTGTCCTCCATACACTCTAAGAATTTCCTGGACTGCCTCTTTACTGCTCTATTAAGTTCCCAGCAGATGTCTGGTAGGTTGAAGTCACCCACAAGAACAAGGGCTGATGATCCTGAAACATTACCTAGCTGCTTATAGAATAAGTCATCTACCTCTTCTTCCTGCTTGGGTGGACGATAACAGACTCCCAGTAGGGTGTCAGCCTTGTTGGCCTTCCCCTTAATTCTTACCCATAGACATTCAACTCCAGCTTCCTTAGTTTCAATTTCTATGGCATCAAAAGTCTGCTTAATATAAAGGGCCACCCCTCCACCTCTTCTTCCTTTCCCGTCTCTTCTGAAGAGCTTGTAGCCATCCAGTGCAGCGCTCCAGCCATGTGGGGCATCCCACCATGTTTCCGTGATGGCAGCTACATCCTAGCTCTGCAGCTGCACCATGGCCTCCAGCTCATCATGTTTGTTGCCCAAGCTGCGTGCATTGGTATACACGCATCTCAGCTGGGCTACTGACTTCATCCCTAACTTAGCCTTGCAACCCTTGGGCCTGCTTCCAGACAGCCCAGCTGCATCCCCATCCCCCTTCAAACCTAGTTCAAAGCCCTCTCAATGAGCTCTGCCAGTTCATGAGCTAAAAACCTTTTGCCCTTAACAGAGAGATGTACCCCATCTGGTTCCAGCAGAGCAGATGCTGTAAAAGTTTCCCCATCATCAAAGAATCCAAAATGTTGCCGATGACACCAACCCTTAAGCCATTTGTTGGTGATGCGGATTCTCCTGTTTCTTTCATCATTTTCCTCCGCCACCAAAGGGACTGAGCAGAACACTACCTGTGCTCCTGCCCTATCAACTACCTGACCCAGTACCCTAAAGTCCTTTCTAATTGCCTTGACACTCCTCTTTTCAATCTCATCATTGCCAGCCTGGAGTATCAGCAGTGGATAATAATCAGAGGGCTGAATCAGCCCAGGAAGTCTCTCAGTGATATTTTGTACCCGGGCCCCAGGGAGGCAACAGACCTCCCTGTGGGATGGGTCTGATCGACATACGGGGCCCTCAGTTCCCTTCAGAAGGGAATCACCTACTACGATTACCCTTCTTTTCTTCTTGATGTTAGAGGTAGTGATCCATCTTACAGATGAATCATAATTGGGGGGCTCACTGGGCAGACAGTTTTCTTCTAAATCATGAAGTTGGGTCTTTAGTTCCAGGACCTCATACCTATTCTGTAGTGGGACCTGCCAGGATGATGGGGATGGGGAGGAGTTTTTGTTATTACCTCCCCAAATGGGGACCCATTTCCACTCCTCTTCATCCACCAGGTGCCCTTCTATTGCCTGACAGCGGGAGGCATAGAAGTCCTCAGTCTCTCGGTCAGAGGCCTCCCTTAAAGATGGAAGGGCCCAGCTCCACCAACCTATTTCCATTTCACTTTCCCTGATACTCCTTAACCTTTCAACTTCCTCCCTAAGCTCAGCCACCAGTGAAAGGAGGTCGTTCACCTGTTCACACCGCAGGCAGGTCTCCTCCACAACACTCCCTGAAGCCACCGATAAGCTCAAACATTCTGGGCTCGGATGGGTCTGTACAGACACATCCTTTTTGGAGGGCTCAACTCACTTACACTTATACCAGCCACAGTTTTTGACCGTGTAGAAACCATTACTAACAGACACCTCAAACACAAGCAGGCAGCAGAAAAACCGCAAACAACACAGAGGACTCCTTACTAGCAAGAAAGTTGGCAACCCTGCCTGTTTGCCCTGCCTGTGGGAACTGCCGTGCAAACTGCCTTGTATAAGCCCCAGACACTCACCACACCCCTGTTTGCTCGCTCCTGTTCGCCCCGCTCCCCAGACACCTCTTATAATCAGCCACTCAGCAGCAACTCAGGTAGCTGCACCCCTTGCTCCTCACTGACTCACAATGGCCCAATGGTGGGGCAGCAGGGCTTAACTCCAGTGTTGTTTAGAGGGCAAGGCCAGGGAGCTCAGGGGCAGAGGAAGGGATGCGTTGGTCTCAGGAGGGGCTGGAGGCTGCTCGGCTAGTCTTGGGGTCTCTAGAAGAACTTGAGAAATGGCTGGGACAGGATACAGGGAGACCAAAAAAGGGATGAAGGCATCTTGGGGAGACCTATGGGGAGAGCAGGTGGCAGTGGGATCTACAGGGTAGGAGGAGGTTCCCTTGCAGATGGCTGTTCTGGGGTCCCTTTCACAGAGCACTTGAGAGGGCTGTCCAGGCCCTTATTACTGCTGGAGGAGCTGCTCACGCTGTCTGGGTGTGAAGTGCAGCCACCGTCTTTCAACTCCTGTCCCGAACTGCCCCTGTGGTGAGAGGAGGTGGCTGAGGCCCCAGCTGCCAGTGGCACACAGGGACCCTCCGGCACAGCAGGGTCCAGAGCTGGCAAGGCTCCCCAGCACGGCTGGAGCTGCTGGCACAGCTGGGCTCAGCTGGACAGCTGCCCCTTATTGCTGGATCTGGATCTATGTAGAAATCACAAACAGGACAGTACTACTCAGGAATGCGCCTTGAGCCGTTTCATTTTCCAGCATCAGTCTCATTATATAGTTATGACAATGGGAAGATGCAAGCATTTCACATCCCAAGCAGCAGACCAAGAACTTAATGTTGCAACTTACTTTAAAAGTTTCCTGGCCAATCACAAAACCCAAAACCTATTGACAGTAGTTCCATCCAATTAATGTAAGCACACATTCCTTTGGTTAAAGTAATGCTTGCTTATTTCAAATACAATATCTGCTTAAAATACAACGCACAGAGCTCCATTATTAAGCTTAGAACTTCCTCACGTTCAACTAGATAGACTTTTCTGCAGGTTAGGGAGTTGTTTTAGACAAGTGTTAATACATAGACCATTGCTCTCTAAGTCTTTACTTGCCTACCTCTTATACAATTTTTCTGCTGACAAATCTTATGATTACTTTTTAGCTCTAATTGCAGTTCTGCTGTCACTGAGGCTTGCCTTTTGCAGCTTTCCCAAAACCCTCAGATTCTATGGATTCCCACAATTCCCCCTCTTGGTTCAACTAAAAAGAAACTTTCCTAACTGTCTCCTTTATTAACTCCCTTGCGTTTTGTAGATTTCCTATAATATATCTGCTTGTTACTTGCTTAAAGCTTCCTTTTTGCTCACATTAAGTATTGCTATACTAAAACACAGCAATTTTAATGCTGTGTAAATCCAGTCAGTTCAAAGGGCATAAGTCATGTCTGATAATAATTACAAGTCATTGTTCAAAAAATCTCGCCTGTTCTAAGTTTAATTCAAAACATTTTTCTATGGCTATACCTTCATCTACCATCTCTGTAAGATTTTGACAACTTTCTGTGAATCTATTTCCTACTTTTCTCTCTTGTATGACAAAAACTTCTTTGATAGTTTTCTCCATCATTTGTCGCACCAAAGTCTGCAAGGTGTCACTACTAGTATGGCCACCAAAACACTCTGCACATATAGACCTATCTTACAGAGTTCCCTTAGCCAAGGTGCAAAGCTCCATTCTTGGAACAAATCATCTAAGTATGACAGACCATCTTATTTAATTTGAGCTGTCAAATCTTTCAGCTTTTGTATGCTGTTTGGATGGATTCAGAATGCTCTGACAGGATCATGCAACAGAATCCTTCAAATTCCTCACAACCGTGTCCATGTGCCAGTAAAAGAAAATCTACTGCTGCCCTGTTTTGAAGGGTAGCATGTCTAACACTAGTAACATCTGTCAGCATATCACTGATTGCAGTGGATGTGGCATTAGTTTCTTTACTCAGCCAATATCCAACTCAATCTCATTGTTTCAATGCCCTTGCTGAAGCCAGTTGGGGTAAAAACAAACCTGGCAGCCTGGGCAGCCCTGGCAGGCAGGGCCACGGCCAGGAGGAGCAGGAGGAAGAGGCGCAGAGCAAGGGCCATGGTGCCTTGCCCTCTGCCAGTCCCGCAGCTCTTGCTGCCACCGCTGTCCTGACACCGCTGTCCCAATGTCAGCACCGCTGCTGCCACCGCCGCTGCTGCCGCAACAGTTGTGCTCAGGGACTGACTGCTGGCTCCTTGTGCTGCTGTGCAACCATGGGGCTCTGGGACCTCAGAGGCTGCTCTGACATCATGGCCAGGGTGGAATTGTTTGGGAAGGTGGATCTGCCTTCTTCAGGAGCGAGCTCATCCTGCCCAGCTGCGCTGCCCAAGGGCTGTGACACAGTCCCAGCTCAGCTGATCTCACAGGCTGGGACATGAAGGGATGCAGAGCAGCTCTGCCAGGATGGACTTGGGGTTGCTGCTAGAAGAGAGGCTGGACGTGAGGCAGCCATGTGCATCCAAAGGAGAGTGCCCAGCAGGTTGAAGGAGGTGATTCCACCTCTCTGCTCTGGTGAGACCCCACCTGGAGTACTGTGGAGGAGGTTTTACAGTGGCCTCTGTGAGCCATCAAGATGTTTGATAAGAGGATCCACGTTAACCCTGGAAATAATTTTCTGCCAATTTTCTATGTCATTGACATAGAAACCAAGAAAGAAAGAAGGATAAATAAGAGAAACCTGCAATGGCCTATTCCAAGAAGAGCTTTGTAAGAATGTAGAAAAGGCATGCAGGCTAGAATAAAAACAGGGTTTGAAGCCTTCTGGAAATGGAGTGCGTTTCTTTGTAGTGTCTCGGTCTCTACCACAACAGAGTACTGCATCCTGCTGTGGGTCCCCAAGACAGGAAGGATCAAGTCCAGAGGAGGGACAAAATGCTCTGAGGGCTGGAGCCCTTCTGCTTTGGAGACAGGCTGGGAGAGCTGGCAGTGCTCAGCCTGGAAGAGAGAAGACTCCAGGGACACCTGATTGCTGCCTTTCAGTGCCTTATGGGGGCTTGTAAACAGATGGGACAGAATTTTTAGTAGAGACTTTTGTGACCAGACCGAGGGTCTTTTAATCTAAAAGATGGTCAATTCAGACTAGATGAAAGAAGCACATATTTTACACTATTGCTTTTGAAACCCTGGCACAGGTTGCCCAGAGAGCTGGACATCCATCCCTGCAGACATTCAAGCTCCTGCTCTGAGCAACCTGACCTAGTTCAAGGTGTCCCTGCTCACTCCAGGCCATTGGGACTAGATGGCCTTTAAATGTCCCTTCCAAGCCAAGCCATTCTGTGCTCCTGTGCACCATCAAAGCAGTGCTGCATTAGTGCTGGGCTGATTATGCTGGCACCTGTATTTTGGTACTTGTGCCATTTAGCAATTGGCCACGAGAGGATTGATGGGCTGGGCAGTGAAGTCTGCAAATAACACACAGTGTGCTCAAGGAGAAACAGGAGAGGAACACGGCTTCCACTTCAGATAAATGTCAGCATTTTGCTGCCCATTTCCAGTTAAGAAATATAGGAATGTCCTGAAGATCCCTTCATGTGGGTGCATTATTGGCCATATCAGTACTTGTGTTCTGTAAAACAGGTTAAGTTGTTACAGCTTCTTGCCCCATTTATCCCTGGATAAAACCCAAATACTGCATTGCTCCTTGTCTACTTTCTTCCAAGTCAAGGCAAATTTTGTTCATTACTGAGTGGGACATAGTCATCTCTTCACAAGCAAATTCCTCTTGCCATTCACACAATGGCTAGTCTGCTTTGTTGATTTGCTCTAATTGGACTGTAATTAAGGCCTACCTCTCACTAGAATTAAAGCTGATGCATTGGGAGGCAAAGTGTTGAGTCATTTCTCCTGGAGTCTGACACTGTAGAGAGTTGTTCTGTAAGTAAATGACATCTGAAGACAGGTGTAGTCTACCATACTTCTGGCATACTAGAAGTGAGAAAATCCCTTTGAATCAGGATTTTATCCTTTCTTCTTTCTCCTCCTCCTCCTAGGAATTTTAATCTCTGAGGTCTAAGCTCTTCAGCTGCCTCACAAACATTGTTTTAATTCAGACAGGCATCCATGCATTGAGCCACAAATCAGGACCATGGTGTGAACCTTGAAGCAATGTAGGTTTATAGCACTGAAAATAATAATCCAATACCCAGGTTAAGCCAAGCCTATTGGTTATTTCCCAAATAACTCTACCTATCCTCAGAGATGTTTCAAAAACGATCATTGTAAAGGCTAGGAGCGGGGAGAGAGAATGTTATCAAAATTAAAAATAGAGCTTTCTGAACTCTTTATATTCCTATAAAAAGAGAGTCCAAACCGTTCATCTATGGAACATTAACTGAGAAGTGAACAAAAGACTGTCAAAATAATTGCTTGGGGAACAAAAAACGCATAAATAAATACAAGCTTAAATGTAGTGTTGCAGTGTTGGTCTGCCCCTGATTGCCTGTAGAATAATCACCTTTGGAAAACATAGAGAAGACCTCTCCCTGTTCCTTGTCCCTACCCTCAGGGCAGTCCTACCCCCAAGGCAGTCCACCTGTGCTGTAGAGCAGCTGTGCCCTGCAGCCACAGCCCAGATTCGACAGTTTTCTGGGGGCGGCCCAGTGCCACTGTGGGTGTGGGCAGCTAGTGGGGCTGAAGAAATGGGGCAACACAGCACTTCCCAAATCAGCTCTTCTGCTGCAATAAAGAGATGCAGCTGTGACCCAGTGTCCTGGTGGTAGCACAAGCAAAGCCCAACTGGCAAAAGCACTGGCTGAGCTCCATGCCCAGGAGCAGCCGTGGATGCCAGGACTGAGCCCAGCTGTGCAGGAGGGTCCCTGTTTGCCACTGGCAACTGGGACCTCAGCCACCTCCTCTCTACACAGGTGCTCCTGTGCATATTCAGAAGACAAGCAGAAAAGCAGAGGCAATGAGAAGTTGACAGTTTATGCCAGGTCTTCGCTTCTGCCCCTATCTGCCCTGCTGTGGCTGCACCCCTGCCATGAGGCCGTCCCAAAACCCACCCCTCCACAACGAGACCCTCTGCCCCTGAGTCCCCTGGTCCTCTTCCCCGGCCAGGACTAAAGGTGGGCAGCCCTTGTCTGGCAGGGCAGGGCTTGTCCCACATTTTATGTTCAAATAAAGAGATGGAGTTGTCGCAACTATGTCCGAGTGGTAGCAGCAGCAAAGCCCACCAGGCACCAGCAGTGGCTGAGCTCCGTGCCCAGGAGCAGCCGTGGATGGCCACAGTGTGGGCAGGCAGGAGCCAGGCAGGGGCTGCTGTGCCCAGCGGCGGGGCCCCGAGGGGATGGGGGAGCCCATGCTGAGCGTCCCTGGGCTGAGGGCACATTTCCTTCTTTGGCATCATCTCGGCCTGGACCCCGTCCAGGGGCATGCCCAGGAAAAGAGGGAAACCACCTAGAAAGTGCTTGCCTTGAGATCAATGGAATGAGGCTGGATTCTGAAGGAAGTCCTTCATAGCCTGAGGGGTGAGCTCAGAGCCCAGAGACAGAGACTGAGCCTGTGGCACCCGCAGATCTCTTATGAGCAGAGTGGCCATTTGCCCCCAAGCCTCATCTGTTCACCCAGGGACACGTGGTGAGCACACACCGAAGATGGCTCAGCCCTGTTGCTGCTCCCTGAGTGTTATGTTTGGCTCCCTCTAAAAGGCACGCAGGGGCTTTAGGTCATCTCGGTGCTGTGCAAGAGGCTGGGGGCACCCAAAATGGTGCAGGGAATTTATTGTATGTGGAAAGGTGTGCAGGGGTCAAGGGACACCTGTAAATAGAGCAGGGGTCTGGGGTCTCTTGTGAGGCACACAGGGGGATTTTAGGGTGGCTGAGGGTATAGCCATAAGATGTGCAGTGGGTTTGGGTGTCCCCTAAAGTTTGCAGCTCCCCTGATGGCCTGTGTTGCATTACTTTTGTAAGCTATGGCATCAAGTCCTCCACTTTTGAAATAGGGGTCAAAGGCCAGCACAGCGCACAGCACGGACTTGGTGGGAGTGGGGCAGGGCTGGGGCTGCCTGCAATAGTGGGAATGGCCAACGTGAGATGAATTTTGGACATGACATTGCTTTGGCATGTAGAACCATGAAATGTCTCACATGCCCAATATTGTCTAACTCACTTCTGGTGAAAAAGAGCTAGATTGCACATAACTACCAGCAGGGACACACTCTCCTTGCTGGAAGGGCACCTCTTGAGATCCTTTGCCACAAAAACCTGCCCCGGCCATGAGGTCACAGCAGGCTCACGGGTCACAGCAGGCTGAGCTCTCAGCAGGCTCTGAGGTCACAGAGGTGCCAGAGCCCCGTGGCTGCACAGCAGCACAAGGAGCCAGCAGTCAGTCCCTGAGCACAACTGTTGCGGCAGCAGCGGCGGTGGCAGCAGCGGTGCTGACGTTGGGACAGCGGTGTCGGGACAGCGGTGGCAGCAAGAGCTGCGGGACTGGCGGAGGGCAAGGCAGCATGGCCTTTGCTCTGCGCCTCTTCCTCCTACTACTCCTGGCCGTGGCCCTGCCTGACAGGGCTGCCCAGGCTGCTCCGCTGCAAGCGCGGCGAGCGGGTGAGCCGGCAGCCTGGCTGCCCTTTCCCGGCACAGCGCTCCCTGCTCCCAGGAAGCGCTGGGGATGGTTTTGGCCAGGGCTTTAGGGAGGGTTTCCTCTGTGGGAGGGACAGAGCCCCCACAGGGCCTGGGCATCTCCAGCCATCACTCCAGGGATGTTGCACAGGGCCTGCAAAGAGGGTGGAGAGTGACCAGGAGCCAGTCCAGAGCTCCCCAGGCCCCTGTGCTCCTCTGGCCTTGTCCACTGACATCTGGCTCCCACAGCCTTACCCGACCCCCGTGCAGTGCCCAGTTCTCTAAGGCAGAGGGGGATCCCAGCACACCATGGAAATGGGTCTGATCAGATCTTGCTCCCCTCTAGATGAGCATGCTAGGAAGGCTTCTCCAGCAGCTTGGCTCCATGAAGATTTCCAGCCTCTTAACCCTCCAGCAGGTATGTTGTCAATGTTCCTAAAAGAATAATCATGGACAGCCTGGTAGGCACCAGGTGACAGGAGCTTCTGTGGCTGTTGAGTTACAGGTGTGTCTGCAGCAAAGACTTTTCAGGCTCCTTTCCTGGTTGCTGCACACAAGCCCCGCTCCCATGGCAGGGGTGAGTAGTGTGTGCCTGCTGACCCCACAGGCTGAGCCCTTGTTCTGTGGGATCCCTCCCGGGGAAAATGCAAATAATTCTCTTAAAGTCCTCAAAGAGGGAGGAACAAACCAAGAGGAGACAGGAAGTCCCTGGAGGCATCCAAACACATAGGGTTTCGATAGGGTCCTGAGTGAGGTGGACAGGCAGCGTGGTGGGTGCATTTCCCTCAGCCTTCCCCTGGAACTCATCACCCGCGGGCTTTGGCTGCACATCTGGACACGCCGTGCCCGGCACAGCGGGAAGGGATCCATGGCAGCCTCGCTGCTGCTGCTGCTGCTGCTTTCATGCCCTGCAGGGCTGTTTCCCAGCCTGGCCTGGCTGCAGCTTCTGCCCAGCCTCTGCAGGAAGGCATTTGGCATCAGCTGCGAGGGAGCCCAAACTGCACCATGGGCCATGCCCACCCTGAGATCCTTTGCAATTTCCCTTCACTGGGGAGCTCCGGAGGGGTGGTGGTTTGGAGGAGGGAGGGCCCTGGTCCCGCTCCAAAGCTTGGATGACTTCCTGAACCTTATTAATATCTTCAACTAGCATTGCCTCCTGAAGATGCCGCCTTCCCATTGGGGAAGAGCCCCACCTGATTCATCTGTCCCTTCTCCTTTATGCAGAGATGGAAGGAAAGCCTGTGCTGAAGGCTGAGTTTCCCAGAGGAAGCAGTGGCTCATTGGCAGCCTCTGCTGCAGGAAGGGAGGCGATGCCAGGCACAGGCCCCGGAGGTAATTGCTGTGCCTCTGAGCCTGAGCCCTGCTGAGGCTTCAGCTGCCCTCTCTGCTGCTTGGCAATGCGGAAAGAGCCCGGAGAGGACCAGCACAGCCCAGGGGAATTATCCTGAGCAGGCTCAGGGGCACTCGGGTACTGAGCAGTCCTGCTGGGGTCCCTGCATGGGGGACACGAACTGAAACTTGGGAGCCACTGCACAGGGTGTCCATGGTGGGGAAAGGGCCGAGGGGGAGAGCAAGGCTCCAGTGTGTCCTGAGAGGGCCTGGGTATGTCCACGTGGGCTGGAGAAGCTGTCGCCGCAGAAGGAGGGACAGAGGTGGGGAAGGACACTTGTGGCACTGCCTGCTGCAGTCTTCCCCAAGGATTTAGTGTGGATTTCCTTTGTGGGAGGGACAGAGCCCCCACGGGCCCTGGGCTACTCCTGCCGCCCCTCCAGGGATGTTGCACAGGGCCTGCAAAGAGGGTGGAGAGTGACCAGAGCCAGTCCAGAGCTCCCCAGGCCCCTGTGCACCTTTGGCCTTGTCCACTGACATCTGGCAGCCAAGACCTTACCCGACCCCCTTGCAGTGCCCACTTCCCTAAGGCAGAGGGGGATCCCAGCACACCATGGAAATGGGTCTGATCAGATCTGTGCTCCCCTCTAGATGAGCATGCTAGGAAGGCTTCTCCAGCAGCTTGGCTCCATGAAGATTTTCAGCCTCTTAAGCCTCCTGCTGGTATGTTGTCAATGTTCCTAAAAGAATAATCATTGACAGCCTGGTAGGCACCAGGTGACAGGAGCTCCTGTGGCTGTTGAGTTACAGGTGTGTCTGCAGGAAAGACTTTTCAGGCTCCTTTCTTGGTTGCTGCACACAAGCCCCGCTCCCATGGCAGGGGTGAGTAGTGTGTGCCTGCTGACCCCACAGGCTGAGCCCTTGTTCTGTGGGAAAATGCAAATAATTCTCTTAAAGTCCTCAAAGAGGGAGGAACAAACCTATAGGAGACAGGAAGTCCCTGGAGGCATCCAAACACATGGATAGGGTCCTGAGTGAGGTGGACAGGCAGCGTGGTGGGTGCATTTCCCTCAGCCTTCCCCTGGGACTCATCACCCGCGGGCTTTGGCTGCACATCTGGACACGCCGTGCCCGGCACAGCGGGAAGGGATCCATGGCAGCCTCGCTGCCCCGCTGCTGCTGCTGCTTTGACGCCCTGCAAGGCTGTTTCCCAGCCTGGCCTGGCTGCAGCTTCTGCCCAGCCTCTGCAGGAAGGCATTTGGCATCAGCTGCGAGGGAGCCCAAACTGCACCATGGGCCATGCCCACCCTGACATCCCCTGCAATTTCCCAGTCTCTGAGCACATGTGGAGGGGCCGCTCTTTAGAGGAGGGAGGGCCCTGGAGCAGCCCCAGTAACCTGGTGACAAGCATTGCCTCCTGAAGATGCCACATTCCCACTGGGGAAGAACCACACCTGATTCAGCTGTCCCTTTTCCTTTCTGCAGAGATGGAAAGAAAGCCTGTGCTGAAGGCAGCATTTCCCAGAGGAAGCAGTGGCTCCATGGCAGCCTCTGCTGCAGGAAGGGAGGCGATGCCAGGCACAGGCCCCGGAGGTAATTGCTGTGCCTCTGGGCCTGAGCCCTGCTGAGGTTTCAGCTGCCCTCTCTGCTCCTTGGCAGTGCGGGCACACAGCATTACCTGACCCCCTTGCAGTGCTCGGTTCCCTATACAAGGGGATCCCAGCACAGCATGGAACAGTTCCCATCTGTGCTCCTTTCTAGACTGGGAACGTGACTTCCGTCATTTGTTAAAGCACAGTTTAAGGATCTTGGAGCTTGGTGGTGGTAGGTTATCAGCAACCCTTCGCTAACAGAATAATCATTGTCTAAGTGTAATCATTGTCCAGAGTAATATTCCTCTGTCACTTCCCTTAAGATCCTCCAAAGTTTGATGGATTCTGTAAATCCTAGCCTCCAAATTTGTACTCTTGTACCCAACAATGATCCCACAGGATTGCTGCCCGTGGGAGGAAGGAGCATTTAGCTGTCCATCTTCCTCTCGTGGGCAATGCCAGTGTGTCCTTCCATGTGCTCTGTGCAGCCAGGGAGAAGAGCAGAGAGGGAAGGGGCCGGGCCCAGGGCTGTGCCCCGGGGCTGAGCCTTTGGCAGCTCCTTTGCCAGCCCCAGGGAGCCTGAGCTGCTCCTGCTGCCACTGCCAAGCCCTGGCCCTGCCCGGGGCTGGCTTTACAGCTGCTGGCAGCTCCAGGGAATCCTTTCTGCCCTGACTGCCCTGCAAGGGGCTCCTTCCATCCCAGTGTGGGGCCACTGCAGGCACGAGGTCCCCCTGCCCCTGCCCCTGCTCCTGAGTGGGAGGCAGAGCTGAGGGAGTGCCTTGGAGGGCACCAAGAACCCAGGTGCCCTCACTGCCACTCAGGCCTGAAGGAGAACCTTCAGCAGGGTCAAAGGAACTGTTCTGTCCTGCCTTTCTTTGCAGATGACCCTGATGATGATCCTGATGATGAAGATGAGCCTGTTGACAAAGATGATCCTGTGGACGAAGACTATCCTGTGAATGGAGACGATCTGGATTCCCTACGCATACCCATTACTGAGCCTCTGGGAGATGCTGAGGGTAGGTCAAGGCCTTTCTCCTGGGAGAGCTGCCAGCTCAGAGCCCAAAGCTGGGCCAGGGGGGCATTGCTGCAGGTGCCAGCACAGAACCATGCACGTGTGTGCCCTCACCCTGCGCGATCCCCTCACCGCTCCTACGGCTCAGTGGTGCCCGTGCAGATCAGCAGAGATGGCAGAAGCTTCTGTGGCTGTTGTGTTACAGGTGTGTCTGCAGGGAGGACTTTGGTGGATGTTGCACGCAGGCCCAGCTCCCATGGCAGGGGTGAGTAGCGTGTGCCTGCTGACCCCACAGGCTGAGCCCTCGTTTTGTGGGATCCATTCCTGGGAAACGGAAATATTTCTCTTAAGGTCCTCCAAGAAGGAAGAAGAAACCTATAGGAGCTAGTACATCCCTGGAGGAATCCAAACATCTGGAAAAACTCCTGAGTGGTGTGGACAGCCAGCGTGGTGGGTGCATTTCCCTCAGCCTTCCCCTGGGACTCAGCAGCCGGGGGCATTGGCTGCACATCTGGACACGCCATGGCAGGCACAGTGGGAAGGCATCCATGCATCACAGGCCATGCACACCCTAAGATCCCCTGCAATTTCCCAGTCTCTGCGCACATCTGGAGGGGCCGCTCTGTGCAGGAGGGAGGGCCCTGGAGCAGCTCCAAAATGCTGGCCATTTTCCTTCTCCTTATCCATGTCTTCAACAAGTGTTGCCTGGAGCAGAATGGCACAACACAGAGGAATTACGGTGTGCAGGCTCAGGGGTTCGGGTACTGAGCAGGCCTGTGCCAAAGGGCAGCAAGGTGCCTGCAGGCCCCAGCTCTGGGGGAAACAGAGAACATCCTGCCTGTATCCACCGTGCTGCCAGCTCAGCAGTGCAGCACAGCACGGGCTCACGCTCCCCATTGCTCCAACAGATGCAGACAGCACCTCAACACATTCTGACATCATCTGGAAAAGCATGAGAAGAGTTTTCTGCTGGGGAACACCTTGTTTGATTAAGTTGATGGCCATTGTGGCTGGTGCGGCACTGTGCCTGATGATGTGCTGTGCAGCAATCTGGTATTGCTGGAAGAGAAAATCGTGAGTGTTTTGCGATTCTCTGCCTCAAACAGCTTCCTTTAAATGCTGCTCATAGTCAGGGAACATTCCCAGAGAGTCTCCAGTGGAGCTGTGGCCAGTCCATGATTCTACAAATAGCTCTGCGGAGCTTCCATTGGCCTCTCAATTGCTGGGCCTTGTCCTTGGGGCCCTCTGGGGCAGCAGCCAGAGCTGGCTCCCACTGAGGCTGCCTGGCCAAGAGCAGCCCCAGGGGCACGGGGCAGAGGCAGAGGGAGGTGGGGAGGAGAAAGAGTAGGGCCGAGGTTGCCCTTGAAAGGCAGAGGCGCTCTGGGGCCCGCTCCTGGCCAGGGACCCTGCCCAGAGCCGTGCCCTGCTGGCCGGGGCCTTGAGGGGCAGCTGTCCAGCTGGGCCCAGCTGTGCCAGCAGCTCCAGCCGTGCTGGGGAGCCTTGCCAGCTCTGGGCCCTGCTGTGCAGGAGGCTCCCTGTGTGCCACTGGCAGCTGGGGCCTCAGCCACCTCCTCTCTTCACAGGTGCTCCTGTGCATCTTCAGAAAATTATCCTAAAAATAGAGACAACGACAACTTGACAATTTATCCCAGCTCTTCACTTCTGCCCCTATCTGCCCTGCCGTGGCTGCACCACCATAATGAAGGCATCCCCAAATCCATCCCTCCTCAACGAGACCCTCTGCCCCGGAGTCCCCTGGTCCTGTTCCCCGGCCAGGACTGAAGGTGGGCAGCCCTTGTCTGGCAGGGCAGGGCTTGGCCCCTATTTTATGTTTAAATAAAGAAATAGAGTTTTCACAGCTATGTCCATGTGGTAGCACCAGCAAAGCCCCCCCGGCACCAGCACTGACTGAGCTCCATGCCCAGGAGCAGCCGTGGAAGGCCACGGTGTGGGCAGGCAGGAGCCAGGCAGGGGCTGCTGTGCCCAGCGCAGGGCCCCGAGGGGAAGGGGGAGCCCATGCTGAGCGTCCCTGGGCTGAGGGCAAATTTCCTTCCGGGGGATCATCTGGGCCTGGACCTTACGAGGCACAAAGGGATATTTTGGGGTCCCTGCTGAGGGGTGCAGGAATCCCTCATGCGGGATTTTGAGCCTCATGAGGCACAAAGGAGTATTGATGGCCTCTCCTAAGGTGTGCAGGGATCCCTCATGCGGTGGGCAGTAGGGTTAAATTTGAGGGGGTTTTTTACTCTTCTCAGCACAGCACAGGGACACTTGGCCGAGGTTTTGCCAAGCTGGGAGAAAGCCTCTTGCAAAGGCTTGGGCCCAGCCTGTGGGCACAGCGGGCGGGCGCAGCCCATCCCCTGGGCCAGGCCGGGCTGCTCAGGCCGGGCCGGGCCGGGCCAGGCTCGGGCCCCGGCAGGGAAGGGCCGCGGCCCTGGGCTCTGCTGAGGCTGCTGAGCTCCGGCCTGCCCTGTGCTGCAGCCCAACACATTGACAGCCATGGCCGTGCCCTGGGCCACCGCAGGCACCCGGGGCTACAGCTGAGGCCGCGCCTTCTCCCACTGAAGGGAGGCTGGCTCTGTTCCCTCGCAGGGCACAGCTTAGCTCCCAGCACCTTTGGGAACCTGCCTGCCGGGGAAGTGCTGGGGGGCAGAGAGTTCCAACCCTTCTCACTGGGAAGTGTGTCTGATTTTTTTCCCTCTAAATTTGTGTCCTGGCAGAGGTTTAAGTTTGCTTGCTCTCAGTAGGGCGCTTTTCTTCTTGGCAGTCAGTGGGGCTTCAATGCAGCCAGGGTTGAAGGAGGATCTCTGGCCGCTTGGGCTGTGGTTGTGGGACTGGCTTCAGCCTTCCTTTGGCTGTGATTTGCACCGGTGCTTGTGCAGGCATTTTACAGTAACTGGCTTCAGTTCTTTCCTCTTGCCCCCAAAAACTGAGAATAAACCTGTTTAGCACCAATGTTTGGGCTCCTAAACAGAACTGTTCTCATTCTACGAGTGTCACAGACACATTTTATGAAAAATCCTTTTTCCAGGGTCTTTTCTCCTGTGAAGCTGGGAAGCTTCAGCTTCTCCATGTTTTGTTGCTTTGGAATGTGCTTTGGAGAATTGTTACCCAGCATGTGAAATTGTTTTTACTTGATGAGCAATGACAGCCACCTGTGTTAAAGCTGTGAACAGTCACAAGATTTGTTATTCATTCCTTTGCTTTCCCTTCCAGCTTTTTGATGAATTCTTTCTCTCTATTTAGTATAGTTGTAGTGTAGTACTTTAATATAATATCCTCATATATCAGCCTTCTGAAACATGGAGTCAAGATTCTCATCTCTTCCCTCATCCTGGAATCCTCAAACACAGGTATACCCAAGTCTTTCAGGCTTGCTCAGTGAATGAGCAGCTGGTTGAAGTACAAAAATACTGAGAAACCCCACAGTCCCTTCCTAGGAAGAAACATCTCCCCATCTAAACCTCACCTGTCTTTATCCAGTTACAGGGGAAACAGACATATATATATATATATATATATATATGTATGTCTGTAATAAAATAACTTCAGCTTTAAATGAAATCTCTGTATTTATCCTTTTCCTATGAAATTTTGGTTAGAAAGAAGTTTTATTTTACACAGTTACATTTAGTAAAGACATTAAATAACAGATGCTTTTAAGATGCCAAATACTGGAACTGCAGCAAATTCCTCCCTGACTGACATTCATGAGTGCCTGCTCTCAGGGAGGAATCAGAAGGTCCTGTCCAGAGGGTGAGAGCAGATGTATGCCCTCTTCTCCAGGATCTGCTTTGCAGCTTTTTTAATGGAATCATCCAGGTTTTCATCAGCATCTGTGGAGAAAGAGAGAAAAGTCAACTAAGGGACCACAAAGAGCTGTTGTAAATTTCTTTCAAGAAGTGTTTTTGAACACAAATGCAAGAGTGTGAGGGCCAGGAAGAAACTGAACATTCTCTATTGAAAAAGATTGGTTATTACAGACTGAGCTTCAGAGACCCAATGCCCAGCTGGTCAGTACTTCCCAAAGAGTCCAAATCCCTCATTTCTATCAGCTACTTGTCAGAAGTATATACATGAAATGTAGATATTATATTCCTCAATAAGGAACGCTGGCAGTTGGCTTTAGCTATGAAGTGAAGAGACTCTTTTCAACAGGTTCCAGCTCTGCTGCTTGTTTCAATTAAAAGCGGAGCCAAACTCTTTTGTTGGTCACATCAAACTCACCTTTTTTTGATTACAGTCTGAAAGACAGAAGAGCGTAAGAACTATTTTATAGTACTTACATTTTTCTAATTGAGCCATGGCATAATTATTCTTGAAATAGGCTTCTGTGCAGAAGATATTTGTAAGAAGCACCTGGAAAAGGAGTAAAACTGAGTTTAAAAATAGTGAATGAATTTCATAACAAAAACCATGTAGTAAGAATACAGTAATTGAAACATCTCAAAGCTCTTTGATGATGGTGCCCTGAACCCCAGTCATGTGCAGTGCAGCCTCAGCTGTCCCTTTGAGGCCAGAGAACTGCCAAGGCTCAGGGCTGGGATGAGCCTTCGCCCAAAAGCTACTCCAAGACTGATTGGGAATCAATCCAGAGCAGGGCTCACACAAAGAGCAAAGTCTCAAGGCCAAAGCCAAACCTTCATCACGTTGGATTTGTTTTCACACTGATCTGGAGCAAATTTTTCTTGTGCTGCAACACCACTGTTACCATGAAACTTTACATGAGCTACTAAATAAGCACTGTCCTGTCCTGACCTGAGCTGTGCTGCCCAAATACTGTTGTGCTTATGTGTTTTTATTAATGATTATATGGAAAGAGCTTGGGAAGAACTGCATGGTGTTAACAGATTTGAGAGAACGTGCAGAGTTGTGGTGAGGTTCTAAATGTCTGTGTATGTGTTAAAGAAGTATTTTAAACATGTTGAAAGTGTGCAGCTCAACAAGCAGAGCCCCTGAGAGGCTCCTGCACTCTGGCAGGTTTAGCCACGTTCTGCTGCACTTTTATGGGAGAGTTTGCTGTAATTCCCCAGAGATGCAGCCTGCCTGCTGCCAGGAGCACAGCCTGAGTGGGAATGGTTGGTGCTGAGGGACACTCACCTCGTGGTCATGGTTCCTGAGCCCGATGCTGATGGAGCGGCTGGCCCGGGAGATGGCTGCAGTCATTGCATACAAATTAATCACCACATCTGCCACTCTCTTCAGCACCAGCTGCTCATCCACTATTGTCTGGGAGAGAGAAAATCATTATCTGCTTGTGGTTTGCCAATTTAAAACTTTAACCAAATATCACTGTCCATACTTCATGTTTAGGTCCAGCTTTATTTCGCATAAACCGGTTCTAGCCTAGGTCAGAAATTATCATTGTTAGTTTTGGGTTTACTAAGCTGCACCTTTTAAATTCTACTTGTAAAATTGTAATATTGATGTGTGCCTTAAACCACTTTGTTAAATGCCTGTAGCAGCAGGATTTGTGCTTACACAAGAAGAAAACAACCAATTCACTGAGGGTGCTGGTACTTTGGTTTTGGTTCTAACAATGTAACTTGCCCATTACACTGAGTACCTAATGTCAGCAAAAGAAACATGAAACTTATACTGTAACATGGAATACGTATTGATTTGCCCCTGAATTCAGATGATCCAACCAAAATAAAACCTTAAACTATGAAAACAAGTTCTGCTAACAGTTTTAGGTGGCTCTTACTGTTGGAGCCTCGAATGCCCAGTTTATCCTCGGGTTTCCCATGGGTGACGCCCCCGAAGTCCCGCTCCACGATGAAAGCAGTGATTTTATCCTTCACCTGCCCGTCCTTGTCCACAATCTCTGTCCTGGCAAACACTGTGAAAATACTGGCCAGGCCACCATTGGAGATCCAGACCTGTTTTGAGAGAGGGAAGATGTGTAAGAAAGGTAAATGTGCTGATTTTGTGGGCACAGCCCTCCAGGGTTTTGTAACAGGCTGGGAAAAGAACAGAGTGCTGAAAAATTGCTGTTCCTTCCCTTCAGTTCTAATGAGGGTCTGCTCCCAGGGTGAGCACATTTCTGAGGAGAGCTGACCACATGTGCTCAGTTTAGAGCAACTTTAAAACCAGAATGTAGTATCAATATGCATTAAATTAAAATCCACAGTGCATTTCCACAAAAGCTGGTCCATCCTGCTGCTGCTGGCACCTGAGAGATACAGGGGCAATGCAGACTGGACAAACCCTGTGGCCAAAAATTAACTCTGATGAGAAATTCTCTGATCAGCCTCTCCCCCAGGGTGGGTCTCTTCACACCACAAATGGATCAACAACTACAGACCAAGTCTGCAACGCATCCAATACTGCTGAAACCAGGACATCTCTGATTTCTTCAAGACTGGCTTTTGTCACGGTTTCTTTTAACAGAAAGGTTCCAGGCAGACCTATTTCTAATTAAATATCAAGTTGTATTTTAAAATCTAGCCTGCAGAATGAAGAGATGTCAAATACAGGTTCAGGTTTCCTTTTACCTAAGCTGTCATGGAAGGGGCTGATTTACTAAGAAACCAACCCGCCCTGAAGCTGAACACACAAATGGCCAACAGAGAAAGAACCCAGGGTAGTTTTCCATTTTCCTTACCAGGAGTTTAATGCAGTAATTCTCTAACAATAATTTTCTAGTCCCTTTGTGCCTAATCTTTTTGACAGGGTCATTCTCCTCTAGCTTGGAAACCTCCCAGTTCCAGACTGATGCAAAAGACAAGAACACTTCCTACATTTGTAAGAAACCCCTTTCCTGTTCCCAGTCTGTGAGTAGGTACCTTGGAGCCATTTAACAGGAAGTGTTTCCCATCTTCACTCAGGGTTGCCCTTGTCTGGATGGATGCAGCATCACTCCCACTAGAAAACAAACAAGTTACTAATGTTTAAAGAAGTAAACACGCTTTAAAAAAACAAAACTGCATATTCCCCCTCTTCCTATTCTGTAAAAAGGAGGGGGTCTCAAATAGCAGTATATAAATTTTAGCTTTTAACTAACAAGGAAGCTCACTAGATTGAACAGTTCTAAAAGTTACCTGAGGGGACATTTCTTCTCATTACCATGTTATCAGGATTATAACCTGACCAGACTGTGTAGAATGCCACAAAAGCAACATTTTGGAGCTACACTTTGAGCTATGTGAACACACAATGAGCCTCTCACTTAAGTGACAACAAAAATTCTTCCTTTTAGTTTTGGTAGCTCCTTCAAAACAGGCTTTTATATTTTGAATAAGAACTGAAAGCATCCCAGAACAGTCACAGCACATTATTTCTGACGTAGCACAAAGCATCCTTTCAAGTAAATGAATTCCTGGGATGAGAACAAGAATCAAGGATTTCATGGACACTGCCAAAAGCAGCATGTTGGGGAAAGAGTAATTGGAGTGTTCCTTGAAATACCAAAACTAAGCCACAGATGTATATACTGAAGCCATGGGCCCCAGATAAAGAAGCCTGAAGGTATGAAGCAATGCAGCTAAGGCAGTGAGCCCCTGTGGGGCTGTGGGGCAGCAGCACCTGCCGGGCTCGGTGAGGCAGAAGGCAGCAATGTGCTCCCCCGAGGCCAGGCGGGGCAGGTACTTGGCCTTCTGCTCCTCGGTGCCAGCAATGAGGATCCCCTGCAGAAACAAGCACAGGAAACTTTGCAGCATCACCCTGTGGGAAAAGAGAGGGAGCTGACAAGCTCCAGCATGTTTAGAAAGCTTCATCTGCAAGTTTTATGGCATAGCAAGAGACAGTTTAATCAACAAGACTGTATTATTTGTCAGTCATTAAAATATTTTTTCATTAGCATTCTCTGCTCAATTCCACAAGGAATCTTCTCTTGCTATAACAAACTGAGTGTGGTTTCAAGCTTCTTTCTGCCATCCACCCAGCACTAAAAAGGTAAATACCTATGGCTATATTCAAGTTCAAAACTGACACACTTTCTCTCAGATGAGTTATCTCCTCTAGGCCCCCCAACATGCAGCCCCAGCCAGCCAAAGTTCCTCTTTTCTGAATTCTTTCCTTCCTCATCACCTGAGCCCCCCTGATACTGTTTCAATTCTATTTATTCTAGGTACTTTAGACAAGTTTAGCCAATTTAAAAAAAACCAACTTGGACTCATTCACCTAAGAACAATTATCCTAATAGTAACTTCCTTGTGTACTTCCTATGCAGCCTTTCTGTCTCACACTGAACCAGTGGCAGAGGCTGCTGCAGACACCAACAACCTGATTTATGCTTTGCCAGTAATTCTGATTTGCTCCCCCTAAGCCCCACATTTTTCACTTCACCTTTTCCATGCAATCTGTGCAGAAGCCCTGGCCCCAGAGCAGCAGCATTACCTTCAGCCCAATGGCCTGGTGAGCTGCCAGGGTCACTGCAATGGAGCCATCCAGGGAGCTGATTTCTCCCAGACGTGCATACATGGTGTTTGACAGGCCCAGCCCACCTGGAACAGGCACCAGGTTTTATTTCAGTACATTTTTTGTGCCACTTCCCCGCTCCCCCAAAAATCCATTTCAAGTACAGAAATACAGGAATGTAGCAGCTTTAACTGGAGAGGTACAAAAGCGGCACAAAATGCACCCCTAGATGTTCTTCTGTGGCATTTACTCACCATATTCCTCTGGAATCTGCATGCCAAAGAGACCCAGGTCCTTCAGTCCTTGTAAGGTTTCGGGTGGGATTTTTGCATCTTGATCGATTTTCTTCGAGTCCACTACAAATAGAGAATTTTTTCTCATTTAACACTGTGTTTCTCAGTGCCCAGAGCAGCTGGGAGGCTACAGGATTCCCCCACCAGGGCCACAGTCACTCATGACCCTTCTCATTCCCAGCTTCACAAGAATTTCTTCTTTCTAGCTTCAGCCTGACCATCCTGTTTGTCCTCATGACATATTCAGGAAAAAGACTTGGAAATGGGAAAAATACAGCATTTATTTCATTTTCTCAAACATTTCTACTGGTTCTGCATGCCAGCAGATTCCAAGACTGGAATAAGCAAAGTATTTTCAGGATTTTCTATCTGAACTAAGTCTAGGTCGTGAATACAAGAAAAAAAAAAGTACATAAATGAGGAAATTAGAAAATCTTGTTCTTAGGAGATTTTAAGATTCTTGGGGGATTAAGAGAGCTGTTCTGTACCATGGCAGTGAAAACAAACAGGAATCATACTTTCTCCAGACTCCATAATTTGACCCTTTTATTCCTTCCCTAAACATCAGGCTGTTTACTCCATGAACCATGTTCCCCCCCACAGAGCAAAGAGTTAAAAAATGTAATTTGAATAAATCCTTTATTTACTGTCAGTGAGCAACACTACAATTTTACAGTTAAAATCACCTGGATCTTGCCAATTGTGATGTGTGACAATCACTGGCTTCTCCAAACTCCTACAGAGTTTGGAAAACCTCTGTCAATGGGAAGGCTGACACAGTGCTGTTTAACTGCCCCAGAAATTGCTGTCTGTGCAAACCACTATTCTGCAATTGCTCTGGAATTGGCTTATCCAAGGCAGCACGAATGGAAGAACACCCTGCAATGCTCTCTGGAATGCAGACGGGTAATAAGGCCTTTCCCAAATGGAATTATTACTCTAATACTGAAAAAACAGAAATGCTTTTGATTTTTCATAACTCCTCAACGAGCCAGCATTTCTGAGTATCTCTGCTGCATTTTGCCACGGTCAGTTTTAGCAGAGTAGGACAGCTATAAAGTTCTAGGAACTAGAACTAGGAAAAAAAAATCACAATGTATGAAGTAGTTAGAAGCACAATTCAGCTGAGCTAAAACCAATTTCAAATCCTATCTTTATCCCAGAATTCTTTTACATCCTTGGTTTTTCCCCTGTTTTGGAGATTTAATTCTTCTGATCAGCACCCAAATACTTCCCAAAAAAGCCACAAATGGACATGCTACAGAATCAGCATCACTGTGTGAGCAGCAATAAATGCATAAACTAAATTAAATGTTTGAAACACCTTATGGAACTGCTATAGTGAAATAATTTTGTAATCACTAAATCACTTGCATGGATAAAACCACAATAATATACCTTCTTCATTGAAGAACTTTTCAACAGGTCCCACAAACTGGTTGATTTCTGCCAGTTCTTCATTGCTAATTTCTGGGTAAGGAAAAACTTCTTCCTAAAATAGGAGAATAGGAGAATTATTTAATAATTTTTAATACACGAACCATGCAGTTAAAATAAAAATCATGGGAGATATGCCTTGCAAAGACTCTAAAACACTGTGCAAATTAAGAATTGTGGAAAATGTCCCGAAACAGAAATAGGGCTCCACAGGACCCAACTTTATTTCACATCAAAACCAGACCAGAGGGTGTTAACTGAACAACAGAAACATGAGGGAGAAATCAAGAGATCTTTTAAGAACCACGAGGATGCAAAAGTTCTTCATCACCCATGAGTTTTAACCCTATTCAGGGACTGATAAAAATGAGTTTGATGTTTCCAAAGCTCAGCCCATGAGCACTGTCCCTTGCGAACACCCAGCACATTTCACCTGCTAATGCCTCGAGGACAAAGGTGAGTGAGCCCCACCACTCCTTATCATCCCCAGGGTGTTCTGGCCATGAACTGGAAGCAGCACAGCCTGACAGGTTGGAATTGGTAAAAAATACAAACAAGGAACACAAGGAGTGGGAGGCTACGTGAGAAGAACACTTCTGATTTTTACTGCCTTTCCCCTTTTAAACAGAAGAATTTATCTCTGTCCACACAAATCTGTTCATGGTACTCTGAGCAATATATCAGCATCAAAAATTCAGGACCTGTGAAATGTTAGAGGTTTTCAGAAAGCTGCTGTGTTGAAACTTGAGGGAAGAAACACCCGAGACACATCTGTAGAGGGGTTTAACACAGTGGAGCCTGAGTGCTGCCTGTTTTAACACCTTATCTGACAAGCTCTGTTGAAAGAGACTTTATTGCTCAACTCATTTCAGTGGATTTGAATTATTCCTTCTTTCCGTTTACTTCACCCTGCAATCTCTGATAAATGCACACTCTAAGCCCTGCAGTAACAAACTCTGCTTAATACAGCGTTCCATCTCAGATTTTAACTTCTTTGTCCAGTGGCATCTCAAGGCACCACAAGAACACCAATCTTTCCTACCAAAACTGTAGGCAGAGATTTACATGAAGCCTCCATCCTTGAAGAACAACCAGAGGACGAAGCGATCCAAGTTCAGCGGCATGCCCAGAGGGGGAGCACGGCGACAGGCAGCGCCCAGGGGACCCGCGGGGCTGGCAGGCACAGGGGCTCTCGGCGTTGTTTGGGTCACTCTGAGCCCCATCGCCTGTTCTGTGTGCAAAGGCTCCCTTCAGTTACCCGGCTGCAGCTGAGGGACACACAGAGCCAGGGCAGGGAGCTCCGCAGGGCTGGACCCGGGGGCTGCGGGGCAGCCGGGCCGGGCCGGGCCCTGCCGAGGGCTCACAGCAACGCCCGCAGCCCGGGCTGGGATGAGCAGCTGGGAAAGGCCCTGGCGCTGCTGCGGACGAGCCCCCGGTGCGTGCCAGCCCCGCTGTCCGCCGGTGAAAGGGCAGCGACCCCCGGGCGCGGCCGGCCCCCACCGCCACCCGCGGACCCACCTTGCGCAGCGTGCCGAGGAACAGCTCCTTGGCGAAGGCGCGGCGGGGCGCGGCCGTGCGCAGGCCGCGGGGCCGGCCCGGGGCTGGGGCTGGAGCTGGGGCCGGGACCGGGCGGAGCGCAGGGCCCGCAGCAGCAGCAGCACCGCGCTCATGGCCGCGCTCGGCGCTCCGCTGACGGCACCGCCGAGCACCCGGCCCCGCCGGGGCGGGGCACGGCCCGCAGCCCCACAGCCCCGCGGCCTCACCGCCTCACGGGGCGGCGCTTCGCTCGCAGGAGCCGCGGGGATGTGCTCCATCTGGGTGACCTGCGGCGGGCACGGCCCCACAGCCCCGCGGCGCTTCGCTCGCAGGGCCCGCAGTAACGCCGCTCACGGCTTCCTCACGGCTTCCTCACGGCTTCCCTGGTGCCCTCCCCTCCCCGGCCCGGCAGCTCTTGCCCGAGCCGCACGGTCCCGCCGAGAAGCAGCTCTTGGTGCAGCCTTTGAATCGCCCTCATGAAGCGAAAGCCGCGGCGCAGGCCAGCCCGCGAGCAGCACCGCAGGCAGGGATCGCTGCTTCCCCTCCTGGAGCTGCGGGACACGCTGGGCTGCAGCGTGGAAATCGCCCCCGAATCTCCCAAATCCAAGCCTAACTCCCCCTGCTCCGTGTGTCGGGAGCCGGGGCAGGATGGTGTGAGCAGCTCCAACCTCCCCTGAGCGGCCCCGCACTCCTGCAGCCCTTCCCGCACATAAACAAGTGTCAAAGACCTGTCTGCTCGCTGTGCCCTGCGAGAGCGCTGCCCTGCACCGAGCATCCCCCTCCTCCTTCACTTTCCCTGCCATCCCTCTGGCAGCAGGTTTTGTCTTTTTTTAAAAAACCCAGGTGCCAAACCTGTGTGAAATTACTGATATTCACTGAAATCTGGCTGAGAAGCACTCAGTGCTCCCCTTCTGTACGGGAGGTCACGGTCAGTTTTGTGGCACCAGCACCCCACAGCCGCTGCCTCACCTGCAGGTGGCTGGGGCTGCTCACCGACACAGAAGGGCTGTTAAAGGCGTGTTGAGCTTCATTTACTCAAGGGTAGAATTAATTTGTTTGAACTATTTATTTCAGATAAAATAATCCCTTTAAAGGCTGCTGCTACTCTGTCATTTTAGGCATGTCCATGTCCACCTGCCTTCACTTTGCTTTGGTCTGTGTGGAACTGCAGAATGTGACAAAATGGCATTTGCAAAAAGAACAAGTAAACACAGGCTTAATGAACTCACTTATTTTGCTTCCTGTACTTATGACTCATAAAATGAAAATCCTTTAATGTTGTAACACAAATAAATTGCCATGTTGGTTGCCTCTCGACTGTACTGCAAGTAGGGAACAAGAAGGGCTGAGAGTGAGGGATCAGGAAAAGGTAAGGATGTGCTCAGCTCTGATTAAGTAACATTATCCTGCTTCTTTTGGTTTTGAAAGGTGGAAAAGCAAGAGGTGATGTCTAATGCTCCCGGGCAGCAAACAATGGGTGGGGAACGCTGAGCGGGGTGCAGCACTTGGCAGTCTTTGGGGTGCAGTGATGAGGTGCCAGTGCTTGATGGTATGGATAGAAGGGGACACGCCTCAGCCTTGTGACACGTGGGGTTAATGGGGCAGAGCCACACCATGTCCCTCTGAGGGGACCTGGGTGGCACTGCCACAGCAGTGTCACATCCCAGCTCTGGGCAGGAGAGGTAAAAAATGATTAAAAAATTAGTTTTTTATCTTCCTGGGCAGGAGAGGTGCAGGTCCCACAACACCTGCCAGACCGAATATCAGGAATGAAAGGGTTAAACTGAGGCCACCCTCTCCTGAGACAAGTCAGGCAGGTTCTGGTGATGTAGGGGTGATGTGGCAGCTTGAAAGAAAGGATAAACAGAGCGTGGTACAAACTGCTTGAAGAAAATGATCCAAAGAGTGAAAACAAGGCTGGGCAGTTGGGAAGCACAGGGAAAAGATGCCTCATCATGAAGTTCACAAGAACTGAGGCAGCAGCCAGCACACCCCACCCTGTGTGTTCACTCAGCAAGCATGAGGATGGCATTGTGGGGATATCCTGAATAAATAAACACCTGGGGTTTTCCAGTCACAGGGGGTGATATCACACCCACAGCACGAAACTGCAGGTGGACCATCACTGGCACAGAGAATGCTCTGTCCCTGCGCTGGCACCAGTGGTGCCACACCACAGATCTTCTCCCATCCAGTGCTGTGTGTAACCGCAGCTGAAATCACACTGCTGGCAGCTGCAGTTCTCTGCAGAATCCCTCCACCCTGACCTGACACATCTTCAAACTGCCTTGCACAGAACTGCACCATCTACTAAAAAAAAAGTTAAAACAGTATTTTTCTCTTTTGCTTCAGCAATATGCCCAACCTTTTCCTTTCCCCACTTTTATTTATGACTCCTCTCTGCTGTCTCTGCCACTGAGGTATTCATCCACGTGTTCCCATCATTTCAGGTTCCCTTCCTGGGCCATCCAATCCCTCAGCTGTTACAGCTCCTCATAACCCACATTTTGTGAACAACCACAACTCCCACAGTGATGTCCATTTCAGCCCATTCCACACAGAAGCGGAAAAATTTCTTCCTGAGAAGGAATTAATGCAAGAGAAGTGGAGATCAGTAAATGACTACAATAAAAATACCCTTCAGCTTTCCTTTTTATTCTTCCATATTTTTCCAGCAGCTGCTTAAAAACTGGTATTCAGCAATAAAATTACCTGATAACATTTAGGTCTTTGAGACATAGATATTTTATTTACTGAAAAAGTGTTACTAAACCACTTTACAAAAACATTCACCAGGCTTTGCAGCACTTCCAGGAAAATGCATACAATTCCTCCTCTCTTTATGCAATCATTGTTTGCTCCTGTTCAAGCTGACAGATGGTATGAAAGTTTTGCACTTGACATCCATAATTGTCTTTCCCACAGGCGTGTGCTCATCGATGATGTGCTCATTGCATCACCTCCTGACTTGGAACATTTTTTTAAAAAGCTGTTTCACATATGAAATCCTGGGAAAGGTGAGGGCAGGAACGGGTATTTCCACTTTTGCTCCTGGTTGTGGGCTGTGCAAGTGATGTGATGTGTTTGAAACCCAGATGTTAACATGGTCACTGTATAAATACATCAATAAATTCGTCCAGGCTCTTGTCCATTCACACTGACTGGACTGTGGCCATCTAAGAAACCACCTGAAAAATAAAGACACATTCTGTTAGTCAAAGGGACTCTCACAACGTCAGGTGGCACTTGCAGGGAAATTGTCCATCAGCTCTGCCATGTTAGATTAAAAGGAAGCACTAAATTGCCTCATGTTTTGAAGTATTTTATATTTTATTTCACGCTATAATTTTTTTTAACAGCCAAATAAGATTTAGTTTCTCAAGCAAGGGAAAATGTGCCGGAGAGTGTATTGAAATCAAGTTTCTGGCTCAGCGAGGGGAGGTGACCTGAGCTCAGTGCAGGAAAGAAGCTGTTGCTGTGGGACTGCACCCAAGGAGCTGTGGGCCAGCCTGGAGAGTGCTGCCTTTATGTCACACACAGGGGACAGTGATGAGTGAGAGGCCAAGGCTGGCTATAAAAAGACCTTGCAGCAACTGGTTAAAGCACATCTTGGCACTATTAATGGATACAGAAGGGACATGGGTCAAGAAGCTCTTTGCCAAAATAACCTTCATTGCACTGTAATGTCAGAGACAAGGGAAGAGCTCCATGAACTCAAGAACATTTCATTAATAATTATTAGTACAATATTAATAAACTATTATTTACATTATTTATATCAAATAATTTAAGTATTTCTATTAAATAATTTATTTATATATTTATGTTAAATATTTCTATTATTAATTTAATTTATTATTTATTTATTAGTTCAATGAGGCATCTGTTTCTCCCTTTTCTCATCTGGGAAGAGAAACAGATGACCCAAAATGCCAGTGCTTTTTCACCAGCTTTTTTTCAAAGGCATTTCAAATTCCTGCAGTCAGAGGAATTGCTGAGGACATGTCCCCTGTGGTTCACTACTAATATATAGACAGGTTGGGTTTGTGGGTTTTTTTTTTTGTTTTTGTTTTTGGTTTTTTTGTGGTTTTTTTTTTTGTTTTGTTTTGTTTTTGTTTTGTTTTGTTTTGTTTGTTTTTTGTTGTTGTTGTTGTTATTGTTTGTTTGGGTTTTTTGTGGGTTTTTTTGCATGAAGCTATGCTGGCAGTCTGGAAATTTGTGAGGAGGGTAATGGAATATTGCAACAGCCCAGGAAACTGCATATTGTACTAGTAGAAAAAAAATAGGAAGAGCAGAAACAAAGTTTCCTCCTCCTTTAGGCACAAAATACACAAACAAAAGATTTTGAAAATGTACAGATTGGCATAGCAGAGGAGTTAGCACATAATCAAGGACATTTTTAAAACCTGCTGAAATGCCATGAAAATTCAGGGCTATAAACACGTGGGATGCTCCAAGTCTGAATTGGAATATTCAGCACATTCGTCACTGGGCTGGAAAATGTTGCTGCTCTTCCAATTTCAGGGGTTGAAGGACAACAGAAGCATCTCAAACTCTGCTGATTGCAGGGGTGTGTTTGGTTGGTTGGTTTTTTGGGGTTTGGTTGGGGTTTTTTTGGATGTTATTTTTAATTACAGCAGAGTCATTTTTTGGAGCCTGGTGTAAGGGCTGAGGCAGAATCAGAGACACGAGACTACCAGAAAGATGGCAAGGACAATATACAGGATGAATCATTAAATAAAAATGTTCTTCCTTGTTGGAGATGGGCATAAAGAAATATTAGCCAGCAAGTGAAGGAATATCAGCCAAGAGAACACGGGGAGCTGGTGGAGGGGGAAGATGCTCAGGGGGTGGGCACCTCCCTTCAGGGCCCCACACTCAGCTGAGCTCTGCTCCTATAAAAAATCACTACAAAGTCAGACTGGCAATGGTTAAATGAACTAATTTCCAGCCTTGGTTCACTCTGATCCCACTGCTGAGTCACAGAACTCCTGCACGGTCCCTGCTTCTCCCACTTCCCTGGACACTCACCCAGGGCCCATCTCCTCATCAGAAACCAGGCACTGTGCTGTGGCAGAGCTGAGAAACTGCAGAGAAAAGACATTTCCATCATGCCCTCCTAATATTTAATTTGCCTTGGAATGAATTTCCTCTGCTCATCTTGTTAAAGACAGATTATTTTTGCTTTGCTCATTACACAGACCTGTCTAAAGCACTGTGTCCAAGGATGAAAAATAAATGAAAGCTCCAGTGGTGCCGTTACCCAGCAGAGCTGATGGATTGCACTCTCCTGTGGCTGCTTTCAGCTGCTGTGTCTCGTGAACCATGCTGCTAATTTCACATCTCAGTTACTGCAAAAATGCTAAATAAAGGTTTTGTTGTTGTTTTTTTTTTTCCATTTTATCCCTAAAAATGTGTGATTATTCACATGGCAAAAATGATAAATCTAAAGATTTGAAAAAGTGAAGAAGTGATGGCTTCAAGTCAGCATCATGCACACACAACTTTCATTTAAGTCTTGCTTAGCTGAGGAAGTACTTCCAGCAGAAATATTAATTTAAGATTTTCCTAACTTTCATGACCAGCCTCATCCTGAAGTTGATTTACTTTTGCTGAGTAATACAGGATTTGTCTTTAATTCTTGAAATAATAGGAAACAGAAAGAAGGCTTACTTAAAAAAACTACACCTAAAATGAATTTTTTGTGTGGTTCAGATATTTCTATTAAATTGGTTGTGCTATGTTCCCTTCCAGGAATTTTACATCAACAAAATATGGCACCAAAATCACTAAGCAGGGTAAAAATCCAGAAAGATTCCTTTGGAAAAGGTGTATTTAATGCAGCTGTAACACAGGGTGGAGATGAATAAAACACTACACAACTATTAAAATAAATATATGCTAAAATACCATACCTGTTTTTATGAAACTCTGAATGAAAATCAATCATTAAGGCCAACTGGAAAAAAACAAAGTTAAATAGAATTCATTGATTGTTAAGTCAACAAAAATCTGAAGAAAGATACAGATAAAACATTTGAAGATCTTAATTTTGTTTTTCTGTCCTTTTAATCTTGCATTTCTTTATTTCAACCAAAAAAAAAAAAAAAGGCAAAAATTCTTGGGAAAGAACCTGTTTTTAAAAAGTTGCTATCTAGAAGAGCTTGAGAAGTTGTTTATTGGATGACGACTCATTCCCACAATCTGTGAGTGCACTGCCACGTGCAAACCTCTTGTCTTCTCAAAATCTGCTAAAGTTCTACAAATCCTAATTTCTAAACCAGGAATAGAAGCATCAGTGAAGAACAGCTCTGCAAATTCTTCTACTTCCACTAGAGGATGTTTCACTGATCACCTTCAAAGGGCTCCCACACCTCAGAGTGGCACAGAGGATGATGGTAAGTGGGAACTTACCTACCAAAAAAAAAAAATTGATGAAGATGTGCATCCTGAAATTACAGCCCTCCAGAAAGAGGTCATAGTTGACTATTCCCACAAAATAATTCAAGAATGTCCTAAAATTTGTAGAAAACAGAAGCAAACATAGTGTTTAGTTTAACTGACAGCTGAGCATTAGCTTGGCCAGGCTTTCCAGAACACACTACAATCTCCTGGAAAGGCTGGAAATGCACCAAGTTCAGGGCACAATGGACTATCCACTGGTGATTATCAAAGTGTAACTGCAATTCAAACACTGGGAAGGTCACGTGTGGCAAAGGATCCTTCAGGGCTGGAAACTGAGACACACAAACAGAGGACAAGGAGTAACTGGGCAGTACTTACTCGGTGCTGGGCTGAGGGGTCCGGGGCTCCCTGCCCGTGGCCACGAGGCACTGCCAGCTCCTGGGGGTTCCACGGAGCAGCCCAGGACTTGACCCTGGAAAGGACAAACGGGGCCCTGCCCAGGCAGGGCACAAGGAGCTCCTGAGGCTGCGTGGGGTCAGCTGGACACACAGCCCCTGGGACAGAAGGTCTCAAAGCTGCCAGCACTCTCCGGGGCTCGAGGGGTTTAGGAATTGTCCACCAGGACCTCTGCCATGCCTCCCTGTCTGCACATCTGGGTGCTGGAGTCACTCTCTCCCTGTCTGCACATCTGGCTGTTGGATTCATTGCTCTTTAGTGACTCTAGAACTCAATTTATTTCAGCACTACCCCACCAAGCTGAGTGAGGACGGGTCACAGACTCCACTCACCACCTCCTCCACCTGATCCTCAGTTCCTGGCCCCTCTGAAGTGAGCAGCACAAATCCCACTGCCTCAGCAGGGCCAGGATACCATTGGAAGGAATTTCCTTAATTTCAAATATGAGGAGTTGAAGCTCTTGGATTGCATTAAATGAGAAACAAAGAGTTTTAAATTATTTATTTGATTTCTCCACATGATCACAGTTAGTTTTACATCAATAGGGTCTGTTACTACTTACAAACAGAATGCATATTAAAATGAAAGCACTCCTTTCTTCCCCAGAGTTACAAAAGGGGTCTCGAGCCTCCCCAGAACAGAAGCTTCTTGTAAGCATAATGATTTTTGAAGTCTTTAAGAGTCTGCATTCAAGACCTAATTCTAACAGTTTAATACAACTCAAAGCTGATTTAAGTTCCTAGCAGGAGATAGGCAACCTCAAAGTGACTGCAGACTTATAGTAATGCTAATTTACACACTATGTACAATTTAGATAATTCTCTATTCCCCCTACTGGTCCCATTTTCACCACCCCCTTTTCTCTTTTCCAAATTGAATCTTGTTATTGGTTCCACTTTTCTTTGAAATATATACACGAGAATCCATTTTTCAGTCAAGAAGTGCGATGGTATTTTACAAGGGAACAGCAAAATGCATGCTTAACTGCAGAAAACACACAGCTTCATATGGAACAGCAAGTCAACATCTAGAGATTCAGTGTTTAAATATCTGCTGACTGTCTTTCAGCTCATTTTATCAAGAAACAAGAGGCTTCTGCTGCATGCAGTACATGATGGGAAAATCATTCTACACTGTATGTTAGACTCTTTTTTTTAGCAATACAAGACGCACATTATATTAGGATGAACTTTGATTTTTTGTTTCTTTACATTGTTTTACATTTCATTCTTAACTTAAAAAAATAAAAACCCCAAATATATATTTGATTGTTGTCCCAGAAAAGATTTTTTTTGTTGTTGCCACACCTTCATTCTTTACGTTTCCCTTTCATTTGTCCAAATCAACATTACTGCTTTGCCACATCGTTTATGGGAAGAGAGAATCACGGTCAGTCTATGCAGTTCTGTACCAGTTTGTAATTGGCAATGGTATCTGATAAAAAACTCTCTCCATTCTGCTCCTGTCTGCAGGCTGAAGAATTCATTTTAATTCATTTTCTTAACCCCAGGCAATGTTAAGTGCTGGAATTCTCCTGTTCTAGGCACGACCCACACTGCTCTAAGCAACTGTTGATCAAGGATGGAGTCAGAGAGGTTTTACTATGACCCTATACAAGCAGCAAAGGTCTGGAGACTTGTGCTGACACCAAGACACTTTTGTTTGGTTGGAGTACATAGAAACACATAGTCTAAGAAACAAAACAGAACAAAACTAGGGAAAAAAAAAAAAAGTAAAGTCCACTGTTTCTCCTCCCTGGCTTGAAAGAGCAAGAACAGAGTTTCCAAATCCCGTGCTCTCAGGTTACCAGTTTTGGTTTCTAACCAGCCTCCAAGTGATCTGTGATTTCACACTCCCTGCAGGCCCAGGGCAGGCACATTCTCCTTCCCAGTGTCCATGGAACCATGTGGAAATGTTTCTGTGCATGCACATTTGTGACATCTCCTCAACACTTTGGTTCACAAATACATTGACTGCACATGGAAAATCAGTGGGCAGGCATTAAACTGTGGCTCACTGTTTAAGCACAGAATATATGTAACTCTAATTTAAATGAATGAAAGGGTTTTTTAAACACAAAGCAAATGCAGATCTGGGAGATTTAACACCTTCAGCGTTAATCAACACAGTGAGTCAGATTTTCCTCTCCACTGCTACTGCATATTCTGCCTTTATTCCATCTACAGAATTTTACTTCCATTATGCCTCTGCATCTGAAACAAGTACAGACTCCATCACCCAGTGAAGAGGAGCTTTCTTACCTCTGTTTTAATTAAAAGATGCAGTTTCTCAGAGATGTTTGCACCTAAATGGTTCTTCATCTTTTCTGGAACAACCTATAAATTACAGTTAGACTCTACTATTGGTACAGATGTATGAAGAAAAGTCTACATATTGAAATATGTTATCACTTTACTTCAACTAATATCAACAGTAACACTGATATATTTTGCAATTATACAATATGTAGAGTGTAGCCTCACACTAATAACATTAGATGACATGCAGACAGTTCTACTTTCCCTTATAAGAACAGTATATATTTTTTAAACTGCAAGGAACAGAGCCTCAGGGGACCCAGGTGAGCCCTCTTAAGGTAAGCCGCAGAATTTAGAATAGAATGAGTGACACAGAAAAATAATAATAATCACTTGTTTTCTTTTCATGGAGATCATTCTGAGGAGAAGGAGCAGAAGGGGAAAACATATTGCACATGTGTGAAACAAACGTGGACTGCTGGAAACAAAAGGCTAAACTCTAGATTGCTGTATTTGCTCTCTGTGGAGGTGAACAAAGTGCTCAGTTTGCAGTTCTGCTGGTATTGTGGTATCCATGGTATGAAAGGGAAAAAATGACTGAACCTCTCCCATCCTCCCCACGCTAGAGATGCCATGAGCAAGCCAACAGGACAAGTCACTCTGTTGCTCCCATGTCCTCCCGATTTGGGACGCTTTTATTACTGTTTGTTTTCTGTTCCACAGAAACCCGACTGGTTGGAGCTGTGATTACTTTTACCCATCTCTCACTGGAACTTTTTGCTCATCTTCTTCAAGGTTTGCTTTTAGGCTGGTACAGTTTTGCAGTTGTGATTCCTTTGTCTCTACTGTTTAGGTGTTAAGTCCTTGCAGTGGCTCAAAGTGCTGAAACTACAAAGTAGGTGCCATGGATAACTTTGTACAGGATTTCGGGATACAAATTGTAGAGAAATTTGCAAATTGTTTGGTTACAACACATAAGCAACAATAGCACAGCCTATTTTTATGTGATGTCTTGCAACTAACTGGACTATGGAAGTGAAGGTTTGAGCATAAACTCAGCCTGCTGAGTGCTGGGTGTTTCAAACTAACAAATGTGATGAGTAAAAATGGTAAAGCCACTTCATTGCTAGCACATGGCTACATGGAATTACAGATTTTGAATTTTTTTTTAATATATATATATATATAAAAAAACCCTATACTAAATTCTAAAACAAACCTTCAAGTTTTAGAGCACTTCTACTGGAAACACTCTGGACTAGAATTCAGCTTCGCTGGGGGTAAAAATGAGCAATTATGGTAAACAGGAACCAAAGTAGCTGAGAAGGATGGAGGTTTGCCATTTTCATGTTTGAGATGAATGTTTTTGCAGTGTTTACATGCACCTGGCGGAACTCTTCCCATGTGCTCGTTCAATCCATATGCTTACAAAAGAAATGTGGATCATGTAAATTCACAGTTATCACAGCCTTTAAAGTGTCTAAAAACTTGTGTGACCAATGCTCGGAGGTGCCCCCTGGTAGGTGGGCACCCTCCATTGCTACGGAATAATTACTGCATCTTAACGAGTTTGCTTACCTGAAATAGCAGAGCAGCTCTAATACTGATTACGTATGATATCATCGTGTTAATAAAATAAGGATTTATACAAAGCAGTATTGGACTATAACATTTAAATGCTATGTTACTTGGCACATTTAGTAATGATTGCTTAGAAATCTTAACAAGTCCAGGGGACTTGTGATGAAAATACTGAAATGTTTGAAATTGGTTTCTAACGTTTAATGGTTTTGGTCTACTTTCATATGCTATTCATCTATTATACTGTCCTATCAAGTAAGTGGAATTCCTTGTAAAGTCTATACTGCTAGTTTTGTGGACTGAAAAAATTTCTTTCCAAGCACAAATGTTAACTATACAGTATATATATATATATATATATATATTTATATGTATATATTTATATTATATAAAGTTTACTTACGTACTTTCATCAACCATATCAGGTCTACTTATTTTTTTTGCCCATTGAGAGTAAAAGAGCAAGAATGCAACACTTGGTTCTGTCTGACTTTTTTCCCTGTTTTTTTTCCATAGGCTAGCTTTTCATTATGTGTGTAAAATTGTCCAGGGGTTTGGTGTAAAAGGTAGCTTTCCTCAGATTCAGCAAGCAGCACGTTGTCAAGGCAAGTTTGGAAATAAGAACTAACCAGATGGTGGTGAACATCTATCCAGTAGATAAGTAAAACCAGTATGGCCTGGGCTAACTGGAATTATTTTATTTAGTAACAGCAAGCCTTTAAGCTCATTAAACGGCCTGGGTAAAAACTGACGGTGTGATTTTGTTGCTTCCTCTAAGTGCCTTTGCAGCTGGGTTTGGAACTAGAGTCACGAGGAGGGTCTTTAGGCCTAGACTATGGTGCTGATGCCGCTGTGTTTGGGCTTGGTGCTGGCGGCGGCGGGCGGCGGGGGCGGCCCGTGGTGGTGCGGGCCGTGGTGCGGGCCGTGGTGCGGGGCGTGCGGCAGGTAGGGGCCGTGCCCGTGGCCGTGCCCGTGCTGGTGGTACTGGTGCGGGTGCGGGTGCGGGGGCGGGTGGTAGTGGTGGTGGTGGTGGTGGTGGTAGGGCGGCGGGTTCTGGTGGCAGAACTGCGCGTGGTGCGGGTGCGGCGCGGCGGCCGCGCCCTCCGCGTGGTGCGGGGTCTGCGCGGCCGCGTGGCTCTGCGAGGGGGGCTTGCCCCTCTTGCTACCGAACAGGGACCCTAGGAGTGAGGAGGAGTTGGGCATAGTCTGGTGAGGGCGAGATGGACACTCTCGGGTTGATGTAGCTCTTCGGCGCATGTGAGGACTGCTAATGATGGACCCCTAAAAAGAAATTAATAGAAAATAAAAATTAAAAAAAAAAATATCTTGAAATGTTCGGAAAGGGAAAAAAAAATAAAAAAAAAAAAAAAGAAAAAGTTCACACTGACCCACAAACTCCTCCTTTAGGGTTAACATGGGTGGATTATGTTAGAGAGCTCTAGGGGAAATTTTATCTCCACCTTCCCTAAGTGGCCAGTGGGGCACTCATGCCCTTCTTAGAGGATGTTAAGCATTGGGTGATTTTCTCTCAATATTTTGACATAAAGTGATATGACTTCAAATTAAAAAAAAAAAATGTCACGGAAATGTAACATGATATAAGACCTACGAGTGTGTTTTTAAAGGAAAAATACATTTTAAAATACTGCAAAAAATACCAAACTTGCTTTTTTACCACAAAAAAAAAGCGCTAGATTAAATGCAACCTAAATAGTTAAACATACAGCAGCAAATATTACAGTTACAGCTCAGATTTTAAAATGGTATTTAAATATTTATTTATAGCAGTTTTCCACTACTATATATGACAGTGCTGCTTCTCAGGCCTACCTCTGCATTTTGTGTTAAATGGAACCATACCATTTTTGCCACTAACATTTCTATGTGCTTATATTTTTCTGACCTATGGTCCAACATTCTCTATTATTTAGCCTGGAATTTAGTTGCTGAAGTTGAGGGTTTGTATTTTTAAAGAGTTATGGGACACAAGAGTAGTTAGGCAAAGTATGCTAGATTTAAACTGTAATCTACCTAAAGCAAACACAAAAAAAAAAAAAAAGAAAAAAGAAAAAAGAAAAAAAAAAAAGAAAAAATCTGTAAGCTGAATTCAGAGACATGAACAGTATATATAAATGGTTTGAAGATGAATGAAATCTCATGAAATCCACATTGAATTCACCTATCTGAATAATTTTTTTTGTCCTCCCATGCCCTATCTGTGCAATTCCATGGTGTCATGACTGCATACATTTAGCAATTGAACTCGAAAAGAAGCAATGGGGATGGTTGAGCATGACAGTCAATAGTTGTAGCTAAATATCAAACAGCAAGAACAGTGTACTTGGTAACAAAGAGCAAGGTGGGCTTTTAAGCTGGGACCAGACTGAAATGGTGGCAAAAAGACACATCATATCCATTTAACCATGCTGGCAGGAACAAAGGGAACAAGGTTAGCTCAAACCAAAAATGGCATTGCTCTAAAACAAGCTGTCAGTGCTTTGTAAGCTGGAAGAATACAGAGTGAATAGCCTAGGCATGCATTTTACTCGTGGCAGGCAGGTTATATATATGTGTATATATATATATGTTAGAAGAAAAAAGAGCAAAAAAATATGTATGTATATAAAAGAAAGGTTTGAAATGCACATCATCACATCCAGCTAGACATCAGGAACTTCCTACTTACTTCCATATTGCTGTCTAGCGATCCTGCACTGCTGCGTCGCCCACGCTTGCCTGCCCAGGACATGCAACAGCAGAGATTAGAGACTGCGACACGACCGGCGCCAGGAGCCGCGGCCCCACAGCCCCACAGCTTCAGGGCCAGCAGGGACAGCAACTCCCTGCACCTGCCTGCGTTTCTAGGGGATCAGTGGAAATTTGGAGAGCTGCTGGTGCTGGGGATCGGCTCACACGAGCAGGGGGTGATTATTTTGTTGGTAATTTGCACAACTTTTGAAGTAGAGGTGTTTGGGCAGCTGGGTTTAGTGCTGCGCTTGTGATGCTGAGCAGCAATGATTTTAAAGGGTTTGGTTTACTGGAAGCTAATCGGCCATGGAGGTTTTTTTTTCTTTAAATATTGAGATATAATTGTGGGGTGGCATTAACTTAAATGCAAAATTTAACGTTGAAATATTCTGAACTTCAGTGTGGGGCACTGTGAGGGCCATCGGTTTTATCAATTAATCCATTTTATCACTTCATCGGTTTTATCATTTTATCGAATTTATAATTTCAATTTCAGCTTTGAACCTCAGTGGATTTCATACAATATTCTTTCATGAGGTTTAAAAAAAACCTAAACTTAATTTTTGATCAGTAAATCTGGAATCTGTCTTGACATTATGGCTAGATTTTGTTTGTTTAGCTGTGCAGTGCTTTATCTTTAAGCATGTTGGATTTGTACTCCAACAGTCTCAAACTGCAAAAACTTTTGCCTAAACCCACACGTGAAACTCCAGACAGTTTGCCTAAAGAGCCAGAAGACCTCAGTGGCTGGATAGGACACAGGATCTCAGATTTTCTTTCTCACTTCACAGCAGAGAAAATAGCATCTGGCTGCAGTGGAAATAGAGATTTTTAGAAGATAACTTGTGGAGCTTTGCTTTGCAAAGTTTCAGAATACTTTCCTGGCAGGGTGCAGAAACAAAGCTGAGCTTTGAGGAGCCCTCCTGGTGCTCAGAGCTTCCCTAAAATCTGCAGGGCTTTCGAAACCAAAGCTTTCTCAGCACTCTCTCCTTGTTTTCCTGCAAGGCCAAATATCAGTCTCCACCCTGCTTTGGCTGCATTCAGAGTTTTCTACACTGAGAGGTAGTTTTGGCAGAGAATGTGAGGATTTCAGCATCACTTAACCAATTAATGATGTACCCTCATCACAGACACCCCAAAAGCACCTGTGATCAGAACTAGAGAGCAGTGGAACTGCTCATAGGGCAATTCAGACTACCCAAAGGATCAGGATGACCAAAACCTACCACCTGCTGGATTTATAAGCATAGTATTGACCTGGTTGGTCACAGAACACTGCCCTGAAACAAGTTTCTTGTAAGAGCTACAGTTCCAGGCTACTGGAACATTCTCCCCTCTTAAAAAGAGTTGCTCCCCAGTACAACCCCTCTGCAGTGACATTAAATTGAGGGGAAGGCGTTTGTGGTCAAGGTGTTGTGTTTGACTTGAGAAATTCATTGGGATTTGGAACAATTTCCCTGGATGGGCTCTTTGTCAAAAGCTCACTGCTTCATCTCCTGCTGCAGTTTTAGCCTCAGCCAAACTCTACTATCTTATGAGTCCCCCAAGAAAAACTGGGTTTGTTCATCCCTTATGTTGACTCCTAGTCAGGTTTGATATTTTTCTGCTCTGATAACGGGATTAGTACTGATTAACACTCCAACCCCTCTTGCTTGCTGATGCAAACACACTGCGGCAGCCACCTCGGAACTTAGCAGTCAGGGTTGCAAATAAGACTGAGAGCTGACACGGGGCATTAAACGTGGCCAAAAATGAAGGAAAACACAACAATCCAATGCCTTTTGCATATGGCAGGAGTCACAGTCTGATCAAATAACCACGGACACAGTAAATACGGACAGAGAGCGACAGATGGAATTTTGCTCAGAATAACTCCAGGGCAAAGTAGTACTTGCAAAGCCAAGAACAAACAGAAAAATCCACCTTAAATGCCTGTAATTTCCCTCAGATAGGCACTACTGCCGTACAGAGGCTTAGTTCTTTTTCTTAAAAACAAATTGATCCCGATTCTGTGCTGACATGCAGTGTGGTGGGTTTACTCAGTAAATCCCCTGGAGCATTCCCCCTGCCAATGTGTGTTTATTCCAGACTGTTCCCTGGTCTTTGGGATAGCATCCCATCGCAGAAATGCCTCCCTGGAGCTCCAGCCTTCACATGCATCTCAGGGAAATTCTAAACTAGAACTGCACCCAAGCATGTACTGGCAGGATAATTAGTAGCTGTGGTACAAAGCAAGGTGGTATTTATCAAATCTGAAGATTAGTTTTGCTTAATATATTAAGCTTACTTTAATATTTTAAGGCTGTTAGAGTGGACTTTAATTTATAAAAATAAATTTTCAATTAATTTAACCTTATCTGTTAGATATGAATATTCCTTGCAAGAAATATCTTGAACTTACACAAGTGTATGCCTCATATATGAACATGCACTATATAGGGCCAAGAACATTTCAAAATTTATAGTAGAGATATGAAGTGATTACAAGATTTTTACAAACTTAACCATGCCAAAAGAATATTGAGCTTCATTAATAAAGGCCACTGCACCTTGCAGAATGGATGTGTGCAGGACACATCACAGGATGTGTGGTGATCTCACAGTTTAGGCTACAGATCAGCTCAGTACATGGAAATATTTCTCACTCCTGCTCTGTAGTTCTTGAAACTCTTCTGGGCCAGTGAGATAACTGATAGCTAAAGACTATCAATGATTTGATATTATGATTTAGTATTATGATTTGGCTTTGAGTGTCTTGGGGGAGAAAGCTTGGAAAAAAGTTTTAAGTTAAATTACTCTCTCCAATGACTGGAGAGACCACTTTTGAGGGGGAAAGTACTGTTTGCCACCTTTACATTTTCAGCTTGTTTCTGTGTGAAACAGGTACAATCTTAAGATTTCACACTGAAACAGAACTATTTTAATCCTGGAAATACCTTTGGTTTTGTTTTGATTTTGCAGTAATCATTTTTGGCCTGTGGCTGTTTTAGACAAGCCCAGCTCTCAGTAACAGGAACCACTGCACCACCCTCACCTGGTCAGTACTACCTGGCTGTGCCAGTTGTGGAGTACTGGGGCAAACAAGAAAACTGCAATTTTTAAACCAGTTCAGTGTGTAAATACTACTCCCACCTTACAGATTAGTGATGTGGGAATAAAGTTTGAATTCCTCTGTAAACTCAGTGTAAAAGCACTGGGTCCCCCAGCAATTCAAAGTGGCTGGAATTCAAATTGAAGAACCTAAAATCAGTGCAATGGGACTGTTTCTGGGAGAAACAGAATGGGAAACACAGCCAGTCCAACTCTTTCTGCTCTGCTTTAGTGACCAAATCATTCTTCCTGTGGAACAGTGGCCATGAGGGGACATCACACTTTTCCCATCTTTCTGTAAACTCATAAAACTCAGCTTTAGATTCATTAAAATTTGCCTGGCTCTAATATTTTTGTATAAATTAAGAATTTCAAGGTCTGGGAAAAATAAATTCAGTTCTTCCAGCTCAAGAATGTGCAATAAAAATTATACATTTATCTTTAGAGAAAAATAAAGCCCTAAATATTTTTGACATATTCGCATCTTGGAACACTTGGATGTCACATTCTGTTTTATATTCCATGGAAAGAACTGTCAAGGCACAAGGAACAACAGCATCTCCCAGTGAAGAGATCCTCAGCATATCCTTCCCACAGCTGGGAGTTGAGCTGCTGTGGCCAAGGCATGGAAACACTCTCAGGAAAGGATACCTGATGGACACATCCTGCTTTTCTGTGCATGCCCAGCCTAGGAGGCAGAATCAGTCAGGGTATTTGCTAGATCTCAGAAGCTGCTGAATTGTCACTCAGAGAAATTTAGTAATTTCCACAGCCTCCATTTACTGGGATGTCTGGGGGACAGCAATGGATTTTTTTCCTAAATAGTTCTGTCAAGTACCTGTGCAGCCAAATGCTGTTCAGTCACATTTCCCTTCACTGAATAAACAGTTAAAATTTTGAGTTTGCAATGTTCACTGGACATTTACCTGCCTTCCTGCATAAATATGAAATCAGGCCATTTTCTCTTGTTTGTTAGATTTATTTTTGATTCAAGGTAGAAAGGTCTCTCTAAAAATCTACTTTCCTACAGGCCCACACACTCCTGTTCCTCCTCCTTGTTCATCCTGTGCTTCATCCACAGAAGGATTTGAGGGAACCTAACTCAGGCCTGTTTTAGAGAAGCAATTTAATATGGGATAATCACTGAGGGGCAGTATCTTCCTAACTGAAAGAGATTTCTTTGCTTTTCTGTGGATCACTTCTCCCACATTAAAAATAAAATTAGCCTCACATGCAAGCTATTCCCTGAGAGAAGGCAGAATGATATGGATCATCTCCCTTAAGTCATTCCACCAAATAACAAAGCAAATAACAGGCTGGTTGTTTCTCAAGTCAGTTGCACTGCACAAGACCAAACAGAAGCTCTCCATAATTCTCAGTTATTTCAGGTTAAAATTAAGTTTAGTTGGGTTTAACAAACTCATTGATAAACCCTGCAGTCTGTGAGTGATTTCTACTTTTTGTCATGGAAAAAGGTTATTTTCAGTAAGAAGCATGCCAGTTGTAGGCATGCCCTGTGAAATGTGTTTGTGATTACAAATGTTGGTTTGTTGAATTAAACCCATAATATGAATTCAAATACATGGCAGTGTTTGAAAGAGAGGGATGAGTAATTCTAATGGAATGAAAAAATTAATCAGAAATCACATTTAGGGGTACAGATACCCACTGAACTCACATATTAACAATATGGTAGTTCTCATTCTAATGAAATAAAACCAAAACAACAGAAAAAGATGAAGTATCTTCAAATCTGAGAGATAAGAGTGGTGAAGACTAGGGCTTGATCTAAAATCCGCTGGAGCCAAGCAAGCACCAATAGTCAACTTCAGCCTGATTTTGGATCAAGGGCCTAAGTCTTTTTAATGAAGCACATGGAGATGTGAGTATGAAAGCCTAAACAGAGAAGAAAAGAATTGAAAGAGCTCACTCTCTACATATTTGTATGCACATACATATACCCACAAAACACAGGCTATCATTTCAGTTTACAACAATTTTATTTATTGCAGCATAGCTAATGTCTCCTCTTTAGTTAAAAAAAAAAGGAAATAGGTAAGTAGTGTCTACTACCAAAGATATACAGAATATTGAAATTATGACTACACTGGACATCATCACTGCAATTGAAAGAACAAAGCAGAGTATGCAACACAGCCTATGAACTAAAAACCAAATAACTAAAAAAAATAGAGTTGCTACTATCTATGGAAGTACTTTCTGAATAGTGGACATGGTGTTCAGATAAGAGTTCTTGTCAGTGACAGGAATCTTTAACACTGAAAGATTACATGGCTATGCCAGGTGTGAGGCAAACCATCAAATAAAAACATGCCCAACTTCCCCTGGCTTGCTTTGGCTAACAAATTGTATCACCACTGCTTTCCAGTCTTTAACCAGTTAATAAAACTTAAGACACATCAGTGGCTTTGTGGGTTATCAGCATCCTTGTCCAATAGGGCTTCTTTGGTTCTGTTGCAAAGAGTACTTCACAACAACTTCTTTTTGCAAGAATTAGGAACTGTGTCTGAGTTACAGAACCAGAAAAGAGCATCAGGGGCACACTGGTGTTACACAGCTCTAGAGAGAATTTAGTAGGGCTTCACTCAGTTTCATTCATCGAGGTGGTGACACAGGTACACTTGAGCACAGAGTACACAGAAAGCGCTCGTCACACAGAGACCAGGAACTTTCCTTCCCTTTCCAGGCCTAGTCTATGAGGGGGAAAAAGCAAAGGCAATGAAAAAAAAAGAAAGGAAAACCAAGTGAATTGCTCCTAGCACAAGTCAGTCACTTCTGTTTTATTAAAAACTTACAATTTTTCCTCTGTCTTCACTGTCCTTTAAAAGTTTCTATAGCAACCTACAACGGCTTTAATACTTTCAAACAGCAGCCGCTTAACAGAACAAAGGTAAAAAAAAAAAAACCCAAAACAAACAGAAATTAACCACGAGCCGAGGAGGGGGGAGTAAGGAGCTACTTGGAAGTGTAAGATTCCACCACTGCTATTTGTGGAGGCATGCAGCGAGCCGGGGAGGAGAGGCAGCTCTTACCTGCTTCGGACAGGTCGCGCAGGGAGGAGCTGAGCGCGCTCCGCTTCAGCCCCTCGCCGCCGGCGTAGCTGTCGTCCAGGCACGCCCGGGGCAGGGTCCCGTTCCCGGAGTCCTTCTTCAGGCTGGAGCACTGCGACATGCTGGGATGCACCACCCCCTTCTGCTTCTCCAGCTCGGCTGCAACACACACGGGGGCTTTTACAGGGGTGTTTGTGGGCATGAAACAACCCAGAACGTCCCACAGGGAGTTTCACCCCTCTACCCACAGCTGGATTTCTCTTTTGGGAAAATGGGATAAAATTTCATCTTCAGACACTCACGGGACTACCAGCAAAATGTATCGGTTTGGACCATGACTTCCTTACTGACCACAGGAATTGCAACCCGGAAATGAAGAAAAATTCAATGAAGCTTATTGGAAGAGCCATCATTGGGAATTTCAGTGTGAGGTAAATTGCCCTTAAAATTCCTGCTGTAATTTGTGATACAAATCACAGAGCCAGCTCTCCTCTGTCCACATTATCCCTAAAATTCTTACAGGAATTTATAGTACAAATCACAGATCCATCTTTCTTCTCCACATTATCCCTAAAAATTCCTGCAGTAATTTATACTACAAATCACAGATCCAGCTCTCTTCTGTCCAAATTATCCCTAAAATTCTTCCTGTAATTTATGCTACAAATCACAGACCCAGCTCTCCTCTGCCCATTGTTATTTGCAACTTGTCCAAGATGAATTCCACTGCAGCTACACTGCAGTAAATAGTAGTCAATGAACTCAGCCGGGGCTTAAGGCATTATTGGCTTTTTCCTTCTTCTCAAGATAAAGTCACAGAAAAACCCACATTATTTTGAACTTTTACAGAGTTCTAATGTGTTATACTCTTATACTTTTTATTAATGGTAATTTTTAATTTAAAATTTAAATTTCCCAAGGGTAATATTACTTTTTATTATTTTGATTAGCTGGAAAATGCTCCATTATATGTATCCTTTGTACTTACACTCTATTCTGTGCTTTTCCATTTCTTGAACTTCTGCAATTGATTCCCTCAAATCATCTGTAAACTTCTTCCTGTCCTGAGGATTTGGTGCATTGAAATTTATGAGTACTTTGATATCTGCTCCTGGAACAGCTGACGTGAGCCGAATGCCATTGGGATAATCTGGAAGAAAAAGGCAAGAAAAACTAAGCTCTGATTAATACAATTACTTTTCTTTTAATAAAAATACCCACAAAACCGGAAAGCTTTTAGTAATATTACCACAGAGGATACAAAGTCAGAGAAATAAAAGTCTGACAGCATAAAATTAGAATAAAAATCCCTAAGGTACATTGGAACAGCCTAACTGTCAAATACTGAACAAATACTGAGAGATATCTTTATGTAGCTGCTGCCCTTAAGGCACAATATGCAATATATATCAAAAACAGTAGGAAAAAAAAAAAATCTAAGGGGATATTTTTTTTTCATGGAACAGATCCCATGATCACCTTATCCACTTGTGACCAAAGTTTTGCTGAGTGTAAAGGCTACTTGAAGACATTTCAAATGCTACAAATGATCTTTTACTTTTAACTCACCATTTGCGGGTGAGTTGACACACAAACAGGTACAGATTTAGTATTTCCTATTGGATTGTTCTCCCTGTACATGCTACTTTCCTTTTTTTCTTTAAAATGAAATTAAAAGTATCTGTGAAATCACATACTGAAGAAGTAAAAGGACTGATTTGGTTTTTTCACCCTTCTTTTGACCCATATTATGGACTTTTAATAAAAGGCAGATGTTTCAGGAAACTGTCTTTGCCTCTTTTCTAGGTGTACTTCTGAAGTTTTAACAGCTGGTCAAAAATACCTCCTGGTTGAGACAGAATGTTCATTTACAGAAAGATACTCAGAATGAAAATATGTTCTGTGTTGAAAGCTTTGTAACAAGCTAGCTCTGAGCTAAAGCTCACAGTGAGATTAATTTGACCAAGATAGAAAATGAGGGGAGTTGCCTTCCAATTAAACTGTGTCCTTGGCCCGCGGATGAAGTAATGCACCGAGCAGGTGGTGGAGAAAAACAGCCTGGGAAAGTAATAAGTAGTTATACCAAAATAGCACGTAAATAGCTGATAGCTAGTTAGCCAATGGTGAGCTGGGATTTTGCACTATGCATGAGCTAATTAAAAGGTGTATAATAATCCGTAATTCGGGAATAAAGACGAGACTTGTCGATCATCATATGGTGAGCAAGTCTTCCTTCTCCATCAAATGGCTGACCCCGACGTCGACGACTACGGACAGACACGGCTGCCACGGATGGGGAAGTAGGAGCGGGTCCTTCTGAAGCAAGGGGGGGGACGGCAAACGACCACTGCGGGTCGTGGCCCTAGGAGCTATAAATATAGTCCTAGCCTACGTGCTGCCGAAGTCTGTAAGCCTTGCAACAGCGCTGATTAGAAATGGAAAGGCAAGCAGCATATGATTTATTTATTTGCTTTTTAAAAAAGCGGCAGATTAAAGACATGGACTTGCAGAGAGAGCTCCCACAGTTGTTAGATTACGGGTACGCTACAGGGTTGTTTTTCAACCCCCATACGGTCCATGAGCTAACAGAGTGGCGTAAGTTCGGGACCAGGAGGGCAGTTACGCGCACCGCGGGACAGCCCGGGGCAGACGCGGAGGCGAAAACGCGTATGCCGGCGGCGCTCCCGGTGCTGCAGCGGCGGAACGGACCGAGCGCTGCGGAGGCGGCGTACTCGGTGTCGGCGGCGGTTACGCGCACCACGGGTCCAGTGACACGCGCGGTGACAAAAACTCGCACGGCAGCTGTCCGTGGGGAAAGCGCACAGATCGTGAGGGAAGTGCCGGCCAGGGCCAAGCCGGCCAAAGCGAGACGCGGCAGCCGAATAGGTGCTAGCGGCGGCGGACGCGCACCAGTAACGCGAAACCCAAAAGCTGGAGCTAGGAGGGCTTTTTCACTTTTTGCAAGCGCACAAAAGCACCAGCGGTGTGGGACGTGCTCCCGCTGGCTGCGGGTGTTGGCGCAGAGCCAGGGGGAACCAGCCCGAGCGGAGATCCAGGCCGAGCGGAGCCCAAAGGAGATCGGGGCTGCGCGGGTCCGGGCGAGAGCGTTCCTTTCCGCACCCCCGGGATAGCGCAGACTGAGGCTCTGCCGGAGCACACAGGAGACGGGCGCGGGCAGACATTCCTCAAGCACCGCCCTGTCACAGCTGCCTAGCAACCACAGCAGACAGCCCATCGCAGCAATTCAAACAAGTGTCTGAGAAAAAACAGGTCAGGAATTTCCTTCAAGATCAGGATAGAAAACTTCTGAAAATTCACACAGTGCTTCATCCAGATGTTATACGGGGCATTTCACCCAACTGTTCCACAGACTTTACAGTTTGTTTACCAGTTTTTTTTGTAAATGTGTTTGCTTTTCTAAAAGTGATTGAGTATTTGGGTTTGATGGCTTTGAGTTTGATGACTTCATTTCCTTTCCCTTGCCTGAGGCGAGAACAACCTTTTAGGGGGGCAGAGTCTAAGTAAACTTCCTAGTTTCTGTTTGGACTACATATAAGAAGATTTAAACTGTAATATTTCTGTATACTATGGGCTTTATAGTCTTTGCTTTCTTCTATTCATTAAGAGATGGCATTAGATAAATGGATGTAAATGTGCTAATTATTTTGACTATCCTTAATTTAAGTGTAATTATTTGTGTTTAAGATTATCTGTCATCTTTTTCAGTTTTGTTTTAAAATATCTATCCAAGATTCAAAGTTTTAAGAATTATTGATATGAAGTTTATAATCTTTGTTATTTTTAGTTTTTGTAAGTAATGCTGATAGATAGTGACTGTTGTTAATACCAGATGAATACTTTGGGAAGGTTGTCTTAACCCCTTCAAGCACTTCTTGTTAAGGAGTTTTCAGATTTTTGTGATAAGAATTATTATTAAGATATTGTTGCAGTATTTACAGCCAGCTTTCATGTGTTTTTCTATTTTTTTTTTTGTGTGATCACCTACAAGACACGTGTCTCTTTAAGATCCTGTCTTTTTATTTCCTAACTATTTTGATGTTTCTGAGGGTTTTTATCCAAATTGCCAGTTTTGTAGTTCTTTTAATTATTATTACAGGAATACTCCGGCAGAGAATTCAAGAAGTTTGCTGTGTTTGGAAAATCTCTGTCTTGACAGAAACTTCAGAAGGATTCAATTATTTGCTGGTTTGATTGGTTTGTAACCCTAAGGTTTCTTGTTTATAACAGTTGTTTTTAAAAGTCCTGTTTAAAAGGTATGTTAAGTGATACTCACCAATTAGAGTTCGAGGTCTGGCCAAGTTCTAACTCTATTTGGATGGAGTGACTGACAATCAACCCAGATGTTTTCTGCATCAAAAAGTATTCAAGTCCTTTTGACTTGGCGATTTGACCATCTATGACAGCTGAGCCATTTTCAGAGGTAATTTGGAGAAACATGAATCCGGACATGGTTTCTCCAATTCTCTGTCATTTTAAGGTTTATCAGCTGTCGCAGACTCTGGGATAAGAGTTCAGTGTTGTAGTGTTTAGTAATTTTTTGATTTTGTATGTGTTGTTGATTGTGTGTATTATCTAAATTAATTCCTAATTACTTTTATTTTAACATTTCTTTATGTAACATTGCAAAATGAAACCAGGACCCATTTTTCACCTCCAAGATTTTGAGAAGATTCTTCAGTCCTGCAGGAATGTGGGATTTGTTTGTGTTTTAACAGGTGCCCTGTCTCAGCTTGAAAAGAAAATGGGGGAGCTCAGGGTATTGGAGTGGCTCTCTCCACCACTACAGCAACAGAGAACTGTGAGACTGAAAATTGAAATGATTGCATCCCTCATAAAGAAAGGACCTCTTGGAGCAATCCAAGTTACAGGAGCAGAGCCTTCCACAATACGATTGCCCATTAAAAAGGACACGCTTGACTGGTATTTGGTGAACTCTGGGGAGCTCCAGGAAGCCCTTTTAGGAGCTGGAGCTGTCGTGGAGACTGGGAAAATGCATCCTAGTCCCCTCCAGTGGATGACAGAATGGGACTGGATAACAAAGCCCATTCGGAGTCTGTCACCATTAAGGGGGGCTATCACGGCCTTTACGGACGCTGGTAAAAAGTCCAGGAGAGCAGCCGTGACATGGAAACAGCAAAGACAGTGGTGACAACATTTGTTAGATGCAGATGCCAGGGACAGTCTACAGACATTGGAACTTTTAGCTGTAGTATGGGCAATGATGAATTTAAAAGGTCCTTTGAATATTGTGACTGACTCCCTTTATGTAGCAGGAGTAGCTGCCAGGGTACTATACTGGGGGAGGGGATATCTTTGTGTTTCCTCTCCAACAGGACCCTTGTGGATCCCCGCGAAGTGGACTCGAGCTGTACCAGATGTTGAGGACTGTCGCGGCCTTGTCACCGGAGGACAAAGAGAGGGTGCACAACAAACTGACGCTGATATTGCGACCCTATTTGCAACGCCTTAAGCCCTACTCTAACGACGCGCGACGTGCCTGCGTTCATCTTCCTGACGATTGGATCGAGTGGTGTCAGGACCTTACGGTAGAAGTAAAAGCCCCTCAATCACAGCCATGCTTGGACTGTGGGGACAATAAATGTGCTGCATGGATCGCTCTAGACTGTGGAGGCTGTAATAAGGTGTTTTGGTTGGAGCAATCGACTGTTCGGCAGAACTGGTGCCCAAGCTGCCGATTCTCCTGGAACTTGCAGAACTCGTGGCAGCGAGCACTAAGGGATTTTACAGGGCTTGATTTGGGAGGATCGTTAGGCTTATATGAAGCCCCGGAGCAAATTATTTTGGCATATGTTACTTGGCAACTTAAGACCTTGTGTGAGCGAGTAGAAAAGCAAGCGCGTACTCACATAATAGCTTCGCGCTGTCGAAAGCTTGTGGCCCTCACACAGACATCCATTGCTGGACTGATTAAAAAAGACTGTGGAGTTGAGGAGGCACTAGACGACTGCATCAAGCAACTTAAGTCCTGTTCTTTTCGCTCCAGAGGGACTGCCAAATAGGGCAACCCACATTCTGGAGCGAGCTGAAACAGGTAGTAGTAGCCACACTTTTACCTGGAGGGGCAGCGAATAAGGCCATGAATTTGGCCAAGCAATTAGGCTGCTGGGCCAAAGACGAGCTGAACGCCACCTCCCAGGTATTGGACATGCTGTCTCAAGATGTACAAAGTGTAAATCACGCAGTATTGCAAAATAGAGCAGCAATCGATTTCTTATTATTAGCTCAAGGCCATGGTTGTGAGGAATTTGAGGGCATGTGTTGTATGAATTTATTGGATCATTCTGTATCAATACATGCAAAAATTAAAGAGCTCCAGAAAGGGTTACATGCCCTGAAAGAGGATGATGGATTGGGATCAGAAGGATGGTTAAAGAGCCTGGGACTGGGCCTTGGCTGAGAACAATGATCATGTATGCTATAGGGATATTAGGTGTGATAGTATTGTTAATGCTTGTATTACCATGCTTGCTTAATTGCATACAAAGAATGGTGAGTCAGACGATAGAAAAGGCTTGGAAAACAACACTTCTAGCCCAAAAAGAAAACGGGGGAAATGTTGAGAGCTTTGTAACAAGCTGGCTCCGAGCTAAAGCTCACAGTGAGATTAATTTGACCAAGATAGAAAATGAGGGGAGTTGCCATTCTAATTAAACTGTGTCCTTGGCCCACGGATGAAGTAATGCACAGACACAGGTGGTGGAGCGGGATAGCCTGGGAAAGTGGTGATAGTTATACCAAAAACAGCGCGTAGTTAGCTGATAGCTAGTTAGCCAATGGTGAGCTGGGATTTTGCACTATGCATGAGCTAATTAAAGGGTGTATAATAATCGGTGATTCGGGAATAAAGATGAGACTTGTCGATCATCATATGGTGAGCGAGTCTTCCTTCTCCATCACCAAGTCACCAGTCAGAGGTCCCAGGAACAATGAAAACGACAAAGAGGAGAGCTCCAGAACACTCCCAGCTGCTCCCTGCTCCTTTCTCATGAACACAACTTCATTGGAAATATCTTTTTCAGAAGACTACTTAACTCCTGATTAGAGACCACAGTAATGACATTAAAGCTATACAGAAACTTGTGCAATAACATGATAGTGTGTAGTTTGAAAATTAAATGCATAGCTAGGTATTAAAAAATACTTTCCAGAGATTGTTTTCTTGTCTCTGTATCTGGCAGATGTCAAGTAGCTTTAGTTGCTGATCAACTCTATGTGATTAAAAAAAAAAAAACTAAAAAAAACCAAAAACAAAAACAAAGCACAGTCCAGCCACTTTCAGTCTTCAGTAAACCCCATCAATTTCTCTCTGCTTTGTGCTCCTGGTCATTACAGGTGGGACTGCGGAAGAGCCGTGCCAGCCATAGAGAAGAAGGATCCTGCTTCACAGGGAGGAAGAGAGCGTTAACACAGAAGCACTCCCAGTCCAAGTATCTCCAAAGTGTCCTGGAGGAGATGGAGCTCATCCGGAGCTCCGGGGATGGGGAGGTTGAAGAAGCCATCCTGTTCAGTCAGGAGCTGGAGAAGGAGCTGGAGAGCTCTCAGGAAGCTCTGGTCAGCCTGGAAGATTGCAACCGTCACCTGAAGAGGGAGCAGGCAGAGATGAGGAGGAAGGTGGAAGAGGCCAGACAGGCTGTCCTGAACAGTCTTGGCAAAGTGAAGGAGCTGGAAGTGAGAGCTAACGAGGTGCCACATCTGCAAATACACATCCAGCAGCTGGAATCACAACTGCAGCACTACAGGTAGGTTGGAGTCTGACAAAAAGTGCCTATAAAATCACTGGCTTGGGGCACAAGTGAGTTTGAGAATCTCTGGCTGGGGCTTATTAGATGTCTCCAAAACACCTTGTGAAATCTGGCCAGAGGGAAATGAGAAGCTGCTCATGCATTTTCTTGGTAGGGGTCTTTAGGAGATGTGGGAGTCTTCCAGGCAAAAGTCAGGGTGCAGATCTACAGAGAGCTGAAGTTACTCTTCAGACACACAACGACAGAACTCAGCATGGTAATGCTTCAAGAAAGCCTCAAAACAAATTGCTTACAGTCCTTCAGAAACCATTTCCAGCACACTTACTTTTTTTGCTGCCTTTCCTGGTCCTTAGGTCCCATCCCAAGCCAGCTGTAATCAGATGGCTGAGTCCCCATTTCATATAAAAGCTCTTCAGCTTGTCCTAGGAATTGGGGAAAAGCACACAAGGACAACTTCTGGCCAGTGGGTTGAAACTTGCTGTGACTTCATTGCTTCTTCACTGACAGAACAGGTGATAGAGGAGAGAAGCTGAAACGTTCCTAAACCCACAAGAAAATAGAGTGGGAATCTGAAAGAAAAACCACTAGCCAACTAAACCCCACTTTTGCCACAGCATAAATAAATGCTTGCAGAAGTCAGAAAGTTGGTCACAAATGTAATAGTCCACTGCTCTTGTTGCTTTTGTTGAGGGGAAGAGATGGGTTGGCTGAGGCGGGGAGAGGGAGGGACAGCTGGGAACACACAGGGTTCTGTCACTTGGCAAGAGTGTCACTTGTCCTGTTGCTTAGGTCTGGCTGGGTTTCAGTTGCTGTTACCCGCCCTGTTAAAGTATGGCTGCGTTTCAGTCACCACTCCAGTGAACAGTTTTCCCCCTTGCCAGGTGCCACACAGAGTTTGTGAGCAGGGTCTGGATTTGGCCAGAACTAATGCTGCAAGGTAGGGCTGGAGAGGAATGGGGGGGATTTGGGTGTTCTGCAGGAAGCATTGCCAATTGGAGATATCTCTCCTGAGAATTCACCTTAACTGGCTTGGTGAGCCACAGGTTTCCTCCAGCTAAAGTCCACTTTCTTCCAGAGAGGATCATATTCAAGAAAGAGTCCAACCTGTAAGCTTTACACACTGCTCACGTTTATAGTTTCATATTTATCAAGGAAATGCTTTCTCCTTTTAGGCTCAGATTTTAAAAGCTCTTTTAGCATCTAAATCCCTCTTCTAGACCTTCATCTGAGACCTACTTGCTATCACTTAGATCTGAAATCCCAGCCATGACCTGAAGTTATAATCCCTAATGCAGGAAACAAGAGTTTGCATTTAGTCAAGAAAGTGTTTAAGTACCTGCAAGTGATTAAATGTTGTCCTGGAGTGTGTAATTATAATCACCTATTCCTGATTTCATATTCCAGACTCATATTCCTGCAATCTGTATGACTTAAACATGAACTTCTTCTGAGAGCACAAGTTCCTGTGCCAGGGTTTGAACTGCCCCTGTCATGTCACTGGGTTCCTAAACCAGCCTAGTTGACCAAATAGTTCATAGTTCTTTTCTTCAGGTGCCCATCCTGATCTTCCTACTCTGATGAGTGTGCCAGGTTTGTGTCTGGACTATCTTTCAGCTTTTACTTTTTAATCCCTGTCAAGTTAGTGAGTCAGCTCAACTTTAAAGGTACATTTCAATAAATTCCTTCCTGAAAAGCTTGAGTTCAATTCATTTCAGGGCAAAATGACATCACAAGAAATTGTATACTTACCATTGGTGTTGTATCAAGAGTGTATAATTGCCAGTGCCTGATGACAGGAGAGTTTAGGAAGTCAGGCAAGTCCCATTTTTATGCAGTGCCCAGGGATTTATTCTCACAGGACAAATCATTGGTCACTATTCCCTAAACTCCCTTTTTCCCCCCCTCTAAGTTCTGCTGCAGCACAAGGTGACATCTTCCATGTTCTAATGGAATCCTATGATTTTTAAGTGTTGTTTCTAAAAATACCACACATTAAAATATTACTACAGTACAAATGTCACATCTACTGCTTCTTTCACCCATTGAGCCATTTGCCCTGTCAGAAAAGGAAACTGGATTGGTTTGACGTGAATTGTTCTTGCCAAATATGAGTTGGCTTTGTTTTCTGTACTAGATTGGAGGTGGCTTAGAAATCAATTACTTAATAAAGTGCCCATATTCTTTTTCTCTGTAAGAGCATTGGAGGTGTCTTGGTGGGAAAAGACAGCTTTTGCTAAGGAAGGCAGGAGCCTTCCATGAAATGGACAATGACAACCCCCTCCCTTCAAATTGCTGTAATTTTGAAATTAAAAAGTTCTCAGTTAAAGATATGGGAATAGGAATAACAGTTCTTTACTAGGAAAACTGAAAATACAAATGCAACAATACAAAAGAAAAAAACCCAAAACCCACAGCCAGGGTCAGAGCAGGACCTGACACCCTGTGGGTCAGTGTAGCAGGCCCAGGGGCTGCACGGCCTCCTTGGCGGTCAGAGGCCTGAGCTAGGAAATGCCAGGTCAGCATGACTGGACCCTAGCAGCCCCTCTCTTCCGCCTTTCCGACCCTGCTTATCTCTCTGTAAGCCCATAGGTCACTTTCCCCTGACCCTTTCTGTTGGACAGTTTTCAAAACCCCTGTAGGGTATAAAACCCCTGATTCTGCCCGGTTCGGCACAAGAGCTGTCACTGGGAACCTTCGTGGCACACCTGCATAAAGAATCCTGTGGAACCTCACACGGCCTTCTCCTCTCTCTCCCTGCGTCTGCTGCTGCAGCACCTAGCAAGCCATGAGCTGACATCACTGAGCTGATAATCACTAAGAGCTCCAATCACTATAGCTTGCCTAGGCTGCTTGAGCCTCCACTGAGTTATCCTGTCTCCGGCACCCTGCTGGGCATCAGCCTGGTGGGAAACTGCTGTGATAAACTGGCACCCGAACTGAGTGCTGGACCTGGCATTTCAGAGGAGCAGCATTTCTTCTTGAAATTGTCACTGCCTTCGCTCACCAGACGTCCTGGAAGAAGAAGCCCTCCGTTTTAGCAGGACTCTTCTGAAAGTCTGTCAGTCGACCCACAAACCGCTGACATCTGGGCACAAAAAGTGCTCGAGGAGACTGATTCAGCAGACTACCTGCTGGCAGACCTTTGACCCACATCTGGCTGAAGAAGTGTAAGTTTTGAAACAGCCTTTCTTGCACGCAAAAAACTTTTTCCTTGGGTCCTTTTTTTGTTTGTTTTTTTTTTCTCTTTTTTTTCTGCTGGCAGGGAACGGGAACATGGGATCGAAGCTCAGTATGTTAAAACAATCCCAGAACGAGAGAGATTTATATTTACTAATCCTAGAAATCCTATCTTCTAACAACTTTTCTTTTTCTAAAGGTAACCTTTCAAAAACTAACCTGAAAAAATTTATAAAATGGATTCTTTCCCACTTTCCAGATACTAACACACACACTACCACTTTAGACTCCTTTTGGGATACAATTGGGACCACGATATATAAGTTTCAAACTAACCAAGATTTTTCTGTAACTCAGTTTATCCCTATATTTCACATTATAACCAAAGCCATAGAAACAACTAACAAAAAACCTGTAACTTCAGTGCGAGCCTTTTATGAACAGAGTGCTAACTTATCTGTTTCACCAGAACCCTTTCCATCAAATGCTAATCGTGCTGATAACATTCCTTCACCCTCCACTCTTCCCCTGGTTCCTAGTGTCCTGCCGTCCCCCGCTCCCCTTGTGCCGCCTCCCCCACCCCTGCCGTGCCCGAGGCTCCTGCCTGTGTCCCCCCCTCCCCCTTGGACGTGAATTCCACTGTGCAGCCCGCGGCATCCTGCGAGCGACCTTGCTCTGCGTTATCTCCGAGTGCAACTGCGCCTGTTTCCGTTTTGGCTCAGAGAATTACTGCCTTTCCAGTAGATTATAAAAAGGAAAAAAGGGGCGGTGCTACTACTAGAAAGACATGGGAACCTATTACAAATAAAGAACTTGTACAAAAGAACATGGCAGAAGTTCACATAGTTTTAGAAATTCCCTAGAATCTACATTCTCAGCACATGTTCTGGTACCCCACGATATTAAAAATATTGCCCAGTGCCTCCTTTCTCCCGCCGAGTACATGCTTTGGGAAAGGCATTGGAAAAAGCAATTAAAAACATTATCAGATAACTATGCTGCTGATGCTGATAAGTCAAACTTTACAGTCGAACAGCTGGCTGGTGAAGGGTTTTTGCAGAAACCCTCTCACCAAGCTGATACCTTACCTAAGACAACACTACAAGACATGGTTATTGCAGCAGAAACCTCCTTACTTCTTACCCCTGATGACTCTATCTCTACCCAACACTTTTCTAGTATTAAACAAGGAATAGATGAAAGCTTTATCAAATTTGTGGATAGAATTAAGGATGCTCTGGAAAAACAGATAGAGAGCACAGAGGCAAGAAAAGAACTGTTGTGCAAGCTTCCCATGAGTAACTCAAATGAAAAATGTAAAGCAATTCTGAGAGCCTTACCCTTAGACACAGAACCTACCATAGAGCAAATGCTGGAAAGCTGCACACGCCACCTGTCCACTGAAGATACAGTAGCCCGAGCAGTTACTAAGGGTATTGCAGAAGGAGTTTCTAGTGCATATGCAGTAATAGCTTCTAAAGACCAGGTCCGCTGCTACCACTGCGGAGACGTTGGACATTGTATAAAGGACTGTCCAGAGAGGTCACCTCCCAGGTACCCTCACAATTTCTACCAAAGGTCCCAGAATCAGCAGTACTATCAGCCGCATCCGGGAAACTTCCAGTGGAGCGTGGTGGGGCCCCACGCAAGGACACCAAATCAAAGGCCATCCAGAGCCAGTCATGCAACATCCCAGGAGATTCCAGACCACATGAGGAGGACCCAACACACAGAGCAATACCGAGGGGAACCTGCCAGCTACTGGTAACTGCTATGTCCATTGACTTTAAAAATGACAATGTTTATTGTGTTCCCACAGGCAAACGTGGGCCAAAAGGTGGTCCTTCTAACATCCTAATTATAGGTGATACTCTCCGTAGCCCAAAGGAAGTATTTGTTGTTCCAGAAGTACAAACAGTGTACTCGGGACAAGAAATCTCTGTCCAGATGTGCTGCACAGACTTACCATTTTTTCTTCCAAAGGGTACTCCGTTTGCACAAGCCTTTTTACTCCCTAAGAATCACAGGGAACAGCTTCCTCTAAACCCCACAGCAATGTGGACACAAGCTGTGGGACCGAGTAAGCCTGTCATCGAGTGCAGTGTTACCTGCAGAGGAGAAAAGATCCACCTACCAGGGATGCTGGACACCGGTGCAGACGTGACCATCATCGCTCGCTCAGAATGGCCAGCACACTGGGAGCTACAACCTGTGGGAGGCATGATTACAGGGATCGGTGGAGCTACAGTTTCCATGCGGAGCAAGAACTACATCCTTGTCGAAGGGCCTGAAGGCAAGTTGGCAACCATCCGCCCATTCGTGGTAAGGGCCCCCCTCACCTTGTACGGACGGGACATTTTATGTCAGTGGGGTGCTTCCCTATGTATATTCCCAGTCCGGATTTCTAACTGGGACCACTGAGGAGCGCGCACTGCCAGACACTCCTCGTCTCACCTGGAAATGCCATAACCCGATCTGGATCGAGCAGTGGCCCCTCTCTAAAGTCAAACTGCGCGCACTACATGCCCTTGTGGATGAACAGCTCGCCAAAGGCCACATCGTAGAGACCACCAGCCCTTGGAATTCTCCAGTCTTCGTACTACAAAAGCCTGGAATGGACAGGTGGAGGCTCCTCCACAATCTTTGCAAAATCAACGAGGTCATCGAGGACATGGGTCACCTCCAGCCTGGCCTGCCCTCACCATTGATGCTGCCTAGAGACTGGACACTTGCTATCATTGATATTAAAGACTGTTTCTTCAGCATCCCGCTGCATCCCCAGGACGCCCCACGGTTTGCCTTCTCCGTCCCCTCTCTTAACAGAGAGGCTCCACTCAAAAGATATCATTGGCTTTTTCTTCCTATAGGTCTCAAGTGCAGTCCCACTCTATGCCAGTGGTATGTTGCTCACATCCTGTCGCCTGTTCGGAACCTATTCCCAGACGCAATCATCCATCACTATATGGACGATATCCTGGTCTGTGCACCAGAAAAAACGTACTTAGACAAAGCAGTTAAAAGGACTATTGAAACCATAGAAAAGGCAGGATTCGAGATCCGTGAGGACAAAATACAGTACACCAATCCATGGACTTACCTTGGACTCCAGATCCGGGAAAGGACCATCGTACCCCAGCAGCTCGCCATCCGAGACAACCCAAGAACTCTGAGAGACTTACACAGTCTGTGCGGATCCATCAGCTGGGTATGTCCACTGCTAGGAATTACAACAGAGGACCTCGCTCCACTGTTCAACCTTCTTTGGGGCAAGGAGGATCTGGACTCTCCATGCACTCTAACACCAGAGGCCCGAGATGCCATCACCAAGGTCCAAGAAGCCCTGTCTTCACGCAAAGCCCATCGCTTTGAGCCCAGCCTGCCTTTCCAGTTCGTCATTCTGGGAAAAGCACCTTGGTTCTATGGACTGATCTTCCAATGGGACACTCAACTTCGAGACCCTTTACTAATACTGGAATGGATCTTTACAAATAACCAACCCACAAAGACAATTACCACCTTCCAAGAAATTAAGGCAGATTTAATAAAAAAGGATAGAACTTGCCTCCACTCCCTTGCAGGGTGTGAGTTCACATGCATATATTTGCCAGTGACCACTGGGGACCTGGAACATTTGCTCCAGACCAATGAAAATCTCCAGTATGCCTTAGACAGCTATACAGGCCAAATTTCAGTACATATCCCAAAACATAAGCTTTTTAATTGTGATGTAACATTTCATCTGACCCCAAAATTAATCCAAAGGAGAACACCTCTCAAAGCTCTAACCATCTTTACAGATGGCTCAGGGTCATCCCACAAGTCAGTAATGACATGGAAAGACCCTAAGACCCAAAACTGGGAATCTGACACGGAAATAGTGGAGCGCTCTCCACAGATTGGAGAATTAGCAGCTGTTATCAGAGCCTGTGAGAAATTCAAAAATGAACCTTTTAATCTGGTCACATAAGATTCAGCTTATGTTGCTGGCATAGCTATGAGAGCAGAACATGCTCTTCTCAAAGAGGTTTCCAATCCAAAGTTATACCAATTGATTTCTACATTAACGTGCTTAATTTCCCACAGAAAACAACCTTACCATATAATGCACATGAGGTCACACACTGACCTCCCAGGTTTCATTCCAGAAGGGAACAGGAAAGCAGACACCTTAGCCATGGCAATAGAGACTGCTAATGTCCCTAACATCTGTGCCCAGGCAAAGTTGTCACATGCGTTTTTTCATCAAAATGTGCCTGCCCTTATCAGAATGTTCAAGCATTCAAAAGATCAAGCAGGAGCTATTGTTGCCACATGCCCGAACTGTCAAAACTACCAGATACCATCTATGGGGACGGGAGTTTAAACAGGTTTAAACAGCTGCCAGCTGTGGCAGACAGATGTAACCCACTTTGCACCTTTTGGAAAGTCAAAATACTTGCATGTATCGGTCGATACATTTTCAGGAGCAGTACTTGGATCAACACAACCAGGAGAAACTGCGCAGCACACCATAAAACATTTTTTCCTGGCCTTTGCTACCCTGGGAGTACCAAAGGAGATCAAAACAGACAATGGACCTGCCTATACCTCTCACAAGTTGAAAGAGTTCTTCAGTGACTGGGGAATAGAACATAAGACAGGTATACCTGCAAACCCCACAGGACAATCCATCCTAGAAAGGACGCATCAAACCCTCAAAAGAGTCCTCAATCAGCAATAGAGAGAAACAAAAATCATTTCTCCAGTTGCAAGACTTTGCAAGGCTCTCTATGTCATCAGCTTCTTGAACTGTACAACATCAGAGCCTGATCCACCAATACTTCACCACTTTGCACATACCACCCCAGCAAAGCTCACTGAGAAACCACCTGTGCTCCTGAGTGGGAGGCAGAGCTGAGGGAGTGCCTTGGAGGGCACCAGTCACCCAGGTGCCCTCACTGCCACTCAGGCCTGAAGGAGAAATTGAATCACTTTCCATTAAGGTCCTCCTAGATGGAAGAACCAAGACACAGGAGATGGAAGAACCAAGACACAGGAGACAGCAAGTCTCTGGAGGCAGCCAAATCTCTGAACAAGATGCTGAGTGATCTGGAGAGGTGCCATGGTGAGTGCATTTCCCTCATGCTTCCCCTGGGACTCAGCAGCTGGGGGCTTTGGCTGCACATCTGGACACGCCGTGCCCGGCACAGCGGGAAGGGATCCATGGCAGCCTCGCTGCCCCGCTGCTGCTTTCACGCCCTGCAGGGCTGTTTCCCAGCCTGGCCTGGCTGCAGCTTCTGCCCAGCCTCTGCAGGAAGGCATTTGGCATCTGCCACCAGGGAGCCCAAACTGCACCATGGGCTATGCCCACCCTGAGATCCCCTGCAATTTCCCAGTCTCCAGGCAGATCACGAGAGGTGGTGGTTTGGAGAAGGGAGGGGCCTGTCCAATCCCAAAAGCTCATCTGATTTCCTCATCCTTGTCCATGACTTTCACCAGTGTTAGCTTCTGAAGATGACACCTCCCCATGGGGAACTGTCCCATCTGATCCATCTGTCCCTTTTCTTTCTCCAGCGATGACCCAAAAGCTGGCAGAGAAGGTGGCTGTTCCAGGATGAAGCAGCGGCTAAGTGGCAGCCTCTTCTGCAGGAGAACAGGCAGTTCCAGGCACTGGCACAGCAGGTGATTGCTCCAGTGTCTCCTGACAGGGCCTGAGCCTGTCCCCTGGGGCTGGGGGAGCTGTCACGGGGCAGGGAGGGCCAGGGCTGGCAGTGGCTGCTCAGGGATGGCTTTGGCCCGTGTCCCTGGCAGCAGCCACTGCCCAAGCAGCTGCGCTGCCCCCGGGCTCTCCTCCCGGCCTGCTGGGCTTTGTTGGCTGGCACAGCCTGTGCCAAGGGCCAGCAAGGTGCCTGCAGGCCCCAGCTCTGGGGGAAACAGAGAATGTCCTGCCCGTATCCACCACGCTGCCAGCTCAGCAGTGCAGCACAGCATGGGCTCACACTCCCCATTGCTCCCACAGATGCAGCCGGCACCACAACACGTGTTCCCAATGCCCAGAAGGGCCTCGGAAGGTGTTGCTATTTTTGGAACCCTCTGTTTGCATGGGATAAGGGCAAGTTTGGCTATCTGTTTCTGCCAGGAAATTATTTGAAGAGCTCATCCAAGCCTTTACTCAGAGCTTCTCCATTGCAGTTCATGTTGTAATAAATAGGTGTGATTCCTGCTGATAAAATTGTAAAGTAATTAATATTGATATAATAATTAATACTTGGAAACAGTAGAACAGTTAGAAGGTGTAATGCCAAGGAAGAAAGGGAGAGGAGGGGCTCCCCCCCTTCTCCTGCAGATGTTCAGAACAGGAAGAAGAAAGAGATAAGTATTACTGAATTTAGTTGGAAGAGAGGAAAGTTTGGTTGGACATCCAGGAAAATGTTAATTATAGGAGATTTATTGCTTTGATGCTAGAACATAGTATTGGCTTGTATGATATTAGCTTTGACTTACATTATACCAGCTTGTTGCGCATGTGTAATCCAAAAGGTGAACCAAAGGACATCGAGGAAGAGGAGAGGCCTTCATCAGAGATGACCCCAAAGAACAGTGCAACCACCTAAAAAACGGTGGAGCATGCGTGGTAAAAGTGATAATGAAGGTGGAGATACAAGTGTGACAAATTGAAAATGGGAGGAGATGGTGATGATGTACAGTGTAAAAAGGAGAATTTTAGGCTTGGCAATTTGTATGTGAGGGGACAGGGGTCAAGCCCTGCCCTCCGTACCCCCCGTGTACCCCGCACGGTTATTTTTCCTTATGCGCTATTATAAGAACCAAATTATCCCTTATCATAACCAAATTATATTGTCAATATTTTGACTGGATTCAATTTCATATACTTTTCAGCTACTTCATTAAAATTGCTGCAACATTTAATTTGCTTGGTTTTCTTTCATGATACAGTAATTGGAGAAATATAACAAAATTTTTGACTGTAATTCAGTCCTAGCAGTCAGTTTTATACCCCTCCCCTTATTTTCTATTGTTATAGCATATTTTATTAGCAATGGGTTGCTCCTTTCCCCCCTGTGATGTTGGTTTTGCCCCACTTGTCCATCTCTCCAAAGACCTGCCCTTTTGTTCACTGTTCCTCCTCCCATTGCATGTCAGTCCCTCTCCAAGCCTGCCCCTTGCTCTAGAAACTTCCCTATCAATTTTGTATCCTTCGGAATCCCATTGGTTTGTTTAAGTTCTTCCCCTCCCCTGTAATCCCCAATTGGTTTAAACCTTGTATTCCCCGCCTGGTGTTCCACCCTCAGTTTCTCCCAATTGGCTAAAGATTGTATCCTCCCCTAGGACCCTGCCAAGTTTGTAAGTTGATGTATGCCTTTAATGCAGTGTTGGCCTGCCCCTGATGGTCTGTAGAATAATCACCTTTGGAAAACATAGAGCAGACCTCACCCTGTTCCTTGTCCCTACCCTCAGTGCAGTCCTACCCCCAAGGCAGTCCACCTGTGCTGTAGAGCAGCTGTGCCCTGCAGCCACAGCCCAGATTCGACAGTTTTCTGGGGGCGGCCCAGTGCCACTGTGGGTGTGGGCAGCTAGTGGGGCTGAAGAAATGGGGCAGCACAGCACTTCCCAAATCAGCTCTTCTGTTGCAGTAGAGAGATGCAGCTGTGACCAGATTGTCCTGGTGGTAGCACCAGCAAAGCCCACCCGGCAGCAGCAGTGGCTGAGCTCCATGCCCAGGAGCAGCCATGGATGGCCACGGTGTGGGCAGGCAGGAGCCAGGCAGGGGCTGCTGTGCCCAGCAGCGGGGCCTGAGGGGATGGGGGAGCCCATGCTGAGCATCCCTGGGCTGAGGGCACATTTCCTTCTGTGGGATCATCTGGGCCTGGACCTGAAGAGGCACAAAGGGATATTTTTGGGGTCCCTGATGAGGGTCCCAGGAGTCCCGCATGTTTTAAATAATTAGCTTTTTTTGATTAATAAGGAGAATTTATTTCATAATTAAAATACAGTCTTAGAATGTCTAGAAGCAAATATCAGATTGGCCCTGAAGCAGGCTGACAGCGTCAGGTGAGACAGGTGGGGCATTTCTCTCCCCTGTGCATCACGAAGGGACAGCTTTCACAAAGATTTTTGTACATTTCCAAGCTCCAAGGGTTGTTGGGGGCAGCCGTTTTTCTGCTTTCTTATGGTTGATCTTATCCTTTTTGCATTTTCATGTAGTTTTTCCTTTCTTGCTGCAGCTCTTGCTGAGAGTTTCCCAAAAACTGGTAAATAATTCACATTGTTAGAAGAAAATCTCCTGGAATATGCGTTCTAGGAGGCACACATTTATCTTATAGATGATGCATGTCGAATGCATATTGCTGAGATTTGGTCAGAGAAATAATCTTCTGGAATCAGCATTTCTGGGGACGAATATTCAGGCTAGGATTTTGGTGCATATTGATTGCCCTGAACCCTCTTTTGGTATGCTAGGATTTTCATTAGGCGAGATTACTGTAGTCTCAGCATGAATTTGTACATACAATCTATCAGAATCCCTCCCTTTCTCTATTAATTTATTAATTTTGTCCTTTTAGGATACACTTTGACAAAGCTTACTTATTTTCTAATTTTATGTTTAGTATTTATAAAACTTAACAACTACACTTTTATACTACTAGTCAGGGTATAAAATTAACAGCTCTTCTCATAAGGTAGATTATTCTAAATCTTTAATTTCTTTTCTTTGAATTGTCAATTATATTTTTTTATATCAATGCATGTACTTATTGTACTTTAGATATATTTTGACTCCATAGTCGTTTAAGGCTGGTAATATTTGTAAAATAAATTTTTAATGTTTTCTTATGTTGCCTGCTAAAATGTGTCTTTATAACTGTCTCATGTTCTTGTTTTCTAATTCTTGAGCAATTTGCTTTATTCTACTCTCAGGATTTATTTCTTCTCTATCTCTTCCAGAACAAAAAGTTTTAATATATTGCTTACAAATTTTGCCATTTTCTTCTTTTTGCTCTATTTCACATTTTCTTTATTGCAGTGTCTTTTACTACTCATAGTGCACCTTCTGAATTTGTTAAAATTATAGCGTACTACACTAACTTGGGAGTGTGCATATGGCTCATTCTTTTTGGGCTTGGATGACTGATACAGTGACAATAATCCTCTGCAGTTTTAACACTCTAGCTCTCTCAAAGCCCCTTTGGGTTGCAGCCAAAGGGCCAAGATGTGTATCTTCTTGGTAGCAGAGCTTACACCTTGGGATCTAGTCACTGGAGTCATTCGTCTCATTCTCAGTATTTACTTCATAAGATTTATAAGAGCCTTTTAAATTGTTTTTCAGGATTTAGGATAGCACCTGCTTATTTCTAATTGTTATAGTTTTATTTCTTTGACATTTTAGCTGTAAAGTTGTAATTAGTCTGTACACTTCTCTTTCTTTCAGCTCTACTTGGCTTTTTTCCTTTATTTTAATTTGATCCTTATTAAATATCTAACGGCTTTTGTTATACCCTATCTGATTTAATGTTACTTTTAGTGTTTCTTGGAACTTAAATCTGGTTTGTATCTTATATACTTTTTTTTTTCCAATTTTTCACGAATCATATTATTGTTCTAATATATTCTTTACAGTGTTTCATTAGCTTTTGCTTCTATTTCTTTTGTCTGTTATAACAAAAGCACAAAAATATTTTATTTTTTGAAATAAATTTGCATATCACACCTTAAATATTCAGTTCACTTAAAACAACCTCATGAATAATACAGTTTAAAATAAAATATTTTACTTCTCATAACAATGGGTTTTACAGCTTACAAGCTTAGGTATTAACATGCATCAGTCTATTTTACTTCAAGGAGTAGTGGTGACATTTTAGTGAGGTTTGGCTGGTGTTTCTGTTGGTGGATTTACAGGTCTCCTGTCCTGTCTTTCTTTGCAGCTGAACCTGCTGGTGAAGGTGGTGCAGCTTCCCAAGCCACGTCCAGGACTGAGGCTCTGGGAGATGCTGAGGGTAGGTCAAGGCCTTTCCCCTGGGAGAGCTGCCAGCTCAGAGCCCAAAGCTGGGCGAGGGGGGCATCACTGCAGGTGCCAGCACAGAACCATGCACGTGTGTGCCCTCGGCCTGCGCGATCCCCTCACCGCTGCTGCGGCTCAGTGGTGCCCGTGCAGATCAGCAGAGATGGCAGAAGCTTCTGTGGCTGTTGAGTTACAGGTGTGTCTGCAGGGAGGACTTCTCCAGTTCCTTTGCTGATTCCTACAGAGAAGCCTGGCAACCATGGCAGGGGTGAGTAGTGTGTCCCTGCTGACCCCTCTGGCTGAGCCCTGCTTTTGTGGGATCTGTTCCTGGGAAATGGAATTCTGTTGCTCTAAGGTCCTCCAAGGGGGAAGGACCAAGCCACAGGACACCACAAACCCCATGATCCATCCGAAAACATGAGGCAAATGCTGAAGGAAATGCAGCAGGCAGGAGAAGGTGGGTGCATTTCCCTCATGCTTCCCCTGGGACTCAGCAGCCGGGGGCTTTGGCTGCACATCTGGACACGCTGTGTCTGGCACAGCGGGAAGGCATCCATGGCAGCCTCTCTGCCCCACAGCTGCTGCTGCTGCTTTGACGCCCTGCAGGGCTGTTTCCCAGCCTGGCCTGGCTGCATCTTCTGCCCAGCCTCTGCAGGAAGGCATTTGGCATCAGCTGACGGGCCACCTAATCGCACCACAGGCCTGAGATCCCCTGCAATTTTCCAGTCGCCGGGTAGAACAGAAAGCTCAGCAGTTTGGAGAAGGGAGGGCCCTGGCCTTCCCAAAATGTTTATAGGGATTTCCTGATTCTTAGCCATGTCTTTGACAAGCATTCCCTTCTGAAGGCGCCACCTCCCCAGTGGGGAACAGCCCCACCTGATCCAGCTGTCCCTCTTCCTTTCTCCAGAAGTGGATGCAGAGGCTGGGCATGAGGCGGCGTTTCCCAGAGGAAGCAGTGGTTCCGTGCCAGCCTCTGCTGCAGGAAGAGAGGCGATGCCAGGCACAGGCACAGGAGGTAATTGTTGTGCCTCTGGGCCTGAGCCCGTCTGAGGCTTGAGCTGCTCTCTCTGCTGCCTGACAGTGCAGGGACAGCCTGGACAAGTCAGGCACAGCCCAGGGGAAGTATCACGAGCAGGCTCAGGGCACTCGGGTACTGAGCAGTCCTGCTGGGGTCCCTCCATGGGAGACATGTCCTGTTATGAATAGAAAATTGTATTTTTTTTAAGTTTCAGAGTTAAAAAAAACCAAGCCAGACCGAGTCAGACTCCTTTGGTTTTGCTGCCGAAGGAAAGCTCTTCAAATGCCTGTTAATGGCAGGTGATTAACTGATTGTTTCCCTGATGCTGGCCGCATGCCAAGAAGATACCAAGGGAAACCCTCCAGGGTAAAGAGAATGGGCAGTGACACCAGAGACAACATGCAAATAAGAAATGCAGTGCACCCTGGGTTTTTACAGTTTTACAGTTTTTACAAGAAAAAAACCCCTAAAATCACGAGCCAACAAGTGACTTAAGTGGTCTAAGAATGGGACCATAGTCCCGTACCTGCTTGGACCTTTTTATTTTCTCACCCTAACCTGAAAAGACACTGATTAAGGAGACCCCCCGGGTTTATAAACAAAACAAACCAAGGACTCAACGACTCTCCCGTGAGGACAGAGTCCCCAGTTCTGTCTGCAGACCAGCGGACAAACTGCATCATCCTCCTCCTTCGTGCCACGCCTGGGAACAGCGGCGGCGAGGGCGCAACCCGTCAATTTCTCCCCACCTGAGCTGATTCTTCTTAATAAAGGCATTAAAAAGGAGAAAGATCTCCTGCCCATTTATTTCATGTCCTGAAACCTGGGAGCGACTGCAATGGTGCCCACGGTGCGGAAAGGACAGAGGGGGAGAGGAAGCCTCCAGTGTGTCCTGAGCGGGCCTGGCTGTTTGCCCTTGGGATCTGGGAGCTGTCCCAGCAGAAGAAGGACGGGAGGGACAGAGGGAGGGATGGATAGCTGTGTCACTGCCTGCTGCAGTTTTCCCTGGGGTTTTAGAGAGGATTTCCTCTGTGTCTGAGGGAGAGAACCCGGGGGCCCTGCGCTGCTCCAGCCACCCCTCCCCTGGATGTTGCTGAGAGCAGGGAAAGAGTGTGGAGAGTGACCAGGAGCCAGCCCAGAGCTCCCCAGGCCCCTGTGCACCTTCGGCCATGTCTATTCACATCTGGCTCCCAGGGCCTTACCCGACCCCCTGGCAGTGCCCAGTTCTCTGTGGCAGAAGGGGATCCCAGCACACTCTGGAAAGTATTCTCATGTGTGCTCCGTTCTAGATGAGGTTGCTGGGAAGGCTTCTCCATCAGCTTGGATGAATAAAGTTTTGAAGCCCTTGGAGCCTCCTGCAGTTATGTTCTCAGTGTGCTACCAAGGAAGAATTGTAGACAAGCGGGCAGGAAGCAGGTGACAGAAGCTTCTGTGGCTGTTGTGTTACAGATGTGTCTACAGGGAGGACTTCTCCAGCTTCTCCAGCTCCTACCTTGGATGCTATACGCAAGCTCATCTCCCATCACAATGGTGAGCAGTGTGTCCCTGCTGACCTCAAAGGCGGAGCCTTACTTTTGTGGGATCCATTCCTGGGAAATGGAAATATTTTTCTCTAAGGTACTCCAACAGGGAAAATCCAAGATACAACAGATAAGATATCCCTGGAACCATCCAAACAGATGAGGCAAGAGCTGAAGGAACCCCTGCAGACAAGAGAAGGTGGGTGCATTTCCCTCATGCTTCCCCTGGGACTCAGCAGCCGGGGTCTTTGGCTGCACATCTGGACACGCCATGTCCGGCACAGCAGGCAGGGATCCATGGCAGCCTCGCTGCCGCGCTGCTGCTTTCACGCCCTGCAGGGCTGTTTCCCAGCCTGGCCTGGCTGCAGCTTCTGCCCAGCCTCTGCCGGAAGTTATTGGGCATCAGCTGACAGGCCATGCCCAAACTGTAAGACACCCTGAGATCCCCCACTATATCCAGCCCTGCAGATTAGGAAAAGGGTGGCTGTTTGGAGGTGGAAGTGCTCTCATCATGCCACTGTAACCTGGCCATTTTCCTGCTCCATAAATTTCACAAATATTACCTCTGATGCCACCACCCAAGTGGGAAACAGCCCCATCTGATGCAGCTGTCTCCCTTCCTTTGTCAAGAGATGGACATAGTGCTTCAGTGGAAGGTGGTATTTCTTGAAGGAAGCACTCCATCTTCGGTGCCAGCCCCTGCTGCAGGAAGGAAGGCAAAGCCAGACATGGGCACAGGCACAGCAGGTAATGGCTGTGCCGGGCTCAGGCCTGGCCGGGGCTGTGTGGCAGCAGCTCTTCCCCCAGGGCCTGCCCTTGCCCGGCCCGGCAGCAGCCAAAGCTGGAGGCGCCTCGGCTTCCAGGCCTCTGGAGCTGGTTCAGAGCCCCGGGGAAATGGGACTGGTGCAGCAACGTCCCTGGCGCTGCAGCTGCTGCGGAGCTGGCCCTGAGTGCCCAGAGGCCCAAGGCACAGGAGCAGCCCCGAGCGGGAGCCCTGCCTCCAGCCCAAGGCCAGAGCCAGCCCTGGCACACAATGGAAACAGTTCTCATCTTGGTTTGCTTCCAGACTGGGATGCTGGGAAGGATTCTCCATTAGCCTGGCGCTCTGAAGTAGTGAAGCCCTCTGAGCATTCTGCAGGTATGTTCTCACTGTCCCACCAAGGCGTAATGTTTGACTGACTGGTAAGAACCAGGTGACAGAAGCTTCTGTGGCTGTTGTGTTACAGGCGTGTCTGCAGGGACGACCTCACCAACTCCTACCTTGGATGCTGCACAAAAGGCCAGCTCCCATGGCAGGGGTGAGTAGTGTGTCCCTGCTGACCCCTCAGGCTGAGCCCTGCTTTTCTGGGATCCATTCCTGGGAAATGGAACTATTTTTCTCTAAGGTACTCCAACAGGGAAAATCCAAGATACAACAGATAAGATATCCCTGGAACCATCCAAACAGATGAGGCAAGTGCTGAAGGAACCCCTGCAGACAAGAGAAGGTGGGTGCATTTCCCTCATGCTTCCCCTGGGAGTCAGCAGCCGGGGGCTTTGGCTGCACATCTGGACACCCCGTGCCCGGCACAGTGGGAAGGGATCCATGGCAGCCTCGCTGCCCCGCTGCTGCTTTCACGCCCTGCAGGGCTGTTTGCCAGCCTGGCCTGGCTGCAGCTTCTGCCCAGCCTCTGTAGGAAGTTATTTGGCATCAGCTGACAGGCCATGCCCAAACTGTAACACACCCTGAGATCCCCCACTATATCCAGCCCTGCAGATTAGGAAAAGGTGGCTGTTTGGTGGTGGAAGTGCTCTCATCATGCCACTGTAACCTGGCCATTTTCCTGCTCCATAAATTTCACAAATATTACCTCTGATGCCACCACCCAAGTGGGAAACAGCTCCATCTGATACAGCTGTCTCCCTTCCTTTGTCAAGAGATGGACATAGTGCTTCTGTGGAAGGGGGCATTTCTTGAAGGATGTACTCCATCTTCGGTGCCAGCCCCTGCTGCAGGAAGGAAGGCGATGGCAGACAGGGGCACAGGCACAGCAGGTAATTGCTGTGCCGGGCTCAGGCCTGGCCGGGGCTGTGTGGCTGCAGCTCTTCCCCCAGGGCCTGCCCTTGCTCGGCCCGGCAGCAGCCAAAGCTGGAGGTGCCTCGGCTTCCAGGCCTCTGGAGCTGGTTCAGAGCCCCGGGGAAACGGGACTGGTGCAGCAACGTCCCTGGCGCTGCAGCTGCTGCGGAGCTGGCCCTGAGTGCCCAGAGGCCCAAGGCACAGGAGCAGCCCCGATCGGGAGCCCTGCTGCCAGCCAGGGCCAGAGCCAGCCCTGGCACACAAAGGAAACAGTTCTCATCTTGGTTTGCTTCCAGACTGGGATGCTGGGAAGGATTCTCCATTAGCCTGGCGCTCTGAAGTTGTGATGCCCTCTGAGCATTCTGCAGGTATGTTCTCACTGTCCCACCAAGGCGTAATGTTTGACTGACTGGTAAGAACCAGGTGACAGAAGCTTCTGTGGCTGTTGTGTTACAGGCGTGTCTGCAGGGACGACCTCACCAACTCCTACCTTGGATGCTGCACAAAAGGCCAGCTCCCATGGCAGGGGTGAGTAGTGTGTCCCTGCTGACCCCTCAGGCTGAGCCCTGCTTTTGTGGGGTCCATTCCTGGGAAATGGAACTACTTTCTCTTAAGGTCCTCTGACAGGAGAGACCAAAGACATGGCAGGCAGGAAATTCCAGGACCCATTAGAAATCATGTGGCAAATGCTGAAGGAATGTCTGCAGAGAAGACAAGGTGGGTGCATTTCCCTCATGCTGCTCCTGGGACTCAGCAGCCGGGGGCTTTGGCTGCACATCTGGACACGTCGTGCCCGGCACAGCAGGAAGGGATCCATGGCAGCCTCGCTGCCCCGCTGCTGCTTTCACGCCCTGCAGGGCTGTTTGCCAGCCTGGCCTGGCTGCAGCTTCTGCCCAGCCTCTGCAGGAAGGCATTTGGCATCAGCTGGCAGACGGCCCCAAATGCACCACAGGCCATGCCCACCCTCAGATGCCCTGCAATTTCCTGGTGTCCAGGCAGATCAGATGTTGGGGCTGTTTGGGGAAGGAAGCAGCCTTGGGTTGTCCCAAAATCCTGGGTGTTTTCTGATCCTTATGCATTCCTTTCACAAGTGATGCCTCCTGAAATTGTCCCCTTCCCCATTCCCAGTCAGGAATGTTTTCATCTGATCCAGCTGTCTCTTTTCCATTCTCCAGAAATGAAAGGAGAGCCTGCGGAGAAAGAAGCATTTCCCGGAAGAAGCAGTGGTTGCATGCCAGCCTCAGCTCCAGGAAGGGAGGCCATGCCAGGCACAGGCACAGGAGGTAATTGCTGTGCCTCTGGGCCTGAGCCCTGCTGAGGCTTGAGCTGCCCTCTCTGCTGTTTGGCAGTGCGGGCACAGCCTGGACTAGAGCAGCACAGCCCAGGGGAATTATCCCGAGCAGGCTCAGGGCACTGAGCAGTCCTGCTGGGGTCCCTCCATGGGAGACATGTCCTGAAACCTGGGAGTGACTGCACGGGGTGCCCACGGTGGGGAAAGGACAGAGGGGGAGAGCAAGGCTCCAGTGTGTCCTGAGAGGGCCTGGCTGTTTGCCCTTGGGATCTGGGGGGTTTCCCGACAGAAGGAGGGCAGGAGGGACAGAGGGAGGGCAGGATGGATAGCTGTGGCACTGCCTGCTGCAGTTTGCCCCAGGGCTTTAGGGAGGATTTCTTCTGTGTGTGAGGGGGAGAGTTCCAGGTCCCTGCACTGCTGCAGCCACCCCTCCCAGGGATGTTGCTGAGGGCAGGGAAAGAGTGTGGAGAGTGACCAGGAGCCAGCCCAGAGCTCCCCAGGCCCCTGGGCAGCTTTGGCCATGTCTATTCACATCTGGCTCCCATGGCCTTACCCGACTCCCTGGCAGTGCCCAGTTCCCTGGGGCAGAAAGAGATCCCAGCACACACTGGAAAATGTTCTCATCTGTGCTGCATTGTAGATGAGGGTGCTGGGAAGGCTTCTCCATCAGCTTGGATGAATAAAGTTTTGAAGCCCTTGGAGCCTCCTGCAGGTATGTTCTCAGTGTGCCACCAAGGAAGAATTGTAGACAAGCGGGCAGGCACCAGGTGACAGAAGCTTCTGTGGCTGTTGTGTTACAGATGTGTCTACAGGGAAGACTTCTCCAGCTTCTCCAGGTGCTACCTTGGATGCTGCACTCAAGCCCAGCTCCCATCTCAGGGGTGAGTAGTGTGTCCCTGCTGACCCCACAGGCTGAGCCCTGCTTTTGTGGGATCCATTCCTGGGAAATGGAACTATTTTTCTCTAAGGTACTCCAACAGGGAAAATCCAAGATACAACAGATAAGATATCCCTGGAACCATCCAAACAGATGAGGCAAGAGCTGAAGGAACCCCTGCAGACAAGAGAAGGTGGGTGCATTTCCCTCATGCTTCCCCTGGGAGTCAGCAGCCGGGGGCTTTGGCTGCACATCTGGACACCCCGTGCCCGGCACAGTGGGAAGGGATCCATGGCAGCCTCGCTGCCCCGCTGCTGCTTTCACGCCCTGCAGGGCTGTTTGCCAGCCTGGCCTGGCTGCAGCTTCTGCCCAGCCTCTGCAGGAAGTTATTTGGCATCAGCTGACAGGCCATGCCCAAACTGTAACACACCCTGAGATCCCCCACTATATCCAGCCCTGCAGATTAGGAAAAGGGTGGCGGTTTGGTGGTGGAAGTGCTCTCATCATGCCACTGTAACCTGGCCATTTTCCTGCTCCATAAATTTCACAAATATTACCTCTGATGCCACCACCTAAGTGGGGAACAGCTCCATCTGATGCAGCTGTCTCCCTTCCTTTGTCAAGAGATGGACATAGTGCTTCAGTGGAAGGGGGCATTTCTTGAAGGAAGCACTCCATCTTCGGTGCCAGCCCCTGCTGCAGGAAGGAAGGCGATGGCAGACACGGGCACAGGCACAGCAGGTAATTGCTGTGCCGGGCTCAGCCCTGGCCGGGGCTGTGTGGCTGCAGCTCTTCCCCCAGGGCCTGCCCTTGCTCGGCCCGGCAGCAGCCAAAGCTGGAGGCGCCGCGGCTTCCAGGCCTCTGGAGCTGGTTCAGAGCCCCGGGGAAACGGGACTGGTGCAGCAACGTCCCTGGCGCTGCAGCTGCTGCGGAGCTGGCCCTGAGTGCCCAGAGGCCCAATGCACAGGAGCAGCCCCGAGCGGGAGCCCTGCCGCCAGCTCAGGGCCAGAGCCAGCCCTGGCACACAATGGAAACAGTTCTCATCTTGGTTTGCTTCCAGACTGGGATGCTGGGAAGGATTCTCCATTAGCCTGGCGCTCTGAAGTTGTGATGCCCTCTGAGCATTCTGCAGGTATGTTCTCACTGTCCCACCAAGGCGTAATGTTTGACTGACTGGTAAGAAGCAGGTGACAGAAGCTTCTGTGGCTGTTGTGTTACAGGCGTGTCTGCAGGGACGACCTCACCAACTCCTACCTTGGATGCTGCACAAAAGGCCAGCTCCCATGGCAGGGGTGAGTAGTGTGTCCCTGCTGACCCCTCAGGCTGAGCCCTGCTTTTGTGGGGTCCATTCCTGGGAAATGGAACTACTTTCTCTTAAGGTCCTCTGACAGGAGAGACCAAAGACATGGCAGGCAGGAAATTCCAGGACCCATTAGAAATCATGTGGCAAATGCTGAAGGAACATCTGCAGAGAAGACAAGGTGGGTGCATTTCCCTCATGCTGCTCCTGGGACTCAGCAGCCGGGGGCTTTGGCTGCACATCTGGACACGTCGTGCCCGGCACAGCAGGAAGGGATCCATGGCAGCCTCGCTGCCCCGCTGCTGCTTTCACGCCCTGCAGGGCTGTTTGCCAGCCTGGCCTGGCTGCAGCTTCTGCCCAGCCTCTGCAGGAAGGCATTTGGCATCAGCTGGCAGACGGCCCCAAATGCACCACAGGCCATGCCCACCCTCAGATCCCCTGCAATTTCCTGGTGTCCAGGCAGATCAGATGTTGGGGCTGTTTGGGGAAGGAAGCAGCCTTGGGTTGTCCCAAAATCCTGGGTGTTTTCTGATCCTTATGCATTCCTTTCACAAGTGATGCCTCCTGAAATTGTCCCCTTCCCCATTCCCAGTCAGGAATGTTTTCATCTGATCCAGCTGTCTCTTTTCCATTCTCCAGAAATGAAAGGAGAGCCTGCGGAGAAAGAAGCATTTCCCGGAAGAAGCAGTGGTTGCATGCCAGCCTCAGCTCCAGGAAGGGAGGCCATGCCAGGCACAGGCACAGGAGGTAATTGCTGTGCCTCTGGGCCTGAGCCCTGCTGAGGCTTGAGCTGCCCTCTCTGCTGTTTGGCAGTGCGGGCACAGCCTGGACTAGAGCAGCACAGCCCAGGGGAATTATCCCGAGCAGGCTCAGGGCACTGAGCAGTCCTGCTGGGGTCCCTCCATGGGAGACATGTCCTGAAACCTGGGAGTGACTGCACGGGGTGCCCACGGTGGGGAAAGGACAGAGGGGGAGAGCAAGGCTCCAGTGTGTCCTGAGAGGGCCTGGCTGTTTGCCCTTGGGATCTGGGGGGTTTCCCCACAGAAGGAGGGCAGGAGGGACAGAGGGAGGGCAGGATGGATAGCTGTGGCACTGCCTGCTGCAGTTTGCCCCAGGGCTTTAGGGAGGATTTCTTCTGTGTGTGAGGGGGAGAGTCCCAGGTCCCTGCACTGCTGCAGCCACCCCTCCCAGGGATGTTGCTGAGGGCAGGGAAAGAGTGTGGAGAGTGACCAGGAGCCAGCCCAGAGCTCCCCAGGCCCCTGGGCAGCTTTGGCCATGTCTATTCACATCTGGCTCCCATGGCCTTACCCGACTCCCTGGCAGTGCCCAGTTCCCTGGGGCAGAAAGAGATCCCAGCACACACTGGAAAATGTTCTCATCTGTGCTGCATTGTAGATGAGGGTGCTGGGAAGGCTTCTCCATCAGCTTGGATGAATAAAGTTTTGAAGCCCTTGGAGCCTCCTGCAGGTATGTTCTCAGTGTGCCACCAAGGAAGAATTGTAGACAAGCGGGCAGGCACCAGGTGACAGAAGCTTCTGTGTCTGTTGTGTTACAGATGTGTCTACAGGGAAGACTTCTCCAGCTTCTCCAGCTGCTACCTTGGATGCTGCACTCAAGCCCAGCTCCCATCTCAGGGGTGAGTAGTGTGTCCCTGCTGACCCCACAGGCTGAGCCCTGCTTTTCTGGGATCCATTCCTGGGAAATGGAACTATTTTTCTCTAAGGTACTCCAACAGGGAAAATCCAAGATACAACAGATAAGATATCCCTGGAACCATCCAAACAGATGAGGCAAGAGCTGAAGGAACCCCTGCAGACAAGAGAAGGTGGGTGCATTTCCCTCATGCTTCCCCTGGGAGTCAGCAGCCGGGGGCTTTGGCTGCACATCTGGACACGCCGTGCCTGGCACAGCGGGAAGGGATCCATGGCAGCCTCGCTGCCCCGCTGCTGCTTTCACGCCCTGCAGGGCTGTTTCCCAGCCTGGCCTGGTTGCAGCTTCTGCCCAGCCTCTGTAGGAAGTTATTGGGCATCAGCTGACAGGCCATGCCCTAACTGTAACACACCCTGAGATCCCCCACTATATCCATCCCTGCAGATTAGGAAAAGGTGGCTGTTTGGTGGTGGAAGTGCTCTCATCATGCCACTGTAACCTGGCCATTTTCCTGCTCCATAAATTTCACAAATATTACCTCTGATGCCACCACCCAAGTGGGAAACAGCCCCATCTGATGCAGCTGTCTCCCTTCCTTTGTCAAGAGATGGACATAGTGCTTCAGTGGAAGGTGGTATTTCTTGAAGGAAGCACTCCATCTTCGGTGCCAGCCCCTGCTGCAGGAAGGAAGGCGATGGCAGACACGGGCACAGGCACAGCAGGTAATTGCTGTGCCGGGCTCAGGCCTGGCCGGGGCTGTGTGGCTGCAGCTCTTCCCCCAGGGCCTGCCCTTGCTCGGCCCGGCAGCAGCCAAAGCTGGAGGCGCCTCGGCTTCCAGGCCTCTGGAGCTGGTTCAGAGCCCCGGGGAAACGGGACTGGTGCAGCAACGTCCCTGGCGCTGCAGCTGCTGCGGAGCTGGCCCTGAGTGCCCAGAGGCCCAAGGCACAGGAGCAGCCCCAAGCGGGAGCCCTGCCGCCAGCCCAGGGCCAGAGCCAGCCCTGGCACACAATGGAAACAGTTGTCATCTTGGTTTGCTTCCAGACTGGGATGCTGGGAAGGATTCTCCATTAGCCTGGCGCTCTGAAGTTGTGATGCCCTCTGAGCATTCTGCAGGTATGTTCTCACTGTCCCACCAAGGCGTAATGTTTGACTGACTGGTAAGAACCAGGTGACAGAAGCTTCTGTGGCTGTTGTGTTACAGGCGTGTCTGCAGGGACGACCTCACCAACTCCTACCTTGGATGCTGCACAAAAGGCCAGCTCCCATGGCAGGGGTGAGTAGTGTGTCCCTGCTGACCCCTCAGGCTGAGCCCTGCTTTTGTGGGGTCCATTCCTGGGAAATGGAACTATTTTTCTCTAAGGTACTCCAACAGGGAAAATCCAAGATACAACAGATAAGATATCCCTGGAACCATCCAAACAGATGAGGCAAGTGCTGAAGGAACCCCTGCAGACAAGAGAAGGTGGGTGCATTTCCCTCATGCTTCCCCTGGGAGTCAGCAGCCGGGGGCTTTGGCTGCACATCTGGACACGCCGTGCCTGGCACAGTGGGAAGGGATCCATGGCAGCCTCGCTGCCCCGCTGCTGCTTTCACGCCCTGCAGGGCTGTTTGCCAGCCTGGCCTGGTTGCAGCTTCTGCCCAGCCTCTGTAGGAAGTTATTTGGCATCAGCTGACAGGCCATGCCCAAACTGTAAGACACCCTGAGATCCCCCACTATATCCAGCCCTGCAGATTAGGAAAAGGTGGCTGTTTGGTGGTGGAAGTGCTCTCATCATGCCACTGTAACCTGGCCATTTTCCTGCTCCATAAATTTCACAAATATTACCTCTGATGCCACCACCCAAGTGGGAAACAGCTCCATCTGATGCAGCTGTCTCCCTTCCTTTGTCAAGAGATGGACATAGTGCTTCTGTGGAAGGGGGCATTTCTTGAAGGATGTACTCCATCTTCGGTGCCAGCCCCTGCTGCAGGAAGGAAGGCGATGGCAGACAGGGGCACAGGCACAGCAGGTAATTGCTGTGCCGGGCTCAGGCCTGGCCGGGGCTGTGTGGCTGCAGCTCTTCCCCCAGGGCCTGCCCTTGCTCGGCCCGGCAGCAGCCAAAGCTGGAGGTGCCTCGGCTTCCAGGCCTCTGGAGCTGGTTCAGAGCCCCGGGGAAACGGGACTGGTGCAGCAACGTCCCTGGCGCTGCAGCTGCTGCGGAGCTGGCCCTGAGTGCCCAGAGGCCCAAGGCACAGGAGCAGCCCCGATCGGGAGCCCTGCTGCCAGCCAGGGCCAGAGCCAGCCCTGGCACACAAAGGAAACAGTTCTCATCTTGGTTTGCTTCCAGACTGGGATGCTGGGAAGGATTCTCCATTAGCCTGGCGCTCTGAAGTTGTGATGCCCTCTGAGCATTCTGCAGGTATGTTCTCACTGTCCCACCAAGGCGTAATGTTTGACTGACTGGTAAGAACCAGGTGACAGAAGCTTCTGTGGCTGTTGTGTTACAGGCGTGCCTGCAGGGACGACCTCACCAACTCCTACCTTGGATGCTGCACAAAAGGCCAGCTCCCATGGCAGGGGTGAGTAGTGTGTCCCTGCTGACCCCTCAGGCTGAGCCCTGCTTTTGTGGGGTCCATTCCTGGGAAATGGAACTACTTTCTCTTAAGGTCCTCTGACAGGAGAGACCAAAGACATGGCAGGCAGGAAATTCCAGGACCCATTAGAAATCATGTGGCAAATGCTGAAGGAATGTCTGCAGAGAAGACAAGGTGGGTGCATTTCCCTCATGCTGCTCCTGGGACTCAGCAGCCGGGGGCTTTGGCTGCACATCTGGACACGCCGTGCCCGGCACAGCAGGAAGGGATCCATGGCAGCCTTGCTGCCCCGCTGCTGCTTTCATGCCCTGCAGGGCTGTTTGCCAGCCTGGCCTGGCTGCAGCTTCTGCCCAGCCTCTGCAGGAAGGCATTTGGCATCAGCTGGCAGACGGCCCCAATTGCACCACAGGCCATGCCCACCCTCAGATGCCCTGCAATTTCCTGGTGTCCAGGCAGATCAGATGTTGGGGCTGTTTGGGGAAGGAAGCAGCCTTGGGTTGTCCCAAAATCCTGGGTGTTTTCTGATCCTTATGCATTCCTTTCACAAGTGATGCCTCCTGAAATTGTCCCCTTCCCCATTCCCAGTCAGGAATGTTTTCATCTGATCCAGCTGTCTCTTTTCCATTCTCCAGAAATGAAAGGAGAGCCTGCGGAGAAAGAAGCTTTTCCCGGAAGAAGCAGTGGTTGCATGCCAGCCTCAGCTCCAGGAAGGGAGGCCATGCCAGGCACAGGCACAGGAGGTAATTGCTGTGCCTCTGGGCCTGAGCCCTGCTGAGGCTTGAGCTGCCCTCTCTGCTGTTTGGCAGTGCGGGCACAGCCTGGACTAGAGCAGCACAGCCCAGGGGAATTATCCCGAGCAGGCTCATGGCACTGAGCAGTCCTGCTGGGGTCCCTCCATGGGAGACATGTCCTGAAACCTGGGAGTGACTGCACGGGGTGCCCACGGTGGGGAAAGGACAGAGGGGGAGAGCAAGGCTCCAGTGTGTCCTGAGAGGGCCTGGCTGTTTGCCCTTGGGATCTGGGGGGTTTCCCCACAGAAGGAGGGCAGGAGGGACAGAGGGAGGGCAGGATGGATAGCTGTGGCACTGCCTGCTGCAGTTTTCCCCCATGCTTTCGGGAGGATTTCTTCTGTGTGTGAGGGGGAGAGTTCCAGGTCCCTGCACTGCTGCAGCCACCCCTCCCAGGGATGTTGCTGAGGGCAGGGAAAGAGTGTGGAGAGTGACCAGGAGCCAGCCCAGAGCTCCCCAGGCCCCTGGGCAGCTTTGGCCATGTCTATTCACATCTGGCTCCCATGGCCTTACCCGACTCCCTGGCAGTGCCCAGTTCCCTGGGGCAGAAAGAGATCCCAGCACACACTGGAAAATGTTCTCATCTGTGCTGCATTGTAGATGAGGGTGCTGGGAAGGCTTCTCCATCAGCTTGGATGAATAAAGTTTTGAAGCCCTTGGAGCCTCCTGCAGGTATGTTCTCAGTGTGCCACCAAGGAAGAATTGTAGACAAGCGGGCAGGCACCAGGTGACAGAAGCTTCTGTGGCTGTTGTGTTACAGATGTGTCTACAGGGAAGACTTCTCCAGCTTCTCCAGGTGCTACCTTGGATGCTGCACTCAAGCCCAGCTACCATCTCAGGGGTGAGTAGTGTGTCCCTGCTGACCCCACAGGCTGAGCCCTGCTTTTCTGGGATCCATTCCTGGGAAATGGAACTATTTTTCTCTAAGGTACTCCAACAGGGAAAATCCAAGATACAACAGATAAGATATCCCTGGAACCATCCAAACAGATGAGGCAAGAGCTGAAGGAACCCCTGCAGACAAGAGAAGGTGGGTGCATTTCCCTCATGCTTCCCCTGGGAGTCAGCAGCCGGGGGCTTTGGCTGCACATCTGGACACGCCGTGCCCAGCACAGCAGGAAGGGATCCATGGCAGCCTCGCTGCCCCGCTGCTGCTTTCACACCCTGCAGGGCTGTTTCCCAGCCTGGCCTGGTTGCAGCTTCTGCCCAGCCTCTGTAGGAAGTTATTGGGCATCAGCTGACAGGCCATGCCCTAACTGTAACACACCCTGAGATCCCCCACTATATCCATCCCTGCAGATTAGGAAAAGGTGGCTGTTTGGTGGTGGAAGTGCTCTCATCATGCCACTGTAACCTGGCCATTTTCCTGCTCCATAAATTTCACAAATATTACCTCTGATGCCACCACCCAAGTGGGAAACAGCCCCATCTGATGCAGCTGTCTCCCTTCCTTTGTCAAGAGATGGACATAGTGCTTCAGTGGAAGGTGGTATTTCTTGAAGGAAGCACTCCATCTTCGGTGCCAGCCCCTGCTGCAGGAAGGAAGGCGATGGCAGACACGGGCACAGGCACAGCAGGTAATTGCTGTGCCGGGCTCAGGCCTGGCCGGGGCTGTGTGGCTGCAGCTCTTCCCCCAGGGCCTGCCCTTGCTCGGCCCGGCAGCAGCCAAAGCTGGAGGCGCCTCGGCTTCCAGGCCTCTGGAGCTGGTTCAGAGCCCCGGGGAAACGGGACTGGTGCAGCAACGTCCCTGGCGCTGCAGCTGCTGCGGAGCTGGCCCTGAGTGCCCAGAGGCCCAAGGCACAGGAGCAGCCCCGAGCGGGAGCCCTGCCGCCAGCCCAGGGCCAGAGCCAGCCCTGGCACACAATGGAAACAGTTCTCATCTTGGTTTGCTTCCAGACTGGGATGCTGGGAAGGATTCTCCATTAGCCTGGCGCTCTGAAGTTGTGATGCCCTCTGAGCATTCTGCAGGTATGTTCTCACTGTCCCACCAAGGCGTAATGTTTGACTGACTGGTAAGAACCAGGTGACAGAAGCTTCTGTGGCTGTTGTGTTACAGGCGTGCCTGCAGGGACGACCTCACCAACTCCTACCTTGGATGCTGCACAAAAGGCCAGCTCCCATGGCAGGGGTGAGTAGTGTGTCCCTGCTGACCCCTCAGGCTGAGCCCTGCTTTTGTGGGGTCCATTCCTGGGAAATGGAACTACTTTCTCTTAAGGTCCTCTGACAGGAGAGACCAAAGACATGGCAGGCAGGAAATTCCAGGACCCATTAGAAATCATGTGGCAAATGCTGAAGGAATGTCTGCAGAGAAGACAAGGTGGGTGCATTTCCCTCATGCTGCTCCTGGGACTCAGCAGCCGGGGGCTTTGGCTGCACATCTGGACACGCCGTGCCCGGCACAGCAGGAAGGGATCCATGGCAGCCTTGCTGCCCCGCTGCTGCTTTCATGCCCTGCAGGGCTGTTTGCCAGCCTGGCCTGGCTGCAGCTTCTGCCCAGCCTCTGCAGGAAGGCATTTGGCATCAGCTGGCAGACGGCCCCAATTGCACCACAGGCCATGCCCACCCTCAGATGCCCTGCAATTTCCTGGTGTCCAGGCAGATCAGATGTTGGGGCTGTTTGGGGAAGGAAGCAGCCTTGGGTTGTCCCAAAATCCTGGGTGTTTTCTGATCCTTATGCATTCCTTTCACAAGTGATGCCTCCTGAAATTGTCCCCTTCCCCATTCCCAGTCAGGAATGTTTTCATCTGATCCAGCTGTCTCTTTTCCATTCTCCAGAAATGAAAGGAGAGCCTGTGCAGAAGGAAGCATTTCCCGGAGGAAGCAGTGGTTGCATGCCAGCCTCAGCTCCAGGAAGGGAGGCCATGCCAGGCACAGGCACAGGAGGTAATTGCTGTGCCTCTGGGCCTGAGCCCTGCTGAGGCTTGAGCTGCCCTCTCTGCTGTTTGGCAGTGCGGGCACAGCCTGGACTAGAGCAGCACAGCCCAGGGGAATTATCCCGAGCAGGCTCAGGGCACTGAGCAGTCCTGCTGGGGTCCCTCCATGGGAGACATGTCCTGAAACCTGGGAGTGACTGCACGGGGTGCCCACGGTGGGGAAAGGACAGAGGGGGAGAGCAAGGCTCCAGTGTGTCCTGAGAGGGCCTGGCTGTTTGCCCTTGGGATCTGGGGTGTTTCCCGACAGAAGGAGGGCAGGAGGGACAGAGGGAGGGCAGGATGGATAGCTGTGGCACTGCCTGCTGCAGTTTGCCCCAGGGCTTTAGGGAGGATTTCTTCTGTGTGTGAGGGGGAGAGTCCCAGGTCCCTGCACTGCTGCAGCCACCCCTCCCAGGGATGTTGCTGAGGGCAGGGAAAGAGTGTGGAGAGTGACCAGGAGCCAGCCCAGAGCTCCCCAGGCCCCTGGGCAGCTTTGGCCATGTCTATTCACATCTGGCTCCCATGGCCTTACCCGACTCCCTGGCAGTGCCCAGTTCCCTGGGGCAGAAAGAGATCCCAGCACACACTGGAAAATGTTCTCATCTGTGCTGCATTGTAGATGAGGGTGCTGGGAAGGCTTCTCCATCAGCTTGGATGAATAAAGTTTTGAAGCCCTTGGAGCCTCCTGCAGGTATGTTCTCAGTGTGCCACCAAGGAAGAATTGTAGACAAGCGGGCAGGCACCAGGTGACAGAAGCTTCTGTGTCTGTTGTGTTACAGATGTGTCTACAGGGAAGACTTCTCCAGCTTCTCCAGCTGCTACCTTGGATGCTGCACTCAAGCCCAGCTCCCATCTCAGGGGTGAGTAGTGTGTCCCTGCTGACCCCACAGGCTGAGCCCTGCTTTTCTGGGATCCATTCCTGGGAAATGGAACTATTTTTCTCTAAGGTACTCCAACAGGGAAAATCCAAGATACAACAGATAAGATATCCCTGGAACCATCCAAACAGATGAGGCAAGAGCTGAAGGAACCCCTGCAGACAAGAGAAGGTGGGTGCATTTCCCTCATGCTTCCCCTGGGAGTCAGCAGCCGGGGGCTTTGGCTGCACATCTGGACACGCCGTGCCCGGCACAGTGGGAAGGGATCCATGGCAGCCTCGCTGCCGCGCTGCTGCTTTCATGCCCTGCAGGGCTGTTTGCCAGCCTGGCCTGGCTGCAGCTTCTGCCCAGCCTCTGCAGGAAGTTATTTGGCATCAGCTGACAGGCCATGCCCAAACTGTAAGACACCCTGAGATCCCCCACTATATCCAGCCCTGCAGATTAGGAAAAGGGTGGCGGTTTGGTGGTGGAAGTGCTCTCATCATGCCACTGTAACCTGGCCATTTTCCTGCTCCATAAATTTCACAAATATTACCTCTGATGCCACCATCCAAGTGGGAAACAGCTCCATCTGATGCAGCTGTCTCCCTTCCTTTGTCAAGAGATGGACATAGTGCTTCAGTGGAAGGTGGTATTTCTTGAAGGAAGCACTCCATCTTCGGTGCCAGCCCCTGCTGCAGGAAGGAAGGCGATGGCAGACACGGGCACAGGCACAGCAGGTAATTGCTGTGCCGGGCTCAGGCCTGGCCAGGGCTGTGTGGCTGCAGCTCTTCCCCCAGGGCCTGCCCTTGCTCGGCCCGGCAGCAGCCAAAGCTGGAGGCGCCTCGGCTTCCAGGCCTCTGGAGCTGGTTCAGAGCCCCGGGGAAACGGGACTGGTGCAGCAACGTCCCTGGCGCTGCAGCTGCTGCGGAGCTGGCCCTGAGTGCCCAGAGGCCCAAGGCACAGGAGCAGCCCCGAGCGGGAGCCCTGCCGCCAGCCCAGGGCCAGAGCCAGCCCTGGCACACAATGGAAACAGTTCTCATCTTGGTTTGCTTCCAGACTGGGATGCTGGGAAGGATTCTCCATTAGCCTGGTGCTCTGAAGTTGTGAAGCCCTCTGAGCATTCTGCAGGTATGTTCTCACTGTCCCACCAAGGCGTAATGTTTGACTGACTGGTAAGAACCAGGTGACAGAAGCTTCTGTGGCTGTTGTGTTACAGGCGTGTCTGCAGGGACGACCTCACCAACTCCTACCTTGGATGCTGCACAAAAGGCCAGCTCCCATGGCAGGGGTGAGTAGTGTGTCCCTGCTGACCCCTCAGGCTGAGCCCTGCTTTTGTGGGGTCCATTCCTGGGAAATGGAACTACTTTCTCTTAAGGTCCTCTGACAGGAGAGACCAAAGACATGGCAGGCAGGAAATTCCAGGACCCATTAGAAATCATGTGGCAAATGCTGAAGGAACGTCTGCAGAGAAGACAAGGTGGGTGCATTTCCCTCATGCTGCTCCTGGGACTCAGCAGCCGGGGGCTTTGGCTGCACATCTGGACGCGTCGTGCCCGGCACAGCAGGAAGGGATCCATGGCAGCCTCGCTGCCCCGCTGCTGCTTTCACGCCCTGCAGGGCTGTTTGCCAGCCTGGCCTGGCTGCAGCTTCTGCCCAGCCTCTGCAGGAAGGCATTTGGCATCAGCTGGCAGACGGCCCCAATTGCACCACAGGCCATGCCCACCCTCAGATGCCCTGCAATTTCCTGGTGTCCAGGCAGATCAGATGTTGGGGCTGTTTGGGGAAGGAAGCAGCCTTGGGTTGTCCCAAAATCCTGGGTGTTTTCTGATCCTTATGCATTCCTTTCACAAGTGATGCCTCCTGAAATTGTCCCCTTCCCCATTCCCAGTCAGGAATGTTTTCATCTGATCCAGCTGTCTCTTTTCCATTCTCCAGAAATGAAAGGAGAGCCTGCGGAGAAAGAAGCATTTCCCGGAAGAAGCAGTGGTTGCATGCCAGCCTCAGCTCCAGGAAGGGAGGCCATGCCAGGCACAGGCACAGGAGGTAATTGCTGTGCCTCTGGGCCTGAGCCCTGCTGAGGCTTGAGCTGCCCTCTCTGCTGTTTGGCAGTGCGGGCACAGCCTGGACTAGAGCAGCACAGCCCAGGGGAATTATCCCGAGCAGGCTCAGGGCACTGAGCAGTCCTGCTGGGGTCCCTCCATGGGAGACATGTCCTGAAACCTGGGAGTGACTGCACGGGGTGCCCACGGTGGGGAAAGGACAGAGGGGGAGAGCAAGGCTCCAGTGTGTCCTGAGAGGGCCTGGCTGTTTGCCCTTGGGATCTGGGGGGTTTCCCCACAGAAGGAGGGCAGGAGGGACAGAGGGAGGGCAGGATGGATAGCTGTGGCACTGCCTGCTGCAGTTTGCCCCAGGGCTTTAGGGAGGATTTCTTCTGTGTGTGAGGGGGAGAGTCCCAGGTCCCTGCACTGCTGCAGCCACCCCTCCCAGGGATGTTGCTGAGGGCAGGGAAAGAGTGTGGAGAGTGACCAGGAGCCAGCCCAGAGCTCCCCAGGCCCCTGGGCAGCTTTGGCCATGTCTATTCACATCTGGCTCCCATGGCCTTACCCGACTCCCTGGCAGTGCCCAGTTCCCTGGGGCAGAAAGAGATCCCAGCACACACTGGAAAATGTTCTCATCTGTGCTGCATTGTAGATGAGGGTGCTGGGAAGGCTTCTCCATCAGCTTGGATGAATAAAGTTTTGAAGCCCTTGGAGCCTCCTGCAGGTATGTTCTCAGTGTGCCACCAAGGAAGAATTGTAGACAAGCGGGCAGGCACCAGGTGACAGAAGCTTCTGTGGCTGTTGTGTTACAGATGTGTCTACAGGGAAGACTTCTCCAGCTTCTCCAGGTGCTACCTTGGATGCTGCACTCAAGCCCAGCTCCCATCTCAGGGGTGAGTAGTGTGTCCCTGCTGACCCCACAGGCTGAGCCCTGCTTTTGTGGGATCCATTCCTGGGAAATGGAACTATTTTTCTCTAAGGTACTCCAACAGGGAAAATCCAAGATACAACAGATAAGATATCCCTGGAACCATCCAAACAGATGAGGCAAGAGCTGAAGGAACCCCTGCAGACAAGAGAAGGTGGGTGCATTTCCCTCATGCTTCCCCTGGGAGTCAGCAGCCGGGGGCTTTGGCTGCACATCTGGACACGCCGTGCCCGGCACAGTGGCAAGGGATCCATGGCAGCCTCGCTGCCGCGCTGCTGCTTTCATGCCCTGCAGGGCTGTTTGCCAGCCTGGCCTGGCTGCAGCTTCTGCCCAGCCTCTGCAGGAAGTTATTTGGCATCAGCTGACAGGCCATGCCCAAACTGTAACACACCCTGAGATCCCCCACTATATCCAGCCCTGCAGATTAGGAAAAGGGTGGCGGTTTGGTGGTGGAAGTGCTCTCATCATGCCACTGTAACCTGGCCATTTTCCTGCTCCATAAATTTCACAAATATTACCTCTGATGCCACCACCCAAGTGGGAAACAGCTCCATCTGATGCAGCTGTCTCCCTTCCTTTGTCAAGAGATGGACATAGTGCTTCAGTGGAAGGTGGTATTTCTTGAAGGAAGCACTCCATCTTCGGTGCCAGCCCCTGCTGCAGGAAGGAAGGCGATGGCAGACACGGGCACAGGCACAGCAGGTAATTGCTGTGCCGGGCTCAGCCCTGGCCAGGGCTGTGTGGCTGCAGCTCTTCCCCCAGGGCCTGCCCTTGCTCGGCCCGGCAGCAGCCAAAGCTGGAGGCGCCTCGGCTTCCAGGCCTCTGGAGCTGGTTCAGAGCCCCGGGGAAACGGGACTGGTGCAGCAACGTCCCTGGCGCTGCAGCTGCTGCGGAGCTGGCCCTGAGTGCCCAGAGGCCCAAGGCACAGGAGCAGCCCCGAGCGGGAGCCCTGCCGCCAGCCCAGGGCCAGAGCCAGCCCTGGCACACAATGGAAACAGTTGTCATCTTGGTTTGCTTCCAGACTGGGATGCTGGGAAGGATTCTCCATTAGCCTGGCGCTCTGAAGTTGTGATGCCCTCTGAGCATTCTGCAGGTATGTTCTCACTGTCCCACCAAGGCGTAATGTTTGACTGACTGGTAAGAAGCAGGTGACAGAAGCTTCTGTGGCTGTTGTGTTACAGGCGTGTCTGCAGGGACGACCTCAGCAACTCCTACCTTGGATGCTGCACAAAAGGCCAGCTCCCATGGCAGGGGTGAGTAGTGTGTCCCTGCTGACCCCTCAGGCTGAGCCCTGCTTTTGTGGGGTCCATTCCTGGGAAATGGAACTACTTTCTCTTAAGGTCCTCTGACAGGAGAGACCAAAGACATGGCAGGCAGGAAATTCCAGGACCCATTAGAAATCATGTGGCAAATGCTGAAGGAACGTCTGCAGAGAAGACAAGGTGGGTGCATTTCCCTCATGCTGCTCCTGGGACTCAGCAGCCGGGGGCTTTGGCTGCACATCTGGACACGTCGTGCCCGGCACAGCAGGAAGGGATCCATGGCAGCCTCGCTGCCCCGCTGCTGCTTTCACGCCCTGCAGGGCTGTTTGCCAGCCTGGCCTGGCTGCAGCTTCTGCCCAGCCTCTGCAGGAAGGCATTTGGCATCAGCTGGCAGACGGCCCCAATTGCACCACAGGCCATGCCCACCCTCAGATGCCCTGCAATTTCCTGGTGTCCAGGCAGATCAGATGTTGGGGCTGTTTGGGGAAGGAAGCAGCCTTGGGTTGTCCCAAAATCCTGGGTGTTTTCTGATCCTTATGCATTCCTTTCACAAGTGATGCCTCCTGAAATTGTCCCCTTCCCCATTCCCAGTCAGGAATGTTTTCATCTGATCCAGCTGTCTCTTTTCCATTCTCCAGAAATGAAAGGAGAGCCTGCGGAGAAAGAAGCATTTCCCGGAAGAAGCAGTGGTTGCATGCCAGCCTCAGCTCCAGGAAGGGAGGCCATGCCAGGCACAGGCACAGGAGGTAATTGCTGTGCCTCTGGGCCTGAGCCCTGCTGAGGCTTGAGCTGCCCTCTCTGCTGTTTGGCAGTGCGGGCACAGCCTGGACTAGAGCAGCACAGCCCAGGGGAATTATCCCGAGCAGGCTCAGGGCACTGAGCAGTCCTGCTGGGGTCCCTCCATGGGAGACATGTCCTGAAACCTGGGAGTGACTGCACGGGGTGCCCACGGTGGGGAAAGGACAGAGGGGGAGAGCAAGGCTCCAGTGTGTCCTGAGAGGGCCTGGCTGTTTGCCCTTGGGATCTGGGGGGTTTCCCGACAGAAGGAGGGCAGGAGGGACAGAGGGAGGGCAGGATGGATAGCTGTGGCACTGCCTGCTGCAGTTTGCCCCAGGGCTTTAGGGAGGATTTCTTCTGTGTGTGAGGGGGAGAGTCCCAGGTCCCTGCACTGCTGCAGCCACCCCTCCCAGGGATGTTGCTGAGGGCAGGGAAAGAGTGTGGAGAGTGACCAGGAGCCAGCCCAGAGCTCCCCAGGCCCCTGGGCAGCTTTGGCCATGTCTATTCACATCTGGCTCCCATGGCCTTACCCGACTCCCTGGCAGTGCCCAGTTCCCTGGGGCAGAAAGAGATCCCAGCACACACTGGAAAATGTTCTCATCTGTGCTGCATTGTAGATGAGGGTGCTGGGAAGGCTTCTCCATCAGCTTGGATGAATAAAGTTTTGAAGCCCTTGGAGCCTCCTGCAGGTATGTTCTCAGTGTGCCACCAAGGAAGAATTGTAGACAAGCGGGCAGGCACCAGGTGACAGAAGCTTCTGTGGCTGTTGTGTTACAGATGTGTCTACAGGGAAGACTTCTCCAGCTTCTCCAGCTGCTACCTTGGATGCTGCACTCAAGCCCAGCTCCCATCTCAGGGGTGAGTAGTGTGTCCCTGCTGACCCCACAGGCTGAGCCCTGCTTTTCTGGGATCCATTCCTGGGAAATGGAACTATTTTTCTCTAAGGTACTCCAACAGGGAAAATCCAAGATACAACAGATAAGATATCCCTGGAACCATCCAAACAGATGAGGCAAGAGCTGAAGGAACCCCTGCAGACAAGAGAAGGTGGGTGCATTTCCCTCATGCTTCCCCTGGGAGTCAGCAGCCGGGGGCTTTGGCTGCACATCTGGACACGCCGTGCCGGGCACAGTGGGAAGGGATCCATGGCAGCCTCGCTGCCGCGCTGCTGCTTTCATGCCCTGCAGGGCTGTTTCCCAGCCTGGCCTGGCTGCAGCTTCTGCCCAGCCTCTGCAGGAAGTTATTTGGCATCAGCTGACAGGCCATGCCCAAACTGTAACACACCCTGAGATCCCCCACTATATCCAGCCCTGCAGATTAGGAAAAGGGTGGCTGTTTGGAGGTGGAAGTGCTCTCATCATGCCACTGTAACCTGGCCATTTTCCTGCTCCATCAATTTCACAAATATTACCTCTGATGCCACCACCCAAGTGGGAAAGAGCCCCATCTGATGCAGCTGTCTCCCTTCCTTTGTCAAGAGATGGACATAGTGCTTCAGTGGAAGGTGGTATTTCTTGAAGGAAGCACTCCATCTTCGGTGCCAGCCCCTGCTGCAGGAAGGAAGGCGATGGCAGACACGGGCACAGGCACAGCAGGTAATTGCTGTGCCGGGCTCAGGCCTGGCCAGGGCTGTGTGGCTGCAGCTCTTCCCCCAGGGCCTGCCCTTGCTCGGCCCGGCAGCAGCCAAAGCTGGAGGCGCCTCGGCTTCCAGGCCTCTGGAGCTGGTTCAGAGCCCCGGGGAAACGGGACTGGTGCAGCAACGTCCCTGGCGCTGCAGCTGCTGCGGAGCTGGCCCTGAGTGCCCAGAGGCCCAAGGCACAGGAGCAGCCCCGAGCGGGAGCCCTGCCGCCAGCCCAGGGCCAGAGCCAGCCCTGGCACACAATGGAAACAGTTCTCATCTTGGTTTGCTTCCAGACTGGGATGCTGGGAAGGATTCTCCATTAGCCTGGCGCTCTGAAGTTGTGATGCCCTCTGAGCATTCTGCAGGTATGTTCTCACTGTCCCACCAAGGCGTAATGTTTGACTGACTGGTAAGAAGCAGGTGACAGAAGCTTCTGTGGCTGTTGTGTTACAGGCGTGTCTGCAGGGACGACCTCACCAACTCCTACCTTGGATGCTGCACAAAAGGCCAGCTCCCATGGCAGGGGTGAGTAGTGTGTCCCTGCTGACCCCTCAGGCTGAGCCCTGCTTTTGTGGGGTCCATTCCTGGGAAATGGAACTACTTTCTCTTAAGGTCCTCTGACAGGAGAGACCAAAGACATGGCAGGCAGGAAATTCCAGGACCCATTAGAAATCATGTGGCAAATGCTGAAGGAACGTCTGCAGAGAAGACAAGGTGGGTGCATTTCCCTCATGCTGCTCCTGGGACTCAGCAGCCGGGGGCTTTGGCTGCACATCTGGACACGTCGTGCCCGGCACAGCAGGAAGGGATCCATGGCAGCCTCGCTGCCCCGCTGCTGCTTTCACGCCCTGCAGGGCTGTTTGCCAGCCTGGCCTGGCTGCAGCTTCTGCCCAGCCTCTGCAGGAAGGCATTTGGCATCAGCTGGCAGACGGCCCCAATTGCACCACAGGCCATGCCCACCCTCAGATCCCCTGCAATTTCCTGGTGTCCAGGCAGATCAGATGTTGGGGCTGTTTGGGGAAGGAAGCAGCCTTGGGTTGTCCCAAAATCCTGGGTGTTTTCTGATCCTTATGCATTCCTTTCACAAGTGATGCCTCCTGAAATTGTCCCCTTCCCCATTCCCAGTCAGGAATGTTTTCATCTGATCCAGCTGTCTCTTTTCCATTCTCCAGAAATGAAAGGAGAGCCTGCGGAGAAAGAAGCATTTCCCGGAAGAAGCAGTGGTTGCATGCCAGCCTCAGCTCCAGGAAGGGAGGCCATGCCAGGCACAGGCACAGGAGGTAATTGCTGTGCCTCTGGGCCTGAGCCCTGCTGAGGCTTGAGCTGCCCTCTCTGCTGTTTGGCAGTGCGGGCACAGCCTGGACTAGAGCAGCACAGCCCAGGGGAATTATCCCGAGCAGGCTCAGGGCACTGAGCAGTCCTGCTGGGGTCCCTCCATGGGAGACATGTCCTGAAACCTGGGAGTGACTGCACGGGGTGCCCACGGTGGGGAAAGGACAGAGGGGGAGAGCAAGGCTCCAGTGTGTCCTGAGAGGGCCTGGCTGTTTGCCCTTGGGATCTGGGGGGTTTCCCCACAGAAGGAGGGCAGGAGGGACAGAGGGAGGGCAGGATGGATAGCTGTGGCACTGCCTGCTGCAGTTTGCCCCAGGGCTTTAGGGAGGATTTCTTCTGTGTGTGAGGGGGAGAGTCCCAGGTCCCTGCACTGCTGCAGCCACCCCTCCCAGGGATGTTGCTGAGGGCAGGGAAAGAGTGTGGAGAGTGACCAGGAGCCAGCCCAGAGCTCCCCAGGCCCCTGGGCAGCTTTGGCCATGTCTATTCACATCTGGCTCCCATGGCCTTACCCGACTCCCTGGCAGTGCCCAGTTCCCTGGGGCAGAAAGAGATCCCAGCACACACTGGAAAATGTTCTCATCTGTGCTGCATTGTAGATGAGGGTGCTGGGAAGGCTTCTCCATCAGCTTGGATGAATAAAGTTTTGAAGCCCTTGGAGCCTCCTGCAGGTATGTTCTCAGTGTGCCACCAAGGAAGAATTGTAGACAAGCGGGCAGGCACCAGGTGACAGAAGCTTCTGTGGCTGTTGTGTTACAGATGTGTCTACAGGGAAGACTTCTCCAGCTTCTCCAGCTGCTACCTTGGATGCTGCACTCAAGCCCAGCTCCCATCTCAGGGGTGAGTAGTGTGTCCCTGCTGACCCCACAGGCTGAGCCCTGCTTTTCTGGGATCCATTCCTGGGAAATGGAACTATTTTTCTCTAAGGTACTCCAACAGGGAAAATCCAAGATACAACAGATAAGATATCCCTGGAACCATCCAAACAGATGAGGCAAGAGCTGAAGGAACCCCTGCAGACAAGAGAAGGTGGGTGCATTTCCCTCATGCTTCCCCTGGGAGTCAGCAGCCGGGGGCTTTGGCTGCACATCTGGACACGCCGTGCCCGGCACAGTGGCAAGGGATCCATGGCAGCCTCGCTGCCGCGCTGCTGCTTTCATGCCCTGCAGGGCTGTTTGCCAGCCTGGCCTGGCTGCAGCTTCTGCCCAGCCTCTGCAGGAAGTTATTTGGCATCAGCTGACAGGCCATGCCCAAACTGTAACACACCCTGAGATCCCCCACTATATCCAGCCCTGCAGATTAGGAAAAGGGTGGCGGTTTGGTGGTGGAAGTGCTCTCATCATGCCACTGTAACCTGGCCATTTTCCTGCTCCATAAATTTCACAAATATTACCTCTGATGCCACCACCCAAGTGGGAAACAGCTCCATCTGATGCAGCTGTCTCCCTTCCTTTGTCAAGAGATGGACATAGTGCTTCAGTGGAAGGTGGTATTTCTTGAAGGAAGCACTCCATCTTCGGTGCCAGCCCCTGCTGCAGGAAGGAAGGCGATGGCAGACACGGGCACAGGCACAGCAGGTAATTGCTGTGCCGGGCTCAGGCCTGGCCAGGGCTGTGTGGCTGCAGCTCTTCCCCCAGGGCCTGCCCTTGCTCGGCCCGGCAGCAGCCAAAGCTGGAGGCGCCTCGGCTTCCAGGCCTCTGGAGCTGGTTCAGAGCCCCGGGGAAACGGGACTGGTGCAGCAACGTCCCTGGCGCTGCAGCTGCTGCGGAGCTGGCCCTGAGTGCCCAGAGGCCCAAGGCACAGGAGCAGCCCCGAGCGGGAGCCCTGCCGCCAGCCCAGGGCCAGAGCCAGCCCTGGCACACAATGGAAACAGTTGTCATCTTGGTTTGCTTCCAGACTGGGATGCTGGGAAGGATTCTCCATTAGCCTGGCGCTCTGAAGTTGTGATGCCCTCTGAGCATTCTGCAGGTATGTTCTCACTGTCCCACCAAGGCGTAATGTTTGACTGACTGGTAAGAAGCAGGTGACAGAAGCTTCTGTGGCTGTTGTGTTACAGGCGTGTCTGCAGGGACGACCTCAGCAACTCCTACCTTGGATGCTGCACAAAAGGCCAGCTCCCATGGCAGGGGTGAGTAGTGTGTCCCTGCTGACCCCTCAGGCTGAGCCCTGCTTTTGTGGGGTCCATTCCTGGGAAATGGAACTACTTTCTCTTAAGGTCCTCTGACAGGAGAGACCAAAGACATGGCAGGCAGGAAATTCCAGGACCCATTAGAAATCATGTGGCAAATGCTGAAGGAACGTCTGCAGAGAAGACAAGGTGGGTGCATTTCCCTCATGCTGCTCCTGGGACTCAGCAGCCGGGGGCTTTGGCTGCACATCTGGACACGTCGTGCCCGGCACAGCAGGAAGGGATCCATGGCAGCCTCGCTGCCCCGCTGCTGCTTTCACGCCCTGCAGGGCTGTTTGCCAGCCTGGCCTGGCTGCAGCTTCTGCCCAGCCTCTGCAGGAAGGCATTTGGCATCAGCTGGCAGACGGCCCCAATTGCACCACAGGCCATGCCCACCCTCAGATCCCCTGCAATTTCCTGGTGTCCAGGCAGATCAGATGTTGTGGCTGTTTGGGGAAGGAAGCAGCCTTGGGTTGTCCCAAAATCCTGGGTGTTTTCTGATCCTTATGCATTCCTTTCACAAGTGATGCCTCCTGAAATTGTCCCCTTCCCCATTCCCAGTCAGGAATGTTTTCATCTGATCCAGCTGTCTCTTTTCCATTCTCCAGAAATGAAAGGAGAGCCTGCGGAGAAAGAAGCATTTCCCGGAAGAAGCAGTGGTTGCATGCCAGCCTCAGCTCCAGGAAGGGAGGCCATGCCAGGCACAGGCACAGGAGGTAATTGCTGTGCCTCTGGGCCTGAGCCCTGCTGAGGCTTGAGCTGCCCTCTCTGCTGTTTGGCAGTGCGGGCACAGCCTGGACTAGAGCAGCACAGCCCAGGGGAATTATCCCGAGCAGGCTCAGGGCACTGAGCAGTCCTGCTGGGGTCCCTCCATGGGAGACATGTCCTGAAACCTGGGAGTGACTGCACGGGGTGCCCACGGTGGGGAAAGGACAGAGGGGGAGAGCAAGGCTCCAGTGTGTCCTGAGAGGGCCTGGCTGTTTGCCCTTGGGATCTGGGGGGTTTCCCCACAGAAGGAGGGCAGGAGGGACAGAGGGAGGGCAGGATGGATAGCTGTGGCACTGCCTGCTGCAGTTTGCCCCAGGGCTTTAGGGAGGATTTCTTCTGTGTGTGAGGGGGAGAGTCCCAGGTCCCTGCACTGCTGCAGCCACCCCTCCCAGGGATGTTGCTGAGGGCAGGGAAAGAGTGTGGAGAGTGACCAGGAGCCAGCCCAGAGCTCCCCAGGCCCCTGGGCAGCTTTGGCCATGTCTATTCACATCTGGCTCCCATGGCCTTACCCGACTCCCTGGCAGTGCCCAGTTCCCTGGGGCAGAAAGAGATCCCAGCACACACTGGAAAATGTTCTCATCTGTGCTGCATTGTAGATGAGGGTGCTGGGAAGGCTTCTCCATCAGCTTGGATGAATAAAGTTTTGAAGCCCTTGGAGCCTCCTGCAGGTATGTTCTCAGTGTGCCACCAAGGAAGAATTGTAGACAAGCGGGCAGGCACCAGGTGACAGAAGCTTCTGTGGCTGTTGTGTTACAGATGTGTCTACAGGGAAGACTTCTCCAGCTTCTCCAGGTGCTACCTTGGATGCTGCACTCAAGCCCAGCTCCCATCTCAGGGGTGAGTAGTGTGTCCCTGCTGACCCCACAGGCTGAGCCCTGCTTTTCTGGGATCCATTCCTGGGAAATGGAACTATTTTTCTCTAAGGTACTCCAACAGGGAAAATCCAAGATACAACAGATAAGATATCCCTGGAACCATCCAAACAGATGAGGCAAGAGCTGAAGGAACCCCTGCAGACAAGAGAAGGTGGGTGCATTTCCCTCATGCTTCCCCTGGGAGTCAGCAGCCGGGGGCTTTGGCTGCACATCTGGACACGCCGTGCCGGGCACAGTGGGAAGGGATCCATGGCAGCCTCGCTGCCGCGCTGCTGCTTTCATGCCCTGCAGGGCTGTTTCCCAGCCTGGCCTGGCTGCAGCTTCTGCCCAGCCTCTGCAGGAAGTTATTTGGCATCAGCTGACAGGCCATGCCCAAACTGTAACACACCCTGAGATCCCCCACTATATCCAGCCCTGCAGATTAGGAAAAGGGTGGCTGTTTGGAGGTGGAAGTGCTCTCATCATGCCACTGTAACCTGGCCATTTTCCTGCTCCATCAATTTCACAAATATTACCTCTGATGCCACCACCCAAGTGGGAAACAGCTCCATCTGATGCAGCTGTCTCCCTTCCTTTGTCAAGAGATGGACATAGTGCTTCAGTGGAAGGTGGTATTTCTTGAAGGAAGCACTCCATCTTCGGTGCCAGCCCCTGCTGCAGGAAGGAAGGCGATGGCAGACACGGGCACAGGCACAGCAGGTAATTGCTGTGCTGGGCTCAGCCCTGGCCAGGGCTGTGTGGCTGCAGCTCTTCCCCCAGGGCCTGCCCTTGCTCGGCCCGGCAGCAGCCAAAGCTGGAGGCGCCTCGGCTTCCAGGCCTCTGGAGCTGGTTCAGAGCCCCGGGGAAACGGGACTGGTGCAGCAACGTCCCTGGCGCTGCAGCTGCTGCGGAGCTGGCCCTGAGTGCCCAGAGGCCCAAGGCACAGGAGCAGCCCCGAGCGGGAGCCCTGCCGCCAGCCCAGGGCCAGAGCCAGCCCTGGCACACAATGGAAACAGTTGTCATCTTGGTTTGCTTCCAGACTGGGATGCTGGGAAGGATTCTCCATTAGCCTGGCGCTCTGAAGTTGTGATGCCCTCTGAGCATTCTGCAGGTATGTTCTCACTGTCCCACCAAGGCGTAATGTTTGACTGACTGGTAAGAACCAGGTGACAGAAGCTTCTGTGGCTGTTGTGTTACAGGCGTGTCTGCAGGGACGACCTCAGCAACTCCTACCTTGGATGCTGCACAAAAGGCCAGCTCCCATGGCAGGGGTGAGTAGTGTGTCCCTGCTGACCCCTCAGGCTGAGCCCTGCTTTTGTGGGGTCCATTCCTGGGAAATGGAACTACTTTCTCTTAAGGTCCTCTGACAGGAGAGACCAAAGACATGGCAGGCAGGAAATTCCAGGACCCATTAGAAATCATGTGGCAAATGCTGAAGGAACGTCTGCAGAGAAGACAAGGTGGGTGCATTTCCCTCATGCTGCTCCTGGGACTCAGCAGCCGGGGGCTTTGGCTGCACATCTGGACACGTCGTGCCCGGCACAGCAGGAAGGGATCCATGGCAGCCTCGCTGCCCCGCTGCTGCTTTCACGCCCTGCAGGGCTGTTTGCCAGCCTGGCCTGGCTGCAGCTTCTGCCCAGCCTCTGCAGGAAGGCATTTGGCATCAGCTGGCAGACGGCCCCAATTGCACCACAGGCCATGCCCACCCTCAGATCCCCTGCAATTTCCTGGTGTCCAGGCAGATCAGATGTTGGGGCTGTTTGGGGAAGGAAGCAGCCTTGGGTTGTCCCAAAATCCTGGGTGTTTTCTGATCCTTATGCATTCCTTTCACAAGTGATGCCTCCTGAAATTGTCCCCTTCCCCATTCCCAGTCAGGAATGTTTTCATCTGATCCAGCTGTCTCTTTTCCATTCTCCAGAAATGAAAGGAGAGCCTGCGGAGAAAGAAGCATTTCCCGGAAGAAGCAGTGGTTGCATGCCAGCCTCAGCTCCAGGAAGGGAGGCCATGCCAGGCACAGGCACAGGAGGTAATTGCTGTGCCTCTGGGCCTGAGCCCTGCTGAGGCTTGAGCTGCCCTCTCTGCTGTTTGGCAGTGCGGGCACAGCCTGGACTAGAGCAGCACAGCCCAGGGGAATTATCCCGAGCAGGCTCAGGGCACTGAGCAGTCCTGCTGGGGTCCCTCCATGGGAGACATGTCCTGAAACCTGGGAGTGACTGCACGGGGTGCCCACGGTGGGGAAAGGACAGAGGGGGAGAGCAAGGCTCCAGTGTGTCCTGAGAGGGCCTGGCTGTTTGCCCTTGGGATCTGGGGGGTTTCCCCACAGAAGGAGGGCAGGAGGGACAGAGGGAGGGCAGGATGGATAGCTGTGGCACTGCCTGCTGCAGTTTGCCCCAGGGCTTTAGGGAGGATTTCTTCTGTGTGTGAGGGGGAGAGTCCCAGGTCCCTGCACTGCTGCAGCCACCCCTCCCAGGGATGTTGCTGAGGGCAGGGAAAGAGTGTGGAGAGTGACCAGGAGCCAGCCCAGAGCTCCCCAGGCCCCTGGGCAGCTTTGGCCATGTCTATTCACATCTGGCTCCCATGGCCTTACCCGACTCCCTGGCAGTGCCCAGTTCCCTGGGGCAGAAAGAGATCCCAGCACACACTGGAAAATGTTCTCATCTGTGCTGCATTGTAGATGAGGGTGCTGGGAAGGCTTCTCCATCAGCTTGGATGAATAAAGTTTTGAAGCCCTTGGAGCCTCCTGCAGGTATGTTCTCAGTGTGCCACCAAGGAAGAATTGTAGACAAGCGGGCAGGCACCAGGTGACAGAAGCTTCTGTGGCTGTTGTGTTACAGATGTGTCTACAGGGAAGACTTCTCCAGCTTCTCCAGCTGCTACCTTGGATGCTGCACTCAAGCCCAGCTCCCATCTCAGGGGTGAGTAGTGTGTCCCTGCTGACCCCACAGGCTGAGCCCTGCTTTTCTGGGATCCATTCCTGGGAAATGGAACTATTTTTCTCTAAGGTACTCCAACAGGGAAAATCCAAGATACAACAGATAAGATATCCCTGGAACCATCCAAACAGATGAGGCAAGAGCTGAAGGAACCCCTGCAGACAAGAGAAGGTGGGTGCATTTCCCTCATGCTTCCCCTGGGAGTCAGCAGCCGGGGGCTTTGGCTGCACATCTGGACACGCCGTGCCCGGCACAGTGGCAAGGGATCCATGGCAGCCTCGCTGCCGCGCTGCTGCTTTCATGCCCTGCAGGGCTGTTTGCCAGCCTGGCCTGGCTGCAGCTTCTGCCCAGCCTCTGCAGGAAGTTATTTGGCATCAGCTGACAGGCCATGCCCAAACTGTAACACACCCTGAGATCCCCCACTATATCCAGCCCTGCAGATTAGGAAAAGGGTGGCGGTTTGGTGGTGGAAGTGCTCTCATCATGCCACTGTAACCTGGCCATTTTCCTGCTCCATAAATTTCACAAATATTACCTCTGATGCCACCACCCAAGTGGGAAACAGCTCCATCTGATGCAGCTGTCTCCCTTCCTTTGTCAAGAGATGGACATAGTGCTTCAGTGGAAGGTGGTATTTCTTGAAGGAAGCACTCCATCTTCGGTGCCAGCCCCTGCTGCAGGAAGGAAGGCGATGGCAGACACGGGCACAGGCACAGCAGGTAATTGCTGTGCCGGGCTCAGGCCTGGCCAGGGCTGTGTGGCTGCAGCTCTTCCCCCAGGGCCTGCCCTTGCTCGGCCCGGCAGCAGCCAAAGCTGGAGGCGCCTCGGCTTCCAGGCCTCTGGAGCTGGTTCAGAGCCCCGGGGAAACGGGACTGGTGCAGCAACGTCCCTGGCGCTGCAGCTGCTGCGGAGCTGGCCCTGAGTGCCCAGAGGCCCAAGGCACAGGAGCAGCCCCGAGCGGGAGCCCTGCCGCCAGCCCAGGGCCAGAGCCAGCCCTGGCACACAATGGAAACAGTTGTCATCTTGGTTTGCTTCCAGACTGGGATGCTGGGAAGGATTCTCCATTAGCCTGGCGCTCTGAAGTTGTGATGCCCTCTGAGCATTCTGCAGGTATGTTCTCACTGTCCCACCAAGGCGTAATGTTTGACTGACTGGTAAGAAGCAGGTGACAGAAGCTTCTGTGGCTGTTGTGTTACAGGCGTGTCTGCAGGGACGACCTCAGCAACTCCTACCTTGGATGCTGCACAAAAGGCCAGCTCCCATGGCAGGGGTGAGTAGTGTGTCCCTGCTGACCCCTCAGGCTGAGCCCTGCTTTTGTGGGGTCCATTCCTGGGAAATGGAACTACTTTCTCTTAAGGTCCTCTGACAGGAGAGACCAAAGACATGGCAGGCAGGAAATTCCAGGACCCATTAGAAATCATGTGGCAAATGCTGAAGGAACGTCTGCAGAGAAGACAAGGTGGGTGCATTTCCCTCATGCTGCTCCTGGGACTCAGCAGCCGGGGGCTTTGGCTGCACATCTGGACACGTCGTGCCCGGCACAGCAGGAAGGGATCCATGGCAGCCTCGCTGCCCCGCTGCTGCTTTCACGCCCTGCAGGGCTGTTTGCCAGCCTGGCCTGGCTGCAGCTTCTGCCCAGCCTCTGCAGGAAGGCATTTGGCATCAGCTGGCAGACGGCCCCAATTGCACCACAGGCCATGCCCACCCTCAGATCCCCTGCAATTTCCTGGTGTCCAGGCAGATCAGATGTTGTGGCTGTTTGGGGAAGGAAGCAGCCTTGGGTTGTCCCAAAATCCTGGGTGTTTTCTGATCCTTATGCATTCCTTTCACAAGTGATGCCTCCTGAAATTGTCCCCTTCCCCATTCCCAGTCAGGAATGTTTTCATCTGATCCAGCTGTCTCTTTTCCATTCTCCAGAAATGAAAGGAGAGCCTGCGGAGAAAGAAGCATTTCCCGGAAGAAGCAGTGGTTGCATGCCAGCCTCAGCTCCAGGAAGGGAGGCCATGCCAGGCACAGGCACAGGAGGTAATTGCTGTGCCTCTGGGCCTGAGCCCTGCTGAGGCTTGAGCTGCCCTCTCTGCTGTTTGGCAGTGCGGGCACAGCCTGGACTAGAGCAGCACAGCCCAGGGGAATTATCCCGAGCAGGCTCAGGGCACTGAGCAGTCCTGCTGGGGTCCCTCCATGGGAGACATGTCCTGAAACCTGGGAGTGACTGCACGGGGTGCCCACGGTGGGGAAAGGACAGAGGGGGAGAGCAAGGCTCCAGTGTGTCCTGAGAGGGCCTGGCTGTTTGCCCTTGGGATCTGGGGGGTTTCCCCACAGAAGGAGGGCAGGAGGGACAGAGGGAGGGCAGGATGGATAGCTGTGGCACTGCCTGCTGCAGTTTGCCCCAGGGCTTTAGGGAGGATTTCTTCTGTGTGTGAGGGGGAGAGTCCCAGGTCCCTGCACTGCTGCAGCCACCCCTCCCAGGGATGTTGCTGAGGGCAGGGAAAGAGTGTGGAGAGTGACCAGGAGCCAGCCCAGAGCTCCCCAGGCCCCTGGGCAGCTTTGGCCATGTCTATTCACATCTGGCTCCCATGGCCTTACCCGACTCCCTGGCAGTGCCCAGTTCCCTGGGGCAGAAAGAGATCCCAGCACACACTGGAAAATGTTCTCATCTGTGCTGCATTGTAGATGAGGGTGCTGGGAAGGCTTCTCCATCAGCTTGGATGAATAAAGTTTTGAAGCCCTTGGAGCCTCCTGCAGGTATGTTCTCAGTGTGCCACCAAGGAAGAATTGTAGACAAGCGGGCAGGCACCAGGTGACAGAAGCTTCTGTGGCTGTTGTGTTACAGATGTGTCTACAGGGAAGACTTCTCCAGCTTCTCCAGGTGCTACCTTGGATGCTGCACTCAAGCCCAGCTCCCATCTCAGGGGTGAGTAGTGTGTCCCTGCTGACCCCACAGGCTGAGCCCTGCTTTTCTGGGATCCATTCCTGGGAAATGGAACTATTTTTCTCTAAGGTACTCCAACAGGGAAAATCCAAGATACAACAGATAAGATATCCCTGGAACCATCCAAACAGATGAGGCAAGAGCTGAAGGAACCCCTGCAGACAAGAGAAGGTGGGTGCATTTCCCTCATGCTTCCCCTGGGAGTCAGCAGCCGGGGGCTTTGGCTGCACATCTGGACACGCCGTGCCGGGCACAGTGGGAAGGGATCCATGGCAGCCTCGCTGCCGCGCTGCTGCTTTCATGCCCTGCAGGGCTGTTTCCCAGCCTGGCCTGGCTGCAGCTTCTGCCCAGCCTCTGCAGGAAGTTATTTGGCATCAGCTGACAGGCCATGCCCAAACTGTAACACACCCTGAGATCCCCCACTATATCCAGCCCTGCAGATTAGGAAAAGGGTGGCTGTTTGGAGGTGGAAGTGCTCTCATCATGCCACTGTAACCTGGCCATTTTCCTGCTCCATCAATTTCACAAATATTACCTCTGATGCCACCACCCAAGTGGGAAACAGCTCCATCTGATGCAGCTGTCTCCCTTCCTTTGTCAAGAGATGGACATAGTGCTTCAGTGGAAGGTGGTATTTCTTGAAGGAAGCACTCCATCTTCGGTGCCAGCCCCTGCTGCAGGAAGGAAGGCGATGGCAGACACGGGCACAGGCACAGCAGGTAATTGCTGTGCTGGGCTCAGCCCTGGCCAGGGCTGTGTGGCTGCAGCTCTTCCCCCAGGGCCTGCCCTTGCTCGGCCCGGCAGCAGCCAAAGCTGGAGGCGCCTCGGCTTCCAGGCCTCTGGAGCTGGTTCAGAGCCCCGGGGAAACGGGACTGGTGCAGCAACGTCCCTGGCGCTGCAGCTGCTGCGGAGCTGGCCCTGAGTGCCCAGAGGCCCAAGGCACAGGAGCAGCCCCGAGCGGGAGCCCTGCCGCCAGCCCAGGGCCAGAGCCAGCCCTGGCACACAATGGAAACAGTTGTCATCTTGGTTTGCTTCCAGACTGGGATGCTGGGAAGGATTCTCCATTAGCCTGGCGCTCTGAAGTTGTGATGCCCTCTGAGCATTCTGCAGGTATGTTCTCACTGTCCCACCAAGGCGTAATGTTTGACTGACTGGTAAGAACCAGGTGACAGAAGCTTCTGTGGCTGTTGTGTTACAGGCGTGTCTGCAGGGACGACCTCACCAACTCCTACCTTGGATGCTGCACAAAAGGCCAGCTCCCATGGCAGGGGTGAGTAGTGTGTCCCTGCTGACCCCTCAGGCTGAGCCCTGCTTTTGTGGGGTCCATTCCTGGGAAATGGAACTACTTTCTCTTAAGGTCCTCTGACAGGAGAGACCAAAGACATGGCAGGCAGGAAATTCCAGGACCCATTAGAAATCATGTGGCAAATGCTGAAGGAACGTCTGCAGAGAAGACAAGGTGGGTGCATTTCCCTCATGCTGCTCCTGGGACTCAGCAGCCGGGGGCTTTGGCTGCACATCTGGACACGTCGTGCCCGGCACAGCAGGAAGGGATCCATGGCAGCCTTGCTGCCCCGCTGCTGCTTTCACACCCTTCAGGGCTGTTTCCCAGCCTGGCCTGGCTGCAGCTTCTGCCCAGCCTCTGCAGGAAGGCATTTGGCATCAGCTGGCAGACGGCCCCAATTGCACCACAGGCCATGCCCACCCTCAGATCCCCTGCAATTTCCTGGTGTCCAGGCAGATCAGATGTTGGGGCTGTTTGGGGAAGGAAGCAGCCTTGGGTTGTCCCAAAATCCTGGGTGTTTTCTGATCCTTATGCATTCCTTTCACAAGTGATGCCTCCTGAAATTGTCCCCTTCCCCATTCCCAGTCAGGAATGTTTTCATCTGATCCAGCTGTCTCTTTTCCATTCTCCAGAAATGAAAGGAGAGCCTGCGGAGAAAGAAGCATTTCCCGGAAGAAGCAGTGGTTGCATGCCAGCCTCAGCTCCAGGAAGGGAGGCCATGCCAGGCACAGGCACAGGAGGTAATTGCTGTGCCTCTGGGCCTGAGCCCTGCTGAGGCTTGAGCTGCCCTCTCTGCTGTTTGGCAGTGCGGGCACAGCCTGGACTAGAGCAGCACAGCCCAGGGGAATTATCCCGAGCAGGCTCAGGGCACTGAGCAGTCCTGCTGGGGTCCCTCCATGGGAGACATGTCCTGAAACCTGGGAGTGACTGCACGGGGTGCCCACGGTGGGGAAAGGACAGAGGGGGAGAGCAAGGCTCCAGTGTGTCCTGAGAGGGCCTGGCTGTTTGCCCTTGGGATCTGGGGTGTTTCCCGACAGAAGGAGGGCAGGAGGGACAGAGGGAGGGCAGGATGGATAGCTGTGGCACTGCCTGCTGCAGTTTGCCCCAGGGCTTTAGGGAGGATTTCTTCTGTGTGTGAGGGGGAGAGTCCCAGGTCCCTGCACTGCTGCAGCCACCCCTCCCAGGGATGTTGCTGAGGGCAGGGAAAGAGTGTGGAGAGTGACCAGGAGCCAGCCCAGAGCTCCCCAGGCCCCTGGGCAGCTTTGGCCATGTCTATTCACATCTGGCTCTCATGGCCTTACCCGACTCCCTGGCAGTGCCCAGTTCCCTGGGGCAGAAAGAGATCCCAGCACACACTGGAAAATGTTCTCATCTGTGCTGCATTGTAGATGAGGGTGCTGGGAAGGCTTCTCCATCAGCTTGGATGAATAAAGTTTTGAAGCCCTTGGAGCCTCCTGCAGGTATGTTCTCAGTGTGCCACCAAGGAAGAATTGTAGACAAGCGGGCAGGCACCAGGTGACAGAAGCTTCTGTGGCTGTTGTGTTACAGATGTGTCTACAGGGAAGACTTCTCCAGCTTCTCCAGCTGCTACCTTGGATGCTGCACTCAAGCCCAGCTCCCATCTCAGGGGTGAGTAGTGTGTCCCTGCTGACCCCACAGGCTGAGCCCTGCTTTTCTGGGATCCATTCCTGGGAAATGGAACTATTTTTCTCTAAGGTACTCCAACAGGGAAAATCCAAGATACAACAGATCTGGAACCATCCAAACAGATGAGGCAAGAGCTGAAGGAACCCCTGCAGACAAGAGAAGGTGGGTGCATTTCCCTCATGCTTCCCCTGGGAGTCAGCAGCCGGGGGCTTTGGCTGCACATCTGGACACGCCGTGCCTGGCACAGCAGGAAGGGATCCATGGCAGCCTCGCTGCCCCGCTGCTGCTTTCACGCCCTGCAGGGCTGTTTCCCAGCCTGGCCTGGTTGCAGCTTCTGCCCAGCCTCTGTAGGAAGTTATTGGGCATCAGCAGACAGGCCATGCCCTAACTGTAACACACCCTGAGATCCCCCACTATATCCAGCCCTGCAGATTAGGAAAAGGTGGCTGTTTGGAGGTGGAAGTGCTCTCATCATGCCACTGTAACCTGGCCATTTTCCTGCTCCATCAATTTCACAAATATTACCTCTGATGCCACCACCCAAGTGGGAAACAGCTCCATCTGATGCAGCTGTCTCCCTTCCTTTGTCAAGAGATGGACATAGTGCTTCAGTGGAAGGTGGTATTTCTTGAAGGAAGCACTCCATCTTCGGTGCCAGCCCCTGCTGCAGGAAGGAAGGCGATGGCAGACAGGGGCACAGGCACAGCAGGTAATTGCTGTGCCGGGCTCAGGCCTGGCCGGGGCTGTGTGGCAGCAGCTCTTCCCCCAGGGCCTGCCCTTGCCCGGCCCGGCAGCAGCCAAAGCTGGAGGCGCCTCGGCTTCCAGGCCTCTGGAGCTGGTTCAGAGCCCCGGGGAAACGGGACTGGTGCAGCAACGTCCCTGGCGCTGCAGCTGCTGCGGAGCTGGCCCTGAGTGCCCAGAGGCCCAAGGCACAGGAGCAGCCCCGAGCGGGAGCCCTGCCGCCAGCCCAGGGCCAGAGCCAGCCCTGGCACACAATGGAAACAGTTCTCATCTTGGTTTGCTTCCAGACTGGGATGCTGGGAAGGATTCTCCATTAGCCTGGCGCTCTGAAGTTGTGAAGCCCTCTGAGCATTCTGCAGGTATGTTGTCACTGTCCCACCAAGGCGTAATGTTTGACTGACTGGTAAGAACCAGGTGACAGAAGCTTCTGTGGCTGTTGTGTTACAGGCGTGTCTGCAGGGACGACCTCACCAACTCCTACCTTGGATGCTGCACAAAAGGCCAGCTCCCATGGCAGGGGTGAGTAGTGTGTCCCTGCTGACCCCTCAGGCTGAGCCCTGCTTTTGTGGGGTCCATTCCTGGGAAATGGAACTACTTTCTCTTAAGGTCCTCTGACAGGAGAGACCAAAGACATGGCAGGCAGGAAATTCCAGGACCCATTAGAAATCATGTGGCAAATGCTGAAGGAACGTCTGCAGAGAAGACAAGGTGGGTGCATTTCCCTCATGCTGCTCCTGGGACTCAGCAGCCGGGGGCATTGGCTGCACATCTGGACACGTCGTGCCCGGCACAGAAGGAAGGGATCCATGGCAGCCTCGCTGCCCCGCTGCTGCTTTCACGCCCTGCAGGGCTGTTTCCCAGCCTGGCCTGGCTGCAGCTTCTGCCCAGCCTCTGCAGGAAGGCATATGGCATCAGCTGGCAGACGGCCCCAATTGCACCACAGGCCATGCCCACCCTCAGATCCCCTGCAATTTCCTGGTGTCCAGGCAGATCAGATGTTGGGGCTGTTTGGGGAAGGAAGCAGCCTTGGGTTGTCCCAAAATCCTGGGTGTTTTCTGATCCTTATGCATTCCTTTCACAAGTGATGCCTCCTGAAATTGTCCCCTTCCCCATTCCCAGTCAGGAATGTTTTCATCTGATCCAGCTGTCTCTTTTCCATTCTCCAGAAATGAAAGGAGAGCCTGCGGAGAAAGAAGCATTTCCCGGAAGAAGCAGTGGTTGCATGCCAGCCTCAGCTCCAGGAAGGGAGGCCATGCCAGGCACAGGCACAGGAGGTAATTGCTGTGCCTCTGGGCCTGAGCCCTGCTGAGGCTTGAGCTGCCCTCTCTGCTGTTTGGCAGTGCGGGCACAGCCTGGACTAGAGCAGCACAGCCCAGGGGAATTATCCCGAGCAGGCTCAGGGCACTGAGCAGTCCTGCTGGGGTCCCTCCATGGGAGACATGTCCTGAAACCTGGGAGTGACTGCACGGGGTGCCCACGGTGGGGAAAGGACAGAGGGGGAGAGCAAGGCTCCAGTGTGTCCTGAGAGGGCCTGGCTGTTTGCCCTTGGGATCTGGGGTGTTTCCCCACAGAAGGAGGGCAGGGGGGACAGAGGGAGGGCAGGATGGATAGCTGTGGCACTGCCTGCTGCAGTTTTCCCGCATGCTTTAGGGAGGATTTCTTCTGTGTGTGGGAGGGGGAGAGTTCCAGGTCCCTGCACTGCTGCAGCCACCCCTCCCAGGGATGTTGCTGAGGGCAGGGAAAGAGTGTGGAGAGTGACCAGGAGCCAGCCCAGAGCTCCCCAGGCCCCTGGGCAGCTTTGGCCATGTCTATTCACATCTGGCTCCCATGGCCTTACCCGACTCCCTGGCAGTGCCCAGTTCCCTGGGGCAGAAAGAGATCCCAGCACACACTGGAAAATGTTCTCATCTGTGCTGCATTGTAGATGAGGGTGCTGGGAAGGCTTCTCCATCAGCTTGGATGAATAAAGTTTTGAAGCCCTTGGAGCCTCCTGCAGGTATGTTCTCAGTGTGCCACCAAGGAAGAATTGTAGACAAGCGGGCAGGCACCAGGTGACAGAAGCTTCTGTGGCTGTTGTGTTACAGATGTGTCTACAGGGAAGACTTCTCCAGCTTCTCCAGCTGCTACCTTGGATGCTGCACTCAAGCCCAGCTCCCATCTCAGGGGTGAGTAGTGTGTCCCTGCTGACCCCACAGGCTGAGCCCTGCTTTTCTGGGATCCATTCCTGGGAAATGGAACTATTTTTCTCTAAGGTACTCCAACAGGGAAAATCCAAGATACAACAGATAAGATATCCCTGGAACCATCCAAACAGATGAGGCAAGAGCTGAAGGAACCCCTGCAGACAAGAGAAGGTGGGTGCATTTCCCTCATGCTTCCCCTGGGAGTCAGCAGCCGGGGGCTTTGGCTGCACATCTGGACACGCCGTGCCCGGCACAGTGGGAAGGGATCCATGGCAGCCTCGCTGCCGCGCTGCTGCTTTCATGCCCTGCAGGGCTGTTTGCCAGCCTGGCCTGGCTGCAGCTTCTGCCCAGCCTCTGCAGGAAGTTATTTGGCATCAGCTGACAGGCCATGCCCAAACTGTAACACACCCTGAGATCCCCCACTATATCCAGCCCTGCAGATTAGGAAAAGGGTGGCTGTTTGGAGGTGGAAGTGCTCTCATCATGCCACTGTAACCTGGCCATTTTCCTGCTCCATCAATTTCACAAATATTACCTCTGATGCCACCACCCAAGTGGGAAACAGCTCCATCTGATGCAGCTGTCTCCCTTCCTTTGTCAAGAGATGGACATAGTGCTTCAGTGGAAGGTGGTATTTCTTGAAGGAAGCACTCCATCTTCGGTGCCAGCCCCTGCTGCAGGAAGGAAGGCGATGGCAGACAGGGGCACAGGCACAGCAGGTAATTGCTGTGCTGGGCTCAGCCCTGGCCAGGGCTGTGTGGCTGCAGCTCTTCCCCCAGGGCCTGCCCTTGCTCGGCCCGGCAGCAGCCAAAGCTGGAGGCGCCTCGGCTTCCAGGCCTCTGGAGCTGGTTCAGAGCCCCGGGGAAACGGGACTGGTGCAGCAACGTCCCTGGCGCTGCAGCTGCTGCGGAGCTGGCCCTGAGTGCCCAGAGGCCCAAGGCACAGGAGCAGCCCCGAGCGGGAGCCCTGCCGCCAGCCCAGGGCCAGAGCCAGCCCTGGCACACAATGGAAACAGTTGTCATCTTGGTTTGCTTCCAGACTGGGATGCTGGGAAGGATTCTCCATTAGCCTGGCGCTCTGAAGTTGTGATGCCCTCTGAGCATTCTGCAGGTATGTTCTCACTGTCCCACCAAGGCGTAATGTTTGACTGACTGGTAAGAACCAGGTGACAGAAGCTTCTGTGGCTGTTGTGTTACAGGCGTGTCTGCAGGGACGACCTCACCAACTCCTACCTTGGATGCTGCACAAAAGGCCAGCTCCCATGGCAGGGGTGAGTAGTGTGTCCCTGCTGACCCCTCAGGCTGAGCCCTGCTTTTGTGGGGTCCATTCCTGGGAAATGGAACTACTTTCTCTTAAGGTCCTCTGACAGGAGAGACCAAAGACATGGCAGGCAGGAAATTCCAGGACCCATTAGAAATCATGTGGCAAATGCTGAAGGAACGTCTGCAGAGAAGACAAGGTGGGTGCATTTCCCTCATGCTGCTCCTGGGACTCAGCAGCCGGGGGCTTTGGCTGCACATCTGGACACGCCGTGCCCGGCACAGCAGGAAGGGATCCGTGGCAGCCGCGCTGTCCCGCTGCTGCTTTGACGCCCTGCAGGGCTGTTTCCCAGCCTGGCCTGGCTGCAGCTTCTGCCCAGCCTCTGCAGGAAGGCATTTGGCATCAGCTGGCAGACAGCCCCAATTGCACCACAGGCCATGCCCACCCTCAGATGCCCTGCAATTTCCTGGTGTCCAGGCAGATCAGATGTTGGGGCTGTTTGGGGAAGGAAGCAGCCTTGGGTTGTCCCAAAATCCTGGGTGTTTTCTGATCCTTACGCATTCCTTTCACAAGTGATGCCTCCTGAAATTGTCCCCTTCCCCATTCCCAGTCAGGAATGTTTTCATCTGATCCAGCTGTCTCTTTTCCATTCTCCAGAAATGAAAGGAGAGCCTGCGGAGAAAGAAGCATTTCCCGGAAGAAGCAGTGGTTGCATGCCAGCCTCAGCTCCAGGAAGGGAGGCCATGCCAGGCACAGGCACAGGAGGTAATTGCTGTGCCTCTGGGCCTGAGCCCTGCTGAGGCTTGAGCTGCCCTCTCTGCTGTTTGGCAGTGCGGGCACAGCCTGGACTAGAGCAGCACAGCCCAGGGGAATTATCCCGAGCAGGCTCAGGGCACTGAGCAGTCCTGCTGGGGTCCCTCCATGGGAGACATGTCCTGAAACCTGGGAGTGACTGCACGGGGTGCCCACGGTGGGGAAAGGACAGAGGGGGAGAGCAAGGCTCCAGTGTGTCCTGAGAGGGCCTGGCTGTTTGCCCTTGGGATCTGGGGGGTTTCCCCACAGAAGGAGGGCAGGAGGGACAGAGGGAGGGCAGGATGGATAGCTGTGGCACTGCCTGCTGCAGTTTGCCCCAGGGCTTTAGGGAGGATTTCTTCTGTGTGTGAGGGGGAGAGTCCCAGGTCCCTGCACTGCTGCAGCCACCCCTCCCAGGGATGTTGCTGAGGGCAGGGAAAGAGTGTGGAGAGTGACCAGGAGCCAGCCCAGAGCTCCCCAGGCCCCTGGGCAGCTTTGGCCATGTCTATTCACATCTGGCTCCCATGGCCTTACCCGACTCCCTGGCAGTGCCCAGTTCCCTGGGGCAGAAAGAGATCCCAGCACACACTGGAAAATGTTCTCATCTGTGCTGCATTGTAGATGAGGGTGCTGGGAAGGCTTCTCCATCAGCTTGGATGAATAAAGTTTTGAAGCCCTTGGAGCCTCCTGCAGGTATGTTCTCAGTGTGCCACCAAGGAAGAATTGTAGACAAGCGGGCAGGCACCAGGTGACAGAAGCTTCTGTGTCTGTTGTGTTACAGATGTGTCTACAGGGAAGACTTCTCCAGCTTCTCCAGCTGCTACCTTGGATGCTGCACTCAAGCCCAGCTCTCATCTCAGGGGTGAGTAGTGTGTCCCTGCTGACCCCACAGGCTGAGCCCTGCTTTTCTGGGATCCATTCCTGGGAAATGGAACTATTTTTCTCTAAGGTACTCCAACAGGGAAAATCCAAGATACAACAGATCTGGAACCATCCAAACAGATGAGGCAAGAGCTGAAGGAACCCCTGCAGACAAGAGAAGGTGGGTGCATTTCCCTCATGCTTCTCCTGGGAGTCAGCAGCCGGGGGCTTTGGCTGCACATCTGGACACGCCGTGCCCGGCACAGTGGGAAGGGATCCATGGCAGCCTCGCTGCCCCGCTGCTGCTTTCACGCCCTGCAGGGCTGTTTCCCAGCCTGGCCTGGCTGCAGCTTCTGCCCAGCCTCTGCAGGAAGGCATTTGGCATCAGCTGACAGGCCATGCCCTAACTGTAACACACCCTGAGATCCCCCACTATATCCAGCCCTGCAGATTAGGAAAAGGTGGCTGTTTGGTGGTGGAAGTGCTCTCATCATGCCACTGTAACCTGGCCATTTTCCTGCTCCATAAATTTGACAAATATTACCTCTGATGCCACCACCCAAGTGGGAAACAGCTCCATCTGATGCAGCTGTCTCCCTTCCTTTGTCAAGAGATGGACATAGTGCTTCAGTGGAAGGTGGTATTTCTTGAAGGAAGCACTCCATCTTCGGTGCCAGCCCCTGCTGCAGGAAGGAAGGCGATGGCAGACACGGGCACAGGCACAGCAGGTAATTGCTGTGCCGGGCTCAGGCCTGGCCGGGGCTGTGTGGCTGCAGCTCTTCCCCCAGGGCCTGCCCTTGCCCGGCCCGGCAGCAGCCAAAGCTGGAGGCGCCTCGGCTTCCAGGCCTCTGGAGCTGGTTCAGAGCCCCGGGGAAACGGGACTGGTGCAGCAACGTCCCTGGCGCTGCAGCTGCTGCGGAGCTGGCCCTGAGTGCCCAGAGGCCCAAGGCACAGGAGCAGCCCCGAGCGGGAGCCCTGCCGCCAGCCCAGGGCCAGAGCCAGCCCTGGCACACAATGGAAACAGTTGTCATCTTGGTTTGCTTCCAGACTGGGATGCTGGGAAGGATTCTCCATTAGCCTGGCGCTCTGAAGTTGTGAAGCCCTCTGAGCATTCTGCAGGTATGTTCTCACTGTCCCACCAAGGCGTAATGTTTGACTGACTGGTAAGAACCAGGTGACAGAAGCTTCTGTGGCTGTTGTGTTACAGGCGTGTCTGCAGGGACGACCTCACCAACTCCTACCTTGGATGCTGCACAAAAGGCCAGCTCCCATGGCAGGGGTGAGTAGTGTGTCCCTGCTGACCCCTCAGGCTGAGCCCTGCTTTTGTGGGGTCCATTCCTGGGAAATGGAACTACTTTCTCTTAAGGTCCTCTGACAGGAGAGACCAAAGACATGGCAGGCAGGAAATTCCAGGACCCATTAGAAATCATGTGGCAAATGCTGAAGGAACGTCTGCAGAGAAGACAAGGTGGGTGCATTTCCCTCATGCTGCTCCTGGGACTCAGCAGCCGGGGGCATTGGCTGCACATCTGGACACGTCGTGCCCGGCACAGCAGGAAGGGATCCATGGCAGCCTCGCTGCCCTGCTGCTGCTTTCACGCCCTGCAGGGCTGTTTCCCAGCCTGGCCTGGCTGCAGCTTCTGCCCAGCCTCTGCAGGAAGGCATATGGCATCAGCTGGCAGACGGCCCCAATTGCACCACAGGCCATGCCCACCCTCAGATCCCCTGCAATTTCCTGGTGTCCAGGCAGATCAGATGTTGGGGCTGTTTGGGGAAGGAAGCAGCCTTGGGTTGTCCCAAAATCCTGGGTGTTTTCTGATCCTTATGCATTCCTTTCACAAGTGATGCCTCCTGAAATTGTCCCCTTCCCCATTCCCAGTCAGGAATGTTTTCATCTGATCCAGCTGTCTCTTTTCCATTCTCCAGAAATGAAAGGAGAGCCTGCGGAGAAAGAAGCATTTCCCGGAAGAAGCAGTGGTTGCATGCCAGCCTCAGCTCCAGGAAGGGAGGCCATGCCAGGCACAGGCACAGGAGGTAATTGCTGTGCCTCTGGGCCTGAGCCCTGCTGAGGCTTGAGCTGCCCTCTCTGCTGTTTGGCAGTGCGGGCACAGCCTGGACTAGAGCAGCACAGCCCAGGGGAATTATCCCGAGCAGGCTCAGGGCACTGAGCAGTCCTGCTGGGGTCCCTCCATGGGAGACATGTCCTGAAACCTGGGAGTGACTGCACGGGGTGCCCACAGTGGGGAAAGGACAGAGGGGGAGAGCAAGGCTCCAGTGTGTCCTGAGAGGGCCTGGCTGTTTGCCCTTGGGATCTGGGGTGTTTCCCCACAGAAGGAGGGCAGGGGGGACAGAGGGAGGGCAGGATGGATAGCTGTGGCACTGCCTGCTGCAGTTTTCCCCCATGCTTTAGGGAGGATTTCTTCTGTGTGTGGGAGGGGGAGAGTTCCAGGTCCCTGCACTGCTGCAGCCACCCCTCCCAGGGATGTTGCTGAGGGCAGGGAAAGAGTGTGGAGAGTGACCAGGAGCCAGCCCAGAGCTCCCCAGGCCCCTGGGCAGCTTTGGCCATGTCTATTCACATCTGGCTCCCATGGCCTTACCCGACTCCCTGGCAGTGCCCAGTTCCCTGGGGCAGAAAGAGATCCCAGCACACACTGGAAAATGTTCTCATCTGTGCTGCATTGTAGATGAGGGTGCTGGGAAGGCTTCTCCATCAGCTTGGATGAAGAAAGTTTTGAAGCCCTTGGAGCCTCCTGCAGGTATGTTCTCAGTGTGCCACCAAGGAAGAATTGTAGACAAGCGGGCAGGCACCAGGTGACAGAAGCTTCTGTGGCTGTTGTGTTACAGATGTGTCTACAGGGAAGACTTCTCCAGCTTCTCCAGCTGCTACCTTGGATGCTGCACTCAAGCCCAGCTCCCATCTCAGGGGTGAGTAGTGTGTCCCTGCTGACCCCACAGGCTGAGCCCTGCTTTTCTGGGATCCATTCCTGGGAAATGGAACTATTTTTCTCTAAGGTACTCCAACAGGGAAAATCCAAGATACAACAGATAAGATATCCCTGGAACCATCCAAACAGATGAGGCAAGAGCTGAAGGAACCCCTGCAGACAAGAGAAGGTGGGTGCATTTCCCTCATGCTTCCCCTGGGAGTCAGCAGCCGGGGGCTTTGGCTGCACATCTGGACACGCCGTGCCCGGCACAGTGGGAAGGGATCCATGGCAGCCTCGCTGCCGCGCTGCTGCTTTCATGCCCTGCAGGGCTGTTTGCCAGCCTGGCCTGGCTGCAGCTTCTGCCCAGCCTCTGCAGGAAGTTATTTGGCATCAGCTGACAGGCCATGCCCAAACTGTAACACACCCTGAGATCCCCCACTATATCCAGCCCTGCAGATTAGGAAAAGGGTGGCTGTTTGGAGGTGGAAGTGCTCTCATCATGCCACTGTAACCTGGCCATTTTCCTGCTCCATCAATTTCACAAATATTACCTCTGATGCCACCACTCAAGTGGGAAACAGCTCCATCTGATGCAGCTGTCTCCCTTCCTTTGTCAAGAGATGGACATAGTGCTTCAGTGGAAGGTGGTATTTCTTGAAGGAAGCACTCCATCTTCGGTGCCAGCCCCTGCTGCAGGAAGGAAGGCGATGGCAGACAGGGGCACAGGCACAGCAGGTAATTGCTGTGCTGGGCTCAGCCCTGGCCAGGGCTGTGTGGCTGCAGCTCTTCCCCCAGGGCCTGCCCTTGCTCGGCCCGGCAGCAGCCAAAGCTGGAGGCGCCTCGGCTTCCAGGCCTCTGGAGCTGGTTCAGAGCCCCGGGGAAACGGGACTGGTGCAGCAACGTCCCTGGCGCTGCAGCTGCTGCGGAGCTGGCCCTGAGTGCCCAGAGGCCCAAGGCACAGGAGCAGCCCCGAGCGGGAGCCCTGCCGCCAGCCCAGGGCCAGAGCCAGCCCTGGCACACAATGGAAACAGTTGTCATCTTGGTTTGCTTCCAGACTGGGATGCTGGGAAGGATTCTCCATTAGCCTGGCGCTCTGAAGTTGTGATGCCCTCTGAGCATTCTGCAGGTATGTTCTCACTGTCCCACCAAGGCGTAATGTTTGACTGACTGGTAAGAACCAGGTGACAGAAGCTTCTGTGGCTGTTGTGTTACAGGCGTGTCTGCAGGGACGACCTCACCAACTCCTACCTTGGATGCTGCACAAAAGGCCAGCTCCCATGGCAGGGGTGAGTAGTGTGTCCCTGCTGACCCCTCAGGCTGAGCCCTGCTTTTGTGGGGTCCATTCCTGGGAAATGGAACTACTTTCTCTTAAGGTCCTCTGACAGGAGAGACCAAAGACATGGCAGGCAGGAAATTCCAGGACCCATTAGAAATCATGTGGCAAATGCTGAAGGAACGTCTGCAGAGAAGACAAGGTGGGTGCATTTCCCTCATGCTGCTCCTGGGACTCAGCAGCCGGGGGCTTTGGCTGCACATCTGGACACGCCGTGCCCGGCACAGCAGGAAGGGATCCATGGCAGCCTTGCTGCCGCGCTGCTGCTTTCACACCCTTCAGGGCTGTTTCCCAGCCTGGCCTGGCTGCAGCTTCTGCCCAGCCTCTGCAGGAAGGCATTTGGCATCAGCTGGCAGACGGCCCCAATTGCACCACAGGCCATGCCCACCCTCAGATCCCCTGCAATTTCCTGGTGTCCAGGCAGATCAGATGTTGGGGCTGTTTGGGGAAGGAAGCAGCCTTGGGTTGTCCCAAAATCCTGGGTGTTTTCTGATCCTTATGCATTCCTTTCACAAGTGATGCCTCCTGAAATTGTCCCCTTCCCCATTCCCAGTCAGGAATGTTTTCATCTGATCCAGCTGTCTCTTTTCCATTCTCCAGAAATGAAAGGAGAGCCTGCGGAGAAAGAAGCATTTCCCGGAAGAAGCAGTGGTTGCATGCCAGCCTCAGCTCCAGGAAGGGAGGCCATGCCAGGCACAGGCACAGGAGGTAATTGCTGTGCCTCTGGGCCTGAGCCCTGCTGAGGCTTGAGCTGCCCTCTCTGCTGTTTGGCAGTGCGGGCACAGCCTGGACTAGAGCAGCACAGCCCAGGGGAATTATCCCGAGCAGGCTCAGGGCACTGAGCAGTCCTGCTGGGGTCCCTCCATGGGAGACATGTCCTGAAACCTGGGAGTGACTGCACGGGGTGCCCACGGTGGGGAAAGGACAGAGGGGGAGAGCAAGGCTCCAGTGTGTCCTGAGAGGGCCTGGCTGTTTGCCCTTGGGATCTGGGGGGTTTCCCCACAGAAGGAGGGCAGGAGGGACAGAGGGAGGGCAGGATGGATAGCTGTGGCACTGCCTGCTGCAGTTTGCCCCAGGGCTTTAGGGAGGATTTCTTCTGTGTGTGAGGGGGAGAGTCCCAGGTCCCTGCACTGCTGCAGCCACCCCTCCCAGGGATGTTGCTGAGGGCAGGGAAAGAGTGTGGAGAGTGACCAGGAGCCAGCCCAGAGCTCCCCAGGCCCCTGGGCAGCTTTGGCCATGTCTATTCACATCTGGCTCCCATGGCCTTAGCCGACTCCCTGGCAGTGCCCAGTTCCCTGTGGCAGAAAGAGATCCCAGCACACACTGGAAAATGTTCTCATCTGTGCTGCATTGTAGATGAGGGTGCTGGGAAGGCTTCTCCATCAGCTTGGATGAAGAAAGTTTTGAAGCCCTTGGAGCCTCCTGCAGGTATGTTCTCAGTGTGCCACCAAGGAAGAATTGTAGACAAGCGGGCAGGCACCAGGTGACAGAAGCTTCTGTGGCTGTTGTGTTACAGATGTGTCTACAGGGAAGACTTCTCCAGCTTCTCCAGCTGCTACCTTGGATGCTGCACTCAAGCCCAGCTCCCATCTCAGGGGTGAGTAGTGTGTCCCTGCTGACCCCACAGGCTGAGCCCTGCTTTTCTGGGATCCATTCCTGGGAAATGGAACTATTTTTCTCTAAGGTACTCCAACAGGGAAAATCCAAGATACAACAGATCTGGAACCATCCAAACAGATGAGGCAAGAGCTGAAGGAACCCCTGCAGACAAGAGAAGGTGGGTGCATTTCCCTCATGCTTCCCCTGGGAGTCAGCAGCCGGGGGCTTTGGCTGCACATCTGGACACGCCGTGCCTGGCACAGCAGGAAGGGATCCATGGCAGCCTCGCTGCCCCGCTGCTGCTTTCACGCCCTGCAGGGCTGTTTCCCAGCCTGGCCTGGTTGCAGCTTCTGCCCAGCCTCTGTAGGAAGTTATTGGGCATCAGCAGACAGGCCATGCCCTAACTGTAACACACCCTGAGATCCCCCACTATATCCAGCCCTGCAGATTAGGAAAAGGTGGCTGTTTGGAGGTGGAAGTGCTCTCATCATGCCACTGTAACCTGGCCATTTTCCTGCTCCATAAATTTCACAAATATTACCTCTGATGCCACCACCCAAGTGGGAAACAGCACCATCTGATGCAGCTGTCTCCCTTCCTTTGTCAAGAGATGGACATAGTGCTTCAGTGGAAGGTGGTATTTCTTGAAGGAAGCACTCCATCTTCGGTGCCAGCCCCTGCTGCAGGAAGGAAGGCGATGGCAGACACGGGCACAGGCACAGCAGGTAATTGCTGTGCCGGGCTCAGGCCTGGCCGGGGCTGTGTGGCAGCAGCTCTTCCCCCAGGGCCTGCCCTTGCCCGGCCCGGCAGCAGCCAAAGCTGGAGGCGCCTCGGCTTCCAGGCCTCTGGAGCTGGTTCAGAGCCCCGGGGAAACGGGACTGGTGCAGCAACGTCCCTGGCGCTGCAGCTGCTGCGGAGCTGGCCCTGAGTGCCCAGAGGCCCAATGCACAGGAGCAGCCCCGAGCGGGAGCCCTGCCGCCAGCCCAGGGCCAGAGCCAGCCCTGGCACACAATGGAAACAGTTGTCATCTTGGTTTGCTTCCAGACTGGGATGCTGGGAAGGATTCTCCATTAGCCTGGCGCTCTGAAGTTGTGAAGCCCTCTGAGCATTCTGCAGGTATGTTCTCACTGTCCCACCAAGGCGTAATGTTTGACTGACTGGTAAGAACCAGGTGACAGAAGCTTCTGTGGCTGTTGTGTTACAGGCGTGTCTGCAGGGACGACCTCACCAACTCCTACCTTGGATGCTGCACAAAAGGCCAGCTCCCATGGCAGGGGTGAGTAGTGTGTCCCTGCTGACCCCTCAGGCTGAGCCCTGCTTTTGTGGGGTCCATTCCTGGGAAATGGAACTACTTTCTCTTAAGGTCCTCTGACAGGAGAGACCAAAGACATGGCAGGCAGGAAATTCCAGGACCCATTAGAAATCATGTGGCAAATGCTGAAGGAACGTCTGCAGAGAAGACAAGGTGGGTGCATTTCCCTCATGCTGCTCCTGGGACTCAGCAGCCGGGGGCTTTGGCTGCACATCTGGACACGTCGTGCCCGGCACAGCAGGAAGGGATCCATGGCAGCCGCGCTGTCCCGCTGCTGCTTTGACGCCCTGCAGGGCTGTTTCCCAGCCTGGCCTGGCTGCAGCTTCTGCCCAGCCTCTGCAGGAAGGCATTTGGCATCAGCTGGCAGACAGCCCCAATTGCACCACAGGCCATGCCCACCCTCAGATGCCCTGCAATTTCCTGGTGTCCAGGCAGATCAGATGTTGGGGCTGTTTGGGGAAGGAAGCAGCCTTGGGTTGTCCCAAAATCCTGGGTGTTTTCTGATCCTTACGCATTCCTTTCACAAGTGATGCCTCCTGAAATTGTCCCCTTCCCCATTCCCAGTCAGGAATGTTTTCATCTGATCCAGCTGTCTCTTTTCCATTCTCCAGAAATGAAAGGAGAGCCTGCGGAGAAAGAAGCATTTCCCGGAAGAAGCAGTGGTTGCATGCCAGCCTCAGCTCCAGGAAGGGAGGCCATGCCAGGCACAGGCACAGGAGGTAATTGCTGTGCCTCTGGGCCTGAGCCCTGCTGAGGCTTGAGCTGCCCTCTCTGCTGTTTGGCAGTGCGGGCACAGCCTGGACTAGAGCAGCACAGCCCAGGGGAATTATCCCGAGCAGGCTCAGGGCACTGAGCAGTCCTGCTGGGGTCCCTCCATGGGAGACATGTCCTGAAACCTGGGAGTGACTGCACGGGGTGCCCACGGTGGGGAAAGGACAGAGGGGGAGAGCAAGGCTCCAGTGTGTCCTGAGAGGGCCTGGCTGTTTGCCCTTGGGATCTGGGGGGTTTCCCCACAGAAGGAGGGCAGGAGGGACAGAGGGAGGGCAGGATGGATAGCTGTGGCACTGCCTGCTGCAGTTTGCCCCAGGGCTTTAGGGAGGATTTCTTCTGTGTGTGAGGGGGAGAGTCCCAGGTCCCTGCACTGCTGCAGCCACCCCTCCCAGGGATGTTGCTGAGGGCAGGGAAAGAGTGTGGAGAGTGACCAGGAGCCAGCCCAGAGCTCCCCAGGCCCCTGGGCAGCTTTGGCCATGTCTATTCACATCTGGCTCCCATGGCCTTAGCCGACTCCCTGGCAGTGCCCAGTTCCCTGTGGCAGAAAGAGATCCCAGCACACACTGGAAAATGTTCTCATCTGTGCTGCATTGTAGATGAGGGTGCTGGGAAGGCTTCTCCATCAGCTTGGATGAATAAAGTTTTGAAGCCCTTGGAGCCTCCTGCAGGTATGTTCTCAGTGTGCCACCAAGGAAGAATTGTAGACAAGCGGGCAGGCACCAGGTGACAGAAGCTTCTGTGGCTGTTGTGTTACAGATGTGTCTACAGGGAAGACTTCTCCAGCTTCTCCAGCTGCTACCTTGGATGCTGCACTCAAGCCCAGCTCCCATCTCAGGGGTGAGTAGTGTGTCCCTGCTGACCCCACAGGCTGAGCCCTGCTTTTCTGGGATCCATTCCTGGGAAATGGAACTATTTTTCTCTAAGGTACTCCAACAGGGAAAATCCAAGATACAACAGATAAGATATCCCTGGAACCATCCAAACAGATGAGGCAAGAGCTGAAGGAACCCCTGCAGACAAGAGAAGGTGGGTGCATTTCCCTCATGCTTCTCCTGGGAGTCAGCAGCCGGGGGCTTTGGCTGCACATCTGGACACGCCGTGCCCGGCACAGTGGGAAGGGATCCATGGCAGCCTCGCTGCCCCGCTGCTGCTTTCACGCCCTGCAGGGCTGTTTGCCAGCCTGGCCTGGCTGCAGCTTCTGCCCAGCCTCTGCAGGAAGGCATTTGGCATCAGCTGACAGGCCATGCCCTAACTGTAACACACCCTGAGATCCCCCACTATATCCAGCCCTGCAGATTAGGAAAAGGTGGCTGTTTGGTGGTGGAAGTGCTCTCATCATGCCACTGTAACTTGGCCATTTTCCTGCTCCATCAATTTCACAAATATTACCTCTGATGCCACCACCCAAGTGGGAAACAGCTCCATCTGATGCAGCTGTCTCCCTTCCTTTGTCAAGAGATGGACATAGTGCTTCAGTGGAAGGTGGTATTTCTTGAAGGAAGCACTCCATCTTCGGTGCCAGCCCCTGCTGCAGGAAGGAAGGCGATGGCAGACACGGGCACAGGCACAGCAGGTAATTGCTGTGCCGGGCTCAGGCCTGGCCGGGGCTGTGTGGCTGCAGCTCTTCCCCCAGGGCCTGCCCTTGCCCGGCCCGGCAGCAGCCAAAGCTGGAGGCGCCTCGGCTTCCAGGCCTCTGGAGCTGGTTCAGAGCCCCGGGGAAACGGGACTGGTGCAGCAACGTCCCTGGCGCTGCAGCTGCTGCGGAGCTGGCCCTGAGTGCCCAGAGGCCCAAGGCACAGGAGCAGCCCCGAGCGGGAGCCCTGCCGCCAGCCCAGGGCCAGAGCCAGCCCTGGCACACAATGGAAACAGTTCTCATCTTGGTTTGCTTCCAGACTGGGATGCTGGGAAGGATTCTCCATTAGCCTGGCGCTCTGAAGTTGTGAAGCCCTCTGAGCATTCTGCAGGTATGTTCTCACTGTCCCACCAAGGCGTAATGTTTGACTGACTGGTAAGAACCAGGTGACAGAAGCTTCTGTGGCTGTTGTGTTACAGGCGTGTCTGCAGGGACGACCTCAGCAACTCCTACCTTGGATGCTGCACAAAAGGCCAGCTCCCATGGCAGGGGTGAGTAGTGTGTCCCTGCTGACCCCTCAGGCTGAGCCCTGCTTTTGTGGGGTCCATTCCTGGGAAATGGAACTACTTTCTCTTAAGGTCCTCTGACAGGAGAGACCAAAGACATGGCAGGCAGGAAATTCCAGGACCCATTAGAAATCATGTGGCAAATGCTGAAGGAACGTCTGCAGAGAAGACGAGGTGGGTGCATTTCCCTCATGCTGCTCCTGGGACTCAGCAGCCGGGGGCATTGGCTGCACATCTGGACACGTCGTGCCCGGCACAGCAGGAAGGGATCCATGGCAGCCTCGCTGCCCCGCTGCTGCTTTCACGCCCTGCAGGGCTGTTTGCCAGCCTGGCCTGGCTGCAGCTTCTGCCCAGCCTCTGCAGGAAGGCATTTGGCATCAGCTGACAGACAGCCCCAATTGCACCACAGGCCATGCCCACCCTCAGATCCCCTGCAATTTCCTGGTGTCCAGGCAGATCAGATGTTGGGGCTGTTTGGGGAAGGAAGCAGCCTTGGGTTGTCCCAAAATCCTGGGTGTTTTCTGATCCTTATGCATTCCTTTCACAAGTGATGCCTCCTGAAATTGTCCCCTTCCCCATTCCCAGTCAGGAATGTTTTCATCTGATCCAGCTGTCTCTTTTCCATTCTCCAGAAATGAAAGGAGAGCCTGCGGAGAAAGAAGCATTTCCCGGAAGAAGCAGTGGTTGCATGCCAGCCTCAGCTCCAGGAAGGGAGGCCATGCCAGGCACAGGCACAGGAGGTAATTGCTGTGCCTCTGGGCCTGAGCCCTGCTGAGGCTTGAGCTGCCCTCTCTGCTGTTTGGCAGTGCGGGCACAGCCTGGACTAGAGCAGCACAGCCCAGGGGAATTATCCCGAGCAGGCTCAGGGCACTGAGCAGTCCTGCTGGGGTCCCTCCATGGGAGACATGTCCTGAAACCTGGGAGTGACTGCACGGGGTGCCCACGGTGGGGAAAGGACAGAGGGGGAGAGCAAGGCTCCAGTGTGTCCTGAGAGGGCCTGGCTGTTTGCCCTTGGGATCTGGGGGGTTTCCCCACAGAAGGAGGGCAGGAGGGACAGAGGGAGGGCAGGATGGATAGCTGTGGCACTGCCTGCTGCAGTTTGCCCCAGGGCTTTAGGGAGGATTTCTTCTGTGTGTGAGGGGGAGAGTCCCAGGTCCCTGCACTGCTGCAGCCACCCCTCCCAGGGATGTTGCTGAGGGCAGGGAAAGAGTGTGGAGAGTGACCAGGAGCCAGCCCAGAGCTCCCCAGGCCCCTGGGCAGCTTTGGCCATGTCTATTCACATCTGGCTCCCATGGCCTTACCCGACTCCCTGGCAGTGCCCAGTTCCCTGGGGCAGAAAGAGATCCCAGCACACACTGGAAAATGTTCTCATCTGTGCTGCATTGTAGATGAGGGTGCTGGGAAGGCTTCTCCATCAGCTTGGATGAATAAAGTTTTGAAGCCCTTGGAGCCTCCTGCAGGTATGTTCTCAGTGTGCCACCAAGGAAGAATTGTAGACAAGCGGGCAGGCACCAGGTGACAGAAGCTTCTGTGGCTGTTGTGTTACAGATGTGTCTACAGGGAAGACTTCTCCAGCTTCTCCAGCTGCTACCTTGGATGCTGCACTCAAGCCCAGCTCCCATCTCAGGGGTGAGTAGTGTGTCCCTGCTGACCCCACAGGCTGAGCCCTGCTTTTCTGGGATCCATTCCTGGGAAATGGAACTATTTTTCTCTAAGGTACTCCAACAGGGAAAATCCAAGATACAACAGATCTGGAACCATCCAAACAGATGAGGCAAGAGCTGAAGGAACCCCTGCAGACAAGAGAAGGTGGGTGCATTTCCCTCATGCTTCCCCTGGGAGTCAGCAGCCGGGGGCTTTGGCTGCACATCTGGACACGCCGTGCCTGGCACAGCAGGAAGGGATCCATGGCAGCCTCGCTGCCCCGCTGCTGCTTTCACGCCCTGCAGGGCTGTTTCCCAGCCTGGCCTGGTTGCAGCTTCTGCCCAGCCTCTGTAGGAAGTTATTGGGCATCAGCAGACAGGCCATGCCCTAACTGTAACACACCCTGAGATCCCCCACTATATCCAGCCCTGCAGATTAGGAAAAGGTGGCTGTTTGGAGGTGGAAGTGCTCTCATCATGCCACTGTAACCTGGCCATTTTCCTGCTCCATAAATTTCACAAATATTACCTCTGATGCCACCACCCAAGTGGGAAACAGCACCATCTGATGCAGCTGTCTCCCTTCCTTTGTCAAGAGATGGACATAGTGCTTCAGTGGAAGGTGGTATTTCTTGAAGGAAGCACTCCATCTTCGGTGCCAGCCCCTGCTGCAGGAAGGAAGGCGATGGCAGACACGGGCACAGGCACAGCAGGTAATTGCTGTGCCGGGCTCAGGCCTGGCCGGGGCTGTGTGGCAGCAGCTCTTCCCCCAGGGCCTGCCCTTGCCCGGCCCGGCAGCAGCCAAAGCTGGAGGCGCCTCGGCTTCCAGGCCTCTGGAGCTGGTTCAGAGCCCCGGGGAAACGGGACTGGTGCAGCAACGTCCCTGGCGCTGCAGCTGCTGCGGAGCTGGCCCTGAGTGCCCAGAGGCCCAATGCACAGGAGCAGCCCCGAGCGGGAGCCCTGCCGCCAGCCCAGGGCCAGAGCCAGCCCTGGCACACAATGGAAACAGTTCTCATCTTGGTTTGCTTCCAGACTGGGATGCTGGGAAGGATTCTCCATTAGCCTGGCGCTCTGAAGTTGTGAAGCCCTCTGAGCATTCTGCAGGTATGTTCTCACTGTCCCACCAAGGCGTAATGTTTGACTGACTGGTAAGAACCAGGTGACAGAAGCTTCTGTGGCTGTTGTGTTACAGGCGTGTCTGCAGGGACGACCTCACCAACTCCTACCTTGGATGCTGCACAAAAGGCCAGCTCCCATGGCAGGGGTGAGTAGTGTGTCCCTGCTGACCCCTCAGGCTGAGCCCTGCTTTTGTGGGGTCCATTCCTGGGAAATGGAACTACTTTCTCTTAAGGTCCTCTGACAGGAGAGACCAAAGACATGGCAGGCAGGAAATTCCAGGACCCATTAGAAATCATGTGGCAAATGCTGAAGGAACGTCTGCAGAGAAGACAAGGTGGGTGCATTTCCCTCATGCTGCTCCTGGGACTCAGCAGCCGGGGGCTTTGGCTGCACATCTGGACACGTCGTGCCCGGCACAGCAGGAAGGGATCCATGGCAGCCGCGCTGTCCCGCTGCTGCTTTGACGCCCTGCAGGGCTGTTTCCCAGCCTGGCCTGGCTGCAGCTTCTGCCCAGCCTCTGCAGGAAGGCATTTGGCATCAGCTGGCAGACAGCCCCAATTGCACCACAGGCCATGCCCACCCTCAGATGCCCTGCAATTTCCTGGTGTCCAGGCAGATCAGATGTTGGGGCTGTTTGGGGAAGGAAGCAGCCTTGGGTTGTCCCAAAATCCTGGGTGTTTTCTGATCCTTACGCATTCCTTTCACAAGTGATGCCTCCTGAAATTGTCCCCTTCCCCATTCCCAGTCAGGAATGTTTTCATCTGATCCAGCTGTCTCTTTTCCATTCTCCAGAAATGAAAGGAGAGCCTGCGGAGAAAGAAGCATTTCCCGGAAGAAGCAGTGGTTGCATGCCAGCCTCAGCTCCAGGAAGGGAGGCCATGCCAGGCACAGGCACAGGAGGTAATTGCTGTGCCTCTGGGCCTGAGCCCTGCTGAGGCTTGAGCTGCCCTCTCTGCTGTTTGGCAGTGCGGGCACAGCCTGGACTAGAGCAGCACAGCCCAGGGGAATTATCCCGAGCAGGCTCAGGGCACTGAGCAGTCCTGCTGGGGTCCCTCCATGGGAGACATGTCCTGAAACCTGGGAGTGACTGCACGGGGTGCCCACGGTGGGGAAAGGACAGAGGGGGAGAGCAAGGCTCCAGTGTGTCCTGAGAGGGCCTGGCTGTTTGCCCTTGGGATCTGGGGGGTTTCCCCACAGAAGGAGGGCAGGAGGGACAGAGGGAGGGCAGGATGGATAGCTGTGGCACTGCCTGCTGCAGTTTGCCCCAGGGCTTTAGGGAGGATTTCTTCTGTGTGTGAGGGGGAGAGTCCCAGGTCCCTGCACTGCTGCAGCCACCCCTCCCAGGGATGTTGCTGAGGGCAGGGAAAGAGTGTGGAGAGTGACCAGGAGGCAGCCCAGAGCTCCCCAGGCCCCTGGGCAGCTTTGGCCATGTCTATTCACATCTGGCTCCCATGGCCTTACCCGACTCCCTGGCAGTGCCCAGTTCCCTGGGGCAGAAAGAGATCCCAGCACACACTGGAAAATGTTCTCATCTGTGCTGCATTGTAGATGAGGGTGCTGGGAAGGCTTCTCCATCAGCTTGGATGAATAAAGTTTTGAAGCCCTTGGAGCCTCCTGCAGGTATGTTCTCAGTGTGCCACCAAGGAAGAATTGTAGACAAGCGGGCAGGCACCAGGTGACAGAAGCTTCTGTGTCTGTTGTGTTACAGATGTGTCTACAGGGAAGACTTCTCCAGCTTCTCCAGCTGCTACCTTGGATGCTGCACTCAAGCCCAGCTCCCATCTCAGGGGTGAGTAGTGTGTCCCTGCTGACCCCACAGGCTGAGCCCTGCTTTTCTGGGATCCATTCCTGGGAAATGGAACTATTTTTCTCTAAGGTACTCCAACAGGGAAAATCCAAGATACAACAGATAAGATATCCCTGGAACCATCCAAACAGATGAGGCAAGAGCTGAAGGAACCCCTGCAGACAAGAGAAGGTGGGTGCATTTCCCTCATGCTTCTCCTGGGAGTCAGCAGCCGGGGGCTTTGGCTGCACATCTGGACACGCCGTGCCCGGCACAGTGGGAAGGGATCCATGGCAGCCTCGCTGCCGCGCTGCTGCTTTCACGCCCTGCAGGGCTGTTTCCCAGCCTGGCCTGGCTGCAGCTTCTGCCCAGCCTCTGCAGGAAGGCATTTGGCATCAGCTGACAGGCCATGCCCTAACTGTAACACACCCTGAGATCCCCCACTATATCCAGCCCTGCAGATTAGGAAAAGGTGGCTGTTTGGTGGTGGAAGTGCTCTCATCATGCCACTGTAACCTGGCCATTTTCCTGCTCCATAAATTTGACAAATATTACCTCTGATGCCACCACCCAAGTGGGAAACAGCTCCATCTGATGCAGCTGTCTCCCTTCCTTTGTCAAGAGATGGACATAGTGCTTCAGTGGAAGGTGGTATTTCTTGAAGGAAGCACTCCATCTTCGGTGCCAGCCCCTGCTGCAGGAAGGAAGGCGATGGCAGACACGGGCACAGGGCACAGCAGGTAATTGCTGTGCCGGGCTCAGGCCTGGCCGGGGCTGTGTGGCTGCAGCTCTTCCCCCAGGGCCTGCCCTTGCCCGGCCCGGCAGCAGCCAAAGCTGGAGGCGCCTCGGCTTCCAGGCCTCTGGAGCTGGTTCAGAGCCCCGGGGAAACGGGACTGGTGCAGCAACGTCCCTGGCGCTGCAGCTGCTGCGGAGCTGGCCCTGAGTGCCCAGAGGCCCAAGGCACAGGAGCAGCCCCGAGCGGGAGCCCTGCCGCCAGCCCAGGGCCAGAGCCAGCCCTGGCACACAATGGAAACAGTTGTCATCTTGGTTTGCTTCCAGACTGGGATGCTGGGAAGGATTCTCCATTAGCCTGGCGCTCTGAAGTTGTGAAGCCCTCTGAGCATTCTGCAGGTATGTTCTCACTGTCCCACCAAGGCGTAATGTTTGACTGACTGGTAAGAACCAGGTGACAGAAGCTTCTGTGGCTGTTGTGTTACAGGCGTGTCTGCAGGGACGACCTCACCAACTCCTACCTTGGATGCTGCACAAAAGGCCAGCTCCCATGGCAGGGGTGAGTAGTGTGTCCCTGCTGACCCCTCAGGCTGAGCCCTGCTTTTGTGGGGTCCATTCCTGGGAAATGGAACTACTTTCTCTTAAGGTCCTCTGACAGGAGAGACCAAAGACATGGCAGGCAGGAAATTCCAGGACCCATTAGAAATCATGTGGCAAATGCTGAAGGAACGTCTGCAGAGAAGACGAGGTGGGTGCATTTCCCTCATGCTGCTCCTGGGACTCAGCAGCCGGGGGCATTGGCTGCACATCTGGACACGTCGTGCCCGGCACAGCAGGAAGGGATCCATGGCAGCCTCGCTGCCCCGCTGCTGCTTTCACGCCCTGCAGGGCTGTTTGCCAGCCTGGCCTGGCTGCAGCTTCTGCCCAGCCTCTGCAGGAAGGCATTTGGCATCAGCTGACAGACAGCCCCAATTGCACCACAGGCCATGCCCACCCTCAGATCCCCTGCAATTTCCTGGTGTCCAGGCAGATCAGATGTTGGGGCTGTTTGGGGAAGGAAGCAGCCTTGGGTTGTCCCAAAATCCTGGGTGTTTTCTGATCCTTATGCATTCCTTTCACAAGTGATGCCTCCTGAAATTGTCCCCTTCCCCATTCCCAGTCAGGAATGTTTTCATCTGATCCAGCTGTCTCTTTTCCATTCTCCAGAAATGAAAGGAGAGCCTGCGGAGAAAGAAGCATTTCCCGGAAGAAGCAGTGGTTGCATGCCAGCCTCAGCTCCAGGAAGGGAGGCCATGCCAGGCACAGGCACAGGAGGTAATTGCTGTGCCTCTGGGCCTGAGCCCTGCTGAGGCTTGAGCTGCCCTCTCTGCTGTTTGGCAGTGCGGGCACAGCCTGGACTAGAGCAGCACAGCCCAGGGGAATTATCCCGAGCAGGCTCAGGGCACTGAGCAGTCCTGCTGGGGTCCCTCCATGGGAGACATGTCCTGAAACCTGGGAGTGACTGCACGGGGTGCCCACGGTGGGGAAAGGACAGAGGGGGAGAGCAAGGCTCCAGTGTGTCCTGAGAGGGCCTGGCTGTTTGCCCTTGGGATCTGGGGGGTTTCCCCACAGAAGGAGGGCAGGAGGGACAGAGGGAGGGCAGGATGGATAGCTGTGGCACTGCCTGCTGCAGTTTGCCCCAGGGCTTTAGGGAGGATTTCTTCTGTGTGTGAGGGGGAGAGTCCCAGGTCCCTGCACTGCTGCAGCCACCCCTCCCAGGGATGTTGCTGAGGGCAGGGAAAGAGTGTGGAGAGTGACCAGGAGGCAGCCCAGAGCTCCCCAGGCCCCTGGGCAGCTTTGGCCATGTCTATTCACATCTGGCTCCCATGGCCTTACCCGACTCCCTGGCAGTGCCCAGTTCCCTGGGGCAGAAAGAGATCCCAGCACACACTGGAAAATGTTCTCATCTGTGCTGCATTGTAGATGAGGGTGCTGGGAAGGCTTCTCCATCAGCTTGGATGAATAAAGTTTTGAAGCCCTTGGAGCCTCCTGCAGGTATGTTCTCAGTGTGCCACCAAGGAAGAATTGTAGACAAGCGGGCAGGCACCAGGTGACAGAAGCTTCTGTGTCTGTTGTGTTACAGATGTGTCTACAGGGAAGACTTCTCCAGCTTCTCCAGCTGCTACCTTGGATGCTGCACTCAAGCCCAGCTCCCATCTCAGGGGTGAGTAGTGTGTCCCTGCTGACCCCACAGGCTGAGCCCTGCTTTTCTGGGATCCATTCCTGGGAAATGGAACTATTTTTCTCTAAGGTACTCCAACAGGGAAAATCCAAGATACAACAGATCTGGAACCATCCAGACAGATGAGGCAAGAGCTGAAGGAACCCCTGCAGACAAGAGAAGGTGGGTGCATTTCCCTCATGCTTCCCCTGGGAGTCAGCAGCCGGGGGCTTTGGCTGCGCATCTGGACACGCCGTGCCTGGCACAGCAGGAAGGGATCCATGGCAGCCTCGCTGCCCCGCTGCTGCTTTCACGCCCTGCAGGGCTGTTTCCCAGCCTGGCCTGGTTGCATCTTCTGCCCAGCCTCTGTAGGAAGTTATTGGGCATCAGCAGACAGGCCATGCCCTAACTGTAACACACCCTGAGATCCCCCACTATATCCAGCCCTGCAGATTAGGAAAAGGTGGCTGTTTGGAGGTGGAAGTGCTCTCATCATGCCACTGTAACCTGGCCATTTTCCTGCTCCATAAATTTCACAAATATTACCTCTGATGCCACCACCCAAGTGGGAAACAGCTCCATCTGATGCAGCTGTCTCCCTTCCTTTGTCAAGAGATGGACATAGTGCTTCAGTGGAAGGTGGTATTTCTTGAAGGAAGCACTCCATCTTCGGTGCCAGCCCCTGCTGCAGGAAGGAAGGCGATGCCAGACACGGGCACAGGCACAGCAGGTAATTGCTGTGCCGGGCTCAGGCCTGGCCGGGGCTGTGTGGCTGCAGCTCTTCCCCCAGGGCCTGCCCTTGCCCGGCCCGGCAGCAGCCAAAGCTGGAGGCGCCTCGGCTTCCAGGCCTCTGGAGCTGGTTCAGAGCCCCGGGGAAACGGGACTGGTGCAGCAACGTCCCTGGCGCTGCAGCTGCTGCGGAGCTGGCCCTGAGTGCCCAGAGGCCCAAGGCACAGGAGCAGCCCCGAGCGGGAGCCCTGCCGCCAGCCCAGGGCCAGAGCCAGCCCTGGCACACAATGGAAACAGTTCTCATCTTGGTTTGCTTCCAGACTGGGATGCTGGGAAGGATTCTCCATTAGCCTGGCGCTCTGAAGTTGTGAAGCCCTCTGAGCATTCTGCAGGTATGTTCTCACTGTCCCACCAAGGCGTAATGTTTGACTGACTGGTAAGAACCAGGTGACAGAAGCTTCTGTGGCTGTTGTGTTACAGGCGTGTCTGCAGGGACGACCTCACCAACTCCTACCTTGGATGCTGCACAAAAGGCCAGCTCCCATGGCAGGGGTGAGTAGTGTGTCCCTGCTGACCCCTCAGGCTGAGCCCTGCTTTTGTGGGGTCCATTCCTGGGAAATGGAACTACTTTCTCTTAAGGTCCTCTGACAGGAGAGACCAAAGACATGGCAGGCAGGAAATTCCAGGACCCATTAGAAATCATGTGGCAAATGCTGAAGGAACGTCTGCAGAGAAGACAAGGTGGGTGCATTTCCCTCATGCTGCTCCTGGGACTCAGCAGCCGGGGGCTTTGGCTGCACATCTGGACACGTCGTGCCCGGCACAGCGGGAAGGGATCCATGGCAGCCTCGCTGCCCCGCTGCTGCTTTCACGCCCTGCAGGGCTGTTTCCCAGCCTGGCCTGGCTGAAGCTTCTGCCCAGCCTCTGCAGGAAGGCATTTGGCATCAGCTGGCAGATGGCCCCAATTGCACCACAGGCCATGCCCACCCTCAGATGCCCTGCAATTTCCTGGTGTCCAGGCAGATCAGATGTTGGGGCTGTTTGGGGAAGGAAGCAGCCTTGGGTTGTCCCAAAATCCTGGGTGTTTTCTGATCCTTATGCATTCCTTTCACAAGTGATGCCTCCTGAAATTGTCCCCTTCCCCATTCCCAGTCAGGAATGTTTTCATCTGATCCAGCTGTCTCTTTTCCATTCTCCAGAAATGAAAGGAGAGCCTGCGGAGAAAGAAGCATTTCCCGGAAGAAGCAGTGGTTGCATGCCAGCCTCAGCTCCAGGAAGGGAGGCCATGCCAGGCACAGGCACAGGAGGTAATTGCTGTGCCTCTGGGCCTGAGCCCTGCTGAGGCTTGAGCTGCCCTCTCTGCTGTTTGGCAGTGCGGGCACAGCCTGGACTAGAGCAGCACAGCCCAGGGGAATTATCCCGAGCAGGCTCAGGGCACTGAGCAGTCCTGCTGGGGTCCCTCCATGGGAGACATGTCCTGAAACCTGGGAGTGACTGCACGGGGTGCCCACGGTGGGGAAAGGACAGAGGGGGAGAGCAAGGCTCCAGTGTGTCCTGAGAGGGCCTGGCTGTTTGCCCTTGGGATCTGGGGGGTTTCCCCACAGAAGGAGGGCAGGAGGGACAGAGGGAGGGCAGGATGGATAGCTGTGGCACTGCCTGCTGCAGTTTGCCCCAGGGCTTTAGGGAGGATTTCTTCTGTGTGTGAGGGGGAGAGTCCCAGGTCCCTGCACTGCTGCAGCCACCCCTCCCAGGGATGTTGCTGAGGGCAGGGAAAGAGTGTGGAGAGTGACCAGGAGGCAGCCCAGAGCTCCCCAGGCCCCTGGGCAGCTTTGGCCATGTCTATTCACATCTGGCTCCCATGGCCTTACCCGACTCCCTGGCAGTGCCCAGTTCCCTGGGGCAGAAAGAGATCCCAGCACACACTGGAAAATGTTCTCATCTGTGCTGCATTGTAGATGAGGGTGCTGGGAAGGCTTCTCCATCAGCTTGGATGAATAAAGTTTTGAAGCCCTTGGAGACTCCTGCAGGTATGTTCTCAGTGTGCCACCAAGGAAGAATTGTAGACAAGCGGGCAGGCACCAGGTGACAGAAGCTTCTGTGTCTGTTGTGTTACAGATGTGTCTACAGGGAAGACTTCTCCAGCTTCTCCAGCTGCTACCTTGGATGCTGCACTCAAGCCCAGCTCCCATCTCAGGGGTGAGTAGTGTGTCCCTGCTGACCCCACAGGCTGAGCCCTGCTTTTCTGGGATCCATTCCTGGGAAATGGAACTATTTTTCTCTAAGGTACTCCAACAGGGAAAATCCAAGATACAACAGATAAGATATCCCTGGAACCATCCAAACAGATGAGGCAAGAGCTGAAGGAACCCCTGCAGACAAGAGAAGGTGGGTGCATTTCCCTCATGCTTCTCCTGGGAGTCAGCAGCCGGGGGCTTTGGCTGCACATCTGGACACGCCGTGCCCGGCACAGTGGGAAGGGATCCATGGCAGCCTCGCTGCCCCGCTGCTGCTTTCACGCCCTGCAGGGCTGTTTCCCAGCCTGGCCTGGCTGCAGCTTCTGCCCAGCCTCTGCAGGAAGGCATTTGGCATCAGCTGACAGGCCATGCCCTAACTGTAACACACCCTGAGATCCCCCACTATATCCAGCCCTGCAGATTAGGAAAAGGTGGCTGTTTGGTGGTGGAAGTGCTCTCATCATGCCACTGTAACTTGGCCATTTTCCTGCTCCATAAATTTCACAAATATTACCTCTGATGCCACCACCCAAGTGGGAAACAGCTCCATCTGATGCAGCTGTCTCCCTTCCTTTGTCAAGAGATGGACATAGTGCTTCAGTGGAAGGTGGTATTTCTTGAAGGAAGCACTCCATCTTCGGTGCCAGCCCCTGCTGCAGGAAGGAAGGCGATGCCAGACACGGGCACAGGCACAGCAGGTAATTGCTGTGCCGGGCTCAGGCCTGGCCGGGGCTGTGTGGCTGCAGCTCTTCCCCCAGGGCCTGCCCTTGCCCGGCCCGGCAGCAGCCATAGCTGGAGGCGCCTCGGCTTCCAGGCCTCTGGAGCTGGTTCAGAGCCCCGGGGAAACGGGACTGGTGCAGCAACGTCCCTGGCGCTGCAGCTGCTGCGGAGCTGGCCCTGAGTGCCCAGAGGCCCAAGGCACAGGAGCAGCCCCGAGCGGGAGCCCTGCCGCCAGCCCAGGGCCAGAGCCAGCCCTGGCACACAATGGAAACAGTTCTCATCTTGGTTTGCTTCCAGACTGGGATGCTGGGAAGGATTCTCCATTAGCCTGGCGCTCTGAAGTTGTGAAGCCCTCTGAGCATTCTGCAGGTATGTTCTCACTGTCCCACCAAGGCGTAATGTTTGACTGACTGGTAAGAACCAGGTGACAGAAGCTTCTGTGGCTGTTGTGTTACAGGCGTGTCTGCAGGGACGACCTCACCAACTCCTACCTTGGATGCTGCACAAAAGGCCAGCTCCCATGGCAGGGGTGAGTAGTGTGTCCCTGCTGACCCCTCAGGCTGAGCCCTGCTTTTGTGGGGTCCATTCATGGGAAATGGAACTACTTTCTCTTAAGGTCCTCTGACAGGAGAGACCAAAGACATGGCAGGCAGGAAATTCCAGGACCCATTAGAAATCATGTGGCAAATGCTGAAGGAACGTCTGCAGAGAAGACGAGGTGGGTGCATTTCCCTCATGCTGCTCCTGGGACTCAGCAGCCGGGGGCATTGGCTGCACATCTGGACACGTCGTGCCCGGCACAGCAGGAAGGGATCCATGGCAGCCTCGCTGCCCCGCTGCTGCTTTCACGCCCTGCAGGGCTGTTTGCCAGCCTGGCCTGGCTGCAGCTTCTGCCCAGCCTCTGCAGGAAGGCATTTGGCATCAGCTGACAGACAGCCCCAATTGCACCACAGGCCATGCCCACCCTCAGATCCCCTGCAATTTCCTGGTGTCCAGGCAGATCAGATGTTGGGGCTGTTTGGGGAAGGAAGCAGCCTTGGGTTGTCCCAAAATCCTGGGTGTTTTCTGATCCTTATGCATTCCTTTCACAAGTGATGCCTCCTGAAATTGTCCCCTTCCCCATTCCCAGTCAGGAATGTTTTCATCTGATCCAGCTGTCTCTTTTCCATTCTCCAGAAATGAAAGGAGAGCCTGCGGAGAAAGAAGCATTTCCCGGAAGAAGCAGTGGTTGCATGCCAGCCTCAGCTCCAGGAAGGGAGGCCATGCCAGGCACAGGCACAGGAGGTAATTGCTGTGCCTCTGGGCCTGAGCCCTGCTGAGGCTTGAGCTGCCCTCTCTGCTGTTTGGCAGTGCGGGCACAGCCTGGACTAGAGCAGCACAGCCCAGGGGAATTATCCCGAGCAGGCTCAGGGCACTGAGCAGTCCTGCTGGGGTCCCTCCATGGGAGACATGTCCTGAAACCTGGGAGTGACTGCACGGGGTGCCCACGGTGGGGAAAGGACAGAGGGGGAGAGCAAGGCTCCAGTGTGTCCTGAGAGGGCCTGGCTGTTTGCCCTTGGGATCTGGGGGGTTTCCCCACAGAAGGAGGGCAGGAGGGACAGAGGGAGGGCAGGATGGATAGCTGTGGCACTGCCTGCTGCAGTTTGCCCCAGGGCTTTAGGGAGGATTTCTTCTGTGTGTGAGGGGGAGAGTCCCAGGTCCCTGCACTGCTGCAGCCACCCCTCCCAGGGATGTTGCTGAGGGCAGGGAAAGAGTGTGGAGAGTGACCAGGAGGCAGCCCAGAGCTCCCCAGGCCCCTGGGCAGCTTTGGCCATGTCTATTCACATCTGGCTCCCATGGCCTTACCCGACTCCCTGGCAGTGCCCAGTTCCCTGGGGCAGAAAGAGATCCCAGCACACACTGGAAAATGTTCTCATCTGTGCTGCATTGTAGATGAGGGTGCTGGGAAGGCTTCTCCATCAGCTTGGATGAATAAAGTTTTGAAGCCCTTGGAGCCTCCTGCAGGTATGTTCTCAGTGTGCCACCAAGGAAGAATTGTAGACAAGCGGGCAGGCACCAGGTGACAGAAGCTTCTGTGTCTGTTGTGTTACAGATGTGTCTACAGGGAAGACTTCTCCAGCTTCTCCAGCTGCTACCTTGGATGCTGCACTCAAGCCCAGCTCCCATCTCAGGGGTGAGTAGTGTGTCCCTGCTGACCCCACAGGCTGAGCCCTGCTTTTCTGGGATCCATTCCTGGGAAATGGAACTATTTTTCTCTAAGGTACTCCAACAGGGAAAATCCAAGATACAACAGATCTGGAACCATCCAAACAGATGAGGCAAGAGCTGAAGGAACCCCTGCAGACAAGAGAAGGTGGGTGCATTTCCCTCATGCTTCCCCTGGGAGTCAGCAGCCGGGGGCTTTGGCTGCACATCTGGACACGCCGTGCCCGGCACAGTGGGAAGGGATCCATGGCAGCCTCGCTGCCCCGCTGCTGCTTTCACGCCCTGCAGGGCTGTTTCCCAGCCTGGCCTGGCTGCAGCTTCTGCCCAGCCTCTGCAGGAAGGCATTTGGCATCAGCTGACAGGCCATGCCCTAACTGTAACACACCCTGAGATCCCCCACTATATCCAGCCCTGCAGATTAGGAAAAGGGTGGCTGTTTGGTGGTGGAAGTGCTCTCATCATGCCACTGTAACCTGGCCATTTTCCTGCTCCATAAATTTCACAAATATTACCTCTGATGCCACCACCCAAGTGGGAAACAGCTCCATCTGATGCAGCTGTCTCCCTTCCTTTGTCAAGAGATGGACATAGTGCTTCAGTGGAAGGTGGTATTTCTTGAAGGAAGCACTCCATCTTCGGTGCCAGCCCCTGCTGCAGGAAGGAAGGCGATGCCAGACACGGGCACAGGCACAGCAGGTAATTGCTGTGCCGGGCTCAGGCCTGGCCGGGGCTGTGTGGCTGCAGCTCTTCCCCCAGGGCCTGCCCTTGCCCGGCCCGGCAGCAGCCAAAGCTGGAGGCGCCTCGGCTTCCAGGCCTCTGGAGCTGGTTCAGAGCCCCGGGGAAACGGGACTGGTGCAGCAACGTCCCTGGCGCTGCAGCTGCTGCGGAGCTGGCCCTGAGTGCCCAGAGGCCCAAGGCACAGGAGCAGCCCCGAGCGGGAGCCCTGCCGCCAGCCCAGGTGCCAGAGCCAGCCCTGGCACACAATGGAAACAGTTGTCATCTTGGTTTGCTTCCAGACTGGGATGCTGGGAAGGATTCTCCATTAGCCTGGCGCTCTGAAGTTGTGAAGCCCTCTGAGCATTCTGCAGGTATGTTCTCACTGTCCCACCAAGGCGTAATGTTTGACTGACTGGTAAGAACCAGGTGACAGAAGCTTCTGTGGCTGTTGTGTTACAGGCGTGTCTGCAGGGACGACCTCACCAACTCCTACCTTGGATGCTGCACAAAAGGCCAGCTCCCATGGCAGGGGTGAGTAGTGTGTCCCTGCTGACCCCTCAGGCTGAGCCCTGCTTTTGTGGGGTCCATTCCTGGGAAATGGAACTACTTTCTCTTAAGGTCCTCTGACAGGAGAGACCAAAGACATGGCAGGCAGGAAATTCCAGGACCCATTAGAAATCATGTGGCAAATGCTGAAGGAATGTCTGCAGAGAAGACAAGGTGGGTGCATTTCCCTCATGCTGCTCCTGGGACTCAGCAGCCGGGGGCTTTGGCTGCACATCTGGACACGTCGTGCCCGGCACAGCAGGAAGGGATCCATGGCAGCCTCGCTGCCCCGCTGCTGCTTTCACGCCCTGCAGGGCTGTTTCCCAGCCTGGCCTGGCTGAAGCTTCTGCCCAGCCTCTGCAGGAAGGCATTTGGCATCAGCTGGCAGACGGCCCCAATTGCACCACAGGCCATGCCCACCCTCAGATGCCCTGCAATTTCCTGGTGTCCAGGCAGATCAGATGTTGGGGCTGTTTGGGGAAGGAAGCAGCCTTGGGTTGTCCCAAAATCCTGGGTGTTTTCTGATCCTTATGCATTCCTTTCACAAGTGATGCCTCCTGAAATTGTCCCCTTCCCCATTCCCAGTCAGGAATGTTTTCATCTGATCCAGCTGTCTCTTTTCCATTCTCCAGAAATGAAAGGAGAGCCTGCGGAGAAAGAAGCATTTCCCGGAAGAAGCAGTGGTTGCATGCCAGCCTCAGCTCCAGGAAGGGAGGCCATGCCAGGCACAGGCACAGGAGGTAATTGCTGTGCCTCTGGGCCTGAGCCCTGCTGAGGCTTGAGCTGCCCTCTCTGCTGTTTGGCAGTGCGGGCACAGCCTGGACTAGAGCAGCACAGCCCAGGGGAATTATCCCGAGCAGGCTCAGGGCACTGAGCAGTCCTGCTGGGGTCCCTCCATGGGAGACATGTCCTGAAACCTGGGAGTGACTGCACGGGGTGCCCACGGTGGGGAAAGGACAGAGGGGGAGAGCAAGGCTCCAGTGTGTCCTGAGAGGGCCTGGCTGTTTGCCCTTGGGATCTGGGGGGTTTCCCCACAGAAGGAGGGCAGGAGGGACAGAGGGAGGGCAGGATGGATAGCTGTGGCACTGCCTGCTGCAGTTTTCCCCCATGCTTTCGGGAGGATTTCTTCTGTGTGTGAGGGGGAGAGTTCCAGGTCCCTGCACTGCTGCAGCCACCCCTCCCAGGGATGTTGCTGAGGGCAGGGAAAGAGTGTGGAGAGTGACCAGGAGCCAGCCCAGAGCTCCCCAGGCCCCTGGGCAGCTTTGGCCATGTCTATTCACATCTGGCTCCCATGGCCTTACCCGACTCCCTGGCAGTGCCCAGTTCCCTGGGGCAGAAAGAGATCCCAGCACACACTGGAAAATGTTCTCATCTGTGCTGCATTGTAGATGAGGGTGCTGGGAAGGCTTCTCCATCAGCTTGGATGAATAAAGTTTTGAAGCCCTTGGAGCCTCCTGCAGGTATGTTCTCAGTGTGCCACCAAGGAAGAATTGTAGACAAGCGGGCAGGCACCAGGTGACAGAAGCTTCTGTGTCTGTTGTGTTACAGATGTGTCTACAGGGAAGACTTCTCCAGCTTCTCCAGCTGCTACCTTGGATGCTGCACTCAAGCCCAGCTCCCATCTCAGGGGTGAGTAGTGTGTCCCTGCTGACCCCACAGGCTGAGCCCTGCTTTTCTGGGATCCATTCCTGGGAAATGGAACTATTTTTCTCTAAGGTACTCCAACAGGGAAAATCCAAGATACAACAGATAAGATATCCCTGGAACCATCCAAACAGATGAGGCAAGAGCTGAAGGAACCCCTGCAGACAAGAGAAGGTGGGTGCATTTCCCTCATGCTTCCCCTGGGAGTCAGCAGCCGGGGGCTTTGGCTGCACATCTGGACACGCCGTGCCCGGCACAGTGGGAAGGGATCCATGGCAGCCTCGCTGCCCCGCTGCTGCTTTCACGCCCTGCAGGGCTGTTTCCCAGCCTGGCCTGGCTGCAGCTTCTGCCCAGCCTCTGCAGGAAGGCATTTGGCATCAGCTGACAGGCCATGCCCTAACTGTAACACACCCTGAGATCCCCCACTATATCCAGCCCTGCAGATTAGGAAAAGGGTGGCTGTTTGGTGGTGGAAGTGCTCTCATCATGCCACTGTAACCTGGCCATTTTCCTGCTCCATAAATTTCACAAATATTACCTCTGATGCCACCACCCAAGTGGGAAACAGCTCCATCTGATGCAGCTGTCTCCCTTCCTTTGTCAAGAGATGGACATAGTGCTTCAGTGGAAGGTGGTATTTCTTGAAGGAAGCACTCCATCTTCGGTGCCAGCCCCTGCTGCAGGAAGGAAGGCGATGCCAGACACGGGCACAGGCACAGCAGGTAATTGCTGTGCCGGGCTCAGGCCTGGCCGGGGCTGTGTGGCAGCAGCTCTTCCCCCAGGGCCTGCCCTTGCCCGGCCCGGCAGCAGCCAAAGCTGGAGGCGCCTCGGCTTCCAGGCCTCTGGAGCTGGTTCAGAGCCCCGGGGAAACGGGACTGGTGCAGCAACGTCCCTGGCGCTGCAGCTGCTGCGGAGCTGGCCCTGAGTGCCCAGAGGCCCAAGGCACAGGAGCAGCCCCGAGCGGGAGCCCTGCCGCCAGCCCAGGTGCCAGAGCCAGCCCTGGCACACAATGGAAACAGTTGTCATCTTGGTTTGCTTCCAGACTGGGATGCTGGGAAGGATTCTCCATTAGCCTGGCGCTCTGAAGTTGTGAAGCCCTCTGAGCATTCTGCAGGTATGTTCTCACTGTCCCACCAAGGCGTAATGTTTGACTGACTGGTAAGAACCAGGTGACAGAAGCTTCTGTGGCTGTTGTGTTACAGGCGTGTCTGCAGGGACGACCTCACCAACTCCTACCTTGGATGCTGCACAAAAGGCCAGCTCCCATGGCAGGGGTGAGTAGTGTGTCCCTGCTGACCCCTCAGGCTGAGCCCTGCTTTTGTGGGGTCCATTCCTGGGAAATGGAACTACTTTCTCTTAAGGTCCTCTGACAGGAGAGACCAAAGACATGGCAGGCAGGAAATTCCAGGACCCATTAGAAATCATGTGGCAAATGCTGAAGGAATGTCTGCAGAGAAGACAAGGTGGGTGCATTTCCCTCATGCTGCTCCTGGGACTCAGCAGCCGGGGGCTTTGGCTGCACATCTGGACACGTCGTGCCCGGCACAGCAGGAAGGGATCCATGGCAGCCTCGCTGCCCCGCTGCTGCTTTCACGCCCTGCAGGGCTGTTTCCCAGCCTGGCCTGGCTGAAGCTTCTGCCCAGCCTCTGCAGGAAGGCATTTGGCATCAGCTGGCAGACGGCCCCAATTGCACCACAGGCCATGCCCACCCTCAGATGCCCTGCAATTTCCTGGTGTCCAGGCAGATCAGATGTTGGGGCTGTTTGGGGAAGGAAGCAGCCTTGGGTTGTCCCAAAATCCTGGGTGTTTTCTGATCCTTATGCATTCCTTTCACAAGTGATGCCTCCTGAAATTGTCCCCTTCCCCATTCCCAGTCAGGAATGTTTTCATCTGATCCAGCTGTCTCTTTTCCATTCTCCAGAAATGAAAGGAGAGCCTGCGGAGAAAGAAGCATTTCCCGGAAGAAGCAGTGGTTGCATGCCAGCCTCAGCTCCAGGAAGGGAGGCCATGCCAGGCACAGGCACAGGAGGTAATTGCTGTGCCTCTGGGCCTGAGCCCTGCTGAGGCTTGAGCTGCCCTCTCTGCTGTTTGGCAGTGCGGGCACAGCCTGGACTAGAGCAGCACAGCCCAGGGGAATTATCCCGAGCAGGCTCAGGGCACTGAGCAGTCCTGCTGGGGTCCCTCCATGGGAGACATGTCCTGAAACCTGGGAGTGACTGCACGGGGTGCCCACGGTGGGGAAAGGACAGAGGGGGAGAGCAAGGCTCCAGTGTGTCCTGAGAGGGCCTGGCTGTTTGCCCTTGGGATCTGGGGGGTTTCCCCACAGAAGGAGGGCAGGAGGGACAGAGGGAGGGCAGGATGGATAGCTGTGGCACTGCCTGCTGCAGTTTTCCCCCATGCTTTCGGGAGGATTTCTTCTGTGTGTGAGGGGGAGAGTTCCAGGTCCCTGCACTGCTGCAGCCACCCCTCCCAGGGATGTTGCTGAGGGCAGGGAAAGAGTGTGGAGAGTGACCAGGAGCCAGCCCAGAGCTCCCCAGGCCCCTGGGCAGCTTTGGCCATGTCTATTCACATCTGGCTCCCATGGCCTTACCCGACTCCCTGGCAGTGCCCAGTTCCCTGGGGCAGAAAGAGATCCCAGCACACACTGGAAAATGTTCTCATCTGTGCTGCATTGTAGATGAGGGTGCTGGGAAGGCTTCTCCATCAGCTTGGATGAATAAAGTTTTGAAGCCCTTGGAGCCTCCTGCAGGTATGTTCTCAGTGTGCCACCAAGGAAGAATTGTAGACAAGCGGGCAGGCACCAGGTGACAGAAGCTTCTGTGGCTGTTGTGTTACAGATGTGTCTACAGGGAAGACTTCTCCAGCTTCTCCAGCTGCTACCTTGGATGCTGCACTCAAGCCCAGCTCCCATCTCAGGGGTGAGTAGTGTGTCCCTGCTGACCCCACAGGCTGAGCCCTGCTTTTCTGGGATCCATTCCTGGGAAATGGAACTATTTTTCTCTAAGGTACTCCAACAGGGAAAATCCAAGATACAACAGATAAGATATCCCTGGAACCATCCAAACAGATGAGGCAAGAGCTGAAGGAACCCCTGCAGACAAGAGAAGGTGGGTGCATTTCCCTCATGCTTCCCCTGGGAGTCAGCAGCCGGGGGCTTTGGCTGCACATCTGGACACGCCGTGCCCGGCACAGTGGGAAGGGATCCATGGCAGCCTCGCTGCCCCGCTGCTGCTTTCACGCCCTGCAGGGCTGTTTCCCAGCCTGGCCTGGCTGCAGCTTCTGCCCAGCCTCTGCAGGAAGGCATTTGGCATCAGCTGACAGGCCATGCCCTAACTGTAACACACCCTGAGATCCCCCACTATATCCAGCCCTGCAGATTAGGAAAAGGGTGGCTGTTTGGTGGTGGAAGTGCTCTCATCATGCCACTGTAACCTGGCCATTTTCCTGCTCCATAAATTTCACAAATATTACCTCTGATGCCACCACCCAAGTGGGAAACAGCTCCATCTGATGCAGCTGTCTCCCTTCCTTTGTCAAGAGATGGACATAGTGCTTCAGTGGAAGGTGGTATTTCTTGAAGGAAGCACTCCATCTTCGGTGCCAGCCCCTGCTGCAGGAAGGAAGGCGATGCCAGACACGGGCACAGGCACAGCAGGTAATTGCTGTGCCGGGCTCAGGCCTGGCCGGGGCTGTGTGGCTGCAGCTCTTCCCCCAGGGCCTGCCCTTGCCCGGCCCGGCAGCAGCCAAAGCTGGAGGCGCCTCGGCTTCCAGGCCTCTGGAGCTGGTTCAGAGCCCCGGGGAAACGGGACTGGTGCAGCAACGTCCCTGGCGCTGCAGCTGCTGCGGAGCTGGCCCTGAGTGCCCAGAGGCCCAAGGCACAGGAGCAGCCCCGAGCGGGAGCCCTGCCGCCAGCCCAGGTGCCAGAGCCAGCCCTGGCACACAATGGAAACAGTTGTCATCTTGGTTTGCTTCCAGACTGGGATGCTGGGAAGGATTCTCCATTAGCCTGGCGCTCTGAAGTTGTGAAGCCCTCTGAGCATTCTGCAGGTATGTTCTCACTGTCCCACCAAGGCGTAATGTTTGACTGACTGGTAAGAACCAGGTGACAGAAGCTTCTGTGGCTGTTGTGTTACAGGCGTGTCTGCAGGGACGACCTCACCAACTCCTACCTTGGATGCTGCACAAAAGGCCAGCTCCCATGGCAGGGGTGAGTAGTGTGTCCCTGCTGACCCCTCAGGCTGAGCCCTGCTTTTGTGGGGTCCATTCCTGGGAAATGGAACTACTTTCTCTTAAGGTCCTCTGACAGGAGAGACCAAAGACATGGCAGGCAGGAAATTCCAGGACCCATTAGAAATCATGTGGCAAATGCTGAAGGAATGTCTGCAGAGAAGACAAGGTGGGTGCATTTCCCTCATGCTGCTCCTGGGACTCAGCAGCCGGGGGCTTTGGCTGCACATCTGGACACGTCGTGCCCGGCACAGCAGGAAGGGATCCATGGCAGCCTCGCTGCCCCGCTGCTGCTTTCACGCCCTGCAGGGCTGTTTCCCAGCCTGGCCTGGCTGAAGCTTCTGCCCAGCCTCTGCAGGAAGGCATTTGGCATCAGCTGGCAGACGGCCCCAATTGCACCACAGGCCATGCCCACCCTCAGATGCCCTGCAATTTCCTGGTGTCCAGGCAGATCAGATGTTGGGGCTGTTTGGGGAAGGAAGCAGCCTTGGGTTGTCCCAAAATCCTGGGTGTTTTCTGATCCTTATGCATTCCTTTCACAAGTGATGCCTCCTGAAATTGTCCCCTTCCCCATTCCCAGTCAGGAATGTTTTCATCTGATCCAGCTGTCTCTTTTCCATTCTCCAGAAATGAAAGGAGAGCCTGCGGAGAAAGAAGCATTTCCCGGAAGAAGCAGTGGTTGCATGCCAGCCTCAGCTCCAGGAAGGGAGGCCATGCCAGGCACAGGCACAGGAGGTAATTGCTGTGCCTCTGGGCCTGAGCCCTGCTGAGGCTTGAGCTGCCCTCTCTGCTGTTTGGCAGTGCGGGCACAGCCTGGACTAGAGCAGCACAGCCCAGGGGAATTATCCCGAGCAGGCTCAGGGCACTGAGCAGTCCTGCTGGGGTCCCTCCATGGGAGACATGTCCTGAAACCTGGGAGTGACTGCACGGGGTGCCCACGGTGGGGAAAGGACAGAGGGGGAGAGCAAGGCTCCAGTGTGTCCTGAGAGGGCCTGGCTGTTTGCCCTTGGGATCTGGGGGGTTTCCCCACAGAAGGAGGGCAGGAGGGACAGAGGGAGGGCAGGATGGATAGCTGTGGCACTGCCTGCTGCAGTTTTCCCCCATGCTTTCGGGAGGATTTCTTCTGTGTGTGAGGGGGAGAGTTCCAGGTCCCTGCACTGCTGCAGCCACCCCTCCCAGGGATGTTGCTGAGGGCAGGGAAAGAGTGTGGAGAGTGACCAGGAGCCAGCCCAGAGCTCCCCAGGCCCCTGGGCAGCTTTGGCCATGTCTATTCACATCTGGCTCCCATGGCCTTACCCGACTCCCTGGCAGTGCCCAGTTCCCTGGGGCAGAAAGAGATCCCAGCACACACTGGAAAATGTTCTCATCTGTGCTGCATTGTAGATGAGGGTGCTGGGAAGGCTTCTCCATCAGCTTGGATGAATAAAGTTTTGAAGCCCTTGGAGCCTCCTGCAGGTATGTTCTCAGTGTGCCACCAAGGAAGAATTGTAGACAAGCGGGCAGGCACCAGGTGACAGAAGCTTCTGTGGCTGTTGTGTTACAGATGTGTCTACAGGGAAGACTTCTCCAGCTTCTCCAGCTGCTACCTTGGATGCTGCACTCAAGCCCAGCTCCCATCTCAGGGGTGAGTAGTGTGTCCCTGCTGACCCCACAGGCTGAGCCCTGCTTTTCTGGGATCCATTCCTGGGAAATGGAACTATTTTTCTCTAAGGTACTCCAACAGGGAAAATCCAAGATACAACAGATAAGATATCCCTGGAACCATCCAAACAGATGAGGCAAGAGCTGAAGGAACCCCTGCAGACAAGAGAAGGTGGGTGCATTTCCCTCATGCTTCCCCTGGGAGTCAGCAGCCGGGGGCTTTGGCTGCACATCTGGACACGCCGTGCCCGGCACAGTGGGAAGGGATCCATGGCAGCCTCGCTGCCCCGCTGCTGCTTTCACGCCCTGCAGGGCTGTTTCCCAGCCTGGCCTGGCTGCAGCTTCTGCCCAGCCTCTGCAGGAAGGCATTTGGCATCAGCTGACAGGCCATGCCCTAACTGTAACACACCCTGAGATCCCCCACTATATCCAGCCCTGCAGATTAGGAAAAGGGTGGCTGTTTGGTGGTGGAAGTGCTCTCATCATGCCACTGTAACCTGGCCATTTTCCTGCTCCATAAATTTCACAAATATTACCTCTGATGCCACCACCCAAGTGGGAAACAGCTCCATCTGATGCAGCTGTCTCCCTTCCTTTGTCAAGAGATGGACATAGTGCTTCAGTGGAAGGTGGTATTTCTTGAAGGAAGCACTCCATCTTCGGTGCCAGCCCCTGCTGCAGGAAGGAAGGCGATGCCAGACACGGGCACAGGCACAGCAGGTAATTGCTGTGCCGGGCTCAGGCCTGGCCGGGGCTGTGTGGCTGCAGCTCTTCCCCCAGGGCCTGCCCTTGCCCGGCCCGGCAGCAGCCAAAGCTGGAGGCGCCTCGGCTTCCAGGCCTCTGGAGCTGGTTCAGAGCCCCGGGGAAACGGGACTGGTGCAGCAACGTCCCTGGCGCTGCAGCTGCTGCGGAGCTGGCCCTGAGTGCCCAGAGGCCCAAGGCACAGGAGCAGCCCCGAGCGGGAGCCCTGCCGCCAGCCCAGGTGCCAGAGCCAGCCCTGGCACACAATGGAAACAGTTGTCATCTTGGTTTGCTTCCAGACTGGGATGCTGGGAAGGATTCTCCATTAGCCTGGCGCTCTGAAGTTGTGAAGCCCTCTGAGCATTCTGCAGGTATGTTCTCACTGTCCCACCAAGGCGTAATGTTTGACTGACTGGTAAGAACCAGGTGACAGAAGCTTCTGTGGCTGTTGTGTTACAGGCGTGTCTGCAGGGACGACCTCACCAACTCCTACCTTGGATGCTGCACAAAAGGCCAGCTCCCATGGCAGGGGTGAGTAGTGTGTCCCTGCTGACCCCTCAGGCTGAGCCCTGCTTTTGTGGGGTCCATTCCTGGGAAATGGAACTACTTTCTCTTAAGGTCCTCTGACAGGAGAGACCAAAGACATGGCAGGCAGGAAATTCCAGGACCCATTAGAAATCATGTGGCAAATGCTGAAGGAATGTCTGCAGAGAAGACAAGGTGGGTGCATTTCCCTCATGCTGCTCCTGGGACTCAGCAGCCGGGGGCTTTGGCTGCACATCTGGACACGTCGTGCCCGGCACAGCAGGAAGGGATCCATGGCAGCCTCGCTGCCCCGCTGCTGCTTTCACGCCCTGCAGGGCTGTTTGCCAGCCTGGCCTGGCTGCAGCTTCTGCCCAGCCTCTGCAGGAAGGCATTTGGCATCAGCTGGCAGACGGCCCCAATTGCACCACAGGCCATGCCCACCCTCAGATGCCCTGCAATTTCCTGGTGTCCAGGCAGATCAGATGTTGGGGCTGTTTGGGGAAGGAAGCAGCCTTGGGTTGTCCCAAAATCCTGGGTGTTTTCTGATCCTTATGCATTCCTTTCACAAGTGATGCCTCCTGAAATTGTCCCCTTCCCCATTCCCAGTCAGGAATGTTTTCATCTGATCCAGCTGTCTCTTTTCCATTCTCCAGAAATGAAAGGAGAGCCTGAGGAGAAAGAAGCATTTCCCGGAAGAAGCAGTGGTTGCATGCCAGCCTCAGCTCCAGGAAGGGAGGCCATGCCAGGCACAGGCACAGGAGGTAATTGCTGTGCCTCTGGGCCTGAGCCCTGCTGAGGCTTGAGCTGCCCTCTCTGCTGTTTGGCAGTGCGGGCACAGCCTGGACTAGAGCAGCACAGCCCAGGGGAATTATCCCGAGCAGGCTCAGGGCACTGAGCAGTCCTGCTGGGGTCCCTCCATGGGAGACATGTCCTGAAACCTGGGAGTGACTGCACGGGGTGCCCACGGTGGGGAAAGGACAGAGGGGGAGAGCAAGGCTCCAGTGTGTCCTGAGAGGGCCTGGCTGTTTGCCCTTGGGATCTGGGGCGTTTCCCCACAGAAGGAGGGCAGGAGGGACAGAGGGAGGGCAGGATGGATAGCTGTGGCACTGCCTGCTGCAGTTTGCCCCATGCTTTAGGGAGGATTTCTTCTGTGTGTGAGGGGGAGAGTTCCAGGTCCCTGCACTGCTGCAGCCACCCCTCCCAGGGATGTTGCTGAGGGCAGGGAAAGAGTGTGGAGAGTGACCAGGAGCCAGCCCAGAGCTCCCCAGGCCCCTGGGCAGCTTTGGCCATGTCTATTCACATCTGGCTCCCATGGCCTTACCCGACTCCCTGGCAGTGCCCAGTTCCCTGGGGCAGAAAGAGATCCCAGCACACACTGGAAAATGTTCTCATCTGTGCTGCATTGTAGATGAGGGTGCTGGGAAGGCTTCTCCATCAGCTTGGATGAATAAAGTTTTGAAGCCCTTGGAGCCTCCTGCAGGTATGTTCTCAGTGTGCCACCAAGGAAGAATTGTAGACAAGCGGGCAGGCACCAGGTGACAGAAGCTTCTGTGGCTGTTGTGTTACAGATGTGTCTACAGGGAAGACTTCTCCAGCTTCTCCAGCTGCTACCTTGGATGCTGCACTCAAGCCCAGCACCCATCTCAGGGGTGAGTAGTGTGTCCCTGCTGACCCCACAGGCTGAGCCCTGCTTTTCTGGGATCCATTCCTGGGAAATGGAACTATTTTTCTCTAAGGTACTCCAACAGGGAAAATCCAAGATACAACAGATAAGATATCCCTGGAACCATCCAAACAGATGAGGCAAGAGCTGAAGGAACCCCTGCAGACAAGAGAAGGTGGGTGCATTTCCCTCATGCTTCCCCTGGGAGTCAGCAGCCGGGGGCTTTGGCTGCACATCTGGACACGCCGTGCCCGGCACAGTGGGAAGGGATCCATGGCAGCCTCGCTGCCCCGCTGCTGCTTTCATGCCCTGCAGGGCTGTTTCCCAGCCTGGCCTGGCTGCAGCTTCTGCCCAGCCTCTGCAGGAAGGCATTTGGCATCAGCTGACAGGCCATGCCCTAACTGTAACACACCCTGAGATCCCCCACTATATCCAGCCCTGCAGATTAGGAAAAGGTGGCTGTTTGGTGGTGGAAGTGCTCTCATCATGCCACTGTAACCTGGCCATTTTCCTGCTCCATAAATTTCACAAATATTACCTCTGATGCCACCACCCAAGTGGGAAACAGCTCCATCTGATGCAGCTGTCTCCCTTCCTTTGTCAAGAGATGGACATAGTGCTTCAGTGGAAGGTGGTATTTCTTGAAGGAAGCACTCCATCTTCGGTGCCAGCCCCTGCTGCAGGAAGGAAGGCGATGGCAGACAGGGGCACAGGCACAGCAGGTAATTGCTGTGCCGGGCTCAGGCCTGGCCGGGGCTGTGTGGCAGCAGCTCTTCCCCCAGGGCCTGCCCTTGCCCGGCCCGGCAGCAGCCAAAGCTGGAGGCGCCTCGGCTTCCAGGCCTCTGGAGCTGGTTCAGAGCCCCGGGGAAACGGGACTGGTGCAGCAACGTCCCTGGCGCTGCAGCTGCTGCGGAGCTGGCCCTGAGTGCCCAGAGGCCCAAGGCACAGGAGCAGCCCCGAGCGGGAGCCCTGCCGCCAGCCCAGGGCCAGAGCCAGCCCTGGCACACAATGGAAACAGTTGTCATCTTGGTTTGCTTCCAGACTGGGATGCTGGGAAGGATTCTCCATTAGCCTGGCGCTCTGAAGTTGTGAAGCCCTCTGAGCATTCTGCAGGTATGTTCTCACTGTCCCACCAAGGTGTAATGTTTGACTGACTGGTAAGAACCAGGTGACAGAAGCTTCTGTGGCTGTTGTGTTACAGGCGTGTCTGCAGGGACGACCTCACCAACTCCTACCTTGGATGCTGCACAAAAGGCCAGCTCCCATGGCAGGGGTGAGTAGTGTGTCCCTGCTGACCCCTCAGGCTGAGCCCTGCTTTTGTGGGGTCCATTCCTGGGAAATGGAACTACTTTCTCTTAAGGTCCTCTGACAGGAGAGACCAAAGACATGGCAGGCAGGAAATTCCAGGACCCATTAGAAATCATGTGGCAAATGCTGAAGGAATGTCTGCAGAGAAGACAAGGTGGGTGCATTTCCCTCATGCTGCTCCTGGGACTCAGCAGCCGGGGGCTTTGGCTGCACATCTGGACACGTCGTGCCCGGCACAGCGGGAAGGGATCCATGGCAGCCTCGCTGCCCCGCTGCTGCTTTCACGCCCTGCAGGGCTGTTTCCCAGCCTGGCCTGGCTGAAGCTTCTGCCCAGCCTCTGCAGGAAGGCATTTGGCATCAGCTGGCAGACGGCCCCAATTGCACCACAGGCCATGCCCACCCTCAGATGCCCTGCAATTTCCTGGTGTCCAGGCAGATCAGATGTTGGGGCTGTTTGGGGAAGGAAGCAGCCTTGGGTTGTCCCAAAATCCTGGGTGTTTTCTGATCCTTATGCATTCCTTTCACAAGTGATGCCTCCTGAAATTGTCCCCTTCCCCATTCCCAGTCAGGAATGTTTTCATCTGATCCAGCTGTCTCTTCTCCATTCTCCAGAAATGAAAGGAGAGCCTGCGGAGAAAGAAGCATTTCCCGGAGGAAGCAGTGGTTGCATGCCAGCCTCAGCTCCAGGAAGGGAGGCCATGCCAGGCACAGGCACAGGAGGTAATTGCTGTGCCTCTGGGCCTGAGCCCTGCTGAGGCTTGAGCTGCCCTCTCTGCTGTTTGGCAGTGCGGGCACAGCCTGGACTAGAGCAGCACAGCCCAGGGGAATTATCCCGAGCAGGCGCAGGGCACTGAGCAGTCCTGCTGGGGTCCCTCCATGGGAGACATGTCCTGAAACCTGGCAGTGACTGCACGGGGTGCCCACGGTGGGGAAAGGACAGAGGGGGAGAGCAAGGCTCCAGTGTGTCCTGAGAGGGCCTGGCTGTTTGCCCTTGGGATCTGGGGGGTTTCCCCACAGAAGGAGGGCAGGAGGGACAGAGGGAGGGCAGGATGGATAGCTGTGGCACTGCCTGCTGCAGTTTTCCCCCATGCTTTAGGGAGGATTTCTTCTGTGTGTGAGGGGGAGAGTTCCAGGTCCCTGCACTGCTGCAGCCACCCCTCCCAGGGATGTTGCTGAGGGCAGGGAAAGAGTGTGGAGAGTGACCAGGAGCCAGCCCAGAGCTCCCCAGGCCCCTGGGCAGCTTTGGCCATGTCTATTCACATCTGGCTCCCATGGCCTTACCCGACTCCCTGGCAGTGCCCAGTTCCCTGGGGCAGAAAGAGATCCCAGCACACACTGGAAAATGTTCTCATCTGTGCTGCATTGTAGATGAGGGTGCTGGGAAGGCTTCTCCATCAGCTTGGATGAATAAAGTTTTGAAGCCCTTGGAGCCTCCTGCAGGTATGTTCTCAGTGTGCCACCAAGGAAGAATTGTAGACAAGCGGGCAGGCACCAGGTGACAGAAGCTTCTGTGGCTGTTGTGTTACAGATGTGTCTACAGGGAAGACTTCTCCAGCTTCTCCAGCTGCTACCTTGGATGCTGCACTCAAGCCCAGCACCCATCTCAGGGGTGAGTAGTGTGTCCCTGCTGACCCCACAGGCTGAGCCCTGCTTTTCTGGGATCCATTCCTGGGAAATGGAACTATTTTTCTCTAAGGTACTCCAACAGGGAAAATCCAAGATACAACAGATAAGATATCCCTGGAACCATCCAAACAGATGAGGCAAGAGCTGAAGGAACCCCTGCAGACAAGAGAAGGTGGGTGCATTTCCCTCATGCTTCCCCTGGGAGTCAGCAGCCGGGGGCTTTGGCTGCACATCTGGACACGCCGTGCCCGGCACAGTGGGAAGGGATCCATGGCAGCCTCGCTGCCCCGCTGCTGCTTTCACGCCCTGCAGGGCTGTTTCCCAGCCTGGCCTGGCTGCAGCTTCTGCCCAGCCTCTGCAGGAAGGCATTTGGCATCAGCTGACAGGCCATGCCCTAACTGTAACACACCCTGAGATCCCCCACTATATCCAGCCCTGCAGATTAGGAAAAGGTGGCTGTTTGGTGGTGGAAGTGCTCTCATCATGCCACTGTAACCTGGCCATTTTCCTGCTCCATAAATTTGACAAATATTACCTCTGATGCCACCACCCAAGTGGGAAACAGCTCCATCTGATGCAGCTGTCTCCCTTCCTTTGTCAAGAGATGGACATAGTGCTTCAGTGGAAGGTGGTATTTCTTGAAGGAAGCACTCCATCTTCGGTGCCAGCCCCTGCTGCAGGAAGGAAGGCGATGGCAGACAGGGGCACAGGCACAGCAGGTAATTGCTGTGCCGGGCTCAGGCCTGGCCGGGGCTGTGTGGCAGCAGCTCTTCCCCCAGGGCCTGCCCTTGCCCGGCCCGGCAGCAGCCAAAGCTGGAGGCGCCTCGGCTTCCAGGCCTCTGGAGCTGGTTCAGAGCCCCGGGGAAACGGGACTGGTGCAGCAACGTCCCTGGCGCTGCAGCTGCTGCGGAGCTGGCCCTGAGTGCCCAGAGGCCCAAGGCACAGGAGCAGCCCCCAGCGGGAGCCCTGCCGCCAGCCCAGGGCCAGAGCCAGCCCCGGCACACAATGGAAACAGTTCTCATCTTGGTTTGCTTCCAGACTGGGATGCTGGGAAGGATTCTCCATTAGCCTGGCGCTCTGAAGTTGTGAAGCCCTCTGGGCATTCTGCAGGTATGTTCTCACTGTCCCACCAAGGCGTAATGTTTGACTGACTGGTAAGAACCAGGTGACAGAAGCTTCTGTGGCTGTTGTGTTACAGGCGTGTCTGCAGGGACGACCTCACCAACTCCTACCTTGGATGCTGCACAAAAGGCCAGCTCCCATGGCAGGGGTGAGTAGTGTGTCCCTGCTGACCCCTCAGGCTGAGCCCTGCTTTTGTGGGGTCCATTGCTGGGAAATGGAACTACTTTCTCTTAAGGTCCTCTGACAGGAAAGACCAAAGACATGGCAGGCAGGAAATTCCAGGACCCATTAGAAATCATGTGGCAAATGCTGAAGGAATGTCTGCAGAGAAGAGAAGGTGGGTGCATTTCCCTCATGCTGCTCCTGGGACTCAGCAGCCGGGGGCTTTGGCTGCACATCTGGACACGCCATGCCCGGCACAGCAGGAAGGGATCCATGGCAGCCTCACTGCCCCGCTGCTGCTTTCACGCCCTGCAGGGCTGTTTCCCAGCCTGGCCTGGCTGAAGCTTCTGCCCAGCCTCTGCAGGAAGGCATTTGGCATCAGCTGGCAGACGGCCCCAATTGCACCACAGGCCATGCCCACCCTCAGATGCCCTGCAATTTCCTGGTGTCCAGGCAGATCAGATGTTGGGGCTGTTTGGGGAAGGAAGCAGCCTTGGGTTGTCCCAAAATCCTGGGTGTTTTCTGATCCTTATGCATTCCTTTCACAAGTGATGCCTCCTGAAATTGTCCCCTTCCCCATTCCCAGTCAGGAATGTTTTCATCTGATCCAGCTGTCTCTTCTCCATTCTCCAGAAATGAAAGGAGAGCCTGCGGAGAAAGAAGCATTTCCCGGAGGAAGCAGTGGTTGCATGCCAGCCTCAGCTCCAGGAAGGGAGGCCATGCCAGGCACAGGCACAGGAGGTAATTGCTGTGCCTCTGGGCCTGAGCCCTGCTGAGGCTTGAGCTGCCCTCTCTGCTGTTTGGCAGTGCGGGCACAGCCTGGACTAGAGCAGCACAGCCCAGGGGAATTATCCCGAGCAGGCGCAGGGCACTGAGCAGTCCTGCTGGGGTCCCTCCATGGGAGACATGTCCTGAAACCTGGCAGTGACTGCACGGGGTGCCCACGGTGGGGAAAGGACAGAGGGGGAGAGCAAGGCTCCAGTGTGTCCTGAGAGGGCCTGGCTGTTTGCCCTTGGGATCTGGGGGGTTTCCCCACAGAAGGAGGGCAGGAGGGACAGAGGGAGGGCAGGATGGATAGCTGTGGCACTGCCTGCTGCAGTTTTCCCCCATGCTTTAGGGAGGATTTCTTCTGTGTGTGAGGGGGAGAGTTCCAGGTCCCTGCACTGCTGCAGCCACCCCTCCCAGGGATGTTGCTGAGGGCAGGGAAAGAGTGTGGAGAGTGACCAGGAGGCAGCCCAGAGCTCCCCAGGCCCCTGGGCAGCTTTGGCCATGTCTATTCACATCTGGCTCCCATGGCCTTACCCGACTCCCTGGCAGTGCCCAGTTCCCTGGGGCAGAAAGAGATCCCAGCACACACTGGAAAATGTTCTCATCTGTGCTGCATTGTAGATGAGGGTGCTGGGAAGGCTTCTCCATCAGCTTGGATGAAGAAAGTTTTGAAGCCCTTGGAGCCTCCTGCAGGTATGTTCTCAGTGTGCCACCAAGGAAGAATTGTAGACAAGCGGGCAGGCACCCGGTGACAGAAGCTTCTGTGGCTGTTGTGTTACAGATGTGTCTACAGGGAAGACTTCTCCAGCTTCTCCAGCTGCTACCTTGGATGCTGCACTCAAGCCCAGCTCCCATCTCAGGGGTGAGTAGTGTGTCCCTGCTGACCCCACAGGCTGAGCCCTGCTTTTCTGGGATCCATTCCTGGGAATTGGAACTATTTTTCTCTAAGGTACTCCAACAGGGAAAATCCAAGATACAACAGATAAGATATCCCTGGAACCATCCAAACAGATGAGGCAAGAGCTGTAGGAACCCCTGCAGACAAGAGAAGGTGGGTGCATTTCCCTCATGCTTCCCCTGGGAGTCAGCAGCCGGGGGCTTTGGCTGCACATCTGGACACGCCGTGCCCGGCACAGTGGGAAGGGATCCATGGCAGCCTCGCTGCCCCGCTGCTGCTTTCACGCCCTGCAGGGCTGTTTCCCAGCCTGGCCTGGTTGCAGCTTCTGCCCAGCCTCTGCAGGAAGGCATTTGGCATCAGCTGACAGGCCATGCCCTAACTGTAACACACCCTGAGATCCCCCACTATATCCAGCCCTGCAGATTAGGAAAAGGTGGCTGTTTGGTGGTGGAAGTGCTCTCATCATGCCACTGTAACCTGGCCATTTTCCTGCTCCATAAATTTGACAAATATTACCTCTGATGCCACCACCCAAGTGGGAAACAGCTCCATCTGATGCAGCTGTCTCCCTTCCTTTGTCAAGAGATGGACATAGTGCTTCAGTGGAAGGTGGTATTTCTTGAAGGAAGCACTCCATCTTCGGTGCCAGCCCCTGCTGCAGGAAGGAAGGCGATGGCAGACACGGGCACAGGCACAGCAGGTAATTGCTGTGCCGGGCTCAGGCCTGGCCGGGGCTGTGTGGCTGCAGCTCTTCCCCCAGGGCCTGCCCTTGCCCGGCCCGGCAGCAGCCAAAGCTGGAGGCGCCTCGGCTTCCAGGCCTCTGGAGCTGGTTCAGAGCCCCGGGGAAACGGGACTGGTGCAGCAACGTCCCTGGCGCTGCAGCTGCTGCGGAGCTGGCCCTGAGTGCCCAGAGGCCCAAGGCACAGGAGCAGCCCCGAGCGGGAGCCCTGCCGCCAGCCCAGGGCCAGAGCCAGCCCTGGCACACAATGGAAACAGTTCTCATCTTGGTTTGCTTCCAGACTGGGATGCTGGGAAGGATTCTCCATTAGCCTGGCGCTCTGAAGTTGTGAAGCCCTCTGAGCATTCTGCAGGTATGTTCTCACTGTCCCACCAAGGCGTAATGTTTGACTGACTGGTAAGAACCAGGTGACAGAAGCTTCTGTGGCTGTTGTGTTACAGGCGTGTCTGCAGGGACGACCTCACCAACTCCTACCTTGGATGCTGCACAAAAGGCCAGCTCCCATGGCAGGGGTGAGTAGTGTGTCCCTGCTGACCCCTCAGGCTGAGCCCTGCTTTTGTGGGGTCCATTCCTGGGAAATGGAACTACTTTCTCTTAAGGTCCTCTGACAGGAGAGACCAAAGACATGGCAGGCAGGAAATTCCAGGACCCATTAGAAATCATGTGGCAAATGCTGAAGGAATGTCTGCAGAGAAGACAAGGTGGGTGCATTTCCCTCATGCTGCTCCTGCGACCCAGCAGCCGGGGGCTTTGGCTGCACATCTGGACACGTCGTGCCCGGCACAGCAGGAAGGGATCCATGGCAGCCTCGCTGCCCCGCTGCTGCTTTCACGCCCTGCAGGGCTGTTTCCCAGCCTGGCCTGGCTGCAGCTTCTGCCCAGCCTCTGCAGGAAGGCATTTGGCATTGTGGGAATCCATGGGATTAGAGGATTTTAGAAAAGGTGGGAAAAAGAAAGGCCGCAGAGACAGTAAGGATAGTGAAATGCTTAAGCAGCAGAAAAAATATATCAGCAGTAGCGAAGACATGAGAAATAGAACAATAAAGCTATGTAGTTTGGCTTTCAAAGTTGCAAAAAAGTATATTTTAGTAAATATTTAGAAGGTTAAATATGAATAGGGCTCTGTGCTTTGTCTTTTGTAAACGAACCATTGTATGAGAGAAAAAGTTGCTATTGTTTTAACCAAAGCTACGTGTGCTTCATGTGGTTGGATAGAACGACTGTCAATATGCTTTTGCTCTACGTAATTGGCTGAAACTAGGTCTGAAACTATCTTATAATATGTTGTAACACTAAGTTTCCTTGGCCTTCTGTCTGGATAGCGAGCTGCTCGCATCGATCCATTGCCATAGCCATGTAATGAGACTGATGCTTTTTAAATAAACAGCTCACGACGCTGTTCAGGTGTGGTCCCGTTCCGTTCGTGTCTGTAAATAGTTGCCGGCGTCAAATGGTGCCCCTCTGTGAGGAGGACTTTAGACTAGAATAAAAAAGAAAATCTTGGATAAACTCAGGCGCCGGAGACCCAGGAGGAATACTTCATCCCTTCGCCTTCTACATCTGATGTCTTTGTAAGTAATCTTTTTCTAGGGGCTTCCTGGGTGACGAAAATGAAAAATCATTTATCTAAAACAGAATGGGACGTTTTTTACCGGCTTGAGAAAATGTTACAAGATAAAGGACGTTCAGATATCACAAAAAATGAACTGAAAGACTTATTAGTCTGGGTAAAAGCGAACACTCAAAATATAGACTTGCAGTCTGCTTTTACCTTTGTTTTTTGGGATCAAATAAACTGGAAAATCTATAATCTGTTCTCTCTCAAAAAGGACGAAACTATATACAAATTCATGCCTGTTTCCAGGGCTTTGTTAGAGTGTTTTAAACAAACTGATTGTAATGCAGACATTTCCAAACAACAGAACAAAATATCTTGTTCAGATGCTTTAAATCCACGTAATACCGAGTCACTGTCCTTTTCTGTGGAAGTTTCGGGTTCCACTCCAAGTTCCTTTCCTTCCAAAGCGTCCAGTGTCATGTCTTCCGGAGACGGTGAACCGGAACAGCTTCCATCTCGGGTCGCGTCCCCTGTTTCTTCCAGGCTTGTCAGCGTTTCTGCAGCTGAGAGCAGTTCTTCGCCCCTCCCTCTGGGAAAAAATGAACTTTTGCCGTGTCGGGAAAGTTGTTCGGAAATTTTGTTGCATTCCGGGAATGAGAATGTGCGCGAGTTCTCTTCGGGGGTGGGTGCGAGCCGCATGAAGGTGGTAGATGAAAATCTGCCGAGGTTTCGTGATAAAGGAATTGCATGTTCTGAAACTGTACAAGCAGGGTTAGCCGAGATGGGCTTGGGATCTGTTTTGCCTGGTCGGGGAACTGTGGGGGTCACTCCTGCCACTGTTTCCTCTTCTCATGCAGACACCCCTTTGGGTTTGATTCAGGCGGGTTGTGTGTGTTGTCATTCGAAAAATCCTTTTCTAGTGAATTGTTCTGTTAAGCCTCTGCCAGGTTTTTCTGTGGCTCACCAAGCTCTTGGTACAGAGGATGAAATAGCTATAGCTGTGACTCTGCCTTCAGAGAACAGGGCAGGGGAAAAGATAGAGGTAGCAGTCGACAGCCAGGGGTTTGAAAAGAAAGCAGGAGATTTTCGAAAGGTCCCTGTTGAGGCACCGAGATTTTGAGGGATTTGAAATCTGTCTCATTTGTTGGTGAAGGAAAAAATAGCATTTCAAACCTGCAGTCTAATGTTGGTAACCCTCCAGCTGAGTCCTCGCTGGCAGGGAGACAGTGTGAAACATGCAGTAAGGTTTTAGAAATTATCAGAGATAAAAATTCAAGGACAAGTAGCCAAGCTGAGACAAATTTTGGATTTTTTCCACAATCCAGAGAATACAATTCCTCCCCGGCCCCTCTTGGGAGGGCTCCGGAGGGGGCGTGGTCCATGGTTGAGCCCGCCTCTGTCCCTCTGGGCAGGGCTCCAGGAGAGGCGTGTTGTTCAGGTGTCTCTGCTAGGAATTTGGAGGCGAGTTCTCCCGCCCATCCTGGCAGAACTCCTGGGAAAGTTCGTTGCTACAGCAACGTCCCTGCCAAGAATTCGGACACTGGCAGGGTTCCCGGAACAACCACTGTCAGTGAAACTGTCAATTCTAACCCTGATCCTCCTTTAAAGCTGCCGGACTGGTCTAATATTAATCAACAATTAGAAAAAGATTTAGATTCAAAGAAACAACTCCTTGCATTACCTGTAAGATATGGTCGTAATGATGTTAACCCTAGATATGAAAGTCTCTCTCACCATGATATAAAGGAATTACGTCAGGCTTTGAAAGAAAGTGGGTTCTCTTCTCCTTATTTTAATAGTGTGTTGAAAAGTACTTTTAATTCTCACGATTTAGTCCCTGCTGATTGTCGAAATATAGCTTCACTGATTTTAACCAATTCACAATACCTTCTATGGGAATTACAATGGAAAAAACTTCTTAATAAGTTGGTTGAAAAATATGCAAATACTGATCATGCAGATTTAGATGTTGTTCATTTAGCAGGCGATCCACCTTACCACAGAGCAGAAAATCAAGCAGTAGATTTGCCTCGGTCTGTATTAGCTGATATTAAAGATGCTGCTAGGGAAGCCTTATTTTCAGTAGAGCCAGCTGGCACACATGTAAATTCTTATACCTTGATTAAACAAGGTGAAACAGAATCCTATGGTTCTTTTTTGGATAGACTAACCCAAGCAGTTGAAAGGCAATGTCCAGATGAAAAAGCTCGTTCTTATATTGTTCAAAACCTTGCTTTTGTAAATGCTAATGATGAATGTAGAAAAATTATTTTAGCTTTGCCTGATCAGCCTCCAACTGTTGTGCAGATGTTAACAGCATGCAGCAGAATAGGTGGATCACAACACCTTGCAAATTTACAGGTCAATACGTTAGAAAAAACATTAGAAGATAATTTGGCAAAACGAATGGATAAATTTGAAGAGTTTTTAGAAAAAAAGCTTGGGGAAAATTCTGTTAACACTGCACAGTTGGAATCTGATAAAAGGTCTTGTTGCTTTGCTTGTGGTAAACCAAATCATGTTAAAAAGGATTGTCCTGCAAAAATATTTCCACCAAAACAACTTTCTGTCTGCCCTCGATGCCGAAAAGGGAGGCATCTTGCTAAGCATTGTCACTCTCTTTTTGATATCGATGGCAAGCCTCTGTCGTTAAACTTCAAAAACAGCGCGCATTACCACCGCGCTCAGACACAAGTAGTGGTACCCCCTGGCAACCAGGTACCCACTCAAATGGTAATGGTACCTCAGTCATTTGTGCCTCAATCAACCAATCCACAAACGATCCCAGCTCAATATCCTCAAGCACAAGGATCGAATTGGCCTCCTCAAAATTAATTCCTCTATTAAACAATTTATGCTGGGTGAACATTCCTACTGGAATTGTCAATCCTTTTCAGCAAGGGCAAGAATTTTTAATTTTAGGCAAAGTCAATAACAAATTTCTTGGACTCTCAATTCTTCCTACTGTTGTTTCAGTAAATTCTAATGAAGAGCTAAAGATTTTAGCTCTTGCACTTGAAGTTCCTATGGTAATTCCTCCAAAAACACCTATTGCTATTGCATTTCTGTTTCCTGTGAATACCCACAAGCAAAACAATTTTCCAAAGAATTCAATCATGTGTGTACCTTCTTGTACCTCAGGTCCAGAGGTCTTTTGGGTGCAATGTTTGGACCGTGACCGACCTCAATTAACTTGTAGCCTGACTCACTGTGGTAAAACAATTTATGTTACAGGCATGCCAGATACTGGTGCAGATGTCACTGTAATTTCTCACATGTTTTGGCCTAATGACTGGAATTTAGTAGCTCCTTCAGGTTCTCTCACTGGGATTGGAGGTGCTACTGTGTGTCTGCAAAGTGCATCCATGATTAACATTACAGGTCCTGAAGGAAAGACTGCTGCGGTGCGTCCTTTTGTTGTTCAGAAGCCTCTCACCGTCTGGGGAAGAGACGTTCTTTCCCAGTGGGGAGCGAAACTAGAAGTGTAATGACAACCACGTTGAAACCTGCCACTTTAAAGATTACCTGGAAAACTGATCATCCTATATGGATTGATCAATGGCCTTTGACAGAGAAAAAATTAAATATCCTTAATAAATTGGTAAAGGAACAATTACAGCAGGGTCACATCGTCCCAACAAACAGTCCCTGGAATTCACCAGTCTTCGTCATCCACAAGAAAACATCAGACTCCTGGAGATTGCTTCATGACCTGAGGAAGATCAATGAGGTGATCGAAGACATGGGACCTCTTCAACCTGGACTGCCTTCTTTATCAATGATCCCAAGACACTGGCCTCTCGTCGTCATTGATTTAAAGGACTGTTTTTTCCACATTCCACTTCATCCTGATGATGCTCCAAGATTTGCTTTTTCAGTTCCTGTCATCAATCGAACGGAACCCGTGCAGAGATATCACTGGAAATCACTGCCACAAGGGATGAAGAACTCGCCTATAATTTGTCAATATTTCATCGCCCAAGCTTTGTCTCCTGCTCGACAGAAATTTCCAAAATCCATGATTCTACACTACATGGATGATTTGCTCATCACAGCTTCAACGCAGGAAGAGATGGAGCAAACCCGTGCTTGTGTTGTTGCTGAAATTCAAAAGGCTGGACTTGAAATTTCTACAACAAAAATCCAGGAGGTTCCACCTTGGAAGTATCTGGGATGGAAGATGACTGAAACGACAATAACACCGCAGAAGATACAGATCCGGACCAATGTCAACAACCTGCAAGACTTGCAACAACTCTTGGGAGAAATCAACTGGGTCAGACCTGTTTTGGGAATCACCAACGATGAACTGAGTCCACTTCTCGATCTGCTAAGAGGAAGCTGCGACATCACTTCCCCAAGAACCTTAACCCCTGAAGCTCGTGCTGCACTCGACAAGATCACAGAAGCTCTCCAAAGAAGACAAGCTCATCGCTGCATTCCTGAAAAACCTTTCTTTTTTGCAGTTTTAGGAGAAAAAATGCAACTTTGTGGTCTCATTTTTCAGTGGGACCCTTCTGAGCCTGATCCTTTGTTGATAATAGAATGGATTTTTCTTCCCTACAGGTCTCCAAAGACAATTTTCACAGTCTTAGAAATGATTGCACAAATTGTAATTAAGGCCAGAACCAGATTGTTAACTTTAGCAGGCCAAGAATTTGCAGTTATCTATTTGCCATTGAAAAAAGACTATCTTAATTGGGCAATGCAAAATTCTGATGATTTACAGTATGCTTTCTTGGGCTTCCCAGGTGCTTGTTCTGTTCACTACCCATCTCACAAACTATTGCAGGCAAAATTGAGTTTTAGAGAAAAACCTAAATTAAGTGAAGAACCTTTGAATGCAGTCACTCTCTTCACTGATGGCTCTGGCAAAAGTCACAAATCGGTCGTAACTTGGTTGAACCAAAAAACTAATGCCTGGGAGTCAGACATTCAAATAGTAGAAGGGTCACCTCAGATTGTTGAGCTTGCTGCTGTGGTTCGAGCTTTCCAGCTCTTTCCTCAACCTCTTAACTTGATAACAGATTCTGCTTATGTTGCTAATGTAGTTAGGAGATTAGAAGGGTCAATTTTAAAAGATGTTAGTAATGATACTTTATATCGTTGGCTTTCATGTCTTTATACAACTTTGCAATATAGAACTAATCCATATTTTGTTTCTCACATCAGGGCTCATTCTTCGCTTCCTGGATTTTTAGTGGAAGGAAACGCGAGAGCGGACAAACTGACGATGGTCATTTCAAACACTTTGCCAAACATTTTTGAACAAGCAAAACTGAGTCATGCCTTTTTTCACCAAAACGCACAAGCACTTGTGCGAATGTTTCAAATTACTAAAAGTCAAGCTAAAGCTATCATCAATACTTGCCCTGACTGTCAGCTTGTGCAACCTCCTGTTTCCACAGGAGCAGTCAATCCACGAGGTTTGCAAAGCCTGCAGTTATGGCAAACAGATATCACTAAATACCCTTCCTTTGGCAAATTTAAAAACATTCATGTTTTGGTAGACACATTCTCTGGTGCAATGTTTGCTTCTCTTCACACAGGTGAAACAGGCAATCACGCCTGTCATCATTTTCTGCAAGCTTTTGCTTCATTGGGTGTACCCCAAGAAGTAAAAACTGACAATGGTCCCGCATACATATCTCAAAAATTGGCCACATTTCTAAAAGAATGGGGTGTTCGTCACATCTTTGGTGTTCCTCACTCTCCCACAAGCCAAGCAATTATTGAAAGGGCACATCAAACACTAAAACGCATTTTAGATCAACAGAGAGGGGGAGCAGAGGTCACACCTCAGATGAGACTGAACAAAGCTTTGTATGTTTTTAATTTCCTAAACAGTTCATTTGCAGAACCCGATCCACCAATTTTTAGGCATTTTTCAAATAACACTCAGGCAAAACTGAAAGAAAATCCACCTGTTTTAATTAGAAACCCTGAATCTGGACAAATTGAAGGTCCTTTCCGATTAATAACCTGGGGCAAATGGTATGCTTCTGTCTCTACAGGTGCTGGAATTAGGTGGGTCCCAGCCAAGAACGTCAAACCATATCGCACCCCAGAACGTGTTGACGAGTCCAGAACCGAGGAAGCAAGTACGCAGACGTGAGCCGAGCAGAGGGATCCCGGGTCACGCCTGACGTTCCTTGTTCATCGGTGGAACCTGCAAATTCTGACTTTGTGTTAATGTTATTTATAAGTGTGTCAATTGTATGTCAAATGTTTGTTTTGTAGAGCTGATTTTTGGCAAAAGTTTAGGTTTTTGTTTTTGTTGAAAGCAAAATTTTAAAAATTGATATATATGTAAGGATTCTGCCAAAACTTAGTTCATGGATAAGATGAAGCAAATGCAAGTTGTATGTTGGTATTGGTGGGTTTTAATTTCCTTTTGCCGTGCAGATTTGCCTGTGGAACAACCGAAAACTAATGTTTGGGTGAACTTAGCCAAGGCAGCCGGCTCAGATACCATATGTTTGTCTAATTCGGAACCAGAAAAACCTTTCTCAACCTGTCTAGTTGGTGTGCCAGTAAAAGAGTTGCCTTTAGTCAAAAAACAATCCAATGGTAAGCCAGGTGAAATTGACAATGGGAACAATCCCACAGTGAATTGGAACATTTGGGCCAAAAAACTTCCTAGGGCAGCTTCTGAACCCCAAGAATTAGAAATCCTTGGTTCTTTGACAATGGATTTTTGCTTTACCTTCATAGCAAATGCTTGGCAAAAAGGTGATCCTCCAAATTTCAATGTTACTCCTCATTACTTTGCATATAGAAATTTGAGTTTTTGGTGCAATTCTTCAAACAGTTGGGATGTGCTTCCTGAGGCTGACCTATATCCCCGGCAATTGCCTAAGGGATATTGGTTCATCTGTGGAGACAGGGCTTGGCAAGGCATTCCGGCACACCTTGAAGGTGGCCCTTGTAGCATTGGGATGCTCACTGTAATCGCACCCTCAGCTAAAGCGGTCATGAAAAGGAAACAAAGGAAAACAAGATCTGCTCATCATTACGATGAGAACTGTCAGAGTGATTTCATGCCTTGGAAAGCTGCAAGAAGGGTTTCAGCAAGTATATTTTTACCCCAATTGACTTCAGCAGTAGCTTTGAAACAATTAGATCGAGTTGGGTGTTGGCTGAGCAAGCAAACGAATGCCACATCCTCTGCCATTAGTGATATGTTGACCGATGTTGATAGTGTTAGACATGCTACCCTTCAAAACAGAGCAGCAATTGACTTTCTTTTACTGGCACAAGGGCATGGTTGTGAGGAATTTGAAGGACTGTGTTGTATGAACCTGTCCGATCATTCGGAATCCATTCACAAGAGCATACAAAAACTGAAAGATTTGACAGCCCAAATTAAAGAGGATAGTGAATCCTGGTTGGATGATCTGTTCCAAGAATGGAGCTTTGCACCTTGGCTAAGGCAACTTTGCAAGATAGGTCTCTGTATATTGGGTGTTTTGGTAATGATGTTGATAGTAATCCCCTGCATACTTCAGTGTGTGCGACGGATGATGAACAAAACAGTCAAAGAAGTTTTTGTCATACAAGAGAGAGAAATAAGAAGTAGAAGCACAGAAAGTGTTAGAAATCTCACAGAAATGACGGATGAAGGTATAGAAATGGAGGAGGGTTTTGAGTTAAGACCCTGGAATCGACAAGAATTTTTTGAACAATGACTTATAACTATTGTCAGACATGATTCATATCTTTTCACTGACTGGGCCTTCACAGCATTAAATTGCTGTGCTGTAACATAGCGATTATTAGAGTCTGCAAGAATAGGCCTCAAGCAGATAGTAAGCAAAAGTGTTATAGTAAGGCTATGAAACGCAAGTAGTGGACGACATGGTTTTGAAGATTTCTTTTTGAGTCAACAGAGAGGGGGAATTGTGGGAATCCATGGGATTAGAGGATTTTAGAAAAGGTGGGAAAAAGAAAGGCCGCAGAGACAGTAAGGATAGTGAAATGCTTAAGCAGCAGAAAAGATATATCAGCAGTAGCGAAGACATGAGAAATAGAACAATAAAGCTATGTAGTTTGGCTTTCAAAGTTGCAAAAAAGTATATTTTAGTAAATATTTAGAAGGTAAAATATGAATAGGGCTCTGTGCTTTGTCTTTTGTAAACGAACCATTGTATGAGAGAAAAAGTTGCTATTGTTTTAACCAAAGCTACGTGTGCTTCATGTGGTTGGATAGAACGACTGTCAATATGCTTTTGCTCTACGTAATTGGCTGAAACTAGGTCTGAAACTATCTTATAATATGTTGTAACACTAAGTTTCCTTGGCCTTCTGTCTGGATAGCGAGCTGCTCGCATCGATCCATTGCCATAGCCATGTAATGAGACTGATGCTTTTTAAATAAACAGCTCACGACGCTGTTCAGGTGTGGTCCCGTTCCGTTCGTGTCTGTAAATAGTTGCCGGCGTCAGGCATCAGCTGGCAGACAGCCCCAGTTGCACCACAGGCCATGCCCACCCTCAGATGCCCTGCAATTTCCTGGTGTCCAGGCAGATCAGATGTTGGGGCTGTTTGGGGAAGGAAGCAGCCTTGGGTTGTCCCAAAATCCTGGGTGTTTTCTGATCCTTATGCATTCCTTTCACAAGTGATGCCTCCTGAAATTGTCCCCTTCCCCATTCCCAGTCAGGAATGTTTTCATCTGATCCAGCTGTCTCTTTTCCATTCTCCAGAAATGAAAGGAGAGCCTGCGGAGAAAGAAGCATTTCCCGGAGGAAGCAGTGGTTGCATGCCAGCCTCAGCTCCAGGAAGGGAGGCCATGCCAGGCACAGGCACAGGAGGTAATTGCTGTGCCTCTGGGCCTGAGCCCTGCTGAGGCTTGAGCTGCCCTCTCTGCTGTTTGGCAGTGCGGGCACAGCCTGGACTAGAGCAGCACAGCCCAGGGGAATTATCCCGAGCAGGCTCAGGGCACTGAGCAGTCCTGCTGGGGTCCCTCCATGGGAGACATGTCCTGAAACCTGACAGCGACTGCACGGGGTGCCCACGATGGGGAAAGGACAGAGGGGGAGAGCCAGGCTCCAGTGTGTCCTGAGAGGGCCTGGCTGTTTGCCCTTGGGATCTGGGGGGTTTCCCCACAGAAGGAGGGCAGGAGGGACAGAGGGAGGGCAGGATGGATAGCTGTGGCACTGCCTGCTGCAGTTTTCCCCCATGCTTTAGGGAGGATTTCTTCTGTGTGTGAGGGGGAGAGTCCCAGGTCCCTGCACTGCTGCAGCCACCCCTCCCAGGGATGTTGCTGAGGGCAGGGAAAGAGTGTGGAGAGTGACCAGGAGCCAGCCCAGAGCTCCCCAGGCCCCTGGGCAGCTTTGGCCATGTCTATTCACATCTGGCTCCCATGGCCTTACCCGACTCCCTGGCAGTGCCCAGTTCCCTGTGGCAGAAAGAGATCCCAGCACACACTGGAAAATGTTCTCATCGGTGCTGCATTGTAGATGAGGGTGCTGGGAAGGCTTCTCCATCAGCTTGGATGAATAAAGTTTTGAAGCCCTTGGAGCCTCCTGCAGGTATGTTCTCAGTGTGCCACCAAGGAAGAATTGTAGACAAGCGGGCAGGCACCAGGTGACAGAAGCTTCTGTGGCTGTTGTGTTACAGATGTGTCTACAGGGAAGACTTCTCCAGCTTCTCCAGCTGCTACCTTGGATGCTGCACTCAAGCCCAGCTCCCATCTCAGGGGTGAGTAGTGTGTCCCTGCTGACCCCACAGGCTGAGCCCTGCTTTTCTGGGATCCATTCCTGGGAAATGGAAATATTGTTCTCTAAGGTACTCCAACAGGGAAAATCCAAGATACAACAGATAAGATATCCCTGGAACCATCCAAACAGATGAGGCAAGAGCTGAAGGAACCCCTGCAGACAAGAGAAGGTGGGTGCATTTCCCTCATGCTTCCCCTGGGAGTCAGCAGCCGGGGTCTTTGGCTGCACATCTGGACACGCCGTGCCTGGCACAGTGGGAAGGGATCCATGGCAGCCTCGCTGCCCCGCTGCTGCTTTCACGCCCTGCAGGGCTGTTTGCCAGCCTGGCCTGGCTGCAGCTTCTGCCCAGTCATTGCCGGAAGTTATTTGGCATCAGCTGACAGGCCATGCCCAAACTGTAAGACACCCTGAGATCCCCCGCTATATCCAGCCCTGCAGATTAGGAAAAGGGTGGCTGTTTGGAGGTGGAAGTGCTCTCATCATGCCACTGTAACCTGGCCATTTTCCTGCTCCATAAATTTGACAAATATTACCTCTGATGCCACCACCCAAGTGGGAAACAGCCCCATCTGATGCAGCTGTCTCCCTTCCTTTGTCAAGAGATGGACATAGTGCTTCAGTGGAAGGTGGTATTTCTTGAAGGAAGCACTCCATCTTCGGTGCCAGCCCCTGCTGCAGGAAGGAAGGCAAAGCCAGACACGGGCACAGGCACAGCAGGTAATTGCTGTGCCGGGCTCAGCCCTGGCCGGGGCTGTGTGGCAGCAGCTCTTCCCCCAGGGCCTGCCCTTGCCCTGCCCGGCAGCAGCCAAAGCTGGAGGCGCCGCGGCTTCCAGGCCTCTGGAGCTGGTTCAGAGCCCCGGGGAAACGGGACTGGTGCAGCAACATCCCTGGCGCTGCAGCTGCTGTGGAGCTGGCCCTGAGTGCCCAGAGGCCCAAGGCACAGGAGCAGCCCCGAGCAGGAGCCCTGCTGCCAGCCCAGGGCCAGAGCCAGCCCTGGCACACAATGGAAACAGTTGTCATCTTGGTTTGCTTCCAGACTGGGATGCTGGGAAGGATTCTCCATTAGCCTGGCGCTCTGAAGTTGTGAAGCACTCTGAGCGTTCTGCAGGTATGTTCTCACTGTCCCACCAAGGCGTAATGTTTGACTGACTGGTAAGAACCAGGTGACAGAAGCTTCTGTGGCTGTTGTGTTACAGGCGTGTCTGCAGGGACGACCTCACCAACTCCTACCTTGGATGCTGCACAAAAGGCCAGCTCCCATGGCAGGGGTGAGTAGTGTGTCCCTGCTGACCCCTCAGGCTGAGCCCTGCTTTTGTGGGGTCCATTCCTGGGAAATGGAACTACTTTCTCTTAAGGTCCTCTGACAGGAAAGACCAAAGACATGGCAGGCAGGAAATTCCAGGACCCATTAGAAATCATGTGGCAAATGCTGAAGGAACGTCTGCAGAGAAGACAAGGTGGGTGCATTTCCCTCATGCTGCTCCTGGGACTCAGCAGCCGGGGGCGTTGGCTGCACATCTGGACACGTCGTGCCCGGCACAGCAGGAAGGGATCCATGGCAGCCTCGCTGCCCTGCTGCTGCTTTCATGCCCTGCAGGGCTGTTTCCCAGCCTGGCCTGGCTGCAGCTTCTGCCCAGCCTCTGCAGGAAGGCATTTGGCATCAGCTGGCAGACAGCCCCAATTGCACCACAGGCCATGCCCACCCTCAGATCCCCTGCAATTTCCTGGTGTCCAGGCAGATCAGATGTTGGGGCTGTTTGGGGAAGGAAGCAGCCTTGGGTTGTCCCAAAATCCTGGGTGTTTTCTGATCCTTATGCATTCCTTTCACAAGTGATGCCTCCTGAAATTGTCCCCTTCCCCATTCCCAGTCAGGAATGTTTTCATCTGATCCAGCTGTCTCTTTTCCATTCTCCAGAAATGAAAGGAGAGCCTGCGGAGAAAGAAGCATTTCCCGGAGGAAGCAGTGGTTCCGTGCCAGCCTCTGCTACAGGAAGGGAGGCCATGCCAGGCACAGGCACAGGAGGTAATTGCTGTGCCTCTGGGCCTGAGCCCTGCTGAGGCTTGAGCTGCCCTCTCTGCTGCTTGGCAGTGCGGGCACAGCCTGGACTAGAGCGGCACAGCCCAGGGGAATTATCCCGAGCAGGCTCAAGGCACTCGGGTCCTGAGCAGTCCTGCTGGGGTCCCTCCATGGGAGACATGTCCTGAAACCTGGCAGTGACTGCACGGGGTGCCCACGATGGGGAAAGGACAGAGGGGGAGAGCAAGGCTCCAGTGTGTCCTGAGAGGGCCTGGCTGTTTGCCCTTGGGATGTGGGAGCTGTCCCAGCAGAAGGAGGGCAGGAGGGGGTGTAGGAGGGAGGGACAGCTGTGGCACTGCCTGCTGCAGTTTTCCCCAGGGCTTTAGGGAGGGTATTCTGTGAGTTTGAGGGAGAGAGCCCCAGGGCCCTGGGCTACTCCAGCCACCCCTCCCAGGGATGTTGCTGAGGGCAGGGAAAGAGTGTGGAGAGTGATCAGGAGCCAGCCCAGAGCTCCCCAGGCCCCTGTGCCGCTTTGGCCATGTCCATTCCCATCTGGGTCCCATAGCCTTACACGACCCCCTTCCAGTGCCCTTTTCCATGTAGCATTCGGGCATCCCAGCATGCCGCAGATACGGTTCTGATCTCTGCTCCCTTTTAGACTGGAATCGTGACATGGGTTTTCAGGAAGTCCTGATGAAGGATGGTTTGAAGTTCCTGGAGGATGCTGGAGGCAAGTTTTCATTCTGCCCTTCCTGAGTGAATAATCAGGATCAATGCAACAAAAGCTCATTTATAAACCATTTCCCTTAACATTATGTAAAGGCTGAAGGATTCTGAGAATCTTTCCCTTCTCCCTTCTGGATCCCTGAGGGATCCCTCAGGATCGCTGTCAGTGGGACGAAGGAGCATTGATCTTTCAGTCCTCCTCCCGTGTGCTGTGCCAGTGTGTCCTTCCGTGTGCTCTGTGCAGTCAAAGAGAAGAGCAGGGAGGGAAGGGGCCGGGCCCAGGGCTGTGCCCCGGGGCTGAGCCTTGTGGGCAGCCTGAGGATCTCCTGCAGTGCCACAGGAGCTCTTCTGTCCTGCCTTTCTTTGCAGCTGAACCTGCTGGTGAAGGCCCCACATCCAGGACTGAGGCTCTGGGAGATGCTGAGGGTAGGTCAAGGCCTTTCCCCTGGGAGAGCTGCCAGCTCAGAGCCCAAAGCTGGGCCAGGGAGGCAGCGCTGCAGGTGCCAGCACAGAACCATGCACGTGTGTGCCCGCGCCCTGCATGATCCCCTCACCACTGCTGCGGCTCAGTGGTGCCCGTGCAGATCAGCAGAGATGGCAGAAGCTTCTGTGGCTGTTGAGTTACAGGTGTGTCTGCAGGGAGGACTTCTCCAGCTCCAGGGCTGGATGCTTGGCCCCAATCCAGCTCCCATGGCAGGGGTGAGTAGTGTGTCCCTGCTGACACCACAGGCTGAGCCCTGCTTTTGCGGGACCCATTCCTGGGAAATGGAACTCTTTCTCTTAAGGTCCTCCAAAAGGGAAGACCCAAGATACTGCAGCCAAAATGTCTCATGAGGCAGACGAATTCCTGAGAGAAACACAGAAGGAAGCACCCGGAGGACAAGGTGGGTGCATTTCCCTCATGCTTCCCCTGGGACTCAGCAGCCGGGGGCTTTGGCTGCACATCTGGACACGGCGTGCCCGGCACAGCGGGAAGGGATCCATGGCAGCCTCGCTGCCCCGCTGCTGCTTTCACACCCTGCAGGGCTGTTTCCCATTCTGGCCTGGCTGCAATTCCTCCCCAGCCTCTGCAGGATGGAATTTGGCATTAGCTGATAGGGTGCCCCAACTGTACTGTGGGCCTGAGATCCCCTGCCATTTCCCAGTCTCTGAGAAATCAGGCGGTGTAGCTGTTTGCTCATGGGAGTGCACTGGCCTAGCCCAAATTACCTGGGATTTTTCCTGGTCTTTATCTGTGACTTTGACAAGCATTTCCTGATGAAGATGCCACTTCCCCAGTGGGGAATGTTTCCATTTGATCCAGTTGTCCCTTTTTTCCTTTTTCAAGTGATGGACCAAAAGGCTGTTCAGGAGGAGGAACACTCAGGGAGAAGCAGTGGCTCATTGGCAGCCCCAGCTGCAGGAAGGAAGGCGATGCCAGACATGGGCACAGGCACAGCAGGTAATTGCTGTGCCGGGCTCAGCCCTGGCCGGGGCTGTGTGGCAGCAGCTCTTCCCCCAGGGCCTGCCCTTGCCCGGCCCGGCAGCAGCCAAAGCTGGAGGCGCCTCGGCTTCCAGGCCTCTGGAGCTGGTTCAGAGCCCCGGGGAAACGGGACTGCTGCAGCAACGTCCCTGGCGCTGCAGCTGCTGCGGAACTGGCCCTGAGTGCCCAGAGGCCCAAGGCACCGGAGCGGGAGCCCTGCCACCAGCCCAGGGCCAGAGCCAGCCCTGGCTCCTGACTGGGCAGGGGCTGCGCTGGGTCCTGACAGGGCTTGAGCCTGTCCCCTGGGGCTGGGGGAGCTGTCACGGGGCAGGGAGGGCCAGGGCTGGCAGTGGCTGCTCAGGGATGGCTTTGGCCCGTGTCCCTGGCAGCAGCCACTGCCCAAGCAGCTGCGCTGCCCCGCGCTCTCCTCCCGGCCTGCTGGGCTTTGTTGGCTGGCACAGCCTGTGCCAAGGGCCGGCAAGGTGCCTGCAGGCCCCAGCTCTGGGGGAAACAGAGAACGTCCTGCCCATATCCACCGTGCTGCCAGCTCAGCAGTGCAGCACAGCACGGGCTCACGCTTCCCATTGCTCCTACAGATGCAGCTGGCACCACAACACCTGTTCCCAATGCCCAGGATGGCCTCGGAAGTGGTTTCTGTCAGGGAACAGGCTGCTGGCTAGGGTTTCTGGCAGGCGTGCTTTATTTGGAGCTTGTCTTCATATTGTGCTGCATTGGAATCTCGTATTCTTGGAACAGAAAACAGTGAGTGTTTTGTGCTCTCCCCCTCCAACAGCTTCTTTTGAAAGTCTAACGTGGACAGGGAACATTCCCATTGAGGCTGCAGTGGAGTTGTGGCCAGTCCATGATAGTCCAAATAACTCTGCTGAGGGTTCTGCTGCTGCCCAGTGCTTCCATTGGCCTCTCAATTGCTGGGCCTTGTCCTGGGGGCCCCGCTGGGGCTGCAGCCAGAGCTGGCTCCCACTGAGGCTGCCTGGCCAAGAGCAGCCCCAGGGGCACGGGGCAGAGGCAGAGGGAGGTGGGGAGGAGAAAGAGCAGGGCCGAGGTTGCCCTTGAAAGGCAGTGGCGCTCTGGGGCCCGCTCCTGGCCAGGGACCCTGCCCAGAGCCGTGCCCTGCTGGCCGGGGCCTTGAGGGGCAGCTGTCCAGCTGGGCCCAGCTGTGCCAGCAGCTCCAGCCGTGCTGGGGAGCCTTGCCAGTTATGGGCCCTGCTGTGCAGGAGGCTCCCTGTGTGCCACTGGCAGCTGGGGCCTCAGCCACCACCTCTATTCACAGGTGCTCGCGTGTATCTTCAGAAGACAAACCTAAAAACAGAGGCAATGACAACCTGGCAGTTTATCCCAGCTCTTCCCTTCTGCCCCTATCTGCCCTGCCGTGGCTGCATCCCCGCCATGCGGCCATCCCAAAACCCACCCCTCCTCAACGAGGCCCTCTGCCCCTGAGCCCCCTGGTCCTGTTCCCCAGCCAGGACTGAAGGTGGGCAGCCCTTGCCTGGCAGGGCAGGGCTTGTCCCACATTTTATGTTTAAATAAAGAATTAGAGTTTTCACAGCTATGTCCGGTTGGTAGCACCAACAAAGCCCACCCGGCACCAGCACTGACTGAGCTCCATGCCCAGGAGCAGCTGTGGATGCCCACGGTGTGGGCAGGCAGGAGCCAGGCAGGGGCTGCTGTGCCCAGCGGCGGGGCCCCGAGGGGATGGGGGAGCCCATGCTGTGCGTCCCTGGGCTGAGGGCACATTTCCTTCCGTGGCATCATCTGGGCCTGGACCTGAAGAGGCTCAAAGGGATATTTTGGTGTCCCTGCTGAGGGGTGCAGGGATCCCTCATGAGGCACAAAGGAGTATTGATGGCCTCTCCTAAGGTGTGCAGGGATCCCTCATGCGGTGGGCAGCAGGGTTAAATTTGAGAGGGTTTTTACTCTTCTCAGCACAGCACAGGGACACTTGGCCGAGGTTTTGCCAAGCTGGGAGAAAGCCTCTTGCAAAGGCTTGGGCCCAGCCTGTGGGCACAGCGGGCGGGCGCAGCCCATCCCCTGGGCCAGTCCGGGCTGCTCAGGCCGGGCCGGGCCAGGCTCGGGCCCCGGCAGGGAAGGGCCGCGGCCCTGGGCTCTGCTGAGGCTGCTGAGCTCCGGCCTGCCCTGTGCTGCAGCCCAACACATTGACAGCCATGACCGTGCCCTGGGCCACCGCAGGCACCCGGGGCTACAGCTGAGGCCGCGCCTTCTCCCACTGAAGGGAGGCTGGCTCTGTTCCCTCGCAGGGCACAGCTTAGCTCCCAGCACCTTTGGGAACCTGCCTGCTGGGGAAGTGCTGAGGGGCAGAGTGTTCCAACCCTTCTCACTGGGAAGTGTGTCTGGTGGTGTGGGGATTTTAAAATTTTTTTCCCTCTGAATTTGTGTCCTGCCAGAGGGTTAAGTTTGCTTGCTCTCAGTAGGGTGCTTTTCTTCTTGGCAGTCAGTGGGGCTTCAATGCAGCCAGGGTTGAAGGAGGATCTCTGGCCGCTTGGGCTGTGGTTGTGGGACACCTTGGCTTCATCCTTCCTTTGGCTGTGATTTGCACTGGTGCTTGTGCAGGCATTTTATGGCAAGTGGCTTCAGTTTGTTCCTCTTGGTACCAAAAACCGAGAATAAACCTCTTTAACACCACTGTAGTATTAAGAGGCAGGCCTTACTTTCTTGACTTGCTGGATGCACAGGCCAATGGCATCACAGGGCCTTCTTGGTGGGGTCTTCAGATACCCTGGTGGTCACTGAAGAAGGAAGCTGATTTTTCTGGGAAAAAGACAGTTTCCCATATGTGGAAAAGAATAACCTCTCACTTCCCCATCCTTTTCTATACAAAGTTATACAGGCAAGTGCATCCATATATCTCTATTTTCCTTGTCAATCTATCTATCTATCTATCTATCTATCTATCTATCTATCTATCTATCATCTATCATATTAATCTATTGTGGTGTTGCATTTCATTCAAATGGTATGCTCTATCTTGAAAATGTACCCCTCAAAAATGTATGATTTATTCCAAGCTGTGTTCCTCCCCTGAAGTCCCATGAATCTGCAATCCCATTGGCCCAAATCTTATTTCGTGCCCACTTTGAATTTCCCTCTTAAGCTGTGCGAGGAAGACCAGATTCTCTCATGGCCCATCTCTCCCCTAGGCTCGCCCTCTCTCCCCCTTCCTTTTGCCTTTCCCCCTTCTCCCTCTGAAACCATGTTACTCCCGGGGCTGGGACCCCCAATAAACCCTCATCTAATCAGCACCCTCAGAAGCCGTGTGGAGTCTCCTTGCGTGCCTGCTGCTGCCAGCGAACTCACAGCCCAGGGGGCCCTCCGGGGACTCCCCGGGGAACCCCCCCCCCAAACAAACTGCTACAATCTATGAAATGTTTCTGTGATTTCCTTCTTGCTAGACATATGCAGGCTTGTTTAGATTGACTGTGAACCAAAATCCTGCAAAGCTGGAAAATGACTGGTGGCCATCACTCTGATTTCCTTAAAAGCCATTTTTCATTCTAATTTTTTCATCTATGGTGGCTGGTAAATACCTGTCTTCCTTAAGCTATGTGCTGGCAATACTGGAGGTAGAAAATAACATAATGCTGCATAGTTTAGATACTTGATAGTTTCCTTGTGAAATTTTATGGCAGTATCTCCTGCCCCAAAACTAAAGCAGCAGGTCAGCTACTGAGCACAACTTACTGCATAGCTGCAGCTCATGTTTCTACAGTGGAAGTGGCTTTTTGTTTTTCTGCATGGGTATGAAACACTACCAATTGAAAGGCCGTTTACAGAGCAAAGAGCCTTGTTAACTGTTGCCTGGACTTTGGGAAGGTGGTAGCTGTTAGATCAATACCCAGTAAACTGCCGAAATTAATTTTTGTGACTACTCTCTTGTGATTTTGGCCTGGCTTCTTTAGGAGGTTCAATTTTCATTAGAAATGGCACAGTGGAGCCAGTGCTGCCTCAGGACAGGTGGAGCTGGGACAAATGGCTCATTGATTTTGATCTCAACAAAAAGCCACCTGAGCTCCTCATGACAGCAACCCCACGGACTGGAAATGGATCCATTAAAACTAACTCATCATAGAGCTTTTAACTCGAAGCTCTGACACATGGAGCTTGCTCAGTTCTGCCATGGAGGAAGGGAGTTTGAAGACAAAGAGGTTTAGCAAGGAGATCCATGTACAACAAAAGTGCTTCTATTTTAGCAAATGAAGTATCTTAGATGTGAAACTTCATCCGTACTCCAGTCTTATCCTTCCATTTACCCAAATTCTCTGTCTTAAATCCTTTGTCAGTAGGAAAATATGACAGGGAAGTGTAGATCCTCCTTTCCTTCTTGAGCCAGGCAGCTTGTAACCTTGTCTTCTCCGACAAACAGGAGCAGACAAATGGGAATTTTGTCATGAAACCATACTTGGGAAAGTTTGCCCTGTGTTTTTGTCCCAAAGTAACTGAGATTCATCGGAGTATTTACAAGCCCTAAAGGATGGATTTATTTTGCTTGCTAGAATTTTGATTTTTTTAGACCTTTTCTGCTGCAGAAGAGCCTGGCACTTGCAGAACTCTTACCCCATGCACTTCTCCAGTGCTTCTTGCAGAGAATCATGTGTTGTGAATGAAACTTTCACAGTTGACTTCTGCCTCCTTTCCTGCCACTGTTTTGTTCTTTTCCCATTTATAAGGACACAGGTGAACTAGAAATGTTGTGGTCAGATGTGCTCTGTGGCTGCTCTGTGCTCAGAGGAGCTCTCCTGGATGTACAGCTTAGCATCTCCCTCTTTAAAGGGCTGCCCGGCTTCCTCCTGTCCCATCTCGTGGGTCCATCTTTTCATTCCCTTTTAATTTAAAATACTTCCACAATTTAATATTAAATGCTAGGTAAAAAAATCCAGTGGCACTCCCAGATAGAAAAAAATATGTTGTGTGTAACCCAGAGGAGGAATTCTGCTGGCAAAGTGATGGCTTTCCACTGAAGTGGATCAAACAGGTGCTCAGTTGGATGCTGGTGCTGAAGTACTTTTCTTGTGGCTTGAGTGTCTCATGGCAACAGCCTGAGATTTTAATAGCAGAAAGAAGGGATTTCCTGCTAATTTTCCTCTGAGAACTGTCACCTGTACAATCTTTTACAGCCTCATGTAGTCTGACCTGTAACTGCTCCAAAGCCTGGTTAATTTTTTTAATGCTTTTGAAATTTTTGGTCCCATTTGCAGAGAACAGGAGGGTGCTGGCTATTTTTTTTCAGGTGCAGTGTATTTTTACTGGGGGCGGGACTGGCTTTAGTTTTACCTTCCCAGCATCAGCTGCACTGATGCTGGGAAGTTACTCTCTCTTATTCCAGTTACTCTCCAGGCTGGTACGTGCAACCCCAGTGGCAGCAGTGGTAGATTGAACTGTGCCTGGGCTGGGTTGGGAGGGGAATAATCCTACTGCATCCATGATTTTCCCTCCTGGGCACCTGCAGCAGGCAGAGCTGTGCCCTCCCACTGAGGCTGCCTCAGCCAGGAATGCTTGCAAAATCCCCGTGCTCCTTTTGCACAGTTCTGTTTTTTCCCTGGCAGAAGCAGGGCTGGTATCTCCAGACCAGGGGACATGGTGACACTGGGTGTTTCCATGGAACGTGGTGACGCTGGGTGTTGCCATGGGACAGGTGAGTCCTTGAAGGCACACACTTGTCCCACTGAGCTTGGGGCCCCTATTTGGAGATCAGCTGCAGACGACTGGAAAAAAGAATGTGGCATCTCCCAGTTCAAACAAACAAACCAGAAAACTTTATTTTGAGGGATGAGGGGGCCAAACAACAGGGGTGGGTGCTCGTCTGGTCCTGCCCTGGTTTTCAGGCCGACTGTAGGGCTTTTTATCTCGCAGCTGCCGCCGCAAGACGTGCCTCACACGAATTGGCCCGGATTGGGAGCGGGGCAAGATCCAGGGGGGTATGTATGGGGCTGTTTGTTTCCTGGATGACTGAGATTCCTGGGACAGCCTCAATGCCACCTGGCTGGTGGTACCAGCACTCTGGGCTGGACCATCCTCCAACCTGCGGCGCTTTGCCAGTGGGCTCTTGGGTGCCTGAGGATCCGTGTCTCCCCGTGGGTGGCCTCGCTTCAGGCCCTGCTTTCGGCAGGGCAAGCTGCTGCTGGTGACCAGCCCCACGGCCTGGGACCACCCTGACACCTCCTGAGGGGCTGGACCATCCTCCAACCTGCGGCGCTTTGCCAGTGGGCTCTTGGGTGCCTGAGGCTCCGTGTCTCCCCGTGGGTGGCCTCGCTTCAGGCCCTGCTTTCGGCAGGGCAAGCTGCTGCTGCTGGTGACCAGCCCCACGGCCTGGGACTGCCCTGACACCGCCTGAGGGGCGGTGCTGGGGCTGCTGGTCTCAGCACGCAGCAGTGGCACGCGGTTGAGCCGGATGCGTTTTCCTTTCTGGCTGCCCGAGTCTTGTGCTTGCTGTCTCCATGAACGGCGATGAGCCTGGTCCGGCCTGGCATGTCCGGAGAGGCAGCTGCCGCTCTCTGCGTCTGCCTCTGCCCGGTGACACAGTGTGCATTGGGGAGAGAGAGAGAGGGCAGGGGGAGTGAGCACCTTGTAGAGCTCAGGAAATGTCCCTGCAGCATTGTCCCCAAGGCTCCTCTGGCCCATGAGAGGAGGGCCTCTACTCTGGGGTGATTCTGTGGATCTCCTGTTTCCCCTTTCTGCTGCTCTTGGCCGCTCCCCCTCTGCCATCTGTGGGGAGGGAGACTTGGCTCTCACCTCGCTCCTTGCCAGGGGGACGCTTCTTAGCAGCGTTCTGCTGCACCATTGTGGGTACGGAGGAATGCCTGGACGGTCTGTGCCACAGCACTGCCGGCCTTTCTCCTCCTGACAAAGCCTTCCAATCCTTCCTTGAGTGAAGAGAGATGCCTCAGAGACACCAAAACTCGCTCAGCAGCCTTGGGCAAGCTCCCTCTCGGGATCCTGTCCTCAGCTCTGAGTGCAACGTTGATGTACAGCAACGGTTATACCTCAGGCCTCCCTGGAGATGTGCCCGTGACCTCACAATCTGTGAGTTCTGCGTGCCCCACTCCCCTCACTTGGGGACGGTGTCCTTGTGGGTGCTGTTAAATAAAAATTAAAACTGGCCAAGGGTCAGAATGTATTTCTGAATTTCTGTTTTTCTGCTTGAACTTGGACTAAACAATGCTACTTTTTTGCCCCCACAATTTCCCACAAAGTGAAGGTGGAGAAATTACTAACTTTTACCAAGATTTGGAAGTGGCTGTAGTAACAGAGATCATATAAAAAGCTAGAGACACAGAAAGCTAGTATATAAAATCAGCTGAATAGCAAGAGGGAATTGGCATACATCTAGTCTCTTCTCAGGGCTCTTTCTGAATGCTGACTTTGAACGTCACTTGCTTTGTCATAATTCATGGGTAAAGAAAAAGAATATCTGTTTGAAATTGGAAAAGGACAGAACTTGTTCTTTGTTTTTTTTTTGTTTTGTGGATTTTTTTGTTTTTTAATGTGGGCCACCAAAAGACACTAGAAAATAAAATTTTCGAACTATTGCCAGCTGAAGCAAAGTTCTGAATCAGTTAAATAAATACCCTGTAACCTATTTGCAGAAGTTCCTCTAGCATCCAAGCTGTGTAGTAATCTCCTCAGATTCTCAAGTAGATTTCACAAAAATTGTATTGACAACGTTCTCCCCAGACAGCCTTTGACAAGATCAAAAAAAGTTGACAGGCAGCAGATTCAAAACAAACTGAATCAGGTATTTCTCCACACAGTGAGAAATTTAATCTCTGCAGCTTATAGTTAGAAGATGATATGGATTCCAGGAGTTTACATGGCTTCAATAATGCAACTGTGAAAGAAAATCTCTCTCAGAGCTATTAAAATCTGACTTCAGAACTGATTCCACCTGGTTTATGTGTGGTCTTGAAGAAGATGTAAGAATTCCTTCTTGAGCACTCAATGGAGGATTCTTTGTTATAGGAGTCTTTCCTATTTTTAGGCTGTGCTTTAAGAGGTATAAATTAGAAATCTGCATTATTTACTGCCCTGTACTGTCAGCAGACTTGGTAGGAATTAATGCCAAGACAGCATGCTCTCTTAAGCTCCATGGAGCAATTTTCTTTTTGTTTTGAGACCAGTAACAGTTGTTTGGCCTCTCCATGTTGGGTCTCTGGAAGACCACTACCAAGTTTTGGTAGTGATGGTAAACCAGGGGCTTCCAGAAGCTCCTCTGCCATGAAATTTGTTGCAGGTGACCTACACAGAGTAGTTAAAGGCTTATTTCCTTAATTCTTCACAGGTCCAGTGTTCGCTAAGTGATATTTATATAAACATTAAGAATTAAAAAAAAAACCCCAAATGGTGCGGAACAAATATTTATGCTATCAGATGAAATCTTGGACTTCCCAGATTGAAGAAATTTACAAGCGCTGAGTATTAAAAAGCAAGATTAGAAGAACACTGGGTGTTGGTGTGTTTCCTATAAAACAATTACATTCCTAAAATAGATATATTCTCTGTCTTGTTCACACTTCTCTTGTTGCTGTTGAAGGACACAGAGATTTGCTTTAGCACCTGACATTGCTTTTCACGCATGGCTTGCAGCCCCAGCTAGCTGAACAAACCAGCCTGCTGTCCAAGAATTTTGCTTACTCCTCATTTCCCTCTTCAAATTTAATTAGATCCAAAGAGTGCTAGGCTTGGAAACAAAAACAGCAACTTGTTTTGAGAAGGAGTAGAACATTTGGCCCCTCTCTGCCTTGTCCTGTGTCCAGGTTTCCCCTCAGCCAGGGCTGGCAGTGAAACCATCGGTGGCCGTCCTCAGGCAGCCCTTTGGCTGGCACTGTCCTGCTGGTCATGGCACACAGGTTCTTTTTGTGCCACCTGCACACGTGCTGCGGGAGCTGCCTCTCCTGGGGCTCAGCCTTGGAGAGCTGCCTCGCAAGGAGACTTTAGATTTCCTCTCCCAACCAACTGCATTTGCCTCCGGCTGTGAGGTTTGGGGATTAGTTCTTGCTGAGTTCAAGGGAGGTGGAGTGGAAAATGGAGGCACTTTTGTGCCTCTCCATATTTTATGTTGGTTGGGGTCTTGCCTAGAACTTGATTTAGGCTAGATTCCTAGGTTTCCTCTAATTTATATGAAACAGTATGTTTTTCCAAGTGGTTATCAGTGAGGCATGAGCCACTGCACTCCTGAGCATTTGCAGCTTCCTGGGATGCCGCTGCATCCTGAAACTGAGTCTGCATTGAGGCTGGGAAGCAGAAGAGACATACATAGCACCTGTCTGTGCTGCTTACCTATATTTTCATAACTATTGGTGTTCCTTGATAGGCCTTCATTCTGATTTTGAGTATCATGTGTTGTGAATGAAACTTTCACTGTTGACTTCTGCCTCCTTTCCTGCCACTGTTTTGCTCTTTTCCCATTTATAAGGACACAGGTGAACTAGAAATGTTGTGGTCAGGTGTGCTCTGTGGCTGCTCTGTGCTCAGAGGAGCTCTCCTGGATGTACAGCTTAGCATCTCCCTCTTTAAAGGGCTGCCCGGCTTCCTCCTGTCCCATCTCGTGGGTCCATCTTTTCATTCCCTTTTAATTTAAAATACTTCCACAATTTAATATTAAATGCTAGGTAAAAAAATCCAGTGGCACTCCCAGATAGAAAAAAATATGTTGTGTGTAACCCAGAGGAGGAATTCTGCTGGCAAAGTGATGGCTTTCCACTGAAGTGGATCAAACAGGTGCTCAGTTGGATGCTGGTGCTGAAGTACTTTTCTTGTGGCTTGAGTGTCTCATGGCAACAGCCTGAGATTTTAATAGCAGAAAGAAGGGATTTCCTGCTAATTTTCCTCTGAGAACTGTCACCTGTACAATCTTTTCCAGCCTCATGTAGTCTGACCTGTAACTGCTCCAAAGCCTGGTTAATTTTTTTAATGCTTTTGAAATTTTTGGTCCCATTTGCAGAGAACAGGAGGGTGCTGGCTATTTTTTTTCAGGTGCAGTGTATTTTTACTGGGGGCGGGACTGGCTTTAGTTTTACCTTCCCAGCATCAGCTGCACTGATGCTGGGAAGTTACTCTCTCTTATTCCAGTTACTCTCCAGGCTGGTACGTGCAACCCCAGTGGCAGCAGTGGTAGATTGAACTGTGCCTGGGCTGGGTTGGGAGGGGAATAATCCTACTGCATCCATGATTTTCCCTCCTGGGCACCTGCAGCAGGCAGAGCTGTGCCCTCCCACTGAGGCTGCCTCAGCCAGGAATGCTTGCAAAATCCCCGTGCTCCTTTTGCACAGTTCTGTTTTTTCCCTGGCAGAAGCAGGGCTGGTATCTCCAGACCAGGGGACATGGTGACACTGGGTGTTTCCATGGAACGTGGTGACGCTGGGTGTTGCCATGGGACAGGTGAGTCCTTGAAGGCACACACTTGTCCCACTGAGCTTGGGGCCCCTATTTGGAGATCAGCTGCAGACGACTGGAAAAAAGAATGTGGCATCTCCCAGTTCAAACAAACAAACCAGAAAACTTTATTTTGAGGGATGAGGGGGCCAAACAACAGGGGTGGGTGCTCGTCTGGTCCTGCCCTGGTTTTCAGGCCGACTGTAGGGCTTTTTATCTCGCAGCTGCCGCCGCAAGACGTGCCTCACACGAATTGGCCCGGATTGGGAGCGGGGCAAGATCCAGGGGGGTATGTATGGGGCTGTTTGTTTCCTGGATGACTGAGATTCCTGGGACAGCCTCAATGCCACCTGGCTGGTGGTACCAGCACTCTGGGCTGGACCATCCTCCAACCTGCGGCGCTTTGCCAGTGGGCTCTTGGGTGCCTGAGGATCCGTGTCTCCCCGTGGGTGGCCTCGCTTCAGGCCCTGCTTTCGGCAGGGCAAGCTGCTGCTGGTGACCAGCCCCACGGCCTGGGACCACCCTGACACCTCCTGAGGGGCTGGACCATCCTCCAACCTGCGGCGCTTTGCCAGTGGGCTCTTGGGTGCCTGAGGCTCCGTGTCTCCCCGTGGGTGGCCTCGCTTCAGGCCCTGCTTTCGGCAGGGCAAGCTGCTGCTGGTGACCAGCCCCACGGCCTGGGACTGCCCTGACACCGCCTGAGGGGCGGTGCTGGGGCTGCTGGTCTCAGCACGCAGCAGTGGCACGCGGTTGAGCCGGATGCGTTTTCCTTTCTGGCTGCCCGAGTCTTGTGCTTGCTGTCTCCATGAACGGCGACGAGCCTGGTCCGGCCTGGCATGTCCGGAGAGGCAGCTGCCGCTCTCTGCGTCTGCTTCTGCCCGGTGACACGGTGTGCATTGGGGAGAGAGAGAGGGGGCAGGGGGAGTGAGCACCTTGTAGAGCTCAGGAAATGTCCCTGCAGCATTGTCCCCAAGGCCCTGCTGGCTGGCTAAAGGGCAGGGGAAGTGCCGGTGCCCACAGCCCAGCCTGGCTCCTCTGGCCCATGAGAGGAGGGCCTCTACTCTGGGGTGATTCTGTGGATCTCCTGTTTCCCCTTTCTGCTGCTCTTGGCCGCTCCCCCTCTGCCATCTGTGGGGAGGGAGACTTGGCTCTCACCTCGTTCCTTGCCAGGGGGACGCCTCTTAGCAGCGTTCTGCTGCACCATTGTGGGTACGGAGGAATGCCTGGATGGTCTGTGCCACAGCACTGCCGGCCTTTCTCCTCCTGACAAAGCCTTCCAATCCTTCCTTGAGTGAAGAGAGATGCCTCAGAGACACCAAAACTCGCTCAGCAGCCTTGGGCAAGCTCCCTCTCGGGATCCTGTCCTCAGCTCTGAGTGCAATGTTGATGTACAGCAACGGTTATACCTCAGGCCTCCCTGGAGATGTGCCCGTGACCTCACAATCTGTGAGTTCTGCGTGCCCCACTCCCCTCACTTGGGGACGGTGTCCTTGTGGGTGCTGGCTGGGACTTTGTCCATGTCAGGCATGGCTGTGGTGGGAAGAGGAGAAATGGGAACAGGTCCATCAACAGGTTTATGGGCTTGAGTAGGCTCAGGTCTTACTACAGGTCATCAGTGATGATTGTTCCCCCCACCACAGCACCCAGGGGACCTTGTAAAATCTGAAGACTTTGCTTATTTTTAGGCCTCTCATGTTAAAAGAATTCCATGCTGGGCCTGTGTTACATAATTTTCTCAAAAAAATTGTCCAATTAGACCAAGCTGAAAAGTAGTTCTTTTACTGTGGTAGGTTTAGGAAGGAACACAGATGTCGACTAAAAATCAGTCATTCCTAAGAAAGCGTAACTGTCATTATCAAAGAATTGTGGATGTTGAATAGCTTAAATGTACAAAATAACATGAAACTAAAGTTGAAGCAGGTTATTACTTACAGTCTAATTCAGAGCCCCTTGAAGTATGTCAAAAAGAAGCTTTGACTTCAGTGCTCTTTGCATCTGACTTAATTCCACAAATTGGAAACAATGTTTTGGTCAAGCTTTTTTTAATTTTTTTTAACAATTTAATATGTGTCAAAAACTCCTAAGGTTCACTACATTTGCCTATGGAGTATTTTTGATTTCCAGTGTTTTCTTATTCCCATGTTGGGTTGTTGTTGCTGGGTTGTTCGCTATATATTTTTGCCTTTTTTTAAATTTTATTTTCCAGTCTAAAATGAAAATCTGCTGTATTTAAGTTTTTGATCCTGTATGATAATGAAGACTAAACTATCCCATTTCAGTTACTTTTCAAAATAAATATGTGGATGAAAGTAGGTAAAATCTACTTAACAATATGATTATATTCACATGAGGGTCTGAAAAAAATAAGTACTTTTTTCTTATCTGTTAGCTCACATAATTAGTTGTTAGAGCACTCTTGGAAAAAGAGCTATGGGAGTAAAAGCAGTGGAGCTAAAAAAGTGCAGCTAATGTAAGGCAATGGTTGTAGTGCAAAGATGCCAGAGAATATAATAAAAAATATCTGTTGTGATTTAAATTTAGCATTATTAGAGTCTGGGGAAAACTATGGCTAAGAAGTCATTAGGACAAGAACAAAGTTAGTGCTGCAGAGAAGAGAGTTGATGCCAAGCTGAAGACACTGTTATTTACAGATGATTCAGATCTGCCTATCAGTTCAGAAAATTGCCCTCTAAAAATGGAAACCATCATCATATTAAACTTCACATGGAAACAAGAACCACAGCATGTGGACTGGCCTTTCTCCTCGTGTTGTCTATGTATAAATATCTATTTAGCAGTGGGCAACTGGGCTGCCTCTGTGTGGTGGGGATGATGGGGTAGTAGTTTGTGGAAGGTAGCTGGGACAAACTTTAGGAGAGGTAAAGGACAAGTACCCACAGCCAAAGAATATGGTCAATGAAACACTTGTGGTTTTGTCATGAAGAGTAAATTTTAAGGAATTAAACACTTGTGGTTTTACCATGAAGAGTAAATTTTCTTAGTGTAAAGTCATCTTTTTATCATAGACTGTTGAATTTTAAGCAGTGTATGTGGCTGTAATGCAGCTCTCAACGTCAACATTTTGGAAAATTTCAGAGTATGGTATGTCTTTAGGTCCATGGTTTTCATGTGCCTTCACTTGCTATGAGGGGTTTATCCAAACCCCAGGTTCAGATAGTATCCAGCTTGTTCCAGATGTCCTGCACTTTTGTTTCATGGGCACATAGATAATAAAAAAGTTATCAGTTTCTTTATGCCTTTTAACTGTTGTTGTTAGCCAAGGACATGGTGTACATTTTTGTGAAAGCATTTTAAAACCAGATGAAATTGTTTTTAATTCCGAGGTTTTTCAGAAATATTTTCAATGATACACATTATAGCATACAATCAGTGCACTGGAATTTGGATTAACTTAAATAAGATCAAGTGAATATATCAGCAATCTTCCACAAAATAATTAAGAAGTAACTGTGTACTGCATATGACTTTTAAATATCTTTAAATATCTGATGACTATTGCAATTGTGTTGTGGTGCAGGGTTCATTTGGTTTCTTCCGTTTCCCCCTAAAGTTATAACGGTTCGGTCCTAGGGTTCCCCCCCCCCACCCCCCCTGGCAACCCCTCCTTTTGAGAGTGTCAGTTTTTTGTCTCCACCCCTGTTCCCCTGGTTACCCTCTGTCAATCCCTCCCTGAGTTCCTGTCCATCAGCCACTGTCCCCTTCCCTATTTCCAGAAAGTTCTCCCCTCCTCGGTGGGTGACTGGATCGGGAACAAGGGTCCCTCCCTGTCGCATTCCCTATTGGCGAGCCGGCATATTTGTCACGAGTTTGTTCCCTCCCAAGTTCTCTCTCATTGGTTGAAATGTTCTATGTTCCGTCCCTTTCTAATCGGCTGTACCCCTGCCTCGTGGTCCCGACTCGGCTGGCGTTCCCTGGAGACATTAAAGCACTCTGGACTTTGCCCTGATTCGGGTCCCTCTTTTCTACTTCGCCTTCTTGCTGATCACTGCTGCCTCCTGCTGAGGCTCTGCCCGGACGCCCCCGGCGCATCTGGGCAGTGCCCCCCCGGCTGTCAGTTGCTGTGCCACAGCTCGGCCGGTGCAGCCTCCTCCCCCGCCCGGGGGAGTAGAGAAAAAACCTCGGACAGCAACTCGGCACAATTGTACTTCAACTCGGATGAAACTTTGACAGATTTCAGTGCATGTTTTGCTTTTTTTTTTTGATCTGGGCCAGAACTGTAGAGAAATGGAAGTCTGACCATGTGTGCACTTTGTGTGGAATGTATTGAGTGGTTGCAAACTTGTTTGAAGTCGTTGTTTTGGGGAACTAAATATATTTTTTTCCGTGTGTGTGAAAGTTACAGAAGAGTTACTGTCTAACACATAAAAATTCAAAGCTAGCCCTATAAATGGGTAAGAAATCACATGTCTCTCACAGCTTTCAAGAAGTGAACCTTTCTTTGGAAAAAGAGAACCAACAATAAGCTGTGCTTTTTATTAAAATTTCTTTTTATTTAATATCTCTCTCCATGTTTGTATACAATGTGTATAATTTAGTGGATTTTGTAGTCAAAACAATTGATATTGCCCCTATTTTCCTGCAGGTTTCTCTAAATATATATCCTCTTCAATGATTTTTTCCCTTTTAATAATCTTTATTTATGGTTCACATGAAAAACCAGCCACTGGGGAGTTGGGAACATGGTTTTTATTGTCTGGATGTTGTCAGTGATGGTGCACGGAAGCATAAAGGATCTTGAATTTTGTAAACCAAGGTAATTGTGCAGGAATCTTGATAACAAATTCTTGTTTTGACTAGTAAAGGATAGGTTATTAAATTCATCGTTGTAGTATCTAAAGCTTGCTCCAAAATGGGGTAATTTTTCATCTAAGGACCACTTTGAAGTACACTCTGCATGTTTTTTTTGAAGCATCCCTTAACAACAGAAAGTTACAGCTGGGATGATGTTTCACTGCTTTTTAAATAGATCCTCTATGCAAAACCTGAGGGCTGTAGTTGAGCTGAGCCCTGTTTTGCTTGGAACTTTTTTGCCCCCACAATTTCCCACAAAGTGAAGGTGGAGAAATTACTAACTTTTACTAAGAAAGATAATAGGTCTAATGGGCTCTTGTATATTATGGATTGATCAGTATACTCAAGCTGTAAAATTTTTGTATGAAAAATTAACAAGCACAGAACCTGTAGTCTGGACTCTGGAGGATACCGAACGGTTCCAAGACTTAAAGGCTCGATTGACGAAAACCCCAGTTTTGAGTCTGCCTAATTGAAGAAAACCATTTGATCTGTTTGTTAATGTTAATGAATGGATAGCATATGGAGTGATAACCCAAGGCTGGGGGGGAAGCAGGAAGCTGGTGGCTTATCTGTCAAAATTATTGGATGTGGTTGCAAGAGGGTGGCCAGCCTCTATTCAAGCTGTGGCAGCCACAGCTACCTTATTAGAAGACACTCCAAATCCTACATTAAATGGAAGGATTTCAGTACACACATCCCATTATTTGAGGACAGTGTTAAGCCAAAAACTCCTCAGTGGCTAACACACAGCTGAATCCTGAGGTATGAAATAACCCTGATGAATGTCAAGAATCTAGAGATTGTCACCTCAAAAGGTTGAAATCCTGCTCAATTCTTAACCGGGGAACCAAAAATGGAAAATTTAGATCATAATTGTATAGAGCTAATTGAGATGCAAACAAATGTAAGAGAAGAGCTAGAAGAAGACCCCTTACCATATGGAAGGATCCAGTATATAGATGGATCCTCCCAAACAGTAATGGGAAAATGGGCATCAGGATACGCCATTATTGAAGCAGAGGAAAACAAAGAAAAAGGGAAATTACCCTCAAATTGCTCTGCACAAACTGCGAGGTATATGCCCTAAAGAGAGGTTTTGATTTATTAGATGATATAGGGACAATCTACATGGATTCTCAATATGCCTTTGGGATAGCTCATACCTTTGGAAAAATCTGGCCAGAGAGGGCATACCTTAACTCAAAGGGGAAAAATCAGGCACATGAAAGTCTGATAGGGAAGCACTTGAATCCCTCAGAGGACCAAAAGAAATTGCCACAGTCCATATTAAAGGCTACTAAAAAGGGGATACCCCTGAAATCCAAGGAAACAAATTAGCAGACCGGGCAGCCAAAAAAGCAGCCTTTGAAATGCTGGACTCAGTCATAGTCCTAAGGGTAAAAAAAGACCAGGGGAAAATAAAGGAAGAGGGGGTTCCAGTTTTCAAGGACAAGGAGCTAAAAGAAATAGAGCAAATGGGAGCAGTAAAAACAGGGGATGGAAAGTGCTGGACCCCAGATGGATGATAAATATTCAACTGAATAATAACCAGGAAAGTGATGGAAGAGATATACCAATTAACTCACTGGGGAACACAATGAATATATGATCATTTCCTGAAATATTGCATGGGGACAGGAATATATGAAATGGCCAGATCCATCACAGGAGAATGTCTAACCTGCCAAAAAGTCAACAAAAAGGTAATGTGAAAAACAACTCCAGGAGGGAGGAAATTAGTCACAAGACCTTTCCAGAGTATTCAGGTTGATTTTACTGAATTAACTCCAGCCCGAGGGTATAAACACCTATTGGTCATACTTAACCACCTAACCCACTGGGCTGAAGTGTTCCCCACAAGAAACTCAAACTGTGACAAAAGTTCTCTTGGAAGAAATTCTTCTGAGATATGGGCTAGTAAATCTTATTGATTTGGACTGTGGCCCCCACTTTACATCCAGTGTTCTGCAACAAGTCATCAGGGCCCTGGGAATAAAGTGGGAGTTACACACCCCTTGGCACTCTCAGAGTTCTGGGAAGGGCGAGAGGGTGAATCAAAACTTAAAGCATATCTTAACAAAATTGGTCTTAGAAACCCAGTAGAACTGGGTCAAATGTTTACATCTAGCCCTATTACAAATAAGAACAAGAGCCAGAACAGATCTAGGGGTCTCTCCTTATGAAATGCTGCTTGGGCTGCCTTTCTTGCTTACCCTGTACAGTACCAGGGAACATCTAGAAGGGGGCATGACAATGCAAAAATACTTAGAAACAGTAACAGCAACCCTGGAAGAACTAAGGGAAAAGGGACACCTTCCCCAAACTTCCCCACTGAACTGTAAAATACGTAGTATTAACCCAGGAGACCGGGTATTGATTAAATCATGGAAAACCTCTCCACTCACTGCTCGCTTTGAGGGCCCCTTCCAGGTGCTGCTTACAACAAACACCGCAGGAAGAGCAAAGGAGCGGGGGTGGACACATGCAAGTCCAGTGAAGGGTCCAGCACAACCCCCAAATTAGGCAAGCAAATGGACTATAGGCAGCAGAGACAATAAAGACTTGAAATTGGTCCTGAGGAAAACAGCAAAAGAAGCGCAACCCTGAACACAACCCCCCACGGGAAGCATCTACATTGTTATCCTTAAATCCTTAAAGTTTGTTAATGTTTGTTATAGTACAAGGTCAAGTTTTGTTCAGCTAAGAATGACAATCAAAATAAGATCTCAGTTTCCGGTACTGTTCCATAGAGCACTCTCCTTGCAACCCTAATTGGGACCAAATTGAAGAAAGGGAGTCGGTACAATAAAGGTCATGGCAGAATGTCTCCAGAAGAAGGGAAAACCAGAAGTGGGAGGCAAGACTGGATTGGGAATTACCTCCAGGAAATACTCTCTGGGCACCGAGAAAACCCCTGTGGTTCGAGAGGTGAGGAGGCCAGCCCGTACCAGACTCCCACTCGTAGCAATGCTACTACTCACCCACTTTGGAGGAAGTGGAGGAAACACTTGTGAGAAGTGTTACTGTCCCTTGTATAGAGGAGATACAGTACGTGTACTCATCAGAGTACACACAGACATGAATCCCAAATGCATCGATCACTCCCAGTTAACAACCTGTAAAGAAGAAAATAAACTATATGGGCTGGCTAAAAATATTGCAAACCCAAGCCAGAGGATGTCAGGAGAGTGCCCTGTGAAAGAAAGATGGGTATGCTTTGAACAAGGAAGTGAAACCACAAGGAAAATGATACATTCAAAGAGAAAGAAGTGCAATTGAAAAGACAAAGGGATAGAGAGGGACAAATATACAGAAAGAATCTTTTTTATCAATATGGTACAAAAGAATTTAATTTGACTCATTGTTGAGTGTGCAGGGGGACACACTTAAGTGAAATTTGGCCATGGGACAGTATCAGTTTAGGTCCCCTAGACATTTTTAAATGGATTACATCAAGAAAAAGCACAGTGGTACCCAAAAGAAGGGAAGGTGAGTGGAAGCTTAAATCAACAACAACAGGGGAAGAGTTCAATAACATTAAAAAGTGTGTGCTGGATTGGCACGGCTAACAAATCAGCCATGGCATTGCCTTCTGCTAAAAAATCTGGAAGAAAAGAATGTGAGCGAATGTGCATTACAAAGTAAAGTTCTTGTTGAATGGAAAGAAGTAGGATTAACTTTTTAAGCAAACCGTATAACTGATCATCAGAAACTTCTTTCAGCAGAGATCCTTCTGCTCTTTCCACCGCACCTGCAACGTAAATTGAATCCGTTACTAAATTAAAAGGAAATGTGAATTTTGAAAAGACCCGTACAACTGCTGCTAACTCTGTAATCTGTGCAGAACCATCTACTTCCTCAATATCTGATTCCCATTTTTTTGTCTCTGAATTTTGCCAAGCAATCACAGACCTTTTAGACTTCCCAGAACCGTCTGTAAAAAATGTGATTGCCTCGAGGGGTGCATTACTTCTTAAAGGCTTATGAATTAATTTTAAAGATGAACTTAATAGCTCATGTTTGGGACAATTGACTGAAATTTTTCCTGCAAAATTTTCCAAAGCAAATTGCATGACTTCTGAATTTTGAATTAACCATTCTAAATAGATGGATGTGACAGGCAGGAAGATTTCTGCAAAATCTTTTCCTGCAAGGGAAAGCATTCAAGATCTAGCCTTGATAATCAATTGTGAAATAATTTCAGGGCAAGTTGTTATAGTTTTACCCAATTGACGCGATAGGAAAACCCACTCTAAGATTATCAGATGGTCCTTCTTCTCTAGATCCCACTGGAATATCAAACCATGAAGCTGTGGACTCTCTCCTAAAACTGCAAACAAAAAAGACAGGTTAGGATTATACCGATGAGCCTGGCACGTCTGGATGGCTCTCATCACTTTGTCCAAAGCATTTTGAGTTTCTTTGTTGAATTCTCGCGGTGAGTTTAAAGCTGTGTCTCCTCTCAACAAATCTGCCAGAGGAGCCAAGTCCTGATTTGAAAGGCCTAGTAGTGGACGAAGCCAGTTCAGAGTCCCTACCAGCTGCTGCACTTCATTCAAGGTCTTTGGATTTGTCCTTAGCTGGAGTGGCTGCGGGGTTACCGTTTGTTCTGTCATCCTGTATCCTAAATATTTCCAGGGAGGAAGTGTCTGTATTTTTTCCTTTGCTACAGCGAGTCCTGCTTTCTCCTCTGCTGAGATGACCTGATCTGTTGTCTCCTGCATTGATGCTTGGTCCTTTGCTGCTACTAAAATATCTTCCATGTAATGTAATATGAGAGAATTTGGATATTGTGCACGAACTGAGGAAAGTATTTTTGCAACATACCACTGACATATACTCGGGGAATTTCTCATTCCTTGTGGTAGAGAAAGCCAATGATATCTTTTCAAGGGTGCTTGCTGATTTATGGATGGGATGGAAAATGCAAATCTTGGTGCATCATCTGGATGCAAGGGAATATTGAAAAAACAGTCTTTTAAATCAATAACAGTTAACTTCCAATCTTTTGGAATCATAACAGGAGAGGGTAAACCTGGTTGTAAAGAACCCATTTCTTGAATCACTTCATTAACTTTTCTGAGATCCTGCAACAACCTCCACTTCCCACTGTTTGGCTTTTTGATTACATAAACTGGGGTGTTCCAGGGACTAGTAGTTGGAGTTAAGTGACCTTTGTTTAACTGTTCCTGTACCAACTGCTCTAAAGCAGCAAGTTTCTCTTTGGGTAAGGGCCACTGGCTGACCCAGATGGATGTATTAGATGTCCATGTCAGTTTTAAAGTGTTATGTCCATCAACAGCTTTTGTTAAAATCCAGTTTCTAACCTCACACCCCATTGCGACAAAATGTCCCGGCCCCAAAGAACAAAATCAGCTCCTACAATGAATGGTCTTGTGGTGGCAACACGACCTGCAGGCCCCTCAAATGTGCCTGAGTGGGAGCTTCGAGAGCTCTCACAGTGACCACCAATAGCTGCCAGCTGAGCCAGCGCAGGCACCGTGGCCCAGTCCTGTGGCCATTCCGGTGTCAGATGCCGTCTGCTCCGGGATCTGTCAGGCCACTGAGGGTGATGGCTGCCCGAGGGGCTGCAGCACACAGGTGAGCTGAGGCCGCCCGCGGCTGATGAGCCTGGTCCAGGCCATGGCAGCTGTGCTGTTCTGGGACTCTGGTAGGAGGAAAGCTTGTGCTGTGGTCAGTCCTTTGGGTAAAAAGCATGGAGGGTCTGGACACAAAGCTAACGCTGTAATTTCCTGTGAACAGGTGACAGACAGCACAGCTGGAATGACATAAAAACCTTCTGCATGGGATCTGCTCACTCCCACGATGAGGAACTGACGTGGTTGTGGTTCAGGCCCCAGCTGTCCTGTGGGCACTGTGTGAGCAATGGCATTGGTCAGCACCACTGGCTGGGCTGGGGACAGCTCCAGTCTGGCACCTGGGGACATTGTGGTCGGCAGTCCTGCACAGACGTGCTGCAGCTCTGACCGTGGTGGCCTGTGGTGCTCTCTGCCCCTGGTGCAGGGTTCCTGTGTCATGGCAGCCACTGCCCCGTGCCGGGCTGCACGTTTCCCGGCAGATGGCACGGACAGCCCTGTGCTGGGTGACAGCTGTTAGCACGTGACAGAAACCTCTGCATCCACTGTTTCTGGGCAGTGGCCTTCTGCGGGCCCCAGGACATCCCCTTTGAAATGACCTCTCTGGCCACACGAATGGTACGTGTCCCTTGGAGTCTGCTGGTTTTCAATTGCACCTCTGAATGCTCTTAGAGCCTCTGCTAGGGCTTGTGTTTGCATTTCTGCTGCTTTTTCCTGCTGCTTTGGGGTGTTTTCCTGAGCTGCTGTGATGGCACTGGCCAGCACCTCTGCCTGCATGGCTGCTGCAGGCTCAGGGGTGCCCAGGCGGTTCAAGCATCCACGAGCTGGGTCAGGGTGGGCTCAGGATCCTGTGGCAATGTACGTAATGCCTTTTTGCAGCTCGTGTTTGCATTAGAAATTGCAAGCCATTTTAATAACTCTTGTCTGGCTCGGTCTATTGGAATTTGCTTTTCTAATGCCATTTTCAAACAGTCCAAAAACTTAATATAAGGCTCATCTATTCTGTGTTTTATTTCTGTGAAATCTAATTCTGGTTTGTTGCCATCAGGAACCTGTAACAAAGCTGTTTTTGTTGCTTCTTTGATATCCTGTAATACTTGTTTATTGAGAGTTCGGGCTTGTGTTTGAGGATCTGTATGAGCTCCTTCACCTGAGAGCTGATCTATAGTCAAATTTGCAGAGGCTGGAGTTCCTGCATAACCTCCTAAAAGGTCATTTAACAAACATTTCCATGCCAGTTCCCACAGAGAAAATTCTCTTGGGGACAGCAGGGATGTGCAAAGCTGCTTTAAATTGTGTGGAGTAAATACATTTGCTGTAAAGGTGGCTTGTAAAAGACTTCTGAAATATGCAGAATCGCTACCATACAAACGAGAGGCTCTGCAAATCTCTTTTAACTCAGCAAAACTGATCTGCTGCCAGCTCCCTCTCGGTGCAGGACCTGCTGTGCACCTCACAGGAAAAACTTTTAACTTTGATGCAATTTCCCACTCTCCTTCCTGAACTGCATCCTTTCTTATCCTCTGCCAGGTATCTGTGAGTCCTCGTGTGTTAAACTCTTCCTTAGATTATTTGGAATTACATTGTGGAGCATAGGAATAATTCATTTTTTGTTCTGGCAAGGTTTCTGACATGGGCGCCGCCATCTTGGACAGGGTGACTTCCGGGGCATCACATCCGGTTCCCACGCTCGGCAGGGAGGGGGCGTGCCCTCCCGGGCTGTGGGCGGGGAGCAGGGGCAGGGACACTGCCCGGGCTCCGCCCACAAAAGGGGCGTGTCCCTGCTCTGATGGGCAGGAGCTCAGGGAGGAGCCACCCAGGGACTGCTGGGAGCCCGGGGAGGAGGGCGAGCCACGCCCACGAAGGGCGGGGCTGGGCCGGGGCCATCATGGCGTCTGCCATGAGCTCCTCTGTTCTCAGAGTGGGCACAATCGGCTCGGCTTTTTTCCATTGTACTGCCAAAATTCACCGATTTTGAGCACCAAAGGCAGCTTTTCAGAGGGAATACAGAGGACTTAGGTATGGCAGGGATTGTGAAAGATGTGGTTTGCAGAGGAGCCTGGCCAGGGCTGGTCTGCTCCCCTCTCTCCCAGGACGGGGGTGGGGAAGGGGGAGGGCGGCTGGCCTGGCCACCTCCCGGCCGCTCCTCCGGGGTTTCTGGTTCTTGACTGGGATAAGGGAAGGCTTCTGGGTCCCCTCAGAACTCCTCTTTCTCCTCTCCTCTTGGTCCTGCTGTTGCTGCCTGCATTCTGCCCTGTCCCTGAACTTTGCTTGCTTGTGTGCATTCTTTGCTTGCTTTGCACTTTCCATTGTTACAAATTTTAACACCGTCCTGAATATTGGACGCAGCTTTAAGTTGGACTTCTTATTCTTTTCCATGTTATGTAATTTCAGTCCGACCGAATCCCAGAAGTCTGGATCGAGTTTCTGAGACATGTCTGAGTTTGGGAACTCTGTTAAGACCCATTTTACAAGCTTTTTAAACTGTTTGTTGTCAAACTGAATATCTTGAATTTCTAACTTATAAATGAAATATGAAAAAAAAATCCTGCTCAGCTAAAGACAACCGATTTCCCATGGTGGCACTCACCAGAGTTTTCCAGTTGTGCTTCTTGGTATGAAATTCCTCCCCGGTCCTGGGTCACAACAGTGACAAATCAGCTGAGCTGAGCGACAGAGTCCTCTGAGGCTGCGGTGCTGCTCCAGTCCCGTCTCTGATTACAGCCTCCTCTTCACCAGTATGAGGCTTTGATTCGAGATTCCCTCTCAATCTCAAATGCCTTCTTCTGGGTTTTCTATTTTAAAGGGACAAAAAACTCAGGTGCAGGCCTGCTCCCCCAAAACACGCAAATATCAAGTAAAAATGTCCTATTTTGATGGAGGTAATCAAAAAATCCCTAGACCATCTTCCTCAATAGGAGAAATACTGTCCGGGCGCCACGTGCTGGGTTCTTTTTTCTCAGGCCGGGTGTTATAAACCTTCAAAAGGGAACCCAGCACACCCAAGGATAGCTCAGCTATTACCTTTGGAGGCAAATAATGAGCAGGATGGCTTCTGCTACAGTGTTAGAAACAAAAAAGGTTTAATAAAAGGCAAAATAACAAACAGAAAAATCCAATGCAGGTACAGCAATCTGCCACTGGTAGAAACACCTTCACAAAAGCCCTTTGGTTCTTTTGTCCTCCCCTTTTCTACCTGATGGGTCAGGCGGGACTTTTTGGCTTCTATCCAGTTAGGTGACCCAGAGTTTTTACTGAAGCCTCTGGGGTCCTTTGAGGTGGCTTGTCACCTGATCATTGGGAGAAACTTCTGGGATTCTTTCCTTTTTTGGGGGATAAAGGTTAGCTTTGCCACTCTGTAATTAGGGGGCACTCTCCTACATTCCTACATCCAAGGATGTTTCACAGGGCCTGAAAAGAGTCTGGAGTGTGACCAGGAGCCAGCCCAGAGCTCCCCAGGCTGCTGTGCAGCTTTGGCTTTATCCATTCACATCCGACTCCCACAAACTTACCTGAGCCCCTTGCAGTGCCCAGTTCCCTGAGGCAGAAGGGGACTCCAGCACACCATGGAAATGGGTCTGATCTCTGCTCCCTTCTAGATGAGGTGTCTGGGAAGGCTTCTCCATTAGCTTGGCTGCATAAAGTGTTGGTCCTATCTGAGCCACCGTCAGGTATGTTCTCAGTGTGCCACCAAGGAATAATTGTTGTGAACCTGGCAGGAATCAGGTGACAGAAGCTTCTGTGTCTCTTGTGTTCCAGGTGTGTCTGCAGGGAGGACTTGTCTAGCTGCTTTGCTGATTCCTACACAAAAGCCCAGCTCCCATGGCAGGGGTGAGTAGTGTGTCCCTGATGACCCCTCTGGCTGAGCCCTGCTTTTGTGGGATCCGTTCCTGGGAAATGGAACTCTGTTGCTCGAAGGTCCTCCGAGGGGAAAGAACAAAGCTACAGGACACCAGAAACCCCATGAGCCATCCAAAAACATGAGGCAAATGCTGAAAGAATTGCTGCAGGGAGGACGACAAGGTGGGTGCATTTCCCTCATGCTTCCCCTGGGACTCAGCAGCCGGGGGCTTTGGCTGCACATCTGGACACGCCGTGCCCGGCACAGCAGGAAGGGATCCATGGCAGCCTTGCTGCCCCGCTGCTGCTTTCACGCCCTGCAGGGCTGTTTGCCAGCCTGGCCTGGCTGCAGCTTCTGCCCAGCCACTGCAGGAAGGCATTTGGCATCAGCTGGCAGACAGCCCCAATTGCACCACAGGCCATGCCCACCCTCAGATGCCCTGCAATTTCCTGGTGTCCAGGCAGATCAGATGTTGGGGCTGTTTGGGGAAGGAAGCAGCCTTGGGTTGTCCCAAAATCCTGCGTGTTTTCTGATCCTTATGCATTCCTTTCACAAGTGAAGCCTCCTGAAATTGTCCCCTTCCCCATTCCCAGTCAGGAATGTTTTCATCTGATCCAGCTGTCTCTTTTCCATTCTCCAGAAATGAAAGGAGAGCCTGCGGAGAAAGAAGCATTTCCCGGAGGAAGCAGTGGTTGCATGCCAGCCTCAGCTCCAGGAAGGGAGGCCGTGCCAGGCACAGGCACAGGAGGTAATTGCTGTGCCTCTGGGCCTGAGCCCTGCTGAGGCTTGAGCTGCCCTCTCTGCTGCTTGGCAGTGCGGGCACAGCCTGGACTAGAGCAGCACAGCCCAGGGGAATTATCCCGAGCAGGCTCAGGGCACTGAGCAGTCCTGCTGGGGTCCCTCCATGGGAGACATGTCCTGAAACCTGGGAGTGACTGCACGGGGTGCCCACGGTGGGGAAAGGACAGAGGGGGAGAGCAAGGCTCCAGTGTGTCCTGAGAGGGCCTGGCTGTTTGCCCTTGGGATCTGGGGGGTTTCCCCACAGAAGGAGGGCAGGAGGGACAGAGGGAGGGCAGGATGGATAGCTGTGGCACTGCCTGCTGCAGTTTTCCCCCATGCTTTAGGGAGGATTTCTTCTGTGTGTGAGGGGGAGAGTTCCAGGTCCCTGCACTGCTGCAGCCACCCCTCCCAGGGATGTTGCTGAGGGCAGGGAAAGAGTGTGGAGAGTGACCAGGAGCCAGCCCAGAGCTCCCCAGGCCCCTGGGCAGCTTTGGCCATGTCTATTCACATCTGGCTCCCATGGCCTTACCCGACTCCCTGGCAGTGCCCAGTTCCCTGTGGCAGAAAGAGATCCCAGCACACACTGGAAAATGTTCTCATCTGTGCTGCATTGTAGATGAGGGTGCTGGGAAGGCTTCTCCATCAGCTTGGATGAATAAAGTTTTGAAGCCCTTGGAGCCTCCTGCAGGTATGTTCTCAGTGTGCCACCAAGGAAGAATTGTAGACAAGCGGGCAGGCACCAGGTGACAGAAGCTTCTGTGGCTGTTGTGTTACAGATGTGTCTACAGGGAAGACTTCTCCAGCTTCTCCAGCTGCTACCTTGGATGCTGCACTCAAGCCCAGCTCCCATCTCAGGGGTGAGTAGTGTGTCCCTGCTGACCCCACAGGCTGAACCCTGCTTTTCTGGGATCCATTCCTGGGAGATGGAAATATTTTTCTCTAAGGTACTCCAACAGGGAAAATCCAAGATACAACAGATAAGATATCCCTGGAACCATCCAAACAGATGAGGCAAGAGCTGAAGGAACGCCTGCAGACAAGAGAAGGTGGGTGCATTTCCCTCATGCTTCCCCTGGGAGTCAGCAGCCGGGGGCTTTGGCGGCACATCTGGACACGCCGTGCCCGGCACAGCGGGAAGGGATCCATGGCAGCCTCGCTGCCGCGCTGCTGCTTTCACGCCCTGCAGGGCTGTTTCCCAGCCTGGCCTGGTTGCAGCTTCTGCCCAGCCTCTGTGGGAACTTATTTGGCATCAGCTGACAGGCCATGCCCAAACTGTAACACACCCTGAGATCCCCCACTATATCCATCCCTGCAGATTAGGAAAAGGGTGGCTGTTTGGTGGTGGAAGTGCTCTCATCATGCCACTGTAACCTGGCCATTTTCCTGCTCCATAATTTCACAAATATTACCTCTGATGCCACCACCCAAGTGGGAAACAGCTCCATCTGATGCAGCTGTCTCCCTTCCTTTGTCAAGAGATGGACATAGTGCTTCAGTGGATGGTGGTATTTCTTGAAGGAAGCACTCTATCTTCGGTGCGAGCCCCTGCTGCAGGAAGGAAGGCAAAGCCAGACAGGGGCACAGGCACAGCAGGTACTTGCTGTGCTGGGCTCAGGCCTGGCCAGGGCTGTGTGGCAGCAGCTCTTCCCCCAGGGCCTGCCCTTGCCCGGCCCGGCAGCAGCCAAAGCTGGAGGCGCCTCGGCTTCCAGGCCTCTGGAGCTGGTTCAGAGCCCCGGGGAAACGGGACTGGTGCAGCAACGTCCCTGGCGCTGCAGCTGCTGCGGAGCTGGCCCTGAGTGCCCAGAGGCCCAAGGCACAGGAGCAGCCCCGAGCGGGAGCCCTGCCGCCAGCCCAGGGCCAGAGCCAGCCCTGGCACACAATGGAAACAGTTCTCATCTTGGTTTGCTTCCAGACTGGGATGCTGGGAAGGATTCTCCATTAGCCTGGCGCTCTGAAGTTGTGAAGCCCTCTGAGCATTCTGCAGGTATGTTCTCACTGTCCCAACAAGGCGTAATGTTTGACTGACTGGTAAGAACCAGGTGACAGAAGCTTCTGTGGCTGTTGTGTTACAGGCATGTCTGCAGGGACGACCTCACCAACTCCTACCTTGGATGCTGCACAAAAGGCTAGCTCCCATGGCAGGGGTGAGTAGTGTGTCCCTGCTGACCCCTCAGGCTGAGCCCTGCTTTTGTGGGGTCCATTCCTGGGAAATGGAACTACTTTCTCTTAAGGTCCTCTGACAGGAGAGACCAAAGACATGGCAGGCAGGAAATTCCAGGACCCATTAGAAATCATGTGGCAAATGCTGAAGTAATGTCTGCAGAGAAGACAAGGTGGGTGCATTTCCCTCATGCTGCTCCTGGGACTCAGCAGCCGGGGGCTTTGGCTGCACATCTGGACACGCCGTGCCCGGCACAGCAGGAAGGGATCCATGGCAGCCTCGCTGCCCCGCTGCTGCTTTCACGCCCTGCAGGGCTGTTTGCCAGCCTGGCCTGGCTGCAGCTTCTGCCCAGCCTCTGCAGGAAGGCATTTGGCATCAGCTGGCAGACGGCCCCAATTGCACCACAGGCCATGCCCACCCTCAGATCCCCTGCAATTTCCTGGTGTCCAGGCAGATCAGATGTTGGGGCTGTTTGGGGAAGGAAGCAGCCTTGGGTTGTCCCAAAATCCTGGGTGTTTTCTGATCCTTATGCATTCCTTTCACAAGTGATGCCTCCTGAAATTGTCCCCTTCCCCATTCCCAGTCAGGAATGTTTTCATCTGATCCAGCTGTCTCTTTTCCATTCTCCAGAAATGAAAGGAGAGCCTGCGGAGAAAGAAGCATTTCCCGGAGGAAGCAGTGGTTGCATGCCAGCCTCAGCTCCAGGAAGGGAGGCCATGCCAGGCACAGGCACAGGAGGTAATTGCTGTGCCTCTGGGCCTGAGCCCTGCTGAGGCTTGAGCTGCCCTCTCTGCTGTTTGGCAGTGCGGGCACAGCCTGGACTAGAGTGGCACAGCCCAGGGGAATTATCCCGAGCAGGCTCAGGGCACTGAGCAGTCCTGCTGGGGTCCCTCCATGGGAGACATGTCCTGAAACCTGGCAGCGACTGCACGGGGTGCCCACGGTGGGGAAAGGACAGAGGGGGAGAGCAAGGCTCCAGTGTGTCCTGAGAGGGCCTGGCTGTTTGCCCTTGGGATCTGGGGGGTTTCCCCACAGAAGGAGGGCAGGAGGGACAGAGGGAGGGCAGGATGGATAGCTGTGGCACTGCCTGCTGCAGTTTTCCCCCATGCTTTCGGGAGGATTTCTTCTGTGTGTGAGGGGGAGAGTTCCAGGTCCCTGCACTGCTGCAGCCACCCCTCCCAGGGATGTTGCTGAGGGCAGGGAAAGAGTGTGGAGAGTGACCAGGAGCCAGCCCAGAGCTCCCCAGGCCCCTGGGCAGCTTTGGCCATGTCTATTCACATCTGGCTGCCATGGCCTTACCCGACTCCCTGGCAGTGCCCAGTTCCCTGTGGCAGAAAGAGATCCCAGCACACACTGGAAAATGTTCTCATCTGTGCTGCATTGTAGATGAGGGTGCTGGGAAGGCTTCTCCATCAGCTTGGATGAAGAAAGTTTTGAAGCCCTTGGAGCCTCCTGCAGGTATGTTCTCAGTGTGCCACCAAGGAAGAATTGTAGACAAGCGGGCAGGCACCAGGTGACAGAAGCTTCTGTGGCTGTTGTGTTACAGATGTGTCTACAGGGAAGACTTCTCCAGCTTCTCCAGCTGCTACCTTGGATGCTGCACTCAAGCCCAGCTCCCATCTCAGGGGTGAGTAGTGTGTCCCTGCTGACCCCACAGGCTGAACCCTGCTTTTCTGGGATCCATTCCTGGGAAATGGAAATATTTTTCTCTAAGGTACTCCAACAGGGAAAATCCAAGATACAACAGATAAGATATCCCTGGAACCATCCAAACAGATGAGGCAAGAGCTGAAGGAACCCCTGCAGACAAGAGAAGGTGGGTGCATTTCCCTCATGCTTCCCCTGGGAGTCAGCAGCCGGGGGCTTTGGCTGCACATCTGGACACGCCATGCCCGGCACAGTGGGAAGGGATCCATGGCAGCCTCGCTGCCCCGCTGCTGCTTTCACGCCCTGCAGGGCTGTTTCCCAGCCTGGCCTGGCTGCAGCTTCTGCCCAGCCTCTGCCGGAAGTTATTGGGCATCAGCTGACAGGCCATGCCCAAACTGTAAGACACCCTGAGATCCCCCACTATATCCAGCCCTGCAGATTAGGAAAAGGGTGGCTGTTTGGAGGTGGAAGTGCTCTCATCATGCCACTGTAACCTGGCCATTTTCCTGCTCCATAAATTTGACAAATATTACCTCTGATGCCACCACCCAAGTGGGAAACAGCCCCATCTGATGCAGCTGTCTCCCTTCCTTTGTCAAGAGATGGACATAGTGCTTCAGTGGAAGGTGGTATTTCTTGAAGGAAGCACTCCATCTTCGGTGCCAGCCCCTGCTGCAGGAAGGAAGGCGATGGCAGACACGGGCACAGGCACAGCAGGTAATTGCTGTACCGGGCTCAGCCCTGGCCAGGGCTGTGTGGCAGCAGCTCTTCCCCCAGGGCCTGCCCTTGCCCGGCCCGGCAGCAGCCAAAGCTGGAGGCGCCTCGGCTTCCAGGCCTCTGGAGCTGGTTCAGAGCCCCGGGGAAACGGGACTGGTGCAGCAACGTCCCTGGCGCTGCAGCTGCTGCGGAGCTGGCCCTGAGTGCCCAGAGGCCCAAGGCACAGGAGCAGCCCCGAGCGGGAGCCCTGCCGCCAGCCCAGGGCCAGAGCCAGCCCTGGCACACAATGGAAACAGTTCTCATCTTGGTTTGCTTCCAGACTGGGATGCTGGGAAGGATTCTCCATTAGCCTGGCACTCTGAAGTTGTGAAGCCCTCTGAGCATTCTGCAGGTATGTTCTCACTGTCCCACCAAGGCATAATGTTTGACTGACTGGTAAGAACCAGGTGACAGAAGCTTCTGTGGCTGTTGTGTTACAGGCGTGTCTGCAGGGACGACCTCATCAAATCCTACCTTGGATGCTGCACAAAAGGCCAGCTCCCATGGCAAGGGTGAGTAGTGTGTCCCTGCTGACCCCTCAGGCTGAGCCCTGCTTTTGTGGAGTCCATTGCTGGGAAATGGAACTACTTTCTCTTAAGGTCCTCTGACAGGAAAGACCAAAGACATGGCAGGCAGGAAATTCCAGGACCCATTAGAAATCATGTGGCAAATGCTGAAGGAACGTCTGCAGAGAAGACAAGGTGGGTGCATTTCCCTCATGCTTCCCCTGGGAGTCAGCAGCCGGGGGCGTTGGCTGCACATCTGGACACGTCGTGCCCGGCACAGCGGGAAGGGATCCATGGCAGCCTCGCTGCCCCGCTGCTGCTTTCACGCCCTGCAGGGCTGTTTCCCAGCCTGGCCTGGCTGCAGCTTCTGCCCAGCCTCTGCAGGAAGGCATTTGGCATCAGCTGGCAGACGGCCCCAATTGCACCACAGGCCATGCCCACCCTCAGATCCCCTGCAATTTCCTGGTGTCCAGGCAGATCAGATGTTGGGGCTGTTTGGGGAAGGAAGCAGCCTTGGGTTGTCCCAAAATCCTGGGTGTTTTCTGATCCTTATGCATTCCTTTCACAAGTGATGCCTCCTGAAATTGTCCCCTTCCCCATTCCCAGTCAGGAATGTTTTCATCTGATCCAGCTGTCTCTTTTCCATTCTCCAGAAATGAAAGGAGAGCCTGCGGAGAAAGAAGCATTTCCCGGAGGAAGCAGTGGTTGCATGCCAGCCTCAGCTCCAGGAAGGGAGGCCATGCCAGGCACAGGCACAGGAGGTAATTGCTGTGCCTCTGGGCCTGAGCCCTGCTGAGGCTTGAGCTGCCCTCTCTGCTGTTTGGCAGTGCGGGCACAGCCTGGACTAGAGCAGCACAGCCCAGGGGAATTATCCCGAGCAGGCTCAGGGCACTGAGCAGTCCTGCTGGGGTCCCTCCATGGGAGACATGTCCTGAAACCTGACAGCGACTGCACGGGGTGCCCACGGTGGGGAAAGGACAGAGGGGGAGAGCAAGGCTCCAGTGTGTCCTGAGAGGGCCTGGCTGTTTGCCCTTGGGATCTGGGGGGTTTCCCCACAGAAGGAGGGCAGGAGGGACAGAGGGAGGGCAGGATGGATAGCTGTGGCACTGCCTGCTGCAGTTTTCCCCCATGCTTTCGGGAGGATTTCTTCTGTGTGTGAGGGGGAGAGTTCCAGGTCCCTGCACTGCTGCAGCCACCCCTCCCAGGGATGTTGCTGAGGGCAGGGAAAGAGTGTGGAGAGTGACCAGGAGCCAGCCCAGAGCTCCCCAGGCCCCTGGGCAGCTTTGGCCATGTCTATTCACATCTGGCTGCCATGGCCTTACCCGACTCCCTGGCAGTGCCCAGTTCCCTGTGGCAGAAAGAGATCCCAGCACACACTGGAAAATGTTCTCATCTGTGCTGCATTGTAGATGAGGGTGCTGGGAAGGCTTCTCCATCAGCTTGGATGAAGAAAGTTTTGAAGCCCTTGGAGCCTCCTGCAGGTATGTTCTCAGTGTGCCACCAAGGAAGAATTGTAGACAAGCGGGCAGGCACCAGGTGACAGAAGCTTCTGTGGCTGTTGTGTTACAGATGTGTCTACAGGGAAGACTTCTCCAGCTTCTCCAGCTGCTACCTTGGATGCTGCACTCAAGCCCAGCTCCCATCTCAGGGGTGAGTAGTGTGTCCCTGCTGACCCCACAGGCTGAACCCTGCTTTTCTGGGATCCATTCCTGGGAAATGGAAATATTTTTCTCTAAGGTACTCCAACAGGGAAAATCCAAGATACAACAGATAAGATATCCCTGGAACCATCCAAACAGATGAGGCAAGAGCTGAAGGAACCCCTGCAGACAAGAGAAGGTGGGTGCATTTCCCTCATGCTTCCCCTGGGAGTCAGCAGCCGGGGGCTTTGGCTGCACATCTGGACACGCCATGCCCGGCACAGTGGGAAGGGATCCATGGCAGCCTCGCTGCCCCGCTGCTGCTTTCACGCCCTGCAGGGCTGTTTCCCAGCCTGGCCTGGCTGCAGCTTCTGCCCAGCCTCTGCCGGAAGTTATTGGGCATCAGCTGACAGGCCATGCCCAAACTGTAAGACACCCTGAGATCCCCCACTATATCCAGCCCTGCAGATTAGGAAAAGGGTGGCTGTTTGGAGGTGGAAGTGCTCTCATCATGCCACTGTAACCTGGCCATTTTCCTGCTCCATAAATTTGACAAATATTACCTCTGATGCCACCACCCAAGTGGGAAACAGCCCCATCTGATGCAGCTGTCTCCCTTCCTTTGTCAAGAGATGGACATAGTGCTTCAGTGGAAGGTGGTATTTCTTGAAGGAAGCACTCCATCTTCGGTGCCAGCCCCTGCTGCAGGAAGGAAGGCGATGGCAGACACGGGCACAGGCACAGCAGGTAATTGCTGTGCCGGGCTCAGGCCTGGCCGGGGCTGTGTGGCAGCAGCTCTTCTCCCAGGGCCTGCCCTTGCCCGGCCCGGCAGCAGCCAAAGCTGGAGGCGCCTCGGCTTCCAGGCCTCTGGAGCTGGTTCAGAGCCCCGGGGAAACGGGACTGGTGCAGCAACGTCCCTGGCGCTGCAGCTGCTGCGGAGCTGGCCCTGAGTGCCCAGAGGCCCAAGGCACAGGAGCAGCCCCGAGCGGGAGCCCTGCCGCCAGCCCAGGGCCAGAGCCAGCCCTGGCACACAATGGAAACAGTTCTCATCTTGGTTTGCTTCCAGACTGGGATGCTGGGAAGGATTCTCCATTAGCCTGGCGCTCTGAAGTTGTGAAGCCCTCTGAGCATTCTGCAGGTATGTTCTCACTGTCCCACCAAGGCATAATGTTTGACTGACTGGTAAGAACCAGGTGACAGAAGCTTCTGTGGCTGTTGTGTTACAGGCGTGTCTGCAGGGACGACCTCATCAAATCCTACCTTGGATGCTGCACAAAAGGCCAGCTCCCATGGCAAGGGTGAGTAGTGTGTCCCTGCTGACCCCTCAGGCTGAGCCCTGCTTTTGTGGAGTCCATTGCTGGGAAATGGAACTACTTTCTCTTAAGGTCCTCTGACAGGAAAGACCAAAGACATGGCAGGCAGGAAATTCCAGGACCCATTAGAAATCATGTGGCAAATGCTGAAGGAACGTCTGCAGAGAAGACAAGGTGGGTGCATTTCCCTCATGCTTCCCCTGGGAGTCAGCAGCCGGGGGCGTTGGCTGCACATCTGGACACGTCGTGCCCGGCACAGCGGGAAGGGATCCATGGCAGCCTCGCTGCCCCGCTGCTGCTTTCACGCCCTGCAGGGCTGTTTCCCAGCCTGGCCTGGCTGCAGCTTCTGCCCAGCCTCTGCAGGAAGGCATTTGGCATCAGCTGGCAGACAGCCCCAATTGCACCACAGGCCATGCCCACCCTCAGATGCCCTGCAATTTCCTGGTGTCCAGGCAGATCAGATGTTGGGGCTGTTTTGGGAAGGAAGCAGCCTTGGGTTGTCCCAAAATCCTGGGTGTTTTCTGATCCTTATGCATTCCTTTCACAAGTGATGCCTCCTGAAATTGTCCCCTTCCCCATTCCCAGTCAGGAATGTTTTCATCTGATCCAGCTGTCTCTTTTCCATTCTCCAGAAATGAAAGGAGGGCCTGCGGAGAAAGAAGCATTTCCCGGAGGAAGCAGTGGTTGCATGCCAGCCTCAGCTCCAGGAAGGGAGGCCATGCCAGGCACAGGCACAGGAGGTAATTGCTGTGCCTCTGGGCCTGAGCCCTGCTGAGGCTTGAGCTGCCCTCTCTGCTGCTTGGCAGTGCGGGCACAGCCTGGACTAGAGCAGCACAGCCCAGGGGAATTATCCCGAGCAGGCTCAGGGCACTGAGCAGTCCTGCTGGGGTCCCTCCATGGGAGACATGTCCTGAAACCTGACAGCGACTGCACGGGGTGCCCACGGTGGGGAAAGGACAGAGGGGGAGAGCAAGGCTCCAGTGTGTCCTGAGAGGGCCTGGCTGTTTGCCCTTGGGATCTGGGGGGTTTCCCCACAGAAGGAGGGCAGGAGGGACAGAGGGAGGGCAGGATGGATAGCTGTGGCACTGCCTGCTGCAGTTTTCCCCCATGCTTTAGGGAGGATTTCTTCTGTGTGTGAGGGGGAGAGTCCCAGGTCCCTGCACTGCTGCAGCCACCCCTCCCAGGGATGTTGCTGAGGGCAGGGAAAGAGTGTGGAGAGTGACCAGGAGCCAGCCCAGAGCTCCCCAGGCCCCTGGGCAGCTTTGGCCATGTCTATTCACATCTGGCTCCCATGGCCTTACCCGACGCCCTGGCAGTGCCCAGTTCCCTGTGGCAGAAAGAGATCCCAGCACACACTGGAAAATGTTCTCATCTGTGCTGCATTGTAGATGAGGGTGCTGGGAAGGCTTCTCCATCAGCTTGGATGAATAAAGTTTTGAAGCCCTTGGAGCCTCCTGCAGGTATGTTCTCAGTGTGCCACCAAGGAAGAATTGTAGACAAGCTGGCAGGCACCAGGTGACAGAAGCTTCTGTGGCTGTTGTGTTACAGATGTGTCTACAGGGAGGACTTCTCCAGCTTCTCCAGCTGCTACCTTGGATGCTGCACTCAAGCCCAGCTCCCATCTCAGGGGTGAGTAGTGTGTCCCTGCTGACCCCACAGGCTGAACCCTGCTTTTCTGGGATCCATTCCTGGGAAATGGAAATATTTTTCTCTAAGGTACTCCAACAGGGAAAATCCAAGATACAACAGATAAGATATCCCTGGAACCATCCAAACAGATGAGGCAAGAGCTGAAGGAACCCCTGCAGACAAGAGAAGGTGGGTGCATTTCCCTCATGCTGCTCCTGGGACTCAGCAGCCGGGGGCTTTGGCTGCACATCTGGACACGCCGTGCCCGGCACAGTGGGAAGGGATCCATGGCAGCCTCGCTGCCCCGCTGCTGCTTTCATGCCCTGCAGGGCTGTTTGCCAGCCTGGCCTGGCTGCAGCTTCTGCCCAGCCTCTGCCGGAAGTTATTTGGCATCAGCTGACAGGCCATGCCCAAACTGTAACACACCCTGAGATCCCCCACTATATCCAGCCCTGCAGATTAGAAAAAGGGTGGCTGTTTGGTGGTGGAAGTGCTCTCATCAGGCCACTGTAACCTGGCCATTTTCCTGCTCCATAAATTTGACAAATATTACCTCTGATGCCACCACCCAAGTGGGAAACAGCCCCATCTGATGCAGCTGTCTCCCTTCCTTTGTCAAGAGATGGACATAGTGCTTCAGTGGAAGGTGGTATTTCTTGAAGGAAGCACTCCATCTTCGGTGCCAGCCCCTGCTGCAGGAAGGAAGGCGATGCCAGACATGGGCACAGGCACAGCAGGTAATTGCTGTGCCGGGCTCAGGCCTGGCCGGGGCAGTGTGGCAGCAGCTCTTCCCCCAGGGCCTGCCCTTGCCCGGCCCGGCAGCAGCCAAAGCTGGAGGCGCCTCGGCTTCCAGGCCTCTGGAGCTGGTTCAGAGCCCCGGGGAAACGGGACTGGTGCAGCAACGTCCCTGGCGCTGCAGCTGCTGCGGAGCTGGCCCTGAGTGCCCAGAGGCCCAAGGCACAGGAGCAGCCCCGAGCGGGAGCCCTGCCGCCAGCCCAGGGCCAGAGCCAGCCCTGGCACACAATGGAAACAGTTCTCATCTTGGTTTGCTTCCAGACTGGGATGCTGGGAAGGATTCTCCATTAGCCTGGCGCTCTGAAGTTGTGAAGCCCTCTGAGCATTCTGCAGGTATGTTCTCACTGTCCCACCAAGGCATAATGTTTGACTGACTGGTAAGAACCAGGTGACAGAAGCTTCTGTGGCTGTTGTGTTACAGGCGTGTCTGCAGGGACGACCTCACCAACTCCTACCTTGGATGCTGCACAAAAGGCCAGCTCCTATGGCAAGGGTGAGTAGTGTGTCCCTGCTGACCCCTCAGGCTGAGCCCTGCTTTTGTGGGGTCCATTGCTGGGAAATGGAACTACTTTCTCTTAAGGTCCTCTGACAGGAAAGACCAAAGACATGGCAGGCAGGAAATTCCAGGACCCATTAGAAATCATGTGGCAAATGCTGAAGGAACGTCTGCAGAGAAGACAAGGTGGGTGCATTTCCCTCATGCTTCCCCTGGGACTCAGCAGCCGGGGGCTTTGGCTGCACATCTGGACACGTCGTGCCCGGCACAGCAGGAAGGGATCCATGGCAGCCTCGCTGCCCCGCTGCTGCTTTCATGCCCTGCAGGGCTGTTTCCCAGCCTGGCCTGGCTGCAGCTTCTGCCCAGCCTCTGCAGGAAGGCATTTGGCATCAGCTGGCAGACAGCCCCAAATGCACCACAGGCCATGCCCACCCTCAGATCCCCTGCAATTTCCTGGTGTCCAGGCAGATCAGATGTTGGGGCTGTTTGGGGAAGGAAGCAGCCTTGGGTTGTCCCAAAATCCTGGGTGTTTTCTGATCCTTATGCATTCCTTTCACAAGTGATGCCTCCTGAAATTGTCCCCTTCCCCATTCCCAGTCAGGAATGTTTTCATCTGATCCAGCTGTCTCTTTTCCATTCTCCAGAAATGAAAGGAGAGCCTGCGGAGAAAGAAGCATTTCCGGGAGGAAGCAGTGGTTGCATGCCAGCCTCAGCTCCAGGAAGGGAGGCCATGCCAGGCACAGGCACAGGAGGTAATTGCTGTGCCTCTGGGCCTGAGCCCTGCTGAGGCTTGAGCTGCCCTCTCTGCTGTTTGGCAGTGCGGGCACAGCCTGGACTAGAGTGGCACAGCCCAGGGGAATTATCCCGAGCAGGCTCAGGGCACTGAGCAGTCCTGCTGGGGTCCCTCCATGGGAGACATGTCCTGAAACCTGGGAGTGACTGCACGGGGTGCCCACGGTGGGGAAAGGACAGAGGGGGAGAGCAAGGCTCCAGTGTGTCCTGAGAGGGCCTGGCTGTTTGCCCTTGGGATCTGGGGGGTTTCCCCACAGAAGGAGGGCAGGAGGGACAGAGGGAGGGCAGGATGGATAGCTGTGGCACTGCCTGCTGCAGTTTTCCCCCATGCTTTAGGGAGGATTTCTTCTGTGTGTGAGTGGGAGAGTCCCAGGTCCCTGCACTGCTGCAGCCACCCCTCCCAGGGATGTTGCTGAGGGCAGGGAAAGAGTGTGGAGAGTGACCAGGAGCCAGCCCAGAGCTCCCCAGGCCCCTGGGCAGCTTTGTCCATGTCTATTCACATCTGGCTCCCATGGCCTTACCTGACTCCCTGGCAGTGCCCAGTTCCCTGTGGCAGAAAGAGATCCCAGCACACACTGGAAAATGTTCTCATCTGTGCTGCATTGTAGATGAGGGTGCTGGGAAGGCTTCTCCATCAGCTTGGATGAAGAAAGTTTTGAAGCCCTTGGAGCCTCCTGCAGGTATGTTCTCAGTGTGCCACCAAGGAAGAATTGTAGACAAGCGGGCAGGCACCAGGTGACAGAAGCTTCTGTGGCTGTTGTGTTACAGATGTGTCTACAGGGAAGACTTCTCCAGCTTCTCCAGCTGCTACCTTGGATGCTGCACTCAAGCCCAGCTCCCATCTCAGGGGTGAGTAGTGTGTCCCTGCTGACCCCACAGGCTGAACCCTGCTTTTCTGGGATCCATTCCTGGGAAATGGAAATATTTTTCTCTAAGGTACTCCAACAGGGAAAATCCAAGATACAACAGATAAGATATCCCTGGAACCATCCAAACAGATGAGGCAAGAGCTGAAGGAACCCCTGCAGACAAGAGAAGGTGGGTGCATTTCCCTCATGCTTCCCCTGGGAGTCAGCAGCCGGGGGCTTTGGCTGCACATCTGGACACGCCATGCCCGGCACAGTGGGAAGGGATCCATGGCAGCCTCGCTGCCCCGCTGCTGCTTTCACGCCCTGCAGGGCTGTTTCCCAGCCTGGCCTGGCTGCAGCTTCTGCCCAGCCTCTGCCGGAAGTTATTGGGCATCAGCTGACAGGCCATGCCCAAACTGTAAGACACCCTGAGATCCCCCACTATATCCAGCCCTGCAGATTAGGAAAAGGGTGGCTGTTTGGAGGTGGAAGTGCTCTCATCATGCCACTGTAACCTGGCCATTTTCCTGCTCCATAAATTTGACAAATATTACCTCTGATGCCACCACCCAAGTGGGAAACAGCCCCATCTGATGCAGCTGTCTCCCTTCCTTTGTCAAGAGATGGACATAGTGCTTCAGTGGAAGGTGGTATTTCTTGAAGGAAGCACTCCATCTTCGGTGCCAGCCCCTGCTGCAGGAAGGAAGGCGATGGCAGACACGGGCACAGGCACAGCAGGTACTTGCTGTGCTGGGCTCAGGCCTGGCCAGGGCTGTGTGGCAGCAGCTCTTCCCCCAGGGCCTGCCCTTGCCCGGCCCGGCAGCAGCCAAAGCTGGAGGCGCCTCGGCTTCCAGGCCTCTGGAGCTGGTTCAGAGCCCCGGGGAAACGGGACTGGTGCAGCAACGTCCCTGGCGCTGCAGCTGCTGCGGAGCTGGCCCTGAGTGCCCAGAGGCCCAAGGCACAGGAGCAGCCCCGAGCGGGAGCCCTGCCGCCAGCCCAGGGCCAGAGCCAGCCCTGGCACACAATGGAAACAGTTCTCATCTTGGTTTGCTTCCAGACTGGGATGCTGGGAAGGATTCTCCATTAGCCTGGCGCTCTGAAGTTGTGAAGCCCTCTGAGCATTCTGCAGGTATGTTCTCACTGTCCCACCAAGGCATAATGTTTGACTGACTGGTAAGAACCAGGTGACAGAAGCTTCTGTGGCTGTTGTGTTACAGGCGTGTCTGCAGGGACGACCTCATCAAATCCTACCTTGGATGCTGCACAAAAGGCCAGCTCCCATGGCAAGGGTGAGTAGTGTGTCCCTGCTGACCCCTCAGGCTGAGCCCTGCTTTTGTGGAGTCCATTGCTGGGAAATGGAACTACTTTCTCTTAAGGTCCTCTGACAGGAAAGACCAAAGACATGGCAGGCAGGAAATTCCAGGACCCATTAGAAATCATGTGGCAAATGCTGAAGGAACGTCTGCAGAGAAGACAAGGTGGGTGCATTTCCCTCATGCTTCCCCTGGGAGTCAGCAGCCGGGGGCGTTGGCTGCACATCTGGACACGTCGTGCCCGGCACAGCGGGAAGGGATCCATGGCAGCCTCGCTGCCCCGCTGCTGCTTTCACGCCCTGCAGGGCTGTTTCCCAGCCTGGCCTGGCTGCAGCTTCTGCCCAGCCTCTGCAGGAAGGCATTTGGCATCAGCTGGCAGACAGCCCCAATTGCACCACAGGCCATGCCCACCCTCAGATGCCCTGCAATTTCCTGGTGTCCAGGCAGATCAGATGTTGGGGCTGTTTGGGGAAGGAAGCAGCCTTGGGTTGTCCCAAAATCCTGGGTGTTTTCTGATCCTTATGCATTCCTTTCACAAGTGATGCCTCCTGAAATTGTCCCCTTCCCCATTCCCAGTCAGGAATGTTTTCATCTGATCCAGCTGTCTCTTTTCCATTCTCCAGAAATGAAAGGAGGGCCTGCGGAGAAAGAAGCATGTCCCGGAGGAAGCAGTGGTTGCATGCCAGCCTCAGCTCCAGGAAGGGAGGCCTTGCCAGGCACAGGCACAGGAGGTAATTGCTGTGCCTCTGGGCCTGAGCCCTGCTGAGGCTTGAGCTGCCCTCTCTGCTGCTTGGCAGTGCGGGCACAGCCTGGACTAGAGCAGCACAGCCCAGGGGAATTATCCCGAGCAGGCTCAGGGCACTGAGCAGTCCTGCTGGGGTCCCTCCATGGGAGACATGTCCTGAAACCTGACAGCGACTGCACGGGGTGCCCACGGTGGGGAAAGGACAGAGGGGGAGAGCAAGGCTCCAGTGTGTCCCGAGAGGGCCTGGCTGTTTGCCCTTGGGATCTGGGGGGTTTCCCCACAGAAGGAGGGCAGGAGGGACAGAGGGAGGGCAGGATGGATAGCTGTGGCACTGCCTGCTGCAGTTTTCCCCCATGCTTTAGGGAGGATTTCTTCTGTGTGTCAGGGGGAGAGTCCCAGGTCCCTGCACTGCTGCAGCCACCCCTCCCAGGGATGTTGCTGAGGGCAGGGAAAGAGTGTGGAGAGTGACCAGGAGCCAGCCCAGAGCTCCCCAGGCCCCTGGGCAGCTTTGGCCATGTCTATTCACATCTGGCTCCCATGGCCTTACCCGACGCCCTGGCAGTGCCCAGTTCCCTGTGGCAGAAAGAGATCCCAGCACACACTGGAAAATGTTCTCATCTGTGCTGCATTGTAGATGAGGGTGCTGGGAAGGCTTCTCCATCAGCTTGGATGAAGAAAGTTTTGAAGCCCTTGGAGCCTCCTGCAGGTATGTTCTCAGTGTGCCACCAAGGAAGAATTGTAGACAAGCGGGCAGGCACCAGGTGACAGAAGCTTCTGTGGCTGTTGTGTTACAGATGTGTCTACAGGGAAGACTTCTCCAGCTTCTCCAGCTGCTACCTTGGATGCTGCACTCAAGCCCAGCTCCCATCTCAGGGGTGAGTAGTGTGTCCCTGCTGACCCCACAGGCTGAACCCTGCTTTTCTGGGATCCATTCCTGGGAAATGGAAATATTTTTCTCTAAGGTACTCCAACAGGGAAAATCCAAGATACAACAGATAAGATATCCCTGGAACCATCCAAACAGATGAGGCAAGAGCTGAAGGAACCCCTGCAGACAAGAGAAGGTGGGTGCATTTCCCTCATGCTTCCCCTGGGAGTCAGCAGCCGGGGGCTTTGGCTGCACATCTGGACACGCCATGCCCGGCACAGTGGGAAGGGATCCATGGCAGCCTCGCTGCCCCGCTGCTGCTTTCACGCCCTGCAGGGCTGTTTCCCAGCCTGGCCTGGCTGCAGCTTCTGCCCAGCCTCTGCCGGAAGTTATTGGGCATCAGCTGACAGGCCATGCCCAAACTGTAAGACACCCTGAGATCCCCCACTATATCCAGCCCTGCAGATTAGGAAAAGGGTGGCTGTTTGGAGGTGGAAGTGCTCTCATCATGCCACTGTAACCTGGCCATTTTCCTGCTCCATAAATTTGACAAATATTACCTCTGATGCCACCACCCAAGTGGGAAACAGCCCCATCTGATGCAGCTGTCTCCCTTCCTTTGTCAAGAGATGGACATAGTGCTTCAGTGGAAGGTGGTATTTCTTGAAGGAAGCACTCCATCTTCGGTGCCAGCCCCTGCTGCAGGAAGGAAGGCGATGGCAGACACGGGCACAGGCACAGCAGGTAATTGCTGTGCCGGGCTCAGCCCTGGCCAGGGCTGTGTGGCAGCAGCTCTTCCCCCAGGGCCTGCCCTTGCCCGGCCCGGCAGCAGCCAAAGCTGGAGGCGCCTCGGCTTCCAGGCCTCTGGAGCTGGTTCAGAGCCCCGGGGAAACGGGACTGGTGCAGCAACGTCCCTGGCGCTGCAGCTGCTGCGGAGCTGGCCCTGAGTGCCCAGAGGCCCAAGGCACAGGAGCAGCCCCGAGCGGGAGCCCTGCCGCCAGCCCAGGGCCAGAGCCAGCCCTGGCACACAATGGAAACAGTTCTCATCTTGGTTTGCTTCCAGACTGGGATGCTGGGAAGGATTCTCCATTAGCCTGGCGCTCTGAAGTTGTGAAGCCCTCTGAGCATTCTGCAGGTATGTTCTCACTGTCCCACCAAGGCATAATGTTTGACTGACTGGTAAGAACCAGGTGACAGAAGCTTCTGTGGCTGTTGTGTTACAGGCGTGTCTGCAGGGACGACCTCATCAAATCCTACCTTGGATGCTGCACAAAAGGCCAGCTCCCATGGCAAGGGTGAGTAGTGTGTCCCTGCTGACCCCTCAGGCTGAGCCCTGCTTTTGTGGAGTCCATTGCTGGGAAATGGAACTACTTTCTCTTAAGGTCCTCTGACAGGAAAGACCAAAGACATGGCAGGCAGGAAATTCCAGGACCCATTAGAAATCATGTGGCAAATGCTGAAGGAACGTCTGCAGAGAAGACAAGGTGGGTGCATTTCCCTCATGCTTCCCCTGGGAGTCAGCAGCCGGGGGCGTTGGCTGCACATCTGGACACGTCGTGCCCGGCACAGCGGGAAGGGATCCATGACAGCCTCGCTGCCCCGCTGCTGCTTTCACGCCCTGCAGGGCTGTTTCCCAGCCTGGCCTGGCTGCAGCTTCTGCCCAGCCTCTGCAGGAAGGCATTTGGCATCAGCTGGCAGACAGCCCCAATTGCACCACAGGCCATGCCCACCCTCAGATGCCCTGCAATTTCCTGGTGTCCAGGCAGATCAGATGTTGGGGCTGTTTGGGGAAGGAAGCAGCCTTGGGTTGTCCCAAAATCCTGGGTGTTTTCTGATCCTTATGCATTCCTTTCACAAGTGATGCCTCCTGAAATTGTCCCCTTCCCCATTCCCAGTCAGGAATGTTTTCATCTGATCCAGCTGTCTCTTTTCCATTCTCCAGAAATGAAAGGAGGGCCTGCGGAGAAAGAAGCATTTCCCGGAGGAAGCAGTGGTTGCATGCCAGCCTCAGCTCCAGGAAGGGAGGCCATGCCAGGCACAGGCACAGGAGGTAATTGCTGTGCCTCTGGGCCTGAGCCCTGCTGAGGCTTGAGCTGCCCTCTCTGCTGCTTGGCAGTGCGGGCACAGCCTGGACTAGAGCAGCACAGCCCAGGGGAATTATCCCGAGCAGGCTCAGGGCACTGAGCAGTCCTGCTGGGGTCCCTCCATGGGAGACATGTCCTGAAACCTGACAGCGACTGCACGGGGTGCCCACGGTGGGGAAAGGACAGAGGGGGAGAGCAAGGCTCCAGTGTGTCCTGAGAGGGCCTGGCTGTTTGCCCTTGGGATCTGGGGGGTTTCCCCACAGAAGGAGGGCAGGAGGGACAGAGGGAGGGCAGGATGGATAGCTGTGGCACTGCCTGCTGCAGTTTTCCCCCATGCTTTAGGGAGGATTTCTTCTGTGTGTGAGGGGGAGAGTCCCAGGTCCCTGCACTGCTGCAGCCACCCCTCCCAGGGATGTTGCTGAGGGCAGGGAAAGAGTGTGGAGAGTGACCAGGAGCCAGCCCAGAGCTCCCCAGGCCCCTGGGCAGCTTTGGCCATGTCTATTCACATCTGGCTCCCATGGCCTTACCCGACGCCCTGGCAGTGCCCAGTTCCCTGTGGCAGAAAGAGATCCCAGCACACACTGGAAAATGTTCTCATCTGTGCTGCATTGTAGATGAGGGTGCTGGGAAGGCTTCTCCATCAGCTTGGATGAATAAAGTTTTGAAGCCCTTGGAGCCTCCTGCAGGTATGTTCTCAGTGTGCCACCAAGGAAGAATTGTAGACAAGCTGGCAGGCACCAGGTGACAGAAGCTTCTGTGGCTGTTGTGTTACAGATGTGTCTACAGGGAGGACTTCTCCAGCTTCTCCAGCTGCTACCTTGGATGCTGCACTCAAGCCCAGCTCCCATCTCAGGGGTGAGTAGTGTGTCCCTGCTGACCCCACAGGCTGAACCCTGCTTTTCTGGGATCCATTCCTGGGAAATGGAAATATTTTTCTCTAAGGTACTCCAACAGGGAAAATCCAAGATACAACAGATAAGATATCCCTGGAACCATCCAAACAGATGAGGCAAGAGCTGAAGGAACCCCTGCAGACAAGAGAAGGTGGGTGCATTTCCCTCATGCTGCTCCTGGGACTCAGCAGCCGGGGGCTTTGGCTGCACATCTGGACACGCCGTGCCCGGCACAGTGGGAAGGGATCCATGGCAGCCTCGCTGCCCCGCTGCTGCTTTCATGCCCTGCAGGGCTGTTTGCCAGCCTGGCCTGGCTGCAGCTTCTGCCCAGCCTCTGCCGGAAGTTATTTGGCATCAGCTGACAGGCCATGCCCAAACTGTAACACACCCTGAGATCCCCCACTATATCCAGCCCTGCAGATTAGAAAAAGGGTGGCTGTTTGGTGGTGGAAGTGCTCTCATCAGGCCACTGTAACCTGGCCATTTTCCTGCTCCATAAATTTGACAAATATTACCTCTGATGCCACCACCCAAGTGGGAAACAGCCCCATCTGATGCAGCTGTCTCCCTTCCTTTGTCAAGAGATGGACATAGTGCTTCAGTGGAAGGTGGTATTTCTTGAAGGAAGCACTCCATCTTCGGTGCCAGCCCCTGCTGCAGGAAGGAAGGCGATGCCAGACATGGGCACAGGCACAGCAGGTAATTGCTGTGCCGGGCTCAGGCCTGGCCGGGGCAGTGTGGCAGCAGCTCTTCCCCCAGGGCCTGCCCTTGCCCGGCCCGGCAGCAGCCAAAGCTGGAGGCGCCTCGGCTTCCAGGCCTCTGGAGCTGGTTCAGAGCCCCGGGGAAACGGGACTGGTGCAGCAACGTCCCTGGCGCTGCAGCTGCTGCGGAGCTGGCCCTGAGTGCCCAGAGGCCCAAGGCACAGGAGCAGCCCCGAGCGGGAGCCCTGCCGCCAGCCCAGGGCCAGAGCCAGCCCTGGCACACAATGGAAACAGTTCTCATCTTGGTTTGCTTCCAGACTGGGATGCTGGGAAGGATTCTCCATTAGCCTGGCGCTCTGAAGTTGTGAAGCCCTCTGAGCATTCTGCAGGTATGTTCTCACTGTCCCACCAAGGCATAATGTTTGACTGACTGGTAAGAACCAGGTGACAGAAGCTTCTGTGGCTGTTGTGTTACAGGCGTGTCTGCAGGGACGACCTCACCAACTCCTACCTTGGATGCTGCACAAAAGGCCAGCTCCTATGGCAAGGGTGAGTAGTGTGTCCCTGCTGACCCCTCAGGCTGAGCCCTGCTTTTGTGGGGTCCATTGCTGGGAAATGGAACTACTTTCTCTTAAGGTCCTCTGACAGGAAAGACCAAAGACATGGCAGGCAGGAAATTCCAGGACCCATTAGAAATCATGTGGCAAATGCTGAAGGAACGTCTGCAGAGAAGACAAGGTGGGTGCATTTCCCTCATGCTTCCCCTGGGACTCAGCAGCCGGGGGCTTTGGCTGCACATCTGGACACGTCGTGCCCGGCACAGCAGGAAGGGATCCATGGCAGCCTCGCTGCCCCGCTGCTGCTTTCATGCCCTGCAGGGCTGTTTCCCAGCCTGGCCTGGCTGCAGCTTCTGCCCAGCCTCTGCAGGAAGGCATTTGGCATCAGCTGGCAGACAGCCCCAAATGCACCACAGGCCATGCCCACCCTCAGATCCCCTGCAATTTCCTGGTGTCCAGGCAGATCAGATGTTGGGGCTGTTTGGGGAAGGAAGCAGCCTTGGGTTGTCCCAAAATCCTGGGTGTTTTCTGATCCTTATGCATTCCTTTCACAAGTGATGCCTCCTGAAATTGTCCCCTTCCCCATTCCCAGTCAGGAATGTTTTCATCTGATCCAGCTGTCTCTTTTCCATTCTCCAGAAATGAAAGGAGAGCCTGCGGAGAAAGAAGCATTTCCGGGAGGAAGCAGTGGTTGCATGCCAGCCTCAGCTCCAGGAAGGGAGGCCATGCCAGGCACAGGCACAGGAGGTAATTGCTGTGCCTCTGGGCCTGAGCCCTGCTGAGGCTTGAGCTGCCCTCTCTGCTGTTTGGCAGTGCGGGCACAGCCTGGACTAGAGTGGCACAGCCCAGGGGAATTATCCCGAGCAGGCTCAGGGCACTGAGCAGTCCTGCTGGGGTCCCTCCATGGGAGACATGTCCTGAAACCTGGGAGTGACTGCACGGGGTGCCCACGGTGGGGAAAGGACAGAGGGGGAGAGCAAGGCTCCAGTGTGTCCTGAGAGGGCCTGGCTGTTTGCCCTTGGGATCTGGGGGGTTTCCCCACAGAAGGAGGGCAGGAGGGACAGAGGGAGGGCAGGATGGATAGCTGTGGCACTGCCTGCTGCAGTTTTCCCCCATGCTTTAGGGAGGATTTCTTCTGTGTGTGAGTGGGAGAGTCCCAGGTCCCTGCACTGCTGCAGCCACCCCTCCCAGGGATGTTGCTGAGGGCAGGGAAAGAGTGTGGAGAGTGACCAGGAGCCAGCCCAGAGCTCCCCAGGCCCCTGGGCAGCTTTGTCCATGTCTATTCACATCTGGCTCCCATGGCCTTACCTGACTCCCTGGCAGTGCCCAGTTCCCTGTGGCAGAAAGAGATCCCAGCACACACTGGAAAATGTTCTCATCTGTGCTGCATTGTAGATGAGGGTGCTGGGAAGGCTTCTCCATCAGCTTGGATGAAGAAAGTTTTGAAGCCCTTGGAGCCTCCTGCAGGTATGTTCTCAGTGTGCCACCAAGGAAGAATTGTAGACAAGCGGGCAGGCACCAGGTGACAGAAGCTTCTGTGGCTGTTGTGTTACAGATGTGTCTACAGGGAAGACTTCTCCAGCTTCTCCAGCTGCTACCTTGGATGCTGCACTCAAGCCCAGCTCCCATCTCAGGGGTGAGTAGTGTGTCCCTGCTGACCCCACAGGCTGAACCCTGCTTTTCTGGGATCCATTCCTGGGAAATGGAAATATTTTTCTCTAAGGTACTCCAACAGGGAAAATCCAAGATACAACAGATAAGATATCCCTGGAACCATCCAAACAGATGAGGCAAGAGCTGAAGGAACCCCTGCAGACAAGAGAAGGTGGGTGCATTTCCCTCATGCTTCCCCTGGGAGTCAGCAGCCGGGGGCTTTGGCTGCACATCTGGACACGCCATGCCCGGCACAGTGGGAAGGGATCCATGGCAGCCTCGCTGCCCCGCTGCTGCTTTCACGCCCTGCAGGGCTGTTTCCCAGCCTGGCCTGGCTGCAGCTTCTGCCCAGCCTCTGCCGGAAGTTATTGGGCATCAGCTGACAGGCCATGCCCAAACTGTAAGACACCCTGAGATCCCCCACTATATCCAGCCCTGCAGATTAGGAAAAGGGTGGCTGTTTGGAGGTGGAAGTGCTCTCATCATGCCACTGTAACCTGGCCATTTTCCTGCTCCATAAATTTGACAAATATTACCTCTGATGCCACCACCCAAGTGGGAAACAGCCCCATCTGATGCAGCTGTCTCCCTTCCTTTGTCAAGAGATGGACATAGTGCTTCAGTGGAAGGTGGTATTTCTTGAAGGAAGCACTCCATCTTCGGTGCCAGCCCCTGCTGCAGGAAGGAAGGCGATGGCAGACACGGGCACAGGCACAGCAGGTACTTGCTGTGCTGGGCTCAGGCCTGGCCAGGGCTGTGTGGCAGCAGCTCTTCCCCCAGGGCCTGCCCTTGCCCGGCCCGGCAGCAGCCAAAGCTGGAGGCGCCTCGGCTTCCAGGCCTCTGGAGCTGGTTCAGAGCCCCGGGGAAACGGGACTGGTGCAGCAACGTCCCTGGCGCTGCAGCTGCTGCGGAGCTGGCCCTGAGTGCCCAGAGGCCCAAGGCACAGGAGCAGCCCCGAGCGGGAGCCCTGCCGCCAGCCCAGGGCCAGAGCCAGCCCTGGCACACAATGGAAACAGTTCTCATCTTGGTTTGCTTCCAGACTGGGATGCTGGGAAGGATTCTCCATTAGCCTGGCGCTCTGAAGTTGTGAAGCCCTCTGAGCATTCTGCAGGTATGTTCTCACTGTCCCACCAAGGCATAATGTTTGACTGACTGGTAAGAACCAGGTGACAGAAGCTTCTGTGGCTGTTGTGTTACAGGCGTGTCTGCAGGGACGACCTCATCAAATCCTACCTTGGATGCTGCACAAAAGGCCAGCTCCCATGGCAAGGGTGAGTAGTGTGTCCCTGCTGACCCCTCAGGCTGAGCCCTGCTTTTGTGGAGTCCATTGCTGGGAAATGGAACTACTTTCTCTTAAGGTCCTCTGACAGGAAAGACCAAAGACATGGCAGGCAGGAAATTCCAGGACCCATTAGAAATCATGTGGCAAATGCTGAAGGAACGTCTGCAGAGAAGACAAGGTGGGTGCATTTCCCTCATGCTTCCCCTGGGAGTCAGCAGCCGGGGGCGTTGGCTGCACATCTGGACACGTCGTGCCCGGCACAGCGGGAAGGGATCCATGGCAGCCTCGCTGCCCCGCTGCTGCTTTCACGCCCTGCAGGGCTGTTTCCCAGCCTGGCCTGGCTGCAGCTTCTGCCCAGCCTCTGCAGGAAGGCATTTGGCATCAGCTGGCAGACAGCCCCAATTGCACCACAGGCCATGCCCACCCTCAGATGCCCTGCAATTTCCTGGTGTCCAGGCAGATCAGATGTTGGGGCTGTTTGGGGAAGGAAGCAGCCTTGGGTTGTCCCAAAATCCTGGGTGTTTTCTGATCCTTATGCATTCCTTTCACAAGTGATGCCTCCTGAAATTGTCCCCTTCCCCATTCCCAGTCAGGAATGTTTTCATCTGATCCAGCTGTCTCTTTTCCATTCTCCAGAAATGAAAGGAGGGCCTGCGGAGAAAGAAGCATGTCCCGGAGGAAGCAGTGGTTGCATGCCAGCCTCAGCTCCAGGAAGGGAGGCCATGCCAGGCACAGGCACAGGAGGTAATTGCTGTGCCTCTGGGCCTGAGCCCTGCTGAGGCTTGAGCTGCCCTCTCTGCTGCTTGGCAGTGCGGGCACAGCCTGGACTAGAGCAGCACAGCCCAGGGGAATTATCCCGAGCAGGCTCAGGGCACTGAGCAGTCCTGCTGGGGTCCCTCCATGGGAGACATGTCCTGAAACCTGACAGCGACTGCACGGGGTGCCCACGGTGGGGAAAGGACAGAGGGGGAGAGCAAGGCTCCAGTGTGTCCCGAGAGGGCCTGGCTGTTTGCCCTTGGGATCTGGGGGGTTTCCCCACAGAAGGAGGGCAGGAGGGACAGAGGGAGGGCAGGATGGATAGCTGTGGCACTGCCTGCTGCAGTTTTCCCCCATGCTTTAGGGAGGATTTCTTCTGTGTGTCAGGGGGAGAGTCCCAGGTCCCTGCACTGCTGCAGCCACCCCTCCCAGGGATGTTGCTGAGGGCAGGGAAAGAGTGTGGAGAGTGACCAGGAGCCAGCCCAGAGCTCCCCAGGCCCCTGGGCAGCTTTGGCCATGTCTATTCACATCTGGCTCCCATGGCCTTACCCGACGCCCTGGCAGTGCCCAGTTCCCTGTAGCAGAAAGAGATCCCAGCACACACTGGAAAATGTTCTCATCTGTGCTGCATTGTAGATGAGGGTGCTGGGAAGGCTTCTCCATCAGCTTGGATGAATAAAGTTTTGAAGCCCTTGGAGCCTCCTGCAGGTATGTTCTCAGTGTGCCACCAAGGAAGAATTGTAGACAAGCTGGCAGGCACCAGGTGACAGAAGCTTCTGTGGCTGTTGTGTTACAGATGTGTCTACAGGGAAGACTTCTCCAGCTTCTCCAGCTGCTACCTTGGATGCTGCACTCAAGCCCAGCTCCCATCTCAGGGGTGAGTAGTGTGTTCCTGCTGACCCCACAGGCTGAACCCTGCTTTTCTGGGATCCATTCCTGGGAAATGGAAATATTTTTCTCTAAGGTACTCCAACAGGGAAAATCCAAGATACAACAGATAAGATATCCCTGGAACCATCCAAACAGATGAGGCAAGAGCTGAAGGAACCCCTGCAGACAAGAGAAGGTGGGTGCATTTCCCTCATGCTGCTCCTGGGACTCAGCAGCCGGGGGCTTTGGCTGCACATCTGGACACGCCGTGCCCGGCACAGTGGGAAGGGATCCATGGCAGCCTCGCTGCCCCGCTGCTGCTTTCATGCCCTGCAGGGCTGTTTGCCAGCCTGGCCTGGCTGCAGCTTCTGCCCAGCCTCTGCCGGAAGTTATTTGGCATCAGCTGACAGGCCATGCCCAAACTGTAAGACACCCTGAGATCCCCCACTATATCCAGCCCTGCAGATTAGAAAAAGGGTGGCTGTTTGGTGGTGGAAGTGCTCTCATCAGGCCACTGTAACCTGGCCATTTTCCTGCTCCATAAATTTCACAAATATTACCTCTGGTGCCACCACCCAAGTGGGAAACAGCCCCATCTGATGCAGCTGTCTCCCTTCCTTTGTCAAGAGATGGACATAGTGCTTCAGTGGAAGGTGGTATTTCTTGAAGGAAGCACTCCATCTTCGGTGCCAGCCCCTGCTGCAGGAAGGAAGGCAAAGCCAGACATGGGCACAGGCACAGCAGGTAATTGCTGTGCCAGGCTCAGGCCTGGCCGGGGCAGTGTGGCAGCAGCTCTTCCCCCAGGGCCTGCCCTTGCCCGGCCCGGCAGCAGCCAAAGCTGGAGGCGCCTCGGCTTCCAGGCCTCTGGAGCTGGTTCAGAGCCCCGGGGAAACGGGACTGGTGCAGCAACGTCCCTGGCGCTGCAGCTGCTGCGGAGCTGGCCCTGAGTGCCCAGAGGCCCAAGGCACAGGAGCAGCCCCGAGCGGGAGCCCTGCCGCCAGCCCAGGGCCAGAGCCAGCCCTGGCACACAATGGAAACAGTTCTCATCTTGGTTTGCTTCCAGACTGGGATGCTGGGAAGGATTCTCCATTAGCCTGGCGCTCTGAAGTTGTGAAGCCCTCTGAGCATTCTGCAGGTATGTTCTCACTGTCCCACCAAGGCATAATGTTTGACTGACTGGTAAGAACCAGGTGACAGAAGCTTCTGTGGCTGTTGTGTTACAGGCGTGTCTGCAGGGACGACCTCACCAACTCCTACCTTGGATGCTGCACAAAAGGCCAGCTCCTATGGCAAGGGTGAGTAGTGTGTCCCTGCTGACCCCTCAGGCTGAGCCCTGCTTTTGTGGGGTCCATTGCTGGGAAATGGAACTACTTTCTCTTAAGGTCCTCTGACAGGAAAGACCAAAGACATGGCAGGCAGGAAATTCCAGGACCCATTAGAAATCATGTGGCAAATGCTGAAGGAACGTCTGCAGAGAAGACAAGGTGGGTGCATTTCCCTCATGCTTCCCCTGGGACTCAGCAGCCGGGGGCTTTGGCTGCACATCTGGACACGTCGTGCCCGGCACAGCAGGAAGGGATCCATGGCAGCCTCGCTGCCCCACTGCTGCTTTCATGCCCTGCAGGGCTGTTTCCCAGCCTGGCCTGGCTGCAGCTTCTGCCCAGCCTCTGCAGGAAGGCATTTGGCATCAGCTGGCAGACAGCCCCAAATGCACCACAGGCCATGCCCACCCTCAGATGCCCTGCAATTTCCTGGTGTCCAGGCAGATCAGATGTTGGGGCTGTTTGGGGAAGGAAGCAGCCTTGGGTTGTCCCAAAATCCTGGGTGTTTTCTGATCCTTATGCATTCCTTTCACAAGTGATGCCTCCTGAAATTGTCCCCTTCCCCATTCCCAGTCAGGAATGTTTTCATCTGATCCAGCTGTCTCTTTTCCATTCTCCAGAAATGAAAGGAGAGCCTGCGGAGAAAGAAGCATTTCCCAGAGGAAGCAGTGGTTGCATGCCAGCCTCAGCTCCAGGAAGGGAGGCCATGCCAGGCACAGGCACAGGAGGTAATTGCTGTGCCTCTGGGCCTGAGCCCTGCTGAGGCTTGAGCTGCCCTCTCTGCTGTTTGGCAGTGCGGGCACAACCTGGACTAGAGTGGCACAGCCCAGGGGAATTATCCCGAGCAGGCTCAGGGCACTGAGCAGTCCTGCTGGGGTCCCTCCATGGGAGACATGTCCTGAAACCTGGGAGTGACTGCACGGGGTGCCCACGGTGGGGAAAGGACAGAGGGGGAGAGCAAGGCTCCAGTGTGTCCTGAGAGGGCCTGGCTGTTTGCCCTTGGGATCTGGGGGGTTTCCCCACAGAAGGAGGGCAGGAGGGACCGAGGGAGGGCAGGATGGATAGCTGTGGCACTGCCTGCTGCAGTTTTCCCCCATGCTTTAGGGAGGATTTCTTCTGTGTGTCAGGGGGAGAGTCCCAGGTCCCTGCACTGCTGCAGCCACCCCTCCCAGGGATGTTGCTGAGGGCAGGGAAAGAGTGTGGAGAGTGACCAGGAGCCAGCCCAGAGCTCCCCAGGCCCCTGGGCAGCTTTGTCCATGTCTATTCACATCTGGCTCCCATGGCCTTACCTGACTCCCTGGCAGTGCCCAGTTCCCTGTGGCAGAAAGAGATCCCAGCACACACTGGAAAATGTTCTCATCTGTGCTGCATTGTAGATGAGGGTGCTGGGAAGGCTTCTCCATCAGCTTGGATGAAGAAAGTTTTGAAGCCCTTGGAGCCTCCTGCAGGTATGTTCTCAGTGTGCCACCAAGGAAGAATTGTAGACAAGCGGGCAGGCACCAGGTGACAGAAGCTTCTGTGGCTGTTGTGTTACAGATGTGTCTACAGGGAAGACTTCTCCAGCTTCTCCAGCTGCTACCTTGGATGCTGCACTCAAGCCCAGCTCCCATCTCAGGGGTGAGTAGTGTGTCCCTGCTGACCCCACAGGCTGAACCCTGCTTTTCTGGGATCCATTCCTGGGAAATGGAAATATTTTTCTCTAAGGTACTCCAACAGGGAAAATCCAAGATACAACAGATAAGATATCCCTGGAACCATCCAAACAGATGAGGCAAGAGCTGAAGGAACCCCTGCAGACAAGAGAAGGTGGGTGCATTTCCCTCATGCTTCCCCTGGGAGTCAGCAGCCGGGGGCTTTGGCTGCACATCTGGACACGCCGTGCCCGGCACAGTGGGAAGGGATCCATGGCAGCCTCGCTGCCCCGCTGCTGCTTTCACGCCCTGCAGGGCTGTTTCCCAGCCTGGCCTGGCTGCAGCTTCTGCCCAGCCTCTGCCGGAAGTTATTGGGCATCAGCTGACAGGCCATGCCCAAACTGTAAGACACCCTGAGATCCCCCACTATATCCAGCCCTGCAGATTAGGAAAAGGGTGGCTGTTTGGAGGTGGAAGTGCTCTCATCATGCCACTGTAACCTGGCCATTTTCCTGCTCCATAAATTTCACAAATATTACCTCTGATGCCACCACCCAAGTGGGAAACAGCCCCATCTGATGCAGCTGTCTCCCTTCCTTTGTCAAGAGATGGACATAGTGCTTCAGTGGAAGGTGGTATTTCTTGAAGGAAGCACTCCATCTTCGGTGCCAGCCCCTGCTGCAGGAAGGAAGGCGATGGCAGACACGGGCACAGGCACAGCAGGTAATTGCTGTGCCGGGCTCAGGCCTGGCCGGGGCTGTGTGGCAGCAGCTCTTCTCCCAGGGCCTGCCCTTGCCCGGCCCGGCAGCAGCCAAAGCTGGAGGCGCCTCGGCTTCCAGGCCTCTGGAGCTGGTTCAGAGCCCCGGGGAAACGGGACTGGTGCAGCAACGTCCCTGGCGCTGCAGCTGCTGCGGAGCTGGCCCTGAGTGCCCAGAGGCCCAAGGCACAGGAGCAGCCCCGAGCGGGAGCCCTGCCGCCAGCCCAGGGCCAGAGCCAGCCCTGGCACACAATGGAAACAGTTCTCATCTTGGTTTGCTTCCAGACTGGGATGCTGGGAAGGATTCTCCATTAGCCTGGCGCTCTGAAGTTGTGAAGCCCTCTGAGCATTCTGCAGGTATGTTCTCACTGTCCCACCAAGGCATAATGTTTGACTGACTGGTAAGAACCAGGTGACAGAAGCTTCTGTGGCTGTTGTGTTACAGGCGTGTCTGCAGGGACGACCTCACCAACTCCTACCTTGGATGCTGCACAAAAGGCCAGCTCCTATGGCAAGGGTGAGTAGTGTGTCCCTGCTGACCCCTCAGGCTGAGCCCTGCTTTTGTGGGGTCCATTGCTGGGAAATGGAACTACTTTCTCTTAAGGTCCTCTGACAGGAAAGACCAAAGACATGGCAGGCAGGAAATTCCAGGACCCATTAGAAATCATGTGGCAAATGCTGAAGGAACGTCTGCAGAGAAGACAAGGTGGGTGCATTTCCCTCATGCTTCCCCTGGGACTCAGCAGCCGGGGGCTTTGGCTGCACATCTGGACACGTCGTGCCCGGCACAGCAGGAAGGGATCCATGGCAGCCTCGCTGCCCCACTGCTGCTTTCATGCCCTGCAGGGCTGTTTCCCAGCCTGGCCTGGCTGCAGCTTCTGCCCAGCCTCTGCAGGAAGGCATTTGGCATCAGCTGGCAGACAGCCCCAAATGCACCACAGGCCATGCCCACCCTCAGATGCCCTGCAATTTCCTGGTGTCCAGGCAGATCAGATGTTGGGGCTGTTTGGGGAAGGAAGCAGCCTTGGGTTGTCCCAAAATCCTGGGTGTTTTCTGATCCTTATGCATTCCTTTCACAAGTGATGCCTCCTGAAATTGTCCCCTTCCCCATTCCCAGTCAGGAATGTTTTCATCTGATCCAGCTGTCTCTTTTCCATTCTCCAGAAATGAAAGGAGAGCCTGCGGAGAAAGAAGCATTTCCCAGAGGAAGCAGTGGTTGCATGCCAGCCTCAGCTCCAGGAAGGGAGGCCATGCCAGGCACAGGCACAGGAGGTAATTGCTGTGCCTCTGGGCCTGAGCCCTGCTGAGGCTTGAGCTGCCCTCTCTGCTGTTTGGCAGTGCGGGCACAGCCTGGACTAGAGTGGCACAGCCCAGGGGAATTATCCCGAGCAGGCTCAGGGCACTGAGCAGTCCTGCTGGGGTCCCTCCATGGGAGACATGTCCTGAAACCTGGGAGTGACTGCACGGGGTGCCCACGGTGGGGAAAGGACAGAGGGGGAGAGCAAGGCTCCAGTGTGTCCTGAGAGGGCCTGGCTGTTTGCCCTTGGGATCTGGGGGGTTTCCCCACAGAAGGAGGGCAGGAGGGACCGAGGGAGGGCAGGATGGATAGCTGTGGCACTGCCTGCTGCAGTTTTCCCCCATGCTTTAGGGAGGATTTCTTCTGTGTGTCAGGGGGAGAGTCCCAGGTCCCTGCACTGCTGCAGCCACCCCTCCCAGGGATGTTGCTGAGGGCAGGGAAAGAGTGTGGAGAGTGACCAGGAGCCAGCCCAGAGCTCCCCAGGCCCCTGGGCAGCTTTGTCCATGTCTATTCACATCTGGCTCCCATGGCCTTACCTGACTCCCTGGCAGTGCCCAGTTCCCTGTGGCAGAAAGAGATCCCAGCACACACTGGAAAATGTTCTCATCTGTGCTGCATTGTAGATGAGGGTGCTGGGAAGGCTTCTCCATCAGCTTGGATGAAGAAAGTTTTGAAGCCCTTGGAGCCTCCTGCAGGTATGTTCTCAGTGTGCCACCAAGGAAGAATTGTAGACAAGCGGGCAGGCACCAGGTGACAGAAGCTTCTGTGGCTGTTGTGTTACAGATGTGTCTACAGGGAAGACTTCTCCAGCTTCTCCAGCTGCTACCTTGGATGCTGCACTCAAGCCCAGCTCCCATCTCAGGGGTGAGTAGTGTGTCCCTGCTGACCCCACAGGCTGAACCCTGCTTTTCTGGGATCCATTCCTGGGAAATGGAAATATTTTTCTCTAAGGTACTCCAACAGGGAAAATCCAAGATACAACAGATAAGATATCCCTGGAACCATCCAAACAGATGAGGCAAGAGCTGAAGGAACCCCTGCAGACAAGAGAAGGTGGGTGCATTTCCCTCATGCTTCCCCTGGGAGTCAGCAGCCGGGGGCTTTGGCTGCACATCTGGACACGCCGTGCCCGGCACAGTGGGAAGGGATCCATGGCAGCCTCGCTGCCCCGCTGCTGCTTTCACGCCCTGCAGGGCTGTTTCCCAGCCTGGCCTGGCTGCAGCTTCTGCCCAGCCTCTGCCGGAAGTTATTGGGCATCAGCTGACAGGCCATGCCCAAACTGTAAGACACCCTGAGATCCCCCACTATATCCAGCCCTGCAGATTAGGAAAAGGGTGGCTGTTTGGAGGTGGAAGTGCTCTCATCATGCCACTGTAACCTGGCCATTTTCCTGCTCCATAAATTTGACAAATATTACCTCTGATGCCACCACCCAAGTGGGAAACAGCCCCATCTGATGCAGCTGTCTCCCTTCCTTTGTCAAGAGATGGACATAGTGCTTCAGTGGAAGGTGGTATTTCTTGAAGGAAGCACTCCATCTTCGGTGCCAGCCCCTGCTGCAGGAAGGAAGGCGATGGCAGACACGGGCACAGGCACAGCAGGTAATTGCTGTGCCGGGCTCAGGCCTGGCCGGGGCTGTGTGGCAGCAGCTCTTCTCCCAGGGCCTGCCCTTGCCCGGCCCGGCAGCAGCCAAAGCTGGAGGCGCCTCGGCTTCCAGGCCTCTGGAGCTGGTTCAGAGCCCCGGGGAAACGGGACTGGTGCAGCAACGTCCCTGGCGCTGCAGCTGCTGCGGAGCTGGCCCTGAGTGCCCAGAGGCCCAAGGCACAGGAGCAGCCCCGAGCGGGAGCCCTGCCGCCAGCCCAGGGCCAGAGCCAGCCCTGGCACACAATGGAAACAGTTCTCATCTTGGTTTGCTTCCAGACTGGGATGCTGGGAAGGATTCTCCATTAGCCTGGCGCTCTGAAGTTGTGAAGCCCTCTGAGCATTCTGCAGGTATGTTCTCACTGTCCCACCAAGGCATAATGTTTGACTGACTGGTAAGAACCAGGTGACAGAAGCTTCTGTGGCTGTTGTGTTACAGGCGTGTCTGCAGGGACGACCTCACCAACTCCTACCTTGGATGCTGCACAAAAGGCCAGCTCCTATGGCAAGGGTGAGTAGTGTGTCCCTGCTGACCCCTCAGGCTGAGCCCTGCTTTTGTGGGGTCCATTGCTGGGAAATGGAACTACTTTCTCTTAAGGTCCTCTGACAGGAAAGACCAAAGACATGGCAGGCAGGAAATTCCAGGACCCATTAGAAATCATGTGGCAAATGCTGAAGGAACGTCTGCAGAGAAGACAAGGTGGGTGCATTTCCCTCATGCTTCCCCTGGGACTCAGCAGCCGGGGGCTTTGGCTGCACATCTGGACACGTCGTGCCCGGCACAGCAGGAAGGGATCCATGGCAGCCTCGCTGCCCCACTGCTGCTTTCATGCCCTGCAGGGCTGTTTCCCAGCCTGGCCTGGCTGCAGCTTCTGCCCAGCCTCTGCAGGAAGGCATTTGGCATCAGCTGGCAGACAGCCCCAAATGCACCACAGGCCATGCCCACCCTCAGATGCCCTGCAATTTCCTGGTGTCCAGGCAGATCAGATGTTGGGGCTGTTTGGGGAAGGAAGCAGCCTTGGGTTGTCCCAAAATCCTGGGTGTTTTCTGATCCTTATGCATTCCTTTCACAAGTGATGCCTCCTGAAATTGTCCCCTTCCCCATTCCCAGTCAGGAATGTTTTCATCTGATCCAGCTGTCTCTTTTCCATTCTCCAGAAATGAAAGGAGAGCCTGCGGAGAAAGAAGCATTTCCGGGAGGAAGCAGTGGTTGCATGCCAGCCTCAGCTCCAGGAAGGGAGGCCATGCCAGGCACAGGCACAGGAGGTAATTGCTGTGCCTCTGGGCCTGAGCCCTGCTGAGGCTTGAGCTGCCCTCTCTGCTGTTTGGCAGTGCGGGCACAGCCTGGACTAGAGTGGCACAGCCCAGGGGAATTATCCCGAGCAGGCTCAGGGCACTGAGCAGTCCTGCTGGGGTCCCTCCATGGGAGACATGTCCTGAAACCTGGGAGTGACTGCACGGGGTGCCCACGGTGGGGAAAGGACAGAGGGGGAGAGCAAGGCTCCAGTGTGTCCTGAGAGGGCCTGGCTGTTTGCCCTTGGGATCTGGGGGGTTTCCCCACAGAAGGAGGGCAGGAGGGACCGAGGGAGGGCAGGATGGATAGCTGTGGCACTGCCTGCTGCAGTTTTCCCCCATGCTTTAGGGAGGATTTCTTCTGTGTGTCAGGGGGAGAGTCCCAGGTCCCTGCACTGCTGCAGCCACCCCTCCCAGGGATGTTGCTGAGGGCAGGGAAAGAGTGTGGAGAGTGACCAGGAGCCAGCCCAGAGCTCCCCAGGCCCCTGGGCAGCTTTGTCCATGTCTATTCACATCTGGCTCCCATGGCCTTACCTGACTCCCTGGCAGTGCCCAGTTCCCTGTGGCAGAAAGAGATCCCAGCACACACTGGAAAATGTTCTCATCTGTGCTGCATTGTAGATGAGGGTGCTGGGAAGGCTTCTCCATCAGCTTGGATGAAGAAAGTTTTGAAGCCCTTGGAGCCTCCTGCAGGTATGTTCTCAGTGTGCCACCAAGGAAGAATTGTAGACAAGCGGGCAGGCACCAGGTGACAGAAGCTTCTGTGGCTGTTGTGTTACAGATGTGTCTACAGGGAAGACTTCTCCAGCTTCTCCAGCTGCTACCTTGGATGCTGCACTCAAGCCCAGCTCCCATCTCAGGGGTGAGTAGTGTGTCCCTGCTGACCCCACAGGCTGAACCCTGCTTTTCTGGGATCCATTCCTGGGAAATGGAAATATTTTTCTCTAAGGTACTCCAACAGGGAAAATCCAAGATACAACAGATAAGATATCCCTGGAACCATCCAAACAGATGAGGCAAGAGCTGAAGGAACCCCTGCAGACAAGAGAAGGTGGGTGCATTTCCCTCATGCTTCCCCTGGGAGTCAGCAGCCGGGGGCTTTGGCTGCACATCTGGACACGCCGTGCCCGGCACAGTGGGAAGGGATCCATGGCAGCCTCGCTGCCCCGCTGCTGCTTTCACGCCCTGCAGGGCTGTTTCCCAGCCTGGCCTGGCTGCAGCTTCTGCCCAGCCTCTGCCGGAAGTTATTGGGCATCAGCTGACAGGCCATGCCCAAACTGTAAGACACCCTGAGATCCCCCACTATATCCAGCCCTGCAGATTAGGAAAAGGGTGGCTGTTTGGAGGTGGAAGTGCTCTCATCATGCCACTGTAACCTGGCCATTTTCCTGCTCCATAAATTTCACAAATATTACCTCTGGTGCCACCACCCAAGTGGGAAACAGCCCCATCTGATGCAGCTGTCTCCCTTCCTTTGTCAAGAGATGGACATAGTGCTTCAGTGGAAGGTGGTATTTCTTGAAGGAAGCACTCCATCTTCGGTGCCAGCCCCTGCTGCAGGAAGGAAGGCGATGGCAGACACGGGCACAGGCACAGCAGGTAATTGCTGTGCCGGGCTCAGGCCTGGCCGGGGCTGTGTGGCAGCAGCTCTTCTCCCAGGGCCTGCCCTTGCCCGGCCCGGCAGCAGCCAAAGCTGGAGGCGCCTCGGCTTCCAGGCCTCTGGAGCTGGTTCAGAGCCCCGGGGAAACGGGACTGGTGCAGCAACGTCCCTGGCGCTGCAGCTGCTGCGGAGCTGGCCCTGAGTGCCCAGAGGCCCAAGGCACAGGAGCAGCCCCGAGCGGGAGCCCTGCCGCCAGCCCAGGGCCAGAGCCAGCCCTGGCACACAATGGAAACAGTTCTCATCTTGGTTTGCTTCCAGACTGGGATGCTGGGAAGGATTCTCCATTAGCCTGGCGCTCTGAAGTTGTGAAGCCCTCTGAGCATTCTGCAGGTATGTTCTCACTGTCCCACCAAGGCATAATGTTTGACTGACTGGTAAGAACCAGGTGACAGAAGCTTCTGTGGCTGTTGTGTTACAGGCGTGTCTGCAGGGACGACCTCACCAACTCCTACCTTGGATGCTGCACAAAAGGCCAGCTCCTATGGCAAGGGTGAGTAGTGTGTCCCTGCTGACCCCTCAGGCTGAGCCCTGCTTTTGTGGGGTCCATTGCTGGGAAATGGAACTACTTTCTCTTAAGGTCCTCTGACAGGAAAGACCAAAGACATGGCAGGCAGGAAATTCCAGGACCCATTAGAAATCATGTGGCAAATGCTGAAGGAACGTCTGCAGAGAAGACAAGGTGGGTGCATTTCCCTCATGCTTCCCCTGGGACTCAGCAGCCGGGGGCTTTGGCTGCACATCTGGACACGTCGTGCCCGGCACAGCAGGAAGGGATCCATGGCAGCCTCGCTGCCCCACTGCTGCTTTCATGCCCTGCAGGGCTGTTTCCCAGCCTGGCCTGGCTGCAGCTTCTGCCCAGCCTCTGCAGGAAGGCATTTGGCATCAGCTGGCAGACAGCCCCAAATGCACCACAGGCCATGCCCACCCTCAGATGCCCTGCAATTTCCTGGTGTCCAGGCAGATCAGATGTTGGGGCTGTTTGGGGAAGGAAGCAGCCTTGGGTTGTCCCAAAATCCTGGGTGTTTTCTGATCCTTATGCATTCCTTTCACAAGTGATGCCTCCTGAAATTGTCCCCTTCCCCATTCCCAGTCAGGAATGTTTTCATCTGATCCAGCTGTCTCTTTTCCATTCTCCAGAAATGAAAGGAGAGCCTGCGGAGAAAGAAGCATTTCCCAGAGGAAGCAGTGGTTGCATGCCAGCCTCAGCTCCAGGAAGGGAGGCCATGCCAGGCACAGGCACAGGAGGTAATTGCTGTGCCTCTGGGCCTGAGCCCTGCTGAGGCTTGAGCTGCCCTCTCTGCTGTTTGGCAGTGCGGGCACAGCCTGGACTAGAGTGGCACAGCCCAGGGGAATTATCCCGAGCAGGCTCAGGGCACTGAGCAGTCCTGCTGGGGTCCCTCCATGGGAGACATGTCCTGAAACCTGGGAGTGACTGCACGGGGTGCCCACGGTGGGGAAAGGACAGAGGGGGAGAGCAAGGCTCCAGTGTGTCCTGAGAGGGCCTGGCTGTTTGCCCTTGGGATCTGGGGGGTTTCCCCACAGAAGGAGGGCAGGAGGGACCGAGGGAGGGCAGGATGGATAGCTGTGGCACTGCCTGCTGCAGTTTTCCCCCATGCTTTAGGGAGGATTTCTTCTGTGTGTCAGGGGGAGAGTCCCAGGTCCCTGCACTGCTGCAGCCACCCCTCCCAGGGATGTTGCTGAGGGCAGGGAAAGAGTGTGGAGAGTGACCAGGAGCCAGCCCAGAGCTCCCCAGGCCCCTGGGCAGCTTTGTCCATGTCTATTCACATCTGGCTCCCATGGCCTTACCTGACTCCCTGGCAGTGCCCAGTTCCCTGTGGCAGAAAGAGATCCCAGCACACACTGGAAAATGTTCTCATCTGTGCTGCATTGTAGATGAGGGTGCTGGGAAGGCTTCTCCATCAGCTTGGATGAAGAAAGTTTTGAAGCCCTTGGAGCCTCCTGCAGGTATGTTCTCAGTGTGCCACCAAGGAAGAATTGTAGACAAGCGGGCAGGCACCAGGTGACAGAAGCTTCTGTGGCTGTTGTGTTACAGATGTGTCTACAGGGAAGACTTCTCCAGCTTCTCCAGCTGCTACCTTGGATGCTGCACTCAAGCCCAGCTCCCATCTCAGGGGTGAGTAGTGTGTCCCTGCTGACCCCACAGGCTGAACCCTGCTTTTCTGGGATCCATTCCTGGGAAATGGAAATATTTTTCTCTAAGGTACTCCAACAGGGAAAATCCAAGATACAACAGATAAGATATCCCTGGAACCATCCAAACAGATGAGGCAAGAGCTGAAGGAACCCCTGCAGACAAGAGAAGGTGGGTGCATTTCCCTCATGCTTCCCCTGGGAGTCAGCAGCCGGGGGCTTTGGCTGCACATCTGGACACGCCGTGCCCGGCACAGTGGGAAGGGATCCATGGCAGCCTCGCTGCCCCGCTGCTGCTTTCACGCCCTGCAGGGCTGTTTCCCAGCCTGGCCTGGCTGCAGCTTCTGCCCAGCCTCTGCCGGAAGTTATTGGGCATCAGCTGACAGGCCATGCCCAAACTGTAAGACACCCTGAGATCCCCCACTATATCCAGCCCTGCAGATTAGGAAAAGGGTGGCTGTTTGGAGGTGGAAGTGCTCTCATCATGCCACTGTAACCTGGCCATTTTCCTGCTCCATAAATTTCACAAATATTACCTCTGGTGCCACCACCCAAGTGGGAAACAGCCCCATCTGATGCAGCTGTCTCCCTTCCTTTGTCAAGAGATGGACATAGTGCTTCAGTGGAAGGTGGTATTTCTTGAAGGAAGCACTCCATCTTCGGTGCCAGCCCCTGCTGCAGGAAGGAAGGCGATGGCAGACACGGGCACAGGCACAGCAGGTAATTGCTGTGCCGGGCTCAGGCCTGGCTGGGGCTGTGTGGCAGCAGCTCTTCTCCCAGGGCCTGCCCTTGCCCGGCCCGGCAGCAGCCAAAGCTGGAGGCGCCTCGGCTTCCAGGCCTCTGGAGCTGGTTCAGAGCCCCGGGGAAACGGGACTGGTGCAGCAACGTCCCTGGCGCTGCAGCTGCTGCGGAGCTGGCCCTGAGTGCCCAGAGGCCCAAGGCACAGGAGCAGCCCCGAGCGGGAGCCCTGCCGCCAGCCCAGGGCCAGAGCCAGCCCTGGCACACAATGGAAACAGTTCTCATCTTGGTTTGCTTCCAGACTGGGATGCTGGGAAGGATTCTCCATTAGCCTGGCGCTCTGAAGTTGTGAAGCCCTCTGAGCATTCTGCAGGTATGTTCTCACTGTCCCACCAAGGCATAATGTTTGACTGACTGGTAAGAACCAGGTGACAGAAGCTTCTGTGGCTGTTGTGTTACAGGCGTGTCTGCAGGGACGACCTCACCAACTCCTACCTTGGATGCTGCACAAAAGGCCAGCTCCTATGGCAAGGGTGAGTAGTGTGTCCCTGCTGACCCCTCAGGCTGAGCCCTGCTTTTGTGGGGTCCATTGCTGGGAAATGGAACTACTTTCTCTTAAGGTCCTCTGACAGGAAAGACCAAAGACATGGCAGGCAGGAAATTCCAGGACCCATTAGAAATCATGTGGCAAATGCTGAAGGAACGTCTGCAGAGAAGACAAGGTGGGTGCATTTCCCTCATGCTTCCCCTGGGACTCAGCAGCCGGGGGCTTTGGCTGCACATCTGGACACGTCGTGCCCGGCACAGCAGGAAGGGATCCATGGCAGCCTCGCTGCCCCACTGCTGCTTTCATGCCCTGCAGGGCTGTTTCCCAGCCTGGCCTGGCTGCAGCTTCTGCCCAGCCTCTGCAGGAAGGCATTTGGCATCAGCTGGCAGACAGCCCCAAATGCACCACAGGCCATGCCCACCCTCAGATGCCCTGCAATTTCCTGGTGTCCAGGCAGATCAGATGTTGGGGCTGTTTGGGGAAGGAAGCAGCCTTGGGTTGTCCCAAAATCCTGGGTGTTTTCTGATCCTTATGCATTCCTTTCACAAGTGATGCCTCCTGAAATTGTCCCCTTCCCCATTCCCAGTGAGGAATGTTTTCATCTGATCCAGCTGTCTCTTTTCCATTCTCCAGAAATGAAAGGAGAGCCTGCGGAGAAAGAAGCATTTCCCAGAGGAAGCAGTGGTTGCATGCCAGCCTCAGCTCCAGGAAGGGAGGCCATGCCAGGCACAGGCACAGGAGGTAATTGCTGTGCCTCTGGGCCTGAGCCCTGCTGAGGCTTGAGCTGCCCTCTCTGCTGTTTGGCAGTGCGGGCACAGCCTGGACTAGAGTGGCACAGCCCAGGGGAATTATCCCGAGCAGGCTCAGGGCACTGAGCAGTCCTGCTGGGGTCCCTCCATGGGAGACATGTCCTGAAACCTGGGAGTGACTGCACGGGGTGCCCACGGTGGGGAAAGGACAGAGGGGGAGAGCAAGGCTCCAGTGTGTCCTGAGAGGGCCTGGCTGTTTGCCCTTGGGATCTGGGGGGTTTCCCCACAGAAGGAGGGCAGGAGGGACCGAGGGAGGGCAGGATGGATAGCTGTGGCACTGCCTGCTGCAGTTTTCCCCCATGCTTTAGGGAGGATTTCTTCTGTGTGTCAGGGGGAGAGTCCCAGGTCCCTGCACTGCTGCAGCCACCCCTCCCAGGGATGTTGCTGAGGGCAGGGAAAGAGTGTGGAGAGTGACCAGGAGCCAGCCCAGAGCTCCCCAGGCCCCTGGGCAGCTTTGTCCATGTCTATTCACATCTGGCTCCCATGGCCTTACCTGACTCCCTGGCAGTGCCCAGTTCCCTGTGGCAGAAAGAGATCCCAGCACACACTGGAAAATGTTCTCATCTGTGCTGCATTGTAGATGAGGGTGCTGGGAAGGCTTCTCCATCAGCTTGGATGAAGAAAGTTTTGAAGCCCTTGGAGCCTCCTGCAGGTATGTTCTCAGTGTGCCACCAAGGAAGAATTGTAGACAAGCGGGCAGGCACCAGGTGACAGAAGCTTCTGTGGCTGTTGTGTTACAGATGTGTCTACAGGGAAGACTTCTCCAGCTTCTCCAGCTGCTACCTTGGATGCTGCACTCAAGCCCAGCTCCCATCTCAGGGGTGAGTAGTGTGTCCCTGCTGACCCCACAGGCTGAACCCTGCTTTTCTGGGATCCATTCCTGGGAAATGGAAATATTTTTCTCTAAGGTACTCCAACAGGGAAAATCCAAGATACAACAGATAAGATATCCCTGGAACCATCCAAACAGATGAGGCAAGAGCTGAAGGAACCCCTGCAGACAAGAGAAGGTGGGTGCATTTCCCTCATGCTTCCCCTGGGAGTCAGCAGCCGGGGGCTTTGGCTGCACATCTGGACACGCCGTGCCCGGCACAGTGGGAAGGGATCCATGGCAGCCTCGCTGCCCCGCTGCTGCTTTCACGCCCTGCAGGGCTGTTTCCCAGCCTGGCCTGGCTGCAGCTTCTGCCCAGCCTCTGCCGGAAGTTATTGGGCATCAGCTGACAGGCCATGCCCAAACTGTAAGACACCCTGAGATCCCCCACTATATCCAGCCCTGCAGATTAGGAAAAGGGTGGCTGTTTGGAGGTGGAAGTGCTCTCATCATGCCACTGTAACCTGGCCATTTTCCTGCTCCATAAATTTCACAAATATTACCTCTGATGCCACCACCCAAGTGGGAAACAGCCCCATCTGATGCAGCTGTCTCCCTTCCTTTGTCAAGAGATGGACATAGTGCTTCAGTGGAAGGTGGTATTTCTTGAAGGAAGCACTCCATCTTCGGTGCCAGCCCCTGCTGCAGGAAGGAAGGCGATGGCAGACACGGGCACAGGCACAGCAGGTAATTGCTGTGCCGGGCTCAGGCCTGGCCGGGGCTGTGTGGCAGCAGCTCTTCTCCCAGGGCCTGCCCTTGCCCGGCCCGGCAGCAGCCAAAGCTGGAGGCGCCTCGGCTTCCAGGCCTCTGGAGCTGGTTCAGAGCCCCGGGGAAACGGGACTGGTGCAGCAACGTCCCTGGCGCTGCAGCTGCTGCGGAGCTGGCCCTGAGTGCCCAGAGGCCCAAGGCACAGGAGCAGCCCCGAGCGGGAGCCCTGCCGCCAGCCCAGGGCCAGAGCCAGCCCTGGCACACAATGGAAACAGTTCTCATCTTGGTTTGCTTCCAGACTGGGATGCTGGGAAGGATTCTCCATTAGCCTGGCGCTCTGAAGTTGTGAAGCCCTCTGAGCATTCTGCAGGTATGTTCTCACTGTCCCACCAAGGCATAATGTTTGACTGACTGGTAAGAACCAGGTGACAGAAGCTTCTGTGGCTGTTGTGTTACAGGCGTGTCTGCAGGGACGACCTCACCAACTCCTACCTTGGATGCTGCACAAAAGGCCAGCTCCTATGGCAAGGGTGAGTAGTGTGTCCCTGCTGACCCCTCAGGCTGAGCCCTGCTTTTGTGGGGTCCATTGCTGGGAAATGGAACTACTTTCTCTTAAGGTCCTCTGACAGGAAAGACCAAAGACATGGCAGGCAGGAAATTCCAGGACCCATTAGAAATCATGTGGCAAATGCTGAAGGAACGTCTGCAGAGAAGACAAGGTGGGTGCATTTCCCTCATGCTTCCCCTGGGACTCAGCAGCCGGGGGCTTTGGCTGCACATCTGGACACGTCGTGCCCGGCACAGCAGGAAGGGATCCATGGCAGCCTCGCTGCCCCACTGCTGCTTTCATGCCCTGCAGGGCTGTTTCCCAGCCTGGCCTGGCTGCAGCTTCTGCCCAGCCTCTGCAGGAAGGCATTTGGCATCAGCTGGCAGACAGCCCCAAATGCACCACAGGCCATGCCCACCCTCAGATGCCCTGCAATTTCCTGGTGTCCAGGCAGATCAGATGTTGGGGCTGTTTGGGGAAGGAAGCAGCCTTGGGTTGTCCCAAAATCCTGGGTGTTTTCTGATCCTTATGCATTCCTTTCACAAGTGATGCCTCCTGAAATTGTCCCCTTCCCCATTCCCAGTCAGGAATGTTTTCATCTGATCCAGCTGTCTCTTTTCCATTCTCCAGAAATGAAAGGAGAGCCTGCGGAGAAAGAAGCATTTCCGGGAGGAAGCAGTGGTTGCATGCCAGCCTCAGCTCCAGGAAGGGAGGCCATGCCAGGCACAGGCACAGGAGGTAATTGCTGTGCCTCTGGGCCTGAGCCCTGCTGAGGCTTGAGCTGCCCTCTCTGCTGTTTGGCAGTGCGGGCACAGCCTGGACTAGAGTGGCACAGCCCAGGGGAATTATCCCGAGCAGGCTCAGGGCACTGAGCAGTCCTGCTGGGGTCCCTCCATGGGAGACATGTCCTGAAACCTGGGAGTGACTGCACGGGGTGCCCACGGTGGGGAAAGGACAGAGGGGGAGAGCAAGGCTCCAGTGTGTCCTGAGAGGGCCTGGCTGTTTGCCCTTGGGATCTGGGGGGTTTCCCCACAGAAGGAGGGCAGGAGGGACCGAGGGAGGGCAGGATGGATAGCTGTGGCACTGCCTGCTGCAGTTTTCCCCCATGCTTTAGGGAGGATTTCTTCTGTGTGTCAGGGGGAGAGTCCCAGGTCCCTGCACTGCTGCAGCCACCCCTCCCAGGGATGTTGCTGAGGGCAGGGAAAGAGTGTGGAGAGTGACCAGGAGCCAGCCCAGAGCTCCCCAGGCCCCTGGGCAGCTTTGTCCATGTCTATTCACATCTGGCTCCCATGGCCTTACCTGACTCCCTGGCAGTGCCCAGTTCCCTGTGGCAGAAAGAGATCCCAGCACACACTGGAAAATGTTCTCATCTGTGCTGCATTGTAGATGAGGGTGCTGGGAAGGCTTCTCCATCAGCTTGGATGAAGAAAGTTTTGAAGCCCTTGGAGCCTCCTGCAGGTATGTTCTCAGTGTGCCACCAAGGAAGAATTGTAGACAAGCGGGCAGGCACCAGGTGACAGAAGCTTCTGTGGCTGTTGTGTTACAGATGTGTCTACAGGGAAGACTTCTCCAGCTTCTCCAGCTGCTACCTTGGATGCTGCACTCAAGCCCAGCTCCCATCTCAGGGGTGAGTAGTGTGTCCCTGCTGACCCCACAGGCTGAACCCTGCTTTTCTGGGATCCATTCCTGGGAAATGGAAATATTTTTCTCTAAGGTACTCCAACAGGGAAAATCCAAGATACAACAGATAAGATATCCCTGGAACCATCCAAACAGATGAGGCAAGAGCTGAAGGAACCCCTGCAGACAAGAGAAGGTGGGTGCATTTCCCTCATGCTTCCCCTGGGAGTCAGCAGCCGGGGGCTTTGGCTGCACATCTGGACACGCCGTGCCCGGCACAGTGGGAAGGGATCCATGGCAGCCTCGCTGCCCCGCTGCTGCTTTCACGCCCTGCAGGGCTGTTTCCCAGCCTGGCCTGGCTGCAGCTTCTGCCCAGCCTCTGCCGGAAGTTATTGGGCATCAGCTGACAGGCCATGCCCAAACTGTAAGACACCCTGAGATCCCCCACTATATCCAGCCCTGCAGATTAGGAAAAGGGTGGCTGTTTGGAGGTGGAAGTGCTCTCATCATGCCACTGTAACCTGGCCATTTTCCTGCTCCATAAATTTCACAAATATTACCTCTGGTGCCACCACCCAAGTGGGAAACAGCCCCATCTGATGCAGCTGTCTCCCTTCCTTTGTCAAGAGATGGACATAGTGCTTCAGTGGAAGGTGGTATTTCTTGAAGGAAGCACTCCATCTTCGGTGCCAGCCCCTGCTGCAGGAAGGAAGGCGATGGCAGACACGGGCACAGGCACAGCAGGTAATTGCTGTGCCGGGCTCAGGCCTGGCCGGGGCTGTGTGGCAGCAGCTCTTCTCCCAGGGCCTGCCCTTGCCCGGCCCGGCAGCAGCCAAAGCTGGAGGCGCCTCGGCTTCCAGGCCTCTGGAGCTGGTTCAGAGCCCCGGGGAAACGGGACTGGTGCAGCAACGTCCCTGGCGCTGCAGCTGCTGCGGAGCTGGCCCTGAGTGCCCAGAGGCCCAAGGCACAGGAGCAGCCCCGAGCGGGAGCCCTGCCGCCAGCCCAGGGCCAGAGCCAGCCCTGGCACACAATGGAAACAGTTCTCATCTTGGTTTGCTTCCAGACTGGGATGCTGGGAAGGATTCTCCATTAGCCTGGCGCTCTGAAGTTGTGAAGCCCTCTGAGCATTCTGCAGGTATGTTCTCACTGTCCCACCAAGGCGTAATGTTTGACTGACTGGTAAGAACCAGGTGACAGAAGCTTCTGTGGCTGTTGTGTTACAGGCGTGTCTGCAGGGACGACCTCACCAACTCCTACCTTGGATGCTGCACAAAAGGCCAGCTCCTATGGCAAGGGTGAGTAGTGTGTCCCTGCTGACCCCTCAGGCTGAGCCCTGCTTTTGTGGGGTCCATTGCTGGGAAATGGAACTACTTTCTCTTAAGGTCCTCTGACAGGAAAGACCAAAGACATGGCAGGCAGGAAATTCCAGGACCCATTAGAAATCATGTGGCAAATGCTGAAGGAACGTCTGCAGAGAAGACAAGGTGGGTGCATTTCCCTCATGCTTCCCCTGGGACTCAGCAGCCGGGGGCTTTGGCTGCACATCTGGACACGTCGTGCCCGGCACAGCATGAAGGGATCCATGGCAGCCTCGCTGCCCCACTGCTGCTTTCATGCCCTGCAGGGCTGTTTCCCAGCCTGGCCTGGCTGCAGCTTCTGCCCAGCCTCTGCAGGAAGGCATTTGGCATCAGCTGGCAGACAGCCCCAAATGCACCACAGGCCATGCCCACCCTCAGATGCCCTGCAATTTCCTGGTGTCCAGGCAGATCAGATGTTGGGGCTGTTTGGGGAAGGAAGCAGCCTTGGGTTGTCCCAAAATCCTGGGTGTTTTCTGATCCTTATGCATTCCTTTCACAAGTGATGCCTCCTGAAATTGTCCCCTTCCCCATTCCCAGTGAGGAATGTTTTCATCTGATCCAGCTGTCTCTTTTCCATTCTCCAGAAATGAAAGGAGAGCCTGCGGAGAAAGAAGCATTTCCCAGAGGAAGCAGTGGTTGCATGCCAGCCTCAGCTCCAGGAAGGGAGGCCATGCCAGGCACAGGCACAGGAGGTAATTGCTGTGCCTCTGGGCCTGAGCCCTGCTGAGGCTTGAGCTGCCCTCTCTGCTGTTTGGCAGTGCGGGCACAGCCTGGACTAGAGTGGCACAGCCCAGGGGAATTATCCCGAGCAGGCTCAGGGCACTGAGCAGTCCTGCTGGGGTCCCTCCATGGGAGACATGTCCTGAAACCTGGGAGTGACTGCACGGGGTGCCCACGGTGGGGAAAGGACAGAGGGGGAGAGCAAGGCTCCAGTGTGTCCTGAGAGGGCCTGGCTGTTTGCCCTTGGGATCTGGGGGGTTTCCCCACAGAAGGAGGGCAGGAGGGACCGAGGGAGGGCAGGATGGATAGCTGTGGCACTGCCTGCTGCAGTTTTCCCCCATGCTTTAGGGAGGATTTCTTCTGTGTGTCAGGGGGAGAGTCCCAGGTCCCTGCACTGCTGCAGCCACCCCTCCCAGGGATGTTGCTGAGGGCAGGGAAAGAGTGTGGAGAGTGACCAGGAGCCAGCCCAGAGCTCCCCAGGCCCCTGGGCAGCTTTGTCCATGTCTATTCACATCTGGCTCCCATGGCCTTACCTGACTCCCTGGCAGTGCCCAGTTCCCTGTGGCAGAAAGAGATCCCAGCACACACTGGAAAATGTTCTCATCTGTGCTGCATTGTAGATGAGGGTGCTGGGAAGGCTTCTCCATCAGCTTGGATGAAGAAAGTTTTGAAGCCCTTGGAGCCTCCTGCAGGTATGTTCTCAGTGTGCCACCAAGGAAGAATTGTAGACAAGCGGGCAGGCACCAGGTGACAGAAGCTTCTGTGGCTGTTGTGTTACAGATGTGTCTACAGGGAAGACTTCTCCAGCTTCTCCAGCTGCTACCTTGGATGCTGCACTCAAGCCCAGCTCCCATCTCAGGGGTGAGTAGTGTGTCCCTGCTGACCCCACAGGCTGAACCCTGCTTTTCTGGGATCCATTCCTGGGAAATGGAAATATTTTTCTCTAAGGTACTCCAACAGGGAAAATCCAAGATACAACAGATAAGATATCCCTGGAACCATCCAAACAGATGAGGCAAGAGCTGAAGGAACCCCTGCAGACAAGAGAAGGTGGGTGCATTTCCCTCATGCTTCCCCTGGGAGTCAGCAGCCGGGGGCTTTGGCTGCACATCTGGACACGCCGTGCCCGGCACAGTGGGAAGGGATCCATGGCAGCCTCGCTGCCCCGCTGCTGCTTTCACGCCCTGCAGGGCTGTTTCCCAGCCTGGCCTGGCTGCAGCTTCTGCCCAGCCTCTGCCGGAAGTTATTGGGCATCAGCTGACAGGCCATGCCCAAACTGTAACACACCCTGAGATCCCCCACTATATCCAGCCCTGCAGATTAGGAAAAGGGTGGCTGTTTGGAGGTGGAAGTGCTCTCATCATGCCACTGTAACCTGGCCATTTTCCTGCTCCATAAATTTCACAAATATTACCTCTGATGCCACCACCCAAGTGGGGAACAGCTCCATCTGATGCAGCTGTCTCCCTTCCTTTGTCAAGAGATGGACATAGTGCTTCAGTGGAAGGTGGTATTTCTTGAAGGAAGCACTCCATCTTCGGTGCCAGCCCCTGCTGCAGGAAGGAAGGCGATGGCAGACACGGGCACAGGCACAGCAGGTAATTGCTGTGCCGGGCTCAGGCCTGGCCGGGGCTGTGTGGCAGCAGCTCTTCTCCCAGGGCCTGCCCTTGCCCGGCCCGGCAGCAGCCAAAGCTGGAGGCGCCTCGGCTTCCAGGCCTCTGGAGCTGGTTCAGAGCCCCGGGGAAACGGGACTGGTGCAGCAACGTCCCTGGCGCTGCAGCTGCTGCGGAGCTGGCCCTGAGTGCCCAGAGGCCCAAGGCACAGGAGCAGCCCCGAGCGGGAGCCCTGCCGCCAGCCCAGAGCCAGAGCCAGCCCTGGCACACAATGGAAACAGTTCTCATCTTGGTTTGCTTCCAGACTGGGATGCTGGGAAGGATTCTCCATTAGCCTGGCGCTCTGAAGTTGTGAAGCCCTCTGAGCATTCTGCAGGTATGTTCTCACTGTCCCACCAAGGCGTAATGTTTGACTGACTGGTAAGAACCAGGTGACAGAAGCTTCTGTGGCTGTTGTGTTACAGGCGTGTCTGCAGGGACGACCTCACCAACTCCTACCTTGGATGCTGCACAAAAGGCCAGCTCCCATGGCAAGGGTGAGTAGTGTGTCCCTGCTGACCCCTCAGGCTGAGCCCTGCTTTTGTGGGGTCCATTGCTGGGAAATGGAACTACTTTCTCTTAAGGTCCTCTGACAGGAAAGACCAAAGACATGGCAGGCAGGAAATTCCAGGACCCATTAGAAATCATGTGGCAAATGCTGAAGGAATGTCTGCAGAGAAGACAAGGTGGGTGCATTTCCCTCATGCTGCTCCTGGGACTCAGCAGCTGGGGGCTTTGGCTGCACATCTGGACGCGCCGTGCCCGGCACAGCAGGAAGGGATCCATGGCAGCCTCGCTGCCCCGCTGCTGCTTTCACGCCCTGCAGGGCTGTTTCCCAGCCTGGCCTGGCTGCAGCTTCTGCCCAGCCTCTGCAGGAAGGCATTTGGCATCAGCTGGCAGACAGCCCCAAATGCACCACAGGCCATGCCCACCCTCAGATGCCCTGCAATTTCCTGGTGTCCATGCAGATCAGATGTTGGGGCTGTTTGGGGAAGGAAGCAGCCTTGGGTTGTCCCAAAATCCTGGGTGTTTTCTGATCCTTATGCATTCCTTTCACAAGTGATGCCTCCTGAAATTGTCCCCTTCCCCATTCCCAGTCAGGAATGTTTTCATCTGATCCAGCTGTCTCTTTTCCATTCTCCAGAAATGAAAGGAGAGCCTGCGGAGAAAGAAGCATTTCCCGGAAGAAGCAGTGGTTGCATGCCAGCCTCAGCTCCAGGAAGGGAGGCCATGCCAGGCACAGGCACAGGAGGTAATTGCTGTGCCTCTGGGCCTGAGCCCTGCTGAGGCTTGAGCTGCCCTCTCTGCTGTTTGGCAGTGCGGGCACAGCCTGGACTAGAGCAGCACAGCCCAGGGGAATTATCCCGAGCCGGCTCAGGGCACTGAGCAGTCCTGCTGGGGTCCCTCCATGGGAGACATGTCCTGAAACCTGACAGCGACTGCACGGGGTGCCCACGGTGGGGAAAGGACAGAGGGGGAGAGCAAGGCTGCAGTGTGTCCTGAGAGGGCCTGGCTGTTTGCCCTTGGGATCTGGGGGGTTTCCCCACAGAAGGAGGGCAGGAGGGACAGAGGGAGGGCAGGATGGATAGCTGTGGCACTGCCTGCTGCAGTTTTCCCCCATGCTTTAGGGAGGATTTCTTCTGTGTGTGAGGGGGAGAGTCCCAGGTCCCTGCACTGCTGCAGCCACCCCTCCCAGGGATGTTGCTGAGGGCAGGGAAAGAGTGTGGAGAGTGACCAGGAGCCAGCCCAGAGCTCCCCAGGCCCCTGGGCAGCTTTGGCCATGTCTATTCACATCTGGCTCCCATGGCCTTACCCGACGCCCTGGCAGTGCCCAGTTCCCTGTGGCAGAAAGAGATCCCAGCACACACTGGAAAATGTTCTCATCTGTGCTGCATTGTAGATGAGGGTGCTGGGAAGGCTTCTCCATCAGCTTGGATGAATAAAGTTTTGAAGCCCTTGGAGCCTCCTGCAGGTATGTTCTCAGTGTGCCACCAAGGAAGAATTGTAGACAAGCTGGCAGGCACCAGGTGACAGAAGCTTCTGTGGCTGTTGTGTTACAGATGTGTCTACAGGGAGGACTTCTCCAGCTTCTCCAGCTGCTACCTTGGATGCTGCACTCAAGCCCAGCTCCCATCTCAGGGGTGAGTAGTGTGTCCCTGCTGACCCCACAGGCTGAACCCTGCTTTTCTGGGATCCATTCCTGGGAAATGGAAATATTTTTCTCTAAGGTACTCCAACAGGGAAAATCCAAGATACAACAGATAAGATATCCCTGGAACCATCCAAACAGATGAGGCAAGAGCTGAAGGAACCCCTGCAGACAAGAGAAGGTGGGTGCATTTCCCTCATGCTGCTCCTGGGACTCAGCAGCCGGGGGCTTTGGCTGCACATCTGGACACGCCGTGCCCGGCACAGTGGGAAGGGATCCATGGCAGCCTCGCTGCCCCGCTGCTGCTTTCATGCCCTGCAGGGCTGTTTGCCAGCCTGGCCTGGCTGCAGCTTCTGCCCAGCCTCTGCCGGAAGTTATTTGGCATCAGCTGACAGGCCATGCCCAAACTGTAACACACCCTGAGATCCCCCACTATATCCAGCCCTGCAGATTAGAAAAAGGGTGGCTGTTTGGTGGTGGAAGTGCTCTCATCAGGCCACTGTAACCTGGCCATTTTCCTGCTCCATAAATTTGACAAATATTACCTCTGATGCCACCACCCAAGTGGGAAACAGCCCCATCTGATGCAGCTGTCTCCCTTCCTTTGTCAAGAGATGGACATAGTGCTTCAGTGGAAGGTGGTATTTCTTGAAGGAAGCACTCCATCTTCGGTGCCAGCCCCTGCTGCAGGAAGGAAGGCAAAGCCAGACATGGGCACAGGCACAGCAGGTAATTGCTGTGCCGGGCTCAGGCCTGGCCGGGGCAGTGTGGCAGCAGCTCTTCCCCCAGGGCCTGCCCTTGCCCGGCCCGGCAGCAGCCAAAGCTGGAGGCGCCTCGGCTTCCAGGCCTCTGGAGCTGGTTCAGAGCCCCGGGGAAACGGGACTGGTGCAGCAACGTCCCTGGCGCTGCAGCTGCTGCGGAGCTGGCCCTGAGTGCCCAGAGGCCCAAGGCACAGGAGCAGCCCCGAGCGGGAGCCCTGCCGCCAGCCCAGGGCCAGAGCCAGCCCTGGCACACAATGGAAACAGTTCTCATCTTGGTTTGCTTCCAGACTGGGATGCTGGGAAGGATTCTCCATTAGCCTGGCGCTCTGAAGTTGTGAAGCCCTCTGAGCATTCTGCAGGTATGTTCTCACTGTCCCACCAAGGCATAATGTTTGACTGACTGGTAAGAACCAGGTGACAGAAGCTTCTGTGGCTGTTGTGTTACAGGCGTGTCTGCAGGGACGACCTCACCAACTCCTACCTTGGATGCTGCCCAAAGGCCAGCTCCTATGGCAGGGGTGAGTAGTGTGTCCCTGCTGACCCCTCAGGCTGAGCCCTGCTTTTGTGGGGTCCATTGCTGGGAAATGGAACTACTTTCTCTTAAGGTCCTCTGACAAGAGAGACCAAAGACATGGCAGGCAGGAAATTCCAGGACCCATTAGAAATCATGTGGCAAATGCTGAGGGAACGTCTGCAGAGAAGACAAGGTGGGTGCATTTCCCTCATGCTTCCCCTGGGACTCAGCAGCCGGGGGCTTTGGCTGCACATCTGGACACGTCGTGCCCGGCACAGCATGAAGGGATCCATGGCAGCCTCGCTGCCCCGCTGCTGCTTTCACGCCCTGCAGGGCTGTTTCCCAGCCTGGCCTGGCTGCAGCTTCTGCCCAGCCTCTGCAGAAAGGCATTTGGCATCAGCTGGCAGACAGCCCCAATTGCACCACAGGCCATGCCCACCCTCAGATGCCCTGCAATTTCCTGGTGTCCAGGCAGATCAGATGTTGGGGCTGTTTGGGGAAGGAAGCAGCCTTGGGTTGTCCCAAAATCCTGGGTGTTTTCTGATCCTTATGCATTCCTTTCACAAGTGATGCCTCCTGAAATTGTCCCCTTCCCCATTCCCAGTCAGGAATGTTTTCATCTGATCCAGCTGTCTCTTTTCCATTCTCCAGAAATGAAAGGAGGGCCTGCGGAGAAAGAAGCATTTCCCGGAGGAAGCAGTGGTTGCATGCCAGCCTCAGCTCCAGGAAGGGAGGCCATGCCAGGCACAGGCACAGGAGGTAATTGCTGTGCCTCTGGGCCTGAGCCCTGCTGAGGCTTGAGCTGCCCTCTCTGCTGCTTGGCAGTGCGGGCACAGCCTGGACTAGAGCAGCACAGCCCAGGGGAATTATCCCGAGCAGGCTCAGGGCACTGAGCAGTCCTGCTGGGGTCCCTCCATGGGAGACATGTCCTGAAACCTGGGAGTGACTGCACGGGGTGCCCACGGTGGGGAAAGGACAGAGGGGGAGAGCAAGGCTCCAGTGTGTCCTGAGAGGGCCTGGCTGTTTGCCCTTGGGATCTGGGGGGTTTCCCCACAGAAGGAGGGCAGGAGGGACAGAGGGAGGGCAGGATGGATAGCTGTGGCACTGCCTGCTGCAGTTTTCCCCCATGCTTTAGGGAGGATTTCTTCTGTGTGTGAGGGGGAGAGTCCCAGGTCCCTGCACTGCTGCAGCCACCCCTCCCAGGGATGTTGCTGAGGGCAGGGAAAGAGTGTGGAGAGTGACCAGGAGCCAGCCCAGAGCTCCCCAGGCCCCTGGGCAGCTTTGGCCATGTCTATTCACATCTGGCTCCCATGGCCTTACCCGACGCCCTGGCAGTGCCCAGTTCCCTGTGGCAGAAAGAGATCCCAGCACACACTGGAAAATGTTCTCATCTGTGCTGCATTGTAGATGAGGGTGCTGGGAAGGCTTCTCCATCAGCTTGGATGAATAAAGTTTTGAAGCCCTTGGAGCCTCCTGCAGGTATGTTCTCAGTGTGCCACCAAGGAAGAATTGTAGACAAGCTGGCAGGCACCAGGTGACAGAAGCTTCTGTGGCTGTTGTGTTACAGATGTGTCTACAGGGAGGACTTCTCCAGCTTCTCCAGCTGCTACCTTGGATGCTGCACTCAAGCCCAGCTCCCATCTCAGGGGTGAGTAGTGTGTCCCTGCTGACCCCACAGGCTGAACCCTGCTTTTCTGGGATCCATTCCTGGGAAATGGAAATATTTTTCTCTAAGGTACTCCAACAGGGAAAATCCAAGATACAACAGATAAGATATCCCTGGAACCATCCAAACAGATGAGGCAAGAGCTGAAGGAACCCCTGCAGACAAGAGAAGGTGGGTGCATTTCCCTCATGCTGCTCCTGGGACTCAGCAGCCGGGGGCTTTGGCTGCACATCTGGACACGCCGTGCCCGGCACAGTGGGAAGGGATCCATGGCAGCCTCGCTGCCCCGCTGCTGCTTTCATGCCCTGCAGGGCTGTTTGCCAGCCTGGCCTGGCTGCAGCTTCTGCCCAGCCTCTGCCGGAAGTTATTTGGCATCAGCTGACAGGCCATGCCCAAACTGTAACACACCCTGAGATCCCCCACTATATCCAGCCCTGCAGATTAGAAAAAGGGTGGCTGTTTGGTGGTGGAAGTGCTCTCATCAGGCCACTGTAACCTGGCCATTTTCCTGCTCCATAAATTTGACAAATATTACCTCTGATGCCACCACCCAAGTGGGAAACAGCCCCATCTGATGCAGCTGTCTCCCTTCCTTTGTCAAGAGATGGACATAGTGCTTCAGTGGAAGGTGGTATTTCTTGAAGGAAGCACTCCATCTTCGGTGCCAGCCCCTGCTGCAGGAAGGAAGGCAAAGCCAGACATGGGCACAGGCACAGCAGGTAATTGCTGTGCCGGGCTCAGGCCTGGCCGGGGCAGTGTGGCAGCAGCTCTTCCCCCAGGGCCTGCCCTTGCCCGGCCCGGCAGCAGCCAAAGCTGGAGGCGCCTCGGCTTCCAGGCCTCTGGAGCTGGTTCAGAGCCCCGGGGAAACAGGACTGGTGCAGCAACGTCCCTGGCGCTGCAGCTGCTGCGGAGCTGGCCCTGAGTGCCCAGAGGCCCAAGGCACAGGAGCAGCCCCGAGCGGGAGCCCTGCCGCCAGCCCAGGGCCAGAGCCAGCCCTGGCACACAATGGAAACAGTTCTCATCTTGGTTTGCTTCCAGACTGGGATGCTGGGAAGGATTCTCCATTAGCCTGGCGCTCTGAAGTTGTGAAGCCCTCTGAGCATTCTGCAGGTATGTTCTCACTGTCCCACCAAGGCATAATGTTTGACTGACTGGTAAGAACCAGGTGACAGAAGCTTCTGTGGCTGTTGTGTTACAGGCGTGTCTGCAGGGACGACCTCACCAACTCCTACCTTGGATGCTGCCCAAAGGCCAGCTCCTATGGCAGGGGTGAGTAGTGTGTCCCTGCTGACCCCTCAGGCTGAGCCCTGCTTTTGTGGGGTCCATTGCTGGGAAATGGAACTACTTTCTCTTAAGGTCCTCTGACAAGAGAGACCAAAGACATGGCAGGCAGGAAATTCCAGGACCCATTAGAAATCATGTGGCAAATGCTGAGGGAACGTCTGCAGAGAAGACAAGGTGGGTGCATTTCCCTCATGCTTCCCCTGGGACTCAGCAGCCGGGGGCTTTGGCTGCACATCTGGACACGTCGTGCCCGGCACAGCATGAAGGGATCCATGGCAGCCTCGCTGCCCCGCTGCTGCTTTCACGCCCTGCAGGGCTGTTTCCCAGCCTGGCCTGGCTGCAGCTTCTGCCCAGCCTCTGCAGAAAGGCATTTGGCATCAGCTGGCAGACAGCCCCAATTGCACCACAGGCCATGCCCACCCTCAGATGCCCTGCAATTTCCTGGTGTCCAGGCAGATCAGATGTTGGGGCTGTTTGGGGAAGGAAGCAGCCTTGGGTTGTCCCAAAATCCTGGGTGTTTTCTGATCCTTATGCATTCCTTTCACAAGTGATGCCTCCTGAAATTGTCCCCTTCCCCATTCCCAGTCAGGAATGTTTTCATCTGATCCAGCTGTCTCTTTTCCATTCTCCAGAAATGAAAGGAGGGCCTGCGGAGAAAGAAGCATTTCCCGGAGGAAGCAGTGGTTGCATGCCAGCCTCAGCTCCAGGAAGGGAGGCCATGCCAGGCACAGGCACAGGAGGTAATTGCTGTGCCTCTGGGCCTGAGCCCTGCTGAGGCTTGAGCTGCCCTCTCTGCTGCTTGGCAGTGCGGGCACAGCCTGGACTAGAGCAGCACAGCCCAGGGGAATTATCCCGAGCAGGCTCAGGGCACTGAGCAGTCCTGCTGGGGTCCCTCCATGGGAGACATGTCCTGAAACCTGGGAGTGACTGCACGGGGTGCCCACGGTGGGGAAAGGACAGAGGGGGAGAGCAAGGCTCCAGTGTGTCCTGAGAGGGCCTGGCTGCCCTTGGGATCTGGGGGGTTTCCCCACAGAAGGAGGGCAGGAGGGACAGAGGGAGGGCAGGATGGATAGCTGTGGCACTGCCTGCTGCAGTTTTCCCCCATGCTTTAGGGAGGATTTCTTCTGTGTGTGAGGGGGAGAGTCCCAGGTCCCTGCACTGCTGCAGCCACCCCTCCCAGGGATGTTGCTGAGGGCAGGGAAAGAGTGTGGAGAGTGACCAGGAGCCAGCCCAGAGCTCCCCAGGCCCCTGGGCAGCTTTGGCCATGTCTATTCACATCTGGCTCCCATGGCCTTACCCGACGCCCTGGCAGTGCCCAGTTCCCTGTGGCAGAAAGAGATCCCAGCACACACTGGAAAATGTTCTCATCTGTGCTGCATTGTAGATGAGGGTGCTGGGAAGGCTTCTCCATCAGCTTGGATGAATAAAGTTTTGAAGCCCTTGGAGCCTCCTGCAGGTATGTTCTCAGTGTGCCACCAAGGAAGAATTGTAGACAAGCTGGCAGGCACCAGGTGACAGAAGCTTCTGTGGCTGTTGTGTTACAGATGTGTCTACAGGGAGGACTTCTCCAGCTTCTCCAGCTGCTACCTTGGATGCTGCACTCAAGCCCAGCTCCCATCTCAGGGGTGAGTAGTGTGTCCCTGCTGACCCCACAGGCTGAACCCTGCTTTTCTGGGATCCATTCCTGGGAAATGGAAATATTTTTCTCTAAGGTACTCCAACAGGGAAAATCCAAGATACAACAGATAAGATATCCCTGGAACCATCCAAACAGATGAGGCAAGAGCTGAAGGAACCCCTGCAGACAAGAGAAGGTGGGTGCATTTCCCTCATGCTGCTCCTGGGACTCAGCAGCCGGGGGCTTTGGCTGCACATCTGGACACGCCGTGCCCGGCACAGTGGGAAGGGATCCATGGCAGCCTCGCTGCCCCGCTGCTGCTTTCATGCCCTGCAGGGCTGTTTGCCAGCCTGGCCTGGCTGCAGCTTCTGCCCAGCCTCTGCCGGAAGTTATTTGGCATCAGCTGACAGGCCATGCCCAAACTGTAAGACACCCTGAGATCCCCCACTATATCCAGCCCTGCAGATTAGAAAAAGGGTGGCTGTTTGGTGGTGGAAGTGCTCTCATCAGGCCACTGTAACCTGGCCATTTTCCTGCTCCATAAATTTGACAAATATTACCTCTGATGCCACCACCCAAGTGGGAAACAGCCCCATCTGATGCAGCTGTCTCCCTTCCTTTGTCAAGAGATGGACATAGTGCTTCAGTGGAAGGTGGTATTTCTTGAAGGAAGCACTCCATCTTCGGTGCCAGCCCCTGCTGCAGGAAGGAAGGCAAAGCCAGACATGGGCACAGGCACAGCAGGTAATTGCTGTGCCGGGCTCAGGCCTGGCCGGGGCAGTGTGGCAGCAGCTCTTCCCCCAGGGCCTGCCCTTGCCCGGCCCGGCAGCAGCCAAAGCTGGAGGCGCCTCGGCTTCCAGGCCTCTGGAGCTGGTTCAGAGCCCCGGGGAAACGGGACTGGTGCAGCAACGTCCCTGGCGCTGCAGCTGCTGCGGAGCTGGCCCTGAGTGCCCAGAGGCCCAAGGCACAGGAGCAGCCCCGAGCGGGAGCCCTGCCGCCAGCCCAGGGCCAGAGCCAGCCCTGGCACACAATGGAAACAGTTCTCATCTTGGTTTGCTTCCAGACTGGGATGCTGGGAAGGATTCTCCATTAGCCTGGCGCTCTGAAGTTGTGAAGCCCTCTGAGCATTCTGCAGGTATGTTCTCACTGTCCCACCAAGGCATAATGTTTGACTGACTGGTAAGAACCAGGTGACAGAAGCTTCTGTGGCTGTTGTGTTACAGGCGTGTCTGCAGGGACGACCTCACCAACTCCTACCTTGGATGCTGCCCAAAGGCCAGCTCCTATGGCAGGGGTGAGTAGTGTGTCCCTGCTGACCCCTCAGGCTGAGCCCTGCTTTTGTGGGGTCCATTGCTGGGAAATGGAACTACTTTCTCTTAAGGTCCTCTGACAAGAGAGACCAAAGACATGGCAGGCAGGAAATTCCAGGACCCATTAGAAATCATGTGGCAAATGCTGAGGGAACGTCTGCAGAGAAGACAAGGTGGGTGCATTTCCCTCATGCTTCCCCTGGGACTCAGCAGCCGGGGGCTTTGGCTGCACATCTGGACACGTCGTGCCCGGCACAGCATGAAGGGATCCATGGCAGCCTTGCTGCCCCGCTGCTGCTTTCATGCCCTGCAGGGCTGTTTCCCAGCCTGGCCTGGCTGCAGCTTCTGCCCAGCCTCTGCAGGAAGGCATTTGGCATCAGCTGGCAGACAGCCCCAAATGCACCACAGGCCATGCCCACCCTCAGATGCCCTGCAATTTCCTGGTGTCCAGGCAGATCATATGTTGGGGCTGTTTGGTGAAAGAAGCAGCCTTGGGTTGTCCCAAAATCCTGGGTGTTTTCTGATCCTTATGCATTCCTTTCACAAGTGATGCCTCCTGAAATTGTCCCCTTCCCCATTCCCAGTCAGGAATGTTTTCATCTGATCCAGCTGTCTCTTTTCCATTCTCCAGAAATGAAAGGAGAGCCTGCGGAGAAAGAAGCATTTCCCGGCGGAAGCAGTGGTTGCATGCCAGCCTCAGCTCCAGGAAGGGAGGCCATGCCAGGCACAGGCACAGGAGGTAATTGCTGTGCCTCTGGGCCTGAGCCCTGCTGAGGCTTGAGCTGCCCTCTCTGCTGTTTGGCAGTGCGGGCACAGCCTGGACTAGAGCAGCACAGCCCAGGGGAATTATCCCGAGCAGGCTCAGGGCACTGAGCAGTCCTGCTGGGGTCCCTCCATGGGAGACATGTCCTGAAACCTGACAGCGACTGCACGGGGTGCCCACGGTGGGGAAAGGACAGAGGGGGAGAGCAAGGCTCCAGTGTGTCCTGAGAGGGCCTGGCTGTTTGCCCTTGGGATCTGGGGGGTTTCCCCACAGAAGGAGGGCAGGAGGGACAGAGGGAGGGCAGGATGGATAGCTGTGGCACTGCCTGCTGCAGTTTTCCCCCATGCTTTAGGGAGGATTTCTTCTGTGTGTGAGTGGGAGAGTCCCAGGTCCCTGCACTGCTGCAGCCACCCCTCCCAGGGATGTTGCTGAGGGCAGGGAAAGAGTGTGGAGAGTGACCAGGAGCCAGCCCAGAGCTCCCCAGGCCCCTGGGCAGCTTTGGCCATGTCTATTCACATCTGGCTCCCATGGCCTTACCCGACTCCCTGGCAGTGCCCAGTTCCCTGTGGCAGAAAGAGATCCCAGCACCCACTGGAAAATGTTCTCATCTGTGCTGCATTGTAGATGAGGGTGCTGGGAAGGCTTCTCCATCAGCTTGGATGAAGAAAGTTTTGAAGCCCTTGGAGCCTCCTGCAGGTATGTTCTCAGTGTGCCACCAAGGAAGAATTGTAGACAAGCGGGCAGGCACCAGGTGACAGAAGCTTCTGTGGCTGTTGTGTTACAGATGTGTCTACAGGGAGGACTTCTCCAGCTTCTCCAGCTGCTACCTTGGATGCTGCACTCAAGCCCAGCTCCCATCTCAGGGGTGAGTAGTGTGTCCCTGCTGACCCCACAGGCTGAACCCTGCTTTTCTGGGATCCATTCCTGGGAAATGGAACTATTTTTCTCTAAGGTACTCCAACAGGGAAAATCCAAGATACAACAGATAAGATATCCCTGGAACCATCCAAACAGATGAGGCAAGAGCTGAAGGAACCCCTGCAGACAAGAGAAGGTGGGTGCATTTCCCTCATGCTTCCCCTGGGAGTCAGCAGCCGGGGGCTTTGGCTGCACATCTGGACACGCCATGCCCGGCACAGTGGGAAGGGATCCATGGCAGCCTCGCTGCCCCGCTGCTGCTTTCACGCCCTGCAGGGCTGTTTCCCAGCCTGGCCTGGCTGCAGCTTCTGCCCAGCCTCTGCCGGAAGTTATTGGGCATCAGCTGACAGGCCATGCCCAAACTGTAAGACACCCTGAGATCCCCCACTATATCCAGCCCTGCAGATTAGGAAAAGGGTGGCTGTTTGGAGGTGGAAGTGCTCTCATCATGCCACTGTAACCTGGCCATTTTCCTGCTCCATAAATTTCACAAATATTACCTCTGATGCCACCACCCAAGTGGGAAACAGCCCCATCTGATGCAGCTGTCTCCCTTCCTTTGTCAAGAGATGGACATAGTGCTTCAGTGGAAGGTGGTATTTCTTGAAGGAAGCACTCCATCTTCGGTGCCAGCCCCTGCTGCAGGAAGGAAGGCAATGGCAGACACGGGCACAGGCACAGCAGGTAATTGCTGTGCCGGGCTCAGGCCTGGCCGGGGCTGTGTGGCAGCAGCTCTTCTCCCAGGGCCTGCCCTTGCCCGGCCCGGCAGCAGCCAAAGCTGGAGGCGCCTCGGCTTCCAGGCCTCTGGAGCTGGTTCAGAGCCCCGGGGAAACGGGACTGGTGCAGCAACGTCCCTGGCGCTGCAGCTGCTGCGGAGCTGGCCCTGAGTGCCCAGAGGCCCAAGGCACAGGAGCAGCCCCGAGCGGGAGCCCTGCCGCCAGCCCAGGGCCAGAGCCAGCCCTGGCACACAATGGAAACAGTTCTCATCTTGGTTTGCTTCCAGACTGGGATGCTGGGAAGGATTCTCCATTAGCCTGGCGCTCTGAAGTTGTGAAGCCCTCTGAGCATTCTGCAGGTATGTTCTCACTGTCCCACCAAGGCGTAATGTTTGACTGACTGGTAAGAACCAGGTGACAGAAGCTTCTGTGGCTGTTGTGTTACAGGCGTGTCTGCAGGGACGACCTCACCAACTCCTACCTTGGATGCTGCACAAAAGGCCAGCTCCTATGGCAAGGGTGAGTAGTGTGTCCCTGCTGACCGCTCAGGCTGAGCCCTGCTTTTGTGGGGTCCATTGCTGGGAAATGGAACTACTTTCTCTTAAGGTCCTCTGACAGGAAAGACCAAAGACATGGCAGGCAGGAAATTCCAGGACCCATTAGAAATCATGTGGCAAATGCTGAAGGAACGTCTGCAGAGAAGACAAGGTGGGTGCATTTCCCTCATGCTGCTCCTGGGACTCAGCAGCCGGGGGCGTTGGCTGCACATCTGGACACGCCGTGCCCGGCGCAGCGGGAAGGGATCCATGGCAGCCTTGCTGCCCCGCTGCTGCTTTCATGCCCTGCAGGGCTGTTTCCCAGCCTGGCCTGGCTGCAGCTTCTGCCCAGCCTCTGCAGGAAGGCATTTGGCATCAGCTGGCAGACAGCCCCAATTGCACCACAGGCCATGCCCACCCTCAGATGCCCTGCAATTTCCTGGTGTCCAGGCAGATCAGATGTTGGGGCTGTTTGGGGAAGGAAGCAGCCTTGGATTGTCCCAAAATCCTGGGTGTTTTCTGATCCTTATGCATTCCTTTCACAAGTGATGCCTCCTGAAATTGTCCCCTTCCCCATTCCCAGTCAGGAATGTTTTCATCTGATCCAGCTGTCTCTTCTCCATTCTCCAGAAATGAAAGGAGAGCCTGCGGAGAAAGAAGCATTTCCCGGAGGAAGCAGTGGTTGCATGCCAGCCTCAGCTCCAGGAAGGGAGGCCATGCCAGGCACAGGCACAGGAGGTAATTGCTGTGCCTCTGGGCCTGAGCCCTGCTGAGGCTTGAGCTGCCCTCTCTGCTGTTTGGCAGTGCGGGCACAGCCTGGACTAGAGCAGCACAGCCCAGGGGAATTATCCCGAGCAGGCTCAGGGCACTGAGCAGTCCTGCTGGGGTCCCTCCATGGGAGACATGTCCTGAAACCTGACAGCGACTGCACGGGGTGCCCACGGTGGGGAAAGGACAGAGGGGGAGAGCAAGGCTCCAGTGTGTCCTGAGAGGGCCTGGCTGTTTGCCCTTGGGATCTGGGGGGTTTCCCCACAGAAGGAGGGCAGGAGGGACAGAGGGAGGGCAGGATGGATAGCTGTGGCACTGCCTGCTGCAGTTTTCCCCCATGCTTTAGGGAGGATTTCTTCTGTGTGTGAGTGGGAGAGTCCCAGGTCCCTGCACTGCTGCAGCCACCCCTCCCAGGGATGTTGCTGAGGGCAGGGAAAGAGTGTGGAGAGTGACCAGGAGCCAGCCCAGAGCTCCCCAGGCCCCTGGGCAGCTTTGGCCATGTCTATTCACATCTGGCTCCCATGGCCTTACCCGACTCCCTGGCAGTGCCCAGTTCCCTGTGGCAGAAAGAGATCCCAGCACACACTGGAAAATGTTCTCATCTGTGCTGCATTGTAGATGAGGGTGCTGGGAAGGCTTCTCCATCAGCTTGGATGAAGAAAGTTTTGAAGCCCTTGGAGCCTCCTGCAGGTATGTTCTCAGTGTGCCACCAAGGAAGAATTGTAGACAAGCGGGCAGGCACCAGGTGACAGAAGCTTCTGTGGCTGTTGTGTTACAGATGTGTCTACAGGGAAGACTTCTCCAGCTTCTCCAGCTGCTACCTTGGATGCTGCACTCAAGCCCAGCTCCCATCTCAGGGGTGAGTAGTGTGTCCCTGCTGACCCCACAGGCTGAACCCTGCTTTTCTGGGATCCATTCCTGGGAAATGGAAATATTTTTCTCTAAGGTACTCCAACAGGGAAAATCCAAGATACAACAGATAAGATATCCCTGGAACCATCCAAACAGATGAGGCAAGAGCTGAAGGAACCCCTGCAGACAAGAGAAGGTGGGTGCATTTCCCTCATGCTTCCCCTGGGAGTCAGCAGCCGGGGGCTTTGGCTGCACATCTGGACACGCCATGCCCGGCACAGTGGGAAGGGATCCATGGCAGCCTCGCTGCCCCGCTGCTGCTTTCACGCCCTGCAGGGCTGTTTCCCAGCCTGGCCTGGCTGCAGCTTCTGCCCAGCCTCTGCCGGAAGTTATTGGGCATCAGCTGACAGGCCATGCCCAAACTGTAACACACCCTGAGATCCCCCACTATATCCAGCCCTGCAGATTAGGAAAAGGGTGGCTGTTTGGAGGTGGAAGTGCTCTCATCATGCCACTGTAACCTGGCCATTTTCCTGCTCCATAAATTTGACAAATATTACCTCTGATGCCACCACCCAAGTGGGAAACAGCCCCATCTGATGCAGCTGTCTCCCTTCCTTTGTCAAGAGATGGACATAGTGCTTCAGTGGAAGGTGGTATTTCTTGAAGGAAGCACTCCATCTTCGGTGCCAGCCCCTGCTGCAGGAAGGAAGGCGATGGCAGACACGGGCACAGGCACAGCAGGTAATTGCTGTGCCGGGCTCAGGCCTGGCCGGGGCTGTGTGGCAGCAGCTCTTCTCCCAGGGCCTGCCCTTGCCCGGCCCGGCAGCAGCCAAAGCTGGAGGCGCCTCGGCTTCCAGGCCTCTGGAGCTGGTTCAGAGCCCCGGGGAAACGGGACTGGTGCAGCAACGTCCCTGGCGCTGCAGCTGCTGCGGAGCTGGCCCTGAGTGCCCAGAGGCCCAAGGCACAGGAGCAGCCCCGAGCGGGAGCCCTGCCGCCAGCCCAGGGCCAGAGCCAGCCCTGGCACACAATGGAAACAGTTCTCATCTTGGTTTGCTTCCAGACTGGGATGCTGGGAAGGATTCTCCATTAGCCTGGCGCTCTGAAGTTGTGAAGCCCTCTGAGCATTCTGCAGGTATGTTCTCACTGTCCCACCAAGGCGTAATGTTTGACTGACTGGTAAGAACCAGGTGACAGAAGCTTCTGTGGCTGTTGTGTTACAGGCGTGTCTGCAGGGACGACCTCACCAACTCCTACCTTGGATGCTGCACAAAAGGCCAGCTCCTATGGCAAGGGTGAGTAGTGTGTCCCTGCTGACCCCTCAGGCTGAGCCCTGCTTTTGTGGGGTCCATTGCTGGGAAATGGAACTACTTTCTCTTAAGGTCCTCTGACAGGAAAGACCAAGGACATGGCAGGCAGGAAATTCCAGGACCCATTAGAAATCATGTGGCAAATGCTGAAGGAACGTCTGCAGAGAAGACAAGGTGGGTGCATTTCCCTCATGCTTCCCCTGGGACTCAGCAGCCGGGGGCTTTGGCTGCACATCTGGACACGTCGTGCCCGGCGCAGCGGGAAGGGATCCATGGCAGCCTTGCTGCCCCGCTGCTGCTTTCATGCCCTGCAGGGCTGTTTCCCAGCCTGGCCTGGCTGCAGCTTCTGCCCAGCCTCTGCAGGAAGGCATTTGGCATCAGCTGGCAGACAGCCCCAATTGCACCACAGGCCATGCCCACCCTCAGATGCCCTGCAATTTCCTGGTGTCCAGGCAGATCAGATGTTGGGGCTGTTTGGGGAAGGAAGCAGCCTTGGGTTGTCCCAAAATCCTGGGTGTTTTCTGATCCTTATGCATTCCTTTCACAAGTGATGCCTCCTGAAATTGTCCCCTTCCCCATTCCCAGTCAGGAATGTTTTCATCTGATCCAGCTGTCTCTTTTCCATTCTCCAGAAATGAAAGGAGAGCCTGCGGAGAAAGAAGCATTTCCCGGAGGAAGCAGTGGTTGCATGCCAGCCTCAGCTCCAGGAAGGGAGGCCATGCCAGGCACAGGCACAGGAGGTAATTGCTGTGCCTCTGGGCCTGAGCCCTGCTGAGGCTTGAGCTGCCCTCTCTGCTGTTTGGCAGTGCGGGCACAGCCTGGACTAGAGCAGCACAGCCCAGGGGAATTATCCCGAGCAGGCTCAGGGCACTGAGCAGTCCTGCTGGGGTCCCTCCATGGGAGACATGTCCTGAAACCTGACAGCGACTGCACGGGGTGCCCACGGTGGGGAAAGGACAGAGGGGGAGAGCAAGGCTCCAGTGTGTCCTGAGAGGGCCTGGCTGTTTGCCCTTGGGATCTGGGGGGTTTCCCCACAGAAGGAGGGCAGGAGGGACCGAGGGAGGGCAGGATGGATAGCTGTGGCACTGCCTGCTGCAGTTTTCCCCCATGCTTTAGGGAGGATTTCTTCTGTGTGTCAGGGGGAGAGTCCCAGGTCCCTGCACTGCTGCAGCCACCCCTCCCAGGGATGTTGCTGAGGGCAGGGAAAGAGTGTGGAGAGTGACCAGGAGCCAGCCCAGAGCTCCCCAGGCCCCTGGGCAGCTTTGGCCATGTCTATTCACATCTGGCTCCCATGGCCTTAGCCGACTCCCTGGCAGTGCCCAGTTCCCTGTGGCAGAAAGAGATCCCAGCACACACTGGAAAATGTTCTCATCTGTGCTGCATTGTAGATGAGGGTGCTGGGAAGGCTTCTCCATCAGCTTGGATGAAGAAAGTTTTGAAGCCCTTGGAGCCTCCTGCAGGTATGTTCTCAGTGTGCCACCAAGGAAGAATTGTAGACAAGCGGGCAGGCACCAGGTGACAGAAGCTTCTGTGGCTGTTGTGTTACAGATGTGTCTACAGGGAAGACTTCTCCAGCTTCTCCAGCTGCTACCTTGGATGCTGCACTCAAGCCCAGCTCCCATCTCAGGGGTGAGTAGTGTGTCCCTGCTGACCCCACAGGCTGAACCCTGCTTTTCTGGGATCCATTCCTGGGAAATGGAACTATTTTTCTCTAAGGTACTCCAACAGGGAAAATCCAAGATACAACAGATAAGATATCCCTGGAACCATCCAAACAGATGAGGCAAGAGCTGAAGGAACCCCTGCAGACAAGAGAAGGTGGGTGCATTTCCCTCATGCTTCCCCTGGGAGTCAGCAGCTGGGGGCTTTGGCTGCACATCTGGACACGCCATGCCCGGCACAGTGGGAAGGGATCCATGGCAGCCTCACTGCCCCGCTGCTGCTTTCACGCCCTGCAGGGCTGTTTCCCAGCCTGGCCTGGCTGCAGCTTCTGCCCAGCCTCTGCCGGAAGTTATTGGGCATCAGCTGACAGGCCATGCCCAAACTGTAAGACACCCTGAGATCCCCCACTATATCCAGCCCTGCAGATTAGGAAAAGGGTGGCTGTTTGGAGGTGGAAGTGCTCTCATCATGCCACTGTAACCTGGCCATTTTCCTGCTCCATAAATTTCACAAATATTACCTCTGATGCCACCACCCAAGTGGGAAACAGCCCCATCTGATGCAGCTGTCTCCCTTCCTTTGTCAAGAGATGGACATAGTGCTTCAGTGGAAGGTGGTATTTCTTGAAGGAAGCACTCCATCTTCGGTGCCAGCCCCTGCTGCAGGAAGGAAGGCGATGGCAGACACGGGCACAGGCACAGCAGGTAATTGCTGTGCCGGGCTCAGGCCTGGCCGGGGCTGTGTGGCAGCAGCTCTTCTCCCAGGGCCTGCCCTTGCCCGGCCCGGCAGCAGCCAAAGCTGGAGGCGCCTCGGCTTCCAGGCCTCTGGAGCTGGTTCAGAGCCCCGGGGAAACGGGACTGGTGCAGCAACGTCCCTGGCGCTGCAGCTGCTGCGGAGCTGGCCCTGAGTGCCCAGAGGCCCAAGGCACAGGAGCAGCCCCGAGCGGGAGCCCTGCCGCCAGCCCAGGGCCAGAGCCAGCCCTGGCACACAATGGAAACAGTTCTCATCTTGGTTTGCTTCCAGACTGGGATGCTGGGAAGGATTCTCCATTAGCCTGGCGCTCTGAAGTTGTGAAGCCCTCTGAGCATTCTGCAGGTATGTTCTCACTGTCCCACCAAGGCGTAATGTTTGACTGACTGGTAAGAAGCAGGTGACAGAAGCTTCTGTGGCTGTTGTGTTACAGGCGTGTCTGCAGGGACGACCTCACCAACTCCTACCTTGGATGCTGCACAAAAGGCCAGCTCCTATGGCAAGGGTGAGTAGTGTGTCCCTGCTGACCCCTCAGGCTGAGCCCTGCTTTTGTGGGGTCCATTGCTGGGAAATGGAACTACTTTCTCTTAAGGTCCTCTGACAGGAAAGACCAAAGACATGGCAGGCAGGAAATTCCAGGACCCATTAGAAATCATGTGGCAAATGCTGAAGGAACGTCTGCAGAGAAGACAAGGTGGGTGCATTTCCCTCATGCTGCTCCTGGGACTCAGCAGCCGGGGGCGTTGGCTGCACATCTGGACACGCCATGCCCGGCGCAGCGGGAAGGGATCCATGGCAGCCTTGCTGCCCCGCTGCTGCTTTCATGCCCTGCAGGACTGTTTCCCAGCCTGGCCTGGCTGCAGCTTCTGCCCAGCCTCTGCAGGAAGGCATTTGGCATCAGCTGGCAGACAGCCCCAATTGCACCACAGGCCATGCCCACCCTCAGATGCCCTGCAATTTCCTGGTGTCCAGGCAGATCAGATGTTGGGGCTGTTTGGGGAAGGAAGCAGCCTTGGGTTGTCCCAAAATCCTGGGTGTTTTCTGATCCTTATGCATTCCTTTCACAAGTGATGCCTCCTGAAATTGTCCCCTTCCCCATTCCCAGTCAGGAATGTTTTCATCTGATCCAGCTGTCTCTTTTCCATTCTCCAGAAATGAAAGGAGAGCCTGCGGAGAAAGAAGCATTTCCCGGAGGAAGCAGTGGTTGCATGCCAGCCTCAGCTCCAGGAAGGGAGGCCATGCCAGGCACAGGCACAGGAGGTAATTGCTGTGCCTCTGGGCCTGAGCCCTGCTGAGGCTTGAGCTGCCCTCTCTGCTGTTTGGCAGTGCGGGCACAGCCTGGACTAGAGCAGCACAGCCCAGGGGAATTATCCCGAGCAGGCTCAGGGCACTGAGCAGTCCTGCTGGGGTCCCTCCATGGGAGACATGTCCTGAAACCTGACAGCGACTGCACGGGGTGCCCACGGTGGGGAAAGGACAGAGGGGGAGAGCAAGGCTCCAGTGTGTCCTGAGAGGGCCTGGCTGTTTGCCCTTGGGATCTGGGGGGTTTCCCCACAGAAGGAGGGCAGGAGGGACAGAGGGAGGGCAGGATGGATAGCTGTGGCACTGCCTGCTGCAGTTTTCCCCCATGCTTTAGGGAGGATTTCTTCTGTGTGTGAGTGGGAGAGTCCCAGGTCCCTGCACTGCTGCAGCCACCCCTCCCAGGGATGTTGCTGAGGGCAGGGAAAGAGTGTGGAGAGTGACCAGGAGCCAGCCCAGAGCTCCCCAGGCCCCTGGGCAGCTTTGTCCATGTCTATTCACATCTGGCTGCCATGGCCTTACCCGACTCCCTGGCAGTGCCCAGTTCCCTGTGGCAGAAAGAGATCCCAGCACACACTGGAAAATGTTCTCATCTGTGCTGCATTGTAGATGAGGGTGCTGGGAAGGCTTCTCCATCAGCTTGGATGAAGAAAGTTTTGAAGCCCTTGGAGCCTCCTGCAGGTATGTTCTCAGTGTGCCACCAAGGAAGAATTGTAGACAAGCGGGCAGGCACCAGGTGACAGAAGCTTCTGTGGCTGTTGTGTTACAGATGTGTCTACAGGGAAGACTTCTCCAGCTTCTCCAGCTGCTACCTTGGATGCTGCACTCAAGCCCAGCTCCCATCTCAGGGGTGAGTAGTGTGTCCCTGCTGACCCCACAGGCTGAACCCTGCTTTTCTGGGATCCATTCCTGGGAAATGGAAATATTTTTCTCTAAGGTACTCCAACAGGGAAAATCCAAGATACAACAGATAAGATATCCCTGGAACCATCCAAACAGATGAGGCAAGAGCTGAAGGAACCCCTGCAGACAAGAGAAGGTGGGTGCATTTCCCTCATGCTTCCCCTGGGAGTCAGCAGCCGGGGGCTTTGGCTGCACATCTGGACACGCCATGCCCGGCACAGTGGGAAGGGATCCATGGCAGCCTCGCTGCCCCGCTGCTGCTTTCACGCCCTGCAGGGCTGTTTCCCAGCCTGGCCTGGCTGCAGCTTCTGCCCAGCCTCTGCCGGAAGTTATTGGGCATCAGCTGACAGGCCATGCCCAAACTGTAAGACACCCTGAGATCCCCCACTATATCCAGCCCTGCAGATTAGGAAAAGGGTGGCTGTTTGGAGGTGGAAGTGCTCTCATCATGCCACTGTAACCTGGCCATTTTCCTGCTCCATAAATTTGACAAATATTACCTCTGATGCCACCACCCAAGTGGGAAACAGCCCCATCTGATGCAGCTGTCTCCCTTCCTTTGTCAAGAGATGGACATAGTGCTTCAGTGGAAGGTGGCATTTCTTGAAGGAAGCACTCCATCTTCGGTGCCAGCCCCTGCTGCAGGAAGGAAGGCGATGGCAGACACGGGCACAGGCACAGCAGGTAATTGCTGTGCCGTGCTCAGCCCTGGCCGGGGCTGTGTGGCAGCAGCTCTTACCCCAGGGCCTGCCCTTGCCCGGCCCGGCAGCAGCCAAAGCTGGAGGCGCCTCGGCTTCCAGGCCTCTGGAGCTGGTTCAGAGCCCCGGGGAAACGGGACTGGTGCAGCAACGTCCCTGGCGCTGCAGCTGCTGCGGAGCTGGCCCTGAGTGCCCAGAGGCCCAAGGCACAGGAGCAGCCCCGAGCGGGAGCCCTGCCGCCAGCCCAGGGCCAGAGCCAGCCCTGGCACACAATGGAAACAGTTCTCATCTTGGTTTGCTTCCAGACTGGGATGCTGGGAAGGATTCTCCATTAGCCTGGCGCTCTGAAGTTGTGAAGCCCTCTAAGCATTCTGCAGGTATGTTCTCACTGTCCCACCAAGGCGTAATGTTTGACTGACTGGTAAGAAGCAGGTGACAGAAGCTTCTGTGGCTGTTGTGTTACAGGCGTGTCTGCAGGGACGACCTCACCAACTCCTACCTTGGATGCTGCACAAAAGGCCAGCTCCTATGGCAAGGGTGAGTAGTGTGTCCCTGCTGACCGCTCAGGCTGAGCCCTGCTTTTGTGGGGTCCATTGCTGGGAAATGGAACTACTTTCTCTTAAGGTCCTCTGACAGGAAAGACCAAAGACATGGCAGGCAGGAAATTCCAGGACCCATTAGAAATCATGTGGCAAATGCTGAAGGAACGTCTGCAGAGAAGACAAGGTGGGTGCATTTCCCTCATGCTGCTCCTGGGACTCAGCAGCCGGGGGCGTTGGCTGCACATCTGGACACGCCATGCCCGGCGCAGCGGGAAGGGATCCATGGCAGCCTTGCTGCCCCGCTGCTGCTTTCATGCCCTGCAGGGCTGTTTCCCAGCCTGGCCTGGCTGCAGCTTCTGCCCAGCCTCTGCAGGAAGGCATTTGGCATCAGCTGGCAGACAGCCCCAATTGCACCACAGGCCATGCCCACCCTCAGATGCCCTGCAATTTCCTGGTGTCCAGGCAGATCAGATGTTGGGGCTGTTTGGGGAAGGAAGCAGCCTTGGGTTGTCCCAAAATCCTGGGTGTTTTCTGATCCTTATGCATTCCTTTCACAAGTGATGCCTCCTGAAATTGTCCCCTTCCCCATTCCCAGTCAGGAATGTTTTCATCTGATCCAGCTGTCTCTTTTCCATTCTCCAGAAATGAAAGGAGAGCCTGCGGAGAAAGAAGCATTTCCCGGAGGAAGCAGTGGTTGCATGCCAGCCTCAGCTCCAGGAAGGGAGGCCATGCCAGGCACAGGCACAGGAGGTAATTGCTGTGCCTCTGGGCCTGAGCCCTGCTGAGGCTTGAGCTGCCCTCTCTGCTGTTTGGCAGTGCGGGCACAGCCTGGACTAGAGCAGCACAGCCCAGGGGAATTATCCCGAGCAGGCTCAGGGCACTGAGCAGTCCTGCTGGGGTCCCTCCATGGGAGACATGTCCTGAAACCTGGGAGTGACTGCACGGGGTGCCCACGGTGGGGAAAGGACAGAGGGGGAGAGCAAGGCTCCAGTGTGTCCTGAGAGGGCCTGGCTGTTTGCCCTTGGGATCTGGGGGGTTTCCCCACAGAAGGAGGGCAGGAGGGACAGAGGGAGGGCAGGATGGATAGCTGTGGCACTGCCTGCTGCAGTTTTCCCCCATGCTTTAGGGAGGATTTCTTCTGTGTGTGAGTGGGAGAGTCCCAGGTCCCTGCACTGCTGCAGCCACCCCTCCCAGGGATGTTGCTGAGGGCAGGGAAAGAGTGTGGAGAGTGACCAGGAGCCAGCCCAGAGCTCCCCAGGCCCCTGGGCAGCTTTGTCCATGTCTATTCACATCTGGCTGCCATGGCCTTACCCGACTCCCTGGCAGTGCCCAGTTCCCTGTGGCAGAAAGAGATCCCAGCACACACTGGAAAATGTTCTCATCTGTGCTGCATTGTAGATGAGGGTGCTGGGAAGGCTTCTCCATCAGCTTGGATGAAGAAAGTTTTGAAGCCCTTGGAGCCTCCTGCAGGTATGTTCTCAGTGTGCCACCAAGGAAGAATTGTAGACAAGCGGGCAGGCACCAGGTGACAGAAGCTTCTGTGGCTGTTGTGTTACAGATGTGTCTACAGGGAAGACTTCTCCAGCTTCTCCAGCTGCTACCTTGGATGCTGCACTCAAGCCCAGCTCCCATCTCAGGGGTGAGTAGTGTGTCCCTGCTGACCCCACAGGCTGAACCCTGCTTTTCTGGGATCCATTCCTGGGAAATGGAAATATTTTTCTCTAAGGTACTCCAACAGGGAAAATCCAAGATACAACAGATAAGATATCCCTGGAACCATCCAAACAGATGAGGCAAGAGCTGAAGGAACCCCTGCAGACAAGAGAAGGTGGGTGCATTTCCCTCATGCTTCCCCTGGGAGTCAGCAGCCGGGGGCTTTGGCTGCACATCTGGACACGCCGTGCCCGGCACAGTGGGAAGGGATCCATGGCAGCCTCGCTGCCCCGCTGCTGCTTTCACGCCCTGCAGGGCTGTTTCCCAGCCTGGCCTGGCTGCAGCTTCTGCCCAGCCTCTGCCGGAAGTTATTGGGCATCAGCTGACAGGCCATGCCCAAACTGTAAGACACCCTGAGATCCCCCACTATATCCAGCCCTGCAGATTAGGAAAAGGGTGGCTGTTTGGAGGTGGAAGTGCTCTCATCATGCCACTGTAACCTGGCCATTTTCCTGCTCCATAAATTTGACAAATATTACCTCTGATGCCACCACCCAAGTGGGAAACAGCCCCATCTGATGCAGCTGTCTCCCTTCCTTTGTCAAGAGATGGACATAGTGCTTCAGTGGAAGGTGGTATTTCTTGAAGGAAGCACTCCATCTTCGGTGCCAGCCCCTGCTGCAGGAAGGAAGGCGATGGCAGACACGGGCACAGGCACAGCAGGTAATTGCTGTGCCGGGCTCAGGCCTGGCCGGGGCTGTGTGGCAGCAGCTCTTCTCCCAGGGCCTGCCCTTGCCCGGCCCGGCAGCAGCCAAAGCTGGAGGCGCCTCGGCTTCCAGGCCTCTGGAGCTGGTTCAGAGCCCCGGGGAAACGGGACTGGTGCAGCAACGTCCCTGGCGCTGCAGCTGCTGCGGAGCTGGCCCTGAGTGCCCAGAGGCCCAAGGCACAGGAGCAGCCCCGAGCGGGAGCCCTGCCGCCAGCCCAGGGCCAGAGCCAGCCCTGGCACACAATGGAAACAGTTCTCATCTTGGTTTGCTTCCAGACTGGGATGCTGGGAAGGATTCTCCATTAGCCTGGCGCTCTGAAGTTGTGAAGCCCTCTGAGCATTCTGCAGGTATGTTCTCACTGTCCCACCAAGGCGTAATGTTTGACTGACTGGTAAGAAGCAGGTGACAGAAGCTTCTGTGGCTGTTGTGTTACAGGCGTGTCTGCAGGGACGACCTCACCAACTCCTACCTTGGATGCTGCACAAAAGGCCAGCTCCTATGGCAAGGGTGAGTAGTGTGTCCCTGCTGACCCCTCAGGCTGAGCCCTGCTTTTGTGGGGTCCATTGCTGGGAAATGGAACTACTTTCTCTTAAGGTCCTCTGACAGGAAAGACCAAAGACATGGCAGGCAGGAAATTCCAGGACCCATTAGAAATCATGTGGCAAATGCTGAAGGAACGTCTGCAGAGAAGACAAGGTGGGTGCATTTCCCTCATGCTGCTCCTGGGACTCAGCAGCCGGGGGCGTTGGCTGCACATCTGGACACGTCGTGCCCGGCACAGCAGGAAGGGATCCATGGCAGCCTTGCTGCCCCGCTGCTGCTTTCATGCCCTGCAGGGCTGTTTCCCAGCCTGGCCTGGCTGCAGCTTCTGCCCAGCCTCTGCAGGAAGGCATTTGGCATCAGCTGGCAGACAGCCCCAATTGCACCACAGGCCATGCCCACCCTCAGATGCCCTGCAATTTCCTGGTGTCCAGGCAGATCAGATGTTGGGGCTGTTTGGGGAAGGAAGCAGCCTTGGGTTGTCCCAAAATCCTGGGTGTTTTCTGATCCTTATGCATTCCTTTCACAAGTGATGCCTCCTGAAATTGTCCCCTTCCCCATTCCCAGTCAGGAATGTTTTCATCTGATCCAGCTGTCTCTTTTCCATTCTCCAGAAATGAAAGGAGAGCCTGCGGAGAAAGAAGCATTTCCCGGAGGAAGCAGTGGTTGCATGCCAGCCTCAGCTCCAGGAAGGGAGGCCATGCCAGGCACAGGCACAGGAGGTAATTGCTGTGCCTCTGGGCCTGAGCCCTGCTGAGGCTTGAGCTGCCCTCTCTGCTGTTTGGCAGTGCGGGCACAGCCTGGACTAGAGCAGCACAGCCCAGGGGAATTATCCCGAGCAGGCTCAGGGCACTGAGCAGTCCTGCTGGGGTCCCTCCATGGGAGACATGTCCTGAAACCTGGGAGTGACTGCACGGGGTGCCCACGGTGGGGAAAGGACAGAGGGGGAGAGCAAGGCTCCAGTGTGTCCTGAGAGGGCCTGGCTGTTTGCCCTTGGGATCTGGGGGGTTTCCCCACAGAAGGAGGGCAGGAGGGACAGAGGGAGGGCAGGATGGATAGCTGTGGCACTGCCTGCTGCAGTTTTCCCCCATGCTTTAGGGAGGATTTCTTCTGTGTGTGAGTGGGAGAGTCCCAGGTCCCTGCACTGCTGCAGCCACCCCTCCCAGGGATGTTGCTGAGGGCAGGGAAAGAGTGTGGAGAGTGACCAGGAGCCAGCCCAGAGCTCCCCAGGCCCCTGGGCAGCTTTGGCCATGTCTATTCACATCTGGCTCCCATGGCCTTACCCGACTCCCTGGCAGTGCCCAGTTCCCTGTGGCAGAAAGAGATCCCAGCACACACTGGAAAATGTTCTCATCTGTGCTGCATTGTAGATGAGGGTGCTGGGAAGGCTTCTCCATCAGCTTGGATGAAGAAAGTTTTGAAGCCCTTGGAGCCTCCTGCAGGTATGTTCTCAGTGTGCCACCAAGGAAGAATTGTAGACAAGCGGGCAGGCACCAGGTGACAGAAGCTTCTGTGGCTGTTGTGTTACAGATGTGTCTACAGGGAAGACTTCTCCAGCTTCTCCAGCTGCTACCTTGGATGCTGCACTCAAGCCCAGCTCCCATCTCAGGGGTGAGTAGTGTGTCCCTGCTGACCCCACAGGCTGAACCCTGCTTTTCTGGGATCCATTCCTGGGAAATGGAACTATTTTTCTCTAAGGTACTCCAACAGGGAAAATCCAAGATACAACAGATAAGATATCCCTGGAACCATCCAAACAGATGAGGCAAGAGCTGAAGGAACCCCTGCAGACAAGAGAAGGTGGGTGCATTTCCCTCATGCTTCCCCTGGGAGTCAGCAGCCGGGGGCTTTGGCTGCACATCTGGACACGCCGTGCCCGGCACAGTGGGAAGGGATCCATGGCAGCCTCGCTGCCCCGCTGCTGCTTTCATGCCCTGCAGGGCTGTTTCCCAGCCTGGCCTGGCTGCAGCTTCTGCCCAGCCTCTGCCGGAAGTTATTGGGCATCAGCTGACAGGCCATGCCCAAACTGTAAGACACCCTGAGATCCCCCACTATATCCAGCCCTGCAGCTTAGGAAAATGGTGGCTGTTTGGAGGTGGAAGTGCTCTCATCATGCCACTGTAACCTGGCCATTTTCCTGCTCCATAAATTTGACAAATATTACCTCTGATGCCACCACCCAAGTGGGAAACAGCTCCATCTGATGCAGCTGTCTCCCTTCCTTTGTCAAGAGATGGACATAGTGCTTCAGTGGAAGGTGGTATTTCTTGAAGGAAGCACTCCATCTTCGGTGCCAGCCCCTGCTGCAGGAAGGAAGGCGATGGCAGACACGGGCACAGGCACAGCAGGTAATTGCTGTGCCGGGCTCAGGCCTGGCCGGGGCTGTGTGGCAGCAGCTCTTCTCCCAGGGCCTGCCCTTGCCCGGCCCGGCAGCAGCCAAAGCTGGAGGCACCTCGGCTTCCAGGCCTCTGGAGCTGGTTCAGAGCCCCGGGGAAACGGGACTGGTGCAGCAACGTCCCTGGCGCTGCAGCTGCAGCGGAGCTGGCCCTGAGTGCCCAGAGGCCCAAGGCACAGGAGCAGCCCCGAGCGGGAGCCCTGCCGCCAGCCCAGGGCCAGAGCCAGCCCTGGCACACAATGGAAACAGTTCTCATCTTGGTTTGCTTCCAGACTGGGATGCTGGGAAGGATTCTCCATTAGCCTGGCGCTCTGAAGTTGTGAAGCCCTCTGAGCATTCTGCAGGTATGTTCTCACTGTCCCACCAAGGCGTAATGTTTGACTGACTGGTAAGAAGCAGGTGACAGAAGCTTCTGTGGCTGTTGTGTTACAGGCGTGTCTGCAGGGACGACCTCACCAACTCCTACCTTGGATGCTGCACAAAAGGCCAGCTCCTATGGCAAGGGTGAGTAGTGTGTCCCTGCTGACCCCTCAGGCTGAGCCCTGCTTTTGTGGGGTCCATTGCTGGGAAATGGAACTACTTTCTCTTAAGGTCCTCTGACAAGAGAGACCAAAGACATGGCAGGCAGGAAATTCCAGGACCCATTAGAAATCATGTGGCAAATGCTGAGGGAACGTCTGCAGAGAAGACAAGGTGGGTGCATTTCCCTCATGCTTCCCCTGGGACTCAGCAGCCGGGGGCTTTGGCTGCACATCTGGACACGTCGTGCCCGGCACAGCAGGAAGGGATCCATGGCAGCCTTGCTGCCCCGCTGCTGCTTTCATGCCCTGCAGGGCTGTTTCCCAGCCTGGCCTGGCTGCAGCTTCTGCCCAGCCTCTGCAGGAAGGCATTTGGCATCAGCTGGCAGACAGCCCCAATTGCACCACAGGCCATGCCCACCCTCAGATGCCCTGCAATTTCCTGGTGTCCAGGCAGATCAGATGTTGGGGCTGTTTGGGGAAGGAAGCAGCCTTGGGTTGTCCCAAAATCCTGGGTGTTTTCTGATCCTTATGCATTCCTTTCACAAGTGATGCCTCCTGAAATTGTCCCCTTCCCCATTCCCAGTCAGGAATGTTTTCATCTGATCCAGCTGTCTCTTTTCCATTCTCCAGAAATGAAAGGAGAGCCTGCGGAGAAAGAAGCATTTCCCGGAGGAAGCAGTGGTTGCATGCCAGCCTCAGCTCCAGGAAGGGAGGCCATGCCAGGCACAGGCACAGGAGGTAATTGCTGTGCCTCTGGGCCTGAGCCCTGCTGAGGCTTGAGCTGCCCTCTCTGCTGTTTGGCAGTGCGGGCACAGCCTGGACTAGAGCAGCACAGCCCAGGGGAATTATCCCGAGCAGGCTCAGGGCACTGAGCAGTCCTGCTGGGGTCCCTCCATGGGAGACATGTCCTGAAACCTGGGAGTGACTGCACGGGGTGCCCACGGTGGGGAAAGGACAGAGGGGGAGAGCAAGGCTCCAGTGTGTCCTGAGAGGGCCTGGCTGTTTGCCCTTGGGATCTGGGGGGTTTCCCCACAGAAGGAGGGCAGGAGGGACAGAGGGAGGGCAGGATGGATAGCTGTGGCACTGCCTGCTGCAGTTTTCCCCCATGCTTTAGGGAGGATTTCTTCTGTGTGTGAGTGGGAGAGTCCCAGGTCCCTGCACTGCTGCAGCCACCCCTCCCAGGGATGTTGCTGAGGGCAGGGAAAGAGTGTGGAGAGTGACCAGGAGCCAGCCCAGAGCTCCCCAGGCCCCTGGGCAGCTTTGGCCATGTCTATTCACATCTGGCTCCCATGGCCTTACCCGACTCCCTGGCAGTGCCCAGTTCCCTGTGGCAGAAAGAGATCCCAGCACACACTGGAAAATGTTCTCATCTGTGCTGCATTGTAGATGAGGGTGCTGGGAAGGCTTCTCCATCAGCTTGGATGAAGAAAGTTTTGAAGCCCTTGGAGCCTCCTGCAGGTATGTTCTCAGTGTGCCACCAAGGAAGAATTGTAGACAAGCGGGCAGGCACCAGGTGACAGAAGCTTCTGTGGCTGTTGTGTTACAGATGTGTCTACAGGGAAGACTTCTCCAGCTTCTCCAGCTGCTACCTTGGATGCTGCACTCAAGCCCAGCTCCCATCTCAGGGGTGAGTAGTGTGTCCCTGCTGACCCCACAGGCTGAACCCTGCTTTTCTGGGATCCATTCCTGGGAAATGGAAATATTTTTCTCTAAGGTACTCCAACAGGGAAAATCCAAGATACAACAGATAAGATATCCCTGGAACCATCCAAACAGATGAGGCAAGAGCTGAAGGAACCCCTGCAGACAAGAGAAGGTGGGTGCATTTCCCTCATGCTTCCCCTGGGAGTCAGCAGCCGGGGGCTTTGGCTGCACATCTGGACACGCCGTGCCCGGCACAGTGGGAAGGGATCCATGGCAGCCTCGCTGCCCCGCTGCTGCTTTCATGCCCTGCAGGGCTGTTTCCCAGCCTGGCCTGGCTGCAGCTTCTGCCCAGCCTCTGCCGGAAGTTATTGGGCATCAGCTGACAGGCCATGCCCAAACTGTAAGACACCCTGAGATCCCCCACTATATCCAGCCCTGCAGCTTAGGAAAATGGTGGCTGTTTGGAGGTGGAAGTGCTCTCATCATGCCACTGTAACCTGGCCATTTTCCTGCTCCATAAATTTGACAAATATTACCTCTGATGCCACCACCCAAGTGGGAAACAGCTCCATCTGATGCAGCTGTCTCCCTTCCTTTGTCAAGAGATGGACATAGTGCTTCAGTGGAAGGTGGTATTTCTTGAAGGAAGCACTCCATCTTCGGTGCCAGCCCCTGCTGCAGGAAGGAAGGCGATGGCAGACACGGGCACAGGCACAGCAGGTAATTGCTGTGCCGGGCTCAGGCCTGGCCGGGGCTGTGTGGCAGCAGCTCTTCTCCCAGGGCCTGCCCTTGCCCGGCCCGGCAGCAGCCAAAGCTGGAGGCACCTCGGCTTCCAGGCCTCTGGAGCTGGTTCAGAGCCCCGGGGAAACGGGACTGGTGCAGCAACGTCCCTGGCGCTGCAGCTGCTGCGGAGCTGGCCCTGAGTGCCCAGAGGCCCAAGGCACAGGAGCAGCCCCGAGCGGGAGCCCTGCCGCCAGCCCAGGGCCAGAGCCAGCCCTGGCACACAATGGAAACAGTTCTCATCTTGGTTTGCTTCCAGACTGGGATGCTGGGAAGGATTCTCCATTAGCCTGGCGCTCTGAAGTTGTGAAGCCCTCTGAGCATTCTGCAGGTATGTTCTCACTGTCCCACCAAGGCGTAATGTTTGACTGACTGGTAAGAAGCAGGTGACAGAAGCTTCTGTGGCTGTTGTGTTACAGGCGTGTCTGCAGGGACGACCTCACCAACTCCTACCTTGGATGCTGCACAAAAGGCCAGCTCCTATGGCAAGGGTGAGTAGTGTGTCCCTGCTGACCCCTCAGGCTGAGCCCTGCTTTTGTGGGGTCCATTGCTGGGAAATGGAACTACTTTCTCTTAAGGTCCTCTGACAAGAGAGACCAAAGACATGGCAGGCAGGAAATTCCAGGACCCATTAGAAATCATGTGGCAAATGCTGAGGGAACGTCTGCAGAGAAGACAAGGTGGGTGCATTTCCCTCATGCTTCCCCTGGGACTCAGCAGCCGGGGGCTTTGGCTGCACATCTGGACACGTCGTGCCCGGCACAGCAGGAAGGGATCCATGGCAGCCTTGCTGCCCCGCTGCTGCTTTCATGCCCTGCAGGGCTGTTTCCCAGCCTGGCCTGGCTGCAGCTTCTGCCCAGCCTCTGCAGGAAGGCATTTGGCATCAGCTGGCAGACAGCCCCAATTGCACCACAGGCCATGCCCACCCTCAGATGCCCTGCAATTTCCTGGTGTCCAGGCAGATCAAATGTTGGGGCTGTTTGGGGAAGGAAGCAGCCTTGGGTTGTCCCAAAATCCTGGGTGTTTTCTGATCCTTATGCATTCCTTTCACAAGTGATGCCTCCTGAAATTGTCCCCTTCCCCATTCCCAGTCAGGAATGTTTTCATCTGATCCAGCTGTCTCTTTTCCATTCTCCAGATATGAAAGGAGAGCCTGCGGAGAAAGAAGCATTTCCCGGAGGAAGCAGTGGTTGCATGCCAGCCTCAGCTCCAGGAAGGGAGGCCATGCCAGGCACAGGCACAGGAGGTAATTGCTGTGCCTCTGGGCCTGAGCCCTGCTGAGGCTTGAGCTGCCCTCTCTGCTGTTTGGCAGTGCGGGCACAGCCTGGACTAGAGCAGCACAGCCCAGGGGAATTATCCCGAGCAGGCTCAGGGCACTGAGCAGTCCTGCTGGGGTCCCTCCATGGGAGACATGTCCTGAAACCTGGGAGCGACTGCACGGGGTGCCCACGGTGGGGAAAGGACAGAGGGGGAGAGCAAGGCTCCAGTGTGTCCTGAGAGGGCCTGGCTGTTTGCCCTTGGGATCTGGGGGGTTTCCCCACAGAAGGAGGGCAGGAGGGACAGAGGGAGGGCAGGATGGATAGCTGTGGCACTGCCTGCTGCAGTTTTCCCCCATGCTTTAGGGAGGATTTCTTCTGTGTGTGAGGGGGAGAGTCCCAGGTCCCTGCACTGCTGCAGCCACCCCTCCCAGGGATGTTGCTGAGGGCAGGGAAAGAGTGTGGAGAGTGACCAGGTGCCAGCCCAGAGCTCCCCAGGCCCCTGGGCAGCTTTGTCCATGTCTATTCACATCTGGCTCCCATGGCCTTAGCCGACTCCCTGGCAGTGCCCAGTTCCCTGTGGCAGAAAGAGATCCCAGCACACACTGGAAAATGTTCTCATCTGTGCTGCATTGTAGATGAGGGTGCTGGGAAGGCTTCTCCATCAGCTTGGATGAATAAAGTTTTGAAGCCCTTGGAGCCTCCTGCAGGTATGTTCTCAGTGTGCCACCAAGGAAGAATTGTAGACAAGCGGGCAGGCACCAGGTGACAGAAGCTTCTGTGGCTGTTGTGTTACAGATGTGTCTACAGGGAAGACTTCTCCAGCTTCTCCAGCTGCTACCTTGGATGCTGCACTCAAGCCCAGCTCCCATCTCAGGGGTGAGTAGTGTGTCCCTGCTGACCCCACAGGCTGAACCCTGCTTTTCTGGGATCCATTCCTGGGAAATGGAAATATTTTTCTCTAAGGTACTCCAACAGGGAAAATCCAAGATACAACAGATAAGATATCCCTGGAACCATCCAAACAGATGAGGCAAGAGCTGAAGGAACCCCTGCAGACAAGAGAAGGTGGGTGCATTTCCCTCATGCTTCCCCTGGGAGTCAGCAGCCGGGGGCTTTGGCTGCACATCTGGACACGCCATGCCCAGCACAGTGGGAAGGGATCCATGGCAGCCTCGCTGCCCCGCTGCTGCTTTCACGCCCTGCAGGGCTGTTTCCCAGCCTGGCCTGGCTGCAGCTTCTGCCCAGCCTCTGCCGGAAGTTATTGGGCATCAGCTGACAGGCCATGCCCAAACTGTAACACACCCTGAGATCCCCCACTATATCCAGCCCTGCAGATTAGGAAAAGGGTGGCTGTTTGGAGGTGGAAGTGCTCTCATCATGCCACTGTAACCTGGCCATTTTCCTGCTCCATAAATTTGACAAATATTACCTCTGATGCCACCACCCAAGTGGGAAACAGCCCCATCTGATGCAGCTGTCTCCCTTCCTTTGTCAAGAGATGGACACAGTGCTTCAGTGGAAGGTGCTATTTCTTGAAGGAAGCACTCCATCTTCGGTGCCAGCCCCTGCTGCAGGAAGGAAGGCAAAGCCAGACACGGGCACAGGCACAGCAGGTAATTGCTGTGCTGGGCTCAGCCCTGGCCGGGGCTGTGTGGCAGCAGCTCTTCTCCCAGGGCCTGCCCTTGCCCGGCCCGGCAGCAGCCAAAGCTGGAGGCGCCTCGGCTTCCAGGTCTCTGGAGCTGGTTCAGAGCCCCGGGGAAACGGGACTGGTGCAGCAACGTCCCTGGCGCTGCAGCTGCTGCGGAGCTGGCCCTGAGTGCCCAGAGGCCCAAGGCACAGGAGCAGCCCCGAGCGGGAGCCCTGCCGCCAGCCCAGGGCCAGAGCCAGCCCTGGCACACAATGGAAACAGTTCTCATCTTGGTTTGCTTCCAGACTGGGATGCTGGGAAGGATTCTCCATTAGCCTGGCGCTCTGAAGTTGTGAAGCCCTCTGAGCATTCTGCAGGTATGTTCTCACTGTCCCACCAAGGCGTAATGTTTGACTGACTGGTAAGAAGCAAGTGACAAAAGCTTCTGTGGCTGTTGTGTTACAGGCGTGTCTGCAGGGACGACCTCATCAAATCCTACCTTGGATGCTGCACAAAAGGCCAGCTCCCATGGCAAGGGTGAGTAGTGTGTCCCTGCTGACCCCTCAGGCTGAGCCCTGCTTTTGTGGAGTCCATTGCTGGGAAATGGAACTACTTTCTCTTAAGGTCCTCTGACAGGAAAGACCAAAGACATGGCAGGCAGGAAATTCCAGGACCCATTAGAAATCATGTAGCAAATGCTGAAGGAACGTCTGCAGAGAAGACAAGGTGGGTGCATTTCCCTCATGCTGCTCCTGGGACTCAGCAGCCGGGGGCGTTGGCTGCACATCTGGACACGTCGTGCCCGGCACAGGAGGAAGGGATCCATGGCAGCCTCGCTGCCCCGCTGCTGCTTTCACGCCCTGCAGGGCTGTTTCCCAGCCTGGCCTGGCTGCAGCTTCTGCCCAGCCTCTGCAGGAAGGCATTTGGCATCAGCTGGCAGACAGCCCCAATTGCACCACAGGCCATGCCCACCCTCAGATGCCCTGCAATTTCCTGGTGTCCAGGCAGATCAGATGTTGGGGCTGTTTGGGGCAGGAAGCAGCCTTGGGTTGTCCCAAAATCCTGGGTGTTTTCTGATCCTTATGCATTCCTTTCACAAGTGATGCCTCCTGAAATTGTCCCCTTCCCCATTCCCAGTCAGGAATGTTTTCATCTGATCCAGCTGTCTCTTCTCCATTCTCCAGAAATGAAAGGAGGGCCTGCGGAGAAAGAAGCATTTCCCGGAGGAAGCAGTGGTTGCATGCCAGCCTCAGCTCCAGGAAGGGAGGCCATGCCAGGCACAGGCACAGGAGGTAATTGCTGTGCCTCTGGGCCTGAGCCCTGCTGAGGCTTGAGCTGCCCTCTCTGCTGTTTGGCAGTGCGGGCACAGCCTGGACTAGAGCAGCACAGCCCAGGGGAATTATCCCGAGCAGGCTCAGGGCACTGAGCAGTCCTGCTGGGGTCCCTCCATGGGAGACATGTCCTGAAACCTGGGAGTGACTGCACGGGGTGCCCACGGTGGGGAAAGGACAGAGGGGGAGAGCAAGGCTCCAGTGTGTCCTGAGAGGGCCTGGCTGTTTGCCCTTGGGATCTGGGGGGTTTCCCCACAGAAGGAGGGCAGGAGGGACAGAGGGAGGGCAGGATGGATAGCTGTGGCACTGCCTGCTGCAGTTTTCCCCCATGCTTTAGGGAGGATTTCTTCTGGGTGTGAGGGGGAGAGTCCCAGGTCCCTGCACTGCTGCAGCCACCCCTCCCAGGGATGTTGCTGAGGGCAGGGAAAGAGTGTGGAGAGTGACCAGGAGCCAGCCCAGAGCTCCCCAGGCCCCTGGGCAGCTTTGGCCATGTCTATTCACATCTGGCTCCCATGGCCTTACCCGACTCCCTGGCAGTGCCCAGTTCCCTGTGGCAGAAAGAGATCCCAGCACACACTGGAAAATGTTCTCATCTGTGCTGCATTGTAGATGAGGGTGCTGGGAAGGCTTCTCCATCAGCTTGGATGAATAAAGTTTTGAAGCCCTTGGAGCCTCCTGCAGGTATGTTCTCAGTGTGCCACCAAGGAAGAATTGTAGACAAGCGGGCAGGCACCAGGTGACAGAAGCTTCTGTGGCTGTTGTGTTACAGATGTGTCTACAGGGAAGACTTCTCCAGCTTCTCCAGCTGCTACCTTGGATGCTGCACTCAAGCCCAGCTCCCATCTCAGGGGTGAGTAGTGTGTCCCTGCTGACCCCACAGGCTGAACCCTGCTTTTCTGGGATCCATTTCTGGCAAATGGAAATATTTTTCTCTAAGGTACTCCAACAGGGAAAATCCAAGATACAACAGATAAGATATCCCTGGAACCATCCAAACAGATGAGGCAAGAGCTGAAGGAACCCCTGCAGACAAGAGAAGGTGGGTGCATTTCCCTCATGCTTCCCCTGGGACTCAGCAGCCGGGGGCTTTGGCTGCACATCTGGACACGCCATGCCCGGCACAGCGGGAAGGGATCCATGGCAGCCTCGCTGCCCCGCTGCTGCTTTCACGCTCTGCAGGGCTGTTTGCCAGCCTGGCCTTGCTGCAGCTTCTGCCTAGCCTCTGCAGGAAGGCATTTGGCATCAGCTGACAGGCCATGCCCAAACTGTAACACACCCTGAGATCCCCCACTATATCCAGCCCTGCAGATTAGGAAAAGGGTGGCTGTTTGGAGGTGGAAGTGCTCTCATCATGCCACTGTAACCTGGCCATTTTCCTGCTCCATAAATTTCACAAATATTACCTCTGATGCCACCGCCCAAGTGGGGAACAGCCCCATCTGATGCAGCTGTCTCCCTTCCTTTGTCAAGAGATGGACATAGTGCTTCAGTGGAAGGTGGCATTTCTTGAAGAAAGCACTCCATTTTCGGTCCAGCCCCTGCTGCAGGAAGGAAGGCAAAGCCAGACACAGGCACAGGCACAGCAGGTAATTGCTGTGCCGGGCTCAGCCCTGGCCGGGGCTGTGTGGCTGCAGCTCTTCCCCCAGGGCCTGCCCTTGCCCGGCCCGGCAGCAGCCAAAGCTGGAGGCGCCTCGGCTTCCAGGCCTCTGGAGCTGGTTCAGAGTCCCGGGGAATCGGGACTGGTGCAGCAACGTCCCTGGCGCTGCAGCTGCTGCGGAGCTGGCCCTGAGTGCCCAGAGGCCCAAGGCACAGGAGCAGCCCTGAGCGGGAGCCCTGCCGCCAGCCCAGGCCAGAGCCAGCCCTGGCACACAATGGAAACAGTTCTCATCTTGGTTTGCTTCCAGACTGGGATGCTGGGAAGGATTCTCCATTAGCCTGGCGCTCTGAAGTTGTGAAGCACTCTGAGCATTCTGCAGGTATGTTCTCACTGTCCCACCAAGGCGTAATGTTTGACTGACTGGTAAGAACCAGGTGACAGAAGCTTCTGTGGCTGTTGTGTTACAGGCGTGTCTGCAGGGACGACCTCACCAACTCCTACCTAGGATGCTGCACAAAAGGCCAGCTCCCATGGCAGGGGTGAGTAGTGTGTCCCTGCTGCCCCCTCAGGCTGAGCCCTGCTTTTGTGGGGTCCATTCCTGGGAAATGGAACTACTTTCTCTTAAGGTCCTCTGACAGGAAAGACCAAAGACATGGCAGGCAGGAAATTCCAGGACCCATTAGAAATCATGTGGCAAATGCTGAAGGAATGTCTGCAGAGAAGAGAAGGTGGGTGCATTTCCCTCATGCTGCTCCTGGGAGTCAGCAGCCGGGGGCTTTGGCTGCACATCTGGACACGCCGTGCCCGGCACAGCAGGAAGGGATCCCTGGCAGCCTTGCTGCCCCACTGCTGCTTTCACGCCCTGCAGGGCTGTTTCCCAGCCTGGCCTGGCTGCAGCTTCTGCCCAGCCTCTGCAGGAAGGCATTTGGCATCAGCTGGCAGACAGCCCCAATTGCACCACAGGCCATGCCCACCCTCAGATGCCCTGCAATTTCCTGGTGTCCAGGCAGATCAGATGTTGGGGCTGTTTGGGGAAGGAAGCAGCCTTGGATTGTCCCAAAATCCTGGGTGTTTTCTGATCCTTATGCATTCCTTTCACAAGTGATGCCTCCTGAAATTGTCCCCTTCCCCATTCCCAGTCAGGAATGTTTCCATCTGATCCAGCTGTCTCTTTTCCATTCTCCAGAAATGAAAGGAGAGCCTGCGGAGAAAGAAGCATTACCGGGAGGAAGCAGTGGTTGCATGCCAGCCTCAGCTCCAGGAAGGGAGGCCATGCCAGGCACAGGCACAGGAGGTAATTGCTGTGCCTCTGGGCCTGAGCCCTGCTGAGGCTTGAGCTGCCCTCTCTGCTGTTTGGCAGTGCGGGCACAGCCTGGACTAGAGTGGCACAGCCCAGGGGAATTATCCCGAGCAGGCTCAGGGCACTGAGCAGTCCTGCTGGGGTCCCTCCATGGGAGACATGTCCTGAAAGCTGGCAGCGACTGCACTGGGTGCCCACGGTGGGGAAAGGACAGAGGGGGAGAGCAAGGCTCCAGTGTGTCTTGAGAGGGCCTGGCTGTTTGCCCTTGGGATCTGGAGGGTTTCCCCACAGAAGGAGGGCAGGAGGGACAGAGGGAGGGCAGGATGGATAGCTGTGGCACTGCCTGCTGCAGTTTTCCCCCATGCTTTAGGGAGGATTTCTTCTGTGTGTGAGGGGGAGAGTTCCAGGTCCCTGCACTGCTGCAGCCACCCCTCCCAGGGATGTTGCTGAGGGCAGGGAAAGAGTGTGGAGAGTGACCAGGAGCCAGCCCAGAGCTCCCCAGGCCCCTGGGCAGCTTTGGCCATGTCTATTCACATCTGGCTCCCATGGCCTTACCCGACGCCCTGGCAGTGCCCAGTTCCCTGTGGCAGAAAGAGATCCCAGCACACACTGGTAAGTGTTCTCATCTGTGCTGCATTGTAGATGAGGGTGCTGGGAAGGCTTCTCCATCAGCTTGGATGAATAAAGTTTTGAAGCCCTTGGAGCCTCCTGCAGGTATGTTCTCAGTGTGCCACCAAGGAAGAATTGTAGACAAGCGGGCAGGCACCAGGTGACAGAAGCTTCTGTGGCTGTTGTGTTACAGATGTGTCTACAGGGAAGACTTCTCCAGCTTCTCCAGCTGCTACCTTGGATGCTGCACTCAAGCCCAGCTCCCATCTCAGGGGTGAGTAGTGTGTCCCTGCTGACCCCACAGGCTGAACCCTGCTTTTCTGGGATCCATTCCTGGGAAATGGAAATATTTTTCTCTAAGGTACTCCAACAGGGAAAATCCAAGATACAACAGATAAGATATCCCTGGAACCATCCAAACAGATGAGGCAAGAGCTGAAGGAACCCCTGCAGACAAGAGAAGGTGGGTGCATTTCCCTCATGCTTCCCCTGGGAGTCAGCAGCCGGGGGCTTTGGCTGCACATCTGGACACGCCGTGCCTGGCACAGCGGGAAGGGATCCATGGCAGCCTCGCTGCCTCGCTGCTGCTTTCACGCCCTGCAGGGCTGTTTCCCAGCCTGGCCTTGCTGCAGCTTCTGCCTAGCCTCTGCAGGAAGGCATTTGGCATCAGCTGACAGGCCATGCCCAAACTGTAACACACCCTGAGATCCCCCACTATATCCAGCCCTGCAGATTAGGAAAAGGGTGGCTGTTTGGAGGTGGAAGTGCTCTCATCATGCCACTGTAACCTGGCCATTTTCCTGCTCCATAAATTTCACAAATATTACCTCTGATGCCACCGCCCAAGTGGGGAACAGCCCCATCTGATGCAGCTGTCTCCCTTCCTTTGTCAAGAGATGGACATAGTGCTTCAGTGGAAGGTGGCATTTCTTGAAGGAAGCACTCCATCTTCGGTGCCAGCCCCTGCTGCAGGAAGGAAGGCGATGGCAGACACGGGCACAGGCACAGCAGGTAATTGCTGTGCCGGGCTCAGGCCTGGCCGGGGCTGTGTGGCAGCAGCTCTTCCCCCAGTGCCTGCCCTTGCCCGGCCCGGCAGCAGCCAAAGCTGGAGGCGCCTCGGCTTCCAGGTCTCTGGAGCTGGTTCAGAGCCCCGGGGAAACGGGACTGGTGCAGCAACGTCCCTGGCGCTGCAGCTGCTGCGGAGCTGGCCCTGAGTGCCCAGAGGCCCAAGGCACAGGAGCAGCCCCGAGCGGGAGCCCTGCCGCCAGCCCAGGGCCAGAGCCAGCCCTGGCACACAATGGAAACAGTTCTCATCTTGGTTTGCTTCCAGACTGGGATGCTGGGAAGGATTCTCCATTAGCCTGGCGCTCTGAAGTTGTGAAGCCCTCTGAGCATTCTGCAGGTATGTTCTCACTGTCCCACCAAGGCGTAATGTTTGACTGACTGGTAAGAAGCAAGTGACAGAAGCTTCTGTGGCTGTTGTGTTACAGGCGTGTCTGCAGGGACGACCTCATCAAATCCTACCTTGGATGCTGCACAAAAGGCCAGCTCCCATGGCAAGGGTGAGTAGTGTGTCCCTGCTGACCCCTCAGGCTGAGCCCTGCTTTTGTGGAGTCCATTGCTGGGAAATGGAACTACTTTCTCTTAAGGTCCTCTGACAGGAAAGACCAAAGACATGGCAGGCAGGAAATTCCAGGACCCATTAGAAATCATGTAGCAAATGCTGAAGGAACGTCTGCAGAGAAGACAAGGTGGGTGCATTTCCCTCATGCTGCTCCTGGGACTCAGCAGCCGGGGGCGTTGGCTGCACATCTGGACACGTCGTGCCCGGCACAGGAGGAAGGGATCCATGGCAGCCTCGCTGCCCCGCTGCTGCTTTCACGCCCTGCAGGGCTGTTTCCCAGCCTGGCCTGGCTGCAGCTTCTGCCCAGCCTCTGCAGGAAGGCATTTGGCATCAGCTGGCAGACAGCCCCAATTGCACCACAGGCCATGCCCACCCTCAGATGCCCTGCAATTTCCTGGTGTCCAGGCAGATCAGATGTTGGGGCTGTTTGGGGCAGGAAGCAGCCTTGGGTTGTCCCAAAATCCTGGGTGTTTTCTGATCCTTATGCATTCCTTTCACAAGTGATGCCTCCTGAAATTGTCCCCTTCCCCATTCCCAGTCAGGAATGTTTTCATCTGATCCAGCTGTCTCTTCTCCATTCTCCAGAAATGAAAGGAGGGCCTGCGGAGAAAGAAGCATTTCCCGGAGGAAGCAGTGGTTGCATGCCAGCCTCAGCTCCAGGAAGGGAGGCCATGCCAGGCACAGGCACAGGAGGTAATTGCTGTGCCTCTGGGCCTGAGCCCTGCTGAGGCTTGAGCTGCCCTCTCTGCTGTTTGGCAGTGCGGGCACAGCCTGGACTAGAGCAGCACAGCCCAGGGGAATTATCCCGAGCAGGCTCAGGGCACTGAGCAGTCCTGCTGGGGTCCCTCCATGGGAGACATGTCCTGAAACCTGACAGCGACTGCACGGGGTGCCCACGGTGGGGAAAGGACAGAGGGGGAGAGCAAGGCTCCAGTGTGTCCTGAGAGGGCCTGGCTGTTTGCCCTTGGGATCTGGGGGGTTTCCCCACAGAAGGAGGGCAGGAGGGACAGAGGGAGGGCAGGATGGATAGCTGTGGCACTGCCTGCTGCAGTTTTCCCCCATGCTTTAGGGAGGATTTCTTCTGTGTGTGAGGGGGAGAGTCCCAGGTCCCTGCACTGCTGCAGCCACCCCTCCCAGGGATGTTGCTGAGGGCAGGGAAAGAGTGTGGAGAGTGACCAGGAGCCAGCCCAGAGCTCCCCAGGCCCCTGGGCAGCTTTGGCCATGTCTATTCACATCTGGCTCCCATGGCCTTAGCCGACTCCCTGGCAGTGCCCAGTTCCCTGTGGCAGAAAGAGATCCCAGCACACACTGGAAAATGTTCTCATCTGTGCTGCATTGTAGATGAGGGTGCTGGGAAGGCTTCTCCATCAGCTTGGATGAAGAAAGTTTTGAAGCCCTTGGAGCCTCCTGCAGGTATGTTCTCAGTGTGCCACCAAGGAAGAATTGTAGACAAGCGGGCAGGCACCAGGTGACAGAAGCTTCTGTGGCTGTTGTGTTACAGATGTGTCTACAGGGAAGACTTCTCCAGCTTCTCCAGCTGCTACCTTGGATGCTGCACTCAAGCCCAGCTCCCATCTCAGGGGTGAGTAGTGTGTCCCTGCTGACCCCACAGGCTGAACCCTGCTTTTCTGGGATCCATTTCTGGCAAATGGAAATATTTTTCTCTAAGGTACTCCAACAGGGAAAATCCAAGATACAACAGATAAGATATCCCTGGAACCATCCAAACAGATGAGGCAAGAGCTGAAGGAACCCCTGCAGACAAGAGAAGGTGGGTGCATTTCCCTCATGCTTCCCCTGGGACTCAGCAGCCGGGGGCTTTGGCTGCACATCTGGACACGCCATGCCCGGCACAGCGGGAAGGGATCCATGGCAGCCTCGCTGCCCCGCTGCTGCTTTCACGCTCTGCAGGGCTGTTTCCCAGCCTGGCCTTGCTGCAGCTTCTGCCTAGCCTCTGCAGGAAGGCATTTGGCATCAGCTGACAGGCCATGCCCAAACTGTAACACACCCTGAGATCCCCCACTATATCCAGCCCTGCAGATTAGGAAAAGGGTGGCTGTTTGGAGGTGGAAGTGCTCTCATCATGCCACTGTAACCTGGCCATTTTCCTGCTCCATAAATTTCACAAATATTACCTCTGATGCCACCGCCCAAGTGGGGAACAGCCCCATCTGATGCAGCTGTCTCCCTTCCTTTGTCAAGAGATGGACATAGTGCTTCAGTGGAAGGTGGCATTTCTTGAAGGAAGCACTCCATCTTCGGTGCCAGCCCCTGCTGCAGGAAGGAAGGCGATGGCAGACACGGGCACAGGCACAGCAGGTAATTGCTGTGCCGGGCTCAGGCCTGGCCGGGGCTGTGTGGCAGCAGCTCTTCCCCCAGTGCCTGCCCTTGCCCGGCCCGGCAGCAGCCAAAGCTGGAGGCGCCTCGGCTTCCAGGTCTCTGGAGCTGGTTCAGAGCCCCGGGGAAACGGGACTGGTGCAGCAATGTCCCTGGCGCTGCAGCTGCTGCGGAGCTGGCCCTGAGTGCCCAGAGGCCCAAGGCACAGGAGCAGCCCCGAGCGGGAGCCCTGCCGCCAGCCCAGGCCAGAGCCAGCCCTGGCACACAATGGAAACAGTTCTCATCTTGGTTTGCTTCCAGACTGGGATGCTGGGAAGGATTCTCCATTAGCCTGGCGCTCTGAAGTTGTGAAGCACTCTGAGCATTCTGCAGGTATGTTCTCACTGTCCCACCAAGGCGTAATGTTTGACTGACTGGTAAGAACCAGGTGACAGAAGCTTCTGTGGCTGTTGTGTTACAGGCGTGTCTGCAGGGACGACCTCACCAACTCCTACCTAGGATGCTGCACAAAAGGCCAGCTCCCATGGCAGGGGTGAGTAGTGTGTCCCTGCTGCCCCCTCAGGCTGAGCCCTGCTTTTGTGGGGTCCATTGCTGGGAAATGGAACTACTTTCTCTTAAGGTCCTCTGACAGGAGAGACCAAAGACATGGCAGGCAGGAAATTCCAGGACCCATTAGAAATCATGTGGCAAATGCTGAAGGAATGTCTGCAGAGAAGAGAAGGTGGGTGCATTTCCCTCATGCTGCTCCTGGGACTCAGCAGCCGGGGGCTTTGGCTGCACATCTGGACACGTCGTGCCCGGCACAGCAGGAAGGGATCCCTGGCAGCCTTGCTGCCCCGCTGCTGCTTTCACGCCCTGCAGGGCTGTTTCCCAGCCTGGCCTGGCTGCAGCTTCTGCCCAGCCTCTGCAGGAAGGCATTTGGCATCAGCTGGCAGACAGCCCCAATTGCACCACAGGCCATGCCCACCCTCAGATGCCCTGCAATTTCCTGGTGTCCAGGCAGATCAGATGTTGGAGCTGTTTGGGGAAGGAAGCAGCCTTGGGTTGTCCCAAAATCCTGGGTGTTTTCTGATCCTTATGCATTCCTTTCACAAGTGATGCCTCCTGAAATTGTCCCCTTCCCCATTCCCAGTCAGGAATGTTTCCATCTGATCCAGCTGTCTCTTTTCCATTCTCCAGAAATGAAAGGAGAGCCTGCGGAGAAAGAAGCATTCCCGGGAGGAAGCAGTGGTTGCATGCCAGCCTCAGCTCCAGGAAGGGAGGCCATGCCAGGCACAGGCACAGGAAGTAATTGCTGTGCCTCTGGGCCTGAGCCCTGCTGAGGCTTGAGCTGCCCTCTCTGCTGTTTGGCAGTGCGGGCACAGCCAGGACTAGAGCAGCACAGCCCAGGGGAATTATCCCGAGCAGGCGCAGGGCACTGAGCAGTCCTGCTGGGGTCCCTCCATGGGAGACATGTCCTGAAAGCTGGCAGCGACTGCACTGGGTGCCCACGGTGGGGAAAGGACAGAGGGGGAGAGCAAGGCTCCAGTGTGTCTTGAGAGGGCCTGGCTGTTTGCCCTTGGGATCTGGAGGGTTTCCCCACAGAAGGAGGGCAGGAGGGACAGAGGGAGGGCAGGATGGATAGCTGTGGCACTGCCTGCTGCAGTTTGCCCCAGGGCTTTAGGGAGGATTTCTTCTGTGTGTGAGGGGGAGAGTCCCAGGTCCCTGCACTGCTGCAGCCACCCCTCCCAGGGATGTTGCTGAGGGCAGGGAAAGAGTGTGGAGAGTGACCAGGAGCAAGCCCAGAGCTCCCCAGTCCCCTGGGCAGCTTTGGCCATGTCTATTCACATCTGGCTCCCATGGCCTTACCCGACTCCCTGGCAGTGCCCAGTTCCCTGTGGCAGAAAGAGATCCCAGCACACACTGGAAAATGTTCTCATCTGTGCTGCATTGTAGATGAGGGTGCTGGGAAGGCTTCTCCATCAGCTTGGATGAAGAAAGTTTTGAAGCCCTTGGAGCCTCCTGCAGGTATGTTCTCAGTGTGCCACCAAGGAAGAATTGTAGACAAGCGGGCAGGCACCAGGTGACAGAAGCTTCTGTGGCTGTTGTGTTACAGATGTGTCTACAGGGAAGACTTCTCCAGCTTCTCCAGCTGCTACCTTGGATGCTGCACTCAAGCCCAGCTCCCATCTCAGGGGTGAGTAGTGTGTCCCTGCTGACCCCACAGGCTGAGCCCTGCTTTTGTGGGATCCATTCCTGGGAAATGGAAATATTTTTCTCTAAGGTACTCCAACAGGGAAAATCCAAGATACAACAGATAAGATATCCCTGGAACCATCCAAACAGATGAGGCAAGAGCTGAAGGAACCCCTGCAGACAAGAGAAGGTGGGTGCATTTGCCTCATGCTTCCCCTGGGAGTCAGCAGCCGGGGGCTTTGGCTGCACATCTGGACACGCCATGCCCGGCACAGCGGGAAGGGATCCATGGCAGCCTCGCTGCCCCGCTGCTGCTTTCACGCCCTGCAGGGCTGTTTCCCAGCCTGGCCTTGCTGCAGCTTCTGCCTAGCCTCTGCAGGAAGGTATTTGGCATCAGCTGACAGGCCATGCCCAAACTGTAAGACACCCTGAGATCCCCCACTATATCCAGCCCTGCAGATTAGGAAAAGGGTGGCTGTTTGGAGGTGGAAGTGCTCTCATCATGCCACTGTAACCTGGCCATTTTCCTGCTCCATAAATTTCACAAATATTACCTCTGATGCCACCGCCCAAGTGGGGAAGAGCCCCATCTGATGCAGCTGTCTCCCTTCCTTTGTCAAGAGATGGACATAGTGCTTCAGTGGAAGGTGGCATTTCTTGAAGGAAGCACTCCATCTTCGGTGCCAGCCCCTGTTGCAGGAAGGAAGGCGATGGCAGACACGGGCACAGGCACAGCAGGTAATTGCTGTGCCGGCTCAGGCCTGGCCGGGGCTGTGTGGCAGCAGCTCTTCCCCCAGTGCCTGCCCTTGCCCGGCCCGGCAGCAGCCAAAGCTGGAGGCGCCTCGGCTTCCAGGCCTCTGGAGCTGGTTCAGAGCCCTGGGGAAACGGGACTGGTGCAGCAACGTCCCTGGCGCTGCAGCTGCTGCGGAGCTGGCCCTGAGTGCCCAGAGGCCCAAGGCACAGGAGCAGCCCCGAGCGGGAGCCCTGCCACCAGCCCAGGGCCAGAGCCAGCCCTGGCACACAATGGAAACAGTTCTCATCTTGGTTTGCTTCCAGACTGGGATGCTGGGAAGGATTCTCCATTAGCCTGGCGCTCTGAAGTTGTGAAGCCCTCTGAGCATTCTGCAGGTATGTTCTCACTGTCCCACCAAGGCGTAATGTTTGACTGACTGGTAAGAACCAGGTGACAGAAGCTTCTGTGGCTGTTGTGTTACAGGCGTGTCTGCAGGGACGACCTCACCAACTCCTACCTTGGATGCTGCACAAAAGGCCAGCTCCCATGGCAGGGGTGAGTAGTGTGTCCCTGCTGACCCCTCAGGCTGAGCCCTGCTTTTGTGGGGTCCATTGCTGGGAAATGGAACTACTTTCTCTTAAGGTCCTCTGACAGGAGAGACCAAAGACATGGCAGGCAGGAAATTCCAGGACCCATTAGAAATCATGTGGCAAATGCTGAAGGAATGTCTGCAGAGAAGACAAGGTGGGTGCATTTCCCTCATGCTGCTCCTGGGACTCAGCAGCCAGGGGCTTTGGCTGCACATCTGGACACGCCGTGCCCGGCACAGCAGGAAGGGATCCATGGCAGCCTCGCTGCCCCGCTGCTGCTTTCACGCCCTGCAGGGCTGTTTCCCAGCCTGGCCTGGCTGCAGCTTCTGCCCAGCCTCTGCAGAAAGGCATTTGGCATCAGCTGGCAGACAGCCCCAATTGCACCACAGGCCATGCCCACCCTCAGATGCCCTGCAATTTCCTGGTGTCCAGGCAGATCAGATGTTGGGGCTGTTTGGGGAAGGAAGCAGCCTTGGGTTGTCCCAAAATCCTGGGTGTTTTCTGATCCTTATGCATTCCTTTCACAAGTGATGCCTCCTGAAATTGTCCCCTTCCCCATTCCCAGTCAGGAATGTTTTCATCTGATCCAGCTGTCTCTTTTCCATTCTCCAGAAATGAAAGGAGAGCCTGCGGAGAAAGAAGCATTTCCCGGAGGAAGCAGTGGTTGCATGCCAGCCTCAGCTCCAGGAAGGGAGGCCATGCCAGGCACAGGCACAGGAAGTAATTGCTGTGCCTCTGTGCCTGAGCCCTGCTGAGGCTTGAGCTGCCCTCTCTGCTGTTTGGCAGTGCGGGCACAGCCTGGACTAGAGCGGCACAGCCCAGGGGAATTATCCCGAGCAGGCTCAGGGCACTGAGCAGTCCTGCTGGGGTCCCTCCATGGGAGACATGTCCTGAAACCTGACAGCGACTGCACGGGGTGCCCACGGTGGGGAAAGGACAGAGGGGGAGAGCAAGGCTCCAGTGTGTCCTGAGAGGGCCTGGCTGTTTGCCCTTGGGATCTGGGGGGTTTCCCCACAGAAGGAGGGCAGGAGGGACAGAGGGAGGGCAGGATGGATAGCTGTGGCACTGCCTGCTGCAGTTTTCCCCCATGCTTTAGGGAGGATTTCTTCTGTGTGTGAGGGGGAGAGTCCCAGGTCCCTGCACTGCTGCAGCCACCCCTCCCAGGGATGTTGCTGAGGGCAGGGAAAGAGTGTGGAGAGTGACCAGGAGCCAGCCCAGAGCTCCCCAGGCCCCTGGGCAGCTTTGGCCATGTCTATTCACATCTGGCTCCCATGGCCTTACCCGACTCCCTGGCAGTGCCCAGTTCCCTGTGGCAGAAAGAGATCCCAGCACACACTGGAAAATGTTCTCATCTGTGCTGCATTGTAGATGAGGGTGCTGGGAAGGCTTCTCCATCAGCTTGGATGAATAAAGTTTTGAAGCCCTTGGAGCCTCCTGCAGGTATGTTCTCAGTGTGCCACCAAGGAAGAATTGTAGACAAGCGGGCAGGCACCAGGTGACAGAAGCTTCTGTGGCTGTTGTGTTACAGATGTGTCTACAGGGAAGACTTCTCCAGCTTCTCCAGCTGCTACCTTGGATGCTGCACTCAAGCCCAGCTCCCATCTCAGGGGTGAGTAGTGTGTCCCTGCTGACCCCACAGGCTGAGCCCTGCTTTTCTGGGATCCATTCCTGGCAAATGGAAATATTTTTCTCTAAGGTACTCCAACAGGGAAAATCCAAGATACAACAGATAAGATATCCCTGGAACCATCCAAACAGATGAGGCAAGAGCTGAAGGAACCCCTGCAGACAAGAGAAGGTGGGTGCATTTCCCTCATGCTTCCCCTGGGACTCAGCAGCCGGGGGCTTTGGCTGCACATCTGGACACGCCATGCCCGGCACAGTGGGAAGGGATCCATGGCAGCCTCGCTGCCGCGCTGCTGCTTTCACGCCCTGCAGGGCTGTTTGCCAGCCTGGCCTGGCTGCAGCTTCTGCCCAGCTTCTGTAGGAAGTTATTTGGCATCAGCTGACAGGCCATGCCCAAACTGTAAGACACCCTGAGATCCCCCACTATATCCAGCCCTGCAGATTAGGAAAAGGGTGGCTGTTTGGAGGTGGAAGTGCTCTCATCATGCCACTGTAACCTGGCCATTTTCCTGCTCCATAAATTTCACAAATATTACCTCTGATGCCACCACCCAAGTGGGGAACAGCCCCATCTGATGCAGCTGTCTCCCTTCCTTTGTCAAGAGATGGACATAGTGCTTCAGTGGAAGTTGGCATTTCTTGAAGGAAGCACTCCATCTTCGGTGCCAGCCCCTGTTGCAGGAAGGAAGGCGATGGCAGACACGGGCACAGGCACAGCAGGTAATTGCTGTGCCGTGCTCAGCCCTGGCCGGGGCTGTGTGGCAGCAGCTCTTCCCCCAGTGCCTGCCCTTGCCCGGCCCGGCAGCAGCCAAAGCTGGAGGCGCCTCGGCTTCCAGGCCTCTGGAGCTGGTTCAGAGCCCTGGGGAAACGGGACTGGTGCAGCAACGTCCCTGGCGCTGCAGCTGCTGCGGAGCTGGCCCTGAGTGCCCAGAGGCCCAAGGCACAGGAGCAGCCCCGAGCGGGAGCCCTGCCGCCAGCCCAGGGCCAGAGCCAGCCCTGGCACACAATGGAAACAGTTCTCATCTTGGTTTGCTTCCAGACTGGGATGCTGGGAAGGATTCTCCATTAGCCTGGCGCTCTGAAGTTGTGAAGCCCTCTGAGCATTCTGCAGGTATGTTCTCACTGTCCCACCAAGGCGTAATGTTTGACTGACTGGTAAGAACCAGGTGACAGAAGCTTCTGTGGCTGTTGTGTTACAGGCGTGTCTGCAGGGACGACCTCACCAACTCCTACCTTGGATGCTGCACAAAAGGCCAGCTCCCATGGCAGGGGTGAGTAGTGTGTCCCTGCTGACCCCTCAGGCTGAGCCCTGCTTTTGTGGGGTCCATTGCTGGGAAATGGAACTACTTTCTCTTAAGGTCCTCTGACAGGAGAGACCAAAGACATGGCAGGCAGGAAATTCCAGGACCCATTAGAAATCATGTGGCAAATGCTGAAGGAATGTCTGCAGAGAAGACAAGGTGGGTGCATTTCCCTCATGCTGCTCCTGGGACTCAGCAGCCAGGGGCTTTGGCTGCACATCTGGACACGCCGTGCCCGGCACAGCAGGAAGGGATCCATGGCAGCCTCGCTGCCCCGCTGCTGCTTTTACGCCCTGCAGGGCTGTTTCCCAGCCTGGCCTGGCTGCAGCTTCTGCCCAGCCTCTGCAGAAAGGCATTTGGCATCAGCTGGCAGACAGCCCCAATTGCACCACAGGCCATGCCCACCCTCAGATGCCCTGCAATTTCCTGGTGTCCAGGCAGATCAGATGTTGGGGCTGTTTGGGGAAGGAAGCAGCCTTGGGTTGTCCCAAAATCCTGGGTGTTTTCTGATCCTTATGCATTCCTTTCACAAGTGATGCCTCCTGAAATTGTCCCCTTCCCCATTCCCAGTCAGGAATGTTTCCATCTGATCCAGCTGTCTCTTTTCCATTCTCCAGAAATGAAAGGAGAGCCTGCGGAGAAAGAAGCATTTCCGGGAGGAAGCAGTGGTTGCATGCCAGCCTCAGCTCCAGGAAGGGAGGCCATGCCAGGCACAGGCACAGGAAGTAATTGCTGTGCCTCTGGGCCTGAGCCCTGCTGAGGCTTGAGCTGCCCTCTCTGCTGTTTGGCAGTGCGGGCACAGCCTGGACTAGAGCAGCACAGCCCAGGGGAATTATCCCGAGCAGGCGCAGGGCACTGAGCAGTCCTGCTGGGGTCCCTCCATGGGAGACATGTCCTGAAAGCTGGCAGCGACTGCACTGGGTGCCCACGGTGGGGAAAGGACAGAGGGAGAGAGCAAGGCTCCAGTGTGTCTTGAGAGGGCCTGGCTGTTTGCCCTTGGGATCTGGAGGGTTTCCCCACAGAAGGAGGGCAGGAGGGACAGAGGGAGGGCAGGATGGATAGCTGTGGCACTGCCTGCTGCAGTTTGCCCCAGGGCTTTAGGGAGGATTTCTTCTGTGTGTGAGGGGGAGAGTCCCAGGTCCCTGCACTGCTGCAGCCACCCCTCCCAGGGATGTTGCTGAGGGCAGGGAAAGAGTGTGGAGAGTGACCAGGAGCAAGCCCAGAGCTCCCCAGGCCCCTGGGCAGCTTTGGCCATGTCTATTCACATCTGGCTCCCATGGCCTTACCCGACTCCCTGGCAGTGCCCAGTTCCCTGTGGCAGAAAGAGATCCCAGCACACACTGGAAAATGTTCTCATCTGTGCTGCATTGTAGATGAGGGTGCTGGGAAGGCTTCTCCATCAGCTTGGATGAAGAAAGTTTTGAAGCCCTTGGAGCCTCCTGCAGGTATGTTCTCAGTGTGCCACCAAGGAAGAATTGTAGACAAGCGGGCAGGCACCAGGTGACAGAAGCTTCTGTGGCTGTTGTGTTACAGATGTGTCTACAGGGAAGACTTCTCCAGCTTCTCCAGCTGCTACCTTGGATGCTGCACTCAAGCCCAGCTCCCATCTCAGGGGTGAGTAGTGTGTCCCTGCTGACCCCACAGGCTGAGCCCTGCTTTTCTGGGATCCATTCCTGGCAAATGGAAATATTTTTCTCTAAGGTACTCCAACAGGGAAAATCCAAGATACAACAGATAAGATATCCCTGGAACCATCCAAACAGATGAGGCAAGAGCTGAAGGAACCCCTGCAGACAAGAGAAGGTGGGTGCATTTGCCTCATGCTTCCCCTGGGAGTCAGCAGCCGGGGGCTTTGGCTGCACATCTGGACACGCCATGCCCGGCACAGCGGGAAGGGATCCATGGCAGCCTCGCTGCCCCGCTGCTGCTTTCACGCCCTGCAGGGCTGTTTCCCAGCCTGGCCTTGCTGCAGCTTCTGCCTAGCCTCTGCAGGAAGGCATTTGGCATCAGCTGACAGGCCATGCCCAAACTGTAACACACCCTGAGATCCCCCACTATATCCAGCCCTGCAGATTAGGAAAAGGGTGGCTGTTTGGAGGTGGAAGTGCTCTCATCATGCCACTGTAACCTGGCCATTTTCCTGCTCCATAAATTTCACAAATATTACCTCTGATGCCACCGCCCAAGTGGGGAAGAGCCCCATCTGATGCAGCTGTCTCCCTTCCTTTGTCAAGAGATGGACATAGTGCTTCAGTGGAAGGTGGCATTTCTTGAAGGAAGCACTCCATCTTCGGTGCCAGCCCCTGTTGCAGGAAGGAAGGCGATGGCAGACACGGGCACAGGCACAGCAGGTAATTGCTGTGCCGGCTCAGGCCTGGCCGGGGCTGTGTGGCAGCAGCTCTTCCCCCAGTGCCTGCCCTTGCCCGGCCCGGCAGCAGCCAAAGCTGGAGGCGCCTCGGCTTCCAGGCCTCTGGAGCTGGTTCAGAGCCCTGGGGAAACGGGACTGGTGCAGCAACGTCCCTGGCGCTGCAGCTGCTGCGGAGCTGGCCCTGAGTGCCCAGAGGCCCAAGGCACAGGAGCAGCCCCGAGCGGGAGCCCTGCCACCAGCCCAGGGCCAGAGCCAGCCCTGGCACACAATGGAAACAGTTCTCATCTTGGTTTGCTTCCAGACTGGGATGCTGGGAAGGATTCTCCATTAGCCTGGCGCTCTGAAGTTGTGAAGCCCTCTGAGCATTCTGCAGGTATGTTCTCACTGTCCCACCAAGGCGTAATGTTTGACTGACTGGGAAGAACCAGGTGACAGAAGCTTCTGTGGCTGTTGTGTTACAGGCGTGTCTGCAGGGACGACCTCACCAACTCCTACCTTGGATGCTGCACAAAAGGCCAGCTCCCATGGCAGGGGTGAGTAGTGTGTCCCTGCTGACCCCTCAGGCTGAGCCCTGCTTTTGTGGGGTCCATTGCTGGGAAATGGAACTACTTTCTCTTAAGGTCCTCTGACAGGAGAGACCAAAGACATGGCAGGCAGGAAATTCCAGGACCTATTAGAAATCATGTGGCAAATGCTGAAGGAATGTCTGCAGAGAAGACAAGGTGGGTGCATTTCCCTCATGCTGCTCCTGGGACTCAGCAGCCAGGGGCTTTGGCTGCACATCTGGACACGCCGTGCCCGGCACAGCAGGAAGGGATCCATGGCAGCCTCGCTGCCCCGCTGCTGCTTTCACGCCCTGCAGGGCTGTTTCCCAGCCTGGCCTGGCTGCAGCTTCTGCCCAGCCTCTGCAGAAAGGCATTTGGCATCAGCTGGCAGACAGCCCCAATTGCACCACAGGCCATGCCCACCCTCAGATGCCCTGCAATTTCCTGGTGTCCAGGCAGATCAGATGTTGGGGCTGTTTGGGGAAGGAAGCAGCCTTGGGTTGTCCCAAAATCCTGGGTGTTTTCTGATCCTTATGCATTCCTTTCACAAGTGATGCCTCCTGAAATTGTCCCCTTCCCCATTCCCAGTCAGGAATGTTTCCATCTGATCCAGCTGTCTCTTTTCCATTCTCCAGAAATGAAAGGAGAGCCTGCGGAGAAAGAAGCATTTCCCGGAGGAAGCAGTGGTTGCATGCCAGCCTCAGCTCCAGGAAGGGAGGCCATGCCAGGCACAGGCACAGGAGGTAATTGCTGTGCCTCTGGGCCTGAGCCCTGCTGAGGCTTGAGCTGCCCTCTCTGCTGTTTGGCAGTGCGGGCACAGCCTGGACTAGAGCGGCACAGCCCAGGGGAATTATCCCGAGCAGGCTCAGGGCACTGAGCAGTCCTGCTGGGGTCCCTCCATGGGAGACATGTCCTGAAACCTGACAGCGACTGCACGGGGTGCCCACGGTGGGGAAAGGACAGAGGGGGAGAGCAAGGCTCCAGTGTGTCCTGAGAGGGCCTGGCTGTTTGCCCTTGGGATCTGGGGGGTTTCCCCACAGAAGGAGGGCAGGAGGGACAGAGGGAGGGCAGGATGGATAGCTGTGGCACTGCCTGCTGCAGTTTTCCCCCATGCTTTAGGGAGGATTTCTTCTGTGTGTGAGGGGGAGAGTCCCAGGTCCCTGCACTGCTGCAGCCACCCCTCCCAGGGATGTTGCTGAGGGCAGGGAAAGAGTGTGGAGAGTGACCAGGAGCCAGCCCAGAGCTCCCCAGGCCCCTGGGCAGCTTTGGCCATGTCTATTCACATCTGGCTGCCATGGCCTTACCCGACTCCCTGGCAGTGCCCAGTTCCCTGTGGCAGAAAGAGATCCCAGCACACCCTGGAAAATGTTCTCATCTGTGCTGCATTGTAGATGAGGGTGCTGGGAAGGCTTCTCCATCAGCTTGGATGAAGAAAGTTTTGAAGCCCTTGGAGCCTCCTGCAGGTATGTTCTCAGTGTGCCACCAAGGAAGAATTGTAGACAAGCGGGCAGGCACCAGGTGACAGAAGCTTCTGTGGCTGTTGTGTTACAGATGTGTCTACAGGGAAGACTTCTCCAGCTTCTCCAGCTGCTACCTTGGATGCTGCACTCAAGCCCAGCTCCCATCTCAGGGGTGAGTAGTGTGTCCCTGCTGACCCCACAGGCTGAGCCCTGCTTTGCTGGGATCCATTCCTGGGAAATGGAAATATTTTTCTCTAAGGTACTCCAACAGGGAAAATCCAACATACAACAGATAAGATATCCCTGGAACCATCCAAACAGATGAGGCAAGAGCTGAAGGAACCCCTGCAGACAAGAGAAGGTGGGTGCATTTGCCTCATGCTTCCCCTGGGAGTCAGCAGCCGGGGGCTTTGGCTGCACATCTGGACACGCCATGCCCGGCACAGCGGGAAGGGATCCATGGCAGCCTCGCTGCCCCGCTGCTGCTTTCACGCCCTGCAGGGCTGTTTCCCAGCCTGGCCTTGCTGCAGCTTCTGCCTAGCCTCTGCAGGAAGGCATTTGGCATCAGCTGACAGGCCATGCCCAAACTGTAAGACACCCTGAGATCCCCCACTATATCCAGCCCTGCAGATTAGGAAAAGGGTGGCTGTTTGGAGGTGGAAGTGCTCTCATCATGCCACTGTAACCTGGCCATTTTCCTGCTCCATAAATTTCACAAATATTACCTCTGATGCCACCGCCCAAGTGGGGAAGAGCCCCATCTGATGCAGCTGTCTCCCTTCCTTTGTCAAGAGATGGACATAGTGCTTCAGTGGAAGGTGGCATTTCTTGAAGGAAGCACTCCATCTTCGGTGCCAGCCCCTGTTGCAGGAAGGAAGGCGATGGCAGACACGGGCACAGGCACAGCAGGTAATTGCTGTGCCGGCTCAGGCCTGGCCGGGGCTGTGTGGCAGCAGCTCTTCCCCCAGTGCCTGCCCTTGCCCGGCCCGGCAGCAGCCAAAGCTGGAGGCGCCTCGGCTTCCAGGCCTCTGGAGCTGGTTCAGAGCCCTGGGGAAACGGGACTGGTGCAGCAACGTCCCTGGCGCTGCAGCTGCTGCGGAGCTGGCCCTGAGTGCCCAGAGGCCCAAGGCACAGGAGCAGCCCCGAGCGGGAGCCCTGCCACCAGCCCAGGGCCAGAGCCAGCCCTGGCACACAATGGAAACAGTTCTCATCTTGGTTTGCTTCCAGACTGGGATGCTGGGAAGGATTCTCCATTAGCCTGGCGCTCTGAAGTTGTGAAGCCCTCTGAGCATTCTGCAGGTATGTTCTCACTGTCCCACCAAGGCGTAATGTTTGACTGACTGGGAAGAACCAGGTGACAGAAGCTTCTGTGGCTGTTGTGTTACAGGCGTGTCTGCAGGGACGACCTCACCAACTCCTACCTTGGATGCTGCACAAAAGGCCAGCTCCCATGGCAGGGGTGAGTAGTGTGTCCCTGCTGACCCCTCAGGCTGAGCCCTGCTTTTGTGGGGTCCATTGCTGGGAAATGGAACTACTTTCTCTTAAGGTCCTCTGACAGGAGAGACCAAAGACATGGCAGGCAGGAAATTCCAGGACCTATTAGAAATCATGTGGCAAATGCTGAAGGAATGTCTGCAGAGAAGACAAGGTGGGTGCATTTCCCTCATGCTGCTCCTGGGACTCAGCAGCCAGGGGCTTTGGCTGCACATCTGGACACGCCGTGCCCGGCACAGCAGGAAGGGATCCATGGCAGCCTCGCTGCCCCGCTGCTGCTTTCACGCCCTGCAGGGCTGTTTCCCAGCCTGGCCTGGCTGCAGCTTCTGCCCAGCCTCTGCAGAAAGGCATTTGGCATCAGCTGGCAGACAGCCCCAATTGCACCACAGGCCATGCCCACCCTCAGATGCCCTGCAATTTCCTGGTGTCCAGGCAGATCAGATGTTGGGGCTGTTTGGGGAAGGAAGCAGCCTTGGGTTGTCCCAAAATCCTGGGTGTTTTCTGATCCTTATGCATTCCTTTCACAAGTGATGCCTCCTGAAATTGTCCCCTTCCCCATTCCCAGTCAGGAATGTTTCCATCTGATCCAGCTGTCTCTTTTCCATTCTCCAGAAATGAAAGGAGAGCCTGCGGAGAAAGAAGCATTTCCCGGAGGAAGCAGTGGTTGCATGCCAGCCTCAGCTCCAGGAAGGGAGGCCATGCCAGGCACAGGCACAGGAGGTAATTGCTGTGCCTCTGGGCCTGAGCCCTGCTGAGGCTTGAGCTGCCCTCTCTGCTGTTTGGCAGTGCGGGCACAGCCTGGACTAGAGCGGCACAGCCCAGGGGAATTATCCCGAGCAGGCTCAGGGCACTGAGCAGTCCTGCTGGGGTCCCTCCATGGGAGACATGTCCTGAAACCTGACAGCGACTGCACGGGGTGCCCACGGTGGGGAAAGGACAGAGGGGGAGAGCAAGGCTCCAGTGTGTCCTGAGAGGGCCTGGCTGTTTGCCCTTGGGATCTGGGGGGTTTCCCCACAGAAGGAGGGCAGGAGGGACAGAGGGAGGGCAGGATGGATAGCTGTGGCACTGCCTGCTGCAGTTTTCCCCCATGCTTTAGGGAGGATTTCTTCTGGGTGTGAGGGGGAGAGTCCCAGGTCCCTGCACTGCTGCAGCCACCCCTCCCAGGGATGTTGCTGAGGGCAGGGAAAGAGTGTGGAGAGTGACCAGGAGCCAGCCCAGAGCTCCCCAGGCCCCTGGGCAGCTTTGGCCATGTCTATTCACATCTGGCTGCCATGGCCTTACCCGACTCCCTGGCAGTGCCCAGTTCCCTGTGGCAGAAAGAGATCCCAGCACACCCTGGAAAATGTTCTCATCTGTGCTGCATTGTAGATGAGGGTGCTGGGAAGGCTTCTCCATCAGCTTGGATGAAGAAAGTTTTGAAGCCCTTGGAGCCTCCTGCAGGTATGTTCTCAGTGTGCCACCAAGGAAGAATTGTAGACAAGCGGGCAGGCACCAGGTGACAGAAGCTTCTGTGGCTGTTGTGTTACAGATGTGTCTACAGGGAAGACTTCTCCAGCTTCTCCAGCTGCTACCTTGGATGCTGCACTCAAGCCCAGCTCCCATCTCAGGGGTGAGTAGTGTGTCCCTGCTGACCCCACAGGCTGAGCCCTGCTTTGCTGGGATCCATTCCTGGGAAATGGAAATATTTTTCTCTAAGGTACTCCAACAGGGAAAATCCAAGATACAACAGATAAGATATCCCTGGAACCATCCAAACAGATGAGGCAAGAGCTGAAGGAACCCCTGCAGACAAGAGAAGGTGGGTGCATTTGCCTCATGCTTCCCCTGGGAGTCAGCAGCCGGGGGCTTTGGCTGCACATCTGGACACGCCATGCCCGGCACAGCGGGAAGGGATCCATGGCAGCCTCGCTGCCCCGCTGCTGCTTTCACGCCCTGCAGGGCTGTTTCCCAGCCTGGCCTTGCTGCAGCTTCTGCCTAGCCTCTGCAGGAAGGCATTTGGCATCAGCTGACAGGCCATGCCCAAACTGTAAGACACCCTGAGATCCCCCACTATATCCAGCCCTGCAGATTAGGAAAAGGGTGGCTGTTTGGAGGTGGAAGTGCTCTCATCATGCCACTGTAACCTGGCCATTTTCCTGCTCCATAAATTTCACAAATATTACCTCTGATGCCACCGCCCAAGTGGGGAAGAGCCCCATCTGATGCAGCTGTCTCCCTTCCTTTGTCAAGAGATGGACATAGTGCTTCAGTGGAAGGTGGCATTTCTTGAAGGAAGCACTCCATCTTCGGTGCCAGCCCCTGTTGCAGGAAGGAAGGCGATGGCAGACACGGGCACAGGCACAGCAGGTAATTGCTGTGCCGGCTCAGGCCTGGCCGGGGCTGTGTGGCAGCAGCTCTTCCCCCAGTGCCTGCCCTTGCCCGGCCCGGCAGCAGCCAAAGCTGGAGGCGCCTCGGCTTCCAGGCCTCTGGAGCTGGTTCAGAGCCCTGGGGAAACGGGACTGGTGCAGCAACGTCCCTGGCGCTGCAGCTGCTGCGGAGCTGGCCCTGAGTGCCCAGAGGCCCAAGGCACAGGAGCAGCCCCGAGCGGGAGCCCTGCCACCAGCCCAGGGCCAGAGCCAGCCCTGGCACACAATGGAAACAGTTCTCATCTTGGTTTGCTTCCAGACTGGGATGCTGGGAAGGATTCTCCATTAGCCTGGCGCTCTGAAGTTGTGAAGCCCTCTGAGCATTCTGCAGGTATGTTCTCACTGTCCCACCAAGGCGTAATGTTTGACTGACTGGTAAGAACCAGGTGACAGAAGCTTCTGTGGCTGTTGTGTTACAGGCGTGTCTGCAGGGACGACCTCACCAACTCCTACCTTGGATGCTGCACAAAAGGCCAGCTCCCATGGCAGGGGTGAGTAGTGTGTCCCTGCTGACCCCTCAGGCTGAGCCCTGCTTTTGTGGGGTCCATTGCTGGGAAATGGAACTACTTTCTCTTAAGGTCCTCTGACAGGAGAGACCAAAGACATGGCAGGCAGGAAATTCCAGGACCTATTAGAAATCATGTGGCAAATGCTGAAGGAATGTCTGCAGAGAAGACAAGGTGGGTGCATTTCCCTCATGCTGCTCCTGGGACTCAGCAGCCAGGGGCTTTGGCTGCACATCTGGACACGCCGTGCCCGGCACAGCAGGAAGGGATCCATGGCAGCCTTGCTGCCCCGCTGCTGCTTTCACGCCCTGCAGGGCTGTTTCCCAGCCTGGCCTGGCTGCAGCTTCTGCCCAGCCTCTGCAGAAAGGCATTTGGCATCAGCTGGCAGACAGCCCCAATTGCACCACAGGCCATGCCCACCCTCAGATGCCCTGCAATTTCCTGGTGTCCAGGCAGATCAGATGTTGGGGCTGTTTGGGGAAGGAAGCAGCCTTGGGTTGTCCCAAAATCCTGGGTGTTTTCTGATCCTTATGCATTCCTTTCACAAGTGATGCCTCCTGAAATTGTCCCCTTCCCCATTCCCAGTCAGGAATGTTTTCATCTGATCCAGCTGTCTCTTCTCCATTCTCCAGAAATGAAAGGAGGGCCTGCGGAGAAAGAAGCATTTCCCGGAGGAAGCAGTGGTTGCATGCCAGCCTCAGCTCCAGGAAGGGAGGCCATGCCAGGCACAGGCACAGGAGGTAATTGCTGTGCCTCTGGGCCTGAGCCCTGCTGAGGCTTGAGCTGCCCTCTCTGCTGTTTGGCAGTGCGGGCACAGCCTGGACTAGAGCAGCACAGCCCAGGGGAATTATCCCGAGCAGGCTCAGGGCACTGAGCAGTCCTGCTGGGGTCCCTCCATGGGAGACATGTCCTGAAACCTGACAGCGACTGCACGGGGTGCCCACGGTGGGGAAAGGACAGAGGGGGAGAGCAAGGCTCCAGTGTGTCCTGAGAGGGCCTGGCTGTTTGCCCTTGGGATCTGGGGGGTTTCCCCACAGAAGGAGGGCAGGAGGGACAGAGGGAGGGCAGGATGGATAGCTGTGGCACTGCCTGCTGCAGTTTTCCCCCATGCTTTAGGGAGGATTTCTTCTGGGTGTGAGGGGGAGAGTCCCAGGTCCCTGCACTGCTGCAGCCACCCCTCCCAGGGATGTTGCTGAGGGCAGGGAAAGAGTGTGGAGAGTGACCAGGAGCCAGCCCAGAGCTCCCCAGGCCCCTGGGCAGCTTTGGCCATGTCTATTCACATCTGGCTCCCATGGCCTTACCCGACTCCCTGGCAGTGCCCAGTTCCCTGTGGCAGAAAGAGATCCCAGCACACACTGGAAAATGTTCTCATCTGTGCTGCATTGTAGATGAGGGTGCTGGGAAGGCTTCTCCATCAGCTTGGATGAAGAAAGTTTTGAAGCCCTTGGAGCCTCCTGCAGGTATGTTCTCAGTGTGCCACCAAGGAAGAATTGTAGACAAGCGGGCAGGCACCAGGTGACAGAAGCTTCTGTGGCTGTTGTGTTACAGATGTGTCTACAGGGAAGACTTCTCCAGCTTCTCCAGCTGCTACCTTGGATGCTGCACTCAAGCCCAGCTCCCATCTCAGGGGTGAGTAGTGTGTCCCTGCTGACCCCACAGGCTGAACCCTGCTTTTCTGGGATCCATTTCTGGCAAATGGAAATATTTTTCTCTAAGGTACTCCAACAGGGAAAATCCAAGATACAACAGATAAGATATCCCTGGAACCATCCAAACAGATGAGGCAAGAGCTGAAGGAACCCCTGCAGACAAGAGAAGGTGGGTGCATTTCCCTCATGCTTCCCCTGGGACTCAGCAGCCGGGGGCTTTGGCTGCACATCTGGACACGCCATGCCCGGCACAGCGGGAAGGGATCCATGGCAGGCTCGCTGCCCCGCTGCTGCTTTCACGCTCTGCAGGGCTGTTTCCCAGCCTGGCCTTGCTGCAGCTTCTGCCTAGCCTCTGCAGGAAGGCATTTGGCATCAGCTGACAGGCCATGCCCAAACTGTAAGACACCCTGAGATCCCCCACTATATCCAGCCCTGCAGATTAGGAAAAGGGTGGCTGTTTGGAGGTGGAAGTGCTCTCATCATGCCACTGTAACCTGGCCATTTTCCTGCTCCATAAATTTCACAAATATTACCTCTGATGCCACCGCCCAAGTGGGGAACAGCCCCATCTGATGCAGCTGTCTCCCTTCCTTTGTCAAGAGATGGACATAGTGCTTCAGTGGAAGGTGGCATTTCTTGAAGAAAGCACTCCATTTTCGGTGCCAGCCCCTGCTGCAGGAAGGAAGGCAAAGCCAGACACGGGCACAGGCACAGCAGGTAATTGCTGTGCCGGGCTCAGCCCTGGCCGGGGCTGTGTGGCTGCAGCTCTTCCCCCAGGGCCTGCCCTTGCCCGGCCCGGCAGCAGCCAAAGCTGGAGGCGCCTCGGCTTCCAGGCCTCTGGAGCTGGTTCAGAGTCCCGGGGAATCGGGACTGGTGCAGCAACGTCCCTGGCGCTGCAGCTGCTGCGGAGCTGGCCCTGAGTGCCCAGAGGCCCAAGGCACAGGAGCAGCCCCGAGCGGGAGCCCTGCCGCCAGCCCAGGCCAGAGCCAGCCCTGGCACACAATGGAAACAGTTCTCATCTTGGTTTGCTTCCAGACTGGGATGCTGGGAAGGATTCTCCATTAGCCTGGCGCTCTGAAGTTGTGAAGCACTCTGAGCATTCTGCAGGTATGTTCTCACTGTCCCACCAAGGCGTAATGTTTGACTGACTGGTAAGAACCAGGTGACAGAAGCTTCTGTGGCTGTTGTGTTACAGGCGTGTCTGCAGGGACGACCTCACCAACTCCTACCTAGGATGCTGCACAAAAGGCCAGCTCCCATGGCAGGGGTGAGTAGTGTGTCCCTGCTGCCCCCTCAGGCTGAGCCCTGCTTTTGTGGGGTCCATTCCTGGGAAATGGAACTACTTTCTCTTAAGGTCCTCTGACAGGAAAGACCAAAGACATGGCAGGCAGGAAATTCCAGGACCCATTAGAAATCATGTGGCAAATGCTGAAGGAATGTCTGCAGAGAAGAGAAGGTGGGTGCATTTCCCTCATGCTGCTCCTGGGACTCAGCAGCCGGGGGCTTTGGCTGCACATCTGGACACGCCGTGCCCGGCACAGCAGGAAGGGATCCCTGGCAGCCTTGCTGCCCCACTGCTGCTTTCACGCCCTGCAGGGCTGTTTCCCAGCCTGGCCTGGCTGCAGCTTCTGCCCAGCCTCTGCAGGAAGGCATTTGGCATCAGCTGGCAGACAGCCCCAATTGCACCACAGGCCATGCCCACCCTCAGATGCCCTGCAATTTCCTGGTGTCCAGGCAGATCAGATGTTGGGGCTGTTTGGGGAAGGAAGCAGCCTTGGATTGTCCCAAAATCCTGGGTGTTTTCTGATCCTTATGCATTCCTTTCACAAGTGATGCCTCCTGAAATTGTCCCCTTCCCCATTCCCAGTCAGGAATGTTTCCATCTGATCCAGCTGTCTCTTTTCCATTCTCCAGAAATGAAAGGAGAGCCTGCGGAGAAAGAAGCATTACCGGGAGGAAGCAGTGGTTGCATGCCAGCCTCAGCTCCAGGAAGGGAGGCCATGCCAGGCACAGGCACAGGAGGTAATTGCTGTGCCTCTGGGCCTGAGCCCTGCTGAGGCTTGAGCTGCCCTCTCTGCTGTTTGGCAGTGCGGGCACAGCCTGGACTAGAGTGGCACAGCCCAGGGGAATTATCCCGAGCAGGCTCAGGGCACTGAGCAGTCCTGCTGGGGTCCCTCCATGGGAGACATGTCCTGAAACCTGGCAGCGACTGCACGGGGTGCCCACGGTGGGGAAAGGACAGAGGGGGAGAGCAAGGCTCCAGTGTGTCTTGAGAGGGCCTGGCTGTTTGCCCTTGGGATCTGGAGGGTTTCCCCACAGAAGGAGGGCAGGAGGGACAGAGGGAGGGCAGGATGGATAGCTGTGGCACTGCCTGCTGCAGTTTTCCCCCATGCTTTAGGGAGGATTTCTTCTGTGTGTGAGGGGGAGAGTTCCAGGTCCCTGCACTGCTGCAGCCACCCCTCCCAGGGATGTTGCTGAGGGCAGGGAAAGAGTGTGGAGAGTGACCAGGAGCCAGCCCAGAGCTCCCCAGTCCCCTGGGCAGCTTTGGCCATGTCTATTCACATCTGGCTCCCATGGCCTTACCCGACGCCCTGGCAGTGCCCAGTTCCCTGTGGCAGAAAGAGATCCCAGCACACACTGGTAAGTGTTCTCATCTGTGCTGCATTGTAGATGAGGGTGCTGGGAAGGCTTCTCCATCAGCTTGGATGAATAAAGTTTTGAAGCCCTTGGAGCCTCCTGCAGGTATGTTCTCAGTGTGCCACCAAGGAAGAATTGTAGACAAGCGGGCAGGCACCAGGTGACAGAAGCTTCTGTGGCTGTTGTGTTACAGATGTGTCTACAGGGAAGACTTCTCCAGCTTCTCCAGCTGCTACCTTGGATGCTGCACTCAAGCCCAGCTCCCATCTCAGGGGTGAGTAGTGTGTCCCTGCTGACCCCACAGGCTGAACCCTGCTTTTCTGGGATCCATTCCTGGGAAATGGAAATATTTTTCTCTAAGGTACTCCAACAGGGAAAATCCAAGATACAACAGATAAGATATCCCTGGAACCATCCAAACAGATGAGGCAAGAGCTGAAGGAACCCCTGCAGACAAGAGAAGGTGGGTGCATTTCCCTCATGCTTCCCCTGGGAGTCAGCAGCCGGGGGCTTTGGCTGCACATCTGGACACGCCGTGCCTGGCACAGCGGGAAGGGATCCATGGCAGCCTCGCTGCCTCGCTGCTGCTTTCACGCCCTGCAGGGCTGTTTCCCAGCCTGGCCTTGCTGCAGCTTCTGCCTAGCCTCTGCAGGAAGGCATTTGGCATCAGCTGACAGGCCATGCCCAAACTGTAACACACCCTGAGATCCCCCACTATATCCAGCCCTGCAGATTAGGAAAAGGGTGGCTGTTTGGAGGTGGAAGTGCTCTCATCATGCCACTGTAACCTGGCCATTTTCCTGCTCCATAAATTTCACAAATATTACCTCTGATGCCACCGCCCAAGTGGGGAAGAGCCCCATCTGATGCAGCTGTCTCCCTTCCTTTGTCAAGAGATGGACATAGTGCTTCAGTGGAAGGTGGCATTTCTTGAAGGAAGCACTCCATCTTCGGTGCCAGCCCCTGCTGCAGGAAGGAAGGCGATGGCAGACACGGGCACAGGCACAGCAGGTAATTGCTGTGCCGGGCTCAGGCCTGGCCGGGGCTGTGTGGCAGCAGCTCTTCCCCCAGTGCCTGCCCTTGCCCGGCCCGGCAGCAGCCAAAGCTGGAGGCGCCTCGGCTTCCAGGCCTCTGGAGCTGGTTCAGAGCCCCGGGGAAACGGGACTGGTGCAGCAACGTCCCTGGCGCTGCAGCTGCTGCGGAGCTGGCCCTGAGTGCCCAGAGGCCCAAGGCACAGGAGCAGCCCCGAGCGGGAGCCCTGCCGCCAGCCCAGGGCCAGAGCCAGCCCTGGCACACAATGGAAACAGTTCTCATCTTGGTTTGCTTCCAGACTGGGATGCTGGGAAGGATTCTCCATTAGCCTGGCGCTCTGAAGTTGTGAAGCCCTCTGAGCATTCTGCAGGTATGTTCTCACTGTCCCACCAAGGCGTAATGTTTGACTGACTGGTAAGAAGCAAGTGACAGAAGCTTCTGTGGCTGTTGTGTTACAGGCGTGTCTGCAGGGACGACCTCATCAAATCCTACCTTGGATGCTGCACAAAAGGCCAGCTCCCATGGCAAGGGTGAGTAGTGTGTCCCTGCTGACCCCTCAGGCTGAGCCCTGCTTTTGTGGAGTCCATTGCTGGGAAATGGAGCTACTTTCTCTTAAGGTCCTCTGACAGGAAAGACCAAAGACATGGCAGGCAGGAAATTCCAGGACCCATTAGAAATCATGTGGCAAATGCTGAAGGAACGTCTGCAGAGAAGACAAGGTGGGTGCATTTCCCTCATGCTGCTCCTGGGACTCAGCAGCCGGGGGCGTTGGCTGCACATCTGGACACGTCGTGCCCGGCACAGGAGGAAGGGATCCATGGCAGCCTCGCTGCCCCGCTGCTGCTTTCACGCCCTGCAGGGCTGTTTCCCAGCCTGGCCTGGCTGCAGCTTCTGCCCAGCCTCTGCAGGAAGGCATTTGGCATCAGCTGGCAGACAGCCCCAATTGCACCACAGGCCATGCCCACCCTCAGATGCCCTGCAATTTCCTGGTGTCCAGGCAGATCAGATGTTGGGGCTGTTTGGGGCAGGAAGCAGCCTTGGGTTGTCCCAAAATCCTGGGTGTTTTCTGATCCTTATGCATTCCTTTCACAAGTGATGCCTCCTGAAATTGTCCCCTTCCCCATTCCCAGTCAGGAATGTTTTCATCTGATCCAGCTGTCTCTTCTCCATTCTCCAGAAATGAAAGGAGGGCCTGCGGAGAAAGAAGCATTTCCCGGAGGAAGCAGTGGTTGCATGCCAGCCTCAGCTCCAGGAAGGGAGGCCATGCCAGGCACAGGCACAGGAGGTAATTGCTGTGCCTCTGGGCCTGAGCCCTGCTGAGGCTTGAGCTGCCCTCTCTGCTGTTTGGCAGTGCGGGCACAGCCTGGACTAGAGCAGCACAGCCCAGGGGAATTATCCCGAGCAGGCTCAGGGCACTGAGCAGTCCTGCTGGGGTCCCTCCATGGGAGACATGTCCTGAAACCTGACAGCGACTGCACGGGGTGCCCACGGTGGGGAAAGGACAGAGGGGGAGAGCAAGGCTCCAGTGTGTCCTGAGAGGGCCTGGCTGTTTGCCCTTGGGATCTGGGGGGTTTCCCCACAGAAGGAGGGCAGGAGGGACAGAGGGAGGGCAGGATGGATAGCTGTGGCACTGCCTGCTGCAGTTTTCCCCCATGCTTTAGGGAGGATTTCTTCTGGGTGTGAGGGGGAGAGTCCCAGGTCCCTGCACTGCTGCAGCCACCCCTCCCAGGGATGTTGCTGAGGGCAGGGAAAGAGTGTGGAGAGTGACCAGGAGCCAGCCCAGAGCTCCCCAGGCCCCTGGGCAGCTTTGGCCATGTCTATTCACATCTGGCTCCCATGGCCTTAGCCGACTCCCTGGCAGTGCCCAGTTCCCTGTGGCAGAAAGAGATCCCAGCACACACTGGAAAATGTTCTCATCTGTGCTGCATTGTAGATGAGGGTGCTGGGAAGGCTTCTCCATCAGCTTGGATGAATAAAGTTTTGAAGCCCTTGGAGCCTCCTGCAGGTATGTTCTCAGTGTGCCACCAAGGAAGAATTGTAGACAAGCGGGCAGGCACCAGGTGACAGAAGCTTCTGTGGCTGTTGTGTTACAGATGTGTCTACAGGGAAGACTTCTCCAGCTTCTCCAGCTGCTACCTTGGATGCTGCACTCAAGCCCAGCTCCCATCTCAGGGGTGAGTAGTGTGTCCCTGCTGACCCCACAGGCTGAACCCTGCTTTTCTGGGATCCATTCCTGGGAAATGGAAATATTTTTCTCTAAGGTACTCCAACAGGGAAAATCCAAGATACAACAGATAAGATATCCCTGGAACCATCCAAACAGATGAGGCAAGAGCTGAAGGAACCCCTGCAGACAAGAGAAGGTGGGTGCATTTCCCTCATGCTTCCCCTGGGAGTCAGCAGCCGGGGGCTTTGGCTGCACATCTGGACACGCCATGCCCGGCACAGCGGGAAGGGATCCATGGCAGCCTCGCTGCCCCGCTGCTGCTTTCACGCTCTGCAGGGCTGTTTCCCAGCCTGGCCTTGCTGCAGCTTCTGCCTAGCCTCTGCAGGAAGGCATTTGGCATCAGCTGACAGGCCATGCCCAAACTGTAAGACACCCTGAGATCCCCCACTATATCCAGCCCTGCAGATTAGGAAAAGGGTGGCTGTTTGGAGGTGGAAGTGCTCTCATCATGCCACTGTAACCTGGCCATTTTCCTGCTCCATAAATTTCACAAATATTACCTCTGATGCCACCGCCCAAGTGGGGAACAGCCCCATCTGATGCAGCTGTCTCCCTTCCTTTGTCAAGAGATGGACATAGTGCTTCAGTGGAAGGTGGCATTTCTTGAAGAAAGCACTCCATTTTCGGTCCAGCCCCTGCTGCAGGAAGGAAGGCAAAGCCAGACACAGGCACAGGCACAGCAGGTAATTGCTGTGCCGGGCTCAGCCCTGGCCGGGGCTGTGTGGCTGCAGCTCTTCCCCCAGGGCCTGCCCTTGCCCGGCCCGGCAGCAGCCAAAGCTGGAGGCGCCTCGGCTTCCAGGCCTCTGGAGCTGGTTCAGAGTCCCGGGGAATCGGGACTGGTGCAGCAACGTCCCTGGCGCTGCAGCTGCTGCGGAGCTGGCCCTGAGTGCCCAGAGGCCCAAGGCACAGGAGCAGCCCCGAGCGGGAGCCCTGCCGCCAGCCCAGGCCAGAGCCAGCCCTGGCACACAATGGAAACAGTTCTCATCTTGGTTTGCTTCCAGACTGGGATGCTGGGAAGGATTCTCCATTAGCCTGGCGCTCTGAAGTTGTGAAGCCCTCTGAGCATTCTGCAGGTATGTTCTCACTGTCCCACCAAGGCGTAATGTTTGACTGACTGGTAAGAACCAGGTGACAGAAGCTTCTGTGGCTGTTGTGTTACAGGCGTGTCTGCAGGGACGACCTCACCAACTCCTACCTAGGATGCTGCACAAAAGGCCAGCTCCCATGGCAGGGGTGAGTAGTGTGTCCCTGCTGCCCCCTCAGGCTGAGCCCTGCTTTTGTGGGGTCCATTCCTGGGAAATGGAACTACTTTCTCTTAAGGTCCTCTGACAGGAAAGACCAAAGACATGGCAGGCAGGAAATTCCAGGACCCATTAGAAATCATGTGGCAAATGCTGAAGGAATGTCTGCAGAGAAGAGAAGGTGGGTGCATTTCCCTCATGCTGCTCCTGGGACTCAGCAGCCGGGGGCTTTGGCTGCACATCTGGACACGCCGTGCCCGGCACAGCAGGAAGGGATCCCTGGCAGCCTTGCTGCCCCACTGCTGCTTTCACGCCCTGCAGGGCTGTTTCCCAGCCTGGCCTGGCTGCAGCTTCTGCCCAGCCTCTGCAGGAAGGCATTTGGCATCAGCTGGCAGACAGCCCCAATTGCACCACAGGCCATGCCCACCCTCAGATGCCCTGCAATTTCCTGGTGTCCAGGCAGATCAGATGTTGGGGCTGTTTGGGGAAGGAAGCAGCCTTGGATTGTCCCAAAATCCTGGGTGTTTTCTGATCCTTATGCATTCCTTTCACAAGTGATGCCTCCTGAAATTGTCCCCTTCCCCATTCCCAGTCAGGAATGTTTCCATCTGATCCAGCTGTCTCTTTTCCATTCTCCAGAAATGAAAGGAGAGCCTGCGGAGAAAGAAGCATTACCGGGAGGAAGCAGTGGTTGCATGCCAGCCTCAGCTCCAGGAAGGGAGGCCATGCCAGGCACAGGCACAGGAGGTAATTGCTGTGCCTCTGGGCCTGAGCCCTGCTGAGGCTTGAGCTGCCCTCTCTGCTGTTTGGCAGTGCGGGCACAGCCTGGACTAGAGTGGCACAGCCCAGGGGAATTATCCCGAGCAGGCTCAGGGCACTGAGCAGTCCTGCTGGGGTCCCTCCATGGGAGACATGTCCTGAAAGCTGGCAGCGACTGCACTGGGTGCCCACGGTGGGGAAAGGACAGAGGGGGAGAGCAAGGCTCCAGTGTGTCTTGAGAGGGCCTGGCTGTTTGCCCTTGGGATCTGGAGGGTTTCCCCACAGAAGGAGGGCAGGAGGGACAGAGGGAGGGCAGGATGGATAGCTGTGGCACTGCCTGCTGCAGTTTTCCCCCATGCTTTAGGGAGGATTTCTTCTGTGTGTGAGGGGGAGAGTTCCAGGTCCCTGCACTGCTGCAGCCACCCCTCCCAGGGATGTTGCTGAGGGCAGGGAAAGAGTGTGGAGAGTGACCAGGAGCCAGCCCAGAGCTCCCCAGTCCCCTGGGCAGCTTTGGCCATGTCTATTCACATCTGGCTCCCATGGCCTTACCCGACGCCCTGGCAGTGCCCAGTTCCCTGTGGCAGAAAGAGATCCCAGCACACACTGGTAAGTGTTCTCATCTGTGCTGCATTGTAGATGAGGGTGCTGGGAAGGCTTCTCCATCAGCTTGGATGAAGAAAGTTTTGAAGCCCTTGGAGCCTCCTGCAGGTATGTTCTCAGTGTGCCACCAAGGAAGAATTGTAGACAAGCGGGCAGGCACCAGGTGACAGAAGCTTCTGTGGCTGTTGTGTTACAGATGTGTCTACAGGGAAGACTTCTCCAGCTTCTCCAGCTGCTACCTTGGATGCTGCACTCAAGCCCAGCTCCCATCTCAGGGGTGAGTAGTGTGTCCCTGCTGACCCCACAGGCTGAACCCTGCTTTTCTGGGATCCATTCCTGGGAAATGGAAATATTTTTCTCTAAGGTACTCCAACAGGGAAAATCCAAGATACAACAGATAAGATATCCCTGGAACCATCCAAACAGATGAGGCAAGAGCTGAAGGAACCCCTGCAGACAAGAGAAGGTGGGTGCATTTCCCTCATGCTTCCCCTGGGAGTCAGCAGCCGGGGGCTTTGGCTGCACATCTGGACACGCCATGCCCGGCACAGCGGGAAGGGATCCATGGCAGCCTCGCTGCCCCGCTGCTGCTTTCACGCTCTGCAGGGCTGTTTCCCAGCCTGGCCTTGCTGCAGCTTCTGCCTAGCCTCTGCAGGAAGGCATTTGGCATCAGCTGACAGGCCATGCCCAAACTGTAACACACCCTGAGATCCCCCACTATATCCAGCCCTGCAGATTAGGAAAAGGGTGGCTGTTTGGAGGTGGAAGTGCTCTCATCATGCCACTGTAACCTGGCCATTTTCCTGCTCCATAAATTTCACAAATATTACCTCTGATGCCACCGCCCAAGTGGGGAACAGCCCCATCTGATGCAGCTGTCTCCCTTCCTTTGTCAAGAGATGGACATAGTGCTTCAGTGGAAGGTGGCATTTCTTGAAGAAAGCACTCCATTTTCGGTGCCAGCCCCTGCTGCAGGAAGGAAGGCAAAGCCAGACACAGGCACAGGCACAGCAGGTAATTGCTGTGCAGGGCTCAGCCCTGGCCGGGGCTGTGTGGCTGCAGCTCTTCCCCCAGGGCCTGCCCTTGCCCGGCCCGGCAGCAGCCAAAGCTGGAGGCGCCTCGGCTTCCAGGCCTCTGGAGCTGGTTCAGAGTCCCGGGGAATCGGGACTGGTGCAGCAACGTCCCTGGCGCTGCAGCTGCTGCGGAGCTGGCCCTGAGTGCCCAGAGGCCCAAGGCACAGGAGCAGCCCCGAGCGGGAGCCCTGCCGCCAGCCCAGGCCAGAGCCAGCCCTGGCACACAATGGAAACAGTTCTCATCTTGGTTTGCTTCCAGACTGGGATGCTGGGAAGGATTCTCCATTAGCCTGGCGCTCTGAAGTTGTGAAGCACTCTGAGCATTCTGCAGGTATGTTCTCACTGTCCCACCAAGGCGTAATGTTTGACTGACTGGTAAGAACCAGGTGACAGAAGCTTCTGTGGCTGTTGTGTTACAGGCGTGTCTGCAGGGACGACCTCACCAACTCCTACCTAGGATGCTGCACAAAAGGCCAGCTCCCATGGCAGGGGTGAGTAGTGTGTCCCTGCTGCCCCCTCAGGCTGAGCCCTGCTTTTGTGGGGTCCATTCCTGGGAAATGGAACTACTTTCTCTTAAGGTCCTCTGACAGGAAAGACCAAAGACATGGCAGGCAGGAAATTCCAGGACCCATTAGAAATCATGTGGCAAATGCTGAAGGAATGTCTGCAGAGAAGAGAAGGTGGGTGCATTTCCCTCATGCTGCTCCTGGGACTCAGCAGCCGGGGGCTTTGGCTGCACATCTGGACACGCCGTGCCCGGCACAGCAGGAAGGGATCCCTGGCAGCCTTGCTGCCCCACTGCTGCTTTCACGCCCTGCAGGGCTGTTTCCCAGCCTGGCCTGGCTGCAGCTTCTGCCCAGCCTCTGCAGGAAGGCATTTGGCATCAGCTGGCAGACAGCCCCAATTGCACCACAGGCCATGCCCACCCTCAGATGCCCTGCAATTTCCTGGTGTCCAGGCAGATCAGATGTTGGGGCTGTTTGGGGCAGGAAGCAGCCTTGGGTTGTCCCAAAATCCTGGGTGTTTTCTGATCCTTATGCATTCCTTTCACAAGTGATGCCTCCTGAAATTGTCCCCTTCCCCATTCCCAGTCAGGAATGTTTTCATCTGATCCAGCTGTCTCTTCTCCATTCTCCAGAAATGAAAGGAGGGCCTGCGGAGAAAGAAGCATTTCCCGGAGGAAGCAGTGGTTGCATGCCAGCCTCAGCTCCAGGAAGGGAGGCCATGCCAGGCACAGGCACAGGAGGTAATTGCTGTGCCTCTGGGCCTGAGCCCTGCTGAGGCTTGAGCTGCCCTCTCTGCTGTTTGGCAGTGCGGGCACAGCCTGGACTAGAGCAGCACAGCCCAGGGGAATTATCCCGAGCAGGCTCAGGGCACTGAGCAGTCCTGCTGGGGTCCCTCCATGGGAGACATGTCCTGAAACCTGACAGCGACTGCACGGGGTGCCCACGGTGGGGAAAGGACAGAGGGGGAGAGCAAGGCTCCAGTGTGTCCTGAGAGGGCCTGGCTGTTTGCCCTTGGGATCTGGGGGGTTTCCCCACAGAAGGAGGGCAGGAGGGACAGAGGGAGGGCAGGATGGATAGCTGTGGCACTGCCTGCTGCAGTTTTCCCCCATGCTTTAGGGAGGATTTCTTCTGGGTGTGAGGGGGAGAGTCCCAGGTCCCTGCACTGCTGCAGCCACCCCTCCCAGGGATGTTGCTGAGGGCAGGGAAAGAGTGTGGAGAGTGACCAGGAGCCAGCCCAGAGCTCCCCAGGCCCCTGGGCAGCTTTGGCCATGTCTATTCACATCTGGCTCCCATGGCCTTAGCCGACTCCCTGGCAGTGCCCAGTTCCCTGGGGCAGAAAGAGATCCCAGCACACACTGGAAAATGTTCTCATCTGTGCTGCATTGTAGATGAGGGTGCTGGGAAGGCTTCTCCATCAGCTTGGATGAAGAAAGTTTTGAAGCCCTTGGAGCCTCCTGCAGGTATGTTCTCAGTGTGCCACCAAGGAAGAATTGTAGACAAGCGGGCAGGCACCAGGTGACAGAAGCTTCTGTGGCTGTTGTGTTACAGATGTGTCTACAGGGAAGACTTCTCCAGCTTCTCCAGCTGCTACCTTGGATGCTGCACTCAAGCCCAGCTCCCATCTCAGGGGTGAGTAGTGTGTCCCTGCTGACCCCACAGGCTGAACCCTGCTTTTCTGGGATCCATTCCTGGGAAATGGAAATATTTTTCTCTAAGGTACTCCAACAGGGAAAATCCAAGATACAACAGATAAGATATCCCTGGAACCATCCAAACAGATGAGGCAAGAGCTGAAGGAACCCCTGCAGACAAGAGAAGGTGGGTGCATTTCCCTCATGCTTCCCCTGGGAGTCAGCAGCCGGGGGCTTTGGCTGCACATCTGGACACGCCATGCCCGGCACAGCGGGAAGGGATCCATGGCAGCCTCGCTGCCCCGCTGCTGCTTTCACGCTCTGCAGGGCTGTTTCCCAGCCTGGCCTTGCTGCAGCTTCTGCCTAGCCTCTGCAGGAAGGCATTTGGCATCAGCTGACAGGCCATGCCCAAACTGTAAGACACCCTGAGATCCCCCACTATATCCAGCCCTGCAGATTAGGAAAAGGGTGGCTGTTTGGAGGTGGAAGTGCTCTCATCATGCCACTGTAACCTGGCCATTTTCCTGCTCCATAAATTTCACAAATATTACCTCTGATGCCACCGCCCAAGTGGGGAACAGCCCCATCTGATGCAGCTGTCTCCCTTCCTTTGTCAAGAGATGGACATAGTGCTTCAGTGGAAGGTGGCATTTCTTGAAGAAAGCACTCCATTTTCGGTCCAGCCCCTGCTGCAGGAAGGAAGGCAAAGCCAGACACAGGCACAGGCACAGCAGGTAATTGCTGTGCCGGGCTCAGCCCTGGCCGGGGCTGTGTGGCTGCAGCTCTTCCCCCAGGGCCTGCCCTTGCCCGGCCCGGCAGCAGCCAAAGCTGGAGGCGCCTCGGCTTCCAGGCCTCTGGAGCTGGTTCAGAGTCCCGGGGAATCGGGACTGGTGCAGCAACGTCCCTGGCGCTGCAGCTGCTGCGGAGCTGGCCCTGAGTGCCCAGAGGCCCAAGGCACAGGAGCAGCCCCGAGCGGGAGCCCTGCCGCCAGCCCAGGCCAGAGCCAGCCCTGGCACACAATGGAAACAGTTCTCATCTTGGTTTGCTTCCAGACTGGGATGCTGGGAAGGATTCTCCATTAGCCTGGCGCTCTGAAGTTGTGAAGCCCTCTGAGCATTCTGCAGGTATGTTCTCACTGTCCCACCAAGGCGTAATGTTTGACTGACTGGTAAGAACCAGGTGACAGAAGCTTCTGTGGCTGTTGTGTTACAGGCGTGTCTGCAGGGACGACCTCACCAACTCCTACCTAGGATGCTGCACAAAAGGCCAGCTCCCATGGCAGGGGTGAGTAGTGTGTCCCTGCTGCCCCCTCAGGCTGAGCCCTGCTTTTGTGGGGTCCATTCCTGGGAAATGGAACTACTTTCTCTTAAGGTCCTCTGACAGGAAAGACCAAAGACATGGCAGGCAGGAAATTCCAGGACCCATTAGAAATCATGTGGCAAATGCTGAAGGAATGTCTGCAGAGAAGAGAAGGTGGGTGCATTTCCCTCATGCTGCTCCTGGGACTCAGCAGCCGGGGGCTTTGGCTGCACATCTGGACACGCCGTGCCCGGCACAGCAGGAAGGGATCCCTGGCAGCCTTGCTGCCCCACTGCTGCTTTCACGCCCTGCAGGGCTGTTTCCCAGCCTGGCCTGGCTGCAGCTTCTGCCCAGCCTCTGCAGGAAGGCATTTGGCATCAGCTGGCAGACAGCCCCAATTGCACCACAGGCCATGCCCACCCTCAGATGCCCTGCAATTTCCTGGTGTCCAGGCAGATCAGATGTTGGGGCTGTTTGGGGAAGGAAGCAGCCTTGGATTGTCCCAAAATCCTGGGTGTTTTCTGATCCTTATGCATTCCTTTCACAAGTGATGCCTCCTGAAATTGTCCCCTTCCCCATTCCTAGTCAAGAATGTTTCCATCTGATCCAGCTGTCTCTTTTCCATTCTCCAGAAATGAAAGGAGAGCCTGCGGAGAAAGAAGCATTACCGGGAGGAAGCAGTGGTTGCATGCCAGCCTCAGCTCCAGGAAGGGAGGCCATGCCAGGCACAGGCACAGGAGGTAATTGCTGTGCCTCTGGGCCTGAGCCCTGCTGAGGCTTGAGCTGCCCTCTCTGCTGTTTGGCAGTGCGGGCACAGCCTGGACTAGAGTGGCACAGCCCAGGGGAATTATCCCGAGCAGGCTCAGGGCACTGAGCAGTCCTGCTGGGGTCCCTCCATGGGAGACATGTCCTGAAAGCTGGCAGCGACTGCACTGGGTGCCCACGGTGGGGAAAGGACAGAGGGGGAGAGCAAGGCTCCAGTGTGTCTTGAGAGGGCCTGGCTGTTTGCCCTTGGGATCTGGAGGGTTTCCCCACAGAAGGAGGGCAGGAGGGACAGAGGGAGGGCAGGATGGATAGCTGTGGCACTGCCTGCTGCAGTTTTCCCCCATGCTTTAGGGAGGATTTCTTCTGTGTGTGAGGGGGAGAGTTCCAGGTCCCTGCACTGCTGCAGCCACCCCTCCCAGGGATGTTGCTGAGGGCAGGGAAAGAGTGTGGAGAGTGACCAGGAGCCAGCCCAGAGCTCCCCAGTCCCCTGGGCAGCTTTGGCCATGTCTATTCACATCTGGCTCCCATGGCCTTACCCGACGCCCTGGCAGTGCCCAGTTCCCTGTGGCAGAAAGAGATCCCAGCACACACTGGTAAGTGTTCTCATCTGTGCTGCATTGTAGATGAGGGTGCTGGGAAGGCTTCTCCATCAGCTTGGATGAAGAAAGTTTTGAAGCCCTTGGAGCCTCCTGCAGGTATGTTCTCAGTGTGCCACCAAGGAAGAATTGTAGACAAGCGGGCAGGCACCAGGTGACAGAAGCTTCTGTGGCTGTTGTGTTACAGATGTGTCTACAGGGAAGACTTCTCCAGCTTCTCCAGCTGCTACCTTGGATGCTGCACTCAAGCCCAGCTCCCATCTCAGGGGTGAGTAGTGTGTCCCTGCTGACCCCACAGGCTGAACCCTGCTTTTCTGGGATCCATTCCTGGGAAATGGAAATATTTTTCTCTAAGGTACTCCAACAGGGAAAATCCAAGATACAACAGATAAGATATCCCTGGAACCATCCAAACAGATGAGGCAAGAGCTGAAGGAACCCCTGCAGACAAGAGAAGGTGGGTGCATTTCCCTCATGCTTCCCCTGGGAGTCAGCAGCCGGGGGCTTTGGCTGCACATCTGGACACGCCATGCCCGGCACAGCGGGAAGGGATCCATGGCAGCCTCGCTGCCCCGCTGCTGCTTTCACGCTCTGCAGGGCTGTTTCCCAGCCTGGCCTTGCTGCAGCTTCTGCCTAGCCTCTGCAGGAAGGCATTTGGCATCAGCTGACAGGCCATGCCCAAACTGTAACACACCCTGAGATCCCCCACTATATCCAGCCCTGCAGATTAGGAAAAGGGTGGCTGTTTGGAGGTGGAAGTGCTCTCATCATGCCACTGTAACCTGGCCATTTTCCTGCTCCATAAATTTCACAAATATTACCTCTGATGCCACCGCCCAAGTGGGGAACAGCCCCATCTGATGCAGCTGTCTCCCTTCCTTTGTCAAGAGATGGACATAGTGCTTCAGTGGAAGGTGGCATTTCTTGAAGAAAGCACTCCATTTTCGGTGCCAGCCCCTGCTGCAGGAAGGAAGGCAAAGCCAGACACAGGCACAGGCACAGCAGGTAATTGCTGTGCTGGGCTCAGCCCTGGCCGGGGCTGTGTGGCTGCAGCTCTTCCCCCAGGGCCTGCCCTTGCCCGGCCCGGCAGCAGCCAAAGCTGGAGGCGCCTCGGCTTCCAGGCCTCTGGAGCTGGTTCAGAGTCCCGGGGAATCGGGACTGGTGCAGCAACGTCCCTGGCGCTGCAGCTGCTGCGGAGCTGGCCCTGAGTGCCCAGAGGCCCAAGGCACAGGAGCAGCCCCGAGCGGGAGCCCTGCCGCCAGCCCAGGCCAGAGCCAGCCCTGGCACACAATGGAAACAGTTCTCATCTTGGTTTGCTTCCAGACTGGGATGCTGGGAAGGATTCTCCATTAGCCTGGCGCTCTGAAGTTGTGAAGCACTCTGAGCATTCTGCAGGTATGTTCTCACTGTCCCACCAAGGCGTAATGTTTGACTGACTGGTAAGAACCAGGTGACAGAAGCTTCTGTGGCTGTTGTGTTACAGGCGTGTCTGCAGGGACGACCTCACCAACTCCTACCTAGGATGCTGCACAAAAGGCCAGCTCCCATGGCAGGGGTGAGTAGTGTGTCCCTGCTGCCCCCTCAGGCTGAGCCCTGCTTTTGTGGGGTCCATTCCTGGGAAATGGAACTACTTTCTCTTAAGGTCCTCTGACAGGAAAGACCAAAGACATGGCAGGCAGGAAATTCCAGGACCCATTAGAAATCATGTGGCAAATGCTGAAGGAATGTCTGCAGAGAAGAGAAGGTGGGTGCATTTCCCTCATGCTGCTCCTGGGACTCAGCAGCCGGGGGCTTTGGCTGCACATCTGGACACGCCGTGCCCGGCACAGCAGGAAGGGATCCCTGGCAGCCTTGCTGCCCCACTGCTGCTTTCACGCCCTGCAGGGCTGTTTCCCAGCCTGGCCTGGCTGCAGCTTCTGCCCAGCCTCTGCAGGAAGGCATTTGGCATCAGCTGGCAGACAGCCCCAATTGCACCACAGGCCATGCCCACCCTCAGATGCCCTGCAATTTCCTGGTGTCCAGGCAGATCAGATGTTGGGGCTGTTTGGGGAAGGAAGCAGCCTTGGATTGTCCCAAAATCCTGGGTGTTTTCTGATCCTTATGCATTCCTTTCACAAGTGATGCCTCCTGAAATTGTCCCCTTCCCCATTCCCAGTCAGGAATGTTTCCATCTGATCCAGCTGTCTCTTTTCCATTCTCCAGAAATGAAAGGAGAGCCTGCGGAGAAAGAAGCATTACCGGGAGGAAGCAGTGGTTGCATGCCAGCCTCAGCTCCAGGAAGGGAGGCCATGCCAGGCACAGGCACAGGAGGTAATTGCTGTGCCTCTGGGCCTGAGCCCTGCTGAGGCTTGAGCTGCCCTCTCTGCTGTTTGGCAGTGCGGGCACAGCCTGGACTAGAGTGGCACAGCCCAGGGGAATTATCCCGAGCAGGCTCAGGGCACTGAGCAGTCCTGCTGGGGTCCCTCCATGGGAGACATGTCCTGAAAGCTGGCAGCGACTGCACTGGGTGCCCACGGTGGGGAAAGGACAGAGGGGGAGAGCAAGGCTCCAGTGTGTCTTGAGAGGGCCTGGCTGTTTGCCCTTGGGATCTGGAGGGTTTCCCCACAGAAGGAGGGCAGGAGGGACAGAGGGAGGGCAGGATGGATAGCTGTGGCACTGCCTGCTGCAGTTTTCCCCCATGCTTTCGGGAGGATTTCTTCTGTGTGTGAGGGGGAGAGTTCCAGGTCCCTGCACTGCTGCAGCCACCCCTCCCAGGGATGTTGCTGAGGGCAGGGAAAGAGTGTGGAGAGTGACCAGGAGCCAGCCCAGAGCTCCCCAGGCCCCTGGGCAGCTTTGGCCATGTCTATTCACATCTGGCTCCCATGGCCTTACCCGACGCCCTGGCAGTGCCCAGTTCCCTGTGGCAGAAAGAGATCCCAGCACACACTGGTAAGTGTTCTCATCTGTGCTGCATTGTAGATGAGGGTGCTGGGAAGGCTTCTCCATCAGCTTGGATGAATAAAGTTTTGAAGCCCTTGGAGCCTCCTGCAGGTATGTTCTCAGTGTGCCACCAAGGAAGAATTGTAGACAAGCGGGCAGGCACCAGGTGACAGAAGCTTCTGTGGCTGTTGTGTTACAGATGTGTCTACAGGGAAGACTTCTCCAGCTTCTCCAGCTGCTACCTTGGATGCTGCACTCAAGCCCAGCTCCCATCTCAGGGGTGAGTAGTGTGTCCCTGCTGACCCCACAGGCTGAACCCTGCTTTTCTGGGATCCATTCGTGGGAAATGGAAATATTTTTCTCTAAGGTACTCCAACAGGGAAAATCCAAGATACAACAGATAAGATATCCCTGGAACCATCCAAACAGATGAGGCAAGAGCTGAAGGAACCCCTGCAGACAAGAGAAGGTGGGTGCATTTCCCTCATGCTTCCCCTGGGAGTCAGCAGCCGGGGGCTTTGGCTGCACATCTGGACACGCCGTGCCTGGCACAGCGGGAAGGGATCCATGGCAGCCTCGCTGCCTCGCTGCTGCTTTCACGCCCTGCAGGGCTGTTTCCCAGCCTGGCCTTGCTGCAGCTTCTGCCTAGCCTCTGCAGGAAGGCATTTGGCATCAGCTGACAGGCCATGCCCAAACTGTAACACACCCTGAGATCCCCCACTATATCCAGCCCTGCAGATTAGGAAAAGGGTGGCTGTTTGGAGGTGGAAGTGCTCTCATCATGCCACTGTAACCTGGCCATTTTCCTGCTCCATAAATTTCACAAATATTACCTCTGATGCCACCGCCCAAGTGGGGAAGAGCCCCATCTGATGCAGCTGTCTCCCTTCCTTTGTCAAGAGATGGACATAGTGCTTCAGTGGAAGGTGGCATTTCTTGAAGGAAGCACTCCATCTTCGGTGCCAGCCCCTGCTGCAGGAAGGAAGGCGATGGCAGACACGGGCACAGGCACAGCAGGTAATTGCTGTGCCGGGCTCAGGCCTGGCCGGGGCTGTGTGGCAGCAGCTCTTCCCCCAGTGCCTGCCCTTGCCCGGCCCGGCAGCAGCCAAAGCTGGAGGCGCCTCGGCTTCCAGGCCTCTGGAGCTGGTTCAGAGCCCTGGGGAAACGGGACTGGTGCAGCAATGTCCCTGGCGCTGCAGCTGCTGCGGAGCTGGCCCTGAGTGCCCAGAGGCCCAAGGCACAGGAGCAGCCCCGAGCGGGAGCCCTGCCGCCAGCCCAGGCCAGAGCCAGCCCTGGCACACAATGGAAACAGTTCTCATCTTGGTTTGCTTCCAGACTGGGATGCTGGGAAGGATTCTCCATTAGCCTGGCGCTCTGAAGTTGTGAAGCACTCTGAGCATTCTGCAGGTATGTTCTCACTGTCCCACCAAGGCGTAATGTTTGACTGACTGGTAAGAACCAGGTGACAGAAGCTTCTGTGGCTGTTGTGTTACAGGCGTGTCTGCAGGGACGACCTCACCAACTCCTACCTAGGATGCTGCACAAAAGGCCAGCTCCCATGGCAGGGGTGAGTAGTGTGTCCCTGCTGCCCCCTCAGGCTGAGCCCTGCTTTTGTGGGGTCCATTGCTGGGAAATGGAACTACTTTCTCTTAAGGTCCTCTGACAGGAGAGACCAAAGACATGGCAGGCAGGAAATTCCAGGACCCATTAGAAATCATGTGGCAAATGCTGAAGGAATGTCTGCAGAGAAGAGAAGGTGGGTGCATTTCCCTCATGCTGCTCCTGGGACTCAGCAGCCGGGGGCTTTGGCTGCACATCTGGACACGTCGTGCCCGGCACAGCAGGAAGGGATCCCTGGCAGCCTTGCTGCCCCGCTGCTGCTTTCACGCCCTGCAGGGCTGTTTCCCAGCCTGGCCTGGCTGCAGCTTCTGCCCAGCCTCTGCAGGAAGGCATTTGGCATCAGCTGGCAGACAGCCCCAATTGCACCACAGGCCATGCCCACCCTCAGATGCCCTGCAATTTCCTGGTGTCCAGGCAGATCAGATGTTGGGGCTGTTTGGGGAAGGAAGCAGCCTTGGGTTGTCCCAAAATCCTGGGTGTTTTCTGATCCTTATGCATTCCTTTCACAAGTGATGCCTCCTGAAATTGTCCCCTTCCCCATTCCCAGTCAGGAATGTTTCCATCTGATCCAGCTGTCTCTTTTCCATTCTCCAGAAATGAAAGGAGAGCCTGCGGAGAAAGAAGCATTTCCGGGAGGAAGCAGTGGTTGCATGCCAGCCTCAGCTCCAGGAAGGGAGGCCATGCCAGGCACAGGCACAGGAAGTAATTGCTGTGCCTCTGGGCCTGAGCCCTGCTGAGGCTTGAGCTGCCCTCTCTGCTGTTTGGCAGTGCGGGCACAGCCTGGACTAGAGCAGCACAGCCCAGGGGAATTATCCCGAGCAGGCGCAGGGCACTGAGCAGTCCTGCTGGGGTCCCTCCATGGGAGACATGTCCTGAAAGCTGGCAGCGACTGCACTGGGTGCCCACGGTGGGGAAAGGACAGAGGGGGAGAGCAAGGCTCCAGTGTGTCTTGAGAGGGCCTGGCTGTTTGCCCTTGGGATCTGGAGGGTTTCCCCACAGAAGGAGGGCAGGAGGGACAGAGGGAGGGCAGGATGGATAGCTGTGGCACTGCCTGCTGCAGTTTGCCCCAGGGATTTAGGGAGGATTTCTTCTGTGTGTGAGGGGGAGAGTCCCAGGTCCCTGCACTGCTGCAGCCACCCCTCCCAGGGATGTTGCTGAGGGCAGGGAAATAGTGTGGAGAGTGACCAGGAGCAAGCCCAGAGCTCCCCAGTCCCCTGGGCAGCTTTGGCCATGTCTATTCACATCTGGCTCCCATGGCCTTACCCGACTCCCTGGCAGTGCCCAGTTCCCTGTGGCAGAAAGAGATCCCAGCACACACTGGAAAATGTTCTCATCTGTGCTGCATTGTAGATGAGGGTGCTGGGAAGGCTTCTCCATCAGCTTGGATGAAGAAAGTTTTGAAGCCCTTGGAGCCTCCTGCAGGTATGTTCTCAGTGTGCCACCAAGGAAGAATTGTAGACAAGCGGGCAGGCACCAGGTGACAGAAGCTTCTGTGGCTGTTGTGTTACAGATGTGTCTACAGGGAAGACTTCTCCAGCTTCTCCAGCTGCTACCTTGGATGCTGCACTCAAGCCCAGCTCCCATCTCAGGGGTGAGTAGTGTGTCCCTGCTGACCCCACAGGCTGAGCCCTGCTTTTCTGGGATCCATTCCTGGGAAATGGAAATATTTTTCTCTAAGGTACTCCAACAGGGAAAATCCAAGATACAACAGATAAGATATCCCTGGAACCATCCAAACAGATGAGGCAAGAGCTGAAGGAACCCCTGCAGACAAGAGAAGGTGGGTGCATTTGCCTCATGCTTCCCCTGGGAGTCAGCAGCCGGGGGCTTTGGCTGCACATCTGGACACGCCATGCCCGGCACAGCGGGAAGGGATCCATGGCAGCCTCGCTGCCCCGCTGCTGCTTTCACGCCCTGCAGGGCTGTTTCCCAGCCTGGCCTTGCTGCAGCTTCTGCCTAGCCTCTGCAGGAAGGTATTTGGCATCAGCTGACAGGCCATGCCCAAACTGTAAGACACCCTGAGATCCCCCACTATATCCAGCCCTGCAGATTAGGAAAAGGGTGGCTGTTTGGAGGTGGAAGTGCTCTCATCATGCCACTGTAACCTGGCCATTTTCCTGCTCCATAAATTTCACAAATATTACCTCTGATGCCACCGCCCAAGTGGGGAAGAGCCCCATCTGATGCAGCTGTCTCCCTTCCTTTGTCAAGAGATGGACATAGTGCTTCAGTGGAAGGTGGCATTTCTTGAAGGAAGCACTCCATCTTCGGTGCCAGCCCCTGTTGCAGGAAGGAAGGCGATGGCAGACACGGGCACAGGCACAGCAGGTAATTGCTGTGCCGGCTCAGGCCTGGCCGGGGCTGTGTGGCAGCAGCTCTTCCCCCAGTGCCTGCCCTTGCCCGGCCCGGCAGCAGCCAAAGCTGGAGGCGCCTCGGCTTCCAGGCCTCTGGAGCTGGTTCAGAGCCCTGGGGAAACGGGACTGGTGCAGCAACGTCCCTGGCGCTGCAGCTGCTGCGGAGCTGGCCCTGAGTGCCCAGAGGCCCAAGGCACAGGAGCAGCCCCGAGCGGGAGCCCTGCCACCAGCCCAGGGCCAGAGCCAGCCCTGGCACACAATGGAAACAGTTCTCATCTTGGTTTGCTTCCAGACTGGGATGCTGGGAAGGATTCTCCATTAGCCTGGCGCTCTGAAGTTGTGAAGCCCTCTGAGCATTCTGCAGGTATGTTCTCACTGTCCCACCAAGGCGTAATGTTTGACTGACTGGTAAGAACCAGGTGACAGAAGCTTCTGTGGCTGTTGTGTTACAGGCGTGTCTGCAGGGACGACCTCACCAACTCCTACCTTGGATGCTGCACAAAAGGCCAGCTCCCATGGCAGGGGTGAGTAGTGTGTCCCTGCTGACCCCTCAGGCTGAGCCCTGCTTTTGTGGGGTCCATTGCTGGGAAATGGAACTACTTTCTCTTAAGGTCCTCTGACAGGAGAGACCAAAGACATGGCAGGCAGGAAATTCCAGGACCTATTAGAAATCATGTGGCAAATGCTGAAGGAATGTCTGCAGAGAAGACAAGGTGGGTGCATTTCCCTCATGCTGCTCCTGGGACTCAGCAGCCAGGGGCTTTGGCTGCACATCTGGACACGCCGTGCCCGGCACAGCAGGAAGGGATCCATGGCAGCCTCGCTGCCCCGCTGCTGCTTTCACGCCCTGCAGGGCTGTTTCCCAGCCTGGCCTGGCTGCAGCTTCTGCCCAGCCTCTGCAGAAAGGCATTTGGCATCAGCTGGCAGACAGCCCCAATTGCACCACAGGCCATGCCCACCCTCAGATGCCCTGCAATTTCCTGGTGTCCAGGCAGATCAGATGTTGGGGCTGTTTGGGGAAGGAAGCAGCCTTGGGTTGTCCCAAAATCCTGGGTGTTTTCTGATCCTTATGCATTCCTTTCACAAGTGATGCCTCCTGAAATTGTCCCCTTCCCCATTCCCAGTCAGGAATGTTTTCATCTGATCCAGCTGTCTCTTTTCCATTCTCCAGAAATGAAAGGAGAGCCTGCGGAGAAAGAAGCATTTCCCGGAGGAAGCAGTGGTTGCATGCCAGCCTCAGCTCCAGGAAGGGAGGCCATGCCAGGCACAGGCACAGGAGGTAATTGCTGTGCCTCTGTGCCTGAGCCCTGCTGAGGCTTGAGCTGCCCTCTCTGCTGTTTGGCAGTGCGGGCACAGCCTGGACTAGAGCGGCACAGCCCAGGGGAATTATCCCGAGCAGGCTCAGGGCACTGAGCAGTCCTGCTGGGGTCCCTCCATGGGAGACATGTCCTGAAACCTGACAGCGACTGCACGGGGTGCCCACGGTGGGGAAAGGACAGAGGGGGAGAGCAAGGCTCCAGTGTGTCCTGAGAGGGCCTGGCTGTTTGCCCTTGGGATCTGGGGGGTTTCCCCACAGAAGGAGGGCAGGAGGGACAGAGGGAGGGCAGGATGGATAGCTGTGGCACTGCCTGCTGCAGTTTTCCCCCATGCTTTAGGGAGGATTTCTTCTGTGTGTGAGGGGGAGAGTCCCAGGTCCCTGCACTGCTGCAGCCACCCCTCCCAGGGATGTTGCTGAGGGCAGGGAAAGAGTGTGGAGAGTGACCAGGAGCCAGCCCAGAGCTCCCCAGGCCCCTGGGCAGCTTTGGCCATGTCTATTCACATCTGGCTCCCATGGCCTTACCCGACTCCCTGGCAGTGCCCAGTTCCCTGTGGCAGAAAGAGATCCCAGCACACCCTGGAAAATGTTCTCATCTGTGCTGCATTGTAGATGAGGGTGCTGGGAAGGCTTCTCCATCAGTTTGGATGAAGAAAGTTTTGAAGCCCTTGGAGCCTCCTGCAGGTATGTTCTCAGTGTGCCACCAAGGAAGAATTGTAGACAAGCGGGCAGGCACCAGGTGACAGAAGCTTCTGTGGCTGTTGTGTTACAGATGTGTCTACAGGGAAGACTTCTCCAGCTTCTCCAGCTGCTACCTTGGATGCTGCACTCAAGCCCAGCTCCCATCTCAGGGGTGAGTAGTGTGTCCCTGCTGACCCCACAGGCTGAGCCCTGCTTTGCTGGGATCCATTCCTGGGAAATGGAAATATTTTTCTCTAAGGTACTCCAACAGGGAAAATCCAAGATACAACAGATAAGATATCCCTGGAACCATCCAAACAGATGAGGCAAGAGCTGAAGGAACCCCTGCAGACAAGAGAAGGTGGGTGCATTTCCCTCATGCTTCCCCTGGGACTCAGCAGCCGGGGGCTTTGGCTGCACATCTGGACACGCCATGCCCGGCACAGTGGGAAGGGATCCATGGCAGCCTCGCTGCCGCGCTGCTGCTTTCACGCCCTGCAGGGCTGTTTGCCAGCCTGGCCTGGCTGCAGCTTCTGCCCAGCTTCTGTAGGAAGTTATTTGGCATCAGCTGACAGGCCATGCCCAAACTGTAAGACACCCTGAGATCCCCCACTATATCCAGCCCTGCAGATTAGGAAAAGGGTGGCTGTTTGGAGGTGGAAGTGCTCTCATCATGCCACTGTAACCTGGCCATTTTCCTGCTCCATAAATTTCACAAATATTACCTCTGATGCCACCACCCAAGTGGGGAACAGCCCCATCTGATGCAGCTGTCTCCCTTCCTTTGTCAAGAGATGGACATAGTGCTTCAGTGGAAGTTGGCATTTCTTGAAGGAAGCACTCCATCTTCGGTGCCAGCCCCTGTTGCAGGAAGGAAGGCAAAGCCAGACACGGGCACAGGCACAGCAGGTAATTGCTGTGCCGGCTCAGGCCTGGCCGGGGCTGTGTGGCAGCAGCTCTTCCCCCAGTGCCTGCCCTTGCCCGGCCCGGCAGCAGCCAAAGCTGGAGGCGCCTCGGCTTCCAGGCCTCTGGAGCTGGTTCAGAGCCCTGGGGAAACGGGACTGGTGCAGCAACGTCCCTGGCGCTGCAGCTGCTGCGGAGCTGGCCCTGAGTGCCCAGAGGCCCAAGGCACAGGAGCAGCCCCGAGCGGGAGCCCTGCCACCAGCCCAGGGCCAGAGCCAGCCCTGGCACACAATGGAAACAGTTCTCATCTTGGTTTGCTTCCAGACTGGGATGCTGGGAAGGATTCTCCATTAGCCTGGCGCTCTGAAGTTGTGAAGCCCTCTGAGCATTCTGCAGGTATGTTCTCACTGTCCCACCAAGGCGTAATGTTTGACTGACTGGTAAGAACCAGGTGACAGAAGCTTCTGTGGCTGTTGTGTTACAGGCGTGTCTGCAGGGACGACCTCACCAACTCCTACCTTGGATGCTGCACAAAAGGCCAGCTCCCATGGCAGGGGTGAGTAGTGTGTCCCTGCTGACCCCTCAGGCTGAGCCCTGCTTTTGTGGGGTCCATTGCTGGGAAATGGAACTACTTTCTCTTAAGGTCCTCTGACAGGAGAGACCAAAGACATGGCAGGCAGGAAATTCCAGGACCTATTAGAAATCATGTGGCAAATGCTGAAGGAATGTCTGCAGAGAAGACAAGGTGGGTGCATTTCCCTCATGCTGCTCCTGGGACTCAGCAGCCAGGGGCTTTGGCTGCACATCTGGACACGCCGTGCCCGGCACAGCAGGAAGGGATCCATGGCAGCCTCGCTGCCCCGCTGCTGCTTTCACGCCCTGCAGGGCTGTTTCCCAGCCTGGCCTGGCTGCAGCTTCTGCCCAGCCTCTGCAGAAAGGCATTTGGCATCAGCTGGCAGACAGCCCCAATTGCACCACAGGCCATGCCCACCCTCAGATGCCCTGCAATTTCCTGGTGTCCAGGCAGATCAGATGTTGGGGCTGTTTGGGGAAGGAAGCAGCCTTGGGTTGTCCCAAAATCCTGGGTGTTTTCTGATCCTTATGCATTCCTTTCACAAGTGATGCCTCCTGAAATTGTCCCCTTCCCCATTCCCAGTCAGGAATGTTTTCATCTGATCCAGCTGTCTCTTTTCCATTCTCCAGAAATGAAAGGAGAGCCTGCAGAGAAAGAAGCATTTCCCGGAGGAAGCAGTGGTTGCATGCCAGCCTCAGCTCCAGGAAGGGAGGCCATGCCAGGCACAGGCACAGGAGGTAATTGCTGTGCCTCTGTGCCTGAGCCCTGCTGAGGCTTGAGCTGCCCTCTCTGCTGTTTGGCAGTGCGGGCACAGCCTGGACTAGAGCGGCACAGCCCAGGGGAATTATCCCGAGCAGGCTCAGGGCACTGAGCAGTCCTGCTGGGGTCCCTCCATGGGAGACATGTCCTGAAACCTGACAGCGACTGCACGGGGTGCCCACGGTGGGGAAAGGACAGAGGGGGAGAGCAAGGCTCCAGTGTGTCCTGAGAGGGCCTGGCTGTTTGCCCTTGGGATCTGGGGGGTTTCCCCACAGAAGGAGGGCAGGAGGGACAGAGGGAGGGCAGGATGGATAGCTGTGGCACTGCCTGCTGCAGTTTTCCCCCATGCTTTAGGGAGGATTTCTTCTGTGTGTGAGGGGGAGAGTCCCAGGTCCCTGCACTGCTGCAGCCACCCCTCCCAGGGATGTTGCTGAGGGCAGGGAAAGAGTGTGGAGAGTGACCAGGAGCCAGCCCAGAGCTCCCCAGGCCCCTGGGCAGCTTTGGCCATGTCTATTCACATCTGGCTGCCATGGCCTTACCCGACTCCCTGGCAGTGCCCAGTTCCCTGTGGCAGAAAGAGATCCCAGCACACCCTGGAAAATGTTCTCATCTGTGCTGCATTGTAGATGAGGGTGCTGGGAAGGCTTCTCCATCAGCTTGGATGAAGAAAGTTTTGAAGCCCTTGGAGCCTCCTGCAGGTATGTTCTCAGTGTGCCACCAAGGAAGAATTGTAGACAAGCGGGCAGGCACCAGGTGACAGAAGCTTCTGTGGCTGTTGTGTTACAGATGTGTCTACAGGGAAGACTTCTCCAGCTTCTCCAGCTGCTACCTTGGATGCTGCACTCAAGCCCAGCTCCCATCTCAGGGGTGAGTAGTGTGTCCCTGCTGACCCCACAGGCTGAGCCCTGCTTTTCTGGGATCCATTCCTGGGAAATGGAAATATTTTTCTCTAAGGTACTCCAACAGGGAAAATCCAAGATACAACAGATAAGATATCCCTGGAACCATCCAAACAGATGAGGCAAGAGCTGAAGGAACCCCTGCAGACAAGAGAAGGTGGGTGCATTTCCCTCATGCTTCCCCTGGGACTCAGCAGCCGGGGGCTTTGGCTGCACATCTGGACACGCCATGCCCGGCACAGTGGGAAGGGATCCATGGCAGCCTCGCTGCCGCGCTGCTGCTTTCACGCCCTGCAGGGCTGTTTGCCAGCCTGGCCTGGCTGCAGCTTCTGCCCAGCTTCTGTAGGAAGTTATTTGGCATCAGCTGACAGGCCATGCCCAAACTGTAAGACACCCTGAGATCCCCCACTATATCCAGCCCTGCAGATTAGGAAAAGGGTGGCTGTTTGGAGGTGGAAGTGCTCTCATCATGCCACTGTAACCTGGCCATTTTCCTGCTCCATAAATTTCACAAATATTACCTCTGATGCCACCACCCAAGTGGGGAACAGCCCCATCTGATGCAGCTGTCTCCCTTCCTTTGTCAAGAGATGGACATAGTGCTTCAGTGGAAGTTGGCATTTCTTGAAGGAAGCACTCCATCTTCGGTGCCAGCCCCTGTTGCAGGAAGGAAGGCGATGGCAGACACGGGCACAGGCACAGCAGGTAATTGCTGTGCCGTGCTCAGCCCTGGCCGGGGCTGTGTGGCAGCAGCTCTTCCCCCAGTGCCTGCCCTTGCCCAGCCCGGCAGCAGCCAAAGCTGGAGGCGCCTCGGCTTCCAGGCCTCTGGAGCTGGTTCAGAGCCCTGGGGAAACGGGACTGGTGCAGCAACGTCCCTGGCGCTGCAGCTGCTGCGGAGCTGGCCCTGAGTGCCCAGAGGCCCAAGGCACAGGAGCAGCCCCGAGCGGGAGCCCTGCCGCCAGCCCAGGGCCAGAGCCAGCCCTGGCACACAATGGAAACAGTTCTCATCTTGGTTTGCTTCCAGACTGGGATGCTGGGAAGGATTCTCCATTAGCCTGGCGCTCTGAAGTTGTGAAGCCCTCTGAGCATTCTGCAGGTATGTTCTCACTGTCCCACCAAGGCGTAATGTTTGACTGACTGGTAAGAACCAGGTGACAGAAGCTTCTGTGGCTGTTGTGTTACAGGCGTGTCTGCAGGGACGACCTCACCAACTCCTACCTTGGATGCTGCACAAAAGGCCAGCTCCCATGGCAGGGGTGAGTAGTGTGTCCCTGCTGACCCCTCAGGCTGAGCCCTGCTTTTGTGGGGTCCATTGCTGGGAAATGGAACTACTTTCTCTTAAGGTCCTCTGACAGGAGAGACCAAAGACATGGCAGGCAGGAAATTCCAGGACCTATTAGAAATCATGTGGCAAATGCTGAAGGAATGTCTGCAGAGAAGACAAGGTGGGTGCATTTCCCTCATGCTGCTCCTGGGACTCAGCAGCCAGGGGCTTTGGCTGCACATCTGGACACGCCGTGCCCGGCACAGCAGGAAGGGATCCATGGCAGCCTCGCTGCCCCGCTGCTGCTTTCACGCCCTGCAGGGCTGTTTCCCAGCCTGGCCTGGCTGCAGCTTCTGCCCAGCCTCTGCAGAAAGGCATTTGGCATCAGCTGGCAGACAGCCCCAATTGCACCACAGGCCATGCCCACCCTCAGATGCCCTGCAATTTCCTGGTGTCCAGGCAGATCAGATGTTGGGGCTGTTTGGGGAAGGAAGCAGCCTTGGGTTGTCCCAAAATCCTGGGTGTTTTCTGATCCTTATGCATTCCTTTCACAAGTGATGCCTCCTGAAATTGTCCCCTTCCCCATTCCCAGTCAGGAATGTTTTCATCTGATCCAGCTGTCTCTTTTCCATTCTCCAGAAATGAAAGGAGAGCCTGCGGAGAAAGAAGCATTTCCCGGAGGAAGCAGTGGTTGCATGCCAGCCTCAGCTCCAGGAAGGGAGGCCATGCCAGGCACAGGCACAGGAGGTAATTGCTGTGCCTCTGTGCCTGAGCCCTGCTGAGGCTTGAGCTGCCCTCTCTGCTGTTTGGCAGTGCGGGCACAGCCTGGACTAGAGCGGCACAGCCCAGGGGAATTATCCCGAGCAGGCTCAGGGCACTGAGCAGTCCTGCTGGGGTCCCTCCATGGGAGACATGTCCTGAAACCTGACAGCGACTGCACGGGGTGCCCACGGTGGGGAAAGGACAGAGGGGGAGAGCAAGGCTCCAGTGTGTCCTGAGAGGGCCTGGCTGTTTGCCCTTGGGATCTGGGGGGTTTCCCCACAGAAGGAGGGCAGGAGGGACAGAGGGAGGGCAGGATGGATAGCTGTGGCACTGCCTGCTGCAGTTTTCCCCCATGCTTTAGGAAGGATTTCTTCTGTGTGTGAGGGGGAGAGTCCCAGGTCCCTGCACTGCTGCAGCCACCCCTCCCAGGGATGTTGCTGAGGGCAGGGAAAGAGTGTGGAGAGTGACCAGGAGCCAGCCCAGAGCTCCCCAGGCCCCTGGGCAGCTTTGGCCATGTCTATTCACATCTGGCTGCCATGGCCTTACCTGACTCCCTGGCAGTGCCCAGTTCCCTGTGGCAGAAAGAGATCCCAGCACACCCTGGAAAATGTTCTCATCTGTGCTGCATTGTAGATGAGGGTGCTGGGAAGGCTTCTCCATCAGCTTGGATGAAGAAAGTTTTGAAGCCCTTGGAGCCTCCTGCAGGTATGTTCTCAGTGTGCCACCAAGGAAGAATTGTAGACAAGCGGGCAGGCACCAGGTGACAGAAGCTTCTGTGGCTGTTGTGTTACAGATGTGTCTACAGGGAAGACTTCTCCAGCTTCTCCAGCTGCTACCTTGGATGCTGCACTCAAGCCCAGCTCCCATCTCAGGGGTGAGTAGTGTGTCCCTGCTGACCCCACAGGCTGAGCCCTGCTTTTCTGGGATCCATTCCTGGGAAATGGAAATATTTTTCTCTAAGGTACTCCAACAGGGAAAATCCAAGATACAACAGATAAGATATCCCTGGAACCATCCAAACAGATGAGGCAAGAGCTGAAGGAACCCCTGCAGACAAGAGAAGGTGGGTGCATTTCCCTCATGCTTCCCCTGGGACTCAGCAGCCGGGGGCTTTGGCTGCACATCTGGACACGCCATGCCCGGCACAGTGGGAAGGGATCCATGGCAGCCTCGCTGCCGCGCTGCTGCTTTCACGCCCTGCAGGGCTGTTTGCCAGCCTGGCCTGGCTGCAGCTTCTGCCCAGCTTCTGTAGGAAGTTATTTGGCATCAGCTGACAGGCCATGCCCAAACTGTAAGACACCCTGAGATCCCCCACTATATCCAGCCCTGCAGATTAGGAAAAGGGTGGCTGTTTGGAGGTGGAAGTGCTCTCATCATGCCACTGTAACCTGGCCATTTTCCTGCTCCATAAATTTCACAAATATTACCTCTGATGCCACCACCCAAGTGGGGAACAGCCCCATCTGATGCAGCTGTCTCCCTTCCTTTGTCAAGAGATGGACATAGTGCTTCAGTGGAAGTTGGCATTTCTTGAAGGAAGCACTCCATCTTCGGTGCCAGCCCCTGTTGCAGGAAGGAAGGCAAAGCCAGACACGGGCACAGGCACAGCAGGTAATTGCTGTGCCGGCTCAGGCCTGGCCGGGGCTGTGTGGCAGCAGCTCTTCCCCCAGTGCCTGCCCTTGCCCGGCCCGGCAGCAGCCAAAGCTGGAGGCGCCTCGGCTTCCAGGCCTCTGGAGCTGGTTCAGAGCCCTGGGGAAACGGGACTGGTGCAGCAACGTCCCTGGCGCTGCAGCTGCTGCGGAGCTGGCCCTGAGTGCCCAGAGGCCCAAGGCACAGGAGCAGCCCCGAGCGGGAGCCCTGCCACCAGCCCAGGGCCAGAGCCAGCCCTGGCACACAATGGAAACAGTTCTCATCTTGGTTTGCTTCCAGACTGGGATGCTGGGAAGGATTCTCCATTAGCCTGGCGCTCTGAAGTTGTGAAGCCCTCTGAGCATTCTGCAGGTATGTTCTCACTGTCCCACCAAGGCGTAATGTTTGACTGACTGGTAAGAACCAGGTGACAGAAGCTTCTGTGGCTGTTGTGTTACAGGCGTGTCTGCAGGGACGACCTCACCAACTCCTACCTTGGATGCTGCACAAAAGGCCAGCTCCCATGGCAGGGGTGAGTAGTGTGTCCCTGCTGACCCCTCAGGCTGAGCCCTGCTTTTGTGGGGTCCATTGCTGGGAAATGGAACTACTTTCTCTTAAGGTCCTCTGACAGGAGAGACCAAAGACATGGCAGGCAGGAAATTCCAGGACCTATTAGAAATCATGTGGCAAATGCTGAAGGAATGTCTGCAGAGAAGACAAGGTGGGTGCATTTCCCTCATGCTGCTCCTGGGACTCAGCAGCCAGGGGCTTTGGCTGCACATCTGGACACGCCGTGCCCGGCACAGCAGGAAGGGATCCATGGCAGCCTTGCTGCCCCGCTGCTGCTTTCACGCCCTGCAGGGCTGTTTCCCAGCCTGGCCTGGCTGCAGCTTCTGCCCAGCCTCTGCAGAAAGGCATTTGGCATCAGCTGGCAGACAGCCCCAATTGCACCACAGGCCATGCCCACCCTCAGATGCCCTGCAATTTCCTGGTGTCCAGGCAGATCAGATGTTGGGGCTGTTTGGGGAAGGAAGCAGCCTTGGGTTGTCCCAAAATCCTGGGTGTTTTCTGATCCTTATGCATTCCTTTCACAAGTGATGCCTCCTGAAATTGTCCCCTTCCCCATTCCCAGTCAGGAATGTTTTCATCTGATCCAGCTGTCTCTTTTCCATTCTCCAGAAATGAAAGGAGAGCCTGCGGAGAAAGAAGCATTTCCCGGAGGAAGCAGTGGTTGCATGCCAGCCTCAGCTCCAGGAAGGGAGGCCATGCCAGGCACAGGCACAGGAGGTAATTGCTGTGCCTCTGTGCCTGAGCCCTGCTGAGGCTTGAGCTGCCCTCTCTGCTGTTTGGCAGTGCGGGCACAGCCTGGACTAGAGCGGCACAGCCCAGGGGAATTATCCCGAGCAGGCTCAGGGCACTGAGCAGTCCTGCTGGGGTCCCTCCATGGGAGACATGTCCTGAAACCTGGCAGCGACTGCACGGGGTGCCCACGGTGGGGAAAGGACAGAGGGGGAGAGCAAGGCTCCAGTGTGTCCTGAGAGGGCCTGGCTGTTTGCCCTTGGGATCTGGGGGGTTTCCCCACAGAAGGAGGGCAGGAGGGACAGAGGGAGGGCAGGATGGATAGCTGTGGCACTGCCTGCTGCAGTTTTCCCCCATGCTTTAGGGAGGATTTCTTCTGGGTGTGAGGGGGAGAGTCCCAGGTCCCTGCACTGCTGCAGCCACCCCTCCCAGGGATGTTGCTGAGGGCAGGGAAAGAGTGTGGAGAGTGACCAGGAGCCAGCCCAGAGCTCCCCAGGCCCCTGGGCAGCTTTGGCCATGTCTATTCACATCTGGCTCCCATGGCCTTACCCGACTCCCTGGCAGTGCCCAGTTCCCTGGGGCAGAAAGAGATCCCAGCACACCCTGGAAAATGTTCTCATCTGTGCTGCATTGTAGATGAGGGTGCTGGGAAGGCTTCTCCATCAGCTTGGATGAATAAAGTTTTGAAGCCCTTGGAGCCTCCTGCAGGTATGTTCTCAGTGTGCCACCAAGGAAGAATTGTAGACAAGCGGGCAGGCACCAGGTGACAGAAGCTTCTGTGGCTGTTGTGTTACAGATGTGTCTACAGGGAAGACTTCTCCAGCTTCTCCAGCTGCTACCTTGGATGCTGCACTCAAGCCCAGCTCCCATCTCAGGGGTGAGTAGTGTGTCCCTGCTGACCCCACAGGCTGAGCCCTGCTTTTCTGGGATCCATTCCTGGGAAATGGAAATATTTTTCTCTAAGGTACTCCAACAGGGAAAATCCAAGATACAACAGATAAGATATCCCTGGAACCATCCAAACAGATGAGGCAAGAGCTGAAGGAACCCCTGCAGACAAGAGAAGGTGGGTGCATTTCCCTCATGCTTCCCCTGGGAGTCAGCAGCCGGGGGCTTTGGCTGCACATCTGGACACGCCATGCCCGGCACAGCGGGAAGGGATCCATGGCAGCCTCGCTGCCGCGCTGCTGCTTTCACGCCCTGCAGGGCTGTTTGCCAGCCTGGCCTGGCTGCAGCTTCTGCCCAGCTTCTGTAGGAAGTTATTTGGCATCAGCTGACAGGCCATGCCCAAACTGTAAGACACCCTGAGATCCCCCACTATATCCAGCCCTGCAGATTAGGAAAAGGGTGGCTGTTTGGAGGTGGAAGTGCTCTCATCATGCCACTGTAACCTGGCCATTTTCCTGCTCCATAAATTTCACAAATATTACCTCTGATGCCACCACCCAAGTGGGGAACAGCCCCATCTGATGCAGCTGTCTCCCTTCCTTTGTCAAGAGATGGACATAGTGCTTCAGTGGAAGTTGGCATTTCTTGAAGGAAGCACTCCATCTTCGGTGCCAGCCCCTGTTGCAGGAAGGAAGGCGATGGCAGACACGGGCACAGGCACAGCAGGTAATTGCTGTGCCGGCTCAGGCCTGGCCGGGGCTGTGTGGCAGCAGCTCTTCCCCCAGTGCCTGCCCTTGCCCGGCCCGGCAGCAGCCAAAGCTGGAGGCGCCTCGGCTTCCAGGCCTCTGGAGCTGGTTCAGAGCCCTGGGGAAACGGGACTGGTGCAGCAACGTCCCTGGCGCTGCAGCTGCTGCGGAGCTGGCCCTGAGTGCCCAGAGGCCCAAGGCACAGGAGCAGCCCCGAGCGGGAGCCCTGCCGCCAGCCCAGGGCCAGAGCCAGCCCTGGCACACAATGGAAACAGTTCTCATCTTGGTTTGCTTCCAGACTGGGATGCTGGGAAGGATTCTCCATTAGCCTGGCGCTCTGAAGTTGTGAAGCCATCTGAGCATTCTGCAGGTATGTTCTCACTGTCCCACCAAGGCGTAATGTTTGACTGACTGGTAAGAACCAGGTGACAGAAGCTTCTGTGGCTGTTGTGTTACAGGCGTGTCTGCAGGGACGACCTCACCAACTCCTACCTTGGATGCTGCACAAAAGGCCAGCTCCCATGGCAGGGGTGAGTAGTGTGTCCCTGCTGACCCCTCAGGCTGAGCCCTGCTTTTGTGGGGTCCATTGCTGGGAAATGGAACTACTTTCTCTTAAGGTCCTCTGACAGGAGAGACCAAAGACATGGCAGGCAGGAAATTCCAGGACCTATTAGAAATCATGTGGCAAATGCTGAAGGAATGTCTGCAGAGAAGACAAGGTGGGTGCATTTCCCTCATGCTGCTCCTGGGACTCAGCAGCTAGGGGCTTTGGCTGCACATCTGGACACGCCGTGCCCGGCACAGCAGGAAGGGATCCATGGCAGCCTCGCTGCCCCGCTGCTGCTTTCACGCCCTGCAGGGCTGTTTCCCAGCCTGGCCTGGCTGCAGCTTCTGCCCAGCCTCTGCAGAAAGGCATTTGGCATCAGCTGGCAGACAGCCCCAATTGCACCACAGGCCATGCCCACCCTCAGATGCCCTGCAATTTCCTGGTGTCCAGGCAGATCAGATGTTGGGGCTGTTTGGGGAAGGAAGCAGCCTTGGGTTGTCCCAAAATCCTGGGTGTTTTCTGATCCTTATGCATTCCTTTCACAAGTGATGCCTCCTGAAATTGTCCCCTTCCCCATTCCCAGTCAGGAATGTTTTCATCTGATCCAGCTGTCTCTTTTCCATTCTCCAGAAATGAAAGGAGAGCCTGCGGAGAAAGAAGCATTTCCCGGAGGAAGCAGTGGTTGCATGCCAGCCTCAGCTCCAGGAAGGGAGGCCATGCCAGGCACAGGCACAGGAGGTAATTGCTGTGCCTCTGTGCCTGAGCCCTGCTGAGGCTTGAGCTGCCCTCTCTGCTGTTTGGCAGTGCGGGCACAGCCTGGACTAGAGCGGCACAGCCCAGGGGAATTATCCCGAGCAGGCTCAGGGCACTGAGCAGTCCTGCTGGGGTCCCTCCATGGGAGACATGTCCTGAAACCTGACAGCGACTGCACGGGGTGCCCACGGTGGGGAAAGGACAGAGGGGGAGAGCAAGGCTCCAGTGTGTCCTGAGAGGGCCTGGCTGTTTGCCCTTGGGATCTGGGGGGTTTCCCCACAGAAGGAGGGCAGGAGGGACAGAGGGAGGGCAGGATGGATAGCTGTGGCACTGCCTGCTGCAGTTTTCCCCCATGCTTTAGGGAGGATTTCTTCTGTGTGTGAGGGGGAGAGTCCCAGGTCCCTGCACTGCTGCAGCCACCCCTCCCAGGGATGTTGCTGAGGGCAGGGAAAGAGTGTGGAGAGTGACCAGGAGCCAGCCCAGAGCTCCCCAGGCCCCTGGGCAGCTTTGGCCATGTCTATTCACATCTGGCTGCCATGGCCTTACCCGACTCCCTGGCAGTGCCCAGTTCCCTGTGGCAGAAAGAGATCCCAGCACACCCTGGAAAATGTTCTCATCTGTGCTGCATTGTAGATGAGGGTGCTGGGAAGGCTTCTCCATCAGCTTGGATGAAGAAAGTTTTGAAGCCCTTGGAGCCTCCTGCAGGTATGTTCTCAGTGTGCCACCAAGGAAGAATTGTAGACAAGCGGGCAGGCACCAGGTGACAGAAGCTTCTGTGGCTGTTGTGTTACAGATGTGTCTACAGGGAAGACTTCTCCAGCTTCTCCAGCTGCTACCTTGGATGCTGCACTCAAGCCCAGCTCCCATCTCAGGGGTGAGTAGTGTGTCCCTGCTGACCCCACAGGCTGAGCCCTGCTTTTCTGGGATCCATTCCTGGGAAATGGAAATATTTTTCTCTAAGGTACTCCAACAGGGAAAATCCAAGATACAACAGATAAGATATCCCTGGAACCATCCAAACAGATGAGGCAAGAGCTGAAGGAACCCCTGCAGACAAGAGAAGGTGGGTGCATTTCCCTCATGCTTCCCCTGGGACTCAGCAGCCGGGGGCTTTGGCTGCACATCTGGACACGCCATGCCCGGCACAGCGGGAAGGGATCCATGGCAGCCTCGCTGCCGCGCTGCTGCTTTCACGCCCTGCAGGGCTGTTTCCCAGCCTGGCCTGGCTGCAGCTTCTGCCTAGCCTCTGCAGGAAGGCATTTGGCATCAGCTGACAGGCCATGCCCAAACTGTAAGACACCCTGAGATCCCCCACTATATCCAGCCCTGCAGATTAGGAAAAGGGTGGCTGTTTGGAGGTGGAAGTGCTCTCATCATGCCACTGTAACCTGGCCATTTTCCTGCTCCATAAATTTCACAAATATTACCTCTGATGCCACCGCCCAAGTGGGGAAGAGCCCCATCTGATGCAGCTGTCTCCCTTCCTTTGTCAAGAGATGGACATAGTGCTTCAGTGGAAGTTGGCATTTCTTGAAGGAAGCACTCCATCTTCGGTGCCAGCCCCTGCTGCAGGAAGGAAGGCAAAGCCAGACACGGGCACAGGCACAGCAGGTAATTGCTGTGCCGTGCTCAGCCCTGGCCGGGGCTGTGTGGCAGCAGCTCTTCCCCCAGGGCCTGCCCTTGCCCGGCCCGGCAGCAGCCAAAGCTGGAGGCGCCTCGGCTTCCAGGCCTCTGGAGCTGGTTCAGAGCCCTGGGGAAACGGGACTGGTGCAGCAACGTCCCTGGCGCTGCAGCTGCTGCGGAGCTGGCCCTGAGTGCCCAGAGGCCCAAGGCACAGGAGCAGCCCCGAGCGGGAGCCCTGCCGCCAGCCCAGGGCCAGAGCCAGCCCTGGCACACAATGGAAACAGTTCTCATCTTGGTTTGCTTCCAGACTGGGATGCTGGGAAGGATTCTCCATTAGCCTGGCGCTCTGAAGTTGTGAAGCCATCTGAGCATTCTGCAGGTATGTTCTCACTGTCCCACCAAGGCGTAATGTTTGACTGACTGGTAAGAACCAGGTGACAGAAGCTTCTGTGGCTGTTGTGTTACAGGCGTGTCTGCAGGGACGACCTCACCAACTCCTACCTTGGATGCTGCACAAAAGGCCAGCTCCCATGGCAGGAGTGAGTAGTGTGTCCCTGCTGCCCCCTCAGGCTGAGCCCTGCTTTTGTGGGGTCCATTGCTGGGAAATGGAACTACTTTCTCTTAAGGTCCTCTGACAGGAAAGACCAAAGACATGGCAGGCAGGAAATTCCAGGACCCATTAGAAATCATGTGGCAAATGCTGAAGGAATGTCTGCAGAGAAGACAAGGTGGGTGCATTTCCCTCATGCTGCTCCTGGGACTCAGCAGCCAGGGGCTTTGGCTGCACATCTGGACACGCCGTGCCCGGCACAGCAGGAAGGGATCCATGGCAGCCTCGCTGCCCCGCTGCTGCTTTCACGCCCTGCAGGGCTGTTTCCCAGCCTGGCCTGGCTGCAGCTTCTGCCCAGCCTCTGCAGAAAGGCATTTGGCATCAGCTGGCAGACAGCCCCAATTGCACCACAGGCCATGCCCACCCTCAGATGCCCTGCAATTTCCTGGTGTCCAGGCAGATCAGATGTTGGGGCTGTTTGGGGAAGGAAGCAGCCTTGGGTTGTCCCAAAATCCTGGGTGTTTTCTGATCCTTATGCATTCCTTTCACAAGTGATGCCTCCTGAAATTGTCCCCTTCCCCATTCCCAGTCAGGAATGTTTTCATCTGATCCAGCTGTCTCTTTTCCATTCTCCAGAAATGAAAGGAGAGCCTGCGGAGAAAGAAGCATTTCCCGGAGGAAGCAGTGGTTGCATGCCAGCCTCAGCTCCAGGAAGGGAGGCCATGCCAGGCACAGGCACAGGAGGTAATTGCTGTGCCTCTGTGCCTGAGCCCTGCTGAGGCTTGAGCTGCCCTCTCTGCTGTTTGGCAGTGCGGGCACAGCCTGGACTAGAGCGGCACAGCCCAGGGGAATTATCCCGAGCAGGCTCAGGGCACTGAGCAGTCCTGCTGGGGTCCCTCCATGGGAGACATGTCCTGAAACCTGGCAGCGACTGCACGGGGTGCCCACGGTGGGGAAAGGACAGAGGGGGAGAGCAAGGCTCCAGTGTGTCCTGAGAGGGCCTGGCTGTTTGCCCTTGGGATCTGGGGGGTTTCCCCACAGAAGGAGGGCAGGAGGGACAGAGGGAGGGCAGGATGGATAGCTGTGGCACTGCCTGCTGCAGTTTTCCCCCATGCTTTAGGGAGGATTTCTTCTGTGTGTGAGGGGGAGAGTCCCAGGTCCCTGCACTGCTGCAGCCACCCCTCCCAGGGATGTTGCTGAGGGCAGGGAAAGAGTGTGGAGAGTGACCAGGAGCCAGCCCAGAGCTCCCCAGGCCCCTGGGCAGCTTTGGCCATGTCTATTCACATCTGGCTCCCATGGCCTTACCCGACTCCCTGGCAGTGCCCAGTTCCCTGGGGCAGAAAGAGATCCCAGCACACCCTGGAAAATGTTCTCATCTGTGCTGCATTGTAGATGAGGGTGCTGGGAAGGCTTCTCCATCAGCTTGGATGAATAAAGTTTTGAAGCCCTTGGAGCCTCCTGCAGGTATGTTCTCAGTGTGCCACCAAGGAAGAATTGTAGACAAGCGGGCAGGCACCAGGTGACAGAAGCTTCTGTGGCTGTTGTGTTACAGATGTGTCTACAGGGAAGACTTCTCCAGCTTCTCCAGCTGCTACCTTGGATGCTGCACTCAAGCCCAGCTCCCATCTCAGGGGTGAGTAGTGTGTCCCTGCTGACCCCACAGGCTGAGCCCTGCTTTTCTGGGATCCATTCCTGGGAAATGGAAATATTTTTCTCTAAGGTACTCCAACAGGGAAAATCCAAGATACAACAGATAAGATATCCCTGGAACCATCCAAACAGATGAGGCAAGAGCTGAAGGAACCCCTGCAGACAAGAGAAGGTGGGTGCATTTGCCTCATGCTTCCCCTGGGAGTCAGCAGCCGGGGCCTTTGGCTGCACTTCTGGACACGCCATGCCCGGCACAGCGGGAAGGGATCCATGGCAGCCTCGCTGCCCCGCTGCTGCTTTCACGCCCTGCAGGGCTGTTTCCCAGCCTGGCCTTGCTGCAGCTTCTGCCTAGCCTCTGCAGGAAGGTATTTGGCATCAGCTGACAGGCCATGCCCAAACTGTAAGACACCCTGAGATCCCCCACTATATCCAGCCCTGCAGATTAGGAAAAGGGTGGCTGTTTGGAGGTGGAAGTGCTCTCATCATGCCACTGTAACCTGGCCATTTTCCTGCTCCATAAATTTCACAAATATTACCTCTGATGCCACCGCCCAAGTGGGGAAGAGCCCCATCTGATGCAGCTGTCTCCCTTCCTTTGTCAAGAGATGGACATAGTGCTTCAGTGGAAGGTGGCATTTCTTGAAGGAAGCACTCCATCTTCGGTGCCAGCCCCTGTTGCAGGAAGGAAGGCAAAGCCAGACACGGGCACAGGCACAGCAGGTAATTGCTGTGCCGGCTCAGGCCTGGCCGGGGCTGTGTGGCAGCAGCTCTTCCCCCAGTGCCTGCCCTTGCCCGGCCCGGCAGCAGCCAAAGCTGGAGGCGCCTCGGCTTCCAGGCCTCTGGAGCTGGTTCAGAGCCCTGGGGAAACGGGACTGGTGCAGCAACGTCCCTGGCGCTGCAGCTGCTGCGGAGCTGGCCCTGAGTGCCCAGAGGCCCAAGGCACAGGAGCAGCCCCGAGCGGGAGCCCTGCCGCCAGCCCAGGGCCAGAGCCAGCCCTGGCACACAATGGAAACAGTTCTCATCTTGGTTTGCTTCCAGACTGGGATGCTGGGAAGGATTCTCCATTAGCCTGGCGCTCTGAAGTTGTGAAGCCCTCTGAGCATTCTGCAGGTATGTTCTCACTGTCCCACCAAGGCGTAATGTTTGACTGACTGGTAAGAACCAGGTGACAGAAGCTTCTGTGGCTGTTGTGTTACAGGCGTGTCTGCAGGGACGACCTCACCAACTCCTACCTAGGATGCTGCACAAAAGGCCAGCTCCCATGGCAGGGGTGAGTAGTGTGTCCCTGCTGACCCCTCAGGCTGAGCCCTGCTTTTGTGGGGTCCATTGCTGGGAAATGGAACTACTTTCTCTTAAGGTCCTCTGACAGGAGAGACCAAAGACATGGCAGGCAGGAAATTCCAGGACCTATTAGAAATCATGTGGCAAATGCTGAAGGAATGTCTGCAGAGAAGACAAGGTGGGTGCATTTCCCTCATGCTGCTCCTGGGACTCAGCAGCCAGGGGCTTTGGCTGCACATCTGGACACGCCGTGCCCGGCACAGCAGGAAGGGATCCATGGCAGCCTCGCTGCCCCGCTGCTGCTTTCACGCCCTGCAGGGCTGTTTCCCAGCCTGGCCTGGCTGCAGCTTCTGCCCAGCCTCTGCAGAAAGGCATTTGGCATCAGCTGGCAGACAGCCCCAATTGCACCACAGGCCATGCCCACCCTCAGATGCCCTGCAATTTCCTGGTGTCCAGGCAGATCAGATGTTGGGGCTGTTTGGGGAAGGAAGCAGCCTTGGGTTGTCCCAAAATCCTGGGTGTTTTCTGATCCTTATGCATTCCTTTCACAAGTGATGCCTCCTGAAATTGTCCCCTTCCCCATTCCCAGTCAGGAATGTTTTCATCTGATCCAGCTGTCTCTTTTCCATTCTCCAGAAATGAAAGGAGAGCCTGCGGAGAAAGAAGCATTTCCCGGAGGAAGCAGTGGTTGCATGCCAGCCTCAGCTCCAGGAAGGGAGGCCATGCCAGGCACAGGCACAGGAGGTAATTGCTGTGCCTCTGTGCCTGAGCCCTGCTGAGGCTTGAGCTGCCCTCTCTGCTGTTTGGCAGTGCGGGCACAGCCTGGACTAGAGCAGCACAGCCCAGGGGAATTATCCCGAGCAGGCTCAGGGCACTGAGCAGTCCTGCTGGGGTCCCTCCATGGGAGACATGTCCTGAAACCTGACAGCGACTGCACGGGGTGCCCACGGTGGGGAAAGGACAGAGGGGGAGAGCAAGGCTCCAGTGTGTCCTGAGAGGGCCTGGCTGTTTGCCCTTGGGATCTGGGGGGTTTCCCCACAGAAGGAGGGCAGGAGGGACAGAGGGAGGGCAGGATGGATAGCTGTGGCACTGCCTGCTGCAGTTTTCCCCCATGCTTTAGGGAGGATTTCTTCTGTGTGTCAGGGGGAGAGTCCCAGGTCCCTGCACTGCTGCAGCCACCCCTCCCAGGGATGTTGCTGAGGGCAGGGAAAGAGTGTGGAGAGTGACCAGGAGCCAGCCCAGAGCTCCCCAGGCCCCTGGGCAGCTTTGGCCATGTCTATTCACATCTGGCTGCCATGGCCTTACCCGACTCCCTGGCAGTGCCCAGTTCCCTGTGGCAGAAAGAGATCCCAGCACACCCTGGAAAATGTTCTCATCTGTGCTGCATTGTAGATGAGGGTGCTGGGAAGGCTTCTCCATCAGCTTGGATGAATAAAGTTTTGAAGCCCTTGGAGCCTCCTGCAGGTATGTTCTCAGTGTGCCACCAAGGAAGAATTGTAGACAAGCGGGCAGGCACCAGGTGACAGAAGCTTCTGTGGCTGTTGTGTTACAGATGTGTCTACAGGGAAGACTTCTCCAGCTTCTCCAGCTGCTACCTTGGATGCTGCACTCAAGCCCAGCTCCCATCTCAGGGGTGAGTAGTGTGTCCCTGCTGACCCCACAGGCTGAGCCCTGCTTTTCTGGGATCCATTCCTGGGAAATGGAAATATTTTTCTCTAAGGTACTCCAACAGGGAAAATCCAAGATACAACAGATAAGATATCCCTGGAACCATCCAAACAGATGAGGCAAGAGCTGAAGGAACCCCTGCAGACAAGAGAAGGTGGGTGCATTTCCCTCATGCTTCCCCTGGGACTCAGCAGCCGGGGGCTTTGGCTGCACATCTGGACACGCCATGCCCGGCACAGTGGGAAGGGATCCATGGCAGCCTCGCTGCCGCGCTGCTGCTTTCACGCCCTGCAGGGCTGTTTGCCAGCCTGGCCTGGCTGCAGCTTCTGCCCAGCTTCTGTAGGAAGTTATTTGGCATCAGCTGACAGGCCATGCCCAAACTGTAAGACACCCTGAGATCCCCCACTATATCCAGCCCTGCAGATTAGGAAAAGGGTGGCTGTTTGGAGGTGGAAGTGCTCTCATCATGCCACTGTAACCTGGCCATTTTCCTGCTCCATAAATTTCACAAATATTACCTCTGATGCCACCACCCAAGTGGGGAACAGCCCCATCTGATGCAGCTGTCTCCCTTCCTTTGTCAAGAGATGGACATAGTGCTTCAGTGGAAGTTGGCATTTCTTGAAGGAAGCACTCCATCTTCGGTGCCAGCCCCTGTTGCAGGAAGGAAGGCGATGGCAGACACGGGCACAGGCACAGCAGGTAATTGCTGTGCCGTGCTCAGCCCTGGCCGGGGCTGTGTGGCAGCAGCTCTTCCCCCAGTGCCTGCCCTTGCCCGGCCCGGCAGCAGCCAAAGCTGGAGGCGCCTCGGCTTCCAGGCCTCTGGAGCTGGTTCAGAGCCCTGGGGAAACGGGACTGGTGCAGCAACGTCCCTGGCGCTGCAGCTGCTGCGGAGCTGGCCCTGAGTGCCCAGAGGCCCAAGGCACAGGAGCAGCCCCGAGCGGGAGCCCTGCCGCCAGCCCAGGGCCAGAGCCAGCCCTGGCACACAATGGAAACAGTTCTCATCTTGGTTTGCTTCCAGACTGGGATGCTGGGAAGGATTCTCCATTAGCCTGGCGCTCTGAAGTTGTGAAGCCCTCTGAGCATTCTGCAGGTATGTTCTCACTGTCCCACCAAGGCGTAATGTTTGACTGACTGGTAAGAACCAGGTGACAGAAGCTTCTGTGGCTGTTGTGTTACAGGCGTGTCTGCAGGGACGACCTCACCAACTCCTACCTTGGATGCTGCACAAAAGGCCAGCTCCCATGGCAGGGGTGAGTAGTGTGTCCCTGCTGACCCCTCAGGCTGAGCCCTGCTTTTGTGGGGTCCATTGCTGGGAAATGGAACTACTTTCTCTTAAGGTCCTCTGACAGGAGAGACCAAAGACATGGCAGGCTGGAAATTCCAGGACCCATTAGAAATCATGTGGCAAATGCTGAAGGAATGTCTGCAGAGAAGACAAGGTGGGTGCATTTCCCTCATGCTGCTCCTGGGACTTAGCAGCCAGGGGCTTTGGCTGCACATCTGGACACGCCGTGCCCGGCACAGCAGGAAGGGATCCATGGCAGCCTCGCTGCCCCGCTGCTGCTTTCACGCCCTGCAGGGCTGTTTCCCAGCCTGGCCTGGCTGCAGCTTCTGCCCAGCCTCTGCAGAAAGGCATTTGGCATCAGCTGGCAGACAGCCCCAATTGCACCACAGGCCATGCCCACCCTCAGATGCCCTGCAATTTCCTGGTGTCCAGGCAGATCAGATGTTGGGGCTGTTTGGGGAAGGAAGCAGCCTTGGGTTGTCCCAAAATCCTGGGTGTTTTCTGATCCTTATGCATTCCTTTCACAAGTGATGCCTCCTGAAATTGTCCCCTTCCCCATTCCCAGTCAGGAATGTTTCCATCTGATCCAGCTGTCTCTTTTCCATTCTCCAGAAATGAAAGGAGAGCCTGCGGAGAAAGAAGCATTTCCCGGAGGAAGCAGTGGTTGCATGCCAGCCTCAGCTCCAGGAAGGGAGGCCATGCCAGGCACAGGCACAGGAAGTAATTGCTGTGCCTCTGGGCCTGAGCCCTGCTGAGGCTTGAGCTGCCCTCTCTGCTGTTTGGCAGTGCGGGCACAGCCTGGACTAGAGCAGCACAGCCCAGGGGAATTATCCCGAGCAGGCGCAGGGCACTGAGCAGTCCTGCTGGGGTCCCTCCATGGGAGACATGTCCTGAAAGCTGGCAGCGACTGCACTGGGTGCCCACGGTGGGGAAAGGACAGAGGGGGAGAGCAAGGCTCCAGTGTGTCTTGAGAGGGCCTGGCTGTTTGCCCTTGGGATCTGGAGGGTTTCCCCACAGAAGGAGGGCAGGAGGGACAGAGGGAGGGCAGGATGGATAGCTGTGGCACTGCCTGCTGCAGTTTGCCCCAGGGCTTTAGGGAGGATTTCTTCTGTGTGTGAGGGGGAGAGTCCCAGGTCCCTGCACTGCTGCAGCCACCCCTCCCAGGGATGTTGCTGAGGGCAGGGAAAGAGTGTGGAGAGTGACCAGGAGCAAGCCCAGAGCTCCCCAGTCCCCTGGGCAGCTTTGGCCATGTCTATTCACATCTGGCTCCCATGGCCTTACCCGACTCCCTGGCAGTGCCCAGTTCCCTGTGGCAGAAAGAGATCCCAGCACACACTGGAAAATGTTCTCATCTGTGCTGCATTGTAGATGAGGGTGCTGGGAAGGCTTCTCCATCAGCTTGGATGAAGAAAGTTTTGAAGCCCTTGGAGCCTCCTGCAGGTATGTTCTCAGTGTGCCACCAAGGAAGAATTGTAGACAAGCGGGCAGGCACCAGGTGACAGAAGCTTCTGTGGCTGTTGTGTTACAGATGTGTCTACAGGGAAGACTTCTCCAGCTTCTCCAGCTGCTACCTTGGATGCTGCACTCAAGCCCAGCTCCCATCTCAGGGGTGAGTAGTGTGTCCCTGCTGACCCCACAGGCTGAGCCCTGCTTTTCTGGGATCCATTCCTGGGAAATGGAAATATTTTTCTCTAAGGTACTCCAACAGGGAAAATCCAAGATACAACAGATAAGATATCCCTGGAACCATCCAAACAGATGAGGCAAGAGCTGAAGGAACCCCTGCAGACAAGAGAAGGTGGGTGCATTTCCCTCATGCTTCCCCTGGGAGTCAGCAGCCGGGGGCTTTGGCTGCACATCTGGACACGCCATGCCCGGCACAGCGGGAAGGGATCCATGGCAGCCTCGCTGCCGCGCTGCTGCTTTCACGCCCTGCAGGGCTGTTTGCCAGCCTGGCCTGGCTGCAGCTTCTGCCCAGCTTCTGTAGGAAGTTATTTGGCATCAGCTGACAGGCCATGCCCAAACTGTAAGACACCCTGAGATCCCCCACTATATCCAGCCCTGCAGATTAGGAAAAGGGTGGCTGTTTGGAGGTGGAAGTGCTCTCATCATGCCACTGTAACCTGGCCATTTTCCTGCTCCATAAATTTCACAAATATTACCTCTGATGCCACCGCCCAAGTGGGGAAGAGCCCCATCTGATGCAGCTGTCTCCCTTCCTTTGTCAAGAGATGGACATAGTGCTTCAGTGGAAGTTGGCATTTCTTGAAGGAAGCACTCCATCTTCGGTGCCAGCCCCTGTTGCAGGAAGGAAGGCGATGGCAGACACGGGCACAGGCACAGCAGGTAATTGCTGTGCCGTGCTCAGCCCTGGCCGGGGCTGTTTCAGCAGCTCTTCCCCCAGTGCCTGCCCTTGCCCGGCCCGGCAGCAGCCAAAGCTGGAGGCGCCTCGGCTTCCAGGCCTCTGGAGCTGGTTCAGAGCCCTGGGGAAACGGGACTGGTGCAGCAACGTCCCTGGCGCTGCAGCTGCTGCGGAGCTGGCCCTGAGTGCCCAGAGGCCCAAGGCACAGGAGCAGCCCCGAGCGGGAGCCCTGCCGCCAGCCCAGGGCCAGAGCCAGCCCTGGCACACAATGGAAACAGTTCTCATCTTGGTTTGCTTCCAGACTGGGATGCTGGGAAGGATTCTCCATTAGCCTGGCGCTCTGAAGTTGTGAAGCCCTCTGAGCATTCTGCAGGTATGTTCTCACTGTCCCACCAAGGCGTAATGTTTGACTGACTGGTAAGAACCAGGTGACAGAAGCTTCTGTGGCTGTTGTGTTACAGGCGTGTCTGCAGGGACGACCTCACCAACTCCTACCTTGGATGCTGCACAAAACGCCAGCTCCCATGGCAGGGGTGAGTAGTGTGTCCCTGCTGACCCCTCAGGCTGAGCCCTGCTTTTGTGGGGTCCATTGCTGGGAAATGGAACTACTTTCTCTTAAGGTCCTCTGACAGGAGAGACCAAAGACATGGCAGGCAGGAAATTCCAGGACCTATTAGAAATCATGTGGCAAATGCTGAAGGAATGTCTGCAGAGAAGACAAGGTGGGTGCATTTCCCTCATGCTGCTCCTGGGACTCAGCAGCCAGGGGCTTTGGCTGCACATCTGGACACGCCGTGCCCGGCACAGCAGGAAGGGATCCATGGCAGCCTCGCTGCCCCGCTGCTGCTTTCACGCCCTGCAGGGCTGTTTCCCAGCCTGGCCTGGCTGCAGCTTCTGCCCAGCCTCTGCAGAAAGGCATTTGGCATCAGCTGGCAGACAGCCCCAATTGCACCACAGGCCATGCCCACCCTCAGATGCCCTGCAATTTCCTGGTGTCCAGGCAGATCAGATGTTGGGGCTGTTTGGGGAAGGAAGCAGCCTTGGGTTGTCCCAAAATCCTGGGTGTTTTCTGATCCTTATGCATTCCTTTCACAAGTGATGCCTCCTGAAATTGTCCCCTTCCCCATTCCCAGTCAGGAATGTTTTCATCTGATCCAGCTGTCTCTTTTCCATTCTCCAGAAATGAAAGGAGAGCCTGCGGAGAAAGAAGCATTTCCCGGAGGAAGCAGTGGTTGCATGCCAGCCTCAGCTCCAGGAAGGGAGGCCATGCCAGGCACAGGCACAGGAGGTAATTGCTGTGCCTCTGTGCCTGAGCCCTGCTGAGGCTTGAGCTGCCCTCTCTGCTGTTTGGCAGTGCGGGCACAGCCTGGACTAGAGCGGCACAGCCCAGGGGAATTATCCCGAGCAGGCTCAGGGCACTGAGCAGTCCTGCTGGGGTCCCTCCATGGGAGACATGTCCTGAAACCTGACAGCGACTGCACGGGGTGCCCACGGTGGGGAAAGGACAGAGGGGGAGAGCAAGGCTCCAGTGTGTCCTGAGAGGGCCTGGCTGTTTGCCCTTGGGATCTGGGGGGTTTCCCCACAGAAGGAGGGCAGGAGGGACAGGGGGAGGGCAGGATGGATAGCTGTGGCACTGCCTGCTGCAGTTTTCCCCCATGCTTTAGGGAGGATTTCTTCTGTGTGTGAGGGGGAGAGTCCCAGGTCCCTGCACTGCTGCAGCCACCCCTCCCAGGGATGTTGCTGAGGGCAGGGAAAGAGTGTGGAGAGTGACCAGGAGCCAGCCCAGAGCTCCCCAGGCCCCTGGGCAGCTTTGGCCATGTCTATTCACATCTGGCTCCCATGGCCTTACCCGACTCCCTGGCAGTGCCCAGTTCCCTGTGGCAGAAAGAGATCCCAGCACACACTGGAAAATGTTCTCATCTGTGCTGCATTGTAGATGAGGGTGCTGGGAAGGCTTCTCCATCAGCTTGGATGAAGAAAGTTTTGAAGCCCTTGGAGCCTCCTGCAGGTATGTTCTCAGTGTGCCACCAAGGAAGAATTGTAGACAAGCGGGCAGGCACCAGGTGACAGAAGCTTCTGTGGCTGTTGTGTTACAGATGTGTCTACAGGGAAGACTTCTCCAGCTTCTCCAGCTGCTACCTTGGATGCTGCACTCAAGCCCAGCTACCATCTCAGGGGTGAGTAGTGTGTCCCTGCTGACCCCACAGGCTGAGCCCTGCTTTTCTGGGATCCATTCCTGGGAAATGGAAATATTTTTCTCTAAGGTACTCCAACAGGGAAAATCCAAGATACAACAGATAAGATATCCCTGGAACCATCCAAACAGATGAGGCAAGAGCTGAAGGAACCCCTGCAGACAAGAGAAGGTGGGTGCATTTCCCTCATGCTTCCCCTGGGAGTCAGCAGCCGGGGGCTTTGGCTGCACATCTGGACACGCCATGCCCGGCACAGCGGGAAGGGATCCATGGCAGCCTCGCTGCCCCGCTGCTGCTTTCACGCCCTGCAGGGCTGTTTCCCAGCCTGGCCTTGCTGCAGCTTCTGCCTAGCCTCTGCAGGAAGGCATTTGGCATCAGCTGACAGGCCATGCCCAAACTGTAACACACCCTGAGATCCCCCACTATATCCAGCCCTGCAGATTAGGAAAAGGGTGGCTGTTTGGAGGTGGAAGTGCTCTCATCATGCCACTGTAACCTGGCCATTTTCCTGCTCCATAAATTTCACAAATATTACCTCTGATGCCACCGCCCAAGTGGGGAAGAGCCCCATCTGATGCAGCTGTCTCCCTTCCTTTCTCAAGAGATGGACATAGTGCTTCAGTGGAAGGTGGCATTTCTTGAAGGAAGCACTCCATCTTCGGTGCCAGCCCCTGTTGCAGGAAGGAAGGCAAAGCCAGACACGGGCACAGGCACAGCAGGTAATTGCTGTGCCGGGCTCAGCCCTGGCCGGGGCTGTGTGGCTGCAGCTCTTCCCCCAGGGCCTGCCCTTGCCCGGCCCGGCAGCAGCCAAAGCTGGAGGCGCCTCGGCTTCCAGGCCTCTGGAGCTGGTTCAGAGTCCCGGGGAAACGGGACTGGTGCAGCAACGTCCCTGGCGCTGCAGCTGCTGCGGAGCTGGCCCTGAGTGCCCAGAGGCCCAAGGCACAGGAGCAGCCCCGAGCGGGAGCCCTGCCGCCAGCCCAGGGCCAGAGCCAGCCCTGGCACACAATGGAAACAGTTCTCATCTTGGTTTGCTTCCAGACTGGGATGCTGGGAAGGATTCTCCATTAGCCTGGCGCTCTGAAGTTGTGAAGCACTCTGAGCATTCTGCAGGTATGTTCTCACTGTCCCACCAAGGCGTAATGTTTGACTGACTGGTAAGAACCAGGTGACAGAAGCTTCTGTGGCTGTTGTGTTACAGGCGTGTCTGCAGGGACGACCTCACCAACTCCTACCTAGGATGCTGCACAAAAGGCCAGCTCCCATGGCAGGAGTGAGTAGTGTGTCCCTGCTGCCCCCTCAGGCTGAGCCCTGCTTTTGTGGGGTCCATTGCTGGGAAATGGAACTACTTTCTCTTAAGGTCCTCTGACAGGAAAGACCAAAGACATGGCAGGCAGGAAATTCCAGGACCCATTAGAAATCATGTGGCAAATGCTGAAGGAATGTCTGCAGAGAAGAGAAGGTGGGTGCATTTCCCTCATGCTGCTCCTGGGACTCAGCAGCCGGGGGCTTTGGCTGCACATCTGGACACGTCGTGCCCGGCACAGCAGGAAGGGATCCATGGCAGCCTTGCTGCCCCGCTGCTGCTTTCACGCCCTGCAGGGCTGTTTCCCAGCCTGGCCTGGCTGCAGCTTCTGCCCAGCCTCTGCAGGAAGGCATTTGGCATCAGCTGGCAGACAGCCCCAATTGCACCACAGGCCATGCCCACCCTCAGATGCCCTGCAATTTCCTGGTGTCCAGGCAGATCAGATGTTGGGGCTGTTTGGGGAAGGAAGCAGCCTTGGGTTGTCCCAAAATCCTGGGTGTTTTCTGATCCTTATGCATTCCTTTCACAAGTGATGCCTCCTGAAATTGTCCCCTTCCCCATTCCCAGTCAGGAATGTTTCCATCTGATCCAGCTGTCTCTTTTCCATTCTCCAGAAATGAAAGGAGAGCCTGCGGAGAAAGAAGCATTTCCGGGAGGAAGCAGTGGTTGCATGCCAGCCTCAGCTCCAGGAAGGGAGGCCATGCCAGGCACAGGCACAGGAAGTAATTGCTGTGCCTCTGGGCCTGAGCCCTGCTGAGGCTTGAGCTGCCCTCTCTGCTGTTTGGCAGTGCGGGCACAGCCTGGACTAGAGCGGCACAGCCCAGGGGAATTATCCCGAGCAGGCGCAGGGCACTGAGCAGTCCTGCTGGGGTCCCTCCATGGGAGACATGTCCTGAAAGCTGGCAGCGACTGCACTGGGTGCCCACGGTGGGGAAAGGACAGAGGGGGAGAGCAAGGCTCCAGTGTGTCTTGAGAGGGCCTGGCTGTTTGCCCTTGGGATCTGGAGGGTTTCCCCACAGAAGGAGGGCAGGAGGGACAGAGGGAGGGCAGGATGGATAGCTGTGGCACTGCCTGCTGCAGTTTGCCCCAGGGCTTTAGGGAGGATTTCTTCTGTGTGTGAGGGGGAGAGTCCCAGGTCCCTGCACTGCTGCAGCCACCCCTCCCAGGGATGTTGCTGAGGGCAGGGAAAGAGTGTGGAGAGTGACCAGGAGCAAGCCCAGAGCTCCCCAGTCCCCTGGGCAGCTTTGGCCATGTCTATTCACATCTGGCTCCCATGGCCTTACCCGACTCCCTGGCAGTGCCCAGTTCCCTGTGGCAGAAAGAGATCCCAGCACACACTGGAAAATGTTCTCATCTGTGCTGCATTGTAGATGAGGGTGCTGGGAAGGCTTCTCCATCAGCTTGGATGAAGAAAGTTTTGAAGCCCTTGGAGCCTCCTGCAGGTATGTTCTCAGTGTGCCACCAAGGAAGAATTGTAGACAAGCGGGCAGGCACCAGGTGACAGAAGCTTCTGTGGCTGTTGTGTTACAGATGTGTCTACAGGGAAGACTTCTCCAGCTTCTCCAGCTGCTACCTTGGATGCTGCACTCAAGCCCAGCTCCCATCTCAGGGGTGAGTAGTGTGTCCCTGCTGACCCCACAGGCTGAGCCCTGCTTTTCTGGGATCCATTCCTGGCAAATGGAAATATTTTTCTCTAAGGTACTCCAACAGGGAAAATCCAAGATACAACAGATAAGATATCCCTGGAACCATCCAAACAGATGAGGCAAGAGCTGAAGGAACCCCTGCAGACAAGAGAAGGTGGGTGCATTTGCCTCATGCTTCCCCTGGGAGTCAGTAGCCGGGGGCTTTGGCTGCACATCTGGACACGCCATGCCCGGCACAGCGGGAAGGGATCCATGGCAGCCTCGCTGCCCCGCTGCTGCTTTCACGCCCTGCAGGGCTGTTTCCCAGCCTGGCCTTGCTGCAGCTTCTGCCTAGCCTCTGCAGGAAGGCATTTGGCATCAGCTGACAGGCCATGCCCAAACTGTAAGACACCCTGAGATCCCCCACTATATCCAGCCCTGCAGATTAGGAAAAGGGTGGCTGTTTGGAGGTGGAAGTGCTCTCATCATGCCACTGTAACCTGGCCATTTTCCTGCTCCATAAATTTCACAAATATTACCTCTGATGCCACCGCCCAAGTGGGGAAGAGCCCCATCTGATGCAGCTGTCTCCCTTCCTTTGTCAAGAGATGGACATAGTGCTTCAGTGGAAGGTGGCATTTCTTGAAGGAAGCACTCCATCTTCGGTGCCAGCCCCTGTTGCAGGAAGGAAGGCGATGGCAGACACGGGCACAGGCACAGCAGGTAATTGCTGTGCCGGCTCAGGCCTGGCCGGGGCTGTGTGGCAGCAGCTCTTCCCCCAGTGCCTGCCCTTGCCCGGCCCGGCAGCAGCCAAAGCTGGAGGCGCCTCGGCTTCCAGGCCTCTGGAGCTGGTTCAGAGCCCTGGGGAAACGGGACTGGTGCAGCAACGTCCCTGGCGCTGCAGCTGCTGCGGAGCTGGCCCTGAGTGCCCAGAGGCCCAAGGCACAGGAGCAGCCCCGAGCGGGAGCCCTGCCACCAGCCCAGGGCCAGAGCCAGCCCTGGCACACAATGGAAACAGTTCTCATCTTGGTTTGCTTCCAGACTGGGATGCTGGGAAGGATTCTCCATTAGCCTGGCGCTCTGAAGTTGTGAAGCCCTCTGAGCATTCTGCAGGTATGTTCTCACTGTCCCACCAAGGCGTAATGTTTGACTGACTGGTAAGAAGCAGGTGACAGAAGCTTCTGTGGCTGTTGTGTTACAGGCGTGTCTGCAGGGACGACCTCACCAACTCCTACCTTGGATGCTGCACAAAAGGCCAGCTCCCATGGCAGGGGTGAGTAGTGTGTCCCTGCTGACCCCTCAGGCTGAGCCCTGCTTTTGTGGGGTCCATTGCTGGGAAATGGAACTACTTTCTCTTAAGGTCCTCTGACAGGAGAGACCAAAGACATGGCAGGCAGGAAATTCCAGGACCCATTAGAAATCATGTGGCAAATGCTGAAGGAATGTCTGCAGAGAAGACAAGGTGGGTGCATTTCCCTCATGCTGCTCCTGGGACTCAGCAGCCGGGGGCTTTGGCTGCACATCTGGACGCGCCGTGCCCGGCACAGCAGGAAGGGATCCATGGCAGCCTCGCTGCCCCGCTGCTGCTTTCACGCCCTGCAGGGCTGTTTGCCAGCCTGGCCTGGCTGCAGCTTCTGCCCAGCCTCTGCAGAAAGGCATTTGGCATCAGCTGGCAGACAGCCCCAATTGCACCACAGGCCATGCCCACCCTCAGATGCCCTGCAATTTCCTGGTGTCCAGGCAGATCAGATGTTGGGGCTGTTTGGGGAAGGAAGCAGCCTTGGGTTGTCCCAAAATCCTGGGTGTTTTCTGATCCTTATGCATTCCTTTCACAAGTGATGCCTCCTGAAATTGTCCCCTTCCCCATTCCCAGTCAGGAATGTTTTCATCTGATCCAGCTGTCTCTTTTCCATTCTCCAGAAATGAAAGGAGAGCCTGCGGAGAAAGAAGCATTTCCCGGAGGAAGCATTGGTTGCATGCCAGCCTCAGCTCCATGAAGGGAGGCCATGCCAGGCACAGGCACAGGAGGTAATTGCTGTGCCTCTGGGCCTGAGCCCTGCTGAGGCTTGAGCTGCCCTCTCTGCTGTTTGGCAGTGCGGGCACAGCCTGGACTAGAGCAGCACAGCCCAGGGGAATTATCCCGAGCAGGCTCAGGGCACTGAGCAGTCCTGCTGGGGTCCCTCCATGGGAGACATGTCCTGAAACCTGACAGCGACTGCACGGGGTGCCCACGGTGGGGAAAGGACAGAGGGGGAGAGCAAGGCTCCAGTGTGTCCTGAGAGGGCCTGGCTGTTTGCCCTTGGGATCTGGGGGGTTTCCCCACAGAAGGAGGGCAGGAGGGACAGAGGGAGGGCAGGATGGATAGCTGTGGCACTGCCTGCTGCAGTTTTCCCCCATGCTTTAGGGAGGATTTCTTCTGTGTGTGAGGGGGAGAGTCCCAGGTCCCTGCACTGCTGCAGCCACCCCTCCCAGGGATGTTGCTGAGGGCAGGGAAAGAGTGTGGAGAGTGACCAGGAGCCAGCCCAGAGCTCCCCAGGCCCCTGGGCAGCTTTGGCCATGTCTATTCACATCTGGCTCCCATGGCCTTACCCGACTCCCTGGCAGTGCCCAGTTCCCTGTGGCAGAAAGAGATCCCAGCACACACTGGAAAATGTTCTCATCTGTGCTGCATTGTAGATGAGGGTGCTGGGAAGGCTTCTCCATCAGCTTGGATGAAGAAAGTTTTGAAGCCCTTGGAGCCTCCTGCAGGTATGTTCTCAGTGTGCCACCAAGGAAGAATTGTAGACAAGCGGGCAGGCACCAGGTGACAGAAGCTTCTGTGGCTGTTGTGTTACAGATGTGTCTACAGGGAAGACTTCTCCAGCTTCTCCAGCTGCTACCTTGGATGCTGCACTCAAGCCCAGCTCCCATCTCAGGGGTGAGTAGTGTGTCCCTGCTGACCCCACAGGCTGAGCCCTGCTTTTCTGGGATCCATTCCTGGGAAATGGAAATATTTTTCTCTAAGGTACTCCAACAGGGAAAATCCAAGATACAACAGATAAGATATCCCTGGAACCATCCAAACAGATGAGGCAAGAGCTGAAGGAACCCCTGCAGACAAGAGAAGGTGGGTGCATTTCCCTCATGCTTCCCCTGGGAGTCAGCAGCCGGGGTCTTTGGCTGCACATCTGGACACGCCATGCCCGGCACAGTGGGAAGGGATCCATGGCAGTCTTGCTGCCCCGCTGCTGCTTTCACGCCCTGCAGGGCTGTTTCCCAGCCTGGCCTGGCTGCAGCTTCTGCCCAGCTTCTGTAGGAAGTTATTTGGCATCAGCTGACAGGCCATGCCCAAACAGTAACACACCCTGAGATCCCCCACTATATCCAGCCCTGCAGATTAGGAAAAGGGTGGCTGTTTGGAGGTGGAAGTGCTCTCATCATGCCACTGTAACCTGGCCATTTTCCTGCTCCATAAATTTCACAAATATTACCTCTGATGCCACCACCCAAGTGGGGAACAGCCCCATCTGATGCAGCTGTCTCCCTTCCTTTGTCAAGAGATGGACATAGTGCTTCAGTGGAAGGTGGCATTTCTTGATGGATGTACTCCATCTTCGGTGCCAGCCCCTGCTGCCGGAAAGAAGGCAAAGCCAGACACGGGCACAGGCACAGCAGGTAATTGCTGTGCAGGGCTCAGCCCTGGCCGGGGCTGTGTGGCAGCAGCTCTTCCCCCAGGGCCTGCCCTTGCCCGGCCCGGCAGCAGCCAAAGCTGGAGGCGCCTCGGCTTCCAGGCCCCTGGAGCTGGTTCAGAGCCCCGGGGAAACGGGACTGGTGCAGCAACGTCCCTGGCGCTGCAGCTGCTGCGGAGCTGGCCCTGAGTGCCCAGAGGCCCAAGGCACAGGAGCAGCCCCGAGCGGGAGCCCTGCCGCCAGCCCAGGGCCAGAGCCAGCCCTGGCACACAATGGAAACAGTTCTCATCTTGGTTTGCTTCCAGACTGGGATGCTGGGAAGGATTCTCCATTAGCCTGGCGCTCTGAAGTTGTGAAGCACTCTGGGCATTCTGCAGGTATGTTCTCACTGTCCCACCAAGGCGTAATGTTTGACTGACTGGTAAGAACCAGGTGACAGAAGCTTCTGTGGCTGTTGTGTTACAGGCGTGTCTGCAGGGACGACCTCACCAACTCCTACCTTGGATGCTGCACAAAAGGCCAGCTCCCATGGCAGGGGTGAGTAGTGTGTCCCTGCTGACCCCTCAGGCTGAGCCCTGCTTTTGTGGGGTCCATTGCTGGGAAATGGAACTACTTTCTCTTAAGGTCCTCTGACAGGAGAGACCAAAGACATGGCAGGCAGGAAATTCCAGGACCCATTAGAAATCATGTGGCAAATGCTGAAGGAATGTCTGCAGAGAAGACAAGGTGGGTGCATTTCCCTCATGCTGCTCCTGGGACTCAGCAGCCGGGGGCTTTGGCTGCACATCTGGACGCGCCGTGCCCGGCACAGCAGGAAGGGATCCATGGCAGCCTCGCTGCCCCGCTGCTGCTTTCACGCCCTGCAGGGCTGTTTGCCAGCCTGGCCTGGCTGCAGCTTCTGCCCAGCCTCTGCAGAAAGGCATTTGGCATCAGCTGGCAGACAGCCCCAATTGCACCACAGGCCATGCCCACCCTCAGATGCCCTGCAATTTCCTGGTGTCCAGGCAGATCAGATGTTGGGGCTGTTTGGGGAAGGAAGCAGCCTTGGGTTGTCCCAAAATCCTGGGTGTTTTCTGATCCTTATGCATTCCTTTCACAAGTGATGCCTCCTGAAATTGTCCCCTTCCCCATTCCCAGTCAGGAATGTTTTCATCTGATCCAGCTGTCTCTTTTCCATTCTCCAGAAATGAAAGGAGAGCCTGCGGAGAAAGAAGCATTTCCCGGAGGAAGCATTGGTTGCATGCCAGCCTCAGCTCCAGGAAGGGAGGCCATGCCAGGCACAGGCACAGGAGGTAATTGCTGTGCCTCTGGGCCTGAGCCCTGCTGAGGCTTGAGCTGCCCTCTCTGCTGTTTGGCAGTGCGGGCACAGCCTGGACTAGAGCAGCACAGCCCAGGGGAATTATCCCGAGCAGGCTCAGGGCACTGAGCAGTCCTGCTGGGGTCCCTCCATGGGAGACATGTCCTGAAACCTGGCAGCGACTGCACGGGGTGCCCACGGTGGGGAAAGGACAGAGGGGGAGAGCAAGGCTCCAGTGTGTCCTGAGAGGGCCTGGCTGTTTGCCCTTGGGATCTGGGGGGTTTCCCCACAGAAGGAGGGCAGGAGGGACAGAGGGAGGGCAGGATGGATAGCTGTGGCACTGCCTGCTGCAGTTTTCCCCCATGCTTTAGGGAGGATTTCTTCTGTGTGTGAGGGGGAGAGTCCCAGGTCCCTGCACTGCTGCAGCCACCCCTCCCAGGGATGTTGCTGAGGGCAGGGAAAGAGTGTGGAGAGTGACCAGGAGCCAGCCCAGAGCTCCCCAGGCCCCTGGGCAGCTTTGGCCATGTCTATTCACATCTGGCTCCCATGGCCTTACCCGACTCCCTGGCAGTGCCCAGTTCCCTGTGGCAGAAAGAGATCCCAGCACACACTGGAAAATGTTCTCATCTGTGCTGCATTGTAGATGAGGGTGCTGGGAAGGCTTCTCCATCAGCTTGGATGAAGAAAGTTTTGAAGCCCTTGGAGCCTCCTGCAGGTATGTTCTCAGTGTGCCACCAAGGAAGAATTGTAGACAAGCGGGCAGGCACCAGGTGACAGAAGCTTCTGTGGCTGTTGTGTTACAGATGTGTCTACAGGGAAGACTTCTCCAGCTTCTCCAGCTGCTACCTTGGATGCTGCACTCAAGCCCAGCTCCCATCTCAGGGGTGAGTAGTGTGTCCCTGCTGACCCCACAGGCTGAGCCCTGCTTTTCTGGGATCCATTCCTGGGAAATGGAAATATTTTTCTCTAAGGTACTCCAACAGGGAAAATCCAAGATACAACAGATAAGATATCCCTGGAACCATCCAAACAGATGAGGCAAGAGCTGAAGGAACCCCTGCAGACAAGAGAAGGTGGGTGCATTTCCCTCATGCTTCCCCTGGGAGTCAGCAGCCGGGGTCTTTGGCTGCACATCTGGACACGCCATGCCCGGCACAGTGGGAAGGGATCCATGGCAGTCTTGCTGCCCCGCTGCTGCTTTCACGCCCTGCAGGGCTGTTTCCCAGCCTGGCCTGGCTGCAGCTTCTGCCCAGCTTCTGTAGGAAGTTATTTGGCATCAGCTGACAGGCCATGCCCAAACAGTAACACACCCTGAGATCCCCCACTATATCCAGCCCTGCAGATTAGGAAAAGGGTGGCTGTTTGGAGGTGGAAGTGCTCTCATCATGCCAATGTAACCTGGCCATTTTCCTGCTCCATAAATTTCACAAATATTACCTCTGATGCCACCACCCAAGTGGGGAACAGCCCCATCTGATGCAGCTGTCTCCCTTCCTTTGTCAAGAGATGGACATAGTGCTTCAGTGGAAGGTGGCATTTCTTGAAGGAAGCACTCCATCTTCGGTGCCAGCCCCTGCTGCCGGAAAGAAGGCAAAGCCAGACACGGGCACAGGCACAGCAGGTAATTGCTGTGCAGGGCTCAGCCCTGGCCGGGGCTGTGTGGCAGCAGCTCTTCCCCCAGGGCCTGCCCTTGCCCGGCCCGGCAGCAGCCAAAGCTGGAGGCGCCTCGGCTTCCAGGCCTCTGGAGCTGGTTCAGAGCCCCGGGGAAACGGGACTGGTGCAGCAACGTCCCTGGCGCTGCAGCTGCTGCGGAGCTGGCCCTGAGTGCCCAGAGGCCCAAGGCACAGGAGCAGCCCCGAGCGGGAGCCCTGCCGCCAGCCCAGGGCCAGAGCCAGCCCTGGCACACAATGGAAACAGTTCTCATCTTGGTTTGCTTCCAGACTGGGATGCTGGGAAGGATTCTCCATTAGCCTGGCGCTCTGAAGTTGTGAAGCCCTCTGAGCATTCTGCAGGTATGTTCTCACTGTCCCACCAAGGCGTAATGTTTGACTGACTGGTAAGAACCAGGTGACAGAAGCTTCTGTGGCTGTTGTGTTACAGGCGTGTCTGCAGGGACGACCTCACCAACTCCTACCTTGGATGCTGCACAAAAGGCCAGCTCCCATGGCAGGGGTGAGTAGTGTGTCCCTGCTGACCCCTCAGGCTGAGCCCTGCTTTTGTGGGGTCCATTGCTGGGAAATGGAACTACTTTCTCTTAAGGTCCTCTGACAGGAGAGACCAAAGACATGGCAGGCAGGAAATTCCAGGACCCATTAGAAATCATGTGGCAAATGCTGAAGGAATGTCTGCAGAGAAGAGAAGGTGGGTGCATTTCCCTCATGCTGCTCCTGGGACTCAGCAGCCGGGGGCTTTGGCTGCACATCTGGACGCGCCGTGCCCGGCACAGCAGGAAGGGATCCATGGCAGCCTCGCTGCCCCGCTGCTGCTTTCACGCCCTGCAGGGCTGTTTGCCAGCCTGGCCTGGCTGCAGCTTCTGCCCAGCCTCTGCAGGAAGGCATTTGGCATCAGCTGGCAGACAGCCCCAAATGCACCACAGGCCATGCCCACCCTCAGATGCCCTGCAATTTCCTGGTGTCCAGGCAGATCAGATGTTGGGGCTGTTTGGGGAAGGAAGCAGCCTTGGGTTGTCCCAAAATCCTGGGTGTTTTCTGATCCTTATGCATTCCTTTCACAAGTGATGCCTCCTGAAATTGTCCCCTTCCCCATTCCCAGTCAGGAATGTTTTCATCTGATCCAGCTGTCTCTTCTCCATTCTCCAGAAATGAAAGGAGAGCCTGCGGAGAAAGAAGCATTTCCCGGAGGAAGCAGTGGTTGCATGCCAGCCTCAGCTCCAGGAAGAGAGGCCATGCCAGGCACAGGCACAGGAGGTAATTGCTGTGCCTCTGGGCCTGAGCCCTGCTGAGGCTTGAGCTGCCCTCTCTGCTGTTTGGCAGTGCGGGCACAGCCTGGACTAGAGCAGCACAGCCCAGGGGAATTATCCCGAGCAGGCTAGGGCACTGAGCAGTCCTGCTGGGGTCCCTCCATGGGAGACATGTCCTGAAACCTGGGAGTGACTGCACGGGGTGCCCACGGTGGGGAAAGGACAGAGGGGGAGAGCAAGGCTCCAGTGTGTCCTGAGAGGGCCTGGCTGTTTGCCCTTGGGATCTGGGGGGTTTCCCCACAGAAGGAGGGCAGGAGGGACAGAGGGAGGGCAGGATGGATAGCTGTGGCACTGCCTGCTGCAGTTTTCCCCCATGCTTTAGGGAGGATTTCTTCTGGGTGTGAGGGGGAGAGTCCCAGGTCCCTGCACTGCTGCAGCCACCCCTCCCAGGGATGTTGCTGAGGGCAGGGAAAGAGTGTGGAGAGTGACCAGGAGCCAGCCCAGAGCTCCCCAGGCCCCTGGGCAGCTTTGGCCATGTCTATTCACATCTGGCTGCCATGGCCTTACCCGACTCCCTGGCAGTGCCCAGTTCCCTGTGGCAGAAAGAGATCCCAGCACACCCTGGAAAATGTTCTCATCTGTGCTGCATTGTAGATGAGGGTGCTGGGAAGGCTTCTCCATCAGCTGGGATGAATAAAGTTTTGAAGCCCTTGGAGCCTCCTGCAGGTATGTTCTCAGTGTGCCACCAAGGAAGAATTGTAGACAAGCGGGCAGGCACCAGGTGACAGAAGCTTCTGTGGCTGTTGTGTTACAGATGTGTCTACAGGGAAGACTTCTCCAGCTTCTCCAGCTGCTACCTTGGATGCTGCACTCAAGCCCAGCTCCCATCTCAGGGGTGAGTAGTGTGTCCCTGCTGACCCCACAGGCTGAGCCCTGCTTTTCTGGGATCCATTCCTGGCAAATGGAAATATTTTTCTCTAAGGTACTCCAACAGGGAAAATCCAAGATACAACAGATAAGATATCCCTGGAACCATCCAAACAGATGAGGCAAGAGCTGAAGGAACCCCTGCAGACAAGAGAAGGTGGGTGCATTTCCCTCATGCTTCCCCTGGGACTCAGCAGCCGGGGGCTTTGGCTGCACATCTGGACACGCCGTGCCCGGCACAGTGGGAAGGGATCCATGGCAGTCTTGCTGCCCCGCTGCTGCTTTCACGCCCTGCAGGGCTGTTTCCCAGCCTGGCCTGGCTGCAGCTTCTGCCCAGCTTCTGTAGGAATTTATTTGGCATCAGCTGACAGGCCATGCCCAAACTGTAAGACACCCTGAGATCCCCCACTATATCCAGCCCTGCAGATTAGGAAAAGGGTGGCTGTTTGGAGGTGGAAGTGCTCTCATCATGCCACTGTAACCTGGCCATTTTCCTGCTCCATAAATTTCACAAATATTACCTCTGATGCCACCACCCAAGTGGGGAACAGCCCCATCTGATACAGCTGTCTCCCTTCCTTTGTCAAGAGATGGACATAGTGCTTCAGTGGAAGTTGGCATTTCTTGAAGGAAGCACTCCATCTTCGGTGCCAGCCCCTGCTGCAGGAAGGAAGGCGATGCCAGACACGGGCACAGGCACAGCAGGTAATTGCTGTGCAGGGCTCAGGCCTGGCCGGGGCTGTGTGGCAGCAGCTCTTCCCCCAGGGCCTGCCCTTGCCCGGCCCGGCAGCAGCCAAAGCTGGAGGCGCCTCGGCTTCCAGGCCTCTGGAGCTGGTTCAGAGCCCTGGGGAAACGGGACTGGTGCAGCAACGTCCCTGGCGCTGCAGCTGCTGCGGAGCTGGCCCTGAGTGCCCAGAGGCCCAAGGCACAGGAGCAGCCCCGAGCGGGAGCCCTGCCGCCAGCCCAGGGCCAGAGCCAGCCCTGGCACACAATGGAAACAGTTGTCATCTTGGTTTGCTTCCAGACTGGGATGCTGGGAAGGATTCTCCATTAGCCTGGCGCTCTGAAGTTGTGAAGCCCTCTGAGCATTTGCAGGTATGTTCTCACTGTCCCACCAAGGCGTAATGTTTGACTGACTGGTAAGAAGCAGGTGACAGAAGCTTCTGTGGCTGTTGTGTTACAGGCGTGTCTGCAGGGACGACCTCACCAACTCCTACCTTGGATGCTGCACAAAAGGCCAGCTCCCATGGCAGGGGTGAGTAGTGTGTCCCTGCTGACCCCTCAGGCTGAGCCCTGCTTTTGTGGGGTCCATTGCTGGGAAATGGAACTACTTTCTCTTAAGGTCCTCTGACAGGAGAGACCAAAGACATGGCAGGCAGGAAATTCCAGGACCCATTAGAAATCATGTGGCAAATGCTGAAGGAATGTCTGCAGAGAAGACAAGGTGGGTGCATTTCCCTCATGCTGCTCCTGGGACTCAGCAGCCGGGGGCTTTGGCTGCACATCTGGACGCGCCGTGCCCGGCACAGCAGGAAGGGATCCATGGCAGCCTCGCTGCCCCGCTGCTGCTTTCACGCCCTGCAGGGCTGTTTGCCAGCCTGGCCTGGCTGCAGCTTCTGCCCAGCCTCTGCAGAAAGGCATTTGGCATCAGCTGGCAGACAGCCCCAATTGCACCACAGGCCATGCCCACCCTCAGATGCCCTGCAATTTCCTGGTGTCCAGGCAGATCAGATGTTGGGGCTGTTTGGGGAAGGAAGCAGCCTTGGGTTGTCCCAAAATCCTGGGTGTTTTCTGATCCTTATGCATTCCTTTCACAAGTGATGCCTCCTGAAATTGTCCCCTTCCCCATTCCCAGTCAGGAATGTTTTCATCTGATCCAGCTGTCTCTTTTCCATTCTCCAGAAATGAAAGGAGAGCCTGCGGAGAAAGAAGCATTTCCCGGAGGAAGCAGTGGTTCCGTGCCAGCCTCAGCTCCAGGAAGGGAGGCCATGCCAGGCACAGGCACAGGAGGTAATTGCTGTGCCTCTGGGCCTGAGCCCTGCTGAGGCTTGAGCTGCCCTCTCTGCTGTTTGGCAGTGCGGGCACAGCCTGGACTAGAGCAGCACAGCCCAGGGGAATTATCCCGAGCAGGCTCAGGGCACTGAGCAGTCCTGCTGGGGTCCCTCCATGGGAGACATGTCCTGAAACCTGGGAGAGACTGCACGGGGTGCCCACGGTGGGGAAAGGACAGAGGGGGAGAGCAAGGCTCCAGTGTGTCCTGAGAGGGCCTGGCTGTTTGCCCTTGGGATCTGGGGGGTTTCCCCACAGAAGGAGGGCAGGAGGGACAGAGGGAGGGCAGGATGGATAGCTGTGGCACTGCCTGCTGCAGTTTTCCCCCATGCTTTAGGGAGGATTTCTTCTGGGTGTGAGGGGGAGAGTCCCAGGTCCCTGCACTGCTGCAGCCACCCCTCCCAGGGATGTTGCTGAGGGCAGGGAAAGAGTGTGGAGAGTGACCAGGAGCCAGCCCAGAGCTCCCCAGGCCCCTGGGCAGCTTTGGCCATGTCTATTCACATCTGGCTCCCATGGTCTTACCCGACTCCCTGGCAGTGCCCAGTTCCCTGTGGCAGAAAGAGATCCCAGCACACACTGGAAAATGTTCTCATCTGTGCTGCATTGTAGATGAGGGTGCTGGGAAGGCTTCTCCATCAGCTTGGATGAATAAAGTTTTGAAGCCCTTGGAGCCTCCTGCAGGTATGTTCTCAGTGTGCCACCAAGGAAGAATTGTAGACAAGCGGGCAGGCACCAGGTGACAGAAGCTTCTGTGGCTGTTGTGTTACAGATGTGTCTACAGGGAAGACTTCTCCAGCTTCTCCAGCTGCTACCTTGGATGCTGCACTCAAGCCCAGCTCCCATCTCAGGGGTGAGTAGTGTGTCCCTGCTGACCCCACAGGCTGAGCCCTGCTTTTCTGGGATCCATTCCTGGCAAATGGAAATATTTTTCTCTAAGGTACTCCAACAGGGAAAATCCAAGATACAACAGATAAGATATCCCTGGAACCATCCAAACAGATGAGGCAAGAGCTGAAGGAACCCCTGCAGACAAGAGAAGGTGGGTGCATTTCCCTCATGCTTCCCCTGGGAGTCAGCAGCCGGGGGCTTTGGCTGCACATCTGGACACGCCATGCCCGGCACAGTGGGAAGGGATCCATGGCAGCCTCGCTGCCCCGCTGCTGCTTTCACGCCCTGCAGGGCTGTTTCCCAGCCTGGCCTGGCTGCAGCTTCTGCCCAGCTTCTGTAGGAAGTTATTTGGCATCAGCTGACAGGCCATGCCCAAACAGTAACACACCCTGAGATCCCCCACTATATCCAGCCCTGCAGATTAGGAAAAGGGTGGCTGTTTGGAGGTGGAAGTGCTCTCATCATGCCACTGTAACCTGGCCATTTTCCTGCTCCATAAATTTCACAAATATTACCTCTGATGCCACCACCCAAGTGGGAAACAGCTCCATCTGATGCAGCTGTCTCCCTTCCTTTGTCAAGAGATGGACATAGTGCTTCAGTGGAAGGTGGCATTTCTTGAAGGATGTACTCCATCTTCGGTGCCAGCCCCTGCTGCCGGAAAGAAGGCAAAGCCAGACACGGGCACAGGCACAGCAGGTAATTGCTGTGCAGGGCTCAGCCCTGGCCGGGGCTGTGTGGCAGCAGCTCTTCCCCCAGGGCCTGCCCTTGCCCGGCCCGGCAGCAGCCAAAGCTGGAGGCGCCTTGGCTTCCAGGCCTCTGGAGCTGGTTCAGAGCCCCGGGGAAACGGGACTGGTGCAGCAACGTCCCTGGCGCTGCAGCTGCTGCGGAGCTGGCCCTGAGTGCCCAGAGGCCCAAGGCACAGGAGCAGCCCCGAGCGGGAGCCCTGCCGTCAGCCCAGGGCCAGAGCCAGCCCTGGCACACAATGGAAACAGTTCTCATCTTGGTTTGCTTCCAGACTGGGATGCTGGGAAGGATTCTCCATTAGCCTGGCGCTCTGAAGTTGTGAAGCACTCTGGGCATTCTGCAGGTATGTTCTCACTGTCCCACCAAGGCGTAATGTTTGACTGACTGGTAAGAAGCAGGTGACAGAAGCTTCTGTGGCTGTTGTGTTACAGGCGTGTCTGCAGGGACGACCTCACCAACTCCTACCTTGGATGCTGCACAAAAGACCAGCTCCCATGGCAGGGGTGAGTAGTGTGTCCCTGCTGACCCCTCAGGCTGAGCCCTGCTTTTGTGGGGTCCATTGCTGGGAAATGGAACTACTTTCTCTTAAGGTCCTCTGACAGGAGAGACCAAAGACATGGCAGGCAGGAAATTCCAGGACCCATTAGAAATCATGTGGCAAATGCTGAAGGAATGTCTGCAGAGAAGAGAAGGTGGGTGCATTTCCCTCATGCTGCTCCTGGGACTCAGCAGCCGGGGGCTTTGGCTGCACATCTGGACGCGCCGTGCCCGGCACAGCAGGAAGGGATCCATGGCAGCCTCGCTGCCCCGCTGCTGCTTTCACGCCCTGCAGGGCTGTTTGCCAGCCTGGCCTGGCTGCAGCTTCTGCCCAGCCTCTGCAGGAAGGCATTTGGCATCAGCTGGCAGACAGCCCCAAATGCACCACAGGCCATGCCCACCCTCAGATGCCCTGCAATTTCCTGGTGTCCAGGCAGATCAGATGTTGGGGCTGTTTGGGGAAGGAAGCAGCCTTGGGTTGTCCCAAAATCCTGGGTGTTTTCTGATCCTTATGCATTCCTTTCACAAGTGATGCCTCCTGAAATTGTCCCCTTCCCCATTCCCAGTCAGGAATGTTTTCATCTGATCCAGCTGTCTCTTTTCCATTCTCCAGAAATGAAAGGAGAGCCTGCGGAGAAAGAAGCATTTCCCGGAGGAAGCAGTGGTTGCATGCCAGCCTCAGCTCCAGGAAGGGAGGCCATGCCAGGCACAGGCACAGGAGGTAATTGCTGTGCCTCTGGGCCTGAGCCCTGCTGAGGCTTGAGCTGCCCTCTCTGCTGTTTGGCAGTGCGGGCACAGCCTGGACTAGAGCGGCACAGCCCAGGGGAATTATCCCAAGCAGGCTCAGGGCACTGAGCAGTCCTGCTGGGGTCCCTCCATGGGAGACATGTCCTGAAACCTGGCAGCGACTGCACGGGGTGCCCACGGTGGGGAAAGGACAGAGGGGGAGAGCAAGGCTCCAGTGTGTCCTGAGAGGGCCTGGCTGTTTGCCCTTGGGATCTGGGGGGTTTCCCCACAGAAGGAGGGCAGGAGGGACAGAGGGAGGGCAGGATGGATAGCTGTGGCACTGCCTGCTGCAGTTTTCCCCCATGCTTTAGGGAGGATTTCTTCTGGGTGTGAGGGGGAGAGTCCCAGGTCCCTGCACTGCTGCAGCCACCCCTCCCAGGGATGTTGCTGAGGGCAGGGAAAGAGTGTGGAGAGTGACCAGGAGCCAGCCCAGAGCTCCCCAGGCCCCTGGGCAGCTTTGGCCATGTCTATTCACATCTGGCTCCCATGGCCTTACCCGACTCCCTGGCAGTGCCCAGTTCCCTGTGGCAGAAAGAGATCCCAGCACACACTGGAAAATGTTCTCATCTGTGCTGCATTGTAGATGAGGGTGCTGGGAAGGCTTCTCCATCAGCTTGGATGAAGAAAGTTTTGAAGCCCTTGGAGCCTCCTGCAGGTATGTTCTCAGTGTGCCACCAAGGAAGAATTGTAGACAAGCGGGCAGGCACCAGGTGACAGAAGCTTCTGTGGCTGTTGTGTTACAGATGTGCCTACAGGGAAGACTTCTCCAGCTTCTCCAGCTGCTACCTTGGATGCTGCACTCAAGCCCAGCTCCCATCTCAGGGGTGAGTAGTGTGTCCCTGCTGACCCCACAGGCTGAGCCCTGCTTTTCTGGGATCCATTCCTGGGAAATGGAAATATTTTTCTCTAAGGTACTCCAACAGGGAAAATCCAAGATACAACAGATAAGATATCCCTGGAACCATCCAAACAGATGAGGCAAGAGCTGAAGGAACCCCTGCAGACAAGAGAAGGTGGGTGCATTTCCCTCATGCTTCCCCTGGGAGTCAGCAGCCGGGGGCTTTGGCTGCACACCTGGACACGCCATGCCCGGCACAGTGGGAAGGGATCCATGGCAGCCTCGCTGCCCCGCTGCTGCTTTCACGCCCTGCAGGGCTGTTTCCCAGCCTGGCCTGGCTGCAGCTTCTGCCCAGCTTCTGTAGGAAGTTATTTGGCATCAGCTGACAGGCCATGCCCAAACTGTAACACACCCTGAGATCCCCCACTATATCCAGCCCTGCAGATTAGGAAAAGGGTGGCTGTTTGGAGGTGGAAGTGCTCTCATCATGCCACTGTAACCTGGCCATTTTCCTGCTCCATAAATTTCACAAATATTACCTCTGATGCCACCACCCAAGTGGGAAACAGCTCCATCTGATGCAGCTGTCTCCCTTCCTTTGTCAAGAGATGGACATAGTGCTTCAGTGGAAGGTGGCATTTCTTGAAGGATGTACTCCATCTTCGGTGCCAGCCCCTGCTGCCGGAAAGAAGGCAAAGCCAGACACGGGCACAGGCACAGCAGGTAATTGCTGTGCAGGGCTCAGGCCTGGCCGGGGCTGTGTGGCAGCAGCTCTTCCCCCAGTGCCTGCCCTTGCCCGGCCCGGCAGCAGCCAAAGCTGGAGGCGCCTCGGCTTCCAGGCCTCTGGAGCTGGTTCAGAGCCCTGGGGAAACGGGACTGGTGCAGCAACGTCCTTGGCGCTGCAGCTGCTGCGGAGCTGGCCCTGAGTGCCCAGAGGCCCAAGGCACAGGAGCAGCCCCGAGCGGGAGCCCTGCCGCCAGCCCAGGGCCAGAGCCAGCCCTGGCGCACAATGGAAACAGTTCTCATCTTGGTTTGCTTCCAGACTGGGATGCTGGGAAGGATTCTCCATTAGCCTGGCGCTCTGAAGTTGTGAAGCCCTCTGAGCATTCTGCAGGTATGTTCTCACTGTCCCACCAAGGCGTAATGTTTGACTGACTGGTAAGAACCAGGTGACAGAAGCTTCTGTGGCTGTTGTGTTACAGGCGTGTCTGCAGGGACGACCTCACCAACTCCTACCTTGGATGCTTCACAAAAGGCCAGCTCCCATGGCAGGGGTGAGTAGTGTGTCCCTGCTGACCCCTCTGGCTGAGCCCTGCTTTTGTGGGGTCCATTGCTGGGAAATGGAACTACTTTCTCTAAAGGTCCTCTGACAGGAGAGACCAAAGACATGGCAGGCAGGAAATTCCAGGACCCATTAGAAATCATGTGGCAAATGCTGAAGGAATGTCTGCAGAGAAGACAAGGTGGGTGCATTTCCCTCATGCTGCTCCTGGGACTCAGCAGCCGGGGGCTTTGGCTGCACATCTGGACGCGCCATGCCCGGCGCAGCGGGAAGGGATCCATGGCAGCCTCGCTGCCCCGCTGCTGCTTTCATGCCCTGCAGGGCTGTTTCCCAGCCTGGCCTGGCTGCAGCTTCTGCCCAGCCTCTGCAGGAAGGCATTTGGCATCAGCTGGCAGACAGCCCCAATTGCACCACAGGCCATGCCCACCCTCAGATGCCCTGCAATTTCCTGGTGTCCAGGCAGATCAGATGTTGGGGCTGTTTGGGGAAGGAAGCAGCCTTGGGTTGTCCCAAAATCCTGGGTGTTTTCTGATCCTTATGCATTCCTTTCACAAGTGATGCCTCCTGAAATTGTCCCCTTCCCCATTCCCAGTCAGGAATGTTTTCATCTGATCCAGCTGTCTCTTTTCCATTCTCCAGAAATGAAAGGAGAGCCTGCGGAGAAAGAAGCATTTCCCGGAGGAAGCAGTGGTTGCATGCCAGCCTCAGCTCCAGGAAGGGAGGCCATGCCAGGCACAGGCACAGGAGGTAATTGCTGTGCCTCTGGGCCTGAGCCCTGCTGAGGCTTGAGCTGCCCTCTCTGCTGTTTGGCAGTGCGGGCACAGCCTGGACTAGAGCGGCACAGCCCAGGGGAATTATCCCAAGCAGGCTCAGGGCACTGAGCAGTCCTGCTGGGGTCCCTCCATGGGAGACATGTCCTGAAACCTGACAGCGACTGCACGGGGTGCCCACGGTGGGGAAAGGACAGAGGGGGAGAGCAAGGCTCCAGTGTGTCCTGAGAGGGCCTGGCTGTTTGCCCTTGGGATCTGGGGGGTTTCCCCACAGAAGGAGGGCAGGAGGGACAGAGGGAGGGCAGGATGGATAGCTGTGGCACTGCCTGCTGCAGTTTTCCCCCATGCTTTAGGGAGGATTTCTTCTGGGTGTGAGGGGGAGAGTCCCAGGTCCCTGCACTGCTGCAGCCACCCCTCCCAGGGATGTTGCTGAGGGCAGGGAAAGAGTGTGGAGAGTGACCAGGAGCCAGCCCAGAGCTCCCCAGGCCCCTGGGCAGCTTTGGCCATGTCTATTCACATCTGGCTCCCATGGCCTTACCCGACTCCCTGGCAGTGCCCAGTTCCCTGGGGCAGAAAGAGATCCCAGCACACACTGGAAAATGTTCTCATCTGTGCTGCATTGTAGATGAGGGTGCTGGGAAGGCTTCTCCATCAGCTTGGATGAATAAAGTTTTGAAGCCCTTGGAGCCTCCTGCAGGTATGTTCTCAGTGTGCCACCAAGGAAGAATTGTAGACAAGCGGGCAGGCACCAGGTGACAGAAGCTTCTGTGGCTGTTGTGTTACAGATGTGTCTACAGGGAAGACTTCTCCAGCTTCTCCAGCTGCTACCTTGGATGCTGCACTCCAGCCCAGCTCCCATCTCAGGGGTGAGTTGTGTGTCCCTGCTGACCCCACAGGCTGAGCCCTGCTTTTCTGGGATCCATTCCTGGGAAATGGAAACATTTTTCTCTAAGGTACTCCAACAGGGAAAATCCAAGATACAACAGATAAGATATCCCTGGAACCATCCAAACAGATGAGGCAAGAGCTGAAGGAACCCCTGCAGACAAGAGAAGGTGGGTGCATTTCCCTCATGCTTCCCCTGGGAGTCAGCAGCCGGCGGCTTTGGCTGCACATCTGGACACGCCGTGCCCGGCACAGTGGGAAGGGATCCATGGCAGCCTCGCTGCCGCGCTGCTGCTTTCACGCCCTGCAGGGCTGTTTCCCAGCCTGGCCTGGCTGCAGCTTCTGCCCAGCCTCTGCTGGAAGTTATTTGGCATCAGCTGACAGGCCATGCCCAAACTGTAACACACCCTGAGATCCCCCACTATATCCAGCCCTGCAGATTAGGAAAAGGGTGGCTGTTTGGAGGTGGAAGTGCTCTCATCATGCCACTGTAACCTGGCCATTTTCCTGCTCCATAAATTTCACAAATATTACCTCTGATGCCACCACCCAAGTGGGGAACAGCCCCATCTGATGCAGCTGTCTCCCTTCCTTTGTCAAGAGATGGACATAGTGCTTCAGTGGAAGGTGGCATTTCTTGAAGGATGTACTCCATCTTCGGTGCCAGCCCCTGCTGCCGGAAAGAAGGCAAAGCCAGACACGGGCACAGGCACAGCAGGTAATTGCTGTGCAGGGCTCAGCCCTGGCCGGGGCTGTGTGGCAGCAGCTCTTCCCCCAGGGCCTGCCCTTGCCCGGCCCGGCAGCAGCCAAAGCTGGAGGCGCCTCGGCTTCCTAGCCCCTGGAGCTGGTTCAGAGCCCCGGTGAAACGGGACTGGTGCAGCAACGTCCCTGGCGCTGCAGCTGCTGCAGAGCTGGCCCTGAGTGCCCAGAGGCCCAAGGCAAAGGAGCAGCCCCGAGCGGGAGCCCTGCCGCCAGCCCAGGGCCAGAGCCAGCCCTGGCACACAATGGAAACAGTTCTCATCTTGGTTTGCTTCCAGACTGGGATGCTGGGAAGGATTCTCCATTAGCCTGGCGCTCTGAAGTTGTGAAGCACTCTGGGCATTCTGCAGGTATGTTGTCACTGTCCCACCAAGGCGTAATGTTTGACTGACTGGTAAGAACCAGGTGACAGAAGCTTCTGTGGCTGTTGTGTTACAGGCGTGTCTGCAGGGACGACCTCACCAACTCCTACCTTGGATGCTGCACAAAAGGCCAGCTCCCATGGCAGGGGTGAGTAGTGTGTCCCTGCTGACCCCTCAGGCTGAGCCCTGCTTTTGTGGGGTCCATTGCTGGGAAATGGAACTACTTTCTCTTAAGGTCCTCTGACAGGAGAGACCAAAGACATGGCAGGCAGGAAATTCCAGGACCCATTAGAAATCATGTGGCAAATGCTGAAGGAATGTCTGCAGAGAAGAGAAGGTGGGTGCATTTCCCTCATGCTGCTCCTGGGACTCAGAAGCCGGGGGCTTTGGCTGCACATCTGGACACGTCGTGCCCGGCACAGCAGGAAGGGATCCATGGCAGCCTCGCTGCCCCGCTGCTGCTTTCACGCCCTGCAGGGCTGTTTCCCAGCCTGGCCTGGCTGCAGCTTCTGCCCAGCCTCTGCAGAAAGGCATTTGGCATCAGCTGGCAGACAGCCCCAATTGCACCACAGGCCATGCCCACCCTCAGATGCCCTGCAATTTCCTGGTGTCCTGGCAGATCAGATGTTGGGGCTGTTTGGGGAAGGAAGCAGCCTTGGGTTGTCCCAAAATCCTGGGTGTTTTCTGATCCTTATGCATTCCTTTCACAAGTGATGCCTCCTGAAATTGTCCCCTTCCCCATTCCCAGTCAGGAATGTTTTCATCTGATCCAGCTGTCTCTTTTCCATTCTCCAGAAATGAAAGGAGAGCCTGCGGAGAAAGAAGCATTTCCCGGAGGAAGCAGTGGTTGCATGCCAGCCTCAGCTCCAGGAAGGGAGGCCATGCCAGGCACAGGCACAGGAGGTAATTGCTGTGCCTCTGGGCCTGAGCCCTGCTGAGGCTTGAGCTGCCCTCTCTGCTGTTTGGCAGTGCGGGCACAGCCTGGACTAGAGCGGCACAGCCCAGGGGAATTATCCCGAGCAGGCTCAGGGCACTGAGCAGTCCTGCTGGGGTCCCTCCATGGGAGACATGTCCTGAAACCTGACAGCGACTGCACGGGGTGCCCACGGTGGGGAAAGGACAGAGGGGGAGAGCAAGGCTCCAGTGTGTCCTGAGAGGGCCTGGCTGTTTGCCCTTGGGATCTGGGGGTTTCCCCACAGAAGGAGGGCAGGAGGGACAGAGGGAGGGCAGGATGGATAGCTGTGGTACTGCCTGCTGCAGTTTTCCCCCATGCTTTAGGGAGGATTTCTTCTGTGTGTGAGGGGGAGAGTCCCAGGTCCCTGCACTGCTGCAGCCACCCCTCCCAGGGATGTTGCTGAGGGCAGGGAAAGAGTGTGGAGAGTGACCAGGAGCCAGCCCAGAGCTCCCCAGGCCCCTGGGCAGCTTTGGCCATGTCTATTCACATCTGGCTCCCATGGCCTTACCCGACTCCCTGGCAGTGCCCAGTTCCCTGTGGCAGAAAGAGATCCCAGCACACACTGGAAAATGTTCTCATCTGTGCTGCATTGTAGATGAGGGTGCTGGGAAGGCTTCTCCATCAGCTTGGATGAATAAAGTTTTGAAGCCCTTGGAGCCTCCTGCAGATATGTTCTCAGTGTGCCACCAAGGAAGAATTGCAGACAAGCGGGCAGGCACCAGGTGACAGAAGCTTCTGTGGCTGTTGTGTTACAGATGTGTCTACAGGGAAGACTTCTCCAGCTTCTCCAGCTGCTACCTTGGATGCTGCACTCAAGCCCAGCTCCCATCTCAGGGGTGAGTAGTGTGTCCCTGCTGACCCCACAGGCTGAGCCCTGCTTTTCTGGGATCCATTCCTGGGAAATGGAAATATTTTTCTCTAAGGTACTCCAACAGGGAAAATCCAAGATACAACAGATAAGATATCCCTGGAACCATCCAAACAGATGAGGCAAGAGCTGAAGGAACCCCTGCAGACAAGAGAAGGTGGGTGCATTTCCCTCATGCTTCCCCTGGGAGTCAGCAGCCGGGGGCTTTGGCTGCACATCTGGACACGCCGTGCCCGGCACAGTGGGAAGGGATCCATGGCAGCCTCGCTGCCGCGCTGCTGCTTTCACGCCCTGCAGGGCTGTTTCCCAGCCTGGCCTGGCTGCAGCTTCTGCCCAGCCTCTGCTGGAAGTTATTTGGCATCAGCTGACAGGCCATGCCCAAACTGTAACACACCCTGAGATCCCCCACTATATCCAGCCCTGCAGATTAGGAAAAGGGTGGCTGTTTGGAGGTGGAAGTGCTCTCATCATGCCACTGTAACCTGGCCATTTTCCTGCTCCATAAATTTCACAAATATTACCTCTGATGCCACCACCCAAGTGGGAAACAGCTCCATCTGATGCAGCTGTCTCCCTTCCTTTGTCAAGAGATGGACATAGTGCTTCAGTGGAAGGTGGCATTTCTTGAAGGATGTACTCCATCTTCGGTGCCAGCCCCTGCTGCCGGAAAGAAGGCAAAGCCAGACACGGGCACAGGCACAGCAGGTAATTGCTGTGCAGGGCTCAGCCCTGGCCGGGGCTGTGTGGCAGCAGCTCTTCCCCCAGGGCCTGCCCTTGCCCGGCCCGGCAGCAGCCAAAGCTGGAGGCGCCTCGGCTTCCTAGCCCCTGGAGCTGGTTCAGAGCCCCGGTGAAACGGGACTGGTGCAGCAACGTCCCTGGCGCTGCAGCTGCTGCAGAGCTGGCCCTGAGTGCCCAGAGGCCCAAGGCAAAGGAGCAGCCCCGAGCGGGAGCCCTGCCGCCAGCCCAGGGCCAGAGCCAGCCCTGGCACACAATGGAAACAGTTCTCATCTTGGTTTGCTTCCAGACTGGGATGCTGGGAAGGATTCTCCATTAGCCTGGCGCTCTGAAGTTGTGAAGCACTCTGGGCATTCTGCAGGTATGTTGTCACTGTCCCACCAAGGCGTAATGTTTGACTGACTGGTAAGAACCAGGTGACAGAAGCTTCTGTGGCTGTTGTGTTACAGGCGTGTCTGCAGGGACGACCTCACCAACTCCTACCTTGGATGCTGCACAAAAGGCCAGCTCCCATGGCAGGGGTGAGTAGTGTGTCCCTGCTGACCCCTCAGGCTGAGCCCTGCTTTTGTGGGGTCCATTGCTGGGAAATGGAACTACTTTCTCTTAAGGTCCTCTGACAGGAGAGACCAAAGACATGGCAGGCAGGAAATTCCAGGACCCATTAGAAATCATGTGGCAAATGCTGAAGGAATGTCTGCAGAGAAGAGAAGGTGGGTGCATTTCCCTCATGCTGCTCCTGGGACTCAGAAGCCGGGGGCTTTGGCTGCACATCTGGACACGTCGTGCCCGGCACAGCAGGAAGGGATCCATGGCAGCCTCGCTGCCCCGCTGCTGCTTTCACGCCCTGCAGGGCTGTTTCCCAGCCTGGCCTGGCTGCAGCTTCTGCCCAGCCTCTGCAGAAAGGCATTTGGCATCAGCTGGCAGACAGCCCCAATTGCACCACAGGCCATGCCCACCCTCAGATGCCCTGCAATTTCCTGGTGTCCTGGCAGATCAGATGTTGGGGCTGTTTGGGGAAGGAAGCAGCCTTGGGTTGTCCCAAAATCCTGGGTGTTTTCTGATCCTTATGCATTCCTTTCACAAGTGATGCCTCCTGAAATTGTCCCCTTCCCCATTCCCAGTCAGGAATGTTTTCATCTGATCCAGCTGTCTCTTTTCCATTCTCCAGAAATGAAAGGAGAGCCTGCGGAGAAAGAAGCATTTCCCGGAGGAAGCAGTGGTTGCATGCCAGCCTCAGCTCCAGGAAGGGAGGCCATGCCAGGCACAGGCACAGGAGGTAATTGCTGTGCCTCTGGGCCTGAGCCCTGCTGAGGCTTGAGCTGCCCTCTCTGCTGTTTGGCAGTGCGGGCACAGCCTGGACTAGAGCGGCACAGCCCAGGGGAATTATCCCGAGCAGGCTCAGGGCACTGAGCAGTCCTGCTGGGGTCCCTCCATGGGAGACATGTCCTGAAACCTGACAGCGACTGCACGGGGTGCCCACGGTGGGGAAAGGACAGAGGGGGAGAGCAAGGCTCCAGTGTGTCCTGAGAGGGCCTGGCTGTTTGCCCTTGGGATCTGGGGGTTTCCCCACAGAAGGAGGGCAGGAGGGACAGAGGGAGGGCAGGATGGATAGCTGTGGTACTGCCTGCTGCAGTTTTCCCCCATGCTTTAGGGAGGATTTCTTCTGTGTGTGAGGGGGAGAGTCCCAGGTCCCTGCACTGCTGCAGCCACCCCTCCCAGGGATGTTGCTGAGGGCAGGGAAAGAGTGTGGAGAGTGACCAGGAGCCAGCCCAGAGCTCCCCAGGCCCCTGGGCAGCTTTGGCCATGTCTATTCACATCTGGCTCCCATGGCCTTACCCGACTCCCTGGCAGTGCCCAGTTCCCTGTGGCAGAAAGAGATCCCAGCACACACTGGAAAATGTTCTCATCTGTGCTGCATTGTAGATGAGGGTGCTGGGAAGGCTTCTCCATCAGCTTGGATGAAGAAAGTTTTGAAGCCCTTGGAGCCTCCTGCAGATATGTTCTCAGTGTGCCACCAAGGAAGAATTGCAGACAAGCGGGCAGGCACCAGGTGACAGAAGCTTCTGTGGCTGTTGTGTTACAGATGTGTCTACAGGGAAGACTTCTCCAGCTTCTCCAGCTGCTACCTTGGATGCTGCACTCAAGCCCAGCTCCCATCTCAGGGGTGAGTAGTGTGTCCCTGCTGACCCCACAGGCTGAGCCCTGCTTTTCTGGGATCCATTCCTGGGAAATGGAAATATTTTTCTCTAAGGTACTCCAACAGGGAAAATCCAAGATACAACAGATAAGATATCCCTGGAACCATCCAAACAGATGAGGCAAGAGCTGAAGGAACCCCTGCAGACAAGAGAAGGTGGGTGCATTTCCCTCATGCTTCCCCTGGGAGTCAGCAGCCGGGGGCTTTGGCTGCACATCTGGACACGCCGTGCCCGGCACAGTGGGAAGGGATCCATGGCAGCCTCGCTGCCGCGCTGCTGCTTTCACGCCCTGCAGGGCTGTTTCCCAGCCTGGCCTGGCTGCAGCTTCTGCCCAGCCTCTGCTGGAAGTTATTTGGCATCAGCTGACAGGCCATGCCCAAACTGTAACACACCCTGAGATCCCCCACTATATCCAGCCCTGCAGATTAGGAAAAGGGTGGCTGTTTGGAGGTGGAAGTGCTCTCATCATGCCACTGTAACCTGGCCATTTTCCTGCTCCATAAATTTCACAAATATTACCTCTGATGCCACCACCCAAGTGGGAAACAGCTCCATCTGATGCAGCTGTCTCCCTTCCTTTGTCAAGAGATGGACATAGTGCTTCAGTGGAAGGTGGCATTTCTTGAAGGATGTACTCCATCTTCGGTGCCAGCCCCTGCTGCCGGAAAGAAGGCAAAGCCAGACACGGGCACAGGCACAGCAGGTAATTGCTGTGCAGGGCTCAGCCCTGGCCGGGGCTGTGTGGCAGCAGCTCTTCCCCCAGGGCCTGCCCTTGCCCGGCCCGGCAGCAGCCAAAGCTGGAGGCGCCTCGGCTTCCTAGCCCCTGGAGCTGGTTCAGAGCCCCGGTGAAACGGGACTGGTGCAGCAACGTCCCTGGCGCTGCAGCTGCTGCAGAGCTGGCCCTGAGTGCCCAGAGGCCCAAGGCAAAGGAGCAGCCCCGAGCGGGAGCCCTGCCGCCAGCCCAGGGCCAGAGCCAGCCCTGGCACACAATGGAAACAGTTCTCATCTTGGTTTGCTTCCAGACTGGGATGCTGGGAAGGATTCTCCATTAGCCTGGCGCTCTGAAGTTGTGAAGCACTCTGGGCATTCTGCAGGTATGTTGTCACTGTCCCACCAAGGCGTAATGTTTGACTGACTGGTAAGAACCAGGTGACAGAAGCTTCTGTGGCTGTTGTGTTACAGGCGTGTCTGCAGGGACGACCTCACCAACTCCTACCTTGGATGCTGCACAAAAGGCCAGCTCCCATGGCAGGGGTGAGTAGTGTGTCCCTGCTGACCCCTCAGGCTGAGCCCTGCTTTTGTGGGGTCCATTGCTGGGAAATGGAACTACTTTCTCTTAAGGTCCTCTGACAGGAGAGACCAAAGACATGGCAGGCAGGAAATTCCAGGACCCATTAGAAATCATGTGGCAAATGCTGAAGGAATGTCTGCAGAGAAGACAAGGTGGGTGCATTTCCCTCATGCTGCTCCTGGGACTCAGAAGCCGGGGGCTTTGGCTGCACATCTGGACACGTCGTGCCCGGCACAGCAGGAAGGGATCCATGGCAGCCTCGCTGCCCCGCTGCTGCTTTCACGCCCTGCAGGGCTGTTTCCCAGCCTGGCCTGGCTGCAGCTTCTGCCCAGCCTCTGCAGAAAGGCATTTGGCATCAGCTGGCAGACAGCCCCAATTGCACCACAGGCCATGCCCACCCTCAGATGCCCTGCAATTTCCTGGTGTCCTGGCAGATCAGATGTTGGGGCTGTTTGGGGAAGGAAGCAGCCTTGGGTTGTCCCAAAATCCTGGGTGTTTTCTGATCCTTATGCATTCCTTTCACAAGTGATGCCTCCTGAAATTGTCCCCTTCCCCATTCCCAGTCAGGAATGTTTTCATCTGATCCAGCTGTCTCTTTTCCATTCTCCAGAAATGAAAGGAGAGCCTGCGGAGAAAGAAGCATTTCCCGGAGGAAGCAGTGGTTGCATGCCAGCCTCAGCTCCAGGAAGGGAGGCCATGCCAGGCACAGGCACAGGAGGTAATTGCTGTGCCTCTGGGCCTGAGCCCTGCTGAGGCTTGAGCTGCCCTCTCTGCTGTTTGGCAGTGCGGGCACAGCCTGGACTAGAGCGGCACAGCCCAGGGGAATTATCCCGAGCAGGCTCAGGGCACTGAGCAGTCCTGCTGGGGTCCCTCCATGGGAGACATGTCCTGAAACCTGACAGCGACTGCACGGGGTGCCCACGGTGGGGAAAGGACAGAGGGGGAGAGCAAGGCTCCAGTGTGTCCTGAGAGGGCCTGGCTGTTTGCCCTTGGGATCTGGGGGTTTCCCCACAGAAGGAGGGCAGGAGGGACAGAGGGAGGGCAGGATGGATAGCTGTGGTACTGCCTGCTGCAGTTTTCCCCCATGCTTTAGGGAGGATTTCTTCTGTGTGTGAGGGGGAGAGTCCCAGGTCCCTGCACTGCTGCAGCCACCCCTCCCAGGGATGTTGCTGAGGGCAGGGAAAGAGTGTGGAGAGTGACCAGGAGCCAGCCCAGAGCTCCCCAGGCCCCTGGGCAGCTTTGGCCATGTCTATTCACATCTGGCTCCCATGGCCTTACCCGACTCCCTGGCAGTGCCCAGTTCCCTGTGGCAGAAAGAGATCCCAGCACACACTGGAAAATGTTCTCATCTGTGCTGCATTGTAGATGAGGGTGCTGGGAAGGCTTCTCCATCAGCTTGGATGAAGAAAGTTTTGAAGCCCTTGGAGCCTCCTGCAGATATGTTCTCAGTGTGCCACCAAGGAAGAATTGCAGACAAGCGGGCAGGCACCAGGTGACAGAAGCTTCTGTGGCTGTTGTGTTACAGATGTGTCTACAGGGAAGACTTCTCCAGCTTCTCCAGCTGCTACCTTGGATGCTGCACTCAAGCCCAGCTCCCATCTCAGGGGTGAGTAGTGTGTCCCTGCTGACCCCACAGGCTGAGCCCTGCTTTTCTGGGATCCATTCCTGGGAAATGGAAATATTTTTCTCTAAGGTACTCCAACAGGGAAAATCCAAGATACAACAGATAAGATATCCCTGGAACCATCCAAACAGATGAGGCAAGAGCTGAAGGAACCCCTGCAGACAAGAGAAGGTGGGTGCATTTCCCTCATGCTTCCCCTGGGAGTCAGCAGCCGGGGGCTTTGGCTGCACATCTGGACACGCCGTGCCCGGCACAGTGGGAAGGGATCCATGGCAGCCTCGCTGCCGCGCTGCTGCTTTCACGCCCTGCAGGGCTGTTTCCCAGCCTGGCCTGGCTGCAGCTTCTGCCCAGCCTCTGCTGGAAGTTATTTGGCATCAGCTGACAGGCCATGCCCAAACTGTAACACACCCTGAGATCCCCCACTATATCCAGCCCTGCAGATTAGGAAAAGGGTGGCTGTTTGGAGGTGGAAGTGCTCTCATCATGCCACTGTAACCTGGCCATTTTCCTGCTCCATAAATTTCACAAATATTACCTCTGATGCCACCACCCAAGTGGGAAACAGCTCCATCTGATGCAGCTGTCTCCCTTCCTTTGTCAAGAGATGGACATAGTGCTTCAGTGGAAGGTGGCATTTCTTGAAGGATGTACTCCATCTTCGGTGCCAGCCCCTGCTGCCGGAAAGAAGGCAAAGCCAGACACGGGCACAGGCACAGCAGGTAATTGCTGTGCAGGGCTCAGCCCTGGCCGGGGCTGTGTGGCAGCAGCTCTTCCCCCAGGGCCTGCCCTTGCCCGGCCCGGCAGCAGCCAAAGCTGGAGGCGCCTCGGCTTCCTAGCCCCTGGAGCTGGTTCAGAGCCCCGGTGAAACGGGACTGGTGCAGCAACGTCCCTGGCGCTGCAGCTGCTGCAGAGCTGGCCCTGAGTGCCCAGAGGCCCAAGGCAAAGGAGCAGCCCCGAGCGGGAGCCCTGCCGCCAGCCCAGGGCCAGAGCCAGCCCTGGCACACAATGGAAACAGTTCTCATCTTGGTTTGCTTCCAGACTGGGATGCTGGGAAGGATTCTCCATTAGCCTGGCGCTCTGAAGTTGTGAAGCACTCTGGGCATTCTGCAGGTATGTTGTCACTGTCCCACCAAGGCGTAATGTTTGACTGACTGGTAAGAACCAGGTGACAGAAGCTTCTGTGGCTGTTGTGTTACAGGCGTGTCTGCAGGGACGACCTCACCAACTCCTACCTTGGATGCTGCACAAAAGGCCAGCTCCCATGGCAGGGGTGAGTAGTGTGTCCCTGCTGACCCCTCAGGCTGAGCCCTGCTTTTGTGGGGTCCATTGCTGGGAAATGGAACTACTTTCTCTTAAGGTCCTCTGACAGGAGAGACCAAAGACATGGCAGGCAGGAAATTCCAGGACCCATTAGAAATCATGTGGCAAATGCTGAAGGAATGTCTGCAGAGAAGAGAAGGTGGGTGCATTTCCCTCATGCTGCTCCTGGGACTCAGAAGCCGGGGGCTTTGGCTGCACATCTGGACACGTCGTGCCCGGCACAGCAGGAAGGGATCCATGGCAGCCTCGCTGCCCCGCTGCTGCTTTCACGCCCTGCAGGGCTGTTTCCCAGCCTGGCCTGGCTGCAGCTTCTGCCCAGCCTCTGCAGAAAGGCATTTGGCATCAGCTGGCAGACAGCCCCAATTGCACCACAGGCCATGCCCACCCTCAGATGCCCTGCAATTTCCTGGTGTCCTGGCAGATCAGATGTTGGGGCTGTTTGGGGAAGGAAGCAGCCTTGGGTTGTCCCAAAATCCTGGGTGTTTTCTGATCCTTATGCATTCCTTTCACAAGTGATGCCTCCTGAAATTGTCCCCTTCCCCATTCCCAGTCAGGAATGTTTTCATCTGATCCAGCTGTCTCTTTTCCATTCTCCAGAAATGAAAGGAGAGCCTGCGGAGAAAGAAGCATTTCCCGGAGGAAGCAGTGGTTGCATGCCAGCCTCAGCTCCAGGAAGGGAGGCCATGCCAGGCACAGGCACAGGAGGTAATTGCTGTGCCTCTGGGCCTGAGCCCTGCTGAGGCTTGAGCTGCCCTCTCTGCTGTTTGGCAGTGCGGGCACAGCCTGGACTAGAGCGGCACAGCCCAGGGGAATTATCCCGAGCAGGCTCAGGGCACTGAGCAGTCCTGCTGGGGTCCCTCCATGGGAGACATGTCCTGAAACCTGACAGCGACTGCACGGGGTGCCCACGGTGGGGAAAGGACAGAGGGGGAGAGCAAGGCTCCAGTGTGTCCTGAGAGGGCCTGGCTGTTTGCCCTTGGGATCTGGGGGTTTCCCCACAGAAGGAGGGCAGGAGGGACAGAGGGAGGGCAGGATGGATAGCTGTGGTACTGCCTGCTGCAGTTTTCCCCCATGCTTTAGGGAGGATTTCTTCTGTGTGTGAGGGGGAGAGTCCCAGGTCCCTGCACTGCTGCAGCCACCCCTCCCAGGGATGTTGCTGAGGGCAGGGAAAGAGTGTGGAGAGTGACCAGGAGCCAGCCCAGAGCTCCCCAGGCCCCTGGGCAGCTTTGGCCATGTCTATTCACATCTGGCTCCCATGGCCTTACCCGACTCCCTGGCAGTGCCCAGTTCCCTGTGGCAGAAAGAGATCCCAGCACACACTGGAAAATGTTCTCATCTGTGCTGCATTGTAGATGAGGGTCCTGGGAAGGCTTCTCCATCAGCTTGGATGAATAAAGTTTTGAAGCCCTTGGAGCCTCCTGCAGATATGTTCTCAGTGTGCCACCAAGGAAGAATTGCAGACAAGCGGGCAGGCACCAGGTGACAGAAGCTTCTGTGGCTGTTGTGTTACAGATGTGTCTACAGGGAAGACTTCTCCAGCTTCTCCAGCTGCTACCTTGGATGCTGCACTCAAGCCCAGCTCCCATCTCAGGGGTGAGTAGTGTGTCCCTGCTGACCCCACAGGCTGAGCCCTGCTTTTCTGGGATCCATTCCTGGGAAATGGAAATATTTTTCTCTAAGGTACTCCAACAGGGAAAATCCAAGATACAACAGATAAGATATCCCTGGAACCATCCAAACAGATGAGGCAAGAGCTGAAGGAACCCCTGCAGACAAGAGAAGGTGGGTGCATTTCCCTCATGCTTCCCCTGGGAGTCAGCAGCCGGGGGCTTTGGCTGCACATCTGGACACGCCGTGCCCGGCACAGTGAGAAGGGATCCATGGCAGCCTCGCTGCCGCGCTGCTGCTTTCACGCCCTGCAGGGCTGTTTCCCAGCCTGGCCTGGCTGCAGCTTCTGCCCAGCCTCTGCTGGAAGTTATTTGGCATCAGCTGACAGGCCATGCCCAAACTGTAACACACCCTGAGATCCCCCACTATATCCAGCCCTGCAGATTAGGAAAAGGGTGGCTGTTTGGAGGTGGAAGTGCTCTCATCATGCCAATGTAACCTGGCCATTTTCCTGCTCCATAAATTTCACAAATATTACCTCTGATGCCACCACCCAAGTGGGGAACAGCCCCATCTGATGCAGCTGTCTCCCTTCCTTTGTCAAGAGATGGACATAGTGCTTCAGTGGAAGTTGGCATTTCTTGAAGGAAGCACTCCATCTTCGGTGCGAGCCCCTGCTGCAGGAAGGAAGGCGATGGCAGACACGGGCACAGGCACAGCAGGTAATTGCTGTGCCGGGCTCAGGCCTGGCCGTGGCTGTGTGGCAGCAGCTCTTCCCCCAGTGCCTGCCCTTGCCCGGCCCGGCAGCAGCCAAAGCTGGAGGCGCCTCGGCTTCCAGGCCTCTGGAGCTGGTTCAGACCCCTGGGGAAACGGGACTGGTGCAGCAACGTCCTTGGCGCTGCAGCTGCTGCGGAGCTGGCCCTGAGTGCCCAGAGGCCCAAGGCACAGGAGCAGCCCCGAGCGGGAGCCCTGCCGTCAGCCCAGGGCCAGAGCCAGCCCTGGCGCACAATGGAAACAGTTCTCATCTTGGTTTGCTTCCAGACTGGGATGCTGGGAAGGATTCTCCATTAGCCTGGCGCTCTGAAGTTGTGAAGCCCTCTGAGCATTCTGCAGGTATGTTCTCACTGTCCCACCAAGGCGTAATGTTTGACTGACTGGTAAGAACCAGGTGACAGAAGCTTCTGTGGCTGTTGTGTTACAGGCGTGTCTGCAGGGACGACCTCACCAACTCCTACCTTGGATGCTTCACAAAAGGCCAGCTCCCATGGCAGGGGTGAGTAGTGTGTCCCTGCTGACCCCTCTGGCTGAGCCCTGCTTTTGTGGGGTCCATTGCTGGGAAATGGAACTACTTTCTCTAAAGGTCCTCTGACAGGAGAGACCAAAGACATGGCAGGCAGGAAATTCCAGGACCCATTAGAAATCATGTGGCAAATGCTGAAGGAATGTCTGCAGAGAAGACAAGGTGGGTGCATTTCCCTCATGCTGCTCCTGGGACTCAGCAGCCGGGGGCTTTGGCTGCACATCTGGACGCGCTGTGCCCGGCACAGCGGGAAGGGATACATGGCAGCCTCGCTGCCCCGCTGCTGCTTTCACGCCCTGCAGGGCTGTTTGCCAGCCTGGCCTGGCTGCAGCTTCTGCCCAGCCTCTGCAGAAAGGCATTTGGCATCAGCTGGCAGACAGCCCCAATTGCACCCCAGGCCATGCCCACCCTCAGATCCCCTGCAATTTCCTGGTGTCCAGGCAGATCAGATGTTGGGGCTGTTTGGGGAAGGAAGCAGCCTTGGGTTGTCCCAAAATCCTGGGTGTTTTCTGATCCTTATGCATTCCTTTCACAAGTGATGCCTCCTGAAATTGTCCCCTTCCCCATTCCCAGTCAGGAATGTTTTCATCTGATCCAGCTGTTTCTTTTCCATTCTCCAGAAATGAAAGGAGAGCCTGCGGAGAAAGAAGCATTTCCCGGAGGAAGCAGTGGTTGCATGCCAGCCTCAGCTCCAGGAAGGGAGGCCATGCCAGGCACAGGCACAGGAGGTAATTGCTGTGCCTCTGGGCCTGAGCCCTGCTGAGGCTTGAGCTGCCCTCTCTGCTGTTTGGCAGTGCGGGCACAGCCTGGACTAGAGCAGCACAGCCCAGGGGAATTATCCTGAGCAGGCTCAGGGCACTGAGCAGTCCTGCTGGGGTCCCTCCATGGGAGACATGTCCTGAAACCTGACAGCGACTGCACGGGGTGCCCACGGTGGGGAAAGGACAGAGGGGGAGAGCAAGGCTCCAGTGTGTCCTGAGAGGGCCTGGCTGTTTGCCCTTGGGATCTGGGGGGTTTCCCCACAGAAGGAGGGCAGGAGGGACAGAGGGAGGGCAGGATGGATAGCTGTGGCACTGCCTGCTGCAGTTTTCCCCCATGCTTTAGGGAGGATTTCTTCTGTGTGTGAGGGGGAGAGTCCCAGGTCCCTGCACTGCTGCAGCCACCCCTCCCAGGGATGTTGCTGAGGGCAGGGAAAGAGTGTGGAGAGTGACCAGGAGCCAGCCCAGAGCTCCCCAGGCCCCTGGGCAGCTTTGGCCATGTCTATTCACATCTGGCTCCCATGGCCTTACCCGACTCCCTGGCAGTGCCCAGTTCCCTGTGGCAGAAAGAGATCCCAGCACACACTGGAAAATGTTCTCATCTGTGCTGCATTGTAGATGAGGGTGCTGGGAAGGCTTCTCCATCAGCTTGGATGAATAAAGTTTTGAAGCCCTTGGAGCCTCCTGCAGATATGTTCTCAGTGTGCCACCAAGGAAGAATTGCAGACAAGCGGGCAGGCACCAGGTGACAGAAGCTTCTGTGGCTGTTGTGTTACAGATGTGTCTACAGGGAAGACTTCTCCAGCTTCTCCAGCTGCTACCTTGGATGCTGCACTCCAGCCCAGCTCCCATCTCAGGGGTGAGTAGTGTGTCCCTGCTGACCCCACAGGCTGAGCCCTGCTTTTCTGGGATCCATTCCTGGGAAATGGAAATATTTTTCTCTAAGGTACTCCAACAGGGAAAATCCAAGATACAACAGATAAGATATCCCTGGAACCATCCAAACAGATGAGGCAAGAGCTGAAGGAACCCCTGCAGACAAGAGAAGGTGGGTGCATTTCCCTCATGCTTCCCCTGGGAGTCAGCAGCCGGGGGCTTTGGCTGCACATCTGGACACGCCGTGCCCGGCACAGTGGGAAGGGATCCATGGCAGCCTCGCTGCCGCGCTGCTGCTTTCACGCCCTGCAGGGCTGTTTCCCAGCCTGGCCGGGCTGCAGCTTCTGCCCAGCCTCTGCTGGAAGTTATTTGGCATCAGCTGACAGGCCATGCCCAAACTGTAACACACCCTGAGATCCCCCACTATATCCAGCCCTGCAGATTAGGAAAAGGGTGGCTGTTTGGAGGTGGAAGTGCTCTCATCATGCCACTGTAACCTGGCCATTTTCCTGCTCCATAAATTTCACAAATATTACCTCTGATGCCACCACCCAAGTGGGGAACAGCCCCATCTGATGCAGCTGTCTCCCTTCCTTTGTCAAGAGATGGACATAGTGCTTCAGTGGAAGTTGGCATTTCTTGAAGGAAGCACTCCATCTTCGGTGCGAGCCCCTGCTGCAGGAAGGAAGGCGATGGCAGACACGGGCACAGGCACAGCAGGTAATTGCTGTGCCGGGCTCAGGCCTGGCCGGGGCTGTGTGGCAGCAGCTCTTCCCCCAGTGCCTGCCCTTGCCCGGCCCGGCAGCAGCCAAAGCTGGAGGCGCCTCGGCTTCCAGGCCTCTGGAGCTGGTTCAGACCCCTGGGGAAACGGGACTGGTGCAGCAACGTCCTTGGCGCTGCAGCTGCTGCGGAGCTGGCCCTGAGTGCCCAGAGGCCCAAGGCACAGGAGCAGCCCCGAGCGGGAGCCCTGCCGTCAGCCCAGGGCCAGAGCCAGCCCTGGCGCACAATGGAAACAGTTCTCATCTTGGTTTGCTTCCAGACTGGGATGCTGGGAAGGATTCTCCATTAGCCTGGCGCTCTGAAGTTGTGAAGCCCTCTGAGCATTCTGCAGGTATGTTCTCACTGTCCCACCAAGGCGTAATGTTTGACTGACTGGTAAGAACCAGGTGACAGAAGCTTCTGTGGCTGTTGTGTTACAGGCGTGTCTGCAGGGACGACCTCACCAACTCCTACCTTGGATGCTTCACAAAAGGCCAGCTCCCATGGCAGGGGTGAGTAGTGTGTCCCTGCTGACCCCTCTGGCTGAGCCCTGCTTTTGTGGGGTCCATTGCTGGGAAATGGAACTACTTTCTCTAAAGGTCCTCTGACAGGAGAGACCAAAGACATGGCAGGCAGGAAATTCCAGGACCCATTAGAAATCATGTGGCAAATGCTGAAGGAATGTCTGCAGAGAAGACAAGGTGGGTGCATTTCCCTCATGCTGCTCCTGGGACTCAGCAGCCGGGGGCTTTGGCTGCACATCTGGACGCGCTGTGCCCGGCACAGCGGGAAGGGATACATGGCAGCCTCGCTGCCCCGCTGCTGCTTTCACGCCCTGCAGGGCTGTTTGCCAGCCTGGCCTGGCTGCAGCTTCTGCCCAGCCTCTGCAGAAAGGCATTTGGCATCAGCTGGCAGACAGCCCCAATTGCACCCCAGGCCATGCCCACCCTCAGATCCCCTGCAATTTCCTGGTGTCCAGGCAGATCAGATGTTGGGGCTGTTTGGGGAAGGAAGCAGCCTTGGGTTGTCCCAAAATCCTGGGTGTTTTCTGATCCTTATGCATTCCTTTCACAAGTGATGCCTCCTGAAATTGTCCCCTTCCCCATTCCCAGTCAGGAATGTTTTCATCTGATCCAGCTGTTTCTTTTCCATTCTCCAGAAATGAAAGGAGAGCCTGCGGAGAAAGAAGCATTTCCCGGAGGAAGCAGTGGTTGCATGCCAGCCTCAGCTCCAGGAAGGGAGGCCATGCCAGGCACAGGCACAGGAGGTAATTGCTGTGCCTCTGGGCCTGAGCCCTGCTGAGGCTTGAGCTGCCCTCTCTGCTGTTTGGCAGTGCGGGCACAGCCTGGACTAGAGCAGCACAGCCCAGGGGAATTATCCTGAGCAGGCTCAGGGCACTGAGCAGTCCTGCTGGGGTCCCTCCATGGGAGACATGTCCTGAAACCTGACAGCGACTGCACGGGGTGCCCACGGTGGGGAAAGGACAGAGGGGGAGAGCAAGGCTCCAGTGTGTCCTGAGAGGGCCTGGCTGTTTGCCCTTGGGATCTGGGGGGTTTCCCCACAGAAGGAGGGCAGGAGGGACAGAGGGAGGGCAGGATGGATAGCTGTGGCACTGCCTGCTGCAGTTTTCCCCCATGCTTTAGGGAGGATTTCTTCTGTGTGTGAGGGGGAGAGTCCCAGGTCCCTGCACTGCTGCAGCCACCCCTCCCAGGGATGTTGCTGAGGGCAGGGAAAGAGTGTGGAGAGTGACCAGGAGCCAGCCCAGAGCTCCCCAGGCCCCTGGGCAGCTTTGGCCATGTCTATTCACATCTGGCTCCCATGGCCTTACCCGACTCCCTGGCAGTGCCCAGTTCCCTGTGGCAGAAAGAGATCCCAGCACACACTGGAAAATGTTCTCATCTGTGCTGCATTGTAGATGAGGGTGCTGGGAAGGCTTCTCCATCAGCTTGGATGAATAAAGTTTTGAAGCCCTTGGAGCCTCCTGCAGATATGTTCTCAGTGTGCCACCAAGGAAGAATTGCAGACAAGCGGGCAGGCACCAGGTGACAGAAGCTTCTGTGGCTGTTGTGTTACAGATGTGTCTACAGGGAAGACTTCTCCAGCTTCTCCAGCTGCTACCTTGGATGCTGCACTCCAGCCCAGCTCCCATCTCAGGGGTGAGTAGTGTGTCCCTGCTGACCCCACAGGCTGAGCCCTGCTTTTCTGGGATCCATTCCTGGGAAATGGAAATATTTTTCTCTAAGGTACTCCAACAGGGAAAATCCAAGATACAACAGATAAGATATCCCTGGAACCATCCAAACAGATGAGGCAAGAGCTGAAGGAACCCCTGCAGACAAGAGAAGGTGGGTGCATTTCCCTCATGCTTCCCCTGGGAGTCAGCAGCCGGGGGCTTTGGCTGCACATCTGGACACGCCGTGCCCGGCACAGTGGGAAGGGATCCATGGCAGCCTCGCTGCCGCGCTGCTGCTTTCACGCCCTGCAGGGCTGTTTCCCAGCCTGGCCGGGCTGCAGCTTCTGCCCAGCCTCTGCTGGAAGTTATTTGGCATCAGCTGACAGGCCATGCCCAAACTGTAACACACCCTGAGATCCCCCACTATATCCAGCCCTGCAGATTAGGAAAAGGGTGGCTGTTTGGAGGTGGAAGTGCTCTCATCATGCCACTGTAACCTGGCCATTTTCCTGCTCCATAAATTTCACAAATATTACCTCTGATGCCACCACCCAAGTGGGGAACAGCCCCATCTGATGCAGCTGTCTCCCTTCCTTTGTCAAGAGATGGACATAGTGCTTCAGTGGAAGTTGGCATTTCTTGAAGGAAGCACTCCATCTTCGGTGCGAGCCCCTGCTGCAGGAAGGAAGGCGATGGCAGACACGGGCACAGGCACAGCAGGTAATTGCTGTGCCGGGCTCAGGCCTGGCCGGGGCTGTGTGGCAGCAGCTCTTCCCCCAGTGCCTGCCCTTGCCCGGCCCGGCAGCAGCCAAAGCTGGAGGCGCCTCGGCTTCCAGGCCTCTGGAGCTGGTTCAGAGCCCTGGGGAAACGGGACTGGTGCAGCAACGTCCTTGGCGCTGCAGCTGCTGCGGAGCTGGCCCTGAGTGCCCAGAGGCCCAAGGCACAGGAGCAGCCCCGAGCGGGAGCCCTGCCGCCAGCCCAGGGCCAGAGCCAGCCCTGGCGCACAATGGAAACAGTTCTCATCTTGGTTTGCTTCCAGACTGGGATGCTGGGAAGGATTCTCCATTAGCCTGGCGCTCTGAAGTTGTGAAGCCCTCTGAGCATTCTGCAGGTATGTTCTCACTGTCCCACCAAGGCGTAATGTTTGACTGAGTGGTAAGAACCAGGTGACAGAAGCTTCTGTGGCTGTTGTGTTACAGGCGTGTCTGCAGGGACGACCTCACCAACTCCTACCTTGGATGCTTCACAAAAGGCCAGCTCCCATGGCAGGGGTGAGTAGTGTGTCCCTGCTGACCCCTCTGGCTGAGCCCTGCTTTTGTGGGGTCCATTGCTGGGAAATGGAACTACTTTCTCTAAAGGTCCTCTGACAGGAGAGACCAAAGACATGGCAGGCAGGAAATTCCAGGACCCATTAGAAATCATGTGGCAAATGCTGAAGGAATGTCTGCAGAGAAGACAAGGTGGGTGCATTTCCCTCATGCTGCTCCTGGGACTCAGCAGCCGGGGGCTTTGGCTGCACATCTGGACGCGCCGTGCCCGGCACAGCGGGAAGGGATCCATGGCAGCCTCGCTGCCCCGCTGCTGCTTTCACGCCCTGCAGGGCTGTTTCCCAGCCTGGCCTGGCTGCAGCTTCTGCCCAGCCTCTGCAGAAAGGCATTTGGCATCAGCTGGCAGACAGCCCCAATTGCACCCCAGGCCATGCCCACCCTCAGATGCCCTGCAATTTCCTGGTGTCCAGGCAGATCAGATGTTGGGGCTGTTTGGGGAAGGAAGCAGCCTTGGGTTGTCCCAAAATCCTGGGTGTTTTCTGATCCTTATGCATTCCTTTCACAAGTGATGCCTCCTGAAATTGTCCCCTTCCCCATTCCCAGTCAGGAATGTTTTCATCTGATCCAGCTGTTTCTTTTCCATTCTCCAGAAATGAAAGGAGAGCCTGCGGAGAAAGAAGCATTTCCCGGAGGAAGCAGTGGTTGCATGCCAGCCTCAGCTCCAGGAAGGGAGGCCATGCCAGGCACAGGCACAGGAGGTAATTGCTGTGCCTCTGGGCCTGAGCCCTGCTGAGGCTTGAGCTGCCCTCTCTGCTGTTTGGCAGTGCGGGCACAGCCTGGACTAGAGCAGCACAGCCCAGGGGAATTATCCCGAGCAGGCTCAGGGCACTGAGCAGTCCTGCTGGGGTCCCTCCATGGGAGACATGTCCTGAAACCTGACAGCGACTGCACGGGGTGCCCACGGTGGGGAAAGGACAGAGGGGGAGAGCAAGGCTCCAGTGTGTCCTGAGAGGGCCTGGCTGTTTGCCCTTGGGATCTGGGGGGTTTCCCCACAGAAGGAGGGCAGGAGGGACAGAGGGAGGGCAGGATGGATAGCTGTGGCACTGCCTGCTGCAGTTTTCCCCCATGCTTTAGGGAGGATTTCTTCTGGGTGTGAGGGGGAGAGTCCCAGGTCCCTGCACTGCTGCAGCCACCCCTCCCAGGGATGTTGCTGAGGGCAGGGAAAGAGTGTGGAGAGTGACCAGGAGCCAGCCCAGAGCTCCCCAGGCCCCTGGGCAGCTTTGGCCATGTCTATTCACATCTGGCTCCCATGGCCTTACCCGACTCCCTGGCAGTGCCCAGTTCCCTGTGGCAGAAAGAGATCCCAGCACACACTGGAAAATGTTCTCATCTGTGCTGCATTGTAGATGAGGGTGCTGGGAAGGCTTCTCCATCAGCTTGGATGAAGAAAGTTTTGAAGCCCTTGGAGCCTCCTGCAGGTATGTTCTCAGTGTGCCACCAAGGAAGAATTGTAGACAAGCGGGCAGGCACCAGGTGACAGAAGCTTCTGTGGCTGTTGTGTTACAGATGTGTCTACAGGGAAGACTTCTCCAGCTTCTCCAGCTGCTACCTTGGATGCTGCACTCCAGCCCAGCTCCCATCTCAGGGGTGAGTTGTGTGTCCCTGCTGACCCCACAGGCTGAGCCCTGCTTTTCTGGGATCCATTCCTGGGAAATGGAAACATTTTTCTCTAAGGTACTCCAACAGGGAAAATCCAAGATACAACAGATAAGATATCCCTGGAACCATCCAAACAGATGAGGCAAGAGCTGAAGGAACCCCTGCAGACAAGAGAAGGTGGGTGCATTTCCCTCATGCTTCCCCTGGGAGTCAGCAGCCGGGGGCTTTGGCTGCACATCTGGACACGCCATGCCCGGCACAGTGGGAAGGGATCCATGGCAGTCTTGCTGCCCCGCTGCTGCTTTCACGCCCTGCAGGGCTGTTTCCCAGCCTGGCCTGGCTGCAGCTTCTGCCCAGCCTCTGCCGGAAGTTATTTGGCATCAGCTGACAGGCCATGCCCAAACTGTAACACACCCTGAGATCCCCCACTATATCCAGCCCTGCAGATTAGGAAAAGGGTGGCTGTTTGGAGGTGGAAGTGCTCTCATCATGCCACTGTAACCTGGCCATTTTCCTGCTCCATAAATTTCACAAATATCACCTCTGATGCCACCACCCAAGTGGGAAACAGCTCCATCTGATGCAGCTGTCTCCCTTCCTTTGTCAAGAGATGGACATAGTGCTTCAGTGGAAGGTGGCATTTCTTGAAGGAAGCACTCCATCTTCGGTGCCAGCCCCTGCTGCCGGAAAGAAGGCAAAGCCAGACACGGGCACAGGCACAGCAGGTAATTGCTGTGCAGGGCTCAGCCCTGGCCGGGGCTGTGTGGCAGCAGCTCTTCCCCCAGGGCCTGCCCTTGCCCGGCCCGGCAGCAGCCAAAGCTGGAGGCGCCTCGGCTTCCAGGCCCCTGGAGCTGGTTCAGAGCCCCGGGGAAACGGGACTGGTGCAGCAACGTCCCTGGCGCTGCAGCTGCTGCAGAGCTGGCCCTGAGTGCCCAGAGGCCCAAGGCACAGGAGCAGCCCCGAGCGGGAGCCCTGCCGTCAGCCCAGGGCCAGAGCCAGCCCTGGCACACAATGGAAACAGTTCTCATCTTGGTTTGCTTCCAGACTGGGATGCTGGGAAGGATTCTCCATTAGCCTGGCGCTCTGAAGTTGTGAAGCCCTCTGGGCATTCTGCAGGTATGTTGTCACTGTCCCACCAAGGCGTAATGTTTGACTGACTGGTAAGAACCAGGTGACAGAAGCTTCTGTGGCTGTTGTGTTACAGGCGTGTCTGCAGGGACGACCTCACCAACTCCTACCTTGGATGCTGCACAAAAGACCAGCTCCCATGGCAGGGGTGAGTAGTGTGTCCCTGCTGACCCCTCAGGCTGAGCCCTGCTTTTGTGGGGTCCATTGCTGGGAAATGGAACTACTTTCTCTTAAGGTCCTCTGACAGGAGAGACCAAAGACATGGCAGGCAGGAAATTCCAGGACCCATTAGAAATCATGTGGCAAATGCTGAAGGAATGTCTGCAGAGAAGACAAGGTGGGTGCATTTCCCTCATGCTGCTCCTGGGACTCAGCAGCCGGGGATTTGGCTGCACATCTGGACACGTCGTGCCCGGCACAGCAGGAAGGGATGCATGGCAGCCTCGCTGCCCCGCTGCTGCTTTCACGCCCTGCAGGGCTGTTTCCCAGCCTGGCCTGGCTGCAGCTTCTGCCCAGCCTCTGCAGAAAGGCATTTGGCATCAGCTGGCAGACAGCCCCAATTGCACCCCAGGCCATGCCCACCCTCAGATGCCCTGCAATTTCCTGGTGTCCAGGCAGATCAGATGTTGGGGCTGTTTGGGGAAGGAAGCAGCCTTGGGTTGTCCCAAAATCCTGGGTGTTTTCTGATCCTTATGCATTCCTTTCACAAGTGATGCCTCCTGAAATTGTCCCCTTCCCCATTCCCAGTCAGGAATGTTTTCATCTGATCCAGCTGTCTCTTTTCCATTCTCCAGAAATGAAAGGAGAGCCTGCGGAGAAAGAAGCATTTCCCAGAGGAAGCAGTGGTTGCATGCCAGCCTCAGCTCCAGGAAGGGAGGCCATGCCAGGCACAGGCACAGGAGGTAATTGCTGTGCCTCTGGGCCTGAGCCCTGCTGAGGCTTGAGCTGCCCTCTCTGCTGTTTGGCAGTGCGGGCACAGCCTGGACTAGAGCGGCACAGCCCAGGGGAATTATCCCGAGCAGGCTCAGGGCACTGAGCAGTCCTGCTGGGGTCCCTCCATGGGAGACATGTCCTGAAACCTGACAGCGACTGCACGGGGTGCCCACGGTGGGGAAAGGACAGAGGGGGAGAGCAAGGCTCCAGTGTGTCCTGAGAGGGCCTGGCTGTTTGCCCTTGGGATCTGGGGGGTTTCCCCACAGAAGGAGGGCAGGAGGGACAGAGGGAGGGCAGGATGGATAGCTGTGGTACTGCCTGCTGCAGTTTTCCCCCATGCTTTAGGGAGGATTTCTTCTGGGTGTGAGGGGGAGAGTCCCAGGTCCCTGCACTGCTGCAGCCACCCCTCCCAGGGATGTTGCTGAGGGCAGGGAAAGAGTGTGGAGAGTGACCAGGAGCCAGCCCAGAGCTCCCCAGGCCCCTGGGCAGCTTTGGCCATGTCTATTCACATCTGGCTCCCATGGCCTTACCCGACTCCCTGGCAGTGCCCAGTTCCCTGTGGCAGAAAGAGATCCCAGCACACACTGGAAAATGTTCTCATCTGTGCTGCATTGTAGATGAGGGTGCTGGGAAGGCTTCTCCATCAGCTTGGATGAATAAAGTTTTGAAGCCCTTGGAGCCTCCTGCAGATATGTTCTCAGTGTGCCACCAAGGAAGAATTGCAGACAAGCGGGCAGGCACCAGGTGACAGAAGCTTCTGTGGCTGTTGTGTTACAGATGTGTCTACAGGGAAGACTTCTCCAGCTTCTCCAGCTGCTACCTTGGATGCTGCACTCCAGCCCAGCTCCCATCTCAGGGGTGAGTAGTGTGTCCCTGCTGACCCCACAGGCTGAGCCCTGCTTTTCTGGGATCCATTCCTGGGAAATGGAACTATTTTTCTCTAAGGTACTCCAACAGGGAAAATCCAAGATACAACAGATAAGATATCCCTGGAACCATCCAAACAGATGAGGCAAGAGCTGAAGGAACCCCTGCAGACAAGAGAAGGTGGGTGCATTTCCCTCATGCTTCCCCTGGGAGTCAGCAGCCGGGGGCTTTGGCTGCACATCTGGACACGCCGTGCCCGGCACAGTGGGAAGGGATCCATGGCAGCCTCGCTGCCGCGCTGCTGCTTTCACGCCCTGCAGGGCTGTTTCCCAGCCTGGCCTGGCTGCAGCTTCTGCCCAGCCTCTGCCGGAAGTTATTTGGCATCAGCTGACAGGCCATGCCCAAACTGTAACACACCCTGAGATCCCCCACTATATCCAGCCCTGCAGATTAGGAAAAGGGTGGCTGTTTGGAGGTGGAAGTGCTCTCATCATGCCACTGTAACCTGGCCATTTTCCTGCTCCATAAATTTCACAAATATCACCTCTGATGCCACCACCCAAGTGGGAAACAGCTCCATCTGATGCAGCTGTCTCCCTTCCTTTGTCAAGAGATGGACATAGTGCTTCAGTGGAAGGTGGCATTTCTTGAAGGAAGCACTCCATCTTCGGTGCCAGCCCCTGCTGCCGGAAAGAAGGCAAAGCCAGACACGGGCACAGGCACAGCAGGTAATTGCTGTGCAGGGCTCAGCCCTGGCCGGGGCTGTGTGGCAGCAGCTCTTCCCCCAGGGCCTGCCCTTGCCCGGCCCGGCAGCAGCCAAAGCTGGAGGCGCCTCGGCTTCCAGGCCCCTGGAGCTGGTTCAGAGCCCCGGGGAAACGGGACTGGTGCAGCAACGTCCCTGGCGCTGCAGCTGCTGCAGAGCTGGCCCTGAGTGCCCAGAGGCCCAAGGCACAGGAGCAGCCCCGAGCGGGAGCCCTGCCGTCAGCCCAGGGCCAGAGCCAGCCCTGGCACACAATGGAAACAGTTCTCATCTTGGTTTGCTTCCAGACTGGGATGCTGGGAAGGATTCTCCATTAGCCTGGCGCTCTGAAGTTGTGAAGCCCTCTGGGCATTCTGCAGGTATGTTGTCACTGTCCCACCAAGGCGTAATGTTTGACTGACTGGTAAGAACCAGGTGACAGAAGCTTCTGTGGCTGTTGTGTTACAGGCGTGTCTGCAGGGACGACCTCACCAACTCCTACCTTGGATGCTGCACAAAAGACCAGCTCCCATGGCAGGGGTGAGTAGTGTGTCCCTGCTGACCCCTCAGGCTGAGCCCTGCTTTTGTGGGGTCCATTGCTGGGAAATGGAACTACTTTCTCTTAAGGTCCTCTGACAGGAGAGACCAAAGACATGGCAGGCAGGAAATTCCAGGACCCATTAGAAATCATGTGGCAAATGCTGAAGGAATGTCTGCAGAGAAGACAAGGTGGGTGCATTTCCCTCATGCTGCTCCTGGGACTCAGCAGCCGGGGATTTGGCTGCACATCTGGACACGTCGTGCCCGGCACAGCAGGAAGGGATGCATGGCAGCCTCGCTGCCCCGCTGCTGCTTTCACGCCCTGCAGGGCTGTTTCCCAGCCTGGCCTGGCTGCAGCTTCTGCCCAGCCTCTGCAGAAAGGCATTTGGCATCAGCTGGCAGACAGCCCCAATTGCACCCCAGGCCATGCCCACCCTCAGATGCCCTGCAATTTCCTGGTGTCCAGGCAGATCAGATGTTGGGGCTGTTTGGGGAAGGAAGCAGCCTTGGGTTGTCCCAAAATCCTGGGTGTTTTCTGATCCTTATGCATTCCTTTCACAAGTGATGCCTCCTGAAATTGTCCCCTTCCCCATTCCCAGTCAGGAATGTTTTCATCTGATCCAGCTGTCTCTTTTCCATTCTCCAGAAATGAAAGGAGAGCCTGCGGAGAAAGAAGCATTTCCCAGAGGAAGCAGTGGTTGCATGCCAGCCTCAGCTCCAGGAAGGGAGGCCATGCCAGGCACAGGCACAGGAGGTAATTGCTGTGCCTCTGGGCCTGAGCCCTGCTGAGGCTTGAGCTGCCCTCTCTGCTGTTTGGCAGTGCGGGCACAGCCTGGACTAGAGCGGCACAGCCCAGGGGAATTATCCCGAGCAGGCTCAGGGCACTGAGCAGTCCTGCTGGGGTCCCTCCATGGGAGACATGTCCTGAAACCTGACAGCGACTGCACGGGGTGCCCACGGTGGGGAAAGGACAGAGGGGGAGAGCAAGGCTCCAGTGTGTCCTGAGAGGGCCTGGCTGTTTGCCCTTGGGATCTGGGGGGTTTCCCCACAGAAGGAGGGCAGGAGGGACAGAGGGAGGGCAGGATGGATAGCTGTGGTACTGCCTGCTGCAGTTTTCCCCCATGCTTTAGGGAGGATTTCTTCTGGGTGTGAGGGGGAGAGTCCCAGGTCCCTGCACTGCTGCAGCCACCCCTCCCAGGGATGTTGCTGAGGGCAGGGAAAGAGTGTGGAGAGTGACCAGGAGCCAGCCCAGAGCTCCCCAGGCCCCTGGGCAGCTTTGGCCATGTCTATTCACATCTGGCTCCCATGGCCTTACCCGACTCCCTGGCAGTGCCCAGTTCCCTGTGGCAGAAAGAGATCCCAGCACACACTGGAAAATGTTCTCATCTGTGCTGCATTGTAGATGAGGGTGCTGGGAAGGCTTCTCCATCAGCTTGGATGAATAAAGTTTTGAAGCCCTTGGAGCCTCCTGCAGATATGTTCTCAGTGTGCCACCAAGGAAGAATTGCAGACAAGCGGGCAGGCACCAGGTGACAGAAGCTTCTGTGGCTGTTGTGTTACAGATGTGTCTACAGGGAAGACTTCTCCAGCTTCTCCAGCTGCTACCTTGGATGCTGCACTCCAGCCCAGCTCCCATCTCAGGGGTGAGTAGTGTGTCCCTGCTGACCCCACAGGCTGAGCCCTGCTTTTCTGGGATCCATTCCTGGGAAATGGAACTATTTTTCTCTAAGGTACTCCAACAGGGAAAATCCAAGATACAACAGATAAGATATCCCTGGAACCATCCAAACAGATGAGGCAAGAGCTGAAGGAACCCCTGCAGACAAGAGAAGGTGGGTGCATTTCCCTCATGCTTCCCCTGGGAGTCAGCAGCCGGGGGCTTTGGCTGCACATCTGGACACGCCGTGCCCGGCACAGTGGGAAGGGATCCATGGCAGCCTCGCTGCCGCGCTGCTGCTTTCACGCCCTGCAGGGCTGTTTCCCAGCCTGGCCGGGCTGCAGCTTCTGCCCAGCCTCTGCTGGAAGTTATTTGGCATCAGCTGACAGGCCATGCCCAAACTGTAACACACCCTGAGATCCCCCACTATATCCAGCCCTGCAGATTAGGAAAAGGGTGGCTGTTTGGAGGTGGAAGTGCTCTCATCATGCCACTGTAACCTGGCCATTTTCCTGCTCCATAAATTTCACAAATATTACCTCTGATGCCACCACCCAAGTGGGGAACAGCCCCATCTGATGCAGCTGTCTCCCTTCCTTTGTCAAGAGATGGACATAGTGCTTCAGTGGAAGTTGGCATTTCTTGAAGGAAGCACTCCATCTTCGGTGCGAGCCCCTGCTGCAGGAAGGAAGGCGATGGCAGACACGGGCACAGGCACAGCAGGTAATTGCTGTGCCGGGCTCAGGCCTGGCCGGGGCTGTGTGGCAGCAGCTCTTCCCCCAGTGCCTGCCCTTGCCCGGCCCGGCAGCAGCCAAAGCTGGAGGCGCCTCGGCTTCCAGGCCTCTGGAGCTGGTTCAGAGCCCTGGGGAAACGGGACTGGTGCAGCAACGTCCTTGGCGCTGCAGCTGCTGCGGAGCTGGCCCTGAGTGCCCAGAGGCCCAAGGCACAGGAGCAGCCCCGAGCGGGAGCCCTGCCGCCAGCCCAGGGCCAGAGCCAGCCCTGGCGCACAATGGAAACAGTTCTCATCTTGGTTTGCTTCCAGACTGGGATGCTGGGAAGGATTCTCCATTAGCCTGGCGCTCTGAAGTTGTGAAGCCCTCTGAGCATTCTGCAGGTATGTTCTCACTGTCCCACCAAGGCGTAATGTTTGACTGACTGGTAAGAACCAGGTGACAGAAGCTTCTGTGGCTGTTGTGTTACAGGCGTGTCTGCAGGGACGACCTCACCAACTCCTACCTTGGATGCTTCACAAAAGGCCAGCTCCCATGGCAGGGGTGAGTAGTGTGTCCCTGCTGACCCCTCTGGCTGAGCCCTGCTTTTGTGGGGTCCATTGCTGGGAAATGGAACTACTTTCTCTAAAGGTCCTCTGACAGGAGAGACCAAAGACATGGCAGGCAGGAAATTCCAGGACCCATTAGAAATCATGTGGCAAATGCTGAAGGAATGTCTGCAGAGAAGACAAGGTGGGTGCATTTCCCTCATGCTGCTCCTGGGACTCAGCAGCCGGGGGCTTTGGCTGCACATCTGGACGCGCCGTGCCCGGCACAGCGGGAAGGGATCCATGGCAGCCTTGCTGCCCCGCTGCTGCTTTCACGCCCTGCAGGGCTGTTTCCCAGCCTGGCCTGGCTGCAGCTTCTGCCCAGCCTCTGCAGAAAGGCATTTGGCATCAGCTGGCAGACAGCCCCAATTGCACCCCAGGCCATGCCCACCCTCAGATGCCCTGCAATTTCCTGGTGTCCAGGCAGATCAGATGTTGGGGCTGTTTGGGGAAGGAAGCAGCCTTGGGTTGTCCCAAAATCCTGGGTGTTTTCTGATCCTTATGCATTCCTTTCACAAGTGATGCCTCCTGAAATTGTCCCCTTCCCCATTCCCAGTCAGGAATGTTTTCATCTGATCCAGCTGTTTCTTTTCCATTCTCCAGAAATGAAAGGAGAGCCTGCGGAGAAAGAAGCATTTCCCGGAGGAAGCAGTGGTTGCATGCCAGCCTCAGCTCCAGGAAGGGAGGCCATGCCAGGCACAGGCACAGGAGGTAATTGCTGTGCCTCTGGGCCTGAGCCCTGCTGAGGCTTGAGCTGCCCTCTCTGCTGTTTGGCAGTGCGGGCACAGCCTGGACTAGAGCAGCACAGCCCAGGGGAATTATCCCGAGCAGGCTCAGGGCACTGAGCAGTCCTGCTGGGGTCCCTCCATGGGAGACATGTCCTGAAACCTGACAGCGACTGCACGGGGTGCCCACGGTGGGGAAAGGACAGAGGGGGAGAGCAAGGCTCCAGTGTGTCCTGAGAGGGCCTGGCTGTTTGCCCTTGGGATCTGGGGGGTTTCCCCACAGAAGGAGGGCAGGAGGGACAGAGGGAGGGCAGGATGGATAGCTGTGGCACTGCCTGCTGCAGTTTTCCCCCATGCTTTAGGGAGGATTTCTTCTGTGTGTGAGGGGGAGAGTCCCAGGTCCCTGCACTGCTGCAGCCACCCCTCCCAGGGATGTTGCTGAGGGCAGGGAAAGAGTGTGGAGAGTGACCAGGAGCCAGCCCAGAGCTCCCCAGGCCCCTGGGCAGCTTTGGCCATGTCTATTCACATCTGGCTCCCATGGCCTTACCCGACTCCCTGGCAGTGCCCAGTTCCCTGTGGCAGAAAGAGATCCCAGCACACACTGGAAAATGTTCTCATCTGTGCTGCATTGTAGATGAGGGTGCTGGGAAGGCTTCTCCATCAGCTTGGATGAAGAAAGTTTTGAAGCCCTTGGAGCCTCCTGCAGGTATGTTCTCAGTGTGCCACCAAGGAAGAATTGTAGACAAGCGGGCAGGCACCAGGTGACAGAAGCTTCTGTGGCTCTTGTGTTACAGATGTGTCTACAGGGAAGACTTCTCCAGCTTCTCCAGCTGCTACCTTGGATGCTGCACTCCAGCCCAGCTCCCATCTCAGGGGTGAGTTGTGTGTCCCTGCTGACCCCACAGGCTGAGCCCTGCTTTTCTGGGATCCATTCCTGGGAAATGGAAACATTTTTCTCTAAGGTACTCCAACAGGGAAAATCCAAGATACAACAGATAAGATATCCCTGGAACCATCCAAACAGATGAGGCAAGAGCTGAAGGAACCCCTGCAGACAAGAGAAGGTGGGTGCATTTCCCTCATGCTTCCCCTGGGAGTCAGCAGCCGGGGGCTTTGGCTGCACATCTGGACACGCCATGCCCGGCACAGTGGGAAGGGATCCATGGCAGTCTTGCTGCCCCGCTGCTGCTTTCACGCCCTGCAGGGCTGTTTCCCAGCCTGGCCTGGCTGCAGCTTCTGCCCAGCCTCTGCCGGAAGTTATTTGGCATCAGCTGACAGGCCATGCCCAAACTGTAAGACACCCTGAGATCCCCCACTATATCCAGCCCTGCAGATTAGGAAAAGGGTGGCTGTTTGGAGGTGGAAGTGCTCTCATCATGCCACTGTAACCTGGCCATTTTCCTGCTCCATAAATTTCACAAATATCACCTCTGATGCCACCACCCAAGTGGGAAACAGCTCCATCTGATGCAGCTGTCTCCCTTCCTTTGTCAAGAGATGGACATAGTGCTTCAGTGGAAGGTGGCATTTCTTGAAGGAAGCACTCCATCTTCGGTGCCAGCCCCTGCTGCCGGAAAGAAGGCAAAGCCAGACACGGGCACAGGCACAGCAGGTAATTGCTGTGCAGGGCTCAGCCCTGGCCGGGGCTGTGTGGCAGCAGCTCTTCCCCCAGGGCCTGCCCTTGCCCGGCCCGGCAGCAGCCAAAGCTGGAGGCGCCTCGGCTTCCAGGCCCCTGGAGCTGGTTCAGAGCCCCGGGGAAACGGGACTGGTGCAGCAACGTCCCTGGCGCTGCAGCTGCTGCAGAGCTGGCCCTGAGTGCCCAGAGGCCCAAGGCACAGGAGCAGCCCCGAGTGGGAGCCCTGCCGTCAGCCCAGGGCCAGAGCCAGCCCTGGCACACAATGGAAACAGTTCTCATCTTGGTTTGCTTCCAGACTGGGATGCTGGGAAGGATTCTCCATTAGCCTGGCGCTCTGAAGTTGTGAAGCCCTCTGAGCATTCTGCAGGTATGTTGTCACTGTCCCACCAAGGCGTAATGTTTGACTGAGTGGTAAGAACCAGGTGACAGAAGCTTCTGTGGCTGTTGTGTTACAGGCGTGTCTGCAGGGACGACCTCACCAACTCCTACCTTGGATGCTGCACAAAAGACCAGCTCCCATGGCAGGGGTGAGTAGTGTGTCCCTGCTGACCCCTCAGGCTGAGCCCTGCTTTTGTGGGGTCCATTGCTGGGAAATGGAACTACTTTCTCTTAAGGTCCTCTGACAGGAGAGACCAAAGACATGGCAGGCAGGAAATTCCAGGACCCATTAGAAATCATGTGGCAAATGCTGAAGGAATGTCTGCAGAGAAGACAAGGTGGGTGCATTTCCCTCATGCTGCTCCTGGGACTCAGCAGCCGGGGATTTGGCTGCACATCTGGACACGTCGTGCCCGGCACAGCAGGAAGGGATGCATGGCAGCCTCGCTGCCCCGCTGCTGCTTTCACGCCCTGCAGGGCTGTTTCCCAGCCTGGCCTGGCTGCAGCTTCTGCCCAGCCTCTGCAGAAAGGCATTTGGCATCAGCTGGCAGACAGCCCCAATTGCACCACAGGCCATGCCCACCCTCAGATCCCCTGCAATTTCCTGGTGTCCAGGCAGATCAGATGTTGGGGCTGTTTGGGGAAGGAAGCAGCCTTGGGTTGTCCCAAAATCCTGGGTGTTTTCTGATCCTTATGCATTCCTTTCACAAGTGATGCCTCCTGAAATTGTCCCCTTCCCCATTCCCAGTCAGGAATGTTTTCATCTGATCCAGCTGTCTCTTTTCCATTCTCCAGAAATGAAAGGAGAGCCTGCGGAGAAAGAAGCATTTCCCGGAGGAAGCAGTGGTTGCATGCCAGCCTCAGCTCCAGGAAGGGAGGCCATGCCAGGCACAGGCACAGGAGGTAATTGCTGTGCCTCTGGGCCTGAGCCCTGCTGAGGCTTGAGCTGCCCTCTCTGCTGTTTGGCAGTGCGGGCACAGCCTGGACTAGAGCGGCACAGCCCAGGGGAATTATCCCGAGCAGGCTCAGGGCACTGAGCAGTCCTGCTGGGGTCCCTCCATGGGAGACATGTCCTGAAACCTGACAGCGACTGCACGGGGTGCCCACGGTGGGGAAAGGACAGAGGGGGAGAGCAAGGCTCCAGTGTGTCCTGAGAGGGCCTGGCTGTTTGCCCTTGGGATCTGGGGGGTTTCCCCACAGAAGGAGGGCAGGAGGGACAGAGGGAGGGCAGGATGGATAGCTGTGGTACTGCCTGCTGCAGTTTTCCCCCATGCTTTAGGGAGGATTTCTTCTGTGTGTGAGGGGGAGAGTCCCAGGTCCCTGCACTGCTGCAGCCACCCCTCCCAGGGATGTTGCTGAGGGCAGGGAAAGAGTGTGGAGAGTGACCAGGAGCCAGCCCAGAGCTCCCCAGGCCCCTGGGCAGCTTTGGCCATGTCTATTCACATCTGGCTCCCATGGCCTTACCCGACTCCCTGGCAGTGCCCAGTTCCCTGTGGCAGAAAGAGATCCCAGCACACACTGGAAAATGTTCTCATCTGTGCTGCATTGTAGATGAGGGTGCTGGGAAGGCTTCTCCATCAGCTTGGATGAATAAAGTTTTGAAGCCCTTGGAGCCTCCTGCAGATATGTTCTCAGTGTGCCACCAAGGAAGAATTGCAGACAAGCGGGCAGGCACCAGGTGACAGAAGCTTCTGTGGCTGTTGTGTTACAGATGTGTCTACAGGGAAGACTTCTCCAGCTTCTCCAGCTGCTACCTTGGATGCTGCACTCAAGCCCAGCTCCCATCTCAGGGGTGAGTAGTGTGTCCCTGCTGACCCCACAGGCTGAGCCCTGCTTTTCTGGGATCCATTCCTGGGAAATGGAACTATTTTTCTCTAAGGTACTCCAACAGGGAAAATCCAAGATACAACAGATAAGATATCCCTGGAACCATCCAAACAGATGAGGCAAGAGCTGAAGGAACCCCTGCAGACAAGAGAAGGTGGGTGCATTTCCCTCATGCTTCCCCTGGGAGTCAGCAGCCGGGGGCTTTGGCTGCACATCTGGACACGCCGTGCCCAGCACAGTGGGAAGGGATCCATGGCAGCCTCGCTGCCGCGCTGCTGCTTTCACGCCCTGCAGGGCTGTTTCCCAGCCTGGCCTGGCTGCAGCTTCTGCCCAGCCTCTGCTGGAAGTTATTTGGCATCAGCTGACAGGCCATGCCCAAACTGTAACACACCCTGAGATCCCCCACTATATCCAGCCCTGCAGATTAGGAAAAGGGTGGCTGTTTGGAGGTGGAAGTGCTCTCATCATGCCACTGTAACCTGGCCATTTTCCTGCTCCATAAATTTCACAAATATTACCTCTGATGCCACCACCCAAGTGGGGAACAGCCCCATCTGATGCAGCTGTCTCCCTTCCTTTGTCAAGAGATGGACATAGTGCTTCAGTGGAAGTTGGCATTTCTTGAAGGAAGCACTCCATCTTCGGTGCGAGCCCCTGCTGCAGGAAGGAAGGCGATGGCAGACACGGGCACAGGCACAGCAGGTAATTGCTGTGCCGGGCTCAGGCCTGGCCGGGGCTGTGTGGCAGCAGCTCTTCCCCCAGTGCCTGCCCTTGCCCGGCCCGGCAGCAGCCAAAGCTGGAGGCGCCTCGGCTTCCAGGCCTCTGGAGCTGGTTCAGAGCCCTGGGGAAACGGGACTGGTGCAGCAACGTCCTTGGCGCTGCAGCTGCTGCGGAGCTGGCCCTGAGTGCCCAGAGGCCCAAGGCACAGGAGCAGCCCCGAGCGGGAGCCCTGCCGCCAGCCCAGGGCCAGAGCCAGCCCTGGCGCACAATGGAAACAGTTCTCATCTTGGTTTGCTTCCAGACTGGGATGCTGGGAAGGATTCTCCATTAGCCTGGCGCTCTGAAGTTGTGAAGCCCTCTGAGCATTCTGCAGGTATGTTCTCACTGTCCCACCAAGGCGTAATGTTTGACTGACTGGTAAGAACCAGGTGACGGAAGCTTCTGTGGCTGTTGTGTTACAGGCGTGTCTGCAGGGACGACCTCACCAACTCCTACCTTGGATGCTTCACAAAAGGCCAGCTCCCATGACAGGGGTGAGTAGTGTGTCCCTGCTGACCCCTCTGGCTGAGCCCTGCTTTTGTGGGGTCCATTGCTGGGAAATGGAACTACTTTCTCTTAAGGTCCTCTGACAGGAGAGACCAAAGACATGGCAGGCAGGAAATTCCAGGACCCATTAGAAATCATGTGGCAAATGCTGAAGGAATGTCTGCAGAGAAGACAAGGTGGGTGCATTTCCCTCATGCTGCTCCTGGGACTCAGCAGCCGGGGGCTTTGGCTGCACATCTGGACGCGCCGTGCCCGGCACAGCGGGAAGGGATCCATGGCAGCCTTGCTGCCCCGCTGCTGCTTTCACGCCCTGCAGGGCTGTTTCCCAGCCTGGCCTGGCTGCAGCTTCTGCCCAGCCTCTGCAGAAAGGCATTTGGCATCAGCTGGCAGACAGCCCCAATTGCACCACAGGCCATGCCCACCCTCAGATGCCCTGCAATTTCCTGGTGTCCAGGCAGATCAGATGTTGGGGCTGTTTGGGGAAGGAAGCAGCCTTGGGTTGTCCCAAAATCCTGGGTGTTTTCTGATCCTTATGCATTCCTTTCACAAGTGATGCCTCCTGAAATTGTCCCCTTCCCCATTCCCAGTCAGGAATGTTTTCATCTGATCCAGCTGTCTCTTCTCCATTCTCCAGAAATGAAAGGAGAGCCTGCGGAGAAAGAAGCATTTCCCGGAGGAAGCAGTGGTTGCATGCCAGCCTCAGCTCCAGGAAGGGAGGCCATGCCAGGCACAGGCACAGGAGGTAATTGCTGTGCCTCTGGGCCTGAGCCCTGCTGAGGCTTGAGCTGCCCTCTCTGCTGTTTGGCAGTGCGGGCACAGCCTGGACTAGAGCAGCACAGCCCAGGGGAATTATCCCGAGCAGGCTCAGGGCACTGAGCAGTCCTGCTGGGGTCCCTCCATGGGAGACATGTCCTGAAACCTGACAGCGACTGCACGGGGTGCCCACGGTGGGGAAAGGACAGAGGGGGAGAGCAAGGCTCCAGTGTGTCCTGAGAGGGCCTGGCTGTTTGCCCTTGGGATCTGGGGGGTTTCCCCACAGAAGGAGGGCAGGAGGGACAGAGGGAGGGCAGGATGGATAGCTGTGGCACTGCCTGCTGCAGTTTTCCCCCATGCTTTAGGGAGGATTTCTTCTGGGTGTGAGGGGGAGAGTCCCAGGTCCCTGCACTGCTGCAGCCACCCCTCCCAGGGATGTTGCTGAGGGCAGGGAAAGAGTGTGGAGAGTGACCAGGAGCCAGCCCAGAGCTCCCCAGGCCCCTGGGCAGCTTTGGCCATGTCTATTCACATCTGGCTCCCATGGCCTTACCCGACTCCCTGGCAGTGCCCAGTTCCCTGTGGCAGAAAGACATCCCAGCACACACTGGAAAATGTTCTCATCTGTGCTGCATTGTAGATGAGGGTGCTGGGAAGGCTTCTCCATCAGCTTGGATGAATAAAGTTTTGAAGCCCTTGGAGCCTCCTGCAGGTATGTTCTCAGTGTGCCACCAAGGAAGAATTGTAGACAAGCGGGCAGGCACCAGGTGACAGAAGCTTCTGTGGCTGTTGTGTTACAGATGTGTCTACAGGGAAGACTTCTCCAGCTTCTCCAGCTGCTACCTTGGATGCTGCACTCCAGCCCAGCTCCCATCTCAGGGATGAGTTGTGTGTCCCTGCTGACCCCACAGGCTGAGCCCTGCTTTTCTGGGATCCATTCCTGGGAAATGGAAATATTTTTCTCTAAGGTACTCCAACAGGGAAAATCCAAGATACAACAGATAAGATATCCCTGGAACCATCCAAACAGATGAGGCAAGAGCTGAAGGAACCCCTGCAGACAAGAGAAGGTGGGTGCATTTCCCTCATGCTTCCCCTGGGACTCAGCAGCCGGGGGCTTTGGCTGCACATCTGGACACGCCATGCCCGGCACAGTGGGAAGGGATCCATGGCAGCCTCGCTGCCGCGCTGCTGCTTTCACGCCCTGCAGGGCTGTTTCCCAGCCTGGCCTGGCTGCAGCTTCTGCCCAGCCTCTGCTGGAAGTTATTTGGCATCAGCTGACAGGCCATGCCCAAACTGTAACACACCCTGAGATCCCCCACTATATCCAGCCCTGCAGATTAGGAAAAGGGTGGCTGTTTGGAGGTGGAAGTGCTCTCATCATGCCACTGTAACCTGGCCATTTTCCTGCTCCATAAATTTCACAAATATTACCTCTGATGCCACCACTCAAGTGCGGAACAGCCCCATCTGATGCAGCTTTCTCCCTTCCTTTGTCAAGAGATGGACATAGTGCTTCAGTGGAAGTTGGCATTTCTTGAAGGAAGCACTCCATCTTCGGTGCGAGCCCCTGCTGCAGGAAGGAAGGCAAAGCCAAACACGGGCACAGGCACAGCAGGTAATTGCTGTGCCGGGCTCAGCCCTGGCCGGGGCTGTGTGGCAGCAGCTCTTCCCCCAGTGCCTGCCCTTGCCCGGCCCGGCAGCAGCCAAAGCTGGAGGCGCCTCGGCTTCCAGGCCTCTGGAGCTGGTTCAGAGCCCCGGGGAAACGGGACTGGTGCAGCAACGTCCCTGGCGCTGCAGCTGCTGCGGAGCTGGCCCTGAGTGCCCAGAGGCCCAAGGCACAGGAGCAGCCCCGAGCGGGAGCCCTGCCGCCAGCCCAGGGCCAGAGCCAGCCCTGGCACACAATGGAAACAGTTCTCATCTTGGTTTGCTTCCAGACTGGGATGCTGGGAAGGATTCTCCATTAGCCTGGCGCTCTGAAGTTGTGAAGCCCTCTGAGCATTCTGCAGGTATGTTCTCACTGTCCCACCAAGGCGTAATGTTTGACTGACTGGTAAGAACCAGGTGACAGAAGCTTCTGTGGCTGTTGTGTTACAGGCGTGTCTGCAGGGACGACCTCACCAACTCCTACCTTGGATGCTGCACAAAAGCCCAGCTCCCATGGCAGGGGTGAGTAGTGTGTCCCTGCTGACCCCAAAGGCTGAGCCGTGCTTTTGGGAGGTCCATTGCTGGGAAATGGAACTACTTTCTCTTAAGGTCCTCTGACAGGAGAGACCAAAGACATGGCAGGCAGGAAATTCCAGGACCCATTAGAAATCATGTGGCAAATGCTGAAGGAATGTCTGCAGAGAAGACAAGGTGGGTGCATTTCCCTCATGCTGCTCCTGGGACTCAGCAGCCGGGGGCGTTGGCTGCACATCTGGACACGCCGTGCCCGGCACAGCAGGAAGGGATCCATGGCAGCCTCGCTGCCCCGCTGCTGCTTTCACGCCCTGCAGGGCTGTTTCCCAGCCTGGCCTGGCTGCAGCTTCTGCCCAGCCTCTGCAGGAAGGCATTTGGCATCAGCTGGCAGACAGCCCAAATGCACCACAGGCCATGCCCACCCTCAGATGCCCTGCAATTTCCTGGTGTCCAGGCAGATCAGATGTTGGGGCTGTTTGGGGAAGGAAGCAGCCTTGGGTTGTCCCAAAATCCTGGGTGTTTTCTGATCCTTATCCATTCCTTTCCTAAGTGATGCCTCACCTTCCCCATTCCCAGTCAGGAATGTTTTCATCTGATCCAGCTGTCTCTTTTCCATTCTCCAGAAATGAACGGAGAGCCTGTGCAGAAGGAAGCATTTCCCGGTGGAAGCAGTGGTTCCGTGCCAGCCTCTGCTACAGGAAGGGAGGCCATGCCAGGCACAGGCACAGGAGGTAATTGCTGTGCCTCTGGGCCTGAGCCCTGCTGAGGCTTGAGCTGCCCTCTCTGCTGCTTGGCAGTGCGGGCACAGCCTGGACTAGAGCGGCACAGCCCAGGGGAATTATCCCGAGCAGGCTCAAGGCACTCGGGTCCTGAGCAGTCCTGCTGGGGTCCCTCCATGGGAGACATGTCCTGAAACCTGGCAGTGACTGCACGGGGTGCCCACGGTGGGGAAAGGACAGAGGGGGAGAGCAAGGCTCCAGTGTGTCCTGAGAGGGCCTGGCTGTTTGCCCTTGGGATGTGGGAGCTGTCCCAGCAGAAGGAGGGCAGGAGGGAGTGTAGGAGGGAGGGACAGCTGTGGCACTGCCTGCTGCAGTTTTCCCCAGGGCTTTAGGGAGGGTATTCTGTGAGTTTGAGGGAGAGAGCCCCAGGGCCCTGGGCTACTCCAGCCACCCCTCCCAGGGATGTTGCTGAGGGCAGGGAAAGAGTGTGGAGAGTGATCAGGAGCCAGCCCAGAGCTCCCCAGGCCCCTGGGCAGCTTTGGCCATGTCCATTCCCATCTGGGTCCCATAGCCTTACACGACCCCCTTCCAGTGCCCTTTTCCATGTAGCATTCGGGCATCCCAGCATGCCGCAGATACAGTTCTGATCTCTGCTCCCTTTTAGACTGGAATCGTGACATGGGTTTTCAGGAAGTCCTGATGAAGGATGGTTTGAAGTTCCTGGAGGATGCTGGAGGCAAGTTTTCATTCTGCCCTTCCTGAGTGAATAAGAAGGATCAATGCAACAAAAGCTCATTTATAAACCATTTCCCTTAACATTATGTAAAGGCTGAAGGATTCTGAGAATCTTTCCCTTCTCCCTTCTGGATCCCTGAGGGATCCTTCAGGATCGCTGTCAATGGGACGAAGGAGCATTGATCTTTCAGTCCTCCTCCCGTGTGCTGTGCCAGTGTGTCCTTCCGTGTGCTCTGTGCAGTCAAAGAGAAGAGCAGGGAGGGAAGGGGCCGGGCCCAGGGCTGTGCCCCGGGGCTCAGCCTTGTGGGCAGCCTGAGGATCTCCTGCAGTGCCACAGGAGCTCTTCTGTCCTGCCTTTCTTTGCAGCTGAACCTGCCGGTGAAGGCCCCACATCCAGGACTGAGGCTCTGGGAGATGCTGAGGGTAGGTCAAGGCCTTTCCCCTGGGAGAGCTGCCAGCTCAGAGCCCAAAGCTGGGCCAGGGAGGCAGCGCTGCAGGTGCCAGCACAGAACCATGCACGTGTGTGCCCTCGCCTTGCGCGATCCCCTCACCGCTCCTGCGGCTCAGTGGTGCCCGTGCAGATCAGCAGAGATGGCAGAAGCTTCTGTGGCTGTTGAGTTACAGGTGTGTCTGCAGGGAGGACTTCTCCAGCTCCAGGGCTGGATGCTTGGCCCCAACCCAGCTCCCATGGCAGGGGTGAGTAGTGTGTCCCTGCTGACACCACAGGCTGAGCCCTGCTTTTGCGGGACCCATTCCTGGGAAATGGAACTCTTTCTCTTAAGGTCCTCCAAAAGGGAAGACCCAAGATACTGCAGCCAAAATGTCTCATGAGGCAGATGAATTCCTGAGAGAAACACAGAAGGAAGCACCCGGAGGACAAGGTGGGTGCATTTCCCTCATGCTTCCCCTGGGACTCAGCAGCCAGGGGCTTTGGCTGCACATCTGGACACGCCGTGCCCGGCACAGCAGGAAGGGATCCATGGCAGCCTCGCTGCCCCGCTGCTGCTTTCACACCCTGCAGGGCTGTTTCCCATTCTGGCCTGGCTGCAATTCCTCCCCAGCCTCTGCAGGATGGAATTTGGCATTAGCTGATTGGGTGCCCCAACTGTACTGTGGGCCTGAGATCCCCTGCCATTTCTCAGTCTCTGAGAAATCAGGCGGTGTAGCTGTTTGCTCATGGGAGTGCACTGGCCTAGCCCAAATTACCTGGGATTTTTCCTGGTCTTTATCTGTGACTTTGACAAGCATTTCCTGATGAAGATGCCACTTCCCCAGTGGGGAATGTTTCCATTTGATCCAGTTGTCCCTTTTTTCCTTTTTCAAGTGATGGACCAAAAGGCTCTGCAGGAGGAGGAACACTCAGGGAGAAGCAGTGGCTCACTGGCAGCGCTAGCTGCAGGAAGGAAGGCGATGCCAGACATGGGCACAGGCACAGCAGGTAATTGCTGTGCCGGGCTCAGCCCTGGCCGGGGCTGTGTGGCAGCAGCTCTTCCCCCAGGGCCTGCCCTTGCCCGGCCCGGCAGCAGCCAAAGCTGGAGGCGCCTGGGCTTCCAGGCCTCTGGAGCTGGTTCAGAGCCCCGGGGAAACGGGACTGCTGCAGCAACGTCCCTGGCGCTGCAGCTGCTGCGGAGCTGGCCCTGAGTGCCCAGAGGCCCAAGGCACAGGAGCAGCCCCGAGCGGGAGCCCTGCCGCCAGCCCAGGGCCAGAGCCAGCCCTGGCTCCCGACTGGGCAGGGGCTGCGCTGGGTCCTGACAGGGCCTGAGCCTGTCCCCTGGGGCTGGGGGAGCTGTCACGGGGCAGGGAGTGCCAGGGCTGGCAGTGGCTGCTCAGGGATGGCTTCGGCCCGTGTCCCTGGCAGCAGCCACTGCCCAAGCAGCTGCGCTGCCCCGGGATCTCCTCCCAGCCTGTTGGGCTTTGTTGGCTGGCACAGCCTGTGCCAAGGGCCGGCAAGGTGCCTGCAGGCCCCAGCTCTGGGGGAAACAGAGAACGTCCTGCCCGTATCCACCGTGCTGCCAGCTCAGCAGTGCAGCACAGCACGGGCTCACGCTTCCCATTGCTCCTACAGATGCAGCTGGCACCACAAGACCTGTTCCCAATGCCCAGGATGGCCTCGGAAGTGGTTTCTGTCAGGGAACAGGCTGCTGGCTAGGGTTTCTGGCAGGCGTGCTTTATTTGGAGCTTGTCTTCATATTGTGCTGCATTGGAATCTGGTATTCTTGGAACAGAAAACAGTGAGTGTTTTGTGCTCTCCCCCTCCAACAGCTTCTTTTGAAAGTCTAACATGGACAGGGAACATTCCCATTGAGGCTGCAGTGGAGTTGTGGCCAGTCCATGATAGTCCAAATAACTCTCCTGAGGGTTCTGCTGCTGCCCAGTGCTTCCATTGGCCTCTCAATTGCTGGGCCTTGTCCTGAGGGCCCCGCTGGGGCTGCAGCCAGTGCTGGCTCCCACTGAGGCTGCCTGGCCAAGAGCAGCTCCAGGGGCACGGGGCAGAGGCAGAGGGAGGTGGGGAGGAGAAAGAGCAGGGCCGAGGTTGCCCTTGAAAGGCAGTGGCGCTCTGGGGCCCGCTCCTGGCCAGGGACCCTGCCCAGAGCCGTGCCCTGCTGGCCGGGGCCTTGAGGGGCAGCTGTCCAGCTGGGCCCAGCTGTGCCAGCAGCTCCAGCCGTGCTGGGGAGCCTTGCCAGCTGTGGGCCCTGCTGTGCACGAGGGTCCCTGTGTGCCACTGGCAGCTGGGGCCTCAGCCACCACCTCTATTCACAGGTGCTCGCGTGTATCTTCAGAAGACAAACCTAAAAACAGAGGCAATGACAACCTGGCAGTTTATCCCAGCTCTTCCCTTCTGCCCCTATCTGCCCTGCCGTGGCTGCATCCCCGCCATGCGGCCGTCCCAAAACCCACCCCTCCTCAACAAGACCCTCTGCCCCTGAGCCCCCTGGTCCTGTTCCCCAGCCAGGACTGAAGGTGGGCAGCCCTTGCCTGGCAGGGCAGGGCTTGTCCCACATTTTATGTTTAAATAAAGAATTAGAGTTTTCACAGCTATGTCCGGTTGGTAGCACCAACAAAGCCCACCCGGCACCAGCACTGACTGAGCTCCATGCCCAGGAGCAGCCGTGGATGCCCACGGTGTGGGCAGGCAGGAGCCAGGCAGGGGCTGCTGTGCCCAGCGGTGGGGCCCCGAGGGCATGGGGGAGCCCATGCTGAGCGTCCCTGGGCTGAGGGCACATTTCCTTCCGTGGCATCATCTGGGCCTGGACCTGAAGAGGCTCAAAGGGATATTTTGGTGTCCCTGCTGAGGGGTGCAGGGATCCCTCATGAGGCACAAAGGAGTATTGATGGCCTCTCCTAAGGTGTGCAGGGATCCCTCATGCGGTGGGCAGCAGGGTTAAATTTGAGAGGGTTTTTACTCTTCTCAGCACAGCACAGGGACACTTGGCCGAGGTTTTGCCAAGCTGGGAGAAAGCCTCTTGCAAAGGCTTGGGCCCAGCCTGTGGGCACAGCGGGCGGGCGCAGCCCATCCCCTGGGCCAGTCCGGGCTGCTCAGGCCGGGCCGGGCCGGGCCAGGCTCGGGCCCCGGCAGGGAAGGGCCGCGGCCCTGGGCTCTGCTGAGGCTGCTGAGCTCCGGCCTGCCCTGTGCTGCAGCCCAACACATTGACAGCTATGGCCGTGCCCTGGGCCACCGCAGGCACCCGGGGCTACAGCTGAGGCCGCGCCTTCTCCCACTGAAGGGAGGCTGGCTCTGTTCCCTCGGAGGGCACAGCTTAGCTCCCAGCACCTTTGGGAACCTGCCTGCCAGGGAAGTGCTGAGGGGCAGAGTGTTCCAACCCTTCTCACTGGGAAGTGTGTCTGGTGGTGTGGGGATTTTAAAATTTTTTTCCCTCTGAATTTGTGTCCTGCCAGAGGGTTAAGTTTGCTTGCTCTCAGTAGGGCGCTTTTCTTCTTGGCAGTCAGTGGGGCTTCAATGCAGCCAGGGTTGAAGGAGGATCTCTGGCCGCTTGGGCTGTGGTTGTGGGACACCTTGGCTTCATCCTTCCTTTGGCTGTGATTTGCACTGGTGCTTGTGCAGGCATTTTATGGCAAGTGGCTTCAGTTTGTTCCTCTTGGTACCAAAAACCGAGAATAAACCTCTTTAACACCACTGTAGTATTAAGAGGCAGGCCTTACTTTCTTGACTTGGTGGATGCACAGGCCAATGGCATCACAGGGCCTTCTTGGTGGGGTCTTCAGATACCCTGGTGGTCACTGAAGAAGGAAGCTGATTTTTCTGGGAAAAAGACAGTTTCCCATGTGTGGAAAAGAATAACCTCTCACTTCCCCATCCTTTTCTATACAAAGTTATACAGGCAAGTGCATCCATATATCTCTATTTTCCTTGTCTATCTATCTATCTATCTATCTATCTATCTATCTATCTATCTATCTATCTATCTATCATCTATCATATTAATCTATTGTGGTGTTGCATTTCATTCAAATGGTATGCTCTATCTTGAAAATGTACCCCTCAAAAATGTATGATTTATTCCAAGCTGTGTTCCTCCCCTGAAGTCCCATGAATCTGCAATCCCATTGGCCCAAATCTTATTTCGTGCCCACTTTGAATTTCCCTCTTAAGCTGTGCGAGGAAGACCAGATTCTCTCATGGCCCATCTCTCCCCTAGGCTCGCCCTCTCTCCCCCTTCCTTTTGCCTTTCCCCCTTCTCCCTCTGAAACCATGTTACTCCCGGGGCTGGGACCCCCAATAAACCCTCATCTAATCAGCACCCTCAGAAGCCGTGTGGAGTCTCCTTGCGTGCCTGCTGCTGCCAGCGAACTCACAGCCCAGGGGGCCCTCCGGGGACTCCCCGGGGAACCCCCCCCCCCCCAAACAAACTGCTACAATCTATGAAATGTTTCTGTGATTTCCTTCTTGCTAGACATATGCAGGCTTGTTTAGATTGACTGTGAACCAAAATCCTGCAAAGCTGGAAAATGACTGGTGGCCATCACTCTGATTTCCTTAAAAGCCATTTTTCATTCTAATTTTTTCATCTATGGTGGCTGGTAAATACCTGTCTTCCTTAAGCTATGTGCTGGCAATACTGGAGGTAGAAAATAACATAATGCTGCATAGTTTAGATACTTGATAGTTTCCTTGTGAAATTTTATGGCAGTATCTCCTGCCCCAAAACTAAAGCAGCAGGTCAGCTACTGAGCACAACTTACTGCATAGCTGCAGCTCATGTTTCTACAGTGGAAGTGGCTTTTTGTTTTTCTGCATGGGTATGAAACACTACCAATTGAAAGGCCGTTTACAGAGCAAAGAGCCTTGTTAACTGTTGCCTGGACTTTGGGAAGGTGGTAGCTGTTAGATCAATACCCAGTAAACTGCCGAAATTAATTTTTGTGACTACTCTCTTGTGATTTTGGCCTGGCTTCTTTAGGAGGTTCAATTTTCATTAGAAATGGCACAGTGGAGCCAGTGCTGCCTCAGGACAGGTGGAGCTGGGACAAATGGCTCATTGATTTTGATCTCAACAAAAAGCCACCTGAGCTCCTCATGACAGCAACCCCACGGACTGGAAATGGATCCATTAAAACTAACTCATCATAGAGCTTTTAACTCGAAGCTCTGACACATGGAGCTTGCTCAGTTCTGCCATGGAGGAAGGGAGTTTGAAGACAAAGAGGTTTAGCAAGGAGATCCATGTACAACAAAAGTGCTTCTATTTTAGCAAATGAAGTATCTTAGATGTGAAACTTCATCCGTACTCCAGTCTTATCCTTCCATTTACCCAAATTCTCTGTCTTAAATCCTTTGTCAGTAGGAAAATATGACAGGGAAGTGTAGATCCTCCTTTCCTTCTTGAGCTGGGCAGCTTGTAACCTTGTCTTCTCCGACAAACAGGAGCAGACAAATGGGAATTTTGTCATGAAACCATACTTGGGAAAGTTTGCCCTGTGTTTGTTTTTGTCCCAAAGTAACTGAGATTCATCGGAGTATTTACAAGCCCTAAAGGATGGATTTATTTTGCTTGCTAGAATTTTGATTTTTTTAGACCTTTTCTGCTGCAGAAGAGCCTGGCACTTGCAGAACTCTTACCCCATGCACTTCTCCAGTGCTTCTTGCAGAGAATCATGTGTTGTGAATGAAACTTTCACAGTTGACTTCTGCCTCCTTTCCTGCCACTGTTTTGTTCTTTTCCCATTTATAAGGACACAGGTGAACTAGAAATGTTGTGGTCAGGTGTGCTCTGTGGCTGCTCTGTGCTCAGAGGAGCTCTCCTGGATGTACAGCTTAGCATCTCCCTCTTTAAAGGGCTGCCCGGCTTCCTCCTGTCCCATCTCGTGGGTCCATCTTTTCATTCCCTTTTAATTTAAAATACTTCCACAATTTAATATTAAATGCTAGGTAAAAAAATCCAGTGGCACTCCCAGATAGAAAAAAATATGTTGTGTGTAACCCAGAGGAGGAATTCTGCTGGCAAAGTGATGGCTTTCCACTGAAGTGGATCAAACAGGTGCTCAGTTGGATGCTGGTGCTGAAGTACTTTTCTTGTGGCTTGAGTGTCTCATGGCAACAGCCTGAGATTTTAATAGCAGAAAGAAGGGATTTCCTGCTAATTTTCCTCTGAGAACTGTCACCTGTACAATCTTTTCCAGCCTCATGTAGTCTGACCTGTAACTGCTCCAAAGCCTGGTTAATTTTTTTAATGCTTTTGAAATTTTTGGTCCCATTTGCAGAGAACAGGAGGGTGCTGGCTATTTTTTTTCAGGTGCAGTGTATTTTTACTGGGGGCGGGACTGGCTTTAGTTTTACCTTCCCAGCATCAGCTGCACTGATGCTGGGAAGTTACTCTCTCTTATTCCAGTTACTCTCCAGGCTGGTACGTGCAACCCCAGTGGCAGCAGTGGTAGATTGAACTGTGCCTGGGCTGGGTTGGGAGGGGAATAATCCTACTGCATCCATGATTTTCCCTCCTGGGCACCTGCAGCAGGCAGAGCTGTGCCCTCCCACTGAGGCTGCCTCAGCCAGGAATGCTTGCAAAATCCCCGTGCTCCTTTTGCACAGTTCTGTTTTTTCCCTGGCAGAAGCAGGGCTGGTATCTCCAGACCAGGGGACATGGTGACACTGGGTGTTGCCATGGAACGTGGTGACGCTGGGTGTTGCCATGGGACAGGTGAGTCCTTGAAGGCACACACTTGTCCCACTGAGCTTGGGGCCCCTATTTGGAGATCAGCTGCAGACGACTGGAAAAAAGAATGTGGCATCTCCCAGTTCAAACAAACAAACCAGAAAACTTTATTTTGAGGGATGAGGGGACCAAACAACAGGGGTGGGTGCTCGTCTGGTCCTGCCCTGGTTTTCCGGCCGACTGTAGGGCTTTTTATCTCGCAGCTGCCGCCGCAAGACGTGCCTCACACGAATTGGCCCGGATTGGGAGCGGGGCAAGATCCAGGGGGGTATGTATGGGGCTGTTTGTTTCCTGGATGACTGAGATTCCTGGGACAGCCTCAATGCCACCTGGCTGGTGGTACCAGCACTCTGGGCTGGACCATCCTCCAACCTGCGGCGCTTTGCCAGTGGGCTCTTGGGTGCCTGAGGATCCGTGTCTCCCCGTGGGTGGCCTCGCTTCAGGCCCTGCTTTCGGCAGGGCAAGCTGCTGCTGGTGACCAGCCCCATGGCCTGGGACCACCCTGACACCTCCTGAGGGGCTGGACCATCCTCCAACCTGCGGCGCTTTGCCAGTGGGCTCTTGGGTGCCTGAGGCTCCGTGTCTCCCCGTGGGTGGCCTCGCTTCAGGCCCTGCTTTCGGCAGGGCAAGCTGCTGCTGCTGGTGACCAGCTCCACGGCCTGGGACTGCCCTGACACCGCCTGAGGGGCGGTGCTGGGGCTGCTGGTCTCAGCACGCAGCAGTGGCACGCGGTTGAGCCGGATACGTTTTCCTTTCTGGCTGCCCGAGTCTTGTGCTTGCTGTCTCCATGAACGGCGACGAGCTTGGTCCGGCCTGGCATGTCCGGAGAGGCAGCTGCCGCTCTCTGCGTCTGCCTCTGCCCGGTGACACGGTGTGCATTGGGGAGAGAGAGAGGGGGCAGGGGGAGTGAGCACCTTGTAGAGCTCAGGAAATGTCCCTGCAGCATTGTCCCCAAGGCCCTGCTGGCTGGCTAAAGGGCAGGGGAAGTGCCGGTGCCCACAGCCCAGCCTGGCTCCTCTGGCCCATGAGAGGAGGGCCTCTACTCTGGGGTGATTCTGTGGATCTCCTGTTTCCCCTTTCTGCTGCTCTTGGCCGCTCCCCCTCTGCCATCTGTGGGGAGGGAGACTTGGCTCTCACCTCGTTCCTTGCCAGGGGGACGCTTCTTAGCAGCGTTCTGCTGCACCATTGTGGGTATGGAGGAATGCCTGGATGGTCTGTGCCACAGCACTGCCGGCCTTTCTCCTCCTGACAAAGCCTTCCAATCCTTCCTTGAGTGAAGAGAGATGCCTCAGAGACACCAAAACTCGCTCAGCAGCCTTGGGCAAGCTCCCTCTCGGGATCCTGTCCTCAGCTCTGAGTGCAATGTTGATGTACAGCAACGGTTATACCTCAGGCCTCCCTGGAGATGTGCCCGTGACCTCACAATTGGTGAGTTCTGCGTGCCCCACTCCCCTCACTTGGGGACGGTGTCCTTGTGGGTGCTGGCTGGGACTTTGTCCATGTCAGGCATGGCTGTGGTGGGAAGAGGAGAAATGGGAACAGGTCCATCAACAGGTTTATGGGCTTGAGTAGGCTCAGGTCTTACTACAGGTCATCAGTGATGATTGTTCCCCCCACCACAGCACCCAGGGGACCTTGTAAAATCTGAAGACTTTGCTTATTTTTAGGCCTCTCATGTTAAAAGAATTCCATGCTGGGCCTGTGTTACATAATTTTCTCAAAAAAATTGTCCAATTAGACCAAGCTGAAAAGTAGTTCTTTTACTGTGGTAGGTTTAGGAAGGAACACAGATGTCGACTAAAAATCAGTCATTCCTAAGAAAGCGTAACTGTCATTATCAAAGAATTGTGGATGTTGAATAGCTTAAATGTACAAAATAACATGAAACTAAAGTTGAAGCAGGTTATTACTTACAGTCTAATTCAGAGCCCCTTGAAGTATGTCAAAAAGAAGCTTTGACTTCAGTGCTCTTTGCATCTGACTTAATTCCACAAATTGGAAACAATGTTTTGGTCAAGCTTTTTTTAATTTTTTTTAACAATTTAATATGTGTCAAAAACTCCTAAGGTTCACTACAATTGCCTATGGAGTATTTTTGATTTCCAGTGTTTTCTTATTCCCATGTTGGGTTGTTGTTGCTGGGTTTTTTGCCTTTTTTTAAATTTTATTTTCCAGTCTAAAATGAAAATCTGCTGTATTTAAGTTTTTGATCCTGTATGATAATGAAGACTAAACTATCCCATTTCAGTTACTTTTCAAAATAAATATGTGGATGAAAGTAGGTAAAATCTACTTAACAATATGATTATATTCACATGAGGGTCTGAAAAAAATAAGTACTTTTTTCTTATCTGTTAGCTCACATAATTAGTTGTTAGAGCACTCTTGGAAAAAGAGCTATGGGAGTAAAAGCAGTGGAGCTAAAAAAGTGCAGCTAATGTAAGGCAATGGTTGTAGTGCAAAGATGCCAGAGAATATAATAAAAAATATCTGTTGTGATCTAAATTTAGCATTATTAGAGTCTGGGGAAAACTATGGCTGAGAAGTCATTAGGGCAAGAACAAAGGTTAGTGCTGCAGAGAAGAGAGCTGATGCCAAGCTGAAGACACTGTTATTTACAGATGATTCAGATCTGCCTATCAGTTCAGAAAATTGCCCTCTAAAAATGGAAACCATCATCATATTAAACTTCACATGGAAACAAGAACCACAGCATGTGGACTGGCCTTTCTCCTCGTGTTGTCTATGTATAAATATCTATTTAGCAGTGGGCAACTGGGCTGCCTCTGTGTGGTGGGGATGATGGGGTAGTAGTTTGTGGAAGGTAGCTGGGACAAACTTTAGGAGAGGTAAAGGACAAGTACCCACAGCCAAAGAATATGGTCAATGAAACACTTGTGGTTTTGTCATGAAGAGTAAATTTTAAGGAATTAAACACTTGTGGTTTTACCATGAAGAGTAAATTTTCTTAGTGTAAAGTCATCTTTTTATCATAGACTGTTGAATTTTAAGCAGTGTATGTGGCTGTAATGCAGCTCTCAACGTCAACATTTTGGAAAATTTCAGAGTATGGTATGTCTTTAGGTCCATGGTTTTCATGTGCCTTCACTTGCTATAAGGGGTTTATCCAAACCCCAGGTTCAGATAGTATCCAGCTTGTTCCAGATGTCCTGCACTTTTGTTTCATGGGCACATAGATAATAAAAAAGTTATCAGTTTCTTTAAGCCTTTTAACTGTTGTTGTTAGCCAAGGACATGGTGTACATTTTTGTGAAAGCATTTTAAAACCAGATGAAATTGTTTTTAATTCCGAGGTTTTTCAGAAATATTTTCAATGATACACATTATAGCATACAATCAGTGCACTGGAATTTGGATTAACTTAAATAAGATCAAGTGAATATATCAGCAATCTTCCACAAAATAATTAAGAAGTAACTGTGTACTGCATATGACTTTTAAATATCTTTAAATATCTGATGACTATTGCAATTGTGTTGTGGTGCAGGGTTCATTTGGTTTCTTCCGTTTCCCCCTAAAGTTATAACGGTTCGGTCCTAGGGTTCCCCCCACCACCCCCCCTGGCAACCCCTCCTTTTGAGAGTGTCAGTTTTTTGTCTCCACCCCTGTTCCCCTGGTTACCCTCTGTCAATCCCTCCCTGAGTTCCTGTCCATCAGCCACTGTCCCCTTCCCTATTTCCAGAAAGTTCTCCCCTCCTCGGTGGGTGACTGGATCGGGAACAAGGGTCCCTCCCTGTCGCATTCCCTATTGGCGAGCCGGCATATTTGTCACGAGTTTGTTCCCTCCCAAGTTCTCTCTCATTGGTTGAAATGTTCTATGTTCCGTCCCTTTCTAATCGGCTGTACCCCTGCCTCGTGGTCCCGACTCGGCTGGCGTTCCCTGGAGACATTAAAGCACTCTGGACTTTGCCCTGATTCGGGTCCCTCTTTTCTACTTCGCCTTCTTGCTGATCACTGCTGCCTCCTGCTGAGGCGCTGCCCGGACGCCCCCGGCGCATCTGGGCAGTGTCCCCCCGGCTGTCAGTTGCTGTGCCACAGCTCGGCCGGTGCAGCCTCCTCCCCCGCCCGGGGGAGTAGAGAAAAAACCTCGGACAGCAACTCGGCACAATTGTACTTCAACTCGGATGAAACTTTGACAGATTTCAGTGCATGTTTTGCTTTTTTTTTTGATCTGGGCCAGAACTGTAGAGAAATGGAAGTCTGACCATGTGTGCACTTTGTGTGGAATGTATTGAGTGGTTGCAAACTTGTTTGAAGTCGTTGTTTTGGGGAACTAAATATATTTTTTTCCGTGTGTGTGAAAGTTACAGAAGAGTTACTGTCTAACACATAAAAATTCAAAGCTAGCCCTATAAATGGGTAAGAAATCACATGTCTCTCACAGCTTTCAAGAAGTGAACCTTTCTTTGGAAAAAGAGAACCAACAATAAGCTGTGCTTTTTATTAAAATTTCTTTTTATTTAATATCTCTCTCCATGTTTGTATACAATGTGTATAATTTAGTGGATTTTGTAGTCAAAACAATTGATATTGCCCCTATTTTCCTGCAGGTTTCTCTAAATATATATCCTCTTCAATGATTTTTTCCCTTTTAATAATCTTTATTTATGGTTCACATGAAAAACCAGCCACTGGGGAGTTGGGAACTTGGTTTTTATTGTCTGGATGTTGTCAGTGATGGTGCACGGAAGCATAAAGGATCTTGAATTTTGTAAACCAAGGTAATTGTGCAGGAATCTTGATAACAAATTCTTGTTTTGACTAGTAAAGGATAGGTTATTAAATTCATCGTTGTAGTATCTAAAGCTTGCTCCAAAATGGGGTAATTTTTCATCTAAGGACCACTTTGAAGTACACTCTGCATGTTTTTTTTGAAGCATCCCTTAACAACAGAAAGTTACAGCTGGGATGATGTTTCACTGCTTTTTAAATAGATCCTCTATGCAAAACCTGAGGGCTGTAGTTGAGCTGAGCCCTGTTTTGCTTGGAACTTTTTTGCCCCCACAATTTCCCACAAAGTGAAGGTGGAGAAATTACTAACTTTTACTAAGAAAGATAATAGGTCTAATGGGCTCTTGTATATTATGGATTGATCAGTATACTCAAGCTGTAAAATTTTTGTATGAAAAATTAACAAGCACAGAACCTGTAGTCTGGACTCTGGAGGATACCGAACGGTTCCAAGACTTAAAGGCTCGATTGACGAAAACCCCAGTTTTGAGTCTGCCTAATTGAAGAAAACCATTTGATCTGTTTGTTAATGTTAATGAATGGATAGCATATGGAGTGATAACCCAAGGCTGGGGGGGAAGCAGGAAGCTGGTGGCTTATCTGTCAAAATTATTGGATGTGGTTGCAAGAGGGTGGCCAGCCTGTATTCAAGCTGTGGCAGCCACAGCTACCTTATTAGAAGACACTCCAAATCCTACATTAAATGGAAGGATTTCAGTACACACATCCCATTATTTGAGGACAGTGTTAAGCCAAAAACTCCTCAGTGGCTAACACACAGCTGAATCCTGAGGTATGAAATAACCCTGATGAATGTCAAGAATCTAGAGACTGTCACCTCAAAAGGTTGAAACCCTGCTCAATTCTTAACCGGGGAACCAAAAATGGAAAATTTAGATCATAATTGTATAGAGCTAATTGAGATGCAAACAAATGTAAGAGAAGAGCTAGAAGAAGACCCCTTACCATATGGAAGGATCCAGTATATAGATGGATCCTCCCAAACAGTAATGGGAAAATGGGCATCAGGATACGCCATTATTGAAGCAGAGGAAAACAAAGAAAAAGGGAAATTACCCTCAAATTGCTCTGCACAAACTGCGAGGTATATGCCCTAAAGAGAGGTTTTGATTTATTAGATGATATAGGGACAATCTCCATGGATTCTCAATATGCCTTTGGGATAGCTCATACCTTTGGAAAAATCTGGCCAGAGAGGGCATACCTTAACTCAAAGGGGAAAAATCTGGCACATGAAAGTCTGATAGGGAAGCACTTGAATCCCTCAGAGGACCAAAAGAAATTGCCACAGTCCATATTAAAGGCTACTAAAAAGGGGATACCCCTGAAATCCAAGGAAACAAATTAGCAGACCGGGCAGCCAAAAAAGCAGCCTTTGAAATGCTGGACTCAGTCATAGTCCTAAGGGTAAAAAAAGACCAGGGGAAAATAAAGGAAGAGGGGGTTCCAGTTTTCAAGGACAAGGAGCTAAAAGAAATAGAGCAAATGGGAGCAGTAAAAACAGGGGATGGAAAGTGCTGGACCCCAGATGGATGATAAATATTCAGCTGAATAATAACCAGGAAAGTGATGGAAGAGATATACCAATTAACTCACTGGGGAACACAATGAATATATGATCATTTCCTGAAATATTGCATGGGGACAGGAATATATGAAATGGCCAGATCCATCACAGGAGAATGTCTAACCTGCCAAAAAGTCAACAAAAAGGTAATGTGAAAAACAACTCCAGGAGGGAGGAAATTAGCCATAAGACCTTTCCAGAGTATTCAGGTTGATTTTACTGAATTAACTCCAGCCCCAGGGTAGCAACACCTATTGGTCATAGTTAACCACCTAACCCACTGGGTTGAAGTGTTCCCCACAAGAAACTCAAACTGTGACAAAAGTTCTCTTGGAAGAAATTCTTCTGAGATATGGGCTAGTAAATCTTATTGATTTGGACTGTGGCCCCCACTTTACATCCAGTGTTCTGCAACAAGTCATCAGGGCCCTGGGAATAAAGTGGGAGTTACACACCCCTTGGCACTCTCAGAGTTCTGGGAAGGGCGAGAGGGTGAATCAAACCTTAAAGCATATCTTAACAAAATGGGTCTTAGAAACCCAATAGAACTGGGTCAAATGTTTACATCTAGCCCTATTACAAATAAGAACAAGAGCCAGAACAGATCTAGGGGTCTCTCCTTATGAAATGCTGCTTGGGCTGCCTTTCTTGCTTACCCTGTACAGTACCAGGGAACATCTAGAAGGGGGCATGACAATGCAAAAATACTTAGAAACAGTAACAGCAACCCTGGAAGAACTAAGGGAAAAGGGACACCTTCCCCAAACTTCCCCACTGAACTGTAAAATACGTAGTATTAACCCAGGAGACCGGGTATTGATTAAATCATGGAAAACCTCTCCACTCACTGCTCGCTTTGAGGGCCCCTTCCAGGTGCTGTTTACAACAAACACCGCAGGAAGAACAAAGGAGCGGGTGTGGACACATGCAAGTCCAGTGAAGGGTCCAGTACAACCCCCAAATGAGGCAAGCAAATGGACTATAGGCAGCAGAGACAATAAAGACTTGAAATTGGTCCTGAGGAAAACAGCAAAAGAAGCGCAACCCTGAACACAACCCCCCACGGGAAGCATCTACATTGTTATCCTTAAATCCTTAAAGCTTGTTAATGTTTGTTATAGTACAAGGTCAAGTTTTGTTCAGCTAAGAATGACAATCAAAATAAGATCTCAGTTTCTGGTACTGTTCCATAGAGCACTCTCCTTGCAACCCTAATTGGGACCAAATTGAAGAAAGGGAGTCGGTACAATAAAGGTCATGGCAGAATGTCTCCAGAAGAAGGGAAAACCAGAAGTGGGAGGCAAGACTGGATTGGGAATTACCTCCAGGAAATACTCTCTGGGCACCGAGAAAACCCCTGTGGTTCGAGAGGTGAGGAGGCCAGCCCGTACCAGACTCCCACTCGTAGCAATGCTACTACTCACCCACTTTGGAGGAAGTGGAGGAAACACTTGTGAGAAGTGTTACTATCCCTTGTATAGAGGAGATACAGTACGTGTACTCATCAGAGTACACACAGACATGAATCCCAAATGCATCGATCACTCCCAGTTAACAACCTGTAAAGAAGAAAATAAATTATATGGGCTGGCTAAAAATATTGCAAACCCAAGCCAGAGGATGTCAGGAGAGTGCCCTGTGAAAGAAAGATGGGTATGCTTTGAACAAGGAAGTGAAACCAACTCAGAGGATACATTCAAAGAGAAAGAAGTGCAATTGAAAAGACAAAGGGATAGAGAGGGACAAATATACAGAAAGAATCTTTTTTATCAATATGGTACAAAAGAATTTAATTTGATTCATTGTTGAGTGTGCAGGGGGACACACTTAAGTGAAATTTGGCCATGGGACAGTATCAGTTTAGGTCCCCTAGACATTTTTAAATGGATTACATCAAGAAAAAGCACAGTGGTACCCAAAAGAAGGGAAGGTGAGTGGAAGCTTAAATCAACAACAACAGAGGAAGAGTTCAATAACATTAAAAAGTGTGTGCTGGATTGGCACGGCTAACAAATCAGCCATGGCATTGCCTTCTGCTAAAAAATCTGGAAGAGAAGAATGTGAGCGAATGTGCATTACAAAGTAAAGTTCTTGTTGAATGGAAAGAAGTAGGATTAACTTTTTAAGCAAACCGTATAACTGATCATCAGAAACTTCTTTCAGCAGAGATCCTTCTGCTCTTTCCACCACACCTGCAACGTAAATTGAATCCGTTACTAAATTAAAAGGAAATGTGAATTTTGAAAAGACCCGTACAACTGCTGCTAACTCTGTAATCTGTGCAGAACCATCTACTTCCTCAATATCTGATTCCCATTTTTTTGTCTCTGAATTTTGCCAAGCAATCACAGACCTTTTAGACTTCCCAGAACCGTCTGTAAAAAATGTGATTGCCTCGAGGGGTGCATTACTTCTTAAAGGCTTATGAATTAATTTTAAAGATGAACTTAATAGCTCATGTTTGGGACAATTGACTGAAATTTTTCCTGCAAAATTTTCCAAAGCAAATTGCATGACTTCTGAATTTTGAATTAGCCATTCTAAATAGATGGATGTGACAGGCAGGAAGATTTCTGCAAAATCTTTTCCTGCAAGTGAAAGCATTCAAGATCTAGCCTTGATAATCAATTGTGAAATAATTTCAGGGCAAGTTGTTATAGTTTTACCCAATTGACGTGATAGGAAAACCCACTCTAAGATTATCAGATGGTCCTTCTTCTCTAGATCCCACTGGAATATCAAACCATGAAGCTGTGGACTCTCTCCTAAAACTGCAAACAAAAAAGACAGGTTAGGATTATACCGATGAGCCTGACGTGACTGGATGGCTGTCATCACTTTGTCCAAAGCATTTTGAGCTTCTTTGTTGAATTCTCACAGTGAGTTTAAGGCTGTGTCTCCTCTCAACAAATCTGCCAGAGGAGCCAAGTCCTGATTTGAAAGGCCTAGTAGTGGACGAAGCCAGTTCAGAGTCCCTACGAGCTGCTGCACTTCATTCCATGTCTTTGGATTTGTCCTTAGCTAGAGTGGCTGCGGGGTTACCGTTTGTTCTGTCATCCTGTATCCTAAATATTTCCAGGGAGGAAGTGTCTGTATTTTTTCCTTTGCTAGAGTGAGTCCTGCTTTCTCCACTGCTGAGATGACCTGATCTGTTGTCTCCTGCATTGATGCTTGGTCCTTGGCTGCTACTAAAATATCTTCCATGTAATGTAATATGAGAGAATTTGGATATTGTGCACGAACTGAGGAAAGTATTTTTGCAACATACCACTGGCATATACTCGGGGAATTTCTCATTCCTTCTGGTAGAGAAAGCCAATGATATCTTTTCAAGGGTGCTCGCTGATTTATGGATGGGATGGAAAATGCAAATCTTGGTGCATCATCTGGATGCAAGGGAATATTGAAAAAACAGTCTTTTAAATCAATAACACTTAACTTCCAATCTTTTGGAATCATAACAGGAGAGGGTAAACCTGGTTGTAAAGAACCCATTTCTTGAATCACTTCATTAACTTTTCTGAGATCCTGCAACAACCTCCACTTCCCACTGTTTGGCTTTTTGATTACATAAACTGGGGTGTTCCAGGGACTAGTAGTTGGAGTTAAGTGACCTTTGTTTAACTGTTCCTGTACCAACTGCTCTAAAGCAGCAAGTTTCTCTTTGGGTAAGGGCCACTGGCTGACCAAAATGGGTGTATTAGATGTCCATGTCAGTTTTAAAGTGTTATGTCCATCAACAGCTTTTGTTAAAATCCAGTTTCTAACCTCACACCCCATTGCGACAAAATGTCCCGGCCCCAAAGAACAATATCAGCTCCTACAATGAATGGTCTTGTGGTGGCAACACGACCTGCAGGCCCCTCAAATGTGCCTGAGTGGGAGCTTCGAGAGCTCTCACAGTGACCACCAATAGCTGCCAGCTGAGCCAGCGCAGGCACCGTGGCCCAGTCCTGTGGCCATTCCGGTGTCAGATGCCGTCTGCTCCGGGATCTGTCAGGCCACTGAGGGTGATGGCTGCCCGAGGGGCTGCAGCACACAGGTGAGCTGAGGCCGCCCGCGGCTGATGTGCCTGGTCCAGGCCATGGCAGCTGTGCTGTTCTGGGACTCTGGTAGGAGGAAAGCTTGTGCTGTGGTCAGTCCTTTGGGGAAAAAGCATGGAGGGTCTGGACACAAAGCTAACGCTGTAATTTCCTGTGAACAGGTGATAGAGAGTACAGCTGGAATGACATAAAAACCTTCTGCATGGGATCTGCTCACTCCCACGATGAGGAACTGACGTGGTTGTGGTTCAGGCCCCAGCTGTCCTGTGGGCGCTGTGTGAGCAATGGCATTGGTCAGCACCACTGGCTGGGCTGGGGACAGCTCCAGTCTGGCACCTGGGGACATTGTGGTCGGCAGTCCTGCACAGACGTGCTGCAGCTCTGACCGTGGTGGCCTGTGGTGCTCTCTGCCTCTGGCGCAGTGGTTCCTGTGTCATGGCAGCCACTGCCCCGTGCCGGGCTGCACGTTTCCCGGCAGATGGCACGGACAGCCCTGTGCTGGGTGACAGCTGTTAGCACGTGACAGAAACCTCTGCATCCACTGTTTCTGGGCAGTGGCCTTCTGCGGGCCCCAGGACATCCCCTTTGAAATGACCTCTCTGGCCACACGAATGGCACGTGTCCCTTGGAGTCTGCTGGTTTTCAATTGCACCTCTGAATGCTCTTAGAGCCTCTGCTAGGGCTTGTGTTTGCATTGCTGCTGCTTTTTCCTGCTGCTTTGGGGTGTTTTCCTGAGCTGCTGTGATGGCACTGGCTAGCACCTCTGCCTGCATGGCTGCTGCAGGCTCAGGGGTGCCCAGGCGGTTCAAGCATCCACGAGCTGGGTCAGGGTGGGCTCAGGATCCTGTGGCAATGCACCTAACACTTTTTTGCAGCTCGGGTTTGCATTAGAAATTGCGAGCCATTTTAATAACTCTTGTCTGGCTCGGTCTATTGGAATTTGCTTTTCTAATGCTATTTTCAAACGGTCCAAAAACTTAATATAAGGCTCATCTATTCTGTGTTTTATTTCTGTGAAATCTAATTCTGGTTTGTTGCCATCAGGAACCTGTAACAAAGCTGTTTTTGCTGCTTCTTTGATATCCTGTAATACTTGTTTATTGAGAGTTCGGGCTTGTGTTTGAGGATCTGTATGAGCTCCTCCACCTGAGAGCTGATCTATAGTCAAATTTGCAGTGGCTGGAGTTCCTGCATAACCTCCTAAAAGGTCATTTAACAAACGTTTCCATGCCAGTTCCCACAGAGAAAATTCTCTTGGGGACAGCAGGGATGTGCAAAGCTGCTTTAAATTGTGTGGAGTAAATACATTTGCTGTAAAGGTGGCTTGTAAAAGACTTCTGAAATATGCAGAATCGCTACCATACAAACGAGAGGCTCTGCAAATCTCTTTTAACTCAGCAAAACTGATCTGCTGCCAGGTCCCTCTTGGTGCAGGACCTGCTGTGGACCTCACAGGAAAAACTTTTGACTTTGATGCAATTCCCCACTCTCCTTCCTGAATTGCATCCTTTCTTATCCTCTGCCAGGTATCTGTGAGTCCTCGTGTGTTAAACTCTTCCTTAGATTATTTGGAATTACATTGTGGAGCATAGGAATAATTTGTTTTTTGTTCCGGCAAGGTGTCGGATATGGGCGCCGCCATCTTGGACAGGGTGACTTCCGGGCATCACATCCGGTTCCCACGCTCGGCGGGGAGGGGGCGTGCCCTCCCGGGCTGTGGGCGGGGAGCAGGGGCGGGGACACTGCCTGGGCTCCGCCCACAAAAGGGGCGTGTCCCTTCTCTGATGGGCAGGAGCTCAGGGAGGAGCCACCCAGGGACTGCTGGGAGCCTGAGGAGGGCGAGCCACGCCCACGAAGGGCGGAGCTGGGCCGGGGCCATCATGGCGTCTGCCATGAGCTCCTCTGTTCTCAGAGTGGGCACAATCGGCTCGGCTTTTATCCATTGTACTGCCAAAATTCACCGATTTCGAGCGCCAAAGGCAGCTTTTCAGAGGGAATACAGAGGACTTAGGTATGGCAGGGATTGTGAAAGATGTGGTTTGCAGAGGAGCCTGGCCAGGGCTGGTCTGCTCCCCTCTCTCCCAGGACGGGGGTGGGGAAGGGGGAGGGCGGCTGGCCTGGCCACCTCCCGGCCGCTCCTCCGGGGTTTCTGGTTCTCGACTGGGATAAGGGAAGGCTTCTGGGTCCCCTCAGAACTCCTCTTTCTCCTCTCCTCCCGGTCCTGCTGTTGCTGCCTGCATTCTGCCCTGTCCCTGATCTTTGCTTGCTTGTGTGCATTCTTTGCTTGCTTTGCACTTTCCATTGTTACAAATTTTAACACCGTCCTGAATATTGGACGCAGCTTTAAGTTGGACTTCTTATTCTTTTCCATGTTATATAATTTCAGTCCAACCGAATCCCGGAAGTCTGGATCGAGTTTCTGAGACATGTCTGAGTTTGGGAACTCTGTTAAGACCCATTTTACAAGCTTTTTAAACTGTTTGTTGTCAAACTGAATATCTTGAATTTCTAACTTATAAATGAAATATGAAAAAAAAATCCTGCTCAGCTAAAGAAAACCGATTTCCCATGGTGGCACTCACCAAAGTTTTCCAGTTGTGCTTCTTGGTATGAAATTCCTTCCAGGTCCTGGGTCACAACAGTGACAAATCAGCTGAGCTGAGCGACAGAGTCCTCTGAGGCTGCGGTGCTGCTCCAGTCCCGTCTCTGATTACAGCCTCCTCTTCACCAGTATGAGGCTTTGATTCGAGATTCCCTCTCAATCTCAAATGCCTTCTTCTGGGTTTTCTATTTTAAAGCGACAAAAAACTCAGGTGCAGGCCTGCTCCCCCAAAACACGCAAATATCAAGTAAAAATGTCCTATTTTGATGGAGGTAATCAAAAAATCCCTAGACCATCTTCCTCAATATGCGAAATACTGTCCGGGCGCCACGTGCTGGGTTCTTTTTTCTCGGGCCGGGTGTTATAAACCTTCAAAAGGGAACCCAGCACACCCAAGGATAGCTCAGTTATTACCTTTGGAGGCAAATAATGAGCAGGATGGCTTCTGCTACAGTGTTAGAAACAAAAAAGGTTTAATAAAAGCAAAATAACAAACAGAAAAATCCGATGCAGGTACAGCAATCTGCCACTGGTAGAAACACCTTCACAAAAGCCCTTTGGTTCTTTTGTCCTCCCCTTTTCTACCTGATGGGTCAGGCGGGACTTTTTGGCTTCTATCCAGTTAGGTGACCCAGAGTTTTTACTGAAGCCTCTGGGGTCCTTTGAGGTGGCTTGTCACCTGATCGTTGGGAGAAACTTCTGGGATTCTTTCCTTTTTTGGGGGATAAAGGTTAGCTTTGCCACTCTGTAATTAGGGGGCACTCTCCTACATTCCTACATCCAGGGATGTTTCACAGGGCCTGAAAAGAGTCTGGAGTGTGACCAGGAGCCAGCCCAGAGCTCCCCAGGCTGCTGTGCAGCTTTGGCTTTATCCATTCACGTCCGACTCCCACAAACTTACCTGAGCCCCTTGCAGTGCCCAGTTCCCTGAGGCAGAAGGGGACTCCAGCACACCATGGAAATAGGTCTGATCTCTGCTCCCTTCTAGATGAGGTGTCTGGGAAGGCTTCTCCATTAGCTTGGCTGCATAAAGTGTTGGTCCTATCTGAGCCACCGTCAGGTATGTTCTCAGTGTGCCACCAAGGAATAATTGTTGTGAACCTGGCAGGAATCAGGTGACAGAAGCTTCTGTGGCTCTTGTGTTCCAGGTGTGTCTGCAGGGAGGACTTGTCCAGCTGCTTTGCTGATTCCTACACAAAAGCCCAGCTCCCATGGCAGAGGTGAGTAGTGTGTCCCTGATGACCCCACAGGCTGAGCCCTGCTTTTGTGGGATCCGTTCCTGGGAAATGGAACTCTGTTGCTCTAAGGTCCTCCGAGGGGAAAGAACAAATCTACAGGACACCAGAAACACCATGAGCCATCCAAAAACATGAGGCAAATGCTGAAAGAATTGCTGCAGGGAGGACAAGGTGGGTGCATTTCCCTCATGCTTCCCCTGGGACTCAGCAGCCGGGGGCTTTGGCTGCACATCTGGACACGCCGTGCCCGGCACAGCGGGAAGGGATCCATGGCAGCCTCGCTGCCCCGCTGCTGCTTTCACGCCCTGCAGGGCTGTTTCCCTGCCTGGCCTGGCTGCAGCATCTACCCAGTCTCTGCCGAAGGCATTTGGCATCAGCTGACAGGCAGCCCAAACTGCACCACTGGTCTGAGACCCCTGAAATTTCATAGTCTCCAGGATGATCACTAAGGGCGGGTGTTATCATGAAAGTGGACCCTGGCCTACCCAGAAAATTGTGTGGATTCCTGATCCTTAACCATGACTTTCACAAGTACTGGCTGCTGAAGATGCCACCTCCCCAATGGGGAACAGCCCCACCTGATCCAGCCGTCCCTCTTCCCTTCTGCAGAAGTGGATGGAGAGGCTGGGCAGAAGGCGGCGTTTCCCGAAGGAAGCAGTGGTTCCATGCCAGCATCTGCTGTAGGACTGGAGGCGATGCCAGGCACAGTCACAGGAGGTAATTGCTGTGCCTCTGGGCCTGAGCCATGCTGAGACTTGAGCTGCTGTCTCTGCTGCCTGGAAGTGAGGGCACAACCCAGGGGAATTATCCCGAGCAGGCTCAGGGCACTCAGGTACTGAGCAGTCCTGCTGGGGTCCCTGTGTGGGAGACGTCCCGAAACCTGGGAGTGACTGCACGGGGTGCCCATGGTGGGGAAAGGACAGAGGGGCAGAGCAAGGCTCCAGCGTGTTCTTAGTGGGCCTGGCTGGGTCCGTTTGGGCTGTGGGAGCTGTCCCAGCAGATGGAGGAAGGGCGGCTGGGAGGACAGGCAGGAGGGAGTTTGCGAGGGATACTTGCAGCACTGCCTGCTGCAGTTCTCCTCAGCGATTCAAGGAGCATTTTCCTTGTGCGACAGAGAATCCCCACGGGCCCTGGGCTGCTCCAGGCACCTCTCCAGGGATGTTGCACAGGGCCTGCAAAGAGGATAGGGATTGACCATGAGCCTGCCCAGAGCTCCCCAGGCCCCTGAGCAGCTTTGGCCTTGTCCATTCACATCTGGCTCCCATGGCCTTACCTGACCTATATGCAGTGCCCAGTTCCCTGAGGCAGAAGGGGATCCCAGCACATCATGGAAATGGTTCTGATCCTTGCAAACTTCTAGGTTGGGATCAAGACATGGATTATCTGGGAAACCTGCTGGATTATGGCTTGAGGCTCATGGGAAATCCTGGAGGCAACTGCTCAATGTACCTTTTCTCAGAGAATCCACAGTGACCAGGTGTCAAGAGCTCATACATTTGACCTTTCACTTAAGATCATCTGAAGGTTGATGGAATATGGATAATTTGCTCTGCTCCCTTCTGGAGCCCTGAGGGCTCCCACAGGATCGCTGTCAGTGGGAGGAAGGAGCATTTAGTCGTCAGTCTTCCTCCTGTGTGCAATGCCCATATGTCCTTCCATGTGCTCTGTGCAGCCACAGAGAAGAGCAGAGAGGGAAGGGGCCGGGCCCAGGGCTGTGCCCTGGGGCTGAGCCTTGTGGGCAGCCTGAGGATCTCCTGCAGTGCCACAGGAGCTCTTCTGTCCTGCCTTTCTTTGCAGCTGAACCTGCCGGTGAAGGTGGAGCAGCTTCCCAAACCACGTCCAGGACTGAGCCTCTGGGAGATGCTGAGGGTAGGTCAAGGCCTTTCCCCTGGGAGAGCTGCCAGCTCAGAGCCCAAAGCTGGGCCAGGGGGGCATTGCTGCAGGTGCCAGCACAGAACTATGCACGTGTGTGCCCTCGCCCTGCGCCATCCCCTCCCTGCTCCTGTGGCTCAGGCATGGCAGCTCCTTGGAAAGAGGGGAGCCCTGACCCTGCCCTGAAAGCCAAGATATTTTCTGAAACCTATCCCCATGTTTAACGCACATGACATCCTGAAGATGCCAGCGCCCAAATCAGGAACTCTTCCATCTAATCCAACTGTCTTTTTCCTGTCTGAAGTGATGGACCAAACATCTGTGCAGAAGGAAGCACATCCTGGAGGAAGCATTTCCCCATGGACAGCCCCTGCTGCAGGAAGGAAGGCGATGGCAGACACGGGCACAGGCACAGCAGGTAATTGCTGTGTCGGGCTCAGCCCTGGCCGGGGCTGTGTGGCAGCAGCTCTTCCCCCAGGGCCTGCCCTTGCCCGGCCCGGCAGCAGCCAAAGCTGGAGGTGCCTCGGCTTCCAGGCCTCTGGAGCTGGTTCAGAGCCCCGGGGAAACGGGACTGGTGCAGCAACGTCCCTGGCGCTGCAGCTGCTGCGGAGCTGGCCCTGAGTGCCCAGAGGCCCAAGGCACAGGAGCAGCCTCGAGCGGGAGCCCAGCCGCCAGCCCAGGGCCAGAGCCAGCCCTGGCTCCCGACTGGGCAGGGGCTGCGCTGGGTCCTGACAGGGCCTGAGCCTGTCCCCTGGGGCTGGGGGAGCTGTCACGGGGCAGGGAGGGCCAGGGGTGGCAGTGGCTGCTCAGGGATGGCTTTGGCCCGTGTCCCTGGCAGCAGCCACTGCCCAAGCAGCTGCGCTGCCCCCGGGCTCTCCTCCCGGCCTGCTGGGCTTTGTTGGCTGGCACAGCCTGTGCCAAGGGCCGGCAAGGTGCCTGCAGGCCCCAGCTCTGGGGAAAACAGAGAACGTCCTGCCCATATCCACCGTGCTGCCAGCTCAGCAGTGCAGCACAGCACGGGCTCACGCTCCCCACGGATCTCGTAGAGGTTCACAGCAAGACAGGAACACATGCCCTGATTCCACTTTGATGAATCCCAATGATTTTCTGCTTGCAGGACGGGCACAAGCAGTGCATGATAGGTATAGCAGAGCCTCTGTTCACTGTGTCACTTGCCATAGCCTCTTTCACAGTTGTATCTTTCCCCCTTCATATGTCCTGCCAAACACCTAAGGGAGAACTGGACCTCTAATTGCATCGCACATCTCCATGCCCATGCCCAATGTCCCTGTGCCAGCTGCTTTAACAGCTTGTTGCTGTGCAGATGCTGCCTCCAGCCAGACAAGGTCGTTTCCCCCTGAAGGCACTGGCCCTGCTCTCTGGCCCCTACTGAAGGTGGGCAGGGCTTGGCCCAGCTCTTCTCTTGCACTAAAGAGATGGAGCTGTCACCCCAGTGTCCGGGTGGTAGCAGCAGCAAAGCCCAGCCAGGATCAGCACTGGCTGAGCTGCGTGCCCAGGGGCAGCTGGGGATGGCCACGGGGTGGGCAGGCAGGAGCCAGGCAGGGGCTGCTGTGACCAGTGGCGGGTCCCCGGGGAGGATGGGGCAGCCCATGCTGAGCGTCCCTGGGCTGAGGGCACATTTCCTTGCCTGGGACCATCTGGGCCTGGACCTCCTCCATTGGCATGCCCGGGAAAAGAGGGAAGCCATCAAGAGCCTGTGAGTTACGCAGGGATGGGCTGCAGCTTCCTCCCTCCTTGGTTAGCGGGCGGATTAAAAGAGGCCTCTAGGGTTTGTGGCAAACAGGAGTGGGCAAACAGGGCCGTGGCATGTCTCTGAGGGACAATTCACGAGGCAGTGTGCACAGGCAGGGCAAGCAGGCAGGGTTGCAGGTTTTCTTCTTAGGAAGGTTTACTGTGTGTTGTTTGCCGTGTTTCTGTGGTTTTGGGGTTTCTGGCAGTAGTGGTTTTTACGCAATCGAAAACTGTAGTTAGTACAAGTGCATGGAACTAGATGGAACCCTCCAAAAAGGATGTGTCTGTCCTGACCCATTCCTATGCAGAGTGTTTGAGCTTAGCAGTGGTTTCAGGGGGCACTGAGGAGAAAAGCTGCCTGCAGTGTGAACAGGTGAATGATCTCTTTCACTGGTGGCCGAGCTTAGGGAGGAAGTTTAAAGACTAATGAGTATCAGGGAAAGTGAAAGGGAAATAGATTGGTGGAGTTCAGCCCTTCCATCCTTACGGGAGGCCCAGCAAGAGTCACAGGACTCCTATGCCGCACACTGTCAGGCAAGAGAAGGACACCTGTAGATGAAGGGGAGTGGAAATGGTCCCTGAACGGGAAGGTTATGATAAAAATTCCTCCCGACCCCCATCCCCTAGCCAGGGGCCACTTCAGAAAAGGTATGAGCCCCTGGATCTAGAGAGTTAGCCAAATGATTAAGAAGAAAATTATCTGCCCAGAGAGCCTCCCAATTATGATTAATCTGTAACATGGATTGCCATCTCTAACATCAAAAAGGAAAGAAGGGTAATCGTGGTGGGTGACTCCCTTCTGAGGGGAACAGAGGCCCGCATGTCAACCGGACCCACCCCACAGAGAGCTCTGCTGCCTCCCTGGGGCCCAGGTGCAGGATATTCCTCAGGGACTTCCTGGGCTCATTCAGTCCTCTGATTATTATCCACTGTTGAAACTCCAGGCTGGCAGTGATGAGATTGAGAAGAGGAGTGTCAGGACCATTGAAAGGGACTTCAGGCCACAGGGACAAGTGGTTGATAGGACAGGGACACAGGTAGTCTTTTCCTCAGTCCCTCTGGTGGCTGAGAAAAATGGTGAAAGCAATAGGAGAGCTCATATCACCAACAAGTTGCTCAAGGTCTGGAGTCCCTGGCAGAATTTTGGATTCTTTGATCATGGCGCAGCTTTTATGGCACCTGGCCTGCTGGAACCAGATGGGCTCCAGCTCTCTGTTAAGGGCAGAAGGTTTTTAGCTGATGAGCTTGCAGAACTTGTTGAGAGGGCTTTAAAGTAGGTTTGAAGAGGGAACGGGATGCAGCTGGGCTGTCTGGAAGCAGGCCCAAGGGTGGTAAGCCTGAGTTAGGGATGAAATCAGCAGCCCAGCTGAGGTGCATGGATACCAGTGCACACAGCATGGGTAACAAACAGCAAGAGCTGGAGGCCATGGTCCAGCAGCAGAGCTGTGATGTCATTGCCATCACAGAAACGTGGTGGCATGCCTCACATGGCTGGAGCACTACACTGGATGGCTACAAGCTCTTCAGGAGAGACAGGAAAGGGAGAAGAGGTGGAGACGTGGCTTTTTTTTATATTAGAGAGGCTTTGGACACCATGGATATTGAAACTAATGATGATGAAGTGGAATGCCTATGGGTGAGAATTAGGGGGAAGGCCAACAAGGCTGACATCCTACTGGGAGTCTGTTATCATCCACCCAACCAGGAAGAAGTGGTGGACAACTCATTCTACAAACAGCTAGAGGATGTTTCAGGATCATCAGCCCTTGTTCTTGTAGGTGACTTCAACTTGCCAGACATCTGCTGGGAACTTAATACAACAGAAAAAAAGCATCCCAGGAAATTTGTAGAGAGTGTGGAGGACAACTGTTGGTTGCAGCTGGTGGGTGAGCCCAGCAGGGAGGGACTATGTTAGATCTGCTGTTTGCAGATAGAGGTGGGCTGGGGGGACATGTGGTGGCTGGAGGCCGCTTGGGGCACAGTGATCATGAAATGATAGAATTTGTTGCATTGCAAGCTGATCTGTAGTCAGCATTAATCAAGTTCTAATAAGCAGTCCAGCTCAGCTCCCATGAACTAGCCTCTGTGTCTGACTGACAGAAGCTCACATGCAGTGGGAACTCTCTTAGGATGCAGACATTGTCTTGGTTCAGAGTCTGGGGGCACACAGATAGACCAATGAGCTGTCTCGGCCCAGGAGATTTGAATGGGCTATAAAAGAACACTCCGGACAATAAACAATGCTGTTTTTGTGAGGAAACACGAGTGGTCTGTCTTATGTTATGTCTCAGACAGGGGAACACCAATGTATCAAGAATTCTTGGTATTTTGTGAAAACAGGAGGAACATCAATAAGACTTTTACACATGACTTCCAGAGGGCAGACTTTGGCCTGTTTAGGAGACTTCTTCAGAGAGTTCCTTGGCAAGCAGCCCTTAAAAACCAAGGAGTCCAGGAAAGGTGGGCATGCTTCAAAACAGAGATCTTGAGGGCACAGGAGCAGTCTGTCCCTGGGTGCCAAAGGATGAGTCAATGAGGCAAACGCCCAGCCTGGATGGGCAAGGAGGCTTTGGAGGAATTTAGGAATAAAAAGAGGATGTGTCATCTTTGGAAGGAGGGTCAAGTCTCTCAGGAAGTTTTTAAAGGAGCTGCTAGAGCACGTGGGAAAAAAAAAATTAGGGAGGCCAAAGCTCAGTTTGAAATTTAAATGGCGACTTCTGTAAGGGATAATAAAAAAATGTATTTACAAATATATCACCGATAAAAGGAAGGGTAAGACCAACCTTTGTTCTTTCTTAGATGTGGGAGGGAACTTAGGAAGTGCAGATGAGGACAAGGCAGAGGCGCTGAACACCTTCTTTGCCTCAGTCTTTAGTAGGAAGACGACTTGTCCTCAGGACAAGTGTCCTGCTGGGCTGGTAGATGGTGTCAGGGAGCAGAATGGGTCCCCTGTTAGCCAAGAGGAGGCAGCCAGAGAACTGCTGAGCTGCTTGGATGTTCCTAAATCTATGGGGCCAGATGGGATCCACCCCAGGGTGATGAGGGAGCTGGCAGATGAGCTGCTGAAGCCGCTCTCCATCATTTATCAGCAGTCCTGGCTCACTGGTGAGGTTCCAGGTGACCGGAAGCTTCCCAATGTGACGCCCATGTACAACAAGGGTGGGAAGGAGGATCCTGGTAATCATAGGCCAGTCAGTCTGACCTCAGGACCCAGTAAGGTGATGGAACAGTTTATACTGAGTGCCATCACACAGCACTTACAGGATGGCCAGGGTAGCAGACCCAGCCAGCAGGGGTTTAGGAGGGGTAGGTCGTGTCCAACCAACCTGATCTCCTTTCATGAGCAAGTGACCTGCCTGGTGGATGCAGGAAAGGCTGTGGATGTGTCTATTTGGACTGCAGAAAGGCCTTTGCACTGTCTTCCACAGCACGCTCCTGGAAAAGCTGCAGCCCAGGGCCGGGAGAGGAACACTCTTTGCTGGGCTCAGAACTGGCTGGATGGCTGGCCCAGAGAGGGGTGGTGAACGGTGCTGCACCCAGCTGGCAGCCAGTCACCAGAGGTGTCCCTGCGGGCTCTGTGCTGGGGCCAGCTCTGGTCAATGGTTTTATTGACAACATGGATGAGGGGATTGAGTCTTTCATTAGCAAATCTGCAGACAACACTAAGCTGGGAGAGTGTGTTGATCTGTTGGAAGGTAGGAGGGCTCTGCAGGGAGACCTGGAATGCTTGGAGCGATGGGCAGAGTCTAGTGGGATGAAGCTCAGTAGGTGCAAGTGCCCAGTGCTGCACTTTGGCCACAAGAAGCACCTGCAGTGTTCTAGGCTGGGGATAGTGTGGCTGGACAGTGGCCAGGCAGAAAGGGAGCTGGGGGCACTGGTCACAGCCAGCTGAACATGAGCCAGCAGTGTGGCCTGGTGGCCAAGGAGGCCAATGGCTCATGGCCTGTGTCAGGAACAGCGTGGCCAGCAGGAGCAGGGAGGTCATTCTGTCCCTGTACTTGGCACTGGTGAGGCCGCACCTCGAGTGCTGTGTCCAGTTCTGGGCCATCAGTTTGGGAAGGACATTGAGTCGCTCGAGCACATCCAGAGGGGGCAACGAGGATGGTGAGGGGCTGGGAGCACAAGCCCTGGTGAGGAATGACTGAGGGAGCTGGGGGTGTTTACCCTGGAGAAAAGGAGACTCCGAAGTGACCTTAATCACTCCACAGCTCCCTGAAGGGTAGTTGTAGTCAGGTGGGGTTGGTTTCTTTCTCCAGACAGCACTGACAGAACCAGAGGACACAGTCTCAAGCTGCATCAAGGGAAATGTAGGTTGGATATTAAGAAAATATTTTCCACAGAAAGAGTGATAAAATTCTGGAATGGCCTGCCAGGGGAGGTGGTGGAGACACCATCCCTGGATGGGTTTAAAAAAGACTGAATGTGTCACTTGGTGCCATGGTTTAGTTGTGGTGTTGGGACATGGGTTGGAGTGGATGATCTTGAAGGTCTCTTCCAACCTGGTCATTCTGTGAATTCTGTATGAATACTGAGCATCTCCAGGGACACAGCCTGACCAGCAATGTCAGCAGGTGAAAAATAAGTTTTGTGAATGGCCCTTTGATGAAGCAAAACATTTACAATCAGGGCAGTCCATTCATAGAGATGGGGGCACACTCTGGGGGTACAGCTAAGGCCATGAGGTCACATCAGGGCTCTGGGGTCACAGCAGGCTGAGGTCACAGCAGGCCCTGAGGTCACAGAGGTGCCAGAGGTGCCAGAGCCCCGTGGTTGCACAGCAGCACAAGGAGCCAGCAGTCAGTCCCTGAGCACAACTGTTGCGGCAGCAGCGGTGGTGGCAGCAGCGGTGCTGACGTTGGGACAGTGGTGACAGGACAGTGGTGGCAGCAAGAGCTGCGGGACTGGCGGAGGACAAGGCACCATGGCCTTTGCTCTGTGCCTCCTACTCCTGCTGCTCCTGGCCGTGGCCCTGCCTGCCAGGGCTGCCCAGGCTGCTCCGCTGCAAGCGCGGCGAGCAGGTGAGCCGGCAGCCTGGCTGCCCTTTCCCGGGACAGCGCTCCCTGCTCCCCGGGAAGCGCTGGGGATGGTTTTGCCCAGGGCTTTAGGGAGGGTTTCCTCTGTGGGAGGGAGAGTGTCCCAAGGGGCCCTGGGCAGCCCCATTTCCCTTTCCTCTCCCAGAATGTTACACAGGGCAGGGAAAGAGGGTGGAGAGTGGCCAGGAGCCAGCCCAGAGCTCCCCAGGCCCCTGTGCAGCTTTGGCCATGTCCATTCACAACTGGCTCCCATGGCCTTTCCTTTCCCATTTCCTGTACCCAGCTCCCTGAGGCAGAAGGGGATAAAATGCAGCATGGAAATAGTTACGATCTCTGCTCCCTCTAGATTTGGATGGCAACATAAATTATTTGCAAGTACTGGTGAATGACACTTTAAAGATCTTGGAGAATGCTGGAGGCAAGTTCTGAATTTCTGTTTTATCTGATAGAATAATCAGTGTCAATGTGGCAGGAGCTCATTCATGCCACTTTCCTCAAGGTTCTGTCAGGGTCGAAAGGCTGAAAAATTTGCTCTGCTCCCTTCTGGAGCCCTGAGGGATCCCACAGGATCTCTGTCAGTGGGAGGAAGGAGCATTTAGTTGTCAGTCTTCCTCCCGTGTGCAATGCCAGTGTGTCCTTCCGTGTGCTCTGTGCAGCCACAGAGAAGAGCAGAGAGGGAAGGGGCCGGGCCCATGGCTGTGCCCTGGGGCTGAGCCTTGTGGGCAGCCTGAGGATCTCCTGCAGTGCCACAGCAGCTCTTCTGTCCTGCCTTTCTTTGCAGCTGAACCTGCTGGTGAAGGTGGTGCAGCTTCCCAAGCCACGTCCAGGACGGAGCCTCTGGGAGATGCTGAGGGTAGGTCAAGGCCTTTCCCCTGGGAGAGCTGCCAGCTCAGAGCCCAAAGCTGGGCCACGGGGGCATTGCTGCAGGTGCCAGCACAGAACCATGCACGTGTGTGCCCTCGCCCTGCGCGATCCCCTCACCGCTCCTGTGGCTCAGGCATGGCAGCTGTTTGGAAACAGGAGAGCCCTGACACTGCCATGAAAGCCTAGACATTTTCTGAAACCTGTCGTTGTCGAGGTGGTCACGACACAAAGCAGGGACCACAAGCAGTTTCAGATGGCAACAGTTTATTATTGAACATGGCTGACCTTTTATACACTCTTTAATTGTTTATGTTTCTTCTACCCTAACTATTGGATACAATAAATCAACATAACATCATTGGTGAAAAGTTACAGTGACTTAACTAACTTTCTAAATATACTTCATGCAGCTGTGAAGTTCTTATCTTTCTTCAGTCTCTCAATTCTCTTGGTCTCCTTGGTTACAGCCTTGGAGAGAGGTCCTTATCAGCTTCTTCTTTCTTCTCAGCTTCTTCTTACTCCTTTAGCTAAGAGGCCCGCTGTTAGCCCCTTCCACAGAAACCTATCCCCATTTTAACGCGCATGACATCCTGAAGATGCCGGCACCCAAATCAGGAACTCTTCCATCTAATCCAACTGTCCTTTTTCCTGTCAGAAGTGATGGACCAAACATCTGTGCAGAAGGAGGCACATCCTGGAGGAAGCATTTTCCCATGGGGAGCCCCTGCTGCAGGGAGGAAGGCGATGGCAGACACGGGCACAGGCACAGCAGGTAATTGCAGGGAGCCCTGCCGCCAGCCCAGGGCCAGAGCCAGCCCTGGCTCCCGACTGGGCAGGGGCTGCGCTGGGTCCTGACAGGGCCTGAGCCTGTCCCCTGGGGCTGGGGGAGCTGTCACGGGGCAGGGAGGGCCAGGGGTGGCAGTGGCTGCTCAGGGATGGCTTTGGCCCGTGTCCCTGGCAGCAGCCACTGCCCAAGCAGCTGCGCTGCCCCTGGGCTCTCCTCCCGGCCTGCTGGGCTTTGTTGGCTGGCACAGCCTGTGCCAAGGGCCGGCAAGGTGCCTGCAGGCCCCAGCTCTGGGGGAAACAGAGAACGTCCTGCCCGTATCCAGCGTGCTGCCAGCTCAGCAGTGCAGCACAGCACGGGCTCACACTCTCCATTGCTCCCACAGATGCAGCCGGCACCACAACACGTCTTCCCCATGCCCAGAAAGGCCTCAGAAGTGTCTTCTATATGGGAACAGGCTGCTGGGCAGGGGTAATGGCAGGCCTGCTACTGTTGGACCTTATTCTCATATTGTGCTGTGTCAGAATCTGGTGTTACTGGAAGAAGAAATGGTGAGTGGTCATCTTTCCCTGAAAGAGCTTCTTTTGAAAGTCTAATGTAGATAGGAAGCATTCCCACTGAGGTTGCAGTCGAGTTGTGGCCAGTCCATGGTTCTCCAAATAAGTCTGCTGAGGGTTCTGCTGCTGCCCAGTGCTTCCATTGGCCTCTCAATTGCTGGGCCTTGTCCTGGGGCCCCGCTGGGGCTGCAGCCAGAGCTGGCTCCCACTGAGGCTGCATGGCCAAGAGCAGCCCCAGGGGCACAGGGCAGAGGCAGAGGGAGGTGGGGAGGAGAAAGAGCAGGGCCGAGATTGCCCTTGAAAGGCAGAGGCGCTCTGGGGCCCGCTCCTGGCCAGGGACCCTGCCCAGAGCCGTGCCCTGCTGGCCGGGGCCTTGAGGGGCAGCTGTCCAGCTGGGCCCAGCTGTGCCAGCAGCTCCAGCCGTGCTGGGGAGCCTTGCCAGCTCTGGGCCCTGCTGTGCACGAGGCTCCCTGTGTGCCACTGGCAGCTGGGGCCTCAGCCACCTCCTCTCTCCACAGGAGCACCTCTGGCACTTCACAAGACCGGCCAAAGGCCTCAGCCATGGAGAACTTGGCCTGTCATCATGCATCTCCGTGCCAGTGTCCATTGTCCCTTCCTGAGGTGCATTACCACCTTATTACTGCAAATACGCCGCAACCACTGCCTAGAACAGAACCACCTCTCCCTGAAGGGACTGGCGTCGCTCTCCATCCAGGACAGGAGGTGCAGCCTTCTAGCCACTTCATGGATTGTTGAAAAAGTTATCATTACTTCTAAAATTTTTAAATGTTTATTAAAAACCTTATTAGAAATATAAGAGGACACTGAATAAAGACAATTTTACGGCGCCGGGAGTAGAGGATTTTTCCCGCCATGTGCTCATCCACACAATGGAGGTTTCACCTTTTAACTGTTTTGCTCTTATTAATGTTCTGTCCATCGACTCCTTCTTTGATGTCCAGTGGTGGAGTTTACTTCCTTACATCTCGATTGGAGGTCAGGTGCTGCCATCGTAGCAAGGTGACCCTCTTATATGTCCCAAACTCAGGTAACTCCATGATAACACAACAGGGGGTAAAACATATCTATAAATATATAAAACTTCTCTTAACATATATGCATGATATTTATCCTTTAATTGTGAGAGTCAACTGTCACATTACTCATCTATCACAGGCTCGAGCCCAGCTTCAGCTCAGGTGTCTGTGTGCTACTACCTGCACTGGCGGAGCTGCTCGTCTGGGCACAGCCAGGCATGGGCAGGAAGCAGCAGGGCATGGGGCTCATTCGACCAACAGCACCCTCATGTTATCTTTGTCTTTCATTTTGAAACATTTAGATATGTTTATCCTTTGTAGCATTGAGAAACGTTTTTCATAGAATACAGACACCAGATATTTGTTCCCCTTTCCTCCAACACTTCTGTATTTGTCCAAGTAGTTTTACAGGCAGGGAAACCTAGAATCTTCTGACACATTGGCATTAAAAAGTAAAATTGCCTTTAATTTTTAATGTTTAGTCTTACACAGCCTGGACAAGACCGGCGTAGCTCAGGGGAAATATCCCAAACAGTCTCAGGGCACTCGGGTTCTGAGCAGTCCTGCTGGGGTCCCTCCGTGGGAGACACATCCCAAAACCTGGCAGTGACTGCACGAGGTGCCCATGGTGGGGAAAGGACAGAGGGGGAGAGCAAGGCTCCAGTGTGTCCTTAGTGGGCCTGAGCCTGTCCCCTGGGGCCGGGGGAGCTGTCACGGGGCAGGGAGGGCCAGGGGTGGCAGTGGCTGCTCAGGGATGGCTTTGGCCCGTGTCCCTGGCAGCAGCCACTGCCCAAGCAGCTGCGCTGCCCCCGGGCTCTCCTCCCTGCCTGCTGGGCTTTGTTGGCTGGCACAGCCTGTGCCAAGGGCCGGCAAGGTGCCTGCAGGCCCCAGCTCTGGGGGAAACAGAGAACGTCCTGCCCGTATCCAGCGTGCTGTCAGCTCAGCAGTGCAGCACAGTACGGGCTCACGCTCCCCATCGCTCCCACAGATGCAGCCGGCACCACAACACGTCTTCCCCATTCTTGGAAGTGTCTTCTGTAAGACTGGCCATAGAGTTCCATCAGGGAGACCTGTACCTGTACCTGTACCTGTCATCAGCCATCCCCAAGCCATGTCCAACATCCCTGCCCCAGCTGCATTATCAGCTTGTTGCTAGGGACATGCTGCCACCACCCAGAACAGGAGTCTCTGTCCCCAAAGGTGCTGGCCCTAGTGTCTGGCCAGGACTGAAGATGGGGCCCCTCTGCCAGGGAAGGGCTTGAGCAACACCTTTGGGCTTCACCTCTGCTCTCTGGCTGGTAGCCGCAGCACTGGCTGAGCTGATTGTCTCGCCACAGCTAGGAGTGCGCAGGCAGCAGCCGGGCACGGGGCTCCTGAGGCACCATGTTTTGTCTTCATTTTCCTTTTTTAGAAATTAGAAATTTTTAAAAATATTCAGACTTTTTTCTTTTTGTAGAAAGAAACCCCCAAATATTTCCCCCCTTTTCCCTTAGCAGTTTAGGGTTTTTCAAAGTAGTTTTAGAATAGGAAAAAATGTAGAACATTTTTACCATTCTAGAATAAACACCAGAATTTAATAGCCAATCTTTATTCCAGGAAGAACTAAGACATCTCAAGACACCTTGTCTACTGGAGAAGCCATTTGCCCTCTGGAGATTTTTACTTAGTCACAACAACCAATGAAAAACCTTTTCCCTGATATTTTTCAGAATATCTGACAAGCTTAGCTCTTAGTCTTCAGCAGCAAACTTTGAGTACAATGCTAATCTGCTGCTGTGCAGGTAGGTCTCTGTTTTGATCTTGGTTTAGGGCACATTTGGGAGATAACCTCCAAAGGCATTCTCTAGGAAACACATTCAAGAGGCCCCTCCCCCAACTAGATTGGGAAAAAGATTTTTTTTTTGTGAAAATGGGATAAAAATCCTCTTTATTTAATAGGCAAGGAATTCACCATCAGAAAAAATGATGAACAATGTTAAACAATAAAACCTCTCGCCACTTAGAAGAGATGACATGCTCAGAAAGTCACCTTCGTGGGCTATAGCTCTGCTAACTCATTCTCTGGTCAGTCCCTCTGGCACTGGAAATGCTGCAAGCCTGGCCCAGCCTGGTGGGCCACAGCAGTGAGCTGCTGGTGCTCTTCTGGGTTTTCAGTCCAGAGGAGGTTTAAACAGTTCCACAAAAAAAGAAAAACCACAGTCCAGAGAAATTCTCTGCTTTAGCTAGCTAAAACTAACTAAAAATCAAAGTAGAGCTCTATCCTGCTGTCTGTCCTTGCCGCAGACAACACAGTGCAGGAGAAGGATGCAGAGGTGCAAGAGCAGTTTCTGATAACAAACTCCACCATTCTTCTTGTCCCCCCTTCACTCTTGGAACCAGACCTAAAGGTGCAAAACTTATTTCTGGGCTCAACCCACAAATGGGGATACAAGCATCATAAAGTCATGCCAGGACAGTGTCCCAGCTGCAACTGGGGCTGCAGCTACCTCCTCTCTCAACAGCTGCCCTCTGCAAGTTCACAAGAACAGCCAAACACCTCTGTCTGGGACACACCTGGCACACACTTCCCATCTCCATGCCCATGCCTGTTGTCCCTGTCACAGCTGCATTACCAGCGTGTTGCTGCTGTGCAGATGCTGCCTCCACCCAAACAAGACCCTGTGTCCCTGCAGGTTTTGCTGAGCAATGGCCCTTGGATGAAGCAAAGCAACTACAATCAGTGTAATAGCCTTAATGGGGGATGCGGGACTCCAGGCAGCTCTTCATAATGCACTTTCTTACATCCAAGACATTACAGCAGTCCAGGGTCGTGGGTGACAGAGCCTGTGCCTGCAGCTGTCAGCTCCAGCTGCACACAAGCCTGAAGACCCTTTAGTTTTGCTGACAATGCATTATGTACTTTTCTTTGCTGAGCATCTTAAGAGAGAAGAACCAGTCGGTACCTTAACATTTACCTATAACCTGTCAAACAACTGTAAGTACCACATTCATGTTATTGTTCTCCAATAACTAAAAGTTAGTACATTACAGTTTAAACTGGAAGTTGTTGAAAATTCTGAGGGCTTCTTTCTACTTGCAACATCACCCGTCTTGTTCCCTGTGCTATCTTCATGACTGGTGAAAGCATCTACTTCTTTCAAGTGGGTTTCTCCTTTGATCCAGATCATAAAGCCCCCTTCAAACTAACACACCATTTGCCTTCTTAGTTATCCACTAAGAGTAGCTCAGCAATTCTTTTATTCTATATCAAAACTTGCTTCCATCTCTATTTCTTCTTCAGATTCCACATTCAAAAATCTCTCTGCCAAGCACACATAGCTGTGAGACTTTCTTGTCAAACTTTCATCCTTCCCAACAAATCAGGGCAGTCCATTGGTAGAGATGGGGGCACACTTTGGGGGTACAGCTAAGGCCATGAGGTCACAGCAGGCTCTGGGGTCACAGCAGGCTGAGGTCACAGCAGGCCCTGAGGTCACAGAGGTGCCAGAGGTGACAGAGCCCCGTGGTTGCACAGCAGCACAAGGACCCAGCAGTCAGTCCCTGAGCACAACTGTTGCGGCAGCAGCGGCGGTGGCAGCAGCGGTGCTGACATTGGGACAGCGGTGTCAGGACAGCGGTGGCAGCAAGAGCTGCGGGACTGGCAGAGGGCAAGGCACCATGGCCCTTGCTCTGCGCCTCCTACTCCTGCTGCTCCTGGCCGTGGCCCTGCCTGCCAGGGCTGCCCAGGCTGCTCCGCTGCAAGCGCGGCGAGCAGGTGAGCCGGCAGCCTGGCTGCCCTTTCCCGGGACAGCGCTCCCTGCTCCCCGGGAAGCGCTGGGGATGGTTTTGCCCAGGGCTTTAGGGAGGGTTTCCTCTGTGGGAGGGAGACAGTACCCACGGGCCCTGGGCTGCTCCAGACACCCCTCCAGGGAAGTTGCAAAGGGCCTGCAAAGAGGGTGGAGAGTGACCAGAGCCAGCCCCTGTGCAGTTTTGGCCTTGTCTATTCACATCTGTCTCCCATGGCCTTACCCAACCCTCCTGCAGTGCCCAGTTTCCTAAGGCAAAAGGGGATCCCAGCGCACATTGGATAAGGTTCTGGTCTGTGTTCCATTCCAGATGTGGATCGTGACTTGGATTATTTGGAAATACTGGTGAATGATGATTTGAAAACCTCGCCAGATGCTGGAGGCAAGTCCTCAATGTACCTTTCCTGACAAAAAAATAGTGTCAATCCAGCAAGAGATTACTTGTAACATTTCCCGTAAGTTCTTCTGAAGGTTGATGTATTCAGCAAACCTTGCCCTTCTGGAGCCCTGAGGGATCCACAGGATCACTGTCAGTGGGAGGAAGGAGCATTTAGCTGCTCCATCTTCCTTCCATATGCAATGCCAGTGTGTCCTTCCATGTGTTCTGTGCAGCCACAGAGAAGAGCAGAGAGTGAAGGGGCCGGGCCCAGGGATGTGCCCCGGGGCTCAGCCTTGTGGGCAGCCTGAGGATCTCCTGCAGTGCCACAGCAGCTCTTCTGTCCTGCCTTTCTTTGCAGCTGAACCTGCTGGTGAAGGTGGTGCAGCTTCCCAAACCATGTCCAGGACGGAGCCTCTGGGAGATGCTGAGGGTAGGGCAAGGCCTTTCCCCTGGGAGAGCTGCCAGCTCAGAGCCCAAAGCTTGGCCAGGGGGGCAGCGCTGCAGGTGCCAGCACAGAACCATGCACGTGTGTGCCCTCGGCCTGCACGATCCCCTCACCGCTCCTGCGGCTCAGTGGTGCCCGTGCAGATCAGCAGAGATGACAGAAGCTTCTGTGGCTAGAGCCCTGGTTTTGTGAAATCCACTGGGAAATGGAACTATGTTGCTCTAAGTTTCTCTGACAGGGAATTACCCAGCTACAGGTCACAAGAAACCCCATGAGCCAGCCATAGTCAAGATGCAAGTACTGAAGGAAATGCAGCAGGAAGGACAAGGTGGGTGCATTTCCCTCATGCTTCCCCTGGCACACAGGAGCCGGGGGCTTTGGCTGCACATCTGGACACGCCGTGCCCGGCACAGCGGGAAGGGATCCATGGCAGCCTCACTGCCCCACTGCTGCTTTCACGCCCTGCAGGGCTGTTTCCCAGCCTGGCCTGGCTGCAGCTTCTGCCCAGCCTCTGCCGGAAGGCATTTGGCATCAGCTGACAGGCAGCCCAAAATGCACCATGGGCCTGAGATCCCCTTCAATTTCTTGGTCTCTTGGGAGATCAGGAAGGGCACCTGTTTGGAGAAAGGAGGGGTCTAGTTCAGCATGAAGAGTCTGGCCATCTTCCTGTGCCTAACCCTTTGAAAAGCATTCCCTCTGAAAATGCCGCCTCCCCAGTAGGCAATAGTTCCATCTGATCCAGCTGTCCGTTTCCTTTATCAAGCGATGGACCAAAAAGCTGTACTGAAGGTGGCATTTCCCGGGGTAAGTGGCGGCTCATTGGAAGGCCCTGCAGGAAGGAAGGCGATGCCAGACACGGGCACAGGCACAGCAGGTAATTGCTGTGCCGGGCTCAGCCCTGGCTAGGGCTGTGTGGCAGCAGCTCTTCCCCCAGGGCCTGCCCTTGCCCAGCTCGGCAGCAGCCAAAGCTGGAGGCGCCTCGGCTTCCAGGCCTCTGGAGCTCGTTCAGAGCCCTGGGGAAACGGGACTGGTGCAGCAACGTCCCTGGCGCTGCAGCTGCTGCAGAGCTGGCCCTGAGTGCCCAGAGGCCCAAGGCACAGGAGCAGCCCCGAGCGGGAGCCCTGCCGCCAGCCCAGGGCCAGAGCCAGCCCTGGCTCCCGGCAGGGGAGGGGCTGCGCTGGGTCCTGACAGGGCCTGAGCCTGTCCCCTGGGGCTGGGGGAGCTGTCACGGGGCAGGGAGTGGTGAAATGAGTGACACCTGTGGCATGGCTGCCTGTAGTTTTTCTCAGGCCTTTAGGGAGGGTTTCTGCAGTGGAAATGAGAGAGTCTTGCAAGGCCCTGGGGTGTTCCCCCACCTTTCCAGGGATGTTTCACAGGGCCTGAAAAGAGTCTGGAGTGTGACCAGGAGCCAGCCCAGAGCTCCCCAGGCTGCTGTGCAGCTTTGGCCTTATCCATTCATATCCGACTCCCACAAACTTACCCGACCCCATTGCAGTGCCCAGTTCCCTGAGGCAGAAGGGGACTCCAGCACACCATGGAAATGGTTCTTATCTCTGCTCCCTTCTAGATGAAGTGTCAGGGAAGGCTTCTCCATTAACTTGGCTGCATAAAGTTTTGGTCCTATCTGAGCCACCGTCAGGTATGTTCTCAGTGAGCCACCAAGGAATAATTGTTGACAGCCTGGCAGGAATCAGGTGACAGAAGTTTCTGTGGCTGTTGTGTTCCAGGTGTGTCTGCAGGGAGGACTTCTCCAGCTCCTTTGCTGATTCGTACACAGAAGCCCAGCTCCCATCACAGGAGTGAGTAGTGTGTCCCTGCTGACCCCACAGGCTGAGCCCTGCTTTTGTGGGATCCGTTCCTGGGAAATGGAACTCTGTTGCTCTAAGATCCTACGAGGGGAAAGAACAAAGGCAAAGGACACCAGAAACCCCATGAGCCATCCAAAAACATGAGGCAAATGCTGAAAGAATTGCTGCAGGCAGGACAAGGTGGGTGCATTTCTCTCATGCTTCCCCTGGGTCTCAGCAGCCAGGGGCTTTGGCTGCACATCTGGACATGCCGTGCCCGGCAAGGCGGAAAGGAATCCATGGCAGCCTCGCTGCCCCGCTGCTGCTTTGACGCCCTGCAGGGCTGCTTCCCAGCCTGGCCTGGCTGCAGCTTCTGCCCAGCCTCTGCTGGAAGGCATTTGGCATCAGCTGACAGGCAGCCCAAAATGCACCACAGGCCATGCCCAACCTGAGGTCCCCTGCGATTTTGCATTCTCCAGGCTGATCACTAACGGCGGGTGTTTTGATGAAAGTGGGCCCTGTCCTACCCAGGATGTTTATGTCTTTGACAAGAATTGCCTCCTGAAGATGCCACCTCTCCAGTGGGGATCAGTCTTACCTGATGAGCTGTTGCTTTTCCTTTCTCCACAAGTGGATGGAGAGGCTGGGCAGAAGGTGGCGTTTCCCGAAGGAAGCAGTGGCTCCATGCCAGCCTCTGTTGCAGGAAGGGAGGTGATGCCAGGCACAGGCAGAGGAGGTAATTGTTGTACCTCTGGACCAGAGACCTGCTACGGTTTGAGCTGCCCTCTCTGGTGCCTGGCAGTGCAGGCACAGCTCAGACAAGACTGGCAGAGCCCAGGGGAATTATCCCGAGCAGGCTCAGGGCACTCGGGTACTGAGCAGTCCTGCTGGGGTCCCTGCGTGGGAGGGAGATCCTGAAACCTGGGAGCGACTGCATTCCCATGGTGGGGAAAGGACAGAGGGGGAGAGCAAGGCTCCAATGTGTCCTGTAAGGGCCTGGCTATGTGCCCTTGGGCTGGGGGAGCCGTGCCAAGAGATGGAGGGAGAGAGGGACTGCAGGAGGGAAGGAGGTAGGAGTGGTTCTGGCACTACATACTGCAGTTATCCCCAGGGATTTAGGGAAGTCTCCCTCAGTGAGGAGGGAGAGAGCCCCAGGGCCCTGGGCTGCTCCAGCTGCCCTTCTAGGGATGTTGCATAAGGTCTATGGCGGGCAAAGATTGTAAAGGATGTGGAGATTAATCAGGAGCCAGCCCAGAGCTCCCCAGGTCCCTGTGCAGCTTTGGCCATGGCCATTCACATCTGACTCCCACGACCTTACCCAACCCCCTTGCAGTGCCCAGTTCCCAAAGGCCAAAGGGGAACCCAGCAGAGCATGGAAGCAGTTCCGTTTTATGCTCCCTTCTAGACTGGGATCGTGACATGGATTCCATGCTCGTCTTTCTGGATGAGAGTTTGAAGACCTCGGCAGATAGTAGAGGTAAGTTCGCAAAGTCCCTTTTTACTTAGAGAATAATCAGTGTCAGTGTGGCAAAAGGTCATGCATGTCCCACTTTCCTTAAGAGTAGGAAGGTTGTTGAATTCTGGAAGCCTTGCCCTGCTCCCATCTGGAGCCCTGAAGGATCCCACAGGATTGCTGTCAGTAGGAGGAAGGAGCATTTAGCTGTCCATCTTCCTCCTGTGTGCAATGGCAGTGTGTCCTTCCATGTGCTCTGTGCAGCCAGGGAGAAGGGCAGAGAGGGAAGGGGCCGGGCCCAGGGCTGTGCCCCGTGGCTGAGCCTTTGGCAGCTCCTTTGCCAGCCCCGGGGAGCCTGAGCTGCTCCTGCTGCAACTGTCAAGCCCTGGCCCTGCAAGGGGCTGGCTTTAGAGCTGCTGGCAGCTCCAGGGAGTCCTTATTGCCCCGACTGCCCCGCAAGGGGCTCCTTCCATCCCAGTGTGGGGCCACTGCAGGCACGAGGTCCCCCTGCTCCTGCTCCTGAGTGGAAGGCAGAGCTGAGGGAGTGCCTTGGAGGGCACCAAACACCCAGGTGCACCCACTGCCACTTGGGCCTGAATGAGAATCTTCAGCAGAGTCACAGCAGCTGTTCTGTCCTGCCTTTCTTTGCAGCTAACCCGGCTGGTGAAACTGATCTGGCTTCCCAACCCACGTTCAGGAATGAGCCTCTGGGAGGTTCTGAGGGTAGGTCAAGGCCTTTCCCCTGGGATAGCTGCCAGCTGAAGAGCCCAAATCTGGGCCAGGGAGGCATCGCTGCAGGTGCCAGCACAGAACCATGCACGTGTGTGCCCGCGCCCTGCACGATCCCTTCACCGCTCCTGCGGCTCAGTCGTGCCAGTGCAGATCAGCAGAGATGGCAGAAGCTTCTGTGGCTGTTGAGTTACAGGTGTGTCTGCAGGGAGGACTTTCCCAGGTCCATTGGTGGATGTTGCACGCAGGCCCAGCTCCCATCGCAGGGGTGAGTAGTGTCTGCCTGATGACCCCACAGGCTGAGCACTGGTTTAGTGGGACCCATTCCTGGGAAATGGAAATATTTCTCTTAAGGTCTCCTGAGATTGGAGAACAAACTTAGAGGAGAGAGTAAGTTCCTGGAGGCATCCAAACACATGGAGAAGATGCTGAGTGATCTGGAGAGAAGACAAGGTGGGTGCATTTCTCTCATGCTTCCCCTGGGTCTCAGAAGCCGGGGGCTTTGGCTGCACATCTGGACACGCCGTGCCCGGCACAGTGGGAAGGGATCCATGGCAGCCTCGCTGCCCCGCTGCTGCTTTCACGCCCTGCAGGGCTGTTTCCCAGCCTGGCCTGGCGGCAGCTTCTGCCCAGCCCCTGCAGGAAGGCATTTGGCATTAGCTGACAGGCAGCCCAAACTGCACCACGAGCCTGAGATCCCCTGAAATTTCATAGTCTCCAGCATGATCACTATGGGACGGTGTTATGATGAAAGTGGACCCTGGTCTACCCAGAAAATTTTATGGATTCCTGATCCTTAACCATGTCTTTCACAAGTACTGGCTGCTGAAGATGCCAGGGCCCAGTGGGGAACAGCCCCACCTGATCCAGCCGTCCCTCTTCCTTTCTCCAGAAGTGGATGGAGACGCTGGGCAGAAGGCGGCATTTCCCGAAGGAAGCAGTGGTTCCATGCCAGCATCTGCTGTAGGACTGGAGGCGATGCCAGGCACAGTCACAGGAGGTAATATCTGTGCCTCTGGGCCTGAGCCCTGCTGAGGCTTGAGCTGCTGTCTCTGCTGCCTGGAAGTGAGGGCACAACCCAGGGGAATTATCCCAAGCAGGCTCAGGGCACTCGGGTACTGAGCAGTCCTGCTGGGGTCCCTCTGTGGGAGACACTTCCTGAAACCTGGCAGTGACTGCACGGGGTGCCCATGGTGGGGAAGGGACAGAGGGGGAGATCAAGGCTCCAGTGTGTCCTGAGAGGGCTTGACTATGTGCCTTTGGGCTGTGGGAGCTGTCCCAGCAGATGGAGGAAGGGTGGCTGGGAGGACAGGCAGGAGGGAATTTGCATGGGATACTTGCAGCACTGCCTGCTGCAGTTCTCTCCAAGGATTAAAGGAGCATTTCCCTTGTGCGACTAAGAGAACCCCCACAGGCCCTGGGCTGCTCCAGGCACCTCTCCAGGGATGTTGCACAGGGCCTGCAAATAAGATAGGGATTGACCATGAGCCTTCCCAGAGCTCCCCAGGCCCCTGAGCAGCTTTGGCCTTGTCCATTCACATCTGGCTCCCATGGCCTTACCTGACCTACATGCAGTGCCCAGTTCCCTGAGGCAGAAGGGGATCCCAGCACATCATGGAAATGGTTCTGATCTTTGCAAACTTCCAGGATGGGATAAAGACATGGATTATCTGGAAAACCTGCTGGATTATGGCTTGAGATTCATGGGAAATCCTGGAGGCAAGTGCTCAATGTACCTTTCCTGAGAGAATACACAGTGACCAGGTGGCAAGAGCTCATATATTTGCCCTTTCACTTAAGATCATCTGAAGGTTGATGGAATACGGAAAATTTGCCCTGCTCCGTTCTGGAGCCCTGAGGGATCCCACAGGATCACTGTCAGTGGGAGGAAGGAGCATTTAGCTGCTCCATATTCCTCCCGTGTGCAATGCAAGTGCCAGCACATTCGATGTGCTCTGTGCAGACATAGAGAAGAGCAGAGAGGGAAGGGGCCGGGCCCAGAGCTGTGCCCCGGGGCTGAGCCTTGTGGCAGCCTGAGGATCTCATGCAGTGCCACAGCAGCTCTTCTGTCCTGCCTTTCTTTGCAGCTGGACCTGCGGGTGAAGGTGGTGCAGCTTCCCAACCCACGTCCAGGACGGAGCCTCTGGGAGATGCTGAGGGTAGGTCAAGGCCTTTCCCCTGGGAGAGCTGCCAGCTCAGAGCCCAAAGCTGGGCCAGGGGGGCATCGCTGCAGGTACCAGCACAGAACCATGCACGTGTGTGCCCTCGATCTTTGCGATCCCCTCCCTGCTCCTGTGGCTCAGGCATGGCAGCTGTTTGGAAAGTGAGAACCCTGGCCCTGCCCTGAAAGCCAAGACATTTTCTGAAACCTATCCCCATGTTGGACAAGCATGACATCCTGAAGATGCCAGCACCCAAATCAGGAACTCTTCCATCTAATCCAGCTGTCCTTTTTCCTGTCTGAAGTGATGGACCAAACATCTGTGCAGAAGGAGGCACATCCTGGAGGAAGCATTTCCCCATGGGCAGCCCCTGCAGCAGGAAGGAAGGCAAAGCCAGACACGGGCACAGGCACAGCAGGTAATTGCTGTGCCGGGCTCAGCCCTGGCCGGGGCTGTGTGGCAGCAGCTCTTCCCCCAGGGCTGCCCTTGCCCAGCCCGGCAGCAGCCAAAGCTGGAGGCGCCTGGGCTTCCAGGCCTCTGGAGCTGGTTCAGAGCCCCGGGGAAACGGGACTGGTGCAGCAATGTCCCTGGCGCTGCAGCTGCTGCGGAGCTGGCCCTGAGTGCCCAGAGGCCCAAGGCACAGGAGCAGCCCCGAGCGGGAGCCCTGCCGCCAGCCCAGGGCCAGAGCCAGCCCTGGCTTCCGACTGGGCAGGGGCTGCGCTGGGTCCTGACAGGGCCTGAGCCTGTCCCCTGGGGCTGGGGGAGCTGTCACGGGGCAGGGAGGGCCAGGGCTGGCAGTGGCTGCTCAGGGATGGCTTTGGCCCCTGTCCCTGGCAGCAGCCACTGCCCAAGCAGCTGCGCTGGCCCCGGGCTCTCCTCCCGGCCTGCTGGGCTTTGTTGGCTGGCACAGCCTGTGCCAAGGGCCGGCAAGGTGCCTGCAGGCCCCAGCTCTGGGGGAAACAGAGAACGTCCTGCCCGTATCCACCATGCTGCCAGCTCAGCAGTGCAGCACAGCACGGGCTCACGCTCCCCATTGCTCCCACAGATGCAGCCGGCACCACAACACGTGTTCCTGATGCCCAGAAGGGCCTCGGAAGGGTCTTTTATATGGGAACATGCTGCTGGGCAGGGGTAATGGCAGGCCTGCTACTGTTGGACCTAATTCTCATATTGTGCTGTGTCAAAATCTGGTGTTACTGGAAGAAGAAATGGTGAGTGGTCATCTTTCCCTGAAAGAGCTTCTTTTGAAAGTCTAATGTAGACAGGAAGCATTCCCACTGAGGCTGCAATGGAGTTGTGGCCAGTCCATGATTGTCCAAATAACTCTGCTGAGGGTTCTGCTGCTGCCCAGTGCTTCCATTGGCCTCTCAATTGCTGGGCCTTGTCCTGGGGGCCCCGCTGGGGCTGCAGCCAGTGCTGGCTCCCACTGAGGCTGCCTGGCCAAGAGCAGCCCCAGGGGCACGGGGCAGAGGCAGAGGGAGGTGAGGAGGAGAAAGAGCAGGGCCGAGATTGCCCTTGAAAGGCAGAGGCGCTCTGGGGCCCGCTCCTGGCCAGGGACCCTGCCCAGAGCCGTGCCCTGCTGGCCGGGGCCTTGAGGGGCAGCTGTCCAGCTGGGCCCAGCTGTGCCAGCAGCTCCAGCCGTGCTGGGGAGCCTTGCCAGCTCTGGGCCCTGCTGTGCACGAGGGTCCCTGTGTGCCACTGGCAGCTGGGGCCTCAGCCACCTCCTCTCTCCACAGGAGCACCTCTGGTGCTAGTCCAGCCAAATACCTCAGTCATGGAGAACTTGGCCTGTCATCGTGCATCTCCGTGCCAGTGTCCATTGTCCCTTCCACAGGTGTATTACCAGCTTGTCGCTGGAAGTATGCTACAACCACTGCCTAGAACAGATCCGTCTCTCCCTGAAGGGACTGGCCTAGCTGCCCATCCAGGACAGGAGGTGCAGCCCTCTAGCCAGGGAATGGATTATTTGAAAGGTTATATTTACTTGTAAAAATTTTAGATGTTTATTAAAAACCTTATTAGAAATATAACAGGTTACTGAATAAAGACAATGTTACTGTGCCGGGAGTAGAGGATTTTTCCCACCACATTCTCATCCACACAATGGAGGTTTCACCTTTCAACTCTTTTGCCCTTCTTAAAATTCTGTCCATTGACTCCGTCTTTGATGACCAGTGGTGGAGTTTACTTCCTTACATCTCGATTGGAGGTCAGGTGCTGCTGTCGTAGCAAGGTGAACCTCTTAAATGTCTCAAACTCAGGTAATCCCAAGATAACAACACAACAGGGGGTAAAACATATCTATAAATATATAAAACTTCTCTTAACAAATATACATGATATTTCTCCTTTATTGTGAGAGTCAACTGTCACATTACTCATCTATCACAGGCTTGAGTCCAGCTTCAGCTCAGGTGTCTGTGTGCTACCACCAGCACTGGCGGAGCTGCTCGTCTGGACACAGCCAGGCATGGGCAGGCAGCAGCTGGGCATGGGGCTCATCAGACCAACAGCACCCTCATGTTATCTTTGTCTTTCATTTTGAAACATTTAGATATGTTTATCCTTTGTAATATTGAGAAAAGTTTTTCATATAATACAAAAACCAGATATTTGCTCCCCTTTCCTCCAATAGTTCTGTATTTGACAAAGTAGCTTTACAGTCAGGGAAACCTAGAATCTTCTGACAGTTTGGCAATAAATGTAAAATTGCCTTTAATTCATAATGTTAGTCTTACACAACCTGGACAAGACTGGCATAGCTCACCGGAATTATCCCGAGCAGGCTCAGGGCACTGGGGTTCTGAGCAGTCCTGCTGGGGTCCCTCCATGGGAGACACTTCCTGAAACCTGGCAGTGACTGCACGGGGTGCCCATGGTGAGGACAAGACAGAGGGGAAGAGCAAGGCTCCAGTGTGTTCTTAGTGGGCCTGAGCCTGTCCCCTGGGGCTGGGGGAGCTGTCACGGGGCAGGGAGGGCCAGGGGTGGCAGTGGCTGCTCAGGGATGGCTTTGGCCCCTGTCCCTGGCAGCAGCCACTGCCCAAGCAGCTGCGCTGGCCCCGGGCTCTCCTCCCGGCCTGCTGGGCTTTGTTGGCTGGCACAGCCTGTGCCAAGGGCCGGCAAGGTGCCTGCAGGCCCCAGCTCTGGGGGAAACAGAGACCGTCCTGCCCGTATCCAGCGTGCTGCCAGCTCAGCAGTGCAGCACAGCACGGGCTCACGCTCCCCACGGATCTTGTAGAGGTTCAAAGCAAGACAGGAACACATGTCCTGATTCCACTCTGATGAATCCCGATTATTTTCTGCTTGCAGGACGGGCACAAGCAGTGCATCATAGGAATAGCCAAGACTCTGTTCACTGTGTCACTTGCCATGGCCTCTTTCACAGTTGTATCTTTCCCCCTTCATATGTCCTGACAAACACCTAAGGGAGAACTGGACCTCTAATCGCATGGCACATCTCCATGCCCATGCCCGATGTCCCTGTGCCAGCTGCTTTAACAGCTTGTTGCTGTGCAGATGCTGCCTCCAGCCAGACAAGGTCGTTTCCCCCTGAAGGCACTGGCCCTGCTCTCTGGCCCCTACTGAAGGTGGGCAGGGCTTGGCCCAGCTCTTCTCTTGCACTAAAGAGATGGAGCTGTCACCCCAGTGTCTGGGTGGTAGCAGCAGCAAAGCCCAGCCAGGATCAGCACTGGCTGAGCTCCGTGCCCAGGGGCATGGGGATGGCCACGGTGTGGGCAGGCAGGAGCCGGGCAGGGGCTGCTGTGACCAGTGGCGGGGCCCTGGGGGGATGGGGCAGCCCATGCTGAGCATCCCTGGGCTGAGGGCACATTTCCTTCCCTGGGACCAACTGGGCCTGGACCTCCTCCAGTGGCATGCCCAGGAAAAGAGGGAAGCCATCAAGAGCCTGTGAGTTACGCAGGGATGGGGTGCAGCTTCCTCCCTCCTTGGTTAGCGGGCGGATTAAAAGAGGCCTCTAGGGTTTACGGCAAACAGGAGTGGGCAAACAGGGCCCTGGCATGTCTCTGAGGGACAATTCACGAGGCAGTGTGCACAGGCAGGGCAAGCAGGCAGGGTTGCCGGTTTTCTTGCTAGGAAGGTTTACTGTGTGTTGTTTGCAGTGTTTCTGTTGGTTGGGTGGTTTTGGGGTTTCTGGTAGTAGTGGTTTTTACACAATCGAAAACTGTAGTTAGTACAAGTGCATGTAACTAGATGGAGCCCTCCAAAAAGAATGTGTCTGTCCTGACCCATTCCTGTGCAGAGTGTTTGAGCTTAGCAGTGGTTTCAGGGGGCAGTGCGGAGAAAAGCTGCCTGTGGTGTGAACAGGTGAATGATCTCCTTTCACTGGTGGCCAAGCTTAGGGAGGAAGTTTAAAGACTAAGGAGTATCAGGGAAAGTGAAAGGGAAATAGATTGGTGGAGTTCAGCCCTTCCATCCTTATGGGAGGCCCAGCAAGAGTCACAGGACTCCTATGCCGCGCACTGTCAGGCAAGAGAAGGACACCTGTAGAAGAAGGGGAGTGGAAATGGTCCCTGCACGGGGAGGTTATAATAAAAATTCCTCCTGACCCCCGTCCCCTAGCCAGGGGCCACTTCAGAATAGGTATGAGCCCCTGGATCTAGAGATTCAGCCAAATGATTAAGAAGAAAATTATCTGCCCAGAGAGCCTCCCAATTATGATTAATCTGTAACATGGATTGCCAGCTCTAACATCAAAAAGAAAAGAAGGGTAATCGTGGTGGGTGATTCCCTTCTGAGGGGAACAGAGGCCCGCATGTCAACTGGACCCACCCCACAGAGAGGTCTGCTGCCTCCCTGGGGCCCAGGTGCAGGATATTCCTCAGGGACTTCCTGGGCTCATTCAGTCCTCTGATTATTATCCACTGTTGAAACTCCAGGCTGGCAGTGATGAGATTGAGAAGAGGAGTGTCAGGACCATTGAAAGAGATTTTAGGGCACAGGGACAAGTGGTTGATAGGACAGGGACACAGGTAGTCTTTTCCTCAGTCCCTTTGGTGGCTGAGAAAAATGGTGAAAGCAATAGGAGAGCTCGTATCATCAACAAGTGGCTCAAGGGTTGGTGTCATTGGCAGAATTTTGGATTCTTTGATCATGGCGCAGCTTTGATGGCACCTGGCCTGCTGGAACCAGATGGGCTCCAGCTCTCTGTTAAGGGCAGAAGGATTTTAGCTGATGAGCTTGCAGAACTTGTTGAGAGGGCTTTAAAGTAGGTTTGAAGAGGGAACGGGATGCAGCTGGGCTGTCTGGAAGCAGGCCCAAGGCTGGTAAGCCTGAGTTAGGGATGAAATCAGCAGCCCAACTGAGGTGCATGGATACCAGTGCACACAGCATGGGTAACAAACAGCAAGAGCTGGAGGCCGTGGTCCAGCAGCAGAGCTGTGATGTCATTGCCATCACAGAAACGTGGTGTGATGCCTCACATGGCTGGAGCACTACACTGGATGGCTACAAGCTCTTCAGGAGAGACAGGAAAGGGAGAAGAGGTGGAGGTGTGGCTCTTTTTATTAGAGAGGCTTTGGACACCATGGATATTGAAATTAGTGATGATGAAGTGGAATGACTATGGGTGAGCATTAGGGGGAAGGCCAACAAGGCTGACATCCTACTGGGAGTCTGTTATCATCCACCCAACCAGGAAGAAGTGGTGGACAACTCATTCTATGAACAGCTAGAGGATGTTTCAGGATCATCAGCCCTTGTTCTTGTAGGCGACTTCAACTTGCCAGACACATGCTGGGAACTTAATACACCAGAAAAAAAGCAGCCCAGGAAATTTGTAGAGTGTGTGGAGGACAAGTGTTGGTTGCAGCTGGTGGGTGAGCCCAGCAGGGAGGGACTATGTTAGATCTGCTGTTTGCAGATAGAGGTGGGCTGGGGGGACATGTGGTGGCTGGAGGCCGCTTGGGGCACAGTGATCATGAAATGATAGAATTTGTTGCATTGCAAGCTGATCTGTAGTCAACATTAATCAAGTTCTAAGAAGCAGTCCAGCTCAGCTCCATGAACTAGCCTCTGTGTCTGACTGACAGAAGCTCACATGCAGTGGGAACTCTCTTAGGATGCAGACATTGTCTTGGTTCAGAGTCTGGGGGCACACAGATAGACCAATGAGCTGTCTCGGCCCAGGAGATTTGAATGGGCTATAAAAGAACACTCCGGACAATAAACAATGCTGTTTTTGTGAGGAAACACGAGTGGTCTGTCTTATGTTATGTCTCAGACAGGGGAACACCAATGTATGAAGAATTCTTGGTATTTTGTGAAAACAGGAGGAACATCAATAAGACTTTTACACATGACTTCCAGAGGGCAGACTTTGGCCTGTTTAGGAGACTTCTTCAGAGAGTTCCTTGGCAAGCAGCCCTTAAAAACCAAGGAGTCCAGGAAAGGTGGGCATGCTTCAAAACAGAGATCTTGAGGGCACAGGAACAGTCTGTCCCTGGCTGCCGAAAGATGAGTCAATGAGGCAAATGCCCAGCCTAGATGGGCAAGGAGGTTTTGGAGGAATTTAGGAATAAAAAGAGGATGTATCATCTTTGGAAGGAGGGTCAAGTCTCTCAGGAAGTTTTTAAAGGAGCTGCTAGAGCACGTAGGAAAAAAAAATTAGGGAGGCCAAAGCTCAGTTTGAAATTTAAATGGCGACTTCTGTAAGGGATAATAAAAAAATGTATTTACAAATATATCACCGATAAAAGGAAGGGTAAGACCAACCTTTGTTCTTTGTTTGATGTGGGAGGGAACTTAGGAACTGCAGATGAGGACAAGGCAGAGGCGCTGAACACCTTCTTTGCCTCAGTCTTTAGTAGGAAGACGACTTGTCCTCAGGACAAGTGTCCTGCTGGGCTGGTAGATGGTGTCCGGGAGCAGAATGGGTCCCCTGTTAGCCGAGAGGAGGCAGCCAGAGAACTGCTGAGCTGCTTGGATGTTCCTAAATCTATGGGGCCAGATGGGATCCACCCCAGGGTGATGAGGGAGCTGGCAGATGAGCTGCTGAAGCCGCTCTCCATCATTTATCAGCAGTCCTGGCTCACTGGTGAGGTTCCAGGTGACTGGAAGCTTCCCAATGTGACGCCCATGTACAACAAGGGTGGGAAGGAGGATCCTGGTAATTATAGGCCAGTCAGTCTGACCTCAGGACCCAGTAAGGTGATGGAACAGTTTATACTGAGTGCCATCACACAGCACTTACAGGATGGCCAGGGTAGCAGACCCAGCCAGCAGGGGTTTAGGAGGGGTAAGTCGTGTCCAACCAACCTGATCTCCTTTCATGAGCAAGTGACCTGCCTGGTGGATGCAGGAAAGGCTGTGGATGTGTCTATTTGGACTGCAGAAAGGCCTTTGCACTGTCTTCCACAGCACGCTCCTGGAAAAGCTGCAGCCCAGGGCCGGGAGAGGAACACTCTTTGCTGGGCTCAGAACTGGCTGGATGGCTGGCCCAGAGAGGGGTGGTGAACGGTGCTGCACCCAGCTGGCAGCCAGTCACCAGAGGTGTCCCTGCGGGCTCTGTGCTGGGGCCAGCTCTGGTCAATGGTTTTATTGACAACATGGATGAGGGGATTGAGTCTTTCATTAGCAAATCTGCAGACAACACTAAGCTGGGAGAGTGTGTTGATCTGTTGGAAGGTAGGAGGGCTCTGCAGGGAGACCTGGAATGCTTGGAGCGATGGGCAGAGTCCAGTGGGATGAAGCTCAGTAGGTGCAAGTGCCCAGTGCTGCACTTTGGCCACAAGAAGCACCTGCAGTGTTCTAGGCTGGGGATAGTGTGGCTGGACAGTGGCCAGGCAGAAAGGGACATGGGGGCACTTGGTCACAGCCAGCTGAACATGAGCCAGCAGTGTGGCCTGGTGGCCAAGGAGGCCAATGGCTCCTGGCCTGTGTCAGGAACAGCGTGGCCAGCAGGAGCAGGGAGGTCATTCTGTCCCTGTTCTTGGCACTGTTGAGGCCGCACCTCGAGTGCTGTGTCCAGTTCTGGGCCATCAGATTGGGAAGGACATTGAGTCGCTCGAGCACATCCAGAGGGGGCAACGAGGATGGTGAGGGGCTGGGAGCACAAGCCCTGGTGAGGAATGACTGAGGGAGCTGGGGGTGTTTACCCTGGAGAAAAGGAGACTCCGAAGTGACCTTAATCACTCCACAGCTCCCTGAAGGGTAGTTGTAGTCAGGTGGGGTTGGTTTCTTTCTCCAGACAGCACTGACAGAACCAGAGGACACAGTCTCAAGCTGCATCAAGGGAAATGTAGGTTGGATATCATGAAAATATTTTCCACAGAAAGAGTGATAAAATTCTGGAATGGCCTGCCAGGGGAGGTGGTGGAGACACCATCCCTGGATGGGTTTAAAAAAGACTGAATGTGTCACTTGGTGCCATGGTTTAGTTGTGGTGTTGGGACATGGGTTGGAGTGGATGATCTTGAAGGTCTCTTCCAACCTGGTCATTCTGTGAATTCTGTATGAATACTGAGCATCTCCAGGGACACAGCCTGACCAGCAATGTCAGCAGGTGAAAAATAAGTTTTGTGAATGGCCCTTTGATGAAGCAAAACATTTACAATCAGGGCAGTCCATTCATAGAGATGGGGGCACACTCTGGGGGTACAGCTGAGGCCATGAGGTCACAGCAGGGCTCTGGGGTCACAGCAGGCTGAGGTCACAGCAGGCCCTGAGGTCACAGAGGTGCCAGAGGTGCCAGAGCCCCGTGGTTGCACAGCAGCACAAGGAGCCAGCAGTCAGTCCCTGAGCACAACTGTTGCGGCAGCAGCGGCGGTGGCAGCAGCGGTGCTGACGTTGGGACAGTGGTGACAGGACAGCGGTGGCAGCAAGAGCTGCGGGACTGGCAGAGGGCAAGGCACCATGGCCCTTGCTCTGCGCCTCCTACTCCTGCTGCTCCTGGCCGTGGCCCTGCCTGCCAGGGCTGCCCAGGCTGCTCCGCTGCAAGCGCGGCGAGCAGGTGAGCCGGCAGCCTGGCTGCCCTTTCCCGGGACAGCGCTCCCTGCTCCCCGGGAAGCGCTGGGGATGGTTTTGCCCAGGGCTTTAGGGAGGGTTTCCTCTGTGGGAGGGAGAGTGTCCCAAGGGGCCCTGGACAGCCCCATTTCCCTTTCCTCTCCCAGAATGTTACACAGGGCAGGGAAAGAGGGTGGAGAGTGGCCAGGAGCCAGCCCAGAGCTCCCCAGGCCCCTGTGCAGCTTTGGCCATGTCCATTCACAACTGGCTCCCATGGCCTTTCCTTTCCCATTTCCTGTACCCAGCTCCCTGAGGCAGAAGGGGATAAAACACAGCATGGAAATAGTTATGATCTCTGCTCTCTCTAGATTTGGATGGCGACGTAAATTATTTGCAAGTACTGGTGAATGACACTTTAAAGATCTTGGAAAATGCTGGAGGCAAGTTCTGAATTTCTGTTTTATCTGATAGAATAATCAGTGTCAATGTGGCAAGAGCTCATTCATGCCACTTTCCTCAAGGTTCTGTCAGGGTCGAAAGGCTGAAAAATTTGCTCTGCTCCCTTCTGGAGCCCTGAGGGATCCCACAGGATCGCTGTCAGTGGGAGGAAGGAGCATTTAGTTGTCAGTCTTCCTCCTGTGTGCAATGCCAGTGTGTCCTTCCATGTGCTCTGTGCAGCCACAGAGAAGAGCAGAGAGGGAAGGGGCCGGGCCCAGGGCTGTGCCCCGGGGCTGAGCCTTGTGGGCAGCCTGAGGATCTCCTGCAGTGCCACAGGAGCTCTTCTGTCCTGCCTTTCTTTGCAGCTGAACCTGCTGGTGAAGGTGGTGCAGCTTCCCAAGCCACGTCCAGGACGGAGCCTTTGGGAGATGCTGAGGGTAGGTAAAGGCCTTTCCCCCTGGGAGAGCTGCCAGCTCAGAGCCCAAAGCTGGGCCAGGGGGGCATCACTGCAGGTGCCAGCACAGAACCATGCACGTGTGTGCCCTCGCCCTGCGCGATCCCCTCACCGCTCCTGCGTCTCAGTGGTGCCCGTGCAGATCAGCAGAGATGGCAGAAGCTTCTGTGGCTGTTGTGTTACAGGTGTGTCTGCAGGGAGGACTTCTCCAGATCCTTTGCTGATTCCTACTGAGAAGCCTGCCTCCCATGGCAGGGGTGAGTAGTGTGTCCCTGCTGACCCCACAGGCTGATCCCTGCTTTTGTGGGATCTGTTCCGAGGAAATAGAAATGTTCCTCTTAAGGTCCCCTGAGAATGGAGAACAAACCCAGAAGGAACAGTAAGTCCCTGGAGGCATCCAAACACATGGAGAAGATGCTGAGTTATATGGAATGATGCCATGGAGGATGCATTTCCCTCATGCTTCCCCTGGGACTCAGCATCTGGGGGCTTTGGCTGCACATCTGGACACGCCGTGCCAGGCACAGTGGGAAGGGATCCATGGCAGCCTCTCTGCCCCGCTGCTGCTTTCACGCCCTGCAGGGCTGCTTCCCAGCCTGGCCTGCCTGCAGCTTCTGCCCAGCCTCTGCAGGAAGGCATTTGGCATCAGCTGGCAGGCAGCCCAAACTGCACCACAGGCCATGCCCACCCTGAGAGCCCCTGCGATGTTGCAGTCTCCAGGCTGATCACTAATGGCGGGTGTTTTGATGAAAGTGGGCCCTGTCCTACCTAGGATGTTTATGTCTTTGACAAGAATTGCCTCTTGAAGATGCCGCCTCTCCAGTGGGGATCAGTCTTACCTGATGAGCTGTTGCTTTTCCTTTCTCCACAAGTGGATGGAGAGGCTGTACAGAAGGCGGCGTTTCCCGAAGGAAGCAGTGGCTCCGTGCCAGCCTCTGCTGCAGGAAGAGAGGCGATGCCAGGCACAGGCATGGGAGGTAATTGCTGTGCCTCTGGGCTTGAGACCTGCTGCGGTTTGAGCTGCCCTCTCTGCTGCCTGGCAGTGCAGGCACAGCCCAGGGGAATTATCCCGAGCAGGCTCAGGGCACTCGGTACTGAGCAGTCCTGCTGGGGTCCCTGCGTGGGAGGCAGATCCTGAAACCTAGGAGCGACTGCATTCCCATGGTGGGGAATTGACAGAGCAGGACAGGAAGGCTCCAGTGTGTCCTGAGGGGCCTGGTTATGTCCTCTCCATTCAGGGAGGAATTTCAGGGGGAAGAGGAATAGAGGGAGAGAAGAAATTAGGAAGGGAGGGAAAGAGGGCAGAGGGAGGGAGGGATGATTGTGGCCGTGCCTGCTGCATTTTTTCACTAGTGCTTTAGCAAGAGTTTTAGCTCTGGGAGTGGGAGAGCCCAAATGCACCCCGGGCTGCTCCAGCCACCTCGCCAGGGATGTTACACAGGGCCTGCAGAGAGGATGGGGATTGGCCAGGAGCCTGCCCAGAGCTCCCGAGGCCCCTGTGCAGCTTTGGCCACATCCATTCACATCTGGCTTCCACAACCTTACCCAACTCACTTGCAATGCCCTGTTATCTGAGGCAGAGGGGGCCACAATACACCAGGGAAATGGTTCTGATCTGTGCTCCCTTCTAGATCGGGATGGCAAATTGCACTATTTGGATGCCCTGCTGGATGATGGCTTAAGGCTCTTGAAGAATGCTGGAGGCAAGTTGTCCCTGTGCCTTTCTTAACAATATCCTGACAGCGCTGCAGGTGCCAGCACAGATCCATGCACGTGTGCGCTCGCCCTGCACGATCCCCTCACAGCTCCTGCGGCTCAGTGGTGCCTGTGCAGATCAGCAGAGATGGCAGAAGCTTCTGTGGCTTTTGTGTTACAGGTGTGCCTGCAGGGAGGACTTTCCCAGGTCCTTTGGTGGATGTTGCAGGCAAGCCCAGCTCCCATCGCAGGGGTGAGTAGTGTGCCCCTGCTGACCCCACAGGCTGATCTCTGCTTTTGTGGGATCTGTTCCTGGGAAATGGAACTCTGTTGCTCTAAGGTCCTCCGAGGCAAAAGAACAAAGCTACAGGTCACAAGAAACCCCATGAGCCACTCAAAATCACGCGACAAATGGTGAAAGAATTACTGCAAACCGAACAAGGTGGGTGCATTTCCCTCATGCTTCCCCTGGGACTCAGCAGTCAGGGCCTTTGGCTGCACATCTGGACACACCGTGCCCGGCACAGCGGGAAGGGATCCATGGCAGCCTCTCTGCGCCACTGCTGCTTTCACGCCCCGCAGGGCTACTTCCCAGCTTGGCCTGGCTGCAGCTTGTGCCCAGCCCCTGCAGGAAGGCATCTGGCGTCAGCTGACAGGGAGCCCAAACTGCACCACGGGCCTGAGATTCCCTGAAATTTCATAGTCTCCAGGATGATCACTAAGGGCGGGTGTTATCATGAAAGTGGACCCTGGCCTACCCAGAAAATTGTGTGGATTCCTGATCCTTAACCATGACTTTCACAAGTACTGGCTGCTGAAGATGCCACCTCCCCAATGGGGAACAGCCCCACCTGATCCAGCCGTCCCTCTTCCTTTCTCCAGAAGTGGATGGAGACGCTGGGCAGAAGGCGGCATTTCCCGAAGGAAGCAGTGGCTCCATGACAGCCTCTGCTGTAGGACTGGAGGCGATGCCAGGCACAGTCACAGGAGGTAATTGCTGTGCCTCTGGGCCTGAGCCCTGCTGAAGCTTGAGCTGCTGTCTCTGCTGCCTGGAAGTGAGGGCACAACCCAGGGGAATTATCCCAAGCAGGCTCAGGGCACTCTGGTACTGAGCAGTCCTGCTGGGGTCCCTGTGTGGGAGACACTTCCTGAAACCTGGCAGTGACTGCACGGGGTGCCCATGGTGGGGAAAGGACAGAGGGGCAAAGCAAGGTTCCAGTGTGTCCTGAGAGGGCCTGGCTGGGTCCCCGTGGGCTGTGGGAGCTCTCCCAGCCCAGATGGAGGAAGGGCGGCTGGGAGGACAGGCAGGAGGGAGTTTGCGAGGGATACTTGCAGCACTGCCTGCTGCAGTTCTCCCCAGGGATTCAAGGAGCATTTTCCTTGTGCGACTGAGAACTGCCACGGGCCCTGGGCTGCTCCAGGCACCTCTCCAGAGATGTTGCACAGGGCCTGCAAATAAGATAGGGATTGACCATGAGCCTGCCCAGAGCTCCCCAGGCCCCTGAGCAGCTTTGGCCTTGTCCATTCACATCTGGCTCCCATGGCCTTACCTGATCTATATGCAGTGCCCAGTTCCCTGAGGCAGAAGGGGATCCCAGCACATCATGGAAATGGTTCTGATCTTTGCAAACTTCTAGGTTGGGATCAAGACATGGATTATCTGGGAAAGCTGCTGGATTATGGCTTGAGACTCATGGGAAATCCTGGAGGCAAGTGCTCAATGTACCTTTCCTGAGAGAATCCACAGTGACCAGGTGTCAAGAGCTCATACATTTGCCCTTTCACTTAAGATCTTCTGAAGGTTGATGGAATATGGAAAATTTGCTCTGCTCCCTTCTGGAGCCCTGAGGGATCCCACAGGATCACTGTCAGTGGGAGGAAGGAGCATTTAGCTGTCCATCTTCCTCCCGTGTGCAATGCCCATGTGTCCTTCCATGTGCTCTGTGCAGACATAGAGAAGAGCAGAGAGGAAAGGGGCCAGGCCCAGGGCTGTGCCCCGGGGCTGAGCCTTGTGGGCAGCCTGAGGATCTCCTGCAGTGCCACAGGAGCTCTTCTGTCCTGCCTTTCTTTGCAGCTGAACCTGCTGGTGAAGGTGGTGCAGCTTCCCAAGCCACGTCCAGGACGGAGCCTCTGGGAGATGCTGAGGGTAGGTCAAGGCCTTTCCCCCTGGGAGAGCTGCCAGCTCAGAGCCCAAAGCTGGGCCAGGGGGGCATTGCTGCAGGTGCCAGCACAGAACCATGCACGTGTGTGCCCTCGCCCTGCGCGATCCCCTCCCTGCTCCTGTGGCTCAGGCACGGCAGCGGTTTGGAAACAGGAGAGCCCTGACCCTGCCCTGAAAGCCAAGACATTTTCTGAAACGTATCCCCATGTTTAACGCACATGACATCCTGAAGATGCCAGCACCCAAATCAGGAACTCTTCCATCTAATCCAACTGTCCTTTTTCCTGTCTGAAGTGATGGACCAAACATCTGTGCAGAAGGAGGCACATCCTGGAGGAAGCATTTCCCCATGGGTAGCCCCTGCTGCAGGAAGGAAGGCGATGCCAGACACGGGCACAGGCACAGCAGGTAATTGCTATGCCGGGCTCAGCCCTGGCCGGGGCTGTGTGGCAGCAGCTCTTCCCCCAGGGCCTGCCCTTGCCCATCCCGGCAGCAGCCAAAGCTGGAGGCGCCTGGGCTTCCAGGCCTCTGGAGCTGGTTCAGAGCCCCGGGGAAATGGGACTGGTGCAGCAACGTCCCTGGCGCTGCAGCTGCTGCGGAGCTGGCCCTGAGTGCCCAGAGGCCCAAGGCACAGGAGCAGCCCCGAGCGGGAGCCCTGCCGCCAGCCCAGGGCCAGAGCCAGCCCTGGCTCCCGACTGGGCAGGGGCTGCGCTGGGTCCTGACAGGGCCTGAGCCTGTCCCCTGGGGCTGGGGGAGCTGTCACGGGGCAGGGAGGGCCAGGGGTGGCAGTGGCTGCTCAGGGATGGCTTTGGCCCGTGTCCCTGGCAGCAGCCACTGCCCAAGCAGCTGCGCTGTCCCCGGGCTCTCCTCCCGGCCTGCTGGGCTTTGTTGGCTGGCACAGCCTGTGCCAAGGGCCGGCAAGGTGCCTGCAGGCCCCAGCTCTGGGGGAAACAGAGACCGTCCTGCCCGTATCCAGCGTGCTGCCAGCTCAGCAGTGCAGCACAGCACGGGCTCACGCTCCCCATTGCTCCCACAGATGCAGCCAGCACCACAACACGTGTTCCTGATGCCCAGAAAGTCCTCAGAAGTGTCTTCTGTATGGGAACAGGCTGCTGGGCAGGGTTAATGGCAGGCCTGCTTCTTTTGGACCTTGTTCTCATATTGTGCTGTGTCAGAATCTGGTGTAACTGGAAGAAGAAATGGTGAGTGGTCATCTTTCCCTGAAAGAGTTTCTTTTGAAAGTCTAATGTAGACAGGAACCATTCCCACTGAGGCTGCAGTGGAGTTGTGGCCAGTCCATGGTTCTCCAAATAACTCTGCTGAGGGTTCTGCTGCTGCCCAGTGCTTCCATTGGCCTCTCAATTGCTGGGCCTTGTCCTGGGGGCCCCGCTGGGGCTGCAGCCAGAGCTGGCTCCCACTGAGGCTGCCTGGTCAAGAGCAGCCCCAGGGGCACGGGGCAGAGGCAGAGGGAGGTGGGGAGGAGAAAGAGCAGGGCCGAGGTTGCCCTTGAAAGGCAGAGGCGCTCTGGGGCCCGCTCCTGGCCAGGCACCCTGCCCAGAGCCGTGCCCTGCTGGCCGGGGCCTTGAGGGGCAGCTGTCCAGCTGGGCCCAGCTGTGCCAGCAGCTCCAGCCGTGCTGGGGAGCCTTGCCAGCTCTGGGCCCTGCTGTGCACGAGGCTCCCTGTGTGCCACTGGCAGCTGGGGCCTCAGCTACCTCCTCTCTCCACAGGAGCACCTCTGGAACTTCACAAGACCAGCCAAAGGCATCAGTGCGGGAGATCTGGGCCTGTCATCATGCATCTCCGTGCCAGTGTCCATTGTCCCTTCCAGAGGTGTATTACCAGCTTATTGCTGGAAATATGCTGCAGCCAGTACCTAGAACAGAACCGTCTCTTCCTGAAGGGCCTGGCGTCGCTCTCCATCCAGGACAGGAGGTGCAGCCCTCTAGCCTGGGAATGGATTGTTCCAGAAGTTATATTTACTTGTAAAAATTTTAAATGTTTATTAAAAACCTTATTAGAAATATAACAGGACACTGAATAAGGAAAATGTTACGTCGTCGGGAGTAGAGGTTTTTTCCCACCACATGCTCATCCACACAATGGAGGTTTCATCTTTAAACTCTTTTGCCCTTCTTAAAGTTCTGTCCATCGACTCCTTCTTTGATGCCCAGTGGTGGAGTTTACTTCCTTACATCTCACTTGGAGGTCAGGTGCTGCTGTCGTAGCAATTTGACCCTCTTATATGTCCCAAACTTAGGTAACGCCAAGATAACACATCAGGGGGTAAAACATATCTATAAATATATAAAACTTCTCTTAACATATATACATGACATTTATCCTTTAATTGTGAGAGTCAACTGTCGCATTACTCATCTATCACAGGCTTGAGTCCAGCTTCAGCTCAGGTGTCGGTGTGCTACCACCCGCACTGGCGGAGCTGCTCGTCTGGGCACAGCCAGGCATGGGCAGGCAGCAGCTGGGCATGGGGCTCATTCGACCAACAGCACTCTCATGTTATCTTTGTCTTTTCTATTGAAACATTTAGATATGTTTTTCCTTTGTAGCATTGAGAAATGTTTTTCATAGAATACGGACACCAGATATTTGTTCCCCTTTCCTCCAACAGTTCTGTATTTGTCCAAGTAGTTTTACAGGCAGGGAAACCTAGAATCTTCTGACACATTGGCAATAAATAGTAAAATTGCTTTTAATTCTTAATGTTTAGTCTTACTCAGCCTGGAAAGACTGGCATAGCTCAGGGGAATTATCCCAAGCAGGCTCAGGGCACTCAGGTTCTGAGCAGTCCTGCTGGGGTCCCTCCGTGGGAGACACATCCCGAAACCTGGGAGTGACTGCACGAGGTGCCCATGGTGGGGAAAGGACAGAGGGGAAGAGCAAGGCTTCAGTGTGTCCTTAGTGGGCCTGAGCCTGTCCCCTGGGGCTGGGGGAGCTGTCACAGGGCAGGGAGGGCCAGGGGTGGCAGTGGCTGCTCAGGGATGGCTTTGGCCCGTGTCCCTGGCAGCAGCCACTGCCCAAGCAGCTGCGCTGCCCCTGGGCTCTCCTCCCGGCCTGCTGGGCTTTGTTGGCTGGCACAGCCTGTGCCAAGGGCCGGCAAGGTGCCTGCAGGCCCCAGCTCTGGGGGAAACAGAGAACGTCCTGCCCATATCCACCGTGCTGCCAGCTCAGCAGTACAGCACAGCACGGGCTCATGCTCCCCATCGCTCCCACAGATGCAGCCGGCACCACAACACATGTTCCTGATGCCCAGAAAGGCCTCAGAAGTGTCTTCTATATGGGAACAGGCTGCTGGGCAAGGTTAGTGGCAGGCCTGTTATTTTTGGACCTTATTCTCATGTTGTGCTGTGTCAAAATCTGGTGTAACTGGAAGAAGAAATGGTGAGTGGTCATCTTTCCCTGAAAGAGCTTCTTTTGAAAGTCTAATGTAGACAGGAAGCATTCCCACTGAGGCTGCAGTGGAGTTGTGGCCAGTCCATGGTTCTCCAAATAACTCTGCTGAGGGTTCTGCTGCTGCCCAGTGCTTCCATTGGCCTCTCAATTGCTGGGCCTTGTCCTGGGGGCCCCGCTGGGGCTGCAGCCAGAGCTGGCTCCCACTGGGGCTGCCTGGCCAAGAGCAGCCCCAGGGGCTCGGGGCAGAGGCAGAGGGAGGTGGGGAAGAGAAAGAGCAGGGCCGAGGTTGCCCTTGAAAGGCAGAGGTGCTCTGGGGCCCGCTCCTGGCCAGGGACCCTGCCCAGAGCCGTGCCCTGCTGGCCGGGGCCTTGAGGGGCAGCTGTCCAGCTGGGCCCAGCTGTGCCAGCAGCTCCAGCCGTGCTGGGGAGCCTTGCCAGCTCTGGGCCCTGCTGTGCACGAGGCTCCCTGTGTGCCACTGGCAGCTGGGGCCTCAGCCACCTCCTCTCTGCACAGGAGCACCTCTGGAAATTCACAAGACCGGCCAATGGCCTCAGTCATGGAGAACTGGGCCTGTCATCTTCAATCTCCGTGCCAGTGTCCGTTGTCCCTGCCACGGCTGCATGACCAGCTCATTTCTGGGCATGTGCTGCTGCCACCACCACCCGGAACAGGAGCCTCTGTCCCTGAACGTGCTGGCCCTGGTGTCCAGCCAGGACTGAAGGTGGGCCCCTCCTGCCAGAGAAGGTCTTGATCAGCATCTTTCACCTCTGCTCTCTATGTGGTGGCACCAGCCCTGCCTGTGCTGATTTTCTGGGCACAGCCAGATTTTTGCTGGCAACAGCCGGGCATGGGTCTCCTGAGACTAGGAGCTACTATAGTTATTTTTAATTTTGGAAGATTTAGGAACATTTTTCATAGACTATTCCCCTAATAGTTCTTCCCCTTTTCCACAATAGTTCTATATTTTTCAACGTAGTTTTAGAATTTGGAAACGCATAGAACATTTTCACACTTCTAGAATTAAAAAACTATTACATTTAATTGGTAATCTTTATTCCTGGAAGAACTAACTTCACTGAAGAAACATAGTGTACTGCAGAGGCTCATTGCCCAGGGCAGATTTGTATCTTCTCACAAGTAACCAAGAACCTTTTTTCTCATATTTTCTGGGATTTCTGAGAAGCTCGCCTCTTGGTCTTCAGAGGCAAACTTTGAGCACAGTAGGAATCTCCTCAAGTCATCATCTTTGTTTGCTTCTCCCAAGAACTGCCTCAGTTCCAGAGCAGAGGCTTCTCTCAGCTTCCTGCCGCCCCGCTCCCCCCAAGCCTGTCCTGAGCCCTCTCCTGCAGCTGCTGCACTGCCATGGAGCTGCTGTAAAACACAACAGCTCTGCCACAGCCGCGCAGCTGGATTGGAAAAGCTTTCTGGCCATGCTTACATTAGGCTGGTGGCTTCTCGAAACACAAGCTGAGCTTCTGAATGCTGTGCTTCACTGGCACAGGAACTGATGCTGCCTTTCTCATGGAGCCTAAACTCCCATGGGTTTTCAACGCTTTCTGGCCAGCATACGGCCTGGAAAACCATTTAATGCAGCCATTTAGTACTGAAAATTACCCAGTCTGTGTATCAAAGGAACTTGTTTAAATGCTGGAGCCCACCAGAGCATCCTTCCAGGCCATAATTTACTCCCCCGCACCTCCCCCTCCATGACTGCCAAACAGCACCTTTGACAGTTCTTTCCTCCAGAAGCTGAATGGCACCATTTTATTTGGGGGAGGAAAAAAAAGGAAATGTTCTGGGATACAATCATCATCATCATCATCATCATCATCATCACAATGAGCCACAAATTAGTTAAATTACATCAACATCTCAGACTGTGGACTTATTTCTCAGAGTGCAGCACTGGCTGTACTACCCCTTGAAACTGCAGATGTGCTACAGTCTTTAAAATCAGGTGGATGCAGACGAAATTTGGAGCCAAGCACAGCTCTGGGAGAGCTGTAGGGACTGGGCCTCCACGGGCACCGCTGTGTGCCTGGAGTAACCTGCCCCAAGCCATCTGCCACCTGAAGAGCCAAGTGGGGCACGGAAAAGCACAGGCTGCAGAGGGGCTGGGAGTGCAGGGAGCCCATCCTGGTCAGGACTAACACGCTCATCCCACCTTTGGACTGGGTTTGGATGGAGACCAGAACTAATAGCTGGCAAAAGGAAAAGAGGGTACAAAGGTCCCTGGAGTCCCCTGCCCCAGTACCTCAGCCAGTGGGGAAAGGAAGAGGGCAATATGTGGCTGGGGGTTTAAAAGGAGGCTGTGTTTCCCACTAGTTGAGAGAGACAACCCCACAAGCGGATGTCCCAATGGACTCGCTCCCTATGTTCAAACAAAGCTACAGGACTCCTCTGGCTCCTTTATGGACACTGGCTTTTCACAGCGTGATTTTTATGCACACCTGTTTCCTTGTATCAGACTATCAGCAGCCTGCAGTGACTCACTGGTCTGCAGGGGAAATGGAACTAATTTCCATTGGGGCCCTCCCAGAGAGAAGAACAAACCCAGAGGAGACAAACAACCCCTGCAGGCATCCAAACTTCTGCACCAGAGGCTGAGTGAGCTGCAGAGGGGGCGTAGTGGGTGCATTTCCCTCAGCCTTCTCCCGAGACTCAGCAGCTGGGCACTTGCGCTGCACATGTGTGTTGGATAATATACCAAGTTTAATTTTTGTTTCATGTCTCCAGTCAGGCTTGGTTTGCCTTTCCCTTGGGGAAAGGAATTCTCATGGCTTTTTTAAGGGATCTTGCACCCCTCTCAAGGGAAATGAGCTGAACATCTCAATGAACTGGGAATAACCCAAAAGGTCCCCAAAAAGATAATGACCATCAAGAACACATCAATGACCATCAGCAAACATCAAGGAACATCTGCCCCCTGGCATAGTTGGAGACACCTGGTCTGCAAGAGGCTGAGACGAAAATCAAGGAGGGTGGACTTTATTAACATCAGAGGCCAAGAAATCTGGGTCCAGGAGGAAAACAAATACTAAAAACTATGTGACTTGAGACCAACAAATATTAAAGGAATGGAAAATTACATCTAGTTGAATATTAGGAAGTCTGAAGCTTAATTATGGAGCTCTGTGTATTGTGATGTGTTTTTTCTTTTATTAATTTGATTTGTAATTTTGAAGTTTCCTTATGCTGTTCCTTTTGTCCCTGCCCTTTTCCCAGAACTTTCAGCACTTTTCTTTTATTAGATGCCAGTTTCTCCCAGAGCCTGCCTCCCCTCGAGAATTTTCAGTTTTGTATTTCTTCAAACTTTATTTGTTCACTGAAACTCTTTTGCTCCCTTGAAGTTCTTTATTGGTTTATACATTGTATTTCCCGCCTTGTTTTTACTCCCAATTTTCCTGATTTGTTAAAGGTTGTATCCTCCCGCTGGGACCTGCCCCTGTCTATAAGTTACTGTTTGCCCTCAGTTCAGGGTCCTGGGATGATGAAGAGGGGAACTTTTACCATCAAATAAAGTTACCCCGGGACCCATCTTGCTGTTCCTGTTTCATGCTGCGCCATCACTGGCAGCTGGGATTTAGTGGAGCTCGGGGGAGGGGGATTGTTGCCCCCCTGTCACCATCCACCTGGGCCAAGCAACAGTGATGTGTAGTTATGTTATTGTAGTTTAGATGTCCTCTGTTCTCCCCATAGTTCCCTTTCCCCCATGTCTTGTTACCGTCAGGCAGCCGGGGTTGTCAAGGCCAGGTAGAAGAAGGCGTGCATGTGTCCCTTACCTGGGGCAGTTGGGAATGGAGAAGCTTGTTGCCAAGGGGGTGCAGCATGGCAACACCTGATCTCCCATCAAGTTACAAGAAAGCAATCTCCACCGATAAATGGGAAAGAAGAGCTGACAGACTTTGGCAGGGCCCAGGGCTGTCAGAAGCAACTCTCAGGGGTAGAAAAGTCTGAGTACCAATCTTGAAAATTAATCAGACACGTGGTCTCCATGAGGCCAGTTCCCAGCACTGCAAATTTTTTCTTATGTTGTCCTTTGCTGTATTTTTGTTAAGGTTTAATAAACCTTTTTACATTTTCAAAGTGAGCAGTTGTTTCTCACCGATAGAACTACTGTCAATATGCTTTTGCTTTGTGTGATTGGTCAAAAAACTTTTGAAGTAAGTTGTAACATTAAGTTGTTGGTCTGCTGCCAGGGATGTGAGCTGCTGGCATCTTCCCATTGTCATAACCATGTAATGGGACTGATGCTGGAAAAGAAACAGCTCGAGATGTGTTCCCCAGCAGTTCCATCCCGTTCGTGATTTGTACGTAGACCCCCCCGGCCGGCAATAAATGGTGCTCCTCAGTGAGGAGGATTGGTAGACTAGGGGCATTTAAAACATAAAAAATAAGACCGTGGACAGTGCTATTGCCTGAGGCCCAGGCTGTTAAAAGGAGGAATGGATCATGCCCTTTGTTGTCTGTCGCTGGTATGCTTGTAAGTAACAAGTAGCAGTTTTAGGGGCTCCTGGGCAATGAGATGGGAAACCATCTATCTAAAACAGGAGGGGACGTCTTTTACTGGCTTCAGACAATTTTACAGGAAAAAGGATATTCAGACAGCTCAAAACATGAACTAAAAGACTTATTAATCTGGGTAAAAGTGAATACTCAAAATATAGACTTGAAGTCTGCTTTTGCCTTTGATTTCTGGGACCGGATAAACTGGAAAATTTACAATCTAGTCTCTCTGAAAAGGAAGAGACTTTAATCAAACCTGTTTCCCGAGCTTTATCATAGAGCTTTAAACAGAATGATCGTAATAGAGACTTTCTCAAACACCAAAACAGAACACCTAGTTCTAAGATGTTAATTCCGAGTGTTTCTAGGTCTTTGTCCTCCTCTGGGAGGATCTGGGGTTTTGTTTGTAGCTCTTTCCCTTCTCCTGGCATGTCTGGGGTTTCCCCAGGCAGTGTGAACAGCATCCCAATCCCCGCAAAAGGGGAATCAGATCAGCTTCCAGCTTCGGTTGTGTCCTCTGTTTCTTCCAGGATTCCCTGTGCCTCTGATGCTGTCACCGGGCGTCCTGCATTCCTCCACAAAATCACCCACCCCTGGATTTCCCGGGAAAGCATGCGGGATTTTCGTTGCGCTGCGAGAATTTGGGGGTTAAGGAGTCGTGTTCTGGGGAGATTGGGAGTCAAACGGGTGTGAGAGATGAGAGTTTGGGGAAGGTTTGCAAAACAAGGGCTGCTGTTTCTGCGCCCTCTTCCTCTTCCAAACAAGTTGTGGTCGGATCTTGTTCTGAAGTTGTTCAGCGGGGTCTGCCAAGGGGGGCTCCAGATCCACTTTGCCTGGCCAAGGGGCTGTGGGAATCACCCCTGCCATGGTTTCTTCACGGGAAGTCATTCCCTCAGATTGGGCTCAGGCGGGCAGATTGTTTTGCAGTTCTGAGAATTCTTTTCATAGAGATTCCTCCACCAAGCCTCTTCCAGGGTTTTTGCCACTTTTAGCACCCCAGACTCTGGTTACAGCTGCTGGGCAGGCTTTAGATTTAGCTCTGCCTGCAGGGAAGCAGGCAGGGGACAAACAGAAGCAGCGGGAGGCAGCCAGGAGTCGAGCAGAGCTGGGATGGCTCTGCCCAGAGAGATTGTCAAAAATGCGTATTTTATGATTGGCTTTTCATAAATATTAAAATGAATCTTTTATGTGTTATGCTACAACGTTATGCTGTATTAATTTTCTTAAGTAGTGTGTTAAATATAGTTGGAGGTTTTATCATAATAGAAACTTAAAATAGAAAGTATGCTATGTATGACATTTTTTTAAAGAAAGGACTTGCACCAGGTAGCAGCCACAGGACACCTACAACTTTCCGAGAAAGAGAATTTATTGTTCCCTTATCAGCAGTAAACTAACTTCTTCCTGTCTCACTCAGACATGAAGCTGGCATTAGCATTAAGACAAAGAAGTTGACGATGAACAGACAGAATCCTGTGTTTGAATAGAATTTATGCATCATGTATGAGATGTATGAATATGCAATAGGCTGTTGTTTTTAAGGGTTGGTCCTCTGTTAACAGGTGTCCTTTTTCGGGCTTGTGTTGCCCAGAAAAAGGTACACGAAAGTCTGTAACTCTTTGTTTTTATTGTCTCATATTATCTGAATCCAAATTGTCCAAATTTTTATTACTCTAATGATATTACTATTGTTATAACCATTTTATTATGATTAAACTTTTAAAAATTTTAAAAACAAGTGGTTGGCGTTTTTCACAGCAATTATTAAAATGAATGCTATATGTGTTATGTTAGAAAGTTATGTTGTATTAATCCTTTTAAGTAGTGTGGTAAATAAAGTTTTTCATCTACAGCATAATATTAAAATAGACCCTATATGATGTAAGATATGTTTTGTAACTAGCTCAAGGAATCTGTGAGAGAATGAAGAAATTCTGCGCATAGATATAACAGCTCCAAGACACCAAAATTCCACAAGAAGAATTATTAACTTCTTATCGGGAAGAACCAGACTTCCTCCAAACTCGAAAGAGGCAGAGGAATTGATTTACAAGATGAGGGGGGAGCAGAAGTTAAGCAGAAGACACCTTTTGTTTGAAAAGAATTTTTGAATCATGTATGAGATATATGAATATACAACAGGCTATTGCTTTTAAGGGTTAATCCTTTGTTAGCAAGCCATGCTTTTGGGGCCTTGGTGCCCAAGAAGCATCTGGACAATCAGAGTTAGGACAATAAAGGAGAATAAAAAGAAAAGAATTGCTTTTTATTCTCCTTTATTGTCCTAACTCTGATTGTCCAAATTAATATTGCTCTAATTTTTATTACTCATTTTAAAACTATTTTATTTACTATTAAACTTTTAAAATTTTAGAACAAGTGACTGGCATTTTTCGCAAGTGGTTATGTAATTTATTGTATCAGCAAGTGTGTAACCAAGAAAGCCCTAATGCAGAAGAAGTAGAGTTAGTTACTTGCTGGGTCAAATTCTTAGAAGGAGATTCAAAGGTATACAAAGTAAAAAAAGATAAAGAGCAGAAATCTGAGGGAAAGGATAAAGAAAACAAGAGAGTTATTCAAAAGAGGTGGGATCCCCTTGATTATGTAGCCCCACCAACTCTTCCTCCCAACTATCAAGCCACCCCCCCCCGCTTAACACCCAGCCTCCTGCTTCTCAAAACCAACCTTTACCCCCTCCAGTGATCCCCGCCTCTCCTCTGTATCCTCAGGGAATCTCCATGTCATTTTTACCCCCTCCAACAACTCCACTCCCCCATATATATCCACCCCTTGATGCTTTTCCTCTGCTGCCCCCTACAACCACTAACCTGCAGCATGCTCAACCTCTAAGTCAGAATACAACACTTTTCCCTGAGAAAAAGCCTCTGCATATATCCTCCAACCTAACAACTGCACCTTTCCGAAAATGATAACAAAGAATTAGTGAGCCAGTCGAATAACCCTTCAGATGCTGGCCCTTACTGTAATACCAGATCAAAAAGGGGTGTAAGGCCAGAGGTAAATCTGGACAGGCTGTTTCCCCTGAGGGAAGTCCCTCTAGGAGGGGGCGTAGGAGGAATAGGTTTGTAAATGCACCCCTGACAGCCTCTGAAGAAAGAACCTTGAAAAAGGAACTGGGTAACCTGGTAGAAGATCCCATTGGGACAGCACAGCAATGAGATCAGTTCCTGGGTCCCAATATATATACCTGGGGGGAGCTGGATTCTGTTATGAACATCCTCTTCTCCCCAGAGGAAATATGCCTCATTAGGCCAGCAGGGTTAAGATGTGGGAGAAGGAAAACTGCACCAGACCCCCAGGTGAGCAAAAACTCCCTGTAGTGGACCCAAATTGGAATCCCATCCAGGAAGAGGGCCAGGGAAACATGCAAGACTACAGGAACCTAATTATAAGAGGCATAAAAGAATCTGTACCCCAAAGCAGCAATTAGCATTTGATGGGAGTCAAGAAAAGGATGAGTCCCCGGGGGCATGGCTAAATCGATTGAAACAAAATTTTCAGTTACATTCCAGCATTGATCCTGATGGACCAGAGGGCCAAGTATTATTAAAAGTATGGTTTGTTACCAAAGGTTGGCCTGACATCAGGCAGAAATTAGAAAAATTAAAAGACTGGAAAAATTGGAAGACTGGCAAGAAAGGGGAATTAAGGATCTGGGAAACTCTGAAAATTTATTTAAGGAGACATGAGGAGAACAGAACAAAAGCAAAAATTATGGTGGCAGTAACAAGAGAAAGCCTAGAAGTGGGAAGAGGGGAGCCAAAAGGGGGAGCAGAAAATAAAGAGAAGCTGGGTAAATGGAAAAAACCACCATTAGATTATGTGTATTGCTATTACTGTGGCTAAAGAAAGCATGTTAAGCAGTCCTGTAGAAAAATTACAAATGGATGAAGCAATTGAGAAAGAACAGGACACCCTAGTATTGTAAACAAAGGGCCCCAATGTAGGCAGGGATGACGTGGAGGACTCCATGTTCTCCAAAAGCAAATTTATTACTTTATAACACTATATTATATTAAAGAATACTATACTGTACTATACTAAAGAATACGGAAAAGATACTTACTCAATGCTAAAAAGATAATAATGAAAACTCGTGACTCTTTCCAGAGTCCCAACACAGCTTGGCACTAATTGGCCAATGAGTCAAAACAACTCACACCAGAGTCCAAAGCGGCAATCACCCTTGGGTAAACAATGTCCAAACACATTCCAGACGAGCACAACACAGGAGCAGCAAAGGAGATAAGAACTGTTTTCCTTTTCTCTGAGGCCTCTCTCACTACCTTTCAGCTTCCCAGGAGAAAAACCCTGGGCAAAGGGATTTCTCAGAAAATATGAATGTCACATCCTAGAGAAGATTCTGAGAGGAGATGATGATTAGGGGTGTCAGGGGTTGACGCTGTGGGGGATGAGATTGGACACTAGATAGAGCCCCTGATAAACTTAGAAATTGGTCCCCAGAGTGAAGAATATGAGTTTTTAGTGGACACGGGTGCTGATCGATCCTGTGTGACAAAGCTTCCCAGAGGGGCTCAGCTAAGCAAAAAGATCTGCCAAATGTGGGGAGCAAAAGGGGAACCGTTCAGAGCCCAGGTTACAGAGAGCATAATTATACAAGGCAATTCAAAGGAATGTAGGGATGATTTCCTTTATATCCCAAAAATAACTTGTAACTTACTGGGGCAAGGCTTGCAAGTAAAGATGGGAATTGCAGTAGTGCCAAAGGAGGGGAGGATTTGGTACCCCAAATAATGTTATTAACTGGACAGGATTTGGGAGAAATTAACCCAGTAGTCTGGGCGGAAGGAGGAGGGCCAGGGTTGTTAAATATCCCACCAATTAAGACAGAAATGCAGTCAGAAATTCCCCCTGCTCAGGATAAACAATACCCCATCTCCCCTGAAGGCCAGAGAGGACTAGCAGCTGTGATACAGGGACTCGTGGAAGAAGGCATACTAGAACCATGCATGTCACCACATAATACACCAATGTTAGCTGTCAAGAAGGCTGACGGAACCTATGAATTGGTGCAGGATTTGAGGGAAATTAACAAACAATTTCCAGATAGCCAATAGTATCAAATCCATATCCTCTTCTTAGTCAAATTCCACAAGAGCATGCATGGTTCTCAGTAATAGATTTGAAGGATGCCTTCTGGGCCCGTCCATTAGAGGTGGGGAGCAGGAATTTGTTTGCCTTTGAACGGGAAGACCCACACTGCAAATGTAAACAACAACACAGGTGGACCTGCCTCCCACAGGGATTCACAGAGACCCCTAACCTATTTGGACGAGCCTTAGAGGATCCTTTAAAATCCTCTGTACCTGGGGAAGAAATACAAATTCTACAATATGTGGATGACCTGCTAATATCAGGCAAAGATCAAGAACAAGTCAAACAGGCCAGTATAAGTTTACTAAACTTTCTGGCAGATAAAGAATTAAAAGGATCAAAGAAAAACCTCCAATTTGTAGAAGAAGAGATAAAGTACCTGGGACATCTAATTGGAAAAGGGTAGAAAAAGCTCAGTCCTGAAAGAGTTGTGGGGATCCTGTCAATTCCACCACTCAAGACTAAAAAAGATGTAAGAAAGCTAATAGGTCTAATGGGCTCTTGTATATTATGGATTGATCAGTATACTCAAGCTGTAAAATTTTTGTATGAAAAATTAACAAGCACAGAACCTGTAGTCTGGACTCTGGAGGATACCGAACGGTTCCAAGACTTAAAGGCTCGATTGACGAAAACCCCAGTTTTGAGTCTGCCTAATTGAAGAAAACCATTTGATCTGTTTGTTAATGTTAATGAAGGGATAGCATATGGAGTGATAACCCACGGCTGGGGGGGAAGCAGGAAGCTGGTGGCTTATCTGTCAAAATTATTGGATGTGGTTGCAAGAGGGTGGCCAGCCTGTATTCAAGCTGTGGCAGCCACAGCTACCTTATTAGAAGACACTCCAAATCCTACATTAAATGGAAGGATTTCAGTACACACATCCCATTATTTGAGGACAGTGTTAAGCCAAAAACTCCCTCGTGGCTAACACAAAGCTGAATCCTGAGGTATGAAACAACCCTGATGAATGTCAAGAATCTAGAGATTGTCACCTCAAAAGGTTGAAATCCTGCTCAATTCTTAACTGGGGAACCAAAAATGGAAAATTTAGATCATAATTGTATAGAGCTAATTGAGATGCAAACAAATGTAAGAGAAGAGCTAGAAGAAGACCCCTTACCATATGGAAGGACCCAGTATATAAATGGATCCTCCCAAACAGTAATGGGAAAATGGGCATCAGGATACGCCATTATTGAAGCAGAGGAAAACAAAGAAAAAGGGAAATTACCCTCAAATTGCTCTGCACAAACTGCGAGGTATATGCCCTAAAGAGAGGTTTTGATTTATTAGATGATATAGGGACAATCTACGTGGATTCTCAATATGCCTTTGGGATAGCTCATACCTTTGGAAAAATCTGGCCAGAGAGGGCATACCTTAACTCAAAGGGGAAAAATCTGGCACATGAAAGTCTGATAGGGAAGCACTTGAATCCCTCAGAGGACCAAAAGAAATTGCCACAGTCCATATTAAAGGCTACTAAAAAGGGGATACCCCTGAAATCCAAGGAAACAAATTAGCAGACCGGGCAGCCAAAAAAGCAGCCTTTGAAATGCTGGACTCAGTCATAGTCCTAAGGGTAAAAAAAGACCAGGGGAAAATAAAGGAAGAGGGGGTTCCAGTTTTCAAGGACAAGGAGCTAAAAGAAATAGAGCAAATGGGAGCAGTAAAAACAGGGGATGGAAAGTGCTGGACCCCAGATGGATGATAAATATTCAACTGAATAATAACCAGGAAAGTGATGGAAGAGATATACCAATTAACTCACTGGGGAACACAATGAATATATGATCATTTCCTGAAATATTGCATGGGGACAGGAATATATGAAATGGCCAGATCCATCACAGGAGAATGTCTAACCTGCCAAAAAGTCAACAAAAAGGTAATGTGAAAAACAACTCCAGGAGGGAGGAAATTAGCCATAAGACCTTTCCAGAGTATTCAGGTTGATTTTACTGAATTAACTCCAGCCCCAGGGTATAAACACCTATTGGTCATAGTTAACCACCTAACCCACTGGGTTGAAGTGTTCCCCACAAGAAACTCAAACTGTGACAAAAGTTCTCTTGGAAGAAATTCTTCTGAGATATGGGCTAGTAAATCTTATTGATTTGGACTGTGGCCCCCACTTTACATCCAGTGTTCTGCAACAAGTCATCAGGGCCCTGGGAATAAAGTGGGAGTTACACACCCCTTGGCACTCTCAGAGTTCTGGGAAGGGCGAGAGGGTGAATCAAACCTTAAAGCATATCTTAACAAAATTGGTCTTAGAAACCCAATAGAACTGGGTCAAATGTTTACATCTAGCCCTATTACAAATAAGAACAAGAGCCAGAACAGATCTAGGGGTCTCTCCTTATGAAATGCTGCTTGGGCTGCCTTTCTTGCTTACCCTGTACAGTACCAGGGAACATCTAGAAGGGGGCATGACAATGCAAAAATACTTAGAAACAGTAACAGCAACCCTGGAAGAACTAAGGGAAAAGGGACACCTTCCCCAAACTTCCCCACTGAACTGTAAAATACGTAGTATTAACCCAGGAGACCGGGTATTGATTAAATCATGGAAAACCTCTCCACTCACTGCTCGCTTTGAGGGCCCCTTCCAGGTGCTGCTTACAACAAACACCGCAGGAAGAGCAAAGGAGCGGGGGTGGACACATGCAAGTCCAGTGAAGGGTCCAGTACAACCCCCAAATGAGGCAAGCAAATGGACTATAGGCAGCAGAGACAATAAAGACTTGAAATTGGTCCTGAGGAAAACAGCAAAAGAAGCGCAACCCTGGACACAACCCCCCACGGGAAGCATCTACATTGTTATCCTTAAATCCTTAAAGTTTGTTAATGTTTGTTATAGTACAAGGTCAAGTTTTGTTCAGCTAAGAATGACTATCAAAATAAGATCTCAGTTTCCGGTACTGTTCCATAGAGCACTCTCCTTGCAACCCTAATTGGGACCAAATTGAAGAAAGGGAGTCGGCACAATAAAGGTCATGGCAGAATGTCTCCAGAAGAAGGGAAAACCAGAAGTGGGAGGCAAGACTGGATTGGGAACTACCTCCAGGAAATACTCTCTGGGCACTGAGAAAACCCCTGTGGTTCGAGAGGTGAGGAGGCCAGCCCGTACCAGACTCCCACTCGTAGCAATGCTACTACTCACCCACTTTGGAGGAAGTGGAGGAAACACTTGTGAGAAGTGTTACTATCCCTTGTATAGAGGAGATACAGTACGTGTACTCATCAGAGTACACACAGACATGAATCCCAAATGCATCGATCACTCCCAGTTAACAACCTGTAAAGAAGAAAATAAACTATATGGGCTGGCTAAAAATATTGCAAACCCAAGCCAGAGGATGTCAGGAGAGTGCCCTGTGAAAGAAAGATGGGTATGCTTTGAACAAGGAAGTGAAACCAACTCAGAGGATACATTCAAAGAGAAAGAAGTGCAATTGAAAAGACAAAGGGATAGAGAGGGACAAATATACAGAAAGAATCTTTTTTATCAATATGGTACAAAAGAATTTAATTTGATTCATTGTTGAGTGTGCAGGGGGACACACTTAAGTGAAATTTGGCCATGGGACAGTATCAGTTTAGGTCCCCTAGACATTTTTAAATGGATTACATCAAGAAAAAGCACAGTGGTACCCAAAAGAAGGGAAGGTGAGTGGAAGCTTAAATCAACAACAACAGGAGAAGAGTTCAATAACATTAAAAAGTGTGTGCTGGATTGGCACGGCTAACAAATCAGCCATGGCATTGCCTTCTGCTAAAAAATCTGGAAGAGAAGAATGTGAGCGAATGTGCATTACAAAGTAAAGTTCTTGTTGAATGGAAAGAAGTAGGATTAACTTTTTAAGCAAACCGTATAACTGATCATCAGAAACTTCTTTCAGCAGAGATCCTTCTGCTCTTTCCACCACACCTGCAACGTAAATTGAATCCGTTACTAAATTAAAAGGAAATGTGAATTTTGAAAAGACCTGTACAACTGCTGCTAACTCTGTAATCTGTGCAGAACCATCTACTTCCTCAATATCTGATTCCCATTTTTTTGTCTCTGAATTTTGCCAAGCAATCACAGACCTTTTAGACTTCCCAGAACCGTCTGTAAAAAACGTGATTGCCTCGAGGGGTGCATTACTTCTTAAAGGCTTATGAATTAATTTTAAAGATGAACTTAATAGCTCATGTTTGGGACAATTGACTGAAATTTTTCCTGCAAAATTTTCCAAAGCAAATTGCATAACTTCTGAATTTTGAATTAACCATTCTAAATAGATGGATGTGACAGGCAGGAAGATTTCTGCAAAATCTTTTCCTGCAAGGGAAAGCATTCAAGATCTAGCCTTGATAATCAATTGTGAAATAATTTCAGGGCAAGTTGTTATAGTTTTACCCAACTGACGCGATAGGAAAACCCACTCTAAGATTATCAGATGGTCCTTCTTCTCTAGATCCCACTGGAATATCAAACCATGAAGCTGTGGACTCTCTCCTAAAACTGCAAACAAAAAAGACAGGTTAGGATTATACCGATGAGCCTGACGTGACTGGATGGCTCTCATCACTTTGTCTTAAAGCATTTTGAGCTTCTTTGTTGAATTCTCACAGTGAGTTTAAGGCTGTGTCTCCTCTCAACAAGTCTGCCAGAGGAGCCAAGTCCTGATTTGAAAGGCCTAGTAGTGGATGAAGCCAGTTCAGAGTCCCCACGAGCTGCTGCACTTCATTCAATGTCTTTGGATTTGTCCTTACCTGGAGTGGCTGCGGGGTTACCGTTTGTTCTGTCATCCTGTATCCTAAATATTTCCAGGGAGGAAGTGTCTGTATTTTTTCCTTTGCTACAGCGAGTCCTGCTTTCTCCACTGCTGAGATGACCTGATCTGTTGTCTCCTGCATTGATGCTTGGTCCTTTGCTGCTACTAAAATATCTTCCATGTAATGTAATATGAGAGAATTTGGATATTGTGCACGAACTGAGGAAAGTATTTTTGCAACATACCACTGGCATATACTCGGGGAATTTCTCATTCCTTCTGGTAGAGAAAGCCAATGATATCTTTTCAAGGGTGCTTGCTGATTTATGGATGGGATGGAAAATGCAAATCTTGGTGCATCATCTGGATGCAAGGGAATATTGAAAAAACAGTCTTTTAAATCAATAACAGTTAACTTCCAATCTTTTGGAATCATAACAGGAGAGGGTAAACCTGGTTGTAAAGAACCCATTTCTTGAATCACTTCATTAACTTTTCTGAGATCCTGCAACAACCTCCACTTCCCACTGTTTGGCTTTTTGATTACATAAACTGGGGTGTTCCAGGGACTAGTAGTTGGAGTTAAGTGACCTTTGTTTAACTGTTCCTGTACCAACTGCTCTAAAGCAGCAAGTTTCTCTTTGGGTAAGGGCCACTGGCTGACCCAGATGGATGTATTAGATGTCCATGTCAGTTTTAAAGTGTTATGTCCATCAACAGCTTTTGTTAAAATCCAGTTTCTAACCTCACACCCCATTGCGACAAAATGTCCCGGCCCCAAAGAACAAAATCAGCTCCTACAACGAATGGTCTTGTGGTGGCAACACGACCTTCAGGCCCCTCAAATGTGCCTGAGTGGGAGCTTCGAGAGCTCTCACAGTGACCACCAATAGCTGCCAGCTGATCCAGCGCAGGCACCGTGGCCCAGTCCTGTGGCCATTCCGGTGTCAGATGCCGTCTGCTCCGGGATCTGTCAGGCCACTGAGGGTGATGGCTGCCCGAGGGGCTGCAGCACACAGGTGAGCTGAGGCCGCCCGCGGCTGATGTGCCTGGTCCAGGCCATGGCAGCTGTGCTGTTCTGGGACTCTGGTAGGAGGAAAGCTTGTGCTGTGGTCAGTCCTTTGGGGAAAAAGCATGGAGGGTCTGGACACAAAGCTAACGCTGTAATTTCCTGTGAACAGGTGATAGAGAGTACAGCTGGAATGACATAAAAACCTTCTGCATGGGATCTGCTCACTCCCACGATGAGGAACTGACGTGGTTGTGGTTCAGGCCCCAGCTGTCCTGTGGGCGCTGTGTGAGCAATGGCATTGGTCAGCACCACTGGCTGGGCTGGGGACAGCTCCAGTCTGGCACCTGGGGACATTGTGGTCGGCAGTCCTGCACAGACGTGCTGCAGCTCTGACCGTGGTGGCCTGTGGTGCTCTCTGCCTCTGGCGCAGTGGTTCCTGTGTCATGGCAGCCACTGCCCCGTGCCGGGCTGCACGTTTCCCGGCAGATGGCACGGACAGCCCTGTGCTGGGTGACAGCTGTTAGCACGTGACAGAAACCTCTGCATCCACTGTTTCTGGGCAGTGGCCTTCTGCGGGCCCCAGGACATCCCCTTTGAAATGACCTCTCTGGCCACACGAATGGCACGTGTCCCTTGGAGTCTGCTGGTTTTCAATTGCACCTCTGAATGCTCTTAGAGCCTCTGCTAGGGCTTGTGTTTGCATTGCTGCTGCTTTTTCCTGCTGCTTTGGGGTGTTTTCCTGAGCTGCTGTGATGGCACTGGCCAGCACCTCTGCCTGCATGGCTGCTGCAGGCTCAGGGGTGCCCAGGCGGTTCAAGCATCCACGAGCTGGGTCAGGGTGGGCTCAGGATCCTGTGGCAATGTACGTAATGCCTTTTTGCAGCTCGGGTTTGCATTAGAAATTGCAAGCCGTTTTAATAACTCTTGTCTGGCTCCGTCTATTGGAATCTGCTTTTCCAATGCTATTTTCAAACGGTCCAAAAACTTAATATAAGGCTCATCTATTCTGTGTTTTATTTCTGTGAAATCTAATTCTGGTTTGTTGCCATCAGGAACCTGTAACAAAGCTGTTTTTGCTGCTTCTTTGATATCCTGTAATACTTGTTTATTGAGAGTTCGGGCTTGTGTTTGAGGATCTGTATGAGCTCCTCCACCTGAGCTGATCTATAGTCAAATTTGCAGAGGCTGGAGTTCCTGCATAACCTCCTAAAAGGTCATTTAACAAACATTTCCATGCCAGTTCCCACAGAGAAAATTCTCTTGGGGACAGCAGGGATGTGCAAAGCTGCTTTAAATTGTGTGGAGTAAATACATTTGCTGTAAAGGTGGCTTGTAAAAGACTTCTGAAATATGCAGAATCGCTACCATACAAACGAGAGGCTTTGCAAATCTCTTTTAACTCAGCAAAACTGATCTGCTGCCAGGTTCCTCTTGGTGCAGGACCTGCTGTGCACCTCACAGGAAAAACTTTTAACTTCGATGCAATTCCCCACTCTCCTTCCTGAACTGCATCCTTTCTTATCCTCTGCCAGGTATCTGTGACTCCTTGTGTGTTAAACTCTTCCTTAGATTATTTGGAATTACATTGTGGAGCATAAGAATAATTTATTTTTTGTTCCGGCAAGGTGTCTGACATGGGCGCCGCCATCTTGGACAGGGTGACTTCCGGGGCTCACATCCGGTTCCCACGCTCGGCGGGGAGGGGGCGTGCCCTCCGGGCTGTGGGCGGGGAGCAAGGGCGGGGACACCACCCAGGCTCCGCCCACAAAAGGGGCGTGTCCCTGCTCTGATGGGCAGGAGCTCAGGGAGGAGCCACCCAGGGACTGCTGGGAGACCGGGGAGGAGGGCGAGCCACGCCCATGAAGGGCGGGGCTGGGCCGGGGCCATCATGGCGTCTGCCATGAGCTCCTCTGTTCTCAGAGTGGACACAATCGGCTCGGCTTTTTTCCATTGTACTGCCAAAATTCACCGTTTTCGAGCGCCAAAGGGAGCTTTTCAGAGGGAATACAGAGGACTTAGGTATGGCAGGGATTGTGAAAGATGTGGTTTGCAGAGGAGCCTGGCCAGGGCTGGTCTGCTCCCCTCTCTCCCAGGACGGGGGTGGGGAAGGGGGAGGGCGGCTGGCCTGGCCACCTCCCGGCCGCTCCTCCGGGGTTTCTGGTTCTCGACTGGGATAAGGGAAGGCTTCTGGGTCCCCTCAGAACTCCTCTTTCTCCTCTCCTCCCGGTCCTGCTGTTGCTGCCTGCATTCTGCCCTGTCCCTGATCTTTGCTTGCTTGTGTGCATTCTTTGCTTGCTTTGCACTTTCCATTGTTACAAATTTTAACACCGTCCTGAATATTGGACGCAGCTTTAAGTTGGACTTCTTATTCTTTTCCATGTTATGTAATTTCAGTCCAACCAAATCCCAGAAGTCTGGATCGAGTTTCTGAGACATGTCTGAGTTTGGGAACTCTGTTAAGACCCATTTTACAAGCTTTTTAAGCTGTTTCTTGTCAAACTGAATATCTTGAATTTCTAACTTATAAATGAAATATGAAAAAAAAATCCTGCTCAGCTAAAGAAAACCGATTTCCCATGGTGGCACTCACCAGAGTTTTCCAGTTGTGCTTCTTGGTATGAAATTCCTCCCCGGTCCTGGGTCACAACAGTGACAAATCAGCTGAGCTGAGCGACAGAGTCCTCTGAGGCTGCGGTGCTGCTCCAGTCCCGTCTCTGATTACAGCCTCCTCTTCACCAGTATGAGGCTTTGATTCGAGATTCCCTCTCAATCTCAAATGCCTTCTTCTGGGTTTTCTATTTTAAAGCGACAAAAAACTCAGGTGCAGGCCTGCTCCCTCAAAAACACAAATACCAAGGAAAAATGTCCTATTTTGATTGAGGTAATCAAAAAATCCCTAGACCATCTTCCTCAATAGGAGAAATACTGTCCGGGCGCCACGTGCTGGGTTCTTTTTTCTCGGGCCGGGTGTTATAAACCTTCAAAAGGGAACCCAGCACACCCAAGGATAGCTCAGCTATTACCTTTGGAGGCAAATAATGAGCAGGATGGCTTCTGCTGCAGTGTTAGAAACAAAAAGGTTTAATAAAAGGCAAAATAACAAACAGAAAAATCCGATGCAGGTACAGCAGTCTGCCACTGGTAGAAACACCTTCACAAAAGCCCTTTGGTTCTTTTGTCCTCCCCTTTTCTACCTGATGGGTCAGGCGGGACTTTTTGGCTTCTATCCAGTTAGGTGACCCAGAGTTTTTACTGAAGCCTCTGGGGTCCTTTGAGGTGGCTTGTCACCTGATCGTTGGGAGAAACTTCTGGGCTTCTTTCCTTTTTTGGGGGATAAAGGTTAGCTTTGCCACTCTGTAATTAATGGGCACTCTCCTACATTCCTACATCCAAGGATGTTTCACAGGGCCTGAAAAGAGTCTGGAGTGTGACCAGGAGCCAGCCCAGAGCTCCCCAGGCTGCTGTGCAGCTTTGGCCTTATCCATTCACATCCGACTCCCACAAACTTACCTGAGCCCCTTGCAGTGCCCAGTTCCCTGAGGCAGAAGGGGACTCCAGCACACCATGGAAATGGGTCTGATCTCTGCTCCCTTCTAGATGAGGTGTCTAGGAAGGCTTCTCCATTAGCTTGGCTGCATAAAGTGTTGGTCCTATCTGAGCCACCGTCAGGTATGTTCTCAGTGTGCCACCAAGGAATAATTGTTGTGAACCTGGCAGGAATCAGGTGACAGAAGCTTCTGTGGCTCTTGTGTTCCAGGTGTGTCTGCAGGGAGGACTTGTCTAGCTGCTTTGCTGATTCCTACACAAAAGCCCAGCTCCCATGGCAGGGGTGAGTAGTGTGTCCCTGATGACCCCACAGGCTGAGCCCTGCTTTTCTGGGATCCGTTCCTGGGAAATGGAACTCTGTTGCTCGAAGGTCCTCCGAGGGGAAAGAACAAAGCTACAGGACACCAGAAACCCCATGAGCCATCCAAAAACATGAGGCAAATGCTGAAAGAATTGCTGCAGGGAGGAGGACAAGGTGGGTGCATTTCCCTCACGCTTCCCCTGGGACTCAGCAGCCGGGGTCTTCGGCTGCACATCTGGACACGCCGTGCCCGGCACAGCGGGAAGGGATCCATGGCAGCCTCGCTGCCCTGCGGCTGCTTTCACACCCTGCAGGGCTGTTTCCCAGCCTGACCTGGCTGCAGCTTCTGCCCAGCCTCTGCAGGAAGGCATTTGGCATCAGCTGACAGGGAGCCCAAACTGCACCACGGGCCTGAGATCCCCTGAAATTTCATAGTCTCCAGGATGATCACTAAGGGCGGGTGTTATCATGAAAGTGGACCCTGGCCTACCCAGAAAATTGTGTGGATTCCTGATCCTTAACCATGACTTTCACAAGTACTGGCTGCTGAAGATGCCACCTCCCCAATGGGGAACAGCCCCACCTGATCCAGCCGTCCCTCTTCCCTTCTGCAGAAGTGGATGGAGAGGCTGGGCAGAAGGCGGTGTTTCCTGAAGGAAGCAGTGGTTCCATGCCAGCCTCTGCTGTAGGACTGGAGGCGATGCCAGGCACAGTCACAGGAGGTAATTGCTGTGCGTCTGGGCCTGAGCCATGCTGAGACTTGAGCTGCTGTCTCTGCTGCCTGGAAGTGAGGGCACAGCCCAGGGGAATTATCCCGAGCAGGCTCAGGGCACTTGGGTACTGAGCAGTCCTGCTGGGGTCCCTGTGTGGGAGACGTCCCGAAACCTGGGAGTGACTGCATGGGTTGCCCATGGTGGGGAAAGGACAGAGGGGCAGAGCAAGGCTCCAGTGTGTCCTGAGAGGGCCTGGCTGGGTCCCTTTGGGCTGTGGGAGCTGTCCCAGCAGATGGAGGAAGGGTGGCTGGGAGGACAGGCAGGAGGGAGTTTGCGAGGGATACTTGCAGCACTGCCCGCTGCAGTTCTCCTCAGGGATTCAAGGAGCATTTTCCTTGTGCGACTGAGAGAATCCCCACGGGCCCTGGGCTGCTCCAGGCACCTCTCCAGGGATGTTGCACAGGGCCTGCAAAGAGGATAGGGATTGACCATGAGCCTGCCCAGAGCTCCCCAGGCCCCTGAGCAGCTTTGGCCTTGTCCATTCACATCTGGCTCCCATGGCCTTACCTGACCTACATGCAGTGCCCAGTTCCCTGAGGCAGAAGGGGATCCCAGCACATCATGGAAATGGTTCTGATCCTTGTAAACTTCTAGGTTGGGATCAAGTCATGGATTATCTGGGAAACCTGCTGGATTATGGCTTGAGACTCATGGGAAATCCTGGAGGCAACTGCTCAATGTACCTTTCCTGAGAGAATCCACAGTGACCAGGTGTCAAGAGCTCATACATTTGACCTTTCACTTAAGATCATCTGAAGGTTGATGGAATATGGATAATTTGCTCTGCTCCCTTCTGGAGCCCTGAGGGCTCCCACAGGATCACTGTCAGTGGGAGGAAGGAGCATTTAGTTGTCAGTCTTCCTCCTGTGTGCAATGCCAGTGTGTCCTTCCATGTGCTCTGTGCAGCCACAGAGAAGAGCAGAGAGGGAAGGGGCCGGGCCCAGGGCTGTGCCCCGGGGCTGAGCCTTGTGGGCAGCCTGAGGATCTCCTGCAGTGCCACAGGAGCTCTTCTGTCCTGCCTTTCTTTGCAGCTGAACCTGCTGGTGAAAGAGCCCAAAGCTGGGCCAGGGGGGCATTGCTGCAGGTGCCAGCACAGAACTATGCACGTGTGTGCCCTCGCCCTGCGCCATCCCCTCCCTGCTCCTGTGGCTCAGGCATGGCAGCTCTTTGGAAAGAGGGGAGCCCTGACCCTGCCCTGAAAGCCAAGATATTTTCTGAAACCTATCCCCATGTTTAACGCGCATGACATCCTGAAGATGCCAGCGCCCAAATCAGGAACTCTTCCATCTAATCCAACTGTCTTTTTCCTGTCTGAAGTGATGGACCAAACATCTGTGCAGAAGGAGGCACATCCTGGAGGAAGCATTTCCCCATGGACAGCCCCTGCTGCAGGAAGGAAGGCGATGCCAGACACGGGCACAGGCACAGCAGGTAATTGCTGTGCCAGGCTCAGCCCTGGCCGGGGCTGTGTGGCAGCAGCTCTTCCCCCAGGGCCTGCCCTTGCCCGGCCCGGCAGCAGCCAAAGCTGGAGGCGCCTCGGCTTCCAGGCCTCTGGAGCTGGTTCAGAGCCCCGGGAAAACGGGACTGGTGCAGCAACGTCCCTCGCGCTGCAGCTGCTGCGGAGCTGGCCCTGAGTGCCCAGAGGCCCGAGGCACAGGAGCAGCCCCGAGCGGGAGCCCTGCCGCCAGCCCAGGGCCAGAGCCAGCCCTGGCTCCCGACTGGGCAGGGGCTGCGCTGGGTCCTGACAGGGCCTGAGCCTGTCCCCTGGGGCTGGGGGAGCTGTCACGGGGCAGGGAGGGCCAGGGCTGGCAGTGGCTGCTCAGGGATGGCTTTGGCCCGTGTCCCTGGCAGCAGCCACTGCCCAAGCAGCTGCGCTGCCCCCGGGCTCTCCTCCCGGCCTGCTGGGCTTTGTTGGCTGGCACAGCCTGTGCCAAGGGCCGGCAAGGTGCCTGCAGGCCCCAGCTCTGGGGAAAACAGAGAACGTCCTGCCCGTATCCACCGTGCTGCCAGCTCAGCAGTGCAGCACAGCACGGGCTCACGCTTCCCACAGATCTCGTAGAGGTTCACAGCAAGACAGGAACACATGCCCTGATTCCACTTTGATGAATCCCAATGATTTTCTGCTTGCAGGACGGGCACAAGCAGTGCATGATAGGTATAGCAGAGCCTCTGTTCACTGTGTCACTTGCCATAGCCTCTTTCACAGTTGTATCTTTCTCCCTTCATATGTCCTGCCAAACACCTAAGGGAGAACTGGACCTCTAATTGCATCGCACATCTCCATGCCCATGCCCAATGTCCCTGTGCCAGCTGCTTTAACAGCTTGTTGCTGTGCAGATGCTGCCTCCAGCCAGACAAGGTCCTCTCCCCCTGAAGGCACTGGCCCTGCTCTCTGGCCCCTACTGAAGGTGGGCAGGGCTTGGCCCAGCTCTTCTCTTGCACTAAAGAGATGGAGCTGTCACCCCAGTGTCCGGGTGGTAGCAGCAGCAAAGCCCAGCCAGGATCAGCACTGGCTGAGCTCCGTGTCCAGGGGCAGCTGGGGATGGCCACGGTGTGGGCAGGCAGGAGCCGGGCAGGGGCTGCTGTGACCAGTGGCGAGTCCCCGGGGAGGATGGGGCAGCCCATGCTGAGCGTCCCTGGGCTGAGGGACATTTCCTTGCCTGGGACCATCTGGGCCTGGACCTCCTCCATTGGCATGCCCGGGAAAAGAGGGAAGCCATCAAGAGCCTGTGAGTTACGCAGGGATGGGGTGCAGCTTCCTCCCTCCATGGTTAGCGGGCGGATTAAAAGAGGCCTCTAGGGTTTACGGCAAACAGGAGTGGGCAAACAGGGCCATGGCATGTCTCTGAGGGACAATTCACGAGGCAGTGTGCACAGGCAGGGCAAGCAGGCAGGGTTGCAGGTTTTCTTCTTAGGAAGGTTTACTGTGTGTTGTTTGCAGTGTTTCTGTTGTTTGGGTGGTTTTGGGGTTTCTGGCAGTAGTGGTTTTTACGCAATCGAAAACTGTAGTTAGTACAAGTGCATGGAACTAGATGGAACCCTCCAAAAAGGATGTGTCTGTCCTGACCCATTCCTATGCAGAGTGTTTGAGCTTAGCAGTGGTTTCAGGGGGCAGTGAGGAGAAAAGCTGCCTGCAGTGTGAACAGGTGAATGATCTCTTTCACTGGTGGCCGAGCTTAGGGAGGAAGTTTAAAGACTAATGAGTATCTGGGAAAGTGAAAGGGAAATAGATTGGTGGAGTTCAGCCCTTCCATCCTTACGGGAGGCCCAGCAAGAGTCACAGGACTCCTATGCCGCACACTGTCAGGCAAGAGAAGGACACCTGTAGATGAAGGGGAGTGGAAATGGTCCCTGAACGGGAAGGTTATGATAAAAATTCCTCCCGACCCCCATCCCCTAGCCAGGGGCCACTTCAGAAAAGGTATGAGCCCCTGGATCTAGAGAGTTAGCCAAATGATTAAGAAGAAAATTATCTGCCCAGAGAGCCTCCCAATTATGATTAATCTGTATACATGGATTGCCAGCTCTAACATCAAAAAGGAAAGAATGGTAATCGTGGTGGGTGACTCCCTTCTGAGGGGAACAGAGGGCCCCATGTCAAGGGGACCCACCCCACAGAGAGCTCTGCTGCCTCCCTGGGGCCCAGGTGCAGGATATTCCTCAGGGACTTCCTGGGCTCATTCAGTCCTCTGATTATTATCCACTGTTGAAACTCCAGGCTGGCAGTGATGAGATTGAGAAGAGGAGTGTCAGGACCATTGAAAGGGACTTCAGGGCACAGGGACAAGTGGTTGATAGGACAGGGACACAGGTAGTCTTTTCCTCAGTCCCTTTGATGGCTGAGAAAAATGGTGAAAGCAATAGGAGAGCTCATATCAGCAACAAGTGGCTCAAGGGCTGGTGTCATTGGCAGAATTTTGGATTCTTTGATCATGGTGCAGCTTTGATGGCACCTGGCCTGCTGGAACCAGATGGGCTCCATCTCTCTGTTAAGGGCAGAAGGTTTTTAGCTGATGAGCTTGCAGAACTTGTTGAGAGGGCTTTAAAGTAGGTTTGAAGAGGGAACGGGATGCGGCTGGGCTGTCTGGAAGCAGGCCCAAGGGTGGTAAGCCTGAGTTAGGGATGAAATCAGCAGCCCAGCTGAGGTGCATGGATACCAGTGCACACAGCATGGGTAACAAACAGCACGAGCTGGAGGCCATGGTCCAGCAGCAGAGCTGTGATGTCATTGCCATCACAGAAACGTGGTGGGATGCCTCACATGGCTGGAGCACTACACTGGATGGCTACAAGCTCTTCAGGAGAGACAGGAAAGGGAGAAGAGGTGAAGGTGTCGCTCTTTATATTTGGGAGGCTTTGGACACCATGGATATTGAAACTAATGATGATGAGGTGGAATGCCTATGGGTGAGAATTAGGGGGAAGGCCAACAAGGCTGACATCCTACTGGGAGTCTGCTATCATCCACCCAACCAGGAAGAAGTGGTGGACAACTCATTCTACAAACAGCTAGAGGATGTTTCAGGATCATCAGCCCTTGTTCTTGTAGGTGACTTCAACTTGCCAGACATCTGCTGGGAACTTAATACAACAGAAGAAAAAGCAGCCCAGGAAATTTGTAGAGAGTGTGGAGGACAAGTGTTGGTTGCAGCAGGTGGGTGAGCCCAGCAGGGGAGGGACTATGTTAGATGTGCTGTTTGCAGATAGAGGTGAGCTGGGGGGACATGTGGTGGCTGGAGGCTGCTTGGGGCACAGTGATCATGAAATTATAGAATTTGTTGCATTGCAAGCTGATCTGTAGTCAGCATTAATCAAGTTCTAAGAAGCAGTCCAGCTCAGCTCCATGAACTAGCCTCTGTGTCTGACTGACAGAAGCTCACATGCAATGGGAACTCTCCTAGGATGCAGACATTGCCTTGGTTCAGAGTCTGGGGGCACACAGATAGACCAATGAGCTGTCTCGGCCCAGGAGATTTGAATGGGCTATAAAAGAACACTCCGGACAATAAACAAGGCTGTTTTTCTGAGGAAACACGAGTGGTCTGTCTTATGTTATGTCTCAGACAGGGGAACACCAATGTATCAAGAATTCTTGGTATTTTGTGAAAACAGGAGGAAGATCAAGAAGACATTTACACATGACTTCCAGAGGGCAGACTTTGGCCTGTTTAGGAGACTTCTTCAGAGAGTTCCTTGGCAAGCAGCCCTTAAAAACCAAGGAGTCCAGGAAAGGTGGGCATGCTTCAAAACAGAGATCTTGAGGGCACAGGAACAGTCTGTCCCTGGCTGCCGAAAGATGAGTCAATGAGGCAAACGCCCAGCCTAGATGGGCAAGGAGGTTTTGGAGGAATTTAGGAATAAAAAGAGGACGTATCATCTTTGGCAAGATGGTCAAGTCTCTCAGGAATTATTTAGAGGAGCTGCTAGAGCACGTAGGAAAAAAAAATTAGGGAGGCCAAAGCTTAGTTTGAACTTAAAATGGTGACTTCTGTAAGGGATAATAAAAAAATGTATTTACAAATATATCAACGGGAAAAGGAAGGGTAAGACCAACCTTTGTTCTTTATTAGATGTGGGAGGGAACTTAGGAACTGCAGATGAGGACAAGGCAGAGGCGTTGAACACCTTCTTTGCCTCAGTCTTTAGTAGGAAGATGACTTGGCCTCAGGACAAGTGTCCTGCTGGGCTGGTAGGTGGTGTCAGGGAGCAGAATGGGCCCTGTTAGCCAAGAGGAGGCAGCCAGAGAACTGCTGAGCTGCTTGGATGTTCCTAAATCTATGGGGCCAGATGGGATCCACCCCAGGGTGATGAGGGAGCTGGCAGATGAGCTGCTGAAGCCGCTCTCCATCATTTATCAGCAATCCTGGCTCACTGGTGAGGTTCCAGGTGACTGGAAGCTGCCCAATGTGACGCCCATGTACAACAAGGGTGGGAAGGAGGATCCTGGTAATCATAGGCCAGTCAGTCTGACCTCAGTACCCAGTAAGGTGATGGAACAGTTTATACTGAGTGTCATCACACAGCACTTACAGGATGGCCAGGGTAGCAGACCCAGCCAGCAGGGGTTTAGGAGGGGTAGGTCGTGTCCGACCAACCTGATCTCCTTTCACGAGCAAGTGACCTGCCTGATGGATGCAGGAAAGGCTGTGGATGTGTCTATTTGGACTGCAGAAAGGCCTTTACACTGTCTTCCACAGCACGCTCCTGGAAAAGCTGCAGCCCAGGGCCGGGAGAGGAACACTCTTTGCTGGGCTCAGAACTGGCTGGATGGCTGGCCCAGAGAGGGCTGGTGAACGGTGCTGCACCCAGCTGGCAGCCAGTCACCAGTGGTGTCCCTGCGGGCTCTGTGCTGGGGCCAGCTCTGGTCAATGCTTTTATTGACAGCATGGATGAGGGGATTGAGTCTTTCATTAGCAAATCTGCAGACAACACTAAGCTGGGAGAGTGTGTTGATCTGTTGGAAGGTAGGAGGGCTCTGCAGGCAGACCTGGAATGGTTGGAGGGATGGACAGAGTCCAGTGGGATGAAGCTCAGTAGGTGCAAGTGCCCAGTGCTGCACTTTGGCCACAAGAAGCACCTGCAGTGTTCTAGGCTGAGGATAGTGTGGCTGGACAGTGGCCAGGCAGAAAGGGAGCTGGGGGCACTGGTCACAGCCAGCTGAACATGAGCCAGCAGTGTGCCTGATGGCCGAGGAGGCCAATGGCTCCTGGCCTGTGTCAGGAACAGTGTGGCCAGCAGGAGCAGGGAGGTCATTCTGTCCCTGTACTTGGCACTGGTGAGGCCGCACCTCAAGTGCTGTGTCCAGTTCTGGGCCATCAGTTTGGGAAGGACATTGAGTCGCTCGAGCACATTCAGAGGGGGCAAGGAGGATGGTGAGGGGCTGGGAGCACAAGCCCTGGTGAGGAATGACTGAGAGAGCTGGGGGTGTTTACCCTGGAGAAAAGGAGACTCCGAAGTGACCTTATCACTCCACAGCTCCCTGAAGGGTAGTTGTAGTCAGGTGGGGTTGGTTTCTTTCTCCAGGCAGCACTGACAGAACCAGAGGACACAGTCTCAAGCTGCATCAAGGGAAATGTAGGTTGGATATCATGAAAATATTTTCCACAGAAAGAGTGATAAAATTCTGGAATGGCCTGCCAGGGGAGGTGGTGGAGACACCATCCCTGGATGGGTTTAAAAAAGACTGAATGTGGCACTTGGTGCCATGGTTTAGTTGTGGTGTTGGGACATGGGTTGGAGTGGATGATCTTGAAGGTCTCTTCCAACCTGGTCATTCTGTGAATTCTGTATGAATACTGAGCATCTCCAGGGACACAGCCTGACCTGCAATGTCAGTAGGCGAAAAAAAAGTTTTGTGAATGGCCCTTTGATGAAGCAAAACATTTACAATCAGGGCAGTCCATTCATAGAGATGGGGGCACACTCTGGGGGTACAGCGAAGGCCATGAGGTCACAGCAGGGCTCTGGGGTCACAGCAGGCTGAGGTCACAGCAGGCCCTGAGGTCACAGAGGTGCCAGAGGTCCCAGAGCCCCGCGGTTGCACAGCAGCACAGGGAGCCAGCAGTCAGTCCCTGAGCACAACTGTTGCGGCAGCAGCGGCGGTGGCAGCAGCGGTGCTGACATTGGGACAGCGGTGTCGGGACAGCGGTGGCAGCAAGAGCTGCGGGACTGGCAGAGGGCAAGGCACCATGGCCCTTGCTCTGCGCCTCCTACTCCTGCTCCTCCTGGCCGTGGCCCTGCCTGCCAGGGCTGCCCAGGCTGCTCCGCTGCAAGCGCGGCGAGCAGGTGAGCCGGCAGCCTGGCTGCCCTTTCCCGGGACAGCGCTCCCTGCTCCCTGGGAAGCGCTGGGGATGGTTTTGCCCAGGGCTTTAGGGAGGGTTTCCTCTGTGGGAGGGAGAGTGTCCCAAGGGGCCCTGGGCAGCCCCATTTCCCTTTCCTCTCCCAGAATGTTACACAGGGCAGGGAAAGAGGGTGGAGAGTGACCAGGAGCCTGCCCAGAGCTCCCCAGGCCCCTGTGCAGCTTTGGCCATGTCCATTCACAACTGGCTCCCATGGCCTTTCCTTTCCCATTTCCTGTACCCAGCTCCCTGAGGCAGAAGGGGATAAAACTCAGCATGGAAATAGTTATGATCTCTGCTCCCTCTAGATTTGGATGGCAACATAAATTATTTGCAAGTACTGGTGAATGACACTTTAAAGATCTTGGAGAATGCTGGAGGCAAGTTCTGAATATCTGTTTTATCTGATAGAATAATCAGTGTCAATGTGGCAGGAGCTCATTCATGCCACTTTCCTCAGGGTTCTGTCAGGGTTGAAAGGCTGAAAAATTTGCTCTGCTCCCATCTGGAGCCCTGAGGGATCCCACAGGATCGCTGTCAGTGGGGGGAAGGAGCACTTAGTTGTCAGTCTTCCTCCCGTGTGCAATGCCAGTGTGTCCTTCCATGTGCTCTGTGCAGCCACAGAGAAGAGCAGAGAGGGAAGGGGCCGGGCCCAGGGCTGTGCCCCGGGGCTGAGCCTTGTGGGCAGCCTGAGGATCTCCTGCAGTGCCACAGGAGCTCTTCTGTCCTGCCTTTCTTTGCAGCTGAACCTGCTGGTGAAGGTGGTGCAGCTTCCCAAGCCACATCCAGGACTGAGGCTCTGGGAGATGCTGAGGGTAGGTCAAGGCCTTTCCCCTGGGAGAGCTGCCAGCTCAGAGCCCAAAGCTGGGCCAGGGAGGCATCGCTGCAGGTGCCAGCACAGAACCATGCGCGTGTGTGCCCTCGCCCTGCGCGATCCCCTCACCGCTCCTGCGGCTCAGTGGTGCCCGTGCAGATCAGCAGAGATGGCAGAAGCTTCTGTGGCTGTTGTGTTACAGGTGTGTCTCCAGGGAGGACTTCTCCAGCTCCTTTGCTGATTCCTACAGAGAAGCCTGCCTCCCATCGCAGAGGTGAGTAGTGTGTCCCTGCTGACCCCACAGGCTGATCCCTGCTTTTGTGGGATCTGTTCCGAGGAAATAGAAATATTCCTCTTAAGGTCCCCTGAGAATGGAGAAAAAACCCAGAAGGTACAGTAAGTCCCTGGAGGCATCCAAACACATGGAGAAGTTGCCGAGTGATCTGGAATGATGCCATGGTGGATACATTTCCCTCATGCTTCCCCTGGGACTCAGCAGCCGGGGTTTTGGCTGCACATCTGGACACGCTGTGCCTGGCACAGTGGGAAGGGATCCATGGCAGCCTCTCTGCCCTGCTGCTGCTTTCACGCCCTGCAGGGCTGCTTCCCAGCCTGGCCTGGCTGCAGCTTCTGCCCAGCCTCTGCAGGAAGGCATTTGGCATCAGCTGACAGGCACCCCAAACTGCACCACAGGCCATGCCCACCCTGAGATCCCCTGCGATTTTGCAGTCACCAGGCTGATCACTAATGGCGGGTGTTTAGATGAAAGTGGGCCCTGTCCTACCTAGGATGTTTATGTCTTTGACAAGAATTGCCTCTTGAAGATGCCGCCTCTCCAGTGGGAATCGGTCCTACCTGATGAGCTGTTGCTTTTCCTTTCTCCACAAGTGGATGGTGAGGCTGTACAGAAGGCGGCATTTCCCAAAGGAAGCACTGGCTCCATGCCAGCCTCGGCTGCAGGAAGAGAGGCGATGCCAGGCACAGGCATGGGAGGTAATTGCTGTGCCTCTGGACTTGAGACCTGCTGAGGCTTGAGCTGCCCTCTCTGCTGCCTGGCAGTGCAGGCACAGCCCAGACAAGACTGGCACAGCCCAGGGGAATTATCCCAAGCAGGCTCAGGGCACTCAGTACTGAGCAGTCCTGCTGGGGTCCCTGCTTGGGAGGCAGATCCTGAAACCTGGGAGCGACTGCATTCCCATGGTGGGGAATTGACAGAGCAGGACAGGAAAGCTCCAGTGTGTCCTGAGGGGCCTGGTTATGTCCTTTCCATTCAGGGAGGAATTTCAGGGGGAAGAGGAATAGAGGGAGAGAAGAAATTAGGAAGGGAGGGAGAGAGGGCAGAGGGAGGGAGGGATGATTGTGGCAGTGCCTGCTGCATTTTTTCACTAGTGCTTTAGAAGAGTTTTAGCTCTGGGAGTGGGAGAGCCCAAATGCACCCCGGGCTGCTCCAGCCACCTCGCCAGGGATGTTACACAGGGCCTGCAGAGAGGATGGGGATTGGCCAGGAGCCTGCCCAGAGCTCCCGAGGCCCCTGTGCAGCTTTGGCCACGTCCATTCACATCTGGCTCCCACAACCTTACCCGACCCACTTGCAATGCCCTGTTATCTGAGGCAAAGGGGGCCACAATACACCAGGGAAATGGTTCTGATCTGTGCTCCCTTCTAGATCGGGATGGCAAATTGCACTATTTGGATGCCCTGCTGGATGATGGCTTAAGGCTCTTGAAGAATGCTGGAGGCAAGTTGTCCCTGTGCCTTTCTTAACAATATCCTGACAGCGCTGCAGGTGCCAGCACAGATCCATGCACGTGTGTGCCCTCGCCCTGCACGATCCCCTCACCGCTCCTGCGGCTCAGTGGTGCCTGTGCAGATCAGCAGAGATGGCAGAAGCTTCTGTGGCTGTTGTGTTACAGGTGTGCCTGCAGGGAGGACTTTCCCAGGTCCTTTGGTGGATGTTGCACGCAAGCCCAGCTCCCATCGCAGGGGTGAGTAGTGTGTCCCTGCTGACCCCACAGGCTGATCTCTGCTTTTGTGGGATCTGTTCCTGGGAAATGGAACTCTGTTGCTCTAAGGTCCTCCGAGGCAAAAGAACAAAGCTACAGGTCACAAGAAACCCCATGAGCCACTCAAAATCACGCGACAAATGGTGAAAGAATTACTGCAAACCGAACAAGGTGGGTGCATTTCCCTCATGCTTCCCCTGGGACTCAGCAGTCAGGGCCTTTGGCTGCACATCTGGACACACCGTGCCCGGCACAGTGGGAAGGGATCCATGGCAGCCTCTCTGCCCCACTGCTGCTTTCACGCCCCGCAGGGCTACTTCCCAGCCTGGCCTGGCTGCAGCTTGTGCCCAGTCTCTGCAGGAAGGCATTTGGCGTCAGCTGATAGGGAGCCCAAACTGCACCACGGGCCTGAGATTCCCTGAAATTTCATAGTCTCCAGGATGATCACTAAGGGCGGGTGTTATCATGAAAGTGGACCCTGGCCTACCCAGAAAATTGTGTGGATTCCTGATCCTTAACCATGACTTTCACAAGTACTGGCTGCTGAAGATGCCACCTCCCCAATGGGGAACCGCCCCACCTGATCCAGCCGTCCCTCTTCCTTTCTCCAGAAGTGGATGGAGAGGCTGTACAGAAGGCGGCGTTTCCCGAAGGAAGCAGTGGCTCCATGACAGCCTCTGCTGTAGGACTGGAGGCGATGCCAGGCACAGTCACAGGAGGTAATTGCTGTGCCTCTGGGCCTGAGCCCTGCTGAGGCTTGAGCTGCTCTCTCTGCTGCCTGGAAGTGAGGGCACAACCCAGGGGAATTATCCCGAGCAGGCTCAGGGCACTCGGGTCCTGAGCAGTCCTGCTGGGGTCCCTGTGTGGGAGACACTTCCTGAAACCTGGCAGTGACTGCACGGGGTGCCCACGGTGGGGAAAGGACAGAGGGGCAGAGCAAGGTTCCAGTGTGTCCTGAGAGGGCCTGGCTGGGTCCCCTTGGGCTGTGGGAGCTCTCCCAGCCCAGATGGAGGAAGGGCGGCTGGGAGGACAGGCAGGAGGGAGTTTGCGAGGGATACTTGCAGCACTGCCTGCTGCAGTTCTCCCCAGGGATTCAAGGAGCATTTTCCTTGTGCGACTGAGAACTGCCACGGGCCCTGGGCTGCTCCAGGCACCTCTCCAGGGATGTTGCACAGGGCCTGCAAATAAGATAGGGATTGACCATGAGCCTGCCCAGAGCTCCCCAGGCCCCTGAGCAGCTTTGGCCTTGTCCATTCACATCTGGCTCCCATGGCCTTACCTGACCTACATGCAGTGCCCAGTTCCCTGAGGCAGAAGGGGATCCCAGCACATCATGGAAATGGTTCTGATCTTTGCAAACTTCTAGGTTGGGATCAAGACATGGATTATCTGGGAAAGCTGCTGGATTATGGCTTGAGACTCATGGGAAATCCTGGAGGCAAGTGCTCAATGTACCTTTCCTGAGAGAATACACAGTGAGCAGGTGGCAAGAGCTCATACATTTGCCCTTTCACTTAAGATCTTCTGAAGGTTGATGGAATATGGAAAATTTGCTCTTCTCCCTTCTGGAGCCTTGACGGATCCCACAGGATCACTGTCAGTGGGAGGAAGGAGCATTTAGCTGTCCATCTTCCTCCCGTGTGCAATGCCCATGTGTCCTTCCATGTGCTCTGTGCAGACACAGAGAAGAGCAGAGAGGGAAGGGGCCGGGCCCATGGCTGTGCCCTGGGGCTGGGCCTTGTGGGCAGCCTGAGGATCACCTGCAGTGCCACAGGAGCTCTTCTGTCCTGCCTTTCTTTGCAGCTGAACCTGCTGGTGAAGGTGGTGCAGCTTCCCAAGCCACGTCCAGGACTGAGGCTCTGGGAGATGCTGAGGGTAGGTCAAGGCCTTTCCCCCTGGGAGAGCTGCCAGCTCAGAGCCCAAAGCTGGGCCAGGGGGGCATTGCTGCAGGTGCCAGCACAGAACCATGCACATGTGTGCCCTCGCCCTGCGCCATTCCCTCCCTGCTCCTGTGGCTCAGGCACGGCAGCGGTTTGGAAACAGGAGAGCCCTGACCCTGCCCTGAAAGCCAAGACATTTTCTGAAACGTATCCCCATGTTTAACGCACATGACATCCTGAAGATGCCAGCACCCAAATCAGGAAGTCTTCCATCTAATCCAACTATCCTTTTTCCTGTCTGAAGTGATGGACCAAACATCTGTGCAGAAGGAGGCACATCCTGGAGGAAGCATATCCTCATGGGTAGCCCCTGCTGCAGGAAGAAAGGCGATGCCAGACATGGGGACAGGCACAGCAGGTAATTTCTGTGCCGGGCTCAGCCCTGGCCGGGGCTGTGTGGCAGCAGCTCTTCTCCCAGGGCCTGCCCTTGCCCATCCCGGCAGCAGCCAAAGCTGGAAGCGCCTCGGCTTCCAGGCCTCTGGAGCTGGTTCAGAGCCCCGGGGAAACGGGACTGGTGCAGCAACGTCCCTGGCGCTGCAGCTGCTGCGGAGCTGGCCCTGAGTGCCCAGAGGCCCAAGGCACAGGAGCAGCCCCGAGCGGGAGCCCTGCCGCAAGCCCAGGGCCAGAGCCAGCCCTGGCTCCCGACTGGGCAGGGGCTGCGCTGGTTCTTGACAGGGCCTGAGCCTGTCCCCTGGGGCTGGGGGAGCTGTCACGGGGCAGGGAGGGCCAGGGGTGGCAATGGCTGCTCAGGGATGGCTTTGGCCCGTGTCCCTGGCAGCAGCCACTGCCCAAGCAGCTGCGCTGCCCCTGGGCTCTCCTCCCGGCCTGCTGGGCTTTGTTGGCTGGCACAGCCTGTGCCAAGGGCCGGCAAGGTGCCTGCAGGCCCCAGCTCTGGGGGAAACAGAGAACGTCCTGCCCGTATCCACCGTGCTGCCAGCTCAGCAGTGCAGCACAGCACGGGCTCACGCTCCCCATTGCTCCCACAGATGCAGCCAGCACCACAACACGTGTTCGTGATGCCCAGGATGGCCTCAGAAGTGTCTTCCATATGGGAACAGGCTGCTGGGCAGGGTTAATGGCAGGCCTGCTTCTGTTGGACCTTGTTCTCATATTGTGCTGTGTCAGAATCTGGTGTAACTGGAAGAAGAAATGGTGAGTGGTCATCTTTCCCTGAAAGAGTTTCTTTTGAAAGTCTAATGTAGACAGGAAGCATTCCCACTGAGGCTGCAGTGGAGTTGTGGCCAGTCCATGGTTCTCCAAACAACTCTGCTGAGGGTTCTGCTGCTGCCCAGTGCTTCCATTGGCCTCTCAATTGCTGGGCCTTGTCCTGGGGGCCCCGCTGGAGCTGCAGCCAGAGCTGGCTCCCACTGAGGCTGCCTGGCCAAGAGCAGCCCCAGGGGCACAGGGCAGAGGCAGAGGGAGGTGGGGAGGAGAAAGAGCAGGGCCGAGATGGCCCTTGAAAGGCAGAGGCGCTCTGGGGCCCGCTCCTGGCCAGGGACCCTGCCCAGAGCCGTGCCCTGCTGGCCGGGGCCTTGAGGGGCAGCTGTCCAGCTGGGCCCAGCTGTGCCAGCAGCTCCAGCCGTGCTGGGGAGCCTTGCCAGCTCTGGGCCCTGCTGTGCACGAGGGTCCCTGTGTGCCACTGGCAGCTGGGGCCTCAGCCATCTCCTCTCTGCACAGGAGCACCTCTGGAACTTCACAAGACCAGCCAAAGGCCTCAGTGCGGGAGAACTGGGCCTGTCATCATGCATCTCCGTGCCAGTGTCCATTGTCCCTTCCAGAGGTGTATTACCAGCTTATTGCTGGAAATATGCTGCAGCCAGTACCTAGAACAGAACCGTCTCTCCCTGAAGGGCCTGGCGTCGCTCTCCATCCAGGACAGGAGGTGCAGCCCTCTAGCCAGGGAATGGATTGTTCCAGAAGTTATATTTACTTGTAAAAATTTTAAATGTTTATTAAAAACCTTATTAGAAATATAACAGGACACTGAATAAGGAAAATGTTACGTCGTCGGGAGTAGAGGTTTTTTCCCACCACATGCTCATCCACACAATGGAGCTTTCACCTTTTAACTCTTTTGCCCTTCTTAAAGTTCTGTCCATCGACGCCTTCTTTGATGCCCAGTGGTGGAGTTTACTTCCTTACATCTCACTTGGAGGTCAGGTGCTGCTGTCGTAGCAATTTGACCCTCTTATATGTCCCAAACTTAGGTAACGCCAAGATAACACATCAGGGGGTAAAACATATCTATAAATATATAAAACTTCTCTTAACATATATACATGACATTTATCCTTTAATTGTGAGAGTCAACTGTCGCATTATTCATCTATCACAGGCTTGAGTCCAGCTTCAGCTCAGGTGTCTGTGTGCTACCACCCGCACTGGCGGAGCTGCTCGTCTGGGCACAGCCAGGCATGGGCAGGCAGCAGCTGGGCATGGGGCTCATTCGACCAACAGCACTCTCATGTTATCTTTGTCTTTTCTTTTGAAACATTTAGATATGTTTTTCCTTTGTAGCATTGAGAAGAGTTTTTCATAGAATACGGACACCAGATATTTGTTCCCCTTTCCTCCAACAGTTCTGCATTTGACAAAGTAGTTTTACAGTTAAGGAAACCTAGAATCTTCTGACACTTGGGCAATAAAAGTAAAATTGCCTTTAATTCTTAATGTTTAGTCTTACACAGCCCAGACAAGGCCAGCACAGCTCAGGGGAATTATCCCAAGCAGGCTCAGGGCACTCGGGTTCTGAGCAGTCCTGCTGGGGTCCTTCCATGGGGGACACATCCTGAAACCTGGGGAGTGACTGCATGGGGTGCCCATGGTGGGGAAAGGACAGAGAGGGAGAGCAAGGCTCCAGTGTGTCCTTAGTGGGCCTGAGCCTGTCCCCTGGGGCTGGGGTAGCTGTCACGGGGCAGGGAGGGCCAGGGGTGGCAGTGGCTGCTCAGGGATGGCTTTGGCCCATGTCCCTGGCAGCAGCCGCTGCCCAAGCAGCTGCGCTGCCCCCGGGCTCTCCTCCCGGCCTGCTGGGCTTTGTTGGCTGGCACAGCCTGTGCCAAGGGCCGGCAAGGTGCCTGCAGGCCCCAGCTCTGGGGGAAACAGAGAACGTCCTGCCCGTATCCACCGTGCTGCCAGCTCAGCAGTGCAGCACAGCACGGGCTCACGCTCCCCATTGCTCCCACAGATGCAGCCGGCACCACAACACGTCTTCCCCATGCCCAGAAGGGAATTGGTTTCTGCCAGGGAACACACTGCTGGCTAGAGTTAATGACAAGCCAGGCTTTTCTATGGCATGCCGGGCATTGGGCATGCCATATAAAAGCCTGTAAGGATGGCAGTAGGCCAGGGTCCCTCATGTGGCACACCAGCTGGAGGGGGGGTTTTGTAGGTGTTGGCTTTTGCAGGAAGGCATGCAGGGCTTTGCGTCCTTTGTAGAGTGGTGCATGGGGCTGGGGTTCCTCGTGAGGTTCTCAGGGGATTTGAGATCTCTTCTGTGGCATACAGGGGACTGGAGACATCCGTAAGGCTGGCAGGGGCTTGAGTACCTCGTGATTAACGTGGCGGTTTAGTGCTTGCCGTCAAGGCCTGGAGAGGAGCTGAGTCCTTCCTAAGGTGGGCAGGAGGCTGTGGTCTTTTGTGAGGCACACAAGGCTGCCCTGGGGTCTCTGCATTGGTGAACACGGATTCTCTGCGAGGCACAGAGGGATATTTTGGGGTCTCTGCTGAGGGGTGCAGGGATCCCTCAGGAGGCATAAAGGAGTCTTGATGGTCTCTACTAAGGTGTGCAGGGATCCCTGATGAGATGTGCAGCGGGGTTTTTCAGTCTCCTCAGCGCAGCAAAGGGCCACTCTGGGTGGAGGCTGTGCAAAGTGGGCAGAAAGCTTCCTGCCAAGCCTTGCGGCCGACGGGCGGGCGGAGCCCATCCTTGGGGGTCGGGCGGGGCCTCTGGAGCCGCCGCGCCCTTGTCGGGCAGGTCCCGGCCCCGGCGGGGAAGGGCCGCGGCCCCGGGCTCCGGCGGTGCTGCCGAGCAGCGGCGGAGGCACAACAAGGGCCCCGCTCCGGCCTGGCCCTGTGCTGCAGCCGAGCACAGGGACAGCCACGGCCGCTCCCTGCGCCACAGGCAGCACCGGGGCTTCAGCTGAGGCCGTGCCTGCTCCCACTGAGGAAGGAGCTCCTTGCAATGCCCACTTCCCTAAAGCACGTGGGCAAGCCAGCACAGCATGGAAACGCTTCTGAACTGTGCTCCCATGGACACTGGGATTGAGAGATGGATTGACTGGAAGTCCTGGTCCGTCACTGTGTGGAGATCACGCTGCATGCTGGAGGCAACTTCTCGATGCCCCTTTGCTGAGAGAACAATCACGGATTAGCAGTTGTGGCCAAGAGCAGCCCCAGGGGCACGGGGCAGAGGCAGAGGGAGGTGGGGAGGAGAAAGAGCAGGGCCGAGATTGCCCTTGAAAGGCAGAGGTGCTCTGGGGCCCGCTCCTGGCCAGGAGCCGTGCCCTGCTGGCCGGGGCCTTGAGGGGCAGCTGTCCAGCTGGGCCCAGCTGTGCCAGCAGCTCCAGCCGTGCTGGGGAGCCTTGCCAGCTCTGGGCCCTGCTGTGCACGAGGGTCCCTGTGTGCCACTGTCAGCTGGGGCCTCAGCCACCTCCTCTCTCCACAGGAGCGTCTCTGCAGCTTCACAAGACCGGCCAAAGAGTTCCATCAGGGAGACATGTACCTGTACCTGCGCCTCTCATCAGCCATCCCTAAGCCATGTCCAACATCCCTGCCACAGCTGCATTTTCAGCTTGTTGCTAGGGACATAGTGCCACCACCCTGAACAGGAGCCTCTGTCCCCAAAGTGCTGGCCCTGGTGTCTTTTGCAGTGAGCAAGGGAGTGAGGGAAGCCATGACAAACATTAGCAATGTCCGTTGCTTTTACTGTGGCCAACTTGGACATTTCCAGAAAGACTGTCCTCACCTTCCTGTTGGGCAATTTATTAACTATGTTCCACCTCCTAGGCCTCCTCCTTTCCAACAGCCCTATCGGCCCACATACAACTTTCAGCAGCAATATTATCAGCCGACCCAGGGAAATGCTTAGCAGAGCATGGGGCCACGCCGCGCGACAACAGCAAATTACCGGCCTTGCCTGCAAAGCCCACCTCAGCTGCCAGCCATCCAGGAGTCCCCCGCCCCAACAGGCTCCTCGCAGAGGACCGCAGTCATGAGGACGGACTCCAGTTGTTCCGCAGAACCGGAACTTTCCCCAAAGCCTCCGACCAATGTTAGTAAGTTCTGTCCATCTGCTTTTCCCCGACGAAGATCTAGTTTGAGTTCCAGCTGGGTACCTTGAGCCCCCTTTCCACCCTCAACTACAGTCCTGCTGTTTGGGGACAGTGAACACACTCCAGATCAGGTAAGTATATTACCAGAAGTTGTGACTGTAAATCCAGGCAATGAAATTACTGTGTCAGTTGTTTGTTACAATCCACCATTTACATTGTTGAAATTTGCACCTTTTGCACAAATGTTAATTTTAACCGGCCAGGATTCAGAGGTTGAACCTGATTCAAATTTTGATGCGTTTGCATGTCACTAGATTTGTAAAGACAAACCCCTGATTGATTCTTGTATTTCCAAAAATGGGAAATCCATTGAACTTCATCTCATGGCTGAGACAGGAGTGGACGTTACTATCCTCCCCGGGCAAAGTGGCCCCGTGACTGGGCGCTGGTGTCCCCTTGTGGCACAATCTCCGGTGTTGGTGGAGCTGTCAATTCCATGCAAAGTCCTCATCTTGTAAGCGTAGAGGGGCCTGAGGGGCAAGTCTCCACCATCCAACCATTTGTCGTGTCATCCAATATCTCCCTATTTGGCAGGGATGTTTTATCCCAGTGAGGTGCCTGCCTTTATATCCCTGACCCCAAGTGGGATTTTTGGCATGGGCCACTGCAGAGCGAATTTCCCCACCATTGAATTGGAAAACCGATGTTCCGATGTGGGTGGATCAGTGGCCCCTCCCATCAGACAAATTAAATGCGCTCATCGAATCAGTCAAGGAGCAAGAACAACTCGGGCAATTAGTTACATCAACTAGCCCGTGAAATACCTCAGATTTTGTCATCCGAAAGCTTGGCAAAAGCAGTTGGCGTCTGCTCCAAGACCTTCAAAAAATTAATGAGGTTATTGAGGATATGGTCCCCTTCAGCCTGGCCTCCCCTCCCCTTCTATGCTTCCCCACGATTGGCAGCTTGCTGTCCTTGCTATCAAGGACTGCTTCTTTGACATCCCACTCTACCCAGGAGATGCCCCCAGATTTGCATTTTCAGTACCATCTCTGAACAGAAGTGAGACTTTTGAAAGGTATCAATGGGTATCAATCCTCAAGGATTGAAAAACTGCCCCGTGTTATGCCAAATGTAGGTTGCTCAGGTTTTATCACCTGTCAGGAATCAGTTTCCTGAAGCTATCATAGTCCATTACATGGATGACATACTTATTTGTGCTGCCACCAAAAGTTACCTTAGTGCCGCTCTCGAAAAGACTGTTTCTACTATTGAGAAAGCAGGTTTTGTAATTGCTCAGGACAAAATACAAATGTCAGCACTGTGGAGATACCTTGGGTATCTCATCACTGGGAGAACTGTAACACCACAGATTTTTTCTATAAATGAACAGCCACAGGCTCTAGAGCACATTCAACGCATTTGTGGGATCATCACTTGGGTCCGGCCTTTGCTCGGCTTGACAAGGCAAGAGCTGGCTCCACTGTTCTCCTTGCTGAAGAAAGACACCAACCCCACAGCCCCACAGACCCTGACACCAGAGGCAGAGGAAACATTGCAGAAAGTAGCAGAGGCAATGAGGACACGACAGGCTGAACAGGTCAGAAAAAACCTTACGATTTAATTTGTCATCCTGGGAAAGTGCCCACACTTTCATGGGCTCCTATTTCAGTGGGACACAACACAGAAAGACCCACTCATCATACTCGAGTGGTTGTTTCTCCCACATCAGCCTGCGAAAACAGTGTATACACCATCAGAGTTGCTAGCAAAATTAATTGCCAAAAGTCACCATCGCCTCTGAAGCCCCGCAGGCTGTGATCCCTCATGCATTTACCTGCCTTTGAAGTTAGGTCAATTGGACGCCTTATTAAAAACAAATGAAAACATCCAAATTGCTTTAGATAGCTATCTCGGGAAAGTCTCAATTCACTACCCAAAGCACAAATTATTCAAAGATTCGTTCCATGTAGTTCCAAAAACTTTCCAAAGTCATCTTCCTATTAAAGGCGCTGTCACAGTGTTCACTGATGGGGCTGGCAGGTCCCACAGATTGGTATTTACCTGGAAAGACATGAACACTCAAAAGTGGGAATCTGATGTTCAGACCATCGAAGGTTCCCCTCAGATTGCAGAGCTTTTTGCAGTTGTGAGTGCCTTCAGGATATTCCAGCAACCATTTAACTTAGTGACTGATTCATCCTATGTTGCCGGGATAGCTGATGGAGCAGAGCATGCTCTGCTCAAAGACGTGCAAAACAAACAGCTGTTTTCCTTGCTTTCAGAATTAATCTGGCTCATCTCTCATCGAGAGCAACCCTATCATATTCTACATGTAAGATCCCACACTGACATGCCTGGCTTCCTTACTGAGGGGAACCAGAGGGCAGATGCATTGGCAATGACAGTCACCACCACAATTACTTCACCAACTTTACCTGATATTTTTAAACAAGCACAATTGAGCCTCCTGTTCTACCACCAAAACATGCCAGCCCTGGCACGTCAGTTGAAATTGTCACAAGAACAAGCCCGTGCCATTGTAGCCACATGTCCAAATTGCCAATCCCATGCCCTTCCAACAGTATTAACAGGTATCAGTCCTAGGGGACTGAATGCATTTGACCTGTGGCAGTCAGACATTACTCATTACCCATGTTTTGGGAAATTAAAATATATTCACGTATGTATACATACATTTTCTGGTGCAATCTTTGCATCTCTGCATGTAGGAGAGAAAGCCAAAGATGTCACCAAGCACTTTTACATGGCCTTTGCTACCCTAGGAGTTCCAAAAAAGATTAAGACAGATAATGAACCAAGTTACACCTCCAAAGCATTTCAAAATTTTCTCTCAGCTTGGGGAAATCCCCATCACACCGGCATTCCTCGCAACCCTCAGGGACAATCAATAGAAGAAGGCACACACAAAGAAATTAACAACCTGTTAGGTTTACAAAAAGATTCTGCCCTTTTAATGACACCTCAAGAAAGACTCTGCAAAGCACTATATGTGCTCACTTTTCTTAACTGCCATTCAAAAGAGCCAAATCCTCCAATCCTTTGGCATTTGCATAACAACACATTTGCCCATCTCAAAGAACGCCCACCTGTGCTCATCAGAGACCCTGAGTCCCACCAAATTAAAGGTCCTTTTCCACTAATAACCTGGGGCCAAGGGTACGTGTGCGTTTCAACAGAAACAGGGCCGAACTGGATTCCAGGCCACTTTGTCAAAACCTACCAGGATGCAAATCAGCCTGCTGACCCACCCAGGAAAAGCCAAGCTGCCAGATCTGATCAGCCAGACACCGCAGCAGATGCAGTCGCTTGGAAGCATCGGAAGAAGAAGACCAGAATTCCCAAAATTGTAGCACGAACTCTCATCACAAAAAAATATTTTCCCCTCTCATACCTTGCTGCAGAACCCCTCCTTTCCTCCCCAACTATCCCTATCCCTTTTCCCACATACCTTGCCCCCAACCCATCCCACAAGTCCCCACGCCTCTCTTTCCTGCTTGTGTCCTACGATTATTAGAAAAGGGGGAGGGTGAGGAGAGTGACTGAAAGAGTGTACAGAAATTTAATGTCATATGTTTCTCTTGCTATTTGCTACAGCAAAATCACCCTGGAAGGCCACCCGGGAAAGAATGAAATTCAAACAAGTGCTTTTCACTGCAATCACCATTCTGCTCCATCCGTGGATAGCAGAAGGGTGGATGGTGCAACAACCGACAGAAAATGTATGGCAGAATCTGGCGAAAACTCTGAAACAAGATCTGCTTGTCAATGGGCAGCGTGGACAATCCTCTATCTACGTGCCTGGTGGGAATGCCTCTGTCGCAAAAAGATTATCCATATGCGGGGAAGAAACCAAATCCGGTTGACACCTGGGACACCTGGACAAAGATTTGACCACATGCCAGACAAGAGCCTCAGGAGTTAGATCTCTTGGGCTCTGCTCCAGCTGCATACTGTGTTAGGTTTTTCTATCTACAAAACACACCCATTCGGCATGACTCTGCAGTCTCAGGCACAATAACTCAGAAAGATGTAACACCTAATAGCAGAAAGTATAATTCAGCCACATGGTGCAACTATACCTCTAGCACACCATCTGAGTCCAGTAATGTTCCCAGAGTGTCACCGAGAGGCGTGTTTCTTATCTGCGGCAACAGAGTGTGGGCAGGGATCCCATCAAAGATCAAAGGAGGTCCCTGCAGCCTCGAACAGCTGACTGTCCTCACCCCAAACACATCACAAATTATAAATTGGCAGAATCAAGAACAATTGGCATCAAAAAGAAATCTTACAGTCAATTCGACCCAAATTGCGATGACAAAATTTACGATTGGAGCAAATCCAAAAGAGTCTCTGCATCCATTTTTCTACCTTGGTACGCAGCTGCAAAGGCTCTCGGTGAAATTTCCCACCTGGGGTGTTGGCTCAGCCATCAGGCCAAAGCTGCCTCCGCAGCCCTGTCAGATCTGCTCACGGAAGAAGAAACCACCAGGCACGCCACCCTACAAAATAGAGCTGCCATTGATTTTCTCCTTCTGGCACACGGTCACAGCTGTCAGGACTTTGCTGGTCTGTGCTATTTTAATTTAACATCTAAAAGCACCTCCATACATGCCAGCATTCAGCAAATTCGAAACCAAGTGCAAGACCTCATGACGGAGACCAGAGACATCAATGTAGTAGGTAAAGCACTCACACAGTGGGGAATCCCCGGGTGGCTTGTACCAATTCTCAAAAATTTGGTGTGGATTTTAGTTGTCATTTTCATGATAATGGTTGCCCTGAGTTGTTTGAAAAGAGTAATAGAAAAGTCACTTGGAAAAATTTATTTAATAAAGAAAGAAGGGGGAGATGTGGGGGTCATGGGTGAGAAATCTATCTCAGGAATGCCCTGGGAAAGCACCATTGTCTAAGTCAGGGAAAATTCATTCCTTTCCCATGGTTCGAATGCTGTACTCCCTTTCCCACCTCACTCATCCTGTACCCTTTGTATCTTTCATTAGTTACTCCTGTGAAAATTTTCCCCTCCCATCCCCCTCCATGTAGCTGTGCACAAAATCTGTAACTTTCCCCAGAGATCTCGCACTCGCCCTGGTATCCCTCTGCTGGTGTTACCATCCTTGCTGTCCCTTCGACTCACTGTGTGTCCCTCAGCCTACCCTCCATGTTTTCCTATCCTTTTTGGACCCTGCAATAAATCAGTTGAAATTATCCAGGACTCAAGCTGCCCTCCTTCTATCTAGTGAAGAGAAACATCTAGCCTGGGTCGAGCGGGTGAAAATCCTGACCCCAGCAACCTTGTTCTTATCAATTTCTATGACATCACACACAGTCCTTAAACACACACAGCCATCACCTATATACACTAGTACCGTTTCTTGGTTGGTATCTGGGTGGATCTCAAAGTGGCAAATGCCTTGGTCATTGTCAAGGCATATGTCTTGAGCACTAATCACATTACTGTCACAGATGAATCCCTGTTGTTCTTGAGCAATGCAAGGTTCCAAGTTTACGGTTTGCCATCTCCCCTGGATTTTCCAAGCCCATACCCTGTATTCTGAGGGGTATAATGCTGGCTGCTCGTGACTGAGCCCTAAGGCAGCAATGGCGTGAATAGCGTGAACTGTGCCATTACACAGAGTGAGCACGAAGGCTGGAGCTGTGTTAGTGGGGGGATTATATGTAAAATTACCATGGTCCACCAAGACTGGAAATCTTTCTCAATGTCTGTAGCACTGCCCCAGACCACCTTTTGCACTTCAGTTGGAAAGACTCCTTCACTTCCTTCTCTTACGATTAAAGCAGCTGTTGACTGTACCCATAATTGTGTTTGCATATAGCTGAGGGCTAAAGATATGTTATCCTGTGCCCCCTTTAATGTGTCTGCTAGCAAGCTATGGTCTTGATCTTCAATATCTCTCCATTTCGGCAGCACCCTCAAGACTTGCCACTGACTGTTTTCCTATGCCAAAAGAGATGACTGTAAAGGCTGTTTTAATTTTATTGGATGGCTAGCTGCTACAGCTAATTTGTTCATTAATATTTCTGAGTCAATCCTATTCAAAACCCCTAGCCCAGTCCCTAACATCTTGGTTAAATCCCTTCTCATTCTGTCTCTGAAGTGCGCGTGTTTTTGTAGCCATCTTGTCCATCCCTCGAAGGATGACCTTATGAAGGGGGAACAAGGTGGCTGAACTGTCGAGATAGTAGTTTGCATTAACAGTTCGAAATGTCATAATCCTGGATTAAATAACTGTTGTTGTTGACCCGTATTCCTTATTATGTATGGGCCAATTTCATAAACTCTAGGTTCAAGCTTAAATGGCGTATTTTGGGTTTGTCCTTGAGTGCTGGGGTGGGTTGTAACAGGCTTAGCTATAGCATTTATTTTAAATTTGAAAGACAGCCCAATAGTGTTGCAGGCCCAGAGGCAAGCCATGTTGACAGTTTGTCTTAATGTGAAGTTGTGCCAACAGTCCAATTCATTTGGACGATTGCAAATCTTGCAGTGCTTATTTACACTGATTTGGGTTGCTTTACTATAGGTAGTCCCATTAATCATTCTACACCCTATCTTAATTACCTCCCCCATGGTCCCTTGAAGTCACCACAACCTCTGTTTCTGCCACTGCAGCGTTTTTTATATTTGCTTTTTGCACATGACCACAGTTGTTAGGTTTAAACCTTTTAAATGGGAAGGTTTTCCCATGGATCCAGTGTATTGAGTAAGGGCTTGGGACCAAGGCCATTGAGCATTGTTCTGGCTAGGAGTACTTTCTAATTTTTGAATTACAGCAATGATTGTAAACAACACTTCAGCACAAATCCCCACCCACCATGATGCATTCATTTTGTGCGGGTAAGTTTCAGTTTCAGTTTGCCATCACCCAGTGTTATTCTCCAAGGGGCTTCTGGAGCTTTCTTAACACGGCTGTGGTGGATCCAAGCACTTTGTTCCTTAGTCTTGATTGCAGTGAAGGTAGTAAGGAGCACTTGGTATGGTCCCTCCCATTGTGGTTGCAGGGCCTTCTCTGTAAGAGACTTAACATATACATAGTCTCCAGCCTGCACATCATGTACTGATGTATCGAGCCCTCTACCCCGAGTACCGGGGGTACCTCCAGGCCATCATGCTCCACTGGCTCCCCTTGGTTTCCACTGAGGAAGGAGGCTGGATTGACAATATTAGTCACCACAATGTCCACAGCATCTTGCTCCACCATAATAGCTTGGTATCTCAGAAATCGTTGCGGGAAAAGCCAATGTCCGCCTTTCACCTCCAGCACTGCAGACACCGTGTGAGACACTGGCACAGTCATTTTGTGGCCCAGGGTGAATTTACTTGCCTCTTGGATATTCAGTACGACTCCTGCAGCAGCTCTGAGGCATCCAGGCCAGCCTTTAGCTGCTGCATCCAATTGCTTAGAGAAGTAAGCAACTGGTCTCCGGTATGGGCCAAGGTCCTGTGCTAATATTCCCAAGGCCATTCCTTGCTTCTCATTGGAGAACAAGAGGAAAGGCTTACTCACGTCTGGCAATCCCAGAGCTGGAGCTGACATGAGGGCTTTTTTCAGCTGGTGGAAGGCCTGCATAGCTTCCTTTGTCCAAAGGATTTCCCTGCTTTCAGTTGCAATAAGTTCATATAAGGGCTTAACAAACAGTCCATAGTAACAGATCCATAACCTGCACCACCTCGTCATCCCCAGGAAAGTTCCTAGTTCTTTTGCAGTCTGAGGTTTTGGGGTCTGGCATATTGCCTCCTTCCAGCTTTGGCCCAGGGTACATTGTCCAGTACTGACTTTGTATCCCAGATAAGTTAATTTCTGTTTTACTGCTTGAGCCTTTTTCTTTGATACCCGGCACCCTTGGAGTCCCAGAAAGTTCAAGAGGCTTACCGTCCAGGCCACGCATGCTTCACTTGTCTGTGTGGCTATGAGGATAGCATCTTCGTAGCAGCTTTGCTTCCTCTGGAGGGGCTTCCCAGGCCTCTAATTCCTTTGCAAGTTGTTCTCCAAACAAATTGGGTGAGTTTTTAAATCCCTGTGGGGGTACTGTCCATGTAAGTTGAGTTCTTTGCCCACTTTTAGGACTTTCCCATTCAAATGCAAAAAGTTTCTGGCTGGCTAGGTAGCTAGGAAGGCAAAAGAAGGCGTCTTTAAAACCTGAAACGGTAAACCAAGTTAGTTCAGGTGTTAAGCAATTTAATATCGTGTAGGGATTGGCCACCACATGATACAGATCCTCAGTTATCTTGTTCATGGCTTGCAGATCCTGTACTAACCTGTATGACTCATCAGGTTTGCTGGCTGGTAGGATAGGGGCATTAAAATCAGATTGACATTCTTTTAATAATCCTAGATGTAAAAAAGTTCTCAATTACTGGGCTAATTCCTTCCTTATCTTCCTTCCTCAGGGCATACTGTTTAACTCTGCCAGGTTGCATTCCCTCTTTTAGTCTGATCTGAACAGGCGGAGCATTTTTTGCTCTCCCTGATACATCAGAGGCCCATACCCCAGGGAACACCTGATTCATTACGTCTTCATCGATTTCAGTTTCCCTTGTGACTTGACTGGTGGTTAATATCAAACTCAATATTTCTACATACTTTTGATCATTTCCCTCCAGAGTAATTTCCCCATTTTTGAATGCAATAGTTGGCGGTCATTGTCCCAGCAAATCTCTGTGCAGAAGTTGCTCAGGGGAGTTGGGCATATATAGAAATTTGTGGATCCCCCACTGCTTTCCCAGTTTGTATTTTAGTGGCCTAAAGAAAAATGCCTTTTCAGTTTGGCCAGTCCCTCCCGTAACTGTAGCATAATCATCCCTTACAGGCATCAAGGCTGTATTTAGAACCGAGTATCTTGTCCCAGGAAGGTACTCGCTTCTAAAGGTTGACTAGGAATTTCCCTTCTTTTTCCATTTCTCCCAGCTTTAGTTTTACAACCAGAGAGCCTGCTGGGGTAGTCTCCTCCAGCCCCCCCTAATCCTCTTGCACATGGGCAACCACCCCTCCTCTCCTTTGATTCCCTTGACCATTCTCTTTCTGCTTTGGAAAGTCCTTCTTCCAATGGCTCTGTTTCTTACAGTTTGCACATTGATTTCTGCCGGATCGAGGAGGGCCTTGCCTGGGTGCTCCCTGCCCGCTTTCACGTCTTTCTTTCCGTTCCTCCTGCACTATTGCTATTAAGTTTTTCATCCCTTGTTTATCCCCTTCTTCTCTGTTGCTAAAGACTCTCCAAGCCTCCTCCAATAAGTTTCTAAATTCCGTATATCTTCTTCTCAGACTTTTTAGAGTTTGCATCAAATATCCCCCTTGGACTGTCCCAAAAATAGATTAATTAGTTGTTGTATCCCTCTCGGATTTCCTGCAGTCAGGATGACCCTCCCCGAGAGTTCTTTTTTCCCAGCCCGACGGTGGAAGAAAGAGTCGGAATTCTTCAGCTCTGGTTCACAAGGCTGTTTATTGTCTCTTATCTAAACCATTCTTTTTCAGACCTGCAGAGGCCTGATCTGCAGGTCTGTCATGGGCACGCTGCCCACCCCTGGGCTGGTGTCTACATTTTATACGAGGAATTACATGTACTTTATTTGTCATTGTTTTCCAATACCTATCACCTCTGTTAGACTGTCTACTTCTAGTCTAAACCAATCCAAATGTGCCACCATCACCAAGAAGATGGAAGCTAGGAAGAAGAAGGAAGAAAAATAGGACAATGCCCAAATCCCTCCATCTTGCCTCCTAGACCCCCTCTAGTAAAATCCCTGAAATTCCACTTTTCACCCTAGGATTAATTCATTATCACTCTACTTAAACTTCCGTGACTTGTGATTCTTCATACAAGGTTGGTAATTTGCTCCATGGGTAAAGATCAAAATCCCAAGTGTCTCTGGCTTCCTGCCAGGATTCCCCAGCCCTCTGCCAGGGGCACGTGTCATCCAGGGCACCCAGAGGGGTGTCCTGGGTTCCAGCATATCCCCAGATCAGATGCAGGGTCCAGTGGTGCATAGCGTCGCATTGTGTTTCTCAGGTGGTCTAGGAACTCTCTGGGGGATTCTGAGGGTGCCTGTTTAATAGCATATAAAGCTGACCAATTTATAGTTTCAGGCGTTGCTCTTTCCACTCCCAATGTAAGACAATCCTGATAATTTTTTAGCCTCTGTCTTTGTACTGGTTGGTTCAGGTTCCAGCCTGGGTCCTGGAAGTGGAAAATGTTCCTTTAGATCCCCTGGTTGTTGTGTAAAGTGGTCTGCTACCTGGTTCCCGGCTGTCTCTAAAACCATCTAGCTTTCTGTTTCAGTGAATGTGTCTAATAACAATTGAATAGCACCCCAGTCTGGATTGTGCTACTTCATAATGTATCCTAGATGTTTAGCAGTATTTATTTGATCATTTTGGTAATTTCCTGCAATCCTTTTCCAAGCTTCCAAATCAAGGGTGGAGAAGGGCACCTTAACTAATATCTTTTCTCTGCCTGGTTTTACTGTCTCCTGCAAAGGGGCCTGCAGTATTTGTCCTCTGGTTTGGGATGCTATTGGGCTGCCTGGAGGGGTTGGAGCTGGTGTCTTCTCCAAAGGAGGAGTAGGAGTAGGAGTAGGAGTAGTAGTGGAAGAGGTCGACTTGGTGGTGGAGGTGGTGGAGGTGGTGTAGATGGAGCCCCTCCCAAGTCTCTAGCCCTTCCCCCCTGCCCTCCCAAGTGAGGGGCAAATAGGTCAGCTAGATCTTGTTCTTGTTCCTCTAGTGCTGTGCGATAAACTTTATCTGTCCTGCTGCATCTCTGTCTTATGCTACAGGCCGAGCAGCCCCATTTCAGTTCTCCCATTTTGCTTCTGTTTTCTCTTTCAAGAGCCAAAACGAGGGGGCTCTGATGCCACAGTCCCTTTGCCAATCAGGGTTATTTTGGAGGGAGAAAAACATATCACAATAAGAAACCTCCTCCCATTTCCCTTCCCTCCACAGAAACAACATTAGCTGTAACAGGGTATTCTATTCCAATGTACCTGTAGGAGGCCACCTTGCCCCATCCTCCAGGTGATAGAATGGCCACCAATGGGAGCAATATATAATTAGGCTTTTTAAAATTTTGAGTGCCCCCTTTGCCTGCTATTTCTCTCCAATGTGCTAAGACACACCCTAATGGGCTGGCTTTAGGTACTTCCTTACTCTGCCTTGTTCCCATGATGTCTTTTTAGAGCAAGCTTTAGCTTATTCAGTTCCAAATGTCCAGATGTGAGTCTCAAATCAAAACTCCTTTTTTCCCCCCCTTCTTCTGAGTTATTTTTAAAAAGTAATAATTAATCAAATAATCAATGTATAGAAATATTTATAACCAATTTAACAATCAATAATATTTTAATTAATTAAATGTTATTTACATTAAATACAACTTAATTTAATAATTAATATATAACAATCCACCATTAACTTTTCCTTGTTTGTTGTTTTCTCAGTCCCACACAAAGTTACAAACTCCTATGGGTACAATCCAAACCACTGGGGAGAAAAGAAAAGGAAAAAATTCCTTAATTCTTCCTTTTGATACGGCGGTGCCACTCCTTTATCCTTTCCCAATCCTCTTCAAAGATGTCTTCCCATGTCTCAGGGTCTAGGTGACTTTTTCCACAGATTAAATTCACTATTTCACACTTTGCATGTACCTCTTGGTTATAGTATCTTGGCAGTTCAGGGGTGCATGCATGGCATGCAGGTCTCTGTCTATATGAAACACAATACCACCTCCTCTGACACTTTCTGCACTGAAGGAGAACCCAAGCTGTGTGCCAGTCTGGCTCCCAGTGAAAAGCTGTCAGTCTGCACACAAAACAAGGAATCACCCCTTCAAGCCCCCAGGTCAAGGCGTTTCTAAGCACTCTTTCAGCTGCGGGGTGTTCCCAGTCAAAGGCTCGATAGCAACGTGTTGAACTGCGGTATATCCCTCCCAAGAACACTCTGTCTCTCCCTCCGTCCTCCCGTTCTATGACTCCCCAGACCCTGACGGATGAAGAGACTGACTGGGTTCAAGCTGCAACCACCTGTGTAGAGCATGTCTCGGAGGCCGGGCTCTCCCAGCCCAGGCTTGAAGTTAGGCAGCCACCGTGGGCAAATCACCTCTCACTTGTAGAAAAAAAAAAAAACAAACCCCAAAACAACCCCAGCACACCCCTTAATGCAAAGGCTCTCCTAGTAACAGCTGTCAAGACTGAAGGGCAGTGTTATCGCACAGCAAACACTTAACTCTTAGCCCAGGCGGGCTTGCTGGCTGCCTTCAGGTGGTTCCTGCCCCTTACCAACCAGCGGCGCTTGCTTGCAAATGCCGACTTGTGCCGTGCTCCTGCTAGCTGTGCTATCAGCTAGCAGTGTTCAAAGCAACCCTACAAACCGCGGCTGATGCCCCGAGTGCCTGCCAGCCGTGCTGTCGGCCCGCTGCGCCAAGAGCAATTTGGCAAGGCCCAGCTCATGGCCCTGCACCACGCTGGCCCCGCTCATTGGAGCCGCCCTGCACCACGCATGTGCTGCCGGCCAGGGGCTGCCTGCGCTGGGCATGCGCTGCTTGCTCTCCCAGGCGCTGCCGGCTGGCCGCCGCTGCCCCGGCTTTGCGCCGCCTCTGCCTGCCGCGCCGACCTGCGCCACGCTCACGGCGACCCGGCGCCCTTGAAATGTTCTTTGAAAAACCACAGTTACCAGAGAAACTAAACCAAGACGTCACTCCCCGCAGCGTGTTTCACCGTTCACTCACACACACAAGCACGCACGTCCAGACGTGATAACCATACACAATCACAGTTCAAACCAACGCTCCGCCAGCTGCTCTGTCAGCTGGGGACCCCCCGCCACCGGCCTCTCCCCGGCAGACGATTGCTTGCAAACTGCTTGTGCAAAACTGCACACAAAGACGTCTCTTATGTGACTTATCAGTAGCCAACCCTAAAAAAAAGAAAGGAATACATACCACTTCTGTCCATCAACTTGGAGACAGAGGAGCTCCTTAGTCTAGGCTTCCTGAATTCCCTGGTCTTCTCCTGGCCTTATGAGTAGAAAAGTGATCTGTAGCTATGATATTTTATTAAAAATCCTTTTCTAGGATTTTTCCCCTCCTGAGGAGCTGAGGGCCCCAGGAAAGAATTGCATACAATAACTATCTGCTGCTGTGGAATGCAACAGGTGCATCTTCCATTGGTCCATGTGGATTGTTTTCACTTGATGACCAATCACAGCCAACTGTGTTGAGCCTGTGAGCAGTCACAGATTTTTGTTATGCATTCCATTCTGTTCTTCTTCTTTGTAGCCTTCTGGTCATTTTTTCCTCTCTGTTGTTTTAGTGTAGTTTTAACGTAGTATTTTAATAGAAAATATAATAAATCAGCCTTCTGAAATGGAGTCAAGCCTCATGTCTCCACACCTGGGGTGTTCTCCCCAACAAATTATCCATTTTTTTTAAGGCTGCAAAGTTAAACAGGTTGGGCCAGTTGCTGAGAGTTGAAATGTTGACTATTTGTTGTTGATAGCTTCATGTAGCAATCACCTCTTGTTAATAGTTTTTCTTCAATTACCTGTTAATGGTTAGAAATCAAGCGCAATTGTCCCCCTGCTGCTTCCCCAGAGCCTGCAGATAGCAGGGTGGGGGGGGTGACATCAGAGCTAGTATGCAGATGAGAATGCATTTCACCAAATTTTGCAATTTTTCTGGAAAAAAATTCCTAAAAACAAGAAGCCAACATGGAATTATGAAACCTAAGTAATGTCTGAAGATGAAGAACTTAATCCAGTATCTGCTAAGATCCTTTTTACTTTTCACCCTAACCTGAAAGGATGTCAGCAAGAAAGAGGATCTGGAATGTTAGTCCAAAAAAGCGGAATTCCCACTACTCCCTCGAGGACGGAAGCCCCAGCTCTGCCTGCATACCAGCGGACACAGCTGCATCATCCTCCTCCTCCGTGCCACTCCTGGGAGCAGCGGGGGTGCGGGCGACCTGTCCTTTCTCCCCAGCCTGAGCTGAATGTTTTTAATAAAGGCATTAAAAAGGAGAAAGATCTCCTGCCCTGTTTATGACACTGGTATTGTCCTTCATAGCAAGAAGCTTCAGAAATTTGCATTTTCCTATGCCCTTTGTACCTTGGCAGAGGTTTCTTAAGTAAAAGGTTAAAATTCAACACATAATTCTACAATTTAAAATTTAAATGCTTAGTCCATATATTGCCAACTTAATTGAACCCCCCAAAACCTCCATTTCAACAGCAGCCCCTGCCTGGATTCTGCCTGCCCACACCGTGGGCATCCACGGCTCCTCCTGGGCATGGAGCTCAGTCAGTGCTGGTGCTGGGTGGGCTTTGCTGCTGCTGCCACCTGGACACTGGGGTGACCGCTTGTCCTGGGTCGCAGTGTAAAGATGTATTCTAATGCCATCCTCAAGAGCTGCTGAAACCTGGAGGGGCATTGTTTCTTCCTTATCTCCTGTTAATGGGCCCATCAATGTCTTGCCACATGACTCAGAGATAACTCCCTCCCAGAGCCATTTCTGTTTCATGGCTAATCAAGGACCCACAGCTTCAGGCAGAATGATATCAGCCCACTGTGAGATGCTCTGCCCATGGGGGAGGAGCTAAGCATCCCCAGCTGGATATAATCTGGGTTTTGGGACACAACAAGCAGTCTTTCCACTGGATTCCCAGAGGAACCGTCGCCCTTACCCACTGCTTTTCCAGAGGATGAGAGCTACCAGATTGTTTCTACAGGATCACCACTTCCACAAGTCCATTTCATCTGGACGGCTACCACCACCCTAACTAGCAGGGTGTCAGCAGGCTGTATTCTGACCCTGTCAGTGGTTTTTCTTTTGTATTATTGCATGTGGTTTGGGTTTTTTTCCCTTTTTCTTATAAATTGTATTTCTGACTTGGAGTCTCTCACTGGTTTTGCTTCCCAACCAGAACAAAGATCCTTCTCTTTATTTAAACAGAAGAATGGGCCATTGCCTACTCTGCAAGCGGGGGGGTGGGGGGGAGGGGTGGGGGGGTGTCACCTTCAGTGAATCCTAGAGGGCAAAGCCAGGGGTCTCAGAGGCAGAGGGAGGGATGTGTTGGTCTCAGGAAGGGCTGGAGGGTGCTGGGCTGATCCTGGGGTCCCTAGAGGTACTCGAGTTGGCTGGGATGGGACAGACAAAGATAAAAAAAGGGATGAAGGCAGCTTGGGGAGGCCCATGGGGAGAGCAGGTGGCAGTGGGATCTACGGGGTAAAAGGAGGTTCCCTCTTAGAATGTTGTTCTGGGGTCCTCTTCACAGAAGACTTGAGAGGGCTGTCCAGGCCGTTCCTGCTGCTGGAGGAGCTGCTCACGCTGTCTGGCTGTGAGGTGCAGCCACCGTCTTCCAACTCCTGTCCTGAGGTGCTCCTGTGCAGAGAGGAGGTGGCTGAGGCCCCAGCTGCCAGTGGCACACAGGGACCCTCGTGCACAGCAGGGCCCAGAGCTGGCAAGGCTCCCCAGCACGGCTGGAGCTGCTGGCACAGCTGGGCCCAGCTGGACAGCTGCCCCTCAAGGCCCCGGCCAGCAGGGCACGGCTCTGGGCAGGGTCCCTGGCCAGGAGCGGGCCCCAGAGCACCTCTGCCTTTCAAGGGCAATCTCGGCCCTGCTCTTTCTCCTCCCCGCCCCTCTCTGCCTCTGCCCCGTGCCCCTGGTGCTGCTCTTGGCCAGGCAGCCTCAGTGGGAGCCAGCACTGGCTGCAGCCCCAGCGGGGCCCCCAGGACAAGGCCCAGCAATTGAGAGGCCAATGGAAGCACTGGGCAGCAGCAGAACCCTCAGCAGAGTTATTTGGACAATCATGGGCTGGCCACAACTCCACTGCAGCCTCAATGGGAATGCTCCCTGTCCACGCTGGACTTTGAGAAGAAGCTGTTGGAGGGGGCAGGCAATAAAACACTCACTGTTTTCTGTTCCAGGAATACCAGATTCCAAAGCAGCATAATATGAAGACAAGCTCCAAATAAAGCATGCCTGCCAGAAACCCTAGCCAGCAGCCGGTTCCCTGACAGAAACCCCTTCCGAGGCCATCCTGGGCATTGGGAACAGGTCTTGTGGTGCCGGCTGCATCTGTGGGAGCGATGGGGAGTGTGAGCCCGTGCTGTGCTGCACTGCTGAGCTGGCAGCACGGTGGGTACGGGCAGGACGTTCTCTGTTGCCCCAGAGCTGGGGCCTGCAGGCACCTTGCCGCCCCTTGGCACAGGCTGTGCCAGCCAACAAAGCCCAGCAGGCCGGGAGGAGAGCCCGGGGGCAGCGCAGCTGCTTGGGCAGTGGCTGCTGCCAGGGACACGGGCCAAAGCCATCCCTGAGCAGCCACTGTCACCCCTGGCCCTCCCTGCCCCGTGACAGCTCCCCCAGCCCCAGGGGACAGTCTCAGGCCCTGTCAGGACCCAGCGCAGCCCCTGCCCAGTCGGGAGCCAGGGCTGGCTCTGGCCCTGGGCTGGCGGCAGGGCTCCTGCTCGGGGCTGCTCCTGTGCCTTGGGCCTCTGGGCACTCAGGGCCAGCTCCGCAGCAGCTGCAGCGCCAGGGACGTTGCTGCACCAGTCCCGTTTCCCCGGGGCTCTGAACCAGCTTGAGGCCTGGAAGCCCAGGCGCCTCCAGCTTTGGCTGCTGCCGGGCTGGGCAAGGGCAGGCCCTGGGGGAAGAGCTGCTGCCACACAGCCCCGGCCAGGGCTGAGCCCGGCACAGCAATTACCTGCTGTGCCTGTGCCCGTGTCTGGCTTTGCCTTCCTTCCTGCAGCTAGGGCTGCCAATGAGCCACTGCTTCTCCCTGAGTGTTCCTCCTCCTGAACAGCCTTTTGGTCCATCACTTGAAAAAGGAAAAAAGGGACAACTGGATCAAATGGAAATATTCCCCACTGGGTATGTGTCATCTTCATCAGGAAATGCTTGTCAAAGTCACAGGTAAAGATCAGGAAAAAGCCCAGGTAACTGGGGCTAGGCCAGTGCACTCCCTTGAGCAAACAGCTGCACCTCCTGATCTTCTCAGAGACTGGGAAATGGCAGGGGATCTCAGGCCCACGGTACAGTTGGGGTACCCTATCAGCTAATGCCAAATTCCATCCTGCAGAGGCTGGGGAGGAATTGCAGCCAGGCCAGGCTGGGAAACAGCCCTGCAGGGTGTGAAAGCAGCAGCAGGGCAGCGGGGCTGCCATGGATCCCTTCCTGCTGTGCCGGGCACGGCGTGTCCAGATGTGCAGCCAAAGACTCCGGCTGCCGAGTCCATGGGGAAGCATGAGAGAAATGCACCCACCTTGTCCTCCGGGTGCTTCCTTCTGTGTTTCTGTCAGAAATTCATCTGCTTCATGAGACTTTTTAGCTGCAGTATCTTGGGTCTTCCCTTTTGGAGGACCTGAAGAGAAAGTAGTTCCATTTCCCAGGAATGGATCCCACAAAAGCGGGGCTCAGCCTGTGGGGTCGCAGGGACACACTACTCACCCCTGCCATGGGAGCTGGGTTGGGGCCAAGCATCCAGCCCTGGAGCTTGAGAAGTCCTCCCTGCAGACACACCTGTAACACAACAGCCACAGAAGCTTCTGCCATCTCTGCTGATCTGCACGGGCACCACTGAGCCGCAGGAGCGGTGAGGGGATCGTGCAGGGCGCAGGCACACACATGCATGGTTCTGTGCTGGCACCTGCAGCGCTGCCCCCCTGGCCCAGCTTTGGGCTCTGAGCTGGCAGCTCTCCCAGGGGAAAGGCCTTGACCTACCCTCAGCATCTCCCAGAGCCTCAGTCCTGGATGTGGGGCCTTCACCAGCAGGTTCAGCTGCAAAGAAAGGCAGGACAGAAGAGCTCCTGTGGCACTGCAGAGATCCTCAGGCTGCCCACAAGGCTCAGCCCCGGGGCACAGCCCTGGGCCCGGCCCCTTCCCTCTCTGCTCTTCTCTGTGGCTGCACAGAGCACACGGAAGGACACACTGGCACAGCACACGGGAGGAAGATTGAAAGCTAAATGCTCCTTCCTCCCACTGACAGCGATCCTGTGGGATCCAGAAGGGATCCAGAAGGGAGCAGGGCAAGAATTTCAAAATCCTTCAGCCCTTACATAATGTTAAGGGAAATGGCTTATGAGTGAGCTCTTGTCACATTGATCCTGATTATTCTGTCAAGAAAGGCACACGGAGGAATAGCCTCCAGCATCCTCCAGGAATTTCAAGCCATTTTCCAGCAGGGCTTCCAAAAAATCCAAGTCATGATTCCAGTCTTGAAGGGATCAGAGATCAGAACGATATCAGTGGCATTCTGGGATCCCCTTCTGCCACAGGGAACTGGGCACTGCCAGGAGGTCGGCTAAGGCCGTGGGAGCCAGATGGGAATAGACATGGCCAAAGCAGCACAGGGGCCTGGGGAGCTCTGGGCTGGCTCCTGGTCACTCTCCACACTCTTTCCCTGCACTCAGCAACATCCCAGGGAGGGGTGGCTGGAGCAGCCCAGGGCCCCGGGGCTCTCTCCTTCACATACAAAAGCCCTGGGGCAAACTGCAGCAGGCAGTGCCACAGCTATCCATCCCTCCCTCTGTCCCTCCTGCCCTCCTTCTGTGGGGAAACCCCCCAGATCCCAAGGGCAAACAGCCAGGCCCTCTCAGGACACACTGGAGCCTTGCTCTCCCCCTCTGTCCTTTCCCCACCGTGGGCACCCCGTGCAGTCGCTGTCAGGTTTCAGGACATGTCTCCCATGGAGGGACCCCAGCAGGACTGCTCAGTATCCGAGTGCCCTGAGCCTGCTCGGGATAATTCCCCTGGGCTGTGCCGCTCTAGTCCAGGCTGTGCCTGCACTGCCAAGCAGCAGAGAGGGCAGCTCAAGTCTCAGCAGGGCTCAGGCCCAGAGGCACAGCAATTACCTCCTGTGCCTGTGCCTGGCATGGCCTCTGTTCCTTCAGCAGAGGCTGGCACGGAACCACTGCTTCCTCCGGGAAATGCTTCCTTCTGCACAGGCTCTCCTTTCATTTCTGGAAAATGGAAAAGAGACAGCTGGATCAGATGGAAACATTCCTCACTGGGAATGGGGAAGGTGACAACTTCAGGAAGCATCACTTGTGAAAGGAATGCATAAGGATCAGAAAACACCCAGGATTTTGGGACAACCCAAGGCTGCTTCCTTCCCCAAACAGCCCCAAAATCTGATCTGCCTGGACACCAGGAAATTGCAGGGCATCTGAGGGTGGGCATGGCCTGTGGTGCAATTGGGGCTGTCTGCCAGCTGATGCCAAATGCCTTCCTGCAGAGGCTGGGCAGAAGCTGCAGCCAGGCCAGGCTGGGAAACAGCCCTGCAGGGCGTGAAAGCAGCAGCAGGGCAGGGAGGCTGTCATGGACCCCTTCCTGCTGTGCCGGGCACAGCGTGTCTAGATGTGCAGCCAAAGCCCCCGGCTGTTGAGTCCCAGGGGAAGCATGAGGGAAATGCACCCACCTTGCCTTCTCTGCAGACATTCCTTCAGCATTTGCCACATGACTTCTAATGGGTCCTGGAATTTCTTGCCTGCCATGTCTTTGGTCTCTCCTGTCGGAGGACCTTAAGAGAAAGTAGTTCCATTTCCCAGGAATGGATCCCACAAAATCAGGGCTCAGCCTGAGGGGTCAGCAGGGACACACTACTCACCCCTGCCATGGGAGCTGGCTTTTTGTGCAGCATCCAAGGTAGGAGTTGGTGGAGTTGTCCCTTCAGACACGGCTGTAAAACAACAGCCAGAGAAGCTTCTGTCACCTGTTTCTTACCAGTCAATCAAACATTACGCCTTGGTGGGACAGTGAGAACATACCTGCAGAATGCCCAGAGGGCTTCACAACTTCAGAGCGCCAGGCTAATGGAGGAACCGTCCCAGCATCCCAGTCTGGAAGCAAACCAAGATGAGAACTGTTTCCATTGTGTGCCAGGGCTGGCTCTGGCCCTGGGCTGGCAGCAGGGCTCCCGCTCGGGGCTGCTCCTGTGCCTTGGGCCTCTGGGCAGTCAGGGCCAGCTCCGCAGCAGCTGCAGCGCCAGGGACGTTGCTGCACCAGTCCCGTTTCCCCGGGGCTCTGAACCAGCTCCAGAGGCCTGGAAGCCCAGGCGCCTCCAGCTTAGGCTGCTGCCGGGCCGGGCAAGGGCAGGCCCTGGGGGAAGAGCTGCTGCCACACAGCCCCGGCCAGGGCTGAGCCCGGCACAGCAATTACCTGCTGTGCCTGTGCCCGTGTCTGGCATTGCCTTCCTTCCTGCAGCAGGGGCTGGCACCGAAGATGGAGTGCTTCCTTCAAGAAATGCCACCTTCCACTGAAGCACTATGTCCATCTCTTGAGAAAGGAAGGGAGACAGCTGCATCAGATGGAGCTGTTTCCCACTTGGGCAGTGGCATCAGAGGGAATATTTGTGAAATTTATGGTGCAGGAAAATGGCCAGATTACAGTGGCATGATGAGAGCACTTCCAGCTCCAAACAGCCACCCTTTTCCTAATCTGCAGGGCTGGATATTGTGGGGGATCTCAGGGTGTGTTACAGTTTGGGCATGGCCTGTCAGCTGATGCCAAATGCCTTCCTGCAGAGGCTGGGCAGAAGCTGCAGCCAGGCCAGCTGGGAAACAGCCCTGCAGGGCGTGAAAGCAGCAGCGGGGCAGCAAGGCTGCCATGGATCCCTTCCTGCTGTGCCGGGCATGGCGTGTCCAGATGTGCAGCCAAAGCCCCCGGCTGCTGACTCCCAGGGGAAGCATGCGGGAAATCCCCCCACCTTGTCTTGTCTGCAGGGGTTCCTTCAGCTCTTGCCTCATCTGTTTGGATGGTTCCAGGGAGATCTTATCTGTTGTGTCTAGGATCTTCCCTGTTGGAGAACCTTAGAGAAAAATAGTTCCATTTCCCAGGAATGGATCCCACAAAAGCAGGGCTCAGCCTGTGGGGTCAGCAGGGACACACTACTCACCCCTGCCATGGGAGCTGGACTTATGTGCAAAATCCAAGGTAGGAGCTGGAGAAGTCCTCCCTGGAGACACATCTGTAACACAACAGCCACAGAAGCTTCTGTCACCTGGTGCCTGCCTGGTTGTCAGCAATCCCTCCTTGCAAGCACACTGAGAACATACCTGCAGGAGGCTCCAAGGGCTTCAAAACTTTATTCATCCAAGGTAATGGAGACGCCTTTCCAGCAACCTCATCTAGAACGGAGCACGGATGAGAACATTTTTCAGTGTGTGCTGGGATCCCCTTCTGCCACAGAGAACTGTGCACTGCAAGGGGGTCGGGTAAGGCTGTGGGAGCTAGACATGAATGGACATGGCCAAAGCTGTTGGGGCCTGGGGAGCTCTGGGCTGGCTCCTGATTACCCTCCACACTCTTTCCCTGCCCTCACCAACATCTCTGGGAGGGGTGGCTGGAGCAGCACAGGGCTCCGAGGATCTCTCCCTCACACACAGAGGAAATCCTCCCTAAAACATGGGGGCAAACTGCAGCAGGCAGTGCCACAGCTATCCCTCCCTACCTCCCTCTGTCCCTCCTGCCCTCCTTCTGTGGGGACACCCCCCAGATCCCAAGGGCAAACAGCCAGGCCCTCTCAGGACACACTGGAGCCTTGCTCTCCCCCTCTGTCCTTTCCCCACCGTGCGCACCCCATGCAGTCACTGCCAGGTTTCAGGACATGTCTCCCATGGAGGGACCCCAGCAGGACTGCTCAGTGCCCTGAGCCTGCTCGGGATAATTCCCCTGGGCTGTGCTGCTCTAGTCCAAGCTGTGCCCGCACTGCCAAGCAGCAGAGAGGGCAGCTCAAGCCTCAGCAGGGCTCAGGCCCAGAGGCACAGCAATTACCTCCTGTGCCTGTGCCTGGCATGGCCTCCCTTCCTGGAGCTGAGGCTGGCACGGAACCACTGCTTCCTCCGGGAAATGCTTCTTTCTCCGCAGGCTCTCCTTTCATTTCTGGAGAATGGAAAAGAGACAGCTGGATCAGATGAAAACATTCCTGACTGGGAATGGGGAAGGGGACAATTTCAGGAGGCATCACTTGTGAAAGGAATGCATAAGGATCAGAAAACACCCAGGATTTTGGGACAACCCAAGGCTGCTTCCTTCCCCAAACAGCCCCAAAATCTGATCTGCCTGGACACCAGGAAATTGCAGGGCATCTGAGGGTGGGCATGGCCTGTGGTGCATTTGGGGCTGTCTGCCAGCTGATGCCAAATGCCTTCCTGCAGAGGCTGGGCAGAAGCTGCAGCCAGGCCAAGCTGGCAAACAGCCCTGCAGGGCGTGAAAGCAGCAGCGGGGCAGCGAGGCTGCCATGGATCCCTTCCTGCAGTGCCAGGCACGGCGTGTCCAGATGTGCAGCCAAAGCCTCTGGCTGCTGAGACCCAGGGGAAGCATGAGGGAAATGCACCCACCTTGCCTTCTCTGCAGACGTTCCTTCAGCATTTGCCACATGATTTCTAATGGGTTCTGGAATTTCTTGTCTGCCATGTCTTTGATCTCTTCTGGTGGAGGACCTTAAGAGAAAGTAGTTCCATTTCCCAGGAATGGATCCCACAAAATCAGGGCTCAGCCTTTGGGGTCAGCAGGGACACACTACTCACCCCTGCCATGGGAGCTGGCTTTTTGTGCAGCATCCAAGGTAGGAGTTGGTGGAGTTGTCCCTTCAGACACGGCTGTAAAACAACAGCCAGAGAAGCTTCTGTGACCTGGTTCTTACCAGTCAGTCAAACATTACGCCTTGGTGGGACAGTGAGAACATACCTGCAGAATGCCCAGAGGGCTTCACAACTTCAGAGCGCCAGGCTAATGGAGGAACCGTCCCAGCATCCCAGTCTGGAAGCAAACCAAGATGAGAACTGTTTCCATTGTGTGCCAGGGCTGGCTCTGGCCCTGGGCTGGAGGCAGGGCTCCTGCTCGGGGCTGATCCTGTGCCTTGGGCCTCTGGGCACTCAGGGCCAGCTCCGCAGCAGCTGCAGCGCCAGGGACGTTGCTGCACCAGTCCCGTTTCCCCGGGGCTCTGAACCAGCTCCAGAGGCCTGGAAGCCGAGGCGCCTCCAGCTTTGGCTGCTGCCGGGCTGGGCAAGGGCAGGCCCTGGGGGAAGAGCTGCTGCCACACAGCCCTGGCCAGGGCTGAGCCTGGCACAGCAATTACCTGCTGTGCTTGTGCCTGTGTCTGGCTTTGCCTTCCTTCCTGCAGCTGTGGCTCGCATTGAAGATGGAGTGCTTCCTTCAGGAATTGCCACCTTCCACTGAAGCACTATGTCCATCTCTTGAGAAAGGAAGGGAGACAGCTGCATCAGATGGAGCTGTTCCCCACTTGGGTGGTGGCATCAGAGGTAATATTTGTGAAATTTATGGTGCACGAAAATGGCCAGATTCCAGTGGCATGATGTGAGCACTTCCAGCTCCAAACAGCCACCCTTTTCCTAATCTGCAGGGCTGGATATAGTGGGGGATCTCAGGGTGTGTTACAGTTTGGGCTGCCTGTCAGCTGATGCCAAACGCCTTCCTACAGAGGCTGGGCAGAAGCTGCAGCCAGGCCAGGCTGGGAAACAGCCCTGCAGGGCGTGAAAGCAGCAGCGGGGCAGCGAGGCTGCCATGGATCCCTTCCCGCTGTGCCGGGCACGGCGTGTCCAGATGTGCAGCCAAAGCCCCCGGCTGCTGACTCCCAGGGGAAGCATGAGGGAAATGCACCCACCTTCTCTTGTCGGCAGGGGTTCCTTCAGGTCTTGCCTCATCTGTTTGGATGGTTGCAGGGACATCTTATCTGTTGTATCTTGGACTTTCCCTGTTGGAGTAACTTAGAGAAAAATATTTCCATTTCCCAGGAATGGATCCTACAAAAGCAAGGCTCAGCCTGTGGGGTCAGCAGGGACACACTACTCACCACTGTGATGGGAGCTGGGCTTGAGTGCAAAATCCAAGGTAGGAGCTGGAGAAGTCCTCCCTGTAGACACATCTGTAACACAACAGCCACAGAAGCTTCTGTCACCTGCTTCCTGCCCGCTTGTCTACAATTCTTCCTTGGTGGCACACTGACAACATACCTGCAGGAGGCTCCAAGAGCTTCAAATCTTTATTCATCCAAGCTGATGGAGAAGCAACCTCATCTAGAACGGAGCACAGATGAGAACACTTTCCAGGGTGTGCTGGGATCCCCTTCTGCCACAGGGAACTGGGCACTGCAAGGGGGCGGCTAAGGCCGTGGGAGCCAGATGGGAATAGACATGGCCAAAGCTGCCCAGGGGCCTGGGGAGCTCTGGGCTGGCTCCTGGTCACTTTCCACAGTCTTTCCCTGCCCTCAGCAACATCCCTGGGAGGGGTGGCTGGAGCAGCGCAGGGTCTCGGGGTTCTCTCCGTCAGACACAGAGGAAATCCTCTCTAAAAGCCCGGCGAAAACTGCAGCAGGCAGTGACACAGGTATCCATCCCTCCCTCTGTCCCTCCTGTCCTCCTTCTGCTGGGATAGCTCCCAGATCCCAAGGGCAAACAGCCAGGCCCTCTCAGGACACACTGGAGCCTTGCTCTCCCCCTCTGTCCTTTCCCCACCGTGGGCACCCCGTGCAGTCACTGTCAGGTTTCAGGACATGTCTCCCATGGAGGGACCCCAGCAGGACTGCTCAGTACCCGAGTGCCCTGAGCCTGCTCGGGATAATTCCCCTGGGCTGTGCCGGTCCAGTCCAGGCTGTGCCTGCACTGCCAAGCAGCAGAGAGGGCAGCTCAAGCCTCAGCAGGGCTCAGGCCCAGAGGCACAGCAATTACCTCCTGTGCCTGTGCCTGGCATCGCCTCCCTTCCTTCAACAGATGTTGGCACAGAACCACTGCTTCCTCCGGGAAATGCTTCCATCTGCACAGGCTCTCCTTTCATTTCTGGAGAAGGAAAAGGGACAGCTGGATCAGATGGAAAAATTCCTCATTGGGAATGAGCCATGGATCCCACCCGCTGAGCCGGGAACCATGCGTTCAGATGTGCAGCCAAAGCCCCTGGCTGCTGCGTCCCAGGGGAAGCATGAGGCAAATGCACCCACCTTGTCCTCCCTGCAGCATTTTCTTCAGCACTTGCCTCATCTGTTTGGATGGTTCCAGGGATATCTTCTCTGTTGTGTCTTGCATCTTCCTCTTTGGAGGAACTTAGAGAAAAATATTTCCTTTCCCAGGAATGCATCCCACAAAAGCAGTGCTCAACTTGTGGGGTCAGCAGGGACAGACTACTCACCCCTGCCATGCAGACTGGTCTTGTTGGCAATAACCACCAACGTACGGATGAATCTCCTCCCTGCAGACACACCTGTAACTCAACAGCCACAGAAGCTTCTGCCATCTCTGCTGATCTGCACGGGCACCACTGAGCCGCAGGAGCGGTGAGGGGATCGTGCAGGGCGAGGGCACACACGTGCATGGTTCTGTGCTGGCACCTGCAGCGCTGCCTCCCTGGCCCAGCTTTGGGCTCTGAGCTGGCAGCTCTCCCAGGGGAAAGGCCTTGCCCTACCCTCAGCATCTCCCAGAGCCTCAGTCCTGGATGTGGGGCCTTCACCGGCAGGTTCAGCTGCAGAGAAAGGCAGGACAGAAGAGCTCCTGTGGCACTGCAGGAGATCCTCAGGCTGCCCACAAGGCTGAGCCCCGGGGCACAGCCCTGGGCCCGGCCCCTTCCCTCTCTGCTCTTCTCTGTGGCTGCACAGAGCACACGGAAGGACACACTGGCATTGCACACGGGCGGAAGATTGAAAGCTAAATGCTCCTTCCTCCCAATGACAGTGATCCTGTGGGACCCCTCAGGGCTCCAGAAGGGAGCAGGGCAAGGTTTCCAGATTCTTTCAACCTTAAGATTATGTTAAGGGAAATGGTTTGTAAATGAGCTTTTGTTGCATTAATCCTGATTATTCACTCAGGAAAGACAGAATGAAAACTTGCCTCCAGCATCCTCCAGGAACTTCAAACCATCCTTCATCAGGACTTCCTGAAAACCCATGTCACGATTCCAGTCTAGAAGGGAGCAGAGATCAGAACCATTTCCATGGTGTGCTGGGATCCCCTTCTGCCACAGGGAACTGGGCAATGCAGGGGTGTTGGGTAAGGCTGTGGGAGCCAGATGTGAATGGACATGGCCAAAGCTGCACAGGGGCCTGGGGAGCTCTGGGCTGCCTCCTGGTGACTGTCCAGCCTCTTTGCAGGCCCTGTGCAACATCTCTGGAGGGGTGGCTGGAGTAGCCCAGGGCCCGTGGGGTCTCTCTCCCTCCCACAGAGGAAACTCTCCCTAAAGCCCTGGGCAAAACCATCCCCAGTGCTTCACTTCCCAGGGAGCAGGGAGCGCTGTCCCAGGAAAGGGCAGCCAGGCTGCCGGCTCACCTGCTCGCCGCGCTTGCAGCGGAGCAGCCTGGGCAGCCCTGGCAGGCAGGGCCACGGCCAGGAGCAGCAGGAGTAGGAGGCGCAGAGCAAGGGCCATGCTGCCCTGTCCTCCGCCAGTCCCGCAACTCTTGCTGCCACCGCTGTCCCGACACCGCTGTCCCAATGTCAGCACTGCTGCTGCCACCGCCGCTGCTGCCGCAACAGTTGTGCTCAGGGACTGACTGCTGGCTCCTTGTGCTGCTGTGCAACCATGGGGCTCTGGCACCTCTGGCACCTCTGTGACCTCAGGGCCTGCTGCGAGCTCAGCCTGCTGTGACCCCAGAGCCCTGCTGTGACCTCATGGCCTCAGCTGTACCCCCAGAGTGTGTGCCCGTCCGCATGAATGGACTGCCCTGATTGTCAATATTTTGCTTCATCAAAGGGCCATTGCTCAGCAAAACCTTTCTTTTGCCTGCTGACATTGCTGGCCAGGCTGCGTCCCTCAAGATGCTCTTGATTGTTGCAGTTCAAATTTATTTGATTGATTTCATTTTAAGTGTTGTTTAAGGGCTCTGTTGTGCCCCCATTTTTTTCCTGAGTTGGTTTACCTGTGAGTTTTACCCTCCCTCCAAACTGTCCCTCGTGCCCTTCCCCACCCCTTGTTCCAGCTCTTTCCCTGCCTGTCAAGGCAACCCAGCCCCTTGGTTCCCCAACCTTTGGGCCAATCCCTTACTGCAACTCCCCTTTGGAATTCCCCTACTCCTGGGAGCCCCATTGGCCCTTGTGACCCATCCTCTCCACCCTCCTACCCCAATTGGCCCCAGACACTTGATGTAATCCCCTCACTCCTCTCCTGAGGATTCCCTATTGGTTCATTGTTTGCATCCACCCCATGACTTGTATGTGTACAAAACCCCTTGGGCAGTACAGCTAGGGGCTTCTCATCCTGTTCTCTTCACCTGGACTAAGGTGTTCCTTGCAGAACCTGAAGACAGGGAGCCTCCTCCTTTCTCCTGTGCTTCGTTCCTGTCGTGGCTTGTGTCTGGCACTGGAGAGCAAGTGGCACTAAAGGCTCTGCCTCTGGTAAATCCCCATAGCGAGGCAGTTCCCGACTCCTGCCGTAGTGCCGGAGTTGTAAGAGCTAGCCCAGGTTCCAGCACTCACTTCACTAATGTACCGAAGTGAGTACCTTCTTCAGTGCCTGCTCTGGTGCTCTGCCAGCTCACACAGCAGAGTGTGATTCACATACTGCAGCCCAGAGTCAGGTTGTTGCAACATTGAAATGGGTGTGGTTGGCAGGATGGCTGGCCATAAATCACTACAGAACTAAAGCATATGCGTGCACGGTCCCAGGCTGGACTTGAATAGACACAGGAATTGTGGAAAGATGAGGACAAGATAGCAGAGAACAATGGAAAAGCCAGCTGAAAAGGAGGACATGCTAAAGGAGTTATTTGTGCACATTTGGGGGTATATTTTTCTTGGGTGCAAAGCAAAGTGAAAAGCTCCTAAATGCCCAAAAGATGAGAACTGTGTGTGGTAAATAGGTATGATTCATGCTGACAACATTGAAAGAGTAATCAATACTGATACAGTAATTAATATTTGGAAATAATAAAACAGTTAAAGGTGTAATGCCAAGCAAGAAAGGGAGAGGAGGGGTTATCCCTCTCCCCACCGTTCTCCTGCAGCTGTTCAGAACAGGAAGAAGGAAGAGATAACAATGACTGAATTAAGTTGGAAGAGAGGAGAATTTGGTTGGACACCAGGCAAATGTTGATTATATGAGATTCACATCTTTAATGTTAGAACACAATATTGGCTTATACAGTACCAGCTTGGTGCGCATGTGTAATCCAAAAGATGAACTACAGGACATGGATGAAGAGGAGAGGCCTTCCTCAAAGAAGATCCCCAAAGAGTGGTACAACTTACTTAAAGAAGTGTGGAGCATGCGTGGTAAAGGTGATGATGAGGGCGGTGATACAAGTGTGATGAATTGAAAATGGGAGGAGATGGTAATGACATACAGCATAAAAAGGGGAATTTTGTCTTCACAAGCTAGTCCGTGAGGTGACGGGGGTCCAAAAGCCCTGCACTCCATACCCCAGGCATACCCCGCATGGTTAGTTTTGCTTATACGCTATTATCAGGACCAAATTATTCGTAATTTAAACCAAATTATATAGTCAGTGTTTCGAGTTTATTCAATTGTATATATATTAAGTTACATAATTAAAATTGCTGTTTTATTTAATTTTGTTTGGGTTTGTTTTTTTGTTTTTTTTGATTGGAAAACTTGGCAAATATAACATGTGGAATGTCCTCCACAGCAGAGTGTCAGACCTCTGAATCTTTTTAAACAATTTTATCAAGGTAGAACTGTGGCAGCTTCAGCTGGTGCCTCTGGAGGACCTTGAACAAAGAACGCCTGAGCTTTTCTACCCTCCCAGGTGATGTGTGATAGTCTGGGGTCTTCCTGCTGTGTCCGAGTGCCAGGCCACTGGCTGGCACCACAGGTCCCCAGACCCTCTGCAGAGGCATCCGTCTCCTAGAGTCAAGTTTAGTCTGTCACATTTGGCTTTTCTCTCTGATCCACCACCAGGACCAAAGATCACACGGTCGTGAGGATGTAAAAAAGCCTGTTCCTTCTGGAACATTGCTGTTGCGTGACAGCCGTGCAGGCAGAGTGGGCAGCTGTAGGGATACTGACTCGTTTCCCTGGTCCCAGCCGTGCTGCATCCATCGAGCTGCTGGGTGTTGGTGCTCGCTGGGACGCGGCCCGGCCCGGCACCACGGGAGTTAGGAAGGAATCCCCACGTGTTAAAGCAGACGATTTAGCCAGGGATTTTAAGTTGTTTCTCAGTTAACCTTGTAAAAGGCCAAAACAAGTCTCCTATGAATTCTGTCCCTGTCAAGTTCAGTTCTGCCCCGAAATCCCCTCAGCATTCTCAGGGCAGTGGCAGGAGCCGGGTGCTGGCCCGGAGCCCCGCTGGCCGGGGAGAGCACGGCCCAGAGCGAGCCCCTGCTGCCCGGGATGGCCACAGGCCCGGGGGAGCCTGGCGGGCAACGCCAGGGCCCTGTCCAGGGCTCCTGGGGCTCCTCTGGCACCTGTTCCGTCCCCTCAGGCGCTGAGCGGTGCCCGTCCCGCGGGGCTGTCTGTGCCCGGCCCCAAAAGAGGCAGGGCCGGGGCTGTGGCCCCTGGGCTGGCGGTGCTGCCTGCCCGGTGCTCAGCACCGCCCGTGCCGTGCCGATGCAGCGTGACCCGGCGGGGCAGCTCCGCCTCGGCGCCTCGCCACCGCCATCCCGGCACGGCGGCTGGCCCTGGGCCGCGGCAGCCCCGAGCCGCACGGGCCCGGGAGGGACTGCCGGAGGTCCCCGTCCCCTGCGTGCCTCAGCAGACACTCCAGCCCCACTGTGTGGCAGCAGGAGGGACACAAAGCACCTGCACGCTTACGAGAGTCCACAGCCCTTTCTACATGTGAAATGAGACCTCAGAACCGTGACATGTGCCTCAGGAGAGATCCCAGCACCCTGCACACCTTGGGAGAGATCCCAAACCCTCTGGATGACTCACACAGGATTCCAAATCCCTTGCATGACTTGAAGTGGACCCCAGTGCCCTCCATGCCTCAGAGGAAACCTAAAATATTCCTGGGTGTCTCACAAGGGACCCCACTCCCTCGTGCACCTTAGGGGGACTCCAAAAACCCCACGTGCCCTACAGGGAAGTCCAGGCCAGCTACGCCGAGTGTTTTGACCTGGAAATCAAGCCTGGTTGGACCTGGGTTGTTGTGTCTCTGGGGCTGCTCACCAGCCCTGTCTGACCCTGAGGCTACACAGCCCTTCCCTTCCCTTCCCTTCCCTTCCCTTCCCTTCCCTTCCCTTCCCTTCCCTTCCCTTCCCTTCCCTTCCCTTCCCTTCCCTTCCCTTCCCTTCCCTTCCCTTCCCTTCCCTTCCCTTCCCTTCCCTTCCCTTCCCTTCCCTTCCCTTCCCTTCCCTTCCCTTCCTTCTGGCCCTGGCTGAGAGCAGCAGACCCTGTGCAGCACCCTGCATTGGTGATGGCCCATCAATTAGGTCCTATCCAGTGTGTGTTAATTAGGGAGGAGCTTTGTTTTGCCTGCTGACATTGCCGGTCAGGCTGTGTCCCTGGAGATACTCTTGATGGCTTCCCTATTTTCCTGGCCATGGCACTGGAGGAGGTCTGGGCCCAGATGATCCCACGGAAGGAAATGTCCCTCAGCCCAGGGACGCTCAGCATGGGCTGCCCCATCCCCTCGGGGCCCCACCGCTGGTCACAGTGAAGCCATCTGCAGAATAAATAGACTCCACTGTCACCCTGGTTTTTAATGTTCTGTCCTGGATTAGGGTCAGTCTGGGAGAAGACCTCCAAAGGAGGCCCTCCCAGAAAGCAACCCCACATGGCCCCTTCCCCCCAGCAGGTCGGGAAGGATTCCTTGGAGAGAAGTGGAAAGAACCTGTTTATTTGACAGGCAAAACACCCCCAGCACACAAAATGAACAATAGCAGATGACAATGCTTTTACCCATCTGAAAAGGATGACAAATTCAGAAAGTCTTTCCTGGCAGTGGTGGCTCTGCTGTCGCTCCCTCCGGCGCTGGGGATAGCTGCTGCAGCCACAGGATGCAAACTCTCGGTGTTTCCCAGGTCCCAGTCTGGAGCAGGTGTGAGTGGTTCGAAAAAGGGAAAGGAAAAACAGTCCAGGGAAAAATCTGGACTGCTTAGCTAAACTGACTAACAAGCAGAAGCCAAAAAGCAAAAGCAAAGCGGGAGCACAGCAGAAGCAAGAGCAAAGCAAGCAACAGAAAGCAAAGCAAAAAGCAAAAGCTGCACTATGTACTGCGCCGTCTGTCTGTCCTGCCAGCCGTGGGGGAGCAGGCTGATAACAAACCAAAACAAACCTTGCTCTTCAGGGCCAGTCGTGAAGGCACAGTACGTAATATCCAGCATTAACAGAACACACGACTGGGGATGCAAGCATCATAACCTCACCCTAGGACAAGTTCTTCTAAGCCTTCTGATGTTTACATTCTTGTAGCAAACTTTCTCACGCATTTTATGCAAATAACTTATTGTTATGCATTCTTTTCTGCAGGAGGAGAAATTTGATGGACTGTTGGTTTGCCCAGTGTCATTGGAGAGGTGGCACTTTCACCCTCCAATCCACTGTCACTTTTGGAAATCTGTAAATGTTGGAGTCAGAAATTCAACTGCCCTCTTTTTTACCTTGGAGAGATGCATGTCTGTGTTGTTTTATTTCATGTCCTATAGTGACACTCCACAACCTGATGTAGTTATGAAGTGGGTATGCGTGTCAGGGCCTGGCACAGGCGAGATGGCTCTCGTGAAAACTTGTGCCCCGAGCCCTGGTCCGAGCCACATCTTTGTTCACAAACATGTTCCATATGCAATACATTACACAATCTCTTCATGCACATTCAACCCCTGGCCCCGCCTGTCCTCCCCTCACATGGCGATGAGATCCACGCCCTTCTGGGCACGCGTTGTTTCCTGTGGTGGTCACACTGGGGTCTTTGGTGGTCTCAGAGGCCAAAGGCTGTGGTCTTGCTTATGACTGAACTTTTGAACTTTTCTCCTTTGTGCGTGCACTGTGGTCCCCTGGTGCTTATCTGAGTATGTCTGTTGGATGGATCAGCTTGGAGACAGAGGAGCTCCTTAGTCTAGGCTTCTGGCATTCCCTGGTCTTCTCCTGGTGTTATGAGTAAAAAAGTGATCTGTAGCTATGATATTTTATTAAAAATCCTTTCCTAGGATTTTTCCCCTCCTGAGGAGCTGAGGGCCTCAGGAAAGAAATGTAAACAATAACGATCTGCTGCTGTGGAATGCAACTTCCATTGCATCCAGGTGCATCTTCCATTGCTCCATGTGGATTGTTTTCACTTGATGACCAATCACAGCCAACTGTGTTGAGCCTGTGAGCAGTCACAAGATTTTTGTTATGCATTCTATTCTATTATTCTTCTTTGTAGCCTTCTGGTCATTTTTCCCTCTCTGTTCTTTTAGTATAGTTTTAATGTACTATTTTAATAGAATATATAATAAATCAGCCTTCTGAAATGGAGTCAAGCCTCGTGTCTCCACACCTGGTGTGTTCGCCCCCACAAATTATCCTTTTTTTTTTTAAGGCTGCAAAGTTAAACAGGTTGGGCCAGTTGCTGAGAGTTGAAATGTTGACTATTTGTTGTTGCTAGCTTCATGTTGCAATCACCTCTTGTTAATAGTTTTTCTTCAATTACCTGTTAATGGTTAGAAATCAAGCGCAGTTGTCCCCCTGCTGCTTCCCAGGAGCCTGAAGGTAGCAGGGGGAGGTGACATCAGAGCTAGTATGCAGATGAGAATGCATTTCACCAAATTTTGCAATTTTCCAGGAAAAAAACTCCTAAAAACAAGAAGCCAACATGGAATAAAGAAACCTAAGTAATGTCTAAAGGTGAGGAACTTAATCCTTAGTATCTGCTAAGATCATTTTTACTTTTCACCCTAACTTGAAAGGATGTCAGCTAGAAAGAGGATCTGGAATGTTAGACCAAAAAAGCGGAATTCCCACTACTCCCTCGAGGACGGAAGCCCCAGCTCTGCCTGCATACCAGCGGACACAGCTGCATCATCCTCCTCCTCCGTGCCACTCCTGGGAGCAGCGGGGGTGCGGGCGACCTGTCGTTTCCCACAACCTGAGCTGAATGTTTTTAATAAAGGCCTTAAAAAGGAGAAAGATCTCCTGCCCTGTTTATGACACTGGTATTGTCCTTCATAGCAAGAAGCTTCAGAAATTTGCATTTTCCTATGCCCTTTGTACCATGGCAGAGGTTTCTTAAGTAAAAGGTTAAAATTCAACACATAATTCTACAATTTAAAATTTAAATGCTTAGTCCATATATTGCTAACTTAATTGAACCCCCCAAAACCTCCATTTCAACAGCAGCCCCTGCCTGGCTTCTGCCTGCCCATACCGTGGGCATCCACGGCTCCTCCTGGGCATGGAGCTCAGTCAGTGCTGGGGCTGGGTGGGCTTTGCTGCTGCTGCCACCTGGACACTGGGGTGACCGCTTGTCCTGGGTTGTAGTGTAAAGATGTATTCTAATGCCATCCTCAAGAGCTGCTGAAACCAGGAGGGGCATTGTTTCTTCCTTATCTCCTGTTAATGGGCCCATCAATGTCTTGCCACATGACTCAGAGATAACTCCTTCCCAGAGCCATTTCTGTTTCATGGCTAATCAAGGACCCATGAGGCAGAATGATATCAGCCCACTGTGAGATGCTCTGCCCATGGGGGGAGGAGCTAAGCATCCCCAGGTGGATATAATCTGGGTTTTGGGACACAACAAGCAGTCTTTCCACTGGATTCCCAGAGGAACCGCTGCCCCTACCCACTGCTTTTCCAGAGGATGAGAGCTACCAGATTGTTTCTACAGGATCACCACTTCCACAAGTCCATTTCATCTGGACTGCTACCACCACCCTAACTAGCAGGGTGTCAGGCTGTATTCTGAGCCTGTCAGTGGTTTTCTTTTGTATTATTGCCTGTGTTTTGGGTTTTTTTCCCTTTTCCTAATAAACTGTATTTCTGACTTGGACCCTCTCACTGGTTTTGCTTTCAAACTAGGACACAAATCCATCTCTTTATTTGAACACAGAGGAATGGGCCATTGCCTACCCTGCAAGCGGGAGTTGGAGCGGGTAGGAGGGTGGGGGTGGGGTGGGGTGTCATCTTCAGTGTTGCCTAGAGGGCCAGGCCAGGGGGCTCAGGGGCAGAGGAAGGGATGTGTTGGTCTCAGGAGGTGCTGGAAGGTGCTGGGATGGTCCTGGGGTCCCTAGAGGAACTCGGGTTGGTTGGGATGGGACAGACTGAGAGAAAAAAAAAAGATGAAGGCAGCTTGGGGAGGCCCATGAGGAGAGCAGGTGGCAGTGGGATCTACGGGGCAATAAGAGGCTTCTGTGTACACGGTTGTTCTGGGGTCCTCTTCACAGAAGACTTGAGAGGGCTGTCCAGGCCGTTCCTGCTGCTGGAGGAGCAGCTCACGCTGTCTGGGTGTGAGGTGCAGCCACCGTCTTCCAACTCCTGTCCAGAGGTGCTCCTGTGCAGAGAGGAGGTGGCTGAGGCCCCAGCTGCCAGTGGCACACAGGGACCCTCATGCACAGCAGGGCCCAGAGCTGGCAAGGCTCCCCAGCACGGCTGGAGCTGCTGGCACAGCTGGGCCCAGCTGGACAGCTGCCCCTCAAGGCCCCGGCCAGCAGGGCACGGCTCTGGGCAGGGTCCCTGGCCAGGAGCGGGCCCCAGAGCACCTCTGCCTTTCAAGGGCAACCTCGGCCCTGCTCTTTCTCCTCCCCACCTCCCTCTGCCTCTGCCCTGTGCCCCTGGGGCTGCTCTTGGCCAGGCAGCCTCAGTGGGAGCCAGCTCTGGCTGCAGCCCCAGCGGGGCCCCAGGACAAGGCCCAGCAATTGAGAGGCCAATGGAAGCACTGGGCAGCAGCAGAACCCTCAGCAGAGTTCTTTGGACAACCATGGACTGGCCACAACCCCACTGCAGTCTCAATGGGAATGTTCCCTGACCACGTTAGACTTTCAAAAGAAGCTGTTTAAGGGGGAGAGCAACAAAACACTCACTGTTTTGTCTTCCAGGAATACCCGATTCCAAAGCAGCACAACATGAAGACAAGCTCCAAACAAAGGACGCCTTCCAGTAACCTTAGCCAGCAGCCTGTTCCCTGACAGAAACCCCTTCCGAGGCCATCCAGGGCATTGGGAACTAGACTTGTGGTACTGGCTGCATCTGTGGGAGCAATGGGGAGCGTGAGCCCGTGCTGTGCTGCACTGCTGAGCTGGCAGCACGGTGGATACGGGCAGGACGTCCTCTGTTTCCCCCAGAGCTGGGGCCTGCAGGCACCTTGCCGGCCCTTGGCACAGGCTGTGACAGCCAACAAAGCCCAGCAGGCCGGGAGGAGAGCCCGGGGGCAGCGCAGCTGCTTGGGCAGTGGCTGCTGCCAGGGACACGAGCCAAAGCCATCCCTGAGCAGCCACTGCCACCCCTGGCCCTCCCTGCCCCGTCACAGCTCCCCCAGCCTCAGGAGACAGGCTCAGGCCCTGTCAGGACCCAGCGCAGCCCCTGCCCAGTCGGGAGCCAGGGCTGGCTCTGGCCTGGGCTGGCGGCAGGGCTCCCGCTCGGGGCTGCTCCTGTGCCTTGGGCCTCTGGGCACTCAGGGCCAGCTCCGCAGCAGCTGCACCGCCAGGGACGTTGCTGCACCAGTCCCGTTTCCCCGGGCCTCTGAACCAGCTCCAGAGGCCTGGAAGCCGAGGCGCCTCCAGCTTTGGCTGCTGCCGGGCCGGGCAAGGGCAGCCCTGGGGGAAGAGCTGCTGCCACACAGCCCCGGCCAGGGCTGAGCCCGGCACAGCAATTACCTGCTGTGCCTGTGCCCCTGTCTGGCATCGCCTTCCTTTCTGCTGCAGGGGCTGCCAATGAGCCACTGCTTCTCCCTGAGTGTTCCTCCTCCTGAACAGCCTTTTAGTCCATCACTTGAAAAAGGAAAAAAGGGACAACTGGCTTAAATGGAAATATTCTCCACTGGGGAGGTGGCATCCTCAGGAGGGAATGCTTGTCTAGGTCACAGGTAAAGATCAGGAAAAAGCCCAGGTAATTGGGGCTGGGCCAGTGCACTCCCTTGTGCAAACAGCTGCACCGCCTGATCTTCTCAGAGACTGGGAAATGGCAGGGGATCTCAGGCCCACAGTAGAGTTGGGGCAATCTATCAGCTAATGCCAAATTCCATACTGCAGAGGCTGGGCAGAAGCTGCAGCCAGGCCAGGCTGGGAAACAGCCCTGCAGGGCGTGAAAGCAGCAGCGGGGCAGCGAGGCTGCCATGGATCCCTTCCCGCTGTGCCGGGCATGGCGTGTCCAGATGTGCAGCCAAAGGCCCCGGCTGCTGACTCCCAGGGGAAGCATGAGGGAAATGCACCCACCTTCTCTTGTCTGCAGGGGTTCCTTCAGCTCTTGCCTCATCTGTTTGGATGGTTCCAGGGACATCTTATCTGTTGTATCTTGGATTTTCCCTGCTGGAGTACCTTAGAGAAAAATATTTCCATTTCCCAGGAATGGATCCCAGAAAAGCAGGGCTCAGCCTGTGGGGTCAGCAGGGACACACTACTCACCCCTGAGATGGGAGCTGGGCTTGAGTGCAGCATCCAAGGTAGGAGCTGGAGAAGTCCTCCCTGTAGACACATCTCTAACACAACAGCCACAGCAGCTTCTGTCACCTGGTTCCTACCCGCTTGTCTACAATTCTTCCTTGGTGGCATGCTGAGAACATACCTGCAGAAGGCTCCAAGGGCTTCAAAACTTTATTCATCCAAGCTGATGGAGAAGCCTTCCCAGCAACCTCATCTAGAACGGAGCACATATGAGAACACTTTCCAGGGTGTGCTGGGATCCCCTTCTGCCACAGGGAACTGGGCACTGCAAGGCGGTCGGCTAAGGCCATGGGAGCCAGATGTGAATAGACATGGCCAAAGGTGCACAGGGCCCTGGGGAGCTCTGGGCTGGCTCCTGGTCACTCTCCACACTCTTTCCCTGCCCTCAGCAACATCCCTGGGAGGGGTGGCTGGAGCAGCGCAGGGCCCCCGGGTTCTCTCCCTCAGACACAGAGGAAATCCTCTCTAAAACCCCGGGGAAAACTGCAGCAGGCAGTGCCACAGCTATCCATCCCTCCCTCTGTCCCTCCTGCCCTCCTTCTGTGGGGACAGCTCCCAGATCCCAAGGGCAAAGAGCCAGGCCCTCTCAGGACACACTGGAGCCTTGCTCTCCCCCTCTGTCCTTTCCCCACCATGGGCACCCCATGCAGTCACTGCCAGGTTTCAGGACATGTCTCCCATGGAGGGACCCCAGCAGAACTGCTCAGGACCCGAGTACCCTGCGCCTGCTCGGGATAATTCCCCTGGGCTGTGCCTGACTTGTCCAGGCTGTCCCTGCACTGCAAGGCAGCAGAGAGAGCAGCTCAAGCCTCAGCAGGGCTCAGGCCCAGAGGCACAGCAATTACCTCCTGGGCCTGTGCCTGGCATCGCCTCTCTTCCTGCAGCAGAGGCTGGCACGGAACCACTGCTTCCTCCGGGAAACGCTGCCTTATGCCCAGCCTCTGCATCCACTTCTGGAGAAAGGAAGAGGGACAGCTGGATCAGGTGGGGCTGTTCCCCACTGGGGAGGTGGCGCCTTCCGGAGGGAATGCTTGTCAAAGACATGGATAAGAATCAGGAAATCCCTATAAACATTTTGGGAAGGCCAGGGCCCTCCCCTCTCCAAACTGGTGCCCTTTCTGTTCTACCCGGCGACTGGAAAATTGCAGGGGATTTCAGGCCTGTGGTGGAATTAGGCGGCCTGTCAGCTGATGCCAAATGCCTTCCTGCAGGGGCTGGGCACAAGCTGTAGCCAGGCCAGGCTGGGAAGCAGCCCTGGAGGGCGTCAAAGCAGCAGCGGGGCAGCGAGGCTGCCATGGATCCCTTCCCACTGTGCCAGGCACGGCGTGTCCAGATGTGCAGCCAAAGCCCCCAGATGTTGAGTCCCAGGGGAAGCATGAGGGAAATGCACCCACCTTCTCCTGCCTGCTGCATTTCCTTCAGCATTTGCCTCATGTTTTCGGATGGATCATGGGGTTTCTGGTGTCCTGTAGCTTGGTGTTTCCCTCTCGGAGGACCTTAGAGCAACAGAATTCCATTTCCCAGGAACAGATCCCACAAAAGCAAGGCTCAGCCTGTGGGGTCAGCAGGGACACACTACTCACCTCTGCGATGGTTGCCAGGCTTCTGTGTAGGAATCAGCAACGGAGCTGGAGAAGTCCTCCCTGCAGACACACCTGAAACTCAACAGCCACAGAAGCTTCTGCCATCTCTGCTGATCTGCACGGGCACCACTGAGCCGCAGGAGCGGTGAGGGAATCACACAGGGCGAGGGCACACACGTGCATGGTTCTGTGCTGGCACCTGCAGTGATGCCCCCCTGGCCCAGCTTTGGGCTCTGAGCTGGCAGCTCTCCCAGGGGAAAGGCCTTGACCTACCCTCAGCATCTCCCAGAGGCTCCGTCCTGGACGTGGCTTGGGAAGCTGCACCACCTTCACCAGCAGGTTCAGCTGCAAAGAAAGGCAGGACAGAAGACCTGTAAATCCACCAACAGAAACACCAGCCAAACCTCACTAAAAAGTCACCACTACTCCTTGAAGTAAAATAGACTGATGCATGTTAATACCTAAGCTTGTAAGCTGTAAAACCCATTGTTATGAGAAGTAAAATATTTTATTTTAAACTGTATTATTCATGAGGTTGTTTTAAGTGAACTGAATATTTAAGGTGTTATATGCAAATTTATTTCAAAAAATAAAATATTTTAGTGCTTTTGTTATAACAGACAAAAGAAATAGAAGTAAAAGCTAATGAAACACTGTAAAGAATATATTAGAACAATAATATGATTCGTGAAAAATCGGAAAAAAAAAAGTATATAAGATACAAACCAGATTTAAGTTCCAAGAAACACTAAAAGTAACATTAAATCAGATAGGATATAACAAAAGCCGTTAGATATTTAATAAGGATCAAATTAAAATAAAGGAAAACAGCCAAGTATAGCTGAAAGAAAGAGAAGTGTACAGACTAATTACAACTTTAGAGCTAAAATGTCAAAGAAATAAAACTATAACAATTAGAAATAAGCAGATGCTATCCTAAATCCTGAAAAACAATTTAAAAGGCTCTTATAAATCTTATGAAGTAAATACTGAGAATGAGACGAAGGACACCAGTGACTAGATCCCAAGGTGTAAGCTCTGCTACCAAGAAGATACACATCTTGGCCCTTTGGCTGCAACCCAAAGGGGCTTTGAGAGAGCTAGAGTGTTAAAACTGCAGAGGATTATTGTCACTGTATCAGTCATCCAAGCCCAAAAAGAATGAGCCATATGCACACTCCCAAGTTAGTGCAGTACGCTATAAGTTTAACAAAATCAGAATGTGCACTATGAGTAGTGAAAGACACTGGAATAAAGAAAATGTGAAATAGAGCAAAAAGAATAAAATGGCAAAATTTGTAAGCAATATATTAAAACTTTTTGCTCTGCAAGAGATAGAGAAGAAATAAATCCTGAGAGTAGAATAAAGCAAATTGCTCAAGAATTAGAAAACAAGAACATGAGACAGTTATAAAGACACATTTTAGCAGGCAACATAAGAAAACATGAAAAACTTATTTTACAAATATTACCAGCCTTAAACGACTATGGAGTCAAAATATATCTAAATTACAATAAGCACATGCATTGATATAAAAAAATATAATTGACAATCCAAAGAAAAGAAATTAAAGATTTAGAATAATCTACCTTATGAGAAGAGCTGTTAATTTTATACCCTGACTAGTAGTATGAAAGCGTAGTTGTTAAGTTTTAGAAATACTAAACATAAAATTAGAAAATAAGTAAGCTTTGTCAAAGTGTATCCTAAAAGTACAAATTTAATAAATTAATAGAGAAAGGGAGGGATTCTGATAGACTGTATGCACAAATTCATGCTCAGACTACAGTAATCTCGCCTAATGAAAATCCTAGCATAACAAAGGAGGCTTCAGGGCAATCAACATGCACCAAAATCCTAGCCTGAATATTCGTCCCCAGAAATGCTGATTCCAGAAGATTATTTCTCTGACCAAACCTCAGCAATGTGCATTCGATTTGCATCATCTATAAGATAAATGTGTGCCTCCTAGAATGCATATTGCAGGAGATTTTCCTCTAACAAAGTGAATTTTTTACCAGTTTTGGGGAAACTCTCAGCAAGAGCTGCAGCAAGAAAGGAAAAAATACATGAATATGCAAAAAGGATAAAAACAACCATAAGAAAGCAGAAAAACTCCTACCCTCCACACCGCTTGGAGCTTGGAAATGGACAAAAAAGACTTTGAGAGAGCTGTCCCTTCGTGATGCACAGGGGAGAGAAATGCCCCACCTGTCTCACCTGACGCTGTTAGCCTGGTTCAGGGCCAATCTGATATTTGCTTCTAGGTTTTCTACGAATTAATTTTAATTATGGAATAAGTTCTCCTTATTAATCAAAAAAAGCTAATTCATTTAAAACATCCGGGACTCCTGGAACCCTCATCAGGCACCCCAAAATATCCCTGTGTGCCTCTTCAGGTCCAGGCCCAGATGATCCCACAGAAGGAAATGTGCCCTCAGCCCAGGGACGCTCAGCATGGGCTCCCCCATCCCCTCGGGGTCCCACCGCTGGGCACAGCAGCCCCTGCCTGGCTCCTGCCTGCCCACACCGTGGCCATCCACGGCTGCTCCTGGGCATGGAGCTCAGCCACTGCTGGTGCCGGGTGGGCTTTGCTGGTGCTACCACCCGGACATAACTGTGAAAACTCCAACTCTTTATTTGAATATAAAATGTGGGCCACGCCCTGCCCTGCCAGGCAAGGGCTGCCCACCTTCAGTCCTGGCCGAGGAACAGCACCAGGGGGCTCAGGGGCAGAAGTTCTCGTTGAGGAGCGGTGGGTTTTGGGATGGCCTCGTGACACTGCTGCAGCCATGGCAGGGCAGATAGGGGCAGAAGTGGAGAGCTGAGGTCATGGCTCAAATTCTCGCTGCCTGCGTTGTTAGGCTGGTCTTCTGGAGATGGAGAGGAGCACGTGTGAAGAGAAGAGGTGGCTGAGGCCCCAGCTGCCAGTGGCACACAGGGACCCTCCTGCACAGCAGGGCCCAGTCCTGGCCTCCACGGCTGCTCCTGGACATGGAGCTCAGGCAGTGCTGCTGCCAGGTGGGCTTTGCTGGTGCTACCTCCCAGGCACTCGCGTGACAACTGCATCTCTTTATTGCAGCAGAAGAGCTGATTTGGGAAGTACTGTGCTGCCCGATGTCTTCAGCCCCACTAGCTGCCCACACCCACAGTGGCACTGGGCCGCCCCCAGAAAACTGTCGAATCTGGGCTGTGGCTGCAGGGCACAGCTGCTCTACAGCACAGGTGGACTGCCTTGGGGGTAGGACTGCACTGAGGGTAGGGACAAGGAACGGGGTGAGGTCTGCTCTATGTTTTCCAAAGGTGATTATTCTACAGACCATCAGGGCCAGACCAACACTGCACTAAAGGCATACACCAACTTACAAACTTGGCAGGGTCCCGGGGAGGATCCAATCTTTAGCCAATTGGGAGAAACTGAGGGTGGAACACCAGGCGGGGAATACAAGGTCTAAACCAATTGGGGATTACAGGGGAGGGGAAGAATTTAAACAAACCAATGGGGTTCCGAAGGATACAAAATTGATAGGAAAATTTCTAGAGCAAGGGGCAGGCTTGGAGAGGGACTGACATGCAATGGGAGGAGGAGCAGTGAACAAAAGGGCAGGTCTTTGGGGGGATGGACAAGTGGGCAAAACCAAGACATGGGGTAAAGGAGCAAGCCCTTGGTAATAAAATATGCTATAACAATAGAAAATAAGGGGAGGGGTATAAAACTGACTGCTAGGACGGAATTACAGTCAAAGACATGAACTGCAGTGCCGAAGCTCTGAGTTGAGGTTCAGTTGAGCACTTCCAAATAATTTCCTGGCAGAAACAGATAGCCAAACTTGCCCTTATCACATGCAAACAGAGGGTTCCCCAACAGCAACCCATTCTGAGGCTCTTCTGGGAATGGGAAACACGTGTTGTGGGGTCGGCCGCATCTGTGGGAGCAATGGGGAGCGTGAGCCCGTGCTGTGCTGCACTGCTGAGCTGGCAGCACGGTGGATACGGGCAGGACATTCTCTGTTTCCCCCAGAGCTGGGGCCTGCAGGCACCTTGCCGGCCCTTGGCACAGGCTGTGCCAGCCAACAAAGCCCAGCAGGCCGGGAGGAGAGCCCGGGGGCAGCGCAGCTGCTTGGGCAGTGGCTGCTGCCAGGGACACGGGCCAAAGCCATCCCTGAGCAGCCACTACCACCCCTGGCCCTCCCTGCCCCGTGACAGCTCCCCCAGCCCTAGGGGACAGACTGTCAAAAAGTCCACAGCCAGCAAAGAGATTGTCCCAGGAATTGTGTGCTGCTTTTCCTCCTGCAGCTGGTCCCAGAAACATCCCTTAGACTGCTGTAAATGCCCACACATGGTCTGATCAGCCCCTATGCTTTTCCACTCTGCTCTCAGAAATTCTGCAACAAATCCACCAATAAATTCCAGGTTACATCTGTGAATTGCATGCTACACTTTCCTTCCTTTTTTCCCAATACCCAAAAGTTTCTATAGATAGTAATGCCCTTGACGATCTCTGATTATTTTCATTTTTTTTTTTTCTTTTATGAGGCAGATGAAACAGCTTTATTTGTTTTAGTTTTGGCTGGTCAGGCTTTTTCCTTAGTGTGATGGTTTACTTATTATCTACATGTAAACTTGTTTTTATTTATGGTCATTTGTTCACTAAGCAATTATTTTGACAATCTGTCATTCACTTCTTAGTTAATGTTCCATAGATTAACAATTTGGACTCTCTTTTTAAAGGAATATAAAGACCTCAAAAAGCTGTATTTTTGATTTTGAGGACATTCTCTCTCCCCACTCCCAGCTTATTAAATGATAATTTTTGAAACATCTCTGAGGACATGTGGAGTTATTTGAGAAATGCTTGGCTTAACCTGGGTGTTGGATTATTATTTTCAGTGCTATAAACCTACATTGCTTCAAGGTTCACACCATGGTCCTGATTTGTGGCTCACTGCATGGATGACTGTCTGAATTAAAAGAATGTTTGTGAGGCAGCTGAAGAGCTTAGACCCCAGAGATTAAAATTCCTGGGAGGAAGAGGTGGAGGAAGAAAGGATAAAATCCTGATTCAAAGGTTTTTTTCTCACTTTTAGTATGCCAGAAGTATGGTAGACTACACCTGTATTCAAATGGCATTTACTTACAGAACAACTCTCTACAGTGTCAGACTCCAGGAGAAATGACTCAACACTTTGCCTCCCAATGCATCAGCTTTAATTCTAGTGAAAGGTAGGCCTTAATTACAGTCCAATTGGAGCAAATCAACAAAGCAGTCTAGCCATTGTGTGAATGGCAAGAGGAATTTGCTTGTGAACAGATGACTATGTCCCACTCAGTAATGAACAAAATTTGCCTTGACTTGGAAGAAAGTAGACAAGGAGCAATGCAGTATTTGGGGTTTATCCAGGGATAAATGGGGTAAGAAGCTGTAACAACTTACCTGTTTTACAGAACACAAGTACTGATATAGCCAATAATGAATCCACATGAAGGGATCTTCAGGACATTCCTTTATTTCTCTAACCAGGAATGGGCAGCAAAATGCTGGCATTTATCTGAACTGGAAGCCCTGTTCCTCTCCTTTTTCTCCTTGAGCACACTGAGTGTTATTTGCAGACTTCACTGTCCAGCCCATCAATCCTCTCGTGGCCAATTGCTAAATGGCACAAGTACCAAAATACAGGTGCCAGCACAATCAGCCCAGCACTAATGCAGCACTGCTTTGATGGTGCACAGGAGCACAGAATGGCTTGTGTTGGAAGGGACATTTAAAGGCCATCTAGTCCCAATGGCCTGCAGTGAGCAGGGACACCTTGAACTAGGTCAGGTTGCTCAGAGCAGGAGCTTGAATGTCTGCAGGGATGGATGTCCACCTCTCTGGGCAACCTGTGCCAGGGTTTCAAAAGCAATAGTGTAAAATATGTGCTTCTTTCATCTAGTCTGAATTGACCATCTTTTAGATTAAAAGACCCTCGGTCTGGTCACAAAAGGCTCTACTAAAAATTCTGTCCCATCTGTTTACAAGCCCCCAGAAGGCCCTGAAAGGCAGCAATCAGGTGTCCCTGGAGTCTTCTCTCTTCCAGGCTGAACACTGCCAGCTCTCCTAGCCTGTCTCCAAAGCAGAAGGGCTCCAGCCCTCAGAGCATTTTGTCCCTCCTCTGGACTTGATCCTTCCTGTCTTGGGGACCCAGAGCAGAATGCAGTACTCTGTCGTGGTAGAGACCGAGACACTACAAAGAAACACACTCCATTTCCAGAAGGCTTCAAACCCTGTTTTTATTCTAGCCTGCATGCCTTTTCTACATTCTTACAAAGCTCTTCTTGGAATAGGCCATTGCAGGTTTCTCTTATTTATCCTTCTTTCTTTCTTGGTTTCTATATCAATGACATAGAAAATTGGCAGAAAATTATTTCCAGGGTTAACGTAGATCCTCTTATCAAACATCTTGATGGCTCACAGAGGCCACTGTAAAACCTCTTCCACAGTACTCCAGGTGGAGTCTCACCAGAGCAGAGAGGTGGAATCACCTCCTTCAACCTGCTGGGCACTCTCCTTTGGATGCACATGGCTGCCTCACGTCCAGCCTCTCTTCTAGCAGCAACCCCAAGTCCATCCTGGCAGAGCTGCTCTGCATCCCTTCATGCCCCAGCCTGTGAGATCAGCTGAGCTGGGACTGTGTCACAGCCCTTGGGCAGAGCAGCTGGGCAGGATGAGCTCCCTCCCGAAGAAGGCAGATCCACCTTCCCAAACAATTCCACCCTGGCCATGATGTCAGAGCAGGCTCTGAGGGCCCTAAGCCCTGTGGTTGCACAGCAGCACAAGGAGCCAGCAGTCAGTCCCTGAGCACAACTGTTGTGGCAGCAGCGGCGGTGGCAGCAGCGGTGCTGACATTGGGACAGCGGTGTCAGGACAGCGGTGGCAGCAAGAGCTGCGGGACTGGCAGAGGGCAAGGCACCATGGCCCTTGCTCTGCGCCTCCTACTTCTGCTGCTCCTGGCCGTGGCCCTGCCTGCCAGGCCTGCCCAGGCTGCCAGGTTTGTTTTTACCCCAACTGGCTTCAGCAAGGGCATTGAAACAATGACATTGAGTTGGATATTGGCTGAGTAAAGAAACTAATGCCACATCCACTGCAATCAGTGATATGCTGACAGATGTTAATAGTGTTAGACATGCTACCCTTCAAAACAGGGCAGCAGTAGATTTTCTTTTACTGGCACATGGACACGGTTGTGAGGAATTTGAAGGATTCTGTTGCATAATCCTGTCAGAGCATTCTGAATCCATCCAAACAGCATACAAAAGCTGAAAGATTTGACAGCTCAAGTTAAAGAAGATGGTCTGTCATAGTTAGATGATTTGTTCCAAGAATGGAGCTTTGCACCTTGGCTAAGGGAACTCTGTAAGATAGGTCTATACGTGCAGAGTGTTTTGGTGGCCATACTAGTAGTGACACCTTGCAGACTTTGGCGCGACAAATGATGGAGAAAACTATCAAAGAATTTTTTGTCATACAAGAGAGAAAAGTAGGAAATAGATTCACAGAAAGTTCTCCAAATCTTACAGAGATGGTAGATGAAGGTATAGCCATAGAAAAAATGTTTTGAATTAAAACCTTAGAACAGGCGAGATTTTTTGAACAATGACTTGTAATTGTTATCAGACATGACTTATGCCCTTTGAACTGACTGGACTTTCACAGCATTAAAATTGCTGTGTTGTAATATAGCAATACTTAATGTGAGCAAAAAGGAAGCTTTAAGCAAGTAACAAGCAGATATATTATAGGAAATCTACAAAATGCAAGGGAGTTAATAAAGGAGACAGTTAGGAAAGTTTCTTTTTAGTTGAACCAAGAGGGGGAATTGTGGGAATCCATAGAATCTGAGGGTTTTGGGAAAGCTGCAAAAGGCAAGCCTCAGTGACAGCAGAACTGCAATTACAGCTAAAAAGTAATCATAAGATTTCCCAGCAGAAAAATTGTATAAGAAGTAGGCAAGTAAAGACTTAGAGAGCAATGGTCTATGTATTAACACTTGTCTAAAACAACTCCCTAACCTGCAGAAACGTCTATCTAGTTGAACGTGAGGAAGTTCTAAGCTTAATAATGGAGCTCTGTGCGTTGTATTTTAAGCAGATATTGTATTTGAAATAAGCAAGCATTACTTTAGCCAAAGGAATGTGTGCTTACATTAATTGGATGGAACTACTGTCAATAGGTTTTGGGTTTTGTGATTGGCCAGGAAACTTTTAAAGTAAGTTGCAACATTAAGTTCTTGGTCTGCTGCTTGGGATGTGAAATGCTTGCATCTTCCCATTGTCATAACTATATAATGAGACTAATGCTGGAAAATGAAACGACTCAAGGCACATTCCTGAGTAGTACTGTCCTGTTTGTGATTTCTACATAGATCCAGATCCAGCAATAAGGGGCAGCTGTCCAGCTGAGCCGAGCTGTGCCAGCAGCTGCAGCCGTGCTGGGGAGCCTTGCCAGCTCTGGGCCCTGCTGTGCAGGAGGGTCCCTGTGTGCCACTGGCAGCTGGGGCCTCAGCCACCTCCTCTCACCACAGGGGCAGTTTGGGACAGGAGTTGAAAGACGGTGGCTGCACCTCACACCCAGACAGCGTGAGCAGCTCCTCCAGCAGTAATAAGGGCCTGGACAGCCCTCTCAGGTGGTCTGTGAAGGGGACCCCAGAACAGCCATCTGCAAGGGAACCTCCTCCTACCCTGTAGATCCCACTGCCACCTGCTCTCCCCATAGGTCTCCCCAAGATGCCTTCATCCTTTTTTTGGTCTCCCTGTATCCTGTCCCAGCCATTTCTCAAGTTCTTCTAGAGACCCCAAGACTAGCCGAGCAGCCTCCAGCCCCTCCTGAGACCAACGCATCCCTTCCTCTGCCCCTGAGCTCCCTGGCCTTGCCCTCTAAACAACACTGGAGTTAAGCCCTGCTGCCCCGCCATTGGGCCATTGTGAGTCAGTGAGGAGCAAGGGGTGCAGCTACCTGAGCTGCTGCTGAGTGGCTGATTATAAGAGGTGTCTGGGGAGCGGGACGAACAGGAGCGAGCAAACGGGTGTGGTGAGTCTCTGGGGCTTATACAAGGCAGTTTGCGCGGCAGTTCCCACAGGCAGGGCAAACAGGCAGGGTTGCCAACTTTCTTGCTAGTAAGGAGTCCTCTGTGTTGTTTGAGGTTTTTCTGCTGCCTGCTTGTGTTTGAGGTGTCTGTTAGTAATGGTTTCTACACGGTCAAAAACTGTGGCTGGTATAAGTGTAAGTGAGTTGAGCCCTCCAAAAAGGATGTGTCTGTACAGACCCATCCGAGCCCAGAATGTTTGAGCTTATCGGTGGCTTCAGGGAGTGTTGTGGAGGAGACCTGCCTGCGGTGTGAACAGGTGAACAACCTCCTTTCACTGGTGGCTGAGCTTAGGGAGGAAGTTGAAAGGTTAAGGAGTATCAGGGAAAGTGAAATGGAAATAGGTTGGTGGAGCTGGGCCCTTCCATCTTTAAGGGAGGCCTCTGACCGAGAGACTGAGGACTTCTATGCCTCCCGCTGTCAGGCAATAGAAGGGCACCTGGTGGATGAAGAGGAGTGGAAATGGGTCCCCATTTGGGGAAGTAATAACAAAAACTCCTCCCCATCCCCATCATCCTGGCAAGTCCCACTACAGAATAGGTATGAGGTCCTGGAACTAAAGACCCAACTAGATGATTTAGAAGAAAACTGTCTGCCCAGTGAGCACCCCCAATTATGATTCATCTGTAAGATGGATCACTACCTCTAACATCAAGAAGAAAAGAACGGTAATCGTAGTAGGTGATTCCCTTCTGAAGGGAACTGAGGGCCCCGTATGTCGATCAGACCCATCCCACAGGGAGGTCTGTTGCCTCCCTGGGGCCCGGGTACAAAATATCACTGAGAGACTTCCTGGGCTGATTCAGTCCTTTGATTATTATCCACTGCTGATACTCCAGGCTGGCAATGATGAGATTGAAAAGAGGAGTGTCAAGGCAATTAGAAAGGACTTTAGGGTACTGGGTCAGGTAGTTGATAGGGCAGGAGCACAGGTAGTGTTCTGCTCAGTCCCTTTGGTGGCGGAGGAAAATGATGAAAGAAACAGGAGAATCCGCATCACCAACAAATGGCTTAAGGGTTGGTGTCATCGGCAACATTTGGATTCTTTGATGATGGGGAAACTTTTACAGCATCTGCTCTGCTGGCACCAGATGGGGTACATCTCTCTGTTAAGGGCAAAAGGTTTTTAGCTCATGAACTGGCAGAGCTCATTGAGAGGGCTTTAAACTAGGTTTGAAGGGGGAAGGGGATGCAGCTGGGCTGTCTGGAAGCAGGCCCAAGGGTTGCAAGGCTAAGTTAGGGATGAAGTCAGTAGCCCAGCTGAGATGCGTGTATACCAATGCACGCAGCTTGGGCAACAAACATGATGAGCTGGAGGCCATGGTGCAGCTGCAGAGCTAGGATGTAGCTGCCATCACGGAAACATGGTGGGATGCCTCACATGGCTGGAGCGCTGCACTGGATGGCTACAAGCTCTTCAGAAGAGACGGGAAAGGAAGAAGAGGTGGAGGGGTGGCCCTTTATATTAAGCAGACTTTTGATGCCGTAGCAATTGAAACTAAGGAAGCTGGAGTTGAATGTCTATGGGTAAGAATTAAGGGGAAGGCCAACAAGGCTGACACCCTACTGGGAGTCTGTTATCGTCCACCCAAGCAGGAAGAAGAGGTAGATGACTTATTCTATAAGCAGCTAGGTAATGTTTCAGGATCATCAGCCCTTGTTCTTGTGGGTGACTTCAACCTACCAGACATCTGCTGGGAACTTAATAGAGCAGTAAAGAGGCAGTCCAGGAAATTCTTAGAGTGTATGGAGGACAACGTTTTGTTGCAGCCGGTGGGTGAACCCACCAGGGGAGGGACTATGTTAGATCTGCTGTTTGCAAATAGAGATGGGCTGGTGGGAGATGTGGTGGTTGGAGGTCGCTTGGGGCAGAGTGATCATGACATAATAGAGTTCTCAATATTTGGTGAAGTCAGGAGGAGCACCAGTAAGACTCTTGCACTGGACTTCCAGAGGACAGACTTTCGCCTGTTTAGGATACTTATTCAGAGTGTCCCTTGGGAGGCAGCCCTTAAAAACAAAGGAGTCCAGGAAGGGTGGGCATGCCTCAAAACAGAGATCTTGAGGGCACAGGAACAGACTGTCCCTGTGTGCCGAAAGGTAAGTCAGTGGGGTAAACGTCCAGCCTGCCTGGGCAAGGAGATTTAGGAGGAACTTAGGAATAAAAAGAGGATGTATCAGCTTTGGAAGGAGGGTCAGGTCTCTAAGGAAGTATTCAAGAGGGCTGCTAGAGCATGCAGGAAAAAAATTAGGGAGGCCAAAGCTCAGTTGGAACATAGAATGGCGACTTCTGTAAAGGATAATAAAAAATATTTTTACAAATACATTAATGCTAGAAGGAAGGGTAAGACCAGCCTTTGTTCTTTATTGGGCAAGGGAGGGAACTTAGTATCTGCAGATGAGGAGAAGGCAAAAGTGCTTAATGCCTACTATGCCTCAGTTTTTAGTGGGAAGATGACTTGCCTTCAAGACACCTGTCCGCCTGGGCTGGTTGATGGTGTCAGGGAGCAGAATGGTCCCCCCCATTGTCCAAGAGGAGGCAGTCAAAGAACTACTGAAATGCTTGGATGTTCATAAATCTATGGACCTGACGGGATCCACCCCAGGGTAAGGGGAGAGCTGCCACATGAGCTTACAAAGCCACTCTCCATCATTTACCAACAGTCCTGGCTCACTGGTGAGGTTCCAGATGACTGGAAGCTGGCCAATGTGACACCCATTCACAAAAAGGGCACAAAGGAGGATTCTGGTAATTATAGACCAGTCAGCCTGACCTCAGTACCTGGCAAAATAATGGAACAGTTTATATTAAGTGCCATCACACAGAATTAATAGGATGGCCAGTGTATCAGACCCAATCAGCATGGGTTTAGGAGGAGTAGGTCATTTTTAACCAACCTTGTCACCTTCTATGACCATGTAACCTGCCTAGTGGATGCAGGGAAGGCTGTAGATCTTGTTTATTTGGATTTCAGCAAGGCCTTTGACACCGTCTCCCACAGCATACTCCTTGATAAACTGGCAGCCCGTGGCTTGGACAAGAGCACTCTGTGCTGGGTTAGGAACTGGCTGCATGGCCGGGCCCAGAGAGTGGTTGTGAATGGTGCTGCATCCAGCTGGCGGCCAGCCACCAGGGGTGTCCCTCAGGGGTCTGTGCTGGGGCCAGTTCTGTTTAATATTTTTATTGATGATATGGATGAGGGTTTAAAGTCTATTATTAGTAAATTTGCAGATGACACTAAGCTGGGAGCATGTGTGGCTCTGTTACAGGGACGGAGGGCTTTGCAGAGGGACTTGGAATGGTTGGATGGATGGGAAGAATCTAATGGGATGAAGTTTAATAAGTCCAAGTGCCGAGTCCTGCACTTTGGCCACAATAACCCCCTGCAACGTTATAGGCTGGGGACGGTGTGGCTGGACAGTGCTCAGGTGGAAAGGGACCTGGGGGTGCTGGTTGACAGTCGGCTGAACATGAGCCACCAGTGTGCCCAGGTGGCCAAGAAGGCTAATGGCATCCTGGCCAGTATCAGGAATAGTGTGGCCAGCAGGAGCAGGGAGGTCATTCTTCCCCTGTACTCGGCACTGGTGAGTCCACACCTTGAGTACTGTGTCCAGTTCTGGGCCCCTCAGTTTAGGAGGGATGTTGAGATGCTTGAGTGTGTCCAAAGAAGAGCAACGAGGCTGATGAGGGGCTTGGAACACAAGCCATACGAGGAACGGCTGAGGGATCTGGGATTGTTTAGCCTGGAGAAAAGGAGACTCAGAGGTGACCTTACCACTCTTTTCAACTTCCTGAAGGGTGGCTGTGGTGAGCTGGGGGTCGGTCTCTTTCTCCGGGCAACAAGAGATAGAACAAGAGGATACAGTCTCAAGCTGCACCAAGGGAGATACAGGCTAGACTTAAGGAGGGAGTTTTTCACAGCAAGAGTGGTCAAACACTGGAATCATCTGCCCAGGGAGGTAGTGGAGTCACCATCCCTGGATGTGTTTAAAAAAAGACTGGATGTGGCACTTTGGTGCCATGATCTAGTTGAGGTGCTAGAACATGGGTTGGACTCGATGATCTTAAAGGTCTCTTCCAACCTAGAAATTCTGTGATTCTGTGATTCTATGAATCAGTAGGTGATGGCCCCTTCTTCTGTTGCAATAGAGAGATGGAGCTGTCACCCCAGTGTCTGGGAGGTAGCAGCAGCAAAGCCCACCTGGCAGCAGCACTGCCTGAGCTCCATGCCCAGGAGCAGCCGTGGATGGCCACGGTGTGGGCAGGCAGGAGCCAGGCAGGGGCTGCTGTGCCCAGCGGCGGGGCCCCGAGGGGATGGGGGAGCCCAGGGGGCAGGCAGCAGCATGGGGCTCCTGAGAACAAGCCACCCCATTTTGCCTTTGTTTTGAATTTTTAGAAATGAGAAAGTTTTAGAAATATTTTAAAATTTATTTATTGTAGAGAGACTACCTGGAATATTTATTCCTGAGTACTACAGAATTTAAGGACTTTTCAAGGACTAAGGACTTCACTCCTAAAGCAGTTTTAGAATCCTGAAAAAGCAACCCTATTTTATCTTCACTTCTAATTTTTAGAAATATTTAGAAATGCTTCTTGTAGAGACAGTTCACCACATGGTTCATCCCTTTTTCCACAATATGTTTCTATTTTTGAAAGTAGTCTTACAGTTCTGGAAAATTCTTTACACTTATACAATAAAAAATAAAGTGGCATTTCAGTGGTAATGTTTACTCTGCAAAGAAGTAAGGCACCCTAAGACACCCAGCCTGCTGCAGAGGCAAAGATCTTTTCCCACAGGAACTTTGTACCTATTCACAACCATGTTATGTAAAACCTTTTCCCAGATGTTTCCTGGGATTCTTGACAAGCTCACCTCTTAGTCTTCAGAGGCAAACTTTGAGCACAGTGGGAATCTCTTCAAGTCACCATCTTTGTTTGCTTCTGCAAGAACAGCCTCAGTTCCAGAGCAGGGGCTTCTCTCAGCTTCCTGCTGCCCCCGGGCTCTCCTCCCGGCCTGCTGGGCTTTGTTGGCTGGCACAGCCTGTGCCAAGGGCCGGCAAGGTGCCTGCAGGCCCCAGCTCTGGGGGAAACAGAGAACGTCCTGCCCGTATCCAGCGTGCTGCCAGCTCAGCAGTGCAGCACAGCACGGGCTCACGCTCCCCATCGCTCCCACAGATGCAGCCGGCACCACGACACGTCTTCCTGATGCCCAGAAGGGAATTGGTTTCTGCCAGGGAACACACTGCTGGCTAGAGTTAATGACAAGCCTGGCTTTTCTATGGCATGCAGGGGATTGGGGAACCCCTGTAAGGATGGCACTTGGCCGGGGTCCCTCATGAGGCACACGAACTGGAGGGGGGGTTTTGTAGGTGTTGGGTTTTGCAGGAAGGCATGCAGGGCTTTGCGTCCTTTGTAAGTGGTGCGTGGGGCTGGGGTTCCTCGTGAGGTTCTTAGGGGATTTGAGATCTGTGGCGTACAGGTGACTGGAGACATCTGTAAGGCTGGCAGGGGCTTGAGTTCCTCGTGATTAACGTGGCAGTTTAGTGCCTGCCATCAAGGTGTGGGAGAGGAGCTGAGTCCTTCCTAAGGTGGGTGTTATGAATAGAAAGCTATACATTTTTTTTTGGTTGCAGAGTTAAAAACAAGTCAAACCAGTTGTTGTAAGTTAGTTTCACTGCCAAAGAAAAGTTCTTCAATTACCTGTTAATGGCTGGTGATTAACAATTGTCCCCCTGATGCTGGCCGCTTGCCAGGGAGGGACACGGGACAGACCCTTCAAGTAGGAGGAAAATAGCAGTGACATCACAGCCAGTATGCAGATGAGAAATGCATTGCGCCCCGGATTTTTACAGTTTTCCCAGGAAAACCCCTAAAATTACGAGCCAACAAGTAACCTAAGTGACGCCTAAGGATGGGAGGATAGTCCCATACCTGCTTGGATCCTTTTTTCTTCTCACCATAACCTGAAAAGATGTTGATTAAAGAGACGTCCCGAGGTGTTAGACAAAAAAGATAGGAATCTCCTATTCTCTGGTGAGGACGGAATCCCCAGCTCTGTCTGCAGACCAGTGGACAAAGCTGCATCACCCTCCTTCTCTGTGCCACGCCTGGGAGCAGCGGCGGCGTGGGCGCAACCCGTCGATTTCTCCCCACCTGAGCCGATTCTTCTTAATAAAGGCATTAAAAAGGAGAAAGATCTCCTGTCCATTTATTTCAGTGCTCACATCTAAATGACTGACCAGCCCCAAGCTGCTCTGAAGACTGATTTGATCAAAGGCACTGAAGCTCTGTTGAGCGCAAATTCTTCAGGAAAACAAGCACAGGAGCTTGGATAATGTTGGTGGAAAAAGCAGAGTGCAGAGTTGAACCTCTGAGGACACCTCCCTGCTGCCTCCCCACACCCTTTTATTTTAAATTCATTTCATATTCTGAGTGTGAGCTCTTGCATGAAGTGGGTCCTCAGCAAGGAGCTGCTGGGCCTCCTGGCTGTGTCCCTTTGTGCTCCCAGTGCTTCTTGAAATAAATGGGGCAGGAGATCTTTCTCCTTTTTAATGCCTTAATTAAAAAGAATCAGCTCAGGTGGGGAGAAATCAAAAGTTCGCGCCCACGCCGCCGGTGCTCCCAGGCGTGGCACGGAGGAGGAGGATGATGCAGCTGTGTCCACTGGTCTGCAGGCAGAGCTGGGGATTCCGTCCTCACCAGAGATTAGGAGATTCCTATCTTTTTTGTCTAACACCCCGGGGCTTCTCTTTAATCAACCTCTTTTCGGGTTAGGGTGAAAAACAAAAAGGATCCAAGCAGGCACTGGACTACCCTCCCATCCTTAGACATCACCTAGGTCCCCTAGTTCTATGTTTGCTCCTTGTTTTTCGGGGTTTTCCTGGAAAACTGCAAAATTTGGTGCAATGCATTTCTCATCTGCATACCAACTCTGATGCCACTCCCATTCTCCTGGTACCTGCAGGGACCCTGTGTCACTCCCTGGCAAGCCTCATGGGGACAATGGTTAATCGCCAACCATTAAGAGGTAATTGAAGAAGAACTCTTAACAATGAAGCTAACTGAACAGCAACTGGTCCAACTTGTTTTAACTCTGCAACCTTAAAAACATAGATAACTTTTTATTCATAACACTTCTGGTCTGGTTTGGCTGGGAAACTTGTCCATCCTGCCTCTGTGGCTGCTCCCTGTCATTCCAATGCACAGCCCTTTCCCGCTGCTTGGCATTTACAAGCTCTGATTACTTCATTGGGTAACTTGCATCTTGCACTCCATGACATTAAATTGTGTTTACTCAGACTCTGCCCTATCCTGAGTTTCTGGAACACATTTCTAAGCCTTCCAGCTGTAGCCCAAGGGAAGCTGTTTCTGTCTTGCATAACAAAATTGGCAGATTTTTTGCAAAGACAGCCCGTTACAAAGGACTTGCTGTGTGCATTAACATCTGAGGGGCTGCTTTCAAAGACAGGCAAAAAACCCATGAACAAACAGCAAACCAACCAAACAACATATTTTTAAAAATTACTTTATTTTTACCTCTTATTTTTAATCTTTTCCAAACTGGCCTCCTTTTCCACTGCAGTGTTTTTCTTTGGACAGAAAAGCCCCCTTGCCAGATGATGCGACTTCACAGGAAAACAAAACTCACACACAATGCATATATGAAAGCTAAACGTAGAGATTCCCATTATCACAATCACCATCATTGATTTTCAGTGTATTTTGATGTCAGATTGTTTCCAGAAGGGTGAGAACAGTATCTCAGATCCCCTGGCTAGTTTGGTGTCATACCCACTTATTATCTCTCCTTTCTTATTATCTTTCCTTTCTGCACTTCTGTAGTTGCTCTGCCCATTTGTTGCTCTTGGATCTCTGCCTCCTTCACCTGATTTTTACCTTTTTCTGGATTTGTGGGGATTTTTCTGTTGGTTTTGGCTTTTTCTTGGTGGTTGTTTTGTTTACCTATTTTATTTGGTCACAGTTTTGCTATAGTTTTTTGTGGGTTTTTTTTAATCCACTCAACAGCAGAATCAGCTTGTGATTTCTATTATGAAGTTTTGATATACAGGTGTAGCACATAAAGGTTGTTTTTGTTTTTAAAGTCATCTCAGACACAGACCTGCAAGCTCCTGTGACTTTGAGAACTGAGTGCTCTCAGACAGCAAATTGTGCATGAATAGGAAACTTGTAGTACCTATCTCCATTACACACAGCTGAATGTCAAGTGGTTGGAATTGTTATAGATAGAAATTGATCAAGCCAATTTAATAAGAATTAAAAAAGAAAAGAATGGAATGTATTGCATGACTGATATACAGTCTTGAGATCCACAATCAAAGGGACAGCGTTGAGCCTGGATGGACACTGGGTGAACACTGATCCGACCTCTATCGCATCAGACCTGCTCTGTTCACTAAGGCAGTCTGGTACAGTCAGGTTTTATACCCTTTCTGTCGCTCGAGGCAGCACCTCTCTTGTTCTTTTCATAGTCAAACACATTCATGATGTCCTCTTTCTCCAAGTTGCACTGGACAATGTGGTTCCTGGCAAGCTGTGAATGCTGAGAGTAGGGGGAACCTGGTATTGGGATACAAGTTCCCTGATAACTTCTGCTATCTTGATCTCAGAGCTTGATGAGCGTTGACCGCCCAGGTGGCATTTGAGTAAGGATCCATCTCCTTCCCCAGCTAGGCTCTTTTAATTGCAAGTTAGACCCCTCCTCACTGCTGTATGCAGTTTTGCAATGGCATGTGGCAGTCTCTAAACATGAAGCAATTCCTTGGCTTCCGCTGAAAATGCTTTTGAGTATTTCTTTTCAACATTATAACGTATCTTCATCTCATATTCTACATAAGCACAAATTACCTGTATCACATATTACAATCCCCCCCCCTTCTATATAAACACATTAATTCATGCTAGAGTCCTAATATCCTTTAATTCATTTAGTGAATTTTCCCTTAGCCCATGTAACTTCTTTAATATCTATGTGTGTTAGCTATTTTGTGTTTTTAGGAAATATAGTTACCTTTTTAATTTTCCCCAGCCTCTCTGTCTTTTTCCTATTTGTCCTGGGATATCTCCTGATATACTTTACAGACAGCCCTGTCTCCCTTCACTTGTTTTTCGAATGTTGCCAGGGCCTCAGCTGCTTTATTATCTTTTTCCTCTAATTTCATTATTTTAGACACTTGACTTACTTTTCCTGCAGCACATTCTAGGTCTATGGGCATGGCTGCTACTTACATACCTTACACAACTGAGTACAGCAGTCTAATAAAGCAAGGTATTAAAACAGGGTAGGAATATAACCCTGGCTACTGAACATAGTATAAAGAATACTACTTTCTTCCACCAGGCTCCTTCGAATAAGTGATCCCACAAGGATGCTTAGAGAATGGAATTCCATTTCTGAACTGGTACATGTGCTACCCTCTTAATTTCTGCTGCCAGACCTCAGATGGTTTCCCCATAATGGCCAATTTCTATGCAACATTCTGATTTGTTAAATTTTCCACAGATGCCCCCTTCTTCAGCTAACAAATAATCCAGGGCTATCTGATTTTGATATACAAAAACCCGCATTTGGGAATGCTGTCTAGATAACAATTCGAGGGCATCTGATGTATGTTTTGAAATTATCTCAACTACAGCCTGAAGTCATATTAGCCTGTTCAACAGAAAAATCAGGGTTCTGTACCCCCAGCTTCCATCTGGGGCTTACGTGGCAGGGCCATAATATTCTATTATTCCCTCAGCAGGCCACTCTTCCTCTCCCCATGTCTGGCTACCGTCCACCACATGGAATTTCTTCTTTATTTCTCTTTTTCCCCTACTTAAAGTTTCATATAAGGGTGCTCCCAATGAGCTACTTTCTGACATAGGGAGTGTGAACAAAACCTGATTTTTCCTAGGGTGCACGACCCTTTCCATTTCAGGGGTAATTTTTTGTATGCTTTTCTCCCACAGATCCAATATATACCATTTGGGGTTTTTCCAATTCCCCTCGGTATTTTCTGGCTCCCTTTGGGGAGTTCCAGTATCCCTTTAGGTCTCCCAAGGATTGGTAAGGATTAACTCCAGAGCCTTTGTTCCAGCAGAGCGCAATTATTTCGTTCCACTCACAAGTGGTCCCTTTTTCCCGGCTCCAATATCCAGCAGGAGGTTCTGGTTGCCAGGTCCTGCTTTTATTAGTTGAATTTACTGATAAGGTAGAGATAAATAAGGTATATCCCACTACCTTGTTATATTCTCTCCCTTCTTGGCTGATACAAACTATCCCAATTCCCCACTGGTCCAAGACCCACCTCTGGGGCCTCTGTATTGTTCTTGAAATCTCAGTGTTATCCCATTTTAGCAGCTGCTCTGGAGTTAAGCTCTCACCTTTCCAAGGCCATTTGTCCGCTGATTTAAGCCCTCTGCAAATCCAGCAATTTGATAAACCCAGTTCAGTAGCAATTTCTTGCATTAGATCTATAAATAAATTTTTCTCGGAAGCAGGCAGCCCCCAGCCAGTATACTGCTTTTCCAATTGGTTGTATTGTTCACTTAGAGTTCTTAGCCTTTCTTGCTCTATTCTCTTTTTCCTCATTTCTGATTCCTGTCTTTTCAATTCTTGGGCTACCTGTTTCATTTTCCCCTCTGGGTCTATACCATCCTTATTCTTTGAAGGGCAGAATGTTTTGTCAAACTGTAGACAGGCTCTGTCATCATGTTCCTTAAGGAGGTCAAGAAAGACCAGTTCATTTCTGAGGGATACCCTGCCTTCATATTTCAAGTTCTTTCCAATCCAATATGTTTTCCTCCCATTGCACACATCTCCAGTTGGCTATTATCATAACATAGTTTGTTAACCTGAAAGTAAGCTACAAATCCTGACTCTGATTTTCCTCCTACCCATACCGTGTGATTGCATTTGTTACAGATAGGAATAGACATCTGTTCAACATTCTGTTTATGTAGTCTATGTTCTGACTGCCTGTCCTTAGATTGCCTTTTGTGAATAACATATCATCTTTCCATTCAACTCACATATTGAGTGCCATTTATAAAGCAGAACCTGCTTTGCTTATTCATGTTGCAATTTCCTGGGGCTGGGTATGCCAGAGTCTCCGCTTCTCCTTGTCCTCCCCCGGACAATTTCCACACACTGCCCGCACCCGTTATCGAGACTTGACCCTTTCTGGCTGGGTGAATTCTCTTGGTGCAGGCTAATCAAGTGGCACGTGACTAGACTCAGGCTCATCAGAACTCCCCATATTTGTATCCCTCTGCCTCTGCCTGCACCCACTGGGTTGCCACCAACAGCGAGATAAGCCATCTTTTCAGCAGCAGGAATATTCTTCCAGGGTCCTGGACCGAACTGCATACATCCTCTTAAAGGAGCCCCACCTCACAAGTTTAATGGCATCAGCGCTGCAGGGAACTTTTTTTTAACCTCTGGCACTCAACCGTTATAATTTGAGCTCTGAAGTTTAATTTTCCTCCCACCCTGTTTTGAAACAGGTGAAACCATTCCCAGGAATCTAATTCTATTATACCCAAAGCAGTAGCGAGCTCTAAGACATGGCTAGTCAGGTACAGTTTGTCCTCTAGGCACTTATCACACAAGCCCTTTGGTCGATATCCCCTTCTACAATGTACCACCCACACCTTGTTACAATATTCACACTTAAAATGCACAAATGGATAACGTCTACACCTAGGAGTTGCACAACTTATCTGATCCCGTTTGGTCATTTACTTGGCCGACATAAAGTTATCTTTAGGTCTCCAGGGGAAGTGGTAGCCTTCCACTCAGGCATCTCCTCCCGGTGCTCAATCTTTTTTACTCGAGACGCGTGGGTCCAGCCTTTCTCTGCTGTCCCGACGGCGGTGTCTGTGGTCAATAGGATGAGAAAAGGGCCTTCCCAGTGAGGAGAGAGGGACCTCTCTCCATGTTTTTATGAGCACTCAATCCCTGGGCTGTAGCCTATGTACAGCAAACCCCAAGGGGGTGCCCTGAGTTATTATATCCTGCTTTCGTAATTCCTGCAGATTCTTATCTCTATCAGGTATGGCTGTATCTGGCCATCCTCTTTTCTTGGGTGTCCTACCAGCATCCCATATTACATTTCAAAAGGTGACAGCCCTGTCTCTGAATGGGGCATGGTCCTGATGTTTAGCAAAGCTAAGGGGAGCCACTTTGACCAGGACATCTTGGTTTCAAGTATCAGCTTTGATAATTGAGCCTTCAGCGTCTGGTTCATCCTTTCAACCTGTCCCAAACTCTGTGGGTGCCATGGAGTATGGTGTTCCCACCTGATCCCCAAGGCTCCTGCTAGTTGCTTAATGATTTTAGAATTTGATCTGAATCTATATATTTTGATCTGAATCTGTATATTTCACCAACCCATATCGAGGTATGATTTCTTCTAGTAAAAATATTGATACTGCCTGAGTCATAGCCCTAGAGCTTGGAAAGGCCTTTACCCAATGGGTCATTTTGTCCACTAGTACTAGTAAAAATTTGCATCTTCCTTCCTTAGGCAATTCTGTAAAATCCACCTGAATCCTCTCCAAAGGACAGTATGCTGTTGGATGCCTTCCCAATGCTACCTGTCGTGCCCTGGCTCAATTAACTTTCTGGCAAACCACACATCCCTGTATTCCTTGTTTGGCTAATTCATAAATCCTCTTACACCCGAAAAATTTTAGAAACTGTTCTGCAAGGGCCTGAGCGCCCCAACGCATCTGCTGGTTTAATCTTTTCAATATCCTTCTGGTATAGTCTTTAGACAGTAATTCTCTCCCATCTGGTAATTTCCACTTACCTTCTTCTAATCTTCCCCCTATTTTCTCATACCCTTCAATTTCTTTGGGAGAAGGATACAGAGGATATTCCTGGGTACCGCTTTCTTTGATCTCTGGGGTACTTACCTGCAATAGAGCAGTGTTTTTCGCTTCCCAGCTAGATTATTCCCTCGGGTCCAGAACTGCATTCCTGCTTGGTGCCCTTTCACATGGACTATTGATATTGCCTCTGGCTCCCTGATGGCTTCTAAGATTTGCTTTATTAATTCTCCATGCACTAGTTCTCGTCCCTTGGTGTTAAGTAATCCTCGCTCCTCCCAAATTTTTCCGAAGGTATGGACTATCCCAAACGAGTGCTTAGAATCTATGAAAACCGTTCCCTTTTTGCCTTTTAATTTCCATAGGGCTCTAATTACTGCATATAATTCACATGCTTCTGCTGACCAGCTAACACTCAGGGGTCCTGATTCTATTACTTCTCTGATCTTACCATCCACTACAGCATATCCAGATTTCCTATTCCCCTCTATGACTCTGGCTGAGCCGTCTACAAACCATTTCTCTCCCTCGTCTAATTCCTCTTCCTCTAGGTCAGGTCTTATCTTGGTCTGCAATTCCACCACCTCGACGCAATCATACGCTGGTTCCCCTGAGGCTTCCCTGAACAAGATTGTGCCAGATTTTTTGCAGTAGTCAGTTGTAGTTCAAGATCACGGGAGTGGATTAATATGGCTTCATATTTCAAAAGCCTGGCATCAGTGAGCCATTTCTCGACCTTTTGTTGCAATATGTTCCTCACACTATGAGGAGTGTATACCACTAGTGGAGCTCCAAAAGTTACCTTTTTCGCTTCCTCCACTAATAATGCCACAGCTACAATAGCTTGCAGACAGGTGGGCTACCACCGGGTCTAAAGGCTTAGATACATATCCTACTGGTTTCTTATCCCCTGCTCAATCCTGCATTAGTACCCCGTGAGCAGTATGGCTACTCATGTCCACAAACAACTGAAATTGTCTTTTTATATCAGGCAAACAACATCGGAGCTGCCGTCAGGGTCTCTTTTATCTGCTTAAATCCTTCCTCATCCTGCTGTGTCCATTTCAGTCTATCAGTGGTCCATTTCTCATAGAAAAACTTCACCTTCTCACTATATCCCTCTCACTATATCACTGCCTGCAATATCCTAAAAGTCCCAACAGTTGTCTGATTTCTCTCTTCGTCCACAGGGAGGGTAAAGCAACAATTCGTGCCACTCTTTCAGGACAACCAGCGTCCCAAGTATCTTACCTCGGGCTCAGTAAACTGTAGCTTGGAGTTTGAGACCTTTAATCCTTTGTCTCCTAAGAAACAATGAAATTGTGCTGGCCCTTACATCTTCCTCCTTAGGACCTGCTACCAGTAAGTCGTCTGCATACGGCAGTAGCTTGATACCCTCTGGCGGTACAAATTGGCTTAGAAATTGCTCAAGAGCCTGTCCAAATAAGTTTGGTGAATCCACGAACCTCTGAGGCAGATGTCCATCTGAGCTGTTGCTTCCTATTCGTCTCTGGATCCTCCCATTGAAATGCAAAATAGTCCCTACTTTCTTTAGCTAAAGGACGGGTCCAAAAAGCATCTTTTAAATCTATTACGCTATACCATGTACCCTCAGGAGAAATATTATTTAGCAGAGTGTAAGGATTGGAAACTGTGGGGAATAGCATTTTTGTCCTCCCATTCACAGCCCTCAAATCCTGTACTAATCTGTAATTTCCAACTGGTTTTCATACTGCCAGAATAGGAGTATTATGTCTAGACATGCACGGTTCTAGTGTTCCTTTTCTGATGAATTCCTCTATTATTGCTTTCAGCCCTTTTCTACCTTCCATAGGTATAGGGTATTTCTAATTCTAACTGGATCCTCTGGTCTTTCGATTTCAATACAAATTGGCTCCATATGCAGCCTCCCAGCCTCTCCTTGTGTATGCCGAACCTTTGAATTTATTTTGCTTTTGTCCTCAGTGGTTAGTTTATATAAACTTAGCATGAGTTGAGACTCCTGTGCAATTATACTTATCCCCAGGGCTACCATCAGATCCCTTCCTAGTAGGTTATAATCTGCCTCTTCCACCAGTAACATATTCCCAAAGCAAAACTTTGATTCTATCTTAACATTTTTAATCACAGGTACCTTAAAAAGGTCTCCCTTCAATCCGATCACCACCATGGTGTCTTTGCTTCTTATACATCCTGGTGGCAGCCGCTGAATGGTGCTCTGCTCTGCTCCTGAATCTACTAGAAAAGTTAATTCCTGTTTCGGGGTCTTGTCTTTAATTTTATTAAGGGCTCGTTGGAAGTTCTGGACCCCAAATTAAAAAGCCCCTGACACCTCTAATCTTCCTGAAAGATTTTCTCATCCTTCACTCTTTTCTTGCATTCCCTCCGAAGGTGCCCCCTGGGCTTGCAGTAAAAGCACTCGGGGTTGTACTTGTTACTGTTTGAGTGCCTTCTCTGAGGAAGGTTTGGCTTTCTCGGAGGCGGATGACTCTGTGTTGGTTTCATAGAGTCTTGAGTCCGTTCCTGCTTTTGGGCTTCCCTGACGGCGGCCACCAGTACCTTTGCCTGTGCTTTTTGTTGTTCCTCGTCTCTTCTCATATAAACCTTTAGAGCCTTCCTTAGTAATTTCTGTAATCCTTTTTCCTGCCAGCCTTCTATTTTCTCTAGTTTCTCTAGATATCCTCCCATGATTTCGCAACGAATTGTGTTTTTAGCATAACCTCCCTGACAGGGGAGTCCGGATCTGTCCCCAAATGCATTCAAAGTCCTTTCCTTAGTCTCTCTAGCCATTCTGTGGGTGTCTCATCTTTTCATTGGCATTCCTGGAATACCTTACTGATATTTTGTTCTTTTGGCACTGCTTTCCCTATACCCTGTATTACCATATTTCTCAGTTCTATCATTTTTGTTCAGTCCTCCTCATTCTGAGCATTCCATGATAGCCTCTGATCTGGCCACTTCTGGTTCCCCCATGTCCCTTGGGGATTCCTGTGATCCCAGTCTCATATCGCCACTTGTCTTATCATATCCCTTATGATAAGACAATGACCTTAGTATGGCATTATATCATCGTAAGTGTATACGCTTGTCCCCAGGAATTCATCTAGCTTTCTGCTACTCCTATCGGATTGTCCATCAAACTCCCCATCTCTTTCTTGAAAGCCCTTACATCCTCAGTATTAATTGGTACATTTACGTACCAAATTATTCCTGGGGCAATGGGCATTTCTCTTAAAGAGATTCTGTTTGTCCTCCTCGCTCTCACTATCATCATTGGCCACCCTCCTTGTCTTGTGCCATATTCGGCTGGCTGGAGGAGAACTGGTTTCCCCAGTATGACAGGCTTGCCACTTGCTTTCCACTGGCAGCAGTAGGGGAGGGGGCTGAGCACTATCTTGTGGATACTATGGAGCCAAGCCTGTCCCTGTGGGAGCGGGACTTCCGGCTGCTGCACTGGGAGCGGAGGTGCCTGTGCCTGTGTGGGTGGGTGTGAAGGATCCAAGGATGCAGGCAAAGGAACCTGAGCCTGCAGAGGATATGGAGGCGGAAGGTTATCTAAGGGCTCCCACGTTTCTCCCTGAATCATGGCACTCCTGTAAGTTTTAACTGTGCTAGCATATTCCCATAGTTTGGCATAGCTCATCTCCTCACTTTCTGGCAGGTACTCATCGTACACGTAGTCGTGCAAAGCTCGGCAAGTCCACCTTTCGAAAGTGCCAAACATCAGCCACGTTAGGTGTCTTTTAATCTCTTTTCCTCCCCATACCTCAATGCAATAATGTATCATTCGTTCCTTGGATCTCATACTTCTCTTGAGGCAGTCCTCCCAGTGTTCTAACATCCACCCCAATGGACTATTTCTCGGAATTTCAGGTAAACCGTTCTCCTGTTCCTTTTTTGATTTACCCTGAGTTTTTCCCTGCATCTTACTCTTTTTCTGCCCCACCTTCCTCGAGTCTATTTCTTTTAGTCTCTCCATACCGTGTTCCTGTGTTGTATTTCGATATGAGTCCTAAAGTTTTCCCTGAATCAGTACCGTACCTGGTTTTAATCCTAATTGAACGTTACCAGCCTGCTAGGCTCACAGTGTCGGTTTGCCGACTGGTAGAAGGCTCTCTTACCTGGACTTACTGAAGTCCTGGACCAAAAAAATTTACCAGCTTCCGAACGCCTGGGAACGTACCCTCCCTTTCTGGTCCGCCCGTGATCAAACCCCTGAACTCCCCTCCCCGGAGTTACAGGCTTTACGTGTGAAATGAGCTCCTCTGCTTCCCCCTTGACCGACCCCTTCCCTCGAGGGAGAGAGGAGCTGGGATCTTGGAATTTGCACTCACTTTGTGATAGTATCATGTCTCACACACGCGCTCAATCACACCTCACTCAACCACATGATATGATTCTTTTTTCCGTGTGGATTCTTCGTGCACGTAGACTTCTATGAGTGAAAAAATGTTGCCGCAGCCTCGGAGACCCACCTCCAAATACCTGAGAGCTATTTTTGGGCCCCCATTTTTTTTTAAAATCTCGTCCCAGATTGTATCTTTTAGCTTTTGGTTTGTCTGATTGGTCCTACAGGGCTTCCCAACCTTGTTGGGCCACTGAAATGACCAGGGCACATCCTGACCAGAGGAAGGGGGTCCCCAGAACCCCTAAATCAGATCATGTAGGGGTCACTAAGATTGTTGTAGATAAAAACTGATCAAACCAATTTAATAATAATAAATATATGTATATAATTTATTGTGCGACTGATATACAGTTTTGAGATCCACAATCAAAGGGACAGCATTGAGCCTGGATGGACACTGGGTGAACACTGATCCGACCTCTATCGCATCAGACCCGCTCTGTTCACTAAGGCAGTCTGGTACAGTCAGGTTTTATACCCTTTCTGTTGCTCGAGGCAGTGTCTCTCTTGTTCTTTTCATAGTCAAACACATTCATGATGTCCTCTTTCTCCAAGTTGCACTGGACAATGTGGTTCCTGGTAAGCTGTGAATGCTGACAGTAGGGGGAACCTGGTATTGGGATGCAAGTTCCCTGATAACTTCTGCTATCTCAATCTCAGTGCTTGATGAGCGTTGACCGCCCAGGTGGCCTTTGAGAAATGATCCATCTCCTTCCCCAGCTAGGCTCTTTTAATTGCAAATTAGACCCCCTCCTTCCTGCTGTCTGCAGTTTTGCAATGACATGCAGCAGTCTCTAAGCATGAAGCAATTCCATGTGGATTTGAAAATGCTTTTGTGTATTTCTTTTAAACATTATAACATATCTTCCTCTCATATTCTACATAAGCACAAATTACCTATATCACATATTACAGAATGGTACCAATTCTAGCCTTTATTTTGCCTTCTTTTGCTGCCATGCACCAAATTGTGTCAGACTCATCAATGACCTGGGTTCTTCCATGATGGGGTGTGCAAGGACGATCCCTCAGCTCCTGTGTGGACCTGGTGTGAACCAGGCCAGAGACGTGACTGTCATCCATAGCCAGCCCCTGTCTGCCAAGAGAACAGGGAGCTGCAGCTCTGAGGAACTCAGGGGTGAGGCAGCAAACAGCCCAAATGCCTAGTTTATATCAGTTACTGGTCAGGAGGATTTACTGCTGAGAGATTTTTATTGTCCTGCCCAGAGCTGGAAAAAAGAAACCTGGCAGTTTGCTTTAGCTGTGAAGAGACTGTCTTCTACAGGTTCCAGCTCTTCTGTTTGTCTAAATTAAAAGCAGAGCCAAACTCTTCTGTTGGTCACATCAAACCAACATAAGTTTCAGGAGTCTGTGGAAGACATAAGAGTGTCAACATTATTTCATTTTATAATACTTACAGTCTTCTAATTCAGTCATGAGATAATTAGGCCATCACTCACTATATCAAAAAACGGGAAAAAGCACTGAAGAAGAAGTTTTTTTACAACTAAGTTTTAAAAACTAATGAATGCATTTCATAAAGAAAACCATGTAGTAAGAATACAGTAATTTAAACATCTCAAATCTCTTTGATAATGGAACCCCGAATCCCAGTCATGTGCAGTGCAGCCTCAGCTGTCCCTTTGAGGCCAGAGAACTGCCAAGGCTCAGGGCTGGGATGAGCCTTCACCCAAAACCAGTTCCAAGACTGATTTGGAATCAATCCAGAGCAAGGCCTACACAAAGAGGAAAGTCTCAAGGCCAAAGCCAAACCTTCATCATGTTGGATTTGTTTTAACACTGATCTGGAGCAAATTTGCTTGACCTGCAACAACACTCTTACTGTAAAACTTTACATGAGGTACTAAATAAGCACTGTCCTGTCCTGTCCTGAGCTGTGCTGCCCAAATACTGTGGAGAACTTGCTCTGCCTCTGCCCTGTGCCCCTGGGGCTTCTCTTGGCCAGGCAGCCTCAGTGGGAGCCAGCACTGGCTGCTGCCCCAGCGGGCCACCAGGACAAGGCCCAGTAATTAAGAGGCCAATGGAAGCACTGGGCAGCAGCAGAAGCCTCAGCAGAGTTATTTGGACAACCATGGACTGGCCACAACTCCACTGCAGCATGACTCCCAGTCAGGCTACGTATGCAGGAGCAGAGTTATAAGAAAACTGTGGAGAAAAATCAACAACTGACCATCTGTTCTCGTACAGCTTGCGAATGCCAAGATAGCAGCCTATCAGCACAAGTGGCACAGTGAACACTGTCACCACCGTGCCTATCATGCAGGTCCTGCGCACATCCTGGAGGCAGACAATTCTTGGGAAGCGCACTGGATCCGGGGCATATATTCCTGTTTCATTGATAACGTCTGTGGGAGCAATGGGGAGCGTGAGCCCGTGCTGTGCTGCACTGCTGAGCTGGCAGCACGGTGGATACGGGCAGGACGTTCTCTGTTTCCCCCAGAGCTGGGGCCTGCAGGCACCTTGCCGGCCCTTGGCACAGGCTGTGCCAGCCAACAAAGCCCAGCAGGCCGGGAGGAGAGCCCGGGGGCTGCGCAGCTGCTTGGGCAGTGGCTGCTGCCAGGGACACGGGCCAAAGCCATCCCTGAGTAGCCACTGCCACCCCTGGACCTCCCTGCCCCGTGACAGCTCCCCCAGCCCCAGGGGACAGTCAGGCCCTCTCAGGAGACACTGGAGCAATCACCTGCTGTGCCAGTGCCTGGAACCGCCTGTTCTCCTGCAGAAGAGGCTGCCACTGAGCCACTGCTTCTTCCTGGAACAGCCACCTTCTGTGCCAGCTTTTGGGTCATCGCTTGAGAAATAAAAGGGACAGATGTATCAGATGGGACAGTTCCCCATTAGGGAGATATCGTCTTCAGAAGCTAATACTGGTGAAAGTCACGGACAATGATCAGGAAATCAGATGAGCTTTTGGGATTGGACAGGCCCCTCCCTTCTCCAAAGCACCACCTCTCGTGATCTGCCTGGAGACTGGGAAATTGCAGGGGATCTCAGGGTGGGCATGGCCCATGGTGCAGTTTGGGCTCCCTGGTGGCAGATGCCAAATGCCTTCCTGCAGGGGCTGGGCAGAAGCTGCAGCCAGGCCAGGATGGGAAACAGCCCTGCAGGGCGTCAAAGCAGCAGCAGCAGCAGCGGGGCAGCGAGGCTGCCATGGATCCCTTCCCGCTGTGCCGGGCACGGCGTGTCCAGATGTGCAGCCAAAGCCCCCAGCTGCTGAGTCCCAGGGGAAGCATGAGGGAAATACACTCACCACGGCACCTCTCCAGATCACTCAGCATCTTGTTCAGAAATTTGGCTGCCTCCAGTGACTTGCTTCCTCCTGTGTCTTGGTTCTTCCATCTAGGAGGACCTTAATGGAAAGTGATTCAATTTCTCCTTCAGGCCTGAGTGGCAGTGAGGGCACCTGGGTGACTGGTGCCCTCCAAGGCACTCCCTCAGCTCTGCCTCCCACTCAGGAGCACAGGTGGTTTCTCAGTGAGCTTTGCTTGGGTGGTATGTGCAAAGTGGTGAATTATTGGTGGATCAGGCTCTGATGTTGTACAGTTCAAGAAGCTGATGACATAGAGAGCCTTGCAAAGTCTTTCAACTGGAGAAATGATTTTTGTTTCTCTCTATTGCTGATTGAGGACTCTTTTGAGGATTTGATGCATCCTTTCTATGACGGATTGTCCTGTGGGGCTTGCAGGTATACCTGTCTTATGTTCTATTCCCCACTCAGTGAAGAACTCTTTCAGCTTGCGAGAGGTATAGGCAGGTCCATTGTCTGTTTTGATCTCCTTTGGTACTCCTAGGGTAGCAAAGGCCAGGAAAAATTGTTTTATGGTGTGCTGCACAGTTTTTCCTGGTTGTGTTGATGCAAATACTGCTCCTGAAAATATATTGACCCATACATGCACATATTTTGACCTTCCAAAAGTTGCAAAGTGGGTTACATCTGTCTGCCACAGCTGGCAGCTGTTTAAACCTCGGGGATTGACTCCTGTCTCCATAGATGGTATCTGGTAGTTTTGACGGTTTGGGCATGTGGCAACAATAGCTTCTGCTTGATCTTTTGAATGCTTGAACATTCTGATAAGGGCAGGCACATTTTGATGAAAAAATGAGTGTGACAACTTTGCCTGGGCAAAGATGTTAGGGACATTAGCAGTCTCTATTGCCATGGCTAAGGTGTCTGCTTTCCTGTTCCCTTCTGTAATGAAACCTGGGAGGTCAGTGTGTGACCTCACGTGCATTATATGGTAAGGTTGTTTTCTGTGGGAAATTAAGCGTGTTAATGTAGAAATCAATTGGTATAACTTTGGATTGGAAACCTCTTTGAGAAGAGCATGTTCTGCTCTCATAGATATGCCAGCAACATAAGCTGAGTTTTATGTGACCAGATTAAAAGGTTCATTTTTGAATTTCTCAAAGGCTCTGACAACAGCTGCTAATTCTGCAATCTGTGGAGATCGCTCCACTATTTCTATGTCAGATTCCCAGTTTTGGGTCTTAGGGTCTTTCCCGGTCCTTACCGACTTGTGGGACGACCCTGAGCCATCTGTAAATGCTGCAAGGTAGGGCTGGAGAGGAATGGGGGGGATTTGGGTGTTCTGCAGGAAGCACTGCCAATTGGAGGTATCTCTCCTGAGAATTCACCTTAACTGGCTTGGTGAGCCACAGGTTTCCTCCAGCTAAAGTCCACTTTCTTCCAGAGAGGATCATATTCAAGAAAGAGTCCAACCTGTAAGCTTTACACACTGCTCATGTTTATAGTTTCATATTTATCAAGGAAATGCTTTCTCCTTTTAGGCTCAGATTTTAAAAGCTCTTTTAGCATCTAAATCCCTCTTCTAGACCTTCATCTGAGACCTACTTGCTATCACTTAGATCTGAAATCCCAGCCATGACCTTAAGTTATAATCCCTAATGCAGGAAACAATAGTTTGCATTTAGTCAAGAAAGTGTTTAAGTACCTGCAAGTGATTAAATGTTGTCCTAAATTGGAGTATGTAATTATAATCACCTATTCCTGATTTCATATTCCAGACTCATATTCCTGCAATCTGTATGACTTAAACATGAACTTCTTCTGAGAGCACAGGTTCCTGTGCCAGGGTTTGAACTGCCCCTGTCATGTCACTGGGTTCCTAAACCAGCCTAGTTGACCAAATAGTTCATAGTTCTTTTCTTCAGGTGCCCATCCTGATCTTCCTACTCTGATGAGTGTGCCAGGTTTGTGTCTGGACTATCTTTCAGCTTTTACTTTTTAATCCCTGTCAAGTTAGTGAGTCAGCTCAACTTTAAAGGTACATTTCAATAAATTCCTTCCTGAAAAGCTGGAGTTCAATTCATTTCAGTGCAAAAGACATCACAAGAAATTGTATACTTACTATTGGTGTTGTATCAAGAGTGTGTAGTTGCCAGTGCCTGATGACAGGAGAGTTTAGGAAGTCAGGCAAGTCCCATTTTTATGCAGTGCCCAGGGATTTATTCTCACAGGACAAATCACTGGTCACTATTCCCTAAACTCCCTTTCCCCCCCCCTCTAAGTTCTGCTGCAGCACAAGGTGACATCTTCCATGTTCTAATGGAATCCTATGATTTTAAAGTGTTGTTTCTAAAAATACCACACATTAAAATATTACTACAGTACAAATGCCACATCTACTGCTTCTTTCACCCATTGAGCCATTTGCCCTGTCAGAAAAGGAAACTGGATTGGTTTGACGTGAATTGTTCTTGCCAAATATGAGTTAGCTTTGTTTTCTATACTAGATTGGAGGTGGCTTAGAAATCGATTACTTAATAAAGTGTCCATATTCTTTTTCTCTGTAAGAGCATTGGAGGTGTCTTGGTGGGAAAAGACAGCTTTTGCTAAGGAAGGCAGGAGCCTTCCATGAAATGGACAATGTCAACCCCCTCCCTTCAAATTGCTATAATTTTGAAATTAAAAAGTTCTCAGTTAAAGATATGGGAATAGGAATAACAGTTCTTTACTAGGAAAACTGAAAATACAAATGCAACAGTACAAACGAAAAAACCCCAAAACCCACAGCCAGAGTCAGAGCAGGACCTGACACCCTGTGGGTCAGTGTAGCAGGCCCAGGGCCTGCACGGCCTCCTTGGCGGTCAGACGCCTGAGCTAGGAAATGCCAGGTCAGCATGACTGGACCCTAGCAGCCCCTCTCTTCCGCCTTTTGGACCCTGCTTATCTCTCTGTAAGCCCATAGGTCACTTTCCCCTGACCCTTTCTGTTGGACAGTTTTCAAAACCCCTGTAGGGTATAAAAACCCCTGATTCTGCCTGGTTCGGCAGAAGAGCTGTCACTGGGAACCTTCGTGGTACACCTGCATAAAGAATCCTGTGGAACCCCACACGGCCTTCTCCTCTCTCTCCCTGCGTCTGCTGCTGCAGCACCTAGCAAGCCACGAGCTGAAATCACTGAGCTGATAATCATCAAGAGCTGAAAATCACTATAGCTTGCCTAGGCTGCTTGAGCCTCCACTGAGTTATCCTGGCTCCGGCACCCTGCTGGGCATCAGCCTGGCAGGAAACTGCCCTGATAAACTGGCACCTGAACTGAATGCTGGACCTGGCATTTCAGAGGAGCAGCATTTCTTCTTGAAATTGTCACTGCCTTCGCTCACCAGACGTCCTGGAAGAAGAAGCCCTCCGTTTTAGCAGGACTCTTCTGAAAGGCTGTCAGTCGACCCTCAAACCGCTGACATCTGGGCACAAAAAGTGCTCGAGGAGACTGATTCAGCAGACTACCTGCTGGCAGACCTTTGACCCACATCTGGCTGAAGAAGTGTAAATTTTAAAACAGCCTTTCTTGCACGCAAAAAACTTTTTCCTTGGGTCCTTTTTTTTTTTTTTTTTTTTTTTTCTTCTCTTTTTTTCTGCTGGCAGGGAACGGGAACATGGGATCGAAGCTCAGTATGTTAAAACAATCCCAGAATGAGAGAGATTTATATTTACTAATCCTAGAAATCCTATCTTCTAACAACTTTTCTTTTTCTAAAGGTAACCTTTCAAAAACTAACCTGAAAAAATTTATAAAATGGATTCTTTCCCACTTTCCGGATATTAACAAATACACTACCACTTTAGACTCCTATTGGGATAGAATTGGGACCACGATATATAAGTTTCACACTAACCAAGATTTTTCTGTAACTCAGTTTATCCCTATATTTCACATTATAACCAAAGCCATAGAAAAAACTAACAAAAAACCTGTAACTTCAGTGCGAACCTTTTATGAACAAAGTGCTAACTTATCTGTTTCACCAGAACCCTTTCCATCAAATGCTAATCGTGCTGATAACATTCCTTCACTCTCCACTCTTCCCCTGGTTCCTAGTGTCCTGCCGTCCCCCCTCCCCTTGTGGCGCCTCCCCCACCCCTGCCGTGCCCGAGGCTCCTGCCTGTGTCCCCCCCTCCCCCTTGGACGTGAATTCCACTGTGCAGCCCGCGGCATCCTGCGAGCGACCTTGCTCTGCGTTATCTCCGAGTGCAACTGCGCCTGTTTCCGTTTTGGCTCAGAGAATTACTGCCTTTCCAGTAGATTATAAAAAGGAAAAAAGGGGCGGTGCTACTACTAGAAAGACATGGGAACCTATTACAAATAAAGAACTTGTACAAAAGAACATGGTAGAAGTTCACATATTTTTAGAAATTCCCTAGAATCTACATTCTCAGCACATGTTCTGGTACCCCACGATATTAAAAATATTGCCCAGTGCCTCCTTTCTCCCACCGAGTACATGCTTTGGGAAAGGCATTGGAAAAAGCAATTAAAAACATTATCAGATAACTATGCTGCTGATGCTGATAAGTCAAACCTTACACTCGAACAGCTGGCTGGTGAAGGGGATTTGCAGAAACCCTCTCACCAAGCTGATACCTTACCTAAGACAACACTACAAGACATGGTTATTGCAGCAGAAACCTCCTTACTTCTTACCCCTGATGACTCTATTTCTACCCAACACTTTTCTAGTATTAAACAAGGAATAGATGAAAGCTTTATCAAATTTGTAGATAGAATTAAGGATGCTCTGGAAAAACAGATAGAGAGCACAGAGGCAAGAAAAGAACTGTTGTGCAATCTTCCCATGAGTAACTCAAATGAAAAATGTAAAGCAATTCTGAGAGTCTTACCCTTAGACACAGAACCTACCATAGAGCAAATGCTGGAAAGCTGCACACGCCACCTGTCCACTGAAGATACAGTGGCCCAAGCAGTTACTAAGGGTGTTGCAGAAGGAGTTTCTGGTGCATATGCAATAATAGCTTCTAAAGACCAGGTCTGCTGCTACCACTGCGGAGACTGTGGACATTTTATAAAGGACTGTCCAGAGAGGTCACATCCCAGGTACCCTCGCAATTTCTACCAAAGGTCCCAGAATCAGCAGTACTATCAGCCGCGTCCGGGAAACTTCCAGCAGAGAGTGGTGGGGCCCCAGGCAAGGACACCAAATCAAAGGCCATCCACAGCCAGTCACGCAACATCCCAGGAGATTCCAGACCACATGAGTAGGACCCAACACACAGAGCAATACCGAGGGGAACCTGCCAGCTACTGGTAACTGCACTGTCCATTGACTTTAAAAATGACAATGTTTATCGTGTTCCCACAGGCAAACGTGGGCCAAAAGGTGGTCCTTCTAACATCCTAATTATAGGTGATACTCTCCGTAGCCCAAAGGAAATATTTGTTGTTCCAGAAGTACAAACAGTGTACTCGGGCCAAGAAATCTCTGTCCAGATGTACTGCACAGACTTACCATTTTTTCTTCCAAAGGGTACTCCGTTCGCACAAGCCTTTTTACTCCCTAAGAATCACAGAGAACAGCTTCCTCTCAACCCCACAGCAATGTGGACACAAGTTGTGGGACCGAGTAAGCCTGTCATCGAGTGCGGTCTTACCTGCAGAGGAGAGAAGTTCCACCTACCAGGGTGCTGGACACCGGTGCAGACGTGACCATCATCGCCCGCTCAGAATGGCCAGCTCACTGGGAGCTACAACCTGTGGCAGGCATGATCACAGGGATCGGTGGAGCTACAGTTTCCATGCGGAGCAAGTACAACATCCTCGTCAAAGGGCCTGAAGGCAAGTTGGCAACCATCCGCCCGTTCATGGTAAGGGCCCCCATCATCCTCTATGGCAGGCACATTTTATTCCAGTGGGGTGCTTCCCTACGTATATTCCCAGTCCGGAATTCTAATTGGGGCCACTGAGGAGCGCGCACTGCCAGACACTCCTCGTCTCACCTGGAAATGCCATAACCCGATCTGGATCGAGCAGTGGCCCCTCTCTAAAGTCAAATTGCGCACACTACATGCCCTTGTGGATGAACAGCTCGCCAAAGGCCACATCGTAGAGACCACCAGCCCTTGGAACTCTCCAGTCTTCGTACTACAAAAGCCTGGAACTGACAGGTGGAGGCTCCTCCACGATCTTCGCAAAATCAATGAGGTCATCGAGGACATGGGTCCCCTCCAGCCTGGCCTGCCCTCACCATCGATGCTGCCTAGAGACTGGACACTTGCTATCATTGATATTAAAGACTGTTTCTTCAGCATCCCGCTGCATCCCCAGGACGCCCCACGGTTTGCCTTCTCCGTCCCCTCTCTTAACAGAGAGGCTCCACTCAAAAGATATCATTGGCTGTATCTTCCTCAGGGACTTGAATGCAGTTCCACTCTATACCAGTGGTATGTTGCTCACATCCTGTCTCCTGTTCGGAACCTATTCCCAGATGCAATCATCCATCACTATATGCACGATATCCTAGTCTGTGCATCAGGAAAAGCTTACTTGGACAAAGCAGTTAAAAAGACTATTGAAACCATAGAAAAGGCAGGATTCGAGATCTGTGAGGACAAAATACAGTACACCAATCCATGGACTTACCTTGGACTCCAGATCCGGGAAAGGACCATCGGACTCCAGCAGCTCACCATCCAAGACAAGCCAAATACCCTGAGAGACTTACACAGTCTGTGCGGATCCATCAGCTGGGTACGTCCACTGCTAGGAATTACAACAGAGGACCTCACTCCACTGTCCAACCTTCTTTGGGGCAAGGAGGATCTGGACTCTCCATGCACTCTTACAGCAGAAGCCCGAGATACCATCACCAAGGTCCAAGAAGCCCTGTCTTCACTCAAAGCCCATCGCTTTGAGCCCAGCCTGCCTTTCCAGTTCGTCATTCTGGGAAAAGCACCTTGGTTCTATGGACTGATCTTCCAATGGGACACTCAACTTCGAGACCCTTTACTAATACTGGAATGGATCTTTACAAATAACCAACCCACAAAGACAATTACCACCTTCCAAGAAATTATGGCACATTTAATAAAAAAGGCTAGAACTCGCCTCCACTCCCTTGCAGGGTGTGAGTTCACATGCATATATTTGCCAGTGACCACTGGGGACCTGGAACATTTGCTCCAGACCAATGAAAATCTCCAGTATGCCTTAGACAGCTATACAGGCCAAATTTCAGTACATATCCCAAAACATAAGCTTTTTAATTGTGATGTAACCTTTCATCTGACCCCAAAATTAATCCAAAGTAGAACACCTCTCAAAGCTCTAACCATCTTTACAGATGGCTCAGGGTCATCCCACAAGTCAGTAATGACATGGAAAGACCCTAAGACCCAAAACTGGGAATCTGACATAGAAATAGTGGAGCGATCTCCACAGATTGCAGAATTAGCAACTGTTATCAGAGCCTTTGAGAAATTCAAAAATGAACCTTTTAATCTGGTCACATAAGATTCAGCTTATGTTGCTGGCATAGCTATGAGAGCAGAACATGCTCTTCTCAAAGAGGTTTCCAATCCAAAGTTATACCAATTGATTTCTACATTAACACGCTTAATTTCCCACAGAAAACAACCTTACCATATAATGCACATGAGGTCACACACTGACCTCCCAGGTTTCATTACAGAAGGGAACAGGAAAGCAGACACCTTAGCCATGGCAATAGAGACTGCTAATGTCCCTAACATCTGTGCCCAGGCAAAGTTGTTTGCGTTTTTTCATCAAAATGTGCCTGCCCTTATCAGAATGTTCAAGCATTCAAAAGATCAAGCAGAAGCTATTGTTGCCACATGCCCGAACTGTCAAAACTACCAGATACCATCTATGGGGACGGGAGTTTAAACAGGTTTAAACAGCTGCCAGCTGTGGCAGACAGATGTAACCCACTTTGCACCTTTTGGAAAGTCAAAATACTTGCATGTATCGGTCGATACATTTTCAGGAGCAGTACTTGGATCAACACAACCAGGAAAAACTGTGCAGCACACCATAAAACATTTTTTCCTGGCCTTTGCTACCCTGGGAGTACCAAAGGAGATCAAAACAGACAATGGACCTGCCTATACCTCTCACAAGTTGAAAGAGTTCTTCAGTGACTGGGGAATAGAACATAAGACAGGTATACCTGCAAACCCCACAGGACAATCCATCCTAGAAAGGACGCATCAAACCCTCAAAAGAGTCCTCAATCAGCAATAGAGAGAAACAAAAATCATTTCTCCAGTTGAAAGACTTTGCAAGGCTCTCTATGTCATCAGCTTCTTGAACTGTACAACATCAGAGCCTGATCAACCAATACTTCACCACTTTGCACATACCACCCCAGCAAAGCTCACTGAGAAACCACCTGTGCTCCTGAGTGGGAGGCAGAGCTGAGGGAGTGCCTTGGAGGGCACCAGTCACCCAGGTGCCCTCACTGCCACTCAGGCCTGAATGAGAAATTGAATCACTTTCCATTAAGGTCCCCCTAGATGGAAGAACCAAGACACAGGAGACAGCAAGTCTCTGGAGGCAGCCAAATCTCTGCACAAGATGCTGAGTGATCTGGAGAGGTGCCATGGTGAGTGCATTTCCCTCATGCTGCCCCTGGGACTCAGCAGCTGGGGGCTCTGGCTGCACATCTGGACACGCCGTGCGCGGCACAGCGGGAAGGGATCCATGGCAGCCTCGCTGCCTCGCTGCTGCTGTTGCTGCTTTGACGCCCTGCAGGGCTGTTTCCCAGCCTGGCCTGGCTGCAGCTTCTGCCCAGCCTCTGCAGGAAGGCATTTGGCATCTCCTGCCAGGGAGCCCAAACTGCACCATGGGCCATGTCCACCCTGAGTTACCCTGCAATTTCCCAGTCTCCAGGCAGATCACGAGAGGTGGTGGTTTGGAGAAGGGAGGGGCCTGTTCAATCCCAAAAGCTCATCTGATTTCCTCATCCTTGTCCATGACTTTCACCAGTGTTAGCTTCTGAAGACGACACCTCCCCATGGGGAACTGTCCCATCTGATCCATCTGTCCCTTTTCTTTCTCCAGCGATGACCCAAAAGCTGACAGAGAAGGTGGCTGTTCCAGGATGAAGCAGCGGCTAAGTGGCAGCCTCTTCTGCAGGAGAACAGGTGGTTCCAGGCACTGGCACAGCAGGTGATTGCTCCAGTGTCTCCTGACAGGGCCTGAGCCTGTCCCCTGGGGCTGGGGGAGCTGTCACGGGGCAGGGAGGGCCAGGGGTGGCAGTGGCTGCTCAGGGATGGCTTTGGCCTGTGTCCCTGGCAGCAGCCACTGCCCAAGCAGCTGCGCTGCCCCCGGGCTCTCCTCCCGGCCTGCTGGGCTTTGTTGGCTGGCACAGCCTGTGCCAAGGGCCGGCAAGGTGCCTGCAGGCCCCAGCTCTGGGGGAAACAGAGAACGTCTTGCCCGTATCCACCGTGCTGCCAGCTCAGCAGTGCAGCACAGCACGGGCTCACACTCCCCATTGCTCCCACAGATGCAGCCGGCACCACAAGACGTGTTCCCAATGCCCAGAAGGGCCTCGGAAGGTGTTGCTATTTTTGGAACCCTCTGTTTGCATGTGATAAGGGCAAGTTTGGCTATCTGTTTCTGCCAGGAAATTATTTGAAGAGCTCATCCGAGCCTTGACTCAGAGCTTCTCCATTGCAGTTCATGTTGTAATAAATAGGTGTGATTCCTGCTGATAAAATTGTAAAGTAATCAATATTGATATAATAATAAATATTTGGAAACAGTAGAACAGTTAGAAGGTGTAATGCCAAGGAAGAAAGGGAGAGGAGGGGCTCCCCCCGTTCTCCTGCAGATGTTCAGAACAGGAAGAAGAAAGAGATAAGTATTACTGAATTTAGTTGGAAGAGAGGAAAGTTTGGTTGGACATCCAGGAAAATGTTAATTATAGGAGATTTATTGCTTTGATGCTAGAACATAGTATTGGCTTGTATGATATTAGCTTTGACTTACATTATACCAGCTTGTTGCGCATGTGTAATCCAAAAGGTGAATCAAAGGACATCGAGGAAGAGGAGAGGCCTTCATCAGAGATGACCCCAAAGAACAGTGCAACCACCTAAAAAATGGTGGAGCATGCGTGGTAAAACTGATAATGAAGGTGGAGATACAAGTGTGACAAATTGAAAATGGGAGGAGATGGTGATGATGTACAGTGTAAAAAGGAGAATTTTAGGCTTGGCAATTTGTATGTGAGGGGACAGGGGTCAAGCCCTGCCCTCCGTACCCCTCGTGTACCCCGCACAATTATTTTTCCTTATGTGCTATTATAAGAACCAAATTATCCCTTATTATAACCAAATTATATTGTCAATATTTTGAGTGGATTCAATTTCATATACTTTTCAGCTACTTCATTAAAATTGCTGCAACATTTAATTTGCTTGGTTTTCTTTCATGATACAGTAATTGGAGAAATATAACAAAATTTTTGACTGTAATTCAGTCCTAGAAGTCAGTTTTATACCCCTCCCCTTATTATCTATTGTTATAGCATATTTTATTACCAATGGGTTCCTCCTTTCCCCCCTGTGATGTTGGTTTTGCCCCACTTCTCCATCTCTCCAAAGACCTGCCCTTTTTTTCACTCCTCCCATTGCATGTCAGTCCCTCTCCAAGCCTGCCCCTTGCTCTAGAAACTTCCCTATCAATTTTGTATCCTTCGGAATCCCATTGGTTTGTTTAAGTTCTTCCCCTCCCCTGTAATCCCCAATTGGTTTAAACCTTGTATTCCCCGCCTGGTGTTCCACCCTCAGTTTCTCCCAATTGGCTAAAGATTGGATCCTGCCCTGGGACCCTGCATTGTTTGTAAGTTGGTGTACGCCTTTAGTGCAGTGTTGGCCTGCCCCTGATGGTCTGTAGAATAATCACCTTAGGAAAACATAGAGCAGACCTCACCCTGTTCCTTGTCCCTACCCTCAGGGCAGTCCTACCCCCAAGGCAGTCCACCTGTGCTGTAGAGCAGCTGTGCCCTGCAGCCACAGCCCAGATTCGACAGTTTTCTGGGGGCGGCCCAGTGCCACTGTGGGTGTGGGCAGCTAGTGGGGCTGAAGAAATGGGGCAGCACAGCACTTCCCAAATCAGCTCTTCTGTTGCAGTAGAGAGATGCAGCTGTGACCAGATTGTCCTGGTGGTAGCTGCAGCAAAGCCCACCCGGCAGCAGCACTGCCTGAGCTCCATGTCCAGGAGCAGCTGTGGATGGCCACGGTGTGGGCAGGCAGGAGCCAGGCAGGGGCTGCTGTGCCCAGCGGCGGGGCCCCGAGGGGATGGGGGAGCCCATGCTGAGCATCCCTGGGCTGAGGGCACATTTCCTTCTGTGGGATCATCTGGGCCTGGACCTGAAGAGGCACAAAGAGATATTTTGGGGTGCCTGATGAGGGTTCCAGGAGTCCCGCATGTTTTAAATGAATTAGCTTTTTCTGATTAATACGGAGAATTTATTCCATAATTAAAATTCAGTCGTAGAAAATCTAGAAGCAAATATCAGATTGGCCCTGAAGCAGGCTGACAGCGTCAGGTGAGACAGGTGGGGCATTTCTCTCCCCTGTGCATCACGAAGGGACAGCTCTCTCAAAGTCTTTTTTGTCCATTTCCAAGCTCCAAGCGGTATGGAGGGCAGGAGTTTTTCTGCTTTCTTATGGTTGTTTTTATCCTTTTTGCATATTCATGTATTTTTTCCTTTCTTGCTGCAGCTCTTGCTGAGAGTTTCCCCAAAACTGGTAAAAAATTCACTTTGTTAGAGGAAAATCTCCTGCAATATGCATTCTAGGAGGCACACATTTATCTTATAGATGATGCAAATCAAATGCACATTGCTGAGGTTTGGTCAGAGAAATAATCTTCTGGAATCAGCATTTCTGGGGACGAATATTCAGGCTAGGATTTTGGTGCATGTTGATTGCCCTGAACCCTCCTTTGTTATGCTAGGATTTTCATTAGGCGAGATTACTGTAGTCTCAGCATGAATTTGTGCATACAATCTATCAGAATCCCTCCCTTTCTCTATTAATTTATTAAATTTGTACTTTTAGGATACACTTTGACAAAGCTTACTTATTTTCTAATTTTATGTTTAGTATTTATAAAACTTGACAACTACACTTTCATACTACTAGTCAGGGTATAAAATTAACAGCTCTTCTCATAAGGTAGATTATTCTAAATCTTTAATTTCTTTTCTTTGGATTGTCAATTATATTTTTTTATATCAATGCATGTGCTTATTGTAATTTAGATATATTTTGACTCCATAGTCGTTTAAGGCTGGTAATATTTGTAAAATAAGTTTTTCATGTTTTCTTATGTTGCCTGCTAAAATGTGTCTTTATAACTGTCTCATGTTCTTGTTTTCTAATTCTTGAGCAATTTGCTTTATTCTACTCTCAGGATTTATTTCTTCTCTATCTCTTGCAGAGCAAAAAGTTTTAATATATTGCTTACAAATTTTGCCATTTTATTCTTTTTGCTCTATTTCACATTTTCTTTATTGCAGTCTTTTACTACTCATAGTGCACCTTCTGAATTTGTTAAAATTATAGCGTACTACACTAACTTGGTAGTGTGCATATGGCTCATTCTTTTTGGGCTTGGATGACTAATACAGTGACAATAATCCTCTGCAGTTTTAACTCTCTAGCTCTCTCAAAGCCCCTTTGGGTTGCAGCCAAAGGGCCAAGATGTGTATCTTCTTGGTAGCAGAGCTTACACCTTGGGATCTAGTCACTGGTGTCCTTCGTCTCATTCTCAGTATTTACTTCATAAGATTTATAAGAGCCTTTTAAATTGTTTTTCAGGATTTAGGATAGCACCTGCTTATTTCTAATTGTTATAGTTTTGTTTCTTTGACATTTTAGCTGTAAAGTTGTAATTAGTCTGTACACTTCTCTTTCTTTCAGCTCTACTTGGCTTTTTTCCTTTATTTTAATTTGATCCTTATTAAATATCTAACGGCTTTTGTTATATCCTATCTGATTTAATGTTACTTTTAGTGTTTCTTGGAACTTAAATCTGGTTTGTATCTTATATACTTAATTTTTTTCCGATTTTTCACGAATCATATTATTGTTCTAATATATTCTTTACAGTGTTTCATTAGCTTTTACTTCTATTTCTTTTGTCTGTTATAACAAAAGCACAAAAATATTTTATTTTTTGAAATAAATTTGCATATCACACCTTAAATATTCAGTTCACTTAAAACAACCTCATGAATAATACAGTTTAAAATAAAATATTTTACTTCTCATAACAATGGGTTTTACAGCTTACAAGCTTAGGTATTAACATGCATCAGTCTATTTTACTTCAAGAAGTAGTGGTGACTTTTTAGTGAGGTTTGGCTGGTGTTTCTGTTGGTGGATTTACAGGTCTTCTGTCCTGCCTTTCTTTGCAGCTGAACCTGCTGGTGAAGGTGGTGCAGCTTCCCAAGCCACGTCCAGGACTGAGGCTCTGGGAGATGCTGAGGGTAGGTCAAGGCCTTTCCCCTGGGAGAGCTGCCAGCTCAGATCCCAAAGCTGGGCCAGGGAGGCAGCACTGCAGGTGCCAGCACAGAACGATGCACGTGTGTGCCCTCGCCCTGTGTGATTCCCTCACCCCTCCTGTGGCTCAGTGGTGCCCGTGCAGATCAGCAGAGATGGCAGAAGCTTCTGTGGCTGTTGAGTTACAGGTGTGTCTGCAGGGAGGACTTCTCCAGCTCCTTTGCTGATTCCTACACAGAAGCCTGGCAACCATGGCAGGGGTGAGTAGTGTGTCCCTGCTGACCCCACAGGCTGAGCCCTACTTTTGTGGGATCTGTTCCTGGGAAATGGAATTCTGTTGCTCTAAGGTCCTCCGAGGGGGAAGGACCAAGCTACAGGACACCAGAAACCCCATGATCCATCCGAAAACATGAGGCAAATGCTGAAGGAAATGCAGCAGGCAGGAGAAGGTGGGTGCATTTCCCTCGTGCTTCCCCTGGGTCTCAGCATCTGGGAGCTTTGGCTGCACATCTGGACACGCCGTGCCTGGCACAGTGGGAAGGGATCCATGGCAGCCTCGCTGCCCTGCTGCTGCTTTCACGCCCTGCAGGGCTGTTTCCCAGCCTGGCCTGGCTGCAGCTTCTGCCCAGCCCCTGCAAGAAGGCATTTGGCATCAGCTGACAGGCCGCCTAATTGCACCACAGGCCTGAGATCCCCTGAAATTTTCCAGTCGCCGGGTAGAACAGAAACGGCACCAGTTTGGGGAAGGGAGGGCCCTGGCCTTCCCAAAATGTTTATAGGGATTTCCTGATTCTTAGCCATGTCTTTGACAATCATTCCCTCCTGAAGGCGCCACCTCCCCAGTGGGGAACAGCCCCACATGATCCAGCTGTCCCTCTTCCTTTCTCCAGAAGTGGATGCAGAGGCTGGGCATAAGGCGGCATTTCCCAGAGGAAGCAGTGGTTCCATGCCAGCCTCAGCTCCAGGAAGGGAGGCCATGCCAGGCACAGGCACAGGAGGTAATTGCTGTGCCTCTGGGCCTGAGCCCTGCTGAGGCTTGAGCTGCCCTCTCTGCTGTTTGGCAGTGCGGGCACAGCCTGGACTAGAGCGGCACAGCCCAGGGGAATTATCCCGAGCAGGCTCAGGGCACTGAGCTGTCCTGCTGGGGTCCCTCCATGGGAGACATGTCCTGAAACCTGGGAGCGACTGCACGAGGTGCCCACGGTGGGGAAAGGACAGAGGGGGAGAGCAAGGCTCCAGTGTGTCCTGAGAGGGCCTGGCTGTTTGCCCTTGGGATCTGAGGGGTTTCCCCACAGAAGGAGGGCAGGAGGGACAGAGGGAGGGCAGGATGGATAGCTGTGGCACTGCCTGCTGCAGTTTTCCCCCATGCTTTAGGGAGGATTTCTTCTGTGTGTGAGGGGGAGAGTCCCAGGTCCCTGCACTGCTGCAGCCACCCCTCCCAGGGATGTTGCTGAGGGCAGGGAAAGAGTGTGGAGAGTGACCAGGAGCCAGCCCAGAGCTCCCCAGGACCCTGGGCAGCTTTGGCCATGTCTATTCACATCTGGCTGCCATGGCCTTACCCGACTCCCTGGCAGTGCCCAGTTCCCTGGGGCAGAAAGAGATCCCAGCACACACTGGAAAATGTTCTCATCTGTGCTGCATTGTAGATGAGGGTGCTGGGAAGGCTTCTCCATCAGCTTGGATGAATAAAGTTTTGAAGCCCTTGGAGCCTCCTGCAGGTATGTTCTCAGTGTGCCACCAAGGAAGAATTGTAGACAAGCGGGCAGGCACCAGGTGACAGAAGCTTCTGTGGCTGTTGTGTTACAGATGTGTCTACAGGGAAGACTTCTCCAGCTTCTCCAGCTGCTACCTTGGATGCTGCACTCAAGCCCAGCTCCCATCTCAGGGGTGAGTAGTGTGTCCCTGCTGACCCCACAGGCTGAACCCTGCTTTTCTGGGATCCATTCGTGGGAAATGGAAATATTTTTCTCTAAGGTACTCCAACAGGGAAAATCCAAGATACAACAGATAAGATATCCCTGGAACCATCCAAACAGATGAGGCAAGAGCTGAAGGAGCCCCTGCAGACAAGAGAAGGTGGGTGCATTTCCCTCATGCTTCCCCTGGGAGTCAGCAGCCGGGGGCTTTGGCTGCACATCTGGACACGCCGTGCCTGGCACAGTGGGAAGGGATCCATGGCAGCCTTGCTGCCGCGCTGCTGCTTTCACGCCCTGCAGGGCTGTTTGCCAGCCTGGCCTGGTTGCAGCTTCTGCCCAGCCTCTGTAGGAAGTTATTTGGCATCAGCTGACAGGCCATGCCCAAACTGTAACACACCCTGAGATCCCCCACTATATCCAGCCCTGCAGATTAGGAAAAGGGTGGCTGTTTGGAAGTGGAAGTGCTCTCATCATGCCACTGTAACCTGGCCATTTTCCTGCTCCATAAATTTCACAAATATTACCTCTGATGCCACCGCCCAAGTGGGGAACAGCCCCATCTGATGCAGCTGTCTCCCTTCCTTTGTCAAGAGATGGTCATAGTGCTTCAGTGGAAGGTGGTATTTCTTGAAGGAAGCACTCCATCTTCGGTGCCAGCCCCTGCTGCAGGAAGGAAGGCAATGCCAGACACGGGCACAGGCACAGCAGGTAATTGCTGTGCCGGGCTCAGCCCCGGCCGGGGCAGTGTGGCAGCAGCTCTTCCCCCAGGGCCTGCCCTTGCCCGGCCCGGCAGCAGCCAAAGCTGGAGGCGCCTCGGCTTCCAGGCCTCTGGAGCTGGTTCAGAGCCCCGGGGAAACGGGACTGGTGCAGCAACGTCCCTGGCGCTGCAGCTGCTGCAGAGCTGGCCCTGAGTGCCCAGAGGCCCAAGGCACAGGAGCAGCCCCGAGTGGGAGCCCTGCCGCCAGCCCAGGGCCAGAGCCAGCCCTGGCACACAATGGAAACAGTTCTCATCTTGGTTTGCTTCCAGACTGGGATGCTGGGAAGGATTCTCCATTAGCCTGGCGCTCTGAAGTTGTGAAGCCCTCTGAGCATTCTGCAGGTATGTTCTCACTGTCCCACCAAGGCGTAATGTTTGACTGACTGGTAAGAACCAGGTGACAGAAGCTTCTGTGGCTGTTGTGTTACAGGCGTGTCTGCAGGGACGACCTCACCAACTCCTACCTTGGATGCTGCACAAAAGGCCAGCTCCCATGGCAGGGGTGAGTAGTGTGTCCCTGCTGACCCCTCTGGCTGAGCCCTGCTTTTGTGGGGTCCATTGCTGGGAAATGGAACTACTTTCTCTTAAGGTCCTCTGACAGGAGAGACCAAAGACATGGCAGGCAGGAAATTCCAGGACCCATTAGAAATCATGTGGCAAATGCTGAAGGAACGTCTGCAGAGAAGACAAGGTGGGTGCATTTCCCTCATGCTGCTCCTGGGACTCAGCAGCTGGGGGCTTTGGCTGCACATCTGGACACGCTGTGCCCGGCACAGCGGGAAGGGATCCATGGCAGCCTCGCTGCCCCGCTGCTGCTTTCACGCCCTGCAGGGCTGTTTCCCAGCCTGGCCTGGCTGCAGCTTCTGCCCAGCCTCTGCAGGAAGGCATTTGGCATCAGCTGGCAGACAGCCCCAATTGCACCACAGGCCATGCCCACCCTCAGATGCCCTGCAATTTCCTGATGTCCAGGCAGTTCAGATGTTGGGGCTGTTTGGGGAAGGAAGCAGCCTTGGGTTGTCCCAAAATCCTGGGTGTTTTCTGATCCTTATGCATTCCTTTCACAAGTGATGCCTCCTGAAATTGTCCCCTTCCCCATTCCCAGTCAGGAATGTTTTCATCTGATCCAGCTGTCTCTTTTCCATTCTCCAGAAATGAAAGGAGAGCCTGCGGAGAAAGAAGCATTTCCCGGAGGAAGCAGTGGTTGCATGCCAGCCTCGGCTGAAGGAAGGGAGGCCATGCCAGGCACAGGCACAGGAGGTAATTGCTGTGCCTCTGGGCCTGAGCCCTGCTGAGGCTTGAGCTGCCCTCTCTGCTGTTTGGCAGTGCGGGCACAGCCTGGACTAGAGCAGCACAGCCCAGGGGAATTATCCCGAGCAGGCTCAGGGCACTGAGCAATCCTGCTGGGGTCCCTCCATGGGAGACATGTCCTGAAAGCTGGGAGCGACTGCACGGGGTGCCCACGGTGGGGAAAGGACAGAGGGGGAGAGCAAGGCTCCAGTGTGTCCTGAGAGGGCCTGGCTGTTTGCCCTTGGGATCTGAGGGGTTTCCCCACAGAAGGAGGGCAGGAGGGACAGAGGGAGGGCAGGATGGATAGCTGTGGCACTGCCTGCTGCAGTTTTCCCCCATGCTTTAGGGAGGATTTCTTCTGTGTGTGAGGGGGAGAGTTCCAGGTCCCTGCACTGCTGCAGCCACCCCTCCCAGGGATGTTGCTGAGGGCAGGGAAAGAGTGTGGAGAGTGACCAGGAGCCAGCCCAGAGCTCCCCAGGACCCTGGGCAGCTTTGGCCATGTCTATTCACATCTGGCTGCCATGGCCTTACCCGACTCCCTGGCAGTGCCCAGTTCCCTGGGGCAGAAAGAGATCCCAGCACACACTGGAAAATGTTCTCATCTGTGCTGCATTGTAGATGAGGGTGCTGGGAAGGCTTCTCCATCAGCTTGGATGAATAAAGTTTTGAAGCCCTTGGAGCCTCCTGCAGGTATGTTCTCAGTGTGCCACCAAGGAAGAATTGTAGACAAGCGGGCAGGCACCAGGTGACAGAAGCTTCTGTGGCTGTTGTGTTACAGATGTGTCTACAGGGAAGACTTCTCCAGCTTCTCCAGCTGCTACCTTGGATGCTGCACTCAAGCCCAGCTCCCATCTCAGGGGTGAGTAGTGTGTCCCTGCTGACCCCACAGGCTGAACCCTGCTTTTCTGGGATCCATTCGTGGGAAATGGAAATATTTTTCTCTAAGGTACTCCAACAGGGAAAATCCAAGATACAACAGATAAGATATCCCTGGAACCATCCAAACAGATGAGGCAAGAGCTGAAGGAGCCCCTGCAGACAAGAGAAGGTGGGTGCATTTCCCTCATGCTTCCCCTGGGAGTCAGCAGCCGGGGGCTTTGGCTGCACATCTGGACACGCCGTGCCTGGCACAGTGGGAAGGGATCCATGGCAGCCTTGCTGCCGCGCTGCTGCTTTCACGCCCTGCAGGGCTGTTTGCCAGCCTGGCCTGGTTGCAGCTTCTGCCCAGCCTCTGTAGGAAGTTATTTGGCATCAGCTGACAGGCCATGCCCAAACTGTAACACACCCTGAGATCCCCCACTATATCCAGCCCTGCAGATTAGGAAAAGGGTGGCTGTTTGGAAGTGGAAGTGCTCTCATCATGCCACTGTAACCTGGCCATTTTCCTGCTCCATAAATTTCACAAATATTACCTCTGATGCCACCGCCCAAGTGGGGAACAGCCCCATCTGATGCAGCTGTCTCCCTTCCTTTGTCAAGAGATGGTCATAGTGCTTCAGTGGAAGGTGGTATTTCTTGAAGGAAGCACTCCATCTTCGGTGCCAGCCCCTGCTGCAGGAAGGAAGGCAATGCCAGACACGGGCACAGGCACAGCAGGTAATTGCTGTGCCGGGCTCAGCCCCGGCCGGGGCAGTGTGGCAGCAGCTCTTCCCCCAGGGCCTGCCCTTGCCCGGCCCGGCAGCAGCCAAAGCTGGAGGCGCCTCGGCTTCCAGGCCTCTGGAGCTGGTTCAGAGCCCCGGGGAAACGGGACTGGTGCAGCAACGTCCCTGGCGCTGCAGCTGCTGCAGAGCTGGCCCTGAGTGCCCAGAGGCCCAAGGCACAGGAGCAGCCCCGAGTGGGAGCCCTGCCGCCAGCCCAGGGCCAGAGCCAGCCCTGGCACACAATGGAAACAGTTCTCATCTTGGTTTGCTTCCAGACTGGGATGCTGGGAAGGATTCTCCATTAGCCTGGCGCTCTGAAGTTGTGAAGCCCTCTGAGCATTCTGCAGGTATGTTCTCACTGTCCCACCAAGGCGTAATGTTTGACTGACTGGTAAGAACCAGGTGACAGAAGCTTCTGTGGCTGTTGTGTTACAGGCGTGTCTGCAGGGACGACCTCACCAACTCCTACCTTGGATGCTGCACAAAAGGCCAGCTCCCATGGCAGGGGTGAGTAGTGTGTCCCTGCTGACCCCTCTGGCTGAGCCCTGCTTTTGTGGGGTCCATTGCTGGGAAATGGAACTACTTTCTCTTAAGGTCCTCTGACAGGAGAGACCAAAGACATGGCAGGCAGGAAATTCCAGGACCCATTAGAAATCATGTGGCAAATGCTGAAGGAACGTCTGCAGAGAAGACAAGGTGGGTGCATTTCCCTCATGCTGCTCCTGGGACTCAGCAGCTGGGGGCTTTGGCTGCACATCTGGACACGCTGTGCCCGGCACAGCGGGAAGGGATCCATGGCAGCCTCGCTGCCCCGCTGCTGCTTTCACGCCCTGCAGGGCTGTTTCCCAGCCTGGCCTGGCTGCAGCTTCTGCCCAGCCTCTGCAGGAAGGCATTTGGCATCAGCTGGCAGACAGCCCCAATTGCACCACAGGCCATGCCCACCCTCAGATGCCCTGCAATTTCCTGATGTCCAGGCAGTTCAGATGTTGGGGCTGTTTGGGGAAGGAAGCAGCCTTGGGTTGTCCCAAAATCCTGGGTGTTTTCTGATCCTTATGCATTCCTTTCACAAGTGATGCCTCCTGAAATTGTCCCCTTCCCCATTCCCAGTCAGGAATGTTTTCATCTGATCCAGCTGTCTCTTTTCCATTCTCCAGAAATGAAAGGAGAGCCTGCGGAGAAAGAAGCATTTCCCGGAGGAAGCAGTGGTTGCATGCCAGCCTCGGCTGAAGGAAGGGAGGCCATGCCAGGCACAGGCACAGGAGGTAATTGCTGTGCCTCTGGGCCTGAGCCCTGCTGAGGCTTGAGCTGCCCTCTCTGCTGTTTGGCAGTGCGGGCACAGCCTGGACTAGAGCAGCACAGCCCAGGGGAATTATCCCGAGCAGGCTCAGGGCACTGAGCAATCCTGCTGGGGTCCCTCCATGGGAGACATGTCCTGAAAGCTGGGAGCGACTGCACGGGGTGCCCACGGTGGGGAAAGGACAGAGGGGGAGAGCAAGGCTCCAGTGTGTCCTGAGAGGGCCTGGCTGTTTGCCCTTGGGATCTGGGGGGTTTCTCCACAGAAGGAGGGCAGGAGGGACAGAGGGAGGGCAGGATGGATAGCTGTGGCACTGCCTGCTGCAGTTTTCCCCCATGCTTTAGGGAGGATTTCTTCTGTGTGTGAGGGGGAGAGTTCCAGGTCCCTGCACTGCTGCAGCCACCCCTCCCAGGGATGTTGCTGAGGGCAGGGAAAGAGTGTGGAGAGTGACCAGGAGCCAGCCCAGAGCTCCCCAGGCCCCTGGGCAGCTTTGGCCATGTCTATTCACATCTGGCTGCCATGGCCTTACCCGACTCCCTGGCAGTGCCCAGTTCCCTGTGGCAGAAAGAGATCCCAGCACACACTGGAAAATGTTCTCATCTGTGCTGCATTGTAGATGAGGGTGCTGGGAAGGCTTCTCCATCAGCTTGGATGAAGAAAGTTTTGAAGCCCTTGGAGCCTCCTGCAGGTATGTTCTCAGTGTGCCACCAAGGAAGAATTGTAGACAAGCGGGCAGGCACCAGGTGACAGAAGCTTCTGTGGCTGTTGTGTTACAGATGTGTCTACAGGGAAGACTTCTCCAGCTTCTCCAGCTGCTACCTTGGATGCTGCACTCAAGCCCAGCTCCCATCTCAGGGGTGAGTAGTGTGTCCCTGCTGACCCCACAGGCTGAACCCTGCTTTTCTGGGATCCATTCCTGGGAAATGGAAATATTTTTCTCTAAGGTACTCCAACAGGGAAAATCCAAGATACAACAGATAAGATATCCCTGGAACCATCCAAACAGATGAGGCAAGAGCTGAAGGAACCCCTGCAGACAAGAGAAGGTGGGTGCATTTCCCTCATGCTTCCCCTGGGAGTCAGCAGCCGGGGGCTTTGGCTGCACATCTGGACACGCCGTGCCTGGCACAGCGGGAAGGGATCCATGGCGGCCTTGCTGCCGCGCTGCTGCTTTCACGCCCTGCAGGGCTGTTTGCCAGCCTGGCCTGGTTGCAGCTTCTGCCCAGCCTCTGTAGGAAGTTATTTGGCATCAGCTGACAGGCCATGCCCAAACTGTAACACACCCTGAGATCCCCCACTATATCCAGCCCTGCAGATTAGGAAAAGGGTGGCTGTTTGGAAGTGGAAGTGCTCTCATCATGCCACTGTAACCTGGCCATTTTCCTGCTCCATAAATTTCACAAATATTACCTCTGATGCCACCGCCCAAGTGGGGAACAGCCCCATCTGATGCAGCTGTCTCCCTTCCTTTGTCAAGAGATGGACATAGTGCTTCAGTGGAAGGTGGTATTTCTTGAAGGAAGCACTCCATCTTCGGTGCGAGCCCCTGCTGCAGGAAGGAAGGCAAAGCCAGACACGGGCACAGGCACAGCAGGTAATTGCTGTGCCGGGCTCAGCCCTGGCCAGGGCGGTGTGGCAGCAGCTCTTCCCCCAGGGCCTGCCCTTGCCCGGCCCGGCAGGAGCCAAAGCTGGAGGTGCCTTGGCTTCCAGGCCTCTGGAGCTGGTTCAGAGCCCCGGGGAAACGGGACTAGTGCAGCAACGTCCCTGGCGCTGCAGCTGCTGCGGAGCTGGCCCTGAGTGCCCAGAGGCCCAAGGCACAGGAGTAGCCCCGAGCGGGAGCCCTGCCGCCAGCCAGGACCAGAGCCAGCCCTGGCACACAATGGAAACAGTTCTCATCTTGGTTTGCTTCCAGACTGGGATGCTGGGAAGGATTCTCCATTAGCCTGGCGCTCTGAAGTTGTGAAGCCCTCTGAGCATTCTGCAGGTATGTTCTCACTGTCCCACCAAGGCGTAATGTGTGACTGACTGGTAAGAACCAGGTGACAGAAGCTTCTGTGGCTGTTGTGTTACAGGCGTGTCTGCAGGGACGACCTCACCAACTCCTACCTTGGATGCTGCACAAAAGGCCAGCTCCCATGGCAGGGGTGAGTAGTGTGTCCCTGCTGACCCCTCAGGCTGAGCCCTGATTTTGTGGGGTCCATTCCTGGGAAATGGAACTACTTTCTCTTAAGGTCCTCTGACAGGAGAGACCAAAGACATGGCAGGCAGGAAATTCCAGGACCCATTAGAAATCATGTGGCAAATGCTGAAGGAACGTCTGCAGAGAAGAGAAGGTGGGTGCATTTCCCGCATGCTGCTTCTGGGACTCAGCAGCCGGGGGCTTTGGCTGCACATCTGGACACGCCGTGCCCGGCACAGCAGGAAGGGATCCATGGCAGCCTCGCTGCCCCGCTGCTGCTTTCACGCCCTGCAGGGCTGTTTCCCAGCCTGGCCTGGCTGCAGCTTCTGCCCAGCCTCTGCAGGAAGGCATTTGGCATCAGCTGGCAGACAGCCCCAAATGCACCACAGGCCATGCCCACCCTCAGATGCCCTGCAATTTCCTGATGTCCAGGCAGATCAGATGTTGGGGCTGTTTGGGGAAGGAAGCAGCCTTGGGTTGTCCCAAAATCCTGGGTGTTTTCTGATCCTTATGCATTCCTTTCACAAGTGATGCCTCCTGAAATTGTCCCCTTCCCCATTCCCAGTCAGGAATGTTTTCATCTGATCCAGCTGTCTCTTTTCCATTCTCCAGAAATGAAAGGAGAGCCTGCGGAGAAAGAAGCATTTCCCGGAGGAAGCAGTGGTTGCATGCCAGCCTCAGCTCCAGGAAGGGAGGCCATGCCAGGCACAGGCACAGGAGGTAATTGCTGTGCCTCTGGGCCTGAGCCCTGCTGAGGCTTGAGCTGCCCTCTCTGCTGTTTGGCAGTGCGGGCACAGCCTGGACTAGAGCGGCACAGCCCAGGGGAATTATCCCAAGCAGGCTCAGGGCACTGAGCAGTCCTGCTGGGGTCCCTCCATGGGAGACATGTCCTGAAACCTGGGAGTGACTGCACGGGGTGCCCACGGTGGGGAAAGGACAGAGGGGGAGAGCAAGGCTCCAGTGTGTCCTGAGAGGGCCTGGCTGTTTGCCCTTGGGATCTGGGGGGTTTCCCCACAGAAGGAGGGCAGGAGGGACAGAGGGAGGGCAGGATGGATAGCTGTGGCACTGCCTGCTGCAGTTTTCCCCCATGCTTTAGGGAGGATTTCTTCTGTGTGTGAGGGGGAGAGTTCCAGGTCCCTGCACTGCTGCAGCCACCCCTCCCAGGGATGTTGCTGAGGGCAGGGAAAGAGTGTGGAGAGTGACCAGGAGCCAGCCCAGAGCTCCCCAGGCCCCTGGGCAGCTTTGGCCATGTCTATTCACATCTGGCTGCCATGGCCTTACCCGACTCCCTGGCAGTGCCCAGTTCCCTGTGGCAGAAAGAGATCCCAGCACACACTGGAAAATGTTCTCATCTGTGCTGCATTGTAGATGAGGGTGCTGGGAAGGCTTCTCCATCAGCTTGGATGAATAAAGTTTTGAAGCCCTTGGAGCCTCCTGCAGGTATGTTCTCAGTGTGCCACCAAGGAAGAATTGTAGACAAGCGGGCAGGCACCAGGTGACAGAAGCTTCTGTGGCTGTTGTGTTACAGATGTGTCTACAGGGAAGACTTCTCCAGCTTCTCCAGCTGCTACCTTGGATGCTGCACTCAAGCCCAGCTCCCATCTCAGGGGTGAGTAGTGTGTCCCTGCTGACCCCACAGGCTGAACCCTGCTTTTCTGGGATCCATTCCTGGGAAATGGAAATATTTTTCTCTAAGGTACTCCAACAGGGAAAATCCAAGATACAACAGATAAGATATCCCTGGAACCATCCAAACAGATGAGGCAAGAGCTGAAGGAACCCCTGCAGACAAGAGAAGGTGGGTGCATTTCCCTCATGCTTCCCCTGGGACTCAGCAGCCGGGGGCTTTGGCTGCACATCTGGACACGCCGTGCCCGGCACATCAGGAAGGGATCCATGGCAGCCTCGCTGCCCCGCTGCTGCTTTGACGCCCTGCAGGGCTGTTTCCCAGCCTGGCCTGGCTGCAGCTTCTGCCCAGCCTCTGCCGGAAGTTATTTGGCATCAGCTGACAGGCCATGCCCAAACTGTAACACACCCTGAGATCCCCCACTATATCCAGCCCTGCAGATTAGGAAAAGGGTGGCTGTTTGGAAGTGGAAGTGCTCTCATCATGCCACTGTAACCTGGCCATTTTCCTGCTCCATAAATTTCACAAATATTGCCTCTGATGCCACCGCCCAAGTGGGGAACAGCCCCATCTGATGCAGCAGTATCCCTTCCTTTGTCAAGAGATGGACATAGTGCTTCAGTGGAAGGTGGTATTTCTTGAAGGAAGCACTCCATCTTCGGTGCGAGCCCCTGCTGCAGGAAGGAAGGCAAAGCCAGACAGGGGCACAGGCACAGCAGGTAATTGCTGTGCCGGGCTCAGGCCTGGCCGGGGCTGTGTGGCAGCAGCTCTTCTCCCAGGGCCTGCCCTTGCCCGGCCCGGCAGCAGCCAAAGCTGGAGGCGCCTCGGCTTCCAGGCCTCTGGAGCTGGTTCAGAGCCCTGGGGAAACGGGACTGGTGCAGCAACGTCCCTGGCGCTGCAGCTGCTGCGGAGCTGGCCCTGAGTGCCCAGAGGCCCAAGGCACAGGAGCAGCCCTGAGCGGGAGCCCTGCCGCCAGCCCAGGGCCAGAGCCAGCCCTGGCACACAATGGAAACAGTTCTCATCTTGGTTTGCTTCCAGACTGGGATGCTGGGAAGGATTCTCCATTAGCCTGGCGCTCTGAAGTTGTGAAGCCCTCTGAGCATTCTGCAGGTATGTTCTCACTGTCCCACCAAGGCGTAATGTTTGACTGACTGGTCAGGACCACATGACAGACGCTTCTGTGGCTGTTGTGTTACAGATATATCTGGAGCAACGACTGCACCAACTCCTACCTTGGATGCTGCACAAAAGGCCAGCTCCCATGGCAGGGGTGAGTAGTGTGTCCCTGCTGACCCCTCTGGCTGAGCCCTGCTTTTGTGGGGTCCATTGCTGGGAAATGGAACTACTTTCTCTTAAGGTCCTCTGACAGGAGAGACCAAAGACATGGCAGGCAGGAAATTCCAGGACCCATTAGAAATCATGTGGCAAATGCTGAAGGAATGTCTGCAGAGAAGACAAGGTGGGTGCATTTCCCTCATGCTGCTCCTGGGACTCAGCAGCCGGGGGCTTTGGCTGCACATCTGGACACGCCGTGCCCGGCACAGCAGGAAGGGATCCATGGCAGCCTCGCTGCCCCGCTGCTGCTTTCACGCCCTGCAGGGCTGTTTCCCAGCCTGGCCTGGCTGCAGCTTCTGCCCAGCCTCTGCAGTAAGGCATTTGGCATCAGCTGGCAGACAGCCCCAAATGCACCACAGGCCATGCCCACCCTCAGATGCCCTGCAATTTCCTGGTGTCCAGGCAGATCAGATATTGGGGCTGTTTGGGGAAGGAAGCAGCCTTGGGTTGTCCCAAAATCCTGGGTGTTTTCTGATCTTTATGCATTCCTTTCACAAGTGATGCCTCCTGAAATTGTCCCCTTCCCCATTCCCAGTCAGGAATGTTTTCATCTGATCCAGCTGTCTCTTTTCCATTCTCCAGAAATGAAAGGAGAGCCTGCGGAGAAAGAAGCATTTCCCGGAGGAAGCAGTGGTTGCATGCCAGCCTCAGCTCCAGGAAGGGAGGCCATGCCAGGCACAGGCACAGGAGGTAATTGCCGTGCCTCTGGGCCTGAGCCCTGCTGAGGCTTGAGCTGCCCTCTCTGCTGTTTGGCAGTGAGGGCACAGCCTGGACTAGAGCAGCACAGCCCAGGGGAATTATCCCGAGCAGGCTCAGGGCACTGAGCAGTCCTGCTGGGGTCCCTCCATGGGAGACATGTCCTGAAACCTGGGAGTGACTGCACGGGGTGCCCACGGTGGGGCAAGGACAGAGGGGGAGAGCAAGGCTCCAGTGTGTCCTGAGAGGGCCTGGCTGTTTGCCCTTGGGATCTGGGGGGTTTCCCCACAGAAGGAGGGCAGGAGGGACAGAGGGAGGGCAGGATGGATAGCTGTGGCACTGCCTGCTGCAGTTTTCCCCCATGCTTTAGGGAGGATTTCTTCTGTGTGTGAGGGGGAGAGTTCCAGGTCCCTGCACTGCTGCAGCCACCCCTCCCAGGGATGTTGCTGAGGGCAGGGAAAGAGTGTGGAGAGTGACCAGGAGCCAGCCCAGAGCTCCCCAGGCCCCTGGGCAGCTTTGGCCATGTCTATTCACATCTGGCTGCCATGGCCTTACCCGACTCCCTGGCAGTGCCCAGTTCCCTGTGGCAGAAAGAGATCCCAGCACACACTGGAAAATGTTCTCATCTGTGCTGCATTGTAGATGAGGGTGCTGGGAAGGCTTCTCCATCAGCTTGGATGAATAAAGTTTTGAAGCCCTTGGAGCCTCCTGCAGGTATGTTCTCAGTGTGCCACCAAGGAAGAATTGTAGACAAGCGGGCAGGCACCAGGTGACAGAAGCTTCTGTGGCTTTTGTGTTACAGATGTGTCTACAGGGAAGACTTCTCCAGCTTCTCCAGCTGCTACCTTGGATGCTGCACTCAAGCCCAGCTCCCATCTCAGGGGTGAGTAGTGTGTCCCTGCTGACCCCACAGGCTGAACCCTGCTTTTCTGGGATCCATTCCTGGGAAATGGAAATATTTTTCTCTAAGGTACTCCAACAGGGAAAATCCAAGATACAACAGATAAGATATCCCTGGAACCATCCAAACAGATGAGGCAAGAGCTGAAGGAACCCCTGCAGACAAGAGAAGGTGGGTGCATTTCCCTCATGCTTCCCCTGGGACTCAGCAGCCAGGGGCTTTGGCTGCACATCTGGACACACCGTGCCCGGCACAGCAGGAAGGGATCCATGGCAGCCTCGCTGCCCCGCTGCTGCTTTCACGCCCTGCAGGGCTGTTTCCCAGCCTGGCCTGGCTGCAGCTTCTGCCCAGCCTCTGCCGGAAGTTATTTGGCATCAGCTGACAGGCCATGCCCAAACTGTAACACACCCTGAGATCCCCCACTATATCCAGCCCTGCAGATTAGGAAAAGGGTGGCTGTTTGGAAGTGGAAGTGCTCTCATCATGCCACTGTAACCTGGCCATTTTCCTGCTCCATAAATTTCACAAATATTACCTCTGATGCTACCGCCCAAGTGGGGAACAGCCCCATCTGATGCAGCTTTCTCCCTTCCTTTGTCAAGAGATGGACATAGCGCTTCAGTGGAAGGTGGTATTTCTTGAAGGAAGCACTCCATCTTCGGTGCGAGCCCCTGCTGCAGGAAGGAAGGCAAAGCCAGACAGGGGCACAGGCACAGCAGGTAATTGCTGTGCCGGGCTCAGGCCTGGCCGGGGCTGTGTGGCAGCAGCTCTTCTCCCAGGGCCTGCCCTTGCCCGGCCCGGCAGCAGCCAAAGCTGGAGGCGCCTCGGCTTCCAGGCCTCTGGAGCTGGTTCAGAGCCCCGGGGAAACGGGACTGGTGCAGCAACGTCCCTGGCGCTGCAGCTGCTGCGGAGCTGGCCCTGAGTGCCCAGAGGCCCAAGGCACAGGAGCAGCCCTGAGCGGGAGCCCTGCCGCCAGCCCAGGGCCAGAGCCAGCCCTGGCACACAATGGAAACAGTTCTCATCTTGGTTTGCTTCCAGACTGGGATGCTGGGAAGGTTCCTCCATTAGCCTGGCGCTCTGAAGTTGTGAAGCCCTCTGGTCATTCTGCAGGTATGTTCTCACTGTCCCACCAAGGCGTAATGTTTGACTGACTGGTAAGAACCAGGTGACAGAAGTTTCTGTGTCTCTTGTTTTACAGCTGTGTCTGAAGGGACAACTCCACCAACTCCTACCTTGGATGCTGCACAAAAGGCCAGCTCCCATGGCAGGGGTGAGTAGTGTGTCCCTGCTGACCCCACAGGCTGAGCCCTGCTTTTGTGGGATCCATTCCTGGGAAATGGAACTACTTTCTCTAAAGGTCCACCCACAGGAGAGACCAAAGACATGGCAGGCAGGAAATTCCAGGACCCATTAGAAATCATGTGGCAAATGCTGAAGGAACGTCTGCAGAGAAGGCAGGGTGGGTGCATTTCCCTCATGCTTCCCCTGGGATTCAGCAGCCGCGGGCTTTGGCTGAACATCTGGACACGCCGTGCCCGGCACAGCAGGAAGGGATCCATGGCAGCCTCGCTGCCCCGCTGCTGCTTTCATGCCCTGCAGGGCTGTTTCCCAGCCTGGCCTGGCTGCAGCTTCTGCCCAGCCTCTGCAGGAAGGCATTTGGCATCAGCTGGCAGACAGCCCCAAATGCACCACAGGCCATGCCCACCCTCAGATGCCCTGCAATTTCCTGGTGTCCAGGCAGATCAGATATTGGGGCTGTTTGGGGAAGGAAGCAGCCTTGGGTTGTCCCAAAATCCTGGGTGTTTTCTGATCTTTATGCATTCCTTTCACAAGTGATGCCTCCTGAAATTGTCCCCTTCCCCATTCCCAGTCAGGAATGTTTTCATCTGATCCAGCTGTCTCTTTTCCATTCTCCAGAAATGAAAGGAGAGCCTGCGGAGAAAGAAGCATTTCCCGGAGGAAGCAGTGGTTGCATGCCAGCCTCGGCTGAAGGAAGGGAGGCCATGCCAGGCACAGGCACAGGAGGTAATTGCCGTGCCTCTGGGCCTGAGCCCTGCTGAGGCTTGAGCTGCCCTCTCTGCTGTTTGGCAGTGAGGGCACAGCCTGGACTAGAGCAGCACAGCCCAGGGGAATTATCCCGAGCAGGCTCAGGGCACTGAGCAGTCCTGCTGGGGTCCCTCCATGGGAGACATGTCCTGAAACCTGGGAGTGACTGCACGAGGTGCCCACGGTGGGGAAAGGACAGAGGGGGAGAGCAAGGCTCCAGTGTGTCCTGAGAGGGCCTGGCTGTTTGCCCTTGGGATCTGGGGGGTTTCCCCACAGAAGGAGGGCAGGAGGGACAGAGGGAGGGCAGGATGGATAGCTGTGGCACTGCCTGCTGCAATTTTCCCCCATGCTTTAGGGAGGATTTCTTCTGTGTGTGAGGGGGAGAGTTCCAGGTCCCTGCACTGCTGCAGCCACCCCTCCCAGGGATGTTGCTGAGGGCAGGGAAAGAGTGTGGAGAGTGACCAGGAGCCAGCCCAGAGCTCCCCAGGCCCCTGGGCAGCTTTGGCCATGTCTATTCACATCTGGCTGCCATGGCCTTACCCGACTCCCTGGCAGTGCCCAGTTCCCTGTGGCAGAAAGAGATCCCAGCACACACTGGAAAATGTTCTCATCTGTGCTGCATTGTAGATGAGGGTGCTGGGAAGGCTTCTCCATCAGCTTGGATGAATAAAGTTTTGAAGCCCTTGGAGCCTCCTGCAGGTATGTTCTCAGTGTGCCACCAAGGAAGAATTGTAGACAAGCGGGCAGGCACCAGGTGACAGAAGCTTCTGTGGCTGTTGTGTTACAGATGTGTCTACAGGGAAGACTTCTCCAGCTTCTCCAGCTGCTACCTTGGATGCTGCACTCAAGCCCAGCTCCCATCTCAGGGGTGAGTAGTGTGTCCCTGCTGACCCCACAGGCTGAACCCTGCTTTTCTGGGATCCATTCCTGGGAAATGGAAATATTTTTCTCTAAGGTACTCCAACAGGGAAAATCCAAGATACAACAGATAAGATATCCCTGGAACCATCCAAACAGATGAGGCAAGAGCTGAAGGAACCCCTGCAGACAAGAGAAGGTGGGTGCATTTCCCTCATGCTTCCCCTGGGACTCAGCAGCCGGGGGCTTTGGCTGCACATCTGGACACGCCATGCCCGGCACAGCGGGAAGGGATCCATGGCAGCCTCGCTGCCCCGCTGCTGCTTTCACGCCCTGCAGGGCTGTTTCCCAGCCTGGCCTGGCTGCAGCTTCTGCCCAGCCTCTGCCGGAAGTTATTTGGCATCAGCTGACAGGCCATGCCCAAACTGTAACACACCCTGAGATCCCCCACTATATCCAGCCCTGCAGATTAGGAAAAGGGTGGCTGTTTGGTGGTGGAAGTGCTCTCATCATGCCACTGTAACCTGGCCATTTTCCTGCTCCATAAATTTCACAAATATTACCTCTGATGCCACCACCCAAGTGGGAAACAGCTCCATCTGATGCAGCTGTCTCCCTTCCTTTGTCAAGAGATGGACATAGTGCTTCAGTGGAAGTTGGCATTTCTTGAAGGAAGCACTCCATCTTCGGTGCGAGCCCCTGCTGCAGGAAGGAAGGCAAAGCCAGACACGGGCACAGGCACAGCAGGTAATTGCTGTGCCGGGCTCAGGCCTGGCCGGGGCTGTGTGGCAGCAGCTCTTCCCCCAGGGCCTGCCCTTGCCCGGCCCGGCAGCAGCCAAAGCTGGAGGCGCCTCGGCTTCCAGGCCTCTGGAGCTCGCTCAGAGCCCCGGAGAAACGGGACTGGTGCAGCAACGTCCCTGGCGCTGCAGCTGCTGCGGAGCTGGCCCTGAGTGCCCAGAGGCCCAAGGCACAGGAGCAGCCCCGAGCGGGAGCCCTGCTGCCAGCCCAGGGCCAGAGCCAGCCCTGGCACACAATGGAAACAGTTCTCATCTTGGTTTGCTTCCAGACTGGGATGCTGGGAAGGTTCCTCCATTAGCCTGGCGCTCTGAAGTTGTGAAGCCCTCTGGTCATTCTGCAGGTATGTTCTCACTGTCCCGCCAAGGCGTAATGTTTGACTGACTGGTAAGAACCAGGTGACAGAAGTTTCTGTGTCTCTTGTTTTACAGCTGTGTCTGAAGGGACAACTCCACCAACTCCTACCTTGGATGCTGCACAAAAGGCCAGCTCCCATGGCAGGGGTGAGTAGTGTGTCCCTGCTGACCCCACAGGCTGAGCCCTGCTTTTGTGGGATCCATTCCTGGGAAATGGAACTACTTTCTCTAAAGGTCCACCCACAGGAGAGACCAAAGACATGGCAGGCAAGAAATTCCAGGACCCATTAGAAATCTTGTGGCAAATGCTGAAGGAACGTCTGCAGAGAAGGCAAGGTGGGTGCATTTCCCTCATGCTTCCCCTGGGACTCAGCAGCCGGGGGCTTTGGCTGCACATCCGGACATGCCATGCCCGACACAGCAGGAAGGGATCCATGGCAGCCTCGCTGCCCCGCTGCTGCTTTCACGCCCTGCAGGGCTGTTTCCCAGCCTGGCCTGGCTGCAGCTTCTGCCCAGCCTCTGCAGGAAGGCATTTGGCATCAGCTGGCAGACAGCCCCAATTGCACCACAGTCCATGCCCACCCTCAGATCCCCTGCAAATTCCTTCTGTCCAGGCAGATCAGATGTTGGGGCTGTTTGGGGAAGGAAGCAGCCTTGGGTTGTCCCAAAATCCTGGGTGTTTTCTGATCCTCATCCATTCCTTTCACAAGTGATGCCTCACCTTCTCCATTCCCAATCAGGAATGTTTCCATCTGATCCAGCTATCTCTTTTCCCTTCTCCAGAAATGAAAGGAGAGCCTGTGCAGAAGGAAGTATTTCCCGGAGGAAGCAGTGGTTCCGTGCCAGCCTCTGCTGAAGGAAGGGAGGCCATGCCAGGCACAGGCACAGGAGGTAATTGCTGTGCCTCTGGGCCTGAGCCCTGCTGAGGCTTGAGCTGCCCTCTCTGCTGTTTGGCAGTGCGGGCACAGCCTGGACTAGAGCGGCACAGCCCAGGGGAACAATCCCAAGCAGGCGCAGGGCACTGAGCAGTCCTGCTGGGGTCCCTCCATGGGAGACATGTCCTGAAACCTGGCGGCGACTGCACAGGGTGCCCACGGTGGGGAAAGGACAGAGGGGGAGAGCAAGGCTCCAGTGTGTCCTGAGAGGGCCTGGCTGTTTGCCCTTGGGATCTGGGAGCTGTCCCAGCGGAAGGAGGGGAGGAGGGAGTGTAGGAGGGAGGGATGGATAGCTGTGGCACTGCCTGCTGCAGTTTTCCCCAGGGCTTTAGGGAGGATTTTCTGTGAGTTTGAGGGAGAGAGCCCCAGGGCCCTGGGCTACTCCAGCCACCCCTCCCAGGGATGTTGCTGAGGGCAGGGAAAGAGTGTGGAGAGTGATCAGGAGCCAGCCCAGAGCTCCCCAGGCCCCTGGACAGCTTTGGCCATGTCCATTCCCATCTGGGTCCCATAACCTTACCCGACCCCCTTGCAGTGCCCTTTTGCCTGTAGCATTAGGGGTTCCCAGCATGCCACAGATATGGTTCTGATCTCTGCTCCCTTTTAGACTGGAATCGTGACAGGGGTTTTCAGGAAGTCCTGATGAAGGATGGTTTGAAGTTCCTGGAGGATACTGGAGGCAAGTTTTCATTCTGCCTTTCCTGAGTGAATAATCAGGATCAATGCAACAGAAGCTCATTTATAAACCATTTCCCTTAACATTATGTAAGGGCTGATGGATTCTGAGAATCTTTCCCTGCTCCCTTCTGGATCCCTGAGGGATCCCACAGGATCGCTGTCAGTGGGAGGAAGGAACATTGATCTTTCAGTCCTCCTCCCGTGTGCTGTGCCAGTGTGTCCTTCCGTGTGCTCTGTGCAGCCACAGAGAAGAGCAGAGAGGGAAGGGGCCGGGCCCAGGGCTGTGCCCCGGGGCTGAGCCTTGTGGGCAGCCTGAGGATCTCCTGCAGTGCCACAGGAGCTCTTCTGTCCTGCCTTTCTTTGCAGCTGAACCTGCCAGTGAAGCTCCCACATCCAGGACTGAGCCTCTGGGAGATGCTGAGGGTAGGTCAAGGCCTTTCCCCTGGGAGAGCTGCCAGCTCAGAGCCCAAAGCTGGGCCAGGGAGGCATCGCTGCTCCTGCGGCTCAGTGGTGCCCGTGCAGATCAGCAGAGATGGCAGAAGCTTCTGTGGCTTTTGAGTTACAGGTGTGTCTGTGGGGAGGACTTCTCAAGCTCCAGGGCTGGATGCTTGGCCCCAACCCAGCTCCCATGGCAGGGGTGAGTAGTGTGTCCCTGCTGATCCCAGAGGCTGAGCCCCGCTTTTGTGGGATCCATTCCTGGGAAATGGAACTACTTTCTCTTAAGGTCCTCCAAAAGGAAAGACCCAAGATACTGCAGCCAAAACGTCTCATGAGGCAGATGAATTCCTGAGACAAACACAGAAGGAAGTACCCCGAGGACAAGGTGGGTGCATTTGCCTCATGCTTCCCCTGGGACTCAGCAGCCGGGGGCTTTGGCTGCACATCTGGACATGCCGTGCCCGGCACAGCGGGAAGGGATCCATGGCAGCCTCGCTGCCCCGCTGCTGCTTTCACGCCCTGCAGGGCTGTTTCCCAGCCTGGCCTGGCTGCAGCTTCTGCCCAGCCTCTGCAGGATGGAATTTGGCATTATCTGATAGGGTGCCCCAACTGTACCGTGGGCCGGAGATGCCCTGCCATTTCCCAGTCTCTGAGAAGATCAGGAGGTGCAGCTGTTTGCACAAGGGAGTGCACTGGCCCAGCCCCAATTACCTGGGCTATTTCCTGATCTTTACCTGTGACTTAGACAAGCATTGCCTCATGAAGGTGCCACCTCCCCAGTGGGGAGTGTTTCCATTTGATCCAGTTGTCCCTTTTTCCCTTTTTCAAGTGATGGACCAAAAGGCTGTGCAGAAGGAGGAGCACCCAGGGAGAAGCAGTGGCTCACTGGCACCCCTGCTGCAGGAAGGAAGGTGATGGCAGAGACGGGCACAGGCACAGCAGGTAATTGCTGTGCCGGGCTCAGCCCTGGCTGGGGCTGTGTGGCAGCAGCTCTTCCCCCAGGGCCTGCCCTTGCCCGGCCTGGCAGCAGCCAAAGCTGGAGGTGCCTCGGCTTCCAGGCCTCTGGAGCTGGTTCAGAGCCCCAGGAAATGGGACTGGTGCAGCAAGGTCCCTGGCGCTGCAGCTGCTGCGGAGCTGGCCCTGAGTGCCCAGAGGCCCAAGGCACAGGAGCAGCCCCGAGCGGGAGCCCTGCCGCCAGCCAGGGCCAGAGCCAGCCCTGGCTCCCGACTGGGCAGGGGCTGCGCTGGGTCCTGACAGGGCCTGAGCCTGTCCCCTGGGGCTGGGGGAGCTGTCACGGGGCCGGGAGGGCCAGGGGTGGCAGTGGCTGCTCAGGGATGGCTTTGGCCCTTGTCCCTGGTAGCAGCCACTGCCCAAGCAGCTGCGCTGCCCCCGGGCTCTCCTCCCGGCCTGCTGGGCTTTGTTGGCTGGCACAGCCTGTGCCAAGGGCCGGCAAGGTGCCTGCAGGCCCCAGCTCTGGGGGAAACAGAGAAAGTCCTGCCTGTATCCACCGTGCTGCCAGCTCAGCAGTGCAGCACAGCACGGGCTCACGCTCCCCATCGCTCCCACAGATGCAGCCAGCATCACAAGACCTGTTCCCAATGCCCAGGATGGCCTTGGAAGGGGTTTCTGTCAGGGAACAGGCTGCTGGCTAGGGTTACTGGCCGGCGTGCTTTGTTTGGAGCTTGTTTTCATGTTGTGCTGCTTTGGAATCGGGTATTCCTGGAACAGAAAACAGTGAGTGTTTTGTTGCTCTCCCCCTCCAACAGCTTCTTTTGAAAGTCTAACGTGGACAGGGAACATTCCTATTGAGACTGCAGTGGAGTTGTGGCCAGTCCATGATTGTCCAAATGACTCTGCTGAGGGTTCTGCTGCTGCCCAGTGCTTCCATTGGCCTCTCAATTGCTGGGCCTTGTCCTGGGGGCCCCGCTGGGGCTGCAGCCAGTGCTGGCTCCCACTGAGGCTGCCTGGCCAAGAGCAGCTCCAGGGGCACGGGGCAGAGGCAGAGGCAGGTGGGGAGGAGAAAGAGCAGGGCCGAGGTTGCCCTTGAAAGGCAGAGGCGCTCTGGGGCCCTCTCCTGGCCAGGGACCCTGCCCAGAGCCGTGCCCTGCTGGCCGGGGCCTTGAGGGGCAGCTGTCCAGCTGGGCCCAGCTGTGCCAGCAGCTCCAGCCGTGCTGGGGAGCCTTGCCAGCTCTGGGCCCTGCTGTGCACGAGGGTCCCTGTGTGCCACTGGCAGCTGGGGCCTCAGCCACCTCCTCTCTGCACAGGAGCACCTCGGGACAGGAGTTGGAAGACGGTGGCTGCACCTCACACCAGACAGCGTGAGCAGCTCCTCCAGCAGCAGGAACGGCCTGGACAGCCCTCTCAAGTCTTCTGTGAAGAGGACCCCAGAACAACCGTCTACAAGGAAGCCTCCTATTGCCCTGTAGATCCCACTGCCACCTGCTCTCCCCATGGGCCTCCCCAAGCTGCCTTCATCCCTTTTTTCTCTCCATCTGTCCCATCCCAGCCAACCCGAGTTCCTCTAGAGACCCCAGGACCAGCCCAGCACCTTCCAGCCCCTCCTGAGACCAACACATCCCTTCCTCTGCCCCTGAGCCCCCTGGCCTTGCCCTCTAAGCAGCATTGAAGGTGACACCCCACCCTCCCCCCCCCCCGCTTGCAGAGTAGGCAATGGCCCATTCCTCTGTTGAAATACAGAGAAGGATCTGTGTTGTGGTTTGAAAGCAAAACCAGTGAGAGACTCCAAGTTAGAAATACAATTTATTAGGAAAAGGGAAAAAAAACCCCAAAATACATGCAATAATACAAAAGAAAAACCACTGACAGGGTCAGAATACAGCCTGACACCCTGCTAGTTAGGGTGGTGGTAGCAGTCCAGATGAAATGGCCTTGTGGAAGTGGTGATCCTGTAGAAACAATCTGGTAGCTCTCATCCTCTGGAAAAGCAGTGGGTAAGGGCGGCGGTTCCTCTGGGAATCTAGTGGAAAGACTGCTTGTTGTGTCCCAAAACTCAGATTATATCCAGCTGGGGATGCTTAGCTCCTCCCCCATGGGCAGAGCATCTCACAGTGGGCTGATATCATTCTGCCTCATGCTGTGGGTCCTTGATTAGCCATTAAACAGAAATGGCTCTGGGAGGGAGTTATCTCTGAGTCATGTGGCAAGACATTGATGGGCCCATTAACAGGAGATGACGAAGAAACAATGCCCCTCCAGGTTTCAGTAGCTCTTGAGGATGGCATTAGAATACATCAGTGTCCAGGTGGCAGCAGCAGCAAAGCCCACCCAGCACCAGCACTGACTGAGCTCCATGCCCAGGAGGAGCTGTGGATGCCCACGGTGTGGGCAGGCAGAAGCCAGGCCGGGGCTGCTGTTGAAATGGAGGTTTTGGGCCGCTCACAGGCTCAACACAGTTGGCTGTGATTGGTCATCAAGTGAAAACAATCCACATGGAGCAATGGAAGATGCACCTGTTGCATTCCACAGCAGCAGACAGTTATTGTTTACATTTCTTTCCTGAGGCCCTCAGCTCCTCATGAGGGGAAAAATCCCAGGAAAGGATTTTTAATAAAATATCATAGCTACAGATAACTGTTTTACTCATAACACCAGGAGAAGACCAGGGAATGCAGGTAGCCTAGACTAAGGAGCTCCTCTGTCTCCAAGCTGATCCAAACCAACAGACGTACTCAGATAAGCACCAGGGGACCACAGTGCATGCACAAAGGAGAAAAGTTCAAAAGTTCAGTCATGAGGAAGACCACAGCCTTCGACCTCAGAGACCACCAAAGACCCCAGTGTGACCACCACAGGAAACAACGCGTGCCCAGAAGGGCGTGGATCTCATCGCCATGTGAGGGGAGGACAGGCGGGTCCAGGGGTTGAATGTGCATGGCGAGATTGTGTAAGGTATTGCATATGGAACATGTTTGTGAACAAAGATGTGGCTCAGTCCAGGGCTCGGGGCACAAGTTTTCACGAGAGCCATCTCGCTTGTGCCAGGCCCTGACACGCATACCCACTTCACAACTACATCAGGTTGTGGAGTGCCGCTATAGGACATGAAATAAAACAACGCAGACACGCATCTCTCCAAGGTAAAAAAAAGGCAGTTGAATTTCTGACTCCAACATTTACAGATTTCCAAAAGTGACAGTGGATTGGAGGGTGAAAGTGCCACCTCTCCAATGACACTGGACAAACCAACAGTCCATCAAATTTCTCCTCTGCAGAAAAGAATGCAAAACAATAAGTTATTTACATAAAGTGTTTGGGAAAGTTTGCTACAAGAATGTAAACATCAGAAGGCTTAGAAGAACATTAAAAACCAGGGCAACAGTGGAGTCTATTTATTCTGCAGATGGCTTCACTGTGACCAGCGGTGGGGCCCCGAGGGGATGGGGCAGCCCATGCTGAGCGTCCCTGGGCTGAGGGACATTTCCTTCCGCGGGATCATCTGGGCCCAGACCTCCTCCAGTGCCATGCCCAGGAAAAGAGGGAAGCCATCAAGAGTATCTCCAGGGACACAGCCTGACCAGCAATGTCAGCAGGCAAAACAAAGCTCCTCCCTAATTAACACACACTTGATAGGACCTAATTGATGGGCCATCACCAATGCAGGGTGCTGCACAGGGTCTGCTGCTCTCAGCCAGGGCCAGAAGGAAGGGAAGGGAAGGGAAGGGAAGGGAAGGGAAGGGAAGGGAAGGGAAGGGAAGGGAAGGGAAGGGAAGGGAAGGGAAGGGAAGGGAAGGGAAGGGAAGGGAAGGGAAGGGAAGGGAAGGGAAGGGAAGGGAAGGGAAGGGAAGGGCTGTGTGGCCTTGGGGTTCAACAGGGCTGGTGAGCAGCCCCAGAGACACAACAACCCAGGTGCAACCAGGCTTGATTTCCAGGTCAAAACACTTGGCGTAGCTGGCCTGGACTTCCCTGTAAGGCACGTGGGGGCTTTGGAGTCCCCCTAAGGTGCACGAGGGGCTGGGGTCCCTTGCGGCACACCCAGGGATAATTTAGGTTTCCTCTGAGTTATGGGGGGCACTGGGGTCCACTTCAAGTCATGCAAGGGATTTGGAATCCTGTGTGAGGCATGCAGAGGGTTTGGGATCTCTCCCAAGGTGTGCAGGGTGCTGGGATCTCTCCTGAGGCACATGTCAGGGTTCTGGGGTCTCATTTCACATGTAGAAAGGGCTGTGGACTCTCGTAAGCGTGCAGGTGCTTTGTGTCCCTCCTGCTGCATGCAGTGGGGCTGGAGTGTCTGCTGAGGCACGCAGGGGACGGGGACCTCCGGCAGTCCCTCCCGGGCCCATGCGGCTCGGGGCTGCCGCGGCCCAGGGCCAGCCGCCGTGCCGGGATGGCGGTGGCGAGGCGCCAAGGCGGAGCTGCCCCGCCGGGTCACGCTGCATCGGCACGGCACGGGCGGTGCTGAGCGCCGGGCAGGTGGCACCGCCAGCCCAGGGGCCACAGCCCCGGCCCTGCCTCTTTTGGGGCCGGGCACAGACAGCCCCGCGGGACGGGCACCGCTCAGCACCCGAGGGGACGGAACAGGTGCCAGAGGAGCCCCAGGAGCCTGGACAGGGCCCTGGCGTTGCCCGCCCGGCTCCCCCGGGCCTGTGGCCATCCCGGGCAGCTCTAGGCCGTGCTCTCCCCGGCCAGCGGGGCTCCGGGCCAGCACCCGGCTCCTGCCACTGCCCTGAGAATGCTGAGGGGATTTCGGGGCAGAACTGAACTTGACAGGGACAGAATTCATAGGAGACTTGTTTTGGCCTTTTACAAGGTTAACTGAGAAACAACTTAAAATCCCTGGCTAAATCGTCTGCTTTAACGCGTGGGGATTCCTTCAAGACCCTTCCTAACTCCCGTGGTGCCGGGCCGGGCCGCGTCCCAGCGAGCTCCAACACCCAGCAGCTCGATGGATGCAGCACGGCAGGCACCAGGGAAACGAGTCAGTATCCCTACAGCTGCCCGCTCTGCCTGCACGGCTGTCACACAACAGCAATGTTCCAGAAGGAACAGGCATTTTTACATCCTCAGGACCGTGTGATCTTTGGTCCTGGTGGTGGATCAGAGAGAAAAGCCAAATGTGACAGACTAAACTTGACTGTAGGAGAGGGATGCCTCAGCAGAGGGTCTGGGGACCTGTGGTGCCAGCCAGTGGCCCGGCACTCGGACACAGCAGGAAGACCTGAGATTATCACACTTCACCTGGGAGGGTAGAAAAGCTCAGGGGTTCTTTGTTCAAGGTCCCCCAGAGGCACCAGCTGAAGCCGCCACAGCTCCACCTTGATAAAAGTGTTTAAAAAGATCCAGAGGTCTGACACTCTGCTGTGGAGGACATTCCACATGTTATATTTGCCCAATTATCCAATCAAAAAAACCAAAAGAACAAACCCAAACAAAATGAAATGTAACAGCAATTTTAATTATGTAGCTTAATATATATACAATTGAATACACTCAAAATATTGACAATATAATTTGCTTTAAATTATGAATAATTTGTTTCTGATAATAGCGTATAAGCAAAAATAACCTCGCGGGGTATGCGTGGGGTAGGGGTGCAGGGCTTTTGGACCCCCGTCACCTCACGTACTAGCGTGTCAAGCCCAAATTCCCCTTTTTATGCTGTATGTCATTACCATCTCCTCCCATTTTCGATTCGTCACACTTGTATCACTGCCCTCATCATCACCTTCCCCACGCATGCTCCACACTTCTTTAAGTAAGTTGTACCACTCTTTGGGGATCTTCTTTGAGGAAGGCCTCTCCTCTTCCTCCATGTCCTGGAGTTCACCTTTTGGATTACACATGCGCACCAAGCTGCTACAGTATAAGCCAATATTGTGTTCTAACATTAAAGATGTGAATCTCATATAATCAACATTTGCCTGGTGTCCAACCAAATTCTCCTCTCTTCCAACAAAATTTAGTCATAGTTATCTCTTGCTTCCTCCTGTTCTGAACATCTGCAGGAGAAGGTTGGGGGTGGACCCCTCCTCTCCCTTTCTTGCTTGGCATGACTCCTTTAACTGGTTTTTTATTTCCAAATATTAATTATCAATATCGATTACTGTTTCAATTTTGTCAGCATGAATCATATCTATTTACCACACACAGTTCTCATCTTTTGGGCATTCAGAAGCTTTTGATTTTGCTTTGCACCCAAGGAAAATATACCCCCAAATGTGCACAAATAACTCCTTTAGCATGTCCTCCTTTTCAGCTGGTGTTTCCATTGTTCTCTGCTATCTTGTCCTCATCTTTCCACAATTCCTGTGCCTATTCAAGTCCAGCCTGGGATAGTGCACGCATTTGCTTTAGTTCTGTAGTGATTTATGGCCAGCCATCCTGCCAACCACACCCATTTCAATGTTGCAACAACCTAACTCTGGGCTGCAGTATGTGAATCACACTCTGCTGTGTGAGATGGCAGAGCACCAGAGCAGGCACTGAAGAAGGGGCATTCGGTACATTAGTGAAGTGAGTGCTGGAACCTGGGCTAGCTCTTAGAACTCCGGCACTACGGCAGGAGTCGGGAACTGCCTCGCTATGGGGATTTACCAGAGGCAGAGCCTTTAGTGCCACTTGCTCTCCAGTGCCAGACACAAGCCACGACAGGGACGAGGCACAGGAGAAAGGAGGAGGCGTCCCGTCTTCAGGTTCCGCAAGGAACAGCTTAGTCCAGGCGAAGAGAACAGGATGAAAAGCCCCTAGCTGTACTGTCCAAGGGGTTTTGTACACATACAAGTCATGGGGTGGATGCAAACAATGAACCAATAGGGAATGCTCAGGAGAGGAGTGAGGGGATTACAATAAGTGTCTGGGGCCAATTGGGGAAGGAGGGGGGAGAGGATGGGTCACAAGGGCCAATGGGGCTTCCAGGAGTAGGGGAATTCCAAAGGGGAGTTGCAGTCAGGGATTGGCCCAAAGGTTGGGGAACCAAGGGGCTGGGTTGCCTTGAGAGGCAGGGAAAGAGCTGGAACAAGGGGTGGGGAAGTGCACGAGGGAGAGTTTGGAGGGAGGGTAAAACCCACAGGTAAACCAACTCAGGAAAAAATGGGGGCACAACAGAGCCCTTAAACAAGACTTGAAATGGAATCAATAAAATAAATTTGAACTGCAACAATCAAGAGCATCTTCTGGGACGCAGCCTGACCAGCAATGTCAGCAGGCAAAAGAAAGGTTTTGCTGAGCAATGGCCCTTTGATGAAGCAAAACATTTACAGTCAGGGCAGTCCATTCATGCAGACGGGCGCACACTCTGGGGGTACAGCTGAGGCCATGAGGTCACAGCAGGGCTCTGGGGTCACAGCAGGCTGAGCTCGCAGCAGGCCCTGAGGTCACAGAGGTGCCAGAGGTGCCAGAGCCCCGTGGTTGCACAGCAGCACAAGGAGCCAGCAGTCAGTCCCTGAGCACAACTGTTGCGGCAGCAGCGGCGGTGGCAGCAGCGGTGCTGACGTTGGGACAGCGGTGTCGGGACAGCGGTGGCAGCAAGAGCTGCGGGACTGGCGGAGGACAAGGCACCATGGCCCTTGCTCTGCACCTCCTACTCCTGCTGCTCCTGGCCGTGGCCCTGCCTGCCAGGGCTGCCCAGGCTGCTCCGCTGCAAGCGCGGCGAGCAGGTGAGCCGGCAGCCTGGCTGCCCTTTCCCGGGACAGCACTCCCTGCTCCCTGGGAAGCGCTGGGGATGGTTTTGCCCAGGGCTTTAGGGAGGGTTTCCTCTGTGGGAGGGAGAGAGACCCCACGGGCCCTGGGCTACTCCAGCCACCCCTCCAGAGATGTTGCAAAGGGCCTGCAAAGAGGTTGGAGAGTGACCAGGAGCCAGCCCAGAGCTCCCCAGGCCCCTGTGCAGCTTTGGCCATGTCCATTCACATCTGGCTCCCACAGCCTTACCCAACACCCCTGCATTGCCCAGTTCCCTGTGGCAGAAGGGGATCCTAGCACACCATGGAAATGGTTCTGATCTCTGCTCCCTTCTAGACTGGAATAGTGACATGGGTTTTCAGGAAGTCCTGATGAAGGATGGTTTGAAGTTCTTTGAGGATGCTGGAGGCAAGTTTTCATTCTGTCTTTCCTGAGTAAATAATCAGGATTAATGCAACAAAAGCTCACTTACAAACCATTTCCCTTAACATAATCTTAAGGTTGAAAGAATCTGGAAACCTTGCCCTGCTCCCTTCTGGAGCCCTGAGGGGTCCCACAGGATCACTGTAATTGGGAGGAAGGAGCATTTAGCTTTCAATCTTCCTCCCGTGTGCAATGCCAGTGTGTCCTTCCGTGTGCTCTGTGCAGCCACAGAGAAGAGCAGAGAGGGAAGGGGCCGGGCCCAGGGCTGTGCCCCAGGGCTGAGCCTTGTGGGCAGCCTGAGGATCTCCTGCAGTGCCACAGGAGCTCTTCTGTCCTGCCTTTCTTTGCAGCTGAACCTGCTGGTGAAGGCCCCACATCCAGGACTGAGGCTCTGGGAGATGCTGAGGGTAGGTCAAGGCCTTTCCCCTGGGAGAGCTGCCAGCTCAGAGCCCAAAGCTGGGCCAGGGAGGCATCGCTGCAGGTGCCAGCACAGAACCATGCACGTGTGTGCCCTCGCCCTGCACGATCCCCTCACCGCTGCTGCGGCTCAGTGGTGCCCGTGCAGATCAGCAGAGATGGCAGAAGCTTCTGTGGCTGTTGAGTTACAGGTGTGTCTGCAGGGAGGAGATTCATACGTACATTGGTGGTTATTGCCAACAAGACCAGTCTGCATGGCAGGGGTGAGTAGTGTGTCCCTGCTGACCCCACAAGTTGAGCACTGGTTTTGTGGGATGCATTACTGGGAAATGGAAATATTTTTCTCTAAGTTCTTCCGAAGAGGAAGATGCAAGACACAACGGAGAAGATATCCCTGGAACCATCCAAACAGATGAGGCAAGTGCTGAAGAAAATGCTGCAGGGAGGACAAGGTGGGTGCATTTGCCTCATGCTTCCCCTGGGACTCAGCAGCCGGGGGCTTTGGCTGCACATCTGAACGCATGGTTCCCGGCACAGCAGGATGGGATCCATGGCTCATTCCCAATGAGGAATGTTTCCATCTGATCCAGATGTCTCTTTTGCATTCTCCAGAAATCAAAGGAGAGCCTGCGGAGAAAGAAGCATTTCCTGGAGGAAGCAGTGGTTCCGTGCCAGCAAATGTTGAAGGAGGGGAGGCCATGCCAGGCACAGGCACAGGAGGTAATTGCTGTGCCTCTGGGCCTGAGCCCTGCTGAGGCTTGAGCTGCCCTCTCTGCTGCTTGGCAGTGCGGGCACAGCCTGGACTAGAGCGGCACAGCCCAGGGGAATTATCCCGAGCAGACTCAGGGCACTCGGGTCCTGAGCAGTCCTGCTGGGGTCCCTCCATGGGAGACATGTCCTGAAACCTGGGAGTGACTGCACGGGGTGCCCACGGTGGGGAAAGGACAGAGGGGGAGAGCAAGGCTCCAGTGTGTCCTGAGAGGGCCTGGCTGTTTGCCCTTGGGATGTGGGAGCTGTCCCAGCAGAAGGAGGACAGGAGGGACAGAGGGAGGGATGGATAACTGTGTCACTGCCTGCTGCAGTTTTCGCCAGGGTTTTAGAGAGGATTTCCTCTGTGTCTGAGGGAGAGAACCCCGGGACCCTGCGCAGCTCCAGCCACCCCTCCCAGGGATGTTGCTGAGGGCAGGGAAAGAGTGTGGAGAGTGACCAGGAGCCAGCCCAGAGCTCCCCAGGCCCCTGTGCACCTTTGGCCATGTCTATTCACATCTGGCTCCAACGGCCTTAGCCGACCCCCTGGCAGTGCACAGTTCCCTGTGGCAGAAGGGGATCCCAGCACACCCTGGAAAGTGTTCTCATCTGTGCTCCGTTCTAGATGAGGTTGCTTCTCCATCAGCTTGGATGAATAAAGTTTTGAAGCCCTTGCAGCCTCCTGCAGGTATGTTCTCAGTTTGCTACCAAGGAAGAATTGTAGACAAGCGGGCAGGAACCAGGTGACAGAAGCTGCTGTGGCTGTTGTGTTACAGATGTGTCTACAGGGAAGACTTCTCCAGCTTCTCCAGCTGCTACCTTGGATGCTGCACTCAAGCCCAGCTCCCATCTCAGGGGTGAGTAGTGTGTCCCTGCTGAACCCACAGGCTGAGTCTTGCTTTTGTAGGATCCATTCCTGGCAAATGGAAATATTTTTATCTAAGTTACTCCAACAGGGAAAGTCCAAGATACAACAGATAAGATGTCCCTGCAACCATCCAAACAGATGAGGAAAGAGCTGAAGGAACCCCTGCAGACAAGAGAAGGTGGGTGCATTTCCCTCATGCTTCCCCTGGGAGTCAGCAGCCGGGGTCTTTGGCTGCACATCTGGACACGCCGTGCCCGGCACAGCGGGAAGGGATCCATGGCAGCCTCGCTGCCCCGCTGCTGCTTTCACGCCCTGCAGGGCTGTTTCCCAGCCTGGCCTGGCTGCAGCTTCTGCCCAGCCTCTGCCGGAAGGCATTTGGCATCAGCTGACAGGCAGCCCAAACTGTAACACACCCTGAGATCCCCCACTATATCCAGCCCTGCAGATTAGGAAAAGGGTGGCTGTTTGGAGGTGGAAGTGCTCTCATCATGCCACTGGAATCTGGCCATTTTCCTGCTCCATAAATTTCACAAATATTACCTCTGATGCCACTGCCCAAGTGGGGAACAGCTCCATCTGATGCAGCTGTCTCCCTTCCTTTGTCAAGAGATGGACATAGAGCTTCAGTGGAAGGTGGCAATTCCTGAAGGAAGCACTCCATCTTCAATGCGAGCCCCAGCTGCAGGAAGGAAGGCAATGCCAGACACGGGCACAGGCACAGCAGGTAATTGCTGTGCCGGGCTCAGCCCTGGCCGGGGCGGTGTGGCAGCAGCTCTTCCCCCAGGGCCTGACCTTGCCCGGCCCGGCAGCAGCCAAAGCTGGAGGCGCCTCGGCTTCCAGGCCTCTGGAGCTCGTTCAGAGCCCTGGGGAAACGGGACTGCTGCAGCAACGTCCCTGGCGCTGCAGCTGCTGCGGAGCTGGCCCTGAGTGCCCAGAGGCCCAAGGCACAGGATCAGCCCCGAGCAGGAGCCCTGCCTCCAGCCCAGGGCCAGAGCCAGCCCTGGCACACAATGGAAACAGTTCTCATCTTGGTTTGCTTCCAGACTGGGATGCTGGGAAGGATTCTCCATTAGCCTGGCGCTCTGAAGTTGTGAAGCCCTCCGAGCATTCTGCAGGTGTGTTCTCACTGTCCCACCAAGGTGTAATGTTTGACTGACTGGTAAGAAGCAGGTGACAGAAGCTTCTGTGGCTGTTGTTTTACAGCCGTGTCTGCAGGGACAACTCCACCAACTCCTACCTTGGATGCTGCACAAAAGCCCAGCTCCCATGGCAGGGGTGAGTAGTGTGTCCCTGCTGAACCCAAAGGCTGAGACCTGATTTTGTGGGATCCATTCCTGGGAAATGGAACTACTTTCTCTTAAGGTCCTCCACCAGAAGAGACCAAAGACATGGCAGACAAGAAATTCCTGGACCCATTAGAAATCATGTGGCAAATGCTGAAGGAACGTCTGCAGAGAAGGCAAGGTGGGTGCATTTCCCTCATGCTTCCCCTGGGTCTCAGCAGCTGGGGGCTTTGGCTGCACATCGGGACACGCCGTGCCCGGCACAGCAGGAAGGCATCCATGGCAGCCTCGATGCCCCGCTGCTGCTTTCACGCCCTGCAGGGCTGTTTCCCAGCCTGGCCTGGCTGCAGCTTCTGCCCAGCCTCTGCAGGAAGGCATTTGGCATCAGCTGACTGGCAGCCCCAGTTGCACCACAGTCCATGCCCACCCTCAGATCCCCTGCAATTTCCTGGTGTCCAGGCAGATCAGATGTTGGGGCTGTTTGGGGAAGGAAGCAGCCTTGGGTTGTCCCAAAATCCTGGGTGTTTTCTGATCCTCATCCATTCCTTTCACAATTGATGCCTCCTGAAATTGTCCCCTTCCCCATTCCCAGTCAGGAATGTTTCCATCTGATCCATCTGTCTCTTTTGCATTCTCCAGAAATCAAAGGAGAGCCTGCGGAGAAAGAAGCATTTCCCGGAGGAAGCAGGGGCTCCATGCCAGCCTCTGCTACAGGAAGGGAGGCCATGCCAGGCACAGGCACAGGAGGTAATTGCTGTGCCTCTGGGCCTGAGCCCTGCTGAGGCTTGAGCTGCCCTCTCTGCTGCTTGGCAGTGCGGGCACAGCCTGGACTAGAGCGGCACAGCCCAGGGGAATTATCCCGAGCAGGCTCAGGGCACTGAGCAGTCCTGCTGGGGTCCCTCCATGGGAGACATGTCCTGAAACCTGGCAGCGACTGCACGGGGTGCCCACGGTGGGGAAAGGACAGAGGAGGAGAGGAAGGCTCCAGTGTGTCCTGAGAGGGCCTGGCTGATTGCCCTTGGGATCTGGGGGGTTTCCCCACAGAAGGAGGGCAGGGGGGACAGAAGGAGGTAGGGAGGCATAACTGTGGCACTGCCTGCTGCAGTTTGCCTCAGGGATTTAGGGAGGTTTTCCTCTGTGTCTGAGGGAGAGAGCCCCAGGGCCTTGTGCTGCTCCAGCCACCCCTTCCTGGGATGTTGCTGAGGGCAGGGAAAGAGTGTGGAGAGTGACCAGGAGCCAGCCCAGATCTCCCCAGGCCCCTGTGCACCTTTGGCCATGTCTATTCACATCTGGCTCCCACGGCCTTACCCGACTCCCTGGCAGTGCCCAGTTCCCTGTGGCAGAAGGGGATCCCAGCACACTCTGGAAAGTGTTCTCATCTGTGCTCCGTTCTAGATGAGGCTGGGAAGGCTTCTCCATCAGCTTGGATGAATAAAGTTTTGAAGCCCTTGGAGCCTCCTGCAGGTATGTTCTCGGTGTGTCACCAAGGAAGAATTGTAGACAAGCGGGCAGGAAGCAGGTGACAGAAGCTTCTGTGGCTGTTGTGTTACAGATGTGTCTACAGGGAGGACTTCTCCAGCTTCTCCAGCTCCTACCTTGGATGCTATACGCAAGCCCAGCTCCCATCAGAGTGGTGAGTAGTGTGTCCCTGCTGACCTCAAAGTCTGAGCCTTGCTTTTGTAGGATCCATTGCTGGGAAATGGAAATATTTTTGTCTAAGTTACTCTAACAGGGAAAATCCAAGATACAACAGATAAGATGTCCCTGCAACCATCTAAACAGATGAGGAAAGAGCTGAAGGAACCCCTGCAGACAAGAGAAGGTGGGTGCATTTCCCTCATGCTTCCCCTGGGACTCAGCAGCCGGGGTCTTTGGCTGCACATCCGGACATGCCATGCCCGACACAGCAGGAAGGGATCCATGGCAGCCTCGCTGCCCCGCTGCTGCTTTCACGCCCTGCAGGGCTGTTTCCCAGCCTGGCCTGGCTGCAGCTTCTGCCCAGCCTCTGCCAGAAGGCATTTGGCATCAGCTGACAGGCAGCCCAAACTGTAACACACCCTGAGATCCCCCACTATATCCAGCCCTCCAGATTAGGAAAAGGGTGGCTGTTTGGAGGTGGAAGTGCTCACATCACGCTACTGTAATCTGGCCATTTTCCTGCTCCATAAATTTCACAAATATTACCTCTGATGCCACCGCCCAAGTGGGGAACAGCTCCATCTGATGCAGCTGTCTCCCTTCTTTTGTCAAGAGATGGACATAGTGCTTCAGTGGAAGGTGGCATTTCTTAAAGGAAGCACTCCATCTTCGGTGCCGGCCCCTGCTGCAGGAAAGCAGGCAAAGCCAGACACGGGCACAGGCACAGCAGGTAATTGCTGTGCCGGGCTCAGTCCTGGCCGGGGCTGTGTGGCAGCAGCTCTTCCCCCAGGGCCTGCCCTTGCCCAGCCCAGCAGCAACCAAATCTGGAGGCGCCTCGGCTTCCAGGCCTCTGGAGCTGGTTCAGAGCCCCGGGGAAACGGGACTGGTGCAGCAACGTCCCTGGCGCTGCAGCTGCTGCGGAGCTGGCCCAGAGTGCCCAGAGGCCCAAGGCACAGGAGCAGCCCCGAGCGGGAGCCCTGCCGCCAGCCCAGGGCCAGAGCCAGCCCTGGCACACAATGGAAACAGTTCTCATCTTGGTTTGCTTCCAGACTGGGATGCTGGGAAGGATTCTCCATTAGCCTGGCGCTCTGAAGTTGTGAAGCCCTCCGAGCATTCTTCAGGTATGTTCTCACTGTCCCACCAAGGCGTAATGTTTGACTGACTGGTCAGGACCACATGACAGAAGCTTCTGTGGCTGTTGTGTTACAGATATATCTGGAGCAACGACTGCACCAACTCCTACCTTGGATGCTGCACAAAAGGCCAGCTCCCATGGCAGGGGTGAGTAGTGTGTCCCTGCTGACCCCTCAGGCTGAGCCCTGCTTTTGTGGGGTCCATTGCTGGGAAATGGAACTACTTTCTCTTAAGGTCCTCTGACAGGAGAGACCAAAGACATGGCAGGCAAGAAATTCCAGGACCCATTAGAAATCATGTGGCAAATGCTGAAGGAATGTCTGCAGAGAAGACAAGGTGGGTGCATTTCCCTCATCCTTCCCCTGGGACTCAGCAGCCAGGGGCTTTGGCTGCACATCTGGACACGCCGTGCCCGGCACAGCAGGAAGGCATCCATGGCAGCCTCGATGCCCCGCTGCTGCTTTCACACCCTGCAGGGCTGTTTCCCAGCCTGGCCTGGCTGCAGCTTCTGCCCAGCCTCTGCAGGAATGCATTTGGCATCAGCTGACTGGCAGCCCCAGTTGCACCACAGTCCATGCCCTCCCTCAGATCCCCTGCAATTTCCTGGTGTCCAGGCAGATCAGATGTTGGGGCTGTTTGGGGAAGGAAGCAGCCTTGGGTTGTCCCAAAATCCTTGGTGTTTTCTGATCCTTATCCATTCCTTTCATAAGTGATGTCTCACCTTCCCCATTCCCAGTGAGGAATGTTTCCATCTTATCCAGCTGTCTCTTTTCCATTTTCCAGAAATGAACGGAGAGCCTGTGCAGAAAGAAGCATTTCCCGGAGGAAGCAGTGGTTCCGTGCCAGCCTCTGCTACAGGAAGGGAGGCCATGCCAGGCACAGGCACAGGAGGTAATTGCTGTGCCTCTGGGCCTGAGCCCTGCTGAGGCTTGAGCTGCCCTCTCTGCTGCTTGGCAGTGCGGGCACAGCCTGGACTAGAGCGGCACAGCCCAGGGGAATTATCCCGAGCAGGCTCAAGGCCCTCGGGTCCTGAGCAGTCCTGCTGGGGTCCCTCCATGGGAGACATGTCCTGAAACCTGGCAGTGACTGCACAGGGTGCCCACGATGGGGAAAGGACAGAGGGGGAGAGCAAGGCTCCAGTGTGTCCTGAGAGGGCCTGGCTGTTTGCCCTTGGGATGTGGGAGCTGTCCCAGCAGAAGGAGGGCAGGATTGAGTGTAGGAGGGAGGGACAGCTGTGGTATTGCCCGCTGCAGTTTTCCCCAGGGCTTTAGGGAGGGTATTCTGTGAGTTTGAGGGAGAGAGCCCCAGGGCCCTGGGCTACTCCAGCCACCCCTCCCAGGGGTGTTGCTGAGGGCAGGGAAAGAGTGTGGAGAGTGATCAGGAGCCAGCCCAGAGCTCCCCAGGCCCCTGTGCAGCTTTGGCCATGTCCATTCCCATCTGGGTCCCATAGCCTTACACGACCCCCTTGCAGTGCCCTTTTCCCTGTAGCATTCGGGCATCCCAGCATGCCACAGATATGGTTCTGATCTCTGCTCCCTTTTAGACTGGAATCGTGACATGGGTTTTCAGGAAGTCCTGATGAAGGATGGTTTGAAGTTCCTGGAGGATGCTGGAGGCAAGTTTTCATTCTGCCCTTCCTGAGTGAATAATCAGGATCAATGCAACAAAAGCTCATTTATAAACCATTTCCCTTAACATTATGTAAAGGCTGAAGGATTCTGAGAATCTTTCCCTTCTCCCTTCTGGATCCCTGAGGGATCCCTCAGGATCGTTGTCAGTAGGACGAAGGAGCATTGATCTTTCAGTTTTCCTCCCGTGTGCAATGCCAGTGTGTCCTTCCGTGTGCTCTGTGCAGTCAAAGAGAAGAGCAGAGAGGGAAGGGGCCGGGCCCAGGGCTGTGCCCCGGGGCTGAGCCTTGTGGGCAGCCTGAGGATCTCCTGCAGTGCCACAGGAGCTCTTCTGTCCTGCCTTTCTTTGCAGCTGAACCTGCCGGTGAAGGCCCCACATCCAGGACTGAGGCTCTGGGAGATGCTGAGGGTAGGTCAAGGCCTTTCCCCTGGGAGAGCTGCCAGCTCAGAGCCCAAAGCTGGGCCAGGGAGGCAGCGCTGCAGGTGCCAGCACAGAACCATGCCCGTGTGTGCCCTCGCCCTGCACGATCCCCTCACCGCTGCTGCGGCTCAGTGGTGCCCGTGCAGATCAGCAGAGATGGCAGAAGCTCCTGTGGCTGTTGAGTTACAGGTGTGTCTGCAGGGAGGACTTCTCCAGCTCCAGGGCTGGATGCTTGGCCCCAACCCAGCTCCCATGGCAGGGGTGAGTAGTGTGTCCCTGCTGACCCCACAGGCTGAGCCCTGCTTTTGTGGGATCCATTCCTGGGAAATGGAACTACTTTCTCTTAAGGTCCTCCAAAAGGAAAGACCCAAGATACTGCAGCCAAAATGTCTCATGACTCAGATGAATTCCTGACACAAACACAGAAGAAAGCACCCGGAGGACAAGGTGGGTGCATTTCCCTCATGCTTCCCCTGGGACTCAGCAGCCGGGGGCTTTGGCTGCACATCTGGACACGCCGTGCCCGGCACAGCAGGAAGGGATCCATGGCAGCCTCGCTGCCCCGCTGCTGCTTTCACACCCTGCAGGGCTGTTTCCCAGCCTGGCCTGGCTGCAATTCCTCCCCAGCCTCTGCAGGATGGAATTTGGCATTAGCTGATAGGGTGCCCCAAGTGTACTGTGAGCCTGAGATCCCCTGCCATTTCCCAGTCTCTGAGAAGATCAGGCGGTGCAGCTGTTTGCACAAGGGAGTGCACTGGCCCAGCCCCAATTACCTGGGCTTTTTCCTGATCTTTACCTATGACTTAGACAAGCATTGCCTCCTGAAGGTGCCACCTCGCAGTGGGGAATATTTCCATTTGATCCAGTTGTCCCTTTTTTCCTTTTTCAAGTGATGGACCAAAAGGCTGTTCAGGAGGAGGAGCACTCAGGGAGAAGCAGTGGCTCATTGGCAGCCCTAGCTGCAGGAAGGAAGGCGATTCCAGACACGGGCACAGGCACAGCAGGTAATTGCTGTGCCGGGCTCAGCCCTGGCCGGGGCTGTGTGGCAGCAGCTCTTCTCCCAGGGCCTGCCCTTGCTCAGCCCGGCAGCAGCCAAAGCTGGAGGCGCCTCGGCTTCCAGGCCTCTGGAGCTGGTTCAGAGCCCCGGGGAAACGGGACTGGTGCAGCAACGTCCCTGGTGCTGCAGCTGCTGCAGAGCTGGCCCAGAGTGCCCAGAGGCCCAAGGCACAGGAGCAGCCCCGAGCGGGAGCCCTGCCGCCAGCCCAGGGCCAGAGCCAGCCCTGGCTCCCGACTGGGCAGGGGCTGCGCTGGGTCCTGACAGGGCCTGAGCCTGTCCCCTGGGGCTGGGGGAGCTGTCACGGGGCAGGGAGGGCCAGGGCTGGCAGTGGCTGCTCAGGGCTGGCTTTGGCCCGTGTCCCTGGCAGCAGCCACTGCCCAAGCAGCTGCGCTGCCCCCGGGCTCTCCTCCCGGCCTGCTGGGCTTTGTTGGCTGGCACAGCCTGTGCCAAGGGCCGGCAAGGTGCCTGCAGGCCCCAGCTCTGGGGGAAACAGAGAACGTCCTGCCCGTATCCAGCGTGCTGCCAGCTCAGCAGTGCAGCACAGCACGGGCTCACACTCCCCATCGCTCCCACAGATGCAGCCGGCACCACAAGTCCAGTTCCGAATGCCCAGGATGGCCTCGGAAGGGGTTTCTGTCAGGGAACAGGCTGCCGGCTAGGGTTACTGGCAGGCGTCCTTTGTTTGGAGCTTGTCTTCATGTTGTGCTGCTTTGGATTCGGGTATTCCTGGAACAAAAAACAGTGAGTGTTTTGTTGCTCTCCCCCTCAAACAGCTTCTTTTGAAAGTCTAACGTGGACAGGGAACATTCCCTTTGAGGCTGCAGTGGAGTTGTGGCCAGTCCATGATTGTCCAAATAACTCTGCTGAGGGTTCTGCTGCTGCCCAGTGCTTCCATTGGCCTCTCAATTGCTGGGCCTTGTCCTGGGGGCCCCGCTGGAGCTGCAGCCAGAGCTGGCTCCCACTGAGGCTGCCTGGCCAAGAGCAGCCCCAGGGGCACAGGGCAGAGGCAGAGGGAAGTGGGGAGGAGAAAGAGCAGGGCCGAGGTTGCCCTTGAAAGGCAGTGGCGCTCTGGGGCCCGCTCCTGGCCAGGGACCCTGCCCAGAGCCGTGCCCTGCTGGCCGGGGCCTTGAGGGGCAGCTGTCCAGCTGGGCCCAGCTGTGCCAGCAGCTCCAGCCGTGCTGGGGAGCCTTGCCAGCTCTGGGCCCTGCTGTGCACGAGGGTCCCTGTGTGCCACTGGCAGCTGGGGCCTCAGCCACCTCCTCTCTGCACAGGAGCACCTCGGGACAGAAGTTGGAAGATGGTGTCTGCACCTCACAGCCAGACAGCGTGAGCAGCTCCTCCAGCAGCAGGAACGGCCTGGACAGCCCTCTCAAGTCTTCTGTGAAGAGGACCCCAGAACAACCGTCTACGACGAAGCCTCCTCTTACACTGTAGATCCCACTGCCACCTGCTCTCCCCATGGGCCTCCCCAAGCTGCCTTCATCCCTTTTTTTATCTTTGTCTGTCCCATCCCAGCCAACTCGAGTACCTCTAGGGACCCCAGGACCAGCCCAGCACCCTCCAGCCCTTCCTGAGACCAACACATCCCTCCCTCTGCCCCTGAGCCCCCTGGCCTTTCCCTCTAGGAATCACTGAAGGTGACACCCCCCCAACCCCACCCCCCCAACCCCCCGCTTGCAGGGTAGGCAATGACCTATTCTTCTGTTTAAATAAAGAGAAGGATCTTTGTTCTGGTTGGAAAGCAATACCAGTGAGAGACTCCAAGTCAGAAATACAATTTATTAGAAAAAGGGAAAAAAATCAAAACACATGCAATAATACAAAAGAAAAACCACTGACAGGGTCAGAATACAGCCTGCTGACACCCTGCTAGTTAGGGTGGTGGTAGCAGTCCAGATGAAATGGACTTGTGGAAGTGGTGATCCTGTAGAAACAATCTGGTAGCTCTCATCCTCTGGAAAAGCAGTGGGTAAGGGCGACGGTTCCTCTGGGAATCCAGTGGAAAGACTGCTTGTTGTGTCCCAAAACCCAGATTATATCCAGCTGGGGATGCTTAGCTCCTCCCCCATGGGCAGAGCATCTCACAGTGGGCTGATATCATTCTGCCTCATGCTGTGGGTCCTTGATTAGCCATGAAACAGAAATGGCTCTGGGAGGGAGTTATCTCTGAGTCATGTGGCAAGACATTGATGGGCCCATTAACAGGAGATAAGGAAGAAACAATGCCCCTCCTGGTTTCAGCAGTTCTTGAGGATGGGATTAGAATACATCTTTACACTGCAACCCAGGACAAGTGGTCACTCCAGTGTCCAGGTGGCAGCAGCAGCAAAGCCCACCCAGCACCAGCACTGACTGAGCTCCATGCCCAGGAGGAGCTGTGGATGCCCACAGTGTGGGCAGGCAGAAGCCAGGCAGGGGCTGCTGTTGAAATGGAGGTTTTGGGGGGTTCAATGAAGTTAGCAATATGGACTAAGCATTTAAATTTTAAATTGTAGAATTATGTGTTGAATTTTAACCTTTTACTTAAGAAACCTCTGCCAAGGTACAAAGGGCATAGGAAAATGCAAATTTCTGAAGCTTCTTGCTATGAAGGACAATACCAGTGTCATAAATAGGGCAGGAGATCTTTCTCCTTTTTAATGCCTTTATTAAAAACATTCAGCTCAGGTTGGGGAGAAAGGACAGGTCGCCCGCACCCCCGCTGCTCCCAGGAGTGGCACGGAGGAGGAGGATGATGCAGCTGTGCCCGCTGGTATGCAGGCAGAGCTGGGGCTTCCATCCTCGAGGGAGTAGTGGGAATTCTGCTTCTCTGGTCTAACATTCCAGGTCCTCTTTCTAGCTGACATCCTTTCAGGTTAGGGTGAGGAGTAAAAAGGATCTTAGCACATACTGGATTAAGTTCCTCACCTTTAGACCTTACTTAGGTTTCTTAATTTTATGTCGGCTCAATGTTTTTAGGGGTTTTTTCCTGGAAAATTGCAAAATTTGGTGAAATGCATTCTCATCTGCATACTAGCTCTGATGTCACCACCCCCACCCTGCTACCTGCAGGCTCTGGGGAAGCAGCAGGGGGACAATTGCGCTTGATTTCTAACCATTAACAGGTAATTGAAGAAAAACTATTAACAAGAGGTGATTGCAACATGAAGCTAGCAACAACAAATAGTCAACATTTCAACTCACAACAACTGGCCCAACCTGTTTAACTTTGCAGCCTTAAAAAAAATGGGTAATCTGTTGGGGCGAACACCCCAGGTGTGGAGACACGAGGCTTGACTCCATTTCAGAAGGCTGATTTATTATATATTCTATTAAAATAGTACGTTAAAACTATACTAAAAGAACAGAGAGGAAAAAATGACCAGAAGGCTACAAAGAAGAAGAATAGAATGGAATGCATAACAAAAATCTTGTGACTGCTCACAGGCTCAACACAGTTGGCTGTGATTGGTCATCAAGTGAAAACAATCCACATGGACCAATGGAAGATGCACCTGTTGCATTCCACAGCAGCAGATCGTTATTGTTTACATTTCTTTCCTGAGGCCCTCAGCTCCTCAGGAGGGGAAAAATCCTAGGAAAGGATTTTTAATAAAATATCATAGCTACAGATAACTTTTTTACTCATAACACCAGGAGAAGACCAGGGAATGCAGGAAGCCTAGACTAAGGAGCTCCTCTGTCTCCAAGCTGATCCAAACCAACAGACGTACTCAGATAAGCACCAGGGGACCACAGTGCACGCACAATAGAGAAAAGTTCAAAAGTTCAGTCATGAGGAAGACCACAGCCTTCGGCCTCAGAGAACACCAAAGACCCCAGTGTGACCACCACAGGAAACAACGGGTGCCTGATGGAGAAGGAAGACTCGCTCACAATATGATGATCGACAAGTCTCGTCTTTATTCCCGAATCACCGATTATTATACACCTTTTAATTAGCTCATGCATAGTGCAAAATCCCAGCTCACCATTGGCTAACTAGCTATCAGCTATCTACGTGCTGTTTTTGGTATAACTATCACCACTTTCCCAGGCTATCCCGCTCCACCACCTGTGTCTGTGCATTACTTCATCCGTGGGCCAAGGACACAGTTTAATTGGGATAGCAACTCCCCTCATTCTCTATCTCGGTGAAATTAATCTCACTGTGAGCTTTAGCTCGGAGCCAGCTTGTTACAAAGCTCTCAACATTTCCCCCGTTTTCTTTTTGAGCCGGAAGTGTTGTTTTCCAAGCCCTTTCCATCATCTGACTCACCATTCTTTGTATGCAATTAAGCAAGCATGGTAATACAAGCATTAGCAATACTATCACACAATATCTGTATAGCATATTGATACAGAATGATCTGATAAATTCATAGAACACATACTCTCAAATTCTTCACAACCATGGCCTTGAGCTAATAATAAGAAATCGATTGCTGCTCTATTCTGCAATACTGCATGATTTACACTTTGTACATCTTGAGACAGCATGTCCACTACCTGGGAGGTGGTGTTCAGTTCGTCTTTGGCCCAGCAGCCTAATTGCTTGGCCAAATTCATGGCCTTATTAGCTGCCCCTCCAGGTAAAAGTGTAGCTACTACTACCTGTTTCAGCTTGCTCCAGAATGTGGGTTGCCCTATTTGGCAGTCCCTCTGGAGCGAAAAGAACAGGACTTAAGTTGCTTGATGCAGTCGTCTAGTGCCTCCTCAACCCCACAGTCTTTTTTAATCGGTCCTACAGTGGATGTCTGTGTGAGGGGCACAAGCTTTCGACAGCGCGAAGCTATTATGTGAGTACGCACTTGCTTTTCTACTCGCTCACACAAGGTCTTAAGTTGCCAAGTAACATATGCCAAAATAATTTGCTCCGGGGCTTCATACAAGTCTAACGATCCTCTCAAATCAAGCCCTGTAAAATCCCTTAGTGCTCGCTGCCACGAGTTCTGCAAGTTCCAGGAGAATCGGCAGCTTGGGCACCAGTTCTGCCGAACGGTCGATTGCTCCAACCAAAACACCTTATTACAGCCTCCACAGTCTAGCACGATCCATGCAGCACATTTATTGTCCCCACAGTCCAAGCATGGCTGTGATTGTGGGGCTTTTACTTCTACTGTAAGGTCCTGACACCACTCGATCCAATCGTCAGGAAGATGAACACAGGCACATCGCGCGTCGTTAGAGTAGGGCTGGAGGCGTTGCAAACAGGGCCGCAATATCAGTGTCAGTTTGTTGTGCACCTTCTCTTTGTCCTCCGGTGACAAGGCCGCAATGGTCCTGAACATCAGCTCGAGTCCACTTCGCGGGGATCCACAAGGGTCCTGTTGGAGAGGAAACACAAAGATATCCCCTCCCCCAGTATAGTACCCTGGCAGCTACTCCTGCTACATAAAGGGAGTCAGTCACAATATTCAAAGGACCTTTTAAATTCATCGTTGCCCATACTACAGCTAAAAGTTCCAATGTCTGTAGACTGTCCCTGGCATCTGCATCTAACAAATGTTGTCACCACTGTCTTTGCTGTTTCCATGTCACGGCTGCTCTCCTGGACTTTTTACCAGCGTCCGTAAAGGCCGTGATAGCCCCCCTTAATGGTGACGGACTCCGAATGGGCTTTGTTATCCAGTCCCATTCTGTCATCCACTGGAGGGGACTAGGATGCATTTTCCCAGTCTCCACGACAGCTCCAGCTCCTAAAAGGGCTTCCTGGAGCTCCCCAGAGTTCACCAAATACCAGTCAAGCGTGTCCTTTTTAATGGGCAATCGTATTGTGGAAGGCTCTGCTCCTGTAACTTGGATTGCCCTAAAACGTCCTTTCTTTATGAGGGATGCAATCATTTCAATTTTCAGTCTCACAGTTTTCTGTTGCTGTAGCGGTGGAGAGAGCCACTCCAATACCCTGAGCTCCCCCGTTTTCTTTTCAAGCTGAGACAGGGCACCTGTTAAAACACAAACAAATCCCACATCCCTGCAGGACTGAAGAATCTTCTCAAAATCTTGGAGGTGAAAAATGGGTCCTGGTTTCATTTTGCAATGTTACATAAAGAAATGTTAAAATAAAAGTAATTAGGAATTAATTTAGATAATACACACAGTCAACAACACATACAAAATAAAAAAATTACTAAACACTGTAACACTGAACTCTTATCCCAGAGTCTGCAACAGCTGACAAACCTTAAAATGACAGAGAATTGGAGAAACCATGTCCGGATTCATGTTTCTCCAAATCACCTCTGAAAATGGCTCAGCTGTCATAGATGGTCAAATTGCCAAGTCAAAAGGACTTGAATACTTTTTGATGCAGAAAACATCTGGGTTGATTGTCAGTCACTCCATCCAAATAGAGCTAGAGCTTGGCCAGAGCCCAAACTCTAATTGGTGAGTGTCACTTAACACATTTTTTAAACAGGGCTTTTAAAAACAACTGTTATAAACAAGAAACCTTAGGGTTACAAACCAATCAAACCAGCAAATAATTGAATCCTTCTGAAGTTTCTGTCAAGACAGAGATTTTCCAAACACAGCAAACTTCTTGAATTCTCTGCCGGAGTATTCCTGTAATAATAATTAAAAGAACTACAAAACTGGCAATTTGGATAAAAACCCTCAGAAACATCAAAATAGTTAGGAAATAAAAAGACAGGATCTTAAAGAGACACGTGTCTTGTAGGTGATCACACAAAAAAATAGAAAAACACATGAAAGCTGGCTGTAAATACCGCAACAATATCTTAATAATAATTCTTATCACAAAAATCTGAAAACTCCTTAACAAGAAGTGCTTGAAGGGGTTAAGACAACCTTCCCAAAGTATTCATCTGGTATTAACAACAGTCACTATCTATCAGCATTACTTACAAAAACTAAAAATAACAAAGATTATAAACTTAATATCAATAATTCTTAAAACTTTGAATCTTGGATAGATATTTTAAAACAAAACTGGAAAAGATGACAGATAATCTTAAACACAAATAATTTCACTTAAATTAAGGATAGTCAAAATAATTAGCACATTTACATCCATTTATCTAATGCCATCTCTTAATGAATAGAAGAAAGCAAAGACTATAAAGCCCATAGTATACAGAAATATTACAGTTTAAATCTTCTCATATGTAGTCCAAACAGAAACTAGGAAGTTTACTTAGACTCTGCCCCCCTAAAAGGTTGTTCTCGCCTCAGGCAAGGGAAAGGAAATGAAGTCATCAAACTCAAAGCCATCAAACCCAAATACTCAATCACTTTTAGAAAAGCAAACACATTTACAATAAAAACTGGTAAACAAACTGTAAAGTCTGTGGAACAGTTGGGTGAAATGCCCCGTATAACATCTGGATGAAGCACTGTGTGAATTTTCAGAAGTTTTCTATCCTGATCTTGAAGGAAATTCCTGACCTGTTTTTTCTCAGACACTTGTTTGAATTGCTGCGATGGGCTGTCTGCTGTGGTTGCTAGGCAGCTGTGACAGGGCGGTGCTTGAGGAATGTCTGCCCGCGCCCGTCTCCTGTGTGCTCCGGCAGAGCCTCAGTCTGCGCTATCCCGGGGGTGCGGAAAGGAACGCTCTCGCCCGGACCCGCGCAGCCCCGATCTCCTTTGGGCTCCGCTCGGCCTGGATCTCCGCTCGGGCTGGTTCCCCCTGGCTCTGCGCCAGCACCCGCAGCCAGCGGGAGCACGTCCCACACCGCTGGTGCTTTTGTGCGCTTGCAAAAAGTGAAAAAGCCCTCCTAGCTCCAGCTTTCGGGTTTCGCGTTACTGGTGCGCGTCCGCCGCCGCTAGCACCTATTCGGCTGCCGCGTCTCGCTTTGGCCGGCTTGGCCCTGGCCGGCACTTCCCTCACGATCTGTGCGCTTTCCCCACGGACAGCTGCCGTGCGAGTTTTTGTCACCGCGCGTGTCACTGGACCCGCGGTGCGCGTAACCGCCGTCGGCACCGAGTACGCCGCCTCCGCAGCGCTCGGTCCGTTCCGCCGCCGCAGCACCGGGAGCGCCGCCGGCATACGCGTTTTCGCCTCCGCGTCTGCCCCGGGCTGTCCCGCGGTGCGCGTAACCGCCCTCCTGGTCCCGAACTTACGCCACTCTGTTAGCTCATGGACCGTATGGGGGTTGAAAAACAACCCTGTAGCGTACCCGTAATCTAACAACTGTGGGAGCTCTCTCTGCAAGTCCATGTCTTTAATCTGCCGCTTTTTTAAAAAGCAAATAAATAAATCATATGCTGCTTGCCTTTCCATTTCTAATCAGCGCTGTTGCAAGGCTTACAGACTTCGGCAGCACGTAGGCTAGGACTATATTTATAGCTCCTAGGGCCGCGACCCGCAGTGGTCGTTTGCCGTCCCCCCCTTGCTTCAGAAGGACCCGCTCCTACTTCCCCATCCGTGGCAGCCGTGTCTGTCCGTAGTCGTCGACGTCGGGGTCAGCCATTTGATGGAGAAGGAAGACTTGCTCACCATATGATGATCGACAAGTCTCGTCTTTATTCCCGAATTACCGATTATTATACACCTTTTAATTAGCTCATGCATAGTGCAAAATCCCAGCTCACCATTGGCTAACTAGCTATCAGCTATTTACGTGCTATTTTGGTATAACTACTTATTACTTTCCCAGGCTGTTTTTCTCCACCACCTGTGTCTGTGCATTACTTCATCCGCGGGCCAAGGACACAGTTTAATTGGAAGGCAACTCCCCTCATTTTCTATCTTGGTCAAATTAATCTCACTGTGAGCTTTAGCTCGGAGCTAGCTTGTTACAAAGCTTTCAACACAGAACATATTTTCATTCTGAGTATCTTTCTGTAAATGAACATTCTGTCTCAACCAGGAGGTATTTTTGACCAGCTGTTAAAACTTCAGAAGTACACCTAGAAAAGAGGCAAAGACAGTTTCCTGAAACATCTGCCTTTTATTAAAAGTCCATAATATGGGTCAAAAGAAGGGTGAAAAAACCAAATCAGTCCTTTTACTTCTTCAGTATGTGATTTCACAGATACTTTTAATTTCATTTTAAAGAAAAAAAGGAAAGTAGCATGTACAGGGAGAACAATCCAATAGGAAATACTAAATCTGTACCTGTTTGTGTGTCAACTCACCCGCAAATGGTGAGTTAAAAGATAATTTGTAGCATTTGAAATGTCTTCAAGTAGCCTTTACACTCAGCAAAACTTTGGTCACAAGTGGATAAGGTGATCATGGGATCTGTTCCATGAAAAAAAAATATCCCCTTAGATTTTTTTTTTTCCCTACTGTTTTTGATATATATTGCATATTGTGCCTTAAGGGCAGCAGCTACATAAAGATATCTCTCAGTATTTGTTCAGTATTTGACAGTTAGGCTGTTCCAATGTACCTTAGGGATTTTTATTCTAATTTTATGCTGTCAGACTTTTATTTCTCTGACTTTGTATCCTCTGTGGTAATATTACTAAAAGCTTTCCGGTTTTGTGGGTATTTTTATTAAAAGAAAAGTAATTGTATTAATCAGAGCTTAGTTTTTCTTGCCTTTTTCTTCCAGATTATCCCAATGGCATTCGGCTCACGTCAGCTGTTCCAGGAGCAGATATCAAAGTACTCATAAATTTCAATGCACCAAATCCTCAGGACAGGAAGAAGTTTACAGATGATTTGAGGGAATCAATTGCAGAAGTTCAAGAAATGGAAAAGCACAGAATAGAGTGTAAGTACAAAGGTACATATAATGGAGCATTTTCCAGCTAATCAAAATAATAAAAAGTAATATTACCCTTGGAAAATTTAAATTTTAAATTAAAAATTACCATTAATAAAAAGTATAAGAGTATAACACATTAGAACTCTGTAAAAGTTCAAAATAATGTGGGTTTTTCTGTGACTTTATCTTGAGAAGAAGGAAAAAGCCAATAATGCCTTAAGCCCCGGCTGAGTTCATTGACTACTATTTACTGCAGTGTAGCTGCAGTGGAATTCATCTTGGACAAGCTGCAAATAACAATGGGCAGAGGAGAGCTGGGTCTGTGATTTGTAGCATAAATTACAGGAAGAATTTTAGGGATAATTTGGACAGAAGAGAGCTGGGTCTGTGATTTGTAGTATAAATTACTGCAGGAATTTTTAGGGATAATGTGGAGAAGAAAGATGGATCCGTGATTTGTACTATAAATTCCTGTAAGAATTTTAGGGATAATGTGGACAGAGGAGAGCTGGCTCTGTGATTTGCATCACAAATTACAGCAGGAATTTTAAGGGCAATTTACCTCACACTGAAATTCCCAATGATGGCTCTTCCAATAAGCTTCATTGAATTTTTCTTCATTTCCGGGTTGCAATTCCTGTGGTCAGTAAGGAAGTCATGGTCCAAACCGATACATTTTGCTGGTAGTCCCGTGAGTGTCTGAAGATGAAATTTTATCCCATTTTCCCAAAAGAGAAATCCAGCTGTGGGTAGAGGGGTGAAACTCCCTGTGGGACGTTCTGGGTTGTTTCATGCCCACAAACACCCCTGTAAAAGCCCCCGTGTGTGTTGCAGCCGAGCTGGAGAAGCAGAAGGGGGTGGTGCGTCCCAGCATGTCGCAGTGCTCCAGCCTGAAGAAGGACTCCGGGAACGGAACCCTGCCCCGGGCGTGCCTGGACGACAGCTACGCCGGCGGCGAGGGGCTGAAGCGGAGCGCGCTCAGCTCCTCCCTGCGCGACCTGTCCGAAGCAGGTAAGAGCTGCCTCTCCTCCCCGGCTCGCTGCATGCCTCCACAAATAGCAGTAGTGGAATCTTACACTTCCAAGTAGCTCCTTACTCCCCCCTCCTCGGCTCGTGGTTAATTTCTGTTTGTTTTGGGTTTTTTTTTTTTTACCTTTGTTCTGTTAAGCGGCTGCTGTTTGAAAGTATTAAAGCCGTTGTAGGTTGCTATAGAAACTTTTAAAGGACAGTGAAGACAGAGGAAAAATTGTAAGTTTTTAATAAAACAGAAGTGACTGACTTGTGCTAGGAGCAATTCACTTGGTTTTCCTTTCTTTTTTTTTCATTGCCTTTGCTTTTTCCCCCTCATAGACTAGGCCTGGAAAGGGAAGGAAAGCTCCTGGTCTCTGTGTGACGAGCGCTTTCTGTGTACTCTGTGCTCAAGTGTACCTGTGTCACCACCTCGATGAATGAAACTGAGTGAAGCCCTACTAAATTCTCTCTAGAGCTGTGTAACACCAGTGTGCCCCTGATGCTCTTTTCTGGTTCTGTAACTCAGACACAGTTCCTAATTCTTGCAAAAAGAGGTTGTTGTGAAGTACTCTTTGCAACAGAACCAAAGAAGCCCTATTGGACAAGGATGCTGATAACCCACAAAGCCACTGATGTGTCTTAAGTTTTATTAACTGGTTAAAGACTGGAAAGCAGTGGTGATACAATTTGTTAGCCAAAGCAAGCCAGGGGAAGTTGGGCATGTTTTTATTTGATGGTTTGCCTCACACCTGGCATAGCCATGTAATCTTTCAGTGTTAAAGATTCCTGTCACTGACAAAAACTCTTATCTGAACACCATGTCCACTATTCAGAAAGTACTTCCATAGATAGTAGCAACTCCATTTTTTTTTAGTTATTTGGTTTTTAGTTCATAGGCTGTGTTGCATACTCTGCTTTGTTCTTTCAATTGCAGTGATGATGTCCAGTGTAGTCATAATTTCAATATTCTGTATATCTTTGGTAGTAGACACTACTTACCTATTTCCTTTTTTTTTAACTAAAGAGGAGACATTAGCTATGCTGCAATAAATAAAATTGTTGTAAACTGAAATGATAGCCTGTGTTTTGTGGGTATATGTATGTGCATACAAATATGTAGAGAGTGAGCTCTTTCAATTCTTTTCTTCTCTGTTTAGGCTTTCATACTCACATCTCCATGTGCTTCATTAAAAAGACTTAGGCCCTTGATCCAAAATCAGGCTGAAGTTGACTATTGGTGCTTGCTTGGCTTCAGCGGATTTTAGATCAAGCCCTAGTCTTCACCACTCTTATCTCTCAGATTTGAAGATACTTCATCTTTTTCTGTTGTTTTGGTTTTATTTCATTAGAATGAGAACTACCATATTGTTAATATGTGAGTTCAGTGGGTATCTGTACCCCTAAATGTGATTTCTGATTAATTTTTTCATTCCATTAGAATTACTCATCCCTCTCTTTCAAACACTGCCATGTATTTGAATTCATATTATGGGTTTAATTCAACAAACCAACATTTGTAATCACAAACACATTTCACAGGGCATGCCTACAACTGGCATGCTTCTTACTGAAAATAACCTTTTTCCATGACAAAAAGTAGAAATCACTCACAGACTGCAGGGTTTATCAATGAGTTTGTTAAACCCAACTAAACTTAATTTTAACCTGAAATAACTGAGAATTATGGAGAGCTTCTGTTTGGTCTTGTGCAGTGCAACTGACTTGAGAAACAACCAGCCTGTTATTTGCTGTGTTATTTGGTGGAATGACTTAAGGGAGATGATCCATATCATTCTGCCTTCTCTCAGGGAATAGCTTGCATGTGAGGCTAATTTTATTTTTAATGTGGGAGAAGTGATCCACAGAAAAGCAAAGAAATCTCTTTCAGTTAGGAAGATACTGCCCCTCAGTGATTATCCCATATTAAATTGCTTCTCTAAAACAGGCCTGAGTTAGGTTCCCTCAAATCCTTCTGTGGATGAAGCACAGGATGAACAAGGAGGAGGAACAGGAGTGTGTGGGCCTGTAGGAAAGTAGATTTTTAGAGAGACCTTTCTACCTTGAATCAAAAATAAATCTAACAAACAAGAGAAAATGGCCTGATTTCATATTTATGCAGGAAGGCAGGTAAATGTCCAGTGAACATTGCAAACTCAAAATTTTAACTGTTTATTCAGTGAAGGGAAATGTGACTGAACAGCATTTGGCTGCACAGGTACTTGACAGAACTATTTAGGAAAAAAATCCATTGCTGTCCCCCAGACATCCCAGTAAATGGAGGCTGTGGAAATTACTAAATTTCTCTGAGTGACAATTCAGCAGCTTCTGAGATCTAGCAAATACCCTGACTGATTCTGCCTCCTAGGCTGGGCATGCACAGAAAAGCAGGATGTGTCCATCAGGTATCCTTTCCTGAGAGTGTTTCCATGCCTTGGCCACAGCAGCTCAACTCCCAGCTGTGGGAAGGATGTGCTGAGGATCTCTTCACTGGGAGATGCTGTTGTTCCTTGTGCCTTGACAGTTCTTTCCATGGAATATAAAACAGAATGTGACATCCAAGTGTTCCAAGATGCGAATATGTCAAAAATATTTAGGGCTTTATTTTTCTCTAAAGATAAATGTATAATTTTTATTGCACATTCTTGAGCTGGAAGAACTGAATTTATTTTTTCCAGACCTTGAAATTCTTAATTTATACAAAAATATTAGAGCCAGGCAAATTTTAATGAATCTAAAGCTGAGTTTTATGAGTTTACAGAAAGATGGGAAAAGTGTGATGTCCCCTCATGGCCACTGTTCCACAGGAAGAATGATTTGGTCACTAAAGCAGAGCAGAAAGAGTTGGACTGGCTGTGTTTCCCATTCTGTTTCTCCCAGAAACAGTCCCATTGCACTGATTTTAGGTTCTTCAATTTGAATTCCAGCCACTTTGAATTGCTGGGGGACCCAGCGCTTTTACATTGAGTTTACAGAGGAATTCAAACTTTATTCCCACATCACTAATCTGTAAGGTGGGAGTAGTATTTACACACTGAACTGGTTTAAAAATTGCAGTTTTCTTGTTTGCCCCAGTACTCCACAACTGGCACAGCCAGGTAGTACTGACCAGGTGAGGGTGGTGCAGTGGTTCCTGTTACTGAGAGCTGGGCTTGTCTAAAACAGCCACAGGCCAAAAAAGATTACTGCAAAATCAAAACAAAACCAAAGGTATTTCCAGGATTAAAATAGTTCTGTTTCAGTGTGAAATCTTAAGATTGTACCTGTTTCACACAGAAACAAGCTGAAAATGTAAAGGTGGCAAACAGTACTTTCCCCCTCAAAAGTGGTCTCTCCAGTCATTGGAGAGAGTAATTTAACTTAAAACTTTTTTCCAAGCTTTCTCCCCCAAGACACTCAAAGACAAATCATAATACTAAATCATAATATCAAATCATTGATAGTCTTTAGCTATCAGTTATCTCACTGGCCCAGAAGAGTTTCAAGAACTACAGAGCAGGAGTGAGAAATATTTCCATGTACTGAGCTGATCTGTAGCCTAAACTGTGAGATCACCACACATCCTGTGATGTGTCCTGCACACATCCATTCTGCAAGGTGCAGTGGCCTTTATTAATGAAGCTCAATATTCTTTTGGCATGGTTAAGTTTGTAAAAATCTTGTAATCACTTCATATCTCTACTATAAATTTGAAATGTTCTTGGCCCTATATAGTGCATGTTCATATATGAGGCATACACTTGTGTAAGTTCAAGATATTTCTTGCAAGGAATATTCATATCTAACAGATAAGGTTAAATTAATTGAAAATTTATTTTTATAAATTAAAGTCCACTCTAACAGCCTTAAAATATTAAAGTAAGCTTAATATATTAAGCAAAACTAATCTTCACATTTGATAAATACCACCTTGCTTTGTACCACAGCTACTAATTATCCCGCCAGTACATGCTTGGGTGCAGTTCTAGTTCAGAATTTCCCTGAGATGCATGTGAAGGCTGGAGCTCCAGGGAGGCATTTCTGCGATGGGATGCTATCCCAAAGACCAGGGAACAGTCTGGAATAAACACACATTGGCAGGGGGAATGCTCCAGGGGATTTACTGAGTAAACCCACCACACTGCATGTCAGCACAGAATCGGGATCAATTTGTTTTTAAGAAAAAGAACTAAGCCTCTGTACGGCAGTAGTGCCTATCTGAGGGAAATTACAGGCATTTAAGGTGGATTTTTCTGTTTGTTCTTGGCTTTGCAAGTACTACTTTGCCCTGGAGTTATTCTGAGCAAAATTCCATCTGTCGCTCTCTGTCCGTATTTACTGTGTCCGTGGTTATTTGATCAGACTGTGACTCCTGCCATATGCAAAAGGCATTGGATTGTTGTGTTTTCCTTCATTTTTGGCCACGTTTAATGCCCCGTGTCAGCTCTCAGTCTTATTTGCAACCCTGACTGCTAAGTTCCGAGGTGGCTGCCACAGTGTGTTTGCATCAGCAAGCAAGAGGGGTTGGAGTGTTAATCAGTACTAATCCCGTTATCAGAGCAGCAAAATATCAAACCTGACTAGGAGTCAACATAAGGGATGAACAAACCCAGTTTTTCTTGGGGGACTCATAAGATAGTAGAGTTTGGCTGAGGCTAAAACTGCAGCAGGAGATGAAGCAGTGAGCTTTTGACAAAGAGCCCATCCAGGGAAATTGTTCCAAATCCCAATGAATTTCTCAAGTCAAACACAACACCTTGACCACAAACGCCTTCGCCTCAATTTAATGTCACTGCAGAGGGGTTGTACTGGGGAGCAACTCTTTTTAAGAGGGGAGAATGTTCCAGTAGCCTGGAACTGTAGCTCTTACAAGAAACTTGTTTCAGGGCAGTGTTCTGTGACCAACCAGGTCAATACTATGCTTATAAATCCAGCAGGTGGTAGTTTTTGGTCATCCTGATCCTTTGGGTAGTCTGAATTGCCCTGTGAGCAGTTCCACTGCTCTCTAGTTCTGATCACAGGTGCTTTTGGGGTGTCTGTGATGAGGGTACATCATTAATTGGTTAAGTGATGCTGAAATCCTCACATTCTCTGCCAAAACTACCTCTCCGTGTAGAAAACTCTGAATGCAGCCAATGCAGGGTGGAGACTGATATTTGGCCTTGCAGGAAAACAAGGAGAGAGTGCTGAGAAAGCTTTGGTTTCGAAAGCCCTGCAGATTTTAGGGAAGCTCTGAGCACCAGGAGGGCTCCTCAAAGCTCAGCTTTGTTTCTGCACCCTGCCAGGAAAGTATTCTGAAACTTTGCAAAGCAAAGCTCCACAAGTTAGCTTCTAAAAATCTCTATTTCCACTGCAGCCAGATGCTATTTTCTCTGCTGTGAAGTGAGAAAGAAAATCTGAGATCCTGTGTCCTATCCAGCCACTGAGGTCTTCTGGCTCTTTAGGCAAACTGTCTGGAGTTTCACGTGTGGGTTTAGGCAAAAGTTTTTGCAGTTTGAGACTGTTGGAGTACAAATCCAACATGCTTAAAGATAAAGCACTGCACAGCTAAACAAACAAAATCTAGCCATAATGTCAAGACAGATTCCAGATTTACTGATCAAAAATTAAGTTTAGGTTTTTTTTAAACCTCATGAAAGAATATTGTATGAAATCCACTGAGGTTCAAAGCTGAAATTGAAATTATAAATTCGATAAAATGATAAAACCGATGAAGTGATAAAATGGATTAATTGATAAAACCGATGGCCCTCACAGTGCCCCACACTGAAGTTCAGAATATTTCAACGTTAAATTTTGCATTTAAGTTAATGCCACCCCACAATTATATCTCAATATTTAAAGAAAAAAAAACCTCCATGGCCGATTAGCTTCCAGTAAACCAAACCCTTTAAAATCATTGCTGCTCAGCATCACAAGCGCAGCACTAAACCCAGCTGCCCAAACACCTCTACTTCAAAAGTTGTGCAAATTACCAACAAAATAATCACCCCCTGCTCGTGTGAGCCGATCCCCAGCACCAGCAGCTCTCCAAATTTCCACTGATCCCCTAGAAACGCAGGCAGGTGCAGGGAGTTGCTGTCCCTGCCGGCCCTGAAGCTGTGGGGCTGTGGGGCCGCGGCTCCTGGCGCCGGTCGTGTCGCAGTCTCTAATCTCTGCTGTTGCATGTCCTGGGCAGGCAAGCGTGGGCGACGCAGCAGTGCAGGATCGCTAGACAGCAATATGGAAGTAAGTAGGAAGTTCCTGATGTCTAGCTGGATGTGATGATGTGCATTTCAAACCTTTCTTTTATATACATACATATTTTTTTGCTCTTTTTTCTTCTAACATATATATATATACACATATATATAACCTGCCTGCCACGAGTAAAATGCATGCCTAGGCTATTCACTCTGTATTCTTCCAGCTTACAAAGCACTGACAGCTTGTTTTAGAGCAATGCCATTTTTGGTTTGAGCTAACCTTGTTCCCTTTGTTCCTGCCAGCATGGTTAAATGGATATGATGTGTCTTTTTGCCACCATTTCAGTCTGGTCCCAGCTTAAAAGCCCACCTTGCTCTTTGTTACCAAGTACACTGTTCTTGCTGTTTGATATTTAGCTACAACTATTGACTGTCATGCTCAACCATCCCCATTGCTTCTTTTCGAGTTCAATTGCTAAATGTATGCAGTCATGACACCATGGAATTGCACAGATAGGGCATGGGAGGACAAAAAAAATTATTCAGATAGGTGAATTCAATGTGGATTTCATGAGATTTCATTCATCTTCAAACCATTTATATATACTGTTCATGTCTCTGAATTCAGCTTACAGATTTTTTCTTTTTTTTTTTCTTTTTTCTTTTTTCTTTTTTTTTTTTTTTTGTGTTTGCTTTAGGTAGATTACAGTTTAAATCTAGCATACTTTGCCTAACTACTCTTGTGTCCCATAACTCTTTAAAAATACAAACCCTCAACTTCAGCAACTAAATTCCAGGCTAAATAATAGAGAATGTTGGACCATAGGTCAGAAAAATATAAGCACATAGAAATGTTAGTGGCAAAAATGGTATGGTTCCATTTAACACAAAATGCAGAGGTAGGCCTGAGAAGCAGCACTGTCATATATAGTAGTGGAAAACTGCTATAAATAAATATTTAAATACCATTTTAAAATCTGAGCTGTAACTGTAATATTTGCTGCTGTATGTTTAACTATTTAGGTTGCATTTAATCTAGCGCTTTTTTTTTATGGTAAAAAAGCAAGTTTGGTATTTTTTGCAGTATTTTAAAATGTATTTTTCCTTTAAAAACACACTCGTAGGTCTTATATCATGTTACATTTCCGTGACATTTTTTTTTTTTAATTTGAAGTCATATCACTTTATGTCAAAATATTGAGAGAAAATCACCCAATGCTTAACATCCTCTAAGAAGGGCATGAGTGCCCCACTGGCCACTTAGGGAAGGTGGAGATAAAATTTCCCCTAGAGCTCTCTAACATAATCCACCCATGTTAACCCTAAAGGAGGAGTTTGTGGGTCAGTGTGAACTTTTTCTTTTTTTTTTTTTTTTATTTTTTTTTCCCTTTCCGAACATTTCAAGATATTTTTTTTTTAATTTTTATTTTCTATTAATTTCTTTTTAGGGGTCCATCATTAGCAGTCCTCACATGCGCCGAAGAGCTACATCAACCCGAGAGTGTCCATCTCGCCCTCACCAGACTATGCCCAACTCCTCCTCACTCCTAGGGTCCCTGTTCGGTAGCAAGAGGGGCAAGCCCCCCTCGCAGAGCCACGCGGCCGCGCAGACCCCGCACCACGCGGAGGGCGCGGCCGCCGCGCCGCACCCGCACCACGCGCAGTTCTGCCACCAGAACCCGCCGCCCTACCACCACCACCACCACTACCACCCGCCCCCGCACCCGCACCCGCACCAGTACCACCAGCACGGGCACGGCCACGGGCACGGCCCCTACCTGCCGCACGCCCCGCACCACGGCCCGCACCACGGCCCGCACCACCACGGGCCGCCCCCGCCGCCCGCCGCCGCCAGCACCAAGCCCAAACACAGCGGCATCAGCACCATAGTCTAGGCCTAAAGACCCTCCTCGTGACTCTAGTTCCAAACCCAGCTGCAAAGGCACTTAGAGGAAGCAACAAAATCACACCGTCAGTTTTTACCCAGGCCGTTTAATGAGCTTAAAGGCTTGCTGTTACTAAATAAAATAATTCCAGTTAGCCCAGGCCATACTGGTTTTACTTATCTACTGGATAGATGTTCACCACCATCTGGTTAGTTCTTATTTCCAAACTTGCCTTGACAACGTGCTGCTTGCTGAATCTGAGGAAAGCTACCTTTTACACCAAACCCCTGGACAATTTTACACACATAATGAAAAGCTAGCCTATGGAAAAAAAACAGGGAAAAAAGTCAGACAGAACCAAGTGTTGCATTCTTGCTCTTTTACTCTCAATGGGCAAAAAAAATAAGTAGACCTGATATGGTTGATGAAAGTACGTAAGTAAACTTTATATAATATAAATATATACATATAAATATATATATATATATATATATATATATATATATATATATACTGTATAGTTAACATTTGTGCTTGGAAAGAAATTTTTTCAGTCCACAAAACTAGCAGTATAGACTTTACAAGGAATTCCACTTACTTGATAGGACAGTATAATAGATGAATAGCATATGAAAGTAGACCAAAACCATTAAACGTTAGAAACCAATTTCAAACATTTCAGTATTTTCATCACAAGTCCCCTGGACTTGTTAAGATTTCTAAGCAATCATTACTAAATGTGCCAAGTAACATAGCATTTAAATGTTATAGTCCAATACTGCTTTGTATAAATCCTTATTTTATTAACACGATGATATCATACGTAATCAGTATTAGAGCTGCTCTGCTATTTCAGGTAAGCAAACTCGTTAAGATGCAGTAATTATTCCGTAGCAATGGAGGGTGCCCACCTACCAGGGGGCACCTCCGAGCATTGGTCACACAAGTTTTTAGACACTTTAAAGGCTGTGATAACTGTGAATTTACATGATCCACATTTCTTTTGTAAGCATATGGATTGAACGAGCACATGGGAAGAGTTCCGCCAGGTGCATGTAAACACTGCAAAAACATTCATCTCAAACATGAAAATGGCAAACCTCCATCCTTCTCAGCTACTTTGGTTCCTGTTTACCATAATTGCTCATTTTTACCCCCAGCGAAGCTGAATTCTAGTCCAGAGTGTTTCCAGTGGAAGTGCTCTAAAACTTGAAGGTTTGCTTTAGAATTTAGTATAGGGTTTTTTTATATATATATATATATATATATTAAAAAAAATTCAAAATCTGTAATTCCATGTAGCCATGTGCTAGCAATGAAGTGGCTTTACCATTTTTACTCATCACATTTGTTAGTTTGAAACACCCAGCACTCAGCAGGCTGAGTTTATGCTCAAACCTTCACTTCCATAGTCCAGTTAGTTGCAAGACATCACATAAAAATAGGCTGTGCTGTTGTTGCTTATGTGTTGTAACCAAACAACTTGCAAATTTCTCTACAATTTGTATCCCGAAATCCTGTACAAAGTTATCCATGGCACCTACTTTGTAGTTTCAGCACTTTGAGCCACTGCAAGGACTTAACACCTAAACAGTAGAGACAAAGGAATCACAACTGCAAAACTGTACCAGCCTAAAAGCAAACCTTGAAGAGGATGAGCAAAAAGTTCCAGTGAGAGATGGGTAAAAGTAATCACAGCTCCAACCAGTCGGGTTTCTGTGGAACAGAAAACAAACAGTAATAAAAGCGTCCCAAATCGGGAGGACATGGGAGCAACAGAGTGACTTGTCCTGTTGGCTTGCTCATGGCATCTCTAGCGTGGGGAGGATGGGAGAGGTTCAGTCATTTTTTCCCTTTCATACCATGGATACCACAATACCAGCAGAACTGCAAACTGAGCACTTTGTTCACCTCCACAGAGAGCAAATACAGCAATCTAGAGTTTAGCCTTTTGTTTCCAGCAGTCCACGTTTGTTTCACACATGTGCAATATGTTTTCCCCTTCTGCTCCTTCTCCTCAGAATGATCTCCATGAAAAGAAAACAAGTGATTATTATTCTTTTTCTGTGTCACTCATTCTATTCTAAATTCTGCGGCTTACCTTAAGAGGGCTCACCTGGGTCCCCTGAGGCTCTGTTCCTTGCAGTTTAAAAAATATATACTGTTCTTATAAGGGAAAGTAGAACTGTCTGCATGTCATCTAATGTTATTAGTGTGAGGCTACACTCTACATATTGTATAATTGCAAAATATATCAGTGTTACTGTTGATATTAGTTGAAGTAAAGTGATAACATGTTTCAATATGTAGACTTTTCTTCATACATCTGTACCAATAGTAGAGTCTAACTGTAATTTATAGGTTGTTCCAGAAAAGATGAAGAACCATTTAGGTGCAAACATCTCTGAGAAACTGCATCTTTTAATTAAAACAGAGGTAAGAAAGCTCCTCTTCACTGGGTGATGGAGTCTGTACTTGTTTCAGATGCAGAGGCATAATGGAAGTAAAATTCTGTAGATGGAATAAAGGCAGAATATGCAGTAGCAGTGGAGAGGAAAATCTGACTCACTGTGTTGATTAACGCTGAAGGTGTTAAATCTCCCAGATCTGCATTTGCTTTGTGTTTAAAAAACCCTTTCATTCATTTAAATTAGAGTTACATATATTCTGTGCTTAAACAGTGAGCCACAGTTTAATGCCTGCCCACTGATTTTCCATGTGCAGTCAATGTATTTGTGAACCAAAGTGTTGAGGAGATGTCACAAACGTGCATGCACAGAAACATTTCCACATGGTTCCATGGACACTGGGGAGGAGAATGTGCCTGCCCTGGGCCTGCAGGGAGTGTGAAATCACAGATCACTTGGAGGCTGGTTAGAAACCAAAACTGGTAACCTGAGAGCACGGGATTTGGAAACTCTGTTCTTGCTCTTTCAAGCCAAGGAGGAGAAACAGTGGACTTTACTTTTTTTTTTTTTCCTAGTTTTGTTCTGTTTTGTTTCTTAGACTATGTGTTTCTATGTACTCCAACCAAACAAAAGTGTCTTGGTGTCAGCACAAGTCTCCAGACCTTTGCTGCTTGTATAGGGTCATAGTAAAACCTCTCTGACTCCATCCTTGATCAACAGTTGCTTAGAGCAGTGTGGGTCGTGCCTAGAATAGGAGAATTCCAGCACTTAACACTGCCTGGGGTTAAGAAAATGAATTAAAATGAATTCTTCAGCCTGCAGACAGGAGTAGAATGGAGAGGGTTTTTTATCAGATACCATTGCCAATTACAAACTGGTACAGAACTGCATAGACTGACCGTGATTCTCTCTTCCCATAAACGATGTGGCAAAGCAGTAATGCTGATTTGGACAAATGAAAGGGAAATGTAAAGAATGAAGGTGTGGCAACAACAAAAAAAATCTTTTCTGGGACAACAATCAAATATATATTTGGGGTTTTTATTCTTTTAAGTTAAGAATGAAATGTAAAACAATGTAAAGAAACAAAGTTCATCCTAATATAATGTGCGCCTTGTATTGCTAAAAAAAAGAGTCTAACATACAGTGTAGAATGATTTTCCCATCATGTACTGCATGCAGCAGAAGCCTCTTGTTTCTTGATAAAATGAGCTGAAAGACAGTCAGCAGATATTTAAACACTGAATCTCTAGATGTTGACTTGCTGTTCCATATGAAGCTGTGTGTTTTCTGCAGTTAAGCATGCATTTTGCTGTTCCCTTGTAAAATACCATCGCACTTCTTGACTGAAAAATGGATTCTCGTGTATATATTTCAAAGAAAAGTGGAACCAATAACAAGATTCAATTTGGAAAAGAGAAAAGGGGGTGGTGCAAATGGGACCAGTAGGGGGAAGAGAGAATTATCTAAATTGTACATAGTGTGTAAATTAGCATTACTATAAGTCTGCAGTCACTTTGAGGTTGCCTATCTCCTGCTAGGAACTTAAATCAGCTTTGAGTTGTATTAAACTGTTAGAATTAGGTCTTGAATGCAGACTCTTAAAGACTTCAAAAATCATTATGCTTACAAGAAGCTTCTGTTCTGGGGAGGCTCGAGACCCCTTTTGTAACTCTGGGGAAGAAAGGAGTGCTTTCATTTTAATATGCATTCTGTTTGTAAGTAGTAACAGACCCTATTGATGTAAAACTATAACTGTGATCATGTGGAGAAATCAAATAAATCATTTAAAACTCTTTGTTTCTCATTTAATGCAATCCAAGAGCTTCAACTCTTCATATTTGAAATGAAGGAAATTCCTTCCAATGGTATCCTGGCCCTGCTGAGGCAGTGGGATTTGTGCTGCTCACTTCAGAGGGGCCAGGAACTGAGGATCAGGTGGAGGAGGTGGTGAGTGGAGTCTGTGACCCGTCCTCACTCAGCTTGGTGGGGTAGTGCTGAAATAAATTGAGTTCTAGAGTCACTAAAGAGCAATGAATCCAACAGCCAGATGTGCAGACAGGGAGAGAGTGACTCCAGCACCCAAATGTGCAGACAGGGAAGCACGGCAGAGGTCCTGGTGGACAATTCCTAAACCCTCGAGCCCCGGAGAGTGCTGGCAGCTTTGAGACCTTCTGTCCCAGGGGCTGTGTGTCCAGCTGACCCCAGGCAGCCTCAGGAGCTCCTGTCCAGGGCACTTGTGCCCTGCCTGGGCAGGGCCCCGTTTGTCCTTTCCAGGGTCAAGTCCTGGGCTGCTCCGTGGAACCCCCAGGAGCTGGCAGTGCCTCGTGGCCACGGGCAGGGAGCCCCGGACCCCTCAGCCCAGCACCGAGTAAGTACTGCCCAGTTACTCCTTGTCCTCTGTTTGTGTGTCTCAGTTTCCAGCCCTGAAGGATCCTTTGCCACACGTGACCTTCCCAGTGTTTGAATTGCAGTTACACTTTGACAATCACCTGTGGATATTCCATTGTGCCCTGAACTTGGTGCATTTCCAGCCTTTCCAGGAGATTGTAGTGTGTTCTGGAAAGCCTGGCCAAGCTAATGCTCAGCTGTCAGTTAAACTAAACACTATGTTTGCTTCTGTTTTCTACAAATTTTAGGACATTCTTGAATTATTTTGTGGGAATAGTCAACTATGACCTCTTTCTGGAGGGCTGTAATTTCAGGATGCGCATCTTCACCAATTTTTTTTTTTGGTAGGTAAGTACCCACTTACCATCATCCTCTGTGCCACTCTGAGCTGTGGGAGCCCTTTGAAGGTGACCAGTGAAACATCCTCTAGTGGAAGTAGAAGAATTTGCAGAGCTGTTCTTCACTGATGCTTCTATTCCTGGTTTAGAAATTAGGATTTGTAGAACTTTAGCAGATTTTGAGAAGACAAGAGGTTTGCACGTGGCAGTGCACTCACAGATTGTGGGAATGAGTCGTCATGCAATAAACAACTTCTCAAGCTCTTCTAGATAGCAACTTTTTAAAAACAGGTTCTTTCCCAAGAATTTTTGCCTTTTTTTTTTTTTTTGTTGAAATAAAGAAATGCAAGATTAAAAGGACAGAAAAACAAAATAAAGATCTTCAAATGTTTTATCTGTATCTTTCTTCAGATTTTTGTTGACTTAACAATCAATGAATTCTATTTAACTTTGTTTTTTTCCAGTTGGCCTTAATGATTGATTTTGATTCAGAGTTTCATAAAAACAGGTATGGTATTTTAGCATATATTTATTTTAATAGTTGTGTAGTGTTTTATTCATCTCCACCCTGTGTTACAGCTGCATTAAATACACCTTTTCCAAAGGAATCTTTCTGGATTTTTACCCTGCTTAGTGATTTTGGTGCCATATTTTGTTGATGTAAAATTCCTGGAAGGGAACATAGCACAACCAATTTAATAGAAATATCTGAACCACACAAAAAATTCATTTTAGGTGTAGTTTTTTTAAGTAAGCCTTCTTTCTGTTTCCTATTATTTCAAGAATTAAAGACAAATCCTGTATTACTCAGCAAAAGTAAATCAACTTCAGGATGAGGCTGGTCATGAAAGTTAGGAAAATCTTAAATTAATATTTCTGCTGGAAGTACTTCCTCAGCTAAGCAAGACTTAAATGAAAGTTGTGTGTGCATGATGCTGACTTGAAGCCATCACTTCTTCACTTTTTCAAATCTTTAGATTTATCATTTTTGCCATGTGAATAATCACACATTTTTAGGGATAAAATGGAAAAAAAAAACAACAACAAAACCTTTATTTAGCATTTTTGCAGTAACTGAGATGTGAAATTAGCAGCATGGTTCACGAGACACAGCAGCTGAAAGCAGCCACAGGAGAGTGCAATCCATCAGCTCTGCTGGGTAACGGCACCACTGGAGCTTTCATTTATTTTTCATCCTTGGACACAGTGCTTTAGACAGGTCTGTGTAATGAGCAAAGCAAAAATAATCTGTCTTTAACAAGATGAGCAGAGGAAATTCATTCCAAGGCAAATGAAATATTAGGAGGGCATGATGGAAATGTCTTTTCTCTGCAGTTTCTCAGCTCTGCCACAGCACAGTGCCTGGTTTCTGATGAGGAGATGGGCCCTGGGTGAGTGTCCAGGGAAGTGGGAGAAGCAGGGACCGTGCAGGAGTTCTGTGACTCAGCAGTGGGATCAGAGTGAACCAAGGCTGGAAATTAGTTCATTTAACCATTGCCAGTCTGACTTTGTAGTGATTTTTTATAGGAGCAGAGCTCAGCTGAGTGTGGGGCCCTGAAGGGAGGTGCCCACCCCCTGAGCATCTTCCCCCTCCACCAGCTCCCCGTGTTCTCTTGGCTGATATTCCTTCACTTGCTGGCTAATATTTCTTTATGCCCATCTCCAACAAGGAAGAACATTTTTATTTAATGATTCATCCTGTATATTGTCCTTGCCATCTTTCTGGTAGTCTCGTGTCTCTGCTTCTGCCTCAGCCCTTACACCAGGCTCCAAAAAATGACTCTGCTGTAATTAAAAATAACATCCAAAAAAACCCCAACCAAACCCCAAAAAACCAACCAACCAAACACACCCCTGCAATCAGCAGAGTTTGAGATGCTTCTGTTGTCCTTCAACCCCTGAAATTGGAAGAGCAGCAACATTTTCCAGCCCAGTGACGAATGTGCTGAATATTCCAATTCAGACTTGGAGCATCCCACGTGTTTATAGCCCTGAATTTTCATGGCATTTCAGCAGGTTTTAAAAATGTCCTTGATTATGTGCTAACTCCTCTGCTATGCCAATCTGTACATCTTCAAAATCTTTTGTTTGTGTATTTTGTGCCTAAAGGAGGAGGAAACTTTGTTTCTGCTCTTCCTATTTTTTTTCTACTAGTACAATATGCAGTTTCCTGGGCTGTTGCAATATTCCATTACCCTCCTCACAAATTTCCAGACTGCCAGCATAGCTTCATGAAAAAAAACCCACAAAAAACCCAAACAAACAATAACAACAACAACAACAAAAAACAAACAAAACAAAACAAAACAAAACAAACCACAAACAAACAAAAAAACAAAAACAAAAAAAACCCACAAACCCAACCTGTCTATATATTAGTAGTGAACCACAGGGGACATGTCCTCAGCAATTCCTCTGACTGCAGGAATTTGAAATGCCTTTGAAAAAAAGCTGGTGAAAAAGCACTGGCATTTTGGGTCATCTGTTTCTCTTCCCAGATGAGAAAAGGGAGAAACAGATGCCTCATTGAACTAATAAATAAATAATAAATTAAATTAATAATAGAAATATTTAACATAAATATATAAATAAATTATTTAATAGAAATACTTAAATTATTTAATATAAATAATGTAAATAATAGTTTATTAATATTGTACTAATAATTATTAATGAAATGTTCTTGAGTTCATGGAGCTCTTCCCTTGTCTCTGACATTACAGTGCAATGAAGGTTATTTTGGCAAAGAGCTTCTTGACCCATGTCCCTTCTGTATCCATTAATAGTGCCAAGATGTGCTTTAACCAGTTGCTGCAAGGTCTTTTTATAGCCAGCCTTGGCCTCTCACTCATCACTGTCCCCTGGGTGTGACATAAAGGCAGCACTCTCCAGGCTGGCCCACAGCTCCTTGGGTGCAATCCCACAGCAACAGCTTCTTTCCTGCACTGAGCTCAGGTCACCTCCCCTCGCTGAGCCAGAAACTTGAGTTCAATACACTCTCCGGCACATTTTCCCTTGCTTGAGAAACTAAATCTTATTTGGCTGTTAAAAAAAATTATAGCGTGAAATAAAATATAAAATACTTCAAAACATGAGGCAATTTAGTGCTTCCTTTTAATCTAACATGGCAGAGCTGATGGACAATTTCCCTGCAAGTGCCACCTGACGTTGTGAGAGTCCCTTTGACTAACAGAATGGGTCTTTATTTTTCAGGTGGTTTCTTAGATGGCCACAGTCCAGTCAGTGTGAATGGACAAGAGCCTGGACGAATTTATTGATGTATTTATACAGTGACCATGTTAACATCTGGGTTTCAAACACATCACATCACTTGCACAGCCCACAACCAGGAGCAAAAGTGGAAATACCCGTTCCTGCCCTCACCTTTCCCAGGATTTCATATGTGAAACAGCTTTTTAAAAAAATGTTCCAAGTCAGGAGGTGATGCAATGAGCACATCATCGATGAGCACACGCCTGTGGGAAAGACAATTATGGATGTCAAGTGCAAAACTTTCATACCATCTGTCAGCTTGAACAGGAGCAAACAATGATTGCATAAAGAGAGGAGGAATTGTATGCATTTTCCTGGAAATGCTGCAAAGCCTGGTGAATGTTTTTGTAAAGTGGTTTAGTAACACTTTTTCAGTAAATAAAATATCTATGTCTCAAAGACCTAAATGTTATCAGGTCATTTTATTGCTGAATACCAGTTTTTAAGCAGCTGCTGGAAAAATATGGAAGAATAAAAAGGAAAGCTGAAGGGTATTTTTATTGTAGTCATTTACTGATATCCACTTCTCTTGCATTAATTCCTTCTCAGGAAGAAATGTTTCCGCTTCTGTGTGGAATGGGCTGAAATGGACATCACTGTGGGAGTTGTGGTTGTTCACAAAATGTGGGTTATGAGGAGCTGTAACAGCTGAGGGATTGGATGGCCCAGGAAGGGAACCTGAAATGATGGGAACACGTGGATGAATACCTCAGTGGCAGAGACAGCAGAGAGGAGTCATAAATAAAAGTGGGGAAAGGAAAAGGTTGGGCATATTGCTGAAGCAAAAGAGAAAAATACTGTTTTAACTTTTTTTTTAGTAGATGGTGCAGTTCTGTGCAAGGCAGTTTGAAGATGTGTCAGGTCAGGGTGGAGGGATTCTGCAGAGAACTGCAGCTGCCAGCAGTGTGATTTCAGCTGTGGTTACACACAGCACTGGATGGGAGAAGATCTGTGGTGTGGCACCACTGGTGCCAGCGCAGGGACAGAGCATTCTCTGTGCCAGTGATGGTCCACCTGCAGTTTCGTGCTGTGGGTGTGATATCACCCCCTGTGACTGGAAAACCCCAGGTGTTTATTTATTTAGGATATCCCCACAATGCCATCCTCATGCTTGCTGAGTGAACACACAGGGTGGGGTGTGCTGGCTGCTGCCTCAGTTCTTGTGAACTTCATGATGAGGCATCTTTTCCCTGTGCTTCCCAACTGCCCAGCCTTGTTTTCACTCTTTGGATCATTTTCTTCAAGCAGTTTGTACCACGCTCTGTTTATCCTTTCTTTCAAGCTGCCACATCACCCCTACATCACCAGAACCTGCCTGACTTGTCTCAGGAGAGGGTGGCCTCAGTTTAACCCTTTCATTCCTGATATTCAGTCTGGCAGGTGTTGTGGGACCTGCACCTCTCCTGCCCAGGAAGATAAAAAACTAATTTTTTAATCATTTTTTACCTCTCCTGCCCAGAGCTGGGATGTGACACTGCTGTGGCAGTGCCACCCAGGTCCCCTCAGAGGGACATGGTGTGGCTCTGCCCCATTAACCCCACGTGTCACAAGGCTGAGGCGTGTCCCCTTCTATCCATACCATCAAGCACTGGCACCTCATCACTGCACCCCAAAGACTGCCAAGTGCTGCACCCAGCTCAGCGTTCCCCACCCATTGTTTGCTGCCCGGGAGGATTAGACATCACCTCTTGCTTTTCCACCCTTCAAAAGCAAAAGAAGCAGGATAATGTTACTTAATCAGAGCTGAGCACATCCTTACCTTTTCCTGATCCCTCACTCTCAGCCCTTCTTGTTCCCTACTTGCAGTACAGTCGAGAGGCAACCAACATGGCAATTTATTTGGGTTACAACATTAAAGGATTTTCATTTTATGAGTCATAAGTACAGGAAGCAAAATAAGTGAGTTCATTAAGCCTGTGTTTACTTGTTCTTTTTGCAAATGCCATTTTGTCACATTCTGCAGTTCCACACAGACCAAAGCAAAGTGAAGGCAGGTGGACATGGACATGCCTAAAATGACAGAGTAGCAGCAGCCTTTAAAGGGATTATTTTATCTGAAATAAATAGTTCAAACAAATTAATTCTACCCTTGAGTAAATGAAGCTCAACACGCCTTTAACAGCCCTTCTGTGTCGGTGAGCAGCCCCAGCCACCTGCAGGTGAGGCAGCGGCTGGGGGGTGATGGTGCCACAAAACTGACCGTGACCTCCCGTACTGAGTGCTTCTCAGCCAGATTTCAGTGAATATCAGTAATTTCACACAGGTTTGGCACCTGGGTTTTTTAAAAAAAGACAAAACCTGCTGCCAGAGGGATGGCAGGGAAAGTGAAGGAGGAGGGGGATGCTCGGTGCAGGGCAGCGCTCTCGCAGGGCACAGCGAGCAGACAGGTCTTTGACACTTGTTTATGTGCGGGAAGGGCTGCAGGAGTGCGGGGCCGCTCAGGGGAGGTTGGAGCTGCCCACACCATCCTGCCCCGGCTCCCGACACACGGAGCAGGGGGAGTTAGGCTTGGATTTGGGAGATTCGGGGGCGATTTCCACGCTGCAGCCCAGCGTGTCCCGCAGCTCCAGGAGGGGAAGCAGCGATCCCTGCCTGCGGTGCTGCTCGCGGGCTGGCCTGCGCCGCTGCTTTTGCTTCATGAGGGCGATTCAAAGGCTGCACCAAGAGCTGCTTCTCGGCGGGACCGTGCGGCTCGGGCAAGAGCTGCCGGGCCGGGGAGGGGAGGGCACCAGGGAAGCCGTGAGGAAGCCGTGAGGAAGCCGTGAGGAAGCCGTGAGCGGCGTTACTGCGGGCCCTGCGAGCGAAGCGCCGCGGGGCTGTGGGGCCGTGCCCGCCGCAGGTCACCCGGATGGAGCACATCCCCGCGGCTCCTGCGAGCGAAGCGCCGCCCCGTGAGGCGGTGAGGCCGCGGGGCTGTGGGGCTGCGGGCCGTGCCCCGCCCCGGCGGGGCCGGGCGCTCGGCGGTGCCGTCAGCGGAGCGCCGAGCGCGGCCATGAGCGCGGTGCTGCTGCTGCTGCGGGCCCTGCGCTCCGCCCGGCCCCGGCCCCAGCCCCAGCCCCAGCCCCGGGCCGGCCCCGCGGCCTGCGCACGGCCGCGCCCCGCCGCGCCTTCGCCAAGGAGCTGTTCCTCGGCACGCTGCGCAAGGTGGGTCCGCGGGGGGCGGTGGGGGCCGGCCGCGCCCGGGGGTCGCTGCCCTTTCACCGGCGGACAGCGGGGCTGGCACGCACCGGGGGCTCGTCCGCAGCAGCGCCAGGGCCTTTCCCAGCTGCTCATCCCAGCCCGGGCTGCGGGCGTTGCTGTGAGCCCTCGGCAGGGCCCGGCCCGGCCCGGCTGCCCCGCAGCCCCCGGGTCCAGCCCTGCGGAGCTCCCTGCCCTGGCTCTGTGTGCCCCTCAGCTGCAGCCGGGTAACTGAAGGGAGCCTTTGCACACAGAACAGGCGATGGGGCTCAGAGTGACCCAAACAACGCCGAGAGCCCCTGTGCCTGCCAGCCCCGCGGGTCCCCTGGGCGCTGCCTGTCGCCGTGCTCCCCCTCTGGGCATGCCGCTGAACTTGGATGGCTTCGTCCTCTGGTTGTTCTTCAAGGATGGAGGCTTCTTGTAAATCTCTGCCTACAGTTTTGGTAGGAAAGATTGGTGTTCTTGTGGTGCCTTGAGATGCCACTGGACAAAGAAGTTAAAATCTGAGATGGAACGCTGTATTAAGCAGAGTTTGTAACTGCAGGGCTTAGAGTGTGCATTTATCAGAGATTGCAGGGTGAAGTAAACAGAAAGAAGGAATAATTCAAATCCACTGAAATGAGTTGAGCAATAAAGTCTCTTTCAACAGAGCTTGTCAGATAAGGTGTTAAAACAGGCAGCACTCAGGCTCCACTGTGTTAAACCCCTCTACAGATGTGTCTCGGGTGTTTCTTCCCTCAAGTTTCAACACAGCAGCTTTCTGAAAACCTCTAACATTTCACAGGTCCTGAATTTTTGATGCTGATATATTGCTCAGAGTACCATGAACAGATTTGTGTGGACAGAGATAAATTCTTCTGTTTAAAAGGGGAAAGGCAGTAAAAATTAGAAGTGTTCTTCTCACGTAGCCTCCCACTCCTTGTGTTCCTTGTTTGTATTTTTTACCAATTCCAACCTGTCAGGCTGTGCTGCTTCCAGTTCATGGCCAGAACACCCTGGGGATGATAAGGAGTGGTGGGGCTCACTCACCTTTGTCCTCGAGGCATTAGCAGGTGAAATGTGCTGGGTGTTCGCAAGGGACAGTGCTCATGGGCTGAGCTTTGGAAACATCAAACTCATTTTTATCAGTCCCTGAATAGGGTTAAAACTCATGGGTGATGAAGAACTTTTGCATCCTCGTGGTTCTTAAAAGATCTCTTGATTTCTCCCTCATGTTTCTGTTGTTCAGTTAACACCCTCTGGTCTGGTTTTGATGTGAAATAAAGTTGGGTCCTGTGGAGCCCTATTTCTGTTTCGGGACATTTTCCACAATTCTTAATTTGCACAGTGTTTTAGAGTCTTTGCAAGGCATATCTCCCATGATTTTTATTTTAACTGCATGGTTCGTGTATTAAAAATTATTAAATAATTCTCCTATTCTCCTATTTTAGGAAGAAGTTTTTCCTTACCCAGAAATTAGCAATGAAGAACTGGCAGAAATCAACCAGTTTGTGGGACCTGTTGAAAAGTTCTTCAATGAAGAAGGTATATTATTGTGTTTTTATCCATGCAAGTGATTTAGTGATTACAAAATTATTTCACTATAGCAGTTCCATAAGGTGTTTCAAACATTTAATTTAGTTTATGCATTTACTGCTGCTCACACAGTGATGCTGATTCTGTAGCATGTCCATTTGTGGCTTTTTTGGGAAGTATTTGGGTGCTGATCAGAAGAATTAAATCTCCAAAACAGGGGAAAAACCAAGGATGTAAAAGAATTCTGGGATAAAGATAGGATTTGAAATTGGTTTTAGCTCAGCTGAATTGTGCTTCTAACTACTTCATACATTGTGATTTTTTTTTTCCTAGTTCTAGTTCCTAGAACTTTATAGCTGTCCTACTCTGCTAAAACTGACCGTGGCAAAATGCAGCAGAGATACTCAGAAATGCTGGCTCGTTGAGGAGTTATGAAAAATCAAAAGCATTTCTGTTTTTTCAGTATTAGAGTAATAATTCCATTTGGGAAAGGCCTTATTACCCGTCTGCATTCCAGAGAGCATTGCAGGGTGTCCTTCCATTCGTGCTGCCTTGGATAAGCCAATTCCAGAGCAATTGCAGAATAGTGGTTTGCACAGACAGCAATTTCTGGGGCAGTTAAACAGCACTGTCTCAGCCTTCCCATTGACAGAGGTTTTCCAAACTCTGTAGGAGTTTGGAGAAGCCAGTGATTGTCACACATCACAATTGGCAAGATCCAGGTGATTTTAACTGTAAAATTGTAGTGTTGCTCACTGACAGTAAATAAAGGATTTATTCAAATTACATTTTTTAACTCTTTGCTCTGTGGGGGGGAACATGGTTCATGGAGTAAACAGCCTGATGTTTAGGGAAGGAATAAAAGGGTCAAATTATGGAGTCTGGAGAAAGTATGATTCCTGTTTGTTTTCACTGCCATGGTACAGAACAGCTCTCTTAATCCCCCAAGAATCTAAAATCTCCTAAGAACAAGATTTTCTAATTTCCTCATTTATGTACTTTTTTTTTTCTTGTATTCACGACCTAGACTTAGTTCAGATAGAGAATCCTGAAAATACTTTGCTTATTCCAGTCTTGGAATCTGCTGGCATGCAGAACCAGTAGAAATGTTTGAGAAAATGAAATAAATGCTGTATTTTTCCCATTTCCAAGTTTTTTTTCCTGAATATGTGGTGAGGACAAACAGGATGGTCAGGCTGCAGCTAGAAAGAAGAAATTCTTGTGAAGCTGGGAATGAGAAGGGTCATGAGTGACTGTGGCCCTGGTGGGGGAATCCTGTAGCCTCCCAGCTGCTCTGGGCACTGAGAAACACAGTGTTAAATGAGAAAAAATTCTGTATTTGTAGTGGACTCGAAGAAAATCGATCAAGATGCAAAAATCCCACCCGAAACCTTACAAGGACTGAAGGACCTGGGTCTCTTTGGCATGCAGATTCCAGAGGAATATGGTGAGTAAATGCCACAGAAGAACATCTAGGGGTGCATTTTGTGCCGCTTTTGTACCTCTCCAGTTAAAGCTGCTACATTCCTGTATTTCTGTACTTGAAATGGATTTTTGGGGGAGCGGGGAAGTGGCACAAAAAATGTACTGAAATAAAACCTGGTGCCTGTTCCAGGTGGGCTGGGCCTGTCAAACACCATATATGCACGTCTGGGAGAAATCAGCTCCCTGGATGGCTCCATTGCAGTGACCCTGGCAGCTCACCAGGCCATTGGGCTGAAGGTAATGCTGCTGCTCTGGGGCCAGGGCTTCTGCACAGATTGCATGGAAAAGGTGAAGTGAAAAATGTGGGGCTTAGGGGGAGCAAATCAGAATTACTGGCAAAGCATAAATCAGGTTGTTGGTGTCTGCAGCAGCCTCTGCCACTGGTTCAGTGTGAGACAGAAAGGCTGCATAGGAAGTACACAAGGAAGTTACTATTAGGATAATTGTTCTTAGGTGAATGAGTCCAAGTTGTTTTTTTTTTTTAAATTGGCTAAACTTGTTTAAAGTACCTAGAATAAATAGAATTGAAACAGTATCAGGGGTGCTCAGGTGATGAGGAAGGAAAGAATTCAGAAAAGAGGAACTTTGGCTGGCTGGGGCTGCATGTTGGGGGGCCTAGAGGAGATAACTCATCTGAGAGAAAGTGTGTCAGTTTTGAACTTGAATATAGCCATAGGTATTTACCTTTTTAGTGCTGGGTGGATGGCAGAAAGAAGCTTGAAACCACACTCAGTTTGTTATAGCAAGAGAAGATTCCTTGTGGAATTGAGCAGAGAATGCTAATGAAAAAATATTTTAATGACTGACAAATAATACAGTCTTGTTGATTAAACTGTCTCTTGCTATGCCATAAAACTTGCAGATGAAGCTTTCTAAACATGCTGGAGCTTGTCAGCTCCCTCTCTTTTCCCACAGGGTGATGCTGCAAAGTTTCCTGTGCTTGTTTCTGCAGGGGATCCTCATTGCTGGCACCGAGGAGCAGAAGGCCAAGTACCTGCCCCGCCTGGCCTCGGGGGAGCACATTGCTGCCTTCTGCCTCACCGAGCCCGGCAGGTGCTGCTGCCCCACAGCCCCACAGGGGCTCACTGCCTTAGCTGCATTGCTTCATACCTTCAGGCTTCTTTATCTGGGGCCCATGGCTTCAGTATATACATCTGTGGCTTAGTTTTGGTATTTCAAGGAACACTCCAATTACTCTTTCCCCAGCATGCTGCTTTTGGCAGTGTCCATGAAATCCTTGATTCTTGTTCTCATCCCAGGAATTCATTTACTTGAAAGGATGCTTTGTGCTACGTCAGAAATAATGTGCTGTGACTGTTCTGGGATGCTTTCAGTTCTTATTCAAAATATAAAAGCCTGTTTTGAAGGAGCTACCAAAACTAAAAGGAAGAATTTTTGTTGTCACTTAAGTGAGAGGCTCATTGTGTGTTCACATAGCTCAAAGTGTAGCTCCAAAATGTTGCTTTTGTGGCATTCTACACAGTCTGGTCAGGTTATAATCCTGATAACATGGTAATGAGAAGAAATGTCCCCTCAGGTAACTTTTAGAACTGTTCAATCTAGTGAGCTTCCTTGTTAGTTAAAAGCTAAAATTTATATACTGCTATTTGAGACCCCCTCCTTTTTACAGAATAGGAAGAGGGGGAATATGCAGTTTTGTTTTTTTAAAGCGTGTTTACTTCTTTAAACATTAGTAACTTGTTTGTTTTCTAGTGGGAGTGATGCTGCATCCATCCAGACAAGGGCAACCCTGAGTGAAGATGGGAAACACTTCCTGTTAAATGGCTCCAAGGTACCTACTCACAGACTGGGAACAGGAAAGGGGTTTCTTACAAATGTAGGAAGTGTTCTTGTCTTTTGCATCAGTCTGGGACTGGGAGGTTTCCAAGCTAGAGGAGAATGACCCTGTCAAAAAGATTAGGCACAAAGGGAATAGAAAATTATTGTTAGAGAATTACTGCATTAAACTCCTGGTAAGGAAAATGGAAAACTACCCTGGGTTCTTTCTCTGTTGGCCATTTGTGTGTTCAGCTTCAGGGCGGGTTGGTTTCTTAGTAAATCAGCCCCTTCCATGACAGCTTAGGTAAAAGGAAACCTGAACCTGTATTTGACATCTCTTCATTCTGCAGGCTAGATTTTAAAATACAACTTGATATTTAATTAGAAATAGGTCTGCTTGGAACCTTTCTGTTAAAAGAAACCGTGACAAAAGCCAGTCTTGAAGAAATCAGAGATGTCCTGGTTTCAGCAGTATTGGATGCGTTGCAGACTTGGTCTGTAGTTGTTGATCCATTTGTGGTGTGAAGAGACCCACCCTGGGGGAGAGGCTGATCAGAGAATTTCTCATCAGAGTTAATTTTTGGCCACAGGGTTTGTCCAGTCTGCATTGCCCCTGTATCTCTCAGGTGCCAGCAGCAGCAGGATGGACCAGCTTTTGTGGAAATGCACTGTGGATTTTAATTTAATGCATATTGATACTACATTCTGGTTTTAAAGTTGCTCTAAACTGAGCACATGTGGTCAGCTCTCCTCAGAAATGTGCTCACCCTGGGAGCAGACCCTCATTAGAACTGAAGGGAAGGAACAGCAATTTTTCAGCACTCTGTTCTTTTCCCAGCCTGTTACAAAACCCTGGAGGGCTGTGCCCACAAAATCAGCACATTTACCTTTCTTACACATCTTCCCTCTCTCAAAACAGGTCTGGATCTCCAATGGTGGCCTGGCCAGTATTTTCACAGTGTTTGCCAGGACAGAGATTGTGGACAAGGACGGGCAGGTGAAGGATAAAATCACTGCTTTCATCGTGGAGCGGGACTTCGGGGGCGTCACCCATGGGAAACCCGAGGATAAACTGGGCATTCAAGGCTCCAACAGTAAGAGCCACCTAAAACTGTTAGCAGAACTTGTTTTCATAGTTTAAGGTTTTATTTTGGTTGGATCATCTGAATTCAGGGCCAAATCAATACGTATTCCATGTTACAGTATAAGTTTCATGTTTCTTTAGCTGGCTTTTCCCAGGAGCCCTTCCTGACGCAGGGTCTGAAATAAGAAATCCAATTTGTGGAGTTCATTCACTGTGCAGTGAAAGAAATTATTCAGGAGTCTCAGTGGCCAATAGGTTTAATCTAGAAGTCCACGTTCTTCAGCTCTTCTAAGCTTTGTAATGATTGCATCTTTTCACCATCTTGGTGACTGTTCAGTCAGTTCCTTAGAACTAGAAATAAAGACCAAACTGTAGTTCTCTGTTTACACAGTGTATATTCATAATATTTTAAATATTTTACATCAATAACTGATGTCAACTACAGCCTTTTCCCAAATTCTCACTTCTTTGGCGAAGCATGTATAATTCTGTCATAAACAATGCATTAGGAAGACTTCATTTCCTGCTACAAATAGTGACTTAAGTTCCTGAATGTCTTTTAAGTATTTCTGTGTCATATTTGATCAAGTGTTAATTCTGTGTTTCAGCCTGTGAAGTACATTTTGAAAACACCAAAGTGCCTATAGAGAATGTAATTGGAGAAGTTGGAGGGGGATTTAAGGTAAGCAGTGGAGAATAACTACTGGTGATTTATAGAAGTCTGAAGGAGGCTGTTTCCCCCCATGCTGAAGTTTCCTTGTGGGTGGTGTGAGCACTGCCACACTCTAGGGTACAGGAAGAGAGATTCCCCCATTGATCTGTAAATTGGTGTCACTGGACAGTGCACAGTGTGCCATCATCTCAGATTTCTGTGTTTCTTCTCTTCTTGTTGGGCTTTTGGTTGTTTGTTGTGGTGTCCCCTCAGAAGAGGGAGTGACTTCAGCTGCCCTTCTGCCCTGAATGGAGGACATGTCCTCTGCTGGTTCCAGAGCAGAATGTGGGAAGGGAGACACCCTGGCACAGGCTGTGTGGATGTCACAGGGAGTGCTGGAGGCATGCCCAGCTCCAAGGTGCCCTGGCTGTCAGGTGCTTCTCCAGGGCTGCCCTGTTGCACAGGGAAATGCTGGCAGGACCCCAGGAGAGAAAACCACAGGTGGCCTTGCAGTGTAACCTTTCTCTGAGAGTGTGACCTGGGGAGTTGCTAACCTGCTCTTACTCCTTCTCCATTTCTTATTCCTGCTGTAGCAGGCAAGTCCAGGCCTAAGTGCTAAAAGAAATTATTTTCCTTAATGTAGTAGAGATTAAAAGAAGATTGTTATGGTGCCTTCCTGACAAGTTAAAATGTAGGACAGTGACTTCTTTCCTAACAGGCTTTGACATGAGTCACCCATGTTGAGAAACAACACTACAGACACCAGACTCCAAAATCTATTTTTTTTACGTTATTGGTCTGTATTTCATTTCTATACCTCCTTTCTTATCCCTTCTGTGATGTGTTGCTGAAAGCCACCTGAGGCAGAGAGCAGCCATCACAGGTCAGCTGCAAGGAGAAATACTGTGGTTTTCTTCATCTGATAAACTGGAGCCGTGCTGTCCAGCTGGAATGTTGTTTACCAGCTGCAGATAAATGCATTTTTATCTACATTTTACCTTCATCTAATTAGAGATTATTTCCAAGTCACCGGATCATCTACTTCAGATACAAAATTGGATGTAATGGGTGGCAGGAAAAGCCCAGTTTTGAAGCATTTTCCTTGGGATGCTGAGAGCTGTGGTGGCTGATGTGAGGGCACTCTCCAGGACTGGCAGTGTGTCCCAGTGAGGAGTGAAATCCAGGGAACACAGAAGCAGGAACCAGTGACCTAAGGAGAATGTGGCCTAAACCCCATCTGTTTCTTCACAGGTTGCCATGAATATCCTCAACAGTGGAAGATTTAGCATGGGCAGTGCATCTGCTGGAATGATTAAGAAGTTGATAGGTGGGTGAATTGGGAGCTCTGCATGGCTGGGTGCCAGCAGAAACTGCTCTGCCTGAGGCAGATCATGCAAGACATTCAGAGTGGGAGCAGGAGTCTTGACCTTGTCATAACAGGCTTTGATATCTTTAAAACACGAAAATATGGTTTTGAAAAATTAAATTAAAAGCCTGCTTGCAGAGGTTTTGAAATAAAGGTCTTTTTCCTTTTGTACGGTGTAGATTCAGTTCATAGAGTGGGAGGTTATTGCCTCTGTTGGACTTCCCTGAGGTAAAATGTTATTCCCAACAAAAAAACCTCTGTACTATTGATTTTAGAAGGTGTAATCTCCCCTGGAACCTCCCACCTGAATAACTGGCTCAAAGCTGCACACAGTAACTAGGGCTAAAACTGCTTTCTGCCAATTATTAGCCAAAACAGTAACAGAAGTCTCTCTAACCAATTAGCACCAAACCTGATCACTTCTCTTAAGAGTACAGGTTCATACCTCTGGTTCAAAAGCCTTTGACAGGCTGGTCCCACACTTGGTCAACAACATCAGTGTGAGGGTGATTTTCACAAAGTGCTGCTTCTGGAACAGCCAGGGGGCTCCTGGGCACAGACTGGAATGTCACCGCCCAGGGAAGGACACCAGCTGCTGGAATGGTCTGTCACAGCCCTTCTGAGAATGACTTGTTTTTCTTTCTTTGAAGAACTGACATCAGAGTATGCTTGCACCAGGAAACAATTCAATAAGAAACTCAGCCAGTTTGGATTAATTCAGGTAACAAAACATGAAACACCTAAATCTCTGTGCGAAGTGCCAGGACATAGATTGCATTGGGTGTATTTTGGCTGTACTGGTTTAAAGGATTTGCTAGAAATTTGTGTGAACCTGGTGCTGACTTCTGTACACTGATCTTTTAAATGTCCAGAATGATAAATGTATAAAAGTATTTTTTATTTATTGTTGTTTCAAAGTGGTACTTTTTATTGATTGATTAATTTGATGATGTAAAACATATAAGAACTGCAGGTCTTTTTAAGTTTGAGGGTTGATTGTGGACTTTTGCATCTGAATTTCTGTACGATTCCTCCTGTTGCTGTGTGGCAGGAGAAGTTTTGTTTGATGGCTGTGAAAGCCTACGTGATGGAGAGCATGGCTTACCTGACTGCAGGGATGATGGACAGGCCAGGCTTCCCTGACTGCTCCGTCGAGGCTGCCATGGTCAAGGTAACCAGGGCTGGGAAAAGGCTCAGTGTTCAGCCTGCAGAGGGCTGAGAACTCAGGGCTGCATTTAGAGGAGAGAAGCACTGCAGCCAGGTGGAATGACAGATACTGTTCTGTCTGTACCCCACAAGCTCAGACTCGTGCAAAATAAAACCAGCAGGGAACAGGTTGAGAATGTCACAGCCGCTGAGCTGGCGTCTGAGGAGGCCTCACATGAGCACTGGGACACTCAGTCACACTCCAGCTGCCATCCTGGCCAAGCTGCTGCTGTGCCAGCTTTCCCAGGGAGCTGATGGCACAACAAACCCTGTGGAATATCCAGGCTGTGGCTGTCAGGGTGTCCCTCATGGTCACTGCAGAAAACTCCTGCTCTGGGCTCCAGCCAAGCAGCTGCAGCTGCTCTCCCTGTGTGGGGCTGCCCCTGTCCCTGGAATGTGGAGAGTGCCCTGTGCATTGCATCACTAAATTTGACAAACCCCTGAGCCACAGGGATACTGCTCCAGGACTGGTGTAACACACAGAAAACGCTGCAGCAGTGTCCTGTGGATACAACCCCAGAGCAGGGCATCCTGTGTTTATTGCTGATTTATTATCTACTCTCTGCTGATCAAACCCTGTTCCATGGCAGGTGTTCAGCTCTGAAGGTGCCTGGGCATGTGTGAGTGAGGCTCTGCAGATCCTTGGAGGCCTTGGCTACATGAAGGATTATCCTTATGAACGCTACCTCAGAGACACCAGGATCCTGCTCATCTTTGAGGCAAGTACCAGGATCCCCTTTTTCTGCAAACTGCAGTTCACACCTCCTATAAAGGGGAGTAGAAACCTGAAGGTTTGATTGACCAGGATCTTGTTCCTTCAGCTGCAAAGTCTCTAACAGTAAAACTGCAGGACTAACCTTGTTTTCTTTGGAATATCAATAGTAGTTCCCTATAATAAAATAAGCTATGATGGCTTTTACAGACTGACCACAGTGTGAGTTACAGCAGTAACCTTTCCTCTTGTGTGCTTCTCACAAGAGAAGCAGAGAAACTCATAAAAGATCAACTTAGACATTTAATTAACTTATTGATGGCTATTTAAATTAAAAGAAAGGTTGGTTCTGAAGCTTGTTCTCTTTCCAAGCTGGATTGTCAGTGACCCATCATGTGCACATCAGACTCACTGTCAGACTTGATTTTAACTCAGCTCATTTTGAGCAGTTCTACAACTATTCAAATATTCCTTCACTGGAACAGTGCAGAGCATTTTTAATCAAAATGCATTTTGTCTGTTTTCTTTTACATTGGGGTATATTTGTGTGTTTAATGATGAGGGGCTCAACTTCTGCAATGCCCCATGAAATCAGAATTAAAACTGAGATAAAGCAAAAGGCGGCAGTTTATGTGTGGGGAGAGTCATCATGTGGTACTGGAGCAGTGGGAAGAGCACAGGGGCACAACAGACCTGCTTGGAAAACACTATTGTAAACTCTGGTTACCCACCTTCTCACTTTCTCTTCTGCTTTTTCCAGGGCACCAATGAAATCCTGAGAATGTACATTGCACTGACAGGGATGCAGCATGCAGGGAAGATCTTAACTGACAAAATTAAGTATGTTCTTATTTATTCTTAATAGTTTTAAATAAACTAAACAGAATCAGATAACTTTATAGATAAGAGGACAAACTGCAGGGAATACCTGCAGTATTTCTATTTATTGTCTGTAAAAGTTCACTGTTACAGGGACTCTGTGTTTTTAATGGGATGGTTCATAGATTTAGGAATTGTAGCATTTAATGCATTTTATCTTGGACTTTTACACAAGCTGTAATTATTTCTTTCAAGACCAGTAATTAATATTTTGTATCTGAATGAAGTTGTATTGACACAACAGCTGCATTGTGCATATTGAGTACTGGTCTCTGGAATTCCTTGTGGGTGTCTTGGAGAGCAGCTGATGACTCTTAAGGCTCCACAGTTGTTCTCCAGACTTCACAGCAGTGGATCAGGACTTGGTGCTAAAGTATTTGGAATTCCAACTGGTTGTGTCTGAACCTCTTGGAATTTTTTTTAACAGCCATTCTTTCCCCAACATTTCAGAGCAATCAAGAAAGGAAACGTGGGAGTGGTGCTGGGGGAGTTCCTGACCAGGTTACAGGACACCCTGGGCAGGAAGGTGGATCTGGGGCTTGTAGGTGACAGTGGGGTGGTGCATCCCAGCCTCCAGGTAAGGGCCTCTCTGCTGAGCTCTTGTGTTTGTTCCCTTTGCTGCTTGCCACAATTTCATCTCCTGTTTTTGCAAACCAAAATGTATACCTAGGGGCAGTGAGATTTTCCAGGGTAAGCAGATGTTGGCACCATGACAGGGTAAGAAGTTACAGTTATTGTCCAGGTATCAAGGGAGGATGAAGGCTGCTCTAAGCCTGTGTTTATACCAAATCCAGTTTTAGATCCATTTGGATAATTTGTATAAATTGAGCCTTCACCATATGAAAGCGTTTTTAATAGCTGCCCTTTGTTATAAGGTTAGTTACAAAACAGGAGTTTTTCCTGTTTAATTGGAACAGAGTTTCAGGTCAGAATGACTGTGAATTACACATACACATACTTGCTTAATCACTTAGGAAAAGGTTTTTATGACCAAAAATGAATGTTCTGTTAATAGGAAAAAGATAAGGTATATTTTTCATGGGGCGTTCTGTTAGTTACTTTTGTTATCATAAGCCTATACTAAAAGTTACTGAGGGTAAACTCCAGAAAATTGTAATGGATCTTTGAGAGAAAGAAATGCGCCTGTCTGGCTTTTAGCAGCAAGGTGGATGAATGTTAAAAAAGAGAAAATCCAGTATCCTCTTTAAAGGGGGTGGGGGTATGTTGCTTTTCTGTTATAAGACTACTCAAATTGTTCTATTTTGTGTTTTGTTTTATAGGAGAATGCCAAGAAACTTGAAGAAAACGTTTATTATTTTGGAACTACAGTCAGGGGCCTGCTAAGTAGGTTTGGCAAGGTAACTATTTATTTTGTCTGTTGTCTTTGTTACTGAATAGTTTATGCTCAGGGCCCCACTGGAACCTGCAGGGGACTGAGTGTGGCAGGACCAGCACTTCCTTCACATGACACCTTCTCACTGGGTGTGAGAAAACACACTGACATTAGGTACTCAGTGTAATGGGCAAGTTACATTGTTAGAACCAAAACCAAAGTACCAGCACCCTCAGTGAATTGGTTGTTTTCTTCTTGTGTAAGCACAAATCCTGCTGCTACAGGCATTTAACAAAGTGGTTTAAGGCACACATCAATATTACAATTTTACAAGTAGAATTTAAAAGGTGCAGCTTAGTAAACCCAAAACTAACAATGATAATTTCTGACCTAGGCTAGAACCGGTTTATGCGAAATAAAGCTGGACCTAAACATGAAGTATGGACAGTGATATTTGGTTAAAGTTTTAAATTGGCAAACCACAAGCAGATAATGATTTTCTCTCTCCCAGACAATAGTGGATGAGCAGCTGGTGCTGAAGAGAGTGGCAGATGTGGTGATTAATTTGTATGCAATGACTGCAGCCATCTCCCGGGCCAGCCGCTCCATCAGCATCGGGCTCAGGAACCATGACCACGAGGTGAGTGTCCCTCAGCACCAACCATTCCCACTCAGGCTGTGCTCCTGGCAGCAGGCAGGCTGCATCTCTGGGGAATTACAGCAAACTCTCCCATAAAAGTGCAGCAGAACGTGGCTAAACCTGCCAGAGTGCAGGAGCCTCTCAGGGGCTCTGCTTGTTGAGCTGCACACTTTCAACATGTTTAAAATACTTCTTTAACACATACACAGACATTTAGAACCTCACCACAACTCTGCACGTTCTCTCAAATCTGTTAACACCATGCAGTTCTTCCCAAGCTCTTTCCATATAATCATTAATAAAAACACATAAGCACAACAGTATTTGGGCAGCACAGCTCAGGTCAGGACAGGACAGTGCTTATTTAGTAGCTCATGTAAAGTTTCATGGTAACAGTGGTGTTGCAGCACAAGAAAAATTTGCTCCAGATCAGTGTGAAAACAAATCCAACGTGATGAAGGTTTGGCTTTGGCCTTGAGACTTTGCTCTTTGTGTGAGCCCTGCTCTGGATTGATTCCCAATCAGTCTTGGAGTAGCTTTTGGGCGAAGGCTCATCCCAGCCCTGAGCCTTGGCAGTTCTCTGGCCTCAAAGGGAGAGCTGAGGCTGCACTGCACATGACTGGGGTTCAGGGCACCATCATCAAAGAGCTTTGAGATGTTTCAATTACTGTATTCTTACTACATGGTTTTTGTTATGAAATTCATTCACTATTTTTAAACTCAGTTTTACTCCTTTTCCAGGTGCTTCTTACAAATATCTTCTGCACAGAAGCCTATTTCAAGAATAATTATGCCATGGCTCAATTAGAAAAATGTAAGTACTATAAAATAGTTCTTACGCTCTTCTGTCTTTCAGACTGTAATCAAAAAAAGGTGAGTTTGATGTGACCAACAAAAGAGTTTGGCTCCGCTTTTAATTGAAACAAGCAGCAGAGCTGGAACCTGTTGAAAAGAGTCTCTTCACTTCATAGCTAAAGCCAACTGCCAGCGTTCCTTATTGAGGAATATAATATCTACATTTCATGTATATACTTCTGACAAGTAGCTGATAGAAATGAGGGATTTGGACTCTTTGGGAAGTACTGACCAGCTGGGCATTGGGTCTCTGAAGCTCAGTCTGTAATAACCAATCTTTTTCAATAGAGAATGTTCAGTTTCTTCCTGGCCCTCACACTCTTGCATTTGTGTTCAAAAACACTTCTTGAAAGAAATTTACAACAGCTCTTTGTGGTCCCTTAGTTGACTTTTCTCTCTTTCTCCACAGATGCTGATGAAAACCTGGATGATTCCATTAAAAAAGCTGCAAAGCAGATCCTGGAGAAGAGGGCATACATCTGCTCTCACCCTCTGGACAGGACCTTCTGATTCCTCCCTGAGAGCAGGCACTCATGAATGTCAGTCAGGGAGGAATTTGCTGCAGTTCCAGTATTTGGCATCTTAAAAGCATCTGTTATTTAATGTCTTTACTAAATGTAACTGTGTAAAATAAAACTTCTTTCTAACCAAAATTTCATAGGAAAAGGATAAATACAGAGATTTCATTTAAAGCTGAAGTTATTTTATTACAGACATACATATATATATATATATATATATATATATGTCTGTTTCCCCTGTAACTGGATAAAGACAGGTGAGGTTTAGATGGGGAGATGTTTCTTCCTAGGAAGGGACTGTGGGGTTTCTCAGTATTTTTGTACTTCAATCAGCTGCTCATTCACTGAGCAAGCCTGAAAGACTTGGGTATACCTGTGTTTGAGGATTCCAGGATGAGGGAAGAGATGAGAATCTTGACTCCATGTTTCAGAAGGCTGATATATGAGGATATTATATTAAAGTACTACACTACAACTATACTAAATAGAGAGAAAGAATTCATCAAAAAGCTGGAAGGGAAAGCAAAGGAATGAATAACAAATCTTGTGACTGTTCACAGCTTTAACACAGGTGGCTGTCATTGCTCATCAAGTAAAAACAATTTCACATGCTGGGTAACAATTCTCCAAATCACATTCCAAAGCAACAAAACATGGAGAAGCTGAAGCTTCCCAGCTTCACAGGAGAAAAGACCCTGGAAAAAGGATTTTTCATAAAATGTGTCTGTGACACTCGTAGAATGAGAACAGTTCTGTTTAGGAGCCCAGACATTGGTGCTAAACAGGTTTATTCTCGGTTTTTGGGGGCAAGAGGAAAGAACTGAAGCCAGTTACTGTAAAATGCCTGCACAAGCACCGGTGCAAATCACAGCCAAAGGAAGGCTGAAGCCAGTCCCACAACCACAGCCCAAGCGGCCAGAGATCCTCCTTCAACCCTGGCTGCATTGAAGCCCCACTGACTGCCAAGAAGAAAAGCGCCCTACTGAGAGCAAGCAAACTTAAACCTCTGCCAGGACACAAATTTAGAGGGAAAAAAATCAGACACACTTCCCAGTGAGAAGGGTTGGAACTCTGCCCCCCAGCACTTCCCCGGCAGGCAGGTTCACAAAGGTGCTGGGAGCTAAGCTGTGCCCTGCGAGGGAACAGAGCCAGCCTCCCTTCAGTGGGAGAAGGCGCGGCCTCAGCTGTAGCCCCGGGTGCCTGCGGTGGCCCAGGGCACGGCCATGGCTGTCAATGTGTTGGGCTGCAGCACAGGGCAGGCCGGAGCTCAGCAGCCTCAGCAGAGCCCAGGGCCGCGGCCCTTCCCTGCCGGGGCCCGAGCCTGGCCCGGCCCGGCCCGGCCTGAGCAGCCCGGACTGGCCCAGGGGATGGGCTGCGCCCGCCCGCTGTGCCCACAGGCTGGGCCCAAGCCTTTGCAAGAGGCTTTCTCCCAGCTTGGCAAAACCTCGGCCAAGTGTCCCTGTGCTGTGCTGAGAAGAGTAAAAAACCCCCTCAAATTTAACCCTACTGCCCACCGCATGAGGGATCCCTGCACACCTTAGGAGAGGTCATCAATACTCCTTTGTGCCTCATGAGAGATCCCTGCACGCCTCTGCAGGGACCCCAAAATATCCCTTTGTGCCTCTTCAGGTCCAGGCCCAGATGATCCCCCGGAAGGAAATTTGCCCTCAGCCCAGGGACGCTCAGCATGGGCTCCCCCTTCCCCTCGGGGCCCTGCGCTGGGCACAGCAGCCCCTGCCTGGCTCCTGCCTGCCCACACCGTGGCCTTCCACGGCTGCTCCTGGGCATGGAGCTCAGTCAGTGCTGGTGCCAGGGGGGCTTTGCTGGTGCTACCACATGGACATAGCTGTGAAAACTCTATTTCTTTATTTAAACATAAAATAGGGGCCAAGCCCTGCCCTGCCAAACAAGGGCTGCCCACCTTTAGTCCTGGCCGGGGAACAGGACCAGGGGACTCCGGGGCAGAGGATCTCGTTGAGGAGGGATGGATTTGGGGATGCCTTCATTATGGTGGTGCAGCCACGGCAGGGCAGATAGGGGCAGAAGTGAAGAGCTGGGTTATATTGTCAAGTTGTCGTTGTCTCTATTTTTAGGATAATTTTCTGAAGATGCACAGGAGCACCTGTGAAGAGAGGAGGTGGCTGAGGCCCCAGCTGCCAGTGGCACACAGGGACCCTCGTGCACAGCAGGGCCCAGAGCTGGCAAGGCTCCCCAGCACGGCTGGAGCTGCTGGCACAGCTGGGCCCAGCTGGACAGCTGCCCCTCAAGGCCCCGGCCAGCAGGGCACGGCTCTGGGCAGGGTCCCTGGCCAGGAGCGGGCCCCAGAGCGCCTCTGCCTTTCAAGGGCAACCTCGGCCCTACTCTTTCTCCTCCCCACCTCCCTCTGCCTCTGCCCCGTGCCCCTGGGGCTGCTCTTGGCCAGGCAGCCTCAGTGGGAGCCAGCTCTGGCTGCTGCCCCAGAGGGCCCCAAGGACAAGGCCCAGCAATTGAGAGGCCAATGGAAGCTCCGCAGAGCTATTTGTAGAATCATGGACTGGCCACAGCTCCACTGGAGACTCTCTGGGAATGTTCCCTGACTATGAGCAGCATTTAAAGGAAGCTGTTTGAGGCAGAGAATCGCAAAACACTCACGATTTTCTCTTCCAGCAATACCAGATTGCTGCACAGCACATCATCAGGCACAGTGCCGCACCAGCCACAATGGCCATCAACTTAATCAAACAAGGTGTTCCCCAGCAGAAAACTCTTCTCATGCTTTTCCAGATGATGTCAGAATGTGTTGAGGTGCTGGCTGCATCTGTGGGAGCAATGGGGAGCGTGAGCCCGTGCTGTGCTGCACTGCTGAGCTGGCAGCACGGTGGATACAGGCAGGATGTTCTCTGTTTCCCCCAGAGCTGGGGCCTGCAGGCACTTTGCTGCCCTTTGGCACAGGCCTGCTCATTACCCGAACCCCTGAGCCTGCACACCGTAATTCCTCTGTGCTGTGCCATTCTGCTCCAGGCAACACTTGTTGAAGACATGGATAAGGAGAAGGAAAATGGCCAGCATTTTGGAGCTGCTCCAGGGCCCTCCCTCCTGCACAGAGCGGCCCCTCCAGATGTGCGCAGAGACTGGGAAATTGCAGGGGATCTTAGGGTGTGCATGGCCTGTGATGCATGGATGCCTTCCCACTGTGCCTGCCATGGCGTGTCCAGATGTGCAGCCAATGCCCCCGGCTGCTGAGACCCAGGGGAAGCATGAGGGAAATGCACCCACCACGCTGCCTGTCCACATCACTCAGGAGTTTTTCCAGATGTTTGGATTCCTCCAGGGATGTACTAGCTCCTATAGGTTTCTTCTTCCTTCTTGGAGGACCTTAAGAGAAATATTTCCGTTTCCCAGGAATGGATCCCACAAAACGAGGGCTCAGCCTGTGGGGTCAGCAGGCACACGCTACTCACCCCTGCCATGGGAGCTGGGCCTGCGTGCAACATCCACCAAAGTCCTCCCTGCAGACACACCTGTAACTCAACGGCCACAGAAGCTTCTGCCATCTCTGCTGATCTGCACGGGCACCACTGAGCCGCAGGAGCGGTGAGGGGATCGCGCAGGGTGAGGGCACACACGTGCATGGTTCTGTGCTGGCACCTGCAGCAATGCCCCCCTGGCCCAGCTTTGGGCTCTGAGCTGGCAGCTCTCCCAGGAGAAAGGCCTTGACCTACCCTCAGCATCTCCCAGAGGCTCAGTAATGGGTATGCGTAGGGAATCCAGATCATCTCCATTCACAGGATAGTCTTCGTCCACAGGATCATCTTTGTCAACAGGCTCATCTTCATCATCAGGATCATCATCAGGGTCATCTGCAAAGAAAGGCAGGACAGAACAGTTCCTTTGACCCTGCTGAAGGTTCTCCTTCAGGCCTGAGTGGCAGTGAGGGCACCTGGGTTCTTGGTGCCCTCCAAGGCACTCCCTCAGCTCTGCCTCCCACTCAGGAGCAGGGGCAGGGGCAGGGGGACCTCGTGCCTGCAGTGGCCCCACACTGGGATGGAAGGAGCCCCTTGCAGGGCAGTCAGGGCAGAAAGGATTCCCTGGAGCTGCCAGCAGCTGTAAAGCCAGCCCCGGGCAGGGCCAGGGCTTGGCAGTGGCAGCAGGAGCAGCTCAGGCTCCCTGGGGCTGGCAAAGGAGCTGCCAAAGGCTCAGCCCCGGGGCACAGCCCTGGGCCCGGCCCCTTCCCTCTCTGCTCTTCTCCCTGGCTGCACAGAGCACATGGAAGGACACACTGGCATTGCCCATGGGAGGAAGATGGACAGCTAAATGCTCCTTCCTCCCACGGGCAGCAATCCTGTGGGATCATTGTTGGGTACAAGAGTACAAATTTGGAGGCCAGGATTTCCAGAATCCATCAAACTTTGGAGGATCTTAAGGGAAATCACAAAGGAATATTACTCTGGACAATGATTACACTTGGATTGTGATTGCTCTGTTAGCAAAGGGTTGCTGATAACCTACCACCACCAAGCTCCAAGATCCTTAAACTGTGCTTTAACAAATGACGGAAGTCACGTTCCCAGTCTAGAAAGGAGCACAGATGGGAACTGTTCCATGCTGTGCTGGGATCCCCTTGTATAGGGAACCGAGCACTGCAAGGGGGTCAGGTAATGCTGTGTGCCCGCACTGCCAGACAGCAGAGAGGGCAGCTGAAGCCTCAGCAGGGCTCAGGCCCAGAGGCACAGCAATTACCTCCGGGGCCTTTGCCTGGCATCGCCTCCCTTCCTGCAGCAGAGGCTGCCATGGAGCCACTGCTTCCTCTGGGAAATGCTGCCTTCAGCACAGGCTCTCCTTCCATCTCTGCAGAAAGGAGAAGGGAATGCTCCATCAGGTGAGGCTGTTCACCAATGGGAATGTGGCATCTTCAGGAGGCAATGCTTGTCTCAGTAATGGACAAGATTCAGGAGAAAGACCAGGTTATTGGGGCCGCTCCAGGGCCCTCCCTCCTCCAAGGAGCTGCCCCTCCAGATGTGCTCAGAGACTGGGAAATTGCAGGGGATGTCAGGGTGGGCATGGCCCATGGTGCAGTTTGGGCAGCCAGTCAGCTGATGCCAAATGCCTTCCTGCAGGGGCTGGGCAGAAGATGCAGCCAGGCCAGGCTGGGAAACAGCCCTGCACGGCATGAAAGCAGCAGCAGTAGCGGGGCAGCGAGGCTGCCATGGATCCCTTCCCACTGTGCCGGGCACGAAGTGTCCAGATGTGCAGCCAAAGCCCCCGGCTGCTGAGTCCCAGGGGAAGCATGAGGGAAATGCACCCACCACGCTGCCTGTCCACATCACTCAGGACCCTATTCATGTGTTTGGATGCCTCCAGGGACTTCCTGTCTCCTATAGGTTTGTTCCTCCTTCTCGGAGGACCTTAAGAGAAGTATTTGCATTTCAGGTGAATGGATCCCACAGAACAAGGGCTCAGCCTGTGGGGTCAGCAGGCACACACTACTCACCCCTGCCATGGGAGTGGGGCTTGTGTGCAGCAACCAGGAAAGGAGCCTGAAAAGTCTTTCCTGCAGACACACCTGTAACTCAACAGCCACAGGAGTTCCTGTCACCTGGTGCCTACCAGGCTGTCCATGATTATTCTTTTAGGAACATTGACAACATACCTTCAGGAGGCTTAAGAGGCTGGAAGTCTTCATGGAGCCAAGCTGCTGGAGAAGCCTTCCTAGCATGCTCATCTAGAGGGGAGCACAGATCTGATCAGACCCATTTCCATGGTGTGCTGGGATCTCCCTCTGCCTGAGGGAAGTGGGCACTGCAAGGGGGTCGGGTAAGGCCGTGGGAGCCAGATATCAATGGACAAGGCCAAAGCTGCACAGGGGCCTGGGGAGCTCTGGACTGGCTCTGGTCACTCTCCTCCCTCTTTGCAGGCCCTGTGCAACATCCCTGGAGTGGTGGCTGGAGGAGCCCAGAGCCCGTGGGGGCTCTCTCCCTCCCACAGAGGAAATCCACACTAAATCCTTGGGGGAAACTGCAGCAGGCAGTGCCACAAGTGTCCCTCCCAACCTCCGTCCCTCCTTCTGCTGGGACAGCTTCCGCAGCCCAAGGGCACATATCCAGGCTCTCTCAGGACACACTGGAGCCTTGCTCTCCCCCTCTGTCCTTTCCCCACCATGCGCACTCCGTGCAGTCACTCCCAGGTTTCAGGAAGTGTTTCCCACGCAGGGACCCCAGCAGGACTGCTCAGTACCCGAGTGCCCTGAGCCTGCTCGGGATAATTCCCCTGGGCTGTGCCAGTCTTGTCGGGGCTGTGCCTGCACTGCCAAGCAGCAGAGAGGGCAGCTCAAGCCTCAGCAGGGCTCAGGCCCAGAGGCACAGCAATTACCTCCTGGGCCTGTGCCTGGCATCGCCTCCCTTCCTGCAGCAGAGGCTGGCACAGAACCACTGCTTCCTCCGGGAAACTCAATCTTCACCACAGGCTTTGCTTCCATCTCTGTAGAAAGGAAAAGGGACAGATGAATCAGGTGGGGCTGTTCCCCAATGGGAAGGCGGCATCTTCAGGAGGCAATGCTTGTCAAACACATTAATAAGGTTCAGGAAGTCATCCAAGCTTTGGAGCGGGACCAGGGCCCTCCCTCCTCCAAATCACCACCCCTCTGGAAATGCCCTGTGACCGGGAAGTTGCAAGGGATCTCAGGGTGGGCATGGCCCATGGTGCAGGTTGGGCAGCCAGTCAGCAGATGCCAAATGCCTTCCTGCAGAGGCTGGGCAGAAGATGCAACCAGGCCAGGCTGGGAAACAGCCCTGCAGGGCGTGAAAGCAGCAGCAGCAGCGGGGCAGCGAGGCTGCCATGGATCCCTTCCCACTGTGCCGGGCACGAAGTGTCCAGATGTGCAGCCAAAGCCCGCGGCTGCTGAGTCCCAGGGGAAGCATGAGGGAAATGCACCCACCACGCTGCCTGTCCACATCACTCAGGACCCTATTCATGTGTTTGGATGCCTCCAGGGACTTCCTGTCTCCTATAGGTTTGTTCCTCCCTCTTGGAGGACCTTAAGAGAAGTATTTGCATTTTCCCCGGGAAGGATCCCACAGAACCAGGGCTCAGCCTATGGGGTCAGCAGGCACACACTACTCACCCCTGCCATGGGAGCGGGGCTTGTGTGCAGCAACCAGGAAAGGAGCCTGAAAAGTCTTTGCTGCAGACACACCTGTAACTCAACAGCCACAGGAGCTCCTGTCACCTGGTGCCTACCAGGCTGTCAATGATTATTCTTTTAGGAACATTGACAACATACCTTCAGGAGGCTTAAGAGGCTGGAAGTCTTCATGGAGCCAAGCTGCTGGAGAAGCCTTCCTAGCATGCTCGTCTAGAGGGGAGCACAGATCAGATCAGAACCCATTTCCATGGTGTGCTGGGATCCCCCTCTGCTTTAGGGAAGTGGGCACTGCACGGGGGTCGGGTAAGGTCTTGGCTGCCAGATGTCAGTGGACAAGGCCAAAGGTGCACAGGGGCCTGGGGAGCTCTGGACTGGCTCTGGTCACTCTCCACCCTCTTTGCAGGCCCTGTGCAACATCCCTGGAAGGGTGGCTGGAGATGCCCAGGCCCTGTGGGGGCTCTGTCCCTCCCACAGAGGAAACCCTCCCTAAAGCCCTGGGCAAAACCATCCCCAGCGCTTCCCGGGGAGCAGGGAGCGCTGTCCCGGGAAAGGGCAGCCAGGCTGCCGGCTCACCTGCTCGCCGCGCTTCCAGCGGAGCAGCCTGGGCAGCCCTGGCAGGCAGGGCCACGGCCAGGAGTAGTAGGAGGAAGAGGCGCAGAGCAAGGGCCATGGTGCCTTGCCCTCTGCCAGTCCCACAGCTCTTGCTGCCACCGCTGTCCCGACACCGCTGTCCCAATGTCAGCACCACTGCTGCCACCGCCGCTGCTGCCGCAACAGTTGTGCTCCAGGACTGACTGCTGGCTCCTTTTGCTGCTGTGCAACCACGGGGCTCTGGCACCTCTGGCACCTCTGTGACATCAGGGCCTGCTGTGTCCTCAGCCTGCTGTGACCCCAGAGCCTGCTGTGACCTCATGGCCGGGGCAGGTTTTTGTGGGAATGGATCTCAAGAGGTGCCCTTCCAGCAAGGAGAGTGTGTCCCTGCTGGTAGCTATGTGCAATCTAGCTCTTTTTCACAAGAACCGAGCTATACAATATTGGACACGTGAGACATTTCATGGTTCTACATGCCAAAGCAATGTCACGTCCAAAATTCAACTCACGTTGGCCATTCCCACTATTGCAGGCAGCCCCAGCCCTGCCCCGCTCCCACCGAGTCCGTGCTGTGCGCTGTGCTGGCCTTTGACCCCTATTTCAAAAGTGGAGGACTTGATGCCATAGCTTACAAAAGTAATGCAACACAGGCCATCAGGGGAGCTGCAAACTTTAGGGGACACCCAAACCCTCTGTACATCTTATGGCTATACCCTCAGCCACCCTAAAATCCCCCTGTGTGCCTCACAGGAGACCCCAGAACCCTGCTCAATTTACAGGTGTCCCTCGGCCCCTGCACACCTTTCCACATACAATAAATTCCCTGCACAATTTTTGGGGGCCCCCAGCCCCTTGCACAGCACAGAGATGATCCAAAGCTGCTGTCTGCCTTTAGAGGGAGCCAAACATAACACTCAGGGAGCAGCAACAGGGCTGAGCCACCTTCTGTGTGTGCTCACCATGTGTCCCTGGGGGAACAGATGAGGCTTGGGGGCAAATGGCCACTCTGCTCATAAGAGATCTGGGAGTGCCACAGGTTCAGTCTCTGTCGGGCTCTGAGCTCACCCCTCAGGCTATGAAGGACTTCCTTCAGAGTCCAGCCTCATTCCATTGATCTCAAGGCATGCACTTTCTAGGTGGTTTCCCTCTTTTCCTGGGCATGCCCCTGGAGGAAGAACAGGCCCAGATGATGCCACGGAAGGAAATGTGCCCTCAGCCCAGGGACGCTCAGCATGGGCTCCCCCATCCCCTCGGGGCCCCGCCGCTGGGCACAGCAGCCCCTGCCTGGCTCCTGCCTGCCCACACCGTGGCCATCCACGGCTGCTCCTGGGCATGGACCTCAGCCACTGCTGGTGCCGGGTGGGCTTTGCTGCTGCTACCACCAGGACACTGGGTCACAGCTGCATCTCTTTATTGCAGCAGAAGAGCTGATTTGGGAAGTGCTGTGTTGCCCCATTTCTTCAGCCCCACTAGCTGCCCACACCCACAGTGGCACTGGGCCGCCCCCAGAAAACTGTCGAATCTGGGCTGTGGCTGCAGGGCACAGCTGCTCTACAGCACAGCTGGACTGCCTTGGGGGTAGGTCTGCCCTGAGGGTAGGGACAAGGAACGGGGTGAGGTCTGCTCTATGTTTTCCAAAGGTGATTATTCTACAGACGATCAGGGCCAGAACAACACTGCATTAAAGGCATACACCAACTTACAAACTTGGCAGGGTCCCAGGGCAGGATCCAATCTTTAGCCAATTGGGAGAAACTGAGGGTGGAACACCAGGCGGGGAATACAAGGTTTAAACCAATTGGGGATTACAGGGGAGGGGAAGAACTTAAACAAACCAATGGGGTTCCGAAGGATACAAAATTGATAGGGAAGTCTCTAGAGCAAGGGGCAGGCTTGGAGAGGGACTGACATGCAATGGGAGGAGGACCAGTGAACAAAAGGGCAGGTCTTTGGAGAGATGGACAAGTGGGGCAAAACCAACAACACAGTGGGAAAGGAGCAACCCATTAGTAATAAAATATGCTATAACAATACAAAATAAGTGGAGGGGTTTATAAAACTGTCTGTTAGGACCGAATTACAATCAAAGACATGAACTGCAGTGGGGAAGCTCTGATTCAAGGTTCAGTTGAGCACTTCCAAATTATTTCCTGGCAGAAACAGATGGCCCAACTTGCCCTTATCACATGGAAATAAAGGGTTCCCCAACAGCAACCCCTTCCGAGGCCATCCTGGGCATCGGGAACAGGTCTTGTGGTGCCGGCTGCATCTGTGGGAGTGATGGGGAGCGTGAGCCCGTGCTGTGCTGCACTGCTGAGCTGGCAGCACGGTGGATACGGGCAGGACGTTCTCTGTTTCCCCCAGAGCTGGGGCCTGCAGGCACCTTGCCGGCCCTTGGCACAGGCTGTGCCAGCCAACAAAGCCCAGCAGGCCAGGAGGAGAGCCCGGGGCCAGCGCAGCTGCTTGGGCAGTGGCTGCTGCCAGGGACACGGGCCAAAGCCATCCCTGAGCAGCCACTGCCACCCCTGGCCCTCCCTGCCCCATGACAGCTCCCCCAGCCCCAGGGGACAGACTGTCAAAAAGTCCACAGCCAGCAAAGAGATTGTCCCAGGAATTGTGTGCTGCTTTTCCTCCCTCCAGTTGTAAATCCCTCAGACTGCTGTAAATGCCCACACGTGGTCTGATCAGCCCCTATGCTTTTCCACTCTGCTCTCAGAAATTTTGCAACAAATCCACCAATAAATTCGAGGTTACATCTGTGAATTGCACACTACAGTTTCCTTCATTTTTCCCAGTACCTGGAAGTTTCTATATTTAGTAATGCCCTTGAGGATCTCTGATTCTTTTCAGTATTTGGGTTTTTTGTATTGAGACAGACGATACAGCCTAATTCATTTTAGTTTTTGCAGGTCTGGGTTTTTCCTCAGCATGATGGTTTACTTATTATCTACATGTAAACTTGTTTTTATTTATGGTTTTTTTTGGTTCCCCAAGGAATTATTTTGACAATCTGTCATTCACTTCATAGTTAATGTTCCGTAGAAGAACAATTTGGACTCTCTTTCTATAGAAATATAAAGATCTCAGAAAGCTGTATTTTTAATTTTGAGGACACTCTTTCTTCCCACTCCCACCTATAACAGTGATCCCTTTTGAAACATCTCTGAGGACATGTGGAGTTATTTGGGAAATGCTTGGCTTAACCTGGGTAATGGGTTACTATTTTCAGTGCTATAAACCTACATTGCTTCAAGGTTCACACCACGGTCCTGATTTGTGGCTCAATGCATGGATACCTGCCTGAATTAAAACAATGTTTGTGAGGCAGCTGAAGAGCTTAGACCTCAGCGATTAAAATTCCTGGGAGGAGGAGGTGGAGGAAGAAAGGATAAAATCCTGTTTCAAAAGCTGTTTTCTCACTTCTAGTATGCCAGAAGTATGGTAGATTACACCTATCTTCAAATGTCATTTACTTACAGAACAACTCTCTACAGTGCCAGACTCCAGGAGAAATGACTCAACACTTTGCCTCCCAATGCATCAGCTTTAATTCTAGTGAGAGGTAGGCCTTAATTACAGTCTGATTAGAGCAAATCAACAAAGCAGTCTTGCCGTTGTGTGAGTGGCAAGAGGAATTTGCTTGTGAACAGATGAATATGTCCCACTCAGTAATGAACAAAATTTGCCCTGACTTGGAAGAAAGTAGACAAGGAGCAATGCAGTATTTGGGGTTTATCCAGGGATAAATGGGGCAAGAAGCTGTAACAACTTACCTGTTTTACAGAACACAAGTACTGATATGGCCAATAATGCACCCACAAGAAAAGATCTTCAGGACATTCCTTTATTTCTCTAACCAGGAATGGGCAGCAAAATGCTGGCATTTATCAGAACTGGAAGCCGTGTTCCTCTCCTGTTTCTCCTTGAGCACACTGTGTGTTATTTGCAGACTTCACTGTCCAGCCCATCAATCCTCTCGTGGCCAATTGCTAAATGGCACAAGTACCAAAATACAGGTGCCAGCATAATCAGCCCAGCACTAATGCAGCACTGCTTTGATGGTGCACAGGAGCACAGAATGGCTTGGCTTGGAAGGGACATTTAAAGGCCATCTAGTCCCAATGGCCTGGAGTGAGCAGGGACACCTTGAACTAGGTCAGGTTGCTCAGAGCAGGAGCTTGAATGTCTGCAGAGATGGATGTCCACCTCTCTGGGCAACCTGTGCCAGGTTTTCATAACAAACAGTGTAAAAAATGTGTTTCTTTCATCTAGTCTGAATTGACCATCTTTTAGATTAAAACCATTCCCCCTAGGTCTGGTCATGAAAGGCTCAGTTAAAATTCTGTCCCATCTCTTTACAAGCCCCCAGAAGGCACTGAAAGGCAGCAATCAGGTGTCCCTGGAGTCTTCTCTCTTCCAGGCTGAACACTGCCAGCTCTCCCAGCCTGTCTCCAAAGCAGAAGGGCTCCAGCCCTCAGAGCATTTTGTCCCTCCTCTGGATTTGATCCAACAGGTCCATGTCCTTCCTGTCTTGGGGACCCAGAGCAGTATGCAGTACTCTGTCGTGGGAGAGACCGAGACACTACAAAGCAACACACTCCATTTCCAGAAGACTTCAAACCCTGTTTTTATTCTAGCCTGCATGCTTTTTCTCCATTTTTACAAAGCTCTTAAGTTTATACTTTACTCATTGGTCACGAGATACAAACAAAATACTCATTGAAATAGGGAGTTGTAGGTTTCTCTTATTTATCCATGTTTCTTTCTTGGTTTCTATGTCAACAACCTTAGTAGAAAGTTCTTTCAGGGGTTAGCATGGATCCTCTTATCAAACTTCTCAATGGCTCACAGAAATCACTGTAAAACCTCTTCCACAGTACTCCAGGTGGGGTCTCACCAGAGCAGAGAGGTGGAATCACCTCCTTCAACCTGCTGGGCACTCTCCCTTGGATGCACATGGCTGCCTCATGTCCAGCCTCTCTTCTAGCAGCAACCCCAAGTCCTTGGTGGAGCTGCTCTCCATCCCTTCATGTCCCAGCCTGTGAGATCAGCTGAGCTGGGACTGTGTCACAGCCCTTGGGCAGAGCAGCTGGGCAGGATGAGCTCCCTCCCAAAGAAGGCAGATCCAGCTCCCGAAACAACTGCACCCTGGCCATGAGCTCACAGCAGGCTCTGAGGTGCCAGAGGTGCCAGAGCCCCGTGGTTGCACAGCAGCACAAGGAGCCAGCAGTCAGTCCCTGAGCACAACTGTTGCGGCAGCAGCGGCGGTGGCAGCAGCGGTGCTGACGTTGGGACAGCGGTGTCGGGACAGCGGTGGCAGCAAGAGCTGCGGGACTGGCGGAGGACAAGGCACCATGGCCCTTGCTCTGCGCCTCCTACTCCTGCTGCTCCTGGCCGTGGCCCTTCCTGCCAGGGCTGCCCAGGCTGCTCCGCTGCAAGCGCGACGAGCAGGTGAGCCAGCAGCCTGGCTGCCCTTTCCCGGGACAGCGCTCCCTGCTCCCCGGGAAGTGCTGGGGATGGTTTTGCTCAGGGCTTTTGGGAGGGTTTCCTCTGTGGGAGGGAGACCCCAGAGGTCTGGGGCTTCCTCAGTTTCCACTCCAAGGATGTTTCACAGAGCTCGGAAATAGTGTGGAGAGTGACCGGGGCAAGGCCATAGCTCCCCATCCCCCGGTACTGCTTTGGTCATGGCCATTGACATCTGGCTCCCATGGCCTTATCCGACCCATCCTCATGAAGAGGAACTACCTTTCTCTAATGTCCTCGAAGAGACAAGACCCAAGACACAGAAGACAAAAAATCCCTGGAGGCAGCCAAACATCTGGACCAGATGATGAGTGCACAGGTGAGACGCCATGGTCAGTGCATTTCCCTCCCTTGCAGTACCCAGATCCCTAAGGCAGAAGGAGATTCCAGTACACCATGGAAACACTTCTGATCTGTGCTCCCTTCTAGGTGAGGGTGCTGGGATGGCTTCTCCAGCAGTGGGGATGGAAGATGATTTGGAGCCCTTGGGAATTTCTGCAGGTTACTTCACCAGTTTCCCTGAGAGAATAATTATTGTAAGCCTGGAAGAACAAGGTGACAGAAGCTTCTCTGGCTGTTGAGTTCCAGGTGTGTCTGCAGGGAGGACTTTTCAAGCGCCAGGGCTGGATGCTGCACACAATCCCAGCTCCCATGGCAGGGGTGAGTAGTGTGTCCCTGCTGACACCGCAGGCTGAGTCCTATTTTTGTGGGATCCATCCACATGAACTGGAAGTACTTTTAAGGTCCTCCAACAGTCAGTACCAAAGAGGAGACAGCAAGTTCCTGGAGTCAGCAGAACATCTGGGCCAGATGCTGAGTGACCTGGAGAGATGCTGTGGTGGGTGCATTTCCCTCATGCTTCCCCTGGGACTCAGCAGCCAGGGCCTTTGGCTGCACATCTGGACACGCCGTGCCCGGCACAGCGGGAAGGGATCCATGGCAGCCTCGCTGCCCCGCTGCTGCTTTGACGCCCTGCAGGGCTGTTTCCCAGCCTGGCCTGGCTGCAGCTTCTGCCCAGCCTCTGCAGGAAGGCATTTGGCATCTGCTGACAGGGAGCCCAAACTGCACCATGGGCCATGCCCACCCTGAGATCCCTTGCAATTTCCCAGTCTCCAGGCAGATCACAAGAGGTGGTGGTTTGGAGAAGGGAGGGGCCTGTCCAATCCCAAAAGCTCATCTGATTTCGTGATCCTTGTCCATGACTTTCACCAGTGTTAGCTTCTGAAGATGACACCTCCCCAATGGGGAACTGTCCCATCTGATCCATCTGTCCCTTTTCTTTCTCCAGCGATGACCCAAAATCTGGCACAGAAGGTGGCTGTTCCAGGAAGAAGCAGCGGCTCAGTGGCAGCCTCTTCTGCAGGAGAACAGGGAGTTCCAGGCACTGGCACAGCAGGTGATAGCTCCAGTGTCTCTTGAGAGGGCCTGAGCCTGTCCCCTGGGGCTGGGGGAGCAGTCACGGGGCAGGGAGGGCCAGGGGTGGCAGTGGCTGCTCAGGGATGGCTTTGGCCCGTGTCCCTGGCAGCAGCCACTGCCCAAGCAGCTGCGCTGCCCCCAGGCTCTCCTCCCGGCCTGCTGGGCTTTGTTGGCTGGCACAGCCTGTGCCAAGAGCCGGCAAGGTGCCTGCAGGCCCCAGCTCTGGGGGAAACAGAGAACGTCCTGCCCGTATCCACCGTGCTGCCAGCTCAGCAGTGCAGCACAGCACGGGCTCACGCTCCCCATTGCTCCCACAGACGTTATCAATGAAACAGGAATATATGCCCCGGATCCAGTGCGCTTCCCAAGAATTGTCTGCCCCCAGGATGTGCGCAGGACCTGCATGATAGGCACGGTGTTGACAGTGTTCACTGTGCCACTTGTGCTGATAGGCTGCTATCTTGGCATTCGTAAGCTGTACGAGCTCAGACGGTCAGTTGTTGATTTTTCTCCACAGTTTTCTTATAACTCTACTTCTGGCATTGGTAGCATGACTGGGAGTCATGCTACTGTGGAGTTGTGGCCAGTCCATTGTTGTCCAAAGAACTCTGCTGAGGGTTCTGCTGCTGCCCAGTGCTTCCATTGGCCTCTCAATTGCTGGGCCTTGTCCTGGTGGCCCGCTGGGGCTGCAGCCAGTGCTGGCTCCCACTGAGGCTGCCTGGCCAAGAGCAGCCCCAGGGGCACAGGGCAGAGGCAGAGCAAGTTCTCAACAGCATTTGGGCAGCACTGTTCAGGACTGAACAGAACAGTGCTTATTTAGTAGCTCGTATAAAGTTTCATGGTAACAGTGGTGTTGCAGGGGAAGCAAATTTACTCCAGATCAGTGTTAAAAAAAATCCAACGTGATGAAGGTTTGGCTTTGGCCTTGAGACTTTGCTCTTTGTGTGAGCCCTGCTCTGGATTGATTCCCAATCAGTCTTGGCGCCAATTTTGGACAAAGGCTGATCCCAGCCCTGAGCCTTGGCAGTTCTCTGGCCTCAAAGGGACAGCTGAGGCTGCACTGCACATGACTGGGTTTCAGGGCTCCATTATCAAAGAGCTTTGAGATATATAAATTACTGTATTCTTACTACATGGTTTTTGTTATGAAATTCATTCATTAATTTTTAAAACTTAATTGTAATAAAACTTCTTTTCCAGTGCTTTTTCCAGTTATTTGATATAGTCAGTGATGGCCTAGGTATCCCATGGTTGAATTAAAAGACTGTAAGTATTATAAAATGAAATAATGTTGACACTCTTATGTCTTTCACAGACTCCTGAAACTTATGTTGGTTTGATGTGACCAACAGAAGAGTTTGGCTCTGCTTTTAATTGAAACAAGCAGCAGAGCTGGAACCTGTTGAAAAGAGTCTCTTCACTTCATAGCTAAAGCAAACAGCCAGGGTTCTTATTGAGGAATATAATATCTACATTTCATGTATATACTCCTGACAAGTAGCTGATAGAAATGAGGGATTTGGACTCTTTGGGAAGTACTGACCAGTTGGGCATTGGGTCTCTGAAGCTCAGTCTGTAATAACCACTCTTTTTCAGAAGAGAATGTTCAGTTTCTTCCTGGCCCTCACACTCTTGCATTTGCATTGAAAAACACTTCTTGAAAGAAATTTACAACAGCTCTTTGTGGTCCCTTAGTTGACTTTTCTCTCTTTCTCCACAGACGTCGTTGAAAACCTGTACGATGCCATTAAAGAAGCTGGAAAGAAGCTCCTGGAAAAGAGAGCAATACATCTGCTCCCACCCTCTGGACAGGACCTTCTGATTTCTTCCTGCGAGCAGGCACTCATGAATGTCAGTCAGGGAGGAATTTGCTGCAGTTCCAGCATTTGGCCTCTTAAAAGCGTCTGTTATTTAATGTCCTGACTAAATGTAACTGTATAAAATAAAATTTCTTTCTAATCAAAACTCATAGGAAAAGGAGAAAAAAAATACTTTTTTTTTTTTTAAAGCTGCTCATTCACTGAGTGTAGCAGGCACAGGGCCTGCACGGCCTCCTTGGCGGTCAGAGGCCTAAGAGCTAGGAAATGCCAGGTCAGCATGACTGGACCCTAGCAGCCCCTCTCTTCCGCCTGTCGGACCCTGCTTATCTCCCTGTAAACCCATAGGTCACTTTCCCCTGACCCTTACTATTGGACAGTTTTCAAAACCCCTGTAGGGTATAAAAACCCCTGATTCTGCCCGGTTCGGCAGAAGAGCTGTCACTGGACCCTTCGCAGAGACCCAAATAAAAGAATCCTGCGGAACCCATACAGCGCTTCTCACATCTCTCTCCCCTGTGTCTGCTGCTGCGGCACCTAGCAAGCTACGAGCTGAAATCACTAAGAGCTGATTATCACTAAGAGCTGCAAATCACTATAGCTTGCCTAGGTTGCCTGAGCCCCCCGCTGAGCTATCCTGGCTGGCCGGCATTCCCTGCTGGGCTCCTGCCCTGAGGGTAATGACCTGGCCATAGCTGGTGCACCGAACAGCCAGGGCCTCTGGACCGACATCTGAACCGCCGCGATATTCTGGCCGCGGAACTGAATGCCAGACCTGGCATTTCAGAGGAGCAGCATTTCTTCTTGAAATTGTCACTGCCTTCGCTCGTCAGAAATCCTGGAAGAAGAAGCTCTCTGTTTTAGAAGGACTCTTCTGGAAAGGAGGTCAGCCGAACCGTAACAGGACACCTGAGCACGCGAGTGTTCGTGGAGGCTGACAAGCAGACGACCCCCAGCAGAACTTTGACCCACAACTGGCTGAAGAAGTGTAAGTTTAAAACAGCCTTTCTTGCGCGCAAAATACTTTTTCCTTGGGTCCTTTTTTTTGGTTTTTTTCTCTTTTTTTCTCTTTTTTCTGCTGGCGGGGAACGGGAACATGGAATCAAAGCTTAGTACATTGAAACGATCCCAGAACGAGAGAGATTTATATTTACTAATCCTAGAAATCCTATCTTCTAACAACTTTTCTTTTTCTAAAGGTAACCTTTCAAAAATTAACCTGAAAAAATTTATAACGTGGATTCTCTGCCACTTTCCAGATACTAATACACAGACTATTACCTTAGATTCCTTTTGGGATACAATTGGGACCACGATATATAAGTTTCAGACTAACCAAGACTTTTCTGTAACCCGGTTTTTACCTATATTTCACACTACAACTAAAGCTGTAGAAAAAACTAACAAAAAAATAGTAACTTCAGGGCAAACTTCTGTTGAACAAAGCTCCAAACTCTTATCTGACTCAACAGATGTCCCTCTTTCAAATGCTAATCGCGCAGAGAACTCCCCATCCGCCCTGGAATCCAGTACTCCTCTGGGTCCTAGCGTCCTGCCATCCACCACTACCCTTGCACCGCACCTCCCCGACGCCGCTGCCCCCACGGCCCCTGCCCAACCCCTCCTCCCCCCCGCCTCCCCGTCAGGAGCTACACCCTGCGCGCCTCCTTGCTCTGTTTTATCTCCGAGAGCATCTGCGCCAGTTCCCGCCGAGTCTGACCCAAACCCCATTCCCTCTGCCGTCCCTCCTGCCCCTGCCGCGGCCCCCCCACTCCCTCTCCCGCCCCTCCCACCCCTGCCCCCCCGCCACCTTGGCGTCTTTCCCTGCCCCCGGTATCATCCCTGCTGAGGCAGGGGATCAGCCCGCCTGCGTACCCGCGGCACCCTCCTCCAGTCCCGCTGCCTCCTCCCTCCCGCACCCCCCTGCCCCCATACCCAGGCTCTGCAGCCACACACCCACCCTCAGGGACCCCTGGTCGGGACCTCCCAGACTTCCCCCGGCACCACTCCCCCTCCCCACGCCCCCCAGTCCTGTGCCTGCTGTGCCACGCATTGCACGGCCACTCCAGCCCCACTGCCTCCCTGTAGCCACGTTCTGCCATGTGCTGCCTTACACTCTGACCAGCCACATGCCCCTCAGCCAAATGTTGCTCCAGCCTGCCATAAGAAACATAAGGCACGGCCTGCTAACTCTCACTTCTCGTCATCTGATGACAGCAGTGACAGCGATTCGGATTCGGAAATAGAGTATATTGATCCATGGGCAAAAATAAAAATGGAAGCAACACAGGCAGAGGACTGGCAATTACCTCAGAGAATTACTGCCTTTCCAGTAGATTATAAAAAGGGAAAAAGGGGAGGTGCTACTACTAGAAAGACATGGGAACCTATTACAAATAAAGAACTCGTGCAATTAAGAAATACTGCCAAAGAACATGGCAGAAGTTCACATATTTTTAGAAATTTCCTAGAAGCTACGTTCTCAGCACATGTTCTGGTACCCCACGATATTAAAAATATTGCCCAGTGCCTCCTTTCTCCCGCCGAGTACATGCTTTGGGAAAGGCATTGGAAAAGCAATTACAAACATTATCAGATAACTACGCTGCAGATGCTGATAAGTCAAACTTTACACTCGAACAGCTGGCTGGTGAAGGGGATTTGCAGAAACCCTCTCACCAAGCTGATACTTTACCTAAGGCAACACTACAAGACGTGGCTATAGCAGCAAAAACCTCCTTACTCCTTACCCCTGATGACTCTACCCCTACCCAATATTTTTCTACTATTAAACAAGGAATAGATGAAAGCTTTATCAAATTTGTAGATAGAATTAAGGATGCTCTGGAAAAACAGATAGAGAGCTCAGAGGCAAAGAAAGAACTGTTGTGTAAGCTTGCCATGAGTAATTCGAATGAAAAATGTAAAGCAATTCTGAGAGACTTACCCATAGACACAGAACCTACCATAGAGCAAATGCTGGAAAGCTGCACACGCCACCTATCCACTGAAGATACAGTGGCCCAAGCAGTTACTAAGGGTGTTGCAGAAGGAGTTTCTAGTGCATATGCAATAATAGCTTCTAAAGACCAGGTCCGCTGCTACCACTGCGGAGATTTTGGACAATTTTATAAAAGACTGTCCAGAGAGGTCACCTACCAGGTACCCTCGCAATTTCTACCAAAGGCCCCAGAATCAGCAGTACCATCAGCCGCGTCCGGGAAACTTCCAGCAGAGAGTGGTGGGGCCCCACACAAGGACACCAAATCAAAGGCCATCCAGAGCCAGTCACGTACCATCCCAGGAGATTCCAGACCACATGAGGAGGACCCAACACACGGAGCGATACCGAGGGGAACCCGCCGCCAACTGGTAACTGCACTGTCCATTGACTTTAAAAATGACAATGTTTATCGTGTTCCCACAGGCAAACGTGGGCCAAAAGGTGGTCCTTCTAACATCCTAATTATAGGTGATACTCTCCATAGCCCAAAGGAAATATTTGTTGTTCCAGAAGTACAAACAGTGTACCTGGGACAAGAAATCTCTGTCCAGGTGTACTGCACAGACTTACCATACTTTCTTCCAAAGGGTACTCCATTCGCACAGGCCTTTCTACTCCCTAAGAATCACAGGGAACAGCTTCCTCTAAACCCCACAGCAATGTGGACACAAGCTGTGGGACCGAGTAAGCCTGTCATCGAGTGCAGTGTTACCTGCAGAGGAGAAAAGATCCACCTACCAGGGATGCTGGACACCGGTGCAGACGTGACCATCATCGCTCGCTCAGAATGGCCAGCTCACTGGGAGCTACAACCTGTGGCAGGCATGATTACAGGGATCGGTGGAGCTACAGTTTCCATGCGGAGCAAGAACAACATCCTCGTCGAAGGGCCTGAAGGCAAGTTGGCAACCATCCGCCCATTCGTGGTAAGGGCCCCCCTCACCTTGTACGGACGGGACATTTTATGTCAGTGGGGTGCTTCCCTACGTATATTCCCAGTCCAGATTTCTAACTGGGGCCACTGAGGAGCGCGCACTGCCAGACACTACTCGTCTCACCTGGAAATGCCATAACCCGATCTGGATCGAGCAGTGGCCCCTCTCTAAAGTCAAACTGCGCGCACTGCATGCCCTTGTGGATGAAGAGCTCGCCAAAGGCCACATCGTAGAGACCACCAGCCCTTGGAATTCTCCAGTCTTCATACTACAAAAGCCTGGAACGGACAGGTGGAGGCTCCTCCACAATCTTTGCAAAATCAACGAGGTCATCGAGGACATGGGTCACCTCCAGCCTGGCCTGCCCTCACCATCGATGCTGCCTAGAGACTGGACACTTGCTATCATTGATATTAAAGACTGTTTCTTCAGCATCCAGCTGCATCCCCAGGATGCCCCACGGTTTGCCTTCTCCGTCCCCTCTCTTAACAGAGAGGCTCCACTCAAAAGACATCATTGGCTTTTTCTTCCTATAGGTCTCAAGTGCAGTCCCACTCTATGCCAGTGGTATGTTGCTCACATCCTGTCTCCTGTTCGGAACCTATTCCCAGGTGCGATCATCCATCACTATATGGACGATATCCTGGTCTGTGCACCAGAAAAAACGTACTTGGACAAAGCAGTTAAAAGGACTATTGAAACCATAGAAAAGGCAGGATTCGAGATCCGTGAGGACAAAATACAGTACACCAACCCATGGACGTACCTTGGACTCCAGATCCGGGAAAGGACAATCATACCCCAGCAGCTCGCCATCCGAGACAACCCAAAAACTCTGAGAGACTTACACAGTCTGTGCGGATCCATCAGCTGGGTACGTCCACTGCTAGGAATTACAACAGAGGACCTCGCTCCACTGTTCAACCTTCTTTGGGGCAAGGAGGATCTGGACTCTCCATGCACTCTTACAGCAGAAGCCCGAGATGCCATCACCAAGGTCCAAGAAGCCCTGTCTTCACTCAAAACCCATCGCTTTGAGCCCAGCCTGCCTTTCCAGTTCGTCATTCTGGGAAAAGCACCTTGGTTCTATGGACTGATCTTCCAATGGGACACTCAACTTCGAGACCCTTTACTAATACTGGAATGGATCTTTACAAATAACCAACCCACAAAGACAATTACCACCTTCCAAGAAATTATGGCACATTTAACAAAAAAGCTACAATTTGCCTCCGCTCCCCTGCAGGGTGTGAGTTCACATGCATATATTTGCCAGTGACCACTGGGGACCTGGAACATTTGCTCCAGACCAATGAAAATCTCCAGTATGCCTTAGACAGCTATACAGGCCAAATTTCAGTACATATCCCAAAACATAAGCTTTTTAATAGTGATGTAACATTTCATCTGACCTCAAAATTAATCCAAAGTAGAACACCTCTCAAAGCTCTAACCATCTTCACAGATAGCTCAGGGTCATCCCACAAGTCGGTAATAACATGGAAAGACCCTAAGACCCAAAACTGGGAATCTGACACGGAAATAGTGGAGCGCTCTCCACAGATTGCAGAATTAGCAGCTGTTATCAGAGTCTTTGAGAAATTCAAAAACGAACCTTTTAATCTGGTCACAGATTCAGCTTATGTTGCTGGCATAGCTATGAGAGCAGAACATGCTCTTCTCAAAGAGGTTTCCAATCCAAAGTTATACCAATTGATTTCTACATTAACACGCTTAATTTCCCACAGAAAACAACCTTACCATATAATGCACGTGAGGTCACACACTGACCTCCCAGGTTTCATTACAGAAGGGAACAGGAAAGCAGACACCTTAGCCATGGCAATAGAGACTGCTAATGTCCCTAACATCTTTGCCCAGGCAAAGTTGTCACATGCGTTTTTTCATCAAAATGTGCCTGTCCTTATCAGAATGTTCAAGCATTCAAAAGATCAAGCAGGAGCTATTGTTGCCACGTGCCCGAACCGTCAAAACTACCAGATACCATCTATGGGGATGGGAGTCAATCCCCGAGGTTTAAACAGCTGCCAGCTGTGGCAGACAGATGTAACCCACTTTGCACCTTTTGGAAAGTCAAAATACTTGCATGTATCGGTCGATATATTTTCAGGAGCAGTACTTGGATCAACACAACCAGGAAAAACTGCGCAGCACACCATAAAACATTTTTTCCTGGCCTTTGCTACCCTGGGAGTACCAAAGGAGATCAAAACAGACAATGGACCTGCCTATACCTCTCACAAGTTGAAAGAGTTCTTCAGTGACTGGGGAATAGAACATAAGACAGGTATACCTGCAAACCCCACAGGACAATCCATCCTAGAAAGGACGCATCAAACCCTCAAAAGAGTCCTCAATCAGCAATAGAGAGAAACAAAAATCATTTCTCCAGTTGAAAGACTTTGCAAGGCTCTCTATGTCATCAGCTTCTTGAACTGTACAACATCAGAGCCTGATCCACCAATACTTCACCACTTTGCACATACCACCCCAGCAAAGCTCACTGAGAAACCACCTGTGCTCCTGAGTGGGAGGCAGAGCTGAGGGAGTGCCTTGGAGGGCACCAGTCACCCAGGTGCCCTCACTGCCACTCAGGCCTGAAGGAGAAATTGAATCACTTTCCATTGAGGTCCCCCTAGATGGAAGAACCAAGACACAGGAGACAGCAAGTCTCTGGAGGCAGCCAAATCTCTGCACAAGATGCTGAGTGATCTGGAGAGGTGCCATGGTGAGTGCATTTCCCTCATGCTGCCCCTGGGACTCAGCAGCTGGGGGCTCTGGCTGCACATCTGGACACGCCGTGCCCGGCACAGCAGGAAGGGATCCATGGCAGCCTCGCTTCCCCGCTGCTGCTGCTGCTGCTTTGACGCCCTGCAGGGCTGTTTCCCAGCCTGGCCTGGCTGCAGCTTCTGCCCAGCCTCTGCAGGAAGGCATTTGGCATCTGCTGCCAGGGAGCCCAAACTGCACCATGGGCCATGCCCACCCTGAGATCCCCTGCAATTTCCCAGTCTCCAGGCAGATCACGAGAGGTGGTGGTTTGGAGAAGGGAGGGGCCTGTCCAATCCCAAAAGCTCATCTGATTTCCTCATCCTTGTCCATGACTTTCACCAGTGTTAGCTTCTGAAGACGACACCTCCCCATGGGGAACTGTCCCATCTGATCCATCTGTCCCTTTTCTTTCTCCAGCGATGACCCAAAAGCTGACAGAGAAGGTGGCTGTTCCAGGAAGAAGCAGCGGCTAAGTGGCAGCCTCTTCTGCAGGAGAACAGGCAGTTCCAGGCACTGGCACAGCAGGTGATTGCTCCAGTGTCTCCTGACAGGGCCTGAGCCTGTCCCCTGGGGCTGGGGGAGCTGTCACGGGGCAGGGAGGGCCAGGGCTGGCAGTGGCTGCTCAGGGATGGCTTTGGCCCGTGTCCCTGGCAGCAGCCACTGCCCAAGCAGCTGCGCTGCCCCCGGGCTCTCCTCCCGGCCTGCTGGGCTTTGTTGGCTGGCACAGCCTGTGCCAAGGGGCGGCAAGGTGCCTGCAGGCCCCAGCTCTGGGGGAAACAGAGAACGTCCTGCCCGTATCCACCGTGCTGCCAGCTCAGCAGTGCAGCACAGCACGGGCACACGCTCCCCATTGCTCCCACAGATGCAGCCAGCACCACAACACGTCTTCCCCATGCCCAGGAAGGCCTGGGAAGGTGTTGCTATTTTTGGAACCCTCTGTTTGCATGGGATAAGGGCAAGTTTGGCTATCTGTTTCTGCCAGGAAATTATTTGAAGAGCTCATCCGAGCCTTGACTCAGAGCTTCTCCATTGCAGTTCATGTTGTAATAAATAGGTGTGATTCCTGCTGATAAAATTGTAAAGTAATCAATATTGATATAATAATTAATATTTGGAAACAGTAGAACAGTTAGAAGGTGTAATGCCAAGGAAGAAAGGGAGAGGAGGGGCTCCCCCCCTTCTCCTGCAGATGTTCAGAACAGGAAGAAGAAAGAGATAAGTATTACTGAATTTAGTTGGAAGAGAGGAAAGTTTGGTTGGACATCCAGGAAAATGTTAATTATAGGAGATTTATTGCTTTGATGCTAGAACATAGTATTGGCTTGTATGATATTAGCTTTGACTTACATTATACCAGCTTGGTGCGCATGTGTAATCCAAAAGGTGAATCAAAGGACATCGAGGAAGAGGAGAGGCCTTCATCAGAGATGACCCCAAAGAACAGTGCAACCACCTAAAAAACGGTGGAGCATGCGTGGTAAAAGTGATAATGAAGGTGGAGATACAAGTGTGACAAATTGAAAATGGGAGGAGATGGTGATGATGTACACGGTAAAAAGGAGAATTTTAGGCTTGGCAATTTGTATGTGAGGGGACAGGGGTCAAGCCCTGCCCTCCATACCCCCCGTGTACCCCGCACGGTTATTTTTCCTTATGCGCTATTATAAGAACCAAATTATCCCTTATCATAACCAAATTATATTGTCAATATTTTGAGTGGATTGAATTTCATATACTTTTCAGCTACTTCATTAAAATTGCTGCAACATTTAATTTGCTTGGTTTTCTTTCATGATACAGTAATTGGAGAAATATAACAAAATGTTTGACTGTAATTCAGTCCTAGCAGTCAGTTTTATACCCCTCCCCTTATTTTCTATTGTTATAGCATATTTTATTACCAATGGGTTGCTCCTTTCCCCCATGTGATGTTGGTTTTGCCCCACTTGTCCATCTCTCCAAAGACCTGCCCTTTTGTTCACTGTTCCTCCTCTCATTGCATGTCAGTCCCTCTCCAAGCCTGCCCCTTGCTCTAGAGACTTCCCTATCAATTTTGTATCCTTCGGAATCCCATTGGTTTGTTTAAGTTCTTCCCCTCCCCTGTAATCCCCAATTGGTTTAAACCTTGTATTCCCCGCCTGGTGTTCCACCCTCAGTTTCTCCCAATTGGCTAAAGATTGTATCCTGCCCTGGGACCCTGCCAAGTTTGTAAGTTGATGTATGCCTTTAATGCAGTGTTGGCCTGCCCCTGATGGTCTGTAGAATAATCACCTTAGGAAAACATCGAGCAGACCTCACCCTGTTCCTTGTCCCTACCCTCAGGGCAGTCCTACCCCCAAGGCAGTCCACCTGTGCTGTAGAGCAGCTGTGCCCTGCAGCCACAGCCCAGATTCGACAGTTTTCTGGGGGCGGCCCAGTGCCACTGTGGGTGTGGGCAGCTAGTGGGGCTGAAGAAATGGGGCAGCACAGCACTTCCCAAATCAGCTCTTCTGTTGCAGTAGAGAGATGCAGCTGTGACCAGATTGTCCTGGTGGTAGCACCAGCAAAGCCCACCTGGCAGCAGCACTGCCTGAGCTCCGTGCCCAGGAGCAGCCGTGGATGGCCACGGTGTGGGCAGGCAGGAGCCAGGCAGGGGCTGCTGTGCCCAGCGGCGAGGCCCCGAGGGGATGGGGGAGCCCATGCTGAGTGTCCCTGGGCTGAGGGCACATTTCCTTCCGGGGGATCATCTGGGCCTGGACCTGAAGAGGCACAAAGGGATATTTTTGGGGTCCCTGATGAGGGTCCCAGGAGTCCCGCATGTTTTAAATAATTAGCTTTTTTTGATTAATAAGGAGAATTTATTTCATAATTAAAATACAGTCTTAGAATGTCTAGAAGCAAATATCAGATTGGCCCTGAAGCAGGCTGACAGCGTCAGGTGAGACAGGTGGGGCATTTCTCTCCCCTGTGCATCACGAAGGGATAGCTTTCACCAAGGTTTTTGTACATTTCCAACCTCCAAGGGTTGTTGGGGGCAGCCGTTTTTCTGCTTTCTTATGGTTGATCTTATCCTTTTTGCATTTTCATGTAGTTTTTCCTTTCTTGCTGCAGCTCTTGCTGAGAGTTTCCCAAAAACTGGTAAATAATTCACATTGTTAGAAGAAAATCTCCTGGAATATGCGTTCTAGGAGGCACACATTTATCTTATAGATGATGCATGTCGAATGCATATTGCTGAGATTTGGTCAGACAAATAATCTTCTGGAATCAGCATTTCCGCGGATGAATATTCAGGCTAGGATTTTGGTGCATATTGATTGCCCTGAACCCTCTTTTGGTATGCTAGGATTTTCATTAGGCGAGATTACTGTAGTCTCAGCATGAATTTGTACATACAATCTATCAGAATCCCTCCCTTTCTCTATTAATTTATTAATTTTGTACTTTTAGGATACACTTTGACAAAGCTTACTTATTTTCTAATTTTATTTTTAGTATTTATAAAACTTAACAACTACACTTTTATACTACTAGTCAGGGTATAAAATTAACAGCTCTTCTCATAAGGTAGATTATTCTAAATCTTTAATTTCTTTTCTTTGAATTGTCAATTATATTTTTTTATATCAATGCATGTGCTTATTGTACTTTAGATATATTTTGACTCCATAGTCGTTTAAGGCTGGTAATATTTGTAAAATAAATTTTTCATGTTTTCTTATGTTGCCTGCTAAAATGTGTCTTTATAACTGTCTCATGTTCTTGTTTTCTAATTCTTGAGCAATTTGCTTTATTCTACTCTCAGGATTTATTTCTTCTCTAGCTCTTCCAGAACAAAAAGTTTTAATATATTGCTTACAAATTTTGCCATTTTATTCTTTTTGCTCTATTTCACATTTTCTTTATTCCAGTGTCTTTTACTACTCATAGTGCACCTTCTGAATTTGTTAAAATTATAGCGTACTGCACTAACTTGGGAGTGTGCATATGGCTCATTCTTTTTGGGCTTGGATGACTAATACAGTGACAATAATCCTCTGCAGTTTTAACACTCTAGCTCTCTCAAAGCCCCTTTGGGTTGCAGCCAAAGGGCCAAGATGTGTATCTTCTTGGTAGCAGAGCTTACACCTTGGGATCTAGTCACTGGTGTCATTCGTCTCATTCTCAGTATTTACTTCATAAGATTTATAAGAGCCTTTTAAATTGTTTTTCAGGATTTAGGATAGCATCTGCTTATTTCTAATTGTTATAGTTTTATTTCTTTGACATTTTAGCTCTAAAGTTGTAATTAGTCTGTACACTTCTCTTTCTTTCAGCTATACTTGGCTTTTTTCCTTTATTTTAATTTGATCCTTATTAAATATCTAACAGCTTTTGTTATATCCTATCTGATTTAATGTTACTTTTAGTGTTTCTTGGAACTTAAATCTGGTTTGTATCTTATATACTTTTGTTTTTCCAATTTTTCACGAATCATATTATTGTTCTAATATATTCTTTACAGTGTTTCATTAGCTTTTGCTTCTATTTCTTTTGTCTGTTATAACAAAAGCACTAAAATATTTTATTTTTTGAAATAAATTTGCATATCACACCTTAAATATTCAGTTCACTTAAAACAACCTCATGAATAATACAGTTTAAAATAAAATATTTTACTTCTCATAACAATGGGTTTTACAGCTTACAAGCTTAGGTATTAACATGCATCAGTCTATTTTACTTCAAGGAGTAGTGGTGACATTTTAGTGAGGTTTGGCTGGTGTTTCTGTTGGTGGATTTACAGGTCTTCTGTCCTGCCTTTCTTTGCAGCTGAACCTGCTGGTGAAGGTGGTGCAGCTTCCCAAGCCACGTCCAGGACTGAGGCTCTGGGAGATGCTGAGGGTAGGTCAAGGCCTTTCCCCTGGGAGAGCTGCCAGCTCAGAGCCCAAAGCTGGGCCAGGGAGGCAGCGCTGCAGGTGCCAGCACAGAACCATGCACGTGTGTGCCCTCGCCCTGCACGATCCCCTCACCACTGCTGCGGCTCAGTGGTGCCCGTGCAGATCAGCAGAGATGGCAGAAGCTTCTGTGGCTGTTGAGTTACAGGTGTGTCTGCAGGGAGGACTTCTCCAGCTCCTTTGCTGATTCTTACACGGAAGCCTGGCAACCATCGCAGAGGTGAGTAGTGTGTCCCTGCTGACCCCACAGGCTGAGCCCTGCTTTTGTGGGATCTGTTCCTGGGAAATGGAATTCTGTTGCTCCAAGGTCCTCCGAGGGGAAAGAACAAAGCTACAGGACACCAGAAACCCCATGATCCATCCGAAAACATGAGGCAAATGCTGAAGGAAATGCTGCAGGCAGGACAAGGTGGGTGCATTTCCCTCATGCTTCCCCTGGGAGTCAGCAGCCGGGGGCTTTGGCTGCACATCTGGACACGCCGTGCCTGGCACAGCGGAAAGGGATCCATGGCAGCCTCACTGCACCGCTGCTGCTTTCACGCCCTGCAGGGCTGTTTCCCAGCCTGGCCTGGCTGCAGCTACAGGCCAGCCCCTGCAGGAAGGCATTTGGCATCAGCTGACGGGCCGCCCAAACTGCACCATGGGCCTGAGATCTCCTGCGATTTTCCAGTCGCCGGGTAGAACAGAAAGGGCACCAGTTTGGAGAAGGGAGGGCCCTGGCCTTCCCAAAATGTTTATAGGGATTTCCTGATTCTTAGCCATGTCTTTGACAAGCATTCCCTCCTGAAGGCGCCACCACCCCAGTGGGGAACAGCCCCACCTGATCCAGCTGTCCCTCTTCCTTTCGCCAAAAGTGGATGGAGAGGCTGGGCATAAGGCGGCGTTTCCCAGAGGAAGCAGGTGCTCCATTCCAGACTCTGCTGCAGGAAGGAAGATGATGCCACGCACAGGCAGAGGAGGTAATTGCTGTGCCTCTGGGCCTGAGCCCTGCTGAGGCTAGAGCTGCCCTCTCTGCTGCTTGGCAGTGCAGGCACAGCCTGGACTAGAGCGGCACAGCCCAGAGGAATTATCCCGAGCAGGCTCAGGGCACTCGGGTACTGAGCAGTCCTGCTGGGGTCTCTCCATGGGAGACATGTCCTGAAACCTGGCAGTGACTGCACGAGGTGCCCAGGGTGGGGAAAGGACAGAGGGGGAGAGCAAGGCTGCAGTGTGTCCTGAGAGGGTCTGGCTGTTTGCCCTTGGGCTGTGGGAGGTGTCGAGGCAGAAGGAGGGCAGGAGGGACAGAGGGAGGGAGCGACAGCTGTGGCACTGCCTGCTGCAGTTTTCCCCCCGGGGCTTTTGTGAGGATTTGTTTTGTATGTGAAGGAGAGAGGCCCGGGGCCATGCGCTGCTCCAGCCACCCCTCCCAGGGATGTTGCTGTGGGCAGGGAAAGAGTGTGGAGAGTGACCAGGAGGCAGCCCAGAGCTCCCCAGGCCCCTGGGCAGCTTTGGCCATGTCCATTCACATCTGGCTCCCACGGCCTTAGCCGACTCCCTGGCAGTGCCCAGTTCCCTGTGGCAGAAGGGGATCCCAGCACACCCTGGAAAATGTTCTCATCTGTGCTCCGTTCTAGATGAGGGTGCTGGGAAGGCTTCTCCATCAGCTTGGATGAATAAAGTTTTGAAGCCCTTGGAGCCTCCTGCAGGTATGTTCTCAGTGTGCCACCAAGGAAGAATTGTAGACAAGCGGGCAGGAAGCAGGTGACAGAAGCTTCTGTGGCTTTTGTGTTACAGATGTGTCTACAGGGAGGACTTCTCCAGCTCTTACCTTGGATGCTGCACTCAAGCCCAGCTCCCATCTCAGGGGTGAGTAGTGTGTCCCTGCTGACCCCACAGGCTGAGCCTTGCTTGTGTGGGATCCATTCCTGGGAAATGGAAATATTTTTCTCTAAGGTACTCCAACAGGGAAGATCCAAGACAGAACAGACAAGATATCCCTGGAATCACCCAAAGAGATGAGGCAAGAGCTGAAGGAACTCCTGCAGACAAGACAAGGTTGGCGCATTTGCCTCATGCTTCCCCTGGGAGTCAGCAGCCGGGGGCTTTGGCTGCACATCTGGACACGCCGTGCCCGGCACAGTGGGAAGGGATCCATGGCAGCCTTGCTGCCCCGCTGCTGCTTTCACGCCCTGCAGGGCTGTTTCCCAGCCTGGCCTGGCTGCAGCTACAGCCCAGCCTCTGTAGGAAGTTATTTGGCATCAACTGACAGGCAGCCCAAACTGTAACACATCCTGAGATCCCCCACAATATCCAGCCCTGCAGATTAGGAAAAGGGTGGCTGTTTGGAGGTGGAAGTGATCTCATCATGCCACCATAACCTGACCATTTTCCTGCTCCATAAATTTCACAAATATTACCTCTGATGCCACCACCCAATTGGGAACAGCTCCATCTGATGCAGCTGTCTCCCTTCCTTTGTCAAGAGATGGACATAGTGCTTCAGTGGAAGGTGGCATTTCTTGAAGGAAGCACTCCATCTTCAATGCCAGCCCCTGCTGCAGGAAGGAAGGCGATGCCAGACACGGGCACAGGCACAGCAGGTAATTGCTGTGCCGGGCTCAGCCCTGGCCGGGGCTGTGTGGCAGCAGCTCTTCCCCCAGGGCCTGCCCTTGCCCGGCCCGGCAGCAGCCAAAGCTGGAGGCGCCTCGGCTTCCAGGCCTCTGGAGCTGGTTCAGAGCCCCGGGGAAACGGGACTGGTGCAGCAACGTCCCTGGCGCTGCAGCTGCTGCGGAGCTGGCCCTGAGTGCCCAGAGGCCCAAGGCACAGGAGCAGCCCCGAGCGGGAGCCCTGCCGCCAGCCCAGGGCCAGAGCCAGCCCTGGCACACAATGGAAACAGTTCTCATCTTGGTTTGCTTCCAGACTGGGATGCTGGGAAGAATTCTCCATTAGCCTGGCGCTCTGAAGTTGTGAAGCCCTCTGGGCATTCTGCAGGTATGTTCTCACTGTCCCACCACGGCATAATGTTTGACTGACTGGTAAGAAGCAGGTGACAGAAGCTTCTGTGGATGTTGTGTTACAGATGTGTCTGCAGGGACGCCTTCAACAACTCCTACCTTGGATGCTGTACAAAAGCCCAGCTCCCATCACAGGGGTGAGTAGTGTGTCCCTGCTGACCCCACAGGCTGAGCCCTGCTTTTGTGGGATCCATTCCTGGGAAATGGAACTACTTTCTCTTAAGGTCCTCCACCAGAAGAGACCAAAGACATGGCAGGCAAGAAGTTCCAGAATCCATTAGAAATTACGTGGCAAATGCTGAAGGAAGTGCTGCAGGGAGGACAAGGTGGGTGCATTTGCCTCATGCTTCCCCTGGCACACAGGAGCCGGGGGCTTTGGCTGCACATCTGGACACGCCGTGCCTGGCACAGCGGGAAAGGATCCATGGCAGCCTCGCTGCCCCGCTGCTGCTTTCACGCCCTGCAGGGCTGTTTCCCAGCCTGGCCTGGCTGCAGCTTCAGCCCAGCCTCTGCAGGAAGGCATTTGGCATCAGCTGACAGGCAGCCCAAACTGCACCACAGTCCATGCCCACCCTGAGATCCCCTGTGATTTTGCAGTCTCCAGGCTGATCACTTATGGCGGGTGTTTTGATGAAAGCGGGCCCTGTGCTACCCAGGATGTTTATGTCTTTGAGAAGAATTGCCTCTTGAAGATGCCACCTCTCCAGTGGGGATCAGTCTTACCTGATGAGCTGTTGTTTTTCCTTTCTCCACAAGTGGATGGAGAGGCTGCACGGAAGGCGGCGTTTCCCGAAGGAAGCAGTGGCTCCATGCCAGCCTCTGCTGCAGGAAGAGAGGCCATGCCAGGCTCAGGCCCAGGAGGTAATTGCTGTGCCTCTGGACCTGAGACATGCTGAGGCCTGAGCTGCCCTGTCTGCTGCCTGGCAGTGCGGGCACAGCCTGGACTAGAGCAGCACAGCCCAGGGGAATTATCCCGAGCAGGCTCAGGGCACTCGGGTACTGAGCAGTCCTGCTGGGGTCCCTGTGTGGGAGGCAGATCCTGAAACCTAGGAGCGACTGCATTCCCATGGTGGGGAAATGACAGAGCAGGACAGGAAGGCACCAGTGTGTCCGGAGAGGGCCTGGTTATGTCCTTTCCGTTCAGGGAGGAATTTCAGGGGGAAGAGGAATAGAGGGAGAGAAGAAATTAGGAAGGGAGGGAGAGAGGGCGGAGGGAGGGAGGGAGGGAGGGAGGGAGGGAGGGAGGGAGGGAGGGAGGGAGGGAGGGAGGGAGGGAGGGAGGGAGGGAGGGAGGGATGATTGTGGCAGTGCCTGCTGCATTTTTTCAATAGTGCTTTAGCAAGAGTTTTAGCTCTGGGAGTGGGAGAGCCCAAATGCACTCCGGGCTGCTCCAGCCACCTCGCCAGGGATGTTACACAGGGCCTGCAAAGAGGATGGGGATTGGCCAGGAGCCTGCCCAGAGCTCCCCAGGCCCCTGTGCAGCTTTGGCCACGTCCATTCACATCTGGCTCCCACAACCTTACCCAACCCACTTGCAGTGCCCTGTTATCTGAGGCAGAGGGGGCCACAACACACCAGGGAAATGGTTCTGATCTGTGCTCCCTTCTAGATCGGGATGGCAAATTGCATTATTTGGGTGCCCTGCTGGATGATGTTTTAAGACTCTTGAAGAATGCTGGAGGCAAGTTGTCCCTGTGTCTTTCTTAACAATATCCTGACAGTGCTGCAGGTGCCAGCACAGAACCATGCACGTGTGTGCTCTCGACCTGTGCGATCCCCTCACCGCTCCTGCGGCTCAGTGGTGCCCGTGCAGATCAGCAGAGATGGCAGAAGCTTCTGTGGCTGTTGTGTTACAGGTGTGCCTGCAGGGAGGACTTTCCCAGGTCCTTTGGTGGATGTTGCACGCAAGCCCAGCTCCCATCGCAAGGGTGAGTGGTGTGTCCCTGCTGACCCCACAGGCTGAGCCCTGCTTTTGTGAGATCTGTTCCTGGGAAATGGAACTCTGTTGCTCTAAGGTCCTCCGAGGCGAAAGAACAAAGCTACCGGTCACAAGAAACCCCATGAGCCACTCAAAATCACGGGACAAATGGTGAAAGAATTACTGCAAGCCGAACAAGGTGGGTGCATTTCCCTCATTATTCCCCTGGGACTCAGCAGTCAGGGCCTTTGGCTGCACATCTGGACACGCCGTGCCCGGCACAACGGGAAGGGATACATGGCAGCCTCGCTGCCCCACTGCTGCTTTCACGCCCTGCAGGGCTGTTTCCCTGCCTGGCCTGGCTGCAGCTTGTGCCCAGCCTCTGCAGGAAGGCATTTGGCATCAGCTGACAGGCAGCCCAAACTGCACCACGGGCCTGAGATTCTCTGTGATTTTCCAGTCACTGGGTAGAAGAGAAAGGGCACCTGTTTGGAGAAGGGAGGGCCCTCGCCTGCCCAAAAAGTTTATAGGAATTTTCCTGATTCTTACTGATGTCTTTGACAAGCATTCCCTCCTAAAGATGCCACCTCCCCAGTGGGGAACAGCCCCACCTGATCCAGCCATCCCTCTTGCTTTCTCCAGAAGTGGATGCAGAGGCTGGGCAGAAGGCGGCGTTTCCCGAAGGAAGCAGTGGTTCCGTGCCAGCCTCTGCTGTAGGATTGGAGGCGATGCCAGGCACAGGCACAGGAGGTAATTGCTGTGCCTTTGGGCCTGGGCCCTGCTGAGATTTGAGCTGCTGTCTCTGCTGCCTGGAAGTGAGGGCACAACCCAGGGGAATTGTCCCGAGCAGGCTCAGGGCACTCGGGTACTGAGCAGTCCTGCTGGGGTCCGTCCGTGGGAGACACTTCCCGAAACCTGGGAGTGACTGCACGGGGTGCCCATGGTGGGGAAAGGACAGAGGGGCAGAGCAAGGCTCCAGTGTGTCCTGAGAGGGCTTACCTCTGTGCCCTTGGGCTGTGGGAGCTGTCCCAGCAGATCGAGGAAGGGCGGCTGGGAGGACAGGCAGGAGGGAGTTTGTGAGGGATACTTGCAGCACTGCCTGCTGCAGTTCTCCCCAGGGATTCAAGGAGCATTTTCCTTGTGCGACTGAGAGAACCCCCACGGGCCCTGGGCTGCTCCAGCCACCTCTCCAGGGATGTTGCACAGGGCCTGCAAAGAGGATAGGGATTGACCATGAGCCTGCCCAGAGCTCCCCAGGCCCCTGAGCAGCTTTGGCCTTGTCCATTCACATCTGGCTCCCATGACCTTACCTGACCTACATGCAGTGCCCAGTTCCCTGAGGCAGAAGGGGATCCCAGCACATCATGGAAATGGTTCTGATCTTTGCAAACTTCTAGGTTGGGATCAAGACATGGATTATCTGGAAAACCTGCTGGATTATGGCTTGAGACTCATGGGAAATCCTGGAGGCAAGTGCTCAATGTACCTTTCCTGAGAGAATACGCAGTGAGCAGGTGGCAAGAGCTCATACATTTGCCCTTTCACTTAAGATAATCTGAAGGTTGATGGAATATGGAAAATTTGCCCTGCTCCCTTCTGGAGCCCTGAGGGATCCCACAGGATCGCTGTCAGTGGGAGGAAGGAGAATTTAGCTGTCCATCTTCCTCCCGTGTGCAATACCAGTGTGTTCTTCCATGTGCTCTGTGCAGCCACAGAGAAGAGCAGAGAGGGAAGGGGCCGGGCCCAGGGCTGTGCCCCGGGGCTGAGCCTTGTGGGCAGCCTGAGGATCTCCTGCAGTGCCACAGCAGCTCTTCTGTCCTGCCTTTCTTTGCAGCTGAACCTGCTGGTGAAGGTGGTGCAGCTTCCCAAGCCATGTCCAGGACGGAGCCTCTGGGAGATGCTGAGGGTAGGTCAAGGCCTTTCCCCTGGGAGAGCTGCCAGCTCAGAGCCCAAAGCTGGGCCAGGGAGCCATCGCTGCAGGTGCCAGCACAGAACCATGCACGTGTGTGCCCTCGCCCTGCGTGATCCCCTCACCGCTCCTGTGGCTCAGGCATGGCAGCTGTTTGGAAACAGGAGAGCCCTGACACTGCCATGAAAGCCTAGACATTTTCTGAAACCTGTCGTTGTCGAGGTGGTCACGACACAAAGCAGGGACCACAAGCAGTTTCAGATGGCAACAGTTTATTATTGAACATGGCTGACCTTTTATACACTTTTTAATTGTTTATGTTTCTTCTACCCTAACTATTGGATACAATAAATCAACATAACATCATTGGTGAAAAGTTACAGTGACTTAACTAACTTTCTAAATATACTTCATGCAGCTGTGAAGTTCTTATCTTTCTTCAGTCTCTCAATTCTCTTGGTCTCCTTGGTTACAGCCTTGGAGAGAGGTCCTTATCAGCTTCTTCTTTCTTCTCAGCTTCTTCTTACTCCTTTAGCTAACAGGCCCGCTGTTAGCCCCTTCCACAGAAACCTATCCCCATTTTAACGCGCATGACATCCTGAAGATGCCGGCACCCAAATCAGGAACTCTTCCATCTAATCCAACTGTCCTTTTTCCTGTCAGAAGTGATGGACCAAACATCTGTGCAGAAGGAGGCACATCCTGGAGGAAGCATTTTCCCATGGGGAGCCCCTGCTGCAGGGAGGAAGGCGATGCCAGACACGGGCACAGGCACAGCAGGTAATTGCAGGGAGCCCTACCGCCAGCCCAGGGCCAGAGCCAGCCCTGGCTCCCGACTGAGCAGGGGCTGCGCTGGGTCCTGACAGGGCCCGAGCCTGTCCCCTGGGGCTGGGGGAGCTGTCACGGGGCAGGGAGGGCCAGGGCTGGCAGTGGCTGCTCAGGGATGGCTTTGGCCCGTGTCCCTGGCAGCAGCCACTGCCCAAGCAGCTGCGCTGCCCCCGGGCTCTCCTCCCGCCTGCTGGGCTTTGTTGGCTGGCACAGCCTGTGCCAAGGGCCGGCAAGGTGCCTGCAGGCCCCAGCTCTGGGGGAAACAGAGAACGTCCTGCCCGTATCCACCGTGCTGCCAGCTCAGCAGTGCAGCACAGCACGGGCTCACGCTCCCCATCGCTCCCACAGATGCAGCCAGCACCACAACACGTCTTCCCCATGCCCAGAAGGGCCTCAGAAGTGTCTTCTATATGGGAACAGGCTGCTGGGCAGGGGTAATGGCAGGCCTGCTACTGTTGGACCTTATTCTCATATTGTGCTGTGTCAGAATCTGGTGTTACTGGAAGAAGAAATGGTGAGTGGTCATCTTTCCCTGAAAGAGCTTCTTTTGAAAGTCTAATGTAGACAGGAACCATTCCCACTGAGGTTGCAGTGGAGTTGTGGCCGGTCCATGGTTCTCCAAATAACTCTGCTGAGGGTTCTGCTGCTGCCCAGTGCTTCCATTGGCCTCTCAATTGCTGGGCCTTGTCCTGGGGGCCCCGCTGGGGCTGCAGCCAGTGCTGGCTCCCACTGAGGCTGCCTGGCCAAGAGCAGCCCCAGGGGCACGGGGCAGAGGCAGAGGGAGGTGGGGAGGAGAAAGAGCAGGGCCGAGATTGCCCTTGAAAGGCAGAGGCGCTCTGGGGCCCGCTCCTGGCCAGGGACCCTGCCCAGAGCCATGCCCTGCTGGCCGGGGCCTTGAGGGGCAGCTGTCCAGCTGGGCCCAGCTGTGCCAGCAGCTCCAGCCGTGCTGGGGAGCCTTGCCAGCTCTGGGCCCTGCTGTGCACGAGGGTCCCTGTGCGCCACTGGCAGCTGGGGCCTCAGCCACCTCCTCTCTCCACAGGAGCACCTCTGGCACTTCACAAGACCGGCCAAAGGCCTCAGCCATGGAGAACTAGGCCTGTCATCATGCATCTCCGTGCCAGTGTCCGTTGTCCCTGCCAGAGGTGTATTACCAGCTTATTGCTGCAAATATGCCGCAACCACTGCCTAGAACAGAACCATCTCTCCCTGAAGGGACTGGCATCACTCTCCATCCAGGACAGGAGGTGCAGACCTCTAGCAACTTCATGGATTGTTGAAAAATTATACTTACTTCTAAAATTTTTAGATGTTTATTAAAAACCTTATTAGAAATATAAGAGGACACTGAATAAAGACAATGTTACGGCGCCGGGAGTAGAGGATTTTTCCCACCATGTGCTCATCCACACAATGGAGGTTTCACCTTTTAACTGTTTTGCTCTTATTAATGTTCTGTCCATCGACTCCTTCTTTGATGTCCAGTGGTGGAGTTTACTTCCTTACATCTCGATTGGAGGTCAGGTGCTGCCGTCGTAGCAAGGTGACCCTCTTATATGTCCCAAACTCAGGTAACTCCATGATAACACAACAGGGGGTAAAACATATCTATAAATATATAAAACTTCTCTTAACATATATGCATGATATTTATCCTTTAATTGTGAGAGTCAACTGTCACATTACTCATCTATCACAGGCTTGAGTCCAGCTTCAGCTCAGGTGTCTGTGTGCTACCACCTGCACTGGCGGAGCTGCTCGTCTGGGCACAGCCAGGCATGGGCAGGCAGCAGCTGGGCATGGGGCTCATTCGACCAACAGCACCCTCATGTTATCTTTGTCTTTCATTTTGAAACATTTAGATATGTTTATCCTTTGTAGCATTGAGAAACGTTTTTCATAGAATACAGACACCAGATATTTGTTCCCCTTTCCTCCAACACTTCTGTATTTGTCCAAGTAGTTTTACAGGCAGGGAAACCTAGAATCTTCTGACACATTGGCAATAAAAAGTAAAATTGCCTTTAATTTTTAATGTTTAGTCTTACACAGCCTGGACAAGACCGGCATAGCTCAGGGGAAATATCCCAAACAGTCTCAGGGCATTCAGGTTCTGAGCAGTCCTGCTGGGGTCCCTCCGTGGGAGACACATCCCAAAACCTGGGAGTGACTGCATGGGGTGCCCATGGTGGGGAAAGGACAGAGGGGGAGAGCAAGGCTCCAGTGTGTCCTTAGTGGGCCTGAGCCTGTCCCCTGGGGCCGGGGGAGCTGTCATGGGGCAGGGAGGGCCAGGGCTGGCAGTGGCTGCTCAGGGATGCCTTTGGCCCGTATCCCTGGCAGCAGCCACTGCCCAAGCAGCTGTGCTGCCCCTGGGCTCTCCTCCCGGCCTGCTGGGCTTTGTTGGCTGGCACAGCCTGTGCCAAGGGCTGGCAAGGTGCCTGCAGGCCCCAGCTCTGGGGGAAACAGAGAACGTCCTGCCCATATCCAGCGTGCTGTCAGCTCAGCAGTGCAGCACAGCACGGGCTCACGCTCCCCATCGCTCCCACAGATGTAGCCGGCACCACAACACGTCTTCCCCATTCTTGGAAGTGTCTTCTGTAAGACTGGCCATAGAGTTCCATCAGGGAGACCTGTACCTGTACCTGTACCTGTACCTGTCATCAGCCATCCCCAAGCCATGTCCAACATCCCTGCCCCAGCTGCATTATCAGCTTGTTGCTAGGGACATGCTGCCACCACCCAGAACAGGAGTCTCTGTCCCCAAAGGTGCTGGCCCTGGTGTCCGGCCAGGACTGAAGATGGGGCCCCTCTGCCAGGGAAGGGCTTGAGCAACACCTTTGGGCTTCACCTCTGCTCTCTGGCTGGTAGCCGCAGCACTGGCTGAGCTGATTGTCTCGCCACAGCTAGGAGTGCGCAGGCAGCAGCCGGGCATGGGGCTCCTGAGGCACCATGTTTTGTCTTCATTTTCCTTTTTTAGAAGTTAGAAATTTTTAAAAATATTCAGACTTTTTTCTTTTTGTAGAAAGAAACCCCCAAATATTTCCCCCCTTTTCCCTTAGCAGTTTAGGGTTTTTCAAAGTAGTTTTAGAATAGGAAAAAATGTAGAACATTTTTACCATTCTAGAATAAACACCAGAATTTAATAGCCAATCTTTACTCCAGGAAGAACTAAGACATCTCAAGACACCTTGTCTACTGGAGAAGCCATTTGCCCTCTGGAGATTTTTACTTATTCACAACAACCAATGAAAAACCTTTTCCCTGATATTTTTCAGAATATCTGACAAGCTTAGCTCTTAGTCTTCAGCAGCAAACTTTGAGTACAATGCTAATCTGCTGCTGTGCAGGTAGGTCTCTGTTTTGATCTTGGTTTAGGGCACATTTGGGAGATAACCTCCAAAGGCATTCTCTAGGAAACACATTCAAGAGGCCCCTCCCCCAACTAGATTGGGAAACAGATTTTTTTTTTTTTGTGAAAATGGAAAAAAAACCCTCTTTATTTAATAGGCAAGGAATTCACCATCAGAAAAAATGATGAACAATGTTAAACAATAAAACCTCTCGCCACTTAGAAGAGATGACATGCTCAGAAAGTCACCTTCGTGGCCTATAGCTCTGCTAACTCATTCTCTGGTCAGTCCCTCTGGCACTGGAAATGCTGCAAGCCTGGCCCAGCCCGGTGGGCCACAGCAGTGAGCTGCTGGTGCTCTTCTGGGTTTTCAGTCCAGAGGAGGTTTAAACAGTTCCACAAAAAAAGAAAAACCACAGTCCAGAGAAATTCTCTGCTTTAGCTAGCTAAAACTAACTAAAAATCAAAGTAGAGCTCTATCCTGCTGTCTGTCCTTGCCGCAGACAACACAGTGCAGGAGAAGGATGCAGAGGTGCAAGAGCAGTTTCTGATAACAAACTCCACCATTCTTCTTGTCCCCCCTTCACTCTTGGAACCAGACCTAAAGGTGCAAAACTTATTTCTGGGCTCAACCCACAAATGGGGATACAAGCATCATAAAGTCATGCCAGGACAGTGTCCCAGCTGCAACTGGGGCTGCAGCTACCTCCTCTCTCAACAGCTGCCCCTCTGCAAGTTCACAAGAACAGCCGAACACCTCAGTCTGGGACACACCTGGCACACACTTCCCATCTCCATGCCCATGCCTGTTGTCCCTGTCACAGCTGCATTACCAGCGTGTTGCTGCCGTGCAGATGCTGCCTCCACCCAAACAAGACCCTGTGTCCCTGAAGGTTTTGCTGAGCAATGGCCCTTGGATGAAGCAAAGCAATTACAATCAGTGTAATAGCCTTAATGGGGGATGCGGGACTCCAGGCAGCTCTGCATAATGCACTTTTACATCCAGGACATTACAGCAGTCCAGGGTCATGGGTGACAGAGCCTGTGCCTGCAGCTGTCAGCTCCAGCTGCACACAAGCCTGAAGACCCTTTAGTTTTGCTTACAATGCATTATGTACTTCTCTTTGCTGAGCATCTTAAGAGAGAAGAACCAATCGGTACCTTAACATTTACCTATAAGCTGTCATAACTACTGTAATTACCACATTCATGTTATTGTTCTCCAATCACTAAAAGTTAGTACATTACAGTTTAAAGTAGAAGTTGTTGAAAATTCTGAGAGCTTCTTTTTACTTGCAACATCACCCATCTTGTTCCCTGTGCTATCTTCATGACTGGTGAAAGCATCTACTTCTTTCAAGTGGGTTTATCCTTTGCTCCAGATCATAAAGCCCCCTTCTCACTAACACACCATTTGCCTTCTCTAGTTATCTAGTAAGAGTGGCTCAGCAATTCTTTTATTCTATATCAAAACTTGCTTCCATCTCTATTTCTTCTTCAGATTCCACATTCAAAAATCTCTCTGCCAAGCACACATGGCTGTGAGACTTTCTTGTTAAACTTTCGTCCTTCCCAAGAAATCAGGGCAGTCCATTCATTGAGATGGGGGCACACTCTGGGGGTACAGCTGAGGCCATGAGGTCACAGCAGGGCTCTGGGGTCACAGCAGGCTGAGGTCACAGCAGGCCCTGAGGTCACAGAGGTGCCAGAGGTGCCAGAGCCCCGTGGTTGCACAGCAGCACAAGGAGCCAGCAGTCAGTCCCTGAGCACAACTGTTGCGGCAGCAGCGGCGGTGGCAGCAGCGGTGCTGACATTGGGACAGCGGTGTCGGGACAGCGGTGGCAGCGAGAGCTGCGGGACTGGCAGAGGACAAGGCACCATGGCCCTTGCTCTGCGCCTCCTACTCCTGCTGCTCCTGGCCGTGGCCCTGCCTGCCAGGGCTGCCCAGGCTGCTCCGCTGCAAGCGCGGCGAGCAGGTGAGCCGGCAGCCTGGCTGCCCTTTCCCGGGACAGCGCTCCCTGCTCCCTGGGAAGCGCTGGGGATGGTTTTGCCCAGGGCTTTGGGGAGGGTTTCCTCTGCGGGAGGGTGAGAGTCCCAAGGGGCCCTGGGCTGCTCCAGCCACCCCTCCAGGGATGCTGCAGAGGGCCTGCAAAGAGGCTGGAGAGTGACCAGGAGCCAGCCCAGGGGTCCCCAGGCCCCTTTGCAGTTTTGGCCATGTCCATTCACAACTGGCTCCCACAGCTTTACCCAACCCGTGCCATGTTCCCTCATGCAAGAGGACGTCCCAGCACACACAGAAATGGTTCTGGTCTTTTCTCCCTTCTAGAATTGGATCATGACTTACATGACTTGGATCTCCTGGTGAATGACATTTTGAATGTCTTGGACAATGCTGGAGGCAAGTTCTGCATTTCCATTTTGACTGGCAGAATAATCCCTGTCCATGTGGCAAAAGGTCACTCCTGGGCCATTTGTGTTCAGGTTAAGTCAGGGTTGAAAGATTCTGAAAAGTTTGCCCTGCTCCCTTCTGGAGCCCTGAGGGATCCCACAGGATCACTGTCAGTGGGAGGAAGGAGAATTTAGCTGTCCATCTTCCTCCTGTGCAATGCCCATGTGTCCTTCCATGTGCTCTGTGCAGCCACAGAGAAGAGCAGAGAGGGAAGGGGCCGGGCCCAGGGCTGTGCCCCGGGGCTGAGCCTTGTGGGCAGCCTGAGGATCTCCTGCAGTGCCACAGCAGCTCTTCTGTCCTGCCTTTCTTTGCAGCTGAACCTGCTGGTGAAGGTGGTGCAGCTTCCCATGCCACGTCCAGGACGGAGCCTCTGGGAGATGCTGAGGGTAGGTCAAGGCCTTTCCCCTGGGAGAGCTGCCAGCTCAGAGCCCAAAGCTGGGCCAGGGGGGCATTGCTGCAGGTGCCAGCACAGAACCATGCACGTGTGTGCCCTCGCCCTGCGCGATCCCCTCACCGCTCCTGTGGCTCAGGCATGGCAGCTGTTTGGAAACAGGAGAGCCCTGACACTGCCATGAAAGCCTAGACATTTTCTGAAACCTGTCGTTGTCGAGGTGGTCACGACACAAAGCAGGGACCACAAGCAGTTTCAGATGGCAACAGTTTATTATTGAACATGGCTGACCTTTTATACACTTTTTAATTGTTTATGTTTCTTCTACCCTAACTATTGGATACAATAAATCAACATAACATCATTGGTGAAAAGTTACAGTGACTTAACTAACTTTCTAAATATACTTCATGCAGCTGTGAAGTTCTTATCTTTCTTCAGTCTCTCAATTCTCTTGGTCTCCTTGGTTACAGCCTTGGAGAGAGGTCCTTATCAGCTTCTTCTTTCTTCTCAGCTTCTTCTTACTCCTTTAGCTAACAGGCCCGCTGTTAGCCCCTTCCACAGAAACCTATCCCCATTTTAACGCGCATGACATCCTGAAGATGCCGGCACCCAAATCAGGAACTCTTCCATCTAATCCAACTGTCCTTTTTCCTGTCAGAAGTGATGGACCAAACATCTGTGCAGAAGGAGGCACATCCTGGAGGAAGCATTTTCCCATGGGGAGCCCCTGCTGCAGGGAGGAAGGCGATGCCAGACACGGGCACAGGCACAGCAGGTAATTGCAGGGAGCCCTGCCGCCAGCCCAGGGCCAGAGCCAGCCCTGGCTCCGGACTGGGCAGGGGCTGCGCTGGGTCCTGACAGGGCCTGAGCCTGTCCCCTGGGGCTGGGGGAGCTGTCACGGGGCAGGGAGGGCCAGGGCTGGCAGTGGCTGCTCAGGGATGCCTTTGGCCCCTGTCCCTGGCAGCAGCCACTGCCCAAGCAGCTGCGCTGCCCCCGGGCTCTCCTCCCGGCCTGCTGGGCTTTGTTGGCTGGCACAGCCTGTGCCAAGGGCCGGCAAGGTGCCTGCAGGCCCCAGCTCTGGGGGAAACAGAGAACGTCCTGCCCGTATCCAGCGTGCTGTCAGCTCAGCAGTGCAGCACAGCACGGGCTCACGCTCCCCATTGCTCCCACAGATGCAGCCGGCACCACAACACGTCTTCCCCATGCCCAGAAGGGCCTCAGAAGTGTCTTCTATATGGGAACAGGCTGCTGGGCAGGGGTAATGGCAGGCCTGCTACTGTTGGACCTTATTCTCATATTGTGCTGTGTCAGAATCTGGTGTTACTGGAAGAAGAAATGGTGAGTGGTCATCTTTCCCTGAAAGAGCTTCTTTTGAAAGTCTAATGTAGACAGGAACCATTCCCACTGAGGTTGCAGTGGAGTTGTGGCCGGTCCATGGTTCTCCAAATAACTCTGCTGAGGGTTCTGCTGCTGCCCAGTGCTTCCATTGGCCTCTCAATTGCTGGGCCTTGTCCTGGGGCCCCGCTGGGGCTGCAGCCAGAGCTGGCTCCCACTGAGGCTGCCTGGCCAAGAGCAGCCCCAGGGGCACGGGGCAGAGGCAGAGGAAGGTGGGGAGGAGAAAGAGCAGGGCCGAGGTTGCCCTTGAAAGGCAGAGGCGCTCTAGGGCTCGCTCCTGGCCAGGGACCCTGCCCAGAGCCGTGCCCTGCTGGCCGGGGCCTTGAGGGGCAGCTGTCCAGCTGGGCCCAGCTGTGCCAGCAGCTCCAGCCATGCTGGGGAGCCTTGCCAGCTCTGGGCCCTGCTGTGCACGAGGGTCCCTGTGTGCCCCTGGCAGCTGGGGCCTCAGCCACCTCCTCTCTCCGCAGGAGCACCTCTGCAGCTTCACAAGACCGGCCAAAGGCCTCAGTCATGGAGAACTGGGCCTGTCCTCTTGCATCTCCGTGCCAGTGCCCGTTGTCCCTTCCTGAGGTGCATTACCACCTTATTACTGCAAATACGCCACAACCACTGCCTAGAACAGAACCACCTCTCCCTGAAGGGACTGGCGTCGCTCTCCATCCAGGACAGGAGGTGCAGCCTTCTAGCCACTTCGTGGATTGTTTAAAAAGTTATCATTACTTCTAAAATTTTTAAATGTTTATTAAAAACCTTATTAGAAATATAAGAGGACACTGAATAAAGACAATGTTACGGCGCCGGGAGTAGAGGATTTTTCCCACCATGTGCTCATCCACACAATGGAGGTTTCACCTTTTAACTGTTTTGCTCTTATTAATGTTCTGTCCATCGACTCCTTCTTTGATGTCCAGTGGTGGAGTTTACTTCCTTACATCTCGATTGGAGGTCAGGTGCTGCCGTCGTAGCAAGGTGACCCTCTTATATGTCCCAAACTCAGGTAACTCCATGATAACACAACAGGGGGTAAAACATATCTATAAATATATAAAACTTCTCTTAACATATATGCATGATATTTATCCTTTAATTGTGAGAGTCAACTGTCACATTACTCATCTATCACAGGCTTGAGTCCAGCTTCAGCTCAGGTGTCTGTGTGCTACCACCTGCACTGGCGGAGCTGCTCGTCTGGGCACAGCCAGGCATGGGCAGGCAACAGCTGGGCATGGGGCTCATTCGACCAACAGCACCCTCATGTTATCTTTGTCTTTCATTTTGAAACATTTAGATATGTTTATCCTTTGTAGCATTGAGAAACGTTTTTCATAGAATACAGACACCAGATATTTGTTCCCCTTTCCTCCAACACTTCTGTATTTGTCCAAGTAGTTTTACAGGCAGGGAAACCTAGAATCTTCTGACACATTGGCAATAAAAAGTAAAATTGCCTTTAATTTTTAATGTTTAGTCTTACACAGCCTGGACAAGACCGGCATAGCTCAGGGGAAATATCCCAAACAGTCTCAGGGCACTCGGGTTCTGAGCAGTCCTGCTGGGGTCCCTCCGTGGGAGACACATCCCAAAACCTGGCAGTGACTGCACGAGGTGCCCGTGGTGGGGAAAGGACAGAGGGGGAGAGCAAGGCTCCAGTGTGTCCTTAGTGGGCCTGAGCCTGTCCCCTGGGGCCGGGGGAGCTGTCACAGGGCAGGGAGGGCCAGGGGTGGCAGTGGCTGCTCAGGGATGCCTTTGGCCCGTGTCCCTGGCAGCAGCCACTGCCCAAGCAGCTGCGCTGCCCCCGGGCTCTCCTCCCGGCCTGCTGGGCTTTGTTGGCTGGCACAGCCTGTGCCAAGGGCCGCCGAGGTGCCTGCAGGCCCCAGCTCTGGGGGAAACAGAGAACGTCCTGCCCGTATCCACCGTGCTGCCAGCTCAGCAGTGCAGCACAGCACGGGCTCACGCTCCCCATCGCTCCCACAGATGCAGCTGGCACCACAACACGTCTCTCTGATGCCCAGAAGGGCCTCGGAAGGGGCTTCTGTAAGGGAGTAGGCTGCTGGGCAGGGTTAATGGCAGGCCTGGTTTTTTTAGAGTTTATCTTCATGTTATACTGTGACCAAATTAATTTTTACTGGAAGAGAAAATGGAGTGCTTTCTTCATCTTTCCCTGAAACAGCTTCTTATGAAAATCTAATGCAGACGGGAAACATTCGCAGGGAGGCCACAATGGAGTTGTGGCCAGTCCGTGGTTGTCCAAATAACTCTGCTGAGGGTTCTGCTGCTGCCCAGTGCTTCCATTGGCCTCTTAATTGCTGGGCCTTGTCCTGGCGGGCCCGCTGGGGCAGCAGCCAGTGCTGGCTCCCACTGAGGCTGCCTGGCCAAGAGCAGCTCCAGGGGCACGGGGCAGAGGCAGAGGGAGGCGGGGAGGAGAAAGAGCAGGGCCGAGGTTGCCCTTGAAAGGCAGAGGCGCTCTGGGGCCCGCTCCTGGCCAGGGAGCCTGCCCAGAGCCGTGCCCTGCTGGCCAGGGCCTTGAGGGGCAGCTGTCCAGCTGGGCCCAGCTGTGCCAGCAGCTCCAGCCGTGCTGGGGAGCCTTGCCAGCTCTGGGCCCTGCTGTGCAGGAGGCTCCCTGTGTGCCACTGGCAGCTGGGGCCTTGGCCACCTCCTTTCTCCACATGAGTGCCTCTGGAACTTCACTATAACAGCAAAAGTGTTCCATCAGGAAGACCTGTACCTGTACCTGCACCGATCATCAGCCAGTGTCCAACATCCCTGCCATGGCTGCATTATCACCTTGTTGCTAGGGACATGCTGCCATCACCCAGAACAGGAGCCTCTGGCCCTGAACATGCTGGCATTGGTGTCCGGCCAGGACTGAAGGTGGGCCCCTCCTGCCAGGGAAGGGCTTGAGCAACACCTTTGGGCTTCACCTCTGCTCTCTGGGTGGCAGCAGCAGCACTGGCTGTGCTGATTTTCTGGGCACCGCCAGGTTTGTGCAGACAGCAGCCGGGCATGGGTCTCCTGAGACTAGGAGCTGCTATATTTGTTTTTGATTTTGCAAGATTTAGGGACATTTGTCATAGAATATTCCCCTAATAATTCTTCCCCTTTTCCGGAATAGTTCTATATTTTTCAACATAGTTTTAGAATTGGGAAAACATAGAACATTTTCACACTTCTAGAATAAAATATAAAATTGCATTTACTTCTTAATCTTTATTCCTGGAAGAACTAAGAAGAACTAAGAACTAATTAAAGACACCTTGTCTACTGCAGAGGGTCATTTCCTAGGGCAGATTTGTATCTTGTCACAATAACTAACAAAAAACCTTTTCCCTCATATTTTCTGGGATTTCTGACTAGCTCACCTCTTAGTCTTCAGAGGCAAGCTTTGAGCACAGTCGGAATCTCTTTAAGTCACCATCTTTGTTTGCTTCTGCCAAGAACTGCCTCAGTTCCAGAGCAGAGGCTTCTCTCAGCTTCCTGCCGACCCGCTCTGCCCCAAGCCTGTCCTGAGCCCTCTCCTGCAGCTGCTGCGCTGCCGTGGAGCTGCTGTAAAACACAACAGCTCTGCCACAGCCGCTCAGCTGGACTGGAGAAGCTTTCTGGCCGTGTTTACATTAAGCTGGTGGCTCCTCGAAACACAAGCTGAGCTTCTGAATGCTGTGTTTCACCTGGCACAGGAACTGATGCTGCCTTTCTCATGAAGCCTAATCTCCCATGGCCTTTCAACGCTTTCTGGCCAGCATACGGCCTGGAAAACCTTTTAATGCAGCCATTTAGTACTGAAAATGGCCCAGTCTGTGTATCAAAGGAACTTGTTTAAATGCTGGAGCCCACCAGTGCATCCTTCCAGGGCATATCTTTCTCCCCCACACCTCTCCCTCCATGACTGCCAAACAGCAACTTTGACAGTTCTTTCCTCCAGAAGATGAATGGCACCATTTCATTTGGGGGAGGAAAATAAAGGAAATGTTCTGGGATACCATCACCATCATCATCATCAGAATGAGCTGCAAATCAGTTAAATGACATCAACAACTCAGACTGTGGACTTACTTCTCAGAGTGCAGCACTGGCTGTACTACCCCTTGAAAGTGCAGATGTGCTACAGTCTTTAAAGTCAGATGGATGCAGACGAAATTTGGAGCCAAGCCCAGCTCTGGGAGAGCTTCAGGGACTGGGCCTCCACGGGCACCACTGTGTGCCTGGAGTAACCTGCCCCAAGCCATCTGCCACCTGAAGAGCCAAGTGGGGCACGGAAAAGCACAGGCTGCAGAGGGGCTGGGAGTGCAGGGAGCCCATCCTTGTCAGGACTAACACGCTCATCCCACCTTCGCACTGGGTTTGGATGGAGACCAGAACTCATAGCTGGCAAAAGGAAAAGAGGGTACAAAGGTCCCTGGAGTCCCCTGCCCCAGTACCTCAGCCAGTGGGGAAAGGAAGAGGGCAATATGTGGCCGGGGGTATAAAACAAGGCTGTGTTCCCCACTAGCTGAGAGAGACAACCGCACAAGCGGATGTCCCAATGGACTCTTTCCCTATGTTCAAACAAAGCTGCAGGACTCCTCTGGCTCCTTTATGGACACTGGCTTTTCACAGCGTGATTTTTATGCACACCTGTTTCCTTGTATCAGACTATCAGCAGCCTGCAGTGACTCACTGCCACTCTGGTCTGCAGAGGAAATGGAACTAATTTCCATTGGGGCCCTCCCAGAGGGAAGAACAAACCCAGAGGAGAGAAGCAACCCCTGCAGGCATCCAAACTTCTACACCAGAGGCTGAGTGAGCTGCAGAGGGGGCGTAGTGGGTGCATTTCCCTCAGCCTTCTCCCGAGACTCAGCAGCTGGGCACTTGCGCTGCACATGAGTGTTGGATAATATATCAAGTTTAATTTTTGTTTCATGTCTCCAGTCAGGCTTGGTTTGCCTTTGCCTTGGGGAGAGGAATTCTCATGGCTTTTTTAAGGGAAATGAGCTTAACATCTCAATGAAATGGGAATAACCCAAAAGGTCCCCCAAAAGATAATGACCGTCAAGAACACATTAATGACCATCAGCAAACATCCAGGAACATCTGCCCCAGACACTGCCCCCTGGCATAGTTGGAGACACCTGGTCTAGAAGAGGTTGAGAAGAAAATCAAGGAGGGTAGACTTTATTAACATCAGAGTCCAAGAAATCTGGCTCCAGGAGAAAAACAAATACTAAGAACTATGCGACCTGAGACCAACGAATATTAAAGGAATGGAAAATTACATCTAGTTGAATATTAGGAAGTCTGAAGCTTAATTATGGAGCTTTGTGTATTGTGATGTGCTTTTTCTTATATTAGTTTATTTGTAATTTTGTAGTTTCCTTATGCTGTTCCTTTTGTCCCTGCCCTTTTCCCAGAACTTTCAGCACTTTTCTTTTATTAGATGCCAGTTACTCCCCTTGAGAATTTTCAGTTTTGTATTTCTTCAAACTTTATTAGTTCACCGAAACCATTTTCCTCCCTTGAACTTCTTTATTGGTTTATACATTGTATTTCCCACCTTGATTTTACTCCCAATTTTCCTGATTTGTTAAAGATTGTATCCTCCCGCTGGGACCTGCCCCTGTCTATAAGTTACTGTTTGCCCTCAGTTCAGGGTCCTGGGATGATGAAGAGGGGAAGTTTTACCATCAAATAAAGTTACCTTGGTACCTGTGTTTCTGTTCCTTCGTTTCATGCTGTGCCATCACTGGCAGCTGGGATTTAGTGGAGCTCGGGGGAGGGGGATTGTTGCCCCTCTGTCACCATCCAGCTGGGCCAAGCAACAGTGATGTATAGTTATGTTATTGTAGTTTAGATGTCCTCTGTTCTCCCCATAGTTCCCTTTCCCCCCATGTATTGTTACCATCAGGCAGCCAAGGTTGTCAAGGCCAGGTAGAAGAAGGCGTGCACGTGTCCCTTACCTGGGGCAGTTGGGAATGGAGAAGCTTGTTGCCAAGGGGGTGCAGCATGGCAACACCTGATCTCCCATCAAGTTACAAGAAAGCAATCTCCACCGATAAATGGCAAAGAAGAGCTGACTGACAGACTTTGGGAGGGCCCAGGGCTGTCTGATGCAAGTCTCAGGGGTAGAACAGGCTGAGCACCAATCTTGAAAAAGAAGCAGCAACGTGGTCTCCACGAGGCCAGTTCCCAGCGCTGCAAATTTTTCCTTATATAGTCCTTTGCTGTATTTTTGTTAAGGTTTAATAAACCTTTTTACATTTTCAAAGTGAGCAGTTGTTTCTCACCAATAGAACTACTGTCAATATGCTTTTGCTTTGTGTGATTGGTCAAAAAACTTTTGAAGTAAGTTGTAACATTAAGTTGTTGGTCTGCTGCCAGGGATGTTAGCTGCTGGCATCTTCCCATTGTTATAACCATGTAATGGAACTGATGCTGGAAAAGAAACAGCTTGAGACGCGTTCCCCAGCAGTCCCATCCCGTTTGTGATTTGTACGTAGACTCCCCGTCCGGCAATAAATGGTGCTCCTTAGAGAGGAGGATTTGTAGACTAGAGGAATATAAAAAAATAAAAAATAAGACCGTGGACAGTGCTATTGCCAGAGGCCCAGGCTGTTAAAAGGAGGAATGGATCATGCCCTTTGTTGTCTGTAGCTGGTATGCTTGTAAGTAACAAGTAGCAACTTTAGGGGCTCCTGGGCAACGAGATGGGAAACCATCTATCTAAAACAGGAGGGGATGTCTTTTACCGGCTTCAGACAATTTTACAGGAAAAAGGACATTCAGACAGCTCAAAATATGAACTAAAAGACTTATTAATCTGGGTAAAAGTGAATACTCAAAATATGGACTTGAAGTCTGCTTTTACCTTTGATTTCTGGGACCAGATGAACTGGAAAATTTACAATCTAGTCTCTCTCAAAAGGAAGAGACTTTAGTCAAACCTGTTTCCAGAGCTTTATCATAGAGCTTTAAACAGAAGGATCGTAACAGAGACTTTCTCAAACACCAAAACAGAACACCTAGTTCTAAGATGTTAATTCCGAGTGGTGCTAGGTCTTTGTCCTTCTCTGGGAGGATCTCGGGTTTTGTTTGTAGCTCTTTCCCTTCTCCTGGCATGTCCGGGGTTTCCCCAGGCAGTGTGAACAGCATCCCAATCCCCGCAAAGGGGGAATCAGATCAGCTTCCAGCTTCGGTCGTGTCCTCTGTTTCTTCCAGGATTCCCTGTGCCTCTGATGCTACGACCAAGCATCCTTCATTCCTCCACAAAATCACCCACCCCTGGGTTTCCCGGGAAAGCATTCGGGATTTTCGTTGTGCTCCGAGAATTTAGGGGGTCAGGAGTTGTGTTCTGAAGAGATTGGGAGTCAAACGGGTGTGAGAGATGAGAGTTTGGGGAAGGTTTGTAAAACAAGGGCTGCTGTTTCTGAGCCCTGTTCCGCTTGCAAACAAGTTGCGGTCAGATCTTGTTCTGAAGTTGTTCAGCAGGGCTTGCCAAGGGGGGCTCCAGATCCGCTTTGCCTGGACAAGGGGCTGTAGGAGTCACCCCTGCCACGGTTTCTTCCCGGGAAGTTATTCCCTCAGATTGGGCTCAGGCGGGCAGATTGTTTTGCAGTTCTGAGAATTCTTTTCATAGAGATTCCTCCACCAAGCCTCTTCCAGGGTTTTTGCCACTTTTAGCACCCCAGACTCTGGTTACAGCTAGTGGGGGGGCTATAGATTTAGCTCTGCCTGCAGGGAAGCAGGCAGGGGGACAAACAGAAGCAGCGGGAGGCAGCCAAGAGTCAAGCAGAGCAGGGATGGCTCTGCCCAGAGAGATGGATGGCGTGGAGGCAGGAGAGCTCAGGAAAGTTTCTGTGCAAACACAAAGAGTTCATTAGGAGCCTTGAAACCTCTCTCATTTGTTGCTGGGGGAGCTGGGGAGGAAAGCATGCTGAGATCGCAGCTCAGACCTGAGAGTTTTCCAGCTGAGTCCCTGTGGGTGGGGATGCGGTGTGGAACCTGTAACAGCTCATTGCAAAGTGTCACAAATACAAATTTGGGATCTACAGCTCTAGAACAGCTTGATTTGTATGAATCTATAAACCCCAATTTAGTGAATTGAGATGTGATTTAGCAAGCTCTAGCTTTCTTCCTCTAACCAATACAACACATTCCTTGGCCGCTACCTCCAGCGGCGGGCAGGGGAAGGGAGGTGTGTTAAAAATGTAGAGCTCTCCTCCTCCACCCTTCCTGGCAGGGCTCCCGGGAAGGACGACACCTCTGCCAAGAACTTGGAGCTTCTTGGCAAGGTTCCTGAGACAGCTGATTGCTGTGACAACACTACCTGTTCTTCTGTACCAGATACAGGAGTGATGAGAGCAAGAAACCACACACAGTCTAAATCAGAGGGAAACCTTCCACTTCAACTACCTAATTCATCTAATATTAGTCAAAGTTTAGAAAAAATTTAGACTCAAATAAACAGCTCCTTGCCTTAACCTGTAGGATATAGTCATAATGATGTAAATCCATGCTATGAAACTCATTCTCACCATGATATAAAAGAACTCCATCAAGCTTTGAAAGAATGTAGGTTCTCTTCTCCTTATTTTAAGAATGTCTTGAAAAGTATATTTAATTCTTTTACTTTAGTCCCTGCTGATTGTCAAAATGTAGCTTCCTTGATCTGAACCAATTCACAATATCTTTTATGGGAATTCCAATGGAAAAAATCTTCTTAATAAATCAGTTGAAAAATATAACAATACTCCTTATGAGAATATAGATATTATATACCCAACTAGCAAGTGATCCAACTTTCCACAGACCAGAAAATCAGGCTGTAGAATTGCCTCAGCCTATAGTCACAGATATTAAAAATTCTGCTAGAAAAGCTTTCCTTGCAGTTGAGCCAGCTGGTACCCATGTAAATGCTTACCCTACTATCAAACAAACTGATTTAGAACCCTTTAGTTCTTTCCTAGATAGATTACCCAAGCTGTTGAAAAACAGTGTCCAGGTGAACAAACTCATTTCTGTTTTATCCAAAACCTTGCTTTTGTCAATGCCAACGAAGAATGTAAAAAAATTATTTTAACTGTACCTGATCAGCCTCCAAGTGTAACACAGATGCTAACAGCTGGCAGTAAGCTCACCTCTCCACAACATCTGGCTAATGTACAAGTCAATGCTTTTGGAAAGCAGATTGCAGAATCGCAAGAATAGTCTAGAAAAACATCGGGAGATAATTTAGGAAAACCTTTAAGAGAAAATTTGAGACAACAAATGGAAAATCTTGAAAAAGCCCTAGAAGCACAAACAAAAATTTTGTCAAAATCTGTTAGCACTGTACAGTTGGACTCTGATAAAAAAATTTCTTGCTTTGCTTATAGTAAAACACATTAAAAAAGATTGTCCTTCAAAAACAATCCAACCTAAACAACTTTCTATTTGCCCTCGATGTCAGAAAGGGAAGCATCTTGCTAAGCACTGACACTCTCAGTTTGACATCGATGGCAAACCTTTGTCGTTAAACTCTAAAAAGATCGTGGATAATCTCTAAAAAGAGCATGGATTAGCACTGCGCCTCGACACAAGCAGTGGTACCTCCTGACAGTCAATTACCCAGCCAAGTGGCATTGGTACCTTCATCATTTATTCCGCAGTCAACCATTCCTCAAATGGTCCCAGCTCAATACGCTCAAGTACAAGGTTTGAATTGGCCTCCTCAAAATTAATACAGCTTTCAAATAATTTTTGTTATGAAAGTATTCCTACTGGAATTATCAGGCTTTTTTCAACAAAGACAAGATCTTTTAATTATAGTCAAGGCCAGCAACAAAATTTTCAGACTTTCAGTGCATCCAGCTGTTGTTTCAGTAAATTGTAACAAAGAGCTAGTAATTTTAGCTCTTGCACTTAATGTTCCTATAGTAATTCCACCAAAAACACCTATAGCTATTGCATTTCTTTTACCCATGAATACATCCAAGCAAAACAACTTTCCAGAGAATTCAATTCTGTCTGTGCCATGTGGAACTCAGGTCCTGAGGTCTTTTGGGTGCTATCTTTAGACCACAGCCAACCAAAATTGACTTGCAGCCTGACTCACCGTGGTAAAACAATTTCCATTACAGGCATGCCAGGTACTGGTGCAGGTGTCACTGTAATTTCTCACGTGTTTTGGCCCAGTGATTGGGATTTGGTAACTCCTGCAAGTTCCCTCACAGGGATTGGAGGTGCTACTGCGTGTTTGCAAAGTGCATCCCTGATTAACATTACAAGTCCTGAAGGACAAAGAGCGACAGTGTGTCCTTTTGTTGTTCAGAAGCCTCTCAGTGTCTGGGGGAGAGACATCCTGTCCCAACAGGGAGCAAAACTAAAAGTGAGCCTGTGATGGAAACCACACCAAAACCTGCCACTTTAAAGCTGAACTAAAAAACTGATCATCCTATAGAGATTGATCAATTGCCTTTAACTGAGAAAAAATTAAATATCCTTAAAAGATTAGTAAAAGAACAGTTACAGCAAGGTCACATCACACCCACAAACAGTCCCTGAAATTCACCAGTATTTGTCAACCACAAGAAGACATCGGACAACCCTAGAAATTGCTTCATGACCTAAAGAAGATCAATAAAGTAACTGAAGACATGGGACCTCTTCAGCCTAGACTTCCTTCTTTATCAATGATCCCAAAACCCTGGCCTCTTGTTGACATTGATTTAAATGACTGTTTTTTCCACATCCCACTTCACCCTAGTGATGCTCCAAGATTTGTCTTTTCAGTTCCAGTCAGTCATCGATCGAAGAGAACCCATCCAGAGATACCACCAGAAATCATTGCCTCAAAGAATAAAATAATTGCCTATAATTTGTCAATATTTTGTTGCACAAGTTTTGTCTCCAGGTTAACAGAAGCATCCAAGATCCATTATTCTACACTAGATAGATGATTTGCTCATCACAACTACAATGCAGCCAAGGAGAAAACAAACTCGTGCTAGTGTTGTTACTGAAATCCAAAATACTGGAGTTGAAATTTCTATGACCAAAATTCAAGAAGTTCCACCCTAGAAGTATCTAGGATGGAAAATGACTGAAAAAAACATTACAAAAGAATCAGCTCCAGACCAGTATCAGCAACCTACAAAATTTACAACAACTTCTAAGAGAAATCACTTAGGTCAGGACTGATTTGAGAATTACCAGTGATGAACTGAGACCACTTTTTAATTTACTGAGAAGAAGCTGTGACATCAATTCTCCTAAAACTCTAACACCTGAAGCTCTTGCAGGCCTTAACAAAGTCATAGAAGCTCTCCAAAGACGACAAGATCATAGCTGTATTCCAGAAAAGCCTTACTTTTTTGCAATTTTGAGAGAAAAAAATGCAACTTTGTAGCCTCATCTTTTGATGAGACTCTTCTAAGAGAGATCCTTTGTTGATAATAAAATAAGTCTTTCTTCCCTACAAGTTTCCAAAGACTCTTTTTTCAGTTTTAGAGATAATAGCACAAATTGTAATGAAAGCCAGAATAAAATTGTAAGTTTAGCAGGTCAAGAATTTTAGTTTTCTATTTACCATTGGAAAAAAAAATCTTAATTAGGCAATGTAAAATTCTGATGATTTGCAATATGCATTGTTAAATTTTCCAAGTATTTGTTGTGTTCATTACCCAGCTCACAAATTATCACAAGCAAAATTGAGTTGGAGAGAGAAACCTATGTTAGGCAAAGAAGCTTTGAACACAATAACTCTTTTCACTAACAAATCTAGCAAAAGGCACAAGTCAGTTGTAACTTAGTTGAACCAAACAACTAAAATTTAAGAATCAGATATTGCAATAGTAGAAGGATCTCCACAAATTGTTAAGCTTGCTGCTGTAGTTTAGGCTTTTCATCTCTTTCTAAAACCTTTTAATTTAATCACAGATTCTGCTTATGTTGCTAATTTGGTTAAAAGAATAGAAAGATCAGTTCCAAAAGATGGTTTGTTGCTAATGTAGTTAAAAGAATAGAAAGATCAGTTCCAAAAGATGTTATGTTGCTAATGTAGTTCAAAGAATAGAAAGATCGGTTTAAAGAATGTTAATAATGACACTTTATATCGTTGGCTTTCATGTCTTTATACAACTTTGCAATCTAGAACTAATCCATATTTGATTTCTCACACTAGGGCTCATTCCATGCTTCCTAGATTTTTAGTAGAAGGAAACGCAGGAGCACAAAACCTGACAATGGTTATTTCAAACACTTTACCAAACATTTTTGAATAAGGAAAACTGAGTCATGCCTTTTTTCACCAAAACGCACAAGCACTTGTGCAAATGTTTCAGATTTCCAAAAGTGAAGCTAAGGCTATCGTCAGTACTTACACTCAGTCAGCTTCTGCAGCCTCCTGTTTCTACAAGAGCAGTCAACCCACAAAGCTTACAAAGCCTGCAGTTATGGCAAACGGATATCACTAAATATCCTTCCTTTGGTACATTTAAAAATATACATGTTTCAGTAGACATGTTCTCTTGCACAGTTTTTACTTCTGCTCGCAAAAGTAAAACAAGTAATCATGCCTGTCAACCTTTTTTGCAAGCTTTTGCTTCATTAAGTGTACCCCAAGAAGGAAAAACTGACAATAGTCCTGCATATAGATCTCAAAAATTAGCCACATTTTAAAAAATTTAAGTGTTCATCACAACTTTAGTATTCCTCATTCTCCCACAAGTCAAGCAATTATTGAGACAACACATCAAACATTAAAACATATTCTTCATCGACAGAAGGGGGATTAGAGGTGACACCACAGATGAGGTTGAACAAAGCTTTCTATGTTTTGAATTTTTTAAACAGCTCTGTTGCAGAACCCGATCCACCAATTTTTAGGCATTTTTCAAATAAAAGACAGATGAAACGGAAAGAAAATCCCCCTGTTTTAATTAGAAACCCTGAGACTGGACAAATTGGAGGTCTTTTTGGCTTAACCACTTGGGGCAAAGGGTGTGCTCCTGTCTCTACAGGTGCAGGAATTAAGTGGGTCCCAGCCAAAAACGTCAAACCGTATCGCACCCCAGAACGTGTTGGCGAGTCCAAGACCGTGGAAGCGAGTACGCAGACGTGAGCCCAACAGAGGCATCACGGGCCACGCCTGGCATTCCTTGTTCATCCCTGGAACCTGCAAAGTCTGATTTTATGCTATTTATCAATGTGTCAATTGTGTGTTTCGTAGAATCGTTTTGGCAAAAGCGTGGGTTTTGTTTTGTTACATTATAGATCTCCCTCTACTGGATTTTCAAAGGTGAAATTCTTTTTAAAGGTCAAAAGCAAAGTTTTTAAATTGAGATATATAGGAAGATCTTTTGCCAAAAATATACTCACTAAAAGGATGGAACGAAATTGAGTGATACACTAGTGTTAGTTGGTTTTAATTGTTTCTTGTAGTGCAAATTTGCCTGTAGAACAACTGAAAACAAATGTTTGGGTGACCTTAGCCAAGGCAACAGGCTCAGATATCATATGCTTGTCTAATTCAGAAGCAGAAAACCTGTCCAGTTGGTGTGCCAGTAAAGGATTTGCCTTTGATTGAAAAACAATTTAATAGTAAGCCTAGTGAAATTGACAATGAGAGCAATCCTGTACTGAATTGGAACATTTGGGCCAAGGAACTTCCCAAAGCAGTGTCTGAACCCCAAGAATTAGAAATCCTCGGTTCTTTAACAATGGACTTTTGCCTTACGTTGACAGATAATGACTCACCAGAAGGCGACCTTCCAAAGTACAATGTTAGTCCCCATTATTTTGCATACAGAAATTCAAGTTTTTAGTGTAGTGATTCAGACAGTTGGGATGTGCTTTCCGAGGCTGACCAATGTCCTTGACAATTGCCAAAAGGATATGGGCTCATTTGTGGAGATAGGGCTTGGCAAGGCTTTCCATCACGCCTTGAAGGTGGCCCATGTAGCATTGGCATGCTCACTGTGATAGCACCTACTGCTAAAGCAGTCATTAAGAAGAAACATAGGGGAACAAGATCTGCTCATCACTATGATGAGAATTGTAAGAGTGATTTCATGCCTTAGAATGCTGCCAAAAAGGTTTCAGCAGGTTTGTTTTTACCCCAAATGGCTTCAGCAAGGGCATTGAAACAATGAGATGGAGTTGAATGTTGGCTGAGTAAAGAAACTAATACCACATCCACTGCAATCAGTGATATGTTGAGAGATGTTAATAATGTTAGACATGCTACCCTTCAAAACAGAGTAGCAGTGGATTTTCTTTTACTGGCACATAGACAGGGTTGTGAGGAATTTGAAGGATTCTGTTGTATGATCCTGTCAGAGCATTCTGAATCCATCCAAACAGCATACAAAAGCTGAAAGATTTGAGAGCTCAAGTTAAAGAAGATGGTCTGTCATAGTTAGATGATTTGTTCCAAGAATGGAGCTTTGCACCTTGGCTAAGGGAACTCTGTAAGATAGGTCTATATGTGCTGAGTGTTTTGGTGGCCATACTAGTAGTGACACCTTGCAGACTTTGGTGTGACAAATGATGGAGAAAACTATCAAAGAAGTTTTTGTCATACAAGAGAGAAAAGTAGGAAATAGATTCACAGAAAGTTCTCCAAATCTTTCCGAGATGGTAGATGAAGGTATAGCCATAGAAAAAGGTTTTGAATTAAAACCTTAGAACAGGTGAGAGTTTTTGAACAATGAGTTGTAATTGTTATCAGACATGTCTTATGCCCTTTGAACTGACTGGACTTTCACAGCATTAAAATTGCTGTGTTGTAATATAGCAATACTTAATGTGAGCAAAAAGGAAGCTTTAAGCAAGTAACAAGCAGATATATTAAAGCTACAAAACGCAAGGGAGTTAATAAAGGAGACAGTTAGGAAAGTTTCTTTTTAGTTGAACCAAGAGGGGGAATTGTGGGAATCCATAAAATCTGAGGGTTCTGGAAAAGATGCAAAAGGCAAGCCTCAGTGACAGCAGAACTGCAATTAGAGCTAAAAAGTAATCATAAGATTTCCCAGCAGAAAAATTGTATAAGAAGTAGGCAAGTAAAGACTTAGAGAGCAATGGTCTATGTATTAACACTTGTCTAAAACAACTCCCTAACCTGCAAAAAAGTCTATCTAGTTGAACATGAGGAAGTTCTAAGCTTAATAATGGAGCTCTGTGTGTTGTATTTTAAGCAGATATTGTATTTGAAATAAGCAAGCATTATTTTAACCAAAGGAATGTGTGCTTATAGTAATTGGATGGAACTAATGTCAATAGGTTTTGGTTTTTGTGGTTGGCCAGGAAACTTTTAAAGTAAGTTACAACATTAAGTTCTTGGTCTGCTGCTTGGGATGTGAGATGCTGGCATCTTTCCATGGTCATAACCATATAATGAGACTGATGCTGGAAAATGAAACTACTCAAGGCACATTCCTGAGTAGTACTGTCCTGTTTGTGATTTCTACATAGATCCAGATCCAGCAATAAGGGGCAGCTGTCCAGCTGAGCCCAGCTGTGCCAGCAGCTCCAGCCGTGCTGGGGAGCCTTGCCAGCTCTGGGCCCTGCTGTGCACGAGGGTCCCTGTGTGCCCCTGGCAGCTGGGGCCTCAGCCACCTCCTCTCTCCGCAGGAGCACCTCTGCAGCTTCACAAGACCGGCCAAAGGCCTCAGTCATGGAGAACTGGGCCTGTCCTCTTGCATCTCCGTGCCAGTGCCCGTTGTCCCTGCCATGGCTGCATGACCAGCTTATTGCTGGGCGCATGCTGCTGCCACCACCACCCAGAACAGGAGCCTCTGTCCCCAGAGGTGCTGGTCCTAGTGTCCAGCCAGGACAGGTGGTGCGGCCCTCCTGCCAGGGAAGGGCCTGAGCCCAGCAACATCTTTGGGCTTCAGCTCAGGTGTCTGTGAGCTACCACCAGCACTGGCTGAGCTGATTGTCTGGCACAGCCAGGAGGGGCAGCCAGCAACCACATATAGGACTCCTGAGAAAAAGCGACCCCATTTTGTCTTTGTTTTACATTTTGACATATTAGAAATTTTTAGAAATATTCAGCATTATTTTTCATAGGAAAATAATCCCCAAATATTTCTGACATTTTTCTATTGTCCTTTAGGATTCTTCAAAATACTTTTCGAATTAGAAAAATTTAGAACACTTTTACACTTGTAGAATAAAAAATAAAATTGCATTTAATTGGTAATCTTCGCTCTAAGAAGAATGAAGTCATGACAAGATACCCAGTGTACTGGAGAGGCTCTTTTCTCACTGGAGATTTGTACCTAGTGACAAAAACCAACTTAAAACCTTTTCCCTGATATTTTCTGGGATTTCTCACAAGCTCACCTCTCTGTCTTCGGAGGCAAACTTTGAGCACAGTGGGCATTTCCTGCAGTGCAGGAGGGTCTCTGTGTGCCAGCTGCAACTGGGGCCTGAGCCACCTCCTATCTCAACAGGTGTCCATCTGCAGCTTTACAGGAACGGCCAAACACCTCAGTCTGGGACACCCGTAGCACACATTTCCCATCTCCATGCCCACGCCCAATGTCCCTGTCCCAGCTGCTTTAACAGCTTGTTGCTGTGCAGATGCTGCCTCCAGCCAGACAAGGTCCTCTCCCCCTGAAGGCACTGGCCCTGCTCTCTGGCCCCTACTGAAGGTGGGCAGGGCTTGGCCCAGCTCTTCTCTTGTAATACAGAGATGGAGCTGTCACCCCAGTGTCCGGGTGGTAGCAGCAGCAAAGCCCAGCCAGGATCAGCACTGGCTGAGCTCCGTGCCCAGGAGCAGCCGTGGATGGCCACGGGGTGGGCAGGCAGGAGCCAGGCAGGGGCTGCTGTGACCAGTGGCGGGGCCCTGGGGGGATGGGGGAGCCCATGCTGAGCATCCCTGGGCTGAGGGACATTTTCTTGCCTGGGACCATCTGGGCCTGGACCTCCTCCAGTGGCATGCCCAGGAAAATAGGAAAGACATCAAGAGCATCTCCAGGGACACAGCCTGACCAGCAATGTCAGCAGGTGAAAAATAAGGTTTTTCTGAGCAATGGAACTGTGATAAAGCAAAACAATCAGGGCAGTCCATTCATACAGATGGGGGCACACTCTGGGGGTACAGCTAAGGGCATGAGGTCACAGCAAGCTCAGGGGTCACAGGAGGCTGAGGTCACAGCAGGCCCTGAGGTCACAGAGGTGCCAGAGCCCCGTGGTTGCACAGCAGCACAAGGAGCCAGCAGTCAGTCCCTGAGCACAACTATTGCGGCAGCAGCGGCGGTGGCAGCAGCGGTGCTGACATTGGGACAGTGGTGACAGGACAGTGGTGGCAGCAAGAGCTGCGGGACTGGCGGAGGACAAGGCACCATGGCCCTTGCTCTGCGCCTCCTACTCCTGCTGCTCCTGGCCATGGCCCTGCCTGCCAGGGCTGCCCAGGCTGCTCCGCTGCAAGCGCGACGAGCAGGTGAGCCGGCAGCCTGGCTGCCCTTTCCCGGGACAGCGCTCCCTGTTCCCCGGGAAGCGCTGGGAATGGCTTTGCCCAGGGCATTAGGGAGGGTTTCCTCTGTGGGAGGGAGAGTGTCCCAAGGGGCCCTGGGTAGCCCCATTTCCCATTCCTGTCCCAGAATGTTACACAGGGCAGGGAAAGAGGGTGGAGAGTGACCAGAGCCAGTTCAGAGCTCCCCAGGCCCCCATGCACCTTTGGCCATGTCCATTCACACCTGGCTCCCATGGCCTTACCAAACACCCCTGCAGTGCCCGGTTCCCTGAGGCAGAAGGGGATCCCAGCACACACAGAAATGGTTCTGGTGTTTGCCCCCTTCTTGATTTGGATCACAACTTACATGACTTGGAAGTCCTGGTTAATGACACTTTGAATGGCTTGGAGAATGCTGGAGGCAAGTTCTGCATTTCCGTTTTTACTGGCAGAATAATCAGTGTCCATGTGGATAAAGCTCACTCATGGGCCATTTTTGTTAAGGTTAAGTCAGAGTGGAAAGATTTTAAAAACTTTGCCCTGCTCCCTTCTGGAGCCCTGAGGGATCCCACAGGATCACTGTCAGTGGGAGGAAGGAGCATTTAGCTGGCCATCTTCCTCCCATGTGCAAGGCCAGTGTGTCCTTCCGTGTGCTCTGTGCAGCCACAGAGAAGAGCAGAGAGGGAAGGGGCCGGGCCCAGGGCTGTGCCCCGGGGCTGAGCCTTGTGGGCAGCCTGAGGATCTCCTGCAGTGCCACAGCAGCTCTTCTGTCCTGCCTTTCTTTGCAGCTGAACCTGCTGGTGAAGGTGGTACAGCTTCCCAGCTCACGTCCGGAACTGAGCCTCTGGGAGATGCTGAGGGTAGGTCAAGTCCTTTCCCCTGGGAGAGCTGCCAGCTCAGAGGCCAAAGCTGGGCCAGGGGGGCATTGCTGCAGGTGCCAGCACAGAACCATGCACGTGTGTGCCCGCGCCCTGCACGATCCCCTCACCGCTGCTGCGGCTCAGTGGTGCCCGTGCAGATCAGCAGAGATGGCAGAAGCTTCTGTGGCTGTTGTGTTATAGGTGTGTCTGCAGGGAGGACTTCTCCAGCTCCTTTGCTGATTCCTACAGAGAAGCCTGGCTCCCGTCGCAGGGGTGAGTAGTGTGTCCCTGCTGACCCCACAGGCTGATCCCTGCTTTTGTGGGACCCGTTCCTGGGAAATGGAACTCTGCTGCTCTAAGGTCCTCCTCCGAGGGGAAAGAACAAAGCTACAGGACACCAGAAACCCCATGAGCCATCCGAAAATATGAGACAAATGCTGAAGGAAATGCAGCAGGCAGGAGAAGGTGGGTGCATTTCCCTCATGCTTCCCCTGGGTCTCAGCAGCCGGGGGCTTTGGCTGCACATCTGGACACGCCGTGCCCGGCACAGTGGGAAGGGATCCATGGCAGCCTCGCTGCCCCACAGCTGCTGCTGCTGCTTTCATGCCCTGCAGGGCTGTTTCCCAGCCTGGCCTGGCTGCAGCTTCTGCCCAGCCCCTGCAGGAAGGCATTTGGCATCAGCTGACAGGCTGCCCAGTTACACCACAGGCCTGAGATCCCCTGCAATTTCCAATTGCTGGGTAGAATAGAAAGGGCACCAGATTGGAGAAGGGAGGGCCCTGGCCTACCCAAAAGGTTTATAGGAATTTCCTGATTTCTAGCCATGTCTTTAACAAGCATTCCCTCCTGAAGGCCTCACCTCCCCAGTGGGGAACATCCCCACCTGACCCAGCTGTCCCTCTTCCTTTCTCCAGAAGTGGATGCAGAGGCTGGGCAGAAGGCGGCATTTCCCGGAGGAAGCAGTGGTTCTGTGCCAGCCTCTGCTGCAGGAAGAGAGGCGATGCCTGGCCCAGGCCCAGGAGGTAATTGCTGTGCCTCTGGGCCTGAGCCCTGCTGAGGCTTCAGCTGCCCTCTCTGCTGCCTGGCAGTGCAGGCACAGCCCGGACAAGTCAGGCACAGCCCAGGGGAATTATCCCGAGAAGACTCAGGGCACTCGGGTACTGAGCCGTCCTGCTGGGGTCCCTCCATGGGAGACACTTCCTGAAACCTGGGAGCGACTGCACAGAGTGCCCATGGTGGGGAAAGGACAGAGAGGGAGAGCAAGATTCCAGTGTGTCCTGAGAGGGCTTGACTATGTGCCCTTGGCCTGTGGGATTAGTCCCAGTGGAAAAGAGAGATGGAGAGACAGAAGGTAGAAAGGGAGGGAGACAAGGGCAGGAGGGATGGAGGGATAGAGGGATAGTTGTGGCACTGTCTGCTTCATTTTTCCCCAGTGCTTTAGCAAGAGTTTCAGCTGTGGGAGTGGGAGAGAGACCCAGGGCCCTGGGCTGCTCCAGCAGCCCCTCCAGGGATGATGCAAAGGGCATGGAAAGAAACACCAGGAGCCAGCCCAGAGTTCCTAAGGCCCCTGTGCAGCTTTCGCCATGTCCATTCACATCCGGCTCGCACGGCCTTGCCCGACCCCCTTGCAGTGCCCAGTTCCCTGAGGCAGAAGGGGATCCCAGCACACCCTGAAAAATGTTCTCATCTGTGATCCGATCTAGCTGAGGTTGCTCGGAAGGCTTCTCCATTAGCTTGGCTGCATAAAGTTTTGAAACCCTTGGAGCCTCCTGCAGGTATGTTCTCAGTGTGCCACCAAGGAAGAATTGTTGACAACCTGGCAGGAACCAGGTGACAGAAGCTTCTGTGGCTCTTGTGTTACAGGTGTGCCTGCAGGGAGGACTTTTCCTGTTCCTTTGCTAATTCCTACAAAGAAGGCTGGCTCCCATCGCAGAGGTGAGTCGTGTGTCCCTGCTGACCCCACAGGCTGAGCCCTGCTTTTGTGGGATCCATTCCTGGGAAACGGAACTACTTTCTCTTAAGGTCCCCTGAGAGGGAAGAAGAAAGGCAAAGGACAGAAGAAACTCCACGAGCCAAACAACATCCTGAAACAAATCGTGACAGAACTTCACAAAGGGCATGGTGAGAACATTTCCATTTGCTGCCTTCCCCTAGGACTCAGCAGCCGGGGGCTTTGGCTGCACATCTGGACACGCCGTGCCTGACACAGCAGGAAGGGATCCATGGCAGCCTCGCGGCCCCGCTGCTGCTTTCACACCCTGCAGGGCTGTTTCCCAGCCTGGCCTGGCTGCAGCTTCTGCCCAGCCTCTGCAGGAAGGCATTTGGCATCAGCTGACAGGCAGCCCAAACTGCACCACTGGCCTGAATTCCTCTGCAATTTCCCAATCCCCAGGCCCATCCAGAGGGGTGGCTGCTTGGAGGAGGGAGGGCCATAGCCAGCCCAAAAGGCACTGGAGGGATCAGGATTTTCCTGGTCCTTATCCATGACTGGGACATGTGTTGCCTCCTGAAGAGGCCACATAACCAGTGCATAATGATTCCATCTGATCCAGCTGTGCCGCTTCCTTTCTCAAGGGATGGACAGAGAGGCTCTGTGGAAGATGGCATTTCCTGAAGGAAGGGAAGAGATGCCAGGCACAGTCCCAGGAGGTAATTGCTGTGCCTCTGGGCCTGAGCCCTGCTGAGGCTTGAGCTGCCTGCCATCTGTGCTGCCTGGCAGTGCAGGCACAGCCCAGAGAAGACTGGCACACCCCAGGGGAATTATCCCGAGCAGGCTCAGGGCACTCGGGTACTGAGCAGTCCTGCTGGGGTCCCTCCATGGGAGACATGTCCTGAAAACTGGGGGCGACTGCATGGGGTGCCCATGGTGAGGAAAGGACAGAGGGGGGACAGCAAGGCTCCAGTGTGTCCTGAGAGAGCCTGGTTATGTGCCCTTGGGCTGTGGGAGCTGTTCCATGGGCGGGTGGGCAAGCAGGAGGGAGGGACAGAGTTTGGGAGGGATAGTTGTGGCACTGCCTGCTGCAGTTTTCCCCAAGCATTTAGTGAGGGGTTCCTGTGTGGGAATGAGGGAGGCCCAGGGCCCTGGGCTGCTCCAGCAGCCCCTCCAGGGATGTTGCAAAAGGCATGGAGAGTGTGTGGAGAGTGACCAGGAGCCACAGGCTCCCACAGACTGACCCAACCCCCTTGCAGTGCCCAGTTCCTTAAGGCAGAAAGAAATCCCAGCATACCATGGAAATGGTTCTGATCTCTGCTCCTTTTTAGATGGGGATCATGACTTGGATTACTTGGAAACACTGGTGAATGGTGGTTTGAAGAGCTTGCCAGATGTTGGAGGCAAGTTCTCAATGTACATTTCCTGACAGAATAATCAGTGTCAATGTGGCAAGAGCTGAGTCAAGTGGCATTTCCCTTAAGTTCCTCTGAAGGTTGATCAGTTCAGGAAATCTTGCCCTGCTCCATTCTGGAGCTCTGAAGGACCCCACAGGATTGGTGTCAGCGGGAGCATTTAGTTGTCCATCTTCCTCCCATGTGCAATGTCACTGTGTCCTTCCATGTGCTCTGTGCAGCCAGGGAGAAGGACAGAGAGAGAAGGGGCCGGGCCCAGGGCTGTGCCCCAGGGCTGAGCCTTTGGCAGCTCCTCTGCCGGCCCCAGGGAGCCTGAGCTGCTCTTGCTGCCACTGCCAAGCCCTGGCCCTGCCCGGGGCTGGCTTTAGAGCTGCTGGCAGCTCCAGGGAGTCCTTTCTGCCACGACTGCCCTGCAAGGGGCTCCTTCCATCCCAGTGTGGGGCCACTGCAGGCATGAGGTCCCCCTGCTCCTGAGTGGAAGGCAGAGCTGATGGAGTGCCTTGGATGGTGCCAGTCACCCAGGTGCCCTCACTGCCACTCGGGCCTGAAGGAGAATCTTCAACAGTGTCACAGGAGCTGTTCTGTCCTGCCTTTCTTTGCAGCTAACCCGGTTGGTGAAAATGATCTGGCTTCCCAACCTACATTCAGGATTGAGCCTCCGGGAGATGCTGAGGGTAGGTCAAGGCCTTTCCCCTGGGAGCACTGGTGGCTCAAGAGCCCAAAGCTGGGCCAAGGAGGCAGTGCTGCAGGTGCCAGCACAGAACCATGCATGTGTGTGCCCTTGCCCTGCACGATCCCCTCATGATTTCTCCCCAGCACTGGCAGCTGTCTGGGGAAGGGAGGGCCCTGGCCCAGCCACAAAAGCCCAGATAATATGTGAATCTTTTCACCATTTTTGATAAGCATGCTGCCCTGAAGATGCCAGCAAAGAAAGGGGGAACTGTTCCATCTGATCCAGCTGTCCTTTTTTGTTTCTCAAGTGATGGACCAAAAGGCAGGGCTGAAGGAGGTGTTTCCCCAAGGAAGCAGTGGCTCATTGGCAGCCCCTGCTGCAGGAAGGAAGGCGATGCCAGACAAGGGCACAGGCACAGCAGGTAATTGCTGTGCCGGGCTCAGCCCTGGCCGGGGCTGTGTGGCAGCAGCTCTTCCCCCAGGGCCTGCCCTTGCCCGGCCCGGCAGCAGCCAAAGCTGGAGGCGCCTCGGCTTCCAGGCCTCTGGAGCTGGTTCAGAGCACCGGGGAAACAGGACTGGTGCAGCAACGTCCCTCCCGCTGCAGCTGCTGCGGAGCTGGCCCTGAGTGCCCAGAGGCCCAAGGCACAGGAGCAGCCCCGAGCGGGAGCCCTGCCGCCAGCCCAGGGCCAGAGCCAGCCCTGGCTCCTGACTGAGCAGGGGCTGCGCTGGGTCCTGACAGGGCCTGAGCCTGTCCCCTGGGGCTGGGGGAGCTGTCACGGGGCAGGGAGGGCCAGGGCTGGCAGTGGCTGCTCAGGGATGGCTTTTGCCCGTGTCCCTGGCAGCAGCCACTGCCCAAGCAGCTGCGCTGCCCCCAGGCTCTCCTCCCGGCCTGCTGGGCTTTGTTGGCTGGCACAGCCTGTGCCAAGGGCCAGCAAGGTGCCTGCAGGCCCCAGCTCTGGGGGAAACAGCTCTGCCCGTATCCACCATGCTGCCAGCTCAGCAGTTCAGCACATCACGGGCTCACGCTCCCCATTTCTCCCACAGATGCAGCCGGCACCACAACATGTGTTCCCGATACCCACAAGGGCCTTGGAAGGGACTTCTGTAAGGGAGCAGCCTGCTGGGCAGGGTTAATGGCTGGCCTGCTTTGTTTGGAGCTTGTTCTCATGTTGTGCTGTGTCAGATTGTGGTGTTACTGGAAGAAGAAACGGTGAGTGGACATCTTTCCCTGAAAGAGCTTCTTTTGAAAATCTAATACAGACAGGAAGCATTCCCAGCGAGGTCGCAGTGGAGCTGTGGCCAGTCCATGGTTGTCCAAATAACTCTGCTGAGGGTTCTGCTGCTGCCCAGTGCTTCCATTGGCCTCTCAATTGCTGGGCCTTGTCCTGGGGGCCCCGCTGGGGCAGCAGCCAGTGCTGGCTCCCACTGAGGCTGCCTGGCCAAGAGCAGCCCCAGGGGCACGGGGCAGAGGCAGAGAGGGGTAGGGAGGAGAAAGAGCAGGGCCGAGATTGCCCTTGAAAGGCAGAGGTGCTCTGGGGCCCGCTCCTGGCCAGGCACCCTGCCCAGAGCCGTGCCCTGCTGGCCGGGGCCTTGAGGGGCAGCTGTCCAGCTGGGCCCAGCTGTGCCAGCAGCTCCAGCTGTGCTGGGGAGCCTTGCCAGCTCTGGGCCCTGCTGTGCAGGAGGCTCCCTGTGTGCCACTGGCAGCTGGGGCCTCAGCCTCCTCCTCTCTTCACAGGTGCTTCTGTGCATCTTCAGCAGATGGCCCTAACAACACAGGCAATGAGAACGTGGCCGTTTATCCCAGCTCTCCGCTTCTGCCCCTATCTGCCCTGCCGTGGCTGCAGCAGCGTCATGAGGCCTTCCCAAAACCCGTCCCTCCACGAGACCCTCTGCCCCCGAGCCCCCTGGTCCTGTTCCCTGGCCAGAACTGAAGTTCGGCATCCCCTGTCTGACAGGGCAGGGCTTGGCCCATATTTCATATTTAAATAAAAGAATAGAGTTTTCACAACTATGTCCGGGTGGTAGCAGCAGCAAAGCCCCCCCGGCACCAGCACTGGCTGAGCTCCATGCCCAGGAGCAGCCATGGATGGCCACGGTGTGGGCAGGCAGGAGCCAGGCAGGGGCTGCTGTGCCCAGCGGCGGGGCCCCGAGGGGATAGGGGAGCCCATGCTGAGCATCCCTGGGCTGAGGGCACATTTTCTTCTTTGGCACCAGCTGGGCCTGGACCTCACGAGGCACACAGGGATATTTTGGGGTCCCTGCAGAGGCGTGCAGGGATCCCTCATGAGGCACAAAGGAGTATTGATGGCCTCTCCTCAGGTGTGCAGGGATCCCTCATGCGTTGGGCAGCAGGGTTAAATTTGAGAGGGTTTTTACTCTTCTCAGCACAGCACAGGGACACTTGGCCGAGGTTTTGCCAAGCTGGGAGAAAGCCTCTTGCAAAGGCTTGGGCCCAGCCTGTGGGCACAGCGGGCGGGCACAGCCCATCCCCTGGGCCAGGCCGGGCTGCTCAGGCCGGGCCGGGCCGGGCCAGGCTCGGGCCCCGGCAGGGAAGGGCCGCGGCCCTGGGCTCTGCTGAGGCTGCTGAGCTCCGGCCTGCCCTGTGCTGCAGCCCAACACATTGACAGCCATGGCCGTGCCCTGGGCCACCGCAGGCACCCGGGGCTACAGCTGAGGCCGCGCCTTCTCCCACTGAAGGGAGGCTGGCTCTGTTCCCTTGCAGGGCACAGCTTAGCTCCCAGCACCTTTGTGAACCTGCCTGCCGGGGAAGTGCTGGGGGGCAGAGAGTTCCAACCCTTCTCACTGGGAAATGTGGTGGTGTAGGGATTTAAATTTTTTTCCCTCTAAATTTGTGTCCTGGCAGAGGGTTAAGTTTGCTTGCTCTCAGTAGGGCGCTTTTCTTCTTGGCGGTCAGTGGGGTTTCAATGTAGCCAGGGTTGAAGGAGGATCTCTGGCTGCTTGGGCTGTGGTTGTGGGACACCTTGGCTTCATCCTTCCTTTGGCTGTGATTTGCACTGGTGCTTGTGAAGGCATTTTACAGTAACTGGTTTCAGTTCGTTCATCTTGGTACCAAAAACCGAGAATAAACCTCTTTAACACCACTGTAGTATTAAGAGGCAGGCCTTACTTTCTTGACTTGGTGGATGCACAGGCCATTGGCATCACAGGGCCTTCTTGGTGGGGTCTTCAGATACCCTGGTGGTCACTGGAGAAGGAAGATGATTTTTCTGGGAAAAAGACAGTTTCCCATGTGTGGAAAAGAATAACCTGTCACTTCCCCCTCCCTTTCTATACAAAGTGATACAGGCAGGTACATTCATATATCTCTATCTGCCTTGTCTATCTATCTATCTATCTATCTATCTATCTATCTATCTATCTATCTATCATCTATCTTAATAATTTATTGTGGTGTTGCATTTTATTCAAATAGTGTGCTCTATCTTGAAAATCTATGCCTCAGAAATGTATGATTTATTCCAAGCTGTGTTCCTCCCCTGAAGTCTCATGGATCTGTAATCCCATTGGCCCAAATCTTATTTCGTGCCCACTTTGAATTTCCCTCTTAAGCTGTGCGAGGAAGACCAGATTCTCTCATGGCCCATCTCTCCCCTAGGCTCGCCCTCTCTCCCCCTTCCTTTTGCCTTTCCCCCTTCTCCCTCTGAAACCATGTTACACCCGGGGCTGGGGCCCCCAATAAACCCTCATCTAATCAGCACCCTCAGAAGCCGTGTGGAGTCTCCTTGCGTGCCTGCTGCTGCCAGCGAACTCACAGCCCAGGGGGCCCTCCGGGGACTCCCCGGGGAGCTCCCCTCAAAGAACTGCTACAATCTATGAAATATTTCTATGCATGATATTTTGTTTATTTGCAAATTATAACACATCTCTTGAGAGCTGGAAAAGAATACCATCCATCTTTGATATAGAAAAGCTTGGGTGGAGGAGCAAACCTGAACTGTGATTTCCTTCTTGCTAGACATATGCTGGCTTGTTTAGATTGACTTTGAACCGAAATCCTGCAAAGCTGGAAAATGACTGGTGGCCATCAATCTGATTTCCTCTAAAAAAACTTTTTACATTTTAGTTTTATTTCATGTATGGTGGCAGGTAAATAGCTTTCTTCCTTAAGCTATGTGCTGGCAATATTGGAAGTAGAAAATAACATAATACTGGATAGTTTAGATACTTGATAGTTTTCTTGTGAAATTTTATGGCAGTATCTCCTGCCTCAAAACTAAAGCAGCAGGTCAGCTACTGAGCACAACTTACTGCATAGCTGCCGCTCATGTTTCTACAGTGGAAGTGGCTTTTTGTTCTTCTGCATGGGTATGAAACACTACCAATTGAAAGGCTGCTTACAGAGCAAAGAGCCTTTTTTAGTGTAGCCTTGACTTTGGAAAGGTGGTAGCTGTTAGATCAATACCCAGCAAACTACCTAAATTAGTTTTTGTGACTACTCCCTCGTGATTTTGGCCTGGCTTCTTTAGGAGATTCAATTTTCATCTAGAAATGGCACAGTGGAGCCAGTGCTGCCTCAGGACAGGTGGAGCTGGGACAAATGGCTCATTGATTTCGATCTCAACAAAAAGCCACCTGAGCTCCACATGACAGCAACCCCATGGACTGGTAATGAATCCATTAAAACTAACTCTTCACAGAGCTTTTAACTCGAAGCTCTGACACATGGAGCTTGCTCAGTTCTGCCATGGAAGAAGGGAGTTTGAAGACAAAAAGGTTTAGCAAGGAGATCCATGTACAACAAAAGTGCTTCTATTTCAGCAAATGAAGTATCTTAGGATGTAAACCCTCATCCATACTCCAATCTTATCCCTCCATTACCCAAATTCTCTGTCTTAATTCCTTTGTCAGTAGGAAAATATGACAGGGAAGTGTAGATCCTCCTTTCCTTCTTCAGCTGGAGAGCTTATAAACTTGTCTTCTCCCACAAACAGGAGCATCCAAATGGGATTTTTGTCATGAAACCATACTTTGGAAAGTTTTCCCTGTGTTTGATTTTGCCCTGAAGTAACTGAGATTCCCTGGAGTATTTACAAGCCATAAATGATGGATTTATTTGGGTTGCTAGAATCTTTCATATTTTATGACTTTTCTGCTGCACAAGAGCCTGGCACTTGCAGAACTCTTACCCCATGCACTTCTCCAGTGCTTTTTGCAGAGAAGCTTTGGGAAGCACTCAGGAAAAGTGCCATGTTATGTGTGGTTTATGGAGCCCACAGGACAGGGAAATGTCTTTGCAGTGGGCACTGCCTTTTATTCCAAGGTGTAGAAGGATTCTTGGCTGAACAAGGCTGTGATATTCTCCTGTGGGAATGGGACAGCCCTGGCCTGCAGATTACAGAGTTGCTCTGAAAACCATGTACCATCCTCAAACAGGAACAAGATAGACCATGCACTGTCCTCAAATAGATGCAACAAGGAAGAATGAGCATTGTGCCAGGATGAAACCAAATGCGCCAAGCACGTTGTGGGAACTGCTCATTTGGCACACCTTAGCTAAAGATGCTTATAGTGTGACAACCAATCAGTAATTAAGATGTATGTGTGAATATAGCTACTTAACCAATCAGCATTAAGCACCAGTGGCGTGAGACTGTGTATAGAAAAGGATAAATATGCCAAAGTTGCTTAATAAAGGAGGACAACATTGGCTGTGAGTGTCGTTACTCAGCCGACTCTCCATGGGACCCTCCTCACCAAGGAATTGTCATTGCTGTGGGCACTGGCTGTTATTCCAACACCTGTGTCATTTATTCTACTGGAATCCTTGTGAGAAAGGTTGTTCTTCGCCATTTATATTTTTAGGTGATATTTTTGATCTCAAACAGCCCAATGTTTTCCATCTCACAGGTTTCTGATGCTGGTTTTTCCTTTCCAGTCTGTTGTTGGCCAAGGAAGATGCTGCTTAGATTCTGCAGGCCCCCATACATGGATACTGTTATAGGTAAAAATCGATCCAGCCAATTTAATAAAAATAAAATATAAATTTATTCACAACCGATATGCAGTCCCGACAGCCAACAATCAAGGACAGCACTGACCCTGGGATGGAAGCTGGGTGAACACAGATCCGCCTTCTATCGCACCCAATCCCCCCTGTTCACCAATGCCGCTTGGCAGAGTCCGTTCTTATACTCTTTTTCTAGCCCATGGCAGAGTCCCTTTGTCTTTCCTCAGGGTTCTTCACATTCATGATGCCTCTATTCTCCGTCCTGTGCTGGACAAAACCTTGTGCAGGAACTGATGTGTATCCACTCTTTGGTTACCGGAATCCCGTATGCAGATGTATGTCCTTGATGGTCCCCTCTGTCTAAGATGAACATCTCCATGGGCCATCATCGCTGGGCCTCCTCCTGTTCACACCAGTGAGAACGACAATCTCCTGTGCTGGCTGGGTTCACTTCCTATGTTAATGACACTCCTCCTACCCAACTTCCAGCTGCGGTTTCCTCACCCTGTGAAGCAATCCCCTCTTCCCCTGCTAGTGTGATTTCAAGGTTTGATATTTTGTTCTTTTATATATATATATATATATATATATATATATATATATATATTCTATCAGCACAAATTACCATAATATACATAACAGCTACCAGGCTGAAAGTTCTCCAGTGCTCCACAGCAGCCCAGTTATCCACAGGAGGGCCAAGAGCAGCTCCAGAAGTTCCAAAGGATTCTAACAGATGAATTTCTGTCCCTCAGGAAGGCAGGGCTGGGTCTGAAGTAAAGGGTCTGACCCTGCACCCACGTTTGCATGGCAGCAGCTGTCCCACACTTTGTGCAAGACACATAACATGTGCCACTCTTAATTCAGCACTGGCTTAGTCAGTCTTATAAAGTTCTAATAAAAGCTTTGACTGGGCAAAAAATTATTTGTATTTTAGCTGTTTGGGTTTTTTGTTGTTGTAGTTGTTGTTATTGTTTGTTTTGGTTTTTTGGGGTTTTTTTGTGGTTCTTTGCTTTGGTGCTCAGAGAGCATGGAGGAAGAGGCAGATTTTCTGTTCAACTTGCCTGTCAGTATGAAGGGGGCAAGAAAAGAAGATCAGTGTTTCACCATCTGCTTAAGGAGCTCTAAAAGCAATTGTGCTGTCCCTAATCAGGGGATGGGGGCACTGCTAACAGCCTGGATTGTCCCCTCCCGTGTTCCCCTCCTTACCAAAGTGCTGTGTAGATCCACAGCCTTGTGCCTTGGCCCAATGGTGCAAAAATCCTCCCAACATCCCTCCGTTTGCAAAAATAAAGGCTTTGTGCTCATTAAGATGAAAAGCTGTATGGATGGCCTGCAGCGAATGTTCTTTTGTTGCCTGGACCCCAGTCAGTGCTCACATCTAAATGACTGACCAGCCCCAAGCTGCTCTTAAGACTGATTTGATCAAAGGCACTGAAGCTCTGTTGAGTGCCAATTCTCCAGGAAAACAAGCACAGGAACTTGGATAATGTTGGTGGCAAAAGCATATTACAGAATGGTACCAATTCCAGCCTTTATTTTGCCTTCTTTTGCTGCCATGCATCAAACTGTGTCAGACTCATCACTGACCTGGGCTCTTCCAGGATGGGGTGTGCAAGGATGATCCCTCAGTTCGTGTGTGGACCTGGTGTGCACCAGGCCAGAGACGTGACTGTCATCCATAGCCAGCCCCTGTCTGCCAAGAGAACAGGGAGCTGCAGCTCTGAGGAACTCAGGGGTGAGGCAGCAAACAGCCCAAATGCCTAGTTTATATCAGTTACTGGTCAGGAGTATTAACTGCTGAGAGATTTTTATCTTCCTGCTTAGAGCTGGAATAAAAGAACCCTGGCAGTTTGCTTTAGCTGTGAAGAGACTCTCTTCAACAGGTTCCAGCTCTGCTGCTTGTTTCAATTAAAAGCAGAGCCAAACTCTTCTGTTGGTCACATCAAACCAACATAAGTTTCAGGAGTCTGTGAAAGACCTAAGAGTGTCAACATTATTTCATTTTATAATACTTACAGTCTTCTAATTCAGCCATGGGATACCTTGGCCATCACTGACTATATCAAATAACTGGAAAAAGCACTGGGAAAGAAGTTTTATTACAATTAAGTTTTAAAAACTAATGAAGGAATTTCATAACAAAAGCCATGTAGTAAGAATACAGTAATTTAAACATCTCAAAGCTCTTTGATAATGGAGCCTTGAACACCAGTCATGTGCAGTGCAGCCTCAGCTGTCCCTTTGAGGCCAGAGAACTGCCAAGGCTCAGGGCTGGGATGAGCCTTCGCCCAAAACCAGCTCCAAGATTGACTGGGAATCAATCCAGAGCAGGGCTCACACAAAGAGCAAAGTCTCAAGGCCAAAGCCAAACCTTCATCACGTTGGATTTGTTTTAACACTGATCTGGAGCAAATTTGCTTGACCTGCAACACCACTCTTACTGTAAAACTTTACATGAGGTACTAAATAAGCACTGTCCTGTCCTGTCCTGAGCTGTGCTGCCCAAATGCTGTTGAGAACTTGCTCTGCCTCTGCCCTGTGCCCCTGGGGCTGCTCTTGGCCAGGCAGCCTCAGTGGGAGCCAGCACTGGCTGCAGCCCCAGCGCACCCACAGAACAAGGCCCAGCAATTAAGAGGCCAATGGAAGCACTGGGCAGCAGCAGAACCCTCAGCAGAGTTCTTTGGACAACCATGGACTGGCCACAATTCCACAGTAGCATGACTCCCAGTCATGCTACCAATGCCAGAAGTAGAGTTATAAGAAAACTGTGGAGAAAAATCAACAACTGACCGTCTGAGCTCGTACAGCTTGCGAATGCCAAGATAGCAGCCTATCAGCACAAGTGGCACAGTGAACACTGTCACCACCGTGCCTATCATGCGGGTCCTGCGCACATCCTGGGGGCAGACAATTCTTGGGAAGCGCACTGGATCCGGGGCATATATTCCTGTTTCATTGATAACGTCTGTGGGAGCAATGGGGAGCGTGAGCCTGTGCTGTGCTGCACTGCTGAGCTGGCAGCACGGTGGATACAGGCAGGACGTTCTCTGTTTCCCCCAGAGCTGGGGCCTGAAGGCACCTTGCCGGCCCTTGGCACAGGCTGTGCCAGCCAACAAAGCCCAGCAGGCCGGGAGGAGAGCCCGGGGGCAGCGCAGCTGCTTGGGCAGTGGCTGCTGCCAGGGACACAGGCCAAAGCCATCCCTGAGCAGCCACTGCCACCCCTGGCCCTCCCTGCCCCGTGACAGCTCCCCCAGCCCCAGGGGACAGGCTCAGGCCCTCTCAAGAGACACTGGAGCAATCACCTGCTGTGCCAGTGCCTGGAACTGCCTGTTCTCCTGCAGAAGAGGCTGCCACTGAGCCGCTGCTTCTTCCTGGAACAGCCACCTTCTGTGCCAGATTTTGGGTCATCGCTGGAGAAAGAAAAGGGACAGATGGATCAGATGGGACAGTTCCCCATTGGGGAGGTGTCATCTTCAGAAGCTAACACTGGTGAAAGTCATGGACAAGGATCACGAAATCAGATGAGCTTTTGGGATTGGACAGGCCCCTCCCTTCTCCAAACCACCACCTCTTGTGATCTGCCTGGAGACTGGGAAATTGCTGGGGATCTCAGGGTGGGCATGGCCCATGGTGCAGTTTGGGCTCCCTGGTAACAGATGCCAAATGCCTTCCTGCAGGGGCTGGGCAGAAGCTGCAGCCAGGCCAGGCTGGGAAACAGCCCTGCAGGGCGTCAAAGCAGCAACAGCAGCGAGGCTGCCATGGATCCCTTCCCGCTGTGCCGGGCACGGCGTGTCCAGATGTGCAGCCAAAGCCCCCGGCTGCTGAGTCCCAGGGGAAGCATGAGGGAAATGCACCCACCACAGCATCCCTCCAGGTCACTCAGCATCTGGCCCAGATGTTTTCCTGACTCCAGGAACTTGCTGTCTCCTCTTTGGTACTGACTGTTGGAGGACCTTAAAAGTACTTCCAGTTCATGTGGATGGATCCCACAAAAATAGGACTCAGCCTGCGGTGTCAGCAGGGACACACTACTCACCCCTGCCATGGGAGCTGGGATTGTGTGCAGCATCCAGCCCTGGGGCTTGAAAAGTCCTCCCTGCAGACACACCTGGAACTCAACAGCCAGAGAAGCTTCTGTCACCTTGTTCTTCCAGGCTTACAATAATTATTCTCTCAGGGAAACTGGTGAACTAACCTGCAGAAATTCCCAAGGGCTCCAAATCATCTTCCATCCCCGCTCCTGGAGAAGCCATCCCAGCACCCTCACCTAGAAGGGAGCACAGATCAGAAGTGTTTTCATGGTGTACTGGAATCTCCTTCTGCCTTAGGGATCTGGGCACTGCAAGGGAGGGAAATGCACTGACCATGGCGTCTCACCTGTGCACTCATCATCTGGTCCAGATGTTTGGCTGCCTCCAGGGATTTTTTGGCTTCTGTGTCTTGGGTCTTGTCTCTTCGAGGACATTAGAGAAAGGTAGTTCCTCTTCATGAGGATGGGTCGGATAAGGCCATGGGAGCCAGATGTCAATGGCCATGACCAAAGCAGTACCGGGGGATGGGGAGCTATGGCCTTGCCCTGGTCACTCTCCACACTATTTCCGAGCTCTGTGAAACATCCTTGGAGTGGAAACTGAGGAAGCCCCAGACCTCTGGGGTCTCCCTCCCACAGAGGAAACCCTCCCAAAAGCCCTGAGCAAAACCATCCCCAGCACTTCCCGGGGAGCAGGGAGCGCTGTCCCGGGAAAGGGCAGCCAGGCTGCCGGCTCACCTGCTCGTCGCGCTTGCAGCGGAGCAGCCTGGGCAGCCCTGGCAGGCAGGGCCATGGCCAGGAGCAGCAGGAGTAGGAGGCGCAGAGCAAGGGCCATGGTGCCTTGCCCTCTGCCAGTCCCGCAGCTCTTGCTGCCACCGCTGTCCCGACACCGCTGTCCCAACGTCAGCACCACTGCTGCCACCACCGCTGCTGCCGCAACAGTTGTGCTCAGGGACTGACTGCTGGCTCCTTGTGCTGCTGTGCAACCACGGGGCTCTGGGACCTCTGGCACCTCAGAGCCTGCTGTGAGCTCATGGCCAGGGTGCAGTTGTTTCGGGAGCTGGATCTGCCTTCTTCGGGAGGGAGCTCATCCTTCCCAGCTGCTCTGTCCAAGGGCTGTGACACAGTCCCAGCTCAGCTGATCTCACAGGCTGGGACATGAAGGGATGGAGAGCAGCTCCACCAAGGACTTGGGGTTGCTGCTAGAAGAGAGGCTGGACATGAGGCAGCCATGTGCATCCAAGGGAGAGTGCCCAGCAGGTTGAAGGAGGTGATTCCACCTCTCTGCTCTGGTGAGACCCCACCTGGAGTACTGTGGAAGAGGTTTTACAGTGATTTCTGTGAGCCATTGAGAAGTTTGATAAGAGGATCCATGCTAACCCCTGAAAGAATTTTCTACCAAGGTTGTTGACATAGAAACCAAGAAAGAAACAAGGATAAATAAGAGAAACCTACAACTCCCTATTTCAATGAGTATTTTGTTTGTATCTCGTGACCAATGAGTAAAGTATAAACTTAAGAGCTTTGTAAAAATGCAGAAAAAGCATGCAGGCTAGAATAAAAACAGGGTTTGAAGCCTTCTGGAAATGGAGTGTGTTGCTTTGTAGTGTCTCGGTCTCTCCCACGACAGAGTACTGCATCCTGCTCTGGGTCCCCAAGACAGGAAGGACATGGACCTGTTGGATCAAATCCAGAGGAGGGACAAAATGCTCTGAGGGCTGGAGCCCTTCTGCTTTGGAGACAGGCTGGGAGAGCTGGCAGTGTTCAGCCTGGAAGAGAGAAGACTCCAGGGACACCTGATTGCTGCCTTTCAGTGCCTTCTGGGGGCTTGTAAAGAGATGGGACAGAATTTTAACAGAGCCTTTCATGACCAGACCTAGGGGGAATGGTTTTAATCTAAAAGATGGTCAATTCAGACTAGATGAAAGAAACACATTTTTTACACTGTTTGTTATGAAAACCTGGCACAGGTTGCCCAGAGAGGTGGACATCCATCCCTGCAGACATTCAAGCTCCTGCTCTGAGCAACCTCACCTAGTTCAAGGTGTCCCTGCTCATTGCAGGGCATTGGGATTGATGGCCTTTAAATGTCCCTTCCAAGCCAAGCCATTCTGTGCTTCTGTGCACCATCAAAGCAGTGCTGCATTAGTGCTGGGCTGATTATGCTGGCACCTGTATTTTGGTAGTTGTGCCATTTAGCAATTGGCCACGAGAGGATTGATGGGCTGGGCAGTGAAGTCTGCAAATAACACACAGTGTGCTCAAGGAGAAACAGGAGAGGAACACGGCTTCCAGTTCAGATAAATGCCAGCATTTTGCTGCCCATTCCTGGTTAGAGAAATAAAGGAATGTCCTGAAGATTCCTTCATGTGGGTGCATTATTGGCCATATCAGTACTTGTGTTCTGTAAAACAGGTAAGTTGTTACAGCTTCTTGCCCCATTTATCCCTGGATAAACCCCAAATACTGCATTGCTCCTTGTCTACTTTCTTCCAAGTCAGGGCAAATTTTGTTCATTACTGAGTGGGACATATTCATCTGTTCACAAGCAAATTCCTCTTGCCACTCTCACAATGGCAAGACTGCTTTGTTGATTTGCTCCAATTGGACTGTAATTAAGGCTACCTCTCACTAGAATTAAAGCTGATGCATTGGGAGGCAAAGTGTTGAGTCATTTCTCCTGGAGTCTGGCACTGTAGAGAGTTGTTCTGTAACTAAATGACATTTGAAGATAGGTGTAGTCTACCATACTTCTGGCATACTAGAAGTGAGAAAACAGCTTTTGAAACAGGATTTTATCCTTTCTTCCTCCTCCCAGGAATTTTAATCTCTGAGGTCTAAGCTCTTCAGCTGCCTCACAAACATTGTTTTAATTCAGGCAGGTATCCATGCATTGAGCCACAAATCAGGACCGTGGTGTGAACCTTGAAGCAATGTAGGTTTATAGCACTGAAAATAGTAACCCATTACCCAGGTTAAGCCAAGCATTTCCCAAATAACTCCACATGTCCTCAGAGATGTTTCAAAAGGGATCACTGTTATAGGTGGGAGTGGGAAGAAAGAGTGTCCTCAAAATTAAAAATACAGCTTTCTGAGATCTTTATATTTCTATAAAAAGAGAGCCCAAATTGTTCTTCTACGGAACATTAACTATGAAGTGAATGACAGATTGTCAAAATAATTCCTTGGGGAACCAAAAAAAACCATAAATAAAAACAAGTTTACATGTAGATAATAAGTAAACCATCATGCTGAGGAAAAACCCAGACCTGCAAAAACTAAAATGAATTAGGCTGTATCGTCTGTCTCAATACAAAAAAACCCAAATACTGAAAAGAATCAGAGATCCTCAAGGGCATTACTAAATATAGAAACTTCCAGGTACTGGGAAAAATGAAGGAAACTGTAGTGTGCAATTCACAGATGTAACCTCGAATTTATTGGTGGATTTGTTGCAAAATTTCTGAGAGCAGAGTGGAAAAGCATATAGGCTGATCAGACCACGTGTGGGCATTTACAGCAGTCTGAGGGATTTACAACTGGAGGGAGGAAAAGCAGCACACAATTCCTGGGACAATCTCTTTGCTGGCTGTGGACTTTTTGACAGTCTGTCCCCTGGGGCTGGGGGAGCTGTCATGGGGCAGGGAGGGCCAGGGGTGGCAGTGGCTGCTCAGGGATGGCTTTGGCCTGTGTCCCTGGCAGCAGCCACTGCCCAAGCAGCTGCGCTGCCCCCGGGCTCTCCTCCTGGCCTGCTGGGCTTTGTTGGCTGGCACAGCCTGTGCCAAGGGCCAGCAAGGTGCCTTCAGGCCCCAGCTCTGGGGGAAACAAAGAACGTCCTGCCCGTATCCACCGTGCTGCCAGCTCAGCAGTGCAGCACAGCACGGGCTCACGCTCCCCATCACTCCCACAGATGCAGCCGGCACCACAACACGTGTTCCCGATGCCCAGAAGGGCCTCAGAATGGGTTGCTGTTGGGGAACCCTTTATTTCCATGTGATGAGGGCAAGCTGGGCCATTTGTTTCTGCCAGGAAATAATTTGGAAGTGCTCAACTGAACCTTGAATCAGAGCTTCCCCACTGCAGTTCATGTCTTTGATTGTAATTCGGTCCTAACAGACAGTTTTATAAATCCCTCCCCTTATTTTGTATTGTTATAGCATATTTTATTACCAATGGGTTGGTCCTTTCCCACTGTGTTGTTGGTTTTGCCCCACTCGTCCATCTCTCCAAAGACCTGCCCTTTTGTTCACTGGTCCTCCTCCCATTGCATGTCAGTCCCTCTCCAAGCCTGCCCCTTGCTCTAGAGACTTCCCTATCAATTTTGTATCCTTCGGAACCCCATTGGTTTGTTTAAGTTCTTCCCCTCCCCTGTAATCCCCAATTGGTTTAAACCTTGTATTCCCCGCCTGGTGTTCCACCCTCAGTTTCTCCCAATTGGATAAAGATTGGATCCTGCCCTGGGACCCTGCCAAGTTTGTAGGTTGGTGTATGCCTTTAATGCAGTAGTGGTCTGCCCCTGATCGTCTGTAGAATAATCACCTTCGGAAAACATAGAGCAGACCTCACCCCGTTCCTTGTCCCTACCCTCAGGGCAGTCCTACCCCCAAGGCAGTCCAGCTGTGCTGTAGAGCAGCTGTGCCCTGCAGCCACAGCCCAGATTCGACAGTTTTCTGGGGGCGGCCCAGTGCCACTGTGGGTGTGGGCAGCTAGTGGGGCTGAAGAAATGGGGCAGCACAGCACTTCCCAAATCAGCTCTTCTGTTGCAGTAGAGAGATGCAGCTGTGACCAGATTGTCCTGGTGGTAGCAGCAGCAAAGCCCACCCGGCAGCAGCAGTGGCTGAGCTCCATGCCCAGGAGCAGCCATGGATGGCCACGGTGTGGGCAGGCAGGAGCCAGGCAGGGGCTGCTGTGCCCAGCGGCGGGGCCCCGAGGGGATGGGGGAGCCCATGCTGAGCGTCCCTGGGCTGAGGGCACATTTCCTTCCATGGGATCATCTGAGCCTGTTCTTCCTCCAGGGGCATGCCCAGGAAAAGAGGGAAACCACCTAGAAAGTGCATGCCTTGAGATCAATGGAATGAGGCTGGACTCTGAAGGAAGTCCTTCATAGCCTGAGGGGTGAGCTCAGAGCCCGACAGAGACTGAACCTGTGGCACTCCCAGATCTCTTATGAGCAGAGAGGCCATTTGCCCCCAAGCCTCATCTGTTCCCCCAGGGACACATGGTGAGCACACACAGAAGGTGGCTCAGCCCTGTTGCTGCTCCCTGAGTGTTATGTTTGGCTCCCTCTAAAGGCACACAGCAGCTTTGGATCATCTCTGTGCTGTGCAAGGGGCTGGGGGCCCCCAAAAATTGTGCAGGGAATTTATTGTATGTGGAAAGGTGTGCAGGGGCCGAGGGACACCTGTAAATTGAGCAGGGTTCTGGGGTCTCCTGTGAGGCACACAGGGGGATTTTAGGGTGGCGGAGGATACCCATAAGATGTGCAGTGGGTTTGGGTGTCCCCTAAAGTGTGCAGCTCCCCTGATGGCCTGTGTTGCATTACTTTTGTAAGCTATGGCATCAAGTCCTCCACTTTTGAAATAGGGGTCAAAGGCCAGCACAGCGCACAGCACGGACTTGGTGGGAGCGGGGCAGGGCTGGGGCTGCCTGCAATAGTGGGAATGGCCAACGTGAGTTGAATTTTGGACGTGACATTGCTTTGGCATGTAGAACCATGAAATGTCTCACGTGTCCAATATTGTATAGCTCGCTTCTTGTGAAAAAGAGCTAGATTGCACATAGCTACCAGCAGGGACACACTCTCCTTGCTGGAAGGGCACCTCTTGAGATCCATTCCCACAAAAACCTGCCCCGGCCATGAGGTCACAGCAGGCTCTGGGGTCACAGCAGGCTGAGGACACAGCAGGCCCTGAGGTCACAGAGGTGCCAGAGGTGCCAGAGCCCCGTGGTTGCACAGCAGCAAAAGGAGCCAGCAGTCAGTCCTGGAGCACAACTGTTGCGGCAGCAGCAGCGGTGGCAGCAGCGGTGCTGACATTGGGACAGCGGTGTCAGGACAGCAGTGGCAGCAAGAGCTGTGGGACTGGCAGGGGGCAAGGCACCATGGCCCTTGCTCTGCGCCTCTTCCTCCTGCTCCTCCTGGCCGTGGCCCTGCCTGCCAGGGCTGCCCAGGCTGCTCCGCTGCAAGCGCGGCGAGCAGGTGAGCCGGCAGCCTGGCTGCCCTTTCCCGGGACAGCGCTCCCTGCTCCCTGGGAAGCGCTGGGGATGGTTTTGCCCAGGGCTTTAGGGAGGGTTTCCTCTGTGGGAGGGACAGAGCCCCCACAGGGCCTGGGCATCTCCAGCCACCCTTCCAGGGATGTTGCACAGGGCCTGCAAAGAGGGTGAAGAGTGACCAGAGCCAGTCCAGAGCTCCCCAGGCCCCTGTGCAGCTTTGGCCTTGTCCACTGACATCTGGCAGCCAAGACCTTACCCGACCCCCTTGCAGTGCCCAGTTCCCTAAAGCAGAGGGGGATCCCAGCACACCATGGAAATGGGTTCTGATCTGATCTGTGCTCCCCTCTAGACGAGCATACTAGGAAGGCTTCTCCAGCAGCTTGGCTCCATGAAGACTTCCAGCCTCTTAAGCCTCCTGAAGGTATGTTGTCAATGTTCCTAAAAGAATAATCATTGACAGCCTGGTAGGCACCAGGTGACAGGAGCTCCTCTGGCTGTTGAGTTACAGGTGTGTCTGCAGCACAGACTTTTCAGGCTCCTTTCCTGGTTGCTGCACACAAGCCCCACTCTCATGGCAGGGGTGAGTAGTGTGTGCCTGCTGACCCCACAGGCTGAGCCCTGGTTCTGTGGGATCCTTCCCGGGGAAAATGCAAATACTTCTCTTAAGGTCCTCCAAGAGGGAGGAACAAACCTATAGGAGACAGGAAGTCCCTGGAGGCATCCAAACACATGAATAGGGTCCTGAGTGATGTGGACAGGCAGCGTGGTGGGTGCATTTCCCTCATGCTTCCCCTGGGACTCAGCAGCCGGGGGCTTTGGCTGCACATCTGGACACTTCATGCCCGGCACAGCGGGAAGGGATCCATGGCAGCCTCGCTGCCCCGCTGCTGCTGCTGCTTTCATGCCCTGCAGGGCTGTTTCCCAGCCTGGCCTGGCTGCATCTTCTGCCCAGCCTCTGCAGGAAGGCATTTGGCATCAGCTGACTGGCTGCCCAACCTGCACCATGGGCCATGCCCACCCTGACATCCCTTGCAACTTCCCGGTCACAGGGCATTTCCAGAGGGGTGGTGATTTGGAGGAGGGAGGGCCCTGGTCCCGCTCCAAAGCTTGGATGACTTCCTGAACCTTATTAATATCTTCAACTAGCATTGCCTCCTGAAGATGCCGCCTTCCCATTGGGGAACAGCCCCACCTGATTCATCTGTCCCTTTTCCTTTCTACAGAGATGGAAGCAAAGCCTGTGGTGAAGATTGAGTTTCCTGGAGGAAGCAGTGGCTCATTGGCAGCCTCTGCTGCAGGAAGGGAGGCGATGCCAGGCACAGGCCCAGGAGGTAATTGCTGTGCCTCTGAGCCTGAGCCCTGCTGAGGCTTCAGCTGCCCTCTCTGCTGCCTGGCAGTGCAGGCACAGCCCCGACAAGACTGGCACAGCCCAGGGGAATTATCCCGAGCAGGCTCAGGGCACTCGGGTCCTGAGCAGTCCTGCTGGGGTCCCTGCGTGGGAAACACTTCCTGAAACCTGGGAGTGACTGCACGGAGTGCGCATGGTGGGGAAAGGACAGAGGGGGAGAGCAAGGCTCCAGTGTGTCCTGAGAGAGCCTGGATATGTGCCCTTGGGCTGCGGAAGCTGTCCCAGCAGAAGGAGGGACGGAGGTTGGGAGGGACACTTGTGGCACTGCCTGCTGCAGTTTCCCCCAAGGATTTAGTGTGGATTTCCTCTGTGGGAGGGAGAGAGCCCCCACGGGCTCTGGGCTCCTCCAGCCACCACTCCAGAGATGTTGCACAGGGCCTGCAAAGAGGGTGGAGAGTGACCAGAGCCAGTCCAGAGCTCCCCATGCCCCTGTGCAGCTTTGGCCTTGTCCATTGATATCTGGCTCCCACAGCCTTACCCGACCCCCTTGCAGTGCCCAGTTCCCTCAGGCAGAGGGAGATCCCAGCACACCATGGAAATGGGTCTGATCAGATCTGTGCTCCCCTCTAGACGAGCATGCTAGGAAGGCTTCTCCAGCAGCTTGGCTCCATGAAGACTTCCAGCCTCTTAAGACTCCTGAAGGTATGTTGTCAATGTTCCTAAAAGAATAATCATGGACAGCCTTGTAGGCACGGGGTGACAGGAGTTTCTGTGGCTGTTGAGTTACAGGTGTGTCTGCAGCAAAGACTTTTCAGGCTCCTTTCCTGGTTGCTGCACACAAGCCCCACTCCCATGGCAGGGGTGAGTAGTGTGTGCCTGCTGACCTCACAGGCTGCGCCCTTGTTCTGTGGGATCCATTCACCTGAAATGCAAATACTTCTCTTAAGGTCCTCCAAGAGGGAGGAACAAACCTATAGGAGACAGGAAGTCCCTGGAGGCATCCAAACACATGCACAGGATCGGGAGTGACCTGGAGAGACAATGTGGTGGGTGCATTTCCCTCATGCTTCCCCTGGGACTCATCACCCGCGGGCTTTGGCTGCACATCTGGACACTTCATGCCCGGCACAGCAGGAAGGGATCCATGGCAGCCTCGCTGCCCCACAGCTGCTGCTGCTTTCATGCCCTGCAGGGCTGTTTCCCAGCCTGGCCTGGCTGCATCTTCTGCCCAGCCTCTGCAGGAAGGCATTTGGCATCAGCTGACTGGCTGCCCAAACTGCACCATGGGCCATGCCCACCCTGACATCCCCTGCAATTTCCCAGTCTCTGAGCACATCTGGAGGGGCAGCTCCTTGGAGGAGGGAGGGCCCTGGAGCGGCCCCAATAACCTGGTCTTTCTCCTGAATCTTGTCCATTACTGAGACAAGCATTGCCTCCTGAAGATGCCACATTCCCATTGGTGAACAGCCTCACCTGATGGAGCATTCCCTTCTCCTTTCTGCAGAGATGGAAGGAGAGCCTGTGCTGAAGGCAGCATTTCCCAGAGGAAGCAGTGGCTCCATGGCAGCCTCTGCTGCAGGAAGGGAGGCGATGCCAGGCACAGGCCCCGGAGGTAATTGCTGTGCCTCTGGGCCTGAGCCCTGCTGAGGCTTCAGCTGCCCTCTCTGCTGTCTGGCAGTGCGGGCACACAGCATTACCTGACCCCCTTGCAGTGCTCGGTTCCCTATACAAGGGGATCCCAGCACAGCATGGAACAGTTCCCATCTGTGCTCCTTTCTAGACTGGGAACGTGACTTCCGTCATTTGTTAAAGCACAGTTTAAGGATCTTGGAGCTTGGTGGTGGTAGGTTATCAGCAACCCTTTGCTAACAGAGCAATCACTATCCAAGTGTAATCATTGTCCAGAGTAATATTCCTTTGTGATTTCCCTTAAGATCCTCCAAAGTTTGATGGATTCTGGAAATCCTGGCCTCCAAATTTCTACTCTTGTACCCAACAGTGATCCCACAGGTTTGCTGTCAGTGGGAGGAAGGAGCATTTAGCTGTCCATCTTCCTCCCGTGGGCAATGCCAGTGTGTCCTTCCATGTGCTCTGTGCAGCCAGGGAGAAGAGCAGAGAGGGAAGGGGCCAGGCCCAGGGCTGTGCCCCGGGGCTGAGCCTTTGGCAGCTCCTTTGCCAGCCCCAGGGAGCCTGAGCTGCTCCTGCTGCCACTGCCAAGCCCTGGCCCTGCCCGGGGCTGGCTTTACAGCTGCTGGCAGCTCCAGGGAATCCTTTCTGCCCTGACTGCCCTGCAAGGGGCTCCTTCCATCCCAGTGTGGGGCCACTGCAGGCACGAGGTCCCCCTGCCCCTGCCCCTGCTCCTGAGTGGGAGGCAGAGCTGAGGGAGTGCCTTGGAGGGCACCAAGAACCCAGGTGCCCTCATTGCCACTTGGGCCTGAAGGAGAACCTTCAGCAGGGTCAAAGGAACTGTTCTGTCCTGCCTTTCTTTGCAGATGACCCTGATGATGATCCTGATGATGAAGATGAGCCTGTTGACAAAGATGATCCTGTGCACGAAGACTATCCTGTGAATGGAGACGATCTGGATTCCCAACGCATACCCATTACTGAGCCTCTGGGAGATGCTGAGGGTAGGTCAAGGCCTTTCTCCTGGGAGAGCTGCCAGCTCAGAGCCCAAAGCTGGGCCAGGGGGGCATCGCTGCAGGTGCCAGCACAGAACCATGCACGTGTGTGCCCTCACCCTGCGCGATCCCCTCACCCCTCCTGCGGCTCAGTGGTGCCCGTGCAGATCAGCAGAGATGGCAGAAGCTTTTGTGGCTGTTGAGTTACAGGTGTGTCTGCAGCAAAGACTTTTCAGGCTCCTTTCCTGGTTGCTGCACACAAGCCCCACTCCCATGGCAGGGGTGAGTAGTGTGTGCCTGCTGACCCCACAGGCTGAGCCCTCGTTTTGTGGGATCCTTTCCTGGGAAACGGAAATATTTCTCTTAAGGTCCTCCAAGAAGGAAGAAGAAACCTATAGGAGCTAGTACATCCCTGGAGGAATCCAAACATCTGGAAAAACTCCTGAGTGGTGTGGACAGCCAGCGTGGTGGGTGCATTTCCCTCAGCCTTCCCCTGGGACTCAGCAGCCGGGGGCATTGGCTGCACATCTGGACACGCCATGGCAGGCACAGTGGGAAGGGATCCATGCACCACAGGCCATGCACACCCTAAGATCCCCTGCAATTTCCCAGTCTCTGAGCACATCTGGAGGGGCCGCTCTGTGCAGGAGGGAGGGCCCTGGAGCAGCTCCAAAACGCTGGCCATTTTCCTTCTCCTTATCCATGTCTTCAACAAGTGTTGCCTGGAGCAGAATGGCACAGCACAGAGGAATTACGGTGTGCAGGCTCAGGGGTTTGGGTACTGAGCAGGCCTGTGCCCAAGGGCAGCAAAGTGCCTGCAGGCCCCAGCTCTGGGGGAAACAGAGAACGTCCTGCCCGTATCCACCGTGCTGCCAGCTCAGCAGTGCAGCTCAGCACGGGCTCACACTCCCCATTGCTCCCACAGATGCAGCCAGCACCTCAACACATTCTGACATCATCTGGAAAAGCATGAGAAGAGTTTTCTGCTGGGGAACACCTTGTTTGATTAAGTTGATGGCCATTGTGGCTGGTGCGGCACTGTGCCTGATGATGTGCTGTGCAGCAATCTGGTATTGCTGGAAGAGAAAATCGTGAGTGTTTTGCGATTCTCTGCCTCAAACAGCTTCCTTTAAATGCTGCTCATAGTCAGGGAACATTCCCAGAGAGTCTCCAGTCGAGCTGTGGCCAGTCCATGATTCTACAAATAGCTCTGCGGAGCTTCCATTGGCCTCTCAATTGCTGGGCATTGTCCTGGGGGCCCGCTGGGGCAGCAGCCAGTGCTGGCTCCCACTGAGGCTGCCTGGCCAAGAGCAGCCCCAGGGGCACGGGGCAGAGGCAGAGGGAGGTGGGGAGGAGAAAGAGTAGGGCCGAGGTTGCCCTTGAAAGGCAGAGGCGCTCTGGGGCCCGCTCCTCGTCAGGGACCGTGCCCAGAGCCGTGCCCTGCTGGCCGGGGCCTTGAGGGGCAGCTGTCCAGCTGGGCCCAGCTGTGCCAGCAGCTCCAGCCGTGCTGGGGAGCCTTGCCAGCTCTGGGCCCTGCTGTGCAGGAGGGTCCCTGTGTGCCACTGGCAGCTGGGGCCTCAGCCTGCTCCTCTCTCCACAGGTGCTCCTGTGCATCTTCAGAAAATGATCCTAAAAATAGAGACAACGACAACTTGACAATTTATCCCAGCTCTTCACTTCTGCCCCTATCTGCCCTGCCGTGGCTGCACCACCATAATGAAGGCATCCCCAAATCCACCCCTCCTCAACGAGACCCTCTGCCCCGGAGTCCCCTGGTCCTGTTCCCCGGCCAGGACTGAAGGTGGGCAGCCCTTGTCTGGCAGGGCAGGGCTTGGCCCACATTTTATGTTTAAATAAAGAAATAGAGTTTTCACAGCTATGTCCATGTGGTAGCAGCAGCAAAGCCCCCCTGGCACCAGCACTGACTGAGCTCCATGCCCAGGAGCAGCCGTGGATGGCCACGGTGTGGGCAGGCAGGAGCCAGGCAGGGGCTGCTGTGCCCAGCGCAGGGCCCCAAGGGGATGGGGGAGCCCATGCTGAGCGTCCCTGGGCTGAGGGCAAATTTCCTTCCGGGGGATCATCTGGGCCTGGACCTGAAGAGGCACAAAGGGATATTTTGGGGTCCCTGCAGAGGCGTGCAGGGATCCCTCATGAGGCACAAAGGAGTATTGATGACCTCTCCTAAGGTGTGCAGGGATCCCTCATGCGTTGGGCAGCAGGGTTAAATTTGAGGGGGTTTTTACTCTTCTCAGCACAGCACAGGGACACTTGGCCGAGGTTTTGCCAAGCTGGGAGAAAGCCTCTTGCAAAGGCTAGGGCCCAGCCTGTGGGCACAGCGGGCAGGCGCAGCCCATCCCCTGGGCCAGGCCGGGCTGCTCAGGCCGGGCCGGGCCGGGCCAGGCTCGGGCCCCGGCAGGGAAGGGCCGCGGCCCTGGGCTCTGCTGAGGCTGCTGAGCTCCGGCCTGCCCTGTGCTGCAGCCCAACACATTGACAGCCATGGCCGTGCCCTGGGCCACCGCAGGCACCCGGGGCTACAGCTGAGGCCGCGCCTTCTCCCACTGAAGGGAGGCTGGCTCTGTTCCCTCGCAGGGCACAGCTTAGCTCCCAGCACCTTTGGGAACCTGCCTGCCGGGCAAGTGCTGGGGGGCAGAGAGTTCCAACCCTTCTCACTGGGAAGTGTGTCTGATTTTTTTCCCTCTAAATTTGTGTCCTGGCAGAGGTTTAAGTTTGCTTGCTCTCAGTAGGGCGCTTTTCTTCTTGGCAGTCAGTGGGGCTTCAATGCAGCCAGGGTTGAAGGAGGATCTCTGGCCGCTTGGGCTGTGGTTGTGGGACTGGCTTCATCCTTCCTTTGGCTGTGATTTGCACCGGTGCTTGTGCAGGCATTTTACAGTAACTGGCTTCAGTTCTTTCCTCTTGCCCCCAAAAACTGAGAATAAACCTGTTTAGCACCAATGTTTGGGCTCCCAAACAGAACTGTTCTCATTCTACGAGTGTCACAGACACATTTTATGAAAAATCCTTTTCCCAGGGTCTTTTCTCCTGTGAAGCTGGGAAGCTTCAGCTTCTCCATGTTTTGTTGCTTTGGAATGTGATTTGGAGAATTGTTACCCAGCATGTGAAATTGTTTTTACTTGATGAGCAATGACAGCCACCTGTGTTAAAGCTGTGAACAGTCACAAGATTTGTTATTCATTCCTTTGCTTTCCCTTCCAGCTTTTTGATGAATTCTTTCTCTCTATTTAGTATAGTTGTAGTGTAGTACTTTAATATAATATCCTCATATATCAGCCTTCTGAAACATGGAGTCAAGATTCTCATCTCTTCCCTCATCCTGGAATCCTCAAACACAGGTATACCCAAGTCTTTCAGGCTTGCTCAGTGAATGAGCAGCTGATTGAAGTACAAAAATACTGAGAAACCCCACAGTCCCTTCCTAGGAAGAAACATCTCCCCATCTAAACCTCACCTGTCTTTATCCAGTTACAGGGGAAACAGACATATATATATATATATATATATATATATATATATATATATGTATATATGTATGTCTGTAATAAAATAACTTCAGCTTTAAATGAAATCTCTGTATTTATCCTTTTCCTATCAAATTTTGGTTAGAAAGAAGTTTTATTTTACACAGTTACATTTAGTCAGGACATTAAATAACAGATGCTTTTAAGATGCCAAATACTGGAACTGCAGCAAATTCCTCCCTGACTGACATTCATGAGTGCCTGCTCTCAGGGAGGAATCAGAAGGTCCTGTCCAGAGGGTGAGAGCAGATGTATGCCCTCTTCTCCAGGATCTGCTTTGCAGCTTTTTTAATGGAATCATCCAGGTTTTCATCAGCATCTGTGGAGAAAGAGAGAAAAGTCAACTAAGGGACCACAAAGAGCTGTTGTAAATTTCTTTCAAGAAGTGTTTTTGAACACAAATGCAAGAGTGTGAGGGCCAGGAAGAAATTGAACATTTTCTTCTGAAAAAGATTGGTTATTACAGACTGAGCTTCAGAGAGCCAATGCCCAACTGGTCAGTACTTCCCAAAGAGTCCAAATCCCTCATTTCTATCAGCTACTTGTCAGAAGTATATACATGAAATGTAGATATTATATTCCTCAATAAGGAACGCTGGCAGTTGGCTTTAGCTATGAAGTGAAGAGACTCTTTTCAACAGGTTCCAGCTCTGCTGCTTGTTTCAATTAAAAGCGGAGCCAAACTCTTCTGTTGGTCACATCAAACTCACCTTTTTTTGATTACAGTCTGAAAGACAGAAGAGCATAAGAACTATTTTATAGTACTTACATTTTTCTAATTGAGCCATGGCATAATTATTCTTGAAATAGGCTTCTGTGCAGAAGATATTTGTAAGAAGCACCTGGAAAAGGAGTAAAACTGAGTTTAAAAATAGTGAATGAATTTCATAACAAAAACCATGTAGTAAGAATACAGTAATTGAAACATCTCAAAGCTCTTTGATGATGGTGCCCTGAACCCCAGTCATGTGCAGTGCAGCCTCAGCTGTCCCTTTGAGGCCAGAGAACTGCCAAGGCTCAGGGCTGGGATGAGCCTTCACCCAAAAGCTACTCCAAGACTGATTGGGAATCAGTCCAGAGCAGGGCTCACACAAAGAGCAAGGTCTCAAGGCCAAAGCCAAACCTTCATCATGTTGGATTTGTTTTCACACTGATCTGGAGCAAATTTTTCTTGACCTGCAACACCACTGTTACCATGAAACTTTACATGAGCTACTAAATAAGCACTGTCCTTTCCTGTCCTGAGCTGTGCTGCCCAAATACTGTTGTGCTTATGTGTTTTTATTAATGATTATATGGAAAGAGCTTGGGAAGAACTGCATGGTGTTAACAGATTTGAGAGAATGTGCAGAGTTGTGGTGAGGTTCTAAATGTCTGTGTATGTGTTAAAGAAGTATTTTAAACATGTTGAAAGTGTGCAGCTCAACAAGCAGAGCCCCTGAGAGGCTCCTGCACTCTGGCAGGTTTAGCCACGTTCTGCTGCACTTTTATGGGAGAGTTTGCTGTAATTCCCCAGAGATGCAGCCTGCCTGCTGCCAGGAGCACAGCCTGAGTGGGAATGGTTGGTGCTGAGGGACACTCACCTCGTGGTCATGGTTCCTGAGCCCGATGCTGATGGAGCGGCTGGCCCGGGAGATGGCTGCAGTCATTGCATACAAATTAATCACCACATCTGCCACTCTCTTCAGCACCAGCTGCTCATCCACTATTGTCTGGGAGAGAGAAAATCATTATCTGCTTGTGGTTTGCCAATTTAAAACTTTAACCAAATATCACTGTCCATACTTCATGTTTAGGTCCAGCTTTATTTCGCATAAACCGGTTCTAGCCTAGGTCAGAAATTATCATTGTTAGTTTTGGGTTTACTAAGCTGCACCTTTTAAATTCTACTTGTAAAATTGTAATATTGATGTGTGCCTTAAACCACTTTGTTAAATGCCTGTAGCAGCAGGATTTGTGCTTACACAAGAAGAAAACAACCAATTCACTGAGGGTGCTGGTACTTTGGTTTTGGTTCTAACAATGTAACTTGCCCATTACACTGAGTACCTAATGTCAGTGTGTTTTCTCACACCCAGTGAGAAGGTGTCATGTGAAGGAAGTGCTGGTCCTGCCACACTCAGTCCCCTGCAGGTTCCAGTGGGGCCCTGAGCATAAACTATTCAGTAACAAAGACAACAGACAAAATAAATAGTTACCTTGCCAAACCTACTTAGCAGGCCCCTGACTGTAGTTCCAAAATAATAAACGTTTTCTTCAAGTTTCTTGGCATTCTCCTATAAAACAAAACACAAAATAGAACAATTTGAGTAGTCTTATAACAGAAAAGCAACATACCCCCACCCCCTTTAAAGAGGATACTGGATTTTCTCTTTTTTAACATTCATCCACCTTGCTGCTAAAAGCCAGACAGGCACATTTCTTTCTCTCAAAGATCCATTACAATTTTCTGGAGTTTACTCTCAGTAACTTTTAGTATAGGCTTATGATAACAAAAGTAACTAACAGAACGCCCCATGAAAAATATACCTTATCTTTTTCCTATTAACAGAACATTCATTTTTGGTCATAAAAACCTTCTCCTAAGTGATTAAGCAAGTATGTGTATGTGTAATTCACAGTCATTCTGACCTGAAACTCTGTTCCAATTAAACAGGAAAAACTCCTGTTTTGTAACTAACCTTATAACAAAGGGCAGCTATTAAAAACGCTTTCATATGGTGAAGGCTCAATTTATACAAATTATCCAAATGGATCTAAAACTGGATTTGGTATAAACACAGGCTTAGAGCAGCCTTCATCCTCCCTTGATACCTGGACAATAACTGTAACTTCTTACCCTGTCATGGTGCCAACATCTGCTTACCCTGGAAAATCTCACTGCCCCTAGGTATACATTTTGGTTTGCAAAAACAGGAGATGAAATTGTGGCAAGCAGCAAAGGGAACAAACACAAGAGCTCAGCAGAGAGGCCCTTACCTGGAGGCTGGGATGCACCACCCCACTGTCACCTACAAGCCCCAGATCCACCTTCCTGCCCAGGGTGTCCTGTAACCTGGTCAGGAACTCCCCCAGCGCCACTCCCACGTTTCCTTTCTTGATTGCTCTGAAATGTTGGGGAAAGAATGGCTGTTAAAAAAAATTCCAGGAGGTTCAGACACAACCAGTTGGAATTCCAAATACTTTAGCACCAAGTCCTGATCCACTGCTGTGAAGTCTGGAGAACAACTGTGGAGCCTTAAGAGTCATCAGCTGCTCTCCAAGACACCCACAAGGAATTCCAGAGACCAGTACTCAATATGCACAATGCAGCTGTTGTGTCAATACAACTTCATTCAGATACAAAATATTAATTACTGGTCTTGAAAGAAATAATTACAGCTTGTGTAAAAGTCCAAGATAAAATGCATTAAATGCTACAATTCCTAAATCTATGAACCATCCCATTAAAAACACAGAGTCCCTGTAACAGTGAACTTTTACAGACAATAAATAGAAATACTGCAGGTATTCCCTGCAGTTTGTCCTCTTATCTATAAAGTTATCTGATTCTGTTTAGTTTATTTAAAACTATTAAGAATAAATAAGAACATACTTAATTTTGTCAGTTAAGATCTTCCCTGCATGCTGCATCCCTGTCAGTGCAATGTACATTCTCAGGATTTCATTGGTGCCCTGGAAAAAGCAGAAGAGAAAGTGAGAAGGTGGGTAACCAGAGTTTACAATAGTGTTTTCCAAGCAGGTCTGTTGTGCCCCTGTGCTCTTCCCACTGCTCCAGTACCACATGATGACTCTCCCCACACATAAACTGCTGCCTTTTGCTTTATCTCAGTTTTAATTCTGATTTCATGGGGCATTGCAGAAGTTGAGCCCCTCATCATTAAACACACAAATATACCCCAATGTAAAAGAAAACAGACAAAACGCATTTTGATTAAAAATGCTCTGCACTGTTCCAGTGAAGGAACATTTGAACAGTTGTAGAACTGCTCAAAATGAGCTGAGTTAAAATCAAGTCTGACAGTGAGTCTGATATGCACACGATGGGTCACTGACAATCCAGCTTGGAATGAGAACAAGCTTCAGAACCAACTTTTCTTTTAATTTAAATGCCCATCAATAAGTTAATTAAACATCTAAGTTGATCTTTTATGAGTTTCTCTGCTTCACTTGTGAGAAGCACACAAGAGGAAAGGTTACTGCTGTAACTCACACTGTGGTCAGTCTGTAAAAGCCATCATAGCTTATTTTATTATAGGGAACTACTATTGATATTCCAAAGAAAACAAGGTTAGTCCTGCAGTTTTACTGTTAGAGACTTTGCAGCTGAAGGAACAAGATCCTGGTCAATCAAACCTTCAGGTTTCTACTCCCCTTTATAGGAGGTGTGAACTGCAGTTTGCAGAAAAAGGGCATCCTGGTACTTGCCTCAAAGATGAGCAGGATCCTGGTGTCTCTGAGGTAGCGTTCATAGGGATAATCCTTCATGTAGCCAAGGCCTCCAAGGATCTGCAGAGCCTCACTCACACATGCCCAGGCACCTTCAGAGCTGAACACCTGCCATGGAACAGGGTTTGATCAGCAGAGAGTAGATAATAAATCAGCAATAAACACAGGATGCCCTGCTCTGGGGTTGTATCCACAGGACACTGCTGCAGCGTTTTCTGTGTGTTACACCGGTCCTGGAGCAGTATCCCTGTGGCTCAGGGGTTTGTCAAATTTAGTGATGCAATGCACAGGGCACTCTCCACATTCCAGGGACAGGGGCAGCCCCACACAGGGAGAGCAGCTGCAGCTGCTTGGCTGGAGCCCAGAGCAGGAGTTTTCTGCAGTGACCATGAGGGACACCCTGACAGCCACAGCCTGGATATTCCACAGGGTTTGTTGTGCCATCAGCTCCCTGGGAAAGCTGGCACAGCAGCAGCTTGGCCAGGATGGCAGCTGGAGTGTGACTGAGTGTCCCAGTGCTCATGTGAGGCCTCCTCAGACGCCAGCTCAGCGGCTGTGACATTCTCAACCTGTTCCCTGCTGGTTTTATTTTGCACGAGTCTGAGCTTGTGGGGTACAGACAGAACAGTATCTGTCATTCCACCTGGCTGCAGTGCTTCTCTCCTCTAAATGCAGCCATGAGTTCTCAGCCCTCTGCAGGCTGAACACTGAGCCTTTTCCCAGCCCTGGTTACCTTGACCATGGCAGCCTCGACGGAGCAGTCAGGGAAGCCTGGCCTGTCCATCATCCCTGCAGTCAGGTAAGCCATGCTCTCCATCACGTAGGCTTTCACAGCCATCAAACAAAACTTCTCCTGCCACACAGCAACAGGAGGAATTGTACAGAAATTCAGATGCAAAAGTCCACAATCAACCCTCAAACTTAAAAAGACCTGCAGTTCTTATATGTTTTACATCATCAAATTAATCAATCAATAAAAAGTACCACTTTGAAACAACAATAAATAAAAAATACTTTTATACATTTATCATTCTGGACATTTAAAAGATCAGTGTACAGAAGTCAGCATCAGGTTCACACAAATTTCTAGCAAATCCTTTAAACCAGTACAGCCAAAATACACCCAATGCAATCTATGTCCTGGCACTTCGCACAGAGATTTAGGTGTTTCATGTTTTGTTATCTGAATTAATCCAAACTGGCTGAGTTTCTTATTGAATTGTTTCCTGGTGCAAGCATACTCTGATGTCAGTTCTTCAAAGAAAGAAAAACAAATCATTCTCAGAAGAGCTGTGACAGACCATTCCAGCAGCTGGTGTCCTTCCCTGGGCGGTGACAGTCTGTGCCCAGGAGACCCCTGGCTGTTCCAGAAGCAGCACTTTGTGAAAATCACCCTCACACTGATGTTGTTGACCAAGTGTGGGACCAGCCTGTCAAAGGCTTTTGAACCAGAGGTATGAACCTGTACTCTTAAGAGAAGTGATCAGGTTTGGTGCTAATTGGTTAGAGAGACTTCTGTTACTGTTTTGGCTAATAATTGGCAGAAACCAGTTTTAGCCCTAATTACTGTGTGCAGCTTTGAGCCAGTTATTCAGGTGGGAGGTTCCAGGGGAGATTACACCTTCTAAAATCAATAGTACAGAGGTTTTTTTGTTGGGAATAACATTTTACCTCAGGGAAGTCCAACAGAGGCAATAACCTCCCACTCTATGAACTGAATCTACACTGTACAAAAGGAAAAAGACCTTTATTTCAAAACCTCTGCAAGCAGGCTTTTAATTTAATTTTTCAAAACCATATTTTAGTGTTTTAAAGATATCAAAGCCTGTTATGACAAGGTTAAGACTCCTGCTCCCACTCTGAATGTCCTGCATGATCTGCCTCAGGCAGAGCAGTTTCTGCTGGCACCCAGCCATGCAGAGCTCCCAATTCACCCACCTATCAACTTCTTAATCATTCCAGCAGATGCACTGCCCATGCTAAATCTTCCACTGTTGAGGATATTCATGGCAACCTGTGAAGAAACAGATGGGGTTTAGGCCACATTCTCCTTAGGTCACTGCTTCCTGCTTCTGTGTTCCCTGGATTTCACTCCTCACTGGGACACACTGCCAGTCCTGGAGAGTGCCCTCACATCAGCCACCACAGCTCTCAGCATCCCAAGGAAAATGCTTCAAAACTGGGCTTTTCCTGCCACCCATTACATCCAATTTTGTATCTGAAGTAGATGATCCGGTGACTTGGAAATAATCTCTAATTAGATGAAGGTAAAATGTAGATAAAAATGCATTTATCTGCAGCTGGTAAACAACATTCCAGCTGGACAGCACGGCTCCAGTTTATCAGATGAAGAAAACCACAGTATTTCTCCTTGCAGCTGACCTGTGATGGCTGCTCTCTGCCTCAGGTGGCTTTCAGCAACACATCACAGAAGGGATAAGAAAGGAGGTATAGAAATGAAATACAGACCAATAATGTAAAAAAAATAGATTTTAGAGTCTGGTGTCTGTAGTGTTGTTTCTCAACATGGGTGACTCATGTCAAAGCCTGTTAGGAAAGAAGTCACTGTCCTACATTTTAACTTGTCAGGAAGGCACCATAACAATCTTCTTTTAATCTCTACTACATTAAGGAAAATAATTTCTTTTAGCACTTAGGCCTGGACTTGCCTGCTACAGCAGGAATAAGAAATGGAGAAGGAGTAAGAGAAGGTTAGCAACTCCCCAGGTCACACTCTCAGAGAAAGGTTACACAGCAAGGCCACCTGTGGTTTTCTCTCCTGGGGTCCTGCCAGCATTTCCCTGTGCAACAGGGCAGCCCTGGAGAAGCACCTGACAGCCAGGGCACCTTGGAGCTGGGCATGCCTCCAGCACTCCCTGTGACATCCACACAGCCTGTGCCAGGGTGTCTCCCTTCCCACATTCTGCTCTGGAACCAGCAGAGGACATGTCCTCCATTCAGGGCAGAAGGGCAGCTGAAGTCACTCCCTCTTCTGAGGGGACACCACAACAAACAACCAAAAGCCCAACAAGAAGAGAAGAAACACAGAAATCTGAGATGATGGCACACTGTGCACTGTCCAGTGACACCAATTTACAGATCAATGGGGGAATCTCTCCTCCTGTACCCTAGAGTGTGGCAGTGCTCACACCACCCACAAGGAAACTTCAGCACGGGGGGAAACAGCCTCCTTCAGACTTCTATAAATCACCAGTAGTTATTCTCCACTGCTTACCTTAAATCCCCCTCCAACTTCTCCAATTACATTCTCTATAGGCACTTTGGTGTTTTCAAAATGTACTTCACAGGCTGAAACACAGAATTAACACTTGATCAAATATGACACAGAAATACTTAAAAGACATTCAGGAACTTAAGTCACTATTTGTAGCAGGAAATGAAGTCTTCCTAATGCATTGTTTATGACAGAATTATACATGCTTCGCCAAAGAAGTGAGAATTTGGGAAAAGGCTGTAGTTGACATCAGTTATTGATGTAAAATATTTAAAATATTATGAATATACACTGTGTAAACAGAGAACTACAGTTTGGTCTTTATTTCTAGTTCTAAGGAACTGACTGAACAGTCACCAAGATGGTGAAAAGATGCAATCATTACAAAGCTTAGAAGAGCTGAAGAACGTGGACTTCTAGATTAAACCTATTGGCCACTGAGTCTCCTGAATGATTTCTTTCACTGCACAGTGAATGAACTCCACAAATTGGATTTCTTATTTCAGACCCTGCGTCAGGAAGGGCTCCTGGGAAAAGCCAGCTAAAGAAACATGAAACTTATACTGTAACATGGAATACGTATTGATTTGCCCCTGAATTCAGATGATCCAACCAAAATAAAACCTTAAACTATGAAAACAAGTTCTGCTAACAGTTTTAGGTGGCTCTTACTGTTGGAGCCTCGAATGCCCAGTTTATCCTCGGGTTTCCCATGGGTGACGCCCCCGAAGTCCCGCTCCACGATGAAAGCAGTGATTTTATCCTTCACCTGCTCGTCCTTGTCCACAATCTCTGTCCTGGCAAACACTGTGAAAATACTGGCCAGGCCACCATTGGAGATCCAGACCTGTTTTGAGAGAGGGAAGATGTGTAAGAAAGGTAAATGTGCTGATTTTGTGGGCACAGCCCTCCAGGGTTTTGTAACAGGCTGGGAAAAGAACAGAGTGCTGAAAAATTGCTGTTCCTTCCCTTCAGTTCTAATGAGGGTCTGCTCCCAGGGTGAGCACATTTCTGAGGAGAGCTGACCACATGTGCTCAGTTTAGAGCAACTTTAAAACCAGAATGTAGTATCAATATGCATTAAATTAAAATCCACAGTGCATTTCCACAAAAGCTGGTCCATCCTGCTGCTGCTGGCACCTGAGAGATACAGGGGCAATGCAGACTGGACAAACCCTGTGGCCAAAAATTAACTCTGATGAGAAATTCTCTGATCAGCCTCTCCCCCAGGGTGGGTCTCTTCACACCACAAATGGATCAACAACTACAGACCAAGTCTGCAACGCATCCAATACTGCTGAAACCAGGACATCTCTGATTTCTTCAAGACTGGCTTTTGTCACGGTTTCTCTTAACAGAAAGGTTCCAGGCAGACCTATTTCTAATTAAATATCAAGTTGTATTTTAAAATCTAGCCTGCAGAATGAAGAGATGTCAAATACAGGTTCAGGTTTCCTTTTACCTAAGCTGTCATGGAAGGGGCTGATTTACTAAGAAACCAACCCGCCCTGAAGCTGAACACACAAATGGCCAACAGAGAAAGAACCAAGGGTAGTTTTCCATTTTCCTTACCAGGAGTTTAATGCAGTAATTCTCTAACAATAATTTTCTAGTCCCTTTGTGCCTAATCTTTTTGACAGGGTCATTCTCCTCTAGCTTGGAAACCTCCCAGTTCCAGACTGATGCAAAAGACAAGAACACTTCCTACATTTGTAAGAAACCCCTTTCCTGTTCCCAGTCTGTGAGTAGGTACCTTGGAGCCATTTAACAGGAAGTGTTTCCCATCTTCACTCAGGGTTGCCCTTGTCTGGATGGATGCAGCATCACTCCCACTAGAAAACAAACAAGTTACTAATGTTTAAAGAAGTAAACACGCTTTAAAAAAACAAAACTGCATATTCCCCCTCTTCCTATTCTGTAAAAAGGAGGGGGTCTCAAATAGCAGTATATAAATTTTAGCTTTTAACTAACAAGGAAGCTCACTAGATTGAACAGTTCTAAAAGTTACCTGAGGGGACATTTCTTCTCATTACCATGTTATCAGGATTATAACCTGACCAGACTGTGTAGAATGCCACAAAAGCAACATTTTGGAGCTACACTTTGAGCTATGTGAACACACAATGAGCCTCTCACTTAAGTGACAACAAAAATTCTTCCTTTTAGTTTTGGTAGCTCCTTCAAAACAGGCTTTTATATTTTGAATAAGAACTGAAAGCATCCCAGAACAGTCACAGCACATTATTTCTGACGTAGCACAAAGCATCCTTTCAAGTAAATGAATTCCTGGGATGAGAACAAGAATCAAGGATTTCATGGACACTGCCAAAAGCAGCATGCTGGGGAAAGAGTAATTGGAGTGTTCCTTGAAATACCAAAACTAAGCCACAGATGTATATACTGAAGCCATGGGCCCCAGATAAAGAAGCCTGAAGGTATGAAGCAATGCAGCTAAGGCAGTGAGCCCCTGTGGGGCTGTGGGGCAGCAGCACCTGCCGGGCTCGGTGAGGCAGAAGGCAGCAATGTGCTCCCCCGAGGCCAGGCGGGGCAGGTACTTGGCCTTCTGCTCCTCGGTGCCAGCAATGAGGATCCCCTGCAGAAACAAGCACAGGAAACTTTGCAGCATCACCCTGTGGGAAAAGAGAGGGAGCTGACAAGCTCCAGCATGTTTAGAAAGCTTCATCTGCAAGTTTTATGGCATAGCAAGAGACAGTTTAATCAACAAGACTGTATTATTTGTCAGTCATTAAAATATTTTTTCATTAGCATTCTCTGCTCAATTCCACAAGGAATCTTCTCTTGCTATAACAAACTGAGTGTGGTTTCAAGCTTCTTTCTGCCATCCACCCAGCACTAAAAAGGTAAATACCTATGGCTATATTCAAGTTCAAAACTGACACACTTTCTCTCAGATGAGTTATCTCCTCTAGGCCCCCCAACATGCAGCCCCAGCCAGCCAAAGTTCCTCTTTTCTGAATTCTTTCCTTCCTCATCACCTGAGCACCCCTGATACTGTTTCAATTCTATTTATTCTAGGTACTTTAAACAAGTTTAGCCAATTAAAAAAAAAAAAACAACTTGGACTCATTCACCTAAGAACAATTATCCTAATAGTAACTTCCTTGTGTACTTCCTATGCAGCCTTTCTGTCTCACACTGAACCAGTGGCAGAGGCTGCTGCAGACACCAACAACCTGATTTATGCTTTGCCAGTAATTCTGATTTGCTCCCCCTAAGCCCCACATTTTTCACTTCACCTTTTCCATGCAATCTGTGCAGAAGCCCTGGCCCCAGAGCAGCAGCATTACCTTCAGCCCAATGGCCTGGTGAGCTGCCAGGGTCACTGCAATGGAGCCATCCAGGGAGCTGATTTCTCCCAGACGTGCATACATGGTGTTTGACAGGCCCAGCCCACCTGGAACAGGCACCAGGTTTTATTTCAGTACATTTTTTGTGCCACTTCCCCGCTCCCCCAAAAATCCATTTCAAGTACAGAAATACAGGAATGTAGCAGCTTTAACTGGAGAGGTACAAAAGTGGCACAAAATGCACCCCTAGATGTTCTTCTGTGGCATTTACTCACCATATTCCTCTGGAATCTGCATGCCAAAGAGACCCAGGTCCTTCAGTCCTTGTAAGGTTTCGGGTGGGATTTTTGCATCTTGATCGATTTTCTTCGAGTCCACTACAAATACAGAATTTTTTCTCATTTAACACTGTGTTTCTCAGTGCCCAGAGCAGCTGGGAGGCTACAGGATTCCCCCACCAGGGCCACAGTCACTCATGACCCTTCTCATTCCCAGCTTCACAAGAATTTCTTCTTTCTAGCTTCAGCCTGACCATCCTGTTTGTCCTCATGACATATTCAGGAAAAAGACTTGCAAATGGGAAAAATACAGCATTTATTTCATTTTCTCAAACATTTCTACTGGTTCTGCATGCCAGCAGATTCCAAGACTGGAATAAGCAAAGTATTTTCAGGATTTTCTATCTGAACTAAGTCTAGGTTGTGAATACAAGAAAAAAAAAAGTACATAAATGAGGAAATTAGAAAATCTTGTTCTTAGGAGATTTTAAGATTCTTGGGGGATTAAGAGAGCTGTTCTGTACCATGGCAGTGAAAACAAACAGGAATCATACTTTCTCCAGACTCCATAATTTGACCCTTTTATTCCTTCCCTAAACATCAGGCTGTTTACTCCATGAACCATGTTCCCCCCCACAGAGCAAAGAGTTAAAAAATGTAATTTGAATAAATCCTTTATTTACTGTCAGTGAGCAACACTACAATTTTACAGTTAAAATCACCTGGATCTTGCCAATTGTGATGTGTGACAATCACTGGCTTCTCCAAACTCCTACAGAGTTTGGAAAACCTCTGTCAATGGGAAGGCTGAGACAGTGCTGTTTAACTGCCCCAGAAATTGCTGTCTGTGCAAACCACTATTCTGCAATTGCTCTGGAATTGGCTTATCCAAGGCAGCATGAATGGAAGGACACCCTGCAATGCTCTCTGGAATGCAGACGGGTAATAAGGCCTTTCCCAAATGGAATTATTACTCTAATACTGAAAAAACAGAAATGCTTTTGATTTTTCATAACTCCTCAACGAGCCAGCATTTCTGAGTATCTTTGCTGCGTTTTGCCACGGTCAGTTTTAGCAGAGTAGGACAGCTATAAAGTTCTAGGAACTAGAACTAGGAAAAAAAAAATCACAATGTATGAAGTAGTTAGAAGCACAATTCAGCTGAGCTAAAACCAATTTCAAATCCTATCTTTATCCCAGAATTCTTTTACATCCTTGGTTTTTCCCGTTTTGGAGATTTAATTCTTCTGATCAGCACCCAAATACTTCCCAAAAAAGCCACAAATGGACATGCTACAGAATCAGCATCACTGTGTGAGCAGCAATAAATGCATAAACTAAATTAAATGTTTGAAACACCTTATGGAACTGCTATAGTGAAATAATTTTGTAATCACTAAATCACTTGCATGGATAAAACCACAATAATATACCTTCTTCATTGAAGAACTTTTCAACAGGTCCCACAAACTGGTTGATTTCTGCCAGTTCTTCATTGCTAATTTCTGGGTAAGGAAAAACTTCTTCCTAAAATAGGAGAATAGGAGAATTATTTAATAATTTTTAATACACGAACCATGCAGTTAAAATAAAAATCATGGGAGATATGCCTTGCAAAGACTCTAAAACACTGTGCAAATTAAGAATTGTGGAAAATGTCCCGAAACAGAAATAGGGCTCCACAGGACCCAACTTTATTTCACATCAAAACCAGACCAGAGGGTGTTAACTGAACAACAGAAACATGAGGGAGAAATCAAGAGATCTTTTAAGAACCACGAGGATGCAAAAGTTCTTCATCACCCATGAGTTTTAACCCTATTCAGGGACTGATAAAAATGAGTTTGATGTTTCCAAAGCTCAGCCCATGAGCACTGTCCCTTGCGAACACCCAGCACATTTCACCTGCTAATGCCTCGAGGACAAAGGTGAGTGAGCCCCACCACTCCTTATCATCCCCAGGGTGTTCTGGCCATGAACTGGAAGCAGCACAGCCTGACAGGTTGGAATTGGTAAAAAATACAAACAAGGAACACAAGGAGTGGGAGACTACGTGAGAAGAACACTTCTGATTTTTACTGCCTTTCCCCTTTTAAACAGAAGAATTTATCTCTGTCCACACAAATCTGTTCATGGTACTCTGAGCAATATATCAGCATCAAAAATTCAGGACCTGTGAAATGTTAGAGGTTTTCAGAAAGCTGCTGTGTTGAAACTTGAGAGAAGAAACACTCCAGACATATCTGTAGAGGGGTTTAACACAGTGGAGCCTGAGTGCTGCCTGTTTTAACACCTTATCTGACAAGCTCCATTGCAGGAGACTTTATTGCTCAACTTATTTCAGTGGATTTGAGTTATTCCTGCTTTCCGTTTACTTCACCCTGCAATCTCTGATAAATGCACACTCTAAGCCCTGCAGTAACAAACTCTGCTTAATACAGCGTTCCATCTCAGATTTTAACTTCTTTGTCCAGCGGCATCTCAAGGCACCACAAGAACACCAATCTTTCCTACCAAAACTGTAGGCAGAGATTTACAAGAAGCCTCCATCCTTGAAGAACAACCAGAGGACGAAGCCATCCAAGTTCAGCGGCATGCCCAGAGGGGGAGCACGGCGACAGGCAGCGCCCAGGGGACCCGCGGGGCTGGCAGGCACAGGGGCTCTCGGCGTTGTTTGGGTCACTCTGAGCCCCATCGCCTGTTCTGTGTGCAAAGGCTCCCTTCAGTTACCCGGCTGCAGCTGAGGGACACACAGAGCCAGGGCAGGGAGCTCCGCAGGGCTGGACCCGGGGGCTGCGGGGCAGCCGGGCCGGGCCGGGCCCTGCCGAGGGCTCACAGCAACGCCCGCAGCCCGGGCTGGGATGAGCAGCTGGGAAAGGCCCTGGCGCTGCTGCGGACGAGCCCCCGGTGCGTGCCAGCCCCGCTGTCCGCCGGTGAAAGGGCAGCGACCCCCGGGCGCGGCCGGCCCCCACCGCCCCCCGCGGACCCACCTTGCGCAGCGTGCCGAGGAACAGCTCCTTGGCGAAGGCGCGGCGGGGCGCGGCCGTGCGCAGGCCGCGGGGCCGGCCCGGAGCCGGGGCTGGAGCTGGGGCCGGGGCCGGGGCCGGGCGGAGCGCAGGGCCCGCAGCAGCAGCAGCACCGCGCTCATGGCCGCGCTCGGCGCTCCGCTGACGGCACCGCCGAGCGCCCGGCCCCGCCGGGGCGGGGCACGGCCCGCAGCCCCACAGCCCCGCGGCCTCACCGCCTCACGGGGCGGCGCTTCGCTCGCAGGAGCCGCGGGGATGTGCTCCATCCGGGTGACCTGCGGCGGGCACGGCCCCACAGCCCCGCGGCGCTTCGCTCGCAGGGCCCGCAGTAACGCCGCTCACGGCTTCCTCACGGCTTCCCTGGTGCCCTCCCCTCCCCGGCCCGGCAGCTCTTGCCCGAGCCGCACGGTCCCGCCGAGAAGCAGCTCTTGGTGCAGCCTTTGAATCGCCCTCATGAAGCGAAAGCAGCGGCGCAGGCCAGCCCGCGAGCAGCACCGCAGGCAGGGATCGCTGCTTCCCCTCCTGGAGCTGCGGGACACGCTGGGCTGCAGCGTGGAAATCGCCCCCGAATCTCCCAAATCCAAGCCTAACTCCCCCTGCTCCGTGTGTCGGGAGCCGGGGCAGGATGGTGTGAGCAGCTCCAACCTCCCCTGAGCGGCCCCGCACTCCTGCAGCCCTTCCCGCACATAAACAAGTGTCAAAGACCTGTCTGCTCGCTGTGCCCTGCGAGAGCGCTGCCCTGCACCGAGCATCCCCCTCCTCCTTCACTTCCCCTGCCATCCCTCTGGCAGCAGGTTTTGTCTTTTTTTTAAAAACCCAGGTGCCAAACCTGTGTGAAATTACTGATATTCACTGAAATCTGGCTGAGAAGCACTCAGTACGGGAGGTCACGGTCAGTTTTGTGGCACCATCACCCCCCAGCCGCTGCCTCACCTGCAGGTGGCTGGGGCTGCTCACCGACACAGAAGGGCTGTTAAAGGCATGTTGAGCTTCATTTACTCAAGAGTAGAATTAATTTGTTTGAACTGTTTCTTTCAGATAAAATAAGCCCTTTAAAGGCTGCCGCTACTCTGTCATTTTAGGCATCTCCATGTCCACCTGCCTTGACTTTGCTTTGGTCTGTGTGGAACTGCAGAATGTTACAAAGTGGCATTTGCAAAAAGAACAAGTAAACACAGGCTTAATGAACTCACTTATTTTGCTTCCTTTACTTATGACTCATAAAATGAAAATCCTTTAATGTTGTAGCACAAATAAATTGCCATGTTGGTTGCCTCTCGACTGTACTGCAAGTAGGGAACAAGAAGGGCTGAGAGTGAGGGATCAGGAAAAGGTAAGGATGTGCTCAGCTCTGATTAAGTAACATTATCCTGCTTCTTTTGGTTTTGAAAGGTGGAAAAGCAAGAGGTGATGTCTAATGCTCCCGGGCAGCAAACAATGGGTGGGGAACGCTGAGCTGGGTGCAGCACTTGGCAATCTTTGGGGTGCAGTGATGAGGTGCCAGTGCTTGATGGTATGGATAGAAGGGGACACGCCTCAGCCTTGTGACACGTGGGGTTAATGGGGCAGAGCCACACCATGTCCCTCTGAGGGGACCTGGGTGGCACTGCCACAGCAGTGCCACATCCCAGCTCTGGGCAGGAGAGGTAAAAAATGATAAAAAAATTAGTTTTTTATCTTCCTGGGCAGGAGAGGTGCAGGTCCCACAACACCTGCCAGACTGAATATCAGGAATGAAAGGGTTAAACTGAGGCCACCCTCTCCTGAGACAAGTCAGGCAGGTTCTGGTGATGTAGGGGTGATGTGGCAGCTTGAAAGAAAGGATAAACAGAGCGTGGTACAAACTGCTTGAAGAAAATGATCCAAAGAGTGAAAACAAGGCTGGGCAGTTGGGAAGCACAGGGAAAAGATGCCTCATCATGAAGTTCACAAGAACTGAGGCAGCAGCCAGCACACCCCACCCTGTGTGTTCACTCAGCAAGCATGAGGATGGCATTGTGGGGATATCCTGAATAAATAAACACCTGGGGTTTTCCAGTCACAGGGGGTGATATCACACCCACAGCACGAAACTGCAGGTGGACCATCACTGGCACGGAGAATGCTCTGTCCCTGCGCTGGCACCAGTGGTGCCACACCACAGATCTTCTCCCATCCAGTGCTGTGTGTAACCACAGCTGAAATCACACTGCTGGCAGCTGCAGTTCTCTGCAGAATCCCTCCACCCTGACCTGACACATCTTCAAACTGCCTTGCACAGAAGTGCACCATCTACTAAAAAAAAAGTTAAAACAGTATTTTTCTCTTTTGCTTCAGCAATATGCCCAACCTTTTCCTTTCCCCACTTTTATTTATGACTCCTCTCTGCTGTCTCTGCCACTGAGATATTCATCCACGTGTTCCCATCATTTCAGGTTCCCTTCCTGGGCCATCCAATCCCTCAGCTGTTACAGCTCCTCATAACCCACATTTTGTGAACAACCACAACTCCCACAGTGATGTCCATTTCAGCCCATTCCACACAGAAGCGGAAAAATTTCTTCCTGAGAAGGAATTAATGCAAGACAAGTGGAGATCAGTAAATGACTACAATAAAAATACCCTTCAGCTTTCCTTTTTATTCTTCCATATTTTTCCAGCAGCTGCTTAAAAACTGGTATTCAGCAATAAAATGACCTGATAACATTTAGGTCTTTGAGACATAGATATTTTATTTACTGAAAAAGTGTTACTAAACCACTTTACAAAAACATTCACCAGGCTTTGCAGCACTTCCAGGAAAATGCATACAATTCCTCCTCTCTTTATGCAATCATTGTTTGCTCCTGTTCAAGCTGACAGATGGTATGAAAGTTTTACACTTGACATCCATAATTGTCTTTCCCACAGGCGTGTGCTCATCGATGATGTGCTCATTGCATCACCTCCTGACTTGGAACATTTTTTTAAAAAGCTGTTTCACATATGAAATCCTGGGAAAGGTGAGGGCAGGAACGGGTATTTCCACTTTTGCTCCTGGTTGTGGGCTGTGCAAGTGATGTGATGTGTTTGAAACCCAGATGTTAACATGGTCACTGTATAAATACATCAATAAAAATCGTCCAGGCTCTTGTCCATTCACACTGACTGGACTGTGGCCATCTAAGAAACCACCTGAAAAATAAAGACACATTCTGTTAGTCAAAGGGACTCTCACAACGTCAGGTGGCACTTGCAGGGAAATTGTCCATCAGCTCTGCCATGTTAGATTAAAAGGAAGCACTAAATTGCCTCATGTTTTGAAGTATTTTATATTTTATTTCACACTATATTTTTTTTAACAGCCAAATAAGATTTAGTTTCTCAAGCAAGGGAAAATGTGCCAGAGAGTGTATTGAAATCAAGTTTCTGGCTCAGCGAGGGGAGGTGACCTGAGCTCAGTGCAGGAAAGAAGCTGTTGCTGTGGGATTGCACCCAAGGAGCTGTGGGCCAGCCTGGAGAGTGCTGCCTTTATGTCACACCCAGGGGACAGTGATGAGTGAGAGGCCAAGGCTGGCTATAAAAAGACCTTGCAGCAACTGGTTAAAGCACATCTTGGCACTATTAATGGATACAGAAGGGACATGGGTCAAGAAGCTCTTTGCCAAAATAACCTTCATTGCACTGTAATGTCAGAGACAAGGGAAGAGCTCCATGAACTCAAGAACATTTCATTAATAATTATTAGTACAATATTAATAAACTATTATTTACATTATTTATATTAAATAATTTAAGTATTTCTATTAAATAATTTATTTATATATTTATGTTAAATATTTCTATTATTAATTTAATTTATTATTTATTTATTAGTTCAATGAGGCATCTGTTTCTCCCTTTTCTCATCTGGGAAGAGAAACAGATGACCCAAAATGCCAGTGCTTTTTCACCAGCTTTTTTTCAAAGGCATTTCAAATTCCTGCAGTCAGAGGAATTGCTGAGGACGTGTCCCCTGTGGTTCACTACTAATGTATAGACAGGTTGGGTTTGTGGGTTTTTTTGTTTTTGTTTTTTTGTTTGTTTGTGGTTTTTTTGTTTTGTTTTGTTTTGTTTGTTTTTTGTTGTTGTTGTTGTTATTGTTTGTTTGGGTTTTTTGTGGGTTTTTTTGCATGAAGCTATGCTGGCAGTCTGGAAATTTGTGAGGAGGGTAATGGAATATTGCAACAGCCCAGGAAACTGCATATTGTACTAGTAGAAAAAAAATAGGAAGAGCAGAAACAAAGTTTCCTCCTCCTTTAGGCACAAAATACACAAACAAAAGATTTTGAAGATGTACAGATTGGCATAGCAGAGGAGTTAGCACATAATCAAGGACATTTTTAAAACCTGCTGAAATGCCATGAAAATTCAGGGCTATAAACACGTGGGATGCTCCAAGTCTGAATTGGAATATTCAGCACATTTGTCACTGGGCTGGAAAATGTTGCTGCTCTTCCAGTTTCAGGGGTTGAAGGACAACAGAAGCATCTCAAACTCTGCTGATTGCAGGGGTGTGTTTGGTTGGTTGGTTTTTTGGGGTTTGGTTGGGGTTTTTTTGGATGTTATTTTTAATTACAGCAGAGTCATTTTTTGGAGCCTGGTGTAAGGGCTGAGGCAGAATCAGAGACACGAGACTACCAGAAAGATGGCAAGGACAATATACAGGATGAATCATTAAATAAAAATGTTCTTCCTTGTTGGAGATGGGCATAAAGAAATATTAGCCAGCAAGTGAAGGAATATCAGCCAAGAGAACACGGGGAGCTGGTGGAGGGGGAAGATGCTCAGGGGGTGGGCACCTCCCTTCAGGGCCCCACACTCAGCTGAGCTCTGCTCCTATAAAAAATCACTACAAAGTCAGACTGGCAATGGTTAAATGAACTAATTTCCAGCCTTGGTTCACTCTGATCCCACTGCTGAGTCACAGAACTCCTGCACGGTCCCTGCTTCTCCCACTTCCCTGGACACTCACCCAGGGCCCATCTCCTCATCAGAAACCAGGCACTGTGCTGTGGCAGAGCTGAGAAACTGCAGAGAAAAGACATTTCCATCATGCCCTCCTAATATTTCATTTGCCTTGGAATGAATTTCCTCTGCTCATCTTGTTAAAGACAGATTATTTTTGCTTTGCTCATTACACAGACCTGTCTAAAGCACTGTGTCCAAGGATGAAAAATAAATGAAAGCTCCAGTGGTGCCGTTACCCAGCAGAGCTGATGGATTGCACTCTCCTGTGGCTGCTTTCAGCTGCTGTGTCTCGTGAACCATGCTGCTAATTTCACATCTCAGTTACTGCAAAAATGCTAAATAAAGGTTTTGTTGTTGTTTTTTTTCCATTTTATCCCTAAAAATGTGTGATTATTCACATGGCAAAAATGATAAATCTAAAGATTTGAAAAAGTGAAGAAGTGATGGCTTCAAGTCAGCATCACCCACACACAACTTTCATTTAAGTCTTGCTTAGCTGAGGAAGTACTTCCAGCAGAAATATTAATTTAAGATTTTCCTAACTTTCATGACCAGCCTCATCCTGAAGTTGATTTACTTTTGCTGAGTAATACAGGATTTGTCTTTAATTCTTGAAATAATAGGAAACAGAAAGAAGGCTTACTTAAAAAAACTACACCTAAAATGAATTTTTTGTGTGGTTCAGATATTTCTATTAAATTGGTTGTGCTATGTTCCCTTCCAGGAATTTTACATCAACAAAATATGGCACCAAAATCACTAAGCAGGGTAAAAATCCAGAAAGATTCCTTTGGAAAAGGTGTATTTAATGCAGCTGTAACACAGGGTGGAGATGAATAAAACACTACACAACTATTAAAATAAATATATGCTAAAATACCATACCTGTTTTTATGAAACTCTGAATCAAAATCAATCATTAAGGCCAACTGGAAAAAAACAAAGTTAAATAGAATTCATTGATTGTTAAGTCAACAAAAATCTGAAGAAAGATACAGATAAAACATTTGAAGATCTTTATTTTGTTTTTCTGTCCTTTTAATCTTGCATTTCTTTATTTCAACAAAAAAAAAAAAAGGCAAAAATTCTTGGGAAAGAACCTGTTTTTAAAAAGTTGCTATTTAGAAGAGCTTGAGAAGTTGTTTATTGCATGACGACTCATTCCCACAATCTGTGAGTGCACTGCCACGTGCAAACCTCTTGTCTTCTCAAAATCTGCTAAAGTTCTACAAATCCTAATTTCTAAACCAGGAATAGAAGCATCAGTGAAGAACAGCTCTGCAAATTCTTCTACTTCCACTAGAGGATGTTTCGCTGGTCACCTTCAAAGGGCTCCCACAGCTCAGAGTGGCACAGAGGATGATGGTAAGTGGGTACTTACCTACCAAAAAAAAAAAATGGTGAAGATGCGCATCCTGAAATTACAGCCCTCCAGAAAGAGGTCATAGTTGACTATTCCCACAAAATAATTCAAGAATGTCCTATAATTTGTAGAAAACAGAAGCAAACATAGTGTTTAGTTTAACTGACAGCTGAGCATTAGCTTGGCCAGGCTTTCCAGAACACACTACAATCTCCTGGAAAGGCTGGAAATGCACCAAGTTCAGGGTACAATGGAATATCCACAGGTGATTGTCAAAGTGTAACTGCAATTCAAACACTGGGAAGGTCACGTGTGGCAAAGGATCCTTCAGGGCTGGAAACTGAGACACACAAACAGAGGACAAGGAGTAACTGGGCAGTACTTACTCGGTGCTGGGCTGAGGGGTCCGGGGCTCCCTGCCCGTGGCCACGAGGCACTGCCAGCTCCTGGGGGTTCCACGGAGCAGCCCAGGACTTGACCCTGGAAAGGACAAACGGGGCCCTGCCCAGGCAGGGCACAAGTGCCCTGGACAGGAGCTCCTGAGGCTGCCTGGGGTCAGCTGGACACACAGCCCCTGGGACAGAAGGTCTCAAAGCTGCCAGCACTCTCCGGGGCTCGAGGGTTTAGGAATTGTCCACCAGGACCTCTGCCGTGCTTCCCTGTCTGCACATCTGGGTGCTGGAGTCACTCTCTCCCTGGCTGCACATCTGGCTGTTGGATTCATTGCTCTTTAGTGACTCTAGAACTCAATTTATTTCAGCACTACCCCACCAAGCTGAGTGAGGACGGGTCACAGACTCCACTCACCACCTCCTCCACCTGATCCTCAGTTCCTGGCCCCTCTGAAGTGAGCAGCACAAATCCCACTGCCTCAGCAGGGCCAGGATACCATTGGAAGGAATTTCCTTCATTTCAAATATGAAGAGTTGAAGCTCTTGGATTGCATTAAATGAGAAACAAAGAGTTTTAAATGATTTATTTGATTTCTCCACATGATCACAGTTATAGTTTTACATCAATAGGGTCTGTTACTACTTACAAACAGAATGCATATTAAAATGAAAGCACTCCTTTCTTCCCCAGAGTTACAAAAGGGGTCTCGAGCCTCCCCAGAACAGAAGCTTCTTGTAAGCATAATGATTTTTGAAGTCTTTAAGAGTCTGCATTCAAGACCTAATTCTAACAGTTTAATACAACTCAAAGCTGATTTAAGTTCCTAGCAGGAGATAGGCAACCTCAAAGTGACTGCAGACTTATAGTAATGCTAATTTACACACTATGTACAATTTAGATAATTCTCTCTTCCCCCTACTGGTCCCATTTTCACCACCCCCTTTTCTCTTTTCCAAATTGAATCTTGTTATTGGTTCCACTTTTCTTTGAAATATATACACGAGAATCCATTTTTCAGTCAAGAAGTGCGATGGTATTTTACAAGGGAACAGCAAAATGCATGCTTAACTGCAGAAAACACACAGCTTCATATGGAACAGCAAGTCAACATCTACAGATTCAGTGTTTCAATATCTGCTGACTGTCTTTCAGCTCATTTTATCAAGAAACAAGAGGCTTCTGCTGCATGCAGTACATGATGGGAAAATCATTCTACACTGTATGTTAGACTCTTTTTTTTAGCAATACAAGGCGCACATTATATTAGGATGAACTTTGATTTTTTGTTTCTTTACATTGTTTTACATTTCATTCTTAACTTAAAAAAATAAAAACCCCAAATATATATTTGATTGTTGTCCCAGAAAAGATTTTTTTTGTTGTTGCCACACCTTCATTCTTTACGTTTCCCTTTCATTTGTCCAAATCAGCATTACTGCTTTGCCACATCGTTTATGGGAAGAGAGAATCACGGTCAGTCTATGCAGTTCTGTACCAGTTTGTAATTGGCAATGGTATCTGATAAAAAACCCTCTCCATTCTATTCCTGTCTACAGGCTGAAGAATTCATTTTAATTCATTTTCTTAACCCCAGGCAGTGTTAAGTGCTGGAATTCTCCTATTCTAGGCACGACCCACACTGCTCTAAGCAACTGTTGATCAAGGATGGAGTCAGAGAGGTTTTACTATGACCCTATACAAGCAGCAAAGGTCTGGAGACTTGTGCTGACACCAAGACACTTTTGTTTGGTTGGAGTACATAGAAACACATAGTCTAAGAAACAAAACAGAACAAAACTAGGAAAAAAAAAAAGTAAAGTCCACTGTTTCTCCTCCTTGGCTTGAAAGAGCAAGAACAGAGTTTCCAAATCCCGTGCTCTCAGGTTACCAGTTTTGGTTTCTAACCAGCCTCCAAGTGATCTGTGATTTCACACTCCCTGCAGGCCCAGGGCAGGCACATTCTCCTCCCCAGTGTCCATGGAACCATGTGGAAATGTTTCTGTGCATGCACGTTTGTGACATCTCCTCAACACTTTGGTTCACAAATACATTGACTGCACATGGAAAATCAGTGGGCAGGCATTAAACTGTGGCTCACTGTTTAAGCACAGAATATATGTAACTCTAATTTAAATGAATGAAAGGGTTTTTTAAACACAAAGCAAATGCAGATCTGGGAGATTTAACACCTTCAGCGTTAATCAACACAGTGAGTCAGATTTTCCTCTCCACTGCTACTGCATATTCTGCCTTTATTCCATCTACAGAATTTTACTTCCATTATGCCTCTGCATCTGAAACAAGTACAGACTCCATCACCCAGTGAAGAGGAGCTTTCTTACCTCTGTTTTAATTAAAAGATGCAGTTTCTCAGAGATGTTTGCACCTAAATGGTTCTTCATCTTTTCTGGAACAACCTATAAATTACAGTTAGACTCTACTATTGGTACAGATGTATGAAGAAAAGTCTACATATTGAAACATGTTATCACTTTACTTCAACTAATATCAACAGTAACACTGATATATTTTGCAATTATACAATATGTAGAGTGTAGCCTCACACTAATAACATTAGATGACATGCAGACAGTTCTACTTTCCCTTATAAGAACAGTATATATTTTTTAAACTGCAAGGAACAGAGCCTCAGGGGACCCAGGTGAGCCCTCTTAAGGTAAGCCGCAGAATTTAGAATAGAATGAGTGACACAGAAAAAGAATAATAATCACTTGTTTTCTTTTCATGGAGATCATTCTGAGGAGAAGGAGCAGAAGGGGAAAACATATTGCACATGTGTGAAACAAACGTGGACTGCTGGAAACAAAAGGCTAAACTCTAGATTGCTGTATTTGCTCTCTGTGGAGGTGAACAAAGTGCTCAGTTTGCAGTTCTGCTGGTATTGTGGTATCCATGGTATGAAAGGGAAAAAATGACTGAACCTCTCCCATCCTCCCCACGCTAGAGATGCCATGAGCAAGCCAACAGGACAAGTCACTCTGTTGCTCCCATGTCCTCCCGATTTGGGACGCTTTTATTACTGTTTGTTTTCTGTTACACAGAAACCCGACTGGTTGGAGCTGTGATTACTTTTACCCATCTCTCACTGGAACTTTTTGCTCATCCTCTTCAAGGTTTGCTTTTAGGCTGGTACAGTTTTGCAGTTGTGATTCCTTTGTCTCTACTGTTTAGGTGTTAAGTCCTTGCAGTGGCTCAAAGTGCTGAAACTACAAAGTAGGTGCCATGGATAACTTTGTACAGGATTTCGGGATACAAATTGTAGAGAAATTTGCAAATTGTTTGGTTACAACACATAAGCAACAACAGCACAGCCTATTTTTATGTGATGTCTTGCAACTAACTGGACTATGGAAGTGAACGTTTGAGCATAAACTCAGCCTGCTGAGTGCTGGGTGTTTCAAACTAACAAATGTGATGAGTAAAAATGGTAAAGCCACTTCATTGCTAGCACATGGCTACATGGAATTACAGATTTTGAATTTTTTTTAATATATATATATATATATATATAAAAAAACCCTATACTAAATTCTAAAGCAAACCTTCAAGTTTTAGAGCACTTCCACTGGAAACACTCTGGACTAGAATTCAGCTTCGCTGGGGGTAAAAATGAGCAATTATGGTAAACAGGAACCAAAGTAGCTGAGAAGGATGGAGGTTTGCCATTTTCATGTTTGAGATGAATGTTTTTGCAGTGTTTACATGCACCTGGCGGAACTCTTCCCATGTGCTCGTTCAATCCATATGCTTACAAAAGAAATGTGGATCATGTAAATTCACAGTTATCACAGCCTTTAAAGTGTCTAAGAACTTGTGTGACCAATGCTCGGAGGTGCCCCCTGGTAGGTGGGCACCCTCCATTGCTACGGAATAATTACTGCATCTTAACGAGTTTGCTTACCTGAAATAGCAGAGCAGCTCTAATACTGATTACGTATGATATCATCGTGTTAATAAAATAAGGATTTATACAAAGCAGTATTGGACTATAACATTTAAATGCTATGTTACTTGGCACATTTAGTAATGATTGCTTAGAAATCTTAACAAGTCCAGGGGACTTGTGACGAAAATACTGAAATGTTTGAAATTGGTTTCTAACGTTTAATGGTTTTGGTCTACTTTCATATGCTATTCATCTATTATACTGTCCTATCAAGTAAGTGGAATTCCTTGTAAAGTCTATATTGCTAGTTTTGTGGACTGAAAAAATTTCTTTCCAAGCACAAATGTTAACTATACAGTATATATATATATATATATATATATATATATATTTATATGTATATATTTATATTATATAAAGTTTACTTACGTACTTTCATCAACCATATCAGGTCTACTTATTTTTTTTGCCCATTGAGAGTAAAAGAGCAAGAATGCAACACTTGGTTCTGTCTGACTTTTTTCCCTGTTTTTTTTCCATAGGCTAGCTTTTCATTATGTGTGTAAAATTGTCCAGGGGTTTGGTGTAAAAGGTAGCTTTCCTCAGATTCAGCAAGCAGCACGTTGTCAAGGCAAGTTTGGAAATAAGAACTAACCAGATGGTGGTGAACATCTATCCAGTAGATAAGTAAAACCAGTATGGCCTGGGCTAACTGGAATTATTTTATTTAGTAACAGCAAGCCTTTAAGCTCATTAAACGGCCTGGGTAAAAACTGACGGTGTGATTTTGTTGCTTCCTCTAAGTGCCTTTGCAGCTGGGTTTGGAACTAGAGTCACGAGGAGGGTCTTTAGGCCTAGACTATGGTGCTGATGCCGCTGTGTTTGGGCTTGGTGCTGGCGGCGGCGGGCGGCGGGGGCGGCCCGTGGTGGTGCGGGCCGTGGTGCGGGCCGTGGTGCGGGGCGTGCGGCAGGTAGGGGCCGTGCCCGTGGCCGTGCCCGTGCTGGTGGTACTGGTGCGGGTGCGGGTGCGGGGGCGGGTGGTAGTGGTGGTGGTGGTGGTAGGGCGGCGGGTTCTGGTGGCAGAACTGCGCGTGGTGCGGGTGCGGCGCGGCGGCCGCGCCCTCCGCGTGGTGCGGGGTCTGCGCGGCCGCGTGGCTCTGCGAGGGGGGCTTGCCCCTCTTGCTACCGAACAGGGACCCTAGGAGTGAGGAGGAGTTGGGCATAGTCTGGTGAGGGCGAGATGGACACTCTCGGGTTGATGTAGCTCTTCGGCGCATGTGAGGACTGCTAATGATGGACCCCTAAAAAGAAATTAATCGAAAATAAAAATTAAAAAAAAAATATCTTGAAATGTTCGGAAAGGGAAAAAAAAAATAAAAAAAAAAAAAGAAGAAAAAGTTCACACTGACCCACAAACTCCTCCTTTAGAGTTAACATGGGTGGATTATGTTAGAGAGCTCTAGGGGAAATTTTATCTCCACCTTCCCTAAGTGGCCAGTGGGGCACTCATGCCCTTCTTAGAGGATGTTAAGCATTGGGTGATTTTCTCTCAATATTTTGACATAAAGTGATATGACTTCAAATTAAAAAAAAAAAATGTCACGGAAATGTAACATGATATAAGACCTACAAGTGTGTTTTTAAAGGCAAAATACATTTTAAAATACTGCAAAAAATACCATACTTGCTTTTTTACCACAAAAAAAAAAGCGCTAGATTAAATGCAACCTAAATAGTTAAACATACAGCAGCAAATATTACAGTTACAGCTCAGATTTTAAAATGGTATTTAAATATTTATTTATAGCAGTTTTCCACTACTATATATGACAGTGCTGCTTCTCAGGCCTACCTCTGCATTTTGTGTTAAATGGAACCATACCATTTTTGCCACTAACATTTCTATGTGCTTATATTTTTCTGACCTATGGTCCAACATTCTCTATTATTTAGCCTGGAATTTAGTTGCTGAAGTTGAGGGTTTGTATTTTTAAAGAGTTATGGGACACAAGAGTAGTTAGGCAAAGTATGCTAGATTTAAACTGTAATCTACCTAAAGCAAACACAAAAAAAAAAAAAAAAGAAAAAAGAAAAAAGAAAAAAAAAAGAAAAAAGAAAAAATCTGCAAGCTGAATTCAGAGACATGAACAGTATATATAAATGGTTTGAAGATGAACGAAATCTCATGAAATCCACATTGAATTCACCTATCTGAATAATTTTTTTTTCCTCCCATGCCCTATCTGTGCAATTCCATGGTGTCATGACTGCATACATTTAGCAATTGAACTCGAAAATAAGCAATGGGGATGGTTGAGCATGACACTCAATAGTTGTAGCTAAATATCAAACAGCAAGAACAGTCTACTTGGTAACAAAGAGCAAGGTGGGCTTTTAAGCTGGGACCAGACTGAAATGGTGGCAAAAGGACACATCATATCCATTTAACCATGCTGGCAGGAACAAAGGGAACAAGGTTAGCTCAAACCAAAAATGGCATTGCTCTAAAACAAGCTGTCAGTGCTTTGTAAGCTGGAAGAATACAGAGTGAATAGCCTAGGCATGCATTTTACTCGTGGCAGGCAGGTTATATATATGTGTATATATATATATATGTTAGAAGAAAAAAGAGCAAAAAAATATGTATGTATATAAAAGAAAGGTTTGAAATGCACATCATCACATCCAGCTAGACATCAGGAACTTCCTACTTACTTCCATATTGCTGTCTAGCGATCCTGCACTGCTGCGTCGCCCACGCTTGCCTGCCCAGGACATGCAACAGCAGAGATTAGAGACTGCGACACGACCGGCGCCAGGAGCCGCGGCCCCACAGCCCCACAGCTTCAGGGCCAGCAGGGACAGCAACTCCCTGCACCTGCCTGCGTTTCTAGGGGATCAGTGGAAATTTGGAGAGCTGCTGGTGCTGGGGATCGGCTCACACGAGCGGGGGGTGATTATTTTGTTGGTAATTTGCACAACTTTTGACGTAGAGGTGTTTGGGCAGCTGGGTTTAGTGCTGCGCTTGTGATGCTGAGCAGCAATGATTTTAAAGGGTTTGGTTTACTGGAAGCTAATCGGCCATGGAGGTTTTTTTTTCTTTAAATATTGAGATATAATTGTGGGGTGGCATTAACTTAAATGCAAAATTTAACATTGAAATATTCTGAACTTCAGTGTGGGGCACTGTGAGGGCCATCGGTTTTATCAATTAATCCGTTTTATCACTTCATCGGTTTTATCATTTTATCGAATTTATAATTTCAATTTCAGCTTTGAACCTCAGTGGATTTCATACAATATTCTTTCATGAGGTTTAAAAGAAAAACTAAACTTAATTTTTGATCAGTAAATCTGGAATCTGTCTTGACATTATGGCTAGATTTTGTTTGTTTAGCTGTGCAGTGCTTTATCTTTAAGCATGTTGGATTTGTACTCCAACAGTCTCAAACTGCAAAAACTTTTGCCTAAACCCACACGTGAAACTCCAGACAGTTTGCCTAAAGAGCCAGAAGACCTCAGTGGCTGGATAGGACACAGGATCTCAGATTTTCTTTCTCACTTCACAGCAGAGAAAATAGCACCTGGCTGCAGTGGAAATAGATATTTTTAGAAGATAACTTGTGGAGCTTTGCTTTGCAAAGTTTCAGAATACTTTCCTGGCAGGGTGCAGAAACAAAGCTGAGCTTTGAGGAGCCCTCCTGGTGCTCAGAGCTTCCCTAAAATCTGCAGGGCTTTCGAAACCAAAGCTTTCTCAGCACTCTCTCCTTGTTTTCCTGCAAGGCCAAATATCAGTCTCCACCCTGCATTGGCTGCATTCAGAGTTTTCTACACTGAGAGGTAGTTTTGGCAGAGAATGTGAGGATTTCAGCATCACTTAACCAATTAATGATGTACCCTCATCACAGACACCCCAAAAGCACCTGTGATCAGAACTAGAGAGCAGTGGAACTGCTCATAGGGCAATTCAGACTACCCAAAGGATCAGGATGACCAAAAACTACTACCTGCTGGATTTATAAGCTTAGTATTGACCTGGTTGGTCACAGAACACTGCCCTGAAACAAGTTTCTTGTAAGAGCTACAGTTCCAGGCTACTGGAACATTCTCCCCTCTTAAAAAGAGTTGCTCCCCAGTACAACCCCTCTGCAGTGACATTAAATTGAGGGGAAGGCGTTTGTGGTCAAGGTGTTGTGTTTGACTTGAGAAATTCATTGGGATTTGGAACAATTTCCCTGGATGGGCTCTTTGTCAAAAGCTCACTGCTTCATCTCCTGCTGCAGTTTTAGCCTCAGCCAAACTCTACTATCTTATGAGTCCCCCAAGAAAAACTGGGTTTGTTCATCCCTTATGTTGACTCCTAGTCAGGTTTGATATTTTTCTGCTCTGATAACGGGATTAGTACTGATTAACACTCCAACCCCTCTTGCTTGCTGATGCAAACACACTGCGGCAGCCACCTCGGAACTTAGCAGTCAGGGTTGCAAATAAGACTGAGAGCTGACACGGGGCATTAAACGTGGCCAAAAATGAAGGAAAACACAACAATCCAATGCCTTTTGCATATGGCAGGAGTCACAGTCTGATCAAATAACCACGGACACAGTAAATACGGACAGAGAGCGACAGATGGAATTTTGCTCAGAATAACTCCAGGGCAAAGTAGTACTTGCAAAGCCAAGAACCAACAGAAAAATCCACCTTAAATGCCTGTAATTTCCCTCAGATAGGCACTACTGCCGTACAGAGGCTTAGTTCTTTTTCTTAAAAACAAATTGATCCCGATTCTGTGCTGACATGCAGTGTGGTGGGTTTACTCAGTAAATCCCCTGGAGCATTCCCCCTGCCAATGTGTGTTTCTTCCAGACTGTTCCCTGGTCTTTGGGATAGCATCCCATCGCAGAAATGCCTCCCTGGAGCTCCAGCCTTCACATGCATCTCAGGGAAATTCTAAACTAGAACTGCACCCAAGCATGTACTGGCAGGATAATTAGTAGCTGTGGTACAAAGCAAGGTGGTATTTATCAAATCTGAAGATTAGTTTTGCTTAATATATTAAGCTTACTTTAATATTTTAAGGCTGTTAGAGTGGACTTTAATTTATAAAAATAAATTTTCAATTAATTTAACCTTATCTGTTAGATATGAATATTCCTTGCAAGAAATATCTTGAACTTACACAAGTGTATGCCTCATATATGAACATGCACTATATAGGGCCAAGAACATTTCAAATTTATAGTAGAGATATGAAGTGATTACAAGATTTTTACAAACTTAACCATGCCAAAAGAATATTGAGCTTCATTAATAAAGGCCACTGCACCTTGCAGAATGGATGTGTGCAGGACACATCACAGGATGTGTGGTGATCTCACAGTTTAGGCTACAGATCAGCTCAGTACATGGAAATATTTCTCACTCCTGCTCTGTAGTTCTTGAAACTCTTCTGGGCCAGTGAGATAACTGATAGCTAAAGACTATCAATGATTTGATATTATGATTTAGTATTATGATTTGTCTTTGAGTGTCTTGGGGGAGAAAGCTTGGAAAAAAGTTTTAAGTTAAATTACTCTCTCCAATGACTGGAGAGACCACTTTTGAGGGGGAAAGTACTGTTTGCCACCTTTACATTTTCAGCTTGTTTCTGTGTGAAACAGGTACAATCTTAAGATTTCACACTGAAACAGAACTATTTTAATCCTGGAAATACCTTTGGTTTTGTTTTGATTTTGCAGTAATCTTTTTTGGCCTGTGGCTGTTTTAGACAAGCCCAGCTCTCAGTAACAGGAACCACTGCACCACCCTCACCTGGTCAGTACTACCTGGCTGTGCCAGTTGTGGAGTACTGGGGCAAACAAGAAAACTGCAATTTTTAAACCAGTTCAGTGTGTAAATACTACTCCCACCTTACAGATTAGTGATGTGGGAATAAAGTTTGAATTCCTCTGTAAACTCAATGTAAAAGCACTGGGTCCCCCAGCAATTCAAAGTGGCTGGAATTCAAATTGAAGAACCTAAAATCAGTGCAATGGGACTGTTTCTGGGAGAAACAGAATGGGAAACACAGCCAGTCCAACTCTTTCTGCTCTGCTTTAGTGACCAAATCATTCTTCCTGTGGAACAGTGGCCATGAGGGGACATCACACTTTTCCCATCTTTCTGTAAACTCATAAAACTCAGCTTTAGATTCATTAAAATTTGCCTGGCTCTAATATTTTTGTATAAATTAAGAATTTCAAGGTCTGGAAAAAATAAATTCAGTTCTTCCAGCTCAAGAATGTGCAATAAAAATTATACATTTATCTTTAGAGAAAAATAAAGCCCTAAATATTTTTGACATATTCGCATCTTGGAACACTTGGATGTCACATTCTGTTTTATATTCCATGGAAAGAACTGTCAAGGCACAAGGAACAACAGCATCTCCCAGTGAAGAGATCCTCAGCACATCCTTCCCACAGCTGGGAGTTGAGCTGCTGTGGCCAAGGCATGGAAACACTCTCAGGAAAGGATACCTGATGGACACATCCTGCTTTTCTGTGCATGCCCAGCCTAGGAGGCAGAATCAGTCAGGGTATTTGCTAGATCTCAGAAGCTGCTGAATTGTCACTCAGAGAAATTTAGTAATTTCCACAGCCTCCATTTACTGGGATGTCTGGGGGACAGCAATGGATTTTTTTCCTAAATAGTTCTGTCAAGTACCTGTGCAGCCAAATGCTGTTCAGTCACATTTCCCTTCACTGAATAAACAGTTAAAATTTTGAGTTTGCAATGTTCACTGGACATTTACCTGCCTTCCTGCATAAATATGAAATCAGGCCATTTTCTCTTGTTTGTTAGATTTATTTTTGATTCAAGGTAGAAAGGTCTCTCTAAAAATCTACTTTCCTACAGGCCCACACACTCCTGTTCCTCCTCCTTGTTCATCCTGTGCTTCATCCACAGAAGGATTTGAGGGAACCTAACTCAGGCCTGTTTTAGAGAAGCAATTTAATATGGGATAATCACTGAGGGGCAGTATCTTCCTAACTGAAAGAGATTTCTTTGCTTTTCTGTGGATCACTTCTCCCACATTAAAAATAAAATTAGCCTCACATGCAAGCTATTCCCTGAGAGAAGGCAGAATGATATGGATCATCTCCCTTAAGTCATTCCACCAAATAACACAGCAAATAACAGGCTGGTTGTTTCTCAAGTCAGTTGCACTGCACAAGACCAAACAGAAGCTCTCCATAATTCTCAGTTATTTCAGGTTAAAATTAAGTTTAGTTGGGTTTAACAAACTCATTGATAAACCCTGCAGTCTGTGAGTGATTTCTACTTTTTGTCATGGAAAAAGGTTATTTTCAGTAAGAAGCATGCCAGTTGTAGGCATGCCCTGTGAAATGTGTTTGTGATTACAAATGTTGGTTTGTTGAATTAAACCCATAATATGAATTCAAATACATGGCAGTGTTTGAAAGAGAGGGATGAGTAATTCTAATGGAATGAAAAAATTAATCAGAAATCACATTTAGGGGTACAGATACCCACTGAACTCACATATTAACAATATGGTAGTTCTCATTCTAATGAAATAAAACCAAAACAACAGAAAAAGATGAAGTATCTTCAAATCTGAGAGATAAGAGTGGTGAAGACTAGGGCTTGATCTAAAATCCGCTGGAGCCAAGCAAGCACCAATAGTCAACTTCAGCCTGATTTTGGATCAAGGGCCTAAGTCTTTTTAATGAAGCACATGGAGATGTGAGTATGAAAGCCTAAACAGAGAAGAAAAGAATTGAAAGAGCTCACTCTCTACATATTTGTATGCACATACATATACCCACAAAACACAGGCTATCATTTCAGTTTACAACAATTTTATTTATTGCAGCATAGCTAATGTCTCCTCTTTAGTTAAAAAAAAAGGAAATAGGTAAGTAGTGTCTACTACCAAAGATATACAGAATATTGAAATTATGACTACACTGGACATCATCACTGCAATTGAAAGAACAAAGCAGAGTATGCAACACAGCCTATGAACTAAAAACCAAATAACTAAAAAAAATGGAGTTGCTACTATCTATGGAAGTACTTTCTGAATAGTGGACATGGTGTTCAGATAAGAGTTTTTGTCAGTGACAGGAATCTTTAACACTGAAAGATTACATGGCTATGCCAGGTGTGAGGCAAACCATCAAATAAAAACATGCCCAACTTCCCCTGGCTTGCTTTGGCTAACAAATTGTATCACCACTGCTTTCCAGTCTTTAACCAGTTAATAAAACTTAAGACACATCAGTGGCTTTGTGGGTTATCAGCATCCTTGTCCAATAGGGCTTCTTTGGTTCTGTTGCAAAGAGTACTTCACAACAACCTCTTTTTGCAAGAATTAGGAACTGTGTCTGAGTTACAGAACCAGAAAAGAGCATCAGGGGCACACTGGTGTTACACAGCTCTAGAGAGAATTTAGTAGGGCTTCACTCAGTTTCATTCATCGAGGTGGTGACACAGGTACACTTGAGCACAGAGTACACAGAAAGCGCTCGTCACACAGAGACCAGGAGCTTTCCTTCCCTTTCCAGGCCTAGTCTATGAGGGGGAAAAAGCAAAGGCAATGAAAAAAAAAGAAAGGAAAACCAAGTGAATTGCTCCTAGCACAAGTCAGTCACTTCTGTTTTATTAAAAACTTACAATTTTTCCTCTGTCTTCACTGTCCTTTAAAAGTTTCTATAGCAACCTACAACGGCTTTAATACTTTCAAACAGCAGCCGCTTAACAGAACAAAGGTAAAAAAAAAAAAACCCAAAACAAACAGAAATTAACCACGAGCCGAGGAGGGGGGAGTAAGGAGCTACTTGGAAGTGTAAGATTCCACTACTGCTATTTGTGGAGGCATGCAGCGAGCCGGGGAGGAGAGGCAGCTCTTACCTGCTTCGGACAGGTCGCGCAGGGAGGAGCTGAGCGCGCTCCGCTTCAGCCCCTCGCCGCCGGCGTAGCTGTCGTCCAGGCACGCCCGGGGCAGGGTTCCGTTCCCGGAGTCCTTCTTCAGGCTGGAGCACTGCGACATGCTGGGACGCACCACCCCCTTCTGCTTCTCCAGCTCGGCTGCAACACACACGGGGGCTTTTACAGGGGTGTTTGTGGGCATGAAACAACCCAGAACGTCCCACAGGGAGTTTCACCCCTCTACCCACAGCTGGATTTCTCTTTTGGGAAAATGGGATAAAATTTCATCTTCAGACACTCACGGGACTACCAGCAAAATGTATCGGTTTGGACCATGACTTCCTTACTGACCACAGGAATTGCAACCCGGAAATGAAGAAAAATTCAATGAAGCTTATTGGAAGAGCCATCATTGGGAATTTCAGTGTGAGGTAAATTGCCCTTAAAATTCCTGCTGTAATTTGTGATGCAAATCACAGAGCCAGCTCTCCTCTGTCCACATTATCCCTAAAATTCTTACAGGAATTTATAGTACAAATCACGGATCCATCTTTCTTCTCCACATTATCCCTAAAAATTCCTGCAGTAATTTATACTACAAATCACAGACCCAGCTCTCTTCTGTCCAAATTATCCCTAAAATTCTTCCTGTAATTTATGCTACAAATCACAGACCCAGCTCTCCTCTGCCCATTGTTATTTGCAGCTTGTCCAAGATGAATTCCACTGCAGCTACACTGCAGTAAATAGTAGTCAATGAACTCAGCCGGGGCTTAAGGCATTATTGGCTTTTTCCTTCTTCTCAAGATAAAGTCACAGAAAAACCCACATTATTTTGAACTTTTACAGAGTTCTAATGTGTTATACTCTTATACTTTTTATTAATGGTAATTTTTAATTTAAAATTTAAATTTTCCAAGGGTAATATTACTTTTTATTATTTTGATTAGCTGGAAAATGCTCCATTATATGTACCTTTGTACTTACACTCTATTCTGTGCTTTTCCATTTCTTGAACTTCTGCAATTGATTCCCTCAAATCATCTGTAAACTTCTTCCTGTCCTGAGGATTTGGTGCATTGAAATTTATGAGTACTTTGATATCTGCTCCTGGAACAGCTGACGTGAGCCGAATGCCATTGGGATAATCTGGAAGAAAAAGGCAAGAAAAACTAAGCTCTGATTAATACAATTACTTTTCTTTTAATAAAAATACCCACAAAACCGGAAAGCTTTTAGTAATATTACCACAGAGGATACAAAGTCAGAGAAATAAAAGTCTGACAGCATAAAATTAGAATAAAAATCCCTAAGGTACATTGGAACAGCCTAACTGTCAAATACTGAACAAATACTGAGAGATATCTTTATGTAGCTGCTGCCCTTAAGGCACAATATGCAATATATATCAAAAACAGTAGGGAAAAAAAAAAATCTAAGGGGATATTTTTTTTTCATGGAACAGATCCCATGATCACCTTATCCACTTGTGACCAAAGTTTTGCTGAGTGTAAAGGCTACTTGAAGACATTTCAAATGCTACAAATGATCTTTTACTTTTAACTCACCATTTGCGGGTGAGTTGACACACAAACAGGTACAGATTTAGTATTTCCTATTGGATTGTTCTCCCTGTACATGCTACTTTCCTTTTTTTCTTTAAAATGAAATTAAAAGTATCTGTGAAATCACATACTGAAGAAGTAAAAGGACTGATTTGGTTTTTTCACCCTTCTTTTGACCCATATGATGGACTTTTAATAAAAGGCAGATGTTTCAGGAAACTGTCTTTGCCTCTTTTCTAGGTGTACTTCTGAAGTTTTAACAGCTGGTCAAAAATACCTCCTGGTTGAGACAGAATGTTCATTTACAGAAAGATACTCAGAATGAAAATATGTTCTGTGTTGAGAGCTTTGTAACAAGCTAGCTCCGAGCTAAAGCTCACAGTGAGATTAATTTGACCAAGATAGAAAATGAGGGGAGCTGCCTTCCAATTAAACTGTGTCCTTGGCCCGCGGATGAAGTAATGCACCGAGCAGGTGGTGGAGAAAAACAGCCTGGGAAAGTAATAAGTAGTTATACCAAAATAGCACGTAAATAGCTGATAGCTAGTTAGCCAATGGTGAGCTGGGATTTTGCACTATGCATGAGCTAATTAAAAGGTGTATAATAATCGGTAATTCGGGAATAAAGACGAGACTTGTCGATCATCATATGGTGAGCAAGTCTTCCTTCTCCATCAAATGGTGACCCCGACGTCGACGACTACGGACAGACACGGCTGCCACGGATGGGGAAGTAGGAGCGGGTCCTTCTGAAGCAAGGGGGGGGACGGCAAACGACATCTGCGGGTCGCGGCCCTAGGAGCTATAAATATAGTCCTAGCCTACGTGCTGCCGAAGTCTGTAAGCCTTGCAACAGCGCTGATTAGAAATGGAAAGGCAAGCAGCATATGATTTATTTATTTGCTTTTTAAAAAAGCGGCAGATTAAAGACATGGACTTGCAGAGAGAGCTCCCACAGTTGTTAGATTACGGGTACGCTACAGGGTTGTTTTTCAACCCCCATACGGTCCATGAGCTAACAGAGTGGCGTAAGTTCGGGACCAGGAGGGCGGTTACGCGCACCGCGGGACAGCCCGGGGCAGACGTGGAGGCGAAAACGCGTATGCCGGCGGCGCTCCCGGTGCTGCGGCGGCGGAACGGACGGAGCGCTGCGGAGGCGGCGTACTCGGTGCCGGCGGTGGTTACGCGCACCGCGGGTCCAGTGACACACGCGGTGACAAAAACTCGCACGGCAGCTGTCCGTGGGGAAAGCGCACAGATCGTGAGGGAAGTGCCGGCCAGGGCCAAGCCGGCCAAAGCGAGACGCGGCAGCCGAATAGGTGCTAGCGGCGGTGGACGCGCACCAGTAACGCGAAACCCGAAAGCTGGAACTAGGAGGGCTTTTTCACTTTTTGCAAGCGCACAAAAGCACCAGCGGTGTGGGACGTGCTCCCGCTGGCTGCGGGTGTTGGCGCAGAGCCAGGGGGAACCAGCCCGAGCGGAGATCCAGGCCGAGCGGAGCCCAAAGGAGATCGGGGCTGCGCGGGTCCGGGCGAGAGCGTTCCTTTCCGCACCCCCGGGATAGCGCAGACTGAGGCTCTGCCGGAGCACACAGGAGACGGGCGCGGGCAGACATTCCTCAAAGCACCGCCCTGTCACAGCTGCCTAGCAACCACAGCAGACAGCCCATCGCAGCAATTCAAACAAGTGTCTGAGAAAAAACAGGTCAGGAATTTCCTTCAAGATCAGGATAGAAAACTTCTGAAAATTCACACAGTGCTTCATCCAGATGTTATACGGGGCATTTCACCCAACTGTTCCACAGACTTTACAGTTTGTTTACCAGTTTTTTTTGTAAATGTGTTTGCTTTTCTAAAAGTGATTGAGTATTTGGGTTTGATGGCTTTGAGTTTGATGACTTCATTTCCTTTCCCTTGCCTGAGGCAAGAACAACCTTTTAGGGGGGCAGAGTCTAAGTAAACTTCCTAGTTTCTGTTTGGACTACATATGAGAAGATTTAAACTGTAATATTTCTGTATACTATGGGCTTTATAGTCTTTGCTTTCTTCTATTCATTAAGAGATGGCATTAGATAAATGGATGTAAATGTGCTAATTATTTTGACTATCCTTAATTTAAGTGAAATTATTTGTGTTTAAGATTATCTGTCATCTTTTTCAGTTTTGTTTTAAAATATCTATCCAAGATTCAAAGTTTTAAGAATTATTGATATTAAGTTTATAATCTTTGTTATTTTTAGTTTTTGTAAGTAATGCTGATAGATAGTGACTGTTGTTAATACTAGATGAATACTTTGGGAAGGTTGTCTTAACCCCTTCAAGCACTTCTTGTTAAGGAGTTTTCAGATTTTTGTGATAAGAATTATTATTAAGATATTGTTGCAGTATTTACAGCCAGCTTTCATGTGTTTTTCTATTTTTTTGTGTGATCACCTACAAGACACGTGTCTCTTCAGGATCCTGTCTTTTTATTTCCTAACTATTTTGATGTTTCTGAGGGTTTTTATCCAAATTGCCAGTTTTGTAGTTCTTTTAATTATTATTACAGGAATACTCCAGCAGAGAATTCAAGAAGTTTGCTGTGTTTGGAAAATCTCTGTCTTGACAGAAACTTCAGAAGGATTCAATTATTTGCTGGTTTGATTGGTTTGTAACCCTAAGGTTTCTTGTTTATAACAGTTGTTTTTAAAAGCCCTGTTTAAAAAATGTGTTAAGTGACACTCACCAATTAGAGTTTGGGCTCTGGCCAAGCTCTAGCTCTATTTGGATGGAGTGACTGACAATCAACCCAGATGTTTTCTGCATCAAAAAGTATTCAAGTCCTTTTGACTTGGCAATTTGACCATCTATGACAGCTGAGCCATTTTCAGAGGTGATTTGGAGAAACATGAATCCAGACATGGTTTCTCCAATTCTCTGTCATTTTAAAGTTTGTCAGCTGTCGCAGACTCTGGGATAAGAGTTCAGTGTTACAGTGTTTAGTAATTTTTTTATTTTGTATGTGTTGTTGACTGTGTGTATTATCTAAATTAATTCCTAATTACTTTTATTTTAACATTTCTTTATGTAACATTGCAAAATGAAACCAGGACCCATTTTTCACCTCCAAGATTTTGAGAAGATTCTTCAGTCCTGCAGGGATGTGGGATTTGTTTGTGTTTTAACAGGTGCCCTGTCTCAGCTTGAAAAGAAAACGGGGGAGCTCAGGGTATTGGAGTGGCTCTCTCCACCGCTACAGCAACAGAAAACTGTGAGACTGAAAATTGAAATGATTGCATCCCTCATAAAGAAAGGATGTTTTAGGGCAATCCAAGTTACAGGAGCAGAGCCTTCCACAATACGATTGCCCATTAAAAAGGACACGCTTGACTGGTATTTGGTGAACTCTGGGGAGCTCCAGGAAGCCCTTTTAGGAGCTGGAGCTGTCGTGGAGACTGGGAAACTGCATCCTAGTCCCCTCCAGTGGATGACAGAATGGGACTGGATAACAAAGCCCATTCGGAGTCTGTCACCATTAAGGGGGGCTATCACGGCCTTTACGGACGCTGGTAAAAAGTCCAGGAGAGCAGCCGTGACATGGAAACAGCAAAGACAGTGGTGACAACATTTGTTAGATGCAGATGCCAGGGACAGTCTACAGACATTGGAACTTTTAGCTGTAGTATGGGCAATGATGAATTTAAAAGGTCCTTTGAATATTGTGACTGACTCCCTTTATGTAGCAGGAGTAGCTGCCAGGGTACTATACTGGGGGAGGGGATATCTTTGTGTTTCCTCTCCAACAGGACCCTTGTGGATCCCCGCGAAGTGGACTCGAGCTGTACCAGATGCTGAGGACCGTCACGGCCTTGTCACCGGAGGACAAAGAGAGGGTGCACAACAAACTGACGCTGATATTGCGACCCTATTTGCAATGCCTCCAGCCCTACTCTAACGACACGTGACGTGCCTGCATTCATCTTCCTGACGATTGGATCGAGTGGTGTCAGGACCTTACGGTAGAAGTAAAAGCCCCTCAATCACAGCCATGCTTGGACTGTGGGGACAATAAATGTGCTGCATGGATCGTGCTAGACTGTGGAGGCTGTAATAAGGTGTTTTGGTTGGAGCAATCGACCGTTCGGCAGAACTGGTGCCCAAGCTGCCGATTCTCCTGGAACTTGCAGAACTTGTGGCAGCGAGCACTAAGGGATTTTACAGGGCTTGATTTGGGAGGATCGTTAGGCTTATATGAAGCCCCGGAGCAAATTATTTTGGCATATGTTACTTGGCAACTTAAGACCTTGTGTGAGCGAGTAGAAAAGCAAGTACGTACTCACATAATAGCTTCGCGCTGTCGAAAGCTTGTGGCCCTCACACAGACATCCATTGTTGGACTGATTAAAAAAGACTGTGGAGTTGAGGAGGCACTAGACGACTGCATCAAGCAACTTAAGTCCTGTTCTTTTTGCTCCAGAGGGACTGCCAAATAGGGCAACCCACATTCTGGAGCGAGCTGAAACAGGTAGTAGTAGCCACACTTTTACCTGGAGGGGCAGCGATTAAGGCCATGAATTTGGCCAAGCAATTAGGCTGCTGGGCCAAAGACGAGCTGAACGCCACCTCCCAGGTATTGGACATGCTGTCTCAAGATGTACAAAGTGTAAATCACGCAGTATTGCAGAATAGAGCAGCAATCGATTTCTTATTATTAGCTCAAGGCCATGGTTGTGAGGAATTTGAGGGCATGTGTTGTATGAATTTATTGGATCATTCTGTATCAATACATGCAAAAATTAAAGAGCTCCAGAAAGGGTTACATGCCCTGAAAGAGGATGATGGATTGGGATCAGAAGGATGGTTAAAGAGCCTGGGACTGGGCCCTTGGCTGAGAACAATGATCATGTATGCTATAGGGATATTAGGTGTGATAGTATTGTTAATGCTTGTATTACCATGCTTGCTTAATTGCATACAAAGAATGGTGAGTCAGACGATAGAAAAGGCTTGGAAAACAACACTTCTAGCCCAAAAAGAAAACGGGGGAAATGTTGAGAGCTTTGTAACAAGCTGGCTCCGAGCTAAAGCTCACAGTGAGATTAATTTCACCGAGATAGAGAATGAGGGGAGTTGCTATCCCAATTAAACTGTGTCCTTGGCCCACGGATGAAGTAATGCACAGACACAGGTGGTGGAGCGGGATAGCCTGGGAAAGTGGTGATAGTTATACCAAAAACAGCACGTAGATAGCTGATAGCTAGTTAGCCAATGGTGAGCTGGGATTTTGCACTATGCATGAGCTAATTAAAGGGTGTATAATAATCGGTGATTCGGGAATAAAGATGAGACTTGTCGATCATCATATGGTGAGCGAGTCTTCCTTCTCCATCACCAAGTCACCAGTCAGAGGTCCCAGGAACAATGAAAACGACAAAGAGGAGAGCTCCAGAACACTCCCAGCTGCTCCCTGCTCCTTTCTCATGAACACAACTTCATTGGAAATATCTTTTTCAGAAGACTACTTAACTCCTGATTAGAGACCACAGTAATGACATTAAAGCTATACAGAAACTTGTGCAATAACATGATAGTGTGTAGTTTGAAAATTAAATGCATAGCTAGGTATTAAAAAATACTTTCCAGAGATTGTTTTCTTGTCTCTGTATCTGGCAGAGGTCAAGTAGCTTTAGTTGCTGATCAACTCTATGTGATTAAAAAAAAAAAAAACTAAAAAAAAACAAAAACAAAAACAAAGCACAGTCCAGCCACTTTCAGTCTTCAGTAAACCCCATCAATTTCTCCCTGCTTTGTGCTCCTGGTCATTACAGGTGGGACTGCGGAAGAGCCGTGCCAGCCATAGAGAAGAAGGATCCTGCTTCACAGGGAGGAAGAGAGCGTTAACACAGAAGCACTCCCAGTCCAAGTATCTCCAAAGTGTCCTGGAGGAGATGGAGCTCATCCGGAGCTCCGGGGATGGGGAGGTTGAAGAAGCCATCCTGTTCAGTCAGGAGCTGGAGAAGGAGCTGGAGAGCTCTCAGGAAGCTCTGGTCAGCCTGGAAGATTGCAACTGTCACCTGAAGAGGGAGCAGGCAGAGATGAGGAGGAAGGTGGAAGAGGCCAGACAGGCTGTCCTGAACAGTCTTGGCAAAGTGAAGGAGCTGGAAGTGAGAGCTAACGAGGTGCCACATCTGCAAATACACATCCAGCAGCTGGAATCACAACTGCAGCACTACAGGTAGGTTGGAGTCTGACAAAAAGTGCCTATAAAATCACTGGCTTGGGGCACAAGTGAGTTTGAGAATCTCTGGCTGGGGCTTATTAGATGTCTCCAAAACACCTTGTGAAATCTGGCCAGAGGGAAATGAGAAGCTGCTCATGCATTTTCTTGGTAGGGGTCTTTAGGAGATGTGGGAGTCTTCCAGGCAAAAGTCAGGGTGCAGATCTACAGAGAGCTGAAGTTACTCTTCAGACACACAACGACAGAACTCAGCATGGTAATGCTTCAAGAAAGCCTCAAAACAAATTGCTTACAGTCCTTCAGAAACCATTTCCAGCACACTTACTTTTTTTGCTGCCTTTCCTGGTCCTTAGGTCCCATCCCAAGCCATCTGTAATCAGATGGCTGAGTCTCCATTTCATATAAAAGCTCTTCAGCTTGTCCTAGGAATTGGGGAAAAGCACACAAGGACAACTTCTGGCCAGTGGTTTGAAATTGCTGTGACTTCATTGCTTCTTCACTGACAGAACAGGTGATAGAGGAGAGAAGCTGAAACGTTCCTAAACCCACAAGAAAATAGAGTGGGAATCTGAAAGAAAAACCACTAGCCAACTAAACCCCACTTTTGCCACAGCATAAATAAATGCTTGCAGAAGTCAGAAAGTTGGTCACAAATGTAATAGTCCACTGCTCTTGTTGCTTTTGTTGAGGGGAAGAGATGGGTTGGCTGAGGCGGGGAGAGGGAGGGACAGCTGGGAACACACAGGGTTCTGTCACTTGACAAAAGTGTCACTTGTCCTGTTGCTTAAGTCTGGCTGGGTTTCAGTTGCTGTTACCCGCCCTGTTGAAGTCTGGCTGCGTTTCAGTCACCACTCCAGTGAACAGTTTTCCCCCTTGCCAGGTGCCACACAGAGTTTGTGAGCAGGGTCTGGATTTGGCCAGAACTAATGCTGCAAGGTAGGGCTGGAGAGGAATGGGGGGGATTTGGGTGTTCTGCAGGAAGCACTGCCAATTGCAGATATCTCTCCTGAGAATTCACCTTAACTGGCTTGGTGAGCCACAGGTTTCCTCCAGCTAAAGTCCACTTTCTTCCAGAGAGGATCATATTCAAGAAAGAGTCCAACCTGTAAGCTTTACACACTGCTCATGTTTATAGTTTCATATTTATCAAGGAAATGCTTTCTCCTTTTAGGCTCAGATTTTAAAAGCTCTTTTAGCATCTAAATCCCTCTTCTAGACCTTCATCTGAGACCTACTTGCTATCACTTAGATCTGAAATCCCAGCCATGACCTTAAGTTATAATCCCTAATGCAGGAAACAACAGTTTGCATTTAGTCAAGAAAGTGTTTAAGTACCTGCAAGTGATTAAATGTTGTCCTGAATTGGAGTGTGTAATTATAATCACCTATTCCTGATTTCATATTCCAGATTCATATTCCTGCAATCTGTATGACTTAAACATGAACTTCTTCTGAGAGCACAGATTCCTGTGCCAGGGTTTGAACTGCCCCTGTCACATCACTGGGTTCCTAAACCAGCCTAGTTGACCAAATAGTTCATAGTCCTATTCTTCAGGTGCCCATCCTGATCTTCCTACTCTGATGCGTGTGCCAGGTTTGTGTCTGGACTATCTTTCAGCTTTTACTTTTTAATCCCTGTCAAGTTAGTGAGTCAGCTCAACTTTAAAGGTACATTTCAATAAATTCCTTCCTGAAAAGCTTGAGTTCAGTTCATTTCAGGGCAAAAAGACATCACAAGAAATTGTATACTTACCATTGGTGTTGTATCAAGAGTGTGTAATTGCCAGTGCCTGATGACAGGAGAGTTTAGGAAGTCAGGCAAGTCCCATTTTTATGCAGTGCCCAGGGATTTATTCTCACAGGACAAATCATTGGTCACTATTCCCTAAACTCCCTTTTTCCCCCGCTGTAAGTTCTGCTGCAGCACAAGGTGACATCTTCCATGTTCTAATGGAGTCCTATGATTTTAAAGTGTTGTTCCTAAAAATACCATACATTAAAATATTACTACAGTAAAAATGTCACATCTACTGCTTCTTTCACCCATTGAGCCATTTGCCCTGTCAGAAAAGGAAACTGGATTGGTTTGACAGGAATTGTTCTTGCCAAATATGAGTTGGCTTTGTTTTCTATACTAGATTGGAGGTGGCTTAGAAATTGATTACTTAATAAAGTGTCCATATTCTTTTTCTCTGTAAGAGCATTGGAGGTGTCTTGGTGGGAAAAGACAGCTTTTGCTAAGGAAGGCAGGAGCCTTCCATGAAATGGACAATGTCAACCCCCTCCCTTCAAATTGCTATAATTTTGAAATTAAAAAGTTCTCAGTTAAAGATATGGGAATAGGAATAACAGTTCTTTACTAGGAAAACTGAAAATACAAATGCAACAGTACAAACGAAAAAACCCCAAAACCCACAGCCAGAGTCAGAGCAGGACCTGACACCCTGTGGGTCAGTGTAGCAGGCCCAGGGGCTGCAAGGCCTCCTTGGCGGTCAGACGCCTGAGCCTAGGAAATGCCAGGTCAGCATGACTGGACCCTAGCAGCCCCTCTCTTCCGCCTTTCCGACCCTGCTTATCTCTCTGTAAGCCCATAGGTCACTTTCCCCTGACCCTTTCTCTTGGACAGTTTTCAAAAACCGCTGATTCTGCCCGGTTCGGCAGAAGAGCTGTCACTGGGAACCTTCGTGGCACACCTGCATAAAGAATCCTGTGGAACCCCACACGGCCTTCTCCTCTCTCTCCCTGCGTCTGCTGCTGCAGCACCTAGCAAGCCACGAGCTGAAATCACTGAGCTGATAATCATCAAGAGCTGAAAATCACTATAGCTTGCCTAGGCTGCTTGAGCCTCCACTGAGTTATCCTGGCTCCGGCACCCTGCTGGGCATCAGCCTGGTGGGAAACTGCCGTGATAAACTGGCACCCAAACTGAATGCTGGACCTGGCATTTCAGAGGAGCAGCATTTCTTCTTGAAATTGTCACTGCCTTTGCTCACCAGACATCCTGGAAGAAGAAGCCCTCCGTTTTAGCAGGACTCTTCTGAAAGGCTGTCAGTCGACCCTCAAACCACTGACATCTGGGCACAAAAAGTGCTCGAGGAGACTGATTCAGCACACTACCTGCTGGCAGACCTTTGACCCACATCTGGCTGAAGAAGTGTACGTTTTAAAACAGCCTTTCTTGCACGCAAAAAACTTTTTCCTTGGGTCCTTTTTTATTTTTTTTTTTTCTTCTCTTTTTTTCTGCTGGCAGGGAATGGGAACATGGGATCGAAGCTCAGTATGTTAAAACAATCCCAGAATGAGAGAGATTTATATTTACTAATCCTAGAAATCCTATCTTCTAACAACTTTTCTTTTTCTAAAGGTAACCTTTCAAAAACTAACCTGAAAAAATTTATAAAATGGATTCTTTCCCACTTTCCGGATACTAATACATACACTACCACTTTAGACTCCTATTGGGATAGAATTGGGACCACGATATATAAGTTTCACACTAACCAAGATTTTTCTGTAACTCAGTTTATCCCTATATTTCACATTATAACCAAAGCCATAGAAAAAACTAACAAAAAACCTGTAACTTCAGTGCAAACCTTTTATGAACAAAGTGCTAACTTATTTGTTTCACCAGAACCCTTTCCTTCAAATGCTAATCGCGCTGATAACATTCCTTCACCCTCCACTCTTCCCCTGGTTCCTAGTGTCCTGCCGTCCCCCCTCCCCTTGTGGCGCCTCCCCCACCCCTGCCGTGCCCAAGGCTCCTGCCTGTGTCCCCCCCTCCCCCTTGGACGTGAATTCCACTGTGCAGCCCGCGGCATCCTGCGAGCGACCTTGCTCTGCGTTATCTCCGAGTGCAACTGCGCCTGTTTCCGTTTTGGCTCAGAGAATTACTGCCTTTCCAGTAGATTATAAAAAGGAAAAAAGGGGCGGTGCTACTACTAGAAAGACATGGGAACCTATTACAAATAAAGAACTTGTACAAAAGAACATGGTAGAAGTTCACATATTTTTAGAAATTCCCTAGAATCTACGTTCTCAGCACATGTTCTGGTACCCCGCGATATTAAAAATATTGCCCAGTGCCTCCTTTCTCCTGCCGAGTACATGCTTTGGGAAAGGCATTGGAAAAAGCAATTAAAAACATTATCAGATAACTATGCTGCTGATGCTGATAAGTCAAACCTTACACTCGAACAGCTGGCTGGTGAAGGGGATTTGCAGAAACCCTCTCACCAAGCTGATACCTTACCTAAGACAACACTACAAGACATGGTTATTGCAGCAGAAACCTCCTTACTTCTTACCCCTGATGACTCTATTTCTACCCAACACTTTTCTAGTATTAAACAAGGAATAGATGAAAGCTTTATCAAATTTGTAGATAGAATTAAGGATGCTCTGGAAAAACAGATAGAGAGCACAGAGGCAAGGAAAGAACTGTTGTGTAAGCTTGCCATGAGTAATTCAAAAGAAAAATGTAAAGCAATTCTGAGAGTCTTACCCTTAGACACAGAACCTACCATAGAGCAAATGCTGGAAAGCTGCACACGCCACCTGTCCACTGAAGATACAGTGGCCCAAGCAGTTACTAAGGGTGTTGCAGAAGGAGTTTCTGGTGCATATGCAATAATAGCTTCTAAAGACCAGGTCCGCTGCTACAACTGCAGAGACTTTGGACATTTTATAAAGGACTGTCCAGAGAGGTCACCTACCAGGTACCCTCGCAATTTCTACCAAAGGTCCCAGAATCAGCAGTACTATCAGCCGCGTCCGGGAAACTTCCAGTGGAGAGTGGTGGGGCCCCAGGCAAGGACACCAAATCAAAGGCCATCCACAGCCAGTCACGCAACATCCCAGGAGATTCCAGACCACATGAGGAGGACCCAACACACAGAGCAATACCGAGGGGAACCCGCCAGCTACTGGTAACTGCTATGTCCATTGACGTTAAAAATGACAAGGTTTATCGTGTTCCCACAGGCAAACGTGGGCCAAAAGGTGGTCCTTCTAACATCCTAATTATAGGTGATATTCTCCGTAGCCCAAAGGAAGTATTTGTTGTTCCAGAAGTACAAACAGTGTACTCGGGACAAGAAATCTCTGTCCAGGTGTACTGCACAGACTTACCATTTTTTCTTACAAAGGGTACTCCGTTTGCACAAGCCTTTTTACTCCCTAAGAATCACAGGGAACAGCTTCCTCTCAACCCCACAGCAATGTGGACACAAGCTGTGGGACCGAGTAAGCCTGTCATCGAGTGCAGTGTTACCTGCAGAGGAGAAAAGATCCACCTACCAGGGATGCTGGACACCAGTGCAGACGTGTCCATCATCACCCGCTCAGAATGGCCAGCACACTGGGAACTACAACCTGTGGCAGGCATGATTACAGGGATCGGTGGAGCTACAGTTTCCATGCGGAGCAAGAACTACATCCTTGTCGAAGGGCCTGAAGGCAAGTTGGCAACCATCCGCCCATTCGTGGTAAGGGACCCCCTCACCTTGTACGGATGGGACATTTTATGTCAGTGGGGTGCTTCCCTATGTATATTCCCAGTCCGGATTTCTAACTGGGGCCACTGAGGAGCGCGCACTGCCAGACACTCCTCGTCTCACCTGGAAATGCCATAACCCGATCTGGATCGAGCAGTGGCCCCTCTCTAAAGTCAAACTGCGCGCACTACATGCCCTTGTGGATGAACAGCTCGCCAAAGGCCACATCGTAGAGACCACCAGCCCTTGGAATTCTCCAGTCTTCGTACTACAAAAGCCTGGAACGGACAGGTGGAGGCTCCTCCACGATCTTTGCAAAATCAACGAGGTCATCGAGGACATGGGTCACCTCCAGCCTGGCCTGCCCTCACCATTGATGCTGCCTAGAGACTGGACACTTGCTATCATTGATATTAAAGACTGTTTCTTCAGCATCCCGCTGCATCCCCGGGACGCCCCACGGTTTGCCTTCTCCGTCCCCTCTCTTAACAGAGAGGCTCCACTCAAAAGATATCATTGGCTTTTTCTTCCTATAGGTCTCAAGTGCAGTCCCACTCTATGCCAGTGGTATGTTGCTCACATCCTGTCTCCTGTTCGGAACCTATTCCCAGACGCAATCATCCATCACTATGTGGACGATATCCTGGTCTGTGCACCAGAAAAAACGTACTTGGACAAAGCAGTTAAAAGGACTATTGAAACCATAGAAAAGGCAGGATTCGAGATCCGTGAGGACAAAATACAGTACACCAATCCATGGACTTACCTTGGACTCCAGATCCGGGAAAGGACCATCGGACTCCAGCAGCTCGCCATCCGAGACAACCCAAAAACTCTGAGAGACTTACACAGTCTGTGCGGATCCATCAGCTGGGTATGTCCACTGCTAGGAATTACAACAGAGGACCTCGCTCCACTGTTCAACCTTCTTTGGGGCAAGGAGGATCTGGACTCTCCATGCACTCTAACACCAGAGGCCCGAGATGCCATCACCAAGGTCCAAGAAGCCCTGTCTTCACGCAAAGCCCATCGCTTTGAGCCCAGCCTGCCTTTCCAGTTCGTCATTCTGGGAAAAGCACCTTGGTTCTATGGACTGATCTTCCAATGGGACACTCAACTTCGAGACCCTTTACTAATACTGGAATGGATCTTTACAAATAACCAACCCACAAAGACAATTACCACCTTCCAAGAAATTATGGCACATTTAATAAAAAAGGCTAGAACTCGCCTCCACTCCCTTGCAGGGTGTGAGTTCACATGCATATATTTGCCAGTGACCACTGGGGACCTGGAACATTTGCTCCAGACCAATGAAAATCTCCAGTATGCCTTAGACAGCTATACAGGCCAAATTTCAGTACATATCCCAAAACATAAGCTTTTTAATTGTGATGTAACCTTTCATCTGACCCCAAAATTAATCCAAAGTAGAACACCTCTCAAAGCTCTAACCATCTTTACAGATGGCTCAGGGTCATCCCACAAGTCAGTAATGACATGGAAAGACCCTAAGACCCAAAACTGGGAATCTGACACGGAAATAGTGGAGCGCTCTCCACAGATTGCAGAATTAGCAGCTGTTATCAGAGCCTTTGAGAAATTCAAAAATGAACCTTTTAATCTGGTCACATAAGATTCAGCTTATGTTGCTGGCATAGCTATGAGAGCAGAACATGCTCTTCTAAAAGAGGTTTCCAATCCAAAGTTATACCAATTGATTTCTACATTAAAACGCTTAATTTCCCACAGAAAACAACCTTACCATATAATGCACATGAGGTCACACACTGACCTCCCAGGTTTCATTACAGAAGGGAACAGGAAAGCAGACACCTTAGCCATGGCAATAGAGACTGCTAATGTCCCTAACATCTTTGCCCAGGCAAAGTTGTCACATGCGTTTTTTCATCAAAATGTGCCTGCCCTTATCAGAATGTTCAAGCATTCAAAAGATCAAGCAGAAGCTATTGTTGCCACATGCCCAAACCGTCAAAACTACCAGATACCATCTATGGGGACGGGAGTTTAAACAGGTTTAAACAGCTGCCAGCTGTGGCAGACAGATGTAACCCACTTTGCACCTTTTGGAAAGTCAAAATACTTGCATGTATCGGTCGATACATTTTCAGGAGCAGTACTTGGATCAACACAACCAGGAAAAACTGCGCAGCACACCATAAAACATTTTTTCCTGGCCTTTGCTACCCTGGGAGTACCAAAGGAGATCAAAACAGACAATGGACCTGCCTATACCTCTCACAAGTTGAAAGAGTTCTTCAGTGACTGGGGAATAGAACATAAGACAGGTATACCTGCAAACCCCACAGGACAATCCATCCTAGAAAGGACGCATCAAACCCTCAAAAGAGTCCTCAATCAGCAATAGAGAGAAACAAAAATCATTTCTCCAGTTGAAAGACTTTGCAAGGCTCTCTATGTCATCAGCTTCTTGAACTGTACAACATCAGAGCCTGATCCACCAATACTTCACCACTTTGCACATACCACCCCAGCAAAGCTCACTGAGAAACCACCTGTGCTCCTGAGTGGGAGGCAGAGCTGAGGGAGTGCCTTGGAGGGCACCAGTCACCCAGGTGCCCTCACTGCCACTCAGGCCTGAATGAGAAATTGAATCACTTTCCATTAAGGTCCCCCTAGATGGAAGAACCAAGACACAGGAGACAGCAAGTCTCTGGAGGCAGCCAAATCTCTGAACAAGATGCTGAGTGATCTGGAGAGGTGCCATGGTGAGTGCATTTCCCTCATGCTGCCCCTGGGACTCAGCAGCTGGGGGCTCTGGCTGCACATCTGGACACGCCGTGTGCGGCACAGCGGGAAGGGATCCATGGCAGCCTCGCTGCCCCGCTGCTGCTGTTGCTGCTTTGACACCCTGCAGGGCTGTTTCCCAGCCTGGCCTGGCTGCAGCTTCTGCCCAGCCTCTGCAGGAAGGCATTTGGCATCTCCTGCCAGGGAGCCCAAACTTCACCATGGGCCATGTCCACCCTGAGTTACCCTGCAATTTCCCAGTCTCCAGGCAGATCACGAGAGGTGGTGGTTTGGAGAAGGGAGGGGCCTGTCCAATCCCAAAAGCTCATCTGATTTCCTCATCCTTGTCCATGACTTTCACCAGTGTTAGCTTCTGAAGACGACACCTCCCCATGGGGAACTGTCCCATCTGATCCATCTGTCCCTTTTCTTTCTCCAGCGATGACCCAAAATCTGGCACAGAAGGTGGCTGTTCCAGGATGAAGCAGCGGCTAAGTAGCAGCCTCTTCTGCAGGAGAACAGGCAGTTCCAGGCACTGGCACAGCAGGTGATTGCTCCAGTGTCTCTTGAGAGGGCCTGAGCCTGTCCCCTGGGGCTGGGGGAGCTGTGACGGGGCAGGGAGGGCCAGGGGTGGCAGTGGCTGCTCAGGGATGGCTTTGGCCCATGTCCCTGGCAGCAGCCACTGCCCAAGCAGCTGCGCTGCCCCCGGGCTCTCCTCCCGGCCTGCTGGGCTTTGTTGGCTGGCACAGCCTGTGCCAAGGGCCGGCAAGGTGCCTGCAGGCCCCAGCTCTGGGGGAAACAGAGAACGTCTTGCCCGTATCCACCGTGCTGCCAGCTCAGCAGTGCAGCACAGCACGGGCTCACGCTCCCCATTGCTCCCACAGATGCAGCCGGCACCACAACACGTGTTCCCAATGCCCAGAAGGGCCTCGGAAGGTGTTGCTATTTTTGGAACCCTCTGTTTGCATGGGATAAGGGCAAGTTTGGCTATCTGTTTCTGCCAGGAAATTATTTGAAGAGCTCATCCGAGCCTTGACTCAGAGCTTCTCCATTGCAGTTCATGTTGTAATAAATAGGTGTGATTCCTGCTGATAAAATTGTAAAGTAATCAATATTAATATAATAATTAATATTTGGAAACAGTAGAACAGTTAGAAGGTGTAATGCCAAGGAAGAAAGGGAGAGGAGGGGCTCCCCCCGTTCTCCTGCAGATGTTCAGAACAGGAAGAAGAAAGAGATAAGTATTACTGAATTTAGTTGGAAGAGAGGAAAGTTTGGTTGGACATCCAGGAAAATGTTAATTATAGGAGATTTATTGCTTTGATGCTAGAACATAGTATTGGCTTGTATGATATTAGCTTTGACTTACATTATACCAGCTTGTTGCGCATGTGTAATCCAAAAGGTGAATCAAAGGACATCGAGGGAGAGGAGAGGCCTTCATCAGAGATGACCCCAAAGAACAGTGCAACCACCTAAAAAACGGTGGAGCATGCGTGGTAAAACTGATAATGAAGGTGGAGATACAAGTGTGACAAATTGAAAATGGGAGGAGATGGTGATGATGTACAGTGTAAAAAGGAGAATTTTAGGCTTGGCAATTTGTATGTGAGGGGACAGGGGTCAAGCCCTGCCCTCCGTACCCCTCGTGTACCCCACACGATTATTTTTCCTTATGTGCTATTATAAGAACCAAATTATCCCTTATTATAACCAAATTATATTGTCAATATTTTGAGTGGATTCAATTTCATATACTTTTCAGCTACTTCATTAAAATTGCTGCAACATTTAATTTGCTTGGTTTTCTTTCATGATACAGTAATTGGAGAAATATAACAAAATTTTTGACTGTAATTCAGTCCTAGAAGTCAGTTTTATACCCCTCCCCTTATTTTCTATTGTTATAGCATATTTTATTACCAATGGGTTCCTCCTTTCCCCCCTGTGATGTTGGTTTTGCCCCACTTGTCCATCTCTCCAAAGACCTGCCCTTTTTTTCACTCCTCCCATTGCATGTCAGTCCCTCTCCAAGCCTGCCCCTTGCTCTAGAAACTTCCCTATCAATTTTGTATCCTTCGGAATCCCATTGGTTTGTTTAAGTTCTTCCCCTCCCCTGTAATCCCCAATTGGTTTAAACCTTGTATTCCCCGCCTGGTGTTCCACCCTCAGTTTCTCCCAATTGGCTAAAGATTGTGTCCTGCCCTGGGACCCTGCCAAGTTTGTAAGTTGGTGTATGCCTTTAATGCAGTGTTGGCCTGCCCCTGATGGTCTGTAGAGTAATCACCTTAGGAAAACATAGAGCAGACCTCACCCTGTTCCTTGTCCCTACCCTCAGGGCAGTCCTACCCCCAAGGCAGTCCACCTGTGCTGTAGAGCAGCTGTGCCCTGCAGCCACAGCCCAGATTCCACAGTTTTCTGGGGGCAGCCCAGTGCCACTGTGGGTGTGGGCAGCTAGTGGGGCTGAAGAAATGGGGCAGCACAGCACTTCCCAAATCAGCTCTTCTGTTGCAGTAGAGAGATGCAGCTGTGACCAGATTGTCCTGGTGGTAGCACCAGCAAAGCCCACCCGGCAGCAGCACTGCCTGAGCTCCATGCCCAGGAGCAGCTGTGGATGGCCACGGTGTGGGCAGGCAGGAGCCAGGCAGGGGCTGCTGTGCCCAGCGGTGGGGCCCCGAGGGGATGGGGGAGCCCATGCTGAGCATCCCTGGGCTGAGGGCACATTTCCTTCTGTGGGATCATCTGGGCCTGGACCTGAAGTGGCACAAAGGGATATTTTGGAGTGCCTGATGAGGGTTCCAGGAGTCCCGGATGTTTTAAATGAATTAGCTTTTTCTGATTAATACTGAGAATTTATTCCATAATTAAAATTCAGTCGTAGAAAATCTAGAAGCAAATATCAGATTGGCCCTGAAGCAGGCTAACAGCGTCAGGTGAGACAGGTGGGGCATTTCTCTCCCCTGTGCATCACGAAGGGACAGCTCTCTCAAAGTCTTTTTTGTCCATTTCCAAGCTCCAAGCGGTGTGGAGGGCAGGAGTTTTTCTGCTTTCTTATGGTTGTTTTTATCCTTTTTGCATATTCATGTATTTTTTCCTTTCTTGCTGCAGCTCTTGCTGAGAGTTTCCCCAAAACTGGTAAAAAATTCACTTTGTTAGAGGAAAATCTCCTGGAATATGCATTCTAGGAGGCACACATTTATCTTATAGATGATGCAAATCGAATGCACATTGCTGAGGTTTGGTCAGACAAATAATCTTCTGGAATCAGCATTTCTGGGGACGAATATTCAGGCTAGGATTTTGGTGCATGTTGATTGCCCTGAACCCTCCTTTGTTATGCTAGGATTTTCATTAGGCGAGATTACTGTAGTCTCAGCATGAATTTGCGCATACAATCTATCAGAATCCCTCCCTTTCTCTATTAATTTATTAAATTTGTACTTTTAGGATACACTTTGACAAAGCTTACTTATTTTCTAATTTTATGTTTAGTATTTATAAAACTTGACAACTACACTTTCATACTACTAGTCAGGGTATAAAATTAACAGCTCTTCTCATAAGGTAGATTATTCTAAATCTTTAATTTCTTTTCTTTGGATTGTCAATTATATTTTTTTATATCAATGCATGTGCTTATTGTAATGTAGATATATTTTGACTCCATAGTCGTTTAAGGCTGGTAATATTTGTAAAATAAGTTTTTCATGTTTTCTTATGTTGCCTGCTAAAATGTGTCTTTATAACTGTCTCATGTTCTTGTTTTCTAATTCTTGAGCAATTTGCTTTATTCTACTCTCAGGATTTATTTCTTCTCTATCTCTTGCAGAGCAAAAAGTTTTAATATATTGCTTACAAATTTTGCCATTTTATTCTTTTTGCTCTATTTCACATTTTCTTCATTGCAGTGTTTACTACTCATAGTGCACCTTCTGAATTTGTTAAAATTATAGCGTACTACACTAACTTGGTAGTGTGCATATGGCTCATTCTTTTTGGGCTTGGATAACTCATACAGTGACAATAATCCTCTGCAGTTTTAACTCTCTAGCTCTCTCAAAGCCCCTTTGGGTTGCAGCCAAAGGGCCAAGATGTGTATCTTCTTGGTAGCAGAGCTTACACCTTGGGATCTAGTCACTGGTGTCCTTCGTCTCATTCTCAGTATTTACTTCATAAGATTTATAAGAGCCTTTTAAATTGTTTTTCAGGATTTAGGATAGCATCTGCTTATTTCTAATTATTATAATTTTATTTCTTTGACATTTTAGCTCTAAAGTTGTAATTAGTCTGTACACTTCTCTTTCTTTCAGCTATACTTGGCTTTTTTCCTTTATTTTAATTTGATCCTTATTAAATATCTAACGGCTTTTGTTATATCCTATCTGATTTAATGTTACTTTTAGTGTTTCTTGGAACTTAAATCTGGTTTGTATCTTATATATTTATTTTTTTCCGATTTTTCACGAATCATATTATTGTTCTAATATATTCTTTACAGTGTTTCATTAGCTTTTACTTCTATTTCTTTTCTCTGTTATAACAAAAGCACTAAAATATTTTATTTTTTGAAATAAATTTGCATATCACACCTTAAATATTCAGTTCACTTAAAACAACCTCATGAATAATACAGTTTAAAATAAAATATTTTACTTCTCATAACAATGGGTTTTACAGCTTACAAGCTTAGGTATTAACATGCATCAGTCTATTTTACTTCAAGGAGTAGTGGTGACTTTTTAGTGAGGTTTGGCTGGTGTTTCTGTTGGTGGATTTACAGGTCTTCTGTCCTGTCTTTCTTTGCAGCTGAACCTGCTGGTGAAGGTGGTGCAGCTTCCCAAGCCACGTCCAGGACTGAGGCTCTGGGAGATGCTGAGGGTAGGTCAAGGCCTTTCCCCTGGGAGAGCTGCCAGCTCAGAGCCCAAAGCTGGGCCAGGGGGGCATTGCTGCAGGTGCCAGCACAGAACCATGCACGTGTGTGCCCTCGCCCTGTGTGATTCCCTCACCGCTCCTGCGGCTCAGTGGTGCCCGTGCAGATCAGCAGAGATGGCACAAGCTTCTGTGGCTGTTGAGTTACAGGTGTGTCTGCAGGGAGGACTTGTCCAGCTCCTTTGCTGATTCCTACACAGAAGCCTGGCAACCATCGCAGGGGTGAGTAGTGTGTCCCTGCTGACCCCACAGGCTGAGCCCTGCTTTTGTGGGCTCTGTTCCTGGGAAATGGAATTCTGTTGCTCTAAGGTCCTCCAAAAGGGAAGGACCAAGCTACAGGACACCAGAAACTCCATGATCCATCCGAAAACATGAGGCAAATGCTGAAGGAAATGCAGCAGGCAGGAGAAGGTGGGTGCATTTCCCTCGTGCTTCCCCTGGGACTCAGCATCTGTGGGCTTTGGCTGCACATCTGGACACGCCGTGCCTGGCACAGTGGGAAGGGATCCATGGCAGCCTCGCTGCCCTGCTGCTGCTTTCACGCCCTGCAGGGCTGTTTCCCAGCCTGGCCTGGCTGCAGCTTCTGCCCAGCCCCTGCAGGAAGGCATTTGGCATCAGCTGACAGGCCGCCTAATTGCAGCACAGGACTGAGATCCCCTGCAATTTTCCAGTCGCCGGGTAGAACAGAAAGGGCACCAGTTTGGAGAAGGGAGGGCCCTGGCCTTCCCAAAAAGTTTATAGGAATTTCCTGATTCTTAGCCATGTCTTTGACAAGCATTCCCTCCGGAAGGCGCCACCTCCCCAGTGGGGAACAGCCCCACCTGATCCAGCTGTCCCTCTTCCTTTCTCCAGAAGTGGATGCAGAGGCTGGGCATAAGGCGGCGTTTCCCAGAGGAAGCAGTGGTTCCGTGCCAGCCTCTGCTGCAGGAAGAGAGGCGATGCCAGGCACAGGCACAGGAGGTAATTGCTGTGCCTCTGGGCCTGAGCCCTGCTGAGGCTTGAGCTGCCCTCTCTGCTGCTTGGCAGTGCGGGCACAGCCTGGACTAGAGTGGCACAGCCCAGGAGAATTATCCCGAGCAGGCTCAGGGCACTCGGGTCCTGAGCAGTCCTGCTGGGGTCCCTCCTTGGGAGACATGTCCTGAAACCTGGCAGTGACTGTACAGGGTGCCCACGGTGGGGAAAGGACAGAGGGGGAGAACAAGGCTGCAGTGTGTCCTGAGAGGGCCTGGCTGTTTGCCCTTGGGATCTGGGAGCTTTCCCAGCAGAAGGAGGACAGGAGGGACAGAGGGCGGGATGGATAGCTGTGTCACTGCCTGCTGCAGTTTTCCCCGAGGTTTTAGAGAGGATTTCCTCTGTGTCTGAGGGAGTGAACCCAGGGGCCCTGCGCTGCTCCAGCCACCCCTCCCTGGGATGTTGCTGAGGGCAGGGAAAGAGTGTGGAGAGTGATCAGGAGCCAGCCCAGAGCTCCCCAGGCCCCTGGGCAGCTTTGGCCATATCTATTCACATCTGGCTCCCACAGCCTTAGCTGACCGCCGTGCAGTGCCCAGTTCCCTGTGGCAGAAGGGGATCCCAGCACACCCTGGAAAGTGTTCTCATCTGTGCTCCGTTCCAGATGAGGTTGCTGGGAAGGCTTCTCCATCAGCTTGGATGAATAAAGTTTTCAAGCCCTTGGAGCCTCCTGCAGGTATGTTCTCAGTGTGCCACCAAGGAAGAATTGTAGACAAGCGGGCAGGAAGCAGGTGACAGAAGCTTCTGTGGCTGTTGTGTTACAGATGTGTCTACAGGGAGGACTTCTCCAGCTCCTACCTTGGATGTTGCACTCAAGCCCAGCTCCCATCACAGTGGTGAGTAGTGTGTCCCTGCTGGCCCCACAGGCTGAGCCTTGCTTTTGTGGGATCCATTCCTGGGAAATGGAAATATTTTTCTCTAAGGTACTCCAACAGGGAAAATCCAAGATACAATAGATAAGATATCCCTGCAACCATGCAAACAGATTAGGCAAGAGCTGAAGGAACCCCTGCAGACAAGAGAAGGTGGGTGCATTTCCCTCATGCTTCCCCTGGGACTCAGCACACAGGGGCTATGGCTGCACATCTGGACACGCCGTGTCCGGCACAGCGGGAAGGAATCCATGGAAGCCTCACTGCCCCGCTGCTGCTTTCACGCCCTGCAGGGCTGTTTCCCAGCCTGGCCTGGCTGCAGCTTCTGCCCAGCCTCTGCAGGAAGGCATTTGGCATCAGGCGTGGGGCTTTGCTTGTGAGCCACTCAGGAGCAGGAGGTGGAGCTTCCTTGTTCCGGAGTGACCCATTATAGGTAATACTGAACAGGTGTGGGGCTTTGCTTTGTGAGCCACTCAGGAGCAGGAGGTGGAGCTTCCTTGTTCCGGAGTTACCCATTATAGGAGACCTCTGGGGAGCACGGCGACCCAGAGTGTGGCGAACAGGAGCAGGTAAACAGGGTCACAGCAGTTTGCGCAGCAGTTCGCGCAGGCAGGGCAAGCAGGTGGGGCTGCAGGTTCCAGCTAGCTTGGTGAAGTATTGTTTTATTGGTTGATTGATTTTGGGCTTTCTCCTAGGCAATGGTTTTAACCCAGTCAAAATCTGTGGTTGGTACAAGTGTACATGACCAAGTAGAGCCCTCCAAAAAGGATGCGTCCGTACAGACCCATTCCTGCCCGGAGTGTTTGAGCTTATCAGTGGCTTCAGGGAATGTTATGGAGAAGGCCTGCCTGAGGTGTGAAGAAGTGAATGACCTCCTTTCGCTAGTGGCTGAGCTTAGGGAAGAAGTCGAAAGGTTAAGGAGTATCAGGGATAGTGAAAAGGAAATAGACTGGTGGAGTTCAGCCCTTACATCTTTAAGGGAGGTCCACCAGGAGTCAGAGGGCTCATATGTCTTTCACTCTCAGGCAATAGAGGGGCAGCTGGTAGATGAAGGGGAGTGGAAATGGGTCCCTGCTCGGGGTGGTAATAACAAAAGTCCCTCCTGCCCCCCATCCGCTAGCCAGGTGCCACTTCAGAATAGGTATGAGGCACTGGATCTAGACAGCCAGAGAGATGATTTAGAGGAAAATCACCTACGCAGTGAGCCTCCCAATTATGACTTGCCTAAAAAAAGGATTACCACCTCTAATGTCAAGAAAAAAAGAAGGGTAATCGTGGTGGGTGATCCCCTTCTGAGGGGGACAGAGGGTCCCGTATGTCGACCTGACCCATCCCACAGGGAGGTCTGCTGCCTCCCTGGGGCCCAGGTACAAAATATCACTGAGAAACTTCCTAGGCTGATTCAGTCCTTTGATTATTACCCACTGCTGATACTCCAAGCTGGCAGTGATGAGATTGAAAAGAGGAGTGTCAAGGTGATTAAAAGGGAGTTTAGGGCACTGGGTCAAGTGGTTGATAGGACAGGTGCACAGGTAGTGTTCTGCTCAGTCCCTTTGGTGGCAGAGAAAAATAATGAATGGAATAGGAAAACGTATATCAGTAAGAAATGGCTCAAGGGTTGGTGTTATCGGCAAAATTTTGGATTCTTTGATCATGGAGCAACCTTTATGGCACCTGCTCTACTGGAATCAGATGGGGTACATCTCTCTGTTAAGGGTAGGAGGTTTTTAGCTCATGAACTGGCAGACTTTATTGAGAGGGCTTTAAACTAGGTTTGAAGGGGGAAGGGGATGCAACTGGGCTGTTTGGAAGCAGGCCCAAGGGTGGTAAGACTGTGTTAGGGGAGAAAGCAGCCCAGCTGAGATGCATGCATACCAATGCACGCAGCATGGGTAACAAACAAGAAGAGCTGGAGGCCATGGTGCATCAGCAGGACTATGATGTAGTTGCCATCACAGAAACGTGGTGGGATGACTCACATAGTTGGAGCACTGCACTGGATGGCTACAAGCTCTTCAGAAAAGACAGAAAAGGGAGAAGAGGTGGAGGGGTGGCCCTTTATATTAGGGAGGTTTTGGATGTCACAGGTATTGAGACTAATGATGATGAAGTTGAGTCCCTATGGGTAAAAATTAAGGGGAAGGCCAACAAGGCTGACATCCTACTGGGAGTCTGCTATCGTCCACCCAACCAGGATGAAGAGGTGGACAACTTATTCTATAAACAACTGAACAAAGTCTCAGGATCATCAGCCCTTGTTCTTGTGGGTGACTTCAACCTACCAGACATCTGCTGGGAACTCAATACAGCAAAAAACCAGCAATCTAGAAGGTTTTTAGAATGTGTGGAGGATAACTTTTTGTCACAACTGGTGGGCAAACCCACCAGGGGAGGGGCTATGTTAGACCTATTGTTTACAAATAGAGATGGACTGGTAGGTGATGTGGAGGTTGTAGGCCGCTTGGGGCATAGTGATCATGAAACTATAGAATTCTCAATAATTGGTGAAATAAGGAGGAATATCAATAAGATCTCTACATTGGACTTCCGGAGGGCAGATTTTGGCCTATTTAAAAGACTTATCCAGAGAATTCCTTGGGAAAGAGCCTTTAAAAACAAAGGAGTCCAGGAGAGATGGGTGTGCTTCAAAGCAGAGATCTTGAGGGCACAAGAACAGACTGTCCCTGTGTGCCGAAAGATGAGTAGACGAGACAAACGTCCAGTCTGGATGAGTAATGAGGTTTTGAAGGAACTTAGAAATAAGAAAAAGATGTATCATCTTTTTAAGGAGGGAGTGATTTCTGAGGAATTATTTAAGGGTGCTGCCAGGGCATGTAGAAAAAAAATTAGGGAGGCCAAAGCTCAGTTTGAACTCAACTTGGCAACTTCTGTTAAAAATAATAAAAAAAGTTTTTACAAATATATTAATGGTAAAAGGAAGGGTATAACCAACCTCGGTTCCTTATTGGATGGAGCAGGCAAACTAGTTACTAAAGATGCGGAAAAGGCGGAAGTGCTTAAAGTTTTCTTCACCTCAGTCTTTAGTGGTAAGACAGCTTATCCTCATGACAACTGTCCTCAAGGGTTGGTAGGTGGTGCCAGGGATCAGAATGGTCCTCTTATTATCCAAGAGGAGGCAGTCAGAGAACTGCTGGGACACTTGGATATTTATAAATCAATGGGACCAGATGGGATCCACCCTAGGGTGATGAGGGAGCTGGCAGATGAGGTTGCCAAGCCGCTCTCCATCATTTACCAGGAGTCGTGGCTCACTGGTGAGGTTCCAGATGATTGGAAACTGGCCAATGTGACACCTGTTTACAAAAAAGGTGGGAAGGAGGATCCTGGTAATTACAGGCCAGTTAGCCTGACCTCAGTACCAGGTAAGATAATGGAACGGTTCATACTAAGTGCTATCACACAGCACTTACAGGATGGCCAGGGTATCAGACCAAGTCAGCATGGGTTTATGAAGGGTAGGTCATGTCTGACCAACCTGGTCTCCTTCTATGACCAGGTAACTCGTCTGATGGATGCAGGAAAGGCTGTGGATGTTGTCTATTTAGACTTCAGCAAGGCCTTTGATACTGTCTCCCACAGCACACTCCTGGAAAAGCTGGCAGCCCGTGGCTTGGATAGGAGCACTCTTCGCTGGGTTAGGAACTGGCTGGATGGCTGGGCCCAGAGAGTGATGGTGAACGGTGCTGCATCCAGCTGGCGGCCAGCCACCAGTGGTGTCCCTCAGGGGTCTGTGCTGGGACCAGTTCTATTTAATATTTTTATAGATGACATGGATGAGGGCATCGAGTCCTTCATTAGTAAATTTGCAGACGACACTAAGCTGGGAGCTTGTGTTGATCTATTGGAAGGAAGGAAGGCTCTGCAGAGAGATTTAGTCGGTTGGATGGATGGGCAGAGTCCAACAGTATGAAGTTTAATAAGTCTAAGTGCCGAGTTCTGCATTTTGGCCACACAAATCCCCTACAGCGTTACAGGCTGGGGACGGTGTGGCTGGATAGTGTTCAGGCAGAAAGGGACCTGGGGGTGCTGGTTGACAGCAGATTGGATATGAGCCAGCAATGTGCCTTGGTGGCCAAGAAGGCCAACGGCATCCTGGCCTGCATTAGGCATTGTGTGACCAGCAGGAGCAGGGAGGTCATTCTCCCCCTGTACTCGGCACTGGTGAGGCCACATCTTGAGTACTGTGTCCAGTTCTGGGCCCCTCAATTTAGGAAGGATATTGAGATGCTTGAGCGTGTCCAGAGGAGAGCAACGAGGCTGGTGAGGGGCTTGGAAAACAAGCCCTACGAGGAACGTTTGAGGGAGCTGGGGTTGTTTAGCCTGGAGAAGAGGAGGCTTAGATGTGACCTTATTGCTCTCTACAACTTCCTGAAGGGAGGTTGTAGACAGGTGGGGGTCGGTCTCTTCCACCGGGCAGCAACTGACAGAACAAGAGGACACAGTCTCAAGCTACGTCAGGGAAAGTATAGGTTAGATATTAGGAAAAAAATTTTCACTGAAAGAATAATAAAGCACTGGAATTGTCTTCCCAGGGAGGTGGTGGAATCACCATCTCTGGATGTGTTTAAAAAAAGACTGGACATGGCACTTGGTGCTATAGTCTAGTTGAGATGTTAGGGCATAGGTTGGACTTGATGATCTTAGAGGTCTCTTCCAACCTCATGATTCTGTGATTCTGTAACTGACAGGCAGCCCAAACTGTAGCACACCCTGAGATCCTCCACTATATCCAGCCCTGCAGATTAGGAAAAGGGTGGCTGTTTGGAGGTGGAAGTGCTCTCATCATGCCACTGTAATCTGGCTATTTTCCTGCTCCATAAATTTCACAAATATTACCTCTGATGCCACCGCCCAAGTGGGAAACAGCCCCATCTGATGCAGCTGTCTCCCTTCCTTTGTCAAGAGATGGACATAGTGCTTCAGTGGAAGGTGGCAATTCCTGAAGGAAGCACTCCATCTTCGGTGTCAGCCCCTGCTGCAGGAAGGAAGGCGATGCCAGACATGGGCACAGGCACAGCAGGTAATTGCTGTGCCGGGCTCAGGCCTGGCCGGGGCTGTGTGGCTGCAGCTCTTCCCCCAGGGCCTGCCCTTGCCCGGCCCGGCAGCAGCCAAAGCTGGAGGCGCCTGAGCTTCCAGGCCTCTGGAGCTGGTTCAGAGCCCCAGGGAAACGGGACTGGTGCAGCAACGTCCCTGGCGCTGCAGCTGCTGCGGAGCTGGCCCTGAGTGCCCAGAGGCCCAAGGCACAGGAGCAGCCCCGAGCGGGAGCCCTGCCGCCAGCCCAGGGCCAGAGCCAGCCCTGGCTCCAGACTGGGCAGGGGCTGCGCTGGGTCCTGACAGGGCCTGAGCCTGTCCCCTGGGGCTGGGGGAGCTGTCACGGGGCAGGGAGGGCCAGGGCTGGCAGTGGCTGCTCAGGGATGGCTTTGGCCCGTGTCCCTGGCAGCAGCCACTGCCCAAGCAGCTGCGCTGCCCCCGGGCTCTCCTCCTGGCCTGCTGGGCTTTGTTGGCTGGCACAGCCTGTGCCAAGGGCCGGCAAGGTGCCTGCAGGCCCCAGCTCTGGGGGAAACAGAGAACGTCCTGCCCGTATCCACCGTGCTGCCAGCTCAGCAGTGCAGCACAGCACGGGCTCACACTCCCCATCGCTCCCACAGATGCAGCCGGCACCACAAGACCTGTTCCCAATGCCCAGGATGGCCTCAGAAGGGGTTTTTTGTCAGGGAACAGGCTGTTGGCTAGGGTTACTGGCAGGCGTGCTTTCTTTGGAGCTTGTCTTCATATTGTGCTGCATTGGAATCTGGTATTCTTGGAACAGAAAACAGTGAGTGTTTTGTGCTCTCCCCCTCCAACAGCTTCTTTTGAAAGTCTAACGTGGACAGGGAACATTCCCATTGAGGCTGCAGTGGAGTTGTGGCCAGTCCATGATTGTCCAAATACCTCTGCTGAGGGTTCTGCTGCTGCCCAGTGCTTCCATTGGCCTCTCAATTGCTGGGCCTTGTCCTGGGGGCCCCGCTGGGGCTCAGCCAGAGCTGGCTCCTACTGAGGCTGCCTGGCCAAGAGCAGCCCCAGGGGCACAGGGCAGAGGCAGAGGGAGGTGGGGAGGAGAAAGAGCAGGGCCGAGATTGCCCTTGAAAGGCAGAGGCGCTCTGGGGCCCGCTCCTGGCCAGGGACCCTGCCCAGAGCCGTGCCCTGCTGGTCGGGGCCTTGAGGGGCAGCTGTCCAGCTGGGCCCAGCTGTGCCAGCAGCTCCAGCCGTGCTGGGGAGCCTTGCCAGCTCTGGGCCCTGCTGTGCAGGAGGCTCCCTGTGTGCCACTGGCAGCTGGGTCCTCAGCCACCTCCTCTCTTCACAGGTGCTCGTGTGTATCTTCAGAAGACAAACCTACAAACAGAGGCAATGAAAACCTGATAGTTTACCCCAGCTCTTCACTTCTGCCCCTATCTGCCTTGCCATGGCTGCATCCCCACCATGCGGCCGTCCCAAAACCCACCCCTCCTCAACGAGACCCTCTGCCCCTGAGCCCCCTGGTCCTGTTCCCTGGCCAGGACTGAAGGTGGGCAGCCCTTGTCTGGCAGGGCAGGGCTTGTCCCACATTTTATGTTTAAATAAAGAAATAGAGTTTTCACAGTTATGTCCATGTGGTAGCACCAACAAAGCCCACCCGGCACCAGCACTGGCTGAGCTCCATGCCCAGGAGCAGCCGTGGATGGCCACGGTGTGGGCAGGCAGGAGCCAGGCAGGGGCTGCTGTGCCCAGCGGCGGGGCCCCGAGGGGATGGGGAAGCCCATGCTGAGCGTCCCTGGGCTGAGGACACGTTTCCTTCTTTGGCATCAGCTGGGCCTGGACCTCATGAGCCACACTGGGATATTTTGGGGTCCCTGCAGAGGCGTGCAGAGATCCCTCATGAGGCACAAAGGAGTATTGATGGCCTCTCCTAAGGTGTGCAGGGATCCCTCATGCGTTGGGCAGCAGGGTTAAATTTGAGGGGGTTTTTTACTCTTCTCAGCACAGCACAGGGACACTTGGCCGAGGTTTTGCCAAGCTGGGAGAAAGCCTCTTGCAAAGGCTTGGGCCCAGCCTGTGGGCACAGCGGGCGGGCGCAGCCCATCCCCTGGGCCAGTCCGGGCTGCTCAGGCCGGGCCGGGCCGGGCCAGGCTCGGGCCCCGGCAGGGAAGGGCCGCGGCCCTGGGCTCTGCTGAGGCTGCTGAGCTCCGGCCTGCCCTGTGCTGCAGCCCAACACATTGACAGCCATGGCCGTGCCCTGGGCCACCGCAGGCACCCGGGGCTACAGCTGAGGCCGCGCCTTCTGCCACTGAAGGGAGGCTGGCTCTGTTCCCTCACAGGGCACAGCTTAGCTCCCAGCACCTTTGTGAACCTGCCTGCCAGGGAAGTGCTGGGGGGCAGAGAGTTCCAACCCTTCTCACTGGGAAGTGTGTCTGGTGGTGTGGGGATTTTAAATTTTTTTCCCTCTAAATTTGTGTCCTGGCAGAGGGTTAAGTTTGCTTGCTCTCAGTAGGGTGCTTTTCTTCTTGGCAGTCAGTGGGGCTTCAATGCAGCCACGGTTGAAGGAGGATCTCTGGCCACTTGGGCTGTGGTTGTGGGACACCTTGGCTTCATCCTTCCTTTGGCTGTGATTTGCACTGGTGCTTGTGCAGGCATTTTATGGCAAGGGGCTTCAGTTTGTTCCTCTTGGTACCAAAAACCGAGAATAAACCTCTTTAACACCACTGTAGTATTAAGAGGCAGGCCTTACTTTCTTGACTTGCTGGATGCACAGGCCATTGGCATCACAGGGCCTTCTTGGTGGGGTCTTCAGATACCCTGGTGGTCATTGAAGAAGGAAGCTGATTTTTCTGGGAAAAAGATTGTTTCCCATGTGTAGAAAAGAATAACCTGTCACTTCCCCATCCCTTTCTATACAAAGTTATACAGGCAAGTGCATTCATATATCTCTATTTTCCTTGTCAATCTATCTATCATCTATCTTATTAATCTATTGTGGTGTTGCATTTCATTCAAATGGTATGCTCTGTCTCGAAAATGTACCCCTCAAAAATGTATGATTTATTCCAAGCTGTGTTCCTCCCCTGAAGTCTCATGAATCTGTAATCCCATTGGCCCAAATCTTATTTTGTGCCCACTTTGAATTTCCCTCTTAAGCTGTGTGAGGAGGACCAGATTCTCTCATGGCCCGTCTCTCCCCTAGGCTCCCCCTAGGCTCACTCTCCCTTTCCCTTTCCCCCTTCTCCCTCAGAAACCATGTTACTCTCGGAGCTGGGACCCCCAATAAACCCTCATCTAATCAGCACCCTCAGAAGCTGTGTGGAGTCTCCTTGCGTGCCTGCTGCTGCCAGCGAACTAACAGCCCAGGGAGCCCTCCGGGGACTCCCTGGGGAGCCTCACCCAAACAAACTGCTACAATCTATGAAATATTTCTATGTATGATATTTTGTTTATTTGCAAATTATGACACATCTCTTGAGAGCTGGAAAAGAATACCATCCATCTTTGAGATAGCAAAGCTTGGGTGTAGGAGCAAACCTGAATTGTGATTTCCTTCTTGCTAGACATATGCTGGATTGTTTAGATTGACTTTGAACCAAAATCCTGCAAAGCTGGAAAATGACTGGTGGCCATCACTCTGATATCCTTAAAAGCCCTTTTTTCATTCTAATTTTTTCATCTATGGTGGCTGGTAAATACCTGTCTTCCTTAAGCTATGTGCTGGCAATACTGGAGGTAGAAAATAACATAATGCTGCATAGTTTAGATACTTGATCGTTTTCTTGTGAAATCTTATGGCAGTATCTCCTGCCCCAAAACTAAAGCAGCAGGTCAGCTACTGAGCACAACTTACTGCATAGCTGCAGCTCATGTTTCTACAGTGGAAGTGGCTTTTTGTTCTTCTGCATGGGTATGAAACACTACCAATTGAAAGGCTGCCTACAGAGCAAAGAGCCTTGTTAACTGTTGCCTGGACTTTGGGAAGGTGGTAGCTGTTAGATCAATACCCAGTAAACTGCCGAAATTAATTTTTGTGACTACTCTCTTGTGATTTTGGCCTGGCTTCTTTAGGAGGTTCAATTTTCATTAGAAATGGCACAGTGGAGCCAGTGCTGCCTCAGGACAGGTGGAGCTGGGACAAATGGCACATTGATTTTGATCTCAACAAAAAGCCACCTGAGCTCCTCATGACAGCAACCCCACGGACTGGAAATGGATCCATTAAAACTAACTCTTCACAGAGCTTTTAACTCGAAGCTCTGACACATGGAGCTTGCTCAGTTCAGCCATGGAGGAAGGGAGTTTGAAGACAGAGAGGTTCAGCAAGGAGATCCATGTACAACAAAAGTGCTTCTATTTTAGCAAATGAAGTATCTTAGGATGTAAACCCTAATCCATACTCCAGTCTTATCCTTCCATTTACCCAAATTCTCTGTCTTAATTCCTTTGTCAGTAGGAAAATATGAGAGGGAAGTGTAGATCCTCCTTTCTTTCTTCAGCTGGGCAGCTTGTAACCTTGTCTTCTCCCACAAACAGGAGCAGACAAATGGGAATTTTGTCATGAAACCATACTTGGGAAAGTTTGCCCTGTGTTTGTTTTTGTCCCAAAGTAACTGAGATTCATCGGAGTATTTACAAGCCCTAAAGGATGGATTTATTTTGCTTGCTAGAATTTTGATTTTTTTAGACCTTTTCTGCTGCAGAAGAGCCTGGCACTTGCAGAACTCTTACCCCATGCACTTCTCCAGTGCTTTTTGCAGAGAAGCTTTGGGAAGCACTCAGGAAAAGTGCCATGTTCATGTGTGGTTTATGGAGCCCACAGGACAGGGAAATGTCTTTGCAGTGGGCACTGCCTTTTATTCCAAGGTGTAGAAGGATTCTTGGCTGAACAGGGCCATGATATTCCCCTGTGGGAATTGGACAGCCCTGGTCTGCAGATTACAGAGTTACTCTGAAAACCATGTAACGTTGATGGAGAAGGAAGACTTGCTCACCATATGATGATCGACAAGTCTCGTCTTTATTCCCGAATCACCGATTATTATACACCTTTTAATTAGCTCATGCATAGTGCAAAATCCCAGCTCACCATTGGCTAACTAGCTATCAGCTAACTACGTGCTGGTTTTAGTATAACTATTCCACTTTCCCAGGCTATTTGCTCCACCACCTGTGTCTGTGCATTACGTCATCCGTGGGCCAAGGACAGTTTAATTGAGATAGCAACTCCCTTCATTCTGTATCTTGGTCAAATTAATCTCACTGTGAGCTTTAGCTGGGAGCTAGCTTGTTACAAAGCTCTCAACATTTCCCCCGTTTTCTTTTTGGGCCAGAAGTGTTGTTTTCTAAGCCCTTTCTATCATCTGACTCACTATTCTTTGTATGCAATTAAGCAAGCATGGTAATACAAGCATTAGTAATACTATCACACAATATCTCTATAGCATATTGATACAGAATGATCTGATAAATTCATACAACACATACTCTCAAATTCTTCACAACCATGGCCTTGAGCTAATAATAAGAAATCGATTGCTGCTCTATTCTGCAATACTGCGTGACTTACACTTTGTACATCTTGAGACAGCATGTCCAATACCTGGGAGGTGGCGTTCAGCTCGTCTTTGGCCCAGCAGCCTAATTGCTTGCCCAAATTCATGGCCTTATTAGCTGCCCCTCCAGGTAAAAGTGTGGCTACTACTACCTGTTTCAGCTCGCTCACACAAGGTCTTAAGTTGCCAAATAACATATGCCAAAATAATTTGCTCCGGGGCTTCATACAAGCCTAACGATTCTCTCAAATCAAGCCCTGTAAAATCCCTTAGTGCTTGCTGCCACGAGTTCTGCAAGTTCCAGGAGAATCGACAGCTTGGGCACCAGTTCTGCCGAACGGTCGATTGCTCCAACCAAAACACCTTATTACAGCCTCCACAGTCTAGCGCGATCTATGCAGCACATTTATTGTCCCCACAGTCCAGGCATGGCTGTGATTGAGGGGCTTTTACTTCTACCGTAAGGTCCTGACACCACTCGATCCAATCGTCAGGAAGATGAACGCAGGCACCTCGCGCGTCGTTAGAGTAGGGCTGGAGGTGCTGCAAATATCAGCGTCAGTTTGTTGTGCACCCTCTCTTTGTCCTCCGGTGACAAGGCCGCGATGGTCCTGAACATCTGGTACAGCTCGAGTCCACTTTTCGGGGATCCACAAGGGTCCTGTTGGAGAAACACAAAGATATCTCCTCCCCCAGTATAGTACCCTGGCAGCTACTCCTGCTGCATAAAGGGAGTCAGTCACAATATTCAAAGGACCTTTTAAATTCATCATTGCCTATACTACAGCTAAAAGTTCCAATGTCTGTAGACTGTCCCTGGCATCTGCATCTAACAAATGTTGTCGCCACTGTCCTTGCTGTTTCCATGTCACGGCTGCTCTCCTGGACTTTTTACCAGCGTCCGTAAAGGCCGTGATAGCCCCCCTTAATGGTGACAGACTTCGAATGGGCTTTGTTATCCAGTCCCATTCTGTCATCCATTGGAGGGGACTAGGATGCAGTTTCCCAGTCTCCACGACAGCTCCAGCTCCTAAAAGGGCTTCCTGGAGCTCCCCAGAGTTTACCAAATACCAGTCAAGCGTGTCCTTTTTAATGGGCAATCGTATTGTGGAAGGCTCTGCTCCTGTAACTTGGATTGCCCTAAAACGTCCTTTCTTTATGAGGGATGCAATCATTTCAATTTTCAGTCTCACAGTTCTCTGTTGCTGTAGCGGTGGAGAGAGCCACTCCAATACCCTGAGCTCCCCCATTTTCTTTTCAAGCTGAGACAGGGCACCTGTTAAAACACAAACAAATCCCACATCCCTGCAGGACTGAAGAATCTTCTCAAAATCCTCGAGGTGAAGAATGGGTCCTGGTTTCATTTTGTAATGTTACATAAAGAAATGTTAAGAGTAATTAGGAATTAATTTAGATAATACACACAATCAACAACACATACAAGATCAAAAAATTACTAAACACTATAGCACTGAACTCTTATCCCAGAGTCTGCGACAGCTGACAAACCTTAAAATGACAGAGAATTGGAGAAATCATGTCCGGATTCATGTTTCTCCAAATCACTTTTGAAAATGGCTCAGCTGTCATAGATGGTCAAATTGCCAAGTCAAAAGGACTTGAATACTTTTTGATGCAGAAAACATCTGGGTTGATTGTCAGTCACTCCATCCAAATAGAGTTAGAACTTGGCCAGAGCCCGAACTCTAATTGGTGAGAGTCACTTAACACATTTTTTAAACAGGGCTTTTAAAAACAACTGTTATAAACAAGAAACCTTAGGGTTACAAACTAATTAAACTAGCAAATAATTGAATCCTTCTGAAGTTTCTGTCAAGACAAAGATTTTCCAAACACAGCAAACTTCTTGAATTCTCTGCTGGAGTATTCCTGTAATAATAATTAAAAGAACCACAAAACTGGCAATTTGGATAAAAACCCTCAGAAACATCTAAATAGTTAGGAAATAAAAAGACAGGATCCTGAAGAGACATGTGTCTTGTAGGTGATCACACAAAAAACATAGAAAAACACATGAAAGGAAAGTACATGAAAGTCGGCTGCAAATGTTACAATATACCAACAACAATTTTCATCACAAAAATCTGAAAACTCCCTAACAAGAAGTGCTTGAAGGGGTTAAGACAACCTTCCCAAAGTATTCATCTAGTATTAACAACAATCACTATCTATCAGCATTACTTACAAAAACTAAAAATAACAAAGATTATAAACTCAACATCAACAATTCTTAAAACCTTGAATCTTGGATAAATATTTTAAAACAAAACTGAGAAAGATGACAGATAATTTTAAACACAAATAATTTCACTTAAAATAAGGCCATTTATCTAATGCCATCTCTTAATGAATAGAAGAAAGCAAAGACCATAAAAACCATAGTATACAGAAATATTACAGTTTAAATCTTCCCACATGTAGTCCAAACAGAAACTAGGAAGTTTACTTAGACTCTGCCCCCCTAAAAGGTTGTCCTCGCCTTAGGCAAGGGAAAGGTAATAAAGTCATCAAACTTAAAGCCATCAAACCCAAATACTCAATCATTTTTAAAAGCAAACACATTTACAAAAAAACTGGTAAACTAATTGTAAAGTCTGTGGAACAGTTGGGTGAAATGCCTTGTATAACATCTGCTGTATGATGCACTGTGTGAATTTTCAGAAGTTTTCTATCCTGACCTTGAAGGAAATTCCTGACCTGTTTTTTCTCAGACACTTGTTTGAATTGCTGCGATGGGATGGCTGCTGTGGTTGCTAGGCAGCTGTGACAGGGCGGTCCTTTGAGGAATGTCTGCTCGCGCCCGTCTCTGCCTGCTCCGGCAGAGCCTCAGTCTGCGCTATCCCGGGGGTGCGGAAAGGAACGCCCTCGCCCGAACCCACGCAGCCCCGATCTCCTTTGGGCTCCGCTCTGCCTGGATCTCCGCTCGGGCTGGTTCCCCCTGGCTCTGCGCCAACACCCGCAGCCAGCGGGAGCACGTCCCACACCGCTGGTGCTTTTGTGCGCTTGCAAAAAGTGAAAAAGCCCTCCTAGTTCCAGCTTTCGGGTTTCGCGTTACTGGTGCGCGTCCGCCGCCGCTACCATTGGCACTGCGCTTATCGCTGCCGCGTATTCGGCCCCCGCGTCTCGCTTTGGCTGGCCCGGTCCCGGCAATCTGTGCGCTTTCCCTACGAACAGCTGCCGTGCGAGTTTTTGTCACCGTGCGCGTCACTGGACCCGCGGTGCGCGTAACCGCCGCTGGCACCGAGCACGCCGCTGCCGCAGCGCTCGGTCCGCTCCGCCGCCGCACTGCTGGGAGCGCCGCCGGCACCGAGCATGCCGCCGCCGCAGCGCTCGGCCCGCTGCGCCACCGCACCGCTGGCACCACCGCCACCATACGCGTTTCCCTCATGGTCCCGAACTTACGCCACTCTGTTAACTCACGTACTTTACAAGGATCTTGAGAAACGCCTTGTGCACACCCGCAAGCTAACAACTGCGGGAGCTCTTTCTGCAAGTCTATGTCCTTAATCTGCTGCTTTTTTAAAAAGCAAATAAATAAATCATATGCTGCTTGCCTTTCCATTTCTAATCAGCGCTGTTGCAAGGCTTACAGACTTCGGCAGCACGTAGGCTAGGACTATCTATATAGCTCCTAGGGCCGCGACCCGCAGTGGTCATTTGCCGTTCCCCCCCTTGCTTCAGAGAGACCCACTCCTACTTCCCCATCCGTGGCAGCCGTGTCCGTCCGTAGTCGTCTTACGGTCGACGTCGGGGTCAGCCATTTGATGGAGAAGGAAGACTTGCTCACCATATGATGATCGACAAGTCTCGTCTTTATTCCCGAATCACCGATTATTATACACCTTTTAATTAGCTCATGCATAGTGCAAAATCCCAGCTCACCATTGGCTAACTAGCTATCAGTTAACTACGTGCTGTTTTTAGTATAACTATTCCACTTTCCCAGGCTATTTGCTCCACCACCTGTGTCTGTGCATTACTTCATCCGTGGGCCAAGGACACAGTTTAATTGGGATAACAACTCCCTTCATTCTGTATCTTGGTCAAATTAATCTCACTGTGAGCTTTAGCTGGGAGCTAGCTTGTTACAAAGCTCTCAACATAACGTCCTCCAATAGGAACAAGATAGACCATGTGCTGTCCTCAAATAGTGCAACAAGGAAGAATGAGCATTGTGCCAGGATGAAACCAAATGCGCCAAGCTCATCGTGGGAGCTGCTAATTTGGCACACCTTAGCTAAAGATGCTTATAGTGTGACAACCAATCAGTAATTAAGATGTATGTGTGAATATAGCTACTTAACCAATCAGCATTATGCACCAGTGGCGTGAGACAGTGTATAGAGAAGGATAAATATGCCAAAGTTGCTTAATAAAGGAGGATGACATGCAGCCACATTGGCTGTGAGTGTCATTACTCAGCCGACTCTCCGTGGGACCCTCCTCACCAAGGAATTGTCATTGCTGTGGGCACTGGCTGTTATTCCAACACCTGTGTCATTTGTTCTACTGGAATCCATGTGAGAAAGGTTGTTCTTCGCCATTGAGATTTTTAGTGACATTTTTGATCTCAAACATCCCAAAGTTTTCCATCTCACACGTTTCTGATGCTGGTTTTTCCTTTCCAGTCTGTTGTTGGCCAAGGAAGATGCTGCTTAGATTCTGCAGGCCCCCATACATGGATACTGTTACAGGTAAAAATCGATCCAGCCAATTTAATAAAAATAAAAGATAAATTTATTCACAACCGATATGCAGCCACGACAGCCAACAATCAAGGACAGCACTGACCCCGGGATGGAAGCTGGGTGAACACAGATCCGCCTTCTATCGCACCCAATCCCCCCTGTTCACCAATGCCGCTTGGCAGAGTCCGTTCTTATACTCTTTTTCTAGCCCATGGTGGAGTCCCTTTGTCTTTCCTCAGGGTTCTTCATATTCATGATGCCTCTATTCTCCGTCCTGTGCTGGACAGAACCTTGTCCGGGAACTGATGTGTATCCACTCTTTGGTTACCGGAATCCCGTATGCAGATGTATGTCCTTGATGGTCCCCTCTGTCTAAGATGAACATCTCCATGGGCCATCATCGCTGGACCTCCTCCTGTTCACACCAGTGAGAACGACAATCTCCTGTGCCGGCTGGGTTCACTTCCTATGTTAATGACACTCCTCCTACCCGACTGCCAGCTGCGGTTTCCTCACCCTGTGAAGCAATCCCCTCTTCCCTTGCTACTGTGATTTCAAGGTTTGATATTTTATTCTTATAAATATATATATATATATATTCTATCAGCAGGAATTACCATAATATACATAACAGGTACCAAGCTGAAAGTTCTCCAGTGCTCCACAGCAGCCCAGTTATCCACAGGAGGGCCAAGAGCAGCTCCAGAAGCTCCAAGGGATTCTAACAGGTGAATTTCTGTCCCTCAGGAAGGCAGGGCTGGGTCTGAAGTACAGGGTCTGACTCTGCACCCAGCTTGGCATGGCAGCAGCTGTCCCACACTTTGTGGAAGGCACATAACATGTGCCACTTATAGTTCAGAACCGGCTTAGTCAGTCTTATAAACCTCTTAAAAAAAAACAAAAACAGAGTGGGCAAAAAATTATTTGTATTTAATTGGTTGGGGTGTTTTTGGCTTTTTTTTTCCTTGGTTCTTTGCTTTGGTGATCAGAGATCATGGAGGAAGAGACAGATTTTCTGTTCAACTTGCCTGTCAGTATGCAGGGGGCATGAAAAGAAGGTCAGCTTTTCACCAGCTGCTTAAGGAGCTCTAAAAGTAATTGTGCTGTCCCTAATCAGGGGGTGGGGGCACTGCTAACAGCCTGGATTGTCCCCACCTGTGTTCGCCTCCTTACCAAAGTGCTGTGTAGATCCAGATCCTTGTGCCTTGGCCCAATGGTGCAAAAATCCTCTCAACATCTATCTGTTTGCAAAAATTTGTTCTCATTAAGATGAAAAGCTGTATGGGTGGCCTGCAGCAAATGTTCTTTTGTTGCCTGGACCCCAGGCAGTGCTCACATCTAAATGACTTACCAGCCCCAAGCTGCTCTTAAGACTGATTTGATCAAAGGCACTGAAGCTCTGTTGAGTGCAAATTCTCCAGGAAAACAAGCACAGGAACTTGGATAATGTTGGTGGCAAAAGCAGAGTGCAGAGTTGAACCTCTGAGGACACCTCACTGCTGCCTCCCCCCACCCTTTTATTTTAAATTCATTTCATATTCTGAGTGCGCGCTCTTGCATGAAATGGGTCCTCAGCAAGGAGCTGCTGGGCCTCCTGGCTGTGTCCCTTTGTGCTCCTAGTGCTTCTTGAAATAAATGGGGCAGGAGATTTTTCTCCTTTTTAATGCCTTTATTAAAAAGAATCAGCTCAGGTGGGGAGAAATCAAAGGGTCGCGCCCACGCCGCCGGTGCTCCCAGGAGTGGCACGGAGGAGGAGGATGATGCAGCTGTGTCCGCTGGTCTGCAGACAGAGCTGGGGATTCCATCCTCACCAGAGATTAGGAGATTCCGCCTTTTTGGTCCAACACCTCGGGTCCTCTCTCTAGTCAACATCCTTTCAGGTTAGGGTGAGAAGCAAAAAGGATCCAAGCAGGCACTGGACTACGCTCCCATCCTTAGACATCACCTAGGTCCCCTAGTTCTATGTTGGCTCCTTGTTTTTAGGGGTTTTCCTGGAAAACTGCAAAATTTGGTGCAATGCATTTCTCATCTGCATACCAGCTCTGATGCCACTCCCATTCTCCTGGTACCTGCAGGGTCCCTGTGTCACTCCCTGGCAAGCATCAGGGGGAATATGGTTAATCACCAACCATTAACAGGTAATTGAAGAAGAACTCTTAACAATGAAGCTAACTTAACAGCAACTGGTCCAACTTGGTTTAACTTTGCAAGCTTAAACAAAAATAGATAAGTTTTTATTCATAACAGTCCCCCCTCTTTTTCTTTGATCAGGCTTAAGCTTAAGCTTGCATCAACTTACAGTTTTTGCCTGATTAACATAGAATTTCTTATATTTTTTGTATTGATTATAAATTTCCTGAGCACTCTGGTGATCATATTTACCCAACTTCATTACTTTTTTTTGGTTTTTTCAGGTTAATCTCTTTAGAGATCCTTAGGTTATTCTGTACAGCAGATATCACTATTTTAATTAAGGAGGGAAATAAGAACAAACTAACAAGTGCACACACTGTGAAGGTTGTAGTTTTCTAACTTTTTTTGAAAGTCCATAAATTATCCCACCAACTGGAATCAAGTACAGGAGTCCTTTTTTGATTTCTTACATATGCCAGTTTTCTTATTTCATTTAAGATGTCTCTCATGACTGCTACAGTTAATTTGATTTGATAAATTACTGTTTTGGTTTGGGTGAGTTGGTCATTAATGTGATTAAGAGCTTATGTGGTCTGATTCAATATTATCTCTAATATTGCTTGTAACTTCATAATTTGGTTTAATATATACCGTTTCTTCAATTTGTTTTTCCTTAAATCATCGTATATAGGGACTCTTGTACTTGATCTAGATTCTTTGGGAAATATAAAGAAAGCTTGTTTTATAATTCTAATGATGCAACTGCCAGACCAGTCTCTTGGCAATTCAGTGGATGCTGTGGTACCATTGACCCAAAACAGGTGTTTAGGGGTTTCCCGAAATATATTAGCTTTTGTTGTGCTCTCCTAATATTTAGAAATATCTTTTCCTTTGACCAGATTTACCAGGCTTGCTTTAGTAGCATCACGTTCAAAGCACCACCAGGCTTCTCCTACAGGGTACTCTCTCAGGAGTGGCTGCCTAAATGTGGCAGTGTTCTGGGCTGTGCAATATATTTTCTCATTCTCTTGATAAAGGATCAATTGGGAGAGGTTAACACAATTATAGTTTAAATTGGTGTGGACTCTCAGCAAGGAACTTACTTCTTTCTCATAGAGAGGTTGGTAGCACTCACTGCACGGCTCTCTTGGGCTCCCCGGAACACCACCAGCAGTCAGAGCCATTGCTACTACCCTTCCCAAGAGTCCGATATGGGTCATCTTGCACAGCTTGCCCACCTGGCCTTGCCTCCTGAGGATTTTACTGAGAAGAAGTTTCCAAGCTCTTTAGAGTCTCTTGCTCTTCTGGTTAAACCTCTCTTGATCTGTCTCTGCTAATTTGGTCTCTCCTAGGGGAGCACTCTGCAGAAGATTAACCTGGAGTCTTTGGTACTAAGTTGGGAGGACTTCACCAGAATTACTTAGTAACGATTTTTAACTTTTACAAATTTCTTGAAACACTTTAAGACATGTTATGATTCTAAACTTTTGTCTTATGCAGTTCATCAGTCTTTTTGATATGTCAACTTTAAGTCATTTGGTCCTTTTATAATAGTATATTCAGCTGAATTGGCTCCTGATGTGGTTGAATCTTGTCCTGAATTAGGGTGTGAGGGTGGTGTGGAATCTTGTCCAATACCAGAGGGAGACACTGACCAATCTTGTCCAATGCTCGGGGGTGGGACTGGTCTTTAATTCTCATGATGTGGGTCTAACCTTTTTCTCCGGTCCACACAGCAGAATTAGCGATGACTGGTACTTGAAAGGGGCCTTCAAATTTAGGTATTAATGGTCTACTATTCCAGGATTTTATCAAAACCCAGTCTCCTGGTTGATGTCATGTGCTTTTGTGTCAAGAGGGGAGGTTTGGGGAAGGTATCCTTTTTTTCTAAGTCTTTCTAGGGTTCTTCCAATGATTTCTAAATATTTTCTGGTAGCTTCTTCTCCTTCCAAATAGTCTCCTGTGCTATAGGGTGTTAACAAGAATGGCAGTCCAAACATCATTTCATAGGGTGAAATCTTTATATCAGACTGGGGTCTTGTTCTGATGCGCAAGAGCGCTAGGGGCAAACACTTTAGCCAATTCATTTTTGTTTTTTGATTAATTTAGTCAATACATTTTTGAGAGTTTTGTTCATCTGTTCCACCCTCCCAGAACTCTGGGGGTGCCACGGAGTATGTAATCTCCATTTTATTCTTAAGGCTTCAATTACATTTTGCAATGTTTGGGCCACAAAGTGTGGACCTCGGTCTGAGTCTATGGTATTCACCATTCTGTATCTGGGGATAATGTTTTCCAAGATTACCTTTGCTACGACTTGGGCTGTTTCCCTTTTGGTTGGGAAGGCTTCTACCCAGTGAGTGAGATGATCCACTATAACTAGTAGATGTTTGTATCCTTGTTCTGGGGGCATCTCAGTAAAATTTATTTGTATGCTTTGGAAAGATCTTAGAGTTAGTTCCTTCCCTCCAGGTGTTACTTTTCTCATGACTTTCTGATTTACTTTTTGGCAAATTAAACACCCTTTTGTGATTGCTTTTGCTAGGTCACATACACCTATGCACAGGTTATTTCTTAGGAAATGATCACATAGTCCTTGGACTCCCCAGAGGGTTAATTTATGCAGTTCTGTTAGCACTGTCCCGGCAAGTGCTTTGTTTAAAAACACCTATCCGTCTGATGTTAACTACTCCCCTCGTTGCCTTTGGTGTAACTTTAAATCTTTTATAGCCTTTAATTCTTTTTCACTAAATATGGGTTTTTCTCTTTCCTCCTCCTCGGGTGTGGTTACTGTTTTAAAAACTTTCACTGGATCCCCTGGTTCTAAAGCTGCTTCCTTTGCTATCTGATCAGCCAATCGGTTTCCTTTAACTTCAAGGCTGTGTCCTTTTTGGTGCCCTTTTATATCTACTACTGCTATTTCTGTTGGTTTCTGTAAAGATTCCAATACAGACTTGACTAGATTCTCATGAGCTAAGCTTTTTCCACTTGAGCTTAGATATCCACGCTCCTCCCATATTTTCCCAAATGTGTGTAATATCCTAAATGCGTATTGGGAATTTGTAGAAATGGTTCCCCGGTCTCCCTCCAATAAGTCTAATCTTCTTTTCAGGGCATATATTTCACAACTTTGGGCTGACCAGGTTTGGGGTAGTTTTCCTTTTTCATCAATTTGTAAAGTTTTTCCATCTATGATGGCATAACCTGAATCTCTTTTTCCACCTACTACCCTTGAAGAGCCATCTATAAACAAAATTCTTCCAGTTGTTAGAGGTTGATCTTCTAAATCCTCTCTTTCTTTGGTTTGGAGACTGATCAATTCAAGGCATTCATGTTCTAGACTCTCTATAGGCTCTCCCATAAGGAATTGTGTTGGATTGAGGGTGTTTGATGTGATGAATTCTAAATGATCTGTGTTCATTAGTATTATTTCATATTTTAATATTCTTGCATTGGTTAGCCACTGTTGAGCTCTTTGGCTCAGCACTGTTTTAAGATCATGAGGGGTATGTACTTTAATTTTTCCTTGTAAAGTCAACTTCTGGGTCTCTTCTATCAGAATAGCAGTTGCTGCTACTGCTTGTATACAAACTGGCCAGCCTCTAGCCACTGGCTCTAACAATTTGGAGATGTAAGGTACAGGTTTTCTGCAGCCTCCCCACTCTTGAGTTAGTACACCGTAGGCTAGACTTCCTTCAGCACTTACAGAAAGATCAAAGCTCTTCTTGAGGTCTGGTAAGCTTAGGACTGGAGCAGAAGACAACTTCTCTTTTAGGTTCTCTAGTTGTTGATCGTCTTCTGCTGTTCAAATTATGGGATCTGGGGCTACCAGCTTATCATATAAAAATTTCACACTTTGTGTGTATTGATCCAACCATAACTTGCAGTATCCAAACAGGCCTAGAAGCTTTCTCACATCTCTTTTTGTTTGTGGAGCTGGGAGAGAGAGGATGCCTGAAATTCTGTCAGGACTCAATTTCTTATATCCCTCTCCTATTATGTGCCCAAGGTATGTTACTTCTGATTGTACGAACTGTAGCTTCTCTTGGGAAACTTTTAATCTTTTCTCTCCCAGAAAATTCAAAAGTTTAATGCTAGTTGTTCTGACCTGATTTTTTCCTTTCCCTGATACCATCAGGTCATCAACATACTGCAGGATTTGTACTTCTTTTTCAGGAACAAACTGTTCTAACAAACCCTCCTAGGGATTGTCCAAAGAGATGGGGTGATTCAGTAAACCCTTGCGGTAATCGGGTCCATCTTAGCTGTTGTTTTCTTTTTGTACTTGGGTCTTCCCATTCAAAGGCAAACCAATCTCTACATTCTACTGCCAGAGGACACGCCCAGAAAGCATCCTTCAAATCTATAATAGTGAACCAAGCATGTTCTCTTGGAATTCAGCTTAGAAGATATATGGGTTGGGCACAACCGGATGTCTAGCAATGGTTTTCTTGTTTACCTCTCTTAGGTCTTGTACCAGCCTGCATTTCCCTTCAGCTTTCTTAACTGCCAGTACAGGGGTATTGTGTGGTGACATACAGGGTTCCAAACTTCCCTCTTGCAGCAATTGTTCAATAACTATGGCCAGCCCCCTCTTTCCTTCCAGGGAAATTGGATACTGTTTGACCCATATGGGTGAAGTATCGTCTTGCATTTTTATTGTTATCGGAGGAATGTCCCGCTTTCCTCCTTCAGCCCACACCTCTGGGCTTATTTCAGCAACATCACCTTGGGATAACTTCATTATTTGTACCACCATCTTCCCTTCTCTCGGGACAATTCCTACTCCCAAATGAACTTGTAGATCTCTCCCTAACAAACTTTTTTCTAGTTTAGGCAGGTAGATCAAATTTGCTTCACACTGCCTTGAGTTTCCGATTATTTTTACATTCTCGATCACTGAGGCTCTAAATGGTTTCCCTTCAGCCCCTAATACTTCACAAAATTTTCTACCAATTACCATACCTTCTGGTATTTTTTTGAGACAGGACTTATCTGCTCCTGTATCAACCAAAAATTCAAATTCCCTATTTTGGGTTCCCACTTCAAAGTTTACCAAGGGCTCCTCTAGATGTTGCATTGGGTCCCCTAAAGTACAGAGCCCTTGACACCCCTAATCATCATCTCTAAGCATTTTCTCTAAGGCTTCTTGTTCTTTGGCTATTGCTTCATCAAGGGTCAGCTTTTTACAAAACCTTCTAATGTGCCCAGTCTGCCCACAGTAACAGCAACGCCTTTCACTTGAAGGGACTTGAGGCCTCTGTTCCTCTTGTACCTGATGGTACTGGCCTATCCTTAACTGCTCCTGGTGGTGGATTCCTCTACTCTTTTGTGGCCTTGGACTGTAGGAAAGAATTGTTTGCTCCAACACTTTCTCTAGCTATAGAGACCATGATCCTAGCTTTGGCCTTTGCTTTTTCTTCTTCCCTCCTTAAATACACTTTCAATGCTTCCTTCAATAACTCATTAATGTCTTTTTCTTGCCAATCTTAATTCTTTTCCAGTTTTCTCCGTATATCAGGCCAAGATTTAGTAACAAACTGGACCTTTAATAGCACTTCACCCTCTTTGGTGTCTGGGTCTATTCTAGAATACAATTGAAAGTTCCGCTTTAGGCGATTAAGCCAAGTAGCAGGAGTTTCATCCTTCTCTTGTGCGCCCGCGCATGCCAATTTTGTATTAGTTCCTTTGGGAACTGATTCTCTGATCCTTCTAATGATCAGAGACCTGTACTCCATCATGGCTTTCCTCCCTTCCTCCTGATTAGGGTTCCAATTGGGATCCACTAGTGGCAATTTGTCTTCACCTGATGGCACTTGGGGTCCTGGACGATTACCTTTTTCCCAAATTCTTATGCTTGCGGCTCTAATCATTCGGGACTCTTCTGGGGAAAATAATATATTTAGAATAGAATTCATCTCCCCCCAAGTGTAGATATTTGGACCTAAGAACTGATCCACTTGGTTAGCAATGCCCACAGGGGCTTCAACTAAATTCCGTAACTCCTTCTTGAATCCTCTCACCTCAGAGGCAGTTTGAGGAGCATTTACAAAAGCAACACCTCTTGCTACTGCTTCCATAGGAACTACTCTAAGAGGAAAAAGTCTCTCTACTTTGGAGGTCTTGGATCGGGTACCGCAGTATGGCCCATCTTCAGACACAAAATTACTCATTTGAGGGGTATTAGCACTAGCTTGGACCTGCTGTAGGTCAGCGGCTGTACCTGGTGATAAGAGGTTACTAGGTAAGGAAGCATTTGTGTCCCAGTTAGGAGGAGGTGGAGGGACAGCAGTAGGAGGGGGAGAAGAGCTTGAGTGCATGTTAAGTGGAGCTGGAGAAGGGGTGGAGCATGCAGCAGGTGGAGTAGGTATCAGTGGTGGTGCAGAAGCAGCTAAAGGAGTCGAAGGGGGTGATGAGGGAATGGCCCCCATGGCCGCCGGAGGAAGAACTGGATCTGCTATTTGAGGTGCTCGAAGGAGAGGATTATAAGGTGGAGGGGCATCAGGAGGCAAGTAGTCTAGGGGGTCCCACCTTTTGGCAATCTCTTTAACTTCAGCATCCCCTCTTTCATTCCCCTCTTTCTTCCTCTGCACTTTACAAATTCGCACTCCTTCATCCTTGATGGTATTCAAGCAACAAGCTACATAGAACAATTGCTCAGGATCAGTATCCTCTTGAGATGTCAGATACTGACTCAGTTGTTGACACATCCACTTGTCTTTTGTCCCACACCACAGCCATCCTCCTTGTACATCTAATTCTGGCCACGCTTCTAGACAATAGTGAATCATCTTAACTTTATCTAATCCTTCTGTGGCTTCTATAGAGTCCCATCTCTCTAATCGTTCACCTAGGGGACTGTGGGGAGGTATAGTTCTCAGTCTCTGGCCACTTTTCTTACTATTGCACCCTCTCATTTTTTCAGCCTCAAAAAAAATCACAAAGATGATTTTATCTTAAAGGAAATATATCTTACTTAAGAAGTCCCGACCTCCTCTGCCAAAACTCCAATTTCTCTGACCCTTTTCATCAGGACTTTGTTGAGGCCTTGGCCTCGCGCGCCCTGACTCAACAAACAAACAAAAGAACCAAAAAAATTCCTCGAGACCCTGGCTTCTGAGGCTGTATGCCTGACCTCCTTCATCAGGACTTTGTTTGCCTGCAGGACTTTTAGACTTGCCCAAATTCTTCTTGGGACTTCTGAGTTTGCCTAACCTCTCTTGTCAGGACTTAAAACAAAAGTATTGCCTGATTTTCAGTTTGCCTGACCTTCCCCTGTCAGGACTTATGCTTCAGGGCTTGAAAAAACTCAAGATAGGCTTCCTCTGCCAGAACTTGTGCCTGACCTCTGTCATCAGGACTTAAAAACAAAACTGCCTGATATTCTAAATCACCTAACTTCCTTCGTTAGGACCTGTATCAGGGCCTTTGGGGTACGTGCCACTCACACAGCTATTTCCTCTGCATGCCCGGAGGGGAGTCCTCTTTACCCCTTTGGAGGCGCCTCAATCACCAATTCCACTCGCTTCCCCCTGTTCCCGGCCGGCCCCCTCGCAGGGGTGCGGAACCGCGGTACTGAGGGGTCCTCAGGGGGACTCGCTTCGAGGGGCCGGGCTGCCAGCCCTCGTCTCACTCACACACACTCGCTGGCCTCCCTCTCTTGCCGCCGGATACTCTCACCAATCCGGCGCTGCTCCATGTCACTGTCCCAAGCCAATCTTCTCTGGTCCTGATATCCAGCTGTTCTGCAGGTCCAGGGTGGGCGGCCGTCCCAGTCCTGGTGTCCTCTTCAGGTGTGGCTATCCCGAACGAACCGCCAAGCTGAAATGAATGGGACAGGAGAACTTTCTCCTTTTTAATGCCTTTATTAAAAAGAATCAGCTCAGGTGGGGAGAAATCAAAAGGTCGCGCCCATGCCGCCAGAGCTCCCAGGAGTGGCACGGAGGAGGAGGATGATGCAGCTGTGTCCGCTGGTCTGCAGGCAGAGCTGGGGATTCCGTCCTCACCAGAGATTAGGAGATTCCGCCTTTTTGGTCCAACGCCTCGGGTCCTCTCTCTAGTCAACATCCTTTCAGGTTAGGGTGAGAAGCAAAAAGGATCCAAGCAGGCACTGGACTACGCTCCCATCCTTAGACATCACCTAGGTCCCCTAGTTCTATGTTGGCTCCTTGTTTTTAGGGGTTTTCCTGGAAAACTGCAAAATTTGGTGCAATGCATTTCTCATCTGCATACCGGCTCTGATGCCACTCCCATTCTCCTGGTACCTGCAGGGACCCTGTGTCACTCCCTGGCAAGCATCAGGGGGACAATGGTTAATCACCAACCATTAACAGGTAATTGAAGAAGAACTCTTAACAATGAAGCCAACTTAACAGCAACTGGTCCAACTTGTTTTAACTCTGCAACCTTAAAAAAAATAGATAAGTTTTTATTCATAACACTTCTGGTCTGGTTTGGCTGGGAAACTTGTCCACCTGCCTCTGTGGCTGCTCCCTGTCATTCTAATGCACAGCCCTTTCCCGCTGCTTGGCATTTAAATACTCTTTTTACTTTATTGGGTAACTTGCATCTTGCACTCCATGACATTAAATTGTGTTTACTCAGACTCTGCGTTATCCTGAGTTTCTGGAACACATTTCTAAGCCTTCCAGCTGTAGCCCAAGGGAAGCTGTTTCTGCCTTACATCACAAAATTGGCAGATTTTTTGCAAAGACAGCCCGTTACAAAGGACTTGCTGTGTGCATTAACATCTGAGGGGCTGCTTTCAAAGACAGGCAAAAAACCCATGAACAAACAGCAAACCAACCAAACAACATATTATTAAAAACTACTTTATTTTTACCTCTTATTTTTAATCTTTTCCAAGCTGGCCTCCATTTCCGCTGCAGTGTTTTTCTTTGGACAGAAAAGCCCCCTTGCCAGATGATGCGACTTCACAAGGAAAACAGAACTCACACACAATGCATATATGAAACCTAAACGTGGAGATTCCCATTATCACAATCATCATCAATGATTTTCAGTGTGTTTTGATGTCAGATTGTTTCCAGAAGGGTGAGAACAGTATCTCAGATCTCCTGGATAGTTTGGTGTCATACCCACTTATTATGTCTCCTTTCTTATTATCTTTCCTTTCTGCAGTTTTGTAGTTGCTCTGCCCATTTGTTGCTCTTGGATCACTGCCTCCTTCACCTGATTTTTACCTTTTTCTGGATTTGTGGGGATTTTTCTGTTGGTTTTGGTTTTTCTTGGTGGTTGTTTTGTTTGCCTGATTTATTTGGCCAGTTTTGCTTTTGTTTTGTGGGTTTTTTTTGTTTTTTTAATTTACTTAACAGCGGAATCAGCTTGTGATTTCTGTTGTGAAGTTCTGATACACAGGTGTAGCACATAAATGCTGTTTATGTTTTTACAGTCATCTCAGACACAGACCGGCAAGATCCTTGACTTTGAGAACTGAGTGCTCTCAGACAGAAAATTGTGCATGAATAGGAAACTTGTAGCTCCTGTCTCCATTATACACAGCAAAATGTAAAGTGGTTGGAATGATACCCATTCTAGCCTTTATTTTGCCTTCTTTTGCTGCCATGCATCAAATTGTGTCAGACTCATCACTGACCCGGGTTCTTCCAGGATGGGGTGTGCAAGAATGATCCCTCAGCTCGTGTGTGGACCTGGTGTGAACCAGGCTAGAGACGTGACTGTCATCCATAGCCAGCCCCTGTCTGCCAAGAGAACAGGGAGCTGCAGCTCTGAGGAACTCAGGGGTTAGGCAGCAAACAGCCCAAATGCCTAGTTTATATCAGTTACTGGTCAGGAGGATTTACTGTGGACAGATTTTTATTTTCCTGCTTAGAGCTGGAATAAAAGAACCCTGGCAGTTTGCTTTAGCGGTGAAGAGACTCTCTTCAACAGGTTCCAGCTCTGCTGCTTGTTTCAATTAAAAGCAGAGCCAAACTCTTCTGTTGGTCACATCAACATAAGTTTCAGGAGTCTGTGAAAGATATAAGAGTGTTAAAATTATTTCATTTTCTAGTACTTACAGTCTTCTAATTAAGTCATGAGGTAATTATGCCATCATTCACTCTATCAAATAACTGGAAAAGCACTGGAAAAGAAGGGGTTTTTACACTAAGTTTAGAAAAAGTAAATTAATTTCATAAAGAAAACCATGTAGTAAGAATACAGTAATTTAAATTCCTCAAATTCCTTTGATGCTGGAGCCCTGAACCCCAGTCATGTGCAGTGCAGCCTTGTTGTGGTGTGTTTTTTGTTTTATTAGCTTGTTTACTGTTTGATTTGTAATTTTGTAGTTTCCTTATGCCTTATGCTGTTCCTTTTGTCCCTGCCCTTTTCCCAGAATTTTCGTCACTTTTTCTTTTATTAGATGCCAGTTTCTCCCTGAGCCTGCCTCCCCTCCAGAATCTTCCCTGTCAGTTTTGTATTTCTTCAAGGTTTATCAGTTCACTGAAACCATTTTTCTCCCTTGAAATTCATTATTTGTTTATACATTTTATTCCCTGTTTTGTTTTTCACTCCCAATTCTCCTGATTTGTTAAAGATGGTATCCTCCCCTGAGACCTGCACCTGTATATAAGTCACTGTGTGCTCCCAGTTCGGGGTCCAGGGACGATGAAGAGGGGAAGTATTACCATCAAATAAAGTTACCCCAGGACCTGTGTGCTGCTTTTCGTTTCATGCTGCGCCGACACTGGTAGTTGGGACTTAGGGGAGCACGGGGCAGGGGGATTGTCACTCCGCTGTCACCATCCAGCCAAGTCCGAGCAACACAGCCTCAGCTCTCCCTTTGAGGCCAGAGAACTGCCAAGGCTCAGGGCTGGGATGAGCCTTCGCCCGAAACCTGCTCCAAGACTGATTGGGAATCAATCCAGAGCAGGGCTCACACAAAGAGCAAAGTCTCAAGGCCAAAGCCAAACCTTCATCACGTTGGATTTGTTTTCACACTGAACTGGAGCAAATTTGCTTGACCTGCAATACCACTGTTACCATGAATCTTTACATGAGGTACTAAATAAGCACTGTCCTGTCCTGACCTGTCTTGAGCTATGCTGCCCAAATACTGTGGAGAACTTGCTCTGCCTCTGCCCCGTGCCCCTGGGGCTGCTCTTGGCCAGGCAGCCTCAGTGGGAGCCAGCACTGGCTGCTGCCTCAGCGGGGCCCCAGGACAAGGCCCAGCATTTGAGAGGCCAATGGAAGCACTGGGCAGCAGCAGAACCCTCAGCAGAGATATTTGGAGAACCATGGACTGGCCACAACTCCACTGCAGCATGACTCCCAGTCAGGCTACCTATGCTAAGAGCAGAGTTATAAGAAAACTGTGGAGAAAAATCAACAACTTACTGTCTGTTCTCATACAGCTTGCGAATGCCAAAATAGCAGCCTATCAGCACAAGTGGCACAGTGAACAGTATCACCACCGTGCCTATCATGCAGGACCTGCGCACATCCCGGGGGCAGACAATTCTTGGAGTGTTCTGTGGATTCTGGGCATTTGTATCTGACTTGCCAAGCACTTCTGTGGGAGCAATTGAGAGCATGAGCCGGTGCTGTGCTGCACTGCTGAGCTGGCAGCACGGTGGATACGGGCAGGACGTTCTCTGTTTCCCCCAGAGCTGGGGCCTGCAGGCACCTTGCCGGCCCTTGGCACAGGCTGTGCCACCCAACAAAGCCCAGCAGGCCGGGAGGAGAGCCCGGGGGCAGCGCAGCTGCTTGGGCAGTGGCTGCTGCCAGGGACATGGGCCAAAGCCATCCCTGAGCAGCCACTGCCACCTCTGGCCCTCCCTGCCCCGTGACAGCTCCCCCAGCCCCAGGGGACAGGGTCAGATCCTGTCAGGAGGCATGGGAGCCTTACACTCCCCCTCTGCCCTTTCCCCACCATGGCCACGCTGTGCAGCTGCTCCCAGGTTTTGGGACGTGTCTCCCATGGAAGGGGCCCAGCAGGACTGCTGAGCCTGGCTGAGCCTGGCACAGCATTCACCTTCTGTGGCACTGTCTAGCATCTCCTGTCTTCGTGCATCCGTGGCTGGCACTAAGCCATTGCTTCCTCCAGGAAGTGCTGCCTTCTGTAAAGCTTTTTGGTCCATGTCTGGAGAAAGGAAAAAGGACAGCTGGATCTGGTGGAAGCATTCCCCATTGTGGAGGATGGCAGCTTCAGGAAGTATTACTTGTCTAAGACATGGATTATGATCAGGAAGTGGCCAAGGCTCTTGCGGCTGCCACACAGCCCTTCCTCCTCCAGACCGGTCCCCTTTCTAATCTGCTTGAAACTGGGAAATTGCAGGGGATCTCAGGGTGGGCATGGCCCATGGTGCAGTTTGGGCTCCCTCGCAGCTGATGCCAAATGCCTTCCTGCAGAGACTGGGCAGAAGCTGCAGCCAGGCCAGGCTGGGAAACAGCCCTGCAGGGCGTGAAAGCAGCAGCAGCAGCAGCAGCGAGGCTGCCATGGATCCCTTCCCACTGTGCCGGGCACGGCGTGTCCAGATGTGCAGCCAGAGCCCCCGGCTGCTGAGTCCCAGGGGAAGCATGAGGGAAATGCACCCACCACGGCGTCTCTCCAGGTCACTCAGCATCTTGTCCAGAAGTTTGGCTGCCTCCAGAGACTTGCTGTCTCCTGTGTCTTGGTTCTTCCATCTAGGGGGACCTTAATGGAAAGTGATTCAATTTCTCATTCAGGCCTGAGTGGCAGTGAGGGCACCTGGGTGACTGGTGCCCTCCAAGGCACTCCCTCAGCTCTGCCTCCCACTCAGGAGCAGGGGCAGGGGGAGCACGTTCCTGCAGTGGCCCCACACTGGGATGGAAGGAGTCCCTTGCAGGGCAGTCAGGGCAGGAAGGACTCCCTGGAGATGCCAGCAGCTCTAAACCCAGCCCCAGACAGGGCCAGGGCTTGGCAGTGGCAGCAGGAGCAGCTCAGGCTCCCTGGGGCCAGCAAAAGAGCTGGCTCAGCCCCGGGGCACAGCCCTGGGCCCGGCCCCTTCCCTCTCTGCTCTTCTCCCTGGCTGCACAGAGCACACGGAAGGACACACTGGCATTGCCTAGGAGAAGAAGATGGACAGCTAAATGCTCCTTCCTCCCACTGACAGCAATCCTGTGGGATCACTCAAGGCTCCAGAAGGGAACAGGCCAAGGCTTCCTGAATCTTTCAGTCCTGAGATTATGTTAAGGGAAATGGCACATGCGTGATCTCTTGCCACATGGACATAGATTATTTTCTCTGGAAAGGCACACGGAGAACTTGCCTCCAGCAATCTCCAGGGGTTCCAAGCCACCATCCAATAGGGCATCCAGGTAATCCATGTCACCATCCCAATCTAGAGGGGAGCAAAGATCACACTCATTACCATAGTATGATGGGATCCCCCTCTCCCATAGGGAACAGGGCCCTGCAAGGGGGTCCGGTAAGGCTCTGGGAGCCAGATGTCAGTGGACAAGGCCAAAGCTGCAGAGGAGCCTGGGGAGCTCTGGACTGGCTCCTGGTCACTCTCCACCCTCTTTGCAGGCCCTGTGCAACATCCCTGGAGTGATGGCTGGAGCCGCCCAGGCCCTGTGGGGGCTCTGTCCCTCCCACAGAGGAAACCCTCCATAAAGCCCTGGGCAAAACCATCCCCAGCGCTTCCCGGGGAGCAGGGAGCGCTGTCCCGGGAAAGGGCAGCCAGGCTGCCGGCTCACCTGGTCCCCGTGCTTGCAGCGGATCAGCCTGGGCAGCCCTGGCAGGCAGGGCCACGGCCAGGAGGAGCAGGAGGAAGAGGCGCAGAGCAAGGGCCATGGTGCCTTGCCCTCTGCCAGTCCCGCAGCTCTTGCTGCCACTGCTGTCCTGACTCCGCTGTGCCAATGTCAGCACCGCTGCTGCCACCGCCGCTGCTGCCGCAACAGTTGTGCTCAGGGACTGACTGCTGGCTCCTTGTGCTGCTGTGCAACCGCGGGGTTCTGGCACCTCTGTGACCTCAGGGCCTGCTTGTGACCTCATGGCCAGGGTGGAGATGTTTGGAGAACTGAATCTGCCTTCTTTGGAAGGGAGCTCATCCTGTCCAGCTGCTCTGCCCAAGGGCTGTGACACAGTCCCAGCCCAGCTGATCTCACAAGCTGGGACATGAAGGGATGGAGAGCAGCTCTGCCAAGAAGGATTGGGGGTACTGCTAGAAGAGAGCCTGGACATGAGCCAGCCATGTGCATTGAAGGGAGAGTGCCCAGCAAATTGAAGGCAGTGATTCCCCAACTCTGCTCAGGTGAGTCCGTACCAGGAGCACTCTGGAAGAGGTTTTACAGTGACTTCTGTGAGCCATTGAGAGGTTTGATAAGAGGATCCATGTTTACAACTAAAAGAATTTTCTACCAATGTTGTTGACATGGAAACCAAGAAAGAAAGAAGAATAAAGAAGAGAAACCTGCAACTCCCTATTCCATTGAGCATTTTGCTTGTCTCTCGTCACCAATGAATAAAGTGTAAACATAAGAGCTTTGTAAGAATGCAGAAAAGGCATGCAGGCTAGAATAAAAACAGGGTTTGAAGCCTTCTGGAAATGGACTGTGTTGCTTTGTAGTGTCTCAGTCTCTAACACGACAGAGTACTGCATCCTGTCCCCAAGGCAGGATCAAGTTCATCAAGTCCAGAGGAGGGACAAAATGCTCTGAGGGCTGGAGCCCTTCTGCTTTGGAGACAGGAGCTGTCTCCTAGGAGAGCTGGCAGTGTTCAGCCTGGAAGAGAGAAGACTCCAGAGCGACCTGATTGATGCCTTTCAGTGCCTTCTGGGGTCTTGTAAAGAAATGGGACAGAATTTTTAGTAGAGCCTTTTGTGACCAGACCAAGGGGGAATGCTTTTAATCTAAATAACGGTTGATTCAGACTAGATGAAAGAAACTCATATTTTACACTATTGCTTTTGAAACCCTGGCAGAGGTTGCCCAGAGAGGTGGACATCCATCCCTGCAGACATTCAAGCTCCTGCTCTGAGCAACCTGACCTAGTTCAAGCTGTCCCTGCTCACTTCAGGCCATTGGGACTAGATGGCCTTTAAATGTCCCTTCCAAGCCAAGCCATTCTGTGCTCCTGTGCACCATCAAAGCAGTGCTGCATTAGTGCTGGGCTGATTATGCTGGCACCTGTATTTTGGTACTTGTGCCATTTAGCAATTGACCACAAGAGGATTGATGGGCTGGACAGTGAAGTCTGCAAATAACACACAGTGTGCTCAAGGAGAAAAAGGAGAGCAACACGGCTTCCAGTTCAGATAAATGCCAGCATTTTGCTGCCCATTCCTGGTTAGAGAAATAAAGGAATGTCCTGAAGATCCTTTCTTGTGGGTGCATTATTGGCCATATCAGTACTTGTGTTCTGTAAAACAGGTTAAGTTGTTACAGCTTCTTGCCCCATTTATCCCTGGATAAACCCCAAATACTGCATTGCTCCTTGTCTACTTTCTTCCAAGTCAAGGCAAATTTTGTTCATTACTGAGTGGGACATATTCATCTGTTCTCAAGCAAATTCCTCTTGCTACTCTCACAATGGCAAGACTGCTTTGTTGATTTGCTCTAATCGGACTGTAATTAAGGCCTACCTCTCACTAGAATTAAAGCTGATGCATTGGGAGGCAAAGTGTTGAGTCATTTCTCCTGGAGTCTGACACTGTAGAGAGTTGTTCTGTAAGTAAATGACATCTGAAGACAGGTGTAGTCTATCATACTTCTGGCATACTAGAAGTGAGAAAAAACCCTTTGAATCAGGATTTTATCCTTTCTTCCTCCACCTCCTCCTCCCAGGAATTTTAATCGCTGAGGTCTAAGCTCTTCAGCTGTCTCACAAACATTCTTTTAATTCAGACAGGCATCCATGCAGTGAGCCACAAATCAGGACCGTGGTGTGAACCTTGAAGCAATGTAGGTTTATAGCACTGAAAATAATAATCCAATACCCAGGTTAAGCCAAGCCTATTGGTTATTTCCCAAATAACTCTATCTATCCTCAGTGATGTTTCAAAAACGATCATTGTGAAAGCTAGGAGCGGGGAGGGAGAATGTTATCAAAATTAAAAATAGAGCTTTCTCAGATCTTTATATTCCTATAAAAAGAGAGTCCAAACTGTTCATCTATGGAACATTAAGTAAGAAGTGAACAAAAAACTGTCAAAATAATTGCTTGGGGAACAAAAAACCCATAAATAAAAACAAGCTTAAATGTAGATAATAAGTAAACCATCATGCAAAGAAAAAAAACAAAAAAAACCAGACCTGCCAAAACTAAAACCAATAAGGCTGTTTCATCTGTCTCAATTAAAAAAAAAAAAAAAAAAAAAAAAAACAAAAAAACCTGAAAATAATCAGAGATTCTCAAGGGCATTACTATACATAGAAACTTCCTGGTATTGGGAAAAACATGAAGGACAGTGTAGCATGCAATTCACAGATGTAACCTAGAATTTGTTAGGGAGGGCCAGGGCTGGCAGTGGCTGCTCAGGGATGGCTTTGGCCCGTGTCCCTGGCAGCAGCCACTGCCCAAGCAGCTGCGCTGCCCCCGGGCTCTCCTCCCGGCCTGCTGGGCTTTGTTGGCTGGCACAGCCGGTGCCAAGGGCCGGCAAGGTGCCTGCAGGCCCCAGCTCTGGGGGAAACAGAGAACGTCCTGCCCGTATCCACCGTGCTGCCAGCTCAGCAGTGCAGCACAGCACGGGCTCACGCTCCCCATCGCTCCCACAGATGCGGCTGACCCCACAACACGTGTTTCCCATGCCCAGAAGAGCCTCAGAATGGGTTGCTGTTGGGGAACCCTCTGTTTGCATGTGATAAGGGCAAGTTTGGCTATCTGTTTCTGCCAGGAAATTATTTGGAAGTGCTCAACTGAACCTTGAATCAGAGCTTCCCCACTGCACTTCAGGTCTTTGATTGTAATTCAGTCCTAGCAGTCAGTTTTATACCCCTCCCCTTATTTTCTATTGTTTTACCATATTTTATTACCAATGGGTTGCTCCGTTCCCCCCTGTGATGTTGGTTTTGCCCCGCTTGTCCATCTCCCCAAAGACCTGCCCTTTTGTTCACTGTTCCTCCTCTCATTGCATGTCAGTCCCTCTCCAAGCCTGCCCCTCGCTCTTGAAATTTTCCTATCAATTTTGTATCCTTCAGAACCCCATTGGTTTGTTTAAGTTCTTCCCCTCCCCTGTAATCCCCAATTGGTTTAAACCTTGTATTCCCCGCCTGGTGTTCCACCCTCAGTTTCTCCCAATTGGCTAAAGATTGGATCCTGCCCTGGGACCCTGCATTGTTTGTAAGTTGGTGTATGCCTTTAGTGCAGTGTTGGCCTGCCCCTGATCGTCTGCAGAATAATCACCTTTGGAAAACATAGAGCAGACCTCACCCCATTCCTTGTCCCTACCCTCAGGGCAGTCCTACCCCCAAGGCAGTCCAGCTGTACTGTAGAGCAGCGGTGCCCTGCAGCCACAGCCCAGATTCGACAGTTTTCTGGGGGCAGCCCAGTGCCACTGTGGGTGTGGGCAGCTAGTGGGGCTGAAGAAATGGGGCAGCACAGCACTTCCCAAATCAGCTCTTCTGTTGCAGTAGAGAGATGCAGCTGTGACCACATTGTCCTGGTGGTAGCAGCAGCAAAGCCCACCAGGCAGCAGCAGTGGCTGAGCTCCATGTCCAGGAGCAGCCGTGGATGGCCACGGTGTGGGCAGGCAGGAGCCAGGCAGGGGCTGCTGTGCCCAGCGGCGGGGCCCCGAGGGGATGGGGGAGCCCATGCTGAGCATCCCTGGGCTGAGGGCACATTTCCTTCTGTGGGATCATCTGGGCCTGGACCTGAAGAGGCACAAAGGGATATTTTGGGGTGCCTGATGAGGGTTCCAGGAGTCCCGGATGTTTTAAATGAATTAGCTTTTTTTGATTAATAAGGAGAATTTATTCCATAATTAAAATTCAGTCGTAGAAAATCTAGAAGCAAATATCAGATTGTCCCTGAACCAGGCTAACAGCGTCAGGTGAGACAGGTGGGGCATTTCTCTCCCCTGTGCATCACGAAGGGACAGCTCTCTCAAAGTCTTTTTTGTCCATTTCCAAGCTCCAAGTGGTGTGGAGGGCAGGAGTTTTTCTGCTTTCTTATGGTTGTTTTTATCCTTTTTGCATATTCATGTATTTTTTCCTTTCTTGCTGAGAGTTTCCCCAAAACTGGTAAAAAATTCACTTTGTTAGAGGAAAATCTCCTGCAATATGCATTCTAGGAGGCACACATTTATCTTATAGATGATGCAAATCGAATGCACATTGCTGAGGTTTGGTCAGACAAATAATCTTCTGGAATCAGCATTTCTGGGGATGAATATTCAGGCTAGGATTTTGGTGCACGTTGATTGCCCTGAAGCCTCCTTTGTTATGCTAGGATTTTCATTAGGCGAGATTACTGTAGTCTCAGCATGAATTTGTGCATACAATCTATCAGAATCCCTCCCTTTCTCTATTAATTTATTAAATTTTTGCTTTTAGGATACACTTTGACAAAGCTTACTTATTTTCTAATTTTATGTTTAGTATTTATAAAACTTAACAACTACACTTTTATACTACTAGTCGGTATAAAATTAACAGCTCTTCTCATAAGGTAGATTATTCTAAATCTTTAATTTCTTTTCTTTGGATTGTCAATTATATTTTTTTTATATCAATGCATGTGCTTATTGTAATTTAGATATATTTTGACTCCATAGTCGTTTAAGGCTGGTAATATTTGTAAAATAAGTTTTTCATGTTTTCTTATGTTGCCTGCTAAAATGTGTCTTCATAACTGTCTCATGTTCTTGTTTTCTAATTCTTGAGCAATTTGCTTTATTCTACTCTCAGGATTTATTTCTTCTCTAGCTCTTCCAGAACAAAAAGTTTTAATATATTGCTTACAAATTTTGCCATTTTCTTCTTTTTGCTCTATTTCACATTTTCTTCATTGCAGTGTCTTTTACTACTCATAGTGCACCTTCTGAATTTGTTAAAATTATAGCGTACTGCACTAACTTGGGAGTGTGCATATGGCTCATTCTTTTTGGGCTTGGATGACTGATACAGTGACAATAATCCTCTGCAGTTTTAACACTCTAGCTCTCTCAAAGCCCCTTTGGGTTGCAGCCAAAGGGCCAAGATGTGTATCTTCTTGGTAGCAGAGCTTACACCTTGGGATCTAGTCACTGGTGTCATTCGTCTCATTCTCAGTATTTACTTCATAAGATTTATAAGAGCCTTTTAAATTGTTTTTCAGGATTTAGGATAGCATCTGCTTATTTCTAATTGTTATAGTTTTATTTCTTTGACATTTTAGCTCTAAAGTTGTAATTAGTCTGTACACTTCTCTTTCTTTCAGCTCTACTTGGCTTTTTTCCTTTATTTTAATTTGATCCTTATTAAATATCTAACGGCTTTTGTTATATCCTATCTGATTTAATGTTACTTTTAGTGTTTCTTGGAACTTAAATCTGGTTTGTATCTTATATACTTTTTTTTTCCGATTTTTCACGAATCACATTATTGTTTAATATATTCTTTACAGTGTTTCATTAGCTTTTACTTCTATTTCTTTTGTCTGTTATAACAAAAGCACAAAAATATTTTATTTTTTGAAATAAATTTGCATATCACACCTTAAATATTCAGTTCACTTAAAACAACCTCATGAATAATACAGTTTAAAATAAAATATTTTACTTCTCATAACAATGGGTTTACAGCTTACAAGCTTAGGTATTAACATGCATCAGTCTATTTTACTTCAAGGAGTAGTGGTGACGTTTTAGTGAGGTTTGGCTGGTGTTTCTGTTGGTGGATTTACAGGTCTTCTGTCCTGTCTTTCTTTGCAGCTGAACCTGCTGGTGAAGGTGGTGCAGCTTCCCAAGCCACATCCAGGACTGAGGCTGTGGGAGATGCTGAGGGTAGGTCAAGGCCTTTCCCCTGGGAGAGCTGCCAGCTCAGAGCCCAAAGCTGGGCCAGGGGGGCATCGCTGCAGGTGCCAGCACAGAACCATGCACGTGTGTGCCCTCGCCCTGTGTGATTCCCTCACCTCTCCTGCGGCTCAGTGGTGCCCGTGCAGATCAGCAGAGATGGCAGAAGCTTCTGTGGCTGTTGAGTTACAGGTGTGTCTGCAGGGAGGACTTGTCCAGCTCCTTTGCTGATTCCTACACAGAAGCCTGCCTCCCATGGCAGGGGTGAGTAGTGTGTCCCTGCTGACCCCACAGGCTGAGCCCTGCTTTTGTGGGATCTGTTCCTGGGAAATGGAATTCTGTTGCTCTAAGGTCCTCCAAAAGGGAAGGACCAAGCTACAGGACACCAGAAACCCCATGATCCATCCGAAAACATGAGGCAAATGCTGAAGGAAATGCAGCAGGCAGGAGAAGGTGGGTGCATTTCTCTCATGCTTCCCTTGGGTCTCAGCATCTGGGGGCTTTGGCTGCACATCTGGACACACCGTGCCTGGCACAGCAGGAAGGGATCCATGGCAGCCTCGCTGCCCCGCTGCTGCTTTCACGCCCTCCAGGGCTGCTTCCTAGCCCAGCCTGGCTGCAGCTTCTGCCCAGCCCCTGCAAGAAGGCATTTGGCATCAGCTGACAGGCCGCCCAATTGCACCACAGGCCTGAGATCCCCTGCAATTTTCCAGTCGCCGGGTAGAACAGAAAGGGCAGCAGTTTGGAGAAGGGAGGGCCCTGGCCTTCCCAAAATGTTTATAGGGATTTCCTGATTCTTAGCCATGTCTTTGACAAGCATTCCCTCCGGAAGGCGCCACCTCCCCAGTGGGGAACAGCCCCACCTGATCCAGCTGTCCCTCTTCCTTCCTCCAGAAGTGGATGCAGAGGCTGGGCAAAAGGCGGTGTTTCCCGGAGGAAGCAGTGGTTCCGTGCCAGCCTCTGCTGCAGGAAGGGAGGCCATGCCAGGCACAGGTACAGGAGGTAATTGCTGTGCCTCTGGGCCTGAGCCCGGCTGAGGCTTCAGCTGCCCTCTCTGCTGTTTGGCAGTGCGGGCACAGCCTGGACTAGAGCAGCACAGCCCAGGGGAATTATCCCGAGCAGGCTCAGGGCACTCGGGTACTGAGCAGTCCTGCTGGGGTCCCTCCATGGGAGACATGTCCTGAAACCTGGGAGCGACTGCACGGGGTGCCCACGGTGGGGAAAAGACAGAGGGGGAGAGCAAGGCTGCAGTGTGTCCTGAGAGGGCCTGGCTGTTTGCTCTTGGGATATGGGAGCTGTCCCACCAGAAGGAGGACAGGAGGGACAGAGGGCGGGATGGATAGCTGTGTCACTGCCTGCTGCAGTTTTCCCCGGGGTTTTAGAGAGGATTTCCTCTGTGTCTGAGGGAGAGAACCCGGGGGCCCTGCGCTGCTCCAGTCACCCCTTCCCAGGGATGTTGCTGAGGGCAGGGAAAGAGTGTGGAGAGTGACCAGGAGGCAGCCCAGAGCTCCCCAGGCCCCTGTGCACCTTTGGCCATGTCCATTCACATCTGGCTCCCACGGCCTTACCCGACCCCCTGGCAGTGCCCAGTTCTCTGAGGCAGAAGGGGATCCCAGCACACCCTGGAAAGTGTTCTCATCTGTGCTCCGTTCTAGATGAGGGTGCTGGGAAGGCTTCTCCATCAGCTTGAATGAATAAAGTTTTGAAGCCCTTGGAGCCTCCTGCAGGTATGTTGTCAGTGTGCCACCAAGGAAGAATTGTAGACAAGCGGGCAGGAAGCAGGTGACAGAAGCTTCTGTGGCTGTTGTGTTCCAGATGTGACTACAGGGAGGACTTCTCCAGCTCCTACCTTGGATGTTGCACTCAAGCCCAGCTCCCATCACAGGGGTGAGTAGTGTGTCCCTGCTGACCTCAAAGGCTGAGCCTGGCTTTTGTGGGATCCATTCCTGGGAAATGGAAATATTTTTCTCTAAGGTACTCCAACAGGGAAAATCCAAGATACAACAGATAAGATGTCCCTGCAACCATCCAAACAGATTAGGCAAATGCTGAAGGAACCCCTGCAGACAAGACAAGGTGGGTGCATTTGCCTCATGCTTCCCCTGGGACTCAGCAGCCGGGGGCTTTGGCTGCGCATCTGGACACGCCATGCCCGGCACAGCAGGAAGGGATCCATGGCAGCCTTGCTGCCCCGCTGCTGCTTTCACGCCCTGCAGGGCTGTTTCCCAGCCTGGCCTGGCTGCAGCTTCTGCCCAGCCTCTGTATGAAGGCATTTGGCATCAGCTGACAGGCAGCCCAAACTGTAACACACCCTGAGATCCCCCACTATATCCAGCCCTGCAGATTAGGAAAAGGGTGTCTGTTTGGAGGTGGAAGTGCTCTCATCATGCCACTGTAATCTGGCCATTTTCCTGCTCCATAAATTTCACAAATATTACCTCTGATGCCACCACCCAAGTGTGCAACAGCTCCATCTGATGCAGCTGTCTCCCTTCCTTTGTCAAGAGATGGACATAGTGCTTCAGTGGAAGGTGGCATTTCCTGAAGGAAGCACTCCATCTTCGGTGCCAGCCCCTGCTGCAGGAAAGAAGGCAAAGCCAGACACGGGCACAGGCACAGCAGGTAATTGCTGTGCCGTGCTCAGCCCTGGCCGGGGCTGTGTGGCAGCAGCTCTTCCCCCAGGGCCTGCCCTTGCCCAGCCCGGCAGCAGCCAAAGCTGGAGGCGCCTCGGCTTCCAGGCCTCTGGAGCTGGTTCAGAGCCCCGGGGAAACGGGACTGGTGCAGCAATGTCCCTGGCGCTGCAGCTGCTGCGGAGCTGGCCCTGAGTGCCCAGAGGCCCAAGGCACAGGAGCAGCCCCGAGCGGGAGCCCTGCCGCCAGCCCAGGGCCAGAGCCAGCCCTGGCTCCCGACTGGGCAGGGGCTGCGCTGGGTCCTGACAGGGCCTGAGCCTGTCCCCTGGGGCTGGGGGAGCTGTCACGGGGCAGGGAGGGCCAGGGCTGGCAGTGGCTGCTCAGGGATGGCTTTGGCCCGTGTCCCTGGCAGCAGCCACTGCCCAAGCAGCTGCGCTGGCCCCGGGCTCTCCTCCCGGCCTGCTGGGCTTTGTTGGCTGGCACAGCCTGTGCCAAGGGCCGGCAAGGTGCCTGCAGGCCCCAGCTCTGGGGGAAACAGAGAACGTCCTGCCCGTATCCACCGTGCTGCCAGCTCAGCAGTGCAGCACAGCACGGGCTCACGCTCCCCATCGCTCCCACAGATGCAGCCGGCACCACAAGACCTGTTCCCAATGCCCAGGATGGCCTCGGAAGGGGTTTCTGTCAGGGAACCGGCTGCTGGCTAGGGTGTCTGGCAGGCCTGCTTTATTTGGAGCTTGTCTTCATGTTGTTCTGCATTGGAATCTGGTATTCCTGGAACAGAAAACAGTGAGTGTTTTATTGCCTTCCCCCTCCAACAGCTTCTTTTCAAAGTCCAGCGTGGACAGGGAACATTCCCATTGAGGCTGCAGTGGAGTTGTGGCCAGTCCATGATTGTCCAAATAACTCTGCTGAGGGTTCTGCTGCTGCCCAGTGCTTCCATTGGCCTCTCAATTGCTGGGCCTTGTCCTGGGGGCCCCGCTGGGGCTGCAGCCAGAGCTGGCTCCCACTGAGGCTGGCTGGCCAAGAGCAGCCCCAGGGGCACGGGGCAGAGGCAGAGGGAGGTCGGGGGAGGAGAAAGAGCAGGGCCGAGGTTGCCCTTGAAAGGCAGAGGCGCTCTGGGGCCCGCTCCTGGCCAGGGACCCTGCCCAGAGCCGTGCCCTGCTGGCCGGGGCCTTGAGGGGCAGCTGTCCAGCTGGGCCCAGCTGTGCCAGCAGCTCCAGCCGTGCTGGGGAGCCTTGCCAGCTCTGGGCCCTGCTGTGCACGAGGGTCCCTGTGTGCCACTGGCAGCTGGGGCCTCAGCCACCTCCTCTCTGCACAGGAGCACCTCGGGACAGGAGTTGGAAGACGGTGGCTGCACCTCACACCCAGACAGCGTGAGCAGCTCCTCCAGCAGCAGGAACGGCCCGGACAGCCCTCTCAAGTCTTCTGTGAAGAGGACCCCAGAACAACAGTCTACGAGGGAACCTCCTTTTACCCCGTAGATCCCACTGCCACCTGCTCTCCCCATGGGCCTCCCCAAGCTGCCTTCATCCCTTTTTTTATCTTTGTCTGTCCCATCCCAGCCAACTCGAGTACCTCTAGGGACCCCAGGAGCAGCCCAGCACCCTCCAGCCCTTCCTGAGACCAACACATCCCTTCCTCTGCCCCTGAGCCCCCTGGCCTTTCCCTCTAGGAATCACTGAAGGTGACACCCCCCCCACCCCACCCCCCCAACCCCCCGCTTGCAGGGTAGGCAATGACCTATTCTTCTGTTTAAATAAAGAGAAGGATCTTTGTTCTGGTTGGAAAGCAAAACCAGTGAGAGACTCCAAGTCAGAAATACAATTTATTAGAAAAAGGGAAAAAAATCAAAACACATGCAATAATACAAAAGAAAAACCACTGACAGGGTCAGAATACAGCCTGCTGACACCCTGCTAGTTAGGGTGGTGGTAGCAGTCCAGATGAAATGTACTTGTGGAAGTGGTGATCCTGTAGAAACAATCTGGTAGCTCTCATCCTCTGGAAAAGCAGTGGGTAAGGGCGGTGGTTCCTCTGGGAATCCAGTGGAAAGACTGCTTGTTGTGTCCCAAAACCCAGATTATATCCAGCTGGGGATGCTTAGCTCCTCCCCCATGGGCAGAGCATCTCACAGTGGGCTGATATCATTCTGCCTCATGCTGTGGGTCCTTGATTAGCCACTAAACAGAAATGGCTCTGGGAGGGAGTTATCTCTGAGTCATGTGGCAAGACATTGATGGGCCCATTAACAGGAGATAACGAAGAAACAATGCCCCTCCTGGTTTCAGCAGCTCTTGAGGATGGGAATAGAATACATGTTTATACTGCAACCTAGGACAAGTGGTCACCCCAGTGTCCAGGTGGCAGCAGCAGCAAAGCCCACCCAGCACCAGCACCGACTGAGCTCCATGCCCAGGAGGAGCCGTGGATGCCCACGGTGTGGGCAGGCAGAAGCCAGGCAGGGGCTGCTGTTGAAATGGAGGTTTTGGGGGGTTCAATTAAGTTAGCAATATGGACTAAGCATTTAAATTTTAAATTGTAGAATTATGTGTTGAATTTTAACCTTTTACTTAAGAACCCTCTGCCAAGGTACAAAGGGCATAGGAAAATGCAAATTTCTGAAGCTTCTTGCTATGAAGGACAATACCAGTGTCATAAATAGGACAGGAGATCTTTCTCCTTTTTAATGCCTTTATTAAAAAAATTCAGCTCAGGCTGGGGAGAAAGGACAGGTCGCCCGCACCCCTGCTGCTCCCAGGAGTGGCACGGAGGAGGAGGATGATGATGCAGCTGTGTCCGCTGGTATGCAGGCAGAGCTGGGGCTTCCATCCTCGAGGGAGTAGTGGGAATTCTGCTTCTTTGGTCTAACATTCCAGGTCCTCTTTCTAGCTGACATCCTTTCAGGTTAGGGTGAGGAGTAAAAAGGATCTTAGCAGATACTGGATTAAGTTCCTCACCTTTAGACCTTACTTAGGTTTCTTAATTTTATGTCGGCTCAATGTTTTTAGGGGTTTTTTCCTGGAAAATTGAAAAATTTGGTGAAATGCATTCTCATCTGCATACTAGCTCTGATGTCACCACCCCCACCCTGCTACCTGCAGGCTCTGGGGAAGCAGCAGGGGGACAATTGCGCTTGATTTCTAACCATTAACAGGTAATTGAAGAAAAACTATTAACAAGAGGTGATTGCAACATGAAGCTAGCAACAACAAATAGTCAACATTTCAACTCACAACAACTGGCCCAACCTGTTTAACTTTGCAGCCTTAAAAAAAATGGATAATCTGTTGGGGCGAACACCCCAGGTGTGGAGACACGAGGCTTGACTCCATTTCAGAAGGCTGATTTATTATATATTCTATTAAAATAGTACGTTAAAACTATACTAAAAGAACAGAGAGGAAAAAATGACCAGAAGGCTACAAAGAAGAAGAATAGAATGGAATGCATAACAAAAATCTTGTGACTGCTCACAGGCTCAACACAGTTGGCTGTGATTGGTCATCAAGTGAAAACAATCCACATGGACCAATGGAAGATGCACCTGTTGCATTCTACAGCAGCAGACAGTTATTGTTTACATTTCTTTCCTGAGGCCCTCAGCTCCTCAGGAGGGGAAAAATCCTAGGAAAGGATTTTTAATAAAATATCATAGCTACAGATGAGTGTTTTACTCATAACAGGAGAAGACCAGGGAATGCAAGAAGCCTAGACTAAGGAGCTCCTCTGTCTCCAAGCTGATCCAAACCAACAGACGTACTCAGATAAGCACCAGGGGACCACAGTGCACGCACAATAGAGAAAAGTTCAAAAGTTCAGTCATGAGGAAGACCACAGCCTTCAGCCTCAGAGACCACCAAAGACCCCAGTGTGACCACCACAGGAAACAACGCGTGCCTGATGGAGAAGGAAGACTCGCTCACAATATGATGATCGACAAGTCTCGTCTTTATTCCCGAATCGCCAATTATTATACACCTTTCAATTAGCTCATGCATAGTGCAAAATCCCAGCTCACCATTGGCTAACTAGCTATCAGCTATCTACGTGCTGTTTTTGGTATAACTATCACCACTTTCCCAGGCTATCCCGCTCCACCACCTGTGTCTGTGCATTTCTTCATCCGTGGGCCAAGGACACACAGTTTAATTGGAATGGCAATTCCCCTCATTCTCTATCTCGGTCAAATTAATCTCACTGTGAGCTTTAGCTCGGAGCCAGCTTGTTACAAAGCTCTCAACATTTCCCCCGTTTTCTTTTTGAGCCGGAAGTGTTGTTTTCCAAGCCCTTTCCATCATCTGACTCACCATTCTTTGTATGCAATTAAGCAAGCATGGTAATACAAGCATTAGCAATACTATCACACAATATCTCTATAGCATATTGATACAGAATGATCTGATAAATTCATACAACACATACTCTCAAATTCTTCACAACCATGGCCTTGAGCTAATAATAAGAAATCGATTGCTGCTCTATTCTGCAATACTGCATGATTTACACTTTGTACATCTTGAGACAGCATGTCCAATACCTGGGAGGTGGCGTTCAGTTCGTCTTTGGCCCAGCAGCCTAATTGCTTGGCCAAATTCATGGCCTTATTAGCTGCCCCTCCAGGTAAAAGTGTAGCTACTACTACCTGTTTCAGCTTGCTCCAGAATGTGGGTTGCCCTATTTGGCAGTCCCTCTGGAGCGAAGAGAACAGGACTTAAGTTGCTTGATGCAGTCGTCTAGTGCCTCCTCAACCCCACAGTCTTTTTTAATCGGTCCTACAGTGGATGTCTGTGTGAGGGGCACAAGCTTTCGACAGCGCGAAGCTATTATGTGAGTACGCACTTGCTTTTCTACTCGCTCACACAAGGTCTTAAGTTGCCAAGTAACATATGCCAAAATAATTTGCTCCGGGGCTTCATACAAGTCTAACGATCCTCTCAAATCAAGCCCTGTAAAATCCCTTAGTGCTTGCTGCCACGAGTTCTGCAAGTTCCAGGAGAATCGGCAGCTTGGGCACCAGTTCTGCCGAACGGTCGATTGCTCCAACCAAAACAGTCTAGCACAGTCTAGCACGATCCAGGCAGCACATTTATTGTCCCCACAGTCCAGGCATGGCTGTGATTGAGGGGCTTTTACTTCTACCGTAAGGTCCTGACACCACTCGATCCAATCGTCAGGAAGATGAACACAGGCACATCGCGCGTCGTTAGAGCAGGGCTGGAGGTGTTGCAAATAGGGCCGCAATATCAGTGTCAGTTTGTTGTGCACCTTCTCTTTGTCCTCCGGTGACAAGGCCGCAATGGTCCTGAACATCAGCTCGAGTCCACTTCGCGGGGATCCACAAGGGTCCTGTTGGAGAGGAAACACAAAGATATCCCCTCCCCCAGTATAGTACCCTGGCAGCTACTCCTGCTACATAAAGGGAGTCAGTCACAATATTCAAAGGACCTTTTAAATTCATCATTGCCCATACTACAGCTAAAAGTTCCAATGTCTGTAGACTGTCCCTGGCATCTGCATCTAACAAATGTTGTCGCCACTGTCCTTGCTGTTTCCATGTCACGGCTGCTCTCCTGGACTTTTTACCAGCGTCCGTAAAGGCCGTGATAGCCCCCCTTAATGGTGACAGACTCTGAATGGGCTTTGTTATCCAGTCCCATTCTGTCATCCACTGGAGGGGACTAGGATGCAGTTTCCCAGTCTCCACGACAGCTCCAGCTCCTAAAAGGGCTTCTTGGAGCTCCCCAGAGTTCACCAAATACCAGTCAAGCATGTCCTTTTTGATGGGCAATGGTATTGTGGAAGGCTCTGCTCCTGTAACTTGGATTGCCCTAAAACGTCCTTTCTTTATGAGGGATGCAATCATTTCAATTTTCAGTCTCACAGTTCTCTGTTGCTGTAGCGGTGGAGAGAGCCACTCCAATACCCTGAGCTCCCCCGTTTTCTTTTCAAGCTGAGACAGGGCACCTGTTAAAACACAAACAAATCCCACATCCCTGCAGGACTGAAGAATCTTCTTAAAATCCTGGAGGTGAAAAATGGGTCCTGGTTTCATTTTGCAATGTTACATAAAGAAATGTTAAAATAAAAGTAATTAGGAATTAATTTAGATAATACACACAATCAACAACACATACAAAATCAAAAAATTACTAAACACTACAACACTGAACTCTTATCCCAGAGTCTGCGACAGCTGATAAACCTTAAAATGACAGAGAATTGGAGAAACCATGTCCGGATTCATGTTTCTCCAAATTACCTCTGAAAATGGCTCAGCTGTCATAGATGGTCAAATCGCCAAGTCAAAAGGACTTGAATACTTTTTGATGCAGAAAACATCTGGGTTGATTGTCAGTCACTCCATCCAAATAGAGTTAGAACTTGGCCAGAGCTCGAACTCTAATTGGTGAGTATCACTTAACATACCTTTTAAACAGGACTTTTAAAAACAACTGTTATAAACAAGAAACCTTAGGGTTACAAACCAATCAAACCAGCAAATAATTGAATCCTTCTGAAGTTTCTGTCAAGACAGAGATTTTCCAAACACAGCAAACTTCTTGAATTCTCTGCCGGAGTATTCCTGTAATAATAATTAAAAGAACTACAAAACTGGCAATTTGGATAAAAACCCTCAGAAACATCAAAATAGTTAGGAAATAAAAAGACAGGATCTTAAAGAGACACGTGTCTTGTAGGTGATCACACGAAAAAAATAGAAAAACACATGAAAGCTGGCTGTAAATACTGCAACAATATCTTAATAATAATTCTTATCACAAAAATCTGAAAACTCCTTAACAAGAAGTGCTTGAAGGGGTTAAGACAACCTTCCCAAAGTATTCATCTGGTATTAACAACAGTCACTATCTATCAGCATTACTTACAAAAACTAAAAATAACAAAGATTATAAACTTAATATCAATAATTCTTAAAACTTTGAATCTTGGATAGATATTTTAAAACAAAACTGAAAAAGATGACAGATAATCTTAAACACAAATAATTTCACTTAAATTAAGGATAGTCAAAATAATTAGCACATTTACATCCATTTATCTAATGCCATCTCTTAATGAATAGAAGAAAGCAAAGACTATAAAGCCCATAGTATACAGAAATATTACAGTTTAAATCTTCTCATATGTAGTCCAAACAGAAACTAGGAAGTTTACTTAGACTCTGCCCCCCTAAAAGGTTGTTCTCGCCTCAGGCAAGGGAAAGGAAATGAAGTCATCAAACTCAAAGCCATCAAACCCAAATACTCAATCACTTTTAGAAAAGCAAACACATTTACAAAAAAAACTGGTAAACAAACTGTAAAGTCAGTGGAACAGTTGGGTGAAATGCCCCGTATAACATCTGGATGAAGCACTGTGTGAATTTTCAGAAGTTTTCTATCCTGATCTTGAAGGAAATTCCTGACCTGTTTTTTCTCAGACACTTGTTTGAATTGCTGCGATGGGCTGTCTGCTGTGGTTGCTAGGCAGCTGTGACAGGGCGGTGCTTTGAGGAATGTCTGCCCGCGCCCGTCTCCTGCCTGCTCCGGCACAGCCTCAGTCTGCGCTATCCTGGGGGTGCGGAAAGGAACGCTCTCGCCCGGACCCGCGCAGCCCTGATCTCCTTTGGGCTCCGCTCGGCCTGGATCTCTGCTCGGGCTGGTTCCCCCTGGCTCTGCGCCAACACCCGCAGCCAGCGGGAGAATGTCCCACACCGCTGGTGCTTTTGTGCGCTTGCAAAAAGTGAAAAAGCCCTCCTAGCTCCAGCTTTCGGGTTTTGCGTTACTGGTGCGCGTCCGCTGCCGCTAGCACCTATTCGGCTGCCGCGTCTCGCTTTGGCCTGCTTGGCCCTGGCCGGCACTTCCCTCACGATCTGTGCGCTTTCCCCACGGACAGCTGCCGTGCGAGTTTTTGTCACCGCGCGTGTCACTGGACCCGCGGTGCGCGTAACCACCGCCGGCACCGAGTACGCCGCCTCCGCAGCGCTCGGTCCGTTCCGCCGCCGCAGCACCGGGAGCGCCGCCGGCATATGCGTTTTCGCCTCCGCGTCTGCCCCGGGCTGTCCCGCGGTGCGCGTAACCGCCCTCCTGGTCCCGAACTTACGCCACTTTGTTAGCTCATGGACCGTATGGGGGTTGAAAAACAACCCTGTAGCGTACCCGTAATCTAACAACTGTGGGAGCTCTCTCTGCAAGTCCATGTCTTTAATCTGCCGCTTTTTTAAAAAGCAAATAAATAAATCATATGCTGCTTGCCTTTCCATTTCTAATCAGCGCTGTTGCAAGGCTTACAGACTTCGGCAGCACGTAGGCTAGGACTATATTTATAGCTCCTAGGGCCGCGACCCGCAGATGTCGTTTGCCGTCCCCCCCCTTGCTTCAGAAGGACCCGCTCCTACTTCCCCATCCGTGGCAGCCGTGTCTGTCCGTAGTCGTCGACGTCGGGGTCACCATTTGATGGAGAAGGAAGACTTGCTCACCATATGATGATCGACAAGTCTCGTCTTTATTCCCGAATTACCGATTATTATACACCTTTTAATTAGCTCATGCATAGTGCAAAATCCCAGCTCACCATTGGCTAACTAGCTATCAGCTATTTACGTGCTATTTTGGTATAACTACTTATTACTTTCCCAGGCTGTTTTTCTCCACCACCTGCTCGGTGCATTACTTCATCCGCGGGCCAAGGACACAGTTTAATTGGAAGGCAGCTCCCCTCATTTTCTATCTTGGTCAAATTAATCTCACTGTGAGCTTTAGCTCGGAGCTAGCTTGTTACAAAGCTCTCAACACAGAACATATTTTCATTCTGAGTATCTTTCTGTAAATGAACATTCTGTCTCAACCAGGAGGTATTTTTGACCAGCTGTTAAAACTTCAGAAGTACACCTAGAAAAGAGGCAAAGACAGTTTCCTGAAACATCTGCCTTTTATTAAAAGTCCATCATATGGGTCAAAAGAAGGGTGAAAAAACCAAATCAGTCCTTTTACTTCTTCAGTATGTGATTTCACAGATACTTTTAATTTCATTTTAAAGAAAAAAAGGAAAGTAGCATGTACAGGGAGAACAATCCAATAGGAAATACTAAATCTGTACCTGTTTGTGTGTCAACTCACCCGCAAATGGTGAGTTAAAAGTAAAAGATCATTTGTAGCATTTGAAATGTCTTCAAGTAGCCTTTACACTCAGCAAAACTTTGGTCACAAGTGGATAAGGTGATCATGGGATCTGTTCCATGAAAAAAAAATATCCCCTTAGATTTTTATTTTTTTTTTCCTACTGTTTTTGATATATATTGCATATTGTGCCTTAAGGGCAGCAGCTACATAAAGATATCTCTCAGTATTTGTTCAGTATTTGACAGTTAGGCTGTTCCAATGTACCTTAGGGATTTTTATTCTAATTTTATGCTGTCAGACTTTTATTTCTCTGACTTTGTATCCTCTGTGGTAATATTACTAAAAGCTTTCCGGTTTTGTGGGTATTTTTATTAAAAGAAAAGTAATTGTATTAATCAGAGCTTAGTTTTTCTTGCCTTTTTCTTCCAGATTATCCCAATGGCATTCGGCTCACGTCAGCTGTTCCAGGAGCAGATATCAAAGTACTCATAAATTTCAATGCACCAAATCCTCAGGACAGGAAGAAGTTTACAGATGATTTGAGGGAATCAATTGCAGAAGTTCAAGAAATGGAAAAGCACAGAATAGAGTGTAAGTACAAAGGTACATATAATGGAGCATTTTCCAGCTAATCAAAATAATAAAAAGTAATATTACCCTTGGAAAATTTAAATTTTAAATTAAAAATTACCATTAATAAAAAGTATAAGAGTATAACACATTAGAACTCTGTAAAAGTTCAAAATAATGTGGGTTTTTCTGTGACTTTATCTTGAGAAGAAGGAAAAAGCCAATAATGCCTTAAGCCCCGGCTGAGTTCATTGACTACTATTTACTGCAGTGTAGCTGCAGTGGAATTCATCTTGGATAAGTTGCAAATAACAATGGGCAGAGGAGAGCTGGGTCTGTGATTTGTAGCATAAATTACAGGAAGAATTTTAGGGATAATTTGGACAGAAGAGAGCTGGGTCTGTGATTTGTAGTATAAATTACTGCAGGAATTTTTAGGGATAATGTGGAGAAGAAAGATGGATCCGTGATTTGTACTATAAATTCCTGTAAGAATTTTAGGGATAATGTGGACAGAGGAGAGCTGGCTCTGTGATTTGTATCACAAATTACAGCAGGAATTTTAAGGGCAATTTACCTCACACTGAAATTCCCAATGATGGCTCTTCCAATAAGCTTCATTGAATTTTTCTTCATTTCCGGGTTGCAATTCCTGTGGTCAGTAAGGAAGTCATGGTCCAAACCGATACATTTTGCTGGTAGTCCCGTGAGTGTCTGAAGATGAAATTTTATCCCATTTTCCCAAAAGAGAAATCCAGCTGTGGGTAGAGGGGTGAAACTCCCTGTGGGACGTTCTGGGTTGTTTCATGCCCACAAACACCCCTGTAAAAGCCCCCGTGTGTGTTGCAGCCGAGCTGGAGAAGCAGAAGGGGGTGGTGCGTCCCAGCATGTCGCAGTGCTCCAGCCTGAAGAAGGACTCCGGGAACGGGACCCTGCCCCGGGCGTGCCTGGACGACAGCTACGCCGGCGGCGAGGGGCTGAAGCGGAGCGCGCTCAGCTCCTCCCTGCGCGACCTGTCCGAAGCAGGTAAGAGCTGCCTCTCCTCCCCGGCTCGCTGCATGCCTCCACAAATAGCAGTGGTGGAATCTTACACTTCCAAGTAGCTCCTTACTCCCCCCTCCTCGGCTCGTGGTTAATTTCTGTTTGTTTTGGGTTTTTTTTTTTTACCTTTGTTCTGTTAAGCGGCTGCTGTTTGAAAGTATTAAAGCCGTTGTAGGTTGCTATAGAAACTTTTAAAGGACAGTGAAGACAGAGGAAAAATTGTAAGTTTTTAATAAAACAGAAGTGACTGACTTGTGCTAGGAGCAATTCACTTGGTTTTCCTTTCTTTTTTTTTCATTGCCTTTGCTTTTTCCCCCTCATAGACTAGGCCTGGAAAGGGAAGGAAAGCTCCTGGTCTCTGTGTGACGAGCGCTTTCTGTGTACTCTGTGCTCAAGTGTACCTGTGTCACCACCTCGATGAATGAAACTGAGTGAAGCCCTACTAAATTCTCTCTAGAGCTGTGTAACACCAGTGTGCCCCTGATGCTCTTTTCTGGTTCTGTAACTCAGACACAGTTCCTAATTCTTGCAAAAAGAGGTTGTTGTGAAGTACTCTTTGCAACAGAACCAAAGAAGCCCTATTGGACAAGGATGCTGATAACTCACAAAGCCACTGATGTGTCTTAAGTTTTATTAACTGGTTAAAGACTGGAAAGCAGTGGTGATACAATTTGTTAGCCAAAGCAAGCCAGGGGAAGTTGGGCATGTTTTTATTTGATGGTTTGCCTCACACCTGGCATAGCCATGTAATCTTTCAGTGTTAAAGATTCCTGTCACTGACAAGAACTCTTATCTGAACACCATGTCCACTATTCAGAAAGTACTTCCATAGATAGTAGCAACTCCATTTTTTTTAGTTATTTGGTTTTTAGTTCATAGGCTGTGTTGCATACTCTGCTTTGTTCTTTCAATTGCAGTGATGATGTCCAGTGTAGTCATAATTTCAATATTCTGTTTATCTTTGGTAGTAGACACTACTTACCTATTTCCTTTTTTTTTTAACTAAAGAGGAGACATTAGCTATGCTGCAATAAATAAAATTGTTGTAAACTGAAATGATAGCCTGTGTTTTGTGGGTATATGTATGTGCATACAAATATGTAGAGAGTGAGCTCTTTCAATTCTTTTCTTCTCTGTTTAGGCTTTCATACTCACATCTCCATGTGCTTCATTAAAAAGACTTAGGCCCTTGATCCAAAATCAGGCTGAAGTTGACTATTGGTGCTTGCTTGGCTCCAGCGGATTTTAGATCAAGCCCTAGTCTTCACCACTCTTATCTCTCAGATTTGAAGATACTTCATCTTTTTCTGTTGTTTTGGTTTTATTTCATTAGAATGAGAACTACCATATTGTTAATATGTGAGTTCAGTGGGTATCTGTACCCCTAAATGTGATTTCTGATTAATTTTTTCATTCCATTAGAATTACTCATCCCTCTCTTTCAAACACTGCCATGTATTTGAATTCATATTATGGGTTTAATTCAACAAACCAACATTTGTAATCACAAACACATTTCACAGGGCATGCCTACAACTGGCATGCTTCTTACTGAAAATAACCTTTTTCCATGACAAAAAGTAGAAATCACTCACAGACTGCAGGGTTTATCAATGAGTTTGTTAAACCCAACTAAACTTAATTTTAACCTGAAATAACTGAGAATTATGGAGAGCTTCTGTTTGGTCTTGTGCAGTGCAACTGACTTGAGAAACAACCAGCCTGTTATTTGCTGTGTTATTTGGTGGAATGACTTAAGGGAGATGATCCATATCATTCTGCCTTCTCTCAGGGAATAGCTTGCATGTGAGGCTAATTTTATTTTTAATGTGGGAGAAGTGATCCACAGAAAAGCAAAGAAATCTCTTTCAGTTAGGAAGATACTGCCCCTCAGTGATTATCCTATATTAAATTGCTTCTCTAAAACAGGCCTGAGTTAGGTTCCCTCAAATCCTTCTGTGGATGAAGCACAGGATGAACAAGGAGGAGGAACAGGAGTGTGTGGGCCTGTAGGAAAGTAGATTTTTAGAGAGACCTTTCTACCTTGAATCAAAAATAAATCTAACAAACAAGAGAAAATGGCCTGATTTCATATTTATGCAGGAAGGCAGGTAAATGTCCAGTGAACATTGCAAACTCAAAATTTTAACTGTTTATTCAGTGAAGGGAAATGTGACTGAACAGCATTTGGCTGCACAGGTACTTGACAGAACTATTTAGGAAAAAAATCCATTGCTGTCCCCCAGACATCCCAGTAAATGGAGGCTGTGGAAATTACTAAATTTCTCTGAGTGACAATTCAGCAGCTTCTGAGATCTAGCAAATACCCTGACTGATTCTGCCTCCTAGGCTGGGCATGCACAGAAAAGCAGGATGTGTCCATCAGGTATCCTTTCCTGAGAGTGTTTCCATGCCTTGGCCACAGCAGCTCAACTCCCAGCTGTGGGAAGGGTGTGCTGAGGATCTCTTCACTGGGAGATGCTGTTGTTCCTTGTGCCTTGACAGTTCTTTCCATGGAATATAAAACAGAATGTGACATCCAAGTGTTCCAAGATGCGAATATGTCAAAAATATTTAGGGCTTTATTTTTCTCTAAAGATAAATGTATAATTTTTATTGCACATTCTTGAGCTGGAAGAACTGAATTTATTTTTTCCAGACCTTGAAATTCTTAATTTATACAAAAATATTAGAGCCAGGCAAATTTTAATGAATCTAAAGCTGAGTTTTATGAGTTTACAGAAAGATGGGAAAAGTGTGATGTCCCCTCATGGCCACTGTTCCACAGGAAGAATGATTTGGTCACTAAAGCAGAGCAGAAAGAGTTGGACTGGCTGTGTTTCCCATTCTGTTTCTCCCAGAAACAGTCCCATTGCACTGATTTTAGGTTCTTCAATTTGAATTCCAGCCACTTTGAATTGCTGGGGGACCCAGTGCTTTTACATTGAGTTTACAGAGGAATTCAAACTTTATTCCCACATCACTAATCTGTAAGGTGGGAGTAGTATTTACACACTGAACTGGTTTAAAAATTGCAGTTTTCTTGTTTGCCCCAGTACTCCACAACTGGCACAGCCAGGTAGTACTGACCAGGTGAGGGTGGTGCAGTGGTTCCTGTTACTGAGAGCTGGGCTTGTCTAAAACAGCCACAGGCCAAAAAAGATTACTGCAAAATCAAAACAAAACCAAAGGTATTTCCAGGATTAAAATAGTTCTGTTTCAGTGTGAAATCTTAAGATTGTACCTGTTTCACACAGAAACAAGCTGAAAATGTAAAGGTGGCAAACAGTACTTTCCCCCTCAAAAGTGGTCTCTCCAGTCATTGGAGAGAGTAATTTAACTTAAAACTTTTTTCCAAGCTTTCTCCCCCAAGACACTCAAAGCCAAATCATAATACTAAATCATAATATCAAATCATTGATAGTCTTTAGCTATCAGTTATCTCACTGGCCCAGAAGAGTTTCAAGAACTACAGAGCAGGAGTGAGAAATATTTCCATGTACTGAGCTGATCTGTAGCCTAAACTGTGAGATCACCACACATCCTGTGATGTGTCCTGCACACATCCATTCTGCAAGGTGCAGTGGCCTTTATTAATGAAGCTCAATATTCTTTTGGCATGGTTAAGTTTGTAAAAATCTTGTAATCACTTCATATCTCTACTATAAATTTGAAATGTTCTTGGCCCTATATAGTGCATGTTCATATATGAGGCATACACTTGTGTAAGTTCAAGATATTTCTTGCAAGGAATATTCATATCTAACAGATAAGGTTAAATTAATTGAAAATTTATTTTTATAAATTAAAGTCCACTCTAACAGCCTTAAAATATTAAAGTAAGCTTAATATATTAAGCAAAACTAATCTTCAGATTTGATAAATACCACCTTGCTTTGTACCACAGCTACTAATTATCCTGCCAGTACATGCTTGGGTGCAGTTCTAGTTTAGAATTTCCCTGAGATGCATGTGAAGGCTGGAGCTCCAGGGAGGCATTTCTGTGATGGGATGCTATCCCAAAGACCAGGGAACAGTCTGGAATAAACACACATTGGCAGGGGGAATGCTCCAGGGGATTTACTGAGTAAACCCACCACACTGCATGTCAGCACAGAATCGGGATCAATTTGTTTTTAAGAAAAAGAACTAAGCCTCTGTACGGCAGTAGTGCCTATCTGAGGGAAATTACAGGCATTTAAGGTGGATTTTTCTGTTGGTTCTTGGCTTTGCAAGTACTACTTTGCCCTGGAGTTATTCTGAGCAAAATTCCATCTGTCGCTCTCTGTCCGTATTTACTGTGTCCGTGGTTATTTGATCAGACTGTGACTCCTGCCATATGCAAAAGGCATTGGATTGTTGTGTTTTCCTTCATTTTTGGCCACGTTTAATGCCCCGTGTCAGCTCTCAGTCTTATTTGCAACCCTGACTGCTAAGTTCCGAGGTGGCTGCCGCAGTGTGTTTGCATCAGCAAGCAAGAGGGGTTGGAGTGTTAATCAGTACTAATCCCGTTATCAGAGCAGCAAAATATCAAACCTGACTAGGAGTCAACATAAGGGATGAACAAACCCAGTTTTTCTTGGGGGACTCATAAGATAGTAGAGTTTGGCTGAGGCTAAAACTGCAGCAGGAGATGAAGCAGTGAGCTTTTGACAAAGAGCCCATCCAGGGAAATTGTTCCAAATCCCAATGAATTTCTCAAGTCAAACACAACACCTTGACCACAAACGCCTTCCCCTCAATTTAATGTCACTGCAGAGGGGTTGTACTGGGGAGCAACTCTTTTTAAGAGGGGAGAATGTTCCAGTAGCCTGGAACTGTAGCTCTTACAAGAAACTTGTTTCAGGGCAGTGTTCTGTGACCAACCAGGTCAATACTATGCTTATAAATCCAGCAGGTGGTAGTTTTTGGTCATCCTGATCCTTTGGGTAGTCTGAATTGCCCTATGAGCAGTTCCACTGCTCTCTAGTTCTGATCACAGGTGCTTTTGGGGTGTCTGTGATGAGGGTACATCATTAATTGGTTAAGTGATGCTGAAATCCTCACATTCTCTGCCAAAACTACCTCTCAGTGTAGAAAACTCTGAATGCAGCCAATGCAGGGTGGAGACTGATATTTGGCCTTGCAGGAAAACAAGGAGAGAGTGCTGAGAAAGCTTTGGTTTCGAAAGCCCTGCAGATTTTAGGGAAGCTCTGAGCACCAGGAGGGCTCCTCAAAGCTCAGCTTTGTTTCTGCACCCTGCCAGGAAAGTATTCTGAAACTTTGCAAAGCAAAGCTCCACAAGTTATCTTCTAAAAATCTCTATTTCCACTGCAGCCAGATGCTATTTTCTCTGCTGTGAAGTGAGAAAGAAAATCTGAGATCCTGTGTCCTATCCAGCCACTGAGCTCTTCTGGCTTTTTAGGCAAACTGTCTGGAGTTTCACGTGTGGGTTTAGGCAAAAGTTTTTGCAGTTTGAGACTGTTGGAGTACAAATCCAACATGCTTAAAGATAAAGCACTGCACAGCTAAACAAACAAAATCTAGCCATAATGTCAAGACAGATTCCAGATTTACTGATCAAAAATTAAGTTTAGTTTTTTTTTTAAACTTCATGAAAGAATATTGTATGAAATCCACTGAGGTTCAAAGCTGAAATTGAAATTATAAATTCGATAAAATGATAAAACCGATGAAGTGATAAAACGGATTAATTGATAAAACCGATGGCCCTCACAGTGCCCCACACTGAAGTTCAGAATATTTCAACGTTAAATTTTGCATTTAAGTTAATGCCACCCCACAATTATATCTCAATATTTAAAGAAAAAAAAACCTCCATGGCCGATTAGCTTCCAGTAAACCAAACCCTTTAAAATCATTGCTGCTCAGCATCACAAGCGCAGCACTAAACCCAGCTGCCCAAACACCTCTACTTCAAAAGTTGTGCAAATTACCAACAAAATAATCACCCCCCGCTCGTGTGAGCCGATCCCCAGCACCAGCAGCTCTCCAAATTTCCACTGATCCCCTAGAAACGCAGGCAGGTGCAGGGAGTTGCTGTCCCTGCCGGCCCTGAAGCTGTGGGGCTGTGGGGCCGCGGCTCCTGGCGCCGGTCGTGTCGCAGTCTCTAATCTCTGCTGTTGCATGTCCTGGGCAGGCAAGCGTGGGCGACGCAGCAGTGCAGGATCGCTAGACAGCAATATGGAAGTAAGTAGGAAGTTCCTGATGTCTAGCTGGATGTGATGATGTGCATTTCAAACCTTTCTTTTATATACATACATATTTTTTTGCTCTTTTTTCTTCTAACATATATATATATACACATATATATAACCTGCCTGCCACGAGTGAAATGCATGCCTAGGCTATTCACTCTGTATTCTTCCAGCCTACAAAGCACTGACAGCTTGTTTTAGAGCAATGCCATTTTTGGTTTGAGCTAACCTTGTTCCCTTTGTTCCTGCCAGCATGGTTAAATGGATATGATGTGTCTTTTTGCCACCATTTCAGTCTGGTCCCAGCTTAAAAGCCCACCTTGCTCTTTGTTACCAAGTACACTGTTCTTGCTGTTTGATATTTAGCTACAACTATTGACTGTCATGCTCAACCATCCCCATTGCTTCTTTTCGAGTTCAATTGCTAAATGTATGCAGTCATGACACCATGGAATTGCACAGATAGGGCATGGGAGGACAAAAAAAATTATTCAGATAGGTGAATTCAATGTGGATTTCATGAGATTTCATTCATCTTCAAACCATTTATATATACTGTTCATGTCTCTGAATTCAGCTTGCAGATTTTTTCTTTTTTCTTTTTTTTTTCTTTTTTCTTTTTTCTTTTTTTTTTTTTTTTGTGTTTGCTTTAGGTAGATTACAGTTTAAATCTAGCATACTTTGCCTAACTACTCTTGTGTCCCATAACTCTTTAAAAATACAAACCCTCAACTTCAGCAACTAAATTCCAGGCTAAATAATAGAGAATGTTGGACCATAGGTCAGAAAAATATAAGCACATAGAAATGTTAGTGGCAAAAATGGTATGGTTCCATTTAACACAAAATGCAGAGGTAGGCCTGAGAAGCAGCACTGTCATATATAGTAGTGGAAAACTGCTATAAATAAATATTTAAATACCATTTTAAAATCTGAGCTGTAACTGTAATATTTGCTGCTGTATGTTTAACTATTTAGGTTGCATTTAATCTAGCGCTTTTTTTTGTGGTAAAAAAGCAAGTATGGTATTTTTTGCAGTATTTTAAAATGTATTTTGCCTTTAAAAACACACTCGTAGGTCTTATATCATGTTACATTTCCGTGACATTTTTTTTTTTAATTTGAAGTCATATCACTTTATGTCAAAATATTGAGAGAAAATCACCCAATGCTTAACATCCTCTAAGAAGGGCATGAGTGCCCCACTGGCCACTTAGGGAAGGTGGAGATAAAATTTCCCCTAGAGCTCTCTAACATAATCCACCCATGTTAACCCTAAAGGAGGAGTTTGTGGGTCAGTGTGAACTTTTTCTTTTCTTTTTTTTTTTTTTAATTTTTTTTTCCCTTTCCGAACATTTCAAGATATTTTTTTTTTAATTTTTATTTTCTATTAATTTCTTTTTAGGGGTCCATCATTAGCAGTCCTCACATGCGCCGAAGAGCTACATCAACCCGAGAGTGTCCATCTCGCCCTCACCAGACTATGCCCAACTCCTCCTCACTCCTAGGGTCCCTGTTCGGTAGCAAGAGGGGCAAGCCCCCCTCGCAGAGCCACGCGGCCGCGCAGACCCCGCACCACGCGGAGGGCGCGGCCGCCGCGCCGCACCCGCACCACGCGCAGTTCTGCCACCAGAACCCGCCGCCCTACCACCACCACCACCACCACTACCACCCGCCCCCGCACCCGCACCCGCACCAGTACCACCAGCACGGGCACGGCCACGGGCACGGCCCCTACCTGCCGCACGCCCCGCACCACGGCCCGCACCACGGCCCGCACCACCACGGGCCGCCCCCGCCGCCCGCCGCCGCCAGCACCAAGCCCAAACACAGCGGCATCAGCACCATAGTCTAGGCCTAAAGACCCTCCTCGTGACTCTAGTTCCAAACCCAGCTGCAAAGGCACTTAGAGGAAGCAACAAAATCACACCGTCAGTTTTTACCCAGGCCGTTTAATGAGCTTAAAGGCTTGCTGTTACTAAATAAAATAATTCCAGTTAGCCCAGGCCATACTGGTTTTACTTATCTACTGGATAGATGTTCACCACCATCTGGTTAGTTCTTATTTCCAAACTTGCCTTGACAACGTGCTGCTTGCTGAATCTGAAGAAAGCTACCTTTTACACCAAACCCCTGGACAATTTTACACACATAATGAAAAGCTAGCCTATGGAAAAAAAACAGGGAAAAAAGTCAGACAGAACCAAGTGTTGCATTCTTGCTCTTTTACTCTCAATGGGCAAAAAAAATAAGTAGACCTGATATGGTTGATGAAAGTACGTAAGTAAACTTTATATAATATAAATATATACATATAAATATATATATATATATATATATATATATATATATATATATATATATACTGTATAGTTAACATTTGTGCTTGGAAAGAAATTTTTTCAGTCCACAAAACTAGCAATATAGACTTTACAAGGAATTCCACTTACTTGATAGGACAGTATAATAGATGAATAGCATATGAAAGTAGACCAAAACCATTAAACGTTAGAAACCAATTTCAAACATTTCAGTATTTTCATCACAAGTCCCCTGGACTTGTTAAGATTTCTAAGCAATCATTACTAAATGTGCCAAGTAACATAGCATTTAAATGTTATAGTCCAATACTGCTTTGTATAAATCCTTATTTTATTAACACGATGATATCATACGTAATCAGTATTAGAGCTGCTCTGCTATTTCAGGTAAGCAAACTCGTTAAGATGCAGTAATTATTCCGTAGCAATGGAGGGTGCCCACCTACCAGGGGGCACCCCCGAGCATTGGTCACACAAGTTTTTAGACACTTTAAAGGCTGTGATAACTGTGAATTTACATGATCCACATTTCTTTTGTAAGCATATGGATTGAACGAGCACATGGGAAGAGTTCCGCCAGGTGCATGTAAACACTGCAAAAACATTCATCTCAAACATGAAAATGGCAAACCTCCATCCTTCTCAGTTACTTTGGTTCCTGTTTACCATAATTGCTCATTTTTACCCCCAGCAAAGCTGAATTCTAGTCCAGAGTGTTTCCAGTGGAAGTGCTCTAAAACTTGAAGGTTTGCTTTAGAATTTAGTATAGGGTTTTTTTATATATATATATATTAAAAAAAATTCAAAATCTGTAATTCCATGTAGCCATGTGCTAGCAATGAAGTGGCTTTACCATTTTTACTCATCACATTTGTTAGTTTGAAACACCCAGCACTCAGCAGGCTGAGTTTATGCTCAAACCTTCACTTCCATAGTCCAGTTAGTTGCAAGACATCACATAAAAATAGGCTGTGCTGTTGTTGCTTATGTGTTGTAACCAAACAATTTGCAAATTTCTCTACAATTTGTATCCCGAAATCCTGTACAAAGTTATCCATGGCACCTACTTTGTAGTTTCAGCACTTTGAGCCACTGCAAGGACTTAACACCTAAACAGTAGAGACAAAGGAATCACAACTGCAAAACTGTACCAGCCTAAAAGCAAACCTTGAAGAGGATGAGCAAAAAGTTCCAGTGAGAGATGGGTAAAAGTAATCACAGCTCCAACCAGTCGGGTTTCTGTGTAACAGAAAACAAACAGTAATAAAAGCGTCCCAAATCGGGAGGACATGGGAGCAACAGAGTGACTTGTCCTGTTGGCTTGCTCATGGCATCTCTAGCGTGGGGAGGATGGGAGAGGTTCAGTCATTTTTTCCCTTTCATACCATGGATACCACAATACCAGCAGAACTGCAAACTGAGCACTTTGTTCACCTCCACAGAGAGCAAATACAGCAATCTAGAGTTTAGCCTTTTGTTTCCAGCAGTCCACGTTTGTTTCACACATGTGCAATATGTTTTCCCCTTCTGCTCCTTCTCCTCAGAATGATCTCCATGAAAAGAAAACAAGTGATTATTATTCTTTTTCTGTGTCACTCATTCTATTCTAAATTCTGCGGCTTACCTTAAGAGGGCTCACCTGGGTCCCCTGAGGCTCTGTTCCTTGCAGTTTAAAAAATATATACTGTTCTTATAAGGGAAAGTAGAACTGTCTGCATGTCATCTAATGTTATTAGTGTGAGGCTACACTCTACATATTGTATAATTGCAAAATATATCAGTGTTACTGTTGATATTAGTTGAAGTAAAGTGATAACATGTTTCAATATGTAGACTTTTCTTCATACATCTGTACCAATAGTAGAGTCTAACTGTAATTTATAGGTTGTTCCAGAAAAGATGAAGAACCATTTAGGTGCAAACATCTCTGAGAAACTGCATCTTTTAATTAAAACAGAGGTAAGAAAGCTCCTCTTCACTGGGTGATGGAGTCTGTACTTGTTTCAGATGCAGAGGCATAATGGAAGTAAAATTCTGTAGATGGAATAAAGGCAGAATATGCAGTAGCAGTGGAGAGGAAAATCTGACTCACTGTGTTGATTAACGCTGAAGGTGTTAAATCTCCCAGATCTGCATTTGCTTTGTGTTTAAAAAACCCTTTCATTCATTTAAATTAGAGTTACATATATTCTGTGCTTAAACAGTGAGCCACAGTTTAATGCCTGCCCACTGATTTTCCATGTGCAGTCAATGTATTTGTGAACCAAAGTGTTGAGGAGATGTCACAAACGTGCATGCACAGAAACATTTCCACATGGTTCCATGGACACTGGGGAGGAGAATGTGCCTGCCCTGGGCCTGCAGGGAGTGTGAAATCACAGATCACTTGGAGGCTGGTTAGAAACCAAAACTGGTAACCTGAGAGCACGGGATTTGGAAACTCTGTTCTTGCTCTTTCAAGCCAAGGAGGAGAAACAGTGGACTTTACTTTTTTTTTTTCCTAGTTTTGTTCTGTTTTGTTTCTTAGACTATGTGTTTCTATGTACTCCAACCAAACAAAAGTGTCTTGGTGTCAGCACAAGTCTCCAGACCTTTGCTGCTTGTATAGGGTCATAGTAAAACCTCTCTGACTCCATCCTTGATCAACAGTTGCTTAGAGCAGTGTGGGTCGTGCCTAGAATAGGAGAATTCCAGCACTTAACACTGCCTGGGGTTAAGAAAATGAATTAAAATTAATTCTTCAGCCTGCAGACAGGAATAGAATGGAGAGGGTTTTTTATCAGATACCATTGCCAATTACAAACTGGTACAGAACTGCATAGACTGACCGTGATTCTCTTTTCCCATAAACGATGTGGCAAAGCAGTAATGCTGATTTGGACAAATGAAAGGGAAATGTAAAGAATGAAGGTGTGGCAACAACAAAAAAAATCTTTTCTGGGACAACAATCAAATATATATTTGGCGTTTTTATTTTTTTAAGTTAAGAATGAAATGTAAAACAATGTAAAGAAACAAAAAATCAAAGTTCATCCTAATATAATGTGCGCCTTGTATTGCTAAAAAAAAGAGTCTAACATACAGTGTAGAATGATTTTCCCATCATGTACTGCATGCAGCAGAAGCCTCTTGTTTCTTGATAAAATGAGCTGAAAGACAGTCAGCAGATATTTAAACACTGAATCTCTAGATGTTGACTTGCTGTTCCATATGAAGCTGTGTGTTTTCTGCAGTTAAGCATGCATTTTGCTGTTCCCTTGTAAAATACCATCGCACTTCTTGACTGAAAAATGGATTCTCGTGTATATATTTCAAAGAAAAGTGGAACCAATAACAAGATTCAATTTGGAAAAGAGAAAAGGGGGTGGTGAAAATGGGACCAGTAGGGGGAATAGAGAATTATCTAAATTGTACATAGTGTGTAAATTAGCATTACTATAAGTCTGCAGTCACTTTGAGGTTGCCTATCTCCTGCTAGGAACTTAAATCAGCTTTGAGTTGTATTAAACTGTTAGAATTAGGTCTTGAATGCAGACTCTTAAAGACTTCAAAAATCATTATGCTTACAAGAAGCTTCTGTTCTGGGGAGGCTCGAGACCCTTTTGTAACTCTGGGGAAGAAAGGAGTGCTTTCATTTTAATATGCATTCTGTTTGTAAGTAGTAACAGACCCTATTGATGTAAAACTATAACTGTGATCATGTGGAGAAATCAAATAAATCATTTAAAACTCTTTGTTTCTCATTTAATGCAATCCAAGAGCTTCAACTCTTCATATTTGAAATGAAGGAAATTCCTTCCAATGGTATCCTGGCCCTGCTGAGGCAGTGGGATTTGTGCTACTCACTTCAGAGGGGCCAGGAACTGAGGATCAGGTGGAGGAGGTGGTGAGTGGAGTCTGTGACCCATCCTCACTCAGCTTGGTGGGGTAGTGCTGAAATAAATTGAGTTCTAGAGTCACTAAAGAGCAATGAATCCAACAGCCAGATGTGCAGCCAGGGAGAGAGTGACTCCAGCACCCAGATGTGCAGACAGGGAAGCACGGCAGAGGTCCTGGTGGACAATTCCTAAACCCTCGAGCCCCGGAGAGTGCTGGCAGCTTTGAGACCTTCTGTCCCAGGGGCTGCGTGTCCAGCTGACCCCAGGCAGCCTCAGGAGCTCCTGTCCAGGGCACTTGTGCCCTGCCTGGGCAGGGCCCCGTTTGTCCTTTCCAGGGTCAAGTCCTGGGCTGCTCCGTGGAACCCCCAGGAGCTGGCAGTGCCTCGTGGCCACGGACAGGGAGCCCCGGACCCCTCAGCCCAGCACCGAGTAAGTACTGCCCAGTTACTCCTTGTCCTCTGTTTGTGTGTCTCAGTTTCCAGCCCTGAAGGATCCTTTGCCACACGTGACCTTCCCAGTGTTTGAATTGCAGTTACACTTTGATAATCACCTGTGGATATTCCATTGTGCCCTGAACTTGGTGCATTTCCAGCCTTTCCAGGAGATTGTAGTGTGTTCTGGAAAGCCTGGCCAAGCTAATTCTCAGCTGTCAGTTAAACTAAACACTATGTTTGCTTCTGTTTTCTACAAATTTTAGGACATTCTTGAATTATTTTGTGGGAATAGTCAACTATGACCTCTTTCTGGAGGGCTGTAATTTCAGGATGCGCATCTTCACCAATTTTTTTTTTTTTGGTAGGTAAGTACCCACTTACCATCATCCTCTGTGCCACTCTGAGCTGTGGGAGCCCTTTGAAGGTGACCAGTGAAACATCCTCTAGTGGAAGTAGAAGAATTTGCAGAGCTGTTCTTCACTGATGCTTCTATTCCTGGTTTAGAAATTAGGATTTGTAGAACTTTAGCAGATTTTGAGAAGACAAGAGGTTTGCACGTGGCAGTGCACTCACAGATTGTGGGAATGAGTCGTCATGCAATAAACAACTTCTCAAGCTCTTCTAAATAGCAACTTTTTAAAAACAGGTTCTTTCCCAAGAATTTTTGCCTTTTTTTTTTTTTGTTGAAATAAAGAAATGCAAGATTAAAAGGACAGAAAAACAAAATAAAGATCTTCAAATGTTTTATCTGTATCTTTCTTCAGATTTTTGTTGACTTAACAATCAATGAATTCTATTTAACTTTGTTTTTTTCCAGTTGGCCTTAATGATTGATTTTCATTCAGAGTTTCATAAAAACAGGTATGGTATTTTAGCATATATTTATTTTAATAGTTGTGTAGTGTTTTATTCATCTCCACCCTGTGTTACAGCTGCATTAAATACACCTTTTCCAAAGGAATCTTTCTGGATTTTTACCCTGCTTAGTGATTTTGGTGCCATATTTTGTTGATGTAAAATTCCTGGAAGGGAACATAGCACAACCAATTTAATAGAAATATCTGAACCACACAAAAAATTCATTTTAGGTGTAGTTTTTTTAAGTAAGCCTTCTTTCTGTTTCCTATTATTTCAAGAATTAAAGACAAATCCTGTATTACTCAGCAAAAGTAAATCAACTTCAGGATGAGGCTGGTCATGAAAGTTAGGAAAATCTTAAATTAATATTTCTGCTGGAAGTACTTCCTCAGCTAAGCAAGACTTAAATGAAAGTTGTGTGTGCATGATGCTGACTTGAAGCCATCACTTCTTCACTTTTTCAAATCTTTAGATTTATCATTTTTGCCATGTGAATAATCACACATTTTTAGGGATAAAATGGAAAAAAAAACAACAACAAAACCTTTATTTAGCATTTTTGCAGTAACTGAGATGTGAAATTAGCAGCATGGTTCACGAGACACAGCAGCTGAAAGCAGCCACAGGAGAGTGCAATCCATCAGCTCTGCTGGGTAACGGCACCACTGGAGCTTTCATTTATTTTTCATCCTTGGACACAGTGCTTTAGACAGGTCTGTGTAATGAGCAAAGCAAAAATAATCTGTCTTTAACAAGATGAGCAGAGGAAATTCATTCCAAGGCAAATGAAATATTAGGAGGGCATGATGGAAATGTCTTTTCTCTGCAGTTTCTCAGCTCTGCCACAGCACAGTGCCTGGTTTCTGATGAGGAGATGGGCCCTGGGTGAGTGTCCAGGGAAGTGGGAGAAGCAGGGACCGTGCAGGAGTTCTGTGACTCAGCAGTGGGATCAGAGTGAACCAAGGCTGGAAATTAGTTCATTTAACCATTGCCAGTCTGACTTTGTAGTGATTTTTTATAGGAGCAGAGCTCAGCTGAGTGTGGGGCCCTGAAGGGAGGTGCCCACCCCCTGAGCATCTTCCCCCTCCACCAGCTCCCCGTGTTCTCTTGGCTGATATTCCTTCACTTGCTGGCTAATATTTCTTTATGCCCATCTCCAACAAGGAAGAACATTTTTATTTAATGATTCATCCTGTATATTGTCCTTGCCATCTTTCTGGTAGTCTCGTGTCTCTGATTCTGCCTCAGGCCTTACACCAGGCTCCAAAAAATGACTCTGCTGTAATTAAAAATAACATCCAAAAAAACCCCAACCAAACCCCAAAAAACCAACCAACCAAACACACCCCTGCAATCAGCAGAGTTTGAGATGCTTCTGTTGTCCTTCAACCCCTGAAATTGGAAGAGCAGCAACATTTTCCAGCCCAGTGACGAATGTGCTGAATATTCCAATTCAGACTTGGAGCATCCCACGTGTTTATAGCCCTGAATTTTCATGGCATTTCAGCAGGTTTTAAAAATGTCCTTGATTATGTGCTAACTCCTCTGCTATGCCAATCTGTACATTTTCAAAATCTTTTGTTTGTGTATTTTGTGCCTAAAGGAGGAGGAAACTTTGTTTCTGCTCTTCCTATTTTTTTTCTACTAGTACAATATGCAGTTTCCTGGGCTGTTGCAATATTCCATTACCCTCCTCACAAATTTCCAGACTGCCAGCATAGCTTCATGCAAAAAAACCCACAAAAAACCCAAACAAACAATAACAACAACAACAACAAAAAAACAAACAAAACAAAAAAAAAACCCAAACAAAAATCCAAAAACAAAAACAAAAAAAACCCCACAAACCCAACCTGTCTATATATTAGTAGTGAACCACAGGGGACATGTCCTCAGCAATTCCTCTGACTGCAGGAATTTGAAATGCCTTTGAAAAAAAGCTGGTGAAAAAGCACTGGCATTTTGGGTCATCTGTTTCTCTTCCCAGATGAGAAAAGGGAGAAACAGATGCCTCATTGAACTAATAAATAAATAATAAATTAAATTAATAATAGAAATATTTAACATAAATATATAAATAAATTATTTAATATAAATACTTAAATTATTTAATATAAATAATGTAAATAATAGTTTATTAATATTGTACTAATAATTATTAATGAAATGTTCTTGAGTTCATGGAGCTCTTCCCTTGTCTCTGACATTACAGTGCAATGAAGGTTATTTTGGCAAAGAGCTTCTTGACCCATGTCCCTTCTGTATCCATTAATAGTGCCAAGATGTGCTTTAACCAGTTGCTGCAAGGTCTTTTTATAGCCAGCCTTGGCCTCTCACTCATCACTGTCCCCTGGGTGTGACATAAAGGCAGCACTCTCCAGGCTGGCCCACAGCTCCTTGGGTGCAATCCCACAGCAACAGCTTCTTTCCTGCACTGAGCTCAGGTCACCTCCCCTCGCTGAGCCAGAAACTTGATTTCAATACACTCTCTGGCACATTTTCCCTTGCTTGAGAAACTAAATCTTATTTGGCTGTTAAAAAAATTATAGTGTGAAATAAAATATAAAATACTTCAAAACATGAGGCAATTTAGTGCTTCCTTTTAATCTAACATGGCAGAGCTGATGGACAATTTCCCTGCAAGTGCCACCTGACGTTGTGAGAGTCCCTTTGACTAACAGAATGTGTCTTTATTTTTCAGGTGGTTTCTTAGATGGCCACAGTCCAGTCAGTGTGAATGGACAAGAGCCTGGACGAATTTATTGATGTATTTATACAGTGACCATGTTAACATCTGGGTTTCAAACACATCACATCACTTGCACAGCCCACAACCAGGAGCAAAAGTGGAAATACCCGTTCCTGCCCTCACCTTTCCCAGGATTTCATATGTGAAACAGCTTTTTAAAAAAATGTTCCAAGTCAGGAGGTGATGCAATGAGCACATCATCGATGAGCACACGCCTGTGGGAAAGACAATTATGGATGTCAAGTGCAAAACTTTCATACCATCTGTCAGCTTGAACAGGAGCAAACAATGACTGCATAAAGAGAGGAGGAATTGTATGCATTTTCCTGGAAGTGCTGCAAAGCCTGGTGAATGTTTTTGTAAAGTGGTTTAGTAACACTTTTTCAGTAAATAAAATATCTATGTCTCAAAGACCTAAATGTTATCAGGTCATTTTATTGCTGAATACCAGTTTTTAAGCAGCTGCTGGAAAAATATGGAAGAATAAAAAGGAAAGCTGAAGGGTATTTTTATTGTAGTCATTTACTGATCTCCACTTGTCTTGCATTAATTCCTTCTCAGGAAGAAATTTTTCCGCTTCTGTGTGGAATGGGCTGAAATGGACATCACTGTGGGAGTTGTGGTTGTTCACAAAATGTGGGTTATGAGGAGCTGTAACAGCTGAGGGATTGGATGGCCCAGGAAGGGAACCTGAAATGATGGGAACACGTGGATGAATATCTCAGTGGCAGAGACAGCAGAGAGGAGTCATAAATAAAAGTGGGGAAAGGAAAAGGTTGGGCATATTGCTGAAGCAAAAGAGAAAAATACTGTTTTAACTTTTTTTTTAGTAGATGGTGCAGTTCTGTGCAAGGCAGTTTGAAGATGTGTCAGGTCAGGGTGGAGGGATTCTGCAGAGAACTGCAGCTGCCAGCAGTGTGATTTCAGCTGTGGTTACACACAGCACTGGATGGGAGAAGATCTGTGGTGTGGCACCACTGGTGCCAGCGCAGGGACAGAGCATTCTCTGTGCCAGTGATGGTCCACCTGCAGTTTCGTGCTGTGGGTGTGATATCACCCCCTGTGACTGGAAAACCCCAGGTGTTTATTTATTCAGGATATCCCCACAATGCCATCCTCATGCTTGCTGAGTGAACACACAGGGTGGGGTGTGCTGGCTGCTGCCTCAGTTCTTGTGGACTTCATGATGAGGCATCTTTTCCCTGTGCTTCCCAACTGCCCAGCCTTGTTTTCACTCTTTGGATCATTTTCTTCAAGCAGTTTGTACCACGCTCTGTTTATCCTTTCTTTCAAGCTGCCACATCACCCCTACATCACCAGAACCTGCCTGACTTGTCTCAGGAGAGGGTGGCCTCAGTTTAACCCTTTCATTCCTGATATTCAGTCTGGCAGGTGTTGTGGGACCTGCACCTCTCCTGCCCAGGAAGATAAAAAACTAATTTTTTTATCATTTTTTACCTCTCCTGCCCAGAGCTGGGATGTGACACTGCTGTGGCAGTGCCACCCAGGTCCCCTCAGAGGGACATGGTGTGGCTCTGCCCCATTAACCCCACGTGTCACAAGGCTGAGGCGTGTCCCCTTCTATCCATACCATCAAGCACTGGCACCTCATCACTGCACCCCAAAGACTGCCAAGTGCTGCACCCAGCTCAGCGTTCCCCACCCATTGTTTGCTGCCCGGGAGGATTAGACATCACCTCTTGCTTTTCCACCCTTCAAAAGCAAAAGAAGCAGGATAATGTTACTTAATCAGAGCTGAGCACATCCTTACCTTTTCCTGATCCCTCACTCTCAGCCCTTCTTGTTCCCTACTTGCAGTACAGTCGAGAGGCAACCAACATGGCAATTTATTTGGGTTACAACATTAAAGGATTTTCATTTTATGAGTCATAAGTACAGGAAGCAAAATAAGTGAGTTCATTAAGCCTGTGTTTACTTGTTCTTTTCCAAATGCCATTTTGTCACATTCTGCAGTTCCACACAGACCAAAGCAAAGTGAAGGCAGGTGGACATGGACATGCCTAAAATGACAGAGTAGCAGCAGCCTTTAAAGGGATTATTTTATCTGAAATAAATAGTTCAAACAAATTAATTCTACCCTTGAGTAAATGAAGCTCAACACGCCTTTAACAGCCCTTCTGTGTCGGTGAGCAGCCCCAGCCACCTGCAGGTGAGGCAGCGGCTGTGGGGTGATGGTGCCACAAAACTGACCGTGACCTCCCGTACAGAAGGGGAGCACTGAGTGCTTCTCAGCCAGATTTCAGTGAATATCAGTAATTTCACACAGGTTTGGCACCTGGGTTTTTTAAAAAAAGACAAAACCTGCTGCCAGAGGGATGGCAGGGAAAGTGAAGGAGGAGGGGGATGCTCGGTGCAGGGCAGTGCTCTCGCAGGGCACAGCGAGCAGACAGGTCTTTGACACTTGTTTATGTGCGGGAAGGGCTGCAGGAGTGCGGGGCCGCTCAGGGGAGGTTGGAGCTGCTCACACCATCCTGCCCCGGCTCCCGACACACGGAGGAGGGGGAGTCAGGCTTGGATTTGGGAGATTCGGGGGCGATTTCCACGCTGCAGCCCAGCGTGTCCCGCAGCTCCAGGAGGGGAAGCAGCGATCCCTGCCTGCGGTGCTGCTCGCGGGCTGGCCTGCGCCGCTGCTTTCGCTTCATGAGGGCGATTCAAAGGCTGCACCAAGAGCTGCTTCTCGGCGGGACCGTGCGGCTCGGGCAAGAGCTGCCGGGCCGGGGAGGGGAGGGCACCAGGGAAGCCGTGAGGAAGCCGTGAGGAAGCCGTGAGGAAGCCGTGAGCGGCGTTACTGCGGGCCCTGCGAGCGAAGCAAGGCGCCGCAGGGCTGTGGGGCCGTGCCCGCCGCAGGTCACCCAGATGGAGCACATCCCCGCGGCTCCTGCGAGCGAAGCGCCGCCCCGTGAGGCGGTGAGGCCGCGGGGCTGTGGGGCTGCGGGGCCGTGCCCCGCCCCGGCGGGGCCGGGCGCTCGGCGGTGCCGTCAGCGGAGCGCCGAGCGCGGCCATGAGCGCGGTGCTGCTGGTGCTGCGGGCCCTGCGCTCCGCCCGGCCCCGGCCCCGGCCCCAGCTCCAGCCCCAGCCCCGGGCCGGCCCCGCGGCCTGCGCACGGCCGCGCCCCGCCGCGCCTTCGCCAAGGAGCTGTTCCTCGGCACGCTGCGCAAGGTGGGTCCGCGGGGGGCGGTGGGGGCCGGCCGCGCCCGGGGGTCGCTGCCCTTTCACCGGCGGACAGCGGGGCTGGCACGCACCGGGGGCTCGTCCGCAGCAGCGCCAGGGCCTTTCCCAGCTGCTCATCCCAGTCCGGGCTGCGGGCGTTGCTGTGAGCCCTCGGCAGGGCCCGGCCCGGCCCGGCTGCCCCGCAGCCCCCGGGTCCAGCCCTGCGGAGCTCCCTGCCCTGGCTCTGTGTGTCCCTCAGCTGCAGCCGGGTAACTGAAGGGAGCCTTTGCACACAGAACAGGCGATGGGGCTCAGAGTGACCCAAACAACGCCGAGAGCCCCTGTGCCTGCCAGCCCCGCGGGTCCCCTGGGCGCTGCCTGTCGCCGTGCTCCCCCTCTGGGCATGCCGCTGAACTTGGATGGCTTCGTCCTCTGGTTGTTCTTCAAGGATGGAGGCTTCTTGTAAATCTCTGCCTACAGTTTTGGTAGGAAAGATTGGTGTTCTTGTGGTGCCTTGAGATGCCACTGGACAAAGAAGTTAAAATCTGAGATGGAACGCTGTATTAAGCAGAGTTTGTTACTGCAGGGCTTAGAGTGTGCATTTATCAGAGATTGCAGGGTGAAGTAAATGGAAAGAAGGAATAATTCAAATCCACTGAAATAAGTTGAGCAATAAAGTCTCTTTCAACAGAGCTTGTCAGATAAGGTGTTAAAACAGGCAGCACTCAGGCTCCACTGTGTTAAACCCCTCTACAGATGTGTCTCGGGTGTTTCTTCTCTCAAGTTTCAACACAGCAGCTTTCTGAAAACCTCTAACATTTCACAGGTCCTGAATTTTTGATGCTGATATATTGCTCAGAGTACCATGAACAGATTTGTGTGGACAGAGATAAATTCTTCTGTTTAAAAGGGGAAAGGCAGTAAAAATTAGAAGTGTTCTTCTCACGTAGCCTCCCACTCCTTGTGTTCCTTGTTTGTATTTTTTACCAATTCCAACCTGTCAGGCTGTGCTGCTTCCAGTTCATGGCCAGAACACCCTGGGGATGATAAGGAGTGGTGGGGCTCACTCACCTTTGTCCTCGAGGCATTAGCAGGTGAAATGTGCTGGGTGTTCGCAAGGGACAGTGCTCATGGGCTGAGCTTTGGAAACATCAAACTCATTTTTATCAGTCCCTGAATAGGGTTAAAACTCATGGGTGATGAAGAACTTTTGCATCCTCGTGGTTCTTAAAGGATCTCTTGATTTCTCCCTCATGTTTCTGTTGTTCAGTTAACACCCTCTGGTCTGGTTTTGATGTGAAATAAAGTTGGGTCCTGTGGAGCCCTATTTCTGTTTCGGGACATTTTCCACAATTCTTAATTTGCACAGTGTTTTAGAGTCTTTGCAAGGCATATCTCCCATGATTTTTATTTTAACTGCATGGTTCGTGTATTAAAAATTATTAAATAATTCTCCTATTCTCCTATTTTAGGAAGAAGTTTTTCCTTACCCAGAAATTAGCAATGAAGAACTGGCAGAAATCAACCAGTTTGTGGGACCTGTTGAAAAGTTCTTCAATGAAGAAGGTATATTATTGTGGTTTTATCCATGCAAGTGATTTAGTGATTACAAAATTATTTCACTATAGCAGTTTCCATAAGGTGTTTCAAACATTTAATTTAGTTTATGCATTTATTGCTGCTCACACAGTGATGCTGATTCTGTAGCATGTCCATTTGTGGCTTTTTTGGGAAGTATTTGGGTGCTGATCAGAAGAATTAAATCTCCAAAACAGGGGAAAAACCAAGGATGTAAAAGAATTCTGGGATAAAGATAGGATTTGAAATTGGTTTTAGCTCAGCTGAATTGTGCTTCTAACTACTTCATACATTGTGATTTTTTTTTTCCTAGTTCTAGTTCCTAGAACTTTATAGCTGTCCTACTCTGCTAAAACTGACCGTGGCAAAATGCAGCAGAGATACTCAGAAATGCTGGCTCGTTGAGGAGTTATGAAAAATCAAAAGCATTTCTGTTTTTTCAGTATTAGAGTAATAATTCCATTTGGGAAAGGCCTTATTACCGTCTGCATTCCAGAGAGCATTGCAGGGTGTCCTTCCATTCGTGCTGCCTTGGATAAGCCAATTCCAGAGCAATTGCAGAATAGTGGTTTGCACAGACAGCAATTTCTGGGGCAGTTAAACAGCACTGTCTCAGCCTTCCCATTGACAGAGGTTTTCCAAACTCTGTAGGAGTTTGGAGAAGCCAGTGATTGTCACACATCACAATTGGCAAGATCCAGGTGATTTTAACTGTAAAATTGTAGTGTTGCTCACTGACAGTAAATAAAGGATTTATTCAAATTACATTTTTTAACTCTTTGCTCTGTGGGGGGGAACATGGTTCATGGAGTAAACAGCCTGATGTTTAGGGAAGGAATAAAAGGGTCAAATTATGGAGTCTGGAGAAAGTATGATTCCTGTTTGTTTTCACTGCCATGGTACAGAACAGCTCTCTTAATCCCCCAAGAATCTAAAATCTCCTAAGAACAAGATTTTCTAATTTCCTCATTTATGTACTTTTTTTTTCTTGTATTCACGACCTAGACTTAGTTCAGATAGAGAATCCTGAAAATACTTTGCTTATTCCAGTCTTGGAATCTGCTGGCATGCAGAACCAGTAGAAATGTTTGAGAAAATGAAATAAATGCTGTATTTTTCCCATTTGCAAGTCTTTTTCCTGAATATGTGGTGAGGACAAACAGGATGGTCAGGCTGAAGCTAGAAAGAAGAAATTCTTGTGAAGCTGGGAATGAGAAGGGTCATGAGTGACTGTGGCCCTGGTGGGGGAATCCTGTAGCCTCCCAGCTGCTCTGGGCACTGAGAAACACAGTGTTAAATGAGAAAAAATTCTGTATTTGTAGTGGACTCAAAGAAAATCGATCAAGATGCAAAAATCCCACCCGAAACCTTACAAGGACTGAAGGACCTGGGTCTCTTTGGCATGCAGATTCCAGAGGAATATGGTGAGTAAATGCCACAGAAGAACATCTAGGGGTGCATTTTGTGCCACTTTTGTACCTCTCCAGTTAAAGCTGCTACATTCCTGTATTTCTGTACTTGAAATGGATTTTTGGGGGAGCGGGGAAGTGGCACAAAAAATGTACTGAAATAAAACCTGGTGCCTGTTCCAGGTGGGCTGGGCCTGTCAAACACCATGTATGCACGTCTGGGAGAAATCAGCTCCCTGGATGGCTCCATTGCAGTGACCCTGGCAGCTCACCAGGCCATTGGGCTGAAGGTAATGCTGCTGCTCTGGGGCCAGGGCTTCTGCACAGATTGCATGGAAAAGGTGAAGTGAAAAATGTGGGGCTTAGGGGGAGCAAATCAGAATTACTGGCAAAGCATAAATCAGGTTGTTGGTGTCTGCAGCAGCCTCTGCCACTGGTTCAGTGTGAGACAGAAAGGCTGCATAGGAAGTACACAAGGAAGTTACTATTAGGATAATTGTTCTTAGGTGAATGAGTCCAAGTTGTTTTTTTTTTTTAAATTGGCTAAACTTGTTTAAAGTACCTAGAATAAATAGAATTGAAACAGTATCAGGGGTGCTCAGGTGATGAGGAAGGAAAGAATTCAGAAAAGAGGAACTTTGGCTGGCTGGGGCTGCATGTTGGGGGGCCTAGAGGAGATAACTCATCTGAGAGAAAGTGTGTCAGTTTTGAACTTGAATATAGCCATAGGTATTTACCTTTTTAGTGCTGGGTGGATGGCAGAAAGAAGCTTGAAACCACACTCAGTTTGTTATAGCAAGAGAAGATTCCTTGTGGAATTGAGCAGAGAATGCTAATGAAAAAATATTTTAATGACTGACAAATAATACAGTCTTGTTGATTAAACTGTCTCTTGCTATGCCATAAAACTTGCAGATGAAGCTTTCTAAACATGCTGGAGCTTGTCAGCTCCCTCTCTTTTCCCACAGGGTGATGCTGCAAAGTTTCCTGTGCTTGTTTCTGCAGGGGATCCTCATTGCTGGCACCGAGGAGCAGAAGGCCAAGTACCTGCCCCGCCTGGCCTCGGGGGAGCACATTGCTGCCTTCTGCCTCACCGAGCCCGGCAGGTGCTGCTGCCCCACAGCCCCACAGGGGCTCACTGCCTTAGCTGCATTGCTTCATACCTTCAGGCTTCTTTATCTGGGGCCCATGGCTTCAGTATATACATCTGTGGCTTAGTTTTGGTATTTCAAGGAACACTCCAATTACTCTTTCCCCAGCATGCTGCTTTTGGCAGTGTCCATGAAATCCTTGATTCTTGTTCTCATCCCAGGAATTCATTTACTTGAAAGGATGCTTTGTGCTACGTCAGAAATAATGTGCTGTGACTGTTCTGGGATGCTTTCAGTTCTTATTCAAAATATAAAAGCCTGTTTTGAAGGAGCTACCAAAACTAAAAGGAAGAATTTTTGTTGTCACTTAAGTGAGAGGCTCATTGTGTGTTCACATAGCTCAAAGTGTAGCTCCAAAATGTTGCTTTTGTGGCATTCTACACAGTCTGGTCAGGTTATAATCCTGATAACATGGTAATGAGAAGAAATGTCCCCTCAGGTAACTTTTAGAACTGTTCAATCTAGTGAGCTTCCTTGTTAGTTAAAAGCTAAAATTTATATACTGCTATTTGAGACCCCCTCCTTTTTACAGAATAGGAAAGATGGGGAATATGCAGTTTTGTTTTTTTAAAGCGTGTTTACTTCTTTAAACATTAGTAACTTGTTTGTTTTCTAGTGGGAGTGATGCTGCATCCATCCAGACAAGGGCAACCCTGAGTGAAGATGGGAAACACTTCCTGTTAAATGGCTCCAAGGTACCTACTCACAGACTGGGAACAGGAAAGGGGTTTCTTACAAATGTAGGAAGTGTTCTTGTCTTTTGCATCAGTCTGGAACTGGGAGGTTTCCAAGCTAGAGGAGAATGACCCTGTCAAAAAGATTAGGCACAAAGGGACTAGAAAATTATTGTTAGAGAATTACTGCATTAAACTCCTGGTAAGGAAAATGGAAAACTACCCTGGGTTCTTTCTCTGTTGGCCATTTGTGTGTTCAGCTTCAGGGCGGGTTGGTTTCTTAGTAAATCAGCCCCTTCCATGACAGCTTAGGTAAAAGGAAACCTGAACCTGTATTTGACATCTCTTCATTCTGCAGGCTAGATTTTAAAATACAACTTGATATTTAATTAGAAATAGGTCTGCCTGGAACCTTTCTGTTAAAAGAAACCGTGACAAAAGCCAGTCTTGAAGAAATCAGAGATGTCCTGGTTTCAGCAGTATTGGATGCGTTGCAGACTTGGTCTGTAGTTGTTGATCCATTTGTGGTGTGAAGAGACCCACCCTGGGGGAGAGGCTGATCAGAGAATTTCTCATCAGAGTTAATTTTTGGCCACAGGGTTTGTCCAGTCTGCATTGCCCCTGTATCTCTCAGGTGCCAGCAGCAGCAGGATGGACCAGCTTTTGTGGAAATGCACTGTGGATTTTAATTTAATGCATATTGATACTACATTCTGGTTTTAAAGTTGCTCTAAACTGAGCACATGTGGTCAGCTCTCCTCAGAAATGTGCTCACCCTGGGAGCAGACCCTCATTAGAACTGAAGGGAAGGAACAGCAATTTTTCAGCACTCTGTTCTTTTCCCAGCCTGTTACAAAACCCTGGAGGGCTGTGCCCACAAAATCAGCACATTTACCTTTCTTACACATCTTCCCTCTCTCAAAACAGGTCTGGATCTCCAATGGTGGCCTGGCCAGTATTTTCACAGTGTTTGCCAGGACAGAGATTGTGGACAAGGACGGGCAGGTGAAGGATAAAATCACTGCTTTCATCGTGGAGCGGGACTTCGGGGGCGTCACCCATGGGAAACCCGAGGATAAACTGGGCATTCAAGGCTCCAACAGTAAGAGCCACCTAAAACTGTTAGCAGAACTTGTTTTCATAGTTTAAGGTTTTATTTTGGTTGGATCATCTGAATTCAGGGGCAAATCAATACGTATTCCATGTTACAGTATAAGTTTCATGTTTCTTTAGCTGGCTTTTCCCAGGAGCCCTTCCTGACGCAGGGTCTGAAATAAGAAATCCAATTTGTGGAGTTCATTCACTGTGCAGTGAAAGAAATTATTCAGGAGTCTCAGTGGCCAATAGGTTTAATCTAGAAGTCCACGTTCTTCAGCTCTTCTAAGCTTTGTAATGATTGCATCTTTTCACCATCTTGGTGACTGTTCAGTCAGTTCCTTAGAACTAGAAATAAAGACCAAACTGTAGTTCTCTGTTTACACAGTGTATATTCATAATATTTTAAATATTTTACATCAATAACTGATGTCAACTACAGCCTTTTCCCAAATTCTCACTTCTTTGGCGAAGCATGTATAATTCTGTCATAAACAATGCATTAGGAAGACTTCATTTCCTGCTACAAATAGTGACTTAAGTTCCTGAATGTCTTTTAAGTATTTCTGTGTCATATTTGATCAAGTGTTAATTCTGTGTTTCAGCCTGTGAAGTACATTTTGAAAACACCAAAGTGCCTATAGAGAATGTAATTGGAGAAGTTGGAGGGGGATTTAAGGTAAGCAGTGGAGAATAACTACTGGTGATTTATAGAAGTCTGAAGGAGGCTGTTTCCCCCCATGCTGAAGTTTCCTTGTGGGTGGTGTGAGCACTGCCACACTCTAGGGTACAGGAAGAGAGATTCCCCCATTGATCTGTAAATTGGTGTCACTGGACAGTGCACAGTGTGCCATCATCTCAGATTTCTGTGTTTCTTCTCTTCTTGTTGGGCTTTTGGTTGTTTGTTGTGGTGTCCCCTCAGAAGAGGGAGTGACTTCAGCTGCCCTTCTGCCCTGAATGGAGGACATGTCCTCTGCTGGTTCCAGAGCAGAATGTGGGAAGGGAGACACCCTGGCACAGGCTGTGTGGATGTCACAGGGAGTGCTGGAGGCATGCCCAGCTCCAAGGTGCCCTGGCTGTCAGGTGCTTCTCCAGGGCTGCCCTGTTGCACAGGGAAATGCTGGCAGGACCCCAGGAGAGAAAACCACAGGTGGCCTTGCAGTGTAACCTTTCTCTGAGAGTGTGACCTGGGGAGTTGCTAACCTGCTCTTACTCCTTCTCCATTTCTTATTCCTGCTGTAGCAGGCAAGTCCAGGCCTAAGTGCTAAAAGAAATTATTTTCCTTAATGTAGTAGAGATTAAAAGAAGATTGTTATGGTGCCTTCCTGACAAGTTAAAATGTAGGACAGTGACTTCTTTCCTAACAGGCTTTGACATGAGTCACCCATGTTGAGAAACAACACTACAGACACCAGACTCCAAAATCTATTTTTTTTACGTTATTGGTCTGTATTTCATTTCTATACCTCCTTTCTTATCCCTTCTGTGATGTGTTGCTGAAAGCCACCTGAGGCAGAGAGCAGCCATCACAGGTCAGCTGCAAGGAGAAATACTGTGGTTTTCTTCATCTGATAAACTGGAGCCGTGCTGTCCAGCTGGAATGTTGTTTACCAGCTGCAGATAAATGCATTTTTATCTACATTTTACCTTCATCTAATTAGAGATTATTTCCAAGTCACCGGATCATCTACTTCAGATACAAAATTGGATGTAATGGGTGGCAGGAAAAGCCCAGTTTTGAAGCATTTTCCTTGGGATGCTGAGAGCTGTGGTGGCTGATGTGAGGGCACTCTCCAGGACTGGCAGTGTGTCCCAGTGAGGAGTGAAATCCAGGGAACACAGAAGCAGGAACCAGTGACCTAAGGAGAATGTGGCCTAAACCCCATCTGTTTCTTCACAGGTTGCCATGAATATCCTCAACAGTGGAAGATTTAGCATGGGCAGTGCATCTGCTGGAATGATTAAGAAGTTGATAGGTGGGTGAATTGGGAGCTCTGCATGGCTGGGTGCTAGCAGAAACTGCTCTGCCTGAGGCAGATCATGCAAGACATTCAGAGTGGGAGCAGGAGTCTTGACCTTGTCATAACAGGCTTTGATATCTTTAAAACACGAAAATATGGTTTTGAAAAATTAAATTAAAAGCCTGCTTGCAGAGGTTTTGAAATAAAGGTCTTTTTCCTTTTGTACGGTGTAGATTCAGTTCATAGAGTGGGAGGTTATTGCCTCTGTTGGACTTCCCTGAGGTAAAATGTTATTCCCAACAAAAAAACCTCTGTACTATTGATTTTAGAAGGTGTAATCTCCCCTGGAACCTCCCACCTGAATAACTGGCTCAAAGCTGCACACAGTAACTAGGGCTAAAACTGCTTTCTGCCAATTATTAGCCAAAACAGTAACAGAAGTCTCTCTAACCAATTAGCACCAAACCTGATCACTTCTCTTAAGAGTACAGGTTCATACCTCTGGTTCAAAAGCCTTTGACAGGCTGGTCCCACACTTGGTCAACAACATCAGTGTGAGGGTGATTTTCACAAAGTGCTGCTTCTGGAACAGCCAGGGGGCTCCTGGGCACAGACTGGAATGTCACCGCCCAGGGAAGGACACCAGCTGCTGGAATGGTCTGTCACAGCCCTTCTGAGAATGACTTGTTTTTCTTTCTTTGAAGAACTGACATCAGAGTATGCTTGCACCAGGAAACAATTCAATAAGAAACTCAGCCAGTTTGGATTAATTCAGGTAACAAAACATGAAACACCTAAATCTCTGTGCGAAGTGCCAGGACATAGATTGCATTGGGTGTATTTTGGCTGTACTGGTTTAAAGGATTTGCTAGAAATTTGTGTGAACCTGGTGCTGACTTCTGTACACTGATCTTTTAAATGTCCAGAATGATAAATGTATAAAAGTATTTTTTATTTATTGTTGTTTCAAAGTGGTACTTTTTATTGATTGATTAATTTGATGATGTAAAACATATAAGAACTGCAGGTCTTTTTAAGTTTGAGGGTTGATTGTGGACTTTTGCATCTGAATTTCTGTACGATTCCTCCTGTTGCTGTGTGGCAGGAGAAGTTTTGTTTGATGGCTGTGAAAGCCTACGTGATGGAGAGCATGGCTTACCTTACTGCAGGGATGATGGACAGGCCAGGCTTCCCTGACTGCTCCGTCGAGGCTGCCATGGTCAAGGTAACCAGGGCTGGGAAAAGGCTCAGTGTTCAGCCTGCAGAGGGCTGAGAACTCAGGGCTGCATTTAGAGGAGAGAAGCACTGCAGCCAGGTGGAATGATAGATACTGTTCTGTCTGTACCCCACAAGCTCAGACTCGTGCAAAATAAAACCAGCAGGGAACAGGTTGAGAATGTCACAGCCGCTGAGCTGGCGTCTGAGGAGGCCTCACATGAGCACTGGGACACTCAGTCACACTCCAGCTGCCATCCTGGCCAAGCTGCTGCTGTGCCAGCTTTCCCAGGGAGCTGATGGCACAACAAACCCTGTGGAATATCCAGGCTGTGGCTGTCAGGGTGTCCCTCATGGTCACTGCAGAAAACTCCTGCTCTGGGCTCCAGCCAAGCAGCTGCAGCTGCTCTCCCTGTGTGGGGCTGCCCCTGTCCCTGGAATGTGGAGAGTGCCCTGTGCATTGCATCACTAAATTTGACAAACCCCTGAGCCACAGGGATACTGCTCCAGGACCGGTGTAACACACAGAAAACGCTGCAGCAGTGTCCTGTGGATACAACCCCAGAGCAGGGCATCCTGTGTTTATTGCTGATTTATTATCTACTCTCTGCTGATCAAACCCTGTTCCATGGCAGGTGTTCAGCTCTGAAGGTGCCTGGGCATGTGTGAGTGAGGCTCTGCAGATCCTTGGAGGCCTTGGCTACATGAAGGATTATCCTTATGAATGCTACCTCAGAGACACCAGGATCCTGCTCATCTTTGAGGCAAGTACCAGGATCCCCTTTTTCTGCAAACTGCAGTTCACACCTCCTATAAAGGGGAGTAGAAACCTGAAGGTTTGATTGACCAGGATCTTGTTCCTTCAGCTGCAAAGTCTCTAACAGTAAAACTGCAGGACTAACCTTGTTTTCTTTGGAATATCAATAGTAGTTGCCTATAATAAAATAAGCTATGATGGCTTTTACAGACTGACCACAGTGTGAGTTACAGCAGTAACCTTTCCTCTTGTGTGCTTCTCACAAGAGAAGCAGAGAAACTCATAAAAGATCAACTTAGACATTTAATTAACTTATTGATGGCTATTTAAATTAAAAGAAAGGTTGGTTCTGAAGCTTGTTCTCTTTCCAAGCTGGATTGTCAGTGACCCATCATGTGCACATCAGAGTCACTGTCAGACTTGATTTTAACTCAGCTCATTTTGAGCAGTTCTACAACTATTCAAATATTCCTTCACTGGAACAGTGCAGAGCATTTTTAATCAAAATGCATTTTGTCTGTTTTCTTTTACATTGGGGTATATTTGTGTGTTTAATGATGAGGGGCTCAACTTCTGCAATGCCCCATGAAATCAGAATTAAAACTGAGATAAAGCAAAAGGCGGCAGTTTATGTGTGGGGAGAGTCATCATGTGATACTGGAGCAGTGGGAAGAGCACAGGGGCACAACAGACCTGCTTGGAAAACACTATTGTAAACTCTGGTTACCTACCTTCTCACTTTCTCTTCTGCTTTTTCCAGGGCACCAATGAAATCCTGAGAATGTACATTGCACTGACAGGGATGCAGCATGCAGGGAAGATCTTAACTGACAAAATTAAGTATGTTCTTATTTATTATTAATAGTTTTAAATAAACTAAACAGAATCAGATAACTTTATAGATAAGAGGACAAACTGCAGGGAATACCTGCAGTATTTCTATTTATTGTCTGTAAAAGTTCACTGTTACAGGGACTCTGTGTTTTTAATGGGATGGTTCATAGATTTAGGAATTGTAGCATTTAATGCATTTTATCTTGGACTTTTACACAAGCTGTAATTATTTCTTTCAAGACCAGTAATTAATATTTTGTATCTGAATGAAGTTGTATTGACACAACAGCTGCATTGTGCATATTGAGTACTGGTCTCTGGAATTCCTTGTGGGTGTCTTGGAGAGCAGCTGATGACTCTTAAGGCTCCACAGTTGTTCTCCAGACTTCACAGCAGTGGATCAGGACTTGGTGCTAAAGTATTTGGAATTCCAACTGGTTGTGTCTGAACCTCTTGGAATTTTTTTTAACAGCCATTCTTTCCCCAACATTTCAGAGCAATCAAGAAAGGAAACGTGGGAGTGGCGCTGGGGGAGTTCCTGACCAGGTTACAGGACACCCTGGGCAGGAAGGTGGATCTGGGGCTTGTAGGTGACAGTGGGGTGGTGCATCCCAGCCTCCAGGTAAGGGCCTCTCTGCTGAGCTCTTGTGTTTGTTCCCTTTGCTGCTTGCCACAATTTCATCTCCTGGTTTTGCAAACCAAAATGTATACCTAGGGGCAGTGAGATTTTCCAGGGTAAGCAGATGTTGGCACCATGACAGGGTAAGAAGTTACAGTTATTGTCCAGGTATCAAGGGAGGATGAAGGCTGCTCTAAGCCTGTGTTTATACCAAATCCAGTTTTAGATCCATTTGGATAATTTGTATAAATTGAGCCTTCACCATATGAAAGCGTTTTTAATAGCTGCCCTTTGTTATAAGGTTAGTTACAAAACAGGAGTTTTTCCTGTTTAATTGGAACAGAGTTTCAGGTAAGAATGACTGTGAATTACACATACACATACTTGCTTAATCACTTAGGAAAAGGTTTTTATGACCAAAAATGAATGTTCTGTTAATAGGAAAAAGATAAGGTATATTTTTCATGGGGCGTTCTGTTAGTTACTTTTGTTATCATAAGCCTATACTAAAAGTTACTGAGAGTAAACTCCAGAAAATTGTAATGGATCTTTGAGAGAAAGAAATGCGCCTGTCTGGCTTTTAGCAGCAAGGTGGATGAATGTTAAAAAAGAGAAAATCCAGTATCCTCTTTAAAGGGGGTGGGGGTATGTTGCTTTTCTGTTATAAGACTACTCAAATTGTTCTATTTTGTGTTTTGTTTTATAGGAGAATGCCAAGAAACTTGAAGAAAACGTTTATTATTTTGGAACTACAGTCAGGGGCCTGCTAAGTAGGTTTGGCAAGGTAACTATTTATTTTGTCTGTTGTCTTTGTTACTGAATAGTTTATGCTCAGGGCCCCACTGGAACCTGCAGGGGACTGAGTGTGGCAGGACCAGCACTTCCTTCACATGACACCTTCTCACTGGGTGTGAGAAAACACACTGACATTAGGTACTCAGTGTAATGGGCAAGTTACATTGTTAGAACCAAAACCAAAGTACCAGCACCCTCAGTGAATTGGTTGTTTTCTTCTTGTGTAAGCACAAATCCTGCTGCTACAGGCATTTAACAAAGTGGTTTAAGGCACACATCAATATTACAATTTTACAAGTAGAATTTAAAAGGTGCAGCTTAGTAAACCCAAAACTAACAATGATAATTTCTGACCTAGGCTAGAACCGGTTTATGCGAAATAAAGCTGGACCTAAACATGAAGTATGGACAGTGATATTTGGTTAAAGTTTTAAATTGGCAAACCACAAGCAGATAATGATTTTCTCTCTCCCAGACAATAGTGGATGAGCAGCTGGTGCTGAAGAGAGTGGCAGATGTGGTGATTAATTTGTATGCAATGACTGCAGCCATCTCTCGGGCCAGCCGCTCCATCAGCATCGGGCTCAGGAACCATGACCACGAGGTGAGTGTCCCTCAGCACCAACCATTCCCACTCAGGCTGTGCTCCTGGCAGCAGGCAGGCTGCATCTCTGGGGAATTACAGCAAACTCTCCCATAAAAGTGCAGCAGAACGTGGCTAAACCTGCCAGAGTGCAGGAGCCTCTCAGGGGCTCTGCTTGTTGAGCTGCACACTTTCAACATGTTTAAAATACTTCTTTAACACATACACAGACATTTAGAACCTCACCACAACTCTGCACGTTCTCTCAAATCTGTTAACACCATGCAGTTCTTCCCAAGCTCTTTCCATATAATCATTAATAAAAACACATAAGCACAACAGTATTTGGGCAGCACAGCTCAGGTCAGGACAGGACAGTGCTTATTTAGTAGCTCATGTAAAGTTTCATGGTAACAGTGGTGTTGCAGCACAAGAAAAATTTGCTCCAGATCAGTGTGAAAACAAATCCAACGTGATGAAGGTTTGGCTTTGGCCTTGAGACTTTGCTCTTTGTGTGAGCCCTGCTCTGGATTGATTCCCAATCAGTCTTGGAGTAGCTTTTGGGCGAAGGCTCATCCCAGCCCTGAACCTTGGCAGTTCTCTGGCCTCAAAGGGACAGCTGAGGCTGCACTGCACATGACTGGGGTTCAGGGCACCATCATCAAAGAGCTTTGAGATGTTTCAATTACTGTATTCTTACTACATGGTTTTTGTTATGAAATTCATTCACTATTTTTAAACTCAGTTTTACTCCTTTTCCAGGTGCTTCTTACAAATATCTTCTGCACAGAAGCCTATTTCAAGAATAATTATGCCATGGCTCAATTAGAAAAATGTAAGTACTATAAAATAGTTCTTACGCTCTTCTGTCTTTCAGACTGTAATCAAAAAAAGGTGAGTTTGATGTGACCAACAAAAGAGTTTGGCTCCGCTTTTAATTGAAACAAGCAGCAGAGCTGGAACCTGTTGAAAAGAGTCTCTTCACTTCATAGCTAAAGCCAACTGCCAGCGTTCCTTATTGAGGAATATAATATCTACATTTCATGTATATACTCCTGACAAGTAGCTGATAGAAATGAGGGATTTGGACTCTTTGGGAAGTACTGACCAGTTGGGCATTGGCTCTCTGAAGCTCAGTCTGTAATAACCAATCTTTTTCAATAGAGAATGTTCAGTTTCTTCCTGGCCCTCACACTCTTGCATTTGTGTTCAAAAACACTTCTTGAAAGAAATTTACAACAGCTCTTTGTGGTCCCTTAGTTGACTTTTCTCTCTTTCTCCACAGATGCTGATGAAAACCTGGATGATTCCATTAAAAAAGCTGCAAAGCAGATCCTGGAGAAGAGGGCATACATCTGCTCTCACCCTCTGGACAGGACCTTCTGATTCCTCCCTGAGAGCAGGCACTCATGAATGTCAGTCAGGGAGGAATTTGCTGCAGTTCCAGTATTTGGCATCTTAAAAGCATCTGTTATTTAATGTCTTTACTAAATGTAACTGTGTAAAATAAAACTTCTTTCTAACCAAAATTTCATAGGAAAAGGATAAATACAGAGATTTCATTTAAAGCTGAAGTTATTTTATTACAGACATACATATATATATATATATATATATATATATATATGTCTGTTTCCCCTGTAACTGGATAAAGACAGGTGAGGTTTAGATGGGGAGATGTTTCTTCCTAGGAAGGGACTGTGGGGTTTCTCAGTATTTTTGTACTTCAATCAGCTGCTCATTCACTGAGCAAGCCTGAAAGACTTGGGTATACCTGTGTTTGAGGATTCCAGGATGAGGGAAGAGATGAGAATCTTGACTCCATGTTTCAGAAGGCTGATATATGAGGATATTATATTAAAGTACTACACTACAACTATACTAAATAGAGAGAAAGAATTCATCAAAAAGCTGGAAGGGAAAGCAAAGGAATGAATAACAAATCTTGTGACTGTTCACAGCTTTAACACAGGTGGCTGTCATTGCTCATCAAGTAAAAACAATTTCACATGCTGGGTAACAATTCTCCAAATCACATTCCAAAGCAACAAAACATGGAGAAGCTGAAGCTTCCCAGCTTCACAGGAGAAAAGACCCTGGAAAAAGGATTTTTCATAAAATGTGTCTGTGACACTCGTAGAATGAGAACAGTTCTGTTTAGGAGCCCAAACATTGGTGCTAAACAGGTTTATTCTCGGTTTTTGGGGGCAAGAGGAAAGAACTGAAGCCAGTTACTGTAAAATGCCTGCACAAGCACCGGTGCAAATCACAGCCAAAGGAAGGCTGAAGCCAGTCCCACAACCACAGCCCAAGCGGCCAGAGATCCTCCTTCAACCCTGGCTGCATTGAAGCCCCACTGACTGCCAAGAAGAAAAGCGCCCTACTGAGAGCAACCAAACTTAAACCTCTGCCAGGACACAAATTTAGAGGGAAAAAAATCAGACACACTTCCCAGTGAGAAGGGTTGGAACTCTCTGCCCCCCAGCCCTTCCCCGGCAGGCAGGTTCACAAAGGTGCTGGGAGCTAAGCTGTGCCCTGCGAGGGAACAGAGCCAGCCTCCCTTCAGTGGGAGAAGGCGCGGCCTCAGCTGTAGCCCCGGGTGCCTGCGGTGGCCCAGGGCACGGCCATGGCTGTCAATGTGTTGGGCTGCAGCACAGGGCAGGCCGGAGCTCAGCAGCCTCAGCAGAGCCCAGGGCCGCGGCCCTTCCCTGCCGGGGCCCGAGCCTGGCCCGGCCCGGCCCGGCCTGAGCAGCCCGGACTGGCCCAGGGGATGGGCTGCGCCCGCCCGCTGTGCCCACAGGCTGGGCCCAAGCCTTTGCAAGAGGCTTTCTCCCAGCTTGGCAAAACCTCGGCCAAGTGTCCCTGTGCTGTGCTGAGAAGAGTAAAAAACCCCCTCAAATTTAACCCTACTGCCCACCGCATGAGGGATCCCTGCACACCTTAGGAGAGGTCATCAATACTCCTTTGTGCCTCATGAGAGATCCCTGCACGCCTCTGCAGGGACCCCAAAATATCCCTTTGTGCCTCTTCAGGTCCAGGCCCAGATGATCCCCCGGAAGGAAATTTGCCCTCAGCCCAGGGACGCTCAGCATGGGCTCCCCCTTCCCCTCGGGGCCCTGCGCTGGGCACAGCAGCCCCTGCCTGGCTCCTGCCTGCCCACACCGTGGGCATCCACAGCTGCTCCTGGGCATGGAGCTCAGTCAGTGCTGGTGCCGGGGGGGCTTTGCTGGTGCTACCACATGGACATAGCTGTGAAAACTCTATTTCTTTATTTAAACATAAAATAGGGGCCAAGCCCTGCCCTGCCAGACAAGGGCTGCCCACCTTCAGTCCTGGCCGGGGAACAGGACCAGGGGACTCCGGGGCAGAGGGTCTCGTTGAGGAGGGATGGATTTGGGGATGCCTTCATTATGGTGGTGCAGCCACGGCAGGGCAGATAGGGGCAGAAGTGAAGAGCTGGGTTATATTGTCAAGTTGTCGTTGTCTCTATTTTTAGGATAATTTTCTGAAGATGCACAGGAGCACCTGTGAAGAGAGGAGGTGGCTGAGGCCCCAGCTGCCAGTGGCAAACAGGGAGCCTCCTGCACAGCAGGGCCCAGAGCTGGCAAGGCTCCCCAGCATGGCTGGAGCTGCTGGCACAGCTGGGCCCAGCTGGACAGCTGCCCCTCAAGGCCCCGGCCAGCAGGGCACGGCTCTGGGCAGGCTCCCTGGCCAGGAGCGGGCCCCAGAGCGCCTCTGCCTTTCAAGGGCAACCTCGGCCCTACTCTTTCTCCTCCCCACCTCCCTCTGCCTCTGCCCCGTGCCCCTGGGGCTGCTCTTGGCCAGGCAGCCTCAGTGGGAGCCAGCTCTGGCTGCTGCCCCAGCGGGGCCCCCAGGACAAGGCCCAGCAATTGAGAGGCCAATGGAAGCTCCGCAGAGCTATTTGTAGAATCATGGACTGGCCACAGCTCCACTGGAGACTCTCTGGGAATGTTCCCTGACTATGAGCAGCATTTAAAGGAAGCTGTTTGAGGCAGAGAATCGCAAAACACTCACGATTTTCTCTTCCAGCAATACCAGATTGCTGCACAGCACATCATCAGGCACAGTGCCGCACCAGCCACAATGGCCATCAACTTAATCAAACAAGGTGTTCCCCAGCAGAAAACTCTTCTCATGCTTTTCCAGATGATGTCAGAATGTGTTGAGGTGCTGGCTGCATCTGTGGGAGCAATGGGGAGCGTGAGCCCGTGCTGTGCTGCACTGCTGAGCTGGCAGCACGGTGGATACAGGCAGGATGTTTTCTGTTTCCCCCAGAGCTGGGGCCTGCAGGCACCTTGCTGCCCCTTGGCACAGGCCTGCTCAGTACCCGAACCCCTGAGCCTGCACACCGTAATTCCTCTGTGCTGTGCCATTCTGCTCCAGGCAACACTTGTTGAAGACATGGATAAGGAGAAGGAAAATGGCCAGCATTTTGGAGCTGCTCCAGGGCCCTCCCTCCTGCACAGAGCGGCCCCTCCAGATGTGCGCAGAGACTGGGAAATTGCAGGGGATCTTAGGGTGTGCATGGCCTGTGATGCATGGATGCCTTCCCACTGTGCCTGCCATGGCGTGTCCAGATGTGCAGCCAATGCCCCCGGCTGCTGAGTCCCAGGGGAAGGCTGAGGGAAATGCACCCACCACGCTGGCTGTCCACACCACTCAGGAGTTTTTCCAGATGTTTGGATTCCTCCAGGGATGTACTAGCTCCTATAGGTTTCTTCTTCCTTCTTGGAGGACCTTAAGAGAAATATTTCCGTTTCCCAGGAATGGATCCCACAAAACGAAGGCTCAGCCTGTGGGGTCAGCAGGCACACGCTACTCACCCCTGCCATGGGAGCTGGGCCTGCGTGCAACATCCACCAAAGTCCTCCCTGCAGACACACCTGTAACACAACAGCCACAGAAGCTTCTGCCATCTCTGCTGATCTGCACGGGCACCACTGAGCCGCAGGAGCGGTGAGGGGATCGCGCAGGGTGAGGGCACACACGTGCATGGTTCTGTGCTGGCACCTGCAGCAATGCCCCCCTGGCCCAGCTTTGGGCTCTGAGCTGGCAGCTCTCCCAGGAGAAAGGCCTTGACCTACCCTCAGCATCTCCCAGAGGCTCAGTAATGGGTATGCGTAGGGAATCCAGATCGTCTCCATTCACAGGATAGTCTTCGTCCACAGGATCATCTTTGTCAACAGGCTCATCTTCATCATCAGGATCATCATCAGGGTCATCTGCAAAGAAAGGCAGGACAGAACAGTTCCTTTGACCCTGCTGAAGGTTCTCCTTCAGGCCTGAGTGGCAGTGAGGGCACCTGGGTTCTTGGTGCCCTCCAAGGCACTCCCTCAGCTCTGCCTCCCACTCAGGAGCAGGGGCAGGGGCAGGGGGACCTCGTGCCTGCAGTGGCCCCACACTGGGATGGAAGGAGCCCCTTGCAGGGCAGTCAGGGCAGAAAGGATTCCCTGGAGCTGCCAGCAGCTGTAAAGCCAGCCCCGGGCAGGGCCAGGGCTTGGCAGTGGCAGCAGGAGCAGCTCAGGCTCCCTGGGGCTGGCAAAGGAGCTGCCAAAGGCTCAGCCCCGGGGCACAGCCCTGGGCCCGGCCCCTTCCCTCTCTGCTCTTCTCCCTGGCTGCACAGAGCACATGGAAGGACACACTGGCATTGCACACGGGAGGAAGATGGACAGCTAAATGCTCCTTCCTCCCACGGGCAGCAATCCTGTGAGATCATTGTTGGGTACAAGAGTACAAATTTGGAGGCCAGGATTTCCAGAATCCATCAAACTTTGGAGGATCTTAAGGGAAATCACAAAGGAATATTACTCTGGACAATGATTACACTTGGATTGTGATTGCTCTGTTAGCAAAGGGTTGCTGATAACCTACCACCACCAAGCTCCAAGATCCTTAAACTGTGCTTTAACAAATGACGGAAGTCACGTTCCCAGTCTAGAAAGGAGCACAGATGGGAACTGTTCCATGCTGTGCTGGGATCCCCTTGTATAGGGAACCGAGCACTGCAAGGGGGTCAGGTAATGCTGTGTGCCCGCACTGCCAGACAGCAGAGAGGGCAGCTGAAGCCTCAGCAGGGCTCAGGCCCAGAGGCACAGCAATTACCTCCGGGGCCTTTGCCTGGCATCGCCTCCCTTCCTGCAGCAGAGGCTGCCATGGAGCCACTGCTTCCTCTGGGAAATGCTGCCTTCAGCACAGGCTCTCCTTCCATCTCTGCAGAAAGGAGAAGGGAATGCTCCATCAGGTGAGGCTGTTCACCAATGGGAATGTGGCATCTTCAGGAGGCAATGCTTGTCTCAGTAATGGACAAGATTCAGGAGAAAGACCAGGTTATTGGGGCCGCTCCAGGGCCCTCCCTCCTCCAAGGAGCTGCCCCTCCAGATGTGCTCAGAGACTGGGAAATTGCAGGGGATGTCAGGGTGGGCATGGCCCATGGTGCAGTTTGGGCAGCCAGTCAGCTGATGCCAAATGCCTTCCTGCAGGGGCTGGGCAGAAGATGCAGCCAGGCCAGGCTGGGAAACAGCCCTGCAGGGCATGAAAGCAGCAGCAGCAGCGGGGCAGTGAGGCTGCCATGGATCCCTTCCCACTGTGCCGGGCACGAAGTGTCCAGATGTGCAGCCAAAGCCCCCGGCTGCTGAGTCCCAGGGGAAGCATGAGGGAAATGCACCCACCACGCTGCCTGTCCACATCACTCAGGACCCTATTCATGTGTTTGGATGCCTCCAGGGACTTCCTGTCTCCTATAGGTTTGTTCCTCCTTCTCGGAGGACCTTAAGAGAAGTATTTGCATTTCAGGTGAATGGATCCCACAGAACAAGGGCTCAGCCTGTGGGGTCAGCAGGCACACACTACTCACCCCTGCCATGGGAGTGGGGCTTGTGTGCAGCAACCAGGAAAGGAGCCTGAAAAGTCTTTGCTGCAGACACACCTGTAACTCAACAGCCACAGGAGCTCCTGTCACCTGGTGCCTACCAGGCTGTCAATGATTATTCTTTTAGGAACATTGACAACATACCTTCAGGAGGCTTAAGAGGTTGGAAGTCTTCATGGAGCCAAGCTGCTGGAGAAGCCTTCCTAGCATGCTCATCTAGAGGGGAGCACAGATCTGATCAGACCCATTTCCATGGTGTGCTGGGATCTCCCTCTGCCTGAGGGAACTGGGCACTGCAAGGGGGTCGGGTAAGGCCGTGGGAGCCAGATATCAATGGACAAGGCCAAAGCTGCACAGGGGCCTGGGGAGCTCTGGACTGGCTCTGGTCACTCTCCTCCCTCTTTGCAGGCCCTGTGCAACATCTCTGGAGTGGTGGCTGGAGGAGCCCAGAGCCCGTGGGGGCTCTCTCCCTCCCACAGAGGAAATCCACACTAAATCCTTGGGGGAAACTGCAGCAGGCAGTGCCACAAGTGTCCCTCCCAACCTCCGTCCCTCCTTCTGCTGGGACAGCTTCCGCAGCCCAAGGGCACATATCCAGGCTCTCTCAGGACACACTGGAGCCTTGCTCTCCCCCTCTGTCCTTTCCCCACCATGGACACCCTGTGCAGTCACTCCCAGGTTTCAGGAAGTGTTTCCCACGCAGGGACCCCAGCAGGACTGCTCAGTACCCGAGTGCCCTGAGCCTGCTCGGGATAATTCCCCTGGGCTGTGCCAGTCTTGTCGGGGCTGTGCCTGCACTGCCAAGCAGCAGAGAGGGCAGCTCAAGCCTCAGCAGGGCTCAGGCCCAGAGGCACAGCAATTACCTCCTGGGCCTGTGCCTGGCATCGCCTCCCTTCCTGCAGCAGAGGCTGGCACAGAACCACTGCTTCCTCCGGGAAACTCAATCTTCACCACAGGCTTTGCTTCCATCTCTGTAGAAAGGAAAAGGGACAGATGAATCAGGTGGGGCTGTTCCCCAATGGGAAGGCGGCATCTTCAGGAGGCAATGCTTGTCAAACACATTAATAAGGTTCAGGAAGTCATCCAAGCTTTGGAGCGGGACCAGGGCCCTCCCTCCTCCAAATCACCACCCCTCTGGAAATGCCCTGTGACCGGGAAGTTGCAAGGGATCTCAGGGTGGGCATGGCCCATGGTGCAGGTTGGGCAGCCAGTCAGCAGATGCCAAATGCCTTCCTGCAGAGGCTGGGCAGAAGATGCAACCAGGCCAGGCTGGGAAACAGCCCTGCAGGGCATGAAAGCAGCAGCAGCAGCGGGGCAGCGAGGCTGCCATGGATCCCTTCCCACTGTGCCGGGCACGAAGTGTCCAGATGTGCAGCCAAAGCCCCCGGCTGCTGAGTCCCAGGGGAAGCATGAGGGAAATGCACCCACCACGCTGCCTGTCCACATCACTCAGGACCCTATTCATGTGTTTGGATGCCTCCAGGGACTTCCTGTCTCCTATAGGTTTGTTCCTCCTTCTCGGAGGACCTTAAGAGAAGTATTTGCATTTCAGGTGAATGGATCCCACAGAACAAGGGCTCAGCCTGTGGGGTCAGCAGGCACACACTACTCACCCCTGCCATGGGAGTGGGGCTTGTGTGCAGCAACCAGGAAAGGAGCCTGAAAAGTCTTTGCTGCAGACACACCTGTAACTCAACAGCCACAGGAGCTCCTGTCACCTGGTGCCTACCAGGCTGTCAATGATTATTCTTTTAGGAACATTGACAACATACCTTCAGGAGGCTTAAGAGGTTGGAAGTCTTCATGGAGCCAAGCTGCTGGAGAAGCCTTCCTAGCATGCTCATCTAGAGGGGAGCACAGATCTGATCAGACCCATTTCCATGGTGTGCTGGGATCTCCCTCTGCCTGAGGGAACTGGGCACTGCAAGGGGGTCGGGTAAGGCCGTGGGAGCCAGATATCAATGGACAAGGCCAAAGCTGCACAGGGGCCTGGGGAGCTCTGGACTGGCTCTGGTCACTCTCCTCCCTCTTTGCAGGCCCTGTGCAACATCTCTGGAGTGGTGGCTGGAGGAGCCCAGAGCCCGTGGGGGCTCTCTCCCTCCCACAGAGGAAATCCACACTAAATCCTTGGGGGAAACTGCAGCAGGCAGTGCCACAAGTGTCCCTCCCAACCTCCGTCCCTCCTTCTGCTGGGACAGCTTCCGCAGCCCAAGGGCACATATCCAGGCTCTCTCAGGACACACTGGAGCCTTGCTCTCCCCCTCTGTCCTTTCCCCACCATGGACACCCTGTGCAGTCACTCCCAGGTTTCAGGAAGTGTTTCCCACGCAGGGACCCCAGCAGGACTGCTCAGTACCCGAGTGCCCTGAGCCTGCTCGGGATAATTCCCCTGGGCTGTGCCAGTCTTGTCGGGGCTGTGCCTGCACTGCCAAGCAGCAGAGAGGGCAGCTCAAGCCTCAGCAGGGCTCAGGCCCAGAGGCACAGCAATTACCTCCTGGGCCTGTGCCTGGCATCGCCTCCCTTCCTGCAGCAGAGGCTGGCACAGAACCACTGCTTCCTCCGGGAAACTCAATCTTCACCACAGGCTTTGCTTCCATCTCTGTAGAAAGGAAAAGGGACAGATGAATCAGGTGGGGCTGTTCCCCAATGGGAAGGCGGCATCTTCAGGAGGCAATGCTTGTCAAACACATTAATAAGGTTCAGGAAGTCATCCAAGCTTTGGAGCGGGACCAGGGCCCTCCCTCCTCCAAATCACCACCCCTCTGGAAATGCCCTGTGACCGGGAAGTTGCAAGGGATCTCAGGGTGGGCATGGCCCATGGTGCAGGTTGGGCAGCCAGTCAGCAGATGCCAAATGCCTTCCTGCAGAGGCTGGGCAGAAGATGCAACCAGGCCAGGCTGGGAAACAGCCCTGCAGGGCGTGAAAGCAGCAGCAGCAGCGGGGCAGCGAGGCTGCCATGGATCCCTTCCCACTGTGCCGGGCACGAAGTGTCCAGATGTGCAGCCAAAGCCCGCGGCTGCTGAGTCCCAGGGGAAGCATGAGGGAAATGCACCCACCACGCTGCCTGTCCACATCACTCAGGACCCTATTCATGTGTTTGGATGCCTCCAGGGACTTCCTGTCTCCTATAGGTTTGTTCCTCCTTCTCGGAGGACCTTAAGAGAAGTATTTGCATTTTCCCCGGGAAGGATCCCACAGAACCAGGGCTCAGCCTATGGGGTCAGCAGGCACACACTACTCACCCCTGCCATGGGAGCGGGGCTTGTGTGCAGCAACCAGGAAAGGAGCCTGAAAAGTCTTTGCTGCAGACACACCTGTAACTCAACAGCCACAGGAGCTCCTGTCACCTGGTGCCTACCAGGCTGTCAATGATTATTCTTTTAGGAACATTGACAACATACCTTCAGGAGGCTTAAGAGGCTGGAAGTCTTCATGGAGCCAAGCTGCTGGAGAAGCCTTCCTAGCATGCTCGTCTAGAGGGGAGCACAGATCAGATCAGAACCCATTTCCATGGTGTGCTGGGATCCCCCTCTGCTTTAGGGAACTGGGCACTGCAAGGGGGTCGGGTAAGGTCTTGGCTGCCAGATGTCAGTGGACAAGGCCAAAGCTGCACAGGGGCCTGGGGAGCTCTGGACTGGCTCTGGTCACTCTCCACCCTCTTTGCAGGCCCTGTGCAACATCCCTGGATGGGTGGCTGGAGATGCCCAGGCCCTGTGGGGGCTCTGTCCCTCCCACAGAGGAAACCCTCCCTAAAGCCCTGGGCAAAACCATCCCCAGCGCTTCCCGGGGAGCAGGGAGCGCTGTCCCGGGAAAGGGCAGCCAGGCTGCCGGCTCACCTGCTCGCCGCGCTTGCAGCGGAGCAGCCTGGGCAGCCCTGGCAGGCAGGGCCACGGCCAGGAGTAGTAGGAGGAAGAGGCGCAGAGCAAGGGCCATGGTGCCTTGCCCTCTGCCAGTCCCACAGCTCTTGCTGCCACCGCTGTCCCGACACCGCTGTCCCAATGTCAGCACCGCTGCTGCCACCGCTGCTGCTGCCGCAACAGTTGTGCTCCAGGACTGACTGCTGGCTCCTTTTGCTGCTGTGCAACCACGGGGCTCTGGCACCTCTGGCACCTCTGTGACATCAGGGCCTGCTGTGTCCTCAGACTGCTGTGACCCCAGAGCCTGCTGTGACCTCATGGCCGGGGCAGGTTTTTGTGGGAATGGATCTCAAGAGGTGCCCTTCCAGCAAGGAGAGTGTGTCCCTGCTGGTAGCTATGTGCAATCTAGCTCTTTTTCACAAGAACCGAGCTATACAATATTGGACATGTGAGACATTTCATGGTTCTACATGCCAAAGCAATGTCACGTCCAAAATTCATCTCACGTTGGCCATTCCCACTATTGCAGGCAGCCCCAGCCGTGCCCCGCTCCCACCGAGTCCGTGCTGTGCGCTGTGCTGGCCTTTGACCCCTATTTCAAAAGTGGAGGGCTTGATGCCATAGCTTACAAAAGTAATGCAACACAGGCCATCAGGGGAGCTGCAAACTTTAGGGGACACCCAAACCCTCTGTACATCTTATGGCTATACCCTCAGCCACCCTAAAATCCCCCTGTGTGCCTCACAGGAGACCCCAGAACCCTGCTCAATTTACAGGTGTCCCTCGGCCCCTGCACACCATTGGACATACAATAAATTCCCTGCACAATTTTTGGGGGCCCCCAGCCCCTTGCACAGCACAGAGATGATCCAAAGCTGCTGTGTGCCTTTAGAGGGAGCCAAACATAACACTCAGGGAGCAGCAACAGGGCTGAGCCACCTTCTGTGTGTGCTCACCATGTGTCCCTGGGGGAACAGATGAGGCTTGGGGGCAAATGGCCTCTCTGCTCATAAGAGATCTGGGAGTGCCACAGGTTCAGTCTCTGTCGGGCTCTGAGCTCACCCCTCAGGCTATGAAGGACTTCCTTCAGAGTCCAGCCTCATTCCATTGATCTCAAGGCATGCACTTTCTAGGTGGTTTCCCTCTTTTCCTGGGCATGCCCCTGGAGGAAGAACAGGCCCAGATGATGCCACGGAAGGAAATGTGCCCTCAGCCCAGGGACGCTCAGCATGGGCTCCCCCATCCCCTCGGGGCCCCGCCGCTGGGCACAGCAGCCCCTGCCTGGCTCCTGCCTGCCCACACCATGGCCATCCACGGCTGCTCCTGGGCATGGAGCTCAGTCACTGCTGGTGCCTGGTGGGCTTTGCTGCTGCTACCACCAGGACACTGGGTCACAGCTCCATCTCTTTATTGCAGCAGAAGAGCTGATTTGGGAAGTGCTGTGTTGCCCCATTTCTTCAGCCCCACTAGCTGCCCACACCCACAGTGGCACTGGGCCGCCCCCAGAAAACTGTCGAATCTGGGCTGTGGCTGCAGGGCACAGCTGCTCTACAGCACAGCTGGACTGCCTTGGGGGTAGGTCTGCCCTGAGGGTAGGGACAAGGAACGGGGTGAGGTCTGCTCTATGTTTTCCAAAGGTGATTATTCTACAGACGATCAGGGCCAGAACAACACTGCATTAAAGGCATACACCAACTTACAAACTTGGCAGGGTCCCAGGGCAGGATCCAATCTTTAGCCAATTGGGAGAAACTGAGGGTGGAACACCAGGCGGGGAATACAAGGTTTAAACCAATTGGGGATTACAGGGGAGGGGAAGAACTTAAACAAACCAATGGGGTTCCGAAGGATACAAAATTGATAGGGAAGTCTCTAGAGCAAGGGGCAGGCTTGGAGAGGGACTGACATGCAATGGGAGGAGGAACAGTGAACAAAAGGGCAGGTCTTTGGAGAGATGGACGAGTGGGGCAAAACCAACAACACAGTGGGAAAGGAGCAACCCATTAGTAATAAAATATGCTATAACAATACAAAATAAGTGGAGGGGTTTATAAAACTGTCTGTTAGGACCGAATTACAATCAAAGACATGAACTGCAGTGGGGAAGCTCTGATTCAAGGTTCAGTTGAGCACTTCCAAATTATTTCCTGGCAGAAACAGATGGCCCAACTTGCCCTTATCACATGGAAATAAAGGGTTCCCCAACAGCAACCCCTTCCGAGGCCATCCTGGGCATCGGGAACAGGTCTTGTGGTGCCGGCTGCATCTGTGGGAGTGATGGGGAGCGTGAGCCCGTGCTGTGCTGCACTGCTGAGCTGGCAGCATGGTGGATACGGGCAGGACGTTCTCTGTTTCCCCCAGAGCTGGGGCCTGCAGGCACCTTGCCGGCCCTTGGCACAGGCTGTGCCAGCCAACAAAGCCCAGCAGGCCAGGAGGAGAGCCCGGGGGCAGCGCAGCTGCTTGGGCAGTGGCTGCTGCCAGGGACACGGGCCAAAGCCATCCCTGAGCAGCCACTGCCACCCCTGGCCCTCCCTGCCCCATGACAGCTCCCCCAGCCCCAGGGGACAGACTGTCAAAAACTCCACAGCCAGCAAAGAGATTGTCCCAGGAATTGTGTGCTGCTTTTCCTCCCTCCAGTTGTAAATCCCTCAGACTGCTGTAAATGCCCACACGTGGTCTGATCAGCCCCTATGCTTTTCCACTCTGCTCTCAGAAATTTTGCAACAAATCCACCAATAAATTCGAGGTTACATCTGTGAATTGCACACTACAGTTTCCTTCATTTTTCCCAGTACCTGGAAGTTTCTATATTTAGTAATGCCCTTGAGGATCTCTGATTCTTTTCAGTATTTGGGTTTTTTTGTATTGAGACAGACGATACAGCCTAATTCATTTTAGTTTTTGCAGGTCTGGGTTTTTCCTCAGCATGATGGTTTACTTATTATCTACATGTAAACTTGTTTTTATTTATGGTTTTTTTTGGTTCCCCAAGGAATTATTTTGACAATCTGTCATTCACTTCATAGTTAATGTTCCGTAGAAGAACAATTTGGACTCTCTTTCTATAGAAATATAAAGATCTCAGAAAGCTGTATTTTTAATTTTGAGGACACTCTTTCTTCCCACTCCCACCTATAACAGTGATCCCTTTTGAAACATCTCTGAGGACATGTGGAGTTATTTGGGAAATGCTTGGCTTAACCTGGGTAATGGGTTACTATTTTCAGTGCTATAAACCTACATTGCTTCAAGGTTCACACCACGGTCCTGATTTGTGGCTCAATGCATGGATACCTGCCTGAATTAAAACAATGTTTGTGAGGCAGCTGAAGAGCTTAGACCTCAGCGATTAAAATTCCTGGGAGGAGGAGGTGGAGGAAGAAAGGATAAAATCCTGTTTCAAAAGCTGTTTTCTCACTTCTAGTATGCCAGAAGTATGGTAGATTACACCTATCTTCAAATGTCATTTACTTACAGAACAACTCTCTACAGTGCCAGACTCCAGGAGAAATGACTCAACACTTTGCCTCCCAATGCATCAGCTTTAATTCTAGTGAGAGGTAGGCCTTAATTACAGTCTGATTAGAGCAAATCAACAAAGCAGTCTTGCCGTTGTGTGAGTGGCAAGAGGAATTTGCTTGTGAACAGATGAATATGTCCCACTCAGTAATGAACAAAATTTGCCCTGACTTGGAAGAAAGTAGACAAGGAGCAATGCAGTATTTGGGTTTTATCCAGGGATAAATGGGGCAAGAAGCTGTAACAACTTACCTGTTTTACAGAACACAAGTACTGATATGGCCAATAATGCACCCACAAGAAAAGATCTTCAGGACATTCCTTTATTTCTCTAACCAGGAATGGGCAGCAAAATGCTGGCATTTATCAGAACTGGAAGCCGTGTTCCTCTCCTGTTTCTCCTTGAGCACACTGTGTGTTATTTGCAGACTTCACTGTCCAGCCCATCAATCCTCTCGTGGCCAATTGCTAAATGGCACAAGTACCAAAATACAGGTGCCAGCATAATCAGCCCAGCACTAATGCAGCACTGCTTTGATGGTGCACAGGAGCACAGAATGGCTTGGCTTGGAAGGGACATTTAAAGGCCATCTAGTCCCAATGGCCTGGAGTGAGCAGGGACACCTTGAACTAGGTCAGGTTGCTCAGAGCAGGAGCTTGAATGTCTGCAGAGATGGATGTCCACCTCTCTGGGCAACCTGTGCCAGGTTTTCATAACAAACAGTGTAAAAAATGTGTTTCTTTCATCTAGTCTGAATTGACCATCTTTTAGATTAAAACCATTCCCCCTAGGTCTGGTCATGAAAGGCTCTGTTAAAATTCTGTCCCATCTGTTTACAAGCCCCCATAAGGCACTGAAAGGCAGCAATCAGGTGTCCCTGGAGTCTTCTCTCTTCCAGGCTGAACACTGCCAGCTCTCCCAGCCTGTCTCCAAAGCAGAAGGGCTCCAGCCCTCAGAGCATTTTGTCCCTCCTCTGGATTTGATCCAACAGGTCCATGTCCTTTCTGTCTTGGGGACCCAGAGCAGTATGCAGTACTCTGTCGTGGGAGAGACCGAGACACTACAAAGCAACACACTCCATTTCCAGAAGACTTCAAACCCTGTTTTTATTCTAGCCTGCATGCTTTTTCTCCATTTTTACAAAGCTCTTAAGTTTATACTTTACTCATTGGTCACGAGATACAAACAAAATACTCATTGAAATAGGGAGTTGTAGGTTTCTCTTATTTATCCATGTTTCTTTCTTGGTTTCTATGTCAACAACCTTAGTAGAAAGTTCTTTCAGGGGTTAGCACGGATCCTCTTATCAAACTTCTCAATGGCTCACAGAAATCACTGTAAAACCTCTTCCACAGTACTCCAGGTGGGGTCTCACCAGAGCAGAGAGGTGGAATCACCTCCTTCAACCTGCTGGGCACTCTCCCTTGGATGCACATGGCTGCCTCATGTCCAGCCTCTCTTCTAGCAGCAACCCCAAGTCCTTGCTGGAGCTGCTCTCCATCCCTTCATGCCCCAGCCTGTGAGATCAGCTGAGCTGGGACTGTGTCACAGCCCTTGGGCAGAGCAGCTGGGCAGGATGAGCTCCCTCCCGAAGAAGGCAGATCCAGCTCCCGAAACAACTGCACCCTGGCCATGAGCTCACAGCAGGCTCTGAGGTGCCAGAGGTGCCAGAGCCCCGTGGTTGCACAGCAGCACTAGGAGCCAGCAGTCAGTCCCTGAGCACAACTGTTGCGGCAGCAGCGGCGGTGGCAGCAGCGGTGCTGACGTTGGGACAGCGGTGTCGGGACAGCGGTGGCAGCAAGAGCTGCGGGACTGGCAGAGGACAAGGCACCATGGCCCTTGCTCTGCGCCTCCTACTCCTGCTGCTCCTGGCCGTGGCCCTTCCTGCCAGGGCTGCCCAGGCTGCTCCGCTGCAAGCGCGGCGAGCAGGTGAGCCGGCAGCCTGGCTGCCCTTTCCCGGGACAGCGCTCCCTGCTCCCAGGAAGCGCTGGGGATGGTTTTGCTCAGGGCTTTTGGGAGGGTTTCCTCTGTGGGAGGGAGACCCCAGAGGTCTGGGGCTTCCTCAGTTTCCACTCCAAGGATGTTTCACAGAGCTCGGAAATAGTGTGGAGAGAGACCGGGGCAAGGCCATAGCTCCCCATCCCCCGGTACTGCTTTGGTCATGGCCATTGACATCTGGCTCCCATGGCCTTATCCGACCCATCCTCATGAAGAGGAACTACCTTTCTCTAATGTCCTCGAAGAGACAAGACCCAAGACACAGAAGCCAAAAAATCCCTGGAGGCAGCCAAACATCTGGACCAGATGATGAGTGCACAGGTGAGACGCCATGGTCAGTGGATTTCCCTCCCTTGCAGTGCCCAGATCCCTAAGGCAGAAGGAGATTCCAGTACACCATGGAAACACTTCTGATCTGTGCTCCCTTCTAGGTGAGGGTGCTGGGATGGCTTCTCCAGCAGTGGGGATGGAAGATGATTTGGAGCCCTTGGGAATTTCTGCAGGTTAGTTCACCAGTTTCCCTCAGAGAATAATTATTGTAAGCCTGGAAGAACAAGGTGACAGAAGCTTCTCTGGCTGTTGAGTTACAGGTGTGTCTGCAGGGAGGACTTTTCAAGCCCCAGGGCTGGATGCTGCACACAATCCCAGCTCCCATGGCAGGGGTGAGTAGTGTGTCCCTGCTGACACCGCAGGCTGAGTCCTATTTTTGTGGGATCCATCCACATGAACTGGAAGTACTTTTAAGGTCCTCCAACAGTCAGTACCAAAGAGGAGACAGCAAGTTCCTGGAGTCAGGAAAACATCTGGGCCAGATGCTGAGTGACCTGGAGAGATGCTGTGGTGGGTGCATTTCCCTCATGCTTCCCCTGGGACTCAGCAGTCAGGGCCTTTGGCTGCACATCTGGACACGCTGTGCCCGGCACAGCGGGAAGGGATCAATGGCAGCCTCGCTGCCCCGCTGCTGCTTTCACGCCCTGCAGGGCTGTTTCCCAGCCTGGCCTGGCTGCAGCTTCTGCCCAGCCTCTGCAGGAAGGCATTTGGCATCTGCTGACAGGGAGCCCAAACTGCACCATGGGCCATGCCCACCCTGAGATCCCTTGCAATTTCCCAGTCTCCAGGCAGATCACAAGAGGTGGTGGTTTGGAGAAGGGAGGGGCCTGTCCAATCCCAAAAGCTCATCTGATTTCGTGATCCTTGTCCATGACTTTCACCAGTGTTAGCTTCTGAAGATGACACCTCCCCAATGGGGAACTGTCCCATCTGATCCATCTGTCCCTTTTCTTTCTCCAGCGATGACCCAAAATCTGGCACAGAAGGTGGCTGTTCCAGGAAGAAGCAGCGGCTCAGTGGCAGCCTCTTCTGCAGGAGAACAGGCAGTTCCAGGCACTGGCACAGCAGGTGATAGCTCCAGTGTCTCTTGAGAGGGCCTGAGCCTGTCCCCTGGGGCTGGGGGAGCTGTCACGGGGCAGGGACGGCCAGGGGTGGCAGTGGCTGCTCAGGGATGGCTTTGGCCCATGTCCCTGGCAGCAGCCACTGCCCAAGCAGCTGCGCTGCCCCCAGGCTCTCCTCCCGGCCTGCTGGGCTTTGTTGGCTGGCACAGCCTGTGCCAAGGGCCAGCAAGGTGCCTGCAGGCCCCAGCTCTGGGGGAAACAGAGAACGTCCTGCCTGTATCCACCGTGCTGCCAGCTCAGCAGTGCAGCACAGCACGGGCTCACGCTCCCCATCACTCCCACAGACGTTATCAATGAAACAGGAATATATGCCCCGGATCCAGTGCGCTTCCCAAGAATTGTCTGCCCCCAGGATGTGCGCAGGACCTGCATGATAGGCACGGTGTTGACAGTGTTCACTGTGCCACTTGTGCTGATAGGCTGCTATCTTGGCATTCGTAAGCTGTACGAGCTCAGGCAGTCAGTTGTTGATTTTTCTCCACAGTTTTCTTATAACTCTACTTCTGGCATTGGTAGCATGACTGGGAGTCATGCTACTGTGGAGTTGTGGCCAGTCCATTGTTGTCCAAAGAACTCTGCTGAGGGTTCTGCTGCTGCCCAGTGCTTCCATTGGCCTCTCAATTGCTGGGCCTTGTCCTGGGGGCCCGCTGGGGCTGCAGCCAGTGCTGGCTCCCACTGAGGCTGCCTGGCCAAGAGCAGCCCCAGGGGCACGGGGCAGAGGCAGAGCAAGTTCTCAACAGCATTTGGGCAGCACAGCTCAGGACAGGAAAGGACAGTGCTTATTTAGTACCTCATGTAAAGTTTTACAGTAAGAGTGGTGTTGCAGGTCAAGCAAATTTGCTCCAGATCAGTGTTAAAACAAATCCAACGTGATGAAGGTTTGGCTTTGGCCTTGAGACTTTGCTCTTTGTGTGAGCCCTGCTCTGGATTGATTCCCAGTCAATCTTGGAGCTGGTTTTGGGCGAAGGCTCATCCCAGCCCTGAGCCTTGGCAGTTCTCTGGCCTCAAAGGGAGAGCTGAGGCTGCACTGCACATGACTGGTGTTCAAGGCTCCATTATCAAAGAGTGTTGAGATGTTTAAATTACTGTATTCTTACTACATGGCTTTTGTTATGAAATTCCTTCATTAGTTTTTAAAACTTAATTGTAATAAAACTTCTTTCCCAGTGCTTTTTCCAGTTATTTGATATAGTCAGTGATGGCCAAGGTATCCCATGGCTGAATTAGAAGACTGTAAGTATTATAAAATGAAATAATGTTGACACTCTTAGGTCTTTCACAGACTCCTGAAACTTATGTTGGTTTGATGTGACCAACAGAAGAGTTTGGCTCTGCTTTTAATTGAAACAAGCAGCAGAGCTGGAACCTGTTGAAGAGAGTCTCTTCACAGCTAAAGCAAACTGCCAGGGTTCTTTTATTCCAGCTCTAAGCAGGAAGATAAAAATCTCTCAGCAGTTAATACTCCTGACCAGTAACTGATATAAACTAGGCATTTGGGCTGTTTGCTGCCTCACCCCTGAGTTCCTCAGAGCTGCAGCTCCCTGTTCTCTTGGCAGACAGGGGCTGGCTATGGATGACAGTCACGTCTCTGGCCTGGTGCACACCAGGTCCACACATGAGCTGTGGGATCGTCCTTGCACACCCCATCCTGGAAGAACCCAGGTCAGTGATGAGTCTGACACAGTTTGATGCATGGTAGCAAAAGAAGGCAAAATAAAGCCTAGAATTGGTACCATTCTTTAATATGCTTTTGCCACCAACATTATCCAAGTTCCTATGCTTGTTTTCCTGGAGAATTTGCACTCAACAGAGCTTCAGTGCCTTTGATCAAATCAGTCTTAAGAGCAGCTTGGGGCTGGTCAGTCATTTAGATGTCAGTACTGACTGGGGTCCAGGCAACAAAAGAACATAAGCTGCAGGCCACCCATACAGCTTTTCACCTTAATGAGCACAAAGCCTTTATTTTTGCCAACGGAGGGATGTTGGGAGGATTTTTGCACCATTGGGCCAAGGCACAAGGCTGTGGATCTACACAGCACTTTGGTAAGGAGGGGAACACAGGTGGGGGCAATCCAGGCTGTTAGCAGTGCCCCCACCCCCTGATTAGGGACAGCACAATTGCTTTTAGAGCTCCTTAACCAGCTGGTGAAAAAGTCATCTCCTTTTCTTGCCCCCTGCACACTGCCAGGCAAGTTGAACAGAAAATCTGCCTCTTCCTCCATGATTTCCGAGCACCAAAGCAAAGAACCACAAAAAAAACCCAAAAAACCAAAACAAACAACAGCAACAACTACAACAACAAAAAAACCCAAACAGCTAAAATACAAATAATTTTTTGACCAGTCAAAGCTTTTTTTAGAACTTTATAAGACTGACTGAGCCAGTGCTGAATTAAGAGTGGAACATGTTATGTGTCTTGCACAAAGTATGGGACAGCTGCTGCCATGCAAACGTGGGTGCAGGGTCAGACCCTTAACTTCAGACACAGCCCTGCTTTCCTGAAGGACAGAAATTCATCTGTTAGAATCCCTTGGAGCTTCTGGAGCTGCTCTTGGCCCTCCTGTGGATAACTGGGTTGCTGTGGAGCACTGGAGAACTTTCAGCTTGGTTCCTGTTATGTATATTATGGTAATTCGTACTGATAGAACACAAATATATATATATAAAAGAATAAAATATCAAACCTTGAAATCACAGTAGCAAGGGAAGAGAGGATTGCTTCACAGGGTGAGGAAACCACAGCTGGCAGTCGGGTAGGAGGAGTGTCATTAACATAGGAAGTGAACCCAGCCGGCACAGGAGATTGTCGTTCTCACTGGTGTGAACAGGAGGAGGCCCAGCGATGATGGCCCATGGAGATGTTCATCTTAGACAGAGGGGACCATCAAGGACATACATCTGCATACAGGATTCCGGTAACCGAAGAGTGGATACACATCAGTTCCCGGACAAGGTTCTGTCCAGCACAGGACGGAGAATAGAGGCATCATGAGTATGAAGAACCCTGAGGAAAGACAAAGGGACTCTGCCACGGGCTAGAAAAAGAGTATAAGAAGGGATTCTGCCAAGCAGCATTGGTGAACAGGGGGGATTGGGTGCGATAGAAGGCGGATCTGTGTTCACCCAGCTTCCATCCCAGGGTCAGTGCTGTCCTTGATTGTTGGCTGTCGGGACTGTATATCGGTTGTGAATAAATTTACATTTTATTTTTATTGAATTGGCTGGATCGATTTTTACCTATAACAGTATCCATGTATGGGGGCCTGCAGAATCTAAGCAGCATCTTCCTTGGCCAACAACAGACTGGAAAGGAAAAAACAGCATCAGAAACCTGAGAGATGGAAAACTTTGGGCTGTTTGAGATCAAAAATGTCAGCTAAAAATCTCGGTGGTGAAGAACAACCTTTCTCACAAGGATTCCAGTAGAATAAATGACACAGGTGTTGGAATAACAGCCAGTGCCCACAGCAATGACAATTCCTTGGTGAGGAGCGTCCCAATTCCTTGGAGAGTCGGCTGAGTAACGACACTCACAGCCAATGTGGCTACATGTCATCCTCCTTTATTAAGCAACTTTGGCATATTTATCCTTCTCTATACACTGTCTCACGCCACTGGTGCATAATGCTGATTGGTTAAGTAGCTATATTCACACATACATCTTAATTACTGATTGGTTGTCACGCTATAAGCATCTTTAGCTAAGGTGTGCCAAATTAGCAGCTCCCACAACGTGCTTGGCGCATTTGGTTTCATCCTGGCACAATGCTCGTTCTTCCTTGTTGCATCTATTTGAGGACAGCACATGGTCTATCTTGTTCCTGTTCGAGGACAGTACATGGTTTTCAGAGTAACTCTGTAATCTGCAGACCAGGGCTGTCCCATTCCCGCAGGAGAATATCATGGCCTTGTTCAGCCAAGAATCCTTCTACACCTTGGAATAAAAGGCAGTGCCCACTGCAAAGACATTTCCCTGTCCTGTGGGCTCCATAAACCACACAAGAACACGGCACTTTTCCTGAGTGCTTCCCAAAGCTTCTCTGCAAGAAGCACTGGAGAAGTGCATGGGGCAAGAGTTGTGCAAGTGCCAGGCTCTTGTGCAGCAGAAAAGTCATAAAATATGAAAGATTCTAGCAACCCAAATAAATCCATCATTTATGGCTTGTAAAGACTCCAGTGAATCTCAGTTGCTTCAGGGCAAAAAGAAACACAGGGCAAACTTTCCCAAGTGTGCTTTCATGACAAGATTCCTGTTTGGCTGCTCCTGTTTGTGGAAGAAGACAAGATTACAAGCTGTCCAGCTGAAGAAGGAAAGGAGGATCTACACTTCCCTGTCATATTTTCCTACTGACAAAGGAATTAAGACCAAGAATTTGGGTAAATGGAGGGATAAGACTGGAGTACGGATGAAGTTTTACATCCTAAGATACTTCATTTGCTGAAATAGAAGCACTTTTGTTGTACATGGATCTCCTTGCTAAACCTCTTTGTCTTCAAACTCCCTTCCTCCATGGCAGAACTGAACAAGCAACATATGTCAGAGCCTCAAGTAAAAAGCTCTGTGATGAGATAATTTTAATGGATCCATTACCAGTCCGTGGGGTTGCTGTCATGAGGAGCTCAGGTGGCTTTTTGTTGAGACCCAAATCAATGAGCCATTTGTCCCAGCTCCACCTGTCCTGAGGCAGCACTGGCTCCACTGTGCCATTTCTAAATGAAAATTGAATCTCCTAAAGAAGCCAGGCCAAAATCACGAGGGAGTAGTCACGAAAAATAATTTAGGTAGTTTGCTGGGTATTGATCAAACAGTTACCAGCATCCCAAAGTCCAGGCTACCCTAAAAAAGGCTCTTTGCTCTGTAAGAAGCCTTTCAATTGGTAGTGTTTCATACCCATGCAGAAGAACAAAAAGCCAATTCCACTGTAGAAACATGAGCTGCAGCTATGCACTAAATTGTGCTTAGTAGCTGACCTGCTGCTTTAGTTTTGGGGCAGGAGATACTGCCATAAAATTTCACAAGAAAACTATTCATTATCTAAACTATGCAGTATTATGTTATTTTCTACCTCCAGTATTGCCAGCACATAGCTTAAGGAAGAAAGGTATTTACCAGCCACCATAGATGAAAAAAATTAAAATGAAAAAAGGGCTTTTAAGGAAATCAGAGTGATGGCCACCAGTCATTTTCCAGCTTTGCCGGATTTCAGTTCAAAGTCAATCTAAACAAGCCCGCATGTGTCTAGCAAGAAGGAAATCACAGATCATGTCTGCTCCTCCACCCAAGCTTTGCTGTATCAAAGATGGATGGTATTCTTTTCCAGCTCTCAAGAGATGTGTCATAATTTCCAAATAAACAAAATATCATACATAGAAATATTTCACAGATTGTAGCAGTTTCTTTGCGAGGAGCTCTCCGGGGAGTCCCCGGAGGGCCCCCTGGGCTGTGAGTTTGCTGGCAGCAGCAGGCACGCAAGGAGACTCCACACGGCTTCTGAGGGTGCTGATTAGATGAGGGCTTATTGGGGACCCAGCCCCAGGAGTAACATGGTTTCTGAGGGAGAAGGGGGAAAGGGAAAGGGAGGGGGAGAGAGGGGGAGCCCAGGGGAGAGATGGGCCATGAGAGAATCTGGTCTTCCTCACACAGCTTAAGAGGGAAATTCAAAGTGGGTGCGAAATAACATTTGGACCAGTGGGATTGCAGATTCATGGGACTTCAGGGGAGGAACACAGATTGGAATAAACCATATATTTTTGAGGGGTACATTTTTGAGACAGAGCATACCATTTGAATAAAATGCAACATCACAATAGATGAGTAACATAGATGATAGATGATAGATAGATGATAGATAGAGATAGATAAATAGATAGATAGATAGATAGATAGATAGATAGATAGATAGATGGATGGATAGATAGATAGACAAGGCAGATAGAGATAGATGAATCACTTTATATAGAAAGGGATGGGGAAGTGAGAGGTTATTCTTTTCCACACATGGGAAACAATCTTTTTCCCAGAAAAATCAGCTTCCTTCTTTAGTGACCACCAGGGTATCTGAAGACCCCACCAAGAAGGCCCTGTGATGCCTATGGCCTGTGCATCCAGCAAGACAAGAAAGTAAGGCCTGCCTCTTAATACTACAGTGGGGTAAAAGTGGTTTATTCTCAGTTTTTGGTGGCATAGGAACGAACTGAAGCCACTTGCCATAAAATGCCTGCACAAGCACCAGTGCACATCACAGCCAAAGGGAGGATGAAGCCAAGGTGTCCCACAACCACAGCCCAAGCAGCCAGAGATCCTCCTTCAACCCTGGCTGCATTGAAGCCCCACTGACTGCCAAGAAGAAAAGCGCCCTACTGAGAGCAACCAAACTTAACCCTCTGCCAGGACACAAATTTAGAGGGAAAAAAATTTAAAATCCCCACACCACCAGCCACACTTCCCAATGAGAAGGGTTGGAACACTCTGTCCCCCAGCACTTCCCCAGCAGGCAGGTTCACAATGGTGCTGGGAGCTAAGCTGTGCCCTGCGAGGGAACAGAGCCAGCCTCCCTTCAGTGGGAGAAGGCGCGGCCTCAGCTGTAGCCCCGGGTGCCTGCGGTGGCCCAGGGCACGGCCATGGCTGTCAATGTGTTGGGCTGCAGCACAGGGCAGGCCGGAGCTCAGCAGCCTCAGCAGAGCCCAGGGCCGCGGCCCTTCCCTGCCGGGGCCCGAGCCTGGCCCGGCCCGGCCCGGCCCGGCCTGAGCAGCCCGGACTGGCCCAGGGGATGGGCTGCGCCCGCCCGCCGTGCCCACAGGCTGGGCCCAAGCCTTTGCAAGAGGCTTTCTCCCAGCTTGGCAAAACCTCGGCCAAGTGTCCCTGTGCTGTGCTGAGAAGAGTAAAAAACCCCCTCAAATTTAACCCTGCTGCCCAACGCATGAGGGATACCTGCACACCTTAGGAGAGGTCATCAATACTCCTTTGTGCCTCATGAGAGATCCCTGCACGCCTCTGCAGGGACCCCAAAATATCCCTTTGAGCCTCTTCAGGTCCAGGCCCAGATGATGCCATGGAAGGAAATGTGCCCTCAGCCCAGGGATGCTCAGCATGGGCTCCCCCATCCCCTCGGGGCCCCGCCGCTGGGCACAGCAGCTCCTGCCTGGCTCCTGCCTGCCCACACCGTGGGCATCCACGGCTGCTCCTGGGCATGGAGCTCAGCCACTGCTGCTGCCGGGTGGGCTTTGCTGCTGCTACCAACCGGACATGGTTGTGAAAACTCTATTTCTTTATTTAAACATAAAATGTGGGACAAGCTCTGTCCTGCCAGACAAGGGCTGCCCACCTTCATTCCTGGCCAGGGAACAGGACCAGAGGGCTCGGGGGCAGAGGGTCTCGTTGAGGAGGGGTGGGTTTTGGGACGGCCTCATGGCGGGGATGCAGCCATGGCAGGGCAGATAGGGGCAGAAGTGAAGAGCTGGGATAAAGTTTCAGGTTCTCATTTTCTCTGTTTTTAGTTGCGTCTTCTGAACATGCACAGCAGCACCTGTGAAGAGAGGAGGTGGCTGAGGCCCCAGCTGCCAGTGGCACACAGGGACCCTCATGCACAGCAGGGCCCAGAGCTGGCAAGGCTCCCCAGCAGGGCTGGAGCTGCTGGCACAGCTGGGCCCAGCTGGACAGCTGCCCCTCAAGGCCCCGGCCAGCAGGGCACGGCTCTGGGCAGGGTCCCTGGCCAGGAGCGGGCCCCAGAGTGCCTCTGCCTTTCAAGGGCAACCTCGGCCCTGCTCTTTCTCCTCCCCACCTCCCTCTGCCTCTGCCCCGTGCCTCTGGGGCTGCTCTTGGCCAGGCAGCCTCAGTGGGAGCCAGCTCTGGCTGCAGCCCCAGCGGGGCCCCCAGGACACGGCCCAGCAATTGAGATGCCAATGGAAGCACTGGGCAGCAGCAGAACCCTCAGCAGAGTTATTTGGAAAATCATGGACTGGCCACAACTCCACTGCAGACTCTCTGGGAATGTTCCCTGACTATGAGCAGCCTGTAAAGGAAGCTGTTTGAGGTGGAGAATCGCAAAACACTCACGATTTTCTCTTCCAGCAATACCAGATTCCTGCACAGCACATCATCAGGCACAGTGCCGCACCAGCCACAATGGCCATCAACTTAATCAAACAAGGTGTTCCCCAGCAGAAAACTCTTCTCATGCTTTTCCAGATGATGTCAGAATGTGTTGAGGTGCTGTCTGCATCTGTTGGAGCAATGGGGAGCGTGAGCCCGTGCTGTGCTGCACTGCTGAGCTGGCAGCACGGTGGATACGGGCAGGACGTTCTCACTCCCTGTTTCCCCCAGAGCTGGGGCCTGCAGGCACCTTGCTGCCCCTTGGCACAGGCCAAACCCCCTGAGCCTGCATGCCATAATTCCTCTGTGCTGTGCCCTTCTGCTCCAGGCAACAGTTGTCAAAGACATGGATAAGGAGAATGGCCAGGGTTTTGGAGCTGCTCCAGGGCCCTCCCTCCTGCACAGAGTGGCCCCTCCAGATGTGCGCAGAGACTGGGAAATTGCAGGGGATCTTAGGGTGTGCATGGCCTGTGGTGCATGGATGCCTTCGCGCTGTGCCGGGCACGGTGTGTCCACATGTGCAGCCAATGCCCCCGGCTGCTGAGTCCCAGGGGAAGCATGAGGGAAATGCACCCACCACGCTGGCTGTCCACATCACTCAGGAGTTTTTCCAGATATTTGGATTCCTCCAGGGATGTACGAGCTCCTGTAGGTTTCTTCTTCCGTCTTGGAGGACCTTAAGAGAAATATTTCCGTTTCCCAGGAAAGGATCCCACAAAACGAGGGCTCAGCCTGTGGGGTCAGCAGGAACAAACTACTCACCCCTGTGATGGGAGCTGGGCTTGCGTGCAACATCCACCAAAGGACCTGGGAAAGTCCTCCCTGCAGACACACCTGTAACAAAACAGCTTCTGCCATCTCTGCTGATCTGCACGGGCACCACTGAGCCGCAGGAGCAGGGAGGGGATTGCGCAGGGAGAGGGCACACACGTGCCTGGTTCTGTGCTGGTACTTGCAGCAATGCCCCCCTGGCCCAGCTTTGGGCTTTGCGCTGGCAGCTCTCCCAGGGGAAAGGCCTTGACCTACCCTCAGCATCGCCCAGAGGCTCAGTAATGGATATGCGTTGGGAATCCAAGTCATCTCCATTCACAGGATAGTCTTCGTCAACAGGCTCATATTCATCATCAGGATCATCATCAGGTTCATCTGCAAAGAAAGGCAGGACAAGAGCTCCTGTGACACTGTTGAAGATTCTCCTTCAGGCCCAAGTGGCAATGAGGGCACCTGGATTCTTGGTGCCCTCCAAGGCACTCCCTCAGCTCTGCCTCCCACTCAGGAGCAGGAGCAGGGGGAGCACGTTCCTGCAGTGGCCCCACATTGGGATGGAAGGAGTCCCTTGCGGGGCAGTCGGGGCAGAAAGGAGTCCCGGGAGCTGCCAGCAGCTCTAAACCCAGCCCCGGGCAGGGCCAGGGCTTGGCAGTGGCAACAGGAGCAGCTCAAGCTCCCTGGGGTCGGTAAAGGAGCTGCCAAAGGCTCAGCCCCGGGGCACAGCCCTGGGCCCGGCCCCTTCCCTCTCTGCTCTTCTCCCTGGCTGCACAGAGCACACGGAAGGACAGACTGGCATTGCACACGGGAGGAAGATGGACAGCTAAATGCTCCTTCCTCCCACTGACAGCAATCCTGTGGGATCATTGTTGGGTACAAGAGTAAAAATTTGGAGGCTAGGATTTACAGAATCCATCAAACTTTGGAGGATCTTAAGGGAAGTGACAGAGGAATATTACTCTGGACAATGATTACACTTAGACAATGATTATTCTGTTAGCGAAGGGTTGCTGATGACCTACCTTCACCAAGCTCCAAGATCCTTAAACTGTGCTTTAACAAATGACGGAAGTCACGTTCCCAGTCTAGAAAGGAGCACAGATGGGAACTGTTCCATGCTGTGCTGGGATCCCCTTGTATAGGAAACCGAGCACTGCAAGGGGGTCAGGTAATGCTGTGTGCCCGCACTGCCAAGGAGCAGAGAGGGCAGCTGAAACCTCAGCAGGGCTCAGGCCCAGAGGCACAGCAATTACCTCCTGGGCCTGTGCCTGGCATCGCCTCCCTTCCTGCAGCAGAGGCTGCCATGGAGCCACTGCTTCCTCTGGGAAATGCTGCCTTCAGCACAGGCTTTCTTTCCATCTCTGCAGAAAGGAAAAGGGACAGCTGAATCAGGTGTGGTTCTTCCCCAGTGGGAATGTGGCATCTTCAGGAGGCAATGCTTGTCACCAGGTTACTGGGGCTGCTCCAGGGCCCTCCCTCCTCTAAAGAGCGGCCCCTCCACATGTGCTCAGAGACTGGGAAATTGCAGGGGATGTCAGGGTGGGCATGGCCCATGGTGCAGTTTGGGCTCCCTCGCAGCTGATGCCAAATGCCTTCCTGCAGAGGCTGGGCAGAAGATGCAGCCAGGCCAGGCTGGGAAACAGCCTTGCAGGGCGTGAAAGCAGCAGCAGCAGCGGGGCAGCGAGGCTGCCATGGATCCCTTCCCGCTGTGCCGGGCACGGCGTGTCCAGATGTGCAGCCAAAGCCCGCGGGTGATGAGTCCCAGGGGAAGGCTGAGGGAAATGCACCCACCACGCTGCCTGTCCACCTCACTCAGGACCCTATCCATGTGTTTGGATGCCTCCAGGGACTTCCTGTCTCCTATAGGTTTGTTCCTCCCTCTTGGAGGACTTTAAGAGAATTATTTGCATTTTCCCACAGAACAAGGGCTCAGCCTGTGGGGTCAGCAGGCACACACTACTCACCCCTGCCATGGGAGCGGGGCTTGTGTGCAGCAACCAAGAAAGGAGCCTGAAAAGTCTTTCCTGCAGACACACCTGTAACTCAACAGCCACAGGAGCTCCTGTCACCTGGTGCCTACCAGGCTGTCAATGATTATTCTTTTAGGAACATTGACAACATACCAGCAGGAGGCTTAAGAGGCTGAAAATCTTCATGGAGCCAAGCTGCTGGAGAAGCCTTCCTAGCATGCTCATCTAGAGGGGAGCACAGATCTGATCAGACCCATTTCCATGGTGTGCTGGGATCCCCCTCTGCCTTAGGGAAGTGGGCACTGCAAGGGGGTCGGGTAAGGTCTTGGCTGCCAGATGTCAGTGGACAAGGCCAAAGGTGCACAGGGGCCTGGGGAGCTCTGGACTGGCTCTGGTCACTCTCCACCCTCTTTGCAGGCCCTGTGCAACATCCCTGGAGGGGCGGCTGGAGTAGCCCAGGGCCCGTGGGGGCTCTGTCCCTCCCACAAAGGAAATCCACACTAAATCCTTGGGGAAGACTGCAGCAGGCAGTGCCACAAGTGTCCTTCCCCACCTCTGTCCCTCCTTCTGCGGCGACAGCTTCCCCAGCCCACGTGGACATACCCAGGCCCTCTCAGGACACACTGGAGCCCTGCTCTCCCCCTCGGCCCTTTCCCCACCATGGACACCCTGTGCAGTGGCTCCCAAGTTTCAGTTCGTGTCCCCCATGCAGGGACCCCAGCAGGACTGCTCAATACCCGAGTGCCCCTGAGCCTGCTCAGGATAATTCCCCTGGGCTGTGCTGGTCCTCTGCGGGCTCTTTCCGCATTGCCAAGCAGCAGAGAGGGCAGCTGAAGCCTCAGCAGGGCTCAGGCTCAGAGGCACAGCAATTACCTCCTGGGCCTGTGCCTGGCATCGCCTCCCTTCCTGCAGCAGAGGCTGCCAATGAGCCACTGCTTCCTCTGGGAAACTCAGCCTTCAGCACAGGCTTTCCTTCCATCTCTGCATAAAGGAGAAGGGACAGATGAATCAGGTGGGGCTCTTCCCCAATGGGAAGGCGGCATCTTCAGGAGGCAATGCTAGTTGAAGATATTAATAAGGTTCAGGAAGTCATCCAAGCTTTGGAGCGGGACCAGGGCCCTCTCTCCTCCAAACCACCACCCCTCCGGAGCTCCCCAGTGAAGGGAAATTGCAAAGGATCTCAGGGTGGGCATGGCCCATGGTGCAGTTTGGGCTCCCTTGCAGCTGATGCCAAATGCCTTCCTGCAGAGGCTGGGCAGAAGCTGCAGCCAGGCCAGGCTGGGAAACAGCCCTGCAGGGCATGAAAGCAGCAGCAGCAGCAGCAGCGAGGCTGCCATGGATCCCTTCCCGCTGTGCCGGGCACGGCGTGTCCAGATGTGCAGCCAAAGCCCGCGGGTGATGAGTTCCAGGGGAAGGCTGAGGGAAATGCACCCACCACGCTGCCTGTCCACCTCACTCAGGACCCTATCGAAACCCTATGTGTTTGGATGCCTCCAGGGACTTCCTGTCTCCTCTTGGTTTGTTTCTCCCTCTTTGAGGACTTTAAGAGAATTATTTGCATTTTCCCCGGGAGGGATCCCACAGAACAAGGGCTCAGCCTGTGGGGTCAGCAGGCACACACTACTCACCCCTGCCATCGGAGCGGGGCTTGTGTGCAGCAACCAGGAAAGGAGCCTGAAAAGTCTTTGCTGCGGACACACCTGTAACTCAACAGCCACAGAAGCTCCTGTCACCTGGTGCCTACCAGGCTGTCAATGATTATTCTTTTAGGAACATTGACAACATACCTGCTGGAGGGTTAAGAGGCTGGAAATCTTCATGGAGCCAAGCTGCTGGAGAAGCCTTCCTAGCATGCTCATCTAGAGGGGAGCAAGATCTGATCAGACCCATTTCCATGGTGTGCTGGGATCCCCCTCTGCCTTAGAGAACTGGGTACTGCAAGGGGGTCGGGTAAGGCTGTGGGAGCCAGATGTCAGTGGACAAGGCCAGAGGTGCACAGGGGCCTGGGGAGCTCTGGACTGGCTCCTGGTCACTCTCCACCCTCTTTGCAGGCCCTGTGCAACATCCCTGGAGTGATGGCTGGAGATGCCCAGGCCCTGTGGGGGCTCTGTCCCTCCCACAGAGGAAACCCTCCCTAAAGCCCTGGCCAAAACCATTCCCAGCGCTTCCTGGGAGCAGGGAGCGCTGTCCCGGGAAAGGGCAGCCAGGCTGCCGGCTCACCTGCTCGCCGCGCTTGCAGCGGAGCAGCCTGGGCAGCCCTGGCAGGCAGGGCCACGGCCAGGAGTAGTAGGAGGAAGAGGCGCAGAGCAAGGGCCATGGTGCCTTGCCCTCTGCCAGTCCCACAGCTCTTGCTGCCACCGCTGTCCCGACACCGCTGTCCCAACGTCAGCACCGCTGCTGCCACCGCCGCTGCTGCCGCAACAGTTGTGCTCAGGGACTGACTGCTGGGTCCTTGTGCTGCTGTGCAGCCACGGGGCTCTGGCACCTCTGTGACCTCAGAGCCTGCTGAGAGCTCAGCCTGCTGTGACCCGTGAGCCTGCTGTGACCTCATGGCCGGGGCAGGTTTTTGTGGCAAAGGATCTCAAGAGGTGCCCTTCCAGCAAGGAGAGTGTGTCCCTGCTGGTAGTTATGTGCAATCTAGCTCTTTTTCACCAGAAGTGAGTTAGACAATATTGGGCATGTGAGACATTTCATGGTTCTACATGCCAAAGCAATGTCATGTCCAAAATTCATCTCACGTTGGCCATTCCCACTATTGCAGGCAGCCCCAGCCCTGCCCCGCTCCCACCAAGTCCGTGCTGTGCGCTGTGCTGGCCTTTGACCCCTATTTCAAAAGTGGAGGACTTGATGCCATAGCTTACAAAAGTAATGCAACACAGGCCATCAGGGGAGCTGCACACTTTAGGGGACACCCAAACCCACTGCACATCTTATGGCTATACCCTCAGCCACCCTAAAATCCCCCTGTGTGCCTCACAAGAGACCCCAGACCCCTGCTCTATTTACAGGTGTCCCTTGACCCCTGCACACCTTTCCACATACAATAAATTCCCTGCACCATTTTGGGTGCCCCCAGCCCCTTGCACAGCACCGAGATGACCTAAAGCCCCTGCGTGCCTTTTAGAGGGAGCCAAACATAACACTCAGGGAGCAGCAACAGGGCTGAGCCATCTTCGGTGTGTGCTCACCACGTGTCCCTGGGTGAACAGATGAGGCTTGGGGGCAAATGGCCTCTCTGCTCATAAGAGATCTGCGGGTGCCACAGGCTCAGTCTCTGTCTCTGGGCTCTGAGCTCACCCCTCAGGCTATGAAGGACTTCCTTCAGAATCCAGCCTCATTCCATTGATCTCAAGGCAAGCACTTTCTAGGTGGTTTCCCTCTTTTCCTGGGCATGCCCCTGGACGGGGTCCAGGCCGAGATGATGCCAAAGAAGGAAATGTGCCCTCAGCCCAGGGACGCTCAGCATGGGCTCCCCCATCCCCTCGGGGCCCCGCCGCTGGGCACAGCAGCCCCTGCCTGGCTCCTGCCTGCCCACACCGTGGCCATCCACGGCTGCTCCTGGGCACGGAGCTCAGCCACTGCTGGTGCCTGGTGGGCTTTGCTGCTGCTACCACTCGGACATAGTTGCGACAACTCCATCTCTTTATTTGAACATAAAATGTGGGACAAGCCCTGCCCTGCCAGACAAGGGCTGCCCACCTTTAGTCCTGGCCGGGGAACAGGACCAGGGGACTCAGGGGCAGAGTGTCTCGTTGTGGAGGGGTGGGTTTTCGGACGGCCTCATGGCAGGGGTGCAGCCACAGCAGGGCAGATAGGGGCAGAAGCGAAGACCTGGCATAAACTGTCAACTTCTCATTGCCTCTGCTTTTCTGCTTGTCTTCTGAATATGCACAGGAGCACCTGTGTAGAGAGGAGGTGGCTGAGGTCCCAGTTGCCAGTGGCAAACAGGGACCCTCCTGCACAGCTGGGCTCAGTCCTGGCATCCACGGCTGCTCCTGGGCATGGAGCTCAGCCAGTGCTTTTGCCAGTTGGGCTTTGCTTGTGCTACCACCAGGACACTGGGTCACAGCTGCATCTCTTTATTGCAGCAGAAGAGCTGATTTGGGAAGTGCTGTGTTGCCCCATTTCTTCAGCCCCACTAGCTGCCCACACCCACAGTGGCACTGGGCCGCCCCCAGAAAACTGTCGAATCTGGGCTGTGGCTGCAGGGCACAGCTACTCTACAGCACAGGTGGACTGCCTTGGGGGTAGGACTGCCCTGAGGGTAGGGACAAGGAACAGGGAGAGGTCTTCTCTATGTTTTCCAAAGGTGATTATTCTACAGGCAATCAGGGGCAGACCAACACTGCAACACTACATTTAAGCTTGTATTTATTTATGCGTTTTTTGTTCCCCAAGCAATTATTTTGACAGTCTTTTGTTCACTTCTCAGTTAATGTTCCATAGATGAACGGTTTGGACTCTCTTTTTATAGGAATATAAAGAGTTCAGAAATCTCTATTTTTAATTTTGATAACATTCTCTCTCCCCGCTCCTAGCCTTTACAATGATCGTTTTTGAAACATCTCTGAGGATAGGTAGAGTTATTTGGGAAATAACCAATAGGCTTGGCTTAACCTGGGTATTGGATTATTATTTTCAGTGCTATAAACCTACATTGCTTCAAGGTTCACACCATGGTCCTGATTTGTGGCTCAATGCATGGATGCCTGTCTGAATTAAAACAATGTTTGTGAGGCAGCTGAAGAGCTTAGACCTCAGAGATTAAAATTCCTGGGAGGAGTAGGTGGAGGAAGAAAGGATAAAATCCTGATTCAAAGGGTTTTTCTCACTTCTAGTATGCCAGAAGTATGGTAGACTACACCTGTCTTCAGATGTCATTTACTTACAGAACAACTCTCTACAGTGTCAGACTCCAGGAGAAATGACTCAACACTTTGCCTCCCAATGCATCAGCTTTAATTCTAGTGAGAGGTAGCCTTAATTACAGTCTGATTTGAGCAAATCAACAAAGCAGTCTAGCCATTGTGTGAATGGCAAGAGGAATTTGCTTGTGAAGAGATGACTATGTCCCACTCAGTAATGAACAAAATTTGCCTTGACTTGGAAGAAAGTAGACAAGGAGCAATGCAGTATTTGGGTTTTATCCAGGGATAAATGGGGCAAGAAGCTGTAACAACTTAACCTGTTTTACAGAACACAAGTACTGATATGGCCAATAATGCACCCACATGAAGGGATCTTCAGGACATTCCTATATTTCTTAACTGGAAATGGGCAGCAAAATGCTGACATTTATCTGAAGTGGAAGCCGTGTTCCTCTCCTGTTTCTCCTTGAGCACACTGAGTGTTATTTGCAAACTTCACTGTCCAGCCCATCAATCCTCTCGTGGCCAATTGCTAAATGGCACAACGACCAAAATACAGGTGCCAGCACAATCAGCCCAGCACTAATGCAGCACTGCTTTGATGGTGCACAGGAGCACAGAATGGCTTGGCTTGGAAGGGACATTTAAAGGCCATCTAGTCCCAATGGCCTGGAGTGAGCAGGGACACCTTGAACTAGGTCAGGTTGCTCAGAGCAGGAGCTTGAATGTCTGCAGGGATGGATGTCCAGCTCTCTGGGCAACCTGTGCCAGGGTTTCAAAAGCAATAGTGTAAAATATGTGTTTCTTTCATCTAGTCTGAATTGACCATCTTTTAGATTAAAAGACCCTCGGTCTGGTCACAAAAGTCTCTACTAAAAATTCTGTCCCATCTGTTTACAAGCCCCCATAAGGCACTGAAAGGCAGCAATCAGGTGTCCCTGGAGTCTTCTCTCTTCCAGGCTGAGCACTGCCAGCTCTCCCAGCCTGTCTCCAAAGCAGAAGGGCTCCAGCCCTCAGAGCATTTTGTCCCTCCTCTGGACTTGATCCTTCCTGTCTTGGGGACCCACAGCAGGATGCAGTACTCTGTTGTGGTAGAGACCGAGACACTACAAAGAAACACACTCCATTTCCAGAAGGCTTCAAACCCTGTTTTTATTCTAGCCTGCATGCCTTTTCTACATTCTTACAAAGCTCTTCTTGGAATAGGCCATTGCAGGTTTCTCTTATTTATCCTTCTTTCTTTCTTGGTTTCTATGTCAATGACATAGAAAATTGGCAGAAAATTATTTCCAGGGTTAACGTGGATCCTCTTATCAAACATCTTGATGGCTCACAGAGGCCACTGTAAAACCTCCTCCACAGTACTCCAGGTGGGGTCTCACCAGAGCAGAGAGGTGGAATCACCTCCTTCAACCTGCTGGGCACTCTCCTTTGGATGCACATGGCTGCCTCACGTCCAGCCTCTCTTCTAGCAGCAACCCCAAGTCCATCCTGGCAGAGCTGCTCTGCATCCCTTCATGTCCCAGCCTGTGAGATCAGCTGAGCTGGGACTGTGTCACAGCCCTTGGGCAGAGCAGCTGGGCAGGATGAGCTCGCTCCTGAAGAAGGCAGATCCACCTTCCCAAACAATTCCACCCTGGCCATGATGTCAGAGCAGCCTCTGAGGTCCCAGAGCCCCGTGGTTGCACAGCAGCACAAGGAGCCAGCAGTCAGTCCCTGAGCACAACCGTTGCGGCAGCAGCGGCGGTGGCAGCAGCGGTGCTGACGTTGGGACAGCGGTGTCAGGACAGCGGTGGCAGCAAGAGCTGCGGGACTGGCAGAGGGCAAGGCACCATGGCCCTTGCTCTGCGCCTCTTCCTCCTGCTCCTCCTGGCCGTGGCCCTGCCTGCCAGGGCTGCCCAGGCTGCCAGGTTTGTTTTTACCCCAACTGGCTTCAGCAAGGGCATTGAAACAATGAGATTGAGTTGGATATTGGCTGAGTAAAGAAACTAATGCCACATCCACTGCAATCAGTGATATGCTGACAGATGTTACTAGTGTTAGACATGCTACCCTTCAAAACAGGGCAGCAGTAGATTTTCTTTTACTGGCACATGGACACAGTTGTGAGGAATTTGAAGGATTCTGTTGCATGATCCTGTCAGAGCATTCTGAATCCATCCAAACAGCATACAAAAGCTGAAAGATTTGACAGCTCAAATTAAAGAAGATGGTCTGTCATAGTTAGATGATTTGTTCCAAGAATGGAGCTTTGCACCTTGGCTAAGGGAACTCTGTAAGATAGGTCTATATGTGCAGAGTGTTTTGGTGGCCATACTAGTAGTGACACCTTGCAGACTTTGGTGCGACAAATGATGGAGAAAACTATCAAAGAAGTTTTTGTCATACAAGAGAGAAAAGTAGGAAATAGATTCACAGAAAGTTGTCAAAATCTTACAGAGATGGTAGATGAAGGTATAGCCATAGAAAAATGTTTTGAATTAAACTTAGAACAGGCGAGATTTTTTGAACAATGACTTGTAATTATTATCAGACATGACTTATGCCCTTTGAACTGACTGGACTTTCACAGCATTAAAATTGCTGTGTTTTAGTATGGCAATACTTAATGTGAGCAAAAAGGAAGCTTTAAGCAAGTAACAAGCAGATATATTATAGGAAATCTACAAAACGCAAGGGAGTTAATAAAGGAGACAGTTAGGAAAGTTTCTTTTTAGTTGAACCAAGAGGGGGAATTGTGGAAATCCATAGAATCTGAGGGTTTTGGGAAAGCTGCAAAAGGCAAGCCTCAGTGACAGCAGAACTGCAATTAGAGCTAAAAAGTAATCATAAGATTTGTCAGCAGAAAAATTGTATAAGAGGTAGGCAAGTAAAGACTTAGAGAGCAATGGTCTATGTATTAACACTTGTCTAAAACAACTCCCTAACCTGCAGAAAAGTCTATCTAGTTGAACGTGAGGAAGTTCTAAGCTTAATAATGGAGCTCTGTGCGTTGTATTTTAAGCAGATATTGTATTTGAAATAAGCAAGCATTACTTTAACCAAAGGAATGTGTGCTTACATTAATTGGATGGAACTACTGTCAATAGGTTTTGGGTTTTGTGATTGGCCAGGAAACTTTTAAAGTAAGTTGCAACATTAAGTTCTTGGTCTGCTGCTTGGGATGTGAAATGCTTGCATCTTCCCATTGTCATAACTATATAATGAGACTGATGCTGGAAAATGAAACGGCTCAAGGCGCATTCCTGAGTAGTACTGTCCTGTTTGTGATTTCTACATAGATCCAGATCCAGCAATAAGGGGCAGCTGTCCAGCTGAGCCCAGCTGTGCCAGCAGCTCCAGCCGTGCTGGGGAGCCTTGCCAGCTCTGGACCCTGCTGTGCCGGAGGGTCCCTGTGTGCCACTGGCAGCTGGGGCCTCAGCCACCTCCTCTCACCACAGGGGCAGTTCGGGACAGGAGTTGAAAGACGGTGGCTGCACTTCACACCCAGACAGCGTGAGCAGCTCCTCCAGCAGTAATAAGGGCCTGGACAGCCCTCTCAAGTGCTCTGTGAAAGGGACCCCAGAACAGCCATCTGCAAGGGAACCTCCTCCTACCCTGTAGATCCCACTGCCACCTGCTCTCCCCATAGGTCTCCCCAAGATGCCTTCATCCCTTTTTTGGTCTCCCTGTATCCTGTCCCAGCCATTTCTCAAGTTCTTCTAGAGACCCCAAGACTAGCCGAGCAGCCTCCAGCCCCTCCTGAGACCAACGCATCCCTTCCTCTGCCCCTGAGCTCCCTGGCCTTGCCCTCTAAACAACACTGGAGTTAAGCCCTGCTGCCCCGCCATTGGGCCATTGTGAGTCAGTGAGGAGCAAGGGGTGCAGCTACCTGAGTTGCTGCTGAGTGGCTGATTATAAGAGGTGTCTGGGGAGCGGGGCGAACAGGAGCGAGCAAACAGGGGTGTGGTGAGTCTCTGGGGCTTATACAAGGCAGTTTGCACGGCAGTTCCCACAGGCAGGGCAAACAGGCAGGGTTGCCAGCTTTCTTGCTAGTAAGGAGTCCTCTGTGTTGTTTGCGGTTTTTCTGCTGCCTGCTTGTGTTTGAGGTGTCTGTTAGTAATGGTTTCTACACGGTCACAAACTGTGGCTGGTATAAGTGAGTTGAGCCCTCCAAAAAGGATGTGTCTGTACAGACCCATCCGAGCCCAGAATGTTTGAGCTTATCGGTGGCTTCAGGGAGTGTTGTGGAGGAGACCTGCCTGCGGTGTGAACAGGTGAACGACCTCCTTTCACTGGTGGCTGAGCTTAGGGAGGAAGTTGAAAGGTTAAGGAGTATCAGGGAAAGTGAAATGGAAATAGGTTGGTGGAGCTGGGCCCTTCCATCTTTAAGGGAGGCCTCTGACCGAGAGACTGAGGACTTCTATGCCTCCCGCTGTCAGGCAATAGAAGGGCACCTGGTGGATGAAGAGGAGTGGAAATGGGTCCCCATTTGGGGAGGTAATAACAAAAACTCCTCCCCATCCCCATCATCCTGGCAGGTCCCACTACAGAATAGGTATGAGGTCCTGGAACTAAAGACCCAACTAGATGATTTAGAAGAAAACTGTCTGCCCAGTGAGCCCCCCAATTATGATTCATCTGTAAGATGGATCACTACCTCTAACATCAAGAAGAAAAGAAGGGTAATCGTAGTAGGTGATTCCCTTCTGAAGGGAACTGAGGGCCCTGTATGTCGATCAGACCCATCCCACAGGGAGGTCTGTTGCCTCCCTGGGGCCCGGGTACAAAATATCACTGAGAGACTTCCTGGGCTGATTCAGCCCTCTGATTATTATCCACTGCTGATACTCCAGGCTGGCAATGATGAGATTGAAAAGAGGAGTGTCAAGGCAATTAGAAAGGACTTTAGGGTACTGGGTCAGGTAGTTGATAGGGCAGGAGCACAGGTAGTGTTCTGCTCAGTCCCTTTGGTGGCGGAGGAAAATGATGAAAGAAACAGGAGAATCCGCATCACCAACAAATGGCTTAAGGGTTGGTGTCATCGGCAACATTTTGGATTCTTTGATGATGGGGAAACTTTTACAGCATCTGCTCTGCTGGAACCAGATGGGGTACATCTCTCTGTTAAGGGCAAAAGGTTTTTAGCTCATGAACTGGCAGAGCTCATTGAGAGGGCTTTGAACTAGGTTTGAAGGGGGATGGGGATGCAGCTGGGCTGTCTGGAAGCAGGCCCAAGGGTTGCAAGGCTAAGTTAGGGATGAAGTCAGTAGCCCAGCTGAGATGCGTGTATACCAATGCACGCAGCTTGGGCAACAAACATGATGAGCTGGAGGCCATGGTGCAGCTGCAGAGCTAGGATGTAGCTGCCATCACGGAAACATGGTGGGATGCCCCACATGGCTGGAGCGCTGCACTGGATGGCTACAAGCTCTTCAGAAGAGACGGGAAAGGAAGAAGAGGTGGAGGGGTGGCCCTTTATATTAAGCAGACTTTTGATGCCATAGAAATTGAAACTAAGGAAGCTGGAGTTGAATGTCTATGGGTAAGAATTAAGGGGAAGGCCAACAAGGCTGACACCCTACTGGGAGTCTGTTATCGTCCACCCAAGCAGGAAGAAGAGGTAGATGACTTATTCTATAAGCAGCTAGGTAATGTTTCAGGATCATCAGCCCTTGTTCTTGTGGGTGACTTCAACCTACCAGACATCTGCTGGGAACTTAATAGAGCAGTAAAGAGGCAGTCCAGGAAATTCTTAGAGTGTATGGAGGACAACTTTTTGTCGCAGCCGGTGGGTGAACCCACCAGGGGAGGGACTATGTTAGATCTGCTGTTTGCAAATAGAGATGGGCTGGTGGGAGATGTGGTGGTTGGAGGTCGCTTGGGGCAGAGTGATCATGACATAATAGAGTTCTCAATATTTGGTGAAGTCAGGAGGAGCACCAGTAAGACTCTTGCACTGGACTTCCAGAGAGCAGACTTTGGCCTGTTTAGGAGACTTATTCAGAGCGTCCCTTGGGAGGCAGCCCTTAAAAACAAAGGATCCAGGAAGGGTGGGCATGCCTCAAAACAGAGATCTTGAGGGCACAGGAACAGACTGTCCCTGTGTGCCGAAAGATAAGTCAGTGGGGTAAACGTCCAGCCTGGCTGGGCAAGGAGGTTTAGGAGGAACTTAAGAATAAAAAGAGGATGTATCAGCTTTGGAAGGAGGGTCAGGTCTCTAAGGAAGTATTCAAGAGGGCTGCTAGAGCATGCAGGAAAAAAATTAGGGAGGCCAAAGCTCAGTTTGAACATAGAATGGCGACTTCTGTAAAGGATAATAAAAAATATTTTTACAAATACATTAATGCTAGAAGGAAGGGTAAGACCAGCCTTTGTTCTTTATTGGACAAGGGAGGGAACTCAGTATCTGCAGATGAGGAGAGGGCAGAAGTGCTTAATGCCTACTTTGCCTCAGTTTTTAGTGGGAAGAGGACTTGCCTTCAAGACACCTGTCCGTCTGGGCTGGTTGATGGTGTCAGGGAGCAGAATGGTCCCCCCCATTATCCAAGAGGAGGCAGTCAAAGAACTACTGAAATGCTTGGATGTTCATAAATCTATGGGACCTGACGGGATCCACCCCAGGGTAATGGGAGAGCTGCCACATGAGCTTATAAAGCCACTCTCCATCATTTACCAACAGTCCTGGCTCACTGGTGAGGTTCCAGATGACGGGAAGCTGGCCAATGTGACACCCATTCACAAAAAGGGTGCAAAGGAGGATCCTGGTAATTATAGACCGGTCAGCCTGACCTCAGTACCTGGCAAAATAATGGAACAGTTTATATCAAGTGCCATCACACAGAATTTACAGGATGGCCAGGGTATCAGGCCCAGTCAGCATGGGTTTAGGAGGAGTAGGTCATGTTTAACCAACCTGGTCACCTTCTATGACCAGGTAACCCGCCTAGTGGATGCAGGGAAGGCTGTAGATGTTGTTTATTTGGATTTCAGCAAGGCCTTTGACACTGTCTCCCACAGCATACTCCTTGATAAACTGGCAGCCCGTGGCTTGGACAAGAGCACTCTGTGCTGGGTTAGGAGCTGGCTGCATGGCCGGGCCCAGAGAGTGGTTGTGAATGGTGCTGCATCCAGCTGGCGGCCAGCCACCAGGGGTGTCCCTCAGGGGTCAGTGCTGGGGCCAGTTCTGTTTAATATTTTTATTGATGATATGGATGAGGGTTTAAAGTCTTTTATTAGTAAATTTGCAGATGACACTAAGCTGGGAGCATGTGTGGATCTGGTAGAGGGAGGGAGGGCTTTGCAGAGGGACTTGGAACGGTTGGATGGATGGGAAGAATCTAATGGGATGAAGTTCAATAAATCCAAGTGCCGAGTCCTGCACGTTGGCCACAATAACCCCCTGCAACGTTATAGGCTGGGGACGGTGTGGCTGGACAGTGCTTAGGTGGAAAGGGACCTGGGGGTGCTGGTTGACAGTCGGCTGAACATGAGCCACCAGTGTGCCCAGGTGGCCAAGAAGGCTAATGGCATCCTGGCCAGTATCAGGAATAGTGTGGCCAGCAGGAGCAGAGAGGTCGTTCTTCCCCTGTACTCGGCACTGGTGAGGCCACACCTTGAGTACTGTGTCCAGTTCTGGGCCCCTCAGTTTAGGAGGGATGTTGAGATGCTTGAGTGTGTCCAAAGAAGAGCAACAAGGCTGATGAGGGGCTTGGAACACAAGCCATACGAGGAACGGCTGAGGGAGCTGGGATTGTTTAGCCTGGAGAAAAGGAGACTCAGAGGTGACCTTACCACTCTCTTCAACTTCCTGAAGGGTGGCTGTGGTGAGCTGGGGGTCGGTCTCTTTCTCCGGGCAACAAGAGATAGAACAAGAGGATACAGTCTCAAGCTGCACCAAGGGAGATACAGGCTAGACTTAAGGAGGGAGTTTTTCACAGCAAGAGTGGTCAAACACTGGAATCATCTGCCCAGGGAGGTAGTGGAGTCACCATCCCTGGATGTGTTTAAAAAAAGACTGGATGTGGCACTTTGGTGCCATGATCTAGTTGAGGTGCTAGAACATGGGTTGGACTCGATGACCTTAAAGGTCTCTTCCAACCTTGAAATTCTGTGATTCTGTGATTCTATGAATCGGTAGGTGATGGCCCCTTCTTCTGTTGCAATAGAGAGATGGAGCTGTCACCCCAGTGTCTGGGTGGTAGCAGCAGCAAAGCCCACCCGGCACCAGCACTGGCTGAGCTCCATGCCCAGGAGCAGCCGTGGATGGCCACGGTGTGGGCAGGCAGGAGCCAGGCAGGGGCTGCTGTGCCCAGCGGCGGGGCCCCGAGGGGATGGGGGAGCCCAGGGGCAGGCAGCAGCATGGGGCTCCTAAGAACAAGCCACCCCATTTTGCCTTTGTTTTTAATTCTTAGAAATGAGAAAGTTTTAGAAATATTTTTAAATGTATTTACTGTAGAGAGATTTCCTGAAATATTTATTCCTGAGTACTACAGAATTTAAGGACTTTTCAAGGACTAAGGACTTCACTCCTAAAGCAGTTTTAGAATCCTGAAAAAGCAACCCTATTTTATCTTCACTTCTAATTTTTAGAAATATTTAGAAATGCTTCTTGTAGAGACAGTTCACCACATGGTTCATCCCTTTTTCCACATTATGTTTCTATTTTTGAAAGTAGTTTTACAGTTCTGGAAAATTTTTTGCACTTATACAATAAAAAATAAAGTGGCATTTCAGTGGTAATATTTACTCTGCAAAGAAGTAAGGCACCCTAAGACACCCAGCCTGCTGCAGAGGCAAAGATCTTTTCCCACAGGAACTTTGTACCTAGTCACAACCACGTTATGTAAAACCTTTTCCCAGATGTTTCCTGGGATTCTTGACAAGCTCACCTCTTAGTCTTCAGAGGCAAACTTTGAGCACAGTGGGAATCTCTTCAAGTCACCATCTTTGTTTGCTTGTGCAAGAACTGCCTCAGTTCGAGAGCAGGGGCTTCTCTCAGCTTCCTGCTGCCCCCGGGCTCTCCTCCCGGCCTGCTGGACTTTGTTGGCTGGCACAGCCTGTGCCAAGGGCCGGCAAGGTGCCTGCAGGCCCCAGCTCTGGGGGAAACAGAGAACGTCCTGCCCGTATCCACCGTGCTGCCAGCTCAGCAGTGCAGCACAGCACGGGCTCACGCTCCCCATCGCTCCCACAGATGCAGTCGGCACCGCAACACGTCTTCCCGATGCCCAGAAGGGAATTGGTTTCTGCCAGGGAACACACTGCTGGCTAGAGTTAATGCCAAGCCTGGCTTTTCTATTGCATGCAGGGGATTGGGGGACCCCTGTAAGGATGGCACTTGGCCGGGGTCCCTCATGTGGCACATGAACTGGAGGGGGGGTTTTGTAGGTGTTGGGTTTTGCAGGAAGGCATGCAGGGCTTTGTGTCCTTTGTAAGTGGTGCACGGGGCTGGGGTTCCTCGTGAGGTTCTTAGGGGATTTGAGATCTCTTCTGTGGCGTACAGGGGACTGGAGATATCTGTAAGGCTGGCAGGGGCTTGAGTACCTCGTGATTAACGTGGTGGTTTAGTGCTTGCCGTCAAGGCCTGGAGAGGAGCTGAGTCCTTCCTAAGGTGGGCAGGAGGCTGGGCTCTTTTGTGAGGCACACAAGGCTGCCCTGGGGTCTCTGCATTGGTGAACACGGATTCTCTGTGAGGCACACAGGGATATTTTGGGGTCTCTGCTGAGGGGTGCAGGGATCCCTCAGGAGGCACAAAGGAGTATTGATGGTCTCTACGAAGGTGTGCAGGGATCCCTCATGAGATGTACAGCGGGGTTTTTCAGTCTCCTCAGCGCAGCAAAGGGCCACTCTGGGTGGAGGCTGTGCAAAGTGGGCAGAAAGCTTCCTGCCAAGCCTTGCGGCCGGCGGGCGGGCGGAGCCCATCCTTGGGGGTCGGGCGGGGCCTCTGGAGCCGCCGCGCCCTTGTCGGGCAGGTCCCGGCCCCGGCGGGGAAAGGCCGCGGCCCCGGGCTCCGGCGGCGCTGCCGAGCAGCGGCGGAGGCACAACAAGGGCCCCGCTCCGGCCTGGCCCTGTGCTGCAGCCGAGCACAGCGACAGCCACGGCCGCTCCCTGCGCCACAGGCGGCACCGGGGCTGCAGCTGAGGCCGTGCCTGCTCCCACTGAGGAAGGAGCTCCTTGCAATGGCCACATCCCTAAAGCACGTGGGCAAGCCAGCACGGCATGGAAACGCTTCTGAACTGTGCTCCCATGGACACTGGGATTGAGAGATGGATTGACTGGAAGTCCTGGCCAGTCACAGTGTGAAGATCATGCTGCATGCTGGAGGCAATTTCTCCATTTCCCTTTCCCGACAGAAAAATCACAGATTAGCAAGTGTGGCCAAGAGCAGCCCCAGAGGCACGGGGCAGAGGCAGAGGGAGGTGGGGAGGAGAAAGAGCAGGGCCGAGGTTGCCCTTGAAAGGCAGAGGCACTCTGGGGCCCGCTCCTGGCCAGGGACCCTGCCCAGATCCGTGCCCTGCTGGCCGGGGCCTTGAGGGGCAGCTGTCCAGCTGGGCCCAGCTGTGCCAGCAGCTCCAGCCGTGCTGGGGAGCCTTGCCAGCTCTGGGCCCTGCTGTGCACGAGGGTCCCTGTGTGCCACTGGCAGCTGGGGCCTCAGCCACCTCCTCTCTCCACAGGAGCGCCTCTGCAGCTTCACAAGACCAGCCAAAGAGTTCCATCAGGAATACCTGTACCTGTACCTGTGCTTCTCATCAGCCTTCTCGAAGCCAGTGTCCAAAGACTCTGCCACAGCTGCATTATCACCTTGTTGCTTGGGACATGCTGCCACCACCCAGAACAGGAGCCTCTAGCCCTGAACGTGCTGGCCCTGGTGTCCGGCCAGGACTGAAGGTGGGACTCACCTGCCAAGGAAGGGCTTGATCAACACCTTTCACCTCTGCTCTCTGGGTGGTAGCGCCAGTTCTGCCTTTGCTGATTTTCTGGGCACAGCCAGGTTTGTGCAGGCAGCAGCTGGCCATGGGTCTCCTGAGACTAGGAGCTATTATAGTTATTTTTAATTTTGCAAGATTTAGGAACATTTGTCATAGAAAATTCCCCTAATAATTCTTCCCTGTTTCTACAATAGTTCTATATTTTTCAACGTAGTTTTAGAATTGGGAAAAACACAGGACATTTTCACACTTCCAGAATAAAATATAGAATTGCATTTAATTGGTAACCTTTATTTCTGGAAGAGCTAAGACAGCCAAAAGCACCTGTGTACTGCAGAGGCTCATTTCCTAGGGCAGATTTGTGTCTTGTCAAAACAACTAACAACAAAGAGCACAGTAGGAATCTCTTCAAGTCACCATCTTTTTTTGCTTCTGCCAAGAACTGCCTCAGTTCTAGAGCAGAGGCTTCTCTCAGCTTCCTGCCGCCCCGCTCCGCCCCAAGCCTGTCCTGAGCCCTCTCCTGCAGCTGCTGCACTGCCATGGAGCTGCTGTAAAACACAACAGCTCTGCCACAGCCGCTCAGCTGGATTGGAGAAGCTTTCTGGCCGTGTATACATTAGGCTGGTGGCTCCTCGAAACACAAGCTGAGCTTCTGAATGCTGTGTTTCACCTGGCGCAGGAACTGATGCTGCCTTTCTCATGCAGCCTAAACTCCCATGGCCTTTCAACGCTTTCTGGCCAGCATAGGGCCTGGAAAACCATTTAATGCAGCCATTTAGTACTGAAAATGGCCCAGTCTGTGTATCAAAATAACTTGTTTAAATGCTGGAGCCCACCAGAGCATTCTTCCAGGGCATATCTTTCTCCCCCACACCTCTCCCTCCATGACTGCCAAACAGCACCTTTGACAGTTCTTTCCTCCAGAAGCTGAATGGCACCATTTTATTTGGGGGAGGAAAATAAAGGAAATGTTCTGGGATACCATCATCATGGCCATCATCATCATCATCCTCGTCATCATCATCATCATCATCATCATCACCATCGTCATCATCATCAACAACACAATGAGCTGCAAATCAGTTAAATGACATCAACAACACAAACTGTGGACTTACTTCTCAGAGTGCAGCACTGGCTGTACTACCTCCTGAAACTGCAGATGTGCTACAGTCTTTAAAATCAGATGGATGCAGATGAAATTTGGAGCCAAGCCCAGCTCTGGGAGAGCTTTAGGGATTGGGCCTCCAAGGGCACCGCTGTGTGCCTGGAGTAACCTGCCCCAAGCCATCTGCCACCTGAAGAGCCAAGTGGGGCACGGAAAAGCACAGGCTGCAGAGGGGCTGGGAGTGCAGGGAGCCCATCCTTGTCAGGACTAACACGCTCATCCCACCTTTGGACTGGGTTTGGATGGAGACCAGAACTAATAGCTGGCGAAAGGAAAAGAGGGTACAAAGGTCCCTGGAGTCCCCTGCCCCAGGAAAGGAAGAGGGCAATATGTGGCCGGGGGTTTAAAAGGAGGCTGTGTTCCCCACTAGCTGAGAGAGACAACCCCACAAGCGGATGTCCCAATGGACTCGCTCCCTATGTTCAAACAAAGCTGCAGGACTCCTCTGGCTCCTTTATGGACACTGGCTTTTCACAGCGTGATTTTTATGCACACCTGTTTCCTTGTATCAGACTATCAGCAGCCTGCAGTGACTCACTGCCACTCTGGTCTGCAGGGGAAATGGAACTAATTTCCATTGGGGCCCTCCCAGAGGGAAGAACAAACCCAGAGGAGACAAGCAACCCCTGCAGGCATCCAAACTTCTGCACCAGAGGCTGAGTGAGCTGCAGAGGGGGCGTAGTGGGTGCATTTCCCTCAGCAGCTGGGCACTTGCGCTGCACACGTGTGTTGGATAATATACCAAGTTTAATTTTTGTTTCATGTCTCCAGTCAGGCTTGGTTTGCCTTTCCCTTGAGGAAAGGAATTCTCATGGCTTTTTTAAGGGATCTTGCACCACTCTCAAGGGAAATGAGCTGAACATCTCAATGAACTGGGAATAACCCAAAAGGTCCCCAAAAAGATAATGACCATCAAGAACACATCAATGACCATCAGCAAACATCAAGGAACATCTGCCCCAGACACTGCCCCCTGGCATAGTTGGAGACACCTGGTCTGCAAGAGGCTGAGACGAAAATCAAGGAGGGTGGACTTTATTAACATCAGAGGCCAAGAAATCTGGGTCCAGGAGGAAAACAAATACTAAAAACTATGTGACTTGAGACCAACAAATATTAAAGGAATGGAAAATTACATCTAGTTGAATATTAGGAAGTCTGAAGCTTAATTATGGAGCTCTGTGTATTGTGATGTGTTTTTTCTTTTATTAATTTGATTTGTAATTTTGAAGTTTCCTTATGCTGTTCCTTTTGTCTCTGCCCTTTTCCCAGAACTTTCAGCACTTTTCTTTTATTAGATGCCAGTTTCTCCCAGAGCCTGCCTCCCCTCGAGAATTTTCAGTTTTGTATTTCTGCAAACTTTATTTGTTCACTGAAACTGTTTTCCTCCCTTGAACTTCTTTATTGGTTTATACATTGTATTTCCCGCCTTGTTTTTACTCCCAATTTTCCTGATTTGTTAAAGATTGTATCCTCCCACTGGGACCTGCCCCTGTCTATAAGTTACTGTTTGCCCTCAGTTCAGGGTCCTGGGATGATGAAGAAGGGAAGTTTTACCATCAAATAAAGTTACCCCGGGACCCGTGTTGCTGTTCCTTTGTTTCATGCTGCGCCATCACTGGCAGCTGGGATTTAGTGGATCTCGGGGGAGGGGGATTGTTGCCCCCCTGTCACCATCCAGCTGGGCCAAGCAACAGTGATGTATAGTTATGTTATTGTAGTTTAGATGTCCTCTGTTCTCCCCATAGTTCCCTTTCCCCCCATGTATTGTTACCATCAGGCAGCCGGGGTTGTCAAGGCCAGGTAGAAGAAGGCGTGCACGTGTCCCTTACCTGGGGCAGTTGGGAATGGAGAAGCTTGTTGCCAAGGGGGTACAGCATGGCAACACCTGATCTCCCATCAAGTTACAAGAAAGCAATCTCCACCGATAAATGGCAAAGAGCTGACTGACAGACTTTGGCAGGGCCCAGGGCTGTCGGAAGCAACTCTCAGGGGTAGAAAAGTCTGAAATCTTAATCTTGAAAATTAATCAGACACGTGGTCTCCATGAGGCCAGTTCCCAGCACTGCAAATTTTTTCTTATGTTGTCCTTTGCTGTATTTTTGTTAAGGTTTAATAAACCTTTTTACATTTTCAAAGTGAGCAGTTGTTTCTCACCGATAGAACTACTGTCAATATGCTTTTGCTTTGTGTTCTTGGTCAAAAAACTTTTGAAGTAAGTTGTAACATTAAGTTGTTGGTCTGCTGCCAGGGATGTGAGCTGCTGGCATCTTCCCATTGTCATAACCATGTAATGGGACTGATGCTGGAAAAGAAACAGCTCGAGACGCATTCCCCAGCAGTTCCATCCCGTTCGTGATTTGTACGTAGACCCCCCGGCCGGCAATAAATGGTGCTCCTCAGTGAGGAGGATTTTTAGACTAGGGGAATTTAAAACATAAAAAATAAGACCGTGGACAGTGCTATTGCCAGAGGCCCAGGCTGTTAAAAGGAGGAATGGATCATGCCCTTTGTTGTCTGTCGCTGGTATCCTTGTAAGTAACAAGTAGCAATTTTAGGGGCTCCTGGGCAATGAGATGGGAAACCATCTATCTAAAACAGGAGGGGACGTCTTTTACCAGCTTCAGACAATTTTACAGGAAAAAGGACATTCAGACAGCTCAAAACATGAACGAAAAGACTTATTAATCTGGGTAAAAGCGAATACTCAAAATATAGACTTGAAGTCTGCTTTTGCCTTTGATTTCTGGGACCGGATAAACTGGAAAATTTACAATCTAGTCTCTCTGAAAAGGAAGAGACTTTAATCAAACCTGTTTCCAGAGCTTTATCATAGAGCTTTAAACAGAATGATCGTAATAGAGACTTTCTCAAACACCAAAACAGAACACCTAGTTCTAAGATGTTAATTCCGAGTGTTTCTAGGTCTTTGTCCTCCTCTGGGAGGATCTGGGGTTTTGTTTGTAGCTCTTTCCCTTCTCCTGGCATGTCTGGGGTTTCCCCAGGCAGTGTGAACAGCATCCCAATCCCCGCAAAAGGGGAATCAGATCAGCTTCCAGCTTCGGTCGTGTCCTCTGTTTCTTCCAGGATTCCCTGTGCCTCTGATGCTGTCACCGGGCGTCCTGCATTCCTCCACAAAATCACCCACCCCTGGATTTCCCGGGAAAGCATGCGGGATTTTCGTTGTGCTGCGAGAATTTGGGGGGTCAGGAGTCGTGTTCTGGGGAGATTGGGAGTCAAACGGGTGTGAGAGATGAGAGTTTGGGGAAGGTTTGCAAAACAAGGGCTGCTGTTTCTGCGCCCTGTTCCTCTTCCAAACAAGTTGTGGTCGGATCTTGTTCTGAAGTTGTTCAGCGGGGTCTGCCAAGGGGGGCTCCAGATCCGCCTTGCCTGGCCGAGGGGCTGTGGGAGTCACCCCTGCCACGGTTTCTTCCCGCAAAGTCATTCCCTCAGATTGGGCTCAGGCAGGCAGATTGTTTTGCAGTTCTGAGAATTCTTTTCATAGAGATTCCTCCACCAAGCCTCTTCCAGGGTGTTTGCCACTTTTAGCACCCCAGACTCTGGTTACAGCTGCTGGGCGGGCTTTTGATTTAGCTCTGCCTGCAGGGAAGCAGGCAGGGGGACAAACAGAAGCAGCGGGAGGCAGCCAGGAGTCGAGCAGAGCTGGGATGGCTCTGCCCAGAGAGATTGTCAAAAATGTGTATTTTATGATTGGCTTTTCGTAAATATTAAAATGAATATTTTATGTGTTATGCTACAACGTTATGCTGTATTAATTTTCTTAAGTAGTGTGTTAAATATAGTTTGAGGTTTTATCATAATAGAAAGTTAAAATAGAAAGTATGCTATGTATGACATTTTTTTAAAGAAAGGACTTGCACCAGGTAGCAGCCACAGGACACCTACAACTTTCCGAGAAAGAGAATTTATTGTTCCCTTATCAGCAGTAAACTAACTTCTTCCTGTCTCACTCAGACATGAAGTTGGCATTAGCATTAAGACAAAGAAGTTGACGATGAACAGACAGAATCCTGTGTTTGAATAGAATTTATGCATCATGTATGAGATGTATGAATATGCAATAGGCTGTTGTTTTTAAGGGTTGATCCTCTGTTAACAGGTGTCCTTTTTCGGGCTTGTGTTGCCCAGAAAAAGGTACACGGAAGTCTGTAACTCTTTGTTTTTATTGTCTCATATTATCTGAATCCAAATTGTCCAAATTTTTATTACTCTAATTATATTACTATTGTTATAACCATTTTATTATGATTAAACTTTTAAAAATTTTAAAAACAAGTGGTTGGCGTTTTTCACAGCAATTATTAAAATGAATGCTATATGTGTTATGTTAGAAAGTTATGTTGTATTAATCCTTTTAAGTAGTGTGGTAAATAAACTTTTTCATCTACAGCATAATATTAAAATAGACCCTATATGATGTAAGATATGTTTTGTAACTAGCTCAAGGAATCTCCGAGAGGATGAAGAAATTCTGCGCATAGATATAACAGCTCCAAGACACCAAAATTCCACGAGAAGAATTATTAACTTCTTATCGGGAAGAACCAGACTTCTTCCAGACTCGAAAGAGGCAGAGGAATTGATTTACAAGATGAGGGGGGAGCAGAAGTTAAGCAGAAGACACCTTTTGTTTGAAAAGAATTTTTGAATCATGTATGGGATATATGAATATACAACAGGCTATTGCTTTTAAGGGTTAATCCTTTGTTAGCAAGCCATGCTTTTTGGGCCTTGGTGCCCAAGAAGCATCTGGACAATCAGAGTTAGGACAATAAAGGAGAATAAAAAGAAAAAAATTGCTTTTTATTCTCCTTTATTGTCCTAACTCTGATTGTCCAAATTAATATTGCTCTAATTTTTATTACTCATTTTAAAACTATTTTATTTACTATTAAACTTTTAAAATTTTAGAACAAGTGAATGGCATTTTTCGCAAGTGGTTATGTAATTTATTATATCAGCAAGTGTGTAACCAAGAAAGCCCTAATGCAGAAGAAGTAGAGTTAGTTACTTGCTGGGTCAAATTCTTAGAAGGAGATTCAAAGGTATACAAAGTAAAAAAAAGATAAAGAGCAGAAATCTGAGGGAAAGGATAAAGAAAACAAGAGAGTTATTCAAAAGAGGTGGGATCCCCTTGATTATGTAGCCCCACCAACTCTTCTTCCCAACTATCAAGCCACCCCCCCCGCTTAACACCCAGCCTCCTGCTTCTCAAAACCAACCTTTACCCCCTCCAGTGATCCCCGCCTCTCCTCTGTATCCTCAGGGAATCTCCATGTCATTTTTACCCCCTCCAACAACTCCACTCCCCCATATATATCCACCCCTTGATGCTTTTCCTCTGCTGCCCCCTACACCCACTAACCTGCAGCATGCTCAACCTCTAAGTCAGAATACAACACTTTTCCCTGAGAAAAAGCCTCTGCATATATCCTCCAACCTAACAACTGCACCTTTCCGAAAATGATAACAAAGAATTAGTGAGCCAGTCGAATAACCCTTCAGATGCTGGCCCTTACTGTAATACCAGATCAAAAAGGGGTGTAAGGCCAGAGGTAAATCTGGACAGGCTGTTTCCCCTGAGGGAAGTCCCTCTAGGAGGGGGTGTGGGAGGAATAGGTTTGTAAATGCACCCCTGACAGCCTCTGAAGAAAGAACCTTGAAAAAGGAACTGGGTAACCTGGTAGAAGATCCCATTGGGACAGCACAGCAATGAGATCAGTTCCTGGGTCCCAATATATATACCTGGGGGGAGCTGGATTCTGTTATGAACATCCTCTTCTCCCCAGAGGAGATATGCCTCATTAGGCCAGCAGGGTTAAGATCTGGGAGAAGGAAAACTGCACCAGACCCCCAGGTGAGCAAAAACTCCCTGTAGTGGACCCAAATTGGAATCCCATCCAGGAAGAGGGCCAGGGAAACATGCAAGACTACAGGAACCTAATTATAAGAGGCATAAAAGAATCTGTACCCAAAAGCAGCAATTAGCATTTGATGGGAGTCAAGAAAAGGATGAGTCCCCGGGGTCATGGCTAAATCGATTAAAACAAAATTTTCAGTTACATTCCAGCATTGATCCTGATGGACCAGAGGGCCAAGTATTATTAAAAGTATGGTTTGTTACCAAAGGTTGGCCTGACATCAGGCAGAAATTAGAAAAATTAAAAGACTGGAAAAATTGGAAGACTGGCAAGAAAGGGGAATTAAGGATCTGGGAAACTCTGAAAATTTATTTAAGGAGACATGAGGAGAACAGAACAAAAGCAAAAATTATGGTGGCAGTAACAAGAGGAAGCCTAGAAGTGGGAAGAGGGGAGCCAAAAGGGGGAGCAGAAAATAAAGTGAAGCTGGGTAAATGGAAAAAACCACCATTAGATTATGTGTATTGCTGTTACTGTGGCTAAAGAAAGCATGTTAAGCAGTCCTGTAAAAAAATTACAAATGGATGAAGCAATTGAGAAAGAACAGGACACCCTAGTATTGTAAACAAAGGGCCCCAATGTAGGCAGGGATGACGTGGAGGACTCCATGTTCTCCAAAAGCAAATTTATTACTTTATAATACTATATTATATTAAAGAATACTATACTGTACTATACTAAAGAATACCGAAAAGATACTTACTCAATGCTAAAAAGATAATAATGAAAACTCGTGACTCTTTCCAGAGTCCCAACACAGCTTGGCACTAATTGGCCAATGAGTCAAAACAACTCACACCAGAGTCCAAAGCGGCAATCACCCTTGGGTAAATAATGTCCAAACACATTCCAGACGAGCACAACACAGGAGCAGCAAAGGAGATAAGAACTGTTTTCCTTTTCTCTGAGGCCTCTCTCACTACCTTTCAGCTTCCCAGGAGAAAAACCCTGGGCAAAGGGATTTTTCAGAGAATCTGAATGTCACACCCTAGAGAAGATTCTGAGAGGAGATGATGATTAGGGGTGTCAGGAGTCAACGCTGTGGGGGATGAGATTGGACACTAGATAGAGTCCCTGATAAACTTAGAAATTGGCCCCCAGAGTGAAGAATATGAGTTTTTAGTGGACACAGGTGCTGATCGATCCTGTGTGACAAAGCTTCCCAGAGGGGCTCAGCTAAGCAAAAAGATCTGCCAAATGTGGGGAGCAAAAGGGGAACCGTTCAGAGCCCAGGTTACAGAGAGCATAATTATAAAAGGCAATTCAAAGGAATGTAGGGATGATTTCCTTTTGTCCTGGTTTAGGGCAAGTTTGGGAGATAACCCCCAAAGGGGCTTCTCTACAAAAGCAGATTCAATTGCCCCTCCCCCCTCCAACCGGTTCGGGAGAAAATATCTCCTTGGAGAAAAGTGGAAAGAAACCTGTTTATTAAACAATAGAAACCAAACAATATTAACAATAAAACTTCTCACTGCTCCAAAGAAAGCAAACTCAGAACAGTCCCCTCCCCAGGTTGCAGCTCGGCTCACTCAGTCTCTGATCAGTCTCTCTGGTGCTGGAAACACCGTGGCCCAGGCCCGGCCAGGGGGGCCACAGGTGGAGCTGCTGGTGCTCTTCTGGGTGTTCAGTCCAGAGCAGGCTTGAACAGGTCCAAGAAAAAAGGAAAAAAATCACAATGCAGAGAACTTCTTTGCCTCAGCTAGCTAAAACTAACTAAAAGCAAGAAAAAGGGAAAAAAGGAGCTCTGTCCGGCTGTCTGTCCATCCGCAGACAGCACAGTCCAGGAGCAGGAATGTGGAGGAGTGAGAGCAGTCTGAAAACAAACTGCGCGCTTCTTCCCTCCCCTCCTCACTGTCTGGAAGAGAGTCTTAAAGGTGTAAAACTTATTATTCAGTATAAGCAGAACAAGACGATTGGGGATAAAAGCATCATATAGTCAACCCAGGACATTCCACCCCTTATCCCCATATCGTCACCTTACTACTAAAACTAATATATATATTCTAACTCTACAAACACATACATTATACATCTAATATACAGCTATACACAGACAATGGTGGCAACATTCAGCAAACAGTGATATTTATACATGGTTCTCACCCAACAATCAGATCTCCCTGAGGTACACATCGTGTTCTTCCATCTTTTTGCATTATCCACCATGTGCAACCTGGTCCCTGAGCAAAAACAACCCCGCGAATGGGTTTGTCTGTACTCGAGGCAGGATTGATCCAAACTGTCTTCCCTAACAAACCCCTGACATGTACCACTAGGACTTTGTCTCTATCTACTCTATGCAAAGGCTCTGATTGGGCAGGGCCCACTCGGTTAGTAGAGCCTCGGGTATTAACTAACCAGGTGGCCTTTGCCAGATGCTGCTCCCAATTTTTGAAAGATCCCCCACCTAAGGCTTTTAAGGTGGTTTTTAGCAGCCCATTGTACCTTTCTACTTTTCCCACAGCTGGTGCATGGTAGGGGATATGGTACACCCACTCAATGCCATGTTCTCTGGCCCAGGTGCTGATAAGGCTGTTCTTGAAATGAGTCCCGTTGTCTGACTCAATCCTCTCCGGGGTACCATGTCTCCACAGGACTTGCTTTTCAAGGCCCAGGATGGTGTTACGGGCAGTAGCATGAGGCACAGGATAGGTCTCCAACCACCCTGTGGTGGCTTCTACCATTGTGAGCACGTAGCGCTTGCCTTGGCGTGTCTGGGGCAGTGTGATGTAGTCAATCTGCCAGGCCTCCCCATACTTGTACTTGGACCACCGCCCACCATACCATAGGGGCTTCACCCTCTTGGCCTGTTTGATGGCAGCACACGTCTCACAGTCGTGGATAACCTGAGAAATACTGTCCATGGTTAAATCCACCCCTCGGTCTCGTGCCCACTTGTAGGTGGCATCTCTACCCTGATGGCCTGAGGCATCATGGGCCCATCGAGCTAGGAATAACTCTCCCTTGTGCTCCCAATCTAGGTCTATCTTGGACACCCCTATCTTTGCAGCCTGGTCTACCTGCTCATTGTTTTGGTGCTCCTCATTGGCTCTACTCTTGGGCACATGGGCATCTACATGGCGGACCTTCACAGGTAGCCTCCCTACCCTGGTAGCGATGTCTTTCCACTCTTCAACAGCCCAAATTGGTTTTCCTCTACGCTGCCAATTAGCCTCTTTCCACCTCTCCAGCCATCCCCACAGAGCATTGGCTACCATCCATGAATCAGTATAGAGGTAGAGCTTTGGCCACCTCTCTCTTTCAGCAATGTCCAAGGCCAGTTGAACAGCTTTGAGTTCGGCAAGTTGGCTTGATCCACCTTCTCCTTCAGTGGCCTCTGCAACCTGTCGTGTGGGGCTCCATACAGCTGCTTTCCACTTCCGATTCATTCCTACCATGCGACAGGAACCATCAGTAAAAAGAGCATATTGTGTTTCTTCCGCTGGCAGTTGGTTATATGGAGGAGCTTCTTCAGCACGTGTCACTTCTTGTTCCTCTTCATCAGTGAGACTGAAGTTTTCGCCTTCTGGCCAGTTTGTAATTATTTCCAGAATCCCAGGGCGATTCAGCTTTCCAATACGGGCGCGCTGTGTTATGAGAGCAATCCACTTACTCCATGTAGCACTGGTGGCATGGTGGGTAGAGGGAATCTTTGCTTTGAACATCCACCCCAGTACTGGTAGTCGGGGTGCCAGGAGGAGTTGTGCTTCGGTGCCTATTACCTCTGAGGCAGCTTGGACTCCTTCATAGGCTGCTAAAATTTCCTTCTCTGTTGGAGTATAGTTGGCTTCAGACCCTCTGTAGCTTCGACTCCAAAATCCCAGTGGTCGGCCTCGAGTCTCCCCAGGCACCTTCTGCCACAGGCTCCAGGACAAACCATGGTTCCCGGCTGCAGAATAGAGCACATTCTTCAAATCTGGTCCTGTCCTGACTGGGCCAAGGGCTACCGCATGAGCGATCTCCTGCTTAATCTGGACGAAGGCTTGTTGCTGTTCAGGGCCCCAGTGGAAAGTGTTCTTCTTACGGGTGACTAGATAGAGAGGGCTCACGATCTGGCTGTACTCAGGAATATGCATTCTCCAAAAACCTATGGCACCCAGGAAAGCTTGTGTTTCCTTCTTGTTGGATGGTGGAGACTGTAAGAGCCTAAATGAGAGATGCGGGACTCCAGGCGGCTCTTCCAAAATGCAGTTTATTCCATGCAAGATGTTAGAGCAGTCCAGGGTCGTGGGCGACAGAGCCTGAGCCTACAGCTGTCAGCTGCAGCTGCAGGCAGGCCTGGAGACCCTTAGTTTAGGTTACAAATGCATTATATACTTTTCTCTCCTGAGCATCTTAATACAGTAGAACCAATCTATACCTTAACTTTTATCTATAGCCTATCATAACTAATACAATTACCATATTCATGTTAGTATTCTCCAATCACTAAATGTTAGTACATTACAGTTTAAGCTAGAAGTTGTTCTTCAGTTTTCTTGCAGTGGAAAATTCTGAGACCTTTTTTCTACTTGCAACATTTGCTGACTTGTTTGCCTGTGCTATCTTTCTGCTTGGTAAAAACATCTTCTTGTTTGAGGTGGGTTTATCCTTTGTTCTAAGTCATAAAAACCCCCTTCTAACTAACATACCCTTTGCCTCCTTGGTTATCCAGTAAGACTGGCTCAGCAATTCTTTTCTTCTATATCAAAACTTGCTTCCATCTCTATTCCTTCCTCAGCTTCTACATTCAAAAATCTTTCTGCTAAGCATACATATCTGTGAGACTTTCTTGTCAAACTTTCATCCTTCCCAACATCTCCCCCGTTCTGATGAACAACAAAGATGCTAGAAACTGTCTTATTCATCATTCTTTGCACACACACTGAAGTGCACATGGTACTACTATCATAATTGTAATTATCACCACTAACACAATCAAGCCTAACTTACAAAGTTCCTTCAGCCAAGGTGCAAAGCTCCAACCATCAAACAAATTGTCTAACCAAGATGATTTATCTGTTGTAATTTGGTTAGCTAAATCTCTTAAGTTTTGCAGCTGTTTATGAATAGAAGCAGAATGATCAGACAAATTCATACAACACAATCCTTCAAAATCTTCACAACCATGTCCATGTGCTAGTAAAAGAAAGTCAATAGCAGCTCTGTTTTGTAAGGTGGCATGTCTCACTGCCTCCTCATCTGTCAGCAAATCACTAATTATTGCAGAGGTGGCATTCACTTCTTTACTGAGCCAACACCCTAATTTGTTTAACTGTTTTAGTGCAATTGCAGAACTTAACTGAGGTAAAAAAATGCTTGTAACAATTGAATTTCCAGAGTTCCAAGGGTGAAACTCACTATCACAGTTGCTCTCATAATGATGCCCTAAGGAAGATCTTATTTTTCTGTTTTTCTTTTTCATTGCTTTTTTGATACTGGGAGCAATTACTGTAAGTTGTCCCAGGGCACAAGGGCCGCCATCTAGTTTTGAGGGAATACCCTGCCAAGCCCTGTCTCCACATATGAGCCAAATTCCTTTAGGAAATCGAATTGGAAGTTTGTTAAAACGATCTGCATAAGGTTCATCATATATAAGAAGCTTAGTTTGATTACACCAAGAAGTCATATTGTTATAAACTGGGTGATAAGGAGTAACATTTAAATGTGGCCCATTTTGTCCTATAAAATGAAACAAATAACAAGTGTCCATAGTTAATGAGCCTAAAATTTCTAATTCTTGAAGATCAGATTTATCAACTTTAAAATTATCAATATAAGTTTGGTGTCTTGGGCTAGGAGTTGGAGAAGTGTGGTGATCATCATATGGCCAATATTTCTCAAAAGTAACATTATCAAAACCTTCTGGGAAAGGCACTCCAACTAAACAAGTTGAAAAAGGTTTATCAGGGCTAGTGTTAGATAAGCAAATGGTGTCAGAGCCTGCAGACTTGGCTAAAGAAACCCAAACATTTGTTTTTGGTTGAGTTACAGGTAAAGCTTCACTGCAAAGATAAAAACAAAAGGCTAAAAGTAACATACACCCGCGCAAATTATAATACAACTCCATTCTCTTCTTGAACAGTTTCTGGCAGACAGTTTTCTCTGGGTGATCCTGCGTAGATCACGTTTGCGTGCCTGTCTCTCGGCTTCCACTCGCAGGGTCACTGGCTGCTGCGGAAGCGTCCACGGGCTTTGAGGGGTGGTACGGTTTCATGTTTTTTGCTGGAATCCACTTGAGTCCTGTATCTGTAGAAACACACGCAAACCCCTTGCCCCATGTAATAAGATCAAATGGTCCCTCTATTTTTCCTGATTCTAGATTTTTAATTAAAACTGGAGGGTGTTCCTTCAGTTTTGCTTTTTTGTTGTTCTTGAAATGTCTGTAAATGGGAGGATCTGGCTCTTCTGCAGAGCTATTCAAAAAGTTGTAAACGTACAAAGCCTTATTCAACTTTCTTTGAGGTGTATCCTGGACTCCCCCCCCCTTTTGTTGATCTAAAATGCGTTTTAGAGTTTGATGTGTTCTTTCTACCATTCCCTGACCTGTAGGAGAATAGGGAATACCAAATGCATGGTGAACACCCCAGTCATTTAAAAATGTGGCCAATTCTTGTGAAGCATATGAAGGACCATTATCAGTTTTGATTTCTTGAGGGACACCTAATGAAGAAAATGCTTGTGAAAAATGCTGGCAAACATGCTTAGCTGTTTCTCCTGTATGTACAGACGCAAAAACTGCTTTTGAAAATGTATCAATAGAGACATGGATATTTTTAAATTTCCCAAAAGAAGAGTACTTTGTGACATCTGTTTGCCACTTTTGCAAACTTTCCAACCCCCTTGGGTTGGTTGCTACCATAGAAGGGATAGGCTGAACAAGCTGGCAGTCAGAGCAAGCCCGTACAATGGCTTGTGCCTGCTCTAGGGAGATGTGAAAATCTCGTCTGAGTGCCTGTGCATTTTGGTGAAAAAAAGCATGACTCAATTTAGCTTGTTCAACAATGTTAGGTAAGGTAGCTGCAGGAAGCACAGAAGTGCAATCTTTAACGTCTCCTTCAGTTCCCTCTTCACACGCTGCTGATGCCAATGCATCAGCTCGTGCATTCCCTTCTGCCATAAATCCTGGGAGACCAGAGTGAGCTCTAATGTGAGCAACAAAGTAAGGATTAGTTCTGTGTAACAAAATTTGATAAAGACAGGTAAGCCAAAGACACAATGTGTCATTGCTAACATCTTTTAAAACAGACCCTTCAATTCTCTTAACAACATGAGCAACATATGCTGAATCAGTGACTAAGTTAAAGGGCTCAGGAAAGAGCTGAAATGTTCTTACAACTGCAGCTAATTCAACAATCTGAGGAGAACCCTCAACTTTTTGAACATCTTGCTCCCAAGATTTAGTGTTTTTATTCTGCTATGTAATCACTGCTTTGTGTGTTTGTCCTGACCCATCAGTGAAAAGAGTAACTGCATCTAAAGGTTCTTCACTGATAAGGGGTTTCTCTTTGTAGCACAATTTAGCTTTGATCAGTTTGTGTGCTGGGTAATGAAAGGAGCAAACACCTGGAAAATCTAACAAGGCATAGAGCAAATCTTCTGATTTTTGCATGGCCCAATCAAAATACGATTTAATCATAGGTAAATAGATTATTTCAAATTCGCAACCTGCTATAGAGAGAAGCCTTGCTCTGCCCTTAATGATAATTTGAGAAATCATCTCTAAAGATGTGAAGATTGTCTTTGGTGACGTGTAAGAAAGAAAAACCCATTCAATTATCAACAAAGGATCATTTTGAGAGGAATCCCATTGGAAAATGAGGCCATACTGTCTCAGCGTTTCTCCTAGAACTGCAAGGAAAAAAGGTTTATGTGGAATATAGCGATGAGCTTGTCTATTTTGCAGAACATCGGCAATGTTCTCCAAAGCTTTGCTAGTTTTAGGAGTAGGAGATCTGGGGGATGATTTTTTGGCTCCCTCAGTGGTTGTTGGTGCCAGTGGCGACCTGCGCAGCAATGAGATGCAGGTCCCGCTGCCTCTGCGGAGTCATCTTCTGGCTCTCGTCTTGGTCCTTTTCGACCTCCCTGGGTGCCTCGATCGCGGGCAGCACCCGGCGGGCCGCGGTGCCCGAGCCGCGGCTGGAGTGGCCGGGCCGGACCCCGCAGGGCTGCCGGCTCCGGTGCACCTTGGGCATGCCGGCGCCGCTGCACAGGGATAGGTGCCGGGCCGTGGAGGATGCTCTTGTGTAAAACTGGTTCTTTAATTTCGCGAGGGGGAATGGGAACCCCCATTCTGGGACTGCTGGGCTGCTGAAAATCTGATCCCTGTGGGGATTCTTCCGAACCAGGAAGCAGCGCCGGAGAATTCCCGGGGCTAGGTATTTCTTTCTGGGTTGAAAAATTTCCATTCCCGGGGCAAGCCCTGGCATTATTCGGAAACATTTCTACTTGGTTTTCGGGGTTTCCTGGCTTTGGAATAAAGCAATTCCCCTCTCTCTCCGAGATATCGTTAGTTTCGTCTGCCTCTCCTGCTGCATGGGCAGTTGGTGTTTTCTTCTCCCCCTCCCCTTCCCTCGCGGTTGGAGAGGCCGGCTGGGCCTGCTCGGAGGGACGCGGCTGCGAGGGTGCGGGTGGAACGGGGCAGGGGCAGGGGCTCCGCGGTGGGGCATTCGCGGCGAAGATTTCTACAAGGACTCGGCAAGCGGGGAGAAGCTTCACTGCTGTTTTATCGCGCCGAGAGATAGCATTGTATAATTTAACCCCCACAGATTCCCAAAAGTCTCTGGTATAGAAGGCTTCAGAGTCAGCATTTGGGATACGAGTTATAGTCCATTTAAAAAGCGCTTTGAGCTCTCGCTTAGGCAAGGATTTTGGACTTGATTTAACTAATGATTTTAAATGCTGATACACATCTCTCCGAGGAAGAGACTTAATCTGCCCCATTATTCCCGGTGCTCACCTGCTGTCCAGCTATGCAGCAGGCGCTGTATATAGAGGCTCCGATCCAGGCACTGTCCAGCAGCAGCTTCTGTCCGGGCCCCGGTCACCCTCGTTTCAGGTGCCTAATCCGTGCGGCCGCTTTTTACTGAGTTCACCGAGAGGTCTCTTACTGCTAATAAGTCCGAGTTTGCCAACTAAAACGTGGGCGCCACTGTAAGAGCCTAAATGAGAGATGCGGGACTCCAGGCGGCTCTTCCAAAATGCAGTTTATTCCATGCAAGATGTTAGAGCAGTCCAGGGTCGTGGGCGACAGAGCCTGAGCCTACAGCTGTCAGCTGCAGCTGCAGGCAGGCCTGGAGACCCTTAGTTTAGGTTACAAATGCATTATATACTTTTCTCTCCTGAGCATCTTAATACAGTAGAACCAATCTATACCTTAACTTTTATCTATAGCCTATCATAACTAATACAATTACCATATTCATGTTAGTATTCTCCAATCACTAAATGTTAGTACATTACAGTTTAAGCTAGAAGTTGTTCTTCAGTTTTCTTGCAGTGGAAAATTCTGAGACCTTTTTTCTACTTGCAACATTTGCTGACTTGTTTGCCTGTGCTATCTTTCTGCTTGGTAAAAACATCTTCTTGTTTGAGGTGGGTTTATCCTTTGTTCTAAGTCATAAAAACCCCCTTCTAACTAACATACCCTTTGCCTCCTTGGTTATCCAGTAAGACTGGCTCAGCAATTCTTTTCTTCTATATCAAAACTTGCTTCCATCTCTATTCCTTCCTCAGCTTCTACATTCAAAAATCTTTCTGCTAAGCATACATATCTGTGAGACTTTCTTGTCAAACTTTCATCCTTCCCAACAGGAGACATTGCTGTTACCTTGTTGATGACATCAGTGGGAATCTGACGCCGTCCGTCTTGCCACTTCACTCCCAGAAACTGGATCTCTTGAGCAGGTCCCTTGACTTTGCTCTTCTTGATGGCAAAGCCGGCTTTCAGGAGAATCTGGATAATTTTCTCTCCTTTCTCAAACACTTCTGCTGCTGTCTTCCCCCATACAATGATGTCATCAATATATTGTAGATGTTCTGGAGCTTCACCCTTTTCTAGTGTACTCTGGATCAGTCCATGGCAGATGGTAGGACTGTGTTTCCACCCCTGGGGCAGCCGGTTCCAAGTGTACTGCACACCTCTCCAGGTGAAGGCAAACTGAGGCCTGCATTCTGCTGCCAGCGGAATGGAGAAAAATGCATTGGCAATATCGATAGTGGCATACCACTTCGCTGCCTTGGACTCAAGCTCATACTGGAGCTCTAATATGTCTGGCACAGCAGCGCTCAGTGGTGGAGTCACTTCATTCAATGCACGGTAGTCCACCGTCAGTCTCCATTCTCCTTCAGATTTACGCACAGGCCAGATGGGGCTGTTGAAGGGTGAGTGGGTCTTGCTGACCACCCCTTGGCTCTCTAGCTCTCGGATCATCTTATGGATGGGAATCACAGCATTTCGAGTGGTTCTATACTGTCGACGATGCACTGTGGAAGTGGCAATTGGTACCTGTTGCTCTTCTCTCTTCAGAAGCCCTACTGTAGCTGGATTCTCAGACAGTCCAGGCAAGGTATTCAATTGCTGGACGCCCTCTGTCACTACAGCTGCTATCCCAAATGCCCACCTCAGTCCTTTTGGGTCTTTGAAATACCCACTTCGCAGATAATCTATGCCCAGGATACATGGGGCCTCTGGGCCAGTCACAATAGGATGTTTCTTCCACTCATTCCCAGTCAAGCTAACATCAGCTTCCACCAAAGTGAAGTCTTGTGAGCCCCCTGTCACACCAGCGATAGAAACGGATTCTGTCCCCACGTGTCTTGATGAAATTATGGTACACTGTGCACCAGTGTCGACCAAAGCTTTATACTCTTGTGGTTCCGATGTGCCAGGCCAACGAATCCACACCGTCCAGAAAACACGATTTTCCCTAGCCTCTACCTGGCTAGAGGCAGGGCCCCTCTAAGCCTGGTTATCCTTCTTTCCTTGGGCATATGTCTTAGAGGTTCCTTCAAGGGGATTAGACATGTCATCATCATCATCATACCTGGCAGTTCGGCTATGGGCAACTGGAGCTGCTTTCCTTGTGGTGGAACTTCCTCTCTGAGCCCTGTCTTCCTTCAATTCAAGCACCCTTCGGGCCAGAGCAGCGGTGGATTTTCCATCCCATAGCCTCATGTTTTCTCCACAATCACGCAGGAAGAACCACAGCTCAGCTCGTGGGGTGTACCTTCTCTCTCCATCTGGGGAACGTCTGCGTTGGGTACCAGAACCTCTGATCTGTACTGCCGAGATTTGGAGAAGGTTTTCTTTAATCTCCTCTCTGAGCTTCTTATGATTCTCCTCTATCTTATCTTCTAATCTCTGCAGACGTGTTTCCACCGCTGCGATTCTGGCATGTGTTGGGCCATGTACAGCATCTGCATAAGCTCAGAGCTTCCTTGCCATGTCAAGCACGGTCTCATCTGTGTCATCCCGCTTCATAATAGCTAGAGCAGATGCATATTCATGTGGCCCAAGTCGTACCAGTTTTCGCCACATCACAGATGTGCGTGGTACCAAGTCTGGGTTCCTAGTTGTTATGTCATCTGAGAATATAATCTCCGCCACTGCCATTTCCCTCAAGCGTTGAATCCCTTGTTCTATGGTTTTCCACTGTGTTTGCTGCATGTAGAGATCATCGGCACACAGGTATCTTTGTGCTACACTGTCCAAGACCCGTGCCCAGAGACTGTGAGGGTTAGCCCCCCTCATCATGCCTTGGTCGATGACAGGATCATGTGACAGGGATCCCAAATGCCTCGCTTCTGTGCCGTCCAGAATTGTAGCCTCGCCTGCAGCATCCCAAAGACGGACTAACCAGCTAATTATGGATTCATCAGATCGTCGGGTGTAATCCTTCCTTAGGCCACGCAGGTTCTTCAGGGAGAAGGACTCAATATTGGCTTCTGATCTTGTGCCAGTTGCCTTGACTCCTGATTTTATGTCAGGAAATGTTGAGGGTCCTTCTCCTGCATCATCATCATCATCATCCACTGGTCGATCGGTCTTGTCTGTGCACTTCCCACTTCTAGTGCTAGTAGCAACAGCCATTGGTTGAGGCTTATTGTCTGGTTTAACTGCTGGCTTAGGCTCACTATGTGGTTTAGCTGCTGGCTTTGAGCCTGGGGTGTTGGCTGCAACCTGAGCGACTGGGATAGCTGATGATGTATCTCCCTGCCCCCCTTCCTCTGTCTGCTGCCCTACAGTATCTAGCAGTGTGCGATAAGCATATGCCAGGGCCCAGCTCACTGCAATGATCCTTTTCTCCTTAGGGTCATCATGATATTTCTCTTTCAGATATTTCCCCACCTCAGCTGGGTTCTGAATTTGTTCATGGGGAAAGTCCCAGACTATAGGGTCAGAGAATTCTTTCAGGATTTGGCCCATATTTTCCCATTTTCCACCCCACTCAGGATTCTCCACACGTGGGTCTACTTCTGGGTCAGGGGTCTCATCAGCTCTTCTAGACATCTCGGCCCTCATTCTAGAGAAGCTGCAGACCATATAGAGGAAGCTTACGAGATTAAATACCAGAAAGATGGTGTCTTTAACATTCAGGGGAAACTGAACATTCTCCAAAAGTGACATAACAGATTCAAAGGAGAAGAAGGAAAGGAAAGGCTGGAAAGCCTCATTCCCTGCTCCTCCTCTAACTAGCTGGGTGTAATTACTAATAAATTCCCAAAACATACTGCTAGAACTGGGATGCAGGGTAGGACGAAGAAACCATAAACCATACATATCGTAAACAGACGCCAGTATCTTTGTAAACGCCCTATAAATCATTATCACCAAGGCCAGCACAATAGCTAATCCAATCCGTGCCCCTTTACCGCAAAAACTACGTGATAGGGACAATAATCCTAGTGACCAGAAAGGTATTGAAACCTCAAAAAGGTCTAGAGACCAGAGCCACATAAAAGCCTCCCCAAGAGACATTACAAATTCAAATAACATGGCTACTGGGTACTTTAACCTACTGCACAGCAAGCACAACCAATCTGCAATCAATAAAGGGTTTTTTTCCACTTTCTCAAGCCACGCGTTGGGCGCCACTAACTGTATTTGTCCTGGTTTAGGGCAAGTTTGGGAGATAACCCCCAAAGGGGCTTCTCTACAAAAGCAGATTCAATTGCCCCTCCCCCCTCCAACCGGTTCGGGAGAAAATATCTCCTTGGAGAAAAGTGGAAAGAAACCTGTTTATTAAACAATAGAAACCAAACAATATTAACAATAAAACTTCTCACTGCTCCAAAGAAAGCAAACTCAGAACAGTCCCCTCCCCAGGTTGCAGCTCGGCTCACTCAGTCTCTGATCAGTCTCTCTGGTGCTGGAAACGCCACGGCCCAGGCCCGGCCAGGGGGGCCACAGGTGGAGCTGCCGGTGCTCTTCTGGGTGTTCAGTCCAGAGCAGGCTTGAACAGGTCCAAGAAAAAAGGAAAAAAATCACAATGCAGAGAACTTCTTTGCCTCAGCTAGCTAAAACTAACTAAAAGCAAGAAAAAGGGAAAAAAGGAGCTCTGTCCGGCTGTCTGTCCATCCGCAGACAACACAGTCCAGGAGCAGGAATGTGGAGGAGTGAGAGCAGTCTGAAAACAAACTGCGTGCTTCTTCCCTCCCCTCCTCACTGTCTGGAAGAGAGTCTTAAAGGTGTAAAACTTATTATTCAGTATAAACAGAACAAGACGATTGGGGATAAAAGCATCATATAGTCAACCCAGGACACCTTTATATTCCAAAAATAACTTGTAACTGGGGCGAGGCTTGCAAGTAAAGATGGGAATTGCAGTAGTGCCAAAGGAGGGGAGGATTTGGTACCCCAAACAATATTATTAACTGGACAGGATTTGGGAGAAAATAACCCAGTAGTCTGGGCGGAAGGAGGAGGGCCAGGGTTGTTAAATATCCCACCAATTAAGACAGAAATGCAGTCAGAAATTCCCCCTGCTCAGGATAAACAATACCCCATCTCCCCTGAAGGCCAGAGAGGACTAGCAGCTGTGATACAGGGACTCATGGAAGAAGGCATACTAGAACCATGCATGTCACCACATAATACACCAATGTTAGCTGTCAAGAAGGCTGACGGAACCTATGAATTGGTGCAGGATTTGAGGGAAATTAACAATTTCCAGATAGTCAATAGTATCAAATCCATATCCTCTTCTCAGTCAAACTCCACAAGAGCATGCATGGTTCTCAGTAATAGATTTGAAGGATGCCTTCTGGGCCCATCCATTAGAGGTGGGGAGCAGGAATTTGTTTGCCTTTGAACGGGAAGACCCACACTGCAAATGTAAACAACAACACAGGTGGACCTGCCTCCCACAGGGATTCACAGAGTCCCCTAACCTATTTGGACGAGCCTTAGAGGATCCTTTAAAATCCTCTGTATCTGGGGAAGAAATACAAATTCTACAATATGTGGATGACCTGCTAATATCAGGCAAAGATCAAGAACAAGTCAAACAGGCCAGTATAAGTTTACTAAACTTTCTGGGAGATAAAGAATTAAAAGGATCAAAGAAAAACCTCCAATTTGTAGAAGAAGAGATAAAGTACCTGGGACATCTAATTGGAAAAGGGTAGAAAAAGCTCAGTCCTGAAAGAGTTGTGGGGATCCTGTCAATTCCACCACCCAAGACTAAAAAAGATGTAAGAAAGCTAATAGGTCTAATGGGCTCTTGTATATTATGGATTGATCAGTATACTCAAGCTGTAAAATTTTTGTATGAAAAATTAACAAGCACAGAACCTGTAGTCTGGACTCTGGAGGATACCGAACGGTTCCAAGACTTAAAGGCTCAATTGACGAAAACCCCAGTTTTGAGTCTGCCTAATTGAAGAAAACCATTTGATCTGTTTGTTAATGTTAATGAATGGATAGCATATGGAGTGATAACCCAAGGCTGGGGAGGAAGCAGGAAGCTGGTGGCTTATCTGTCAAAAGTATTGGATGCGGTTGCAAGAGGGTGGCCAGCCTGTATTCAAGCTGTGGCAGCCACAGCTACCTTATTAGAAGACACTCCAAATCCTACATTAAATGGAAGGATTTCAGTACACACATCCCATTATTTGAGGACAGTGTTAAGCCAAAAACTCCCTCGTGGCTAACACAAAGCTGAATCCTGAGGTATGAAACAACCCTGATGAATGTCAAGAATCTAGAGATTGTCACCTCAAAAGGTTGAAATCCTGCTCAATTCTTAACCGGGGAACCAAAAATGGAAAATTTAGAGCATAATTGTATAGAGCTAATTGAGATGCAAACAAATGTAAGAGAAGAGCTAGAAGAAGACCCCTTACCATATGGAAGGATCCAGTATATAGATGGATCCTCCCAAACAGTAATGGGAAAATGGGCATCAGGATACGCCATTATTGAAGCAGAGGAAAACAAAGAAAAAGGGAAATTACCCTCAAATTGCTCTGCACAAACTGCGAGGTATATGCCCTAAAGAGAGGTTTTGATTTATTAGATGATATAGGGACAATCTACGTGGATTCTCAATATGCCTTTGGGATAGCTCATACCTTTGGAAAAATCTGGCCAGAGAGGGCATACCTTAACTCAAAGGGGAAAAATCTGGCACATGAAAGTCTGATAGGGAAGCACTTGAATCCCTCAGAGGACCAAAAGAAATTGCCACAGTCCATATTAAAGGCTACTAAAAAGGGGATACCCCTGAAATCCAAGGAAACAAATTAGCAGACCGGGCAGCCAAAAAAGCAGCCTTTGAAATGCTGGACTCAGTCATAGTCCTAAGGGTAAAAAAAGACCAGGGGAAAATAAAGGAAGAGGGGGTTCCAGTTTTCAAGGACAAGGAGCTAAAAGAAATAGAGCAAATGGGAGCAGTAAAAACAGGGGATGGAAAGTGCTGGACCCCAGATGGATGATAAATATTCAACTGAATAATAACCAGGAAAGTGATGGAAGAGATATACCAATTAACTCACTGGGGAACACAATGAATATATGATCATTTCCTGAAATATTGCATGGGGACAGGAATATATGAAATGGCCAGATCCATCACAGGAGAATGTCTAACCTGCCAAAAAGTCAACAAAAAGGTAATGTGAAAAACAACTCCAGGAGGGAGGAAATTAGCCATAAGACCTTTCCAGAATATTCAGGTTGATTTTACTGAATTAACTCCAGCCCCAGGGTATAAACACCTATTGGTCATAGTTAACCACCTAACCCACTGGGTTGAAGTGTTCCCCACAAGAAACTCAAACTGTGACAAAAGTTCTCTTGGAAGAAATTCTTCTGAGATATGGGCTAGTAAATCTTATTGATTTGGACTGTGGCCCCCACTTTACATCCAGTGTTCTGCAACAAGTCATCAGGGCCCTGGGAATAAAGTGGGAGTTACACACCCCTTGGCACTCTCGGAGTTCTGGGAAGGGCAAGAGGGTGAATCAAACCTTAAAGCATATCTTAACAAAATTGGTCTTAGAAACCCAATAGAACTGGGTCAAATGTTTACATCTAGCCCTATTACAAATAAGAACAAGAGCCAGAACAGATCTAGGGGTCTCTCCTTATGAAATGCTGCTTGGGCTGCCTTTCTTGCTTACCCTGTACAGTATCTGGGAACATCTAGAAGGGGGCATGACAATGCAAAAATACTTAGAAACAGTAACAGCAACCCTGGAAGAACTAAGGGAAAAGGGACACCTTCCCCAAACTTCCCCACTGAACTGTAAAATACGTAGTATTAACCCAGGAGACCGGGTATTGATTAAATCATGGAAAACCTCTCCACTCACTGCTCGCTTTGAGGGCCCCTTCCAGGTGCTGCTTACAACAAACACCGCAGGAAGAACAAAGGAGTGGGGGTGGACACATGCAAGTCCAGTGAAGGGTCCAGTACAACCCCCAAATGAGGCAAGCAAATGGACTATAGGCAGCAGAGACAATAAAGACTTGAAATTGGTCCTGAGGAAAACAGCAAAAGAAGCGCAACCCTGGACACAACCCCCCACGGGAAGCATCTACATTGTTATCCTTAAATCCTTAAAGTTTGTTAATGTTTGTTATAGTACAAGGTCAAGTTTTGTTCAGCTAAGAATGACAATCAAAATAAGATCTCAGTTTCTGGTACTGTTCCATAGAGCACTCTCCTTGCAACCCTAATTGGGATCAAATTGAAGAAAGGGAGTCGGTACAATAAAGGTCATGGAAGAATGTCTCCAGAAGAAGGGAAAACCAGAAGTGGGAGGCAAGACTGGATTGGGAACTACCTCCAGGAAATACTCTCTGGGCACCGAGAAAACCCCTGTGGTTCGAGAGGTGAGGAGGCCAGCCCGTACCAGACTCCCACTCGTGGCAATGCTACTACTCACCCACTTTGGAGGAAGTGGAGGAAACACTTGTGAGAAGTGTTACTATCCCTTGTATAGAGGAGATACAGTACGTGTACTCATCAGAGTACACACAGACATGAATCCCAAATGCATCGATCACTCCCAGTTAACAACCTGTAAAGAAGAAAATAAACTATATGGGCTGGCTAAAAATATTGCAAACCCAAGCCAGAGGATGTCAGGAGAGTGCCCTGTGAAAGAAAGATGGGTATGCTTTGAACAAGGAAGTGAAACCAACTCAGAGGATACATTCAAAGAGAAAGAAGTGTAATTGAAAAGACAAAGGGATAGAGAGGGAAAAATATACAGAAAGAATCTTTTTTATCAATATGGTATAAAAGAATTTAATTTGATTCATTGTTGAGTGTGCAGGGGGACACACTTAAGTGAAATTTGGCCATGGGACAGTATCAGTTTAGGTCCCCTAGACATTTTTAAATGGATTACATCAAGAAAAAGCACAGTGGTACCCAAAAGAAGGGAAGGTGAGTGGAAGCTTAAATCAACAACAACAGGGGAAGAGTTCAATAACATTAAAAAGTGTGTGCTGGATTGGCACGGCTAACAAATCAGCCATGGCATTGCCTTCTGCTAAAAAATCTGGAAGAGAAGAATGTGAGCGAATGTGCATTACAAAGTAAAGTTCTTGTTGAATGGAAAGAAGTAGGATTAACTTTTTAAGCAAACCGTATAACTGATCATCAGAAACTTCTTTCAGCAGAGATCCTTCTGCTCTTTCCACCACACCTGCAACGTAAATTGAATCCGTCACTAAATTAAAAGGAAATGTGAATTTTGAAAAGACCTGTACAACTGCTGCTAACTCTGTAATCTGTGCAGAACAATCTACTTCCTCAATATCTGATTCCCATTTTTTTGTCTCTGAATTTTGCCAAGCAATCACAGACCTTTTAGACTTCCCAGAACCGTCTGTAAAAAACGTGATTGCCTCGAGGGGTGCATTACTTCTTAAAGGCTTATGAATTAATTTTAAAGATGAACTTAATAGCTCATGTTTGGGACAATTGACTGAAATTTTTCCTGCAAAATTTTCCAAAGCAAATTGCATGACTTCTGAATTTTGAATTAACCATTCTAAATAGATGGATGTGACAGGCAGGAAGATTTCTGCAAAATCTTTTCCTGCAAGGGAAAGCATTCAAGATCTAGCCTTGATAATCAATTGTGAAATAATTTCAGTGCAAGTTGTTATAGTTTTACCCAATTGACGCGATAGGAAAACCCACTCTAAGATTATCAGATGGTCCTTCTTCTCTAGATCCCACTGGAATATTAAACCATGAAGCTGTGGACTCTCTCCTAAAACTGCAAACAAAAAAGACAGGTTAGGATTATACCGATGAGCCTGATGTGACTGGATGGCTCTCATCACTTTGTCCAAAGCATTTTGAGCTTCTTTGTTGAATTCTCACAGTGAGTTTAAGGCTGTGTCTCCTCTCAACAAGTCTGCCAGAGGAGCCAAGTCCTGATTTGAAAGGCCTAGTAGTGGACGAAGCCAGTTCAGAGTCCCTACCAGCTGCTGCACTTCATTCCATGTCTTTGGATTTGTCCTTACCTGGAGTGGCTGCGGGGTTACCGTTTGTTCTGTCATCCTGTATCCTAAATATTTCCAGGGAGGAAGTGTCTGTATTTTTTCTTTCGCTACAGTGAGTCCTGCTTTCTCCACTGCTGAGATGACCTGATCTGTTGTCTCCTGCATTGATGCTTGGTCCTTGGCTGCTACTAAAATATCTTCCATGTAATGTAATATGAGAGAATTTGGATATTGTGCACGAACTGAGGAAAGTATTTTTGCAACATACCACTGGCATATACTCGGGGAATTTCTCATTCCTTCTGGTAGAGAAAGCCAATGATATCTTTTCAAGGGTGCTTGCTGATTTATGGATGGGATGGAAAATGCAAATCTTGGTGCATCATCTGGATGCAAGGGAATATTGAAAAAACAGTCTTTTAAATCAATAACACTTAACTTCCAATCTTTTGGAATCATAACAGGAGAGGGTAAACCTGGTTGTAAAGAACCCATTTCTTGAATCACTTGATTAACTTTTCTGAGATCCTGCAACAACCTCCACTTCCCACTGTTTGGCTTTTTGATGACATAAACTGGGGTGTTCCAGGGACTAGTAGTTGGAGTTAAGTGACCTTTGTTTAACTGTTCCTGTACCAACTGCTCTAAAGCAGCAAGTTTCTCTTCGGGTAAGGGCCACTGGCTGACCCAAATGGGTGTATTAGATGTCCATGTCAGTTTTAAAGTGTTATGTCCATCAACAGCTTTTGTTAAAATCCAGTTTCTAACCTCACACCCCATTGCGACAAAATGTCCCGGCCCCAAAGAACAATATCAGCTCCTACAACGAATGGTCTTGTGGTGGCAACACGACCTGCAGGCCCCTCAAATGTGCCTGAGTGGGAGCTTCGAGAGCTCTCACAGTGACCACCAACAGCTGCCAGCTGAGCCAGCGCAGGCACCGTGGCCCAGTCCTGTGGCCATTCCGGTGCCAGATGCCATCTGCTCCGGGATCTGTCAGGCCACTGAGGGTGATGGCTGCCCGAGGGGCTGCAGCACACAGGTGAGCTGAGGCCGCCCGCGGCTGATGTGCCTGGTCCAGGCCATGGCAGCTGTGCTGTTCTGGGACTCTGGTAGGAGGAAAGCTTGTGCTGTGGTCAGTCCTTTGGGTAAAAAGCATGGAGGGTCTGGACACAAAGCTAAGGCTGTAATTTCCTGTGAACAGGTGACAGAGAGCACAGCTGGAATGACATAAAAACCTTCTGCATGGGATCTGCTCACTCCCACGATGAGGAACTGACGTGGTTGTGGTTCAGGCCCCAGCTGTCCTGTGGGCACTGTGTGAGCAATGGCATTGGTCAGCACCACTGGCTGGGCTGGGGACAGCTCCAGTCTGGCACCTGGGGACATTGTGGTCGGCAGTCCTGCACAGACGTGCTGCAGCTCTGACCGTGGTGGCCTGTGGTGCTCTCTGCCCCTGGTGCAGGGTTCCTGTGTCATGGCAGCCACTGCCCCGTGCCGGGCTGCACGTTTCCCGGCAGATGGCACGGACAGCCCTGTGCTGGGTGACAGCTGTTAGCACGTGACAGAAACCTCTGCATCCACTGTTTCTGGGCAGTGGCCTTCTGCGGGCCCCAGGACATCCCCTTTGAAATGACCTCTCTGGCCACACGAATGGCACGTGTCCCTTGGAGTCTGCTGGTTTTCAATTGCACCTCTGAATGCTCTTAGAGCCTCTGCTAGGGCTTGTGTTTGCATTTCTGCTGCATTTTCCTGCTGCTTTGGGGTGTTTTCCTGAGCTGCTGTGATGGCACTGGCCAGCACCTCTGCCTGCATGGCTGCTGCAGGCTCAGGGGTGCCCAGGCGGTTCAAGCATCCACGAGCTGGGTCAGGGTGGGCTCAGGACCCTGTGGCAATGCACCTAATACTTTTTTGCAGCTCGGGTTTGCATTAGAAATTGCAAGCCGTTTTAATAACTCTTGTCTGGCTCGGTCTATTGGAATCTGCTTTTCCAATGCTATTTTCAAACGGTCCAAAAACTCAATATAAGGCTCATCTATTCTGTGTTTATTGCTGTGAAATCTAATTCTGGTTTGTTGCCATCAGGAACCTGTAACAAAGCTGTTTTTGCTGCTTCTTTGATATCCTGTAATACTTGTTTATTGAGAGTTCGGGCTTGTGTTTGAGGATCTGTATGAGCTCCTCCACCTGAGAGCTGATCTATAGTCAAATTTGCAGTGGCTGGAGTTCCTGCATAACCTCCTAAAAGGTCATTTAACAAACGTTTCCATGCCAGTTCCCACAGAGAAAATTCTCTTGGGGACAGCAGGGATGTGCAAAGCTGCTTTAAATTGTGTGGAGTAAATACATTTGCTGTAAAGGTGGCTTGTAAAAGACTTCTGAAATATGCAGAATCGCTACCATACAAACGAGAGGCTTTGCAAATCTCTTTTAACTCAGCAAAACTGATCTGCTGCCAGCTCCCTCTCGGTGCAGGACCTGCTGTGCACCTCACAGGAAAAACTTTTAACTTCGATGCAATTTCCCACTCTCCTTCCTGAACTGCATCCTTTCTTATCCTCTGCCAGGTATCTGTGACTCCTCGTGTGTTAAACTCTTCCTTAGATTATTTGGAATTACATTCTGGAGCATAGGAATAATTTATTTTTTGTTCCGGCAAGGTGTCAGACATGGGCGCCGCCATCTTGGACAGGGTGACTTCCGGGGCATCACATCCGGTTCCCACGCTCGGCAGGGAGGGGGCGTGCCCTCCCGGGCTGTGGGCGGGGAGCAGGGGCGGGGACACTGCCTGGGCTCCGCCCACAAAAGGGGCGTGTCCCTGCTCTGATGGGCAGGAGCTCAGGGAGGAGGCACCCAGGGACTGCTGGGAGCCCGGGGAGGAGGGCGAGCCACGCCCACGAAGGGCGGGGCTGGGCCGGGGCCATCATGGCGTCTGCCATGAGCTCCTCTGTTCTCAGAGTGGGCACAATCGGCTCGGCTTTTTTCCATTGTACTGCCAAAATTCACCGATTTTGAGCACCAAAGGGAGCTTTTCAGAGGGAATACAGAGGACTTAGGTATGGCAGGGATTGTGAAAGATGTGGTTTGCAGAGGAGCCTGGCCAGGGCTGGTCTGCTCCCCTCTCTCCCAGGACGGGGGTGGGGAAGGGGGGGGGCGGCTGGCCTGGCCACCTCCCGGCCGCTCCTCCGGGGTTTCTGGTTCTCGACTGGGATAAGGGAAGGCTTCTGGACACAAAGCTGGACACACCTCAGAACTCCTCTTTCTCCTCTCCTCCCGGTCCTGCTGTTGCTGCCTGCATTCTGCCCTGTCCCTGATCTTTGCTTGCTTGTGTGCATTCTTTGCTTGCTTTGCACTTTCCATTGTTACAAATTTTAACACCGTCCTGAATATTGGACGCAGCTTTAAGTTGGACTTCTTATTCTTTTCCATGTTATATAATTTCAGTCCAACCGAATCCCGGAATTCTGGATCGAGTTTCTGAGATATGTCTGAGTTTGGGAACTCTGTTAAGACCCATTTTACAAGCTTTTTAAACTGTTTGTTGTCAAACTGAATATCTTGAATTTCTAACTTATAAATGAAATATGAAAAAAAAATCCTGCTCAGCTAAAGACAACCGATTTCCCATGGTGGCACTCACCAAAGTTTTCCAGTTGTGCTTCTTGGTATGAAATTCCTTCCAGGTCCTGGGTCACAACAGTGACAAATCAGCTGAGCTGAGCGGCAGAGTCCTCTGAGGCTGCGGTGCTGCTCCAGTCCCGTCTCTGATTACAGCCTCCTCTTCACCAGTATGAGGCTTTGATTCGAGATTCCCTCTCAATCTCAAATCCCTTCTTCTGAGTTTTCTATTTTAAAGGGACAAAAAACTCAGGTGCAGGCCTGCTCCCTCAAAAACACAAATACCAAGGAAAAATGTCCTATTTTGATGGAGGTAATCAAAAAATCCCTAGACCATCTTCCTCAATAGGAGAAATACTGTCCGGGCGCCACGTGCTGGGTTCTTTTTTCTGGGGCCAGGTGTTATAAACCTTCAAAAGGGAACCCAGCACACCCAGGGATAGCTCAGCTATTACCTTTGGAGGCAAATAATGAGCAGGATGGCTTCTGCTACAGTGTTAGAAACAAAAAAGGTTTAATAAAAGGCAAAATAACAAACAGAAAAATCCGATGCAGGTACAGCAGTCTGCCACTGGTAGAAACACCTTCACAAAAGCCCTTTGGTTCTTTTGTCCTCCCCTTTTCTACCTGATGGGTCAGGCGGGACTTTTTGGCTTCTATCCAGTTAGGTGACCCAGAGTTTTTACTGAAGCCTCTGGGGTCCTTTGAGGTGGCTGTCACCTGATCGTTGGGAGAAACTTCTGGGGTTCTTTCCTTTTTTGGGGGATAAAGGTTAGCTTTGCCACTCTGTAATTAGGGGGCACTCTCCTACATTCCTACATCCAAGGATGTTTCACAGGGCCTGAAAAGAGTCTGGAGTGTGACCAGGAGCCAGCCCAGAGCTCCCCAGGCTGCTGTGCAGCTTTGGCTTTATCCATTCACGTCCGACTCCCACAAACTTACCTGAGCCCCTTGCAGTGCCCAGTTCCCTGAGGCAGAAGGGGACTCCAGCACACCATGGAAATGGGTCTGATCTCTGCTCCCTTCTAGATGAGGTGTCTGGGAAGGCTTCTCCATTAGCTTGGCTGCATAAAGTGTTGGTCCTATCTGAGCCACCGTCAGGTATGTTCTCAGTGTGCCACCAAGGAATGATTGTTGTGAACCTGGCAGGAATCAGGTGACAGAAGCTTCTGTGGCTCTTGTGTTCCAGGTGTGTCTGCAGGGAGGACTTGTCCAGCTGCTTTGCTGATTCCTACACAAAAGCCCAGCTCCCATGGCAGAGGTGAGTAGTGTGTCCCTGATGACCCCACAGGCTGAGCCCTGCTTTTGTAGGATCCATTCCTGGGAAATGGAACTCTGTTGCTCGAAGGTCCTCTGAGGGGAAAGAACAAAGCTACAGGACACCAGAAAACCCATGAGCCATCCAAAAACATGAGGCAAATGCTGAAAGAATTGCTGCAGGGAGGAGGACAAGGTGGGTGCATTTCCCTCATGCTTCCCCTGGGAGTCAGCAGCCGGGGCCTTTGGCTGCACATCTGGACACGCCGTGCCCGGCACAGCGGGAAGGGATCCATGGCAGCCTCGCTGCCCCACTGCTGCTTTCACGCCCTGCAGGGCTGTTTGCCAGCCTGGCCTGGCTGCAGCTTCTGCCCAGCCTCTGTAGGAAGTTATTTGGCGTAAGCTGACAGGCCATGCCCAAACTGTAAGACACCCTGAGATCCCCCACAATATCCAGCCCTGCAGATTAGGAAAAGGGTGGCTGTTTGGAGGTGGAAGTGCTCTCATCATGCCACTGTAACCTGGCCATTTTCCTGCTCCATAAATTTCATAAATATTACCTCTGATGCCACCACCCAAGGGGGAAACAGCTCCATCTGATGCAGCTGTCTACCTTCCTTTGTCAAGAGATGGACATAGTGCTTCAGCGGAAGGTGGCATTTCCTGAAGGAAGCACTCCATCTTCGGTGCGAGCCCCTGCTGCAGGAAGGAAGGCAAAGCCAGACACGGGCACAGGTACAGCAGGTAATTGCTGTGCCGGGCTCAGCCCTGGCCAGGGCTGTGTGGCAGCAGCTCTTCCCCCAGGGCCTGCCCTTGCCCGGCCCGGCAGCAGCCAAAGCTGGAGGCGCCTCGGCTTCCAGGCCTCTGGAGCTGGTTCAGAGCCCCGGGGAAATGGGACTGGTGCAGCAACGTCCCTGGCGCTGCAGCTGCTGCGGAGCTGGCCCTGAGTGCCCAGAGGCCCAAGGCACAGGAGCAGCCCCGAGCGGGAGCCCTGCCGCCAGCCCAGGGCCAGAGCCAGCCCTGGCACACAATGGAAACAGTTCTCATCTTGGTTTGCTTCCAGACTGGGATGCTGGGAAGGATTCTCCATTAGCCTGGCGGTCTGAAGTTGTGAAGCCCTCTGAGCATTCTGCAGGTATGTTCTCACTGTCCCACCAAGGCGTAATGTTTAACTGACTGGTAAGAAGCAGGTGACAGAAGCTTCTGTGGCTGTTGTGTTACAGGCGTGTCTGCAGGGACGACCTCACCAGCTCCTACCTTGGATGCTGCACAAAAGGCCAGCTCCCATGGCAGGGGTGAGTAGTGTGTCCCTGCTGACCCCTCAGGCTGAGCCCTGCTTTTGTGGGGTCCATTGCTGGGAAATGGAACTACTTTCTCTTAAGGTCCTCCGACAGGAGAGACCAAAGACATGGCAGACAAGAAATTCCAGGACCCATTAGAAATCATGTGGCAAATGCTGAAGGAACGTCTGCAGAGAAGACAAGGTGGGTGCATTTCCCTCATGCTGCTCCTGGGACTCAGCAGCCGGGGGCTTTGGCTGCACATCTGGACACGCCATGCCCGGCACAGCGGGAAGGGATCCATGGCAGCCTCGCTGCCCCGCTGCTGCTTTCACGCCCTGCAGGGCTGTTTCCCAACCTGGCCTGGCTGCAGCTTCTGCCCAGCCTCTGCAGGAAGGCATTTGGCATCAGCTGACTGGCAGCCCCAGTTGCACCACATTCCATGCCCACCCTCAGATCCCCTGCAATTTCCTGGTGTCCAGGCAGATCAGATGTTGGGGCTGTTTGGGGAAGGAAGCAGCCTTGGGTTGTCCCAAAATCCTGGGTGTTTTCTGATCCTTATCCATTCCTTTCACAAGTGATGCCTCCTGAAATTGTCACCTTCCCCATTCCCAGTCAGGAATGTTTCCATCTGATCCATCTGTCTCTTTTGCATTCTCCAGAAATCAAAGGAGAGCCTGCAGAGAAAGAAGCATTTCCCGGAGGAAGCAGGGGCTCCATGCCAGCCTCTGCTGCAGGAAGGGAGGCCATGCCAGGCACAGGCACAGGAGGTAATTGCTGTGCCTCTGGGCCTGAGCCCTGCTGAGGCTTGAGCTGCCCTCTCTGCTGCTTGGCAGTGCGGGCACAGCCTGGACTAGAGCGGCACAGCCCAGGGGAATTATCCCGAGCAGGCTCAGGGCACTCGGGTACTGAGCAGTCCTGCTGGGGTCCCTCCATGGGAGACATGTCCTGAAACCTGGCAGCGACTGCACGGGGTGCCCACGGTGGGGAAAGGACAGAGGGGGAGAGCAAGGCTCCAGTGTGTCCTGAGAGGGCCTGGCTGATTGCCCTTGGGATCTGGGGGGTTTCCCAGCTGCCCTCTCTGCTGCTTGGCAGTGCGGGCACAGCCTGGACTAGAGCGGCACAGGTCTGAAGTTGTGAAGCCCTCTGAGCATTCTGCAGGTATGTTCTCACTGTCCCACCAAGGCGTAATGTTTAACTGACTGGTAAGAAGCAGGTGACAGAAGCTTCTGTGGCTGTTGTGTTACAGGCGTGTCTGCAGGGACGACCTCACCAGCTCCTACCTTGGATGCTGCACAAAAGGCCAGCTCCCATGGCAGGGGTGAGTAGTGTGTCCCTGCTGACCCCTCAGGCTGAGCCCTGCTTTTGTGGGGTCCATTGCTGGGAAATGGAACTACTTTCTCTTAAGGTCCTCTGACAGGAAAGACCAAAGACATGGCAGGCAGGAAATTCCAGGACCCATTAGAAATCATGTGGCAAATGCTGAAGGAACGTCTGCAGAGAAGACAAGGTGGGTGCATTTCCCTCATGCTGCTCCTGGGACTCAGCAGCCGGGGGCTTTGGCTGCACATCTGGACACGCCATGCCCGGCACAGCGGGAAGGGATCCATGGCAGCCTCGCTGCCCCGCTGCTGCTTTCACGCCCTGCAGGGCTGTTTCCCAACCTGGCCTGGCTGCAGCTTCTGCCCAGCCTCTGCAGGAAGGCATTTGGCATCTGCTGGCAGACAGCCCCAAATGCACCACAGGCCATGCCCACCCTCAGATCCCCTGCAAATTCCTTCTGTCCAGGCAGATCAGATGTTGGGGCTGTTTGGGGAAGGAAGCAGCCTTGGGTTGTCCCAAAATCCTGGGTCTTTTCTGATCCTTATGCATTCCTTTCACAAGTGATGCCTCCTGAAATTGTCCCCTTCCCCATTCCCAGTCAGGAATGATTTCATCTGATCCAGCTGTCTCTTTTCCATTCTCCAGAAATGAAAGGAGAGCCTGCGGAGAAAGAAGCATTTCCCGGAGGAAGCAGTGGTTGCATGCCAGCCTCAGCTCCAGGAAGGGAGGCCAGGCCAGGCACAGGCCCAGGAGGTAATTGCTGTGCCTCTGGGCCTGAGCCCTGCTGAGGCTTCAGCTGCCCTCTCTGCTGCTTGGCAGTGCGGGCACAGCCTGGACTAGAGCGGCACAGCCCAGGGGAATTATCCCGAGCAGGCTCAGGGCACTCGGGTACTGAGCATTCCTGCTGGGGTCCCTCCATGGGAGACATGTCCTGAAACCTGGGAGCGACTGCACAGGGTGCCCACGGTGGGGAAAGGACAGAGGGGGAGAGGAAGCCTCCAGTGTGTCCTGAGAGGGCCTGGCTGTTTGCCCTTGGGATCTGGGAGCTGTCCCAGCAGAAGGAGGGCAAGAGGGACAGAGGGAGGGAGGGATGGATAGCTGTGGCACTGCCTGCTGCAGTTTTCCCCGGGGTTTTAGAGAGGATTTCCTCTGTTTCTGAGGGAGAGAACCCCGGGGCCCTGCGTTGCTCCAGCCACCCCTCCCAGGGATGTTGCTGAGGGCAGGGAAAGAGTGTGGAGAGTGACCAGGAGCCAGCCCAGAGCTCCCCAGGCCCCTGTGCAGCTTTGGCCATGTCTATTCACATCTGGCTCCCATGGCCTTACCCGACCCCCTGGCAGTGCCCAGTTCCCTGTGGCAGAAAGAGATCCCAGCACACACTGGAAAATGTTCTCATCTGTGCTCCATTCCAGATGAGGTTGCTGGGAAGGCTTCTCCATCAGCTTGGATGAATAAAGTTTTGAAGCCCTTGGAGCCTCCTGCAGTTATGTTCTCAGTGTGCCACCAAGCAAGAATTGTAGACAAGCGGGCAGGCACCAGGTGACAGAAGCTTCTGTGGCTGTTGTGTTACAGATGTGTCTGGAGGACTTCTTACAAGGAGGACTTCTCCAGCTCCTACCTTGGATGTTGCACTCAAGCCCAGCACCCATCACAGGGGTGAGTAGTGTGTCCCTGCTGACCCCACAGACTGAGCCTTGCTTTTGTAGGATCCATTCCTGGGAAATGGAAATATTTTTCTCTAAGGTACTCCAACAGGGAAAATCCAAGATACAACAGATAAGATATCCCTGGAACCATCCAAACAGATGAGGCAAGAGCTGAAGGAACCCCTGCAGACAAGAGAAGGTGGGTGCATTTCCCTCATGCTTCCCCTGGGACTCAGCAGCCGGGGGCTTTGGCTGCACATCTGGACACGCCGTGCCCGGCACAGTGGGAAGGGATCCATGGCAGCTTTGCTGCCCCGCTGCTGCTTTCACGCCCTGCAGGGCTGTTTGCCAGCCTGGCCTGGCTGCAGCTTGTGCCCAGCCTCTGCCAGAAGGCATTTGGCATCAGCTGACAGGCCATGCCCAAACTGTAACACACCCTGAGATCCCCCACTATATCCAGCCCTGCAGATTAGGAAAAGGGTGGCTGTTTGGTGGTGGAAGAGCTCTCATCATGCCACTGTAACCTGGCCATTTTCCTGCTCCATAAATTTCACAAATATTACCTCTGATGCCACCACCCAAGTGGGGAACAGCCCCATCTGATGCAGCTGTCTCCCTTCCTTTGTCAAGAGATGGACATAGTGCTTCAGTGGAAGGTGGCATTTCTTGAAGGAAGCACTCCATCTTCGGTGCGAGCCCCTGCTGCAGGAAGGAAGGCAAAGCCAGACACGGGCACAGGCACAGCAGGTAATTGCTGTGCCGGGCTCAGCCCTGGCCAGGGCTGTGTGGCAGCAGCTCTTCCCCCAGGGCCTGCCCTTGCCCGGCCCGGCAGCAGCCAAAGCTGGAGGAAGCAGTGGTTGCATGCCAGCCTCAGCTCCAGGAAGGGAGGCCAGGCCAGGCACAGGCCCAGGAGGTAATTGCTGTGCCTCTGGGCCTGAGCCCTGCTGAGGCTTCAGCTGCCCTCTCTGCTGCTTGGCAGTGCGGGCACAGCCTGGACTAGAGCGGCACAGCCCAGGGGAATTATCCCGAGCAGGCTCAGGGCACTCGGGTACTGAGCAGTCCTGCTGGGGTCCCTCCATGGGAGACATGTCCTGAAACCTGGCAGCGACTGCACGGGGTGCCCACGGTGGGGAAAGGACAGAGGGGGAGAGCAAGGCTCCAGTGTGTCCTGAGAGGGCCTGGCTGATTGCCCTTGGGATCTGGGGGGTTTCCCCACAGAAGGAGGGCAGGAGGGACAGAAGGAGGTAGGAAGACATAACTGTGGCACTGCCTGCTGCAGTTTGCCTCAGGGATTTAGGGAGGATTTCCTCTGTGTCTGAGGGAGAGAGCCCCAGGGCCTTGTGCTGCTCCAGCCACCCCTTCCTGGGATGTTGCTGAGGGCAGGGAAAGAGTGTGGAGAGTGACCAGGAGCCAGCCCAGATCTCCCCAGGCCCCTGTGCACCTTTGGCCATGTCTATTCACATCTGGCTCCCACGGCCTTAGCCGACCCCCTGGCAGTGCCCAGTTCTCTGTGGCAGAAGGGGATCCCAGCACACCAGGAAAGTGTTCTCATCTGTGCTGCATTCTAGATGAGGCTGGGAAGGCTTCTCCATCAGCTTGGATGAAGAAAGTTTTGAAGCCCTTGGAGCCTCCTGCAGGTATGTTCTCGGTGTGTCACCAAGGAAGAATTGTAGACAAGCGGGCAGGAAGCAGGTGACAGAAGCTTCTGTGGCTGTTGTGTTACAGATGTGTCTACAGGGAAGACTTCTCCAGCTTCTCCAGCTCCTACCTTGGATGCTATACGCAAGCCCAGCTCCCATCGCAGTGGTGAGTAGTGTGTCCCTGCTGACCTCAAAGGCTGAGCCTTGCTTTTGTAGGATCCATTGCTGGGAAATGGAAATATTTTTCTCTAAGGTACTCCAACAGGGAAAGTCCAAGATACAACAGATAAGATGTCCCTGCAACCATCCAAACAGATAAGGCAAGAGCTGAAGGAACCCCTGCAGACAAGAGAAGGTGGGTGCATTTCCCTCATGCTTCCCCTGGGACTCAGCAGCCGGAGGCTTTGGCTGCACATCTGGACACGCCGTGCCCGGCACAGCAGGAAGGGATCCATGGCAGCCTTGCTGCCCCGCTGCTGCTTTCACGCCCTGCAGGGCTGTTTCCCAGCCTGGCCTGGCTGCAGCTTCTGCCCAGCCTCTGCCGGAAGTTATTTGGCATCAGCTGACAGGCAGCCCAAACTGTAACACACCCTGAGATCCCCCACTATATCCAGTCCTGCAGATTAGGAAAAGGGTGGCTGTTTGGAGGTGGAAGTGCTCACATCATGCCACTGGAATCTGGCCATTTTCCTGCTCCATAAATTTCACAAATATTACTTCTGATGCCACCGCCCAAGTGGGGAACAGCTCCATCTGATGCAGCTGTCTCCCTTCCTTTGTCAAGAGATGGACATAGTGCTTCAGTGGAAGGTGGCATTTCTTGAAGGAAGCACTCCATCTTCGGTGCCAGCCCCTGCTGCCGGAAAGAAGGCAAAGCCAGACACGGGCACAGGCACAGCAGGTAATTGCTGTGCCGGGCTCAGCCCTGGCCGGGGCTGTGTGGCAGCAGCTCTTACCCCAGGGCCTGCACTTGCCCGGCCCGGCAGCAGCCAAAGCTGGAGGCGCCTCGGCTTCCAGGCCTCTGGAGCTGGTTCAGAGCCCCGGGGAAACGGGACTGGTGCAGCAACGTCCCTGGCGCTGCAGCTGCTGCGGAGCTGGCCCTGAGTGCCCAGAGGCCCAAGGCACAGGAGCAGCCCCGAGCGGGAGCCCTGCCGCCAGCCCAGGGCCAGAGCCAGCCCTAGCACACAATGGAAACAGTTGTCATCTTGGTTTGCTTCCAGACTGGGAGGTTGGGAAGGATTCCCCATTAGCCTGGCACTCTGAAGTTGTGAAGCCCTCTGGGCATTCTGCAGGTAGGTTCTCACTGTCCCACCAAGGCGTAATGTTTGACTGTCTGGTCAGGACCAGGTGACAGTAGCTTCTCTGGCTGTTGTGTTACAGGCGTGTCTGCAGGGACGACCTCACCAACTCCTACCTTGGATGCTGCACAAAAGCCCAGCTCCCATGGCAGGGGTGAGTAGTGTGTCCCTGCTGACCCCAAAGGCTCAGCCGTGCTTTTGGGAGATCCATTCCTGGGAAATGGAACTACTTTCTCTTAAGGTCCTCTGACAGGAGAGACCAAAGACATGGCAGGCAAGAAATTCCAGGACCCATTAGAAATCATGTGGCAAATGCTGAAGGAATGTCTGCAGAGAAGGCAAGGTGGGTGCATTTCCCTCATGCTTCCCCTGGGACTCAGCAGCCGGGGGCTTTGGCTGCACATCTGGACACGTCGTGCCCGGCACAGCAGGAAGGGATCCATGGCAGCCTCGCTGCCCCGCTGCTGCTTTCACGCCCTGCAGGGCTGTTTCCCAGCCTGGCCTGGCTGCAGCTTCTGCCCAGCCTCTGCAGGAAGGCATTTGGCATCAGCTGACAGACAGCCCCAGTTGCACCACATTCCATGCCCACCCTCAGATCCCCTGCAATTTCCTGGTGTCCAGGCAGATCAGATGTTGGGGCTGTTTGAGGAAGGAAGCAGCCTTAGGTTGTCCCAAACTCCTGGTTGTTTTCTGATCCTTATCCATTCCTTTCACAAGTGATGCCTCACCTTCCCCATTCCCAGTGAGGAATGTTTCCATCTGATCCAGCTGTCTCTTTTCCATTTTCCAGAAATGAAAGGAGAGCCTGTGCAGAAGGATGCATTTCCCGGAGGAAGCAGAGGTTCCGTGCCAGCCTCGGCTGCAGGAAGGGAGGCCATGCCAGGCACAGGCCCAGGAGGTAATTGCTGTGCCTCTGGGCCTGAGCCCTGCTGAGGCTTGAGCTGCCCTCTCTGCTGCTTGGCAGTGCGGGCACAGCCTGGACTAGAGCGGCACAGCCCAGGGGAATTATCCCGAGCAGGCTCAGGGCACTCGGGTACTGAGCAGTCCTGCTGGGGTCCCTCCATGGGAGACATGTCCTGAAACCTGGCAGCGACTGCACGGGGTGCCCACGGTGGGGAAAGGACAGAGGGGGAGAGCAAGGCTCCAGTGTGTCCTGAGAGGGCCTGGCTGATTGCCCTTGGGATCTGGGGGGTTTCCCCACAGAAGGAGGGCAGGAGGGACAGAAGGAGGTAGGAAGACATAACTGTGGCACTGCCTGCTGCAGTTTGCCTCAGGGATTTAGGGAGGATTTCCTCTGTGTCTGAGGGAGAGAGCCCCAGGGCCTTGTGCTGCTCCAGCCACCCCTTCCTGGGATGTTGCTGAGGGCAGGGAAAGAGTGTGGAGAGTGACCAGGAGCCAGCCCAGATCTCCCCAGGCCCCTGTGCACCTTTGGCCATGTCTATTCACATCTGGCTCCCACGGCCTTAGCCGACCCCCTGGCAGTGCCCAGTTCTCTGTGGCAGAAGGGGATCCCAGCACACCAGGAAAGTGTTCTCATCTGTGCTGCATTCTAGATGAGGCTGGGAAGGCTTCTCCATCAGCTTGGATGAAGAAAGTTTTGAAGCCCTTGGAGCCTCCTGCAGGTATGTTCTCGGTGTGTCACCAAGGAAGAATTGTAGACAAGCGGGCAGGAAGCAGGTGACAGAAGCTTCTGTGGCTGTTGTGTTACAGATGTGTCTACAGGGAAGACTTCTCCAGCTTCTCCAGCTCCTACCTTGGATGCTATACGCAAGCCCAGCTCCCATCGCAGTGGTGAGTAGTGTGTCCCTGCTGACCTCAAAGGCTGAGCCTTGCTTTTGTAGGATCCATTGCTGGGAAATGGAAATATTTTTCTCTAAGGTACTCCAACAGGGAAAGTCCAAGATACAACAGATAAGATGTCCCTGCAACCATCCAAACAGATAAGGCAAGAGCTGAAGGAACCCCTGCAGACAAGAGAAGGTGGGTGCATTTCCCTCATGCTTCCCCTGGGACTCAGCAGCCGGAGGCTTTGGCTGCACATCTGGACACGCCGTGCCCGGCACAGCAGGAAGGGATCCATGGCAGCCTTGCTGCCCCGCTGCTGCTTTCACGCCCTGCAGGGCTGTTTCCCAGCCTGGCCTGGCTGCAGCTTCTGCCCAGCCTCTGCCGGAAGTTATTTGGCATCAGCTGACAGGCAGCCCAAACTGTAACACACCCTGAGATCCCCCACTATATCCAGTCCTGCAGATTAGGAAAAGGGTGGCTGTTTGGAGGTGGAAGTGCTCACATCATGCCACTGGAATCTGGCCATTTTCCTGCTCCATAAATTTCACAAATATTACTTCTGATGCCACCGCCCAAGTGGGGAACAGCTCCATCTGATGCAGCTGTCTCCCTTCCTTTGTCAAGAGATGGACATAGTGCTTCAGTGGAAGGTGGCATTTCTTGAAGGAAGCACTCCATCTTCGGTGCCAGCCCCTGCTGCCGGAAAGAAGGCAAAGCCAGACACGGGCACAGGCACAGCAGGTAATTGCTGTGCCGGGCTCAGCCCTGGCCGGGGCTGTGTGGCAGCAGCTCTTACCCCAGGGCCTGCACTTGCCCGGCCCGGCAGCAGCCAAAGCTGGAGGCGCCTCGGCTTCCAGGCCTCTGGAGCTGGTTCAGAGCCCCGGGGAAACGGGACTGGTGCAGCAACGTCCCTGGCGCTGCAGCTGCTGCGGAGCTGGCCCTGAGTGCCCAGAGGCCCAAGGCACAGGAGCAGCCCCGAGCGGGAGCCCTGCCGCCAGCCCAGGGCCAGAGCCAGCCCTAGCACACAATGGAAACAGTTGTCATCTTGGTTTGCTTCCAGACTGGGAGGTTGGGAAGGATTCCCCATTAGCCTGGCGCTCTGAAGTTGTGAAGCCCTCTGGGCATTCTGCAGGTAGGTTCTCACTGTCCCACCAAGGCGTAATGTTTGACTGTCTGGTCAGGACCAGGTGACAGTAGCTTCTCTGGCTGTTGTGTTACAGGCGTGTCTGCAGGGACGACCTCACCAACTCCTACCTTGGATGCTGCACAAAAGCCCAGCTCCCATGGCAGGGGTGAGTAGTGTGTCCCTGCTGACCCCAAAGGCTCAGCCGTGCTTTTGGGAGATCCATTCCTGGGAAATGGAACTACTTTCTCTTAAGGTCCTCTGACAGGAGAGACCAAAGACATGGCAGGCAAGAAATTCCAGGACCCATTAGAAATCATGTGGCAAATGCTGAAGGAATGTCTGCAGAGAAGGCAAGGTGGGTGCATTTCCCTCATGCTTCCCCTGGGACTCAGCAGCCGGGGGCTTTGGCTGCACATCTGGACACGTCGTGCCCGGCACAGCAGGAAGGGATCCATGGCAGCCTCGCTGCCCCGCTGCTGCTTTCACGCCCTGCAGGGCTGTTTCCCAGCCTGGCCTGGCTGCAGCTTCTGCCCAGCCTCTGCAGGAAGGCATTTGGCATCAGCTGACAGACAGCCCCAGTTGCACCACATTCCATGCCCACCCTCAGATCCCCTGCAATTTCCTGGTGTCCAGGCAGATCAGATGTTGGGGCTGTTTGAGGAAGGAAGCAGCCTTAGGTTGTCCCAAACTCCTGGTTGTTTTCTGATCCTTATCCATTCCTTTCACAAGTGATGCCTCACCTTCCCCATTCCCAGTGAGGAATGTTTCCATCTGATCCAGCTGTCTCTTTTCCATTTTCCAGAAATGAAAGGAGAGCCTGTGCAGAAGGATGCATTTCCCGGAGGAAGCAGAGGTTCCGTGCCAGCCTCGGCTGCAGGAAGGGAGGCCATGCCAGGCACAGGCCCAGGAGGTAATTGCTGTGCCTCTGGGCCTGAGCCCTGCTGAGGCTTCAGCTGCCCTCTCTGCTGCTTGGCAGTGCGGGCACAGCCTGGACTAGAGCGGCACAGCCCAGGGGAATTATCCCGAGCAGGCTCAGGGCACTCGGGTCCTGAGCAGTCCTGCTGGGGTCCCTGCATGGGAGACATGTCCTGAAACCTGGGAGCGACTGCACGGGGTGCCCACGGTGGGGAAAGGACAGAGGGGGAGAGGAAGCCTCCAGTGTGTCCTGAGAGGGCCTGGCTGTTTGCCCTTGGGATCTGGGAGCTGTTCCCATAGAAGGAGGGCAGGAGGGAGTGTAGCAGGGAGGCATAACTGTGGCACTGCCTGCTGCGGTCTTCCCCAAAGATTTAGTGTGGATTTTCTGTGAGTTTGAGGGAGAGAGCCCCAGGGCCCTGGGCTACTCCAGCCACCCCTCCCAGGGATGTTGCTGAGGGCAGGGAAAGAGTGTGGAGAGTGATCAGGAGCCAGCTCAGAGCTCCCCAGGCCCCTGTGCACCTTTGGCCATGTCCATTCCCATCTGGGTCCCAGAGCCTTACCCGACCCCCTTGCAGTGCCCTTTTCCCTGTAGCATTAGGGGATCCCAGCATGCCACAGATATGGTTCTGATCTCTGCTCCCTTTTAGACTGGAATCGTGACATGGGTTTTCAGGAAGTCCTGATGAAGGATGGTTTGAAGTTCCTGGAGGATGCTGGGGGCAAGTTTTCATTCGGCCTTTTCTTAGTGAATAATCAGGATCAATGCAACCAAAGCTCATTTATAAACCATTTCCCTTAACATTATGTAAGGGCTGAAGGATTCTGAGAATCTTTCCCTGCTCCCTTCTGGAGGCTTGAGGGCTCCCACAGGATCGCTGTCAGTGGGAGGAAGGAGCATTGATCTTTCAGTCCTCCTCCCGTGTGCTGTGCCAGTGTGTCCTTCCGTGTGCTCTGTGCAGCCACAGAGAAGAGCAGAGAGGGAAGGGGCTGGGCCCAGGGCTGTGCCCCGGGGCTGAGCCTTGTGGGCAGCCTGAGGATCTCCTGCAGTGCCAAAGGAGCTCTTCTGTCCTGCCTTTCCTTGCAGCTGAACCTGCCAGTGAAGGTCCCACATCCAGGACTGAGGCTCTGGGAGATGCTGAGGGTAGGTCAAGGCCTTTCCCCTGGGAGAGCTGCCAGCTCAGAGCCCAAAGCTGGGCCAGGGAGGCATCGCTGCAGGTGCCAGCACAGAACCATGCACGCGTGTGCCCTCGCCCTGCACGATCCCCTCACCGCTGCTGCGGCTCAGTGGTGCCCGTGCAGATCAGCAGAGATGGCAGAAGCTTCTGTGGCTGTTGAGTTACAGGTGTGTCTGCGGGGAGGACTTCTCAAGCCCCAGGGCTGGATGCTTGGCCCCAACCCAGCTCCCATGGCAGGGGTGAGTAGTGTGTCCCTGCTGACCCCACAGGCTGAGTCCCGCTTTTGTGGGATCCATTCCTGGGAAATGGAACTACTTTCTCTTAAGGTCCTCCAAAAGGAAAGACCCAAGTTTTTGCCGCCAAAAAGTCTCATGACTCAGATGAATTCCTGAGACAAACACAGAAGGAAGCACCCGGAGGACAAGGTGGGTGCGTTTCTCTCATGCTTCCCCTGGGACTCAGCAGCCAGTGCCTTTGGCTGCACATCTGGACAGGCCGTGCCCGGCACAGCAGGAAGGGATCCATGGCAGCCTCGCTGCCCCGCTGCTGCTTTCACGCCCTGCAGGGCTGTTTCCCAACCTGGCCTGGCTGCAATTCCTCCCCAGCCTCTGCAGGATGGAATTTGGCATTAGCTGATAGGGTGCCCCAACTGTACTGTGGGCCTGAGATCCCCTGCCATTTCCCAGTCTCTGAGAAGATCAGGAGGTGCAGCTGTTTGCACAAGGGAGTGCACTGGCCCAGCCCCAATTACCTGGGCTTTTTCCTGATCTTTACCTGTGACTTAGACAAGCATTGCCTCCTGAAGATGCCACCTCCCCAGTGGGGAACATTTCCATTTGATCCAGTTGTCCCTTTTTTCCTTTTTCAAGTGATGGACCAAAAGGCTGTTCAGGAGGAGGAACACTCGGGGAGAAGCAGTGGCTCATTGGCAGCCCCTGCTGCAGGAAGGAAGGCGATGCCAGACATGGGCACAGGCACAGCAGGTAATTGCTGTGCCGGGCTCAGCCCTGGCCGGGGCTGTGTGGCAGCAGCTCTTCCCCCAGGGCCTGCCCTTGCCCGGCCCGGCAGCAGCCAAAGCTGGAGGCGCCTGGGCTTCCAGGCCTCTGGAGCTGGTTCAGAGCCCCGGGGAAACGGGACTGGTGCAGCCACGTCCCTCCCGCTGCAGCTGCTGCGGAGCTGGCCCTGAGTGCCCAGAGGCCCAAGGCACAGGAGCAGCCCCGAGCGGGAGCCCTGCCGCCAGCCCAGGGCCAGAGCCAGCCCTGGCTCCCGACTGGGCAGGGGCTGCGCTGGGTCCTGACAGGGCCTGAGCCTGTCCCCTGGGGCTGGGGTTGCTGTCACGGGGCAGGGAGGGCCAGGGGTGGCAGTGGCTGCTCAGGGATGGCTTTGGCCCCTGTCCCTGGCAGCAGCCACTGCCCAAGCAGCTGCGCTGGCCCCGGGCTCTCCTCCCGGCCTGCTGGGCTTTGTTGGCTGGCACAGCCTGTGCCCAGGGCCGGCAAGGTGCCTGCAGGCCCCAGCTCTGGGGGAAACAGAGAACGTCCTGCCCATATCCACCGTGCTGCCAGCTCAGCAGTGCAGCACAGCATGGTCTCACCGTCCCCATTGCTCCCACAGATGCAGCCGGCACCACAAGACCTGTTCCCAATGCCCAGGATGGCCTCGGAAGGGGTTTCTGTCAGGGAACCGGCTGCTGGCTAGGGTTTCTGGCAGGCCTGCTTTATTTGGAGCTTGTCTTCATGTTGTTCTGCATTGGAATCTGGTATTCCTGGAACAGAAAACAGTGAGTGTTTTATTGCCTGCCCCCTCCAACAGCTTCTCTTCAAAGTCCAGCGTGGACAGGGAACATTCCCATTGAGGCTGCAGTGGGGTTGTGGCCAGTCCATGATTGTCCAAATAACTCTGCTGAGGCTTCTGCTGCTTCCCAGTACTTCCATTGGCCTCTCAATTGCTGGGCCTTGTCCTGGGGGCCCCGCTGGGGCTGCAGCCAGAGCTGGCTCCCACTGAGGCTGCCTGGCCAAGAGCAGCCCCAGGGGGACGGGGCAGAGGCAGAGGGAGGTGGGGAGGAGAAAGAGCAGGGCCGAGATTGCCCTTGAGAGGCAGAGGCGCTCTGGGGCCCGCTCCTGGCCAGGGACCCTGCCCAGAGCCGTGCCCTGCTGGCCGGGGCCTTGAGGGGCAGCTGTCCAGCTGGGCCCAGCTGTGCCAGCAGCTCCAGCCGTGCTGGGGAGCCTTGCCAGCTCTGGGCCCTGCTGTGCACGAGGGTCCCTGTGTGCCACTGCCAGCTGGGGCCTCGGCCACCTCCTCTCTGCACAGGAGCACCTCGGGACAGGAGTTGGAAGACGGTGGCTGCACCTCACACCCAGACAGCGTGGGCAGCTCCTCCAGCAGCAGTAAGGGCCTGGACAGCCCTCTCAAGTGTTCTGTGAAGAGGACCCCAGAACAACCGTCTATGAGGAAGCCTCTTATTGCCCCGTAGATCCCACTGCCACCTGCTCTCCCCATGGGCCTCCCCAAGCTTCCTTTATTCCTTTTTTTCTCTCCGTCTGTCCCATCCCAGCCAACCCGAGTTCCGCTAGGGACCCCAGGACCAGCCCAGCACCTTCCAGCACCTCCTGAGACCAACACATCCCTTCCTCTGCCCCTGAGCCCCCTGGCCTTGCCCTCTAGGCAACACTGAAGGTGACACCCCACCCCACCCCACCCTCCCCGCCCCTCCAACTCCTGCTTGCACGGTAGGCAATGGCCCATTCCTGTGTTCAAATAAAGAGATGGATTTGTTTCCTAGTTTGAAAGCAAAACCAGTGTGAGGCTCTCTTGTTTAAACTGCGACCCTTTGGACGAGGACACGAGGCTTGACTCCATTTTCATCAGAAGGCTGATTTATTATGTTATATATTATACTAAAATACTACATTACAACTATACGAAAAGGACAGAGAGAAGAAGATCAGAAAGCTACCAAGACAAGAATAGAATAGGAATCAATAACTAAAACCTGTGACTGCTCACAGCCTTGGCACAGGTGGCTGTGATTGGTCACTGGTTGAAAACAATCTACACGAACTAATGGAAGATGCACCCGTGGCATTCCACAGCAGCAGATAGCCATTGTTTACATTTCTTTCCTGAGGCTCTCAACTCCTCAGGACAGGAAAAGTCCTAGCAGAGGCTTTTTCCCTAAATTATCATGGCAACATCTCACCCTTTTAAATTATTACATTAAATAGAAAAAGCAATGTTTGTAATTTCTTCTACTAGGGCTTTGTAGAAGAGAGAACAACACCTCTTGAGGTTCATCTGTTGCCAATCAAAATCTCAATCATTTGCTGATGTGGAATGGTCAGGGAAATTCTTCACCTGTAGAACATTCAGGGAAATTCTTCACTTATCAAACATCTAATTATATCATATCACTAAAACAATCTTAAAAAATAAGAAAATGCAAAAACTCATGCAAGGAAAGTTCATTGTTTCAAGTCCAAGCAGCTGAATTTCAGGACAGAGTCCATGGACTGAAGATGTTCTTTTTTGACATCTCTGGAAGTCCCCTTTGGTCCTGAAACAGGCTTGCAGAATTCTGAAACAAAGAACTGCTAAAGAAAACAAGAATTAGCAAACAATTCATTGACAGTCATGAAACAATTCAGAGAAAATTTCTGGAATGCCCTGGCCACAGCCCTTCATTGAACCACTTGGGCTGAAGCTAATTTTTGGCTTTTCAATGCTTTTGAGCTGGTAGCTCTTTCCACTTTTCTTTATTATTATTATTTTTTTTCATTAGAAGAAGAGTAGCAGCAGCAGAGTGTCTCTAGGACCCTTGGGTGGCTCTGGTCCTGGTGGGCGGACCAGAGAACTCAGACTTGGCTCACAGAATGGTGGCCTAGGTTCTTGTGGGGAAAGCAAAGCTTTTGAACTCAGCACTGGACGGGGCGATGGCCCCGGCCCAGGGAAATGAGTTAAACGGCTTAGAACTAGCTTGTGAGGCGGGCTCTGCACGCTCAGAACTTGGTAGGACTATGCTGCTAGTGTTTTGAGAGTAGAAATGACGAAATGTTTTTTTTTTTAGAAGCACTGGTGCACACTGGCAGCTGGAGAAGAGAAGTTTTCTCAGGAATTGTTATTTTAGATTTGAGGGTTTCTTGTCTCCAGAGCAAGCGAGCAGTGCTTGCTTTGCTCTGTGTCTCTTGTTTTTGTAAGGTAAATGTTATTTTTTCTGCTTTTTGCTTTTTGGCACTACTTTTATCTCTACTGGGTTGGGAACTAGAGGTAGATGTTACAGGAGCCAACTCCCCCACGCCGCTGGGGCGCTCGGGGGAAGGCAGGCACTTTAACTTCTAGGGAGAAGCTCTCGACTATACGCAAAGTGATTTAAAAACTATATTGATTTTGAACACAGCCAGCCGAACTGCTCCTGCAGTCACCTGGAGGGTTATGCTTTTTTTACGGAAGGACAGGCTTTTCGCAGGGTTTGATGTGAATGATGGAGTTTCGAAACCTGCGGGACAACTGGGGTGGGTGGTGCAGGCAGCACGGGCGCTGGTGTCGACTTTTGAGGCGGTCTCGTGGGCTCAGCACTATTCTCAGCAAGCTCTTGCACTGCAATTGGATCGGCAGGGAGCGGCGGGACAGGCGGGGGCGGCGGGCTCGGAGCGGGGTCGGCCCGCGCAGGCGCCGCCTGCACCGTTGCGAATTCAGTTGCCGGCTGGGATGCAGAGAAAGAAGACACGGAGGCAGCTCCTGCAGCTCCCGGGAGCAGCAGCACAGCCGGGGAATCACTGTTGTTGATCGCGCTGCCTGGCAACACGGGCGGATCGGCGGGAGGCGGTTCCGGGTGCCGCGGCGCAGGCGCAGTCATCAGAGCCGGCGGAGCTGGCCCGGGCGGCTGCGGGGCCGCGGGCGGAGCCGGCTGAGGCGGAGCCGCGGGGTCCGGCGCCTCCCGCGGGGCTGGCTGAGGCGGAGCCGCGGGGTCCGGCGCCTCCCGCGGGGCTGGCTGAGGCGGAGCCGCGGGGTCCGGCACCTCCCGCGGGGCTGGCTGAGGCGGAGCCGGATCCGCCCCTTCCCGGGGTGGGGGAAGCGGAGAATTTCGCGGCGAAGCGGGCGGGGCCGGCCCGGAAAGCGGCGGGCTCGGCTCCCCATCCCCCCCAAGAGAAGGAGAGGGGGGGGAAGGCAGCTCTGTCTGCTCCGAAGGAACAGAGAAAAACTTTTGCTCAGCTGTGGGCAGTGCGGGGGGAATGCAAACTCGCGGTTCGTCTTCTTTGAGAGGCTTCTCTCGTGCCGAACCTGGCGGGTACGGAGCGCGGCCGCGCCACCGAGCCATGACGTCCCCCCCAGCCTTTTTTACTGTCAAAACCCAGGATAAGATGTCTTGGGATATTGAATATATCAACGGGCGTTTAACACCCTGGTGCTCTGTCCACTCAACAGCAGCCTTCATGAACTCCCAAACATCTAAATCGAGGGAGTATATCACATTTGTAAAAAATCTATGAAATTTTGCCTATCTGAAAACGTCATAATAATCTTCCTTCCAAAAAATCAAATCGTGTCCCCATTTGCACCAGAGTTTAATAACTTTCTCCTCTGACGCAGTAAACGGAACCTGAGCTTCCGAAGGTACATTTTCCCAACTTTCCTCCCACCTTTTGCGAATGGCAGGATCTTCAGGAAGGGAAAAAATAACAGTACCTTTAGACAGTGTCCTTGTGGATCCAGCTGTGCAGCTCTGCTGCTCTGCAGTCTCTGGACACAATCTCCAGGAAAGTCCAACAGGTTCTCCTGTTTGCCTTGGCTGTGAACTCTGCCCATCTTCAGGGTCTCGTTTCTTCAGCTCCAGGCTAGATTCCATGGTCACTCTTGGGGTGACCATCAGTTTCACACGTCCAGGGGTCACCAATTCTTGCTTTGACTGCAACCCCTGGTGCGAGGACACGAGGCTTGACTCCACTTTCATCAGAAGGCTGATTTATTATGATATATATTATACTAAAATGCTACATTACAACTATACTAAAAGAACAGAGAGAAAGATCAGAAGGCTACAAAGACAAGAATAGAACAGGAATCAATAACAAAAATCCTGTGACTGCTCACAGCCTTGGCACAGGTGGCTGTGATTGGTCACTGATTGAAAACAATCCACATGGACCAATGGAAGATTCACCTGTGGCACTCCACAGCAGCAGATAGTTATTGTTTACATTTCTTTCCTGAGGCCCTCAGCTCCTCAGGACAGGAAAAATCCTAGCAGAGGCTTTTTCACTAAAAATCCTGGCAACACCATATTTTGCCCATCTATGGTGATCCAGCAGAATGTCAAACCCAAGAGCAATGCCCCAAGAGCAGAGGTGGTGCTGGGGAAAGGGAGGCAGGGCTTCAAAGTGTCTCAGGATGGGTCCCCAGCTGGACTTGGCTGTTATTTCAGCCAGAGCTTGCCCAGTTCTGTGTGATTCCAGCAACTGAAAGCTTAAGGACAATAAATCATATTTGGGTTTATGTGTTACAATTCCTCCTTCATCACAGGGACCATGCTAAGAAGGTTTGCCTCCTTGCATGTGTCCTGGTTTAGGGCAAGTTTGGGAGATAACCCCCAAAGGGGCTTCTCTACAAAAGCAGATTCAATTGCCCCTCCCCCCTCCAACCGGTTCGGGAGAAAATATCTCCTTGGAGAAAAGTGGAAAGAAACCTGTTTATTAAACAATAGAAACCAAACAATATTAACAATAAAACTTCTCACTGCTCCAAAGAAAGCAAACTCAGAACAGTCCCCTCCCCAGGTTGCAGCTCGGCTCACTCAGTCTCTGATCAGTCTCTCTGGTGCTGGAAACGCCGTGGCCCAGGCCCGGCCAGGGGGGCCACAGGTGGAGCTGCCGGTGCTCTTCTGGGTGTTCAGTCCAGAGCAGGCTTGAACAGGTCCAAGAAAAAAGGAAAAAAATCACAATGCAGAGAACTTCTTTGCCTCAGCTAGCTAAAACTAACTAAAAGCAAGAAAAAGGGAAAAAAGGAGCTCTGTCCGGCTGTCTGTCCATCCGCAGACAACACAGTCCAGGAGCAGGAATGTGGAGGAGTGAGAGCAGTCTGAAAACAAACTGCGCGCTTCTTCCCTCCCCTCCTCACTGTCTGGAAGAGAGTCTTAAAGGTGTAAAACTTATTATTCAGTATAAACAGAACAAGACGATTGGGGATAAAAGCATCATATAGTCAACCCAGGACAGCATGGTACACCCATTCTCTCCCTTCTCCTTCTAGCTCCTCATATGTTCTTTTGTCCTCCATTTTCTCCAGCGCAAGACCCAGCAGCAGAAGCCAAGAGAAGACCCCAGAGTATGCAGGTATGTACAGGGATGTCTGTCCGAAAGTGGCCTTTCTAGTCTTGACACGGAAGTGACATTTGGAAAGCTTGGTTAAGCCCATTTATGTAAAGATATCTTTACATTTATTTCAATTTCCTAATGGGCTCAGAGGACTCTCCCAGAGCCCAGTCCCTGGGATTGTTCTCTGGTGGTGCAGTGAAAACTCCTCCAGTGTTAATTGTTGATTGACAGGAGCTGAAGGGGTACCTTGGGCTCCTGGATGTGCTGTGCAGGAAGAGGAAACATTCCTCTCCTTCTTGGTCATGCCTTTTATCTCCCTGCAGCCTTTCTAGTTCCAAACTCAGAATGGAAAAACAAGCCAATTAGCATGAAATGAGAAATGTTTCCACTCCTTCCGACTGCCCTTGAAGGAGAAAATCATTCCTTGGGGTAATTTCTGATCTGAACTGTGTGAGATTTGCTGGAGATTCATGGATATTGCCTAATTTTGCACTGGGAGGAATAGGGAAACCTCCTATGATGGAAAGTCCTTTTGAATTTTCCAGTGAAGGAGAAGGAGACTTCCAAATGGCTGCAGCCTAGGCAGGGTGTGAGTTTGTCATCCTCTGATAGCACAAGCCCAAAGCCACCTGTGGCAGGTTCCCAATGACAAATCTCTTCCCCGGCTGTCTCTGCCTGTGTCAGTGCTGCAGGCTGAGGCTGGGGAGGAGGTGCCTCCTGCCTTGTCCCTGTCCCTGCCTTGCCTGATCCCTGACAAGTGGAATTGTGCCAGACAAAATGCATTCTCTGGCACCTCTGGGTCATCCACTGCTTTCAAGCTGTAAGCTTCAATGACACTGTTGTAGTTCCTTTGGCATCTCTGGTTGTGTAATGATAGGAGAGATGAGACTTGGAGAAGTAATTCTGCCGATGCAGAAAAAGGGATCAGATCCCCTGGTCCCTTTGCTCAGGGTTTGTTCTGCCAAATCCTGGGTATGGCCCCTTTGGAATGACTCCTTCATTGCTGGAATGCATCTGCAATGCTGAATGCAGCAAGGGAGTAGTATCACTCATCAATGTCGTTGCCAATTTTGCTGTATGAATTCTGGACTAGGAATGAACCATCTCATTAATCCATCACTGTCTCTCTTTTGTTACTGACCGGGATGTTTTATAGCAGGAAACAAATCCAGTTTTAAGAGAGCGGTATTCCTCACTAATGGCCTGTATACCACATGGGTTTATTCTTGGTGAAACTATGTAAAAACTTAGTTCTCTTACTTCCAACAGTTCAGTTGGAGAATATATCAGAATGACCCGCCCTGTACTATTTCCACTGAGAAAAATTTGAATTGATAGTATTAGCCAAGATCAGAAATGTTTTGAGGCAGATCATGTTTATGTAGGTTTTGGGTTTTATGATGGTAGTTTGTTGACTGCATGAAAGAAATCAGGAAGAAAAACCCATGGAGCAATGAAGCACAGCAAAAGTGGCAATTTCCAATTGAATGGCCAGTTTATGCCCTGCAAATGCAGACTCCTTGAGTACTGGGGACATGTAACCTGGATTGCAAAGCTTCTTCCAACATGAGGTGCCATTGTTCATGTGCCAGCACTTCCTCTGTTGTGAAGAGAAAGAAAAGTAATGAAGCAATAAAACCCAACCTAGAACTGAGTGGGAGTTACTGAAACAAAGGCCATGAACACTAACTTGGAAAGCAATTACTTCTGAGTTGTAATTGTCAAATTCTGTTGACCACTGTGGGTTGCCCACAGTTTAGAAGGAAAGGGATTTCAAAGTAGTGGATGGGTAATGAACAACACATAAGCAAAGTTGTAGAAGCTTTCTCTCCTGGTTTGCCAGCTCCATACATTTCAAAGGAATTCTAGTGATGGTAGTTGCATGAAAAGAAAAAGCAGAGAGATCTTCTGAATAATGAAAACACCCCTTGCATGCCTCACCCATTAGATGGATTGATTGTAAAGGTGGGAATTCACCGAACTCACTTCTTCCCTTGTGAGCGTGGCTCAGCCTCACACAGAGGTGAGGTGGGAGCTGGGCCGCTCTCTGTTGGGAGGAAGGGTCTTGTGGCAGCCCAGAGAGGCTGTGCACATTGGCAGGGAACAGCTGTGCCCTGCATGTGCCCTGCAATGAGCTGTGCTGCTGGCAGTGCCCCGTGGAGCTGTAGGGCTGCTCAGCTGTGGGGCAGGGAGAGGAGCAGCAGGGTGCATGTGCAGCTGAGCCATGGCTGGAGAGCACAGGGCTCTGGGCTCCCTGCTGTCCCAGGGCAGCCCAGAGGCCAGGCTGTTCCTGTGGCAGCTCTGTGGAAGTGGGGCAGGGTTTTCCCCCTGGCCTGCTTCAAGCTGCTGGTGGCAGGAGCATGTTTCCCTGTGCAGCTATTTAGAAGCTTCCAAGGAATCTGTCCCATGAAATACGGAGCTTCAGATGATTTAGATTTACTTTGTGGACTCTCTTATATTTTATGTCTCCACTTTGCAGCTCTGACTGGCTATCCTCTTGCCAAGAGGTTTTCCCTGGCAAGTCCCTCGATGCTCCTTCCCTCCAAGCCGTTGCCTCCCATCCAGAGGAGCTCTCCTTCTGCCACGCCAAGCAAGATGTGCAGCGGAGAGCAGGAGACTGGGAATGCTGGCAACGGCTGGGATGAGGAGAGTAGAAAAAGCCAGGAGCTCAGAGCAGAGGGAAAAGGAAGAGAGGTAAGGAGACCAAGCTAAGTCCTTTGTGCTAAATTTTCATATCATGTGCTGTCAGCAGAGCTCTGAGACCTCTTCCCTGACAGGAACTGACCCTTTCACTGAATTTTGAACAGGTCCTGGCTTGGCTCTTTGGCTGGGCCAGAAATGATGGGATACTAAGCATGGGTGTGCATCTGCCCCTGCTGCCTCCACCCCCATTCCTGGCCATGGCATGGGGGCTCCGGAGCAAGTTGGGCAGGCAGAGACCTTGCAGAGAGCAGCAGGGCAGGGAGCTCTGCTGAACTCCCTAAATGGCAGTGAGGCTGAGATGATGGATGTGGGGGAGCTGGAGATCAGCGAGCATCCCGAGAGCTCAGCAGCAGCATCTGGGCTCCAAGGCTGCTGGGGAAGTGTAGGAGGGAAGGGCAGCAGCAGCAGAAATGAGGGGCTTGAGACAAGCAGGTTTGGACATGCTGCAGAATGGCTTTGTGGGGATTTGGCTGGAGATCAGCACTGGCTGTGAGACACGTTAGGGGCAGGGAGAGAACAGTGATCTAAACCCACTGCCATGGCATCCAAAAGGCCAGGGGAGGCAGTGGCACCCCAGAACACCTTGATGTCAAACATGTGGATGCCAGCTGGAAATGTAGTCACATTTCCAGGGAAGTGAGAAGGTGGGGAGAGCTCGGAAATGTGGGACATGGTCTCTCCCAGTTCCCTTTGCATTCCCAATCCACAGCCAAGCTGCTGCATCAGTTTGACTTTTCCTACCAGGTCCCAGTTAAGAGCATTGATAAAATTCTTGAGGCATCAAAGGGGGCAAGTGTGGATGATTGATCTGAGCACTGTGTTCTACTCTTTCCAGACCTCCTTGCTGTGCTCCACTGGCGGGGAAATGAAGAAGAGACAATTGGGAAAATCTTTAATCCCCCGTCTACGCAAGGCAGGAATTCCCCCTGTGGGCAGTGCTGCTGGGTCTGTGCACAGCTCTCCAAAGATGGAATTGCAGGAGTCCCAGGAGATGAGGTAAGCCAAGGTGTCTGCTGCTCCAGTGTGCTCTTCACCTCACTCTTCCCATCTCCTGTGGTGATTTGGCACAGTCTCCCATGTATTTAGGCAAACCTCTGAATATTCCGCATTTTGCCCATCCAATGTCAAACCCAAGAGCAACGCCCCAAGAGCAGAGGTGGTGCTGGGGAAGAGGAGGCAGGGCTTCAAAGTGTCTCAGGATGGGTCCCCAGCTGGACTTGGCTGTTATTTCAGCCAGAGCTTGCCCAGTTCTGTGTGATTCCAGCAACTGAAAGCTTAAGGACAATAAATCATATTTGGGTTTATGTGTTACAATTCCTCCTTCATCACAGTGACCATGCTAAGAAGGTTTGCCTCCTTGCATGTGTCCTGGTTTAGGGCAAGTTTGGGAGATAACCCCCAAAGGGGCTTCTCTACAAAAGCAGATTCAATTGCCCCTCCCCCCTCCAACCGGTTCGGGAGAAAATATCTCCTTGGAGAAAAGTGGAAAGAAACCTGTTTATTAAACAATAGAAACCAAACAATATTAACAATAAAACTTCTCACTGCTCCAAAGAAAGCAAACTCAGAACAGTCCCCTCCCCAGGTTGCAGCTCGGCTCACTCAGTCTCTGATCAGTCTCTCTGGTGCTGGAAACGCCGTGGCCCAGGCCCGGCCAGGGGGGCCACAGGTGGAGCTGCCGGTGCTCTTCTGGGTGTTCAGTCCAGAGCAGGCTTGAACAGGTCCAAGAAAAAAGGAAAAAAATCACAATGCAGAGAACTTCTTTGCCTCAGCTAGCTAAAACTAACTAAAAGCAAGAAAAAGGGAAAAAAGGAGCTCTGTCCGGCTGTCTGTCCATCCGCAGACAACACAGTCCAGGAGCAGGAATGTGGAGGAGTGAGAGCAGTCTGAAAACAAACTGCGCGCTTCTTCCCTCCCCTCCTCACTGTCTGGAAGAGAGTCTTAAAGGTGTAAAACTTATTATTCAGTATAAACAGAACAAGACGATTGGGGATAAAAGCATCATATAGTCAACCCAGGACAGCATGGTACACCCATTCTCTCCCTTCTCCTTCTAGCTCCTCATATGTTCTTTTGTCCTCCATTTTCTCCAGCGCAAGACCCAGCAGCAGAAGCCAAGAGAAGACCCCAGAGTATGCAGGTATGTACAGGGATGTCTGTCCGAAAGTGGCCTTTCTAGTCTTGACACAGAAGTGACATTTGGAAAGCTTGGTTAAGCCCATTTATGTAAAGATATCTTTACATTTATTTCAATTTCCTAATGGGCTCAGAGGACTCTCCCAGAGCCCAGTCCCTGGGAGTGTTCTCTGGTGGTGCAGTGAAAACTCCTCCAGTGTTAATTGTTGATTGACAGGAGCTGAAGGGGTACCTTGGGCTCCTGGATGTGCTGTGCAGGAAGAGGAAACATTCCTCTCCTTCTTGGTCATGCCTTTTATCTCCCTGCAGCCTTTCTAGTTCCAAACTCAGAATGGAAAAACAAGCCAATTAGCATGAAATGAGAAATGTTTCCACTCCTTCCGACTGCCCTTGAAGGAGAAAATCATTCCTTGGGGTAATTTCTGATCTGAACTGTGTGAGATTTGCTGGAGATTCATGGATATTGCCTAATTTTGCACTGGGAGGAATAGGGAAACCTCCTATGATGGAAAGTCCTTTTGAATTTTCCAGTGAAGGAGAAGGAGACTTCCAAATGGCTGCAGCCTAGGCAGGGTGTGAGTTTGTCATCCTCTGATAGCACAAGCCCAAAGCCACCTGTGGCAGGTTCCCAATGACAAATCTCTTCCCCGGCTGTCTCTGCCTGTGTCAGTGCTGCAGGCTGAGGCTGGGGAGGAGGTGCCTCCTGCCTTGTCCCTGTCCCTGCCTTGCCTGATCCCTGACAAGTGGAATTGTGCCAGACAAAATGCATTCTCTGGCACCTCTGGGTCATCCACTGCTTTCAAGCTGTAAGCTTCAATGACACTGTTGTAGTTCCTTTGACATCTCTGGTTGTGTAATGATAGGAGAGATGAGACTTGGAGAAGTAATTCTGCTGATGCAGAAAAAGGGATCAGATCCCCTGGTCCCTTTGCTCAGGGTTTGTTCTGCCACATCCTGAGTATGGCACCTTTGGAATAACTCCTTAATTGTGTATATGCAACTGCAATGCTTACTGCAGCTAGGCAGCGGTAGTCCTCAGTAAGTAAATGACATTTTTTCTGGATTAATTCTGGACTATAAATCACTTCTGTCATTCATCCTTTCCGGTCTTTCTTTTGTTACTGACCCAATCATTTAGCAGGGTGATAGAATCCAGTTTTAAGGCAGGTATACCTCTCATAGTGCTTGACTGCTACATGATTTTATCCTCTGTGAAACCATGTGAAGAATTAGTTCTCCTAGTTCTACCAGCTCTGTTGGGAAGTGTTTCAGAATGACCGGCCATCAGCTACTTCTATTAAGGACATTTTGAATTGTCAATATCAGCCAAGATCAAAATTATTTTGAGATAGGTCATGTTTATTTGGGTTTGGATGTCTCTGCTGAAAAGAAAGCAGAGAATAAACCCCTGGAACAAGGAAGGAGAGCAAAAGTGGAACTTTTGGATGAGCACTTTGTTCCCTGCAAATACAGGATTGCAGAATGCTGGGCACATCTAATGAGGAAAGCAAAGCTTCTTTTGCTTCCAACACGTGGTGCCAGAGATTTACAGGAACCTTTGCTTCCATTCCCAGGCCTCTCACTGAGTCAGGCCAAGGAGACAGATCATCCCAGCAGTCCTGGTCTTAGGAGTGACAAGGAGCGGAGGGACATCTTTGGAAAGGTAAGGGATAAGAACAGGGATGAGCAGACTTCCTTTCCAGTGGCTGTTTAGTGCTTGGCCCAAAATGCCACTGAAAATCATAATCTTCCACTCCTTGGGGGATGGGGATTCTCTTGGGAATGTATTTGACAGCTACAGAGCAATTGCTTGGCTATTTCCAGTAGTGCCAAGGTGACTGGTTTGGAGATGGTGCTAAGGTCACGCCAGAAGCATTCTTTATGTGCAAAGGCTGGTTTAGAGAAGTTCTGAATGGCAGATCATGCTAGACATCAGTGAATGTGGGAGAAGTGCATCCTTGGATGCAGAGAAGCAAAGACTCTAATGTTGAGTGTAAGCAAGGCTGCAAACTAAAATGGGAGAGTTTGCTTTTTCCTGGTTACCTTTGTGGCTGTATCTCACAGCCCTCTCATTCTCAAGTTTTCTGCTCATTAACATCAGCATTTGTGCAACTTGTTTTCACAAGACTCCTCCTTTTGGTCTGCTGGCCTCAGAGACCAAGTCCTTCAGAGCTGAGTCCTTCAGAAGCCAGGAAGTGAGAAACAGCTGCAATTCCTGGCCATGAGTGTTAAGCAACAGTCATTCCCCCTCCTTGCTGGGTATTGCACATGGTTTTCGTTCTTCTGCCATGGCCTGTAGGAACTGCACTGCCTGCTCACTGTCATGTGAGCTCTTCATCTGTCTTGGAGCACTCCTATGACTGTCATGCTTCAAGCAGGGCTTCCTGACATAGGTTGCAGTTGCAGCAGTGTGAGGTTGTGGCAGTGAAGTGTTCCACCTCACTGTGTGTAATTGCCAAGGCGAGCATGGGAGACATTCCTCTGAAACTATTGGAATGGATATGGAGCTGCATGGAAGACTGTGGCACTCTGTGCACTCTGTGCTCCTGATGAGGTGTTGTGTCTGCTTGGTGTGTCTCTGCTTACAGTCTGTGATGTGTTTCCATTGCACCTAGACCCGCGCTGAATTGTGCAGGTTGGCTAAAGAGAACTTAGAGCAGAAGAAAATGGAGATTTTGATGGAAGAGATGAAGAGGAGACAAAATGAGAAATCATTGCAGCTTCCTCCAGAGACATTTGAGCCTGGAGATGCAGCTGAAGCAAGTAAGTGGTGGCTACACTTGTAGTGGTCCTTTTTGACCACTTGCTTGCCCTTTGCACAATGTTGCAATCAGACTGGGGGGGCTGTTCTGCTTGCATCTGAGTAAGAAGCTTGCATTAGGATTTAATTCTGTTTCCCAAAGAAAAATAGAGAGACATGAAGTGTCTTGCCCATGGCCTCATTGAGTCAGTAACAGAATATTAGCTTCCCACCTCCACTTGTAAAGTCTTTCAGAGTAGAAAATTCTGTCTTGCAAAGTACACTGGGGCTTCAGACTCTCTCCTGGAGAGCAGCCTCCAGGGAAGGTGAGGCCAAAAGGATGCTTTTCAACCAGGCTGCAACCTGGAAGGAACTAAATTCCATTCCTTCTGATGAAAACACCAGAGATCCTTCTCCTGCCGCTCCCTGCTGAGGAGCTGGCGCTGTAGAGCTGTGCTGAAGCCCCAGGCAGTGCTTGTGTTTTCGTCCCAGGAGCAAGCAGCGTTCCCAACTGAATCCTGGCTGAGGGGCTCAGCCTGCAGGGCTGTGAGTGCTGCCCGAGGGCGGCAGCAGGGCCCTCAGGGGCAGCACTCAGCCCGAGGGCATCACACCAGGCTATCTGCACTTTGGTAACTTCCCTGCCTGCCTCTGGAACAGAAGAACAAAAGCAAAGCAATACTCTGGGTTTTCTTTGTTTCTTAGGAGAAGCGTCACTGCAGTTTGCTTTTAAACTAGAAGAGGGAAGATTTACATTAGATATTAAGGAGATTTTTTTTTTAAATGAAGGGGATGAAAAGCTGGCAGGATTTGCCAAGGGAAGCTGTTGTTGGTCTATCCTTGAAGGTGTTCAAGGCCAGTTTACGTAGGGCTCTGAGAAACCTGATCTAGACAACGTCCCTGCTCACAGGGGTTGGACTAGATGGTGGTTAAAGGTGCCTTCCAGCCCAAACTCCTCTGGGATTCTGTGATCACTGTCCCATGTTAGTGTGCCATTGTTATACTTGTAGTTCTTTGGGACAACAAAGAATGTTACCCAGCTCTAGCAACTTCTCTGGCCTTTTCCATCATCACCCCGTCCAGCACTCTCCACTTACAGGCTCCTCTTTGGTGCCTGCAGGCTTCAGCCTACCACCTATCAATGGCACAGCTCCCAGTGTACAGAGAAAAGACCCTGGTAGCGCCATGAAGAAAACGGTCGTGAGAAAGCAGGACACGGTGCCCTTACAGCCCAGTACGCCCACCCTCCATGGAGATGGCAGCTTCCCACGCAGCTCCTCGGGTAAGCCTGCTCCATGGCAGCATTTTCCTGCAGGGGTTTGTCCTTGCAAAAGGAGCACAAACTGCCTCCTGCCTCAGCCAGCACAGCCGGGATCTTGGGTTCATAGTGTGTCCTGAGAATGAACAGCAAATCTACTTTGGAGTTACTCCAGCTTGGTAGTCTAGAATATTTGAAGTCAATGGAAACAGAGGCACTGTCAGGTGTGAAGGGTCAGGTGTGGCTGTTCCCTGGTTGTTGCTTCCTGGGGATTGAGCTGGGCCCAGCAGGGCTGGGTTCTTCAGGCTTGGCTTGGTGCTGTCACGAGGCAGCTGCAGGTCTCTCCTCAGGGACTTGCCGAGAGCCCCTGTCCTCAGGGCTGTGGGAAATCAGGGTGCTGAGACAAGAGGGGCACCTGAGGGGTTCCCTCCTGGGCTGGCCAGTCCTGCTGTTGGCACTGCCTGGCAGGGAGTGGGAGCTCTGCGGCCTCAGGAACCTGCCGCTGGCCGTGGCACCTGTGGCACTTGGAGCTGGGGCTGTGGGGCAATTGTCAGGTTTAGCCTGGAGCTGTGCTCAGCTGGGGAGGCTGAGAGAAAGCAGGGAGCCCCAGGATCCAGAGAGCAGGGAAGTCCTTGCAGTGACCTCGCAGACAGCCACTGGTGCCCTGCGCCGAGAGGAGCCGCTCCGTGGGCTCAGGCAGAAGGACAGAGCCTTTTCGGACCCACAGCAGGCCTTGCAGGAGGCACTGTCCTTGCTGGGCAGTGATGACTGGTAAGAAAGGCCCCATCACTCTGTGTCCCTCTTGGCGTTAAGTTCGGTCAGAAGCGAGTCTTGCTGGTGCCTCTGAGCCCCGAGAGCCCAGAGGGCCAAAGGGCACTGCTGAAACCACTGTGGAGCTGTGAGAGGATAAAGAGTGGAGAGCAGCCTTTTCTTGGCCTTGCTCTGCAGCACTGCTCCAACTGTAGCAGGTCCATGCTGTTTCCTGGCTTTGGCTGCTGCTCCATGGAGCTGCAAAGGAAATGCTGAGGGAAGAGAGAAAGCTGTGGGACGAGATGCTTTGCTGGCTGAAGGCAGAAGCAGGATGGCAGCAGTTTTGAGTGTAGAGATTTGGGTGCCTTGGGCCACTGGCCCAGTGGGACTGAGTAAGATTCCTCTCTGCTCCCACTGCTGACAGCAATGGCAGGGACTCCTGCATGTGAGTCCCAGAAGCTGCTCCAGGCAGCTCCTCTTTTTGAGAAATGGACTGAGTTGTGCCTTCAAGTCCTTCTGCCTACCATTACTCCTGAAGGGCTCATGGCAGAAGAGAAGGAAAGAGAAATAAAATCCTCTGGGAATCTTGCACTTTTGCAATTCAACTTTTCCTTCTCAAGGAATCATACGGGCTTGAGATGTTTTGTCAATTCTCACAATGTGTCCCAAAACTCTACACAGACAGAAGGAGGCCCAGAGGTGATACCCTTCCAAATGTTAGGTGATATTGGTTGTCTTTTTGATGTCTGGGTTAGCATCCACTCACTGGTGGATGCTTCATTCTCACAGGGAATGAAAAATTTCACAGCATGAAAAATTAGCCACGTTGCATCTCCTTGTGCAGTCTTCTTTGCTTTGCCCTTTCTCTTCTGCTTTCTCTTCCCCATTTCTCTTTGATGCCCTGGGAGGTGCAGAGAGCTTCTGCAGGTGTGGGGGTCCTGATGACACTCAGGGGTGCCCATGGGATCAGTTGCCAGCCCTGGCTGCAGCCCTGATGCCTCACACACCTTCCTGTAGCTGAGGGCCTGCACAAAGCAAGTGCTGAGAGATGGAGTTGTTTGCACCTTTTCAATAACACTTTGCTGTTGTGGGCATTGTTTTAGGTCGGAGTGTTCTGGGAAAAGCCAGAGTTTTAACAGTTCTTGCCCAGGGGTGGAATCTTAATCTTCTGGGACATCCTGCTGCTTTTTTGGGGAACGTGTGAGGTGGAGTGGGTGACACACAGGCCTCGATTGTAGAGTGGAAACTCAGCTCCAGAGTGCCAGTGCAGACTCTCAGTGCTGAACTGCCTGCTGGGGCTGCCAAAGAAGGAAAATGTCCCAATAACAGCCCAATGGGACTGTGTCTCAGGGACAGGTACAGGGAGGTGACAAGAACCAGCAGCATGGCCTGGCCTCACAGCTTCTAGGAAGCAGTGATGACAGAGGGACTTAATAGCAGAGATTTTCAGAAAGGTCACAAATGAAGACTCTGAAAGCCCTCTCTTTGCCTCTTGGATTTGTGTATGCTTTTGACAGCCACAGCATCCTGTGGCAATGTGTTCCACGATTTCATTAAGTACTCCTTGAAAAGCACCTGCCATGCTTTGACTGAGCTGCCAGCCTGGTGATTTGAAAGGGTGCTGCCAAGTGCTTGGGTAGAGAGAAAAATCAATCTTTTTTGTACTTGCCTTTCAGGGAACGGAAGAAGAAGGGACTCTTGAACATCACACTGCTGGCTGAGTCCCATTCAGAAGTCCTGCTCTGTCAGCTTCGTGAGATTTGCTTGGCAGTTACCAGAGAGGTGAGAACATTGCTCTGAATTGTCCCCCATACTCGATACACGGCTTGTAGAGTAGAATATGTGCTTGTTCATCTCCATGTGTGCTCAGGGACTGCCTTCATTCTGGTTTTAGACCTTCTATTTCTAGTGTCTGTCAGCTATCTGTAGGATCTGTGTGTACATGTAGCTGTATTTACTGGCAGGTCGGGTATCTGACACTTGTCTGCGAGTGAGGTACCATTATAATGCAAGGCAGAAAAGAGACACTAATAACATGATATGCCAGATTCCCAATCTCTGCCCAAGCTGTAATTGAACACTGCAAATGAGTCTGTAGACCTGAGCCTGTGTTTTCTGTTTTCTGCCTGGGTGCTTCAACTACAGGTGTTGCTTTTTTGAACAGGAGCATCTGACTGTTTTATCTTTATGCCTTGTGCCTTTATGGTTTGAAAGCAGCCCTTTCTTTATTTTGCTTCTATGTTTTTCAAATAAAAGGGCCTAAAATCAAAGCAGTAGACATTATAGAAGGTTTAAGTGGAACACTTTAGTGAAGCCTATTTTTCATGCCTGCAGTAAGAAGGTGTGTGGGCAGAAACTGGTGCCCGAGTAAGTGTCTTTCATGCTTGGGCTCTTCTGCTCCTACTGTGCTTTTATACACAGTGGGACGTGTTGTGATTTCCTGGGAGTCTTGTCTAAGGAAACTGGTTTTCTTTGCAAGGTGATGCTTATGTTTCCCCTCATGACTTCCCCAGGTGACCAACCTCCGGTCCAACGTGTCCTGCTCTGCAGTTGTCACTCTGGGAGAGCTCTTTGCGATCTTGGGGAAGGACATGGACTCCGAGGTGGATCAGATTGCTGCAGTCCTTCTCCACATGTTGCGGAACTCCCCAGAGTTTATTCAGAAGGCAGCCTGTCAGAGCCTGGGCATGATGGTAGAGAACGTGACTCCTACACGAGCAATGACTGCTCTCCTGGACAATGGAGTCAAGTAGGTTCTTCTTCTTTCTGTGATATTCTTGACCTTCTAGTGTGTAGGTGAGGGAAGGGATGACAGAGAGAACGGGAATGGTGGAAGGGAAGGGCCCTGTATCCTGCATCTTCTGTGGACTCAGTGACTTGATTCTCTGATCAACCTCATTTCTCCTTTCTGAGAAATAAGGAGGGTACTTGCTGGGGCATGGAGCACATCAGGGAGAATGTGCTGGGTGTGGCACAGCCTGCACAGCAGATGCAGCTCCTGCCAAAAGGAGTCTTGTGTGACTGTCCTGGCCTTAGAGCTGTGTTTTCTATTCAAACTGATGTTTCATGTTAGCCCTGAGATGATGATGCACTTTCCAGGCACCCTCACTGGCTGAGTGCCATGGGACAGCTGAAGCAAATGCTGCCTTAAGTGTTGGTGCTGGGCCTGATAGTTCCCAAGAGACAGTCTCTAGAATAGGACAAGCTGGATAAACTGACTGCCACCCTTTCCTCAACTTTGGAATAGGATAAAACACTCAGACGTATCCCTTGCCAAGCTTTACAAAAGAAACAGGCTGCATTGCTGGGTGTTCCTCAACTTCACGGCCCACGGCGTGTTTTCTCTGCATTTGTGTTTTCCCAGGGGTCTGCAGATTTGGGGATGAATGGGTGGAAAGAGCCTCATCCTGCTGCAGCTCTGGCTAGTGGGTGCCCTCTGATGGGTCAGCACGAATTGTCCTTAATTTCTAAATAATTCATATGTAACCTATTACTTTAATCTTTCTCCAAGTAAACTTCGGGAAAGAAATTGAGCATCCAATAGTGCAGGGAGACTGAATGCTTCCCTTTTCCATGCAGACAGCCCATCTGTACAATGCTAACTTTGTGTTTATCTGAGGACAGAACCTTCTACATGTGTCTGCAGCTGCAGGGAGAAGCCAGGCTCCTTCCCCCAGCAAGGACAGGGAGCAGGCTGTGGCCAAGGCCTGTGCTGCTGCTGCTCCTTCTCCCTGTGTCCCAGGGTTTGCTCTCTCCTTCCCAGGAGCTGCTACGTCCCGGCACGGAAGTGTACGGCCGAACTCCTCCTGTCCTTGATGGAGAAAATGGGAGTCACGAAGCTGGCAGGCACACCCAGGGCTGAGAGGCTGGCACAGGTGGCAGGGACACTCGCTCAGGACAGTCACAAGGACACGAGGTAATGATCTTCTTTCACCTCCTAAAACAGGAAAACCGTTTTGTGTTTGGCTTTAAGCTAAAACCAGAAAGAGTGGAAACTCAAGGCAATAATAAGTGACCTCACAGTGTGGCTAAGGGGCATAGAATCATGGAATATGCAGAGTTGGAGGGGAGCCATGTAGATCATCCAGTCCAGCTCCCGGCCATGTGCAGGACAGCCCAAGAGTCACTCCACGTGCCTGAGAGCATTGTCCAAACGCTTCTTGAGCTCTGTCAGGCTTGGTGCTGTGACCACTGCTCTGGGTTGTCTGGGGAAATGACTGTACTGGGTAACCTGAGGTTGGCAGCAAGGAGCATTGCCAGCTCCCTGTGACTTGCGAGATTCTTTACTGAGATTACAAGAGCTCTGATTAGCCAGTCCAACAGTTTTGTTTAGCCTTAGGCGCACAAGAGAAAGCCAAGTGTAGGCTAATGTTCATCACTGAAGGATCCCAAACATCTGTTTCTCATTAACTTAAGACTTCCCTAGAAATATTTTAGAGGTCTTTAGCCAATGTATTCAGTCTTTCTAAACCTCTTCTGCAGATTTCTAGAGTGCTATTATCTGTGGCTCAGTGACCTCCAAATTTCTTCTTGAAGACAATTGTGGTTTCCTAGTGGCAAAATCACCCCAAGCCACCAAAATCCCCTTCCTTTGATGATGAAATTCCCATTAATAGCTGCCAAGAACACCAGAGCAACTGGCTGCCCATGTGTATACAGATAGTATAGAATAGTCAAAAGCAAGGATGAGGTGTTTTGTCCTGGCTTCCCTGCCAGTTAAAGGAAGGAAAATGTATGTGCAAGGGCAGCAGAACACTGCTAATAGGCTCTGACAACAAAGCAGATGTGTTTCCCTTGTTGCCTGGGATCCTTTGATCCCACAGAAGCACACCCTCAGTTTCAGAGAGAAATGGTATTTTTCTGTTGGCCCACATTCTCCTCTTGCCTCTTGTGTTCAGCTGACAGCACTGTGCAGTGTCAAGTGAGGTAAATCCCCCTCTTTGCTGAGTCTAGGTAATGCCTTCTCATGCAAACATTGCACCCGATGAGTTTAAGGCATCAGCCTCTTCTGTTAACACTTTTCCTTTGTTCACTTTTCTTTTGTTTCCTTCCTTCCTTCCTTAGGCATTATGGACAGGAGATGGTGAAGATGTTGCTTAGTAATCAAAAATTTAAAAAGCTTTTGGAACAATCTCTTTCCACGCATGACCTGGAAGATATCCTGAAGAGAATTAAGAAGAAAGTAAGTGCTTGGCAGGACAAATGTCTCCTTTGTGCAAGTATTGCCACTGCTAATAGGAGATCAAATATACCCAATGTGTCTGTATCTCATTCCTCTTTTGCTGAATCATTTTATTCCTGAAAATGAGCTGTTAATCCTCAGCCTGTTCTTCTGCAGACCACACAGGAACTGTATTCTTAGGGGAAAAGTAGGGTTTTGAATACTTTGAATATGGGTCACAAAGAGGAAAGGGAGAGAGGAGAAAATGGGTTTACATTCATGTTTAAGCCCCCACAGCATTCTCCCTACCCTGCCCTCAGTAAAGCAATTAAGTGACAATAGTGCTTCTGAACATAACAGAGTCTTTGCAAAAGAGACTCTAAGTCTCTTAGTACTACCAAGAAAATTTCCAAATATACAAAAGATGTCCAAGTCAATCCTAAATACTACAATTATTTTAGGACTACTGCCCTGCTGTCAAGCCCTGTGGAGCTGGAAGAAGCTTGGTAAATTCAGCAGCATCCAGTGGAAAATCATTTTTTTGATTGGGAGGGATTTTATTCTTTTTATCTACATTACAGAAGGGAGTTTTTCTTTGTGCAGGGGCAGGCAGAGTAAGTGTTGAACCAAATCAACTTCCAACACAATGGGCCAACCCCCAAAGAGTCCAATTTTTTCTGCTGCTTCCTTTAAGACCACTCATTGCCTACCAGTTTGCATAATTCCCATTTATGGTCAAAACTCATAAATTTGGGATTTTAGACAGCAGCTCAGTCTGGTAGCACCCATAACCTGCCTTGGGCTACCAAAAACAAAGAGCTGGCATCACTGAATCTCTGGTCTGTTTATTTCTGTGAGTTAGGAAATGTTTCCCTAGGCCTTGGTAGCAGTGATCCTGGTTCTAACTGGTGTTTTAAAGAGGGAATTTCCTAGTTCTATTCTAAAGATTGATGGGGTTTCTCTGTGTCTCTGTAGGGGATGGAAAACCAGAAGGCTGAACGCCCACCTGTGCAGGAGCCGGTGAAGAAGAGGAATGAAGGCTCCAAGGAGCCCCAGGCCACATCACCTCCTAGCAAACGGTACTGAGCACTTTTGCCAGATGTGACAAAGCCCATGACATGCTTCACATGCCTCTTCCTCAGGCACATCTTTCTGATGGAGATGACCAGTGTCAAAGATTGTTTCCTTTCCCTACAAATGCTCTAGGATAAAAAATATCTATTTCTGCATTGTGTTGAACACAGCTTCTCTGGAGGGCTTTCCACAAATACTGGGCGACAAAAAGTCACCCATTGCTTGCAGTTCAGATGATCCAGTGCAGTGGCAAGGGCAGGGCTGTGGAGGCTAGGAGAGGGCCAAGTCTCTGCTGCCTGACTTGAGACAAGTAAATTCAACCAGGGTTTTTTTCATCCAAGTGGAGTCCTTTTTAGATGGGTGTTTTAATGAGAAGTCCCAGTCTAGAGGCAGGATGCCATTCCTCAAACAAGCAGTTCCCTTCCATGAGGTTTGGTCTAGCTGATTGTTGGTTTTCTTACCCTCAAACAGCAGTACCAAGTTTGAGTAGTAAGGAGCAAGACAATTCCTAAGCCATTTTGGTCAACAGGTATCTCAAGGTGGACTTTTTGTCTTGTGATTCCTGTCCTTCCTACAGTTTGCTTGATGGACAGCGTGTTTGGTTTATTTCCCCCTGTGCTGCAATCAGCATTTAAGACAGGAATTTGGTCCTTGCTGTCTCGTCATGCCAGTGGCAGAGCTACTTGTACTGTTTTCCTCTGACAACAGAGGGGGATTTATTTAGCTCTGTCATGCTCAGCAGTGGCAAGAAAGTGACCACATGCCTCAGTAGCATAGCTAGCATCTTCCCATTCTCATGGAAGAGGCAGGTTGATCCAGGAGGATTATTCCCAGTGGGTTTGTTACGCTGTGCATCTAGTTTCTAGGGAAGCAAATGAAATGTGAGCGTAGTTCTGGGATGTCTGATTTCTGTTTTTCTCTCTGTTACTGATTTTCTGGATCATTTAGCTATGCCCCTGTTCATCTGTTCAGATGCATCTGAGCTACTTTTGCAGATTGTCATGCCTGGTTGTAGAGACACTTCTCCAGAGTGATGAGTTTCCTTATTGTAAGACACACACATCCCGTATGAGGAGGCATTTAAACTTGGAAGCAGTGTCTCTCTTTCCCCACAAAGTAACGTGGCCTGTGTGTCTTAGAAGCCATCTGAAGATAGAGCAGATGCATCTCATCCTTGGTTTTCCTGCGTGAGCACTAGAAGAATGTGACTTGCAGATTGTTTCCCATAATGATTGTCATGAGGTCCACGTTGTTCTTCACTTCAGAGCCTCATGATTTTCTAGCTTGAAATCACATCATTAGGAAAGCTCCCCAAGATGTTTGGCTCACAATTAACTGAAGGGATTATCAGAAACAGATCCTAATTTGACTTTGTTTTCCAGGGCAAAGTCTGCCACTGGTGGACGCCGCCTACACCGTGCAAGAGCCCAGGTCACATTACCTGCATCTGTGGAAGAAAGGGAGCTGCTCCAGAAGCTTTACCATCTCCTGGAAGCCAAGGCGTTCCAGACACGGATGGAAGGAGTGGCACTCCTCCTAGACCTGTCCAAAACCAGACCCCAGCTGATCTCCACTAACATTGTCCAAGTATGTAGGATATCTTCATTGCTCCTTTCATTTAGCTCCTTTCCCAAGCCTGCGGAAGTAAAGTTAATTCAGTGTGTCTTGGCACTATATCCTGGCTGTTTGGGACAGACTGGCCCTTCTTATCCAGACAAATTAATTGAGCTCCAGGCTTCAGGACAAGTTATTTCAGTCCAGCTGTATTTTTCTGGCAGGTGCCTATTGCTGCTGTTCATCAGATGATGGTAGAATTTTCTGCTGGTGTAACCTCTGCTGTCTCCTACTCCCAGTTGGGTTAAGTGGAGGGAATTGAGCCATTGAAGACATGGCAATTATTTTCTAGAGAAAAAATGGGTTTGCATGGGGAAGAGAAGTATCAGGCTGGGTTGGTTTAAACAAAATGTTTTTAAAATGATACTTCTGTGAACTCCATCTTGTCTTGCACAGGTAAAACTCATTTCCATCCTCGTCCCTATTCCTCTTGGTAAAGATGGTGCTCACCCTTCTTGGGGGGCCTTTTTTTCTCTTTGGAAAGGAAGAAAACAAATAAGGACAGATCCATCCCTTCTCCTCCCTGTAGCTGCTTTTCCCCTTTTTCCAGAAAAGTGTGCCTGATAATGTGGCTGTCAAGGGACTGAACCTGCTGGAATGAGAGCTGTACAGCACATTATATTTCACAAGTCCACCTGTTAGTCAGAGCAATGGTCTGGATCCTGGAAGAGTTGATCTGAGCCCTGCCCTTCTCCAGACACAGGTTCTGAGACAGAGAAAATAAAACTTAGATCTCCTCCAGCCATAGTTTAGGCAAAATCATAGCTGCCCTCAATACTTGAGGCAACTGTATAAAAAACTGGGCATTGTAAACATCTGCTTCCATACTTGTAAAGCAAAGGTAGTCTTTTGAATTAATAAATGGAATTGATTCAATGATTTATAGGATGAGAGAAACACCATAGGAATTTTTCTGTCCCCACCCAAACCTCTTAAAAACAGATGAAAATCTTTCAAGCAGCATGAGGTTGTGCAATCATTCCAGTGAGTGGCCCACAGGAAAACAGTGAAAATGTGCAAGCAAGGGCTGACCTGAGAGAAAGGATCACTTTCATCTTTTAGATTCCTGAGTGCTCATTTCTACATCGCTTCTTCAAAAAAGGTCATTTTAATCAAGCTTTCATGTTGTTTGTTCTCTTCACAGATTTTTGATTATTTTGGCCTGAGAATCTGTGACACACATAAGAAAGTGAAGCAGAAGGCGCTGGAGGCGCTGGCAGAAATCATAGGACTCCTGCAGGATGCCATGAACCCATTGATGATCCGTTTGGTTGAAGGCATAACAAAGAACCTAAACTCAAAGGATCCTGGGGTTCATGCCGCAGCTATGACGCCTCTGGACCAATCTGTTGTGCATTTAGGTAAGGCTGAGCCCTGGCATGGACTCTCCTCACCTGTGTCTCTGTCTCTCCGACACAAGAGAACGCTGAGTGCCTTGGTAGCTGTTGCTGTCTGTGGAATGCTCCAGCTGACACCCACCAGAAGCTGTGCAGGTGCAGTCCTTATGCACCATCCCCAACTGGCTGGAATGTGCAGCAGCATTTCCCAACAGTCCCAGGAGCCCTTGGCTCTGTGCTGCTGGTCTGAAGAGCAAGTCCTGGACTACAGCTTTGCTGCAATTCAGAGGCAAAGGGGTTTTGGAGTTTGCTTGGGCCCCGTCTGACTTGCCAAATGAACAGCTTTGCTGTAGGCATGAAGGGACACCGGCCCATCAGAGCTTCTGCACAGCAGCCACCTGGAAGGCTCTACATTATAGGCAGTAGCTGCCTGTTTTCCACCTTTCTTCTTTGTCTTCTTTTTTCAAAGGGGACCATAGGATTCATCAAGTTCATTTCTTTATAACACATGGGTCAAAATCCATCTGTCAATGATGCCTTGTTCCACACGTTGTTTTGCATGGGACAAGAAGGAAATGGCAAATACCTACAGAGGCAAGGGCAGCTGTAAATTTTTCTGCCACACAGATTGATGTCAGGTCTGAAAATGCCACACTGGGGGAATATGGCTGAACAATGGAGTGTTGAAGAGGCAGGTCTTCAAGGGGAGTTTCCACTTTCTCCACCTCAGCTGCTCTGCGAAGTCATGGACTGCCTGACTCAGTGCCTTTCTGTGTCCCAAGTATGGGCTTCTTCCTTTTGGCTCTGGGATGCAGAACCTTTTCATTGCTTCCATGTGACTGAACTCTCAAGGACCCTGATGTGAAATGTTTTAACATAGCTCCTGATAGAGCAGACAACTTTGGATTTACAAATGTGAAAGGAGAGCTTTTCTTTTGGCATTTTAAACACCGACAAGTAGGCTGGAAGGAAAGAAGAAAAGGATTCAAAAATCAGCAGAAATGGACTTTATTGTATAAAATGGGGTTGCCCCTGCCCTTTCCCTCACCACTGTCCTCTCTCCTATGCCCTCAGAAGAGTGAACAGAAACGTGTGTTTCACTTGTAGATGAAGTATCACTGATGAAAGAGCTCTGCCACCAATGGAGACAACTGAGAGGCCAAGCTCTGCTGGATGTCACGGAGCGTATCACAGGTACGGCCTCCCCTTCTAAGCCAAGAGGTCTCCGAGGGAGTATTTACAGGGAATGCCAGTGAACAGACAGTAGAGTAGCTCCTCCACATCAGGAGGTGCTGAGCTCTCACTTGGGCCCTTCTCAAGTCCCATAGTGGCCAGTGTCTTTAATTGCATTTAAACTCAAATGAAGTCCCATTTTTGAATGGGTACCATAACCCTTTTCCTGCTTAGCCAAATTGGTTTTGGGTACTTTCAGGAGCTCTTTCAATGTTGATGACTGCTGGTGGATTAACAGCATAGAGGAAATGAAGTTTCTTCCACCACAGAATAGTAAATGGCTACTACATAACAGTTTGCCTGATCAGGAAACAAGACTGGTCTCCTGAGCGTTTCAGGTTTTGATCTTTCAGCCAAATCTGCCATGCAAGGAGCCTGTTGGTAGTCACTTTTTGTCTGTGTTTGATATAGTTCAGTTCAGAAAATGAGCAGAGAGCAGATTCCAGAGGCAATGTGAGAAAACCCTCGTGTTTTGGATAAATTTCAGTCCCCTGTGTAGCTTTTTTCTGTCTCTATGCCCCTATTTCAGTGCACGTTGTAAGAAGAAATGCTATTAACATTGGGAGGGAAAATGTCATTAAAATGTGGAGATGCTCAAGTGCCGGGGCAAATGCAAAGGGCAATGGGTCTGGGTAATTCTCCAAGACACCCTGAGGTTTGAAACAGCTCTTTGTTGGAAGCCACAAAAGCATTCTGCCAAAGACACCAGGCTAGTCTCTGGTGGTTCTCATCCAGCTGTCAAGTAGCAGCCATCTCTGGTGGGCTGGAGTTTTGAAGTGTGTTCTAATACTGCCCTTTGCTGTGGGCCACGGAGCAAAGGGGAGAGCCAGATTAGACTTTTGGCCCTTGACATCAAAGTTACAAAAATGGAATCATTGCTTTTATTAGAAATCTCTCAATTGCCTCTCTAGGGTGCATTTCCAAATCTTCTACGTGGGTTTAGACAACTTGTTAATGGAAATAGAAGGCTATTTGACGTTTCATTCATTGTTCATGCAGAAAGAAATTGTGCAATAATTGAGTAAAGGTACAAAGTCTGCCACAGGTACAAGGCTCTGGTTGGAGATATTAGTCCCGAGGGGTTGGTGGTTGTGTTTCAAGGATGATCAGCGGCTTTGCCCATTTCTGGGTTGTGGGGCTGTGTGTGCTGTTTCACTGATCTTGGCCCGAGAGGCTTCCAAGACGCAAGAGCAGAGGTAGATCCCTGTTTGCATGGAGGCTGTGGGTAAGCAGCTGTGTCGCTCTCCCGGCAGTGCTTGTGGAATGGGCTCATGCCAGGAGCCCTGAAGCGGTCGAGCGCTACGCCCTGCCCGTGCTCTGGTCCTGCCTGGAGAACAAGGCGCTGCCTGTGCGAAGCGCCAACGTCTGCGCTGTGGTCACCAAGCTGGCCTGTGCCCTCTGCGAGGCACTGGGCAGCCAGATCATTAAGTTTGCTGACAGCACACCTCCACATGTGCAGGAAAACCTCAACAGCCTTCTGGACTGGTGAAGGTTTGATGTTCTCCAGAAAGCGGACAAGTTTCTGAGCTGGACACCACCGGACGTGACTTTTCAGCTGTGCCAGAAATGACAAAATACTAAGGAAGGGTGTGCACCTGCCCCCGCTCTGTTATCAGCATTGCCCTTCCTAGTCACGACATGGGGGGCCATAAGCAACTGCAGACTGATGACAGGGTAAAGATGAAGTATGGATCAGCCTCAAGTGAACCCAGACAGAGGAAAAGGTGAAGACTAAGCATGGATCAGCCTGAAGCAACTGCAGACAGAGGACAAGGTGAAGACCAAGCATGGATCAGTCTCACACAGAGGTGAGATGGGAGCTGGGCCGCTCTCTGTTGGGAGGAAGGGTCTTGTGGCAGCCCAGAGAGGCTGTGCACATTGGCAGGGAACATTGGCTTGAATTACACAATGGCTGTACACATTGTGCCCTGCATGTGCCCTGCAATGAGCTGTGCTGCTGGCAGTGCCCCGTGGAGCTGTAGGGCTGCTCAGCTGTGGGGCAGGGAGAGCAGCAGCAGGGTGCATGTGCAGCTGAGCCATGGCTGGAGAGCACAGGGCTCTGGGCTCCCTGCTGTCCCAGGGCAGCCCAGAGGCCAGGCTGTTCCTGTGGCAGCTCTGTGGAAGTGGGGCAGGGTTTTCCTCTGGTCTGCTTCAAGTTGCAGCCAGCAGGAGCATGTTTCCCTGTGCAGCTCTTTAGAAATTTCCAAGGAATCTGTCCCATTAAATACGGAGCTTCAGATGCTTTAGGTTTGCATTCCAGGCTCTGTTAAACTTTGTGTCTCCACAGATACGACTGGCTACAGTCTTTCCAAGAAGTTTTCTCTGGACATTTCTGATATTCCCTTACCAAGAAAGTCCTTGCCTCCAGTCCAGAAATGCTCTTTCCTCCAAGATCAGGAAGAACCTGTAAACTGTCCAAAGAATGTTTCAAGAATAGGATTTAGGCTTTAGGATTATCAAGAATAGGATTCATTAAGAATAGGATTCATCAAGAAAAGTATTCATCAACAATAGGATTCATCAAGAATAGGATTCATCAACTATAGGATTCATCAACAATAGGAGTTAGGATTTTGGAATAGGTTTAGGCTTCATAGTTGCAGATGTATCTATGTTCTGATAGTTTTGAATAAATGTGTTTGATTGTATATTTAAATTTTGATGACATATTTTAATTGTATATATTTTATTTTGATGATTTAAAAAAACTTAAATGAATCAATTAAATTTAAATAAACCAAAAGAAGAATGTGACACCAGGATCTCCTGGAGATTATGGGAGTACAGTGTCTCACCAAATCCTTTCTTCACTGGGCCTCTCTTCTTCCTCTTTTGCCATGTTTTCTTTGTGTCACTTGTGCTGCTGTTTTTAACTTGTCATGACAACAGGGCCACACATTGACATGTTTGGGGGACAATGGATCCAAAAGATCCTGTATGGTCAAAAGTTTTCTACCTAGATGAGTTCTGTGCTCACCAAAGGCCTGAGCAAAGAAACAAAGAGAAGTGTGCCCAAATGCCAAAGCTTTGCTCCTTTGCCATCTCGCACAGAACTGGCTCACAGGTGTCTTCAATCACAATTTCATAGGTAAGAAGAGGTCGTGTATTTCACTGGGAAACGATGCACTGCTTTGGAAAAGTCATCTGTATATAGATTTACCCAGGCCAGCAGTCCAACTTTGTTGTTTGCAACTTGTTTGCAGAAGGATGAGTGGACTGGGAGGCCAATAACGAGTGACAAGGTTTCCTCAAACCTAAAGTGCAGCCTGTGTGCCATTCAGCCCAGAGCTGAGGGATCATTTGTTCCCATGGACCACTGCCTGCCAGGGTAATGAATTCCTGCATAGCTGGAACAAGCAATTCAGGATTCTGCTCCAGAATTGCTTGGTGGGCTGCATAATCATTGACAATACTCCCTATCCAGAAATTCTTTTGCAGTTTCCTTTCATAGTCTTTTGAAGCTTTTAAAGTTCACATTTCAATTTGCTTTGCCTTAAGGGAAAACACTTCCTGGGCCCAATGCATACTGCAAGCTCTTGACAGCAAAGTCCTCATGGTTGCCAGCTTCTGATGTTACAGAAGAAACTGCGTGTGAATGTGTTAATTAGGTTTTCTGATGGAAAAACTCTATGTCACATGGCTGCATGTGTTTGCTTAGCTATGAGTCTAGTCCTGGCCTAGTAAAGCCCAGGCAGGGTGGCATGTTGCAGGGAAAACAAGTCCGTGTGCTTATGGGGTTGCCATCAGCAGCAGAGTGAACGTGTGCTTTGGGGCTTTCTCTGGAGACACAATTAGGGACCTGCTCCATGCCACAATATTCTCTTAGATCTTTCTAAAATATTCTAAAAAGGGCAGTGAAACTTCACATCTCCTTGCAAAGCCACTGTTTGAATAGGGGCATTCTTGTCCCTCCTCAAAGCCACTGCTGTTGCAGACCAGAAACATGAACATCCACAAACAGGAACAATGCGAGGACCTCCAGCTGCTGCTTCAGAGCACTGGGAAGGCAGACCTGGTGTCTTGGTTTGAAAAGACAGGAGCCTGTGAAGGAAGGCAAAAGCCTCCTGTGAAATGGAAAAGGTAAACCCCCTCCCTCCGAATTATCACAACTTCAGAATTAAAAGGGCTCTCAGGCAAAGATATGGGAACGGGAATAACAGTTCTTTACTAGGAAGAAAAAAAACTAAATAACAATGTAATTTAGCACAAGCAAAAAAAAAAACCACTGGCAGAGTGAGAAAAACCTGACACCCTGAGAAGTCAGGGTGCTGATAGCAGTCCAGCCAAATGGTGGCTGCTCCTCCTGGAGCGGCGATCTGCAGAAGGGTGTAGATCCCTTCCGAAAATGCAGCAAAGGAGCAGCTGGGCCTCGGTTCCTGATTCCTCTCGGAAATCCAGCGAAGAAGGCTGTCTGTGGTCTCAGAAATGCTTGTTTTATGGTGGCAGGGATGCTTGGCTCCTCCCTCTGGGTGGAGCATCTCCCAATGGGATGATGTAACTAATCTTACCAGCCACAGTGAGTAATTCAATAGGCCATTAGCAGGAGATTATCTTCCTGGCAGTGTCATTGTTCTTGAAAGAGATAAGAAAAACTGCCTAACCCCCAACAGACGGCAAAAATAGAATACATGCTTATTTTACAAGCCAGGACACCTGGGTATTACTAATGTGAACACTTATTTAGCATTTCATTCTCCTTCACAATATCCAGATCTCTGGGTTTTTAGTTTCAGCAGCTGCTGGACTGGCTCTAGGGAAGAACAGTAAATGGGAAACAGCGACTGCCAGCCTTGCAGGGGTGGGGGAAAACCTGGAGTGTCTGCGTCGTCAAAAGATGAATGGGAAGAGTGTAAATGCCAAAGCCAAAGCTTTGTTAGGATAGCAGGATCAGTTCTTTACTGCATGCTTGCATGAAGGTCATGTGGGACCTCCTTTTTGTATCTCATGCAAAAAAGGAGGTCTTAATAATACCATGCTACTTAAACCCACATTGTGATGTAGCTCTGTAGTGGTTCACAATGAAGCAGATTGCATGCTTTGTCACTGCCAGCCCTGGTGATCCTGTGAGGACTGTAGTGTATGCTGTGCCTGTTTTACATCCAAGCAAAGCTTGATTTTGCTTATTAGTATAGAATAAATACAAGAATAGTAAAATGGACAACTAAACTGGCCACTTTGGAGGATATGCTCATGGTTTCACACATCACTCCTATACCGCATGCTCTCAAGGCTTGCACTCATCATGAAATATTTTAATAGAAAAACTCAGATCCCATGTTACATCTGAATAAAATTGCATCAGATCATCAAGAATTCTGCAGGCAGGAACAAGACAAAAGCCTTCTGACTCTCGCTTTAAGCTGTCCTGGATTTCTGCAGCTCTTTCTGAAAGCTGCTATAGGCAGAGTGTTTGTAGTTGTTTTTATGGGCTTTATGAAAGATATGTGGAACAGTCTGCAGGGCTCTCTGAGCAGAAAACTGCTTGTCCAAGCCCAGGGACATCGTGCTGGCAGAAGTGGAACGGCCCCGCTCCCAGCCCAAGAGTGTGAGCTGTGCCACGCTGGGCAGAAAAGACACGAGGGTCTCCAGCCCAGCTGATTCCCCTGCCGTGACCACTCCACAGAGCTCTGCCATTGGGAGAAAGTCCCAGATGCCAGACGAGCCACCGAACTTTCATCTCCTGCTGGAACTGCTCCATGACAGCTCCTGTTCTTCCTGAGGGAGAACCCGGAGCCATCTTGTGACGCGTGTCCTGGGGGGATTGTCCTCCGGCATTTTGGGCCTTTGTTCCAGAGGGGGGACAGTGAGGTCTGACAGTTTGATATCTAGAAGTCACTGGCCTTTTTTCTTTAGTTTTCATTTCCTGTTGCTGGAAGGGGATTGTTGGAACAGTTTAGAGGACACAACTTATTGTTTTAAGTTGTCTCAAACTGCGTGGGATAGATGGCTTCACACAGGAACATCCGCAATGCTGCTGAGGGGAAGGCACAGAGGGAGACAAACCCAATATTTCTGAGGGAAATTCCTTGGCACCAAACCAACCTGAGTCATCAAACAGTGCACCTGATGTTTCGAGACATGGGCCAAAGGGGAACCCTTGCAGTGTGTTTGGTCCAGGCCGGGCTATGCTCAAGGCAAAGGTGTGTCAGTGCACTTGGCTCCTCGTCTCCTCCTTGTGTCCAGCACAAACAGGAGCCCAGAGCTCCTGCAGAAACCATCACACCAGCCAGTGGGAGCAAACTTTTGTCCAGTGCTCACACAGAGCTGTGGGGTCCAGCACTGCACCTCACTGGGATGAGGAACTGTTCCAGCCCTCTTGGGAGGAGCTAAAAGGGGGTTTGGCTTTCAGATCAGCTCCTTCCCTGCTCTGGATTTGCTGCCCTGGTTGAGCTGCTGCTTGTGGCAACACTTGTTTCCCAGCTGCCAGCCCTGCTCTGCTGGCCAGCAGCCATTGCAGGAGCTTGTGCTAGTGACACTGAACCTTTCCGATCTTCCTCAGGAAAGCTCAGGGCAGAACTTGTCAAAAGAGCATTGCCTGGGTGATGCCTTTGACATTAAATCTTTCCTCTGTTCTCTGTGCCACACACAGTAATGATTTGAGGAAGCAAGTTTGCTGCTCCAGAAATTCCTTAAATCAGTCAGTTAAACGGTAAGAGAACACGATTTGGGATGTGTAATCTCACTTTAATTCATTGTGCAGAAAGCTACAGTGAGCTGTGTGTCTAACCTAAATGACCTTGCCACCAAGAACTTAGAAAAGTGGGAGAGATGGAATCAGGTGCACAGGATCTGCATTGTGATTCTCCCACAGGCCTGAGGACACAGCCCACTTCCACTGGGCCATGGCTTTTTATCCTACATCAAAACTTTGTGCTTCAGGTTGTGGTGGTGAATGCCCCCGGCCTTGTCCGGCCACACGGTGGCCTGAGAAAGGCTTGTGAGGCCTGGGCCTTGCTGAACAGCCCCTGGGCCCAGCTCCTCCTGAGCTTGTCAGAGACACTGAGCACTCCCAGGAGCTTGTGCTGTCTGACGAGCTCCTGGGGTGTCCTGTGAACAGCCTTGGAAACCACTTTTCTTGCCTCAGTGGCACAACATCCTTCTTCTCCCACTTTCAAAGACAGGCTGCTGACCCACAGTGTGGCCATGATGAAGCATTAACAAAACACCCAATATATAGAGACCTATCTTGCAAAGTTGCCTTAGCCAAGGTGCAAAGCTCCATTCTTGGAACAGATCATCCAACCAGAATTCATCATCCTCTTTAATTTGGGCTGTCAAATCTTTCAGTTTTGTACGCTTTTGTGAATGGATTCCGAATGATCAGACAGGTTCATACAACACAGTCCTTCAAATTCCTCACAACCATGTCCATGTGCCAGTAAAAGAAAGTCAATTGCTGCTCTGTTTGGAAGGGTAGCATGTCCAACACTATCAACATCGGTCAACATATCACTAATGGCAGAGGATGTGGCATTAGTTTGCTTGCTCAGCCAACACCCAACTCGATCTAATTGTTTCAAAGCCACTGCTGAAGTCAATTGGGGTAAAAATATACTTGCTGAAACCCTTCTTGTAGCTTTCCAAGGCATGAAATCACTCTGACAGTTCTCATCGTAATGATGAGCAGATCTTGTTTTCCTTTGTTTCCTTTTCATGACCGCTTTAGCTGAGGGTGCGATTACAGTGAGTATCCCAATGCCACAAGGGTCACCTTCAAGGTGTGCTGCAATGCCTTGCCAAGCCCTGTCTCCACAAATGAACCAATATCCCTTAGGCAATTGCCGGGGATGTAGGTCAGCCTCAGGAAGCACATCCCAACTGTTTGAAGAATTACACCAAAACCTCAAATTTCTATATGCAAAGTCATGGGGAGTAACATTGAAATTTGGAGGATCACCTTTTCGCCAAGCACTAGCTATGAAGGTAAAGCAAAAATCTATTGTTAAAGAACCAAGGATTTCCAATTCTTGGGGTTCAGAAGCTGACCTCTGAAGTTTTTTGGCCTAAAGGTTCCAATTCAGTGTGGGATTGTTTCCATTGTCAATTTCACCTGGCTTACCATTGGATTGTTTTTTGACTAAAGGCAACTCTTTTACTGGCACACCAACCAGACAGGTTGAGAAAGGTTTTTCTGGTTCCGAATTAGACAACCATATGGTATCTGAGCCGGCTGCCTTGGCTAAGGTCACCCAAACATTTGGTTTTGGTTGTTCCACAGGCAAATCTGCACGACAAAAAAGAATTAAAACCCACCAATACCAACATACAACTTGCATTTGCTTCATCTTATCCATGAGCTAAATTTTGGCAGAATCCTTACATATATATCCATTTCTAAAATTTTGCTTTCAACAAAAACAAAAACCCAAACTTTTGCCAAAAGTCAGCTCTACAAAACAAACATTTGACATACAATTGACACACTTATAAATAACATTAACACAAAGCCAGAATTTGCAGGTTCCACCGATGAACAAGGAACGTCAGGCGTGACCAGGAATCTCTGTGCTCGGCTCACATCTGCGTACTTGCTTCCTCGGTTCTGGGCTTGTCAACACGTTCTGGGGTGCGATATGGTTTGACATTTTTGGCTGGGACCCACCTAATTCCAGCACCTGTAGAGACAGAAGCATACCCTTTGCCCCAGGTTATTAATTGGAAAAGACCTTCAATTTGTCCAGATTCAGGGTTTCTAATTAAAACAGGTGGATTTTCTTTCAGTTTTGCCTGAGTGTTATTTGAAAAATGCCTAAAAATAGATGGATCAGGTTCTGCAAAACGAACTGTTTAGGAAATTAAAAACATACAAAGCTTTGTTCAGTCTCATCTGCGGTGTGACCTCTGCTCCCCCTCTCTGTTGATCTAAAATGCGTTTCAATGTTTGATGTGCTCTTTCAATAATTGCTTGGATTGTGGGAGAGTGAGGAATACCACAAACGTTGATGTGATCTTTTGCTTGAGCGAGTGTGGCAGATGCAGGCTCATTTATTCCTGTTTTTGGACTTGACTTAACTTTTAGTTCAGGGAGATTAAGACTCAGGCAATATAGATGGGGGTATTTCCTGCTGGATTTCTCAAGTGATGGAATGTAGGAAGGCCTTCCAGGTGGAAAGAAGTGACGGAGTGCCTGTCTCAGATGAAGAAAGCGAGGCACTGCAAGAAACCAGCATGCCAGGGAACTGCTGTCCTGGGCTCACGAGTCCGACTGACGGTGGTCCTGCAGGCCTTTGCCCATGCCTGCTCCAGCTGGGCCATCTGCAGCCAAAGCTGGAGGTGTGAGTGCAGCAAAGCTGCTGTCCAAGGAACGCAGCACAGCTGCTGTTGAGGCTGACTGTTGCCTGCAGTGTGTGGGGAGGATATTGCCGGCAGCAATTGCCCGAGAGATGCTTGAAGGCATCTCTGGACAGTGGGCTTTTGGGGGGGTCCTTCTACTTCTTGCTCGGGCGGTAAAGACTGTCCCAAGACAATGTTCTTCCCTTTGAAGTGATGAAGAGGAACCACTGAGCTCCTCACCCTTGTTCCTCTCCTCTGCTCTCCACAGCAGCTCCAGCTGCGCCTCTGCGCTGTCTCTCATGGGCCTCTCTGAGATAGCAGCAGCTCTGAGATAGCCACCTCCTGAGAGGGCAGCCCAAGGCTCTGTTCAGAAGAGAGCTGTGCCTCAAGCCTTGAAGCAAGCCTCACAAACTCTTCTCATATAGACACCCACACTTGCAGCCTTCCAGATGCACAACTGAGAGCTGTGGGACATATGCACGCTCATGCCCTGCAGTGCCCTTTCTGAAATGCCTCGGCTGCTTCTGAGGGAGCTGACATGCCACTGCAGCAGCAAAAGAGCTCTGGATTCAATGGGGTCCGGCAAAAAGCGTGCCTGGCATTTGCCTTGTGTGTTGCTCTGTCCAGTGGCCAGTGCCTTGGTTTGCCACCTCATCCCTGCTCTCTGCCACTGGGGCCGGGAGGGGCGGGCCCGGGGCTGTGGGGCTGTGCCGGCCCCGCTTCCCGGGCCGCAGCTCCAGCTGCCGCCGCTGCCTGGGAGCGGCCCCGCTCCGGCGCGAGGGCCGAGGCGCCGGTGTCGGGCCCCATTGGCCGCTGTCGTGTCGCCGCAGGAGAGCTCCCCGCCGTGTCCCGGCTGCAGAGAGCGGCTGCCGGGGCGGTTCGCCTGGGAGTCTGAAGCGAGCATGGCCCAGGCAGCGGAGCCGAGAAATAGAGACCGAAGAGACAGGGGCAGGAAGCAGAATGGAGAGACAAGGGGAGCAAAAGAGGGCCAGGGAACGGGGCTGGAGCTGCGGGAAGGGGCAGCAGGGACAGAGGAAGAGACGCAGAATGAGCAGGAGGGAGCAGGAGAGAGCGAACGCTGGGCTGGGGCGGGATGGAGACTGTTGAAGAAGCTTTGCAGGGACAACAAAATAGAGAGCGAGTGGCAAAGAACAGGGCTATAGCGGGCAAGCAAGGGACTGGCAATTGGCTAGAGCAACACACAAGGAGAAGCCCAGGGGCAGTTTTTGTATGCACTCCAGTAAACCCCGAGGTGTTTTCCTGCTGCAGTGGTCGCTGCCAGCCAGCGGCAGCAGCTGGGACTGAGGCCCGGCAAGCGGGGCCGGCACAGCCCCGCAGCCCCGTGCCCGCCCCTCAGGGCCCCGTGCACAATGGCGGCAGCAGGGGACGAGGAGGCCGCGGGCTGCGGGCAGCGCTGCCGCCCCGCCGGGCCACACGCCGCGGGCGGCTTCAGCAGCAGCACAGGAGCTCTGGGGACACTGGTGCCGCAGCTGGTGACGGGCCGCCGAGCAGCACAGTGGCGCGGAGGGCGGTAAGGGAGAGCCTGGGCGTGTGGCCCCTTAAGGAAAAAAGGAGGGCCGTGTTCATCGGTGCCTCCCCTGGGGCAGGAATGGAGGGCCCGAGATGGCGCTCAGAGCCAAGGCCGAGGCAGCTGGGCAGCCTGCCTGGGTCCTACGTAGGAAGGAGATGTCACCAAGACACCCTCCAGCCTGCTCTGGCCCTCTGCTCATTATGGGCTGCGGCCTTCACGGTGGGCAGTGATGTGTGCTTGATTCCAGAGGATGCCATGGGCCGAGTTTCTGCAGCTTGTCAGCTGCATAGGACTCTTACGAGCCTTGGAGAGAGACCCGAGGGGTGGAAATCTGTCAGTGCCTCTTTGCTTGCAGCTGGAAACACCTGGGGCTTAAGTGGTGCTTCAGGGACAACCGTACCAAAGGTGCTCTAGAAGGCTGTCCAAGAGCTTCTGAGCGTAGGTTGCCTGGCACACATAAGTCATGCACATTTATTTGCCAGAAGAGCTGCTCGGCTAAAAGGCCAGCAGTGTTACCTGATATCTGCAGCAACCAAGACATTTGTGTGTGTCCCATGGCGGTGCCTGATGGTGTCCGAGGACAAGGCAGAGGGAGCTCAGGGGCTCTGGATGACTGCTTGAGGGATCTGGGGCGCATGTGGTATTTTCTTCCCCCACGTGCAGTGAGCCAGACCCAGGAAGGCTCTAGAGGTGAATAGGCGGCAGCCCGGTGTTCCCAGCAACAGTGTGGGAGTTTGACCGTGGGTTACTCTACAGGACAGCAGGCCTGATGGTGGCACATGGGCTACATCTGCCTGAAAGGGAAAAAGGCTCTTGGCTCCAGAGTTAGCAGGGCTCCTTGAGAGAGCTTTAAGTAGCATTGGAAGTGGAAAAGGGAGTAAACCAGGCTGACGGGGGAGATGCGTCAGCACTGCACAGCCATGTTTGGGTGACAGTGGAGGATGGAAGCAGTGCTGCCATCAAAGGTCATGAAAGTGTAGCAGAAGTCATGGGAAAAGCAGGTTTTTGCCACAATTCTTTCAGACAAAAATACTGCCAAAGAAACACTCTTGAATTTGGGCTTTTTACAGCAGCCTTCATCCAGGTCTTCTTCTAGGGAATTTCTGAGGAATAAGACATGAGTGCCTCTGCATTCCCATGCACAATGCTGCCTCCAAAATACTCCAGCCCTTCTCCATTTGGCTCCTTCCATTCCTGTGCAGAAGAAGGAAATTCAGTAGAGGGGAGGTGCAGGAATTCACAGGCAACGTGGGCGTACATTGGGGCCTTCACAGCCATCACTTTGTTCTGAGGTCACAGAGCTCTGTTTGATGTCAGGTTCCAGAGCCCCACTGTGCTCTTCAGTGCTCGCTCTGGGCAACACTGCAGCAGCAGCAGCAGCAGCAGCAGAGTGTTGCTAGCAGGGGGGATCATGGTCCTGAGCCGCTACCTCCTGCTGCTCTTTCTCGTGGCCCTGACAGCCCAGAATGCCCAGAGTGCTCCAGCAGCTGGGCAGGGAGCAGGTAGGCAGGCAGGGGCCAGCACACAGCCCTGGCTGGCAGCAGCGGGGCCGGGAGCAGGGATGGCTGAGCCAGGAAGGCAGCACGGGGCAGGCAGAGGGGCAGAGGCTCCAGGGGAGGTGTGAGGGGCTGCAGCTGCTTTAGGGTGCAGCATGGAGAGAGCTTCCTAAGGAGCAAGGATGTGGGGAGGGTCGGGTCAGGCCCGGAAGCTCAGCACCAGTTCTCCATCACTCAGCAGTGGCTGTCCGTCCCTCCGCTCTGGGTGTCCAGCCTTCTGGCCCGGCTCCAGGGCTGACCCGCACACAGATCATGTGGGCACGCCACGGCTTTTCCCTTCATGTGGGAGCTGCCAGCTCAGTGTCCCAAGGGCAGCCAGACCCCCCTGCAGCTGTGAGGATGCAGACCTGCTTGAGCGTGCCCTAGCAGTGCCTTCCACATCCAGGCCTTGAGGTGTGCCCATCAGGGCAGTGCACGTGATGGTAACTTCTTGTGGGTGTTTGGTTGTAGTTGTGGACACAGAGAGTGCTCTTTCAGGCCCTGAGCGAGGGGCAGATACCGTGCTGACTCCGAGCTGGTACCTCAAGCGTGAGTAGTCAGTCTGTCCTGCCTTCACAAAAAGGAGCGCCCCTTTTCCCTGTTTTATTCACGAGAAAAATACCGTCATAGGTTAACGTGCTTTTGTAAATCTAACAATAGGGATGAACGATGACAAGGTTCCTGAAGAGTTCCCTGAAGGATTGCCGGATGTTCCAGAGGAGCTCCTGGCAGCCTTGCATGAAGCCCCATCTGGTTAGTATATCCCACTCTGTTAACCCTGGCAGCCGGGAAGCTGAGCTTTTGCTTCCTGTAGGCATGTGCTGTATCCTGGACAGGCAGAAGCACTCAGTCAGAGTCCTGCTGCAGGCCCACTCCATTTCACAGCTCCTGCAGGGAGCCCTAGAGATGGTCCAGCACAGCCTCCGCTCGCAGCTGTTCTTCCAGATGACTGCCAGGGGCTTCTCCAGCTGCTGCTGCAGTTGCAGCATTCCTGGCCAGGGCTGCTCTGTGCAGACATTGGCATCCAGATGTTGGGCAAAGGCCAGTGCTGAATTTGGGTTCGCCACACGCTCAGCACAGCATGGAGGCAGCAATGACATCAGAGCAAGCCTTGGCTGCCCCTTGCGAAGCTCAGGCTCAGGGACGGGTTGAAGCTGGAGTCCAAGGGTGAGGGGGAACCTGAAGGTACTCCTTCTGTGGGTCATTTGGTTAAGTCTTGGCTGGTTTGGGTCTGCACTTCTTGTTGCACTGCAGAAAATCCAGCTGTCGATTCCTCCTGTCTTGGGGGGGACAGCGGCCTCGTCAGCGCCGCTTGCCGGAATGCCCAGGCCATGGTACCGTGCTTGTGCTGAGGGGCAGTGGCTTCTGCTTAATGTGTGCAATGTTTTGTTTTTCTGAAGAGACAGATTCTGAGACTGTGCCGGAGACCTTAGCTGTGGAAGAAAGTGACAGTGTGCCAGGCTCACATGAAAAAAGAGAACCAACAGAGGACACCAGGACACTTGCTGAGCCTGAGGAATATTCAGGTGAGTGCTTGCTAGATGCTGTCTTGGGCAAAGAGCAGCATTTCTGCTGTATCCCTGCAGTGCTCTCCATGGGTGAATTGCAGGTGCCCAGCACGCAGCCCGGGCCTGCAGCCCGGAGGAGTAGATGGGGCAGTGCTGCTCCCTGGCACACACTGGGCTCTTGTGCATGAGAGCTTGATGGGATCCCTCTTGGTCCCTGATGCTAAGACACCAGAGCCAGAGGAAGCCATCTCTGAAGACAACATCAGATGTCAGTTCTGATCCACTAGCAGTGCCAGTCCTTGGGCAGCTGAAGCACACTGTGGGGTTATGCCTAGTGCAGAGCACAAACGCTGACTCTTGCATTGTCTCTTCTCCTGCCAGGGTCATCCGGTGGGCAAAAAGCCCAGACTGCTGGACACTGTGACCCGAGCAAGTACTACATCCTAGTAGGGACAGTAGCAGCCTCAGCTTTGCTTCTGCTTGGGGCAGTGTCTGGCTATCTAGTCATGCATCAGCTGCTGAAGAGAGACAGGTGAGTTATTAATTGCTGCCATTGGCAAGGAAGTCTTTGCAGCATGCAGGAGCGCCCAGGCGGCTCCTAGCAGGGCTCTGAGGAAACTGTGCTCCAAATTCCTATCTGTGAGGAGTCTTCTTGGAAATCTGTTTCTACAGGAGGAGCCAGGAGGACAAAGAGGCAACAGGACAGGACTGGGACTCTTCCTGGGAAAGCTGTGGTCAGCCTAGAGGTGAACCACAGTCAGGAGAAGGAGCAGGAAGCAGCGAGAGAGCCCAAGGCAACGGGTTCAGGGACAGCTGCCGCCTGTTTCCTGAGCTCTTTGCAGCAGAGCTCGCCCAGCTGCACAAGAACATGAGCGCAGACCCGTCACCTCTGCCCACCTGCTCCTTCTGTGCTCTGGCTGACAACACCTCTTCACGGGACCACTGGATTTCCCTGGAGTCACCTCAGCCCACAGCATCCTCTTGGCCCTCCTACCAATACCTGCAGGACTACTATCTGTTAGAGGATGAAGATTAGTGATAGTGATAGATGGTTAGTGATAGTGATAGCCATAAATAGTGATAGTGGTAGTGATTCTTTTAGTGATAGTGATAGGGACACTTGATATTAGAGGGTGGTGGTTGTTTTAATGATAGTGATAGTTAATATTAGAGGATAGTGATGGTTTTAATGATAGCGTTAGTTAATATTAGGGGATAGTGATTGTTTCAATGATAGCGTTACTTGATATTAGAGGAGGGTGATTGTATTAGTGATAGTGATAGTCATAGATAGTGATAGTGGTAGTGATTCTTTTAGTGATAGTGATAGGGATACTTGATATTAGAGGGTGGTGGTTGTTTTAATGATAGTGATAGTTAATATTAGAGGATAGTGATTGTTTTAATGATAGCGTTATTTGATATTAGAGGACAATGATTGTATTAGCGATAGTGATAGTTAATATTGGAGGATGGTGATTGTTTTTGTGATAGTGGTACATTTAGTGATAGTGATACTTGGTATTAGCAGACAATTATTGTTTTCTTGATCTTGATAAATAAATATTTTTCCAAAAGCAGTAAGTTCTTGCCTGGTGTGGCTGTTTCTGTTGGGGTAGAATGCACAGAGCTGGGAGCAGGGCTGGGGCTGTGACAGGAGCTCTGAGAAACTTGCACTGCAGTGCAGGAGCTGCTTGTGCCACCTCAGCCTGCTTTCCCAGCAGTGGCCGTTCACAAAGCTTTCCTGCACCAGCACGGGGACACGCTGGCTAGCAGTGACATGCAGAAACTTCTCTGGGAGCTCATTTGGGATGCTGCCCTGAATCAGGAAGGTCTGGGCAGAGAGGGAAAGATGTTCTGCGAGGGATGGCTGTCCAGCAGTGAGCACATCAAGAGACCCGAGGTGGTGACTTAGGTCGTGGCAGTCCCTCCCTGAAGAGCTTCAAGAGAGGAGCATCAAGGAGCAGAAAGCTGGAGCCGGGCTGTGTGAGAGGGGAAGGAATGTCCTATCAATCACAGGAGCCTTCTTAAAAATTAGATGGATAACAGCGACTATAATTATAATAAAAATTACAGTCTTGTCGCACGCAGTATGGGAAAAAAGCCCAGAGCTGGGATAGAACAGAGAACTTTTGTGGAGGATTTTGTGAACAGCTAGCTAGTTGACAAAGGTCACACTGATATAATACCGTTAGTTAAGCAAGAAGGAGATGAGGATAGGAGTCAGCGGACAGTGTCCAAACCTGGCAAGGGCACTGAGCCCTTGGTGCAACATCAGGATGGGGGAGAGGATGGTTAGTTAGAAATATGAAGAAAAGATGTGGACAGCTGCAACATAGTAGCCACAAGAATGCTAAGGTAGGTGTAGTTAGCTGATAAGTAACTAACCAATAATGAGCTCACCTTTTGCAATATGTATTGGCCTCATTAACACCAATATAAATGTATGTGCCTACCAATAAAGTTTTGAGATTTGCTGATCACTCATATTGAGTGCCGCATTTCTTCCGCCGATTACCACAAACTTTGATGTGATCTTTTGCTTGAGCGAGTGTGGCAGATGCAGGCTCATTTATTCCTGTTTTTGGACTTGACTTAACTTTTAGTTCAGGGAGATTAAGACTCAGGCAATATAGATGGGGGTATTTCCTGCTGGATTTCTCAAGTGATGGAATGTAGGAAGGCCTTCCAGGTGGAAAGAAGTGACGGAGTGCCTGTCTCAGATGAAGAAAGCGAGGCACTGCAAGAAACCAGCATGCCAGGGAACTGCTGTCCTGGGCTCACGAGTCCGACTGACGGTGGTCCTGCAGGCCTTTGCCCATGCCTGCTCCAGCTGGGCCATCTGCAGCCAAAGCTGGAGGTGTGAGTGCAGCAAAGCTGCTGTCCAAGGAACGCAGCACAGCTGCTGTTGAGGCTGACTGTTGCCTGCAGTGTGTGGGGAGGATATTGCCGGCAGCAATTGCCCGAGAGATGCTTGAAGGCATCTCTGGACAGTGGGCTTTTGGGGGGGTCCTTCTACTTCTTGCTCGGGCGGTAAAGACTGTCCCAAGACAATGTTCTTCCCTTTGAAGTGATGAAGAGGAACCACTGAGCTCCTCACCCTTGTTCCTCTCCTTTGCTCTCCACAGCAGCTCCAGCTGCGCCTCTGCGCTGTCTCTCATGGGCCTCTCTGAGATAGCAGCAGCTCTGAGATAGCCACCTCCTGAGAGGGCAGCCCAAGGCTCTGTTCAGAAGAGAGCTGTGCCTCAAGCCTTGAAGCAAGCCTCACAAACTCTTCTCATATAGACACCCACACTTGCAGCCTTCCAGATGCACAACTGAGAGCTGTGGGACATATGCACGCTCATGCCCTGCAGTGCCCTTTCTGAAATGCCTCGGCTGCTTCTGAGGGAGCTGACATGCCACTGCAGCAGCAAAAGAGCTCTGGATTCAATGGGGTCCGGCAAAAAGCGTGCCTGGCATTTGCCTTGTGTGTTGCTCTGTCCAGTGGCCAGTGCCTTGGTTTGCCACCTCATCCCTGCTCTCTGCCACTGGGGCCGGGAGGGGCGGGCCAGGGGCTGTGGGGCTGTGCCGGCCCCGCTTCCCGGGCCGCAGCTCCAGCTGCCGCCGCTGCCTCGGAGCGGCCCCGCTCCGGCGCGAGGGCCGAGGCGCCGGTGTCGGGCCCCATTGGCCGCTGTCGTGCCGCCGCAGGAGAGCTCCCCGCCGTGTCCCGGCTGCAGAGAGCGGCTGCCGGGACGGTTCGCCTGGGAGTCTGAAGCAAGCATGGCCCAGGGAGCGGAGCCGAGAAATAGAGACCGAAGAGACAGGGGCAGGAAGCAGAACGGAGAGACAACGGGAGCAAAAGAGGGCCAGGGAACGGGGCCGGAGCTGCGGGAAGGGGCAGCAGGGACAGAGGAAGAGACGCAGAATGAGCAGGAGGGAGCAGGAGAGAGCGAACGCTGGGCTGGGGCGGGATGGAGACTGTTGAAGAAGCTTTGCAGGGACAACAAAATAGAGAGCGAGTGGCAAAGAACAGGGCTATAGCGGGCAAGCAAGGGACTGGCAATTGGCTAGAGCAACACACAAGGAGAAGCCCAGGGGCAGTTTTTGTATGCACTCCAGTAAACCCCGAGGTGTTTTCCTGCTGCAGTGGTCGCTGCCAGCCAGCGGCAGCAGCTGGGGCTGAGGCCCGGCAAGCGGGGCCGGCACAGCCCCGCAGCCCCGTGCCCGCCCCTCAGGGCCCCGTGCGCAATGGCGGCAGCAGGGGACGAGGAGGCCGCGGGCTGCGGGCAGCGCTGCCGCCCCGCCGGGCCACACGCCGCGGGCGGCTTCAGCAGCAGCACAGGAGCTCTGGGGACACTGGTGCCGCAGCTGGTGACGGGCCGCCGAGCAGCACAATGGCGCGGAGGGCGGTAAGGGAGAGCCTGGGCGTGTGGCCCCTTAAGGAAAAAAGGAGGGCCGTGTTCATCGGTGCCTCCCCTGGGGCAGGAATGGAGGGCCCGAGATGGCGCTCAGAGCCAAGGCCGAGGCAGCTGGGCAGCCTGCCTGGGTCCTACGTAGGAAGGAGATGTCACCAAGACACCCTCCAGCCTGCTCTGGCCCTCTGCTCATTATGGGCTGCGGCCTTCACGGTGGGCAGTGATGTGTGCTTGATTCCAGAGGATGCCATGGGCCGAGTTTCTGCAGCTTGTCAGCTGCATAGGACTCTTACGAGCCTTGGAGAGAGACCCGAGGGGTGGAAATCTGTCAGTGCCTCTTTGCTTGCAGCTGGAAACACCTGGGGCTTAAGTAGTGCTTCAGGGACAACCGTATCAAAGGTGCTCTAGAAGGCTGTCCAAGAGCTTCTGAGCGTAGGTTGCCTGGCACACATAAGTCATGCATATTTATTTGCCAGAAGAGCTGCTCGGTTAAAAGGCCAGCAGTGTTACCTGATATCTGCAGCAACCAAGACATTTGTGTGTGTCCCGTGGCGGTGCCTGATGGTGTCCGAGGACAAGGCAGAGGGAGCTCAGGGGCTCTGGATGACTGCTTGAGGGATCTGGGGCGCATGTGGTATTTTCTTCCCCCACGTGCAGTGAGCCAGACCCAGGAAGGCTCTAGAGGTGAATAGGCGGCAGCCCGGTGTTCCCAGCAACAGTGTGGGAGTTTGACCGTGGGTTACTCTACAGGACAGCAGGCCTGATGGTGGCACATGGGCTACATCTGCCTGAAAGGGAAAAAGGCTCTTGGCTCCAGAGTTAGCAGGGCTCCTTGAGAGAGCTTTAAGTAGCATTGGAAGTGGAAAAGGGAGTAAACCAGGCTGACGGGGGAGATGCGTCAGCACTGCACAGCCATGTTTAGGTGACAGTGGAGGATGGAAGCAGTGCTGCCATCAAAGGTCATGAAAGTGTAGCAGAAGTCATGGGAAAAGCAGGTTTTTGCCACAATTCTTTCAGACAAAAATACTGCCAAAGAAACACTCTTGAATTTGGGCTTTTTACAGCAGCCTTCATCCAGGTCTTCTTCTAGGGAATTTCTGAGGAATAAGACATGAGTGCCTCTGCATTCCCATGCACAATGCTGCCTCCAAAATACTCCAGCCCTTCTCCATTTGGCTCCTTCCATTCCTGTGCAGAAGAAGGAAATTCAGTAGAGGGGAGGTGCAGGAATTCACAGGCAACGTGGGCGTACATTGGGGCCTTCACAGCCATCACTTTGTTCTGAGGTCACAGAGCTCTGTTTGATGTCAGGTTCCAGAGCCCCACTGTGCTCTTCAGTGCTCGCTCTGGGCAACACTGCAGCAGCAGCAGCAGCAGCAGCAGCAGCAGCAGCAGCAGCAGCAGCAGCAGCAGCAGCAGAGTGTTGCTAGCAGGGGGGATCATGGTCCTGAGCCGCTACCTCCTGCTGCTCTTTCTCGTGGCCCTGCCAGCCCAGAATGCCCAGAGTGCTCCAGCAGCTGGGCAGGGAGCAGGTAGGCAGGCAGGGGCCAGCACACAGCCCTGGCTGGCAGCAGCGGGGCCGGGAGCAGGGATGGCTGAGCCAGGAAGGCAGCACGGGGCAGGCAGAGGGGCAGAGGCTCCAGGGGAGGTGTGAGGGGCTGCAGCTGCTTTAGGGTGCAGCATGGAGAGAGCTTCCTAAGGAGCAAGGATGTGGGGAGGGTCGGGTCAGGCCCGGAAGCTCAGCACCAGTTCTCCATCACTCAGCAGTGGCTGTCCGTCCCTCCGCTCTGGGTGTCCAGCCTTCTGGCCCGGCTCCAGGGCTGACCCGCACACAGATCATGTGGGCACGCCACGGCTTTTCCCTTCATGTGGGAGCTGCCAGCTCAGTGTCCCAAGGGCAGCCAGACCCCCCTGCAGCTGTGAGGATGCAGACCTGCTTGAGCGTGCCCTAGCAGTGCCTTCCACATCCAGGCCTTGAGGTGTGCCCATCAGGGCAGTGCACGTGATGGTAACTTCTTGTGGGTGTTTGGTTGTAGTTGTGGACACAGAGAGTGCTCTTTCAGGCCCTGAGCGAGGGGCAGATACCGTGCTGACTCCGAGCTGGTACCTCAAGCGTGAGTAGTCAGTCTGTCCTGCCTTCACAAAAAGGAGCGCCCCTTTTCCCTGTTTTATTCACGAGAAAAATACCGTCATAGGTTAACGTGCTTTTGTAAATCTAACAATAGGGATGAACGATGACAAGGTTCCTGAAGAGTTCCCTGAAGGATTGCCGGATGTTCCAGAGGAGCTCCTGGCAGCCTTGCATGAAGCCCCATCTGGTTAGTATATCCCACTCTGTTAACCCTGGCAGCCGGGAAGCTGAGCTTTTGCTTCCTGTAGGCATGTGCTGTATCCTGGACAGGCAGAAGCACTCAGTCAGAGTCCTGCTGCAGGCCCACTCCATTTCACAGCTCCTGCAGGGAGCCCTAGAGATGGTCCAGCACAGCCTCCGCTCGCAGCTGTTCTTCCAGATGACTGCCAGGGGCTTCTCCAGCTGCTGCTGCAGTTGCAGCATTCCTGGCCAGGGCTGCTCTGTGCAGACATTGGCATCCAGATGTTGGGCAAAGGCCAGTGCTGAATTTGGGTTCGCCACACGCTCAGCACAGCATGGAGGCAGCAATGACATCAGAGCAAGCCTTGGCTGCCCCTTGCGAAGCTCAGGCTCAGGGACGGGTTGAAGCTGGAGTCCAAGGGTGAGGGGGAACCTGAAGGTACTCCTTCTGTGGGTCATTTGGTTAAGTCTTGGCTGGTTTGGGTCTGCACTTCTTGTTGCACTGCAGAAAATCCAGCTGTCGATTCCTCCTGTCTTGGGGGGGACAGCGGCCTCGTCAGCGCCGCTTGCCGGAATGCCCAGGCCATGGTACCGTGCTTGTGCTGAGGGGCAGTGGCTTCTGCTTAATGTGTGCAATGTTTTGTTTTTCTGAAGAGACAGATTCTGAGACTGTGCCGGAGACCTTAGCTGTGGAAGAAAGTGACAGTGTGCCAGGCTCACATGAAAAAAGAGAACCAACAGAGGACACCAGGACACTTGCTGAGCCTGAGGAATATTCAGGTGAGTGCTTGCTAGATGCTGTCTTGGGCAAAGAGCAGCATTTCTGCTGTATCCCTGCAGTGCTCTCCATGGGTGAATTGCAGGTGCCCAGCACGCAGCCCGGGCCTGCAGCCCGGAGGAGTAGATGGGGCAGTGCTGCTCCCTGGCACACACTGGGCTCTTGTGCATGAGAGCTTGATGGGATCCCTCTTGGTCCCTGATGCTAAGACACCAGAGCCAGAGGAAGCCATCTCTGAAGACAACATCAGATGTCAGTTCTGATCCACTAGCAGTGCCAGTCCTTGGGCAGCTGAAGCACACTGTGGGGTTATGCCTAGTGCAGAGCACAAACGCTGACTCTTGCATTGTCTCTTCTCCTGCCAGGGTCATCCGGTGGGCAAAAAGCCCAGACTGCTGGACACTGTGACCCGAGCAAGTACTACATCCTAGTAGGGACAGTAGCAGCCTCAGCTTTGCTTCTGCTTGGGGCAGTGTCTGGCTATCTAGTCATGCATCAGCTGCTGAAGAGAGACAGGTGAGTTATTAATTGCTGCCATTGGCAAGGAAGTCTTTGCAGCATGCAGGAGCGCCCAGGCGGCTCCTAGCAGGGCTCTGAGGAAACTGTGCTCCAAATTCCTATCTGTGAGGAGTCTTCTTGGAAATCTGTTTCTACAGGAGGAGCCAGGAGGACAAAGAGGCAACAGGACAGGACTGGGACTCTTCCTGGGAAAGCTGTGGTCAGCCTAGAGGTGAACCACAGTCAGGAGAAGGAGCAGGAAGCAGCGAGAGAGCCCAAGGCAACGGGTTCAGGGACAGCTGCCGCCTGTTTCCTGAGCTCTTTGCAGCAGAGCTCGCCCAGCTGCACAAGAACATGAGCGCAGACCCGTCACCTCTGCCCACCTGCTCCTTCTGTGCTCTGGCTGACAACACCTCTTCACGGGACCACTGGATTTCCCTGGAGTCACCTCAGCCCACAGCATCCTCTTGGCCCTCCTACCAATACCTGCAGGACTACTATCTGTTAGAGGATGAAGATTAGTGATAGTGATAGATGGTTAGTGATAGTGATAGCCATAAATAGTGATAGTGGTAGTGATTCTTTTAGTGATAGTGATAGGGACACTTGATATTAGAGGGTGGTGGTTGTTTTAATGATAGTGATAGTTAATATTAGAGGATAGTGATGGTTTTAATGATAGCGTTAGTTAATATTAGGGGATAGTGATTGTTTCAATGATAGCGTTACTTGATATTAGAGGAGGGTGATTGTATTAGTGATAGTGATAGTCATAGATAGTGATAGTGGTAGTGATTCTTTTAGTGATAGTGATAGGGATACTTGATATTAGAGGGTGGTGGTTGTTTTAATGATAGTGATAGTTAATATTAGAGGATAGTGATTGTTTTAATGATAGCGTTATTTGATATTAGAGGACAATGATTGTATTAGCGATAGTGATAGTTAATATTGGAGGATGGTGATTGTTTTTGTGATAGTGGTACATTTAGTGATAGTGATACTTGGTATTAGCAGACAATTATTGTTTTCTTGATCTTGATAAATAAATATTTTTCCAAAAGCAGTAAGTTCTTGCCTGGTGTGGCTGTTTCTGTTGGGGTAGAATGCACAGAGCTGGGAGCAGGGCTGGGGCTGTGACAGGAGCTCTGAGAAACTTGCACTGCAGTGCAGGAGCTGCTTGTGCCACCTCAGCCTGCTTTCCCAGCAGTGGCCGTTCACAAAGCTTTCCTGCACCAGCACGGGGACACGCTGGCTAGCAGTGACATGCAGAAACTTCTCTGGGAGCTCATTTGGGATGCTGCCCTGAATCAGGAAGGTCTGGGCAGAGAGGGAAAGATGTTCTGCGAGGGATGGCTGTCCAGCAGTGAGCACATCAAGAGACCCAAGGTGGTGACTTAGGTCGTGGCAGTCCCTCCCCGAAGAGCTTCAAGAGAGGAGCATCAAGGAGCAGAAAGCTGGAGCCGGGCTGTGTGAGAGGGGAAGGAATGTCCTATCAATCACAGGAGCCTTCTTAAAAATTAGATGGATAACAGCGACTATAATTATAATAAAAATTACAGTCTTGTTTCACGCAGTATGGGAAAAAAGCCCAGAGCTGGAATAGAACAGAGAACTTTTGTGGAGGATTTTGTGAACAGCTAGCTAGTTGACAAAGGTCACACTGATATAATACCGTTAGTTAAGCAAGAAGGAGATGAGGATAGGAGTCAGCGGACAGTGTCCAAACCTGGCAAGGGCACTGAGCCCTTGGTGCCACATCAGGATGGGGGAGAGGATGGTTAGTTAGAAATATGAAGAAAAGATGTGGACAGCTGCAACATAGTAGCCACAAGAATGCTAAGGTAGGTGTAGTTAGCTGATAAGTAACTAACCAATAATGAGCTCACCTTTTGCAATATGTATTGGCCTCATTAACACCAATATAAATGTATGTGCCTACCAATAAAGTTTTGAGATTTGCTGATCACTCATATTGAGTGCCGCATTTCTTCCGCCGATTACCACAAACGTTGATGTGATCTTTTGCTTGAGCGAGTGTGGCAGATGCAGGCTCATTTATTCCTGTTTTTGGACTTGACTTAACTTTTAGTTCAGGGAGATTAAGACTCAGGCAATATAGATGGGGGTATTTCCTGCTGGATTTCTCAAGTGATGGAATGTAGGAAGGCCTTCCAGGTGGAAAGAAGTGACGGAGTGCCTGTCTCAGATGAAGAAAGCGAGGCACTGCAAGAAACCAGCATGCCAGGGAACTGCTGTCCTGGGCTCACGAGTCCGACTGACGGTGGTCCTGCAGGCCTTTGCCCATGCCTGCTCCAGCTGGGCCATCTGCAGCCAAAGCTGGAGGTGTGAGTGCAGCAAAGCTGCTGTCCAAGGAACGCAGCACAGCTGCTGTTGAGGCTGACTGTTGCCTGCAGTGTGTGGGGAGGATATTGCCGGCAGCAATTGCCCGAGAGATGCTTGAAGGCATCTCTGGACAGTGGGCTTTTGGGGGGGTCCTTCTACTTCTTGCTCGGGCGGTAAAGACTGTCCCAAGACAATGCTCTTCCCTTTGAAGTGATGAAGAGGAACCACTGAGCTCCTCACCCTTGTTCCTCTCCTCTGCTCTCCACAGCAGCTCCAGCTGCGCCTCTGCGCTGTCTCTCATGGGCCTCTCTGAGATAGCAGCAGCTCTGAGATAGCCACCTCCTGAGAGGGCAGCCCAAGGCTCTGTTCAGAAGAGAGCTGTGCCTCAAGCCTTGAAGCAAGCCTCACAAACTCTTCTCATATAGACACCCACACTTGCAGCCTTCCAGATGCACAACTGAGAGCTGTGGGACATATGCACGCTCATGCCCTGCAGTGCCCTTTCTGAAATGCCTCGGCTGCTTCTGAGGGAGCTGACATGCCACTGCAGCAGCAAAAGAGCTCTGGATTCAATGGGGTCCGGCAAAAAGCGTGCCTGGCATTTGCCTTGTGTGTTGCTCTGTCCAGTGGCCAGTGCCTTGGTTTGCCACCTCATCCCTGCTCTCTGCCACTGGGGCCGGGAGGGGCGGGCCCGGGGCTGTGGGGCTGTGCCGGCCCCGCTTCCCGGGCCGCAGCTCCAGCTGCCGCCGCTGCCTGGGAGCGGCCCCGCTCCGGCGCGAGGGCCGAGGCGCCGGTGTCGGGCCCCATTGGCCGCTGTCGTGTCGCCGCAGGAGAGCTCCCCGCCGTGTCCCGGCTGCAGAGAGCGGCTGCCGGGGCGGTTCGCCTGGGAGTCTGAAGCGAGCATGGCCCAGGCAGCGGAGCCGAGAAATAGAGACCGAAGAGACAGGGGCAGGAAGCAGAATGGAGAGACAAGGGGAGCAAAAGAGGGCCAGGGAACGGGGCTGGAGCTGCGGGAAGGGGCAGCAGGGACAGAGGAAGAGACGCAGAATGAGCAGGAGGGAGCAGGAGAGAGCGAACGCTGGGCTGGGGCGGGATGGAGACTGTTGAAGAAGCTTTGCAGGGACAACAAAATAGAGAGCGAGTGGCAAAGAACAGGGCTATAGCGGGCAAGCAAGGGACTGGCAATTGGCTAGAGCAACACACAAGGAGAAGCCCAGGGGCAGTTTTTGTATGCACTCCAGTAAACCCCGAGGTGTTTTCCTGCTGCAGTGGTCGCTGCCAGCCAGCGGCAGCAGCTGGGGCTGAGGCCCGGCAAGCGGGGCCGGCACAGCCCCGCAGCCCCGTGCCCGCCCCTCAGGGCCCCGTGCACAATGGCGGCAGCAGGGGACGAGGAGGCCGCGGGCTGCGGGCAGCGCTGCCGCCCCGCCGGGCCACACGCCGCGGGCGGCTTCAGCAGCAGCACAGGAGCTCTGGGGACACTGGTGCCGCAGCTGGTGACGGGCCGCCGAGCAGCACAGTGGCGCGGAGGGCGGTAAGGGAGAGCCTGGGCGTGTGGCCCCTTAAGGAAAAAAGGAGGGCCGTGTTCATCGGTGCCTCCCCTGGGGCAGGAATGGAGGGCCCGAGATGGCGCTCAGAGCCAAGGCCGAGGCAGCTGGGCAGCCTGCCTGGGTCCTACGTAGGAAGGAGATGTCACCAAGACACCCTCCAGCCTGCTCTGGCCCTCTGCTCATTATGGGCTGCGGCCTTCACGGTGGGCAGTGATGTGTGCTTGATTCCAGAGGATGCCATGGGCCGAGTTTCTGCAGCTTGTCAGCTGCATAGGACTCTTACGAGCCTTGGAGAGAGACCCGAGGGGTGGAAATCTGTCAGTGCCTCTTTGCTTGCAGCTGGAAACACCTGGGGCTTAAGTGGTGCTTCAGGGACAACCGTACCAAAGGTGCTCTAGAAGGCTGTCCAAGAGCTTCTGAGCGTAGGTTGCCTGGCACACATAAGTCATGCACATTTATTTGCCAGAAGAGCTGCTCGGCTAAAAGGCCAGCAGTGTTACCTGATATCTGCAGCAACCAAGACATTTGTGTGTGTCCCATGGCGGTGCCTGATGGTGTCCGAGGACAAGGCAGAGGGAGCTCAGGGGCTCTGGATGACTGCTTGAGGGATCTGGGGCGCATGTGGTATTTTCTTCCCCCACGTGCAGTGAGCCAGACCCAGGAAGGCTCTAGAGGTGAATAGGCGGCAGCCCGGTGTTCCCAGCAACAGTGTGGGAGTTTGACCGTGGGTTACTCTACAGGACAGCAGGCCTGATGGTGGCACATGGGCTACATCTGCCTGAAAGGGAAAAAGGCTCTTGGCTCCAGAGTTAGCAGGGCTCCTTGAGAGAGCTTTAAGTAGCATTGGAAGTGGAAAAGGGAGTAAACCAGGCTGACGGGGGAGATGCGTCAGCACTGCACAGCCATGTTTGGGTGACAGTGGAGGATGGAAGCAGTGCTGCCATCAAAGGTCATGAAAGTGTAGCAGAAGTCATGGGAAAAGCAGGTTTTTGCCACAATTCTTTCAGACAAAAATACTACCAAAGAAACACTCTTGAATTTGGCTTTTTACAGCAGCCTTCATCCAGGTCTTCTTCTAGGGAATTTCTGAGGAATAAGACATGAGTGCCTCTGCATTCCCATGCACAATGCTGCCTCCAAAATACTCCAGCCCTTCTCCATTTGGCTCCTTCCATTCCTGTGCAGAAGAAGGAAATTCAGTAGAGGGGAGGTGCAGGAATTCACAGGCAACGTGGGCGTACATTGGGGCCTTCACAGCCATCACTTTGTTCTGAGGTCACAGAGCTCTGTTTGATGTCAGGTTCCAGAGCCCCACTGTGCTCTTCAGTGCTCGCTCTGGGCAACACTGCAGCAGCAGCAGCAGCAGCAGCAGAGTGTTGCTAGCAGGGGGGATCATGGTCCTGAGCCGCTACCTCCTGCTGCTCTTTCTCGTGGCCCTGCCAGCCCAGAATGCCCAGAGTGCTCCAGCAGCTGGGCAGGGAGCAGGTAGGCAGGCAGGGGCCAGCACACAGCCCTGGCTGGCAGCAGCGGGGCCGGGAGCAGGGATGGCTGAGCCAGGAAGGCAGCACGGGGCAGGCAGAGGGGCAGAGGCTCCAGGGGAGGTGTGAGGGGCTGCAGCTGCTTTAGGGTGCAGCATGGAGAGAGCTTCCTAAGGAGCAAGGATGTGGGGAGGGTCGGGTCAGGCCCGGAAGCTCAGCACCAGTTCTCCATCACTCAGCAGTGGCTGTCCGTCCCTCCGCTCTGGGTGTCCAGCCTTCTGGCCCGGCTCCAGGGCTGACCCGCACACAGATCATGTGGGCACGCCACGGCTTTTCCCTTCATGTGGGAGCTGCCAGCTCAGTGTCCCAAGGGCAGCCAGACCCCCCTGCAGCTGTGAGGATGCAGACCTGCTTGAGCGTGCCCTAGCAGTGCCTTCCACATCCAGGCCTTGAGGTGTGCCCATCAGGGCAGTGCACGTGATGGTAACTTCTTGTGGGTGTTTGGTTGTAGTTGTGGACACAGAGAGTGCTCTTTCAGGCCCTGAGCGAGGGGCAGATACCGTGCTGACTCCGAGCTGGTACCTCAAGCGTGAGTAGTCAGTCTGTCCTGCCTTCACAAAAAGGAGCGCCCCTTTTCCCTGTTTTATTCACGAGAAAAATACCGTCATAGGTTAACGTGCTTTTGTAAATCTAACAATAGGGATGAACGATGACAAGGTTCCTGAAGAGTTCCCTGAAGGATTGCCGGATGTTCCAGAGGAGCTCCTGGCAGCCTTGCATGAAGCCCCATCTGGTTAGTATATCCCACTCTGTTAACCCTGGCAGCCGGGAAGCTGAGCTTTTGCTTCCTGTAGGCATGTGCTGTATCCTGGACAGGCAGAAGCACTCAGTCAGAGTCCTGCTGCAGGCCCACTCCATTTCACAGCTCCTGCAGGGAGCCCTAGAGATGGTCCAGCACAGCCTCCGCTCGCAGCTGTTCTTCCAGATGACTGCCAGGGGCTTCTCCAGCTGCTGCTGCAGTTGCAGCATTCCTGGCCAGGGCTGCTCTGTGCAGACATTGGCATCCAGATGTTGGGCAAAGGCCAGTGCTGAATTTGGGTTCGCCACACGCTCAGCACAGCATGGAGGCAGCAATGACATCAGAGCAAGCCTTGGCTGCCCCTTGCGAAGCTCAGGCTCAGGGACGGGTTGAAGCTGGAGTCCAAGGGTGAGGGGGAACCTGAAGGTACTCCTTCTGTGGGTCATTTGGTTAAGTCTTGGCTGGTTTGGGTCTGCACTTCTTGTTGCACTGCAGAAAATCCAGCTGTCGATTCCTTCTGTCTTGGGGGGGACAGCGGCCTCGTCAACGCCGCTTGCCGGAATGCCCAGGCCATGGTACCGTGCTTGTGCTGAGGGGCAGTGGCTTCTGCTTAATGTGTGCAATGTTTTGTTTTTCTGAAGAGACAGATTCTGAGACTGTGCCGGAGACCTTAGCTGTGGAAGAAAGTGACAGTGTGCCAGGCTCACATGAAAAAAGAGAACCAACAGAGGACACCAGGACACTTGCTGAGCCTGAGGAATATTCAGGTGAGTGCTTGCTAGATGCTGTCTTGGGCAAAGAGCAGCATTTCTGCTGTATCCCTGCAGTGCTCTCCATGGGTGAATTGCAGGTGCCCAGCACGCAGCCCGGGCCTGCAGCCCGGAGGAGTAGATGGGGCAGTGCTGCTCCCTGGCACACACTGGGCTCTTGTGCATGAGAGCTTGATGGGATCCCTCTTGGTCCCTGATGCTAAGACACCAGAGCCAGAGGAAGCCATCTCTGAAGACAACATCAGATGTCAGTTCTGATCCACTAGCAGTGCCAGTCCTTGGGCAGCTGAAGCACACTGTGGGGTTATGCCTAGTGCAGAGCACAAACGCTGACTCTTGCATTGTCTCTTCTCCTGCCAGGGTCATCCGGTGGGCAAAAAGCCCAGACTGCTGGACACTGTGACCCGAGCAAGTACTACATCCTAGTAGGGACAGTAGCAGCCTCAGCTTTGCTTCTGCTTGGGGCAGTGTCTGGCTATCTAGTCATGCATCAGCTGCTGAAGAGAGACAGGTGAGTTATTAATTGCTGCCATTGGCAAGGAAGTCTTTGCAGCATGCAGGAGCGCCCAGGCGGCTCCTAGCAGGGCTCTGAGGAAACTGTGCTCCAAATTCCTATCTGTGAGGAGTCTTCTTGGAAATCTGTTTCTACAGGAGGAGCCAGGAGGACAAAGAGGCAACAGGACAGGACTGGGACTCTTCCTGGGAAAGCTGTGGTCAGCCTAGAGGTGAACCACAGTCAGGAGAAGGAGCAGGAAGCAGCGAGAGAGCCCAAGGCAACGGGTTCAGGGACAGCTGCCGCCTGTTTCCTGAGCTCTTTGCAGCAGAGCTCGCCCAGCTGCACAAGAACATGAGCGCAGACCCGTCACCTCTGCCCACCTGCTCCTTCTGTGCTCTGGCTGACAACACCTCTTCACGGGACCACTGGATTTCCCTGGAGTCACCTCAGCCCACAGCATCCTCTTGGCCCTCCTACCAATACCTGCAGGACTACTATCTGTTAGAGGATGAAGATTAGTGATAGTGATAGATGGTTAGTGATAGTGATAGCCATAAATAGTGATAGTGGTAGTGATTCTTTTAGTGATAGTGATAGGGACACTTGATATTAGAGGGTGGTGGTTGTTTTAATGATAGTGATAGTTAATATTAGAGGATAGTGATGGTTTTAATGATAGCGTTAGTTAATATTAGGGGATAGTGATTGTTTCAATGATAGCGTTACTTGATATTAGAGGAGGGTGATTGTATTAGTGATAGTGATAGTCATAGATAGTGATAGTGGTAGTGATTCTTTTAGTGATAGTGATAGGGATACTTGATATTAGAGGGTGGTGGTTGTTTTAATGATAGTGATAGTTAATATTAGAGGATAGTGATTGTTTTAATGATAGCGTTATTTGATATTAGAGGACAATGATTGTATTAGCGATAGTGATAGTTAATATTGGAGGATGGTGATTGTTTTTGTGATAGTGGTACATTTAGTGATAGTGATACTTGGTATTAGCAGACAATTATTGTTTTCTTGATCTTGATAAATAAATATTTTTCCAAAAGCAGTAAGTTCTTGCCTGGTGTGGCTGTTTCTGTTGGGGTAGAATGCACAGAGCTGGGAGCAGGGCTGGGGCTGTGACAGGAGCTCTGAGAAACTTGCACTGCAGTGCAGGAGCTGCTTGTGCCACCTCAGCCTGCTTTCCCAGCAGTGGCCGTTCACAAAGCTTTCCTGCACCAGCACGGGGACACGCTGGCTAGCAGTGACATGCAGAAACTTCTCTGGGAGCTCATTTGGGATGCTGCCCTGAATCAGGAAGGTCTGGGCAGAGAGGGAAAGATGTTCTGCGAGGGATGGCTGTCCAGCAGTGAGCACATCAAGAGACCCAAGGTGGTGACTTAGGTCGTGGCAGTCCCTCCCCGAAGAGCTTCAAGAGAGGAGCATCAAGGAGCAGAAAGCTGGAGCCGGGCTGTGTGAGAGGGGAAGGAATGTCCTATCAATCACAGGAGCCTTCTTAAAAATTAGATGGATAACAGCGACTATAATTATAATAAAAATTACAGTCTTGTTTCACGCAGTATGGGAAAAAAGCCCAGAGCTGGAATAGAACAGAGAACTTTTGTGGAGGATTTTGTGAACAGCTAGCTAGTTGACAAAGGTCACACTGATATAATACCGTTAGTTAAGCAAGAAGGAGATGAGGATAGGAGTCAGCGGACAGTGTCCAAACCTGGCAAGGGCACTGAGCCCTTGGTGCCACATCAGGATGGGGGAGAGGATGGTTAGTTAGAAATATGAAGAAAAGATGTGGACAGCTGCAACATAGTAGCCACAAGAATGCTAAGGTAGGTGTAGTTAGCTGATAAGTAACTAACCAATAATGAGCTCACCTTTTGCAATATGTATTGGCCTCATTAACACCAATATAAATGTATGTGCCTACCAATAAAGTTTTGAGATTTGCTGATCACTCATATTGAGTGCCGCATTTCTTCCGCCGATTACCACAAACGTTGATGTGATCTTTTGCTTGAGCGAGTGTGGCAGATGCAGGCTCATTTATTCCTGTTTTTGGACTTGACTTAACTTTTAGTTCAGGGAGATTAAGACTCAGGCAATATAGATGGGGGTATTTCCTGCTGGATTTCTCAAGTGATGGAATGTAGGAAGGCCTTCCAGGTGGAAAGAAGTGACGGAGTGCCTGTCTCAGATGAAGAAAGCGAGGCACTGCAAGAAACCAGCATGCCAGGGAACTGCTGTCCTGGGCTCACGAGTCCGACTGACGGTGGTCCTGCAGGCCTTTGCCCATGCCTGCTCCAGCTGGGCCATCTGCAGCCAAAGCTGGAGGTGTGAGTGCAGCAAAGCTGCTGTCCAAGGAACGCAGCACAGCTGCTGTTGAGGCTGACTGTTGCCTGCAGTGTGTGGGGAGGATATTGCCGGCAGCAATTGCCCGAGAGATGCTTGAAGGCATCTCTGGACAGTGGGCTTTTGGGGGGGTCCTTCTACTTCTTGCTCGGGCGGTAAAGACTGTCCCAAGACAATGCTCTTCCCTTTGAAGTGATGAAGAGGAACCACTGAGCTCCTCACCCTTGTTCCTCTCCTCTGCTCTCCACAGCAGCTCCAGCTGCGCCTCTGCGCTGTCTCTCATGGGCCTCTCTGAGATAGCAGCAGCTCTGAGATAGCCACCTCCTGAGAGGGCAGCCCAAGGCTCTGTTCAGAAGAGAGCTGTGCCTCAAGCCTTGAAGCAAGCCTCACAAACTCTTCTCATATAGACACCCACACTTGCAGCCTTCCAGATGCACAACTGAGAGCTGTGGGACATATGCACGCTCATGCCCTGCAGTGCCCTTTCTGAAATGCCTCGGCTGCTTCTGAGGGAGCTGACATGCCACTGCAGCAGCAAAAGAGCTCTGGATTCAATGGGGTCCGGCAAAAAGCGTGCCTGGCATTTGCCTTGTGTGTTGCTCTGTCCAGTGGCCAGTGCCTTGGTTTGCCACCTCATCCCTGCTCTCTGCCACTGGGGCCGGGAGGGGCGGGCCCGGGGCTGTGGGGCTGTGCCGGCCCCGCTTCCCGGGCCGCAGCTCCAGCTGCCGCCGCTGCCTGGGAGCGGCCCCGCTCCGGCGCGAGGGCCGAGGCGCCGGTGTCGGGCCCCATTGGCCGCTGTCGTGTCGCCGCAGGAGAGCTCCCCGCCGTGTCCCGGCTGCAGAGAGCGGCTGCCGGGGCGGTTCGCCTGGGAGTCTGAAGCGAGCATGGCCCAGGCAGCGGAGCCGAGAAATAGAGACCGAAGAGACAGGGGCAGGAAGCAGAATGGAGAGACAAGGGGAGCAAAAGAGGGCCAGGGAACGGGGCTGGAGCTGCGGGAAGGGGCAGCAGGGACAGAGGAAGAGACGCAGAATGAGCAGGAGGGAGCAGGAGAGAGCGAACGCTGGGCTGGGGCGGGATGGAGACTGTTGAAGAAGCTTTGCAGGGACAACAAAATAGAGAGCGAGTGGCAAAGAACAGGGCTATAGCGGGCAAGCAAGGGACTGGCAATTGGCTAGAGCAACACACAAGGAGAAGCCCAGGGGCAGTTTTTGTATGCACTCCAGTAAACCCCGAGGTGTTTTCCTGCTGCAGTGGTCGCTGCCAGCCAGCGGCAGCAGCTGGGGCTGAGGCCCGGCAAGCGGGGCCGGCACAGCCCCGCAGCCCCGTGCCCGCCCCTCAGGGCCCCGTGCACAATGGCGGCAGCAGGGGACGAGGAGGCCGCGGGCTGCGGGCAGCGCTGCCGCCCCGCCGGGCCACACGCCGCGGGCGGCTTCAGCAGCAGCACAGGAGCTCTGGGGACACTGGTGCCGCAGCTGGTGACGGGCCGCCGAGCAGCACAGTGGCGCGGAGGGCGGTAAGGGAGAGCCTGGGCGTGTGGCCCCTTAAGGAAAAAAGGAGGGCCGTGTTCATCGGTGCCTCCCCTGGGGCAGGAATGGAGGGCCCGAGATGGCGCTCAGAGCCAAGGCCGAGGCAGCTGGGCAGCCTGCCTGGGTCCTACGTAGGAAGGAGATGTCACCAAGACACCCTCCAGCCTGCTCTGGCCCTCTGCTCATTATGGGCTGCGGCCTTCACGGTGGGCAGTGATGTGTGCTTGATTCCAGAGGATGCCATGGGCCGAGTTTCTGCAGCTTGTCAGCTGCATAGGACTCTTACGAGCCTTGGAGAGAGACCCGAGGGGTGGAAATCTGTCAGTGCCTCTTTGCTTGCAGCTGGAAACACCTGGGGCTTAAGTGGTGCTTCAGGGACAACCGTACCAAAGGTGCTCTAGAAGGCTGTCCAAGAGCTTCTGAGCGTAGGTTGCCTGGCACACATAAGTCATGCACATTTATTTGCCAGAAGAGCTGCTCGGCTAAAAGGCCAGCAGTGTTACCTGATATCTGCAGCAACCAAGACATTTGTGTGTGTCCCATGGCGGTGCCTGATGGTGTCCGAGGACAAGGCAGAGGGAGCTCAGGGGCTCTGGATGACTGCTTGAGGGATCTGGGGCGCATGTGGTATTTTCTTCCCCCACGTGCAGTGAGCCAGACCCAGGAAGGCTCTAGAGGTGAATAGGCGGCAGCCCGGTGTTCCCAGCAACAGTGTGGGAGTTTGACCGTGGGTTACTCTACAGGACAGCAGGCCTGATGGTGGCACATGGGCTACATCTGCCTGAAAGGGAAAAAGGCTCTTGGCTCCAGAGTTAGCAGGGCTCCTTGAGAGAGCTTTAAGTAGCATTGGAAGTGGAAAAGGGAGTAAACCAGGCTGACGGGGGAGATGCGTCAGCACTGCACAGCCATGTTTGGGTGACAGTGGAGGATGGAAGCAGTGCTGCCATCAAAGGTCATGAAAGTGTAGCAGAAGTCATGGGAAAAGCAGGTTTTTGCCACAATTCTTTCAGACAAAAATACTACCAAAGAAACACTCTTGAATTTGGCTTTTTACAGCAGCCTTCATCCAGGTCTTCTTCTAGGGAATTTCTGAGGAATAAGACATGAGTGCCTCTGCATTCCCATGCACAATGCTGCCTCCAAAATACTCCAGCCCTTCTCCATTTGGCTCCTTCCATTCCTGTGCAGAAGAAGGAAATTCAGTAGAGGGGAGGTGCAGGAATTCACAGGCAACGTGGGCGTACATTGGGGCCTTCACAGCCATCACTTTGTTCTGAGGTCACAGAGCTCTGTTTGATGTCAGGTTCCAGAGCCCCACTGTGCTCTTCAGTGCTCGCTCTGGGCAACACTGCAGCAGCAGCAGCAGCAGCAGCAGAGTGTTGCTAGCAGGGGGGATCATGGTCCTGAGCCGCTACCTCCTGCTGCTCTTTCTCGTGGCCCTGCCAGCCCAGAATGCCCAGAGTGCTCCAGCAGCTGGGCAGGGAGCAGGTAGGCAGGCAGGGGCCAGCACACAGCCCTGGCTGGCAGCAGCGGGGCCGGGAGCAGGGATGGCTGAGCCAGGAAGGCAGCACGGGGCAGGCAGAGGGGCAGAGGCTCCAGGGGAGGTGTGAGGGGCTGCAGCTGCTTTAGGGTGCAGCATGGAGAGAGCTTCCTAAGGAGCAAGGATGTGGGGAGGGTCGGGTCAGGCCCGGAAGCTCAGCACCAGTTCTCCATCACTCAGCAGTGGCTGTCCGTCCCTCCGCTCTGGGTGTCCAGCCTTCTGGCCCGGCTCCAGGGCTGACCCGCACACAGATCATGTGGGCACGCCACGGCTTTTCCCTTCATGTGGGAGCTGCCAGCTCAGTGTCCCAAGGGCAGCCAGACCCCCCTGCAGCTGTGAGGATGCAGACCTGCTTGAGCGTGCCCTAGCAGTGCCTTCCACATCCAGGCCTTGAGGTGTGCCCATCAGGGCAGTGCACGTGATGGTAACTTCTTGTGGGTGTTTGGTTGTAGTTGTGGACACAGAGAGTGCTCTTTCAGGCCCTGAGCGAGGGGCAGATACCGTGCTGACTCCGAGCTGGTACCTCAAGCGTGAGTAGTCAGTCTGTCCTGCCTTCACAAAAAGGAGCGCCCCTTTTCCCTGTTTTATTCACGAGAAAAATACCGTCATAGGTTAACGTGCTTTTGTAAATCTAACAATAGGGATGAACGATGACAAGGTTCCTGAAGAGTTCCCTGAAGGATTGCCGGATGTTCCAGAGGAGCTCCTGGCAGCCTTGCATGAAGCCCCATCTGGTTAGTATATCCCACTCTGTTAACCCTGGCAGCCGGGAAGCTGAGCTTTTGCTTCCTGTAGGCATGTGCTGTATCCTGGACAGGCAGAAGCACTCAGTCAGAGTCCTGCTGCAGGCCCACTCCATTTCACAGCTCCTGCAGGGAGCCCTAGAGATGGTCCAGCACAGCCTCCGCTCGCAGCTGTTCTTCCAGATGACTGCCAGGGGCTTCTCCAGCTGCTGCTGCAGTTGCAGCATTCCTGGCCAGGGCTGCTCTGTGCAGACATTGGCATCCAGATGTTGGGCAAAGGCCAGTGCTGAATTTGGGTTCGCCACACGCTCAGCACAGCATGGAGGCAGCAATGACATCAGAGCAAGCCTTGGCTGCCCCTTGCGAAGCTCAGGCTCAGGGACGGGTTGAAGCTGGAGTCCAAGGGTGAGGGGGAACCTGAAGGTACTCCTTCTGTGGGTCATTTGGTTAAGTCTTGGCTGGTTTGGGTCTGCACTTCTTGTTGCACTGCAGAAAATCCAGCTGTCGATTCCTTCTGTCTTGGGGGGGACAGCGGCCTCGTCAACGCCGCTTGCCGGAATGCCCAGGCCATGGTACCGTGCTTGTGCTGAGGGGCAGTGGCTTCTGCTTAATGTGTGCAATGTTTTGTTTTTCTGAAGAGACAGATTCTGAGACTGTGCCGGAGACCTTAGCTGTGGAAGAAAGTGACAGTGTGCCAGGCTCACATGAAAAAAGAGAACCAACAGAGGACACCAGGACACTTGCTGAGCCTGAGGAATATTCAGGTGAGTGCTTGCTAGATGCTGTCTTGGGCAAAGAGCAGCATTTCTGCTGTATCCCTGCAGTGCTCTCCATGGGTGAATTGCAGGTGCCCAGCACGCAGCCCGGGCCTGCAGCCCGGAGGAGTAGATGGGGCAGTGCTGCTCCCTGGCACACACTGGGCTCTTGTGCATGAGAGCTTGATGGGATCCCTCTTGGTCCCTGATGCTAAGACACCAGAGCCAGAGGAAGCCATCTCTGAAGACAACATCAGATGTCAGTTCTGATCCACTAGCAGTGCCAGTCCTTGGGCAGCTGAAGCACACTGTGGGGTTATGCCTAGTGCAGAGCACAAACGCTGACTCTTGCATTGTCTCTTCTCCTGCCAGGGTCATCCGGTGGGCAAAAAGCCCAGACTGCTGGACACTGTGACCCGAGCAAGTACTACATCCTAGTAGGGACAGTAGCAGCCTCAGCTTTGCTTCTGCTTGGGGCAGTGTCTGGCTATCTAGTCATGCATCAGCTGCTGAAGAGAGACAGGTGAGTTATTAATTGCTGCCATTGGCAAGGAAGTCTTTGCAGCATGCAGGAGCGCCCAGGCGGCTCCTAGCAGGGCTCTGAGGAAACTGTGCTCCAAATTCCTATCTGTGAGGAGTCTTCTTGGAAATCTGTTTCTACAGGAGGAGCCAGGAGGACAAAGAGGCAACAGGACAGGACTGGGACTCTTCCTGGGAAAGCTGTGGTCAGCCTAGAGGTGAACCACAGTCAGGAGAAGGAGCAGGAAGCAGCGAGAGAGCCCAAGGCAACGGGTTCAGGGACAGCTGCCGCCTGTTTCCTGAGCTCTTTGCAGCAGAGCTCGCCCAGCTGCACAAGAACATGAGCGCAGACCCGTCACCTCTGCCCACCTGCTCCTTCTGTGCTCTGGCTGACAACACCTCTTCACGGGACCACTGGATTTCCCTGGAGTCACCTCAGCCCACAGCATCCTCTTGGCCCTCCTACCAATACCTGCAGGACTACTATCTGTTAGAGGATGAAGATTAGTGATAGTGATAGATGGTTAGTGATAGTGATAGCCATAAATAGTGATAGTGGTAGTGATTCTTTTAGTGATAGTGATAGGGACACTTGATATTAGAGGGTGGTGGTTGTTTTAATGATAGTGATAGTTAATATTAGAGGATAGTGATGGTTTTAATGATAGCGTTAGTTAATATTAGGGGATAGTGATTGTTTCAATGATAGCGTTACTTGATATTAGAGGAGGGTGATTGTATTAGTGATAGTGATAGTCATAGATAGTGATAGTGGTAGTGATTCTTTTAGTGATAGTGATAGGGATACTTGATATTAGAGGGTGGTGGTTGTTTTAATGATAGTGATAGTTAATATTAGAGGATAGTGATTGTTTTAATGATAGCGTTATTTGATATTAGAGGACAATGATTGTATTAGCGATAGTGATAGTTAATATTGGAGGATGGTGATTGTTTTTGTGATAGTGGTACATTTAGTGATAGTGATACTTGGTATTAGCAGACAATTATTGTTTTCTTGATCTTGATAAATAAATATTTTTCCAAAAGCAGTAAGTTCTTGCCTGGTGTGGCTGTTTCTGTTGGGGTAGAATGCACAGAGCTGGGAGCAGGGCTGGGGCTGTGACAGGAGCTCTGAGAAACTTGCACTGCAGTGCAGGAGCTGCTTGTGCCACCTCAGCCTGCTTTCCCAGCAGTGGCCGTTCACAAAGCTTTCCTGCACCAGCACGGGGACACGCTGGCTAGCAGTGACATGCAGAAACTTCTCTGGGAGCTCATTTGGGATGCTGCCCTGAATCAGGAAGGTCTGGGCAGAGAGGGAAAGATGTTCTGCGAGGGATGGCTGTCCAGCAGTGAGCACATCAAGAGACCCAAGGTGGTGACTTAGGTCGTGGCAGTCCCTCCCCGAAGAGCTTCAAGAGAGGAGCATCAAGGAGCAGAAAGCTGGAGCCGGGCTGTGTGAGAGGGGAAGGAATGTCCTATCAATCACAGGAGCCTTCTTAAAAATTAGATGGATAACAGCGACTATAATTATAATAAAAATTACAGTCTTGTTTCACGCAGTATGGGAAAAAAGCCCAGAGCTGGAATAGAACAGAGAACTTTTGTGGAGGATTTTGTGAACAGCTAGCTAGTTGACAAAGGTCACACTGATATAATACCGTTAGTTAAGCAAGAAGGAGATGAGGATAGGAGTCAGCGGACAGTGTCCAAACCTGGCAAGGGCACTGAGCCCTTGGTGCCACATCAGGATGGGGGAGAGGATGGTTAGTTAGAAATATGAAGAAAAGATGTGGACAGCTGCAACATAGTAGCCACAAGAATGCTAAGGTAGGTGTAGTTAGCTGATAAGTAACTAACCAATAATGAGCTCACCTTTTGCAATATGTATTGGCCTCATTAACACCAATATAAATGTATGTGCCTACCAATAAAGTTTTGAGATTTGCTGATCACTCATATTGAGTGCCGCATTTCTTCCGCCGATTACCACAAACGTTGATGTGATCTTTTGCTTGAGCGAGTGTGGCAGATGCAGGCTCATTTATTCCTGTTTTTGGACTTGACTTAACTTTTAGTTCAGGGAGATTAAGACTCAGGCAATATAGATGGGGGTATTTCCTGCTGGATTTCTCAAGTGATGGAATGTAGGAAGGCCTTCCAGGTGGAAAGAAGTGACGGAGTGCCTGTCTCAGATGAAGAAAGCGAGGCACTGCAAGAAACCAGCATGCCAGGGAACTGCTGTCCTGGGCTCACGAGTCCGACTGACGGTGGTCCTGCAGGCCTTTGCCCATGCCTGCTCCAGCTGGGCCATCTGCAGCCAAAGCTGGAGGTGTGAGTGCAGCAAAGCTGCTGTCCAAGGAACGCAGCACAGCTGCTGTTGAGGCTGACTGTTGCCTGCAGTGTGTGGGGAGGATATTGCCGGCAGCAATTGCCCGAGAGATGCTTGAAGGCATCTCTGGACAGTGGGCTTTTGGGGGGGTCCTTCTACTTCTTGCTCGGGCGGTAAAGACTGTCCCAAGACAATGCTCTTCCCTTTGAAGTGATGAAGAGGAACCACTGAGCTCCTCACCCTTGTTCCTCTCCTCTGCTCTCCACAGCAGCTCCAGCTGCGCCTCTGCGCTGTCTCTCATGGGCCTCTCTGAGATAGCAGCAGCTCTGAGATAGCCACCTCCTGAGAGGGCAGCCCAAGGCTCTGTTCAGAAGAGAGCTGTGCCTCAAGCCTTGAAGCAAGCCTCACAAACTCTTCTCATATAGACACCCACACTTGCAGCCTTCCAGATGCACAACTGAGAGCTGTGGGACATATGCACGCTCATGCCCTGCAGTGCCCTTTCTGAAATGCCTCGGCTGCTTCTGAGGGAGCTGACATGCCACTGCAGCAGCAAAAGAGCTCTGGATTCAATGGGGTCCGGCAAAAAGCGTGCCTGGCATTTGCCTTGTGTGTTGCTCTGTCCAGTGGCCAGTGCCTTGGTTTGCCACCTCATCCCTGCTCTCTGCCACTGGGGCCGGGAGGGGCGGGCCCGGGGCTGTGGGGCTGTGCCGGCCCCGCTTCCCGGGCCGCAGCTCCAGCTGCCGCCGCTGCCTGGGAGCGGCCCCGCTCCGGCGCGAGGGCCGAGGCGCCGGTGTCGGGCCCCATTGGCCGCTGTCGTGTCGCCGCAGGAGAGCTCCCCGCCGTGTCCCGGCTGCAGAGAGCGGCTGCCGGGGCGGTTCGCCTGGGAGTCTGAAGCGAGCATGGCCCAGGCAGCGGAGCCGAGAAATAGAGACCGAAGAGACAGGGGCAGGAAGCAGAATGGAGAGACAAGGGGAGCAAAAGAGGGCCAGGGAACGGGGCTGGAGCTGCGGGAAGGGGCAGCAGGGACAGAGGAAGAGACGCAGAATGAGCAGGAGGGAGCAGGAGAGAGCGAACGCTGGGCTGGGGCGGGATGGAGACTGTTGAAGAAGCTTTGCAGGGACAACAAAATAGAGAGCGAGTGGCAAAGAACAGGGCTATAGCGGGCAAGCAAGGGACTGGCAATTGGCTAGAGCAACACACAAGGAGAAGCCCAGGGGCAGTTTTTGTATGCACTCCAGTAAACCCCGAGGTGTTTTCCTGCTGCAGTGGTCGCTGCCAGCCAGCGGCAGCAGCTGGGGCTGAGGCCCGGCAAGCGGGGCCGGCACAGCCCCGCAGCCCCGTGCCCGCCCCTCAGGGCCCCGTGCACAATGGCGGCAGCAGGGGACGAGGAGGCCGCGGGCTGCGGGCAGCGCTGCCGCCCCGCCGGGCCACACGCCGCGGGCGGCTTCAGCAGCAGCACAGGAGCTCTGGGGACACTGGTGCCGCAGCTGGTGACGGGCCGCCGAGCAGCACAGTGGCGCGGAGGGCGGTAAGGGAGAGCCTGGGCATGTGGCCCCTTAAGGAAAAAAGGAGGGCCGTGTTCATCGGTGCCTCCCCTGGGGCAGGAATGGAGGGCCCGAGATGGCGCTCAGAGCCAAGGCCGAGGCAGCTGGGCAGCCTGCCTGGGTCCTACGTAGGAAGGAGATGTCACCAAGACACCCTCCAGCCTGCTCTGGCCCTCTGCTCATTATGGGCTGCGGCCTTCACGGTGGGCAGTGATGTGTGCTTGATTCCAGAGGATGCCATGGGCCGAGTTTCTGCAGCTTGTCAGCTGCATAGGACTCTTACGAGCCTTGGAGAGAGACCCGAGGGGTGGAAATCTGTCAGTGCCTCTTTGCTTGCAGCTGGAAACACCTGGGGCTTAAGTGGTGCTTCAGGGACAACCGTACCAAAGGTGCTCTAGAAGGCTGTCCAAGAGCTTCTGAGCGTAGGTTGCCTGGCACACATAAGTCATGCACATTTATTTGCCAGAAGAGCTGCTCGGCTAAAAGGCCAGCAGTGTTACCTGATATCTGCAGCAACCAAGACATTTGTGTGTGTCCCATGGCGGTGCCTGATGGTGTCCGAGGACAAGGCAGAGGGAGCTCAGGGGCTCTGGATGACTGCTTGAGGGATCTGGGGCGCATGTGGTATTTTCTTCCCCCACGTGCAGTGAGCCAGACCCAGGAAGGCTCTAGAGGTGAATAGGCGGCAGCCCGGTGTTCCCAGCAACAGTGTGGGAGTTTGACCGTGGGTTACTCTACAGGACAGCAGGCCTGATGGTGGCACATGGGCTACATCTGCCTGAAAGGGAAAAAGGCTCTTGGCTCCAGAGTTAGCAGGGCTCCTTGAGAGAGCTTTAAGTAGCATTGGAAGTGGAAAAGGGAGTAAACCAGGCTGACGGGGGAGATGCGTCAGCACTGCACAGCCATGTTTGGGTGACAGTGGAGGATGGAAGCAGTGCTGCCATCAAAGGTCATGAAAGTGTAGCAGAAGTCATGGGAAAAGCAGGTTTTTGCCACAATTCTTTCAGACAAAAATACTACCAAAGAAACACTCTTGAATTTGGCTTTTTACAGCAGCCTTCATCCAGGTCTTCTTCTAGGGAATTTCTGAGGAATAAGACATGAGTGCCTCTGCATTCCCATGCACAATGCTGCCTCCAAAATACTCCAGCCCTTCTCCATTTGGCTCCTTCCATTCCTGTGCAGAAGAAGGAAATTCAGTAGAGGGGAGGTGCAGGAATTCACAGGCAACGTGGGCGTACATTGGGGCCTTCACAGCCATCACTTTGTTCTGAGGTCACAGAGCTCTGTTTGATGTCAGGTTCCAGAGCCCCACTGTGCTCTTCAGTGCTCGCTCTGGGCAACACTGCAGCAGCAGCAGCAGCAGCAGCAGAGTGTTGCTAGCAGGGGGGATCATGGTCCTGAGCCGCTACCTCCTGCTGCTCTTTCTCGTGGCCCTGCCAGCCCAGAATGCCCAGAGTGCTCCAGCAGCTGGGCAGGGAGCAGGTAGGCAGGCAGGGGCCAGCACACAGCCCTGGCTGGCAGCAGCGGGGCCGGGAGCAGGGATGGCTGAGCCAGGAAGGCAGCACGGGGCAGGCAGAGGGGCAGAGGCTCCAGGGGAGGTGTGAGGGGCTGCAGCTGCTTTAGGGTGCAGCATGGAGAGAGCTTCCTAAGGAGCAAGGATGTGGGGAGGGTCGGGTCAGGCCCGGAAGCTCAGCACCAGTTCTCCATCACTCAGCAGTGGCTGTCCGTCCCTCCGCTCTGGGTGTCCAGCCTTCTGGCCCGGCTCCAGGGCTGACCCGCACACAGATCATGTGGGCACGCCACGGCTTTTCCCTTCATGTGGGAGCTGCCAGCTCAGTGTCCCAAGGGCAGCCAGACCCCCCTGCAGCTGTGAGGATGCAGACCTGCTTGAGCGTGCCCTAGCAGTGCCTTCCACATCCAGGCCTTGAGGTGTGCCCATCAGGGCAGTGCACGTGATGGTAACTTCTTGTGGGTGTTTGGTTGTAGTTGTGGACACAGAGAGTGCTCTTTCAGGCCCTGAGCGAGGGGCAGATACCGTGCTGACTCCGAGCTGGTACCTCAAGCGTGAGTAGTCAGTCTGTCCTGCCTTCACAAAAAGGAGCGCCCCTTTTCCCTGTTTTATTCACGAGAAAAATACCGTCATAGGTTAACGTGCTTTTGTAAATCTAACAATAGGGATGAACGATGACAAGGTTCCTGAAGAGTTCCCTGAAGGATTGCCGGATGTTCCAGAGGAGCTCCTGGCAGCCTTGCATGAAGCCCCATCTGGTTAGTATATCCCACTCTGTTAACCCTGGCAGCCGGGAAGCTGAGCTTTTGCTTCCTGTAGGCATGTGCTGTATCCTGGACAGGCAGAAGCACTCAGTCAGAGTCCTGCTGCAGGCCCACTCCATTTCACAGCTCCTGCAGGGAGCCCTAGAGATGGTCCAGCACAGCCTCCGCTCGCAGCTGTTCTTCCAGATGACTGCCAGGGGCTTCTCCAGCTGCTGCTGCAGTTGCAGCATTCCTGGCCAGGGCTGCTCTGTGCAGACATTGGCATCCAGATGTTGGGCAAAGGCCAGTGCTGAATTTGGGTTCGCCACACGCTCAGCACAGCATGGAGGCAGCAATGACATCAGAGCAAGCCTTGGCTGCCCCTTGCGAAGCTCAGGCTCAGGGACGGGTTGAAGCTGGAGTCCAAGGGTGAGGGGGAACCTGAAGGTACTCCTTCTGTGGGTCATTTGGTTAAGTCTTGGCTGGTTTGGGTCTGCACTTCTTGTTGCACTGCAGAAAATCCAGCTGTCGATTCCTTCTGTCTTGGGGGGGACAGCGGCCTCGTCAACGCCGCTTGCCGGAATGCCCAGGCCATGGTACCGTGCTTGTGCTGAGGGGCAGTGGCTTCTGCTTAATGTGTGCAATGTTTTGTTTTTCTGAAGAGACAGATTCTGAGACTGTGCCGGAGACCTTAGCTGTGGAAGAAAGTGACAGTGTGCCAGGCTCACATGAAAAAAGAGAACCAACAGAGGACACCAGGACACTTGCTGAGCCTGAGGAATATTCAGGTGAGTGCTTGCTAGATGCTGTCTTGGGCAAAGAGCAGCATTTCTGCTGTATCCCTGCAGTGCTCTCCATGGGTGAATTGCAGGTGCCCAGCACGCAGCCCGGGCCTGCAGCCCGGAGGAGTAGATGGGGCAGTGCTGCTCCCTGGCACACACTGGGCTCTTGTGCATGAGAGCTTGATGGGATCCCTCTTGGTCCCTGATGCTAAGACACCAGAGCCAGAGGAAGCCATCTCTGAAGACAACATCAGATGTCAGTTCTGATCCACTAGCAGTGCCAGTCCTTGGGCAGCTGAAGCACACTGTGGGGTTATGCCTAGTGCAGAGCACAAACGCTGACTCTTGCATTGTCTCTTCTCCTGCCAGGGTCATCCGGTGGGCAAAAAGCCCAGACTGCTGGACACTGTGACCCGAGCAAGTACTACATCCTAGTAGGGACAGTAGCAGCCTCAGCTTTGCTTCTGCTTGGGGCAGTGTCTGGCTATCTAGTCATGCATCAGCTGCTGAAGAGAGACAGGTGAGTTATTAATTGCTGCCATTGGCAAGGAAGTCTTTGCAGCATGCAGGAGCGCCCAGGCGGCTCCTAGCAGGGCTCTGAGGAAACTGTGCTCCAAATTCCTATCTGTGAGGAGTCTTCTTGGAAATCTGTTTCTACAGGAGGAGCCAGGAGGACAAAGAGGCAACAGGACAGGACTGGGACTCTTCCTGGGAAAGCTGTGGTCAGCCTAGAGGTGAACCACAGTCAGGAGAAGGAGCAGGAAGCAGCGAGAGAGCCCAAGGCAACGGGTTCAGGGACAGCTGCCGCCTGTTTCCTGAGCTCTTTGCAGCAGAGCTCGCCCAGCTGCACAAGAACATGAGCGCAGACCCGTCACCTCTGCCCACCTGCTCCTTCTGTGCTCTGGCTGACAACACCTCTTCACGGGACCACTGGATTTCCCTGGAGTCACCTCAGCCCACAGCATCCTCTTGGCCCTCCTACCAATACCTGCAGGACTACTATCTGTTAGAGGATGAAGATTAGTGATAGTGATAGATGGTTAGTGATAGTGATAGCCATAAATAGTGATAGTGGTAGTGATTCTTTTAGTGATAGTGATAGGGACACTTGATATTAGAGGGTGGTGGTTGTTTTAATGATAGTGATAGTTAATATTAGAGGATAGTGATGGTTTTAATGATAGCGTTAGTTAATATTAGGGGATAGTGATTGTTTCAATGATAGCGTTACTTGATATTAGAGGAGGGTGATTGTATTAGTGATAGTGATAGTCATAGATAGTGATAGTGGTAGTGATTCTTTTAGTGATAGTGATAGGGATACTTGATATTAGAGGGTGGTGGTTGTTTTAATGATAGTGATAGTTAATATTAGAGGATAGTGATTGTTTTAATGATAGCGTTATTTGATATTAGAGGACAATGATTGTATTAGCGATAGTGATAGTTAATATTGGAGGATGGTGATTGTTTTTGTGATAGTGGTACATTTAGTGATAGTGATACTTGGTATTAGCAGACAATTATTGTTTTCTTGATCTTGATAAATAAATATTTTTCCAAAAGCAGTAAGTTCTTGCCTGGTGTGGCTGTTTCTGTTGGGGTAGAATGCACAGAGCTGGGAGCAGGGCTGGGGCTGTGACAGGAGCTCTGAGAAACTTGCACTGCAGTGCAGGAGCTGCTTGTGCCACCTCAGCCTGCTTTCCCAGCAGTGGCCGTTCACAAAGCTTTCCTGCACCAGCACGGGGACACGCTGGCTAGCAGTGACATGCAGAAACTTCTCTGGGAGCTCATTTGGGATGCTGCCCTGAATCAGGAAGGTCTGGGCAGAGAGGGAAAGATGTTCTGCGAGGGATGGCTGTCCAGCAGTGAGCACATCAAGAGACCCGAGGTGGTGACTTAGGTCGTGGCAGTCCCTCCCTGAAGAGCTTCAAGAGAGGAGCATCAAGGAGCAGAAAGCTGGAGCCGGGCTGTGTGAGAGGGGAAGGAATGTCCTATCAATCACAGGAGCCTTCTTAAAAATTAGATGGATAACAGCGACTATAATTATAATAAAAATTACAGTCTTGTCGCACGCAGTATGGGAAAAAAGCCCAGAGCTGGGATAGAACAGAGAACTTTTGTGGAGGATTTTGTGAACAGCTAGCTAGTTGACAAAGGTCACACTGATATAATACCGTTAGTTAAGCAAGAAGGAGATGAGGATAGGAGTCAGCGGACAGTGTCCAAACCTGGCAAGGGCACTGAGCCCTTGGTGCAACATCAGGATGGGGGAGAGGATGGTTAGTTAGAAATATGAAGAAAAGATGTGGACAGCTGCAACATAGTAGCCACAAGAATGCTAAGGTAGGTGTAGTTAGCTGATAAGTAACTAACCAATAATGAGCTCACCTTTTGCAATATGTATTGGCCTCATTAACACCAATATAAATGTATGTGCCTACCAATAAAGTTTTGAGATTTGCTGATCACTCATATTGAGTGCCGCATTTCTTCCGCCGATTACCACAAACTTTGATGTGATCTTTTGCTTGAGCGAGTGTGGCAGATGCAGGCTCATTTATTCCTGTTTTTGGACTTGACTTAACTTTTAGTTCAGGGAGATTAAGACTCAGGCAATATAGATGGGGGTATTTCCTGCTGGATTTCTCAAGTGATGGAATGTAGGAAGGCCTTCCAGGTGGAAAGAAGTGACGGAGTGCCTGTCTCAGATGAAGAAAGCGAGGCACTGCAAGAAACCAGCATGCCAGGGAACTGCTGTCCTGGGCTCACGAGTCCGACTGACGGTGGTCCTGCAGGCCTTTGCCCATGCCTGCTCCAGCTGGGCCATCTGCAGCCAAAGCTGGAGGTGTGAGTGCAGCAAAGCTGCTGTCCAAGGAACGCAGCACAGCTGCTGTTGAGGCTGACTGTTGCCTGCAGTGTGTGGGGAGGATATTGCCGGCAGCAATTGCCCGAGAGATGCTTGAAGGCATCTCTGGACAGTGGGCTTTTGGGGGGGTCCTTCTACTTCTTGCTCGGGCGGTAAAGACTGTCCCAAGACAATGCTCTTCCCTTTGAAGTGATGAAGAGGAACCACTGAGCTCCTCACCCTTGTTCCTCTCCTCTGCTCTCCACAGCAGCTCCAGCTGCGCCTCTGCGCTGTCTCTCATGGGCCTCTCTGAGATAGCAGCAGCTCTGAGATAGCCACCTCCTGAGAGGGCAGCCCAAGGCTCTGTTCAGAAGAGAGCTGTGCCTCAAGCCTTGAAGCAAGCCTCACAAACTCTTCTCATATAGACACCCACACTTGCAGCCTTCCAGATGCACAACTGAGAGCTGTGGGACATATGCACGCTCATGCCCTGCAGTGCCCTTTCTGAAATGCCTCGGCTGCTTCTGAGGGAGCTGACATGCCACTGCAGCAGCAAAAGAGCTCTGGATTCAATGGGGTCCGGCAAAAAGCGTGCCTGGCATTTGCCTTGTGTGTTGCTCTGTCCAGTGGCCAGTGCCTTGGTTTGCCACCTCATCCCTGCTCTCTGCCACTGGGGCCGGGAGGGGCGGGCCCGGGGCTGTGGGGCTGTGCCGGCCCCGCTTCCCGGGCCGCAGCTCCAGCTGCCGCCGCTGCCTGGGAGCGGCCCCGCTCCGGCGCGAGGGCCGAGGCGCCGGTGTCGGGCCCCATTGGCCGCTGTCGTGTCGCCGCAGGAGAGCTCCCCGCCGTGTCCCGGCTGCAGAGAGCGGCTGCCGGGGCGGTTCGCCTGGGAGTCTGAAGCGAGCATGGCCCAGGCAGCGGAGCCGAGAAATAGAGACCGAAGAGACAGGGGCAGGAAGCAGAATGGAGAGACAAGGGGAGCAAAAGAGGGCCAGGGAACGGGGCTGGAGCTGCGGGAAGGGGCAGCAGGGACAGAGGAAGAGACGCAGAATGAGCAGGAGGGAGCAGGAGAGAGCGAACGCTGGGCTGGGGCGGGATGGAGACTGTTGAAGAAGCTTTGCAGGGACAACAAAATAGAGAGCGAGTGGCAAAGAACAGGGCTATAGCGGGCAAGCAAGGGACTGGCAATTGGCTAGAGCAACACACAAGGAGAAGCCCAGGGGCAGTTTTTGTATGCACTCCAGTAAACCCCGAGGTGTTTTCCTGCTGCAGTGGTCGCTGCCAGCCAGCGGCAGCAGCTGGGGCTGAGGCCCGGCAAGCGGGGCCGGCACAGCCCCGCAGCCCCGTGCCCGCCCCTCAGGGCCCCGTGCACAATGGCGGCAGCAGGGGACGAGGAGGCCGCGGGCTGCGGGCAGCGCTGCCGCCCCGCCGGGCCACACGCCGCGGGCGGCTTCAGCAGCAGCACAGGAGCTCTGGGGACACTGGTGCCGCAGCTGGTGACGGGCCGCCGAGCAGCACAGTGGCGCGGAGGGCGGTAAGGGAGAGCCTGGGCATGTGGCCCCTTAAGGAAAAAAGGAGGGCCGTGTTCATCGGTGCCTCCCCTGGGGCAGGAATGGAGGGCCCGAGATGGCGCTCAGAGCCAAGGCCGAGGCAGCTGGGCAGCCTGCCTGGGTCCTACGTAGGAAGGAGATGTCACCAAGACACCCTCCAGCCTGCTCTGGCCCTCTGCTCATTATGGGCTGCGGCCTTCACGGTGGGCAGTGATGTGTGCTTGATTCCAGAGGATGCCATGGGCCGAGTTTCTGCAGCTTGTCAGCTGCATAGGACTCTTACGAGCCTTGGAGAGAGACCCGAGGGGTGGAAATCTGTCAGTGCCTCTTTGCTTGCAGCTGGAAACACCTGGGGCTTAAGTGGTGCTTCAGGGACAACCGTACCAAAGGTGCTCTAGAAGGCTGTCCAAGAGCTTCTGAGCGTAGGTTGCCTGGCACACATAAGTCATGCACATTTATTTGCCAGAAGAGCTGCTCGGCTAAAAGGCCAGCAGTGTTACCTGATATCTGCAGCAACCAAGACATTTGTGTGTGTCCCATGGCGGTGCCTGATGGTGTCCGAGGACAAGGCAGAGGGAGCTCAGGGGCTCTGGATGACTGCTTGAGGGATCTGGGGCGCATGTGGTATTTTCTTCCCCCACGTGCAGTGAGCCAGACCCAGGAAGGCTCTAGAGGTGAATAGGCGGCAGCCCGGTGTTCCCAGCAACAGTGTGGGAGTTTGACCGTGGGTTACTCTACAGGACAGCAGGCCTGATGGTGGCACATGGGCTACATCTGCCTGAAAGGGAAAAAGGCTCTTGGCTCCAGAGTTAGCAGGGCTCCTTGAGAGAGCTTTAAGTAGCATTGGAAGTGGAAAAGGGAGTAAACCAGGCTGACGGGGGAGATGCGTCAGCACTGCACAGCCATGTTTGGGTGACAGTGGAGGATGGAAGCAGTGCTGCCATCAAAGGTCATGAAAGTGTAGCAGAAGTCATGGGAAAAGCAGGTTTTTGCCACAATTCTTTCAGACAAAAATACTACCAAAGAAACACTCTTGAATTTGGCTTTTTACAGCAGCCTTCATCCAGGTCTTCTTCTAGGGAATTTCTGAGGAATAAGACATGAGTGCCTCTGCATTCCCATGCACAATGCTGCCTCCAAAATACTCCAGCCCTTCTCCATTTGGCTCCTTCCATTCCTGTGCAGAAGAAGGAAATTCAGTAGAGGGGAGGTGCAGGAATTCACAGGCAACGTGGGCGTACATTGGGGCCTTCACAGCCATCACTTTGTTCTGAGGTCACAGAGCTCTGTTTGATGTCAGGTTCCAGAGCCCCACTGTGCTCTTCAGTGCTCGCTCTGGGCAACACTGCAGCAGCAGCAGCAGCAGCAGCAGAGTGTTGCTAGCAGGGGGGATCATGGTCCTGAGCCGCTACCTCCTGCTGCTCTTTCTCGTGGCCCTGCCAGCCCAGAATGCCCAGAGTGCTCCAGCAGCTGGGCAGGGAGCAGGTAGGCAGGCAGGGGCCAGCACACAGCCCTGGCTGGCAGCAGCGGGGCCGGGAGCAGGGATGGCTGAGCCAGGAAGGCAGCACGGGGCAGGCAGAGGGGCAGAGGCTCCAGGGGAGGTGTGAGGGGCTGCAGCTGCTTTAGGGTGCAGCATGGAGAGAGCTTCCTAAGGAGCAAGGATGTGGGGAGGGTCGGGTCAGGCCCGGAAGCTCAGCACCAGTTCTCCATCACTCAGCAGTGGCTGTCCGTCCCTCCGCTCTGGGTGTCCAGCCTTCTGGCCCGGCTCCAGGGCTGACCCGCACACAGATCATGTGGGCACGCCACGGCTTTTCCCTTCATGTGGGAGCTGCCAGCTCAGTGTCCCAAGGGCAGCCAGACCCCCCTGCAGCTGTGAGGATGCAGACCTGCTTGAGCGTGCCCTAGCAGTGCCTTCCACATCCAGGCCTTGAGGTGTGCCCATCAGGGCAGTGCACGTGATGGTAACTTCTTGTGGGTGTTTGGTTGTAGTTGTGGACACAGAGAGTGCTCTTTCAGGCCCTGAGCGAGGGGCAGATACCGTGCTGACTCCGAGCTGGTACCTCAAGCGTGAGTAGTCAGTCTGTCCTGCCTTCACAAAAAGGAGCGCCCCTTTTCCCTGTTTTATTCACGAGAAAAATACCGTCATAGGTTAACGTGCTTTTGTAAATCTAACAATAGGGATGAACGATGACAAGGTTCCTGAAGAGTTCCCTGAAGGATTGCCGGATGTTCCAGAGGAGCTCCTGGCAGCCTTGCATGAAGCCCCATCTGGTTAGTATATCCCACTCTGTTAACCCTGGCAGCCGGGAAGCTGAGCTTTTGCTTCCTGTAGGCATGTGCTGTATCCTGGACAGGCAGAAGCACTCAGTCAGAGTCCTGCTGCAGGCCCACTCCATTTCACAGCTCCTGCAGGGAGCCCTAGAGATGGTCCAGCACAGCCTCCGCTCGCAGCTGTTCTTCCAGATGACTGCCAGGGGCTTCTCCAGCTGCTGCTGCAGTTGCAGCATTCCTGGCCAGGGCTGCTCTGTGCAGACATTGGCATCCAGATGTTGGGCAAAGGCCAGTGCTGAATTTGGGTTCGCCACACGCTCAGCACAGCATGGAGGCAGCAATGACATCAGAGCAAGCCTTGGCTGCCCCTTGCGAAGCTCAGGCTCAGGGACGGGTTGAAGCTGGAGTCCAAGGGTGAGGGGGAACCTGAAGGTACTCCTTCTGTGGGTCATTTGGTTAAGTCTTGGCTGGTTTGGGTCTGCACTTCTTGTTGCACTGCAGAAAATCCAGCTGTCGATTCCTTCTGTCTTGGGGGGGACAGCGGCCTCGTCAACGCCGCTTGCCGGAATGCCCAGGCCATGGTACCGTGCTTGTGCTGAGGGGCAGTGGCTTCTGCTTAATGTGTGCAATGTTTTGTTTTTCTGAAGAGACAGATTCTGAGACTGTGCCGGAGACCTTAGCTGTGGAAGAAAGTGACAGTGTGCCAGGCTCACATGAAAAAAGAGAACCAACAGAGGACACCAGGACACTTGCTGAGCCTGAGGAATATTCAGGTGAGTGCTTGCTAGATGCTGTCTTGGGCAAAGAGCAGCATTTCTGCTGTATCCCTGCAGTGCTCTCCATGGGTGAATTGCAGGTGCCCAGCACGCAGCCCGGGCCTGCAGCCCGGAGGAGTAGATGGGGCAGTGCTGCTCCCTGGCACACACTGGGCTCTTGTGCATGAGAGCTTGATGGGATCCCTCTTGGTCCCTGATGCTAAGACACCAGAGCCAGAGGAAGCCATCTCTGAAGACAACATCAGATGTCAGTTCTGATCCACTAGCAGTGCCAGTCCTTGGGCAGCTGAAGCACACTGTGGGGTTATGCCTAGTGCAGAGCACAAACGCTGACTCTTGCATTGTCTCTTCTCCTGCCAGGGTCATCCGGTGGGCAAAAAGCCCAGACTGCTGGACACTGTGACCCGAGCAAGTACTACATCCTAGTAGGGACAGTAGCAGCCTCAGCTTTGCTTCTGCTTGGGGCAGTGTCTGGCTATCTAGTCATGCATCAGCTGCTGAAGAGAGACAGGTGAGTTATTAATTGCTGCCATTGGCAAGGAAGTCTTTGCAGCATGCAGGAGCGCCCAGGCGGCTCCTAGCAGGGCTCTGAGGAAACTGTGCTCCAAATTCCTATCTGTGAGGAGTCTTCTTGGAAATCTGTTTCTACAGGAGGAGCCAGGAGGACAAAGAGGCAACAGGACAGGACTGGGACTCTTCCTGGGAAAGCTGTGGTCAGCCTAGAGGTGAACCACAGTCAGGAGAAGGAGCAGGAAGCAGCGAGAGAGCCCAAGGCAACGGGTTCAGGGACAGCTGCCGCCTGTTTCCTGAGCTCTTTGCAGCAGAGCTCGCCCAGCTGCACAAGAACATGAGCGCAGACCCGTCACCTCTGCCCACCTGCTCCTTCTGTGCTCTGGCTGACAACACCTCTTCACGGGACCACTGGATTTCCCTGGAGTCACCTCAGCCCACAGCATCCTCTTGGCCCTCCTACCAATACCTGCAGGACTACTATCTGTTAGAGGATGAAGATTAGTGATAGTGATAGATGGTTAGTGATAGTGATAGCCATAAATAGTGATAGTGGTAGTGATTCTTTTAGTGATAGTGATAGGGACACTTGATATTAGAGGGTGGTGGTTGTTTTAATGATAGTGATAGTTAATATTAGAGGATAGTGATGGTTTTAATGATAGCGTTAGTTAATATTAGGGGATAGTGATTGTTTCAATGATAGCGTTACTTGATATTAGAGGAGGGTGATTGTATTAGTGATAGTGATAGTCATAGATAGTGATAATGGTAGTGATTCTTTTAGTGATAGTGATAGGGATACTTGATATTAGAGGGTGGTGGTTGTTTTAATGATAGTGATAGTTAATATTAGAGGATAGTGATTGTTTTAATGATAGCGTTATTTGATATTAGAGGACAATGATTGTATTAGCGATAGTGATAGTTAATATTGGAGGATGGTGATTGTTTTTGTGATAGTGGTACATTTAGTGATAGTGATACTTGGTATTAGCAGACAATTATTGTTTTCTTGATCTTGATAAATAAATATTTTTCCAAAAGCAGTAAGTTCTTGCCTGGTGTGGCTGTTTCTGTTGGGGTAGAATGCACAGAGCTGGGAGCAGGGCTGGGGCTGTGACAGGAGCTCTGAGAAACTTGCACTGCAGTGCAGGAGCTGCTTGTGCCACCTCAGCCTGCTTTCCCAGCAGTGGCCGTTCACAAAGCTTTCCTGCACCAGCACGGGGACACGCTGGCTAGCAGTGACATGCAGAAACTTCTCTGGGAGCTCATTTGGGATGCTGCCCTGAATCAGGAAGGTCTGGGCAGAGAGGGAAAGATGTTCTGCGAGGGATGGCTGTCCAGCAGTGAGCACATCAAGAGACCCAAGGTGGTGACTTAGGTCGTGGCAGTCCCTCCCCGAAGAGCTTCAAGAGAGGAGCATCAAGGAGCAGAAAGCTGGAGCCGGGCTGTGTGAGAGGGGAAGGAATGTCCTATCAATCACAGGAGCCTTCTTAAAAATTAGATGGATAACAGCGACTATAATTATAATAAAAATTACAGTCTTGTTTCACGCAGTATGGGAAAAAAGCCCAGAGCTGGAATAGAACAGAGAACTTTTGTGGAGGATTTTGTGAACAGCTAGCTAGTTGACAAAGGTCACACTGATATAATACCGTTAGTTAAGCAAGAAGGAGATGAGGATAGGAGTCAGCGGACAGTGTCCAAACCTGGCAAGGGCACTGAGCCCTTGGTGCCACATCAGGATGGGGGAGAGGATGGTTAGTTAGAAATATGAAGAAAAGATGTGGACAGCTGCAACATAGTAGCCACAAGAATGCTAAGGTAGGTGTAGTTAGCTGATAAGTAACTAACCAATAATGAGCTCACCTTTTGCAATATGTATTGGCCTCATTAACACCAATATAAATGTATGTGCCTACCAATAAAGTTTTGAGATTTGCTGATCACTCATATTGAGTGCCGCATTTCTTCCGCCGATTACCACAAACTTTGATGTGATCTTTTGCTTGAGCGAGTGTGGCAGATGCAGGCTCATTTATTCCTGTTTTTGGACTTGACTTAACTTTTAGTTCAGGGAGATTAAGACTCAGGCAATATAGATGGGGGTATTTCCTGCTGGATTTCTCAAGTGATGGAATGTAGGAAGGCCTTCCAGGTGGAAAGAAGTGACGGAGTGCCTGTCTCAGATGAAGAAAGCGAGGCACTGCAAGAAACCAGCATGCCAGGGAACTGCTGTCCTGGGCTCACGAGTCCGACTGACGGTGGTCCTGCAGGCCTTTGCCCATGCCTGCTCCAGCTGGGCCATCTGCAGCCAAAGCTGGAGGTGTGAGTGCAGCAAAGCTGCTGTCCAAGGAACGCAGCACAGCTGCTGTTGAGGCTGACTGTTGCCTGCAGTGTGTGGGGAGGATATTGCCGGCAGCAATTGCCCGAGAGATGCTTGAAGGCATCTCTGGACAGTGGGCTTTTGGGGGGGTCCTTCTACTTCTTGCTCGGGCGGTAAAGATTGTCCCAAGACAATGCTCTTCCCTTTGAAGTGATGAAGAGGAACCACTGAGCTCCTCACCCTTGTTCCTCTCCTCTGCTCTCCACAGCAGCTCCAGCTGCGCCTCTGCGCTGTCTCTCATGGGCCTCTCTGAGATAGCAGCAGCTCTGAGATAGCCACCTCCTGAGAGGGCAGCCCAAGGCTCTGTTCAGAAGAGAGCTGTGCCTCAAGCCTTGAAGCAAGCCTCACAAACTCTTCTCATATAGACACCCACACTTGCAGCCTTCCAGATGCACAACTGAGAGCTGTGGGACATATGCACGCTCATGCCCTGCAGTGCCCTTTCTGAAATGCCTCGGCTGCTTCTGAGGGAGCTGACATGCCACTGCAGCAGCAAAAGAGCTCTGGATTCAATGGGGTCCGGCAAAAAGCGTACCTGGCATTTGCCTTGTGTGTTGCTCTGTCCAGTGGCCAGTGCCTTGGTTTGCCACCTCATCCCTGCTCTCTGCCACTGGGGCCGGGAGGGGCGGGCCCGGGGCTGTGGGGCTGTGCCGGCCCCGCTTCCCGGGCCGCAGCTCCAGCTGCCGCCGCTGCCTGGGAGCGGCCCCGCTCCGGCGCGAGGGCCGAGGCGCCGGTGCCGGGCCCCATTGGCCGCTGTCGTGCCGCCGCAGGAGAGCTCCCCGCCGTGTCCCGGCTGCAGAGAGCGGCTGCCGGGACGGTTCGCCTGGGAGTCTGAAGCGAGCGTGGCCCAGGGAGCGGAGCCGAGAAATAGAGACCGAAGAGAAAGGGGCAGGAAGCAGAACGGAGAGACAACGGGAGCAAAAGAGGGCCAGGGAACGGGGCTGGAGCTGCGGGAAGGGGCAGCAGGGACAGAGGAAGAGACGCAGAATGAGCAGGAGGGAGCAGGAGAGAGCGAACGCTGGGCTGGGGCGGGATGGAGACTGTTGAAGAAGCTTTGCAGGGACAACAAAATAGAGAGCGAGTGGCAAAGAACAGCAGGCAAGCAAGGGACTGGCAATTGGCTAGAGCAACACACAAGGAGAAGCCCAGGGGCAGTTTTTGTATGCACTCCAGTAAACCCCGAGGTGTTTTCCTGCTGCAGTGGTCGCTGCGAGCCAGCGGCAGCAGCTGGGGCTGAGGCCCGGCAAGCGGGGCCGGCACAGCCCCGCAGCCCCGTGCCCGCCCCTCAGGGCCCCGTGCACAATGGCGGCAGCAGGGGACGAGGAGGCCGCGGGCTGCGGGCAGCGCTGCCGCCCCGCCGGGCCACACGCCGCGGGCGGCTTCAGCAGCAGCACAGGAGCTCTGGGGACACTGGTGCCGCAGCTGGTGACGGGCCGCCGAGCAGCACAGTGGCGCGGAGGGCAGTAAGGGAGAGCCTGGGCGTGTGGCCCCTTAAGGAAAAAAGGAGGGCCGTGTTCATCGGTGCCTCCCCTGGGGCAGGAATGGAGGGCCCGAGATGGCGCTCAGAGCCAAGGCCGAGGCAGCTGGGCAGCCTGCCTGGGTCCTACGTAGGAAGGAGATGTCACCAAGACACCCTCCAGCCTGCTCTGGCCCTCTGCTCATTATGGGCTGCGGCCTTCACGGTGGGCAGTGATGTGTGCTTGATTCCAGAGGATGCCATGGGCCGAGTTTCTGCAGCTTGTCAGCTGCATAGGACTCTTACGAGCCTTGGAGAGAGACCCGAGGGGTGGAAATCTGTCAGTGCCTCTTTGCTTGCAGCTGGAAACACCTGGGGCTTAAGTAGTGCTTCAGGGACAACCGTACCAAAGGTGCTCTAGAAGGCTGTCCAAGAGCTTCTGAGCGTAGGTTGCCTGGCACACATAAGTCATGCATATTTATTTGCCAGAAGAGCTGCTCGGTTAAAAGGCCAGCAGTGTTACCTGATATCTGCAGCAACCAAGACATTTGTGTGTGTCCCGTGGCGGTGCCTGATGGTGTCCGAGGACAAGGCAGAGGGAGCTCAGGGGCTCTGGATGACTGCTTGAGGGATCTGGGGCGCATGTGGTATTTTCTTCCCCCACGTGCAGTGAGCCAGACCCAGGAAGGCTCTAGAGGTGAATAGGCGGCAGCCTGGTGTTCCCAGCAACAGTGTGGGAGTTTGACCGTGGGTTACTCTACAGGACAGCAGGCCTGATGGTGGCACATGGGCTACATCTGCCTGAAAGGGAAAAAGGCTCTTGGCTCCAGAGTTAGCAGGGCTCCTTGAGAGAGCTTTAAGTAGCATTGGAAGTGGAAAAGGGAGTAAACCAGGCTGACGGGGGAGATGCGTCAGCACTGCACAGCCATGTTTGGGTGACAGTGGAGGATGGAAGCAGTGCTGCCATCAAAGGTCATGAAAGTGTAGCAGAAGTCATGGGAAAAGCAGGTTTTTGCCACAATTCTTTCAGACAAAAATACTACCAAAGAAACACTCTTGAATTTGGGCTTTTTACAGCAGCCTTCATCCAGGTCTTCTTCTAGGGAATTTCTGAGGAATAAGACATGAGTGCCTCTGCATTCCCATGCACAATGCTGCCTCCAAAATACTCCAGCCCTTCTCCATTTGGCTCCTTCCATTCCTGTGCAGAAGAAGGAAATTCAGTAGAGGGGAGGTGCAGGAATTCACAGGCAACGTGGGCGTACATTGGGGCCTTCACAGCCATCACTTTGTTCTGAGGTCACAGAGCTCTGTTTGATGTCAGGTTCCAGAGCCCCACTGTGCTCTTCAGTGCTCGCTCTGGGCAACACTGCAGCAGCAGCAGCAGCAGCAGCAGAGTGTTGCTAGCAGGGGGGATCATGGTCCTGAGCCGCTACCTCCTGCTGCTCTTTCTCGTGGCCCTGCCAGCCCAGAATGCCCAGAGTGCTCCAGCAGCTGGGCAGGGAGCAGGTAGGCAGGCAGGGGCCAGCACACAGCCCTGGCTGGCAGCAGCGGGGCCGGGAGCAGGGATGGCTGAGCCAGGAAGGCAGCACGGGGCAGGCAGAGGGGCAGAGGCTCCAGGGGAGGTGTGAGGGGCTGCAGCTGCTTTAGGGTGCAGCATGGAGAGAGCTTCCTAAGGAGCAAGGATGTGGGGAGGGTCGGGTCAGGCCCGGAAGCTCAGCACCAGTTCTCCATCACTCAGCAGTGGCTGTCCGTCCCTCCGCTCTGGGTGTCCAGCCTTCTGGCCCGGCTCCAGGGCTGACCCGCACACAGATCATGTGGGCACGCCACGGCTTTTCCCTTCATGTGGGAGCTGCCAGCTCAGTGTCCCAAGGGCAGCCAGACCCCCCTGCAGCTGTGAGGATGCAGACCTGCTTGAGCGTGCCCTAGCAGTGCCTTCCACATCCAGGCCTTGAGGTGTGCCCATCAGGGCAGTGCACGTGATGGTAACTTCTTGTGGGTGTTTGGTTGTAGTTGTGGACACAGAGAGTGCTCTTTCAGGCCCTGAGCGAGGGGCAGATACCGTGCTGACTCCGAGCTGGTACCTCAAGCGTGAGTAGTCAGTCTGTCCTGCCTTCACAAAAAGGAGCGCCCCTTTTCCCTGTTTTATTCACGAGAAAAATACCGTCATAGGTTAACGTGCTTTTGTAAATCTAACAATAGGGATGAACGATGACAAGGTTCCTGAAGAGTTCCCTGAAGGATTGCCGGATGTTCCAGAGGAGCTCCTGGCAGCCTTGCATGAAGCCCCATCTGGTTAGTATATCCCACTCTGTTAACCCTGGCAGCCGGGAAGCTGAGCTTTTGCTTCCTGTAGGCATGTGCTGTATCCTGGACAGGCAGAAGCACTCAGTCAGAGTCCTGCTGCAGGCCCACTCCATTTCACAGCTCCTGCAGGGAGCCCTAGAGATGGTCCAGCACAGCCTCCGCTCGCAGCTGTTCTTCCAGATGACTGCCAGGGGCTTCTCCAGCTGCTGCTGCAGTTGCAGCATTCCTGGCCAGGGCTGCTCTGTGCAGACATTGGCATCCAGATGTTGGGCAAAGGCCAGTGCTGAATTTGGGTTCGCCACACGCTCAGCACAGCATGGAGGCAGCAATGACATCAGAGCAAGCCTTGGCTGCCCCTTGCGAAGCTCAGGCTCAGGGACGGGTTGAAGCTGGAGTCCAAGGGTGAGGGGGAACCTGAAGGTACTCCTTCTGTGGGTCATTTGGTTAAGTCTTGGCTGGTTTGGGTCTGCACTTCTTGTTGCACTGCAGAAAATCCAGCTGTCGATTCCTTCTGTCTTGGGGGGGACAGCGGCCTCGTCAACGCCGCTTGCCGGAATGCCCAGGCCATGGTACCGTGCTTGTGCTGAGGGGCAGTGGCTTCTGCTTAATGTGTGCAATGTTTTGTTTTTCTGAAGAGACAGATTCTGAGACTGTGCCGGAGACCTTAGCTGTGGAAGAAAGTGACAGTGTGCCAGGCTCACATGAAAAAAGAGAACCAACAGAGGACACCAGGACACTTGCTGAGCCTGAGGAATATTCAGGTGAGTGCTTGCTAGATGCTGTCTTGGGCAAAGAGCAGCATTTCTGCTGTATCCCTGCAGTGCTCTCCATGGGTGAATTGCAGGTGCCCAGCACGCAGCCCGGGCCTGCAGCCCGGAGGAGTAGATGGGGCAGTGCTGCTCCCTGGCACACACTGGGCTCTTGTGCATGAGAGCTTGATGGGATCCCTCTTGGTCCCTGATGCTAAGACACCAGAGCCAGAGGAAGCCATATCTGAAGACAACATCAGATGTCAGTTCTGATCCACTAGCAGTGCCAGTCCTTGGGCAGCTGAAGCACACTGTGGGGTTATGCCTAGTGCAGAGCACAAACGCTGACTCTTGCATTGTCTCTTCTCCTGCCAGGGTCATCCGGTGGGCAAAAAGCCCAGACTGCTGGACACTGTGACCCGAGCAAGTACTACATCCTAGTAGGGACAGTAGCAGCCTCAGCTTTGCTTCTGCTTGGGGCAGTGTCTGGCTATCTAGTCATGCATCAGCTGCTGAAGAGAGACAGGTGAGTTATTAATTGCTGCCATTGGCAAGGAAGTCTTTGCAGCATGCAGGAGCGCCCAGGCGGCTCCTAGCAGGGCTCTGAGGAAACTGTGCTCCAAATTCCTATCTGTGAGGAGTCTTCTTGGAAATCTGTTTCTACAGGAGGAGCCAGGAGGACAAAGAGGCAACAGGACAGGACTGGGACTCTTCCTGGGAAAGCTGTGGTCAGCCTAGAGGTGAACCACAGTCAGGAGAAGGAGCAGGAAGCAGCGAGAGAGCCCAAGGCAACGGGTTCAGGGACAGCTGCCGCCTGTTTCCTGAGCTCTTTGCAGCAGAGCTCGCCCAGCTGCACAAGAACATGAGCGCAGACCCGTCACCTCTGCCCACCTGCTCCTTCTGTGCTCTGGCTGACAACACCTCTTCACGGGACCACTGGATTTCCCTGGAGTCACCTCAGCCCACAGCATCCTCTTGGCCCTCCTACCAATACCTGCAGGACTACTATCTGTTAGAGGATGAAGATTAGTGATAGTGATAGATGGTTAGTGATAGTGATAGCCATAAATAGTGATAGTGGTAGTGATTCTTTTAGTGATAGTGATAGGGACACTTGATATTAGAGGGTGGTGGTTGTTTTAATGATAGTGATAGTTAATATTAGAGGATAGTGATGGTTTTAATGATAGCGTTAGTTAATATTAGGGGATAGTGATTGTTTCAATGATAGCGTTACTTGATATTAGAGGAGGGTGATTGTATTAGTGATAGTGATAGTCATAGATAGTGATAGTGGTAGTGATTCTTTTAGTGATAGTGATAGGGATACTTGATATTAGAGGGTGGTGGTTGTTTTAATGATAGTGATAGTTAATATTAGAGGATAGTGATTGTTTTAATGATAGCGTTATTTGATATTAGAGGACAATGATTGTATTAGCGATAGTGATAGTTAATATTGGAGGATGGTGATTGTTTTTGTGATAGTGGTACATTTAGTGATAGTGATACTTGGTATTAGCAGACAATTATTGTTTTCTTGATCTTGATAAATAAATATTTTTCCAAAAGCAGTAAGTTCTTGCCTGGTGTGGCTGTTTCTGTTGGGGTAGAATGCACAGAGCTGGGAGCAGGGCTGGGGCTGTGACAGGAGCTCTGAGAAACTTGCACTGCAGTGCAGGAGCTGCTTGTGCCACCTCAGCCTGCTTTCCCAGCAGTGGCCGTTCACAAAGCTTTCCTGCACCAGCACGGGGACACGCTGGCTAGCAGTGACATGCAGAAACTTCTCTGGGAGCTCATTTGGGATGCTGCCCTGAATCAGGAAGGTCTGGGCAGAGAGGGAAAGATGTTCTGCGAGGGATGGCTGTCCAGCAGTGAGCACATCAAGAGACCCAAGGTGGTGACTTAGGTCGTGGCAGTCCCTCCCCGAAGAGCTTCAAGAGAGGAGCATCAAGGAGCAGAAAGCTGGAGCCGGGCTGTGTGAGAGGGGAAGGAATGTCCTATCAATCACAGAAGCCTTCTTAAAAATTAGATGGATAACAGCGACTATAATTATAATAAAAATTACAGTCTTGTTTCACGCAGTATGGGAAAAAAGCCCAGAGCTGGAATAGAACAGAGAACTTTTGTGGAGGATTTTGTGAACAGCTAGCTAGTTGACAAAGGTCACACTGATATAATACCGTTAGTTAAGCAAGAAGGAGATGAGGATAGGAGTCAGCGGACAGTGTCCAAACCTGGCAAGGGCGCTGTGCCCTTGGTGCAACATCAGGATGGGGGAGAGGATGGTTAGTTAGAAATATGAAGTAAAGATGTGGACAGCTGCAACATAGTAGCCACAAGCATGCTAAGGTAGGCGTAGTTAGCTGATAAGTAACTAACCAATAATGAGCTCACCTTTTGCAATATGTATTGGCCTCATTAACACCAATATAAATGTATGTGCCTATCAATAAAGTTTTGAGATTTGCTGATCACTCCTATTGAGTGCCGCATTTTTTCCGCCGATTACCACAGGCCTCAACCCACTACTTTTATCCCAGCAAGTACAGTGAGACAAGAGCACTCTTTTAGATCCAGTGCATTGAATTCAGCAAAGCCTCCCCAGCCACTCCCAGCTGAGATGTTCAGGAATCAAAGGAGGAAGCTCCACCATGATTTCATTGGCAGTAATGGGGACACGCCTCTGGAAGTGCTGCCAGCTGAGCCAGGGGCTGGGCCTGGGGGGGACTCATGTGCCCCCATTGCTCTCTCAGGGCAAATGCCGTGTGTGCAACACCAAGGAAGTGTAATGAACACTGCCTCGGGGATTTCATACAGACAGAAAGGCCAAATGGAGTAAACTTTGGTTTAATGATAAAAACAGATTGTGTCTCAACAAAGACAAAATGTAAAAAGTTGAAGCATAGAAACACCAAACCTGTTACATTTATTGCTAAATCTAACACTACTAATACATCTTTAATAATAGTTATATATCTTAGCTAATAAACAGAGGGATTCCTATCATGTAAACTAATAGAAGAATAAACAATCCTAAAAACTTGAAAAACAATCTTATTTCTATCTAGTCCTGCAGACGCATAACTCTTGCTAGCCTGGGGCAAATGCAGGGCTAATTTGGCCTTTTCTTCTTGGGGAGAGGCTGTGCATCCTTGCGTGGGCGATGTCTTCTCCTGTGCTTGTTCCTCTCCTTGATGGTTTCAAACTCCCTGGAAGACAGGAAACAAACCATCCATTGTTAACTCCATACACACCATTAAGCCAAGTGCCGAGATCTCCCTTTTTGGATGAATTTCCATCTTTTCAGGCTGTGACAAATTGGTAAAGTGATCAGCACCATGAGTCTGATCTTGCTGGTTTCAATTCTTTGAAATGTCTTCCTCCTTTTGCTTCATCCTAGGTTTAATTGGATCAGCAGCATCAAAGCAAGTTTTGATGCATGTGTTCCTGCTTGTACGAACTGTGTCTTGTTGGGGCATGGCAAGGTTTCACTGGGAATGCTGGGTTTGAACGAAGCTGTTTGGGTTTCAAGTGGGCTGTAAGCTTGAGCAGGGCTGCCAGGGGCGATCCTGCAAGTGGCCTCAGCTTGCCCTGTGGTGCCTTTGGAAAGGGTCAGCGTGCTTTAGGCCAAAGGGGCAGCTGGGAGCAGAAGGAGGAGGAGCTTGCGCACCGTTGGCACTGCCCGCACGGAAAGGGGCCTCCCGCCGGCTGGGGCGGCTGGCACGGTTGGCAGCAGGGACACTCCGCGCTGCCAGCCCGCTTGTGGCTTCTCTTCCCTGTCTCCCCAGTCTCCTTCCTGGGAGGGCTTTTCCTCCTCTTCCGTTTGCCCGCAGTCTGGAAATCAAAGAATCCTTATCAGTGCTTCCTTCCTCTCAGAAAGCTGGAATTCACAGCATCCACCCCAAAAATCTATTGGCCTAAGCAATTTCTTCCAAACCCCGAAGAGCTGAGAAAAGGGCTGGATATGGCAGTGGGCTGCGGCAGGCTGCCAACCATGGAGGTTGGAGGAAAATACTCCCCTTTACCACAGCTCTAAGGGGGTGGGATAAATACGTGGCTATCCATAGTTCTACATGTCTGATTTCTACCTCTCTGCCTAACATCTATTTATCTCTGGTTTTCCTCCCCACATGTCTAGGGCATGGCTTTTACATTCAATCACACTAGTGAAGACACATGATTACCCATTTTCTCCTACCCAAAATAATCTCTCTCTCTCCCTCTCTCTGTCTCTCTCTGTGAAGCAAATTGCTCTCTGCCAGTAAGGAAAGTATTAAAGGTGCCATGGCACTGGCAGCTCCTTTTTGGGGATACGCTGGGGTGCTACAAAAGATCTCTAAAATTTGGCAGCATCTCCATGAAGGCAGCCCAGATGGCTGATGTTAGCAAGCAGTGGGGAATGAAAGGTGTGATTGGAATCTGAGGGTGCCAGCCCTTGAGAAACCGATTTGTAGAGAGTCAAAGCCCATTTTGATGGTGGTGCTGCTTTGTTGGGTCAAAGTTGTGCTCCACAATTCCGTATTTCAGGGCAGCAGCACAACAAAAGTCTGGGCAGCACCCGCTGCGCCTCTCCCAGTGCGTGGGACCAAGGGAGCCTGGCAAAGCGGCGTCTGGCATGGCTTGCCAGCAGGGTTTGTGCCCTTCTGCCAGTTTCTTGACCCTGCTGGCATGTCTGGATTTTCTTCCCACTCACCTGAGCAAGAGTGCTGCTGGCAAGTTTCTGCTCTTTTTTCCAGCAGTAGTAGTACTCCACACACTGTGCCACAGTCTTACTCGGGATCTGTTGTGAAGAGCAAAAGAAGGAATCTGAAACAGCCGTCCTGTAGGGTGCATTGGAGAACAATGAGAATACAGAGTAAAGTAGGAATTAAAGTCACGGAGAAAATTGAGGAGGGTGTAAAATGAAATGAATATGCAGGAGTCAGAGAGGCATTATGCAATGTAATAAACCGAGTATTGTGCTACGTGGTGCCACATGTAAGGCACAGATCAACACCAAGTCCCTCTAGCAGAGTTCTTCTTTGCCCCGTTCACTGCAGTTATCCCAGCACAAGGTGTTGTGGAAGCAGCAGCACACCTGGGAGACAAGTCTAACAGAAGAGAGCTTTGTCTTCCAAAACAGCCTGGAGAGAAGGGCTGCAGAGGCCGGATCATCATTTTCACACAGGCCTTCCATGTCCTGTTCTGTGACTACTTTAACAGTTTTGGTACTTGAGAAGAGAGGGACATAGGTACAGTATTTGGTACCAGCAATAATCAACATGTCCCTTCTGATGATCTGCCAAGGTGAGAAATGTCCTGTGGCTTTACCTGCTTCTGGATGAGATGGAAATCCTTGCCGTAGGTGTGGAAAGCCTTTTGGAAGGCCTCCTTCTCCTCAGGTGTCCATCTATCAGAGCCTGGCAAGAAAAAGCAGCAGCTGAATTGATCCCTCTAGCCACTTGAAGCAGATCCCACTGGATGCCGAAAGCAAGCTGGCGCCAGCCGTCATTCACGTGCGTGCATGTCTGCTCCCTCAGAAGGTGATGAAGACGAGAGCAGGCATTCCCCAGGGAAAAAAGCATGGAAAACAAGTCAAGCTGAAGGAGTAGATGCTGGTGCTTTCCCTGTCCCCAGAGAAGGCGAGATCGTGTGCCGGTTTTAAGCACAACTAATTGAAGCAGAAATGCTTGACACGGCCATTAAGGGCACGGCAACATGTGTCAGTGAAGGAAGAAGCTGGGCTTGGGTTACCTGCATAATGATAATCAGCCAAGGGATGGCCTTGAGCTGTTGGAGGACCCCCTGAGAGCAACATCTCCAGAGCCTCCTGCAAGATGCAAAGGAAAAAGGCTTGAGCTGCCCCACAACACAAAAAAGGAGCCAAACCCCACCAATGCTGCCCTTCAGCCGCTTTGCTTCTTCAGCTGAGGATTCAGGCCACTGGCTCTCATATGGGTCAAAGATTGTGCTTTGCTCCCAGTCCCTCATTTTTGCTGCCCAGCCCTTGGCTCCTGCTCCCCAAGGGTAGCATTTTCCTCTCCAACTCCATGATTTTGCTCCTCCTGCATCCTGAATTGCCTCAGCTGACTGAGGCTTCTGGGAATTGTCCCTCAAAATGTCTTCGAGAACACAGATCTCCAGGAGGTTTTCAAGGCAGCAGGCTGCAGGACCCTGCGGCACTGCCTCCAGGAGAGATCTTGTCCCTGCTGGAGCCATTTGGGCTCAGCCCTGCCGCAGCTGGACGAGACACAGCAGGCAGCGAGTGCTCTGCTGCTTGTGAACTCCCTTCTTCAAGGAGCAGCTGTAGTGGATGTCAAAGGAGTGCAAGGAGGGGTGGAGGAATCAATTTGCATTCCTTAGAAAGAAGGGAAACAGAAGTACTGAGATGCTTTACACTACTTCTGTGATGGGTTTCTGGCATATTGTAATACAATTATCTACAAGCAGGAAATCAGCAGGCTGCTAAAAAATGACAGCAGAGAGCTGAATACCCCTAGTGCTGAAGGGCAAGGGATTTAATTTGTTCCTATGTTGGTAGGGATCTCATTCTGTGATAAGGTAAAGAAACAAATTGCAAGTAAAATAAATCTGTGCACATCCGTATTGAGACACTCTGACTGGCAAGGTGTCTGGATGTTGTGTGCATAAGAATCTCTAACCAAATACCAAATTCTAATTGATTTTCACAAGTGAATTCATACTGGATTTCACAAAGGCAGTTGTCAATGCTCTGCAGGTGAGCAGCTTCTTGAATTAGGAGAAACTCCCTCACTATTCTGAGCAGACTGCATTCTGAAAGTGCAGGTGAAAGAGTTAAAAAATCTCATCAAATACCACTTAGCAGAGAAAGGATTTCTAAAAATTGCATTGTAAATAGAAGCATATTTTTCTGATTTTACTTTCATTGTTCTGTAAAATTAGGATGACTTTTATGAATAATGAAGAAATGAATTTCTGTTTATTGAACATAAGAAATTCTTTTTTTCTTTACAAATGCCAGCATAGATTAAATACTATTTCTATATTTCAGAAAGCTGTGGGAGAGCTGTGGAGAGTTCTGTTTAAATCACCCCAAGTGATTTCTAAATAACTTCTAAATTGTTTAAATCATCTCCAGCCCATCAGAGAGGAAACTCTTTTTGTTAGAGAAGCAGCTAACTCTGTCTTTTCATACTTGAATATCTGATGCTTTGAATAATACGTGACATTTGAATGCTGATTTTGCACTTGGGACCCAGATCATCTACCAATCTTTAGGGATATTGGGACCTGACATCCATCTCAGCAGCTTGCTTTATGCAGTAACCAGCTGCAAGCAACTTAAAGAACATCAGCTGTGAGAGTCACTCCTAAAACTTCCTGTCTCCAAAGTTAAATTATTTAAACAAATACTACAGTTTTTTAATAAGATGTAAAATGTATAAGGAAGCTTTCAGAATGGCTTATTGAGATATAAATTGTCTGTGATTGACTGGAAATACACCTAGGTGCTGTGATGGTACCTTTTTGCTATGGAAGTGTGAGCCTGTTGTTACTCAGGAATGACAGACTTCATTGTCAGGAACAAGAGGTTCCATAGAGCAAGGAGTTTCCAACAGTGCAAACCAGCACCAACCATTTTGCAAGTCAGGACAGCCTTCAATCATGTTTGTTTCTGAGTTTCATATTGGATGCTCTCATGACTGTTTTCTTTTCACGGACTCATCTGGAAAATGTGGAGATCTTGAGCTGTTTACACCGACTAATCCCTCAGGCTAGAACTACAGCAGAAAACAATACATGTGACAGACTCCTTAATCCTTTTATGATCTCCATCTTTAATAGGCATCCTGATGGCACACAAGAAACCTGACTGCAGAGTAGTCATGCATACAGAGCACATGTCACTAGTTGCTCAAAAGTGGGCCTGTGGGTATTTCAGAAGGAGTGGGTGGGTGTTTTCTATATCACATGCATGTGACAGCTCTCTTCATGTAGTAGGTGAATGCAGTAACTGATGTTCCACCACTAACATTTGTTTAATGTAGTCAAAGAAAAGCGTTTTTTTTTAACATTATTTGTTTCTATGTATTCTACTCTGTGTCGTAATGGATTCTGAAGGCCATAGTGACTTTTTGGTCTGTTTTTTTTTAAGAGGTCCAATAGCACAGTTAACACAGTTTAATTATTTCTCCATGTAAGAAATTTCACTCCATTTTCCGCTTTCCACATTCATTCAGTTTATTTTCCTCAGGTGCCAGCTTGCTGTCCAGCAAACCAATCTCATTCCATATTGGTTTGTGATGAGGCCACAGGGCAAAACAATGCAAAAAGAATAGGAAAAAAGTGGCCAAGAAAAGAGAAGCCCTTGACCTCCTTCCTTTATGTGGCAACCTCGTTTGGCTGAAAGAGAAGTGTTGTAGTATAGATGAAAGTAATTGCTCTAGTACAAGAAGTATAAATTTATTTCTAGCTCCTCTCAGTGTGGAATTTGTGTGCTAGATTTGTATAGTTAACACTTTGTGACAGGAGTCATGATTAAGCAGAGAATATTTTCTAGTTGAAAAACTCGCGTGACCAATAGCTGGTGAAAACCCAACACAAGCAGAAAGTTTGTTTGGCCACCCTGTCTTAATAGTCTCACTCCTGAGTGAAATTGGCAAAATGAAGCCAAGATCTTTCCAAAGGCTAGGGCCTGTTTATTGAAAGTCATGACAAGCTCAGAGGAGAGCCCAGGGTGAGCCTGGGACCTGGGCGGCAAGTCCGAGTTCCAAGCTAACAATGCTGCGTGCTGCACAGGGTGTTTCCTTGGACACGGGCTGGGCAGAAAGACCCAGGTGCTCAGCACCCGGGGCTTTCAAAGTCTCTTAAAGCCACAGGAGTGATGCGCTCTCAATCCACCTGTTGCTTGCTCCTTGTCTTGGTTGTTGGTTGCTCCATAAGATGGTGCATCTCTGGCCAATTATTCCAGAGTTCCGAGGCTTCATTGGCTGGCTGCTCTTGCAATCTTGTTTCATATTAATGTCATCATCTCATGAGGCAGTTTTCTAGAAAATTCCCTCACCCAGATCTCACCACCCCCACTCTACTGGGCATGCATTCCTATTTCAGCACATTTAACTCCATAACTTATTACTCTATAACTTATTACGTAAATTAAGTGTAACAATTTATTGCATTAATTAACAATTCATGGCCCCACCTACAAAAGCTAACTTTATTTATAACCCTACTGCCAAGAACTTGGAGCTCTGCTCCTGTGCCTTTCTTGGCAGGGCTCCTGGGGCAGCTGGTTACTGTGCCAACACTACCTGTTCTTCTGTATCAGATACAGGAGTGATGAGAGAAAAAAAGAAAACACAGTCTAAAGCAGAGCTCCTGAAGAGGGGACAGCCACAGTGTGTCCTTTTGTTGTTCAGAAGCTTCTCACCATCAGGGAAGGGAGCAAACCACATCAAAACCTACCACTTTAAAGCTGAACTGGAAATCCGATCATCCTCTTGTGGTATTCGCATATTCTGTGGACAGAAAGAGACTTCATTCTCTGCCAGGATTTTCCTGAGAAGCTGTGAGAAAGCTCAGAGAAAACAATTCTTCTCTTAATCTTTGCACCTGTTGTTGTGCACATGTGGAATGTGTTCTGGAGGTTGTTTACCAAAAGGTAGTTTCCTAATTGGACTCTAGTGCTGGTGTTGGATTCCTTGACCAGTTGGATCCAGTGTGTTGGACTGGCTGGGAATGGAGATGGGTTTTTCCTAGTAGTATAGTGTAGTAGTGTAATATAATATAGCATAGCTTAATAAAGCAATTATTCAGCCTGTACTATACTATAATATAGTATAGCTCAATAAAGCAATTGCTCAGCCTTCTGCAGTCATGGAGTCAATGCACATTATTCCCCCCATTCGAGGGCCCCCTGCCACACAATAATCCTATAAGGATTGATCAATGGCCTTTAACAGAGAAAAAATTAAATATCCTTAAGAGATTGGTAAAGGAGCAATTACAGGTCCAAGATCACATCACACCCATGAATAGTCCCTGGAATTCACCAATATTCCTCATCCACAAGAAGACATCGGGCTCCTGGAGGTTGCTTCATGACCTGAGGAAGATGAATGGAGTGACTGAAGACATGGGACCTCTTCAGCCTGGACTTCTTTCTTTAAAAATGTCACATTAAAAATGTGACTTTATGGTCTCATTTTTCAATGGGACCTTTCTGAGAGATATCCTTTGTTGAGAATAGAATGGGTTTTTCTTCCCTACAGGTTCCAAAGACTAGTTTTACAGTGTTAGGGATGATAGCACAAATTGTCATTAAGGCCAGAACAAGATTGTTCAGTTTAGCAAGTCAAGAATTTGCAGTTATCTATTTACCACTGAAAAAAGATTCTCTTGATTGGGCAATGCAAAATTCTGATGATTTACAATATGCATTATTAAATTTTACAGGTATTTGTTCTGTTCCTTACGTGGCTCACAAATTATTGCAAGCAAAATTGAGTTTTAGAGAGGAACCTATGTTAAGTGAGGAACCTTTAAATGCAATAACTGTCTTCCCTGATGGATCTGGGAAAAGTCATAAATCAGTTGTAATTTGGTTGAACCAAACATCTAAAACCTGGGAATCAGATTTTCTAATAATAGAAGGATCACCTCAGATTGTTGAGCTTGCTGCTGTGGTTCAGGCTTTTCAGCTCTTCCCACAACCTTTTAATTTAATCAGAGATTCTGTTGCTAATGTGGTTAAAAGATTAGAAGGATCAGTTCTAAAGGATGTTAGTAATGACACTTTATATTGTTGGCTTCCCTGTCTTTATACATCATTGCAATATAGAACTAATCCATATTTTGTTTCTCACATCAGGGCTCATTCTTCACTTCCTGGATTTTTAGTGGAAGAAAATGCGAGAGCAGACAAACTGGGAATGGTTATTTCAAACACTCTGCAAAACATTTTTGAACAAGCAAAACTGAGTCATGTCTTTTTTCACTCAAATGTGCAAGCACTTGTGCAAATCTTTCAAATTTCTAAAAGTCAGGCTAAAGCTATCATCAGTACTTGCCCTGACTGCCAGCTTGTGCAGCCTCCTGTTTCTTCAGGAGCGGTCAACCCGCAGTGTTTGCAGAGCCTGCAGTTATGGCAAATGGATATCACTAAATACCTTTCCTTTGGTAAATTTAAAAATACTCATTTTTCAGTAGACACATTCTCTGGTGCAGGTTTTGCTTCTCTTCACACAGGTGAAACAGGTAATTGTGCTTGTCAACATTTTTTGCAAGCTTTTGCTTCATTGGGTGTGCCCCAAAAAGTAAAAGTCTGCAATGGTCCCGCATACATATCTCAAAAATTGGCCACATTTTTAACGGATTGGACTGTTTGTCACCATTCTCCCACACGTCAAGCAATTGTTGAGAGGACACATCAGACGTTAGAACACATTCTTGATCAAGAATGAGGGGGGGAGTAGAGATCACACCACAGATGAGATTGAACAAAGCTTTATATATTTTTCATTTCTTGAACTGCTCTGTTGCAGAACCTGATCCACCAATTTTTAGACATTTTTCAAATAACACTCAGGCGCAACGAAAAGAAAATCCCCCTGTTTTAATTAGAAACCCTGGGACAGGACAAATTGAAGGTCCTTTCTGATTAACCACTTGGGGCAAAGGGTATGCTTCTGTCTCTACAGGTGCAGGAATTAAGTGGGTCCCAGTGAAAAACATCAAACCATATCACACCCCAGAAGGTGTTGATGAGTCCAAGACTGTAGAAGCAAGTACACAGACGTGAGCTGAATAGAGGGATCACGTGTCACACCTGACATTCCTTGTTCATTGCTGGGACCTGCAAACTCTGATTTTATGCTGTTTATAAATCTGTCAATTGTTGGTTTTGTAGAGCTTTTTTGGCAAAAGTGTGGTTTTTGTTTTGTGACATTATAGATCCCCTCTATTGGGTTTTCAAAAGTGAAGTTTTTATTAAAGGTCAAAAGCAAAGTTTTTAAATTGAGGAAGATATGGGAGGTTCTTTTGCCAAAAATTAGCTCACTAAAAGAATGGAGCAAAATTGAATGATACACTGATGTTGGTTGTTTTTAATTGTTTAACAATTTAACAAACTAATGCCAATATCACTGCAATAACACAGTGATATTAAACAGATGTTAACATCTGTTTAATATCACTGTTAAACAGATGTTAAGATTGTTGGGCATGCTACCCTTTGAAATAGAACAGCTGTTGATTTTTTCTTTTTCCTGGCACATGGACATGGTTGTGAGGAATTTGTGGATTGTGTTGCATGAACCTGTCTGATCATTCTGAATCCATCCACAAAAGTATACAAAAGCTGAAAGACTTGACAGCTCCAATTAAAGAAGATGCTGGATCCTGGTTAGATGATTTGTTCCTAGGATGGAGCCTTGCACCTTGACAAAGGGAACTTAGTAAAATAGGTCTATATGTGTTGGGTGTTTTGGCAGTGATACTGTAGTAATACCTTGCATACCTCAGTGTGTGCCACAAATGATGGACAAAACTATCAAAGAAGTGTTTAGCATATAAGAGACATAGGTAGGAAATGGATTCACAGAGAGTTCGCAAAATCTCACAGAGATGGTGGATGAAGGTATTGACATAGAAGAAGGTTTTGAATTAAGACCTTGGAACAGGTGAGACTTCTTCTGACAATGACTTGTAATTGCTATCAGACATGACTTATGCCCTTTGAACTGACTGGACTTTCACAACATTAAAATTGCTGTGTTGTAAAATAGCAAGGCTTAATGTGAGCAAAAAGGATGCTTTAAGCAAGTAAAAAGCCGATATACTATAGTACAGCTATGAAACGCAAGGCAGTTAATAAATGACACGGTTATGAAGGGTTTTTTTAGTCAAACCGAGAGGGAGAATTGTGGGAATCCTTAAAATCAGAAGGTTTTGGGAAAGCTGCAAAAGGCAGGGCTCAAAGACATAAGAACTGCGATTAGAGCTAATCAGCAGCCATAAGTCTGCAGCAAAATTACATAAGACGTAAAAAAGTAAGGACAAATGGAACAATGGTCTTTGTAGTAACGCTTGGCTAGAATAACTTCCTAAGCTACAGAAAAGTATATCTAGTGAGATATTAGGAACTTCTGAGCTTAATAATGGAGCTCTGTGCATTGTACTTTAAGGCTTACAATGGGTATTTCATTCCAAATTAGCAAGCATTGTTTGAACAAAAGGTACCTGTGCTTCTAGGGGTTGGATAGAACTATTGTCAATATGCTTTTGCTTTGTAGGATTGGTCAAAAAAGTTTACTTTTTTAAGGTAAAGTAACATTAAGTTCTTTGTGTGCTGCCGGGGACATGAGCTGCTGGCATCTTCCCATTGTCATAACCATGTAATGAGAGTGGAAACCAAACAGCTGGAAAACAAACAGCTCGAGGTGCGTTCCTCAGCATTCCCGTCCCGTTCATGGATTGACACAGACCCCTGGCCAGCAATGCTCTCCTCTCAGGAAATGTGGAGGGACATGGAGTTATTCAGCTTTGTGAAGAACAGGCCCCAGGAAGACTTTAGCTCCACTTCCCAAAACTTCAGGGTGGCTTTGAAGAAAGTGGGAGACAGCTTTTTTAACAGGACCAGTTACAATAGGATGTGGTCTAATATTTTAAGGAATAGATTGTAAACAAATCAAGTTCTTATATGAACTGTCCATGAGGTGGGTAGACTTCAGGATGCTTGTCTGTGGTTTCCACTGAAGTGTATTTTAGGCAGCTGAATATCATAGGGTTATTATACTGTTATATTATTTACTTAAGAGTCAAAGACGTACCTTCACAACAACCCCTTTTTCCCCTTTTTTCTTTGTATAATAAATAAAAATAAGGACAAAACATGGGTTTTGAGCTCTCCCTGAGTCTCTTTTTCACTATGAGAACCTGAGAAAAACCTCTTCTGGATGAGGCTTTTTTCATTTCTCTCAATGGAAAAAGAGAATCTAGGTTTAATAATATATTTTTCTTTACCAGCCAAGTTCATGGCTTGATCAGGATCATGAGCTTGGTTGGGGGAGGTTTTTTGTATTTATACTTTAAAAACAAACTTTTACTAATATCTACTGCACGAAAACTTTAGACATGAATAACAGTGCAAGCAATCCACCCTTCTCCCCTTGTTAAAAGTTATACATTTTGTTAGTGATTTAATAGATGACTTTTAACTTTTAAAATGTGTCTTGGTTTGAAATGACAGATGTCTGCTGAGGAAGGCAGAAACCTCCACTGAAATGGAAAATGTGAAACCCCTCCTTACAAATTGTTGTAGTTTTGAAATTAAGGGAGCCTCTCAGGCAAAGATGCGGGAGCAGGAACAACAGTTCTTTATTAGGGAAGAAAATAAAAGTCAAATAAACAATGCAGTAATACAAAACAACACTGCCAGAGTCAGAATACAACCTGACACCTGTCAGCGATGGAGAGAGACGGAAGACTGACTCAGTGATAGAATCCAATTTTATTGTGGGATACAAACACTTTTATATTATATACTACTTCAGGGAGACTAGTCATGTGTACTACAATGATTAGGTTAAAATCACATACACAAACTTATGCATATAACAACATCTCCTGCTTGCAGAGTTTAATGGGATTTTCTTTTTCTGGTAAACCTCTTTGATTTAATCTTCTTGCAATCTAAGTCTAATTTTCAAAGTTCCATTTGCTTTTGCCAAGGCATCCTGTTATCAAATCTCTTATGTTAACCCGGTCCAAAGTCCATCATCTGCCTTGTGTCCTCCAACACTCCAACAGACACCCTGTTGGTCAGGGGTTTGGTAGCAGTCCAATTGGAATGGTGGCTGCTGTCCTCCTGGAGTGTCAGGTGTGGTTCTGTTGAAGCAGTGATCCCGTAGAAAGGTGTAGTCATCCTCTGATGACCCAGTGGTGGTGTGGATGGGCCTGGTCTTCCTCTGGGAATCCAGTGGAAAAGGCAGCTGCTCCTCTGGGAATCCAGTGGAAAAGGCTGTCCTGGTGTCCAAAATCTCAGATGATATCCAGTTAGGAATGCTTGGCTCCTCCCTCTGGGCAGAGCTTCTCACAGTGTGGGATGATGTAGTTTTATCAGTCATGCTGTGGCACTCAATGGCCCATTAACACAGATGTGTCCCCAGAGGGAGGATTGGTCATGGAAGAGATAAAGAAAACTGCCCAATTAAGAGAAGATAACAGAGCCACACCTCTAACAGATGGCAAATAGAATACACACATTATCTTGCAATCTATGCAATCTAGGACAAAATGATGACAAGTGGTAGAACTTCAGTGAAAGAACTTTGCAACAGTAATTTGGTTATGAAAAATTGATTTTTTTTTTTTAATGAGTATTTTAGTGGATATCCCTTGGAGCTTAACCATCCTTCTTGAAACAAGGCAATAATAATTAGTAGGAATACTAGGAAAACACATATTAATAGACACACTAAGGCTTCCTTGATGCACAGCAGTTATTGCCTGAAGAAGAAATAGCACATTTTCCCAATCATAGACCTATTGATTTTGGTCCTAACAATCGCAAACAGTCATAATGAGTATTGTACTATGAACTCTAAGGCATATTTTACAAACAGTTGTACATTTTTCTAACTTTTGTGTGATAACCCTTCAGTGTGTTTATTAGAGTTTTTGAAACATGACAGCCTTGATTTGAAAAGCTTTGTAGGGCAATGTTGGCTTTCTCTTGGACTTGGCGAGAAAGTGGCCCTCTCTCAGCTGCTGTGAAATGGCCATAGCATGTGGCCAGCAGCATCTTTTCAGGACGGCTTGCTTGCTATTGCTGACACGGCCCCACACCCTGGCATGCTTCTTTCCACTGTATTTTGTTGGTTGGGCCCCCACAGGGGCTTTTCCCACACTCTGCTTCTGGCTTTGGTGTCTGCAGCTCTTCTCAGATCCGACCTTGGAGGCAGGCTCGGGGGCAGGGCCACTCCCGATGCAGACACGCCAGGCTCCAGGGAGGGGTGACTTTGAAGCCAGCCCACTCAGTTTCCGTGGTGATGGGAATTGCGGCGGCCCCGGTGCGAATGGTGGGGGGCGATCTCAGTGGCCGCGTGGCACGGTGTAATGGCTGCGGAATTCCCCTGTAACCCGGGAGGGCTCGGAGCGGCTGCATGGCATGGTGTCCCCGGGGGGGAGCAGAAGCGTTCCCCACATGGTCTGCTCCCCCAGGGCAGGGCGGCGTGGTGTGCCCGCCTGGGTCGGCTGCCGGGGCTGTGGCGGCCGCCGTCTCTCCACGTGTCTGGATTGTGCAATCGGCGCCACCGGCCCTCTGGACGACATCGGTGTCCTTGGCTCGGGCAGCCCCCAGATGGTCTCCGTTTTCTGGGATTCCCCCACTCCCTGGGGCTGTGCTGGTTCCCACACCCGCTCCACATTGGTCAGCCACAGTCCCAGTAGCAGAGCACGTTTTCACAGCGGCCGGGGCCTGCCGGCTCCCGCGGCAATGCCAGCTCGCACACAGGGTGGAACGAAGAGGCGGCTGCACTGCTGCCCTTCCCCCTTTGCCTTTCAAAATCCAGTTCTTTAATAAGTCCAGAACAAGTGTCCATGGTTTTATAATACCGATGGCTGCATCATCGCCAAATGAGACTGCCTCAAATATATTTTGTCCAGCCCTCTCCCAAAAGGGCAAATCTAAAGCATTGCCTTTTGATATGTGCAGCTCATGGTTTTCGCACCATGTGAATAAAGCTTGTAGAGCTCGCTCATCGTGGTTTATTTCTCTTCTTTGAAGGAAGAAAATCAGTACCTTCGTTACAGAGTTTTCTGCTCCTGACATCCAAGCTCCCATGGTCTCCTAAGTGATTCCAGTCCACAAATACAGGGCTAGAAACCTCGCAGCACTTTATGCTACTTAGCAAAGTCCCAGGTTTTCAGCATATCAGTTCTGTCACCATTCCCAGCTCCCAGGCTGTATTTCTCCAGTTCCAAACACCAATTTGGGCCTGTTGCTCTTGTAATCTGGTTCCCACACCATTTCCCAGCTCTTACGCTGCTTGCAATCTGGTTGTACACCGATTTCCAGCTCTAACGCCATGTGTCTCCTTTGCTCTGTGCTTCTGAGTTCTTATCACTCTGGGGTTCACCACGTGTTAGGTCATGTCTGGGGATTGTGGGTGCAGGAGACAGAGATCACTCAGCCTCGAGGTTTGTGTGGCACAGAGAGGGTTTATTTCCCAGCCTACCCCTCATACAGAACATTTGAAAGACCCAGTCTGCATATTCTCATTGGTCTGAACTGCACACCCCCTCGGCATCTGGCCGGTGAAATGCTTGCAGCTTCCTAAGAGATCTGACTGGGGGAAGCCCCTGGCAGTCAATCCCGGGGCTTGGCAGCAAGCTCATCTCTGACATTTGGGAGCACCAGCCAATGGGTGCCTTCTTTCTGTTCAGTTCTGTTAGGTCTCGGTTTGGTTTCAGTTATGTCAGGTTGAGACTAAAGGCATAAAAAATGTGCCATGTTTACAATAAAGGGATCTCCTTTGGATGCATGAGGGGGTCTGTGTCACTTTGTTCCCCACTGCTGCATCCAAATCTGTCTTTTGGGAGTGCTAATTCACTAAACAGTCACTATACACAAACAAGGCATGGGCTATAATTATCAAAAAACTTCGAATTGTCTCAAGCCGTTTTGTTTTGTTTGTTTGACAGAACACCTACTTTATGTGTGAGGTAGAGAGTTCTATCTTACAGACTGCCTGAAAATAAGAGATACTGGAACCCCACCAGATCAGATCAATCAAAGCACTCCTAGTCTATTAGTAAGTATTAACAAGGTCTGAACTTATATTTTCTGTCTCAAGACTTTGTATGTACATCCATCCACACAATACCACTGTGATTAACTACACTGACACACAGGTTTGCATAAAGATTATTTTCCCAAATACATTGGAGTATGGTAGAGCAAAAGAAAACCTTGATTGCAGTGTCTAAAGACATTGCATCTGGTTAAATATTCTCTTTCTGTTCACAGCTTTAAATTAAAATTTACACCTTTATAACTAAAGGTACTATAAATAAAGGCACTAGAGGTTCCCATGAACTCCACAGATCTTTGAGAGGTGTTTGAAGGCTAGGTCTGTAGACACAGAAGTGCTTCATCAGCAGGTTTTAAGTTGCAGAGTTTTCTGACTATTTGCCACCTGTCACTTCTGTTTACAGTGTCTATAAAATAATTTTCATGCTGAAAATCACTAACAACTACCTTCCATATTTATTCATGGTTAAGCACTCATGCCAGCTCCTATTGAAGTCAAGAGCAGGTTTCTGAAAATAGCACGAATAGGATTAAACCTAAAAGGTCTGGCACTGCTATCACTGAAATATTAATTTGCATGTTTTCTTATTTTTCAACCAAAATATGACCATGGCTTTTAATGTTGGGTTTTTGCAGCTAGTATGCAGATGTAATAATCACAGAACTGAGGTCATTTGATATTACAGAAAGGTTAAAAACTAGGCATGGGAAGGTCATAATGAAAATTTTTAACTAACAAAAACTGGTTTGTCCTGCAGCCTTGAACTCATGTCCTTATACCCTTCCCAAAAGAAAACCTATTCACTGAAGATGCATCATCATCCCAAAAACATGTTGAAATTAGGCTCATGATTCCCTCAGAAAGCTAGGAGGTAATATTTTGCTGCAGCCAAAAGGTTATTAGAAAAAAGAATGAAAGCTGTTGGTGCTAGGTGGTGTTAGTTCTGGTTTGCATTTGTTCCAGTTAATTTCTTGGGTGTTGCTGTGAGCTGGAAAAGGGTCAGGGTTGAACACCAGAATAAAAGAGAGGTAGGAGAAGAGGAGAGGGGACAGAAAAGTAGGCTGTCAGGAGAGAATGTAAGTTGCCTAGCACCCAGCCAAAGGGGAAGGGGACAGGGATCACCTGAGGCTGGGAAAAGCAATCAAAAGCAGCATTGTGCTGGTGTGTGTGTATGTTCAGCTCTCAGGAGACAGAGATACACAGCCGGCTCAGTTGAATCCTTACTAAGAAGAAGGTTCTCTTTTGCTTTAATGACTTTGTCTCCACTTAGTGGTAACTAAGAGTTTGTTTATTTCTAACACCTCTCTCCCAGCAGCTCAGAGCGGCACTGCACAGTGCTTGCTGTGCTCCAGAGAGCACACAGCAGGCTGGCCTGGTGGGCCTGAATATTTCTGCAAAACACTCTGCATTTCACACCTTTGCTGTGGCTCAGGGCAGAACTGCAGGCCTGCAGGCGCTTCCTGGCAGAGCTGTGGGAGGCACTGGCTCCTGCAGATGTGAGCTGCCAAGCTGTCAGTGCCTCAGGCTGGCCTGGGTTGCCCTGGCAGAAGTGCCGTGCCTGAAGGACGCTGCCCTGTGCTCCAGCCTGCCCAGCAGCCCGGCTCCCTGCGCCGCTGCCCAGAGTGCTGCACACACTGCTGCCCTTTGCCAGGAGTCACAGGGCAGCCGGCACAAGAGTAGGAATCCTCAGCCAGGCCACCGGCCCTGGGCTGCCCCTGGCCTTCCTCTGCTCCTGGGCAGACTCCAGATGGCCAATGCCTCCAGTCTGGGCTGTGCCCAGCACGGCTACGCTTCCCCTCGGGAGCAGCCAGCTGCCACCTGGGCTCTGAGAGCGGAGGATTCGCCCGCTGCCAGGAAGAGGCACCCAGGGCCCGGCTGCTGCCTCCTGCAGCTCCAAGGGCCTCCTTCCAGCCTGCCTCTGCCCAGGCTCAGGCTGCTCCGGGCTCTGCCAGGCCTCTGCTGGGGCTGCACCCTGGCCAAGGCCGGGCCCGCTCTCACCTCACAGGCGCTGCCAGCTCTGCACCAGAGGAGACCTTTCAGAGCCCCCTCTCTGATCCTTCTGCTTTCTCACTTGAGCAAGGCTCTCCTTCCGCCAAAGACATTGCACTTAGGGATACAAATCCAAGTGGCAGGAACTTGAATGCTCCTGAGTCACAGCAGAGAGCCTGTATCCACATAGAGTATTTGGGCTGTCCCATTCCTCCTTTGTTTTTTCATGCAAATGCCATTGCCCTTTCTACCTCAAATAGAGGTACCACAGCAGACCAAAACCAGACACGTGGGTCATATTCCAAAAGCAGCATGGTCTGGAGAGGATAAATGAAGATGAGCATACCCCAATTTCACACCATGCCAAAGACACTGTAGGGGTGACTTCCACCTTTAAGAAACAACAGACAATTTACAAGGAAATCATGAGCTTATTCACAGAGTAAGAAGGAAGGAAATTACAAGGAGAGTTGTGGTTTTAAAAATTTTATTAATTTCAAATCCTACTCAGCAGACCTATTAGATAATCATACCCTAACCCTAAACCCCTAAGTTCTAACCCTAACCCTAACCCAAACTCAAACCTAGTCATAACACTAACTCTAACTGTAACCCTAGTCCTAAACCTACTCCTAAACCTAGTACTAAGCCTAAGCCTAAGCCTAAACCTAAGCCTAAGCCTAAACCTAAATCTAAGTCTTCTAAATGAGTTGATGTTCCAGAAACTTTATTTAAATCCAATCCTAATGTATACTCTATTCTCTTCAACAACTCTTCAACTCTTCAACAATCCTACTCTACATTTCTAATCTAAATTTCTTATGAAGATAACATCTTGAAATTATTGTTAAATTCTTGTCTCCTAATACTTCTTTTTCTTCTTCTGCAATTAAATGATGAGTGGTGCCAGGATGGAGGCTGGCTTGGATGATGTTACAAATGGATGCTGTCCACAGGAAAAAGAAAAAAAAGAAAACAACAAAGAAGAGTGGTGAACCATGACTTTCCAAGCTCAGTGCTTCACTGGCTCCATGAGGATTCCTCTAGTTCCTACAAAGACCCACAAAGTAGAACAATGGGACCATCTGCACCTCCATCTTTATGTGCAGGACCTTGCCATCACAGGCAAACCTGGCCCAGAATCCCACTCATCCTTTTATCAAGGTGTTTTCATCTTGCTGGGATTTTTGCCCTGCCAGTGCTCTAGAAATGGTGTTTCTGCCCTGAGGTTTCTTCCTTTCAGGAAACTCCAATTAATCACATGGGTCCCTGTATTTGAAAGACAGGCACTGTGCTGATTTCCACAGGGAGACAGAGCAGTGCCTACCTTTCCATGCCCTGCCCCTCCTGTGCTGGATGGCACCTTCCTTCCCAGCAGGGACAGCCCAGTGGCACTGGCTGCTGCACTTCCCTCTCTGCCACACAACCTGGCAGTAACCCTGGGGCAGTTCCTGTCTGCTTGAGCGTGCCAGGCAGCAGATGGGGCTGGGACAAGTCCCTCTCAGCTCTCCCTGTTTGCGTGCCAGAAACCTCCAAGGGTGGGCTGGGGGCACAAACCAGGGCCCCTCAGAGGCTGACAGTGAGCCCCCCACAGCCCCTCCTGCCCACAGCCAAATCTCTGACCACTCAGCCAGCCTGGCTTCCTTGGGTTCCTGCACCACCTTTGCATGTCTCTGTACCCTGCATTGCTCTACTTCAATTCTTTTGCCATTAGATAAAATGGGGCACCCCACCAAATTACAAAACAGGGCAACAGAAACCAGTCAGAGGACAGAGCACCTCTCCTCTCAGGAAAAACAGAGAGGGGTGGAGTTATTCAGTTGTGTGAAGAACAGGCCCAAGGAGATTTTATAGCCATTTTCCAAAATTCAATGTGGCTTTGAAGAAAGTGGGGGACACCTTTTTTGAACAGTACCAGTTACAACAGAATGTGGGAAAATATTTCTAAACACAAATGGGATGCAATCAGAGTAGATCTTAGGTAGAACTTGTTTACTTAGAGCATTCTGCAACACTGGCACACGGGTCCCCAAGAGCTTGTAGGTGCCTCATCCCTGGAACCATTCCAGGTCAGGTGGCAAAGGGGTCTGAGCAATCTGATCTCTTTAAAGATGTTCCTGCTTATGGCAGGACACTTGCACCTGATGACCTTTACAGGGCCCTGCCAGCCCAGCCCAGTCTAGGACTCCTCACCGTTTTCATTTGAAGAGCACCAAGAGTGCAGGTGAGGAGGAAGGGGGCTCATCTGATGCCTTGGACTTAAGTAGATGAGGAGCCCATCCCTCACACCCGGTTTCACCTGTGGCCCCTTTGCATTTTACCTGCAGGAGCTCCTTGGCAGACCAGCGCTGCTCCTCGTCTGTCTGCAGGCAGCAGCTCAGGAAGTCACACAGCCAAGGTGAAAACAGGTTGGGCTCCTGCCGCTTTTCTTTCCCTCCTGTGCCTATCAGGATTTGAGGCTGGGGAAAAAGGAAACAGGGAGGTTCCACCTGCTGCTTTGCCCATCTGTAACTTTGCCCATCTCCCTGAGCCCATTGTTTAAGCTTCATTCTGCAGTGGCAGTTTCTGCCCTGGCAGAGACCCAGAGATGACTTTCCTTCACCTACAAAAAACCCAAACCCCACATTTTTTCTAACATCCTACAGATCTTGACTTGGCAGCTGATTTCATTGACTGACCTAACAAGTGGGAACTACATCAGCAAAGCATGTTTGATTCTCTGAGAATTCACACCAGCTTGATAGGGTTTTTGGACGAGGGACTTTGCTATACTAACTCTGCTATTTCCAAGGATTAGTACAAGAAAGGCATCTCTGCCATGCTTGTTGGTCCCTTAAGCAGAGCTGCCATAAAACAAAACTCATCAAGTTCTCTCCTTTGTTCTTGAAAACAATGGTAATTGGAAGGAAAGAAAGGAAATCCACCAGGTATTCCTCAGGTAAGGAAACAAACATTTAAATCTCAAATTCCACACAGACACATTAAGATGCCTGCACAAATGTGTTGGGATGAAAATGCCTGCTTGGGCACACAGGAAACACCTGCAGCTCTGTCTCTCAGCAGTCGGAAAATTTCAGCTTCCCTTATGCAGCAAAAGAAAACTTTCCATGGTCAGAAGAAGGAGAGGTGCCATCCCTATGGTCACTCTCTGCTCATTTGGCTACTCAAGTCAATGCATTAATGGTAGGCCCATCCCAGAAAGTGCCAGGAAACAAACAGGGGGTTTTGGCAGGCTCTCCACATCACCAGGCTCTGGCTTGGTGATGAGGAGAACGTGGCTTGGGCTATGAGAAAAAACACGGTCACTAGGTGTTTCAGCATTACTGGAAAAGAAGCAGAAGAGACTCTGAGCCATTTACACCCTCATTCCCAGGCTTCCAGCATGTTTCCCAGTGAGAAGACACTGCACAGGGAATTGAGTTCCTCTCTAAAAATCATTGTTTTAGAAACTTTGTTGGCTTTGGGTTTCTTTTCTTCATTGCTGGAAATGTAACACCAGTTCTGAGAGGCTTGACTTGTGGTTTTAGGGGCATCTTCACAGACAGACAAGTGGGAACAATTTGAAACCCAAAGCAAAGTGTTGCCTCAGAAGAGTTGGGGAGTGTTTGCCTGTGTTAAGGCTTGAGCTGTCTGGCAATCCCCTTACATCCATGTGCAGAAACACCCAGCTGCTCCCCAGATCTCAGTCCCTCTGGGCACACAGGCCTCAGGAAAACGATTCCAGCCTTTCTCCTGCTCAAGAACATCTAACCTAAGCTGAGCTCCAGTTTCTTCAGTAAAGTCAAGGACGTTCTCTTCCATGCAGCTGACAGTGTTCATGGAGCTCAGCAGGTCTTCCTGATATTCCTCAGGCCAAGGAATTACAGTGGAATTTGGCCAGACATCAGATGAACATTATCCAGTGTGGTTCATGTGGAACCAAGCTCTAACGCTGACAAGCCAGAGGGAGAGAGCTCATTCTGCTTTTGAAAGATGTCAGTTAGAAACATAAGACACAGACTTGGAACTACTCAAACCTCAGCGTGCAGAATCCATCTAAAATAGACCACAATCATAATGGCAAGGGGCGTTGGAGTCTTGATAAAAACGCCCACCACGATAATAATAACTCTGCCCTAGTGGCAGTGAAATCAATGGTGGCCAAAGAGACTTTATTACTTTCCTCTTCAAACCAAAGGAAAATTTCCAAGCCTAAAATAGCCAATGTACTCTCCTTGATTAAAAGCAATTATAACAATTCATTCAAGTACGCAGACGTGAGCCAAACAGAGGGATCACAGGTCACGCCTGACGTTCCTTGTTCATCAGTGGAACCTGCAAACTCTGATTTTATGCTATTTATAAATGTGCCAGTTGTTGGTTTCGTAGAGCTTTTTTGGCAAAATCATGGGGTTTGTTTTCTTATGTTACAGATCCCCTCTATTGGACTTTCAAAGGTGAAATTTTATTTAAAATCAAAACCAAAGTTTTTAAATTTATATATATGGGAAGATCTTTTGCCGAAAATTAGGTCATTAAAAGGATGCAGCGTTCCTCAGCAGTCCTGTCCTGTTCCCGATTTGTACACAGCCCCTGGCGGGCGATAATTCCCTTCCTTGCCAGTCAGGGAATAAGGCTCTATGTTCTCTTCTGAACTGGCCATTCGTTCTTAAAGATGGAAAGTCCCCCCCTTGTCGGAACCCAGGACATCCCTCTGGCAGCTCTGGGTGGCTCGAGCCCCTGGCAGGGGGCTCAGAGACCCTGGCATGAAGGCAAAGACACCTGTGCCTTTGAGGTGTCTTTGATTTTGACCCATGGAGTAAATTACCAATGTTACGTGAAGAGCTACAAGTCACGAGAGTTTAAGCAGAATAATAATTTGTCTCAGGGTGAAAGGGTAGAGGTTTGGGGTTTTTAGAATGGGGGTTCAGGAGGTGACACGATCCGTCCTAAGGACGTGATTCATGGAGGTTCTTTTTCACTGATCTCAGGGTGCAAAAACTGACACGACAAGGGGATTTGCAGTAAAATCAAAATACATGTACTTTTATTAAATAGCCATAGAGAAGATGCGTTAGAGAGAGGGGAATGAAGAAAGGGAAAAGAATAAGGAAAAGCAAAAGAAGAGAGGGAGGGCAAGGAGGTATATAGCTACCAGACGTGCAGATGAAAAAGTCCCTCGAAGTCCGGTCGACGAAGAGGCCTGTCGTCTTCACGTCAGGGGAGATCTCAAAGGTATCAGTCAGGTCTAACCTTTTTTATAGTCCTTTTGAAATGGGGGAAGGGGACCCATTTCAAAATAGTCTATTGATAAAGGGTACAAGGAGTCCATCAGTAGTCCATCAGGAACAGGCGTCGTCAGCAGCAGATGTCGTAGGCAGGAACCATTGTCTTCTCGGTCCAGTGGTCGCTTGCAAAACTTGCTCCGGTCCCCACGCATACCTTCCCTCACCCTACGGTGGGGATTTCAGTCTTAGTCCTTTTGGGAAAAGAGGGGAGCTTTTCCAGGTAGGGGTCGCACGTCTCAGTCCTTGAGGGGAGAACCCTCTCCCATCTTAGTCCATCTGTCACGGTGGTTGATGTACAGTGAATGGAGGGTCCTTTTGTGGTGACCTCCGGGAAGGTCATTCCAGAGAGAAAGTCCAGCCAAGTCAGAAGGGTGGAGAAATTCCAGCACTAGCGTTGCTAGGTGATGCAGGCGAAGGAGAGCACACTGCCCCTTCTTGGGTGCAGTGTTCCATGAGTTGAGCAAACACACCCGTAGGCAATAATCTGGCTTGGTGGACCAGACAGACCTGGATTTTCAGAACAGGATCTTTCCCTTTCCCCGGTGGTCTTGGCTTTCATGACGATCGAGAGGCAAAAAATGAGGGAAGTTTCGGACAGACTCTCACACCTTGTCATCTCCTTTGCTTCTTGCATTCCCTTGCTGCAGGGATGGCAGCAATCAGGCTGTCAGAAGAGGCTTAAGAGAGGCTCCGCTGATTGCAGAAATGGATGCTGCCCAAAGGGAAAAAGAAACAAAACAAACCAAATTAAAAGAGACAAAGGAAAAAGGAACCATTTTTCCAAACTGAGTTCCTAACAGGGTTGAGCTGGATTCCTCCAGCACCCAGAAATACACAGACATGGGACTGAGGGCACCAGCAGCACGTCTGCCTTCATGTCCAGCATGCTGCTGGCACAGGCAAACACGGCCCAGAACTGCACTAGTCCATTCCTCATGGTGTCGTCACTTGCTGGGATTTGATTTTTGTCCTGCTATCACTGTGGGATTGCTGCTTGCTGTCCTAAGGATTTATTCCTTTCAAGAAAGTCAACAGACTTATTCAAGCTCCTCTTTTCTACAGACATGGGCTCTTTGAGTGTCCAAGAGAGATGTGGGGTATAAGGCATTCCTCAAGAGACTCCCAAGAGCTCTGAAAAATGTTGATCCCACATGTTGATCTCAGGAAAGCTGGACATGCAGGTTTTCAGCAGCAAGCCAGGAGCAAGGACACAAGCATCAGGGTGCAGATGTGCTCAGCTCTGGTTTGCAGGAAGAGCAGTGTCTGCCTCAGCACACCCCACTCCCTCCTGTGCTGGCTGGCATCTTCCTTCACAGCAGGCACAGCCAAGGAAGTGGCCTGGTCACCAGCTCCTTGTCTGCCACCAAACCTGGCAGCAAAGCCACAGCCATTCTCATCTACTTGATGGGGCAAGGCAGCACATGGGGCTGGCACAAATCCTGCACAGCTGTGCCTGTTTGGCTGGCAGAAACCTCCAAGGGTGGGCCAGGCGGGACAAGCTGGGTGCTCTCGGATGCTCACAGTGAGCTCCACCCCAGCTCCCCCATTCCCACAGACCAATCTAAAACCGCTTGGCAGGGACTGCTTTCATTGTGTTCCTCAAGCCCCATCCCCAGCATTGCAATACTTCAGTTCCTTTGCTACCAGGCAAACCTGAATACAGCACCTGAGAGCAAAAGAGGGACACAGAAATGACCAGAAGGTGGGAGCTCTCCTCTGAGGAAGGGCTGGGAGCCTTGTGCCTGTTTATCCTGGAGAAGAGCAAGCCCCAAGGAGACTTTTCAATATTTTCAGGGGCTTCTAGGAAAGTTTGGGACATTTCTTTTAGCAGGGCCAATTGCAAGAGGACAAGGGGGAACGGCTTTAAGCTAAAAGACACTCAATTCAGATTGGCTCTGAGGAAGAAACTGTTTGTGAGGAGAGTGCTGGAACACTGGCACAGGCTGCCCAGAGAGCTGGGAGGAGCCCCAACCCAGCAACATTCAAGCTCCGCTTGGTTGGCCCTCTGAACAACCTGATCTACTTGAAGATGTCCTTGCCAGTGGCTGGAGTTCTGGGCTAGATGACCTTCACTGGGCCCTTCTAACCTCAAGCAGTCAAGATCCTACTTGGTTTTCATTTGAAAAGCACCCAGAGTGGAGATTACTCTGTGGGGAGCCCATCTGATTCCCTGGAGTTTGGCTGAGGAGCAAACCCTGGCAGGGAACAGCTGTTTGGCCTGCAGCCGCTTTGCCTTGTACCTGCAGAAGTTCCTTGGCAGAGCCTCGCCTGTCCACATCCATCTGCAGGCAGCAGCCCAGAAATTCATACAAGCCAGGGGGTAGCCTGAGCTGGTGCAGATTTGGAACCCCTTGCTTGCCTATCAGGTAGCTGGCCTGAAGCAAAAGGAAACATGAGACTCTATGTGATTCTTCCATATCCTTCAGGGCTCACCTAGACCCCATCTTTAAAACTCCACTCTGCAGTGGCAATTTCTTGCCCAGCAGATGCTTAGAGATGAGCCTTCTCTCCCAAAGGAAAAAAGGCCCCAGTGCAGCCCCAGCTATTCCAGCACCAGGTCTTGCCTTGGCGGCTGATGTGAGCCCCAGAGACCTTTTTTGAAGTGGCCCTTGGTGGAAGCACTTCAAGCTGTGGGAATGGGATTTTCTCTAATGGACTGAGAGCAGAAGGACACGACTATCTGAGCACATTTCCACCTTACCTTGACACTGGTCTCCTGCATATAAGGAGCCTCTCCTGTGGCCATTTCTATTCCCACAATCCCAAGGGACCAGGTGTCCACTTTGGGGCCGTAAGGCTCTCTTCTCACCACCTCGGGTGCCATCCAGTAAGTGGTCCCGACCATCGACCTCCGTTTCCTGTGCTCAGGGCTGAGCACAGCACAGAGGCCAAAATCAGCTGAGGAGGAAAACAAACACTGCTTCAAGTAGGAAACCAAGGAAAAGGGCTTCTCACTCTCAGTCCCAGAACGCAGTGCTTAATGGAGCTGGAAAAGCAGCTGGGCTCTCCTTCCTCAGGGCTGCAGCCAAGGACATGGGCAATTGTTCAGGTAACAACCCGCCCAGGATTCCCACAAAACCTTGGCTTTTCCTCATTGCCCTGAACGTTTACACTGTAACTCTCTCCCTTTGGAAGGAGCACCCACAAACCAAAGTTACTCTGGATACCTGGTTGCTCTCTAGACCACTCAGCACCTTCCAGCTGCGGCCTGGGCTTGCACAGCGCTCCCTGCACTCTCAGCAGCCACTGCTGGCACCCGGCACCTCTCCAAAGCAGCCCCACACCGCCTCCCCGCAGCGCTGCGCCTCAGCAGGAATACCCACCCAGCCTGACGGAGCCATCCCGGCCCAGAAGGATGTTGTCACTTTTGATGTCTCTGTGGATCACCTGCTTGGCATGAAGGAAAGCCAGGCCTTGCAGGCACTGCCAGGGGAAAAAGAAACAGGAGGCCAAAAGTTACCCTGATCTGATTTCATTACATGCAAAAGGAGGCTGCTCCTGAAGATTCTCAGATCTCCAAGGAGCAGTGAGTTCTGGCAAGAGGAAGAGCTTGCTGCTGCAGCACTAGGAGAGCAGGATCTTTCCAAGGGAAGGCATATTAGCTTTGGAGGGGGAAGCATCAGTCAGTCGTTGCTCCAGACTGTTCCCTGCAAAGCCAGTCAGAATGAGCGCTGCTGCAGCGGATGCGCTCTCCACGTCCGGACGACAAACAATGGTTTGCCAAAAGAGGAAAACGTACCTGCCTTGGATACCTAGGGGATCACTGTCGGGCTGGAGACTGGAGGACAAGGGTTCTATGGCTGCCTCAACAGCAGACTTGGAAGTAGCTCTTTTGTCAGTTTGCAGCAGCAAGCACCATGCTGGGTGCCGTGCCATCCTTTGGAGTGGAGAGCTGTGACAGATGAGTCTCTCTTTGGCTTGGCCTCTGGTTTAAAACTCTCACAGCAGCACCTTTGCACTTACAGGCAAAGAAGGCAGTGCAGAAAGGCTCTGGGCAAAGGCTTGGGGAGGCAAAGTGCAGAACAGAAAATAAAAAGGAAAAAGAGACAGAGAGTTCAATGATGGTGGATAAGAGTGAAGAACAGAGTACAGGAAGGGCAGGGACACTGGCAGGCAGTTCAGTCCAGATGCTCTTTCTTCTCTGAAGCAGAAGAGCAACACAGAAAGAAAGCTCTGAACATGGAATCACTCACTTTGCAGTGCTTTCAAAGGACTAGCCTTGTCCAAGCCATCCCAAGCACAAGCAGGACCCCTTACCTCCCGACACACTGTTGCTATGTGTCCTACAGCCATCCTTCTCACGGTGACCACATCAGCTAAGGAGCCTCCATCCATATATTCCAACACCAGCAGGACAGCCTCATCCACAAGGTAGCTGCAAGAGGAAAGCAACAGCGTGGAGCTGAACGTGCACAGCTAAATTGCTGTGGGGAAGAAAAGATTACAGCTGAGTTTTGTTTCCAGGTCACTGGTAAATGAAGATGGAATCAAATGAAGACACACTCCACCTAGGCTAGCCAGTGCCTGCCATCTGTGCCACCTAAAGGAGGAAGGCACATCCATGGAAAAGGAGACGGCTTAGGTGGCAAGCAGTGGGAAAAGGAGGTTCAGTGAGGAAAAAGATAAATCTGGAAGTGGACACATCCCAGCAGCTGCTTCATCATCTTCAGACACAAATTGCACCATTCCCTCCAGCAGCAAGGAGACACAGTTTTCACAGCTTTTACTAAAGGCAAGTGGTTGTGCAGCACTGCCAACACCCTTTGGAAAACCTTGCAGAAAGGACAGTCACAAACAGGAAAACAATTTCAGACCTGGCAAATTATGTGTCTCCTAGCCTAGTCTTTTGGCATGCAAGGCTATGGAAAATAGTGGGAACAGCACAAGGTGCATAACCTCTGGCATGTTTTCTCCTCCAACACTTAGAAAAAAATCATGCCCCAAACCAGCAAAACCACATGCAGCAAGTGAACATACAGGCTGCTGGCTTAGTAAGAGAGCCAGGTTTCTGAGAGCAATCTTCAAGCTGTTTATGTCAGGAAGCATTCATGGGGACAGAATGCAAACTCCTCCCATGCCTGGTGCAGGAGTGGATTGATGTTCATTGAAAGATCCATTTTCTGCCAGTGGCTAAAGAGCTTTTAAATTTTTGCCTTGCAAGTATGGAAATGAACGTTCCCAAAAAATCACCAGAACTACTTACCTTTCTAAGTAGCTGACAATATTGGCGTTCTTATTTTCTCTCATGAGCAGGATTTCTTTTAATACTCCCTCACAGCCCTGGTGCTGGAGATAAAGTTCCTTTACAGCCACCTACGATGACATTCAAAAGCTCTTAGGGACAGACATGACCAGAGCCTCTTTCTCTGGCCCTCATGGGCCTGGATGCCTTGTCACCTCGGAAAAAAGGGACTCTAAACCATCAACCACAAAGGGCTAACACCACCCTCTGCACCTGCAGGCTTCTCAAACAGACTTTATTTAGCACTACTATTATCATTTACACACGCTTTGGAAGCCAAAAGTAATTTTTCTCCTGTGAAGAGATGGCTGCCAATTCAATTGTGTGCCAGAGTAAACACATAAAACATGATGGGGAAAATGCTGTCAAAAAAGAACTGCAAAGCGACTCAAGGTAAAGTTACAATCCCAGCACATCCTCACTTCTTCAGTTTGGCTTTTGCAACTTTGAAGAACAATCTTTAGAATTGAAATTATTGAATGGGTTTAAAAATGAATACCCCTTTCTGTGGTACACTATGGATGTGCCCCAGGTTCTAAGTACAGGGCTTGGGGCTTTTGGACGCCTCCGAGACCTCCCTCCAAGTGCAGTTCCTGAGCACAGCTCTGCAGCTGGATAAGGAACTACCTTCTCTGATTCCTTACTATTAAGGAAGATGGAATGTATTTCCTGAGAGTCAAAAAGGAGAATTCAGGACTTGGAACTTCTAGCCCCAAAGAGCAGCAAGACTCTCCAAGACACCACCATGCCTGTTCAGAACAGAGAGCATCTCTCTAGTGGAACACAGGATCAACACAAGGTTGTATTATTTAAGGCTCTTCATCAACTTCTTCTCATTCATCTGTGCACGTGTCTCTCTGTGTCTCTGTGTGTGTAGGTGTGTGTGTATGTGAACTAGGTTCCCTAGGACTGAAAGGCAAAACTGTGCTCCAGACAAGATCTCTCTTTCTGAAGGGCTTGCATTGTATTTTCCAACTGAATCACGTGATAGAAAACAAAATATCTGTGTCTGATCCTGGGCTTAAGAGGAATTGGGCTGGAATGATGGCTCTTGCCATCAGCTAATCTATGCACATTTATCCAGTAAGTCCAAGCTAGCGTGTCCTCTGAAAGACACCACGGCCATCCTTGCATTCATTCAGGTAGGTAGGAAGGACAAAGTCTGTCCAAAATGCATTTTGCAGCCTGCCTCTAGACAGACTGCTTCTGCAGAACAGCCTCTGCAGCAAAGACAGGCGGCCCAAAGCTCTGGCCACAGATCACATCACAGGGAAAGCACTCAAGAGCTGCAAAATCTGCACGGGCACTCACCGCTTGTCCTGTGGCAGTGTCGAAGGCCTTATAAACAGCTCCAAAGCCCCTAGAATCAGAACAGTGGCAAGAACAGAGACGTTGTTCAGTGCTGAGGAGCAAAAGGCAGCCCAGGCAGGAGCTCTGTGCTGCCTGCAGTGTCTCTAAAACACTGGGCTTTGTCTACTCTTCAGCCAAGGGCACAGCAGCCCAGCAGCCCTCTGCCATGCAGAGTGTCCAAGAGAAAAGCTGGCTCCCACAGGAAGAAAAAGGGCTGCTAGAATTCTCCAATACACACACTAACTTATGCATGTGGGGGGGGTTTCTTTGCCTTTTTCTTCTTGTATCTCTGCCTGTGACGTGCCTTTCCAGGCAATGAAACACACAGTGCTGCTGGGCCTTCTCACTGCTCTCCTTTCATCCTACCTGCCAAACTCAGGCAATGCCACACAGCCTTTCTTATTTTCCTGACCACTGAATATTGTTTCCAGAAAAATACTACTAAGAAATGCTACTGAGAGCTGTTATCTGACAGCTGTCTGGTGGGAAACAACACACAAAACCTGCTCTCTCAGCTTTTCCTTCCTTCATGAGTGTGGCCATATTACTTTGAATCATACAAAACCATGTCTCCTGGGAAAATAGGCAAACTGGTGCCCCATCTTGGAGGGACAGGAGGGCTTCCAGGTCCTGCTCCTTGAGGCAGCCAAGACATTGTCAGCATCCAGTCATCTTTGATGATGCCTTGTACTGCCTCAGTAGTGAGACAGGGACAATCTGGAGCCAGGCTCTGAAGATGCTTGCAGCTTGCCTGACTTCCCACATGCTATTGCACCACCAAAATTCCTGGCCTGTGGTTCTGTAGAAATAAGTGTGGCTGCACTCACCCACTGCCAAGATGTTCCCATCCAGTGTACTTCTTTTCTGGATCTTCCACACTCACCACACACCCTGAAAGAAACAAAATGCAAGAAGCAAAGTTCAAAACAGAGAGATTGAGCTTGCAGGAGATCTGAAACCCAGCTCCACTCTCTGGGGCTCTGAGCAATTTGTGGTCTTTTGGCTAACGATAACATCAACAAGAACAACAACAACAGCAGCCCCAGCAAAACAGGCAGCTCTGCACAGAGTCTGATTCTCCCACACTCCTTTGCAGGGTTGCCTTGAGGGGAAACTAAGCCCATGGAAAAACCATCAGAGCAGACAGAAATCAGAAGACAAACAGGCACCAAGGCAAGCGGCTGTCATCTACAAATGGGAAGGAGGGCTGAAAAATCAGGAGCCTTCATTTTCTTGGGAAGAAACACTCTCTTGGGAGATTCAGCACAAGATTACATACTTCCAAAGATTCAGTGCACCCTGGGATCTGGGATGAATTTTTATCAACATCTGCTTTTTGCAGAGCAGAAAGAATATTGCAAAGTGAATTCCAGGAGAGGAGGGGATGTTCCCTTCCTCTCAGCAGTTTGCCTAAAGAATGCCTTGACATTTGCAGAGAACAGCAGCTCATGCTACATCCAAGAACAATGACTCTAAGAATTAGAACACTTTTCATTTAGGAGCAGGCTAAGTTCTGAAGATCACTTTGCCCGTTCCTCATTTAGTGAAGAACTACAAGTGCTGGTCTTCAGCCTGGGCTGCAGCAGCCACAGGCACTGGACTTGGCCCCTTGAACAGCACCCACGTGCCCCATCTTCCCAAAGGGCACAGCCCAGACGGGGCACAAGGACAGCGCCGGTCCTCAGGCGCTGCCGTGACACAGACACCTGCACAAAGGAGATGCTGATCCTCTCACCAGCCCAGGCAAAGCTGCAGCAACGGGGCAGCAGCTGCAACCCCACAGCTGAGGAAGGCTCCAGCCCCTGCAGGCACAGCAGCTGTCAGTGGCAGGGCAGGTATGACAAAAAGCTTGGCAAAGCCTACGAACGGCCACTGACAGCCACTGTCAAGAAGCCAGAGGCACACCCAGCTCTGTTACAAGCTATTGACCCCACTCAAGACAGAACATGGTTGTCTTTCTCTTCAGACCCACGGAGGAGTCAATCAATCCACCTTTTGTCCCAACAGCTGATGGCAGACACTGAGTAAACTGGGCTCTGCTCTGTGCCTGACCCGTCAGTCCCTGACAGCACTGCACTGGCAGCCCTTACTAGTTGTAAGAAGCAACTCAGCTCTACTGCAGAGTCACCAAGGCCTTGGTGTGCTTTCCTTGAGTGCAGGAATCTGTGCAGGGATTGAGGCCAATGCTTAGTATTCCAAGAGTGTTTATCAGCTGGGCATTAGCAGTGACAAAGTGCCTGGTACTGCAGGAACATGCAGCAGAGGGGCTGCAGGCTTCCTCCCGAGAATTGCCTGCAGGGCACTTCTATCTGGAAATGCCACATGAATGTGTCTCTTTGATGCATCTTCCTAGGCATACAACTAAAATATCAAACAGGGATTGTCAAAAAAAGTGTGGTGGTTTTCTTCTTTTGGGGCACTTTGAAAACAACTCTTCCTATCTGATACCTCGGGATTGTTCTAACAATGTAACATTTTAACTTTTAGGGCACATTGAAAAGACCTCTTCCTCTCTTATTTGTGCTATCATTTGATGTTCTCATCCAGAAGGTCAGGCTAACCAAAATGTAGAATTCTTATCAAACCCAAACTGTAGAAGGAACAGTAGAAGTACTAACAGTCATAAAAACAACACCAGCATTAAACCAGCCCCACAGACAACCAAGTTCTGGGAAGTATTTTGTCTCCAATGACTGGTGACAGGTCAGGAGTCTAAAAGGAATCCAGGAAGCCAAGTGTTCTCATCAGTTTGGCCAGACTAGCACACACACCTTCACGGAGGCATTGGCTGGGTTGCAGCCTTCTGCTGCTTGCAAAACAATCCCTGCTTTTGTCTTCACTGCACAGGGAAGCTCAGGCAAAGCCCACCCACTCCCAGCTGCCCTCAAAGGCAAAAGGAATGCCCCAAAGTGCTGCCTGGCTGCCCCCAAGCACAACACTGGCCTCTGCAGAGATCCACAATATCTGTCTTGTTGCCATGATAATTTAGGGAAAAAGCCTCTGCTAGGATTTTTCCTGTCCTGAAGAGCTGAGAGCCTCAGGAAAGAAATGTAAACAATGGCTATCTGCTGCTGTGGAATGCCACGGGTGCATCTTCCATTAGTTCGTGTAGATTGTTTTCAATCAGTGACCAATCACAGCCACCTGTGCCAAGGCTGTGAGCAGTCACAGGTTTTTGTTATTGATTCCTATTCTATTCTTGTCTTGGTAGCCTTCTGATCTTCTTCTCTCTGTTCTTTTAGTATAGTTGTAATGTAGTATTTTAGTATAATATATAACATAATAAATCAGCCTTCTGATGAAAATGGAGTCAAGCCTCGTGTCCTCGCACCAGGGATCTCAGTCTAAGCAAGAATTGGTGACCCCTGGACGTGTGAAACTGATGGTCACCCCAAGAGTGACCATGGAATCTAGCCTGGAGCTGAAGAAACGAGACCCTGAAGATGGGCAGAGTTCACAGCCAAGGCAAACAGGAGAACCTGTTGGACTTTCCTGGAGATTGTGTCCAGAGACTGCAGAGCGGCAGAGCTGCACAGCTGGATCCACAAGGATACTGTCTAAAGGTACTGTTATTTTTTCCCTTCCTGAAGATCCTGCCATTCGCAAAAGGTGGGAGGAAAGTTGGGAAAATGTACCTTCGGAAGCTCAGGTTCCGTTTACTGCGTCAGAGGAGAAAGTTATTAAACTCTGGTGCAAATGGGGACGCAGGGACAGAATTCCTCAATGTATGTTGGAGAGACGGTGTTATGAGTTCTTCAGATGGGCAAAATTTCATAGATTTATTACAAATGTCGTAGACTCCCTTGATTTAGGTTTTTGGGAGTTCATGGACGCTCTTTTTAGGTGGACAATAGTCCAGCGTGTTTCATCCCCAATGATGCATGCAGTGCACGTATTGATTTATGGCGTTATCTTGAAATGGGGACGGGCTGCGGGGGACATCATGGCTCGGGAGCGCAGTCGCGTTCTGTCCCCGCCAGCTTCGGCACGAGAGAAGCCTCTCAAAGAAGACGAACCGCGAGTTTGCATTCCCCCCGCACTGCCCACAGCTGAGCAAAAGTTTTTCTCCGCTCCCTTGGAGCAAACAGATCTACCTTCCCCCCCCCGCTCCTTCTCTTGGGGGGGATGAAAAACCGAACCCGCCGCTTTCCGGGCCGGCCCCGCCCGCTTCGCCGCGAAATTCTCCGCTTCCCCCACCCCGGGAGGGAGCGGATCCGGCTCCGCCTCAGCCAGCCCCGCGGGAGGCGCCGGACCCCGCGGCTCCGCCTCAGCCAGCCCCGCGGGAGGTGCCGGACCCCGCGGCTCCGCCTCAGCCAGCCCCGCGGGAGGCGCCGGACCCCGCGGCTCCGCCTCAGCCGGCTCCGCCCGCGGCCCCGCAGCCGCCCGGGCCCGCTCCGCCGGCTCTGATGACTGCGCCTGCGCCGCGGCACCCGGAACCGCCTCCCGCCGATCCGCCCGTGTTGCCAGGCAGCGCGATCAACAACAGTGATTCCCCGGCTGTGCTGCTGTCCCCGGGAGCTGCAGGAGCTGCCTCCGTGTCTTCTTCTTTTTCTGCATCCCAGCCGGCAACTGAATTCGCAACGGTGCAGGCGGCGCCTGCGCGGGCCGACCCCGCTCCGAGCCCGCCGCCCCCGCCTGTCCCGCCGCTCCCTGCCGATCCAATTGCAGTGCAAGAGCTTGCTGAGAATAGTGCTGAGCCCACGAGACCGCCTCAAAAGTCGACACCAGCGCCCGTGCTGCCTGCACCACCCACCCCAGTTGTCCCGCAGGTTTCGAAACTCCATCATTCACATCAAACCCTGCGAAAAGCCTATCCTTCCGTAAAAAAAGCATAACCCTCCAGCTGACTGCAGGAGCAGTTCGGCTGGCTGTGTTCAAAATCAATATAGTTTTTAAATCACTTTGCGTATAGTCGAGAGCTTCTCCCTAGAAGTTAAAGTGCCTGCCTTCCCCCGAGCGCCCCAGCGGCGTGGGGGAGTTGGCTCCTGTAACATCTACCTCTAGTTCCCAACCCAGTAGAGATAAAAGTAGTGCCAAAAAGCAAAAAGCAGAAAAAATAACATTTACCTTACAAAAACAAGAGACACAGAGCAAAGCAAGCACTGCTCGCTTGCTCTGGAGACAAGAAACCCTCAAATCTAAAATAACAATTCCTGAGAAAACTTCTCTTCTCCAGCTGCCAGTGTGCACCAGTGCTTCTAAAAAAAAAACATTTTGTCATTTCTACTCTCAAAACACTAGCAGCATAGTCCTACCAAGTTCTGAGCGTGCAGAGCCCGCCTCACAAGCTAGTTCTAAGCCGTTTAACTCATTTCCCTGGGCCGGGGCCATCGCCCCATCCAGTGCTGAGTTCAAAAACATTGCTTTCCCCACAAGAACCTAGGCCACCATTCTGTGAGCCAAGTCTGAGTTCTCTGGTCCGCCCACCAGGACCAGAGCCACCCAAGGGTCCTAGAGACACTCTGCTGCTGCTACTCTTCTTCTAATGAAAAAAAAAAAAAAAAATAATAATAAAGAAAAGTGGAAAGAGCTAGCAGCTCAAAAGCATTGAAAAGCCAAAAATTAGCCTCAGCACAAGTGGTTCAATGAAGGGCTGTGGCCAGGGCATTCCAGAAATTTTCTCTGAATTGTTTGATGACTGTAAATGAATTGTTTGATAATTCTTGTTTTCTTTAGCAGTTCTTTGTTTCAGAATTCTGCAAGCCTGTTTCAGGACCAAAGGGGACTTCCAGAGATGTCAAAAAAGAACATCTTCAGTCCATGGACTCTGTCCTGAAACTCAGCTGCTTGGACTTGAAACAATGAACTTTCTCTGCATGTGTTCTTTGCATTTTCTTATTTTTTAAGATTGTTTTAGTGATATGATATAATTAGATGTTTGATAAGTGAAGAATTTCCCTGAATGTTTTACAGGTGAAGAGTTTCCCTGACCATTCCACATCAGCAGATGATTGAGATTTTGATTGGCAACAGATCAACCTCAAGAGGTGTTGTTCTCTCTTCTGCAAGGCCTCAGTAGAGGAGATTGCAAACATTTCTTTTTCTATTTAATTTAATAATTTAAAAGGGTGAGATGTTGCCAGGATTTTTTAGTGAAAAAGCCTCTGCTAGGATTTTTCCTGTCCTGAGGAGCTGAGGGCCTCAGGAAAGAAATGTAAACAATGGCTATCTGCTGCTGTGGAATGCCACAGGTGAATCTTCCATTGGTTCATGTGGATTGTTTTCAATCAGTGACCAATCACAGCCACCTGTGCCAAGGCTGTGAGCAGTCACAGGATTTTTGTTATTCATTCCTCTTCTATTCTTGTCTTTGTAGCCTTCTGATTTTTCTCTCTCTGTTCTTTTAGTATAGCTGTAATGTAGCATTTTAGTATAATATATATCATAATAAATCAGCCTTCTGATCAACATGGAGTCAAGCCTCGTGTCCTCGCACCAGGGGTTGCAGTCTAAGCAAGATTGCCCTGTGTTTGTTTTTGCCCTGAAGTAACTGAGATTCACTGGAATATTTACAAGCCATAAATGATGGATTTATTGGGGTTGCTAGAATCTTCCATATTTTATGACTTTTCTGCTGCACAAGAGCCTGGCACTTGCAGAACTCTTGCCCCATGCACTTCCCCAGTGCTTCTTGCAGAGAAGCTTTGGGAAGCACTCAGGAAAAGTGCCATGTTCATGTGTGGTTTGTGGAGCCCACAGGACAGGGAAATGTCTTTGCAGTGGGCACTGCCTTTTATTCCAAGGTGTAGAAGGATTCTTGGCTGAACAATGCCATGATATTCCCCTGTGGGAATTGGACAGCCCTGGTCTGCAGATTACAGAGTTACTCTGAAAACCATGTATCGTCCTCAAACAGGAACAAGATAGACCATGTGCTGTCCTCAAATAGATACAACAAGGAAGAATGAGCATTGTGCCAGGATGAAACCAAATGCGTCAAGCACGTTGTGGGCGCTGCTAATTTGGCACACCTTAGCTAAAGATGCTTATAGTGTGACAACCAATCAGTAATTAAGATGTATGTGTGAATATAGCTACTTAACCAATGAGCATTAAGCATTAGTGGCAGGAGACAGTGTATAGAGGAGGATAACTATGTCAAAGTTGCTTAATAAAGGAGAACGACATGTAGCCACATTGGCTGTGAGTGTCATTACACAGCCGACTCTCCGTGGGACCCTCCTCACCAAGGAATTGTCATTGCTGTGGGCACTGGCTGTTATTCCAACACCTGTGTCATTTATTCTACTGGAATCCTTGTCAGAAAGGTTGTTCTTCGCCATTGAGATTTTTAGGTGACATTTTTGATCTCAAACAGCCCAAAGTTTTCCATCTCACACGTTTCTGATGCTGGTTTTCCCTTTCCAGTCTGTTGTTGGCCAAGGAAGATGCTGCTTAGATTCTGCAGGCCCCCATACATGGATACTGTTATAGGTAAAAATCGATCCAGCCAATTTAATAAAAATAAAATATAAATTTATTCACAACCGATATACAGTCCTGACAGCCAACAATCAAGGACAGCACTGACCCCGGGATGGAAGCTGGGTGAACACAGATCCGCCTTCTATCGCACCCAATCCCCCCTGTTCACCAATGCTGCTTGGCAGAGTCCGTTCTTATACTCTTTTTCTAGCCCGTGGCAGAGTCCCTTTGTCTTTCCTCAGGGTTCTTCACATTCATGATGTCTCTATTCTCCGTCCTGTGCTGGACAAAACCTTGTCCGGGAACTGATGTGTATCCACTCTTCGGTTACCGGAATCCCATATGCAGATGTATGTCCTTGATGGTCCCCTCTGTCTAAGATGAACATCTCCATGGGCCACCATCGCTGGGCCTCCTCCTGTTCACACCAGTGAGAACGACAATCTCCTGTGCCGGCTGGGTTCACTTCCTATGTTAATGACACTCCTCCTACCCGACTGCCAGCTGCGGTTTCCTCACCCTGTGAAGCAATCCCCTCTTCCCTTGCTACTGTGATTTCAAGGCTTGATATTTTATTCATATATATATATATATATTCTATCAGCACAAATTACCATAATATACATAACAGGTACCAAGCTGAAAATTCTTCAGTTCTCCACAGCAGCCCAGTTATCCACAGGAGGGCCAAGAGCAGCTCCAGAAGCTCCAAGGGATTCTAACAGATGAATTTCTGTCCCTCAGGAAGGCAGGGCTGGGTCTGAAGTAAAGGGACTGACACTGCACCCACCTTTACATGGCAGCAGCTGTCCCACACTTTGTGAAAGGCACATAACATGTGACACTCTTAATTCAGCACTGGCTTATTCAGTCTTATAAAGCTCTTAAAAAAAAAAACCAAAACAGAGTGGGCAAAAAATTATTTGTATTTAATTGGTTGGGGTGTTTTTGGCTTTTTTTTTTTCTTGGTTCTTTGCTTTGGTGATCAGAGATCATGGAGGAAGAGGCAGATTTTCTGTTCAACTTGCCTGTCAGTATGCAGGGGGCATGAAAAGAAGATCAGCTTTTCACCAGCTGGTTAAGGAGCTCTAAAAGTAATTGTGCTGTCCTTAATCAGGGGGTGGGGGCACTGCTAACAGCCTGGATTGTCCCCACCTGTGTTCCCCTCCTACCAAAGTGCTGTGTAGATCCAGAGCCTTGTGCCTTGGCCCAATGGTGCAAAAATCCTCCCAACATCTATCTGTTTGCAAAAATGTGTTCTCATTAAGATGAAAAGCTGTATGGGTGGCCTGCAGCTAATGTTCTTTTGTTGCCTGGACCCCAGGCAGTGCTCACATCTAAATGACTGACCAGCCCCAAGCTGCTCTTAAGACTGATTTGATCAAAGGCACTGAAGCTCTGTTGAGTGCAAATTCTCCAGGAAAACAAGCACAGGAACTTGGATAATGTTGGTGACAAAAGCAGAGTGCAGAATTGAACCTATGAGGACACCTCACTGCTGCCTCCCCCCACCCTTTTATTTTAAATTCATTTCATATTTTGAGTGTGAGCTCTTGCATGAAGTGGGCCCTCAGCAAGGAGCTGCTGGGCCTACTGGCTGTGTCCCTTTGTGCTCCCAGCGCTTCTTGAAATAAATGGGCTGGAGATCTTTCTCCTTTTTAAAGTCTTTATTAAAAAGAATCAGCTCAGGTGGGGAGAAATCGACGGGTCGCGCCCACACCGCCGGCACTCCCAGGAATGGCACGGAGGAGGAGGATGATGCAGCTGTGTCCGCTGGTCTGCAGGCAGAGCTGGGGATTCCGTCCTCACCAGAGATTAGGAGATTCCGCCTTTTCGGTCCAACGCCTCGGGTCCTCTCTCTAGTCAACATCCTTTCAGGTTAGGGTGAGAAGCAAAAAGGATCCAAGCAGGCACTGGACTACGCTCCCATCCTTAAACATCACCTAGGTCCCCTAGTTCTATGTTGGCTCCTTGTTTTTAGGGGTTTTCCTGGAAAACTGCAAAATTTGGTGCAATGCATTTCTCATCTGCATACCAGCTCTGATGCCACTGCCATTCTCCTGCTACCTGCAGGGTCCCTGTGTCACTCCCTGGCAAGCCTCATGGGGACAATGGTTAATCACCAACCATTAACAGGTAATTGAAGAAGAACTCTTAACAATGAAGCTAACTGAACAGAAACTGGTCCAACTTGTTTTAACTCTGCCACCTTAAAAAAAAAATAGATAACTTCTTATTCATAACATTTCTCCCTCTTTTTCTTTGATCAGGAGTAAGCTTAAGATGGCCTCAACTTACAGTTTTTGCCTCATTAACATAGAATTTCTTATATTTTTTGTATTGATTATAAATTTCCTGAGCACTCTGGTGATCATATTTTCCCAACTTCCTTAATTTTGTTTGGTTTTTTCAGGTTAATCTCTTTAGAGATCCTTGGGTTATTCTGTACAGCAGATTTCACTATTTTAATTAAGCAGGGAAATAAGAACAACTAATGAGTGTACACACAGTGAAGGTTGTAGTTTTCTAGCTTTTTTTGAAAGTCCATAAATTATCCCACCAACTGGAATCAAGTACAGGAATGCTTTTTTGATTTCTTACATATGCCAGTTTTCTTATTTCATTTAAGATGTCTCTCATGACTGCTACAGTTAATTTGATTTGATAAATTACTGTTTTGGTTTGGGTAAGTTGGTCATTAATATGATTAAGAGCTAATGTGGTCTGATTCGATATTATCTCTGATATTGCTTGTAACTTCATAATTTGGTTTAATGTATACTGCTTCTTCAATTTGTTTTTCCTTAAATCATCGTATATAGGGACTCTTGTACTTGATCCAGATTCTTTGGGAAATATAAAGAAAGCTTGTTTTATAATTCTAATGATGCAACTGCCAGACCAGTCTCTTGGCAATTCAGTGGATGCTGTGGTACCATTGACCCAAAACAGGTGTTTAGGGGTTTCCCGAAATATATTAGCTTTTGTTGTGCTCTCCTAATATTTAGAAATATCTTTTCCTTTGACCAGATTTACCAGGCTTGCTTTAGTAGCATCACGTTCAAAGCACCACCAGGCTTCTCCTACAGGGTACTCTCTCAGGAGTGGCTGCCTAAATGTGGCAGTGTTCTGGGCTGTGCAATATATTTTCTCATTCTCTTGATAAAGGATCAATTGGGAGAGGTTAACACAATTATAGTTTAAATTGGTGTGGACTCTCAGCAAGGAACTTACTTCTTTCTCATAGAGAGGTTGGTAGCACTCACTGCACGGCTCTCTTGGGCTCCCCGGAACACCCCCAGCAGTCAGAGCCATTGCTACTACCCTTCCCAAGAGTCCGGTATGGGTCATCTTGCACAGCTTGCCCACCTGGCCTTGCCTCCTGAGGATTTTACTGAGAAGAAGTTTCCAAGCTCTTTAGAGTCTCTTGCTCTTCTGGTTAAACCTCTCTTGATCTGTCTCTGCTAATTTGGTCTCTCCTAGGGGAGCACTCTGCAGAAGATTAACCTGGAGTCTTTGGTACTAAGTTGGGAGGACTTCACCAGAATTACTTAGTAACGATTTTTAACTTTTACAAATTTCTTGAAACACTTTAAGACATGTTATGATTCTAAACTTTTGTCTTATGCAGTTCATCAGTCTTTTTGATATGTCAACTTTAAGTCATTTGGTCCTTTTATAATAGTATATTCAGCTGAATTGGCTCCTGATGTGGTTGAATCTTGTCCTGAATTAGGGTGTGAGGGTGGTGTGGAATCTTGTCCAATACCAGAGGGAGACACTGACCAATCTTGTCCAATGCTCGGGGGTGGGACTGGTCTTTAATTCTCATTATGTGGGTCTAACCTTTTTCTCCGGTCCACACAGCAGAATTAGCGATGACTGGTACTTGAAAGGGGCCTTCAAATTTAGGCATTAATGGTCTACTATTCCAGGATTTTATCAAAACCCAGTCTCCTGGTTGATGTCATGTGCTTTTGTGTCAAGAGGGGAGGTTTGGGGAAGGTATCCTTTTTTTCTAAGTCTTTCTAGGGTTCTTCCAATGATTTCTAAATATTTTCTGGTAGCTTCTTCTCCTTCCAAATAGTCTCCTGTGCTATAGGGTGTTAACAAGAATGGCAGTCCAAACATCATTTCATAGGGTGAAATCTTTATATCAGACTGGGGTCTTGTTCTGATGCGCAAGAGCGCTAGGGGCAAACACTTTAGCCAATTCATTTTTGTTTTTTGATTAATTTAGTCAATACATTTTTGAGAGTTTTGTTCATCTGTTCCACCCTCCCAGAACTCTGGGGGTGCCACGGAGTATGTAATCTCCATTTTATTCTTAAGGCTTCAATTACATTTTGCAATGTTTGGGCCACAAAGTGTGGACCTCGGTCTGAGTCTATGGTATTCACCATTCTGTATCTGGGGATAATGTTTTCCAAGATTACCTTTGCTACGACTTGGGCTGTTTCCCTTTTGGTTGGGAAGGCTTCTACCCAGTGAGTGAGATGATCCACTATAACTAGTAGATGTTTGTATCCTTGTTCTGGGGGCATCTCAGTAAAATTTATTTGTATGCTTTGGAAAGATCTTAGAGTTAGTTCCTTCCCTCCAGGTGTTACTTTTCTCATGACTTTCTGATTTACTTTTTGGCAAATTAAACACCCTTTTGTGATTGCTTTTGCTAGGTCACATACACCTATGCACAGGTTATTTCTTAGGAAATGATCACATAGTCCTTGGACTCCCCAGAGGGTTAATTTATGCAGTTCTGTTAGCACTGTCCCGGCAAGTGCTTTGTTTAAAAACACCCGTCCATCTGATGTTAACTACTCCCCTCGTTGCCTTTGGTGTAACTTTAAATCTTTTATAGCCTTTAATTCTTTTTCACTAAATATGGGTTTTTCTCTTTCCTCCTCCTCGGGTGTGGTTACTGTTTTAAAAACTTTTACTGGATCCCCTGGTTCTAAAGCTGCTTCCTTTGCTATCTGATCAGCCAATCGGTTTCCTTTAACTTCAAGGCTGTGTCCTTTTTGGTGCCCTTTTATATCTACTACTGCTATTTCTGTTGGTTTCTGTAAAGATTCCAATACAGACTTGACTAGATTCTCATGAGCTAAGCTTTTTCCACTTGAGCTTAGATATCCACGCTCCTCCCATATTTTCCCAAATGTGTGTAATATCCTAAATGCATATTGGGAATTTGTAGAAATGGTTCCCCGGTCTCCCTCCAATAAGTCTAATCTTCTTTTCAGGGCATATATTTCACAACTTTGGGCTGACCAGGTTTGGGGTAGTTTTCCTTTTTCATCAATTTGTAAAGTTTTTCCGTCTATGATGGCATAACCTGAAGCTCTTTTTCCACCTACTACCCTTGAAGAGCCATCTATAAACAAAATTCTTCCAGTTGTTAGAGGTTGATCTTCTAAATCCTCTCTTTCTTTGGTTTGGAGACTGATCAATTCAAGGCATTCATGTTCTAGACTCTCTATAGGCTCTCCCATAAGGAATTGTGTTGGATTGAGGGCGTTTGATGTGATGAATTCTAAATGATCTGTGTTCATTAGTATTATTTCATATTTTAATATTCTTGCATTGGTTAGCCACTGTTGAGCTCTTTGGCTCAGCACTGTTTTAAGATCAGGAGGGGTATGTACTTTAATTTTTCCTTGTAAAGTCAACTTCTGGGTCTCTTCTATCAGAATAGCAGTTGCTGCTACTGCTTGTATACAAACTGGCCAGCCTCTAGCCACTGGGTCTAACAATTTGGAGATGTAAGGTACAGGTTTTCTGCAGCCTCCCCACTCTTGAGTTAGTACACCGTAGGCTAGACTTCCTTCAGCACTTACAGAAAGATCAAAGCTCTTCTTGAGGTCTGGTAAGCTTAGGACTGGAGCAGAAGACAACTTCTCTTTTAGGTTCTCTAGTTGTTGATCGTCTTCTGCTGTTCAAATTATGGGATCTGGGGCTACCAGCTTATCATATAAAAATTTCACACTTTGTGTGTATTGATCCAACCATAACTTGCAGTATCCAAACAGGCCTAGAAGCTTTCTCACATCTATTTTTGTTTGTGGAGCTGGGAGAGAGAGGATGCCTGAAATTCTGTCAGGACTGAATTTCTTATATCCCTCTCCTATTATGTGCCCAAGGTATGTTACTTCTGATTGTACGAACTGTAGCTTCTCTTGGGAAACTTTTAATCTTTTCTCTCCCAGAAAATTCAAAAGTTTAATGCTAGTTGTTCTGACCTGATTTTTTCCTTTCCCTGATACCATCAGGTCATCAACATACTGCAGGATTTGTACTTCTTTTTCAGGAACAAACTGTTCTAACAAACCCTCCTAGGGATTGTCCAAAGAGATGGGGTGATTCAGTAAACCCTTGCGGTAATCGGGTCCATCTTAGCTGTTGTTTTCTTTTTGTACTTGGGTCTTCCCATTCAAAGGCAAACCAATCTCTACATTCTACTGCCAGAGGACACGCCCAGAAAGCATCCTTCAAATCTATAATAGTGAACCAAGCATGTTCTCTTGGAATTCAGCTTAGAAGATATATGGGTTGGGCACAACCGGATGTCTAGCAATGGTTTTCTTGTTTACCTCTCTTAGGTCTTGTACCAGCCTGCATTTCCCTTCAGCTTTCTTAACTGCCAGTACAGGGGTATTGTGTGGTGACATACAGGGTTCCAAACTTCCCTCTTGCAGCAATTGTTCAATAACTATGGCCAGCCCCCTCTTTCCTTCCAGGGAAATTGGATACTGTTTGACCCATATGGGTGAAGTATCGTCTTGCATTTTTATTGTTATCGGAGGAATGTCCCGCTTTCCTCCTTCAGCCCACACCTCTGGGCTTATTTCAGCAACATCACCTTGGGATAACTTCATTATTTGTACCACCATCTTCCCTTCTCTCGGGACAATTCCTACTCCCAAATGAACTTGTAGATCTCTCCCTAACAAACTTTTTTCTAGTTTAGGCAGGTAGATCAAATTTGCTTCACACTGCCTTGAGTTTCCGATTATTTTTACATTCTCGATCACTGAGGCTCTAAATGGTTTCCCTTCAGCCCCTAATACTTCACAAAATTTTCTACCAATTACCATACCTTCTGGTATTTTTTTGAGACAGGACTTATCTGCTCCTGTATCAACCAAAAATTCAAATTCCCTATTTTGGGTTCCCACTTCAAAGTTTACCAAGGGCTCCTCTAGATGTTGCATTGGGTCCCCTAAAGTACAGAGCCCTTGACACCCCTAATCATCATCTCTAAGCATTTTCTCTAAGGCTTCTTGTTCTTTGGCTATTGCTTCATCAAGGGTCAGCTTTTTACAAAACCTTCTAATGTGCCCAGTCTGCCCACAGTAACAGCAACGCCTTTCACTTGAAGGGACTTGAGGCCTCCGTTCCTCTTGTACCTGATGGTACTGGCCTATCCTTATCTGCTCCTGGTGGTGGATTCCTCTACTCTTTTGTGGCCTTGGACTGTAGGAAAGAATTGTTTGCTCCAACACTTTCTCTAGCTATAGAGACCATGATCCTAGCTTTGGCCTTTGCTTTTTCTTCTTCCCTCATTAAATACACTTTCAATGCTTCCTTCAATAACTCATTAATGTCTTTTTCTTGCCAATCTTAATTCTTTTCCAGTTTTCTCCGTATATCAGGCCAAGATTTAGTAACAAACTGGACCTTTAATAGCACTTCACCCTCTTTGGTGTCTGGGTCTATTCTAGAATACAATTGAAAGTTCCGCTTTAGGCGATTAAGCCAAGTAGCAGGAGTTTCATCCTTCTCTTGTGCGCCCGCGAATGCCAATTTTGTATTAGTTCCTTTGGGAACTGATTCTCTGATCCTTCTAATGATCAGAGACCTGTACTCCATCATGGCTTTCCTCCCTTCCTCCTGATTAGGGTTCCAATTGGGATCCACTAGTGGCAATTTGTCTTCACCTGATGGCACTTGGGGTCCTGGACGATTACCTTTTTCCCAAATTCTTATACTTGCGGCTCTAATCATTCGGGACTCTTCTGGGGAAAATAATATATTTAGAATAGAATTCATCTCCCCCCAAGTGTAGATATTTGGACCTAAGAACTGATCCACTTGGTTAGCAATGCCCACAGGGGCTTCAACTAAATTCCCTAACTCCTTCTTGAATGCTCTCACCTCAGAGGCATGTAGAGGAGCGTTTACAAAAGCAACACCTCTTGCTACTGCTTCCATAGGAACTACTCTAAGAGGAAAAAGTCTCTCTACTTTGGAGGTCTTGGATCGGGTACCGCAGTATGGCCCATCTTCAGACACAAAATTACTCATTTGAGGAGTATTAGCACTAGCTTGGACCTGCTGTAGGTCAGCGGCTGTACCTGGTGATAAGAGGTTACTAGGTAAGGAAGCATTTGTGTCCCAGTTAGGAGGAGGTGGAGGGACAGCAGTAGGAGGGAGAGAAGAGCTTGAGTGCATGTTAAGTGGAGCTGGAGAAGGGGTGGAGCATGCAGCAGGTGGAGTAGGTATCAGTGGTGGTGCAGAAGCAGCTAAAGGAGTCGAAGGGGGTGGTGAGGGAATGGCCCCCATGGCCGCCAAGGGAAGAACTGGATCTGCTATTTGAGGTGCTCGAAGGAGAGGATTATAAGGTGGAGGGGCATCAGGAGGCAAGTAGTCTAGGGGGTCCCACCTTTCGGCAATCTCTTTAACTTCAGCATCCCCTCTTTCATTCCCCTCTTTCTTCCTCTGCACTTTACAAATTCGCACTCCTTCATCCTTGATGGTATTCAACCAACAAGCTACATAGAACAATTGCTCAGGATCAGTATCCTCTTGAGATGTCAGATACTGACTCAGTTGTTGACACATCCACTTGTCTTTTGTCCCACACCACAGCCATCCTCCTTGTACATCTAATTCTGGCCACGCTTCTAGACAATAGTGAATCATCTTAACTTTATCTAATCCTTCTGTGGCTTCTATAGAGTCCCATCTCTCTAATCGTTCACCTAGGGGACTGTGGGGAGGTATAGTTCTCAGTCTCTGGCCACTTTTCTTACTATTGCACCCTCTCATTTTTTCAGCCTCAAAAAAAATCACAAAGATGATTTTATCTTAAAGGAAATATATCTTACTTAAGAAGTCCCGACCTCCTCTGCCAAAACTCCAATTTCTCTGACCCTTTTCGTCAGGACTTTGTTGAGGCCTTGGCCTCGCGCGCCCTGACTCAACAAACAAACAAAAGAACCAAAAAAATTCCTCGAGACCCTGGCTTCTGAGGCTGTATGCCTGACCTCCTTCATCAGGACTTTGTTTGCCTGCAGGACTTTTAGACTTGCCCAAATTCTTCTTGGGACTTCTGAGTTTGCCTAACCTCTCTTGTCAGGACTTAAAACAAAAGTATTGCCTGATTTTCAGTTTGCCTGACCTTCCCCTGTCAGGACTTATGCTTCAGGGCTTGAAAAAACTCAAGATAGGCTTCCTCTGCCAGACCTCGTGCCTGACCTCTGTCGTCAGGACTTAAAAACAAAACTGCCTGATATTCTAAATCACCTAACTTCCTTCGTTAGGACCTGTATCAGGGCCTTTGGGGTACGTGCCACTCACACAGCTATTTCCTCTGCATGCCCGGAGGGGAGTCCTCTTTACCCCTTTGGAGGCGCCTCAATCACCAGTTCCACTCGCTTCCCCCTGTTCCCGGCCGGCCCCCTCGTGGGGGTGCGGAACCGCGGTACTGAGGGGTCCTTGCTCGCTTCGAGGGGCCGGGCTGCCGGCCCTCGTCTCACTCACACACACTCGCTGGCCTCCCTCTCTTGCTGCCAGATACTCTCACCAGTCCGGCGCTGCTCCGTGTCACTGTCCCAAGCTAATCTTCTCTGGTCCCGATATCCAGCTGTCCTGCAGGGCCAGGGTGGGCGGCCGTCCCAGTCCTGGTGTCCTCTTCAGGTGTGGCTATCCTGGACGAACCGCCAAGCTGAAATGAATGGGACAGGAGAACTTTCTCCTTTTTAATGCCTTTATTAAAAGGAATCAGCTCAGGTGGGGAGAAATCAAAGGGTCGCGCCCATGCCGCCGGAGCTCCCAGGAGTGGCACGGAGGAGGAGGATGATGCAGCTGTGTCCGCTGGTCTGCAGGCAGAGCTGGGGATTCCGTCCTCACCAGAGATTAGGAGATTCCGCCTTTTTGGTCCAACACCTCGGGTCCTCTCTCTAGTCAACATCCTTTCAGGTTAGGGTGAGAAGCAAAAAGGATCCAAGCAGGCACTGGACTACGCTCCCATCCTTAGACATCACCTAGGTCCCCTAGTTCTATGTTGGCTCCTTGTTTTTAGGGGTTTTCCTGGAAAACTGCAAAATTTGGTGCAATGCATTTCTCATCTGCATACCAGCTCTGATGCCACTCCCATTCTCCTGGTACCTGCAGGGTCCCTGTGTCACTCCCTGGCAAGCATCAGGGGGAATATGGTTAATCACCAACCATTAACAGGTAATTGAAGAAGAACTCTTAACAATGAAGCCAACTTAACAGCAACTGGTCCAACTTGTTTTAACTCTGCAACCTTAAAAAAAATAGATAACTTTTTATTCATAACACTTCTGGTCTGGTTTGGCTGGGAAACTTGTCCATCCTGCCTCTGTGGCTGCTCCCTGTCATTCTAATGCACAGCCCTTTCCCGCTGCTTGGCATTTAAATACTCTGATTACTTTATTGGGTAACTTGCATCTTGCACTCCATGACATTAAATTGTGTTTACTCAGACTCTGCGTTATCCTGAGTTTCTGGAACACATTTCTAAGCCTTCCAGCTGTAGCCCAAGGGAAACTGTTTCTGCCTTACATCACAAAATTGGCAGATTTTTTGCAAAGACAGCCCGTTACAAAGGACTTGCTGTGTGCATTAACATCTGAGGGGCTGCTTTCAAAGACAGGCAAAAAACCCATGAACAAACAGCAAACCAACCAAACAACATATTATTAAAAACTACTTTATTTTTACCTCTTATTTTTAATCTTTTCCAAGCTGGCCTCCTTTTCTGCTGCAGTGTTTTTCTTTGGACAGAAAAGCCCCCTTGCCAGATGATGCGACTTCACAAGGAAAACAGAACTCACACACAATGCATATATGAAACCTAAACGTAGAGATTCCCATTATCACAATCATCATCAATGATTTTCAGTGTGTTTTGATGTCAGATTGTTTCCAGAAGGGTGAGAACAGTATCTCAGATCTCCTGGCTAGTTTGGTGTCATACCCACTTATTATGTCTCCTTTCTTATTATCTTTCCTTTCTGCAGTTTTGTAGTTGCTCTGCCCATTTGTTGCTCTTGGATCACTGCCTCCTTCACCTGATTTTTACCTTTTTCTGGATTTGTGGGGATTTTTCTGTTGGTTTTGGTTTTTCTTGGTGGTTGTTTTGTTTGCCTGATTTATTTGGCCAGTTTTGCTTTTGTTTTGTGGTTTTTGTTTTTTTTTTAATTTACTTAACAGCGGAATCAGCTTGTGATTTCTGTTGTGAAGTTCTGATACACAGGTGTAGCACATAAATGCTGTTTATGTTTTTACAGTCATCTCAGACACAGACCGGCAAGATCCTTGACTTTGAGAACTGAGTGCTCTCAGACAGAAAATTGTGCATGAATAGGAAACTTGTAGCTCCTGTCTCCATTATACACAGCAAAATGTAAAGTGGTTGGAATGATACCCATTCTAGCCTTTATTTTGCCTTCTTTTGCTGCCATGCATCAAATTGTGTCAGACTCATCACTGACCCGGGTTCTTCCAGGATGGGGTGTGCAAGAATGATCCCTCAGCTCATGTGTGGACCTGGTGTGCACCAGGCTAGAGACGTGACTGTCATCCATAGCCAGCCCCTGTCTGCCAAGAGAACAGGGAGCTGCAGCTCTGAGGAACTCAGGGGTTAGGCAGCAAACAGCCCAAATGCCTAGTTTATATCAGTTACTGGTCAGGAGGATTTACTGTGGACAGATTTTTATTTTCCTGCTTAGAGCTGGAATAAAAGAACCCTGGCAGTTTGCTTTAGCTGTGAAGAGACTCTCTTCAACAGGTTCCAGCTCTGCTGCTTGTTTCAATTAAAAGCAGAGCCAAACTCTTCTGTTGGTCACATCAACATAAGTTTCAGGAGTCTGTGAAAGATATAAGAGTGTCAAAATTATTTCATTTTCTAGTACTTACAGTCTTCTAATTAAGTCATGAGGTAATTATGCCATCATTCACTCTATCAAATAACTGGAAAAGCACATTGTCCACCTCTCTGAGTCATTTCTCCTGGAGTCTGACACTGTAGAGAGTTGTTCTGTAACTAAATGACATCTGAAGACAGGTGTAGTCTACCATACTTCTGGCATACTAGAAGTGAGAAAAACCCTTTGAATCAGGATTTTATCCTTTCTTCTTCCACTTACTCCTCCCAGGAATTTTAATCTCTGAGGTCTAAGATCTTCAGCTGCCTCACAAACATTGTTTTAATTCAGACAGGCATCCATGCATTGAGCCACAAATCAGGACCATGGTGTGAACCTTGAAGCAATGTAGGTTTATAGCACTGAAAATAATAATCCAATACCCAGGTTAAGCCAAGCCTATTGGTTATTTCCCAAATAACTCTACCTATCCTCAGAGATGTTTCAAAAACGATCATTGTAAAGGCTAGGAGCGGGGAGAGAGAATGTTATCAAAATTAAAAATAGAGCTTTCTGAGCTCTTTATATTCCTATAAAAAGAGAGTCCAAACCGTTCATCTATGGAACATTAACTGAGAAGTGAACAAAAGACTGTCAAAATAATTGCTTGGGGAACAAAAAACGCATAAATAAATACAAGCTTAAATGTAGTGTTGCAGTGTTGGTCTGCCCCTGATTGCCTGTAGAATAATCACCTTTGGAAAACATAGAGAAGACCTCTCCCTGTTCCTTGTCCCTACCCTCAGTGCAGTCCTACCCCCAAGGCAGTCCACCTGTGCTGTAGAGCAGCTGTGCCCTGCAGCCACAGCCCAGATTCGACAGTTTTCTGGGGGCGGCCCAGTGCCACTGTGGGTGTGGGCAGCTAGTGGGGCTGAAGAAATGGGGCAGCACAGCACTTCCCAAATCAGCTCTTCTGCTGCAATAAAGAGATGCAGCTGTGACCCAGTGTCCTGGTGGTAGCACAAGCAAAGCCCAACTGGCAAAAGCACTGGCTGAGCTCCATGCCCAGGAGCAGCCGTGGATGCCAGCTCTGGGCCCAGCTGTGCAGGAGGGTCCCTGTGTGCCACTGGCAACTGGGACCTCAGCCACCTCCTCTCTACACAGGTGCTCCTGTGCATATTCAGAAGACAAGCAGAAAAGCAGAGGCAATGAGAAGTTGACAGTTTATGCCAGGTCTTCGCTTCTGCCCCTATCTGCCCTGCTGTGGCTGCACCCCTGCCATGAGGCCGTCCCAAAACCCACCCCTCCACAACGAGACCCTCTGCCCCTGAGTCCCCTGGTCCTGTTCCCCGGCCAGGACTAAAGGTGGGCAGCCCTTGTCTGGCAGGGCAGGGCTTGTCCCACATTTTATGTTCAAATAAAGAGATGGAGTTGTCGCAACTATGTCCGAGTGGTAGCAGCAGCAAAGCCCACCAGGCACCAGCAGTGGCTGAGCTCCGTGCCCAGGAGCAGCCGTGGATGGCCACGGTGTGGGCAGGCAGGAGCCAGGCAGGGGCTGCTGTGCCCAGCGGCGGGGCCCCGAGGGGATGGGGGAGCCCATGCTGAGCGTCCCTGGGCTGAGGGCACATTTCCTTCTTTGGCATCATCTCGGCCTGGACCCCGTCCAGGGGCATGCCCAGGAAAAGAGGGAAACCACCTAGAAAGTGCTTGCCTTGAGATCAATGGAATGAGGCTGGACTCTGAAGGAAGTCCTTCATAGCCTGAGGGGTGAGCTCAGAGCCCAGAGACAGAGCCTGAGCCTGTGGCACCCGCAGATCTCTTATGAGCAGAGAGGCCATTTGCCCCCAAGCCTCATCTGTTCACCCAGGGACACGTGGTGAGCACACACAGAAGGTGGCTCAGCCCTGTTGCTGCTCCCTGAGTGTTATGTTTGGCTCCCTCTAAAAGGCACGCAGGGGCTTTAGGTCATCTCGGTGCTGTGCAAGGGGCTGGGGGCACCCAAAATTGTGCAGGGAATTTACTGTATGTGGAAAGGTGTGCAGGGGTCAAGGGACACCTGTAAATAGAGCAGGGGTCTGGGGTCTCTTGTGAGGCACACAGGGGGATTTTAGGGTGGCTGAGGGTATAGCCATAAGATGTGCAGTGGGTTTGGGTGTCCCCTAAAGTGTGCAGCTCCCCTGATGGCCTGTGTTGCATTACTTTTGTATGGCATCAAGTCCTTCACTTTTGAAATAGGGGCCAAAGGCCAGCACAGCGCACAGCACGGACTTGGTGGGAGCGGGGCAGGGCTGGGGCTGCCTGCAATAGTGGGAATGGCCAACGTGAGATGAATTTTGGACATGACATTGCTTTGGCATGTAGAACCATGAAATGTCTCACATGCCCAATATTGTCTAACTCACTTCTGGTGAAAAAGAGCTAGATTGCACATAACTACCAGCAGGGACACACTCTCCTTGCTGGAAGGGCACCTCTTGAGATCCTTTGCCACAAAAACCTGCCCCGGGCCATGAGGTCACAGCAGGCTCACGGGTCACAGCAGGCTGAGCTCTCAGCAGGCCCTGAGGTCACAGAGGTGCCAGAGGTGCCAGAGCCCCGTGGTTGCACAGCAGCACAAGGAGCCAGCAGTCAGTCCCTGAGCACAACTGTTGCGGCAGCAGCGGCGGTGGCAGCAGCGGTGCTGACATTGGGACAGCGGTGTCGGGACAGCGGTGGCAGCAAGAGCTGCGGGACTGGCGGAGGGCAAGGCAGCATGGCCCTTGCTCTGCGCCTCCTACTCCTGCTGCTCCTGGCCGTGGCCCTGCCTGCCAGGGCTGCCCAGGCTGCTCCGCTGCAAGCGCGGCGAGCAGGTGAGCCGGCAGCCTGGCTGCCCTTTCCCGGCACAGCGCTCCCTGCTCCCTGGGAAGCGCTGGGGATGGTTTTGGCCAGGGCTTTAGGGAGGGTTTCCTCTGTGGGAGGGACAGAGCCCCCACAGGGCCTGGGCGGCTCCAGCCATCACTCCAGGGATGTTGCACAGGGCCTGCAAAGAGGGTGGAGAGTGACCAGAGCCATTCCAGAGCTCCCCAGGCCCCTGTGCACCTCTGGCCTTGTCCACTGACATCTGGCTCCCACAGCCTTACCGGACCCCCTTGCAGTACCCAGTTCTCTAAGGCAGAGGGGGATCCCAGCACACCATGGAAATGGGTCTGATCAGATCTTGCTCCCTTCTAGATGAGCATGCTAGGAAGGCTTCTCCAGCAGCTTGGCTCCGTGAAGATTTCCAGCCTCTTAACCCTCCAGCAGGTATGTTGTCCATGTTCCTAAAAGAATAATCATGGACAGCCTGGTAGGCACCAGGTGACAGGAGCTTCTGTGGCTGTTGAGTTTCAGGTGTGTCTGCAGGAAAGACTTTTCAGGCTCCTTTCTTGGTTGCTGCACACAAGCCCCGCTCCCATGGCAGGGGTGAGTAGTGTGTGCCTGCTGACCCCACAGGCTGAGCCCTTGTTCTGTGGGATCCCTCCCGGGGAAAATGCAAATGCTTCTCTTAAGGTCCTCCAAGAGGGAGGAACAAACCTATAGGAGACAGGAAGTCCCTGGAGGCATCCAAACACATAGGGTTTCGATAGGGTCCTGAGTGAGGTGGACAGGCAGCGTGGTGGGTGCATTTCCCTCAGCCTTCCCCTGGGACTCATCACCCGCGGGCTTTGGCTGCACATCTGGACACGCCGTGCCCGGCACAGCGGGAAGGGATCCATGGCAGCCTCGCTGCCCCACAGCTGCTGCTTTCATGCCCTGCAGGGCTGTTTCCCAGCCTGGCCTGGCTGCAGCTTCTGCCCAGCCTCTGCAGGAAGGCATTTGGCATCAGCTGCGAGGGAGCCCAAACTGCACCATGGGCCATGCCCACCCTGAGATCCTTTGCCATTTCCCTTCACTGGGGAGCTCCGGAGGGGTGGTGGTTTGGAGGAGGGAGGGCCCTGGTCCCGCTCCAAAGCTTGGATGACTTCCTGAACCTTATTAATATCTTCAACAAGCATTGCCTCCTGAAGATGCAGCCTTCCCATTGGGGAAGAGCCCCACCAGATTCATCTGTCCCTTCTCCTTTATGCAGAGATGGAAGGAAAGCCTGTGCTGAAGGCTGAGTTTCCCAGAGGAAGCAGTGGCTCATTGGCAGCCTCTGCTGCAGGAAGGGAGGCGATGCCAGGCACAGGCCCAGGAGGTAATTGCTGTGCCTCTGAGCCTGAGCCCTGCTGAGGCTTCAGCTGCCCTCTCTGCTGCTTGGCAATGCGGAAAGAGCCCGGAGAGGACCAGCACAGCCCAGGGGAATTATCCTGAGCAGGCTCAGGGGCACTCGGGTACTGAGCAGTCCTGCTGGGGTCCCTCCATGGGGGACACGAACTGAAACTTGGGAGACACTGCACAGGGTGTCCATGGTGGGGAAAGGGCCGAGGGGGAGAGCAAGGCTCCAGTGTGTCCTGAGAGGGCCTGGGTATGTCCACGTGGGCTGGGGAAGCTGTTGCCGCAGAAGGAGGGACAGAGGTTGGGAGGGACACTTGTGGCACTGCCTGCTGCAGTCTTCCCCAAGGATTTAGTGTGGATTTCCTTTGTGGGAGGGACAGAGCTCCCACGGGCCCTGGGCTACTCCTGCTGCCCCTCCAGGGATGTTGTACAGGGCCTGCAAAGAGGGTGGAGAGTGACCAGAGCCAGTCCAGAGCTCCCCAGGCCCCTGTGCACCTTTGGCCTTGTCCACTGACATCTGGCAGCCAAGGCCTTACCTGACCCCCTTGCAGTGCCCACTTCCCTAAGGCAGAGGGGGATCCCAGCACACCATGGAAATGGGTCTGATCAGATCTGTGCTCCCCTCTAGATGAGCATGCTAGGAAGGCTTCTCCAGCAGCGTGGCTCCATGAAGATTTTCAGCCTCTTAAGCCTCCTGCTGGTATGTTGTCAATGTTCCTAAAAGAATAATCATGGACAGCCTTGTAGGCACGGGGTGACAGGAGTTTCTGTGGCTGTTGAGTTACAGGTGTGTCTGCAAGAAAGACTTTTCAGGCTCCTTTCTTGGATGCTGCACACAAGCCCCGCTCCCATGGCAGGGGTGAGTAGTGTGTGCCTGCTGACCCCACAGGCTGAGCCCTTGTTCTGTGGGATCCCTCCCAGGGAAAATGCAAATAATTCTCTTAAAGTCCTCCAAGAGGGAGGAACAAACCTATAGGAGACAGGAAGTCCCTGGAGGCATCCAAACACATGGATAGGGTCCTGAGTGAGGTGGACAGGCAGCGTGGTGGGTGCATTTCCCTCCTGCTTCCCCTGGGACTCAGCAGCCAGGGGCTTTGGCTGCACATCTGGACACGCCGTGCCCGGCACAGCGGGAAGGGATCCATGGCAGCCTCGCTGCCCCGCTGCTGCTGCTGCTTTGACGCCCTGCAAGGCTGTTTCCCAGCCTGGCCTGGCTGCAGCTTCTGCCCAGCCTCTGCAGGAAGGCATTTGGCATCAGCTGCGAGGGAGCCCAAACTGCACCATGGGCCATGCCCACCCTGAGATCCCCTGCAATTTCCCAGTCTCTGAGCACATCTGGAGGGGCCGCTCTTTGGAGGAGGGAGGGCCCTGGAGCAGCCCCAGTAACCTGGTGACAAGCATTGCCTCCTGAAGATGCCACATTCCCACTGGGGAAGAGCCACACCTGATTCAGCTGTCCCTTTTCCTTTCTGCAGAGATGGAAAGAAAGCCTGTGCTGAAGGCAGCATTTCCCAGAGGAAGCAGTGGCTCCATGGCAGCCTCTGCCTCAGGAAGGGAGGCGATGCCAGGCACAGGCCCAGGAGGTAATTGCTGTGCCTCTGGGCCTGAGCCCTGCTAAGGCTTCAGCTGCCCTCTCTGCTGTCTGGCAGTGCGGGCACACAGCATTACCTGACCCCCTTGCAGTGCTCGGTTTCCTATACAAGGGGATCCCAGCACAGCATGGAACAGTTCCCATCTGTGCTCCTTTCTAGACTGGGAACGTGACTTCCATCATTTGTTAAAGCACAGTTTAAGGATGTTGGAGCTTGGTGAAGGTAGGTTATCAGCAACCCTTCGCTAACAGAATAATCATTGTCTAAGTGTAATCATTGTCCAGAGTAATATTCCTCTGTCACTTCCCTTAAGATCCTCCAAAGTTTGATGGATTCTGTAAATCCTAGCCTCCAAATTTTTACTCTTGTACCCAACAATGATCCCACAGGATTGCTGTCAGTGGGAGGAAGGAGCATTTAGCTGTCCATCTTCCTCCCGTGGGCAATGCCAGTCTGTCCTTCCGTGTGCTCTGTGCAGCCAGGGCGAAGAGCAGAGAGGGAAGGGGCCGGGCCCAGGGCTGTGCCCCGGGGCTGAGCCTTTGGCAGCTCCTTTACCGACCCCAGGGAGCCTGAGCTGCTCCTGTTGCCACTGCCAAGCCCTGGCCCTGCCCGTGGCTGGGTTTAGAGCTGCTGGCAGCTCCAGGGAGTCCTTTCTGCCCCGACTGCCCCACAAGGGACTCCTTCCATCCCAGTGTGGGGCCACTGCAGGAACGTGCTCCCCCTGCTCCTGCTCCTGAGTGGGAGGCAGAGCTGAGGGAGTGCCTTGGAGAGCACCAAGAATCCAGGTGCCCTCACTGCCACTCGGGCCTGAAGGAGAATCTTCAACAGTGTCACAGGAGCTCTTCAGTCCTGCCTTTCTTTGCAGATGAACCTGATGATGATCCTGATGCTGAATATGAGCCTGTTGACGAAGACTATCCTGTGAATGGAGATGACTTGGATTCCCAACGCATATCCATTACTGAGCCTCTGGGCGATGCTGAGGGTAGGTCAAGGCCTTTCCCCTGGGAGAGCTGCCAGCGCAGATCCCAAAGCTGGGCCAGGGGGGCATTGCTGCAAGTACCAGCACAGAACCAGGCACGTGTGTGCCCTCTCCCTGCGCAATCTCCTCCCTGCTCCTGCGGCTCAGTGGTGCCCGTGCAGATCAGCAGAGATGGCAGAAGCTGTTTTGTTACAGGTGTGTCTGCAGGGAGGAATTTCCCAGGTCCTTTGGTGGATGTTGCACGCAAGCCCAGCTCCCATCACAGGGGTGAGTAGTTTGTTCCTGCTGACCCCACAGGCTGAGCCCTCGTTTTGTGGGATCCTTTCCTGGGAAGCGGAAATATTTCTCTTAAGGTCCTCCAAGACGGAAGAAGAAACCTACAGCAGCTCGTACATCCCTGGAGGAATCCAAATATCTGGAAAAACTCCTGAGTGATGTGGACAGCCAGCGTGGTGGGTGCATTTCCCTCATGCTTCCCCTGGGACTCAGCAGCTGGGGGCATTGGCTGCACATGTGGACACGCCGTGCCCGGCACAGCGGGAAGGCATCCATGCACCACAGGCCATGCACACCCTAAGATCCCCTGCAATTTCCCAGTCTCTGGGCACATCTGGAGGGGCCGCTCTGTGCAGGAGGGAGGGCCCTGGAGCAGCTCCAAAACCCTGGCCATTCTCCTTATCCATGTCTTTGACAACTGTTGCCTGGAGCAGAAGGGCACAGTACAGAGGAATTATGGCATGCAGGCTCAGGGGGTTTGGCCTGTGCCAAGGGGCAGCAAGGTGCCTGCAGGCCCCAGCTGTGGGGTAAACAGGGAGTGAGAACGTCCTGCCCGTATCCACCGTGCTGCCAGCTCAGCAGTGCAGCACAGCACGGGCTCACGCTCCCCATTGCTCCAACAGATGCAGACAGCACCTCAACACATTCTGACATCATCTGGAAAAGCATGAGAAGAGTTTTCTGCTGGGGAACACCTTGTTTGATTAAGTTGATGGCCATTGTGGCTGGTGCGGCACTGTGCCTGATGATGTGCTGTGCAGGAATCTGGTATTGCTGGAAGAGAAAATCGTGAGTGTTTTGCGATTCTCCACCTCAAACAGCTTCCTTTAAAGGCTGCTCATAGTCAGGGAACATTCCCAGAGAGTCTGCAGTGGAGTTGTGGCCAGTCCATGATTTTCCAAATAACTCTGCTGAGGGTTCTGCTGCTGCCCAGTGCTTCCATTGGCCTCTCAATTGCTGGGCCTTGTCCTGGGAGCCCCGCTGGGGCTGCAGCCAGAGCTGGCTCCCACTGAGGCTGCCTGGCCAAGAGCAACCCCAGGGGCACGGGGCAGAGGCAGAGGGAGGTGGGGAGGAGAAAGAGCAGGGCCGAGATTGCCCTTGAAAGGCAGAGGTGCTCTGGGGCCCGCTCCTGGCCAGGGACCCTGCCCAGAGCCGTGCCCTGCTGGCCGGGGCCTTGAGGGGCAGCTGTCCACCTGGGCCCAGCTGTGCCAGCAGCTCCAGCCGTGCTGGGGAGCCTTGCCAGCTCTGGGCCCTGCTGTGCATGAGGGTCCCTGTGTGCCACTGGCAGCTGGGGCCTCAGCCACCTCCTCTCTTCACAGGTGCGCCTGTGTATCTCCAGAAGACCAGCCTAAAAACAGAGGCAATGACAACCTGATAGTTTACCCCAGCTCTTCACTTCCGCCCCTCTTTGACCTGCAGTGGCTGCATGAGCATCATGAGGCATCCCAAAACCCACCCCTCCTCAACGAGAACCTCTGCCCCTGAGCCCCCTGGTCCTGTTCCCTGGCCAGGACTGAAGGCGGGCAGCCGATGTCTGCCAGGGCAGGGCTTGGCCCACATTTTATATTTAAATAAAGAAATAGAGTTTTCGCAGCTATGTTCGTGTGGTAGCACCAGCAAAGCCCACACGACACCAGCACTGGCTGAGCTCCATGCCCAGGAGCAGCCGTGGATGGCCACGGTGTGGGCAGGCAGGAGCCAGGCAGGGGCTGCTGTGCCCAGCGGCGGGGCCCCGAGGGGATGGGGGAGCCCATGCTGAGCGTCCCTGGGCTGAGGGCACATTTCCTTCTGGGGGATCATCTGGGCCTGGACCTGAAGAGGCACACAGGGATATTTTGGTGTCCCTGCTGAGGGGTGCAGGGATCCCTCATGAGGCACAAAGGAGTATTGATGGCCTCTCCTCAGGTGTGCAGGGATCCCTCATGCGTTGGGCAGCAGGGTTAAATTTGATGGGGTTTTTACTCTTCTCAGCAAAGCACAGGGACACTTGGCCGAGGTTTTGCCAAGCTGGGAGAAAGCCTCTTGCAAAGGCTTGGGCCCAGCCTGTGGGCACAGCGGGCGGGCGCAGCCCATCCCCTGGGCCAGGCCGGGCTGCTCAGGCCGGGCCGGGCCGGGCCAGGCTCGGGCCCCGGCAGGGAAGGGCCGCGGCCCTGGGCTCTGCTGAGGCTGCTGAGCTCCGGCCTGCCCTGTGCTGCAGCCCAACACATTGACAGCCATGGCCGTGCCCTGGGCCACCGCAGGCACCCAGGGCTACAGCTGAGGCCGCGCCTTCTCCCACTGAAGGGAGGCTGGCTCTGTTCCCTCGGAGGGCACAGCTTAGCTCCCAGCACCATTGTGAACCTGCCTGCCGGGGAAGTGCTGGGGGGCAGAGAGTTCCAACCCTTCTCACTGGGAACTGTGTCTGGTGATGTAGGGATTTCAAATTTTTTTCCCTCTAAATTTGTGTCCTGGCAGAGGGTTAAGTTTGCTTGCTCTCAGTAGGGCGCTTTTCTTCTTGGCAGTCAGTGGGGCTTCAATGCAGCCAGGGTTGAAGGAGGATCTCTGGCTGCTTGGGCCATGGTTGTGGGACACCTTGGCTTCATCCTTCTTTTGTCTGTGATTTGCACTGGTGCTTGTGAAGGCATTTTACAGTAACTGGTTTCAGTTTGTTCCTCTTGGTACCAAAAACCGAGAATAAACCTCTTTAACACCACTGTAGTATTAAGAGGCAGGCCTTACTTTCTTGACTTGCTGGATTGCACAGGCCATTGGCATCACAGGGCCTTCTTGGTGGGGTCTTCAGATACCCTGGTGGTCACTGAAGAAGGAAGCTGAATTTTCTGGGAAAAAGATAGTTTCCCATGTGTGGAAAAGAATAACCTGTCACTTCCCCCTCCCTTTCTATACAAAGTGATACAGGCAAGTGCATTCATCTATCTCTATCTGCCTTGTCAATCCATCTATCTATCTATCTATCTATCTATCTATCTATCTATCTATCTATCATCTATCTATCTTAATAATCTATTGTAGTGTTGCATTTTATTCAAATTGTATGCTCTGTCTCAAAAATGTACCTCTTGAAAATATATGGTTTATTCCAAGCTGTGTTCCTCCCCTGAAGTCCCATGAATCTACAATCCCATTTGCCCAAACCTTATTTCACACCTACACTGAATTTCCCTCTTAAGCTGTGCGAGGAAGACCAGATTCTCTCATGGCCCATCTCTCCCCTAGGCTCCCCCTCTCTCCCCCTCTCTTTCCCTTTCTCCCTTCTCCCTCTGAAACCATGTTACTCCCGGGGCTGGGTCCCCCAATAAACCCTCATCTAATCAGCATCCTCAGAAGCCGTGTGGAGTCTCCTTGCGTGCCTGCTGCTGCCAGCGAACTCACAGCCCAGGGGGCCCTCCGGGGACTCCCCGGGGAGCTCCCCTCAAAGGAGCTGCTACAATCTATGAAATATTTCTATGCATGATATTTTGTTTATTCATAAATTATGACATATCTCTTGAGAGCTGGAAAAGAATACCATCCATCTTTGATATAGAAAAGCTTGGGTGTAGGAGCAGACATGATCTGTGATTTCCTTCTTGCTAGACATATGCTGGCTTGTTTAGATTGACTTTCAACTGAAATCCTACAAAGCTGGAAAATGACTGGTGGCCATCACTCTGATATCCTTAAAAGCCCTTTTCTCATTTTAATTTTTTTCATCTATGGTGGCTGGTAAATACCTTTCTTCCTTAAGCTATGTGCAGGCAATATTGGAGGTAGAAAATAACATAACACGGCATATTTTAGATACTTGAAAATTTTCTTGTGAAATTTTATGGCAGTATCTCCTGCCTCACAGCTAAAGCAGCAGGTCAGCTACTGAGCACAACTTACTGCATAGCTGCAGCTCATGTTTCTACAGTGGAAGTGGCTTTTTGTTCTTCTGCATGGGTATGAAACACTACCAATTGAAAGGTTGATTACAGAGCAAAGAGCCTTGTTTAGTGTAGCCTGGACTTTGGGAAGGTGGTATCTGTTAGATGAATACCCAGCAAACGACCTAAGTTATTTTTTGTGACTACTCCCTCGTGATTTTGGCCTGGCTTCTTTAGGAGATTCTGTTTTCATTTAGAAATGGCACAGTGGAGCCAGTGCTGCCTCAGGACAGGTGGAGCTGGGACAAATGGCTCATTGATTTTGATCTCAACAAAAAGCCACCTGAGCTCCTCATGACAGCAACCCCACAGAATGGTAATGGATCCATTAAAACTAACTCATCACAGAGCTTTTAACTTGAGGCTCTGACATATGTTGCTTGTTCAGTTCTGCCATGGAGGAAGGGAGTTTGTAGACAAAGAGGTTTAGCAAGGAGATCCATGTACAATAAAAGTGCTTCTATTTCAGCAAATGAAGTATCTTAGGATGTAAACCCTAATCCATACTCCAGTCTTATCCCTCCATTACCCAAATTCTTGGTCTTAATTCCTTAGTCAGTAGGAAAATATGACAGGGAAGTGTACATCCTCCTTTCCTTCTTCAGCTGGACAGCTTGTAATCTTGTCTTCTTCCACAAACAGGAGCAGCCAAACAGGAATCTTGTCATGAAAGCACACTTGGGAAAGTTTGCCCTGTGTTTCTTTTTGCCCTGAAGCAACTGAGATTCACTGGAGTCTTTACAAGCCATAAATGATGGATTTATTTGGGTTGCTAGAATCTTCCATATTTTATGACTTTTCTGCTGCACAAGAGCCTGGCACTTGCACAACTCTTGCCCCATGCACTTCTCCAGTGCTTCTTGCAGAGAAGCTTTGGGAAGCACTCAGGAAAAGTGCCGTGTTCTTGTGTGGTTTATGGAGCCCACAGGACAGGGAAATGTCTTTGCAGTGGGCACTGCCTTTTATTCCAAGGTGTAGAAGGATTCTTGGCTGAACAAGGCCATGATATTCTCCTGCGGGAATGGGACAGCCCTGGTCTGCAGATTACAGAGTTACTCTGAAAACCATGTATCGTCCTCAAACAGGAACAAGATAGACCATGCACTGTCCTCAAATAGATACAACAAGGAAGAATGAGCATTGTGTCAGGATGAAACCAAATGCGCCAAGCTCGTCGTGGGAGCTGCTCATTTGGCACACCTTAGCTAAAGATGCTTATAGTGTGACAACCAATCAGTAATTAAGATGTATGTGTGAATATAGCTACTTAACCAATCAGCATTAAGCACTAGTGGCGTGCGACAGTGTATAGAGAAGGATAAACATGCCAAAGTTGCTTAATAAAGGAGGATGACATGTAGCCACATTGGCTGTGAGTGTCGTTACTCAGCCGACTCTCCAAGGAATTGGGACCCTCCTCACCAAGGAATTGTCATTGCTGTGGGCACTGGCTGTTATTCCAACACCTGTGTCATTTATTCTACTGGAATCTTTGTCAGAAAGGTTGTTCTTCACCACCGAGATTTTTAGTTGACATTTTTGATCTCAAACAGCCCAAAGTTTTCCATCTCTCAGGTTTCTGATGCTGTTTTTTCCTTTCCAGTCTGTTGTTGGCCAAGGAAGATGCTGCTTAGATTCTGCAGGCCCCCATACATGGGTACTGTTATAGGTAAAAATCGATCCAGCCAATTTAATAAAAATAAAATATAAATTTATTCACAACCGATATGCAGCCACGACAGCCAACAATCAAGGACAGCACCGACCCCGGGATGGAAGCTGGGTGAACACAGATCCACCTTCTATCGCACCCAATCCCCCCTGTTCACCAATGCTGCTTGGCAGAATCCCTTCTTATACTCTTTTTCTAGCCCGTGGCAGAGTCCCTTTGTCTTTCCTCAGGGTTTTTCACATTCATGATGCCTCTATTCTCCGTCCTGTGCTGGACAAAACCTTGTGCAGGAACTGATGTGTATCCACTCTTTGGTTACCGGAATCCCGTATGCAGATGTATGTCCTTGATGGTCCCCTCTGTCTAAGATGAACATCTCCATGGGCCATCATCGCTGGGCCTCCTCCTGTTCACACCAGTGAGAACGACAATCTCCTGTGCTGGCTGGGTTCACTTCCTATGTTAATGACACTCCTCCTACCCGACTGCCAGCTGCGGTTTCCTCACCCTGTGAAGCAATCCTCTCTTCCCTTGCTACTGTGATTTCAAGGTTTGATATTTTATTCTTTTATATATATATATTTGTGTTCTATCAGTACGAATTACCATAATATACATAACAGGAACCAAGCTGAAAGTTCTCCAGTGCTCCACAGCAACCCAGTTATCCACAGGAGGGCCAAGAGCAGCTCCAGAAGCTCCAAGGGATTCTAACAGATGAATTTCTGTCCCTCAGGAAGGCAGGGCTGTGTCTGAAGTTAAGGGTCTGACCCTGCACCCACGTTTGCATGGCAGCAGCTGTCCCATACTTTGTGCAAGACACATAACATGTTCCACTCTTAATTCAGCACTGGCTCAGTCAGTCTTATAAAGTTCTAAAAAAAGCTTTGACTGGTCAAAAAATTATTTGTATTTTAGCTGTTTGGGTTTTTTTGTTGTTGTAGTTGTTGTTTGTTTTGGTTTTTTGGGTTTTTTTTGTGGTTCTTTGCTTTGGTGCTCAGAAATCATGGAGGAAGAGGCAGATTTTCTGTTCAACTTGCCTGGCATTGTGCAGGGGGCAAGAAAAGGAGATGACTTTTTCACCAGCTGGTTAAGGAGCTCTAAAAGCAATTGTGCTGTCCCTAATCAGGGGGTGGGGGCACTGCTAACAGCCTGGATTGCCCCCACCTGTGTTCCCCTCCTTACCAAAGTGCTGTGTAGATCCACAGCCTTGTGCCTTGGCCCAATGGTGCAAAAATCCTCCCAACATCCCTCCGTTGGCAAAAATAAAGGCTTTGTGCTCATTAAGGTGAAAAGCTGTATGGGTGGCCTGCAGCTTATGTTCTTTTGTTGCCTGGACCCCAGTCAGTACTGACATCTAAATGACTGACCAGCCCCAAGCTGCTCTTAAGACTGATTTGATCAAAGGCACTGAAGCTCTGTTGAGTGCCAATTCTCCAGGAAAACAAGCATAGGAACTTGGATAATGTTGGTGGCAAAAGCATATTAAAGAATGGTACCAATTCTAGGCTTTATTTTGCCTTCTTTTGCTACCATGCATCAAACTGTGTCAGACTCATCACTGACCTGGGTTCTTCCAGGATGGGGTGTGCAAGGACGATCCCACAGCTCATGTGTGGACCTGGTGTGCACCATGCCAGAGACGTGACTGTCATCCATAGCCAGCCCCTGTCTGCCAAGAGAACAGGGAGCTGCAGCTCTGAGGAACTCCGGGGTGAGGCAGCAAACAGCCCAAATGCCTAGTTTATATCAGTTACTGGTCAGGAGTATTAACTGCTGAGAGATTTTTATCTTCCTGCTTAGAGCTGGAATAAAAGAACCCTGGCAGTTTGCTTTAGCTGTGAAGAGACTCTCTTCAACAGGTTCCAGCTCTGCTGCTTGTTTCAATTAAAAGCAGAGCCAAACTCTTCTGTTGGTCACATCAAACCAACATAAGTTTCAGGAGTCTGTGAAAGACCTAAGAGTGTCAACATTATTTCATTTTATAATACTTACAGTCTTCTAATTCAGCCATGGGATACCTTGGCCATCAATGACTATATCAAATAACTGGAAAAAGCACTGGGAAAGAAGTTTTATTACAATTAAGTTTTAAAAACTAATGAAGGAATTTCATAACAAAAGCCATGTAGTAAGAATACAGTAATTTAAACATCTCAACACTCTTTGATAATGGAGCCTTGAACACCAGTCATGTGCAGTGCAGCCTCAGCTCTCCCTTTGAGGCCAGAGAACTGCCAAGGCTCAGGGCTGGGATGAGCCTTCGCCCAAAACCAGCTCCAAGATTGACTGGGAATCAATCCAGAGCAGGGCTCACACAAAGAGCAAAGTCTCAAGGCCAAAGCCAAACCTTCATCACGTTGGATTTGTTTTAACACTGATCTGGAGCAAATTTGCTTGACCTGCAACACCACTCTTACTGTAAAACTTTACATGAGGTACTAAATAAGCACTGTCCTGTCCTGTCCTGAGCTGTGCTGCCCAAATACTGTGGAGAACTTGCTCTGCCTCTGCCCCGTGCCCCTGGGGCTGCTCTTGGCCAGGCAGCCTCAGTGGGAGCCAGCTCTGGCTGCAGCCCCAGCGCACCCACAGAACAAGGCCCAGCAATTAAGAGGCCAATGGAAGCACTGGGCAGCAGCAGAACCCTCAGCAGAGTTCTTTGGACAACAATGGACTGGCCACAACTCCACAGTAGCATGACTCCCAGTCATGCTACCAATGCCAGAAGTAGAGTTATAAGAAAACTGTGGAGAAAAATCAACAACTGACCGTCTGAGCTCGTACAGCTTACGAATGCCAAGATAGCAGCCTATCAGCACAAGTGGCACAGTGAACACTGTCAACACCGTGCCTATCATGCCGGTCCTGAGCACATCCTGGGGGCAGACAATTCTTGGGAAGCGCACTGGATCCAGGGCATATATTCCTGTTTCATTGATAACGTCTGTGGGAGCAATGGGGAGCGTGAGTCCGTGCTGTGCTGCACTGCTGAGCTGGCAGCACGGTGGATACGGGCAGGACGTTCTCTGTTTCCCCCAGAGCTGGGGCCTGCAGGCACCTTGCCGGCCCTTGGCACAGGCTGTGCCAGCCAACAAAGCCCAGCAGGCCGGGAGGAGAGCCCGGGGGCAGCGCAGCTGCTTGGGCAGTGGCTGCTGCCAGGGACACGGGCCAAAGCCATCCCTGAGCAGCCACTGCCACCCCTGGCCCTCCCTGCCCCGTGACAGCTCCCCCAGCCCCAGGGGACAGGCTCAGGCCCTCTCAAGAGACACTGGAGCTATCACCTGCTGTGCCAGTGCCTGGAACTGCCTGTTCTCCTGCAGAAGAGGCTGCCACTGAGCCGCTGCTTCTTCCTGGAACAGCCACCTTCTGTGCCAGATTTTGGGTCATCGCTGGAGAAAGAAAAGGGACAGATGGATCAGATGGGACAGTTCCCCATTGGGGAGGTGTCATCTTCAGAAGCTAACACTGGTGAAAGTCATGGACAAGGATCACGAAATCAGATGAGCTTTTGGGATTGGACAGGCCCCTCCCTTCTCCAAACCACCACCTCTTGTGATCTGCCTGGAGACTGGGAAGTTGCAAGGGATCTCAGGGTGGACATGGTCCATGGTGCAGTTTGGGCTCCCTGTCAGCAGATGCCAAATGCCTTCCTGCAGAGGCTGGGCAGAAGCTGCAGCCAGGCCAGGCTGGGAAACAGCCCTGCAGGGCGTGAAAGCAGCAGCAGCAGCGAGGCTGCCATGGATCCCTTCCCGCTGTGCCGGGCACGGCGTGTCCAGATGTGCAGCCAAAGGCCCCGGCTGCTGAGTCCCAGGGGAAGCATGAGGGAAATGCACCCACCACAGCATCTCTCCAGGTCACTCAGCATCTGGCCCAGATGTTTTCCTGACTCCAGGAACTTGCTGTCTCCTCTTTGGTACTGACTGTTGGAGGACCTTAAAAGTACTTCCAGTTCATGTGGATGGATCCCACAAAAATAGGACTCAGCCTGCGGTGTCAGCAGGGACACACTACTCACCCCTGCCATGGGAGCTGGGATTGTGTGCAGCATCCAGCCCTGGGGCTTGAAAAGTCCTCCCTGCAGACACACCTGTAACTCAACAGCCAGAGAAGCTTCTGTCACCTTGTTCTTCCAGGCTTACAATAATTATTCTCTGAGGGAAACTGGTGAACTAACCTGCAGAAATTCCCAAGGGCTCCAAATCATCTTCCATCCCCACTGCTGGAGAAGCCATCCCAGCACCCTCACCTAGAAGGGAGCACAGATCAGAAGTGTTTCCATGGTGTACTGGAATCTCCTTCTGCCTTAGGGATCTGGGCACTGCAAGGGAGGGAAATGCACTGACCATGGCGTCTCACCTGTGCACTCATCATCTGGTCCAGATGCTTGGCTGCCTCCAGGGATTTTTTGTCTTCTGTGTCTTGGGTCTTGTCTCTTCGAGGACATTAGAGAAAGGTAGTTCCTCTTCATGAGGATGGGTCGGATAAGGCCATGGGAGCCAGATGTCAATGGCCATGACCAAAGCAGTACCGGGGGATGGAGAGCTATGGCCTTGCCCCGGTCACTCTCCACACTATTTCCGAGCTCTGTGAAACATCCTTGGAGTGGAAACTGAGGAAGCCCCAGACCTCTGGGGTCTCCCTCCCACAGAGGAAACCCTCCCAAAAGCCCTGGGCAAAACCATCCCCAGCACTTCCCAGGGAGCAGGGAGCGCTGTCCCGGGAAAGGGCAGCCAGGCTGCCGGCTCACCTGCTCGTCGCGCTTGCAGCGGAGAAGCCTGGGCAGCCCTGGCAGGAAGGGCCACGGCCAGGAGCAGCAGGAGTAGGAGGCGCAGAGCAAGGGCCATGGTGCCTTGTCCTCCGCCAGTCCCGCAGCTCTTGCTGCCACCGCTGTCCTGACACCGCTGTCCCAACGTCAGCACCGCTGCTGCCACCGCCGCTGCTGCCGCAACAGTTGTGCTCAGGGACTGACTGCTGGCTCCTTGTGCTGCTGTGCAACCACGGGGCTCTGGCACCTCTGGCACCTCAGAGCCTGCTGTGAGCTCATGGCCAGGGTGCAGTTGTTTCGGGAGCTGGATCTGCCTTCTTCGGGAGGGAGCTCATCCTGTCCAGCTGCTCTGCCCAAGGGCTGTGACACAGTCCCAGCTCAGCTGATCTCACAGGCTGGGACATGAAGGGATGGAGAGCAGCTCCACCAAGGACTTGGGGTGGCTGCTAGAAGAGAGGCTGGACATGAGGCAGCCATGTGCATCCAAGGGAGAGTGCCCAGCAGGTTGAAGGAAGTGATTCCACCTCTCTGCTCTGGTGAGACCCCACCTGGAGTACTGTGGAAGAGGTTTTACAGTGACCTCTGTGAGCCATCGAGAAATTTGATAAGAGGATCCATGCTAACCCCTGAAAGAATTTTCTACCAAGGTTATTGACATGGAAACCAAGAAAGAAAGAAGGATAAATAAGAGAAACCTGCAACTCCCTATTTCAATGAGTATTTTGTTTGTATCTCGTGACCAATGTGTAAAGTATAAACTTAAGAGCTTTGTAAGAATGGAGAAAAAGCATGCAGGCTAGAATAAAAACAGGGTTTGAAGCCTTCTGGAAATGGACTGTGTTGCTTTGTAGTGTCTCGATCTCTCCCAGGACAGAGTACTGCATCCTGCTCTGGGTCCCCAAGGCAGGAAGGACATGGACCTGTTGGATCTAGTCCAGAGGAGGGACAAAATGCTCTGAGGGCTGGAGCCCTTCTGCTTTGGAGACAGGCTGGGAGAGCTGGCAGTGTTCAGCCTGGAAGAGAGAAGACTCCAGGGACACCTGATTGCTGCCTTTCAGGGCCTTCTGGGGGCTTGTAAAGAGATGGGACAGAATTTTTAGTAGAGCCTTTTGTGACCAGACAGAGAGGGAATGGTTTTAATCTAAAAGATGGTCAATTCAGACTAGATGAAAGAAACACATTTTTTACACATTTGCTTTTGAAACCCTGGCACAGGTTGCCCAGGGAGGTGGACATCCATCCCTGCAGACATTCAAGCTCCTGCTCTGAGCAACCTGACCTAGTTCAAGCTGTCCCTGCTCACTGCAGGCCATTGGGACTAGATGGCCTTTAAATGTCCCTTCCAAGCCAAGCCATTCTGTGCTCCTGTGCACCATCAAAGCAGTGCTGCATTAGTGCTGGGCTGATTATGCTGGCACCTGTATTTTGGTACTTGTGCCATTTAGCAATTGGCCACGAGAGGATTGATGGGCTGGACAGTGAAGTCTGCAAATAACACTCAGTGTGCTCAAGGAGAAACAGGAGAGCAACACGGCTTCCAGTTCAGATAAATGCCAGCATTTTGCTGCCCATTCCTGGTTAGAGAAATAAAGGAATGTCCTGAAGATCCCTTCATGTGGGTGCATTACTTGCCATATCAGTACTTGTGTTCTGTAAAACAGGTAAGTTGTTACAGCTTCTTGCCCCATTTATCCCTGAATAAAACCCAAATACTGCATTGCTCCTTGTCTACTTTCTTCCAAGTCAGGGCAAATTTTGTTAATTACTGTGTGGGACATATTCATCTGTTCACAAGCAAATTCCTCTTGCCACTCTCACAATGGCAAGACTGCTGTGTTGATTTGCTCTAATCGGACTGTAATTAAGGCCTACCTCTCACTAGAATTAAAGCTGATGCATTGGGAGGCAAAGTGTTGAGTCATTTCTCCTGGAGTCTGACACTGTAGAGAGTTTTTCTGTAAGTAAATGACATTTGAAGACAGGTGTAGTCTACCATACTTCTGGCATACTAGAAGTGAGAAAAAACCCTTTGAATCAGGATTTTATCCATTCTTCTGTCTCCTCCTCTTCCTAGGAATTTTAATCTCTGAGGTCTAAGCTCTTCAGCTGCCTCACAAACATTGTTTTAATTCAGACAGTCATCCATGCAGTGAGCCACAAATCAGGACCATGGTGTGAACCTTGAAGCAATGTAGGTTTATAGCACTGAAAATAATAATCCAATACCCAGGTTAAGCCAAGCCTATTGGTTATTTCCCAAATAACTCTATCTATCCTCCGTGATGTTTCAAAAACAATCATTGTGAAAGCTAGGAGCGGGGAGAGAGAATGTTATCAAAATTAAAAATAGAGCTTTCTCAGATTTTTATATTCCTATAAAAAGAGAGTCCAAAATGTTCATCTATGGAACATCAAGTAAGAAGTGAACAAAAGACTGTCAAAATAATTGCTTGGGGACCAAAAATAACCATAAATAAAAACAAGTTTAAATGTAGATAATAAGTAAACCATCATGCTGAGAAAAAAAAACAGACCTGCCAAAACTAAAACCAATAAGACTGTTTCATCTGTCTCAAAAAAAAAAAAAAAAAAAAAAGAAAAGAAAACCTGGAAATAATCAGAGATTCTCAAGGGCGTTACTATATATAGAAACTTCCTGGTATTGGGAAAAACATGAAGGAAAGTGCAGCATGCAATTTACAGATGTAACCTAGAATTTTTTAGGGAGGGCCAGGGGTGGCAGTGGCTGCTCAGGGATGGCTTTGGCCCGTGTCCCTGGCAGCAGCCACTGCCCAAGCAGCTGCGCTGGCCCCGGGCTCTCCTCCCGGCCTGCTGGGCTTTGTTGGCTGGCACAGCCTGTGCCCAGGGGCGGCAAGGTGCCTGCAGGCCCCAGCTCTGGGGGAAAAAGAGAACGTCCTGCCCGTATCCACCGTGCTGCCAGCTCAGCAGTGCAGCACAGCACGGGCTCACGCTCCCCATCGCTCCCACAGATGCGGCCGACCCCACAACACGTGTTTCCCATGCCCAGAAGAGCCTCAGAATGGGTTGCTGTTGGGGAACCCTCTGTTTGCATGTGATAAGGGCAAGTCTGGCTATCTGTTTCTGCCAGGAAATTATTTGGAAGTGCTCAACTGAACCTCGACTCAGAGCTTCGGCACTGCAGTTCATGTCTTTGATTGTAATTCGGTCCTAGCAGTCAGTTTTATACCCCTCCCCTTATTTTCTATTGTTATAGCATATTTTATTACCAAGGGCTTGCTCCTTTACCCCATTTGTTGGTTTTGCCCCACTTGTCCATCTCTCCAAAGACCTGCCCTTTTGTTCACTGTTCCTCCTCCCATTGCATGTCAGTCCCTCTCCAAGCCTGCCCCTTGCTCTAGAAACTTCCCTATCAATTTTGTATCGTTCGGAACCCCATTGGTTTGTTTAAGTTCTTCCCCTCCCCTGTAATCCCCAATTGGTTTAAATATTGTATTCCCCGCCTGGTGTTCCACCCTCAGTTTCTCCCAATTGGCTAAAGATTGTATCCTCCCCTGGGACCCTGCCAAGTTTGTAAGTTGGTGTATGCCTTTAGTGCAGTGTTGGCCTGCCCCTGGTCGTCTGTAGAATAATCACCTTCGGAAAACATAGAGCAGACCTCACCCCGTTCCTTGTCCCTACCCTCAGGGCAGTCCTACCCCCAAGGCAGTCCACCTGTGCTGTAGAGCAGCTGTGCCCTGCAGCCACAGCCCAGATTCGACAGTTTTCTGGGGGCGGCCCAGTGCCACTGTGGGTGTGGGCAGCTAGTGGGGCTGAAGACATGGGGCAGCACAGCACTTCCCAAATCAGCTCTTCTGCTGCAATAAAGAGATGCAGTTGTCACGCGAGTGCCTGGGAGGTTGCACCAGCAAAGCCAACCTGTCAGCAGCACTGCCTGAGCTCCATGTCCAGGAGCAGCCGTGGAGGCCAGGACTGGGCCCAGCTGTGCACGAGGGTCCCTGTGTGCCACTGGCAGCTGGGGCCTCAGCCACCTCCTCTCTTCACAGGTGCTCCTCTCCATCTCCAGAAGAACAGCCTAACAACGCAGGCAGCGAGAATTTGAGCCATGACCTCAGCTCTCCACTTCTGCCCCTATCTGCCCTGCCATGGCTGCAGCAGTGTCACGAGGCCATCCCAAAACCCACCGCTCCTCAACGAGTACCTCTGCCCCTGAGCCCCCTGGTCCTGTTCCCCGGCCAGGACTGAAGGTGGGCAGCCCTTGCCTGGCAGGGCAGGGCGTGGCCCACATTTTATATTCAAATAAAGAGTTGGAGTTTTCACAGTTATGTCTGGGTGGTAGCAGCAGCAAAGCCCACCTGGCAGCAGCACTGCCTGAGCTCCATGCCCAGGAGCAGCCGTGGATGGCCACGGTGTGGGCAGGCAGGAGCCAGGCAGGGGCTGCTGTGCCCAGCGGCGGGGCCCCGAGGGGATGGGGGAGCCCATGCTGAGCATCCCTGGGCTGAGGGCGCATTTCCTTCTGTGGGATCATCTGGGCCTGGACCTGAAGAGGCACAAAGGGATATTTTGGGTTGCCTGATGAGGGTTCCAGGAGTCCCGCATGTTTTAAATGAATTAGCTTTTTTTGATTAATAAGGAGAATTTATTCCATAATTAAAATTCAGTCGTAGAAAATCTAGAAGCAAATATCAGATTGGCCCTGAAGCAGGCTAACAGCGTCAGGTGAGACAGGTGGGGCATTTCTCTCCCCTGTGCATCACGAAGGGACAGCTCTCTCAAAGTCTTTTTTGTCCATTTCCAAGCTCCAAGCGGTGTGGAGAGCAGGAGTTTTTCTGCTTTCTTATGGTTGTTTTTATCCTTTTTGCATATTCTTGTATTTTTTCCTTTCTTGCTGCAGCTCTTGCTGAGAGTTTCCCCAAAACTGGTAAAAAATTCACTTTGTTAGAGGAAAATCTCCTGCAATATGCATTCTAGGAGGCACACATTTATCTTATAGATGATGCAAATCGAATGCACATTGCTGAGGTTTGGTCAGAGAAATAATCTTCTGGAATCAGCATTTCTGGGGATGAATATTCAGGCTAGGATTTTGATGCATGTTGATTGCCCTGAACCCTCCTTTGTTATGCTAGGATTTTCATTAGGCGAGATTATTGTAGTCTCAGCATGAATTTGTGCATACAATCTATCAGAATCCCTCCCTTTCTCTATTAATTTATTAAATTTGTACTTTTAGGATACACTTTGACAAAGCTTACTTATTTTCTAATTTTATGTTTAGTATTTATAAAACTTGACAACTACACTTTCATACTACTAGTCAGGGCATAAAATTAACAGCTCTTCTCATAAGGTAGATTATTCTAAATCTTTAATTTCTTTTCTTTGGATTGTCAATTATATTTTTTATATCAATGCATGTGCTTATTGTAATTTAGATATATTTTGACTCCATAGTCGTTTAAGGCTGGTAATATTGTAAAATAAGTTTTTCATGTTTTCTTATGTTGCCTGCTAAAACGTGTCTTTATAACTGTCTCATGTTCTTGTTTTCTAATTCTTGAGCAATTTGCTTTATTCTACTCTCAGGATTTATTTCTTCTCTAGCTCTTCCAGAACAAAAAGTTTTAACATATTGCTTACAAATTTTGCCATTTTATTCTTTTTGCTCTATTTCACATTTTCTTTTTTGCAGTGTCTTTTACTACTCATAGTGCACATTCTGAATTTGTTAAAATTATAGCGTACTGCACTAACTTGGGAGTGTGTATATGGCTCATTCTTTTTGGGCTTGGATGACTGATACAGTGACAATAATCCTCTGCAGTTTTAACTCTCTAGCTCTCTCAAAGCCCCTTTGGGTTGCAGCCAAAGGGCCAAGATGTGTATCTTCTTGGTAGCAGAGCTTACACCTTGGGATCTAGTCACTGACGTCATTCGTCTCATTCTCAGTATTTACTTCATAAGATTTATAAGAGACTTTTAAATTGTTTTTCAGGATTTAGGATAGCATCTGCTTATTTCTAATTGTTATAGTTTTATTTCTTTGACATTTTAGCTCTAAAGTTGTAATTAGTCTGTACACTTCTCTTTCTTTCAGCTATACTTGGCTTTTTTCCTTTATTTTAATTTGATCCTTATTAAATATCTAACAGCTTTTGTTATATCCTATCTGATTTAATGTTACTTTTAGTGTTTCTTTAAACTTAAATCTGGTTTGTATCTTATATACTTAATTTTTTTCCGATTTTTCACGAATCATATTATTGTTCTAATATATTCTTTACAGTGTTTCATTAGCTTTTACTTCTATATCTTTTCTCTGTTATAACAAAAGCACTAAAATATTTTATTTTTTGAAATAAATTTGCATATCACACCTTAAATATTCAGTTCACTTAAAACAACCTCATGAATAATACAGTTTAAAATAAAATATTTTACTTCTCCTAACAATGGGTTTTACAGCTTACAAGCTTAGGTATTAACATGCATCAGGCTATTTTACTTCAAGGAGTAGTGGTGACTTTTTAGTAAGGTTTGGCTGGTGTTTATGTTGGTGGATTTACAGGTCTTCTGTCCTGTCTTTCTTTGCAGCTGAACCTGCTGGTGAAGGTGGTGCAGCTTCCCAAGCCACGTCCAGGACTGAGGCTGTGGGAGATGCTGAGGGTAGGTCAAGGCCTTTCCCCTGGGAGAGCTGCCAGCTCAGAGCCCAAAGCTGGGCCAGGGAGGCATCGCTGCAGGTGCCAGCACAGAACCATGCACGTGTGTGCCCGCGCCCTGCACGATCCCCTCACCGCTCCTGCGGCTCAGTGGTGCCCGTGCAGATCAGCAGAGATGGCAGAAGCTTCTGTGGCTTTTGTGTTACAAGTGTGTCTGCAGGGAGGACTTCTCCAGCTCCTTTGCTGATTCCTACACAGAAGCCTGGCAACCATCGCAGAGGTGAGTAGTGTGTCCCTGCTGACTCCTCAGGCTGAGCCCTGCTTTTGTGGGGTCCATTCCTGGGAAATGGAACTACTTTCTCTTTAAGTCCTCCACCAGAAGAGATCAAAGACATGGCAGACAAGAAATTCCAGAATCCATTAGAAATTATGTGGCAAATGCTGAAGAAAGTGCTGCAGGGAGGACAAGGTGGGTGCATTTGCCTCATGCTTCCCCTGGCACACAGGAGCCGGGGGCTTTGGCTGCACATCTGGACACGCCGTGCCCGGCACAGTGGGAAGAGATCCATGGCAGCCTCGCTGCCCCGCTGCTGCTTTCACGCCCTGCAGGGCTGTTTGCCAGCCTGGCCTGGCTGCAGCTTCTGCCCAGCCTCTGCCGGAAGTTATTGGGCATCAGCTGACAGGCCATGCCCAAACTGTAAGACACCCTGAGATCCCCCACTATATCCAGCCCTGCAGATTAGGAAAAGGGTGGCTGTTTGGAGGTGGAAGTGCTCTCATCATGCCACTGTAACCTGGCCATTTTCCTGCTCCATAAATTTCACAAATATTACCTCTGATGCCACCACCCAAGTGGGAAACAGCTCCATCTGATGCAGCTGTCTCCCTTCCTTTGTCAAGAGATGGACATAGTGCTTCAGTGGAAGGTGGTATTTCTTGAAGGAAGCACTCCATCTTCGGTGCCAGCCCCTGCTGCAGGAAGGAAGGCGAAGCCAGACACGGGCACAGGCACAGCAGGTAATTGCTGTGCCGGGCTCAGGCCTGGCCGGGGCTGTGTGGCAGCAGCTCTTCTCCCAGGGCCTGCCCTTGCCCGGCCTGGCAGCAGCCAAAGCTGGAGGCGCCTCGGCTTCCAGGCCTCTGGAGCTGGTTCAGAGCCCCGGCGAAACGGGGCTGGTGCAGCAACGTCCCTGGCGCTGCAGCTGCTGCGGAGCTGGCCCTGAGTGCCCAGAGGCCCAAGGCACAGGAGCAGCCCCGAGCGGGAGCCCTGCCGCCAGCCCAGGGCCAGAGCCAGCTCTGGCACACAATGGAAACAGTTCTCATCTTGGTTTGCTTCCAGACTGGGATGCTGGGAAGGATTCTCCATTAGCCTGGCGCTCTGAAGTTGTGAAGCACTCTGAGCATTCTGCAGGTATGTTCTCACTGTCCCACCAAGGCGTAATGTTTGACTGACTGGTAAGAACCAGGTGACAGAAGCTTCTCTGGCTGTTGTGTTACAGGCGTGTCTGCAGGGACGACCTCACCAACTCCTACCTTGGATGCTGCACAAAAGCCCAGCTCCCATGGCAGGGGTGAGTAGTGTGTCCCTGCTGACCCCTCAGGCTGAGCCCTGCTTTTGTGGGGTCCATTCCTGGGAAATGCAACCACTTTCTCTTAAGGTCCTCTGACAGGAGAGACCAAAGACATGGCAGGCAGGAAATTCCAGGACCCATTAGAAATCATGTGGCAAATGCTGAAGGAACGTCTGCAGAGAAGACAAGGTGGGTGCATTTCCCTCATGCTGCTCCTGGGACTCAGCAGCCGGGGGCATTGGCTGCACATCTGGACACGTCGTGCCCGGCACAGCAGGAAGGGATCCATGGCAGCCTCGCTGCCCCGCTGCTGCTTTCACGCCCTGCAGGGCTGTTTCCCAGCCTGGCCTGACTGCAGCTTCTGCCCAGCCTCTGCAGGAAGGCATTTGGCATCAGCTGGCAGACAGCCCCAATTGCACCACAGGCCATGCCCACCCTCAGATGCCCTGCAATTTCCTGGTGTCCAGGCAGATCAGATGTTGGGGCTGTTTGGGGAAGGAAGCAGCCTTGGGTTGTCCCAAAATCCTGGGTGTTTTCTGATCCTTATGCATCCCTTTCACAAGTGATGCCTCCTGAAATTGTCCCCTTCCCCATTCCCAGTCAGGAATGTTTTCATCTGATCCAGCTGTCTCTTCTCCATTCTCCAGAAATGAAAGGAGAGCCTGCGGAGAAAGAAGCATTTCCCGGAGGAAGCAGTGGTTGCATGCCAGCCTCAGCTCCAGGAAGGGAGGCCATGCCAGGCACAGGCACAGGAGGTAATTGCTGTGCCTCTGGGCCTGAGCCCTGCTGAGGCTTGAGCTGCCCTCTCTGCTGTTTGGCAGTGCGGGCACAGCCTGGACTAGAGCAGCACAGCCCAGGGGAATTATCCCGAGCAGGCTCAGGGCACTGAGCAGTCCTGCTGGGGTCCCTCCATGGGAGACATGTCCTGAAACCTGGCAGCGACTGCACGGGGTGCCCACGGTGGGGAAAGGACAGAGGGGGAGAGCAAGGCTCCAGTGTGTCCTGAGAGGGCCTGGCTGTTTGCCCTTGGGATCTGGGGGGTTTCCCCACAGAAGGAGGGCAGGAGGGACAGAGGGAGGGCAGGATGGATAGCTGTGGCACTGCCTGCTGCAGTTTTCCCCCATGCTTTAGGGAGGATTTCTTCTGTGTGTGAGGGGGAGAGTCCCAGGTCCCTGCACTGCTGCAGCCAGCCCTCCCAGGGATGTTGCTGAGGGCAGGGAAAGAGTGTGGAGAGTGACCAGGAGCCAGCCCAGAGCTCCCCAGGCCCCTGGGCAGCTTTGGCCATGTCTATTCACATCTGGCTCCCATGGCCTTACCCGACTCCCTGGCAGTGCCCAGTTCCCTGTGGCAGAAAGAGATCCCAGTACACACTGGAAAATGTTCTCATCTGTGCTGCATTGTAGATGAGGGTGCTGGGAAGGCTTCTCCATCAGCTTGGATGAAGAAAGTTTTGAAGCCCTTGGAGCCTCCTGCAGGTATGTTCTCAGTGTGCCACCAAGGAAGAATTGTAGACAAGCGGGCAGGCACCAGGTGACAGAAGCTTCTGTGGCTGTTGTGTTACAGATGTGTCTACAGGGAAGACTTCTCCAGCTTCTCCAGCTGCTACCTTGGATGCTGCACTCAAGCCCAGCTCCCATCTCAGGGGTGAGTAGTGTGTCCCTGCTGACCCCACAGGCTGAACCCTGCTTTTCTGGGATCCATTCCTGGCAAATGGAAATATTTTTCTCTAAGGTACTCCAACAGGGAAAATCCAAGATACAACAGATAAGATATCCCTGGAAGCAACCAAACAGATGAGGCAAGAGCTGAAGGATCCCCTGCAGACAAGAGAAGGTGGGTGCATTTCCCTCATGCTTCCCCTGGGAGTCAGCAGCCGGGGTCTGTGGCTGCACATCTGGACACGCCATGCCCGGCACAGTGGGAAGAGATCCATGGCAGCCTCGCTGCCCCGCTGCTGCTTTCACGCCCTGCAGGGCTGTTTGCCAGCCTGGCCTGGCTGCAGCTTCTGCCCAGCCTCTGCCGGAAGTTATTGGGCATCAGCTGACAGGCCATGCCCAAACTGTAAGACACCCTGAGATCCCCCACTATATCCAGCCCTGCAGATTAGGAAAAGGGTGGCTGTTTGGAGGTGGAAGTGCTCTCATCATGCCACTGTAACCTGGCCATTTTCCTGCTCCATAAATTTCACAAATATTCCCTCTGATGCCACCACCCAAGTGGGGAACAGCTCCATCTGATGTAGCTGTCTCCCTTCCTTTGTCAAGAGATGGACATAGTGCTTCAGTGGAAGGTGGTATTTCTTGAAGGAAGCACTCCATCTTCGGTGCCAGCCCCTGCTGCAGGAAGGAAGGCGAAGCCAGACACGGGCACAGGCACAGCAGGTAATTGCTGTGCCGGGCTCAGGCCTGGCCGGGGCTGTGTGGCAGCAGCTCTTCTCCCAGGGCCTGCCCTTGCCCGGCCTGGCAGCAGCCAAAGCTGGAGGCGCCTCGGCTTCCAGGCCTCTGGAGCTGGTTCAGAGCCCCGGCGAAACGGGGCTGGTGCAGCAACGTCCCTGGCGCTGCAGCTGCTGCGGAGCTGGCCCTGAGTGCCCAGAGGCCCAAGGCACAGGAGCAGCCCCGAGCGGGAGCCCTGCCGCCAGCCCAGGGCCAGAGCCAGCTCTGGCACACAATGGAAACAGTTCTCATCTTGGTTTGCTTCCAGACTGGGATGCTGGGAAGGATTCTCCATTAGCCTGGCGCTCTGAAGTTGTGAAGCACTCTGAGCATTCTGCAGGTATGTTCTCACTGTCCCACCAAGGCGTAATGTTTGACTGACTGGTAAGAACCAGGTGACAGAAGCTTCTCTGGCTGTTGTGTTACAGGCGTGTCTGCAGGGACGACCTCACCAACTCCTACCTTGGATGCTGCACAAAAGCCCAGCTCCCATGGCAGGGGTGAGTAGTGTGTCCCTGCTGACCCCTCAGGCTGAGCCCTGCTTTTGTGGGGTCCATTCCTGGGAAATGGAACCACTTTCTCTTAAGGTCCTCTGACAGGAGAGACCAAAGACATGGCAGGCAGGAAATTCCAGGACCCATTAGAAATCATGTGGCAAATGCTGAAGGAACGTCTGCAGAGAAGACAAGGTGGGTGCATTTCCCTCATGCTGCTCCTGGGACTCAGCAGCCGGGGGCATTGGCTGCACATCTGGACACGTCGTGCCCGGCACAGCAGGAAGGGATCCATGGCAGCCTCGCTGCCCCGCTGCTGCTTTCACGCCCTGCAGGGCTGTTTCCCAGCCTGGCCTGACTGCAGCTTCTGCCCAGCCTCTGCAGGAAGGCATTTGGCATCAGCTGGCAGACAGCCCCAATTGCACCACAGGCCATGCCCACCCTCAGATGCCCTGCAATTTCCTGGTGTCCAGGCAGATCAGATGTTGGGGCTGTTTGGGGAAGGAAGCAGCCTTGGGTTGTCCCAAAATCCTGGGTGTTTTCTGATCCTTATGCATCCCTTTCACAAGTGATGCCTCCTGAAATTGTCCCCTTCCCCATTCCCAGTCAGGAATGTTTTCATCTGATCCAGCTGTCTCTTCTCCATTCTCCAGAAATGAAAGGAGAGCCTGCGGAGAAAGAAGCATTTCCCGGAGGAAGCAGTGGTTGCATGCCAGCCTCAGCTCCAGGAAGGGAGGCCATGCCAGGCACAGGCACAGGAGGTAATTGCTGTGCCTCTGGGCCTGAGCCCTGCTGAGGCTTGAGCTGCCCTCTCTGCTGTTTGGCAGTGCGGGCACAGCCTGGACTAGAGCAGCACAGCCCAGGGGAATTATCCCGAGCAGGCTCAGGGCACTGAGCAGTCCTGCTGGGGTCCCTCCATGGGAGACATGTCCTGAAACCTGGCAGCGACTGCACGGGGTGCCCACGGTGGGGAAAGGACAGAGGGGGAGAGCAAGGCTCCAGTGTGTCCTGAGAGGGCCTGGCTGTTTGCCCTTGGGATCTGGGGGGTTTCCCCACAGAAGGAGGGCAGGAGGGACAGAGGGAGGGCAGGATGGATAGCTGTGGCACTGCCTGCTGCAGTTTTCCCCCATGCTTTAGGGAGGATTTCTTCTGTGTGTGAGGGGGAGAGTCCCAGGTCCCTGCACTGCTGCAGCCAGCCCTCCCAGGGATGTTGCTGAGGGCAGGGAAAGAGTGTGGAGAGTGACCAGGAGCCAGCCCAGAGCTCCCCAGGCCCCTGGGCAGCTTTGACCATGTCTATTCACATCTGGCTCCCATGGCCTTACCCGACTCCCTGGCAGTGCCCAGTTCCCTGTGGCAGAAAGAGATCCCAGTACACACTGGAAAATGTTCTCATCTGTGCTGCATTGTAGATGAGGGTGCTGGGAAGGCTTCTCCATCAGCTTGGATGAAGAAAGTTTTGAAGCCCTTGGAGCCTCCTGCAGGTATGTTCTCAGTGTGCCACCAAGGAAGAATTGTAGACAAGCGGGCAGGCACCAGGTGTCAGAAGCTTCTGTGGCTGTTGTGTTACAGATGTGTCTACAGGGAAGACTTCTCCAGCTTCTCCAGCTGCTACCTTGGATGCTGCACTCAAGCCCAGCTCCCATCTCAGGGGTGAGTAGTGTGTCCCTGCTGACCCCACAGGCTGAACCCTGCTTTTCTGGGATCCATTCCTGGCAAATGGAAATATTTTTCTCTAAGGTACTCCAACAGGGAAAATCCAAGATACAACAGATAAGATATCCCTGGAAGCAACCAAACAGATGAGGCAAGAGCTGAAGGATCCCCTGCAGACAAGAGAAGGTGGGTGCATTTCCCTCATGCTTCCCCTGGGACTCAGCAGCCGGGGGCTTTGGCTGCACATCTGGACACGTCGTGCCCGGCACAGCAGGAAGGGATCCATGGCAGCCTCGCTGCCCCGCTGCTGCATTCACGCCCTGCAGGGCTGTTTCCCAGCCTGGCCTGGCTGCAGCTTCTGCCCAGCCTCTGCCGGAAGTTACTGGGCATCAGCTGACAGGCAGCCCAAACTGTAACACACCCTGAGATCCCCCACTATATCCAGCCCTGCAGATTAGGAAAAGGGTGGCTGTTTGGAGGTGGAAGTGCTCTCATCATGCCACTGTAACCTGGCCATTTTCCTGCTCCATAAATTTCACAAATATTCCCTCTGATGCCACCACCCAAGTGGGGAACAGCTCCATCTGATGTAGCTGTCTCCCTTCCTTTGTCAAGAGATGGACATAGTGCTTCAGTGGAAGGTGGTATTTCTTGAAGGAAGCACTCCATCTTCGGTGCCAGCCCCTGCTGCAGGAAGGAAGGCAAAGCCAGACACGGGCACAGGCACAGCAGGTACTTGCTGTGCCGGGCTCAGCCCTGGCCGGGGCTGTGTGGCAGCAGCTCTTCCCCCAGGGCCTGCCCTTGCCTGGCCCGGCAGCAGCCAAAGCTGGAGGTGCCTCGGCTTCCAGGCCTCTGGAGCTGGTTCAGAGCCCCGGGGAAACGGGACTGGTGCAGCAACGTCCCTGGCGCTGCAGCTGCTGCGGAGCTGGCCCTGAGTGCCCAGAGGCCCAAGGCACAGGAGCAGCCCCGAGCGGGAGCCCTGCCGCCAGCCCAGGGCCAGAGCCAGCCCTGGCACACAATGGAAACAGTTCTCATCTTGGTTTGCTTCCAGACTGGGATGCTGGGAAGGATTCTCCATTAGCCTGGCGCTCTGAAGTTGTGAAGCCCTCTGAGCATTCTGCAGGTATGTTCTCACTGTCCCACCAAGGCGTAATGTTTGACTGTCTGGTAAGAACCAGGTGACAGAAGCTTCTGTGGCTGTTGTGTTACAGGCGTGTCTGCAGGGACGACCTCACCAACTCCTACCTTGGATGCTGCACAAAAGGCCAGCTCCCATGGCAGGGGTGAGTAGTGTGTCCCTGCTGACCCCTCAGGCTGAGCCCTGCTTTTGTGGGATCCATTCCTGGGAAATTGAACTACTTTCTCTTAAGGTCCTCGGACAGTAGAGACCAAAGTCATGGCAGGCAAGAAATTCCGGGACTCATTAGAAATCATGTGGCAAATGCTGAAGGAATGTCTGCAGAGAAGACAAGGTGGGTGCATTTAGCTCATGCTTCCCCTGGGACTCAGCAGCCGGGGGCTTTGTCTGCACATCTGGACACGCCGTGCCTGGCACAGCAGGAAGGGATCCATGGCAGCCTCGCTGCCCCGCTGCTGCTTTCACGCCCTGCAGGGCTGTTTCCCAGCCTGGCCTGGCTGTAGCTTCTGCCCAGCCTCTGCAGGAAGGCATTTGGCATCAGCTGACAGACAGCCCCAGTTGCACCACAGTCCATGCCCACCCTCAGATCCCCTGCAAATTCCTTCTGTCCAGGCAGATCAGATGTTGGGGCTGTTTGGGGAAGGAAGCAGCCTTGGGTTGTCCCAAAATCCTGGGTGTTTTCTGATCCTTATGCATCCCTTTCACAAGTGATGCCTCCTGAAATTGTCCCCTTCCCCATTCCCAGTCAGGAATGTTTTCATCTGATCCAGCTGTCTCTTCTCCATTCTCCAGAAATGAAAGGAGAGCCTGCGGAGAAAGAAGCATTTCCCGGAGGAAGCAGTGGTTGCATGCCAGCCTCAGCTCCAGGAAGGGAGGCCATGCCAGGCACAGGCACAGGAGGTAATTGCTGTGCCTCTGGGCCTGAGCCCTGCTGAGGCTTGAGCTGCCCTCTCTGCTGTTTGGCAGTGCGGGCACAGCCTGGACTAGAGCAGCACAGCCCAGGGGAATTATCCCGAGCAGGCTCAGGGCACTGAGCAGTCCTGCTGGGGTCCCTCCATGGGAGACATGTCCTGAAACCTGGCAGCGACTGCACGGGGTGCCCACGGTGGGGAAAGGACAGAGGGGGAGAGCAAGGCTCCAGTGTGTCCTGAGAGGGCCTGGCTGTTTGCCCTTGGGATCTGGGGGGTTTCCCCACAGAAGGAGGGCAGGAGGGACAGAGGGAGGGCAGGATGGATAGCTGTGGCACTGCCTGCTGCAGTTTTCCCCCATGCTTTAGGGAGGATTTCTTCTGTGTGTGAGGGGGAGAGTCCCAGGTCCCTGCACTGCTGCAGCCAGCCCTCCCAGGGATGTTGCTGAGGGCAGGGAAAGAGTGTGGAGAGTGACCAGGAGCCAGCCCAGAGCTCCCCAGGCCCCTGGGCAGCTTTGGCCATGTCTATTCACATCTGGCTCCCATGGCCTTACCCGACTCCCTGGCAGTGCCCAGTTCCCTGTGGCAGAAAGAGATCCCAGCACACACTGGAAAATGTTCTCATCTGTGCTGCATTGTAGATGAGGGTGCTGGGAAGGCTTCTCCATCAGCTTGGATGAATAAAGTTCTGAAGCCCTTGGAGCCTCCTGCAGGTATGTTCTCAGTGTGCCACCAAGGAAGAATTGTAGACAAGTGGGCAGGCACCAGGTGACAGAAGCTTCTGTGACTGTTGTGTTACAGATGTGTCTACAGGGAGGACTTCTCCAGCTGCTACCTTGGATGCTGCACTCAAGCCCAGCTCCCATCTCAGGGGTGAGTAGTGTGTCCCTGCTGACCCCAAAGGTTGAGCCTTGCTTTTGTGGGGTCCATTCCTGGGAAATGGAAATATTTTTTCTCTAAGGTACTCCAACAGGGAAGATCCAAGACAGAACAGACAAGATATCCCTTCAATCACCCAAAGAGATAAGGCAAGAGCTGAAGGATCTCCTGCAGACAAGACAAGGTGGGTGCATTTCCCTCATGCTTCCCCTGGGACTCAGCAGCCAGGGGCTTTGGCTGCACATCTGGACACGCCGTGCCCGGCACAGCAGGAAGGGATCCATGGCAGCCTCGCTGCCCCGCTGCTGCTTTCACGCCCTGCAGGGCTGTTTCCCAGCCTGGCCTGGCTGCAGCTACAGCCCAGCCTCTGTAGGAAGTTATTTGTCATCAACTGACAGGCATTCCTAACTGTAACACATCCTGAGATCCCCCACTATATCCAGCCCTGCAGATTAGGAAAGGGTGGCTGTTTGGAGGTGGAAGTGCTCTCATCATGCCACCATAACCTGACCATTTTCCTGCTCCATAAATTTCACAAATATTACCTCTGATACCACCACCCAAGTGGGGAACAGCCCCATCTGATGCAGCTGTCTCCCTTCCTTTGTCAAGAGATGGACATAGTGCTTCAGTGGAAGGTGGCATTTCTTGAAGGAAGCACTCCATCTTCGGTGCCAGCCCCTGCTGCAGGAAGGAAGGCAAAGCCAGACACGGGCACAGGCACAGCAGGTAATTGCTGTGCCGGGCTCAGCCCTGGCCGGGGCTGTGTGGCAGCAGCTCTTCCCCCAGGGCCTGCCCTTGCCCGGCCCGGCAGCAGCCAAAGCTGGAGGTGCCTCGGCTTCCAGGCCTCTGGAGCTGTTTCAGAGCCCCGGGGAAACAGGACTGGTGCAGCAAGGTCCCTGGCGCTGCAGCTGCTGCGGAGCTGGCCCTGAGTGCCCAGAGGCCCAAGGCACAGGAGCAGCCCCGAGCGGGAGCCCTGCCGCCAGCCCAGGGCCAGAGCCAGCCCTGGCACACAATGGAAACAGTTCTCATCTTGGTTTGCTTCCAGACTGGGATGCTGGAAAGGATTCTCCATTAGCCTGGCGCTCTGAAGTTGTGAAGCCCTCTGAGCATTCTGCAGGTATGTTCTCACTGTCCCATCAAGGCGTAATGTTTGACTGACTGCTCAGGGCCAGGTGACAGAAGTTTCTGTGTCTCTTGTTTTACAGCTGTGTCTGAAGGGACAACTCCACCAACTCCTACCTTGGATGCTGCACAAAAGCCCAGCTCCCATGGCAGGGGTGAGTAGTGTGTCCCTGCTGACCCCAAAGGCTGAGCCCTGCTTTTGTGGGATCCATTCCTGGGAAATGGAACTACTTTCTCTAAAGGTCCACCCACAGGAGAGACCAAAGACATGGCAGGCAAGAAATTCCAGGACCCATTAGAAATCGTGTGGCAAATGCTGAAGGAACGTCTGCAGAAAAGACAAGGTGGGTGCATTTCCCTCATGCTTCCCCTGGGACTCAGCAGCCGGGGGCTTTGGCTGCACATCTGGACACGTCGTGCCCGGCACAGCAGGAAGGGATCCATGGCAGCCTCGCTGCCCCGCTGCTGCATTCACGCCCTGCAGGGCTGTTTCCCAGCCTGGCCTGGCTGCAGCTTCTGCCCAGCCTCTGCCGGAAGTTATTGGGCATCAGCTGACAGGCAGCCCAAACTGTAACACACCCTGAGATCCCCCACTATATCCAGCCCTGCAGATTAGGAAAAGGGTGGCTGTTTGGAGGTGGAAGTGCTCTCATCATGCCACTGTAACCTGGCCATTTTCCTGCTCCATAAATTTCACAAATATTCCCTCTGATGCCACCACCCAAGTGGGGAACAGCTCCATCTGATGTAGCTGTCTCCCTTCCTTTGTCAAGAGATGGACATAGTGCTTCAGTGGAAGGTGGCATTTCTTGAAGGAAGCACTCCATCTTCGGTGCCAGCCCCTGCTGCAGGAAGGAAGGCAAAGCCAGACACGGGCACAGGCACAGCAGGTACTTGCTGTGCCGGGCTCAGCCCTGGCCGGGGCTGTGTGGCAGCAGCTCTTCCCCCAGGGCCTGCCCTTGCCTGGCCCGGCAGCAGCCAAAGCTGGAGGTGCCTCGGCTTCCAGGCCTCTGGAGCTGGTTCAGAGCCCCGGGGAAACGGGACTGGTGCAGCAACGTCCCTGGCGCTGCAGCTGCTGCGGAGCTGGCCCTGAGTGCCCAGAGGCCCAAGGCACAGGAGCAGCCCCGAGCGGGAGCCCTGCCGCCAGCCCAGGGCCAGAGCCAGCCCTGGCACACAATGGAAACAGTTCTCATCTTGGTTTGCTTCCAGACTGGGATGCTGGGAAGGATTCTCCATTAGCCTGGCGCTCTGAAGTTGTGAAGCCCTCTGAGCATTCTGCAGGTATGTTCTCACTGTCCCACCAAGGCGTAATGTTTGACTGTCTGGTAAGAACCAGGTGACAGAAGCTTCTGTGGCTGTTGTGTTACAGGCGTGTCTGCAGGGACGACCTCACCAACTCCTACCTTGGATGCTGCACAAAAGGCCAGCTCCCATGGCAGGGGTGAGTAGTGTGTCCCTGCTGACCCCTCAGGCTGAGCCCTGCTTTTGTGGGATCCATTCCTGGGAAATTGAACTACTTTCTCTTAAGGTCCTCGGACAGTAGAGACCAAAGTCATGGCAGGCAAGAAATTCCGGGACTCATTAGAAATCATGTGGCAAATGCTGAAGGAATGTCTGCAGAGAAGACAAGGTGGGTGCATTTAGCTCATGCTTCCCCTGGGACTCAGCAGCCGGGGGCTTTGGCTGCACATCTGGACACGCCGTGCCCGGCACAGCAGGAAGGGATCCATGGCAGCCTCGCTGCCCCGCTGCTGCTTTCACGCCCTGCAGGGCTGTTTCCCAGCCTGGCCTGGCTGTAGCTTCTGCCCAGCCTCTGCAGGAAGGCATTTGGCATCAGCTGACAGACAGCCCCAGTTGCACCACAGTCCATGCCCACCCTCAGATCCCCTGCAAATTCCTTCTGTCCAGGCAGATCAGATGTTGGGGCTGTTTGGGGATGGAAGCAGCCCTGGGTTGTCCCAAAATCCTGGTTGTTTTCTGATCCTCATCCATTCCTTTCACAAGTGATGCCTCACCTTCTCCATTCCCAGTCAGGAATGTTTCCATCTGATCCAGCTATCTCTTTTCCCTTCTCCAGAAATGAAAGGAGAGCCTGTGCAGAAGGAAGTATTTCCCGGAGGAAGCAGTGGTTCCGTGCCAGCCTCTGCTGAAGGAAGGGAGGCCATGCCAGGCACAGGCACAGGAGGTAATTGCTGTGCCTCTGGGCCTGAGCCCTGCTGAGGCTTGAGCTGCCCTCTCTGCTGTTTGGCAGTGCGGGCACAGCCTGGACTAGAGCAGCACAGCCCAGGGGAATTATCCCGAGCAGGCTCAGGGCACTGAGCAGTCCTGCTGGGGTCCCTCCATGGGAGACATGTCCTGAAACCTGGGAGCGACTGCACGGGGTGCCCACGGTGGGGAAAGGACAGAGGGGGAGAGCAAGGCTCCAGTGTGTCCTGAGAGGGCCTGGCTGTTTGCCCTTGGGATCTGGGGGGTTTCCCCACAGAAGGAGGGCAGGAGGGACAGAGGGAGGGCAGGATGGATAGCTGTGGCACTGCCTGCTGCAGTTTTCCCCCATGCTTTAGGGAGGATTTCTTCTGTGTGTGAGGGGGAGAGTCCCAGGTCCCTGCACTGCTGCAGCCAGCCCTCCCAGGGATGTTGCTGAGGGCAGGGAAAGAGTGTGGAGAGTGACCAGGAGCCAGCCCAGAGCTCCCCAGGCCCCTGGGCAGCTTTGGCCATGTCTATTCACATCTGGCTCCCATGGCCTTACCCGACTCCCTGGCAGTGCCCAGTTCCCTGTGGCAGAAAGAGATCCCAGCACACACTGGAAAATGTTCTCATCTGTGCTGCATTGTAGATGAGGGTGCTGGGAAGGCTTCTCCATCAGCTTGGATGAATAAAGTTCTGAAGCCCTTGGAGCCTCCTGCAGGTATGTTCTCAGTGTGCCACCAAGGAAGAATTGTAGACAAGTGGGCAGGCACCAGGTGACAGAAGCTTCTGTGACTGTTGTGTTACAGATGTGTCTACAGGGAGGACTTCTCCAGCTGCTACCTTGGATGCTGCACTCAAGCCCAGCTCCCATCTCAGGGGTGAGTAGTGTGTCCCTGCTGACCCCAAAGGTTGAGCCTTGCTTTTGTGGGGTCCATTCCTGGGAAATGGAAATATTTTTCTCTAAGGTACTCCAACAGGGAAGATCCAAGACAGAACAGACAAGATATCCCTTCAATCACCCAAAGAGATAAGGCAAGAGCTGAAGGATCTCCTGCAGACAAGACAAGGTGGGTGCATTTCCCTCATGCTTCCCCTGGGACTCAGCAGCCAGGGGCTTTGGCTGCACATCTGGACACGCCGTGCCCGGCACAGCAGGAAGGGATCCATGGCAGCCTCGCTGCCCCGCTGCTGCTTTCACGCCCTGCAGGGCTGTTTCCCAGCCTGGCCTGGCTGCAGCTACAGCCCAGCCTCTGTAGGAAGTTATTTGTCATCAACTGACAGGCATTCCTAACTGTAACACATCCTGAGATCCCCCACTATATCCAGCCCTGCAGATTAGGAAAAGGGTGGCTGTTTGGAGGTGGAAGTGCTCTCATCATGCCACCATAACCTGACCATTTTCCTGCTCCATAAATTTCACAAATATTACCTCTGATACCACCACCCAAGTGGGGAACAGCCCCATCTGATGCAGCTGTCTCCCTTCCTTTGTCAAGAGATGGACATAGTGCTTCAGTGGAAGGTGGCATTTCTTGAAGGAAGCACTCCATCTTCGGTGCCAGCCCCTGCTGCAGGAAGGAAGGCAAAGCCAGACACGGGCACAGGCACAGCAGGTAATTGCTGTGCCGGGCTCAGCCCTGGCCGGGGCTGTGTGGCAGCAGCTCTTCCCCCAGGGCCTGCCCTTGCCCGGCCCGGCAGCAGCCAAAGCTGGAGGTGCCTCGGCTTCCAGGCCTCTGGAGCTGTTTCAGAGCCCCGGGGAAACAGGACTGGTGCAGCAAGGTCCCTGGCGCTGCAGCTGCTGCGGAGCTGGCCCTGAGTGCCCAGAGGCCCAAGGCACAGGAGCAGCCCCGAGCGGGAGCCCTGCCGCCAGCTCAGGGCCAGAGCCAGCCCTGGCACACAATGGAAACAGTTCTCATCTTGGTTTGCTTCCAGACTGGGATGCTGGAAAGGATTCTCCATTAGCCTGGCGCTCTGAAGTTGTGAAGCCCTCTGAGCATTCTGCAGGTATGTTCTCACTGTCCCATCAAGGCGTAATGTTTGACTGACTGCTCAGGGCCAGGTGACAGAAGTTTCTGTGTCTCTTGTTTTACAGCTGTGTCTGAAGGGACAACTCCACCAACTCCTACCTTGGATGCTGCACAAAAGCCCAGCTCCCATGGCAGGGGTGAGTAGTGTGTCCCTGCTGACCCCAAAGGCTGAGCCCTGCTTTTGTGGGATCCATTCCTGGGAAATGGAACTACTTTCTCTAAAGGTCCACCCACAGGAGAGACCAAAGACATGGCAGGCAAGAAATTCCAGGACCCATTAGAAATCGTGTGGCAAATGCTGAAGGAACGTCTGCAGAAAAGACAAGGTGGGTGCATTTCCCTCATGCTTCCCCTGGGACTCAGCAGCCGGGGGCTTTGGCTGCACATCTGGACACGTCGTGCCCGGCACAGCAGGAAGGGATCCATGGCAGCCTCGCTGCCCCGCTGCTGCATTCACGCCCTGCAGGGCTGTTTCCCAGCCTGGCCTGGCTGCAGCTTCTGCCCAGCCTCTGCCGGAAGTTATTGGGCATCAGCTGACAGGCAGCCCAAACTGTAACACACCCTGAGATCCCCCACTATATCCAGCCCTGCAGATTAGGAAAAGGGTGGCTGTTTGGAGGTGGAAGTGCTCTCATCATGCCACTGTAACCTGGCCATTTTCCTGCTCCATAAATTTCACAAATATTCCCTCTGATGCCACCACCCAAGTGGGGAACAGCTCCATCTGATGTAGCTGTCTCCCTTCCTTTGTCAAGAGATGGACATAGTGCTTCAGTGGAAGGTGGCATTTCTTGAAGGAAGCACTCCATCTTCGGTGCCAGCCCCTGCTGCAGGAAGGAAGGCAAAGCCAGACACGGGCACAGGCACAGCAGGTACTTGCTGTGCCGGGCTCAGCCCTGGCCGGGGCTGTGTGGCAGCAGCTCTTCCCCCAGGGCCTGCCCTTGCCTGGCCCGGCAGCAGCCAAAGCTGGAGGTGCCTCGGCTTCCAGGCCTCTGGAGCTGGTTCAGAGCCCCGGGGAAACGGGACTGGTGCAGCAACGTCCCTGGCGCTGCAGCTGCTGCGGAGCTGGCCCTGAGTGCCCAGAGGCCCAAGGCACAGGAGCAGCCCCGAGCGGGAGCCCTGCCGCCAGCCCAGGGCCAGAGCCAGCCCTGGCACACAATGGAAACAGTTCTCATCTTGGTTTGCTTCCAGACTGGGATGCTGGGAAGGATTCTCCATTAGCCTGGCGCTCTGAAGTTGTGAAGCACTCTGAGCATTCTGCAGGTATGTTCTCACTGTCCCACCAAGGCGTAATGTTTGACTGTCTGGTAAGAACCAGGTGACAGAAGCTTCTGTGGCTGTTGTGTTACAGGCGTGTCTGCAGGGACGACCTCACCAACTCCTACCTTGGATGCTGCACAAAAGGCCAGCTCCCATGGCAGGGGTGAGTAGTGTGTCCCTGCTGACCCCTCAGGCTGAGCCCTGCTTTTGTGGGATCCATTCCTGGGAAATTGAACTACTTTCTCTTAAGGTCCTCGGACAGTAGAGACCAAAGTCATGGCAGGCAAGAAATTCCGGGACTCATTAGAAATCATGTGGCAAATGCTGAAGGAATGTCTGCAGAGAAGACAAGGTGGGTGCATTTAGCTCATGCTTCCCCTGGGACTCAGCAGCCGGGGGCTTTGGCTGCACATCTGGACACGCCGTGCCCGGCACAGCAGGAAGGGATCCATGGCAGCCTCGCTGCCCCGCTGCTGCTTTCACGCCCTGCAGGGCTGTTTCCCAGCCTGGCCTGGCTGTAGCTTCTGCCCAGCCTCTGCAGGAAGGCATTTGGCATCAGCTGACAGACAGCCCCAGTTGCACCACAGTCCATGCCCACCCTCAGATCCCCTGCAAATTCCTTCTGTCCAGGCAGATCAGATGTTGGGGCTGTTTGGGGATGGAAGCAGCCCTGGGTTGTCCCAAAATCCTGGTTGTTTTCTGATCCTCATCCATTCCTTTCACAAGTGATGCCTCACCTTCTCCATTCCCAGTCAGGAATGTTTCCATCTGATCCAGCTATCTCTTTTCCCTTCTCCAGAAATGAAAGGAGAGCCTGTGCAGAAGGAAGTATTTCCCGGAGGAAGCAGTGGTTCCGTGCCAGCCTCTGCTGAAGGAAGGGAGGCCATGCCAGGCACAGGCACAGGAGGTAATTGCTGTGCCTCTGGGCCTGAGCCCTGCTGAGGCTTGAGCTGCCCTCTCTGCTGCTTGGCAGTGCGGGCACAGCCTGGATTGGACCGGCACAGCCCAGGGGAATTATCCCGAGCAGGCTCAGGGCACTCGGGTCCTGAAGGAGTGTAGGGGGATGCCCCCAATGAGAGAGGGACAAACTAGCCTTTGTCCCCCAAAAAAAGGAAGTAGGCCCAGAAGTTTCTCCCAGCGATCAGGTGAAAAGCCACCTTATAGGACCCCAGAGACTTCACTAAAACCTTGGGGTCACCTAATTGGATGAGAGCCAAAAGATCCCGCCTGGGCCATCAGGTAGAAAAAGAGAAGACAAAAGAATGACGAGGCTTTTGTGAAGGTGTTTTACCAGGAGCAGACCTCTGTACCTGGATCGGATTTTCTGTTTATTGTTTTTCCTTTTATTAAACAGTTTTGTTTACAACACTGCAGCAGAAGCCATCCTGCTCATTATTTGCCTCCAAAGGTAATAGCCAGGCTATTCTTTGGGTATTAAGTTCTCTTTTAAAGGCTCATAAAACCCTGGCCCGACAAAACAAAACTTAATACGTGGCGCCTGGACAGAATTTCTCATATTGAGGAAGATGGTCTAGGAATTTTTGATTACCTCAATCAAAATAGGACAATTTTCCTTGGTATTTGCGTTTTTGGGGAAGCAGGCCTGCACCTGAGTTTTTGTCGCGTTAAAAAAGAAAACTCAGAAGAAGAGATTTGAGGTTTAGAGGAGATCTCAAATCGAAGCCTCATACCGGTGAAGAAGAGGCTATAATTCAGACGGGACGGGAGCAAACGGCACACACCCTCAGAGGATACTGTGAATCGGCTAAGCTGAAACTGTTGCACCCAGGACCCGGGAAAAAGTCTATACCAAGAAGGACGACCAGAAGACTCGGTGAGTTTCACCATGGGGAATCAGTTGTCAGTAGCTGAGCAGGAATTTTTTCGTATTTTAATTATAAGTTGGAAATCCAAGATATTCAGTTTGACAAAAAACAGCTTAAAAAGCTTGTAAAATGGGTCTTAAAGGAGTTCCCAAACTCAGACATGTCTCAGAAACTCGATCCAGACTTCTGGGATTCAGTTGGACTGAAATTATATAACACAGAAAAGAACAAGAAGTCCAACTTAAAGCTGCGTCCAATATTCAGGACGGTGTTGAAATTTGTAATAATGGAAAATGAAAAGCAAGCAAAGACCAGGGAGAGGGCAGAATGCAGGCAGGACAGAGAAGACAGGAGAAAGCGAAGTTCTGAGGGGACCCAAAAACCTTCCTTTATCCCAGCCGAGAAACCCCGGTGGAGAGGCCGGGAGGCACCCAGGCCAGCTGCCCCCCCGCCTGCCTCACCGCCCCCATCCCGAGACAGGGGGGAGCAGACCAGCCCTGGCCAGGCTTGTCTGCAAAACCCGTCTTCCAAAAACCCTACCAGAGCAAAGTCCTCTATATCTCCTCTCAAAACCTTGCTTTGGCGTTCAAAATCGGTGAATTTTGACAGTAAAACTGAAAAAAGCCGAGCCGATAGAATCCAGTCTGAGAACAATACAGCACGTGGCAATCGCCATTATAGCCCCGAGCCCAGCTCTGCCCTTCGTGGGCGTGGCTCCTCGGACTCCCAGGAGTCCCTGGGTGGCTGCTCCCTGAGCTCCTGTCCATCGGAGCAGGGACGCGCCCCTTTTGTAGGCGGTGCCCGGTCGGTGTCCCTGCCCCTGCTCCCCGCCCACAGCCCGGGACAGCACACCCCCTCTCTGCCGAGCATGGGAACCGGAAGTGGTGCGCCGGAACTGACCCTGTCCAAAATGGCGGCGCCCATGTCCGATAACTTACCGGAACAAAAAACAAATTATTCCTATGCTCCACAATGTAATTTCAAACAATCTAAGGAAGAGTTTAACACACAGGGAGTCACAGATACCTGGCAGAGGATAAGAAAGGATGCAGTTCAGGAAGGAGAGTGGGAAATTGCATCGAAATTGAAGGTTTTTCCTGTAAAGTACACTGCAGGTCCGGGACCCAGGGGAACATGGCAACAAATCAACTTTGCTGAGTTAAAAGAGATTTGCAAAGCCTCTCGTCTGTATGGTAGAGATTCTGCCTGTTTCAGAAGCCTATTACAGGCCACCTTCACAGCAAACATATTCACTCCACATGATCTAAAACAGCTTTGCACATCCCTGCTATCTCCAACAGAATTTTCTTTGTGGGAACTAGCATGGAAACGTTTGTTAAACGACCTTTTAAGAGGTTATGCAGGAACTCCAGCTACTGCAAATTTGACTATAGATCAGCTCTCAGGTGAAGGAGCTCATACAGATCCTCAAATACAAGCCCGAACTCTTAGTAGACAAGTATTGCAGGATGTCAAAGAAGCAGCAAAAACAGCTTTGTTACAGGTCCCTGATGGCAACAAGCCAGAACTAGATTTCACAGAAATAAAACAGGGCATAGATGAGCCTTATATTAAGTTTTTGGACCGTTTAAAAATGGCATTAGAAAAGCAGATTCCAATAGACCGAGCCAGACAAGAGTTATTAAAACGGCTTGCAATTTCTAATGCAAACCCAACCTGTAAAAAGGCATTACGTACATTACCACAGGATCCTGAGCCCACCCTGACACAGCTAGTAGATGCTTGCAACCGCCTGGGCACCCCTGAGCATGCAGCAGCCATGCAGGCAGAAGTATTGGCCAGTGCCATCACAACAGCTCAAGAAAACACCCTAAAGCAGCAGGAAAAAGCAGTAGAAAGGCAAACACAATCCCTAGCAGAAGCTTTAATAGCATTCAAAGGTGCAATTGAGAACCAACAAATTCCAAGGGACTCGTGCTATTCGTGTGGTCAGAGAGGTCATTTTAAAAGGGGATGTCCTAGGACCCGCAGAAGGCCATTGCCAAGAAACAGTGGATGCAGAGGTTTCTGTCACAATACTAACAGCCTTTACCCAGCACAGGGTTTTTCGTGCCATCTGCCGGGAAACGTGCAGCCCAGCACGGGGCAGTGGCTGCCATGACACAGGAACCACTGCGCCAGAGGCCAGAGACCACCACAGGCCACCAAGTTCAGAACTGCAACACATCCTTGCAGGACTGCCGACCACAATGTCCCCAGGTACCAGACTGGAGCTGTCTACAGCCCAGCCAGTGGTGCTGACCAATGCTATTGCTCACACAGTGTCTACAGGACAGCTGGGACCTGAACCACAACCACGTCAGTTCTTAATAGTGGGAGTGAGCAGATCCCATGCAGAAGGTTTTTATGTCATTCCAACTGTGCTATCTGTCACCTGTTCACAGGAAATTACAGTCTTAGCTTTGTGTCCAGACCCTCCATGTTTTTTACCCAAAGGACTGACCATAGCACAAGATTTCCTCCTACCAGAGTCCCAGAACAGCACAGCTGCCATGGCCTGGACCAGGCTCATCAGCCGCGGGCGGCCTCATCTCACCTGTGTCCTGAAGCACCTCGGGCAAGCCATCACCCTCACTGGCCTGATAGATACCGGAGCAGACGTCACTCTGATATCGAGATCGAAATGGCCATAGGACTGGACCGTCGTGCCTACGCTGGATCAGCTGGCAGGTATTGGTGGTCACTGTGAGAGCTCTCGAAGCTCGCACGCAGTCACATTTGAGGGGCCTGAAGGTCGTGTTGCCACCACAAGACCATTCATTGTAGGAGCTGATATAGTTCTTTGGGGACGGGACATTTTATCACAATGGCATCTCAGGTTAGAAACTGGATTTTAACAAAAGCTGTTGATGGACATAACACTTTAAAACTTACATGGACATCTAACACACCCATTTGGGTCAGCCAGTGGCCCTTACCTGAAGAGAAACTTGCTGCTTCAGAGCAGTTAGTGCAGGAACAGTTAACCAAAGGTCACTTAACTCCAACTACTAGTCCCTGGAACACTCCAGTTTTTGTAATCAAAAAGCCAAACAGTGGGAAATGGAGGTTGTTACAGGATCTCAGAAAAGTTAATGAAGTGATTCAAGAAATGGGTTCTTTACAACCAGGTTTACCCTCTCCTGTTATGATTCCAAAAGATTGGAAGTTGTCTGTTATTGATTTAAAAGACTGTTTTTTCAATATTCCTTTGCATCCAGATGATGCACCAAGATTTGCATTTTCCATCCCATCCATAAATCAGCAAGCACCCTTGAAAAGATATCATTGGCTTTCTCTACCAGAAGGAATGAGAAATTCCCCGAGTATATGCCAGTGGTATGTTGCAAAAATACTTTCCTCAGTTCGTGCACAATATCCAAATTCTCTCATATTACATTACATGGAAGATATTTTAGTAGCAGCCAAGGACCAAGCATCAATGCAAGAGACAACAGATCAGGTCATCTCAGCAGAGGAGAAAGCAGGACTCGCTGTAGCAAAGGAAAAAATACAGACACTTCCTCCCTGGAAATATTTAGGATACAGGATGACAGAACAAACGGTAACCCCGCAGCCACTCCAGGTAAGGACAAATCCAAAGACATTGAATGAAGTGCAGCAGCTCGTGGGGACTCTGAACTGGCTTCATCCACTACTAGGCCTTTCAAATCAGGACTTGGCTCCTCTGGCAGACTTGTTGAGAGGAGACACAGCCTTAAACTCACCGCGAGAATTCAACAAAGAAGCTCAAAATGCTTTGGACAAAGTGATGAGAGCCATCCAGTCACGTCAGGCTCATCGATATAATCCTAACCTGTCTTTTTTGTTTGCAGTTTTAGGAGACAGTCCACAGCTTCATGGTTTGATATTCCAGTGGGATCTAGAGAAGAAGGACCATCTGATAATCTTAGAGTGGTTTTTCCTGTCTCGTCAATTGGGTAAAACTATAACAACTTGCCCTGAAATTATTTCACAATTGATTATCAAGGCTAGATCTCGAATGCTTTCCCTTGCAGGAAAAGATTTTGCAGAAATCTTTCTGCCTGTCACATCCATCTATTTAGAATGGTTAATTCAAAATTCAGAAGTCATGCAATTTGCTTTGGAAAATTTTGCAGGAAAAATTTCAGTCAATTGTCCCAAACATGAGCTATTAAGTTCATCTTTAAAATTAATTCATAAGCCTTTAAGAAATAATGCACCCCTCGAGGCAATCACATTTTTTACAGACGGTTCTGGGAAGTCTAAAAGGTCTGTGATTGCTTGGCAAAATTCAGAGACAAAAAAATGGGAATCAGATACCGAGGAAGTAGATGGTTCTGCACAGATTACAGAGTTAGCAGCAGTTGTACGGGTCTTTTCAAAATTCACATTTCCTTTTAATTTAGTAACGGATTCAATTTACAGGTGTGGTGGTGGTGGTTGCAGGTGTGGTGGAAAGAGCAGAAGGATCTCTGCTGAAAGAAGTTTCTGATGATCAGTTATACGGTTTGCTTAAAAAGTTAATCCTACTTCTTTCCATTCAACAAGAACTTTACTTTGTAATGCACATTCGCTCACATTCTTCTCTTCCAGATTTTTTAGCAGAAGGCAATGCCATGGCTGATTTGTTAGCCGTGCCAATCCAGCACACACTTTTTAATGTTATTGAACTCTTCCCCTGTTGTTGTTGATTTAAGCTTCCACTCACCTTCCCTTCTTTTGGGTACCACTGTGCTTTTTCTTGATGTAATCCATTTAAAAATGTCTAGGGGACCTAAACTGATACTGTCCCATGGCCAAATTTCACTTAAGTGTGTCCCCCTGCACACTCAACAATGAGTCAAATTAAATTCTTTTGTACCATATTGATAAAAAAGATTCTTTCTGTATATTTGTCCCTCTCTATCCCTTTGTCTTTTCAATTGCACTTCTTTCTCTTTGAATGTATCACTTTCCTTGTGGTTTCACTTCCTTGTTCAAAGCATACCCATCTTTCTTTCACAGGGCACTCTCCTGACATCCTCTGGCTTGGGTTTGCAATATTTTTAGCCAGACCATATAGTTTATTTTCTTCTTTACAGGTTGTTAACTGGGAGTGATCGATGCATTTGGGATTCATGTCTGTGTGTACTCTGATGAGTACACGTACTGTATCTCCTCTATACAAGGGATAGTAACACTTCTCACAAGTGTTTCCTCCACTTCCTCCAAAGTGGGTGAGTAGTAGCATTGCTACGAGTGGGAGTCTGGTACGGGCTGGCCTCCTCACCTCTCGAACCACAGGGGTTTTCTCGGTGCCCAGAGAGTATTTCCTGGAGGTAGTTCCCAATCCAGTCTTGCCTCCCACTTCTGGTTTTCCCTTCTTCTGGAGACATTCTGCCATGACCTTTATTGTACCGACTCCCTTTCTTCAATTTGGTCCCAATTAGGGTTGCAAGGAGAGTGCTCTATGGAACAGTACCAGAAACTGAGATCTTATTTTGATTGTCATTCTTAGCTGAACAAAACTTGACCTTGTACTATAACAAACATTAACAAGCTTTAAGGATTTAAGGATAACAATGTAGATGCTTCCCGTGGGGGGTTGTGTTCAGGGTTGCCCTTCTTTTGCTGTTTTCCTCAGGACCAATTTCAAGTCTTTATTGTCTCTGCTGCCTATAGTCCATTTGCTTGCCTCATTTGGGGGTTGTACTGGACCCTTCACTGGACTTGCATGTGTCCACCCCCGCTCCTTTGTTCTTCCTGCGGTGTTTGTTGTAAGCAGCACCTGGAAGGGGCCCTCAAAGCGAGCAGTGAGTGGAGAGGTTTTCCATGATTTAATCAATACCCGGTCTCCTGGGTTAATACTACATATTTTACAGTTCAGTGGGGAAGTTTGGGGAAGGTGTCCCTTTTCCCTTAGTTCTTCCAGGGTTGCTGTTACTGTTTCTAAGTATTTTTGCATTGTCATGCCCCCTTCTAGATGTTCCCTGGTACTGTACAGGGTAAGCAAGAAAGGCAGCCCAAGCAGCATTTCATAAGGAGAGACCCCTAGATCTGTTCTGGCTCTTGTTCTTATTTGTAATAGGGCTAGATGTAAACATTTGACCCAGTTCTATTGGGTTTCTAAGACCAATTTTGTTAAGATATGCTTTAAGGTTTGATTCACCCTCTCGCCCTTCCCAGAACTCTGAGAGTGCCAAGGGGTGTGTAACTCCCACTTTATTCCCAGGGCCCTGATGACTTGTTGCAGAACACTGGATGTAAAGTGGGGGCCACAGTCCAAATCAATAAGATTTACTAGCCCATATCTCAGAAGAATTTCTTCCAAGAGAACTTTTGTCACAGTTTGAGTTTCTTGTGGGGAACACTTCAGCCCAGTGGGTTAGGTGGTTAAGTATGACCAATAGGTGTTTATACCCTGGGGCTGGAGTTAATTCAGTAAAATCAACCTGAATATTCTGGAAAGGTCTTATGGCTAATTTCCTCCCTCCTGGAGTTGTTTTTCACATTACCTTTTTGTTGACTTTTTGGCAGGTTAGACATTCTCCTGTGATGGATCTGGCCATTTCATATATTCCTGTCCCCATGCAATATTTCAGGAAATGATCATATATTCATTGTGTTCCCCAGTGAGTTAATTGGTATATCTCTTCCATCACTTTCCTGGTTATTATTCAGTTGAATATTTATCATCCATCTGGGGTCCAGCACTTTCCATCCCCTGTTTTTACTGCTCCCATTTGCTCTATTTCTTTTAGCTCCTTGTCCTTGAAAACTGGAACCCCCTCTTCCTTTATTTTCCCCTGGTCTTTTTTTACCCTTAGGACTATGACTGAGTCCAGCATTTCAAAGGCTGCTTTTTTGGCTGCCTGGTCTGCTAATTTGTTTCCTTGGATTTCAGGGGTATCCCCTTTTTAGTAGCCTTTAATATGGACTGTGGCAATTTCTTTTGGTCCTCTGAGGGATTCAAGTGCTTCCCTATCAGACTTTCATGTGCCTGATTTTTCCCCTTTGAGTTAAGGTATGCCCTCTCTGGCCAGATTTTTCCAAAGGTATGAGCTATCCCAAAGGCATATTGAGAATCCATGTAGATTGTCCCTATATCATCTAATAAATCAAAACCTCTCTTTAGGGCATATACCTCGCAGTTTGTGCAGAGCAATTTGAGGGTAATTTCCCTTTTTCTTTGTTTTCCTCTGCTTCAATAATGGCGTATCCTGATGCCCATTTTCCCATTACTGTTTGGGAGGATCCATCTATATACTGGATCCTTCCATATGGTAAGGGGTCTTCTTCTAGCTCTTCTCTTACATTTGTTTGCATCTCAATTAGCTCTATACAATTATGATCTAAATTTTCCATTTTTGGTTCCCCGGTTAAGAATTGAGCAGGGTTTCAACCTTGTGAGGTGACAGTCTCTAGATTCTTGACATTCATCAGGGTTATTTCATACCTCAGGATTCAGCTGTGTGTTAGCCACTGAGGAGTTTTTGGCTTAACACTGTCCTCAAATAATGGGATGTGTGTACTGAAATCCTTCCATTTAATGTAGGATTTGGAGTGTCTTCTAATAAGGTAGCTGTGGCTGCCACAGCTTGAATAGAGGCTGGCCACCCTCTTGCAACCACATCCAATAATTTTGACAGATAAGCCACCAGCTTCCTGCTTCCCCCCCAGCCTTGGGTTATCACTCCATATGCTATCCATTCATTAACATTAACAAACAGATCAAATGGTTTTCTTCAATTAGGCAGACTCAAAACTGGGGTTTTCGTCAATCGAGCCTTTAAGTCTTGGAACCGTTCGGTATCCTCCAGAGTCCAGACTACAGGTTCTGTGCTTGTTAATTTTTCATACAAAAATTTTACAGCTTGAGTATACTGATCAATCCATAATATACAAGAGCCCATTAGACCTATTATCTTTCTTAGTAAAAGTTAGTAATTTCTCCACCTTCACTTTGTGGGAAATTGTGGGGGCAAAAAAGTTCCAAGCAAAACAGGGCTCAGCTCAACTACAGCCCTCAGGTTTTGCATAGAGGATCTATTTAAAAAGCAGTGAAACATCATCCCAGCTGTAACTTTCTGTTGTTAAGGGATGCTTCAAAAAAAACATGCAGAGTGTACTTCAAAGTGGTCCTTAGATGAAAAATTACCCCATTTTGGAGCAAGCTTTAGATACTACAACGATGAATTTAATAACCTATCCTTTACTAGTCAAAACAAGAATTTGTTATCAAGATTCCTGCACAATTACCTTGGTTTACAAAATTCAAGATCCTTTATGCTTCCGTGCACCATCACTGACAACATCCAGACAATAAAAACCATGTTCCCAACTCCCCAGTGGCTGGTTTTTCATGTGAACCATAAATAAAGATTATTAAAAGGGAAAAAATCATTGAAGAGGATATATATTTAGAGAAACCTGCAGGAAAATAGGGGCAATATCAATTGTTTTGACTACAAAATCCACTAAATTATACACATTGTATACAAACATGGAGAGAGATATTAAATAAAAAGAAATTTTAATAAAAAGCACAGCTTATTGTTGGTTCTCTTTTTCCAAAGAAAGGTTCACTTCTTGAAAGCTGTGAGAGACATGTGATTTCTTACCCATTTATAGGGCTAGCTTTGAATTTTTATGTGTTAGACAGTAACTCTTCTGTAACTTTCACACACACGGAAAAAAATATATTTAGTTCCCCAAAACAACGACTTCAAACAAGTTTGCAACCACTCAATACATTCCACACAAAGTGCACACATGGTCAGACTTCCATTTCTCTACAGTTCTGGCCCAGATCAAAAAAAAAAGCAAAACATGCACTGAAATCTGTCAAAGTTTCATCCGAGTTGAAGTACAATTGTGCCGAGTTGCTGTCCGAGGTTTTTTCTCTACTCCCCCGGGCGGGGGAGGAGGCTGCACCGGCCGAGCTGTGGCACAGCAGCTGACAGCCGGGGGGGCACTGCCCAGATGCGCCGGGGGCGTCCGGGCAGCACCTCAGCAGGAGGCAGCAGTGATCAGCAAGAAGGCGAAGTAGAAAAGAGGGACCCGAATCAGGGCAAAGTCCAGAGTGCTTTAATGTCTCCAGGGAACGCCAGCCGAGTCGGGACCACGAGGCAGGGGTACAGCCGATTAGAAAGGGACGGAACATAGAACATTTCAACCAATGAGAGAGAACTTGGGACGGAACAAACCCGTGACAAACATGCCGGCTCGCCAATAGGGAATGCGACAGGGAGGGACCCTTGTTCCCGATCCAGTCACCCACCGAGGAGGGGAGAACTTTCTGGAAATAGGGAAGGGGACAGTGGCTGATGGACAGGAACTCAGGGAGGGATTGACAGAGGGTAACCAGGGGAACAGGGGTGGAGACAAAAAACTGACACTCTCAAAAGGAGGGGTTGCTGGGGGGGTGGGGGGGGGGAACCCTAGGACCGAACCGTTATAACTTTAGGGGGAAACGGAAGAAACCAAATGAACCCTGCACCACAACACAATTGCAATAGTCATCAGATATTTAAAGATATTTAAAAGTCATATGCAGTACACAGTTACTTCTTAATTATTTTGTGGAAGATTGCTGATATATTCACTTGATCTTATTTAAGTTAATCCAAATTCCAGTGCACTGATTGTATGCTATAATGTGTATCATTGAAAATATTTCTGAAAAACCTCGGAATTAAAAACAATTTCATCTGGTTTTAAAATGCTTTCACAAAAATGTACACCATGTCCTTGGCTAACAACAACAGTTAAAAGGCATAAAGAAACTGATAACTTTTTTATTATCTATGTGCCCATGAAACAAAAGTGCAGGACATCTGGAACAAGCTGGATACTATCTGAACCTGGGGTTTGGATAAACCCCTCATAGCAAGTGAAGGCACATGAAAACCATGGACCTAAAGACATACCATACTCTGAAATTTTCCAAAATGTTGACGTTGAGAGCTGCATTACAGCCACATACACTGCTTAAAATTCAACAGTCTATGATAAAAAGATGACTTTACACTAAGAAAATTTACTCTTCATGGTAAAACCACAAGTGTTTAATTCCTTAAAATTTACTCTTCATGACAAAACCACAAGTGTTTCATTGACCATATTCTTTGGCTGTGGGTACTTGTCCTTTACCTCTCCTAAAGTTTGTCCCAGCTACCTTCCACAAACTACTACCCCATCATCCCCACCAGACAGAGGCAGCCCAGTTGCCCACTGCTAAATAGATATTTATACATAGACAACACGAGGAGAAAGGCCAGTCCACATGCTGTGGTTCTTGTTTCCATGTGAAGTTTAATATGATGATGGTTTCCATTTTTAGAGGGCAATTTTCTGAACTGATAGGCAGATCTGAATCATCTGTAAATAACAGTGTCTTCAGCTTGGCATCAGCTCTCTTCTCTGCAGCACTAACCTTTGTTCTTGTCCTAATGACTTCTCAACCATAGTTTTCCCCAGACTCTAATAATGCTAAATTTAGATCACAACAGATATTTTTTATTATATTCTCTGGCATCTTTGCACTACAACCATTGCCTTACATTAGCTGCACTTTTTTAGCTCCACTGCTTTTACTCCCATAGCTCTTTTTCCAAGAGTGCTCTAACAACTAATTATGTGAGCTAACAGATAAGAAAAAAGTACTTATTTTTTTCAGACCCTCATGTGAATATAATCATATTGTTAAGTAGATTTTACCTACTTTCATCCACATATTTATTTTGAAAAGTAACTGAAATGGGATAGTTTAGTCTTCATTATCATACAGGATCAAAAACTTAAATACAGCAGATTTTTATTTTAGACTGGAAAATAAAATTTAAAAAAAGGCAAAAAACCCAGCAACAACAACCCAACATGGGAATAAGAAAACACTGGAAATCAAAAATACTCCATAGGCAAATGTAGTGAACCTTAGGAGTTTTTGACACATATTAAATTGTTAAAAAAAATTTAAAAAAGCTTGACCAAAACATTGTTTCCAATTTGTGGAATTAAGTCAGATGCAAAAAGCACTGAAGTCAAAGCTTCTTTTTGACATACTTCAAGGGGCTCTGAATTAGACTGTAAGTAATAACCTGCTTCAACTTTAGTTTCATGTTATTTTGTACATTTAAGCTATTCAACATCCACAATTCTTTGATAATGACAGTTACGCTTTCTTAGGAATGACTGATTTTTAGTCGACATCTGTGTTCCTTCCTAAACCTACCACAGTAAAAGAACTACTTTTCAGCTTGGTCTAATTGGACAATTTTTTTGAGAAAATTATGTAACACAGGCCCAGCATGGAATTCTTTTAACATGAGAGGCCTAAAAATAAGCAGTCTTCAGATTTTACAAGGTCCCCTGGGTGCTGTGGTGGGGGGAACAATCATCACTGATGACCTGTAGTAAGACCTGAGCCTACTCAAGCCCATAAACCTGTTGATGGACCTGTTCCCATTTCTCTTCTTCCCACCACAGCCATGCCTGACATGGACAAAGTCCCAGCCAGCACCCACAAGGACACCGTCCCCAAGTGAGGGGAGTGGGGCACGCAGAACTCACCGATTGTGAGGTCACGGGCACATCTCCAGGGAGGCCTGAGGTATAACTGTTGCTGTACATCAACATTGCACTCAGAGCTGAGGACAGGATCCCGAGAGGGAGCTTGCCCAAGGCTGCTGAGCGAGTTTTGGTGTCTCTGAGGCATCTCTCTTCACTCAAGGAAGGATTGGAAGGCTTTGTCAGGAGGAGAAAGGCCGGCAGTGCTGTGGCACAGACCATCCAGGCATTCCTCTGTACCCACAATGGTGCAGCAGAACGCTGCTAAGAAGCGCCCCCCTGGCAAGGAGCGAGGTGAGAGCCAAGTCTCCCTCCCCACAGATGGCAGAGGGGGAGCGGCCAAGAGCAGCAGAAAGGGGAAACAGGAGATCCACAGAATCACCCCAGAGTAGAGGCCCTCCTCTCATGGGCCAGAGGAGCCAGGCTGGGCTGTGGGCACCGGCACTTCCCCTGCCCTTTAGCCAGCCAGCAGGGCCTTGGGGACAATGCTGCAGGGACATTTCCTGAGCTCTACAAGGTGCTCACTCCCCCTGCCCTCTCTCTCTCTCCCCAATGCACACCGTGTCACCGGGCAGAGGCAGACGCAGAGAGCGGCAGCTGCCTCTCCGGACATGCCAGGCCGGACCAAGCTCGTCGCCGTTCATGGAGACAGCAAGCACAAGACTCGGGCAGCCAGAAAGGAAAACGCATCCGGCTCAACCGCGTGCCACTGCTGCGTGCTGAGACCAGCAGCCCCAGCACCGCCCCTCAGGCGGTGTCAGGGCAGTCCCAGGCCGTGGGGCTGGTCACCAGCAGCAGCTTGCCCTGCCGAAAGCAGGGCCTGAAGCGAGGCCACCCACGGGGAGACACGGAGCCTCAGGCACCCAAGAGCCCACTGGCAAAGCGCCGCAGGTTGGAGGATGGTCCAGCCCCTCAGGAGGTGTCAGGGTGGTCCCAGGCCATGGGGCTGGTCACCAGCAGCAGCTTGCCCTGCCGAAAGCAGGGCCTGAAGCGAGGCCACCCACGGGGAGACACGGAGCCTCAGGCACCCAAGAGCCCACTGGCAAAGCGCCGCAGGTTGGAGGATGGTCCAGCCCCTCAGGAGGTGTCAGGGTGGTCCCAGGCCATGGGGCTGGTCACCAGCAGCAGCTTGCCCTGCCGAAAGCAGGGCCTGAAGCGAGGCCACCCACGGGGAGACACGGATCCTCAGGCACCCAAGAGCCCACTGGCAAAGCGACGCAGGTTGGAGGATGGTCCAGCCCAGAGTGCTGGTACCACCAGCCAGGTGGCATTGAGGCTGTCCCAGGAATCTCAGTCATCCAGGAAACAAACAGCCCCATACATACCCCCCTGGATCTTGCCCCGCTCCCAATCTGGGCCAATTCGTGTGAGGCACGTCTTGCGGCGGCAGCTGCGAGATAAAAAGCCCTACAGTCGGCCGGAAAACCAGGGCAGGACCAGACGAGCACCCACCCCTGTTGTTTGGCCCCCTCATCCCTCAAAATAAAGTTTTCTGGTTTGTTTGTTTGAACTGGGAGATGCCACATTCTTTTTTCCAGTCGTCTGCAGCTGATCTCCAAATAGGGGCCCCAAGCTCAGTGGGACAAGTGTGTGCCTTCAAGGACTCACCTGTCCCATGGCAACACCCAGCGTCACCACGTTCCATGGCAACACCCAGTGTCACCATGTCCCCTGGTCTGGAGATACCAGCCCTGCTTCTGCCAGGGAAAAAACAGAACTGTGCAAAAGGAGCACGGGGATTTTGCAAGCATTCCTGGCTGAGGCAGCCTCAGTGGGAGGGCACAGCTCTGCCTGCTGCAGGTGCCCAGGAGGGAAAATCATGGATGCAGTAGGATTATTCCCCTCCCAACCCAGCCCAGGCACAGTTCAATCTACCACTGCTGCCACTGGGGTTGCACGTACCAGCCTGGAGAGTAACTGGAATAAGAGAGAGTAACTTCCCAGCATCAGTGCAGCTGATGCTGGGAAGGTAAAACTAAACCCAGTCCTGCCCCCAGTAAAAATACACTGCACCTGAAAAAAAATAGCCAGCACCCTCCTGTTCTCTGCAAATGGGACCAAAAATTTCAAAAGCATTAAAAAAATTAACCAGGCTTTGGAGCAGTTACAGGTCAGACTACATGAGGCTGGAAAAGATTGTACAGGTGACAGTTCTCAGAGGAAAATTAGCAGGAAATCCCTTCTTTCTGCTATTAAAATCTCAGGCTGTTGCCATGAGACACTCAAGCCACAAGAAAAGTACTTCAGCACCAGCATCCAACTGAGCACCTGTTTGATCCACTTCAGTGGAAAGCCATCACTTTGCCAGCAGAATTCCTCCTCTGGGTTACACACAACATATTTTTTTCTATCTGGGAGTGCCACTGGATTTTTTTACCTAGCATTTAATATTAAATTGTGGAAGTATTTTAAATTAAAAGGGAATGAAAAGATGGACCCACGAGATGGGACAGGAGGAAGCCGGGCAGCCCTTTAAAGAGGGAGATGCTAAGCTGTACATCCAGGAGAGCTCCTCTGAGCACAGAGCAGCCACAGAGCACATCTGACCACAACATTTCTAGTTCACCTGTGTCCTTATAAATGGGAAAAGAACAAAACAGTGGCAGGAAAGGAGGCAGAAGTCAACTGTGAAAGTTTCATTCACAACACATGATTCTCTGCAAGAAGCACTGGAGAAGTGCATGGGGTAAGAGTTCTGCAAGTGCCAGGCTCTTCTGCAGCAGAAAAGGTCTAAAAAAATCAAAATTCTAGCAAGCAAAATAAATCCATCCTCTAGGGCTTGTAAATATTCCGGTGAATCTCAGTTACTTTGGGACAAAAACAAACACAGGGCAAACTTTCCCAAGTATGGTTTCATGACAAAATTCCCATTTGTCTGCTCCTGTTTGTCGGAGAAGACAAGGTTACAAGCTGCCCAGCTCAAGAAGGAAAGGAGGATCTACACTTCCCTGTCATATTTTCCTACTGACAAAGGATTTAAGACAGAGAATTTGGGTAAATGGAAGGATAAGACTGGAGTACGGATGAAGTTTCACATCTAAGATACTTCATTTGCTAAAATAGAAGCACTTTTGTTGTACATGGATCTCCTTGCTAAACCTCTTTGTCTTCAAACTCCCTTCCTCCATGGCAGAACTGAGCAAGCTCCATGTGTCAGAGCTTCGAGTTAAAAGCTCTGTGAAGAGTTAGTTTTAATGGATCCATTTCCAGTCCGTGGGGTTGCTGTCATGAGGAGCTCAGGTGGCTTTTTGTTGAGATCAAAATCAATGAGCCATTTGTCCCAGCTCCACCTGTCCTGAGGCAGCACTGGCTCCACTGTGCCATTTCTAATGAAAATTGAACCTCCTAAAGAAGCCAGGCCAAAATCACAAGAGAGTAGTCACAAAAATTAATTTCGGCAGTTTACTGGGTATTGATCTAACAGCTACCACCTTCCCAAAGTCCAGGCAACAGTTAACAAGGCTCTTTGCTCTGTAAACGGCCTTTCAGTTGGTAGTGTTTCATACCCATGCAGAAAAACAAAAAGCCACTTCCACTGTAGAAACATGAGCTGCAGCTATGCAGTAAGTTGTGCTCAGTAGCTGACCTGCTGCTTTAGTTTTGGGGCAGGAGATACTGCCATAAAATTTCACAAGGAAACTATCAAGTATCTAAACTATGCAGCATTATGTTATTTTCTACCTCCAGTATTGCCAGCACATAGCTTAAGGAAGACAGGTATTTACCAGCCACCATAGATGAAAAAATTAGAATGAAAAATGGCTTTTAAGGAAATCAGAGTGATGGCCACCAGTCATTTTCCAGCTTTGCAGGATTTTGGTTCACAGTCAATCTAAACAAGCCTGCATATGTCTAGCAAGAAGGAAATCACAGAAACATTTCATAGATTGTAGCAGTTTGTTTGGGGGGGGGGGGGGGTTCCCCGGGGAGTCCCCGGAGGGCCCCCTGGGCTGTGAGTTCGCTGGCAGCAGCAGGCACGCAAGGAGACTCCACACGGCTTCTGAGGGTGCTGATTAGATGAGGGTTTATTGGGGGTCCCAGCCCCGGGAGTAACATGGTTTCAGAGGGAGAAGGGGGAAAGGCAAAAGGAAGGGGGAGAGAGGGCGAGCCTAGGGGAGAGATGGGCCATGAGAGAATCTGGTCTTCCTCGCACAGCTTAAGAGGGAAATTCAAAGTGGGCACGAAATAAGATTTGGGCCAATGGGATTGCAGATTCATGGGACTTCAGGGGAGGAACACAGGTTGGAATAAATCATACATTTTTGAGGGGTACATTTTCAAGATAGAGCATACCATTTGAATGAAATGCAACACCACAATAGATTAATATGATAGATGATAGATAGATAGATAGATAGATAGATAGATTGATTGATAGATTGACAAGGAAAATAGAGATATATGGATGCACTTGCCTGTATAACTTTGTATAGAAAAGGATGGGGAAGTGAGAGGTTATTCTTTTCCACACATGGGAAACTGTCTTTTTCCCAGAAAAATCAGCTTCCTTCTTCAGTGACCACCAGGGTATCTGAAGACCCCACCAAGAAGGCCCTGTGATGCCATTGGCCTGTGCATCCAGCAAGTCAAGAAAGTAAGGCCTGCCTCTTAATACTACAGTGGTGTTAAAGAGGTTTATTCTCGGTTTTTGGTACCAAGAGGAACAAACTGAAGCCACTTGCCATAAAATGCCTGCACAAGTACCAGTGCAAATCACAGCCAAAGGAAGGATGAAGCCAAGGTGTCCCACAACCACAGCCCAAGCGGCCAGAGATCCTCCTTCAACCCTGGCTGCATTGAAGCCCCACTGACTGCCAAGAAGAAAAGCACCCTACTGAGAGCAAGCAAACTTAACCCTCTGGCAGGACACAAATTCAGAGGGAAAAAAATTTTAAACTCCCCACACCACCAGACTCACTTCCCAGTGAGAAGGGTTGGAACACTCTGCCCCTCAGCACTTCCCCGGCAGGCAGGTTCCCAAAGGTGCTGGGAGCTAAGCTGTGCCCTGCAAAGGAACAGAGCCAGCCTCCCTTCAGTGGCAGAAGGCACGGCCTCAGCTGTAGCCCCGGGTGCCTGCGGTGGCCCAGGGCACGGCCATGGCTGTCAATGTGTTGGGCTGCAGCACAGGGCAGGCCGGAGCTCAGCAGCCTCAGCAGAGCCCAGGGCCGCGGCCCTTCCCTGCCGGGGCCTGAGCCTGGCCCGGCCCGGCCTGAGCAGCCCGGACTGGCCCAGGGGATGGGCTGCGCCCGCCCGCTGTGCCCACAGGCTGGGCCCAAGCCTTTGCAAGAGGCTTTCTCCCAGCTTGGCAAAACCTCGGCCAAGTGTCCCTGTGCTGTGCTGAGAAGAGTAAAAACCCTCTCAAATTTAACCCTGCTGCCCACCGCATGAGGGATCCCTGCACACCTTAGGAGAGGCCATCAATACTCCTTTGTGCCTCATGAGGGATCCCTGCACCCCTCAGCAGGGACACCAAAATATCCCTTTGAGCCTCTTCAGGTCCAGGCCCAGATGATGCCACGAAAGGAAATGTGCCCTCAGCCCAGGGACGCTCAGCATGGGCTCCCCCATCCCCTCGGGGCCCCGCCGCTGGGCACAGCAGCCCCTGCCTGGCTCCTGCCTGCCCACACCGTGGGCATCCACGGCTGCTCCTGGGCATGGAGCTCAGTCAGTGCTGGTGCCGGGTGGGCTTTGTTGGTGCTACCAACCGGACATAGCTGTGAAAACTCTAATTCTTTATTTAAACATAAAATGTGGGACAAGCCCTGCCCTGCCAGGCAAGGGCTGCCCACCTTCAGTCCTGGCTGGGGAACAGGACCAGGGGGCTCAGGGGCAGAGGGTCTCGTTGAGGAGGGGTGGGTTTTGGGACGGCCGCATGGCGGGGATGCAGCCACGGCAGGGCAGATAGGGGCAGAAGGGAAGAGCTGGGATAAACTGCCAGGTTGTCATTGCCTCTGTTTTTAGGTTTGTCTTCTGAAGATACACGCGAGCACCTGTGAATAGAGGTGGTGGCTAAGGCCCCAGCTGCCAGTGGCACACAGGGAGCCTCCTGCACAGCAGGGCCCAGAGCTGGCAATGCTCCCCAGCACGGCTGGAGCTGCTGGCACAGCTGGGCCCAGCTGGACAGCTGCCCCTCAAGGCCCCGGCCAGCAGGGCACGGCTCTGGGCAGGGTCCCTGGCCAGGAGCGGGCCCCACAGCGCCTCTGCCTTTCAAGGGCAACCTCGGCCCTGCTCTTTCTCCTTCCCACCTCCCTCTGCCTCTGCCCCGTGCCCCTGGGGCTGCTCTTGGCCAGGCAGCCTCAGTGGGAGCCAGCTCTGGCTGCAGCCCCAGCGGGGCCCCCAGGACAAGGCCCAGCAATTGAGAGGCCAATGGAAGCACTGGGCAGCAGCAGAACCCTCAGGAGAGTTATTTGGACAATCATGGACTGGCCACAACTCCACTGCAGCCTCAATGGGAATGTTCCCTGTCCACGTTAGACTTTCAAAAGAAGCTGTTGGAGGGGGAGAGCACAAAACACTCACTGTTTTCTGTTCCAAGAATACCAGATTCCAATGCAGCACAATATGAAGACAAGCTCCAAATAAAGCACACCTGCCAGAAACCCTAGCCAGCAGCCTGTTCCCTGACAGAAACCACTTCCGAGGCCATCCTGGGCATTGGGAACAGGTCTTGTGGTGCCAGCTGCATCTGTAGGAGCAATGGGAAGCATGAGCCCGTGCTGTGCTGCACTGCTGAGCTGGCAGCACGGTGGATACGGGCAGGACGTTCTCTGTTTCCCCCAGAGCTGGGGCCTGCAGGCACCTTGCCGGCCCTTGGCACAGGCTGTGCCAGCCAACAAAGCCCAGCAGGCCGGGAGGAGAGCCCGGGGGCAGCGCAGCTGCTTGGGCAGTGGCTGCTGCCAGGGACACGGGCCAAAGCCATCCCTGAGCAGCCACTGCCAGCCCTGGCCCTCCCTGCCCCGTGACAGCTCCCCCAGCCCCAGGGGACAGGCTCAGGCCCTGTCAGGACCCAGCGCAGCCCCTGCCCAGTCAGGAGCCAGGGCTGGCTCTGGCCCTGGGCTGGTGGCAGGGCTCCCGCTCGGGGCTGCTCCTGTGCCTTGGGCCTCTGGGCACTCAGGGCCAGCTCTGCAGCAGCTGCAGCGCCAGGGACGTTGCTGCAGCAGTCCCGTTTCCCCGGGGCTCTGAACCAGCTCCAGAGGCCTGGAAGCCCAGGCGCCTCCAGCTTTGGCTGCTGCCGGGCCGGGCAAGGGCAGGCCCTGGGGGAAGAGCTGCTGCCACACAGCCCCGGCCAGGGCTGAGCCCGGCACAGCAATTACCTGCTGTGCCTGTGCCCATGTCTGGCACCGCCTTCCTTCCTGCAGCTAGCGCTGCCAGTGAGCCACTGCTTCTCCCTGAGTGTTCCTCCTCCTGCAGAGCCTTTTGGTCCATCAGTTGAAAAAGGAAAAAAGGGACAACTGGATCAAATGGAAACATTCCCCACTGGGGAAGTGGCATCTTCATCAGGAAATGCTTGTCAAAGTCACAGATAAAGACCAGGAAAAGTCCCAGGTAATTTGGGCTAGGCCAGTGCACTCCCATGAGCAAACAGCTACACCGCCTGATTTCTCAGAGACTGGGAAATGGCAGGGGATCTCAGGCCCACAGTACAGTTGGGGCACCCTATCAGCTAATGCCAAATTCCATCCTGCAGAGGCTGGGGAGGAATTGCAGCCAGGCCAGGCTGGGAAACAGCCCTGCAGGGTGTGAAAGCAGCAGCGGGGCAGCGAGGCTGCCATGGATGCCTTCCTGCTGTGCCGGGCACGGCGTTTCCAGATGTGCAGCCAAAGCCCCCGGCTGCTGAGTCCCAGGGGAAGCACGAGGGAAATGCACCCACCTTGTCCTCCGGGTGCTTCCTTCTGTGTTTGTCTCAGGAATTCATCTGCCTCATGAGACATTTTGGCTGCAGTATCTTGGGTCTTACCTTTTGGAGGACCTTAAGAGAAAGAGTTCCATTTCCCAGGAATGGGTCCCACAAAAGCAGGGCTCAGCCTGTGGTGTCAGCAGGGACACACTACTCACCCCTGCCATGGGAGCTGGGTTGGGGCCAAGCATCCAGCCCTGGAGCTGGAGAAGTCCTCCCTGCAGACACACCTGTAACTCAACAGCCACAGAAGCTTCTGCCATCTCTGCTGATCTGCACGGGCACCACTGAGCTGCAGGAGCGGTGAGGGGATCGCGCAAGGCGAGGGCACACACGTGCATGGTTCTGTGCTGGCACCTGCAGCGCTGCCTCCCTGGCCCAGCTTTGGGCTCTGAGCTGGCAGCTCTCCCAGGGGAAAGGCCTTGACCTACCCTCAGCATCTCCCAGAGCCTCAGTCCTGGATGTGGGGCCTTCACCAGCAGGTTCAGCTGCAAAGAAAGGCAGAACAGAAGAGCTCCTGTGGCACTGCAGGAGATCCTCAGGCTGCCCACAAGGCTCAGCCCCGGGGCACAGCCCTGGGCCCGGCCCCTTCCCTCCCTGCTCTTCTCTTTGACTGCACAGAGCACACGGAAGGACACACTGGCACAGCACACGGGAGGAGGACTGAAAGATCAATGCTCCTTCGTCCCACTGACAGCGATCCTGAAGGATCCCTCAGGGATCCAGAAGGGAGAAGGGAAAGATTCTCAGAATCCTTCAGCCTTTACATAATGTTAAGGGAAATGGTTTATAAATGAGCTTTTGTTGCATTGATCCTGATTATTCACTCAGGAAGGGCAGAACGAAAACTTGCCTCCAGCATCCTCCAGGAACTTCAAACCATCCTTCATCAGGACTTCCTGAAAACCCATGTCACGATTCCAGTCTAAAAGGGAGCAGAGATCAGAACCGTATCTGCGGCATGCTGGGATGCCCGAATTCTACATGGAAGAGGGCACTGGAAGGGGGTCGTGTAAGGCTATGGGACCCAGATGGGAATGGACATGGCCAAAGCTGCACAGGGGCCTGGGGAGCTCTGGGCTGGCTCCTGATCACTCTCCACACTCTTTCCCTGCCCTCAGCAACATCCCTGGGAGGGGTGGCTGGAGTAGCCCAGGGCCCTGGGGCTCTCTCCCTCAAACTCACAGAATACCCTAACTCAAGCCCTGGGGAAAACTGCAGCAGGCAGTGCCACAGCTGTCCCTCCCTCCTACACTCCCTCCTGCCCTCCTTCTGCTGGGACAGCTCACAGATCCCAAGGGCAAACAGCCAGGCCCTCTCAGGACACACTGGAGCCTTGCTCTCCCCCTCTGTCCTTTCCCCATCGTGGGCACCCCGTGCAGTCACTGCCAGGTTTCAGGACATGTCTCCCATGGAGGGACCCCAGCAGGACTGCTCAGGACCCGAGTGCATTGAGCCTGCTCGGGATAATTCCCCTGGGCTGTGCCGCTCTAGTCCAGGCTGTGCCCGCACTGCCAAGCAGCAGAGAGGGCAGCTCAAGCCTCAGCAGGGCTCAGGCCCAGAGGCACAGCAATTACCTCCTGTGCCTGTGCCTGGCATGGCCTCCCTTCCTGTAGCAGAGGCTGGCACGGAACCACTGCTTCCTCCGGGAAATGCTTCTTTCTCCGCAGGCTCTCCTTTCATTTCTGGAGAATGGAAAAGAGACAGCTGGATCAGATGAAAACATTCCTGACTGGGAATGGGGAAGGGGACAATTTCAGGAGGCATCACTTGTGAAAGGAATGCATAAGGATCAGAAAACACCCAGGATTTTGGGACAACCCAAGGCTGCTTCCTTCCCCAAACAGCCCCAACATCTCATCTGCCTGGACATCAAGAAATTGCAGGGGATCTGAGGGAGGGCATGGCCTGTGGTACAATTGGGGCTGCCAGTCAGCTGATGCCAAATGCCTTCCTGCAGAGGCTGGGCAGAAGCTGCAGCCAGGCCAGGCTGGGAAACAGCCCTGCAGGGCGTGAAAGCAGCAGTGGGGCAGCGAGGCTGCCATGGATCCCTTCCTGCTGTGCCGGGCACGGCGTGTCCAGATGTGCAGCCAAAGCCCCTGGCTGCTGAGTCCCAGGGGCAGCATGAGGGAAATGCACCCACCTTGTCTTCTCTGCAGACGTTCCTTCAGCATTTGCCACATCATTTCTAATGGGTCCTGGAATTTCTTGCCTGCCATGTCTTTGGTCTCTCCTGTCAGAGGACCTTAAGAGAAAGTAGTTCCATTTCCCAGCAATGGACCCCACAAAAGCAGGGCTCAGCCTGAGGGGTCAGCAGGGACACACTACTCACCCCTGCCATGGGAGCTGGCCTTTTGTGCAGCATCCAAGGTAGGAGTTGGTGAAGTCGTCGCTCCAGATATATCTGTAACACAACAGCCACAGAAGCTTCCGTCACCTGGTTCTTACCAGTCAGTCAAACATTACGCCTTGGTGGGACAGTGAGAACATACCTGAAGAATGCTCGGAGGGCTTCACAACTTCAGAGCGCCAGGCTAATGGAGAATCCTTCCCAGCCTCCCAGTCTGGAAGCAAACCAAGATGAGAACTGTTTCCATAGTGTGCTAGTGATGGCTCTGGCCCCGGGGGGGCAGCAGGGCTCCCACTCGGGGCTGCTCCTGTGCCTTGGGCCTCTGGGCACTCAGGGCCAGCTCTGCAGCAGCTGCAGCGCCAGGGACGTTGCTGCACCAGTCCCGTTTCCCCGGGGCTCTGAACCAGCTCCAGAGGCCTGGAAGCCGAGGCGCCTCCAGCTTTGGCTGCTGCCGGGCTGGGCAAGGGCAGGCCCTGGAGGAAGAGCTGCTGCCACACAGCCCCGGCCAGGCCTGAGCCCAGCACAGCAATTACCTGCTGTGCCTGTGCCCGTGTCTGGCTTTGCCTTCCCTCCTGCAGCAGGGGCTCGCACCGAAGATGGAGTACTTCCTTCAGGAAATGCCACCTTCCACTGAAGCACTATGTCCATCTCTTGACAAAGGAAGGGAGACAGCTGCATCAGATGGAGCTGTTTCCCACTTGGGTGGTGGCATCAGAGGTAATATTTGTGAAATTTATGGAGCAGGAAAATGGCCAGGTTACAGTGGCATGATGAGAGCACTTCCACCTCCAAACAGCCACCCTTTTCCTAATCTGCAGGGCTGCATATAGTGGGGGATCTCAGGGTGTGTTACAGTTTGGGCATGGCCTGTCAGCTGATGCCAAATAACTTCCGGCAGAGGCTGGGCAGAAGCTGCAGCCAGGCCAGGCTGGCAAACAGCCCTGCAGGGCGTGAAAGCAGCAGCGGGGCAGCAAGGCTGCCATGGATCCCTTCCTGCTGTGCCGGGCATGGCGTGTCCAGATGTGCAGCCAAAGCCCCCGGCTGCTGAGTCCCAGGGGAAGCATGAGGGAAATGCACCCACCTTCTCTTGTCTGCAGGGGTTCCTTCAGCTCTTGCCTCATCTGTTTGGATGGTTCCAGGGATATCTTATCTGTTGTATCTTGGATTTTCCCTGTTGGAGTACCTTAGAGAAAAATATTTCCATTTGCCAGGAATGGATCCCAGAAAAGCAGGGTTCAGCCTGTGGGGTCAGCAGGGACACACTACTCACCCCTGAGATGGGAGCTGGGCTTGAGTGCAGCATCCAAGGTAGCAGCTGGAGAAGCTGGAGAAGTCTTCCCTGTAGACACATCTGTAACACAACAGCCACAGAAGCTTCTGTCGCCTGGTGCCTGCCCGCTTGTCTACAATTCTTCCTTGGTGGCACACTGAGAACATACCTGCAGGAGGCTCCAAGGGCTTCAAAACTTTATTCATCCAAGCTGATGGAGAAGCCTTCCCAGCACCCTCATCTACAATGCAGCACAGATGAGAACATTTTCCAGTGTGTGCTGGGATCTCTTTCTGCCACAGGGAACTGGGCACTGCCAGGGAGTCGGGTAAGGCCATGGCAGCCAGATGTGAATAGACATGGCCAAAGCTGCCCAGGGGCCTGGGGAGCTCTGGGCTGGCTCCTGGTCACTCTCCACACTCTTTCCCTGCCCTCAGCAACATCCCTGGGAGGGGTGGCTGCAGCAGTGCAGGGACCTGGGACTCTCCCCCTCACACACAGAAGAAATCCTCCCTAAAGCATGGGGGAAAACTGCAGCAGGCAGTGCCACAGCTATCCATCCTGCCCTCCCTCTGTCCCTCCTGCCCTCCTTCTGTGGGGAAATCCCCCCAGATCCCAAGGGCAAACAGCCAGGCCCTCTCAGGACACACTGGAGCCTTGCTCTCCCCCTCTGTCCTTTCCCCACCGTGGGCACCCCGTGCAGTCGCTGCCAGGTTTCAGGACATGTCTCCCATGGAGGGACCCCAGCAGGACTGCTCAGTGCCCTGAGCCTGCTTGGGAAAATTCCCCGGGGCAGTGCCGCTCTAGTCCAGGCTGTGCCCGCACTGCCAAACAGCAGAGAGGGCAGCTCAAGCCTCAGCAGGGCTCAGGCCCAGAGGCACAGCAATTACCTCCTGTGCCTGTGCCTGGCATGGCCTCCCTTCCTGGAGCTGAGGCTGGCATGCAACCACTGCTTCCTCCGGGAAATGCTTCCTTCTCCGCAGGCTCTCCTTTCATTTCTGGAGAATGGAAAAGAGACAGCTGGATCAGATGAAAACATTCCTGACTGGGAATGGGGAAGGGGACAATTTCAGGAGGCATCACTTGTGAAAGGAATGCATAAGGATCAGAAAACACCCAGGATTTTGGGACAACCCAAGGCTGCTTCCTTCCCCAAACAGCCCCAACATCTGATCTGCCTGGACATCAGGAAATTGCAGGGCATCTGAGGGTGGGCATGGCCTGTGGTGCAATTGGGGCTGTCTGCCAGCTGATGCCAAATGCCTTCCTGCAGAGGCTGGGCAGAAGCTGCAGCCAGGCCAGGCTGGGAAACAGCCCTGCAGGGCGTGAAAGCAGCAGCGGGGCAGCAAGGCTGCCATGGATCCCTTCCTGCTGTGCCGGACACGACGTGACCAGATGTGCAGCCAAAGCCCCCGGCTGCTGAGTCGCAGGAGCAGCATGAGGGAAATGCACCCACCTTGTCTTCTCTGCAGACGTTCCTTCAGCATTTGCCACATGATTTCCAATGGGTCCTGGAATTTCCTGCCTGCCATGTCTTTGGTCATTCCTGTCAGAGGACCTTAAGGGAAAGTATTTCCATTTCCCAGGAATGGACCCCACAAAAGCAGGGCTCAGCCTGAGGGGTCAGCAGGGACACACTACTCACCCCTGCCATGGGAGCTGGCCTTTTGTGCAGCATCCAAGGTAGGAGTTGGAGAGGTCGTCCCTGCAGACACGCCTGTAACACAACAGCCACAGAAGCTTCTGTCACCTGGTTCTTACCAGTCAGTCAAACATTACGCCTTGGTGGGACAGTGAGAACATACCTGCAGAATGCTCAGAGGGCTTCACAACTTCAGAGCGCCAGGCTAATGGAGAATCCTTCCCAGCATCCCAGTCTGGAAGCAAACCAAGATGAGAACTGTTTCCATTGTGTGCCAGGGCTGGCTCTGGCCCCGGGCTGGCGGCAGGGCTCCCACTCGGGGCTGCTCCTGTGCCTTGGGCCTTCGGGGACTCAGGGCCAGCTCCGCAGCAGCTGCAGCGCCAGGGACGTTGCTGCACCAATCCCGTTTCCCCAGGGCTCTGAACCAGCTCCAGAGGCCTGGAAGCCGAGGCGCCCCCAGCTTTGGCTGCTGCCGGGCCAGGCAAGGGCAGGCCCTGGGGGAAGAGCTGCTGCCACACAGCCCCGGCCAGGCCTGAGCCCTGCACAGCAATTACCTGCTGTGCCTGTGCCCGTGTCTGCCATCGCCTTCCTTCCTGCAGCAGGGGCTGGCACCGAAGATGGAGTGCTTCCTTCAAGAAATACCACCTTCCACTGAAGCACTATGTCCATCTCTTGACAAAGGAAGGGAGACAGCTGCATCAGATGGAGCTGTTTCCCACTTGGGTGGTGGCATCAGAGGTAATATTTGTGAAATTTATGGAGCAGGAAAATGGCCAGGTTACAGTGGCATGATGAGAGCACTTCCACCTCCAAACAGCCACCCTTTCCGAATCTGCAGGGCTGGATATAGTGGGGGATCTCAGGGTGTGTTACAGTTTGGGCATGGCCTGTCAGCTGATGCCCAATAACTTCCGGCAGAGGCTGGGCAGAAGCTGCAGCCAGGCCAGGCTGGCAAACAGCCCTGCAGGGCGTGAAAGCAGCAGCGGGGCAGCGAGGCTGCCATGGATCCCTTCCCACTGTGCCGGGCATGGCATGTCCAGATGTGCAGCCAAAGCCCCCGGCTGCTGACTCCCAGGGGAAGCATGAGGGAAATGCACCCACCTTCTCTTGTCTGCAGGGGTTCCTTCAGCTCTTGCCTCATCTGTTTGGATGGTTCCAGGGATATCTTATCTGTTGCATCTTGGATTTTCCCTGTTGGAGTACCTTAGAGAAAAATATTTCCATTTGCCAGGAATGGATCCCAGAAAAGCAGGGTTCAGCCTGTGGGGTCAGCAGGGACACACTACTCACCCCTGAGATGGGAGCTGGGCTTGAGTTCAGCATCCAAGGTAGCAGCTGGAGAAGCTGGAGAAGTCTTCCCTGTAGACACATCTGTAACACAACAGCCACAGAAGCTTCTGTCGCCTGGTGCCTGCCCGCTTGTCTACAATTCTTCCTTGGTGGCACACTGAGAACATACCTGCAGGAGGCTCCAAGGGCTTCAAAACTTTATTCATCCAAGCTGATGGAGAAGCCTTCCCAGCACCCTCATCTACAATGCAGCACAGATGAGAACATTTTCCAGTGTGTGCTGGGATCTCTTTCTGCCACAGGGAACTGGGCACTGCCAGGGAGTCGGGTAAGGCCATGGCAGCCAGATGTGAATAGACATGGCCAAAGCTGCCCAGGGGCCTGGGGAGCTCTGGGCTGGCTCCTGGTCACTCTCCACACTCTTTCCCTGCCCTCAGCAACATCCCTGCGAGGGGTGGCTGCAGCAGTGCAGGGACCTGGGACTCTCCCCCTCACACACAGAAGAAATCCTCCCTAAAGCATGGGGGAAAACTGCAGCAGGCAGTGCCACAGCTATCCATCCTGCCCTCCCTCTGTCCCTCCTGCCCTCCTTCTGTGGGGAAACCCCCCAGATCCCAAGGGCAAACAGCCAGGCCCTCTCAGGACACACTGGAGCCTTGCTCTCCCCCTCTGTCCTTTCCCCACCGTGGGCACCCCGTGCAGTCGCTGCCAGGTTTCAGGACATGTCTCCCATGGAGGGACCCCAGCAGGACTGCTCAGTGCCCTGAGCCTGCTTGGGATAATTCCCCTGGGCAGTGCCGCTCTAGTCCAGGCTGTGCCCGCACTGCCAAACAGCAGAGAGGGCAGCTCAAGCCTCAGCAGGGCTCAGGCCCAGAGGCACAGCAATTACCTCCTGTGCCTGTGCCTGGCATGGCCTCCCTTCCTGGAGCTGAGGCTGGCATGCAACCACTGCTTCCTCCGGGAAATGCTTCTTTCTCCGCAGGCTCTCCTTTAATTTCTGGAGAATGGAAAAGAGACAGCTGGATCAGATGAAAACATTCCTGACTGGGAATGGGGAAGGGGACAATTTCAGGAGGCATCACTTGTGAAAGGAATGCATAAGGATCAGAAAACACCCAGGATTTTGGGACAACCCAAGGCTGCTTCCTTCCCCAAACAGCCCCAACATCTGATCTGCCTGGACACCAGGAAATTGCAGGGCATCTGAGGGTGGGCATGGCCTGTGGTGCAATTGGGGCTGTCTGCCAGATGATGCCAAATGCCTTCCTGCAGAGGCTAGGCAGAAGCTGCAGCCAGGCCAGGCTGGGAAACAGCCCTGCAGGGCATGAAAGCAGCAGCGGGGCAGCGAGGCTGCCATGGATCCCTTCCTGCTGTGCCGGACACGACGTGACCAGATGTGCAGCCAATGCCCCCGGCTGCTGAGTCCCAGGAGCAGCATGAGGGAAATGCACCCACCTTGTCTTCTCTGCAGACGTTCCTTCAGCATTTGCCACATGATTTCTAATGGGTCCTGGAATTTCCTGCCTGCCATGTCTTTGGTCTTTCCTGTCAGAGGACCTTAAGAGAAAGTAGTTCCATTTCCCAGGAATGGACCCCACAAAAGCAGGGCTCAGCCTGAGGGGTCAGCAGGGACACACTACTCACCCCTGCCATGGGAGCTGGCCTTTTGTGCAGCATCCAAGGTAGGAGTTGGTGAGGTCGTCCCTGCAGACACGCCTGTAACACAACAGCCACAGAAGCTTCCGTCACCTGGTTCTTACCAGTCAGTCAAACATTACGCCTTGGTGGGACAGTGAGAACATACCTGCAGAATGCTCAGAGTGCTTCACAACTTCAGAGCGCCAGGCTAATGGAGAATCCTTCCCAGCATCCCAGTCTGGAAGCAAACCAAGATGAGAACTGTTTCCATTGTGTGCCAGGGCTGGCTCTGGCCCTGGGCTGGCGGCAGGGCTCCCGCTCGGGGCTGCTCCTGTGCCTTGGGCCTCTGGGCACTCAGGGCCAGCTCCGCAGCAGCTGCAGCGCCAGGGACGTTGCTGCACCAGTCCCGTTTCCCCGGGGCTCTGAACCAGCTTCAGAGGCCTGGAAGCCGAGGCGCCTCCAGCTTTGGCTGCTGCCGGGCCGGGCAAGGGCAGGCCCTGGGGGAAGAGCTGCTGCCACACAGCCCCGGCCAGGCCTGAGCCCGGCACAGCAATTACCTGCTGTGCCTGTGCCCGTGTCTGGCATTGCCTTCCTTCCTGCAGCAGGGGTTGACACCGAAGATGGAGTGCTTCCTTCAAGAAATGCCACCTTCCACTGAAGCACTATGTCCATCTCTTGACAAAGGAAGGGAGACAGCTGCATCAGATGGGGCTGTTTCCCACTTGGGTGGTGGCATCAGAGGTAATATTTGTGAAATTTATGGAGCAGGAACATGGCCAGGTTACAGTGGCATGATGAGAGCACTTCCACCTCCAAACAGCCACCCTTTTCCTAATCTGCAGGGCTGGATATAGTGGGGGATCTCAGGGTGTCTTACAGTTTGGGCATGGCCTGTCAGCTGATGCCCAATAACTTCCGGCAGAGGCTGGGCAGAAGCTGCAGCCAGGCCAGGCTGGCAAACAGCCCTGCAGGGCGTGAAAGCAGCAGCGGGGCAGCAAGGCTGCCATGGATCCCTTCCCATTGTGCCGGGCATGGCGTGTCCAGATGTGCAGCCAAAGCCCCTGGCTGCTGACTCCCAGGGGAAGCATGAGGGAAATGCACCCACCTTCTCTTGTCTGCAGGGGTTCCTTCAGCTCTTGCCTCATCTGTTTGGATGGTTCCAGGGATATCTTATCTGTTGTATCTTGGATTTTCCCTGTTGGAGTACCTTAGAGAAAAATATTTCCATTTCCCAGGAATGGATCCCAGAAAAGCAGGGTTCAGCCTGTGGGGTCAGCAGGGACACACTACTCACCCCTGAGATGGGAGCTGGGCTTGAGTGCAGCATCCAAGGTAGCAGCTGGAGAAGCTGGAGAAGTCTTCCCTGTAGACACATCTGTAACACAACAGCCACAGAAGCTTCTGTCACCTGGTGCCTGCCCGCTTGTCTACAATTCTTCCTTGGTGGCACACTGAGAACATACCTGCAGGAGGCTCCAAGGGCTTCAAAACTTTATTCATCCAAGCTGATGGAGAAGCCTTCCCAGCACCCTCATCTACAATGCAGCACAGATGAGAACATTTTCCAGTGTGTGCTGGGATCTCTTTCTGCCACAGGGAACTGGGCACTGCCAGTGAGTCGGGTAAGGCCATGGCAGCCAGATGTGAATAGACATGGCCAAAGCTGCCCAGGGGCCTGGGGAGCTCTGGGCTGGCTCCTGGTCACTCTCCACACTCTTTCCCTGCCCTCAGCAACATCCCTGGGAGGGGTGGCTGCAGCAGTGCAGGGACCTGGGACTCTCCCCCTCACACACAGAAGAAATCCTCCCTAAAGCATGGGGGAAAACTGCAGCAGGCAGTGCCACAGCTATCCATCCTGCCCTCCCTCTGTCCCTCCTGCCCTCCTTCTGTGGGGAAACCCCCCAGATCCCAAGGGCAAACAGCCAGGCCCTCTCAGGAGACACTGGAGCCTTGCTCTCCCCCTCTGTCCTTTCCCCACCGTGGGCACCCCGTGCAGTCACTCCCAGGTTTCAGGACATGTCTCCCATGGAGGGACCCCAGCAGGACTGCTCAGTGCCCTGCGCCTGCTCGGGATAATTCCCCTGGGCTGTGCTGCTCTAGTCCAGGCTGTGCCCGCACTGCCAAACAGCAGAGAGGGCAGCTCAAGCCTCAGCAGGGCTCAGGCCCAGAGGCACAGCAATTACCTCCTGTGCCTGTGCCTGGCATGGCCTCCCTTCCTGGAGCTGAGGCTGGCATGCAACCACTGCTTCCTCCGGGAAATGCTTCTTTCTCCGCAGGCTCTCCTTTCATTTCTGGAGAATGGAAAAGAGACAGCTGCATCAGATGAAAACATTCCTGACTGGGAATGGGGAAGGGGACAATTTCAGGAGGCATCACTTGTGAAAGGAATGCATAAGGATCAGAAAACACCCAGGATTTTGGGACAACCCAAGGCTGCTTCCTTCCCCAAACAGCCCCAACATCTGAACTGCCTGGACACCAGGAAATTGCAGGGCATCTGAGGGTGGGCATGGCCTGTGGTGCAATTGGGGCTGTCTGCCAGCTGATGCCCAATAACTTCCGGCAGAGGCTGGGCAGAAGCTGCAGCCAGGCCAGGCTGGGAAACAGCCCTGCAGGGCGTGAAAGGAGCAGCGGGGCAGCGAGGCTGCCATGGATCCCTTCCCGCTGTGCCGGGCATGGCGTGTCCAGATGTGCAGCCAACGAACCCGGCTGCTGAGTCGCAGGAGCAGCATGAGGGAAATGCACCCACCTTGTCTTCTCTGCAGACGTTCCTTCAGCATTTGCCACATGATTTCTAATGGGTCCTGGAATTTCCTGCCTGCCATGTCTTTGGTCTCTCCTGTCAGAGGACCTTAAGAGAAAGTAGTTCCATTTCCCAGCAATGGACCCCACAAAAGCAGGGCTCAGCCTGAGGGGTCAGCAGGGACACACTACTCACCCCTGCCATGGGAGCTGGCCTTTTGTGCAGCATCCAAGGTAGGAGTTGGTGAGGTCGTCCCTGCAGACACGCCTGTAACACAACAGCCACAGAAGCTTCTGTCACCTGGTTCTTACCAGTCAGTCAAACATTACGCCTTGGTGGGACAGTGAGAACATACCTGCAGAATGCTCAGAGGGCTTCACAACTTCAGAGCGCCAGGCTAATGGAGAATCCTTCCCAGCATCCCAGTCTGGAAGCAAACCAAGATGAGAACTGTTTCCATTGTGTGCCAGGGCTGGCTCTGGCCCCGGGCTGGCGGCAGGGCTCCCGCTCGGGGCTGCTCCTGTGCCTTGGGCCTTCGGGGACTCAGGGCCAGCACCGCAGCAGCTGCAGCACCAGGGACGTTGCTGCACCAGTCCTGTTTCCCAGGGGCTCTGAACCAGCTCCAGAGGCCTGGAAGCCGAGGCGCCACCAGCTTTGGCTGCTGCCGGGCCGGGCAAGGGCAGGCCCTGGGGGAAGAGCTGCTGCCACACAGCCCCGGCCAGGGCTGAGCCCGGCACAGCAATTACCTGCTGTGCCTGTGCCCGTGTCTGGCATTGCCTTCCTTCCTGCAGCAAAGGCTGGCACCGAAGATGGAGTGCTTCCTTCAAGAAATACCACCTTCCACTGAAGCACTATGTCCATCTCTTGACAAAGGAAGGGAGACAGCTGCATCAGATGGAGCTGTTTCCCACTTGGGTGGTGGCATCAGAGGTAATATTTGTGAAATTTATGGAGCAGGAAAATGGCCAGGTTACAGTGGCATGATGAGAGCACTTCCACCTCCAAACAGCCACCCTTTCCGAATCTGCAGGGCTGGATATAGTGGGGGATCTCAGGGTGTGTTACAGTTTGGGCATGGCCTGTCAGCTGATGCCCAATAACTTCCGGCAGAGGCTGGGCTGAAGCTGCAGCCAGGCCAGGCTGGCAAACAGCCCTGCAGGGCGTGAAAGCAGCAGCGGGGCAGCAAGGCTGCCATGGATCCCTTCCCACTGTGCCAGGCACGGCGTGTCCAGATGTGCAGCCAAAGCCCCCGGCTGCTGAGTCCCAGGGGAAGCATGAGGGAAATGTACCCACCTTCTCTTGTCTGCAGGGGTTCCTTCAGCTCTTGCCTCATCTGTTTGGATGGTTCCAGGGATATCTTATCTGTTGCATCTTGGATTTTCCCTGTTGGAGTACCTTAGAGAAAAATATTTCCATTTGCCAGGAATGGATCCCAGAAAAGCAGGGTTCAGCCTGTGGGGTCAGCAGGGACACACTACTCACCCCTGAGATGGGAGCTGGGCTTGAGTGCAGCATCCAAGGTAGCAGCTGGAGAAGCTGGAGAAGTCTTCCCTGTAGACACATCTGTAACACAACAGCCACAGAAGCTTCTGTCGCCTGGTGCCTGCCCGCTTGTCTACAATTCTTCCTTGGTGGCACACTGACAACATACCTGCAGGAGGCTCCAAGGGCTTCAAAACTTTATTCATCCAAGCTGATGGAGAAGCCTTCCCAGCACCCTCATCTACAATGCAGCACAGATGAGAACATTTTCCAGTGTGTGCTGGGATCTCTTTCTGCCACAGGGAACTGGGCACTGCCAGGGAGTCGGGTAAGGCCATGGCAGCCAGATGTGAATAGACATGGCCAAAGCTGCCCAGGGGCCTGGGGAGCTCTGGGCTGGCTCCTGGTCACTCTCCACACTCTTTCCCTGCCCTCAGCAACATCCCTGCGAGGGGTGGCTGCAGCAGTGCAGGGACCTGGGACTCTCCCCCTCACACACAGAAGAAATCCTCCCTAAAGCATGGGGGAAAACTGCAGCAGGCAGTGCCACAGCTATCCATCCTGCCCTCCCTCTGTCCCTCCTGCCCTCCTTCTGTGGGGAAACCCCCCAGATCCCAAGGGCAAACAGCCAGGCCCTCTCAGGACACACTGCAGCCTTGCTCTCCCCCTCTGTCCTTTCCCCACCGTGGGCACCCCGTGCAGTCGCTCCCAGGTTTCAGGACATGTCTCCCATGGAGGGACCCCAGCAGGACTGCTCAGTGCCCTGCGCCTGCTCGGGATAATTCCCCTGGGCTGTGCTGCTCTAGTCCAGGCTGTGCCCGCACTGCCAAGCAGCAGAGAGGGCAGCTCAAGCCTCAGCAGGGCTCAGGCCCAGAGGCACAGCAATTACCTCCTGTGCCTGTGCCTGGCATGGCCTCCCTTCCTGGAGCTGAGGCTGGCATGCAACCACTGCTTCCTCCGGGAAATGCTTCTTTCTCCGCAGGCTCTCCTTTCATTTCTGGAGAATGGAAAAGAGACAGCTGCATCAGATGAAAACATTCCTGACTGGGAATGGGGAAGGGGACAATTTCAGGAGGCATCACTTGTGAAAGGAATGCATAAGGATCAGAAAACACCCAGGATTTTGGGACAACCCAAGGCTGCTTCCTTCCCCAAACAGCCCCAACATCTGATCTGCCTGGACACCAGGAAATTGCAGGGCATCTGAGGGTGGGCATGGCCTGTGGTGCAATTGGGGCTGTCTGCCAGCTGATGCCAAATGCCTTCCTGCAGAGGCTGGGCAGAAGCTGCAGCCAGGCCAGGCTGGGAAACAGCCCTGCAGGGCGTGAAAGCAGCAGCGGGGCAGCGAGGCTGCCATGGATCCCTTCCTGCAGTGCCGGGCACGGCGTGTCCAGATGTGCAGCCAAAGCCCCCGGCTGCTGAGTCCCAGGAGCAGCATGAGGGAAATGCAGCCACCTTGTCTTCTCTGCAGACGTTCCTTCAGCATTTGCCACATGATTTCTAATGGGTCCTGGAATTTCCTGCCTGCCATGTCTTTGGTCTCTCCTGTCAGAGGACCTTAAGAGAAAGTAGTTCCATTTCCCAGCAATGGACCCCACAAAAGCAGGGCTCAGCCTGAGGGGTCAGCAGGGACACACTACTCACCCCTGCCATGGGAGCTGGCCTTTTGTGCAGCATCCAAGGTAGGAGTTGGTGAGGTCGTCCCTGCAGACACGCCTGTAACACAACAGCCACAGAAGCTTCTGTCACCTGGTTCTTACCAGTCAGTCAAACATTACGCCTTGGTGGGACAGTGAGAACATACCTGCAGAATGCTCAGAGGGCTTCACAACTTCAGAGCGCCAGGCTAATGGAGAATCCTTCCCAGCATCCCAGTCTGGAAGCAAACCAAGATGAGAACTGTTTCCATTGTGTGCTAGGGCTGGCTCTGGCCCTGGCTGGCGGCAGGGCTCCCGCTCAGGGCTGCTCCTGTGCCTTGGGCCTCTGGGCACTCAGGGCCAGCTCTGCAGCAGCTGCAGCGCCAGGGACGTTGCTGCAGCAGTCCCGTTTCCCCGGGGCTCTGAACCAGCTCCAGAGGCCTGGAAGCCGAGGCGCCTCCAGCTTTGGCTGCTGCCGGGCCGGGCAAGGGCAGGCCCTGGGGGAAGAGCTGCTGCCACACAGCCCCGGCCAGGCCTGAGCCCGGCACAGCAATTACCTGCTGTGCCTGTGCCCGTGTCTGCCATCGCCTTCCTTCCTGCAGCAGGGGCTGGCACCGAAGATGGAGTGCTTCCTTCAAGAAATACCACCTTCCACTGAAGCACTATGTCCATCTCTTGACAAAGGAAGGGAGACAGCTGCATCAGATGGAGCTGTTCCCCACTTGGGTGGTGGCATCAGAGGTAATATTTGTGAAATTTATGGAGCAGGAAAATGGTCAGGTTATGGTGGCATGGTGAGAGCACTTCCACCTCCAAACAGCCACCCTTTTCCTAATCTGCAGGGCTGGATATTGTGGGGGATCTCAGGATGTGTTACAGTTAGGGATGCCTGTCAGTTGATGCCAAATAACTTCCTACAGAGGCTGGGCTGTAGCTGCAGCCAGACCAGGCTGGGAAACAGCCCTGCAGGGCGTGAAAGCAGCAGCCGGGCAGCGAGGCTGCCATGGATCCCTTCCTGCTGTGCCGGGCACGGCGTGTCCAGATGTGCAGCCAAAGCCCCTGGCTGCTGAGTCCCAGGGGAAGCACGAGGGAAATGCACCCACCTTGTCTTGTCTGCAGGAGATCCTTCAGCTCTTGCCTTATCTCTTTGGGTGATTCCAGGGATATCTTGTCTGTTCTGTCTTGGATCTTCCCTGTTGGAGTACCTTAGAGAAAAATATTTCCATTTCCCAGGAATGGATCCCACAAAAGCAAGGCTCAACCTTTGGGGTCAGCAGGGACACACTACTCACCCCTGTGATGGGAGCTGGGCTTGAGTGCAGCATCCAAGGTAGGAGCTGGAGAAGTCCTCCCTGTAGACACATCTGTAACACAAAAGCCACAGAAGCTTCTGTCACCTGGTTCCTGCCCGCTTGTCTACAATTCTTCCTTGGTGGCACACTGACAACATACCTGCAGGAGGCTCCAAAGGCTTCAAAACTTTATTCATCCAAGCTGATGGAGAAGCCTTCCCAGCACCCTCATCTTGAACGGAGCACAGATGAGAACACTTTCCAGGGTGTGCTGGGATCCCCTTCTGCCACAGAGAACTGGGCACTGCCAGGGGGTCGGGTAAGGCCGTGGGAGCCAGATGTGAATGGACATGGCCAAAGGTGCACAGGGGCCTGGGGAGCTCTGGGCTGGCTCCTGGTCACTCTCCACACTCTTTCCCTGCCCTCAGCAACATCCCTGGGAGGGGTGGCTGGAGCAGCGCATGGCCCCGGGCCTCTCTCCTTCACGTACAAAAGAAATCCTCACAAAAGCCCTGGGGAAAAATGCAGCAGGCAGTGACACAGCTTTCGCTCCCTCCCTCTGTCCCTCCTGCCCTCCTTCTGCGGCGACACCTCCCGGATCCCAAGGGCCAACAGCCAGGCCCTCTCAGGACACACTGCAGCCTTGCTCTCCCCCTCTGTCCTTTCCCCACCGTGGGCACCCCGTGCAGTCACTGCCAGGTTTCAGGACATGTCTCCCACGGAGGGACCCCAGCAGGACTGCTCAGGACCCGAGTGCCCTGAGCCTGCTCGCGATAATTCCCCTGGGCTGTGCCTCTCGAGTCCAGGCTGTGCCCGCACTGCCAAGCAGCAGAGAGGGCAGCTCAAGCCTCAGCAGGGCTCAGGCCCAGAGGCACAGCAATTACCTCCTGTGTCTGTGCCTGGCATGGCCTCCCTTCCTGCAGCAGAGGCTGGCATGGAACCACTGCTTCCTCTGGGGAGTGCTTCCATCTGCACAGGCTCTACTTTCATTTCTGGAGAATGGAAAAGAAACAGTTGGATCAGATGGAAACATTCCTGACTGGGAATGGGGAAGGTGACAATTTCAGGAGGCATCACTTGTGAAAGGAATGGATGAGGATCAGAAAACAACCAGGATTTTGGGACAGCCCAAGGCTGCTTCCTTCCCCAAACAGCCCCAACATCTGATCTGCCTGGACAGAAGGAATTTGCAGGGGATCTGTGCGTGGGCACAGACTGTGGTGCAATTAGGGATGCCTGTCAGCTGATGCCAAATGCCTTCCTGCAGAGGCTGGGCAGAAGCTGCAGCCAGGCCAGGCTGGCAAACAGCCCTGCAGGGCGTGAAAGCAGCAGCGGGGCAGCGAGGCTGCCATGGATCCCTTCCCACTGTGCCGGGCATGGCGTGTCCAGATGTGCAGCCAAAGCCCCTGGCTGCTGAGTCCCAGGGGAAGCATGAGGGAAATGCACCCACCTTGCCTTCTCTGCAGACGTTCCTTCAGCATTTGCCACACGATTTCTAATGGGTCCTGGAATTTCCTGCCTGCCATGTCTTTGGTCTCTCCTGTCGGTGGACCTTAAGAGAAAGTAGTTCCATTTCCCAGGAATGGATCCCACAAAAGCAGGGCTCAGCCTGAGGGGTCAGCAGGGACACACTACTCACCCCTGCCATGGGAGCTGGGCTTTTGTGCAGCATCCAAGGTAGGAGTTGGTGAGGTCGTCCCTGCAGACACGCCTGTAACACAACAGCCACAGAAGCTTCTGTCACCTGGTCCTGAGCAGTCAGTCAAACATTACGCCTTCGTGGGACAGTGAGAACATACCTGCAGAATGCCCAGAGGGCTTCACAACTTCAGAGCGCCAGGCTAATGGAGGAACTGCCCCAGCATCCCAGTCTGGAAGCAAACCAAGATGAGAACTGTTTCCATTGTGTGCCAGGGCTGGCTCTGGCCCTGGGCTGGCAGCAGGGCTCCCGCTCGGGGCTGCTCCTGTGCCTTGGGCCTCTGGGCACTCAGGGCCAGCTCCGCAGCAGCTGCAGCGCCAGGGACGTTGCTGCACCAGTCCTGTTTCCCAGGGGCTCTGAACCAGCTCCAGAGGCCTGGAAGCCGAGGCGCCTCCAGCTTTGGCTGCTGCCGGGCCGGGCAAGGGCAGGCCCTGGGGGAAGAGCTGCTGCCACACAGCCCCGGCCAGGGCTGAGCCCGGCACAGCAATTACCTGCTGTGCCTGTGCCCGTGTCTGCCATCGCCTTCCTTCCTGCAGCAAAGGCTGGCACCGAAGATGGAGTGCTTCCTTCAGGAATTGCCACCTTCCACTGAAGCTCTATGTCAATCTCTTGACAAAGGAAGGGAGACAGCTGCATCAGACGGAGCTGTTCCCTACTTGGGCGGTGGCATCAGAGGGAATATTTGTGAAATTTATGGAGCAGGAAAATGGCCAGGTTACAGTGGCATGATGAGAGCACTTCCAGCTCCAAACAGCCACCCTTTCCGAATCTGCAGGGCTGGATATAGTGGGGGATCTCAGGGTGTGTTACAGTTTGGGCTGCCTGTCAGCTGATGCCAAACGCCTTCCTGCAGAGGCTGGGCAGAAGCTGCAGCCAGGCCAGGCTGGGAAACAGCCCTGCAGGGCGTGAAAGCAGCAGCGGGGCAGCGAGGCTGTCATGCATTCCTTCCCGCTGTGCCAGGCACGGCGTGTCCAGATGTGCAGCCAAAGCCCCTGGCTGCTGAGTCCCAGGGGAAGCATGAGGGAAATGCACCCACCTTGTCCTCCCTGCCGCATTTCCTTCAGCTCTTGCTTCGTCTGTTTGGGTGGTTCCAGGGATATCTTGTCTCTTGTGTCTTGGATCTTCCCTGTCAGAGGAACTTAGAGAAAAATACATCCATTTCCCAGGAATGGATCCCACAAAAGCAGGGCTCAGCCTGTGGGGTCAGCAGGGTCACACTACTCACCCCTGCCATGGGAGCTGGGTTGGGGCCAAGCATCCAACCCTGGAGCTGGACAAGTCCTCCCCACAGACACATCTGTAACACAAAAGCCACAGAAGCTTCTGTCATCTCTGCTGATCTGCACGGGCACCACTGAGCCGCAGGAGCGGTGAGGGGATCGTGCAGGGCGCGGGCACACACGTGCATGGTTCTGTGCTGGCACCTGCAGCGCTGCCTCCTTGGCCGAGCTTTGGGCTCTGAGCTGGCAGCTCTCCCAGGGGAAAGGCCTTGACCTACCCTCAGCATCTCCCAGAGCCTCAGTCCTGGATGTGGGGCCTTCACCAGCAGGTTCATCTGCAAGGAAAGGCAGGACAGAAGAGCTCCTGTGGCACTGCAGGAGATCCTCAGGCTGCCCACAAGGCTCAGCCCCGGGGCACAGCCCTGGGCCCAGCCCCTTCCCTCTCTGCTCTTCTCTGTGGCTGCACAGAGCACACGGAAGGACACACTGGCACAGCACACGGGAGGAGGACTGAAAGATCAATGCTCCTTCCTCCCACTGACAGCGATCCTGTGGGATCCCTCAGGGATCCAGAAGGGAGCAGGGAAAGATTCTCAGAATCCTTCAGCCCTTACATAATGTTAAGGGAAATGGTTTATAAATGAGCTTTTGTTGCATTGATCCTGATTATTCACTCAGGAAAGGCAGAATGAAAACTTGCTTCCAGCATCCTCCAGGAACTTCAAACCATCCTTCATCAGGACTTCCTGAAAACCCATGTCACGATTCCAGTCTAAAAGGGAGCAGAGATCAGAACCATATCTGTGGCATGCTGGGAACCCCTAATGCTACAGGCAAAAGGGCACTGCAAGGGGGTCGGGTAAGGTTATGGGACCCAGATGGGAATGGACATGGCCAAAGCTGCCCAGGGGCCTGGGGAGCTCTGGGCTGGCTCCTGATCACTCTCCACACTCTTTCCCTGCCCTCAGCAACATCCCTGGGAGGGGTGGCTGGAGTAACCCAGGGCCCTGGGGCTCTCTCCCTCAAACTCACAGAAAATCCTCCCTAAAGCCCTGGGGTAACTGCAGCAGGCAGTGCCACAGCTATCCATCCCTCCCTCCTACAGTCCCTCCTCCCCTCCTTCTGTGGGGACAGCTCCCAGATCCCAAGGCCAAACAGCCCGGCCCTCTCAGGACACAGTGGAGTCTTGCTCTCCCCCTCTGTCCTTTCCCCACCGTGGGCACCCCGTGCAGTCGCTCCCAGGTTTCAGGACATGTCTCCCATGGAGGGACCCCAGCAGGGCTGCTCAGGACCCGAGTGCCCTGAGCCTGCTCGCGATAATTCCCCTGGGCTGTGCCGGTGCAATCCAGGCTGTGCCCGCACTGCCAAGCAGCAGAGAGGGCAGCTCAAGCCTCAGCAGGGCTCAGGCCCAGAGGAACAGCAATTACCTCCTGGGCCTGTGCCTGGCATGGCCTCCCTTCCTGCAGCAGAGGCTGCCACGAAGCCCCTGCTTCCTCCGGGAAATGCTTCTTTCTCCACAGGCTCTCCTTTCATTTCTGGAGAATGGAAAAGAGACAGCTGGATCAGATGGAAACATTCCTCACTGGGAATGGGGAAGGTGAGGCATCACTTGTGAAAGGAATGGATAAGGATCAGAAAACGACCAGGATTTTGGGGCAACCCAAGGCTGCTTCCTTCCTCAAACAGCCCCAACATCCGATCTGCCTGGACATCAGGAAATTGCAGGGGATCTGAGGGTGGGCATGGCCTGTGGTGCAACTGGGGCTGTCTGTCAGCTGATGCCAAATGCCTTCCTGCAGAGGCTGGGCAGAAGCTGCAGCCAGGCCAGGCTGGCAAACAGCCCTGCAGGGCGTGAAAGCAGCAGCGGGGCAGCGAGGCTGCCATGGATCCCTTCCTGCTGTGCCGGGCACGGCGTGTCCAGATGTGCAGCCAAAGCCCCTGGCTGCTGAGTCCCAGGGGCAGCATGAGGGAAATGCACCCACCTTGTCTTCTCTGCAGACGTTCCTTCAGCATTTGCCACACGATTTCTAATGGGTCCTGGAATTTCCTGCCTGCCATGTCTTTGGTCTCTCCTGTCGGTGGACCTTAAGAGAAAGTAGTTCCATTTCCCAGGAATGGACCCCACAAAAGCAGGGCTCAGCCTGAGGGGTCAGCAGGGACACACTACTCACCCCTGCCATGGGAGCTGGCCTTTTGTGCAGCATCCAAGGTAGGAGTTGGTGAGGTCGTCCCTGCAGACACGCCTGTAACACAACAGCCACAGAAGCTTCTGTCACCTGCTTCTTACCAGTCAGTCAAACATTACGCCTTGGTGGGACAGTGAGAACATACCTGCAGAATGCTCAGAGGGCTTCACAACTCTAGAGGCCTGGAAGCCGAGGCACCTCCAGCTTTGGCTGCTGCCGGGCCGGGCAAGGGCAGGCCCTGGGGGAAGAGCTGCTGCCACACAGCCCCGGCCAGGGCTGAGCCCGGCACAGCAATTACCTGCTGTGCCTGTGCCCGTGTCTGCCATCGCCTTCCTTCCTGCAGCAGGGGCTGGCACCGAAGATGGAGTGCTTCCTTCAAGAAATGCCAACTTCCACTGAAGCACTATGTCCATCTCTTGACAAAGGAAGGGAGACAGCTACATCAGATGGAGCTGTTCCCAATTGGGTGGTGGTATCAGTGGTAATATTTGTGAAATTTATGGAGCAGGAAAATGGTCAGGTTATGGTGGCATGATGAGAGCACTTCCACCTCCAAACAGCCACCCTTTTCCTAATCTGCAGGGCTGGATATTTTGGGGGATCTCAGGATGTGTTACAGTTAGGGATGCCTGTCAGTTGATGCCAAATAACTTCCTACAGAGGCTGGGCTGTAGCTGCAGCCAGGCCAGGCTGGGAAACAGCCCTGCAGGGCGTGAAAGCAGCAGCGGGGCAGCGAGGCTGCCATGGATCCCTTCCTGCTGTGCCGGGCACGGCGTGTCCAGATGTGCAGCCAAAGCCCCCGGCTGCTGAGTCCCAGGGGAAGCACGAGGGAAATGCACCCACCTTGTCTTGTCTGCAGGAGATCCTTCAGCTCTTGCCTTATCTCTTTGGGTGATTCCAGGGATATCTTGTCTGTTCTGTCTTGGATCTTCCCTGTTGGAGTACCTTAGAGAAAAATATTTCCATTTCCCAGGAATGGATCCCACAAAAGCAAGGCTCAACCTTTGGGGTCAGCAGGGACACACTACTCACCCCTGAGATGGGTGCTGGGCTTGAGTGCAGCATCCAAGGTAGGAGCTGGAGAAGTCCTCCCTGTAGACACATCTGTAACACAAAAGCCACAGAAGCTTCTGTCACCTGGTTCCTGCCCGCTTGTCTACAATTCTTCCTTGGTGGCACACTGACAACATACCTGCAGGAGGCTCCAAGGGCTTCAGAACTTTCTTCATCCAAGCTGATGGAGAAGCCTTCCCAGCACCCTCATCTAGAACGGAGCACAGATGAGAACACTTTCCAGGGTGTGCTGGGATCCCCTTCTGCCACAGAGAACTGGGCACTGCCAGGGGGTCGGGTAAGGCCGTGGGAGCCAGATGTGAATGGACATGGCCAAAGGTGCACAGGGGCCTGGGGAGCTCTGGGCTGGCTCCTGGTCACTCTCCACACTCTTTCCCTGCCCTCAGCAACATCCCTGGGAGGGGTGGCTGGAGCAGCGCATGGCCCCGGGCCTCTCTCCTTCACATACAAAAGAAATCCTCACAAAAGCCCTGGGGAAAAATGCAGCAGGCAGTGACACAGCTTTCGCTCCCGCCCTCTGTCCCTCCTGCCCTCCTTCTGCGGCGACACCTCCCGGATCCCAAGGGCCAACAGCCAGGCCCTCTCAGGACACACTGCAGCCTTGCTCTCCCCCTCTGTCCTTTCCCCACCGTGGGCACCCCGTGCAGTCACTGCCAGGTTTCAGGACATGTCTCCCACGGAGGGACCCCAGCAGGACTGCTCAGGACCCAAGTGCCCTGAGCCTGCTCGCGATAATTCCCCTGGGCTGTGCCTCTCGAGTCCAGGCTGTGCCCGCACTGCCAAGCAGCAGAGAGGGCAGCTCAAGCCTCAGCAGGGCTCAGGCCCAGAGGCACAGCAATTACCTCCTGTGTCTGTGCCTGGCATGGCCTCCCTTCCTGCAGCAGAGGCTGGCATGGAACCACTGCTTCCTCTGGGGAGTGCTTCCATCTGCACAGGCTCTACTTTCATTTCTGGAGAATGGAAAAGAAACAGTTGGATCAGATGGAAACATTCCTGACTGGGAATGGGGAAGGTGACAATTTCAGGAGGCATCACTTGTGAAAGGAATGGATGAGGATCAGAAAACAACCAGGATTTTGGGACAGCCCAAGGCTGCTTCCTTCCCCAAACAGCCCCAACATCTGATCTGCCTGGACAGAAGGAATTTGCAGGGGATCTGTGCGTGGGCACAGACTGTGGTGCAATTAGGGCTGACTGTCAGTTGATGCCAAATGCCTTCCTGCAGAGGCTGGGCAGAAGCTGCAGCCAGGCCAGGCTGGGAAACAGCCCTGCAGGGCGTGAAAGCAACAGTGGGGCAGCGAGGCTGCCATGGATCCCTTCCTGCTGTGCCAGGCACGACGTGTCCAGATGTGCAGCCAAAGCCCCCGGCTGCTGAGTCCCAGGAGCAGCATGAGGGAAATGCACCCACCTTGTCTTCTCTGCAGACGTTCCTTCAGCATTTGCCACATGATTTCTAATGGGTCCTGGAATTTCCTGCCTGCCATGTCTTGGTCTGTCCTGTCAGAGGACCTTAAGAGAAAGTAGTTCCATTTCCCAGCAATGGACCACAGAACAGCAGGGCTCAGCCTGGGGGGTCAGCAGGGACACACTACTCACCCCTGCCATGGGAGCTGGCCTTTTGTGCAGCATCCAAGGTAGGAGTTGGTGAGGTCGTCCCTGCAGACACGCCTGTAACACAACAGCCACAGAAGCTTCTGTCACCTGGTTCTTACCAGTCAGTCAAACATTACGCCTTGGTGGGACAGTGAGAACATACCTGCAGAATGCCCAGAGGGCTTCACAACTTCAGAGCGCCAGGCTAATGGAGAATCCTTCCCAGCATCCCAGTCTGGAAGCAAACCAAGATGAGAACTGTTTCCATTGTGTGCTAGGGCTGGCTCTGGCCCTGGGCTGGCGGCAGGGCTCCCGCTCGGGGCTGCTCCTGTGCCTTGGGCCTCTGGGCACTCAGGGCCAGCTCCGCAGCAGCTGCAGCGCCAGGGACGTTGCTGCACCAGTCCCGTTTCCCCGGGGCTCTGAACCAGCTCCAGAGGCCTGGAAGCCGAGGCGCCTCCAGCTTTGGCTGCTGCTGGGCTGGGCAAGGGCAGGCCCTGGGGGAAGAGCTGCTGCCACACAGCCCCGGCCAGGCCTGAGCCCGGCACAGCAATTACCTGCTGTGCCTGTGCCCGTGTCTGCCATCGCCTTCCTTCCTGCAGCAGGGGCTCGCACCGAAGATGGAGTGCTTCCTTCAAGAAATACCACCTTCCACTGAAGCACTATGTCCATCTCTTGACAAAGGAAGGGAGACAGCTGCATCAGATGGAGCTGTTTCCCAATTGGGTGGCGGCATCAGAGGTAATATTTGTGAAATTTATGGAGCAGGAAAATGGCCAGGTTACAGTGGCATGATGAGAGCACTTCCACCTCCAAACAACCACCCTTTTCCTAATCTGCAGGGATGGATATAGTGGGGGATCTCAGGGTGTGTTACAGTTTGGGCTGCCTGTCAGCTGATGCCAAATAACTTCCTACTGAGGCTGGGCAGAAGCTGCAACCAGGCCAGGCTGGGAAACAGCCCTGCAGGGCGTGAATGCAGCAGCGCGGCAGCAAGGCTGCCATGGATCCCTTCCCACTGTGCCAGGCACGGCGTGTCCAGATGTGCAGCCAAAGCCCCCGGCTGCTGACACCCAGGGGAAGCATGAGGGAAATGCACCCACCTTCTCTTGTCTGCAGGGGTTCCTTCAGCTCTTGCCTCATCTGTTTGGATGGTTCCAGGGATATCTTATCTGTTGTATCTTGGATTTTCCCTGTTGGAGTACCTTAGAGAAAAATATTTCCATTTCCCAGGAATGGATCCCAGAAAAGCAGGGTTCAGCCTGTGGGGTCAGCAGGGACACACTACTCACCCCTGCCATGGGAGCTGGCCTTTTGTGCAGCATCCAAGGTAGGAGTTGGTGAGGTCGTCCCGGCAGACACGCCTGTAACACAACAGCCACAGAAGCTTCTGTCTCCTGGTTCCTGCCCGCTTGACTACAATTCTTCCTTGGTGGCACACTGAGAACATACCTGCAGGAGGCTCCAAGGGCTTCAAAACTTTATTCATCCAAACTGATGGAGAAGCCTTCCCAGACACCTCATCTAGAACGGAACACAGATGAGAACACTTTTGCAGGGTGTGCTGGGATCCCCTTCTGCCACAGGGAACTGGGCACTGCCAGGGGGTCGGCTAAGGCCGTGGGAGCCAGATGAGAATAGACATGGCCAAAGGTGCACAGGGGCCTGGGGAGCTCTGCGCTGGCTCCTGGTCACTTTCCACACTCTTTCCCTGCCCTCAGCAACATCCCTGGGAGGGGTGTCTGGAGCAGCGCAGGGCCTCCGGGTTCTCTCCCTCAGACACAGAGGAAATCCTCTCTAAAACCCCGGGGAAAACTGCAGCAGGCAGTGACACAGGTATCCATCCCTCCCTCTGTCCCTCCTGCCCTCCTTCTGCTGGGACAGCTCCCAGATCCCAAGGGCAAACAGCCAGGCCCTCTCAGGACACACTGGAGCCTTGCTCTCCCCCTCTATCCTTTCTCCACCGTGGGCACCCCGTGGAGTCGCTGCCAGGTTTCAGGACATGTCTCCCATGGAGGGACCCCAGCAGGACTGCTCAGTACCTGAGTGCCCCGAGCCTGCTTGGGATAATTCCCCTGGGCTGTGCCTGACTTGTCCAGGCTGTCCCTGCACTGCCAGGCAGCAGCGAGAGCAGCTCAAGCCTCAGCAGGGCTCAGGCCCAGAGGCACAGCAATTACCTCCTGTGCCTGTGCCTGGCATCGCCTCTCTTCCTGCAGCAGAGGCTGGCATGGAACCACTGCTTCCTCTGGGAAATGCCGCCTTATGCCCAGCCTCTGCATCCACTTCTGGAGAAAGGAAGAGGGACAGCTGGATCAGGTGGGGCTGTTCCCCACTGGGGAGGTGGCGCCTTCAGGAGGGAATGATTGTCAAAGACATGGCTAAGAATCAGGAAATCCCTATAAACATTTTGGGAAGGCCAGGGCCCTCCCTTCCCCAAACTGCTGCCCTTTCTGTTCTACCCGGCGACTGGAAAATTTCAGGGGATCACAGGCCTGTGGTGCAATTAGGCGGCCTGTCAGCTGATGCCAAATGCCTTCTTGCAGGGGCTGGGCAGAAGCTGCAGCCAGGCCAGGCTGGGAAACAGCCCTGCAAGACGTCAAAGCAGCAGCGGGGCAGCGAGGCTGCCATGGATCCCTTCCCACTGTGCCAGGCACGGCGTGTCCAGATGTGCAGCCAAAGCTCCAATATGCTGAGACCCAGGGGAAGCATGAGGGAAATGCACCCACCTTCTCCTGCCTACTGCATTTCCTTCAGCATTTGCCTCATGTTTTCGGATGGATCATGAGGTTTCTGGTGTCCTGTAGCTTGGTCCTTCCCCCTCGGAGGACCTTGGAGCAACAGGATTCCATTTCCCAGGAACAGATCCCACAAAAGTAGGGCTCAGCCTGTGGGGTCAGCAGGGAGACACTACTCACCTCTGCGATGGTTGCCAGGCTTCTGTGTAGGAATCAGCAAAGGAGCTGGAGAAGTCCTCCCTGCAGACACACCTGTAACTCAACAGCCACAGAAGCTTCTGCCATCTCTGCTGATCTGCACGGCCACCACTGAGCCGCAGGAGAGGTGAGGGGATCGCGCAGGGTGAGGGCACACACGTGCATGGTTCTGTGCTGGCACCTGCAGCGCTGCCTCCCTGGGCCAGCTTTGGCCTCTGAGCTGGCAGCTCTCCCAGGGGAAAGGCCTTGACCTACCCTCAGCATCTCCCAGAGCCTCAGTCCTGGACGTGGCTTGGGAAGCTGCACCACCTTCACCAGCAGGTTCAGCTGCAAAGAAAGGCAGGACAGAAGACCTGTAAATCCACCAACAGAAACACCAGCCAAACCTCACTAAAAAGTCACCACTACTTCTTGAAGTAAAATAGACTGATGCATGTTAATACCTAAGCTTGTAAGCTGTACAACCCATTGTTATGAGAAGTAAAATATTTTATTTTAAACTGTATTATTCATGAGGTTGTTTTAAGTGAACTGAATATTTAAGGTGTGATATGCAAATTTATTTCAAAAAATAAAATATTTTAGTGCTTTTGTTATAACAGACAAAAGAAATAGAAGTAAAAGCTAATGAAACACTGTAAAGAATATATTAGAACAATAATATGATTCGTGAAAAATCGGAAAAAAATTAAGTATATAAGATACAAACCAGATTTAAGTTCCAAGAAACACTAAAAGTAACATTAAATCAGATAGGATATAACAAAAGCCATTAGATATTTAATAAGGATCAAATTAAAATAAAGGAAAAAAGCCAAGTATAGCTGAAAGAAAGAGAAGTGTACAGACTAATTACAACTTTAGAGCTAAAATGTCAAAGAAACAAAACTATAACAATTAGAAATAAGCAGGTGCTATCCTAAATCCTGAAAAACAATTTAAAAGGCTCTTATAAATCTTATGAAGTAAATACTGAGAATGAGACGAATGACACCAGTGACTAGATCCCAAGGTGTAAGCTCTGCTACCAAGAAGATACACATCTTGGCCCTTTGGCTGCAACCCAAAGGGGCTTTGAGAGAGCTAGAGAGTTAAAACTGCAGAGGATTATTGTCACTGTATCAGTCATCCAAGCCCAAAAAGAATGAGCCATATGCACACTCCCAAGTTAGTGTAGTACGCTATAATTTTAACAAATTCAGAAGGTGCACTATGAGTAGTAAAAAACACTGGAATAAAGAAAATGTGAAATAGAGCAAAAAGAATAAAATGGCAAAATTTGTAAGCAATATATTAAAACTTTTTGCTCTGCAAGAGATAGAGAAGAAATAAATCCTGAGAGTAGAATAAAGCAAATTGCTCAAGAATTAGAAAACAAGAACAGGAGAGAGTTATAAAGACACATTTTAGCAGGCAACATAAGAAAACATGAAAAACTTATTTTACAAATATTACCAGCCTTAAACGACTATGGAGTCAAAATATATCTAAATTACAATAAGCAAATGCATTGATATAAAAAAATATAATTGACAATCCAAAGAAAAGAAATTAAAGATTTAGAATAATCTACCTTATGAGAAGAGCTGTTAATTTTATACCCTGACTAGTAGTATGAAAGTGTAGTTGTCAAGTTTTATAAATACTAAACATAAAATTAGAAAATAAGTAAGCTTTGTCAAAGTGTATCCTAAAAGTACAAATTTAATAAATTAATAGAGAAAGGGAGGGATTCTGATAGATTGTATGCACAAATTCATGCTGAGACTACAGTAATCTCGCCTAATGAAAATCCTAGCATAACAAAGGAGGGTTCAGGGCAATCAACATGCACCAAAATCCTAGCCTGAATATTCGTCCCCAGAAATGCTGATTCCAGAAGATTATTTCTCTGACCAAACCTCAGCAATGTGCATTTGATTTGCATCATCTGTAAGATAAATGTGTGCCTCCTAGAATGCATATTCCAGGAGATTTTCCTCTAACAAAGTGAATTTTTTACCAGTTTTGGGGAAACTCTCAGCAAGAGCTGCAGCAAGAAAGGAAAAAATACATGAATATGCAAAAAGGATAAAAACAACCATAAGAAAGCAGAAAAACTCCTGCCCTCCACACCGCTTGGAGCTTGGAAATGGACAAAAAAGACTTTGAGAGAGCTGTCCCTTCGTGATGCACAGGGGAGACAAATGCCCCACCTGTCTCACCTGACGCTGTCAGCCTGCTTCAGGGCCAATCTGATATTTGCTTCTAGATTTTCTACGACTGAATTTTAATTATGGAATAAATTCTCCGTATTAATCAGAAAAAGCTAATTCATTTAAAACATCCGGGACTCCTGGAACCCTCATCAGGCAACCCAAAATATCCCTTTGTGCCTCTTCAGGTCCAGGCCCAGATGATCCCACAGAAGGAAATGTGCCCTCAGCCCAGGGACGCTCAGCATGGGCTCCCCCATCCCCTCGGGGCCCCGCCGCTGGGCACAGCAGCCCCTGCCTGGCTCCTGCCTGCCCACACCGTGGCCATCCACGGCTGCTCCTGGGCATGGAGCTCAGCCACTGCTGGTGCCGGGTGGGCTTTGCTGCTGCTACCACCCAGACATAACTGTGAAAACTCCAACTCTTTATTTGAATATAAAATGTGGGCCACTCCCTGCCCTGCCAGACAAGGGCTGCCCACCTTCAGTCCTGGCCGGGGAACAGGACCAGGGGGCTCAGGGGCAGAGGTTCTCGTTGAGGAGCGGTGGGTTTTGGGATGGCCTCGTGACACTGCTGCAGCCATGGCAGGGCAGATAGGGGCAGAAGTGGAGAGCTGAGGTCATGGCTCAAATTCTCGCTGCCTGCGTTATTAGGCTGGTCTTCTGGAGATGGAGAGGAGCACCTGTGAAGAGAGGAGGTGGCTGAGGCCCCAGCTGCCAGTGGCACTCAGGGACTCTTCTGCATAGCAGCAGAAGAGCTGATTTGGGAAGTGCTGTGCTGCCCCATTTCTTCAGCCCCACTAGCTGCCCACACCCACAGTGGCACTGGGCTGCCCCCAGAAAACTGTCGAATCTGGGCTGTGGCTGCAGGGCACAGCTGCTCTACAGCACAGGTGGACTGCCTTGGGGGTAGGACTGCCCTGAGGGTAGGGACAAGGAACGGGGTGAGGTCTGCTCTATGTTTTCCAAAGGTGATTATTCTACAGACCATCAGGGGCAGGCCAACACTGCACTAAAGGCATACACCAACTTACAAACTTGGCAGGGTCCCAGGGCAAGATACAATTTTTAGCCAATTGGGAGAAACTGAGGGTGGAACACCAGGCGGGGAATACAAGGTTTAAACCAATTGGGGATTACAGGGGAGGGGAAGAACTTAAACAAACCAATGGGGTTCCGAAGGATGCAAAATTAATAGGGAAGTTTCTAGAGCAAGGGGCAGGCTTGGAGAGGGACTGACATGCAATGGGAGGAGGAACAGTGAACAAAAGGGCAGGTCTTTGGGGAGATGGACAAGTGGGGCAAAACCAACACATGGGGTAAAGGAGCAACCTATTGGTAATAAAATATGCTATAACAATACAAAATAAGGGGAGGGGTATAAAACTGACTGCTAGGACCGAATTACAATCAAAGACATGAACTGCAGTGCCGAAACTCTGAGTTGAGGTTCAGTTGAGCACTTCCAAATAATTTCCTGGCAGAAACAGATAGCCAGACTTGCCCTTATCACATGCAAACAGAGGGTTCCCCAACAGCAACCCATTCTGAGGCTCTTCTGGGCATGGGAAACACGTGTTGTGGGGTCGTCCGCATCTGTGGGAGCAATGGGGAGCGTGAGCCCGTGCTGTGCTGCACTGCTGAGCTGGCAGCATGGTGGATACAGGCAGGACATTCTCTGTTTCCCCCAGAGCTGGGGCCTGCAGGCACCTTGCCAGCCCTTGGCACAGGCTGTGCCAGCCAACAAAGCCCAGCAGGCCGGGAGGAGAGCCCGGGGCCAGCGCAGCTGCTTGGGCAGTGGCTGCTGCCAGGGACACGGGCCAAAGCCATCCCTGAGCAGCCACTGCCAGCCCTGGCCCTCCCTAACAAATTCTAGGTTACATCTGTGAATTGCATGCTACACTTTCCTTCATGTTTTTCCCAATACCAGGAAGTTTCTATATATAGTAATGCCCTTGAGAATCTCTGATTATTTTCAGGTTTTATTTTCTTTTTTTTTTTTTTTTTAATTGAGACAGATGAAACAGCCTTATTTGTTTTAGTTTTGGCAGGTCTGTTTTTTTTCTTTGCATGATGGTTTACTTATTATCTACATTTAAGCTTGTTTTTATTTATGGGTTTTTTGTTCCCCAAGCAATTATTTTGACAGTCTTTTGTTCACTTCTTACTTAATGTTCCATAGATGAATAGTTTGGACTCTCTTTTTATAGGAATATAAAGATCTGAGAAAGCTCTATTTTTAATTTTGATAACATTCTCTCTCCCTGCTCCTAGCTTTCACAATGATGGTTTTTGAAACATCACTGAGGATAGGTAGAGTTATTTGAGAAATAACCAATAGGCTTGGCTTAACCTGGGTATTGGATTATTATTTTCAGTGGTATAAACCTACATTGCTTCAAGGTTCACACCACGGTCCTGATTTGTGGCTCAATGCATGGATGCCTGCCTGAATTAAAAGAATGTTTGTGAGGCAGCTGAAGAGCTTAGACCTCAGAGATTAAAATTCCTGGGAGGAGGAGGTGGAGGAAGAAAGGATAAAATCCTGATTCAAAGGGTTTTTTCTCACTTCTAGTATGCCAGAAGTATGGTAGACTACACCTGTCTTCAGATGTCATTTACTTACAGAACAACTCTCTACAGTGTCAGACTCCAGGAGAAATGACTGAACACTTTGCCTCCCAATGCATCAGCTTTAATTCTAGTGAAAGGTAGGCCTTAATTACAGTCCGATTAGAGCAAATCAACAAAGCAGTCTAGCCATTGTGTGAATGGCAAGAGGAATTTGCTTGTGAAGAGATGACTATGTCCCACTCAGTAATGAACAAAATTTGCCTTGATTTGGAAGAAAGTAGACAAGGAGCAATGCAGTATTTGGGGTTTATCCAGGGATAAATGGGGCAAGAAGCTGTAACAACTTAACCTGTTTTACAGAACACAAGTACTGATATGGCCAATAATGCACCCACATGAAGGGATCTTCAGGACATTCCTGTATTTCTTAACTGGAAATGGGCAGCAAAATGCTGACATTTATCTGAACTGGAAGCCGTGTTGCTCTCCTGTTTCTCCTTGAGCACACTGTGTGTTATTTGCAGACTTCACTGCCAAGCCAATCAAACCTCTCGTGGCCAATTGCTAAATGGCACAACAACCAAAATACAGGTGCCAGCACAATCAGCCCAGCACTAATGCAGCACTGCTTTGATGGTGCACAGGAGCACAGAATGGCTTGGCTTGGAAGGGACATTTAAAGGCCATCTAGTCCCAATGGCCTGCAGTGAACAGGGACACCTTGAACTAGGTCAGGTTGCTCAGAGCAGGAGCTTGAATGTTTGCAGGGATGGATCTCCAGCTCTCTGGGCAACCTGTGCCAGGGTTTCAAAAGCAATAGTGTAAAATATGTGCTTCTTTCATCTAGTCTGAATTGACCATCTTTTAGATTAAAAGACCCTCGGTCTGGTCACAAAAGGCTCTACTAAAAATTCTGTCCCATCTGTTTACAAGCCCCCATAAGGCCCTGAAAGACAGCAATCAGGTGTCCCTGGAGTCTTCTCTCTTCCAGGCTGAACACTGCCAGCTCTCCTAGCCTGTCTCCAAAGCAGAAGGGCTCCAGCCCTCAGAACATTTTGTCCCTCCTCTGGACTTGATCCTTCCTGTCTTGGGGACCCACAGCAGGATGCAGTACTCTGTCGTGGTAGAGACCGAGACACTACAAAGAAACACACTCCATTTCCAGAAGGCTTCAAACCCTGTTTTTATTCTAGCCTGCATGCCTTTTCTACATTCTTACAAAGCTCTTCTTGGAATAGGCCATTGCAGGTTTCTCTTATTTATCCTTCTTTCTTTCTTGGTTTCTATGTCAATGACATAGAAAATTGGCAGAAAATTATTTCCAGGGTTAACGTGGATCCTCTTATCAAACATCTTGATGGCTCACAGAGGCCACTGTAAAACCTCCTCCACAGTACTCCAGGTGGGGTCTCACCAGAGCAGAGAGGTGTAATCACCTCCTTCAACCTGCTGGGCACTCTCCTTTGGATGCACATGGCTGCCTCACGTCCAGCCTCTCTTCTAGCAGCAACCCCAAGTCCATCCTGGCAGAGCTGCTCTGCATCCCTTCATGTCCCAGCCTGTGGGATCAGCTCAGCTGGGACTGTGTCACAGCCCTTGGGCAGAGCAGCTGGGCAGGATGAGCTCCCTCCTGAAGAAGGCAGATCCACCTTCCCAAACAATTCCACCCTGGCCATGATGTCAGAGCAGGCTCTGAGGTCCCAGAGCCCCGTGGTTGCACAGCAGCACAAGGAGCCAGCAGTCAGTCCCTGAGCACAACCGTTGCGGCAGCAGCGGCGGTGGCAGCAGTGGTGCTGATGTTGGGACAGCGGTGTCAGGACAGCGGGGGCAGCAAGAGCTGCGGGACTGGCAGAGGGCAAGGCACCATGGCCCTTGCTCTGCGCCTCCTCCTCCTGCTGCTCCTGGCCGTGGCCCTGCCTGCCAGGGCTGCCCAGGCTGCCAGGTTTGTTTTTACCCCAACTGGCTTCAGCAAGGGCATTGAAACAATGAGATTGAGTTGGATGTTGGCTGAGTAAAGAAACTAATGCCACACCCACTGCAATCAGTGATATGCTGACAGATGTTACTAGTGTTAGACATGCTACCCTTCAAAACAGGGCAGCAGTAGATTTTCTTTTACTGGCACATGGACACGGTTGTGAGGAATTTGAAGGATTCTGTTGCATGATCCTGTCAGAGCATTCTGAATCCATCCAAACAGCATACAAAAGCTGAAGGATTTGACAGCTCAAATTAAAGAAGATGGTCTGTCATAGTTAGATGATTTGTTCCAAGAATGGAGCTTTGCACCTTGGCTAAGGGAACTCTGTAAGATAGGTCTATATGTGCAGAGTGTTTTGGTGGCCATACTAGTAGTGACACCTTGCAGACTTTGGTGCGACAAATGATGGACAAAACTATCAAAGAAATTTTTATCATACAAGAGAGAAAAGTAGGAAATAGATTCACAGAAAGTTCTCCAAATCTTTCCGAGATGGTAGATGAAGGTATAGCCATAGAAAAAGGTTTTGAATTAAAACCTTAGAACAGGCGAGATTTTTCTAACAATGACTTGTAATTGTTATCAGACATGACTTATGCCCTTTGAACTGACTGGACTTTCACAGCATTAAAATTGCTGTGTTGTAATATAGCAATACTTAATGTGAGCAAAAAGGAAGCTTTAAGCAAGTAACAAGCAGATATATTAAAGCTACAAAACGCAAGGGAGTTAATATAGGAGACAGTTAGGAAAGTTTCTTTTTAGTTGAACCAAGAGGGAGAATTGTGGGAATCCATGAAATCTGAGGGTTTTGGGAAAGCTGCAAAAGGCAAGCATCAGTGACAGCAGAACTGCAATTAGAGCTAAAAAGTAATCATAAGATTTGTCAGCAGAAAAATTGTATAAGAAGTAGGCAAGTAAAGACTTAGAGAGCAATGGTCTATGTATTAACACTTGTCTAGAACAACTCCCTAACCTGCAGAAACGTCTATCTAGTTGAACGTGAGGAAGTTCTAAGCTAATAATAATGAAGCTCTGTGCATTGTCTTTTAAGCAGATATTGTATTTGAAATAAGCAAGCATTATTTTAACCAAAGGAATGTGTGCTTATAGTAATTGGATGGAACTAATGTCAATAGGTTTTCGGTTTTGTATTGGCCAGGAAACTTTTAAAGTAAGTTGCAACATTAAGTTCTTGGTCTGCTGCTTGGGATGTGAAATGCTTGCATCTTCCCATTGTCATAACCATATAATGAGACTGATGCTGGAAAATGAAACGACTCAAGGCACATTCCGGAGTAGTACTGTCTTGTTTGTGATTTCTACATAGATCCAGATCCAGCAATAAGGGGCAGCTGTCCAGCTGAGCCCAGCTGTGCCAGCAGCTCCAGCCGTGCTGGGGAGCCTTGCCAGCTCTGGGCCCTGCTGTGCACGAGGGTCCCTGTGTGCCACTGGCAGCTGGGGCCTCAGCCACCTCCTCTCTGCACAGGAGCACCTCTGCAGCTTCACAAGACCGGCCAAAGGCCTCAGTCATGGAGAACTGGACCTGTCATCTTGCATCTTCTTGCCAGTGCCCGTTGTCCCTGCCATGGCTGCATGACCAGCTCATTGCTGGGCACATGCTGCTGCCACCACCACCCAGAACAGGAGCCTCTGTCCCCAGAGGTGCTGGCCCTGGTGTCCAGCCAGGACAGATGCTGTGGCCCTCCTGCCAGGGAAGGGCCTGAGCCCAGCAACATCTTTGGGCTTCAGCTCCTGTGTCTGTGTGCTACCACCAGCACTGGCTGAGCTGATTGTCTGGCACAGCCAGGAGGGGCAGCCGGCAACCACACATAGGACTCCTGAGAAAAAGCGACCCCATTTTGTCTTTGTTTTACATTTTGACATATTAGAAATTTTTAGAAATATTCAGCATTATTTTTCATAGGAAAAAAATCCCCAAATATTTTTTACATTTTTCTATTGTCCTTTAGGATTCTTCAAAATACTTTTCGAATTAGAAAAATTTAGAACACTTTTACACTTGTAGAATAAAAAATAAAATTGCATTTAATTGGTAATCTTCGCTCTAAGAAGAATGAAGTCATGACAAGACACCCAGTGTACTGGAGAGGCTCTTTTCTCACTGAAGATTTGTACCTAGTGACAACAACCAACTTAAAACCTTTTCCCTGATATTTTCTGGGATGTCTCACAAGCTCACCTCTCTGTCTTCAGAGGCAAACTTTGAGCACGGTGGGCATCTCCTGCAGTGCAGGAGGGCCTCTGTGTGCCAGCTGCAACGGGGCCTCAGCCACCTCCTGTCTCAACAGGTGTCCCGGGGGGATGGGGGAGCCCATGCTGAGCATCCCTGGGCTGAGGGCACATTTCCTTCCATGGGACCATCTGGGACTGGACCTCCTCCAGTGGCATGCCCAGGAAAAGAGGGAAGACATCAAGAGCATCTCCAGGGACACAGCCTGACCAGCAATGTCAGCAGGTGAAAAATAAGGTTTTTCTGAGCAATGGAACTGTGATAAAGCAAAACAATCAGGGCAGTCCATTCATACAGATGGGGGCACACTCTGGGGGTACAGCTAAGGCCATGAGGTCACAGAGGTGCCAGAGGTCCCAGAGCCCCGTGGTTGCACAGCAGCACAAGGAGGCAGCAGTCAGTCCCTGAGCACAACTGTTGCGGCAGCAGCGGCGGTGGCAGCAGCGGTGCTGAGGTTGGGACAGTGGTGACAGGACAGCGGTGGCAGCAAGAGCTGCGGGACTGGCAGAGGGCAAGGCAACATGGCCCTTGCTCTGCGCCTCCTACTCCTGCTGCTCCTGGCCGTGGCCCTGCCTGCCAGGGCTGCCCAGGCTGCTCCGCTGCAAGCGCGGCGAGCAGGTGAGCCGGCAGCCTGGCTGCCATTTCCCGGCACAGCGCTCCCTGCTCCCCGGGAAGCGCTGGGAATGGCTTTGCCCAGGGCATTAGGGAGGGTTTCCTCTGTGGGAGGGAGAGTGTCCCAAGGGGCCCTGGGTAGCCGCATTTCCCATTCCTGTCCCAGAATCTTACACAGGGCAGGGAAAGAGGGTGGAGAGTGACCAGAGCCAGTTCAGAGCTCCCCAGGCCCCCATGCACCTTTGGCCATGTCCATTCACATCCGGCTTCCACAGCCTTACCCGACGCCCTTGCAGTGCCCGGTTCCCTGAGGCAGAAGGGGATCCCAGCACACACAGAAGTGGTTCTGGTGTTTGCCCCCTTCTAGATTTGGATCACGACTTACATGACTTGGAAGTCCTGGTTAATGACACTTTGAATGGCTTGGAGAATGCTGGAGGCAAGTTCTGCATTTCCATTTTTACTGGCAGAATAATCAGTGTCCATGTGGATAAAGCTCACTCATGGGCCATTTTTGTTAAGGTTAAGTCAGAGTGGAAAGATTCTAAAAACTTTGCCCTGTTCCCTTCTGGAGCCCTGAGGGATCCCACTGGATCACTGTCAGTGGGAGGAAGGAGCATTTAGCTGTCCATCTTCCTCCTGTGTGCAATGCCAGTGTGTCCTTCCGTGTGCTCTGTGCAGCCACAGAGAGGAGCAGAGAGGGAAGGGGCCAGGCCCAGGGCTGTGCCCCAGGGCTGAGCCTTGTGGGCAGCCTGAGGATCTCCTGCAGTGCCACAGGAGCTCTTCTGTCCTGCCTTTCTTTGCAGCTGAACCTGCTGGTGAAGGTGGTGCAGCTTCCCAGCTCATGTCCATTACTGAGCCTCTGGGCAATGCTGAGGGTAGGTCAAGTCCTTTCCCCTGGGAGAGCTGCCAGCTCAGAGCCCAAAGCTGGGCCAGGGGGGCATCGCTGCAGGTGCCAGCACAGAACCATGCACGTGTGTGCTCTCGCCCTGCGCGATCCCCTCACTGCTCCTGCGGCTCAGCGGTGCCCGTGCAGATCAGCAGAGATGGCAGAAGCTTCTGTGGCTGTTGAGTTACAGGTGTGTCTGCAGGGAGGACTTTCCCAGGTCCTTTGGTGGATGTTGCATGCAAGCCCAGCTCCCATGGCAGGGGTGAGTAGTGTGTCCCTGCTGACCCCACAGGCTGATCTCTGCTTTTGTGGGATCCATTCCTGGGAAACGGAAATATTACTCTTAAGGTCCTCCAAGACGGAAGAAGAAACCTACAGGAGCTTGTACATCCCTGGAGGAATCCAAATATCTGAAAAAACTCCTGAGTGATGTGGACAGCCAGCGTGGTGGGTGCATTTCCCTCATGCTTCCCCTGGGACTCAGCAGCTGGGGGCATTGGCTGCACATGTGGACACACCGTGCCCGGCACAGCGGGAAGGCATCCATGCACCACAGGCCATGCACACCCTAAGATCCCCTGCAATTTCCCAGTCTCTGTGCACATCTGGAGGGGCTGCTCTGTGCAGGAGAGAGGGCCCTGGAGCAGCTCCAAAACCCTGGCCATTCTCCTTATCCATGTCTTTGACAAGTGTTGCCTGGAGCAGAAGGGCACAGCACAGAGGAATTATGGCATGCAGGCTCAGGGGGTTTGGGTACTGAGCAGGCCTGTGCCAAGGGGCAGCAAGGTGCCTGCAGGCCCCAGCTCTGGGGGAAACAGGGAGCGAGAACGTCCTGCCCGTATCCACGGTGCTGCCAGCTCAGCAGTGCAGCTCAGCACGGGCTCACGCTCCCCATTGCTCCCACAGATGCAGCCAGCACCTCAACACATTCTGACATCATCTGGAAAAGCATGAGAAGAGTTTTCTGCTGGGGAACACCTTGTTTGATTAAGTTGATGGCCGTTGTGGCTGGTGCGGCACTGTGCCTGATGATGTGCTGTGCAGGAATCTGGTATTGCTGGACGAGAAAATGGTGAGTGTTTTGCGATTCTCCACCTCAAACAGCTTCCTTTAAAGGCTGCTCATAGACAGGGAACATTCCCAGAGAGTCTGCAGTGGAGTTGTGGCCAGTCCATGATTGTCCAAATAACTCTGCTGAGGGTTCTGCTGCTGCCCAGTGCTTCCATTGGCCTCTCAATTGCTGGGCCTTGTCCTGGGGGCCCCGCTGGGGCTGCAGCCAGAGCTGGCTCCCACTGAGGCTGCCTGGTCAAGAGCAGCCCCAGGGGCACAGGGCAGACGCAGAGGGAGGTGGGGAAGAGAAAGAGCAGGGCCGAGGTTGCCCTTGAAAGGCAGAGGCGCTCTGGGGCCCGCTCCTGGCCAGGGACCCTGCCCAGAGCCGTGCCCTGCTGGCCGGGGCCTTGAGGGGCAGCTGTCCAGCTGGGCCCAGCTGTGCCAGCAGCTCCAGCCGTGCTGGGGAGCCTTGCCAGCTCTGGGCCCTGCTGTGCACGAGGGTCCCTGTGTGCCAGTGGCAGCTGGGGCCTCAGCCACCTCCTCTCTTCACAGACACCACCTTGAAGAAAAGCTGAAAGCTGGTGGCTGGTCACGAGACCTCTACAGCCAAAAGAGCTATAGCAGCAGTTCTGAGTCCGATTATGAGTCTGATGAGTGTATATTTGCCCCTCCAACCCCTGTGGTGCTTGGAGGCGACAGGCCCAGCACTCCATGCAGGGCTGAAGGTGGGCAGCCCTAGAACAGGATTTAGAAGTGCTCAAGTTAGCACTCTTGGAGAGCTTCCAAAATCACCTCTTCCCTTTCAATAAAGAGATGGAGCTGTCACCCCAGTCTCTGATGGCAGTAGCAGCAAAGGCCACCTGGCACCAGCACTGGCTGAGCTCCCTGCCCAGGGGCAGCTGGGGATGGGCATGGTGTGGGCAGGCAGGAGCCAGGCAGGGGCTGCTGTGACCAGCGGTGGGGCCCCGAGGGGATGGGGCAGCCCATGCTGAGCGTCCCTGGGCTGAGGGACATTTCCTTCCGTGGGATCATCTGGGCCCAGACCTCCTCCAGTGCCATGGCCAGGAAAAGAGGGAAGCCATCAAGAGTATCTCCAGGGACACAGCCTGACCAGCAATGTCAGCAGGCAAAACAAAGCTTCTCCCTAATTAACACACACTTGATAGGACCTAATTGATGGGCCATCACCAATGCAGGGTGCTGCACAGGGTCTGCTGCTCTCAGCCAGGGCCAGAAGGAAGGGAAGGGAAGGGAAGGGAAGGGAAGGGAAGGGAAGGGAAGGGAAGGGAAGGGAAGGGAAGGGAAGGGAAGGGAAGGGAAGGGAAGGGAAGGGAAGGGAAGGGAAGGGAAGGGAAGGGAAGGGAAGGGAAGGGAAGGGAAGGGAAGGGAAGGGAAGGGAAGGGAAGGGAAGGGAAGGGAAGGGAAGGGAAGGGAAGGGTGGCCTCAGGGTCCGACAGGGCTGGATAGCAGCCCCAGAGACACAACAACCCAGGTGCAACCAGACTTTATTTCCAGGTCGAAACACTCGGCACAGCTGGCCTGGACTTCCCTGTAGGACACGTGGGGGCTTTGCAGTCCCCCTAAGGTGCACGAGGGGCTGGGGTCCCTTGCAGTACACCCAGGGATATTTTAGGTTTCCTCTGAGGCATGGAGGGCACTGGGGTCCACTTCAAGTCACGCAAGGGATTTGGAATCCTGTGTGAGGCATGCAGAGGGTTTGGGATCTCTCCCAAGGTGTGCAGTGAAATAAATGGGCAGGAGATCTTTCTCCTTTTTAATGCCTTTATTAAGAAGAATCAGCTCAGGTAGGGAGAAATTGACAGGTCGTGCCCTTGCCGCCGTTGCTCCCAGGCGTGGCACGAAGAAGGAAGATGATGCAGTTTTGTCCGCTGGTCTGCAGACAGAGCTGGGGACTCTGTCCTCACAGGAGAGTCGTGGAGTCGTCGCTTGTTTGTTTAAAAACCCGGGGTGTCTCTTTAATCAGTTTCTTTTCAGGTTAGGGTGAGAAAATAAAAAGGTCCAAGCAGGTACGGGACTATGCTCCCATCCTTAGACGTCACTTAAGTCACTTGTTGGCTCGTGATTTTAGGGGTTTTTCTTGTAAAAACTGTAAAACTGTAAAAACCCAAGGCGCACTGCATTTCTTATTTGCATACTGGCTCTGATGTCACTCCTATTTTCATTACCTCGGAGGGGTCTGTCCTGGTGTCTTTTTTTTTGGTAAGTGGCCAGCATCAGGGAAACAATCAGTTAATCACCAGCCATTAACAGGTATTCGAAGAGCTTTTCTTTGGCAGCGAACCTAAAGGAGTCTGACCGGTTTGACTTGCCTTTTTTTTTTTTTTTAACTCTGAAACTAAAAAAAATACAATTTTCTATTCATAACAGTTACCAGAGAAACTAAACCAAGACCTCACTCCCCCCAGCGTGTTTCACCGTTCACTCACACCCACACACACACACAAGCACGCACATCCAGACATGATAACCATACACAATCACAGTTCAAACCAACGCTCCGCCAGCTGCTCTGTCAGCTGGGGACCCCCCACCACCGGCCTCTCCCCAGCAGACGATTGCTTGCAAACTGCTTGTGCAAAACTAAACACAAAGACGTCTCTTATGTAATTTATCAGTAGCCAACCCTAAAAAAAGGAAAGGAATACATACCACTTCTGTCCATCAGCTTGGAGACAGAGGAGCTCCTTAGTCTAGGTTTCTTGAATTCCCTGGTCTGCTCCTGGTGTTATGAGTAAAAAAGTTATCTGTAGCTATGATATTTTATTAAAAATCCTTTCCTAGGATTTTTCCCCTCCTGAGGAGCTGAGGGCCTCAGGAAAGAAATGCAAACAATAACTATCTGCTGCTGTGGAATGCAACAGGTGCATCTTCCATTGGTCCATGTGGATTGTTTTCACTTCATGACCAATCACAGCCAACTGTGTTGAGCCTGTGAGCAGTCACAAGATTTTTGTTATGCATTCCATTCTGTTCTTCTTCTTTGTAGCCTTCTGGTCATTTTTTCCTCTCTGTTCTTCTAGTATAGTTTTAACGTAGTATTTTAATAGAATATATAATAAATCAGCCTTCTGAAATGGAGTCAAGCCTCGTGTCTCCACACCTGGTGTGTTCTCCCCAACAAATTATCCATTTTTTTTAAGGCTGCAAAGTTAAACAGGTTGGGCCAGTTGTTGCGAGTTGAAATGTTGACTATTTGTTGTTGATAGCTTCATGTTGCAATCACCTCTTGTTAATAGTTTTTCTTCAATTACCTGTTAATGGTTAGAAATCAAGCGCAATTGTCCCCCTGCTGCTTCCCCAGAGCAAGCAAGTAGCAGGGTGGGGGGGTGACATCAGAGCTAGTATGCAGATGAGAGTGCATTTCACCAAAGTTTGCAATTTTCCAGGAAAAAAACTCCTAAAAACAACAAGCCAACATGGAATTAAGAAACCTAAGTAATGTCTAAAGATGAGGAACTTAATCCAGTATCTGCTAAGATCCTTTTTACTCCTCACCCTAACCTGAAAGGATGTCAGCTAGAAAGAGGACCTGGAATGTTAGACCAAAGAAGCGGAATTCCCACTACTCCCTCGAGGACGGAAGCCCCAGCTCTGCCTGCATACCAGCGGACACAGCTGCATCATCCTCCTCCTCCGTGCCACTCCTGGGAGCAGCGGGGGTGCGGGCGACCTGTCGTTTCCCACAACCTGAGCTGAATTTTTTTAATAAAGGCATTAAAAAGGAGAAAGATCTCCTGCCCTGTTTATGACACTGGTATTGTCCTTCATAGCAAGAAGCTTCAGAAATTTGCATTTTCCTATGCTCTTTGTACCTTGGCAGAGGTTTCTTAAGTAAAAGGTTAAAATTCAACACATAATTCTACAATTTAAAATTTAAATGCTTAGTCCATATTGCTAACTTAATTGAACCCCCCCAAAAGCTCCATTTCAACAGCAGCCCTGGCCTGCCTTCTGCCTGCCCACACCGTAGGCATCCACAGCTCCTCCTGGGCATGGAGCTCAGTCAGTGCTGGTGCTGGGTGGCCTTTGCTGCTGCTGCCACCTGGACACTGGGGTGACCACTTGTCCTGGGTTGCAGTGTAAAGATGTATTCTAATGCCATCCTGAAGAGCTGCTGAAACCAGGAGGGGCATTGTTTCTTCCTCATCTCCTGTTAACGGGCCCATCAATGTCTTGCCACATGACTCAGAAATAACTCCCTCCCAGAGCCATTTCTGTTTAATGGCTAATCAAGGACCCACAGCATGAGGCAGAATGATATCAGCCCACTGTGAGATGCTCTGCCCATGGGGGAGGAGCTAAGCATCCCCAGCTGGATATAATCTGGGTTTTGGGACACAACAAGCAGTCTTTCCACTGGATTCCCAGAGGAACCGCCGCCCTTACCCACTGCTTTTCCAGAGGATGAGAGCTACCAGATTGTTTCTACAGGATCACCACTTCCACAAGTACATTTCATCTGGACTGCTACCACCACCCTAACTAGCAGGGTGTCAGCAGGCTGTATTCTGACCCTGTCAGTGGTTTTTCTTTTGTATTATTGCATGTGTTTTGATTTTTTTCCCTTTTTCTAATAAATTGTATTTCTGACTTGGAGTCTCTCACTGGTTTTGCTTTCCAACCAGAACAAAGATCCTTCTCTTTATTTAAACAGAGGAATGGGCCATTGCCTACTCTGCAAGCGGGGGGGGGAGGGTGGGGTGTCACCTTCAGTGCTGCTTAGAGGGCAAGGCCAGGGGGCTCAGGGGCAGAGGAAGGGATGTGTTGGTCTCAGGAAGGGCTGGAGGGTGCTGGGCTGGTCCTGGGGTCCCTAGAGGTACTCGAGTTGACTGGGATGGGACAGACGGAGAGAAAAAAAGGGATGAAGGCAGCTTGGGGAGGCCCATGGGGAGAGCAGGTGGCAGTGGGATCTACAGGGTAAAAGGAGGTTCCCTTGTAGTTGGTTGTTCTGGGGTCCTCTTCACAGAAGACTTGAGAGGGCTGTTCAGGCCGTTCCTGCTGCTGGAGGAGCTGCTCACGCTGTCTGGTGTGAGGTGCAGCCACCGTCTTCCAACTCCTGTCCAGAGGTGCTCCTGTGCAGAGAGGAGGTGGCTGAGGCCCCAGCTGCCAGTGGCACACAGGGAACCGCGTGCACAGCAGGGCCCAGAGCTGGCAAGGCTCCCCAGCACGGCTGGAGCTGCTGGCACAGCTGGGCCCAGCTGGACAGCTGCCCCTCAAGGCCCCGGCCAGCAGGGCACGGCTCTGGGCAGGGTCCCTGGCCAGGAGCGGGCCCCAGAGCGCCTCTGCCTTTCAAGGGCAACCTCGGCCCTGCTCTTTCTCTTCCCCACCTCCCTCTGCGTCTGCCCTGTGCCCCTGGGGCTGCTCTTGACCAGGCAGCCTCAGTGGGAGCCAGCTCTGGCTGCAGCCCCAGCGGGGCCCCCAGGACAAGGCCCAGCAATTGAGAGGCCAATGGAAGCACTGGGCAGCAGCAGAACCCTCAGCAGAGTTATTTGGACAATCATGGACTGGCCACAACCCCACTGCAGCCTCAATGGGAATGTTCCTTGACAACGTTAGACTTTCAAAAGAAGCTGTTTGTGGGGGAGAGCAACAAAACACTCACTGTTTTCTGTTCCAGGAATACCCGATTCCAAAGCAGCACAACATGAAGACAAGCTCCAAACAAAGGACGCCTGGCAGTAACCCCAGCCAGCAGCCGGTTCCCTGACAGAAACCCCTTCCGAGGCCATCCTGGGCATTGGGAACAGGTCTTGTGGTGCCGGCTGCATCTGTGGGAGCGATGGGGAGCGTGAGCCCGTGCTGTGCTGCACTGCTGAGCTGGCAGCACGGTGGATACGGGCAGGACGTTCTCTGTTTCCCCCAGAGCTGGGGCCTGCAGGCACCTTGCCGGCCCTTGGCACAGGCTGTGCCAGCCAACAAAGCCCAGCAGGCCGGGAGGAGAGCCCGGGGGCAGCGCAGCTGCTTGGGCAGTGGCTGCTGCCAGGGACACGGGCCAAAGCCATCCCTGAGCAGCCACTGCCAGCCCTGGCCCTCCCTGCCCCGTCACAGCTCCCCCAGCCCCAGGGGACAGGCTCAGGCCCTGTCAGGACCCAGCGCAGCCCCTGCCCAGTCGGGAGCCAGGGCTGGCTCTGGCCCTGGGCTGGCGGCTGGGCTCCCGCTCGGGGCTGCTCCTGTGCCTTGGGCCTCTGGGCACTCAGGGCCAGCTCAGCAGCAGCTGCAGCGCCAGGGACGTTGCTGCACCAGTCCCGTTTCCCCGGGGCTCTGAACCAGCTCCAGAGGCCTGGAAGCCGAGGCGCCTCCAGCTGTGGCTGCTGCCGGGCCGGGCAAGGGCAGGCCCTGGGGGAAGAGCTGCTGCCACACAGCCCCGGCCAGGGCTGAGCCTGGCACAGCAATTACCTGCTGTGCCTGTGCCCGTGTCTGGCATCGCCTTCCTTTCTGCTGCAGGGGCTGCCAATGAGCCACTGCTTCTCCCTGGGTGTTCCTCCTTCTGCACAGCCTTTTGGTCCATCACTTGAAAAAGGAAAAAAGGGACAACTGGATCAAATGGAAACATTCCCCACTGGGGATGTGTCATCTTCATGAGGCAATGCTTGTCAAAGTCACAGGTAAAGATCAGGAAAAATCCCAGGTAATTGGGGCTGGGCCAGTGCACTCCCTTGAGAAAACAGCTGCATCTCCTGATCTTCGCAGAGACTGGGAAATGGCAGGGGATCTCAGGCCCACAGTACAGTTGGGGCACCCTATCAGCTAATGCCAAATTCCATCCTGCAGAGGCTGGGCAGAAGCTGCAGCCAGGCCAGGTTGGGAAACAGCCCTGCAGGGCGTGAAAGCAGCAGCGGGGCAGCGAGGCTGCCATGGATCCCTTCCTGCTGTGCCGGGCACGGCGTGTCCAGATGTGCAGCCAAAGCCCCTGGCTGCTGAGTGCCAGGGGAAGCATGAGGGAAAGGCACCCACCTTGTCCTCCGGGTGCTTCCTTCTGTGTTTGTGTCAGGAATTCATCTGACTCATGAGACATTTTGGCTGCAGTATCTTGGGTCTTTCCTTTTGGAGGACCTTAAGAGAAAGTAGTTCCATTTCCCAGGAATGCATCCCACAAAAGCAGGGCTCAGCCTGTGGGGTCAGCAGGGACACACTACTCACCCCTGCCATGGGAGCTGGGTTGGGGCCAAGCATCCAGCCCTGGAGCTGGAGAAGTCCTCCCTGCAGACACACCTGTAACTCAACAGCCACAGAAGCTTCTGCCATCTCTGCTGATCTGCACGGGCACCACTGAGCCGCAGCAGCGGTGAGGGGATTGTGCAGGCCGAGGGCACACACGTGCATGGTTCTGTGCTGGCACCTGCAGCGCTGCCTCCCTGGCCCATCTTTGGGCTCTGAGCTGGCAGCTCTCCCAGGGGAAAGGCCTTGACCTACCCTCAGCATCTCCCAGAGGCTCAGTCTTGGATGTGGGACCTTCACCGGCAGGTTCAGCTGCAAAGAAAGGCAGGACAGAAGAGCTCCTGTGGCACTGCAGGAGATCCTCAGGCTGCCCACAAGGCTCAGCCCCGGGGCACAGCCCTGGGCCCGGCCCCTTCCCTCTCTGCTCTTCTCTGTGGCTGCACAGAGCACACGGAAGGACACACTGGCATTGCACACGGGAGGAAGACTGAAAGATCAATGCTCCTTCCTCCCAATGACAGCGATCCTGTGGGATCCCTCAGGACTCCAGAAGGGAGCAGGGCAAGATTTTCAGAATCCTTCAGCCCTTAAATAATGTTAAGGGAAATGGCTTATGAGTGAGCTCTTGTCACATTGACACTGATTATTCTGTCAAGAAAGGCACACGGAGGAATAACCTCCAGCATCCTCCAGGAATTTCAAGCCATTTTCCAGCAGGGCTTCAAAAAAATCCAACTCATGATTCCAGTCTAGAAGGGAGCAGAGATCAGAATGATCTCAGTGGCATTCTGGGATCCACTTCTGCCACAGAGAACTGGGCACTGCCAGGGAGTCGGCTAAGGCCATGGGAGCCAGATGTGAATAGACATGGCCAAAGCTGCCCAGGGGCCTGGGGAGCTCTGGGCTGGCTCCTGGTCACTCTCCACACTCTTTCCCTGCCCTCAGCAACATCCCTGGGAGGGGTGGCTGGAGTAGCCCAGGGCCCCGGGGCTCTCTCCCTCACACACAGAGGAAATCCTCCCTAAAGCACGGGGGCAAACTGCAGCAGGCAGTGCCACCGCTATCCCTCCATCCCTCCCTCTGTCCCTCCTGCCCTCCTTCTGCGGCGACATCTCCCAGATCCAAGGGCAAACAGCCAGGCCCTCTCAGGACACACTGGAGCCTTGCTCTCCCCCTCTGTCCTTTCCCCACCGTGGGCACCCTGTGCAGTCACTGCCAGGTTTCAGGACATGTCTCCCATGGAGGGTCCCCAGCAGGACTGCTCAGGACCCGAGTGCCCTGAGCCTGCTCGGGATAATTCCCCTGGGCTGTGCTGCTCTAGTCCAGGCTGTGCCCGCACTGCCAAGCAGCAGAGAGGGCAGCTCAAGCCTCAGCAGGGCTCAGGCGCAGAGGCACAGCAATTACCTCCTGTGCCTGTGCCTGGCATGGCCTCTCTTCCTGCAGCAGAGGCTGGCACAGAACCACTGCTTCCTCCGGCAAATGCTTCCTTCTACACAGGCTCAAAATCCAATTCTGGAGAAAGGAAAGGCACAGCTGGATCAGGTGGAGTTGTTTCCATTTGGGAGGTGACAACCTCAGGAGGCAATAATTATCAAAAAAATTTATAAGGATCAGGAAAGGTCCACGGTCTTGGGTCTGGGCCAGAGCACTTCCTCCTCCAAATAGCTGTGTCTCCTGATCTGCTCAGAGACTGGGAAATCGCAGGAGATCTCAGGCCCATGGTGCAGTTTGGGCTGCCTGTCAGCTGATGCCCAATGCCTTCCTACAGAGGCTGGGCAGAAGCTGCAGCCAGGCCAGACTGGGAAACAGCCCTGCAGGGCGTGAAAGCAGCAGCGGGGCAGCGAGGCTGCCATGGATCCCTTCCTGCTGTGCCGGGCACGGCGTGTCCAGATGTGCTGCCAAAGCCCCAGGCTGCTGACTCCCAGGGGAAGCATGTGGGAAATCCCCCCACCTTGTCTTCTCTGCAGCATTTCCTTCAGCATTTGCCACATGATTTCAAATGGGTTCTGGAATTTCTTGTCTGCCATGCCTTTGGTCTCTTCTGGTGGAGGACCTTAAGAGAAAGTAGTTCCATTTCCCAGGAATGGATCCCACAAAAGCAGGGCTCAGCCTGTGGGTCAGCAGGGACACACTACTCACCCCTGAGATGGGAGCTGGGCTTGAGTGCAGCATCCAAGGTAGCAGCTGGAGAAGCTGGAGAAGTCTTCCCTGTAGACACATCTGTAACACAACAGCCCCAGCAGCTTCTGTCACCTGGTTCCTGCCCGCTTGTCTACAATTCTTCCTTGGTGGCACACTTAGAACATACCTGTAGGAGGCTGCAAGGGCTTCAAAACTTTATTCGTCCAAGCTGATGGAGAAGCCTTCCCAACACCCTCATCTAGAATGGAGCACAGATGAGAATACTTTCCAGGGTGTGCTGGGATCCCCTTCTGCCACAGAGAACTGGGCACTGCCAGGGAGTCGGGTAAGGCTATGGGAGCCAGATGTGAATAGACATGGCCAAAGCTGCCCAGGGGCCTGGGGAGCTCTGGGCTGGCTGCTGGCCACTCTCCACACACTTTCCCTGCCCTCAGCAACATCCCAGGGAGGGGCGGCTGAAGCACCGCAGGGCCCTGGGGTTCTCTCTTCACATACAAAAGAAATCCTCCCTAAAGCCCAGGGGAAAACTTGAGCAGGCAGTGCCACAGCTATCCCTCCCTCCCTCCCTCCCTCCTGCCCTCCTTCTGCGGCGACAGCTCCCAGATCCCAAGGGCAAACAGCCAGGCCCTCTCAGGACACACTGGAGCCTTGCTCTCCCCCTCTGTCCTTTCCCCACTGTGGGCACCCTGTGCAGTCACTGCCAGGTTTCAGGATATGTCTCCCCCAGAGGGACCCCAGCAGGACTGCTCAGTGCCCGAGTACCCTGAGCCTGCTCAGGATAATTCCCCTGGGCTGTGCCGCTCTAGTCCAGGCTGTGCCCGCACTGCCAAGCAGCAGAGAGGGCAGCTCAAGCCTCAGCAGGGCTCAGGCCCAGAGGCACAGCAATTACCTCCTGTGCCTGTGCCTGGCATGGCCTCCCTTCCTGCAGCAGAGGCTGGCACAGAACCACTGCTTCCTCCTGGAAGTGCTTCCTTCTGCACAGGCTCTCCTTTCATTTCTGGAGAATGGAGAAGAGACAGCTGGATCAGATGGAAACATTCCTGACTGGCAATGGGGATGGGGACAATTTCAGGAGGCATCACTTGTGAAAGGAATGGATAAGGATCAGAAAACACCCAGGATTTTGGGACAACCCAAGGCTGCTTCCTTCCCCAAACAGCCCCAACATCTGATCTGCCTGGACACCAGGAAATTGCAGGGCATCTGAGGGTGGGCATGGCCTGTGGTGCAATTGGGGCTATCTGACAGCTGATGCCAAATGCCTTCCTGCAGAGGCTGGGCAGAAGCTGCAGCCAGGCCAGGCTGGGAAACAGCCCTGCAGGGTGTGAAAGCAGCAGCGGGGCAGCGAGGCTGCCAGGGATCCCTTCCCGCTGCGCCGGGCACGGCGTGTCCAGATGTGCAGCCAAAGCCCCCGGCTGCTGAGTCCCAGGGGAAGCATGAGGCAAATGCACCCACCTTGCCTTCTCTGCAGACATTCCTTCAGCATTTGCCACATGACTTCTAATGGGTCCTGGAATTTCTTGCCTGCCATGCCTTTGGTCTCTCCTGTCGTAGGACCTTAAGAGAAAGTAGTTTCATTTCCCAGGAATGGATCCCACAAAAGCAGGGCTCAGCCTGTGGGGTCAGCAGGGACACACTGCTCACCCCTGTGATGGGAGCTCGGCTTGAGTGCAGCATCCAAGGTAGGAGTTGGTGAGGTCGTCCCTGCAGACACATCTGTAACAAAACAGCCACAGAAGCTTCTGTCACCTGGTCCTGACCAGTCATTCAAACATTACGCCTTGGTGGGACTGTGAGAACATACCTGCAGAATGCTCAGACGGCTTCACAACTTCAGAGCGCCAGGCTAATGGAGAATCCTTCCCAGCATCCCAGTCTGGAAGCAAACCAAGATGAGAACTGTTTCCATTGTGTGCTAGGGCTGGCTCTGGCCCTGGGCTGGCGGCAGGGCTCCCGCTCGGGGCTGCTCCTGTGCCTTGGGCCTCTGGGCACTCAGGGCCAGCTCCGCAGCAGCTGCAGCGCCAGGGACGTTGCTGCACCAGTCCCGTTTCCCCGGGGCTCTGAACCAGCTCCAGAGGCCTGGAAGCCGAGGCGCCTCCAGCTTTGGCTGCTGCCGGGCCGGGCAAGGGCAGGCCCTGGGAGAAGAGCTGCTGCCACACAGCCCTGGCCAGGGCTGAGCCCGGCACAGCAATTACCTGCTGTGCCTGTGCCCGTGTCTGGAATCGCCTTCCTTCCTGCAACAGGGGCTGGCACCAAAGATGGAGTGCTTCCTTTAAGAAATGCCAACTTCCACTGAAGCACTATGTCCAGCTCTTGAGAAAGGAAGGGAGACAGCTGCATCAGATGGGGCTGTTTCCCACTTGGGCGGTGGTAATATTTGTGAAATTTACGGAGCAGGAAAATGGCCAGGTTACAGTGGCATGATGAGAGCACTTCCACCTCCTAACAGACACCCTTTTCCTAATCTGCAGGGCTGGATATTGTGGGGGATCTCAGGGTGTGTTGCAGTTTGGGCTGCCTGTCAGCTGATGCCAAACGCTTTCCTACAGAGGCTGGGCAGAAGCTGCAGCCAGGCCAGACTGGGAAACAGCCCTGCAGGGCGTGAATGCAGCAGCGGGGCAGCGAGGCTGCCATGGATCCCTTCCTGCTGTGCCGGGCATGGCGTGTCCAGATGTGCAGCCAAAGCCCCCGGCTGCTGAGTCCCAGGGGAAGCATGAGGGAAATGCACCCACCTTGTCTTGTCTGCAGGGCTTCCTTCAGCTCTTGCCTCATCTGTTTGGATGGTTCCAGGGATATCTTATCTGTTGTATCTTGGATTTTCCCTGTTGGCGTACCTTAGAGAAAAATATTTCCATTTCCCAGGAATGGATCCCAGAAAAGCAGGGTTCAGCCTGTGGGGTCAGCTGGGACACACTACTCACCCCTGAGATGGGAGCTGGGCTTGAGTGCAGCATCCAAGGTAGCAGCTGGAGAAGCTGGAGAAGTCTTCCCTGTAGACACATCTGTAACACAACAGCCACAGAAGCTTCTGTCACCTGGTTCCTGCCCTCTTGTCTACAATTCTTCCTTGGTGGCACGCTGACAACATACCTGCAGGAGGCTCCAAGGGCTTCAAAACTTTATTCATCCAAGCTGATGGAGAAGCCCTCCCAGACACCTCATCTAGAATGGAGCACAGATGAGAACATTTTCCAGGGTGTGCTGGGATCCCCTTCTGCCACAGAGAGCTGGACACTGCCAGGGGGTCGGGTAAGGCCGTGGGAGCCAGATGTGAATAGACATGGCCGAAGGTGCACAGGGGCCTGGGGAGCTCTGGGCTGGCTCCTGGTCACTCTCCACACTCTTTCCCTGCCCTCAGCAACATCCCAGGGAGAGGTGGCTGGAGCAGCGCAGGGCCCCGGGGTTCTCTCCCTCAGACACAGGGGAAATCCTCTCTAAAACCCCGGGGAAAACTGCAGCAGGCAGTGACACAGGTATCCATCCCTCCCTCCCTCTGTCCCTCCTGCCCTCCTTCTGTGGCGACAGCTCCCAGATCCCAAGGGCAAACAGCCAGGCCCTCTCAGGACACACTGGAGCCTTGCTCTCCCCCTCTGTCCTTTCCCCACCGTGGGCACCCCGTGCAGTCGCTCCCAGGTTTCAGGAAGTGTCTCCCATGGAGGGACCCCAGCAGGACTGCTCAGTGCCCGAGTGCCCTGAGCCTGCTCGGGATAATTCCCCTGGGCTGTGCCGCTCTAGTCCAGGCTGTGCCCGCACTGCCAAGCAGCAGAGAGGGCAGCTCAAGCCTCAGCAGGGCTCAGGCCCAGAGGCACAGCAATTACCTCCTGTGCCTGTGCCTGGCATGGCCTCGCTTCCTTCAGCAGAGGCTGGCACGGAACCACTGCTTTCTCCGGGAAATGCTTCCATCTGCACAGGCTCTCCTTTCATTTCTGGAGAATGAAAAAAAGACAGCTGGATCAGATGGAAACATTCCTCATTGGGAATGGGCCATGGATCCCATCCCGCTGTGCCGGGAACCATGCGTTCAGATGTGCAGCCAAAGCCCCCGGCTGCTGTGTCCCAGGGGAAGCATGAGGCAAATGCACCCACCTTGTCCTTCCTGCAGCATTTTCTTCAGCACTTGCCTCGTCTGTTTGGATGGTTCCAGGGATATCTTCTCTGTTGTGTCTTGCATCTTCCTCTTCGGAGGAACTTAGAGAAAAATATTTCCATTTCCCAGGAATGCATCCCACAAAAGCAGGGCTCAACTTGTGGGGTCAGCAGGGACACACTACTCACCCCTGCCATGGGGGCTGGTCTTGTTGGCAATAACCACCAAAGGACGTATGAATCTCCTCCCTGCAGACACACCTGTAACTCAAAAGCCACAGAAGCTTCTGCCATCTCTGCTGATCTGCACGGGCACCACTGAGCCGCAGGAGCGGTGAGGGGATCGTGCAGGGCGCGGGCATACACGTGCATGGTTCTGTGCTGGCACCTGCAGCGCTGCCTCCCTGGCCCAGCTTTGGCCTCTGAGCTGGCAGCTCTCCCAGGGGAAAGGCCTTGACCTACCCTCAGCATCTCCCAGAGCCTCAGTCCTGGATGTGGGGCCTTCACCAGCAGGTTCAGCTGCAAAGAAAGGCAGGACAGAAGAGCTCCTGTGGCACTGCAGGAGATCCTCAGGCTGCCCACAAGGCTCAGCCCCGGGGCAGAGCTCTGGGCCCGGCCTCTTCCCTCTCTGCTCTTCTCTGTAACTGCACAGAGCACACGAAAGGACACACTGGCATTGCACACGGGAGGAAGATTGAAAGCTAAATGCTCCTTCCTCCCAATGACAGTGATCCTGTGGGAGCCCTCAGGGCTCCAGAAGGGAACAGGGCAAGGTTTCCAGATTCTTTCAACCTTAAGATTATGTTAAGGGAAATGGTTTGTAAGTGAGCTTTTGTTGCATTAACCCTGATTATTCACTCAGGAAAGACAGAATGAAAACTTGCCTCCAGCATCCTCCAGGAACTTCAAACCATGCTTCATCAGGACTTCCTGAAAACCCATGTCACGATTCCAGTCTAGAAGGGAGCACAGATCAGAACCATTTCCATGGTGTGCTGGGATCCCCTTCTGCCACAGGAGACTGGGCAATGCAGGGGTGTTGGGTAAGGCTGTGGGAGCCAGATGTGAATGGAGATGGCCAAAGCTGCACAGGGGCCTGGGGAGCTCTGGGCTGGCTCCTGGTCACTCTCCAACCTCTTTGCAGACCCTTTGCAACATCTCTGGAGGGGTGGCTGGAGTAGCCTAGGGCCCGTGGGGTCTCTCTCACTCCCACAGAGGAAACCCTCCCTAAAGCCCCAGGCAAAACCATCCCCAGCGCTTCCCGGGGAGCAGGGAGCGCTGTCCCGGGAAAGGGCAGCCAGGCTGCCGGCTCACCTGCTCGCCGCGCTTGCAGCGGAGCAGCCTGGGCAGCCCTGGCAGGCAGGGCCACGGCCAGGAGCAGCAGGAGTAGGAGGCGCAGAGCAAGGGCCATGGTGCCTTGTCCTCCGCCAGTCCCGCAGCTCTTGCTGCCACCGCTGTCCCGACACCGCTGTCCCAACATCAGCACCGCTGCTGCCACCGCCGCTGCTGCCGCAACAGTTGTGCTCAGGGACTGACTGCTGGCTCCCTGTGCTGCTGTGCAACCACGGGGCTCTGGCACCTCTGTGACCTCAGGGCCTGCTGAGAGCTCAGCCTGCTGTGACCCCAGAGCCCTGCTGTGACCTCATGGCCTCAGCTGTACCCCCAGAGTGTGCGCCTGTCTGCATGAATGGACTGCCCTGACTGTAAATGTTTTGCTTCATCAAAGGGCCATTGCTCAGCAAAACCTTTCTTTTGCCTGCTGACATTGCTGGTCAGGCTGCATCCCTCAAGATGCTCTTGATTGTTGCAGTTCAAATTTATTTTATTGATTCCATTTCAAGTCTTGTTTAAGGGCTCTGTTGTGCCCCCATGTTTTTCCTGAGTTGGTTCACCTGTGGGTTTTACCCTCCCTCCAAACTGTCCCTCGTGCCCTTCCCCACCCCTTGTTCCAGCTCTTTCCCTGCCTCTCAAGGCAACCCAGCCCCTTGGTTCCCCAACCTTTGGGCAATCCCTGACTGCAACTCCCCTTTGGAATTCCCCTACTCCTGGAAGCCCCATTGGCCCTTGTGACCCATCCTCTCCACCCTCCTACCCCAATTGGCCCCAGACACTTGATGTAATCCCCTCACTCCTCTCCTGAGCATTCCCTATTGGTTCATTGTTTGCATCCACGCCATGACTTGTATGTGTACAAAACCCCTTGGGCAGTACAGCTAGGGGCTTTTCATCCTGTTCTCTTCACCTGGACTAAGCTGTTCCTTGCGGAACCTGAAGATGGGACGCCTCCTCCTTTCTCCTGTGCCTCGTCCCTGTCGTGACTTGTGTCTGGCACTGGAGAGCAAGTGGCACTAAAGGCTCTGCCTCTGGTAAATGCCCATAGCGAGGCAGTTCCCGACTCCTGCCGTAGTGCCGGAGTTGTAAGAGCTAGCCCAGGTTCCAGCACTCACTTCACTAATGTACCGAATGCCCCTTCTTCAGTGCCTGCTCTGGTGCTCTGCCAGCTCACACAGCAGAGTGTGATTCACATACTGCAGCCCAGAGTTAGGTTGTTGCAACATTGAAATGGGTGTGGTTGGCAGGATGGCTGGGCATAAATCACTACAGAACTAAAGCAAATGTGTGCACTGTCCCAGGCTGGACTTGAATAGGCACAGGAATTGTGGAAAGATGAGGACAGGATAGCAGAGAACAATGGAAACACCAGCTGAAAAGGAGGACATGCTAAAGGAGTTATTTGTGCACATTTGGGGGTATATTTTCCTTGGGTGCAAAGCAAAATCAAAAGCTTCTAAATGCCCAAAAGATGAGAACTGTGTGTGGTAAATAGATATGATTCATGCTGACAAAATTGAAACAGTAATCAATATTGATAATTAATATTTGGAAATAAAAAACCAGTTAAAGGAGTCATGCCAAGCAAGAAAGGGAGAGGAGGGGTCCACCCCCAACCTTCTCCTGCAGATGTTCAGAACAGGAGGAAGCAAGAGATAACTATGACTAAATTTCGTTGGAAGAGAGGAGAATTTGGTTGGACACCAGGCAAATGTTGATTATATGAGATTCACTGCTTTAATGTTAGAACACAGTATTAGCTTATACTGTAGCAGCTTGGTGCGCATGTGTAATCCAAAAGGTGAACTCCAGGACATGGAGGAAGAGGAGAGGCCTTCCTCAAAGAAGATCCCCAAAGAGTGGTACAACTTACTTAAAGAAGTGTGGAGCATGCGTGGGGAAGGTGATGATGAGGGCAGTGATACAAGTGTGACGAATCGAAAATGGGAGGAGATGGTAATGACATACAGCATAAAAAGGGGAATTTGGGCTTGACACGCTAGTACGTGAGGTGACGGGGGTCCAAAAGCCCTGCACCCCTACCCCACGCATACCCCGCGAGGTTATTTTTGCTTATACGCTATTATCAGAAACAAATTATTCATAATTTAAAGCAAATTATATTGTCAATATTTTGAGTGTATTCAATTGTATATATATTAAGCTACATAATTAAAATTGCTGTTACATTTCATTTTGTTTGGGTTTGTTCTTTCGGTTTTTTTGATTGGATAATTGGGCAAATATAACATGTGGAATGTCCTCCACAGCAGAGTGTCAGACCTCTGGATCTTTTTAAACAATTTTATCAAGGTGGAGCTGTGGCGGCTTCAGCTGGTGCCTCTGGGGGACCTTGAACAAAGAACCCCTGAGCTTTTCTACCCTCCCAGGTGAAGTGTGATAATCTCAGGTCTTCCTTCTGTGTCCGAGTGCCGGGCCACTGGCTGGCACCACAGGTCCCCAGACCCTCTGCTGAGGCATCCCTCTCCTACAGTCAAGTTTAGTCTGTCACATTTGGCTTTTCTCTCTGATCCACCACCAGGACCAAAGATCACATGGTCCTGAGGATGTAAAAATGCCTGTTCCTTCTGGAACATTGCTGTTGTGTGACAGCCGTGCAGGCAGAGCGGGCAGCTGTAGGGATACTGACTCGTTTCCCTGGACCCAGCCGTGCTGCATCCATCGAGCTGCTGGGTGTTGGTGCTCGCTGGGACGCGGCCCGGCCCGGCACCACGGGAGTTAGGAAGGGTCTTGAAGGAATCCCCACGCATTAAAGCACACGATTTAGCCTGGGATTTTAAGTTGTTTCTCAGTTAACCTTGTAAAAGGCCAAAACAAGTCTCCTATGAATTCTGTCCCTGTCAAGTTCAGTTCTGCCCCGAAAGCCCCTCAGCATTCTCAGGGCAGTGGCAGGAGCCGGGTGCTGGCCCGGAGCCCCGCTGGCCGGGGAGAGCACGGCCCAGAGCGAGCCCCTGCTGCCCGGGATGGCCACAGGCCCGGGGGAGCCGGGCGGGCAACGCCAGGGCCCTGTCCAGGGCTCCTGGGGCTCCTCTGGCACCTGTTCCGTCCCCTCGGGCGCTGAGCGGTGCCCGTCCCGCGGGGCTGTCTGTGCCCGGCCCCAAAAGAGGCAGGGCCGGGGCTGTGGCCCCTGGGCTGGCGGTGCCGCCTGCCCGGCGCTCAGCACCGCCCGTGCCGTGCCGGTGCAGCGTGACCCGGCGGGGCAGCTCCGCCTCGGCGCCTCGCCACCGCCATCCCGGCACGGCGGCTGGCCCTGGGCCGCGGCAGCCCCGAGCCGCACGGGCCCGGGAGGGACTGCCGGAGGTCCCTGTCCCCTGCGTGCCTCAGCAGACACTCCAGCCCCACTGCGTGCAGCAGGAGGGACACAAAGCACCTGCACGCTTACGAGAGTCCACAGCCCTTTCTACATGTGAAATGAGACCCCAGAACCCCGACATGTGCCTCAGGAGAGATCCCAGCACCCTGCACACCTTGGGAGAGATCCCAAACCCTCTGCATGCCTCACACAGGATTCCAAATCCCTTGCATGACTTGAAGTGGACCCCAGTGCCCTCCATGCCTCAGAGGAAACCTAAAATATCCCTGGGTGTGCCACGAGGGACCCCAGCCCCTCATGCACCTTAGGGGGACTCCAAAGCCCCCACGTGCCTTACAGGGAAGTCCAGGCCAGCTACGCCGAGTGTTTCGACCTGGAAATCAAGCCTGGTTGCACCTGGGTTGTTGTGTCTCTGGGGCTGCTCACCAGCCCTGTCGAACCCCATGGCCACCCAGCCCTTCCCTTCCCTTCCCTTCCCTTCCCTTCCCTTCCCTTCCCTTCCCTTCCCTTCCCTTCCCTTCCCTTCCCTTCCCTTCCCTTCCCTTCCCTTCCCTTCCCTTCCCTTCCCTTCCCTTCCCTTCCCTTCCCTTCCCTTCCCTTCCCTTCCCTTCCCTTCCCTTCCCTTCCCTTCCCTTCCCTTCCTTCTGGCCCTGGCTGAGAGCAGCAGACCCTGTGCAGCACCCTGCATTGGTGATGGCCCATCAATTAGGTCCTATCAAGTGTGTGTTAATTAGGGAGGAGCTTTGTTTTGCCTGCTGACATTGCTGGTCAGGCTGTGTCCCTGGAGATACTCTTGATGGCTTCCCTCTTTTCCTGGCCATGGCACTGGAGGAGGTGTGGGCCCAGATGATCCCACGGAAGGAAATGTCCCTCAGCCCAGGGACGCTCAGCATGGGCTGCCCCATCCCCTCGAGGCCCCACCGCTGGTCACAGTGAAGCCATCTGCAGAATAAATAGACTCCACTGTCGCCCTGGTTTTTAATGTTCTTCTAAGCCTTCTGATGTTTACATTCTTGTAGCAAACTTTCCCAAACACTTTATGTAAATAACTTATTGTTTTGCATTCTTTTCTGCAGAGGAGAAATTTGATGGACTGTTGGTTTGTCCAGTGTCATTGGAGAGGTGGCACTTTCACCCTCCAATCCACTGTCACTTTTGGAAATCTGTAAATGTTGGAGTCAGAAATTCAACTGCCTTCTTTTTTACCTTGGAGAGATGCGTGTCTGCGTTGTTTTATTTCATGTCCTACAGCGGCACTCCACAACCTGATGTAGTTGTGAAGTGGGTATGCATGTCAGGGCCTGGCACAGGCGAGATGGCTCTCGTGAAAACTTGTGCCCCGAGCCCTGGACTGAGCCACATCTTTGTTCACAAACATGTTCCATATGCAATACCTTACACAATCTCGTCATGCACATTCAACCCCTGGCCCCGCCTGTCCTCCCCTCACATGGCGATGAGATCCACGCCCTTCTGGGCACGCGTTGTTTCCTGTGGTGGTCACACTGGGGTCTTTGGTGGTCTCTGAGGTCGAAGGCTGTGGTCTTCCTCATGACTGAACTTTTGAACTTTTCTCCTTTGTGCATGCACTGTGGTCCCCTGGTGCTTATCTGAGTAGGTCTGTTGGCTTGGATCAGCTTGGAGACAGAGGAGCACCTTAGTCTAGGCTACCTGCATTTCCTGGTCTTCTCCTGGCCTTATGAGTAAAACAGTTATCTGTAGCTATGATATTTTATTAAAAATCCTTTCCTGGGATTTTTCCCCTCCTGAGGAGCTGAGGGCCTCAGGAAAGAAATGTAAACAATAACTGTCTGCTGCTGTGGAATGCAACAGGTGCATCTTCCATTGGTCCATGTGGATTGTTTTCACTTGATGACCAATCATAGCCAACTGTGTTGAGCCTGTGAGCGGCCCAAAACCTCCATTTCAACAGCAGCCCCGGCCTGGCTTCTGCCTGCCCACACCGTGGGCATCCACAGCTCCTCCTGGGCATGGAGCTCAGTCAGTGCTGGTGCTGGGTGGGCTTTGCTGCTGCTGCCACCTGGACACTGGGGTGACCGCTTGTCCTGGGTTGCAGTGTAAAGATGTATTCTAATGCCATCCTCAAGAGCTACTGAAACCAGGAGGGGCATTGTTTCTTCCTCATCTCCTGTTAACGGGCCCATCAATGTCTTGCCACATGACTCAGAGATAACTCCCTCCCAGAGCCATTTCTGTTTCATGGCTAATCAAGGACCCACAGCATGAGGCAGAATGATATCAGCCCACTGTGAGATGCTCTGCCCATGGGGGAGGAGCTAAGCATCCCCAGCTGGATATAATCTGGGTTTTGGGACACAACAAGCAGTCTTTCCACTGGATTCCCAGAGGAACTGCCGCCCTTACCCACTGCTTTTCCAGAGGATGAGAGCTACCAGATTGTTTCTACAGGATCACCACTTCCACAAGGCCATTTCAGCTGGACTGCTACCACCACCCTAACTAGCAGGGTGTCAGGCTGTATTCTGAGCCTGTCAGTGGTTTTTCTTTTGTATTATTGCATGTATTTTGGTTTTTTTTCCCCTTTTCCTAATAAATTGTATTTCTAACTTGGAGTCTCTCACTGGTTTTGCTTTCAAACCACAACACAGATCCTTCTCTTTATTTCAACAGAGGAATGGGCCATTGCCTACTCTGCAAGCGGGGGGGGGAGGGTGGGGTGTCACCTTCAGTGCTGCTTAGAGGGCAAGGCCAGGGGGCTCAGGGGCAGAGGAAGGGATGTGTTGGTCTCAGGAGGGGCTGCAAGGTGCTGGGCTGGTCCTGGGGTCCCTAGAGGAACTCGGGTTGGCTGGGATGGGACAGACGGAGAGAAAAAAGGGATGAAGGCAGCTTGGGGAGGCCCATGGGGAGAGCAGGTGGCAGTGGGATCTACAGGGTCAAAGGAGGTTCCCTTGTAGTTGGTTGTTCTGGGGTCCTCTTCACAGAAGACTTGAGAGGGCTGTCCAGGCCGTTCCTGCTGCTGGAGGAGCTGCTCACGCTGTCTGGCTGTGAGGTGCAGCCACCGTCTTCCAACTTCTGTCCCGAGGTGCTCCTGTGCAGAGAGGAGGTGGCTGAGGCCCCAGCTGCCAGTGGCGCACAGGGACCCTCGTGCACAGCAGGGCCCAGAGCTGGCAAGGCTCCCCAGCACGGCTGGAGCTGCTGGCACAGCTGGGCCCAGCTGGACAGCTGCCCCTCAAGGCCCCGGCCAGCAGGGCACGGCTCTGGGCAGGGTCCCTGGCCAGGAGCGGGCCCCAGAGCGCCTCTGCCTTTCAAGGGCAATCTCGGCCCTGCTCTTTCTCCTCCCCACCTCCCTCTGCCTCTGCCCTGTGCCCCTGGGGCTGCTCTTGGCCAGGCAGACTCAGTGGGAGCCAGCTCTGGCTGCAGCTCCAGCGGGGCCCCCAGGACAAGGCCCAGCAATTGAGAGGCCAATGGAAGCACTGGGCAGCAGCAGAACCCTCAGCAGAGTTATTTGGACAATCATGGACTGGCCACAAACCCACTGCAGTCTCAATGGGAGTGTTCCTTGACAACGTTAGACTTTCAAAAGAAGCTGTTTGTGGGGGAGAGCAACAAAACACTCACTGTTTTCTGTTCCAGGAATACCCGATTCCAAAGCAGCACAACATGAAAACAAGCTCCAAACAAAGGACGCCTGGCAGTAACCCCAGCCAGCAGCCGGTTCCCTGACAGAAACCCCTTCTGAGGCCATCCTGGGCATTGGGAACAGGTCTTGTGGTGCCGGCTGCATCTGTGGGAGCGATGGGGAGCGTGAGCCCGTGCTGTGCTGCACTGCTGAGCTGGCAGCACGGTGGATACGGGCAGGACGTTCTCTGTTTCCCCCAGAGCTGGGGCCTGCAGGCACCTTGCTGGCCCTTGGCACAGGCTGTGCCAGCCAACAAAGCCCAGCAGGCCGGGAGGAGAGCCCGGGGGCAGCGCAGCTGCTTGGGCAGTGGCTGCTGCCAGGGACACGGGCCAAAGCCATCCCTGAGCAGCCACTGCCACCCCTGGCCCTCCCTGCCCCGTGACAGCTCCCCCAGCCCCAGGGGACAGGCTCAGGCCCTGTCAGGACCCAGCGCAGCCCCTGCCCAGTCGGGAGCCAGGGCTGGCTCTGGCCTGGGCTGGTGGCAGGGCTCCCGCTCGGGGCTGCTCCTGTGCCTTGGGCCTCTGGGTACTCAGGGCCAGCTCCGCAGCAGCGGCAGCGCCAGGGACGTTGCTGCACCAGTCCAGTTTCCCCGGGGCTCTGAACCAGCTCCAGAGGCCTGGAAGCCGAGGCGCCTCCAGCTTTGGCTGCTGCCGGGCCGGGCAAGGGCAGGCCCTGGGGGAAGAGCTGCTGCCACACAGCCCCGGCCAGGCCTGAGCCCGGCACAGCAATTACCTGCTTTGCCTGTGCCCGTGTCTGGAATCGCAGAATTCCTTCCTGCAGCAGGGGCTGCCAATGAGCCACTGCTTCTCCCTGGGTGTTCCTCCTTCTGCACAGCCTTTTGGTCCATCACTTGAAAAAGGAAAAAAGGGACAACTGGATCAAATGGAAACATTCCCCACTGGGGATGTGTCATCTTCATGAGGCAATGCTTGTCAAAGTCACAGGTAAAGATCAGGAAAAATCCCAGGTAATTGGGGCTGGGCCAGTGTACTGCCTTGAGAAAACAGCTGCATCTCCTGATCTTCTCAGAGACTGGGAAATGGCAGGGGATCTCAGGCCCACAGTACAGTTGGGGCACCCTATCAGCTAATGCCAAATTCCATCCTGCAGAGGCTGGGCAGAAGCTGCAGCCAGGCCAGGTTGGGAAACAGCCCTGCAGGGCGTGAAAGCAGCAGCGGGGCAGCGAGGCTGCCATGGATCCCTTCCTGCTGTGCCGGGCATGGCGTTTCCAGGTGTGCAGCCAAAGCCCCCGGCTGCTGAGTCCCAGGGGAAGCATGAGGGAAATGCACCCACCTTGTCCTCCGGGTGCTTCCTTCTGTGTTTGTGTCAGGAATTCATCTGACTCATGAGACATTTTGGCTGCAGTATCTTGGGTCTTTCCTTTTGGAGGACCTTAAGAGAAAGTAGTTCCATTTCCCAGGAATGCATCCCACAAAAGCAGGGCTCAGCCTGTGGGGTCAGCAGGGACACACTACTCACCCCTGCCATGGGAGCTGGGTTGGGGCCAAGCATCCAGCCCTGGAGCTGGAGAAGTCCTCCCTGCAGACACACCTGTAACTCAACAGCCACAGAAGCTTCTGTCATCTCTGCTGATCTGCATGGGCACCACTGAGCCGCAGCAGCGGTGAGGGGATCGTGCAGGGCGCGGGAACACACGTGCATGGTTCTCTGCTGGCACCTGCAGCGCTGCCTCCCTGGCCCATCTTTGGGCTCTGAGCTGGCAGCTCTCCCAGGGGAAAGGCCTTGACCTACCCTCAGCATGTCCCAGAGCCTCAGTCCTGGATGTGGGGCCTTCTCCGGCAGGTTCAGCTGCAAAGAAAGGCAGGACAGAAGAGCTCCTGTGGCACTGCAGGAGATCCTCAGGCTGCCCACAAGGCTCAGCCCCGGGGCAGAGCTCTGGGCCCGGCCCCTTCCCTCTCTGCTCTTCTCTGTGACTGCACAGAGCACACGGAAGGACACACTGGCATTGCACACGGGAGGAAGATTGAAAGCTAAATGCTCCTTCCTCCCAATGACAGCGATCCTGTGGGATCCCTCAGGGATCCAGAAGGGAGCAGGGCAAGATTTTCAGAATCCTTCAGCCCTTAAATAATGTTAAGGGAAATGGCTTATGAGTGAGCTCTTGTAACATTGACACTGATTATTCTGTCCAGAAAGGCACACGGAGGAATAGCCTCCAGCATCCTCCAGGAATTTCAAGCCATTTTCCAGCAGGGCTTCAAAAAAATCCAAGTCATGATTCCAGTCTAGAAGGGAGCAGAGATCAGAATGATCTCAGTGGCATTCTGGGATCCCCTTCTGCCACAGAGAACTGGGCACTGCCAGGGGGTCGGCTAAGGCCGTGGGAGCCAGATGCGAATTGACATGCCCATAGTTGCACAGGGGCCTGGGGAGCTCTGGGCTGGCTCCTGGTCACTCTCCACACTCTTTCCCTGCCCTCAGCAACATCACTCGGAGGGGTGGCTGGAGTAGCCCAGGGCCCCGGGATTCTCTCCCTCACACACAGAGGAAATCCTCCCTAAAGCACGGGGGCAAACTGCAGCAGGCAGTGCCACCGCTATCCCTCCATCCCTCCCTCTGTCCCTCCTGCCCTCCTTCTGTGGGGAAACCCCCCAGATCCCAAGGGCAAACAGCCAGGCCCTCTCAGGACACACTGGAGCCTTGCTCCCCCCCTCTGTCCTTTCCCCACCGTGGGCACCCCGTGCAGTCACTGCCAGGTTTCAGGACATGTCTCCCACGGAGGGACCCCAGCAGGACTGCTCAGGACCCGAGTGCCCTGAGCCTGCTCGGGATAATTCCCCTGGGCTGTGCCGCTCTAGTCCAGGCTGTGCCCGCACTGCCAAGCAGCAGAGAGGGCAGCTCAAGCCTCAGCAGGGCTCAGGCCCAGAGGCACAGCAATTACCTCCTGTGCCTGTGCCTGGCATCGCCTCCCTTCCTGCAGCAGAGGCTGGCACGGAACCACTGCTTCCTCCTGGAAGTGCTTCCTTCTGCACAGGCTCTCCTTTCATTTCTGGAGAATGGAAAAGAGACAGCTGGATCAGATGGAAACATTCCTGACTGGCAGTGGGGATGGGGACAATTTCAGGAGGCATCACTTGTGAAAGGAATGGATAAGGATCAGAAAACACCCAGGATTTTGGGACAACCCAAGGTTGCTTCCTTCCCCAAACAGCCCCAAAATCTGATCTGCCTGGACACCAGGAAATTGCAGGGGATCTGAGGGTGGGCATGGCCTGTGGTGCAATTGGGGCTATCTGACAGCTGATGCCAAATGCCTTCCTGCAGAGGCTGGGCAGAAGCTGCAGCCAGGCCAGGCTGGGAAACAGCCCTGCAGGGCGTGAAAGCAGCAGCGGGGCAGCGAGGCTGCCATGGATCCCTTCCCGCTGTGCCGGGCACGGCGTGTCCAGATGTGCAGCCAAAGCCCCCGGCTGCTGAGTCCCAGGGGAAGCATGAGGGAAATGCACCCACCTTGTCTTGTCTGCAGGGCTTCCTTCAGCTCTTGCCTCATCTGTTTGGATGGTTCCAGGGATATCTTATCTGTTGTATCTTGGATTTTCCCTGTTGGAGTACCTTAGAGAAAAATATTTCCATTTCCCTGGAATGGATCCTACAAAAGCAAGGCTCAGCCTGTGTGGTCAGCAGGGACACACTACTCACTCCTGTGATGGGAGCTGGGCTTAAGTGCAACATCCAAGGAAGGAGCTGGAGAAGTCCTCCCTGTAGACACATCTGTAACACAACAGCCACAGAAGCTTCTGTCACCTGGTTCCTGCCCGCTTGTCTACAATTCTTCCTTGGTGGCACGCTGACAACATACCTGCAGGAGGCTCCAAGGGCTTCAAAACTTTATTCATCCAAGCTGATGGAGAAGCCCTCCCAGACACCTCATCTAGAATGGAGCACAGATGAGAACATTTTCCAGGGTGTGCTGGGATCCCCTTCTGCCACAGAGAACTGGGCACTGCAAGGGGGTCGGGAAAGGCTGTGGGAGCCAGATGTGAATAGACATGGCCAAAGGTGCACAGGGGCCTGGGGAGCTCTGGGCTGGCTCCTGGTCACTCTCCACACTCTTTCCCTGCCCTCAGCAACATCCCAGGGAGAGGTGGCTGGAGCAGCGCAGGGCCCCGGGGTTCTCTCCCTCAGACACAGGGGAAATCCTCTCTAAAACCCCGGGGAAAACTGCAGCAGGCAGTGACACAGCTATCCATCCCTCCCTCCCTCTGTCCCTCCTGCCCTCCTTCTGCGGCGACAGCTCCCAGATCCCAAGGGCAAACAGCCAGGCCCTCTCAGGACACACTGGAGCCTTGCTCTCCCTCTCTGTCCTTTCCCCACCGTGGGCACCCCGTGCAGTCACTGCCAGGTTTCAGGACATGTCTCCCATGGAGGGACCCCAGCAGGACTGCTCAGTACCCGAGTGCCCTGAGCCTGCTCGGGATAATTCCCCTGGGCTGTGCCGCTCTAGTCCAGGCTGTGCCCGCACTGCCAAGCAGCAGAGAGGGCAGCTCAAGCCTCAGCAGGGCTCAGGCGCAGAGGCACAGCAATTACCTCCTGTGCCTGTGCCTGGCATGGCCTCCCTTCCTTCAGCAGAGGCTGGCACAGAACCACTGCTTCCTCTGGGAAATGCTTCCATCTGCACAGGCTCTCCTTTCATTTCTGGAGAATGAAAAAGAGACAGCTGGATCAGATGGAAACATTCCTCATTGGGAATGGGCCATGGATCCCATCCCGCTGTGCCGGGAACCATGCGTTCAGATGTGCAGCCAAAGCCCCCAGCTCCTGAGTCCCAGGGGAAGCATGAGGCAAATGCACCCACCTTGTCCTCCCTGCAGCATTTTCTTCAGCACTTGCCTCGTCTGTTTGGATGGTTCCAGGGATATCTTCTCTGTTGTGTCTTGCATCTTCCTCTTCGGAGGAACTTAGAGAAAAATATTTCCATTTCCCAGGAATCCATCCCACAAATGCAGGGCTCAACTTGTGGGGTCAGCAGGGACACACTACTCACCCCTGCCATGGGGGCTGGTCTTGTTGGCAATAACCACCAAAGGACGTATGAATCTCCTCCCTGCAGACACACCTGTAACTCAAAAGCCACAGAAGCTTCTGCCATCTCTGCTGATCTGCACGGGCACCACTGAGCCGCAGGAGCGGTGAGGGGATCGTGCAGGGCGCGGGCATACACGTGCATGGTTCTGTGCTGGCACCTGCAGCGCTGCCTCCCTGGCCCAGCTTTGGCCTCTGAGCTGGCAGCTCTCCCAGGGGAAAGGCCTTGACCTACCCTCACCATCTCCCAGAGCCTCAGTCCTGGATGTGGGGCCTTCACCGGCAGGTTCAGCTGCAAAGAAAGGCAGGACAGAAGAGCTCCTGTGGCACTGCAGGAGATCCTCAGGCTGCCCACAAGGCTCAGCCCCGGGACAGAGCTCTGGGCCCGGCCTCTTCCCTCTCTGCTCTTCTCTGTGACTGCACAGAGCACACGAAAGGACACACTGGCATTGCACACGGGAGGAAGATTGAAAGCTAAATGCTCCTTCCTCCCAATGACAGTGATCCTGTGGGAGCCCTCAGGGCTCCAGAAGGGAACAGGGCAAGGTTTCCAGATTCTTTCAACCTTAAGATTATGTTAAGGGAAATGGTTTGTAAGTGAGCTTTTGTTGCATTAACCCTGATTATTCACTCAGGAAAGACAGAATGAAAACTTGCCTCCAGCATCCTCCAGGAACTTCAAACCATGCTTCATCAGGACTTCCTGAAAACCCATGTCACGATTCCAGTCTAGAAGGGAGCACAGATCAGAACCATTTCCATGGTGTGCTGGGATCCCCTTCTGCCACAGGAGACTGGGCAATGCAGGGGTGTTGGGTAAGGCTGTGGGAGCCAGATGTGAATGGAGATGGCCAAAGCTGCACAGGGGCCTGGGGAGCTCTGGGCTGGCTCCTGGTCACTCTCCAACCTCTTTGCAGGCCCTTTGCAACATCTCTGGAGGGGTGGCTGGAGTAGCCTAGGGCCCGTGGGGTCTCTCTCCCTCCCACAGAGGAAACTCTCCCTAAAGCCCTGGGCAAAACCATCCCCAGTGCTTCCCGGGGAGCAGGGAGCGCTGTCCCGGGAAAGGGCAGCCAGGCTGCCGGCTCACCTGCTCGCCGCGCTTGCAGCGGAGCAGCCTGGGCAGCCCTGGCAGGCAGGGCCACGGCCAGGAGCAGCAGGAGTAGGAGGCACAGAGCAAGGGCCATGCTGCCTTGTCCTCTGCCAGTCCCACAGCTCTTGCTGCCACCGCTGTCCCGACACCGCTGTCCCAACATCAGCACCGCTGCTGCCACCGCCGCTGCTGCCGCAACAGTTGTGCTCAGGGACTGACTGCTGGCTCCCTGTGCTGCTGTGCAACCACGGGGCTCTGGCACCTCTGGCACCTCTGTGACCTCAGGGCCTGCTGAGAGCTCAGCCTGCTGTGACCCCAGAGCCCTGCTGTGACCTCATGGCCTCAGCTGTACCCCCAGAGTGTGCGCCTGTCTGCATGAATGGACTGCCCTGACTGTAAATGTTTTGCTTCATCAAAGGGCCATTGCTCAGCAAAACCTTTCTTTTGCCTGCTGACATTGCTGGTCAGGCTGCATCCCTCAAGATGCTCTTGATTGTTGCAGTTCAAATTTATTTTATTGATTCCATTTCAAGTCTTGTTTAAGGGCTCTGTTGTGCCCCCATGTTTTTCCTGAGTTGGTTCACCTGTGGGTTTTACCCTCCCTCCAAACTGTCCCTCGTGCCCTTCCCCACCCCTTGTTCCAGCTCTTTCCCTGCCTCTCAAGGCAACCCAGCCCCTTGGTTCCCCAACCTTTGGGCAATCCCTGACTGCAACTCCCCTTTGGAATTCCCCTACTCCTGGAAGCCCCATTGGCCCTTGTGACCCATCCTCTCCACCCTCCTACCCCAATTGGCCCCAGACACTTGATGTAATCCCCTCACTCCTCTCCTGAGCATTCCCTATTGGTTCATTGTTTGCATCCACGCCATGACTTGTATGTGTACAAAACCCCTTGGGCAGTACAGCTAGGGGCTTTTCATCCTGTTCTCTTCACCTGGACTAAGCTGTTCCTTGCGGAACCTGAAGACGGGACGCCTCCTCCTTTCTCCTGTGCCTCGTCCCTGTCGTGACTTGTGTCTGGCACTGGAGAGCAAGTGGCACTAAAGGCTCTGCCTCTGGTAAATGCCCATAGCGAGGCAGTTCCCGACTCCTGCTGTAGTGCCGGAGTTGTAAGAGCTAGCCCAGGTTCCAGCACTCACTTCACTAATGTACCGAATGCCCCTTCTTCAGTGCCTGCTCTGGTGCTCTGCCAGCTCACACAGCAGAGTGTGATTCACATACTGCAGCCCAGAGTTAGGTTGTTGCAACATTGAAATGGGTGTGGTTGGCAGGATGGCTGGGCATAAATCACTACAGAACTAAAGCAAATGTGTGCACTGTCCCAGGCTGGACTTGAATAGGCACAGGAATTGTGGAAAGATGAGGACAGGATAGCAGAGAACAATGGAAACACCAGCTGAAAAGGAGGACATGCTAAAGGAGTTATTTGTGCACATTTGGGGGTATATTTTCCTTGGGTGCAAAGCAAAATCAAAAGCTTCTAAATGCCCAAAAGATGAGAACTGTGTGTGGTAAATAGATATGATTCATGCTGACAAAATTGAAACAGTAATCAATATTGATAATTAATATTTGGAAATAAAAAACCAGTTAAAGGAGTCATGCCAAGCAAGAAAGGGAGAGGAGGGGTCCACCCCCAACCTTCTCCTGCAGATGTTCAGAACAGGAGGAAGCAAGAGATAACTATGACTAAATTTCGTTGGAAGAGAGGAGAATTTGGTTGGACACCAGGCAAATGTTGATTATATGAGATTCACTGCTTTAATGTTAGAACACAGTATTAGCTTATACTGTAGCAGCTTGGTGCGCATGTGTAATCCAAAAGGTGAACTCCAGGACATGGAGGAAGAGGAGAGGCCTTCCTCAAAGAAGATCCCCAAAGAGTGGTACAACTTACTTAAAGAAGTGTGGAGCATGCGTGGGGAAGGTGATGATGAGGGCAGTGATACAAGTGTGACGAATCGAAAATGGGAGGAGATGGTAATGACATACAGCATAAAAAGGGGAATTTGGGCTTGACACGCTAGTACGTGAGGTGACGGGGGTCCAAAAGCCCTGCACCCCTACCCCACGCATACCCCGCGAGGTTATTTTTGCTTATACGCTATTATCAGAAACAAATTATTCATAATTTAAAGCAAATTATATTGTCAATATTTTGAGTGTATTCAATTGTATATATATTAAGCTACATAATTAAAATTGCTGTTACATTTCATTTTGTTTGGGTTTGTTCTTTCGGTTTTTTTGATTGGATAATTGGGCAAATATAACATGTGGAATGTCCTCCACAGCAGAGTGTCAGACCTCTGGATCTTTTTAAACAATTTTATCAAGGTGGAGCTGTGGCGGCTTCAGCTGGTGCCTCTGGGGGACCTTGAACAAAGAACCCCTGAGCTTTTCTACCCTCCCAGGTGAAGTGTGATAATCTCAGGTCTTCCTGCTGTGTCCGAGTGCCGGGCCACTGGCTGGCACCACAGGTCCCCAGACCCTCTGCTGAGGCATCCCTCTCCTACAGTCAAGTTTAGTCTGTCACATTTGGCTTTTCTCTCTGATCCACCACCAGGACCAAAGATCACACGGTCCTGAGGATGTAAAAATGCCTGTTCCTTCTGGAACATTGCTGTTGTGTGACAACCGTGCAGGCAGAGCGGGCAGCTGTAGGGATACTGACTCGTTTCCCTGGACCCAGCCGTGCTGCATCCATCGAGCTGCTGGGTGTTGGTGCTCGCTGGGACGCGGCCCGGCCCGGCACCACGGGAGTTAGGAAGGGTCTTGAAGGAATCCCCACGCATTAAAGCAGACGATTTAGCCGGGGATTTTAAGTTGTTTCGCAGTTAACCTTGTAAAAGGCCAAAACAAGTCTCCTATGAATTCTGTCCCTGTCAAGTTCAGTTCTGCCCCGAAATCCCCTCAGCATTCTCAGGGCAGTGGCAGGAGCCGGGTGCTGGCCCGGAGCCCCGCTGGCCGGGGAGAGCACGGCCCAGAGCGAGCCCCTGCTGCCCGGGATGTCCACAGGCCTGGGGGAGCCGGGCGGGCAACGCCAGGGCCCTGTCCAGGGCTCCTGGGGCTCCTCTGGCACCTGTTCCGTCCCCTCGGGCGCTGAGCGGTGCCCGTCCCGCGGGGCTGTCTGTGCCCAGCCCCAAAAGAGGCAGGGCCGGGGCTGTGGCCCCCGGGCTGGCGATGCTGCATGCCCGGCGCTCAGCATCGCCCGTGCTGTGCCGGTGCAGCGTGACCCGGCGGGGCAGCTCCGCCTCGGCGCCTCGCCACCGCCATCCCGGCACGGCAGCTGGCCCTGGGCCGCGGCAGCCCCGAGCCGCACGGCCCGGGAGGGACTGCCGGAGGTCCCCGTCCCCTGCGTGCCTCAACAGACACTCCAGCCCCACTGCGTGCAGCAGGAGGGACACAAAGCACCTGCACGCTTACGAGAGTCCACAGCCCTTTCTACATGTGAAATGAGACCCCAGAACCCCAACATGTGCCTCAGGAGAGATCCCAGCACCCTGCACACCTTGGGAGAGATCCCAAACCCTCTGCATGCCTCACACAGGATTCCAAATCCCTTGCATGACTTGAAGTGGACCCCAGTGCCCTCCATGCCTCAGAGGAAACCTAAAATATCCCTGGGTGTGCCGCTAGGGACCCCAGCCCCTCGTGCACCTTAGGGGGACTCCAAAGCCCCCACGTGCCTTACAGGGAAGTCCAGGCCAGCTACGCCGAGTGTTTTGACCTGGAAATCAAGCCTGGTTGCACCTGGGTTGTTGTGTCTCTGGGGCTGCTCACCAGCCCTGTCGAACCCCAAGGCCACACAGCCCTTCCCTTCCCTCCCCTTCCCTTCCCTTCCCTTCCCTTCCCTTCCCTTCCCTTCCCTTCCCTTCCCTTCCCTTCCCTTCCCTTCCCTTCCCTTCCCTTCCCTTCCCTTCCCTTCCCTTCCCTTCCCTTCCCTTCCCTTCCCTTCCCTTCCCTTCCCTTCCCTTCCCCTCCCTTCCGACCCTGGCTGAGAGCTGCAGACCCTGTGCAGCACCCTGCATTGGTGATGGCCCATCAATTAGGTCCTATCAAGTGTGTGTTAATTAGGGAGGAGCTTTGTTTTGCCTGCTGACATTGCTGGTCAGGCTGTGTCCCTGGAGATACTCTTGATGGCTTCCCTCTTTTCCTGGCCATGGCACTGGAGGAGGTCTGGGCCCAGATGATCCCACGGAAGGAAATGTCCCTCAGCCCAGGGACGCTCAGCATGGGCTGCCCCATCCCCTCGGGGCCCCACCGCTGGTCACAGTGAAGCCATCTGCAGAATAAATAGACTCCACTGTCGCCCTGGTTTTTAATGTTCTTCTAAGCCTTCTGATGTTTACATTCTTGTAGCAAACTTTCCCAAACACTTTATGTAAATAACTTATTGTTTTGCATTCTTTTCTGCAGGGGAGAAATTTGATGGACTGTTGGTTTGTCCAGTGTCATTGGAGAGGTGGCACTTTCACCCTCCAATCCACTGTCACTTTTGGAAATCTGTAAATGTTGGAGTCAGAAATTCAACTGCCTTCTTTTTTACCTTGGAGAGATGCGTGTCTGCGTTGTTTTATTTCATGTCCTATAGCGGCACTCCACAACCTGATGTAGTTGTGAAGTGGGTATGTGTGTCAGGGCCTGGCACAAGCGAGATGGCTCTCGTGAAAACTTGTGCCCCGAGCCCTGGACTGAGCCACATCTTTGTTCACAAACATGTTCCATATACAATACCTTACACAATCTCGTCATGCACATTCAACCCCTGGCCCCGCCTGTCCTCCCCTCACATGGCGATGAGATCCACGCCCTTCTGGGCACGCGTTGTTTCCTGTGGTGGTCACACTGGGGTCTTTGGTGGTCTCTGAGGCTGAAGGCTGTGGTCTTCCTCATGACTGAACTTTTGAACTTTTCTCCTTTGTGCATGCACTGTGGTCCCCTGGTGCTTATCTGAGTAGGTCTGTTGGTTTGGATCAGCTTGGAGACAGAGGAGCTCCTTAGTCTAGGCTACCTGCATTCCCTGGTCTTCTCCTGGTGTTATGAGTAAAACAGTTATCTGTAGCTATGATATTTTATTAAAAATCCTTTCCTGGGATTTTTCCCCTCATGAGGAGCTGAGGGCCTCAGGAAAGAAATGTAAACAATAACTGTCTGCTGCTGTGGAATGCAACAGGTGCATCTTCCATTGGTCCATGTGGATTGTTTTCACTTGATGACCAATCACAGCCAACTGTGTTGAGCCTGTGAGCGGCCCAAAACCTCCATTTCAACAGCAGCCCCGGCCTGGCTTCTGCCTGCCCACACCGTGGGCATCCACAGCTCCTCCTGGGCATGGAGCTCAGTCAGTGCTGGTGCTGGGTGGGCTTTGCTGCTGCTGCCACCTGGACACTGGGGTGACCGCTTGTCCTGGGTTGCAGTGTAAAGATGTATTCTAATGCCATCCTCAAGAGCTACTGAAACCAGGAGGGGCATTGTTTCTTCCTCATCTCCTGTTAATGGGCCCATCAATGTCTTGCCACATGACTCAGAGATAACTCCCTCCCAGAGCCATTTCTGTTTCATGGCTAATCAAGGACCCACAGCATGAGGCAGAATGATATCAGCCCACTGTGAGATGCTCTGCCCATGGGGGAGGAGCTAAGCATCCCCAGCTGGATATAATCTGGGTTTTGGGACACAACAAGCAGTCTTTCCACTGGATTCCCAGAGGAACCGCCGCCCTTACCCACTGCTTTTCCAGAGGATGAGAGCTACCAGATTGTTTCTACAGGATCACCACTTCCACAAGGCCATTTCAGCTGGACTGCTACCACCACCCTAACTAGCAGGGTGTCAGGCTGTATTCTGACCCTGTCAGTGGTTTTTCTTTTGTATTATTGCATGTATTTTGGTTTTTTTTTCCCTTTTCCTAATAAATTGTATTTCTAACTTGGAGTCTCTCACTGGTTTTGCTTTGAAACCACAACACAGATCCGTCTCTTTATTTCAACAGAGGAATGGGCCATTGCCTACTCTGCAAGCGGGGGGGGGGGGAGGGTGGGGTGTCACCTTCAGTGCTGCTTAGAGGGCAAGGCCAGGGGGCTCAGGGTCAGAGGAAGGGATGTGTTGGTCTCAGGAGGGGCTGGAAGGTGCTGGGCTGGTCCTGGGGTCCCTAGAGGAACTCGGGTTGGCTGGGATGGGACAGATGGAGAGAAAAAAGGGATGAAGGCAGCTTGGGGAGGCCCATGGGGAGAGCAGGTGGCAGTGGGATCTACGGGGCAATAAGAGGCTTCCTCGTAGACGGTTGTTCTAGGGTCCTCTTCACAGAAGACTTGAGAGGGCTGTCCAGGCCGTTCCTGCTGCTGGAGGAGCTGCTCACGCTGTCTGGTGTGAGGTGCAGCCACCGTCTTCCAACTCCTGTCCCGAGGTGCTCCTGTGCAGAGAGGAGGTGGCTGAGGCCCCAGCTGCCAGTGGCACACAGGGACCCTCGTGCACAGCAGGGCCCAGAGCTGGCAAGGCTCCCCAGCATGGCTGGAGCTGCTGGCACAGCTGGGCCCAGCTGGACAGCTGCCCCTCAAGGCCCCGGCCAGCAGGGCACGGCTCTGGGCAGGGTCCCTGGCCAGGAGCGGGCCCCAGAGCACCTCTGCCTTTCAAGGGCAATCTCGGCCCTGCTCTTTCTCCTCCCCACCTCCCTCTGCCTCTGCCCCGTGCCCCTGGGGCTGCTCTTGGCCAGGCAGCCTCAGTGGGAGCCAGCTCTGGCTGCAGCCCCAGCGGGGCCCCCAGGACAAGGCCCAGCAATTGAGAGGCCAATGGAAGCACTGGGCAGCAGCAGAACCCTCAGCAGAGTCATTTGGACAATCAAGGACTGGCCACAACCCCACGGCACTCTCAATAGGAATGTTCCCTGTCCACGTTAGACTTTCAAAAGAAGCTGTTGGAGGGGGAGAGCAACAAAACACTCACTGTTTTCTGTTCCAGGAATACCCGATTCCAAAGCAGCACAACATGAAAACAAGCTCCAAACAAAGCACGCCGGCCAGTAACCCTAGCCAGCAGCCTGTTCCCTGACAGAAACCCCTTCCAAGGCCATCCTGGGCATTGGGAACAGGTCTTGTGGTGCCGGCTGCATCTGTGGAAGCGATGGGGAGCGTGAGCCCGTGCTGTGCTGCACTGCTGAGCTGGCAGCATGGTGAATACGGGCAGGACGTTCTCTGTTTCCCCCAGAGCTGGGGCCTGCAGGCACCTTGCCGGCCCTTGGCACAGGCTGTGCCAGCCAACAAAGCCCAGCAGGCCGGGAGGAGAGCCCGGGGGCAGCGCAGCTGCTTGGGCAGTGGCTGCTGCCAGGGACACGGGCCAAAGCCATCCCTGAGCAGCCACTGCCAGCCCTGGCCCTCCCTGCCCCGTGACAGCTCCCCAAGCCCCAGGGGACAGGCTCAGGCCCTGTCAGGACCCAGCGCAGCCCCTGCCCAGTCGGGAGCCAGGGCTGGCTCTGGCCCTGGGCTGGCGGCAGGGCTCCCGCTCGGGGCTGCTCCTGTGCCTTGGTCCTCTGGGCACTCAAGGCCAGCTCTGCAGCAGCTGCAGCGCCAGGGACGTTGCTGCACCAGTCCCGTTTCCCCGGGGCTCTGAACCACCTCAGAGGCCTGGAAGCCGAGGCACCTCCAGCTTTGGCTGCTGCCGGGCCGGGCAAGGGCAGGCCCTGGGGGAAGAGCTGCTGCCACACAGCCCCGGCCAGGGCTGAGCCTGGCACAGCAATTACCTGCTGTGCCTGTGCCCGTGTCTGGCATCGCCTTCCTTTCTGCTGCAGGGGCTGCCAATGAGCCACTGCTTCTCCCTGGGTGTTCCTCCTTCTGCACAGCCTTTTGGTCCATCACTTGAAAAAGGAAAAAAGGGACAACTGGATCAAATGGAAACATTCCCCACTGGGGATGTGTCATCTTCATGAGGCAATGCTTGTCAAAGTCACAGGTAAAGATCAGGAAAAATCCCAGGTAATTGGGGCTGGGCCAGTGCACTCCCTTGAGAAAACAGCTGCACCTCCTGATCTTCTCAGAGACTGGGAAATGGCAGGGGATCTCAGGCCCACAGTACAGTTGGGGCACCCTATCAGCTAATGCCAAATTCCATCCTGCAGAGGCTGGGCAGAAGCTGCAGCCAGGCCAGGCTGGCGAACAGCCCTGCAGGGCGTGAAAGCAGCAGCGGGGCAGCGAGGCTGCCATGGATCCCTTCCCACTGTGCCGGGCACGGCGTGTCCAGATGTGCAGCCAAAGCCCCTGGCTGCTGAGTCCCAGGGGAAGCATGAGGGAAATGCACCCACCTTGTCCTCCGGGTGCTTCCTTCTGTGTTTGTGTCAGGAATTCATCTGATTCATGAGACATTTTGGCTGCAGTATCTTGGGTCTTTCCTTTTGGAGGACCTTAAGAGAAAGTAGTTCCATTTCCCAGGAATGGATCCCACAAAAGCAGGGCTCAGCCTGTGGGGTCAGCAGGGACACACTACTCACCCCTGCCATGGGAGCTGGGTTGGGGCCAAGCATCCAGCCCTGGAGCTGGAGAAGTCCTCCCTGCAGACACACCTGTAACTCAACAGCCACAGAAGCTTCTGCCATCTCTGCTGATCTGCACGGGCACCACTGAGCCGCAGCAGCGGTGAGGGGATCGTGCAGGGCGCGGGCACACACGTGCATGGTTCTGTGCTGGCACCTGCAGCGCTGCCTCCCTGGCCCAGCTTTGGGCTCTGAGCTAGCAGCTCTCCCAGGGGAAAGGCCTTGACCTACCCTCAGCATCTCCCAGAGGCTCAGTCTTGGATGTGGGGCCTTCACCGGCAGGTTCAGCTGCAAAGAAAGGCAGGACAGAAGAGCTCCTGTGGCACTGCAGGAGATCCTCAGGCTGCCCACAAGGCTCAGCCCCGGGGCACAGCCCTGGGCCCGGCCCCTTCCCTCTCTGCTCTTCTCTGTGACTGCACAGAGCACACGGAAGGACACACTGGCATTGCACACGGGAGGAAGACTGAAAGATCAATGCTCCTTCCTCCCAATGACAGTGATCCTGTGGGATCCCTCAGGGCTCCAGAAGGGAGCAGGGCAAGATTTTCAGAATCCTTCAGCCCTTAAATAATGTTAAGGGAAATGGCTTATGAGCGAGCTCTTGTCACATTGACACTGATTATTCTGTCAAGAAAGGCACACGGAGGAATAACCTCCAGCATCCTCCAGGAATTTCAAGCCATTTTCCAGCAGGGCTTCAAAAAAATCCAAGTCATGATTCCAGTCTAGAAGGGAGCAGAGATCAGAATTATCTCAGTGGCATTCTGGGATCCACTTCTGCCACAGAGAACTGGGCACTGCCAGGGGGTCGGCTAAGGCCGTGGGAGCCAGATGCGAATTGACATGCCCATAGTTGCACAGGGGCCTGGGGAGCTCTGGGCTGGCTCCTGGTCACTCTCCACACTCTTTCCCTGCCCTCAGCAACATCCCTGGGAGGGGTGGCTGGAGTAGCCCAGGGCCCCGGGGCTCTCTCCCTCACACACAGAGGAAATCCTCCCTAAAGCACGGGGGCAAACTGCAGCAGGCAGTGCCACCGCTATCCCTCCATCCCTCCCTCTGTCCCTCCTGCCCTCCTTCTGTGGCGACAGCTCCCAGATCCAAGGGCAAACAGCCAGGCCCTCTTAGGACACACTGGAGCCTTGCTCTCCCCCTCTGTCCTTTCCCCACCGTGGGCACCCTGTGCAGTCACTGCCAGGTTTCAGGACATGTCTCCCATGGAGGGACCCCAGCAGGACTGCTCAGTACCCGAGTGCCCTGAGCCTGCTCGGGATAATTCCCCTGGGCTGTGCTGCTCTAGTCCAGGCTGTGCCCGCACTGCCAAGCAGCAGAGAGGGCAGCTCAAGCCTCAGCAGGGCTCAGGCGCAGAGGCACAGCAATTACCTCCTGTGCCTGTGCCTGGCATGGCCTCTCTTCCTGCAGCAGAGGCTGGCACAGAACCACTGCTTCCTCCGGCAAATGCTTCCTTCTGCACAGGCTCAAAATCCAATTCTGGAGAAAGGAAAGGCACAGCTGGATCAGGTGGAGTTGTTTCCATTTGGGAGGTGACAACCTCAGGAGGCAATAATTATCAAAAAAATTTATAAGGATCAGGAAAGGTCCACGGTCTTGGGTCTGGGCCAGAGCACTTCCTCCTCCAAATAGCTGTGTCTCCTGATCTGCTCAGAGACTGGGAAATCGCAGGAGATCTCAGGCCCATGGTGCAGTTTGGGCTGCCTGTCAGCTGATGCCCAATGCCTTCCTACAGAGGCTGGGCAGAAGCTGCAGCCAGGCCAGACTGGGAAACAGCCCTGCAGGGCGTGAAAGCAGCAGCGGGGCAGCGAGGCTGCCATGGATCCCTTCCTGCTGTGCCGGGCACGGCGTGTCCAGATGTGCTGCCAAAGCCCCCGGCTGCTGAGTCCCAGGGGAAGCATGTGGGAAATCCCCCCACCTTGTCTTCTCTGCAGCATTTCCTTCAGCATTTGCCACATGATTTCAAATGGGTTCTGGAATTTCTTGTCTGCCATGCCTTTGGTCTCTTCTGGTGGAGGACCTTAAGAGAAAGTAGTTCCATTTCCCAGGAATGGATCCCACAAAAGCAGGGCTCAGCCTGTGGGTCAGCAGGGACACACTACTCACCCCTGAGATGGGAGCTGGGCTTGAGTGCAGCATCCAAGGTAGCAGCTGGAGAAGCTGGAGAAGTCTTCCCTGTAGACACATCTGTAACACAACAGCCCCAGCAGCTTCTGTCACCTGGTTCCTGCCCGCTTGTCTACAATTCTTCCTTGGTGGCACACTTAGAACATACCTGTAGGAGGCTGCAAGGGCTTCAAAACTTTATTCGTCCAAGCTGATGGAGAAGCCTTCCCAACACCCTCATCTAGAATGGAGCACAGATGAGAATACTTTCCAGGGTGTGCTGGGATCCCCTTCTGCCACAGAGAACTGGGCACTGCCAGGGAGTAGGGTAAGGCTATGGGACCAGATGTGAGTAGACATGGCCAAAGGTGCACAGGGGCCTGGGGAGCTCTGGGCTGGCTGCTGGCCACTCTCCACACTCTTTCCCTGCCCTCAGCAACATCCCAGGGAGGGGCGGCTGAAGCAGCGCAGGGCCCTGGGGTTCTCTCTTCACATACAAAAGAAATCCTCCCTAAAGCCCAGGGGAAAACTTGAGCAGGCAGTGCCACAGCTATCCCTCCCTCCCTCCCTCCCTCCCTCCCTCCCTCCCTCCCTCCCTCCCTCCCTCCCTCCCTCCCTCCCTCCCTCCCTCCCTCCCTCCCTCCCTCCCTCCCTCCCTCCCTCCCTCCCTCCCTCCCTCCCTCCCTCCGTCCCTCCTGCCCTCCTTCTGCGGCGACAGCTCCCAGATCCCAAGGGCAAACAGCCAGGCCCTCTCAGGACACACTGGAGCCTTGCTCTCCCCCTCTGTCCTTTCCCCACTGTGGGCACCCTGTGCAGTCACTGCCAGGTTTCAGGACATGTCTCCCCCAGAGGGACCCCAGCAGGACTGCTCAGTGCCCGAGTGCCCTGAGCCTGCTCAGGATAATTCCCCTGGGCTGTGCCGCTCTAGTCCAGGCTGTGCCCGCACTGCCAAGCAGCAGAGAGGGCAGCTCAAGCCTCAGCAGGGCTCAGGCCCAGAGGCACAGCAATTACCTCCTGTGCCTGTGCCTGGCATGGCCTCCCTTCCTGGAGCTGAGGCTGGCACGGAACCACTGCTTCCTCCTGGAAGTGCTTCCTTCTGCACAGGCTCTCCTTTCATTTCTGGAGAATGGAGAAGAGACAGCTGGATCAGATGGAAACATTCCTGACTGGCAATGGGGAAGGGGACAATTTCAGGAGGCATCACTTGTGAAAGGAATGGATAAGGATCAGAAAACACCCAGGATTTTGGGACAACCCAAGGCTGCTTCCTTCCCCAAACAGCCCCAACATCTGATCTGCCTGGACACCAGGAAATTGCAGGGGATCTGAGGGTGGGCATGGCCTGTGGTGCAATTGGGGCTATCTGACAGCTGATGCCAAATGCCTTCCTGCAGAGGCTGGGCAGAAGCTGCAGCCAGGCCAGGCTGGGAAACAGCCCTGCAGGGTGTGAAAGCAGCAGCGGGGCAGCGAGGCTGCCAGGGATCCCTTCCCGCTGTGCCGGGCACGGCGTGTCCAGATGTGCAGCCAAAGCCCCCGGCTGCTGAGTCCCAGGGGAAGCATGAGGCAAATGCACCCACCTTGCCTTCTCTGCAGACATTCCTTCAGCATTTGCCACATGACTTCTAATGGGTCCTGGAATTTCTTGCCTGCCATGCCTTTGGTCTCTCCTGTCGTAGGACCTTAAGAGAAAGTAGTTTCATTTCCCAGGAATGGATCCCACAAAAGCAGGGCTCAGCCTGTGGGGTCAGCAGGGACACACTGCTCACCCCTGTGATGGGAGCTGGGCTTGAGTGCAGCATCCAAGGTAGGAGTTGGTGAGGTCGTCCCTGCAGACACATCTGTAACAAAACAGCCACAGAAGCTTCTGTCACCTGGTTCTTACCAGTCAGTCAAACATTACGCCTTGGTGGGACAGTGAGAACATACCTGCAGAATGCTCGGAGGGCTTCACAACTTCAGAGCGCCAGGCTAATGGAGAATCCTTCCCAGCCTCCCAGTCTGGAAGCAAGCCAAGATGAGAACTGTTTCCATTGTGTGCCAGGGCTGGCTCTGGCCCTGGGCTGGCGGCAGGGCTCCCGCTCGGGGCTGCTCCTGTGCCTTGGGCCTCTGGGCACTCAGGGCCAGCTCCGCAGCAGCTGCAGCGGGAGGGACGTTGCTGCACCAGTCCCGTTTCCCCGGGGCTCTGAACGAGCTCCAGAGGCCTGGAAGCCGAGGCACCTCCAGCTTTGGCTGCTGCCGGGCCGGGCAAGGGCAGGCCCTGGGGGAAGAGCTGCTGCCACACAGCCCCGGCCAGGGCTGAGCCTGGCACAGCAATTACCTGCTGTGCCTGTGCCCGTGTCTGGAATCGCCTTCCTTCCTGCAACAGGGGCTGGCACCAAAGATGGAGTGCTTCCTTCAAGAAATGCCAACTTCCACTGAAGCACTATGTCCATCTCTTGAGAAAGGAAGGGAGACAGCTGCATCAGATGGGGCTGTTTCCCACTTGGGCGGTGGCATCAGAGGTAATATTTGTGAAATTTACGGAGCAGGAAAATGGCCAGATTACAGTGGCATGATGAGAGCACTTCCACCTCCTAACAGACACCCTTTTCCTAATCTGCAGGGCTGGATATTGTGGGGGATCTCAGGGTGTGTTCCAGTTTGGGCTGCCTGTCAGCTGATGCCAAACGCCTTCCTACAGAGGCTGGGCAGAAGCTGCAGCCAGGCCAGGCTGGCAAACAGCCCTGCAGGGCGTGAAAGCAGCAGCGGGGCAGCGAGGCTGCCATGGATCCCTTCCAACTGTGCCGGGCATGGCGTGTCCAGATGTGCAGCCAAAGCCCCCGGCTGCTGAGTCCCAGGGGAAGCATGAGGGAAATGCACCAACCTTGTCTTGTCTGCAGGGGTTCCTTCAGCTCTTGCCTCATCTGTTTGGATGGTTCCAGGGATATCTTATCTGTTGTATCTTGGATTTTCCCTGTTGGAGTACCTTAGAGAAAAATATTTCCATTTCCCTGGAATGGATCCTACAAAAGCAAGGCTCAGCCTGTGGGGTCAGCAGGGACACACTACTCACTCCTGTGATGGGAGCTGGGCTTGAGTGCAACATCCAAGGAAGGAGCTGGAGAAGTCCTCCCTGTAGACACATCTGTAACACAACAGCCACAGAAGCTTCTGTCACCTGGTTCCTGCCCACTTGTCTACAATTCTTCCTTGGTGGCACGCTGACAACATACCTGCAGGAGGCTCCAAGGGCTTCAAAACTTTATTCATCCAAGCTGATGGAGAAGCCCTCCCAGACACCTCATCTAGAATGGAGCACAGATGAGAACATTTTCCAGGGTGTGCTGGGATCCCCTTCTGCCACAGAGAACTGGACACTGCAAGGGGGTCGGCTAAGGCCGTGGGAGCCAGATGTGAATAGACATGGCCAAAGGTGCACAGGGGCCTGGGGAGCTCTGGGCTGGCTCCTGGTCACTCTCCACACTCTTTCCCTGCCCTCAGCAACATCCCAGGGAGAGGTGGCTGGAGCAGCGCAGGGCCCCGGGGTTCTCTCCCTCAGACACAGGGGAAATCCTCTCTAAAACCCCGGGGAAAACTGCAGCAGGCAGTGACACAGGTATCCATCCCTCCCTCCCTCTGTCCCTCCTGCCCTCCTTCTGCGGCGACAGCTCCCAGATCCCAAGGGCAAACAGCCAGGCCCTCTCAGGACACACTGGAGCCTTGCTCTCCCTCTCTGTCCTTTCCCCACCATGGGCACCCCGTGCAGTCACTGCCAGGTTTCAGGACATGTCTCCCATGGAGGGACCCCAGCAGGACTGCTCAGTACCCGAGTGCCCTGAGCCCGCTCGGGATAATTCCCCTGGGCTGTGCCGCTCTAGTCCAGGCTGTGCCCGCACTGCCAAGCAGCAGAGAGGGCAGCTCAAGCCTCAGCAGGGCTCAGGCCCAGAGGCACAGCAATTACCTCCTGTGCCTGTGCCTGGCATGGCCTCCCTTCCTTCAGCAGAGGCTGGCACGGAACCACTGCTTCCTCCGGGAAATGCTTCCATCTGCACAGGCTCTCCTTTCATTTCTGGAGAATGAAAAAGAGACAGCTGGATCAGATGGAAACATTCCTCATTGGGAATGGGCCATGGATCCCATCCCGCTGTGCCGGGAACCATGCGTTCAGATGTGCAGCCAAAGCCCCTGGGTGCTGAGTCCCAGGGGAAGCATGAAGCAAATGCACCCACCTTGTCCTCCCTGCAGCATTTTCTTCAGCACTTGCCTCGTCTGTTTGGATGGTTCCAGGGATATCTTCTCTGTTGTGTCTTGCATCTTCCTCTTCGGAGGAACTTAGAGAAAAATATTTCCATTTCCCAGGAATGCATCCCACAAAAGCAGGGCTCAACTTGTGGGGTCAGCAGGGACACACTACTCACCCCTGCCATGGGGGCTGGTCTTGTTGGCAATAACCACCAAAGGACGTATGAATCTCCTCCCTGCAGACAAACCTGTAACTCAACAGCCACAGAAGCTTCTGCCATCTCTGCTGATCTGCACGGGCACCACTGAGCAGCAGGAGCGGTGAGGGGATCGTGCAGGGCGAGGGCACACACGTGCATGGTTCTGTGCTGGCACCTGCAGCGCTGCCCCCCTGGCCCAGCTTTGGGCTCTGAGCTGGCAGCTCTCCCAGGGGAAAGGCCTTGACCTACCCTCAGCATCTCCCAGAGCCTCAGTCCTGGATGTGGGGCCTTCACCGGCAGGTTCAGCTGCAAAGAAAGGCAGGACAGAAGAGCTCCTGTGGCACTGCAGGAGATCCTCAGGCTGCCCACAAGGCTCAGCCCCGGGGCACAGCCCTAGGCCCGGCCCGGCCCCTTCCCTCTCTGCTCTGCTCTTTGACTGCACAGAGCACACGGAAGGACACACTGGCATTGCACAAGGGAGGAAGATTGAATGCTAAATGCTCCTTCCTCCCAATGACAGTGATCCTGTGGGATCCCTCAGGGCTCCAGAAGGGAACAGGGCAAGGTTTCCAGATTCTTTCAACCTTAAGATTATGTTAAGGGAAATGGTTTGTAAGTGAGCTTTTGTTGCATTAATCAAGATTATTCACTCAGGAAAGACAGAATGAAAACTTGCCTCCAGCATCCTCCGGGAACTTCCAACCATCCTTCATCAGGACTTCCTGAAAACCCATATCACGATTCCAGTCTAGAAGGGAGCAGAGATCAGAACCATTTCCATGGTGTGCTGGGATCCCCTTCTGCCACAGGAGACTGGGCAATGCAGGGGTGTTGGGTAAGGCTGTGGGAGCCAGATGTGAATGGAGATGGCCAAAGCTGCACAGGGGCCTGGGGAGCTCTGGGCTGGCTCCTGGTCACTCTCCAACCTCTTTGCAGGCCCTTTGCAACATCTCTGGAGGGGTGGCTGGAGTAGCCCAGGGCCCGTGGGGTCTCTCTCCCTCCCACAGAGGAAACCCTCCCCAAAGCCCCAGGCAAAACCATCCCCAGCGCTTCCCAGGGAGCAGGGAGCGCTGTGCCAGGAAAGGGCAGCCAGGCTGCCGGCTCACCTGCTCGCCGCGCTTGGAGTGGAGCAGCCTGGGCAGCCCTGGCAGGCAGGGCCACGGCCAGGAGCAGCAGGAGTAGGAGGCGCAGAGCAAGGGCCATGGTGCCTTGTCCTCCGCCAGTCCCGCAGCTCTTGCTGCCACCGCTGTCCCGACACCGCTGTCCCAACGTCAGCACCGCTGCTGCCACCGCCGCTGCTGCCGCAACAGTTGTGCTCAGGGACTGACTGCTGGCTCCTTGTGCTGCTGTGCAACCACGGGGCTCTGGCACCTCTGGCACCTCTGTGACCTCAGGGCCTGCTGAGAGCTCAGCCTGCTGTGACCCCAGAGCCCTGCTGTGACCTCATGGCCTCAGCTGTACCCCCAGAGTGTGCCCCCATCTGTATGAATGGACTGCCCTGATTGTTTTGCTTTATCACAGTTCCATTGCTCAGAAAAACCTTATTTTTCACCTGCTGACATTGCTGGTCAGGCTGTGTCCCTGGAGATGCTCTTGATGTCTTTCCTATTTTCCTGGGCATGCCACTGGAGGAGGTCCAGTCCGAGATGGTCCCATGGAAGGAAATGTCCCTCAGCCCAGGGATGCTCAGCATGGGCTCCCCCATCCTCCCCGGGGCCCTGCCACTGGTCACAGCAGCCCCTGCCTGGCTCCTGCCTGCCCACCCCGTGGCCATCCCCAGCTGTCCCTGGGCACGCAGCTCAGCCAGTGCTGATCCTGGCTGGGCTTTGCTGCTGCTACCACCCGGACACTGGGGTGACAGCTCCATCTCTGTATTACAAGGGAAGAGCTGGGCCAAGCCCTGCCCACCTTCAGTAGGGGCCAGAGAGCAGGGCCAGTGCCTTCAGGGGGAGAGGACCTTGTCTGGCTGGAGGCAACATCTGCACAGCAACAAGCTGTTAAAACAGCTGGCACAGGGACATCGGGCATAAGCATGGAGATGGGAAATGTCTGCTCCAGCTGTCCCAGACTGAGGTGTTTGGCCATTCCTGTAAAGCTGCAGATGGACACCTGTTGAGACAGGAGGTGGCTGAGGCCCCAGTTGCAGCTGGCACACAGGGACCCTCCTGCACTGCAGGAGATGCCCACCGTGCTCAAAGTTTGCCTCTGAAGACAGAGAGGTGAGCTTGTGAGAAATCCCAGAAAATATCAGGGAAAAGGTTTTAAGTTGGTTGTTGTCACTAGGTACAAATCTTCAGTGAGAAAAGAGCCTCTCCAGTACACTGGGTGTCTTGTCATGACTTCATTCTTCTTAGAGCAAAGATTACCAATTAAATGCAATTTTATTTTTTATTCTACAAGTGTAAAAGTGTTCTAAATTTTTCTAATTCGAAAAGTATTTTGAAGAATCCTAAAGGACAATAGAAAAATGTAAGAAATATTTGGGGATTTTTTTCCTATGAAAAATAATGCTGAATATTTCTAAAAATTTCTAATATGTCAAAATGTAAAACAAAGACAAAATGGGGTCGCTTTTTCTCAGGAGTCCTATATGTGGTTGCTGGCTGCCCCTCCTGGCTGTGCCAGACAATCAGCTCAGCCAGTGCTGGTGGTAGCACACAGACACAGGAGCTGAAGCCCAAAGATGTTGCTGGGCTCAGGCCCTTCCCTGGCAGGAGGGCCGCAGCATCTGTCCTGGCTGGACACTAGGAGCAGCACCTCTGGGGACAGAGGCTCCTGTTCTGGGTGGTGGTGGCAGCAGCATGTGCCCAGCAATGAGCTGGTCATGCAGCCATGGCAGGGACAACGGGCACTGGCACGGAGATGCAAGAGGACAGGCCCAGTTCTCCATGACTGAGGCCTTTGGCCGGTCTTGTGAAGCTGCAGAGGTGCTCCTGTGCAGAGAGGAGGTGGCTGAGGCCCCAGCTGCCAGTGGCACACAGGGACCCTCCTGCACAGCAGGGCCCAGAGCTGGCAAGGCTCCCCAGCACGGCTGGAGCTGCTGGCACATCTGGGCTCAGCTGGACAGTTGCCCTTTATTGCTGGATCTGGATCTATGTAGAAATCACAAACAGGACAGTACTACTCAGGAATGTGCCTTGAGCAGTTTCATTTTCCAGCATCAGTCTCATTATATGGTTATGACCATGGGAATATGCCAGCATCTCACAACCCAAGCAGCAGACCAAGAACTTAATGTTGCAACTTACTTTAAAAGTTTCCTGGCCAATCACAAAACCCAAAACCTATTGACAGTAGTTCCATCCAATTACTATAAGCACACATTCCTTTGGTTAAAATAATGCTTGCTTATTTCAAATACAATATCTGCTTAAAATACAATGCACACAGCTCCATTATTAAGCTTAGAACTTCCTCACGTTCAACTAGATAGACTTTTCTGCAGGTTAGGGAGTTGTTTTAGACAAGTGTTAATACATAGACCATTGCTCTCTAAGTCTTTACTTGCCTACTTCTTATACAATTTTTCTGCTGGGAAATCTTATGATTACTTTTTAGCTGTAATTGCAGTTCTGCTGTCACTGAGGCTTGCCTTTTGCGGCTTTCCCAGATCCCTCAGATTTCATGGATTCCCACAATTCCCCCTCTTGGTTCAACTAAAAAGAAACTTTCCTAACTGTCTCCTTTATTAACTCCCTTGCGTTTTGTAGATTTCCTATAATATATCTGCTTGTTACTTGCTTAAAGCTTCCTTTTTGCTCACATTAAGTATTGCTATATTACAACACAGCAATTTTAATGCTGTGAAAGTCCAGTCAGTTCAAAGGGCATAAGTCATGTCTGATAACAATTACAAGTCATTGTTCAAAAACTCTCGCCTGTTCTAAGTTTAATTCAAAACATTTTTCTATGGCTATACCTTCATCTACCATCTCTGTAAGATTTTGACAACTTTCTGTGAATCTATTTCCTACTTTTCTCTCTTGTATGACAAAAACTTCTTTGATAGTTTTCTCCATCATTTGTCGCACCAAAGTCTGCAAGGTGTCACTACTAGTATGGCCACCAAAACACTCTGCACATATAGACCTATCTTACAGAGTTCCCTTAGCCAAGGTGCAAAGCTCCATTCTTGGAACAAATCATCTAAGTATGACAGACCATCTTCTTTAATTTGAGCTGTCAAATCTTTCAGCTTTTGTATGCTGTTTGGATGGATTCAGAATGCTCTGACAGGATCATGCAACAGAATCCTTCAAATTCCTCACAACTGTGTCCATGTGCCAGTAAAAGAAAATCTACTGCTGCCCTGTTTTGAAGGGTAGCATGTCTAACACTAGTAACATCTGTCAGCATATCACTGATTGCAGTGGATGTGGCATTAGTTTCTTTACTCAGCCAACATTCAACTCCATCTCATTGTTTCAATGCCCTTGCTGAAGTCAGTTGGGGTAAAAACAAACCTGCTGGAACCCTTTTTAGCATCATTCTAAGGCATGAAATCACTCTTACAATTCTCATCATAGTGATGAGCGGATCTTGTTCCCCTATGTTTCTTCTTAATGACTGCTTTAGCAGTAGGTGCTATCACAGTGAGCATGCCAATGCTACATGGGCCACCTTCAAGGCGTGATGGAAAGCCTTGCCAAGCCCTATCTCCACAAATGAGCCCATATCCTTTTGGCAATTGTCAAGGACATTGGTCAGCCTCGGAAAGCACATCCCAACTGTCTGAATCACTACACTAAAAACTTGAATTTCTGTATGCAAAATAATGGGGACTAACATTGTACTTTGGAAGGTCGCCTTCGGGTCAGAAGCTGTCAACGTAAGGCAAAAGTCCATTGTGAAAGAACCAAGGATTTCTACTTCTTGGGGTTCAGACACTGCTTTGGGAAGTTCCTTGGCCCAAATGTTCCAATTCAGTGCAGGATTGCTCTCATTGTCAATTTCACTAGGCTTACTATTAAATTGTTTTTCAATCAAAGGCAAATCCTTTACTGGCACACCAACTGGACAGGTTTTCTGCTTCTGAATTAGACAAGCATATGATATCTGAGCCTGTTGCCTTGGCTAAGGTCACCCAAACATTTGTTTTTAGTTGTTCTACAGGCAAATTTGCACTACAAGAAACAATTAAAACCAACTAACACTAGTGTATCACTCAATTTCGTTCCATCCTTTTAGTGAGCATATTTTTGGCAAAAGATCTTCCTATATATCTCAATTTAAAAACTCTGCTTTTGACCTTTAAAAAGAATTTCACCTTTGAAAATCCAGTAGAGGGAGATCTATAATGTAACAAAACAAAACCCACACTTTTGCCAAAAAGATTCTACGAAACACACAATTGACACATTGATAAATAGCATACAATCAGACTTTGCAGGTTCCAGGGATGAACAAGGAATGCCAGGCGTGGCCCGTGATGCCTCTGTTGGGCTCACATCTGCGTACTCGCTTCCACGGTCTTGGACTCGCCAACACGTTCTGGGGTGCGATACAGTTTGATGTTTTTGGCTGGGACCCACTTAATTCCTGCACCTGTAGAGACAGGAGCACACCCTTTGCCCCAAGTGATTAAGCCAAAAAGACCTCCAATTTGTCCAGTCTCAGGGTTTCTAATTAAAACAGGGGGATTTTCTTTCCGTTTTATCTGTCTATTATTTGAAAAATGCCTAAAAATTGGTGGATCGGGTTCTGCAACATAGCTGTTTAAAAAATTCAAAACATAGAAAGCTTTGTTCAACCTCATCTGTGGTGTGACCTCTACTCCCCCTTCTGTCGATGAAGAATATGTTTTAATGTTTGATGTGTTGTCTCAATAATTGCTTGACTTGTGGGAGAATGAGGAATACTAAAGTTGTGATGAACACTTAATTTTTTTAAAATGTGGCTAATTTTTGAGATCTATATGCAGGACTATTGTCAGTTTTTCCTTCTTGGGGTACACTTAATGAAGCAAAAGCTTGCAAAAAAGGTTGACAGGCATGATTACTTGTTTTACTTTTGCGAGCAGAAGTAAAAACTGTGCAAGAGAACATGTCTACTGAAACATGTATGTTTTTAAATTTGCCAAAGGAAGGATATTTAGTGATATCCGTTTGCCATAACTGCAGGCTTTGTAAGCTTTGTGGGTTGACTGCTCTTGTAGAAACAGGAGGCTGCAGAAGCTGACTGAGTGTAAGTACTGACGATAGCCTTAGCTTCACTTTTGGAAATTTGAAACATTTGCACAAGTGCTTGTGCGTTTTGGTGAAAAAAGGCATGACTCAGTTTTCCTTATTCAAAAATGTTTGGTAAAGTGTTTGAAATAACCATTGTCAGGTTTTGTGCTCCTGCGTTTCCTTCCACTAAAAATCTAGGAAGCAAGGAATGTGCCCTAATGTGAGAAACAAAATATGGATTAGTTCTAGATTGCAAAGTTGTATAAAGACATGAAAGCCAACGATATAAAGTGTCATTATTAACATTCTTTAAACTGATCTTTCTATTCTTTGAACTACATTACCAACATAACATCTTTTGGAACTGATCTTTCTATTCTTTTAACTACATTAGCAACATAACATCTTTTGGAACTGATCTTTCTATTCTTTTAACCACATTAGCAACATAAGCAGAATCTGTGATTAAATTAAAAGGTTGTAGAAAGAGATGAAAAGCCCAAACTACAGCAGCAAGCTTAACAATTTGTGGAGATCCTTCTACTATTGCAATATCTGATTCTTAAATTTTAGTTGTTTGGTTCAACTAAGTTACAACTGACTTGATACTTTTGCTAGATTTCTTAGTGAAAAGAGTTATTGTGTTCAAAGCTTCTTTGCCTAACAGAGGTTTCTCTCTCCAACTCAATTTTGCTTGTGATAATTTGTGAGCTGGGTAATGAACACAACAAATACTTGGAAAATTTAACAATGCATATTGCAAATCATCAGAATTTTACATTGCCTAATTAAGATTTTTTTTCCAATGGTAAATAGAAAACTAAAATTCTTCACCTGCTAAAATTACAATTTTATTCTGGCTTTCATTACAATTTGTGCTATTATCTCTAAAACTGAAAAAATAGTCTTTGGAAACTTGTAGGGAAGAAAGACTTATTTTATTATCAACAAAGGATCTCTCTTAGAAGAGTCTCATCAAAAGATGAGGCTACAAAGTTGCATTTTTTTCTCTCAAAATTGCAAAAAAGTAAGGCTTTTCTGGAATACAGCGATGATCTTGTCGTCTTTGGAGAGCTTCTATGACTTTGTTAAGGCCTGCAAGAGCTTCAGGTGTTAGAGTTTTAGGAGAATTGATGTCACAGCTTCTTCTCAGTAAATTAAAAAGTGGTCTCAGTTCATCACTGGTAATTCTCAAATCAGTCCTGACCTAAGTGATTTCTCTTAGAAGTTGTTGTAAATTTTGTAGGTTGCTGATACTGGTCTGGAGCTGTATCTTTTGCAATGTTTTTTTCGGTCATTTTCCATCCTAGATACTTCTAGGGTGGAACTTCTTGAATTTTGGTCATAGAAATTTCAACTCCAGTATTTTGGATTTCAGTAACAACACTAGCACGAGTTTGTTTTCTCCTTGGCTGCATTGTAGTTGTGATGAGCAAATCATCTATCTAGTGTAGAATAATGGATCTTGGATGCTTCTGTTGACCTGGAGACAAAACTTGTGCAACAAAATATTGACAAATTATAGGCAATTATTTTATTCTTTGAGGCAATGATTTCTGGTGGCATCTCTGGATGGGTTCTCTTCGATCGATGACTGACTGGAACTGAAAAGACAAATCTTGGAGCATCACTGGGATGAAGTGGGATGTGGAAAAAACAGTTGTTTAAGTCAATGTCAGCAAGAGGCCAGGGTTTTGGGATCATTGATAAAGAAGGAAGTCTAGGCTGAAGAGGTCCCATGTCTTCAATTACTTTATTGATCTTCTTTAGGTCATGAAGCAACTTCTAGGGTTGTCCAATGTCTTCTTGTGGTTGACAAATACTGGTGAATTTCAGGGACTGTTTGTGGGTGTGATGTGACCTTGCTGTAACTGTTCTTTTACTAATCTTTTAAGGATATTTAATTTTTTCTCAGTTAAAGGCAATTGATCAATCTCTATAGGATGATCAGTTTTTTAGTTCAGCTTTAAAGTGGCAGGTTTTGATGTGGTTTCCATCACAGGCTCACTTTTAGTTTTGCTCCCTGTTGGGACAGGATGTCTCTCCCCCAGACACTGAGAGGCTTCTGAACAACAAAAGGATGCACCGTGGCTGTTTCTCCTTCAGGACTTGTAATGTTAATCAGGGATGCACTTTGCAAACACACAGTAGCACCTCCAGTCCCTGTGAGGGAACTTGTAGGAGTTACCAAATCCCAATTACTGGGCCAAAACACGTGAGAAATTACAGTGACATCTGCACCAGTACCTGGCATGCCTGTAATGGAAATTGTTTTACCACGGTGAGTCAGGCTGCAAGTCAATTTTGGTTGGCTGTGGTCTAAAGATTGCACCCAAAAGATCTCAGGACCTGAGTTCCAAATAGCACAGACAGAATTGAATTCTCTGGAAAGTTGTTTTGCTTAGATGTATTCATGGAATGCAATAGCTATAGGTGTTTTTGGTGGAATTACTATAGGAACATTAAGTGCAAGAGCTAAAATTACTAGCTCTTTGTTACAATTTACTGAAACAACAGCTGGATGCACTGAAAGTCTGAAAATTTTGGTGCTGGCCTTGCCTATAATTAAAAGATCTTGTCTTAGTTGAAAAAAACCTGATAATTACAGTAGAAATACTTTCATAACAAAATTTATTTAAAAGCTGTATTAATTTTGAGGAGGCCAATTCAAACCTTCTGCTTGAGGGTATTGAGCTGGGACCATTTGAGGAATGGTTGACTGCGGAATAAATGATGAAGGTACCAATGCCACTTGGCTGGGTAATTGACTGTCAGGAGGTACCACTGCTTGTGTCGAGGCGCGGTGCTAATCCACGCTCTTTTTAGAGATTATCCACGATCTTTTTTGAGTTTAACGACAAAGGTTTGCCATCGATGTCAAACTGAGACTGTCAGTGCTTAGCAAGATGCTTCCCTTTCCGACATCGAGGGCAAATAGAAAGTTGTTTAGGTTGGAATGTTTTTGTAGGACAATATTTTTTAATGTGACCTGTTTTACTACAAGCAAAGCAAGAAATTTTTTTTATCAGAGTCCAACAGTAAAGTGCCAACAGATTTGGACAAAATTTTTGTTTGTGCTTCTAGGACTTTTTCAAGCTTTTCCATTTGTTGACTCAAATTTTCACTTAAAGCTTTTCCTAAATTATCTCCCGATGTTTTTCTAGACTATTCATGCTGCGATTCTGCAATCTGCTTTCCAAAAGCATTGACTTGTACATTAGCCAGATGTTGTGGAGAGGTGAGCTTACTGCCAGCTGTTAGCATCTGTGTTACACTTGGAGGCTGATCAGGTACAGTTAAAATAATTTTTTTACATTCTTCGTTAGCATTGACAAAAGCAAGGTTTTGAATAAAACAGAAATGAGTTTGTTCACCTGGACACTGTTTTTCAACAGCTTGGCTTAATCTATCTAGGAAAGAACTAAAGGGTTCTAAATCAGTTTGTTTGATAGTAGGGTAAGCATTTACATGGGTACCAGCTGGCTCAACTGCAAGGAAAGCTTTTCTAGCAGCATTTTTAATATCTGTGACTATAGGCTGAGGCAATTCTACAGCCTGATTTTCTGGTCTGTGGAAAGTTGGATCACTTGCTAGTTGGGTATATAATATCTATATTCTCATAAGGAGTATTGTTATATTTTTCAACTGATTTATTAAGAAGATTTTTTCCATTGGAATTCCCATAAAATATATGGTGAATTGGTTCAGATCAAGGAAGCTACATTTTGACAATCAGCAGGGACTAAAGTAAAAGAATTAAATATACTTTTCAAGACATTCTTAAAATAAGGAGAAAAGAACCTACATTCTTTCAAAGCTTGACGGAGTTCTTTTATATCATGGTGAGAATGAGTTTCATAGCATGGATTTACATCATTATGACTATATCCTACAGGTTAAGGCAAGGAGCTGTTTATTTGAGTCTAAATTTTTTCTAAACTTTGACTAATATTAGATGAATTAGGTAGTTGAAGTGGAAGGTTTCCCTCTGATTTAGACTGCGTGTGGTTTCTTGCTCTCATCACTCCTGTATCTGGTACAGAAGAACAGGTAGTGTTGTCACAGCAATCAGCTGTCTCAGGAACCTTGCCAAGAAGCTCCAAGTTCTTGGCAGAGGCGTCGCCCTTCCCGGGAGCCCTGCCAGGAAGGGTGGAGGAGGAGAGCTCTACATTTTTAACACACCCCCCACCTCCCCTCCCCTGCCCGCCGCTGGAGGTAGCGGCCGAGGAATGTGTTGTATTGGTTAGAGGAAGAAAGCTAGAGCTTGCTAAATCACATCTCAATTCACTAAATTGGGGTTTATAGATTCATACAAATCAAGCTGCTCTACAGCTGCAGATCCCAAATTTGTATTTGTGACACTTTGCAATGAGCTGTTACAGGTTCCACACCGCATCCCCACCCACAGGGACTCAGCTGGAAAACTCTCAGGTCTGAGCTGCGATCTCAGCATGCTTTCCCCCCCCGCCCAACCCCCAGCAACAAATGAGAGAGGTTTCAAGGCTTCTACTGAACTCTTTGTGTTTGCACAGAAACTTTCCTGAGCTCTCCCGCCTCCACCCCATCCATCTCTCTGGGCAGAGCCATCCCAGCTCTGCTCGACTCCTGGCTGCCTCCCGCTGCTTCTGTTTGTCCCCCTGCCTGCTTCCCTGCAGGCAGAGCTAAATCTAAAGCCCCCCCACTAGCTGTAACCAGAGTCTGGGGTGCTAAAAGCAGCAAAAACCCTGGAAGAGGCTTGGTGGAGGAATCTCTATGAAAAGAATTCTCAGAACTGCAAAACAATCTGCCCGCCTGAGCCCGATCTGAGGGAATGACTTCCCAGGAAGAAACCGTGGCAGGGGTGACTCCCACAGCCCCTTGGCCAGGCAAAGTGGATCTGGAGCCCCCCTAGGCAGACCCCGCTGAACAACTTCAGAACAAGATCTGACCGCAACTTGTTTGGAAGAGGAACAGGGCGCAGAAACAGCAGCCCTTGTTTTGCAAACCTTCCCCAAACTCTCATCTCTCACACCCGTTTGACTCCCAATCTCCCCAGAACACGACTCCTTAACCCCCAAATTCTTGGAGCACAACGAAAATCCCGAATGCTTTCCCGGGAAATCCAGGGGTGGATGATTTTGCGGAGAAATGGAGGATGCCTGGTCACAGCATCAGAGGCACAGGGAATCCTGGAAGAAACAGAGGACACGACCGAAGCTGGAAGCTGATCTGATTCCCCCTTTGCGGGGATTGGGATGCTGTTCACACTGCCTGGGGAAACCCCAGACATGACAGGAGAAGGGAAAGAGCTACAAACAAAACCCGAGATCCTCCCAGAGATGGACAAAGACCTAGCACCACTCGGAGTTAACATCTTAGAACTAGGTGTTCTGTTTTGGTGTTTGAGAAAGTCTCTGTTACGATCATTCTGTTTAAAGCTCTATGACAAAGCTCTGGAAACAGGTTTGACTAAAGTCTCTTCCTTTTCAGAGAGACTAGATTGTAAATTTTCCAGTTTATCCAGTCCCAGAAATCAAAGGTAAAAGCAGACTTCAAGTCTATATTTTGAGTATTCGCTTTTACCCAGATTAATAAGTCTTTTCGTTCATGTTTTGAGCTGTCTGAATGTCCTTTTTCCTGTAAAATTGTCTGAAGCCGGTAAAAGACATCCCCTCCTGTTCTAGATAGATGGTTTCCCATCTCGTTGCCCAGGAGCCCCTAAAGTTGCTACTTGTTACTTACAAGGATACCAGCTACAGACAACAAAGGGCATGATCCATTCCTCCTTTTAACAGCCTGGGCCTCAGGCAATAGCACTGTCCACGGTTTTCTTTTTTATTTTTTATATTCCTCTAGTCTACAAATCCTCCTCACTGAGGAGCACCATTTATTGCTGACCGGGGGGGTCTACATACAAATCACGAATGGGATGGGACTGCTGGGGAATGGGTCTCGAGCTGTTTCTTTTCCAGCATCAGTCCCATTACATGGCTATGACAATGGGAAGATGCCAGCAGCTCACATCCCTGGCAGCAGACCAACAACTTAATATTACAACTTACTTTAAAAGTTTTTTGACCAATCACACAAAGCAAAAGCATATTGACAGTAGTTCTATCTGTGAGAAACAACTGCTCACTTTGAAAATTTAAAAAAGGTTTATTAAACCTTAACAAAAATACAGCAAAGGACAACATAAGGAAAAATTTGCAGCGCTGGGAACTGGCCTCGTGGAGACCACGTTGCTGGCTCTTTTTCAAGATTGGTGCTCAGCCTGTTCTACCCCTGAGTGTTGCATCAGACAGCCCTGGGCCCTGCCAAAGTCTGTCAGTCAGCTCTTCTTTGCCATTTATCGGTGGAGATTGCTTTCTTGTAACTTGATGGGAGATCAGGTATTGCCATGCTGCACCCCCTTGGCAACAAGCTTCTCCATTCCCAACTGCCCCAGGTAAGGGACACGTGCACGCCTTCTTCTACCCGGCCTTGACAACCCCGGCTGCCTGATGGTAACAATACATGGGGGGAAAGGGAACTATGGGGAGAACAGAGGACGTCTAAACTACAATAACATAACTACACATCACTGTTGCTTGGCCCAGCTAGATGGTGACAGGGGGGCAACAATCCCCCTCCCCCGAGCTCCACTAAATCCCAGCTGCCAGTGATGGCACAGCATGAAACAAAGGAACAGCAACACGGGTCCCGGGGTAACTTTATTTGATGGTAAAAGTTCCCCTCTTCATCATCCCAGGACCCTGAACTGAGGGCAAACAGTACCTTATAGACAGGGGCAGGTCCCAGCGGGAGGATACAATCTTTAACAAATCAGGAAAATTGGGAGTAAAAACAAGGCGGGAAATACAATGTATAAACCAATGAAGAAGTTCAAGGGAGGAAAACAGTTTCAGTGAACTAATAAAGTTTGAAGAAATACAAAACTGAAAATTCTCAAGGGGAGGCAAGCTCCGGGAGAAACCAGCATCTAATAACATTAAAGGAAAAATGCTGAAAGTTCTGGGAAAAGGGCAGGGACAAAAGGAACAGCATAAGGAAACCACAAAATTACAAATCAAACTAATAAAAGAAAAAACACATCACAATACACAGAGCTCCATTATTAAGCTTCAGACTTCCTAATATTCAACTAGATGTAATTTTCCATTCCTTTAATATTCGTTGGTCTCAGGTCACATAGTTCTTAGTATTTGTTTTTCTCCTGAAGCCAGATTTCCTGGCCTCTGATGTTAATAAAGTCCACCCTCCTTGATTTTCTTCTCAACCTCTTCCAGACCAGGTGTCTCCAACTATGCCAGGGGGCAGTGTCTGGGGCAGATGTTCCTTGATGTTTGCTGATGGTCATTGATGTGTTCTTGATGGTCATTATCTTTTTGGGGACCTTTTGGGTTATTCCCAGTTCATTGAGATGTTCAGCTCATTTCCCTTGAGAGTGGTGCAAGATCCCTTAAAAAAGCCATGAGAATTCCTTTCCCTAAGGCAAAGGCAAACCAAGCCTGACTGGAGACATGAAACAAAAATTAAACTTGGTATATTATCCAACACACGTGTGCAGCGCAAGTGCCCAGCTGCTGAGGGAAATGCACCCACTAGGCCCTCTCTGCAGCTCACTCAGCCTCTGGTGCAGAAGTTTGGATGCCTGCAGGGGTTGCTTGTCTCCTCTGGGTTTGTTCTTCCCTCTGGGAGGGCCCCAATGGAAATTAGTTCCATTTCCCCTGCAGACCAGAGTGGCAGTGAGTCACTGCAGGCTGCTGATAGTCTGATACAAGGAAACAGGTGTGCATAAAAATCACGCTGTGAAAAGCCAGTGTCCATAAAGGAGCCAGAGGAGTCCTGTAGCTTTGTTTGAACATAGGGAGCGAGTCCATTGGGACATCCGCTTGTGGGGTTGTCTCTCTCAGCTAGTGGGGAACACAGCCTCCTTTTAAACCCCCAGCCACATATTGCCCTCTTCCTTTCCTGGGGCAGGGGACTCCAGGGACCTTTGTACCCTCTTTTCCTTTTGCCAGCTATTAGTTCTGGTCTCCATCCAAACCCAGTCCAAAGGTGGGATGAGCGTGTTAGTCCTGACAAGGATGGGCTCCCTGCACTCCCAGCCCCTCTGCAGCCTGTGCTTTTCCGTGCCCCACTTGGCTCTTCAGGTGGCAGATGGCTTGGGGCAGGTTACTCCAGGCACACAGCGGTGCCCGTGGAGGCCCAATCCCTAAAGCTCTCCCAGAGCTGTGCTTGGCTCCAAATCTCGTCTGCATCCACCTGATTTTAAAGACTGTAGCACATCTGCAGTTTCAGGAGGTAGTACAGCCAGTGCCGCACTCTGAGAAGTAAGTCCACAGTCTGAGATGTTGATGTAATTTAACTAATTTGTGGCTCATTGTGATGATGATGATGATGATGATGATGATGATGATTGTATCCCAGAACATTTCCTTTTTTTTCCTCCCCCAAATAAAATGGTGCCATTCAGCTTCTGGAGGAAAGAACTGTCAAAGGTGCTGTTTGTCAGTCATGGAGGGGGAGGTGCGGGGGAGTAAATTATGGCCTGGAAGGATGCTCTGGTGGGCTCCAGCATTTTAAAAAGTTCCTTTGATACACAGACTGGGTAATTTTCAGTACTAAATGGCTGCATTAAATGGTTTTCCAGGCCGTATGCTGGCCAGAAAGCATTGAAAGCCCATGGGAGATTAGGCTCCATGAGAAAGGTAGCATCAGTTCCTTTGCCAGGTGAAACACAGCATTCAGAAGCTCAGCTTGTGTTTCAAGAAGCCACCAGCCTAATGTAAGCAGGGTCAGAAAGCTTCTCCAATCCAGCTGAGCGGCTGTGGCAGAGCTGTTGTGTTTTACAGCAGCTCCATGGCAGTGCAGCAGCTGCAGGAGAGGGCTCAGGACAGGCTTGGGGCGGAGCAGGGCGGCAGGAAGCTGAGAGAATCCTCTGCTCTAGAACTGAGGCAGTTCTTGGCAGAAATAAACAAAGATGATGACTTGAGGAGATTCCTACTGTGCTCAAAGTTTGCCTCTGGAGACTAAGAGGTGAGCTTGTCAGAAATCCCAGAAAATATGAGGGAAAAGGTTCTTGGTTAGTTGTGAGAAGATACAAATCTGCCCTGGGCAATGAGCCTCTGCAGTAGACTATGTTTCTTCAGTGAACTTAGTTCTTCCAGGAATAAAGATTACCAATTAAATGCAATTTTTTTTTTTTATTTTATTCTAGAAGTGTGAAAATATTCTGGTTTTCCAACTACTAAAACTACGCTGAGAAATATAGAACTGTTGTGGGAAAGGGGAAGAACTATTAGGGGAATATTCTATGACAAATGTTCCTAAATTTTGCAAAATTAAAAATAAATATATTAGATCCTAGTGTCAGGAGACACATGCCCGGCTGCTGTCTGCACAAACCTGGCGGTGCCCAGAAAATCAGCACAGGCAGGGCTGATGCTACCACCCAGAGAGCAGAGGTAAAAGACGTTGATCAAGCCCTTCCCTGGCAGGAGGGTCCCACCTTCAGTCCTGGCTGGACACCAATGCCAGCACGTTTAGGGCCAGAGGCTCCTGTTCTGGGTGGTGGCAGCATGTCCCTAGCAACAAGCTGGTAATGCAGCCATGGCAGGGACTTTGGACACTGGCATAGAGAAGGCTGATGAGAGGCGCAGGTGCAGGTGGCAGTCTCCCTGATGGAACTCTTTGGCCGGTCTTGTGAAGCTGCAGAGGCGCTCCTGTGGAGAGAGGAGGTGGCTGAGGCCCCAGCTGCCAGTGGCTCACAGGGACCCTCGTGCACAGCAGGGCCCAGAGCTGGCAAGGCTCCCCAGCACAGCTGGAGCTGCTGGCACAGCTGGGCCCAGCTGGACAGCTGCCCCTCAAGGCCCCGGCCAGCAGGGCACGGCTCTGGGCAGGGTCCCTGGCCAGGAGCGGGCCCCAAAGCGCCTCTGCCTTTCAAGGGCAACCTCGGCCCTGCTCTTTCTCCTCCCCACCTCCCTCTGCCTCTGCCCCGTGCCCCTGGGGCTGCTCTCGGCCACAATTGCTAATCTGTGATTGTTCTGTCAGCAAAGGGACATGGAGAAGTTGCCTCCAGCATCCAGCATGATCTTCACACTGTGACTGGCCAGGACTTCCAGTCAATCCATCTCTCGATCCCAGTGTCCATGGGAGCACAGTTCAGAAGCGTTTCCATGCTGTGCTGGCTTGCCCACGTGCTTTAGGGAAGTGGGCATTGCAAGGAGCTCCTTCCTCAGTGGGAGCAGGCACGGCCTCAGCTGCAGCCCCGGTGCCGCCTGTGGCGCAGGGAGCGGACGTGGCTGTCCCTGTGCTCGGCTGCAGCACAGGGCCAGGCCGGAGCGGGGCCCTTGTTGTGCCTCCGCTGCTGCTCGGCAGCGCCGCCGGAGCCCGGGGCCGCGGCCCTTCCCCGCCGGGGCCGGGACCTGCCCGACAAGGGCGCGGCGGCTCCAGAGGCCCCACCCGACCCCCAAGGATGGGCTCCGCCCGCCCGCCGGCCGCAAGGCTTGGCAGGAAGCTTTCTGCCCACTTTGCACAGCCTCCACCCAGAGTGGCCCTTTGCTGCGCTGAGGAGACTGAAAAACCCCACTGCATATCTCATGAGGGATCCCTGCACACCTTCGTAGAGACCATCAATACTCCTTTGTGCCTCCTGAGGGATCCCTGCACCCCTCAGCAGAGACCCCAAAATATCCCTGTGTGCCTGGCAGGGAATCCGTGTTCACCAATGCAGAGACCCCAGGGCAGCCTTGTGTGCCTCACAAAAGAGCCCAGCCTCCTGCCCACCTTAGGAAGGACTCAGCTCCTCTCCAGGCCTTGACGGCAAGCACTAAAGTGTCACGTTAATCACGAGGTACTCAAGCCCCTGCCAGCCTTACAGATATCTCCAGTCCCCTGTACGCCACAGAAGAGATCTCAAATCCCCTAAGAACCTCACGAGGAACCCCAGCCCCGTGCACCACTTACAAAGGACGCAAAGCCCTGCATGCCTTCCTGCAAAACCCAACACCTACAAACCCCCCCTCCAGTTCGTGTGCCTCATGAGGGACCCCGGCCAAGTGCCATCCTTACAGGGGTCCCCCAATGCCCTGCATGCCATAGAAAAGCCAGGCTTGGCATTAACTCTAGCCAGCAGTGTGTTCCCTGGCAGAAACCAATTCCCTTCTGGGCATCGGGAAGACGTGTTGCGGTGCCGACTGCATCTGTGGGAGCAATGGGGAGCGTGAGCCCGTGCTGTGCTGCACTGCTGAGCTGGCAGCACGGTGGATACGGGCAGGATGTCCCCTGTTTCCCCCAGAGCTGGGGCCTGCAGGCACCTTGCCGGCTCTTGGCACAGGCTGTGCCAGCCAACAAAGCCCAGCAGGCCGGGAGGAGAGCCCGGGGGCAGCAGGAAGCTGAGAGAAGCCCCTGCTCTCGAACTGAGGCAGTTCTTGCACAAGCAAACAAAGATGGTGACTTGAAGAGATTCCCACTGTGCTCAAAGTTTGCCTCTGAAGACTAAGAGGTGAGCTGGTCAAGAATCCCAGGAAACATCTGGGAAAAGGTTTTACATAACGTGGTTGTGACTAGGTACAAAGTTCCTGTGGGAAAAGATCTTTGCCTCTGCAGCAGGCTGGGTGTCTTAGGGTGCCTTACTTCTTTGCAGAGTAAATATTACCACTGAAATGCCACTTTATTTTTTATTGTATAAGTGTAAAAAATTTTCCAGAACTGTAAAACTACTTTCAAAAATAGAAACATAATGTGGAAAAAGGGATGAACCATCTGGTGAACTGTCTCTACAAGAAGCATTTCTAAATATTTCTAAAAATTAGAAGTGAAGATAAAATAGGGTTGCTTTTTCAGGATTCTAAAACTGCTTTAGGAGTGAAGTCCTTAGTCCTTGAAAAGTCCTTAAATTCTGTAGTACTCAGGAATAAATATTTCAGGAAATCTCTCTACAGTAAATACATTTAAAAATATTTCTAAAACTTTCTCATTTCTAAGAATTAAAAACAAAGGCAAAATGGGGTGGCTTGTTCTTAGGAGCCCCATGCTGCTGCCTGCCCCCTGGGCTCCCCCATCCCCTCGGGGCCCCGCCGCTGGGCACAGCAGCCCCTGCCTGGCTCCTGCCTGCCCACACCGTGGCCATCCACGGCTGCTCCTGGGCATGGAGCTCAGCCAGTGCTGCTGCCAGGTGGGCTTTGCTGCTGCTACCTCCCAGACACTGGGGTGACAGCTCCATCTCTCTATTGCAACAGAAGAAGGGGCCATCACCTACTGATTCATAGAATCACAGAATCACAGAATTTCAAGGTTGGAAGAGACCTTTAAGGTCATTGAGTCCAACCCATGTTCTAGCACCTCAACTAGATCATGTCACCAAAGTGCCACATCCAGTCTTTTTTTAAACACATCCAGGGATGGTGACTCCACTACCTCCCTGGGCAGATGATTCCAGTGTTTGACCACTCTTGCTGTGAAAAACTCCCTCCTTAAGTCTAGCCTGTATCTCCCTTGGTGCAGCTTGAGACTGTATCCTCTTGTTCTATCTCTTGTTGCCCGGAGAAAGAGACCGACCCCCAGCTCACCACAGCCACCCTTCAGGAAGTTGAAGAGAGTGGTAAGGTCACCTCTGAGTCTCCTTTTCTCCAGGCTAAACAATCCCAGCTCCGTCAGCCGTTCCTCGTATGGCTTGTGTTCCAAGCCCCTCACCAGCCTCGTTGCTCTTCTTTGGACACACTCAAGCATCTCAACATCCCTCCTAAACTGAGGGGCCCAGAACTGGACACAGTACTCAAGGTGTGGCCTCACCAGTGCCGAGTACAGGGGAAGAACGACCTCCCTGCTCCTGCTGGCCACACTATTCCTGATACTGGCCAGGATGCCATTGGCCTTCTTGGCCACCTGGGCACACTGGTGGCTCATGTTCAGCCGACTGTCAACCAGCACCCCCAGGTCCCTTTCCACCTGAGCACTGTCCAGCCACACCGTCCCCAGCCTATAACGTTGCAGGGGGTTATTGTGGCCAAAGTGCAGGACTCGGCACTTGGACTTATTAAACTTCATCCCATTAGATTCTTCCCATCCATCCAACCGTTCCAAGTCCCTCTGCAAAGCCCTCCATCCCTCTAACAGATCCACAAATGCTCCCAGCTTAGTGTCATCTGCAAATTTACTAATAATAGACTTTAAACCCTCATCCATATCATCAATAAAAATTTTAAACAGAACTGGCCCCAGCACAGACCCCTGAGGGACACCCATGGTGGCTGGCCGCCAGCTGGATGCAGCACCATTCACAACCACTCTCTGGGCCCGGCCATGCAGCCAGCTCCTAACCCAGCACAGAGTGCTATTGTCCAAGCCACGGGCTGCCAGTTTATCAAGGAGTATGCTGTGGGAGACGGTGTCAAAGGCCTTGCTGAAATCCAAATAAACAAGATCTACAGCCTTCCCTGCATCCACTAGGCAGGTTACATGGTCATAGAAGGTGACCAGGTTGGTTAAACATGACCTACTCCTCCTAAACCCATGCTGATTGGGTCTGATACACTGGCCATCCTATTAATTCTGTGTGATGGCACTTAATATAAACTGTTCCATTATTTTGCCAGGTACTGAGGTCAGGCTGACCGGTCTATAATTACCAGGATCCTCCTTTGCACCCTTTTTGTGAATGGGTGTCACATTGGCCAGCTTCCCGTCATCTGGAACCTCACCAGTGAGCCAGGACTGTTGGTAAATGATGGAGAGTGGCTTTGTAAGCTCATCTGCCAGCTCTCCCCTTACCCTGGGGTGGATCCCGTCAGGTCCATAGATTTATGAACATCCAAGCATTTCAGTAGTTCTTTGACTGCCTCCTCTTGGATAATGGGGGGGACCATTCTGCTCCCTGACACCATCAACCAGCCCAGGCGGACAGGTGTCTTGAAGGCAAGTCCTCTTCCCACTAAAAACTGAGGCAAAGTAGGCATTAAGCACTTCTGCCCTCTCCTCATCTGCAGATACTGAGTTCCCTCCCTTGCCCAATAAAGAACAAAGGCTGGTCTTACCCTTCCTTCTAGCATTAATGTATTTGTAAAAATATTTTTTATTATCCTCTACAGAAGTCGCCATTCTATGTTCAAACTGAGCTTTGGCCTCCCTAATTTTTTTCCTGCATGCTCTAGCAGCCCTCTTGAATACTTCCTTAGAGACCTGACCCTCCTTCCAAAGCTGATACATCCTCTTTTTATTCCTAAGTTCCTCCTAAACCTCCTTGCCCAGCCAGGCTGGACGTTTACCCCACTGACTTATCTTTCGGCACACAGGGACAGTCTGTTCCTGTGCCCTCAAGATCTCTGTTTTGAGGCATGCCCACCCTTCCTGGATCCTTTGTTTTTAAGGGCTGCCTCCCAAGGGACGCTCTGAATAAGTCTCCTAAACAGGCCAAAGTCTGCTCTCTGGAAGTCCAGTGCAAGAGTCTTACTGGTGCTCCTCCTGACTTCACCAAATATTGAGAACTCTATTATGTCATGATCACTCTGCCCCAAGCGACCTCCAACCACCACATCTCCCACCAGCCCATCTCTATTTGCAAACAGCAGATCTAACATAGTCCCTCTCCTGGTGGGTTCACCCACCAGCTGCGACAAAAAGTTGTCCTCCATACACTCTAAGAATTTCCTGGACTGCCTCTTTACTGCTCTATTAAGTTCCCAGCAGATGTCTGGTAGGTTGAAGTCACCCACAAGAACAAGGGCTGATGATCCTGAAACATTACCTAGCTGCTTATAGAATAAGTCATCTACCTCTTCTTCCTGCTTGGGTGGACGATAACAGACTCCCAGTAGGGTGTCAGCCTTGTTGGCCTTCCCCTTAATTCTTACCCATAGACATTCAACTCCAGCTTCCTTAGTTTCAATTTCTACGGCATCAAAAGTCTGCTTAATATAAAGGGCCACCCCTCCACCTCTTCTTCCTTTCCCGTCTCTTCTGAAGAGCTTGTAGCCATCCAGTGCAGCGCTCCAGCCATGTGAGGCATCCCACCATGTTTCCGTGATGGCAGCTACATCCTAGCTCTGCAGCTGCACCATGGCCTCCAGCTCATCATGTTTGTTGCCCAAGCTGCGTGCATTGGTATACACGCATCTCAGCTGGGCTACTGACTTCACCCCTAACTTAGCCTTGCAACCCTTGGGCCTGCTTCCAGACAGCCCAGCTGCATCCCCTTCCCCCTTCAAACCTAGTTCAAAGCCCTCTCAATGAACTCTGCCAGTTCATGAGCTAAAAACCTTTTGCCCTTAACAGAGAGATGTACCCCATCTGGTTCCAGCAGAGCAGATGCTGTAAAAGTTTCCCCATCATCAAAGAATCCAAATGTTGCCGATGACACCAACCCTTAAGCCATTTGTTGGTGATGCGGATTCTCCTGTTTCTTTCATCATTTTCCTCTGCCACCAAAGGGACTGAGCAGAACACTACCTGTGCTCCTGCCCTATCAACTACCTGACCCAGTACCCTAAAGTCCTTTCTAATTGCCTTGACACTCCTCTTTTCAATCTCATCATTGCCAGCCTGGAGTATCAGCAGTGGATAATAATCAGAGGGCTGAATCAGCCCAGGAAGTCTCTCAGTGATATTTTGTACCCGGGCCCCAGGGAGGCAACAGACCTCCCTGTGGGATGGGTCTGATCGACATACGGGGCCCTCAGTTCCCTTCAGAAGGGAATCACCTACTACGATTACCCTTCTTTTCTTCTTGATGTTAGAGGTAGTGATCCATCTTACAGATGAATCATAATTGGGGGGCTCACTGGGCAGACAGTTTTCTTCTAAATCATCTAGTTGGGTCTTTAGTTCCAGGACCTCATACCTATTCTGTAGTGGGACCTGCCAGGATGATGGGGATGGGGAGGAGTTTTTGTTATTACCTCCCCAAATGGGGACCCATTTCCACTCCTCTTCATCCACCAGGTGCCCTTCTATTGCCTGACAGCGGGAGGCATAGAAGTCCTCAGTCTCTCGGTCAGAGGCCTCCCTTAAAGATGGAAGGGCCCAGCTCCACCGACCTATTTCCATTTCACTTTCCCTGATACTCCTTAACCTTTCAACTTCCTCCCTAAGCTCAGCCACCAGTGAAAGGAGGTCGTTCACCTGTTCACACCGCAGGCAGGTCTCCTCCACAACACTCCCTGAAGCCACCGATAAGCTCAAACATTCTGGGCTTGGATGGGTCTGTACAGACACATCCTTTTTGGAGGGCTCAACTCACTTACACTTATACCAGCCACAGTTTTTGACCGTGTAGAAACCATTACTAACAGACACCTCAAACACAAGCAGGCAGCAGAAAAACCTCAAACAACACAGAGGACTCCTTACTAGCAAGAAAGTTGGCAACCCTGCCTGTTTGCCCTGCCTGTGGGAACTGCCATGCAAACTGCCTTGTATAAGCCCCAGAGACTCACCACACCCCTGTTTGCTCGCTCCTGTTCGCCCCGCTCCCCAGACACCTCTTATAATCAGCCACTCAGCAGCAACTCAGGTAGCTGCACCCCTTGCTCCTCACTGACTCACAATGGCCCAATGGCGGGGCAGCAGGGCTTAACTCCAGTGTTGTTTAGAGGGCAAGGCCAGGGAGCTCAGGGGCAGAGGAAGGGATGCGTTGGTCTCAGGAGGGGCTGGAGGCTGCTCGGCTAGTCTTGGGGTCTCTAGAAGAACTTGAGAAATGGCTGGGACAGGATACAGGGAGACCAAAAAAGGGATGAAGGCATCTTGGGGAGACCTATGGGGAGAGCAGGTGGCAGTGGGATCTACAGGGTAGGAGGAGGTTCCCTTGCAGATGGCTGTTCTGGGGTCCCCTTCACAGACCACCTGAGAGGGCTGTCCAGGCCCTTATTACTGCTGGAGCAGCTGCTCACGCTGTCTGGGTGTGAAGTGCAGCCACCGTCTTTCAACTCCTGTTCCGAACTGCCCCTGTGGTGAGAGGAGGTGGCTGAGGCCCCAGCTGCCAGTGGCACACAGGGACCCTCCGGCACAGCAGGGTCCAGAGCTGGCAAGGCTCCCCAGCACGGCTGGAGCTGCTGGCACAGCTGGGCTCAGCTGGACAGCTGCCCCTTATTGCTGGATCTGGATCTATGTAGAAATCACAAACAGGACAGTACTACTCAGGAATGTGCCTTGAGCCGTTTCATTTTCCAGCACCAGTCTCATTATATAGTTATGACAATGGGAAGATGCAAGCATCTCACATCCCAAGCAGCAGACCAAGAACTTAATGTTGCAACTTACTTTAAAAGTTTCCTGGCCAATCACAAAACCCAAAACCTATTGACAGTAGTTCCATCCAATTAATGTAAGCACACATTCCTTTGGCTAAAGTAATGCTTGCTTATTTCAAATACAATATCTGCTTAAAATACAACGCACAGAGCTCCATTATTAAGCTTAGAACTTCCTCACGTTCAACTAGATAGACTTTTCTGCAGGTTAGGGAGTTGTTCTAGACAAGTGTTAATACATAGACCATTGCTCTCTAAGTCTTTACTTGCCTACTTCTTATACAATTTTTCTGCTGACAAATCTTATGATTACTTTTTAGCTCTAATTGCAGTTCTGCTGTCACTGAGGCTTGCCTTTTGCAGCTTTCCCAAAACCCTCAGATTCTATGGATTCCCACAATTCCCCCTCTTGGTTCAACTAAAAAGAAACTTTCCTAACTGTCTCCTTTATTAACTCCCTTGCGTTTTGTAGATTTCCTATAATATATCTGCTTGTTACTTGCTTAAAGCTTCCTTTTTGCTCACATTAAGTATTGCTATACTAAAACACAGCAATTTTAATGCTATGAAAATCCAGTCAGTTCAAAGGGCATAAGTCATGTCTGATAATAATTACAAGTCATTGTTCAAAAAATCTCGCCTGTTCTAAGGTTTTAATTCAAAACATTTTTTCTATGGCTATACCGTCATCTACCATCTCTGTAAGATTTTGACAACTTTCTGTGAATCTATTTCCTACTTTTCTCTCTTGTATGACAAAAACTTCTTTGATAGTTTTCTCCATCATTTGTCGCACCAAAGTCTGCAAGGTGTCACTACTAGTATGGCCACCAAAACACTCTGCACATATAGACCTATCTTACAGAGTTCCCTTAGCCAAGGTGCAAAGCTCCATTCTTGGAACAAATCATCTAACTATGACAGACCATCTTCTTTAATTTGAGCTGTCAAATCTTTCAGCTTTTGTATGCTGTTTGGATGGATTCAGAATGCTCTGACAGGATCATGCAACAGAATCCTTCAAATTCCTCACAACCGTGTCCATGTGCCAGTAAAAGAAAATCCACTGCTGCCCTGTTTTGAAGGGTAGCATGTCTAACACTAGTAACATCTGTCAGCATATCACTGATTGCAGTGGATGTGGCATTAGTTTCTTTACTCAGCCAACATCCAACTCAATCTCATTGTTTCAATGCCCTTGCTGAAGCCAGTTGGGGTAAAAACAAACCTGGCAGCCTGGGCAGCCCTGGCAGGCAGGGCCACGGCCAGGAGGAGCAGGAGGAAGAGGCGCAGAGCAAGGGCCATGCTGCCTTGCCCTCTGCCAGTCCCGCAGCTCTTGCTGCCACCGCTGTCCTGACACCACTGTCCCAACGTCAGCACCGCTGCTGCCACCGCCGCTGCTGCCGCAACAGTTGTGCTCAGGGACTGACTGCTGGCTCCTTGTGCTGCTGTGCAACCACGGGGCTCTGGGACCTCAGAGCCTGCTCTGACATCATGGCCAGGGTGGAATTGTTTGGGAAGGTGGATCTGCCTTCTTCGGGAGCGAGCTCATCCTGCCCAGCTGCTCTGCCCAAGGGCTGTGACACAGTCCCAGCTCAGCTGATCTCACAGGCTGGGACATGAAGGGATGCAGAGCAGCTCTGCCAGGATGGACTTGGGGTTGCTGCTAGAAGAGAGGCTGGACGTGAGGCAGCCATGTGCATCCAAAGGAGAGTGCCCAGCAGGTTGAAGGAGGTGATTCCACCTCTCTGCTCTGGTGAGACCCCACCTGGAGTACTGTGGAGGAGGTTTTACAGTGGCCTCTGTGAGCCATCAAGATGTTTGATAAGAGGATCCACGTTAATCCTGGAAATAATTTTCTGCCAATTTTCTATGTCATTGACATAGAAACCAAGAAAGAAAGAAGGATAAATAAGAGAAACCTGCAATGGCCTATTCCAAGAAGAGCTTTGTAAGAATGTAGAAAAGGCATGCAGGCTAGAATAAAAACAGGGTTTGAAGCCTTCTGGAAATGGAGTCTGTTTCTTTGTAGTGTCTCGGTCTCTACCACGACAGAGTACTGCATCCTGCTCTGGGTCCCCAAGACAGGAAGGATCAAGTCCAGAGGAGGGACAAAATGTTCTGAGGGCTGGAGCCCTTCTGCTTTGGAGACAGGCTAGGAGAGGTGGCAGTGTTCAGCCTGGAAGAGAGAAGACTCCAGGGACACCTGATTGCTGCCTTTCAGGGCCTTATGGGGGCTTGTAAACAGATGGGACAGAATTTTTAGTAGAGTCTTTTGTGACCAGACCGAGGGTCTTTTAATCTAAAAGATGGTCAATTCAGACTAGATGAAAGAAGCACATATTTTACACTATTGCTTTTGAAACCCTGGCACAGGTTGCCCAGAGAGGTGGACATCCATCCCTGCAGACATTCAAGCTCCTGCTCTGAGCAACCTGACCTAGTTCAAGGTGTCCCTGCTCACTGCAGGTCACTGGGACTAGATGGCCTTTAAATGTCCCTTCCAACCCAAGCCATTCTGTGCTCCTGTGCACCATCAAAGCAGTGCTGCATTAGTGCTGGGCTGATTGTGCTGGCACCTGTATTTTGGTCGTTGTGCCATTTAGCAATTGGCCACGAGAGGATTGATGGGCTGGACAATGAAGTTTGCAAATAACACACAGTGTGCTCAAGGAGAAACAGGAGAGGAACACGGCTTCCACTTCAGATAAATGCCAGCATTTTGCTGCCCATTTCCAGTTAAGAAATACAGGAATGTCCTGAAGATCCCTTCATGTGGGTGCATTATTGGCCATATCAGTACTTGTGTTCTGTAAAACAGGTTAAGTTGTTACAGCTTCTTGCCCCATTTATCCCTGGATAAAACCCAAATACTGCATTGCTCCTTGTCTACTTTCTTCCAAGTCAAGGCAAATTTTGTTCATTACTGTGTGGGACATAGTCATCTCTTCACAAGCAAATTCCTCTTGCCATTCACACAATGGCAAGACTGCTTTGTTGATTTGCTCTAATCAGACTGTAATTAAGGCCTACCTTTCACTAGAATTAAAGCTGATGCATTGGGAGGCAAAGTGTTCAGTCATTTCTCCTGGAGTCTGACACTGTAGAGAGTTGTTCTGTAAGTAAATGACATCTGAAGACAGGTGTAGTCTACCATACTTCTGGCATACTAGAAGTGAGAAAAAACCCTTTGAATCAGGATTTTATCCTTTCTTCCTCCACCTCCTCCTCCCAGGAATTTTAATCTCTGAGGTCTAAGCTCTTCAGCTGCCTCACAAACATTGTTTTAATTCAGACAGTCATCCATGCATTGAGCCACAAATCAGGACCATGGTGTGAACCTTGAAGCAATGTAGGTTTATAGCACTGAAAATAATAATCCAATACCCAGGTTAAGCCAAGCCTATTGGTTATTTCTCAAATAACTCTACCTATCCTCAGTGATGTTTCAAAAACGATCATTGTGAAAGCTAGGAGCGGGGAGAGAGAATGTTATCAAAATTAAAAATAGAGCTTACTCAGATCTTTATATTCCTATAAAAAGAGAGTCCAAACTATTCATCTATGGAACATTAAGTAAGAAGTGAACAAAAGACTGTCAAAATAATTGCTTGGGGAACAAAAAACCCATAAATAAAAACAAGCTTAAATGTAGATAATAAGTAAACCATCATGCAAAGAAAAAAAACAGACCTGCCAAAACTAAAACAAATAAGGCTGTTTCATCTGTCTCAATTAAAAAAAAAAAAAAAAAAAAAAAAAAAAAAAGAAAATAAAACCTGAAAATAATCAGAGATTCTCAAGGGCATTACTATATATAGAAACTTCCTGGTATTGGGAAAAACATGAAGGAAAGTGTAGCATGCAATTCACAGATGGAACCTAGAATTTGTTAGGGAGGGCCAGGGCTGGCAGTGGCTGCTCAGGGATGGCTTTGGCCCGTGTCCCTGGCAGCAGCCACTGCCCAAGCAGCTGCGCTGCCCCCGGGCTCTCCTCCCGGCCTGCTGGGCTTTGTTGGCTGGCACAGCCTGTGCCAAGGGCCGGCAAGGTGCCTGCAGGCCCCAGCGCTGGGGGAAACAGAGAATGTCCTGCCCGTATCCACCGCACTGCCAGCTCAGCAGTGCAGCACAGCACGGGCTCACGCTCCCCATCGCTCCCACAGATGCGGCCGACCCCACAACACGTGTTTCCCATGCCCAGAAGAGCCTCAGAATGGGTTGCTGTTGGGGAACCCTCTGTTTGCATGTGATAAGGGCAAGTCTGGCTATCTGTTTCTGCCAGGAAATTATTTGGAAGTGCTCAACTGAACCTCAACTCAGAGTTTCGGCACTGCAGTTCATGTCTTTGATTGTAATTCGGTCCTAGCAGTCAGTTTTATACCCCTCCCCTTATTTTCTATTGTTATAGCATATTTTATTACCAATGGGTTGCTCCTTTACCCCATGTGTTGGTTTTGCCCCACTTGTCCATCTCCCCAAAGACCTGCCCTTTTGTTCACTGTTCCTCCTCCCATTGCATGTCAGTCCCTCTCCAAGCCTGCCCCTTGCTCTAGAAACTTCCCTATTAATTTTGCATCCTTCGGAACCCCATTGGTTTGTTTAAATTCTTCCCCTCCCCTGTAATCCCCAATTGGTTTAAACCTTGTATTCCCCGCCTGGTGTTCCACCCTCAGTTTCTCCCAATTGGCTAAAGATTGGATCCTGCCCTGGGACCCTGCCAAGTTTGTAAGTTGGTGTATGCCTTTAGTGCAGTCTTGGCCTGCCCCTGATGGTCTGTAGAATAATCACCTTTGGAAAACATAGAGCAGACCTCACCCCGTTCCTTGTCCCTACCCTCAGGGCAGTCCTACCCCCAAGGCAGTCCACCTGTGCTGTAGAGCAGCTGTGCCCTGCAGCCACAGCCCAGATTCGACAGTTTTCTGGGGGCAGCCCAGTGCCACTGTGGGTGTGGGCAGCTAGTGGGGCTGAAGACATGGGGCAGCACAGCACTTCCCAAATCAGCTCTTCTGCTGCTATGCAGAAGGGTCCCTGAGTGCCACTGGCAGCTGGGGCCTCAGACACCTCCTCTCTTCACAGGTGCTCCTCTCATTCTCCAGAAGACCAGCCTAATAACGCAGGCAGCGAGAATTTGAGCCATGACCTCAGCTCTCCACTTCTGCCCCTATCTGCCCTGCCATGGCTGCAGCAGTGTCACAAGGCCATCCCAAAACCCACCGCTCCTCAACGAGAACCTCTGCCCCTGAGCCCCCTGATCCTGTTCCCCGGCCAGGACTGAAGGTGGGCAGCCCTTGCCTGGCAGGGCAGGGCGTGGCCCACATTTTATATTCAAATAAAGAGTTGGAGTTTTCACAGTTATGTCGGGTGGTAGCAGCAGCAAAGCCCACCCGGCAGCAGCAGTGGCTGAGCTCCATGCCCAGGAGCAGCCGTGGATGGCCACGGTGTGGGCAGGCAGGAGCCAGGCAGGGGCTGCTGTGCCCAGCGGCGGGGCCCCGAGGGCATGGGGGAGCCCATGCTGAGCATCCCTGGGCTGAGGGCACATTTCCTTCCGTGGGATCATCTGGGCCTGGACCTGAAGAGGCACAAAGGGATATTTTGGGTTGCCTGATGAGGGTTCCAGGAGTCCCGCATGTTTTAAATGAATTAGCTTTTTTTGATTAATAAGGAGAATTTATTCCATAATTAAAATTCAGTCGTAGAAAATCTAGAAGCAAATATCAGATTGGCCCTGAAGCAGGCTAACAGCGTCAGGTGAGACAGGTGGGGCATTTCTCTCCCCTGTGCATCACGAAGGGACAGCTCTCTCAAAGTCTTTTTTGTCCATTTCCAAGCCCCAAGCGGTGTGGAGAGCAGGAATTTTTCTGCTTTCTTATGGTTGTTTTTATCCTTTTTGCATATTCATGTATTTTTTCCTTTCTTGCTGCAGCTCTTGCTGAGAGTTTCCCCAAAACTGGTAAAAAATTCACTTTGTTAGAGGAAAATGCAATATGCATTCTAGGAGGCACACATTTATCTTATAGATGATGCAAATCGAATGCACATTGCTGAGGTTTGGTCAGAGAAATAATCTTCTGGAATCAGCATTTCTGGGGACGAATATTCAGGCTAGGATTTTGGTGCATGTTGATTGCCCTGAACCCTTCTTTGTTATGCTAGGATTTTCATTAGGCGAGATTACTGTAGTCTCAGAATGAATTTGTGCATACATTCTATCAGAATCCCTCCCTTTCTCTATTAATTTATTAAATTTGTACTTTTAGGGCACACTTTGACAAAGCTTACTTATTTTCTAATTTTATGTTTAGTATTTATAAAACTTGACAACTACACTTTCATACTACTAGTCAGGGTATAAAATTAACAGCTTTTCTCATAAGGTAGATTATTCTAAATCTTTAATTTCTTTTCTTTGGATTGTCAATTATATTTTTTTATATCAATGCATGTGCTTATTGTACTTTAGATATATTTTGACTCCATAGTCGTTTAAGGCTGGTAATATTTGTAAAATAAATTTTTCATGTTTTCTTATGTTGCCTGCTAAAATGTGTCTTTATAACTGTCTCATGTTCTTGTTTTCTAATTCTTGAGCAATTTGCTTTATTCTACTCTCAGGATTTATTTCTTCTCTAGCTCTTCCAGAACAAAAAGTTTTAATATATTGCTTACAAATTTTGCCATTTTATTCTTTTTGCTATATTTCACATTTTCTTTATTCCAGTGTCTTTTACTACTCATAGTGCACATTCTGAATTTGTTAAAATTATAGCGTACTACACTAACTTGGGAGTGTGCATATGGCTCATACTTTTTGGGCTTGGATGACTAATACAGTGACAATAATCCTCTGCAGTTTTAACACTCTAGCTCTCTCAAAGCCCCTTTGGGTTGCAGCCAAAGGGCCAAGATGTGTATCTTCTTGGTAGCAGAGCTTACACCTTGGGATCTAGTCACTGGTGTCCTTCGTCTCATTCTCAGTATTTACTTCATAAGATTTATAAGAGCCTTTTAAATTGTTTTTCAGGATTTAGGATAGCATCTGCTTATTTCTAATTGTTATAGTTTTATTTCTTTGACATTTTAGCTCTAAAGTTGTAATTAGTCTGTACACTTCTCTTTCTTTCAGCTATACTTGGCTGTTTTCCTTTATTTTAATTTCATCCTTATTAAATATCTAACGGCTTTTGTTATATCCTATCTGATTTAATGTTACTTTTAGTGTTTCTTGGAACTTAAATCTGGTTTGTATCTTATATACTTACTTTTTTTCCGATTTTTCACGAATCATATTATTGTTCTAATATATTCTTTACAGTGTTTCATTAGCTTTTACTTCTATTTCTTTTCTCTGTTATAACAAAAGCACAAAAATATTTTATTTTTTGAAATAAATTTGCATATCACACCTTAAATATTCAGTTCATTTAAAACAACCTCATGAATAATACAGTTTAAAATAAAATATTTTACTTCGCATAACAATGGGTTTTGCAGCTTACAAGCTTAGGTATTAACATGCATCAGGCTATTTTATTTCAAGGAGTAGTGGTGACTTTTTAGTGAGGTTTGGCTGGTGTTTCTGTTGGTGGATTTACAGGTCTTCTGTCCTGTCTTTCTTTGCAGCTGAACCTGCTGGTGAAGGTGGTGCAGCTTCCCAAGCCACGTCCAGGACTGAGGCTCTGGGAGATGCTGAGGGTAGGTCAAGGCCTTTCCCTTGGGAGAGCTGCCAGCTCAGAGCCCAAAGCTGGGCCAGGGGAGCATCGCTGCAGGTGCCAGCACAGAACCATGCACGTGTGTGCCCTCGCCTTGCGCGATCCCCTCACCGCTGCTGCGGCTCAGTGGTGCCCGTGCAGATCAGCAGAGATGGCAGAAGCTTCTGTGGCTGTTGAGTTACAGGTGTGTCTGCAGGGAGGACTTGTCCAGCTCCTTTGCTGATTCCTACACAGAAGCCTGGCAACCATCGCAGAGGTGAGTAGTGTGTCCCTGCTGACTCCTCAGGCTGAGCCCTGCTTTTGTGGGGTCCATTCCTGGGAAATGGAACTACTTTCTCTTAAGGTCCTCCACCAGAAGAGATCAAAGACATGGCAGACAAGAAATTCCAGAATCCATTAGAAATTACGTGGCAAATGCTGAAGGAAGTGCTGCAGGGAGGACAAGGTGGGTGCATTTGCCTCATGCTTCCCCTGGCACACAGGAGCCGGGGGCTTTGGCTGCACATCTGGACACGCCGTGCCCGGCACCGCGGGAAGGAATGCATGCCAGCCTCGCTGCCCCACTGCTGCTTTCACGCCCTGCAGGGCTGTTTCCCAGCCTGGCCTGGCTGCAGCTTCTGCCCAGCCTCTGCAGGAAGGCATTTGGCATCAGCTGAAAGGCAGACCTAATTTCACCACAGTCCGTGCCCACGCTCAGATCCCCTGCAAATTCCTTCTGTCCAGGCAGATCAGATGTTGGGGCTGTTTGGGGAAGGAAGCAGCCTTGGGTTGTCCCAAAATCCTGGTTGTTTTCTGATCCTCATCCATTCCTTTCACAAGTGATGCCTCCTGAAATTGTCACCTTCCCCATTCCCAGTGAGGAATGTTTCCATCTGATCCAACTGTTTCTTTTCCATTCTCCAGAAATGAAAGTAGAGCCTGTGCAGATGGAAGCACTCCCCAGAGGAAGCAGTGGTTGCGTGCCAGCCTCTGCTGCAGGAAGGGAGGCCATGCCAGGCACAGGCACAGGAGGTAATTGCTGTGCCTCTGGGCCTGAGCCCTGCTGAGGCTTGCGCTGCCCTCTCTGCTGCTTGGCAGTGCGGGCACAGCCTGGACTAGAGAGGCACAGCCCAGGGGAATTATCGCGAGCAGGCTCAGGGCACTGAGCAGTCCTGAGCAGTCCTGCTGGGGTCCCTCCGTGGGAGACATGTCCTGAAACCTGGCAGTGACTGCACGGGGTGCCCACGGTGGGGAAAGGACAGAGGGGGAGAGCAAGGCTGCAGTGTGTCCTGAGAGGGCCTGGCTGTTGGCCCTTGGGATCCGGGAGCTGTCGCCGCAGAAGGAGGGGAGGAGGGACAGAGGGAGGGAGCGAAAGCTGTGGCACTGCCTGCTGCATTTTTCCCCAGGGCTTTTGTGAGGATTTCTTCTGTATGTGAAGGAGAGAGGCCCGGGGCCATGCGCTGCTCCAGCCACCCCTCCCAGGGATGTTGCTGAGGGCAGGGAAAGAGTGTGGAGAGTGATCAGGAGCCAGCCCAGAGCTCCCCAGGCCCCTGTGCAGCTTTGGCCATGTCCATTCACATCTGGCTCCCACGGCCTTACCCGACCCCCTGGCAGTGCCCAGTTCTCTGTGGCAGAAGGGGATCCCAGCACACACTGGAAAATGTTCTCATCTGTGCTCCGTTCTAGATGAGGGTGCTGGGAAGGCTTCTCCATCAGCTTGGATGAAGAAAGTTCTGAAGCCCTTGGAGCCTCCTGCAGGTATGTTCTCAGTGTGCCACCAAGGAAGAATTGTAGACAAGCGGGCAGGAACCAGGTGACAGAAGCTTCTGTGGCTTTTGTGTTACAGATGTGTCTACAGGGAGGACTTCTCCAGCTCCTACCTTGGATGCTGCACTCAAGCCCAGCTCCCATCACAGGGGTGAGTAGTGTGTCCCTGCTGACCCCAAAGGTTGAGCCTTGCTTTTGTAGGATCCATTCCTGGGAAATGGAAATATTTTTCTCTAAGGTACTCCAACAGGGAAGATCCAAGACAGAACAGACAAGATATCCCTGGAATCACCCAAAGAGATAAGGCAAGAGCTGAAGGATCTCCTGCAGACAAGACAAGGTGGGTGCATTTCCCTCGTTCTTCCCCTGGGACTCAGCAGCCGGGGGCTTTGGCTGCACATCTGGACACGCCGTGCCCGGCACAGCAGGAAGGGATCCATGGCAGCCTCGCTGCCCCGCTGCTGCTTTCACGCCCTGCAGGGCTGTTTCCCAGCCTGGCCTTGGCTGCAGCTACAGCCCAGCCTCTGTAGGAAGTTATTTGGCATCAACTGACAGGCATCCCTAACTGTAACACATCCTGAGATCCCCCACAATATCCAGCCCTGCAGATTAGGAAAAGGGTGGCTGTTTGGAGGTGGAAGTGCTCTCATCATGCCACCATAACCTGACCATTTTCCTGCTCCATAAATTTCACAAATATTACCACTGATACCACCGCCAAAGTGGGGAACAGTTCCATCTGATGTAGCTGTCTCCCTTCCTTTGTCAAGAGATGGACATAGTGCTTCAGTGGAAGGTGGCATTTCTTGAAGGAAGCACTCCATCTTTGGTGCCAGCCTCTGCTGCAGGAAGGAAGGCGATGGCAGACACGGGCACAGGCACAGCAGGTAATTGCTGTGCCGGGCTCAGCCCTGGCTGGGGCTGTGTGGCAGCAGCTCTTCCCCCAGGGCCTGCCCTTGCCCGGCCCGGCAGCAGCCAAAGCTGGAGGCGCCTCGGCTTCCAGGCCTCTGGAGCTCGCTCAGAGCCCCGGGGAAACGGGACTGGTGCAGCAACGTCCCTGGCGCTGCAGCTGCTGCGGAGCTGGCCCTGAGTGCCCAGAGGCCCAAGGCACAGGAGCAGCCCCGAGCGGGAGCCCTGCTGCCAGCCCAGGGCCAGAGCCAGCCCTGGCACACAATGGAAACAGTTCTCATCTTGGTTTGCTTCCAGACTGGGAGGCTGCGAAGAATCCTCCATTAGCCTGGCGCTCTGAAGTTGTGAAGCCCTCCGGGCATTCTGCAGGTATGTTCTCACTCTCCCACCAAGGCGTAATGTTTGACTGATTGGTAAGAACCAGGTGACAGAAGCTTCTGTGGCTGTTGTGTTACAGGCGTGTCTGCAGGGACGACCTCACCAACTCCTACCTTGGATGCTGCACAAAAGCCCAGCTCCCATGGCAGGGGTGAGTAGTGTGTCCCTGCTGACCCCTCAGGCTGAGCCCTGCTTTTGTGGGGTCCATTCCTGGGAAATGGAACTACTTTCTCTTAAGGTCCTCCACCAGAAGAGACCAAAGACATGGCAGGCAAGAAATTCCAGGACCCTTTAGAAATCATGTGGCAAATGCTGAAGGAACGTCTGCAGAGAAGGCAAGGTGGGTGCATTTCCCTCATGCTTCCCCTGGGACTCAGCAGCCGGGGGCTTTGGCTGAACATCTGGACACGCCGTGCCCGGCACTGCGGGAAGGGATCCATGGCAGCCTCGCTGCCCCGCTGCTGCTTTCACGCCCTGCAGGGCTGTTTCCCAGCCTGGCCTGGCTGCAGCTTCTGCCCAGCCTCTGCAGGAAGGCATTTGGCATCAGCTGACAGACAGCCCAAACTGGACCACCGGACATGCCCACCCTCAGATCCTCTGCAATTTCCTGGTGTCCAGGCAGATCAGATGTTGAGGCTGTTTGAAGAAGGAAGCAGCCTTGGGTTGTCCCAAAATCCTGGGTGTTTTCTGATCCTTATCCATTCCTTTCATAAGTGATGCCTCACCTTCCCCATTCCCAGTGAGGAATGTTTCCATCTGATCCAGCTGTCTCTTTTCCATTCTCCAGAAATGAAAGGAGAGCCTGTGGAGAAAGAAGCATTTCCCGGAGGAAGCAGGGGCTTCGTGGCAGCCTCTGCTACAGGAAGGGAGGCCATGCCAGGCACAGGCACAGGAGGTAATTGCTGTGCCTCTGGGCCTGAGCCCTGCTGAGGCTTGAGCTGCCCTCTCTGCTGCTTGGCAGTGCGGGCACAGCCTGGATTGGACCGGCACAGCCCAGGGGAATTATCCCGAGCAGGCTCAAGGCACTCGGGTCCTGAGCAGTCCTGCTGGGGTCCCTCCATGGGAGACATGTCCTGAAACCTGGCAGCGACTGCACGGCATGCCCATGGTGGGGAAAGGACAGAGGGGGAGAGCAAGGCTCCAGTGTGTCCTGAGAGGGCCTGGCTGTTTGCCCTTGGGATCTGGGAGCTGTCCCAGCAGGAGGAGGGCAGCAGGGACTGTAGGAGGGAGGGATGGATAGCTGTGGCACTGCCTGCTGCAGTTTTCCCCAGGGCTTTAGGGAGGATATTCTGTGAGTTTGAGGGAGAGCGCCCCAGGGCCCTGGGCTACTCCAGCCACCCCTCCCAGGGGTGTTGCTGAGGGCAGGGAAAGAGTGTGGAGAGTGATCAGGAGCCAGCCCAGAGCTCCCCAGGCCCCTGGGCAGCTTTGGCCATGTCCATTCCCATCTGGGTCCCATAGCCTTACACGACCCCCTTGCAGTGCCCTTTTCCCTGTAGCATTCGGGCATCCCAGCATGCCACAGATATGGTTCTGATCTCTGCTCCCTTTTAGACTGGAATCGTGACATGGGTTTTCAGGAAGTCCTGATGAAGGATGGTTTGAAGTTCCTGGAGGATGCTGGAGGCAAGTTTTCATTCTGCCCTTCCTGAGTGAATAATCAGGATCAATGCAACAAAAGCTCATTTATAAACCATTTCCCTTAACATTATGTAAAGGCTGAAGTATTCTGAGAATCTTTCCCTTCTCCCTTCTGGATCCCTGAGGGATCCCTCAGGATCGCTGTCAGTGGGACGAAGGAGCATTGATCTTTCAGTCCTCCTCCCGTGTGCTGTGCCAGTGTGTCCTTCCGTGTGCTCTGTGCAGTCAAAGAGAAGAGCAGAGAGGGAAGGGGCCGGGCCCAGGGCTGTGCCCCGGGGCTGAGCCTTGTGGGCAGCCTGAGGATCTCCTGCAGTGCCACAGGAGCTCTTCTGTCCTGCCTTTCTTTGCAGCTGAACCTGCTGGTGAAGGCCCCACATCCAGGACTGAGGCTCTGGGAGATGCTGAGGGTAGGTCAAGGCCTTTCCCCTGGGAGAGCTGCCAGCTCAGAGCCCAAAGCTGGGCCAGGGAGGCATCGCTGCAGGTGCCAGCAAAGAACCATGAACGTGTGTGCCCGCGCCCTGCACGATCCCCTCACCGCTGCTGCGGCTCAGTGGTGCCCGTGCAGATCAGCAGAGATGGCAGAAGCTTCTGTGGCTGTTGAGTTACAGGTGTGTCTGCAGGGAGGACTTCTCCAGTTCCAGGGCTGGATGCTTGGCCCCAACCCAGCTCCCATGGCATGGGTGAGTAGTGTGTCCCTGCTGACCCCACAGGCTGAGCCCTGCTTTTGCGGGATCCATTCCTGGGAAATGGAACTACTTTCTCTTAAGGTCCTCCAAAAGGGAAGACCCAAGATACTGCAGCCAAAATGTCTCATGAGGCAGATGAATTCCTGAGAGAAACACAGAAGGAAGCACCCGGAGGACAAGGTGGGTGCATTTCCCTCATGCTTCCCCGGGGACTCAGCAGCCGGGCGCTTTGGCTGCACATCTGGACACGCTGTGCCCGGCACAGTGGGAAGGGATCCATGGCAGCCTCGCTGCCCCGCTGCTGCTTTCACGCCCTGCAGGGCTGTTTCCCAACCTGGCCTGCCTGCAATTCCTCCCCAGCCTCTGCAGGATGGAATTTGGCATTAGCTGATAGGGTGCCCCAACTGTACTGTGGGCCTGAGATCCCCTGCCATTTCCCAGTCTCTGAGAAGATCTGGCGGTGTAGCTGTTTGCTCATGGGAGTGCACTGGCCTAGCCCAAATTACCTGGGCTTTTTCCTGATCTTTATCTGTGACTTTGACAAGCATTTCCTGATGAAGATGCCACTTCCCCAGCGGGGAATGTTTCCATTTGATCCAGTTGTCCCTTTTTTCCTTTTTCAAGTGATGGACCAAAAGGCGCTGCAGGAGGAGGAACACTCAGGGAGAAGCAGTGGCTCATTGGCAGCCCCTGCAGCAGAAAGGAAGGCGATGCCAGACACGGGCATGGGCACAGGCACAGCAGGTAATTGCTGTGCCGGGCTCAGCCCTGGCCGGGGCTGTGTGGCAGCAGCTCTTCCCCCAGGGCCTGCCCTTGCCCGGCCCGGCAGCAGCCAAAGCTGGAGGCGCCTCGGCTTCCAGGCCTCTGGAGCTCGTTTATAGCACCGGGGAAACGGGACTGGTGCAGCAACGTCCCTGGCGCTGCAGCTGCTGCGGAGCTGGCCCTGAGTGCCCAGAGGCCCAAGGCACAGGAGCAGCCCCGAGCGGGAGCCCTGCCGCCAGCCCAGGGCCAGAGCCAGCCCTGGCTCCCGACTGGGCAGGGGCTGCGCTGGGTCCTGACAGGGCCTGAGCCTGTCCCCTGGGGCTGGGGGAGCTGTCACGGGGCAGGGAGGGCCAGGGCTGGCAGTGGCTGCTCAGGGACGGCTTTGGCCCATGTCCCTGGCAGCAGCCACTGCCCAAGCAGCTGCGCTGCCCCCGGGCTCTCCTCCCGGCCTGCTGGGCTTTGTTGGCTGGCACAGCCTGTGCCAAGGGCCGGCAAGGTGCCTGCAGGCCCCAGCTCTGGGGGAAACCGAGAACGTCCTGCCCGTATCCACCGTGCTGCCAGCTCAGCAGTGCAGCACAGCACGGGCTCACGCTCCCCGTTGTTCCCACAGATGCAGCTGGCACCACAAGACCTGTTCCCGATGCCCAGGATGGCCTCGGAAGGGGCTTCTGTCAGGGAACAGGCTGCTGGCTAGGGTTTCTGGCAGGCATGCTTTATTTGGAGCTTGTCTTCCTATTGTGCTGCTTTGGAATCTGGTATTCTTGGAACAGAAAACAGTGAGTGTTTTATTGCCCGCCCCCTCCAACAGCTTCTTTTCAAAGCCCAGCATGGACAGGGAGCATTCCCATTGAGGCTGCAGTGGAGTTGTGGCCAGCCCATGATTGTCCAAATAACTCTGCTGAGGGTTCTGCTGCTGCCCAGTGCTTCCAGTGGCCTCTCAATTGCTGGGCCTTGTCCTGGGGGGCCCGCTGGGGCTGCAGCCAGAGCTGGCTCCCACTGAGGCTGCCTGGCCAAGAGCAGCCCCAGGGGCACGGGGCAGAGGCAGAGGGAGGTGGGGAGGAGAAAGAGCAGGGCCGAGGTTGCCCTTGAAAGGCAGAGGCGCTGTGGGGCCCGCTCCTGGCCAGGGACCCTGCCCAGAGCCGTGCCCTGCTGGCCGGGGCCTTGAGGGGCAGCTGTCCAGCTGGGCCCAGCTGTGCCAGCAGCTCCAGCCGTGCTGGGGAGCCTTGCCAGCTCTGGGCCCTGCTGTGCACGAGGGTCCCTGTGTGCCACTGGCAGCTGGGGCCTCAGCCACCTCCTCTCTGCACAGGAGCACCTCGGGACAGGAGTTGGAAGACGGTGGCTGCACCTCACACCCAGACAGCGTGAGCAGCTCCTCCAGCAGCAGGAACGGCCCGGACAGCCCTCTCAAGTCTTCTGTGAAGAGGACCCCAGAAGAACAGTCTACGAGGGAACCTCCTTTTACCCCGTAGATCCCACTGCCACCTGCTCTCCCCATGGGCCTCCCCAAGCTGCCTTCATCCCTTTTTTTATCTTTGTCTGTCCCATCCCAGCCAACTCGAGTACCTCTAGGGACCCCAGGACCAGCCCAGCACCCTCCAGCCCTTCCTGAGATCAACACATCCCTTCCTCTGCCCCTGAGCCCCCTTGCCTTGCCCTCTTGGAATCACTGAAGGTGACACCCCACCCCCCCCGCCACGCGCTCCCGCTTGCAGGGTAGGCAATGGCCTATTCTTCTGTTTAAATAAAGAGAAGGATCTTTGTTCTGGTTGGAAAGCAAAACCAGTGAGAGATTCCAAGTCAGAAATACAATTTATTAGAAAAAGGGAAAAAAATCAAAACACATGCAATAATACAAAAGAAAAACCACTGACAGGGTCAGAATACAGCCTGCTGACACCCTGCTACTTAGGGTGGTGGTAGCAGTCCAGATGAAATGGACTTGTGGAAGTGGTGATCCTGTAGAAACAATCTGGTAGCTCTCATCCTCTGGAAAAGCAGTGGGTAAGGGCGACGGTTCCTCTGGGAATCCAGTGGAAAGACTACTTGTTGTGTCCCAAAACCCAGATTATATCCAGCTGGGGATGCTTAGCTCCTCCCCCATGGGCAGAGCATCTCACAGTGGGCTGATATCATTCTCCCTCATGGGTCCTTGATTAGCCATGAAACAGAAATGGCTCTGGGAGGGAGTTATCTCTGAGTCATGTGGCAAGACATTGATGGGCCCATTAACAGGAGATAAGGAAGAAACAATGCCCCTCCTGGTTTCAGCAGCTCTTGAGGTTGGCATTAGAATACATCTTTACACTGCAACCTAGGACAAGCGGTCACCCCAGTGTCCAGGTGGCAGCAGCAGCAAATCCCACCCAGCACCAGCACTGACTGAGCTCCATGCCCAGGAGGAGCTGTGGATGCCCACGGTGTGGGCAGGCAGAAGCCAGGCTGGGGCTGCCGTTGAAATGGAGGTTTTTGGGGGGGTTCAATTAAGTTAGCAATATATGGACTAAGCATTTAAATTTTAAATTGTAGAATTATGTGTTGAATTTTAACCTTTTACTTAAGAAACCTCTGCCATGGTACAAAGGGCATAGGAAAATGCAAATTTCTGAAGCTTCTTGCTATGAAGGACAATACCAGTGTCATAAACAGGACAGGAGATCTTTCTCCTTTTTAATGCCTTTATTAAAAAAATTCAGCTCAGGTTATGGGAAACGACAGGTCGCCCGCACCCCCGCTGCTCCCAGGAGTGGCACGGAGGAGGAGGATGATGCAGCTGTGCCCGCTTGTATGCAGGCAGAGCTGGGGCTTCCGTCCTCAAGGGAGTAGTGGGAATTCCGCTTTTTTGGTCTAACATTCCAGATCCTCTTTCTAGCTGACATCCTTTCAGGTTAGGGTGAAAAGTAGAAAGGATCTTAGCAGATACTGGATTAAGTTCCTCATCTTTAGACATTACTTAGGTTTCATAATTCCATGTTGGCTTGTTGTTTTTAGGACTTTTTTTCCTGGAAAATTGCAAACTTTGGTGAAATGCATTCTCATCTGCATACTAGCTCTGATGTCACCCCCCTCACCCTGCTACCTGCAGGCTCTGGGGAAGCAGCAGGGGGACAATTGCGCTTGATTTCTAACCATTAACAGGTAATTGAAGAAAAACTATTAACAAGAGGTGATTGCAACATGAAGCTATCAACAACAAATAGTCAACATTTCAACTCTCAACAACTGGCCCAACCTGTTTAACTTTGCAGCCTTAAAAAAAAATGGATAATTTGTTGGGGCAAACACACCAGGTGTGGAGACACGAGGCTTGACTCCATTTCAGAAGGCTGATTTGTTATATATTCTATTAAAATACTACATTAAAACTATACTAAAACAACAGTGAGGAAAAAATGACCAGAAGGCTACAAAGAAGAAGAATAGAATGGAATGCATAACAAAAATCTTGTGACTGCTCACAGGCTCAACACCGTTGGCTGTGATTGGTCATCAAGTGAAAACAATCCACATGGACCAATGGAAGATGCACCTGTTGCATTCCACAGCAGCAGATAGTTATTGTTTGCATTTCTTTCCTGAGGCCCTCAGCTCCTCAGGAGGGGAAAAATCCTAGAAAAGGATTTTTAATAAAATATCATAGCTACAGATAACTTTTTTACTCATAAGGCCAGGAGAAGACCAGGGAATTCAGGAAACCTAGACTAAGGAGCTCCTCTGTCTCCAAGTTGATGGACAGAAGTGGTATGTATTCCTTTCACTTTTTTTAGGGTTGGCTACTGATAAGTCACATAAGATACGTCTTTGTGTGCAGTTTTGCACAAGCAGTTTGCAAGCAATCGTCTGCCGGGGAGAGGCCGGTGGTGGGGGTCCCCAGCTGACAGAGCAGCTGGCGGAACGTTGGTTTGAACTGTGATTGTGTATGGTTATCACGTCTGGACGTGCGTGCTTGCGTGTGTGAGTGAACGGTGAAACACGCTGCGGGGAGTGAGGTCTTGGTTTAGTTTCTCTGGGAACTGTGGTTTTTCAAAGAACATTTCAAGGGCGCCGGGTGGCCGTGAGCGTGGCGCAGGTCGGCGCGGCGGGCAGAGGCAGTGCAAAGCCGGGGCAGCGGCGGCCAGCCGGCAGCGCCTGGGAGAGCAAGCAGCGCATGCCCAGCGCAGGCAGCCCCTGGCCGGCAGCACATGCGTGGTGCAGGGCGGCTCTAACGAGCGGGGCCAGCGCGGTGCAGGGCCATGAGCCGGGGCTTGCCAAATTGCTCTCGGGGCAGCGGGCCGACAGCACGGCTGGCAGGCACTCGGGGCATAAGTCGTGGTTTGTAGGGTTGCTTTGAACACCGCTAGCTGATAGCACAGCTAGCAGGAGCACGGTACAAGTCGGCATTTGCAAGCAAGCGCCGCTGGTTGGTAAGGGGCAGGAACCACCTGAAGGCAGCCAGCAAGCCCGCATGGGCTAAGAGTTAAGTGTTTGCTGTGTGGTAACTCTGCCCTTCAGTCTTGACAGCTGTTACTAGGAGAGCCTTTGCATTAAGGGTTTTGCTGCTTTTTTTGTTTGTTTTTTTTTTTTTTTTCTACAAGCTGAAATAAATGGGCAGGAGATCTTTCTCCTCTTTAACGCCATTATTTAAAAGGATCAGCTCAGGTTGAGAGCAATCGACGGATCATGCCCACGCCGCCGTTGCTCCCAGAAGTGGCACAGAGGAGGAGGGTGATGCAGCTTTGTCTGCTGGTCTGCAGGCAGAGCTGGGGATTCCATCCTCACGAGAGATTAGGAGATTCCACCTTTTTGGTCCATCACCTTGGTTCCTCTCTCTAGTCACCATTCTTTCCGGTTAGGGTGAGAAGCAAAAAGGATCCAAGCAGGCACTGGACTATGCTCCCATCCTTAGACATCACCTACGTACCCATAGTTCTATGTTGGCTCATTGTTTTTAGGGGTTTTCCTGGAAAACTGCAAAATTTGGTGCAATGCATTTGCCATCTGCATACTCGCTCTGATGCCACTCCCATTCTCCTGGTACCTGCAGGGTCCCGGCGTCCCTCCCTGGCAAGCCTCAGGGGGACATTGGTTAATCAGCAACCATTAACAGGTAATTGAAGAAGAACTCTTAACAATGAAGCTAACTTAACAGCAACTGGTCCAACTTGTTTTAACTCTGCAATCTGAACAAAAATAGATAACAATTTATTCATAACACAAGCGAGAGTTGCTTTGCCCACAGTGGCTGCCTAACTTCAAGCCTGGGCTGGGAGAGCCCGGCCTCCGAGACATGCTCTACGCAGGTGGTTTCAGCTTGAACCCAGTCAGTCTCTTCATCCGTCAGGGGCTGGGGAGTCATAGAATGGGAGGACGGAGGGAGAGACAGAGTGTTCTTGGGAGGGATATACTGCAGTTCAACACGTTGCTATCGAGCCTTTGACTGGGAACACCCCGCAGCTGAAAGAGTGCTTAGAAACGCCTTGACCTGGGGGCTTGAAGGGGTGATTCCCTGTTTTGTGTGCAGACTGACAGCTTTTCACTGGGAGCCAGACTGGCACACAGCTTGGGTTCTCCTTCAGTGCAGAAAGTGTCAGAGGAGGTGGTATTGTGTTTCATATAGACAGAGACCTGCATGCCGTGCATGTACCCCTGAACTGCCAAGATACTATAACCAAGAGATACATGCAAGGTGTGAAATAGTGAATTTAATCTGTGGAAAAAGTCACCTAGACCCTGAGACATGGGAAGACATCTTTGAAGAGGACTGGGAAAGGATAAAGGAGTGGCACAGCTGTATCAAAAGGAAGGATTAAGGAATTTTTTTTCTTTTCTTTTCTCCCCAGTGGTTTGGATTGTACCCTTAGGAGTTTGTAACTTTGTGTGGGACTGAGAAAACAACAAACAAGTAAAAGTTAATGGTGGATTGTTATATATTAATTATTAAATTAATTTGTATTTAATGTTAATAACATTTAATTATTTGAAGTATTATTGATTGTTAAATTGGTTATAAATATTTCTGTACATTGATTATTTGATTAATTATTACTTTTTAAAAATAACTCAGAAGAAGGGGAAAAAAGGAGTTTTGATTTGAGACTCACATCTGGACATTTGGAAATGAGTAAACTAAAGCTTGCTCTAAAAAGACATCATGGGAACAAGGCAGAGTAAGGAAGTACCTAAAGCCAGCCCATTAGGGTGTGTCTTAGCACATTGGAGAGAAATAGCAGGCAAAGGGGGCAGGCAAAATTTTAAAAAAGCCTAATTATATATTGCTCCCATTGGTGGCAATTATATCACCTGGAGGATGGGGCAAGGTGGCCTCCTACAGGTACATTGGAATAGAATACCCTGTTACAGCTAATGTTGTTTCTGAAGGAAAGGAAATGGGAGGAGGTTTCTTATTGTGATATGTTTTTCCTCCCTCCAAAATAACCCTGATTGGCAAAGGGACTGTGGCATCAGAGCCCCCTCTGACCCCCTCGTTTTGGCTCTTGAAAGAGAAAACAGAAGCAAAATGGGAGAACTCAAATGGGGCTGCTCGGCCTGTAGCATAAGACAGAGATGCAGCAGGACAGATAAAGTTTATCGCACAGCACTAGAGGAACAAGAACAAGATCTAGCTGACCTATTTAGCCCTCATTTGGGAGGGCAGAGGGGAAGGGGTGGAGACTTGGGAGGGGCTCCATCTACACCACCTACACCAGCAAGTCGACCTCTTCCACTACTACTCCTACTCCTACTCCTACTCCTACTCCTACTCCTACTCCTACTCCTCCTCCTTTGGAGAAGACACCAGCTCCAACCCCTCCAGGCAGCCCAATAGCATCCCGAACCAGAGGACAAATACTGCAGGCCCCTTTGCAGGTGACAGTAAAACCAGGCAGAGAAAAGATATTAGTTAAGGTGCCCTTCTCCACCCTTGGTTTGGAAGCATGGGAAAGGGTTGCAGGAAATTACCAAAATGACCCAATAAACATTGCTAAACATCTAGGAAACATTATGAAGCAGCACAATCCAGACTGGGGTGATATTCAATTGTTATTAGACACATTCACTGAAACAGAAAGCTAGATGGTTTTAAAAACAGCCAGGAACCAGGGAGCAGATCACTTTAGACAACAACTAGTGGACCTAAAGGAACATTTTCCACTTCAGGACCCAGGCTGGAACCTGAACCAACCAGTACAAAGACAGAGGCTAAAAAATTATCAGGATTGGCTTCTATTGGGAAGAAAGAGCAACACCTGAAACTATAAATTGGTCAGCTTTATATGCTATTAAACAGGCACCCTCAGAATCCCCCAGAGAGTTCCTAGACCACCTGAGAAACACAATGTGACGCTATGCACCACTGGACCCTGCATCTGATCTGGGGATATGCTGGAACCCAGGACACCCCTCTGGGTGCCCTGGATGACACGTGCCCCTGGCAGAGGGCTGGGGAGCCCTAGCAGGAAGCCAGAGACACTTGGGATTTGAATCTTAACCCATAGAGCAAATTACCAACCTTGTATGAAGAATCACAAGTCACAGAAGTTTAAGTAGATTGATAATGAATTAATCCTAAGGTGAAAAGTGGAATTTCAGGGATTTTACTAGAGGGGGTCTAGGAGGCAAGATGGAGGGATTTGGGCGTTGTCCTATTTTTCTTCCTTCTTCTTCCTAGCCTCCATCTTCTTGGTGATGGTGGCACATTTGGATTGGTTTAGACTAGAAGTAGACAGTCTATCAGAGGTGATTGGTATTGGAAAATAATGATCAATGAAGTACATGTAATTCCTCGTATAAAATGTAGACACCAGCCCAGGGGCTGGCAGCGTGCCCATGACAGACCTGCAGATCAGACCTCTGCAGGTCTGAAAAAGAATGGTTTAGATAAGAGACAATAAACAACCTTGTGAACCAGAGCTGAAGAATTCCGACTCTTTCTTCCACCGTCGGGCTGGGAAAAAAGAACTCTCGGGGGGGGGTCATCCTGACTGCAGGAAACCCGAGAGGGATACAACAACTAATTAATCTATTTTTGGGACAGTCCAAGGGGGATATTCGGCACAAACTCCAAAAAGTCTTAGGAGAAGATATTCAGAATTTCGCCACTTTATTGGTGGAGGCTTGGAGAGTCTTTAGCAACAGAGAAGAAGGGGATAAACAAGGGATGAAAAACTTAATAGCAATAGTGCAGGAGGAACGGAAAGAAAGACGTGAAAGCAGGCAGGGAGCACCCAGGCAAGGCCCTCCTCGATCCGGCAGAAATCAATGTGCAAACTGTAAGAAACAGAGCCATTGGAAGAAGGACTGTCCAGAGCAGAAAGAGAATGGTCAAGGGAATCAAAGGAGAGGAGGGGTGGTTGCCCATGTGCAAGAGGATTAAAGGGGACTGGAGGAGACTACCCCAGCAGGCTCTCTGGTTGTCAAACTAAAGCTGGGGAAAATGGAAAAAGAAGGGAAATTCCTAGTCAACCTTTAGAAGCGATTACCTTCCTGGGGCAAGCTACTCGGTTCTAAATACAGCCTTGATGCCTGTAGGGGATGATTATGCTACAGTTACGGGAGCGACTGGCCAAACTGAAAAGGCATTTGTCTTTAGGCCACTAAAATACAAACTGGGAAAGCAGTGGGGGATCCACAAATTTCTATATATGCCCAACTCCCCTGAGCAACTTCTGGACAGAGATTTGCTGGGACAATAACCGCCAACTATTGCATTCAAAAATGGAGAAATTACTCTGGAGGGAAATGATCAAAAGTATGTAGAAATATTGAGTTTGATATTAACCACTAGTCAAGTCACAAGGGAAACTGAAATCGATGAAGACGTAATGAATCAGGTATTCCCTGGGGTATGGGCTTCTGATGTATCAGGGAGAGCAAAAAACGCTTCCCCTATACAGATCAGACTAAAAGAGGGAATGCAACCTGTCAGAGATAAACAGTATGCCCTGAGGAAGGAAGATAAGGAAGGAATTAGCCCAGTAATTGAGAACTATTTAACATCTAGGATTATTAAAAGAATGTCAATCTGATTTTAATGCCCCTATCCTACCAGCCAGCAAACCTGATGAGTCATACAGGTTAGTACACGATCTGCAAGCCATGAACAAGGTAACTGAGGATTTGTATCGTGTGGTGGCCAATCCCTACACGATATTAAATTGCTTAACACCTGAACTAACTTGGTTTACCGTTTCAGGTTTAAAAGACGCCTTCTTCTGCCTTCCTATCCACCTAGCCAGCCAGAAAATTTTTGCATTTGAATGGGAAAGTCCTAAAAGTGGGCAAAGAACTCAACTTACATGGACAGTACCCCCACAGGGATTTAAAAACTCACCCACTTTGTTTGGAGAACAACTTGCAAAGGAATTAGAGGCCTGGGAAGCCCCTCCAGAGGAAGCGAAGCTGCTACGAAGATGACATCCTCATAGCCACACGGACGAGTGAAGCATGCGTGGCCTGGACGGTAAGCCTCTTGAACTTTCTGGGACTCCAAGGGTACCGGGTATCAAAGAAAAAGGCTCAAGCAGTAAAACAGAAATTAACTTATCTGGGATACAAAGTCAGTACTGGACAATGTACCCTGGGCCAAAGCCGGAAGGAGGCAATATGCCAGACCCCAAAACCTCAGACTGCAAAAGAACTAGGAACTGTCCTGGGGATGATGAGTTGGTGCAGGTTACGGATCTGTTACTATGGACTGTTTGTTAAGCCCTTATATGAGCTTATTGCAACTGAAAGCAGGGAAATACAATGGACAGAGGAAGCTACGCAGGCCTTCCACCAGCTGAAAAAAGCCCTCATGTCAGCTCCAGCTCTGGGATTGCCAGACGTGAGTAAGCCTTTCCTCTTGTTCTCCAATGAGAAGCAAGGAATGGCCTTGGGAATATTAGCACAGGACCTCGGCCCGTACCGGAGACCAGTTGCTTACTTCTCTAAGCAATTGGATGCAGCAGCTAAAGACTGGCCTGGATGCCTCAGAGCTGCTGCAGGAGTCGTACTGAATATCCAAGAGGCAAGTAAATTCACCCTGGGCCACAAAATGACTGTGCCAGTGTCTCACACGGTGTCTGCAGTGCTGGAGGTGAAAGGCGGACATTGGCTTTTCCCACAACGATTTCTGAGATACCAAGCTATTATGGTGGAGCAAGATGCTGTGGACATTGTGGTGACTAATATTGTCAATCCAGCCTCCTTCCTCAGTGGAAACCAAGGGGAGCCAGTGGAGCATGACCGCCTGGAGGTACCCCCGGTACTCGGGGTACAGGGCTCGATGCACCAGTACATGATGTGCAGGCTGGAGACAATGTATATGTTAAGTCTCTTACAGAGAAGGCCCTGCAACCACAATGGGAGGGACCATACCAAGTGCTCCTTACTACCTTCACTGCAATCAAGACTAAGGAACAAAGTGCTTGGATCCACCACAGCCGTGTTAAGAAAGCTCCAGAAGCCCCTTGGAGAATAACACCGGGTGATGGTAAACTGAAACTGAAACTTACCCGCACAAAATGAATGCATCATGGTGGGTGGGGATTTGTGCTGAAGTGTTGTTTACAATCATTGCTGTAATCCAAAAATTAGAAAGTACTCCTAGCCAGAACAATGCTGAATGGCCTTGGTCCCAAGCCCTTACTCAATAGACCGGATCAATGGGAAAACCTTCCCATTTAAAAGGTTTAAACCTAACAACTGTGGTCATGTGCAAAAAGTAAATATAAAAAACGCTGCAATGGCAGAAACAGAGGTTGTGGTGACTTCAAGGGACCATGGGGGAGGTAATTAAGATAGAGTGTAGAATGATTATTGGGACTACCTATAGTAAAGCAACCCAAATCAGTGTAAATAAGCACTGGAAGATTTGCAATCGTCCAAATGAATTGGACTGTTGGCACAACTTCACATTAAGACAAACTGTTGACATGGTTTGCCTCTGGGCCTGCAACACTATTGGGCTGTCTTTCAAATTTAAAATAAATGCTATAGCTAAGCCTGTTACAACCCACCCCAGCACTCAAGCACAAACCCAAAATACGCCATTTAAGCTTGAACCTAGAGTTTATGAAATTGGCCCACACATAATAAGGAATACGGGTCAACAACAACAGTTATTTAATCCAGGATTATGACATTTCGAACTGTTAATGCAAACTACTATCTCGACAGTTCAGCCAGCTTGTTCCTCCTTCATAAGGTCATCCTTCGAGGGATGGACAAGATGGCTACAAAAACAAGCGCACTTCAGAGACAGAATGCAAAGGGATTTAACCAAGATGTTAGGGACTGGGCTAGGGGTTTTGAATAGGATTGACTCAGAAATATTAATGAACAAATTAGCTGTAGCAGCTAGCCATCCAATAAAATTAAAACAGCCTTTACAGTCATCTCTTTTGGCATTGGGAAATAGTCAATGGCAAGTCTCGAGGGTGCTGCCGAAATGGAGAGAAATTGAAGATCAAGACCATAGCTTGCTAGCAGACACATTAATGGGGGCACAGGATAACATATCTTCAGCCCTCAGCTATATGCAAACACAATTATGGGTACAGTCAACAGCTGCTTTAATCATAAGAGAAGGAAGTGAAGGAGTCTTTCCCACTGAAGTGCAAAAGGTGGTCTGGGGCAGTGCTACAGACATTGAGAAAGATTTCCAGTCTTGGTGGACCATGGTAATTTTACATATAATCCCCCCACTAACACAGCTCCAGCCTTCGTGCTCACTCTGCGTAATGGCACAGTTCACGCTATTCACGCCATTGCTGCCTTAGGGCTCAGTCACGAGCAGCCAGCATTATACCCCTCAGAATACAGGGTATGGGCTTGGAAAATCCAGGGGAGATGGCAAACCGTAAACTTGGAACCTTGCATTGCTCAAGAACAACAGGGATTCGTCTGTGACAGTAATGTGATTAGTGCTCAAGACATATGCCTTGACAATGACCAAGGCATTTGCCACTTTGAGATCCACCCAGATACCAACCAATAAACGGTACTAGTGTATATAGGTGATGGCTGTGTGTGTTTAAGGAGTGTGTGTGATGTCACAGAAATTGATAAGAACAAGGTTGCCGGGGTCAGGATTTTCACCTGCTCGACCCAGGCTAGATGTTTCTCTTCACCAGATAGAAGGAGGGCAGCTTGAGTCCTGGATAATTTCAACTGATTTATTGCAGGGTCCAAAAAGGATAGGAAAACATGGAGGGTAGGCTGAGGGACACACGGTGAGTCGAAGGGACAGCAGGGATGGTAACACCAGCAGAGGGATACCAGGGCGAGTGCGAGATCTCTGGGGAAAGTTACCAGATTTTGTGCACAGCTACATGGAGGGGGATGGGAGGGGAAAAGTTTTCACAGGAGTAACTAATGAAAGATACAAAGGGTACAGGATGAGTGAGGTGGGAAAGGGAGTACAGCATTCGAACCATGGGAAAGGAATGAATTTTCCCTGACTTAGACAATGGTGCTTTCCCAGGGCATTCCTGAGATAGCTTTCTCACCCATGACCCCCACATCTCCCCCTTCTTTCTTTATTAAATAAATTTTTCCAAGTGACTTTTCTATTACTCTTTTCAAACAACTCAGGGCAACCATTATCATGAAAATGACAACTTAAATCCACACCAAATTTTTGAGAATTGATACAAGCCACCCAGGGATTCCCCACTGTGTGAGTGCTTTACCTACTACATTGATGTCTCTGGTCTCCGTCATGAGGTCTTGCACTTGGTTTCGAATTTGCTGAATGCTGGCATGTATGGAGGTGCTTTTAGATGTTAAATTAAAACAGCACAGACCAGCAAAGTCCTGACAGCTGTGACCGTGCGCAAGAAGGAGAAAATCAATGTCAGCTCTATTTTGTAGGGTGGCGTGCCTGGTGGTTTCTTCTTCCGTGAGCAGATCTGACAGGGCTGTGGAGGCAGCTTTGGCCTGACGGCTGAGCCAACACCCCAGGTGGGAAATTTCACCGAGAGCCTTTGCAGCTGCGTACCAAGGTAGAAAAATGGATGCAGAGACTCTTTTGGATTCGCTCCAATCGTAAATTTTGTCATCGCAATTTGGGTCGAATTGACTGTAAGGTCTCTTTTTGATGCCAATCCTTCTTGATTCTGCCAATTTATAATTTGTGATGTGTTTGGGGTGAGGACAGTCAGCTGCCCGAGGCTGCAGGGACCTCCTTTGATCTTTGATGGGATCCCTGCCCACACTCTGTCGCCGCAGATAAGAAACACGCCTCTCGGTGACACTCTGGGAACATCACTGGACTCAGATGGTGTGCTAGAGGTATAGTTGCACCATGTGGCTGAATTATACTTTCTGCTATTAGGTGTTACATCTTTCTGAGTTACTGTGCCTGAGACTGCAGAGTCATGCCAAATGGGTGTGTTTTGTAGATAGAAAAACCTAACACAGTATGTAGCTGGAGCAGAGCCCAAGAGATCTAACTCCTGGGGCTCTTGTGTGGCATGTGGTCAAATCTTTGTCCAGGTGTCCCAGGTGTCAACCGGATTTGGTTTCTTCCCCGCATATGGATAATCTTTTTGCAACAGAGGCATTCCCACCAGGCACGTAGATAGAGGATTGTCCACGCTGCCCATTGGCAAGCAGATCTTATCTTGTTTCAGAGTTTTCGCCAGATTCTGCCATACATTTTCTGTCAGTTGTTGCACCATCCACCCTTCTGCTATCCACGGATGGAGCAGAATGGTGATTGCAGTGAAAAGCACTTGTTTGAATTTCATTCTTTCCAGGGTGGCCTTCCAGGGTGATTTTGCTGTAGCAAATAGCAAGAGAAACATATGACATTAAATTTCTGTACACTCTTTCAGTCACTCTCCTCACCCTCCCCCTTTTCTAATAATCGTAGGACACAAGCAGGAAAGAGAGGCGTGGGGACTACTGGGATGGGTTGGGGGCAAGGTATGTGGGAAAAGGGATAGGGATAGTTGGGGAGGAAAGGAGGGGTTCTGCAGCAAGGTATGACAGTGGAAAATATTTTTTTGTGATGAGAGTTCGTGCTACAATGTTGGGAATTCTGGTCTTCTTCTTCCGACGCTTCCAAGCGACTGCATCTGCTGCGGTGTCTGGCTGATCAGATGCATCTTGGCTTTTCCTGGGTGGGTCAGCAGGCTGATCTGCATCCTGGTAGGGTTTGACAAAGTGGCCTGGAATCCAGTTCGGCCCTGTTTCTGTTGAAACACACACGTACCCTTGGCCCCAGGTTATTAGTGGAAAAGGACCTTTAATTTGGTGGGACTCAGGGTCTCTGATGAGCACAGGTGGGCGTTCTTTGAGATGGGCAAATGTGTTGTTATGCAAATGCCAAAGGATTGGAGGATTTGGCTCTTTTGAATGGCAGTTAAGAAAAGTGAGCACATATAGTGCTTTGCAGAGTCTTTCTTGAGGTGTCATTAAAAGGGCAGAATCTTTTTGTAAACCTAACAGGTTGTTAATTTCTTTGTGTGTGCGTTCTATTATTGATTGTCCCTGAGAGTTGTGAGGAATGCCGGTGTGATGGTGATTTCCCCAAGCTGAGAGAAAATTTTGAAATGCTTTGGAGGTGTAACTTGGTTCATTATCTGTCTTAATCTTTTTTGGAACTCCTAGGGTAGCAAAGGCCATGTTAAAGTGCTTGGTGACATCTTTGGCTTTCTCTCCTACATGCAGAGATGCAAAAATTGCACCAGAAAATGTATGTATACATACGTGAATATATTTTAATTTCCCAAAAAGTGGGTAATGAGTAATGTCTGACTGCCACAGGTCAAATGCATTCAGTCCCCTAGGACTGATACCTGTTAATACTGTTGGAAGGGCACGGGATTGGCAATTTGGACATGTGGCTACAATGGCACGGGCTTGTTCTTGTGACAATTTCAACTGACGTGCCAGGGCTGGCGCGTTTTGGTGGTAGAACATGAGGCTCAATTGTGCTTGTTTAAAAATGTCAGGTAAAGTTGGTGAAGTAATTGTGGTGGTGACTGTCATTGCCAATGCATCTGCCCTCTGGTTCCCCTCAGTAAGGAAGCCAGGCATGTCGGTGTGGGATCTTACATGTAGAATATGATAGGGTTGCTCTCGATGAGAGATGAGCCAGATTAATTCTGAAAGCAAGGAAAACAGCTGTTTGTTTTGCACGTCTTTGAGCAGAGCATGCTCTGCTCCATCAGCTATCCCGGCAACATAAGATGAATCAGTCACTAAGTGAAATGGTTGCTGGAATATCCTGAAGGCCCTCACAACTGCAAAAAGCTCCGCAATCTGGGGGGAACCTTCCATGGTCTGAACATCAGCTTCCCACTTTTGAGTGTTCAGGTCTTTCCAGGTAAATACCGATCTGTGGGACCTGCCAGACCCATCAGTGAACACTGTGACAGTGCCTTTAATAGGAAGATGACTTTGGAAAGTTTTTGGAACTAAATGGAATGAATCTTTGAATAATTTGTGCTTTGGGTAGTGAATTGAGACTTTCCCGAGATAGCTATCTAAAGCAATTTGGATGTTTTCATTTGTTTTTAATAAGGCGTCCAATTGATCTAACTTCAAAGGCAGGTAAATGCATGAGGGATCACAGCCTACGGGGCTTCAGAGGCGATGGTGACTTCTGGCAATTAATTTTGCTAGCAACTCTGATGGTGTATACACTATTTTCGCAGGCTGATGTGGGAGAAATAACCACTCGAGTATGATGAGTGAGTCTTTCTGTGTCGTGTCCCACTGAAATAGGAGCCCATGAAAGTGTGGGCACTTACCCAGGATGACAAATTCAATCGGAAGGTTTTTTCTGACATGTTGAGCCTGTCGTGTCCTCATTGCCTCTGCTACTTTCTGCAATGTTTCCTCTGCCTCTGGTGTCAGGGTCCGTGGGGCTGTGGGGTCGGTGTCTTTCTTCAGCAAGGAGAACAGTGGAGCCAGCTCTTGCCTTGTCAAGCCGAGCAAAGGCCGGACCCAAGTGATGATCCCACAAATGCGTTGAATGTCCTCTAGGGTCTGTGGCTGTTCATTAATAGAAAAAATCTGTGGTGTTACAGTTCTCCCAGTGATGAGATACCCAAGGTATCTCCACAGTGCTGACATTTGTATTTTGTCCTGAGCAATTACAAACCTGCTTTCTCAATAGTAGAAACAGTCTTTTCGAGAGGGGCACTAAGGCAACTTCTGGTGGCAGCACAAATAAGTATGTCATCCATGTAATGGAGTATAATTGCTTCAGGAAACTGCTTCTTGACAGGTGATAAAATCTGAATGACCTACATTTGGCATAACACAGGGGAAGTTTTCAATCCTTGAGGATTGATACCCATTGATACCTTTTAAAAGTCTCACTTCTGTTCAGAGATGGTACTGAAAATGCAAATCTGAGGGCATCTCCTGGGTAAAGTGGGATGTTAAAGAAGCAGTCCTTGATAGCAAGGACAGCAAGCTGCCAATCGTGGGGAAGCATAGAAGGGGAGGGGAGGCCAGGCTGAAGGGGGCCATATCTTCAATAACCTCATTAATTTTTTGAAGGTCTTGGAGCAGATGCCAACTGCTTTTGCCAAGGTTTCGGATGACAAAATCTGAGGTATTCCACGGGCTAGTTGATGTAACTAATTGCCCGAGTTTTTCTTGCTCCTTGACTGATTCAATGAGCACATTTAATTTGTCTGATGGGCTGGGCCACTGATCCACCCACACTGGAAAATTGGTTTTCCAATTCATTGGTGGGGAAGTTTGCTCTGCAGTGGCCCATGCTAAAAATCCCACTTGGAGTCAGGGATATCAAGGTGGGCACCCCACTGGGATAAAACATCCCTGCCTAATAGAGAGATATTGGCTGACACGACAAATGGTCAGATGGTGGAGACTTGCCCCTCGGGCCCCTCTACGCTTACCAGATGAGATCTTCTCATGGAATTGACAGCTCCACCAACAACGGAGATTGTGCCACAAGGGGACACCAGTGCCCAGTCGCGGGGCCACTTTGCTCTGGGGAGGATAGTAACGTCCACTCCTGTGTCAGCCATGAGACGAAGTTCAATGGATTTCCCATTTTTGGAAATACAAGAATCAATCAGGGGTTTGTCTTTACAAATCTAGTGACATGCAAACGCATCAAAATTTGAATCAGGTTCAACCTCTGAATCCTGGCCGGTTAAAATTAACATTTGTGCAAAAGGTGCAAATTTTAACAATGTAAATGGTGGATTGTAACAAACAACTGACACAGTAATTTCATTGCCTGGATTTACAGTCACAACTTCTGGTAATATACTTATCTGATCTGGAGTGTGTTCACTGTCCCCAAACAGCAGGACTGTAGTTGGTTGAGGGTGGAAAGGGGGCTCAAGGTACCCAGCTGGAACTCAAACTAGATCTTCGTCGGGGAAAAGCAGATGGACAGAACTTACTAACAATGGTCGGAGGCTCTGGGGAAAGTTCCGGGTTCTGCGGAACAACTGGAGTCCGTCCTCATGACTGCGGTCCTCTGCGAGGAGCCTGTTGGGGCGGGGGACTCCTGGATGGCTGGCAGCTGAGGTGGGCTTTGCAGGCAAGGCCGGTAATTTGCTGTTGTCGCGCGGCATGGCCCTGCGCTCTGCCAAGCGTTTCCCTGGATCGGCTGATAATATTGCTGCTGAAAGTTGTATGTGGGCTGATAGGGCTGTTGGAAAGGAGGAGGCCTAGGAGGTGGAATATAGTTAATAAATTGCCCAACAGGAAGGTGAGGACAGTCTTTCTGGAAATGTCCAAGTTGGGCACAGTAAAAGCAACGGACATTGCTAATGTTTGTCATGGCTTCCCTCACTCCCTTACTCACTGCAAAAGACACCACGGCCAGCACTTTGGGGACAGAGGCTCCTGTTCAGGGTGGTGGCACTATGTCCCTAGCAACAAGCTGATAATGCAGCTGTGGCAGGGATGTTGGACATGGCTTGGGGATGGCTGATGAGAGGCGCAGGTACAGGTACAGGTCTCCCTGATGGAAATGTTTGGCCGATCTTGTGAAGCTGCAGAGATGCTCCTGTGAAGAGAGGAGGTGGCTGACGCCCCAGCTGCCAGTGGCACAAAGGGACCCTCGTGCACAGCAGGGCCCAGAGCTGGCAAGGCTCCCCAGCATGGCTAGAGCTGCTGGCACAGCTGGGCCCAGCTGGACAGCTGCCCCTCAAGGCCCCGGCCAGCAGGGCACGGCTCTGGGCAGGGTCCCTGGCCAGGAGCGGGCCCCAGAGCGCCTCTGCCTTTCAAGGGCAACCTCGGCCCTGCTCTTTCTCCTCCCCACCTGCCTCTGCCTCTGCCCCGTGCCCCTGGGGCTGCTCTTGGCCACAATTGCTAATGCGTGATTGTTCTCGCAGGAAAGGGACATGGAGAAGCTGCCTCCAGCATGCAGCATGATCTTCACACTGTGACTGGCAAGGACTTCCAGTCAATCCATCTCTCGATCCCAGTATCCATGGGAGCACAGTTCAGAAGCGTTTCCATGCCGTGCTGGCTTGCCCATGTGCTTTAGGGAAGTGGGCATTGCAAGGAGCTCCTTCCTCAGTGGGAGCAGGCACAGCCTCAGCTGCAGCCCCGGTGCCGCCTGTGGCGCAGGGAGCGGCCGTGGCTGTCCCTGTGCTCGGCTGCAGCACAGGGCCAGGCCGGAGCGGGGCCCTTGTTGTGCCTCCGCCGCTGCTCGGCAGCGCCGCCGGAGCCCGGGGCTGCGGCCCTTCCCCGCCGGGGCCGGGACCTGCCCGACAAGGGCGCGGCGGCTCCAGAGGCCCCGCCTGACCCCCAAGGATGGGCTCCGCCTGCCTGCCAGCCGCAAGGCTTGGCAGGAAGCTTTCTGCCCACTTTGCACAGCCTCCACCCAGAGTGGCCCTTTGCTGCGCTGAGGAGATGAAAAACCCCACTGCACATCTCATGAGGGATCCCTGCACACCTTAGTAGAGACCATCAAGACTCCTTTCTGCCTCCTGAGGGATCCCTGCACCCCTCAGCAGAGACCCCAAAATATCCCTGTGTGCCTCACAGAGAATCCATGCACACCAATGCAGAGACCCCAGGGCAGCCTCGTGTGCCTCACAAAAGAGCCCAGCCTCCTGCCCACCTTAGGAAGGACTCAGCTCCTCTCCAGGCCTTGACGGCAAGCACTAAACCGCCACGTTAATCACGAGGAACTCAAGCCCCTGCCAGCCTTACAGATGTCTCCAGTCCCCTGTACGCCACAGAAGAGATCTCAAATCCCCTGAGAACCTCACGAGGAACCCCAGCCCCCTGCACCACTTACAAAGGACGCAAAGCCCTGCATGCCTTCCTGCAAAACCCAACACCTACAAAACACCCCCTCCAGCTCATGTGCCTCATGAGGGACCCCGGCCAAGTGCCATCCTTACAGGGGTCCCCCAATGCCCTGCATGCCATAGAAAAGCCAGGCTTGGCATTAACTCCAGCCAGCAGTGTGTTCCCTGGCAGAAACCAATTCCCTTCTGGGCATCGGGAAGACGTGTTGCGGTGCCGACTGCATCTGTGGGAGCAATGGGGAGCGTGAGCCCGTGCTGTGCTGCACTGCTGAGCTGGCAGCACGGTGGATACGGGCAGGACGTTCTCTGTTTCCCCCAGAGCTGGGGCCTGCAGGCACCTTGCCGGCTCTTGGCACAGGCTGTGCCAGCCAACAAAGCCCAGCAGGCCGGGAGGAGAGCCCGGGGGCAGCAGGAAGCTGAGAGAAGCCCCTGCTCTCGAACTTAGGCAGTTCTTGCAGAAGCAAAGATGGTGACTTGAAGAGATTCCCACTGTGCTCAAAGTTTGCCTCTGAAAACTAAGAGGTGAGCTGGTCAAGAATCCCAGGAAATATCTGGGAAAAGGTTTTATGTGACTTGGTTGTGACTAGATATAAAGTTCCCGTGGGAAAAGATCTTTGCCTCTGCAGCAGGCTGGCTGTCTTAGCGTGTCTTAGTTCTTCACAGAGTAAAGAGTACCACTGAAATGCCATTTTATATTTTATTGTATATTGGTAAATTATTTTCTGCAAAACTACTTTCAAACATAGAAATGTATTCTAGAAAAAGGGATGAACTATGTGCTGAATTGTCTCAGCAAGAAATATTTCTAAATATTTCTAAAAATTAGAAGTCCAGAAAAAATAGGGTTTCCTTTTCGGGATTCTAAAACTACTTTGTAAAGTCCTTAACTACTGCACTACACGGGAATAAATATTTAGGGATGTCTCTCTACAGTAAAAAAAATATTTAAAATATTTTTTTAAAGACAAATTTCTAAAAATGAAAAACAAAGACAAAATAGGGTCGCTTGTTCTCAGGAGCCCCACACTGCTGCCTGCCCCCTGGGCTCCCCCAGCCCATCGAGACACTGCCGCTGGTCACAGCAGCCCCTGCCTGGCTCCTGCCTGCCCACACCGTGGCCATCCCCAGCTGCCCCTGGGCACGGAGCTCAGCCAGTGCTGGTGCCGGGTGGGCTTTGCTGCTGCTACCTCCCAGACACTGGGGTGGCAGCTCCATCTCTGTAGTGCAACAGAAGAAGGGGCCATCGCCTACCCTGGTGGGGCAGCATGGCTTAACTCCAGTGTTGTTTAGAGGGCAAGGCCAGGGAGCTCAGGGGCAGAGGCAGGGATGTGTTGGTCTCAGGATGGGCTGGAGGGTGCTCGGCTGGGCCTGGGGTCTCCAGAAGACCTTGAGAATTGGCTGGGATGGGATGCAGGGAGATCAAAAAAGGGATGAAGGCATCTTGGGGAGACCTATAGAGAGAGCAGGCGGCAGTGGGATCTACAGGGTAGTAGGAGGTTTCCTTGTAGATGGCTGTTCTTGGGTTCCCTTCACAGAACACTTGAGAGGGCTGTCCAGGCCGTTATTACTGTGGGAGAAGCAGCTCACGCTGTCTGGGTGTGAGGTGCAGCCACCGTCTTCCAACTCCTGTCCAGAGGTGCTCCTGTGCAGAGAGGAGGTGGCTGAGGCCCCAGCTGCCAGTGGCACACAGGGACCCTCCTGCACAGCAGGGCCCAGAGCTGGCAAGGCTCCCCAGCACGGCTGGAGCTGCTGGCACAGCTGGGCCCAGCTGGACAGCTGCCCCTCAAGGCCCCGGCCAGCAGGGCATGGCTCTGGGCAGGGTCCCTGGCCAGGAGCGGGCCCCAGAGCGCCTCTGCCTTTCAAGGGCAACCTCGGCCCTTCTCCTTCTCCTCCCCACCTCCCTCTGCCTCTGCCCTGTGCCCCTGGGGCTGCTCTTGGCCAGGCAGCCTCAGTGGGAGCCAGCCCAGCAAGTGAGAGGCCAACGAATGAAATCGGCAGCAGCAGAACCCTCAGCAGAGTTATTTGGACAATCATGGACTGGCAACAACTCGACCCTAGGCTCTCTGGGAATGTTTCCTCTCTGCATTAGGTTTTCATAAGAACCTATTCCTGGGAAAGGTGTCGAAAACACCATTTTCTCATCCAGTAACTCCAAATTCGGACACAGCATAAAATAATGATAATCTCCGAAAGAAGCAGGCCTGCCATTAACCTTGGCCAGCAGCTTGCTCCCTGACAGAAACCCCTTCCGAGGCCACCCTGGGCATTGGGAACAGGTCTTGTGGTGCCGGCCGCATCTGTGGGAGCAATGGGGAGTGTGAGCTCGTGCTGTGCTGCACTGCTGAGCTGGCAGCACGGTGGATACGGGCAGGACATTCTCTGTTTCCCCCAGAGCTGGGGCCTGCAGGCACCTTGCCGGCCCTTGGCACAGGCTGTGCCAGCCAACAAAGCCCAGCAGGCCGGGAGGAGAGCCCGGGGGCAGCGCAGCTGCTTGGGCAGTGGCTGCTGCCAGGGACACGGGCCAAAGCCATCCCTGAGCAGCCACTGCCAGCCCTGGCCTTCCCTGCCCCGTGACAGCTCCCCCAGCCCCAGGGGACAGGCTCAGGCCCTGTCAGGACCCAGCGCAGCCCCTGCCCAGTCGGGAGCCAGGGCTGGCTCTGGCCCTGGGCTGGCGGCAGGGCTCCCGCTCGGGGCTGCTCCTGTGCCTTGGGCCTCTGGGCACTCAGGGCCAGCTCCGCAGCAGCTGCAGCGCCAGGGACGTTGCTGCACCAGTCCTGTTTCCCCGGGGCTCTGAACCAGCTCCAGAGGCCTGGAAGCCCAGGCGCCTCCAGCTTTGGCTGCTGCCGGGCAGGGCAAGGGCAGGCCCTGGGGGAAGAGCTGCTGCCACACAGCCCCGGCCAGGCCTGAGCCCGGCACAGCAATTACCTGCTGTGCCTGTGCCCGTGTCTGGCATCGCCTTCCTCCCTGCAGCAGGGGCTGGCACCGAAGATGGAGTGCTTCCTTCAGGAAATGCCACCTTCCACTGAAGCAGTATGTCCATCTCTTGACAAAGGAAGGGAGACAGCTGCATCAGATGGAGCTGTTCCCACTTGGGTGGTGGCATCAGAGGTAATATTTGTGAAATTTATGGAGCAGGAAAATGGCCAGGTTACAGTGGCATGATGAGAGCACTTCCACCTCCAAACAGCCACCCTTTTCCTAATCTGCAGGGCTGGATATAGTGGGGGATCTCAGGGTGTGTTACAGTTTGGCCTGCCTGTCAGCTGATGCCAAACGCCTTCCTACAGAGGCTGGGCAGAAGCTGCAGCCAGGCCAGGCTGGGAAACAGCCCTGCAGGGCGTGAAAGCAGCAGCGGGGCAGCGAGGCTGCCATGGATCCCTTCCTGCTGTGCCGGGCACAGCATGTCCAGATGTGCAGCCAAAGCTCCCGGCTGCTGAGTCCCAGGGGAAGCATGAGGGAAATGCACCCACCTTGTCTTGTCTGCAGGAGTTCCTTCAGCTCTTGCCTCATCTGTTTGGATGGTTCCAGGGATATCTTATCTGTTGTATCTTGGATTTTCCCTGTTGGAGCACCTTAGAGAAAAATATTTCCATTTCCCAGGAATGGATCCGACAAAAGTAGGGCTCAGCCTGTGGGGTCAGCAGGGACACACTACTCACCCCTGTGACGGGAGCTGGGCTTGAGTGCAGCATCCAAGGTAGGAGCTGGAGAAGTCCTCCCTGTAGACACATCTGTAACACAACAGCCACAGAAGCTTCTGTCACCTGGTTCCTGCCCGCTTGTCTACAATTCTTCCTTGGTGGCACACTGAGAACATACCATCAGGAGGCTCCAAGGGCTTCAAAACTTTATTTATCCAAGCTGATGGAGAAGCCTTCCCAGCACCCTCATCTATAACGGATCACAGATGAGAACATTTTCCAGGGTGTGCTGGGATACCCTTCTGCCACAGGGAACTGGGCACTGCAAGGGGGTTGGGTAAGGCCGTGGGAGCCAGATGTGAATGGACATGGCCAAAGCTGCCCAGGGGCCTGGGGAGCTCTGGGCTGGCTCCTCATCACTCTCCACACTCTTTCCCTGCCCTCAGCAACATCCCTGGGAGGGGTGGCTGGAGCAGCGCATGGCCCCGGGCCTCTCCCTCACACACAGAAGAAATCCTCCCTAAAGCATGGGGGTAAACTGCAGCAGGCAGTGCCACAGCTATCCATCCCTCCCTCCCTCTGTCCCTCCTGCCCTCCTTCTGCTGGGACACCCCCCAGATCCCAAGGGCAAACAGCCAGGCCCTCTCAGGACACACTGCAGCCTTGCTCTCCCCCTCTGTCCTTTCCCCACCGTGAGCACCCCGTGCAGTCGCTGCCAGGTTTCAGGACATGTCTCCCAAGGAGGGACCCCAGCAGGAGTGCTCAGTACCCGAGTGCCCTGAGTCTGCTCGGGATAATTCCCCTGGGCTGTGCCGCTCTAGTCCAGGCTGTGCCTGCACTGCCAAGCAGCAGAGAGGGCAGCTCAAGCCTCAGCAGGGCTCAGGCCCAGAGGCACAGCAATTACCTCCCGTGCCTGTGCCTGGCATGGCCTCCCTTCCTGCAGCAGAGGCTAGCATGGAGCCACTGCTTCTCCTGGGAAATTCTTCCTTCTGCCCTGCCTCTCCATCCACTTCTGGAGAAAGGAAGAGGGACAGCTGGATCAGGTGGGGGTGTTCCCCACTGGGGAGGTGGCATCTTCAGCAGCCAGTACTTGTGAAAGTCATGGTTAAGTATCAGGAATCCACACAATTTTCTGGGTAGACCAGGGCCCATCTTCATCATAATACCCACCCTTAGTGATCATCCTGGAGACTATGAAATTTCAGGGGATCTCAGGCACATGGTGCAGTTTGGGCTGCCTGTCAGCTAATGCCCAATGCCTTCCTGCAGGGGCTGGGAAAAAGCTACAGCCAGGCTAGGTTGGGAAACAGCCCTGCAGGGTGTCAAAGCAGAAGCAGCAGCAGCAGTGGGGCAGCGAGGCTGCCATGGATCCCTTCCCGCTGTGCCGGGCACGGCGTGTCCAGATGTGCAGCCAAAGGCCCCGGCTGCTGAGTCCCCGGGGAAGCATGAGGGAAATGCACCCACCACGGCGTCTCTCCAGATCACTCGGCATCTCCTCCATGTGTTTGGATGCCTCCAGGACTTAGTGTCTCCTCTAAGTTTGTTCTCCATTCTCAGGGGACCTGAAGTGAAATAGTTCCATTTCCCAGGAATGGATCCCACAAAACCAGTGCTCAGCCTGTGGGGTCAGCAGGGACACACTACTCACCTCTGCAATGGGAGCCAGGCTTCTGTGTAGGGATCAGCAAAGGAGCAGGAGAAGTCCTCCCTGCAGACACACCTGTAACTCAACAGCCACAGAAGCTTCTGCCATCTCTGCTGATCTGCACGGGCACCACTGAGACGCAGGAGCGGTGAGGGGATCGTGCAGGGCGAGGGCACACACGTGCATGGTTCTGTGCTGGCACCTGCAGCGATGGCCCCCTGGCCCAGCTTTGGGCTCTGAGCTGGCAGCTCTCCCAGGGAGGAAAGTCTTTACCTACCCTCAGCATCTCCCAGATGCTCAGTAATGGGTATGGGCTGGGAATCCCGATCATCTTCATCAACAGCATCATCTTCATCAACTTCAGCTGCAAAGAAAGCCAGGACACAACAGCTCCTGTGACCCTGCTGAAGATTCTCCTTCAGGCCCGAGTGGCAGTGAGGGCACCTGGGTGTTTGCTGCCCTCCAAGGCACTCCCTCAGCTCTGCCTCCCACTCAGGAGCAGGGGCAGGGGGACCTCGTGCCTGCAGTGGCCCCACACTGGGATGGAAGGAGCCCCTTGCAGGGCAGTCGGGGCAGAAAGGACTCCCTGGAGCTGCCAGCAGCTCTAAAGCCAGCCACGGGCAGGGCCAGGGCTTGGCAGTGGCAGCAGGAGCAGCTCAGGCTCCCTGGGGCTGGCAAAGGAGCTGCCAAAGGCTCAGCCCTGGGGCACAGCCCTGGGCCCGGCCCCTTCCCTCTCTGCCCTTCTCCCTGGCTGCACAGAGCACATGGAAGGACACACTGGCATTGCACACAGGAGGAAGGCTGAAAGCTAAATGCTCCCTTCTCTCACTGACAGCGATCCTGCGTGATCACTGTTGGGCACAATAGTAGAAACTTTGAAGCCAGGATTTGCAGAATCCATCAAACTTCAGAGGATCTTAAGGGAAATGACAGAGGAATATTACTCTGGACAACGATTACACTTGGACAGTGATTACTCTGTTAGGAAAGGGTTGCTGACAACCTACCTTCACCAAGCTCCAAGATCCTTAAACCATGGTTTACCAGCATTTCCAAATGATGCAAGTCACGATCCCAATCTAGAAAGGAGCACAGATGGGAAGTGTTCCATGGTGTGCTGGGATCCCCTTCTCTAGGGAACCGAGCACTGCAAGGGGGTCAGGTAATGCTGTGTGCCTGCACTGCCAAGCAGCAGAGAGGGCAGCTCAAGCCTCAGCAGGGCTCAGGCCCAGAGGCACAGCAATTACCTCCTGGGCCTGTGCCTGGCATCGCCTCCCTTCCTGCAGCAGAGGCTGGCATGGAACCACTGCTTCCTCCGGGAAATGCTTCCTTCTGCACAGGCTCTCCTTTCATTTCTGGAGAAAGGAAGAGGGACAGCTGGATCAGATGGAGCTGGTCCCCAGTGGGGAGATGTAGGAGAGTGCCCCCCTAATGACAGAGTGGCAAAGCTAGCCTTTGTCCCCCAAAAAAGGAAAAAAGCCCAGAAGTTTCTCCCAACGATCAGGTGAAAAGCCACCTCGTAAGACCCCAGAGGCTTCACTAAAACCTTGGGGTCACCTAATTGGATAGAAGCGAAAAGGTCCCGCCTGGCCCATAAAGTAGAAAAGAGGAGGACAAAAGGACCACGAGGCTTTTGTGAAGGTGTTTCTACCAGTGGCAGACTGCTGTACCTGGATCGGATTTTCTGTTTGTCATTTTGCCTTTTATTAAACCTTTTTTGTTTCTAACACTGCAGCAGAAGCCATCCTGCTCATTATTTGCCAAAGGTAATAGCTGAGCTATCCTTGGGTGTGCTGGGTTCCCTTTTGAAGGTTTATAACACCCGGCCTGAGAAAAAAGAACCCAGCACGTGGCACCCGGACAGTATTTCTCCTATTGAGGAAGATGGTCTAGGGATTTTTTGATTACCTCCATCAAAATAGGACATTTTTACTTGATATTTGCGTGTTTTGGGGGAGCAGGCCTGCACCTGAGTTTTTTGTCGCTTTAAAATAGAAAACTCAGAAGAAGGGATTTGAGATTGAGAGGGAATCTCGAATCAAAGCCTCATACTGGTGAAGAGGAGGCTGTAATCGGAGACGGGACTGGAGCAGCACCGCAGCCTCAGAGGACTCTGTCGCTCAGCTCAGCTGATTTGTCACTGTTGTGACCCAGGACCGGGGAGGAATTTCATACCAAGAAGGACAACTGGAAAACTCTGGTGAGTGCCACCATGGGAAATCGGTTGTCTTTAGCTGAGCAGGATTTTTTTTTCATATTTCATTTATAAGTTAGAAATTCAAGATATTCAGTTTGACAAGAAACAGCTTAAAAAGCTTGTAAAATGGGTCTTAACAGAGTTCCCAAACTCAGACATGTCTCAGAAACTCGATCCAGACTTCTGGGATTCGGTCGGACTGAAATTATATAACATGGAAAAGAATAAGAAGTCCAACTTAAAGCTGCGTCCAATATTCAGGACAGTCTTAAAATTTGTAACAATGGAAAGTGCAAAGCAAGCAAAGAATGCACACAAGCAAGCAAAGATCAGGGACAGGGCAGAATGCAGGCAGCAACAGCAGGACCGGGAGGAGAGGAGAAAGAGGAGTTCTGAGGGGACCCAGAAGCCTTCCCTTATCCCAGTCGAGAACCAGAAACCCCGGAGGAGCGGCTGGGAGGTGGCCAGGCCAGCCGCCCTCCCCCTTCCCCACCCCCGTCCTGGGAGAGAGGGGAGCAGACCAGCCCTGGCCAGGCTCCTCTGCAAACCACATCTTTCACAATCCCTGCCATACCTAAGTCCTCTGTATTCCCTCTGAAAAGCTGCCTTTGGCGCTCAAAATCGGTGAATTTTGGCAGTACAATGGAAAAAAGCCGAGCCGATTGTGCCCACTCTGAGAACAGAGGAGCTCATGGCAGACGCCATGATGGCCCCGGCCCAGCCCCGCCCTTCGTGGGCGTGGCTCGCCCTCCTCCCCGGGCTCCCAGCAGTCCCTGGGTGGCTCCTCCCTGAGCTCCTGCCCATCAGAGCAGGGACACGCCCCTTTTGTGGGCGGAGCATGGGCAGTGTCCCCGCCCCTGCTCCCCCCCCATAGCCCGGGAGGGCACGCCCCCTCCCTGCCGAGCGTGGGAACCGGATGTGATGCCCGGAAGTCACCCTGTCCAAGATGGCGGCGCCCATGTCAGAAACCTTGCCAGAACAAAAAACTAATTATTCCTATGCTCCACAATGTAATTCCAAATAATCTAAGGAAGAGTTTAACACACGAGGAGTCACAGATACCTGGCAGAGGATAAGAAAGGATGCAGTTCAGGAAGGAGAGTGGGAAATTGCATCGAAGTTAAAAGTTTTTCCTGTGAGGTGCACAGCAGGTCCTGCACCGAGAGGGAGCTGGCAGCAGATCAGTTTTGCTGAGTTAAAAGAGATTTGCAGAGCCTCTCGTTTGTATGGTAGCGATTCTGCATATTTCAGAAGTCTTTTACAAGCCACCTTTACAGCAAATGTATTTACTCCACACAATTTAAAGCAGCTTTGCACATCCCTGCTGTCCCCAAGAGAATTTTCTCTGTGGGAACTGGCATGGAAACGTTTGTTAAATGACCTTTTAGGAGGTTATGCAGGAACTCCAGCCACTGCAAATTTGACTATAGATCAGCTCAGGTGGAGGAGCTCATACAGATCCTCAAACACAAGCCCGAACTCTCAATAAACAAGTATTACAGGATATCAAAGAAGCAGCAAAAACAGCTTTGTTACAGGTTCCTGATGGCAACAAACCAGAATTAGATTTCACAGAAATAAAACACAGAATAGATGAGCCTTATATTAAGTTTTTGGACTGTTTGAAAATGGCATTAGAAAAGCAAATTCCAATAGACGGAGCCAGACAGGAGTTATTAAAACGGCTTGCAATTTCTAATGCAAACACGAGCTGCAAAAAAGTATTAGTTGCATTGCCACAGGGTCCTGAGCCCACCCTGACCCAGCTCGTGGATGCTTGAACCGCCTGGGCACCCCTGAGCCTGCAGCAGCCATGCAGGCAGAGGTGCTGGCCAGTGCCATCACAGCAGCTCAGGAAAACACCCCAAAGCAGCAGGAAAAAGCAGCAGAAATGCAAACACAAGCCCTAGCAGAGGCTCTAAGAGCATTCAGAGGTGCAATTGAAAACCAGCAGACTCCAAGGGACACGTGCCATTCGTGTGGCCAGAGAGGTCATTTCAAAGGGGATGTCCTGGGGCCCGCAGAAGGCCACTGCCCAGAAACAGTGGATGCAGAGGTTTCTGTCACGTGCTAACAGCTGTCACCCAGCACAGGGCTGTCCGTGCCATCTGCCGGGAAACGTGCAGCCCGGCACGGGGCAGTGGCTGCCATGACACAGGAACCCTGCACCAGGGGCAGAGAGCACCACAGGCCACCACGGTCAGAGCTGCAGCACGTCTGTGCAGGACTGCCGACCACAATGTCCCCAGGTACCAGACTGGAGCTGTCCCCAGCCCAGCCAGTGGTGCTGACCAATGCCATTGCTCACACAGTGCCCACAGGACAGCTGGGGCCTGAACCACAACCACGTCAGTTCCTCATCGTGGGAGTGAGCAGATCCCATGCAGAAGGTTTTTATGTCATTCCAGCTGTGCTCTCTGTCACCTGTTCACAGGAAATTACAGTCTTAGCTTTGTGTCCAGACCCTCCATGCTTTTTACCCAAAGGACTGACCACAGCACAAGCTTTCCTCCTACCAGAGTCCCAGAACAGCACAGCTGCCATGGCCTGGACCAGGCTCATCAGCCGCGGGCGGCCTCAGCTCACCTGTGTGCTGCAGCCCCTCGGGCAGCCATCACCCTCAGTGGCCTGACAGATCCCGGAGCAGACGGCATCTGACACCGGAATGGCCACAGGACTGGGCCACGGTGCCTGCACTGGCTCAGCTGGCAGCTATTGGTGGTCACTGTGAGAGCTCTCGAAGCTCCCACTCAGGCACATTTGAGGGGCCTGCAGGTCGTGTTGCCACCACAAGACCATTCGTTGTAGGAGCTGATTTTGTTCTTTGGGGCCGGGGCATTTTGTCGCAATGGGGTGTGAGGTTAGAAACTGGATTTTAACAAAAGCTGTTGATGGACATAACACTTTAAAACTGACATGGACATCTAATACATCCATCTGGGTCAGCCAGTGGCCCTTACCCAAAGAGAAACTTGCTGCTTTAGAGCAGTTGGTACAGGAACAGTTAAACAAAGGTCACTTAACTCCAACTACTAGTCCCTGGAACACCCCAGGTTTTGTAATCAAAAAGCCAAACAGTGGGAAGTGGAGGTTGTTGCAGGATCTCAGAAAAGTTAATGAAGTGATTCAAGAAATGGGTTCTTTATAACCAGGTTTACCCTCTCCTGTTATGATTCCAAAAGATTGGAAGTTGTCTGTTATTGATTTAAAAGACTGTTTTTTCAATATTCCTTTGCATCCAGATGATGCACCAAGATTTGCATTTTCCATCCCATCCATAAATCAGCAAGCACCCTTGAAAAGATATCATTGGCTTTCTCTACCAGAAGGAATGAGAAATTCCCCGAGTATATGCCAGTGGTATGTTGCAAAAATACTTTCCTCAGTTCGTGCACAATATCCAAATTCTCTCATATTACATTACATGGAAGATATTTTAGTAGCAGCCAAGGACCAAGCATCAATGCAGGAGACAACAGATCAGGTCATCTCAGCAGAGGAGAAAGCAGGACTCGCTGTAGCAAAGGAAAAAATACAGACACTTCCTCCCTGGAAATATTTAGGATACAGGATGACAGAACAAACGGTAACCCCGCAGCCACTCCAGCTAAGGACAAATCCAAAGACATGGAATGAAGTGCGGCAGCTCGTGGGGACTCTGAACTGGCTTCATCCACTACTAGGCCTTTCAAATCAGGACTTGGCTCCTCTGGCAGACTTGTTGAGAGGAGACACAGCTTTAAACTCACCGCGAGAATTCAACAAAGAAGCTCAAAATGCTTTAAGACAAAGTGATGAGAGCCATCCAGTCACGTCAGGCTCATCGGTATAATCCTAACCTGTCTTTTTTGTTTGCAGTTCTAGGAGAGAGTCCACAACTTCATGGTTTGATATTCCAGTGGGATCTAGAGAAGAAGGACCATCTGATAATCTTAGAGTGGGTTTTCCTGTCTCGTCAATTGGGTAAAACTATAACAACTTGCCCTGAAATTATTTCACAATTGATTATCAAGGCTAGATCTCGAATGCTTTCACTTGCAGGAAAAGATTTTGCAGAAATCTTTCTGCCTGTCACATCCATCTATTTAGAATGGTTAATTCAAAATTCAGAAGTCATGCAATTTGCTTTGGAAAATTTTGCAGGAAAAATTTCAGTCAATTGTCCCAAACATGAGCTATTAAGTTCATCTTTAAAATTAATTCATAAGCCTTTAAGAAATAATGCACCCCTCGAGGCAATCACATTTTTTACAGACGGTTCTGGGAAGTCTAAAAGGTCTGTGATTGCTTGGCAAAATTCAGAGACAAAAAAATGGGAATCAGATACTGAGGAAGTAGATGGTTCTGCACAGATTACAGAGTTAGCAGCAGTTGTACGGGTCTTTTCAAAATTCACATTTCCTTTTAATTTAGTAACGGATTCAATTTACGTTGCAGGTGTGGTGGAAAGAGCAGAAGGATCTCTGCTGAAAGAAGTTTCTGATCATCAGTTATACGGTTTGCTTAAAAAGTTAATCCTACTTCTTTCCATTCGACAAGAGCCTTACTTTGTAATGCACATTCGCTCACATTCTTCTCTTCCAGATTTTTTAGCAGAAGGCAATGCCATGGCTGATTTGTTAGCCGTGCCAATCCAGCACACACTTTTTAATGTTATTGAACTCTTCCTCTGTTGTTGTTGATTTAAGCTTCCACTCACCTTCCCTTCTTTTGGGTACCACTGTGCTTTTTCTTGATGTAATCCATTTAAAAATGTCTAGGGGACCTAAACTGATACTGTCCCATGGCCAAATTTCACTTAAGTTTGTCCCCCTGCACACTCAACAATGAGTCAAATTAAATTCTTTTGTACCATATTGATAAAAAAGATTCTTTCTGTATATTTGTCCCTCTCTATCCCTTTGTCTTTTCAATTGCACTTCTTTCTCTTTGAATGTATCACTTTCCTTGTGGTTTCACTTCCTTGTTCAAAGCATACCCATCTTTCTTTCACAGGGCACTCTCCTGACATCCTCTGGCTTGGGTTTGCAATATTTTTAGCCAGACCATATAGTTTATTTTCTTCTTTACAGGTTGTTAACTGGGAGTGATCGATGCATTTGGGATTCATGTCTGTGTGTACTCTGATGAGTACACGTACTGTATCTCCTCTATACAAGGGATAGTAACACTTCTCACAAGTGTTTCCTCCACTTCCTCCAAAGTGGGTGAGTAGTAGCATTGCTACGAGTGGGAGTCTGGTACGGGCTGGCCTCCTCACCTCTCGAACCACAGGGGTTTTCTCGGTGCCCAGAGAGTATTTCCTGGAGGTAATTCCCAATCCAGTCTTGCCTCCCACTTCTGGTTTTCCCTTCTTCTGGAGACATTCTGCCATGACCTTTATTGTACTGACTCCCTTTCTTCAATTTGGTCCCAATTAGGGTTGCAAGGAGAGTGCTCTATGGAACAGTACCAGAAACTGAGATCTTATTTTGATTGTCATTCTTAGCTGAACAAAACTTGACCTTGTACTATAACAAACATTAACAAGCTTTAAGGATTTAAGGATAACAATGTAGATGCTTCCCGTGGGGGGTTGTGTTCAGGGTTGCGCTTCTTTTGCTGTTTTCCTCAGGACCAATTTCAAGTCTTTATTGTCTCTGCTGCCTATAGTCCATTTGCTTGCCTCATTTGGGGGTTGTACTGGACCCTTCACTGGACTTGCATGTGTCCACCCCCACTCCTTTGTTCTTCCTGCGGTGTTTGTTGTAAGCAGCACCTGGAAGGGGCCCTCAAAGCGAGCAGTGAGTGGAGAGGTTTTCCATGATTTAATCAATACCCGGTCTCCTGGGTTAATACTACGTATTTTACAGTTCAGTGGGGAAGTTTGGGGAAGGTGTCCCTTTTCCCTTAGTTCTTCCAGGGTTGCTGTTACTGTTTCTAAGTATTTTTGCATTGTCATGCCCCCTTCTAGATGTTCCCTGGTACTGTACAGGGTAAGCAAGAAAGGCAGCCCAAGCAGCATTTCATAAGGAGAGACCCCTAGATCTGTTCTGGCTCTTGTTCTTATTTGTAAGAGGGCTAGATGTAAACATTTGACCCAGTTCTATTGGGTTTCTAAGACCAATTTTGTTAAGATATGCTTTAAGGTTTGATTCACCCTCTCGCCCTTCCCAGAACTCTGAGAGTGCCAAGGGGTGTGTAACTCCCACTTTATTCCCAGGGCCCTGATGACTTGTTGCAGAACACTGGATGTAAAGTGGGGGCCACAGTCCAAATCAATAAGATTTACTAGCCCATATCTCAGAAGAATTTCTTCCAAGAGAACTTTTGTCACAGTTTGAGTTTCTTGTGGGGAACACTTCAACCCAGTGGGTTAGGTGGTTAACTATGACCAATAGGTGTTTATACCCTGGGGCTGGAGTTAATTCAGTAAAATCAACCTGAATATTCTGGAAAGGTCTTATGGCTAATTTCCTCCCTCCTGGAGTTGTTTTTCACATTACCTTTTTGTTGACTTTTTGGCAGGTTAGACATTCTCCTGTGATGGATCTGGCCATTTCATATATTCCTGTCCCCATGCAATATTTCAGGAAATGATCATATATTCATTGTGTTCCCCAGTGAGTTAATTGGTATATCTCTTCCATCACTTTCCTGGTTATTATTCAGTTGAATATTTATCATCCATCTGGGGTCCAGCACTTTCCATCCCCTGTTTTTACTGCTCCCATTTGCTCTATTTCTTTTAGCTCCTTGTCCTTGAAAACTGGAACCCCCTCTTCCTTTATTTTCCCCTGGTCTTTTTTTACCCTTAGGACTATGACTGAGTCCAGCATTTCAAAGGCTGCTTTTTTGGCTGCCCGGTCTGCTAATTTGTTTCCTTGGATTTCAGGGGTATCCCCTTTTTAGTAGCCTTTAATATGGACTGTGGCAATTTCTTTTGGTCCTCTGAGGGATTCAAGTGCTTCCCTATCAGACTTTCATGTGCCAGATTTTTCCCCTTTGAGTTAAGGTATGCCCTCTCTGGCCAGATTTTTCCAAAGGTATGAGCTATCCCAAAGGCATATTGAGAATCCATGGAGATTGTCCCTATATCATCTAATAAATCAAAACCTCTCTTTAGGGCATATACCTCGCAGTTTGTGCAGAGCAATTTGAGGGTAATTTCCCTTTTTCTTTGTTTTCCTCTGCTTCAATAATGGCGTATCCTGATGCCCATTTTCCCATTACTGTTTGGGAGGATCCATCTATATACTGGATCCTTCCATATGGTAAGGGGTCTTCTTCTAGCTCTTCTCTTACATTTGTTTGCATCTCAATTAGCTCTATACAATTATGATCTAAATTTTCCATTTTTGGTTCCCCGGTTAAGAATTGAGCAGGGTTTCAACCTTTTGAGGTGACAGTCTCTAGATTCTTGACATTCATCAGGGTTATTTCATACCTCAGGATTCAGCTGTGTGTTAGCCACTGAGGAGTTTTTGGCTTAACACTGTCCTCAAATAATGGGATGTGTGTACTGAAATCCTTCCATTTAATGTAGGATTTGGAGTGTCTTCTAATAAGGTAGCTGTGGCTGCCACAGCTTGAATAGAGGCTGGCCACCCTCTTGCAACCACATCCAATAATTTTGACAGATAAGCCACCAGCTTCCTGCTTCCCCCCCAGCCTTGGGTTATCACTCCATATGCTATCCATTCATTAACATTAACAAACAGATCAAATGGTTTTCTTCAATTAGGCAGACTCAAAACTGGGGTTTTCGTCAATCGAGCCTTTAAGTCTTGGAACCGTTCGGTATCCTCCAGAGTCCAGACTACAGGTTCTGTGCTTGTTAATTTTTCATACAAAAATTTTACAGCTTGAGTATACTGATCAATCCATAATATACAAGAGCCCATTAGACCTATTATCTTTCTTAGTAAAAGTTAGTAATTTCTCCACCTTCACTTTGTGGGAAATTGTGGGGGCAAAAAAGTTCCAAGCAAAACAGGGCTCAGCTCAACTACAGCCCTCAGGTTTTGCATAGAGGATCTATTTAAAAAGCAGTGAAACATCATCCCAGCTGTAACTTTCTGTTGTTAAGGGATGCTTCAAAAAGAACATGCAGAGTGTACTTCAAAGTGGTCCTTAGATGAAAAATTACCCCATTTTGGAGCAAGCTTTAGATACTACAACGATGAATTTAATAACCTATCCTTTACTAGTCAAAACAAGAATTTGTTATCAAGATTCCTGCACAATTACCTTGGTTTACAAAATTCAAGATCCTTTATGCTTCCGTGCACCATCACTGACAACATCCAGACAATAAAAACCATGTTCCCAACTCCCCAGTGGCTGGTTTTTCATGTGAACCATAAATAAAGATTATTAAAAGGGAAAAAATCATTGAAGAGGATATATATTTAGAGAAACCTGCAGGAAAATAGGGGCAATATCAATTGTTTTGACTACAAAATCCACTAAATTATACACATTGTATACAAACATGGAGAGAGATATTAAATAAAAAGAAATTTTAATAAAAAGCACAGCTTATTGTTGGTTCTCTTTTTCCAAAGAAAGGTTCACTTCTTGAAAGCTGTGAGAGACATGTGATTTCTTACCCATTTATAGGGCTAGCTTTGAATTTTTATGTGTTAGACAGTAACTCTTCTGTAACTTTCACACACACAGAAAAAAATATATTTAGTTCCCCAAAACAACGACTTCAAACAAGTTTGCAACCACTCAATACATTCCACACAAAGTGCACACATGGTCAGACTTCCATTTCTCTACAGTTCTGGCCCAGATCAAAAAAAAAAGCAAAACATGCACTGAAATCTGTCAAAGTTTCATCCGAGTTGAAGTACAATTGTGCCGAGTTGCTGTCCGAGGTTTTTTCTCTACTCCCCCGGGCGGGGGAGGAGGCTGCACTGGCCGAGCTGTGGCACAGCAACTGACAGCCGGGGGGGCACTGCCCAGATGCGCCGGGGGCGTCCGGGCAGCGCCTCAGCAGGAGGCAGCAGTGATCAGCAAGAAGGCGAAGTAGAAAAGAGGGACCCGAATCAGGGCAAAGTCCAGAGTGCTTTAATGTCTCCAGGGAACGCCAGCCGAGTCGGGACCACGAGGCAGGGGTACAGCCGATTAGAAAGGGACGGAACATAGAACATTTCAACCAATGAGAGAGAACTTGGGAGGGAACAAACTCGTGACAAATATGCCGGCTCGCCAATAGGGAATGCGACAGGGAGGGACCCTTGTTCCCGATCCAGTCACCCACCGAGGAGGGGAGAACTTTCTGGAAATAGGGAAGGGGACAGTGGCTGATGGACAGGAACTCAGGGAGGGATTGACAGAGGGTAACCAGGGGAACAGGGGTGGAGACAAAAAACTGACACTCTCAAAAGGAGGGGCTGCCAGGGGGGGTGGGGGGGGGGAACCCTAGGACCGAACCGTTATAACTTTAGGGGGAAACGGAAGAAACCAAATGAACCCTGCACCACAACACAATTGCAATAGTCATCAGATATTTAAAGATATTTAAAAGTCATATGCAGTACACAGTTACTTCTTAATTATTTTGTGGAAGATTGCTGATATATTCACTTGATCTTATTTAAGTTAATCCAAATTCCAGTGCACTGATTGTATGCTATAATGTGTATCATTGAAAATATTTCTGAAAAACCTCTGAATTAAAAACAATTTCATCTGGTTTTAAAATGCTTTCACAAAAATGTACACCATGTCCTTGGCTAACAACAACAGTTAAAAGGCTTAAAGAAACTGATAACTTTTTTATTATCTATGTGCCCATGAAACAAAAGTGCAGGACATCTGGAACAAGCTGGATACTATCTGAACCTGGGGTTTGGATAAACCCCTCATAGCAAGTGAAGGCACATGAAAACCATGGACCTAAAGACATACCATACTCTGAAATTTTCCAAAATTTTGACGTTGAGAGCTGCATTACAGCCACATACACTGCTTAAAATTCAACAGTCTATGATAAAAAGATGACTTTACACTAAGAAAATTTACTCTTCATGGTAAAACCACAAGTGTTTAATTCCTTAAAATTTACTCTTCATGACAAAACCACAAGTGTTTCATTGACCATATTGTTTGGCTGTGGGTACTTGTCCTTTACCTCTCCTAAAGTTTGTCCCAGCTACCTTCCACAAACTACTACCCCATCATCCCCACCACACAGAGGCAGCCCAGTTGCCCACTGCTAAATAGATATTTATACATAGACAACACGAGGAGAAAGGCCAGTCCACATGCTGTGGTTCTTGTTTCCATGTGAAGTTTAATATGATGATGGTTTCCATTTTTAGAGGGCAATTTTCTGAACTGATAGGCAGATCTGAATCATCTGTAAATAACAGTGTCTTCAGCTTGGCATCAGCTCTCTTCTCTGCAGCACTAACCTTTGTTCTTGCCCTAATGACTTCTCAGCCATAGTTTTCCCCAGACTCTAATAATGCTAAATTTAGATCACAACAGATATTTTTTATTATATTCTCTGGCATCTTTGCACTACAACCATTGCCTTACATTAGCTGCACTTTTTTAGCTCCACTGCTTTTACTCCCATAGCTCTTTTTCCAAGAGTGCTCTAACAACTAATTATGTGAGCTAACAGATAAGAAAAAAGTACTTATTTTTTTCAGACCCTCATGTGAATATAATCATATTGTTAAGTAGATTTTACCTACTTTCATCCACATATTTATTTTGAAAAGTAACTGAAATGGGATAGTTTAGTCTTCATTATCATACAGGATCAAAAACTTAAATACAGCAGATTTTTATTTTAGACTGGAAAATAAAATTTAAAAAAAGGCAAAAAACCCAGCAACAACAACCCAACATGGGAATAAGAAAACACTGGAAATCAAAAATACTCCATAGGCAAATGTAGTGAACCTTAGGAGTTTTTGACACATATTAAATTGTTAAAAAAAATTAAAAAAAGCTTGACCAAAACATTGTTTCCAATTTGTGGAATTAAGTCAGATGCAAAAAGCACTGAAGTCAAAGCTTCTTTTTGACATAATTCAAGGGGCTCTGAATTAGACTGTAAGTAATAACCTGCTTCAACTTTAGTTTCATGTTATTTTGTACATTTAAGCTATTCAACATCCACAATTCTTTGATAATGACAGTTACGCTTTCTTAGGAATGACTGATTTTTAGTCGACATCTGTGTTCCTTCCTAAACCTACCACAGTAAAAGAACTACTTTTCAGCTTGGTCTAACTGGACAATTTTTTTGAGAAAATTATGTAACACAGGCCCAGCATGGAATTCTTTTAACATGAGAGGCCTAAAAATAAGCAAAGTCTTCAGACTTTACAAGGTCCCCTGGGTGCTGTGGTGGGGGGAACAATCATCACTGATGACCTGTAGTAAGACCTGAGCCTACTCAAGCCCATAAACCTGTTGATGGACCTGTTCCCATTTCTCCTCTTCCCACCACAGCCATGCCTGACATGGACAAAGTCCCAGCCAGCACCCACAAGGACACCGTCCCCAAGTGAGGGGAGTGGGGCACGCAGAACTCACCGATTGTGAGGTCACGGGCACATCTCCAGGGAGGCCTGAGGTATAACTGTTGCTGTACATCAACATTGCACTCAGAGCTGAGGACAGGATCCCGAGAGGGAGCTTGCCCAAGGCTGCTGAGCGAGTTTTGGTGTCTCTGAGGCATCTCTCTTCACTCAAGGAAGGATTGGAAGGCTTTGTCAGGAGGAGAAAGGCCGGCAGTGCTGTGGCACAGACCGTCCAGACATTCCTCCGTACCCACAATGGTGCAGCAGAACGCTGCTAAGAAGCGTCCCCCTGGCAAGGAGCGAGGTGAGAGCCAAGTCTCCCTCCCCACAGATGGCAGAGGGGGAGCGGCCAAGAGCAGCAGAAAGGGGAAACAGGAGATCCACAGAATCACCCCAGAGTAGAGGCCCTCCTCTCATGGGCCAGAGGAGCCAGGCTGGGCTGTGGGCACCGGCACTTCCCCTGCCCTTTAGCCAGCCAGCAGGGCCTTGGGGACAATGCTGCAGGGACATTTCCTGAGCTCTACAAGGTGCTCACTCCCCCTGCCCTCTCTCTCTCTCCCCAATGCACACCGTGTCACCGGGCAGAGGCAGACGCAGAGAGCGGCAGCTGCCTCTCCGGACATGCCAGGCCGGACCAGGCTCGTCGCCGTTCATGGAGACAGCAAGCACAAGACTCGGGCAGCCAGAAAGGAAAACGCATCCGGCTCAACCGCGTGCCACTGCTGCGTGCTGAGACCAGCAGCCCCAGCACCGCCCCTCAGGCGGTGTCAGGGCAGTCCCAGGCCGTGGGGCTGGTCACCAGCAGCAGCAGCAGCTTGCCCTGCCGAAAGCAGGGCCTGAAGCGAGGCCACCCACGGGGAGACACGGAGCCTCAGGCACCCAAGAGCCCACTGGCAAAGCGCCGCAGGTTGGAGGATGGTCCAGCCCCTCAGGAGGTGTCAGGGTGGTCCCAGGCCGTGGGGCTGGTCACCAGCAGCAGCTTGCCCTGCCGAAAGCAGGGCCTGAAGCGAGGCCACCCACGGGGAGACACGGATCCTCAGGCACCCAAGAGCCCACTGGCAAAGCGCCGCAGGTTGGAGGATGGTCCAACCCCTCAGGAGGTGTCAGGGTGGTCCCAGGCCGTGGGGCTGGTCACCAGCAGCAGCTTGCCCTGCCGAAAGCAGGGCCTGAAGCGAGGCCACCCACGGGGAGACACGTATCCTCAGGCACCCAAGAGCCCACTGGCAAAGCGACGCAGGTTGGAGGATGGTCCAGCCCAGAGTGCTGGTACCACCAGCCAGGTGGCATTGAGGCTGTCCCAGGAATCTCAGTCATCCAGGAAACAAACAGCCCCATACATACCCCCCTGGATCTTGCCCCGCTCCCAATCCGGGCCAATTCGTGTGAGGCACGTCTTGCGGCGGCAGCTGCGAGATAAAAAGCCCTACAGTCGGCCTGAAAACCAGGGCAGGACCAGACGAGCACCCACCCCTGTTGTTTGGCCCCCTCATCCCTCAAAATAAAGTTTTCTGGTTTGTTTGTTTGAACTGGGAGATGCCACATTCTTGTTTCCAGTCGTCTGCAGCTGATCTCCAAATAGGGGCCCCAAGCTCAGTGGGACAAGTGTGTGCCTTCAAGGACTCACCTGTCCCATGGCAACACCCAGCGTCACCACGTTCCATGGCAACACCCAGTGTCACCATGTCCCCTGGTCTGGAGATACCAGCCCTGCTTCTGCCAGGGAAAAAACAGAACTGTGCAAAAGGAGCACGGGGATTTTGCAAGCATTCCTGGCTGAGGCAGCCTCAGTGGGAGGGCACAGCTCTGCCTGCTGCAGGTGCCCAGGAGGGAAAATCATGGATGCAGTAGGATTATTCCCCTCCCAACCCAGGCCAGGCACAGTTCAATCTACCACTGCTGCCACTGGGGTTGCACGTACCAGCCTGGAGAGTAACTGGAATAAGAGAGAGTAACTTCCCAGCATCAGTGCAGCTGATGCTGGGAAGGTAAAACTAAACCCAGTCCCGCCCCCAGTAAAAATACACTGCACCTGAAAAAAAATAGCCAGCACCCTCCTGTTCTCTGCAAATGGGACCAAAAATTTCAAAAGCATTAAAAAAATTAACCAGGCTTTGGAGCAGTTACAGGTCAGACTACATGAGGCTGGAAAAGATTGTACAGGTGACAGTTCTCAGAGGAAAATTAGCAGGAAATCCCTTCTTTCTGCTATTAAAATCTCAGGCTGTTGCCATGAGACACTCAAGCCACAAGAAAAGTACTTCAGCACCAGCATCCAACTGAGCACCTGTTTGATCCACTTCAGTGGAAAGCCATCACTTTGCCAGCAGAATTCCTCCTCTGGGTTACACACAACATATTTTTTTCTATCTGGGAGTGCCACTGGATTTTTTTACCTAGCATTTAATATTAAATTGTGGAAGTATTTTAAATTAAAAGGGAATGAAAAGATGGACCCACGAGATGGGACAGGAGGAAGCCGGGCAGCCCTTTAAAGAGGGAGATGCTAAGCTGTACATCCAGGAGAGCTCCTCTGAGCACAGAGCAGCCACAGAGCACACCTGACCACAACATTTCTAGTTCACCTGTGTCCTTATAAATGGGAAAAGAACAAAACAGTGGCAGGAAAGGAGGCAGAAGTCAACGGTGAAAGTTTCATTCACAACACATGATACTCAAAATCAGAATGAAGGCCTATCAAGGAACACCAATAGCTATGAAAATATATGTAAGCAGCACAGACAGGTGCTATGTATGTCCCTTCTACTTCCCAGCCTCAATGCAGACTCAGTTTCAGGATGCAGCGGCATCCCAGGAATCTGCAAATGCTCAGGAGTGCAGTGGCTCGTGCCTCACTGATAACCACTTGGAAAAACATACTGTTTCATATAAATTAGAGGAAACCTAGGAATCTAGCCTAAATCAAGTTCTAGGCAAGACCCCAACCAACATAAAATATGGAGAGGCACAAAAGTGCCTCCATTTTCCACTCCACCTCCCTTGAACTCAGCAAGAACTAATCCCCAAACCTCACAGCCGGAGGCAAATGCAGTTGGTTGGGAGAGGAAATCTAAAGTCTCCTTGCAAGGCAGCTATCCAAGGCTGAGCCCCAGGAGAGGCAGCTCCCGCAGCACGCGTGCAGGTGGCACAAAAAAAACCTGTGTGCCATGACCAGCAGGACAGTGCCAGCCAAAGGGCTGCCTGAGGACGGCCACCGATGGTTTCACTGCCAGCCCTGGCTGAGGGGAAACCTGGACACAGGACAAGGCAGAGAGGGGCCAAATGTTCTACTCCTTCTCAAAACAAGTTGCTGTTTTTGTTTCCAAGCCTAGCACTCTTTGGATCTAATTCAATTTGAAGAGGGAAATGAGGAGTAAGCAAAATTCTTGGACAGCAGGCTGGTTTGTTCAGCTAGCTGGGGCTGCAAGCCATGCGTGAAAAGCAATGTCAGGTGCTAAAGCAAATCTCTGTGTCCTTCAACAGCAACAAGAGAAGTGTGAACAAGACAGAGAATATACCTATTTTAGGAATGTAATTGTTTTATAGGAAACACACCAACACCCAGTGTTCTTCTAATCTTGCTTTTTAATACTCAGCGCTTGTAAATTCCTTCAATCTGGGAAGTCCAAGATTTCATCTGATAGCATAAATATTTGTTCCGCACCATTTGGGGTTTTTTTTTTTAATTCTTAATGTTTATATAAATATCACTTAGCGAACACTGGACCTGTGAAGAATTAAGGAAATATGCCTTTAACTACTCTGTGTAGGTCACCTGCAACAAATTTCATGGCAGAGGAGCTTCTGGAAGCCCCTGGTTTACCACCACTACCAAAACTTGGTAGTGATCTTCCAGAGACCCAACACGGAGAGGCCAAACAACTGTTACTGGTCTCAAAACAAAAAGAAAATTGCTCCATGGAGCTTGAGAGAGCATGCTGTCTTGGCATTAATTCCTACCAAGTCTGCTGACAGTACAGGGCAGTAAATAATGCAGATTTCTAATTTATACCTCTTAAAGCACAGCCTAAAAATAGGAAAGACTCCTATAACAAAGAATCCTCCATTGAGTGCTCAAGAAGGAATTCTTACATCTTCTCCAAGACCACACATAAACCAGGTGGAATCAGTTCTGAAGTCAGATTTTAATAGCTCAGAGAGAGTTTCTTTCACAGTTGCATTATTGAAGCCATGTAAACTCCTGGAATCCATATCATCTTCTAACTATAAGCTGCAGAGATTAAATTTCTCACTGTGTGGAGAAATATCTGATTCAGTTTGTTTTGAATCTGCTGCCTGTCAACTTTTTTTGATCTTGTCAAAGGCTGTCTGGGGAGAATGTTGTCAATACAATTTTTGTGAAATCTACATGAGAATCTGAGGAGATTACTACACAGCTTGGATGCTAGAGGAACTTCTGCAAATAGGTTACAGGGTATTTATTTAACTGATTCAGAACTTTGCTTCAGCTGGAAATAGTTCGAGAATTTTATTTTCTAGTGTCTTTTGGTGGCCCACATTAAAAAACAAAAAAAACCCACAAAAAAAAAAAAAAAAAAAACAAAAAAACAAAGAACAAGTTCTGTCCTTTTCCAATTTCAAACAGATATTCTTTTTCTTTACCCATGAATTATGACAAAGCAAGTGACGTTCAAAGTCAGCATTCAGAAAGAGCCCTGAGAAGAGACTAGATGTATGCCAATTCCCTCTTGCTATTCAGCTGATTTTATATACTAGCTTTCTGTGTCTCTAGCTTTTTATATGATCTCTGTTACTACAGCCACTTCCAAATCTTGGTAAAAGTTAGTAATTTCTCCACCTTCACTTTGTGGGAAATTGTGGGGGCAAAAAAGAAGCATTGTTTAGTCCAAGTTCAAGCAGAAAAACAGAAATTCAGAAATACATTCTGACCCTTGGCCAGTTTTAATTTTTATTTAACAGCACCCACAAGGACACCGTCCCCAAGTGAGGGGAGTGGGGCACGCAGAACTCACCGATTGTGAGGTCACGGGCACATCTCCAGGGAGGCCTGAGGTATAACCGTTGCTGTACATCAACATTGCACTCAGAGCTGAGGACAGGATCCCGAGAGGGAGCTTGCCCAAGGCTGCTGAGCGAGTTTTGGTGTCTCTGAGACATCTCTCTTCACTCAAGGAAGGATTGGAAGGCTTTGTCAGGAGGAGAAAGGCCGGCAGTGCTGTGGCACAGACCGTCCAGACATTCCTCCGTACCCACAATGGTGCAGCAGAACGCTGCTAAGAAGCGTCCCCCTGGCAAGGAGCGAGGTGAGAGCCAAGTCTCCCTCCCCACAGATGGCAGAGGGGGAGCGGCCAAGAGCAGCAGAAAGGGGAAACAGGAGATCCACAGAATCACCCCAGAGTAGAGGCCCTCCTCTCATGGGCCAGAGGAGCCAGGCTGGGCTGTGGGCACCGGCACTTCCCCTGCCCTTTAGCCAGCCAGCAGGGCCTTGGGGACAATGCTGCAGGGACATTTCCTGAGCTCTACAAGGTGCTCACTCCCCCTGCCCTCTCTCTCTCTCCCCAATGCACACCGTGTCACCGGGCAGAGGCAGACGCAGAGAGCGGCAGCTGCCTCTCCGGACATGCCAGGCCGGACCAGGCTCGTCGCCGTTCATGGAGACAGCAAGCACAAGACTCGGGCAGCCAGAAAGGAAAACGCATCCGGCTCAACCGCGTGCCACTGCTGCGTGCTGAGACCAGCAGCCCCAGCACCGCCCCTCAGGCGGTGTCAGGGCAGTCCCAGGCAGTGGGGCTGGTCACCAGCAGCAGCAGCAGCTTGCCCTGCCGAAAGCAGGGCCTGAAGCGAGGCCACCCACGGGGAGACACGGAGCCTCAGGCACCCAAGAGCCCACTGGCAAAGCGCCGCAGGTTGGAGGATGGTCCAGCCCCTCAGGAGGTGTCAGGGTGGTCCCAGGCCGTGGGGCTGGTCACCAGCAGCAGCTTGCCCTGCCGAAAGCAGGGCCTGAAGCGAGGCCACCCACGGGGAGACACGGATCCTCAGGCACCCAAGAGCCCACTGGCAAAGCGCCGCAGGTTGGAGGATGGTCCAACCCCTCAGGAGGTGTCAGGGTGGTCCCAGGCCGTGGGGCTGGTCACCAGCAGCAGCTTGCCCTGCCGAAAGCAGGGCCTGAAGCGAGGCCACCCACGGGGAGACACGTATCCTCAGGCACCCAAGAGCCCACTGGCAAAGCGACGCAGGTTGGAGGATGGTCCAGCCCAGAGTGCTGGTACCACCAGCCAGGTGGCATTGAGGCTGTCCCAGGAATCTCAGTCATCCAGGAAACAAACAGCCCCATACATACCCCCCTGGATCTTGCCCCGCTCCCAATCCGGGCCAATTCGTGTGAGGCACGTCTTGCGGCGGCAGCTGCGAGATAAAAAGCCCTACAGTCGGCCTGAAAACCAGGGCAGGACCAGACGAGCACCCACCCCTGTTGTTTGGCCCCCTCATCCCTCAAAATAAAGTTTTCTGGTTTGTTTGTTTGAACTGGGAGATGCCACATTCTTGTTTCCAGTCGTCTGCAGCTGATCTCCAAATAGGGGCCCCAAGCTCAGTGGGACAAGTGTGTGCCTTCAAGGACTCACCTGTCCCATGGCAACACCCAGCGTCACCACGTTCCATGGCAACACCCAGTGTCACCATGTCCCCTGGTCTGGAGATACCAGCCCTGCTTCTGCCAGGGAAAAAACAGAACTGTGCAAAAGGAGCACGGGGATTTTGCAAGCATTCCTGGCTGAGGCAGCCTCAGTGGGAGGGCACAGCTCTGCCTGCTGCAGGTGCCCAGGAGGGAAAATCATGGATGCAGTAGGATTATTCCCCTCCCAACCCAGGCCAGGCACAGTTCAATCTACCACTGCTGCCACTGGGGTTGCACGTACCAGCCTGGAGAGTAACTGGAATAAGAGAGAGTAACTTCCCAGCATCAGTGCAGCTGATGCTGGGAAGGTAAAACTAAACCCAGTCCCGCCCCCAGTAAAAATACACTGCACCTGAAAAAAAATAGCCAGCACCCTCCTGTTCTCTGCAAATGGGACCAAAAATTTCAAAAGCATTAAAAAAATTAACCAGGCTTTGGAGCAGTTACAGGTCAGACTACATGAGGCTGGAAAAGATTGTACAGGTGACAGTTCTCAGAGGAAAATTAGCAGGAAATCCCTTCTTTCTGCTATAAAAATCTCAGGCTGTTGCCATGAGACACTCAAGCCACAAGAAAAGTACTTCAGCACCAGCATCCAACTGAGCACCTGTTTGATCCACTTCAGTGGAAAGCCATCACTTTGCCAGCAGAATTCCTCCTCTGGGTTACACACAACATATTTTTTTTCTATCTGGGAGTGCCACTGGATTTTTTTACCTAGCATTTAATATTAAATTGTGGAAGTATTTTAAATTAAAAGGGAATGAAAAGATGGACCCACGAGATGGGACAGGAGGAAGCCGGGCAGCCCTTTAAAGAGGGAGATGCTAAGCTGTACATCCAGGAGAGCTCCTCTGAGCACAGAGCAGCCACAGAGCACATCTGACCACAACATTTCTAGTTCACCTGTGTCCTTATAAATGGGAAAAGAACAAAACAGTGGCAGGAAAGGAGGCAGAAGTCAACTGTGAAAGTTTCATTCACAACACATGATTCTCTGCAAGAAGCACTGGAGAAGTGCATGGGGTAAGAGTTCTGCAAGTGCCAGGCTCTTCTGCAGCAGAAAAGGTCTAAAAAAATCAAAATTCTAGCAAGCAAAATAAATCCATCCTTTAGGGCTTGTAAATACTCCGATGAATCTCAGTTACTTTGGGACAAAAACAAACACAGGGCAAACTTTCCCAAGTATGGTTTCATGACAAAATTCCCATTTGTCTGCTCCTGTTTGTCGGAGAAGACAAGGTTACAAGCTGCCCAGCTCAAGAAGGAAAGGAGGATCTACACTTCCCTGTCATATTTTCCTACTGACAAAGGATTTAAGACAGAGAATTTGGGTAAATGGAAGGATAAGACTGGAGTACGGATGAAGTTTCACATCTAAGATACTTCATTTGCTAAAATAGAAGCACTTTTGTTGTACATGGATCTCCTTGCTAAACCTCTTTGTCTTCAAACTCCCTTCCTCCATGGCAGAACTGAGCAAGCTCCATGTGTCAGAGCTTCGAGTTAAAAGCTCTGTGAAGAGTTAGTTTTAATGGATCCATTTCCAGTCCGTGGGGTTGCTGTCATGAGGAGCTCAGGTGGCTTTTTGTTGAGATCAAAATCAATGAGCCATTTGTCCCAGCTCCACCTGTCCTGAGGCAGCACTGGCTCCACTGTGCCATTTCTAATGAAAATTGAACCTCCTAAAGAAGCCAGGCCAAAATCACAAGAGAGTAGTCACAAAAATTAATTTCGGCAGTTTACTGGGTATTGATCTAACAGCTACCACCTTCCCAAAGTCCAGGCAACAGTTAACAAGGCTCTTTGCTCTGTAAACGGCCTTTCAATTGGTAGTGTTTCATACCCATGCAGAAGAACAAAAAGCCACTTCCACTGTAGAAACATGAGCTGCAGCTATGCAGTAAGTTGTGCTCAGTAGCTGACCTGCTGCTTTAGTTTTGGGGCAGGAGATACTGCCATAAAATTTCACAAGGAAACTATCAAGTATCTAAACTATGCAGCATTATGTTATTTTCTACCTCCAGTATTGCCAGCACATAGCTTAAGGAAGACAGGTATTTACCAGCCACCATAGATGAAAAAATTAGAATGAAAAATGGCTTTTAAGCATGTCAGAGTGATGGCCACCAGTCATTTTCCAGCTTTGCAGGATTTTGGTTCACAGTCAATCTAAACAAGCCTGCATATGTCTAGCAAGAAGGAAATCACAGAAACATTTCATAGATTGTAGCAGTTTGTTTGGGCGGGGGGGGGGGGGGGGGGGGGGGTTCCCCGGGGAGTCCCCGGAGGGCCCCCTGGGCTGTGAGTTCGCTGGCAGCAGCAGGCACGCAAGGAGACTCCACACGGCTTCTGAGGGTGCTGATTAGATGAGGGTTTATTGGGGGCCCCAGCCCCGGGTGTAACATGGTTTCAGAGGGAGAAGGGGGAAAGGCAAAAGGAAGGGGGAGAGAGGGCGAGCCTAGAGGAGAGATGGGCCATGAGAGAATCTGGTCTTCCTCGCACAGCTTAAGAGGGAAATTCAAAGTGGGCACGAAATAAGATTTGGGCCAATGGGATTGCAGATTCATGGGACTTCAGGGGAGGAACACAGCTTGGAATAAATCATATATTTTTGAGGGGTACATTTTCAAGATAGAGCATACCATTTGAATGAAATGCAACACCACAATAGATTAATATGATAGATGATAGATAGATAGATAGATAGATAGATAGATAGATAGATAGATTGACAAGGAAAATAGAGATATATGAATGCACTTGCCTGTATAACTTTGTATAGAAAAGGATGGGGAAGTGAGAGGTTATTCTTTTCCACACATGGGAAACTGTCTTTTTCCCAGAAAAATCAGCTTCCTTCTTCAGTGACCACCAGGGTATCTGAAGACCCCACCAAGAAGGCCCTGTGATGCCATTGGCCTGTGCATCCAGCAAGTCAAGAAAGTAAGGCCTGCCTCTTAATACTACAGTGGTGTTAAAGAGGTTTATTCTCGGTTTTTGGTACCAAGAGGAACAAACTGAAGCCACTTGCCATAAAATGCCTGCACAAGCACCCGTGCAAATCACAGCCAAAGGAAGGATGAAGCCAAGGTGTCCCACAACCACAGCCCAAGCAGCCAGAGATCCTCCTTCAACCCTGGCTGCATTGAAGCCCCACTGACTGCCAAGAAGAAAAGCGCCCTACTGAGAGCAAGCAAACTTAACCCTCTGGCAGGACACAAATTCAGAGGGAAAAAAATTTTAAAATCCCCACACCACCAGACACAATTCCCAGTGAGAAGGGTTGGAACACTCTGCCCCTCAGCAGTTCCCCGGCAGGCAGGTTCCCAAAGGTGCTGGGAGCTAAGCTGTGCCCTGCGAGGGAACAGAGCCAGCCTCCCTTCAGTGGGAGAAGGCGCGGCCTCAGCTTTAGCCCCGGGTGCCTACGGTGGCCCAGGGCACGGCCATGGCTGTCAATGTGTTGGGCTGCAGCACAGGGCAGGCCGGAGCTCAGCAGCCTCAGCAGAGCCCAGGGCCGCGGCCCTTCCCTGCCGGGGCCCGAGCCTGGCCCGGCCCGGCCCGGCCTGAGCAGCCCGGACTGGCCCAGGGGATGGGCTGCGCCCGCCCGCTGTGCCCACAGGCTGGGCCCAAGCCTTTGCAAGAGGCTTTCTCCCAGCTTGGCAAAACCTCGGCCAAGTGTCCCTGTGCTGTGCTGAGAAGAGTAAAAACCCTCTCAAATTTAACCCTGCTGCCCAACGCATGAGGGATCCCTGCACACCTTAGGAGAGGCCATCAATACTCCTTTGTGCCTCATGAGGGATCCCTGCACCCCTCAGCAGGGACCCCAAAATATCCCTTTGAGCCTCTTCAGGTCCAGGCCCAGATGATCCCACAGAAGGAAATGTGCCCTCAGCCCAGGGACGCTCAGCACGGGCTCCCCCATCCCCTCGGGGCCCCGCCGCTGGGCACAGCAGCCCCTGCCTGGCTCCTGCCTGCCCACACCGTGGGCATCCACGGCTGCTCCTGGGCATGGAGCTCAGTCAGTGCTGGTGCCAGGTGGGCTTTGTTGGTGCTACCAACCGGACATAGCTGTGAAAACTCTAATTCTTTATTTAAACATAAAATGTGGGACAAGCCCTGCCCTGCCAGGCAAGGGCTGCCCACCTTCAGTCCTGGCTGGGGAACAGGACCAGGGGGCTCAGGGGCAGAGGGTCTCGTTGAGGAGGGGTGGGTTTTGGGACGGCCGCATGGCGGGGATGCAGCCACGGCAGGGCAGATAGGGGCAGAAGGGAAGAGCTGGGATAAACTACCAGGTTGTCATTGCCTCTGTTTTTAGGTTTGTCTTCTGAAGATACACACGAGCACCTCTGAATAGAGGTGGTGGCTGAGGCCCCAGCTGCCAGTGGCACACAGGGAGCCGCCTGCACAGCAGGGCCCATAACTGGCAAGGCTCCCCAGCATGGCTGGAGCTGCTGGCACAGCTGGGCCCAGCTGGACAGCTGCCCCTCAAGGCCCCGGCCAGCAGGGCACGGCTCTGGGCAGGGTCCCTGGCCAGGAGCGGGCCCCACAGCGCCTCTGCCTTTCAAGGGCAACCTCGGCCCTGCTCTTTCTCCTCCCCACCTCCCTCTGCCTCTGCCCCGTGCCCCTGGGGCTGCTCTTGGCCAGGCAGCCTCAGTGGGAGCCAGCTCTGGCTGCAGCCCCAGCGGGGCCCCCAGGACAAGGCCCAGCAATTGAGAGGCCAATGGAAGCATTGGGCAGCAGCAGAACCCTCAGGAGAGTTATTTGGACTATCATGGACAGGCCACAACTCCACTGCAGCCTCAATGGGAATGTTCCCTGTCCACGTTAGACTTTCAAAAGAAGCTGTTGGAGGGGGAGAGCACAAAACACTCACTGTTTTCTCTTCCAAGAATACCAGATTCCAATGCAGCACAATATGAAGACAAGCTCCAAATAAAGCACGCCTGCCAGAAACCCTAGCCAGCAGCCTGTTCCCTGACAGAAACCACTTCCGAGGCCATCCTGGGCATTGCGAACAGGTCTTATGGTGCCAGCTGCATCTGTAGGAGCAATGGGAAGCGTGAGCCCGTGCTGTGCTGCACTGCTGAGCTGGCAGCACGGTGGATACGGGCAGGACGTTCTCTGTTTCCCCCAGAGCTGGGGCCTGCAGGCACCTTGCCGGCCCTTGGCACAGGCTGTGCCAGCCAACAAAGCCCAGCAGGCCGGGAGGAGAGCCCGGGGGCAGCGCAGCTGCTTGGGCAGTGGCTGCTGCCAGGGACAGGGGCCAAAGCCATCCCTGAGCAGCCACTGCCACCCCTGGCCCTCCCTGCCCCGTCACAGCTCCCCCAGCCCCAGGGGACAGGCTCAGGCCCTGTCAGGACCCAGCGCAGCCCCTGCCCAGTCAGGAGCCAGGGCTGGCTCTGGCCCTGGGCTGGCGGCAGGGCTCCCGCTCGGGGCTGCTCCTGTGCCTTGGGCCTCTGGGCACTCAGGGCCAGCTCCGCAGCAGCTGCAGCGCCAGGGACGTTGCTGCACCAGTCCCGTTTCCCTGGGGCTCTGAACCAGCTCCAGAGGCCTGGAAGCCGAGGCGCCTCCAGCTTTGGCTGCTGCCGGGCCGGGCAAGGGCAGGCCCTGGGGGAAGAGCTGCTGCCACACAGCCCCGGCCAGGGCTGAGCCCGGCACAGCAATTACCTGCTGTGCCTGTGCCCATGTCTGGCATCGCCTTCCTTCCTGCAGCTAGCGCTGCCAGTGAGCCACTGCTTCTCCCTGAGTGTTCCTCCTCCTGCAGAGCCTTTTGGTCCATCACTTGAAAAAGGAAAAAAGGGACAACTGGATCAAATGGAAACATTCCCCACTGGGGAAGTGGCATCTTCATCAGGACATGCTTGTCAAAGTCACAGATAAAGACCAGGAAAAAGCCCAGGTAATTTGGGCTAGGCCAGTGCACTCCCATGAGCAAACAGCTACACCGCCTGATCTTCTCAGAGACTGGGAAATGGCAGGGGATCTCAGGCCCACAGTACAGTTGGGGCACCCTATGAGCTAATGCCAAATTCCATCCTGCAGAGGCTGGGGAGGAATTGCAGCCAGGCCAGAATGGGAAACAGCCCTGCAGGGTGTGAAAGCAGCAGCGGGGCAGCGAGGCTGTCATGGATCCCTTCCCGCTGTGCTGGGCACGGCGTGTCCAGATGTGCAGCCAAAGCCCCCGGCTGCTGAGTCCCAGGGGAAGCATGAGGGAAATGCACCCACCTTCTCCCCCGGGTGCTTCCTTCTGTGTTTCTCTCAGGAATTCATCTGCCTCATGAGACATTTTGGCTGCAGTATCTTGGGTCTTCCCTTTTGGAGGACCTTAAGAGAAAGTAGTTCCATTTCCCAGGAATGGGTCCCGCAAAAGCAGGGCTCAGCCTGTGGGGTCAGCAGGGACCCACTACTCACCCCTGCCATGGGAGCTGGGTTGGGGCCAAGCATCCAGCCCTGGAGCTGGAGAAGTCCTCCCTGCAGACACACCTGTAACTCAACAGCCACAGAAGCTTCTGCCATCTCTGCTGATCTGCACGGGCACCACTGAGCCGCAGCAGCGGTGAGGGGATCGTGCTGGGCGCGGGCACACACGTGCATGGTTCTGTGCTGGCACCTGCAGCGCTGCCTCCCTGGCCCAGCTTTGGGCTCTGAGCTGGCAGCTCTCCCAGGGGAAAGGCCTTGACCTACCCTCAGCATCTCCCAGAGCCTCAGTCCTGGATGTGGGGCCTTCACCGGCAGGTTCAGCTGCAAAGAAAGGCAGGACAGAAGAGCTCCTGTGGCACTGCAGAAGATCCTCAGGCTGCCCACAAGGCTCAGCCCCGGGGCACAGCCCTAGGCCCGGCCCCTTCCCCCTCTGTTCTTCTCTTTGACTGCACAGAGCACACGGAAGGACACACTGGCATTGCACACGGGAGGAGGACTGAAAGATCAATGCTCCTTCGTCCCACTGACAGTGATCCTGAGGGATCCCTCAGGGATCCAGAAGGGAGAAGGGAAAGATTCTCAGAATCCTTCAGCCTTTACATAATGTTAAGGGAAATGGTTTATAAATGAGCTTTTGTTGCATTGATCCTGATTATTCACTCAGGAAGGGCAGAATGAAAACTTGCCTCCAGCATCCTCCAGGAACTTCAAACCATCCTTCATCAGGACTTCCTGAAAACCCATGTCACGATTCCAGTCTAAAAGGGAGCAGAGATCAGAACCGTATCTGTGGCATGCTGGGATGCCCGAATGCTACAGGGAAAAGGGCACTGCAAGGGGGTCGGGTAAGGCTATGGGACCCAGATGCGAATGGACATGGCCAAAGCTGCCCAGGGGCCTGGGGAGCTCTGGGCTGGCTCCTGATCACTCTCCACACTCTTTCCCTGCCCTCAGCAACACCCCTGGGAGGGGTGGCTGGAGTAGCCCAGGGCCCTGGGGCTCTCTCCCTCAAACTCACAGAATACCCTCCCTAAAGCCCTGGGGAAAACTGCAGCAGGCAGTGACACAGCTATCCATCCCTCCCTCCTACAGTCCCTCCTGCACTCCTTCTGCTGGGACAGCTCCCACATCCCAAGGGCAATCAGCCAGGCCCTCTCAGGACACACTGGAGCCTTGCTCTCCCCCTCTGTCCTTTCCCCATCGTGGGCACCCTGTGCAGTCACTGCCAGGTTTCAGGACATGTCTCCCATGGAGGGACCCCAGCAGGACTGCTCAGGACCCGAGTGCCTTGAGCCTGCTCGGGATAATTCCCCTGGGCTGTGCTGCTCTAGTCCAGGCTGTGCCCGCACTGCCAAGCAGCAGAGAGGGCAGCTCAAGCCTCAGCAGGGCTCAGGCCCAGAGGCACAGCAATTACCTCCTGTGCCTGTGCCTGGCATGGCCTCCCTTCCTGTAGCAGAGGCTGGCATGCAACCACTGCTTCCTCCGGGAAATGCTTCCTTCTGCACAGGCTCTCCGTTCATTTCTGGAAAATGGAAAAGAGACAGCTGGATAAGATGGAAACATTCCTGACTGGGAATGGGGAAGTTGAGGCATCACTTATGAAAGGAATGGATAAGGATCAGAAAACACCCAGGATTTTGGGACAACCCAAGGCTGCTTCCTTCCCCAAACAGCCCCAACATCTGATCTGCCTGGACACCAGGAAATTGCAGGGGATCTGAGGGAGGGCATGGACTGTGGTGCAACTGGGGCTGCCAGTCAGCTGATGCCAAATGCCTTCCGGCAGAGGCTGGGCAGAAGCTGCAGCCAGGCCAGGCTGGGAAACAGCCCTGCAGGGCGTGAAAGCAGCAGCGGGGCAGCGAGGCTGCCATGGATCCCTTCCCGCTGTGCCGGGCACGGCGTGTCCAGATGTGCAGCCAAAGCCCCTGGCTGCTGAGTCCCAGGGGAAGGATGAGGGAAATGCACCCACCTTGCCTTCTCTGCAGACATTCCTTCAGCATTTGCCACATGATTTCTAATGGGTCCTGGAATTTCTTGCCTGCCATGTCTTTGGTCTCTCCTGTCAGAGGACCTTAAGAGAAAGTAGTTCCATTTCCCAGCAATGGACACAACAAAAGCAGGGCTCAGCCTGAGGGGTCAGCAGGGACACACTACTCACTCCTGTGATGGGATCTGGGCTTTTGTGCAGCATCCAAGGTAGGAGTTGGTGCAGTCGTTGCTCCAGATATATCTGTAACACAACAGCCACAGAAGCTTCTGTCATCTGGTCCTGACCAGTCAGTCAAACATTACGCCTTGGTGGGACAGTGAGAACATACCTGCAGAATGCTCGGAGGGCTTCACAACTTCAGAGCGCCAGGCTAATGGAGAATCCTTCCCAGCCTCCCAGTCTGGAAGCAAACCAAGATGAGAACTGTTTCCATTGTGTGCCAGGGCTGGCTCTGGCCCTGGCTGGCAGCAGGGCTCCCGCTCGGGGCTGCTCCTGTGCCTTGGGCCTCTGGGCACTCAGGGCCAGCTCTGCAGCAGCTGCAGCACCAGGGACGTTGCTGCACCCGTCCCGTTTCCCCGGGGCTCTGAACCAGCTCCAGAGGCCTGGAAGCCGAGGCGCCTCCAGCTTTGGCTGCTGCCGGGCTGGGCAAGGGCAGGCCCTGGGGGAAGAGCTGCTGCCACACAGCCCCGGCCAGGGCTGAGCCCGGCACAGCAATTACCTGCTGTGCCTGTGCCCGTGTCTGGCTTTGCCTGCTTTCCTGCAGCAGGGGCCGGCACCGAAGATGGAGTGCTTCCTTTAAGAAATGCCACCTTCCACTGAAGCACTATGTCCATCTCTTGACAAAGGAAGGGAGACAGCTGCATCAGATGGAGCTGTTCCCCACTTGGGCAGTGGCATCAGAGGTAATATTTGTGAAATTTATGGAGCAGGAAAATGGCCAGATTACAGTAGCGTGATGTGAGCACTTCCACCTCCAAACAGCCACCCTTTTCCTAATCTGCAGGGCTGGATATAGTGGGGGATCTCAGGGTGTGTTACAGTTTGGGCTGCCTGTCAGCTGATGCCTTCCGGCAGAGGCTGGGCAGAAGCTGCAGCCAGGCCAGGCTGGGAAACAGCCCTGCAGGGTGTGAAAGCAGCAGCGGGGCAGCGAGGCTGCCAGGGATCCCTTCCTGCTGTGCCGGGCATGGGGTGTCCAGATGTGCAGCCAAAGACCCCGGCTGCTGAGTCCCAGGGGAAGCATGAGGGAAATGCACCCACCTTCTCTTGTCTGCAGGGGTTCCTTCAGCTCTTTCCTCATCTGTTTGGATGGTTCCAGGGACATCTTATCTGTTGTATCTTGGACTTTCCCTGTTGGAGTAACTTAGAGAAAAATATTTCCATTTCCCAGGAATGGATCCTACAAAAGCAAGGCTCAGCCTTTGAGGTCAGCAGGGACACACTACTCACCACTGTGATGGGAGCTGGGCTTGCGTATAGCATCCAAAGTAGGAGCTGGAGAAGCTGGAGAAGTCCTCCCTGTAGACACATCTGTAACACAACAGCCAGAGAAGCTTCTGTCACCTGCTTCCTGCCCGCTTGTCTACAATTCTTCCTTGGTGACACACCGAGAACATACCTGCAGGAGGCTCCAAGGGCTTCAAAACTTTATTCATCCAAGCTGATGGAGAAGCAGCCTCATCTAGAACGGATCACAGATGAGAACACTTTCCAGGGTGTGCTGGGATCCCCTTCTGCCACAGGGAACTGTGCACTGCCAGGGGGTCGGCTAAGGCCGTGGGAGCCAGATGTGAATAGACATGGCCAAAGGTGCATAGGGGCCTGGGGAGCTCTGGGCTGGCTCCTGGTCACTTTCCACACTCTTTCCCTGCCCTCAGCAACATCCCTGGGAGGGGTGGCTGGAGCAGCGCAGGGTCCCGGGGTTCTCTCCCTCAGACACAGAGGAAATCCTCTCTAAAACCCTGGCGAAAACTGCAGCAGGCAGTGACACAGGTATCCATCCCTCCCTCTGTCCCTCCTGTCCTCCTTCTGCTGGGACAGCTCCCAGATCCCAAGGGCAAACAGCCAGGCCCTCTCAGGACACGCTGGAGCCTTGCTCTCCCCCTCTGTCCTTTCCCCACCGTGGGCACCCCGTGCAGTCACTGTCAGGTTTCAGGACATGTCTCCCATGGAGGGACCCCAGCAGGACTGCTCAGTGCCCTGAGCCTGCTCGGGATAATTCCCCTGGGCTGTGCCGCTCTAGTCCAGGCTGTGCCCGCACTGCCAAGCAGCAGAGAGGGCAGCTCAAGCCTCAGCAGGGCTCAGGCCCAGAGGCACAGCAATTACCTCCTGTGCCTGTGCCTGGCATCGCCTCCCCTCCTTCAACAGATGCTGGCACGGAACCACTGCTTCCTCCAGGAAATGCTTCTTTCTCCGCAGGCTCTCCTTTCATTTCTGGAGAATGCAAAAGAGACATCTGGATCAGATGGAAACATTCCTCATTGGGAATGAGCCATGGATCCCATCCTGCTGTGCCGGGAACCATGCGTTCAGATGTGCAGCCAAAGCCCCCGGCTGCTGAGTCCCAGGGGAAGCATGAGGCAAATGCACCCACCTTGTCCTCCCTGCAGCATTTTCTTCAGCACTTGCCTCGTCTGTTTGGATGGTTCCAGGGATATCTTCTCTGTTGTGTCTTGCATCTTCCTCTTCGGAGGAACTTAGAGAAAAATATTTCCATTTCCCAGGAATGCATCCCACAAAAGCAGTGCTCAACTTGTGGGGTCAGCAGGGACACACTACTCACCCCTGCCATGCAGACTGGTCTTGTTGGCAATAACCACCAATGTACGTATGAATCTCCTCCCTGTAGACACACCTGTAACTCAACAGCCACAGAAGCTTCTGCCATCTCTGCTGATCTGCACGGGCACCACTGAGCCGCAGCAGCGGTGAGGGGATCGTGCAGGGCACGGGCACACACGTGCATGGTTCTGTGCTGGCACCTGCAGCGCTGCCTCCCTGGCCCAGCTTTGGGCTCTGAGCTGGCAGCTCTCCCAGGGGAAAGGCCTTGACCTACCCTCAGCATCTCCCAGAGGCTCAGTCCTGGATGTGGGGCCTTCACCAGCAGGTTCAGCTGCAAAGAAAGGCAGGACAGAAGAGCTCCTGTGGCACTGCAGAAGATCCTCAGGCTGCCCACAAGGCTCAGCCCCGGGGCACAGCCCTAGGCCCGGCCCGGCCCCTTCCCTCTCTGCTCTTCTCTGTGGCTGCACAGAGCACACGGAAGGACACACTGGCATTGCACACAGGAGGAAGATTGAAAGCTAAATGCTCCTTCCTCCCAATGACAGTGATCCTGTGAGAGCCCTCAGGGCTCCAGAAGGGAGCAGGGCAAGGTTTCCAGATTCTTTCAACCTTAAGATTATGTTAAGGGAAATGGTTTGTAAGTGAGTTTTTGTTGCATTAATCCTGATTATTCACTCAGGAAAGACAGAATGAAAACTTGCCTCCAGCATCCTCAAAGAACTTCAAACCATCCTTCATCAGGACTTCCTGAAAACCCATGTCACTATTCCAGTCTAGAAGGGAGCAGAGATCAGAACCATTTCCATGGTGTGCTAGGATCCCCTTCTGCCACAGGGAACTGGGCAATGCAGGGGTGTTGGGTAAGGCTGTGGGAGCCAGATGTGAATGGACATGGCCAAAGCTGCACAGGGGCCTGGGGAGCTCTGGGCTGGCTCCTGGTCACTCTCCAACCTCTTTGCAGGCCCTTTGCAACATCTCTGGAGGGGTGGCTGGAGTAGCCCAGGGCCCGTGGGGTCTCTCTCCCTCCCACAGAGGAAACCCTCCCTAAAGCCCCGGGCAAAACCATCCCCAGCGCTTCCCAGGGAGCAGGGAGCGCTGTCCCGGGAAAGGGGAGCCAGGCTGCCGGCTCACCTGCTCGCCGCGCTTGCAGCGGAGCAGCCTGGGCAGCCCTGGCAGGCAGGGCCACGGCCAGGAGGAGCAGGAGTAGGAGGTGCAGAGCAAGGGCCATGCTGCCTTGCCCTCCGCCAGTCCCGCAGCTCTTGCTGCCACCGCTGTCCCGACACCGCTGTCCCAACGTCAGCACCGCTGCTGCCACCGCCGCTGCTGCCGCAACAGTTGTGCTCAGGTACTGACTGCTGGCTCCTTGTGCTGCTGTGCAACCACGGGGCTCTGGCACCTCTGGCACCTCTGTGACCTCAGGGCCTGCTGAGAGCTCAGCCTGCTGTGACCCCAGAGCCCTGCTGTGACCTCATGGCCTCAGCTGTACCCCCAGAGTGTGTGCCCGTCTGCATGAATGGACTGCCCTGATTGTAAATGTTTTGCTTCATCAAAGGGCCATTGCTCAGCAAAACCTTTCTTTTGCCTGCTGACATTGCTGGTCAGGCTGCGTCCCTCAAGATGCTCTTGATTGTTGCAGTTCAAATTTATTTGATTGATTTCATTTTAAGTGTTGTTTAAGGGCTCTGTTGTGCCCCCATTTTTTTCCTGAGTTGGTTTACCTGTGGGTTTTACCCTCCCTCCAAACTGTCCCTCGTGCCCTTCCCCACCCCTTGTTCCAGCTCTTTCCCTGCCTGTCAAGGCAACCCAGCCCCTTGGTTCCCCAACCTTTGGGCCAATCCCTGACTGCAACTCCCCTTTGGCATTCCCCTACTCCTGGGAGCCCCACTGGCCCTTGTGACCCATCCTCTCCACCCTCCTACCCCAATTGGTCCCAGACACTTGATGTAATCCCCTCCCTCCTCTCCTGAGCATTCCCTATTGGTTCATTGTTTGCATCCACGCCATGACTTGTATGTGTACAAAACCCCTTGGGCAGTACAGCTAGGGGCTTCTCATCCTGTTCTCTTCACCTGGACTAAGCTGTTCCTTGCAGAACCTGAAGACAGGGAGCCTCCTCCTTTCTCCTGTGCTTCGTTCCTGTCGTGGCTTGTGTCTGGCACTGGAGAGCAAGTGGCACTAAAGGCTCTGCCTCTGGTAAATCCCCATAGCGAGGCAGTTCCCGACTCCTGCCGTAGTGCCGGAGTTCTAAGAGCTAGCCCAGGTTCCAGCACTCACTTCACTAATGTACCGAATGCCCCTTCTTCAGTGCCTGCTCTGGTGCTCTGCCAGCTCACACAGCAGAGTGTGATTCACATACTGCAGCCCAGAGTTAGGTTGTTGCAACATTGAAATGGGTGTGGTTGGCAGGATGGCTGGCCATAAATCACTACAGAACTAAAGCAAATGTGTGCACCGTGCCAGGCTGGACTTGAATAGACACAGGAATTGTGGAAAGATGAGGACAGGATAGCAGAGAACAATGGAAAAGCCAGCTGAAAAGGAGGACATGCTAAAGGAGTTATTTGTGCACATTTGGGGCTATATTTTTCTTGGGTGCAAAGCAAAATGAAAAGCTCCTAAATGCCCAAAAGATGAGAACTGTGTGTGGTAAATAGGTATGATTCATGCTGACAACATTGAAAGAGTAATCAATACTGATACAGTAATTAATATTTGGAAATAATAAAACATTTAAAGGTGTAATGCCAAGCAAGAAAGGGAGAGGAGGGGTTATCCCTCTCCCCACCGTTCTCCTGCAGCTGTTCAGAACAGCAGGAAGCAAGAGATAACAATGACTGAATTTAGTTGGAAGAGAGGAGAATTTGGTTGGACACCAGGCAAATGTTGATTATATGAGATTCACTGCTTTAATGTTAGAACTCAATATTGGTTTATACAGTACCAGCTTGGTGCGCATGTGTAATCCAAAAGATGAACTACAGGACATGGAGGAAGAGGAGAGGCCTTCCTCAAAGAAGATCCCCAAAGAGTGGTACAACTTACTTAAAGAAGTGTGGAGCATGCGTGGGGAAGGTGATGATGAGGGCGGTGATACAAGTGTGACGAATCGAAAATGGGAGGAGATGGTAATGACATACAGCATAAAAAGGGGAATTTTGTTTTCACAAGCTAGTCCGTGAGGTGATGGGGGTCCAAAAGCCCTGCACTCCGTACCCCATGCATACCCCGCATGGTTAGTTTTGCTTATATGCTATTATCACGACCAAATTATTCGTAATTTAAACCAAATTATATAGTCAGTGTTTCGAGTTTATTCAATTGTATATATATTAAGTTACATAATTAAAATTGCTGTTTTATTTAATTTTGTTTGGGTTTGTTTTTTTGGTTTTTTTGATTGGAAAATTTGGCAAATATAACATGTGGAATGTCCTCCACAGCAGAGTGTCAGACCTCTGAATATTTTTAAACAATTTTATCAAGGTGGAACTGTGGCAGCTTCAGCTGGTGCCTCTGGAGGACCTTGAACAAAGAACCCTTGAGCTTTTCTACCTTCCCAGGTGAAGTGTGATAGTCTGGGGTCTTCCTGCTGTGTCCGAGTGCCAGGCCACTGGCTGGCACCACAGGTCCCCAGACCCTCTGCTGAGGCATCCCTCTCCTACAGTCAAGTTTAGTCTGTCACATTTGGCTTTTCTCTCTGATCCACCACCAGGACCAAAGATCACACGGTCGTGAGGATGTAAAAATGCCTGTTCCTTCTGGAACATTGCTGTTGTGTGACAGCCGTGCAGGCAGAGCGGGCAGCTGTAGGGATACTGACTCGTTTCCCTGGTGCCAGCCGTGCTGCATACATCGAGCTGCTGGGTGTTGGAGCTCGCTGGGACGTGGCCCGGCCCGGCACCACGGGAGTTACGAAGGGTCTTGAAGGAATCCCCACGCGTTAAAGCAGACGATTTAGCCGGGGATTTTAAGTTGTTTCTCAGTTAACCTTGTAAAAGGCCAAAACAAGTCTCCTATGAATTTTGTCCCTGTCAAGTTCAGTTCTGCCCCGAAATCCCCTCAGCATTCTCAGGGCAGTGGCAGGAGCCGGGTGCTGGCCCGTAGCCCCGCTGGCCGGGGAGAGCATGGCCCAGAGCGAGCCCCTGCTGCCCGGGATGGCCACAGGCCCGGGGGAGCTGGACGGGCAACGCCAGGGCCCTGCCCAGGGCTCCTGGGGCTCCTCTGGCATCTGTTCCGTCCCCTCGGGCGCTGAGCGGTGCCCGTCCCGCGGGGCTGTCTGTGCCCGGCCCCAAAAGAGGCAGGGCCGGGGCTGTGGCCCCTGGGCTGGCGGTGCCGCCTGCCCGGCGCTCAGCACCGCCCGTGCCGTGCCGATGCAGCGTGACCCGGCGGGGCAGCTCCGCCTCGGCGCCTCGCCACCGCCATCCCGGCACGGCGGCTGGCCCTAGGGCCGTGGCAGCCCCGAGCCGCACGGGCCCGGGAGGGACTGCCGGAGCTCCCCGTCCCCTGCGTGCCTCAACAGACACTCCAGCCCCACTGCGTGCAGCAGGAGGGACACAAAGCACCTGGACGCTTACGAGAGTCCACAGCCCTTTCTACATGTGAAATGAGACCCCAGAACCCCGACATGTGCCTCAGGAGAGATCCCAGCTCCCTGCACACCTTGGGAGAGATCCCAAACCCTCTGCATGCCTCACACAGGATTCCAAATCCCTTGCATGATTTGAAGTGGACCCCAGTGCCCTCCATGCCTCAGAGGAAACCTAAAATATTCCTGGGTGTGTCACAAGGGACCCCACTCCCTCGTGCACCTTAGGGGGACTCCAAAGCCCCCATGTGCCCTACAGGGAAGTCCAGGCCAGCTACGCCGAGTCTTTTGACCTGGAAAACAAGCCTGGTTGGACCTGGGTTGTTGTGTCTCTGGGGCTGCTCACCAGCCCTGTCGGACCCTGAGGCTACACAGCCCTTCCCTTCCCTTCCCTTCCCTTCCCTTCCCTTCCCTTCCCTTCCCTTCCCTTCCCTTCCCTTCCCTTCCCTTCCCTTCCCTTCCCTTCCCTTCCCTTCCCTTCCCTTCCCTTCCCTTCCCTTCCCTTCCCTTCCCTTCCCTTCCCTTCCCTTCCCTTCCTTCTGGCCCTGGCTGAGAGCAGCAGACCCTGTGCAGCACCCTGCATTGGTGATGGCTCATCAATTAGGTCCTATCCAGTGTGTGTTAATTAGGGAGGAGCTTTGTTTTGCCCGCTGACATTGCCGGTCAGGCTGTGTCCCTGGAGATACTCTTGATGGCTTCCCTCTTTTCCTGGGCATGGCACTGGAGGAGGTCTGGGCCCAGATGATCCCACGGAAGGAAATGTCCCTCAGCCCAGGGACGCTCAGCATGGGCTGCCCCATCCCCTCGGGGCCCCACCGCTGGTCACAGTGAAGCGATCTGCAGAATAAATAGACTCCACTGTCACCCTGGTTTTTAATGTTCTGTCCTGGATTAGGGTCAATCTGGGAGAAGACCTCCAAAGGAGGCCCTCCCAGAAAGCAACCCCACATGGCCCCTTCCCCCCCAGCAGGTCGGGAAGGATTCCTTGGAGAGAAGTGGAAAGAACCTGTTTATTTGACAGGCAAAACACCCCCAGCACACAAAATGAACAATAGCAGATGACAATGCTTTCACCCATCTGAAAAGGATGACAAATTCAGAAAGTCTTTCCTGGCAGTGGTGGCTCTGCTGTCGCTCCCTCCGGCGCTGGGGATAGCTGCTGCAGCCAGAGGATGCAAACTCTCAATGTTTCCCAGGTCACAGTCTGGAGCAGGTGTGAGTGGTTCGAAAAAGGGAAAGGAAAAACAGTCCAGGGAAAAATCTGGACTGCTTAGCTAAACTGACTAACAAGCAGAAGCCAAAAAGCAAAAGCAAAGCGGGAGCACAGCAGAAGCAAGAGCAAAGCAAGCAACAGAAAGCAAAGCAAAAAGCAAAAGCTGCACTATGTACTGCGCCGTCTGTCTGTCCTGCCAGCCGTGGGGGAGCAGGCTGATAACAAACCAAAACAAACCTTGCTCTTCAGGGCCAGTCGTGAAGGCACAGTACGTAATATCCAGCATTAACAGAACACACGACTGGGGATGCAAGCATCATAACCTCACCCTAGGACAAGTTCTTCTAAGCCTTCTGATGTTTCCATTCTTGTAGCAAACTTTCTCACGCATTTTACGCAAATAACTTATTGTTATGCATTCTTTTCTGCAGGAGGAGAAATTTGATGGACTGTTGGTTTGTCCAGTGTCATTGGAGAGGTGGCACTTTCACCCTCCAATCCACTGTCACTTTTGGAAATCTGTAAATGTTGGAGTCAGAAATTCAACTGCCCTCTTTTTTACCTTGGAGACATGCATGTCTGTGTTGTTTTATTTCATGTCCTATAGTGACACTCCACAACCTGATGTAGTTATGATGTGGGTATGCGTGTCAGGGCCTGGCCAGGCGAGATGGCTCTCGTGAAAACTTGTGCCCCGAGCCCTGGTCCGAGCCACATCTTTGTTCACAAACATGTTCCATATGCAATGCATTACACAATCTCTTCATGCACATTCAACCCCTGGCCCCGCCTGTCCTCCCCTCACATGGCGATTAGATCCACGGCCTTCTGGGCACGCGTTGTTTCCTGTGGTGGTCACACTGGGGTCTTTGGTGGTCTCTGAGGCCGAAGGCTGTGGTCTTCCTCATGACTGAACTTTTGAACTTTTCTCCTTTGTGCGTGCACTGTGGTCCCCTGGTGCTTATCTGAGTACGTCTGTTGGTTGGATCAGCTTGGAGACAGAGGAGCTCCTTAGTCTAGGTTTCTTGAATTCCCTGGTCTGCTCCTGGTGTTATGAGTAAAAAAGTTATCTGTAGCTATGATATTTTATTAAAAATCCTTTCCTAGGATTTTTCCCCTCCTGAGGAGCTGAGGGCCTCAGGAAAGAAATGTAAACAATAATGATCTGCTGCTGTGGAATGCAACAGATGCATCTTCCATTGGTCCATGTGGATTGTTTTCACTTGATGACCAATCACAACCAACTGTGTTGAGCCTGTGAGCAGTCACAAGATTTTTGTTATGCATTCTATTCTATTATTCTTCTTTGTAGCCTTCTGGTCATTTTTTCCTCTCTGTTCTTTTAGTAAAGCTTTAATGTACTATTTTAATAGAATATATAATAAATCAGCCTTCTGAAATGGAGTCAAGCCTTGTGTCTCCACACCTGGTGTGTTCGTCCCCACAAATTATCCTTTTTTTTTAAGGCTGCAAAGTTAAACAGGTTGGGCCAGTTGCTGAGAGTTGAAATGTTGACTATTTGTTGTTGATAGCTTCATGTTGCAATCACCTCTTGTTAATAGTTTTTCTTCAATTACCTGTTAATGGTTAGAAATCAAGCGCAGTTGTCCCCCTGCTGCTTCCCAGGAGCCTGAAGGTAGCAGGGGGAGGTGACATCAGAGCTAGTATGCAGATGAGAATGCATTTCACCAAAGTTTGCAATTTTCCAGGAAAAAAACTCCTAAAAACAACAAGCCAACATGGAATTATGAAACCTAAGGAATGTCTAAAGGTGAGGAACTTAATCCTTAGTATCTGCTAAGATCCTTTTTACTTTTCACCCTAACCTGAAAGGATGTCTGCAAGAAAGAGGACCTGGAATGTTAAAACAAAAAAGTGGAATTCCCACTACTCCCTCGAGGATGGAAGCCCCAGCTCTGCCTGCATACAAGCGGGCACAGCTGCATCATCCTCCTCCTCCGTGCCACTCCTGGGAGCAGCGGGGGTGCGGGCGACCTGTCGTTTCCCACAACCTGAGCTGAATGTTTTTAATAAAGGCATTAAAAAGGAGAAAGATCTCCTGCCCTGTTTATGACACTGGTATTCTCCTACATAGCAAGAAGCTTCAGAAATTTGCATTTTTCTATGCCCTTTGTACCATGGCAGAGGTTTCTTAAGTAAAAGGTTAAAATTCAACACATAATTCTACAATTTAAAATTTAAATGCTTAGTCCATATATTGCTAACTTAATTGAACCCCCCAAAACCTCCATTTCAACAGCAGCCCCTGCCTGGCTTCTGCCTGCCCACACGGTGGGCATCCACAGCTCCTCCTGGGCATGGAGCTCAGTCAGTGCTGGTGCTGGGTGGGCTTTGCTGCTGCTGCCACCTGGACACTGGGGTGACCGCTTGTCCTGGGTTGTAGTGTAAAGATGTATTCTAATGCCATCCTCAAGAGCTGCTGAAACCAGGAGGGGCATTGTTTCTTCCTTATCTCCTGTTAATGGGCCCATCAATGTCTTGCCACATGACTCAGAGATAACTCCCTCCCAGAGCCATTTCTGTTTCATGGCTAATCAAGGACCCATGAGGCAGAATGATATCAGCCCACTGTGAGATGCTCTGCCCATGGGGGAGGAGCTAAGCATCCCCAGGTGGATATAATCTGGGTTTTGGGACACAACAAGCAGTCTTTCCACTGGATTCCCAGAGGAACCGCTGCCCCTACCCACTGCTTTTCCAGAGGATGAGAGCTACCAGATTGGTTCTACAGGATCACCACTTCCACAAGTCCATTTCATCTGGACTGCTACCACCACCCTAACTAGCAGGGTGTCAGGCTGTATTCTGAGCCTGTCAGTGGTTTTTCTTTTGTATTATTGCCTGTGTTTTGCGTTTTTTTCCCTTTTCCTAATAAACTGTATTTCTGACTTGGACCCTCTCACTGGTTTTGCTTTCAAACTAGGACACAAATCCATCTCTTTATTTGAACACAGGAATGGGCCATTGCCTACCCTGCAAGCGGGAGTTGGAGCGGGTAGGAGGGTGGGGGTGGGGTGGGGTGTCATCTTCAGTGTTGCCTAGAGGGCCAGGCCAGGGGGCTCAGGGGCAGAGGAAGGGATGTGTTGGTCTCAGAGGGTGCTGGAAGGTGCTGGGCTGGTCCTGGGGTCCCTAGAGGAACTCGGGTTGGCTGGGATGGGACAGACGGAGAGAAAAAAAAAAGATGAAGGCAGCTTGGGGAGGCCCATGAGGAGAGCAGGTGGCAGTGGGATCTACGGGGCAATAAGAGGCTTCCGTGTACACGGTTGTTCTGGGGTCCTCTTCACAGAAGACTTGAGAGGGCTGTCCAGGCCCTTACTGCTGCTGGAGGAGCTGCTCACGCTGTCTGGCTGTGAGGTGCAGCCACCGTCTTCCAACTCCTGTCCCGAGGTGCTCCTGTGCAGAGAGGAGGTGGCTGAGGCCCCAGCTGCCAGTGGCACACAGGGACCCTCGTGCACAGCAGGGCCCAGAGCTGGCAAGGCTCCCCAGCACGGCTGGAGCTGCTGGCACAGCTGGGCCCAGCTGGACAGCTGCCCCTCAAGGCCCCGGCCAGCAGGGCACGGCTCTGGGCAGGGTCCCTGGCCAGGAGCGGGCCCCACAGCGCCTCTGCCTTTCAAGGGCAACCTCGGCCCTGCTCTTTCTCCTCCCCACCTCCCTCTGCCTCTGCCCTGTGCCCCTGGGGCTGCTCTTGGCCAGGCAGCCTCAGTGGGAGCCAGCTCTGGCTGCAGCCCCAGCGGGGCCCCCAGGACAAGGCCCAGCAATTGAGAAGCCAATGGAAGCACTGGGCAGCAGCAGAACCCTCAGCAGAGTTCTTTGGACAACCATGGACTGGCCACAACCCCACTGCAGTCTCAATGGGAATGTTCCCTGACCACGTTAGACTTTCAAAAGAAGCTGTTTAAGGGGGAGAGCAACAAAACACTCACTGTTTTCACTTCCAGGAATACCCGATTCCTAAGCAGCACAACATGAAGACAAGCTCCAAACAAAGGACGCCTTCCAGTAACCTTAGCCAGCAGCCTGTTCCCTGACAGAAACCCCTTCCGAGGCCATCCAGGGCATTGGGAACTGGACTTGTGGTACTGGCTGCATCTGTGGGAGCAATGGGGAGCGTGAGCCCGTGCTGTGCTGCACTGCTGAGCTGGCAGCACGGTGAATACGGGCAGGACGTTCTCTGTTTCCCCCAGAGCTGGGGCCTGCAGGCACCTTGCCGCCCCTTGGCACAGGCTGTGCCAGCCAACAAAGCCCAGCAGGCCGGGAGGAGAGCCCGGGGGCAGCGCAGCTGCTTGGGCAGTGGCTGCTGCCAGGGACACGGGCCAAAGCCATCCCTGAGCAGCCACTGCCAGCCCTGGCCCTCCCTGCCCCGTGACAGCTCCCCCAGCCCCAGGGGACAGGCTCAGGCCCTGTCAGGACCCAGCACAGCCCCTGCCCAGTCAGGAGCCAGGGCTGGCTCTGGCCCTGGGCTGGCGGCAGGGCTCCCGCTCGGGGCTGCTCCTGTGCCTTGGGCCTCTGGGCACTCAGGGCCAGCTCCGCAGCAGCTGCAGCGCCAGGGACGTTGCTGCACCAGTCCCGTTTCCCCGGGGCTCTGAACCAGCTCCAGAGGCCTGGAAGCCGAGGCGCCTCCAGCTTTGGCTGCTGCCCGGCCGGGCAAGGGCAGCCCTGGGGGAAGAGCTGCTGCCACACAGCCCCGGCCAGGGCTGAGCCCGGCACAGCAATTACCTGCTGTGCCTGTGCCTGTGTCTGGCATCGCCTTCCTTTCTGCTGCAGGGGCTGCCAATGAGCCACTGCTTCTCCCTGAGTGTTCCTCCTCCTGAACAGCCTTTTAGTCCATCACTTGAAAAAGGAAAAAAGGGACAACTGGATCAAATGGAAATATTCTCCACTGGGGAGGTGGCATCCTCAGGAGGCAATGCTTGTCTAAGTCATAGGTAAAGATCAGGAAAAAGCCCAGGTAATTGGGGCTGGGCCAGTGCACTCCCTTGTGCAAACAGCTGCACCGCCTGATCTTCTCAGAGACTGGGAAATGGCAGGGGATCTCAGGCCCACAGTAGAGTTGGGGCAATCTATCTGCTAATGCCAAATTCCATCCTGCAGAGGCTGGGCAGAAGCTGCAGCCAGGCCAGGCTGGGAAACAGCCCTGCAGGGCGTGAAAGCAGCAGCGGGGCAGCGAGGCTGCCAGGGATCCCTTCCCGCTGTGCCGGGCACGGCGTGTCCAGATGTGCAGCCAAAGGCCCCGGCTGCTGAGTCCCAGGGGAAGCATGAGGGAAATGCACCCACCTTGTCTTGTCTGCAGGGGTTCCTTCAGCTCTTGCCTCATCTGTTTGGATGGTTCCAGGGACATCTTATCTGTTGTATCTTGGATTTTCCCTGCTGGAGTACCTTAGAGAAAAATATTTCCATTTCCCAGCAATGGATCCCAGAAAAGCAGGGCTCAGCCTGTGGGTTCAGCAGGGACACACTACTCACCACTGTGATGGGAGCTGGGCTTGAGTGCAGCATCCAAGGTAGGAGCTGGAGAAGTCCTCCCTGTAGACACATCTGTAACACAACAGCCACAGAAGCTTCTGTCACCTGGTGCCTGCCCGCTTGTCTACAATTCTTCCTTGGTGGCACACTGAGAACATACCTGCAGGAGGCTCCAAGGGCTTCAAAACTTTCTTCATCCAAGCTGATGGAGAAGCCTTCCCAGCAACCTCATCTAGAACGGAGCACAGATGAGAACACTTTCCAGGGTGTGCTGGGATCCCCATCTGCCTCAGGGAACTGGGCACTGCAATGCGGTTGGCTAAGGCCATGGGAGCCAGATGTGAATAGACATGGCCAAAGGTGCACAGGGGCCTGGGGAGCTCTGGGCTGGCTCCTGGTCACTCTCCACACTCTTTCCCTGCCCTCAGCAACATCCCTGGGAGGGGTGGCTGGAGCAGCGCAGGGCCCCCGGGTTCTCTCCCTCAGACACAGAGGAAATCCTCTCTAAAACCCCGGGGAAAACTGCAGCAGGCAGTGCCACAGCTATCCATCCTGCCCTCCCTCTGTCCCTCCTGCCCTCCTTCTGTGGGGACAGCTCCCAGATCCCAAGGGCAAACAGCCAGGCCCTCTCAGGACACACTGGAGCCTTGCTCTCCCACTCTGTCCTTTCCCCACCGTGGCCACCCCATGCAGTCACTGCCAGGTTTCAGGACATGTCTCCCACGGAGGGACCCCAGCAGGACTGCTCAGTACCCGAGTGCCCTGAGCCTGCTCGGGATAATTCCCCTGGGCTGTGCCTGACTTGTCCAGGCTGTCCCTGCACTGCAAGGCAGCAGAGAGAGCAGCTCAAGCCTCAGCAGGGCTCAGGCCCAGAGGCACAGCAATTACCTCCTGGGCCTGGGCCTGGCATCGCCTCTCTTCCTGCAGCCCAGGCTGGCACGGAACCACTGCTTCCTCCGGGAAACGCCGCCTTATGCCCAGCCTCTGCATCCACTTCTGGAGAAAGGAAGAGGGACAGCTGGATCAGGTGGGGCTGTTCCCCACTGGGGAGGTGGCGCCTTCCGGAGGGAATGCTTGTCAAAGACATGGCTAAGAATCAGGAAATCCCTATAAACATTTTGGGAAGGCCAGGCCCCTCCCCTCTCCAAACTGGTGCCCTTTCTGTTCTACCCGGCGACTGGAAAATTGCAGGGGATTTCAGGCCTGTGGTGCAATTAGGCGGCCTGTCAGCTGATGCCAAATGCCTTCCTGCAGTGGCTGGGCACAAGCTGCAGCCAGGCCAGGCTGGGAAGCAGCCCTGGAGGGCATCAAAGCAGCAGCGGGGCAGCGAGGCTGCCATGGATCCCTTCCCACTGTGCCAGGCACGGCTTGTCCAGATGTGCAGCCAAAGCCCCCAGATGTTGAGTCCCAGGGGAAGCATGAGGGAAATGCACCCACCTTCTCCTGCCTGCTGCATTTCCTTCAGCATTTGCCTCATGTTTTCGGATGGATCATGGGGTTTCTGGTGTCCTGTAGCTTGGTCCTTCCCTCTCGGAGGACCTTAGAGCAACAGAATTCCATTTCCCAGGAACAGATCCCACAAAAGCAAGGCTCAGCCTGTGGGGTCAGCAGGGACACACTACTCACCTCTGCGATGGTTGCCAGGCTTCTGTGTAGGAATCAGCAAAGCAGCTGGAGAAGTCCTCCCTGCAGACACACCTGAAACTCAACAGCCACAGAAGCTTCTGCCATCTCTGCTGATCTGCACGGGCACCACTGAGCCGCAGGAGGGGTGAGGGGATCGTGCAGGGCGAGGGCACACACGTGCATGGTTCTGTGCTGGCACCTGCAGCAATGCCCCCCTGGCCCAGCTTTGGGCTCTGAGCTGGCAGCTCTCCCAGGGGAAAGGCCTTGACCTACCCTCAGCATCTCCCAGAGGCTCCGTCCTGGACGTGGCTTGGGAAGCTGCACCACCTTCACCAGCAGGTTCAGCTGCAAAGAAAGACAGGACAGAAGACCTGTAAATCCACCAACAGAAACACCAGCCAAACCTCACTAAAAAGTCACCACTACTCCTTGAAGTAAAATAGACTGATGCATGTTAATACCTAAGCTTGTAAGCTGTAAAACCCATTGTTATGAGAAGTAAAATATTTTATTTTAAACTGTATTATTCATTAGGTTGTTTTAGGTGAACTGAATATTTAAGGTGTGATATGCAAATTTATTTCAAAAAATAAAATATTTTAGTGCTTTTGTTATAACAGAGAAAAGAAACAGAAGTAAAAGCTAATGAAACACTGTAAAGAATATATTAGAACAATAATATGATTCGTGAAAAATCGGAAAAAAATAAATATATAAGATACAAACCAGATTTTAGTTCCAAGAAACACTAAAAGTAACATTAAATCAAATAGGATATAACAAAAGCCGTTAGATATTTAATAAGGATCAAATTAAAATAAAGGAAAACAGCCAAGTATAGCTGAAAGAAAGAGAAGTGTACAGACTAATTACAACTTTAGAGCTAAAATGTCAAAGAAATAAAACTATAACAATTAGAAATAAGCAGATGCTATCCTAAATCCTGAAAAACAATTTAAAAGGCTCTTATAAATCTTATGAAGTAAATACTGAGAATGAGACGAATGACATCACTGACTAGATCCCAAGGTGTAAGCTCTGCTACCAAGAAGATACACATCTTGGCCCTTTGGCTGCAACCCAAAGGGGCTTTGAGAGAGCTAGAGTGTTAAAACTGCAGAGGATTATTGTCCCTGTATTAGTCATCCAAGCCCAAAAAGAATGAGCCATATGCACACTCCCAAGTTAGTGCAGTACGCTATAATTTTAACAAATTCAGAATGTGCACTACGAGTAGTGAAAGACACTGCAATAAAGAAAATGTGAAATAGAGCAAAAAGAATAAAATGGCAAAATTTGTAAGCAATATATTAAAACTTTTTGTTCTGCAAGAGCTAGAGAAGAAATAAATCCTGAGAGTAGAATAAAGCAAATTGCTCAAGAATTAGAAAACAAGAACATGAGACAGTTATAAAGACACATTTTAGCAGGCAACATAAGAAAACATGAAAAACTTATTTTACAAATATTACCAGCCTTAAACGACTATGGAGTCAAAATATATCTAAAGTACAATAAGCACATGCATTGATATAAAAAAATATAATTGACAATCCAAAGAAAAGAAATTAAAGATTTAGAATAGTCTACCTTATGAGAAGAGCTGTTAATTTTATACCCTGACTAGTAGTATGAAAGTGTAGTTGTTAAGTTTTAGAAATACTAAACATAAAATTAGAAAATAAGTAAGCTTTGTCAAAGTGTATCCTAAAAGTACAAATTTAATAAATTAATAGAGAAAGGGAGGGATTCTGATAGACTGTATGCACAAATTCATGCTGAGACTACAGTAATCTCGCCTAATGAAAATCCTAGCATAACAAAGAAGGGTTCAGGGCAATCAACATGCACCAAAATCCTAGCCTGAATATTCGTCCCCAGAAATGCTGATTCCAGAAGATTATTTCTCTGACCAAATCTCAGCAATATGCATTCAATTTGCATCATCTATAAGATAAATGTGTGCCTCCTAGAATGCATATTGCAGGAGATTTTCCTCTAACAAAGTGAATTTTTTACCAGTTTTGGGGAAACTCTCAGCAAGAGCTGCAGCAAGAAAGGAAAAAATACATGAATATGCAAAAAGGATAAAAACAACCATAAGAAAGCAGAAAAACTCCTACCCTCCACACCGCTTGGAGCTTGGAAATGGACAAAAAAGACTTTGAGAGAGCTGTCCCTTCGTGATGCACAGGGGAGAGAAATGCCCCACCTGTCTCACCTGACGCTGTTAGCCTGGTTCAGGTCCAATCTGATATTTGCTTCTAGATTTTCTACGAATTAATTTTAATTATGGAATAAGTTCTCCTTATTAATCAAAAAAAGCTAATTCATTTAAAACATGCGGGACTCCTGGAACCCTCATCAGGCACCCCAAAATATCCCTGTGTGCCTCTTCAGGTCCAGGCCCAGATGATCCCACAGAAGGAAATGTGCCCTCAGCCCAGGGACGCTCAGCATGGGCTCCCCCATCCCCTCGGGGCCCCGCCGCTGGGCACAGCAGCCCCTGCCTGGCTCCTGCCTGCCCACACCGTGGCCATCCACGGCTGCTCCTGGGCATGGAGCTCAGCCACTGCTGGTGCCGGGTGGGCTTTGCTGCTGCTACCACCCAGACATAACTGTGAAAACTCCAACTCTTTATTTGAATATAAAATGTGGGCCACGCCCTGCCCTGCCAGGCAAGGGCTGCCCACCTTCAGTCCTGGCCGAGGAACAGGACCAGGGGGCTCAGGGGCAGAGGTTCTCGTTGAGGAGCGGTGGGTTTTGGGATGGCCTCGTGACACTGCTGCAGCCATGGCAGGGCAGATAGGGGCAGAAGTGGAGAGCTGAGGTCATGGCTCAAATTCTCGCTGCCTGCGTTGTTAGGCTGGTCTTCTGGAGAGGGAGAGGAGCACCTGTGAAGAGAGGAGGTGGCTGAGCTCCCAGCTGCCAGTGGCACACAGGGACCCTCCTGCACAGCTGGGCCCAGTCCTGGCCTCCACGGCTGCTCCTGGACATGGAGCTCAGGCAGTGCTGCTGCCAGGTGGGCTTTGCTGGTGCTACCTCCCAGGCACTCGCGTGACAACTGCATCTCTTTATTGCAGCAGAAGAGCTGATTTGGGAAGTGCTGTGCTGCCCGATGTCTTCAGCCCCACTAGCTGCCCACACCCACAGTGGCACTGGGCTGCCCCCAGAAAACTGTTGAATCTGGGCTGTGGCTGCAGGGCACAGCTGCTCTACAGCACAGGTGGACTGCCTTGGGGGTAGGACTGCCCTGAGGGTAGGGACAAGGAACAGGGTGAGGTCTGCTCTATGTTTTCCTAAGCTGATTATTCTACAGACCATCAGGGGCAGGCCAACACTGCACTAAAGGCATACACCAACTTACAAACCTGGCAGGGTCCCAGGGCAGGATCCAATCTTTAGCCAATTGGGAGAAACTGAGGGTGGAACACCAGGCGGGGAATACAAGGTTTAAACCAATTGGGGATTACAGGGGAGGGGAAGAATTTAAACAAACCAATGGGATTCCGAAGGATACAAAATTGATAGGAAAATTTCTAGAGCAAGGGGCAGGCTTGGAGAGGGACTGACATGCAATGGGAGGAGGAACAGTGAACAAAAGGGCAGGTCTTTGGGGGGATGGACAAGTGGGCAAAACCAAGACATGGGGTAAAGGAGCAAGCCCTTGGTAATAAAATATGCTATAACAATACAAAATAAGGGGAGGGGTATAAAACTGACTGCTAGGACGGAATTACAATCAAAGACATGAACTGCAGTGCCGAAGCTCTGAGTCAATGTTCAGTTGAGCACTTCCAAATAATTTCCTGGCAGAAACAGATAGCCAAACTTGCCCTTATCACATGCAAACAGAGGGTTCCCCAACAGCAACCCATTCTGAGGCTCTTCTGGGAATGGGAAACACGTGTTGTGGGGTCGGCCGCATCTGTGGGAGCGATGGGGAGCGTGAGCCCGTGCTGTGCTGCACTGCTGAGCTGGCAGCACGGTGGATATGGGCAGGACGTTCTCTGTTTCCCCCAGAGCTGGGGCCTGCAGGCACCTTGCCGGCCCTTGGCACAGGCTGTGCCAGCCAACAAAGCCCAGCAGGCCGGGAGGAGAGCCCGGGGGCAGCGCAGCTACTTGGGCAGTGGCTGCTGCCAGGGACACGGGCCAAAGCCATCCCTGAGCAGCCACTGCCACCCCTGGCCCTCCCTGCCCCGTGACAGCTCCCCCAGCCCTAGGGGACAGACTGTCAAAAAGTCCACAGCCAGCAAAGAGATTGTCCCAGGAATTGTGTGCTGCTTTTCCTCCTGCAGCTGGTCCCAGAAACATCCCTTAGACTGCTGTAAATGCCCACACATGGTCTGATCAGCCCCTATGCTTTTCCACTCTGCTCTCCGAAATTCTGCAACAAATCCACCAATAAATTCCAGGTTACATCTGTGAATTGCATGCTACACTTTCCTTCCTTTTTTCCCAATACCCAAAAGTTTCTATAGATAGTAATGCCCTTGACGATCTCTGATTATTTTCATTTTTTTTTTTCTTTTATGAGGCAGATGAAACAGCTTTATTTGTTTTAGTTTTGGCTGGTCAGGCTTTTTCCTTAGTGTGATGGTTTACTTATTATCTACATTAAACTTGTTTTTATTTATGGTCATTTGTTCCCTAAGCAATTATTTTGACAATCTGTCATTCACTTCTTAGTTAATGTTCCATAGATTAACAATTTGGACTCTCTTTTTATGGGAATATAAAGACCTCAAAAAGCTGTATTTTTGATTTTGAGGACATTCTCTCTCCCCACTCGCAGCTTATTAAATGATAATTTTTGAAACATCTCTGAGGACATGTGGAGTTATTTGAGAAATGCTTGGCTTAACCTGGGTGTTGGATTATTATTTTCAGTGCTATAAACCTACATTGCTTCAAGGTTCACACCACGGTCCTGATTTGTGGCTCACTGCATGGATACCTGCCTGAATTAAAAGAATGTTTGTGAGGCAGCTGAAGAGCTTAGACCTCAGAGATTAAAATTCCTGGGAGGAAGAGGTGGAGGAAGAAAGGATAAAATCCTGATTCAAAGGTTTTTTTCTCACTTTTAGTATGCCAGAAGTATGGTAGACTACACCTGTCTTCAGATGTCATTTACTTACAGAACAACTCTCTACAGTGTCAGACTCCAGGAGAAATGACTCAACACTTTGCCTCCCAATGCATCAGCTTTAATTCTAGTGAGAGGTAGGCCTTAATTACAGTCCAATTGGAGCAAATCAACAAAGCAGTCTAGCCATTGTGTGAATGGCAAGAGGAATTTGCTTGTGAACAGATGACTATGTCCCACTCAGTAATGAACAAAATTTGCCTTGACTTGGAAGAAAGTAGACAAGGAGCAATGCAGTATTTGGGGTTTATCCAGGGATAAATGGAGCAAGAAGCTGTAACAACTTAACCTGTTTTACAGAACACAAGTACTGATATGGCAAGTAATGCACCCACATGAAGGGATCTTCAGGACATTCCTTTATTTCTCTAACCAGGAATGGGCAGCAAAATGCTGGCATTTATCTGAACTGGAAGCCGTGTTCCTCTCCTTTTTCTCCTTGAGCACACTGTGTGTTATTTGCAGACTTCACTGTCCAGCCCATCAATCCTCTCGTGGCCAATTGCTAAATGGCACAACGACCAAAATACAGGTGCCAGCACAATCAGCCCAGCACTAATGCAGCACTGCTTTGATGGTGCACAGAAGCACAGAATGGCTTGGGTTGGAAGGGACATTTAAAGGCCATCTAGTCCCAATGGCCTGCAGTGAGCAGGGACACCTTGAACTAGGTGAGGTTGCTCAGAGCAGGAGCTTGAATGTCTGCAGGGATGGATGTCCACCTCTCTGGGCAACCTGTGCCAGGGTTTCAAAAGCAATAGTGTAAAATATGTGCTTCTTTCATCTAGTCTGAATTGACCATCTTTTAGATTAAAAGACCCTCGGTCTGGTCACAAAAGGCTCTACTAAAAATTCTGTCCCATCTCTTTACAAGCCCCCAGAAGGCCCTGAAAGGCAGCAATCAGGTGTCCCTGGAGTCTTCTCTCTTCCAGGCTGAACACTGCCAGCTCTCCTAGCCTGTCTCCAAAGCAGAAGGGCTCCAGCCCTCAGAGCATTTTGTCCCTCCTCTGGACTTGATCCTTCCTGTCTTGGGGACCCAGAGCAGAATGCAGTACTCTGTCGTGGTAGAGACCGAGACACTACAAAGAAACACACTCCATTTCCAGAAGGCTTCAAACCCTGTTTTTATTCTAGCCTGCATGCCTTTTCTACATTCTTACAAAGCTCTTCTTGGAATAGGCCATTGCAGGTTTCTCTTATTTATCCTTCTTTCTTTCTTGGTTTCTATATCAATGACATAGAAAATTGGCAGAAAATTATTTCCAGGGTTAACGTGGATCCTCTTTTCAAACATCTTGATGGCTCACAGAGGCCACTGTAAAACCTCTTCCACAGTACTCCAGGTGGAGTCTCACCAGAGCAGAGAGGTGGAATCACCTCCTTCAACCTGCTGGGCACTCTCCTTTGGATGCACATGGCTGCCTCACGTCCAGCCTCTCTTCTAGCAGCAACCCCAAGTCCATCCTGGCAGAGCTGCTCTGCATCCCTTCATGCCCCAGCCTGTGAGATCAGCTGAGCTGGGACTCTGTCACAGCCCTTGGGCAGAGCAGCTGGGCAGGATGAGCTCCCTCCCGAAGAAGGCAGATCCACCTTCCCAAACAATTCCACCCTGGCCATGATGTCAGAGCAGGCTCTGAGGGCCCTAAGTCCTGTGGTTGCACAGCAGCACAAGGAGCCAGCAGTCAGTCCCTGAGCACAACTGTTGCGGCAGCAGCGGCGGTGGCAGCAGCAGTGCTGACATTGGGACAGCGGTGTCAGGACAGCGGTGGCAGCAAGAGCTGCGGGACTGGCAGAGGGCAAGGCACCATGGCCCTTGCTCTGCGCCTCCTACTTCTGCTGCTCCTGGCCGTGGCCCTGCCTGCCAGGCCTGCCCAGGCTGCCAGGTTTGTTTTTACCCCAACTGGCTTCAGCAAGGGCATTGAAACAATGACATTGAGTTGGATATTGGCTGAGTAAAGAAACTAATGCCACATCCACTGCAATCAGTGATATGCTGACAGATGTTAATAGTGTTAGACATGCTACCCTTCAAAACAGGGCAGCAGTAGATTTTCTTTTACTGGCACATGGACACGGTTGTGAGGAATTTGAAGGATTCTGTGGCATGATCCTGTCAGAGCATTCTGAATCCATCCAAACAGCATACAAAAGCTGAAAGATTTGACAGCTCAAATTAAAGAAGATGGTCTGTCATAGTTAGATGATTTGTTCCAAGAATGGAGCTTTGCACCTTGGCTAAGGGAACTCTGTAAGATAGGTCTATACGTGCAGAGTGTTTTGGTGGCCATACTAGTAGTGACACCTTGCAGACTTTGGTGCGACAAATGATGGACAAAACTATCAAAGAAGTTTTTGTCATACAAGAGAGAAAAGTAGGAAATAGATTCACAGAAAGTTCTCCAAATCTTACAGAGATGGTAGATGAAGGTATAGCCATAGAAAAAATGTTTTGAATTAAAACCTTAGAACAGGCGAGATTTTTTGAACAATGACTTGTAATTGTTATCAGACATGACTTATGCCCTTTGAACTGACTGGACTTTCACAGCATTAAAATTGCTGTGTTGTAATATAGCAATACTTAATGTGAGCAAAAAGGAAGCTTTAAGCAAGTAACAAGCAGATATATTATAGGAAATCTACAAAATGCAAGGGAGTTAATAAAGGAGACAGTTAGGAAAGTTTCTTTTTAGTTGAACCAAGAGGGGGAATTGTGGGAATCCATAGAATCTGAGGGTTTTGGGAAAGATGCAAAAGGCAAGCCTCAGTGACAGCAGAACTGCAATTACAGCTAAAAAGTAATCATAAGATTTCCCAGCAGAAAAATTGTATAAGAAGTAGGCAAGTAAAGACTTAGAGAGCAATGGTCTATGTATTAACACTTGTCTAAAACAACTCCCTAACCTGCAGAAACGTCTATCTAGTTGAACGTGAGGAAGTTCTAAGCTTAATAATGGAGCTCTGTGCGTTGTATTTTAAGCAGATATTGTATTTGAAATAAGCAAGCCTTACTTTAGCCAAAGGAATGTGTGCTTACATTAATTGGATGGAACTACTGTCAATAGGTTTTGGGTTTTGTGATTGGCCAGGAAACTTTTAAAGTAAGTTGCAACATTAAGTTCTTGGTCTGCTGCTTGGGATGTGAAATGCTTGCATCTTCCCATTGTCATAACTATATAATGAGACTAATGCTGGAAAATGAAACGGCTCAAGGCACATTCCTGAGTAGTACTGTCCTGTTTGTGATTTCTACATAGATCCAGATCCAGCAATAAGGGGCAGCTGTCCAGCTGAGCCGAGCTGTGCCAGCAGCTCCAGCCGTGCTGGGGAGCCTTGCCAGCTCTGGACCCTGCTGTGCAGGAGGGTCCCTGTGTGCCACTGGCAGCTGGGGCCTCAGCCACCTCCTCTCTGCACAGGAGCACCTCGGAACAGAAGTTGGAAGACGGTGGCTGCACCTCACACCCAGACAGCGTGAGCAGCTCCTCCAGCAGTAATAAGGGCCTGGACAGCCCTCTCAGGTGGTCTGTGAAGGGGACCCCAGAACAGCCATCTGCAAGGGAACCTCCTCCTACCCTGTAGATCCCACTGCCACCTGCTCTCCCCATAGGTCTCCCCAAGATGCCTTCATCCCTTTTTTGGTCTCCCTGTATCCTGTCCCAGCCATTTCTCAAGTTCTTCTAGAGACCCCAAGACTAGCCGAGCAGCCTCCAGCCCCTCCTGAGACCAACGCATCCCTTCCTCTGCCCCTGAGCTCCCTGGCCTTGCCCTCTAAACAACACTGGAGTTAAGCCCTGCTGCCCCGCCATTGGGCCATTGTGAGTCAGTGAGGAGCAAGGGGTGCAGCTACCTGAGTTGCTGCTGAGTGGTTGATTATAAGAGGTGTCTGGGGAGCGGGGCGAACAGGAGCGAGCAAACGGGTGTGGTGAGTCTCTGGGGCTTATACAAGGCAGTTTGCGCGGCAGTTCCCACAGGCAGGGCAAACAGGCAGGGTTGCCAACTTTCTTGCTAGTAAGGAGTCCTCTGTGTTGTTTGAGGTTTTTCTGCTGCCTGCTTGTGTTTGAGGTGTCTGTTAGTAATGGTTTCTACACGGTCAAAAACTGTGGCTGGTATAAGTGTAAGTGAGTTGAGCCCTCCAAAAAGGATGTGTCTGTACAGACCCATCCAAGCCCAGAATGTTTGAGCTTATCGGTGGCTTCAGGGAGTGTTGTGGAGGAGACCTGCCTGCGGTGTGAACAGGTGAACAACCTCCTTTCACTGGTGGCTGAGCTTAGGGAGGAAGTTGAAAGGTTAAGGAGTATCAGGGAAAGTGAAATGGAAATAGGTTGGTGGAGCTGGGCCCTTCCATCTTTAAGGGAGGCCTCTGACCGAGAGACTGAGGACTTCTATGCCTCCCGCTGTCAGGCAATAGAAGGGCACCTGGTGGATGAAGAGGAGTGGAAATGGGTCCCCATTTGGGGAGGTAATAACAAAAACTCCTCCCCATCCCCATCATCCTGGCAAGTCCCACTACAGAATAGGTATGAGGTCCTGGAACTAAAGACCCAACTAGATGATTTAGAAGAAAACTGTCTGCCCAGTGAGCCCCCCCAATTATGATTCATCTGTAAGATGGATCACTACCTCTAACATCAAGAAGAAAAGAAGGGTAATCGTAGTAGGTGATTCCCTTCTGAAGGGAACTGAGGGCCCTGTATGTTGATCAGACCCATCCCACAGGGAGGTCTGTTGCCTCCCTGGGGCCCGGGTACAAAATATCACTGAGAGACTTCCTGGGCTGATTCAGCCCTCTGATTATTATCCACTGCTGATACTCCAGGCTGGCAATGATGAGATTGAAAAGAGGAGTGTCAAGGCAATTAGAAAGGACTTTAGGGTACTGGGTCAGGTAGTTGATAGGGCAGGAGCACAGGTAGTGTTCTGCTCAGTCCCTTTGGTGGCGGAGGAAAATGATGAAAGAAACAGGAGAATCCGCATCACCAACAAATAGCTTAAGGGTTGGTGTCATCGGCAACATTTGGATTCTTTGATGATGGGGAAACTTTTACAGCATCTGCTCTGCTGGCACCAGATGGGGTACATCTCTCTGTTAAGGGCAAAAGGTTTTTAGCTCATGAACTGGCAGAGCTCATTGAGAGGGCTTTAAACTAGGTTTGAAGGGGGAAGGGGATGCAGTTGGGCTGTCTGGAAGCAGGCCCAAGAGTTGCAAGGCTAAGTTAGGGGTGAAGTCAGTAGCCCAGCTGAGATGCGTGTATACCAATGCACGCAGCTTGGGCAACAAACATGATGAGCTGGAAGCCATGGTGCAGCTGCAGAGCTAGGATGTAGCTGCCATCACGGAAACATGGTGGGATGCCTCACATGGCTGGAGCGCTGCACTGGATGGCTACAAGCTCTTCAGAAGAGACGGGAAAGGAAGAAGAGGTGGAGGGGTGGCCCTTTATATTAAGCAGACTTTTGATGCCGTAGAAATTGAAACTAAGGAAGCTGGAGTTGAATGTCTATGGGTAAGAATTAAGGGGAAGGCCAACAAGGCTGACACCCTACTGGGAGTCTGTTATCGTCCACCCAAGCAGGAAGAAGAGGTAGATGACTTATTCTATAAGCAGCTAGGTAATGTTTCAGGATCATCAGCCCTTGTTCTTGTGGGTGACTTCAACCTACCAGACATCTGCTGGGAACTTAATAGAGCAGTAAAGAGGCAGTCCAGGAAATTCTTAGAGTGTATGGAGGACAACTTTTTGTCGCAGCCGGTGGGTGAACCCACCAGGGGAGGGACTATGTTAGATCTGCTGTTTGCAAATAGAGATGGGCTGGTGGGAGATGTGGTGGTTGGAGGTCGCTTGGGGCAGAGTGATCATGACATAATAGAGTTCTCAATATTTGGTGAAGTCAGGAGGAGCACCAGTAAGACTCTTGCATTGGACTTCCAGAGGACAGACTTTGGCCTGTTTAGGATACTTATTCAGAGCGTCCCTTGGGAGGCAGCCCTTAAAAACAAAGGAGTCCAGGAAGGGTGGGCATGCCTCAAAACAGAGATCTTGAGGGCACAGGAACAGACTGTCCCTGTGTGCCGAAAGATAAGTCAGTGGGGTAAACGTCCAGCCTGCCTGGGCAAGGAGATTTAGGAGGAACTTAGGAATAAAAAGAGGATGTATCAGCTTTGGAAGGAGGGTCAGGTCTCTAAGGAAGTATTCAAGAGGGCTGCTAGAGCATGCAGGAAAAAAATTAGGGAGGCCAAAGCTCAGTTTGAACATAGAATGGCGACTTCTGTAAAGGATAATAAAAAATATTTTTACAAATACATTAATGCTAGAAGAAAGGGTAAGACCAGCCTTTGTTCTTTATTGGGCAAGGGAGGGAACTTAGTATCTGCAGATGAGGAGAAGGCAGAAGTGCTTAATGCCTACTATGCCTCAGTTTTTAATGGGAAGATGACTTGCCTTCAAGACACCTGTCCGCCTGGGCTGGTTGATGGTGTCAGGGAGCAGAATGGTCCCCCCCATTATCCAAGAGGAGGCAGTCAAAGAACTACTGAAATGCTTGGATGTTCATAAATCTATGGACCTGACGGAATCCACCCCAGGGTAAGGGGAGAGCTGGCAGATGAGCTTACAAAGCCACTCTCCATCATTTACCAACAGTCCTGGCTCACTGGTGAGGTTCCAGATGACTGGAAGCTGGCCAATGTGACACCCATTCACAAAAAGGGCACAAAGGAGGATTCTGGTAATTATAGACCAGTCAGCCTGACCTCAGTACCTGGCAAAATAATGGAACAGTTTCTATTAAGTGCCATCACACAGAATTAATAGGATGGCCAGTGTATCAGACCCAATCAGCATGGGTTTAGGAGGAGTAGGTCATGTTTAACCAACCTGGTCACCTTCTATGACCATGTAACCTGCCTAGTGGATGCAGGGAAGGCTGTAGATCTTGTTTATTTGGATTTCAGCAAGGCCTTTGACACCGTCTCCCACAGCATACTCCTTGATAAACTGGCAGCCCGTGGCTTGGACAAGAGCACTCTGTGCTGGGTTAGGAGCTGGCTGCATGGCCGGGCCCAGAGAGTGGTTGTGAATGGTGCTGCATCCAGCTGGCGGCCAGCCACCAGGGGTGTCCCTCAGGGGTCTGTGCTGGGGCCAGTTCTGTTTAATATTTTTATTGATGATATGGATGAGGGTTTAAAGTCTATTATTAGTAAATTTGCAGATGACACTAAGCTGGGAGCATGTGTGGATCTGTTAGAGGGACGGAGGGCTTTGCAGAGGGACTTGGAATGGTTGGATGGATGGGAAGAATCTAATGGGATGAAGTTTAATAAGTCCAAGTGCCGAGTCCTGCACTTTGGCCACAATAACCCCCTGCAACGTTATAGGCTGGGGACAGTGTGGCTGGACAGTGCTCAGGTAGAAAGGGACCTGGGGGTGCTGGTTGACAGTCGGCTGAACATGAGCCACCAGTGTGCCCAGGTGGCCAAGAAGGCCAATGGCATCCTGGCCAGTATCAGGAATAGTGTGGCCAGCAGGAGCAGGGAGGTCGTTCTTCCCCTGTACTCGGCACTGGTGAGGCCACACCTTGAGTACTGTGTCCAGTTCTGGACCCCTCAGTTTAGGAGGGATGTTGAGATGCTTGAGTGTGTCCAAAGAAGAGCAACGAGGCTGGTGAGGGGCTTGGAACACAAGCCATACGAGGAACGGCTGAGGGAGCTGGGATTGTTTAGCCTGGAGAAAAGGAGACTCAGAGGTGACCTTACCACTCTCTTCAACTTCCTGAAGGGTGGCTGTGGTGAGCTGGGGGTCGGTCTCTTTCTCCGGGCAACAAGAGATAGAACAAGAGGATACAGTCTCAAGCTGCACCAAGGGAGATACAGGGTAGACTTAAGGAGGGAGTTTTTCACAGCAAGAGTGGTCAAACACTGGAATCATCTGCCCAGGGAGGTAGTGGAGTCACCATCCCTGGATGTGTTTAAAAAAAGACTGGATGTGGCACTTTGGTGCCATGATCTAGTTGAGGTGCTAGAACATGGGTTGGACTCGATGACCTTAAAGGTCTCTTCCAACCTAGAAATTCTGTGATTCTGTGATTCTATGAATCGGTAGGTGATGGCCCCTTCTTCTGTTGCAATAGAGAGATGGAGCTGTCACCCCAGTGTCTGGGTGGTAGCAGCAGCAAAGCCCACCTGGCACCAGCACTGGCTGAGCTCCATGCCCAGAGGCAGCTGGGGATGGCCACGGTGTGGGCAGGCAGGAGCCAGGCAGGGGCTGCTGTGCCCAGCGGCGGGGCCCCGAGGGGATGGGGGAGCCCAGGGGGCAGGCAGCAGCATGGGGCTCCTAAGAACAAGCCACCCCATTTTGCCTTTGTTTTTAATTCTTAGAAATGAGAAAGTTTTAGAAATATTTTTAAATGTATTTACTGTAGAGAGATTTCCTGAAATATTTATTCCTGAGTACTACAGAATTTAAGGACTTTTCAAGGACTAAGGACTTCACTCCTAAAGCAGTTTTAGAATCCTGAAAAAGCAACCCTATTTTATCTTCACTTCTAATTTTTAGAAATATTTAGAAATGCTTCTTGTAGAGACAGTTCACCACATGGTTCATCCCTTTTTCCACATTATGTTTCTATTTTTGAAAGTAGTTTTACAGTTCTGGAAAATTTTTTACACTTATACAATAAAAAATAAAGTGGCATTTCAGTGGTAATATTTACTCTGCAAAGAAGTAAGGCACCCTAAGACACCCAGCCTGCTGCAGAGGCAAAGATCTTTTCCCACAGGAACTTTGTACCTAGTCACAACCACGTTATGTAAAACCTTTTCCCAGATGTTTCCTGGGATTCTTGACAAGCTCACCTCTTAGTCTTCAGAGGCAAACTTTGAGCACAGTGGGAATCTCTTCAAGTCACCATCTTTGTTTGCTTCTGCAAGAACAGCCTCAGTTCCAGAGCAGGGGCTTCTCTCAGCTTCCTGCTGCCCCCGGGCTCTCCTCCCGGCCTGCTGGGCTTTGTTGGCTGGCACAGCCTGTGCCAAGGGCCGGCAAGGTGCCTGCAGGCCCCAGCTCTGGGGGAAACAGAGAACGTCCTGCCCGTATCCACCGTGCTGCCAGCTCAGCAGTGCAGCACAGCACAGGCTCACACTCCCCATTGCTCCCACAGATGCAGTCGGCACCGCAACACGTCTTCCCGATGCCCAGAAGGGAATTGGTTTCTGCCAGGGAACACACTGCTGGCTAGAGTTAATGCCAAGCCTGGCTTTTCTATTGCATGCAGGGGATTGGGGGACCCCTGTAAGGATGGCACTTGGCCGGGGTCCCTCATGTGGCACACGAACTGGAGGGGGGGTTTTGTAGGTGTTGGGTTTTGCAGGAAGGCATGCAGGGCTTTGCGTCCTTTGTAAGTGGTGCACGGGGCTGGGGTTCCTCGTGAGGTTCTTAGGGGATTTGAGATCTCTTCTGTGGCGTACAGGGGACTGGAGATATCTGTAAGCCTGGCAGGGGCTTGAGTACCTCGTGATTAACGTGACGCTTTAGTGCTTGCCGTCAATGCCTGAAGAGGAGCTGAGTCCTTCCTAAGGTGGGCAGGAGGCTGGGCTCTTTTGTGAGGCACACGAGGCTGCCCTGGGGTCTCTGCATTGGTGAACACGGATTCCCTGCCAGGCACACAGGGATATTTTGGGGTCTGTGCTGAGGGGTGCAGGGATCCCTCAGGAGGCACAAAGGAGTCTTGATGGTCTCTACTAAGGTGTGCAGGGATCCCTGATGAGATATGCAGCGGGGTTTTTCAGTCTCCTCAGCGCAGCAAAGGGCCACTCTGGGTGGAGGCTGTGCAAAGTAGGCAGAAAGCTTCCTGCCAAGCCTTGCTGCCGGCGGGCGGGCGGAGCCCATCCTTGGGGGTCGGGCGGGGCCTCTGGAGCCGCCGCGCCCTTGTCGGGCAGGTCCCGGCCCCGGCGGGGAAGGGCCGCGGCCCCGGGCTCCGGCGGCGCTGCCGAGCAGCGGCGGAGGCACAACAAGGGCCCCACTCCGGCCTGGCCCTGTGCTGCAGCCGAGCACAGGGACAGCCACGGCCACTCCCTGCGCCACAGGCGGCACCGGGGCTGCAGCTGAGGCCGTGCCTGCTCCCACTGAGGAAGGAGCTCCTTGCAATGCCCACTTCCCTAAAGCACGTGGGCAAGCCAGCACAGCATGGAAACGCTTCTGAACTGTGCTCCCATGGACACTGGGATCGAGAGATGGATTGACTGGAAGTCCTGGTCCGTCACTGTGTGGAGATCACGCTGCATGCTGGAGGCAACTTTTCGATGCCCCTTTGCTGAGAGAACAATCACGGATTAGCAGTTGTGGCCAAGAGCAGCCCCAGGGGCACGGGGCAGAGGCAGAGGGAGGTGGGGAGGAGAAAGAGCAGGGCCGAGATTGCCCTTGAAAGGCAGAGGCGCTCTGGGGCCCGCTCCTGGCCAGGGACCCTGCCCAGAGCCGTGCCCTGCTGGCCGGGGCCTTGAGGGGCAGCTGTCCAGCTGGGCCCAGCTGTGCCAGCAGCTCCAGCCGTGCTGGGGAGCCTTGCCAGCTCTGGGCCCTGCTGTGCACGAGGGTCCCTGTGTGCCACTGGCAGCTGGGGCCTCAGCCACCTCCTCTCTCCACAGGAGCGCCTCTGCAGCTTCACAAGACCGGCCAAAGAGTTCCATCAGGGAGACCTGTACCTGCACCTGCGCCTCTCATCAGCCATCCCTAAGCCATGTCCAACATCCCTGCCACAGGTGCATTATCAGCTTGTTGCTAGGGACATAGTGCCACCACCCTGAACAGGAGCCTCTGTCCCCAAAGTGCTGGCCCTGGTGTCTTTTGCAGTGAGCAAGGGAGTGAGGGAAGCCATGACAAACATTAGCAATGTCCGTTGCATTTACTGTGGCCAACTTGGACATTTCCAGAAAGACTGTCCTCACCTTCCTGTTGGGCAATTTATTAACTATGTTCCACCTCCTAGGCCTCCTCCTTTCCAACAGCCCTATCGGCCCACATACAACTTTCAGCAGCAATATTATGAGCCGACCCAGGGAAATGCTTAGCAGAGCATGGGGCCACACCGTGCGACAACAGCAAATTACCGGCCTTGCCTGCAAAGCCCACCTCAGCTGCCAGCCATCCAGGAGTCCCCCGCCCCAACAGGCTCCTCGCAGAGGACCGCAGTCATGAGGACGGACTCCAGTTGTTCCGCAGAACCCGGAACTTTCCCCAAAGCCTCCGACCAATGTTAGTAAGTTCTGTCCATCTGCTTTTCCCCGACGAAGATCTAGTTTGAGTTCCAGCTGGGTACCTTGAGCCCCCTTTCCACCCTCAACCAACTACAGTCCTGCTGTTTGGGGACAGTGAACACACTCCAGATCAGGTAAGTATATTACCAGAAGTTGTGACTGTAAATCCAGGCAATGAAATTACTGTGTCAGTTGTTTGTTACAATCCACCATTTACATTGTTGAAATTTGTACCTTTTGCACAAATGTTAATTTTAACCGGCCAGGATTCAGAGGTTGAACCTGATTCAAATTTTGATGCGTTTGCATGTCACTAGATTTGTAAAGACAAACCCCTGATTGATTCTTGTATTTCCAAAAATGGGAAATCCATTGAACTTCATCTCATGGCTGACACAGGAGTGGACGTTACTATCCTCCCCAGGGCAAAGTGGCCCCGCGACTGGGCACTGGTGTCCCCTTGTGGCACAATCTCCGGTGTTGGTGGAGCTGTCAATTCCATGCAAAGTCCTCATCTTGTAAGCGTAGAGGGGCCTGAGGGGCAAGTCTCCACCATCCAACCATTTGTCGTGTCATCCAATATCTCCCTATTTGGCAGGGATGTTTTATCCCAGTGAGGTGCCTGCCTTTATATCCCTGACCCCAAGTGGGATTTTTGGCATGGGCCACTGCAGAGAGAATTTCCCCACCACTGCATTGGAAAACCGATGTTCCGATGTGGGTGGATCAGTGGCCCCTCCCATCAGACAAATTAAATGCGCTCATCGAATCAGTCAAGGAGCAAGAACAACTCGGGCAATTAGTTCCATCAACTAGCCCGTGAAATACCTCAGATTTTGTCATCCGAAAGCTTGGCAAAAGCAGTTGGCGTCTGCTCCAAGACCTTCAAAAAATTAATGAGGTTATTGAGGATATGGTCCCCTTCAGCCTGGCCTCCCCTCCCCTTCTATGCTTCCCCACGATTGGCAGCTTGCTGTCCTTACTATCAAGGACTGCTTCTTTAACATCCCACTTTACCCAGGAGATGCCCTCAGATTTGCATTTTCAGTACCATCTCTGAACAGAAGTGAGACTTTTAAAAGGTATCAATGGGTATCAATCCTCAAGGATTGAAAAACTGCCCCGTGTTATGCCAAATGTATGTTGCTCAGGTTTTATCACCTGTCAGGAATCAGTTTCCTGAAGCTATCATAGTCCATTACATGGATGACATACTTATTTGTGCTGCCACCAAAAGTTACCTTAGTGCCGCTCTCGAAAAGACTGTTTCTACTATTGAGAAAGCAGGTTTTGTAATTGCTCAGGACAAAATACAAATGTCAGCACTGTGGAGATACCTTGGGTATCTCATCACTGGGAGAACTGTAACACCACAGATTTTTTCTATAAATGAACAGCCACAGGCTCTAGAGCACATTCAACGCATTTGTGGGATCATCACTTGGGTCCGGCCTTTGCTCGGCTTGACAAGGCAAGAGCTGGCTCCACTGTTCTCCTTGCTGAAGAAAGACACCGACCCCACAGCCCCACAGACCCTGACACCAGAGGCAGAGGAAACATTGCAGAAAGTAGCAGAGGCAATGAGGACACGACAGGCTGAACAGGTCAGAAAAAACCTTACGATTTAATTTGTCATCCTGGGAAAGTGCCCACACTTTCATGGGCTCCTATTTCAGTGGGACACAACACAGAAAGACCCACTCATCATACTCGAGTGGTTGTTTCTCCCACATCAGCCTGCGAAAACAGTGTATACACCATCAGAGTTGCTAGCAAAATTAATTGCCAAAAGTCACCATCGCCTCTGAAGCCCCGTAGGCTGTGATCCCTCGTGCATTTACCTGCCTTTGAAGTTAGGTCAATTGGACGCCTTATTAGAAACAAATGAAAACATCCAAATTGCTTTAGATAGCTATCTCGGGAAAGTCTCAATTCACTACCCAAAGCACAAATTATTCAAAGATTCGTTCCATGTAGTTCCAAAAACTTTCCAAAGTCATCTTCCTATTAAAGGCGCTGTCACAGTGTTCACTGATGGGGCTGGCAGGTCCCACAGATTGGTATTTACCTGGAAAGACATGAACACTCAAAAGTGGGAATCTGATGTTCAGACCATCGAAGGTTCCCCCCAGATTGCGGAGCTTTTTACAGTTGTGAGGGCCTTCAGGATATTCCAGCAACCATTTAACTTAGTGACTGATTCATCTTATGTTGCCGGGATAGCTGATGGAGCAGAGCATGCTCTGCTCAAAGACGTGCAAAACAAACAGCTGTTTTCCTTGCTTTCAGAATTAATCTGGCTCATCTCTCATCGAGAGCAACCCTATCATATTCTACATGTAAGATCCCACACTGACATGCCTGGCTTCCTTACTGAGGGGAACCAGAGGGCAGATGCATTGGCAATGACAGTCACCACCACAATTACTTCACCAACTTTACCTGACATTTTTAAACAAGCACAATTGAGCCTCCTGTTCTACCACCAAAACATGCCAGCCCTGGCACGTCAGTTGAAATTGTCACAAGAACAAGCCCGTGCCATTGTAGCCACATGTCCAAATTGCCAATCCCATGCCCTTCCAACAGTATTAACAGGTATCAGTCCTAGGGGACTGAATGCATTTGACCTGTGGCAGTCAGACATTACTCATTACCCATGTTTTGGGAAATTAAAATATATTCACGTATTCACATACATTTTCTGGTGCAATCTTTGCATCTCTGCATGTAGGAGAGAAAGCCAAAGATGTCACCAAGCACTTTTACATGGCCTTTGCTACCCTAGGAGTTCCAAAAAAGATTAAGACGGATAATGAACCAAGTTACACCTCCAAAGCATTTCAAAATTTTCTCTCAGCTTGGGGAAATCCCCATCCCACCGGCATTCCTCGCAACCCTCAGGGACAATCAATAATAGAACGCACACACAAAGAAATTAACAACCTGTTAGGTTTACAAAAAGATTCTGCCCTTTTAATGACACCTCAAGAAAGACTCTGCAAAGCACTATATGTGCTCACTTTTCTTAACTGCCATTCAAAAGAGCCAAATCCTCCAATCCTTTGGCATTTGCATAACAACACATTTGCCCATCTCAAAGAACGCCCACCTGTGCTCATCAGAGACCCTGAGTCCCACCAAATTAAAGGTCCTTTTCCACTAATAACCTGGGGCCAAGGGTACGTGTGCGTTTCAACAGAAACAGGGCCGAACTGGATTCCAGGCCACTTTGTCAAAACCTACCAGGATGCAAATCAGCCTGCTGACCCACCCAGGAAAAGCCAAGCTGCCAGATCTGATCAGCCAGACACCGCAGCAGATGCAGTCGCTTGGAAGCATCGGAAGAAGAAGACCAGAATTCCCAAAATTGTAGCACGAACTCTCATCACAAAAAAATATTTTCCCCTCTCATACCTTGCTGCAGAACCCCTCCTTTCCTCCCCAACTATCCCTATACCTTTTCCCACATACCTTGCCCCCAACCCATCCCACAAGTCCCCACGCCTCTCTTTCCTGCTTGTGTCCTACGATTATTAGAAAAGGGGGAGGGTGAGGAGAGTGACTGAAAGAGTGTACAGAAATTTAATGTCATATGTTTCTCTTGCTATTTGCTACAGCAAAATCACCCTGGAAGGCCACCCGGGAAAGAATGAAATTCAAACAAGTGCTTTTCACTGCAATCACCATTCTGCTCCATCCGTGGATAGCAGAAGGGTGGATGGTGTAACAACCGACAGAAAATGTATGGCAGAATCTGGCGAAAACTCTGAAACAAGATCTGCTTGTCAATGGGCAGCGTGGACAATCCTCTGTCTACGTGCCTGGTGGGAATGCCTCTGTCGCAAAAAGATTATCCATATGCGGGGAAGAAACCAAATCCGGTTGACACCTGGGACACCTGGACAAAGATTTGACCACATGCCAGACAAGAGCCTCAGGAGTTAGATCTCTTGGGCTCTGCTCCAGCTGCATACTGTGTTAGGTTTTTCTATCTACAAAACACACCCATTTGGCATGACTCTGCAGTCTCAGGCACAATAACTCAGAAAGATGTAACACCTAATAGCAGAAAGTATAATTCAGCCACATGGTGCAAGTATACCTCTAGCACACCATCTGAGTCCAGTAATGTTCCCAGAGTGTCACCGAGAGGCGTGTTTCTTATCTGCGGGGACAGAGTGTGGGCAGGGATCCCATCAAAGATCAAAGGAGGTCCCTGCAGCCTCGAACAGCTGACTGTCCTCACCCCAAACACATCACAAATTATAAATTGGCAGAATCAAGAACAATTGGCATCAAAAAGAAATCTTACAGTCAATTCGACCCAAATTGCGATGACAAAATTTATAATTGGAGCAAATCCAAAAGAGTCTCTGCATCCATTTTTCTACCTTGGTACGCAGCTGCAAAGGCTCTCGGTGAAATTTCCCACCTGGGGTGTTGGCTCAGCCATCAGGCCAAAGCTGCCTCCGCAGCCCTGTCAGATCTGCTCACGGAAGAAGAAACCACCAGGCACGCCACCCTACAAAATACAGCTGACATTGATTTTCTCCTTCTGGCGCACGGTCACAGCTGTCAGGACTTTGCTGGTCTGTGCTCTTTTAATTTAACATCTAAAAGCACCTCCATACATGCCAGCATTCAGCAAATTCGAAACCAAGTGCAAGACCTCATGACGGAGACCAGAGACATCAATGTAGTAGGTAAAGCACTCACACAGTGGGGAATCCCTGGGTGGCTTGTACCAATTCTCAAAAATTTGGTGTGGATTTTAGTTGTCATTTTCATGATAATGGTTGCCCTGAGTTGTTTGAAAAGAGTAATAGAAAAGTCACTTGGAAAAATTTATTTAATAAAGAAAGAAGGGGGAGATGTGGGGGTCATGGGTGAGAAAGCTATCTCAGGAATGCCCTGGGAAAGCACCATTGTCTAAGTCAGGGAAAATTCATTCCTTTCCCATGGTTCGAATGCTGTACTCCCTTTCCCACCTCACTCATCCTGTACCCTTTGTATCTTTCATTAGTTACTCCTGTGAAAATTTTCCCCTCCCATCCCCCTCCATGTAGCTGTGCACAAAATCTGGTAACTTTCCCCAGAGATCTCGCACTCGCCCTGGTATCCCTCTGCTGGTGTTACCATCCCTGCTGTCCCTTCGACTCACTGTGTGTCCCTCAGCCTACCCTCCATGTTTTCCTATCCTTTTTGGACCCTGCAATAAATCAGTTGAAATTATCCAGGACTCAAGCTGCCCTCCTTCTATCTGGTAAAGAGAAACATCTAGCCTGGGTCGAGCGGGTGAAAATCCTGACCCCGGCAACCTTGTTCTTATCAATTTCTGTGACATCACACACACAGTCCTTAAACACACACAGCCATCACCTATATACACTAGTACCGTTTCTTGGTTGGTATCTGGGTGGATCTCAAAGTGGCAAATGCCTTGGTCATTGTCAAGGCATATGTCTTGAGCACTAATCACATTACTGTCACAGATGAATCCCTGTTGTTCTTGAGCAATGCAAAGTTCCAAGTTTACGGTTTGCCATCTCCCCTGGATTTTCCAAGCCCATACCCTGTATTCTGAGGGGTATAATGCTGGCTGCTCGTGACTGAGCCCTAAGGCAGCAATGGCGTGAATAGCGTGAACTGTGCCATTATGCAGAGTGAGCACGAAGGCTGGAGCTGTGTTAGTGGAGGGATTATATGTAAAATTACCATGGTCCACCAAGACTGGAAATCTTTCTCAATGTCTGTAGCACTGCCCCAGACCACCTTTTGCACTTCAGTGGGAAAGACTCCTTCACTTCCTTCTCTTATGATTAAAGCAGCTGTTGACTGTACCCATAATTGTGTTTGCATATAGCTGAGGGCTGAAGATATGTTATCCTGTGCCCCCTTTAATGTGTCTGCTAGCAAGCTATGGTCTTGATCTTCAATATCTCTCCATTTCGGCAGCACCTTCAAGACTTGCCACTGACTGTTTTCCTATGCCAAAAGAGATGACTGTAAAGGCTGTTTTAATTTTATTGGATGGCTAGCTGCTACAGCTAATTTGTTCATTAATATTTCTGAGTCAATCCTATTCAAAACCCCTAGCCCAGTCCCTAACATCTTGGTTAAATCCCTTTGCATTCTGTCTCTGAAGTGTGCGTGTTTTTGTAGCCATCTTGTCCATCCCTTGAAGGATGACCTTATGAAGGGGGAACAAGGTGGCTGAACTGTCGAGATAGTAGTTTGCATTAACAGTTCGAAATGTCATAATCCTGGATTAAATAACTGTTGTTGTTGACCCGTATTCCTTATTATGTATGGGCCAATTTCATAAACTCTAGGTTCAAGCTTCAATGGCATATTTTGGGTTTGTCCTTGAGTGCTGGGGTGGGTTGTAACAGGCTTAGCTATAGCATTTATTTTAAATTTGAAAGACAGCCCAATAGTGTTGCAGGCCCAGAGGCAAACCATGTTGACAGTTTGTCTTAATGTGAAGTTGTGCCAACAGTCCAATTCATTTGGATGATTGCAAATCTTCCAGTGCTTATTTACACTGATTTGGGTTGCTTTACTATAGGTAGTCCCAATAATCATTCTACACTCTATCTTAATTACCTCCCCCATGGTCCCTTGAAGTCACCACAACCTCTGTTTCTGCCACTGCAGCGTTTTTTATATTTGCTTTTTGCACATGACCACAGTTGTTAGGTTTAAACCTTTTAAATGGGAAGGTTTACCCATGGATCCGGTCTATTGAGTAAGGGCTTGGGACCAAGGCCATTCAGCATTGTTCTGGCTAGGAGTACTTTCTAATTTTTGGATTACAGCAATGATTGTAAACAACACTTCAGCACAAATCCCCACCCACCATGATGCATTCATTTTGTGCGGGTAAGTTTCAGTTTCAGTTTACCATCACCCGGTGTTATTCTCCAAGGGGCTTCTGGAGCTTTCTTAACACGGCTGTGGTGGATCCAAGCACTTTGTTCCTTAGTCTTGATTGCAGTGAAGGTAGTAAGGAGCACTTGGTATGGTCCCTCCCATTGTGGTTGCAGGGCCTTCTCTGTAAGAGACTTAACATATACATAGTCTCCAGCCTGCACATCATGTACTGATGCATCGAGCCCTGTACCCCGAGTACTGGGGGTACCTCCAGGCGGTCATGCTCCACTGGCTCCCCTTGGTTTCCACTGAGGAAGGAGGCTGGATTGACAATATTAGTCACCACAATGTCCACAGCATCTTGCTCCACCATAATAGCTTGGTATCTCAGAAATCGTTGTGGGAAAAGCCAATGTCTGCCTTTCACCTCCAGCACTGCAGACACCGTGTGAGACACTGGCACAGTCATTTTGTCGCCCAGGGTGAATTGACTTACCTCTTGGATATTCAGTACAACTCCTGCAGCAGCTCTGAGGCATCCAGGCCAGTCTTTAGCTGCTGCATCCAATTGCTTAGAGAAGTAAGCAACTGGTCTCTGGTATGGGCCAAGGTCCTGTGCTAATATTCCCAAGGCCATTCCTTGCTTCTCATTGGAGAACAAGACGAAAGGCTTACTCACGTCTGGCAATCCCAGAGCTGGAGCTGACATGAGGGCTTTCTTCAGCTGGTGGAAGGCCTGCATAGCTTCCTTTGTCCATTGGATTTCCCTGCTTTCAGTTGCAATAAGTTCATATAAGGGCTTAACAAACAGTCCATAGTAACAGATCCATAACCTGCACCACCTCGTCATCGCCAGGAAAGTTCCTAGTTCTTTTGCAGTCTGAAGTTTTGGGGTCTGGCATATTGCCTCCTTCCAGCTTTGGCCCAGGGTACATTGTCCAGTACTGACTTTGTATCCCAGATAAGTTAATATCTGTTTTACTGCTTGAGCCTTTTTCTTTGATACCCGGCACCCTTGGAGTCCCAGAAAGTTCAAGAGGCTTACCGTCCAGGCCACGCATGCTTCACTCGTCCGTGTGGCTATGAGGATGTCATCTTCGTAGCAGCTTTGCTTCCTCTGGAGGGGCTTCCCAGGCCTCTAATTCCTTTGCAAGTTGTTCTCCAAACAAAGTGGGTGAGTTTTTAAATGCCTGTGGGGGTACTGTCCATGTAAGTTGAATTCTTTGCCCACATTTAGGACTTTCCCATTCAAATGCAAAAATTTTCTGGCTGGCTAGGTGGATAGGAAGGCAGAAGAAGGCGTCTTTTAAACCTGAAATGGTAAACCAAGTTAGTTCAGGTGTTAAGCAATTTAATATCGTGTAGGGATTGGCCACCACAGGATACAGATCCTCAGTTACCTTGTTCATGGCTTGCAGATCGTGTACTAACCTGTATGACTCATCAGGTTTGCTGGCTGGTAGGATAGGGGCATTAAAATCAGATTGACATTCTTTTAATAATACTAGATGCAAAAAGTTCTCAATTACTGGGCTAATTCCTTCCTTATCTTCCTTCCTCAGGGGATACTGTTTAACTCTGACAGGTTGCATTCCCTCTTTTAGTCTGATCTGAACAGGCGGAGCATTTTTTGCTCTCCCTGATACATCAGAGGCCCATACCCCAGGGAACACCTGATTCTTTACGTCTTCATCGATTTCAGTTTCCCTTGTGACTTGACTAGTGGTTAATATCAAACTCAATATTTCTACATACTCTTGATCATTTCCCTCCAGAGTAATTTCCCCATTTTTGAATGCAATAGTTGGCGGTCATTGTCCCAGCAAATCTCTGTGCAGAAGTTGCTCAGGGGAGTTGGGCATATATAGAAATTTGTGGATCCCCCACTGTTTTCCCAGTTTGTATTTTAGTGGCCTAAAGAAAAATGCCTTTTCAGTTTGGCCAGTCGCTCCCGTAACTGTAGCATAATCATCCCCTACGGGCATCAAGGCTGTATTTAGAAGCGAGTACCTTGCCCCAGGAAGGTAATCGCTTCTAAAGGTTGACTAGGAATTTCCCTTCTTTTTCCATTTCTCCCAGCTTTAGTTTGACAACCAGAGAGCCTGCTGGTGTAGTCTCCTCCAGTCCCCCCTAATCGTCTTGCACATGGGCAACCACCCCTCCTCTTCTTTGATTCCCTTCACCATTCTCTTTCTGCTCTGGACAGTCCTTCTTCCAATGGCTCTGTTTCTTACAGTTTGCACATTGATTTCTGCCGGATCGAGGAGGGCCTTGCCTGGGTGCTCCCTGCCCGCTTTCACGTCTTTCTTTCCATTCCTCCTGCACTATTGCTATTAAGTTTTTCATCCCTTGTTTATCCCCTTCTTCTCTGTTGCTAAAGACTCTCCAAGCCTCCACCAATAAAGTTTCTAAATTCCGTATATCTTCTTCTCAGACTTTTTAGAGTTTGCACCAAATATCCCCCTTGGACTGTCCCAAAAATAGATTAATTAGTTGTTGTATCCCTCTCGGGTTTCCTGCAGTCAGGATGACCCTCCCCGAGGGTTCTTTTTTCCCAGCCCGACGGTGGAAGAAAGAGTCGCAATTCTTCAGCTCTGGTTCACAAGGTTGTTTATTGTCTCTTATCTAAACCATTCTTTTTCAGAACTGCAGAGGTCTGATCTGCAGGTCTGTCATGGGCACGCTGCCCGCCCCTGGGCTGGTGTCTACATTTTATACGAGGAATTACATGTACTTTATTTGTCATTATTTTCCAATACCTATCACCTCTGTTAGACTGTCTACTTCTAGTCTAAACCAATCCAAATGTGCCACCATCACCAAGAAGATGGAAGCCAGGAAGAAGAAGGAAGAAAAATAGGACAACGCCCAAATCCCTCCATCTTGCCTCCTAGACCCTCTCTAGTAAAATCCCTGAAATTCCACTTTTCACCTTAGGATTAATTCATTATCACTCTACTTAAACTTCCGTGACTTGTGATTCTTCATACAACGGTTGGTAATTTGCTCCCTGGGTTAAGATCAAAATCCCAAGTGTCTCTGGCTTCCTGCCAGGATTCCCCAGCCCTCTGCCAGGGGCACGTGTCATCCAGGGCACCCAGAGGGGTGTCCTGGGTTCCAGCATATCCCCAGATCAGATGCAGGGTCCAGTGGTGTATAGCGTCACATTGTGTTTCTCAGGTGGTCTAGGAACTCTCTGGGGGATTCTGAGGGTGCCTGTTTAATAGCATATAAAGCTGACCAATTTATAATTTCAGGCGTTGCTCTTTCCACTCCCAATATAAGCCAATCCTTATAATTTTTTAGCCTCTGTCTTTGCACTGGTTGGTTCAGGTTCCAGCCTGGGTCCTGAAGTGGAAAATGTTCCTTTAGATCCCCTGGTTGTTGTCTAAAGTGGTCTGCTACCTGGTTCCCGGCTGTCTTTAAAACCATCTAGCTTTCTGTTTCAGTGAATGTGTCTAATAACAATTGAATAGCACCCCAGTCTGGATTGTGCTGCTTCATAATGTATCCTAGACATTTAGCAATGTTTATTGGGTGATTTTGGTAATTTCCTGCAATCCTTTTCCAAGCTTCCAAATCAAGGGTGGAGAAGGGCACCTTAACTAATATCTTTTCTCTGCCTGGTTTTACTGTCACCTGCAAAGGGGCCTGCAGTATTTGTCCTCTGGTTCGGGATGCTATTGGGCTGCCTGGAGGGGTTGGAGCTGGTGTCTTCTCCAAAGGAGGAGGAGGAGGAGTAGGAGGAATAGTGGAAGAGGTTGACTAGGTGGTGTAGGTGGTGTAGAAGGTGTAGGTGGTGTAGATGGAGCCCCTCCCAAGTCTCTAGCCCTTCCCCCCTGCCCTCCCAAGTGAAGGCTAAATAGGTCAGCTAGATCTTGTTCTTGTTCCTCTAGTGCTGTGCGATAAACTTTATCTGTCCTGCTGCATCTCTGTCTTATGCTACAGGCCGAGCAGCCCCATTTCAGTTCTCCAATTTTGCTTCTGTTTTCTCCTTCAAGAGCCAAAACGAGGGGGTCAGAGGGGGCTCTGATGCCACAGTCCCTTTGCCAATCAGGGTTATTTTGGAGGGAGAAAAGCATATCACAATAAGAAACCTCCTCCCATTTCCTTCCCTCCACAGAAACAACATTAGCTGTAACAGGATATTATATCCCAATGTACCTGTAGGAGGCCACCTTGCCCCATCCTCCAGGTGATAGAATGGCCACCAATGGGAGCAATATATAATTAGGCTTTTTAAAATTTTGAGTGCCCCCTTTGCCTGCTATTTCTCTCCAATGTGCTAAGACACACCCTAATGGGCTGGCTTTAGGTACTTCCTTACTCTGCCTTGTTCCCATTATGTTATTTTAGAGCAAGCTTTAGCTTATTCAGTTCCGAATGTCCAGATGTAAGTCTCAAATCAAAACTCCTTTTTTTCCCCCCGTCTTCTGAGTTATTTTTAAAAAGTAATAATTAATCAAATAATCAATGTATAGAAATATTTATAACCAATTTAACAATCAATAATACTTTAATTAATTAAATGTTATTAACATTAAATACAACTTAATTTAATAATTAATATATAACAATCCACCATTAACTTTTACTTGTTTGTTGTTTTCTCAGTCCCACACAAAGTTACAAACTCTTACGGGTACAATCCAAACCACTGGGGAGAAAAGAAAAGGAAAAAATTCCTTAATTCTTCCTTTTGATATGGCTGTGCCACTCCTTTATCCTTTCCCAATCCTCTTCAAAGATGTCTTCCCATGTCTCAGGGTCTAGGTGACTTTTTCCACAGATTAAATTCACTATTTCACACCTTGCATGTACCTCTTGGTTATAGTATCTTGGCAGTTCAGGAGTACATGCATGGCATGCAGGTCTCTGTCTATATGAAACACAATACCACCTCCTCTGACACTTTCTGCACTGAAGGAGAACCCAAGCTGTGTGCCAGTCTGGCTCCCAGTGAAAAGCTGTCAGTCTGCACACAAAACAGGGAATCACCCCTTCAAGCCCCCAGGTCAAGGTGTTTCTAAGCACTCTTTCAGCTGCGGGGTGTTCCCAGTCAAAGGCTCTATAGCAACGTGTTGAACTGCGGTATATCCCTCCCAAGAACACTCTGTCTCTCCCTCCATCCTCCCGTTCTATGACTACCCAGCCCCTGACGAATGAAGAGACTGACTGGGTTCAAGCTGCAACCACCTGTGTAGAGCATGTCACGGAGTCCGGACTCTCCTGGCCCAGGCTTGAAGTTAGACAGCCACCGTGGGCAAATCACCTCTCGCTTGTAGAAAAAAAAAAAACAAACCCAAAACAACCCCAGCAAACCCCTTAATGCAAAGGCTCTCCTAGTAACAGCTGTCAAGACTGAAGGGCAGTGTTATCGCACTGCAAACACTTAACTCTTAGCCCAGGCGGGCTTGCTGGCTGCCTTCAGGTGGTTCCTGCCCCTTACCAACCAGCGGCGCTTGCTTGCAAATGCCGACTTGTGCCGTGCTCCTGCTAGCTGTGCTATCAGCTAGCGGTGTCCAAAGCAACCCTACAAACCGCGGCTTATGCCCCAAGTGCCTGCCAGCCGTGCTGTCGGCCCGCTGCCCCGAGAGCAATTTGGTAAGCCCCGGCTCATGGCCCTGCACCGCGCTGGCCCCACTCGTTGGAGCCGCCCTGCACCACGCATGTGCTGCCGGCCAGGGGCTGCCTGCGCTGGGCATGCGCTGCTTGCTCTCCCAGGCGCTGCCGGCTGGCCGCCGTTGCCCCGGCTTTGCACCGCCTCTGTCCGCTGCGCCGACCTGCGCCACGCTCACGGCGACCCGGCGCCCTTGAAATGTTCTTTGAAAAACCACAGTTACTGAAATAAATGGGCAGGAGATCTTTCTCCTTTTTAATGCCTTTATTAAGAAGAATCAGCTCAGGTGGGGAGAAATTGACGGGTTGCGCCCTCGCCGCCATTGCTCCCAGGCGTGGCACGAAGGAGGAGGATGATGCAGTTTTGTCCACTGGTCTGCAGACAGAACTGGGGACTCTGTCCTCACGGGAGAGTCGTGGAGTCCTTGGTTTGTTTGTTTAAAAACCCGGGGGGTCTCTTTAATCAGTTTCTTTTCAGGTTAGGGTGAGAAAATAAAAAGGTCCAAGCAGGTATGGGACTATGCTCCCATCCTTAGACGTCACTTAAGTCACTTGTTGGCTCGTGATTTTAGGGGTTTTTCTTGTAAAAACTGTAAAACTGTAAAAACCCAAGGTGCACTGCATTTCTTATTTGCATACTGGCTCCGATGTCACTCCTATTTTCTTTACCTCAGAGGGGTCTGTCCTGGTGTCTTTTTTTTTTGGTAAGTGGCCAGCATCAGGGAAACAATCAGTTAATCACCGGCCATTAACAGGTATTCGAAGAGCTTTTCTTTTGGCAGGGAACCTAAAGGAGTCTGACCGGTTTGACTTGCCTTTTTTTTTTTTTTTTTTAACTCTGAAACTAAAAAAAATACAATTTTCTATTCATAACAGTTACCAGAGAAACTAAACCAAGACCTCACTCCCCGCAGCGTGTTTCACCGTTCACTCACACACACACACACACACAAGCACGCACGTCCGGACGTGATAACCATACACAATCACAGTTCAAACCAATGCTCCGCCAGCTGCTCTGTCAGCTGGGGACCCCCAGCCACCAGCCTCTCCCCGGCAGACGATGGCTTGCAAACTGCTTGTGCAAAACTGCACACAAAGACGTCTTTTATGTGACTTATCAGTAGCCAACCCTAAAAAAAGTGAAAGGAATACATACCACTTCTGTCCATAGTCGCAATGCGCTGTGGTCTGCTCCCCGCAGTGTACAGCCGAGGCACCGAGTCTCTCCCGGGGAAGAGTCCTGTGGCACACCTGAGAGGGTCTGTGCCCAGCCGGACCAGCAGGAGAGCAGAGTTACTCCCATCTGGGTCGCCAAGTGAAGCGATATGCGGAATAAATAGACTCCACAACCGGATGTAGTTATGAAGTGGGTATGCGTGTCAGGGCCTGGCACAAGCGAGATGGCTCTCGTGAAAACTTGTGCCCCGAGCCCTGGTCCGAGCCACATCTTTGTTCACAAACATGTTCCATATGCAAGACATTACACAATCTCTTCATGCACATTCAACCCCTGGCCCTGCCTGTCCTCCCCTCACATGGCGATGAGATCCACGCCCTTCTGGGCACACGTTGTTTCCTGTGGTGGTCACACTGGGGTCTTTGGTGGTCTCTGAGGCCGAAGGCTGTGGTCTTCCTCATGACTGAACTTTTGAACTTTTCTCCTTTCTGCGTGCACTGTGGTCCCCTGGTGCTTATCTGAGTAGGTCTGTTGGTTTGGATCAGCTTGGAGACAGTGGAGCTCCTTAGTCTAGGCTTCCTGCATTCCCTGGTCTTCTCCTGGTGTTATGAGTAAAAAAGTTATCTGTAGCTATGATATTTTATTAAAAATCCTTTCCTGCGATTTTTCCCCTCCTGAGGAGCTGAGGGCCTCAGGAAAGAAATGTAAACAATAACGATCTGCTGCTGTGGAATGCAACAGGTGCATCTTCCATTGCTCCATGTGGATTGTTTTCACTTGATGACCAATCACAGCCAACTGTGTTGAGCCTGTAAGCAGTCACAAGATTTTTGTTATGCATTCTATTCTATTCTATTCTATTCTATTCTATTCTATTCTATTCTATTCTATTCTATTCTATTCTTCTTCTTTGTAGCCTTCTGATCATTTTTTCCTCTCTGTTCTTTTAGTATAGCTTTAATGTTGTATTTTAATAGAATGAACGAGAAAATAAATCAGCCTTCTGAAATGGAGTCAAGCCTCGTGTCTCCACACCTGGGGTGTTCGCCCCCACAAATTATCCATTTTTTTTAAGGCTGCAAAGTTAAACAGATTGGGCCAGTTTTTGGGAGTTGAAGTGTTGACTGTTTGAGGTTGATAGCTTCATGTTGCAATCACCTCTTGTTAATAGTTTTTCTTCAATTACCTGTTAATGGTTAGAAATCAAGCGCAATTGTCCCCCTGCTGCTTCCCCAGAGCAAGCAGGTAGCAGGGGGAGGTGACATCAGAGCTAGTATGCAGATGAGAATGCATTTCACCAAAGTTTGCAATTTTCCAGGAAAAAAACTCCTAAAAACAACAAGCCAACATGGAATTATGAAACCTAAGGAATGTCTAAAGGTGAGGAACTTAATCCTTAGTATCTGCTAAGATCCTTTTTACTCCTCACCCTAACCTGAAAGGATGTCAGCTAGGAAGAGGACCTGGAATGTTAGACCAAAGAAGCGGAATTCCCACTACTCCCTCGAGGATGGAAGCCTGCATACCAGCGGACACAGCTGCATCATCCTCCTCCTCCGTGCCACTCCTGGGAGCAGCAGGGGTGCGGGCGACCTGTCGTTTCCCACAACCTGAGCTGAATGTTTTTAATAAAGGCATTAAAAAGGAGAAAGATCTCCTGTCCTATTTATGACACAGGTATTGTCCTTCATAGCAAGAAGCTTCAGAAATTTGCATTTTCCTATGCCCTTTGTACCACGGCAGAGGTTTCTTAAGTAAAAGGTTAAAATTCAACACATAATTCTACAATTTAAAATTTAAATGCTTAGTGCATATTGCTAACTTAATTGAACCCCCCCAAAAACCGCCATTTCAACAGCAGCCCCAGCCTGGCTTCTGCCTGCCCACACCGTGGGCATCCACGGCTCCTCCTGGGCATGGAGCTCAGTCAGTGCTGGTGCTGGGTGGGCTTTGCTGCTGCTGCCACCTGGACACTGGGGTGACCACTTGTCCTAGGTTGCAGTGTAAAGATGTATTCTAATCCCACCCTCAAGAGCTGCTGAAACCAGGAGGGGCATTGTTTCTTCCTTATCTCCTGTTAATGGGCCCATCAATGTCTTGCCACATGACTCAGAAATAACTCCCTCCCAGAGCCATTTCTGTTTCATGGCTAATCAAGGACCCACAGCATGAGGCAGAATGATATCAGCCCACTGTGAGATGCTCTGCCCATGGGGGTGGAGCTAAGCATCCCCAGCTGGATATAATCTGGGTTTTGGGACACAACAAGCAGTCTTTCCACTGGATTCCCAGAGGAACCGCCGCCCTTACCCACTGCTTTTCCAGAGGATGAGAGCTACCAGATTGTTTCTACAGGATCACCACTTCCACAAGTCCATTTCATCTGGACTGCTACCACCACCCTAACTAGCAGGGTGTCAGCAGGCTGTATTCTGAGCCTGTCAGTGGTTTTTCTTTTGTATCATTGCATGTGTTTTGATTTTTTTCCCTTTTTCTAATAAATTGTATTTCTGACTTGGAGTCTCTCACTGGTTTTGCTTTCCAACCAGAACAAAGATCCTTCTCTTTATTTAAACAGAAGAATGGGCCATTGCCTACCCTGCAAGCAGGGGGGTGGGGTGGGGTGGGGTGGGGTGGGGTGTCACCTTCAGTGATTCCTAGAGGGCAAGGCCGGGGGGCTCAGGGGCAGAGGAAGGGATGTGTTGGTCTGAGGAGGGGCTGGAAGGTGCTGGGCTGGTCCTGGGGTCCCTAGAGGTACTAGAGTTGGCTGGGATGGGACAGACAAAGATAAAAAAAGGGATGAAGGCAGCTTGGGGAGGCCCATGGGGAGAGCAGGTGGCAGTGGGATCTACGGGGTAAAAGGAGGTTCCCTCGTAGACTGTTGTTCTGGGGTCCTCTTCACAGAAGACTTGAGAGGGCTGTCCAGGCCGTTCCTGCTGCTGGAGGAGCTGCTCACGCTGTCTGGCTGTGAGGTGCAGCCACCGTCTTCCAACTCCTGTCCCGAGGTGCTCCTGTGCAGAGAGGAGGTGGCTGAGGCCCCAGCTGCCAGTGGCACACAGGGACCCTCCTGCACAGCAGGGCCCAGAGCTGGCAAGGCTCCCCAGCACGGCTGGAGCTGCTGGCACAGCTGGGCCCAGCTGGACAGCTGCCCCCCAAGGCCCCGGCCAGCAGGGCACGGCTCTGGGCAGGGTCCCTGGCCAGGAGCGGGCCCCACAGCGCCTCTGCCTTTCAAGGGCAACCTCGGCCCTGCTCTTTCTCCTCCCCACCTTCCTCTGCCTCTGCCCCGTGCCCCTGGGGCTGCTCTTGGCCAGGCAGCCTCAGTGGGAGCCAGCCCTGGCTGCAGCCCCAGCGGGGCCCCCAGGACAAGGCCCAGCAATTGAGAGGCCAATGGAAGCACTGGGCAGCAGCAGAACCCTCAGCAGAGTTCTTTGGACAATCATGGGCTGGCCACAACTCCACTGCAGCCTCAGTGGGAATGCTCCCTGTCCATGCTGGACTTTCAAAAGAAGCTGTTGGAGGGGGTGGGCAATAAAACACTCACTGTTTTCTGTTCCAGGAATACCAGATTCCAAAGCAGCACAATAGGAAGACAAGCTCCAAATAAAGCATGCCTGCCAGAAACCCTAGCCAGCAGCCTGTTCCCTGACAGAAGCCCCTTCCGAGGCCATCCTGGGCATCGGGAACAGGTCTTGTGGTGCCGGCTGCATCTGTGGGAGTGATGGGGAGCGTGAGCCCGTGCTTTGCTGCACTGCTCAGCTGGCAGCACGGTGAATACGGGCAGGACGTTCTCTGTTTCCCCCAGAGCTGGGGCCTGCAGGCACCTTGCCGGCCCTTGGCACAGGCTGCGCCAGCCAACAAAGCCCAGCAGGCCGGGAGGAGAGCCCGGGGCAGCACAGCTGCTTGGGCAGTGGCTGCTGCCAGGGACACGGGCCAAAGCCATCCCTGAGCAGCCACTGCCAGCCCTGGCCCTCCCTGCCCCGTGACAGCTCCCCCAGCCCCATGGGACAGGGTCAGGCCCTGTCAGGACCCAGCGCAGCCCCTGCCCAGTCGGGAGTCAGGGCTGGCTCTGGCCCTGGGCTGGCGGCAGGGCTCCCGCTCGGGGCTGCTCCTGTGCCTTGGGCCTCTGGGCACTCAGGGCCAGCTCCGCAGCAGCTGCAGCGCCAGGGACGTTGCTGTACCAGTCCCGTTTCCCCGGGGCTCTGAACCAGCTCCAGAGGCCTGGAAGCCGAGGCGCCTCCAGCTTTGGCTGCTGCCGGGCCAGGAAAGGGCAGGCCCTGGGGGAAGAGCTACTGCCACACAGCCCCAGCCAGGGCTGAGCCTGGCACAGCAATTACCTGCTGTGCCTGTGCCCGTGTCTGGCATCGCCTTCCTTCCTGCAGCAGGGGCTGCCAATGAGCCACTGCTTCTCCCTGAGTGTTCCTCCTCCTGAACAGCCTTTTGGTCCATCACTTGAAAAAGGAAAAAAGGGACAACTGGATCAAATGGAAACATTCCCACTGGGGATGTGTCATCTTCATCAGGACATGCTTGTCAAAGTCACAGGTAAAGATCAGGAAAAAGCCCAGGTAATTGGGGCTAGGCCAGTGCACTCCCATGAGCAAAGAGCAACACCGCCTGATCTTCTCAGAGACTGGGAAATGGCAGGGGATCTCAGGCCCACAGTACAGTTGAGGCACCCTATCAGCTGATGCCAAATTCCATCCTGCAGAGGCTGGGGAGGAATTGCAGCCAGGCCAGGATGGGAAACAGCCCTGCAGGGCGTGAAAGCAGCAGCGGGGCAGCGAGGCTGTCATGGATCCCTTCCCACTGTGGCGGGCACGGAGTGTCCAGATGTGCAGCCAAAGCCCCCAGCTGCTGAGTCCCAGGGAAAGCATGAGGGAAATGCACCCACCTTGTCCTCCGGGTGCTTCCCTCTGTGTTTCTCTCAGGAATTCATCTGCCTCATGAGACATTTGGGCTGCAGTATCTTGGGTCTTCCCTTTTGGAGGACCTTAAGAAAAAGTAGTTCCATTTCCCAGGAATGGGTCCCACAAAAGCGGGGCTCAGCCTGTGTGGTTAGCAGGGACCCACTACTCACCCCTGCCATGGGAGCTGGGTTGGGGCCAAGCATCCAGCCCTGGAGCTTGAGAAGTCCTCCCTGCAGACACACCTGTAACTCAACAGCCACAGAAGCTTCTGCCATCTCTGCTGATCTGCACGGGCACCACTGAGCCGCAGCAGAGGTGAGGGGATCATGCAGGGCGCGGGCAGACACGTGCATGGTTCTGTGCTGGCCCCTGCAGCGCTGCCTCCCTGGCCCAGCTTTGGGCTCTGAGCTGGAAGCTCTCCCAGGGGAAAGGCCTTGACCTACCCTCAGCATCTCCCAGAGCCTCAGTCCTGGATGTGGGGCCTTCACCGGCAGGTTCAGCTGCAAAGAAAGGCAGGACAGAAGAGCTCCTGTGGCACTGCAGGAGATCCTCAGGCTGCCCACAAGGCTCAGCCCCGGGGCACAGCCCTAGGCCCGGCCCCTTCCCTCTCTGCTCTTCTCTGTGATTGCACAGAGCACATGGAAGGACACACTGGCATTGCACACTGAGGAAGATTGAAAGCTAAATGCTAGATCCTCCCACTGACAGTGATACTGTGCGACTCCTCAGGGATCCAGAAGGGAGCAGGGCAAGATTTTCAGAATCCTTCAGCCCTTAAATAATGTTAAGGGAAATGGCTTATGAGTGAGCTCTTGTCACATTGATCCTGATTATTCTGTCAAGAAAGGCACATGGAGGAATGGCCTCCAGCATCCTCCAGGAATTTCAAGCCATTTTCCAGCAGGGCTTCCAAAAAATCCAAGTCATGATTCCAGTCTTGAAGGGATCAGAGATCAGAACGATATCAGTGGCATTCTGGGATCCCCTTCTGGCATAGGGAACTGGGCACTGCCAGGGTGTCGGGTAAGACCGTGGGAGCCAGATGGGAATAGACATGGCCAAAGGTGCACAGGGGCCTGGGGAGCTCTGGGCTGCCTCCTGGTCACTCTCCACACTCTTTCCCTGCCCTCAGCAACATCCCTGGGAGGGGTGGCTGGAGCACCACAGGGCCCCGGGGGCTCTCTTCTTCACATACAAAAGAAATCCTCACAAAAGCCCTGGGGAAAACTGCAGCAGGCAGTGCCACAGCTATCCATCCCTCTGTCCCTCTGTCCCTCCTGCCATCCTTCTGCTGGGACAGCTCTCAGATCCCAAGGGCAAACAGCCAGGCCCTCTCAGGACACACTGCAGCCTTGCTCTCCCCCTCTGTCCTTTCCCCACCGTGGGCACCCCGTGCAGTCGCTGCCAGGTTTCAGGACATGTCTCCCATGGAGGGACCGCAGCAGGACTGCTCAGTGCCCTGAGCCTGCTCGGGATAATTCCCCTGGGCTGTGCTGCTCTAGTCCAAGCTGTGCCCGCACTGCCAAGCAGCAGAGAGGGCAGCTCAAGCCTCAGCAGGGCTCAGGCCCAGAGGCACAGCAATTACCTCCTGTGCCTGTGCCTGGCATGGCCTCCCTTCCTGCAGCAGAGGCTGGCACGGAACCACTGCTTCCTCCGGCAAATGCTTCCTTCTGCACAGGCTCTCCTTTCATTTCTGGAGAATGGAAAAGAGACAGCTGGATCAGATGGAAACATTCCTGACTGGGAATGGGGAAGGTGATAACTTCAGGAAGCATCACTTGTGAAAGGAATGCATAAGGATCAGAAAACACCCAGGATTTTGGGACAAGCCAAGGCTGCTTCCTTCCCCAAACAGCCCCAACATCTGATCTGCCTGGACACCAGGAAATTGCAGGGCATCTGAGGGTGGGCATGGCCTGTGGTGCAATTGGGGCTATCTGTCAGCTGATGCCAAATGCCTTCCTGCAGAGGATGGGCAGAAGCTGCAGCCAGGCCAGGCTGGGGAACAGCCCTGCAGGAAGTGAAAGCAGCAGCGGGGCAGCGAGGCTGCCATGGATCCCTTCCTGCTGTGCCAGGCACGGCGTGTCCAGATGTGCAGCCAAAGGCCCCGGCTGCTGAGTCCCAGGAGCAGCATGAGGGAAATGCACCCACCTTGTCTTCTCTGCAGACATTCCTTCAGCATTTGCCACATGATTTCTAATGGGTCCTGGAATTTCCTGCCTGCCATGTCTTTGGTCTCTCCTGTCAGAGGACCTTAAAAGAAAGTAGTTCCATTTCCCAGCAATGGACCCCACAAAAGCAGGGCTCAGCCTGAGGGGTCAGCAGGGACACACTACTCACCCCTGCCATGGGAGCTGGCCTTTTGTGCAGCATCCAAGGTAGGAGTTGGTGAGGTCGTCCCTGCAGACACGCCTGTAACACAACAGCCACAGAAGCTTCTGTCACCTGGTTCTTACCAGTCAGTCAAACATTACGCCTTGGTGGGACAGTGAGAACATACCTGCAGAATGCTCAGAGGGCTTCACAACTTCAGAGCGCCAGGCTAATGGAGAATCCTTCCCAGCATCCCAGTCTGGAAGCAAACCAAGATGAGAACTGTTTCCATTGTGTGCCAGGGCTGGCTCTGGCCCTGGGCTGGCGGCAGGGCTCCCGCTCGGGGCTGCTCCTGTGCCTTGGGCCTCTGGGCACTCAGGGCCAGCTCCGCAGCAGCTGCAGCGCCAGGGACGTTGCTGCACCAGTCCCGTTTCCCCGGGGCTCTGAACCAGCTCCAGAGGCCTGGAAGCCGAGGCGCCTCCAGCTTTGGCTGCTGCCGGGCCGGGCAAGGGCAGGCCCTGGGGGAAGAGCTGCTGCCACACAGCCCCGGCCAGGCCTGAGCCCGGCACAGCAATTACCTGCTGTGCCTGTGCCCGTGTCTGGCTTTGCCTTCCTTCCTGCAGCAGGGGCTGGCACCGAAGATGGAGTACATCCTTCAAGAAATGCCACCTTCCACTGAAGCACTATGTCCATCTCTTGACAAAGGAAGGGAGACAGCTGCATCAGATGGAGCTGTTTCCCACTTGGGTGGTGGCATCAGAGGTAATATTTGTGAAAGTTATGGAGCAGGAAAATGGCCAGGTTACAGTGGCATGATGAGAGCACTTCCACCTCCAAACAGCCAGCCTTTTCCTAATCTGCAGGGCTGGATATTGTGGGGGATCTCAGGGTGTGTTACAGTTTGGGCATGGCCTGTCAGCTGATGCCAAATAACTTCCGGCAGAGGCTGGGCAGAAGCTGCAGCCAGGCCAGGCTGGGAAACAGCCCTGCAGGGCGTGAAAGCAGCAGCGGGGCAGCGAGGCTGCCATGGATCCCTTCCCACTGTGCCGGGCATGGCGTGTCCAGATGTGCAGCCAAAGCCCGCGGCTGCTGACTCCCAGGGGAAGCATGAGGGAAATGCACCCACCTTCTCTTGTCTGCAGGGGTTCCTTCAGCTCTTGCCTCATCTGTTTGGATGGTTCCAGGGATATCTTATCTGTTGTATCTTGGATTTTCCCTGTTGGAGTACCTTAGAGAAAAATATTTCCATTTCCCAGGAATGGATCCCAGAAAAGCAGGGCTCAGCCTGTGGGGTCAGCAGGGACACACTACTCACCCCTGAGATGGGAGCTGGGCTTGAGTGCAGCATCCAAGGTAGCAGCTGGAGAAGCTGGAGAAGTCTTCCCTGTAGACACATCTGTAACACAACAGCCACAGAAGCTTCTGTCACCTGGTGCCTGCCCGCTTGTCTACAATTCTTCCTTGGTGGCACACTGACAACATACCTGCAGGAGGCTCCAAGGGCTTCAAAACTTTATTCATCCAAGCTGATGGAGAAGCCTTCCCAGCACCCTCATCTACAATGCAGCACCGATGAGAACATTTTCCAGTGTGTGCTGGGATCTCTTTCTGCCCCAGGGAACTGGGCACTGCCAGGGAGTCGGCTAAGGCCATGGGAGCCAGATGTGAATAGACATGGCCAAAGCTGCCCAGGGGCCTGGGGAGCTCTGGGCTGGCTCCTGGTCACTCTCCACACTCTTTCCCTGCCCTCAGCAACATCCCTGGGAGGGGTGGCTGCAGCAGTGCAGGGACCTGGGACTCTCCCCCTCACACACAGAAGAAATCCTCCCTAAAGCATGGGGGAAAACTGCAGCAGGCAGTGCCACAGCTATCCATCCTGCCCTCCCTCTGTCCCTCCTGCCCTCCTTCTGTGGGGAAACCCCCCAGATCCCAAGGGCAAACAGCCAGGCCCTCTCAGGACACACTGGAGCCTTGCTCTCCCCCTCTGTCCTTTCCCCACCGTGGGCACCCCGTGCAGTCACTCCCAGGTTTCAGGACATGTCTCCCATGGAGGGACCCCAGCAGGACTGCTCAGTGCCCTGAGCCTGCTCGGGATAATTCCCCTGGGCTGTGCTGCTCTAGTCCAGGCTGTGCCCGCACTGCCAAACAGCAGAGAGGGCAGCTCAAGCCTCAGCAGGGCTCAGGCCCAGAGGCACAGCAATTACCTCCTGTGCCTGTGCCTGGCATGGCCACCCTTCCTGGAGCTGAGGCTGGCATGCAACCACTGCTTCCTCCGGGAAATGCTTCTTTCTCCGCAGGCTCTCCTTTCATTTCCGGAGAATGGAAAAGAGACAGCTGGATCAGATGAAAACATTCCTGACTGGGAATGGGGAAGGGGACAATTTCAGGAGGCATCACTTGTGAAAGGAATGCATAAGGATCAGAAAACACCCAGGATTTTGGGACAACCCAAGGCTGCTTCCTTCCCCAAACAGCCCCAACATCTGATCTGCCTGGACACCAGGAAATTGCAGGGATCTGAGGGTGGGGCATGGCCTGTGGTGCATTTGGGGCTGTCTGCCAGCTGATGCCAAATGCCTTCCTGCAGAGGCTGGGCAGAAGCTGCAGCCAGGCCAGGCTGGGAAACAGCCCTGCAGGGCGTGAAAGCAGCAGCGGGGCAGCGAGGCTGCCATGGATCCCTTCCTGCTGTGCCAGGCACGACGTGTCCAGATGTGCAGCCAAAGGCCCTGGCTGCTGAGTCCCAGGAGCAGCATGAGGGAAATGCACCCACCTTGTCTTCTCTGCAGACATTCCTTCAGCATTTGCCACATGATTTCTAATGGGTCCTGGAATTTCCTGCCTGCCATGTCTTTGGTCTCTCCTGTCAGAGGACCTTAAAAGAAAGTAGTTCCATTTCCCAGCAATGGACCCCACAAAAGCAGGGCTCAGCCTGAGGGGTCAGCAGGGACACACTACTCACCCCTGCCATGGGAGCTGGCCTTTTGTGCAGCATCCAAGGTAGGAGTTGGTGAGGTCGTCCCTGCAGACACGCCTGTAACACAACAGCCACAGAAGCTTCTGTCACCTGGTTCTTACCAGTCAGTCAAACATTACGCCTTGGTGGGACAGTGAGAACATACCTGCAGAATGCTCAGAGGGCTTCACAACTTCAGAGCGCCAGGCTAATGGAGAATCCTTCCCAGCATCCCAGTCTGGAAGCAAACCAAGATGAGAACTGTTTCCATTGTGTGCCAGGGCTGGCTCTGGCCCTGGGCTGGCGGCAGGGCTCCCGCTCGGGGCTGCTCCTGTGCCTTGGGCCTCTGGGCACTCAGGGCCAGCTCCGCAGCAGCTGCAGCGCCAGGGACGTTGCTGCACCAGTCCCGTTTCCCCGGGGCTCTGAACCAGCTCCAGAGGCCTTGAAGCCGAGGCGCCTCCAGCTTTGGCTGCTGCCGGGCCGGGCAAGGGCAGGCCCTGGGGGAAGAGCTGCTGCCACACAGCCCCGGCCAGGCCTGAGCCCAGCACAGCAATTACCTGCTGTGCCTGTGCCCGTGTCTGGCTTTGCCTTCCTTCCTGCAGCAGGGGCTGGCACCGAAGATGGAGTACATCCTTCAAGAAATGCCACCTTCCACTGAAGCACTATGTCCATCTCTTGACAAAGGAAGGGAGACAGCTGCATCAGATGGAGCTGTTTCCCACTTGGGTGGTGGCATCAGAGGTAATATTTGTGAAAGTTATGGAGCAGGAAAATGGCCAGGTTACAGTGGCATGATGAGAGCACTTCCACCTCCAAACAGCCACCCTTTTCCTAATCTGCAGGGCTGGATATAGTGGGGGATCTCAGGGTGTGTTACAGTTTGGGCATGGCCTGTCAGCTGAGGCCAAATAACTTCCGGCAGAGGCTGGGCAGAAGCTGCAGCCAGGCCAGGCTGGGAAACAGCCCTGCAGGGCGTGAAAGCAGCAGCGGGGCAGCGAGGCTGCTATGGATCCCTTCCTGCTGTGCCGGGCACGGCGTGTCCAGATGTGCAGCCAAAGCCCCCGGCTGCTGAGTCCCAGGGGAAGCATGAGGGAAATGCACCCACCTTCTCTTGTCTGCAGGGGTTTCTTCAGCTCTTGCCTCATCTGTTTGGATGGTTCCAGGGATATCTTATCTGTTGTATCTTGGATTTTCCCTGTTGGAGTACCTTAGAGAAAAATATTTCCATTTCCCAGGAATGGATCCCAGAAAAGCAGGGTTCAGCCTGTGGGGTCAGCAGGGACACACTACTCACCCCTGAGATGGGAGCTGGGCTTGAGTGCAGCATCCAAGGTAGCAGCTGGAGAAGCTGGAGAAGTCTTCCCTGTAGACACATCTGTAACACAACAGCCACAGAAGCTTCTGTCACCTGGTGCCTGCCCGCTTGTCTACAATTCTTCCTTGGTGGCACACTGACAACATACCTGCAGGAGGCTCCAAGGGCTTCAAAACTTTATTCATCCAAGCTGATGGAGAAGCCTTCCCAGCACCCTCATCTACAATGCAGCACCGATGAGAACATTTTCCAGTGTGTGCTGGGATCTCTTTCTGCCACAGGGAACTGGGCACTGCCAGGGAGTCGGGTAAGGCCATGGGAGCCAGATGTGAATAGACATGGCCAAAGCTGCCCAGGGGCCTGGGGAGCTCTGGGCTGGCTCCTGGTCACTCTCCACACTCTTTCCCTGCCCTCAGCAACATCCCTGGGAGGGGTGGCTGCAGCAGCGCAGGGCCTCCGGGTTCTCTCCCTCAGACACAGAGGAAATCCTCTCTAAAACCCCGGCGAAAACTGCAGCAGGCAGTGACATAGGTATCCATCCCTCCCTCTGTCCCTCCTGCCCTCCTTCTGCTGGGACAGCTCCCAAATCCCAAGGGCAAACAGCCAGGCCCTCTCAGGACACACTGCAGCCTTGCTCTCCCCCTCTATCCTTTCCCCACCGTGGGCACCCCGTGCAGTCGCTGCCAGGTTTCAGGACATGTCTCCCACGGAGGGACCCCAGCAGGACTGCTCAGTACCTGAGTGCCCTGAGCCTGCTTGGGATAATACCTCTGGGCTGTGCCTGACTTGTCCAGGCTGTCCCCGCACTGCCAAACAGCAGAGAGTGCAGCTCAAGCCTCAGCCGGGCTCAGGCCCAGAGGCACAGCAATTACCTCCTGTGCCTGTGCCTGGCATCGCCTCTCTTCCTGCAGCAGAGGCTGGCATGGAATCACTGCTTCCTCTGGGAAATGCCGCCTTATGCCCAGCCTCTGCATCCACTTCTGGAGAAAGGAAGAGGGACAGCTGGATCAGGTGGAGCTGTTCCCCACTGGGGAGGTGGCGCCTTCAGGAGGGAATGATTGTCAAAGACATGGCTAAGAATCAGGAAATTCCTATAAACATTTTGGGAAGGCCAGGCCCCTCCCCTCTCCAAACTGGTGCCGTTTCTGTTCTACCCGGCGACTGGAAAATTTCAGGGGATCTCAGGCCTGTGGTGCAATTAGGTGGCCTGTCAGCTGATGCCAAATGCCTTCTTGCAGGGGCTGGGCAGAAGCTGCAGCCAGGCCAGGCTGGGAAACAGCCCTGCAAGACGTCAAAGCAGCAGCAGGGCAGTGAGGCTGCCATGGATCCCTTCCCACTGTGCCAGGCACGGCGTGTCCAGATGTGCAGCCAAAGCCCCTGGCTGCTGAGTCCCAGGGGAAGCATGAGGGAAATGCACCCACCTTCTCCTGCCTGCTGCATTTCCTTCAGCATTTGCCTCATGTTTTCGGATGCATCATGGGGTTTCTGGTGTCCTGTAGCTTGGTCCTTCCCCCTCGGAGGACCTTAGAGCAACAGAATTCCATTTCCCAGGAACAGATCCCACAAAAGTAGGGCTCAGCCTGTGGGGTCAGCAGGGACACACTACTCACCTCTGCGATGGTTGCCAGGCTTCTGTGTAGGAATCAGCAAAGGAGCTGGACAAGTCCTCCCTGCAGACACACCTGTAACTCAACAGCCACAGAAGCTTCTGCCATCTCTGCTGATCTGCACGGGCACCACTGAGCCACAGGAGGGGTGAGGGAATCACACAGGGCGAGGGCACACACGTGCATCGTTCTGTGCTGGCACCTGCAGTGCTGCCTCCCTGGCCCAGCTTTGGGATCTGAGCTGGCAGCTCTCCCAGGGGAAAGGCCTTGACCTACCCTCAGCATCTCCCAGAGCCTCAGTCCTGGACGTGGCTTGGGAAGCTGCACCACCTTCACCAGCAGGTTCAGCTGCAAAGAAAGGCAGGACAGAAGACCTGTAAATCCACCAACAGAAACACCAGCCAAACCTCACTAAAAAGTCACCACTACTTCTTGAAGTAAAATAGACTGATGCATGTTAATACCTAAGCTTGTAAGCTGTAAAACCCATTGTTATGAGAAGTAAAATATTTTATTTTAAACTGTATTATTCATGAGGTTGTTTTAGGTGAACTGAATATTTAAGGTGTGATATGCAAATGTATTTCAAAAAATAAAATATTTTAGTGCTTTTGTTATAACAGAGAAAAGAAATAGAAGTAAAAGCTAATGAAACACTGTAAAGAATATATTAGAACAATAATATGATTCGTGAAAAATCGGAAAAAAATTAAGTATATAAGATACAAACCAGATTTAAGTTCCAAGAAACACTAAAAGTAACATTAAATCAGATAGGATATAACAAAAGCCGTTAGATATTTAATAAGGATCAAATTAAAATAAAGGAAAACAGCCAAGTATAGCTGAAAGAAAGAGAAGTGTACAGACTAATTACAACTTTAGAGCTAAAACGTCAAAGAAACAAAACTATAACAATTAGAAATAAGCAGGTGCTATCCTAAATCCTGAAAAACAATTTAAAAGGCTCTTATAAATCTTATGAAGTAAATACTGAGAATGAGACGAATGACGTCAGTGACTAGATCCCAAGGTGTAAGCTCTGCTACCAAGAAGATACACATCTTGGCCCTTTGGCTGCAACCCAAAGGGGCTTTGAGAGAGCTAGAGTGTTAAAACTGCAGAGGGTTATTGTCACTGTATTAGTTATCCAAGCCCAAAAAGAATGAGCCATATGCACACTACCAAGTTAGTGTAGTACGCTATAATTTTAACAAATTCAGAAGGTGCACTATGAGTAGTAAAAGACTGCAATAAAGAAAATGTGAAATACAGCAAAAAGAATAAAATGGCAAAATTTGTAAGCAATATATTAAAACTTTTTGTTCTGCAAGAGCTAGAGAAGAAATAAATCCTGAGAGTAGAATAAAGCAAATTGCTCAAGAATTAGAAAACAAGAACATGAGACAGTTATAAAGACACATTTTAGCAGGCAACATAAGAAAACATGAAAAACTTATTTTACAAATATTACCAGCCTTAAACGACTATGGAGTCAAAATATATCTAAAGTACAATAAGCACATGCATTGATATAAAAAAATATAATTGACAATCCAAAGAAAAGAAATTAAAGATTTAGAATAATCTACCTTATGAGAAGAGCTGTTAATTTTATACCCTGACTAGTAGTATGAAAGTGTAGTTGTCAAGTTTTATAAATACTAAACATAAAATTAGAAAATAAGTAAGCTTTGTCAAAGTGTATCCTAAAAGTACAAATTTAATAAATTAATAGAGAAAGGGAGGGATTCTGATAGATTGTATGCACAAATTCATGCTGAGACTACAGTAATCTCGCCTAATGAAAATCCTAGCATAACAAAGGAGGGTTCAGGGCAATCAACATGCACCAAAATCCTAGCCTGAATATTCGTCCCCAGAAATGCTGATTCCAGAAGATTATTTCTCTGACCAAACCTCAGCAATGTGCATTCGATTTGCATCATCTATAAGATAAATGTGTGCCTCCTAGAATGCATATTCCAGGAGATTTTCCTCTAACAAAGTGAATTTTTTACCAGTTTTGGGGAAACTCTCAGCAAGAGCTGCAGCAAGAAAGGAAAAAATACATGAATATGCAAAAAGGATAAAAACAACCATAAGAAAGCAGAAAAACTGCTGCCCTCCACACCGCTTGGAGCTTGGAAATGGACAAAAAAGACTTTGAGAGAGCTGTCCCTTTGTGATGCACAGGGGAGACAAATGCCCCACCTGTCTCACCTGACGCTGTCAGCCTGCTTCAGGGCCAATCTGATATTTGCTTCTAGATTTTCTACGACTGAATTTTAATTATGGAATAAATTCTCCGTATTAATCAAAAAAAGCTAATTCATTTAAAACATCCGGGACTCCTGGAACCCTCATCAGGCAACCCAAAATATCCCTTTGTGCCTCTTCAGGTCCAGGCCCAGATGATCCCACAGAAGGAAATGTGCCCTCAGCCCAGGGATGCTCAGCATGGGCTCCCCCATCCCCTCGGGGCCCCGCCGCTGGGCACAGCAGCCCCTGCCTGGCTCCTGCCTGCCCACACCGTGGCCATCCACGGCTGCTCCTGGGCACGGAGCTCAGCCACTGCTGCTGCCGGGTGGGCTTTGCTGGTGCTACCACCAGGACAATCTGGTCACAGCTGCATCTCTCTACTGCAACAGAAGAGCTGATTTGGGAAGTGCTCTGCTGCCCCACTTCTTGAGCTCCACTAGCTGCCCACACCCACAGTGGCACTGGGCCGCCCCCAGAAAACTGTCGAATCTGGGCTGTGGCTGCAGGGCACAGCTGCTCTACAGCACAGGTGGACTGCCTTGGGGGTAGGACTGCCCTGAGGGTAGGGACAAGGAACAGGGTGAGGTCTGCTCTATGTTTTCCTAAGGTGATTACTCTACAGACCATCAGGGGCAGGCCAACACTGCATTAAAGGCATACACCAACTTACAAACAATGCAGGGTCCCAGGGCAGGATACAATCTTTAGCCAATTGGGAGAAACTGAGGGTGGAACACCAGGTGGGGAATACAAGCTTTAAACCAATTGGGGATTACAGGGGAGGGGACGAACTTAAACAAACCAATGGGATTCCGAAGGATACAAAATTGATAGGGAAGTTTCTAGAGCAAGGGGCAGGCTTGGAGAGGGACTGACATGCAATGGGAGGAGTGAAAAAAAGGGCAGGTCTTTGGAGAGATGGACAAGTGGGGCAAAACCAACATCACAGGGGGGAAAGGAGGAACCCATTGGTAATAAAATATGCTATAACAATAGAAAATAAGGGGAGGGGTATAAAACTGACTTCTAGGACTGAATTACAGTCAAAAATTTTGTTATATTTCTCCAATTACTGTATCATGAAAGAAAACCAAGCAAATTAAATGTTGCAGCAATTTTAATGAAGTAGCTGAAAAGTATATGAAATTGAATCCACTCAAAATATTGACAATATAATTTGGTTATAATAAGGGATAATTTGGTTCTTATAATAGCACATAAGGAAAAATAATCGTGCGGGGTACACGAGGGGTACGGAGGGCAGGGCTTGACCCCTGTCCCCTCACATACAAATTGCCAAGCCTAAAATTCTCCTTTTTACACTGTACATCATCACCATCTCCTCCCATTTTCAATTTGTCACACTTGTATCTCCACCTTCATTATCACTTTTACCACGCATGCTCCACCGTTTTTTTAGGTGGTTGCACTGTTCTTTGGGGTCATCTCTGATGAAGGCCTCTCCTCTTCCTCGATGTCCTTTGATTCACCTTTCGGATTACACATGCGCAACAAGCTGGTATAATGTAAGTCAAAGCTAATATCATACAAGCCAATACTATGTTCTAGCATCAAAGCAATAAATCTCCTATAATTAACATTTTCCTGGATGTCCAACCAAACTTTCCTCTCTTCCAACTAAATTCAGTAATACTTATCTCTTTCTTCTTCCTGTTCTGAACATCTGCAGGAGAAGGGGGGGAGCCCCTCCTCTCCCTTTCTTCCTTGGCATTACACCTTCTAACTGTTCTACTGTTTCCAAATATTAATTATTATATCAATATTGATTACTTTACAATTTTATCAGCAGGAATCACACCTATTTATTACAACATGAACTGCAATGGAGAAGCTCTGAGTCAAGGCTCGGATGAGCTCTTCAAATAATTTCCTGGCAGAAACAGATAGCCAAACTTGCCCTTATCACATGCAAACAGAGGGTTCCAAAAATAGCAACACCTTCCGAGGCCCTTCTGGGCATTGGGAACACGTGTTGTGGTGCCGGCTGCATCTGTGGGAGCAATGGGGAGCGTGAGCCCGTGCTGTGCTGCACTGCTGAGCTGGCAGCACGGTGGATACGGGCAGGACGTTCTCTGTTTCCCCCAGAGCTGGGGCCTGCAGGCACCTTGCCGGCCCTTGGCACAGGCTGTGCCAGCCAACAAAGCCCAGCAGGCCGGGAGGAGAGCCCAGGGGCAGCGCAGCTGCTTGGGCAGTGGCTGCTGCCAGGGACACGGGCCGAAGCCATCCCTGAGCAGCCACTGCCAGCCCTGGCCCTCCCTGCCCCGTGACAGCACCCCCAGCCCCAGGGGACAGGCTCAGGCCCTGTCAGGAGACACTGGAGCAATCACCTGCTGTGCCAGTGCCTGGAACTGCCTGTTCTCCTGCAGAAGAGGCTGCCACTTAGCCGCTGCTTCATCCTGGAACAGCCACCTTCTCTGTCAGCTTTTGGGTCATCGCTGGAGAAAGAAAAGGGACAGATGTATCAGATGGGACAGTTCCCCATGGGGAGGTGTCGTCTTCAGAAGCTAACACTGGTGAAAGTCATGGACAAGGATGAGGAAATCAGATGAGCTTTTGGGATTGGACAGGCCCCTCCCTTCTCCAAACCACCACCTCTCGTGATCTGCCTGGAGACTGGGAAATTGCAGGGTAACTCAGGGTGGACATGGCCCATGGTGCAGTTTGGGCTCCCTGGCAGGAGATGCCAAATGCCTTCCTGCAGAGGCTGGGCAGAAGCTGCAGCCAGGCCAGGCTGGGAAACAGCCCTGCAGGGCGTCAAAGCAGCAACAGCAGCAGCGGGGCAGCGAGGCTGCCATGGATCCCTTCCCGCTGTGCCGCGCACGGCGTGTCCAGATGTGCAGCCAGAGCCCCCAGCTGCTGAGTCCCAGGGGCAGCATGAGGGAAATGCACTCACCATGGCACCTCTCCAGATCACTCAGCATCTTGTGCAGAGATTTGGCTGCCTCCAGAGACTTGCTGTCTCCTGTGTCTTGGTTCTTCCATCTAGGGGGACCTTAATGGAAAGTGATTCAATTTCTCATTCAGGCCTGAGTGGCAGTGAGGGCACCTGGGTGACTGGTGCCCTCCAAGGCACTCCCTCAGCTCTGCCTCCCACTCAGGAGCACAGGTGGTTTCTCAGTGAGCTTTGCTGGGGTGGTATGTGCAAAGTGGTGAAGTATTGGTGGATCAGGCTCTGATGTTGTACAGTTCAAGAAGCTGATGACATAGAGAGCCTTGCAAAGTCTTTCAACTGGAGAAATGATTTTTGTTTCTCTCTATTGCAGATTGAGGACTCTTTTGAGGGTTTGATGCGTCCTTTCTAGGATGGATTGTCCTGTGGGGTTTGCAGGTATACCTGTCTTATGTTCTATTCCCCAGTCACTGAAGAACTCTTTCAACTTGTGAGAGGTATAGGCAGGTCCATTGTCTCTTTTGATCTCCTTTGGTACTCCCAGGGTAGCAAAGGCCAGGAAAAAATGTTTTATGGTGTGCTGCGCAGTTTTTCCTGGTTGTGTTGATCCAAGTACTCCTCCTGAAAATGTATCGACCGATACATGCAAGTATTTTGACTTTCCAAAAGGTGCAAAGTGGGTTACATCTGTCTGCCACAGCTGGCAGCTGTTTAAACCTGTTTAAACTCCCGTCCCCATAGATGGTATCTGGTAGTTTTGACAGTTCGGGCATGTGGCAACAATAGCTTCTGCTTGATCTTTTGAATGCTTGAACATTCTGATAAGGGCAGGCACATTTTGATGAAAAAACGCATGTGACAACTTTGCCTGGGCAAAGATGTTAGGGACATTAGCAGTCTCTATTGCCATGGCTAAGGTGTCTGCTTTCCTGTTCCCTTCTGTAATGAAACCTGGGAGGTCAGTGTGTGACCTCACGTGCATTATATGGTAAGGTTGTTTTCTGTGGGAAATTAAGCGTTTTAATGTAGAAACCAATTGGTATAACTTTGGATTGGAAACCTCTTTGAGAAGAGCATGTTCTGCTCTCATAGCTATGCCAGCAACATAAGCTGAATCTTATGTGACCAGATTAAAAGGTTCATTTTTGAATTTCTCAAAGGCTCTGATAACAGCTGCTAATTCTGCAATCTGTGGAGAGCGCTCCACTATTTCCATGTCAGATTCCCAGTTTTGGGTCTTAGGGTCTTTCCATGTCATTACTGACTTGTGGGATGACCCTGAGCCATCTGTAAAGATGGTTAGAGCTTTGAGAGGTGTTCTACTTTGGATTAATTTTGGGGTCAGATGAAAGGTTACATCACAATTAAAAAGCTTATGTTTTGGGATATGTACTGAAATTTGGCCTGTATAGCTGTCTAAGGCATACTGGAGATTTTCATTGGTCTGGAGCAAATGTTCCAGGTCCCCAGTGGTCACTGGCAAATATATGCATGTGAACTCACACCCTGCAAGGGAGTGGAGGCGAGTTCTAGCCTTTTTTATTAAATGTGCCATAATTTCTTGGAAGGTGGTAATTGTCTTTGTGGGTTGGTTATTTGTAAAGATCCATTCCAGTATTAGTAAAGGGTCTCGAAGTTGAGTGTCCCATTGGAAGATCAGTCCATAGAACCAAGGTGCTTTTCCCAGAATGACGAACTGGAAAGGCAGGCTGGGCTCGAAGCGATGGGCTTTGCGTGAAGACAGGGCTTCTTGGACCTTGGTGATGGCATTTCGGGCCTCTGGTGTTAGAGTGCATGGAGAGTCCAGATCCTCCTTGCCCCAAAGAAGGTTGAACAGTGGAGCGAGGTCCTCTGTTGTAATTCCTAGCAGTGGACATACCCAGCTGATGGATCCGCACAGACTGTGTAAGTCTCTCAGAGTTTTTGGGTTGTCTCGGATGGCGAGCTGCTGGGGTACGATGGTCCTTTCCCGGATCTGGAGTCCAAGGTAAGTCCATGGATTGGTGTACTGTATTTTGTCCTCACGGATCTCGAATCCTGCCTTTTCTATGGTTTCAATAGTCCTTTTAACTGCTTTGTCCAAGTACGTTTTTTCTGGTGCACAGACCAGGATATCGTCCATATAGTGATGGATGATTGCGTCTGGGAATAGGTTCCGAACAGGAGACAGGATGTGAGCAACATACCACTGGCATAGAGTGGGACTGCACTTGAGACCTATAGGAAGAAAAAGCCAATGATATCTTTTGAGTGGAGCCTCTCTGTTAAGAGAGGGGACGGAGAAGGCAAACCGTGGGGCGTCCTGGGGATGCAGCGGGATGCTGAAGAAACAGTCTTTAATATCAATGATAGCAAGTGTCCAGTCTCTAGGCAGCATCAATGGTGAGGGCAGGCCAGGCTGGAGGTGACCCATGTCCTCGATGACCTCGTTGATTTTGCAAAGATTGTGGAGGAGCCTCCACCTGTCCATTCCAGGCTTTTGTAGTACGAAGACTGGAGAATTCCAAGGGCTGGTGGTCTCTACGATGTGGCCTTTGGCGAGCTGTTCATCCACAAGGGCATGTAGTGCGCGCAGTTTGACTTTAGAGAGGGGCCACTGCTCGATCCAGATCGGGTTATGGCATTTCCAGGTGAGACGAGGAGTGTCTGGCAGTGCGCGCTCTTCAGTGGCCCCAGTTAGAAATCCGGACTGGGAATATACATAGGGAAGCACCCCACTGACATAAAATGTCCCGTCCGTACAAGGTGAGGGGGTCCCTTACCACGAATGGGCGGATGGTTGCCAACTTGCCTTCAGGCCCTTCGACAAGGATGTAGTTCTTGCTCCGCATGGAAACTGTAGCTCCACCGGTCCCTGTGATCATGCCTGCCACAGGTTGTAGTTCCCAGTGTGCTGGCCATTCAGAGCGGGCGATGATGGTCACGTCTGCACTGGTGTCCAGCATCCCTGGTAGGTGGATCTTTTCTCCTCTGCAGGTAACACTGCACTCGATGACAGGCTTACTCGGTCCCACAGCTTGTGTCCACATTGCTGTGGGGTTGAGAGGAAGCTGTTCCCTGTGATTCTTAGGGAGTAAAAAGGCTTGTGCAAACGGAGTACCCTTTGGAAGAAAAAATGGTAAGTCTGTGCAGCACATCTGGACAGAGATTTCTTGTCCCGAGTACACTGTTTGTACTTCTGGAACAACAAATACTTCCTTTGGGCTACGGAGATTATCACCTATAATTAGGATGTTAGAAGGACCACCTTTTGGCCCACGTTTGCCTGTGGGAACACGATAAACCTTGTCATTTTTAAAGTCAATGGACATAGCAGTTACCAGTAGCTGGCGGGTTCCCCTCGGTATTGCTCTGTGTGTTGGGTCCTCCTCATGTGGTCTGGAATCTCCTGGGATGGTGCGTGACTGGCTGTGGATGGCCTTTGATTTGGTGTCCTTGCCTGGGGCCCCACCACGCTCCACTGGAAGTTTCCCGGACGCGGCTGATAGTACTGCTGATTCTGGGACCTTTGGTAGAAATTGCGAGGGTACCTGGGAGGTGACCTCTCTGGACAGTCCTTTATAAAATGTCCAAAGTCTCTGCAGTGGTAGCAGCGGACCTGGTCTTTAGAAGCTATTGCTGCATATGCACCAGAAACTCCTTCTGCAACACCCTTAGTAACTGCTTGGGCCACTGTATCTTCAGTGGACAGGTGGCGTGTGCAGCTTTCCAGCATTTGCTCTATGGTAGGTTCTGTGTCTAAGGGTAAGACTCTCAGAATTGCTTTACATTTTTCTTTTGAATTACTCATGGCAAGCTTACACAACAGTTCTTTCCTTGCCTCTGTGCTCTCTATCTGTTTTTCCAGAGCATCCTTAATTCTATCTACAAATTTGATAAAGCTTTCATCTATTCCTTGTTTAATACTAGAAAAGTGTTGGGTAGAAATAGAGTCATCAGGGGTAAGAAGTAAGGAGGTTTCTGCTGCAATAACCATGTCTTGTAGTGTTGTCTTAGGTAAGGTATCAGCTTGGTGAGAGGGTTTCTGCAAATCCCCTTCACCAGCCAGCTGTTCGACTGTAAAGTTTGACTTATCAGCATCAGCAGCATAGTTATCTGATAATGTTTTTAATTGCTTTTTCCAATGCCTTTCCCAAAGCATGTACTCGGCAGGAGAAAGGAGGCACTGGGCAATATTTTTAATATCGCGGGGTACCAGAACATGTGCTGAGAACGTAGATTCTAGGGAATTTCTAAAAATATGTGAACTTCTACCATGTTCTTTTGTACAAGTTCTTTATTTGTAATAGGTTCCCATGTCTTTCTAGCAGTAGCACCGCCCTTTTTTCCTTTTTATAATCTACTGGAAAGGCAGTAATTCTCTGAGCCAAAACGGAAACAGGCGCAGTTGCGCTCGGAGATAACGCAGAGCAAGGTCGCTCGCAGGATGCCGTGGCTGCACAGTGGAATTCACGTCCAAGGGGGAGGGGGGGACACAGGCAGGAGCCTCGGGCACGGCAGGGGTGGGGGAGGCGGCACAAGGGGAGGGGGGACGGCAGGACACTAGGAACCAGGGGAAGAGTGGAGGGTGAAGGAATGTTATCAGCGCGATTAGCATTTGAAGGAAAGGGTTCTGGTGAAACAAATAAGTTAGCACTTTGTTCATAAAAGGTTTGCACTGAAGTTACAGGTTTTTTGTTAGTTTTTTCTATGGCTTTGGTTATAATGTGAAATATAGGGATAAACTGAGTTACAGAAAAATCTTGGTTAGTGTGAAACTTATATATCGTGGTCCCAATTCTATCCCAATAGGAGTCTAAAGTGGTAGTGTATGTGTTAGTATCCGGAAAGTGGGAAAGAATCCATTTTATAAATTTTTTCAGGTTAGTTTTTGAAAGGTTACCTTTAGAAAAAGAAAAGTTGTTAGAAGATAGGATTTCTAGGATTAGTAAATATAAATCTCTCTCATTCTGGGATTGTTTTAACATACTGAGCTTCGATCCCATGTTCCCGTTCCCTGCCAGCAGAAAAAAAGAGAAGAAAAAAAAAAAAAAAAAAAAGGACCCAAGGAAAAAGTTTTTTGCGTGCAAGAAAGGCTGTTTTAAAATTTACACTTCTTCAGCCAGATGTGGGTCAAAGGTCTGCCAGCAGGTAGTCTGCTGAATCAGTCTCCTCGAGCACTTTTTGTGCCCAGATGTCAGCGGTTTGAGGGTCGACTGACAGCCTTTCAGAAGAGTCCTGCTAAAACGGAGGGCTTCTTCTTCCAGGACGTCTGGTGAGCAAAGGCAGTGACAATTTCAAGAAGAAATGCTGCTCCTCTGAAATGCCAGGTCCAGCACTCAGTTCGGGTGACAGTTTATCAGGGCAGTTTCCCGCCAGGCTGATGCCCAGCAGGGTGCCGGAGCCAGGATAACTCAGTGGAGGCTCAAGCAGCCTAGGCAAGCTATAGTGATTTTCAGCTCTTGATGATTATCAGCTCAGTGATTTCAGCTCGTGGCTTGCTAGGTGCTGCAGCAGCAGACGCAGGGAGAGAGAGGAGAAGGCCGTGTGGGGTTCCACAGGATTCTTTATGCAGGTGTACCACGAAGGTTCCCAGTGACAGCTCTTCTGCCGAACCGGGCAGAATCAGGGGTTTTTATACCCTACAGGGGTTTTGAAAACTGTCCAAGAGAAAGGGTCAGGGGAAAGTGAACTATGGGCTTACAGAGAGATAAGCAGGGTCGGAAAGGCGGAAGAGAGGGGCTGCTAGGGTCCAGTCATGCTGACCTGGCATTTCCTAGCTCAGGCGTCTGACCGCCAAGGAGGCCGTGCAGGCCCTGGGCCTGCTACACTGACCCACAGGGTGTCAGGTCCTGCTCTGACCCTGGCTGTGGGTTTTGGGGTTTTTTCGTTTGTACTGTTGCATTTGTATTTTCAGTTTTCCTAGTAAAGAACTGTTATTCCTATTCCCATATCTTTAACTGAGAACTTTTTAATTTCAAAATTATAGCAATTTGAAGGGAGGGGGTTGACATTGTCCATTTCATGGAAGGCTCCTGCCTTCCTTAGCAAAAGCTGTCTTTTCCCACCAAGACACCTCCAATGCTCTTACAGAGAAAAAGAATATGGACACTTTATTAAGTAATCAATTTCTAAGCCACCTCCAATCTAGTATAGAAAACAAAGCCAACTCATATTTGGCAAGAACAATTCATGTCAAACCAATCCAGTTTCCTTTTCTGACAGGGCAAATGGCTCAATGGGTGAAAGAAGCAGTAGATGTGACATTTTTACTGTAGTAATATTTTAATGTATGGTATTTTTAGGAACAACACTTTAAAATCATAGGATTCCATTAGAACATGGAAGATATCACCTTGTGCTGCAGCAGAACTTACAGCGGGGGAAAAAGGGAGTTTAGGGAATAGTGACCAATGATTTGTCCTGTGAGAATAAATCCCTGGGCACTGCATAAATATGGGACTTGCCTGACTTCCTAAACTCTCCTGTCATCAGGCACTGGCAATTACACACTCTTGATACAACACCAATGGTAAGTATACAATTTCTTGTGATGTCTTTTTGCCCTGAAATGAACTGAACTCAAGCTTTTCAGGAAGGAATTTATTGAAATGTACCTTTAAAGTTGAGCTGACTCACTAACTTGACAGGGATTAAAAAGTAAAAGCTGAAAGATAGTCCAGACACAAACCTGGCACACGCATCAGAGTAGGAAGATCAGGATGGGCACCTGAAGAATAGGACTATGAACTATTTGGTCAACTAGGCTGGTTTAGGAACCCAGTGATGTGACAGGGGCAGTTCAAACCCTGGCACAGGAATCTGTGCTCTCAGAAGAAGTTCATGTTTAAGTCATACAGATTGCAGGAATATGAATCTGGAATATGAAATCAGGAATAGGTGATTATAATTACACACTCCAATTCAGGACAACATTTAATCACTTGCAGGTACTTAAACACTTTCTTGACTAAATGCAAACTGTTGTTTCCTGCATTAGGGATTATAACTTAAGGTCATGGCTGGGATTTCAGATCTAAGTGATAGCAAGTAGGTCTCAGATGAAGGTCTAGAAGAGGGATTTAGATGCTAAAAGAGCTTTTAAAATCTGAGCCTAAAAGAAGAAAGCATTTCCTTGATAAATATGAAACTATAAACATGAGCAGTGTGTAAAGCTTACAGGTTGGACTCTTTCTTGAATATGATCCTCTCTGGAAGAAAGTGGACTTTAGCTGGAGGAAACCTGTGGCTCACCAAGCCAGTTAAGGTGAATTCTCAGGAGAGATATCTCCAATTGGCAGTGCTTCCTGCAGAACACCCAAATCCCCCCCATTCCTCTCCAGCCCTACCTTGCAGCATTAGTTCTGGCCAAATCCAGACCCTGCTCACAAACTCTGTGTGGTACCTGGCAAGGGGGAAAACTGTTCACTGGAGTGGTGACTGAAACGCAGCCAGACTTCAACAGGGCGGGTAACAGCAACTGAAACCCAGCCAGACTTAAGCAACAGGACAAGTGACACTTTTGTCAAGTGACAGAACCCTGTGTGTTCCCAGCTGTCCCTCCCTCTCCCCGCCTCAGCCAACCCATCTCTTCCCCTCAACAAAAGCAACAAGAGCAGTGGACTATTACATTTGTGACCAACTTTCTGACTTCTGCAAGCATTTATTTATGCTGTGGCAAAAGTGGGGTTTAGTTGGCTAGTGGTTTTTCTTTCAGATTCCCACTCTATTTTCTTGTGGGTTTAGGAACGTTTCAGCTTCTCTCCTCTATCACCTGTTCTGTCAGTGAAGAAGCAATGAAGTCACAGCAATTTCAACCCACTGGCCAGAAGTTGTCCTTGTGTGCTTTTCCCCAATTCCTAGGACAAGCTGAAGAGCTTTTATATGAAATGGAGACTCAGCCATCTGATTACAGCTGGCTTGGGATGGGACCTAAGGACCAGGAAAGGCAGCAAAAAAAGTAAGTGTGCTGGAAATGGTTTCTGAAGGACTGTAAGCAATTTGTTTTGAGGCTTTCTTGAAGCATTACCATGCTGAGTTCTGTCGTTGTGTGTCTGAAGAGTAACTTCAGCTCTCTGTAGATCTGCACCCTGACTTTTGCCTGGAAGACTCCCACATCTCCTAAAGACCCCTACCAAGAAAATGCATGAGCAGCTTCTCATTTCCCTCTGGCCAGATTTCACAAGGTGTTTTGGAGACATCTAATAAGCCCCAGCCAGAGATTCTCAAACTCACTTGTGCCCCAAGCCAGTGATTTTATAGGCACTTTTTGTCAGACTCCAACCTACCTGTAGTGCTGCAGTTGTGATTCCAGCTGCTGGATGTGTATTTGCAGATGTGGCACCTCCTTAGCTCTCACTTCCAGCTCCTTCACTTTGCCAAGACTGTTCAGGACAGCCTGTCTGGCCTCTTCCACCTTCCTCCTCATCTCTGCCTGCTCCCTCTTCAGGTGACGGTTGCAATCTTCCAGGCTGACCAGAGCTTCCTGAGAGCTCTCCAGCTCCTTCTCCAGCTCCTGACTGAACAGGATGGCTTCTTCAACCTCCCCATCCCCGGAGCTCCGGATGAGCTCCATCTCCTCCAGGACACTTTGGAGATACTTGGACTGGGAGTGCTTCTGTGTTAACGCTCTCTTCCTCCCTGTGAAGCAGGATCCTTCTTCTCTATGGCTGGCACGGCTCTTCCGCAGTCCCACCTGTAATGACCAGGAGCACAAAGCAGGGAGAAATTGATGGGGTTTACTGAAGACTGAAAGTGGCTGGACTGTGCTTTGTTTTTGTTTTTGTTTTTTTTTAGGTTTTTTTTTTTTAATCACATAGAGTTGATCAGCAACTAAAGCTACTTGACCTCTGCCAGATACAGAGACAAGAAAACAATCTCTGGAAAGTATTTTTTAATACCTAGCTATGCATTTAATTTTCAAACTACACACTATCATGTTATTGCACATGTTTCTGTATAGCTTTAATGTCATTACTGTGGTCTCTAATCAGGAGTTAAGTAGTCTTCTGAAAAAGATATTTCCAATGAACTTGTGTTCATGAGAAAGGAGCAGGGAGCAGCTGGGAGTGTTCTGGAGCTCTCCTCTTTGTCGTTTTCATTGTTCCTGGGACCTCTGACTGGTGACTTGGTGATGGAGAAGGAAGACTCGCTCACCATATGATGATCGACAAGTCTCATCTTTATTCCCGAATCACCGATTATTATACACCCTTTAATTAGCTCATGCATAGTGCAAAATCCCAGCTCACCATTGGCTAACTAGCTATCAGCTAACTACGCACTGTTTTTGGTATAACTATCACCACTTTCCCAGGCTATCCCACTCCACCACCTGTGTCTGTGCATTACTTCATCCGTGGGCCAAGGACACAGTTTAATTAGAATGGCAACTCCCCTAATTTTCTATCTTGGTCAAATTAATCTCACTGTGAGCTTTAGCTCGGAGCCAGCTTGTTACAAAGCTCTCAACATTTCCCCCGTTTTCTTTTTGGGCTAGAAGTGTTGTTTTCCAAGCCTTTTCTATCGTCTGACTCACCATTCTTTGTATGCAATTAAGCAAGCATGGTAATACAAGCATTAACAATACTATCACACCTAATATCCCTATAGCATACATGATCATTGTTCTCAGCCAAGGGCCCAGTCCCAGGCTCTTTAACCATCCTTCTGATCCCAATCCATCATCCTCTTTCAGGGCATGTAACCCTTTCTGGAGCTCTTTAATTTTTGCATGTATTGATACAGAATGATCCAATAAATTCATACAACACATGCCCTCAAATTCCTCACAACCATGGCCTTGAGCTAATAATAAGAAATCGATTGCTGCTCTATTTTGCAATACTGCGTGATTTACACTTTGTACATCTTGAGACAGCATGTCCAATACCTGGGAGGTGGCGTTCAGCTCGTCTTTGGCCCAGCAGCCTAATTGCTTGGCCAAATTCATGGCCTTATTCGCTGCCCCTCCAGGTAAAAGTGTGGCTACTACTACCTGTTTCAGCTCGCTCCAGAATGTGGGTTGCCCTATTTGGCAGTCCCTCTGGAGCGAAAAGAACAGGACTTAAGTTGCTTGATGCAGTCGTCTAGTGCCTCCTCAACTCCACAGTCTTTTTTAATCAGTCCAACAATGGATGTCTGTGTGAGGGCCACAAGCTTTCGACAGCGCGAAGCTATTATGTGAGTACGTACTTGCTTTTCTACTCGCTCACACAAGGTCTTAAGTTGCCAAGTAACATATGCCAAAATAATTTGCTCCGGGGCTTCATATAAGCCTAACGATCCTCCCAAATCAAGCCCTGTAAAATCCCTTAGTGCTCGCTGCCACGAGTTCTGCAAGTTCCAGGAGAATCGGCAGCTTGGGCACCAGTTCTGCCGAACGGTCGATTGCTCCAACCAAAACACCTTATTACAGCCTCCACAGTCTAGAGCGATCCATGCAGCACATTTATTGTCCCCACAGTCCAAGCATGGCTGTGATTGAGGGGCTTTTACTTCTACCGTAAGGTCCTGACACCACTCGATCCAATCGTCAGGAAGATGAATGCAGGCACGTCGCGTGTCGTTAGAGTAGGGCTTAAGGCGTTGCAAATAGGGTCGCAATATCAGCGTCAGTTTGTTGTGCACCCTCTCTTTGTCCTCCGGTGACAAGGCCGCGACAGTCCTCAGCATCTGGTACAGCTCGAGTCCACTTCGCGGGGATCCACAAGGGTCCTGTTGGAGAGGAAACACAAAGATATCCCCTCCCCCAGTATAGTACCCTGGCAGCTACTCCTGCTACATAAAGGGAGTCAGTCACAATATTCAAAGGACCTTTTAAATTCATCATTGCCCATACTACAGCTAAAAGTTCCAATGTCTGTAGACTGTCCCTGGCATCTGCATCTAACAAATGTTGTCACCACTGTCTTTGCTGTTTCCATGTCACGGCTGCTCTCCTGGACTTTTTACCAGCGTCCGTAAAGGCCGTGATAGCCCCCCTTAATGGTGACAGACTCCGAATGGGCTTTGTTATCCAGTCCCATTCTGTCATCCACTGGAGGGGACTAGGATGCATTTTCCCAGTCTCCACGACAGCTCCAGCTCCTAAAAGGGCTTCCTGGAGCTCCCCAGAGTTCACCAAATACCAGTCAAGCGTGTCCTTTTTAATGGGCAATCGTATTGTGGAAGGCTCTGCTCCTGTAACTTGGATTGCCCTAAAACGTCCTTTCTTTATGAGGGATGCAATCATTTCAATTTTCAGTCTCACAGTTTTCTGTTGCTGTAGCGGTGGAGAGAGCCACTCCAATACCCTGAGCTCCCCCGTTTTCTTTTCAAGCTGAGACAGGGCACCTGTTAAAACACAAACAAATCCCACATCCCTGCAGGACTGAAGAATCTTCTCAAAATCTTGGAGGTGAAAAATGGGTCCTGGTTTCATTTTGCAATGTTACATAAAGAAATGTTAAAATAAAAGTAATTAGGAATTAATTTAGATAATACACACAGTCAACAACACATACAAAATAAAAAAATTACTAAACACTGTAACACTGAACTCATCCCAGAGTCTGCGACAGCTGACAAACTTTAAAATGACAGAGAATTGGAGAAACCATGTCCGGATTCATGTTTCTCCAAATCACCTCTGAAAATGGCTCAGCTGTCATAGATGGTCAAATTGCCAAGTCAAAAGGACTTGAATACTTTTTGATGCAGAAAACATCTGGGTTGATTGTCAGTCACTCCATCCAAATAGAGCTAGAGCTTGGCCAGAGCCCAAACTCTAATTGGTGAGTGTCACTTAACACATTTTTTAAACAGGGCTTTTAAAAACAACTGTTATAAACAAGAAACCTTAGGGTTACAAACCAATCAAACCAGCAAATAATTGAATCCTTCTGAAGTTTCTGTCAAGACAGAGATTTTCCAGACACAGCAAACTTCTTGAATTCTCTGCTGGAGTATTCCTGTAATAATAATTAAAAGAACTACAAAACTGGCAATTTGGATAAAAACCCTCAGAAACATCAAAATAGTTAGGAAATAAAAAGACAGGATCCTGAAGAGACACGTGTCTTGTAGGTGATCACACAAAAAAATAGAAAAACACATGAAAGCTGGCTGTAAATACTGCAACAATATCTTAATAATAATTCTTATCACAAAAATCTGAAAACTCCTTAACAAGAAGTGCTTGAAGGGGTTAAGACAACCTTCCCAAAGTATTCATCTAGTATTAACAACAGTCACTATCTATCAGCATTACTTACAAAAACTAAAAATAACAAAGATTATAAACTTAATATCAATAATTCTTAAAACTTTGAATCTTGGATAGATATTTTAAAACAAAACTGAAAAAGATGACAGATAATCTTAAACACAAATAATTTCACTTAAATTAAGGATAGTCAAAATAATTAGCACATTTACATCCATTTATCTAGTGCCATCTCTTAATGAATAGAAGAAAGCAAAGACTATAAAGCCCATAGTATACAGAAATATTACAGTTTAAATCTTCTCATATGTAGTCCAAACAGAAACTAGGAAGTTTACTTAGACTCTGCCCCCCTAAAAGGTTGTTCTCGCCTCAGGCAAGGGAAAGGTAATAAAGTCATCAAACTTAAAGCCATCAAACCCAAATACTCAATCACTTTTAGAAAAGCAAACACATTTACAAAAAAACTGGTAAACAAACTGTAAAGCCTGTGGAACAGTTGGGTGAAATGCCCCATATAACATCTGGATGAAGCACTGTGTGAATTTTCAGAAGTTTTCTATCCTGATCTCGAAGGAAAAAATTCCTGACCTGTTTTTTCTTAGACACTTGTTTGAATTGCTGCGATGGGCTGTCTGCTGTGGTTGCTAGGCAGCTGTGACAGGGCGGTGCTTTGAGGAATGTCTGCCCGCGCCCGTCTCCTGCCTGCTCCGGCAGAGCCTCAGTCTGCGCTATCCTGGGGGTGAGGAAAGGAATGCCCTCGCCCGAACCCGCGCAGCCCCGATCTCCTTTGGGCTCCGCTCTGCTTGGATTTCCGCTCGGGCTGGTTCCCGCTGGCTCTGCGCCAGCACCCGCAGCCAGCGGGAGCACGTCCCACACCGCTGGTGCTTTTGTGCGCTTGCAAAAAGTGAAAAAGCTCTCCTAGCTCCAGCTTTCGGGTTTTGCGTTACTGGTGCGCGTCCGCTGCCGCTACCATTGGCACTGCGCTTATCGCTGCCGCGTCTCGCTTTGGCCGGCTTGGCCCTGGCCGGCACTTCCCTCACAATCTGTGCGCTTTCCCCACGGACAGCTGCCGTGCGAGTTTTTGTCACTGTGCGCGTCACTGGACCCGCGGTGCGCGTAACCGCCGCCGGCACCGAGCACGCCGCCTCTGCAGCGCTCGGTCCGCTCTGCCACCGCACTGCTGGGACCGCCGCTACCATACGCGTTTTCACCGCCGCGTCTGCCCCGGGCTCTCCCGCGGCGCGCGTAACCCCCCTCCTGGTCCCAAACTTACGCCACTCTGTTAACTCATGTAGTGCACAAGGATCTTGAGAAACTCCTTGTGCACAACCGGAAGCTGACAACTGTGGGAGCTCTTTCTGCAAGTCTATGTCCCTAATCTGCTGCTTTTTTAAAAAGCAAATAAATAAATCATATGCTGCTTGCCTGTCCATTTCTAATCAGCGCTGTTGCAAGGCTTACAGGCTTCGGAAGCACGTAGGCTGAGACTGTCTGTACAGCTCCCAGGGCCGCGAACTCGCAGTGGTTCGTTTGCTGTCCCCCTCCTTGCTTCAGAAGGACCCGCTCCTAGTTCCCCATCCGTGGCAGCCGTGTCCGTCCGTAGTCGTCTTACGGGCCAACGTCGGGGTCAGGCATTTGATGGAGAAGGAAGACTCGCTCACCATATGATGATCGACAAGTCTTGTCTTTATTCCCGAATCACCGATTATTATACACCCTTTAATTAGCTCATGCATAGTGCAAAATCCCAGCTCACCATTGGCTAACTAGCTATCAGCTAACTACGTGCTGGTTTTGGTATAACTATCACCACTTTCCCAGGCTATCCCGCTCCACCACCTGTGTCTGTGCATTACTTCATCCGTGGGCCAAGGACACAGTTTAATTAGAATGGCAACTCCCCTCATTTTCTATCTTGGTCAAATTAATCTCACTGTGAGCTTTAGCTCGGAGCCAGCTTGTTACAAAGCTCTCAACAACTTGGTGTTTGCTGCTGATTTCCTTTCCTATTTTCAGATGAAAATGGTAGAAGTGCCGACCTGCCTTGCTGGACATTGTGAAGACAACAGTCATCTACTGCAAGTGGAAGTGTCACAGGTGGAGCAGAGTTCTGTGAGTGCTGTGTTAGTACCAAATCACACCTGGCCAGACCTGCCAGAACAATGGCTCCATGCTGCCCTTCCCTGCTCTGCCTGTTCCACGCTATTTCATGCCAGCGGAATGTAACTGCTGTTAAGTGTGTATGTGTGTCAGTCGTGCCAGAACAGCAGAACCAGCAGAAACCAGCCCTGGAATAATGGGGCTCTGCAGAGGAGCCCCAGACTATTCATCAGCCTACCTGCAGAACTGGCTCCAACTCTGGACTCTCGTGACCACACTCTGAAGAAAACAGCCTTCTAGTATTTCTCATAGGCACTTCTGGCTGAGACACTGCTTGTGCTTGTGCAGGTAGCAATCCAAAAGTTCTTTCTCGCTTCAGGAAAAACCCTGCAGCGGTGCACACCCAGCATATGGTATCGGCACATCCTGACTGCACGTGTAGTAGAAGAAGCAGCAGCATTGTACGCGTGGGTCTGTAAAGCTGAACTCCCCTACACTTCTAACAGAGTGCTCATCACAACAATATTTAATGGTACGCCGGTGCCATACATTTCTCCTTAAAGCCTCCCCGTAACTAAACTTTGCTGAAAAGTTACTGCCGAGGATGAACGAGCAACTTGGGTCTCAGTCTGGCAGTGGAGGGGTTATAAACGCTGACCCTCCGAGAGCAGCATCTCTCCTGAAGCCCTCAGGGCCAGCCGAGCCGGCCCGGGAGGCCAGTGCAGAAGCAGCCCAGACTCACCTGCAGTGCCAGGCACCACGCATCACTGCTCTGCAGGGCGGCGCGCATGTCCTCCACCAGCTCCCGCAGGCTGCCGTTCTCCTCCTCCAGCTTGGCGAGGCGGTCCTTGGCCTGTGTTGTATTGTGCTTTTTGTTTTATTAGTAGGTTTATGGTTTGATTTGTGGTTTGGTGGTTTTCCTTGGTGCTGTTTTCCTTTGTCTCCACCTTTTCCCAGTTACTTTGTCGGCTAGATTCTAGTTTCTATTTCTCCAAACTTTAGCTGTTTTTTGAAACCGTTTTTCCTCCCTTGGAAGTTTATTGGTTCACTATTGTTATCCCCGCCTAGGTTTTTACTCCCAACTCTCCTGATTTGTTGAAAGTTACACCTTTCCCTGACCTTCCCCCACATATAAGTCTTTGTTTGCCCCTTGATCGGGGTCCCAGGAGAGGAAAAGGGGAAGTTTACCATCAAATAAAGTTTCCCTGGGACCCGTGTGTGCTGCCTGTGTTTCATATTGCGCCGAAACAATTGACAGCTAGGATTCAATGGAGTTCCAGGGGGAACCTGCTGATCCCCCCTCTCTTGTCGGGGAAAGACAACCGGCAGGCCTGCTCCAGCGCCACGATCTCCTCGTAGCACTCTCGGGAGCAGGGCCCCGGCGGCCGCCGCTCGGCGCTGCCCGCGGCTCCGCTGCCGGCGGGGTCAGCGCGGCGGCGGCGGGGGCTGCGCAGGCGGATCTGGGTCTCGATGTGCTCGCTCTCCCGGCCCAGCGGCAGCTGAAGTGGCCGCAGAGCCGCGCGTGGAACTGGCGGAAGGTGAGCTCAGCCGAGAGCCCGTCCCACAGCCCCGCGCGCTCCTCGGGCTCCGCCGCCTCCTCCAGCCCCAGCACCTGGCACAGCGTGCGGAAGTCCTCGCCGGGGATGCGGCCCGCCCCGGCGCAGTCCAGGTGGTGGAAGATCTCCTGCAGGTACTGGTCCAGGCCAGTGGCCAGCATGACGATCTCGTTCTCCACGCCGCGGTCCAGCCCGTAGTGGTAGGCGAGGGCGCTGACCAGCCACTGCGTGCGCCGGGCCGGCCACCCGTAGGGGTCCCAGCCCTCAGGCGGCTCCATCACGCCCACCCGGCCCGCGGCGCTGCCCGAGCATCCCGAGCGCCTGGCTCGCCCCGCAGCCAAGCCGCGTCCGCCTTTGTCCGGCACAAAAAGGGATTCCGGCACAGCGGCCAGGTGCCACCCTGCTCCGCTTGTCTGCCAAGCCTGCGCCCCAAGTGTGCTGCTCCTTTCTTAACTCATTTCTTCCATTCTGCTTTCTCTTTAACACAAGCGGCACAACAACATCGCACAATCTGCTTTGACAAGCAGCGCTCGTGAACGAGTGAGTGGTGCTTGCACTAAATTAAAAGCCCAACGTGCGTGAAAGCTGAGCTTCTGTTCGCTCAGACCTCCTCACCTGTGTAGATGACGTGACTTTATGGTGTTGCTGTGTGGGTTTTAAGAGGTCTGGGATAGAGGTGAGGAAGCGTTAAACTCCTTCAAAGGAGCTGCCCAAAGCACTGCCTTCAGTCCCTCTTTGCCTGGGGAGTAGGACCGGCGCTGTTGAACGCAGGCAGCAGCACGAGCAGGGCTCCTGTAACAGCAGGGACATGCCACGAGCCAGCAGGGACCGTGGCACCAGAGGGGACCGTGGCACCAGAGGGGACCGTGGCACCAGCCGTGCCCAAGGTCTGAACAGGGTGGCAAAGTCAGGTGCTGCTAACAGGCTGCATTAACAGCCCAGGCAAGGCGTGGTGAGCATCCACCAGTAGTTTGGGAGCCATCCAAGGAGTCCTGTCAAGAGCAAATTGTTCTAATATTCTCTAGGACAAAAAAGGAGCAAACCAATCTGGCTGATATGTGAGGAAAGAGAATTCAAGTTCATTAAAAGCACTGCTCAGTTCAGGGCTGACTTTCTTTTGAGTGAACTGATGCTAAGAAATATTTTCTCACATATGGTGGGGCTTCTATGCCAACATGCTTTGATGAGAAATTTCTGACCACATTTCTTTTGTTCTTTAAGATAAGTCAAGAACCTGTGTAGCTTTGTTGAGGAATGGAGAACTGTTTGTAGCTCAGGAAGAGCCTAACATTATAGCACAGGAGGAAGGTAAGGCAAAGGTTTAGAAGCTTTCCCCTCCTGGAGGGACACACTTTGAGAGGAGTCTGTGAGGAGAAGTCCTCTCAGCCACTGCCAGGGCTGTCTGCCTCCTCTGCAGGCTCAGGATTCTGGGAGTTCCACGAGCCTCAGCTGCCAGTGAATTTTCCTCTGAATATTTCTTGTTGTGCAGTACACAGGGAGTGTACTATATTTTGTGTTAGATTTCCTTCTGGGCTTTGAGTTGAATCTCACTAATTGTGCTGATTTTTACATCCAGATGAACTTTCTATGGATAGGAAGGAAAAGGAAAGAAGTACCATGGAAAATTAATTGCTCAAAATGTGAGTGGCCCAACCACATTAAAAAGTAAGTCTGAACTGAAGTATTTTTCATTTTTTTTCCCCGGTAGGAGGGGCAAAACATGCAGTGCAAATAAAGTCTATAAGAGATGCAACAAGCTGCCAAGTGTATGACAATCAAATTGGCAAACGAGGAGACAGGGTATGGGAAGAATCTTCAGCCCTTCCTGTTGAAGATCCAAGAGTATGAAAACTGACTCTGGTTGTTGCTCATAGGTAACATGTGTTATTTGTAAAGGAGAGCAGGTGCCCCAAGCTGTTGGTGGCCCACGCCCTGCCATGGCTGGCCCAGTTCCAGTCCTAGCTGGACCAGGGCGGTGGGCTGGGGAGGGGAGGAGGTGGGGGGATCTCGGGAGGCTTCCGCTTCACGGCCGGGATGGGGGGCCGTGGGGGAGGCACGGAGGGCTGGTAGTCTGCTTTCTTGGGCAGCTGCGGCTGCTGCTGCTGAGGCCATGTCTGAGAGCTGCCAAACTCGAAGCTCTCTGGGCTCCCTGGGGGCCAGGGAGAGTCACGCCTTCTCGGCCGGGATGCTGGAGCTGCGGCAGCGCGACTGCAGAGAGAGGAGGAGGAGGCTGAGGACCCAGCTGCCAGTGGCACACAGGGACCCTCCTGCACAGCAGGGCCCAGAGCTGGCAAGGCTCCCCAGCACGGCTGGAGCTGCTGTCACAGCTGGGCCCAGCTGGACAGCTGCCCCTCAAGGCCCTGGCCAGCAGGGCACGGCTCTGGGCAGGGTCCCTGGCCAGGAGCGGGCCCCAGAGCGCCTCTGCCTTTCAAGGGCAACCTCGGCCCTGCTCTTTCTCCTCCCCACCTCCCTCTGCCTCTGCCCCGTGCCCCTGGGGCTGCTCTTGGCCAGGCAGCCTCAGTGGGAGCCAGCACTGGCTGCTGCCCCAGCGGGGCCCCCCAGGACAAGGCCCAGCAATAGAGAGGCCAATGGAAGCACTGGGCAGCAGCAGAACCCTCAGCAGAGTTATTTGGACAATCATGGACTGGCCATAGCTCCACTGCAGCCTCTCTGGGAATGTTCCTTCACTATGAGCAGCATTTAAAGAAGCTGGAGGGGAGAGATCAGCAACAACTTACTGTTTCTTTTCCTTCCACCACCGGAACCCAGCATAGCACAGCACCATGGAAAGTGGCACTGTGAACAGTGTCACCACCGTGCCTATCATGCAGGACCTGCGCACGTCCTGAGGGCAGACAATTCTTCGGTTGTTCGGTGGATCCGGGGCATTTGTGTCTGACTTGCCAAGAACTTCTGTGGGAGCAATGGGGAGCGTGAGCCCGTGCTGTGCTGCACTGCTGAGCTGGCAGCACGGTGGATACGGGCAGGACGTTCTCTGTTTCCCCCAGAGCTGGGGCCTGCAGGCACCTTGCCGGCCCTTGGCACAGGCTGTGCCAGCCAACAAAGCCCAGCAGGCCGGGAGGAGAGCCCGGGGGCAGCGCAGCTGCTTGGGCAGTGGCTGCTGCCAGGGACACGGGCCAAAGCCATCCCTGAGCAGCCACTGCCAGCCCTGGCCCTCCCTGCCCCGTGACAGCACCCCCAGCCCCAGGGGACAGGCTCAGGCCCTGTCAGGACCCAGCGCAGCCTCTGCTCACTTGGGAGCCAGGGCTGGCTCTGGCCCTGGGCTGGCGGCAGGGCTCCCGCTCGGGGCTGCTCCTGTGCCTTGGGCTTCTGGGCACTCAGGGCCAGCTCCGCAGCAGCTGCAGCGCGAGGGACGTTGCTGCACCAGTCCCGTTTCCCCGGGGCTCTGAACCAGCTCCAGAGGCCTGGAAGCCATGGGCAGGCCCTGGGGGAAGAGCTGCTGCCACACAGCCCTGCCCAGGGCTGAGCCCAGCACAGCAATTACCTCCTATGCCTTTGCCCATGTCTGGCAACTCCTCCTTTCCTCCATCAGGGACTGACACAGAGCCATTGCTTCCAGTATGATATGGCGCCATCTGCACAGACTTTTGCTCCATTGCTGTGGAAAGGAAAAAGTACAGCTGGACCAGATGAAACCATTCAGCATTGTGGAGGGTGGCATCATCAGGAATCAGTACTTGTGAAGTCATGGATAATGCTCAGGAAGATGGCCAGGTTGTTAGGTCTGGGCCAGGGCCCTCCCTCCTCCATGGAGCTGCCCCTCCATGTGTGCTCAGAGACTGGGAAATTGCAAGGGATCTCAGGGTGGGCATGGCCCATGGTGCAGTTTGGGTTGCCTGCCAGCAGATGCCAAATGCCTTCCTGCAGGGGCTGGGCAGAAGCTGCAGCCAAGCCAGGCTGGGAAACAGCCCTGCAGGGCGTGAAAGCAGCAGCGGGGCAGTGAGGCTGCCATGGATCCCTTCCCGCTGTGCTGCCAAAGCCACCGGCTGCTGAGACACAGGGGTAGGCTGAGGGAAATGCACCCACCACGGCGTCTCTCCAGGACACTCAGCATCTCGTCCAGATGTTTGGCTGCTTCTAATTTCTTCTTGCCTGCCATCTCTTCCTTCTTCATTGCAGGACCTTAATGGAAAATTGCTCCATTTCTCTTTCAGGCCTGAGTGGCAGTGAGGGCACCTGGGTGATTGATGCCCTCCAAGGCACTCCCTCAGCTATGCCTCCCACTCAGGAGCAGGGGCATGAGGACCTCATGCCTGGAGTGGCCCCACACTGGGATGGAAGGAGCCCCTTGCGGGGCAGTCGTGGCAGAAAGGACTCCCTGGAGCTGCCAACAGCTCTAAACCGAGCCACGGGCAGGGCCAGGGCTTGGCAGTGGCAGCAGGAGCAGCTCAGGCTCCTTGGGGCTGGCAAAGGAGCTGCCAAAGGCTCAGCCCCGGGGCACAGCCCTGGGCCCGGCCCCTTCCCTCTCTGCCCTTCTCCCTGGCTGCACAGAGCACACGGAAGGACACACTGGCATTGCACACAGGAGGAAGATGGACAGCTAAATGCTCCTTCCTCCCACAGATTGCAATCCTGTGAGATCACTCATGGTTCGAGAAAGGAGCATAGCCAGATTTCCAGATACCTTAAATCCAGAGATTATGTTAAGGGAAATGGCACATGAGGGAGCCCTTGCCACTTGGACACCAATTATTTTGTCAGGAAAGACACATGAAGAACTTGCCTCCACCATGCTCTGGAGTCTTCCAACTGTTATGCACTAGCTTTTCTATATAAGCCATGTCACGATCCCAATCTAGAAGGGAGCAAAGATCAGAAAATTTCCATAGTGTGCTGGGATTCCCCTCTCCCTTAGAGAACTGGGCACTGCAAGGGGGTCGGGTAAGGCCTTGGCTGCCAGATGTCAGTGGACAAGGCCAAAGCTGCACAGGGGCCTGGGGAGCTCTGGACTGGCTCTGGCCACCCTCCACCCTCTTTGCAGGCCCTGTGCAACATCCCTGGAGTCGTGGCTAGAGCTGCCCAGGGCCCATAGGGCCTCTCTCCCTCCCACAGGGGAAACCCTCTCCAAAGCCCTGGGCAAAACCATTCCTAGCGCTTCCCAGAGAGCAGGGAGCGCTGTGCCGGGAAAGGGCAGCCAGGCTGCCAGCTCACCTGCTCCCCGCGCTTGCAGCGGAGCAGCCTGGGCAGCCCTGGCAGGCAGGGCCACGGCCAGGAGGAGCAGGAGGGAGAGGCGCAGAGCAAGGGCCATGGTGCCTTGCCCTCTGCCAGTCCCGCAGCTCTTGCTGCCACCGCTGTCCCGACACCGCTGTCCCAATGTCAGCACTGCTGCTGCCTCCACCACTGCTGCCGCAACAGTTGTGCTCAGGGACTGACTGCTGGCTCCTTGTGCTGCTGTGCAACCGCGGGGCTCTGGCGCCTCTGTGATCTCAGAGCCTGCTTGTGACCTCATGGCCAGGGTGGAGTTGTGTGGAGTGGGTTCTGCTTTCTTCGGAAGGGAGCTCATCCTGCCCAGCTGCTCTGCCCAAGGGGTGTGACACAGTCCCAGCTCAGCTGACCTCACAGGCTGGGACATGAAGGGATGGAGAGCAGCTCTGCCGAGAAGGACTTGGGGGTACTGCTAGATGAGAGGCTGGACATGAGCCAGCCATGTGCATCCAAACGAGAGTGCCCAGCAGGTTGAAGGAGGTGACTCCCCACTCTGCTCTGGCGGGACCCCACCTGGAGTACTGTGGAAGACGTTTTACAGTGACCTCTGTGAGCCATCGACAAGTTAGGTAGGAGGATCCATGTTTACAACTAAAAGAATTTTCTAGTAATTTTCTATGTCATTGATCATAGAAACCAAGAAAGAAAGGATAAATAAGAGAAACCTGCAACTCCCTATTCCAATGAGCATTTTGCTTGTCTCTTGTGACCAATGAATAAAGTGTAAACATAAGAGCTTTGTAAGAATGCAGAAAAGGCATGCAGGCTAGAATAAAAACAGAGTTTGAAGCCTTCTGGAAATGGACTGTGTTGCTTTGCAGTGTCTCAGTCTCTACCACGACAGAGTACTGCATCCTGCTCTGGGTCCCCAAGATAGGAAGGACATGGACCTGTTGGATCTAGTCCAGAGGAGGGACAAAATGCTCTGAGGGCTGGAGCCCTTCTGCTTTGGAGACAGGCTGGGAGAGCTAGCAGTGTTCAACCTGGAAGAGAGAAGACTCCAGGGACACCTGATTGCTGCCTTTCAGGGCCTTCTGGGGGCTTGTAAAGAGATGGGGACAGAATTTTTAGTAGAGCCTCTCATGACCAGACCGAGGGGGAATGGTTTTAATCTAAATAACGGTCGATTCAGACTAGATGAAAGAAACACATTTTTTACACTGTTTGTTATGAAACCCTGGCACAGGTTACCCAGAGAGGTGGACATCCATCCCTGCAGACATTCAAGCTCCTGCTCTGAGCAACCTGACCTAGTTCAAGGTGTCCCTGCTCACTGCAGGCCATTGGGACTAGATGGCCTTTAAATGTCCCTTCCAAACCAAGCCATTCTGTGCTCCTGTGCACCATCAAAGCAGTGCTGCATTAGTGCTGGGCTGATTATGCTGGCACCTGTATTTTGGTACTTGTGCCATTTAGCAATTGGCCATGAGAGGATTGATGGGCTGGACAGTGAAGTCTGCAAATAACACTCAGTGTGCTCAAGGAGAAACAGGAGAGGAACACGGCTTCCAGTTCAGATAAATGCCAGCATTTTGCTGCCCATTCCTGGTTAGAGAAATAAAGGAATGTCCTGAAGATCCCTTCATGTGGGTTCATTATTGGCCGTATCAGTACTTGTGTTCTGTAAAACAGGTTAAGTTGTTACAGCTTCTTGCCACATTTATCCCTGGATAAACCCCAAATACTGCATTGCTCCTTGTCTATTTTCTTCCAAGTCAAGGCAAATTTTTTTCATTACTGAGTGGGACATTATTCATCTGTTCACAAGCAAATTCCTCTTGCCACTCACACGATGGCAAGACTGCTTTGTTGATTTGCTCTAATCAGACTGTAATTAAGGCCTACCTCTCACTAGAATTAAAGCTGATGCATTGGGAGGCAAAGTGTTGAGTCATTTCTCCTGGAGTCTGGCACTGTAGAGAGTTGTTCTGTAAGTAAATGACATCTGAAGACAGGTGTAGTCTACCATACTTCTGGCATACTAGAAGTGAGAAAAAACCCTTTGAATCAGGATTTTATCCTTTCTTCCTCCTCCTCCTCCCCCTCCCAGGAATTTTAATCTCTGAGATCTAAGCTCTTCAGCTGCCTCACAAACATTGTTTTAATTCAGACAGTCATCCATGCAGTGAGCCACAAATCAGGACTGTGGTGTGAACCTTGAAGCAATGTAGGTTTATAGCACTGAAAATAATAATCCAATACCCAGGTTAAGCCAAGCATTTCTCAAATAACTCCACATGTCCTCAGAGATGTTTCAAAAATTATCATTTAATAAGCTGCGAGTGGGGAGAGAGAATGTCCTCAAAATCAAAAATACAGCTTTTTGAAGTCTTTATATTCCTATAAAAAGAGAGTCCAAATTGTTAATCTATGGAACATTAACTAAGAAGTGAATGACAGATTGTCAAAATAATTGCTTAGGGAACAAAGGACCATAAATAAAAACAAGTTTAATGTAGATAATAAGTAAACCATCACACTAAGGAAAAAGCCTGACCTGCCAAAACTAAAACAAATAAAGCTGTTTCATCTGCCTCATAAAAGAAAAAAAAATGAAAATAATCAGAGATCGTCAAGGGCATTACTATCTATAGAAACTTTTGGGTATTGGGAAAAAAGGAAGGAAAGTGTAGCATGCAATTCACAGATGTAACCTGGAATTTATTGGTGGATTTGTTGCAGAATTTCGGAGAGCAGAGTGGAAAAGCATAGGGGCTGATCAGACCATGTGTGGGCATTTACAGCAGTCTAAGGGATGTTTCTGGGACCAGCTGCAGGAGGAAAAGCAGCACACAATTCCTGGGACAATCTCTTTGCTGGCTGTGGACTTTTTGACAGTCTGTCCCCTGGGGCTGGGGGAGCTGTCACGGGGCAGGGAGGGCCAGGGGTGGCAGTGGCTGCTCAGGGATGGCTTTGGCTCGTGTCCCTGGCAGCAGCCACTGCCCAAGCAGCTGCGCTGCCCCCGGGCTCTCCTCCCGGCCTGCTGGGCTTTGTTGGCTGGCACAGCCTGTGCCAAGGGCCGGCAAGGTGCCTGCAAGCCCCAGCTCTGGGGGAAACAGAGAACGTCCTGCCCGTATCCACCGTGCTGCCAGCTCAGCAGTGCAGCACAGCACGGGCTCACGCTCCCCATCGCTCCCACAGATGCGGCCGACCCCACAACACGTGTTTCCCATTCCCAGAAGAGCCTCAGACTGGGTTGCTGTTGGGGAACCCTCTGTTTGCATGTGATAAGGGCAAGTTTGGCTATCTGTTTCTGCCAGGAAGTTATTTGGAAGTGCTCCACTGAACCTCAACTCAGAGCTTCGGCACTGCAGTTCATGTCTTTGATTGTAATTCGGTCCTAGCAGTCAGTTTTATACCCCTCCCCTTATTTTCTATTGTTATAGCATATTTTATTACCAAGGGGTCGCTCCTTTACCCCATGTGTTGGTTTTGCCCACTTGTCCATCTCTCCAAAGACCTGCCCTTTTGTTCACTGTTCCTCCTCCCATTGCATGTCAGTCCCTCTCCAAGCCTGCCCCTTGCTCTAGAAATTCTCCTATGAATTTTGTATCCTTCGGAACCCCATTGGTTTGTTTAAGTTCTTCCCCTCCCCTGTAATCCCCAATTGGTTTAAAGCTTGTATTCCCCACCTGGTGTTCCACCCTCAGTTTCTCCCAATTGGCTAAAGATTGGATCCTCCCCTGGGAGTCTCCCAAGTTTGTAAGTTGGTGTATGCCTTTAATGCAGTGTTGGCCTGCCCCTGATGGTCTGTAGAATAATCACCTTCGGAAAACATAGAGCAGACCTCACCCTGTTCCTTGTTCCTACCCTCAGGGCAGTCCTACCCCCAAGGCAGTCCACCTGTGCTGTAGAGCAGCTGTGCCCTGCAGCCACAGCCCAGATTCGACAGTTTTCTGGGGGCGGCCCAGTGCCACTGTGGGTGTGGGCAGCTAGTGGGGCTGAAGACATCGGGCAGCACAGCACTTCCCAAATCAGCTCTTCTGCTGCAATAAAGAGATGCAGCTGTCACGCGAGTGCCTGGGAGGTAGCACCAGCAAAGCCCACCTGGCAGCAGCACTGCCTGAGCTCCATGTCCAGGAGCAGCCGTGGAGGCCAGGACTGGGCCCAGCTGTGCAGGAGGGTCCCTGTGTGCCACTGGCAGCTGGGGCCTCAGCCACCTCCTCTCTTCACAGGTGCTCCTCTCCATCTCCAGAAGAGCAGCCTAACAACGCAGGCAGCGAGAATTTGAGCCATGACCTCAGCTCTCCACTTCTGCCCCTATCTGCCCTGCCATGGCTGCAGCAGTGTCACGAGGCCATCCCAAACACCCCCCCGCTCCTCAACGAGAACCTCTGCCCCTGAGCCCCCTGGTCCTGTTCCCCGGCCAGGACTGAAGGTGGGCAGCCCTTGCCTGGCAGGGCTTACAAATTTTGCCATTTTATTCTTTTTGCTATATTTCACATTTTCTTTATTCCAGTGTCTTTTACTACTCATAGTACACATTCTGAATTTGTTAAAATTATAGCGTACTACACTAACTTGGGAGTGTGCATATGGCTCATTCTTTTTGGGCTTGGATGACTAATACAGTGACAATAATCCTCTGCAGTTTTAACTCTCTAGCTCTCTCAAAGCCCCTTTGGGTTGCAGCCAAAGGGCCAAGATGTGTATCTTCTTGGTAGCAGAGCTTACACCTTGGGATCTAGTCACTGATGTCATTCGTCTCATTCTCAGTATTTACTTCATAAGACTTATAAGAGCCTTTTAAATTGTTTTTCAGGATTTAGGATAGCATCTGCTTATTTCTAATTGTTATAGTTTTATTTCTTTGACATTTTAGCTCTAAAGTTGTAATTAGTCTGTACACTTCTCATTCTTTCAGCTCTACTTGGCTTTTTTCCTTTATTTTAATTTCATCCTTATTAAATATCTAACGGCTTTTGTTATATCCTATCTGATTTAATGTTACGTTTAGTGTTTCTTGGAACTTAAATCTGGTTTGTATCTTATATACTTATTTTTTTTCCGATTTTTCACGAATCATATTATTGTTCTAATATATTCTTTACAGTGTTTCATTAGCTTTTACTTCTATTTCTTTTGTCTGTTATAACAAAAGCACTAAAATATTTTATTTTTTGAAATACATTTGCATATCACACCTTAAATATTCAGTTCACTTAAAACAACCTCATGAATAATACAGTTTAAAATAAAATATTTTACTTCTCATAACAATGGGTTTTACAGCTTACAAGCTTAGGTATTAACATGCATCAGTCTATTTTACTTCAAGGAGTAGTGGTGACTTTTTAGTGAGGTTTGGCTGGTGTTTCTGTTGGTGGATTTACAGGTCTTCTGTCCTGTCTTTCTTTGCAGCTGAACCTGCTGGTGAAGGTGGTGCAGCTTCCCAAGCCACGTCCAGGACGGAGCCTCTGGGAGATGCTGAGGGTAGGTCAAGGCCTTTCCCCTGGGAGAGCTGCCAGCTCAGATCCCAAAGCTGGGCCAGGGGGGCATTGCTGCAGGTGCCAGCACAGAACCATGCACGTGTGTGCCCTCGCCCTGTGTGATTCTCCTCACCGCTGCTGCGGCTCAGTGGTGCCCGTGCAGATAAGCAGAGATGGCAGAAGCTTCTGTGGCTGTTGAGTTTCAGGTGTGTCTGCAGGGAGGACTTCTCAAGCTCCTTTGCTGATTCCTACAAAGAAGCCTGGCAGCCATGGCAGGGGTGAGTAGTGTGTCCCTGCTAACCCCACAGGCTGAGCCTTCCTTTTGTAGGATCCATTCCTGGGAAAAGGTATTCTGTTGCTCTAAGGTCCTCCGAGGGGGAAGAACCAAGCTACAGGACACCAGAAACCCCATGATCCTTCCGAAAACATGAGGCAAACGCTGAAGGAAATGCAGCAGGCAGGAGAAGGTGGGTGCATTTCCCTCATGCTTCCCCTGGGACTCAGCAGCCGGGGGCTTTGGCTGCACATCTGGACACGCCGTGCCCGGCACAGCAGGAAGGGATCCATGGCAGCCTCGCTGCCCCGCTGCTGCTTTCACGCCCTGCAGGGCTGTTTGCCAGCCTGGCCTGGCTGCAGCTTCTGCCCAGCCTCTGCAGGAATGCATTTGGCATCAGCTGGCAGACAGCCCCAATTGCACCACAGGCCATGCCCACCCTGAGATCCCCTGCAATTTCCTGGTATCCAGGCAGTTCAGATGTTGGGGCTGTTTGGGGAAGGAAGCAGCCTTGGGTTGTCCCAAAATCCTGGGTGTTTTCTGATCCTTATGCATTCCTTTCACAAGTGATGCCTCCTGAAATTGTCCCCTTCCCCATTCCCAGTCAGGAATGTTTTCATCTGATCCAGCTGTCTCTTTTCCATTCTCCAGAAATGAAAGGAGAGCCTGCGGAGAAAGAAGCATTTCCCGGAGGAAGCAGTGGTTCCGTGCCAGCCTCAGCTCCAGGAAGGGAGGCCATGCCAGGCACAGGCACAGGAGGTAATTGCTGTGCCTCTGGGCCTGAGCCCTGCTGAGGCTTGAGCTGCCCTCTCTGCTGCTTGGCAGTGCGGGCACAGCCTGGACTAGAGCGGCACAGCCCAGGGGAATTATCCTGAGCAGGCTCAGGGCACTCGGGTCCTGAGCAGTCCTGCTGGGGTCCCTCCATGGGAGACATGTCCTGAAACCTGGCAGTGACTGCAAGGGGTGCCCACGGTGGGGAAAGGACAGAGGGGGAGAGCAAGGCTCCAGTGTGTCCTGAGAGGGCCTGGCTGTTTGCCCTTGGGATCTGGGGGGTGTCCCAGCAGAAGGAGGGCAGGAGGGACAGAGGGAGGGCGGGATGGATAGCTGTGGCACTGCCTGCTGCAGTTTTCCCCCATGCTTTAGGGAGGATTTCTTCTGTGTGTGAGGGGGAGAGTCCCAGGTCCCTGCACTGCTGCAGCCACCCCTCCCAGGGATGTTGCTGAGGGCAGGGAAAGAGTGTGGAGAGTGACCAGGAGCCAGCCCAGAGCTCCCCAGGCCCCTGTGCACCTTTGGCCATGTCTACTCACATCTGGCTCCCATAGCCTTACCCGACTCCCTGGCAGTGCCCAGTTCTCTGTGGCAGAAGGGGATCCCAGCACACCCTGGAAAGTATTCTCATCTGTGCTGCATTGTAGATGAGGGTGTTGGGAAGGCTTCTCCATCAGCTTGGATGAATAAAGTTTTGAAGCCCTTGCAGCCTCCTGCAGGTATGTTCTAAGTGTGCCACCAAGGAAGAATTGTAGACAAGCGGGCAGGAACCAGGTGACAGAAGCTGCTGGGGCTGTTGTGTTACAGATGTGTCTGCAGGGAAGACTTCTCCAGCTTCTCCAGCTGCTACCTTGGATGCTGCACTCAAGCCCAGCTCCCATCTCAGGGGTGAGTAGTGTGTCCCTGCTGACCCACAGGCTGAGCCCTGCTTTTGTGGGATCCATTCCTGGGAAATGGAACTACTTTCTCTTAAGGTCCTCCACCAGAAGAGACCAAAGGCATGGCAGACAAGAAATTCCAGAACCCATTTGAAATCATGTGGCAAATGCTGAAGGAAATGCTGCAGAGAAGACAAGGTGGGGGGATTTCCCACATGCTTCCCCTGGGAGTCAGCAGCCGGGGGCTTTGGCAGCACATCTGGACACGCCATGCCCGGCACAGCAGGAAGGGATCCATGGCAGCCTCGCTGCCCCGCTGCTGCTTTCACGCCCTGCAGGGCTGTTTCCCAGTCTGGCCTGGCTGCAGCTTCTGCCCAGCCTCTGTAGGAAGGCATTTGGCATCAGCTGACAGGCAGCCCAAAATGCACCATGGGCCTGAGATCTCCTGCGATTTCCCAGTCTCTGAGCAGATCAGGAGACACAGCTATTTGGAGGAGGAAGTGCTCTGGCCCAGACCCAAGACTGTGGACCTTTCCTGATCCTTATAAATTTTTTTGATAATTATTGCCTCCTGAGGATGTCACCTCCCAAATGGAAACAACTCCACCTGATCCAGCTGTGCCTTTCCTTTCTCCAGAATTGGATTTTGAGCCTGTGCAGAAGGAAGCATTTGCCGGAGGAAGCAGTGGTTCTGTGCCAGCCTCTGCTGCAGGAAGAGAGGCCATGCCAGGCACAGGCACAGGAGGTAATTGCTGTGCCTCTGGGCCTGAGCCCTGCTGAGGCTTGAGCTGCCCTCTCTGCTGCTTGGCAGTGCGGGCACAGCCTGGACTAGAGCGGCACAGCCCAGGGGAATTATCCCGAGCAGGCTCAGGGCACTCGGGTACTGAGCAGTCCTGCTGGGGACCCTCCATGGGAGACATGTCCTGAAACCTGGCAGTGACTGCACAGGGTGCCTACGGTGGGGAAAGGACAGAGGGGGAGAGCAAGGCTGCAGTGTGTCCTAAGAGGGCCTGGCTGTTTGCCCTTGGATCTGGGAGCTGTCGCCGCAGAAGGAGGGCAGGAGGGACAGAGGGAGGGATGGAGGGATAGCTGTGGCACTGCCTGCTGCAGTTTGCCCCCGTGCTTTAGGGAGGATTTCCTCTGTGTCTGAGGGAGAGAGCCCCGGGGCCCTGGGCTACTCCAGCCACCCCTCCCAGGGATGTTGCTGAGGGCAGGGAAAGAGTGTGGAGAGTGACCAGGAGCCAGCCCAGAGCTCCCCAGGCCCCTGTGCAACTATGGGCATGTCAATTCGCATCTGGCTCCCACGGCCTTACCCGACCCCCTGGCAGTGCCCAGTTCTCTGTGGCAGAAGTGGATCCCAGAATGCCACTGAGATCATTCTGATCTCTGCTCCCTTCTAGACTGGAATCATGACTTGGATTTTTTTGAAGCCCTGCTGGAAAATGGCTTGAAATTCCTGGAGGATGCTGGAGGTTATTCCTCCGTGTGCCTTTCTTGACAGAATAATCAGTGTCAATGTGACAAGAGCTCGCTCATAAGCCATTTCCCTTAACATTATTTAAGGGCTGAAGGATTCTGAAAATCTTGCCCTGCTCCCTTCTGGAGCCCTGAGGGATCCCACAGGATCGCTGTCATTGGGAGGAAGGAGCATTGATCTTTCAGTCTTCCTCCCGTGTGCAATGCCAGTGTGTCCTTCCGTGTGCTCTGTGCAGTCACTGAGAAGAGCAGAGAGGGAAGGGGCCGGGCCCAGGGCTGTGCCCCGGGGCTGAGCCTTGTGGGCAGCCTGAGGATCTCCTGCAGTGCCACAGAAGCTCTTCTGTCCTGCCTTTCTTTGCAGCTGAACCTGCCGGTGAAGGCCCCACATCCAAGACTGAGCCTCTGGGAGATGCTGAGGGTAGGTCAAGGCCTTTCCCCTGGGAGAGCTGCCAGCTCAGAGCCCAAAGCTGGGCCAGGGAAGCAGCACTGCAGGTGCCAGCACAGAACCATGCACATGTGTGCCCGCGCCCTGCACGATCCCCTCACCGCTGCTGCGGCTCAGTGGTGCCCGTGCAGATCAGCAGAGATGGCAGAAGCTTCTGTGGCTGTTGAGTTACAGGTGTGTCTGCAGGGAGGACTTCTCCAGCTCCAGGGCTGGATGCTTGGCCCCAACCCAGCTCCCATGGCAGGGGTGAGTAGTGTGTCCCTGCTGACCCCACAGGCTGAGCCCTGCTTTTGTGGGATGCATTCCTGGGAAATGGAACTACTTTCTCTTAAGGTCCTCCAAAAGGAAAGACCCAAGATACTGCAGCCAAAATGTCTCATGAGTCAGATGAATTCCTGACACAAACACAGAAGGAAGCACCCGGAGGACAAGGTGGGTGCATTTGCCTCATGCTTCCCCTGGGACTCAGCAGCCAGGGGCTTTGGCTGCACATCTGGACACGCTGTGCCCGGCACAGTGGGAAGGGATCCATGGCAGCCTCGCTGCCCCGCTGCTGCTTTCACGCCCTGCAGGGCTGTTTCCCAGCCTGGCCTTGCTGCAGCTTCTGCCCAGCCTCTGCAGGATGGAATTTGGCATTAGCTGATAGGGTGCCCCAACTGTACTGTGGGCCTGAGATCCCCTGCCATTTCCCAGTCTCTGAGAAGATCAGGAGATGCAGCTGTTTTCTCAAGGGAGTGCACTGGCCCAGCCCCAATTACCTGGGATTTTTCCTGATCTTTACCTGTGACTTTGACAAGCATTGCCTCATGAAGATGACACATCCCCAGTGGGGAATGTTTCCATTTGATCCAGTTGTCCCTTTTTTCCTTTTTCAAGTGATGGACCAAAAGGCTGTGCAGAAGGAGGAACACCCAGGGAGAAGCAGTGGCTCATTGGCAGCCCCTGCAGCAGAAAGGAAGGCGATGCCAGACACGGGCACAGGCACAGCAGGTAATTGCTGTGCCGGGCTCAGCCCTGGCCGGGGCTGTGTGGCAGCAGCTCTTCCCCCAGGGCCTGCCCTTGCCCGGCCCGGCAGCAGCCAAAGCTGGAGGCGCCTCGGCTTCCAGGCCTCTGAGGTGGTTCAGAGCCCCGGGGAAACGGGACTGGTGCAGCAACGTCCCTGGCGCTGCAGCTGCTGCGGAGCTGGCCCTGAGTGCCCAGAGGCCCAAGGCACAGGAGCAGCCCCGAGCGGGAGCCCAGCCGCCAGCCCAGGGCCAGAGCCAGCCCTGGCTCCCGACTGGGCAGGGGCTGCGCTGGCTCCTGACAGGGCCTGAGCCTGTCCCCTGGGGCTGGGGGTGCTGTCACGGGGCAGGGAGGGCCAGGGCTGGCAGTGGCTGCTCAGGGATGGCTTTGGCCCGTGTCCCTGGCAGCAGCCACTGCCCAAGCAGCTGCGCTGCCCCCGGGCTCTCCTCCCAGCCTGCTGGGCTTTGTTGGCTGGCACAGCCTGTGCCAAGGGCCGGCAAGGTGCCTGCAGGCCCCAGCTCTGGGGGAAACAGAGAACGTCCTGCCCGTATTCACCGTGCTGCCAGCTCCGCAGTGCAGCACAGCACGGGCTCACGCTCCCCATTGCTCCCACAGATGCAGCCGGCACCACAAGACCTGTTCCCAATGCCCAGGATGGCCTCGGAAGGGGTTTCTGTCAGGGAACAGGCTGCTGGCTAGGGTTACTGGCCGGCGTGCTTTGTTTGGAGCTTGTTTTCATGTTGTGCTGCTTTGGAATCGGGTATTCCTGGAACAGAAAACAGTGAGTGTTTTGTTGCTCTCCCCCTCCAACAGCTTCTTTTGAAAGTCTAACGTGGACAGGGAACATTCCTATTGAGACTGCAGTGGAGTTGTGGCCAGTCTATGATTGTCCAAATAACTCTGCTGAGGGTTCTGCTGCTGCCCAGTGCTTCCATTGGCCTCTCAATTGCTGGGCCTTGTCCTGGGGGCCTGCTGGGGCTGCAGCCAGTGCTGGCTCCCACTGAGGCTGCCTGGTCAAGAGCAGCCCCAGGGGCACGGGGCAGAGGCAGAGGGAGGTGGGGAAGAGAAAGAGCAGGGCCGAGGTTGCCCTTGAAAGGCAGAGGTGCTCTGGGGCCCACTCCTGGCCAGGGACCCTGCCCAGAGCCGTGCCCTGCTGGCCGGGGCCTTGAGGGGCAGCTGTCCAGCTGGGCCCAGCTGTGCCAGCAGCTCCAGCCGTGCCTGGGAGCCTTGCCAGCTCTGGGCCCTGCTGTGCACGAGGGTCCCTGTGTGCCACTGGCAGCTGGGGCCTCAGCCACCTCCTCTCTGCACAGGAGCACCTCGGGACAGGAGTTGGAAGACGGTGGCTGCACCTCACACCAGACAGCGTGAGCAGCTCCTCCAGCAGCAGGAACGGCCTGGACAGCCCTCTCAAGTCTTCTGTGAAGAGGACCCCAGAACAACCGTCTACGAGGAAGCCTCTTATTGCCCCGTAGATCCCACTGCCACCTGCTCTCCCCATGGGCCTCCCCAAGCTGCCTTCATCCCTTTTTTCTCTCCATCTGTCCCATCCCAGCCAACCCGAGTTCCTCTAGGGACCCCAGGACCAGCCCAGCACCTTCCAGCCCCTCCTGAGACCAACACATCCCTTCCTCTGCCCCTGAGCCCCCTGGCCTTGCCCTCTAAGCAGCACTGAAGGTGACACCCCACCCTCCCCCCCCCCCCCGCTTGCAGAGTAGGCAATGGCCCATTCCTCTGTTGAAATAAAGAGAAGGATCTGTGTTGTGGTTTGAAAGCAAAACCAGTGAGAGACTCCAAGTTAGAAATACAATTTATTAGGAAAAGGGAAAAAAAAAAACAAAACACATGCAATAATACAAAAGAAAAACCACTGACAGAGTCAGAATACAGCCTGCTGACACCCTGCTAGTTAGGGTGGTGGTAGCAGTCCAGCTGAAATGGCCTTGTGGAAGTGGTGATCCTGTAGAAACAATCTGGTAGCTCTCATCCTCTGGAAAAGCAGTGGGTAAGGGCGGCGGTTCCTCTGGGAATCCAGTGGAAAGACTGCTTGTTGTGTCCCAAATCCCAGATTATATCCAGCTGGGGATGCTTAGCTCCTCCCCCATGGGCAGAGCATCTCACAGTGGGCTGATATCATTCTGCCTCATGCTGTGGGTCCTTGATTAGCCATGAAACAGAAATGGCTCTGGGAGGGAGTTATCTCTGAGTCATGTGGCAAGACATTGATGGGCCCATTAACAGGAGATATGGAAGAAACAATGCCCCTCCTGGTTTCAGTAGCTCTTCAGGATGGCATTAGAATACATCTTTACACTGCAACCCAGGACAAGCGGTCACCCCAGTGTCCAGGTGGCAGCAGCAGCAAAGCCCACCCAGCACCAGCACTGACTGAGCTCCATGCCCAGGAGGAGCTGTGGATGCCCACGGTGTGGGCAGGCAGAAGCCAGGCCGGGGCTGCTGTTGAAATGGAGGTTTTGGGCCGCTCACAGGCTCAACACAGTTGGCTGTGATTGGTCATCAAGTGAAAACAATCCACATGGACCAATGGAAGATGCACCTGTTGCATTCCACAGCAGCAGACAGTTATTGTTTACATTTCTTTCCTGAGGCCCTCAGCTCCTCATGAGGGGAAAAATCCCAGGAAAGGATTTTTAATAAAATATCATAGTTACTTATAACTGTTTTACTCATAACACCAGGAGAAGACCAGGGAATGCAGGTAGCCTAGACTAAGGAGCTCCTCTGTCTCCAAGCTGATCCAAACCAACGGAACTACTCAGATAAGCACCAGGGGACCACAGTGCATGCACAAAGGAGAAAAGTTCAAAAGTTCAGTCATGAGGAAGACCACAGCCTTCGGCCTCAGAGACCACCAAAGACCCCAGTGTGACCACCACAGGAAACAACGCGTGCCCAGAAGGGCGTGGATCTAATCGCCATGTGAGGGGAGGACAGGCGGGGCCAGGGGTTGAATGTGCATGAAGAGATTGTGTAATGCATTGCATATGGAACATGTTTGTGAACAAAGATGTGGCTCAGTCCAGGGCTCGGGGCACAAGTTTTCACGAGAGCCATCTCGCTTGTGCCAGGCCCTGACACGCATACCCACTTCACAACTACATCAGGTTGTGGAGTGCCGCTATAGGACATGAAATAAAACAACGCAGACACGCATCTCTCCAAGGTAAAAAAGAAGGCAGTTGAATTTCTGACTCCAACATTTACAGATTTCCAAAAGTGACAGTGGATTGGAGGGTGAAAGTGCCACCTCTCCAATGACACTGGACAAACCAACAGTCCATCAAATTTCTCCTCTGCAGAAAAGAATGCAAAACAATAAGTTATTTACATAAAGTGTTTGGGAAAGTTTGCTACAAGAATGTAAACATCAGAAGGCTTAGAAGAACATTAAAAACCAGGGCGACAGTGGAGTCTATTTATTCTGCAGATGGCTTCACTGTGACCAGCGGTGGGGCCTCGAGGGGATGGGGCAGCCCATGCTGAGCGTCCCTGGGCTGAGGGACATTTCCTTCCGTGGGATCATCTGGGCCCACACCTCCTCCAGTGCCATGCCCAGGAAAAGAGGGAAGCCATCAAGAGTATCTCCAGAGACACAGCCTGACCAGCAATGTCAGCAGGCAAAACAAAGCTCCTCCCTAATTAACACACACTTGATAGGACCTAATTGATGGGCCATCACCAATGCAGGGTGCTGCACAGGGTCTGCTGCTCTCAGCCAGGGCCAGAAGGAAGGGAAGGGAAGGGAAGGGAAGGGAAGGGAAGGGAAGGGAAGGGAAGGGAAGGGAAGGGAAGGGAAGGGAAGGGAAGGGAAGGGAAGGGAAGGGAAGGGAAGGGAAGGGAAGGGAAGGGAAGGGAAGGGCTGGGTGGCCATGGGGTTCGACAGGGCTGGTGAGCAGCCCCAGAGACACAACAACCCAGGTGCAACCAGGCTTGATTTCCAGGTCGAAACACTCGGCGTAGCTGGCCTGGACTTCCCTGTAGGACACGTGGGGGCTTTGGAGTCCCCCTAAGGTGCACGAGGGGCTGGGGTCCCTTGCAGCACACCCAGGGATATTTTAGGTTTCCTCTGAGGCATGGAGGGCACTGGGGTCCACTTCAAGTCATGCAAGGGATTTGGAATCCTGTGTGAGGCATGCAGAGGGTTTGGGATCTCTCCCAAGGTGTGCAGGGTGCTGGGATCTCTCCTGAGGCACATGTCGGGGTTCTGGGGTCTCATTTCACATGTAGAAAGGGCTGTGGACTCTCGTAAGCGTGCAGGTGCTTTGTGTCCCTCCTGCTGCACGCAGTGGGGCTGGAGTGTCTGTTGAGGCACGCAGGGGACGGGGACCTCCGGCAGTCCCTCCCGGGCCCGTGCGGCTCGGGGCTGCCGCGGCCCAGGGCCAGCCGCCGTGCCGGGATGGCGGTGGCGAGGCGCCAAGGCGGAGCTGCCCCGCCGGGTCACGCTGCACCGGCACGGCACGGGCGGTGCTGAGCGCCGGGCAGGCGGCACCGCCAGCCCAGGGGCCACAGCCCCGGCCCTGCCTCTTTTGGGGCCGGGCACAGACAGCCCCGCGGGACGGGCACCGCTCAGCGCCCGAGGGGACGGAACAGATGCCAGAGGAGCCCCAGGAGCCCTGGACAGGGCCCTGGCCTTGCCCGCCCGGCTCCCCCGGGCCTGTGGCCATCCTGGGCAGCAGGGGCTCGCTCTGGGCCGTGCTCTCCCCGGCCAGCGGGGCTCCGGGCCAGCACCCGGCTCCTGCCACTGCCCTGAGAATGCTGAGGGGCTTTCGGGGCAGAACTGAACTTGACAGGGACAGAATTCATAGGAGACTTGTTTTGGCCTTTTACAAGGTTAACTGAGAAACAACTTAAAATCCCCGGCTAAATCGTCTGCTTTAATGCGTGGGGATTCCTTCAAGACCCTTCCTAACTCCCGTGGTGCCGGGCCGGGCCGCGTCCCAGCGAGCACCAACACCCAGCAGCTCGATGGATGCAGCACGGCAGGCACCAGGGAAACGAGTCAGTATCCCTACAGCTGCCCGCTCTGCCTGCACGGCTGTCACACAACAGCAATGTTCCAGAAGGAACAGGCATTTTTACATCCTCAGGACCATGTGATCTTTGGTCCTGGTGGTGGATCAGAGAGAAAAGCCAAATGTGACAGACTAAACTTGACTGTAGGAGAGGGATGCCTCAGCAGAGGGTCTGGGGACCTGTGGTGCCAGCCAGTGGCCCGGCACTCGGACACAGCAGGAAGACCTGAGATTATCACACTTCACCTGGGAGGGTAGAAAAGCTCAGGGGTTCTTTGTTCAAGGTCCCCCAGAGGCACCAGCTGAAGCCGCCACAGCTCCACCTTGATAAAATTGTTTAAAAAGATCCAGAGGTCTGACACTCTGCTGTGGAGGACATTCCACATGTTATATTTGCCCAATTATCCAATCAAAAAAACCGAAAGAACAAACCCAAACAAAATGAAATGTAACAGCAATTTTAATTATGTAGCTTAATATATATACAATTGAATACACTCAAAATATTGACAATATAATTTGCTTTAAATTATGAATAATTTGTTTCTGATAATAGCGTATAAGCAAAAATAACCTCGCGGGGTATGCGTGGGGTAGGGGTGCAGGGCTTTTGGACCCCCGTCACCTCACATACTAGCGTGTCAAGCCCAAATTCCCCTTTTTATGCTGTATGTCATTACCATCTCCTCCCATTTTCGATTCGTCACACTTGTATCACTGCCCTCATCATCACCTTCCCCACGCATGCTCCACACTTCTTTAAGTAAGTTGTACCACTCTTTGGGGATCTTCTTTGAGGAAGGCCTCTCCTCTTCCTCCATGTCCTGGAGTTCACCTTTTGGATTACACATGCGCACCAAGCTGCTACAGTATAAGCCAATACTGTGTTCTAACATTAAAGCAGTGAATCTCATATAATCAACATTTGCCTGGTGTCCAACCAAATTCTCCTCTCTTCCAACGAAATTTAGTCATAGTTATCTCTTGCTTCCTCCTGTTCTGAACATCTGCAGGAGAAGGTTGGGGGTGGACCCCTCCTCTCCCTTTCTTGCTTGGCATGACTCCTTTAACTGGTTTTTTATTTCCAAATATTAATTATCAATATTGATTACTGTTTCAATTTTGTCAGCATGAATCATATCTATTTACCACACACAGTTCTCATCTTTTGGGCATTTAGAAGCTTTTGATTTTGCTTTGCACCCAAGGAAAATATACCCCCAAATGTGCACAAATAACTCCTTTAGCATGTCCTCCTTTTCAGCTGGTGTTTCCATTGGTCTCTGCTATCCTGTCCTCATCTTTCCACAATTCCTGTGCCTATTCAAGTCCAGCCTGGGACAGTGCACACATTTGCTTTAGTTCTGTAGTGATTTATGCCCAGCCATCCTGCCAACCACACCCATTTCAATGTTGCAACAACCTAACTCTGGGCTGCAGTATGTGAATCACACTCTGCTGTGTGAGCTGGCAGAGCACCAGAGCAGGCACTGAAGAAGGGGCATTCGGTACATTAGTGAAGTGAGTGCTGGAACCTGGGCTAGCTCTTACAACTCCGGCACTACGGCAGGAGTCGGGAACTGCCTCGCTATGGGCATTTACCAGAGGCAGAGCCTTTAGTGCCACTTGCTCTCCAGTGCCAGACACAAGTCACGACAGGGACGAGGCACAGGAGAAAGGAGGAGGCGTCCCGTCTTCAGGTTCCGCAAGGAACAGCTTAGTCCAGGTGAAGAGAACAGGATGAAAAGCCCCTAGCTGTACTGCCCAAGGGGTTTTGTACACATACAAGTCATGGTGTGGATGCAAACAATGAACCAATAGGGAATGCTCAGGAGAGGAGTGAGGGGATTACATCAAGTGTCTGGGGCCAATTGGGGTAGGAGGGTGGAGAGGATGGGTCACAAGGGCCAATGGGGCTTCCAGGAGTAGGGGAATTCCAAAGGGGAGTTGCAGTCAGGGATTGCCCAAAGGTTGGGGAACCAAGGGGCTGGGTTGCCTTGACAGGCAGGGAAAGAGCTGGAACAAGGGGTGGGGAAGGGCACGAGGGACAGTTTGGAGGGAGGGTAAAACCCACAGGTGAACCAACTCAGGAAAAAAAAGAGGGCACAACAGAGCCCTTAAACAAGACTTGAAATGGAATCAATAAAATAAATTTGAACTGCAACAATCAAGAGCATCTTGAGGGATGCAGCCTGACCAGCAATGTCAGCAGGCAAAAGAAAGGTTTTGCTGAGCAATGGCCCGTTGATGAAGCAAAACATTTACAGTCAGGGCAGTCCATTCATGCAGTCAGGTGCACACTCTGGGGGTACAGCTGAGGCCATGAGGTCACAGCAGGGCTCTGGGGTCACAGCAGGCTGAGCTCTCAGCAGGCCCTGAGGTCACAGAGGTGCCAGAGCCCCGTGGTTGCACAGCAGCACAGGGAGCCAGCAGTCAGTCCCTGAGCACAACTGTTGCGGCAGCAGCGGCTGTGGCAGCAGCGGTGCTGACGTTGGGACAGCGGTGTCGGGACAGCGGTGGCAGCAAGAGCTGCAGGACTGGCGGAGGACAAGGCAGCATGGCCCTTGCTCTGCGCCTCCTACTCCTGCTGCTCCTGGCCGTGGCCCTGCCTGCCAGGGCTGCCCAGGCTGCTCCGCTGCAAGCTCGGCGAGCAGGTGAGCCGGCAGCCTGGCTGCCCTTTCCCGGGACAGCGCTCCCTGCTCCCTGGGAAGTGCTGGGGATGGTTTTGCCCAGGGCTTTAGGGAGAGTTTCCTCTGTGGGAGGGAGAGAGACCCCACGGGCCCTAGGCTACTCCAGCCACCCCTCCAGAGATGTTGCAAAGGGCCTGCAAAGAGGTTGGAGAGTGACCAGGAGCCAGCCCAGAGCTCCCCAGGCCCCTGTGCAGCTTTGGCCATCTCCATTCACATCTGGCTCCCACAGCCTTACCCAACACCCCTGCATTGCCCAGTTCCCTGTGGCAGAAGGGGATCCTAGCACACCATGGAAATGGTTCTGATCTATGCTCCCTTCTAGACTGGAATCGTGACATGGGTTTTCAGGAAGTCCTGATGAAGCATGGTTTGAAGTTCCTGGAGGATGCTGGAGGCAAGTTTTCATTCTGTCTTTCCTGAGTGAATAATCAGGGTTAATGCGACAAAAGCTCACTTACAAACCATTTCCCTTAACATAATCTTAAGGTTGAAAGAATCTGGAAACCTTGCCCTGTTCCCTTCTGGAGCCCTGAGGGCTCCCACAGGATCACTGTCATTGGGAGGAAGGAGCATTTAGCTTTCAATCTTCCTCCCATGTGCAATGCCAGTGTGTCCTTTCGTGTGCTCTGTGCAGTCACAGAGAAGAGCAGAGAGGGAAGAGGCCGGGCCCAGAGCTCTGCCCCGGGGCTGAGCCTTGTGGGCAGCCTGAGGATATCCTGCAGTGCCACAGGAGTTCTTCTGTCCTGCCTTTATTTGCAGCTGAACCTGCCGGTGAAGGCCCCACATCCAAGACTGAGCCTCTGGGAGATGCTGAGGGTAGGTCAAGGCCTTTCCCCTGGGAGAGCTGCCAGCTCAGAGCCCAAAGCTGGGCCAGGGAGGCAGCGCTGCAGGTGCCAGCACAGAACCATGCACGTGTGTGCCCTCGGCCTGCACGATCCCCTCACCGCTGCTGCGGCTCAGTGGTGCCCGTGCAGATCAGCAGAGATGGCAGAAGCTTCTGTGGCTGTTGAGTTACAGGTGTGTCTGCAGGGAGGACTTCTCCAGCTCCAGGGCTGGATGCTTGGCCCCAACCCAGCTCCCATGGCAGGGGTGAGTAGTGTGTCCCTGCTGACCCCACAGGCTGAGCCCTGCTTTTGTGGGATGCATTCCTGGGAAATGGAACTACTTTCTCTTAAGGTCCTCCAAAAGGAAAGACCCAAGATACTGCAGCCAAAATGTCTCATGAGTCAGATGAATTCCTGACACAAACACAGAAGGAAGCACCCGGAGGACAAGGTGGGTGCCTTTCCCTCATGCTTCCCCTGGCACTCAGCAGCCAGGGGCTTTGGCTGCACATCTGGACACGCCGTGCCCGGCACAGCAGGAAGGGATCCATGGCAGCCTCGCTGCCCCGCTGCTGCTTTCACGCCCTGCAGGGCTGTTTCCCAACCTGGCCTGGCTGCAGCTTCTGCCCAGCCTCTGCAGGATGGAATTTGGCATTAGCTGATAGGGTGCCCCAACTGTACTGTGGGCCTGAGATCCCCTGCCATTTCCCAGTCTCAGAGAAGATCTGGAGATGCAGCTGTTTTCTCAAGGGAGTGCACTGGCCCAGCCCCAATTACCTGGGATTTTTCCTGATCTTTACCTGTGACTTTGACAAGCATTGCCTCATGAAGATGACACATCCCCAGTGGGGAATGTTTCCATTTGATCCAGTTGTCCCTTTTTTCCTTTTTCAAGTGATGGACCAAAAGGCTGTGCAGAAGGAGGAACACCCAGGGAGAAGCAGTGGCTCATTGGCAGCCCCTGCAACAGAAAGGAAGGCGATGCCAGACACGGGCACAGGCACAGCAGGTAATTGCTGTGCCAGGCTCAGCCCTGGCCGGGGCTGTGTGGCAGCAGCTCTTCCCCCAGGGCCTGCCCTTGCCTGGCCCGGCAGCAGCCAAAGCTGGAGGCGCCTCGGCTTCCAGGCCTCTGGAGCTGGTTCAGAGCCCCGGGGAAACGGGACTGGTGCAGCAACGTCCCTGGCGCTGCAGCTGCTGCAGAGCTGGCCCTGAGTGCCCAGAGGCCCAAGGCACAGGAGCAGCCCCGAGCGGGAGCCCTGCCGCCAGCCCAGGCCAGAGCCAGCCCTGGCTCCCGACTGAGCAGGGGCTGCGCTGGGCCCTGACAGGGCCTGAGCCTGTCCCCTGGGGCTGGGGGTGCTGTCACGGGGCAGGGAGGGCCAGGGCTGGCAGTGGCTGCTCAGGGATGGCTTTGGCCCGTGTCCCTGGCAGCAGCCGCTGCCCAAGCAGCTGCGCTGCCCCCGGGCTCTCCTCCCAGCCTGCTGGGCTTTGTTGGCTGGCACAGCCTGTGCCAAGGGCCGGCAAGGTGCCTGCAGGCCCCAGCTCTGGGGGAAACAGAGGACGTCCTGCCCGTATCCACCGTGCTGCCAGCTCAGCAGTGCAGCACAGCACGGGCTCACGCTCCCCATCGCTCCCACAGATGCAGCCGGCATCACAAGACCTGTTCCCAATGCCCAGGATGGCCTCGGAAGGGGCTTCTGTCAGGGAAGAGGCTGCTGGCTAGGGTTACTGGCAGGCGTGCTTTGTTTGGAGCTTGTCTTCATGTTGTGCTGCTTTGGAATCGGGTATTCCTGGAACAGAAAACAGTGAGTGTTTTGTTGCTCTCCCCCACAAACAGCTTCTTTTGAAAGTCTAACGTTGTCAAGGAACACTCCCATTGAGACTGCAGTGGGTTTGTGGCCAGTCCATGATTGTCCAAATAACTCTGCTGAGGGTTCTGCTGCTGCCCAGTGCTTCCATTGGCCTCTTAATTGCTGAGCCTTGTCCTGGGGGCCCCGCTGGGGCTGCAGCCAGAGCTGGCTCCCACTGAGGCTGCCTGGTCAAGAGCAGCCCCAGGGGCACAGGGCAGAGGCAGAGGGAGGTGGGGAAGAGAAAGAGCAGGGCCGAGGTTGCCCTTGAAAGGCAGAGGCGCTCTGGGGCCCGCTCCTGGCCAGGGACCCTGCCCAGAGCCGTGCCCTGCTGGCCGGGGCCTTGAGGGGCAGCTGTCCAGCTGGGCCCAGCTGTGCCAGAGCTCCAGCCGTGCTGGGGAGCCTTGCCAGCTCTGGGCCCTGCTGTGCACGAGGGTCCCTGTGTGCCACTGGCAGCTGGGGCCTCAGCCACCTCCTCTCTGCACAGGAGCACCTCGGGACAGGAGTTGGAAGACGGTGGCTGCACCTCACACCAGACAGCGTGAGCAGCTCCTCCAGCAGCAGGAACGGCCCAGACAGCCCTCTCAAGTCTTCTGTGAAGAGGACCCCAGAACAACCAACTACAAGGGAACCTCCTTTTACCCTGTAGATCCCACTGCCACCTGCTCTCCCCATGGGCCTCCCCAAGCTGCCTTCATCCCTTTTTTTCTCTCCGTCTGTCCCATCCCAGTCAACTCGAGTACCTCTAGGGACCCCAGGACCAGCCCAGCACCCTCCAGCCCTTCCTGAGACCAACACATCCCTCCCTCTGCCCCTGAGCCCCCTGGCCTTTCCCTCTAGGAATCACTGAAGGTGACACCCCCCCCCACCCCTCCCCCCCACCCCCCCGGCTTGCAGATTAGGCAATGGCCTATTCTTCTGTTTAAATAAAAAGAAGGATCTTTGTTCTGGTTGGAAAGCAAAACCAGTGAGAGACTCCAAGTCAGAAATACAATTTATTAGAAAAAGGGAAAAAAATCAAAACACATGCAATAATACAAAAGAAAAACCACTGACAGAGTCAGAATACAGCCTGCTGACACCCTGCTAGTTAGGGTGGTGGTAGCAGTCCAGATGAAATGGACTTGTGGAAGTGGTGATCCTGTCGAAACAATCTGGTAGCTCTCATCCTCTGGAAAAGCAGTGGGTAAGGGCGGCGGTTCCTCTGGGAATCCAGTGGAAAGACTGCTTGTTGTGTCCCAAATCCCAGATTATATCCAGCTGGGGATGCTTAGCTCCTCCCCCATGGGCAGAGCATCTCACAGTGGGCTGATATCATTCTGCCTCATGCTGTGGGTCCTTGATTAGCCATTAAACAGAAATGGCGCTGGGAGGGAGTTATTTCTGAGTCATGTGGCAAGACATTGATGGGCCCATTAACAGGAGATGAGGAAGAAACAATGCCCCTCCTGGTTTCAGCAGCTCTTCAGGATGGCATTAGAATACATCTTTACACTGCAACCCAGGACAAGTGGTCACCCCAGTGTCCAGGTGGCAGCAGCAGCAAAGCCCACCCAGCACCAGCACTGACTGAGCTCCATGCCCAGGAGGAGCTGTGGATGCCTACGGTGTGGGCAGGCAGAAGGCAGGCCAGGGCTGCTGTTGAAATGGAGCTTTTGGGGGGGTTCAATTAAGTTAGCAATATGGACTAAGCATTTAAATTTTAAATTGTAGAATTATGTGTTGAATTTTAACCTTTTACTTAAGAAACCTCTGCCAAGGTACAAAGAGCATAGGAAAATGCAAATTTCTGAAGCTTCTTGCTATGAAGGACAATACCAGTGTCATAAACAGGGCAGGAGATCTTTCTCCTTTTTAATGCCTTTATTAAAAAAATTCAGCTCAGGTTGTGGGAAACGACAGGTCGCCCGCACCCCCGCTGCTCCCAGGAGTGGCACGGAGGAGGAGGATGATGCAGCTGTGTCCGCTGGTATGCAGGCAGAGCTGGGGCTTCCGTCCTCGAGGGAGTAGTGGGAATTCCGCTTCTTTGGTCTAACATTCCAGGTCCTCTTTCTAGCTGACATCCTTTCAGGTTAGGGTGAGGAGTAAAAAGGATCTTAGCAGATACTGGATTAAGTTCCTCATCTTTAGACATTCCTTAGGTTTCATAATTCCATGTTGGCTTGTTGTTTTTAGGAGTTTTTTTCCTGGAAAATTGCAAACTTTGGTGAAATGCACTCTCATCTGCGTACTAGCTCTGATGTCACCCCCCTCACCCTGCTACCTGCTTGCTCTGGGGAAGCAGCAGGGGGACAATTGCGCTTGATTTCTAACCATTAACAGGTAATTGAAGAAAAACTATTAACAAGAGGTGATTGCAACATGAAGCTATCAACAACAAATAGTCAACATTTCAACTCGCAACAACTGGCCCAACCTGTTTAACTTTGCAGCCTTAAAAAAAATGGATAATTTGCTGGGGAGAACACACCAGGTGTGGAGACACGAGGTTTGACTCCATTTCAGAAGGCTGATTTATTATATATTCTATTAAAATACTACGTTAAAACTATACTAGAAGAACGGAGAGGAAAAAATGACCAGAAGGCTACAAAGAAGAAGAACAGAATGGAATGCATAACAAAAATCTTGTGACTGCTCACAGGCTCAACACAGTTGGCTGTGATTGGTCATCAAGTGAAAGCAATCCACATGGACCAATGGAAGATGCACCTGTTGCATTCCACTGCAGCAGATAGTTATTGTTTGCATTTCTTTCCTGAGGCCCTCAGCTCCTCAGGAGGGGAAAAATCCTAGGAAAGGATTTTTAATAAAATATCATAGCTACAGATAACTTTTTTACTCATAACACCAGGAGCAGACCAGGGAATTCAAGAAACCTAGACTAAGGAGCTCCTCTGTCTCCAAGCTGATGGACAGAAGTGGTATGTATTCCTTTCCTTTTTTTAGGGTTGGCTACTGATAAATCACATAAGAGACGTCTTTGTGTTTAGTTTTGCACAAGCAGTTTGCAAGCAATCGTCTGCCAGGGAGAGGCCGGTGGTGGGGGGTCCCCAGCTGACAGAGCAGCTGGCGGAGCGTTGGTTTGAACCTGTGATTGTGTATGGTTATCACGTCTGGATGTGCGTGCTTGTGTGTGTGTGTGGGTGTGAGTGAACGGTGAAACACGCTGCGGGGAGTGAGGTCTTGGTTTAGTTTCTCTGGTAACTGTTATGAATAGAAAATTGTATTTTTTTTAGTTTCAGAGTAAAAAAAAAAAAAAAAAGAAGCAAGTCAAACCGGTCAGACTCCTTTAGGTTCGCTGCCAAAGAAAAGCTCTTCGAATACCTGTTAATGGCTGGTGATTAACTGATTGTTTCCCTGATGCTGGCCACTTACCAAAAAAAAAGACACCAGGACAGACCCCTCCGAGGTAAAGAAAATAGGAGTGACATCAGAGCCAGTATGCAAATAAGAAATGCAGTGCACCTTGGGTTTTTACAGTTTTACAGTTTTTACAAGAAAAACCCCTAAAATCACGAGCCAACAAGTGACTTAAGTGACGTCTAAGGATGGGAGCATAGTCCCGTACCTGCTTGGACCTTTTTATTTTCTCACCCTAACCTGAAAAGAAACTGATTAAAGAGACACCCCGGGTTTTTAAACAAACAAGCGACGACTCCACGACTCTCCTGTGAGGACAGAGTCCCCAGCTCTGTCTGCAGACCAGCGGACAAAACTGCATCATCCTCCTTCTTCGTGCCACGCCTGGGAGCAACGGCGGCGAGGGCACGACCTGTCAATTTCTCCCTACCTGAGCTGATTCTTCTTAATAAAGGCATTAAAAAGGAGAAAGATCTCCTGCCCATTTATTTCACTGCACACCTTGGGAGAGATCCCAAACCCTCTGCATGCCTCACACAGGATTCCAAATCCCTTGCATGACTTGAAGTGGACCCCAGTGCCCTCCATGCCTCAGAGGAAACCTAAAATATCCCTGGGTGTGCTGCAAGGGACCCCAGCCCCTCATGCACCTTAGGGGGACTGCAAAGCCCCCACGTGTCCTACAGGGAAGTCCAGGCCAGCTACGCCGAGTGTTTCGACCTGGAAATAAAGTCTGGTTGCACCTGGGTTGTTGTGTCTCTGGGGCTGCTATCCAGCCCTGTCGGACCCTGAGGCCACCCAGCCCTTCCCTTCCCTTCCCTTCCCTTCCCTTCCCTTCCCTTCCCTTCCCTTCCCTTCCCTTCCCTTCCCTTCCCTTCCCTTCCCTTCCCTTCCCTTCCCTTCCCTTCCCTTCCCTTCCCTTCCCTTCCCTTCCCTTCCCTTCCCTTCCCTTCCCTTCCCTTCCCTTCCCTTCCCTTCCCTTCCCTTCCCTTCCTTCTGGCCCTGGCTGAGAGCAGCAGACCCTGTGCAGCACCCTGCATTGGTGATGGCCCATCAATTAGGTCCTATCAAGTGTGTGTTAATTAGGGAGGAGCTTTTTGTTTTGCCTGCTGACATTGCTGGTCAGGCTGTGTCCCTGGAGATACTCTTGATGGCTTCCCTCATTTCCTGGGCATGGCACTGGAGGAGGTCTGGGCCCAAATGATCCCACGGAAGGAAATGTCCCTCAGCCCAGGGACGCTCAGCATGGGCTGCCCCATCCCCTCGGGGCCCCACCGCTGGTCGCAGCAGCCCCTGCCTGGCTCCTGCCTGCCCACACCATGCCCATCCCCAGCTGCCCCTGGGCACGGAGCTCAGCCAGTGCTGGTACCAGGTGGCCTTTGCTGCTACTGCCATCAGAGACTGGGGTGACAGCTCCATCTCTTTATTGAAAGGGAAGAGGTGATTTTGGAAGCTCTCCAAGAGTGCTAACTTGAGCACTTCTAAATCCTGTTCTAGGGCTGCCCACCTTCAGCCCTGCATGGAGTGCTGGGCCTGTCGCCTCCAAGCACCACAGGGGTTGGAGGGGCAAATATACACTCATCAGACTCATAATCAGACTCAGAACTGCTGCTGTAGCTCTTTTGGCTGTAGAGGTCTCGTGACCAGCCACCAGCTTTCAGCTTTTCTTCAAGGTGGTGCCTGTGAAGAGAGGAGGTGGCTGAGGCCCCAGCTGCCAGTGGCACACAGGGAACCTCGTGCACAGCAGGGCCCAGAGCTGGCAAGGCTCCCCAGCACGGCTGGAGCTGCTGGCACAGCTGGGCCCAGCTGGACAGCTGCCCCTCAAGGCCCCGGCCAGCAGGGCACGGCTCTGGGCAGGGTCCCTGGCCAAGAGCGGGCCCCAGAGCGCCTCTGCCTTTCAAGGGCAACCTCGGCCCTGCTCTTTCTCCTTCCCACCTCCCTCTGCCTCTGCCCCGTACCCCTGGGGCTGCTCCTGGCCCGGCAGCCTCAGTGGAAGCCAGCTCTGGCTGCTGCCCCAGAGGGCTCCCCAGGACAAGGCCCAGCAATTAAGAGGCCAATGGAAGCACTGGGCAGCAGCAGAACCCTCAGCAGAGTTCTTTGGAAAATCATGGACTGGCCACAACTCCACTGCAGACTCTCTGGGAATGTTCCCTGACTATGAGCAGCCTTTAAAGGAAGCTGTTTGAGGTGAAGAATCGCAAAACACTCACCATTTTCTCGTCCAGCAATACCAGATTCCTGCCCAGCACATCATCAGGCACAGTGCCGCACCAGCCACAATGGCCATCAACTTAATCAAACAAGGTGTTCCCCAGCAGAAAACTCTTCTCATGCTTTTCCAGATGATGTCAGAATGTGTTGAGGTGCTGGCTGCATCTGTGGGAGCAATGGGGAGCGTGAGCCCGTGCTGAGCTGCACTGCTGAGCTGGCAGCACTGTGGTTACGGGCAGGACGTTCTCACTCCCTGTTTCCCCCAGAGCTGGGGCCTGCAGGCACCTTGCTGCCCCTTGGCACAGGCCTGCTCAGTACCCAAACCCCCTGAGCCTGCATGCCATAATTCCTCTGTGCTGTGCCCTTCTGCTCCAGGCAACACTTGTCAAAGACATGGATAAGGAGAATGGCCAGGGTTTTGGAGCTGCTCCAGGGCCCTCTCTCCTGCACAGAGCAGCCCCTCCAGATGTGCACAGAGACTGGGAAATTGCAGGGGATCTTAGGGTGTGCATGGCCTGTGGTGCATGGATGCCTTCCCGCTGTGCCGGGCATGGCGTGTCCACATGTGCAGCCAATGCCCCCAGCTGCTGAGTCCCAGGGGAAGCATGAGGGAAATGAACCCACCACGCTGGCTGTCCACATCACTCAGGAGTTTTTTCAGATATTTGGATTCCTCCAGGGATGTACAAGCTCCTGTAGGTTTCTTCTTCCTTCTTGGAGGACCTTAAGAGTAATATTTCCGTTTCCCAGGAATGGATCCCACAAAACGAGGGCTCAGCCTGTGGGGTCAGCAGGAACAAACTACTCACCCCTGTGATGGGAGCTGGGCTTGCATGCAACATCCACCAAAGGACCTGGGAAAGTCCTCCCTGCAGACACACCTGTAACTCAACAGCCACAGAAGCTTCTGCCATCTCTGCTGATCTGCACGGGCACCACTGAGCCGCAGCAGCGGTGAGGGGATCGTGCAGGGCGAGGGCACACACGTGCATGGTTCTGTGCTGGCACCTGCAGCGATGCCCCCCTGGCCCAGCTTTGGGCTCTGAGCTGGCAGCTCTCCCAGGGGAAAGGACTTGACCTACCCTCAGCATTGCCCAGAGGCTCAGTAATGGACATGAGCTGGGAAGCTGCACCACCTTCACCAGCAGGTTCAGCTGCAAAGAAAGGCAGGACAGAAGAGCTCCTGTGGCACTGCAGGAGATCCTCAGGCTGCCCACAAGGCTCAGCCCCGGGGCACAGCCCTGGGCCTGGCCCCTTCCCTCTCTGCTCCTCTCTGTGACTGCACAGAGCACACAGAAGGACACACTGGCATTGCACACAGGAGGAAGATGGACAGCTAAATGCTCCTTCCTCCCACTGACAGTGATCCAGTGGGATCCCTCAGGGCTCCAGAAGGGAACAGGGCAAAGTTTTTAGAATCTTTCCACTCTGACTTAACCTTAACAAAAATGGCCCATGAGTGAGCTTTATCCACATGGACACTGATTATTCTGCCAGTAAAAACGGAAATGCAGAACTTGCCTCCAGCATTCTCCAAGCCATTCAAAGTGTCATTAACCAGGACTTCCAAGTCATGTAAGTCGTGATCCAAATCTAGAAGGGGGCAAACACCAGAACCACTTCTGTGTGTGCTGGGATCCCCTTCTGCCTCAGGGAACCGGGCACTGCAAGGGCGTCGGGTAAGGCTGTGGAAGCCGGATGTGAATGGACATGGCCAAAGGTGCACAGGGGCCTGGGGAGCTCTGAACTGGCTCTGGTCACTCTCCACCCTCTTTCCCTGCCCTGTGTAAGATTCTGGGACAGGAATGGGAAATGGGGCTACCCAGGGCCCCTTGGGACACTCTCCCTCCCACAGAGGAAACCCTCCCTAATGCCCTGGGCAAAGCCATCCCCAGCGCTTCCCGGGGAGCAGGGAGCGCTGTCCCGGGAAAGGGCAGCCAGGCTGCCGGCTCACCTGCTCCCTGTGCTTGCAGCGGAGCAGCCTGGGCAGCCCTGTCAGGCAGGGCCACGGCCAGGAGCAGCAGGAGTAGGAGGCGCAGACAAGGGCCATGTTGCCTTGCCCTCTGCCAGTCCCGCAGCTCTTATTGCCACTGCTGTCCTGTCACCACTGTTCCAACGTCAGCACCGCTGCTGCCACCGCCGCTGCTGCCGCAACAGTTGTGCTCAGGGACTGACTGCTGCCTCCTTGTGCTGCTGTGCAACCACGGGGCTCTGGCACCTCTGGCACCTCTGTGACCTCAGGGCCTGCTGAGACTTCAGCCTGTTGTGACCCCAGAGCCCTTCTGTGACCTCATGGCCTTAGCTGTACCCCCAGAGTGTGCCCCCATCTGTATGAATGGACTGCCCTGATTGTTTTGCTTTATCAGAGTTCCATTGCTCAGAAAAACCTTATTTTTCACCTGCTGACATTGCTGGTCAGGCTGTGTCCCTGGAGATGCTCTTGATGTCTTCCCTCTTTTCCTGGGCATGCCACTGGAGGAGGTCCAGTCCCAGATGGTCCCATGGAAGGAAATGTGCCCTCAGCCCAGGGATGCTCAGCATGGGCTCCCCCATCCCCCCGGGACACCTGTTGAGACAGGAGGTGGCTGAGGCCCCAGTTGCAGCTGGCACACAGAGACCCTCCTGCACTGCAGGAGATGCCCACCGTGCTCAAAGTTTGCCTCTGAAGACAGAGAGGTGAGCTTGTGAGACATCCCAGAAAATATCAGGGAAAAGGTTTTAAGTTGGTTGTTGTCACTAGGTACAAATCTTCAGTGAGAAAAGAGCCTCTCCAGTACACTGGGTGTCTTGTCATGACTTCATTCTTCTTAGAGAGAAGATTACCAATTAAATGCAATTTTATTTTTTATTCTACAAGTGTAAAAGTGTTCTAAATTTTTCTAATTCGAAAAGTATTTTGAAGAATCCTAAAGGACAATAGAAAAATGTAAGAAATATTTGGGGATTTTTTTCCTATGAAAAATAATGCTGAATATTTCTAAAAATTTCTAATATGTCAAAATGTAAAACAAAGACAAAATGGGGTCGCTTTTTCTCAGGAGTCCTGTGTGTGGTTGCTGGCTGCCCCTCCTGGCTGTGCCAGACAATCAGCTCAGCCAGTGCTGGTGGTAGCACACAGACACAGGAGCTGAAGCCCAAAGATGTTGCTGGGCTCAGGCCCTTCCCTGGCAGGAGGGCCACAGCATCTGTCCTGGCTGGACACCAGGGCCAGCACCTCTGGGGACAGAGGCTCCTGTTCTGGGTGATGGTGGCAGCAGCATGTGCCCAGCAATGAGCTGGTCATGCAGCCATGGCAGGGACAACGGGCACTGGCACGGAGATGCAAGATGACAGGTCCAGTTCTCCATGACTGAGGCCTTTGGCCGGTCTTGTGAAGCTGCAGAGGTGCTCCTGTGCAGAGAGGAGGTGGCTGAGGCCCCAGCTGCCAGTGGCACACAGGGACCCTCGTGCACAGCAGGGCCCAGAGCTGGCAAGGCTCCCCAGCACGGCTGGAGCTGCTGGCACAGCTGGGCTCAGCTGGACAGCTGCCCCTTATTGCTGGATCTGGATCTATGTAGAAATCACAAACAAGACAGTACTACTCCGGAATGTGCCTTGAGTCGTTTCATTTTCCAGCATCAGTCTCATTATATGGTTATGACAATGGGAAGATGCAAGCATTTCACATCCCAAGCAGCAGACCAAGAACTTAATGTTGCAACTTACTTTAAAAGTTTCCTGGCCAATACAAAACCGAAAACCTATTGACATTAGTTCCATCCAATTACTATAAGCACACATTCCTTTGGTTAAAATAATGCTTGCTTATTTCATATACAATATCTGCTTAAAATACAATGCACAGAGCTTCATTATTATTAGCTTAGAACTTCCTCACGTTCAACTAGATAGACTTTTCTGCAGGTTAGGGAGTTGTTCTAGACAAGTGTTAATACATAGACCATTGCTCTCTAAGTCTTTACTTGCCTACTTCTTATACAATTTTTCTGCTGACAAATCTTATGATTACTTTTTAGCTGTAATTGCAGTTCTGCTGTCACTGATGCTTGCCTTTTGCAGCTTTCCCAAAACCCTCAGATTTCATGGATTCCCACAATTCTCCCTCTTGGTTCAACTAAAAAGAAACTTTCCTAACTGTCTCCTATATTAACTCCCTTGCGTTTTGTAGCTTTAATATATCTGCTTGTTACTTGCTTAAAGCTTCCTTTTTGCTCACATTAAGTATTGCTATATTACAACACAGCAATTTTAATGCTGTGAAAGTCCAGTCGGTTCAAAGGGCATAAGTCATGTCTGATAACAATTACAAGTCATTGTTAGAAAAATCTCGCCTGTTCTAAGGTTTTAATTCAAAACCTTTTTCTATGGCTATACCTTCATCTACCATCTCGGAAAGATTTGGAGAACTTTCTGTGAATCTATTTCCTACTTTTTTCTCTTGTATGACAAAAACTTCTTTGATAGTTTTGTCCATCATTTGTCGCACCAAAGTCTGCAAGGTGTCACTACTAGTATGGCCACCAAAACACTCAGCACATATAGACCTATCTTACAGAGTTCCCTTAGCCAGGGTGCAAAGCTCCATTCTTGGAACAAATCATCTAACTATGACAGACCATCTGCTTTAATTTGAGCTGTCAAATCTTTCAGCTTTTGTATGCTGTTTGGATGGATTCAGAATGCTCTGACAGGATCATGCAACAGAATCCTTCAAATTCCTCACAACCCTGTCCATGTGCCAGTAAAAGAAAATCCACTGCTACTCTGTTTTGAAGGGTAGCATGTCTAACACTATAAACATCTGTCAGCATATCACTGATTACAGTGGATGTGGCATTAGTTTCTTTACTCAGCCAACATTCAACTCCATCTCATTGTTTCAATGCCCTTGCTGAAGCCATTTGGGGTAAAAACCAACCTGCTGAAACTCTTTTTAGCAGCATTCTAAGGCATGAAATCACTCTTACAATTCTCATCATAGTGATGAGCGGATCTTGTTCCCCTATGTTTCTTCTTAATGACTGCTTTAGCAGTAGGTGCTATCACAGTGAGCATTCCAATGCTACATGGGCCACCTTCAAGGCATGATGGAAAGCCTTGCCAAGCTCTATCTCCACAAATGAGCCCATATCCTTTTGGCAATTGTCAAGGACATTGGTCAGCCTCGGAAAGCACATCCCAACTGTCTGAATCACTACACTAAAAACTTGAATTTCTGTATGCAAAATAATGGGGACTAACATTGTACTTTGGAAGGTCGCCTTCGGGTCAGAAGCTGTCAACGTAAGGCAAAAGTCCATTGTGAAAGAACCAAGGATTTCTAATTCTTGGGGTTCAGACACTGCTTTGGGAAGTTCCTTGGCCCAAATGTTCCAATTCAGTACAGGATTGCTCTCATTGTCAATTTCACTAGGCTTACTATTAAATTGTTTTTTAATCAAAGGCAAATCCTTTACGGGCACACCAACTGGACAGGTTTTCTGCTTCTGAATTAGACAAGCATATGATATCTGAGCCTGTTGCCTTGGCTAAGGTCACCCAAACATTTGTTTTTAGTTGTTCTACAGGCAAATTTGCACTACAAGAAACAATTAAAACCAACTAACACTAGTGTATCACTCAATTTCATTCCATCCTTTTAGTGAGCATATTTTTGGCAAAAGATCTTCCTATATATCTCAATTTAAAAACTTTGTTTTTGACCTTTAAAAAGAATTTCACCTTTGAAAATCCAGTAGAGGGGGATCTATAATGTAACAAAACAAAACCCACACTTTTGCCAAAAAGATTCTACGAAACACACAATTGACACATTGATAAATAGCATACAATCAGACTTTGCAGGTTCCAGGGATGAACAAGGAATGCCAGGCGTGGCCCGTGATGCCTCTGTTGGGCTCACGTCTGCGTACTCGCTTCCACGGCCTTCAACTCGCCTACACGTTCTGGGGTGCGATACAGTTTGACGTTTTTGGCTGGGACCCACTTAATTCCTGCACCTGTAGAGACAGGAGCACACCCTTTGCCCCAAGTGGTTAAGCCAAAAAGACATCCAATTTGTCCAGTCTCAGGGTTTCTAATTAAAACAGGGGGATTTTCTTTCCGTTTCATCTGTCTTTTATTTGAAAAATGCCTAAAAATTGGTGGATCGGGTTCTGCAACAGAGCTGTTTAAAAAATTCAAAACATAGAAAGCTTTGTTCAACCTCATCTGTGGTGTCACCTCTAATCCCCCTTCTGTCGATGAAGAATATGTTTTAATGTTTGATGTGTTGTCTCAATAATTGCTTGACTTGTGGGAGAATGAGGAATACTAAAGTTGTGATGAACACTTAAATTTTTTAAAATGTGGCTAATTTTTGAGATCTATGTGCAGAACTATTGTCAGTTTTTCCTTCTTGGGGTACACTTAATGAAGCAAAAGCTTGCAAAAAAGGTTGACAGGCATGATTACTTGTTTTACTTTTGTGAGCAGAAGTAAAAACTGTGCAAGAGAACATGTCTACTGAAACATGTATGTTTTTAAATGTACCAAAGGAAGGATATTTAGTGATATCCGTTCGCCATAACTGCAGGCTTTGTAAGCTTTGTGGGTTGACTGCTCTTGTAGAAACAGGAGGCTGCACAAGCTGACTGTGTGTAAGTACTGACGATAGCCTTAGCTTCACTTTTGGAAATCTGAAACATTTGCACAAGTGCTTGTGCGTTTTGGTGAAAAAAGGCATGACTCAGTTTTGCTTATTCAAAAATGTTTGGTAAAGTGTTTGAAATAACCATTGTCAGGTTTTGTGCTCCTGCGTTTCCTTTCACTAAAAATCTAGGAAACAAGGAATGAGACCTAATGTGAGAAACAAAATATGGATTAGTTCTAGATTGCAAAGTTGTATAAAGACATGAAAGCCAACGATATAAAGTGTCATTATTAACATTCTTTAAACTGATCTTTCTATTCTTTGAACTACATTACCAACATAACATCTTTTGGAACTGATCTTTCTATTATTTTAACTACATTAGCAACATAAGCAGAATCTGTGATTAAATTAAAAGGTTGTAGAAAGAGATGAAAAGCCCAAACTACAGCAGCAAGCTTAACAATTTGAGGAGATCCTTCTACTATTGCAATATCTGATTCTTAAATTTTAGTTGTTTGGTTCAACTAAGTTACAACGGACTTGTGCCTTTTGCTAGATTTGTTAGTGAAAAGAGTCATTGCGTTCAAAGCTTCTTTGCCTAACATAGGTTTCTCTCTCCAACTCAATTTTGCTTGCGATAATTTGTGAGCTGGGTAATGAACACAACAAATACTTGGAAAATGTAACAATGCATACTGCAAATCATCAGAATTTTACATTGCCTAATTAAGATTTTTTTTTTTCCAATGGTAAATAGAAAACTAAAATTCTTGACCTGCTAAACTTACAATTTTATTCTGGCTTTCATTACAATTTGTGCTATTATCTCTAAAACTGGAAAAAGAGTCTTTGGAAACTTGTAGGGAAGAAAGACTTATTTTATTATCAACAAAGGATCTCTCTTAGAAGAGTCTCATTAAAAGATGAGGCTACAAAGTTGCATTTTTTTCTCTCAAAATTGCAAAAAAGTAAGGTTTTCTGGAATACAGAGATGATCTTGTCGTCTTTGGAGAGCTTCTATGACTTTGTTAAGGCCTGCAAGAGCTTCAGGTGTTAGAGTTTTAGGAGAATTGATGTCACAGCTTTGTCTCCTCAGTAAATTAAAAAGTGGTCTCAGTTCATCACTGGTAATTCTCAAATCAGTCCTGACCTAAGTGATTTCTCTTAGAAGTTGTTGTAAATTTTGTAGGTTGCTGATACTGGTCTGGAGCTGTATCTTTTGTAATGTTTTTTTCAGTCATTTTCCATCCTAGATACTTCTAGGGTGGAACTTCTTGAATTTTGGTCATAGAAATTTCAACTCCAGTATTTTGGATTTCAGTAACAACACTAGCACGAGTTTGTTTCCTCCTTGGCTGCATTGTAGTTGTGATGAGCAAATCATCTATCTAGTGTAGAATAATGGATCTTGGATGCTTCTGTTGACCTGGAGACAAAACTTGTGCAACAAAATATTGACAAATTATAGGCAATTATTTTATTCTTTGAGGCAATGATTTCTGGTGGCATCTCTGGATGGGTTCTCTTCGATTGATGACTGACTGGAACTGAAAAGACAAATCTTGGAGCATCACTGGGATGAAGTGGGATGTGGAAAACACAATAGTTTAAATCAATGTCAACAAGAGGCCAGTGTTTTGGGATCATTGATAAAGAAGGAAGTCTAGGCTGAAGAGGTCCCATGTCTTCAATTATTTTATTGATCTTCTTTAGGTCATGAAGCAACATCCAGGATTGTCCGATGTCTTCTTGTGGTTGACAAATACTGGTGAATTTCAGGGACTGTTTGTGGGTGTGATGTGACCTTGCTGTAACTGTTCTTTTACTAATCTTTTAAGGATATTTAATTTTTTTCTCAGTTAAAGGCTATTGATCAATCTCTACAGGATGATCAGTTTTTTAGTTCAGCTTTAAAGTGGCAGGTTTTGATGTGGTTTCCATCACAGGCTCACTTTTAGTTTTGCTCCCTGTTGGGACAGGATGTCTCTCCCCCAGACACTGAGAGGCTTCTGAACAACAAAAGGACACACTGTCGCTCTTTGTCCTTCAGGACTTGTAATGTTAATCAGGGATGCACTTTGCAAACACGCAGTAGCACCTCCAGTCCCTGTGAGGGAACTTGCAGGAGTTACCAAATCCCAATCACTGGGCCAAAACACGTGAGAAATTACAGTGACACCTGCACCAGTACCTGGCATGCCTGTAATGGAAATTGTTTTACCACGGTGAGTCAGGCTGCAAGTCAATTTTGGTTGGCTGTGGTCTAAAGATTGCACCCAAAAGACCTCAGGACCTGAGTTCCAAATGGCACAGACAGAATTGAATTCTCTGGAAAGTTGTTTTGCTTGGATGTATTCATGGGTAAAAGAAATGCAATAGCTATAGGTGTTTTTGGTGGAATTACTATAGGAACATTAAGTGCAAGAGCTAAAATTACTAGCTCTTTGTTACAATTTACTGAAACAACAGCTGGATGCACTGAAAGTCTGAAAATTTTGTTGCTGGCCTTGCCTATAATTAAAAGATCTTGTCTTTGTTGAAAAAAGCCTGATAATTACAGTAGGAATACTTTCATAACAAAAATTATTTGAAAGCTGTATTAATTTTGAGGAGGCCAATTCAAACCTTGTACTTGAGCGTATTGAGCTGGGACAATTTGAGGAATGGTTGACTGCGGAATAAATGATGAAGGTACCAATGCCACTTGGCTGGGTAATTGACTGTCAGGAGGTACCACTGCTTGTGTCAAGGGGGGGTGCTAATCCATGCTCTTTTTAGAGATTATCCACGATCTTTTTTGAGTTTAACGACAAAGGTTTGCCATCGATGTCAAACTGAGAGTGTCAGTGCTTAGCAAGATGCTTCCCTTTCCGACATCGAGGGCAAATAGAAAGTTGTTTAGGTTGGATTGTTTTTGAAGGACAATCTTTTTTAATGTGACCTGTTTTACTACAAGCAAAGCAAGAAAATTTTTTATCAGAGTCCAACTGTACAGTGCCAACAGATTTTGACAAAATTTTTGTTTGTGCTTCTAGGGCTTTTTCAAGCTTTTCCATTTGTTGTCTCAAATTTTCACTTAAAGCTTTTCCTAAATTATCTCCCGATGTTTTTCTAGACTATTCATGCTGCGATTCTGCAATCTGCTTTCCAAAAGCATTGACTTGTACATTAGCCAGATGTTGTGGAGAGGTGAGCTTACTGCCAGCTGTTAGCATCTGTGTTACACTTGGAGGCTGATCAGGTACAGTTAAAATAATTTTTTTACATTCTTCGTTAGCATTGACAAAAGCAAGGTTTTGAATAAAACAGAAATGAGTTTGTTCACCTGGACACTGTTTTTCAACAGCTTGGCTTAATCTATCTAGGAAAGAACTAAAGGGTTCTAAATCAGTTTGTTTGATAGTAGGGTAAGCATTTACATGGGTACCAGCTGGCTCAACTGCAAGGAAAGCTTTTCTGGCAGCATTTTTAATATCTGTGACTATAGGCTGAGGCAATTCTACAGCCTGATTTTCTGGTCTGTGGAAAGTTGGATCACTTGCTAGTTGGGTATATAATATCTATATTCTCATAAGGAGTATTGTTACATTTTTCAACTGATTTATTAAGAAGATTTTTTCCATTGGAATTCCCATAAAAGATATTGTGAATTGGTTCAGATCAAGGAAGCTACATTTTGACAATCAGCAGGGACTAAAGTAAAAGAATTAAATATACTTTTCAAGACATTCTTAAAATAAGGAGAAGAGAACCTACATTATTTCAAAGCTTGATGGAGTTCTTTTATATCATGGTGAGAATGAGTTTCATAGCATGGATTTACATCATTATGACTATATCCTACAGGTTAAGGCAAGGAGCTGTTTATTTGAGTCTAAATTTTTTCTAAACTTTGACTAATATTAGATGAATTAGGTAGTTGAAGTGGAAGGTTTCCCTCTGATTTAGACTGTGTGTGGTTTCTGCCTCTCATCACTCCTGTATCTGGTACAGAAGAACAGGTAGTGTTGTCACAGCAATCAGCTGTCTCAGGAACCTTGCCAAGAAGCTCCAAGTTCTTGGCAGAGATGTCGCCCTTCCCAGGAGCCCTGCCAGGAAGGGTGGAGGAGGAGAGCTCTACATTTTTAACACACCCCACACCTCCCTTCCCCTGCCCGCCGCTGGAGGTAGCGGCCGAGGAATGTGTTGTATTGGTTACAGGAAGAAAGCTAGAGCTTGCTAAATCACATCTCAATTCACTAAATTGGGGTTTATAGATTCATACAAATCAAGCTGCTCTACAGCTGCAGATCCCAAATTTGTATTTGTGACACTTTGCAATGAACTGTTACAGGTTCCACACCGCATCCCCACCCACAGGGACTCAGCTGGAAAACTCTCAGGTCTGAGCTGCGATCTCAGCATGCTTTCCCCCCCGCCCAACCCCCAGCAACAAATGAGAGAGGTTTCAAGGCTCCTAATGAACTCTTTGTGTTTGCACAGAAACTTTCCTGAGCTCTCCCGCCTCCACCCCATCCATCTCTCTGGGCAGAGCCATCCCAGCTCTGCTTGACTCTTGGCTGCCTCCCGCTGCTTCTGTTTGTCCCCCTGCCTGCTTCCCTGCAGGCAGAGCTAAATCTAAAGCCCCCCCACTAGCTGTAACCAGAGTCTGGGGTGCTAAAAGCAGCAAAAACCCTGGAAGAGGCTTGGTGGAGGAATCTCTATGAAAAGAATTCTCAGAACTGCAAAACAATCTGCCCGCCTGAGCCCAATCTGAGGGAATGACTTCCCGGGAAGAAACCGTGGCAGGGGTGATTCCCACAGCCCCTCGGCCAGGCAAAGCGGATCTGGAGCCCCCCTTGGCAGACCCCGCTGAACAACTTCAGAACAAGATCCAACCACAACTTGTTTGGAAGAGGAACAGGGCGCAGAAACAGCAGCCCTTGTTTTGCAAACCTTCCCCAAACTCTCATCTCTCACACCCGTTTGACTCCCAATCTCCCCAGAACACGACTCCTGACCCCCCAAATTCTTGGAGCACAACGAAAATCCCGAATGCTTTCCCAGGAAATCCAGGGGTGGATGATTTTGCGGAGAAATGGAGGGTGCCTGGTCACAGCATCAGAGGCACAGGGAATCCTGGAAGAAACAGAGGACACGACCGAAGCTGGAAGCTGATCTGATTCCCCTTTTGCAGGGATTGGGATGCTGTCCACACTGCCTGGGGAAACCCCAGACATGCCAGGAGAAGGGAAAGAGCTACAAACAAAACCCGAGATCCTCCCAGAGAAGGACAAAGACTTAGCACCACTCGGAGTTAACATCTTAGAACTAGGTGTTCTGGTTTGGTGTTTGAGAAAGTCTCTGTTACGATCATTCTGTTTAAAGCTCTATGACAAAGCTCTGGAAACAGGTTTGACTAAAGTCTCTTCCTTTTGAGAGAGACTAGATTGTAAATTTTCCTGTTTATCCGGTCCCAGAAATCAAAGGTAAAAGCAGACTTCAAGTCTATATTTTGAGTATTCACTTTTACCCAGATTAATAAGTCTTTTCGTTCATGTTTTGAGCTGTCTGAATGTCCTTTTTCCTGTAAAATTGTCTGAAGCCGGTAAAAGACATCCCCTCCTGTTCTAGATAGATGGTTTCCCATCTCGTTGCCCAGGAGCCCCTAAAGTTGCTACTTGTTACTTACAAGGATACCAGCTACAGACAACAAAGGGCATGATCCATTCCTCCTTTTAACAGCCTGGGCCTCTGGCAATAGCACTGTCCACGGTCTTATTTTTTATTTTTTATATTCCTCTAGTCTAAAAATCCTCCTCACTGAGGAGCACCATTTATTGCCGGACGGGGAGTCTACGTACAAATCACGAACGGGATGGAACTGCTGGGGAATGGGTCTCGAGCTGTTTCTTTTCCAGCATCAGTCCCATTACATGGCTATGACAATGGGAAGATGCCAGCAGCTCACATCCCTGGCAGTAGACCAAGAACTTAATATTACAACTTTCTTCAAAAGTTTTTTGACCAATCACACAAAGCAAAAGCATATTGACAGTAGTTCTATCGGTGAGAAACAACTGCTCACTTTGAAAATGTAAAAAGGTTTATTAAACCTTAACAAAAATACAACAAAGGACTATATAAGGAAAAATTTGCAGCGCTGGGAACTGGCCTCGTGGAGACCACGTTGCTGGCTCTTTTTCAAGATTGGTGCTCAGCCTGTTCTACCCCTGAGACTTGCATCAGACAGCCCTGGGCCCTGCCAAAGTCTGTCAGTCAGCTCTTTGCCATTTATCGGTGGAGATTGCTTTCTTGTAACTTGATGGGAGATCAGGTGTTGCCATGCTGTACCCCCTTGGCAACAAGCTTCTCCATTCCCAACTGCCCCAGGTAAGGGACACGTGCACGCCTTCTTCTACCTGGCCTTGACAACCCCGGCTGCCTGATGGTAACAATACATGGGGGGAAAGGGAACTATGGGGAGAACAGAGGACGTCTAAACTACAATAACATAACTACACATCACTGTTGCTTGGCCCAGATGGATGGTAACAGGGGGGCAACAATCCCCCTCCCCCGAGCTCCACTAAATCCCAGCTGCCAGTGATGGCACAGCATGAAACAAAGGAACAGCAACACGGGTCCCGGGGTAACTTTATTTGATGGTAAAAGTTCCCCTCTTCATCATCCCAGGACCCTGAACTGAGGGCAAACAGTAACTTATAGACAGGGGCAGGTCCCAGCGGGAGGATACAATCTTTAACAAATCAGGAAAATTGGGAGTAAAAACAAGGCGGGAAATACAATGTATAAACCAATGAAGAATTTCAAGGGAGGAAAACAGTTTCAGTGAACTAATAAAGTTTGAAGAAATACAAAACTGAAAATTCTCGAGGGGAGGCAAGCTCTGGGAGAAACCAGCATCTAATAACATTAAAGGAAAAATGCTGAAAGTTCTGGGAAAAGGGCAGGGACAAAAGGAACAGCATAAGGAAACCACACAATTACAAATCAAACTAATAAAAGAAAAAACACATCACAATACACAGAGCTCCATTATTAAGCTTCAGACTTCCTAATATTCAACTAGATGTAATTTTCCATTCCTTTAATATTCGTTGGTCTCAGGTCACATAGTTCTTAGTATTTGTTTTTCTCCTGAAGCCAGATTTCTTGGCCTCTGTTAATAAAGTCCACCCTCCTTGATTTTCTTCTCAACCTCTTCCAGACCAGGTGTCTCCAACTATGCCAGGGGGCAGTGTCTGGGGCAGATGTTCCTTGATGTTTGCTGATGGTCATTGATGTGTTCTTGATGGTCATTATCTTTTTGGGGACCTTTTGGGTTATTCCCAGTTCATTGAGATGTTCAGCTCATTTCCCTTGAGAGTGGTGCAAGATCCCTTAAAAAAGCCATGAGAATTCCTTTCCCTAAGGCAAAGGCAAACCAAGCCTGACTGGAGACATGAAACAAAAATTAAACTTGGTATATTATCCAACACACGTGTGCAGCGCAAGTGCCCAGCTGCTGAGGGAAATGCACCCACTACGCCCCCTCTGCAGCTCACTCAGCCTCTGGTGCAGAAGTTTGGATGCCTGCAGGGGTTGCTTGTCTCCTCTGGGTTTGTTCTTCCCTCTGGGAGGGCCCCAATGGAAATTAGTTCCATTTCCCCTGCACACCAGAGTGGCAGTGAGTCACTGCAGGCTGCTGATAGTCTGATACAAGGAAACAGGTGTGCATAAAAATCACGCTGTGAAAAGCCAGTGTCCATAAAGGAGCCAGAGGAGTCCTGCAGCTTTGTTTGAACATAGGGAGCGAGTCCATTGGGACATCCGCTTGTGGGGTTGTCTCTCTCAACTAGTGGGGAACACAGCCTCCTTTTAAACCCCCAGCCACATATTGCCCTCTTCCTTTCCCCACTGGCTGAGGTACTGGGGCAGGGGACTCCAGGGACCTTTGTACCCTCTTTTCCTTTTGCCAGCTATTAGTTCTGGTCTCCATCCAAACCCAGTCCAAAGGTGGGATGAGCGTGTTAGTCCTGACCAGGATGGGCTCCCTGCACTCCCAGCCCCTCTGCAGCCTGTGCTTTTCCGTGCCCCACTTGGCTCTTCAGGTGGCAGATGGCTTGGGGCAGGTTACTCCAGGCACACAGCGGTGCCCGTGGAGGCCCAATCCCTAAAGCTCTCCCAGAGCTGGGCTTGGCTCCAAAGTTTGTCTGCGTCCACCTGATTTTAAAGACTGTAGCACATCTGCACTTTCAAGGGGTAGTACAGCCAGTGCTGCACTCTGAGAAATAAGTCCACAGTCTGAGTTGTTGATGTCATTTAACTGATTTGCAGCTCATTCTGATGATGATGATGATGACGATGATGATGATGATGGTATCCCAGAACATTTCCTTTATTTTCCTCCCCCAAATGAAATGGTGCCATTCAGCTTCTGGAGGAAAGAACTGTCAAAGGTGCTGTTTGGCAGTCATGGAGGGAGAGGTGTGGGGGAGAAGATATGCCCTGGAAGGATGCGCTGGTGTGCTCCAGCATTTAAACAAGTTCCTTTGGTACACAGACTGGGCCATTTTCAGTACTAAATGGCTGCATTAAATGGTTTTCCAGGCCGTATGCTGGCCAGAAAGCGTTGAAAGCCCATGGGAGTTTAGGCTCCATGAGAAAGGTAGCATCAGTTCCTGTGCCAGGTGAAACACAGCATTCAGAAGCTCAGCTTGTGTTTCGAGAAGCCACCAGTCTAATGTAATCATGGCCAGAAAGCTTCTCCAATCCAGCTGAGCGGCTGTGGCAGAGCTGTTGTGTTTTACAGCAGCTCCACGGCAGTGCAGCAGCTGCAGGAGAGGGCTCAGGACAGGCTTGGGGTGGAGTGGGGTGGAAGGAAGCTGAGAGAAGCCTCTGCTCTACTACTGAGGCAGTTCTTGGCAGAAGCAAACAAAGATGGTGACTTGAAGAGATTCCTACTGTGCTCAAAGCTTGCCTCTGAAGACTAAGACGTGAGCTTGTCAGAAATCCCAGAAAATATGAGGGAAAAGGTTTGTTGTTAGTTATTGTGACAAGATACAAATCTGCCCTGGGAAATGAGCCTCTGCAGTAGACAAGGTGTCTTTTATTGTCTTAGTTCTTCCAGGAATAAAGATTACCAATTCAATGCAATTTTATAATTTACTCTAGAAGTGTGAAAATGTTCTATGTTTTTCCCAATTCTAAAACTACGTTGAAAAATATAGAACTATTACGGAAAAGGGGAAGAATTTTTAGGGGAATATTCTATGACAAATGTTCCTAAATCTTGCAAAATCAAAAATAAATATAGTAGCTCCTAGTCTCAGGAGACCCATGCCCGGCTGCTGTCTGCACAAAACTGGCGGTGCCCAGAAAATCAGCACAGCTAGGGCTGGTGCTGCCACCCAGAGAGCAGAGGTGAAGCCCAAAGGTGTTGCTCAAGCCATTCCCTGGCAGGAGGGGCCCACCTTCAGTCCTGGCTGGATACCAATGCCAGAACGTTCAGGACCAGAGGCGCCTGTTCTGGGTGGTGGCAGCATGTCCCTAGCAACAAGCTGATAATGCAGCCATGGCAGGGATGTTGGACACTGGCTTGGGGATGGCTGATGACAGGTGCAGGTACAGGTACAGGTCTCCCTGATGGAACTCTTTGGCCGGTCTTGTGAAGCTGCAGAGGCACTCCTGTGCAGAGAGGAGGTGGCTGAGGCCCCAGCTGCCAGTGGCACATGGGGAGCCTCGTGCACAGCAGGGCCCAGAGCTGGCAAGGCTCCCCAGCACGGCTGGAGCTGCTGGCACAGCTGGGCCCAGCTGGACAGCTGCCCCTCAAGGCCCCGGCCAGCAGGGCACGGCTCTGGGCAGGGTCCCTGGCCAGGAGCGGGCCCCAGAGCGCCTCTGCCTTTCAAGGGCAATCTCGGCCCTGCTCTTTCTCCTCCCCACCTCCCTCTGCCTCTGCCCTGTGCCCCTGGGGCTGCTCTTGGCCAGGCAGCCTCAGTGGGAGCCAGCACTGGCTGCAGCCCCAGCGGGGCCCCCAGGACAAGGCCCAGCAATTGAGAGGCCAATGGAAGCACTGGGCAGCAGCAGAACCCTCAGCAGAATTATTTGGAGAACCATGAACTGGCCACAACTCCATTGCGGCCTCCCTGCGAATGTTTCCTGTCTACATTAGATTTTCATAAGAAGCTGTTTCAGCGAAAGATGAAGAAAACACTCACCATTTTCTCTTCCAGTAATAATGAATTTGGACACAGCATAAGATGCAGATAAACGCCAAACAAAGCAGGCCTGCCATTAAGCCTGCCTAGCAGCCTGTTCCCTTACAGAAGCTCCTTCTGAGGCCCTTCTGGGCATCAGGAAGATGTGTTGTGGTGCTGGCTGCATCTGTGGGAGCAATGGGGAGCATGAGCTCATCCTGTGCTGCAGTGCTGCACTACTGAGTTGGCAGCACAGTGGATGGGGGCAGGACGTCCTCTGTTTCCCCCAGAGCTGGGGCCTGCAGACGCTGTTGCCTGGCGACGCCGAAGAAAGAAGCCTGTCCAGCCAAATATCATTGCTGAAGTTCTAATTTCCCGGAGATATTTTCCAATGTTAAATGACTCTACAGGTTCCTTTATACCCTCTCCTGAAATCCCAGTAGCATTTCCCTCATACCCCATCCCTCGATCTCTCCCCTAACCCCTACCCATTACCCCCATAACCAACCTTACCTATGTCTTTAACCTATTAATTTAAATATGGGAGGAGACAGAAAGGAAAACCAAAGACTTAGTATATAGTGGTTACAAAACAAAGAAAATAACGGTGACAGCTAACTTGACTATTCCTGTTTCTAGCAGTGCTCAAACAGTCTATACCTGATTCGTTTGAGAACCAGATGCCCACTCCCAGGACACCCCAAAACATCTTAATGGCTGCCACCACCACCACTGCCCTCCTATGCATCCAAACATCGGTCGGATGGGTCATGCCACAACCAAAAGAAAATGTATAGATCACACTAGTGAAATCTCTCAAACAAGATCATTTTTGCATGGCCATGGGAAGTGTAGAAGACTTGCTGTCTACATGTCTGGTGGGAATCCCCCTGTCACCAAACAAATACCCATATACAGGTAAGAAACCCACCCCAGTGTACACTTGGGATGATTGGATGAAGATTCTACCACATGCACCACAAGAGCCCCAGCAACTAGACCTACTGGGCTCCTCAAAAGCCACTGACTGTGTAAGCTTTTTCTGTGAACCACTCAAACAAAACTGCCTGGAAATAACTAAGCCACAGATGAATGTGAGAAAAGATGTATCTCCAAATGATACAAGATACAAGGTTGTTGAGTGGTACAATTATACTGCTGAAACATTGTCTAAGTCCTCTGCATTACCCAGAGTACTCCCCAGGGCAGTGTTTCTCATCTGCAGCAACAGGGTCTGGGCAGGGATCCCCTCAAAGATCAAAAGGGGCCCCTGCAGCCTTGATCAGCTTACCACCCTTACCCCAACACTACTCCAATTAAATATTGGAAGTGAGAAACTCAACTGACATGCCAAAAACTATCATACTCTCAATTCAACCAAAATTGTGATGACCAAATGTACAACAGGGGCAAGACAAAGAGGGTAGCTGTGTCCATATTTTTGCCATGGGTCGCAGCAGCAAAGGCTCTCGGTGAGCTTTCTCACCTGGAGTGCTGGCTCAGTAAGCAGACCAACGCTAGGTCCACCACCCTTTCAGACCTCTTGGTGGACAAAGAAACCACCAGACATGCCACCCTCCAGAACAGAGCGGCAATCGACTTCCTGCTGCTCGCCCATGGCCATGGTTGTGAGGATTTTGAAGGACTTTGTTGTTTTAACCTTTCTTCAAGAAGCACGTCGATCCGAGGCAACATCAAGCAAATGCAAGACCAAATGAAGACTCTTCTTACTGATAAGAAGGCTGTGGACATGATGGACAAAACGATTATGCAATGGGGCGTTCCTGGGTGGGTGGCCCCCATTCTTAAGCCTATTCTTAAGAGTTTATGGTGGGTCTTCCTCATCGTTGCTATACTCTCAACAGTGCTGAAGTGCTTTAAGAAAACCGGAGACAAAACTTTAGGTAATGTTTATTTAATAAATAAAAAAGGGGAAGATGTGGAAGACAGTCATGGGAATGATGGGGCTGGAATGCCCTGGGAGGACAGTGCTGTTTAGTTAGAGTGAGAGGCTGGCACAAATCCCCAGGAGTCTCTGGTTGTTAATGTGCTGTTCATCCCCCTGTTCTAGAGAGTTCTGTGCCCCCTCTTCCCCCACTGGCTTTCCCTGGGAAACCACCCCCTCTCTGCTCCCCCACTGGTGGACCCCCAGTCACCCCATTTCAACTCCTCCCCTGACTCCCTTCCCCATTGCATGATTTGTACCCTGACCCCTCCTACCTTCCCCCAGTGATATACCCTGGCCCATCCCCTGATGCTTGCTCTTGGCCCCTGGTTCCCTTCATCAGAGCTTGTGCTCCTGTTTGTTCTCCTCAGCCTCACCCCACCTGGAGCCCTGGATCTTCCCTAAACAAACCCTGCTGGATCTGCCAAGCCAAGAGTGCCCTCGTCTGTCTGGTGAGGCTGTCATTACTCCATCCGGGCTCAGGCGTCTGCTGGGCTGGGGGAGTTGTCAAGGCTGCCCGAAGCGGAGACGCTTTTGGTGCTGCAGGCACCCCGACAGCACCTGCCTGGGGAAGCTACTCTGGCCTCCCGCAGTGCTCCCTGCTCCCTGGGAAGTGCTGGGGATGGTTTTACCCAGGGCTTTGGGGAGGGTTTCCTCTGTGGGAGAGAGAGAGCCCCTACGGGCCTGGGGCTGCTCCAGCCACCCATCCAGGGATGTTGCACAGGGCCTGCAAAGAGGGTGGAGAGTGACCAGAGCTTACCCAGAGCTCCCCAGGCCCCTGTGCAGCTTTGGCCTTGTCCACTGACATCTGGCAGCCAAGGCCTTACCCAACCCCCTTGCAGTGCCCACTTCCCCAAGACACAGGGGGATCCCAGCACACCATGGAAATGGGTCTGGTCTGTGCTCCCTTCTGCTTTGGGGTTGTGACATCGCTTATATCAGAAAGCTGGTGAATGACAGTTTGAAGATTCTACAGCATGCTGAAGGCAAATGCTCTGTGTGCATTTCCTGACAAAATAATCGAGGTCCATGTGCCAAGAGCTCACTCATGTGCCCTTTCCTTTAACATCAGCTCCCACTGAGGCTGCCTGGCCAAGAGCACAGGGCAGAGGCAGAGAAACTTCTGTACATCATTTGGGCAGCACAGCTCACGACAGAACAGGACAGTGCTTTTTTAGTAGCTTGTGTAAAATTTCATGGTAACAGTGGTGTTGCAGTGAAGCAAAATTTGCTCCAGATCTGTGTTAAAACAAATCCAATGTGATGAAGGTTCGGCTTTGGCCTTGAGACTTTGCTCTTTGTGTGAGCCCTGCTCTGGATTGATTCCCAATCAGTCTTGGAGCCCCTTTTGGACAAAGGCTCATCCCAGCCCTGAGCCTTGGCAGTTCTCTGGCCTCAAAGGGACAGCTAAGGCTGCACTGCACATGACTGGGGTTCAGGGCTCCATTATCAAAGAGCTTTGAGATGTTTAAATTACTGTATCCTTGCAAGATAGTTTTTGTTATGAAGTTCATTCATTAGATTTTAAAACTTAGTTGTAATAAAACTTCTTTTCCAGTGCTTTTTCCCGTTATTTGATATAGTCAGTGATGGCCTAAGTATCCCATGGCTGAATTAGAAGACTGTAAGTATAATAAAATAAAATAATGTTGACCCTCTAATGTCTTTCACAGACTCCTGAAACTTATGTTGGTTTGATGTGACCAACAGAAGAGTTTGGCTCTGCTTTTAATTGAAACAAGCAGCAGAGCTGGAACCTGTTGAAGAGAGTCTCTTCACAGCTAAAGCAAACTGCCAGGGTTCTTTTATTCCAGCTCTGGGTAGGAAGATAAAAATCTCTCAGCAGTAAATCCTCCTGACCAGTAACTGATATAAACTAGGCATTTGGGCTGTTTGCTGCCTCACCCCTGAGTTCCTCAGAGCTGCAGCTCCCTGTTCTCTTGGCAGACAGGGGCTGGCTATGGATGACAGTCACGTCTCTGGCCTGGTGCACACCAGGTCCACACATGAGCTGAGGGATCATCCTTGCACACCCCATCCTGGAAGAACCCAGGTCAGTGATGAGTCTGACACAGTTTGATGCATGGCAGCAAAAGAAGGCAAAATAAAGGCTGGAATTGGTACCATTCTGTAATATGCTTTTGCCACCAACATTATCCAAGTTCCTGTGCTTGTTTTCCTGGAGAATTGGCACTCAACAGAGCTTCAGTGCCTTTGATCAAATCAGTCTTAAGAGCAGCTTGGGGCTGGTCAGTCATTTAGGTGTGAGCACTGACTGGGGTCCAGGCAACAAAAGAACATTAGCTACAGGCCACCCATACAGCTTTTCATCTTAATGAGCACAAAGCCTTTATTTTTGCAATCTGAGGGATGTTGGAGGGATTTTTGCACCATTGGGCCAAGGCACAAGGCTCTGGATCTACACAGCACTTTGGTAAGGAGGGGAACACAGGTGGGGACAATCCAGGCTGTTAGCAGTGCCCCCACCCCCTGATTAGGGACAGCACAATTGCTTTTAGAGCTCCTTAACCAGCTGGTGAAAAACTGACCTTCTTTTCATGCCCCCTGCATACTGACAGGCAAGTTGAACAGAAAATCTGCCTCTTCCTCCATGATTTTTGAGCGCCAAAGCAAAGAACCATGAAAAAAAAACCCAAAAAAAACAAAACAAACAACAACTAACAAAAAAAAAAAAAAAAAAACAAACCCAAAAAACCAAACCAAAAAACCCAAAACCCCCAAACAACTAAAATACAAATAATTTTTTGCCCAGTCGGAGCTTTTATTAGAACTTTATAAGACTGACTAAGCCAGTGCTGAATTAAGAGTGGCACATGTTTTGTGCCTTGCACAAAGTGTGGGACAGCTGCTGCCATGCAAAGGTGGGTGCAGGGTCAGACCCTTTACTTCAGACCCAGCCCTGCCTTCCTGAGGGACAGAAATTCATCTGTTAGAATCCCTTGGATTTTTGGAGCTGCTCATGGATGGCCCTCCTGTGGATAACTGGGCTGCTGTGGAGAACTGAAGAATTTTCATCTTGGTAATTGTTATGTGTATTATGGTAATTTGTGCAGAGAGAATATATATATATATATATATATATATAAGAATAAAATATCAAGCCTTGAAATCACAGTAGCAAGGGAAGAGGGGATTGCTTCACAGGCTGAGGAAACCGCAGCTGGCAGTCGGGTAGGAGGAGTGTCATTAACATAGGAAGTGAACCCAGCCGGCACAGGAGATTGTCGTTCTCACTGGTGTGAACAGGAGGAGGCCCAGCGATGATGGCCCATGGAGATGTTCATCTTAGACAGAGGGGACCATCAAGGACATACATCTGCATACGGGATTCCGGTAACCGAAGAGTGGATACACATCAGTTCCCGGACAAGGTTCTGTCCAGCACAGGACGGAGAATAGAGGCACCATGAATGTGAAGAACCCTGAGGGAAGACAAAGGGACTCTGCCACGGGCTAGAAAAAGAGTATAAGAAAGGATTCTGCCAAGCGGCATTGGTGAACAGGGGGGATTGGGTGTGATAGAAGGTGGATCTGTGTTCACCCAGCTTCCATCCCGGGGTCGGTGCTGTCCTTGATTGTTGGCTGTCGGGACTGTATATCGGTTGTGAATAAATTTATATTTTATTTTTATTGAATTGGCTGGATCGATTTTTACCTATAACAGTACCCATGTATGGGGGCCTGCAGAATCTAAGCAGCATCTTCCTTGGCCAACAACAGACTGGAAAGGAAAAACCAGCATCACAAACCTGAGAGATGGAAAACTTTGGGCTGTTTGAGATCAAAAATGTCAACTAAAAATCTCGGTGGTGAAGAACAACCTTTCTCACAAGGATTCCAGTAGAATAAATGACACAGGTGTTGGAATAACAGCCAGTGCCCACAGCAAAGACAATTCCTTGGTGAGGAGGGTCCCACGGAGAGTCGGCTGAGTAACGACACTCACAGCCAATGTGGCTACATGTCATCCTCCTTTATTAAGCAACTTTGGCATAGTTATCCTCCTCTATACACTGTCTCCTGCCACTAATGCTTAATGCTCATTGGTTAAGTAGCTACATTCACACATACATCTTAATTACTGATTGGTTGTCACGCTATAAGCATCTTTAGCTAAGGTGTGCCAAATGAGCAGCTCCCACGATGTGCTTGGCCCATTTGGTTTCATCCTGGCACAATGCTCATTCTTCCTTGTTGCATCTATTTGAGGACAGTACATGGTCTATCTTGTTCCTGTTTGAGGACGGTACATGGTTTTCAGAGTAACTCTGTAATCTGCAGACCAGGGCTGTCCAATTCCCAAAGGGGAATATCATGGCCTTGTTCAGCCAAGAATCCTTCTACACCTTGGAATAAAAGGCAGTGCCCACTGCAAAGACATTTCCCTGTCCTGTGGGCTCCACAAACCACACATGAACATGGTGCTTTTCCTGAGTGCTTCCCAAAGATTCTGTGCAAGAAGCACTGGAGAAGTGCATGGGGCAAGAGTTCTGCAAGTGCCAGGCTCTTGTGCAGCAGAAAAGTCATAAAATATGAAAGATTCTAGCAACCCCAATAAATCCATCATTTATGGCTTGTAAATACTCCAGTGAATCTCAGTTACTTCAGGGCAAAAACAAACACAGGGCAAACTTGCCCAAGTATGGTTTCATCACAAGATTCCCGTTTGTCTGCTCCTGTCTGTGGGAGAAGACAAGGTTACAAGCTGTCCAGCTGAAGAAGGAAAGGAGGATCTACACTTCCCTGTCATATTTTCCTACTGACAAAGGAATTAAGACCAAGAATTTGGGTAATGGAGGAATAAGACTGGAGTATGGATTAGGGTTTACATCCTAAGATACTTCATTTGCTGAAATAGAAGCACTTTTGTTGTACATGGATCTCCTTGCTAAACCTCTTTGTCTTCAAACTCCCTTCCTCCATGGCAGAACTGAACAAGCACCATATGTCAGAGACTCAAGTTAAAAGCTCTGTGATGAGTTAGTTTTAATGGATCCGTTACCAGTCCGTGGGGTTGCTGTCATGAGGAGCTCAGGTGGCTTTTTGTTGAGATCAAAATCAATGAGCCATTTGTCCCAGCTCCACCTGTCCGGAGGCAGCACTGGCTCCACTGTGCCATTTCTAAATGAAAATTGAATCTCCTAAAGAAGCCAGGCCAAAATCACGAGGGAGTAGTCACAAAAACTAATTTAGGTAGTTTGCTGGGTATTGATCTAACAGCTACCAGCATCCCAAAGTCCAGGCTACCCTAAAAAAGGCTCTTTGCTCTGTAAGCAGCCTTTCAATTGGTAGTGTTTCATACCCATGCAGAAGAACAAAAAGCCACTTCCACTGTAGAAACATGAGCTGCAGCTATGCAGTAAGTTATGTTCAGTAGCTGACCTGCTGCTTTAGTTTTGAGGCAGGAGATACTGCCATAAAATTTCACAAGAAAATTTTCAAGTATCTAAAATATGCCGTGTTATGGTAGTTTCTACCTCCAATATTGCCTGCACATAGCTTAAGGAAGAAAGGTATTTACCAGCCATCATAGATGAAAAAAATTAAAATGAAATAAAGGGCTTTTAAGGATATCAGAGTGATGGCCACCAGTCATTTTCCAGCTTTGTAGGATTTCAGTTGAAAGTCAATCTAAACAAGCCAGCATATGTCTAGCAAGAAGGAAATCACAGATCATCTCTGCTCCTCCACCCAAGCTTTTCTATATCAAAGATGGATGGTTTTCTTTTCCAGCTCTCAAGAGATGTGTCATAATTTACGAATAAACAAAATATCATGCTTAGAAATATTTCATAGATTGTAGCAGTTCCTTGCAGGGGAGCTCCCCGGGGAGTCCCCTGGGCTGTAAGTTCGCTGGCAGCAGCAGGCACACAAGGAGACTCCACACGGCTTCTGAGGGTGCTGATTAGATGAGGGTTTATTGGGGGTGCCAGCCCCGGGAGTAACATGATTTAAGAGGGAGAAGGGGGAAAGGGAAAGGGAGAGGGAGAGAGGACGAGGGCAGGGGAGAGATGGGCCATGAGAGAATCTGGTCTTCCTCACACAGTTTAAGAGGGAAATTCAATGTAGGTGCGAAATAAGGTCTGGGCAAATGGGATTGTAGATTCATGGGACTTTAGGGGAGGAACACAGCTTGGAATAAACCATATATTTTCGAGAGCTACATTTTTGAGACAGAGCATACAATTTGAATAAAATGCAACACCACAATAGACTATTAAGATAGATAGATGATAGATAGATGATAGATAGATAGAGAGAGAGATAGATAGATAGATAGATAGATAGATAGATAGATAGATAGATAAATGGATTGACAAGGCAGATAGAGATAGATGAATGCACTTGCCTGTATCACTTTGTATAGAAAGGGATGGGGAAGTGACAGGTTATTCTTTTCCACACATGGGAAACTTTTTCCCAGAAAATTCAGCTTCCTTCTTCAGTGCCCACCAGGGTATCTGAAGACCCCACCAAGAAGGCCCTGTGATGCCTATGGCCTGTGCATCCAGCAAGTCAAGAAAGTGAGGCCTGCCTCTTAATAGTTCAGTGGTGTTAAAGAGGTTTATTCTCGGTTTTTGGTACCAAGAGGAACAAACTGAAGCCAGTTACTGTAAAATGCCTGCACAAGCACCAGTGCAAATAACAGCCAAAGGAAGGATGAAGCCAAGGTGTCCCACAACCATAGCCCAAGCAGCCAGAGATCCTCCTTCAACCCTGGCTGCATTAAAACCCCACTGACTGCCAAGAATAAAAGCGCCCTACTGAGAGCAAGCAAACTTAACCCTCTGGCAGGACACAAATTTAGAGGGAAAAAAATTTAAAATCCCTACACCACCAGCCACACTTCCCAGTGAGAAGGTGTCATGGTTTGACCCTGGCACAATGCCAGGGCCCCCATGAAGGATATATTTCCAAAAGGGTTGCTGTGAGATGTTACCCGGGAACAGAACAAAGCAGGCTCCCATTCGGGGATGGAGGGAAAAACACAACACTTTATTTATTACAAATCTAAAAAGGAACACATACCAAGCTAAAAATGAAAACCTTCCAGATACTTTCCTCCTCCCCCTCCCTTTTCTCCACAGATTTACCATCCCTCAAATTATCAACCCTCAAATCCATCAGGGAGAGAGGAGTCCCCCCTTGCCTCATAGGCCTCCCCCGGAAGCACAATTGAAACCTCCTGTGCTTCCGCATCATCCATGGCCCCACCCAGAGAACATCGGCCCTCGTGACTTCTCCCCCCCCATGTCCAGTGCTCTCACCACTGGACACGGGCCAGGACTGCTTTTAGGGCTCCCCGTTTAAAGATGCTTCACCTACTTCTAGAAGCAGCAGTCTCTCAACTTCGGGACACCAGTCCCCCCCAAATTTCACCCCCTGGGGCCGAGGGGCCTCATGAACAGTTTCAACTTTGGGACACCAGTCCCCCCCACATTTCACCCCCTGTGAGGCCCCCGAGGGGCCTCATGAGCAGAGATCTTCCTCTCCGTGGAGACAGAGGGCATCTCACACTTTCTTCAGTTGTTTCTGTTCAAGCCGCTGCTTCACTCTTGACTCCCGGGTGTTGCCTCCCCCTAAATACAGTCTCTGGGTCACGGGGAAAAAACACGGGTCTGTCCATGGCTATACAAGAAAGAGTCCAGCCTAAGGCCACTCCATCATCTCTTACACTCAGGATTCTTCTCTCCTCTTCCAGCTTTCTTCACGCTTGCTCATCTCTCATCTCTCTCTCACCTCATCCTGATTCAGGAGGATTCAGTATTTGCAAGGTTTCTATTAGTCTACAAAGGGGTTAAAATCTTCACTTCTGCCTGTCCAGGACTCCCAGAGCTGCCAGGCACCTCTCTGCCGCATCCCCCGCTTCTGGCCGGCTGAGTTGCCAGCACAATCTCTGTCTCTCTCTCCGGGGGGGCTGCCCAGACATCTCAATTCTCATCAACCCCTGCATGTTCTCTTCCACCTCTGCACCTTTTGGGGCTCCCGGCCTCCTCCCTGTCATGGCCTCCCCCTCAACCACCCAGACGCAGCTCGGCAGGGGAGAGGCCAGACCTTACTCACCAACGCCGGGTTCCCAAAGAGGAAGTTCTCTGGCAATCTCCTGCTTTTAACCCACGTGTGTTCTCAGAGGCGTAGCCAGATCCTCAGTGGCCAAATCACATGCCAATTTTGAATTTGGCCACTGATTGGCCCGACTTAGACCTTTCCAGAAACACATTTCTGGGCCAAACCACGACAGAAGGGTTGGAACTCTCTGCCCTCCAGCACTTGCCCGGCAGGCAGGTTCACAAAGGTGCTGGGAGCTAAGCTGTGCCCTCCGAGGGAACAGAGCCAGCCTCCCTTCAGTGGGAGAAGGCACGGCCTCAGCTGTAGCCCCGGGTGCCTGCAGTGGCCCAGGGCACGGCCATAGCGGTCAATGTGTTGGGCTGCAGCACAGGGCAGGCCGGAGCTCAGCAGCCTCAGCAGAGCCGAGGGCCGCGGCCCTTCCCTGCCGGGGCCCGAGCCTGGCCCGGCCCGGCCCGGCCTGAGCAGCCCGGACTGGCCCAGGGGATGGGCTGCGCCCGCCCGCTGTGCCCACAGGCTGGGCCCAAGCCTTTGCAAGAGGCTTTCTCCCAGCTTGGCAAAACCTCGGCCAAGTGTCCCTGTGCTTGCTGAGAAGAGCAAAAAAACCCCTCAAATTTAACCCTGCTGCCCACCGCATGAGGGATCCCTGCACACCTTAGGAGAGGCCATCAATACTCCTTTGTGCCTCATGAGGGATCCCTGCACGCCTCTGCAGGGACCCCAAAATATCCCTTTGTGCCTCTTCACGTCCAGGCCCAGATGATGCCACGGAAGGAAATGTGCCCTCAGCCCAGGGACGCTCAGCATGGGCTCCCCCTTCCCTTCGGGGCCCCGCCGCTGGGCACAGCAGCCCCTGCCTGGTTCCTGCCTGCCCACACTGTGGGCATCCACGGCTGCTCCTGGGCATGGAGCTCAGCCAGTGCTGGTGCCGGGTGGGCTTTGCTTCCCCTACCACACAGACATAGTTGTGAAAACTTTATTCTTTTATTTAAATATGAAATATGGGCCAAGCCCTGCCCTGGCAGACAGGGGATGCCCACCTTCATTCCTGGCCAGGGAACAGGACCAGGGGGCTCAGGGGCAGAGGGTCTCGTGGAAGGATGGGTTTTGGAATGGCCTCCTGACGCTGCTGCAGCCATGGCAGGGCAGATAGGGGCAGAAGTGGAGAGCTGGGATAAACTGTCAAGCTCCCGCTGTCTGTGTTGTTAGGCCCATCTGCTGGTGACGCACAGGAGCACCTGTGAAGAGAGGAGGTGGCTGAGGCCCCAGCTGCCAGTGGCACACAGGGAGCCTCGTGCACAGCAGGGCCCAGAGCTGGCAAGGCTCCCCAGCACGGCTGGAGCTGCTGGCACAGCTGGGCCCAGCTGGACAGCTGCCCCTCAAGGCCCCGGCCAGCAGGGCACGGCTCTGGGCAGGGTCCCTGGCCAGGAGCGGGCCCCAGAGCGCCTCTGCCTTTCAAGGGCAACCTCGGCCCTGCTCTTTCTCCTCCCCATCTCCCTCTGCCTCTGCCCTGTGCCCCTGGGGCTGCTCTTGGCCAGGCAGCCTCAGTGGGAGCCAGCACGGGCTGCAGACCCAGCGGGGCCCCAGGACAAGGCCCAGCAATTAAGAGGCCAATGAAAGCACTGGGCAGCAGCAGAACCCTCAGCAGAGATGTCTGGACAACCAGGGACTGGCCACAGCTCCACTGCAAACTCTCTGGGAAAATTCCCTGACTATGAGCAGCCTGTAAAGGAAGCTGTTTGAGGCAGAGAATCGCAAACCACTCACCGTTTTCTCTTCCAGCAATACCAGATTCCGGCAGAGCACAAAAGCAGGCACAGTGCTGCACCAGCCACAATGACCATCAACTTAATCAAACAAGGTGTTCCCCAGCAGAAAACTCTTCTCATGCTATTCCAAGTGTAGTCAGAATCTGTTGAGGTCTCGGCTGCATCTGTGGGAGCAATGGGGAGCGTGAGCCCCTGCTGTGCTGCACTGCTGAAATGCAGCGTGGTGGATATGGGCAGGACCTCCTCACTCCCTGTTTCCTCCAGAGCTGGAGCGTGCAGGCATCTTGCTGCCCCTTGGCACAGGACTGCTCAGTACCCAAACCCCTGACCCTGCATGCCATAATTCCTCTATGCTGTGCCCTTCTGTTCCAACTAACACTTGTCAAAGAAATGGATAACGACAAGGAAAATGGTCAGGATTTTGGAGCTGCTCCAGGGCCCTCTCTCCTGCAAAGAGCGGCCCCTCCAGATGTGCGCAGAGACTGGGAAATTGCAGGGGATCTTAGGGTGTGCATGGCCGGTGGTGCATTGATGTCTTCCCGCTGTGCTGGGCACGGTGTGTCCACATGTGCAGCCAAAGCCCCCGGCTGCTGAGTCCCAGGGGAAGGCTGAGGGAAATGCACCCACTAAGCTGGCTGTCCACGCCACTCTGTTTTTGTTCCAGATGTTTGGAATGGTCCAGGGACTTACGAGCTCCTGTAGGTTTCTTCTTCCTTCTTGGAGGACCTTAAGAGAAACAGAGTTCCATTTCCCAGGAATGGATCTCACAAAACGAAGTCCCAGCCTGTGGGGTCAGCAGGGACACACTACTCACCCCTGCCATGGGAGCGGGGCTTGTGTGCAACATCCACCAAAGTCCTCCCTGCAGACACACCTGTAACACAACAGCCACAGAAGCTTCTGTCATCTCTGCTGATCTACACGGGCACCCCTGAGCCACAGGAGCAGTGAGGGGATCGCGCAGCGCAAGGGCACACACGTGCCTGGTTCTGTGCTGGCACCTGCAGCGATGCCCCCCTGGCCAAGCTTTGGGCTCTGAGCTGGCAGCTCTCCCAGGGGGAAAGGCCTTGACCTACCCTCAGCATCTCCCAGAGGCTCAGTAATGGGTACAGGTTGGGAATTCAGATCGTCTTCATCAAAAGTATTATCTTCGTCATCAGGATCGTCTTCATCATCAGGTTCACCTGCAAAGGATGGACACAACAGCTCCTGTGACACTGTTGAAGATTCTCCTTCAGGCCCGAGTGGCAGTAAGGGCACCTGGGTGATTGGTGCCCTCCAAGGCACTCCCTCAGCTCTGCCTCCCACTCAGGAGCAGGGGCAGGGGGAGCACGTGCCTGCAGTGGCCCCACACTGGGATGGAAGGATCCCTTTGCCGGACAGTCAGGGCAGAAAGGACTCCCTGGAGCTGCCAGCAGCTCTAAACCCAGACACGGGCAGGGCCAGGTATTGGCAGTGGCAGCAGGAGCAGCTCAGGCTCCCTGGGGCTGGCAAAGGAGCTGCCAAAGGCTCAGCCCCGGGGCACAGCCCTGGGCCCGGCCCCTTCCCTCTGTGCTCTCCTCCCTGGCTGCAAAAAAGCACATGGAAGGACACACTGCCATTGCACACGGGAGGAAGTTGGACTGCTCCTTCCTCCCACTGACAGCAATCCTGTGGGATCACTGTTGGGTACAAGAGTAGAAATTTGGAGGCCAGGATTTCCAGAATCCATCAAACTTCAGAGGATCTTAAGGGAAATGACAGAGGAATATTACTCTGGACAATGATTACACTTGGACAATGATTGCTCTGTTAGCAAAGAGTTGCTGAAAACCTACCATCACCAAGCTCCAACATCCTTAAACTGTGCTTTAACAGTGTTTCCCAGTGATGGAAGTCACGTTCCCAGTCTAGAAAGGAGCACAGATGGGAACTGTTCCATGCTGTGCTGGGATCCCCTTGTATAGGGAACCGAGCACTGCAAGGGGGTCAGGTAATGCTGTGTGCCTGCACTGCCAAGCAGCAGAGAGGGCAGCTGAAGCCTCAGCAGGGCTCAGGCCCAGAGGCACAGCAATTACCTCCTGGGCCTGTGCCTGGCAGCGCCTCCCTTCCTGAGGCAGAGGCTGCCATAGAGCCACTGCTTCCTCCGGGAAACTCAGCCTTCAGCACAGGCTCTCCTTCCATGTCTGCAGAAAGGAAAAAGGACAGCTGAATCAGGTGGGGTTGTTTCCCAATGGGAATGTGGCATCTTCAGGAGGCAATGCTTGTCTCAGTAATGGATAAGATCCAGGAGAAAGACCAGGGCCCTGCCTCCTCCAAAGAGCGGCCCCTCCAGATGCACTCAGAGACTGGGAAATTGCAGGGGATCTCAGGGTGGGCATGGCCCCATGGTGCAGTTTGGGCTCCCTGTCAGCTGATGCCAAATGCCTTCCTGCAGAGGCTGGGCAGAAGCTGCAGCCAGGCCAGACTGGGAAACAGCCCTGCAGGGTGTCAAAGCAGCAGCAGCAGCAGCAGCGGGGCAGCGAGGCTGCCATGGATCCCTTCCCACTGTGCTGGGCATGGCATGTCCAGATGTGCAGCCAAAGCCCCTGGCTGCTGAGTCCCAGGGGAAGCATGAGGGAAATGCACCCACCACGTTGTCTCTCCAGGTCACTCCAGATCCTGTCCATCTGTTTGGATGCCTCCAGGGACTTCCTGTCTCCTCTAGGTTTGTTCCTCCCTCTCAGAGGACCTTAAGAAAAGCATTTGCATTTCAGGTGAATGGATCCCAGTGAACCAGGGCTCAGCCTGTGGGGTCACCAGGCATACACTACTCACCCCTGCCATGGGAGCGGGGCTTGTGTGCAGCAACCAGGAAAGGAGCCTGAAAAGTCTTTCCTGCAGACACACCTGTAATTCAACAGCCACAGAAGCTCCTGTCACCTGCTTCCTGACAGGTTCTCAATGATTATTCTTTTAGCAACATTGACAACATACCTGCTGGAGGGTTAAGACCCTGGAAATCTTCATTAAGCCAAGCTGCTGGAGAAGCCTTCCTAGCATGCTCATCTAGAGGGGAGCACAGATCAGATCAGAACCCATTTCCATGGTGTGCTGGGATTCCCCTCTCCCTTAGAGAACTGGGCACTGCAAGGGGGTCAGGTAAGGCCTTGGCTGCCAGATATCAATGGACAAGGCCAAAGCTGCACAGGGGCCTGGGGAACTCTGGAATGGCTCTGGTCACTCTCCACCCTCTTTGCAGGCCCTGTGCAACATCCCTGGAGGGGTGGCTGGAGGAGCCCAGGGACCATTGGTGCTCTCTCCCTCCCACAGAGGAAACCCTCCCTAGCACATCCCGGGGAGCAGGGAGCGCTGTGCCGGGAAAGGGGAGCCAGGCTGCCGGCTCACCTGCTCGCCACACTTGGAGTGGAGCAGCCTGGGCAGCCCAGGCAGGCAGGGCCACGGCCAGGAGCAGCAGGAGGGAGAGGCGCAGAGCAAGGGCCATGGTGCCTTGCCCTCTGCCAGTCCCGCAGCTCTTGCTGCCACGGCTGTCCTGACACCGCTGTCCCAAGGTCAGCACCGCTGCTGCCACCGCCAATGCTGCCGCAACAGTTGTGCTCAAGGACTGACTGCTGGCTCCTTGTGCTGCTGTGCAACCACGGGCCTCTGTGACCTCTGTGATCTCACAGCCTTCTGTGACCTCATGGCCAGGGTGGAATTGCTTTTGGAGCTGGATCTGCCTTCTTCGGAAGGGAGCTCATCCTGCCCAGCTGCTCTGCCCAAGGGCTGTGACACAGTCCCAGCTCAGCTGATCTCACAGGTTGAGGCATGAAGGGATGCAGAGCAGACCTGCCGAGAAAGACTTGGTGTTGCAGCTAGATGAGAGGCTGGACGTGAGGCAGCCATGTGCATCCAAAGGAGAGTGCCCAGCAGGTTGAAGGAGGTGATTCCCCACCTCCGCTCAGGTGAGACCCTACTGGGAGTACTCTGGAAGGGGTTTTATAGTGATTTCTGTGAGCCATCGAGAAGTTTGATAAGAGGATCCATGTTTACCCCTGAAAGAATTTCCTACCAATGTTTTTGATATGAAAACCAAGAAAGAAGAATAAATAAGAGAAACCTGCAACTCCCTATTTCAATAAGCATTTTGCTTGTCTCTCGTGACCAATGAATAAAGTGTAAAGTTAAGAGCTTTGTAAGAATGGAGAAAAAGCATGCAGGCTAGAATAAAAACAGGGTTTGAAGCCTTCTGGAAATGGACTGTGTTGCTTTGTAGTGTCTCGGTCTCTCCCACGACAGAGTACTGCATCCAGCCCTGGGTCCCCAAGAAAGGAAGGACATGGTCCTGTTGGATCTAGTCCAGAGGAGGGACAAAATGCTCTGAGGGCTGGAGCCCTTCTGCTTTGGAGACAGGCTGGGAGAGCTGGCAGTGTTCAGCCTGGAAGAGAGAAGACTCCAGGGACACCTGATTGCTGCCTTTCAGGGCCTTATGGGGGCTTGTAAACAGATGGGACAGAATTTTTAGTAGAGCCTTTTGTGACCAGACCGAGGGGGAATGGTTTTAATCTAAAAAATGGTCAATTCAGATTAGATGAAAGAAACACATATTTTACACTATTGCTTATTAAACCTTGGCAAAGGTTGCCCAGACAGGTGGACATCCATCCCTGCAGACATTCAAGCTCCTGCTCTGAGCAACCTGACCTAGTTCAAGGTGTCCCTGCTCACTGCAGGCCATTGGGATTGATGGCCTTTAAATGTCCCTTCCAAGCCAAGCCATTCTGTGCTCCTGTGCACCATCAAAGCAGTGCTGCATTAGTGCTGGGCTGATTATGCTGGCACCTGTATTTTGGTACTTGTGCCGTTTAGCAATTGGCCACGAGAGGATTGATGGGCTGGGAAGTGAAGTCTGCAAATAACACAAAGTATGCTCAAGGAGAAACAGGAGAGCAACACGGCTTCCAGTTCAGATAAATGCCAGCATTTTGCTGCCCATTCCTGGTTAGAGAAATAAAGGAATGTCCTGAAGATCCCTTCATGTGGGTTCATTATTGTCCATATCAGTACTTGTGTTCTGTAAAACAGGTAAGTTGTTACAGCTTCTTGCCCCATTTATCCCTGAATAAAACCCAAATACTGCATTGCTCCTTGTCTACTTTCTTCCAAGTCAGGGCAAATTTTGTTCATTACTGAGTGGGACATATTCATCTGTTCACAAGCAAATTCCTCTTGCCACTCTCACAATGGCAAGACTGCTGTGTTGATTTGCTCTAATCGGACTGTAATTAAGGCCTACCTCTCACTAGAATTAAATCTGATACATTGGGAGGCAAAGTGTTCAGTCATTTCTCCTGGAGTCTGGCACTGTAGAGAGTTGTTCTGTAAGTAAATGACATCTGAAGACAGGTGTAGTCTACCATACTTCTGGCATACTAGAAGTGAGAAAAAACCCTTTGAATCAGGATTTTATCCTTTCTTCCTCCACCTCCTCCTCCCAGGAATTTTAATCTCTGAGGTCTAAGCTCTTCAGCTGCCTCACAAACATTCTTTTAATTCAGGCAGGTATCCATGCAGTGAGCCACAAATCAGGACCGTGGTGTGAACCTTGAAGCAATGTAGGTTTATAGCACTGAAAATAATAATCCAATACCCACGTTAAGCCAAGCCTATTGGTTATTTCCCAAATAACTCTACCTATCCTCAGTGATGTTTCAAAAACCATCATTGTAAAAGCTAGGAGCAGGGAGAGAGAATGTTATCAAAATTAAAAATAGAGCTTTCTGAGATCTTTATATTCCTATAAAAAAAGAGTCCAAACTGTTCATCTATGGAACATCAACTAAGAAGTGAACAAAAGACTGTCAAAATTACTGCTTGGGGAATAAAAATCCCATAAATAAAAACAAGCTTAAATGTAGATAATAAGTAAACCATCATGCGGAGAAAAAAAACAGACCTGCCAAAACTAAAACCAATAAGGCTGTTTCGTCTGTCTTAATAAAATAAAACCTGAAAAGAATCAGAGATTCTCAAGGGCATTACTTTATATAGAAACTTCCTGGTATTGGGAAAAACATGAAGAAAAGTGTAGCATGCAATTCACAGATGTAACCTAGAATTTGTTAGTGGCTTTGTTGCAGAATTTCTGAGAGGAGACTGGAAAAGCATAGGGGTTGATCAGACCACGTGTGGGCATTTACAGCAGTCTGAGGGATTTACAACTGGAGGGAAGAAAAGCAGCACACAATTCCTGGGACAATCTCTTTGCTGGCTGTGGAGTTTTTGACAGTCTGTCCCCTGGGGCTGGGGGAGCTGTCACGGGGCAGGGAGGGCCAGGGGTGGCAGTGGCTGCTCAGGGATGGCTTTGGCCCGTGTCCCTGGCAGCAGCCACTGCCCAAGCAGCTGCGCTGCCCCCGGGCTCTCCTCTCGGCCTGCTGGGCTTTGTTGGCTGGCACAGCCTGTGCCCAGGGCCGGCAAGGTGCCTGCAGGCCCCAGCTCTGGGGGAAACAGAGAACGTCCTGCCCGTATCCACCGTGCTGCCAGCTCAGCAGTGCAGCACAGCACGGGCTCACGCTCCCCATTGCTCCCACAGATGCACCTGGCACCACAACACGTCTTCCCCATTCCCAGAAAAGCCTCAGAATGGCTTGCTGTTGAGGAACCCTCTGTTTGCATGTGATAAGGGCAAGTTTGGCTATCTGTTTCTGCCAGGAAATAATTTGGAAGTGCTCAACTGAACCTTGAATCAGAGCTTCCCCACTGCAGTTCAGGTCTTTGATTGTAATTCAGTCCTAGCAGTCAGTTTTATACCCCTCCCCTTATTTTCTATTGTTATAGCGTATTTTATTACCAATGGGTTGCTCCGTTCCCCCCTGTGATGTTGGTTTTGCCCCGCTTGTCCATCTCCCCAAAGACCTGCCCTTTTGTTCACTGTTCCTCCTCCCATTGCATGTCAGTCCCTCTCCAAGCCTGCCCCTTGCTCTAGAAATTTTCCTATCAATTTTGTATCCTTCGGAACCCCATTGGTTTGTTTAAGTTCTTCCCCTCCCCTGTAATCCCCAATTGGTTTAAACCTTGTATTCCCCGCCTGGTGTTCCACCCTCAGTTTCTCCCAATTGGCTAAAGATTGGATCCTGCCCTGGGACCCTGCCAGGTTTGTAAGTTGGTGTATGCCTTTAGTGCAGTGTTGGCCTGCCCCTGATGGTCTGTAGAATAATCAGCTTAGGAAAACATAGAGCAGACCTCACCCTGTTCCTTGTCCCTACCCTCAGGGCAGTCCTACCCCCAAGGCAGTCCAGCTGTGCTGTAGAGCAGCTGTGCCCTGCAGCCACAGCCCAGATTCGACAGTTTTCTGGGGGCGGCCCAGTGCCACTGTGGGTGTGGGCAGCTAGTGGGGCTGAAGAAATGGGGCAGCACAGCACTTCCCAAATCAGCTCTGGGCCCTGCTATGCAGGAGGGTCCCTGTGTGCCACTGGCAGCTGGGGCCTCAGCCACCTCCTCTCTACACAGGTGCTCCAGTGCATATTCAGAATACAAGCAGAAAAGCAGAAGCAATGAGAAGTTGACAGTTTATGCCAGGTCTTCGCTTCTGCCCCTATCTGCCCTGCTGTGGCTGCATCAACATCATGAGGCCGTCCCAAAACCCACCCCTCCTCAATGAGACCCTCTGCCCCTGAGCCCCCTGGTCCTGTTCCCCAGCCAAGACTGAAGGTGGGCAGCCCTTGTCTGGCAGGGCAGGGTTTGCCCACATTTTATGTTTAAATAAAGAGTTGGAGTTGTCACAACTATGTCCAGGTGGTAGCAGCAGCAAAGCCCACCAGGCACCAGCACTGGCTGAGCTCCGTGCCCAGGAGCAGCCGTGGATGGCCACGGTGTGGGCAGGCAGGAGCCAGGCAGGGGCTGCTGTGCCCAGCAGCGGGGCCCCGAGGGGATGGGGGAGCCCATGCTGAGCATCCCTGGGCTGAGGCCACATTTCCTTCTGTGGGATCATCTCGGCCTGGACCCCGTCCAGGGGCATGCCCAGGAAAAGAGGGAAACCACCTAGAAAGTGCTTGCCTTGAGATCAATGGAATGAGGCTGGACTCTGAAGGAAGTCCTTCATAGCCTGAGGGGTGAGCTCAGAGCCCAGAGACAGAGACTGAGCCTGAGCCTGTGGCACCCGCAGATCTCTTATGAGCAGAGTGGCCATTTGCCCCCAAGCCTCATCTGTTCACCCAGGGCCACGTGGTGAGCACACACAGAAGATGGCTCAGCCCTGTTGCTGCTCCCTGAGTCTTATGTTTCGGTCCCTCTGAAGGCATGCAGGGGCTTTGGATCATCTCTGTGCTGTGCAAGAGGCTGGGGGCACCCAAAAATTGTGCAGGGAATTTACTGTATGTGGAAAGGTGTGCAGGGGCCGAGGGACACCTGTAAGTTGAGCAGGGGTCTGGGGTCTCTTGTGATGGCACACAGGGGGATTTTAGGATGGCTGAAGGTATAGCCTAAAGTGTGCAGCTCCCCTGATGGCCTGTGTTGCATTACTTTTGTAAGCTATGGCATCAAGTCCTCCACTTTTGAAATAGGGGTCAAAGGCCAGCACAGCGCACAGCACGGACTTGGTGGGAGCGGGGCAGGGCTGGGGCTGCCTGCAATAGTGGGAATGGCCAATGTGAGCTGAATTTTGGACATGACATTGCTTTGGCATGTAGAACCATGAAATGTCTCACGTGTCCAATATTGTATAACTCACTTCTTGTGAAAAAGAGCTAGATTGCACATAGCTACCAGCAGGGACACACTCTCCTTGCTGGAAGGGCACCTCTTGAGATCCATTCCCACAAAATTCTGCCCCAGCCATGAGGTGACAGCAGGCTCAGGGGTCACAGCAGGCTGAGGACACAGCAGGCTCTGAGGTCACAGAGGTGCCAGAGGTGCCAGAGCCCCGTGGTTGCACAGCAGCACAAGGAGCCAGCAGTCAGTCCTGGAGCACAACTGTTGCGGCAGCAGCGGCGGTGGCAGCAGCGGTGCTGACATTGGGACAGCGGTGTCGGGACAGCGGTGGCAGCAAGAGCTGCGGGACTGGCAGAGGGCAAGGCACCATGGCCCTTGCTCTGCGCCTCTTCCTCCTACTACTCCTGGCCGTGGCCCTGCCTGACAGGGCTGCCCAGGCTGCTCCACTGCAAGTGTGGCGAGCAGGTGAGCCGGCAGCCTGGCTGCCCTTTCCCGGGACAGCGCTCCCTGCTCCCCGGGAAGCGCTGGGGATGGTTTTGCCTGGGGCTTTAGGGAGGGTTTCCTCTGTGGGAGGGACAGAGCCCCCACGGGGCCTGGGCGGCTCCAGCCACCACCCCAGGGATGTTACACAGGGCCTGCAAAGAGGGTGGAGAGTGACCAGAGCCATTCCAGAGCTCCCCAGACCCCTGTGCACCTTTGTCCTTGTCCACTGACATCTGGCAGCCAAGGCCTTACCCGACCCCCTTGCAGTGCCCAGTTCTCTAAGGCAGAGGGGAATCTCAGCACACCATGGAAATGGTTCTGATCTGATCTGTGCTCCCCTCTAGACGAGCATGCTAGGAAGGCTTCTCCAGCAGCTTGGCTTAATGAAGATTTCCAGGGTCTTAACCCTCCAGCAGGTATGTTGTCAATGTTGCTAAAAGAATAATCATTGAGAACCTGTCAGGAAGCAGGTGACAGGAGCTTCTGTGGCTGTTGAATTACAGGTGTGTCTGCAGGAAAGACTTTTCAGGCTCCTTTCCTGGTTGCTGCACACAAGCCCCGCTCCCATGGCAGGGGTGAGTAGTGTATGCCTGGTGACCCCACAGGCTGAGCCCTGGTTCACTGGGATCCATTCACCTGAAATGAAAATGCTTTTCTTAAGGTCCTCCGAGAGGGAGGAACAAACCTAGAGGAGACAGGAAGTCCCTGGAGGCATCCAAACAGATGGACAGGATCGGGAGTGACCTGGAGAGACAACGTGGTGGGTGCATTTCCCTCATGCTTCCCCTGGGACTCAGCAGCCGGGGGCTTTGGCTGCACATCTGGACACGCCGTGCCTGGCACAGTGGGAAGGGATCCATGGCAGCCTCGCTGCCCCACTGCTGCTGCTGCTGCTTTCATGCCCTGCAGGGCTGTTTCCCAGCCTGGCCTGGCTGCAGCTTCTGCCCAGCTCCTGCAGGAAGGCATTTGGCATCAGCTGACTGGCTGCCCAAACTGCACCATGGGCCATGCCCACCCCGAGATCCCCTGCAATTTCCCTGTCTCTGAGCACATCTGGAGGGGCAGCTCTTTGGAGGAGGGAGGGCCCTGGAGCGGCCCCAATAACCTGGTCTTTCTCCTGGATCTTATCCATTACTGAGACAAGCATTGCCTCCTGAAGATGACACATTCCCACTGGGGAAGAGCCACACTTGATCCAGCATTGCCTTCTCCTTTCTGCAGACATGGAACGAGAGCCTGTGCTGAAGGCTGAGTTTCCCGGAGGAAGCGGTGGCTCTATGGCAGCCTCTGCCTCAGGAAGGGAGGCGCTGCCAGGCACAGGCCCAGGAGGTAATTGCTGTGCCTCTGGGCCTGAGCCCTGCTAAGGCTTCAGCTGCCCTCTCTGCTGCTTGGCAGTGCAGGCACACAGCATTACCTGACCCCCTTGCAGTGCTCGGTTCCCTATACAAGGGGATCCCAGCACAGCATGGAACAGTTCCCATCTGTGCTCCTTTCTAGACTGGGAACGTGACTTCCATCACTGGGAAACACTGTTAAAGCACAGTTTAAGGATGTTGGAGCTTGGTGATGGTAGGTTTTCAGCAACTCTTTGCTAACAGAGCAATCATTGTCCAAGTGTAATCATTGTCCAGAGTAATATTCCTCTGTCATTTCCCTTAAGATCCTCTGAAGTTTGATGGATTCTGGAAATCCTGGCCTCCAAATTTCTACTCTTGTACCCAACAGTGATCCCACAGGATTGCTGTCAGTGGGAGGAAGGAGCATTTAGCTGTCCATCTTCCTCCTGTGGGCAATGTCACTGTGTTTTTCCATGTGCTTTTTTGCAGCCAGGGAGAGGGCAGAGAGGGAAGGGGTCGGGCCCAGGGCTGTGCCCCGGGGCTGAGCCTTTGGCAGCTCTTTTGCCTGTCCCAGGGAGCCTGAGCTACTCCTGCTGCCACTTTCAAGCCCTGGCCCTGCCCGTGTCTGGGTTTAGAGCTGCTGGCAGCTCCAGGGAGTCTTTTCTGCCCCGACTGCCCTGCAAGGGGCTCCTTCCATGCCAGTGTGGGGCCACTGCAGGCACGTGCTCCCCCTGCCCCTGCTCCTGAGTGGGAGGCAGAGCTGAGGGAGTGCCTTGGAGGGCACCAGTCACCCAGGTGCCCTTACTGCCACTCGGGCCTGAAGGAGAATCTTCAACAGTGTCACAGGAGCTGTTGTGTCCGTCCTTTGCAGGTGAACCTGATGATGAAGACGATCCTGATGACGAAGATAATACTTTTGATGAAGACGATCTGAATTCCCAACCTGTACCCATTACTGAGCCTCTGGGAGATGCTGAGGGTAGGTCAAGGCCTTTCCCCCTGGGAGAGCTGCCAGCTCAGAGCCCAAAGCTTGGCCAGGGGGGCAGCGCTGCAGGTGCCAGCACAGAACCAGGCACGTGTGTGCCCTTGCGCTGCGCGATCCCCTCACTGCTCCTGTGGCTCAGGGGTGCCCGTGCAGATCAGCAGAGATGACAGAAGCTCTGTGGCTGTTGTGTTACAGATGTGTCTGCAGGGAGGACTTTGGTGGATGTTGCACACAAGCCCCGCTCCCATCGCAGGGGTGAGTAGTGTGTCCCTGCTGACCCCACAGGCTGGGACTTCGTTTTGTGAGATCCATTCCTGGGAAATGGAACTCTGTTTCTCTTAAGGTCCTCCAAGAAGGAAGAAGAAACCTACAGGAGCTCGTAAGTCCCTGGACCATTCCAAACATCTGGAACAAAAACGGAGTGGTGTGGACAGCCAGAGTGGTGGATGCATTGCTCTCATGCTTCCCCTGGGACTCAGCAGCCGGGGGCTTTGGCTGCACATCTGGACATGCCGTGCCCGGCACAGCGGGAAGGCATCCATGCACCACAGGCCATGCCCAGCCTAAGATCCCCTGCCATTTCCCAGTCCCTGAGCACATCTGGAGGGGCCGCTCTTTGCAGGAGAGAGGGCCCTGGAGCAGCTCCAAAATCCTGGCCATTTTCCTTGTCCTTATCCATTTCTTTGACAAGTGTTACCTGGAAGAGAAGGGCACAGCATAGAGGAATTACGGCATGCAGGCTCAGGGGGTTTGGGTACTGAGCAGTCCTGTGCCAAGGGGCAGCAAAGTGCCTGCAGGCCCCAGCTCTGGAGGAAACAGGGAGTGAGGACGTCCTGCCCGTATCCACCACGCTGCATTTCAGCAGTGCAGCACAGCATGGGCTCACGCTCCCCATTGCTCCCACAGATGCAGCCGAGACCTCAACACATTCTGACTACACTTGGAAAAGCATGATAAGAGTGGTCTCCTGGGGAACACCTTGTTTGATTAAGTTGATGGTCATTGTGGCTGGTGCAGCACTGTGCCTGCTTTTGTGCTCTGCTGGAATCTGGTATTGCTGGATGAGAAAATGGTGAGTGTTTTGCGATTCTCTGCCTCAAGCAGCTTCCTTTAAAGGCTGCTCATAGTCAGGTAATATTCCCAGAGAGTTTGCAGTGGAGCTGTGGCCAGTCCCTGGTTCTCCAAATAACTCTGCTGAGGGTTCTGCTGCTGCCCAGTGCTTCCATTGGCCTCTCAATTGCTGGGCCATGTCCTGGGGGCCCCGCTGGGGCTGCAGCCCGTGCTGGCTCCCACTGAGGCTGCCTGGCCAAGAGCAGCCCCAGGGGCACAGGGCAGAGGCAGAGGGAGGTGGGGAGGAGAAAGAGCAGGGCCGAGGTTGCCCTTGAAAGGCAGAGGCGATCTGGGGCCCACTCCTGGCCAGGGACCCTGCCCAGAGCCGTCCCTGCTGGCCGTGGCCTTGAGGGGCAGCTGTCCAGCTGGGCCCAGCTGTGCCAGCAGCTCCAGCCGTGCTGGGGAGCCTTGCCAGCTCTGGGCCCTGCTGTGCACGAGGGTCCCTGTGTGCCACTGGCAGCTGGGGCCTCAGCCACCTCCTCTCTTCACAGGTGCTCCTGTGCATGTTCAGAAGACGCACCTAAAAACAGAGGCAATGAGAACCTGAAACTTTATCCCAGTTCTTCACTTCTGCCCCTGTCTGCCTTGCCATGGCTGCATCCCCGCCATGAGGCCATCCCAAAACCCACCCCTCCTCAACGAGACCCTCTCCCCCTGAGTCCCCTGGTCTTGTTCCCCGGCCAGGAATGAAGGTGGGCAGCCCTTGTCTGCCAGGGCAGAGCTTGTCCCATATTTTATGTTTAAATAAAGAATTAGAGTTTTCGCAGCTATGTGCATGTGGTAGCAGCAGCAAAGCCCACCCGGCAAAAGCACTGGCTGAGCTCCATGCCCAGGAGCAGCCGTGGATGGCCACGGTGTGAGCAGGCAGGAGCCAGGCAGGGGCTGCTGTGCCCAGTGGCGGGGCCCCGAGGGGATGAGGGAGCCCATGCTGAGCGTCCCTGGGCTAAGGGCACATTTCCTTGTGGGGGATCATCTGGGCCTGGACCTGAAGAGGCACACTGGGATATTTTGGAGTCCCTGTTGAGGGGTGCAGGGAATCCTTATGAGGCACAAAGGAGTATTGTTGGCCTCTCCTAAGGTGTGCAGGGATCCCTCATGTGTTGGGCAGCAGGGTTAAATTTGAGGGGGTTTTTTACTCTTCTCAGCACGGCATTGGGACATTTGGCCGAGGTTTTGCCAAGCTGGGAGAAAGCCTCTTGCAAAGGCTTGGGCCCAGCCTGTGGGCACAGCGGGCGGGCGCAGCCCATCCCCTGGGCCAGTCCGGGCTGCTCAGGCCGGGCCGGGCCGGGCCAGGCTCGGGCCCCGGCAGGGAAGGGCCGCGGCCCTGGGCTCTGCTGAGGCTGCTGAGCTCCGGCCTGCCCTGTGCTGCAGCCCAACACATTGACAGCCATGGCCGTGCCCTGGGCCACCGCAGGCACCCGGGGCTACAGCTGAGGCCGCGCCTTCTCCCACTGAAGGGAGGCTGGCTCTGTTCCCTCGGAGGGCACAGCTTAGCTCCCAGCACCTTTGTGAACCTGCCTGCTGGGCAAGTGCTGGGGGGCAGAGAGTTCCAACCCTTCTCACTGGGAATTGTGTCTGGTGGTGTAGGGATTTTAAATTTTTTTTCCTTCTAAATTTGTGTCATGGGAGAGGGTTAAGTTTGCTTGCTCTCAGTAGGGCGCTTTTCTTCTTGGCAGTCAGTGGAGCTTCAATGCAGCCAGGGTTGAAGGAGGATCTCTGGCTGCTTGGGCAGTGGTTGTGGGACACCTTGGCTTCATCCTTCCTTTGGCTGTGATTTGCACTGGTGCTTGTGCAGGCATTTTAGACTAAGTGGCTTCAGTTCGTTCCTCTTGCCTCCAAAAACCGAGAATAAACCTCTTTAACCTCTTTAGTATTAAGAGGCCGGCCTTACTTTCTTGACTTGCTGGATGCACAGGCCATAGGCATCACAGGGCCTTCTTGGTGGGGTCTTCAGATACCCTGGTGGTCACTGAAGAAGGAAGCTGATTTTTCTGGGAAAAAGATTGTTTCCCATGTATGGAAAAGAATAACCTGTCACTTCCCTATCCCTTTCTCTGTAAAGTGATACAAGCATGTGCATTCATCTATCTCTGTCTGCCTTATCTATCTATCTATCTATCTATCTATCTATCTATCTATCTTACTAATCTATTGTGGTGTTGCATTTTATTCAAATTGTATGCTCTGTCTCGAAAATGTACCTCTTGAAAATATATGGTTTATTCCAAGCTGTGTTCCTCCTCTGAAGTCCCATGAATCTGCAATCCCATTGACCCAAATCTTATTTCGCACCCACTTTGAATTTCCCTCTTAAGCTGTGCGAGGAAAACCAGATTCTCTCATGGCCCATCTCTCCCCTAGGCTCGCCCTCTCTCCCCCTCCCTTTCCCTTTCCCCCTTCTCCCTCTGAAACCATGTTACTCCTGGGGCTGGGTCCCCCAATAAACCCTCATCTAATCAGCACCCTCAGAAGCCGTGTGGAGTCTCCTTGCGTCCCTGCTGCTGCCAGCGAACTCACAGCCCAGGGGGCCCTCCGGGGACTCCCGGGGAGCTCCCCTCAAAGGAACTTCTACAATCTATGAAATATTTCCATGCATGATATTTTGTTTATTCGTACATTATGACACATCTCTTGAGAGCTGGAAAAGAATACCATCCATCTTTGATATAACAAAGCTTGGGTGGAGGAGCAAACCTGAACTGTGATTTCCTTCTTGCTAGACATATGCTGGCTTGTTTAGATTGACTTTGAACTGAAATCCTGCAAAGCTGGATAATGACTGGTGGCCATCGCTCTGATATCCTTGAAAGCCCTTTATGGATTTTAATTTTTTTCATCTATGATGGCTGGTAAATACCTTTCTTCCTTAAGCTATGTGCAGGCAATATTGGAGGTAGAAACTACCATAACACGGCATATTTTAGATACTTGAAAATTTTCTTGTGAAATTTTATGGCAGTATCTCCTGCCTCAAAACTAAAGCAGCAGGTCAGCTACTGAACATAACTTACTGCATAGCTGCAGCTCATGTTTCTACAGTGGAAGTGGCTTTTTGTTCTTCTGCATGGGTATGAAACACTACCAATTGAAAGGCTGCTTACAGAGCAAAGAGCCTTTTTTAGGGTAGCCTGGACTTTGGGATGCTGGTAGCTGTTAGATCAATACCCAGCAAACTACCTAAATTAGTTTTTGTGACTACTCCCTCGTGATTTTGGCCTGGCTTCTTTAGGAGATTCAATTTTCATTTAGAAATGGCACAGTGGAGCCAGTGCTGCCTCCGGACAGGTGGAGCTGGGACAAATGGCTCATTGATTTTGATCTCAACAAAAAGCCACCTGAGCTCCTCATGACAGCAACCCCACGGACTGGTAACGGATCCATTAAAACTAACTCATCACAGAGCTTTTAACTTGAGTCTCTGACATATGGTGCTTGTTCAGTTCTGCCATGGAGGAAGGGAGTTTGAAGACAAAGAGGTTTAGCAAGGAGATCCATGTACAACAAAAGTGCTTCTATTTCAGCAAATGAAGTATCTTAGGATGTAAACCCTAATCCATACTCCAGTCTTATTCCTCCATTACCCAAATTCTTGGTCTTAATTCCTTTGTCAGTAGGAAAATATGACAGGGAAGTGTAGATCCTCCTTTCCTTCTTCAGCTGGACAGCTTGTAACCTTGTCTTCTCCCACAGACAGGAGCAGACAAACGGGAATCTTGTGATGAAACCATACTTGGGCAAGTTTGCCCTGTGTTTGTTTTTGCCCTGAAGTAACTGAGATTCACTGGAGTATTTACAAGCCATAAATGATGGATTTATTGGGGTTGCTAGAATCTTTCATATTTTATGACTTTTCTGCTGCACAAGAGCCTGGCACTTGCAGAACTCTTGCCCCATGCACTTCTCCAGTGCTTCTTGCACAGAATCTTTGGGAAGCACTCAGGAAAAGCACCATGTTCATGTGTGGTTTGTGGAGCCCACAGGACAGGGAAATGTCTTTGCAGTGGGCACTGCCTTTTATTCCAAGGTGTAGAAGGATTCTTGGCTGAACAAGGCCATGATATTCCCCTTTGGGAATTGGACAGCCCTGGTCTGCAGATTACAGAGTTACTCTGAAAACCATGTACCGTCCTCAAACAGGAACAAGATAGACCATGTACTGTCCTCAAATAGATGCAACAAGGAAGAATGAGCATTGTGCCAGGATGAAACCAAATGGGCCAAGCACATCGTGGGAGCTGCTCATTTGGCACACCTTAGCTAAAGATGCTTATAGCGTGACAACCAATCAGTAATTAAGATGTATGTGTGAATGTAGCTACTTAACCAATGAGCATTAAGCATTAGTGGCAGGAGACAGTGTATAGAGGAGGATAACTATGCCAAAGTTGCTTAATAAAGGAGGATGACATGTAGCCACATTGGCTGTGAGTGTCGTTACTCAGCCGACTCTCCGTGGGACCCTCCTCACCAAGGAATTGTCTTTGCTGTGGGCACTGGCTGTTATTCCAACACCTGTGTCATTTATTCTACTGGAATCCTTGTGAGAAAGGTTGTTCTTCACCACCGAGATTTTTAGTTGACATTTTTGATCTCAAACAGCCCAAAGTTTTCCATCTCTCAGGTTTGTGATGCTGGTTTTTCCTTTCCAGTCTGTTGTTGGCCAAGGAAGATGCTGCTTAGATTCTGCAGGCCCCCATACATGGGTACTGTTATAGGTAAAAATCGATCCAGCCAATTCAATAAAAATAAAATATAAATTTATTCACAACCGATATACAGTCCCGACAGCCAACAATCAAGGACAGCACCGACCCCGGGATGGAAGCTGGGTGAACACAGATCCGCCTTCTATCACACCCAATCCCCCCTGTTCACCAATGCCGCTTGGCAGAATCCATTCTTATACTCTTTTTCTAGCCCGTGGCAGAGTCCCTTTGTCTTCCCTCAGGGTTCTTCACATTCATGGTGCCTCTATTCTCCGTCCTGTGCTGGACAGAACCTTGTCCGGGAACTGATGTGTATCCACTCTTCGGTTACCGGAATCCCGTATGCAGATGTATGTCCTTGATGGTCCCCTCTGTCTAAGATGAACATCTCCATGGGCCATCATCGCTGGGCCTCCTCCTGTTCACACCAGTGAGAACGACAATCTCCTGTGCCGGCTGGGTTCACTTCCTATGTTAATGACACTCCTCCTACCCGACTGCCAGCTGCGGTTTCCTCAGCCTGTGAAGCAATCCCCTCTTCCCTTGCTACTGTGATTTCAAGGCTTGATATTTTATTCTTTTATATATATATATTTGTGTTCTATCAGTATGAATTACCATAATATACATAACAGGTACCAAGCTGAAAGTTCTCCAGTGCTCCACAGCAGCCCAGTTATCCACAGGAGGGCCAAGAGCAGCTCCAGAAGCTCCAAGGGATTCTAACAGATGAATTTCTGTCCCTCAGGAAGGCAGGGTAGGTCTGAAGTAAAGGGTCTGACCCTGCACCCACATTTGCATGGCAGCAGCTGTCCCACTCTTTATGGAAGGCACATAACATGTGCCACTCTTAATTCAGCACTGGCTTAGTCAGTCTTATAAAGCTCTTATACAAAAACCAGACTGGTCAAAAAATTATTTGTATTTTAGTTGGTTGGGGTGTTTTTGGCTTTTTTTTTTCTTGGTCTTTGCTTTGGTGCTCAGAGATCATGATGTAAAAGAGATTTTCTTTTCAACTTGTCTGTGAGTGTGCAAGGGGCAAGAAAAGATGATCAGTGTTTCACCAGCTGGTTAATGAGCTCTAAAAGTAATTGTGCTGTCCCTAATCAGGGGGTGGGGGCACTGCTAACAGCCTGGATTGTCCCCACCTGTGTTCCCCTCCTTACCAAAGTGCTGTGTAGATCCAGAGCCTTGTACCTTGGCCTGATGGTGCAAAAATCCTCCCAACATCCCTCAGATTGCAAAAATAAAGGCTTTGTTCTCATTAAGATGAAAAGCTGTATGGGTGGCCTGCAGCTAATGTTCTTTTGTTGCCTGGACCCCAGTCAGTGCTCACATCTAAATGACTGACCAGCCCCAAGCTGCTCTTAAGACTGATTTGATCAAAGGCACTGAAGCTCTGTTGAGTGCAAATTCTCCAGGAAAACAAGCACAGGAACTTGGATAATGTTGGTGGTAAAAGCATATTACAGAATGGTACCAATTCTAGCCTTTATTTTGCCTTCTTTTGCTGCCATGCATCAAACTGTGTCAGACTCATCACTGACCTGGGTTCTTCCAGGATGGGGTGTGCAAGAATGATCCCTCAGCTCATGTGTGGACCTGGTGTGCACCAGGCCAGAGAGGTGACTGCTGTCATCCATAGCCAGCCCCTGTCTGCCAAGAGAACAGGGAGCTGCAGCTCTGAGGAACTCAGGGGTTAGGCAGCAAACAGCCCAAATGCCTAGTTTATATCAGTTACTGGTCAGGACGATTTACTGCGGAGAAATTTTTATCGTCCTACCCACAGCTGGAAAAAAAGAACCCTGGCAGTTTGCTTTAGCTGTGAAGAGACTCTCTTCAACAGGTTCCAGCTCTGCTGCTTGTTTCAATTAAAAGCAGAGCCAAACTCTTCTGTTGGTCACATCAAACCAACATAAGTATCAGGAGTCTGTGAAAGACATAAGAGCGTCAACATTATTTTATTTTATAATACTTACAGTCTTCTAATTCAGCCATGGGATAATTAGGCCATCACTGACTATATCAAATAACTGGAAAAAGCACTGGAAAAGAAGTTTTATTACAACTGAGTTTTAAATCCAATGAATGAATTTCATAACAACAACTATCTAGCAAGGATACAGTAATTTAAACATCTCAAAGCTCTTTGATAATGGAGCCCTGAACCCCAGTCATGTGCAGTGCAGCCTCAGCTCTCCCTTTGAGGCCAGAGAACTCAGGACTGGGATGAGCCTTCACCCAAAAGCGGCTCCAAGACTGATTGGGAATCAATCCAGAGCAGGGCTCACACAAAGAGCAAAGTCTCAAGGCCAAAGCCGAACCTTCATCACGTTGGATTTGTTTTAACACAGATCTGGAGCAAATTTTGCTTCACTGCAACACCACTGTTACCATGAAATTTTACACAAGCTACTAAAAAAGCACTGTCCTGTTCTGTCATGAGCTGTGCTGCCCAAATGATGTACAGAAGTTTCTCTGCCTCTGCCATGTGCTCTTGGCCAGGCAGCCTCAGTGGGAGCTGATGTTAAAGGAAAGGGCACATGAGTGAGCTCTTGGCACATGGACCTCGATTATTTTGTCAGGAAATGCACACAGAGCATTTGCCTCCAGCATGCTGTAGAATCTTCAAACTGTCATTCACCAGCTTTCTGATATAAGCAATGTCACAACCCCAAAGCAGAAGGGAGCACAGACCAGACCCATTTCCATGGTGTGCTGGGATCCCCCTGTGTCTTGGGGAAGTGGGCACTGCAAGGGGGTTGGGTAAGGCCTTGGCTGCCAGATGTCAGTGGACAAGGCCAAAGCTGCACAGGGGCCTGGGGAGCTCTGGGTAAGCTCTGGTCACTCTCCACCCTCTTTCCCTGCCCTGGGCAACATCCCTGGAGTGGTGGCTGGAGCATCCCCAGGCCCGTGGGGGCTCTCTCTCTCCCACAGAGGAAACCCTCCCCAAAGCCCTGGGTAAAACCATCTCCAGCACTTCCCGGGGAGCAGGGAGCACTGCGGGAGGCCAGAGTAGCTTCCCCAGGCAGGTGCTGTCGGGGTGCCTGCAGCACCAAAAGCGTCTCCGCTTCGGGCAGCCTTGACAACTCCCCCAGCCCAGCAGACGCCTGAGCCCGGATGGAGTAATGACAGCCTCACCAGACAGACGAGGGCACTCTTGGCTTGGCAGATCCAGCAGGGTTTGTTTAGGGAAGATCCAGGGCTCCAGGTGGGGTGAGGGTGAGGAGAACAAACAGGAGCACAAGCTCTGATGAAGGGAACCAGGGGCCAAGAGCGAGCAGCAGGGGATGGGCCAGGGTATATCACTGGGGGAAGGTAGGAGGGGTCAGGGTACAAATCATCAATGGGGAAGGGAGTCAGGGGAGGAGTTGAAATGGGGTGACTGGGGGTCCACCAATGGGGGAGCAGAGTGGGGGTGGTTTCCCAGGGAAAGCCAGCAGGGGGAGAGGGGGCACAGAACTCTCTAGAACAGGGAACAAACAGCAGTTGAATGACAACAGCACATTAACAACCAGAGACTCCTGGGGATTTGTGCCAGTCTCTCACTCTAACTAAACAGCACTGTCCTCCCAGGGCATTCCAGCCCCATCATTCCCATGACTGTCTCCCACAGAGCGCTGTCCCAGGAAAGGGGAGCCAGGCTGCCGGCTCACCTGCTCGCCGCACTTGCAGCGGAGCAGCCTGGGCAGCCCTGGCAGGCAGGGCCACGGCCAGGAGCAGCAGGAGGAAGAGGTGCAGAGCAAGGGCCATGGTGCCTTGCCCGCTGCCAGTCCCGCAGCTCTTGCTGCCACCGCTGTCCCAACGTCAGCACCGCTTTTTAAGGACGGAGGGGCTGGACATTGTGATGCTGTAGAACCACAGGGCTCTGTGACCCCAGAGCCTGCTGTGACCCCAGAGCCTGCTGTGACCTCACCATCCTGCTGTGACCTCACAATCCTGCTGTGACTTCATGGCCTGGGTGGAGATGGATCTCCGGGCTGGAATTTTCCTTTCTGGGGGGGGAGCTTGTCCTGCCTGGCAGTTGTGTCCAAGGGCTGGGCCAGTCCCCCCAGTCGAGCTCACTGCTCTGTGTTCTGGACACTGGCCCAGGAGATCACATCCAAGGATTTCTGAGCTCCTCAGGCACTGTCAGCCACAGCCCACGATGCTGAGGAGTGAGTGATCTCTGGCTGGAGACAACTACCCCCTCCCTCCTGCCAGCAGCTTCCCAGCTGGAAGTTTGGCATCTTGGGAGGACCCTGGCTCACACAGCTTTTTTGTTTCATAGGAAAGGGTGAAGCCTTTACTTCACCATTTGCTCTTCATGTGCAATGGAAGGCTCTGCTTCCTCTTGTGGTCCTCAAAGGACACAGTCAGTCAATAACACAGCGGGCGAAACCATCCGAGCTCTTCAATGCTTTGATATGCCAAAGGAAACCTTGAGGTGGGTCTGTGCTGCCTGACCAAGCCAGAGGCCTTCCATGATGGAGTGGCTGCCTCAGTGCACAAGGGAAGAGCTACAGATGCCACCACTCTGCACTTCTGTAATGCCCTGGACACATCAGCCCTGCCCAGCATCCTTGTCCCGCGTTTGGTGAGCTAAGGATCTGATGAGGCACAGTTTGGAGAATGAGGCATTGCCTGGCTGGTCACATCCACGGGGTTGTGGACAATGGCTCAGAGGCCCGATGGATGTCAGTGTCCAGTGGTGTTCCTCAGGGCGACAGCAAAACCATCCCTGGACACTGGGAACTCAATGTCCTGATGGTGCTGCTGGACAAGAAAGCTGGAGGTGCCTCCCAAACAGAACTGTTCTCATTCCCCAAGTCTTTCAGCCTTGCTCAGTGAATGAGCAGCTTTAAAAAAAAATAAATCTCTTTTTTTATCCTTTTTGTATGAAGTTTTGATTAGAAAGAAATTTTATTCTACACAGTTACATTCAGAAAAGACATTAAATAGCAGATGCTTTTAAGATGCCACATTCTGGAACTGCAGCAAATTCCTCCCTGACTGACATTCATGAGTGCCTGCTCTCAGGGAGGAATCAGAAGGTCCTGTCCAGAGGGTGGGAACAGATGTATGCCCTCTTCTCCAGGAGCTGCTTTCCAGCTTTTTTAATGGATTCATACAGGTATGCATCTGCGTCTGTGGAGAAAGAGAGAAAAGTCAACTAAGGGACCACAAAGAGCTGTTGTAAATTTCTTTTGAGAAGTGTTTTTCAATGCAAATGCGAAAGTGTGAGGGCCAGGAAGAAACTGAACATTCTCTTCTGAAAAAGATTGGTTATTACAGACTGAGCTTCAGAGAGCCAATGCCCAACTGGTCAGTACTTCCCAAAGAGTCCAAATCCCTCATTTCTATCAGCTACTTGTCAGGAGTATATACATGAAATATAGATATTATATTCCTCAATAAGAACCCTGGCTGTTTGCTTTAGCTATGAAGCGAAGAGACTCTTTTCAACAGGTTCCAGCTCTGCCGCTTGGTTCAATTAAAAGCAGAGCCAAACTCTTCTGTTGGTCACATCAAACCAACATAAGTTTCAGGAGTCTGTGAAAGACCTAAGAGTGTCAACATTATTTCATTTTCTAATACTTACAGTCTTTTAATTCAGCCATGGGATAATTAGGCCATCACTGACTATATCAAATAACGGGAAAAAGCACTGGAAAAGAAGTTTTTTTACAACTAAGTTTTAAAATCTAATGAATGAATTTCATAACAACAACTATCTAGTAAGAATACAGTAATTTAAACATCTCAAAGCTCTTTGATAATGGAGCCCTGAACCCCAGTCATGTGCAGTGCAGCCTCAGCTGTCCCTTTGAGGCCAGAGAACTGCCAAGGCTCAGGGCTGGGATGAGCCTTCGTCCAAAACCAGCTCCAAGATTGATTGGGAATCAATCCAGAGCAGGGCTCACACAAAGAGCAAAGTCTCAAGGCCAAAGCCAAACCTTCATCACATTGGATTTGTTTTAACATGGATCTGGAGCAAATTTGCTTGATCTGCAACACCACTGTTACAATGAAACTTTACACGAGCTACTAAATAAGCACTGCCCTGTCCTATCTTGAGCTGTGCTGCCCAAATACTGTGGAGAACTTGCTCTGCCTCTGCCCTGTGCCCCTGGGGCTGCTCTTGGCCAGGCAGCCTCAGTGGGAGCCAGCACTGGCTGCTGCCCCAGCAGGCCCCCAGGACAAGGCCCAGCAATTGAGAGGCCACTGGAAGCACTGGGCAGCAGTAGAACCCTCAGCAGAGTTATTTGGACAACCATGGACTGGCCACAAGTCCACAGTAGCATGACTCCCAGTCAGGCTACCTATGCCAGGAGCAGAATTATAAGAAAACTGTGGAGAAAAATCAACAACTGACCCTCTGTGCTCGTACAGCTTGCGAATGCCAAAATAGCAGCCTATCAGCACAAGTGGCACAGTGATCACTGTCACCACCGTGCCTATCATGCAGGTCCTGCGCACATCCTGGGGGCAGACAATTCTTGGGAGGCGCACTGGATCCGGGGCATATATTCCTGTTTCATTGATAACGTCTGTGGGAGCAATGGGGAGCGTGAGCTTGTGCTGTGCTGCACTGCTGAGCTGGCAGCAGGGTGGATACAGCAGGACGTTCTCTGTTTCCCCCAGAGCTGGGGCCTGCAGGCACCTTACCGGCCCTTGGCACAGGCTGTGCCAGCCAACAAAGCCCAGCAGGCCGGGAGGAGAGCCCGGGGGCAGCGCAGCTGCTTGGGCAGTGGCTGCTGCCAGGGACACGGGCCAAAGCCATCCCTGAGCAGCCACTGCCACCCCTGGCCCTCCCTGCCCCGTGACAGCTCCCCCAGCCCCAGGGGACAGGCTCAGGCTCTGTCAGGAGGCATGGGAATCCTTGCACTCCCCCTCTGCCCTTTCCCCACCATTGCCACCCTGTGCAGCTGCTCCCAGGTTTTGGGACGTGTCTCCCAGGGAATGGGCCCAGCAGGACTGCTGAGCCTGACTGAGCCTGGCAGAGCAATCACCTTCTGTGGCACTGTCTGGCATCTCCTCCCTTTGTGCATCGGTGGCTGGCACTGAGCCATCGTTTCCTCCAGGAAGTGCTGCCTTCCGTAAAGCTTTTTGGTCCATATCTGGAGAAAGGAAAAAGGACAGCTGGATCTGGTGGAACCATTCCCCATTAGGGTGGTGGCATCTTTAGGAAACACTAAATGTCAAAGGTATGGATAAGTATCAGGGAAAGGCCAAGGCTCTTGGGGCTGCTCCAGGGCCCTCCCATCTCCAAATAGTTGCCTTTCCAGATCTACCCAGAGACCAGGAAATTGCAGGGGATCTCAGGGTGTGCATGGCCGTGGTGCAGTTTGGGCTCCCTGTCAGCTGATGCCAAATGCCTTCCTGCAGAGGCTGGGCAGATGCTGCAGGCAGGCCAGGCTGGGAAACAGCCCTGCAGGATGTGAAAGCAGCAGCGGGGCAGCGAGGCTGCCATGGATGCCTTCCTGCTGTACTGGGCACGGCGTGTCCAGATGTGCAGCCAAAGCCCCCAGCTGCTGAGTCCCAGAGAAGAATGAGGGAAATGCACCCACCACGTTGTCTCTCCAGTCCAGTCAAGATTTGGTCTGCTTGGTTGGATTCCTCCAGGGACTCACTCTGTTTTGTAGTTTTTTTCCTCCCTCTCAAAGGACCTTAAGAGAAATTATTTCCATTTCTCCAGAAGTGGATTCCACAGAACCAGGGCTCATCCTGTGGGGTCAGCAGGCACACACTACTCACCCCTGCGATGGGAGCTGGGCTTGTGTTCAGCAACCAGACCTGGAGCTTGAAAAGTCCTCCCTGCAGACACACCTGGAACTCAACAGCCACAGAAGCTGCTGTCACCTGTTTCCTGACAGTTTGTCAATGATTATTCTCTGAGGGGAAGTTGAGAACTTACCTGCAGAGGCTCCCAAGGGTTCCAAACCATCTTCCATCCCAGCTGCTGGAGAACCTATCCCAGCACCCTCACCTAGAAAGGGAGCATAGATCAGACCCATTTCCATGGTGTGCTGGGATCCCCTTCTGCCTTTGAGAACTGGGCACTGCAAGGGGGTCGGGTAAGGCTCTGAGAGCCAGATGTCAGTGGACAAGGCCAAAGCTGCACAAGGGCCTGGGGAGCTCTGGACTGGCTCTGGTCACTCTCCACCCTCTTTGCAGGCCCTGTGCAACATCCCTGGAGGGACAGGCACTGACACAAAGCAGCAGAGAGGGCAGCTCAAGCCTCAGCAAGGCTCAGGCCCAGAGGCACAGCAATTACCTCCTGGGCCTGTGCCTGGCATCGCCTCCCTTCCTGCAGCAGAGGCTGCCAATGAGCCACTGCTTCCTCTGGAAAACTCAGCCTTCAGCACAGCCTTTCGTTTCATCTCTGCAGAAAGAAAAGGGAACCGTTGGATTAGGTGCAGATGTTCCCCTTTCTGGGAGTTGGAATCTTCAGGAGACAATACTGGTCAAACTGATGAATAAGGATCTGGAAATCATAAAAACTTTTGGGATTGGACAGGGCACTCTCTTGTCCAAACAGCTGCCATTCCTGATCTGCCTGGTGACCGGGAAATTGCAGGGCATCTCAGCCCAATGGTGCAGTTTGGGCAGCCTCTCAGCTGATGCCAAATGCCTTCCTGCAGGGGCTGGGCAGAAGCTGCAGCCAGGCCAGGCTGGGAAACAGCCCTGCAGGGCGTGAAAGCAGCAGCGGGGCAGCGAGGCTGCCATGGATCCCTTCCCGCTGTGCACGGCGTGTCCAGATGTGCAGCCAAAGCCCCCGGCTGCTGAGTCCCAGGGGCAGCATGAGGGAAATGCACCCACCACGACGTCTCTCAAGGTCACTCAGCATCTTGTCCAGAAGTTTGGCTGCCTCCAGCGACTTGCTGTCTCCTGCGTCTTGGTTCATCCATCTAGGAAGACCTTAATGGAAAGTGATTGAATTTCTCCTTCAGGCCCGAGTGGCAGTGAGTGCACCTGGGTTCTTGGTGCCCTCCAAGGCACTCCCTCAGCTCTGCCTCCCACTCAGGAGCAGGGGCAGGGGGACCTCGTGCCTGCAGTGGCCCCACACTGGGATGGAAGGAGCCCCTTGCGGGGCAGTCGTGGCAGAAAGGACTCCCTGGAGCTGCCAGCAGCTCTAAAGCCAGCCCCGGGCAGGGCCAGGGCTTGGCAGTGGCAGCAGGAGCAGCTCAGGCTCCCAGGGGCCAGCAGAGGAGCTGCAAAAGGCTCAGCCATGGGGCACAGCCCTGGGCCCGGCCCCTTCCCTCTCTGCTCTTCTCCCTGGCTGCACAGAGCACATGGAAGGACACACTGACATTGCACACGGGAGGAAGATGGACAGCTAAATGCTCCTTTCTGCAACAGATAGCAATCCTGTGGGATCACTCAGGGCCTCAGTGGGGAGCAGGGCAAATTTTGGAGATTCTTTCAGTCCTGAGATTATGTTAAGGGAAATGCCACTTGACTGAGCTCTTGCTGCCTGGACAGAGAGTATTTTCTCTGAAAGGCTCACAGAGAACTTACCTCCAGCATTCTCCGGGGGTTTGAAGTCATTATCCGATAGGGCATCCAGATAGTCCATGACGCCATCCCAGTCTAGAAGGGAGCAAAGATCAGAACCATTTCCATGATGTTCTGGGATCCCCCTCTGCCTTAGGGAACTGGACACTGCAAGGGGGTCGGGTAAGGCTGTGGGAGCCAGATGTCAGTGGACAAGGCCAAAGCTGCACAGGGGTCTGGGGAGCTCTGGAATGGCTCTGGTCACTCTCCACTCTCTTTGCAGGCCCTGTGTAACATCCCTGGAGTGGTGGCTGGAGCATCCCAGGCCCCGTGGGGGCTCTCTCACTCCCACAGAGGAAACCCTCCCAAAAGCCCTGAGCAAAACCATCCCCAGCGCTTCCCAGGGAGCAGGGAGCGCTGTCCCGGGAAAGGGAAGCCAGGCTGCCGGCTCACCTGCTCGCCGCGCTTGCAGCGGAGCAGCCTGGGCAGCCCTGGCAGGCAGGGCCACAGCCAGGAGCAGCAGGAGTAGGAGGCGCAGAGCAAGGGCCATGGTGCCTTGCCCTCTGCCAGTCCCGCAGCTCTTGCTGCCACCGCTGTCCTGACACCGCTGTCCCAACACCAACACCGCTGCTGCCACCGCCGCTGCTGCCGCAACAGTTGTGCTCAGGGACTGACTGCTGGCTCCTTGTGCTGCTGTGCAACCACGGGGCTCTGGCACCTCTGGCACCTCTGTTACCTCAGAGCCTGCTGTGACCTCAGCCTGTTGTGACCCCTGAGCTTGCTGTGACCTCATGCCCTTAGCTGTACCCCCAGAGTGTGCCCCCGTCTGTATGAATGGATTGCCCTGAATGTAAATGTTTTACTTCATCAATGAGCCATTACTCAGCAAAATTTGTGTTTTGCCTACTGACATTGCTGGTCAGGCTGTGTCCCTGGAGATGCTGTTTATGGCTTTCCTCTTTTCCTGGGCATGCCACTGGAGGAGGAAAAGTCCTAGGTGGTGCCAAAGAAGGAAATGTGCCCTCAGCCCAGGGACGCTCAGCATGGGCTCCCCCATCCCCTCGGGGCCCCACCGCTGGGCACAGCAGCCCCTGCCTGGCTCCTGCCTGCCCACACCGTGGCCATCCACGGCTGTTTCTGGGCATGGAGGTCAGCCAGTGCTGGTGCCGTGTGGGCTTTGCTGCTGCTATCACCCGGACACTGATGGGTGACAGCTCCATCACTTTATTGCATCACAAGATCTGGGCCAAACCCTGCCCTGGAATGGGAGTAGGTGGTGTGGCATGGAGGCTCTTTCAGTGTCATTTGGAGGGCTGCTCTGAGCATTTTGGGCAATCAGGAGGGGGTGGTCTCGGCTGGGTATGGAAGGTGCTGAACTGGTTCTGGGTTGCTGCATAGGTGGAGATGGACTGGGAGGGGGTGGAGGCATCTTGAAAATCCCCATGGGTAGCGGAGGCGGCTCAGGGATTCCTATAGGGAGTGGAGGTGGTACTGGGCTTTCCACAGTGATAGGCTGATTTCCTCTTCTAGGCCAGCTGTTCTGGGGTTGTCCACTGAGGGCTTTTCATGGGGCTACCCAGGTTCTTATCACTGCTGGAGGAGCTACTTAAGTTATCTGGGTATGAGGTCCAGCCACTGCCCTTCAGTTGCAGTCCAGAGGCGCTCCTGTGAAGAGAGGAGGTGGCTGAGGCCCAAGCTGCCAGTGGCACACGGGGACCCTCGTGCACAGCAGGGCCCAGAGCTGGCAAGGCTCCCCAGCACGGCTGGAGCTGCTGGCACAGCTGGGCCCAGCTGGACAGCTGCCCCTCAAGGCCCCGGCCAGCAGGGCACGGCTCTGGGCAGGGTCCCTGGCCAGGAGCGGGCCCCACAGCGCCTCTGCCTTTCAAGGGCAATCTCAGCCCTGCTCTTTCTCCTCCCCACCTCCCTCTGCCTCTGCCCCGTGCCCCTGGGGCTGCTCTTGGCCAGGCAGCCTCAGTGGGAGCCAGCCCTGGCTGCAGCCCCAGCGGGCCCCCCAGGACAAGGCCCAGCAATTGAGAGGCCAATGGAAGCACTGGGCAGCAGCAGAACCCTCAGCAGAATTATTTGGACAACCATGGACTGGCCACAACTCCATTGCAGCCTCCCTGTGAATGTTTCCTGTCTGCATTAGATCTTCATAACAAGCTGTTTCAGGAAAAGATGAAGAAAACACTCACCATTTTCTCTTCCAGTAAAAATGAATTTGGACCCAGCATAAGATGAAGATAAACTCCAAAAAAAGCAGGCCTGCCATTAACCCTGCCCAGCAGCCTGCTCCCTTGCAGAAGCCCCTTCCGAAGCCATTCTGGGCATCAGGAAGACGTGTTGTGGTGCTGGCTGCATCTGTGGGAGCAATGGGAAGCGTGAGCCCGTGCTGTGCTGCACTGCTGAGCTGGCAGCATGGTGGATACGGGCAGGACGTTCTCTGTTTCCCCCAGAGCTGGGGCCTGCAGGCACCTTGCCGGCCCTTGGCACAGGCTGTGCCAGCCAACAAAGCCCAGCAGGCCGGGAGGAGAGCCCGGGGGCAGCGCAGCTGCTTGGGCAGTGGCTGCTGCCAGGGACATGGGCCCAAGCCATCCCTGAGCAGCCACTGCCACCCCTGGCCCTCCCTGCCCCATGACTGCTCCTCCAGCCCCGGGGGACAGACTGTCAAAAAGTCCACAGCCAGCAAAGAGATTGTCCCAGGAATTGTGTCCTGCTTTTGCTCCCTGCACTTGGTTCCAGAAACATCCCTCAGACTGCTGTACATGCCCACACATGATCTGATCAGCCCCTATGCTTTTCCACTCTGCTCTCAGAAATTTTGCAACAAATCCACAAATAAATTCGAGGTTACATCTGTGAATTGCACACTACAGTTTCCTTCATTTTTCCCAATACCTGGAAGTTTCTATATTTAGTAATGCCCTTGAGGATCTCTGATAATTTTCAGTATTTGGGATTTTTTGTATTGAGAGAGACGATACAGCCTAATTCATTTTAGTTTTTGCAGGTCTGCGTTTTTCCTCAGCATGATGGTTTACTTATTATCTACATGTAAACTTGTTTTTATTTATGTTTTTTTTTGGTTCGCCAAGGAATTATTTTCACAATCTGACATTCACTTCTTAGTTAATGTTCCGTAGAAGAACAATTTGGACTCTCTTTTTATAGGAATATAAAGATCTCAGAAAGCTGTATTTTTAATTTTGAGGACACTCTTTCTGCCCACTCCCACCTATAACAGTGATCGTTTTTGAAACATCTCTGAGGACATGTGGAGTTATTTGAGAAATGCTTGGCTTAACCTGGGTATTGGATTATTATTTTCAGTGCTATAAACCTACATTGCTTCAAGGTTCACACCACGGTCCTGATTTGTGGCTCAATGCATGGATGTCTGCCTGAATTAAAAGAATGTTTGTGAGGCAGCTGAAGAGCTTAGACCTCAGAGATTAAAATTCCTGGGAGGAGTAGGTGGAGGAAGAAAGGATAAAATCCTGATTCAAAGGGTTTTTTCTCACTTCTAGTATGCCAGAAGTATGGTAGACTACACCTGTCTTCAAATGTCATTTACTTACAGAACAACTCTCTACAGTGTCAGACTCCAGGAGAAATGACTGAACACTTTGCCTCCCAATGCATCAGCTTTAATTCTAGTAAAAGGTAGGCCTTAATTACAGTCCAATTGGAGCAAATCAACAAAGCAGTCTAGCCATTGTGAGAGTGGCAAGAGGAATTTGCTTGTGAACAGATGACTATGTCCCACTCAGTAATGAACAAAATTTGCCTTGACTTGGAAGAAAGTAGACAAGGAGCAATGCAGTATTTGGGGTTTATCCAGGGATAAATGGGGCAAGAAGCTGTAACAACTTAACCTGTTTTACAGAACACAAGTACTGATACGGCCAATAATGAACCCACATGAAGGGATCTTCAGGACATTCCTTTATTTCTCTAACCAGGAATGGGCAGCAAAATGCTGGCATTTATCTGAACTGGAAGCCGTGTTCCTCTCCTTTTTCTCCTTGAGCACACTGTGTGTTATTTGCAGACTTCACCGTCCAGCCCATCAATCCTCTTGTGGCCAATTGCTAAATGGCACAAGTACCAAAATACAGGTGCCAGCACAATCAGCCCAGCACTAATGCAGCACTGCTTTGATGGTGCACAGGAGCACAGAATGGCTTGGCTTGGAAGGGACATTTAAAGGCCATCTAGTCCCAATGGCCTGCAGTGAGCAGGGACACCTTGAACTAGGTCAGGTTGCTCAGAGCAGGAGCTTGAATGTCTGCAGGGATGGATGTCCACCTCTCTGGGCAACCTGTGCCAGGGTTTCAAAAGCAATAGTGTAAAATATGTGCTTCTTTCATCTAGTCTGAATTGACCATCTTTTAGATTAAAAGACCCTCGGTCTGGTCACAAAAGACTCTACTAAAAATTCTGTCCCATCTGTTTACAAGCCCCCAGAAGGCACTGAAAGGCAGCAATCAGGTGTCCCTGGAGTCTTCTCTCTTCCAGGCTGAACACTTCCAGCTCTCCTAGCCTGTCTCCAAAGCAGAAGGGCTCCAGCCCTCAGAGCATTTTGTCCCTCTTCTGGACTTGATCCTTCCTGCCTTGGGGACCCAGAGCATGATGCAGTACTCTTTCGTGGTAGAGACCGAGACACTACAAAGCAACACACTCCATTTCCAGAAGGCTTCAAACCCTGTTTTTATTCTAGCCTGCATGCCTTTTCTACATTCTTACAAAGCTCTTCTTGGAATAGGCCATTGCAGGTTTCTCTTATTTATCCTTCTTTCTTTCTTGGTTTCTATGTCAATGACATAGAAAATTGGCAGAAAATTATTTCCAGGGTTAACGTGGATCCTCTTACCAAACATCTTGATGGCTCACAGAGGCCACTGTAAAACCTCCTCCACAGTACTCCAGGTGGGGTCTCACCAGAGCAGAGAGGTGGAATCACCTCCTTCAACCTGCTGGGCACTCTCCTTTGGATGCACATGGCTTCCTCACGTCCAGCCTCTCTTCTAGCAGCAACCCCAAGTCCATCCTGGCAGAGCTGCTCTGCATCCCTTCATGCCCCAGCCTGTGAGATCAGCTGAGCTGGGACTGTGTCACACCCCTTGGGCAGAGCAGCTGGGCAGGATGAGCTCCCTCCCGAAGAAGGCAGATCCACCTTCCCAAACAATTCCACCCTGGCCATGATGTCAGAGCAGGCTCTGAGGTGCCAGAGCCCCGTGGTTGCAGAGCAGCACAAGGAGCCAGCAGTCAGTCCCTGAGCACAACTGTTGCGGCAGCAGCGGCGGTGGCAGCAGCGGTGCTGACATTGGGACAGCGGTGTCGGAACAGCGGTGGCAGCAAGAGCTGCGGGACTGGCAGAGGGCAAGGCACCATGGCCCTTGCTCTGCGCCTCCTACTCCTGCTGCTCCTGGCCATGGCCCTGCCTGCCAGGCCTGCCCAGGCTGCCAGGTTTGTTTTTACCCCAACTGGCTTCAGCAAGGGCATTGAAACAATGAGATTGAGTTGGATGTTGGCTGAGTAAAGAAACTAATGCCACACCCACTGCAATCAGTGATATGCTGACAGATGTTACTAGTGTTAGACATGCTACCCTTCAAAACAGGGCAGCAGTAGATTTTCTTTTACTGGCACATGGACACGGTTGTGAGGAATTTGAAGGATTCTGTTGCATGATCCTGTCAGAGCATTCTGAATCCATCCAAACAGCATACAAAAGCTGAAGGATTTGACAGCTCAAATTAAAGAAGATGGTCTGTCATAGTTAGATGATTTGTTCCAAGAATGGAGCTTTGCACCTTGGCTAAGGGAACTCTGTAAGATAGGTCTATATGTGCTGAGTGTTTTGGTGGCCATACTAGTAGTGACACCTTGCAGACTTTGGTGCGACAAATGATGGACAAAACTATCAAAGAAATTTTTATCATACAAGAGAGAAAAGTAGGAAATAGATTCACAGAAAGTTCTCCAAATCTTTCCGAGATGGTAGATGAAGGTATAGCCATAGAAAAAGGTTTTGAATTAAAACCTTAGAACAGGCGAGATTTTTTGAACAATGACTTGTAATTGTTATCAGACATTACTTATGCCCTTTGAACTGACTGGATTTACACAGCATTAAAATTGCTGTGTTGTAATATAGCAATACTTAATGTGAGCAAAAAGGAAGCTTTAAGCAAGCAACAAGCAGATATATTAGAGTAACGCTACAAAACGCAAGGGAGTTAATAAAGGAGACAGTTAGGAAAGTTTCTTTTTAGTTGAACCAAGAGGGGGAATTGTGGGAATCCATAGAATCTGAGGGTTTTGGGAAAGCTGCAAAAGGCAAGCCTCAGTGACAGCAGAACTGCAATTAGAGCTAAAAAGTAATCATAAGATTTGTCAGCAGAAAAATTGTATAAGAAGTAGGCAAGTAAAGACTTAGAGAGCAATGGTCTATGTATTAACACTTGTCTAGAACAACTCCCTAACCTGCAGAAAAGTCTATCTAGTTGAACGTGAGGAAGTTCTAAGCTTAATAATGAAGCTCTGTGCATTGTATTTTAAGCAGATATTGTATTTGAAATAAGCAAGCATTATTTTAACCAAAGGAATGTGTGCTTATAGTAATTGGATGGAACTACTGTCAATAGGTTTTGGGTTTTGTGATTGGCCAGGAAACTTTTAAAGTAAGTTGCAACATTAAGTTCTTGGTCTGCTGCTTGGGATGTGAAATGCTTGCATCTTCCCATTGTCATAACTATATAATGAGACTAATGCTGGAAAATGAAACGGCTCAAGGCGCATTCCTGAGTAGTACTGTCCTGTTTGTGATTTCTACATAGATCCAGATCCAGCAATAAGGGGCAGCTGTCCAGCTGAGCCCAGCTGTGCCAGCAGCTCCAGCCGTGCTGGGGAGCCTTGCTAGCTCTGGGCCCTGCTGTGCACGAGGGTCCCTGTGTGCCACTGGCAGCTGGGGCCTCAGCCACCTCCTCTCACCACAGGGGCAGCTCTGGACAGGAGTTGAAAGACGGTGGCTGCACCTCACAGCCAGACAGCGTGAGCAGCTCCTCCAGCAGTAATAAGGGCCTGGACAGCCCTCTCAGGTGGTCTGTGAAGGGGACCCCAGAACAGCCATCTGCAAGGGAACCTCCTCCTACCCTGTAGATCCCACTGCCACCTGCTCTCCCCATGGGTCTCCCCAAGATGCCTTCATCCCTTTTTTGGTCTCCCTGTATCCTGTCCCAGCCATTTCTCAAGTTCTTCTAGAGACCCCAAGACTAGCCAAGCAGCCTCCAGCCCCTCCTGAGACCAACGCATCCCTTCCTCTGCCCCTGAGCTCCTTGGCCCTGCCCTCTAAACAACACTGGAGTTAAGCCCTGCTGCCCCGCCATTGGGCCATTGTGAGTCAGTGAGGAGCAAGGGGTGCAGCTACCTGAGTTGCTGCTGAGTGGCTGATTATAAGAGGTGTCTGGGGAGCGGGGCGAACAGGAGCGAGCAAACAGGGGTGTGGTGAGTCTCTGGGGCTTATACAAGGCAGTTTGCGCGGCAGTTCCCACAGGCAGGGCAAACAGGCAGGGTTGCCAACTTTCTTGCTAGTAAGGAGTCCTCTGTGTTGTTTGAGGTTTTTCTGCTGCCTGCTTGTGTTTGAGGTGTCTGTTAGTAATGGTTTCTACACGGTCAAAAACTGTGGCTGGTATAAGTGTAAGTGAGTGAGTTGAGCCCTCCAAAAAGGATGTGTCTGTACAGACCCATCCGAGCCCAGAATGTTTGAGCTTATCGGTGGCTTCAGGGAGTGTTGTGGAGGAGACCTGCCTGCGGTGTGAACAGGTGAACAACCTCCTTTCACTGGTGGCTGAGCTTAGGGAGGAAGTTGAAAGGTTAAGGAGTATCAGGGAAAGTGAAATGGAAATAGGTTGGTGGAGCTGGGCCCTTCCATCTTTAAGGGAGGCCTCTGACCGAGAGACTGAGGACTTCTATGCCTCCCGCTGTCCGGCAATAGAAGGGCACCTGGTGGATGAAGAGGAGTGGAAATGGGTCCCCATTTGGGGAGGTAATAACAAAAACTCCTCCCCATCCCCATCATCCTGGCAGGTCCCACTACAGAATAGGTATGAGGTCCTGGAACTAAAGACCCAACTAGATGATTTAGAAGAAAACTGTCTGCCCAGTGAGCCCCCCCAATTATGATTCATCTGTAAGATGGATCACTACCTCTAACATCAAGAAGAAAAGAAGGGTAATCGTAGTAGGTGATTCCCTTCTGAAGGGAACTGAGGGCCCTGTATGTTGATCAGACCCATCCCACAGGGAGGTCTGTTGCCTCCCTGGGGCCCGGGTACAAAATATCACTGAGAGACTTCCTGGGCTGATTCAGCCCTCTGATTATTATCCACTGCTGATACTCCAGGCTGGCAATGATGAGATTGAAAAGAGGAGTGTCAAGGCAATTAGAAAGGACTTTAGGGTACTGGGTCAGGTAGTTGATAGGGCAGGAGCACAGGTAGTGTTCTGCTCAGTCCCTTTGGTGGCGGAGGAAAATGATGAAAGAAACAGGAGAATCCGCATCACCAACAAATGGCTTAAGGGTTGGTGTCATCGGCAACATTTGGATTCTTTGATGATGGGGAAACTTTTACAGCATCTGCTCTGCTGGAACCAGATGGGGTACATCTCTCTGTTAAGGGCAAAAGGTTTTTAGCTCATGAACTGGCAGAGCTCATTGAGAGGGCTTTGAACTAGGTTTGAAGGGGGAAGGGGATGCAGCTGGGCTGTCTGGAAGCAGGCCCAAGGGTTGCAAGGCTAAGTTAGGGATGAAGTCAGTAGGCCAGCTGAGATGCGTGTATACCAATGCACGCAGCTTGGGCAACAAACATGATGAGCTGGAGGCCATGGTGCAGCTGCAGAGCTAGGATGTAGCTGCCATCACGGAAACATGGTGGGATGCCTCACATGGCTGGAGCGCTGCACTGGATGGCTACAAGCTCTTCAGAAGAGACGGGAAAGGAAGAAGAGGTGGAGAGGTGGCCTTTTATATTAAGCAGACTTTTGATGCCGTAGCAATTGAAACTAAGGAAGCTGGAGTTGAATGTCTATGGGTAAGAATTAAGGGGAAGGCCAACAAGGCTGACACCCTACTGGGAGTCTGTTATCGTCCACCCAAGCAGGAAGAAGAGGTAGATGACTTATTCTATAAGCAGCTAGATAATGTTTCAGGATCATCAGCCCTTGTTCTTGTGGGTGACTTCAACCTACCAGACATCTGCTGGGAACTTAATAGAGCAGTAAAGAGGCAGTCCAGGAAATTCTTAGAGTGTATGGAGGACAACTTTTTGTCGCAGCCAGTGGGTGAACCCACCAGGGGAGGGACTATGTTAGATCTCCTGTTTGCAAATAGAGATGGGCTGGTGGGAGATGTGGTGGTTGGAGGTCGCTTGGGGCAGAGTGATCATGACATAATAGAGTTCTCAATATTTGGTGAAGTCAGGAGGAGCACCAGTAAGACTCTTGCATTGGACTTCCAGAGGACAGACTTTGGCCTGTTTAGGAGACTTATTCAGAGCGTCCCTTGGGAGGCAGCCCTTAAAAACAAAGGAGTCCAGGAAGGGTGAGCATGCCTCAAAACAGAGATCTTGAGGGCACAGGAACAGACTGTCCCTGTGTGCCGAAAGATAAGTCAGTGGGGTAAACGTCCAGCCTGGCTGGGCAAGGAGGTTTAGGAGGAACTTAGGAATAAAAAGAGGATGTATCAGCTTTGGAAGGAGGGTCAGGTCTCTAAGGAAGTATTCAAGAGGGCTGCTAGAGCATGCAGGAATAAAATTAGGGAGGCCAAAGCTCAGTTGGAATTTAGAATGGCGACTTCTGTAAAGGATAATAAAAAATATTTTTACAAATACATTAATGCTAGAAGGAAGGGTAAGACCAGCCTTTGTTCTTTATTGGGCAAGGGAGGGAACTTAATATCTGCAGATGAGGAGAAGGCAGAAGTGCTTAATGCCTACTTTGCCTCAGTTTTTAGTGGGAAGATGACTTGCCTTCAAGACACCTGTCCGCCTGGGCTGGTTGATGGTGTCAGGGAGCAGAATGGTCCCCCCCATTATCCAAGAGGAGGCAGTCAAAGAACTACTGAAATGCTTGGATGTTCATAAATCTATGGGACCTGACGGGATCCACCCCAGGGTAAGGGGAGAGCTGCCACATGAGCTTACAAAGCCACTCTCCATCATTTACCAACAGTCCTGGCTCACTGGTGAGGTTCCAGATGACTGGAAGCTGGCCAATGTGACACCCATTCACAAAAAGGCACAAAGGAGGATTCTGGTAATTATAGACCAGTCAGCCTGACCTCAGTACCTGGCAAAATAATGGAACAGTTTCTATTAAGTGCCATCACACAGAATTTATAGGATGGCCAGGGTATCAGACCCAATCAGCATGGGTTTAGGAGGAGTAGGTCATGTTTAACCAACCTGGTCACCTTCTATGACCATGTAACCCGCCTAGTGGATGCAGGGAAGGCTGTAGATGTTGTTTATTTGGATTTCAGCAAGGCCTTTGACACTGTCTCCCACATCATACTCCTTGATAAACTGGCAGCCCGTGGCTTGGACAAGAGCACTCTGTGCTGGGTTAGGAGCTGGCTGCATGGCCGGGCCCAGAGAGTGGTTGTGAATGGTGCTGCATCCAGCTGGCGGCCAGCCACCATGGGTGTCCCTCAGGGGTCTGTGCTGGGGCCAGTTCTGTTTAATATTTTTATTGATGATATGGATGAGGGTTTAAAGTCTATTATTAGTAAATTTGCAGATGACACTAAGCTGGGAGCATGTGTGGATCTGTTACAGGGACGGAGGGCTTTGCAGAGGGACTTGGAACGGTTGGATGGATGGGAAGAATCTAATGGGATGAAGTTTAATAAGTCCAAGTGCCGAGTCCTGCACTTTGGCCACAATAACCCCCTGCAACGTTATAGGCTGGGGACGGTGTGGCTGGACAGTGCTCAGGTGGAAAGGGACCTGGGGGTGCTGGTTGACAGTCGGCTGAACATGAGCCACCAGTGTGCCCAGGTGGCCAAGAAGGCCAATGGCATCCTGGCCAGTATCAGAAATAGTGTGGCCAGCAGGAGCAGGGAGGTCATTCTTCCCCTGTACTCGGCACTGGTGAGGCCACACCTTGAGTACTGTGTCCAGTTCTGGGCCCCTCAGTTTAGGAGGGATGTTGAGATGCTTGAGTGTGTCCAAAGAAGAGCAACGAGGCTGGTGAGGGGCTTGGAACACAAGCCATACGAGGAACGGCTGAGGGAGCTGGGATTGTTTAGCCTGGAGAAAAGGAGACTCATAGGTGACCTTACCACTCTCTTCAACTTCCTGAAGGGTGGCTGTGGTGAGCTGGGGGTCGGTCTCTTTCTCTGGGCAACAACAGATAGAACAAAAGGATACAGTCTCAAGCTGCACCAAGGGAGATACAGGCTAGACTTAAGGAGGGAGTTTTTCACAGCAAGAGTGGTCAAACACGGGAATCATCTGCCCAGGGAGGTAGTGGAGTCATCATCCCTGGATGTGTTTAAAAAAAGACTGGATGTGGCACTTTGGTGCCATGGTCTAGTTGAGGTGCTAGAACATGGGATGGACTCGATGATCTTAAAGGTCTCTTCCAACCTAGAAATTCTGTGATTCTGTGATTCTATGAATCAGTAGGTGATGGCCCCTTCTTCTGTTGCAATAGAGAGATGGAGCTGTCACCCCAGTGTCTGGGAGGTAGCAGCAGCAAAGCCCACCTGGCAGCAGCAGTGGCTGAGCTCCATGCCCAGGAGCAGCCATGGATGGCCACGGTGTGGGCAGGCAGGAGCCAGGCAGGGGCTGCTGTGCCCAGCGGCGGGGCCCCGAGGGGATGGGGGAGCCCAGGGGGCAGGCAGCAGCATGGGGCTCCTGAGAACAAGCCACCCCATTTTGCCTTTGTTTTGAATTTTTAGAAATGAGAAAGTTTTAGAAATATTTTAAAATTTATTTATTGTAGAGAGACTACCTGAAATATTTATTCCTGAGTACTACAGAATTTAAGGACTTTTCAAGGACTAAGGACTTCACTCCTAAAGCAGTTTTAGAATCCTGAAAAAGCAACCCTATTTTATCTTCACTTCTAATTTTTAGAAATATTTAGAAATGCTTCTTGTAGAGACAGTTCACCACATGGTTCATCCCTTTTTCCACAATATGTTTCTATTTTTGAAAGTAGTCTTACAGTTCTGGAAAATTCTTTACACTTATACAATAAAAAATAAAGTGGCATTTCAGTGGTAATCTTTACTCTGCAAAGAAGTAAGGCACCCTAAGACACCCAGCCTGCTGCAGAGGCAAAGATCTTTTCCCACGGGAACTTTATATCTAGTCACAACCAAGTCACATAAAACCTTTTCCCAGATATTTCCTGGGATTCTTGACAAGCTCACCTCTTAGTCTTCAGAGGCAAACTTTGAGCACAGTGGGAATCTCTTCAAGTCACCATCTTTGTTTGCTTCTGCAAGAACAGCCTCAGTTCCAGAGCAGGGGCTTCTCTCAGCTTCCTGCTGCCCCCGGGCTCTCCTCCCGGCCTGCTGGGCTTTGTTGGCTGGCACAGCCTGTGCCAAGAGCCGGCAAGGTGCCTGCAGGCCCCAGCTCTGGGGGAAACGGGACATCCTGCCCGTATCCACCGTGCTGCCAGCTCAGCAGTGCAGCACAGCACGGGCTCACGCTCCCCATCACTCCCACAGATGCAGCCGGCACCACGACACGTCTTCCTGATGCCCAGAAGGGAATTGGTTTCTGCCAGGGAACACACTGCTGGCTAGAGTTAATGCCAAGCCTGGCTTTTCTATGGCATGCAGGGGATTGGGGGACCCCTGTAAGGATGGCACTTGGCCGGGGTCCCTCATGAGGCACACCAGCTGGAGGGGGGGTTTTGTAGGTGTTGGGTTTTGCAGGAAGGCATGCAGGGCTTTGCGTCCTTTGTAAGTGGTGCGTGGGGCTGGGGTTCCTCGTGAGGTTCTTAGGGGATTTGAGATCTGTGGCGTACAGGTGACTGGAGACATCTGTAAGGCTGGCAGGGGCTTGAGTTCCTCGTGATTAACGTGGCAGTTTAGTGCCTGCCATCAAGGTGTGGGAGAGGAGCTGAGTCCTTCCTAAGGTGGGTGTTATGAATAGAAAGCTATACATTTTTTTTTGGTTGCAGAGTTAAAAACAAGTCAGACCAGTTGTTGTAAGTTAGTTTCACTGCCAAAGAAAAGTTCTTCAATTACCTGTTAATGGCTGGTGATTAACAATTGTCCCCCTGATGCTGGCCGCTTGCCAGGGAGGGACACGGGACAGACCCTTCAAGTAGGAGGAAAATAGCAGTGACATCACAGCCAGTATGCAGATGAGAAATGCATTGCGCCCCGGATTTTTACAGTTTTCCCAGGAAAACCCCTAAAATTACGAGCCAACAAGTGACCTAAGTGACGCCTAAGGATGGGAGCATAGTCCCATACCTGCTTGGATCCTTTTTTCTTCTCACCATAACCTGAAAAGATGTTGATTAAAGAGACGTCCCGAGGTGTTAGACAAAAAAGATAGGAATCTCCTATTCTCTGGTGAGGACGGAATCCCAAGCTCTGCCTGCAGACCAGTGGACAAAGCTGCATCACCCTCCTTCTCCGTGCCACGCCTGGGAGCAACGGCGGCGTGGGCGCAACCCGTTGATTTCTCCCCACCTGAGCCGATTCTTCTTAATAAAGGCATTAAAAAGGAGAAAGATCTCCTGTCCATTTATTTCAGTGCTCACATCTAAATGACTGACCAGCCCCAAGCTGCTCTTAAGACTGATTTGATCAAAGGCACTGAAGCTCTGTTGAGTGCAAATTCTTCAGGAAAACAAGCACAGGAACTTGGATAATGTTGCTGGAAAAAGCAGAGTGCAGAGTTGAACCTCTGAGGACACCTCCCTGCTGCCTCCCCCCACCCTTTTATTTTAAATTCATTTCATATTCTGAATGCCAGCTCTTGCATGAAGTGGGTCCTCAGCAAGGAGCTGCTGGGCCTCCTGGCTGTGTCCCTTTGTGCTCCCAGTGCTTCTTGAAATAAATGGGCAGGAGATCTTTCTCCTTTTTAATGCCTTAATTAAAAAGAATCAGCTCAGGTGGGGAGAAATCAAAAGGTCGCGCCCACGCCGCCGGTGCTCCCAGGAGTGGCACGGAGGAGGAGGATGATGCAGCTGTGTCCGCTGGTCTGCAGGCAGAGCTGGGGACTCCGTCCTCGCCAGAGATTAGGAGATTCCTATCTTTTTTGTCTAACACCCCGGGGCTTCTCTTTAATCAACATCTTTTCAGGTTAGGGTGAGAAGCAAAAACGATCCAAGCAGGTACGGGACAATGCTCCTATCCTTAGACGTCACCTAGGTCCCCTAGTTCTATGTTGGCTCCTTGTTTTTAGGGGTTTTCCTGGAAAACTGCAAAATTTGGTGCAATGCATTTCTCATCTGCATACCAGCTCTGATGCCACTCCCATTCTCCTGGTTCCTGCAGGGTCCCTATGTCACTCCCTGGCAAGCCTCATGGGGACAATGGTTAATCGCCAACCATTAAGAGGTAATTGAAGAAGAACTTTTAACAATGAAGCCAACTTAACAGCAACTGGTCCAACTTGTTTTAACTCTGCAACCTTAAAAAAAAAAAAGATAACTTTTTATTCATAACACTTCTGGTCTGGTTTGGCTGGGAAACTTGTCCACCTGCCTCTGTGGCTGCTCCCTGTCATTCCAATGCACAGCCCTTTCCCGCTGCTTGGCATTTAAATACTCTGATTACTTTATTGGGTAACTTGCATCTTGCACTCCATGACATTAAATTGTGTTTACTCAGACTCTGCCCTATCCTGAGTTTCTGGAACACATTTCTAAGCCTTCCAGCTGTAGCCCAAGGGAAACTGTTTCTGTCTTGCATAACAAAATTGGCAAATTTTTTGCAAAGACAGCCCGTTATAAAGGACTTGCTGTGTGCATTAACATCTGAGGGGCTGCTTTCAAAGACAGGCAAAAAACCCATGAACAAACAGCAAACCAAACAAACAACATATTATTAAAAATTACTTTATTTTTACCTCTTATTTTTAATCTTTTCCAAGCTGGCCTCCTTTTCCACTGCAGTGTTTTTCTTTGGACAGAAAAGCCCCCTTGCCAGATGATGCGACTTCACAAGGAAAACAGAACTCACACACAATGCATATATGAAAGCTAAACGTGGAGATTCCCATTATCACAATCATCATCATTGATTTTCAGTGTATTTTGATGTCAGATTGTTTCCAGAAGGGTGAGAACAGTATCTCAGATCCCCTGACTAGTTTGGTGTCATACCCACTTATTATGTCTCCTTTCTTATTATCTTTCCTTTCTGCAGTTCTGTAGTTGCTCTGCCCCTTTGTTGCTCTTGGGTCTCTGCCTCCTTCACCTGATTTTTACCTTTTTCTGGATTTGTGGGGATTTTTCTGTTGGTTTGGGTTTTTCTTGGTGGTTGTTTTGTTGACCTATTTTATTTGGTCACAGTTTTGCTATAGTTTTTTGTGGGTTTTTTTTAATCCACTCAACAGCAGAATCAGCTTGTGATTTCTATTATGAAGTTTTGATATACAGGTGTAGCACATAAAGGTTGTTTTTGTTTTTAAAGTCATCTCAGACACAGACCTGCAAGCTCCTGTGACTTTGAGAACTGAGTGCTCTCAGACAGCAAATTGTGCATGAATAGGAAACTTGTAGTACCTATCTCCATTACACACAGCTGAATGTCAAGTGGTTGGAATTGTTATAGATAAAAATTGATCAAGCCAATTTAATAAGAATTAAAAAAAAAAAAAAGAATGGAATGTATTGCATGACTGATATACAGTCTTGAGATCCACAATCAAAGGGACAGCGTTGAGCCTGGATGGACACTGGGTGAACACTGATCCGACCTCTATCGCATCAGGCCCGCTCTGTTCACTAAGGCAGTCTGGTACAGTCAGGTTTTATACCCTTTCTGTTGCTGGAGACAGCTTCTCTCTTGTTCTTTTCATAGTCAAACACATTCATGATGTCCTCTTTCTCCAAGTTGCACTGGACAATGTGGTTCCTGGCAAGCTGTGAATGCTGACAGTAGGGGGAACCTGGTATTTGGATACAAGTTCCCTGATAACTTCTGCTATCTCAATCTCAGTGCTTGATGAGCGTTGATCACCCAGGTGGCCTTTGAGAAACGATCCATCTCCTTCCCCAGCTAGGCTCTTTTAATTGCAAATTAGACCACTCCTCGCTGCTGTCTGCAGTTTTGCAATGGCATGCAGCAGTCTCTAAGCATGAAGCAATTCCATGTGGATTTGAAAATGCTTTTGAGTATTTCTTTTAAACATTGTAACAGATCTTCCTCTCATATTCTACATAAGCACAAATTACCTATATCACATATTACAGAATGGTACCAATTCTAGCCTTTATTTTGCCTTCTTTTGCTGCCATGTATCAAATTGTGTCAGACTCATCAATGACCTGGGTTCTTCCATGATGGGGTGTGCAAGGATGATCCCTCAGCGCATGTGTGGACCTGGTGTGCACCAGGCCAGAGACGTGACTGTCATCCATAGCCAGCCCCTGTCTGCCAAGAGAACAGGGAGCTGCAGCTCTGAGGAACTCCGGGGTGAGGCAGCAAACAGCCCAAATGCCTAGTTTATATCAGTTACTGGTACGGAGAATTTACTGCAGAGAGATTTTTATCTTCCTGCTTAGAGCTGGAATAAAAGAACCCTGGCAGTTTGCTTTAGCTGTGAAGAGACTCTCTTCTACAGGTTCCAGCTCTGCTGCTTGTTTCAATTAAAAGCAGAGCCAAACTCTTCTGTTGGTCACATCAAACCAACATAAGTTTCAGGAGTCTGTGAAAGACATAAGAGTGTCAACATTATTTCATTTTATAATACTTACAGTCTTCTAATTCAGCCATGGGATACCTAGGCCATCAGTGACTATATCAAATAACTGGAAAAAGCACTGGGAAAGAAGTTTTATTACAATTAAGTTTTAAAAACTAATGAATGAATTTCATAACAAAAACCATGTAGTAAGAATACAGTAATTTATATATCTCAAAGCTCTTTGATAATGGAGCCCTGAACCCCAGTCATGTGCAGTGCAGCCTCAGCTGTCCCTTTGAGGCCAGAGAACTGCCAAGGCTCAGGGCTGGGATGAGCCTTCGCCCAAAACCTGCTCTAGGACTGACTGGGAATCAATCCAGAGCAGGGCTCACACAAAGAGCAAAGTCTCAAGGCCAAAGCCAAACCTTCATCACGTTGGATTTGTTTTAACACTGATCTGGAGTAAATTTGCTTCTCCTGCAACACCACTCTTACTGTAAAACTTTATATGAGCCACTAAATAAGCACTGTTCTGTCCTGTCCTGAGCTGTGCTGCCCAAATACTGTGGAGAACTTGCTCTGCCTCTGCCCCGTGCCCCTGGGGCTGCTCTTGGCCAGGCAGCCTCAGTGGGAGCCAGCACTGGCTGCAGCCCCAGCGGGCCCCCAGGACAAGGCCCAGCAATTGAGAGGCCAATGGAAGCACTGGGCAGCAGCAGAAGCCTCAGCAGAGTTATTTGGACAACCATGGACTGGCCACAATTCCACAGCAATATGACTCCCAGTCAGACTACCAATGCCAGAAGCAGAGTTATAAGAAGACTGTGGAGAAAAATCAACAACTGACCATCTGTTCTCGTACAGCTTGTGAATGCCAAAATAGCAGCCTATCAGCACAAGTGGCACAGTGAACACTGTCACTACCGTGCCTATCATGCAGGTCCTGAACACATCCTGCAGGCAGACAATTCTTGGGAGACGCACTGGATCCGGGGCATATATTCCTGTTTCATTGGTAACGTCTGTGGGAGCAATGGGGAGCATGAGCCCGTGCTGTGCTGCACTGCTGAGCTGGCAGCATGGTGGATACGGGCAGGACGTTCTCTGTTTCCCCCAGAGCTGGGGCCTGCAGGCACCTTGCCGGCCCTTGGCACAGGCTGCGCCAGCCAGCAAAGCCCAGCAGGCCGGGAGGAGAGCCCGGGGGCAGCGCAGCTGCTTGGGCAGTGGCTGCTGCCAGGGACACGGGCCAAAGCCATCCCTGAGCAGCCACTGCCACCCCTGGCCCTCCCTGCCCCGTGACAGCTCCCCCAGCCCCAGGGGACAGAGTCAGGCCCTCTCAAGAGACACTGGAGCAATCACCTGCTGTGCCAGTGCCTGGAACTGCCTGTTCTCCTGCAGAAGAGGCTGCCACTGAGCCGCTGCTTCATCCTGGAACAGACACCTTCTTGTGCCAGCTTTTGGGTAATTACTGGAGAAAGAAAAGGGACAGATGGATCAGATGGGACAGTTCCCCATGGGGAGGTGTCGTCTTCAGAAGCTAACACTGGTGAAAGTCATGGACAAGGATGAGGAAATCAGATGAGCTTTTGGGATTGGACAGGCCCTGCCTTCTCCAAACCACCACCTCTCGTGATCTGCCTGGAGACTGGGAAATTGCAGGGGAACTCAGGGTCGACATGGCCCATGGTGCAGTTTGGGCTCCCTGGCAGCTGATGCCAAATGCCTTCCTGCAGAGGCTGGGTAGAAGCTGCAGCCAGGCCAGGCTGGGAAACAGCCCTGCAGGGCGTCAAAGCAGCAGCAGCAGCAGTGGGGCAGCGAGGCTGCCATGGATCCCTTCCCGCTGTGCCGGGCACGGCGTGTCCAGATGTGCAGCCAAAGCCCCCGGCTGCTGAGTCCCAGGGGAAGCATGAGGGAAATGCACTCACCATGGCACCTCTCCAGATCACTCAGCATCTTGTCCAGAAATTTGGCTGCCTCCAGCGACTTGCTGTCTCCTGTGTCTTGGTTCTTCCATCTAGGAGGACCTTAATGGAAAGTGATTCAATTTCTCCTTCAGGCCTGAGTGGCAGTGAGGGCACCTGGGTGACTGGTGCCCTCCAAGGCACTCCCTCAGCTCTGCCTCCCACTCAGGAGCACAGGTGGTTTCTCAGTGAGCTTTGCTGGGGTGGTATGTGCAAAGTGGCGAAGTATTGGTGGATCAGGCTCTGATGTTGTACAGTTCAAGAAGCTGATGACATGAAAGACTTGCAAAGTCTTTCAACTGGAGAAATGATTTTTGTTTCTCTCTATTGCTGATTGAGGACTCTTTTGAGGGTTTGATGCGTCCTTTCTAGGATGGATTGTCCTGTGGGGTTTGCAGGTATACCTGTCTTATGTTCTATTCCCCAGTCACTGAAGAACTCTTTCAACTTGTGAGAGGTATAGGCAGGTCCATTGTCTGTTTTGATCTCCTTTGGTACTCCCAGGGTAGCAAAGGCCAGGAAAAAATGTTTTATGGTGTGCTGCGCAGTTTTTCCTGGTTGTGTTGATCCAAGTACTGCTCCTGAAAATGTATCGACCGATACATGCAAGTATTTTGACTTTCCAAAAGGTGCAAAGTGGGTTACATCTGTCTGCCACAGCTGGCAGCTGTTTAAACCTCGGGGATTGACTCCCATCCCCATAGATGGTATCTGGTAGTTTTGACAGTTCGGGCACGTGGCAACAATAGCTCCTGCTTGATCTTTTGAATGCTTGAACATTCTGATAAGGACAGGCACATTTTGATGAAAAAACGCATGTGACAACTTTGCCTGGGCAAAGATGTTCGGGACATTAGCAGTCTCTATTGCCATGGCTAAGGTGTCTGCTTTCCTGTTCCCTTCTGCAATGAAACCTGGGAGGTCAGTGTGTGACCTCACGTGCATTATATGGTAAGGTTGTTTTCTGTGGGAAATTAAGCGTTTTAATGTAGAAACCAATTGGTATAACTTTGGATTGGAAACCTCTTTGAGAAGAGCATGTTCTGCTCTCATAGCTATGCCAGCAACATAAGCTGAATCTGTGACCAGATTAAAAGGTTCGTTTTTGAATTTCTCAAAGACTCTGATAACAGCTGCTAATTCTGCAATCTGTGGAGAGCGCTCCACTATTTCCGTGTCAGATTCCCAGTTTTGGGTCTTAGGGTCTTTCCATGTTATTACCGACTTGTGGGATGACCCTGAGCCATCTGTGAAGATGGTTAGAGCTTTGAGAGGTGTTCTACTTTGGATTAATTTTGAGGTCAGATGAAATGTTACATCACAATTAAAAAGCTTATGTTTTGGGATATGTACTGAAATTTGGCCTGTATAGCTGTCTAAGGCATACTGGAGATTTTCATTGGTCTGGAGCAAATGTTCCACGTCCCCAGTGGTCACTGGCAAATATATGCATGTGAACTCACACCCTGCAGGGGAGCGGAGGCAAATTGTAGCTTTTTTGTTAAATGTGCCATAATTTCTTGGAAGGTGGTAATTGTTTTTGTGGGTTGGTTATTTGTAAAGATCCATTCCAGTATTAGTAAAGGGTCTCGAAGCTGAGTGTCCCATTGGAAGATCAGTCCATAGAACCAAGGTGCTTTTCCCAGAATGACGAACTGGAAAGGCAGGCTGGGCTCAAAGCGATGGGTTTTGAGTGAAGACAGGGCTTCTTGGACCTTGGTGATGGCATCTCGGGCTTCTGCTGTAAGAGTGCATGGAGAGTCCAGATCCTCCTTGCCCCAAAGAAGGTTGAACAGTGGAGCGAGGTCCTCTGTTGTAATTCCTAGCAGTGGACGTACCCAGCTGATGGATCCGCACAGACTGTGTAAGTCTCTCAGAGTTTTTGGGTTGTCTCGGATGGCGAGCTGCTGGGGTACGATCGTCCTTTCCCGGATCTGGAGTCCAAGGTAAGTCCATGGGTTGGTGTACTGTATTTTGTCCTCACGGATCTCGAATCCTGCCTTTTCTATGGTTTCAATAGTCCTTTTAACTGCTTTGTCCAAGTACGTTTTTTCTGGTGCACAGACCAGGATATCGTCCATATAGTGATGGATGATTGCATCTGGGAATAGGTTCCGAACAGGAGACTGGATGTGAGCAACATACCACTGGCATAGAGTGGGACTGCACTTGAGACCTATAGGAAGAAAAAGCCAATGATATCTTTTGAGTGGAGCCTCTCTGTTAAGAGAGGGAACGGAGAAGGCAAACCGTGGGGCGTCCTGGGGATGCAGCTGGATGCTGAAGAAACAGTCTTTAATATCAATGATAGCAAGTGTCCAGTCTCTAGGCAGCATCGATGGTGAGGGCAGGCCAGGCTGGAGGTGACCCATGTCCTCGATGACCTCGTTGATTTTGCAAAGATTGTGGAGGAGCCTCCACCTGTCCATTCCAGGCTTTTGTAGTACGAAGACTGGAGAATTCCAAGGGCTGGTGGTCTCTACGATGTGGCCTTTGGCGAGCTGTTCATCCACAAGGGCATGCAGTGCACGCAGTTTGACTTTAGAGAGGGGCCACTGCTCGATCCAGATTGGGTTATGGCATTTCCAGGTGAGACGAGGAGTGTCTGGCAGTGCGCGCTCCTCAGTGGCCCCAGTTAGAAATCCGGACTGGGAATATACATAGGGAAGCACCCCACTGACATAAAATGTCCCGTCCGTACAAGGTGAGGGGGGCCCTTACCACGAATGGGCAGATGGTTGCCAACTTGCCTTCAGGCCCTTCGACAAGGATGTTGTTCTTGCTCCGCATGGAAACTGTAGCTCCACCGATCCCTGTAATCATGCCTGCCACAGGTTGTAGCTCCCAGTGTCCTGGCCATTCTGAGCGAGCAATGATGGTCACGTCTGCACCGGTGTCCAGCACCCTGGTAGGTGGAACTTCTCTCCTCTGCAGGTAACACTGCACTCGATGACAGGCTTACTCGGTCCCACAGCTTGTGTCCACATTGCTGTGGGGTTGAGAGGAAGCTGTTCCCTGTGATTCTTAGGGAGTAAAAAGGCTTGTGCAAACGGAGTACCCTTTGGAAGAAAAAATGGTAAGTCTGTGCAGTACATCTGGACGGAGATTTCTTGTCCCGAGTACACTGTTTGTACTTCTGGAACAACAAATATTTCCTTTGGGCTACGGAGAGTATCACCTATAATTAGGATGTTAGAAGGACCACCTTTTGGCCCACGTTTGCCTGTGGGAACACGATAAACATTGTCATTTTTAAAGTCAATGGACAGTGCAGTTACCAGTAGCTGGCAGGTTCCCCTCGGTATTGCTCTGTGTGTTGGGTCCTCCTCATGTGGTCTGGAATCTCCTGGGATGTTGCGTGACTGGCTCTGGATGGCCTTTGATTTGGTGTCCTTGCCTGGGGCCCCACCACGCTCCACTGGAAGTTTCCCGGACGCGGCTGATAGTACTGCTGATTCTGGGACCTTTGGTAGAAATTGCGAGGGTACCTGGGAGGTGACCTCTCTGGACAGTCCTTTATAAAATGTCCAAAGTCTCCGCAGTGGTAGCAGCGGACCTCGTCTTTAGAAGCTATTATTGCATATGCACCAGAAACTCCTTCTGCAACACCCTTAGTAACTGCTTGGGCCACTGTATCTTCAGTGGACAGGTGGCGTGTGCAGCTTTCCAGCATTTGCTCTATGGTAGGTTCTGTGTCTAAGGGTAAGACTCTCAGAATTGCTTTACATTTTTCATTTGAATTACTCATGGCAAGCTTGCACAACAGTTCTTTCCTTGCCTCTGTGCTCTCTATCTGTTTTTCCAGAGCATCCTTAATTCTATCCACAAATTTGATAAAGCTTTCATCTATTCCTTGTTTAATACTAGAAAAGTGTTGGGTAGAAATAGAGTCATCAGGGGTAAGAAGTAAGGAGGTTTCTGCTGCAATAACCATGTCTTGTAGTGTTGTCTTAGGTAAGGTATCAGCTTGGTGAGAGGGTTTCTGCAAATCCCCTTCACCAGCCAGCTGTTCGACTGTAAAGTTTGACTTATCAGCATCAGCAGCATAGTTATCTGATAATGTTTTTAATTGCTTTTTCCAATGCCTTTCCCAAAGCATGTACTCGGCGGGAGAAAGGAGGCACTGGGCAATATTTTTAATATCGCGGGGTACCAGAACATGTGCTGAGAACGTAGATTCTAGGGAATTTCTAAAAATATGTGAACTTCTACCATGTTCTTTTGTACAAGTTCTTTATTTGTAATAGGTTCCCATGTCTTTCTAGTAGTAGCACGGCCCCTTTTTTCCTTTTTATAATCTACTGGAAAGGCAGTAATTCTCTGAGCCAAAACGGAAACAGGCGCAGTTGCACTCGGAGATAACGCAGAGCAAGGTCGCTCGCAGGATGCCGCGGGCTGCACAGTGGAATTCACGTCCAAGGGGGAGGGGGGGACACAGGCAGGAGCCTCGGGCACGGCAGGGGTGGGGGAGGCGGCACAAGGGGAGGGGGGACGGCAGGACACTAGGAACCAGGGGAAGAGTGGAGGGTGAAGGAATGTTATCAGCGCGATTAGCATTTGAAGGAAAGGGTTCTGGTGAAACAAATAAGTTAGCACTTTGTTCATAAAAGGTTCGCACTGAAGTTACAGGTTTTTTGTTAGTTTTTTCTATGGCTTTGGTTATAATGTGAAATATAGGGATAAGCTGAGTTACAGAAAAATCTTGGTTAGTGTGAAACTTATATATCGTGGTCCCAATTCTATCCCAATAGGAGTCTAAAGTGGTAGTGTATGTGTTAGTATCCGGAAAGTGGGAAAGAATCCATTTTATAAATTTTTTCAGGTTAGTTTTTGAAAGGTTACCTTTAGAAAAAGAAAAGTTGTTAGAAGATAGGATTTCTAGGATTAGTAAATATAAATCTCTCTCATTCTGGGATTGTTTTAACATACTGAGCTTCGATCCCATGTTCCCGTTCCCTGCCAGCAGAAAAAAAGAGAAAAAAATAAAATAAAAAAAAAAAAAGGACCCAAGGAAAAAGTTTTTTGCGTGCAAGAAAGGCTGTTTTAAAACGTACACTTCTTCAGCCAGATGTGGGTCAAAGGTCTGCCAGCAGGTAGTCTGCTGAATCAGTCTCCTCGAGCACTTTTTGTGCCCAGATGTCAGCGGTTTGAGGGCCGACTGACAGCCTTTCAGAAGAGTCCTGCTAAAATGGAGGGCTTCTTCTTCCAGGACGTCTGGTGAGCGAAGGCAGTGACAATTTCAAGAAGAAATGCTGCTCCTCTGAAATGCCAGGTCCAGCATTCAGTTCGGGTGCCAGTTTATCACGGCAGTTTCCCGCCAGGCTGATGCCCAGCAGGGTGCCGGAGCCAGGATAACTCAGTGGAGGCTCAAGCAGCCTAGGCAAGCTATAGTGATTTTCAGCTCTTGGTGATTATCAGCTCAGTGATTTCAGCTCGTGGCTTGCTAGGTGCTGCAGCAGCAGACACAGGGAGAGAGAGGAGAAGGCCGTGTGAGGTTCCACAGGATTCTTTATGCAGGTGTGCCACAAAGGTTCCCAGTGACAGCTCTTCTGCCGAACCGGGCAGAATCAGGGGTTTTTATACCCTACAGGGGTTTTGAAAACTGTCCAAGAGAAAGGGTCAGGGGAAAGTGACCTATGGGCTTACAGAGAGATAAGCAGGGTCGGAAAGGCGGAAGAGAAGGGCTGCTAGGGTCCAGTCATGCTGACCTGGCATTTCCTAGCTCAGGCGTCTGACCGCCAAGGAGGCCTTGCAGCCCCTGGGCCTGCTACACTGACCCACAGGGTGTCAGGTCCTGCTCTGACTCTGGCTGTGGGTTTTGGGTTTTTTTCGTTTGTACTGTTGCATTTGTATTTTCAGTTTTCCTAGTAAAGAACTGTTATTCCTATTCCCATATCTTTAACTGAGAACTTTTTAATTTCAAAATTACAACAATTTGAAGGGAGGGGGTTGACATTGTCCATTTCATGGAAGGCTCCTGCCTTCCTTAGCAAAAGCTGTCTTTTCCCACCAAGACACCTCCAATGCTCTTACAGAGAAAAAGAATATGGACACTTTATTAAGTAATCGATTTCTAAGCCACCTCCAGTCTAGTATAGAAAACAAAGCTAACTCATATTTGGCAAGAACAATTCATGTCAAACCAATCCAGTTTCCTTTTCTGACAGGGCAAATGGCTCAATGGGTGAAAGAAGCAGTAGATGTGACATTTGTACTGTAGTAATATTTTAATGTGTGGTATTTTTAGAAACAACACTTAAAAATCATAGGATTCCATTAGAACATGGAAGATGTCACCTTGTGCTGCAGCAGAACTTAGAGGGGGGGAAAAAGGGAGTTTAGGGAATAGTGACCAATGATTTGTCCTGTGAGAATAAATCCCTGGGCACTGCATAAAAATGGGACTTGCCTGACTTCCTAAACTCTCCTGTCATCAGGCACTGGCAACTACACACTCTTGATACAACACCAATAGTAAGTATACAATTTCTTGTGATGTCTTTTGCACTGAAATGAATTGAACTCAAGCTTTTCAGGAAGGAATTTATTGAAATGTACCTTTAAAGTTGAGCTGACTCACTAACTTGACAGGGATTAAAAAGTAAAAGCTGAAAGATAGTCCAGACACAAACCTGGCACACTCATCAGAGTAGGAAGATCAGGATGGGCACCTGAAGAAAAGAACTATGAACTATTTGGTCAACTAGGCTGGTTTAGGAACCCAGTGACATGACAGGGGCAGTTCAAACCCTGGCACAGGAACTTGTGCTCTCAGAAGAAGTTCATGTTTAAGTCATACAGATTGCAGGAATATGAGTCTGGAATATGAAATCAGGAATAGGTGATTATAATTACACACTCCAATTTAGGACAACATTTAATCACTTGCAGGTACTTAAACACTTTCTTGACTAAATGCAAACTGTTGTTTCCTGCATTAGGGATTATAACTTCAGGTCATGGCTGGGATTTCAGATCTAAGTGATAGCAAGTAGGTCTCAGATGAAGGTCTAGAAGAGGGATTTAGATGCTAAAAGAGCTTTTAAAATCTGAGCCTAAAAGGAGAAAGCATTTCCTTGATAAATATGAAACTATAAACATGAGCAGTGTGTAAAGCTTACAGGTTGGACTCTTTCTTGAATATGATCCTCTCTGGAAGAAAGTGGACTTTAGCTGGAGGAAACCTGTGGCTCACCAAGCCAGTTAAGGTGAATTCTCAGGAGAGATATCTCCAATTGGCAGTGCTTCCTGCAGAACACCCAAATCCCCCCCCATTCCTCTCCAGCCCTACCTTGCAGCATTTACAGATGGCTCAGGGTCATCCCACAAGTCGGTAAGGACCGGGAAAGACCCTAAGACCCAAAACTGGGAATCTGACATAGAAATAGTGGAGCGATCTCCACAGATTGCAGAATTAGCAGCTGTTGTCAGAGCCTTTGAGAAATTCAAAAATGAATCTTTTAATCTGGTCACATAAGATTCAGCTTATGTTGCTGGCATAGCTATGAGAGCAGAACATGCTCTTCTCAAAGAGGTTTCCAATCCAAAGTTATACCAATTGATTTCTACATTAACACGCTTAATTTCCCACAGAAAACAACCTTACCATATAATGCATGTGAGGTCACACACTGACCTCCCAGGTTTCATTGCAGAAGGGAACAGGAAAGCAGACACCTTAGCCATGGCAATAGAGACTGCTAATGTCCCTAACATCTTTGCCCAGGCAAAGTTGTCACACTCATTTTTTCATCAAAATGTTCCTGCCCTTACCAGAATGTTCAAGCATTCAAAAGATCAAGCAGAAGCTATTGTTGCCACATGCCCAAACCGTCAAAACTACCAGATACCATCTATGGAGACGGGAGTCAATCCCCGAGGTTTAAACAGCTGCCAGCTGTGGCAGACAGATGTAACCCACTTTGCAAATTTTGGAAGGTCAAAATATGTGCATGTATGGGTCAAAATATTTTCAGGAGCAGTATTTGCATCAACACATCCAGGAAAAACTGCGCAGCACACCATAAAACAATTTTTCCTGGCCTTTGCTACCCTGGGAGTACCAAAGGAGATCAAAACAGACAATGGACCTGCCTATACCTCTCGCAAGTTGAAAGAGTTCTTCACTGAGTGGAGAATAGAAGACAAGACAGGTATACCTGCAAGCCCCACAGGACAATCCGTCATAAAAAGGACCCATCACACCCTCAAAAGAGTCCTCAATCAGCAATAGAGAGAAACAAAAATCATTTCTCCAGTTGAAAGACTTTGCAAGGCTCTCTATGTCATCAGCTTCTTGAACTGTACAACATCAGAGCCTGATCCACCAATAATTCAACACTTTGCACATACCACCCAAGCAAAGCTCACTGAGAAACCACCTGTGCTCCTGAGTGGGAGGCAGAGCTGAGGGAGTGCCTTGGAGGGCACCAGTCACCCAGGTGCCCTCACTGCCACTCAGGCCTGAAGGAGAAATTGAATCACTTTCCATTAAGGTCCTCCTAGATGGAAGAACCAAGACACAGGAGGAAGCAAGTCACTGGAGGCAGCCAAATTTCTGAACAAGATGCTGAGTGATCTGGAGAGGTGCCGTGGTGAGTGTATTTCCCTCATGCTTCCCATGGGACTCAGCAGCTGGGGGCTTTGGCTGCACATCTGGACACGCCGTGCCCGGCACAGCGGGAAGGGATCCATGGCAGCCTCGCTGCCCCGCTGCTGCTGCTGCTGCTTTGATGCCCTGCAGGGCTGTTTCCCAGCCTGGCCTGGCTGCAGCTTCTGCCCAGCCCCTGCAGGAAGGCATTTGGCATCTGCCACCAGGGAGCCCAAACTGCACCATGGGCCATGCCCACCCTAAGATCCCCTGCAATTTCCCAGTCTCCAGGCAGATCACGAGAGGTGGTGGTTTGGAGAAGGGAGGGGCCTGTCCAATCCCAAAAGCTCATCTGATTTCCTGATCATTGTCCGTGACTTTCACCAGTATTAGCTTCTGAAGACGATATCTCCCTAATGGGGAACTGTCCCATCTGATACATCTGTCCCTTTTATTTCTCAAGCGATGACCCAAAAGCTGGCACAGAAGGTGGCTGTTCCAGGAAGAAGCAGTGGCTCAGTGGCAGCCTCTTCTGCAGGAGAAGAGGCGGTTCCAGGCACTGGCACAGCAGGTGATTGCTCCAGTGTCTCTTGAGAGGGCCTGACTGTCCCCTGGGGCTGGGGGAGCTGTCACGGGGCAGGGAGGGCCAGGGCTGGCAGTGGCTGCTCAGGGATGCCTTTGGCCCGTGTCCCTGGCAGCAGCCACTGCCCAAGCAGCTGCGCTGCCCCCGGGCTCTCCTCCCGGCCTGCTGGGCTTTGTTGGCTGGCACAGCCTGTGCCAAGGGCCGGCAAGGTGCCTGCAGGCCCCAGCTCTGGGGGAAACAGAGAACGTCGTGCCCGTATCCACCGTGCTGCCAGCTCAGCAGTGCAGCACAGCACGGGCTCACGCTCCCCATTGCTCCCACAGACGTTATCAATGAAACAGGAATATATGCCCCGGATCCAGTGCGCTTCCCAAGAATTGTCTGCCCCCAGGATGTGCGCAGGTCCTGCATGATAGGCACGGTGGTGACAGTGTTCACTGTGCCACTTGTGCTGATAGGGTGCTATTTTGGCATTCGCAAGCTGTACGAGCTCAGACGGTCAGTTGTTGATTTTTCTCCACAGTTTTCTTATAACTCTGCTCCTGCATAGGTAGCCTGACTGGGAGTCATGCTGCAGTGGAGTTGTGGCCAGTCCATGGTTGTCCAAATAACTCTGCTGAGGGTTCTGCTGCTGCCCAGTGTTTCCATTGGCCTCTTAATTACTGGGCCTTGTCCTGGGGGCCCGCTGGGGCAGCAGCCAGTGCTGGCTCCCACTGAGGCTGCCTGGCCAAGAGAAGCCCCAGGGGCACAGGGCAGAGGCAGAGCAAGTTCTCCACAGTATTTGGGCAGCACAGCTCAGGACAGGACAGGACAGTGCTTATTTAGTACCTCATGTAAAGTTTTACAGTAAGAGTGGTGTTGCAGGTCAAGCAAATTTGCTCCAGATCAGTGTTAAAACAAATCCAACATGATGAAGGTTTGGCTTTGGCCTTGAGACTTTCCTCTTTGTGTAGGCCTTGCTCTGGATTGATTCCAAATCAGTCTTGGAACTGGTTTTGGATGAAGGCTCATCCCAGCCCTGAGCCTTGGCAGTTCTCTGGCCTCAAAGGGACAGCTGAGGCTACACTGCACATGACTGGGATTCGGGGTTCCATTATCAAAGAGATTTGAGATGTTTAAATTACTGTATTCTTACTACATGGTTTTTGTTATGAAATTCATTCATTAGTTTTTAAAACTTAGTTGTAAAAAAACTTCTTCTTCAGTGCTTTTTCCCGTTTTTTGATATAGTCAGTGATGGCCTAATTATCCCATGGCTGAATTAGAAGACTGTAAGTATTATAAAATGAAATAATGTTGACACTCTTATGTCTTCCACAGACTCCTGAAACTTATGTTGGTTTGATGTGACCAACAGAAGAGTTTGGCTTTGCTTTTAATTTAGACAAGCAGAAGAGCTGGAACCTGTTGAAAAGAGTCTCTTCACAGCTAAAGCAAACTGCCAGGGTTCTTTTTTTCCAGCTCTGGGCAGGACAATAAAAATCTCTCAGCAGTAAATACTCCTGACCAGTAACTGATATAAACTAGGCATTTGGGCTGTTTGCTGCCTCACCCCGGAGTTCCTCAGAGCTGCAGCTCCCTGTTCTCTTGGCAGACAGGGGCTGGCTATGGATGACGCTCACGTCTCTGGCCTGGTGCACACCAGGTCCACACATGAGCTGAGGGATCGTCCTTGTACACCCCATCCTGGAATAACCCAGGTCATTGATGAGTCTGACACAATTTGGTGCATGGCAGCAAAAGAAGGCAAAATAAAGGCTAGAATTGGTACCATTCTGTAATATGTGATATAGGTAATTTGTGCTTATGTAGAATATGAGAGGAAGATATGTTATAATGTTTAAAAGAAATACACAAAAGCATTTTCAAATCCACATGGAATTGCTTCATGCTTAGAGACTGCTGCATGTCATTGCAAAACTGCAGACAGCAGGAAAGAGGGGGTCTAATTTGCAATTAAAAGAGCCTAGCTGGGGAAGGAGATGGATGTTTCTCAAAGGCCACCTGGGTGATCAACGCTCATCAAGCACTGAGATTGAGATAGCAGAAGTTATCAGGGAACTTGCATCCCAATACCAGGTTCCCCCTACTCTCAGCATTCACAGCTTGCCAGGAACCACCTTGTCCAGTGCAACTTGGAGAAAGATGACATCATGAATGTGTTTGACTATGAAAAGAACAAGAGTGACGCTGCCTCGAGCAACAGAAAGGGTATAAAACCTGACTGTACCAGACTGCCTTAGTGAACAGAGCGGGTCTGATGCGATAGAGGTCGGATCAGTGTTCACCCAGTGTCCATCCAGGCTCAACACTGTCCCTTTGATTGTGGATCTCAAGACTGTATATCAGTCGCACAATAAATTATATACATATATTTATTATTATTAAATTGGTTTTATCAGTTTTTATCTACAACAATCTTGGTGACCCCTACATGATCTGATTTAGGGGTTCTGGGGACCCCCTTCCTCTGGTCAGGATGTGCCCTGGTCATTTCAGTGGCCCAACAAGGTTGGGAAGCCCTGTAGGACCAATCAGACAAACCAAAAGCTAAAAGATACAATCTGGGACGAGATTTAAAAAAAAAAAAAGGGGGCCCAAAAATAGCTCTCAGGTATTTGGAGGTGGGTCTCCGAGGCTGCGGCAAAATTTTTTCACTCATAGAAGTCTACGTGCACGAAGAATCCACACAGAAAAAAGAATCATATCATGTGGTTGAGTGAGGTGTGATTGAGCGCGTGTGTGAGACATGATACTATCACGAAGCGAGTGTGGACTCCAAGATCCCAGCTCCCCTCTCCCTCGAGGGAAGGGGTCGGTCAAGGGGGAAGCAGAGGAGCTCATTTCACACGTAAAGCCTGTAACTCCGGGGAGGGGAGTTCAGGGGTTTGATCACGGGCGGACCAGAAAGGGAGGGTACGTTCCCAGGCGTTCGGAAGCTGGTAAATTTTTTTGGTCCAGGACTTCAGTAAGTCCAGGTAAGAGAGCCTTCTACCAGTCGGCAAACCGACACTGTGAGCCTAGCAGGCTGGTAACGTTCAATTAGGATTAAAAACAGGTACGGTACTGATTCAGGGAAAACTTTAGGACTCATATCGAAATACAACACAGGAACACGGTATGGAGAGACTAAAAGAAATAGACTCGAGGAAGGTGGGGAAGAAGAAGAGTAAGATGCAGGGAAAAACTCAGGGTAAATCAAAAAAGGAACAGGAGAACGGTTTACCTGAAATTCCGAGAAATAGTCCATTGGGGTGGATGTTAGAACACTGGGAGGACTGCCTCAAGAGAAGTATGAGATCCAAGGAACGAATGATACATTATTGCATTGAGGTATGGGGAGGAAAAGAGATTAAAAGACACCTAACGTGGCTGATGTTTGGCACTTTCGAAAGGTGGACTTGCCGAGCTTTGCACGACTACCTGTACGATGAGTATCTGCCAGAAAGTGAGGAGATGAGCTATGCCAAACTATGGAAATATGCTAGCACAGTTAAAACTTACAGGAGTGCCATGATTCAGGGAGAAACGTGGGAGCCCTTAGATAACCTTCCGCCTCCATATCCTCCGCAGGCTCAGGTTCCTTTGCCCGCATCCTTGGGTCCTTCACACCCACCCACACAGGCACAGGCACCTCCGCTCCCAGTGCAGCAGCCGGAAGTCCCGCTCCCACAGGGACAGGCTTTGGCTCCATAGTATCCACAAGATAGTTCTCAGCCCCCTCCCCTACTGCCGCCAGTGGAAAGCAAGTGGCAAGCCTGTCATACTGGGGAAACCAGTTCTCCTCCAGCCAGCCGAATACGGCACAAGACAAGGAGGGTGGCCAATGATGATAGTGAGAGCGAGGAGGACAAACAGAATCTCTTTAAGAGAAATGCCCATTGCCCCAGGAATAATTTGGTACGTAAATGTACCAATTAATACTGAGGATGTAAGAAAGAGATGGGGAGTTTGATGGACAATCCAATAGGAGTAGCAGAAAGCTAGATGAATTCCTGGGGACAAGCGTATACACTTACGATGATATAACGCCATACTAAGGTCATTGTCTTATCATAAGGGATATGATAAGACAAGTGGCGATATGAGACTGGGATCACAGGAATCCCCAAGGGACATGGGGGAACCAGAAGTGGCCAGATCAGAGGCTATCATGGAATGCTCAGAACGAGGAGGACCGGACAAAAATGATAGAACTGAGAAATATGGTAATACAGGGTATAGGGAAAGCAGTGCCAAAAGAACAAAATATCACTAAGGTATTCTGGGAATGCCAATGAAAAGATGAGACACCCACAGAATGGTTAGAGAGACTAAGGAAAGGACTTTGAATGCATTTGGGGACAGATCCGGACTTCCCTGTCAGGGAGGTTATGCTAAAAACACAATTCGTTGCGAAATCATGGGAGGATATATAGAGAAAACTAGAGAAAATAGAAGGCTGGCAGGAAAAAGGATTACAGAAATTACTAAGGAAGGCTCAAAAGGTTTATATGAGAAGAGACAAGGAACAACAAAAAGCACAGGCAAAGGTACTGGTGGCCGCCGTCAGGGAAGCCCAAAAGCAGGAACGGACTCAAGACTCTATGAAACCAACACAGAGTCATCCGCCTCCGAGAAAGCCAAACCTTCCTCAGAGAAGGCACTCGAACAGTAACAAGTACAACCCCGAGTGCTTTTACTGCAAGCCCAGGGAGCACCTTCGGAGGGAATGCAAGAAAAGAGTGAAGGATGAGAAAATCTTTCAGGAAGATTAGAGGTGTCAGGGGCTTTTTAATTTGGGGTCCAGAACATCCAACAAGCCCTTAATAAAATTAAAGACAAGACCCCGAAACAGGAATTAACTTTTCTAGTAGATTCAGGAGCAGAGCAGAGCACCATTCAGCGGCTGCCACCAGGATGTATAAGAAGCAAAGACACCATGGTGGTGATCGGATTGAAGGGAGACCTTTTTAAGGTACCTGTGATTAAAAATGTTAAGATAGAATCAAAGTTTTGCTTCAGGAATATGTTACTGGTGGAAGAGGCAGATTATAACCTACTAGGAAGGGATCTGATGGTAGCCCTGGGGATAAGTATAATTGCACAGGAGTCTCAACTCATGCTAAGTTTATATAAACTAACCACTGAGGACAAAAGCAAAATAAATTCAAAGGTTCGGCATACACAAGGAGAGGCTGGGAGGCTGCATATGGAGCCAATTTGTATTGAAATCGAAAGACCAGAGGATCCAGTTAGAATTAGAAATACCCTATACCTATGGAAGGTAGAAAAGGGCTGAAAGCAATAATAGAGGAATTCATCAGAAAAGGAACACTAGAACCGTGCATGTCTAGACATAATACTCCTATTCTGGCAGTATGGAAACCAGTTGGAAATTACAGATTAGTACAGGATTTGAGGGCTGTGAATGGGAGGACAAAAATGCTATTCCCCACAGTTTCCAATCCTTACACTCTGCTAAATAATATTTCTCCTGAGGGTACATGGTATAGCATAATAGATTTAAAAGATGCTTTTTGGACCCGTCCTTTAGCTAAAGAAAGTAGGGACTATTTTGCATTTCAATGGGAGGATCCAGAGACGAATAGGAAGCAACAGCTCAGATGGACATCTGCCTCGGAGGTTCGTGGATTCACCAAACTTATTTGGACAGGCTCTTGAGCAATTGCTAAGCCAATTTGTACCGCCAGAGGGTATCAAGCTACTGCCGTATGCAGATGACTTACTGGTAGCAGGTCCTAAGGAGGAAGATGTAAGGGCCAGCACAATTTCATTGTTTCTTAGGAGACAAAGGATTAAAGGTCTCAAACTCCAAACTACAATTTACTGAGCCCGAGGTAAGATACTTGGGACGCTGGTTGTCATGAAAGAGTGGCACGAATTGTTGCTTTACCCTCCCTGTGGACGAAGAGAGAAATCGGACAACTGTTGGGACTTTTAGGATATTGCAGGCAGTGGATCGAGGGATATAGTGAGAAGGTGAAGTTTTTCTATGAGAAATGGACCACTGATAGACTGAAATGGACACAGCAGGATGAGGAAGGATTTAAGCAGATAAAGAGACCCTGACGGCAGCTCCGGTGTTGAGTTTGCCTGATATAAAAAGACAATTTCAGTTGTTTGTGGACATGAGTAGCCATACTGCTCACGGGGTACTAATGCAGGATTGGGCAGGGGATAAGAAACCAGTAGGATATGTATCTAAGCTTTTAGACCCGGTGGTGGCCCACTTGTCTGCAAGCTATTGTAGCTGTGGCATTATTAGTGGAGGAAGCGAAAAAGGTAACTTTCGGAGCCCCACTAGTGGTATACACTCCTCATAGTGTGAGGAACATATTGCAACAAAAGGTCGAGAAATGGCTCACTGATGCCAGGCTTTTGAAATATGAAGCCATATTAATCCACTCCCGTGATCTTGAACTACAACTGACTACTGCAAAAAATCTGGCACAATCTTGTTCAGGGAAGCCTCAGGGGAACCAGCGTATGATTGCGTCGAGGTGGTGGAATTGCAGACCAAGATAAGACCTGACCTAGAGGAAGAGGAATTAGACGAGGGAGAGAAACGGTTTGTAGACGGCTCAGCCAGAGTCATAGAGGGGAATAGGAAATCTGGATATGCTGTAGTGGATGGTAAGATCAGAGAAGTAATAGAATCAGGACCCCTGAGTGTTAGCTGGTCAGCAGAAGCATGTGAATTATATGCAGTAATTACAGCCCTATGGAAATTAAAAGGCAAAAAGGGAACGGTTTTCATAGATTCTAAGCACTCGTTTGGGATAGTCCATACCTTCGGAAAAATTTGGGAGGAGCGAGGATTATTTAACACCAAGGTACGAGAACTAGTGCATGGAGAATTAATAAAGCAAATCTTAGAAGCCATCAGGGAGCCAGAGGCAATATCAATAGTCCATGTGAAAGGGCACCAAGCAGGAATGCAGTTCTGGACCCGAGGGAATAATCTAGCAGGGAAGCGAAAAACACTGCTCTATTGCAGGTAAGTACCCCAGAGATCAAAGAAAGCGGTACCCAGGAATATCCTCTGTATCCTTCTCCCAAAGAAATTGAAGGGTATGAGAAAATAGGGGGAAGATTAGAAGAAGGTAAGTGGAAATTACCAGATGGGAGAGAATTACTGTCTAAAGACTATACCAGAAGGATATTGAAAAGATTAAACCAGCAGACGCTTTGGGGCGCTCAGGCCCTTGCAGAACAGTTTCTAAAATTTTTCGGGTGTAAGAGGATTTATGAATTAGCCAAACAAGGAATACAGGGATGTATGGTTTGCCAGAAAGATAATTGAGCCAGGGCACGACAGGTAGCATTGGGAAGGCGTCCAACAGCATACTGTCCTTTGGAGAGGATTCAGGTGGATTTTACAGAACTGCCTAAGGAAGGAAGATGCAAATTTTTACTAGTAATAGTGGACAAAATGACCCATTGGGTAAAGGCCTTTCCAAGCTCTAAGGCTATGACTCAGGCAGTATCAATATTTTTACTAGAAGAAATCATACCTCGATATGGGTTGGTGAAATATACAGATTCAGATCAAAATATATAGATTCAGATCAAATTCTAAAATCATTAAGCAACTAGCAGGAGCCTTGGGGATCAGGTGGGAACACCATACTCCATGGCACCCACAGAGTTTGGGACAGGTTGAAAGGATGAACCAGACGCTGAAGGCTCAATTATCAAAGCTGATACTTGAAACCAAGATGTCCTGGTCAAAGTGCCTCCCCTTAGCTTTGCTAAACATCAGGACCATGCCCCATTCAGAGACAGGGCTGTCACCTTTTGAAATGTAATATGGGATGCTGGTAGGACACCCAAGAAAAGAGGATGGCCAGATACAGCCATACCTGATGGAGATAAGAATCTGCAGGAATTACGAAAGCAGGATATAATAACTCAGGGCACCCCCTTGGGGTTTGCTGTACATAGGCTACAGCCCAGGGATTGAGTGCTCATAAAAACATGGAGAGAGGTCCCTCTCTCCTCACTGGGAAGGCCCTTTTCTCATCCTATTGACCACAGACACCGCCGTCGGGACAGCAGAGAAAGGCTGGACCCACGCGTCTAGAGTAAGAAAGATTGAGCACCGTGAGGAGATGCCTGAGTGGAAGGCTACCACTTCCCCTGGAGACCTAAAGATAACTTTATGTCGGCCAAGTAAATGACCAAACGGGATCAGATAAGTTGTGCAACTCCTAGGTGTAGATGTTATCCATTTGTGCATTTTAAGTGTGACTATTGTAACAAGGTGTGGGTGGTACATTGTAGAAGGGGATATCGACCAAAGGGCTTGTGTGATAAGTGCCTAGAGGACAAACTGTACCTGACTAGCCATGTCTTAGAGCTCGCTACTGCTTTGAGTATAATAGAATTAGATTCCTGGGAATGGTTTCACCTGTTTCAAAACAGGGTGGGAGGAAAATTAAACTTCAGAGCTCAAATTATAACAGTTGAGTGCCAGAGGTTAAAAAAAAGTTCCCTGCAGCGCTGATGCCATTAAACTTGTGAGGTGGGGCTCCTTTAAGAGGACGTATGAAGTTCGGTCCAGGACCCTGGAAGAATATTCCTGCTGCTGAAAAGATGGCTTATCTCGCTGTTGGTGGCAACCCAGTGGGCGCAGGCATAGGCAGAGGGATACAAATATGGGGAGTTCTGATGAGCCTGAGTCTAGTCACGTGCCACTTGATTAGCCTGCACCAAGAGAATTCACCCAGCCAGAAGGGGTCAAGTCTCGATAACGGGTGCGGACAGTGTGTGGAAATTGTCCGGGGGAGGACAAGGAGAAGCGGAGACTCTGGCATACCCAGCCCCAGGAAATTGCAACATGAATAAGCAAAGCAGGTTCTGCTTTATAAATGGCACTCAATATGTGAGTTGAATGGAAAGATGATATGTTATTCACAAAAGGCAATCTAAGGACAGGCAGTCAGAACATAGACTACATAAACAGAATGTTGAACAGATGTCTATTCCTATCTATAACAAATGCAATCACACGGTATGGGTAGGAGGAAAAACAGAGTCAGGATTTGTAGCTTACTTTCAGGTTAACAAACTATGTTATGATAATAGCCAACTGGAGATGTGTGCAATGGGAGGAAAACATATTGGGTTGGAAAGAACTTGAAATATGAAGGCAGGGTATCCCTCAGAAATGAACTGGTCTTTCTTGACCTCCTTGAGGAACATGATGACAGAGCCTGTCTACAGTTTGACAAAACATTCTGCCTTTCAAAGAATAAGGATGGTATAGACCCAGAGGGGAAAATGAAACAGGTAGCCCAAGAATTGAAAAGACAGGAATCAGAAATGAGGAAAAAGAGAATAGAGCAAGAAAGGCTAAGAACTCTAAGTGAACAATACGACCAATTGGAAAAGCAGTATACTGGCTGGGGGCTGCCTGCTTCCGAGAGAAATTTATTTATAGATCTAATGCAAGAAATTGCTACTGAACTGGGTTTATCAAATTGCTGGATTTGCAGAGGGCTTAAATCAGCGGACAAATGGCCTTGGAAAGGTGAGAGCTTAACTCCAGAGCAGCTGCTAAAATGGGATAACACTGAGATTTCAAGAACAATACAGAGGCCCCAGAGGTGGGTCTTGGACCAGTGGGGAATTGGGATGGTTTGTATCAGCCAAGAAGGGAGAGAATATAACAAGGTAGTGGGATATACCTCATTTATCTCTACCTTATCAGTAAATTCAAATAATAAAAGCAGGACCTGGCAACCAGAACCTCCTGCTGGATATTGGAGCCGGGAAAAAGGGACCACTTGTGAGTGGAACAAAATAATTGCGCTCTGCTGGAACAAAGGCTCTGGAGTTAATCCTTACCAATCCTTGGGAGACCTAAAGGGATACTGGAACTCCCCAAAGGGAGCCAGAAAATACCGAGGGGAATTGGAAAAACCCCAAATGGTATATATTGGACCTGTGGGAGAAAAGCATACAAAAAATTACCCCTGAAATGGAAAGGGTCATGCACCCTAGGAAAAATCAGGTTTTGTTCACACTCCCTATGTCAGAAAGTAGCTCATTGGGAGCACCCTTATATGAAACTTTAAGTAGGGGAAAAAGAGAAATAAAGAAGAAATTCCATGTGGTGGACAGTAGCCAGACATGGGGAGAGGAAGAGTGGCCTGCTGAGGGAATAATAGAATATTATGGCCCTGCCACGTAAGCCCCAGATGGAAGCTGGGGGTACAGAACCCTGATTTTTCTGTTGAACAGGCTAATATGACTTCAGGCTGTAGTTGAGATAATTTCAAAACATACATCAGATGCCCTTGAATTGTTATCTAGACAGCATTCCCAAATGCGGGTTTTTGTATATCAAAATCAGATAGCCCTGGATTATTTGTTAGCTGAAGAAGGGGGCATCTGTGGAAAATTTAACAAATCAGAATGTTGCATAGAAATTGGCCATTATGGGGAAACCATCTGAGGTCTGGCAGCAGAAATTAAGAGGGTAGCACATGTACCAGTTCAGAAATGGAATTCCATTCTCTAAGCATCCTGGTGGGATCACTTATTCGAAGGAGCCTGGTGGAAGAAAGTAGTATTCTTTATACTATGTTCAGTAGCCAGGGTTATATTCCTACCCTGTTTTAATACCTTGTTTTATTAGACTGATGTACTCAGTTGTGTAAGGTATGTAAGTAGCAGCCATGCCCATAGACCTAGAATGTGCTGCAGGAAAAGTAAGTCAAGTGTCTAAAATAATGAAATTAGAGGAAAAAGATAATAAAGCAGCTGAGGCCCTGGCAACATTTGAAAAACAAGTGAAGGGAGACAGGGCTGTCTGTAAAGTATATCAGGAGATATCCCAGGACAAATAGGAAAAAGACAGAGAGGCTGGGGAAAATTAAAAAGGTAACTATATTTCCTAAAAACACAAAATAGCTAACACACATAGATATTAAAGAAGTTACATGGGCTAAGGGAAAATTCACTAATTGAATTAAAGGATATTAGGATTCTAGCATGAATTAATGTGTTTATATAGAAGGAAAGGGATTGTAATATGTGATACAGGTAATTTGTGCTTATGTAGAATATGAGATGAAGATACGTTATAATGTTTAAAAGAAATACACAAAAGCATTTTCAGCGGGAGCCAAGGAATTGCTTCATGCTTAGAGACTGCCACATGCCATTGCAAAACTGCAGACAGCAGCAAGAAGGGGTCTAATTTGCAATTAAAAGAGCCTAGCTGGGGAAGGAGATGGATCCTTACTCAAATGCCACCTGGGCGGTCAATGCTCCTCAAGCTCTGAGATCGAGATAGCAGAAATTATCAGGGAACTTGCATCCCAATACCAGGTTCCCCCTACTCTCAGCATTCACAGCTTGCCAGAAACCACATTGTCCAGTGCAACTTGGAGAAAGATGACATCATGAATGTGTTTGACTATGAAAAGAACAAGAGTGACGCTGCCTCGAGCAACAGAAAGGGTATAAAACCTGACTGTACCAGACTGCCTTAGTGAACAGAGCGGGTCTGATGCGATAGAGGTCGGATCAGTGTTCACCCAGTGTCCATCCCAGGCTCAACACTGTCCCTTTGATTGTGGATCTCAAGCCTGTATATCAGTCACACAATAAATGATATACATATATTTATTATTATTAAATTGGCTTGATCAATTTCTATCTATAACAATTCCAACCACTTTACATTTTGCTGTGTGTAATGGAGACGGGAACTACAAGTTTCCTATTCATGCACAATTTGCTGTCTGAGAGCACTCAGTTCTCAAAGTCACAGGAGCTTGCAGGTCTGTGTCTGAGATGACTTTAAAAACAAAAACAACCTTTATGTGCTACACCTGTATATCAAAACTTCATAATAGAAATCACAAGCTGATTCTGCTGTTGAGTGGATTAATAAAACCACAAAAAACTAAAGCACAACCAGGACCTCTTGCTGGAGAGAGAGAGAGTAGGGGTAGGGGGAAAAAGGAAGAGGGGCCTCCAGAGTCAAAGATCGAGTCCTCATAGAAGTATGATCAATGCTGCATTTACTGTTAGTTTCAGGGTACATTTATATGGTTCCAGGGTTCAAGCGACATGGGAAAGTATCTGATTGGTTAACAAAGCACTTATACATAAAAGAAAGACTATTTCTGAAACATATCTTGGTCACGTAGCTCAGCTTGTCAGCAATATCAGTAGAACATTTTCTCATCCTCTGCTAGAATCTTCAGACCATGTACTTTCACATCTTCTTCAGTTGGCAAACTTTCTCAGGCTGGCTGTCCAAGGGCAGCAAGATTCTGCTATCAGGCACATACCCGAAGTGTTGGCAAGCATGCTTCTAAATCCACAGAATGTCCATTGGTTTTTATCTGCAGGGTTGTGCACATAGGCCACAGCATCTGCCCAAAAGGCTCTCTAACAGGGACCAAATAAAATAGGCAAACAAAACAACCACCAAGAAAAAACCAAAACCAACAGAAAAATCCCCACAAATCCAGAAAAAGATAAAAATCAGGTGAAGGAGGCAGAGATCCAAGAGCAGCAAATGGGCAGAGCAACTACAGAAGTGCAGAAAGGAAAGATAATAAGAAAGGAGAGATAATAAGTGGCTATGACACCAAACTAGCCAGGGGATCTGAGATACTGTTCTCACCCTTCTGGAAACATTTTGACACCAAATTATCTGAAACTCAATGATGACGATTGTGATAATGGGAATCTCCACGTTTAGCTTTCATATATGCATTGTGTGTGAGTTCTGTTTTCCTTGTGAAGTCGCATCATCTGGCAAGGGGGCTTTTCTGTCCAAAGAAAAACACTGCAGTGGAAAAGGAGGCCAGCTTGGAAAAGATTAAAAATAAGAGGTAAAAATAAAGTAATTTTTAAAAATATGTTGTTTGGTTGGTTTGCTGTTTGTTCATGGGTTTTTTATCTGTCTTAGAAAGCAGCCCCTCAGATGTTAATGCACACAGCAAGTCCTTTGTAACAGGCTGTCTTTGCAAAAAATCTGCAAATTTTGTGATGCAAGGCAGAAACAGCTTCCCTTGGACTACAGCTGGAAGGCTTAGAAATGTGTTCCAGAAACTCAGAATAGGACAGCGTCTGAGCAACACAATTTAATGTCATGGAGTGCAAGATGCAAGTTACCCAATGAAGTAATCAGAGTATTCAAATGCCAAGCAGAGGGAAAAGGGCTGTGCATTGGAAAGATAGGAAGAAAACACAGAGGCAGGATGGACAAGTTTCCCAGCCAAACCAGACCAGAAGCACTGGGAGCACAAAGGGACACAGCCAGGAGGCCCAGCAGCTCCTTGCTGAGGACCCACTTCATGCCAGAGTTGGCACTCAGAATATTAAATGAATTAAAAATAAAAGGGTGGGGGGAGGCAGCAGTGAGGTGTCCTCAGAGGTTCAACTCTGCACTTTGCTTTTGTCACCAACATTATCCAAGTTCCTGTGCTTGTTTTCCTGGAGAATTTGCACTCAACAGAGCTTCAGTGCCTTTGATCAAATCAGTCTTAAGAGCAGCTTGGGGCTGGTCAGTCATTTAGACGTGAGCACTGTCTGGGGTCCAGGCAACAAAAGAACATTAGCTGCAGGCTACCCATACAGCTTTTCATCTTAATGAGCACAAAGCCTTTATTTATGCAAACAGATGGATATTGGGTGGATTTTGCACCATTGGGCCAAGGCAGAAGGTTCTGGATCTACACAGCACTTTGGTAAGGAGGGGAACACAGGTGGGGACAATCCAGGCTGTTAGCAGTGCCCCCACCCGCTGATTAGGGACAGCACAATTGCTTTTAGAACTCCTTAACCAGCTGGTGAAAAACTGATCTTTTTTCATGCCCCCTGCATACTGACAGGCAAGTTAAACAGAAAATCTGCCTCCTCCTTCATTATCTCCGAGCACCAAAACAAAGAACCAAAAAAAAAAAAAAAAGCCAAAAATACCCCAACCAACTAAAATACAAATATTTTTTGCCCGGTCTGTTTTTTTTTAAGAGCTTTATAAGTCTGACTAAGCCAGTGCTGATATAAGAGTGTCACATGTATGTGCCTTCCACAAAGTGTGGGACAGCTGCTCGTATGCAATGGTGGGTGCAGGGTTAGACCCTTTACTTCAGACTTACCCTGCCTTCCGGAGGGACAGAAATTCATCTGTTAGAATCCCTTGGAGCTTCTGGAACTGCTCTTGGCCCTCCTGTGGATAACTGTGCTGCTGTGGAGCACTGGAGAACTTTCAGCTTGGTACCCATGTATGGGGGCCTTCAGAATCGAAGCAGCATCTTCATGGGCCAACAACAGACTGGAAAGGAAAAACCACCATCAGAAACCTGTGAGATGGAAAACTTTGGGCAGTTTCAGATCAAAAATCTCGATGGCAAAGAAGAACTTTGTCACAAGGATTCCAGTAGAATAAATGACACAGGTGTTGGAGTAACAGCCAGTGCCCACAGCAATAACAACTCCTTGGAATAAAAGGCAGTGCCCACTGCAAAGACATTTCCCTGTCCTGTGGGCTCCATAAACCACACATGAACATGGTGCTTTTCCTAAGTGCTTCCCAAAGCTTCTCTGCAAGAAGCACTGGAGAAGTGCATGGGGCAAGAGTTCTCCAAGTGCCAGGCTCTTCTGCAGCAGAAAAGTCATAAAATATGAAAGATTCTAGCAAGCTAAATAAATCCATCCTTTATGGCTTGCAAACACTCCAGTGAATCTCAGTTGCTTCAGGGCAAAAACAAACACAGGGAAAACTTTCCAAAAATATGGTTTGAAGACAACATTCCTGGTTGTCTGCTCCTGTTTATGGGACAAGAAGTTACAAGCTGCCCAGCTGAAGAAGAAAAGGAGGATCTACACTTCCCTGTCATATTTTCCTACTGACAAAGGAATTAAGACCAAGAATTTGGGTAAATGGAGGGATAAGACTGGGGTATGGATGTGGTTTTACATCCTAAGATACTTCATTTGCTAAAATAGAAGCACTTTTGTTGTATATGGATCTCCTTGCTAAACCTCTTTGTCTTCAAACTCCCTTCTTCCATGGCAGAACTGAGCAAGCTCCATCTGTCAGAGCTTCAAGTTAAAAGCTCTGTGATGAGAGCTTATTTTTAATGGACCCATTACCAGTCCGTGGGGTTGCTGTCATGAGGAGCTCAGGTGGCTTTTTGTTGAGATCAAAATCAATGAGCCATTTGTCCCAGCTCCACCTGTCCTGAGGCAGCACTGGCTCCACTGTGCCATTTCTAAATGAAAATTGAATCTCCTAAAGAAGCCAAGCTAAAATCACGAGCGAGTAGTCACGAAAAATAATTTTGGTAGTTTGCTGGGTATTGATCAAACAGCTACCACCTTCCCAAAGTCCAGGCTACACTAAACAAGGCTCTTTGCTCTGTAAGCAGCCTTTCAATTGGTAGTGTTTCATACCCATGCAGAAGAACACAAAGCCACTTTCACTGTAGAAACATGAGCTGCAGCTATGCAGTGAGTCGTGTTCAGTAGCTGACCTGCTGCTTTAGTTTTGAGGCAGTTTTAGGCAGGAGATACTGCCATAAAATTTCACAAGAAAATTTTCAAGTATCTGAAATAATGCAGTATTATGTTTTTTTTCCTACCTCCAATATTGCCAGCACATAGCTTAAGAAAGAAAGGAATTTACCAGCCACCAGAAATGAAAAACATTAAAATGAAAAAAAGGGGCTTTTAAGGAAATCAGAGTGTTGGCCACCAGTCATTTTCCAGCTTTGCAGGATTTCAGTTCAAAGTCAATCTAAACAAGCCAGCATATGTCTAGCAAGAAGGAAATCACAGTTCAGGTTTGCTCCTGCACTCAAGCTTTCCTATATCAAACATAGATTGTATTCTTTTCCAGCTCTCCAGAGAGGAGACTCCACACGGCTTCTGAGGGTGCTGATTAGATGAGGGTTTATTGGGGGTCCCAGCCCCGGATGTAACATGGTTTCAGAGGCAGAAGGGGGAAAGGGAAAGGGAGGGGGAGAGAGGGCGAGCCTAGGTAAGAGATGGGCCATGAGAGAATCTGGTCTTCCTCGCACAGCTTAAGAGGGAAATTCAAAGTAGGTGCGAAATAAGATTTGGACCAATGGGATTGCAGATCCATGAGACTTCAGGAGAGCAACACAGCTTGGAATAAACCATATATTTTTGAGGGGTACATTTTCGAGACAGAGCATACCATTTGAATAAAGGCAACACCACAGTAGATTAGTAAGATAGATGATAGATAGATAGATAGATAGATAGATAGATAGACAGATAGACAAAGCAGATAGAGATATATGAATGCACTTGCTTGTATCACTTTACAAAGAAAGGGATGGGGAAGTGACAGGTTATTCTTTTCCACACATGGGAAACTATCTTTTTCCCAGAAAATCAGCTTCCTTCTTTAGTGACCACCAGGGTATCTGAAGATCCCACCAAGAAGGCCCTGTGATGCCAATGGCCTGTGCATCCAGCAAGTCAAGAAAGTAAGGCCTGCCTCTTAATACTACAGTGATGTTAAAGAGGTTTATTCTCAGTTTTTGGTGGCAAGAGGAAGGAACTGAAGCCACTTACTGTAAAATGCCTGCACAAGCACCAGTGCAAATCACAGCCAAAGGAAGGATGAAGCCAGTCCCACAACCACAGCCCAAGCGGCCAGAGATCCTCCTTCAACCCTGGCTGCATTGAAGCCCCACTGACTGCCAAGAAGAAAAGCGCCCTACTGAGAGCAAGCAAACTTATCCCTCTGGCAGGACACAAATTTGGAGGGAAATAATTTAAAATCCCTACACCACCAGACACACTTCCCAGTGAGAAGGGTTGGAACTCTCTGCCCCCCAGCACTTCCCCGGCAGGCAGGTTCACAAAGGTGCTGGGAGCTAAGCTGTGCCCTGCGAGGGAACAGAGCCAGCCTCCCTTCAGTGGCAGAAGGCGCGGCCTCAGCTGTAGCCCTGGGTGCCTGCAGTGGCCCAGGGCACGGCCATGGCTGTCAATGTGTTGGGCTGCAGCACAGGGCAGGCCGGAGCTCAGCAGCCTCAGCAGAGCCCAGGGCCGCGGCCCTTCCCTGCCAGGGCCCGAGCCTGGCCCGGCCCGGCCCGGCCTGAGCAGCCCGGACTGGCCCAGGGGATGGGCTGCGCCCGCCCGCTGTGCCCACAGGCTGGGCCCAAGCCTTTGCAAGAGGCTTTCTCCCAGCTTGGCAAAACCTCGGCCAAGTGTCCCTGTGCTGTGCTGAGAAGAGTAAAAAACCCCCTCAAATTTAACCCTACTGCCCAATGCATGAGGGATCCCTGCACACCTTAGGAGAGGCCATCAATACTCCTTTGTGCCTCATGAGGGATCCCTGCACCCCTCAGCAGGGACCCCAAAATATGCCTGTGAGCCCCTGCCTGGCTCCTACCTGCCCACACCGTGGGCATGGAGCTCGGTCAGTGCTGGTGCCGGGTGGGCTTTACTGCTGCTACCACCCAGACATAGCTGCGAAAACTCAATTTCTTTATTTGAACATAAAATATAGGCCAAGCCCTGCCCTGGCAGACAAGGGCTACCCACCTTCAGTCTTGGCTGGGGAACAGGACCAGGGGGCTCAGGGGGAGAGGGTCTCGTTGAGGAGGGGTGGGTTTTGGGATGGCCTCGTGATGGTGATGCAGCCATGGCAGGGCAGATAGGGGTAGAAGTGAAGAACTGGGATAAAGTTTCAGGTTCTCATTGCCTCTGTTTTTAGGTGCATCTTCTGAACATGCACAGGAGCACCTGTGAATAGAGGAGGTGTCACACAGGGACCCTTGTGCACAGCAGGGCCCAGAGCTGGCAAGGCTCCCCAGCACAGCTGGAGCTGCTGGCACAGCTGGGCCCAGCTGGACAGCTGCCCCTCAAGGCCCCGGCCAGCAGGGCACGGCTCTGGGCAGGGTCCCTGGCCAGGAGCGGGCCCCAGAGCACCTCTGCCTTTCAAGGGCAACCTCGGCCCTGCTCTATCTCCTCCTCACCTCCCTCTGCCTCTGCCCCGTGCCCCTGGGGCTGCTCTTGGCCAGGCAGCCTCAGTGGGAGCCAGCCCTGGCTGCAGCCCCAGCGGGGCCCCCAGGACAAGGCCCAGCAATTGAGAGGCCAATGGAAGCACTGGGCAGCAGCAGAGTTCTTTGGACAATCATGGCCTGGCCACAACTCCATTGCAGCCTCCCTGTGAATGTTTCCTGTCTGCATTAGATCTTCATAACAAGCTGTTTCAGGAAAAGATGAAGAAAGCACTCACCATTTTCTCTTCCAGTAAAAATGAATTTGGACACAGCATAAGATGAAGATAAACTCCAAAAAAAGCAGGCCTGCCATTAACCCTGCCCAGCAGCCTGCTCCCTTACAGAAGCCCCTTCCAAGGCCCTTCTGGGCATTGGGCAGTTGTATTGTGGTGCTGGCTGCATCTGTGGGAGCAATGGGAAGCGTGAGCCCGTGCTGTGCTGCACTGCTGAGCTGGCAGCACGGTGGATACGGGCACGACGTTCTCTGTTTCCCCCAGAGCTGGGGCCTGCAGGCACCTTGCCGGCCCTTGGCACAGGCTGTGCCAGCCAACAAAGCCCAGCAGGCCGGGAGGAGAGCCCGGGGGCAGCGCAGCTGCTTGGGCAGTGGCTGCTGCCAGGGACACGGGCCAAAGCCATCCCTGAGCAGCCACTGCCACCCCTGGCCCTCCCTGCCCCGTGACTGCTCCCCCAGCCCCGGGGGACAGTCAGGCCCTCTCAGGAGACACTGGAGGCATCACCTGCTGTGCCAGTGCCTGGAACCGCCTCTTCTCCTGCAGAAGAGGCTGCCACTGAGCCGCTGCTTCTTCCTGGAACAGCCACCTTCTGTGCCAAGTTTTGGGTCATCGCTGGAGAAAGAAAAGGGACAGATGGATCAGATGGGACAGTTCCCCATTGGGGAGGTGTCATCTTCAGAAGCTAACACTGGTGAAAGTCATGGACAAGGATGAGGAAATCAGATGAGCTTTTGGGATTGGACAGGCCCCTCCTTTCTCCAAAGCACCACCCCTCCTGATCTGCCTGGAGACTGGGAAATTGTAGAGGATCTCAGGGTGGGCATGGCCTATGGTGCAGTTTGGGCTCCCTGGCAGCAGATGCCAAATGCCTTCCTGCAGAGGCTGGGCAGAAGCTGCAGCCAGGCCAGGCTGGGAAGCAGCCCTGCAGGGCGTCAAAGCAGCAGCGGGGCAGTGAGGCTGCCATGGATCCCTTCCTGCTGTGCCGGGCACGGCGTGTCCAGATGTGCAGCCAAAGGCCCCGGCTGCTGAGTCCCAGGGGAAGCATGAGGGAAATGCACCCACCACAGCATCTGTCCAGGTCACTCAGCATCTTGCCCAGATGTTTTCCTGACTCCAGGAACTTGCTGTCTCCTCTTTGGTACTGCCTGTTGGAGGACCTTAAAAGTACTTCCAGTTCATGTGGATGGATCCCACAAAAATAGGACTCAGCCTGCGGTGTCAGCAGGGACACACTACTCACCCCTTCCATGGGAGCTGGGATTGTGTGCAGCAACCAGCCCTGGGGCTTGAAAAGTCCTCCGTGCAGACACACCTGTAACTCAACAGCCAGAGAAGCTTCTGTCACCTTGTTCTTCCAGGCTTACAATAATTATTCTCTGAGGGAAACTGGTGAACTAACCTGCAGAAATTCCCAAGGGCTCCAAATCATCTTCCATCCCCGCTGCTGAAGAAGCCATCCCAGCACCCTCACCTAGAAGGGAGCACAGATCAGAAGTGTTTCCATGGTGTACTGGCATCTCCTTCTGCCCTAGGGATCTGGGCACTGCAAGGGAGGGAAATGCACTGACCATGGCGTCTCACCTGTGCACTCATCATCTGGTCCAGGTGTTTGGCTGCCTCAAGGGATTTTTTGTCTTCTGTGTCTTGGGTCTTGTCTCTTCGAGGACATTGGAGAAAGGTAGTTCCTCTTCATGAGGATGGGTCGGATAAGGCCATGGGAGCCAGATGTCAATGACCATGACCAAAGCAGTACCAGGGGCTGAGGAGCTATGGCCTTGCCCCGGTCACTCTCCACACTATTTCCTAGCTCTGTGAAACATCCTTGGAGTGGAAACTGAGGAAGCCCCAGGCCCCTTGGGTCTCCCTCCCTCCCACAGAGGAAACCCTCCCTAAAGCCCTTAGCAAAACCATCCCCAGCACTTCCCGGGGAGCAGGGAGCGCGGTCCCGGGAAAGGGCAGCCAGGCTGCCGGCTCACCTGCTCGCCGCGCTTGCAGCGGAGCAGCCTGGGCAGCCCTGGCAGGCAGGGCCACGGCCAGGAGCAGCAGAAGTAGGAGGCGCAGAGCAAGGGCCATGGTGCCTTGTCCTCCCCCACTCCCGCAGCTCTTGCTGCCACCGCTGTCCCGACACCGCTGTCCCAACGTCAGCACCGCTGCTGCCACCGCCGCTGCTGCCGCAACAGTTGTGCTCAGGGACTGACTGCTGGCTCCTTGTGCTGCTGTGCAACCACGGGGCTCTGGCACCTCTGGCACCTCAGAGCCTGCTGTGAGCTCATGGCCAGGGTGCAGTTGTTTCGGGAGCTGGATCTGCCTTCTTCGGGAGGGAGCTCATCCTCCCCAGCTGCTCTGCCCAAGGGCTGTGACACAGTCCCAGCCCAGCTGATTTCTCACAGGCTGGGACATGAAGGGATGGAGAGCAGCTCCACCAAGGACTTGGGGTTGCTGCTAGATGAGAGGCTGGACATGAGCCAGCCATGTGCATCCAAAGGAGAGCGCCCAGCAGGTTGAAGGAGGTGATTCCACCTCTCTGCTCTGGTGAGACCCCACCTGGAGTACTGTGGAAGAGGTTTTACAGTGACCTCTGTGAGCCATCGAGAAGTTTGATAAGAGGATCCGTGCTAACCCCTGAAAGAATTTTCTACCAAGGTTGTTGACATAGAAACCAAGAAAGAAACAAGGATAAATAAGAGAAACCTGCAACTCCCTATTTCAATGAGTATTTCGTTTGTATCTCGTGACCAATGAATAAAGTGTAAACTTAAGAGCTTTGTAAGAATGGAGAAAAAGCATGCAGGCTAGAATAAAAATAGGGTTTGAAGCCTTCTGGAAATGGACTGTGTTGCTTTGTAGTGTCTCGGTCTCTCCCACGACATAGTACTGCAACCATCTCTGGGTCTCAAGGCAGGAAGGACATGGACCTGTTGGATCTAGTCCAGAGGAGGGACAAAATGCTCTGAGGGCTGGAGCCCTTCTGCGTTGGAGACAGGCTGGGAGAGGTGGCAGTGTTCAGCCTGGAAGAGAGAAGACTCCAGAGAGACCTGATTGCTGCCTTTCAGTGCCTTATGGGGGCTTGTAAAGAGATGGGACAGAATTTTTAGTAAAGCCTTTTGTGACCAGACCGAGGGTCTTTTAATCTAAAAGATGGTCAATTCAGACTAGATGAAAGAAACACATTTTTTACACTGTTGATTTTGAAACCCTGGCACAGGTTGCCCAGAGAGCTGGACATCCATCCCTGCAGACATTCAAGCTCCTGCTCTGAGCAACCTCACCTAGTTCAAGGTGTCCCTGCTCACTGCAGGCCATTGGGACTAGATGGCCTTTAAATGTCCCTTCCAACCCAAGCCATTCTGTGCTCCTGTGCACCGTCAAAGCAGTGCTGCATTAGTGCTGGGCTGATTATGCTGGCACCTGTATTTTGGTACTTGTGCCATTTAGCAATTGGCCACGAGAGGATTGATGGGCTGGGCAGTGAAGTCTGCAAATAACACACAGTGTGCTCAAGGAGAAACAGGAGAGGAACACGGCTTCCAGTTCAGATAAATGCCAGCATTTTGCTGCGCATTCCTGGTTAGAGAAATAAAGGAATGTCCTGAAGATCCCTTCATGTGGGTTCGTAATTGGCCATATCAGTACTTGTGTTCTGTAAAACAGGTAAGTTGTTACAGCTTCTTGCCACATTTATCCCTGGATAAACCCCAAATACTGCATTGCTCCTTTTCTACTTTCTTCCAAGTCAAGGCAAATTTTGTTCATTACTGAGTGGGACAAATTCATCTGTTCACAAGCAAATTCCTCTTGCCACTCGCACAATGGCAAGACTGCTTTGTTGATTTGCTCTAATCAGACTGTAATTAAGGCCCACCTCTCACTAGAATTAAAGCTGATGCATTGGGAGGCAAAGTGTTCAGTCATTTCTCTTGGAATCTGGCACTGTAGAGAGTTGTTCTGTAACTAAATGACATCTGAAGACAGGTGTAGTCTATCATACTTCTGGCATACTAGAAGTGAGAAAAAACCCTTTGAATCAGGATTTTATCCTTTCTTCCTCCACCTCCTCCTCCCAGGAATTTTAATCGCTGAGGTCTAAGCTCTTCAGCTGCCTCACAAACATTCTTTTAATTCAGACAGTCATCCATGCAGTGAGCCACAAATCAGGACCATGGTGTGAACCTTGAAGCAATGTAGGTTTATAGCACTGAAAATAATAATCCAATACCCAGGTTAAGCCAAGCCTATTGGTTATTTCCCAAATAACTCTACCTATCCTCAGTGATGTTTCAAAAATGATCATTGTAAAAGCTAGGAGCAGGGAGAGAGAATGTTATCAAAATAGATATCAAAATAGAGCTTTCTGAGATCTTTATATTCCTATAAAAAAAGAGTCCAAACTGTTCATCTATGGAACATTAACTAAGAAGTGAACAAAAGACTGTCAAAATTACTGCTTGGGGAACAAAAAACCCATAAATAAAAACAAGCTTAAATGTAGATAATAAGTAAACCATCATGCGGAGAAAAAAAACAGACCTGCCAAAACTAAAACCAATAAGGCTGTTTCGTCTGTCTTAATAAAATAAAACCTGAAAAGAATCAGAGATTCTCAAGGGCATTACTTTATATAGAAACTTCCTGGTATTGGGAAAAACATGAAGGAAAGTGTAGCATGCAATTCACAGATGTAACCTAGAATTTGTTAGTGGCTTTGTTGCAGAATTTCTGAGAGGAGACTGGAAAAGCATAGGGGTTGATCAGACCACGTGTGGGCATTTACAGCAGTCTGAGGGATTTACAACTGGAGGGAAGAAAAGCAGCACACAATTCCTGGGACAATCTCTTTGCTGGCTGTGGAGTTTTTGACAGTCTGTCCCCTGGGGCTGGGGGAGCTGTCATGGGGCAGGGAGGGCCAGGGCTGGCAGTGGCTGCTCAGGGATGGCTTTGGCCCCTGTCCCTGGCAGCAGCCACTGCCCAAGTAGCTGCGCTGCCCCCGGGCTCTCCTCCCGGCCTGCTGGGCTTTGTTGGCTGGCACAGCCTGTGTCAAGGGCCGGCAAGGTGCCTGCAGGCCCCAGCTCTGGGGGAAACAGAGAACGTCCTGCCCGTATCCACAGTGCTGCCAGCTCAGCAGTGCAGAAGACCACGGGCTCACGCTCCCCATCGCTCCCACAGATGCACCTGGCACCACAACACGTCTTCCCCATTCCCAGAAGAGCCTCAGAATGGGTTGCTGTTGAGGAACCCTCTGTTTGCATGTGATAAGGGCAAGTTTGGCTATCTGTTTCTGCCAGGATAATTTGGAAGTGCTCAACTGAACCTTGAATCAGAGCTTCCCCACTGCAGTTCAGGTCTTTGATTGTAATTCAGTCCTAGCAGTCAGTTTTATACCCCTCCCCTTATTTTCTATTGTTTTACCATATTGCTCCGTTCCCCCCTGTGATGTTGGTTTTGCCCCGCCTGTCCATCTCCCCAAAGACCTGCCCTTTTGTTCACTGTTCCTCCTCCCATTGCATGTCAGTCCCTCTCCAAGCCTGCCCCTTGCTCTTGAAATTTTCCTATCAATTTTGTATCCTTCAGAACCCCATTGGTTTGTTTAAGTTCTTCCCCTCCCCTGTAATCCCCAATTGGTTTAAACCTTGTATTCCCCGCCTGGTGTTCCACCCTCAGTTTCTCCCAATTGGCTAAAGATTGGATCCTCCCCTGGGACCCTGCCAAGTTTGTAAGTTGGTGTATGCCTTTAATGCAGTGTTGGTCTGGCCCTGGTCGTCTATAGAGTCATCACCTTCGGAAAACATAGAGCAGACCTCACCCCGTTCCTTGTCCCTACCCTCAGGGCAGTCCTACCCCCAAGGCAGTCCACCTGTGCTGTAGAGCAGCTGTGCCCTGCAGCCACAGCCCAGATTCGACAGTTTTCTGGGGGCGGCCCAGTGCCACTGTGGGTGTGGGCAGCTAGTGGGGCTGAAGAAATGGGGCAGCACAGCACTTCCCAAATCAGCTCTTCTGTTGCAGTAGAGAGAGGCAGCTGTGACCCCAGTGTCCTGGTGGTAAGAGCAGCAAAGCCCAGCACTGGCAAAAGCACTGGCTGAGCTCCATGCCCAGGAGCAGCCGTGGATGCCAGCTCTAGGCCCTGCTGTGCAGGAGGGTCCCTGTGTGCCAGTGGCAACTGGGACCTCAGCCACCTCCTCTCTACACAGGTGCTCCAGTGCATATTCAGAATACAAGCAGAAAAGCAGAAGCAATGAGAAGTTGACAGTTTATGCCAGGTCTTCGCTTCTGCCCCTATCTGCCCTGCTGTGGCTGCATCAACATCATGAGGCCGTCCCAAAACCCACCCCTCCACAACGAGACCCTCTGCCCCTGAGCCCCCTGGTCCTGTTCCCCAGCCAAGACTGAAGGTGGGCAGCCCTTGTCTGGCAGGGCAGGGCTTGTCCCACATTTTATGTTTAAATAAAGAGTTGGAGTTGTCACAACTATGTCCAGGTGGTAGCAGCAGCAAAGCCCACCAGGCACCAGCACTGGCTGAGCTCGATGCCCAGGAGCAGCCGTGGATGGCCACGATGTGGGCAGGCAGGAGCCAGGCAGGGGCTGCTGTGCCCAGCAGCGGGGCCCCGAGGGGATGGGGGAGCCCATGCTGAGCATCCCTGGGCTGAGGGCACATTTCCTTCTGTGCCACCATCTGGGCCTGGACCCCGTCCAGGGGCATGCCCAGGAAAAGAGGGAAACCACCTAGAAAGTGCTTGCCTTGAGATCAATGGAATGAGGCTGGACTCTGAAGGAAGTCCTTCATAGCCTGAGGGGTGAGCTCAGAGCCCAGAGACAGAGACTGAGCCTGAGCCTGTGGCACCCGCAGATCTCTTATGAGCAGAGTGGCCATTTGCCCCCAAGCCTCATCTGTTCACCCAGGGCCACGTGGTGAGCACACACAGAAGATGGCTCAGCCCTGTTGCTGCTCCCTGAGTCTTATGTTTCGGTCCCTCTGAAGGCATGCAGGGGCTTTGGATCATCTCTGTGCTGTGCAAGAGGCTGGGGGCACCCAAAAATTGTGCAGGGAATTTACTGTATGTGGAAAGGTGTGCAGGGGCCGAGGGACACCTGTAAGTTGAGCAGGGGTCTGGGGTCTCTTGTGATGGCACACAGGGGGATTTTAGGATGGCTGAAGGTATAGCCTAAAGTGTGCAGCTCCCCTGATGGCCTGTGTTGCATTACTTTTGTAAGCTATGGCATCAAGTCCTCCACTTTTGAAATAGGGGTCAAAGGCCAGCACAGCGCACAGCACGGACTTGGTGGGAGCGGGGCAGGGCTGGGGCTGCCTGCAATAGTGGGAATGGCCAACGTGAGATGAATTTTGGACATGACATTGCTTTGGCATGTAGAACCATGAAATGTCTCACATGCCCAATATTGTCTAACTCACTTCTGGTGAAAAAGAGCTAGATTGCACATAGCTACCAGCAGGGACACACTCTCCTTGCTGGAAGGGCACCTCTTGAGATCCTTTGCCACAAAAACCTGCCCCGGCCATGAGGTCACAGCAGGCTCAGGGGTCACAGCAGGCTGAGGACACAGCAGGCTCTGAGGACACAGAGGTGCCAGAGGTGCCAGAGCCCCGTGGTTGCACAGCAGCACAAGGAGCCAGCAGTCAGTCCCTGAGCACAACTGTTGCGGCAGCAGCGGCGGTGGCAGCAGCGGTGCTGACGTTGGGACAGTGGTGTCAGGACAGCGGTGGCAGCAAGAGCTGTGGGACTGGCAGAGGGCAAGGCACCATGGCCCTTGCTCTGCGCCTCTTCCTCCTACTACTCCTGGCCGTGGCCCTGCCTGACAGGGCTGCCCAGGCTGCTCCACTGCAAGTGTGGCGAGCAGGTGAGCCGGCAGCCTGGCTGCCCTTTCCCGGGACAGCGCTCCCTGCTCCCCGGGAAGGGCTGGGGATGGTTTTGCCTGGGGCTTTAGGGAGGGTTTCCTCTGTGGGAGGGACAGAGCCCCCACGGGGCCTGGGCGGCTCCAGCCACCACCCCAGGGATGTTACACAGGGCCTGCAAAGAGGGTGGAGAGTGACCAGAGCCATTCCAGAGCTCCCCAGACCCCTGTGCACCTTTGGCCTTATCCACTGACATCTGGCAGCCAAGGCCTTACCCGACCCCCTTGCAGTGCCCAGTTCTCTAAGGCAGAGGGGAATCCCAGCACACAATGGAAATGGTTCTGATCTGATCTGTGCTCCCCTCTAGACGAGCATGCTAGGAAGGCTTCTCCAGCAGCTTGGCTTAATGAAGATTTCCAGGGTCTTAACCCTCCAGCAGGTATGTTGTCAATGTTGCTAAAAGAATAATCATTGAGAACCTGTCAGGAAGCAGGTGACAGGAGCTTCTGTGGCTGTTGAGTTACAGGTGTGTCTGCAGGAAAGACTTTTCAGGCTCCTTTCCTGGTTGCTGCACACAAGCCCCGCTCCCATGGCAGGGGTGAGTAGTGTGTCCCTGCTGATGCCTCAGGCTGAGCCCTGGTTCTATGGGATCCATTCACCTGAAATGCAAATACTTCTCTTAAGGTCCTCCGAGAAGGCGGAACAAACCTATAGGAGACAGGAAGTCCCTGGAGGCATCCAAACACATGCACAGGATCGGGAGTGACCTGGAGAGACAACGTGGTGGGTGCATTTCCCTCATGCTTCCCCTGGGACTCAGCAGCCGGGGGCTTTGGCTGCACATCTGGACACGCCGTGCCCGGCACAGCGGGAAGGGATCCATGGCAGCCTCGCTGCCCCGCTGCTGCTGCTGCTGCTTTCATGCCCTGCAGGGCTGTTTCCCAGCCTGGCCTGGCTGCAGCTTCTGCCCAGCGTCTGCAGGAAGGCATTTGGCATCAGCTGACAGGCTGCCCAAACTGCACCATGGGCCATGCCCACCCCGAGATCCCCTGCAATTTCCCAGTCTCTGAGCACATCTGGAGGGGCAGCTCTTTGGAGGAGGGAGGGCCCTGGAGCGGCCCCAATAACCTGGTCTTTCTCCTGGATCTTATCCATTACTGAGACAAGCATTGCCTCCTGAAGATGACACATTCCCACTGGGGAAGAGCCACACTTGATCCAGCATTGCCTTCTCCTTTCTGCAGACATGGAACGAGAGCCTGTGCTGAAGGCTGAGTTTCCCGGAGGAAGCAGTGGCTCCATGGCAGCCTCTGCCTCAGGAAGGGAGGCGCTGCCAGGCACAGGCCCAGGAGGTAATTGATGTGCCTCTGGGCCTGAGCCCTGCTGAGGCTTCAGATGTCCTCTCTGCTGCCTGGCAGTGCGGGCACACAGCATTACCTGACCCCCTTGCAGTGCTCGGTTCCCTATACAAGGGGATCCCAGCACAGCATGGAACAATTCCCATCTGTGCTCCTTTCTAGACTGGGAACGTGACTTCCATCACTGGGAAACACTGTTAAAGCACAGTTTAAGGATGTTGGAGCTTGGTGATGGTAGGTTTTCAGCAACTCTTTGCTAACAGAGCAATCATTGTCCAAGTGTGATCATTGTCCAGAGTAATATTCCTCTGTCATTTCCCTTAAGATCCTCTGAAGTTTGATGGATTCTGGAAATCCTGGCCTCCAAATTTCTACTCTTGTACCCAACAGTGATCCCACAGGATTGCTGTCAGTGGGAGGAAGGAGCATTTAGCTGTCCATCTTCCTCCTGTGGGCAATGTCACTGTGTCTTTCCATGTGCTTTTTTGCAGCCAGGGAGAGGGCAGAGAGGGAAGGGGCCGGGCCCAGGGCTGTGCCCCGGGGCTGAGCCTTTGGCAGCTCTTTTGCCTGTCCCAGGGAGCCTGAGCTACTCCTGCTGCCACTTTCAAGCCCTGGCCCTGCCCGTGTCTGGGTTTAGAGCTGCTGGCAGCTCCAGGGAGTCTTTTCTGCCCCGACTGCCCTGCAAGGGGCTCCTTCCATGCCAGTGTGGGGCCACTGCAGGAACGTGGTCCCCATGCCCCTGCTCCTGAGTGGGAGGCAGAGCTGAGGGAGTGCCTTGGTGGGCACCAATCACCCAGGTGCCCTTACTGCCACTCGGGCCTGAAGGAGAATCTTGTACAGTGTCACAGGAGCTGTTGTGTCCGTCCTTTGCAGGTGAACCTGATGATGAAGACGATCCTGATGACGAAGATAATACTTTTGATGAAGACGATCTGAATTCCCAACCTGTACCCATTACTGAGCCTCTGAGAGATGCTGAGGGTAGGTCAAGGCCTTTCCCCCTGGGAGAGCTGCCAGCTCAGAGGCCAAAGCTGGGCCGGGGGGGCAGCGCTGCAGGTGCCAGCACAGAACCAGGCACGTGTGTGCCCTTGCGCTGCGCGATCCCCTCACTGCTCCTGTGGCTCAGGGGTGCCCGTGCAGATCAGCAGAGATGACAGAAGCTCTGTGGCTATTGTGTTACAGGTGTGTCTGCAGGGAGGACTTTGGTGGATGTTGCACACAAGCCCCGCTCCCATGGCAGGGGTGAGTAGTGTGTCCCTGCTGACCCCACAGGCTGGGACTTCGTTTTGTGGGATCCATTCCTGGGAAATGGAACTCTGTTTCTCTTAAGGTCCTCCAAGAAGGAAGAAGAAACCTACAGGAGCTCGTAAGTCCCTGGACCATTCCAAACATCTGGAACAAAAACGGAGTGGTGTGGACAGCCAGAGTAGTGGGTGCATTTCTCTCATGCTTCCCCTGGGACTCAGCAGCCGGGGGCTTTGGCTGCACATGTGGACACGCCGTGCCCGGCACAGCGGGAAGGCATCCATGCACCACAGGCCATGCCCAGCCTAAGATCCCCTGCCATTTCCCAGTCCCTGAGCACATCTGGAGGGGCCGCTCTTTGCAGGAGAGAGGGCCCTGGAGCAGCTCCAAAATCCTGGCCATTTTCCTTGTCCTTATCCATGTCTTTGACAAGTGTTACCTGGAAGAGAAGGGCACAGCATAGAGGAATTACGGCATGCAGGCTCAGGGGGTTTGGGTACTGAGCAGTCCTGTGCCAAGGGGCAGCAAAGTGCCTGCAGGCCCCAGCTCTGGAGGAAACAGGGAGTGAGGACGTCCTGCCCGTATCCACCACGCTGCATTTCAGCAGTGCAGCACAGCATGGGCTCACGCTCCCCATTGCTCCCACAGATGCAGCCGAGACCTCAACACATTCTGACTACACTTGGAAAAACATGAGAAGAGTTGTCTGCTGGGGAACACCTTGTTTGATTAAGTTGATGGCCATTGTGGCTGGTGCAGCACTGTGCCTGCTTTTGTGCTCTGCTGGAATCTGGTATTGCTGGATGAGAAAATGGTGAGTGTTTTGCGATTCTCTGCCTCAAGCAGCTTCCTTTAAAGGCTGCTCATAGTCAGGGAATATTCCCAGAGAGTTTGCAGTGGAACTGTGGCCAGTCCCTGGTTCTCCAAATAACTCTGCTGAGGGTTCTGCTGCTGCCCAGTGCTTCCATTGGCCTCTCAATTGCTGGGCCTTGTCCTGGGGGCCCCGCTGGGGCTGCAGCCAGTGCTGGCTCCCACTGAGGCTGCCTGGCCAAGAGCAGCCCCAGGGGCACAGGGCAGAGGCAGAGGGAGGTGGGGAGGAGAAAGAGCAGGGCCGAGGTTGCCCTTGAAAGGCAGAGGCGCTCTGGGGCCCGCTCCTGGCCAGGGACCCTGTGGCCGGGGCCTTGAGGGGCAGCTGTCCAGCTGGGCCCAGCTGTGCCAGCAGCTCCAGCCGTGCTGGGGAGCCTTGCCAGCTCTGGGCCCTGCTGTGCACAAGGGTCCCTGTGTGACACCTCCTCTATTCACAGGTGCTCCTGTGCATGTTCAGAAGACGCACCTAAAAACAGAGGCAATGAGAACCTGAAACTTTATCCCAGTTCTTCACTTCTGCCCCTGTCTGCCCTGCCATGGCTGCATCCCCGCCATGAGGCTGTCCCAAAACCCACCCCTCCTCAATGAGACCCTCTCCCCCTGAGTCCCCTGGTCTTGTTCCCCGGCCAGGAATGAAGGTGGGCAGCCCTTGTCTGCCAGGGCAGAGCTTGTCCCATATTTTATGTTTAAATAAAGAATTAGAGTTTTCGCAGCTATGTGCATGTGGTAGCAGCAGCAAAGCCCACCCGGCAAAAGCACTGGCTGAGCTCCATGCCCAGGAGCAGCCGTGGATGGCCACGGTGTGGGCAGGCAGGAGCCAGGCAGGGGCTGCTGTGCCCAGTGGCGGGGCCCCGAGGGGATGGGGGAGCCCATGCTGAGCATCCCTGGGCTGAGGGCACATTTCCTTCTGGGGGATTATCTGGGCCTGGACCTGAAGAGGCACACTGGGATATTTTGGAGTCCCTGTTGAGGGGTGCAGGGAATCCTTATGAGGCACAAAGGAGTATTGTTGGCCTCTCCTAAGGTGTGCAGGGATCCCTCATGCATTGGGCAGCAGGGTTAAATTTGAGGGGGTTTTTTACTCTTCTCAGCACGGCATTGGGACACTTGGCCGAGGTTTTGCCAAGCTGGGAGAAAGCCTCTTGCAAAGGCTTGGGCCCAGCCTGTGGGCACAGCGGGCGGGCGCAGCCCATCCCCTGGGCCAGTCCGGGCTGCTCAGGCCGGGCCGGGCCGGGCCAGGCTCGGGCCCCGGCAGGGAAGGGCCGCGGCCCTGGGCTCTGCTGAGGCTGCTGAGCTCCGGCCTGCCCTGTGCTGCAGCCCAACACATTGACAGCCATGGCCGTGCCCTGGGCCACCGCAGGCACCCGGGGCTACAGCTGAGGCCGCGCCTTCTCCCACTGAAGGGAGGCTGGCTCTGTTCCCTCGGAGGGCACAGCTTAGCTCCCAGCACCTTTGTGAACCTGCCTGCTGGGCAAGTGCTGGGGGGCAGAGAGTTCCAACCCTTCTCACTGGGAATTGTGTCTGGTGGTGTAGGGATTTTAAATTTTTTTTCCTTCTAAATTTGTGTCCTGGCAGAGGGTTAAGTTTGCTTGCTCTCAGTAGGGCGCTTTTCTTCTTGGCAGTCAGTGGGGCTTCAATGCAGCCAGGGTTGAAGGAGGATCTCTGGCTGCTTGGGCTGTGGTTGTGGGACACCTTGGCTTCATCCTTCCTTTGGCTGTGATTTGCACTGGTGCTTGTGCAGGCATTTTAGACTAAGTGGCTTCAGTTCGTTCCTCTTGCCACCAAAAACCGAGAATAAACCTCTTTAACCTCTTTAGTATTAAGAGGCCGGCCTTACTTTCTTGACTTGCTGGATGCACAGGCCATAGGCATCACAGGGCCTTCTTGGTGGGGTCTTCAGATACCCTGGTGGTCACTGAAGAAGGAAGCTGATTTTTCTGGGAAAAAGATTGTTTCCCATGTATGGAAAAGAATAACCTGTCACTTCCCTATCCCTTTCTCTGTAAAGTGATACAAGCATGTGCATTCATCTATCTCTGTCTGCCTTATCTATCTATCTATCTATCTATCTATCTATCTATCTATCTATCTATCTATCTATCTATCATCTATCTTACTAATCTATTGTGGTGTTGCATTTTATTCAAATAGTATGCTCTGTCTCGAAAATGTACCTCTTGAAAATATATGGTTTATTCCAAGCTGTGTTCCTCCTCTGAAGTCCCATGAATCTGCAGTCCCATTGACCCAAATCTTATTTCGCACCCACTTTGAATTTCCCTCTTAAGCTGTGCGAGGAAGACCAGATTCTCTCATGGCCCATCTCTCCCCTAGGCTCGCCCTCTCTCCCCCTCCCTTTCCCTTTCCCCCTTCTCCCTCTGAAACCATGTTACTCCTGGGGCTGGGTCCCCCAATAAACCCTCATCTAATCAGCACCCTCAGAAGCCGTGTGGAGTCTCCTTGTGTGCCTGCTGCTGCCAGCCAACTCACAGCCCAGGGGGCCCTCCGGGGACTCCCTGGGGAGCTCCCCTCAAAGGAGCTGCTACAATCTATGAAATATTTCTATGCATGATATTTTGTTTATTCGTACATTATGACACATCTCTTGAGAGCTGGAAAAGAATACCATCCATCTTTGATATAGCAAAGCTTGGGTGGAGGAGCAAACCTGAACTGTGATTTCCTTCTTGCTAGACATATGCTGGCTTGTTTAGATTGACTTTGAACTGAAATCCTGCAAAGCTGGATAATGACTGGTGGCCATCGCTCTGATATCCTTGAAAGCCCTTTATGGATTTTAATTTTTTTCATCTATGATGGCTGGTAAATACCTTTCTTCCTTAAGCCACGAGCAGGCAATATTGGAGGTAGAAAATAACATAATACTGCATAGTTTAGATACTTGATAATTTTCTTGTGAAATATTATGGCAGTACCTCCTGCCTAAAACTGCCTCAAAACTACTGCAGCAGGTCAGCTACTGAGCACAGCTTACTGCATAATTGCAGCTCATGTTTCTACAGTGGAATTGGCTTTTTGTTCTTCTGCATGAGTATGAAACACTACCAATTGAAAGGCTGCTTACAGAGCAAAGAGCCTTGTTTAGTGTAGCCTGGACTTTGGGAAGGTGGTATCTGTTAGATGAATACCCAGCAAACGACCTAAGTTATTTTTCGTGACTACTCCCCCGTGATTTTGGCCTGGCTTCTTTAGGAGATTCTGTTTTCATTTAGAAATGGCACAGTGGAGCCAGTGCTGCCTCAGGACAGGTGGAGCTGGGACAAATGGCTCATTGATTTTGATCTCAACAAAAAGCCACCTGAGCTCCTCATGACAGCAACCCCACGAACTGGAAATGGATCCACTAAAACTAACTCATCACAGAGCTTTTAACTCAAAGCTCTGACACATGGAGCTTGCTCAGTTCTGCCATGGAGGAAGGGAGTTTGAAGACAAAGAGATTTATAAAGGAGATCCATGTACAACAAAAGTGCTTCTATTTTAGCAAATGAAGTATCTTAGGATGTAAAGCCTCATCCATACCCCAGTCTTATCCCTCAATTAACCCAAATTCTTGGTCTTAATTCCTTTGTCAGTAGGAAAATATGACAGGGAAGTGTAGATACTCCTTTCCTTCTTCAGATGGGCAGCTTGTAATCTTGTCTTCTCCCACAAACAGGAGCAGAGAAACGGGAATCTTGTCATGAAACCGTACTTGGGAAAGTTTGCCCTGTGTTTGTTTTTGCCCTGAAGTAACTGCGATTCATCGGAGTATTTACAAGCCCTAAAGGATGGATTTATTTCGCTTGCTAGAATTTTGATTTTTTAGACCTTTTCTGCTGCACAAGAGCCTGGCACTTGGAGAACTCTTGCCCCATGCACTTCTCCAGTGCTTCTTGCAGAGAAGCTTTAGGAAGCACTTAGGAAAAGTGCCATGTTCATGTGTGGTTTATGGATCCCACAGGACAGGGAAATGTCTTTGCAGTGGGCACTGCCTTTTATTCCAAGGTGTAGAAGGATTCTTGGCTGAACAAGGCCATGATATTCTCCTGCGGGTACTGGACAGCCCTGGGCTGCAGATTACAAAGTTACTCTGAAAACCATGTACTGTCCTCGAACAGGAACAAGATAGACCATGCACTGTCCTCAAATAGATACAACAAGGAAGAATGAGCATTGTGTCAGGATGAAACCAAATGCGCCAAGCTCGTCGTGGGAGCTGCTAATTTGGCACACCTTAGCTAAAGATGCTTATAGTGTGACAACCAATCAGTAATTAAGATGTATGTGTGAATGTAGCTACTTAACCAATGAGCATTAAGCACTAGTGGCATGAGACAGTGTATAGAGAAGGATAAATATGCCAAAGTTGCTTAATAAACGAGGACGACGTGTAGCCACATTGGCTGTGAGTGTCGTTACTCAGCCGACTCTCCATGGGAACCTCCTCACCAAGGAATTGTCTTTGCTGTGGGCACTGGCTGTTATTCCAACACCTGTGTCATTTATTCTACTGGAATCCTTGTGAGAAAGGTTGTTTTTCGCCATTGAGATTTTTAGGTGACGTTTTTGATCTCAAACAGCCCAAAGTTTTCCATCTCACAGGTTTCTGATGCTGGTTTTCCCTTTCCAGTCTGTTGTTGGCCAAGGAAGATGCTGCTTAGATTCTGCAGGCCCCCATACATGGATACGGTTACAGGTAAAAATCGATCCAGCCAATTGAATAAAAATAAAATATAAATTTATTCACAACCGATATACAGTCCCGACAGCCAACAGTCAAGGACAGCACCAACCCCAGGATGGAAGCTGGGTGAACACAGATCTGTCTTCTATCGCACCCAATCCCCCCTGTTCACCAATGCCGCTTGGCAGAGTCCGTTCTTATACTCTTTTTCTAGCCTCCAGCAGAGTCCCTTTGTCTTTCCTCAGGGTTCTTCATATTCATGATGCCTCTATTCTCCGTCCTGTGCTGGACAAAACCTTGTCCGGGAACTGATGTGTATCCACTCTTCGGTTACCGGAATCCCGTATGCAGATGTATGTCCTTGATGGTCCCCCCTGTCTAAGATGAACATCTCCATTGGCCATCATCGCTGGGCCTCCTCCTGTTCACACCAGTGAGAACGACAATCTCCTGTGCCGGCTGGGTTCACTTCCTATGTTAATGACACTCCTCCTACCCGACTGCCAGCTGCGGTTTCCTCACCCTGTGAAGCAATCCCCTCTTCCCCTGCTAGTGTGATTTCAAGGTTTGATATTTTAATCTATATATATATATACATATATTTTTTCACCACGAATTACCGTAGTATATATAACAGGTACCAAGCTGAAAGTTCTCCAGTGCTCCCCAGCAGTCCAGTTATCCACAGGAGGGCCATGAGCAGCTCCAGATGCTCCAAGGGATTCTAACAGATGAATTTCTGTCCCTCAGGAAGGCAGGGCTGGGTCTGAAGTAAAGGGTCTGACCCTGCACCCACCTTTACAGGGCAGCAGTTATCCCACACTTTGTGGAAGGCACATAACATGTGCCACTCTTAAATCAGCACTGGCTTAGTCAGTCTTATAAAGCTCTTAAAAAAAAAAAAAAAAACAACCAAAAAAAAACCCAAAAAACAAAAAAGCAGACTGGGCAAATAATTATTTGTATTTTATTGGTTGGAGTGGTTTTGGCTTTTTTTTTCTTGGTTCTTTGCTTTGGTGCTCAGAGATCATGGAGGAAGAGGCAGATTTTCTGTTCAACTTGCCTGTCAGTATGCAGGGGGCATGAAAAGAAGATCAGTTTTTCAACAGCTGGTTAAGAAGCTCTAAAAGCAGTTGTGCTGTCCCTAATCAGGGGGTGGGGGCACTGCTAACAGCCTGGATTGTCCTCACCCGTGTTCCCCTCCTTACCAAAGTGCTGTGTAGATCCAGAGCCTTGTGCCTTGGCCCAATGGTGCAAAAATCCTCCCAGCATTGCTGTTTGCAAAAATTGGTTCTCATTAAGATGAAAAGCTGTATGGGTGGCCTGCAGCTAATGTTTTTTTGTTGCCTGGACACCAGGCAGTGCTCACGTCTAAATGACTGACCAGCCCCAAGCTGCTCTTAAGACTGATTTGATCAAAGGCACTGAAGCTCTGTTGAGTGCAAATTCTCCAGGAAAACAAGCACAGGAACTTGGATAATGTTGGTGACAAAAGCAGAGTGCAGAATTGAACCTCTGAGGACACCTCACTGCTGCCTCCCCCCACCCTTTTATTTTAAATTCATTTCATATTCTGAGTGTGAGCTCTTGCATGAAATGGCTTTTCAGCAAGGAACTGCTGGGCCTCCTGGCTGTGTCCCTTTGTGCTCCCAGTGCTTCTTGAACAAAATGGGCAGGAGATTGTTCTCCTTTTTATTGCCTTTATTAAAAAGAATCAGCTCAGGTGGGGAGAAATCGACGGGTTGCGCCCACGCCCCCAGAGCTCCCAGGAGTGACACGGAGGAGGAGGATGATGCAGCTGTGTCCGCTGGTCTGCAGGCAGAGCTGGGGATTCCGTCCTCACCAGAGATTAGGAGATTCCGCCTTTTTGGTCCAACACCTCGGGTCCTCTCTCTAGTCAACATCCTTTCAGGTTAGGGTGAGAAGCAAAAAGGATCCAAGCAGGCACTGGACTACGCTCCCATCCTTAGACATCACCTAGGCCCCCTAGTTCTATGTTGGCTCCTTGTTTTTAGGGGTTTTCCTGGAAAACTGCAAAATTTGGTGCAATGCATTTCTCATCTGCATACCAGCTCTGATGCCACTCCCATTCTCCTGGTACCTGCAGGGTCCCTGTGTCACTCCCTGGCAAGCCTCAGGGGGACAATGGTTAATCACCAACCATTAACAGGTAATTGAAGAAGAACTCTTAACAATGAAGCTAAATTAACAGCAACTGGTCCAACTTGTTTTAACTCTGCAACCTTAAAAATAATAGATAACTTTTTATTCAAAACAGTCCCCCCTCTTTTTCTTTGATCAGGCTTAAGCTTAAGCTTGCATCAACTTACAGTTTTTGCCTCATTAACATAGAATTTCTTATATTTTTGTATTGATTATAAATTTCCTGAGCACTCTGGTGATCATATTTACCCAACTTCATTACCCTTTTTGGTTTTTCAGGTTAATCTCTTTAGAGATCCTTAGGTTATTCTGTACAGCAGATGTCATTATTTTAATTAAACAGGGGAATAAGAACAAACTAACAAGTGTACACACTGTGAAGGTTGTAGTTTTCTAACTTTTTTTGAAAGTCCATAGATTATCCCACCAACTGGAATCAAGTACAGGATTCCTTTTTTGATTTCTTATTATCTCTAATATTGCTTGTAGCTTCATAATTTGGTTTAATATATGCCCCTTTTTCAATTTGTTTTTCCTTAAATCATCGTATATAGGGACTCTTGTACTTGATCCAGATTCTTTGGGTAATAGAAAGAAAGCTTGTTTTATAATTCTAATGATGCAACTGCCAGACCAGTCTCTTGGCAATTTAGTGGATGTTGTGGTACCATTGACCCAAAACAGGTGTTTAGGGGTTTCCCGAAATATATTAGGTTTTGTCGTGCCCTCCCAATATTTAGAAATATCTTTTCCTTTGACCAGATTTACCAGGCTTGCTTTAGTAGTATCACGTTCAAAGCACCACCAGGCTTCTCCTACAGGGTACTCTCTCAGGAGTGGCTGCCTAAATGTGGCAGTGTTCTGGGCTGTGCAATATATTTTCTCATTCTCTTGATAAAGGATCAATTGGGAGAGGTTAACACAATTATAGTTTAAATTGGTGTGGACTCTCAGCAAGGAACTTACTTCTTTCTCATAGAGAGGTTGGTAGCGCTCACTGCACGGCTCTCTTGGGCTCCCCAGAGCACCACCAGCAGTCAGAGCCATCACTACTACCCTTCCCAAGAGTCCGGTATGGGTCATCTTGCACAGCCTGCCCACCTGGCCTTGCCTCCTGAGGATTTTACTGAGAAGAAGTTTCCAAGCTCTTTAGAGTCTCTTGCTCTTCTGGTTAAACCTCTCTTGATCTGTCTCTGCTAATTTGGTCTCTCCTAGGGGAGCACTCTGCAGAAGATTAACCTGGAGTCTTTGGTACTAAGTTGGGAGGACTTTACCAGAATTACTTATTAACAGTTTTTAACTTTTACAAATTTCTTGAAACACTTTAAGACATGTTATGATTCTAAACTTTTGTCTTATACAGTTCATCAGTCTTTTTGGTTCTTCTTTTTGAGTGTCAACTTTAAGTCATTTGGTCCTTTTATCATAGTATATTCAGCTGAATTAGCTCCTGATGTGGTTGAATCTTGTCCTGAGTTAGGGTGTGAGGGTGGTGTGGAATCTGGTCCAATACCAGAGGGAGACACTGACAAATCTTGTCCAATGCCCGGGGGTGGGACTGGTCCTTTAATTCTCGTGATGTGGGTCTAACCTTTTTCTCTGCTCCGCACAGCAGAATTAGCGATGACAAGTGCCTGAAAGGGACCTTCAAATTTAGGCATTAATGGTCTACTATTCCAGGATTTTATCAAAACCCAGTCTCCTGGGTTGATGTCGTGTGCTTTTGTGTCAAGAGGGGAGGTTTGGGGGAGGTATCCTTTTTTTCTAAGTCTTTCTAGGGTTCTTCCAATGACTTCTAAATATTTTCTGGTAACTTCTTCTCCTTCCAAATTGTCTTCTGTGCTATAGGGTGTTAACAAGAATGGCAGTCCAAACATCATTTCATAGGGTGAAATCTTTATATCAGATCGGGGTCTTGTTCTGATGCGCAACAGCGCTAGGGGCAAACACTTTAGCCAATTCATTTTTGTTTCTTTGATTAATTTGGTCAATACATTTTTGAGAGTTTTGTTCATCCGTTCTACCCTCCCAGAACTCTGGGGGTGCCACGGAGTATGTAATCTCCATTTTATTCTTAAGGCTTCAATTACATTTTGCAATGTTTGGGCCACAAAGTGTGGACCTCGGTCTGAGTCTATGGTATTCACCATTCTGTATCTGGGGATAATGTTTTCCAAGATTACCCTTGCTATGACTTGGGCTGTTTCCCTTTTGGTTGGGAAGGCTTCTACCCAGTGAGTGAGATGATCCACTATAACTAGTAGATGTTTGTATCCTTGTTCTGGGGGCATCTCAGTAAAATTTATTTGTATGCTTTGGAAAGGTCTTTGAGTTAGTTCCTTCCCTCCAGGTGTTACTTTTCTCATGACTTTCTGATTTACTTTTTGGCAAATTAAACACCCTTTTGTGATTGCTTTTGCTAGGTCACATACACCTATGCACAGGTTATTTCTTAGGAAATGATCACATAGTCCTTGGACTCCCCAGTGGGTTAATTTATTTAGTTCTGTTAGCACTGTCCCGGCAAGTGCTTTGTTTAAAAACACCTGTCCGTCTGATGTTAACTACTCCCCTCGTTGCCTTTGGTGTAACTTTAAATCTTTTATAGCCTTTAATTCTTTTTCACTAAATATGGGTTTTTCTCTTTCCTCCTCCTCGGGTGTGGTTACTGTTTTAAAAACTTTTACTGGATCCCCTGGTTCTAAAGCTGCTTCCTTTGCTATCTGATCAGCCAATCGGTTTCCTTTAACTTCAAGGCTGTGTCCTTTTTGGTGCCCTTTTATATGGACTACTGCTATTTCTGTTGGTTTCTGTAGAGGTTCCAATACAGACTTGACTAGATTCTCATGAGCTAAGCTTTTTCCCCTTGAGCTTAGATATCTACGCTCCTCCCATATTTTCCCAAATGTGTGTAATATCCTAAATGCATATTGGGAATTTGTAGAAATGGTTCCCCGGTCTCCCTCCAATAAGTCTAATCTTCTTTTCAGGGCATATATTTCACAACTTTGGGCTGACCAGGTTTGGGGTAGTTTTCCTTTTTCATCAATTTGTAAAGTTTTTCCGTCTATGATGGCATAACCTGAAGCTCTTTTTCCACCTACTACCCTTGAAGAGCCATCTATAAACAAAATTCTTCCAGTTGTTAGAGGTTGATCTTCTAAATCCTCTCTTTCTTTGGTTTGGAGACGGATCAATTCAAGGCATTCATGTTCTAGACTCTCTATAGTCTCTCCCATAAGGAATTGTGTTGGATTGAGGGCGTTTGATGTGATGAATTCTAAATGATCTGTGTTCATTAGTATTATTTCATATTTTAATATTCTTGCATTGGTTAGCCACTGTTGAGCTCTTTGGCTCAGCACTGTTTTAAGATCGTGAGGGGTATGTACTTTAATTTTTCCTTGTAAAGTCAATTTTTGGGTCTCTTCTATCAGAATAGCAGTTGCTGCTACTGCTTGTATACAAACTGGCCAGCCTCTAGCCACTGGGTCTAACAATTTGGAGATATAAGCTACAGGTTTTCTGCAGCCTCCCCACTCTTGAGTTAGTACACCGTAGGCTAGACTTCCTTCAGCACTTACAGAAAGATCAAAGCTCTTCTTGAGGTCAGGTAAGCTTAGGAGTGGAGCAGAAGACAACTTCTCTTTTAGGTTCTCTAGTTGTTGATCGTCTTCTGCTGTTCAAATTATGGGATCTGGGGCTACCAGCTTATCATATAAAAATTTCACATTTTGTGTGTATTGATCCAACCATAACTTGCAGTATCCAAACAGGCCTAGAAGCTTTCTCACATCTCTTTTTGTTTGTGGAGCTGGGAGAGATAGGATGCCTGAAATTCTGTCAGGACTCAATTTCTTATATCCCTCTCCTATTATGTGCCCCAGGTATGTTATTTCTGATTGTACGAACTGTAGCTTCTCTTGGGAAACTTTTAATCTTTTCTCTCCCAGAAAATTCAAAAGTTTAATGCTAGTTGTTCTGACCTGATCTTTTCCTTTCCCTGATACCATCAGGTCATCAACATACTGCAGGATTTGTACTTCTTTTTCAGGAACAAAACTGTTCTAACAAACCCTCTAGGGCTTGTCCAAAGAGATGGGGTGATTCAGTAAACCCTTGCGGTAATTGGGTCCATCTTAGCTGTTGTTTTCTTTTTGTACTTGGGTCTTCCCATTCAAAGGCAAACCAATCTCTACATTCTACTGCCAGAGGACACGCCCAGAAAGCATCCTTCAAATCTATAATAGTGAACCAAGCATGTTCTCTTGGAATTCAGCTTAGAAGATTATACGGGTTGGGCACAAGCGGATGTCTAGCAATGGTCTTTTTGTTTACCTCTCTTAGGTCTTGTACCAGCCTGCATTTCCCTTCAGCTTTCTTAACTGCCAGTACAGGGGTATTGTGCGGTGACATACAGGGTTCCAAAATTCCCTCTTGCAGCAATTGTTCAATAACTATGGCCAGCCCCCTCTTTCCTTCCAGGGAAATTGGTACTGTTTGACCCGTATGGGTGAAGTATCATCTTGCATTTTTATTGTTATCGGAGGAATGTCCCGCTTTCCTCCTTCAGCCCACACCTCTGGGCTTATTTCAGCAACATCACCTTGGGATAACTTCATTATTTGTACCACCATCTTCCCTTCTCTCAGGACTATTCCTACTCCCAAATGAACTTGTAGATCTCTACCTAACAAACTTTTTTCTAGTTTAGGCAGGTAGATCAAATTTGCTTCACACTGCCTTGAGTTTCCGATTATTTTTACATTCTCAATCACTGAGGCTCTAAATGGTTTCCCTTCAGCCCCTAATACTTCACAAAATTTTCTACCGATTACCATACCTTCTGGTATTTTGTTGAGACAGGACTTATCTGCTCCTGTATCAACCAAAAATTCAAATTCCTAATTTTGGGTTCCCACTTCAAAGTTTACCAAGGGCTCCTCTAGGTGTTGCATTGGGTCCCCTAAAGTATAGAGCCCTTGACACCCCTAATCGTCACCTCTAAGCATTTTCTCTAAGGCTTCTTGTTCTTTGGCTATTGCTTTATCAAGGGTCAGCTTTTTACAAAACCTTCTAATGTGCCCAGTCTGCCCACAGTAACAGCAACGCCTTTCACTTGAAGGGACTTGAGGCCTCTCCGTTCCTCTTGTACCTGATGGTACTGGCCTATCCTTATCTGCTCCTGATGCTGGATTCCTCTACTCTTTTGTGGTCTTGGACTGTAGGAAAGAATTGTTTGCTCCAACACTTTCTCTAGCTATAGAGACCATGATCCTAGCTTTGGCCTTTGCTTTTTCTTCTTCCCTCATTAAATACACTTTCAATGCTTCCTTCAATAACTCATTAATGTCTTTTTCTTGCCAATCTTAATTCTTTTCCAGTTTTCTCCGTATATCAGGCCAAGATTTAGTAACAAACTGGACCTTTAATAGCACTTCACCCTCGTTGGTGTCTGGGTCTGTTCTAGAATACAATTGAAAGTTCCGCTTTAGGCGATTAAGCCAAGTAGCAGGAGTTTCAGCCTTCTCTTGTGCGCCCGCGAATGCCAATTTTGTATTAGTTCCTTTGGGAACTGATTCTCTGATCCTTCTAATGATCAGAGACCTGTACTCCATCATGGCTTTCCTCCCTTCCTCCTGATTAGGGTTCCAATTGGGATCCACTAGTGGCAATTTGTCTTCACCTGATGGCACTTGGGGTCCTGGACGATTACCTTTTTCCCAAATTCTTATGCTAGCAGCTCTAATCATTTGGGACTCTTCTGGGGAAAATAATATATTTAGAATAGAATTCATCTCCCCCCAAGTGTAGATATTTGGACCTAAGAACTGATCCACTTGGTTAGCAATGCCCACGGGGTCTTCAACTAAATTCCCTAACTCCTTCTTGAATCCTCTCACCTCAGAGGCAGTTTGAGGAGCGTTTACAAAAGCAACACTTCTTGCTACTGCTTCCATAGGAACTACTCTAAGAGGAAAAAGTCTCTCTACTTTGGAGGTCTTGGATCGGGTACCGCAGTATGGCCCATCTTCAGACACAAAATTACTCATTTGAGGGGTATTAGCACTAGCTTGGACCTGCTGTAGGTCAGCGGCTGTACCTGGTGATAAGAGGTTACTAGGTAAGGAAGCATTTGTGTCCCAGTTAGGAGGAGTTGGAGGGACAGCAGTAGGAGGGGGAGAAGAGCTTGAGTGCATGTTAGGTGGAGCTGCAGAAGGGGTGGAGCATGCAGCAGGTGGAGTAGGTATCAGTGGTGGTGCAGAAGCAGCTAAAGGAGTCGAAGGGGGTGGTGAGGGAATGGCCCCCATGGCTGCTGGGGGAAGAGCCGGATCTGCTATTTGAGGTGCTCGAAGGAGAGGATTATAAGGTGGAGGGGCATCAGGAGGCAAGTAGTCTAGGGGGTCCCACCTTTTGGCAATCTCTTTAACTTCAGCATCCCCTCTTTCATTCCCCTCTTTCTTCCTCTGCACTTTACAAATTCGCACTCCTTCATCCTTGATGGTATTCAACCAACAAGCTACATAGAACAATTGCTCAGGATCGGTATCCTCTCGAGATGTCAGATACTGACTCAGTTGTTGACACATCCACTTGTCTTTTGTCCCACACCACAGCCATCCTCATTGTACATCTAATTCTGGCCACACTTCTAGACAATAGTGAATCATCTTAACTTTATCTAATCCTTCTGTGGCTTCTATAGAGTCCCATCTCTCTAATCGTTCACCTAGGGGACTGTGGGGAGGTATAGTCCTCAGTCTCTGGCCACTTTTCTTACTATTGCACCCTCTCATTTTTTCAGCCTCAAAAAAAATCACAAAGATGATTTTATCTTAAAGGAAATATATCTTACTTAAGAAGTCCCGACCTCCTCTGCCAAAACTCCAATTTCTCTGACCCTTTTCGTCAGGACTTTGTTGAGGCCTTGGTCTCGCACGCCCTGACTCAACAAACAAACAAAAGAACCAAAAAAATTCCTCGAGACCCTGGCTTCTGAGGCTGTATGCCTGACCTCCTTCATCAGGACTTTGTTTGCCTGCAGGACTTTTAGACTTGCCCAAATTCTTCTTGGGACTTCTGAGTTTGCCTAACCTCTCTTGTCAGGACTTAAAACAAAAGTATTGCCTGATTTTCAGTTTGCCTGACCTTCCCCTGTCAGGACTTATGCTTCAGGGCTTGAAAAAACTCAAGATAGGCTTCCTCTGCCAGAACTTGTGCCTGACCTCTGTCATCAGGACTTAAAAACAAAACTGCCTGATTTTCTAAATCACCTAACTTCCTTCGTTAGGACCTCTATCAGGGCTTTTGGGGTACGTGCCACTCACACAACTATTTCCTCTGCATGCCCGGAGGGGAGTCCTCTTTACCCCTTTGGAGGCGCCTCAATCACCAATTCCACTCGCTTCCCCCTGTTCCCGGCCGGCCCCCTCGCGGGGGTGCGGAACCGCGGTACTGAGGGGTCCTCGCTTGCTTCGAGGGGCCGAGCTGCCGGCCCTCGTCTCACTCACACACACTCGCTCGCCTCCCTCTCTTGCCGCCGGATACTCTCACCAGTCCGGCGCTGCTCCCTGTCACTGTCCCAAGCCAATCTTCTCTGGTCCTGATATCCAGCTGTCCTGCAGGTCCAGGGTGGGCGGCCGTCCCAGTCCTGGTGTCCTCTTCAGGTGTGGCTATCCCGGACGAGCCGCCAAGCTGAAATGAATGGGGCAGGAGAACTTTCTCCTTTTTATTGCCTTTATTAAAAAGAATCAGCTCAGGTGGGGAGAAATCGACGGGTTGCGCCCATGCCGCCGGAGCTCCCAGGAGTGGCACGGAGGAGGAGGATGATGCAGCTGTGTCCGCTGGTCTGCAGGCAGAGCTGGGGATTCCGTCCTCACCAGAGATTAGGAGATTCCGCCTTTTCAGTCCAACACCTCGGGTCCTCTCTCTAGTCAACATACTTTGAGGTTAGGGTGAGAAACAAAAAGGATCCAAGCAGGCACTGGACTACGCTCCCATCCTTAGACATCACCCAGGTCCCCTAGTTCTATGTTGCCTCCTTGTTTTTAGGGGTTTTTCTGGAAAACTGCAAAATTTGGTGCAATGCATTGCTCATCTGCCTACTAGCTCTGATGCCACTGCCATTCTCCTGGTACCTGCAGGGTCCCTGTGTCACTCCCTGGTAAGCATCAAGGGGACTGTGGTTAATCACCAACCATTAACAGGTAATTGAAGAAGAACTCTTAACAATGAAGCCAACTTAACAGCAACTGGTCCAACTTGTTTTAACTCTGCAACCTTAAAAAAAATAGATAACTTTTTATTCATAACACTTTTGGTCTGGTTTGGCTGGGAAACTTGTCCATCCTGCCTCTGTGGCTGCTCCCTGTCGTTCTAATGCACAGCCCTTCCCCGCTGCTTGGCATTTAAATACTCTGATTACTTTATTGGGTAACTTGCATCTTGCACTCCATGACATTAAATTGTGTTTACTCAGACTCTGCGTTATCCTGAGTTTCTGGAACACATTTCTAAGCCTTCCAGCTGTAGCCCAAGGGAAACTATTTCTGCCTTACATCACAAAATTGGCAGATTTTTTGCAAAGACAGCCCGTTACAAAGGACTTGCTGTGTGCATTAACATCTGAGGGGCTGCTTTCAAAGACAGGCAAAAAACCCATGAACAAACAGCAAACCAACCAAACAACATATTTTTAAAAATTACTTTATTTTTACCTCTTATTTTTAATCTTTTCCAAGCTGGCCTCCTTTTCCGCTGCAGTGTTTTTCTTTGGACAGAAAAGCCCCCTTGCCAGGTGATGCGACTTCACAAGGAAAACAGAACTCACACACAATGCATATATGAAACCTAAACGTGGAGATTCCCATTATCACAATCATCATCAATGATTTTCAGTGTATTTTGATGTCAGATTGTTTCCAGAAGGGTGAGAACAGTATCTCAGATCTCCTGGCTAGTTTGGTGTCATACCCACTTATTATGTCTCCTTTCTTATTATCTTTCCTTTCTGCAGTTCTGTAGTTGCTCTGCCCATTTGTTGCTCTTGGATCACTGCCTCCTTCACCTGATTTTTACCTTTTTCTGGATTTGTGGGGATTTTTCTGTTGGTTTTGGTTTTTCTTGGTGGTTGTTTTGTTTGCCTGATTTATTTGGCCAGTTTTGCTTTTGTTTTGTGGGTTTTTTTTGTTTTTTTAATTTACTTAACAGCGGAATCATCTTGTGATTTCTGTTGTGAAGTTCCGATACACAGGTGTAGCACATAAATGCTGTTTATGTTTTTACAGTCATCTCAGACACAGACCGGCAAGATCCTTGACTTTGAGAACTGAGTGCTCTCAGACAGCAAATTGTGCATGAATAGGAAACTTGTAGCTCCTGTCTCCATTATACACAGCAAAATGTAAAGTGGTTGGAATGATACCCATTCTAGCCTTTATTTTGCCTTCTTTTGCTGCCATGCATCAAATTGTGTCAGATTCATCAATGACCTGGGTTCTTCCAGGATGGGGTGTGCAAGAATGATCCCTCAGCTCGTGTGTGGACCTGGTGTGAACCAGGCTAGAGACGTGACTGTCATCCATAGCCAGCCCCTGTCTGCCAAGAGAACAGGGAGCTGCAGCTCTGAGGAACTCAGGGGTTGGGCAGCAAACAGCCCAAATGCCTAGTTTATATCAGTTACTGGTCAGGAGGATTTACTGTGGAGAGATTTTTATTTTCCTGCTTACAGCTGGAATAAAAGAACCCTGGCAGTTTGCTTTAGCTGTGAAGAGACTCTCTTCAACAGGTTCCAGCTCTGCTGCTTGTTTCAATTAAAAGCAGAGCCAAACTCTTCTGTTGGTCACATCAACATAAGTTTCAGGAGTCTGTGAAAGACATAAGAGTGTCAAAATTATTTCATTTTCTAGTACTTACAGTCTTCTAATTAAGTCATGAGGTAATTATGCCATCATTCACTATATCAAATAACTGGAAAAACACTGGAAAAGAAGGGGTTTTTACACTAAGTTTAGAAAAAGTAAATTAATTTCATAAAGAAAACCATGTAGTAAAAATAGAGTAATTTAAATTCCTCAAATTCCTTTGATGATGGAGCCCTGAACCCCAATCATGTGCAGTGCAGCCTTGTTGTGGTGTGTTTTTTGTTTTATTAGCTTGTTTACTGTTTGATTTGTAATTTTGTAGTTTCCTTATGCCTTATGCTGTTCCTTTTGTCCCTGCCCTTTTCCCAGAATTTTCGTCACTTTTTCTTTTATTAGATGCCAGTTTCTCCCTGAGCCTGCCTCCCCTCCAGAATCTTCCCTGTCAGTTTTGCATTTCTTCAAACTTTATCAGTTCACTGAAACCATTTTTCTCCCTTGAAATTCATTATTTGTTTATACATTTTATTCCCTGTTTTGTTTTTCACTCCCAATTCTCCTGATTTGTTAAAGATGGTATCCTCCCCTGAGACCTGCACCTGTATATAAGTCACTGTGTGCTCCCAGTTCGGGGTCCAGGGACGATGAAGAGGGGAAGTATTACCATCAAATAAATTTACCCCAGGACCTGTGTGCTGCTTTTCGTTTCATGCTGCGCCGACACTGGTAGTTGGGACTTAGGGGAGCACGGGGCAGGGGGATTGTCACTCCGCTGTCACCATCCAGCCACGGCCGAGCAACACAGCCTCAGCTCTCCCTTTGAGGCCAGAGAACTGCCAAGGCTCAGGGCTGGGATGAGCCTTCGCCCGAAACCTGCTCCAAGACTGATTGGGAATCAATCCAGAGCAGGGCTCACACAAAGAGCAAAGTCTCAAGGCCAAAGCCAAACCTTCATCACGTTGGATTTGTTTTCACACTGATCTGGAGCAAATTTGCTTGACCTGCAATACCACTGTTACCATGAATCTTTACATGAGGTACTAAATAAGCACTGTCCTGTCCTGACCTGTCTTGAGCTGTGCTGCCAAAATACTGTGGAGAACTTGCTCTGCCTCTGCCCTGTGCCCCTGGGGCTGCTCTTGGCCAGGCAGCCTCAGTGGGAGCCAGCACTGGCTGCTGCCTCAGCGGGCCCCCAGGACAAGGCCCAGCAATTGAGAGGCCAATGGAAGCCCTGGGCAGCAGCAGAACCCTCAGCAGAGATATTTGGAGAACCAGGGACTGGCCACAACTCCACTGCAGCATGACTCCCAGTCAGGCTACCTATGCTAAGAGCAGAGTTATAAGAAAACTGTGGAGAAAAATCAACAACTTACTGTCTGTTCTCATACAGCTTGCGAATGCCAAAATAGCAGCCTATCAGCACAAGTGGCACAGTGAACAGTATCACCACCGTGCCTATCATGCAGGACCTGCGCGCATCCGGGGGGCAGACAATTCTTGGAGTATTCTGTGGATTCTGGGCATTTGTATCTGACTTGCCAAGCACTTCTGTGGGAGCAATTGGGAGAGTGAGCCGGTGCTGTGCTGCACTGCTGAGCTGGCAGCACGGTGGATACGGGCAGGACGTTCTCTGTGTCCCCCAGAGCTGGGGCCTGCAGGCACCTTGCCACCCCTTGGCACAGGCTGTGCCAGCCAACAAAGCCCAGCAGGCCGGGAGGAGAGCCCGGGGGCAGCGCAGCTGCTTGGGCAGTGGCCGCTGCCAGGGACACGGGCCAAAGCCATCCCTGAGCAGCCACTGCCAGCCCTGGCCCTCCCTGCCCCGTGACAGCTCCCCCAGCCCCAGGGGACAGGGTCAGACCCTGTCAGGAGGCATGGGAGCCTTGCATTCCCCCGCTGCCCTTTCCCCACCATGGCCACGCTGTGCAGCTGCTCCCAGGTTTTGGGACATGTCTCCCATGGAAGGGGCCCAGCAGGACTGCTGAGCCTGGCTGAGCCTGGCACAGCAATCACCTTCTGTGGCACTGTCTGGCATCTCCTGTCTTCGTGCATCGGTGGCTGGCACTGAGCCATTGCTTCCTCCAGGAAGTGCTGCCTTCTGTAAAGCTTTTTGGTCCATGTCTGGAGAAAGGAAAAAGGACAGCTGGATCTGGTGGAAGCATTCCCCATTGTGGAGGATGGCAGCTTCAGGAAGTATTACTTGTCTAAGACATGGATTATGATCAGGAAGCGGCCAAGGCTCTTGCGGCTGCCACACAGCCCTTCCTCCTCCAGACCGGTCCCCTTTCTAATCTGCTTGAAACTGGGAAATTGCAGGGCATCTCAGGGTGTGCATAGCCCTTAGTGCAGTTTGGGCTCCCTGTCAGCTGATGCCAAATGCCTTCCTGCAGAGGCTGGGCAGAAGCTGCAGCCAGGCCAGGCTGGGAAACAGCCCTGCAGGGCATGAAAGCAGCAGCAGCAGCAGCAGCGAGGCTGCCATGGATCCCTTCCCACTGTGCCGGGCACGGCGTGTCCAGATGTGCAGCCAGAGCCCCCGGCTGCTGAGTCCCAGGGGAAGCATGAGGGAAATGCACCCACCACGGCGTCTCTCCAGGTCACTCAGCATCTTGTCCATAAGTTTGGCTGCCTCCAGCAACTTGCTGTCTCCTGTGTCTTCATTCTTCCATGTAGGATGACCTTAACGGAAAACGATTCAATTTCTCCTTCAGGCCCGAGTGGCAGTGAGGGCACCTGGGTTCTTGGTGCCCTCCAAGGCACTCCCTCAGCTCTGCCTCCCACTCAGGAGCAGGGGCAGGGGGAGCACGTTCCTGCAGTGGCCCCACACTGGGATGGAAGGAGTCCCTTGCAGGGCAGTCAGGGCAGAAAGGACTCCCTGGAGCTGCCAGCAGCTCTAAACCCAGCCCCAGACAGGGCCAGGGCGTGGCAGTGGCAGCAGGAGCAGCTCAGGCTCCCTGGGGCCAGCAAAAGAGCTGGCTCAGCCCCGGGGCACAGTCCTGGGCCCGGCCCCTTCCCTCTCTGCTCTTCTCCCTGGCTGCACAGAGCACACGGAAGGACACACTGGCATTGCCCACGGGAGGAAGATGGACAGCTAAATGCTCCTTCCTCCCACTGACAGCAATCCTGTGGGATCACTCAAGGCTCCAGAAGGGAACAGGCCAAGGCTTCCTGAATCTTTCAGTCCTGAGATTATGTTAAGGGAAATGGCACATGCGTGATCTCTTGCCACATGGACATAGATTATTTTCTCTGGAAAGGCACACGGAGAACTTGCCTCCAGCAATCTCCAGCGGTTCCAAGCCACCATCCAATAGGGCATCCAGGTAATCCATGTCACCATCCCAATCTAGAGGGGAGCAAAGATCATACTCATTACCATAGTATGATGGGATCCCCCTCTCCCTTAGGGAACAGGGCCCTGCAAGGGGGTCCGGTAAGGCTCTGGGAGCCAGATGTCAGTGGACAAGGCCAAAGCTGCAGAGGAGCCTGGGGAGCTCTGGACTGGCTCCTGGTCACTCTCCACCCTCTTTGCAGGCCCTGTGCAACATCCCTGGAGTGATGGCTGGAGCCGCCCAGGCCCTGTGGGGGCTCTGTCCCTCCCACAGAGGAAACCCTCCCTAAAGCCCTGGCCAAAACCATCCCCAGCGCTTCCCAGGGAGCAGGGAGCGCTGTCCCGGGAAAGGGGAGCCAGGCTGCCGGCTCACCTGCTCGCCGTGCTTGCAGCGGATCAGCCTGGGCAGCCCTGGCAGGCAGGGCCACGGCCAGGAGGAGCAGGAGGAAGAGGCGCAGAGCAAGGGCCATGGTGCCTTGCCCTCTGCCAGTCCCACAGCTCTTGCTGCCACTGCTGTCCTGACACCGCTGTCCCAATGTCAGCACCGCTGCTGCCACCGCCGCTGCTGCCGCAACAGTTGTGCTCAGGGACTGACTGCTGGCTCCTTGTGCTGTTGTGCAACCGCGGGGCTCTGGCACCTCTGTGATCTCAGAGCCTGCTTGTGACCTCATGGCCAGGGTGGAGATGTTTGGAGAACTGAATCTGCCTTCTTTGGGAGGGAGCTCATCCTGTCCAGCTGCTCTGCCCAAGGGCTGTGACACAGTCCCAGCCCAGCTGATCTCACAAGCTGGGACATGAAGGGATGGAGAGCAGCTCTGCCAAGAAGGATTGGGGGTACTGCTAGAAGAGAGCCTGGACATGAGCCAGCCATGTGCATTGAAGGGAGAGTGCCCAGCAAATTGAAGGCAGTGATTCCCCACCTCTGCTCTGGTGAGTCCGTACCAGGAGCACTCTGGAAGAGGTTTTACAGTGACTTCTGTGAGCCATTGAGAGGTTTGATAAGAGGATCCATGTTTACAACTAAAATAATTTTCTACCAATGTTGTTGACATGGAAACCAAGAAAGAAAGAAGAATAAATAAGAGAAACCTGCAACTCCCTATTCCATTGAGCATTTTGCTTGTCTCTCGTCACCAATGAATAAAGTGTAAACATAAGAGCTTTGTAAGAATGCAGAAAAGGCATGTAGGCTAGAATAAAAACAGGGTTTGAAGCCTTCTGGAAATGGACTGTGTTGCTTTGTAGTGTCTCAGTCTCTAACACGACAGAGTACTGCATCCTGTCCCCAAGGCAGGATCAAGTTCATCAAGTCCAGAGGAGGGACAAAATGCTCTGAGGGCTGGAGCCCTTCTGCTTTGGAGACAGGAGCTGTCTCCTAGGAGAGCTGGCAGTGTTCAGCCTGGAAGAGAGAAGACTCCAGGGACACCTGATTGCTGCCTTTCAGTGCCTTCTGGGGTCTTGTAAAGAAATGGGACAGAATTTTTAGTAGAGCCTTTTGTGACCAGACCAAGGGGGAATGCTTTTAATCTAAATAACGGTTGATTCAGACTAAATGAAAGAAACCCATATTTTACACTATTGCTTTTGAAACCCTGGCAGAGGTTGCCTAGACAGGTGGACATCCATCCCTGCAGACATTCAAGCTCCTGCTCTGAGCAACCTGACCTAGTTCAAGGTGTCCCTGCTCATTGCAGGGCATTGGGACTAGATGGCCTTTAAATGTCCCTTCCAAGCCAAGCCATTCTGTGCTCCTGTGCACCATCAAAGCAGTGCTGCATTAGTGCTGGGCTGATTATGCTGGCACCTGTATTTTGGTACTTGTGCCATTTAGCAATTGGCCACGAGAGGATTGATGGGCTGGGTAGTGAAGTCTGCAAATAACACACAGTGTGCTCAAGGAGAAAAAGGAGAGGAACACGGCTTCCAGTTCAGGTAAATGCCAGCATTTTGCTGCCCATTCCTGGTTAGAGAAATAAAGGAATGTCCTGAAGATCCCTTCATGTGGGTGCATTATTGGCCGTATCAGTACTTGTGTTCTGTAAAACAGGTTAAGTTGTTACAGCTTCTTGCCCCATTTATCCCTGGATAAAACCCAAATACTGCATTGCTCCTTGTCTACTTTCTTCCAAGTCAGGGCAAATTTTGTTCATTACTGAGTGGGACATATTCATCTGTTCACAAGCAAATTCCTCTTGCCACTCTCACAACAGCAAGACTGCTTTGTTGATTTGCTCTAATCGGACTGTAATTAAGGCCTACCTCTCACTAGAATTAAAGCTGATGCATTGGGAGGCAAAGTGTTGAGTCATTTCTCCTGGAGTCTGACACTGTAGAGAGTTGTTCTGTAAGTAAATGACATCTGAAGACAGGTGTAGTCTACCATACTTCTGGCATACTAGAAGTGAGAAAAACCCTTTGAATCAGGATTTTATCCTTTCTTCCTCCACCTCCTCCTCCCAGGAATTTTAATCGCTGAGGTCTAAGCTCTTCAGCTGCCTCACAAACATTGTTTTAATTCAGACAGGCATCCATGCATTGAGCCACAAATCAGGACCATGGTGTGAACCTTGAAGCAATGTAGGTTTATAGCACTGAAAATAATAATCCAATACCCAGGTTAAGCCAAGCCTATTGGTTATTTCTCAAATAACTCTACCTATCCTCAGAGATGTTTCAAAAACGATCATTGTGAAGGCTAGGAGCGGGGAGAGAGAATGTTATCAAAATTAAAAATAGAGCTTTCTGAGCTCTTTATATTCCTATAAAAAGAGAGTCCAAACCGTTCATCTATGGAACATTAACTGAGAAGTGAACAAAAGACTGTCAAAATAATTGCTTGGGGAACAAAAAACGCATAAATAAATACAAGCTTAAATGTAGTGTTGCAGTGTTGGTCTGCCCCTGATTGCCTGTAGAATAATCACCTTTGGAAAACATAGAGAAGACCTCTCCCTGTTCCTTGTCCCTACCCTCAGTGCAGTCCTACCCCCAAGGCAGTCCACCTGTGCTGTAGAGCAGCTGTGCCCTGCAGCCACAGCCCAGATTCGACAGTTTTCTGGGGGCGGCCCAGTGCCACTGTGGGTGTGGGCAGCTAGTGGGGCTGAAGAAATGGGGCAACACAGCACTTCCCAAATCAGCTCTTCTGCTGCAATAAAGAGATGCAGCTGTGACCCAGTGTCCTGGTGGTAGCACAAGCAAAGCCCAACTGGCAAAAGCACTGGCTGAGCTCCATGCCCAGGAGCAGCCGTGGATGCCAGCTCTGGGCCCAGCTGTGCAGGAGGGTCCCTGTTTGCCACTGGCAACTGGGACCTCAGCCACCTCCTCTCTACACAGGTGCTCCTGTGCATATTCAGAAGACAAGCAGAAAAGCAGAGGCAATGAGAAGTTGACAGTTTATGCCAGGTCTTCGCTTCTGCCCCTATCTGCCCTGCTGTGGCTGCACCCCTGCAGGGGTGCAGGTCCCAAAACCCACCCCTCCACAACGAGACCCTCTGCCCCTGAGTCCCCTGGTCCTGTTCCCTGGCCAGGACTAAAGGTGGGCAGCCCTTGTCTGGCAGGGCAGGGCTTGTCCCACATTTTATGTTCAAATAAAGAGATGGAGTTGTCGCAACTATGTCCGAGTGGCAGCAGCAGCAAAGCCCACCAGGCACCAGCAGTGGCTGAGCTCCGTGCCCAGGAGCAGCCGTGGATGGCCACGGTGTGGGCAGGCAGGAGCCAGGCAGGGGCTGCTGTGCCCAGCAGCGGGGCCCCGAGGGGATGGGGGAGCCCATGCTGAGCATCCCTGGGCTGAGGGCACATTTCCTTCTGTGCCACCATCTGGGCCTGGACCCCGTCCAGGGGCATGCCCAGGAAAAGAGGGAAACCACCTAGAAAGTGCTTGCCTTGAGATCAATGGAATGAGGCTGGACTCTGAAGGAAGTCCTTCATAGCCTGAGGGGTGAGCTCAGAGCCCAGAGACAGAGACTGAGCCTGAGCCTGTGGCACCCGCAGATCTCTTATGAGCAGAGTGGCCATTTGCCCCCAAGCCTCATCTGTTCACCCAGGGCCACGTGGTGAGCACACACAGAAGATGGCTCAGCCCTGTTGCTGCTCCCTGAGTCTTATGTTTCGGTCCCTCTGAAGGCATGCAGGGGCTTTGGATCATCTCTGTGCTGTGCAAGAGGCTGGGGGCACCCAAAAATTGTGCAGGGAATTTACTGTATGTGGAAAGGTGTGCAGGGGCCGAGGGACACCTGTAAGTTGAGCAGGGGTCTGGGGTCTCTTGTGATGGCACACAGGGGGATTTTAGGATGGCTGAAGGTATAGCCTAAAGTGTGCAGCTCCCCTGATGGCCTGTGTTGCATTACTTTTGTAAGCTATGGCATCAAGTCCTCCACTTTTGAAATAGGGGTCAAAGGCCAGCACAGCGCACAGCACGGACTTGGTGGGAGCGGGGCAGGGCTGGGGCTGCCTGCAATAGTGGGAATGGCCAACGTGAGATGAATTTTGGACATGACATTGCTTTGGCATGTAGAACCATGAAATGTCTCACATGCCCAATATTGTCTAACTCACTTCTGGTGAAAAAGAGCTAGATTGCACATAGCTACCAGCAGGGACACACTCTCCTTGCTGGAAGGGCACCTCTTGAGATCCTTTGCCACAAAAACCTGCCCCGGCCATGAGGTCACAGCAGGCTCAGGGGTCACAGCAGGCTGAGGACACAGCAGGCTCTGAGGTCACAGAGGTGCCAGAGGTGCCAGAGCCCCGTGGTTGCACAGCAGCACAAGGAGCCAGCATCAGTCCCTGAGCACAACTGTTGCGGCAGCAGCGACGGTGGCAGCAGCGGTGCTGACATTGGGACAGCGGTGTCGGGACAGCGGTGGCAGCAAGAGCTGCGGGACTGGCGGAGGGCAAGGCAGCATGGCCCTTGCTCTGCGCCTCCTACTCCTGCTGCTCCTGGCCGTGGCCCTGCCTGCCAGGGCTGCCCAGGCTGCTCCGCTGCAAGCGCGGCGAGCAGGTGAGCCGGCAGCCTGGCTGCCCTTTCCCGGGACAGAGCTCCCTGCTCCCTGGGAAGTGCTGGGGATGGTTTTGCCCAGGGCTTTAGGGAGGGTTTCCTCTGTGGGAGGGACAGAGCCCCCACAGGGCCTGGGCGGCTCCAGCCATCACTCCAGGGATGTTGCACAGGGCCTGCAAAGAGGGTGGAGAGTGACCAGGAGCCAGTCCAGAGCTCCCCAGGCCCCTGTGCACCTCTGGCCTTGTCCATTGACATCTGGCTCCCACAGCCTTACCGGACCCCCTTGCCGTGCCCAGTTCCCTAAGGCAGAGGGGGATCCCAGCACACCATGGAAATGGGTCTGATCAGATTTTGCTCCCCTCTAGATGAGCATGCTAGGAAGGCTTCTCCAGCAGCTTGGCTCCATGAAGATTTCCAGCCTCTTAACCCTCCAGCAGGTATGTTGTCAATGTTCCTAAAAGAATAATCATGGACAGCCTGGTAGGCACCAGGTGACAGGAGCTTCTGTGGCTGTTGAGTTTCAGGTGTGTCTGCAGGAAAGACTTTTCAGGCTCCTTTCCTGGTTGCTGCACACAAGCCCCGCTCCCATGGCAGGGGTGAGTAGTGTGTGCCTGCTGACCCCACAGGCTGAGCCCTTGTTCTGTGGGATCCCTCCCGGGGAAAATGCAAATAATTCTCTTAAAGTCCTCCAAGAGGGAGGAACAAACCTATAGGAGACAGGAAGTCCCTGGAGGCATCCAAACACATAGGGTTTCGATAGGGTCCTGAGTGAGGTGGACAGGCAGCGTGGTGGGTGCATTTCCCTCAGCCTTCCCCTGGGACTCATCACCCGCGGGCTTTGGCTGCACATCTGGACACGCCGTGCCCGGCACAGCGGGAAGGGATCCATGGCAGCCTCGCTGCCCCGCTGCTGCTGCTGCTTTGACGCCCTGCAAGGCTGTTTCCCCGCCTGGCCTGGCTGCAGCTTCTGCCCAGCCTCTGCAGGAAGGCATTTGGCATCAGCTGACAGGGAGCCCAAACTGCACCATGGGCCATGCCCACCCTGAGATCCTTTGCCATTTCCCTTCACTGGGGAGCTCCGGAGGGGTGGTGGTTTGGAGGAGGGAGGGCCCTGGTCCCGCTCCAAAGCTTGGATGACTTCCTGAACCTTATTAATATCTTCAACTAGCATTGCCTCCTGAAGATGCTGCCTTCCCATTGGGGAAGAGCCCCACCTGATTCATCTGTCCCTTCTCCTTTATGCAGAGATGGAAGGAAAGCCTGTGCTGAATGCTGAGTTTCCCAGAGGAAGCAGTGGCTCATTGGCAGCCTCTGCTGCAGGAAGAGAGGCCATGCCAGGCACAGGCCCAGGAGGTAATTGCTGTGCCTCTGAGCCTGAGCCCTGCTGAGGCTTCAGCTGCCCTCTCTGCTGCTTGGCAATGCGGAAAGAGCCCGGAGAGGACCAGCACAGCCCAGGGGAATTATCCTGAGCAGGCTCAGGGGCACTCGGGTACTGAGCAGTCCTGCTGGGGTCCCTCTGGGGGGGACACGAACTGAAACTTGGGAGCCACTGCACAGGGTGTCCATGGTGGGGAAAGGGCCGAGGGGGAGAGCAAGGCTCCAGTGTGTCCTGAGAGGGCCTGGGTATGTCCACGTGGGCTGGGGAAGCTGTCGCCGCAGAAGGAGGGACAGAGGTTGGGAGGGACACTTGTGGCACTGCCTGCTGCAGTCTTCCCCAAGGATTTAGTGTGGATTTCCTTTGTGGGAGGGACAGAGCCCCCACGGGCCCTGGGCTACTCCTGCCGCCCCTCCAGGGATGTTGTACAGGGCCTGCAAAGAGGGTGGAGAGTGACCAGAGCCAGTCCAGAGCTCCCCAGGCCCCTGTGCACCTTTGGCCTTGTCCACTGACATCTGGCAGCCAAGGCCTTACCTGACCCCCTTGCAGTGCCCAGTTCCCTAAGGCAGAGGGGGATCCCAGCACACCATGGAAATGGGTCTGATCAGATCTGTGCTCCCCTCTAGATGAGCATGCTAGGAAGGCTTCTCCAGCAGCGTGGCTCCATGAAGATTTTCAGCCTCTTAAGCCTCCTGCTGGTATGTTGTCAATGTTCCTAAAAGAATAATCATGGACAGCCTTGTAGGCACGGGGTGACAGGAGTTTCTGTGGCTGTTGAGTTTCAGGTGTGTCTGCAAGAAAGACTTTTCAGGCTCCTTTCTTGGATGCTGCACACAAGCCCCGCTCCCATGGCAGGGGTGAGTAGTGTGTGCCTGCTGACCCCACAGGCTGAGCCCTTGTTCTGTGGGATCCCTCCCAGGGAAAATGCAAATAATTCTCTTAAAGTCCTCCAAGAGGGAGGAACAAACCTATAGGAGACAGGAAGTCCCTGGAGGCATCCAAACACATGGATAGGGTCCTGAGTGAGGTGGACAGGCAGCGTGGTGGGTGCATTTCCCTCCTGCTTCCCCTGGGACTCAGCAGCCAGGGGCTTTGGCTGCACATCTGGACACGCCGTGCCTGGCACAGCGGGAAGGGATCCATGGCAGCCTCGCTTCCCCGCTGCTGCTGCTGCTGCTTTGACGCCCTGCAAGGCTGTTTCCCAGCCTGGCCTGGCTGCAGCTTCTGCCCAGCCTCTGCAGGAAGGCATTTGGCATCAGCTGACAGGGAGCCCAAACTGCACCATGGGCCATGCCCACCCTGAGATCCCCTGCAATTTCCCAGTCTCTGAGCACATCTGGAGGGGCCGCTCTTTGGAGGAGGGAGGGCCCTGGAGCAGCCCCAGTAACCTGGTGACAAGCATTGCCTCCTGAAGATGCCACATTCCCACTGGGGAAGAGCCACACCTGATTCAGCTGTCCCTTTTCCTTTCTGCAGAGATGGAAAGAAAGCCTGTGCTGAAGGCAGCATTTCCCCGAGGAAGCAGTGGCTCCATGGCAGCCTCTGCTGCAGGAAGGGAGGCCATGCCAGGCACAGGCCCAGGAGGTAATTGCTGTGCCTCTGGGCCTGAGCCCTGCTGAGGCTTCAGCTGCCCTCTCTGCTGCTTGGCAGTGCAGGCACACAGCATTACCTGACCCCCTTGCAGTGCTCGGTTTCCTATACAAGGGGATCCCAGCACAGCATGGAACAGTTCCCATCTGTGCTCCTTTCTAGACTGGGAACGTGACTTCCATCATTTGTTAAAGCACACTTTAAGGATGTTGGAGCTTGGTGAAGGTAGGTTATCAGCAACCCATCGCTAACAGAATAATCATTGTCTAAGTGTAATCATTGTCCAGAGTAATATTCCTCTGTCACTTCCCTTAAGATCCTCCAAGGTTTGATGGATTCTGTAAGTCCTAGCCTCCAAATTTTTACTCTTGTACCCAACAATGATCCCACAGGATTGCTGTCAGTGGGAGGAAGGAGCATTTAGCTGTCCATCTTCCTCCCGTGGGCAATGCCAGTCTGTCCTTCCGTGTGCTCTGTGCAGCCAGGGCGAAGAGCAGAGAGGGAAGGGGCCGGGCCCAGGGCTGTGCCCCGGGGCTGAGCCTTTGGCAGCTGCTTTACTGACCCCAGGGAGCCTGAGCTGCTCCTGTTGCCACTGCCAAGCCCTGGCCCTGCCCGTGGCTGGGTTTAGAGCTGCTGGCAGCTCCAGGGAGTCCTTTCTGCCCCGACTGCCCCGCAAGGGACTCCTTCCATCCCAGTGTGGGGCCACTGCAGGAACGTGCTCCCCCTGCTCCTGCTCCTGAGTGGGAGGCAGAGCTGAGGGAGTGCCTTGGAGAGCACCAAGAATCCAGGTGCCCTCACTGCCACTCGGGCCTGAAGGAGAATCTTCAACAGTGTCACAGGAGCTCTTCAGTCCTGCCTTTCTTTGCAGATGAACCTGATGATGATCCTGATGATGAATATGAGCCTGTTGACGAAGACTATCCTGTGAATGGAGATGACTTGGATTCCCAACGCATACCCATTACTGAGCCTCTGGGCGATGCTGAGGGTAGGTCAAGGCCTTTCCCCTGGGAGAGCTGCCAGCGCAGATCCCAAAGCTGGGCCAGGGGGGCATTGCTGCAAGTACCAGCACAGAACCAGGCACGTGTGTGCCCTCTCCCTGCGCAATCCCCTCCCTGCTCCTGCGGCTCAGTGGTGCCCGTGCAGATCAGCAGAGATGGCAGAAGCTGTTTTGTTACAGGTGTGTCTGCAGGGAGGAATTTCCCAGGTCCTTTGGTGGATGTTGCACGCAAGCCCAGCTCCCATCACAGGGGTGAGTAGTTTGTTCCTGCTGACCCCACAGGCTGAGCCCTCGTTTTGTGGGATCCTTTCCTGGGAAACGGAAATATTTCTCTTAAGGTCCTCCAAGACGGAAGAAGAAACCTACAGGAGCTCGTACATCCCTGGAGGAATCCAAATATCTGGAAAAACTCCTGAGTGATGTGGACAGCCAGCGTGGTGGGTGCATTTCCCTCATGCTTCCCCTGGGACTCAGCAGCTGGGGGCATTGGCTGCACATGTGGACACGCCGTGCCCGGCACAGCGGGAAGGCATCCATGCACCACAGGCCATGCACACCCTAAGATCCCCTGCAATTTCCCAGTCTCTGGGCACATCTGGAGGGGCCGCTCTGTGCAGGAGGGAGGGCCATGGAGCAGCTCCAAAACCCTGGCCATTCTCCTTATCCATGTCTTTGACAACTGTTGCCTGGAGCAGAAGGGCACAGCACAGAGGAATTATGGCATGCAGGCTCAGGGGGTTTGGCCTGTGCCAAGGGGCAGCAAGGTGCCTGCAGGCCCCAGCTGTGGGGTAAACAGGGAGTGAGAACGTCCTGCCCGTATCCACCGTGCTGCCAGCTCAGCAGTGCAGCACAGCACGGGCTCACGCTCCCCATTGCTCCCACAGATGCAGACAGCACCTCAACACATTCTGACATCATCTGGAAAAGCATGAGAAGAGTTTTCTGCTGGGGAACACCTTGTTTGATTAAGTTGATGGCCATTGTGGCTGGTGCGGCACTTTGCCTGATGATGTGCTGTGCAGGAATCTGGTATTGCTGGAAGAGAAAATCGTGAGTGTTTTGCGATTCTCCACCTCAAACAGCTTCCTTTACAGGCTGCTCATAGTCAGGGAACATTCCCAGAGAGTCTGCAGTGGAGTTGTGGCCAGTCCATGATTTTCCAAATAACTCTGCTGAGGGTTCTGCTGCTGCCCAGTGCTTCCATTGGCCTCTCAATTGTTGGGCCGTGTCCTGGGGGCCCCGCTGGGGCTGCAGCCAGAGCTGGCTCCCACTGAGGCTGCCTGGCCAAGAGCAACCCCAGGGGCACGGGGCAGAGGCAGAGGGAGGTGGGGAGGAGAAAGAGCAGGGCCGAGATTGCCCTTGAAAGGCAGAGGTGCTGTGGGGCCCGCTCCTGGCCAGGGACCCTGCCCAGAGCCGTGCCCTGCTGGCCGGGGCCTTGAGGGGCAGCTGTCCACCTGGGCCCAGCTGTGCCAGCAGCTCCAGCCGTGCTGGGGAGCCTTGCCAGCTCTGGGCCCTGCTGTGCATGAGGCTCCCTGTGTGCCACTGGCAGCTGGGGCCTCAGCCACCTCCTCTCTTCACAGGTGCTCCTGTGTATCTCCAGAAGACCAGCCTAAAAACAGAGGCAATGACAACCTGACCGTTTATCCCAGGTCTTCACTTCCGCCCCTCTTTGACCTGCCGTGGCTGCATGAGCATCATGAGGCATCCCAAAACCCACCCCTCCTCAATGAGACCCTCTGCCCCTGAGCCCCCTGGTCCTGTTCCCTGGCCAGGACTGAAGGCGGGCAGCCCTTGTCTGCCAGGGCAGGGCTTGGCCCACATTTTATATTTAAATAAAGAAATAGAGTTTTCGCAGCTATGTTCGTGTGGTAGCACCAGCAAAGCCCACCCGACACCAGCACTGGCTGAGCTCCATGCCCAGGAGCAGCCGTGGATGGCCACGGTGTGGGCAGGCAGGAGCCAGGCAGGGGCTGCTGTGCCCAGCGGCGGGGCCCCGAGGGGATGGGGGAGCCCATGCTGAGCGTCCCTGGGCTGAGGGCACATTTCCTTCTGTGGGATCATCTGGGCCTGGACCTGAAGAGGCACACAGGGATATTTTGGGGTCGCTGCTGAGGGGTGCAGGGATCCCTCATGAGGCACAAAGGAGTATTGATGGCCTCTCCTAAGGTGTGCAGGGATCCCTCATGCGTTGGGGAGCAGGGTTAAATTTGAGAGGGTTTTTACTCTTCTCAGCAAAGCACAGGGACACTTGGCCGAGGTTTTGCCAAGCTGGGAGAAAGCCTCTTGCAAAGGCTTGGGCCCAGCCTGTGGGCACAGCGGGCGGGCGCAGCCCATCCCCTGGGCCAGTCCGGGCTGCTCAGGCCGGGCCGGGCCGGGCCAGGCTCGGGCCCCGGCAGGGAAGGGCCGCGGCCCTGGGCTCTGCTGAGGCTGCTGAGCTCCGGCCTGCCCTGTGCTGCAGCCCAACACATTGACAGCCATGGCCGTGCCCTGGGCCACCGCAGGCACCCGGGGCTACAGCTGAGGCCGCGCCTTCTCCCACTGAAGGGAGGCTGGCTCTGTTCCCTCGCAGGGCACAGCTTAGCTCCCAGCACCTTTGTGAACCTGCCTGCCGGGGAAGTGCTGGGGGGCAGAGTGTTCCAACCCTTCTCACTGGGAACTGTGTCTGGTGATGTAGGGATTTCAAATTTTTTTCCCTCTAAATTTGTGTCCTGGCAGAGGGTTAAGTTTGCTTGCTCTCAGTAGGGCGCTTTTCTTCTTGGCAATCAGTGGGGCTTCAATGCAGCCAGGGTTGAAGGAGGATCTCTGGCTGCTTGGGCCATGGTTGTGGGACACCTTGGCTTCATCCTTCCTTTGGCTGTGATTTGCACTGGTGCTTGTGCAGGCATTTTACAGTAACTGGCTTCAGTTTGTTCCTCTTGGTACCAAAAACCGAGAATAAACCTCTTTAACACCACTGTAGTATTAAGAGGCAGGCCTTACTTTCTTGACTTGCTGGATTGCACAGGCCATTGGCATCACAGGGCCTTCTTGGTGGGGTCTTCAGATACCCTGGTGGTCACTGAAGAAGGAAGCTGAATTTTCTGGGAAAAAGATAGTTTCCCATGTGTGGAAAAGAATAACCTGTCACTTCCCCCTCCCTTTCTATACAAAGTGATACAGGCAAGTGCATTCATCTATCTCTATCTGCCTTGTCAATCCATTTATCTATCTATCTATCTATCTATCTATCTATCTATCTATCTATCATCTATCTATCTTAATAATCTATTGTAGTGTTGCATTTTATTCAAATTGTATGCTCTGTCTCAAAAATGTACCTCTTGAAAATATATGGTTTATTCCAAGCTGTGTTCCTCCCCTGAAGTCCCATGAATCTACAATCCCATTTGCCCAAACCTTATTTCACACCTACACTGAATTTCCCTCTTAAGCTGTGCGAGGAAGACCAGATTCTCTCATGGCCCATCTCTCCCCTAGGCTCCCCCTCTCTCCCCCTCTCTTTCCCTTTCTCCCTTCTCCCTCTGAAACCATGTTACTCCCGGGGCTGGGTCCCCCAATAAACCCTCATCTAATCAGCATCCTCAGAAGCCGTGTGGAGTCTCCTTGCGTCCCTGCTGCTGCCAGCGAACTCACAGCCCAGGGGGCCCTCCGGGGACTCCCCGGGGAGCTCCCCTCAAAGGAGCTGCTACAATCTATGAAATATTTCTATGCATGATATTTTGTTTATTCGTAAATTATGACATATCTCTTGAGAGCTGGAAAAGAATACCATCCATCTTTGATATAGAAAAGCTTGGGTGTAGGAGCAGACATGATCTGTGATTTCCTTCTTGCTAGACATATGCTGGCTTGTTTAGATTGACTTTCAACTGAAATCCTACAAAGCTGGAAAATGACTGGTGGCCATCACTCTGATATCCTTAAAAGCCCTTTTCTCATTTTAATTTTTTTCATCTATGGTGGCTGGTAAATACCTTTCTTCCTTAAGCTATGTGCAGGCAATATTGGAGGTAGAAAATAACATAACACGGCATATTTTAGATACTTGAAAATTTTCTTGTGAAATTTTATGGCAGTATCTCCTGCCTCACAGCTAAAGCAGCAGGTCAGCTACTGAGCAGAACTTACTGCATAGCTGCAGCTCATGTTTCTACAGTGGAAGTGGCTTTTTGTTCTTCTGCATGGGTATGAAACACTACCAATTGAAAGGTTGATTACAGAGCAAAGAGCCTTGTTTAGTGTAGCCTGGACTTTGGGAAGGTGGTATCTGTTAGATGAATACCCAGCAAACGACCTAAGTTATTTTTTGTGACTACTCCCTCGTGATTTTGGCCTGGCTTCTTTAGGAGATTCTGTTTTCATTTAGAAATGACACAGTGGAGCCAGTGCTGCCTCAGGACAGGTGGAGCTGGGACAAATGGCTCATTGATTTTGATCTCAACAAAAAGCCACCTGAGCTCCTCATGACAGCAACCCCACGGACTGGAAATGGATCCACTAAAACTAACTCATCACAGAGCTTTTAACTTGAGGCTCTGACATATGTTGCTTGTTCAGTTCTGCCATGGAGGAAGGGAGTTTGTACACAAAGAGGTTTAGCAAGGAGATCCATGTACAATAAAAGTGCTTCTATTTCAGCAAATGAAGTATCTTAGGATGTAAAGCCTCATCCATACTCCAGTCTTATCCCTCCATTACCCAAATTCTTGGTCTTAATTCCTTAGTCAGTAGGAAAATATGACAGGGAAGTGTAGATCCTCCTTTCCTTCTTCAGCTGGACAGCTTGTAACCTCGTCTTCTCCCACAGACAGGAGCAGACAAACGGGAATCTTGTGATGAAACCATACTTGGGCAAGTTTGCCCTGTGTTTGTTTTTGCCCTGAAGTAACTGAGATTCACTGGAATATTTACAAGCCATAAATGATGGATTTATTGGGGTTGCTAGAATCTTTCATATTTTATGACTTTTCTGCTGCACAAGAGCCTGGCACTTGCAGAACTCTTACCCCATGCACTTCCCCAGTGCTTCTTGCAGAGAAGCTTTGGGAAGCACTCAGGAAAAGTGCCATGTTCATGTGTGGTTTGTGGAGCCCACAGGACAGGGAAATGTCTTTGCAGTGGGCACTGCCTTTTATTCCAAGGTGTAGAAGGATTCTTGGCTGAACAATGCCATGATATTCCCCTGTGGGAATTGGACAGCCCTGGTCTGCAGATTACAGAGTTACTCTGAAAACCATGTGTCGTCCTCAAACAGGAACAAGATAGACCATGTGCTGTCCTCAAATAGATACAACAAGGAAGAATGAGCATTGTGCCAGGATGAAACCAAATGCGCCAAGCACGTTGTGGGAGCTGCTAATTTGGCACACCTTAGCTAAAGATGCTTATAGTGTGACAACCAATCAGTAATTAAGATGTATGTGTGAATATAGCTACTTAACCAATCAGCATTAAGCATTAGTGGCAGGAGACAGTGTATAGAGGAGGATAACTATGTCAAAGTTGCTTAATAAAGGAGAACGACGTGTAGCCACATTGGCTGTGAGTGTCATTACTCAGCCGACTCTCCGTGGGACCCTCCTCACCAAGGAATTGTCATTGCTGTGGGCACTGGCTGTTATTCCAACACCTGTGTCATTTATTCTACTGGAATCCTTGTGAGAAAGGTTGTTCTTCGCCATTGAGATTTTTAGGTGACATTTTTGATCTCAAACAGCCCAAAGTTTTCCATCTCACAGGTTTCTGATGCTGGTTTTCCCTTTCCAGTCTGTTGTTAGCCAAGGAAGATGCTGCTTACATTCTGCAGGCCCCTATACCCTGGTACTATTATAGGTAAAAATCGATCCAGCCAATTGAATAAAAATAAAATATAAATTTATTCACAACCGATATGCAGCCACGACAGCCAACAATCAAGGACAGCACTGACCCCGGGATGGAAGCTGGGTGAACACAGATCCGCCTTCTATCGCACCCAATCCCCCCTGTTCACCAATGCCGCTTGGCAGAGTCCGTTCTTATACTCTTTTTCTAGCCCATGGCAGAGTCCCTTTGTCTTTCCTCAGGGTTCTTCACATTCATGATGCCTCTATTCTCCGTCCTGTGCTGGACAAAACCTTGTGCAGGAACTGATGTGTATCCACTCTTTGGTTACCGGAATCCCGTATGCAGATGTATGTCCTTGATGGTCCCCTCTGTCTAAGATGAACATCTCCATGGGCCATCATCGCTGGGCCTCCTCCTGTTCACACCAGTGAGAACGACAATCTCCTGTGCTGGCTGGGTTCACTTCCTATGTTAATGACACTCCTCCTACCCGACTGCCAGCTGCGGTTTCCTCACCCTGTGAAGCAATCCCCTCTTCCCTTGCTACTGTGATTTCAAGTTTTATATTTTATTCTTATATATATATATATACACATATATATATATAGTATGAGTATGAATTACCATTATATATATATCTATGTATCTATCTATCTAGCTATATATATATATATTCTATCAGCACAAATTACCATAATATATATAACAGGTACCAAGCTGAAAGTTCTCCAGTGCTCCACAGTAGTCCCGTTATCACAGGAGGGCCAAGAGCAGCTCCATAAGCTCCAAGGGATTCTAACAGATGAATTTCTATCCCTCAGGAAGGCAGGGCTGGGTCTGAAGTAAAGGGTCTGACTCTGCACCCACTTTGCATTGCAGCAGCTGTCCCACACTTTGTGGAAGGCACATAACATGTGCCACTCTTAAATCAGCACTGGCTTAGTCAGTCTTATAAGCCTCTTAAAAAAACCTAGCCTGAGCAAATAATATTTGCGTTTTAGTTGCTTGGGGTGTTTTTGGGTTTTTTTGTTGTTTTTTTTTTTTTTCCTTGGTTCTTTGCTTTGGTGCTCAGAGATCATGGAGGAAGAGGCAGATTTTCTGTTCAACTTGCCTGTCAGTATGCAAGGGGCAGGAAAAGAAGATCAGTGTTTCACCATCTGGTTAATGAGCTCTAAAAGCAATTGTGCTGTCCCTAATCAGGGGGTGGGGGCACTGCTAACAGCCTGGATTGCCCCCACCTGTGTTCCCCTCCTTACCAAAGTGCTGTGTAGATCCAGAGCCTTCTGTCTCAGCCTGATGGTGCAAAAATTCTCCCAATATCCATCCCTTTGCAAAAATAAAGGCTTTGTGCTCATTAAGATGAAAAGCTGTATGGGTAGCCTGCAGCTAATGTTGTTTTGTTGCCTGTACCCCAGTCAGTGCTTGTTATGATTAGAAACTTGTATTTTTTTTAAGTTTCAGAGTTAACAACAAGTCAGACCATCAGACCTCTTTAGTTTCACTGCCAAAGAAAAGCTCTTCAATTACCTGTTAATGGCCGGTGGTTAACCATTGTTCCCCTGATGCTGGCCGCTTGCCAGGGACGGACACAGGGACAGACCCTCCAAGTATGAAGAGAATAGGAGTGACATCAGAGCCAGTATGCAGATGAGAAATGCATTGCGCCCCAAATTTTTACAGTTTTACAGTTTTTAACAGGAAAAACCCCTAAAATTACGAGCCAACAAGTGACCTAAGTGACGTCTAAGGATAGGAGCATTGTCCTGGAACTGCTTGGATCCTTTTTGCTTCTCACCCTATCCTGAAAAGATGTTGATTAAAGAGAAGCCCCGGGGTGTTAGACAAAAAAGATAGGAATCTGCTAATCTCCCGTGAGGATGGAATCCCCAGCTCTGTCTGCAGACCAGTGGACAAAGCTGCATCACCCTCCTTCTCCGTGCCATGCCTGGGAGCAACGGCGGCGTGGGCGCAACCCGTCGATTTCTCCCCACCTGAGCTGATTCTTCTTAATAAAGGCATTAAAAAGGAGAAAGATCTCCTGTCCATTTATTTCAGTGCTCACATCTAAATGACTGACCAGCCCCAAGCTGCTCTTAAGACTGATTTGATCAAAGGCACTGAAGCTCTGTTGAGTGCAAATTCTTCAGGAAAACAAGCACAGGAACTTGGATAATGTTGCTGGAAAAAGCAGAGTGCAGAGTTGAACCTCTGAGGACACCTCCCTGCTGCCTCCCCCCACCCTTTTATTTTAAATTCATTTAATATTCTGAGTGTGAGCTCTTGCATGAAGTGGGTCCTCAGCAAGGAGCTGCTGGGCCTCCTGGCTGTGTCCCTTTGTGCTCTCAGTGCTTCTTGAAATAAATGGGGCAGGAGATCTTTCTCCTTTTTATTGCCTTTATTAAAAAGAATCAGCTCAGGTGGGGAGAAATCAAAAGGTCGCGCCCACGCCGCCGGTGCTCCCAGGCGTGGCACGGAGGAGGAGGATGATGCAGCTGTGTCCACTGGTCTGCAGGCAGAGCTGGGGATTCCGTCCTCACCAGAGATTAGGAGATTCCTATCTTTTTTGTCTAACACCCCGGGGCTTCTCTTTAATCAACATCTTTTCGGGTTAGGGTGAAAAACAAAAAGGATCCAAGCAGGCACTGGACTACGCTCCCATCCTTAGACATCACCTAGGTCCCCTAGTTCTATGTTGGCTCCTTGTTTTTAGGGGTTTTCCTGGAAAACTGCAAAATTTGGTGCAATGCATTTCTCATCTGCATACCAGCTCTGATGCCACTCCCATTCTCCTGGTACCTGCAGGGACCCTGTGTCACTCCCTGGCAAGCATCAGGGGGACAATGGTTAATCGCCAACCATTAACAGGTAATTGAAGAAGAACTCTTAACAATGAAGCTAACTGAACAGCAACTGGTCCAACTTGTTTTAACTCTGCAACCTTAAAACCATAGATAACTTTTTATTCATAACACTTCTGGTCTGCTTTGGCTGGGAAACTTGTCCATCCTGCCTCTATGGCTGCTCCCTGTCATTCCAATGCACAGCCCTTTCCCGCTGCTTGGCATTTACAGGCTCTGATTACTTCATTGGGTAACTTGCATCTTGCACTCCATGACATTAAATTGTGTTTACTCAGACTCTGCCCTATCCTGAGTTTCTGGAACACATTTCTAAGCCTTCCAGCTGTAGCCCAAGGGAAGCTGTTTCTGTCTTGCATAACAAAATTGGCAATTTTTTTGCAAAGACAGCCCGTTACAAAGGACTTGCTGTGTGCATTAACATCTGAGGGGCTGCTTTCAAAGACAGGCAAAAAACCCATGAACAAACAGCAAACCAACCAAACAACATATTATTAAAAATTACTTTATTTTTACCTCTTATTTTTAATCTTTTCCAAACTGGCCTCCTTTTCCACTGCAGTGTTTTTCTTTGGACAGAAAAGCCCCCTTGCCAGATGATGCGACTTCACAGGAAAACAAAACTCACACACAATGCATATATGAAAGCTAAACGTAGAGATTCCCATTATCACAATCACCATCATTGATTTTCAGTGTATTTTGATGTCAGATTGTTTCCAGAAGGGTGAGAACAGTATCTCAGATCCCCTGGCTAGTTTGGTGTCATACCCACTTATTATCTCTCCTTTCTTATTATCTTTCCTTTCTGCACTTCTGTAGTTGCTCTGCCCATTTGTTGCTCTTGGATCACTGCCTCCTTCACCTGATTTTTACCTTTTTCTAGATTTGTGGGGATTTTTCTGTTGGTTTTGGCTTTTTCTTGGTGGTTGTTTTGTTTACCTATTTTATTTGGTCACAGTTTTGCTATAGTTTTTTGTGGGTTTTTTTTAATCCACTCAACAGCAGAATCAGCTTGTGATTTCTATTATGAAGTTTTGATATACAGGTGTAGCACATAAAGGTTGTTTTTGTTTTTAAAGTCATCGCAGACACAGACCTGCAAGCTCCTGTGACTTTGAGAACTGAGTGCTCTCAGACAGCAAATTGTGTATGAATAGGATACTTGTAGTACCTATCTCCATTACACACAGCTGAATGTCAAGTGGTTGGAATTGTTATAGATAAAAATTGATCAAGCCAATTTAATAAGAATTAAAAAAGAGAAGAATGGAATGTATTGCATGACTGATATACAGTCTTGAGATCCACAATCAAAGGGACAGTGTTGAGCCTGGATGGACACTGGGTGAACACTGATCTGACCTCTATCGCATCAGGCCCGCTCTGTTCACTAAGGCAGTCTGGTACAGTCAGGTTTTATACCCTTTCTGTCGCTCGAGGCAGCACCTCTCTTGTTCTTTTCATAGTCAAACACATTCATGATGTCCTCTTTCTCCAAGTTGCACTGGACAATGTGGTTCCTGGCAAGCTGTGAATGCTGATGGTAGGGGGAACCTGGTATTGGGATATAAGTTCCCTGATAATTTCTGCTATCTTGATCTCAGAGCTTGAGGAGCGTTGACCGCCCAGGTGGCATTTGAGTAAGGATCCATCTCCTTCCCCAGCTAGGCTCTTTTAATTGCAAGTTAGACCCCTCCTCACTGCTGTATGCAGTTTTGCAATGGCATGTGGCAGTCTCTAAACATGAAGCAATTCCTTGGCTTCCGCTGAAAATGCTTTTGAGTATTTCTTTTCAACATTATAACGTATCTTCCTCTCATATTCTACATAAGCACAAATTACCTGTATCACATATTACAATCCCTCCCCTTCTATATAAACACATCAATTCATGCTAGAGTCCTAATATCCTTAAATTCATTTAGTGAATTTTCCCTTAGCCCATGTAACTTCTTTAATATCTATGTGTGTTAGCTATTTTGTGTTTTTAGGAAATATAGTTACCTTTTTAATTTTCCCCAGCCTCTCTGTCTTTTTCCTATTTGTCCTGGGATATCTCCTGATATACTTTACAGACAGCCTTGTCTCCCTTCACTTGTTTTTCAAATGTTGCCAGGGCCTCAGCTGCTTTATTATCTTTTTCCTCTAATTTCATTATTTTAGACACTTGACTTACTTTTCCTGCAGCACATTCTAGGTCTATGGGCATGGCTGCTACTTACATACCTTACACAACTGAGTACAGCAGTCTAATAAAACAAGGTATTAAAACAGGGTAGGAATATAACCCTGGCTACTGAACATAGTATAAAGAATACTACTTTCTTCCACCAGGCTCCTTCGAATAAGTGATCCCACCAGGATGCTTAGAGAATGGAATTCCATTTCTGAACAGGTACATGTGCTACCCTCTTAATTTCTGCTGCCAGACCTCAGATGGTTTCCCCATAATGGCCAATTTCTATGCAACATTCTGATTTGTTAAATTTTCCACAGATGCCCCCTTCTTCAGCTAACAAATAATCCAGGGCTATCTGATTTTGATATACAAAAACCCGCATTTGGGAATGCTGTCTAGATAACAATTCAAGGGCATCTGATGTATGTTTTGAAATTATCTCAACTACAGCCTGAAGTCATATTAGCCTGTTCAACAGAAAAATCAGGGTTCTGTACCCCCAGCTTCCATCTGGGGCTTACGTGGCAGGGCCATAATATTCTATTATTCCCTCAGCAGGCCACTCTTCCTCTCCCCATGTCTGGCTACCGTCCACCACATGGAATTTCTTCTTTATTTCTCTTTTTCCCCTACTTAAAGTTTCATATAAGGGTGCTCCCAATGAGCTACTTTCTGACATAGGGAGTGTGAACAAAACCTGATTTTTCCTAGGGTGCACGACCCTTTCCATTTCAGGGGTAATTTTTTGTATGCTTTTCTCCCACAGATCCAATATATACCATTTGGGGTTTTTCCAATTCCCCTCGGTATTTTCTGGCTCCCTTTGGGGAGTTCCAGTATCCCTTTAGGTCTCCCAAGGATTGGTAAGGATTAACTCCAGAGCCTTTGTTCCAGCAGAGCGCAATTATTTCGTTCCACTCACAAGTGGTCCCTTTTTCCCGGCTCCAATATCCAGCAGGAGGTTCTGGTTGCCAGGTCCTGCTTTTATTAGTTGAATTTACTGATAAGGTAGAGATAAATGAGGTATATCCCACTACCTTGTTATATTCTCTCCCTTCTTGGCTGATACAAACCATCCCAATTCCCCACTGGTCCAAGACCCACCTCTGGGGCCTCTGTATTGTTCTTGAAATCTCAGTGTTATCCCATTTTAGCAGCTGCTCTGGAGTTAAGCTCTCACCTTTCCAAGGCCATTTGTCCGCTGATTTAAGCCCTCTGCAAATCCAGCAATTTGATAAACCCAGTTCAGTAGCAATTTCTTGCATTAGATCTATAAATAAATTTCTCTCGGAAGCAGGCAGCCCCCAGCCAGTATACTGCTTTTCCAATTGGTTGTATTGTTCACTTAGAGTTCTTAGCCTTTCTTGCTCTATTCTCTTTTTCCTCATTTCTGATTCCTGTCTTTTCAATTCTTGGGCTACCTGTTTCATTTTCCCCTCTGGGTCTATACCATCCTTATTCTTTGAAAGGCAGAATGTTTTGTCAAACTGTAGACAGGCTCTGTCATCATGTTCCTCAAGGAGGTCAAGAAAGACCAGTTCATTTCTGAGGGATACCCTGCCTTCATATTTCAAGTTCTTTCCAATCCAATATGTTTTCCTCCCATTGCACACATCTCCAGTTGGCTATTATCATAACATAGTTTGTTAACCTGAAAGTAAGCTACAAATCCTGACTCTGTTTTTCCTCCTACCCATACCGTGTGATTGCATTTGTTATAGATAGGAATAGACATCTGTTCAACATTCTGTTTATGTAGTCTATGTTCTGACTGCCTGTCCTTAGATTGCCTTTTGTGAATAACATATCATCTTTCCATTCAATTCACATATTGAGTGCCATTTATAAAGCAGAACCTGCTTTGCTTATTCATGTTGCAATTTCCTGGGGCTGGGTATGCCAGAGTCTCCGCTTCTCCTTGTCCTCCCCCGGACAATTTCCACACACTCCCGCACCCCTTATCGAGACTTGACCCCTTCTGGCTGGGTGAATTCTCTTGGTGCAGGCTAATCAAGTGGCACGTGACTAGACTCAGGCTCATCAGAACTCCCCATATTTGTATCCCTCTGCCTCTGCCTGCGCCCACTGGGTTGCCACCAACAGCGAGATAAGCCATCTTTTCAGCAGCAGGAATATTCTTCCAGGGTCCTGGACCGAACTGCATACATCCTCTTAAAGGAGCCCCACCTCACAAGTTTAATGGCATCAGCGCTGCAGGGAACTCTTTTTTAACCTCTGGCACTCAACCGTTATAATTTGAGCTCTGGAGTTTAATTTTCCTCCCACCCTGTTTTGAAACAGCTGAAACCATTCCCAGGAATCTAATTCTATTATACCCAAAGCAGTAGCGAGCTCTAAGACACGGCTAGTCAGGTACAGTTTGTCCTCTAGGCACTTATCACACAAGCCCTTTGGTCGATATCCCCTTCTACAATGTACCACCCACACCTTGTTACAATATTCACACTTAAAATGCACAAATGGATAACATCTACACCTGGGAGTTGCACAACTTATCTGATCCCGTTTGGTCATTTACTTGGCCGACATAAAGTTATCTTTAGGTCTCCAGGGGAAGTGGTAGCCTTCCACTCAGGCATCTCCTCCCGGTGCTCAATCTTTTTTACTCGAGACGCGTGGGTCCAGCCTTTCTCTGCTGTCCCGACGGCTGTGTCTGTGGTCAATAGGATGAGAAAAGGGCCTTCCCAGTGAGGAGAGAGGGACCTCTCTCCATGTTTTTATGAGCACTCAATCCCTGGGCTGTAGCCTATGTACAGCAAACCCCAAGGGGGTGCCCTGAGTTATTATATCCTGCTTTCGTAATTCCTGCAGATTCTTATCTCTATCAGGTATGGCTGTATCTGGCCATCCTCTTTTCTTGGGTGTCCTACCAGCATCCCATATTACATTTCAAAAGGTGACAGCCCTGTCTCTGAATGGGGCATGGTCCTGATGTTTAGCAAAGCTAAGGGGAGGCACTTTGACCAGGACATCTTGGTTTCAAGTATCAGCTTTGATAATTGAGCCTTCAGCGTCTGGTTCATCCTTTCAACCTGTCCCAAACTCTGTGGGTGCCATGGAGTATGGTGTTCCCACCTGATCCCCAAGGCTCCTGCTAGTTGCTTAATGATTTTAGAATTTGATCTGAATCTATATATTTTGATCTGAATCTGTATATTTCACCAACCCATATCGAGGTATGATTTCTTCTAGTAAAAATATTGATACTGCCTGAGTCATAGCCCTAGAGCTTGGAAAGGCCTTTACCCAATGGGTCATTTTGTCCACTATTACTAGTAAAAATTTGCATCTTCCTTCCTTAGGCAATTCTGTAAAATCCACCTGAATCCTCTCCAAAGGACAGTATGCTGTTGGACGCCTTCCCAATGCTACCTGTCGTGCCCTGGCTCAATTAACTTTCTGGCAAACCATACATCCCTGTATTCCTTGTTTGGCTAATTCATAAATCCTCTTACACCCGAAAAATTTTAGAAACTGTTCTGCAAGGGCCTGAGCGCCCCAAAGCGTCTGCTGGTTTAATCTTTTCAATATCCTTCTGGTATAGTCTTTAGACAGTAATTCTCTCCCATCTGGTAATTTCCACTTACCTTCTTCTAATCTTCCCCCTATTTTCTCATACCCTTCAATTTCTTTGGGAGAAGGATACAGAGGATATTCCTGGGTACCGCTTTCTTTGATCTCTGGGGTACTTACCTGCAATAGAGCAGTGTTTTTCGCTTCCCTGCTAGATTATTCCCTCGGGTCCAGAACTGCATTCCTGCTTGGTGCCCTTTCACATGGACTATTGATATTGCCTCTGGCTCCCTGATGGCTTCTAAGATTTGCTTTATTAATTCTCCATGCACTAGTTCTCGTCCCTTGGTGTTAAGTAATCCTCGCTCCTCCCAAATTTTTCCGAAGGTATGGACTATCCCAAACGAGTGCTTAGAATCTATGAAAACCGTTCCCTTTTTGCCTTTTAATTTCCATAGGGCTCTAATTACTGCATAGAATTCACATGCTTCTGCTGACCAGCTAACACTCAGGGGTCCTGATTCTATTACTTCTCTGATCTTACCATCCACTACAGCATATCCAGATTTCCTATTCCCCTCTATGACTCTGGCTGAGCCGTCTACAAACCATTTCTCTCCCTCGTCTAATTCCTCTTCCTCTAGGTCAGGTCTTATCTTGGTCTGCAATTCCACCACCTCGACGCAATCATACGCTGGTTCCCCTGAGGCTTCCCTGAACAAGATTGTGCCGGATTTTTTGCAGTAGTCAGTTGTAGTTCAAGATCACGGGAGTGGATTAATATGGCTTCATATTTCAAAAGCCTGGCATCAGTGAGCCATTTCTCGACCTTTTGTTGCAATATGTTCCTCACACTATGAGGAGTGTATACCACTAGTGGGGCTCCAAAAGTTACCTTTTTCGCTTCCTCCACTAATAATGCCACAGCTACAATAGCTTGCAGACAAGTGGGCTACCACCGGGTCTAAAGGCTTAGATACATATCCTACTGGTTTCTTATCCCCTGCCCAATCCTGCATTAGTACCCCGTGAGCAGTATGGCTACTCATGTCCACAAACAACTGAAATTGTCTTTTTATATCAGGCAAACTCAACATCGGAGCTGCCGTCAGGGTCTCTTTTATCTGCTTAAATCCTTCCTCATCCTGCTGTGTCCATTTCAGTATATCAGTGGTCCATTTCTCATAGAAAAACTTCACCTTCTCACTATATCCCTCGATCCACTGCCTGCAATATCCTAAAAGTCCCAACAGTTGTCTGATTTCTCTCTTCGTCCACAGGGAGGGTAAAGCAACAATTCGTGCCACTCTTTCAGGACAACCAGCGTCCCAAGTATCTTACCTCGGGCTCAGTAAACTGTAGCTTGGAGTTTGAGACCTTTAATCCTTTGTCTCCTAAGAAACAATGAAATTGTGCTGTGAACTGGTTTAGGACAAATTAGGGAAAATATCTCCAAAGGAGCCCCTTATAGGGAACAAAACCCTCCGCACCTTCCCCCCTCCCCACCACTGGGTTTGGGAAGAATTTCTTCAGAGGGGAAGTGGAAAAAGCTTGTTTATTAAAGAACACAAAAAAACACTCCCAGCACAAGAGAAATAGCCCGAGATGGCAACAGATGTTTCACCAGTCCAAGGGGTCGAGCCGTTTCTCTCTTCGCTGCGGAGGGTACGAAGCTTCTCTTGCAGACCCCGGACAGAGCCCCTTGCCCGGTGCTGGTCCGATATCTTCGGGGGGGGGAAAAGGGGGGGGGGGGGAAAGGGAAGGAAGGGAACAACAGAAACCGGGGAAAGGAGAAAAAAATGGCGAAAAAAACCCAAGCGAGCTAAAAAAGCAAGGAAAAAAAGAAAGAGAAGCAAAGCTAGAAGAGCAAGCAAGCAGCCAGCCGGCCAAGCAAGCATGCAAAAAGAGCCTAGCCCCAAGGCAGGGGCGGGGGAAGGACAAAACAATAGACACAACAAACGGAGCAGGGAACAGAAACCACGATTTGGGATAATAAGCATGAAAATGTCCTGTCCCCATGACATTCCACCCCTTATCCCATATCGTGAACATGTTATTGAACAACGTAAACTTTCTTCTCACTTGCTCCAACCTTCCACACTTACACGTTTTCTTTCATTCTTACTTGCTCAGTCCTTCGACACTTTCATATTTCCTTCTGTTTCATGTCTGTATGATCTAATATACAGACAATGGTGGTCACGCTTAACAAACAATGATATCATCCCACAATCAGATCTCCCTGAGGTACGCAACGGGTTGTCCCATCTTTCTGCATTATCCACCAGGTATAACCTGGTCCTTGAGCAAAGACAATCCCACGAATGGGTTTGTCTGTACTCGAGGCAGGATTAATCCATACTGTCTTCCCCAACAAACCTCTGACATGGGCCACTGGGACTTTATCTCCATCTACTATATTGAGGGACTCAGACTGGGCAGGACCTGCTCGGTTGGTGGAACCTCGAGTGTGGAACCTTCACTCTTCGCATCCTAGAAAGTACCGCGCTCTCCGTCTCTCGGATGCGATCAAGCGGCTCTTCGCGCAGAGAGCACTGTGCCGGTCACTGTGCGCTCCGGAGCTCTCTTTCTGCCGAAAGACGCCTGGCAGCGGCACTTAACTTCGGACAGCTCCGTATCTCCGTTTTCTGCATTTCTTGTCTTCTGCGTCTCAGCAAAATGCTTTTCCACTGTGTCTAGCAAGGAGAAACTGTGCCAGCACAGTATACGTCCCCGGACTTGTGTTCTCAATTCCCGAGTTCTCGGCATCTCAGAAACTAAAGGGAAGAGCAAGGTTATCTATGGTGGGCTGGGGCAGGACTAGAAGCAAGCACAGCAAAGTTGTCCAAGAATACCTTCCGTTCGGATGCTAATGGCAATTGAAGAGGCAGGCGAGTGCTAAGCCTTGAAATTCTAGCAGTTAGAAAGCTGCGGACACAGTCCGGGTGTTGTGCGGCTTCACTCTTCGCATCCTAGAAAGTACCGCGCTCTCCGTCTCTCGGATGCGATCAAGCGGCTCTTCGCGCAGAGAGCACTGTGCCGGTCACTGTGCGCTGCGCAGCTCTCTTTCTGCCGAAAGACGCCTGGCAGCGGCATTTAACTTCGGACAGCTCCGTATCTCCGTTTTCTGCATTTCTTGTCTTCTGCGTCTCAGCAAAATGCTTTTCCACTGTGTCTAGCAAGGAGAAACTGTGCCAGCACAGTATACGTCCCCGGACTTGTGTTCTCAATTCCCGAGTTCTCGGCATCTCAGAAACTAAAGGGAAGAGCAAGGTTATCTATGGTGGGCTGGGGCAGAACTAGAAGCAAGCAGAGCAAAGTTGTCCAAGAATACCTTCCGTTCGGATGCTAATGGCAATTGAAGAGGCAGGCGAGTGCTAAGCCTTGAAATTCTAGCAGTTAGAAAGCTGCGGACACAGTCCGGGTGTTGTGCGGCTTCACTCTTCGCATCCTAGAAAGTACCGCGCTCTCCGTCTCTCGGATGCGATCAAGCGGCTCTTCGCGCAGAGAGCACTGTGCCGGTCACTGTGCGCTCCGGAGCTCTCTTTCTGCCGAACGACGCCTGGCAGCGGCACTTAACTTCGGACAGCTCCGTATCTCCGTTTTCTGCATTTCTTGTCTTCTGCGTCTCAGCAAAATGCTTTTCCACTGTGTCTAGCAAGGAGAAACTGTGCCAGCACAGTATACGTCCCCGGACTTGTGTTCTCAATTCCCGAGTTCTCGGCATCTCAGAAACTAAAGGGAAGAGCAAGGTTATCTATGGTGGGCTGGGGCAGAACTAGAAGCAAGCACAGCAAAGTTGTCCAAGAATACCTTCCGTTCGGATGCTAATGGCAATTGAAGAGGCAGGCGAGTGCTAAGCCTTGAAATTCTAGCAGTTAGAAAGCTGCGGACACAGTCCGGGTGTTGTGCGGCTTCACTCTTCGCATCCTAGAAAGTACCGCGCTCTCCGTCTCTCGGATGCGATCAAGCGGCTCTTCGCGCAGAGAGCACTGTGCCGGTCACTCTGCGGTCCGGGGCTCTGTTTCTGCCGAACGACGCCTGGCAGCAGCATTTAACTTCGGACAGCTCCGTATCTCCGTTTTCTGCATTTCTTGTCTTCTGCATCTCAGCAAAATGCTTTTCCACTGTGTCTAGCAAGGAGAAACTGTGCCAGCACAGTATACGTCCCCGGACTTGTGTTCTCAATTCCCGAGTTCTCGGCATCTCAGAAACTAAAGGGAAGAGCAAGGTTATCTATGGTGGGCTGGGGCAGAACTAGAAGCAAGCAGAGCAAAGTTGTCCAAGAATACCTTCCGTTCGGATGCTAATGGCAATTGAAGAGGCAGGCGAGTGCTAAGCCTTGAAATTCTAGCAGTTAGAAAGCTGCGGACACAGTCCGGGTGTTGTGCGGCTTCACTCTTCGCATCCTAGAAAGTACCGCGCTCTCCGTCTCTCGGATGCGATCAAGCGGCTCTTCGCGCAGAGAGCACTGTGCCGGTCACTGTGCGCTCCGCAGCTCTCTTTCTGCCGAACGACGCCTGGCAGCGGCATTTAACTTCGGACAGCTCCGTATCTCCGTTTTCTGCATTTCTTGTCTTCTGCGTCTCAGCAAAATGCTTTTCCACTGTGTCTAGCAAGGAGAAACTGTGCCAGCACAGTATACGTCCCCGGACTTGTGTTCTCAATTCCCGAGTTCTCGGCATCTCAGAAACTAAAGGGAAGAGCAAGGTTATCTATGGTGGGCTGGGGCAGAACTAGAAGCAAGCAGAGCAAAGTTGTCCAAGAATACCTTCCGTTCGGATGCTAATGGCAATTGAAGAGGCAGGCGAGTGCTAAGCCTTGAAATTCTAGCAGTTAGAAAGCTGCGGACACAGTCCGGGTGTTGTGCGGCTTCACTCTTCGCATCCTAGAAAGTACCGCGCTCTCCGTCTCTCGGATGCGATCAAGCGGCTCTTCGCGCAGAGAGCACTGTGCCGGTCACTGTGCGCTCCGCAGCTCTCTTTCTGCCGAAAGACGCCTGGCAGCGGCATTTAACTTCGGACAGCTCCGTATCTCCGTTTTCTGCATTTCTTGTCTTCTGCGTCTCAGCAAAATGCTTTTCCACTGTGTCTAGCAAGGAGAAACTGTGCCAGCACAGTATACGTCCCCGGACTTGTGTTCTCAATTCCCGAGTTCTCGGCATCTCAGAAACTAAAGGGAAGAGCAAGGTTATCTATGGTGGGCTGGGGCAGAACTAGAAGCAAGCAGAGCAAAGTTGTCCAAGAATACCTTCCGTTCGGATGCTAATGGCAATTGAAGAGGCAGGCGAGTGCTAAGCCTTGAAATTCTAGCAGTTAGAAAGCTGCGGACACAGTCCGGGTGTTGTGCGGCTTCACTCTTCGCATCCTAGAAAGTACCGCGCTCTCCGTCTCTCGGATGCGATCAAGCGGCTCTTCGCGCAGAGGGCACTGTGCCGGTCACTCTGCGGTCCGGGGCTCTGTTTCTGCCGAACGACGCCTGGCAGCGGCATTTAACTTCGGACAGCTCCGTATCTCCGTTTTCTGCATTTCTTGTCTTCTGCGTCTCAGCAAAATGCTTTTCCACTGTGTCTAGCAAGGAGAAACTGTGCCAGCACAGTATACGTCCCCGGACTTGTGTTCTCAATTCCCGAGTTCTCGGCATCTCAGAAACTAAAGGGAAGAGCAAGGTTATCTATGGTGGGCTGGGGCAGAACTAGAAGCAAGCAGAGCAAAGTTGTCCAAGAATACCTTCCGTTCGGATGCTAATGGCAATTGAAGAGGCAGGCGAGTGCTAAGCCATGAACTTCTAGCAGTTAGAAAGCTGCGGACACAGTCCGGGTGTTGTGCGGCTTCACTCTTCGCATCCTAGAAAGTACCGCGCTCTCCGTCTCTCGGATGCCATCTAGCGGGTGTTTGAGCAGAGAGCGCTGGTGCTGATCGCGGTTCTAAATATTTTTGTGGGTTTTTGGGATGTTTTGGTTCGTTTTTGTGAAGTTTTGGAGAGTTTTGGAATATTTCGGTTCCTTTCGGCGGGTTTTTAAATATTTTGCCCGGATTTTTAAAATGTTTTTATTTGTTTTTATTATTTTTTGGCAAGGTTTTTGTGTGTTTTGATTAGTCCTGGCTGGTTTTCTAGTATTTTGGCGTGTTTTCCAAATGTTTTGATCACTTTTGGCGGGTTCTAAACTATTTTGGATTGTTTTAATTTGTTTGGATTTGTTTTTCTTATGTTTTGGTGGGTTCTTGGAAATGTTTGGTTCATTTTTGCGTACTTTTAAGTATTTTAGCGGGTTTTTGGAATATTTTGGTTAGCATTGATTTTCTTTTTAATGTTTTGACGGATTTTTTGAATGTTTTTTGCGTCTATTGGGAATGTTGTGATCAGTTTCGGCGGGTGTATTAACATTTTGGCAGGTTTTTGGTATGTTTTGATTTGTTTTGATTTTTTTTACAATATTTCAGCTGGTTTGGGAAATTTTGATTACTTTTGATTTGTTTTACAATATTTTGCCTGGTGTTTGGAATTTCTTGGTTTGTTTTGATTTGTTTTTATAAAGTTTTTGGAAAATTTTGATTCGTTTTGGCGAGTTTTAAAATAATTTGGGGGCTTAAAATAATTTGGCGAGTTTTTACAATGTTTTAGCTGGTTTTGATTTGTTTTTATTATGTTTTGGCAAGCTTTTTGAAATATTTGGATCAGTTCTGGCTGGTTCTCTAGTATTTTGGCATCTATTCAGAATGTTTTGATCGGTTTTGGCGGGATTTAATATATTTTGGCAGGTTTTTAGAATATTTTGTTTGGTTTTCCTATATCTTTATTATGTTTTGGAGGGCTTTTAGAATGTTTAGATTACTTTGGGGGGGGTTTTCGGATTTTTTTGGGTGGTTTTGATTTGTTTTTTTTATGTTTAGTCATGTTTTTGGTGTGTTTGGATTAGTTTTGGTGGGCTTTATCATGTTTTGGCGGATTTTTTGAATGTTTTATTCACTTCTGACTAATTTTATAATATTTTGGCAGGTTTTCAGTATGTTTTGACCAGTTTTTGGGGAGTTCTAAAATATTTTGGCTAGTGTGTGGAATGTTTTTTTGTTTAGATTCGTTTTATGTTTTGGCATGTTTTTTGTAAAGTTTTGATTCGTTTTTCTGGCTTTAAAATATTTTGGCAGGTTTTTAGAATGTTTTGGTTTGTTTAGATTTGTTTTTATTATGTTTTGGCATGTTTTTTGTATGTTTTGATCAGTTCTGGCTGGTTTTATAGTATTTTTGGTTTTCTTTTCAATATATTTTGATCAGTTTTGGAGGATTTTAAAACATTTTAGTAGGTTTTTAGAATGTTTTGGTTGGTTTTAATTTGTTTTTTGAATGTTTTGGCCAGTTTTTTGAAAGTTTTGATCACTTCTAACTGGTTTTCTAGCGTTTTGGTGTCTTTTCAGAATGTTTTGATCAGTTTTGGCAGGTTCTAAAAATTTGGCAGGTTTTTGGAATGTTTTGATATGTTTTGATTTGTTTTTATTATGTTTTGGTGGGTTTTCAGACTATTTTGGTGGGGTTTTACAATGTTTTGTTTTCTCTTGTGTTGTTTTAATTGTGTTAGCAGGTTTTGGAAAATTTTGATTTGATTTGGCGGGTTTTTATTATGTTTTATCGGGGTTTCAAAAAGTTTTCATCACTTCTGTCTGGTTTTATAATATTTTGGTGGGTTTTGGAACGTTTTGATTTGTTTTTGGCGGGTTTTAAAATGTTTTGGCAGGTTTTTTGAATGTTTTGGTTGGTCTTGACTTGTTTTGACAATGTTTTGGCGAGTTTTTTGAATGTTTTGATCAGTTCTGCTGGTTTGACAATATTTAGTCATATTTTGGAATGTTTCCGTTTGTTGAGATTTGTTTTTAGTATGTTTTTGAAGTTATTGCATGTTTTGATCACTTCTGACTGGTTTTATAATATTTTGGCATCTTTTCAGAATGTTTTGATCAGTTTTGGCAGGTTGTAAACTATTTTGTCAGGTTTTTGGAATGTTTTGGTTGGTTTTGATTTGTTTTTATGATGTTTTGCCAAGTTTTTTGAATGTTTTGATCAGTTCTGGCTGGTTTTCTAATGTTTTGGCATTTTTTCAGAATGTTTTGATGAGTTTTGTGGGTCTAAATTATTTTGGCGGGTATTCGGAAGGTTTTGATTAGTTTTGACGGGTTTTTAAATATTTTGGCCGGTTTTTAGAACGTTTAGATTTGTTTTGATTCTGTTTAGCCCAGTTTTTGGTGTGTTTGGATTAGCTTTGGTGGGCTTTATCATGTTTTGTCAGGTTTTTTCAAATGTATTGATCACTTCTGTCTGGTTTTCTATTTTGGCGGGTTTGAAAATATTTTTGGATTAGTTTTGGCGGGTTTGAAAATATTTTGGCTCTTTGCGCAGAGATGACGGTGCCGGTTGCGGTGCGCTCCGGGGCGCTCCTTCTGCGGAAAGACGCCTGGCAGCGGCACTTGGGACAGCTCCGCGTCTCCGTATTCTGCGTTTCTTGCCTTCTGCATCTCAGCAAAATGCTTTCCCACTAGGTCTAGCAAGGAGAAACTGTGGCAGCTGAGTCGATGTAGCCCGGCCCGCCCTTTGAAGTTGACAAGTTCTTGGCATCTCAGAGCCTCAAGGGAAGAGCCAGGTTATCTATGGTAGGCTGGGGCAGAACTAGCAACAAGGTAGTCACCTTCTTCTCGGAGGCATCCCGCGATTTTTGGATTTTCTGCCGGGAAACAGTCACTCTGTGGCACTGGTCGTTGGACACAAATGACGTCACTTTTCACTGGGAAACAAAACATGCCAGGCCAGGTTACTGATGTCAATTTGCAGGAGGCTCTTGGCACTGTCAACACTCACAGTTGCTGACAGTTGCACCTTGCATCCAGGAGACATCCTGAGACATTTGGAATTTCATCAGGCACCAATCCTCTGTGGGCCACTGGCCCCTGGACACAAACGTTGTCTGTTTTCAGTGGGAAATGCAACTCGTGAGCCCAAATTCCCGATTTCAGTTTGCAGGAGGCACTTGGCACTGTCCAACGAGCCATAGTTGCTGATGGTGCCCCCTTGCGTCTAAGAGGCATCCTGTGAGATTTAGAATTACAGCAGGCAGCTGGCCACTTAGTGCCACTGGCCCCTGGACATGAACGCTGTCCCTTTTCCCTGGGAAAGGAAACTCACTAGCCCGAGTTCCTGATGTCCGTTTACAGGAGGCACTTGGCACTGTCAAAACAGCCACAGTTGCCTCTGGTGTCACCTTGCGTCCGGGAGGAATCCTGCAAGGTTTGGAAGTTCAGCAGCCACCAATCCTCTCTGGGCCACTGGCCAATAGCCAAAAACGCGGGCTCTTTCACCCGGGAAATGAAACTGACCAGCCCGTTTGCAGGAGGCACTTGGCACTGTTAATCCAGCCATCGTTGCATGTCGTGACACCATGGGTCTGGGAGGCATCCTGTGACGTTCGGAATTTCTGCAGGCCTCCAGACATTTCTGGCCTCTTTCCCATGGACAGGGTAGCTGGCCCTTTTCCCTGGGAAACAAAATTCACCTGGACAGGTTCCTGATGTCAGTTTGCAGGAAGCAAGTGGCACTGTCAAGCCAGCCACAGTTGCTGATGGTGGAACCGTGCATCTGGGGGCATCCTGTGATATTCGGAATTTCAGCAGGCAGGCGGCCACTCTCTGACAATGAAACTTGGATAAAAATACTGGCCATTTACCCTGGAAACATAACTCACCAGGCCAGGTTCCTGATGTCAGTTTGCAGGAGGCACTTGTCACAGTCAAACCAGGCACAGTTGCCTGTTGTGGAGCCTTGCTTCTATGATGTATATTGAGACGTTCAGAATTACGGCACACAGCCGGCCACTGCTGGATACAGGAGAAGAACAATGGCTTTTACTCTGAGAAACAAAACTCACAAGGCCAGCTTCCTGATGTCAGTTTGCAGGAGGCACTTGGCCCTGTCAAACCAGCCACAGTTGACTCTGGCGGCACCTTGCTTCTGAGAGGCATCCTGAGATGTTCGGAATTTTAAGAGGCACCAGGCCACATTGCGCCACCGGAACCACGACAGGAAACGTGGCCTTCTCTCTCAGAAACAAAACACACCAGGCCAGGTTACCGAGGTCAGTTTGCAGGAGGCACTTGGCACTGTCAAACCAGCCACAGTTGCTTGTGGTGGCATCTTGCTTCAGGGAGGCATCCTGAGACATACGGAACATCAAAATGCACACGGCCACTATGGCCCACCGGATGCTGGACACGATCTATGGCCTTTTCTCTGAGAACCAAAACTCAGCCGGCCAGGTTCCTGATGTAAGTTTTCAGAATACACTTGGCACTGTCAAACAAGCCATATTTGCCTGTGGTGGCGCCTTGCTTCTTCTGGGAGGCATTCTGAGATATTTGGAATTTCAGCAGGCAGCTGACCACAATCGGTCACCGGGCCCTGGACAGAAAGGATATCTTTTCCCCAGAGAAACAAAAGTCACCAGGCCAGGTTCCTGATGTCAGTTTGCAGGAGGCACTTGGCACTGTCAAACCAGCCACAGTTGCCTCTGGGGGCACTTTCCATCTGGGAGGCATCTCGATCCATGCGGAATTTCAGCAGGCAGCCGGGCACTCCAGGCCGCAAGGCCCTGGACATGAATCATGGTCATTCCCCAGAGAAAGGAAAGTCACAAGGCCAGGTTCCTGATGTCATTTTGCAGGAGGCACATGGCACTGTCAAACCAGCCACAGTTGCCTGTGGGGGCACCTTCCATCTACGAGGTATCCGCAACCGTGTGGAATTTCAGCAGGCAGCCGGCCACTCTGGGCCGGCGGGCCCAGGACAAGAACGATTGCCTTTCCCCAGAGAAACAAAACTTACCAGGCCAGGTTCCTGATGTCTGTTTGCAGGAGGCACTTGGCACTGTCAAACCAGCCACAGCGGCCTATGCTTTTAGTTTCGGTCTGGGAGGTATCCTGATCCATGCGGAATTTCAGCAGGCTGCCTGCCACTCCGGGCCAGCGGGCCCCGGAAAAGAATGATGGCCTTTCCCCAGAGAAACAAAAGTCACCAGGCCAGGTTCCTGATGTCAGTTTGCAGGAGGCACTTGGCACTGTCAAACCAGCCACAGGTGCCTATGGGGGCACCTTGTATCTCGGCGGCATCCTGATCCATGCAGAATTCCAGCAGGCAGCCGGCCACTCCAGGATTACGGGTCCAGGATATAAACCATGACCTTTCCCCAGAGAAACAAAACTCACCAGGCAAGGTTCCTGATGTCAGTTTGCAGGAGGCACTTGGCACTGTCAAACCAGCCACAGTTGCCTGTGGGGGCTCCTTTCATCTGGGAGCTATCCTGATCTGTGCGGAATTTCAGCAGGCGTCCGGCCACTCCGGGCCAGCGGGCCCTGGACATGAAACATGGCCTTTCCCCAGAGAAACAAAAGTCACCCGGCCAGGTTCCTGATGTCAGTTTGCAGGAGGCACTTGGCACTGTCAAACCAGCCACAGTTGCCAGTGCTGGTACCTTTGGTCTGGGAGGTATCCTGATCCGTGCGGAATTTCAGCAGGCAGCCGGCCACTCCGGGACATCCGGCCCTGTACAATAACCATGCCCTTTCCCCAGAGAAACAAAAGTCACCAGGCCAGGTTCCTGATGTCAGTTTGCAGGAGGCACATGGCACTGTCAAACCAGCCACAGGTGCCTGTGGGGGCACCTTGCATCTAGGTGGCATCCTGATACATGCAGAATTCCAGCAAGCAGCCGGCCACTCCGGGCCACTAGGCCTTGGACACGTACAATGGCCTTTCCCCAGAGAAATAAATGTCACCAGGCCAGGTTCCTGATGTCAGTTTGCAGGAGGCACTTGGCACTGTCAAACCAGCCACAGTTGCCTGTGGGGGCACTTTGCATCTGGGAGGCATCCTGGTCCGTCCAGAATTTTAGCAGGCAGACGGCCACTCCAGGACACCAGGCTCAGGATACCAACCATGGCCTTTCCCCAGAGAAACAAAAGTCACCAGGCCAGGTTCCTGATGTCAGTTGGCAGGAGGCACTTGGCACTGTCAAACCAGCCACAGTTGCCTGTGGCGGCACCTTGAACCTGGGAGGTATCCTGATCCATGCGGAATTTCAGCAGGCAGCCGGCCACTCCGAGCCACCGGGCTCTGAACAAGAATAATTGCCTTTCCCCAGAGAAACAAAAGTCACCCGGCCAGGTTCCTGATGTCAATTTGCAGGATGCACTTGGCACTGTCAAACCAGCCACAGTTGCCTGTGGGGGCACTTTTCATCTGGGAGGTATCCGGATCCGTGTGGAATTTCAGCAGGCAGCAGGCAACTGCGAGCCACCGGGCCCTGGACATGAACCATGGCCTTTCCCCTGAGAAAGAAAATCACCAGGCCAGGTTTCTGATGTCAGTTTGCAGGAAGCACTTGGCACTGTCAAACCAGCCACAGGTGCCTCTGGGGGCACCTTGCATCTTGGCGGCATCCTGGTCCGTCCAGAATTTTAGCAGGCAGACGGCCACTCCAGGACACGAGGCTCAGGATACCAACCATGGCCTTTCCCCAGAGAAACAAAAGTCACCAGGCCAGGTTCTTGATGTCAGTTGGCAGGAGGCACTTGGCACTGTCAAACCAGCCACAGTTTCCCGTGGGGCACCTTGCATCTGGGAGGTATCCTGATCCGTGCGGAATTTCAGCAGGCAGCCGGCCACTCTGGGCCACAGTTTGTAGGATATGAACGATGGCCTTTCCCCAGAGAAACAAAAGTCACCAGGCCAGGTTCCTGATGTCAGCTTGCAGCAGGCACTTGGCACTGTCAAACCAGCCACAGGTGCCTGTGGGGGCACCTTGCATCTCGGCGGCATCCTGATCCATGCAGAATTCCAGCAAGCAGCCGGCCACTCCGGGCCACTAGGCCTTGGACACATACAATGGCCTTTCCCCAGAGAAATAAATGTCACCAGGCCAGGTTCCTGATGTCAGTTTGCAGGAGGCACTTGGCACTGTCAAACCAGCCACAGTTGCCTGTGGGGGCACCTTGCATCTTGGCGGCATCCTGGTCCGTCCAGAATTTTAGCAGGCAGACGGCCACTCCAGGACACCAGGCTCAGGATACCAACCATGGCCTTTCCCCAGAGAAACAAAAGTCACCAGGCCAGGTTCCTGATGTCAGTTGGCAGGAGGCACTTGGCACTGTCAAACCAGCCACAGTTTCCCGTGGGGCACCTTGCATCTGGGAGGTATCCTGATCCGTGCGGAATTTCAGCAGGCAGCCGGCCACGCTGGGCCACAGTTTGTAGGATATGAACCATGGCCTTTCCCCAGAGAAACAAAAGTCACCAGGCCAGGTTCCTGATGTCAGTTTGCAGGAGGCACATGGCACTGTCAAACCAGCCACAGGTGCCTGTGGGGGCACCTTGCATCTCGGAGGCATCCTGAGCCATGCAGAATTCCAGCAAGCAGCCGGCCACTCCGGGCCACTAGGCCTTGGACACGTACAATGGCCTTTCCCCAGAGAAATAAATGTCACCAGGCCAGGTTCCTGATGTCAGTTTGCAGGAGGCACTTGGCACTGTCAAACCAGCCACAATTGCCTGTGGGGGCACTTTTCATCTGGGAGGCATCCTGATCCAAGCGGAATTTCAGCAGGCAGCCGGCCACTCCGGGACATCCGGCCCTGTACAATAACCATGCCCTTTCCCCAGAGAAACAAAAGTCACCAGGCCAGGTTCCTGATGTCAGTTTGCAGGAGGCACTTGGCACTGTCCAACCAGCCACAGGTGCCTGTGGGGGCGCTTTTCATCTGGGAGGCATCGTGATCCATGCGGAATTTCAGCAGGCGGCCGGCCACTCCGGGCCACCAGGCCCTGGACAAGAACCACGGCTTTTCCCTAGGGAAACAAAAGTCACCCCGCCAGGTTCCTGATGTCAGTTTGCAGGAGGCACTTGGCACTGTCAAACCAGCCACAGCGGCCTATGATTTTAGTTTCGGTCTGGGAGGTATCCTGATCCGTGCGCAATTTCAGCAGGCAGCCGGGCACTCCAGGCCGCAAGGCCCTGGACATGAATCATGGTCTTTCTCCAGAGAAACGAATGTCACCGGGTCAGGTTCCTGATGTCAGTTTGCAGGAGGCACATGGCACTGTCAAACCAGCCACAGTTGCCTGTGGGGGCTCCTTTCATCTGGGAGCTATCCTGATCCGTGCGGAATTTCAGAAGGCGGCCGGACACTCCGGCCCGGCGGGCCCCGGACAGGAACGATGGCCTTTCCCCAGAGAAACAAAAGTCACCAGGCCAGGTTCCTGATGTCAGTTTGCAGGAGGCACTTGGCACTGTCAAACCAGCCACAGTTGCCTATGGTTTTAGTTTCGGTGTGGGAGGTATCCTGATCCGTTCGGAATTTCAGCAGGCTGCTGGCCACTACAGGCCACCAGGTCTCGGAAAAGAATGATGGCCTTTCCCCAGAGAAACAAAAGTCACCAGGCCAGGTTCCTGATGTCAGTTTGCAGGAGGCACTTGGCACTGTCAAACCAGCCACAGGTGCCTGTGGGGGCACCTTGCATCTCGGCGGCATCCTGATCCATGCAGAATTCCAGCAAGCAGCCGGCCACTCCGGGCCACTAGGCCTTGGACACGTACAATGGCCTTTCCCCAGAGAAATAAATGTCACCAGGCCAGGTTCCTGATGTCAGTTTGCAGGAGGCACTTGGCACTGTCAAACCAGCCACAGTTGCCTCTGGGGGCACCTTGCATCTGGGAGGCATCCTGGTCCGTCCAGAATTTTAGCAGGCAGACGGCCACTCCAGGACACCAGGCTCAGGATACCAACCATGGCCTTTCCCCAGAGAAACAAAAGTCACCAGGCCAGGTTCCTGATGTCAGTTTGCAGGAGGCACTTGGCACTGTCAAACCAGCCACAGGTGCCTGTGGGGGCACCTTGCATCTCGGCGGCATCCTGATCCATGCAGAATTCCAGCAAGCAGCCGGCCACTCCGGGCCACTAGGCCTTGGACACGTACAATGGCCTTTCCCCAGAGAAATAAATGTCACCAGGCCAGGTTCCTGATGTCAGTTTGCAGGAGGCACTTGGCACTGTCAAACCAGCCACAATTGCCTGTGGGGGCACTTTGCATCTGGGAGGCATCCTGATCCGTTCGGAATTTCAGCAGGCAGCCGGCCACTCCGGGACTACGGGTCCAGGATATGAACCATGGCCTTTCCCCAGAGAAACAAAAGTCACCAGGCCAGGTTCCTGATGTCAGTTTGCAGGAGGCACTTGGCACTGTCAAACCAGCCACAGTTGCCTGTGGTGGCACCTTGCATCTGGGAGGTATCCTGATCCGTGCGGAATTTCAGCAGGCAGTCGGCCACTCCGGGCCAGGGGGCACTGGACATCATCTATGGCCTTTCCCCAGAGAAACAAAAGTCACCAGGCCAGGTTCCTGATGTCAGTTTGCAGGAGGCACTTGGCACTGTCAAACCAGCCACAGTTGGCTGTGGGGGCACTTTCCATCTGGGAGGCATCCTGATCCATGCGGAATTTCAGCAGGCAGCCGGGCACTCCAGGCCGCAAGGCCCTGGACATGAATCATGGTCTTTCTCCAGAGAAACGAATGTCACCGGGTCAGGTTCCTGATGTCAGTTTGCAGGAGGCACATGGCACTGTCAAACCAGCCACAGTTGCCTGTGGGGGCAACTTGCATCTGGGAGGTATCCTCCACCGTGTGAAATTTCAGCAGGCAGACGGCCACTCCGGGCTGACGGGCCCCGGACAAGAACGATGGCCTTTCCCCAGAGAAACAAAACTTACCAGGCCAGGTTCCTGATGTCAGTTTGCAGGAGGCACTTGGCACTGTCAAACCAGCCACAGTTGCCTATGGTTTTAGTTTCGGTGTGGGAGGTATCCTGATCCGTTCGGAATTTCAGCAGGCTGCTGGCCACTACGGGCCACCAGGCCTCGGAAAAAAATGATGGCCTTTCCCCAGAGAAACGAAAGTCACCAGGCCAGGTTCCTGATGTCAGTTTGCAGGAGGCACTTGGCACTGTCAAACCAGCCACAATTGCCTGTGGGGGCACTTTTCATCTGGGAGGCATCCTGATCCAAGCGGAATTTCAGCAGGCAGACGGCCACTCCGGGCCACCAGGCCGTGGACATGAACTATGGTCTTTCCCCAGAGAAACAAAAGTCACCAGGCCAGGTTCCTGATGTCAGTTTGCAGGAGGCACTTGGCACTGTCAAACCAGCCACAGGTGCCTGTGGGGGCGCTTTTCATCTGGGAGGCATCGTGATCCATGCGGAATTTCAGCAGGCGGCCGGCCACTCCGGGCCACCAGGCCCTGGACAAGAACCACGGCTTTTCCCTAGAGAAACAAAAGTCACCCGGCCAGGTTCCTGATGTCAGTTTGCAGGAGGCACTTGGCACTGTCAAACCAGCCACAGTTGCCTCTGGGGGCACTTTCCATCTGGGAGGCATCCCGATCCATGCGGAATTTCAGCAGGCAGCCGGGCACTCCAGGCCGCAAGGCCCTGGACATGAATCATGGTCTTTCCCCAGAGAAAGGAAAGTCACAAGGCCAGGTTCCTGATGTCATTTTGCAGGAGGCACATGGCACTGTCAAACCAGCCACAGTTGCCTGTGGGGGCACCTTGCATCTGGGAGGTATCCTTAACCGTGTGGAATTTCAGCAGGCAGCCGGCCACTCCGGGCCGGCGGGCCCCGGACAAGAACGACTGCCTTTCCCCAGAGAAACAAAACTTACCAGGCCAGGTTCCTGATGTCAGTTTGCAGGAGGCACTTGGCACTGTCAAACCAGCCACAGCGGCCTATGATTTTAGTTTCGGTCTGGGAGGTATCCTGATCCGTGCGGAATTTCAGCAGGCTGCCAGCCACTCCGGGCCACCAGGCCGTGGTCATGAACCATGGCCTTTCCCCAGAGAAACAAAAGTCACCAGGCCAGGTTCCTGATGTCAGTTTGCAGGAGGCACTTGGCACTGTCAAACCAGCCACAGGTGCCTGTGGGGGCACCTTGCATCTCAGCGGCATCCTGATCCATGCAGAATTCCAGCAGGCAGCCGGCCACTCCAGGACTACGGGTCCAGGATATAAACCATGGCCTTTCCCCAGAGAAACAAAAGTCACCAGGCCAGGTTCCTGATGTCTGTTTGCAGGAGGCACTTGGCACTGTCAAACCAGCCACAGTTGCCTGTGGGTGCTCCTTTCATCTGGGAGCTATCCTGATCTGTGCGGAATTTCAGCAGGCATCCGGCCACTGCGGGACAGCGGGCCCTGGACATGAACCATGGCCTTTCCCCAGAGAAATAAATGTCACCAGGCCAGGTTCCTGATGTCAGTTTGCAGGAGGCACTTGGCACTGTCAAACCAGCCACAGTTGACTGTGCTGGTACCTTTGGTCTGGCAGGCATCCTGATCCGTGCGGAATTTCAGCAGGCAGCTGGCCACTCCGGGACACCCGGCCCTGTACATTAACCATGACCTTTCCCCAGAGAAACAAAAGTCACCAGGCCAGGTTCCTGATGTCAGTTTGCAGGAGGCACTTGGCACTGTCAAACCAGCCACAGTTGGCTGTGGCGGCACCTTGAACCTGGGAGGTATCCTGATCCATGCGGAATTTCAGCAGGCAGCCGGCCACTCCGAGCCACCGGGCTCTGAACAAGAATAATAACCTTTCCCCAGAGAAACAAAAGTCACCAGGCCAGGTTCCTGAAGTCAATTTGCAGGACGCACTTGGCACTCTCAAACCAGCCAAAGTTGCCTGTGGGGGCACCTTGCATCTGGGAGGTATCCGGATCCGTGTGGAATTACAGCAGGCAGCAGGCAACTGCGAGCCACCAAGCCCTGGACATGAACCATGGCCTTTCCCCTGAGAAAGAAAATCACCAGGCCAGGTTCCTGATGTCAGTTTGCAGGAGGCACTTGGCACTGTCAAACCAGCCACAGGTGCCTGTGGGGGCACCTTGCATCTCAGCGGCATCCTGATCCATGCAGAATTCCAGCAGGCAGCCGGCCACTCCAGGACTACGGGTCCAGGATATAAACCATGGCCTTTCCCCAGAGAAACAAAAGTCACCAGGCCAGGTTCCTGATGTCTGTTTGCAGGAGGCACTTGGCACTGTCAAACCAGCCACAGTTGCCTGTGGGTGCTCCTTTCATCTGGGAGCTATCCTGATCTGTGCGGAATTTCAGCAGGCATCCGGCCACTCCGGACAGCGGGCCCTGGACATGAACCATGGCCTTTCCCCAGAGAAATAAATGTCACCAGGCCAGGTTCCTGATGTCAGTTTGCAGGAGGCACTTGGCACTGTCAAACCAGCCACAGTTGACTGTGCTGGTACCTTTGGTCTGGCAGGCATCCTGATCCGTGCGGAATTTCAGCAGGCAGCTGGCCACTCCGGGACACCCGGCCCTGTACATTAACCATGACCTTTCCCCAGAGAAACAAAAGTCACCAGGCCAGGTTCCTGATGTCAGTTTGCAGGAGGCACTTGGCACTGTCAAACCAGCCACAGTTGGCTGTGGCGGCACCTTGAACCTGGGAGGCATCCTGATCCATGCGGAATTTCAGCAGGCAGCCGGCCACTCCGAGCCACCGGGCTCTGAACAAGAATAATAACCTTTCCCCAGAGAAACAAAAGTCACCAGGCCAGGTTCCTGAAGTCAATTTGCAGGACGCACTTGGCACTCTCAAACCAGCCAAAGTTGCCTGTGGGGGCACCTTGCATCTGGGAGGTATCCGGATCCGTGTGGAATTACAGCAGGCAGCAGGCAACTGCGAGCCACCAAGCCCTGGACATGAACCATGGCCTTTCCCCTGAGAAAGAAAATCACCAGGCCAGATTTCTGATGTCAGTTTGCAGGAAGCACTTGGCACTGTCAAACCAGCCACAGTGCCTCAGGGGGCACCTTGCATCTTGGCGGCATCCTGGTCCGTCCAGAATTTTAGCAGGCCGACGGCCACTCCAGGACACGAGGCTCAGGATACCAACCATGGCCTTTCCCCAGAGAAACAAAAGTCACCAGGCCAGGTTCTTGATGTCAGTTGGCAGGAGGCACTTGGCACTGTCAAACCAGCCACAGTTTCCCGTGGGGCACCTTGCATCTGGGAGGAATCCTGACCCGTGCGGAATTTCAGCAGGCAGCGGGCCACTCTGGTCCACAGTTTGTAAAATATGAACCATGGCCTTTCCCCAGAGAAACAAAAATCACCAGGCCAGGTTCCTGATGTCAGTTTGCAGGAGGCACTTGGCACTGTCAAACCAGCCACAGTTGCCTGTGGGGGCACTGTTCATCTGGGAGGCATCCTGATCCAAGCGGAATTTCAGCAGGCATCGGCCACTCCGGGCCACCAGGCCGTGGACATGAACTATGGTCTTTCCGCAGAGAAACAAAAGTCACCAGGCCAGGTTCCTGATGTCAGTTTGCAGGAGGCACTTGGCACTGTCAAACCAGCCACAGTTGCCTGTGGGGGCACTTTCCATCTGGGAGGCATCCTGATCCATGCGGAATTTCAGCAGGCAGCCGGGCACTCCAGGCCGCAAGGCCCTGGACATGAATCATGGTCTTTCTCCAGAGAAACGAATGTCACCGGGTCAGGTTCCTGATGTCAGTTTGCAGGAGGCACATGGCACTGTCAAACCAGCCACAGTTGCCTGTGGGGGCACCTTGCATCTGGGAGGTATCCTCAACCGTGTGAAATTTCAGCAGGCAGCCGGCCACTCCGGGCTGACGGGCCCCGGACAAGAACGATGGCCTTTCCCCAGAGAAACAAAACTTACCAGGCCAGGTTCCTGATGTCAGTTTGCAGGAGGCACTTGGCACTGTCAAACCAGCCACAGTTGCCTATGGTTTTAGTTTCGGTGTGGGAGGTATCCTGATCCGTTCAGAATTTCAGCAGGCTGCTGGCCACTACGGGCCACCAGGCCTCGGAAAAGAATGATGGCCTTTCCCCAGAGAAACACAAGTCACCAGGCCAGGTTCCTGATGTCAGTTTGCAGGAGGCACATGGCACTGACAAACCAGCCACAATTGCCTGTGGGGGCACTTTTCATCTGGGAGGCATCCTGATCCAAGCGGAATTTCAGCAGGCAGCCGGCCACTCCGGGCCACCAGGCCGTGGACATGAACTATGGTCTTTCCCCAGAGAAACAAAAGTCACAAGGCCAGGTTCCTGATGTCAGTTTGCAGGAGGCACTTGGCACTGTCAAACCAGCCACAGGTGCCTGTGGGGGCGCTTTTCATTGGGGAGGCATCGTGATCCATGCGGAATTTCAGCAGGCGGCCGGCCACTCCGGGCCACCAGGCCCTGGACAAAAACCACGGCTTTTCCCTAGGGAAACAAAAGTCACCCCGCTAGGTTCCTGACGTCAGTTTGCAGGAGGCACTTGGCACTGTCAAACCAGCCACAGTTGCCTCTGGGGGCACTTTCCATCTGGGAGGCGTCCCGATCCATGCGGAATTTCAGCAGGCAGCCGGGCACTCCAGGCCGCAAGGCCCTGGACATGAATCATGGTCTTTCCCCAGAGAAAGGAAAGTCACAAGGCCAGGTTCCTGATGTCATTTTGCAGGAGGCACATGGCACTGTCAAACCAGCCACAGTTGCCTGTGGGGGCACCTTGCATCTGGGAGGTATCCGGATCCGTGTGGAATTTCAGCAGGCAGCCGGCCACTCCGGGCCGGCGGGCCCCGGACAAGAACGATTGCCTTTCCCCAGAGAAACAAAACTTACCAGGCCAGGTTCCTGATGTCTGTTTGCAGGAGGCACTTGGCACTGTCAAACCAGCCACAGTTGCCTATGGTTTTAGTTTCGGTGTGGGAGGTATCCTGATCCGTTCGGAATTTCAGCAGGCTGCTGGCCACTACGGGCCACCAGGCCTCGGAAAAGAATGATAGCCTTTCCCCAGAGAAACACAAGTCACCAGGCCAGGTTCCTGATGTCAGTTTGCAGGAGGCACTTGGCACTGTCAAACCAGCCACAATTGCCTGTGGGGGCACTTTTCATCTGGGAGGCATCCTGATCCAAGCGGAATTTCAGCAGGCAGCCGGCCACTCCGGGCCACCAGGCCGTGGACATGAACTATGGTCTTTCCCCAGAGAAACAAAAGTCACCAGGCCAGGTTCCTGATGTCAGTTTGCAGGAGGCACTTGGCACTGTCAAACCAGCCACAGGTGCCTGTGGGGGCGCTTTTCATCTGGGAGGCATCGTGATCCATGCGGAATTTCAGCAGGCAGCCGGCCACTCCGGGCCACCAGGCCCTGGACAAGAACCACGGCTTTTCCCTAGGGAAACAAAAGTCACCCCGCTAGGTTCCTGATGTCAGTTTGCAGGAGGCACTTGGCACTGTCAAACCAGCCACAGTTGCCTCTGGGGGCACTTTCCATCTGGGAGGCGTCCCGATCCATGCGGAATTTCAGCAGGCAGCCGGGCACTCCAGGCCGCAAGGCCCTGGACATGAATCATGGTCTTTCCCCAGAGAAAGGAAAGTCACAAGGCCAGGTTCCTGATGTCATTTTGCAGGAGGCACATGGCACTGTCAAACCAGCCACAGTTGCCTGTGGGGGCACCTTGCATCTGGGAGGTATCCGGATCCGTGTGGAATTTCAGCAGGCAGCCGGCCACTCCGGGCCGGCGGGCCCCGGACAAGAACGATTGCCTTTCCCCAGAGAAACAAAACTTACCAGGCCAGGTTCCTGATGTCTGTTTGCAGGAGGCACTTGGCACTGTCAAACCAGCCACAGTTGCCTATGGTTTTAGTTTCGGTGTGGGAGGTATCCTGATCCGTTCGGAATTTCAGCAGGCTGCTGGCCACTACGGGCCACCAGGCCTCGGAAAAGAATGATGGCCTTTCCCCAGAGAAACAAAAGTCACCAGGCCAGGTTCCTGATGTCAGTTTGCAGGAGGCACTTGGCACTGTCAAACCAGCCACAATTGCCTGTGGGGGCACTTTTCATCTGGGAGGCATCCTGATCCAAGCGGAATTTCAGCAGGCAGCCGGCCACTCCGGGCCACCAGGCCGTGGACATGAACTATGGTCTTTCCCCAGAGAAACAAAAGTCACCAGGCCAGGTTCCTGATGTCAGTTTGCAGGAGGCACTTGGCACTGTCAAACCAGCCACAGGTGCCTGTGGGGGCGCTTTTCATCTGGGAGGCATCGTGATCCATGCGGAATTTCAGCAGGCGGCCGGCCACTCCGGGCCACCAGGCCCTGGACAAGAACCACGGCTTTTCCCTAGGGAAACAAAAGTCACCCCGCCAGGTTCCTGATGTCAGTTTGCAGGAGGCACTTGGCACTGTCAAACCAGCCACAGTTGCCTCTGGGGGCACTTTCCATCTGGGAGGCATCCCGATCCATGCGGAATTTCAGCAGGCAGCCGGGCACTCCAGGCCGCAAGGCCCTGGACATGAATCATGGTCTTTCCCCAGAGAAAGGAAAGTCACAAGGCCAGGTTCCTGATGTCATTTTGCAGGAGGCACATGGCACTGTCAAACCAGCCACAGTTGCCTGTGGGGGCACCTTGCATCTGGGAGGTATCCTCAACCGTGAGGAATTTCAGCAGGCAGCCGGCCACTCCGGGCCGGCGGGCCCCGGACAAGATCGATTGCCTTTCCCCAGAGAAACAAAACTTACCAGGCCAGGTTCCTGATGTCAGTTTGCAGGAGGCACTTGGCACTGTCAAACCAGCCACAGTTGCCTGTGGTGGCACCTTGCATCTGGGAGGTATCCTGATCCGTGCGGAATTTCAGCAGGCAGCTGGCCACTCCGGGACACCCGGCCTTGTACATTAACCATGACCTTTCCCCAGAGAAACAAAAGTCACCAGGCCAGGTTCCTGATGTCAGTTTGCAGGAGGCGCTTGGCACTGTCAAACCAGCCACAGTTGCCTGTGGCGGCACCTTGAACCTGGGAGGTATCCAGATCCATGCGGAATTTCAGCAGGCAGCCGGCCACTCCGAGCCACCGGGCTCTGAACAAGAATAATAACCTTTCCCCAGAGAAACAAAAGTCACCAGGCCAGGTTCCTGATGTCAATTTGCAGGACGCACTTGGCACTGTCAAACCAGCCAAAGTTGCCTGTGGGGGCACCTTGCATCTGGGAGGTATCCGGATCCGTGTGGAATTTCAGCAGGCAGCAGGCAACTGCGAGCCACCGGGCCCTGGACATGAAATATGCCCTTTCCCCTGAGAAAGAAAATCACCAGGCCAGGTTCCTGATGTCAGTTTGCAGGAGGCACTTGGCACTGTCAAACCAGCCACAGTTGCCTGTGGGGGCACCTTGCATCTGGGAGGCATACTGGTCCGTCCAGAATTTTAGCAGGCAGACGGCCACTCCAGGACACCAGGCTCAGGATACCAACCATGGCCTTTCCCCAGAGAAACAAAAGTCACCAGGCCAGGTTCTTGATGTCAGTTGGCAGGAGGCACTTGGCACTGTCAAACCAGCCACAGTTTCCCGTGGGGCACCTTGCATCTGGGAGGTATCCTGATCCGTGCGGAATTTTAGCAGGCAGCCGTCCCCGCTGGGCCACAGTTTGTAGGATATGAACCATGGCCTTTCCCCAGAGAAACAAAAGTCACCCGGCCAGGTTCCTGATGTCAGTTTGCAGGAGGCACTTGGCACTGTCGAAGCAGCCACAGGTGCCTGTGGGGGCATCTTGCATCTCGGCGGCATCCTGATCAGTGAGGAATTTCAACAGGCAGCTGGCCTCTCCGGTCCTATGTATCCAGGATATGAACCATGGCCTTTCCCCAGAGAAACAAAAATCACCAGGCCAGGTTCCTGATGTCAGTTTGCAGGTGGCACTTGGCACTGTCAAACCAGCCACAGTTGCCTGTGGGGGCTCCTTTCATCTGGGAGGCATCCTGATCTGTGCGGAATTTCAGCAGGCATCCGGCCACTCCGGGACAGCGGGCCCTGGACATGAACCATGGCCTTTCCCCAGGGAAACAAAGTCACCAGGCCAGGTTCCTGATGTCAGTTTGCAGGAGGCACTTGGCACTGTCAAACCAGCCACAGTTGACTGTGCTGGTACATTTGGTCTGGCAGGCATCCTGATCCGTGCGGAATTTCAGCAGGCAGCTGGCCACTCCGGGACACACGGCCCTGTACATTAACCATGACCTTTCCCCAGAGAAAAAAAATCACCAGGCCAGGTTCCTGATGTCAGTTTGCAGGAGGCACTTGGCACTGTCAAACCAGCCACAGTTGGCTGTGGCGGCACCTTGAACCTGGGAGGTATCCTGATCCATGCGGAATTTCAGCAGGCAGCCGGCCACTCCGAGCCACCGGGCTCTGAACAAGAATAATAACCTTTCCCCAGAGAAACAAAAGTCACCAGGCCAGGTTCCTGAAGTCAATTTGCAGGACGCACTTGGCACTCTCAAACCAGCCAAAGTTGCCTGTGGGGGCACCTTGCATCTGGGAGGTATCCGGATCCGTGTGGAATTACAGCAGGCAGCAGGCAACTGCGAGCCACCGGGCCCTGGACATGAACCATGGCCTTTCCCCAGAGAAAGAAAATCACCAGGCCAGGTTTCTGATGTCAGTTTGCAGGAAGCACTTGGGACTGTCAAACTAGCCACAGTGCCTCTGGGGGCACCTTGCATCTTGGCGGCATCCTGGTCCGTCCAGAATTTTAGCAGGCCGACGGCCACTCCAGGACACGAGGCTCAGGATACCAACCATGGCCTTTCCCCAGAGAAACAAAAGTCACCAGGCCAGGTTCTTGATGTCAGTTGGCAGGAGGCACTTGGCACTGCCAAACCAGCCACAGTTTCCCGTGGGGCACCTTGCATCTGGGAGGAATCCTGACCCGTGCGGAATTTCAGCAGGCAGCGGGCCACTCTGGTCCACAGTTTGTAAAATATGAACCATGGCCTTTCCCCAGAGAAACAAAAATCACCAGGCCAGGTTCCTGATGTCAGTTTGCAGGAGGCACTTGGCACTGTCAAACCAGCCACAGTTGCCTGTGGGGGCACTTTTCATCTGGGAGGCATCCTGATCCAAGCGGAATTTCAGCAGGCAGCGGCCACTCCGGGCCACCAGGCCGTGGACATGAACTATGGTCTTTCCCCAGAGAAACAAAAGTCACCAGGCCAGGTTCCTGATGTCAGTTTGCAGGAGGCACTTGGCACTGTCAAACCAGCCACAGGTGCCTGTGGGGGCGCTTTTCATCTGGGAGGCATCGTGATCCATGCGGAATTTCAGCAGGCGGCCGGCCACTCCGGGCCACCAGGCCCTGGACAAGAACCACGGCTTTTCCCTAGGGAAACAAATGTCACCCGGCCAGGTTCCTGATGTCAGTTTGCAGGAGGCACTTGGCACTGTCAAACCAGCCACAGTTGCCAGTGCTGGTACCTTTGGTCTGGGAGGCATCCTGATCTGTGCGGAATTTCAGCAGGCAGCCGGCCACTCCGGGACATCCGGCCCTGTACAATAACCATGCCCTTTCCCCAGAGAAACAAAAGTCACCAGGCCAGGTTCCTGATGTCAGTTTGCAGGAGGCACTTGGCACTGTCAAACCAGCCACAGGTGCCTGTGGGGGCACCTTGCATCTCAGCGGCATCCTGATCCATGCAGAATTCCAGCAGGCAGCCGGCCACTCCAGGACTACGGGTCCAGGATATAAACCATGGCCTTTCCCCAGAGAAACAAAAGTCACCAGGCCAGGTTCCTGATGTCTGTTTGCAGGAGGCACTTGGCACTGTCAAACCAGCCACAGTTGCCTGTGGGTGCTCCTTTCATCTGGGAGCTATCCTGATCTGTGCGGAATTTCAGCAGGCATCCGGCCACTCCGGGACAGCGGGCCCTGGACATGAACCATGGCCTTTCCCCAGAGAAATAAATGTCACCAGGCCAGGTTCCTGATGTCAGTTTGCAGGAGGCACTTGGCACTGTCAAACCAGCCACAGTTGACTGTGCTGGTACCTTTGGTCTGGCAGGCATCCTGATCCGTGCGGAATTTCAGCAGGCAGCTGGCCACTCCGGGACACCCGGCCCTGTACATTAACCATGACCTTTCCCCAGAGAAACAAAAGTCACCAGGCCAGGTTCCTGATGTCAGTTTGCAGGAGGCACTTGGCACTGTCAAACCAGCCACAGTTGGCTGTGGCGGCACCTTGAACCTGGGAGGTATCCTGATCCATGCGGAATTTCAGCAGGCAGCCGGCCACTCCGAGCCACCGGGCTCTGAACAAGAATAATAACCTTTCCCCAGAGAAACAAAAGTCACCAGGCCAGGTTCCTGAAGTCAATTTGCAGGACGCACTTGGCACTCTCAAACCAGCCAAAGTTGCCTGTGGGGGCACCTTGCATCTGGGAGGTATCCGGATCCGTGTGGAATTACAGCAGGCAGCAGGCAACTGCGAGCCACCAAGCCCTGGACATGAACCATGGCCTTTCCCCTGAGAAAGAAAATCACCAGGCCAGGTTCCTGATGTCAGTTTGCAGGAGGCACTTGGCACTGTCAAACCAGCCACAGGTGCCTATGGGGGCACCTTGCATCTCAGCGGCATCCTGATCCATGCAGAATTCCAGCAGGCAGCCGGCCACTCCAGGACTACGGGTCCAGGATATAAACCATGGCCTTTCCCCAGAGAAACAAAAGTCACCAGGCCAGGTTCCTGATGTCTGTTTGCAGGAGGCACTTGGCACTGTCAAACCAGCCACAGTTGCCTGTGGGTGCTCCTTTCATCTGGGAGCTATCCTGATCTGTGCGGAATTTCAGCAGGCATCCGGCCACTCCGGGACAGCGGGCCCTGGACATGAACCATGGCCTTTCCCCAGAGAAATAAATGTCACCAGGCCAGGTTCCTGATGTCAGTTTGCAGGAGGCACTTGGCACTGTCAAACCAGCCACAGTTGACTGTGCTGGTACCTTTGGTCTGGCAGGCATCCTGATCCGTGCGGAATTTCAGCAGGCAGCTGGCCACTCCGGGACACCCGGCCCTGTACATTAACCATGACCTTTCCCCAGAGAAACAAAAGTCACCAGGCCAGGTTCCTGATGTCAGTTTGCAGGAGGCACTTGGCACTGTCAAACCAGCCACAGTTGGCTGTGGCGGCACCTTGAACCTGGGAGGTATCCTGATCCATGCGGAATTTCAGCAGGCAGCCGGCCACTCCGAGCCACCGGGCTCTGAACAAGAATAATAACCTTTCCCCAGAGAAACAAAAGTCACCAGGCCAGGTTCCTGAAGTCAATTTGCAGGACGCACTTGGCACTCTCAAACCAGCCAAAGTTGCCTGTGGGGGCACCTTGCATCTGGGAGGTATCCGGATCCGTGTGGAATTACAGCAGGCAGCAGGCAACTGCGAGCCACCAAGCCCTGGACATGAACCATGGCCTTTCCCCTGAGAAAGAAAATCACCAGGCCAGATTTCTGATGTCAGTTTGCAGGAAGCACTTGGCACTGTCAAACCAGCCACAGTGCCTCAGGGGGCACCTTGCATCTTGGCGGCATCCTGGTCCGTCCAGAATTTTAGCAGGCCGACGGCCACTCCAGGACACGAGGCTCAGGATACCAACCATGGCCTTTCCCCAGAGAAACAAAAGTCACCAGGCCAGGTTCTTGATGTCAGTTGGCAGGAGGCACTTGGCACTGTCAAACCAGCCACAGTTTCCCGTGGGGCACCTTGCATCTGGGAGGAATCCTGACCCGTGCGGAATTTCAGCAGGCAGCGGGCCACTCTGGTCCACAGTTTGTAAAATATGAACCATGGCCTTTCCCCAGAGAAACAAAAGTCACCAGGCCAGGTTCCTGATGTCAGTTTGCAGGAGGCACATGGCACTGACAAACCAGCCACAATTGCCTGTGGGGGCACTTTTCATCTGGGAGGCATCCTGATCCAAGCGGAATTTCAGCAGGCAGCCGGCCACTCCGGGCCACCAGGCCGTGGACATGAACTATGGTCTTTCCCCAGAGAAACAAAAGTCACAAGGCCAGGTTCCTGATGTCAGTTTGCAGGAGGCACTTGGCACTGTCAAACCAGCCACAGGTGCCTGTGGGGGCGCTTTTCATCTGGGAGGCATCGTGATCCATGCGGAATTTCAGCAGGCGGCCGGCCACTCCGGGCCACCAGGCCCTGGACAAAAACCACGGCTTTTCCCTAGGGAAACAAAAGTCACCCCGCTAGGTTCCTGATGTCAGTTTGCAGGAGGCACTTGGCACTGTCAAACCAGCCACAGTTGCCTCTGGGGGCACTTTCCATCTGGGAGGCGTCCCGATCCATGCGGAATTTCAGCAGGCAGCCGGGCACTCCAGGCCGCAAGGCCCTGGACATGAATCATGGTCTTTCCCCAGAGAAAGGAAAGTCACAAGGCCAGGTTCCTGATGTCATTTTGCAGGAGGCACATGGCACTGTCAAACCAGCCACAGTTGCCTGTGGGGGCACCTTGCATCTGGGAGGTATCCGGATCCGTGTGGAATTTCAGCAGGCAGCCGGCCACTCCGGGCCGGCGGGCCCCGGACAAGAACGATTGCCTTTCCCCAGAGAAACAAAACTTACCAGGCCAGGTTCCTGATGTCTGTTTGCAGGAGGCACTTGGCACTGTCAAACCAGCCACAGTTGCCTATGGTTTTAGTTTCGGTGTGGGAGGTATCCTGATCCGTTCGGAATTTCAGCAGGCTGCTGGCCACTACGGGCCACCAGGCCTCGGAAAAGAATGATGGCCTTTCCCCAGAGAAACACAAGTCACCAGGCCAGGTTCCTGATATCAGTTTGCAGGAGGCACTTGGCACTGTCAAACCAGCCACAATTGCCTGTGGGGGCACTTTTCATCTGGGAGGCATCCTGATCCAAGCGGAATTTCAGCAGGCAGCCGGCCACTCCGGGCCACCAGGCCGTGGACATGAACTATGGTCTTTCCGCAGAGAAACAAAAGTCACCAGGCCAGGTTCCTGATGTCAGTTTGCAGGAGGCACTTGGCACTGTCAAACCAGCCACAGGTGCCTGTGGGGGCGCTTTTCATCTGGGAGGCATCGTGATCCATGCGGAATTTCAGCAGGCGGCCGGCCACTCCGGGCCACCAGGCCCTGGACAAGAACCACGGCTTTTCCCTAGGGAAACAAAAGTCACCCCGCTAGGTTCCTGATGTCAGTTTGCAGGAGGCACTTGGCACTGTCAAACCAGCCACAGTTGCCTCTGGGGGCACTTTCCATCTGGGAGGCGTCCCGATCCATGCGGAATTTCAGCAGGCAGCCGGGCACTCCAGGCCGCAAGGCCCTGGACATGAATCATGGTCTTTCTCCAGAGAAACGAATGTCACCGGGTCAGGTTCCTGATGTCAGTTTGCAGGAGGCACATGGCACTGTCAAACCAGCCACAGTTGCCTGTGGGGGCACCTTGCATCTGGGAGGTATCCTCAACCGTGTGAAATTTCAGCAGGCAGCCGGCCACTCCGGGCTGACGGGCCCCGGACAAGAATGATGGCCTTTCCCCAGAGAAACAAAACTTACCAGGCCAGGTTCCTGATGTCAGTTTGCAGGAGGCACTTGGCACTGTCAAACCAGCCACAGTTGCCTATGGTTTTAGTTTCGGTGTGGGAGGTATCCTGATCCGTTCAGAATTTCAGCAGGCTGCTGGCCACTACGGGCCACCAGGCCTCGGAAAAGAATGATGGCCTTTCCCCAGAGAAACACAAGTCACCAGGCCAGGTTCCTGATGTCAGTTTGCAGGAGGCACTTGGCACTGTCAAACCAGCCACAGTTGCCTCTGGGGGCACTTTCCATCTGGGAGGCGTCCCGATCCATGCGGAATTTCAGCAGGCAGCCGGGCACTCCAGGCCGCAAGGCCCTGGACATGAATCATGGTCTTTCCCCAGAGAAAGGAAAGTCACAAGGCCAGGTTCCTGATGTCATTTTGCAGGAGGCACATGGCACTGTCAAACCAGCCACAGTTGCCTGTGGGGGCACCTTGCATCTGGGAGGTATCCGGATCCGTGTGGAATTTCAGCAGGCGGCCGGCCACTCCGGGCCGGCGGGCCCCGGACAAGAACGATTGCCTTTCCCCAGAGAAACAAAACTTACCAGGCCAGGTTCCTGATGTCTGTTTGCAGGAGGCACTTGGCACTGTCAAACCAGCCACAGTTGCCTATGGTTTTAGTTTCGGTGTGGGAGGTATCCTGATCCGTTCGGAATTTCAGCAGGCTGCTGGCCACTACGGGCCACCAGGCCTCGGAAAAGAATGATGGCCTTTCCCCAGAGAAACAAAAGTCACCAGGCCAGGTTCCTGATGTCAGTTTGCAGGAGGCACTTGGCACTGTCAAACCAGCCACAATTGCCTGTGGGGGCACTTTTCATCTGGGAGGCATCCTGATCCAAGCGGAATTTCAGCAGGCAGCCGGCCACTCCGGGCCACCAGGCCGTGGACATGAACTATGGTCTTTCCCCAGAGAAACAAAAGTCACCAGGCCAGGTTCCTGATGTCAGTTTGCAGGAGGCACTTGGCACTGTCAAACCAGCCACAGGTGCCTGTGGGGGCGCTTTTCATCTGGGAGGCATCGTGATCCATGCGGAATTTCAGCAGGCGGCCGGCCACTCCGGGCCACCAGGCCCTGGACAAGAACCACGGCTTTTCCCTAGGGAAACAAAAGTCACCCCGCCAGGTTCCTGATGTCAGTTTGCAGGAGGCACTTGGCACTGTCAAACCAGCCACAGTTGCCTCTGGGGGCACTTTCCATCTGGGAGGCATCCCGATCCATGCGGAATTTCAGCAGGCAGCGGGGCACTCCAGGCCGCAAGGCCCTGGACATGAATCATGGTCTTTCCCCAGAGAAAGGAAAGTCACAAGGCCAGGTTCCTGATGTCATTTTGCAGGAGGCACATGGCACTGTCAAACCAGCCACAGTTGCCTGTGGGGGCACCTTGCATCTGGGAGGTATCCTCAACCGTGAGGAATTTCAGCAGGCAGCCGGCCACTCTGGGCCGGCGGGCCCCGGACAAGATCGATTGCCTTTCCCCAGAGAAACAAAACTTACCAGGCCAGGTTCCTGATGTCAGTTTGCAGGAGGCACTTGGCACTGTCAAACCAGCCACAGTTGCCTGTGGTGGCACTTTGCATCTGGGAGGTATCCTGATCCGTGCGGAATTTCAGCAGGCAGCTGGCCACTCCGGGACACCCGGCCTTGTACATTAACCATGACCTTTCCCCAGAGAAACAAAAGTCACCAGGCCAGGTTCCTGATGTCAGTTTGCAGGAGGCGCTTGGCACTGTCAAACCAGCCACAGTTGCCTGTGGCGGCACCTTGAACCTGGGAGGTATCCAGATCCATGCGGAATTTCAGCAGGCAGCCGGCCACTCCGAGCCACCGGGCTCTGAACAAGAATAATAACCTTTCCCCAGAGAAACAAAAGTCACCAGGCCAGGTTCCTGATGTCAATTTGCAGGACGCACTTGGCACTGTCAAACCAGCCAAAGTTGCCTGTTGGGGCACCTTGCATCTGGGAGGTATCCGGATCCGTGTGGAATTTCAGCAGGCAGCAGGCAACTGCGAGCCACCGGGCCCTGGACATGAACCATGCCCTTTCCCCTGAGAAAGAAAATCACCAGGCCAGGTTCCTGATGTCAGTTTGCAGGAGGCACTTGGCACTGTCAAACCAGCCACAGTTGCCTGTGGGGGCACCTTGCATCTGGGAGGCATACTGGTCCGTCCAGAATTTTAGCAGGCAGACGGCCACTCCAGGACACCAGGCTCAGGATACCAACCATGGCCTTTCCCCAGAGAAACAAAAGTCACCAGGCCAGGTTCTTGATGTCAGTTGGCAGGAGGCACTTGGCACTGTCAAACCAGCCACAGTTTCCCGTGGGGCACCTTGCATCTGGGAGGTATCCTGATCCGTGCGGAATTTTAGCAGGCAGCCGTCCCCGCTGGGCCACAGTTTGTAGGATATGAACCATGGCCTTTCCCCAGAGAAACAAAAGTCACCCGGCCAGGTTCCTGATGTCAGTTTGCAGGAGGCACTTGGCACTGTCAAACCAGCCACAGTTGCCTGTGGGGGCACTGTTCATCTGGGAGGCATCCTGATCCAAGCGGAATTTCAGCAGGCATCGGCCACTCCGGGCCACCAGGCCGTGGACATGAACTATGGTCTTTCCGCAGAGAAACAAAAGTCACCAGGCCAGGTTCCTGATGTCAGTTTGCAGGAGGCACTTGGCACTGTCAAACCAGCCACAGTTGCCTGTGGGGGCGCCTTGCATCTGGGAGGTAGCCTCAACCGTGTGGAATTTCAGCAGACAGCCGGCCACTCCGGGCCAGCGGGCCCCGGACAAGAACGATGGCCTTTCCCCAGAGAAACAAAAGTCACCCGGCCAGGTTCCTGATGTCAGTTTGCAGGAGGCACTTGGCACTGTCAAACAAGCCACAGTTGCCTGTGGTGGCACCTTGCATCTGGGAGGTATCCTGATCCGTGCGGAATTTCAGCAGGCAGTCGGCCACTCCGGGCCAGGGGGCACTGGACATCATCTATGGCCTTTCCCCAGAGAAACAAAAGTCACCAGGCCAGGTTCCTGATGTCAGTTTGCAGGAGGCACTTGGCACTGTCAAACCAGCCACAGTTGGCTGTGGGGGCACTTTCCATCTGGGAGGCATCCTGATCCATGCGGAATTTCAGCAGGCAGCCGGGCACTCCAGGCCGCAAGGCCCTGGACATGAATCATGGTCTTTCTCCAGAGAAACGAATGTCACCGGGTCAGGTTCCTGATGTCAGTTTGCAGGAGGCACATGGCACTGTCAAACCAGCCACAGTTGCCTGTGGGGGCACCTTGCATCTGGGAGGTATCCTCAACCGTGTGAAATTTCAGCAGGCAGCCGGCCACTCCGGGCTGACGGGCCCCGGACAAGAACGATGGCCTTTCCCCAGAGAAACAAAACTTACCAGGCCAGGTTCCTGATGTCTGTTTGCAGGAGGCACTTGGCACTGTCAAACCAGCCACAGTTGCCTATGGTTTTAGTTTCGGTGTGGGAGGTATCCTGATCCGTTCAGAATTTCAGCAGGCTGCTGGCCACTACGGGCCACCAGGCCGCGGAAAAGAATGATGGCCTTTCCCCAGAGAAACACAAGTCACCAGGCCAGGTTCTTGATGTCAGTTGGCAGGAGGCACTTGGCACTGTCAAACCAGCCACAGTTTCCCGTGGGGCACCTTGCATCTGGGAGGTATCCTGATCCGTGCGGAATTTTAGCAGGCAGCCGTCCCCGCTGGGCCACAGTTTGTAGGATATGAACCATGGCCTTTCCCCAGAGAAACAAAAGTCACCCGGCCAGGTTCCTGATGTCAGTTTGCAGGAGGCACTTGGCACTGTCGAAGCAGCCACAAGTGCCTGTGGGGGCATCTTGCATCTCGGCGGCATCCTGATCCATGCGGAATTCCAGCAAGCAGCCGGCCACTCCGGGCCACTAGGCCTTGGACACGTATAATGGCCTTTCCCCAGAGAAATAAATGTCACCAGGCCAGGTTCCTGATGTCAGTTGGCAGGAGGCACTTGGCACTGTCAAACCAGCCACAGTTTCCCGTGGGGCACCTTGCATCTGGGAGGTATCCTGATCCGTGCGGAATTTTAGCAGGCAGCCGGCCACGCTGGGCCACAGTTTGTAGGATATGAACCATGGCCTTTCCCCAGAGAAACAAAAGTCACCCGGCCAGGTTCCTGATGTCAGTTTGCAGGAGGCACTTGGCACTCTCGAAGCAGCCACAGGTGCCTGTGGGGGCATCTTGCATCTCGGCGGCATCCTGATCAGTGAGGAATTTCAACAGGCAGCTGGCCTCTCCGGTCCAATGTATCCAGGATATGAACCATGGCCTTTCCCCAGAGAAACAAAAGTGACCTGGCCAGGTTCCTGATGACAGTTTGCAGGAGGCACATGGCACTGTCAAACCTGCCACAGTTGCCTGTGGGGGCGCCTTGCATCTGGGAGGTAGCCTCAACCTTGTGGAATTTCAGCAGACAGCCGGCCACTCCGGGCCGGCGGGCCCCGGACAAGAACGATGGCCTTTCCCCAGAGAAACAAAAGTCACCCGGCCAGGTTCCTGATGTCAGTTTGCAGGAGGCACTTGGCACTGTCAAACCAGCCACAGTTGCCTGTGGTGGCACCTTGCATCTGGGAGGTATCCTGATCCGTGCGGAATTTCAGCAGGCAGCCGGCCACGCTGGGCCACAGTTTGTAGTATATGAACCATGGCCTTTCCCCAGAGAAACAAAAGTCACCAGGCCAGGTTCCTGATGTCAGTTTGCAGGAGGCACTTGGCACTGTCAAACCAGCCACAGGTGCCTGTGGGGACACCTTGCATCTCGGCGGCATCCTGATCCATGCAGAATTCCAGCAAGCAGCCGGCCACTCCAGGCCACTAGGCCTTGGACACGTACAATGGCCTTTCCCCAGAGAAATAAATGTCACCAGGCCAGGTTCCTGATGTCAGTTTGCAGGAGGCACTTGGCACTGTCAAACCAGCCACAATTGCCTCTGGGGGCACTTTGCATCTGGGAGGCATCCTGATCCGTTCGGAATTTCAGCAGGCAGCCGGCCACTCCGGGACTACGGGTCCAGGATATGAACCATGGCCTTTCCCCAGAGAAACAAAAGTCACCAGGCCAGGTTCCTGATGTCAGTTTGCAGGAGGCACTTGGCACTGTCAAACCAGCCACAGTTGCCTGTGGTGGCACCTTGCATCTGGGAGGTATCCTGATCCGTGCGGAATTTCAGCAGGCAGTCGGCCGCTCCGGGCCAGGGGGCACTGGACATCATCTATGGCCTTTCCCCAGAGAAACAAAAGTCACCAGGCCAGGTTCCTGATGTCAGTTTGCAGGAGGCACTTGGCACTGTCAAACCAGCCACAGTTGGCTGTGGGGGCACTTTCCATCTGGGAGGCATCCTGATCCATGCGGAATTTCAGCAGGCAGCCGGGCACTCCAGGCCGCAAGGCCCTGGACATGAATCATGGTCTTTCTCCAGAGAAACGAATGTCACCGGGTCAGGTTCCTGATGTCAGTTTGCAGGAGGCACATGGCACTGTCAAACCAGCCACAGTTGCCTGTGGGGGCACCTTGCATCTGGGAGGTATCCGGATCCGTGTGGAATTTCAGCAGGCAGCCGGCCACTCCGGGCCGGCGGGCCCCGGACAAGAACGATTGCCTTTCCCCAGAGAAACAAAACTTACCAGGCCAGGTTCCTGATGTCTGTTTGCAGGAGGCACTTGGCACTGTCAAACCAGCCACAGTTGCCTATGGTTTTAGTTTCGGTGTGGGAGGTATCCTGATCCGTTCGGAATTTCAGCAGGCTGCTGGCCACTACGGGCCACCAGGCCTCGGAAAAAAATGATGGCCTTTCCCCAGAGAAACAAAACTTACCAGGCCAGGTTCCTGATGTCAGTTTGCAGGAGGCACTTGGCACTGTCAAACCAGCCACAATTGCCTGTGGGGGCACTTTTCATCTGGGAGGCATCCTGATCCAAGCGGAATTTCAGCAGGCAGCCGGCCACTGCGGGCCACCAGGCCGTGGACATGAACTATGGTCTTTCCCCAGAGAAACAAAAGTCACCAGGCCAGGTTCCTGATGTCTGATTGCAGGAGGCACTTGGCACTGTCAAACCAGCCACAGTTGCCTGTGGGGGCTCCTTTCATCTGGGAGGCATCCTGATCTGTGCGGAATTTCAGCAGGCATCCGGCCACTCCGGGACAGCGGGCCCTGGACATGAACCATGGCCTTTCCCCAGAGAAACAAAGTCACCAGGCCAGGTTCCTGATGTCAGTTTGCAGGAGGCACTTGGCACTGTCAAACCAGCCACAGTTGACTGTGCTGGTACATTTGGTCTGGCAGGCATCCTGATCCGTGCGGAATTTCAGCAGGCAGCTGGCCACTCCGGGACACACGGCCCTGTACATTAACCATGACCTTTCCCCAGAGAAAAAAAATCACCAGGCCAGGTTCCTGATGTCAGTTTGCAGGAGGCACTTGGCACTGTCAAACCAGCCACAGTTGGCTGTGGCGGCACCTTGAACCTGGGAGGTATCCTGATCCATGCGGAATTTCAGCAGGCAGCCGGCCACTCCGAGCCACCGGGCTCTGAACAAGAATAATAACCTTTCCCCAGAGAAACAAAAGTCACCAGGCCAGGTTCCTGAAGTCAATTTGCAGGACGCACTTGGCACTCTCAAACCAGCCAAAGTTGCCTGTGGGGGCACCTTGCATCTGGGAGGTATCCGGATCCGTGTGGAATTACAGCAGGCAGCAGGCAACTGCGAGCCACCGGGCCCTGGACATGAACCATGGCCTTTCCCCAGAGAAAGAAAATCACCAGGCCAGGTTTCTGATGTCAGTTTGCAGGAAGCACTTGGGACTGTCAAACTAGCCACAGTGCCTCTGGGGGCACCTTGCATCTTGGCGGCATCCTGGTCCGTCCAGAATTTTAGCAGGCCGACGGCCACTCCAGGACACCAGGCTCAGGATACCAACCATGGCCTTTCCCCAGAGAAACAAAAGTCACCAGGCCAGGTTCTTGATGTCAGTTGGCAGGAGGCACTTGGCACTGCCAAACCAGCCACAGTTTCCCGTGGGGCACCTTGCATCTGGGAGGAATACTGACCCGTGCGGAATTTCAGCAGGCAGCGGGCCACTCTGGTCCACAGTTTGTAAAATATGAACCATGGCCTTTCCCCAGAGAAACAAAAATCACCAGGCCAGGTTCCTGATGTCAGTTTGCAGGAGGCACTTGGCACTGTCAAACCAGCCACAGTTGCCTGTGGGGGCACTTTTCATCTGGGAGGCATCCTGATCCAAGCGGAATTTCAGCAGGCAGCGGCCACTCCGGGCCACCAGGCCGTGGACATGAACTATGGTCTTTCCCCAGAGAAACAAAAGTCACCAGGCCAGGTTCCTGATGTCAGTTTGCAGGAGGCACTTGGCACTGTCAAACCAGCCACAGGTGCCTGTGGGGGCGCTTTTCATCTGGGAGGCATCGTGATCCATGCGGAATTTCAGCAGGCGGCCGGCCACTCCGGGCCACCAGGCCCTGGACAAGAACCACGGCTTTTCCCTAGGGAAACAAAAGTCACCCGGCCAGGTTCCTGATGTCAGTTTGCAGGAGGCACTTGGCACTGTCAAACCAGCCACAGTTGCCAGTGCTGGTACCTTTGGTCTGGGAGGCATCCTGATCTGTGCGGAATTTCAGCAGGCAGCCGGCCACTCCGGGACATCCGGCCCTGTACAATAACCATGCCCTTTCCCCAGAGAAACAAAAGTCAACAGGCCAGGTTCCTGATGTCAGTTTGCAGGAGGCACTTGGCACTGTCAAACCAGCCACAGGTGCCTGTGGGGGCACCTTGCATCTCGGCGGCATCCTGATCCATGCAGAATTCCAGCAAGCAGCCGGCCACTGCGGGCCACTAGGCCTTGGACACGTACAATGGCCTTTCCCCAGAGAAATAAATGTCACCAGGCCAGGTTCCTGATGTCAGTTTGCAGGAGGCACTTGGCACTGTCAAACCAGCCACAGTTGCCTGTGGGGGCACCTTGCGTCTGGGAGGCATACTGGTCCGTCCAGAATTTTAGCAGGCAGACGGCCACTCCAGGACACCAGGCTCAGGATACCAACCATGGCCTTTCCCCAGAGAAACAAAAGTCACCAGGCCAGGTTCCTGATGTCAGTTGGCAGGAGGCACTTGGCACTGTCAAACCAGCCACAGGTGCCTGTGGGGGCACCTTGAACCTGGGAGGTATCCTGATCCATGCGGAATTTCAGCAGGCAGCCGGCCACTCCGAGCCACCGGGCTCTGAACAAGAATAATAGCCTTTCCCCAGAGAAACAAAAGTCACCAGGCCAGGTTCCTGATGTCAATTTGCAGGACGCACGTGGCACTGTCAAACCAGCCACAGTTGCCTCTGGGGGCACTTTTCATCTGGGAGGTATCCGGATCCATGTGGAATTTCAGCAGGCAGTAGGCAACTGCGAGCCACCGGGCCCTGGACATGAACCATGGCCTTTCCCCTGAGAAAGAAAATCACCAGGCCAGGTTTCTGATGTCAGTTTGCAGGAAGCACTTGGCACTGTCAAACCAGCCACAGGTGCCTCTGGGGGCACTTTCCATCTGGGAGGCGTCCCGATCCATGCGGAATTTCAGCAGGCAGCCGGGCACTCCAGGCCGCAAGGCCCTGGACATGAATCATGGTCTTTCTCCAGAGAAACGAATGTCACCGGGTCAGGTTCCTGATGTCAGTTTGCAGGAGGCACATGGCACTGTCAAACCAGCCACAGTTGCCTGTGGGGGCACCTTGCATCTGGGAGGTATCCTCAACCGTGTGAAATTTCAGCAGGCAGCCGGCCACTCCGGGCTGACGGGCCCCGGACAAGAACGATGGCCTTTCCCCAGAGAAACAAAACTTACCAGGCCAGGTTCCTGATGTCAGTTTGCAGGAGGCACTTGGCACTGTCAAACCAGCCACAGTTGCCTATGGTTTTAGTTTCGGTGTGGGAGGTATCCTGATCCGTTCAGAATTTCAGCAGGCTGCTGGCCACTACGGGCCACCAGGCCTCGGAAAAGAATGATGGCCTTTCCCCAGAGAAACACAAGTCACCAGGCCAGGTTCCTGATGTCAGTTTGCAGGAGGCACATGGCACTGACAAACCAGCCACAATTGCCTGTGGGGGCACTTTTCATCTGGGAGGCATCCTGATCCAAGCGGAATTTCAGCAGGCAGCCGGCCACTCCGGGCCACCAGGCCGTGGACATGAACTATGGTCTTTCCCCAGAGAAACAAAAGTCACAAGGCCAGGTTCCTGATGTCAGTTTGCAGGAGGCACTTGGCACTGTCAAACCAGCCACAGGTGCCTGTGGGGGCGCTTTTCATCTGGGAGGCATCGTGATCCATGCGGAATTTCAGCAGGCGGCCGGCCACTCCGGGCCACCAGGCCCTGGACAAGAACCACGGCTTTTCCCTAGGGAAACAAAAGTCACCCCGCTAGGTTCCTGATGTCAGTTTGCAGGAGGCACTTGGCACTGTCAAACCAGCCACAGTTGCCTCTGGGGGCACTTTCCATCTGGGAGGCGTCCCGATCCATGCGGAATTTCAGCAGGCAGCCGGGCACTCCAGGCCGCAAGGCCCTGGACATGAATCATGGTCTTTCCCCAGAGAAAGGAAAGTCACAAGGCCAGGTTCCTGATGTCATTTTGCAGGAGGCACATGGCACTGTCAAACCAGCCACAGTTGCCTGTGGGGGCACCTTGCATCTGGGAGGTATCCGGATCCGTGTGGAATTTCAGCAGGCGGCCGGCCACTCCGGGCCGGCGGGCCCCGGACAAGAACGATTGCCTTTCCCCAGAGAAACAAAACTTACCAGGCCAGGTTCCTGATGTCTGTTTGCAGGAGGCACTTGGCACTGTCAAACCAGCCACAGTTGCCTATGGTTTTAGTTTCGGTGTGGGAGGTATCCTGATCCGTTCGGAATTTCAGCAGGCTGCTGGCCACTACGGGCCACCAGGCCTCGGAAAAGAATGATGGCCTTTCCCCAGAGAAACAAAAGTCACCAGGCCAGGTTCCTGATGTCAGTTTGCAGGAGGCACTTGGCACTGTCAAACCAGCCACAATTGCCTGTGGGGGCACTTTTCATCTGGGAGGCATCCTGATCCAAGCGGAATTTCAGCAGGCAGCCGGCCACTCCGGGCCACCAGGCCGTGGACATGAACTATGGTCTTTCCCCAGAGAAACAAAAGTCACCAGGCCAGGTTCCTGATGTCAGTTTGCAGGAGGCACTTGGCACTGTCAAACCAGCCACAGGTGCCTGTGGGGGCGCTTTTCATCTGGGAGGCATCGTGATCCATGCGGAATTTCAGCAGGCGGCCGGCCACTCCGGGCCACCAGGCCCTGGACAAGAACCACGGCTTTTCCCTAGGGAAACAAAAGTCACCCCGCCAGGTTCCTGATGTCAGTTTGCAGGAGGCACTTGGCACTGTCAAACCAGCCACAGTTGCCTCTGGGGGCACTTTCCATCTGGGAGGCATCCCGATCCATGCGGAATTTCAGCAGGCAGCCGGGCACTCCAGGCCGCAAGGCCCTGGACATGAATCATGGTCTTTCCCCAGAGAAAGGAAAGTCACAAGGCCAGGTTCCTGATGTCATTTTGCAGGAGGCACATGGCACTGTCAAACCAGCCACAGTTGCCTGTGGGGGCACCTTGCATCTGGGAGGTATCCTCAACCGTGAGGAATTTCAGCAGGCAGCCGGCCACTCTGGGCCGGCGGGCCCCGGACAAGATCGATTGCCTTTCCCCAGAGAAACAAAACTTACCAGGCCAGGTTCCTGATGTCAGTTTGCAGGAGGCACTTGGCACTGTCAAACCAGCCACAGTTGCCTGTGGTGGCACTTTGCATCTGGGAGGTATCCTGATCCGTGCGGAATTTCAGCAGGCAGCTGGCCACTCCGGGACACCCGGCCTTGTACATTAACCATGACCTTTCCCCAGAGAAACAAAAGTCACCAGGCCAGGTTCCTGATGTCAGTTTGCAGGAGGCGCTTGGCACTGTCAAACCAGCCACAGTTGCCTGTGGCGGCACCTTGAACCTGGGAGGTATCCAGATCCATGCGGAATTTCAGCAGGCAGCCGGCCACTCCGAGCCACCGGGCTCTGAACAAGAATAATAACCTTTCCCCAGAGAAACAAAAGTCACCAGGCCAGGTTCCTGATGTCAATTTGCAGGACGCACTTGGCACTGTCAAACCAGCCAAAGTTGCCTGTTGGGGCACCTTGCATCTGGGAGGTATCCGGATCCGTGTGGAATTTCAGCAGGCAGCAGGCAACTGCGAGCCACCGGGCCCTGGACATGAACCATGCCCTTTCCCCTGAGAAAGAAAATCACCAGGCCAGGTTCCTGATGTCAGTTTGCAGGAGGCACTTGGCACTGTCAAACCAGCCACAGTTGCCTGTGGGGGCACCTTGCATCTGGGAGGCATACTGGTCCGTCCAGAATTTTAGCAGGCAGACGGCCACTCCAGGACACCAGGCTCAGGATACCAACCATGGCCTCTCCCCAGAGAAACAAAAGTCACCAGGCCAGGTTCTTGATGTCAGTTGGCAGGAGGCACTTGGCACTGTCAAACCAGCCACAGTTTCCCGTGGGGCACCTTGCATCTGGGAGGTATCCTGATCCGTGCGGAATTTTAGCAGGCAGCCGTCCCCGCTGGGCCACAGTTTGTAGGATATGAACCATGGCCTTTCCCCAGAGAAACAAAAGTCACCCGGCCAGGTTCCTGATGTCAGTTTGCAGGAGGCACTTGGCACTGTCAAACCAGCCACAGTTGCCTGTGGGGGCACTGTTCATCTGGGAGGCATCCTGATCCAAGCGGAATTTCAGCAGGCATCGGCCACTCCGGGCCACCAGGCCGTGGACATGAACTATGGTCTTTCCGCAGAGAAACAAAAGTCACCAGGCCAGGTTCCTGATGTCAGTTTGCAGGAGGCACTTGGCACTGTCAAACCAGCCACAGTTGCCTGTGGGGGCGCCTTGCATCTGGGAGGTAGCCTCAACCGTGTGGAATTTCAGCAGACAGCCGGCCACTCCGGGCCAGCGGGCCCCGGACAAGAACGATGGCCTTTCCCCAGAGAAACAAAAGTCACCCGGCCAGGTTCCTGATGTCAGTTTGCAGGAGGCACTTGGCACTGTCAAACAAGCCACAGTTGCCTGTGGTGGCACCTTGCATCTGGGAGGTATCCTGATCCGTGCGGAATTTCAGCAGGCAGTCGGCCACTCCGGGCCAGGGGGCACTGGACATCATCTATGGCCTTTCCCCAGAGAAACAAAAGTCACCAGGCCAGGTTCCTGATGTCAGTTTGCAGGAGGCACTTGGCACTGTCAAACCAGCCACAGTTGGCTGTGGGGGCACTTTCCATCTGGGAGGCATCCTGATCCATGCGGAATTTCAGCAGGCAGCCGGGCACTCCAGGCCGCAAGGCCCTGGACATGAATCATGGTCTTTCTCCAGAGAAACGAATGTCACCGGGTCAGGTTCCTGATGTCAGTTTGCAGGAGGCACATGGCACTGTCAAACCAGCCACAGTTGCCTGTGGGGGCACCTTGCATCTGGGAGGTATCCTCAACCGTGTGAAATTTCAGCAGGCAGCCGGCCACTCCGGGCTGACGGGCCCCGGACAAGAACGATGGCCTTTCCCCAGAGAAACAAAACTTACCAGGCCAGGTTCCTGATGTCTGTTTGCAGGAGGCACTTGGCACTGTCAAACCAGCCACAGTTGCCTATGGTTTTAGTTTCGGTGTGGGAGGTATCCTGATCCGTTCAGAATTTCAGCAGGCTGCTGGCCACTACGGGCCACCAGGCCGCGGAAAAGAATGATGGCCTTTCCCCAGAGAAACACAAGTCACCAGGCCAGGTTCTTGATGTCAGTTGGCAGGAGGCACTTGGCACTGTCAAACCAGCCACAGTTTCCCGTGGGGCACCTTGCATCTGGGAGGTATCCTGATCCGTGCGGAATTTTAGCAGGCAGCCGTCCCCGCTGGGCCACAGTTTGTAGGATATGAACCATGGCCTTTCCCCAGAGAAACAAAAGTCACCCGGCCAGGTTCCTGATGTCAGTTTGCAGGAGGCACTTGGCACTGTCGAAGCAGCCACAAGTGCCTGTGGGGGCATCTTGCATCTCGGCGGCATCCTGATCCATGCGGAATTCCAGCAAGCAGCCGGCCACTCCGGGCCACTAGGCCTTGGACACGTATAATGGCCTTTCCCCAGAGAAATAAATGTCACCAGGCCAGGTTCCTGATGTCAGTTGGCAGGAGGCACTTGGCACTGTCAAACCAGCCACAGTTTCCCGTGGGGCACCTTGCATCTGGGAGGTATCCTGATCCGTGCGGAATTTTAGCAGGCAGCCGGCCACGCTGGGCCACAGTTTGTAGGATATGAACCATGGCCTTTCCCCAGAGAAACAAAAGTCACCCGGCCAGGTTCCTGATGTCAGTTTGCAGGAGGCACTTGGCACTGTCGAAGCAGCCACAGGTGCCTGTGGGGGCATCTTGCATCTCGGCGGCATCCTGATCAGTGAGGAATTTCAACAGGCAGCTGGCCTCTCCGGTCCAATGTATCCAGGATATGAACCATGGCCTTTCCCCAGAGAAACAAAAGTGACCTGGCCAGGTTCCTGATGACAGTTTGCAGGAGGCACATGGCACTGTCAAACCTGCCACAGTTGCCTGTGGGGGCGCCTTGCATCTGGGAGGTAGCCTCAACCTTGTGGAATTTCAGCAGACAGCCGGCCACTCCGGGCCGGCGGGCCCCGGACAAGAACGATGGCCTTTCCCCAGAGAAACAAAAGTCACCCGGCCAGGTTCCTGATGTCAGTTTGCAGGAGGCACTTGGCACTGTCAAACCAGCCACAGTTGCCTGTGGTGGCACCTTGCATCTGGGAGGTATCCTGATCCGTGCGGAATTTCAGCAGGCAGCCGGCCACGCTGGGCCACAGTTTGTAGTATATGAACCATGGCCTTTCCCCAGAGAAACAAAAGTCACCAGGCCAGGTTCCTGATGTCAGTTTGCAGGAGGCACTTGGCACTGTCAAACCAGCCACAGGTGCCTGTGGGGACACCTTGCATCTCGGCGGCATCCTGATCCATGCAGAATTCCAGCAAGCAGCCGGCCACTCCAGGCCACTAGGCCTTGGACACGTACAATGGCCTTTCCCCAGAGAAATAAATGTCACCAGGCCAGGTTCCTGATGTCAGTTTGCAGGAGGCACTTGGCACTGTCAAACCAGCCACAATTGCCTCTGGGGGCACTTTGCATCTGGGAGGCATCCTGATCCGTTCGGAATTTCAGCAGGCAGCCGGCCACTCCGGGACTACGGGTCCAGGATATGAACCATGGCCTTTCCCCAGAGAAACAAAAGTCACCAGGCCAGGTTCCTGATGTCAGTTTGCAGGAGGCACTTGGCACTGTCAAACCAGCCACAGTTGCCTGTGGTGGCACCTTGCATCTGGGAGGTATCCTGATCCGTGCGGAATTTCAGCAGGCAGTCGGCCGCTCCGGGCCAGGGGGCACTGGACATCATCTATGGCCTTTCCCCAGAGAAACAAAAGTCACCAGGCCAGGTTCCTGATGTCAGTTTGCAGGAGGCACTTGGCACTGTCAAACCAGCCACAGTTGGCTGTGGGGGCACTTTCCATCTGGGAGGCATCCTGATCCATGCGGAATTTCAGCAGGCAGCCGGGCACTCCAGGCCGCAAGGCCCTGGACATGAATCATGGTCTTTCTCCAGAGAAACGAATGTCACCGGGTCAGGTTCCTGATGTCAGTTTGCAGGAGGCACATGGCACTGTCAAACCAGCCACAGTTGCCTGTGGGGGCACCTTGCATCTGGGAGGTATCCGGATCCGTGTGGAATTTCAGCAGGCAGCCGGCCACTCCGGGCCGGCGGGCCCCGGACAAGAACGATTGCCTTTCCCCAGAGAAACAAAACTTACCAGGCCAGGTTCCTGATGTCTGTTTGCAGGAGGCACTTGGCACTGTCAAACCAGCCACAGTTGCCTATGGTTTTAGTTTCGGTGTGGGAGGTATCCTGATCCGTTCGGAATTTCAGCAGGCTGCTGGCCACTACGGGCCACCAGGCCTCGGAAAAAAATGATGGCCTTTCCCCAGAGAAACAAAACTTACCAGGCCAGGTTCCTGATGTCAGTTTGCAGGAGGCACTTGGCACTGTCAAACCAGCCACAATTGCCTGTGGGGGCACTTTTCATCTGGGAGGCATCCTGATCCAAGCGGAATTTCAGCAGGCAGCCGGCCACTCCGGGCCACCAGGCCGTGGACATGAACTATGGTCTTTCCCCAGAGAAACAAAAGTCACCAGGCCAGGTTCCTGATGTCTGATTGCAGGAGGCACTTGGCACTGTCAAACCAGCCACAGTTGCCTGTGGGGGCTCCTTTCATCTGGGAGGCATCCTGATCTGTGCGGAATTTCAGCAGGCATCCGGCCACTCCGGGACAGCGGGCCCTGGACATGAACCATGGCCTTTCCCCAGAGAAACAAAGTCACCAGGCCAGGTTCCTGATGTCAGTTTGCAGGAGGCACTTGGCACTGTCAAACCAGCCACAGTTGACTGTGCTGGTACATTTGGTCTGGCAGGCATCCTGATCCGTGCGGAATTTCAGCAGGCAGCTGGCCACTCCGGGACACACGGCCCTGTACATTAACCATGACCTTTCCCCAGAGAAAAAAAATCACCAGGCCAGGTTCCTGATGTCAGTTTGCAGGAGGCACTTGGCACTGTCAAACCAGCCACAGTTGGCTGTGGCGGCACCTTGAACCTGGGAGGTATCCTGATCCATGCGGAATTTCAGCAGGCAGCCGGCCACTCCGAGCCACCGGGCTCTGAACAAGAATAATAACCTTTCCCCAGAGAAACAAAAGTCACCAGGCCAGGTTCCTGAAGTCAATTTGCAGGACGCACTTGGCACTCTCAAACCAGCCAAAGTTGCCTGTGGGGGCACCTTGCATCTGGGAGGTATCCGGATCCGTGTGGAATTACAGCAGGCAGCAGGCAACTGCGAGCCACCGGGCCCTGGACATGAACCATGGCCTTTCCCCAGAGAAAGAAAATCACCAGGCCAGGTTTCTGATGTCAGTTTGCAGGAAGCACTTGGGACTGTCAAACTAGCCACAGTGCCTCTGGGGGCACCTTGCATCTTGGCGGCATCCTGGTCCGTCCAGAATTTTAGCAGGCCGACGGCCACTCCAGGACACCAGGCTCAGGATACCAACCATGGCCTTTCCCCAGAGAAACAAAAGTCACCAGGCCAGGTTCTTGATGTCAGTTGGCAGGAGGCACTTGGCACTGCCAAACCAGCCACAGTTTCCCGTGGGGCACCTTGCATCTGGGAGGAATCCTGACCCGTGCGGAATTTCAGCAGGCAGCGGGCCACTCTGGTCCACAGTTTGTAAAATATGAACCATGGCCTTTCCCCAGAGAAACAAAAATCACCAGGCCAGGTTCCTGATGTCAGTTTGCAGGAGGCACTTGGCACTGTCAAACCAGCCACAGTTGCCTGTGGGGGCACTTTTCATCTGGGAGGCATCCTGATCCAAGCGGAATTTCAGCAGGCAGCGGCCACTCCGGGCCACCAGGCCGTGGACATGAACTATGGTCTTTCCGCAGAGAAACAAAAGTCACCAGGCCAGGTTCCTGATGTCAGTTTGCAGGAGGCACTTGGCACTGTCAAACCAGCCACAGGTGCCTGTGGGGGCGCTTTTCATCTGGGAGGCATCGTGATCCATGCGGAATTTCAGCAGGCGGCCGGCCACTCCGGGCCACCAGGCCCTGGACAAGAACCACGGCTTTTCCCTAGGGAAACAAAAGTCACCCGGCCAGGTTCCTGATGTCAGTTTGCAGGAGGCACTTGGCACTGTCAAACCAGCCACAGTTGCCAGTGCTGGTACCTTTGGTCTGGGAGGCATCCTGATCTGTGCGGAATTTCAGCAGGCAGCCGGCCACTCCGGGACATCCGGCCCTGTACAATAACCATGCCCTTTCCCCAGAGAAACAAAAGTCAACAGGCCAGGTTCCTGATGTCAGTTTGCAGGAGGCACTTGGCACTGTCAAACCAGCCACAGGTGCCTGTGGGGGCACCTTGCATCTCGGCGGCATCCTGATCCATGCAGAATTCCAGCAAGCAGCCGGCCACTGCGGGCCACTAGGCCTTGGACACGTACAATGGCCTTTCCCCAGAGAAATAAATGTCACCAGGCCAGGTTCCTGATGTCAGTTTGCAGGAGGCACTTGGCACTGTCAAACCAGCCACAGTTGCCTGTGGGGGCACCTTGCGTCTGGGAGGCATACTGGTCCGTCCAGAATTTTAGCAGGCAGACGGCCACTCCAGGACACCAGGCTCAGGATACCAACCATGGCCTTTCCCCAGAGAAACAAAAGTCACCAGGCCAGGTTCCTGATGTCAGTTGGCAGGAGGCACTTGGCACTGTCAAACCAGCCACAGGTGCCTGTGGGGGCACCTTGAACCTGGGAGGTATCCTGATCCATGCGGAATTTCAGCAGGCAGCCGGCCACTCCGAGCCACCGGGCTCTGAACAAGAATAATAGCCTTTCCCCAGAGAAACAAAAGTCACCAGGCCAGGTTCCTGATGTCAATTTGCAGGACGCACGTGGCACTGTCAAACCAGCCACAGTTGCCTCTGGGGGCACTTTTCATCTGGGAGGTATCCGGATCCATGTGGAATTTCAGCAGGCAGTAGGCAACTGCGAGCCACCGGGCCCTGGACATGAACCATGGCCTTTCCCCTGAGAAAGAAAATCACCAGGCCAGGTTTCTGATGTCAGTTTGCAGGAAGCACTTGGCACTGTCAAACCAGCCACAGGTGCCTCTGGGGGCACCTTGCATCTTGGCGGCATCCTGGTCCGTCCAGAATTTTAGCAGGCAGACGGCCACTCCAGGACACCAGGCTCAGGATACCAACCATGGCCTTTCCCCAGAGAAACAAAAGTCACCAGGCCAGGTTCTTGATGTCAGTTGGCAGGAGGCACTTGGCACTGTCAAACCAGCCACAGTTTCCCGTGGGGCACCTTGCATCTGGGAGGTATCCTGATCCGTGCGGAATTTCAGCAGGCAGCCGGCCACTCTGGGCCACAGTTTGTAGGATATGAACGATGGCCTTTCCCCAGAGAAACAAAAGTCACCCGGCCAGGTTCCTGATGTCAGTTTGCAGGAGGCACTTGGCACTGTCGAAGCAGCCACAAGTGCCTGTGGGGGCATCTTGCATCTCGGCGGCATCCTGATCCATGCGGAATTCCAGCAAGCAGCCGGCCACTCCGGGCCACTAGGCCTTGGACACGTATAATGGCCTTTCCCCAGAGAAATAAATGTCACCAGGCCAGGTTCCTGATGTCAGTTGGCAGGAGGCACTTGGCACTGTCAAACCAGCCACAGTTTCCCGTGGGGCACCTTGCATCTGGGAGGTATCCTGATCCGTGCGGAATTTTAGCAGGCAGCCGGCCACGCTGGGCCACAGTTTGTAGGATATGAACCATGGCCTTTCCCCAGAGAAACAAAAGTCACCCGGCCAGGTTCCTGATGTCAGTTTGCAGGAGGCACTTGGCACTGTCGAAGCAGCCACAGGTGCCTGTGGGGGCATCTTGCATCTCGGCGGCATCCTGATCAGTGAGGAATTTCAACAGGCAGCTGGCCTCTCCGGTCCAATGTATCCAGGATATGAACCATGGCCTTTCCCCAGAGAAACAAAAGTGACCTGGCCAGGTTCCTGATGACAGTTTGCAGGAGGCACATGGCACTGTCAAACCTGCCACAGTTGCCTGTGGGGGCGCCTTGCATCTGGGAGGTAGCCTCAACCTTGTGGAATTTCAGCAGACAGCCGGCCACTCCGGGCCGGCGGGCCCCGGACAAGAACGATGGCCTTTCCCCAGAGAAACAAAAGTCACCCGGCCAGGTTCCTGATGTCAGTTTGCAGGAGGCACTTGGCACTGTCAAACCAGCCACAGTTGCCTGTGGTGGCACCTTGCATCTGGGAGGTATCCTGATCCGTGCGGAATTTCAGCAGGCAGCCGGCCACGCTGGGCCACAGTTTGTAGTATATGAACCATGGCCTTTCCCCAGAGAAACAAAAGTCACCAGGCCAGGTTCCTGATGTCAGTTTGCAGGAGGCACTTGGCACTGTCAAACCAGCCACAGGTGCCTGTGGGGACACCTTGCATCTCGGCGGCATCCTGATCCATGCAGAATTCCAGCAAGCAGCCGGCCACTCCAGGCCACTAGGCCTTGGACACGTACAATGGCCTTTCCCCAGAGAAATAAATGTCACCAGGCCAGGTTCCTGATGTCAGTTTGCAGGAGGCACTTGGCACTGTCAAACCAGCCACAATTGCCTGTGGGGGCACTTTGCATCTGGGAGGCATCCTGATCCGTTCGGAATTTCAGCAGGCAGCCGGCCACTCCGGGACTACGGGTCCAGGATATGAACCATGGCCTTTCCCCAGAGAAACAAAAGTCACCAGGCCAGGTTCCTGATGTCAGTTTGCAGGAGGCACTTGGCACTGTCAAACCAGCCACAGTTGCCTGTGGTGGCACCTTGCATCTGGGAGGTATCCTGATCCGTGCGGAATTTCAGCAGGCAGTCGGCCGCTCCGGGCCAGGGGGCACTGGACATCATCTATGGCCTTTCCCCAGAGAAACAAAAGTCACCAGGCCAGGTTCCTGATGTCAGTTTGCAGGAGGCACTTGGCACTGTCAAACCAGCCACAGTTGGCTGTGGGGGCACTTTCCATCTGGGAGGCATCCTGATCCATGCGGAATTTCAGCAGGCAGCCGGGCACTCCAGGCCGCAAGGCCCTGGACATGAATCATGGTCTTTCTCCAGAGAAACGAATGTCACCGGGTCAGGTTCCTGATGTCAGTTTGCAGGAGGCACATGGCACTGTCAAACCAGCCACAGTTGCCTGTGGGGGCACCTTGCATCTGGGAGGTATCCGGATCCGTGTGGAATTTCAGCAGGCAGCCGGCCACTCCGGGCCGGCGGGCCCCGGACAAGAACGATTGCCTTTCCCCAGAGAAACAAAACTTACCAGGCCAGGTTCCTGATGTCTGTTTGCAGGAGGCACTTGGCACTGTCAAACCAGCCACAGTTGCCTATGGTTTTAGTTTCGGTGTGGGAGGTATCCTGATCCGTTCGGAATTTCAGCAGGCTGCTGGCCACTACGGGCCACCAGGCCTCGGAAAAAAATGATGGCCTTTCCCCAGAGAAACAAAACTTACCAGGCCAGGTTCCTGATGTCAGTTTGCAGGAGGCACTTGGCACTGTCAAACCAGCCACAATTGCCTGTGGGGGCACTTTTCATCTGGGAGGCATCCTGATCCAAGCGGAATTTCAGCAGGCAGCCGGCCACTCCGGGCCACCAGGCCGTGGACATGAACTATGGTCTTTCCCCAGAGAAACAAAAGTCACCAGGCCAGGTTCCTGATGTCTGATTGCAGGAGGCACTTGGCACTGTCAAACCAGCCACAGTTGCCTGTGGGGGCTCCTTTCATCTGGGAGGCATCCTGATCTGTGCGGAATTTCAGCAGGCATCCGGCCACTCCGGGACAGCGGGCCCTGGACATGAACCATGGCCTTTCCCCAGAGAAACAAAGTCACCAGGCCAGGTTCCTGATGTCAGTTTGCAGGAGGCACTTGGCACTGTCAAACCAGCCACAGTTGACTGTGCTGGTACATTTGGTCTGGCAGGCATCCTGATCCGTGCGGAATTTCAGCAGGCAGCTGGCCACTCCGGGACACACGGCCCTGTACATTAACCATGACCTTTCCCCAGAGAAAAAAAATCACCAGGCCAGGTTCCTGATGTCAGTTTGCAGGAGGCACTTGGCACTGTCAAACCAGCCACAGTTGGCTGTGGCGGCACCTTGAACCTGGGAGGTATCCTGATCCATGCGGAATTTCAGCAGGCAGCCGGCCACTCCGAGCCACCGGGCTCTGAACAAGAATAATAACCTTTCCCCAGAGAAACAAAAGTCACCAGGCCAGGTTCCTGAAGTCAATTTGCAGGACGCACTTGGCACTCTCAAACCAGCCAAAGTTGCCTGTGGGGGCACCTTGCATCTGGGAGGTATCCGGATCCGTGTGGAATTACAGCAGGCAGCAGGCAACTGCGAGCCACCGGGCCCTGGACATGAACCATGGCCTTTCCCCAGAGAAAGAAAATCACCAGGCCAGGTTTCTGATGTCAGTTTGCAGGAAGCACTTGGGACTGTCAAACTAGCCACAGTGCCTCTGGGGGCACCTTGCATCTTGGCGGCATCCTGGTCCGTCCAGAATTTTAGCAGGCCGACGGCCACTCCAGGACACCAGGCTCAGGATACCAACCATGGCCTTTCCCCAGAGAAACAAAAGTCACCAGGCCAGGTTCTTGATGTCAGTTGGCAGGAGGCACTTGGCACTGTCAAACCAGCCACAGTTACCTGTGGGGGCACCTTTCATCTGGGTGGTATCCTCAACCGTGAGGAATTTCAGCAGGCAGCGGGCCACTCTGGTCCACAGTTTGTAAAATATGAACCATGGCCTTTCCCCAGAGAAACAAAAATCACCAGGCCAGGTTCCTGATATCAGTTTGCAGGAGGCACTTGGCACTGTCAAACCAGCCACAGTTGCCTGTGGGGGCATTTTTCATCTGGGAGGCATCCTGATCCAAGCGGAATTTCAGCAGGCAGCGGCCACTCCGGGCCACCAGGCCGTGGACATGAACTATGGTCTTTCCCCAGAGAAACAAAAGTCACAAGGCCAGGTTCCTGATGTCAGTTTGCAGGAGGCACTTGGCACTGTCAAACCAGCCACAGGTGCCTGTGGGGGCGCTTTTCATCTGGGAGGCATCGTGATCCATGCGGAATTTCAGCAGGCGGCCGGCCACTCCGGGCCACCAGGCCCTGGACAAGAACCACGGCTTTTCCCTAGGGAAACAAAAGTCACCCGGCCAGGTTCCTGATGTCAGTTTGCAGGAGGCACTTGGCACTGTCAAACCAGCCACAGTTGCCAGTGCTGGTACCTTTGGTCTGGGAGGCATCCTGATCTGTGCGGAATTTCAGCAGGCAGCCGGCCACTCCGGGACATCCGGCCCTGTACAATAACCATGCCCTTTCCCCAGAGAAACAAAAGTCAACAGGCCAGGTTCCTGATGTCAGTTTGCAGGAGGCACTTGGCACTGTCAAACCAGCCACAGGTGCCTGTGGGGGCACCTTGCATCTCGGCGGCATCCTGATCCATGCAGAATTCCAGCAAGCAGCCGGCCACTGCGGGCCACTAGGCCTTGGACACGTACAATGGCCTTTCCCCAGAGAAATAAATGTCACCAGGCCAGGTTCCTGATGTCAGTTTGCAGGAGGCACTTGGCACTGTCAAACCAGCCACAGTTGCCTGTGGGGGCACCTTGCGTCTGGGAGGCATACTGGTCCGTCCAGAATTTTAGCAGGCAGACGGCCACTCCAGGACACCAGGCTCAGGATACCAACCATGGCCTTTCCCCAGAGAAACAAAAGTCACCAGGCCAGGTTCCTGATGTCAGTTGGCAGGAGGCACTTGGCACTGTCAAACCAGCCACAGGTGCCTGTGGGGGCACCTTGAACCTGGGAGGTATCCTGATCCATGCGGAATTTCAGCAGGCAGCCGGCCACTCCGAGCCACCGGGCTCTGAACAAGAATAATAGCCTTTCCCCAGAGAAACAAAAGTCACCAGGCCAGGTTCCTGATGTCAATTTGCAGGACGCACGTGGCACTGTCAAACCAGCCACAGTTGCCTCTGGGGGCACTTTTCATCTGGGAGGTATCCGGATCCATGTGGAATTTCAGCAGGCAGTAGGCAACTGCGAGCCACCGGGCCCTGGACATGAACCATGGCCTTTCCCCTGAGAAAGAAAATCACCAGGCCAGGTTTCTGATGTCAGTTTGCAGGAAGCACTTGGCACTGTCAAACCAGCCACAGGTGCCTCTGGGGGCACCTTGCATCTTGGCGGCATCCTGGTCCGTCCAGAATTTTAGCAGGCAGACGGCCACTCCAGGACACCAGGCTCAGGATACCAACCATGGCCTTTCCCCAGAGAAACAAAAGTCACCAGGCCAGGTTCTTGATGTCAGTTGGCAGGAGGCACTTGGCACTGTCAAACCAGCCACAGTTTCCCGTGGGGCACCTTGCATCTGGGAGGTATCCTGATCCGTGCGGAATTTCAGCAGGCAGCCGGCCACTCTGGGCCACAGTTTGTAGGATATGAACGATGGCCTTTCCCCAGAGAAACAAAAGTCACCCGGCCAGGTTCCTGATGTCAGTTTGCAGGAGGCACTTGGCACTGTCGAAGCAGCCACAAGTGCCTGTGGGGGCATCTTGCATCTCGGCGGCATCCTGATCCATGCGGAATTCCAGCAAGCAGCCGGCCACTCCGGGCCACTAGGCCTTGGACACGTATAATGGCCTTTCCCCAGAGAAATAAATGTCACCAGGCCAGGTTCCTGATGTCAGTTGGCAGGAGGCACTTGGCACTGTCAAACCAGCCACAGTTTCCCGTGGGGCACCTTGCATCTGGGAGGTATCCTGATCCGTGCGGAATTTTAGCAGGCAGCCGGCCACGCTGGGCCACAGTTTGTAGGATATGAACCATGGCCTTTCCCCAGAGAAACAAAAGTCACCCGGCCAGGTTCCTGATGTCAGTTTGCAGGAGGCACTTGGCACTGTCGAAGCAGCCACAGGTGCCTGTGGGGGCTCCTTTCATCTGGGAGGCATCCTGATCTGTGCGGAATTTCAGCAGGCATCCGGCCACTCCGGGACAGCGGGCCCTGGACATGAACCATGGCCTTTCCCCAGAGAAACAAAGTCACCAGGCCAGGTTCCTGATGTCAGTTTGCAGGAGGCACTTGGCACTGTCAAACCAGCCACAGTTGACTGTGCTGGTACATTTGGTCTGGCAGGCATCCTGATCCGTGCGGAATTTCAGCAGGCAGCTGGCCACTCCGGGACACACGGCCCTGTACATTAACCATGACCTTTCCCCAGAGAAAAAAAATCACCAGGCCAGGTTCCTGATGTCAGTTTGCAGGAGGCACTTGGCACTGTCAAACCAGCCACAGTTGGCTGTGGCGGCACCTTGAACCTGGGAGGTATCCTGATCCATGCGGAATTTCAGCAGGCAGCCGGCCACTCCGAGCCACCGGGCTCTGAACAAGAATAATAACCTTTCCCCAGAGAAACAAAAGTCACCAGGCCAGGTTCCTGAAGTCAATTTGCAGGACGCACTTGGCACTCTCAAACCAGCCAAAGTTGCCTGTGGGGGCACCTTGCATCTGGGAGGTATCCGGATCCGTGTGGAATTACAGCAGGCAGCAGGCAACTGCGAGCCACCGGGCCCTGGACATGAACCATGGCCTTTCCCCAGAGAAAGAAAATCACCAGGCCAGGTTTCTGATGTCAGTTTGCAGGAAGCACTTGGGACTGTCAAACTAGCCACAGTGCCTCTGGGGGCACCTTGCATCTTGGCGGCATCCTGGTCCGTCCAGAATTTTAGCAGGCCGACGGCCACTCCAGGACACCAGGCTCAGGATACCAACCATGGCCTTTCCCCAGAGAAACAAAAGTCACCAGGCCAGGTTCTTGATGTCAGTTGGCAGGAGGCACTTGGCACTGTCAAACCAGCCACAGTTACCTGTGGGGGCACCTTTCATCTGGGTGGTATCCTCAACCGTGAGGAATTTCAGCAGGCAGCGGGCCACTCTGGTCCACAGTTTGTAAAATATGAACCATGGCCTTTCCCCAGAGAAACAAAAATCACCAGGCCAGGTTCCTGATATCAGTTTGCAGGAGGCACTTGGCACTGTCAAACCAGCCACAGTTGCCTGTGGGGGCATTTTTCATCTGGGAGGCATCCTGATCCAAGCGGAATTTCAGCAGGCAGCGGCCACTCCGGGCCACCAGGCCGTGGACATGAACTATGGTCTTTCCCCAGAGAAACAAAAGTCACAAGGCCAGGTTCCTGATGTCAGTTTGCAGGAGGCACTTGGCACTGTCAAACCAGCCACAGGTGCCTGTGGGGGCGCTTTTCATCTGGGAGGCATCGTGATCCATGCGGAATTTCAGCAGGCGGCCGGCCACTCCGGGCCACCAGGCCCTGGACAAGAACCACGGCTTTTCCCTAGGGAAACAAAAGTCACCCGGCCAGGTTCCTGATGTCAGTTTGCAGGAGGCACTTGGCACTGTCAAACCAGCCACAGTTGCCAGTGCTGGTACCTTTGGTCTGGGAGGCATCCTGATCTGTGCGGAATTTCAGCAGGCAGCCGGCCACTCCGGGACATCCGGCCCTGTACAATAACCATGCCCTTTCCCCAGAGAAACAAAAGTCAACAGGCCAGGTTCCTGATGTCAGTTTGCAGGAGGCACTTGGCACTGTCAAACCAGCCACAGGTGCCTGTGGGGGCACCTTGCATCTCGGCGGCATCCTGATCCATGCAGAATTCCAGCAAGCAGCCGGCCACTGCGGGCCACTAGGCCTTGGACACGTACAATGGCCTTTCCCCAGAGAAATAAATGTCACCAGGCCAGGTTCCTGATGTCAGTTTGCAGGAGGCACTTGGCACTGTCAAACCAGCCACAGTTGCCTGTGGGGGCACCTTGCGTCTGGGAGGCATACTGGTCCGTCCAGAATTTTAGCAGGCAGACGGCCACTCCAGGACACCAGGCTCAGGATACCAACCATGGCCTTTCCCCAGAGAAACAAAAGTCACCAGGCCAGGTTCCTGATGTCAGTTGGCAGGAGGCACTTGGCACTGTCAAACCAGCCACAGGTGCCTGTGGGGGCACCTTGAACCTGGGAGGTATCCTGATCCATGCGGAATTTCAGCAGGCAGCCGGCCACTCCGAGCCACCGGGCTCTGAACAAGAATAATAGCCTTTCCCCAGAGAAACAAAAGTCACCAGGCCAGGTTCCTGATGTCAATTTGCAGGACGCACGTGGCACTGTCAAACCAGCCACAGTTGCCTCTGGGGGCACTTTTCATCTGGGAGGTATCCGGATCCATGTGGAATTTCAGCAGGCAGTAGGCAACTGCGAGCCACCGGGCCCTGGACATGAACCATGGCCTTTCCCCTGAGAAAGAAAATCACCAGGCCAGGTTTCTGATGTCAGTTTGCAGGAAGCACTTGGCACTGTCAAACCAGCCACAGGTGCCTCTGGGGGCACCTTGCATCTTGGCGGCATCCTGGTCCGTCCAGAATTTTAGCAGGCAGACGGCCACTCCAGGACACCAGGCTCAGGATACCAACCATGGCCTTTCCCCAGAGAAACAAAAGTCACCAGGCCAGGTTCTTGATGTCAGTTGGCAGGAGGCACTTGGCACTGTCAAACCAGCCACAGTTTCCCGTGGGGCACCTTGCATCTGGGAGGTATCCTGATCCGTGCGGAATTTCAGCAGGCAGCCGGCCACTCTGGGCCACAGTTTGTAGGATATGAACGATGGCCTTTCCCCAGAGAAACAAAAGTCACCAGGCCAGGTTCCTGATGTCAGCTTGCAGCAGGCACTTGGCACTGTCAAACCAGCCACAGGTGCCTGTGGGGGCACCTTGCATCTCGGCGGCATCCTGATCCATGCAGAATTCCAGCAAGCAGCCGGCCACTGCGGGCCACTAGGCCTTGGACACGTACAATGGCCTTTCCCCAGAGAAATAAATGTCACCAGGCCAGGTTCCTGATGTCAGTTTGCAGGAGGCACTTGGCACTGTCAAACCAGCCACAGTTGCCTGTGGGGGCACCTTGCGTCTGGGAGGCATACTGGTCCGTCCAGAATTTTAGCAGGCAGACGGCCACTCCAGGACACCAGGCTCAGGATACCAACCATGGCCTTTCCCCAGAGAAACAAAAGTCACCAGGCCAGGTTCCTGATGTCAGTTGGCAGGAGGCACTTGGCACTGTCAAACCAGCCACAGGTGCCTGTGGGGGCACCTTGAACCTGGGAGGTATCCTGATCCATGCGGAATTTCAGCAGGCAGCCGGCCACTCCGAGCCACCGGGCTCTGAACAAGAATAATAGCCTTTCCCCAGAGAAACAAAAGTCACCAGGCCAGGTTCCTGATGTCAATTTGCAGGACGCACGTGGCACTGTCAAACCAGCCACAGTTGCCTCTGGGGGCACTTTTCATCTGGGAGGTATCCGGATCCGTGTGGAATTTCAGCAGGCAGTAGGCAACTGCGAGCCACCGGGCCCTGGACATGAACCATGGCCTTTCCCCTGAGAAAGAAAATCACCAGGCCAGGTTTCTGATGTCAGTTTGCAGGAAGCACTTGGCACTGTCAAACCAGCCACAGGTGCCTCTGGGGGCACCTTGCATCTTGGCGGCATCCTGGTCCGTCCAGAATTTTAGCAGGCAGACGGCCACTCCAGGACACAAGGCTCAGGATACCAACCATGGCCTTTCCCCAGAGAAACAAAAGTCACCAGGCCAGGTTCCTGATGTCAGTTGGCAGGAGGCACTTGGCACTGTCAAACCAGCCACAGTTTCCCGTGGGGCACCTTGCATCTGGGAGGTATCCTGATCCGTGCGGAATTTCAGCAGGCAGCCGGCCACGCTGGGCCACAGTTTGTAGGATATGAACCATGGCCTTTCCCCAGAGAAACAAAAGTCACCAGGCCAGGTTCCTGATGTCAGATTGCAGGAGGCACATGGCACTGTCAAACCAGCCACAGGTGCCTGTGGGGGCACCTTGCATCTCGGCGGCATCCTGAGCCATGCAGAATTCCAGCAAGCAGCCGGCCACTCCGGGCCACTAGGCCTTGGACACGTACAATGGCCTTTCCCCAGAGAAATAAATGTCACCAGGCCAGGTTCCTGATGTCAGTTGCCAGGAGGCACTTGGCACTGTCAAACCAGCCACAATTGCCTCTGGGGGCACTTTGCATCTGGGAGGCATCCTGATCCGTTCGGAATTTCAGCAGGCAGCCAGCCACTCCGGGACCACGGGTCCAGGATATGAACCATGGCCTTTCCCCAGAGAAACAAAAGTCACCCGGCCAGGTTCCTGATGTCAGTTTGCAGGAGGCACTTGGCACTGTCGAAGGAGCCACAGGGGCCTGTGGGGGCACCTTGCATCTCGGCGGCATCCTGATCAGTGAGGAATTTCAACAGGCAGCCGGCCTCTCCGGTCCTACGTATCCAGGATATGAACCATGGCCTTTCCCCAGAGAAACAAAACTCACCAGGCCAGGTTCCTGATGTCAGTTTGCAGGAGGCACTTGGCACTGTCAAACCAGCCACAGTTGCCTGTGGGGGCTCCTTGCATCTGGGAGGTAGCCTCAACCGTGCGGAATTTCAGCAGACAGCCGGCCACTCCGGGCCAGCGGGACCCGGACAAGAACGATGGCCTTTCCCCAGAGAAACAAAAGTCACCCGGCCAGGTTCCTGATGTCAGTTTGCAGGAGGCACTTGGCACTGTCAAACCAGCCACAGTTGCCTGTGGTGGCGCCTTGCATCTGGGTGGTATCCTAATCCGTGCGGAATTTCAGCAGGCAGTCGGCCACTCCGGGCCAGGGGGCACTGGACATCATCTATGGCCTTTCCCCAGAGAAACAAAAGTCACCAGGCCAGGTTCCTGATGTCAGTTTGCAGGAGGCACTTGGCACTGTCAAACCAGCCACAATTGCCTGTGGGGGCACTTTTCATCTGGGAGGCATCCTGATCCAAGCGGAATTTCAGCAGGCAGCCGGCCACTCCGGGCCACCAGGCCGTGGACATGAACTATGGTCTTTCCCCAGAGAAACAAAAGTCACCAGGCCAGGTTCCTGATGTCAGTTTGCAGGAGGCACTTGGCACTGTCAAACCAGCCACAGGTGCCTGTGGGGGCGCTTTTCATCTGGGAGGCATCGTGATCCATGCGGAATTTCAGCAGGCGGCCGGCCACTCCGGGCCACCAGGCCCTGGACAAGAACCACGGCTTTTCCCTAGGGAAACAAAAGTCACCAGGCCAGGTTCCTGATGTCAGTTTGCAGGAGGCACTTGGCACTGTCAAACCAGCCACAGCGGCCTATGATTTTAGTTTCGGTCTGGGAGGTATCCTGATCCGTGTGGAATTTCAGCAGGCAGCCGGGCACTCCAGGCCGCAAGGCCCTGGACATGAATCATGGTCTTTCTCCAGAGAAACGAATGTCACCGGGTCAGGTTCCTGATGTCAGTTTGCAGGAGGCACATGGCACTGTCAAACCAGCCACAGTTGCCTGTGGGGGCTCCTTTCATCTGGGAGCTATCCTGATCCGTGCGGAATTTCAGCAGGCGGCCGGACACTCCGGCCCGGCGGGCCCCGGACAGGAACGATGGCCTTTCCCCAGAGAAACAAAAGTCACCAGGCCAGGTTCCTGATGTCTGTTTGCAGGAGGCACTTGGCACTGTCAAACCAGCCACAGTTGCCTATGGTTTTAGTTTCGGTGTGGGAGGTATCCTGATCCGTTCGGAATTTCAGCAGGCTGCTGGCCACTACAGGCCACCAGGTCTCGGAAAAGAATGATGGCCGTTCCCCAGAGAAACAAAAGTCACCAGGCCAGGTTCCTGATGTCAGTTTGCAGGAGGCACTTGGCACTGTCAAACCAGCCACAGGTGCCTGTGGGGGCACCTTGCATCTCGGCGGCATCCTGATCCATGCAGAATTCCAGCAAGCAGCCGGCCACTCCGGGCCACTAGGCCTTGGACACGTACAATGGCCTTTCCCCAGAGAAATAAATATCACCAGGCCAGGTTCCTGATGTCAGTTTGCAGGAGGCACTTGGCACTGTCAAACCAGCCACAATTGCCTCTGGGGGCACTTTGCATCTGGGAGGCATCCTGATCCGTTCGGAATTTCAGCAGGCAGCCGGCCACTCCGGGACTACGTGTCCAGGATATGAACCATGGCCTTTCCCCAGAGAAACAAAAGTCACCAGGCCAGGTTCCTGATGTCAGTTTGCAGGAGGCACTTGGCACTGTCAAACCAGCCACAGTTGCCTGTGGTGGCACCTTGCATCTGGGAGGTATCCTGATCCGTGAGGAATTTCAGCAGGCAGTCGGCCACTCCGGGCCAGGGGGCACTGGACATCATCTATGGCCTTTCCCCAGAGAAACAAAAGTCACCAGGCCAGGTTCCTGATGTCAGTTTGCAGGAGGCACTTGGCACTGTCAAACCAGCCACATTTGCCTCTGGGGGCACTTTCCATCTGGGAGGCATCCTGATCCATGCGGAATTTCAGCAGGCAGCCGGGCACTCCAGGCCGCAAGGCCCTGGACATGAATCATGGTCTTTCTCCAGAGAAACGAATGTCACCGGGTCAGGTTCCTGATGTCAGTTTGCAGGAGGCACATGGCACTGTCAAACCAGCCACAGTTGCCTGTGGGGGCAACTTGCATCTGGGAGGTATCCTCAACCGTGTGAAATTTCAGCAGGCAGCCGGCCACTCCGGGCTGACGGGCCCCGGACAAGAACGATGGCCTTTCCCCAGAGAAACAAAACTTACCAGGCCAGGTTCCTGATGTCAGTTTGCAGGAGGCACTTGGCACTGTCAAACCAGCCACAGTTGCCTGTAGCAGGCACAAGGCCTGCAAGGCCCTGGAGAACAGAAGCCTGAGCTAGGAAATACCAAAGTCAGCATGACTAAGGGTTTGGAAGACCCTCTCTTCCGCCTTCGGACCCTGTTATCTCTCTGTAGATCCATAGGCCACTTTTTCCCCTGACCCTTACTATTGGACAGTTTTCAATCCCCCTATAAGGTATAAAAACCCCTAGCTCTGCCCGGTTCGGCAGAGGAGAGCTGTCAATGGACCCTTCGCGGGGACCCCAATAAAGAACCCTGCGGAACCCACACAGCGCTTCTCTCTCTCTCTCTGCGTCTGCTGCGGCGATATCCAGGGTGACGGCCCCAGGCATGCTGAAAGAGCTGAAATCACTAAAGAGCTGAGCTGCAAATCACTATAGCTGCCTGGGCTGCCTGAACCCCCCGCTGGGCGATCCTGGACCCTCATTGAGCTATCCTGGACAACCGGCCTCCCCGCTGGGCTTCTGCCCCTGGGGGCCATAGCTGGCGCCTGAACATAGCCGACGCCCGAACAGCGGGGGGCCCCTGGGCCGACATCTGAACCGCCGTGATAGCCTGGCCGCGGAACTGAATGCCGGACCTGGCATTTCAGAGGAGCAGCATTTCTTCGTGAAATTGTCACTGCCTCCGCTCGCCAGAGATCCTGGAAGGAGAAGCTCTCCGTTTTAGCAGGACTCTCCTGGACAGGAGGTCAGCCGACCCGCACCCCGACATCTGGGCACGCGAGTGTCCGTGGAGGCTGACGAGCAGACGACCCCCAGCAGAACTTTGACCCACAACAGGCTGAAAAGTGTAAGTTTAACACAGCCTTTCTTGCGCGCAAAAATATTTTTTCCTTGGGTCCTTTTTTTTGGGTTTTTTTTCTTTTTTTTCTCTTTTTTCTGCTGGCGGGAACTGAAAAATGGGATCAAAGCTTAGTAAACGATCCCAGAACGAGAGAGATTTATATTCCCTAATCCTAGAAATCCTATCTTCTAACAACTTTTCTTTTTCTAAAGGTAACCTTTCAAAAACTAACCTGAAACGTTTTATAAAATGGATTCTCTGCCACTTCCCAGATACTAATACACAGACTATTACCTTAGACTCCTTTTGGGATACAATTGGGACCACGATATATAAGTTTCAAACTAACCAAGACTTTTCTGTAACTCAGTTTTTACCGATGTTCCACGCTATCACTAAAGCTGTAGAAAAAACTAACAAAAAGATAGTAACTACAGGGCTAACTTCTGTCGAACAAAACGAAAAGTTCTTATCTCACTTAACAGAAGCGCCTATTTCAAATGCTAATGGAGGAGATAACAGCCCCTCCACCCTGGAATCCAGCACTCCGCTGGGTCCTAGGGTCCCGCCATCTGCGCCGCAACGCCCCGACCCCAGGGCGCCCACGGCCCCTGCCCACCCCCTCTTCCCCCCCGCCTTCCCCTCGGGAGCCACACCCTGCGCGCCTCCCTGCTCTGCGTTATCTCCGAGAGCATCTGCGCCACTTCCCGCCGGGACCGACCCAAACCCCACCCCTCCCCCTGCTCCCCCCGACCCTACTGGGGCCACCCCCACCCCCCTTGCCGTCCCTCCTCTCCCTGCCGCGTCCGCCCCCCCTCCCTCCCCCGCCCTCGCCCCCCCCGCTACCATCGCGTCTTTCCCTGCCCCTGGCATCATCCCTGCTGCGGCACCGGATCAGCCCGCCTGGGCACCCGCGCCCCCCCCCCACCACCGCGCCTTTGACTGCCGCCGGAATCGTGCCCGCTCACGTATCCGCCCCTGACCCAAGCCACCCTGTATCCGCCGCACCCTCTTCCAGCCCCGCCGCCCCTTCCATCCCGCACCTCCCCTGCCCCCATACCCTCGCTGTGCAACCCCATACCCACGCTCCGCAGCCCCCGGTCGGGACCCCCCAGACTTCCCTCAGTTCTGCCCCCCCTCCCCACGCCCCCCAGTCCTGTGCATGCTGTATCACGCATTGCACGGCCACCCCGCCATGTGCCACGTGTAGCCACGTCCTGCCATGTGCTGCCTTATACCCTGCCCAGCCACAGGCACCTCTGCCAAATGCAGCTCCAGCCAGCCATAAGAAACATAAGGCACGACCTGCTAGCCCTCACTTGCCGTCATCTGATGACAGCAGTGACAGCGATTCTGACTTGGAAATAGAATATGTAGATCCTTGGGCAAAAATAAAAATGGAAGCCACACAGGCAGGGGACTGGCAATTAGCTCAGAGAATTACTGCCTTTCCAGTAGAATATAAGAAGGGAAAAAAAGGAGGTGCCACTAATAGAAAGACATGGGAACCTATTACAAATAAAGAACTTGTGCAATTAAGAAATACAGCCACAGAACATGGTAGAAGTTCACATATTTTTAGAAATTTCCTAGAAGCTACGTTCTCAGCACATGTTCTGGTACCCCACGATATTAAAAATATTGCCCAGTGCCTCCTTTCTCCCGCCGAGTACATGCTTTGGGAAAGGCATTGGAAAAAGCAATTAAAAACATTATCAGATAACTATGCTGCAGATGCTGATAAGTCAAATTTTACACTCGAACAGCTGGCTGGTGAAGGGGATTTGCAGAAACCCTCTGACCAAGCTGATACTTTACCTAAGGCAACATTACAAGACGTGGCTATAGCAGCAAAAACCTCCTTACTTCTCACCCCAGATGATTCTACCCCCACCCAACATTTTTCTAGTATTAAACAAGGAATAGATGAAAGCTTTATCAAATTTGTGGATAGAATTAAGGATGCTCTGGAAAAACAGATAGAGAGCACAGAGGCAAGAAAAGAACTGTTGTGTAAACTTGCCATGAGTAATGCGAATGAAAAATGTAAAACAATTCTGAGAGTCTTACCCTTAGACACAGAACCTACCATAGAGCAAATGCTGGAAAGCTGCACACGCCACCTGTCCACTGAAGATACAGTGGCACAAGCAGTTACTAAGGGTATTGCAGAAGGAGTTTCTAGTGCATATGCAGTAATATCTTCTAAAGATCAGGTCCGCTGCTACCACTGCGGAGATTTTGGACATTTTATAAAGGACTGTCCAGAGAGGTCACCTCCCAGGTACCCTCGCAATTTCCACCAAAGGCCCCAGAATCAGCAGTACTATCAGCCGCGTCCGGGAAACTTCCATCGGAGCGTGGTGGGGCCCCACGCAAGGACACCAAATCAAAGGCCACCCAGACCCAGTCACGCACCATCCCAGGAGATTCCAGACCACATGAGGAGGATCCAACACACGGAGCAATACCAAAGGGAACGCGCCGTCAGCTGGTAACTGCACTGTCCATTGACTTTAAAAATAACAATGTTTATCGTGTTCCCACAGGCAAACGTGGGCCAAAAGGAGGTCCTTCTAACATCCTAGTTATAGGTGATTCTCTCCATAGCCCAAAGGAAATATTTGTTGTTCCAGAAGTACAAACAGTGCACCCAGGACAAGAAATCTTTGTCCAGGTGTACTGCACAGACTTACCATATTTTCTTCCAAAGGGTACCCCATTTGCACAGGCCTTTCTACTCCCTAAGAATCACAGGGAACAGCTTCCTCTCAACCCCACAGCAATGTGGATACAAGTTATGGGACCGAGTAAGCCTGTCATCGAGTGCGGTCTTACCTGCAGAGGAGAGAAGTTCCACCTACCAGGGATGCTGGACACCGGTGCAGACGTGACCATCATCGCCCGCTCAGAATGGCCAGCACACTGGGAGCTACAACCTGTGGCAGGCATGATCACAGGGATCGGTGGAGCTACAGTTTCCATGCGGAGCAAGAACAACATCCTCGTCGAAGGGCCTGAAGGCAAGTTGGCAACCATCCGCCCATTTGTGGTAAGGGCCCCCATCACCTTGTATGGACGGGACATTTTATGTCAGTGGGGAGCCTCCCTACGTATTCCCAGTCCGGATTTCTAATTGGGGCCACTGAGGAGCGCGCACTGCCAGACACTCCTCGTCTCACCTGGAAATGCCATGACCCGATCTGGATCGAGCAGTGGCCCCTCTCTAAAGTCAAACTGCGCGCACTACATGCCCTTGTGGATGAACAGCTCACCAAAGGCCACATCGTAGAGACCACCAGCCCTTGGAATTCTCCAGTCTTCGTACTGCAAAAGCCTGGAACTGACAGGTGGAGGCTCCTCCACGATCTTCGCAAAATCAACGAGGTCATCGAGGACATGGGTCCCCTTCAGCCTGGCCTGCCCTCACCATCGATGCTGCCTAGAGACTGGACACTTGCTATCATTGATATTAAAGACTGTTTCTTCAGCATCCCGCTGCATCCCCAGGACGCTCCACGGTTTGCCTTCTCCGTTCCCTCTCTTAACAGAGAGGCTCCACTCAAGAGATATCACTGGCGTTTTCTTCCTCAAGGACTTAGATGCAATCCCAGTCTATGCCAGTGGTATGTTGCTCACATCCTGTCTCCTGTTCGGGACCTATTCCCAAATGCGATCATCCATCACTATATGGACGATATCCTGGTCTGTGCACCAGAAAAAACGTACTTGGACAAAGCAGTTAAAAGGACTATTGAAACCATAGAAAAGGCAGGATTTGAGATCCGTGAGGACAAAATACAGTACACCAATCCGTGGACTTACCTTGGACTCCAGATCCGGGAACGGACCATCGTACCCCAGCAGCTCGCCATCCGAGACGACCCAAAAACCCTGAGAGACTTACACAGTCTGTGCGGATCCATCAACTGGGTACGTCCACTGCTAGGAATTACAACAGAGGACCTCGCTCCACTGTTCAGCCTTCTCCGGGGCAAGGAGAATCTGGACTCTCCATGCACTCTAACACTAGAGGCCCGAGATGCCATCACCAAGGTCCAGGAAGCCCTGTCTTCACGCAAAGCCCATCGCTTCGAGCCCAGCCTGCCTTTCCAGTTCGTCATTCTGGGAAAAGCACCTAGGTTCTATGGACTGATTTTTCAATGGGACACTCAACTTCGAGACCCTCTACTAATCCTGGAGTGGATCTTTACAAATAACCAACCCACAAAAACAATTACCACCTTCCAAGAAATTATGGCACATTTAATAAAAAAGGCTAGAACTCGCCTCTGTTCCCTTGCAGGGTGTGAGTTCACATGCATATATTTGCCAATGACCACTGGGGACCTGGAACATTTGCTCCAGACCAATGAGAGTCTCCAGTATGCCTTAGATAGCTATACAGGCCAAATTTCAGTGCATATCCCAAAACATAAGCTTTTTAATCGTGACGTGACATTTCATCTGACTCCAAAATTAGTCCAAAGTAGGACACCTCTCAAAGCTCTAACTGTCTTTACAGATGGCTCAGGGTCATCCCACAAGTCGGTAATAACATGGAGGGACCCTAAAACCCAAAATTGGGAATCTGACATAAAAATAGTGGAGGGATCTCCACAGATTGCGGAGTTAGCAGCTGTTGTCAGAGCCTTTGAGAAATTCAAAGACGAACCTTTTAATCTGGTCACAGATTCAGCTTATGTTGCAGGCATAGCTATGAGAGCAGAACATGCTCTTCTCAAAGAGGTTTCCAATCCAAAGTTATACCAATTGATTTCCACATTAACACGCTTAATTTCCCACAGAAAACAACCTTACTATATAATGCATGTGAGGTCACACACTGACCTCCCAGGTTTCATTGCAGAAGGGAACAGGAAAGCAGACACCTTAGCCATGGCAATAGAGACTGCTAATGTCCCTAACATCTTTGCTCAGGCAAAGTTGTCACACTCATTTTTTCATCAAAATGTGCCTGCCCTTATCAGAATGTTCAAGCTTTCAAAAGATCAGGCAAAAGCTATTGTTGCCACATGCCCGAACTGTCAAAACTACCAGATACCATCTGTGGGGACGGGAGTCAATCCCCGAGGTTTAAACAGCTGCCAGCTGTGGCAGACAGATGTAACCCACTTTGCACCTTTTGGAAGGTCAAAGTACGTGCATGTATCGGTTGATACATTCTCAGGAGCAGTATTTGCATCAACACATACAGGAGAAACTGCGCAGCACACCATAAAACATTTTCTCCTCGCATTTGCTACCCTGGGAGTACCAAAGGAGATCAAAACAGACAATGGACCTGCCTATACCTCTCGTAAGTTAAAAGAGTTCTTCAGTGAGTGGGGAATACAACATAAGACAGGTATACCTGCAAACCCCACAGGACAATCCATCGTGGAAAGGACACACCAAACTCTCAAAAGAGTCCTTAATCAGCAACAGAGAGGAACAAAAATCACCTCTCCAGTTGAAAGACTTTGCAAGGCTCTCTATGTCATCAACTTCCTGAACTGTACAACCTCAGAGCCTGATCCACCAATACTTCGCCACTTTGCAAATACCACCCAAGCAAAGCTCACAGAGAAACCACCTGTGCTGGTGAAGGACCCAGAAACACATAAAGTCTCTGGACCTTTCGAACTCATCACGTGGGGAAGAGGATACGCGTGTGTTCTGCTACCATCTGGTCCAAGATGGTACCCAGGGAAAAACATAAAACCATACCTAGGCACTGCAAATACCACTTCCACAAGCAGTGACAAGAATCCTCCTGAGTCAAACACAAGACCTCCTCAAAACCAGACCAGCTCGGCCTGGAGACGAAGACGTCGCCAAACATCCACAGGTGGAGGAGACGACTGTCCCATCACACAGCAGCAGACAAACCAGAAAGCTGAACAACATTCTGTGGCATCAAGCCCTAGACCAGGCACAGCCTGAAAACAAAACTGTTCTCTGAATTAGATGTTATTACCCTTTTTACCCTAAAAAACCCTATTGTCCCTTTTATCTACCCTTACCAAAAGCCTCTAACCTTTTACCCACTCCTCCACCCTTAGTACCATAGAAAAAACAAAACAAAAAAAAAAAAACAAAAAAAAAAAAAAACAGTAAAAAACTAAAAATAAAGGGGGGAGGTGGGAGGAACAGACAAAAGGAACAAGAAAGGAACCCTAACCCTCCTCTCCTACCATAAAAATAACAAATTTTGCTTATATTCCCTATCAGAAGCCCCATTCCTGCCCAAAGATGAAAAATATCTCCGTTGGCGCTGTCCTCACTGCTGCCTGGATGTTCCTCACCGTGCCATGTGCCGTCGGTTGGATCGGCCCACAGCCGAGCCATAATGTCTGGGTAACCTTAGCAAGAACATTAAAACAGGATAACATGTGCTTATCCATGGGGAGCGTTGATAACCCACTTTCCACATGTCTAGTAGGAATTCCTTTTGTAGCCGATGATTGGCCCGCCTATAATTCAGAGCTTCTCCGCACCACAGGTAAGCGACCCCACCAGGTAGAAACTTGGGACGAGTGGACAAAAATACTGCCCAATGCTCTTGAGGAACCTCAAGAATTGGATCTGTTGGGGTCCTCTAAGGCCACCTTCTGTGTCAAATTTTACTTTAGACGTCCAAAGAATTATTTGCCTGAAATTGATCTGAACAAAAACACATACCGAAAAGACATATCGCCAATTAACAAAGCCTACAACCCTCACGATTGGTGTAATTACACTGCTCGTGTGATCTCTGTGTCCTCTCTCCATCCCAAAATTCTACCCAAGGGAACGTTTCTCATCTGTGGTGACAGAGTATGGGCTGGGATCCCCTCACGACTCCAGGGAGGTCCCTGTACCCTAGGAAAACTTTCCACCCTTACTCCAAATATCACCTTGTTGCACAATTGGAAAAAAGAGAGCGAGTTAAAACGCCACAAAAGGTCCTACACAGCATTTGATGAAAATTGCGATCCCAAATTATACGATTGGAACAAACCTAAAAAGATAGCGGTCTCTATATTCCTACCATGGGTAGCTGCAGCTAAGGCCCTGGGTGACATAAATCACCTTGGGTGCTGGCTCAGTAAGCAAGCTAACGCTACTTCTGCTGCCCTGAGCGATCTCTTAAAGGAAGAAGAAACCACAAGACACGCCTCACTCCAAAATCGAGCAGCGATTGACTTCCTGCTGCTTGCCCACGGACATGGCTGCGAGGACTTCGAAGGGATGTGCTGCTTCAATCTCTCTTCACGCTCGGAATCCATCCACGCCAACATCCAGAAACTGAAGGGACTTGTGAAGGACTTAAAAGTAGAACAGACCCCAGACTGGGTCAATGATCTCTTCGGTCAATGGGGATTAACGGGATGGGTTGCATCTTTGGTTAAGGGAATGTTGTGGATTTTTCTTGTAATTGTCATCGTGTTACTTATGTTCTCATGCCTTGTCCACTGTTTTAAAAGAACCATAGGGAACGCCTTTTTTCTAAATACAGAAAGTGGAGTTGTAGCAGGCACAAGGCCTGCAAGGCCCTGGAGAACAGAAGCCTGAGCTAGGAAATACCAAAGTCAGCATGACTAAGGGTTTGGAAGACCCTCTCTTCCGCCTTCGGACCCTGTTATCTCTCTGTAGATCCATAGGCCACTTTTTCCCCTGACCCTTACTATTGGACAGTTTTCAATCCCCCTATAAGGTATAAAAACCCCTAGCTCTGCCCGGTTCGGCAGAGGAGAGCTGTCAATGGACCCTTCGCGGGGACCCCAATAAAGAACCCTGCGGAACCCACACAGCGCTTCTCTCTCTCTCTCTGCGTCTGCTGCGGCGATATCCAGGGTGACGGCCCCAGGCATGCTGAAAGAGCTGAAATCACTAAAGAGCTGAGCTGCAAATCACTATAGCTGCCTGGGCTGCCTGAACCCCCCGCTGGGCGATCCTGGACCCTCGTTGAGCTATCCTGGACAACCGGCCTCCCCGCTGGGCTTCTGCCCCTGGGGGCCATAGTTGCCTATGGTTTTAGTTTCGGTGTGGGAGGTATCCTGATCCGTTCGGAATTTCAGCAGGCTGCTGGCCACTACGGGCCACCAGGCCTCGGAAAAGAATGATGGCCTTTCCCCAGAGAAACAAAAGTCACCAGGCCAGGTTCCTGATGTCAGTTTGCAGGAGGCACTTGGCACTGTCAAACCAGCCACAGGTGCCTGTGGGGGCGCTTTTCATCTCGGAGGCATCGTGATCCATGCGGAATTTCGGCAGGCGGCCGGCCACTCCGGGCCACCAGGCCCTGGACAAGAACCACGGCTTTTCCCTAGGGAAACAAAAGTCACCCGGCCAGGTTCCTGATGTCAGTTTGCAGGAGGCACTTGGCACTGTCAAACCAGCCACAGTTGGCTGTGGGGGCACTTTCCATCTGGGAGGCATCCTGATCCATGCAGAATTTCAGCAGGCAGCCGGGCACTCCAGGCCGCAAGGCCCTGGACATGAATCATGGTCTTTCTCCAGAGAAACGAATGTCACTGGGTCAGGTTCCTGATGTCAGTTTGCAGGAGGCACATGGCACTGTCAAACCAGCCACAGTTGCCTGTGGGGGCAACTTGCATCTGGGAGGTATCCTCAACCGTGTGAAATTTCAGCAGGCAGCCGGCCACTCCGGGCTGACGGGCCCCGGACAAGAACGATGGCCTTTCCCCAGAGAAACAAAACTTACCAGGCCAGGTTCCTGATGTCAGTTTGCAGGAGGCACTTGGCACTGTCAAACCAGCCACAGTTGCCTATGGTTTTAGTTTCGGTGTGGGAGGTATCCTGATCCGTTCGGAATTTCAGCAGGCTGCTGGCCACTACGGGCCACCAGGCCTCGGAAAAGAATGATGGCCTTTCCCCAGAGAAACAAAAGTCACCAGGCCAGGTTCCTGATGTCAGTTTGCAGGAGGCACTTGGCACTGTCAAACCAGCCACAATTGCCTGTGGAGGCACTTTTCATCTGGGAGGCATCCTGATCCAAGCGGAATTTCAGCAGGCAGCCGGCCACTCCGGGCCACCAGGCCGTGGACATGAACTATGGTCTTTCCGCAGAGAAACAAAAGTCACCAGGCCAGGTTCCTGATGTCAGTTTGCAGGAGGCACTTGGCACTGTCAAACCAGCCACAGGTGCCTGTGGGGGCGCTTTTCATCTGGGAGGCATCGTGATCCATGCGGAATTTCAGCAGGCGGCCGGCCACTCCGGGCCACCAGGCCCTGGACAAGAACCACGGCTTTTCCCTAGGGAAACAAAAGTCACCCCGCCAGGTTCCTGATGTCAGTTTGCAGGAGGCACTTGGCACTGTCAAACCAGCCACAGTTGCCTCTGGGGGCACTTTCCATCTGGGAGGCATCCCGATCCATGCGGAATTTCAGCAGGCAGCCGGGCACTCCAGGCCGCAAGGCCCTGGACATGAATCATGGTCTTTCCCCAGAGAAAGGAAAGTCACAAGGCCAGGTTCCTGATGTCATTTTGCAGGAGGCACATGGCACTGTCAAACCAGCCACAGTTGCCTGTGGGGGCACCTTGCATCTGGGAGGTATCCTTAACCGTGTGGAATTTCAGCAGGCAGCCGGCCACTCCGGGCCGGCGGGCCCCGGACAAGAACGATTGCCTTTCCCCAGAGAAACAAAACTTACCAGGCCAGGTTCCTGATGTCAGTTTGCAGGAGGCACTTGGCACTGTCAAACCAGCCACAGCGGCCTATGATTTTAGTTTCGGTCTGGGAGGTATCCTGATCCGTGCGGAATTTCAGCAGGCTGCCGGCCACTCCGGGCCACCAGGCCGTGGTCATGAACCATGGCCTTTCCCCAGAGAAACAAAAGTCACCAGGCCAGGTTCCTGATGTCAGTTTGCAGGAGGCACTTGGCACTGTCAAACCAGCCACAGGTGCCTGTGGGGGCACGTTGCATCTCAGAGGCATCCTGATCCATGCAGAATTCCAGCAGGCAGCCGGCCACTCCAGGACTACGGGTCCAGGATATAAACCATGGCCTTTCCCCAGAGAAACAAAAGTCACCAGGCCAGGTTCCTGATGTCAGTTTGCAGGAGGCACTTGGCACTGTCAAACCAGCCACAGTTGCCTGTGGGGGCTCCTTTCATATGGGAGCTATCCTGATCTGTGCGGAATTTCAGCAGGCATCCGGCCACTCCGGGACAGCGGGCCCTGGACATGAACCATTGCCTTTCCCCAGAGAAACAAAAGTCACCCGGCCAGGTTCCTGATGTCAGTTTGCAGGAGGCACTTGGCACTGTCAAACCAGCCACAGTTGACTGTGCTGGTACATTTGGTCTGGCAGGCATCCTGATCCGTGCGGAATTTCAGCAGGCAGCTGGCCACTCCGGGACACCCGGCCCTGTACATTAACCATGACCTTTCCCCAGAGAAACAAAAGTCACCAGGCCAGGTTCCTGATGTCAGTTTGCAGGAGGCACTTGGCACTGTCAAACCAGCCACAGTTGCCTGTGGCGGCACCTTGAACCTGGGAGGTATCCTGATCCATGCGGAATTTCATCAGGCAGCCGGCCACTCCGAGCCACCGGGCTCTGAACAAGAATAATAACCTTTCCCCAGAGAAACAAAAGTCACCAGGCCAGGTTCCTGAAGTCAATTTGCAGGACGCACTTGGCACTCTCAAACCAGCCAAAGTTGCCTGTGGTGGCACCTTGCATCTGGGAGGTATCCGGATCCGTGTGGAATTACAGCAGGCAGCAGGCAACTGTGAGCCACCGGGCCCTGGACATGAACCATGGCCTTTCCCCTGAGAAAGAAAATCACCAGGCCAGGTTTCTGATGTCAGTTTGCAGGAAGCACTTGGCACTGTCAAACCAGCCACAGTGCCTCTGGGGGCACCTTGCATCTTGGCGGCATCCTGGTCCGTCCAGAATTTTAGCAGGCCGACGGCCACTCCAGGACACCAGGTTCAGGATACCAACCATGGCCTTTCCCCAGAGAAACAAAAGTCACCAGGCCAGGTTCTTGATGTCAGTTGGCAGGAGGCACTTGGCACTGTCAAACCAGCCACAGTTTCCCGTGGGGCACCTTGCATCTGGGAGGAATCCTGACCCGTGCGGAATTTCAGCAGGCAGCGGGCCACTCTGGGCCACAGTTTGTAAAATATGAACCATGGCCTTTCCCCAGAGAAACAAAAATCACCAGGCCAGGTTCCTGATGTCAGTTTGCAGGAGGCACTTGGCACTGTCAAACCAGCCACAGTTGCCTGTGGGGGCACTTTTCATCTGGGAGGCATCCTGATCCAAGCGGAATTTCAGCAGGCAGCGGCCACTCCGGGCCACCAGGCCGTGGACATGAACTATGGTCTTTCCGCAGAGAAACAAAAGTCACCAGGCCAGGTTCCTGATGTCAGTTTGCAGGAGGCACTTGGCACTGTCAAACCAGCCACAGTTGCCTGTGGGGGCGCCTTGCATCTGGGAGGTATCCTCAACCGTGTGGAATTTCAGCAGACAGCCGGCCACTCCGGGCCAGCGGGCCCCGGACAAGAACGATGGCCTTTCCCCAGAGAAACAAAAGTCACCCGGCCAGGTTCCTGATGTCAGTTTGCAGGAGGCACTTGGCACTGTCAAACAAGCCACAGTTGCCTGTGGTGGCACCTTGCATCTGGGAGGTATCCTGATCCGTGCGGAATTTCAGCAGGCAGTCGGCCACTCCGGGCCAGGGGGCACTGAACATCATCTATGGCCTTTCCCCAGAGAAACAAAAGTCACCAGGCCAGGTTCCTGATGTCAGTTTGCAGGAGGCACTTGGCACTGTCAAACCAGCCACAGTTGGCTGTGGGGGCACTTTCCATCTGGGAGGCATCCTGATCCGTTCGGAATTTCAGCAGGCAGCCGGGCACTCCAGGCCGCAAGGCCCTGGACCTGAATCATGGTCTTTCTCCAGAGAAACGAATGTCACTGGGTCAGGTTCCTGATGTCAGTTTGCAGGAGGCACATGGCACTGTCAAACCAGCCACAGTTGCCTGTGGGGGCAACTTGCATCTGGGAGGTATCCTCAACCGTGTGAAATTTCAGCAGGCAGCCGGCCACTCCGGGCTGACGGGCCCCGGACAAGAACGATGGCCTTTCCCCAGAGAAACAAAACTTACCAGGCCAGGTTCCTGATGTCAGTTTGCAGGAGGCACTTGGCACTGTCAAACCAGCCACAGTTGCCTATGGTTTTAGTTTCGGTGTGGGAGGTATCCTGCTCCGTTCGGAATTTCAGCAGGCTGCTGGCCACTACGGGCCACCAGGCCTCGGAAAAGAATGATGGCCTTTCCCCAGAGAAACAAAAGTCACCAGGCCAGGTTCCTGATGTCAGTTTGCAGGAGGCACTTGGCACTGTCAAACCAGCCACAATTGCCTGTGGGGGCACTTTTCATCTGGGAGGCATCCTGATCCAAGCGGAATTTCAGCAGGCAGCCGGCCACTCCGGGCCACCAGGCCGTGGACATGAACTATGGTCTTTCCGCAGAGAAACAAAAGTCACCAGGCCAGGTTCCTGATGTCAGTTTGCAGGAGGCACTTGGCACTGTCAAACCAGCCACAGTTGCCTGTGGGGGCGCCTTGCATCTGGGAGGTATCCTCAACCGTGTGGAATTTCAGCAGACAGCCGGCCACTCCGGGCCAGCGGGCCCCGGACAAGAACGATGGCCTTTCCCCAGAGAAACAAAAGTCACCCGGCCAGGTTCCTGATGTCAGTTTGCAGGAGGCACTTGGCACTGTCAAACAAGCCACAGTTGCCTGTGGTGGCACCTTGCATCTGGGAGGTATCCTGATCCGTGCGGAATTTCAGCAGGCAGTCGGCCACTCCGGGCCAGGGGGCACTGAACATCATCTATGGCCTTTCCCCAGAGAAACAAAAGTCACCAGGCCAGGTTCCTGATGTCAGTTTGCAGGAGGCACTTGGCACTGTCAAACCAGCCACAGTTGGCTGTGGGGGCACTTTCCATCTGGGAGGCATCCTGATCCGTTCGGAATTTCAGCAGGCAGCCGGGCACTCCAGGCCGCAAGGCCCTGGACATGAATCATGGTCTTTCTCCAGAGAAACGAATGTCACTGGGTCAGGTTCCTGATGTCAGTTTGCAGGAGGCACATGGCACTGTCAAACCAGCCACAGTTGCCTGTGGGGGCAACTTGCATCTGGGAGGTATCCTCAACCGTGTGAAATTTCAGCAGGCAGCCGGCCACTCCGGGCTGACGGGCCCCGGACAAGAACGATGGCCTTTCCCCAGAGAAACAAAACTTACCAGGCCAGGTTCCTGATGTCAGTTTGCAGGAGGCACTTGGCACTGTCAAACCAGCCACAGTTGCCTATGGTTTTAGTTTCGGTGTGGGAGGTATCCTGCTCCGTTCGGAATTTCAGCAGGCTGCTGGCCACTACGGGCCACCAGGCCTCGGAAAAGAATGATGGCCTTTCCCCAGAGAAACAAAAGTCACCAGGCCAGGTTCCTGATGTCAGTTTGCAGGAGGCACTTGGCACTGTCAAACCAGCCACAATTGCCTGTGGGGGCACTTTTCATCTGGGAGGCATCCTGATCCAAGCGGAATTTCAGCAGGCAGCCGGCCACTCCGGGCCACCAGGCCGTGGACATGAACTATGGTCTTTCCGCAGAGAAACAAAAGTCACCAGGCCAGGTTCCTGATGTCAGTTTGCAGGAGGCACTTGGCACTGTCAAACCAGCCACAGTTGCCTGTGGGGGCGCCTTGCATCTGGGAGGTATCCTCAACCGTGTGGAATTTCAGCAGGCAGCCGGCCACTCCGGGCCACCAGGCCGTGGACATGAACTATGGTCTTTCCCCAGAGAAACAAAAGTCACCAGGCCAGGTTCCTGATGTCAGTTTGCAGGAGGCACTTGGCACTGTCAAACCAGCCACAGGTGCCTGTGGGGGCGCTTTTCATCTGGGAGGCATCGTGATCCATGCGGAATTTCAGCAGGCGGCCGGCCACTCCAGGCCACCAGGCCCTGGACAAGAACCACGGCTTTTCCCTAGGGAAACAAAAGTCACCCCGCCAGGTTCCTGATGTCAGTTTGCAGGAGGCACTTGGCACTGTCAAACCAGCCACAGTTGCCTCTGGGGGCACTTTCCATCTGGGAGGCATCCCGATCCATGCGGAATTTCAGCAGGCAGCCGGGCACTCCAGGCCGCAAGGCCCTGGACATGAATCATGGTCTTTCCCCAGAGAAAGGAAAGTCACAAGGCCAGGTTCCTGATGTCATTTTGCAGGAGGCACATGGCACTGTCAAACCAGCCACAGTTGCCTGTGGGGGCACCTTGCATCTGGGAGGTATCCTTAACCGTGTGGAATTTCAGCAGGCAGCCGGCCACTCCGGGCCGGCAGGCCCCGGACAAGAACGATTGCCTTTCCCCAGAGAAACAAAACTTACCAGGCCAGGTTCCTGATGTCAGTTTGCAGGAGGCACTTGGCACTGTCAAACCAGCCACAGCGGCCTATGATTTTAGTTTCGGTCTGGGAGGTATCCTGATCCGTGCGGAATTTCAGCAGGCTGCCGGCCACTCCGGGCCACCAGGCCGTGGTCATGAACCATGGCCTTTCCCCAGAGAAACAAAAGTCACCAGGCCAGGTTCCTGATGTCAGTTTGCAGGAGGCACTTGGCACTGTCAAACCAGCCACAGGTGCCTGTGGGGGCACGTTGCATCTCAGAGGCATCCTGATCCATGCAGAATTCCAGCAGGCAGCCGGCCACTCCAGGACTACGGGTCCAGGATATAAACCATGGCCTTTCCCCAGAGAAACAAAAGTCACCAGGCCAGGTTCCTGATGTCTGTTTGCAGGAGGCACTTGGCACTGTCAAACCAGCCACAGTTGCCTTTTGGGGCTCCTTTCATATGGGAGCTATCCTGATCTGTGCGGAATTTCAGCAGGCATCCGGCCACTCCGGGACACCCGGCCCTGGACATTAACCATGACCTTTCCCCAGAGAAACCAAAGTCACCAGGCCAGGTTCCTGATGTCAGTTTGCAGGAGGCACTTGGCACTGTCAAACCAGCCACAGTTGCCTGTGGCGGCACCTTGCATCTGGGAGGTATCCGGATCCGTGTGGAATTACAGCAGGCAGCAGGCAACTGCGAGCCACCGGGCCCTGGACATGAACCATGGCCTTTCCCCTGAGAAAGAAAATCACCAGGCCAGGTTTCTGATGTCAGTTTGCAGGAAGCACTTGGCACTGTCAAACCAGCCACAGTGCCTCTGGGGGCACCTTGCATCTTGGCGGCATCCTGGTCCGTCCAGAATTTTAGCAGGCCGACGGCCACTCCAGGACACCAGGCTCAGGATACCAACAATGGCCTTTCCCCAGAGAAACAAAAGTCACCTGGCCAGGTTCTTGATGTCAGTTGGCAGGAGGCACTTGGCACTGTCAAACCAGCCACAGTTTCCCGTGGGGCACCTTGCATCTGGGAGGAATCCTGACCCGTGCGGAATTTCAGCAGGCAGCGGACCACTCTGGGCCACAGTTTGTAAAATATGAACCATGGCCTTTCCCCAGAGAAACAAAAATCACCAGGCCAGGTTCCTGATGTCAGTTTGCAGGAGGCACTTGGCACTGTCAAACCAGCCACAGTTGCCTGTGGGGGCACTTTTCATCTGGGAGGCATCCTGATCCAAGCGGAATTTCAGCAGGCAGCGGCCACTCCGGGCCACCAGGCCGTGGACATGAACTATGGTCTTTCCGCAGAGAAACAAAAGTCACCAGGCCGGGTTCCTGATGTCAGTTTGCAGGAGGCACTTGGCACTGTCAAACCAGCCACAGTTGCCTGTGGGGGCGCCGTGCATCTGGGAGGTATCCTCAACCGTGTGGAATTTCAGCAGACAGCCGGCCACTCCGGGCCAGCGGGCCCCGGACAAGAACGATGGCCTTTCCCCAGAGAAACAAAAGTCACCCGGCCAGGTTCCTGATGTCAGTTTGCAGGAGGCACTTGGCACTGTCAAACAAGCCACAGTTGCCTGTGGTGGCACCTTGCATCTGGGAGGTATCCTGATCCGTGCGGAATTTCAGCAGGCAGTCGGCCACTCCGGGCCAGGGGGCACTGAACATCATCTATGGCCTTTCCCCAGAGAAACAAAAGTCACCAGGCCAGGTTCCTGATGTCAGTTTGCAGGAGGCACTTGGCACTGTCAAACCAGCCACAGTTGGCTGTGGGGGCACTTTCCATCTGGGAGGCATCCTGATCCGTTCGGAATTTCAGCAGGCAGCCGGGCACTCCAGGCCGCAAGGCCCTGGACATGAATCATGGTCTTTCTCCAGAGAAACGAATGTCACTGGGTCAGGTTCCTGATGTCAGTTTGCAGGAGGCACATGGCACTGTCAAACCAGCCACAGTTGCCTGTGGGGGCAACTTGCATCTGGGAGGTATCCTCAACCGTGTGAAATTTCAGCAGGCAGCCGGCCACTCCGGGCTGACGGGCCCCGGACAAGAACGATGGCCTTTCCCCAGAGAAACAAAACTTACCAGGCCAGGTTCCTGATGTCTGTTTGCAGGAGGCACTTGGCACTGTCAAACCAGCCACAGTTGCCTATGGTTTTAGTTTCGGTGTGGGAGGTATCCTGATCCGTTCGGAATTTCAGCAGGCTGCTGGCCACTACGGGCCACCAGGGGTCGGAAAAGAATGATGCCCTTTCCCCAGAGAAACACAAGTCACCAGGCCAGGTTCCTGATGTCAGTTTGCAGGAGGCACTTGGCACTGTCAAACCAGCCACAATTGCCTGTGGGGGCACTTTTCATCTGGGAGGCATCCTGATCCAAGCGGAATTTCAGCAGGCAGCCGGCCACTCCGGGCCACCAGGCCGTGGACATGAACTATGGTCTTTCCGCAGAGAAACAAAAGTCACCAGGCCAGGTTCCTGATGTCAGTTTGCAGGAGGCACTTGGCACTGTCAAACCAGCCACAGGTGCCTGTGGGGGCGCTTTTCATCTGGGAGGCATCGTGATCCATGCGGAATTTCAGCAGGCGGCCGGCCACTCCGGGCCACCAGGCCCTGGACAAGAACCACGGCTTTTCCCTAGGGAAACAAAAGTCACCCCGCCAGGTTCCTGATGTCAGTTTGCAGGAGGCACTTGGCACTGTCAAACCAGCCACAGTTGCCTCTGGGGGCACTTTCCATCTGGGAGGCATCCCGATCCATGCGGAATTTCAGCAGGCAGCCGGGCACTCCAGGCCGCAAGGCCCTGGACATGAATCATGGTCTTTCCCCAGAGAAAGGAAAGTCACAAGGCCAGGTTCCTGATGTCATTTTGCAGGAGGCACATGGCACTGTCAAACCAGCCACAGTTGTCTGTGGGGGCACCTTGCATCTGGGAGGTATCCGGATCAGTGTGGAATTTCAGCAGGCAACCGGCCACTCCGGGCCGGCGGGCCCCGGACAAGAACGATTGCCTTTCCCCAGAGAAACAAAACTTACCAGGCCAGGTTCCTGATGTCAGTTTGCAGGAGGCACTTGGCACTGTCAAACCAGCCACAGCGGCCTATGATTTTAGTTTCGGTCTGGGAGGTATCCTGATCAGTGCGGAATTTCAGCAGGCTGCCGGCCACTCCAGGCCACCAGGCCGTGGTCATGAACCATGGCCTTTCCCCAGAGAAACAAAAGTCACCAGGCCAGGTTCCTGATGTCAGTTTGCAGGAGGCACTTGGCACTGTCAAACCAGCCACAGGTGCCTGTGGGGGCACGTTGCATCTCAGCGGCATCCTGATCCATGCAGAATTCCAGCAGGCAGCCGGCCACTCCAGGACTACGGGTCCAGGATATAAACCATGACCTTTCCCCAGAGAAAAAAAACTCACCAGGCAAGGTTCCTGATGTCAGTTTGCAGGAGGCACTTGGCACTGTCAAACCAGCCACAGTTGCCTTTGGGGGCTCCTTTCATCTGGGAGCTATCCTGATCTGTGCGGAATTTCAGCAGGCATCCGGCCACTCCGGGACAGCGGGCCCTGGACATGAACCATGGCCTTTCCCCAGAGAAACAAAAGTCACCCGGCCAGGTTCCTGATGTCAGTTTGCAGGAGGCACTTGGCACTGTCAAACCAGCCACAGTTGACTGTGCTGGTACCTTTGGTCTGGCAGGCATCCTGATCCGTGCGGAATTTCAGCAGGCAGCTGGCCACTCCGGGACACCCGGCCCTGTACATTAACCATGAAATTTCCCCAGAGAAACAAAAGTCACCAGGCCAGGTTCCTGATGTCAGTTTGCAGGAGGCACTTGGCACTGTCAAACCAGCCACAGGTGCCTGTGGAGGCACTTTTCATCTGGGAGGCATCCTGATCCATGCGGAATTTCAGCAGGCGGCCGGCCATTACGGGCCACCAGGCCCTGGACAAGAACCACGGCTTTTCCCTAGGGAAACAAAAGTCACCCGGCCAGGTTCCTGATGTCAGTTTGCAGGAGGCACTTGGCACTGTCAAACCAGCCACAGTTGCCTCTGGGGGCACTTTCCATCTGTGACCATCCCGATCCATGCGGAATTTCAGCAGGCAGCCGGGCACTCCAGGCCGCAAGGCCCTGGACATGAATCATGGTCTTTCCCCAGAGAAAGGAAAGTCACAAGGCCAGGTTCCTGATGTCATTTTGCAGGAGGCACATGGCACTGTCAAACCAGCCACAGTTGCCTGTGGGGGCACCATGCATCTGGGAGGTATCCTGAACCGTGAGGAATTTCAGCAGGCAGCCGGCCACTCCGGGCCGGCGGGCCCCGGACAAGAACGATTGCCTTTCCCCAGAGAAACAAAACTTACCAGGCCAGGTTCCTGATGTCAGTTTGCAGGAGGCACTTGGCACTGTCAAACCAGCCACAGTTGCCTGTGGTGGCACCTTGCATCTGGGAGGTATCCTGATCCGTGCGGAATTTCAGCAGGCAGCTGGCCACTCCGGGACACCCGGCCTTGTACATTAACCATGACCTTTCCCCAGAGAAACAAAAGTCACCAGGCCAGGTTCCTGATGTCAGTTTGCAGGAGGCACTTGGCACTGTCAAACCAGCCACAGTTGCCTGTGGCGGCACCTTGAACCTGGGAGGTATCCTGATCCATGCGGAATTTCAGCAGGCAGCCGGCCACTCCGAGCCACCGGGCTCTGAACAAGAATAATAACCTTTCCCCAGAGAAACAAAAGTCACCAGGCCAGGTTCCTGAAGTCAATTTGCAGGATGCACTTGGCACTGTCAAACCAGCCAAAGTTGCCTGTGGGGGCACCTTGCATCTGGGAGGTATCCGGATCCGTGTGGAATTTCAGGAGGCAGCAGGCAACTGTGAGCCACCGGGCCCTGGACATGAACCATGGCCTTTCCCCTGAGAAAGAAAATCACCAGGCCAGGTTTCTGATGTCGGTTTGCAGGAAGCACTTGGCACTGTCAAACCAGCCACAGTGCCTCTGGGGGCACCTTGCATCTTGGCGGCATTCTGGTCCGTCCAGAATTTTAGCTGGCAGACGGCCACTCCAGGACACCAGGCTCAGGATACCAACCATGGCCTTTCCCCAGAGAAACAAAAGTCACCAGGCCAGGTTCTTGATGTCAGTTGGCAGGAGGCACTTGGCACTGTCAAACCAGCCGCAGTTTCCCGTGGGGCACCTCGCATCTGGGAGGAATCCTGACCCGTGCGGAATTTCAGTAGGTAGCCGGCCACTCTGGGCCACAGTTTGTAGAATATGAACCATGGCCTTTCCCCAGAGAAACAAAAATCACCAGGCCAGGTTCCTGATGTCAGTTTGCAGGAGGCACATGGCACTGTCAAACCAGCCACAGGTGCCTGTGGGGGCACCTTGCATCTCGGCGGCATCCTGATCCATGCAGAATTCCAGCAAGCAGCCGGCCACTCCGGGCCACTAGGCCTTGGACACGTACAATGGCCTTTCCCCAGAGAAATAAATGTCACCAGGCCAGGTTCCTGATGTCAGTTTGCAGGAGGCACTTGGCACTGTCAAACCAGCCACAGTTGCCTCTGGGGGCACCTTGCATCTGGGAGGCATCCTGGTCTGTCCAGAATTTTAGCAGGCAGACGGCCACTCCAGGACACCAGGCTCAGGATACCAACCATGGCCTTTCCCCAGAGAAACAAAAGTCACCAGGCCAGGTTCTTGATGTCAGTTGGCAGGAGGCACTTGGCACTGTCAAACCAGCCACAGTTTCCCGTGGGGCACCTTGCATCTGGGAGGTATCCTGATCCGTGCGGAATTTTAGCAGGCAGCCGGCCACGCTGGGCCACAGTTTGTAGGATAGGAACCATGGCCTTTCCCCAGAGAAACAAAAGTCACCCGGCCAGGTTCCTGATGTTAGTTTGCAGGAGGCACATGGCACTGTCAAACCAGCCACAGTTGTCTGTGGGGGCACCTTGCATCTGGGAGGTATCCGGATCCGTGTGGAATTTCAGCAGGCAACCGGCCACTCCGGGCCGGCGGGCCCCGGACAAGAACGATTGCCTTTCCCCAGAGAAACAAAACTTACCAGGCCAGGTTCCTGATGTCAGTTTGCAGGAGGCACTTGGCACTGTCAAACCAGCCACAGCGGCCTATGATTTTAGTTTCGGTCTGGGAGGTATCCTGATCAGTGCGGAATTTCAGCAGGCTGCCGGCCACTCCAGGCCACCAGGCCGTGGTCATGAACCATGGCCTTTCCCCAGAGAAACAAAAGTCACCAGGCCAGGTTCCTGATGTCAGTTTGCAGGAGGCACTTGGCACTGTCAAACCAGCCACAGGTGCCTGTGGGGGCACCTTGCATCTCAGCGGCATCCTGATCCATGCAGAATTCCAGCAGGCAGCCGGCCACTCCAGGACTACGGGTCCAGGATATAAACCATGACCTTTCCCCAGAGAAAAAAAACTCACCAGGCAAGGTTCCTGATGTCAGTTTGCAGGAGGCACTTGGCACTGTCAAACCAGCCACAGTTGCCTTTGGGGGCTCCTTTCATCTGGGAGCTATCCTGATCTGTGCGGAATTTCAGCAGGCATCCGGCCACTCCGGGACAGCGGGCCCTGGACATGAACCATGGCCTTTCCCCAGAGAAACAAAAGTCACCCGGCCAGGTTCCTGATGTCAGTTTGCAGGAGGCACTTGGCACTGTCAAACCAGCCACAGTTGACTGTGCTGGTACCTTTGGTCTGGCAGGCATCCTGATCCGTGCGGAATTTCAGCAGGCAGCTGGCCACTCCGGGACACCCGGCCCTGTACATTAACCATGAAATTTCCCCAGAGAAACAAAAGTCACCAGGCCAGGTTCCTGATGTCAGTTTGCAGGAGGCACTTGGCACTGTCAAACCAGCCACAGGTGCCTGTGGAGGCACTTTTCATCTGGGAGGCATCCTGATCCATGCGGAATTTCAGCAGGCGGCCGGCCATTACGGGCCACCAGGCCCCGGACAAGAAACACGGCTTTTCCCTAGGGAAACAAAAGTCACCCGGCCAGGTTCCTGATGTCAGTTTGCAGGAGGCACTTGGCACTGTCAAACCAGCCACAGTTGCCTCTGGGGGCACTTTCCATCTGTGACCATCCCGATCCATGCGGAATTTCAGCAGGCAGCCGGGCACTCCAGGCCGCAAGGCCCTGGACATGAATCATGGTCTTTCCCGAGAGAAAGGAAAGTCACAAGGCCAGGTTCCTGATGTCATTTTGCAGGAGGCACATGGCACTGTCAAACCAGCCACAGTTGCCTGTGGGGGCACCTTGCATCTGGGAGGTATCCTCAACCGTGCGGAATTTCAGCAGGCAGCCGGCCACTCCGGGCCGGCGGGCCCCGGACAAGAACGATTGCCTTTCCCCAGAGAAACAAAACTTACCAGGCCAGGTTCCTGATGTCAGTTTGCAGGAGGCACTTGGCACTGTCAAACCAGCCACAGCGGCCTATGATTTTAATTTCGGTCTGGGAGGTATCCTGATCAGTGCGGAATTTCAGCAGGCTGCCGGCCACTCCAGGCCACCAGGCCGTGGTCATGAACCATGGTCTTTCCCCAGAGAAACAAAAGTCACCAGGCCAGGTTCCTGATGTCAGTTTGCAGGAGGCACTTGGCACTGTCAAACCAGCCACAGGTGCCTGTGGGGGCACCTTGCATCTCAGCGGCATCCTGATCCATGCAGAATTCCAGCAGGCAGCCGGCCACTCCAGGACTACGGGTCCAGGATATAAACCATGACCTTTCCCCAGAGAAAAAAAACTCACCAGGCAAGGTTCCTGATGTCAGTTTGCAGGAGGCACTTGGCACTGTCAAACCAGCCACAGTTGCCTTTGGGGGCTCCTTTCATCTGGGAGCTATCCTGATCTGTGCGGAATTTCAGCAGGCATCCGGCCACTCCGGGACAGCGGGCCCTGGACATGAACCATGGCCTTTCCCCAGAGAAACAAAAGTCACCCGGCCAGGTTCCTGATGTCAGTTTGCAGGAGGCACTTGGCACTGTCAAACCAGCCACAGTTGACTGTGCTGGTACCTTTGGTCTGGCAGGCATCCTGATCCATGCGGAATTTCAGCAGGCGGCCGGCCATTACGGGCCACCAGGCCCTGGACAAGAACCACGGCTTTTCCCTAGGGAAACAAAAGTCACCCGGCCAGGTTCCTGATGTCAGTTTGCAGGAGGCACTTGGCACTGTCAAACCAGCCACAGTTGCCTCTGGGGGCACTTTCCATCTGTGACCATCCCGATCCATGCGGAATTTCAGCAGGCAGCCGGGCACTCCAGGCCGCAAGGCCCTGGACATGAATCATGGTCTTTCCCCAGAGAAAGGAAAGTCACAAGGCCAGGTTCCTGATGTCATTTTGCAGGAGGCACATGGCACTGTCAAACCAGCCACAGTTGCCTGTGGGGGCACCTGGCATCTGGGAGGTATCCTGAACCGTGAGGAATTTCAGCAGGCATCCGGCCACTCCGGGCCGGCGGGCCCCGGACAAGAACGATTGCCTTTCCCCAGAGAAACAAAACTTACCAGGCCAGGTTCCTGATGTCAGTTTGCAGGAGGCACTTGGCACTGTCAAACCAGCCACAGTTGCCTGTGGTGGCACCTTGCATCTGGGAGGTATCCTGATCCGTGCGGAATTTCAGCAGGCAGCTGGCCACTCCGGGACACCCGGCCTTGTACATTAACCATGACCTTTCCCCAGAGAAACAAAAGTCACCAGGCCAGGTTCCTGATGTCAGTTTGCAGGAGGCACTTGGCACTGTCAAACCAGCCACAGTTGCCTGTGGCGGCACCTTGAACCTGGGAGGTATCCTGATCCATGCGGAATTTCAGCAGGCAGCCGGCCACTCCGAGCCACCGGGCTCTGAACAAGAATAATAACCTTTCCCCAGAGAAACAAAAGTCACCAGGCCAGGTTCCTGAAGTCAATTTGCAGGACGCACTTGGCACTGTCAAACCAGCCAAAGTTGCCTGTGGAGGCACCTTGCATCTGGGAGGTATCCGGATCCGTGTGGAATTTCAGGAGGCAGCAGGCAACTGTGAGCCACCGGGCCCTGGACATGAACCATGGCCTTTCCCCTGAGAAAGAAAATCACCAGGCCAGGTTTCTGATGTCAGTTTGCAGGAAGCACTTGGCACTGTCAAACCAGCCACAGTGCCTCTGGGGGCACCTTGCATCTTGGCGGCATCCTGGTCCGTCCAGAATTTTAGCAGGCAGACGGCCACTCCAGGACACCAGGCTCAGGATACCAACCATGGCCTTTCCCCAGAGAAACAAAAGTCACCAGGCCAGGTTCTTGATGTCAGTTGGCAGGAGGCACTTGGCACTGTCAAACCAGCCGCAGTTTCCCGTGGGGCACCTCGCATCTGGGAGGAATCCTGACCCGTGCGGAATTTCAGTAGGTAGCCGGCCACTCTGGGCCACAGTTTGTAGAATATGAACCATGGCCTTTCCCCAGAGAAACAAAAATCACCAGGCCAGGTTCCTGATGTCAGTTTGCAGGAGGCACATGGCACTGTCAAACCAGCCACAGGTGCCTGTGGGGGCACCTTGCATCTCGGCGGCATCCTGATCCATGCAGAATTCCAGCAAGCAGCCGGCCACTCCGGGCCACTAGGCCTTGGACACGTACAATGGCCTTTCCCCAGAGAAATAAATGTCACCAGGCCAGGTTCCTGATGTCAGTTTGCAGGAGGCACTTGGCACTGTCAAACCAGCCACAGTTGCCTCTGGGGGCACCTTGCATCTGGGAGGCATCCTGGTCTGTCCAGAATTTTAGCAGGCAGACGGCCACTCCAGGACACCAGGCTCAGGATACCAACCATGGCCTTTCCCCAGAGAAACAAAAGTCACCAGGCCAGGTTCTTGATGTCAGTTGGCAGGAGGCACTTGGCACTGTCAAACCAGCCACAGTTTCCCGTGGGGCACCTTGCATCTGGGAGGTATCCTGATCCGTGCGGAATTTTAGCAGGCAGCCGGCCACGCTGGGCCACAGTTTGTAGGATATGAACCATGGCCTTTCCCCAGAGAAACAAAAGTCACCCGGCCAGGTTCCTGATGTCAGTTTGCAGGAGGCACTTGGCACTGTCGAAGCAGCCACAGGTGCCTGTGGGGGCATCTTGCATCTCGGCGGCATCCTGATCAGTGAGGAATTTCAACAGGCAGCTGGCCTCTCCGGTCCAATGTATCCAGGATATGAACCATGGCCTTTCCCCAGAGAAACAAAAGTGACCTGGCCAGGTTCCTGATGACAGTTTGCAGGAGGCACATGGCACTGTCAAACCTGCCACAGTTGCCTGTGGGGGCGCCTTTCATCTGGGAGGTAGCCTCAACCTTGTGGAATTTCAGCAGACAGCCGGCCACTCCGGGCCGGCGGGCCCCGGACAAGAACGATGGCCTTTCCCCAGAGAAACAAAAGTCACCCGGCCAGGTTCCTGATGTCAGTTTGCAGGAGGCACTTGGCACTGTCAAACCAGGCACAGTTGCCTGTGGGGGCACCTTGCATCTGGGAGGTATCCTGATCCGTGCGGAATTTCAGCAGGCAGTCAGCCACTCCGGGCCAGGGGGCACTGGACATCATCTATGGCCTTTCCCCAGAGAAACAAAAGTCACCAGGCCAGGTTCCTGATGTCAGTTTGCAGGAGGCACATGGCACTGTCAAACCAGCCACAGCTGGCTCTGGGGGCAACTTGCTTCTGGGAGGTATCCTCAACCGTGTGAAATTTCAGCAGGCGGCCGGCCACTCCGGGCTGACGGGCCCCGGACAAGAACGATGGCCTTTCCCCAGAGAAACAAAACTTACCAGGCGAGGTTCCTGATGTCTGTTTGCAGGAGGAACTTGGCACTATCAAACCAGCCACAGTTGCCTAAGGTTTTAGTTTTGGTCTGGGAGGTATCCTGATCCGTTCGGAATTTCAGTAGGCTGCTGGCCACTACGGGCCACCAGGCCTCGGAAAAGAATGATGGCCTTTCCCCAGAGAAACACAAGTCACCAGGCCGGATTCCTGATGTCAGCTTGCAGGAGGCACTTGGCACTGTCAAACCAGCCACAGTTGCCTGTGGGGGCACTTTTCATCTGGGAGGCATCCTGATCCAAGCGGAATTTCAGCAGGCAGCCGGCCACTCCGGGCCACCAGGCCGTGGATATGAACTATGGTCTTTCCCCAGAGAAACAAAAGTCACCAGGCCAGGTTCCTGATGTCAGTTTGCAGGAGGCACTTGGCACTCTCAAACCAGCCACAGGTGCCTGTGGAGGCACTTTTCATCTGGGAGGCATCCTGATCCATGCGGAATTTCAGCAGGCGGCCGGCCACTCCGGGCCACCAGGCCCTGGACAAGAACCACGGCTTTTCCCTAGGGAAACAAAATTCACCCAGCCAGGTTCCTGATGTCAGTTTGCAGGAGGCACTTGGCACTGTCAAACCAGCCACAGTTGCCTCTGGGGGCACTTTCCGTCTGGGAGGTATCCTGATTAGTGCGGAATTTCAGCAGGCAGCCGGGCACTCCAGGCCGCAAGGCCCTGGACAAGAATCATGGTCTTTCCCGAGAGAAAGGAAAGTCACAAGGCCAGGTTCCTGATGTCATTTTGCAGGAGGCACATGGCACTGTCAAACCATCCACAGTTGCCTGTGGGGGCACCTTGCATCTGGGAGGTATCCTCAACCGTGCGGAATTTCAGCAGGCAGCCGGCCACTCTGGGCCACCAGGCCCCGGACAAGAACGATTGCCTTTCCCCAGAGAAACAAAACTTACCAGGCCAGGTTCCTGATGTCAGTTTGCAGGAGGCACTTGGCACTGTCAAACCAGCCACAGCGGCCTATGATTTTAGTTTCGGTCTGGGAGGTATCCTGATCCGTGCGGAATTTCAGCAGGCTGCCGGCCACTCCGGGCCAGCGGGCCCCGGAAAAGAATGATGGCCTTTCCCCAGAGAAACACAAGTCACCAGGCCAGGTTCCTGATGTCAGTTTGCAGGAGGCACGTGGCACTGTCAAACCAGCCACAGTTGCCTCTGGGGGTATTTTTCATCTGGGAGGCATCCTGATCCATGCAGAATTTCAGCAGGCAGCCGGACACTCCGGGCCACCAGGCCGTGGACATGAACCATGGCCTTTCCCCAGAGAAACAAAAGTCACCAGGCCAGGTTCCTGATGTCAGCTTGCAGGAGGCACTTGGCACTGTCAAACCAGCCACAGGTGCCTGTGGGGGCACGTTGCATCTCGGCGGCATCCTGATCCATGCAGAATTCCAGCAGGCAGCCGGCCACTCCAGGACTACGGGTCCAGGATATAAACCATGACCTTTCCCCAGAGAAAAAAAACTCACCAGGCCAGGTTCCTGATGTCAGTTTGCAGGAGGCACTTGGCACTGTCAAACCAGCCACAGTTGCCTGTGGGGGCTCCTTTCATCTGGGAGCTATCCTGATCTGTGCGGAATTTCAGCAGGCATCCGGCCACTCCGGGACAGCGGGCCCTGGACATGAACCATGGCCTTTCCCCAGAGAAACAAAAGTCACCCGGCCAGGTTCCTGATGTCAGTTTGCAGGAGGCACTTGGCACTGTCAAACCAGCCACAGTTGACTGTGCTGGTACCTTTGGTCTGGCAGGCATCCTGATCCGTGCGGAATTTCAGCAGGCATCCGGCCACTCCGGGACAGCGGGCCCTGTACATTAACCATGACCTTTCCCCAGAGAAACAAAAGTCACCAGGCCAGGTTCCTGATGTCAGTTTGCAAAAGGCACTTGGCACTGTCAAACCAACCACAGTTGTCTGCGGGGGCACCTTGCGTCTGGGAGGTATCCTCAACTGTGCGGAATTTCAGCAGGCAGCGGGCCACTCCGGGCCGCAAGGCCCTGAACATGAATCGTGGCCTTTCCCCAGAGAAACCAAAGTGACCAGCCCAGCTTTCCTATGTCAGTTTGCAGGAGGCACTTGGCACTCTCAAACCAGACAAAATTACCTGTGGGAACAGCTTGCATCTGGGAGGCATCCTGGTGCTTTCGGAATTTCAGCAAGCAGCCGGTCCCTGCGGTCCAGCTGGTCAAGGATATAAACCATGGACTTTCCCCTGAGAAACAAAAGTCACCAGGCCAGGTTCCTGATGTCAGTTTGCAGGAGGCACTTGGCACTGTCAAACCAGCCACAGTTGCCTGTGGTGGCACCTTACATCTGGGAGGTATCCTGATCCGTGTGGAATTTCAGCAGGCAGCAGGCAAGTAGGGGCCACCGGGCCCTGGACATGAGCCATGGCCTTTCCCCTGAGAAAGAAAATCACCAGGCCAGGTTTCTGATGTCAGTTTGCAGGAAGCACTTGGCACTGTCAAACCAGCCACAGGTGCCTGTGGGGCACCTTGCATCTCGGCGGCATCCTGATCCATGCAGAATTTCAGCAGGCAGCCGGACACTCCGGGCCACCAGGCCGTGGACATGAACCATGGCCTTTCCCCAGAGAAACAAAAGTCACCAGGCCAGGTTCCTGATGTCAGTTTGCAGGAGGCACTTGGCACTGTCAAACCAGCCACAGGTGCCTGTGGGGGCACATTGCATCTGGGCGGTATCCTGATGCGTTCGGAATTTCAGCAGGCAGCCGGCCACTCCGGGCCACCAGGCTCTGGACACGTACAATGGCCTTTCCCCAGACAAAGAAAAATCACCAGGCCTGGTTCCTGATATCAGTTTGCAGGAGGCACATGGCACTGTCAAATCAGACGTAGTTTCCTCTGGGGGCACCTTTCATGTGGGAGGCATCCTGATCCATGAGGAATTTCAGCAGGCAGTCGGCCACTCTGGACTACGGGCCCTGGAGAGGAACAATGGCCTTTCCCCAGAGAAACAAAAGTCACCAGGCCAGGTTCCTGATGTCAGTTTGCAGGAGGCACTTGGCACTGTCAAACCAGCCACAGTTGCCTGTGGTGGTACTATCGGTCTGGGAGGTATCATGATCCGTTCGGAATTTCAGCGGGGGGCCGGCCACTACGGGCCACAGGCCCTGGACACGTACAATGGCCTTTCCCCAGAGAAACAAAAGTCACCAGGCCAGGTTCCGGATGTCAGTTTGCAGGAGGCACTTGGCACTGTCAAACCAGCCACAGTTGCCTGTGGCGGCACCTTGAACCTGGGAGGTATCCTGTTCCATGCGGAATTTCAGCAGGCAGCCGGCCACTCCGAGCCACCGGGCTCTGAACAAGAATAATAACCTTTCCCCAGAGAAACAAAAGTCACCAGGCCAGGTTCCTGATGTCAATTTACAGGAGGCACTTGGCACTCTCAAACCAGCCAAAGTTGCCTGTGGGGGCACCTTGCATCTGGGAGGTATCCGGATCCGTGTGGAACTTCAGCAGGAAGCAGGCAACTGCGAGCCACCGGGCCCTGGACATGAACCATGGCCTTTCCCCTGAGAAAGAAAATCACCAGGCCAGGTTTCTGATGTCAGTTTGCAGGAAGCACTTGGCACTGTCAAACCAGCCACAGTTGCCTGTGGGGGCACCTTGCATCTCGGAGGCATCCTGGTCCGTCCAGAATTTTAGCAGGCCGACGGCCACTCCAAGACACCAGGCTCAGGATACCAACCATGGCCTGTCCCCAGAGAAACAAAAGTCACCAGGCCAGGTTCCTGATGTCAGTTTGCAGGAGGCACTTGGCACTGTCAAACCAGCCACAGGAGCCTGTGGGGGCACCTTGCATCTCGGCGGCATCCTGATCCATGCAGAATTCCAGCAAGCAGCCGGCCACTCCGGGCCACTAGGCCTTGGACACGTACAATGGCCTATCCCCAGAGAAATAAATGTCACCAGGCCAGGTTCCTGATGTCAGTTTGCAGGAGGCACTTGGCACTGTCAAACCAGCCACAGTTGCCTCTGGGGGCACCTTGCATCTGGGAGGAATCCTGGTCCGTCCAGAATTTTAGCAGGCAGACGGCCACTCCAGGACACCAGGCTCAGGATACCAACCATGGCCTTTCCCCAGAGAAACAAAAGTCACCAGGCCAGGTTCTTGATGTCAGTTGGCAGGAGGCACTTGGCACTGTCAAACCAGCCACAGTTTCCCGTGGGGCACCTTGCATCTGGGAGGTATCCTGATCCGTGCGGAATTTCAGCAGGCAGCCGTCCCCTCTGGGCCACAGTTTGTAGGATATGAACGAGGGCCTTTCCCCAGAGAAACAAAAGTCACCAGGCCAGGTTCCTGATGTCAGTTTGCAGGAGGCACTTGGCACTGTCAAACCAGCCACAATTGCCTCTGGGGGCACCTTGCATCTGGGAGGAATCCTGACCCGTGCGGAATTTCAGCAGGCAGCGGGCCACTCTGGTCCACAGTTTGTAAAATATGAACCATGGCCTTTCCCCAGAGAAACAAAAATCACCAGGCCAGGTTCCTGATGTCAGTTTGCAGGAGGCACTTGGCACTGTCAAACCAGCCACAGTTGCCTGTGGTGGCACCTTGCATCTGGGAGGTATCCTGATCCGTGCGGAATTTCAGCAGGCAGCCGGACACGCTGGGCCACAGTTTGTAGTATATGAACCATGGCCTTTCCCCAGAGAAACAAAAGTCACCAGGCCAGGTTCCTGATGTCAGTTTGCAGGAGGCACTTGGCACTGTCAAACCAGCCACAGGTGCCTGTGGGGGCACCTTGCATCTCGGCGGCATCCTGATCCATGCAGAATTCCAGCAAGCAGCCGTCCACTCCGGGCCACTAGGCCTTGGACACGTACAATGGCCTTTCCCCAGAGAAATAAATGTCACCAGGCCAGGTTCCTGATGTCAGTTTGCAGGAGGCACTTGGCACTGTCAAACCAGCCACAATTGCCTCTGGGGGCACTTTGCATCTGGGAGGCATCCTGGTCCGTCCAGAATTTTAGCAGGCAGACGGCCACTCCAGGACACCAGGCTCAGGATACCAACCATGGCCTTTCCCCAGAGAAATAAAAGTCACCAGGCCAGGTTCCTGATGTCAGTTTGCAGGAGGCACTTGGCACTGTCAAACCAGCCACAGTTGCCTGTGGGGGCACCTTTCATCTGGGAGGCATCCTGATCCATGTGGAATTTCAGCAGGCAGCCTGCCACTCGAGCCACCGGGCCCTGGAGAGGAACGATGGCCTTTCCCCAGAGAAACAGAACTCAGCAGGCCAGGTCGCTGATGTCTGTTTGCAGGAGGCACTTGGCACTGTCAAACCAGCCACATTTGCCTTGGGTGGTACTTTCGGTCTGGGAGGCATCCTGATCCGTGCGGAATTTCAGCAGGCAGCCGGCCACTCCGGGCCACCAGGCCCTGGAAAAGAATGATGGCCTTTACACACAGAAACAAAAGTCACCAGGCCAGGTTGCTGATGTCAGTTGGCAGGAGGCACTTGGCACTGTCAAACCAGACGCAGTTGCCTGTGGGGGCATTTTTCATGTGGGAGGCATCCTGATCCATGCGGAATTTCAGCAGGCAGCCGGCCACTCCGAGCTCCCAGGCCATGGACATGAACCATGGCCATTTCCCCAGAGAAACAAAAGTCACCAGGCCAGGTTCCTGATGTCAGTTTGCAGGAGGCACTTGGCACTGTCCAACCAGACGCAGTTTCCTCTGGGGGCATTTTTCATCCGGGAGGCATCCTGATCCATGTGGAATTTCAGCAGGCAGCCGGCCACTCCGGGCTACCAGGGCCTGGACATGAACCATGGCCTTTCCCCAGAGAAACAAAAGTCACCAGGCCAGGTTCCTGATGTCAGTTTGCAGGAGGCACTTGGCACTGTCAAACCAGCCACAGTTGCCTGTGGTGGCAACTTCCATCTCGGCGGCATCCTGATCCATGCAGAATTTCAGCCGGCAGCCGGCCACTCCGGGCCCCCAGGCCATGGACATGAACCATGGACTTTCCCCAGAGAAACAAACGTCACCAGGCCAGGTTCCTGATGTCAGTTTGCAGGAGGCACTTGGCACTGTCAAACCAGCCACAGTTACCTGTGGGGGCACCTTTCATCTGGGAGGCATCCTGATCCATGCTGAATTTCAGCAGGCAGCCGGCCACTCCAGGCCGCGGGGCACTGGACACAAATGATGGCCTTTACCCAGAGAAATAAAAGTCACAAGGCCAGGTTCCTGATGTCAGTTTGCAGGAGGCACTTGGCACTGTCAAACCAGACGCAGTTGCCTGTGGGGGCATTTTTCATGTGGGAGACATCCTCAACCGTGTGGCATTTCAGCAGGCAGCCGGCCACTCCGGCAGCTCTGGGCCCCGGACAAGAATGATGGCCTTTCCCCAGAGAAACAGAACTCAGCAGGCCAGGTCGCTGATGTCAGTTTGCAGGAGGCACTTGGCACTGTCAAACCAGCCACAGTTGCCTTGGGTGGTACTTTCGATCTGGGAGGCATCCTGATCCGTGCGGAATTTCAGCAGGCAGCCCTCCACTCCGGGCCACCGTACCCTGGAAAAGAATGATGGCCTTTACACACAGAAACAAAAGTCACCAGGCCAGGTTCCTGATGTCAGTTGGCAGGAGGCACTTGGCACTGTCAAACCAGACGCAGTTGCCTGTGGGGGCATTTTTCATCTGGGAGGCATCCTGATCCATGCGGAATTTCAGCAGGCAGCCGGCCACTCCGAGCTCCCAGGCCCTGGACATGAACCATGGCCTTTCCCCAGAGAAACAAAACTGACCAGGCCAGGTTCCTGATGTCAGTTTGCAGGAGGCACTTGGCACTGTCAAACCTGACGCAGTTTCCTCTGGGGGCATTTTTCATGTGGGAGGCATCCTGATCCATGTGGAATTTCAGCAGGCAGCCGGCCACTCCTGGCCCCCAGGCCATGGACATGAACCATGGTCTTTCCCGAGAGAAACAAAACTCACCAGGCCAAGTTCCTGATGTCAGTTTGCAGGAGGCACTTGGCACTGTCAAACCAGCCACAGGTGCCTGTGGGGGCACCTTGCATCTCAGCGGCATCCTGATCTATGCAGAATTCCAGCATGCAGCCGGCCACTCCAGGACTACGGGTCCAGGATATAAACCATGACCTTTCCCCAGAGAAAAAAAACTCACCAGGCCAGGTTTCCTGATGTCAGTTTGCAGGATGCACTTGGCACTGTCAAACCAGCCACAGTTGCCTGTGGGGGCTCCTTTCATCTGGGAGCTATCCTGATCTGAGCGGAATTTCAGCAGGCATCCGGCCACTCCGGGACAGCGGGCCCTGGACATGAACCATGGCCTTTCCCCAGAGAAACAAAAGTCACCCGGCCAGGTTCCTGATGTCAGTTTGCAGGAGGCATTTGGCACTGTCAAACCAGCCACAGTTGACTGTGCTGGTACCTTTGGTCTGGCAGGCATCCAGATCCGTGCGGAATTTCAGCAGGCAGCCTGCCACTCGAGCCACCGGGCCCTGGAGAGGAACGATGGCCTTTCCCCAGAGAAACAGAACTCAGCAGGCCAGGTCGCTGATGTCTGTTTGCAGGAGGCACTTGGCACTGTCAAACCAGCCACATTTGCCTTGGGTGGTACTTTCGGTCTGGGAGGCATCCTGATCCTTTTGGAATTTCAGCAGGCAGCCGGCCACTCCGGGCCACCGTACCCTGGAAAAGAATGATGGCCTTTCCACAGAGAAACAAAAGTCACCAGGCCAGGGTCCTGATGTCAGTTTGCAGGTGGCACTTGGCACTGTCAAACCAGACGCAGTTGCCTGTGGGGGCATCTTTCATGTGGGAGGCATCCTGATCCATGCGGAATTTCAGCAGGCAGCCGGCCACTCCGAGCCCCCAGGCCCTGGACATGAACCATGGCCTTTCCCCAGAGAAACAAAAGTCACCAGGCCAGGTTCCTGATGTCAGTTTGCAGGAGGCACTTGGCACTGTCAAACCTGACGCAGTTTCCTCTGGGGGCATTTTTCATCTGGGAGGCATCCTGATCCATGCGGAATTTCTACAGGCAGCCGGCCACTCCGGGCTACCAGGCCCTGGACATGAACCATGGACTTTCCCCAGAGAAACAAAAGTCACCAGGCCAGGTTCCTGATGTCAGTTTGCAGGAGGCACTTGGCACTGTCAAACCAGCCACAGTTGCCTGTGGTGGCACCTTCCATCTCGGCGCCATCCTGATCCATGCAGAATTTCAGCAGGCAGTCAGCCACTCCGGGCCCCCAGGCCATGGACATGAACCATGGCCTTTCCCCAGAGAAACAAAAGTCACCAGGCCAGGTTCCTGATGTCAGTTTGCAGGAGGCACTTGGCACTGTCAAACCAGCCACAGTTACCTGTGGGGACACCTTTCATCTGGGAGGCATCCTGATCCGTTTGGAATTTCAGCAGGCAGCCTGCCACTCGAGCCACCGGGCCCAGGAGAGGAACGATGGCCTTTCCCCAGAGAAACAGAACTCAGCAGGCCAGGTCGCTGATGTCTGTTTGCAGGAGGCACTTGGCACTGTCAAACCAGCCACAGTTGCCACTGGTGGTACTTTCGGTCTGGGAGGCATCCTGATCCGTGCGGAATTTCAGCAGGCAGCCGGCCACTCCGGGCCACCGTACCCTGGAAAAGAATGATGGCCTTTCCCCAGAGAAAAAAAAGTCACCAGGCCAGGTTCCTGATGTCAGTTTGCAGGAGGCACTTGGCACTGTCAAACCAGACGTAGTTGCCTGTGGGGGCATTTTTCATCTGGGAGGCATCCTCCACCGTGTGGAATTTCAGCAGGCAGCCGGCCACTCCGGCCACTCTGGGCCCCGGAAAAGAATGATGGCCTTTCCCCAGAGAAACAAAAGTCACCAGGCCAGGTTCCTGATGTCAGTTTGCAGGAGGCACTTGGCACTGTCAAATCAGACGCAGTTGCCTGTGGGGGCATTTTTCATGTGGGAGGCATCCTGATCCATGTGGAATTTCAGCAGGCAGCCGGCCACTCCGAGCCCCCAGGCCCTGGACATGAACCATGTCCTTTCCCCAGAGAAACAAAAGTCACCAGGCCAGGTTGCTGATGTCAGTTTGCAGGAGGCACTTGGCACTGTCAAACCAGCCACAGTTGCCTGTGGTGGCACCTTCCATCTCGGCGGCATCCTGATCCATGCAGAATTTCAGCAGGCAGCCGGCCACTCCGGGCCCCCAGGCCATGGACATGAACCATGGCCTTTCCCCAGAGAAACAAAAGTCACCAGGCCAGGTTCCTGATGTCAGTTTGCAGGAGGCACTTGGCACTGTCAAACCAGCCACAGTGACCTGTGGGGACAACTTTCATCTGGGAGGTATCCTCAACCGTGAGGAATTTCAGCAGGCAGCCGGCCACTCCAGGCCGCGGGGCAGTGGACACGAATGATGGCCTTTACCCAGAGAAATAAAAGTCACCAGGCCAGGTTCCTGATGTCAGTTTGCAGGAGGCACTTGGCACTGTCAAACCAGCCACAGTTGCCTGTGGGGGCACCTTTCATCTGGGAGGCATCCTGATCCATGTGGAATTTCAGCAGGCAGCCTGCCACTCGAGTCACCGGGCCCTGGAGAGGAACGATGGCCTTTCCCCAGAGAAACAGAACTCAGCAGGCCAGGTCGCTGATGTCTGTTTGCAGGAGGCACTTGGCACTGTCAAACCAGCCACATTTTCCTTGGGTGGTACTTTCGGTCTGGGAGGCATCCTGATCCGTGCGGAATTTCAGCAGGCAGCCGGCCACTCCGGGCCACCAGGCCCTGGACATGAACCATGGCCATTTCCCCAGAGAAACAAAAGTCACCAGGCCAGGTTCCTGATGTCAGTTTGCAGGAGGCACTTGGCACTGTCAAACCTGACGCAGTTTCCTCTGGGGGTATTTTTCATCTGGGAGGCATCCTGATCCATGTGGAATTTCAGCAGGCAGCCGGCCACTCCGGGCTACCAGGGCCTGGACATGAACCATGGCCTTTCCCCAGAGAAACAAAAGTCACCAGGCCAGGTTCCTGATGTCAGTTTGCAGGAGGCACTTGGCACTGTCAAACCAGCCACAGTTGCTTGTGGTGGCACCTTCCATCTCGGCGGCATCCTGATCCATGCAGAATTTCAGCAGGCAGCCGGCCACTCCGGGCCCCCAGGCCATGGACATGAACCATGGACTTTCCCCAGAGAAACAAAAGTCACCAGGCCAGGTTCCTGATGTCAGTTTGCAGGAGGCACTTGGCACTGTCAAACCAGCCACAGTTACCTGTGGGGGCACCTTTCATGTGGGTGGTATCCTCAACCGCGAGGAATTTCAGCAGGCAGCCGGCCACTCCAGGCCGCGGGGCACTGGACAAGAATGATGGCCTTTACCCAGAGAAATAAAAGTCACCAGGACAGGTTCCTGATGTCAGTTTGCAGGAGGCACTTGGCACTGTCAAACCAGACGCAGTTGCCTGTGGGGGCATTTTTCATGTGGGAGACATCCTCAACCGTGCGGCATTTCAGCAGGCAGCCGGCCACTCCGGCAGCTCTGGGCCCCGGACAAGAATGATGGCCTTTCCCCAGAGAAACAGAACTCAGCAGGCCAGGTCGCTGATGTCTGTTTGCAGGAGGCACTTGGCACTGTCAAACCAGCCACAGTTGCCTTGGGTGGTACTTTCGATCTGGGAGGCATCCTGATCCGTGCGGAATTTCAGCAGGCAGCCGGCCACTCCAGGCCGCGGGGCACTGGACACGAATGATGGCCTTTACCCAGAGAAATAAAAGTCACCAGGCCAGGTTCCTGATGTCAGTTTGCAGGAGGCACTTGGCACTGTCAAACCAGCCACAGTTGCCTGTGGGGGCACCTTTCATCTGGGAGGCATCCTGATCCGTTTGGAATTTCAGCAGGCAGCCTGCCACGCGAGCCACCGGGCCCTGGAGAGGAACGATGGCCTTTCCCCAGAGAAACAGAACTCAGCAGGCCAGGTCGCTGACGTCTGTTTGCAGGAGGCACTTGGCACTGTCAAACCAGCCACAGTTGCCACTGGTGGTACTTTCGGTCTGGGAGGCATCCTGATCCGTGCGGAATTTCAGCAGGCAGCCGGCCACTCCGGGCCACCGTACCCTGGAAAAGAATGATGGCCTTTCCACAGAGAAACAAAAGTCACCAGGCCAGGTTCCTGATGTCAGTTTGCAGGAGGCACTTGGCACTGTCAAACCAGACGCAGTTGCCTGTGGGGGCATTTTTCATCTGGGAGGCATCCTCAACCGTGTGGAATTTCAGCAGGCAGCCTGCCACTCCGGCCACTCTGGGCCCCGGAAAAGAATGATGGCCTTTCCCCAGAGAAACAAAAGTCACCAGGCCAGGTTCCTGATGTCAGTTTGCAGGAGGCACTTGGCACTGTCAAACCAGCCACAGTTGCCTCTGGGGTCATTTTTCATCTGGGAGGCATCCTGATCCATGCGGAATTTCAGCAGGCAGCCGGACACTCTGGGCCACCAGGCCCTGGATATGAACCATGGCTTTTCCCCAGAGAAACAAAAGTCACCAGGCCAGGTTCCTGATGTCAGTTTGCAGGAGGCACTTGGCACTGTCAAACCTGACGCAGTTTCCTCTGGGGGCATTTTTCATGTGGGAGGCATCCTGATCCTTTTGGAATTTCAGCAGGCAGCCGGCCACTCCGGGCCCCCAGGCCCTGGACATGAACCATGTCCTTTCCCCAGAGAAACAAAAGTCACCAGGCCAGGTTCCTGATGTCAGTTTGCAGGAGGCACTTGGCACTGTCAAACCTGACGCAGTTTCCTCTGGGGGCATTTTTCATGTGGGAGGCATCCTGATCCATGTGGAATTTCAGCAGGCAGCCGGCCACTCCGGGCTACCAGGGCCTGGACATGAACCATGGTCTTTCCCGAGAGAAACAAAAGTCACCAGGCCAGGTTCCTGATGTCAGTTTGCAGGAGGCACTTGGCACTGTCAAACCAGCCACAGTTACCTGTGGGGGCACCTTTCATCTGGGAGGCATCCTGATCCGTTTGGAATTTCAGCAGGCAGCCTGCCACTCGAGCCACCGGGCCCTGGAGAGGAACGATGGCCTTTCCCCAGAGAAACAGAACTCAGCAGGCCAGGTCGCTGATGTCTGTTTGCAGGAGGCACTTGGCACTGTCAAACCAGCCACAGTTGCCTCTGGTGGTACCTTTCATCTGGGAGGCATCCTGATCCTTTTGGAATTTCAGCAGGCAGCCGGCCACTCCAGGACGCCAGGCTCAGGATATGAACCATGGCCTTTCCCCAGAGAAACAAAAGTCACCAGGCCAGGTTCCAGATGTCAGTTGGCAGGAGGCACTTGGCACTGCCAAACCAGCCACAGGTGCCTGTGGGGGCATTTTTCATGTGGGAGGCATCCTGATCCATGCGGAATTTCAGCAGTCAGCCGGCCACTCCGGGCCACCAGGCCCTGGACAAGAATGATGGCCTTTCCCCAGAGAAACAAAAGTCACCAGGCCAGGTTCCTGATGTCAGTTTGCAGGAGGCACTTGGCACTGTCAAACCAGCCACAGTTGCCTGTGGGGGCACCTTTCATCTGGGAGGCATCCTGATCCATGCGGAATTTCAGCAGGCAGCCGGCCACTCCGGGCCCCCAGGACCTGGACATGAACCATGGCTTTTCCCCAGAGAAACAAAAGTCACCAGGCCAGGTTCCTGATGTCAGTTTGCAGGAGGCACTTGGCACTGTCAAACCAGCCACAGTTGCCTGTGGGGGCACCTTTCATCTGGGAGGTATCCTCAACCGTGCGGAATTTCAGCAGGCAGCCGGCCACCCCAGGCCACTCTGGGCCCCGGACAAGAATGATGGCCTTTCCCCAGAGAAACAAAAGTCACCAGGCCAGGTTCCTGATGTCAGTTTGCAGGAGGCACTTGGCACTGTCAAACCTGACGCAGTTTCCTCTGGGGGCATTTTTCGTCTGGGAGGCATCCTGATCCATGTGGAATTTCAGCAGGCAGCCGGCCACTCCGGGCCACCAGGCTCTGGACATGAACCATGGCTTTTCCCCAGAGAAACAAAAGTCACCAGGCCAGGTTCCTGATGTCAGTTTGCAGGAGGCACTTGGCACTGTCAAACCAGCCACAGTTTCCTCTGGTGGTACTTTCGCTCTGGGAGGCATCCTGATCCATGCGGAATTACAGCAGGCAGCCGGCCACTCCGGGCCACCAGGCCATGGACATGAACCATGGCTTTTCCCCAGAGAAACAAAAGTCACCAGGCCAGGTTCCTGATGTCAGTTTGCAGGAGGCACTTGGCAGTGTCAAACCAGCCACAGTTACCTGTGGGGGCACCTTTCATCTGGGAGGTGTCCTCAACCGTGCGGAATTTCAGCAGGCAGCCGGCCTCTCCAGGCCGCGGGGTACTGGACACGAATGATGGCCTTTACCCAGAGAAATAAAAGTCACCAGGCCAGGTTCCTGATGTCAGTTTGCAGGAGGCACTTGGCACTGTCAAACCAGCCACAGTTGCCTGTGGGGGCACCTTTCATCTGGGAGGCATCCTGATCCATGTGGAATTTCAGCAGGCAGCCTGCCACTCGAGCCACCGGGCCCTGGAGAGGAACGATGGCCTTTCCCCAGAGAAACAGAACTCAGCAGGCTAGGTCGCTGATGTCTGTTTGCAGGAGGCACTTGGCACTGTCAAACCAGCCACATTTGCCTTGGGTGGTACTTTCGGTCTGGGAGGCATCCTGATCCGTGCGGGATTTCAGCAGGCAGCCGGCCACACCGGGCCACCAGGCCCTGGAAAAGAATGATGGCCTTTACACACAGAAACAAAAGTCACCAGGCCAGGTTGCTGATGTCAGTTGGCAGGAGGCACTTGGCACTGTCAAACCAGACGCAGTTGCCTGTGGGGGCATTTTTCATCTGGGAGGCATCCTGATCCATGCGGAATTTCAGCAGGCAGTCGGCCACTCCGAGCTCCCAGGCCCTGGACATGAACCATGGCCTTTCCCCAGAGAAACAAAAGTCACCAGGCCAGGTTCCTGATGTCAGTTTGCAGGAGGCACTTGGCACTGTCAAACCTGACGCAGTTTCCTCTGGGGGCACCTTGCATCTGGGAGGCATCCTGATCCATGTGGAATTTCAGGAGGCAGCCAGCCACTCCGGGCTACCAGGCCCTGGACATGAACCATGGCCTTTCCCCAGAGAAACAAAAGTCAGCAGGCCAGGTTCCTGATGTCAGTTTGCAGGAGGCACTTGGCACTGTCAAACCAGCCACAGTTGCCTGTGGTGGCACCTTCCATCTCGGCGGCATCCTGATCCATGCAGAATTTCAGCCGGCGGCCGGCCACTCCGGGCCCCCAGGCCATGGACATGAACCATGGACTTTCCCCAGAGAAACAAAAGTCACCAGGCCAGGTTCCTGATGTCAGTTTGCAGGAGGCACTTGGCACTGTCAAACCAGCCACAGTTACCTGTGGGGGCACCTTTCATCTGGGTGGTATCCTCAACCGTGAGGAATTTCAGCAGGCAGCCGGCCACTCCGGCAGCTCTGGGCCCCGGACAAGAATGATGGCCTTTCCCCAGAGAAACAGAACTCAGCAGGCCAGGTCGCTGATGTCTGTTTGCAGGAGGCACTTGGCACTGTCAAACCAGCCACAGTTGCCTTGGGTGGTACTTTCGATCTGGGAGGCATCCTGATCCGTGCGGAATTTCAGCAGGCAGCAAGCCACTCCAGGCCGCGGGGCACTGGACACGAATGATGGCCTTTACCCAGAGAAATAAAAGTCACCAGGCCAGGTTCCTGATGTCAGTTTGCAGGAGGCACTTGGCACTGTCAAACCAGCCACAGTTACCTGTGGGGGCACCTTTCATCTGGGAGGCATCCTGATCCGTTTGGAATTTCAGCAGGCAGCCTGCCACTCGAGCCACCAGGCCCTGGAGAGGAACGATGGCCTTTCCCCAGAGAAACAGAACTCAGCAGGCCAGGTCGCTGATGTCTGTTTGCAGGAGGCACTTGGCACTGTCAAACCAGCCACAGTTTCCTCTGGTGGTACTTTCGCTCTGGGAGGCATCCTGATCCGTGCGGAATTTCAGCAGGCAGCCGGCCACTCCGGGCCACCGTACCCTGGAAAAGAATGATGGCCTTTCCCCAGAGAAACAAAAGTCACCAGGCCAGGTTCCTGATGTCAGTTTGCAGGAGGCACTTGGCACTGTCAAACCAGACGCAGTTGCCTGTGGGGGCATTTTTCATCTGGGAGGAATCCTCAACCGTGTGGAATTTCAGCAGGCAGCCGGCCACTCCGGCCAATCTGGGCCCCGGAAAAGAATGATGGCCTTTCCCCAGAGAAACAAAAGTCACCAGGCCAGGTTCCTGATGTCAGTTTGCAGGAGGCACTTGGCACTGTCAAACCAGACGCAGTGGCTGTGGGGGCACCTTGCACCTGGGATGTATTCTCATCCGTGCGGAATTTCAGCAGGCAGCCGGCCACTCCGGGCCACCAAGCCCTGGACATGAACCATGGCCTTTCCCCAGAGAAACAGAACTCAGCAGGCCAGGTCGCTGATGTCAGTTTGCAGGAGGCACTTGGCAGTGTCAAACGAGCCACAGTTGCCTTGGGAGGTACTTTCGGTCTGGGAGGCATCCTGATCCTTTTGGAATTTCAGCAGGCAGCCGGCCACTCCGGGCCACCGTACCCCGGAAAAGAATCATGGCCTTTCCCCAGAGAAACAAAAGTCACCAGGCCAGGTTCCTGATGTCAGTTTACAGGTAGCACTTGGCACTGTCAAACCAGCCGCAGTTGCCTCTGGTGGTACCTTTCACCTGGGCGGCATCCTGGTCCGTGCGGAATTTCAGCAGGCAGCCGGCCACTCCAGGACACCAGGCTCAGGATATGAACCATGGACTTTCCCCAGAGAAACAAAAGTCACCAGGCCAGGTTCCAGATGTCAGTTTGCAGGAGGCACTTGGCACTGTCAAACCAGACGCAGTTGCCTGTGGGGGCATTTTTCATGTGGGAGGCATCCTGATCCATGCGGAATTTCAGCAGGCAGCCGGCCACTCCGAGCCCCCAGGCCCTGGACATGAACCATGGCCTTTCCCCAGAGAAACAAAAGTCACCAGGCCAGGTTCCTGATGTCAGTTTGCAGGAGGCACTTGGCACTGTCAAACCAGCCACAGTTGCCTGTGGGGGCACCTTTCATCTGGGAGGTATCCTGATCCGTGCGGAATTTCAGCAGGCAGCCGGCCACCCCAGGCCACTCTGGGCCCCGGACAAGAATGATGGCCTTTCCCCAGAGAAACAAAAGTCACCAGGCCAGGTTCCTGATGTCAGTTTGCAGGAGGCACTTGGCACTGTCAAACCTGACGCAGTTTCCTCTGGGGGCATTTTTCGTCTGGGAGGCATCCTGATCCATGTGGAATTTCAGCAGGCAGCCTGCCACTCCGGGCCACCAGGCCCTGGACATGAACCATGGCTTTTCCCCAGAGAAACAAAAGTCACCAGGCCAGGTTCCTGATGTCAGTTTGCAGGAGGCACTTGGCACTGTCAAACCAGCCACAGTTTCCTCTGGTGGTACTTTCGCTCTGGGAGGCATCCTGATCCATGCGGAATTACAGCAGGCAGCCGGCCACTCCGGGCCACCAGGCCATGGACATGAACCATGGCTTTTCCCCAGAGAAACAAAAGTCACCAGGCCAGGTTCCTGATGTCAGTTTGCAGGAGGCACTTGGCAGTGTCAAACCAGCCACAGTTACCTGTGGGGGCACCTTTCATCTGGGAGGTGTCCTCAACCGTGCGGAATTTCAGCAGGCAGCCGGCCTCTCCAGGCCGCGGGGTACTGGACACGAATGATGGCCTTTACCCAGAGAAATAAAAGTCACCAGGCCAGGTTCCTGATGTCAGTTTGCAGGAGGCACTTGGCACTGTCAAACCAGCCACAGTTGCCTGTGGGGGCACCTTTCATCTGGGAGGCATCCTGATCCATGTGGAATTTCAGCAGGCAGCCTGCCACTCGAGCCACCGGGCCCTGGAGAGGAACGATGGCCTTTCCCCAGAGAAACAGAACTCAGCAGGCTAGGTCGCTGATGTCTGTTTGCAGGAGGCACTTGGCACTGTCAAACCAGCCACATTTGCCTTGGGTGGTACTTTCGGTCTGGGAGGCATCCTGATCCGTGCGGAATTTCAGCAGGCAGCCGGCCACTCCGGGCCACCAGGCCCTGGAAAAGAATGATGGCCTTTACACACAGAAACAAAAGTCACCAGGCCAGGTTGCTGATGTCAGTTGGCAGGAGGCACTTGGCACTGTCAAACCAGACGCAGTTGCCTGTGGGGGCATTTTTCATGTGGGAGGCATCCTGATCCATGCGGAATTTCAGGAGGCAGCCAGCCACTCCGGGCTACCAGGCCCTGGACATGAACCATGGTCTTTCCCGAGAGAAACAAAAGTCACCAGGCCAGGTTCCTGATGTCAGTTTGCAGGAGGCACTTGGCACTGTCAAACCTGACGCAGTTTCCTCTGGGGGCACCTTGCATCTGGGAGGCATCCTGATCCATGTGGAATTTCAGGAGGCAGCCAGCCACTCCGGGCTACCAGGCCCTGGACATGAACGATGGCCTTTCCCCAGAGAAACAAAAGTCAGCAGGCCAGGTTCCTGATGTCAGTTTGCAGGAGGCACTTGGCACTGTCAAACCAGCCACAGTTGCCTGTGGTGGCACCTTCCACCTCGGCGGCATCCTGATCCATGCAGAATTTCAGCAGGCGGCCGGCCACTCCGGGCCCCCAGGCCATGGACATGAACCATGGACTTTCCCCAGAGAAACAAAAGTCACCAGGCCAGGTTCCTGATGTCAGTTTGCAGGAGGCACTTGGCACTGTCAAACCAGCCACAGTTACCTGTGGGGGCACCTTTCATCTGGGTGGTATCCTCAACCGTGAGGAATTTCAGCAGGCAGCCGGCCACTCCGGCAGCTCTGGGCCCCGGACAAGAATGATGGCCTTTCCCCAGAGAAACAGAACTCAGCAGGCCAGGTCGCTGATGTCTGTTTGCAGGAGGCACTTGGCACTGTCAAACCAGCCACAGTTGCCTTGGGTGGTACTTTCGATCTGGGAGGCATCCTGATCCGTGCGGAATTTCAGCAGGCAGCAAGCCACTCTAGGCCGCGGGGCACTGGACACGAATGATGGCCTTTACCCAGAGAAATAAAAGTCACCAGGCCAGGTTCCTGATGTCAGTTTGCAGGAGGCACTTGGCACTGTCAAACCAGCCACAGTTACCTGTGGGGGCACCTTTCATCTGGGAGGCATCCTGATCCGTTTGGAATTTCAGCAGGCAGCCTGCCACTCGAGCCACCAGGCCCTGGAGAGGAACGATGGCCTTTCCCCAGAGAAACAGAACTCAGCAGGCCAGGTCGCTGATGTCTGTTTGCAGGAGGCACTTGGCACTGTCAAACCAGCCACATTTGCCTTGGGTGGTACTTTCGGTCTGGGAGGCATCCTGATCCGTGCGGAATTTCAGCAGGCAGCCGGCCACTCCGGGCCACCGTACCCTGGAAAAGAATGATGGCCTTTCCCCAGAGAAACAAAAGTCACCAGGCCAGGTTCCTGATGTCAGTTTGCAGGAGGCACTTGGCACTGTCAAACCAGACGCAGTTGCCTGTGGGGGCATTTTTCATCTGGGAGGAATCCACAACTGTGTGGAATTTCAGCAGGCAGCCGGCCACTCCGGCCAATCTGGGCCCCGGAAAAGAATGATGGCCTTTCCCCAGAGAAACAAAAGTCACCAGGCCAGGTTCCTGATGTCAGTTTGCAGGAGGCACTTGGCACTGTCAAACCAGACGCAGTGGCTGTGGGGGCACCTTGCACCTGGGATGTATTCTCATCCGTGCGGAATTTCAGCAGGCAGCCGGCCACTCCGGGCCACCAAGCCCTGGACATGAACCATGGCCTTTCCCCAGAGAAACAGAACTCAGCAGGCCAGGTCGCTGATGTCTGTTTGCAGGAGGCACTTGGCACTGTCAAACCAGCCACAGTTGCCTTGGGTGGTACTTTCGGTCTGGGAGGCATCCTGATCCTTTTGGAATTTCAGCAGGCAGCCGGCCACTCCGGGCCACCGTACCCCGGAAAAGAATCATGGCCTTTCCCCAGAGAAACAAAAGTCACCAGGCCAGGTTCCTGATGTCAGTTTACAGGTAGCACTTGGCACTGTCAAACCAGCCGCGGTTGCCTCTGGTGGTACCTTTCACCTGGGCGGCATCCTGGTCCGTGCGGAATTTCAGCAGGCAGCCGGCCACTCCAGGACACCAGGCTCAGGATATGAACCATGGACTTTCCCCAGAGAAACAAAAGTCACCAGGCCAGGTTCCAGATGTCAGTTTGCAGGAGGCACTTGGCACTGTCAAACCAGACGCAGTTGCCTGTGGGGGCATTTTTCATGTGGGAGGCATCCTGATCCATGCGGAATTTCAGCAGGCAGCCGGCCACTCCGAGCCCCCAGGCCCTGGACATGAACCATGGCCTTTCCCCAGAGAAACAAAAGTCACCAGGCCAGGTTCCTGATGTCAGTTTGCAGGAGGCACTTGGCACTGTCAAACCAGCCACAGTTGCCTGTGGGGGCACCTTTCATCTGGGAGGTATCCTCAACCGTGCGGAATTTCAGCAGGCAGCCGGCCACCCCAGGCCACTCTGGGCCCCGGACAAGAATGATGGCCTTTCCCCAGAGAAACAAAAGTCACCAGGCCAGGTTCCTGATGTCAGTTTGCAGGAGGCACTTGGCACTGTCAAACCTGACGCAGTTTCCTCTGGGGGCATTTTTCGTCTGGGAGGCATCCTGATCCATGTGGAATTTCAGCAGGCAGCCGGCCACTCCGGGCCACCAGGCCCTGGACATGAACCATGGCTTTTCCCCAGAGAAACAAAAGTCACCAGGCCAGGTTCCTGATGTCAGTTTGCAGGAGGCACTTGGCACTGTCAAACCAGCCACAGTTTCCTCTGGTGGTACTTTCGCTCTGGGAGGCATCCTGATCCATGCGGAATTACAGCAGGCAGCCGGCCACTCCGGGCCACCAGGCCATGGACATGAACCATGGCTTTTCCCCAGAGAAACAAAAGTCACCAGGCCAGGTTCCTGATGTCAGTTTGCAGGAGGCACTTGGCAGTGTCAAACCAGCCACAGTTACCTGTGGGGGCACCTTTCATCTGGGAGGTGTCCTCAACCGTGCGGAATTTCAGCAGGCAGCCGGCCTCTCCAGGCCGCGGGGTACTGGACACGAATGATGGCCTTTACCCAGAGAAATAAAAGTCACCAGGCCAGGTTCCTGATGTCAGTTTGCAGGAGGCACTTGGCACTGTCAAACCAGCCACAGTTGCCTGTGGGGGCACCTTTCATCTGGGAGGCATCCTGATCCATGTGGAATTCAGCAGGCAGCCTGCCACTCGAGCCACCGGGCCCTGGAGAGGAACGATGGCCTTTCCCCAGAGAAACAGAACTCAGCAGGCTAGGTCGCTGATGTCTGTTTGCAGGAGGCACTTGGCACTGTCAAACCAGCCACATTTGCCTTGGGTGGTACTTTCGGTCTGGGAGGCATCCTGATCCGTGCGGAATTTCAGCAGGCAGCCGGCCACTCCCGGCCACCAGGCCCTGGAAAAGAATGATGGCCTTTACACACAGAAACAAAAGTCACCAGGCCAGGTTGCTGATGTCAGTTGGCAGGAGGCACTTGGCACTGTCAAACCAGACGCAGTTGCCTGTGGGGGCATTTTTCATGTGGGAGGCATCCTGATCCATGCGGAATTTCAGCAGGCAGTCGGCCACTCCGAGCTCCCAGGCCCTGGACATGAACCATGGTCTTTCCCGAGAGAAACAAAAGTCACCAGGCCAGGTTCCTGATGTCAGTTTGCAGGAGGCACTTGGCACTGTCAAACCTGACGCAGTTTCCTCTGGGGGCACCTTGCATCTGGGAGGCATCCTGATCCATGTGGAATTTCAGGAGGCAGCCAGCCACTCCGGGCTACCAGGCCCTGGACATGAACGATGGCCTTTCCCCAGAGAAACAAAAGTCAGCAGGCCAGGTTCCTGATGTCAGTTTGCAGGAGGCACTTGGCACTGTCAAACCAGCCACAGTTGCCTGTGGTGGCACCTTCCACCTCAGCGGCATCCTGATCCATGCAGAATTTCAGCCGGCGGCCGGCCACTCCGGGCCCCCAGGCCATGGACATGAACCATGGACTTTCCCCAGAGAAACAAAAGTCACCAGGCCAGGTTCCTGATGTCAGTTTGCAGGAGGCACTTGGCACTGTCAAACCAGCCACAGTTACCTGTGGGGGCACCTTTCATCTGGGTGGTATCCTCAACCGTGAGGAATTTCAGCAGGCAGCCGGCCACTCCGGCAGCTCTGGGCCCCGGACAAGAATGATGGCCTTTCCCCAGAGAAACAGAACTCAGCAGGCCAGGTCGCTGATGTCTGTTTGCAGAAGGCACTTGGCACTGTCAAACCAGCCACAGTTGCCTTGGGTGGTACTTTCGATCTGGGAGGCATCCTGATCCGTGCGGAATTTCAGCAGGCAGCAAGCCACTCCAGGCCGCGGGGCACTGGACACGAATGATGGCCTTTACCCAGAGAAATAAAAGTCACCAGGCCAGGTTCCTGATGTCAGTTTGCAGGAGGCACTTGGCACTGTCAAACCAGCCACAGTTGCCTTGGGTGGTACTTTCGGTCTGGGAGGCATCCTGATCCTTTTGGAATTTCAGCAGGCAGCCGGCCACTCCGGGCCACCGTACCCCGGAAAAGAATCATGGCCTTTCCCCAGAGAAACAAAAGTCACCAGGCCAGGTTCCTGATGTCAGTTTACAGGTAGCACTTGGCACTGTCAAACCAGCCGCGGTTGCCTCTGGTGGTACCTTTCACCTGGGCGGCATCCTGGTCCGTGCGGAATTTCAGCAGGCAGCCGGCCACTCCAGGACACCAGGCTCAGGATATGAACCATGGACTTTCCCCAGAGAAACAAAAGTCACCAGGCCAGGTTCCAGATGTCAGTTTGCAGGAGGCACTTGGCACTGTCAAACCAGACGCAGTTGCCTGTGGGGGCATTTTTCATGTGGGAGGCATCCTGATCCATGCGGAATTTCAGCAGGCAGCCGGCCACTCCGAGCCCCCAGGCCCTGGACATGAACCATGGCCTTTCCCCAGAGAAACAAAAGTCACCAGGCCAGGTTCCTGATGTCAGTTTGCAGGAGGCACTTGGCACTGTCAAACCAGCCACAGTTGCCTGTGGGGGCACCTTTCATCTGGGAGGTATCCTCAACCGTGCGGAATTTCAGCAGGCAGCCGGCCACCCCAGGCCACTCTGGGCCCCGGACAAGAATGATGGCCTTTCCCCAGAGAAACAAAAGTCACCAGGCCAGGTTCCTGATGTCAGTTTGCAGGAGGCACTTGGCACTGTCAAACCTGACGCAGTTTCCTCTGGGGGCATTTTTCGTCTGGGAGGCATCCTGATCCATGTGGAATTTCAGCAGGCAGCCGGCCACTCCGGGCCACCAGGCCCTGGACATGAACCATGGCTTTTCCCCAGAGAAACAAAAGTCACCAGGCCAGGTTCCTGATGTCAGTTTGCAGGAGGCACTTGGCACTGTCAAACCAGCCACAGTTTCCTCTGGTGGTACTTTCGCTCTGGGAGGCATCCTGATCCATGCGGAATTACAGCAGGCAGCCGGCCACTCCGGGCCACCAGGCCATGGACATGAACCATGGCTTTTCCCCAGAGAAACAAAAGTCACCAGGCCAGGTTCCTGATGTCAGTTTGCAGGAGGCACTTGGCAGTGTCAAACCAGCCACAGTTACCTGTGGGGGCACCTTTCATCTGGGAGGTGTCCTCAACCGTGCGGAATTTCAGCAGGCAGCCGGCCTCTCCAGGCCGCGGGGTACTGGACACGAATGATGGCCTTTACCCAGAGAAATAAAAGTCACCAGGCCAGGTTCCTGATGTCAGTTTGCAGGAGGCACTTGGCACTGTCAAACCAGCCACAGTTGCCTGTGGGGGCACCTTTCATCTGGGAGGCATCCTGATCCATGTGGAATTCAGCAGGCAGCCTGCCACTCGAGCCACCGGGCCCTGGAGAGGAACGATGGCCTTTCCCCAGAGAAACAGAACTCAGCAGGCTAGGTCGCTGATGTCTGTTTGCAGGAGGCACTTGGCACTGTCAAACCAGCCACATTTGCCTTGGGTGGTACTTTCGGTCTGGGAGGCATCCTGATCCGTGCGGAATTTCAGCAGGCAGCCGGCCACTCCCGGCCACCAGGCCCTGGAAAAGAATGATGGCCTTTACACACAGAAACAAAAGTCACCAGGCCAGGTTGCTGATGTCAGTTGGCAGGAGGCACTTGGCACTGTCAAACCAGACGCAGTTGCCTGTGGGGGCATTTTTCATGTGGGAGGCATCCTGATCCATGCGGAATTTCAGCAGGCAGTCGGCCACTCCGAGCTCCCAGGCCCTGGACATGAACCATGGTCTTTCCCGAGAGAAACAAAAGTCACCAGGCCAGGTTCCTGATGTCAGTTTGCAGGAGGCACTTGGCACTGTCAAACCTGACGCAGTTTCCTCTGGGGGCACCTTGCATCTGGGAGGCATCCTGATCCATGTGGAATTTCAGGAGGCAGCCAGCCACTCCGGGCTACCAGGCCCTGGACATGAACGATGGCCTTTCCCCAGAGAAACAAAAGTCAGCAGGCCAGGTTCCTGATGTCAGTTTGCAGGAGGCACTTGGCACTGTCAAACCAGCCACAGTTGCCTGTGGTGGCACCTTCCACCTCAGCGGCATCCTGACCCATGCAGAATTTCAGCCGGCGGCCGGCCACTCCGGGCCCCCAGGCCATGGACATGAACCATGGACTTTCCCCAGAGAAACAAAAGTCACCAGGCCAGGTTCCTGATGTCAGTTTGCAGGAGGCACTTGGCACTGTCAAACCAGCCACAGTTACCTGTGGGGGCACCTTTCATCTGGGTGGTATCCTCAACCGTGAGGAATTTCAGCAGGCAGCCGGCCACTCCGGCAGCTCTGGGCCCCGGACAAGAATGATGGCCTTTCCCCAGAGAAACAGAACTCAGCAGGCCAGGTCGCTGATGTCTGTTTGCAGAAGGCACTTGGCACTGTCAAACCAGCCACAGTTGCCTTGGGTGGTACTTTCGATCTGGGAGGCATCCTGATCCGTGCGGAATTTCAGCAGGCAGCAAGCCACTCCAGGCCGCGGGGCACTGGACACGAATGATGGCCTTTACCCAGAGAAATAAAAGTCACCAGGCCAGGTTCCTGATGTCAGTTTGCAGGAGGCACTTGGCACTGTCAAACCAGCCACAGTTACCTGTGGGGGCACCTTTCATCTGGGAGGCATCCTGATCCGTTTGGAATTTCAGCAGGCAGCCTGCCACTCGAGCCACCAGGCCCTGGAGAGGAACGATGGCCTTTCCCCAGAGAAACAGAACTCAGCAGGCCAGGTCGCTGATGTCTGTTTGCAGGAGGCACTTGGCACTGTCAAACCAGCCACAGTTTCCTCTGGTGGTACTTTCGCTCTGGGAGGCATCCTGATCCGTGCGGAATTTCAGCAGGCAGCCGGCCACTCCGGGCCACCGTACCCTGGAAAAGAATGATGGCCTTTCCCCAGAGAAACAAAAGTCACCAGGCCAGGTTCCTGATGTCAGTTTGCAGGAGGCACTTGGCACTGTCAAACCAGACGCAGTTGCCTGTGGGGGCATTTTTCATCTGGGAGGAATCCTCAACCGTGTGGAATTTCAGCAGGCAGCCGGCCACTCCGGCCAATCTGGGCCCCGGAAAAGAATGATGGCCTTTCCCCAGAGAAACAAAAGTCACCAGGCCAGGTTCCTGATGTCAGTTTGCAGGAGGCACTTGGCACTGTCAAACCAGACGCAGTGGCTGTGGGGGCACCTTTCACCTGGGATGTATTCTCATCCGTGCGGAATTTCAGCAGGCAGCCGGCCACTCCGGGCCACCAAGCCCTGGACATGAACCATGGCCTTTCCCCAGAGAAACAGAACTCAGCAGGCCAGGTCGCTGATGTCTGTTTGCAGGAGGCACTTGGCACTGTCAAACCAGCCACAGTTGCCTTGGGTGGTACTTTCGGTCTGGGAGGCATCCTGATCCTTTTGGAATTTCAGCAGGCAGCCGGCCACTCCGGGCCACCGTACCCCGGAAAAGAATCATGGCCTTTCCCCAGAGAAACAAAAGTCACCAGGCCAGGTTCCTGATGTCAGTTTACAGGTAGCACTTGGCACTGTCAAACCAGCCGCGGTTGCCTCTGGTGGTACCTTTCACCTGGGCGGCATCCTGGTCCGTGCGGAATTTCAGCAGGCAGCCGGCCACTCCAGGACACCAGGCTCAGGATATGAACCATGGCCTTTCCCCAGAGAAACAAAAGTCACCAGGCCAGGTTCCAGATGTCAGTTGGCAGGAGGCACTTGGCACTGTCAAACCAGCCACAGTTGCCTGTGGGGGCATATTTCATGTGGGAGGCATCCTGATCCATGCGGAATTTCAGCAGTCAGCCGGCCACTCCGGGCCACCAGGCCCTGGACAAGGATGATGGCCTTTCCCCAGAGAAACAAAAGTCACCAGGCCAGGTTCCTGATGTCAGTTTGCAGGAGGCACTTGGCACTGTCAAACCAGCCACAGTTGCCTGTGGGGGCACCTTTCATCTGGGAGGTATCCTCAACCGTGCGGAATTTCAGCAGGCAGCCGGCCACCCCAGGCCACTCTGGGCCCCGGACAAGAATGATGGCCTTTCCCCAGAGAAACAAAAGTCACCAGGCCAGGTTCCTGATGTCAGTTTGCAGGAGGCACTTGGCACTGTCAAACCAGCCACAGTTTCCTCTGGGGGCATTTTTCATCTGGGAGGCATCCTGATCCATGTGGAATTTCAGCAGGCAGCCGGCCACTCCGGGCCACCAGGCCCTGGACATGAACCATGGCTTTTCCCCAGAGAAACAAAAGTCACCAGGCCAGGTTCCTGATGTCAGTTTGCAGGAGGCACTTGGCAGTGTCAAACCAGCCACAGTTACCTGTGGGGGCACCTTTCATCTGGGAGGTGTCCTCAACCGTGCGGAATTTCAGCAGGCAGCCGGCCTCTCCAGGCCGCGGGGTACTGGACACGAATGATGGCCTTTACCCAGAGAAATAAAAGTCACCAGGCCAGGTTCCTGATGTCAGTTTGCAGGAGGCACTTGGCACTGTCAAACCAGCCACAGTTGCCTGTGGGGGCACCTTTCATCTGGGAGGCATCCTGATCCATGTGGAATTTCAGCAGGCAGCCTGCTACTCGAGCCACCGGGCCCTGGAGAGGAACGATGGCCTTTCCCCAGAGAAACAGAACTCAGCAGGCTAGGTCGCTGATGTCTGTTTGCAGGAGGCACTTGGCACTGTCAAACCAGCCACATTTGCCTTGGGTGGTACTTTCGGTCTGGGAGGCATCCTGATCCATGCAGAATTTCAGCCGGCGGCCGGCCACTCCGGGCCCCCAGGCCATGGACATGAACCATGGACTTTCCCCAGAGAAACAAAAGTCACCAGGCCAGGTTCCTGATGTCAGTTTGCAGGAGGCACTTGGCACTGTCAAACCAGCCACAGTTACCTGTGGGGGCACCTTTCATCTGGGTGGTATCCTCAACCGTGAGGAATTTCAGCAGGCAGCCGGCCACTCCGGCAGCTCTGGGCCCCGGACAAGAATGATGGCCTTTCCCCAGAGAAACAGAACTCAGCAGGCCAGGTCGCTGATGTCTGTTTGCAGGAGGCACTTGGCACTGTCAAACCAGCCACAGTTGCATTGGGTGGTACTTTCGATCTGGGAGGCATCCTGATCCGTGCGGAATTTCAGCAGGCAGCAAGCCACTCCAGGCCGCGGGGCACTGGACACGAATGATGGCCTTTACCCAGAGAAATAAAAGTCACCAGGCCAGGTTCCTGATGTCAGTTTGCAGGAGGCACTTGGCACTGTCAAACCAGCCACAGTTACCTGTGGGGGCACCTTTCATCTGGGAGGCATCCTGATCCGTTTGGAATTTCAGCAGGCAGCCTGCCACTCGAGCCACCAGGCCCTGGAGAGGAACGATGGCCTTTCCCCAGAGAAACAGAACTCAGCAGGCCAGGTCGCTGATGTCTGTTTGCAGGAGGCACTTGGCACTGTCAAACCAGCCACATTTGCCTTGGGTGGTACTTTCGGTCTGGGAGGCATCCTGATCCGTGCGGAATTTCAGCAGGCAGCCGGCCACTCCGGGCCACCGTACCCTGGAAAAGAATGATGGCCTTTCCCCAGAGAAACAAAAGTCACCAGGCCAGGTTCCTGATGTCAGTTTGCAGGAGGCACTTGGCACTGTCAAACCAGCCACAGTTACCTGTGGGGGCACCTTTCATCTGGGTGGTATCCTCAACCGTGAGGAATTTCAGCAGGCAGCCGGCCACTCCGGCAGCTCTGGGCCCCGGACAAGAATGATGGCCTTTCCCCAGAGAAACAGAACTCAGCAGGCCAGGTCGCTGATGTCTGTTTGCAGGAGGCACTTGGCACTGTCAAACCAGCCACAGTTGCATTGGGTGGTACTTTCGATCTGGGAGGCATCCTGATCCGTGCGGAATTTCAGCAGGCAGCAAGCCACTCCAGGCCGCGGGGCACTGGACACGAATGATGGCCTTTACCCAGAGAAATAAAAGTCACCAGGCCAGGTTCCTGATGTCAGTTTGCAGGAGGCACTTGGCACTGTCAAACCAGCCACAGTTACCTGTGGGGGCACCTTTCATCTGGGAGGCATCCTGATCCGTTTGGAATTTCAGCAGGCAGCCTGCCACTCGAGCCACCAGGCCCTGGAGAGGAACGATGGCCTTTCCCCAGAGAAACAGAACTCAGCAGGCCAGGTCGCTGATGTCTGTTTGCAGGAGGCACTTGGCACTGTCAAACCAGCCACATTTGCCTTGGGTGGTACTTTCGGTCTGGGAGGCATCCTGATCCGTGCGGAATTTCAGCAGGCAGCCGGCCACTCCGGGCCACCGTACCCTGGAAAAGAATGATGGCCTTTCCCCAGAGAAACAAAAGTCAGCAGGCCAGGTTCCTGATGTCAGTTTGCAGGAGGCACTTGGCACTGTCAAACCAGACGCAGTTGCCTGTGGGGGCATTTTTCATCTGGGAGGAATCCACAACTGTGTGGAATTTCAGCAGGCAGCCGGCCACTCCGGCCAATCTGGGCCCCGGAAAAGAATGATGGCCTTTCCCCAGAGAAACAAAAGTCACCAGGCCAGGTTCCTGATGTCAGTTTGCAGGAGGCACTTGGCACTGTCAAACCTGATGCAGTTTCCTCTGGGGGCATTTTTCATCTGGGAGGCATCCTGATCCATGTGGAATTTCAGCAGGCAGCCGGCCACTCCGGGCCACCAGGCCCTGGACATGAACCATGGCTTTTCCCCAGAGAAACAAAAGTCACCAGGCCAGGTTCCTGATGTCAGTTTGCAGGAGGCACTTGGCACTGTCAAACCAGCCACAGTTTCCTCTGGTGGTACTTTCGCTCTGGGAGGCATCCTGATCCATGCGGAATTTCAGCAGGCAGCCGGCCACTCCGGGCCACCAGGCCATGGACATGAACCATGGCTTTTCCCCAGAGAAACAAAAGTCACCAGGCCAGGTTCCTGATGTCAGTTTGCAGGAGGCACTTGGCAGTGTCAAACCAGCCACAGTTACCTGTGGGGGCACCTTTCATCTGGGAGGTGTCCTCAACCGTGCGGAATTTCAGCAGGCAGCCGGCCTCTCCAGGCCGCGGGGTACTGGACACGAATGATGGCCTTTACCCAGAGAAATAAAAGTCACCAGGCCAGGTTCCTGATGTCAGTTTGCAGGAGGCACTTGGCACTGTCAAACCAGCCACAGTTGCCTGTGGGGGCACCTTTCATCTGGGAGGCATCCTGATCCATGTGGAATTTCAGCAGGCAGCCTGCCACTCGAGCCACCGGGCCCTGGAGAGGAACGATGGCCTTTCCCCAGAGAAACAGAACTCAGCAGGCTAGGTCGCTGATGTCTGTTTGCAGGAGGCACTTGGCACTGTCAAACCAGCCACATTTGCCTTGGGTGGTACTTTCGGTCTGGGAGGCATCCTGATCCGTGCGGGATTTCAGCAGGCAGCCGGCCACACCGGGCCACCAGGCCCTGGAAAGGAATGATGGCCTTTACACACAGAAACAAAAGTCACCAGGCCAGGTTGCTGATGTCAGTTGGCAGGAGGCACTTGGCACTGTCAAACCAGACGCAGTTGCCTGTGGGGGCATTTTTCATGTGGGAGGCATCCTGATCCATGCGGAATTTCAGCAGGCAGTCGGCCACTCCGAGCTCCCAGGCCCTGGACATGAACCATGGTCTTTCCCGAGAGAAACAAAAGTCACCAGGCCAGGTTCCTGATGTCAGTTTGCAGGAGGCACTTGGCACTGTCAAACCTGACGCAGTTTCCTCTGGGGGCACCTTGCATCTGGGAGGCATCCTGATCCATGTGGAATTTCAGGAGGCAGCCAGCCACTCCGGGCTACCAGGGCCTGGACATGAACCATGGCCTTTCCCCAGAGAAACAAAAGTCACCAGGCCAGGTTCCTGATGTCAGTTTGCAGGAGGCACTTGGCACTGTCAAACCAGCCACAGTTGCCTGTGGTGGCACCTTCCATCTCGGCGGCATCCTGATCCATGCAGAATTTCAGCCGGCGGCCGGCCACTCCGGGCCCCCAGGCCATGGACATGAACCATGGACTTTCCCCAGAGAAACAAAAGTCACCAGGCCAGGTTCCTGATGTCAGTTTGCAGGAGGCACTTGGCACTGTCAAACCAGCCACAGTTACCTGTGGGTGCACCTTTCATCTGGGTGGTATCCTCAACCGTGAGGAATTTCAGCAGGCAGCCGGCCACTCCGGCAGCTCTGGGCCCCGGACAAGAATGATGGCCTTTCCCCAGAGAAACAGAACTCAGGAGGCCAGGTCGCTGATGTCTGTTTGCAGGAGGCACTTGGCACTGTCAAACCAGCCACAGTTGCCTTGGGTGGTACTTTCGATCTGGGAGGCATCCTGATCCGTGCGGAATTTCAGCAGGCAGCAAGCCACTCCAGGCCGCGGGGCACTGGACACGAATGATGGCCTTTACCCAGAGAAATAAAAGTCACCAGGCCAGGTTCCTGATGTCAGTTTGCAGGAGGCACTTGGCACTGTCAAACCAGCCACAGTTACCTGTGGGGGCACCTTTCATCTGGGAGGCATCCTGATCCGTTTGGAATTTCAGCAGGCAGCCTGCCACTCGAGCCACCAGGCCCTGGAGAGGAACGATGGCCTTTCCCCAGAGAAACAGAACTCAGCAGGCCAGGTCGCTGATGTCTGTTTGCAGGAGGCACTTGGCACTGTCAAACCAGCCACATTTGCCTTGGGTGGTACTTTCGGTCTGGGAGGCATCCTGATCCGTGCGGAATTTCAGCAGGCAGCCGGCCACTCCGGGCCACCGTACCCTGGAAAAGAATGATGGCCTTTCCCCAGAGAAACAAAAGTCAGCAGGCCAGGTTCCTGATGTCAGTTTGCAGGAGGCACTTGGCACTGTCAAACCAGACGCAGTTGCCTGTGGGGGCATTTTTCATCTGGGAGGAATCCACAACTGTGTGGAATTTCAGCAGGCAGCCGGCCACTCCGGCCAATCTGGGCCCCGGAAAAGAATGATGGCCTTTCCCCAGAGAAACAAAAGTCACCAGGCCAGGTTCCTGATGTCAGTTTGCAGGAGGCACTTGGCACTGTCAAACCAGACGCAGTGGCTGTGGGGGCACCTTGCACCTGGGATGTATTCTCATCCGTGCGGAATTTCAGCAGGCAGCCGGCCACTCCGGGCCACCAAGCCCTGGACATGAACCATGGCCTTTCCCCAGAGAAACAGAACTCAGCAGGCCAGGTCGCTGATGTCTGTTTGCAGGAGGCACTTGGCACTGTCAAACCAGCCACAGTTGCCTTGGGTGGTACTTTCGGTCTGGGAGGCATCCTGATCCTTTTGGAATTTCAGCAGGCAGCCGGCCACTCCGGGCCACCGTACCCCGGAAAAGAATCATGGCCTTTCCCCAGAGAAACAAAAGTCACCAGGCCAGGTTCCTGATGTCAGTTTACAGGTAGCACTTGGCACTGTCAAACCAGCCGCGGTTGCCTCTGGTGGTACCTTTCACCTGGGCGGCATCCTGGTCCGTGCGGAATTTCAGCAGGCAGCCGGCCACTCCAGGACACCAGGCTCAGGATATGAACCATGGCCTTTCCCCAGAGAAACAAAAGTCACCAGGCCAGGTTCCAGATGTCAGTTGGCAGGAGGCACTTGGCACTGTCAAACCAGCCACAGTTGCCTGTGGGGGCATTTTTCATGTGGGAGGCATCCTGATCCATGCGGAATTTCAGCAGTCAGCCGGCCACTCCGGGCCACCAGGCCCTGGACAAGAATGATGGCCTTTCCCCAGAGAAACAAAAGTCACCAGGCCAGGTTCCTGATGTCAGTTTGCAGGAGGCACTTGGCACTGTCAAACCAGCCACAGTTGCCTGTGGGGGCACCTTTCATCTGGGAGGTATCCTCAACCGTGCGGAATTTCAGCAGGCAGCCGGCCACCCCAGGCCACTCTGGGCCCCGGACAAGAATGATGGCCTTTCCCCAGAGAAACAAAAGTCACCAGGCCAGGTTCCTGATGTCAGTTTGCAGGAGGCACTTGTCACTGTCAAACCTGACGCAGTTTCCTCTGGGGGCATTTTTCATCTGGGAGGCATCCTGATCCATGTGGAATTTCAGCAGGCAGCCGGCCACTCCGGGCCACCAGGCCCTGGACATGAACCATGGCTTTTCCCCAGAGAAACAAAAGTCACCAGGCCAGGTTCCTGATGTCAGTTTGCAGGAGGCACTTGGCACTGTCAAACCAGCCACAGTTTCCTCTGGTGGTACTTTCGCTCTGGGAGGCATCCTGATCCATGCGGAATTTCAGCAGGCAGCCGGCCACTCCGGGCCACCAGGCCATGGACATGAACCATGGCTTTTCCCCAGAGAAACAAAAGTCACCAGGCCAGGTTCCTGATGTCAGTTTGCAGGAGGCACTTGGCAGTGTCAAACCAGCCACAGTTACCTGTGGGGGCACCTTTCATCTGGGAGGTGTCCTCAACCGTGCGGAATTTCAGCAGGCAGCCGGCCTCTCCAGGCCGCGGGGTACTGGACACGAATGATGGCCTTTACCCAGAGAAATAAAACTCACCAGGCCAGGTTCCTGATGTCAGTTTGCAGGAGGCACTTGGCACTGTCAAACCAGCCACAGTTGCCTGTGGGGGCACCTTTCATCTGGGAGGCATCCTGATCCATGTGGAATTTCAGCAGGCAGCCTGCCACTCGAGCCACCGGGCCCTGGAGAGGAACGATGGCCTTTCCCCAGAGAAACAGAACTCAGCAGGCTAGGTCGCTGATGTCTGTTTGCAGGAGGCACTTGGCACTGTCAAACCAGCCACATTTGCCTTGGGTGGTACTTTCGGTCTGGGAGGCATCCTGATCCGTGCGGAATTTCAGCAGGCAGTCGGCCACTCCGAGCTCCCAGGCCCTGGACATGAACCATGGCCTTTCCCCAGAGAAACAAAAGTCACCAGGCCAGGTTCCTGATGTCAGTTTGCAGGAGGCACTTGGCACTGTCAAACCTGACGCAGTTTCCTCTGGGGGCACCTTGCATCTGGGAGGCATCCTGATCCATGTGGAATTTCAGGAGGCAGCCAGCCACTCCGGGCTACCAGGCCCTGGACATGAACGATGGCCTTTCCCCAGAGAAACAAAAGTCAGCAGGCCAGGTTCCTGATGTCAGTTTGCAGGAGGCACTTGGCACTGTCAAACCAGCCACAGTTGCCTGTGGTGGCACCTTCCATCTCGGCGGCATCCTGATCCATGCAGAATTTCAGCCGGCGGCCGGCCACTCCGGGCCCCCAGGCCATGGACATGAACCATGGACTTTCCCCAGAGAAACAAAAGTCACCAGGCCAGGTTCCTGATGTCAGTTTGCAGGAGGCACTTGGCACTGTCAAACCAGCCACAGTTACCTGTGGGGGCACCTTTCATCTGGGTGGTATCCTCAACCGTGAGGAATTTCAGCAGGCAGCCGGCCACTCCGGCAGCTCTGGGCCCCGGACAAGAATGATGGCCTTTCCCCAGAGAAACAGAACTCAGGAGGCCAGGTCGCTGATGTCTGTTTGCAGGAGGCACTTGGCACTGTCAAACCAGCCACAGTTGCCTTGGGTGGTACTTTCGATCTGGGAGGCATCCTGATCCGTGCGGAATTTCAGCAGGCAGCAAGCCACTCCAGGCCGCGGGGCACTGGACACGAATGATGGCCTTTACCCAGAGAAATAAAAGTCACCAGGCCAGGTTCCTGATGTCAGTTTGCAGGAGGCACTTGGCACTGTCAAACCAGCCACAGTTACCTGTGGGGGCACCTTTCATCTGGGAGGCATCCTGATCCGTTTGGAATTTCAGCAGGCAGCCTGCCACTCGAGCCACCAGGCCCAGGAGAGGAACGATGGCCTTTCCCCAGAGAAACAGAACTCAGCAGGCCAGGTCGCTGATGTCTGTTTGCAGGAGGCACTTGGCACTGTCAAACCAGCCACATTTGCCTTGGGTGGTACTTTCGGTCTGGGAGGCATCCTGATCCGTGCGGAATTTCAGCAGGCAGCCGGCCACTCCGGGCCACCGTACCCTGGAAAAGAATGATGGCCTTTCCCCAGAGAAACAAAAGTCACCAGGCCAGGTTCCTGATGTCAGTTTGCAGGAGGCACTTGGCACTGTCAAACCAGACGCAGTTGCCTGTGGGGGCATTTTTCATCTGGGAGGAATCCTCAACCGTGTGGAATTTCAGCAGGCAGCCGGCCACTCCGGCCAATCTGGGCCCTGGAAAAGAATGATGGCCTTTCCCCAGAGAAACACAAGTCACCAGGCCAGGTTCCTGATGTCAGTTTGCAGGAGGCACTTGGCACTGTCAAACCAGACGCAGTGGCTGTGGGGGCACCTTGCACCTGGGATGTATTCTCATCCGTGCGGAATTTCAGCAGGCAGCCGGCCACTCCGGGCCACCAAGCCCTGGACATGAACCATGGCCTTTCCCCAGAGAAACAGAACTCAGCAGGCCAGGTCGCTGATGTCAGTTTGCAGGAGGCACTTGGCAGTGTCAAACGAGCCACAGTTGCCTTGGGTGGTACTTTCGGTCTGGGAGGCATCCTGATCCTTTTGGAATTTCAGCAGGCAGCCGGCCACTCCGGGCCACCGTAACCCGGAAAAGAATCATGGCCTTTCCCCAGAGAAACAAAAGTCACCAGGCCAGGTTCCTGATGTCAGTTTACAGGTAGCACTTGGCACTGTCAAACCAGCCGCAGTTGCCTCTGGTGGTACCTTTCACCTGGGCGGCATCCTGGTCCGTGCGGAATTTCAGCAGGCAGCCGGCCACTCCAGGACACCAGGCTCAGGATATGAACCATGGCCTTTCCCCAGAGAAACAAAAGTCACCAGGCCAGGTTCCAGATGTCAGTTTGCAGGAGGCACTTGGCACTGTCAAACCAGACGCAGTTGCCTGTGGGGGCATTTTTCATGTGGGAGGCATCCAGATCCATGCGGAATTTCAGCAGGCAGCCGGCCACTCCGAGCCCCCAGGCCCTGGACATGAACCATGGCCTTTCCCCAGAGAAACAAAAGTCAGCAGGCCAGGTTCCTGATGTCAGTTTGCAGGAGGCACTTGGCACTGTCAAACCTGACGCAGTTTCCTCTGGGGGCATTTTTCATGTGGGAGGCATCCTGATCCATGCGGAATTTCAGCAGTCAGCCGGCCACTCCGGGCCACCAGGCCCTGGACAAGAATGATGGCCTTTCCCCAGAGAAACAAAAGTCACCAGGCCAGGTTCCTGATGTCAGTTTGCAGGAGGCACTTGGCACTGTCAAACCAGCCACAGTTGCCTGTGGGGGCACCTTTCATCTGGGAGGCATCCTGATCCATGCGGAATTTCAGCAGGCAGCCGGCCACTCCGGGCCCCCAGGACCTGGACATGAACCATGGCTTTTCCCCAGAGAAAGAAAAGTCACCAGGCCAGGTTGCTGATGTCAGTTTGCAGGAGGCACTTGGCACTGTCAAACCAGCCACAGTTGCCTGTGGGGGCACCTTTCATCTGGGAGGTATCCTCAACCGTGCGGAATTTCAGCAGGCAGCCGGCCACCCCAGGCCACTCTAGGCCCCGGACAAGAATGATGGCCTTTCCCCAGAGAAACAAAAGTCACCAGGCCAGGTTCCTGATGTCAGTTTGCAGGAGGCACTTGGCACTGTCAAACCTGGCGCAGTTTCCTCTGGGGGCATTTTTCATCTGGGAGGCACCCTGATCCATGTGGAATTTCAGCAGGCAGCCGGCCACTCCGGGCCACCAGGCCCTGGACATGAACCATGGCTTTTCCCCAGAGAAACAAAAGTCACCAGGCCAGGTTCCTGATGTCAGTTTGCAGGAGGCACTTGTCACTGTCAAACCAGCCACAGTTTCCTCTGGTGGTACTTTCGCTCTGGGAGGCATCCTGATCCATGCGGAATTACAGCAGGCAGCCGGCCACTCCGGGCCACCAGGCCATGGACATGAACCATGGCTTTTCCCCAGAGAAACAAAAGTCACCAGGCCAGGTTCCTGATGTCAGTTTGCAGGAGGCACTTGGCAGTGTCAAACCAGCCACAGTTACCTGTGGGGGCACCTTTCATCTGGGAGGTGTCCTCAACCGTGCGGAATTTCAGCAGGCAGCCGGCCTCTCCAGGCCGCGGGGTACTGGACACGAATGATGGCCTTTACCCAGAGAAATAAAAGTCACCAGGCCAGGTTCCTGATGTCAGTTTGCAGGAGGCACTTGGCACTGTCAAACCAGCCACAGTTGCCTGTGGGGGCACCTTTCATCTGGGAGGCATCCTGATCCATGTGGAATTTCAGCAGGCAGCCTGCCACTCGAGCCACCGGGCCCTGGAGAGGAACGATGGCCTTTCCCCAGAGAAACAGAACTCACCAGGCCAGGTTCCTGATGTCAGTTTGCAGGAGGCACTTGGCACTGTCAAACCAGCCACATTTGCCTTGGGTGGTACTTTCGGTCTGGGAGGCATCCTGATCCGTGCGGAATTTCAGCAGGCAGCCGGCCACTCCGGGCCACCAGGCCCTGGAAAAGAATGATGGCCTTTACACACAGAAACAAAAGTCACCAGGCCAGGTTGCTGATGTCAGTTGGCAGGAGGCACTTGGCACTGTCAAACCAGACGCAGTTGCCTGTGGGGGCATTTTTCATGTGGGAGGCATCCTGATCCATGCGGAATTTCAGCAGGCAGCCGGCCACTCCAAGCTCCCAGGCCCTGGACATGAACCATGGCCTTTCCCCAGAGAAACAAAAGTCACCAGGCCAGGTTCCTGATGTCAGTTTGCAGGAGGCACTTGGCACTGTCAAACCTGACGCAGTTTCCTCTGGGGGCACCTTGCATCTGGGAGGCATCCTGATCCATGTGGAATTTCAGGAGGCAGCCAGCCACTCCGGGCCACCAGGCCCTGGACATGAACGATGGCCTTTCCCCAGAGAAACAAAAGTCACCAGGCCAGGTTCCTGATGTCAGTTTGCAGGAGGCACTTGGCACTGTCAAACCAGCCACAGTTGCCTGTGGTGGCACCTTCCATCTCGGCGGCATCCTGATCCATGCAGAATTTCAGCCGGCAGCCGGCCACTCCGGGCCACCAGGCCATGTACATGAACCATGGACTTTCCCCAGAGAAACAAAAGTCACCAGGCCAGGTTCCAGATGTCAGTTGGCAGGAGGCACTTGGCACTGCCAAACCAGCCACAGGTGCCTGTGGGGGCACCTTGCATCTGGGAGGCATCCTGATCCATGCGGAATTTCAGCAGTTAGCCGGCCACTCCGGGCCACCAGGCCCTGGACAAGAATGATGGCCATTCCCCAGAGAAACAAAAGTCACCATGCCAGGTTCCTGATGTCAGTTGGCAGGAGGCACTTGGCACTGTCAAACCAGCCACAGTTGCCTGTGGGGGCACCTTTCATCTGGGAGGTATCCTCAACCGTGCGGAATTTCAGCAGGCAGCCGGCCACCCCAGGCCACTCTGGGCCCCGGACAAGAATGATGGCCTTTCCCCAGAGAAACAAAAGTCACCAGGCCAGGTTCCTGATGTCAGTTTGCAGGAGGCACTTGGCACTGTCAAACCTGACGCAGTTTCCTCTGGGGGCATTTTTCATCTGGGAGGCATCCTGATCCATGTGGAATTTCAGCAGGCAGCCGGCCACTCCGGGCCACCAGGCTCTGGACATGAACCATGGCTTTTCCCCAGAGAAACAAAAGTCACCAGGCCAGGTTCCTGATGTCAGTTTGCAGGAGGCACTTGGCACTGTCAAACCAGCCACAGTTTCCTCTGGTGGTACTTTCGCTCTGGGAGGCATCCTGATCCATGCGGAATTACAGCAGGCAGCCGGCCACTCCGGGCCACCAGGCCATGGACATGAACCATGGCTTTTCCCCAGAGAAACAAAAGTCACCAGGCCAGGTTCCTGATGTCAGTTTGCAGGAGGCACTTGGCACTGTCAAACCAGCCACAGTTACCTGTGGGGGCACCTTTCATCTGGGAGGTGTCCTCAACCGTGCGGAATTTCAGCAGGCAGCCGGCCTCTCCAGGCCGCGGGGTACTGGACACGAATGATGGCCTTTACCCAGAGAAATAAAAGTCACCAGGCCAGGTTCCTGATGTCAGTTTGCAGGAGGCACTTGGCACTGTCAAAGCAGCCACAGTTGGCTGTGGCGGCACCTTGAACCGGGGAGGTATCCTGATCCGTGCGGAATTTCAGCAGGCAGCCGGCCACTCCGAGCCACCGGGCTCTGAAGAAGAATAATAGCTTTACCCCAGAGAAACAAAAGTCACCAGGCCAGGTTCCCGATGTCAGTTTGCAGGAGGCACTTGGCACTGTCAAACCAGCCACACGTGCCTGTGGGGGCACCTTTCATCTGGGAGGTATCCTCAACCGTGTGGAATTTCAGCACGCAGCCTGCCACTCTGGGCCGGCGGGCCCCGGACAAGAACGATGGCCTTTCCCCAGAGAAACAAAACTTACCAGGCCAGGTTCCAGATGTCAGTTTGGAGGAGGCACTTGGCACTGTCAAACCTGCCACAGTTGCCTATGGTTTTAGTTTCGCTCTGGGAGGTATCCTGATACGTTCGGAATTTCAGCAGGCTGCAGGCCATTCCGGGCCAGCGGGCCCCGGAAAACAATGATGTCCTTTCCCCAGAGAAACAAAAGTCACCAGGCCAGGTTCCTGATGTCAGTTGGCAGGAGGCACTTGGCACTGTCAAACCAGCCACAGTTGCCTCTGGTGGTACCTTTCATCTGGGCGGCATCCTAATCCGTTCGGAATTTCAGCAGGCAGCCGGACACTCCGGGACTACGGGTCCAGGATATGAACCATGACTGTTCCCCAGAGAAACAAAAGTCACCAGGCCAGGTTCCTGATGTCAGTTTGCAGGAGGCACTTGGCACTGTCAAACCAGCCACAATTGTCTGTGGAGACACTTTCCATCTGGGAGGCATCCTGACCCATGCGGAATTTCAGCAGGCAGCCGGCCACTTCGCGCCGCAAGGCCCTGGACATGAACGATGGCCTTTCCCCAGAGAAATAAAACTTACCAGGCCAGGTTCCTGATGTCAGTTGGCAGGAGGCACTTGGCACTGTCAAACCAGCCACAGTTGCCTATGGTTTTAGTTTCGGTCTGGGATGTATCCTGATCCGTGCGGAATTTCAGCAGGCTGCAGGCCACTCCGGGCCACCGGGCCCCGGAAAAGAATGATGGCCTTTCCCCAGAGAAACAAAAGTCACCAGGCCAGGTTCCTGATGTCAGTTGGCAGGAGGCACTTGGCACTGTCAAACCAGCCACAGGTGCCTCTGGGGGCAATTTTCATCTGGGAGGCATCCTGATCCATGCTGAATTTCAGGAGGGAGCCGGACACTCTGGGCCACCAGGCCGTGGACAAGAACCATGGCCTTTCCCCAGAGAAACAAAAGTTACCAGGCCAGGTTCCTGATGTCAGTTTGCAGGAGGCACTTGGCACTGTCAAACCAGGCACAGGTGCCTATGGGGGCACCTTGCATCTGGGAGGTATCCTGATCCGTGCGGAATTTCAGCAGGCAGCCGGCCACTCCGGGCCAACGGGCACTGGAGAAGAATGATGGCCTTTCCCCAGAGAAACAAAAGTCACCAGGCCAGGTTCCTGATGTCAGTTTGCAGGAGGCACTTGGCACTGTCAAACCAGCCACAGTTGCCTGTGGTGGTACCTTGCATCTGGGAGTTATCCTGATCCGTGCGGAATTTCAGCAGACAGTCGGCCATTCCCGGCCACCGGGCCCTGGAGAGGATCGATGGCCTTTCCCCAGAGAAACAAAAGTCACCTGGCCAGGTTCCTGATGTCAGTTTGCAGGAGGCACTTGGCACTGTCAAACCAGCCACACGTACCTGTATGGGCACCTTGCATCTGGGAGGTATCCTCATCTGTGCGGAATTTCAGCAGGCAGCCGGCCACTCCCGGCCACCGGGCACTGGGCACGAACCATGGCCTTACCCCAGAGAAACAAAACTCACCAGGCCAGGTTCCTGAGGTCAGTTTGCAGGAGGCACTTGGCACTGTCAAACCTGCCAAAGTTGCCTGTGGTGGTACCTTTCATCTGGGCGGTGTCCTGATCCGTGCGGAATTTCAGCAGACAGTCGGCCATTCCAGGCCAGCGGGCCCTGGAGAGGAACGATGGCCTTTCCCCTGAGAAACAAAAGTCACCAGGCCAGGTTCCTGATGTCAGTTGGCAGGAGGCACTTGGCACTGTCAAACCAGCCACAGGTGCCTGTGGGAGCACTTTTCATGTGGGAGGCATCCTGATCCATGCGGAATTTCAGCAGGCGGCCGGCCACTCCGGACCACCAGGTCCTGGACATGAACCATGGCTTTTCCAAAGAGAAACAAAAGTCACCCGGCCAGGTTCCTGATGTCAGTTTGCAGGAGGCACTTGGCACTGTCAAACCTGCCACAGTTGCCTGTGGTGGTACCTTTCATCTGGGCGGCATCCTAATCCGTTCGGAATTTCAGCAGGCAGCCGGCCACTCCGGGACTACGGGTCCAGGATATGAACCATGACCTTTCCCCAGAGAAACAAAAGTCACCAGGCCAGGTTCCTGATGTCAGTTTGCAGGAGGCACTTGGCACTGTCAAACCAGCCACAGTTGCCTGTGGTGGTACCTTTCATCTGGGCGGTATCCTGATCCGTGCGGAATTTCAGCAGACAGTCGGCCATTCCGGGCCAGCGGGCCCTGGAGAGGAACGATGGCCTTTCCCCTGAGAAACAAAAGTCACCTGGCCAGGTTCCTGATGTCAGTTTGCAGGAGGCACTTGGCACTGTCAAACCAGCCACAGGTGCCTGTGGGGGCTCTTTTCATCTGGGAGGCATCCTGATCCGTGCAGAATTTCAGCAGTCAGTCGGCCACTCCAGGACACCAGGCTCAGGATATGAACCATGACCTTTCGCCAGAGAAACAAAAGTCACCAGGCCAGGTTCCTGATGTCAATTTCTAGGAGGTACTTGGCACTGTCAAACCAGCCACAGTTGCCTGTGGGGGCTCCTTTCATCTGGGAGTTATCCTGATCCATGCGGAATTTCAGCAGGCAGCCGGCCACTCCGGGACTACGGGTCCAGGATATGAACCATGACCTTTCCCCAGAGAAACAAAAGTCACCAGGCCAGGTTCCTGATGTCAGTTTGCAGGAGGCACTTGGCACTGTCAAACCAGCCACAGTTGCCTGTGGGGGCAGCTTGCATCTGGGAGCTATCCTGATCCGTGCGGAATTTCAGCAGGCAGTCGGCCACTCCGGGACAGGGGGCACTGGACATCATCTATGGCCTTTCCCCAGAGAAACAAAAGTCACCAGGCCTGGATCCTGATGTCAGTTTGCAGGAGGCAATTGGCACTGTCAAAGCAGCCACAGTTGTCTGTGGGGGCACTTTCCATCTGGGAGGCATCCTGACCCATGCGGAATTTCAGCAGGCAGCCGGCCACTTCCCGCCGCAAGGCCCTGGACATGAACGATGGCCTTTCCCCAGAGAAATAAAACTTACCAGGCCAGGTTCCTGATGTCAGTTGGCAGGAGGCACTTGGCACTGTCAAACCAGCCACAGTTGCCTATGGTTTTAATTTCGCTCTGGGATGTATCCTGATCCGTGCGGAATTTCAGCAGGCTGCAGGCCACTCCGGGCCAGCGGGCCCCGGAAAACAATGATGGCCTTTCCCCAGAGAAACAAAAGTCACCAGGCCAGGTTGCTGATGTCAGTTTGCAGGAGGCACTTGGCACTGTCAAACCAGCCACAGTTGCCTCTGGTGGTACCTTTCATCTGGGCGGCTTCCTAATCCGTTCGGAATTTCAGCAGGCAGTCGGCCATTCCGGGCCACCGGGCCCTGGAGAGGAACGATGGCCTTTCCCCAGAGAAACAAAAGTCACCTGGCCAGGTTCCTGATGTCAGTTTGCAGGAGGCACTTGGCACTGTCAAACCAGCCACACGTGCCTGTATGGGCACCTTGCATCTGGGAGGTATCCTCATCTGTGCGGAATTTCAGCAGGCTGCCGGCCACTCCAGGCCACCGGGCACTGGGCACGAACCATGGCCTTTCCCCAGAGAAACAAAACTCACCAGGCCAGGTTCCTGACGTCAGTTTGCAGGAGGCACTTGACACTGTCAAACCAGCCAAAGTTGCCTGTGGTGGTACCTTTCATCTGGGCGGTATCCTGATCCGTGCGGAATTTCAGCAGACAGTCGGCCATTCCGGGCCAGCGGGCCCTGGAGAGGAACGATGGCCTTTCCCCTGAGAAACAAAAGTCACCTGGCCAGGTTCCTGATGTCAGTTTGCAGGAGGCACTTGGCACTGTCAAACCAGCCACAGGTGCCTGTGGGGGCACTTTTCAACTAGGAGGAATCCTGATCCATGCTGAATTTCAGGAGGGAGCCGGACACTCTGGGCCACCAGGCCGTGGACATGAACCGTGGCCTTTCCCCAGAGAAACAAAAGTCACCAGGCCAGGTTCCTGATGTCAGTTTGCAGGAGGCACTTGGCACTGTCAAACCAGCCACAGTTGCCTGTGGGGGCAGCTTGCATCTGGGAGCTATCCTGATCCGTGCGGAATTTCAGCAGGCAGTCGGCCACTCCGGGCCAGGGGGCACTGGACATCATCTATGGCCTTTCCCCAGAGAAACAAAAGTCACCAGGCCAGGATCCTGATGTCAGTTTGCAGGAGGCAATTGGCACTGTCAAAGCAGCCACAGTTGTCTGTGGGGGCACTTTCCATCTGGGAGGCATCCTGACCCATGCGGAATTTCAGCAGGCAGCCGGCCACTTCCCGCCGCAAGGCCCTGGACATGAACGATGGCCTTTCCCCAGAGAAATAAAACTTACCAGGCCAGGTTCCTGATGTCAGTTGGCAGGAGGCACTTGGCACTGTCAAACCAGCCACAGTTGCCTATGGTTTTAGTTTCGCTCTGGGATGTATCCTGATCCGTGCGGAATTTCAGCAGGCTGCAGGCCACTCCGGGCCAGCGGGCCCCGGAAAACAATGATGGCCTTTCCCCAGAGAAACAAAAGTCACCAGGCCAGGTTCCTGATGTCAGTTTGCAGGAGGCACTTGGCACTGTCAAACCAGCCACAGTTGCCTCTGGTGGTACCTTTCATCTGGGCGGCTTCCTAATCCGTTCGGAATTTCAGCAGGCAGTCGGCCATTCCGGGCCACCGGGCCCTGGAGAGGAACGATGGCCTTTCCCCAGAGAAACAAAAGTCACCTGGCCAGGTTCCTGATGTCAGTTTGCAGGAGGCACTTGGCACTGTCAAACCAGCCACACGTGCCTGTATGGGCACCTTGCATCTGGCAGGTATCCTCATCTGTGCGGAATTTCAGCAGGCTGCCGGCCACTCCAGGCCACCGGGCACTGGGCACGAACCATGGCCTTTCCCCAGAGAAACAAAACTCACCAGGCCAGGTTCCTGACGTCAGTTTGCAGGAGGCACTTGACACTGTCAAACCAGCCAAAGTTGCCTGTGGTGGTACCTTTCATCTGGGCGGTATCCTGATCCGTGCGGAATTTGAGCAGACAGTCGGCCATTCCGGGCCAGCGGGCCCTGGAGAGGAACGATGGCCTTTCCCCTGAGAAACAAAAGTCACCTGGCCAGGTTCCTGATGTCAGTTTGCAGGAGGCACTTGGCACTGTCAAACCAGCCACAGGTGCCTGTGGGGGCACTTTTCAACTAGGAGGAATCCTGATCCATGCTGAATTTCAGGAGGGAGCCGGACACTCTGGGCCACCAGGCCGTGGACATGAACCGTGGCCTTTCCCCAGAGAAACAAAAGTCACCAGGCCAGGTTCCCGATGTCAATTTCTAGGAGGCACTTGGCACTGTCAAACCAGCCAGAGGTGCCTGTGGGGGCACTTTTCATGTTGGAGGCATCCTGATCCATGCTGAATTTCAGGAGGCGGCCGGCCACTCCGGGCCACCAGGCCCTGGACATGAACCACGGCTTTTCCCCAGAGAAACAAAAGTCACCAGGCCAGGTTCCTGATGTCAGTTTGCAGGAGGCACTTGGCACTGTCAAACCTGACACAGTTGCCTGTAGTGGTACCTTTCATCTGGGCGGCATCCTAATCCGTTCGGAATTTCAGCAGGCAGCCGGACACCCAGGGACACCTGGCCCTGGACACGAACGATGGCCTTTCCCCAGAGAAACAAAAGTCACCAGGCCAGGTTCCTGATGTCAGTTTGCAGGAGGCACATGGCATTGTCAAACCAGCCACAGTTGCCTGTGGTGGTATTTTCGTTCTGGGAGGAATCCTGATCCGTGCGGAATGTCAGCAGGCAGCCGGCCACTCCGCGCCACCAGGCTCTGGACACGTACAATGGCCTTTCCCCAGAGAAAGAAAAATCACCAGGCCAGGTTCCTGATGTCTGTTTGCAGGAGGCACTTGGCACTGTCAAACCAGACGTAGTTGCCTGTGGGGGCACCTTTCATGTGGGAGGCATCCTGATCCATGAGGAATTTCAGCAGGAAGCCGGCTACTCCGGACTACGGGCCCTGGAGAGGAATGATGGCCTATCCCCAGAGAAACAAAAGTCACCAGGCAAGGTTCCTGATGTCAGTTTGCAGGAGGCACTTGGCACTGTCAAACCAGCCAAAGTTGCCTGTGGTGGTACCTTTCATCTGGGCGGTATCCTGATCCGTGCGGAATTTGAGCAGACAGTCGGCCATTCCGGGCCAGCGGGCCCTGGAGAGGAACGATGGCCTTTCCCCTGAGAAACAAAAGTCACCTGGCCAGGTTCCTGATGTCAGTTTGCAGGAGGCACTTGGCACTGTCAAACCAGCCATAGGTGCCTGTGGGGGCACTTTTCAACTAGGAGGCATCCTGATCCATGCTGAATTTCAGGAGGGAGCCGGACACTCTGGGCCACCAGGCCGTGGACATGAACCGTGGCCTTTCCCCAGAGAAACAAAAGTCACCAGGCCAGGTTCCTGATGTCAATTTATAGGAGGTACTTGGCACTGTCAAACCAGCCACAGTTGCCTCTGGGGGCACCTTGCATCTTGGAGGTATCCTGATCCGTGCGGAATTTCAGCAGGCAGCCGGCCACTCCGGGCCAGTTGGCCCTGGAGAGGAACGATGGCCTTTTCCCAGAGAAACAAAAGTCACCAGGCCAGGTTCCTGATGTCAGTTTGCAGGAGGCACTTGGCACTGTCAAACCAGCCACAGGTGCCTGTGGGGGCACTTTTCATCTGGGAGGCATCCTAATCCGTTCGGAATTTCAGCAGGCAGCCGGCCACTCCGGGACTACGGGTCCAGGATATGAAGCATGACCTTTCCCCAGAGAAACAAAAGTCACCAGGCCAGGTTATGATGTCAGCTTGCAGGAGGCACATGGTATTGTCAAACCAGCCGCAGTTGCCTGTGGGGGCTCCTTTCATCTGGGAGGTATCCTGATCCGTGCGGAATTTCAGCAGGCAGCCGGCCACTCTTGGCCAGCGGGCCCAGGAGAGTAGTGATGTCCTTTCCCCAGAGAAACAAAAGTCACCTGGCCAGGTTCCTGATGTCTGTTTGCAGGAGGCACTTGGCACTGTCAAACCAGCCACAGGTGCCTGTGGGGGCACATTTCATCTGGGAGGCATCCTGATCCATGCGGAATTTCAGCAGGCGGACGGCCACTCCGGGCCACCAGGCCCTGGACATGAACCACGGCTTTTCCCCAGAGAAACAAAAGTCACCAGGCCAGGTTCCAGATGTCAGTTTGCAGGAGGCACTTGGCACTGTCAAACCTGCCACAGTTGCCTGTGGTGGTACCTTTCATCTGGGCGGCATCCTAATCCGTTCGGAATTTCAGCAGGCAGCCGGACACCCAGGGACACCTGGCCCTGGTCACGAACGATGGCCTTTCCCCAGAGAAACAAAAGTCACTAGGCCAGGTTCCTGATGTTAGTTTGCAGGAGGCACTTGGCATTGTCAAACCAGCCACAGTTGCCTGTGGGGGCACCTTTCATCTGGGAGCTATCCTGATCCGGGCGGAATTTCAGCAGGCTGCCGGCCACTCCAGGCCACCGGGCACTGGGCACGAACCATGGCCTTTCCCCAGAGAAACAAAACTCACCAGGCCAGGTTCCTGACGTCAGTTTGCAGGAGGCACTTGACACTGTCAAACCAGCCAAAGTTGCCTGTGGTGGTACCTTTCATCTGGGCGGTATCCTGATCCGTGCGGAATTTCAGCAGACAGTCGGCCATTCCGGGCCAGCGGGCCCTGGAGAGGAACGATGGCCTTTCCCCTGAGAAACAAAAGTCACCTGGCCAGGTTCCTGATGTCAGTTTGCAGGAGGCACTTGGCACTGTCAAACCAGCCACAGGTGCCTGTGGGGGCACTTTTCAACTAGGAGGAATCCTGATCCATGCTGAATTTCAGGAGGGAGCCGGACACTCTGGGCCACCAGGCCGTGGACATGAACCGTGGCCTTTCCCCAGAGAAACAAAAGTCACCAGGCCAGGTTCCCGATGTCAATTTCTAGGAGGCACTTGGCACTGTCAAACCAGCCAGAGGTGCCTGTGGGGGCACTTTTCATGTTGGAGGCATCCTGATCCATGCTGAATTTCAGGAGGCGGCCGGCCACTCCGGGCCACCAGGCCCTGGACATGAACCACGGCTTTTCCCCAGAGAAACAAAAGTCACCAGGCCAGGTTCCTGATGTCAGTTTGCAGGAGGCACTTGGCACTGTCAAACCTGACACAGTTGCCTGTAGTGGTACCTTTCATCTGGGCGGCATCCTAATCCGTTCGGAATTTCAGCAGGCAGCCGGACACCCAGGGACACCTGGCCCTGGACACGAACGATGGCCTTTCCCCAGAGAAACAAAAGTCACCAGGCCAGGTTCCTGATGTCAGTTTGCAGGCGGCACATGGCATTGTCAAACCAGCCACAGTTGCCTGTGGTGGTATTTTCGTTCTGGGAGGAATCCTGATCCGTGCGGAATGTCAGCAGGCAGCCGGCCACTCCGCGCCACCAGGCTCTGGACACGTACAATGGCCTTTCCCCAGAGAAAGAAAAATCACCAGGCCAGGTTCCTGATGTCTGTTTGCAGGAGGCACTTGGCACTGTCAAACCAGACGTAGTTGCCTGTGGGGGCACCTTTCATGTGGGAGGCATCCTGATCCATGAGGAATTTCAGCAGGAAGCCGGCTACTCCGGACTACGGGCCCTGGAGAGGAATGATGGCCTATCCCCAGAGAAACAAAAGTCACCAGGCAAGGTTCCTGATGTCAGTTTGCAGGAGGCACTTGGCACTGTCAAACCAGCCAAAGTTGCCTGTGGTGGTACCTTTCATCTGGGCGGTATCCTGATCCGTGCGGAATTTGAGCAGACAGTCGGCCATTCCGGGCCAGCGGGCCCTGGAGAGGAACGATGGCCTTTCCCCTGAGAAACAAAAGTCACCTGGCCAGGTTCCTGATGTCAGTTTGCAGGAGGCACTTGGCACTGTCAAACCAGCCATAGGTGCCTGTGGGGGCACTTTTCAACTAGGAGGCATCCTGATCCATGCTGAATTTCAGGAGGGAGCCGGACACTCTGGGCCACCAGGCCGTGGACATGAACCGTGGCCTTTCCCCAGAGAAACAAAAGTCACCAGGCCAGGTTCCTGATGTCAATTTATAGGAGGTACTTGGCACTGTCAAACCAGCCACAGTTGCCTCTGGGGGCACCTTGCATCTTGGAGGTATCCTGATCCGTGCGGAATTTCAGCAGGCAGCCGGCCACTCCGGGCCAGTTGGCCCTGGAGAGGAACGATGGCCTTTTCCCAGAGAAACAAAAGTCACCAGGCCAGGTTCCTGATGTCAGTTTGCAGGAGGCACTTGGCACTGTCAAACCAGCCACAGGTGCCTGTGGGGGCACTTTTCATCTGGGAGGCATCCTAATCCGTTCGGAATTTCAGCAGGCAGCCGGCCACTCCGGGACTACGGGTCCAGGATATGAAGCATGACCTTTCCCCAGAGAAACAAAAGTCACCAGGCCAGGTTATGATGTCAGCTTGCAGGAGGCACATGGTATTGTCAAACCAGCCGCAGTTGCCTGTGGGGGCTCCTTTCATCTGGGAGGTATCCTGATCCGTGCGGAATTTCAGCAGGCAGCCGGCCACTCCGGGCCAGCGGGCCCAGGAGAGTAGTGATGTCCTTTCCCCAGAGAAACAAAAGTCACCTGGCCAGGTTCCTGATGTCTGTTTGCAGGAGGCACTTGGCACTGTCAAACCAGCCACAGGTGCCTGTGGGGGCACATTTCATCTGGGAGGCATCCTGATCCATGCGGAATTTCAGCAGGCGGACGGCCACTCCGGGCCACCAGGCCCTGGACATGAACCACGGCTTTTCCCCAGAGAAACAAAAGTCACCAGGCCAGGTTCCAGATGTCAGTTTGCAGGAGGCACTTGGCACTGTCAAACCTGCCACAGTTGCCTGTGGTGGTACCTTTCATCTGGGCGGCATCCTAATCCGTTCGGAATTTCAGCAGGCAGCCGGACACCCAGGGACACCTGGCCCTGGTCACGAACGATGGCCTTTCCCCAGAGAAACAAAAGTCACTAGGCCAGGTTCCTGATGTTAGTTTGCAGGAGGCACTTGGCATTGTCAAACCAGCCACAGTTGCCTGTGGGGGCACCTTTCATCTGGGAGCTATCCTGATCCGGGCGGAATTTCAGCAGGCAGCCAGCCACTCCGGGACAACGGACACTGGAGAAGAATGATGGCCTTTCCCCAGAGAAACAAAAGTCACCAGGCCAGGTTCCTGATGTCAGTTTGCAGGAGGCACTTGGCACTGTCAAACCAGCCAAAGTTGCCTGTGGTGGTACCTTTCATCTGGGCGGTATCCTGATCCGTGCGGAATTTGAGCAGACAGTCGGCCATTCCGGGCCAGCGGGCCCTGGAGAGGAACGATGGCCTTTCCCCTGAGAAACAAAAGTCACCAGGCCAGGTTCCTGATGTCAGTTTGCAGGAGGCACTTGGCACTGTCAAACCAGCCAAAGTTGCCTGTGGTGGTACCTTTCATCTGGGCGGTATCCTGATCCGTGCGGAATTTGAGCAGACAGTCGGCCATTCCGGGCCAGCGGGCCCTGGAGAGGAACGATGGCCTTTCCCCTGAGAAACAAAAGTCACCTGGCCAGGTTCCTGATGTCAGTTTGCAGGAGGCACTTGGCACTGTCAAACCAGCCATAGGTGCCTGTGGGGGCACTTTTCAACTAGGAGGCATCCTGATCCATGCTGAATTTCAGGAGGGATCCGGACACTCTGGGCCACCAGGCCGTGGACATGAACCGTGGCCTTTCCCCAGAGAAACAAAAGTCACCAGGCCAGGTTCCTGATGTCAATTTATAGGAGGTACTTGGCACTGTCAAACCAGCCACAGTTGCCTCTGGGGGCACCTTGCATCTTGGAGGTATCCTGATCCGTGCGGAATTTCAGCAGGCAGCAGGCCACTCCGGGCCAGTTGGCCCTGGAGAGGAACGATGGCCTTTTCCCAGAGAAACAAAAGTCACCAGGCCAGGTTCCTGATGTCAGTTGGCAGGAGGCACTTGGCACTGTCAAACCAGACGCAGTTGCCTGTGGTGGTAGTATCGGTCTGGGAGGTATCCTGGTCCCTTCGGAATTTCAGCAGGCAGCCGTGCACTCCAGGCCGCAAGGCCCTGGACATGAATCATGGTCTTTCCCCAGAGAAACGAAAGTCACCAGGCCAGGTTCCTGATGTCAGTTTGCAGGAGGCACATGGCACTGTCAAACCAGCCACCATTGCCTGTGGGGGCACCTTGCAACTGGGAGGTATCCTCAACCGTGTGGAATTTCAGCAGGCTGCCGGCCACTCCAGGCCACCGGGAACTGGGCACGAACCATGGCCTTACCCCAGAGAAACAAAAGTCACCAGGCCAGGTTCCTGATGTCAGTTTGCAGGAGGCACTTGGCACTGTCAAACCAGCCACAGTTGCCTGTGGTGGTACCTTTCATCTGGGCGGTATCCTGATCCGTGCGGAATTTCAGCAGACAGTCGGCCATTCCGGGCCAGCGGGCCCTGGAGAGGAACGATGGCCTTTCCCCAGAGAAACAAAAGTCACCTGGCCAGGTTCCTGATGTCAGTTTGCAGGAGGCACTTGGCACTGTCAAACCAGCCACAGGTGCCTGTGGGGGCACTTTTCATCTGGGAGGCATCCTGATCCGTGCAGAATTTCAGCAGGCAGTCGGCCACTCCAGGACACCAGGCTCAGGATATGAACCATGGCCTTTCGCCAGAGAAACAAAAGTCACCAGGCCAGGTTCCTGATGTCAATTTCTAGGAGGTACTTGGCTCTGTCAAACCAGCCACAGTTGCCTCTGGGCGCACCTTGCATCTTGGAGGTATCCTGATCCGTGCGGAATTTCAGCAGGCAGCCGGCCACTCCGGGCCAGCTGGCCCTGGAGAGGAACGATGGCCTTTTCCCAGAGAAACAAAAGTCACCAGGCCAGGTTCCTGATGTCAGTTGGCAGGAGGCACTTGGCACTGTCAAACCAGCCACAGGTGCCTGTGGGGGCACTTTTCATCTGGGAGGCATCCTGATCCATGCTGAATTTCAGCAGGCGGCCGGCCACTCTGGGCCACCAGGTCCTGGACATGAACCATGGCTTTTCCCCAGACAAACAAAAGTCACCAGGCCAGGTTCCTGATGTCAGTTTGCAGGAGGCACTTGGAACTGTCAAACCAGACGCAGTTGCCTGTGGTGGTACCTTTCATCTGGGCGGCAACCTAATCCGTTCGGAATTTCAGCAGGCAGCCGGCCACTCCGGGACAACGGATACTGGAGAAGAATGATGGCCTTTCCCCAGAGAAACAAAAGTCACCAGGCCAGGTTCCTGGTGTCAGTTTGCAGGAGGCACTTGGCACTGTCAAACCAGCCACAGGTGCCTGTGGGGGCTACTTTCATCTGGGAGTTATCCTGATCTGTGCGGAATTTCAGCAGGCAGTCGGCCACTCCGGGCCAGGGGGCACTGGACATCATCTATGGCCTTTCCCCAGAGAAACAAAAGTCACCAGGCCAGGTTCCTGATGTCAGTTTGCAGGAGGCACTTGGCACTGTCAAACCAGCCACAGTTGCCTATGGTTTTAGTTTCGGTCTGGGATGTATCCTGATCCGTGCGGAATTTCAGCAGGCTGCAGGCCACTCCGGGCCAGCGGGCCCCGGAAAAGAATGATGGCCTTTCCCCAGAGAAACACAAGTCACCAGGCCAGGTTCCTGATGTCAGTTGGCAGGAGGCACTTGGCACTGTCAAACCAGCCACAGGTGCCTGTGGGGGCACATTTCATCTGGGAGGCATCCTGATCCATGCTGAATTTCAGCAGGCGGCCGGCCACTCCGGGCCACCAGGTCCTGGACATGAACCATGGCTTTTCCCCAGAGAAACAAAAGTCACCAGGCCAGGTTCCGGCTGTCAGTAGGCAGGAGGCACTTGGCACTGTCAAACCAGCCACAGGTGCCTGTGGGGGCACTTTTCATCTGGGAGGCATCCTGATCCATGCTGAATTTCAGCTGGCGGCCAGCCACTCCGGGCCACCAGGCCCTGGACATGAACCACGGCTTTTCCCCAGAGAAACAAAAGTCACCAGGCCAGGTTCCTGATGTCAGTTTGTAGGAGGCACTTGGCACTGTCAAACCAGCCACAGTTGCCTGTAGTGGTACCTTTCATCTGGGCGGCATCCTAATCCGTTCGGAATTTCAGCAGGCAGCCGGATACCCAGGGACACCTGGCCCTGGGCACGAACGATGGCCTTTCCCCAGAGAAACAAAAGTCACCAGGCCAGGTTCCTGATGTCAGTTTGCAGGAGGCACTTGGCACTGTCAAAACAGACGTAGTTGCCTGTGGGGGCACCTTTCATGTGGCAGGCATCCTGATCCATGAGGAATTTCAGCAGGCAGCCGGCCCCTCCGGGACTACGGGCCCTGGAGAGGAATGATGGCCTATCCCCAGAGAAACAAAAGTCACCAGGCAAGGTTCCTGATGTCAGTTTGCAGGAGGCACTTGGCACTGTCAAACCAGACGCAGTTGCCTGTGGTGGTAGTATCGGTCTGGGAGGTATCCTGGTCCCTTCGGAATTTCAGCAGGCAGCCGTGCACTCCAGGCCGCAAGGCCCTGGACATGAATCATGGTCTTTCCCCAGAGAAACGAAAGTCACCAGGCCAGGTTCCTGATGTCAGTTTGCAGGAGGCACATGGCACTGTCAAACCAGCCACCATTGCCTGTGGGGGCACCTTGCAACTGGGAGGTATCCTCAACCGTGTGGAATTTCAGCACGCAGCTGGCCACTCTGGGCCGGCGGGCCCCGGACAAGAACGATGGCCTTTCCCCAGAGAAACAAAAGTCACCAGGCCAGGTTCCTGATGTCAATTTGCAGGAGGCACTTGGCACTGTCAAACCAGCCACAGTTGCCTCTGGTGGTACCTTTCATCTGGGCGGCATCCTAATCCGTTCGGAATTTCAGCAGGCAGTCGGCCATTCCGGGCCACCGGGCCCTGGAGAGGAACGATGGCCTTTCCCCAGAGAAACAAAAGTCACCTGGCCAGGTTCCTGATGTCAGTTTGCAGTAGGCACTTGGCACTGTCAAACCAGCCACACGTGCCTGTATGGGCACCTTGCATCTGGGAGGTATCCTCATCTGTGCGGAATTTCAGCAGGCTGCCGGCCACTCCAGGCCACCGGGAACTGGGCACGAACCATGGCCTTACCCCAGAGAAACAAAAGTCACCAGGCCAGGTTCCTGATGTCAGTTTGCAGGAGGCACTTGGCACTGTCAAACCAGCCATAGGTGCCTGTGGGGGCACTTTTCAACTAGGAGGCATCCTGATCCATGCTGAATTTCAGGAGGGATCCGGACACTCTGGGCCACCAGGCCGTGGACATGAACCGTGGCCTTTCCCCAGAGAAACAAAAGTCACCAGGCCAGGTTCCTGATGTCAATTTATAGGAGGTACTTGGCACTGTCAAACCAGCCACAGTTGCCTCTGGGGGCACCTTGCATCTTGGAGGTATCCTGATCCGTGCGGAATTTCAGCAGGCAGCAGGCCACTCCGGGCCAGTTGGCCCTGGAGAGGAACGATGGCCTTTTCCCAGAGAAACAAAAGTCACCAGGCCAGGTTCCTGATGTCAGTTGGCAGGAGGCACTTGGCACTGTCAAACCAGACGCAGTTGCCTGTGGTGGTAGTATCGGTCTGGGAGGTATCCTGGTCCCTTCGGAATTTCAGCAGGCAGCCGTGCACTCCAGGCCGCAAGGCCCTGGACATGAATCATGGTCTTTCCCCAGAGAAACGAAAGTCACCAGGCCAGGTTCCTGATGTCAGTTTGCAGGAGGCACATGGCACTGTCAAACCAGCCACCATTGCCTGTGGGGGCACCTTGCAACTGGGAGGTATCCTCAACCGTGTGGAATTTCAGCAGGCTGCCGGCCACTCCAGGCCACCGGGAACTGGGCACGAACCATGGCCTTACCCCAGAGAAACAAAAGTCACCAGGCCAGGTTCCTGATGTCAGTTTGCAGGAGGCACTTGGCACTGTCAAACCAGCCACAGTTGCCTGTGGTGGTACCTTTCATCTGGGCGGTATCCTGATCCGTGCGGAATTTCAGCAGACAGTCGGCCATTCCGGGCCAGCGGGCCCTGGAGAGGAACGATGGCCTTTCCCCAGAGAAACAAAAGTCACCTGGCCAGGTTCCTGATGTCAGTTTGCAGGAGGCACTTGGCACTGTCAAACCAGCCACAGGTGCCTGTGGGGGCACTTTTCATCTGGGAGGCATCCTGATCCGTGCAGAATTTCAGCAGGCAGTCGGCCACTCCAGGACACCAGGCTCAGGATATGAACCATGGCCTTTCGCCAGAGAAACAAAAGTCACCAGGCCAGGTTCCTGATGTCAATTTCTAGGAGGTACTTGGCTCTGTCAAACCAGCCACAGTTGCCTCTGGGCGCACCTTGCATCTTGGAGGTATCCTGATCCGTGCGGAATTTCAGCAGGCAGCCGGCCACTCCGGGCCAGCTGGCCCTGGAGAGGAACGATGGCCTTTTCCCAGAGAAACAAAAGTCACCAGGCCAGGTTCCTGATGTCAGTTGGCAGGAGGCACTTGGCACTGTCAAACCAGCCACAGGTGCCTGTGGGGGCACTTTTCATCTGGGAGGCATCCTGATCCATGCTGAATTTCAGCAGGCGGCCGGCCACTCTGGGCCACCAGGTCCTGGACATGAACCATGGCTTTTCCCCAGACAAACAAAAGTCACCAGGCCAGGTTCCTGATGTCAGTTTGCAGGAGGCACTTGGAACTGTCAAACCAGACGCAGTTGCCTGTGGTGGTACCTTTCATCTGGGCGGCAACCTAATCCGTTCGGAATTTCAGCAGGCAGCCGGCCACTCCGGGACAACGGATACTGGAGAAGAATGATGGCCTTTCCCCAGAGAAACAAAAGTCACCAGGCCAGGTTCCTGGTGTCAGTTTGCAGGAGGCACTTGGCACTGTCAAACCAGCCACAGGTGCCTGTGGGGGCTACTTTCATCTGGGAGTTATCCTGATCTGTGCGGAATTTCAGCAGGCAGTCGGCCACTCCGGGCCAGGGGGCACTGGACATCATCTATGGCCTTTCCCCAGAGAAACAAAAGTCACCAGGCCAGGTTCCTGATGTCAGTTTGCAGGAGGCACTTGGCACTGTCAAACCAGCCACAGTTGCCTATGGTTTTAGTTTCGGTCTGGGATGTATCCTGATCCGTGCGGAATTTCAGCAGGCTGCAGGCCACTCCGGGCCAGCGGGCCCCGGAAAAGAATGATGGCCTTTCCCCAGAGAAACACAAGTCACCAGGCCAGGTTCCTGATGTCAGTTGGCAGGAGGCACTTGGCACTGTCAAACCAGCCACAGGTGCCTGTGGGGGCACATTTCATCTGGGAGGCATCCTGATCCATGCTGAATTTCAGCAGGCGGCCGGCCACTCCGGGCCACCAGGTCCTGGACATGAACCATGGCTTTTCCCCAGAGAAACAAAAGTCACCAGGCCAGGTTCCGGCTGTCAGTAGGCAGGAGGCACTTGGCACTGTCAAACCAGCCACAGGTGCCTGTGGGGGCACTTTTCATCTGGGAGGCATCCTGATCCATGCTGAATTTCAGCTGGCGGCCAGCCACTCCGGGCCACCAGGCCCTGGACATGAACCACGGCTTTTCCCCAGAGAAACAAAAGTCACCAGGCCAGGTTCCTGATGTCAGTTTGTAGGAGGCACTTGGCACTGTCAAACCTGCCACAGTTGCCTGTAGTGGTACCTTTCATCTGGGCGGCATCCTAATCCGTTCGGAATTTCAGCAGGCAGCCGGATACCCAGGGACACCTGGCCCTGGGCACGAACGATGGCCTTTCCCCAGAGAAACAAAAGTCACCAGGCCAGGTTCCTGATGTCAGTTTGCAGGAGGCACTTGGCACTGTCAAAACAGACGTCGTTGCCTGTGGGGGCACCTTTCATGTGGCAGGCATCCTGATCCATGAGGAATTTCAGCAGGCAGCCGGCCCCTCCGGGACTACGGGCCCTGGAGAGGAATGATGGCCTATCCCCAGAGAAACAAAAGTCACCAGGCAAGGTTCCTGATGTCAGTTTGCAGGAGGCACTTGGCACTGTCAAACCAGACGCAGTTGCCTGTGGTGGTAGTATCGGTCTGGGAGGTATCCTGGTCCCTTCGGAATTTCAGCAGGCAGCCGTGCACTCCAGGCCGCAAGGCCCTGGACATGAATCATGGTCTTTCCCCAGAGAAACGAAAGTCACCAGGCCAGGTTCCTGATGTCAGTTTGCAGGAGGCACATGGCACTGTCAAACCAGCCACCATTGCCTGTGGGGGCACCTTGCAACTGGGAGGTATCCTCAACCGTGTGGAATTTCAGCACGCAGCTGGCCACTCTGGGCCGGCGGGCCCCGGACAAGAACGATGGCCTTTCCCCAGAGAAACAAAAGTCACCAGGCCAGGTTCCTGATGTCAATTTGCAGGAGGCACTTGGCACTGTCAAACCAGCCACAGTTGCCTCTGGTGGTACCTTTCATCTGGGCGGCATCCTAATCCGTTCGGAATTTCAGCAGGCAGTCGGCCATTCCGGGCCACCGGGCCCTGGAGAGGAACGATGGCCTTTCCCCAGAGAAACAAAAGTCACCTGGCCAGGTTCCTGATGTCAGTTTGCAGTAGGCACTTGGCACTGTCAAACCAGCCACACGTGCCTGTATGGGCACCTTGCATCTGGGAGGTATCCTCATCTGTGCGGAATTTCAGCAGGCTGCCGGCCACTCCAGGCCACCGGGAACTGGGCACGAACCATGGCCTTACCCCAGAGAAACAAAAGTCACCAGGCCAGGTTCCTGATGTCAGTTTGCAGGAGGCACTTGGCACTGTCAAACCAGCCACAGTTGCCTGTGGTGGTACCTTTCATCTGGGCGGTATCCTGATCCGTGCGGAATTTCAGCAGACAGTCGGCCATTCCGGGCCAGCGGGCCCTGGAGAGGAACGATGGCCTTTCCCCGGAGAAACAAAAGTCACCTGGCCAGGTTCCTGATGTCAGTTTGCAGGAGGCACTTGGCACTGTCAAACCAGCCACAGGTGCCTGTGGGGGCACTTTTCATCTGGGAGGCATCCTGATCCGTGCAGAATTTCAGCAGGCAGTCGGCCACTCCAGGACACCAGGCTCAGGATATGAACCATGGCCTTTCGCCAGAGAAACAAAAGTCACCAGGCCAGGTTCCTGATGTCAATTTCTAGGAGGTACTTGGCTCTGTCAAACCAGCCACAGTTGCCTCTGGGCGCACCTTGCATCTTGGAGGTATCCTGATCCGTGCGGAATTTCAGCAGGCAGCCGGCCACTCCGGGCCAGCTGGCCCTGGAGAGGAACGATGGCCTTTTCCCAGAGAAACAAAAGTCACCAGGCCAGGTTCCTGATGTCAGTTGGCAGGAGGCACTTGGCACTGTCAAACCAGCCACAGGTGCCTGTGGGGGCACTTTTCATCTGGGAGGCATCCTGATCCATGCTGAATTTCAGCAGGCGGCCGGCCACTCTGGGCCACCAGGTCCTGGACATGAACCATGGCTTTTCCCCAGACAAACAAAAGTCACCAGGCCAGGTTCCTGATGTCAGTTTGCAGGAGGCACTTGGAACTGTCAAACCAGACGCAGTTGCCTGTGGTGGTACCTTTCATCTGGGCGGCAACCTAATCCGTTCGGAATTTCAGCAGGCAGCCGGCCACTCCGGGACAACGGATACTGGAGAAGAATGATGGCCTTTCCCCAGAGAAACAAAAGTCACCAGGCCAGGTTCCTGGTGTCAGTTTGCAGGAGGCACTTGGCACTGTCAAACCAGCCACAGGTGCCTGTGGGGGCTCCTTTCATCTGGGAGTTATCCTGATCTGTGCGGAATTTCAGCAGGCAGTCGGCCACTCCGGGCCAGGGGGCACTGGACATCATCTATGGCCTTTCCCCAGAGAAACAAAAGTCACCAGGCCAGGTTCCTGATGTCAGTTTGCAGGAGGCACTTGGCACTGTCAAACCAGCCACAGTTGTCTGTGGGGGCACTTTCCATCTGGGAGGCATCCTGACCCATGCGGAATTTCAGCAGGCAGCCGGACACACTAGGCCGCAAGGCCCTGGACAAGAACGATGGCCTTTCCCCAGAGAAACAAAACTTACCAGGCCAGGTTCCTGATGTCTGTTCGCAGGAGGCACTTGGCACTGTCAAACCAGCCACAGTTGCCTATGGTTTTAGTTTCGGTCTGGGATGTATCCTGATCCGTGCGGAATTTCAGCAGGCTGCAGGCCACTCCGGGCCAGCGGGCCCCGGAAAAGAAAGATGGCCTTTCCCCAGAGAAACACAAGTCACCAGGCCAGGTTCCTGATGTCAGTTTGCAGGAGGCACTTGGCACTGTCAAACCAGCCACAGTTGTCTGTGGGGGCACATTTCATCTGGGAGGCATCCTGATCCATGCTGAATTTCAGCAGGCGGCCGGCCACTCCGGGCCACCAGGTCCTGGACATGAACCATGGCTTTTCCCCAGAGAAACAAAAGTCACCAGGCCAGGTTCCGGCTGTCAGTAGGCAGGAGGCACTTGGCACTGTCAAACCAGCCACAGGTGCCTGTGGGGGCACTTTTCATCTGGGAGGCATCCTGATCCATGCTGAATTTCAGCTGGCGGCCGGCCACTCCGGGCCACCAGGCCCTGGACATGAACCACGGCTTTTCCCCAGAGAAACAAAAGTCACCAGGCCAGGTTCCTGATGTCAGTTTGTAGGAGGCACTTGGCACTGTCAAACCTGCCACAGTTGCCTGTAGTGGTACCTTTCATCTGGGCGGCATCCTAATCCGTTCGGAATTTCAGCAGGCAGCCGGACACCCAGGGACACCTGGCCCTGGACACGAACGATGGCCTTTCCCCAGAGAAACAAAAGTCACCAGGCCAGGTTCCTGATGTCAGTTTGCAGGAGGCACAAGGTATTGTCATACCAGCCACAGTTGCCTGTGGTGGTACCTTCGTTCTGGGAGGAATCCTGATCCCTGCGGAATTTCAGCAGGCAGCCGGCCACTCCGCGCCACCAGGCTCTGGACACGTACAATGGCCTTTCCCCAGAGAAACAAAAGTCACCAGGCCAGGTTGCTGATGTCAGTTTGCAGGAGGCACTTGGCACTGTCAAACCAGCCACAGTTGCCTGTGGGGGCACCTTTCCATCTTGGAGTTTTCCTGATCCGTGCGGAATTTCAGCAGGCACTCGGCCATTCCGGGCCACCGGGCCCTGGAGAGGAACGATGGCCTTTCCCCAGAGAAACAAAAGTCACCTGGCCAGGTTCCTGATGTCAGTTTGCAGTAGGCACTTGGCACTGTCAAACCAGCCACACGTGCCTGTATGGGCACCTTGCATCTGGCAGGTATCCTCATCTGTGCGGAATTTCAGCAGGCTGCCGGCCACTCCAGGCCACCGGGCACTGGGCACGAACCATGGCCTTACCCCAGAGAAACAAAAGTCACCAGGCCAGGTTCCTGATGTCAGTTTGCAGGAGGCACTTGGCACTGTCAAACCAGCCACAGTTGCCTGTGGTGGTACCTTTCATCTGGGCGGTATCCTGATCCGTGCGGAATTTCAGCAGACAGTCGGCCATTCCGGGCCAGCGGGCCCTGGAGAGGAACGATGGCCTTTCCCCTGAGAAACAAAAGTCACCTGGCCAGGTTCCTGATGTCAGTTTGCAGGAGGCACTTGGCACTGTCAAACCAGCCACAGGTGCCTGTGGGGGCACTTTTCATCTGGGAGGCATCCTGATCCGTGCAGAATTTCAGCAGGCAGTCGGCCACTCCAGGACACCAGGCTCAGGATATGAACCATGGCCTTTCGCCAGAGAAACAAAAGTCACCAGGCCAGGTTCCTGATGTCAATTTCTAGGAGGTACTTGGCTCTGTCAAACCAGCCACAGTTGCCTCTGGGCGCACCTTGCATCTTGGAGGTATCCTGATCCGTGCGGAATTTCAGCAGGCAGCCGGCCACTCCGGGCCAGCTGGCCCTGCAGAGGAACGATGGCCTTTTCCCAGAGAAACAAAAGTCACCAGGCCAGGTTCCTGATGTCAGTTGGCAGGAGGCACTTGGCACTGTCAAACCAGCCACAGGTGCCTGTGGGGGCACTTTTCATCTGGGAGGCATCCTGATCCATGCTGAATTTCAGCAGGCGGCCGGCCACTCTGGGCCACCAGGTCCTGGACATGAACCATGGCTTTTCCCCAGACAAACAAAAGTCACCAGGCCAGGTTCCTGATGTCAGTTTGCAGGAGGCACTTGGAACTGTCAAACCAGACGCAGTTGCCTGTGGTGGTACCTTTCATCTGGGCGGCAACCTAATCCGTTCGGAATTTCAGCAGGCAGCCGGCCACTCCGGGACAACGGATACTGGAGAAGAATGATGGCCTTTCCCCAGAGAAACAAAAGTCACCAGGCCAGGTTCCTGGTGTCAGTTTGCAGGAGGCACTTGGCACTGTCAAACCAGCCACAGGTGCCTGTGGGGGCTCCTTTCATCTGGGAGTTATCCTGATCTGTGCGGAATTTCAGCAGGCAGTCGGCCACTCCGGGCCAGGGGGCACTGGACATCATCTATGGCCTTTCCCCAGAGAAACAAAAGTCACCAGGCCAGGTTCCTGATGTCAGTTTGCAGGAGGCACTTGGCACTGTCAAACCAGCCACAGTTGTCTGTGGGGGCACTTTCCATCTGGGAGGCATCCTGACCCATGCGGAATTTCAGCAGGCAGCCGGACACACCAGGCCGCAAGGCCCTGGACAAGAACGATGGCCTTTCCCCAGAGAAACAAAACTTACCAGGCCAGGTTCCTGATGTCTGTTCGCAGGAGGCACTTGGCACTGTCAAACCAGCCACAGTTGCCTATGGTTTTAGTTTCGGTCTGGGATGTATCCTGATCCGTGCGGAATTTCAGCAGGCTGCAGGCCACTCCGGGCCAGCGGGCCCCGGAAAAGAATGATGGCCTTTCCCCAGAGAAACACAAGTCACCAGGCCAGGTTCCGGCTGTCAGTAGGCAGGAGGCACTTGGCACTGTCAAACCAGCCACAGGTGCCTGTGGGGGCACTTTTCATCTGGGAGGCATCCTGATCCATGCTGAATTTCAGCTGGCGGCCGGCCACTCCGGGCCACCAGGCCCTGGACATGAACCACGGCTTTTCCCCAGAGAAACAAAAGTCACCAGGCCAGGTTCCTGATGTCAGTTTGTAGGAGGCACTTGGCACTGTCAAACCTGCCACAGTTGCCTGTAGTGGTACCTTTCATCTGGGCGGCATCCTAATCCGTTCGGAATTTCAGCAGGCAGCCGGACACCCAGGGACACCTGGCCCTGGACACGAACGATGGCCTTTCCCCAGAGAAACAAAAGTCACCAGGCCAGGTTCCTGATGTCAGTTTGCAGGAGGCACAAGGTATTGTCATACCAGCCACAGTTGCCTGTGGTGGTACCTTCGTTCTGGGAGGAATCCTGATCCCTGCGGAATTTCAGCAGGCAGCCGGCCACTCCGGGCCACCAGGCTCTGGACACGTACAATGGCCTTTCCCCAGAGAAACAAAAATCACCAGGCCAGGTTCCTGATGTCAGTTTGCAGGAGGCACTTGGCACTGTCAAACCAGACGTAGTTGCCTGTGGGGGCACCTTTCATGTGGCAGGCATCCTGATCCATTAAGAATTTCAGCAGGCAGCCGGCTACTCCGGACTACGGGCCCTGGAGAGGAACGATGGCCTATCCCCAGAGAAACAAAAGTCACCAGGCAAGGTTCCTGATGTCAGTTTGCAGGAGGCACTTGGCACTGTCAAACCAGACGCAGTTGCCTGTGGTGGTAGTAACGGTCTGGGAGGTATCCTGATCCGGGCGGAATTTCAGCAGGCAGCCGGGCACTCCAGGCCGAAAGGCCCTGGACATGAATCATGGTTTTCCCCAGAGAAACGAAAGTCACCAGGCCAGGTTCCTGATGTCAGTTTGCAGGAGGCACATGGCACTGTCAAACCAGCCACAGTTGCCTGTGGGGGCACCTTGCAACTGGGAGGTATCCTCAACCGTGTGGAATTTCAGCATGCAGCCGGCCACTCTGGGCCGGCAGGCCCCGGACAAGGACGATGGCCTTTCCCCAGAGAAACAAAACTTACCAGGCCAGGTTCCTGATGTCAGTTTGCAGGAGGCACTTGGCACTGTCAAACCAGCCACAGTTGCCTCTGGTGGTACCTTTCATCTGGGCGGCATCCTAATCCGTTCAGTATTTCAGCAGGCAGCCGGACACCCAGGGACACCGGGCCCTGGAAACGAACGATGGCCTTTCCCCAGAGAAACAAAAGTCACCAGGCCAGGTTCCTGATGTCAGTTTGCAGGAGGCACTTGGCACTGTCAAACCAGCCACAGTTGCCTGTGGGGGCACCTTTCCATCGGGGAGTTATCCTGATCCGTGCGGAATTTCAGCAGGCAGTCGGCCATTCCGGGCCACCGGGCCCTGGAGAGGAACGATGGCCTATCCCCAGAGAAACAAAAGTCACCTGGCCAGGTTCCTGATGTCAGTTTGCAGTAGGCACTTGGCACTGTCAAACCAGCCACACGTGCCTGTATGGGCACCTTGCATCTGGGAGGTATCCTCATCTGTGCGGAATTTCAGCAGGCTGCCGGCCATTCCAGGCCACCGGGCACTGGGCACGAACCATGGCCTTACCCCAGAGAAACAAAAGTCACCAGGCCAGGTTCCTGATGTCAGTTTGCAGGAGGCACTTGGCACTGTCAAACCAGCCACAGTTGCCTGTGGTGGTACCTTTCATCTGGGCGGTATCCTGATCCGTGCGGAATTTCAGCAGACAGTCGGCCATTCCGGGCCAGCGGGCCCTGGAGAGGAACGATGGCCTTTCCCCTGAGAAACAAAAGTCACCTGGCCAGGTTCCTGATGTCAGTTTGCAGGAGGCACTAGACACTGTCAAACCAGCCACAGGTGCCTGTGGGGGCACTTTTCATCTGGGAGGCATCCTGATCCTTGCAGAATTTCAGCAGGCAGTCGGCCACTCCAGGACACCAGGCTCAGGATATGAACCATGGCCTTTCGCCAGAGAAACAAAAGTCACCAGGCCAGGTTCCTGATGTCAATTTCTAGGAGGTACTTGGCACTGTCAAACCAGCCACAGTTGCCTCTGGTGGTACCTTGCATCTTGGAGGTATCCTGATCCGTGCGGAATTTCAGCAGGCAGCCGGCCACTCCGGGCCAGCTGGCCCTGGACACGAACGATGGCCTTTCCCCAGAGAAACAAAAGTCACCAGGCCAGGTTCCTGATGTCAGTTTGCAGGAGGCACGAGGTATTGTCATACCAGCCACAGTTGCCTGTGGTGGTACTTTCGTTCTGGGAGGAATCCTGATCCATGCGGAATTTCAGCAGGCAGCCGGCCACTCCGGGCCACCAGGCTCTGGACACGTACAATGGCCTTTCCCCAGAGAAACAAAAATCACCAGGCCAGGTTCCTGATGTCTGTTTGCAGGAGGCACTTGGCACTGTCAAACCAGACGTAGTTGCCTGTGGGGGCACCTTTCATGTGGCAGGCATCCTGATCCATGAGGAATTTCAGCAGGCAGCCGGCTACTCCGGACTACGGGCCCTGGAGAGGAACGATGGCCTATCCCCAGAGAAACAAAAGTCACCAGGCAAGGTTCCTGATGTCAGTTTGCAGGAGGCACTTGGCACTGTCAAACCTGCCACAGTTGCCTGTAGTGGTACCTTTCATCTGGGCGGCATCCTAATCCATTCGGAATTTCAGCAGGCAGCCGGACACCCAGGGACACCTGGCCCTGGACACGAACGATGGCCTTTCCCCAGAGAAACAAAAGTCACCAGGCCAGGATCCTGATGTCAGTTTGCAGTAGGCACATGGTATTGTCAAACCAGCCACAGTTGCCTGTGGTGGTACTTTCGTTCTGGGAGGAATCCTGATCCCTGCGGAATTTCAGCAGGCAGCCGGACACTCCGCGCCACCAGGCTCTGGAAACGTACAATGGCCTTTCCCCAGAGAAACAAAAATCACCAGGCCAGGTTCCTGATGTCTGTTTGCAGGAGGCACTTGGCACTGTCAAAACAGACGTAGTTGCCTGTGGGGGCACCTTTCATGTGGTAGGCATCCTGATCCATGAGGAATTTCAGCAGGCAGCCGGCCCCTCCGGGACTACGGGCCCTGGAGAGGAACGATGGCCTATCCCCAGAGAAACAAAAGTCACCAGGCAAGGTTCCTGATGTCAGTTTGCAGGAGGCACTTGGCACTGTCAAACCAGACGCAGTTGCCTGTGGTGGTAGTATCGGTCTGGGAGGTATCCTGATCCCTTCGGAATTTCAGCAGGCAGCCGGGCACTCCAGGCCGCAAGGCCCTGGACATGAATCATGGTCTTTCCCCAGAGAAACGAAAGTCACCAGGCCAGGTTCCTGATGTCAGTTTGCAGGAGGCACATGGCACTGTCAAACCAGCCACCATTGCCTGTGGGGGCACCTTGCAACTGGGAGGTATCCTCAACCTTGTGGAAATTCAGCACGCAGCTGGCCACTCGGGGCCGGCGGGCCCCGGACAAGAACGATGGCCTTTCCCCAGAGAAACAAAAGTCACCAGGCCAGGTTCCTGATGTCAATTTGCAGGAGGCACTTGGCACTGTCAAACCAGCCACAGTTGCCTCTGGTGGTACCTTTCATCTGGGCGGCATCCTAATCCGTTCGGAATTTCAGCAGGCAGTCGGCCATTCCGGGCCACCGGGCCCTGGAGAGGAACGATGGCCTTTCCCCAGAGAAACAAAAGTCACCTGGCCAGGTTCCTGATGTCAGTTTGCAGTAGGCACTTGGCACTGTCAAACCAGCCACACGTGCCTGTATGGGCACCTTGCATCTGGGAGGTATCCTCATCTGTGCGGAATTTCAGCAGGCTGCCGGCCACTCCAGGCCACCGGGCACTGGGCACGAACCATGGCCTTACCCCAGAGAAACAAAAGTCACCAGGCCAGGTTCCTGATGTCAATTTCTAGGAGGTACTTGGCACTGTCAAACCAGCCACAGTTGCCTCTGGGGGCACCTTGCATCTTGGAGGTATCCTGATCCATGCGGAATTTCAGCAGGCAGCCGGCCACTCCGGGCCAGCTGGCCCTGGAGAGGAACGATGGCCTTTTCCCAGAGAAACAAAAGTCACCAGGCCAGGTTCCTGATGTCAGTTGGCAGGAGGCACTTGGCACTGTCAAACCAGCCACAGGTGCCTGTGGGGGCACTTTTCATCTGGGAGGCATCCTGATCCATGCTGAATTTCAGCAGGCGGCCGGCCACTCTGGGCCACCAGGTCCTGGACATGAACCATGGCCTTTCCCCAGAGAAACAAAAGTCACCAGGCCAGGTTCCTGATGTCAGTTTGCAGGAGGCACTTGGAACTGTCAAACCAGACGCAGTTGCCTCTGGTGGTACCTTTCATCTGGGCGGCAACCTAATCCGTTCGGAATTTCAGCAGGCAGCCGGCCACTCCGGGACAACGGATACTGGAGAAGAATGATGGCCTTTCCCCAGAGAAACAAAAGTCACCAGGCCAGGTTCCTGGTGTCAGTTTGCAGGAGGCACTTGGCACTGTCAAAACAGCCACAGGTGCCTGTGGGGGCTCCTTTCATCTGGGAGTTATCCTGATCTGTGCGGAATTTCAGCAGGCAGTCGGCCACTCCGGGCCAGGGGGCACTGGACATCATCTATGGCCTTTCCCCAAAGAAACAAAAGTCACCAGGCCAGGTTCCTGATGTCAGTTTGCAGGAGGCACTTGGCACTGTCAAACCAGCCACAGTTGTCTGTGGGGGCACTTTCCATCTGGGAGGCATCCTGACCCATGCGGAATTTCAGCAGGCAGCCGGACACACCAGGCCGCAAGGCCCTGGACAAGAACGATGGCCTTTCCCCAGAGAAACAAAACTTACCAGGCCAGGTTCCTGATGTCTGTTCGCAGGAGGCACTTGGCACTGTCAAACCAGCCACAGTTGCCTATGGTTTTAGTTTCGGTCTGGGATGTATCCTGATCCGTGCGGAATTTCAGCAGGCTGCAGGCCACTCCGGGCCAGCGGGCCCCGGAAAAGAACGATGGCCTTTCCCCAGAGAAACACAAGTCACCAGGCCAGGTTCCTGATGTCAGTTGGCAGGAGGCACTTGGCACTGTCAAACCAGCCACAGGTGCCTGTGGGGGCACATTTCATCTGGGAGGCATCCTGATCCATGCTGAATTTCAGCAGGCGGCCGGCCACTCCGGGCCACCAGGTCCTGGACATGAACCATGACCTTTCCCCAGAGAAACAAAAGTCACCAGGCCAGGTTCCGGATGTCAGTTGGCAGGAGGCACTTGGCACTGTCAAACCAGCCACAGGTGCCTGTGGGGGCACTTTTCATCTGGGAGGCATCCTGATCCATGCTGAATTTCAGCAGGCGGCCGGCCACTCCGGGCCACCAGGCCCTGGACCTGAACCATGGCTTTTCCCCAGAGAAACAAAAGTCACCAGGCCAGGTTCCTGATGTCAGTTTGCAGGAGGCACTTGGCACTGTCAAACCTGCCACAGTTGCCTGTAGTGGTACCTTTCATCTGGGCGGCATCCTAATCCGTTCGGAATTTCAGCAGGCAGCCGGACACCCAGGGACACCTGGCCCTGGACACGAACGATGGCCTTTCCCCAGAGAAACAAAAGTCACCAGGCCAGGTTCCTGATGTCAGTTTGCAGGAGGCACAAGGTATTGTCATACCAGCCACAGTTGCCTGTGGTGGTACCTTCGTTCTGGGAGGAATCCTGATCCCTGCGGAATTTCAGCAGCCAGCCGGCCACTCCGCGCCACCAGGCTCTGGACACGTACAATGGCCTTTCCCCAGAGAAACAAAAATCACCAGGCCAGGTTCCTGATGTCTGTTTGCAGGAGGCACTTGGCACTGTCAAACCAGCCACAGTTGCCTGTGGGGGCACCTTTCATGTGGCAGGCATCCTGATCCATGAGGAATTTCAGCAGGCAGCCGGCTACTCCGGACTACGGGCCCTGGAGAGGAACGATGGCCTATCCCCAGAGAAACAAAAGTCACCAGGCAAGGTTCCTGATGTCAGTTTGCAGGAGGCACTTGGCACTGTCAAACCAGACGCAGTTGCCTGTGGTGGTAGAATCGGTCTGGGAGGTATCCTGATCCGGGCGGAATTTCAGCAGGCAGCCGGGCACTCCAGGCCGCAAGGCCCTGGACATGAATCATGGTCTTTCCCCAGAGAAACGAAAGTCACCAGGCCAGGTTCCTGATGTCAGTTTGCAGGAGGCACATGGCACTGTCAAACCAGCCACAGTTGCCTGTGGGGGCACCTTGCAACTGGGAGGTATCCTCAACCGTGTGGAATTTCAGCATGCAGCCGGCCACTCTGGGCAGGCAGGCCCCGGACAAGGACGATGGCCTTTCCCCAGAGAAACAAAACTTACCAGGCCAGGTTCCTGATGTCAGTTTGCAGGAGGCACTTGGCACTGTCAAACCAGCCACAGTTGCCTCTGGTGGTACCTTTCATCTGGGCGGCATCCTAATCCGTTCGGTATTTCAGCAGGCAGCCGGACACCCTGGGACACCGGGCCCTGGACACGAACGATGGCCTTTCCCCAGAGAAACAAAAGTCACCAGGCCAGGTTCCTGATGTCAGTTTGCAGGAGGCACTTGGCACTGTCAAACCAGCCACAGTTGCCTGTGGGGGCACCTTTCCATCTGGGAGTTTTTCTGATCCGTGCGGAATTTCAGCAGACAGTCGGCCATTCCGGGCCACCGGGCCCTGGAGAGGAACGATGGCCTTTCCCCAGAGAAACAAAAGTCACCTGGCCAGGTTCCTGATGTCAGTTTGCAGGAGGCACTTGGCACTGTCAAACCAGCCACACGTGCCTGTATGGGCACCTTGCATCTGGGAGGTATCCTCATCTGTGCGGAATTTCAGCAGGCTGCCGGCCACTCCAGGCCACCGGGCACTGGGGACAAACCATGGCCTTACCCCAGAGAAACAAAAGTCACCAGGCCAGGTTCCTGATGTCAGTTTGCAGGAGGCACTTGGCACTGTCAAACCAGCCAAAGTTGCCTGTGGTGGTACCTTTCATCTGGGCGGTATCCTGATCCGTGCGGAATTTCAGCAGACAGTCGGCCATTCCGGGCCAGCAGGCCCTGGAGAGGAACGATGGCCTTTCCCCTGAGAAACAAAAGTCACCTGGCCAGGTTCCTGATGTCAGTTTGCAGGAGGCACTTGGCACTGTCAAACCAGCCACAGGTGCCTGTGGGGGCTCCTTTCATCTGGGAGTTATCCTGATCTGTGCGGAATTTCAGCAGGCATTCGGCCACTCTGGGCCAGGGGGCACTGGACATCATCTATGGCCTTTCCCCAGAGAAACAAAAGTCACCAGGCCAGGTTCCTGATGTCAGTTTGCAGGAGGCACTTGGCACTGTCAAACCAGCCACAGTTGTCTGTGGGGGCACTTTCCATCTGGGAGGCATCCTGACCCATGCGGAATTTCAGCAGGCGGCCGGGCACACCAGGCCGCAAGGCCCTGGACAAGAACGATGGCCTTTCCCCAGAGAAACAAAACTTACCAGGCCAGGTTCCTGATGTCTGTTCGCAGGAGGCACTTGGCACTGTCAAACCAGCCACAGTTGCCTATGGTTTTAGTTTCGGTCTGGGATGTATCCTGATCCGTGCGGAATTTCAGCAGGCTGCAGGCCACTCCGGGCCAGCGGGCCCCGGAAAAGAATGATGGCCTTTCCCCAGAGAAACAAAAGTCACCAGGCCAGGTTCCGGATGTCAGTTGGCAGGAGGCACTTGGCACTGTCAAACCAGCCACAGGTGCCTGTGGGGGCACCTTTCATCTGGGAGGCATCCTGATCCATGCGGAATTTCAGCAGGCGGCCTGCCACTCCGGGCCACCATGCCCTGGACATGAACCACGGCTTTTCCCCAGAGAAACAAAAGTCACCAGGCCAGGTTCCTGATGTCAGTTTGCAGAAGGCACTTGGCACTGTCAAACCTGCCACAGTTGCCTGTAGTGGTACCTTTCATCTGGGCGGCATCCTAATCCGTTCGGAATTTCAGCAGGCAGCCGGACACCCAGGGACACCTGGCCCTGGACACGAACGATGGCCTTTCCCCAGAGAAACAAAAGTCACCAGGCCAGGTTCCTGATGTCAGTTTGCAGGAGGCACGAGGTATTGTCATACCAGCCACAGTTGCCTGTGGTGGTACTTTCGTTCTGGGAGGAATCCTGATCCCTGCGGAATTTCAGCAGGCAGCCGGCCACTCCGGGCCACCAGGCTCTGGACACGTACAATGGCCTTTCCCGAGAGAAACAAAAATCACCAGGCCAGGTTCCTGATGTCTGTTTGCAGGAGGCACTTGGCACTGTCAAACCAGACGTAGTTGCCTGTGGGGGCACCTTTCATGTGGCAGGCATCCTGATCCATGAGGAATTTCAGCAGGCAGCCGGCTACTCCGGACTACGGGCCCTGGAGAGGAACGATGGCCTATCCCCAGAGAAACAAAAGTCACCAGGCAAGGTTCCTGATGTCAGTTTGCAGGAGGCACTTGGCACTGTCAAAACAGACGCAGTTGCCTGTGGTGGTAGTATCGGTCTGGGAGGTATCCTGATCTGGGCGGAATTTCAGCAGGCAGCCGGGCACTCCAGGCCGCAAGGCCCTGGACATGAATCATGGTCTTTCCCCAGAGAAACGAAAGTCACCAGGCCAGGTTCCTGATGTCAGTTTGCAGGAGGCACATGGCACTGTCAAACCTGCCACAGTTGCCTGTGGGGGCACCTTGCAACTGGGAGGTATCCTCAACCGTGTGGAATTTCAGCATGCAGCCGGCCACTCTGGGCCGGCAGGCCCCGGACAAGGACGATGGCCTTTCCCCAGAGAAACAAAACTTACCAGGCCAGGTTCCTGATGTCAGTTTGCAGGAGGCACTTGGCACTCTCAAACCTGCCACAGTTGCCTATGGTTTTAGTTTCGCTCTGGGAGGTATCCTGATCCGTGCGGAATTTCAGCAGGCTGCTGGCCATTCCGGGCCAGCGGGCCCCGGAAAAGAATGATGGCCTTTCCCCAGAGAAACAAAAGTCACCAGGCCAGGTTCCTGATGTCAGTTTGCAGGAGGCACTTGGCACTGTCAAACCAGCCACAGTTGCCTCTGGTGGTACCTTTCATCTGGGCGGCATCCTAATCCGTTCGGTATTTCAGCAGGCAGCCGGACACCCAGGGACACCCTGCCCTGGACACGAACGATGGCCTTTCCCCAGAGAAACAAAAGTCACCAGGCCAGGTTCCTGATGTCAGTTTGCAGGAGGCACTTGGCACTGTCAAACCAGCCACAGTTGCCTGTGGGGGCACCTTTCCATCTGGGAGTTTTTCTGATCCGTGCGGAATTTCAGCAGACCGTCGGCCATTCCGGGCCACCGGGCCCTGGAGAGGAACGATGGACTTTCCCCAGAGAAACAAAAGTCACCTGGCCAGGTTCCTGATGTCAGTTTGCAGGAGGCACTTGGCACTGTCAAACCAGCCACAGGTGCCTGTGGGGGCTCCTTTCATCTGGGAGTTATCCTGATCTGTGCGGAATTTCAGCAGGCAGTCGGCCACTCCGGGCCAGGGGGCACTGGACATCATCTATGGCCTTTCCCCAGAGAAACAAAAGTCACCAGGCCAGGTTCCTGATGTCAGTTTGCAGGAGGCACTTGGCACTGTCAAACCAGCCACAGTTGTCCGTGGGGGCACTTTCCATCTGGGAGGCATCCTGACCCATGCGGAATTTCAGCAGGCGGCCGGGCACACCAGGCTGCAAGGCCCTGGACAAGAACGATGGCCTTTCCCCAGAGAAACAAAACTTACCAGGCCAGGTTCCTGATGTCTGTTCGCAGGAGGCACTTGGCACTGTCAAACCAGCCACAGTTGCCTATGGTTTTAGTTTCGGTCTGGGATGTATCCTGATCCGTGCGGAATTTCAGCAGGCTGCAGGCCACTCCGGGCCAGCGGGCCCCGGAAAAGAATGATGGCCTTTCCCCAGAGAAACACAAGTCACCAGGCCAGGTTCCTGATGTCAGTTTGCAGGAGGCACATGGCACTGTCAAACCAGCCACAGTTGCCTGTGGGGGCACCTTGCAACTGGGAGGTATCCTCAACCGTGTGGAATTTCAGCATGCAGCCGGCCACTCTGGGCCTGCAGGCCCCGGACAAGGACGATGGCCTTTCCCCAGAGAAACAAAACTTACCAGGCCAGGTTCCTGATGTCAGTTTGCAGGAGGCACTTGGCACTGTCAAACCAGCCACAGTTGCCTCTGGTGGTACCTTTCATCTGGGCGGCATCCTAATCCGTTCGGTATTTCAGCAGGCAGCCGGACACCCAGGGACACCCGGCCCTGGACACGAACGATGGCCTTTCCCCAGAGAAACAAAAGTCACCAGGCCAGGTTCCTGATGTCAGTTTGCAGGAGGCACTTGGCACTGTCAAACCAGCCACAGTTGCCTGTGGGGGCACCTTTCCATCTGGGAGTTTTCCTGATCCGTGCGGAATTTCAGCATGCAGTCGGCCATTCCGGGCCACCGGGCCCTGGAGAGGAACGATGGCCTTTCCCCAGAGAAACAAAAGTCACCTGGCCAGGTTCCTGATGTCAGTTTGCAGTAGGCACTTGGCACTGTCAAACCAGCCACACGTGCCTGTATGGGCACCTTGCATCTGGGAGGTATCCTCATCTGTGCGGAATTTCAGCAGGCTGCCGGCCACTCCAGGCCACCGGACACTGGTCACGAACCATGGCCTTACCCCAGAGAAACAAAAGTCACCAGGCCAGGTTCCTGATGTCAGTTTGCAGGAGGCACTTGGCACTGTCAAACCAGCCACCGGTGCCTGTGGGGGCACTTTTCATCTGGGAGGCATCCTGATCCGTGCAGAATTTCAGCAGGCAGTCGGCCACTCCAGGACACCAGGCTCAGGATATAAACCATGGCCTTTCGCCAGAGAAACAAAAGTCACCAGGCCAGGTTCCTGATGTCAATTTCTAGGAGGTACTTGGCACTGTCAAACCAGCCACAGTTGCCTCTGGGGGCACCTTGCATCTTGGAGGTATCCTGATCCGTGCGGAATTTCAGCAGGCAGCCGGCCACTCCGGGCCAGCTGGCCCTGGAGAGGAACGATGGCCTTTTCCCAGAGAAACAAAAGTCACCAGGCCAGGTTCCTGATGTCAGTTGGCAGGAGGCACTTGGCACTGTCAAACCAGCCACAGGTGCCTGTGGGAGCACTTTTCATCTGGGAGGCATCCTGATCCATGCTGAATTTCAGCAGGCGGCCGGCCACTCTGGGCCACCAGGTCCTGGACATGAACCATGGCTTTTCCCCAGAGAAACAAAAGTCACCAGGCCAGGTTCCTGATGTCAGCTTGCAGGAGGCACTTGGCACGGTCAAACCAGCCACAGTTGCCTGTGGGGGCTCCTTTCATCTGGGAGTTATCCTGATCTGTGCGGAATTTCAGCAGGCAGTCGGCCACTCCGGGCCAGGGGGCACTGGACATCATCTATGGCCTTTCCCCAGAGAAACAAAAGTCACCAGGCCAGGTTCCTGATGTCAGTTTGCAGGAGGCACTTGGCACTGTCAAACCTGACTCAGTTTCCTCTGGGGGCACTTTCCATCTGGGAGGCATCCTGACCCATGCGGAATTTCAGCAGGCGGCCGGGCACTCCAGGCCGCAAGGCCCTGAACAAGAACGATGGCCTTTCCCCAGAGAAACAAAACTTACCAGGCCAGGTTCCTGATGTCTGTTCGCAGGAGGCACTTGGCACTGTCAAACCAGCCACAGTTGCCTATGGATTTAGTTTCGGTCTGGGATGTATCCTGATCCGTGCGGAATTTCAGCAGGCTGCAGGCCACTCCGGGCCAGCGGGCCCCGGAAAAGAATGATGGCCTTTCCCCAGAGAAACAAAAGTCACCAGGCCAGGTTCCTGATGTCAGTTGGCAGGAGGCACTTGGCACTGTCAAACCAGCCACAGGTGCCTGTGGGGGCACCTTTCATCTGGGAGGCATCCTGATCCATGCGGAATTTCAGCAGGCGGCCGGCCACTCCGGGCCACCAGGCCCTGGACATGAACCACGGCTTTTCCCCAGAGAAACAAAAGTCACCTGGCCAGGTTCCTGATGTCAGTTTGCAGGAGGCACTTGGCACTGTCAATCCTGCCACAGTTGCCTGTAGTGGTACCTTTCATCTGGGCGGCATCCTAATCCGTTCGGAATTTCAGCAGGCAGCCGGACACCCAGGGACACCTGGCCCTGGACACGAACGATGGCCTTTCCCCAGAGAAACAAAAGTCACCAGGCCAGGTTCCTGATGTCAGTTGGCAGGAGGCACAAGGTATTGTCATACCAGCCACAGTTGCCTGTGGTGCTAGTATCGGTCTGGGAGGTATCCTGATCCGGGCGGAATTTCAGCAGGCAGCCGGGCACTCCAGGCCGCAAGGCCCTGGACATGAATCATGGTCTTTCCCAAGAGAAACGAAAGTCACCAGGCCAGGTTCCTGATGTCAGTTTGCAGGAGGCCCTTGGCACTGTCAAACCTGCCACAGTTGCCTGTGGGGGCACCTTGCAACTGGGAGGTATCCTCAACCGTGTGGAATTTCAGCATGCAGCCGGCCACTCTGGGCCGGCAGGCCCCGGACAAGGACGATGGCCTTTCCCCAGAGAAACAAAACTTACCAGGCCAGGTTCCTGATGTCAGTTTGCAGGAGGCACTTGGCACTCTCAAAACTGCCACAGTTGCCTATGGTTTTAGTTTCGCTCTGGGAGGTATCCTGATCCGTGCGGAATTTCAGCAGGCTGCTGGCCATTCCGGGCCAGCGGGCCCCGGAAAAGAATGATGGCCTTTCCCCAGAGAAACAAAAGTCACCAGGCCAGGTTCCTGATGTCAGTTGGCAGGAGGCACTTGGCACTGTCAAACCAGCCACAGTTGCCTCTGGTGGTACCTTTCATCTGGGCGGCATCCTAATCCGTTCGGTATTTCAGCAGGCAGCCGGACACCCAGGGACACCCGGCCCTGGACACGAAGGATGGCCTTTCCCCAGAGAAACAAAAGTCACCAGGCCAGGTTCCTGATGTCAGTTGGCAGGAGGCACTTGGCACTGTCAAACCAGCCACAGTTGCCTGTGGGGGCGCCTTTCATCTGGGAGTTATCCTGATCCGTGCGGAATTTCAGCAGGTAGTCGGCCACTCCAGGCCACCGGGCACTGGGCACGAACCATGGCCTTACCCCAGAGAAACAAAAGTCACCAGGCCAGGTTCCTGATGTCAGTTTGCAGGAGGCACTTGGCACTGTCAAACCAGCCAAAGTTGCCTGTGGTGGTACCTTTCATCTGGGCGGTATCCTGATCCGTGCGGAATTTCAGCAGACAGTCGGCCATTCCGGGCCAGCGGGCCCTGGAGAGGAACGATGGCCTTTCCCCTGAGAAACAAAAGTCACCAGGCCAGGTTCCTGATGTCAGTTTGCAGGAGGCACTTGGCACTGTCAAACCAGCCACAGGTGCCTGTGGGGGCACTTTTCATCTGGGAGGCATCCTGATCCGTGCAGAATTTCATAAGGCAGTCGGCCACTCCAGGACACCAGGCTCAGGAGATGAACCATGGCCTTTCGCCAGAGAAACAAAAGTCACCAGGCCAGGTTCCTGATATCAATTTCTAGGAGGTACTTGGCACTGTCAAAAAAGCCACAGTTGCCTCTGGGGGCACCTTGCATCTGGGAGGTATCCTGATCCGTGCGGAATTTCAGCAGGCAGCCGGCCACTCCGGGCCAGCGGGCCCCGGAAAAGATTGATGGCCTTTCCCCATAGAAACAAAAGTCACCAGGCTAGGTTCCTGATGTCTGTTCGCAGGAGGCACTTGGCACTGTCAAACCAGCCACAGTTGCCTATGGTTTTAGTTTCGGTCTGGGATGTATCCTGATCCGTGCGGAATTTCAGCAGGCTGCAGGCCACTCCGGGCCAGCGGGCCCGGGAAAAGAATGATGGCCTTTCCAAAGAGAAACAAAAGTCACCAGGCCAGGTTCCTGATGTCAATTTGTAGGAGGTACTTGGCACTGTCAAACCAGCCACAGTTGCCTCTGGTGGTACCTTTCATCTGGGCGGCATCCTAATCCGTTCGGTATTTCAGCAGACAGCCGGACACCCAGGGACACCCGGCCCTGGACACGAACGATGGCCTTTCCCCAGAGAAACAAAAGTCACCAGGCCAGGTTCCTGATGTCAGTTTGCAGGAGGCACTTGGCACTGTCAAACCAGCCACAGTTGCCTGTGGGGGCACCTTTCCATCTGGGAGATTTTCTGATCCGTGCGGAATTTCAGCAGACAGTCGGCCATTCCGGGCCAGCGGGCCCTGGAGAGGAACGATGGCCTTTCCCCAGAGAAACAAAAGTCACCTGGCCAGGTTCCTGATGTCAGTTTGCAGGAGGCACTTGGCACTGTCAAACCAGCCACACGTGCCTGTATGGGCACCTTGCATCTGGGAGGTATCCTCATCTGTGCGGAATTTCAGCAAGCTGCCGGCCACTCCAGGCCACAGGGCACTGGGGATGAACCATGGCCTTACCCCAGAGAAACAAAAGTCACCAGGCCAGGTTCCTGATGTCAGTTTGCAGGAGGCACTTGGCACTGTCAAACCAGCCAAAGTTGCCTGTGGTGGTACCTTTCATCTGGGCGGTATCCTGATCCGTGCGGAATTTCAGCAGACAGTCGGCCACTCCGGGCCAGCGGGCCCTGGAGAGGAACGATGGCCTATCCCCAGAGAAACAAAAGTCACCAGGCAAGGTTCCTGATGTCAGTTTGCAGGAGGCACATGGCACTGTCAAACCAGACGCAGTTGCCTGTGGTGGTAGTATCGGTCTGGGAGGTATCCTGATCCGGGCGGAATTTCAGCAGGCAGCCGGGCACTCCAGGCCGCAAGGCCCTGGACATGAATCATGGTCTTTCCCCAGAGAAACGAAAGTCACCAGGCCAGGTTCCTGATGTCAGTTTGCAGGAGGCACATGGCACTGTCAAACCAGCCACAGTTGCCTGTGGGGGCACCTTGCAACTGGGAGGTATCCTCAACCGTGTGGAATTTCAGCATGCAGCCGGCCACTCTGGGCCGGCAGGCCCCGGACAAGGACGATGGCCTTTCCCCAGAGAAACAAAACTTACCAGGCCAGGTTCCTGATGTCAGTTTGCAGGAGGCACTTGGCATTCTCAAACCAGCCACAGTTGCCTCTGGTGGTACCTTTCATCTGGGCGGCATCCTAATCGGTTCGGAATTTCAGCAGGCAGTCGGCCACTCCGGGACTACGGGTCCAGGATATGAACCATGACCTTTCCCCAGAGAAACAAAAGTCACCAGGCCAGGTTCCTGATGTCAGTTTGCAGGAGGCACTTGGCACTGTCAAACCAGCCACAGTTGCCTGTGGGGGCACCTTTCCATCTTGGAGTTTTCCTGATCCGTGCGGAATTTCAGCAGGCACTCGGCCATTCCGGGCCACCGGGCCCTGGAGAGGAACGATGGCCTTTCCCCAGAGAAACAAATGTCACCTGGCCAGGTTCCTGATGTCAGTTTGCAGGAGGCACTTGGCACTGTCAAACCAGCCACACGTGCCTGTATGGGCACCTTGCATCTGGGAGGTATCCTCATCTGTGCGGAATTTCAGCAGGCTGCCGGCCACTCCAGGCCACCGGGCACTGGGCACGAACCATGGCCTTACCCCAGAGAAACAAAAGTCACCAGGCCAGGTTCCTGATGTCAGTTTGCAGGAGGCACTTGGCACTGTCAAACCAGCCACAGTTGCCTGTGGTGGTACCTTTCATCTGGGCGGTATCCTGATCCGTGCGGAATTTCAGCAGACAGTCGGCCATTCCGGGCCAGCGGGCCCTGGAGAGGAACGATGGCCTTTCCCCTGAGAAACAAAAGTCACCTGGCCAGGTTCCTGATGTCAGTTTGCAGGAGGCACTTGGCACTGTCAAACAAGCCACAGGTGCCTGTGGGCGCACTTTTCATCTGGGAGGCATCCTGATCCATGCTGAATTTCAGCAGGCGGCCGGCCACTCTGGGCCACCAGGTCCTGGACATGAACCATGGCTTTTCCCCAGAGAAACAAAAGTCACCAGGCCAGGTTCCTGATGTCAGTTTGCAGGAGGCACTTGGCACTGTCAAACCAGCCACAGTTGCCTGTGGGGGCTCCTTTCATCTGGGAGTTATCCTGATCTGTGCGGAATTTCAGCAGGCAGTCGGCCACTCCGGGCCAGGGGGCACTGGACATCATCTATGGCCTTTCCCCAGAGAAACAAAAGTCACCAGGCCAGGTTCCTGATGTCAGTTTGCAGGAGGCACTTGGCACTGTCAAACCTGCCACAGTTGTCTGTGGGGGCACTTTCCATCTGGGAGGCATCCTGACCCATGCGGAATTTCAGCAGGCGGCCGGGCACTCCAGGCCGCAAGGCCCTGGACAAGAACGATGGCCTTTCCCCAGAGAAACAAAACTTACCAGGACAGGTTCCTGATGTCTGTTCGCAGGAGGCACTTGGCACTGTCAAACCAGCCACAGTTGCCTGTGGGGGCACCTTTCATGTGGCAGGCATCCTGATCCATGAGGAATTTCAGCAGGCAGCCGGCTACTCCGGACTACGGGCCCTGGAGAGGAACGATGGCCTATCCCCAGAGAAACAAAAGTCACCAGGCAAGGTTCCTGATGTCAGTTTGCAGGAGGCACTTGGCACTGTCAAACCAGACGCAGTTGCCTGTGGTGGTAGTATCGGTCTGGGAGGTATCCTGATCCGGGCGGAATTTCAGCAGGCAGCCGGGCACTCCAGGCCGCAAGGCCCTGGACATGAATCATGGTCTTTCCCCAGAGAAACGAAAGTCACCAGGCCAGGTTCCTGATGTCAGTTTGCAGGAGGCACATGGCACTGTCAAACCTGCCACAGTTGCCTGTGGGGGCACCTTGCAACTGGGAGGTATCCTCAACCGTGTGGAATTTCAGCATGCAGCCGGCCACTCTGGGCCGGCAGGCCCCGGACAAGGACGATGGCCTTTCCCCAGAGAAACAAAACTTACCAGGCCAGGTTCCTGATGTCAGTTTGCAGGAGGCACTTGGCACTCTCAAACCTGCCACAGTTGCCTATGGTTTTAGTTTCGCTCTGGGAGGTATCCTGATCCGTGCGGAATTTCAGCAGGCTGCTGGCCATTCCGGGCCAGCGGGACCCGGAAAAGAATGATGGCCTTTCCCCAGAGAAACAAAAGTCACCAGGCCAGGTTCCTGATGTCAGTTTGCAGGAGGCACTTGGCACTGTCAAACCAGCCACAGTTGCCTCTGGTGGTACCTTTCATCTGGGCGGCATCCTAATCCGTTCGGTATTTCAGCAGGCAGCCGGACACCCAGGGACACCCTGCCCTGGACACGAACGATGGCCTTTCCCCAGAGAAACAAAAGTCACCAGGCCAGGTTCCTGATGTCAGTTTGCAGGAGGCACTTGGCACTGTCAAACCAGCCACAGTTGCCTGTGGGGGCACCTTTCCATCTGGGAGTTTTTCTGATCCGTGCGGAATTTCAGCAGACCGTCGGCCATTCCGGGCCACCGGGCCCTGGAGAGGAACGATGGACTTTCCCCAGAGAAACAAAAGTCACCTGGCCAGGTTCCTGATGTCAGTTTGCAGGAGGCACTTGGCACTGTCAAACCAGCCACAGGTGCCTGTGGGGGCTCCTTTCATCTGGGAGTTATCCTGATCTGTGCGGAATTTCAGCAGGCAGTCGGCCACTCCGGGCCAGGGGGCACTGGACATCATCTATGGCCTTTCCCCAGAGAAACAAAAGTCACCAGGCCAGGTTCCTGATGTCAGTTTGCAGGAGGCACTTGGCACTGTCAAACCAGCCACAGTTGTCCGTGGGGGCACTTTCCATCTGGGAGGCATCCTGACCCATGCGGAATTTCAGCAGGCGGCCGGGCACACCAGGCTGCAAGGCCCTGGACAAGAACGATGGCCTTTCCCCAGAGAAACAAAACTTACCAGGCCAGGTTCCTGATGTCTGTTCGCAGGAGGCACTTGGCACTGTCAAACCAGCCACAGTTGCCTATGGTTTTAGTTTCGGTCTGGGATGTATCCTGATCCGTGCGGAATTTCAGCAGGCTGCAGGCCACTCCGGGCCAGCGGGCCCCGGAAAAGAATGATGGCCTTTCCCCAGAGAAACACAAGTCACCAGGCCAGGTTCCTGATGTCAGTTTGCAGGAGGCACATGGCACTGTCAAACCAGCCACAGTTGCCTGTGGGGGCACCTTGCAACTGGGAGGTATCCTCAACCGTGTGGAATTTCAGCATGCAGCCGGCCACTCTGGGCCGGCAGGCCCCGGACAAGGACGATGGCCTTTCCCCAGAGAAACAAAACTTACCAGGCCAGGTTCCTGATGTCAGTTTGCAGGAGGCACTTGGCACTGTCAAACCAGCCACAGTTGCCTCTGGTGGTACTTTTCATCTGGGCGGCATCCTAATCCGTTCGGTATTTCAGCAGGCAGCCGGACACCCAGGGACACCCGGCCCTGGACACGAACGATGGCCTTTCCCCAGAGAAACAAAAGTCACCAGGCCAGGTTCCTGATGTCAGTTTGCAGGAGGCACTTGGCACTGTCAAACCAGCCACAGTTGCCTGTGGGGGCACCTTTCCATCTGGGAGTTTTCCTGATCCGTGCGGAATTTCAGCATGCAGTCGGCCATTCCGGGCCACCGGGCCCTGGAGAGGAACGATGGCCTTTCCCCAGAGAAACAAAAGTCACCAGGCCAGGTTCCAGATGTCAGTTTGCAGTAGGCACTTGGCACTGTCAAACCAGCCACACGTGCCTGTATGGGCACCTTGCATCTGGGAGGTATCCTCATCTGTGCGGAATTTCAGCAGGCTGCCGGCCACTCCAGGCCACCGGACACTGGTCACGAACCATGGCCTTACCCCAGAGAAACAAAAGTCACCAGGCCAGGTTCCTGATGTCAGTTTGCAGGAGGCACTTGGCACTGTCAAACCAGCCACCGGTGCCTGTGGGGGCACTTTTCATCTGGGAGGCATCCTGATCCGTGCAGAATTTCAGCAGGCAGTCGGCCACTCCAGGACACCAGGCTCAGGATATAAACCATGGCCTTTCGCCAGAGAAACAAAAGTCACCAGGCCAGGTTCCTGATGTCAATTTCTAGGAGGTACTTGGCACTGTCAAACCAGCCACAGTTGCCTCTGGGGGCACCTTGCATCTTGGAGGTATCCTGATCCGTGCGGAATTTCAGCAGGCAGCCGGCCACTCCGGGCCAGCTGGCCCTGGAGAGGAACGATGGCCTTTTCCCAGAGAAACAAAAGTCACCAGGCCAGGTTCCTGATGTCAGTTGGCAGGAGGCACTTGGCACTGTCAAACCAGCCACAGGTGCCTGTGGGAGCACTTTTCATCTGGGAGGCATCCTGATCCATGCTGAATTTCAGCAGGCGGCCGGCCACTCTGGGCCACCAGGTCCTGGACATGAACCATGGCTTTTCCCCAGAGAAACAAAAGTCACCAGGCCAGGTTCCTGATGTCAGCTTGCAGGAGGCACTTGGCACGGTCAAACCAGCCACAGTTGCCTGTGGGGGCTCCTTTCATCTGGGAGTTATCCTGATCTGTGCGGAATTTCAGCAGGCAGTCGGCCACTCCGGGCCAGGGGGCACTGGACATCATCTATGGCCTTTCCCCAGAGAAACAAAAGTCACCAGGCCAGGTTCCTGATGTCAGTTTGCAGGAGGCACTTGGCACTGTCAAACCTGACTCAGTTTCCTCTGGGGGCACTTTCCATCTGGGAGGCATCCTGACCCATGCGGAATTTCAGCAGGCGGCCGGGCACTCCAGGCCGCAAGGCCCTGAACAAGAACGATGGCCTTTCCCCAGAGAAACAAAACTTACCAGGCCAGGTTCCTGATGTCTGTTCGCAGGAGGCACTTGGCACTGTCAAACCAGCCACAGTTGCCTATGGTTTTAGTTTCGGTCTGGGATGTATCCTGATCCGTGCGGAATTTCAGCAGGCTGCAGGCCACTCCGGGCCAGCGGGCCCCGGAAAAGAATGATGGCCTTTCCCCAGAGAAACAAAAGTCACCAGGCCAGGTTCCTGATGTCAGTTGGCAGGAGGCACTTGGCACTGTCAAACCAGCCACAGGTGCCTGTGGGGGCACCTTTCATCTGGGAGGCATCCTGATCCATGCGGAATTTCAGCAGGCGGCCGGCCACTCCGGGCCACCAGGCCCTGGACATGAACCACGGCTTTTCCCCAGAGAAACAAAAGTCACCTGGCCAGGTTCCTGATGTCAGTTTGCAGGAGGCACTTGGCACTGTCAATCCTGCCACAGTTGCCTGTAGTGGTACCTTTCATCTGGGCGGCATCCTAATCCGTTCGGAATTTCAGCAGGCAGCCGGACACCCAGGGACACCTGGCCCTGGACACGAACGATGGCCTTTCCCCAGAGAAACAAAAGTCACCAGGCCAGGTTCCTGATGTCAGTTGGCAGGAGGCACAAGGTATTGTCATACCAGCCACAGTTGCCTGTGGTGCTAGTATCGGTCTGGGAGGTATCCTGATCCGGGCGGAATTTCAGCAGGCAGCCGGGCACTCCAGGCCGCAAGGCCCTGGACATGAATCATGGTCTTTCCCAAGAGAAACGAAAGTCACCAGGCCAGGTTCCTGATGTCAGTTTGCAGGAGGCACTTGGCACTGTCAAACCTGCCACAGTTGCCTGTGGGGGCACCTTGCAACTGGGAGGTATCCTCAACCGTGTGGAATTTCAGCATGCAGCCGGCCACTCTGGGCCGGCAGGCCCCGGACAAGGACGATGGCCTTTCCCCAGAGAAACAAAACTTACCAGGCCAGGTTCCTGATGTCAGTTTGCAGGAGGCACTTGGCACTCTCAAAACTGCCACAGTTGCCTATGGTTTTAGTTTCGCTCTGGGAGGTATCCTGATCCGTGCGGAATTTCAGCAGGCTGCTGGCCATTCCGGGCCAGCGGGCCCCGGAAAAGAATGATGGCCTTTCCCCAGAGAAACAAAAGTCACCAGGCCAGGTTCCTGATGTCAGTTGGCAGGAGGCACTTGGCACTGTCAAACCAGCCACAGTTGCCTCTGGTGGTACCTTTCATCTGGGCGGCATCCTAATCCGTTCGGTATTTCAGCAGGCAGCCGGACACCCAGGGACACCCGGCCCTGGACACGAAGGATGGCCTTTCCCCAGAGAAACAAAAGTCACCAGGCCAGGTTCCTGATGTCAGTTGGCAGGAGGCACTTGGCACTGTCAAACCAGCCACAGTTGCCTGTGGGGGCGCCTTTCATCTGGGAGTTATCCTGATCCGTGCGGAATTTCAGCAGGTAGTCGGCCACTCCAGGCCACCGGGCACTGGGGACGAACCATGGCCTTACCCCAGAGAAACAAAAGTCACCAGGCCAGGTTCCTGATGTCAGTTTGCAGGAGGCACTTGGCACTGTCAAACCAGCCAAAGTTGCCTGTGGTGGTACCTTTCATCTGGGCGGTATCCTGATCCGTGCGGAATTTCAGCAGACAGTCGGCCATTCCGGGCCAGCGGGCCCTGGAGAGGAACGATGGCCTTTCCCCTGAGAAACAAAAGTCACCTGGCCAGGTTCCTGATGTCAGTTTGCAGGAGGCACTTGGCACTGTCAAACCAGCCACAGGTGCCTGTGGGGGCACTTTTCATCTGGGAGGCATCCTGATCCGTGCAGAATTTCATAAGGCAGTCGGCCACTCCAGGACACCAGGCTCAGGAGATGAACCATGGCCTTTCGCCAGAGAAACAAAAGTCACCAGGCCAGGTTCCTGATATCAATTTCTAGGAGGTACTTGGCACTGTCAAAAAAGCCACAGTTGCCTCTGGGGGCACCTTGCATCTGGGAGGTATCCTGATCCGTGCGGAATTTCAGCAGGCAGCCGGCCACTCCGGGCCAGCGGGCCCCGGAAAAGATTGATGGCCTTTCCCCATAGAAACAAAAGTCACCAGGCTAGGTTCCTGATGTCTGTTCGCAGGAGGCACTTGGCACTGTCAAACCAGCCACAGTTGCCTATGGTTTTAGTTTCGGTCTGGGATGTATCCTGATCCGTGCGGAATTTCAGCAGGCTGCAGGCCACTCCGGGCCAGCGGGCCCGGGAAAAGAATGATGGCCTTTCCAAAGAGAAACAAAAGTCACCAGGCCAGGTTCCTGATGTCAATTTGTAGGAGGTACTTGGCACTGTCAAACCAGCCACAGTTGCCTCTGGTGGTACCTTTCATCTGGGCGGCATCCTAATCCGTTCGGTATTTCAGCAGACAGCCGGACACCCAGGGACACCCGGCCCTGGACACGAACGATGGCCTTTCCCCAGAGAAACAAAAGTCACCAGGCCAGGTTCCTGATGTCAGTTTGCAGGAGGCACTTGGCACTGTCAAACCAGCCACAGTTGCCTGTGGGGGCACCTTTCCATCTGGGAGATTTTCTGATCCGTGCGGAATTTCAGCAGACAGTCGGCCATTCCGGGCCAGCGGGCCCTGGAGCGGAACGATGGCCTTTCCCCAGAGAAACAAAAGTCACCTGGCCAGGTTCCTGATGTCAGTTTGCAGGAGGCACTTGGCACTGTCAAACCAGCCACACGTGCCTGTATGGGCACCTTGCATCTGGGAGGTATCCTCATCTGTGCGGAATTTCAGCAAGCTGCCGGCCACTCCAGGCCACCGGGCACTGGGGATGAACCATGGCCTTACCCCAGAGAAACAAAAGTCACCAGGCCAGGTTCCTGATGTCAGTTTGCAGGAGGCACTTGGCACTGTCAAACCAGCCAAAGTTGCCTGTGGTGGTACCTTTCATCTGGGCGGTATCCTGATCCGTGCGGAATTTCAGCAGACAGTCGGCCACTCCGGGCCAGCGGGCCCTGGAGAGGAACGAAGGCCTTTCCCCTGAGAAACAAAAGTCACCTGGCCAGGTTCCTGATGTCAGTTTGCAGGAGGCACTTGGCACTGTCAAACCAGCCACAGGTGCCTGTGGGGGCACTTTTCATCTGGGAGGCATCCTGATCCGTGCAGAATTTCAGCAGGCAGTCGGCCACTCCAGGACACCAGGCTCAGGAGATGAACCATGGCCTTTCCCCAGAGAATCAAAAGTCACCAGGCCAGGTTCCTGATGTCAATTTCTAGGAGGTACTTGGCACTGTCAAAAAAGCCACAGTTGCCTCTGGGGGCACCTTGCATCTGGGAGGTATCCTGATCCGTGCGGAATTTCAGCAGGCAGCCGGCCACTCCGGGCCAGCGGGCCCCGGAAAAGAATGATGGCCTTTCCCCAGAGAAACAAAAGTCACCAGGCTAGGTTCCTGATGTCTGTTCGCAGGAGGCACTTGGCACTGTCAAACCAGCCACAGTTGCCTATGGTTTTAGTTTCGGTCTGGGATGTATCCTGATCCGTGCGGAATTTCAGCAGGCTGCAGGCCACTCCGGGCCAGCGGGCCCCGGAAAAGAATGATGGCCTTTCCCCAGAGAAACAAAAGTCACCAGGCCAGGTTCCTGATGTCAGTTGGCAGGAGGCACTTGGCACTGTCAAACCAGCCACAGTTGCCTGTGGGGGCACATTTCATCTGGGAGGCATCCTGATCCATGCTGAATTTCAGGAGGGAGCCAGACACTCTGGGCCACCAAGCCGTGGACATGAACCATGGCCTTTCCCCAGAGAAACAAAAGTTATCAGGCCAGGTTCCTGATGTCAGTTTGCAGGAGGCACTTGGCACTGTCAAACCAGCCAAAGTTGCCTGTGGTGGTACCTTTCATCTGGGCGGTATCCTGATCCGTGCGGAATTTCAGCAGGCAGCCGGCCAATCCGGGCCAACGGGCACTGGAAAAGAATGATGGCCTTTCCCCAGAGAAACAAAAGTCACCAGGCCAGGTTCCTGATGTCAATTTGTAGGAGGTACTTGGCACTGTCAAACCAGCCACAGTTGCCTGTGGTGGTACTTTCGTTCTGGGAGGAATCCTGATCCCTGAGGAATTTCAGCAGGCAGCCGGCCACTCCGGGCCACCAGGCTCTGGACACGTACAATGGCCTTTCCCCAGAGAAACAAAAGTCACCAGGCCAGGTTTCTGATGTCAGTTGGCAGGAGGCACTTGGCACTGTCAAACCAGCCGCAGTTGCCTCTGGGGGTACCTTTCATCTGGGCGGCATCCTGGTCCGTTCGGAATTTCAGCAGGCAGCCGGCCACTCCAGGACACCAGGCTCAGGATATGAACCATGGCCTTTCCCCAGAGAAACAAAAGTCACCAGGCCAGGTTCCAGATGTCAGTTGGCAGGAGGCACTTGGCACTGTCAAACAAGCCACAGGTGCCTGTGGGGGCATTTTTCATGTGGGAGGCATCCTGATCCATGCGGAATTTCAGCAGGCAGCCGGCCACTCCGGGCCACCAGGCCCTGGACAAGAATGATGGCCTTTCCCCAGAGAAACCAAAGTCACCAGGCCAGGTTCCTGATGTCAGTTTGCAGGAGGCACTTGGCACTGTCAAACCAGACGCAGTTGCCTGTGGGGGCAATTTTCATCTGGGAGGCATCCTGATCCATGCGGAATTTCAGCAGGCAGCCGGCCACTCCGAGCCCCCAGGCCCTGGACATGAACCATGGCCTTTCCCCTGAGAAACAAAAGTTACCAGGCCAGGTTCCTGATGTCAGTTTGCAGGAGGCACTTGGCACTGTCAAACCAGGCACAGGTGCCTATGGGGGCAACTTGCATCTGGGAGGTATCCTGACCCGCGCGGAATTTCAGCAGGCAGACGGCCACTCCGGGCCAACGGGCACTGGAGAAGAATGATGGCCTTTCCCCAGAGAAACAAAAGTCACCAGGCCAGGTTCCTGATGTCAGTTTGCAGGAGGCACTTGGCACTGTCAAACCAGCCACAGTTGCCTGTGGGGGCTCCTTTCATCTGGGAGGTATCCTGATCCCTTCGGAATTTCAGCAGGTGGCCGGCCACTACGGGCTACAGGCCCTGGACACGTACAATGGCCTTTCCCCAGAGAAACAAAAGTCACCTGGCCAGGTTCCTGATGTCTGTTGGCAGGAGGCACTTGGCACTGTCAAACCAGACACAGGTGCCTTTGGGTGCACTTTTCATCTGGGAGGCATCCTGATCCATGCGGAATTTCAGCAGGCGGCCGGCCACTCCGGGCCACCAGGCCCTGGACATGAACCACGGCTTTTCCCCAGAGAAACAGAAGTCACCAGTCCAGGTTCCTGATGTCAGTTTGCAGGAGGCACTTGGCACTGTCAAACCTGCCACAGTTGCCTGTGGTGGTACCTTTCATCTGGGCGGCATCCTAATCCGTTCGGAATTTCAGCTGGCAGCCGGACACCCAGGGACACCCGGCCCTGGACAAGAACGATGGCCTTTCCCCAGAGAAACAAAAGTCACCAGGCCAGGTTCCTGATGTCAGTTTGCAGGAGGTACTTGGCACTGTCAAACCAGCCACAGTTGCCTGTGGTGGTACTTTCGTTCTGGGAGGAATCCTGATCCCTGCGGAATTTCAGCAGGCAGCCGGCCACTCCGGGCCACCGGGCTCTGGTCACGTGCAATGGCCTTTCCCCAGAGAAACAAAAGTCACCAGGCCAGGTTTCTGATGTCAGTTTGCAGGAGGCACTTGGCACTGTCAAACCAGCCGCAGTTGCCTATGGTGGTACCTTTCATCTGGGCGGCATCCTGGTCCGTTCGGAATTTCAGCAGGCAGCCGTCCACTCCAGGACACCAGGCTCAGGATATGAACCATGGCCTTTCCCCAGAGAAACAAAAGTCACCAGGCCAGGTTCCAGATATCTGTTGGCAGGAGGCACTTGGCACTGTCAAACAAGCCACAGGTGCCTGTGGGGGCATTTTTCATGTGGGAGGCATCCTGATCCATGTGGAATTTCAGCAGGCAGCCGGCCACTCCGGGCCACCAGGCCCTGGACAAGAATGATGGCCTTTCCCCAGAGAAACAAAAGTCACCAGGCCACGTTGCTGATGTCAGTTTGCAGGAGGCACTTGGCATTGTCAAACCAGCCACAGTTGCCTGTGGGGGCACCTTGCATCTGGGAGGTATCCTGATCCCTGCGGAATTTCAGCAGGCAGCTGGCCACCCCAGGCCACTCTGGGCCCCGGACAAGAATGATGGCCTTTCCCCAGAGAAACAAAAGTCACCAGGCCAGGTTCCTGATGTCAGCTTGCAGGAGGCACTTGGCACTGTCAAACCAGCCACAGTTACCTGTGGGGGCACCTTTCATCTGGGAGGTGTCCTCAACCGTGAGGAATTTCAGCAGGCAGCCGGCCACTCCAGGCCGCGGGGCACTGGACACGAATGATGGCCTTATCCCAGAGAAACAAAAGTCACCAGGCCTGGTTCCTGATGTCAGTTTGCAGGAGGCACTTGGCACTGTCAAACCAGCCACAGTTGCCTGTGGGGGCACCTTTCATCTGGGAGGCATCCTGATCCATGCGGAATTTCAGCAGGCAGCCTGCCACTCGAGCCACCGGGCCCTGGAGAGGAACGATGGCCTTTCCCCAGAGAAACAGAACTCAGCAGGCCAGGTCGCTGATGTCTGTTTGCAGGAGGCACTTGGCACTGTCAAACCAGCCACATTTGCCTTGGGTGGTACTTTCGGTCTGGGAGGCATCCTGATCCATGCGGAATTTCAGCAGGCAGGCGGCCACTCCGGGCCACCGTACCCTGGAAAAGAATTATGGCCTTTCCACAGAGAAACAAAAGTCACCAGGCCAGGTTCCTGATGTCAGTTTGCAGGTGGCACTTGGCACTGTAAAGCCAGACGCAGTTGCCTGTTGGGGCATTTTTCATGTGGGAGGCATCCTGATCCATTTGGAATTTCAGCAGGCAGCCGGCCACTCCGAGCCCCCAGGCCCTGGACATGAACCATGGCCTTTCCCCAGAGAAACAAAAGTCACCAGGCCAGGTTCCTGATGTCAGTTTGCAGGAGGCACTTGGCACTGTCAAACCAGACGCAGTTTCCTCTGGGGGCATTTTTCATTTGGGAGGCAACCTGATCCATGTGGAATTACTGCAGCAGCCGGCCACTCCGGGCTACCAGACCCTGGACATGAACCATGGCCTTTCCCCAGAGAAACAAAAGTCACCAGGCCAGGTTCCTGATGTCAGTTTGCAGGAGGCACTTGGCAGTGTCAAACCAGCCACAGCTGCCTGTGGTGGCACCTTCCATCTCAGCGGCATCCTGATCCATGCAGAATTTCAGCAGGCAGCCGGCCACTGCGGGCCCCCAGGCCATGGACATGAACCATGGCCTTTCCCCAGAGAAACAAAAGTCACCAGGCCAGGTTCCTGATGTCAGTTTGCAGGAGGCACTTGGCACTGTCAAACCAGCCACAGTTGCCTGTGGTGGCACCTTCCATCTCAGCGGCAGCCTGATCCATGCAGAATTTCAGCAGGCAGCCGGCCACTGCGGGCCCCCAGTCCATGGACATGAACCATGGCCTTTCCCCAGAGAAACAAAAGTCACCAGGCCAGGTTCCTGATGTCAGTTTGCAGGAGGCACTTGGCACTGTCAAACCAGCCACATTTGCCTTGGGTGGTACTTTCGGTCAGAGAGGCATCCTGATCCATGCGGAATTTCAGCAGGCAGCCGGCCACTCCGGGCCACCAGGCCCTGGACATGAACCATGGCTTTTCCCCAGAGAAACTAAAGTCACCAGGCCAGGTTCCTGATGTCAGTTTGCAGGAGGCACTTGGCACTGTCAAACCAGCCACAGTTGCCTGTGGTGGTACTTTCGGTCTGGGAGGCATCCTGATCCTTTTGGAATTTCAGCAGGCAGCCGGCCACTCCGGGCCACCGTACCCCGGAAAAGAATCATGGCCTTTCCCCAGAGAAACAAAAGTCACCAGGCCAGGTTCCTGATGTCAGTTTGCAGGTGGCACTTGGCACTGTCAAACCAGCCGCAGTTGCCTCTGGTGGTACCTTTCACCTGGGCGGCTTCCTGGTCCGTGCAGAATTTCAGCAGGCAGCCGGCCACTCCAGGACACCAGGCTCAGGATATGAACCATGGCCTTTCCCCAGAGAAACAAAAGTCACCAGGCCAGGTTCCAGATGTCAGTTGGCAGGAGGCACTTGGCACTGTCAAACCAGCCACAGTTGCCTGTGGGGGCATTTTTCATGTGGGAGGCATCCTGATCCATGCGGAATTTCAGCAGTCAGTCGGCCACTCCGGGCTACCAGTCCCTGGAGAAGAATGATGGCCTTTCCCCAGAGAAACAAAAGTCACCAGGCCAGGTTCCTGATGTCAGTTTGCAGGGGGCACTTGGCACTGTCAAACCAGCCACAGTTGCCTTTGGGGGCACCTTGCATCTGGGAGGCATCCTGGTCCATGCGGAATTTCAGTAGGCTGCCGGCCACTCCGGGCCCCCAGGCCCTGGACATGAACCATGGCCGTTCCCCAGAGAAAGAAAAGTCACCAGGCCAGGTTGCTGATGTCAGTTTGCAGGAGGCACTTGGCACTGTCAAACCAGCCACAGTTGCCTGTGGGGGCACCTTTCATCTGGGAGGTATCCTCAACCGTGCGGAATTTCAGCAGGCAGCCGGCCACCCCAGGCCACTCTGGGCCCCGGACAAGAATGATGGCCTTTCCCCAGAGAAACAAAAGTCACCAGGCCAGGTTCCTGATGTCAGTTTGCAGGAGGCACTTGGCTCTGTCAAACCAGACGCAGTTACCTGTTGGGGCATTTTTCATGTGGGAGGCATCCTGATCCATGCGGAATTTCAGCAGGCAGCCGGCCACTCCGAGCCCCCAGGTCCTGGACATGAACCATGGCCTTTCCCCAGAGAAACAGAACTCAGCAGGCCAGGTCGCAGATGTCTGTTTGCAGGAGGCACTTGGCACTGTCAAACCAGCCACATTTGCCTTGGGTGGTACTTTCGGTCTGGGAGGCATCCTGATCCGTGCGGAATTTCAGCAGGCAGCCAGCCACTCCGGGCCACCGTACCCTGGAATAGAATGATGGCCTTTACACACAGAAACAAAAGTCACCAGGCCAGGTTCCTGATGTCAGTTGGCAGGAGGCACTTGGCTCTGTCAAACCAGACGCAGTTGCCTGTTGGGGCATTTTTCATGTGGGAGGCATCCTGATCCATGCGGAATTTCAGCAGGCAGCCGGCCACTCCGAGCCCCCAGGCCCTGGACATGAACCATGGCCTTTCCCCAGAGAAACAAAAGTCACCAGGCCAGGTTCCTGATGTCAGTTTGCAGGAGGCACTTGGCACTGTCAAACCAGCCACAGTTACCTGTGGGGACACCTTTCATCTGGGAGGTATCCTCAACCGTGAGGAATTTCAGCAGGCAGCCGGCCACTCCAGGCCGCGGGGCACTGGACACGAATGAGGGCCTTTACCCAGAGAAATAAAAGTCACCAGGCCAGGTTCCTGATGTCAGTTTGCAGGAGGCACTTGGCACTGTCAAACCAGCCACAGTTGCCTGTGGGGGCACCTTTCATCTGGGAGGCATCCTGATCCATGTGGAATTTCAGCAGGCAGCCTGCCACTCAAGCCACCGGGCCCTGGAGAGGAACGATGGCCTTTCCCCAGAGAAACAGAACTCAGCAGGCCAGGTCGCTCATGTCTGTTTGCAGGAGGCACTTGGCACTGTCAAACCAGCCACATTTGCCTTGGGTGGTATTTTCGGTCTGGGAGGCATCCTGATCCGTGCGGAATTTCAGCAGGCAGCCGGCCACTCCGGGCCACCGTACCCTGGAAAAGAATGATGGCCTTTACACACAGAAACAAAAGTCACCAGGCCAGGTTCCTGATGTCAGTTTGCAGGAGGCACTTGGCACTGTCAAACCAGCCACAGTTGCCTGTGGGGGCATTTTTCATCTGGGAGGCATCCTGATCCATGCGGAATTTCAGCAGGCAGCCGGGCACTCCGAGCCCCCAGGCCCTGGACATGAACCATGGCCTTTCCCCAGAGAAACAAAAGTCACCAGGCCAGGTTCCTGATGTCAGTTTGCAGGAGGCACTTGGCACTGTCAAACCTGACGCAGTTTCCTCTGGGGGCATTTTTCATCTGGGAGGCATCCTGTTCCATGTGGAATTTCAGCAGGCAGCCGGCCACTCCGGGCCACCAGGCCCTGGACATGAACCATGGCCTTTCCCCTGAGAAACAAAAGTCAGCAGGCCAGGTTCCTGATGTCAGTTTGCAGGAGGCACTTGGCACTGTCAAACCAGCCACATTTGCCTTGGGTGGTACTTTCGGTCTGGGAGGCATCCTGATCCATGCGGAATATCAGCAGGCAGCCGGCCACTCCGGGCCACCAGGCCGTGGACATGAACCATGGCTTTTCCCCAGAGAAACAAAAGTCACCAGGCCAGGTTCCTGATGTCAGTTTGCAGGAGGCACTTGGCAGTGTCAAACCAGCCACAGTTACCTGTGGGGGCACCTTTCATCTGGGAGGTGTCCTCAACCGTGAGGAACTTCAGCAGGCAGCCGGCCACTCCAGGCCGCGGGGCACTGGACACGAATGATGGCCTTTACCCAGAGAGATAAAAGTCACCAGGCCAGGTTCCTGATGTCAGTTTGCAGGAGGCACTTGGCACTGTCAAACCAGCCACAGTTGCCTGTGGGGACACCTTTCATCTGGGAGGCATCCTGATCCGTTTGGAATTTCAGCAGGCAGCCTGCCACTCGAGCCACCGGGCCCTGGAGAGGAACGATGGCCTTTCCCCAGAGAAACAGAACTCAGCAGGCCAGGTCGCTGATGTCTGTTTGCAGGAGGCACTTGTCACTGTCAAACCAGCCACATTTGCCTTGGGTGGTACTTTCGGTCTGGGAGGCATCCTGATCCGTGCGGAATTTCAGCAGGCAGCCGGCCACTCCGGGCCACCGTACCCTGGAAAAGAATGATGGCCTTTACACACAGAAACAAAAGTCACCAGGCCAGGTTCCTGATGTCAGTTTGCAGGAGTCACTTGGCACTGTCAAACCAGACGCAGTTGCCTGTGGGGGCATTTTTCATCTGGGAGGCATCCTGATCCATGCGGAATTTCAGCAGGCAGCCGGCCACTCCGAGCCCCCAGGCCCTAGACATGAAACATGGCCTTTCCCCAGAGAAACAAATGTCACCAGGCCAGGTTCCTGAGGTCAGTTTGCAGGAGGCACTTGGCACTGTCAAACCAGCCAAAGTTGCCTGTGGTGGTACCTTTCATCTGGGCGGTATCCTGATCCGTGCGGAATTTCAGCAGACAGTCGGCCATTCCGAGCCAGCGGGCCCTGGAGAGGAACGATGGCCTTTCCCCTGAGAAACAAAAGTCACCTGGCCAGGTTCCTGATGTCAGTTTGCAGGAGGCACTTGGCACTGTCAAACCAGCCACAGGTGCCTGTGGGGGCTCTTTTCATCTGGGAGGCATCCTGATCCGTGCAGAATTTCAGTAGTCAGTCGGCCACTCCAGGACACCAGGCTCAGGATATGAACCATGACCTTTCCCCAGAGAAACAAATGTCACCAGGCCAGGTTCCTGATGTCAGTTTGCAGGAGGCACTTGGCACTGTCAAACCAGCCACAGGTGCCTGAGGGGGCAGCTTGCATCTGGGAGCTATCCTGATCCGTGCGGAATTTCAGCAGGCAGTCGGCCACTCCGGGCCAGGGGGCACTGGACGTCATCTATGGCCTTTCCCCAGAGAAACAAAAGTCACCAGGCCAGGATCCTGATGTCAGTTTGCAGGAGGCACTTGGCACTGTCAAACCAGACGCAGTTGCCTGTGGGGGCATTTTTCATCTGGGAGGCATCCTGATCCATGCGGAATTTCAGCAGGCAGCCGGCCACTCCGAGCCCCCAGGCCCTGGACATGAACCATGGCCTTTCCCCAGAGAAACAAATGTCACCAGGCCAGGTTCCTGATGTCAGTTTGCAGGAGGCACTTGGCACTGTCAAACCTGATGCAGTTTCCTCTGGGGGCATTTTTCATCTGGGAGGCATCCTGTTCCATGTGGAATTTCAGCAGGCAGCCGGCCACTCCGGGCCACCAGGCCCTGGACATGAACCATGGCCTTTCCCCTGAGAAACAAAAGTCAGCAGGCCAGGTTCCTGATGTCAGTTTGCAGGAGGCACTTGGCACTGTCAAACCAGCCACAGTTGCCTTGGGTGGTACTTTCGGTCTGGGAGGCATCCTGATCCATGCGGAATTTCAGCAGGCAGCCGGCCACTCCGGGCCCCCAGGCCGTGGACATGAACCATGGCTTTTCCCCAGAGAAACAAAAGTCACCAGGCCAGGTTCCTGATGTCAGTTTGCAGGAGGCACTTGGCACTGTCAAACCAGCCACAGTTACCTGTGGGGGCACCTTTCATCTGGGAGGTGTCCTCAACCGTGAGGAATTTCAGCAGGCAGCCGGCCACTCCAGGCCGCGGGGCACTGGACACGAATGATGGCCTTTACCCAGAGAAACAAAAGTCACCAGGCTAGGTTCCTGATGTCAGTTTGCAGGAGGCACTTGGCACTGTCAAACCAGCCACAGTTGCCTGTGGGGGCACCTTTCATCTGGGAGGCATCCTGATCCGTTTGGAATTTCAGCAGGCAGCCGGCCACTCCGGGCCACCGGGCCCTGGAGAGGAACGATGGCCTTTCCCCAGAGAAACAGAACTCAGCAGGCCAGGTCGCTGATGTCTGTTTGCAGGAGGCACTTGGCACTGTCAAACCAGACACAGTTGCCTTGGGTGGTACTTTCGGTCTGGGAGGCATCCTGATCCGTGTGGAATTTCAGCAGGCAGCCGGCCACTCCGGGCCACCGTACCCTGGAAAAGAATGATGGCCTTTACACACAGAAACAAAAGTCACCAGGCCAGGTTCCTGATGTCAGTTTACAGGAGGCACTTGGCTCTGTCAAACCAGACGCAGTTGCCTGTGGGGGCATTTTTCATCTGGGAGGCATCCTGATCCATGCGGAATTTCAGCAGGCAGCCGGCCACTCCGAGCCCCCAGGCCCTAGACATGAAACATGGCCTTTCCCCAGAGAAACAAATGTCACCAGGCCAGGTTCCTGATGTCAGTTTGCAGGAGGCACTTGGCACTGTCAAACCTGACGCAGTTTCCTCTGGGGGCATTTTTCATCTGGGAGGCATCCTGATCCATGTGGAATTTCAGCAGGCAGCCGGCCACTCCGGGCTACCAGGCCCTGGACATGAACCATGGCCTTTCCCCTGAGAAACAAAAGTCAGCAGGCCAGGTTCCTGATGTCAGTTTGCAGGAGGCACTTGGCAGTGTCAAACCAGCCACAGTTGCCTGTGGTGGCACCTTCCATCTCGGCGGCATCCTGATCCATGCAGAATCTCAGCAGGCAGCCGGCCACTCCGGGCCCCCAGGCCATGGACATGAACCATGGACTTTCCCCAGAGAAACAAAAGTCACCAGGCCAGGTTCCTGATGTCAGTTTGCAGGAGGCACTTGGCACTGTCAAACCAGCCACAGTTACCTGTGGGGGCACCTTTCATCTGGGAGTTATCCTCAACCATGCGGAATTTCAGCAGGCAGCCGGCCACTCCAGGCCGCGGGGCACTGGAGAAGAATGATGGCCTTTCCCCAGAGAAACAAAAGTCACCAGGCCAGGTTCCTGATGTCAGTTTGCAGGAGGCACTTGGCACTGTCAAACCAGCCACAGTTGCCTGTGGGGGCACCTTGCATCTGGGAGTTATCCTGATCCGTGCGGAATTTCAGCAGACAGTCGGCCATTCCCGGCCGCCGGGCCCTGGAGAGGAACGATGGCCTTTCCCCAGAGAAACAAAAGTTACCTGGCCAGGTTCCTGATGTCAGTTTGCAGGAGGCACTTGGCACTGTCAAACCAGCCACACGTACCTGTATGGGCACCTTGCTTCTGGGAGGTATCCTCATCTGTGCGGAATTTCAGCAGGCAGCCGGCCACTCCAGGCCACCGGGCACTGGGCACGAACCATGGCCTTACCCCAGAGAAACAAAACTCACCAGGCCAGGTTCCTGAGGTCAGTTTGCAGGAGGCACTTGGCACTGTCAAACCAGCCAAAGTTGCCTGTGGTGGTACCTTTCATCTGGGCGGTATCCTGATCCGTGCGGAATTTCAGCAGACAGTCGGCCATTCCGGGCCAGCGGGCCCTGGAGAGGAACGATGGCCTTTCCCCTGAGAAACAAAAGTCACCTGGCCAGGTTCCTGATGTCAGTTTGCAGGAGGCACTTGGCACTGTCAAACCAGCCACAGGTGCCTGTGGGGGCTCTTTTCATCTGGGAGGCATCCTGATCCGTGCAGAATTTCAGTAGTCAGTCGGCCACTCCAGGACACCAGGTTCAGGATATGAACCATGACCTTTCGCCAGAGAAACAAAAGTCACCAGGCCAGGTTCCTGATGTCAGTTTGCAGGAGGTACTTGGCACTGTCAAACCAGCCACAGTTGCCTGTGGGGGCTCCTTTCATCTGGGAGTTATCCTGATCCGTGCGGAATTTCAGCAGGCAGTCGGCCACTCCGGGCCAGCGGGCCCTGGAGAGGAACGATGGCCTTTCCCCTGAGAAACAAAAGTCACCAGGCCAGGTTCCTGATGTCAGTTTGCAGGAGGCACTTGGCACTGTCAAACCAGCCACAGGTGCCTGTGGGAGCACTTTTCATGTGGGAGGCATCCTGATCCATGCGGAATTTCAGCAGGCGGCCGGCCACTCCGGACCACCAGGTCCTGGACATGAACCATGGCTTTTCCAAGGAGAAACAAAAGTCACCAGGCCAGGTTCCTGATGTCAGTTTGCAGGAGGCACTTGGCACTGTCAAACCTGCCACAGTTGCCTCTGGTGGTACCTTTCATCTGGGCGGCATCCTAATCCGTTCGGAATTTCAGCAGGCAGCCGGCCACTCCGGGACTACGGGTCCAGGATATGAACCATGACCTTTCCAAAGAGAAACAAAAGTCACCAGGCCAGGTTCCTGATGTCAGTTTGCAGGAGGCACTTGGCACTGTCAAACCAGCCACAGGTGCCTGTGGGGGCAGCTTGCATCTGGGAGCTATCCTGATCCGTGCGGAATTTCAGCAGGCAGTCGGCCACTCCGGGCCAGGGGGCACTGGACATCATCTATGGCCTTTCCCCAGAGAAACAAAAGTCACCAGGCCAGGATCCTGATGTCAGTTTGCAGGAGGCACTTGGCACTGTCAAACCAGCCACAGTTGTCTGTGGGGGCACCTTTCCATCTGGGAGGCATCCTGACCCATGCGGAATTTCAGCAGGCAGCCGGCCACTCCGAGCCCCCAGGCCCTGGACATGAACCATGGCCTTTCCCCAGAGAAACAAATGTCACCAGGCCAGGTTCCTGATGTCAGTTTGCAGGAGGCACTTGGCACTGTCAAACCTGACGCAGTTTCCTCTGGGGGCATTTTTCATCTGGGAGGCATCCTGATCCATGTGGAATTTCAGCAGGCAGCCGGCCACTCCGGGCTACCAGGCCCTGGACATGAACCATGGCCTTTCCCCTGAGAAACAAAAGTCAGCAGGCCAGGTTCCTGATGTCAGTTTGCAGGAGGCACTTGGCACTGTCAAACCAGCCACATTTGCCTTGGGTGGTACATTCGGTCTGGGAGGCATCCTGATCCGTGCGGAATTTCAGCAGGCAGCCGGCCACTCCGGTCCACCGGGACCCGGAAAAGAATGATGGCCTTTCCACAGAGAAACAAAAATCACCAGGCCAGGTTCCTGATGTCAGTTTGCAGGAGGCACTTGGCACTGTCAAACCAGCCGCAGTTGCCTCTGGGGGCATCTTGCATCTGGGAGGCATCCTGATTCATGCGGAATTTCAGCAGGCAGCCTGCCACTCCGGGCCACCAGGCCGTGGACATGAACCATGGCCTTTCCCCTGAGAAACAAAAGTCACCAGGCCAGGTTCCTGATGTCAGTTTGCAGGAGGCACTTGGCACTGTCAAACCAGACGCAGTTGCCTGTGGGGGCATTTTTCATCTGGGAGGCATCCTCAACCGTGTGGAATTTCAGAAGGCAGCCGGCCACTCCGGCCACTCTGGGGCCCGGACAAGAATGATGGCCTTTCCCCAGAGAAACAAAAGTCACCAGGCCAGGTTCCTGATGTCAGTTTGCAGGAGGCACTTGGCACTGTCAAACCAGCCACAGTCGCCTCTGGTGGTACTTTCGGTCTGGGAGGTATCCTGATCCATTTGGAATTTCAGCAGGCAGCCAGCCACTCCGGGCCACCAGGCCCTGGACAAGAACCATGGCCTTTCCCCAGAGAAACAAAAGTCACCAGGCCAGGTTCCTGATGTCAGTTTGCAGGAGGCACTTGGCACTGTCAAACCAGACGCAGTTGCCTCTGGGGGTATTTTTCATGTGGGAGGCATCCTGATCCATTTGGAATTTCAGCAGGCAGCCGGACACTCCGGGCCACCATGCCCGGGACATGAACCATGGCTTTTCCCCAGACAAACAAAAGTCACCAGGCCAGGTTCCTGATGTCAGTTTGCAGGAGGCACTTGGCACTGTCAAACCAGCCACAGTTGCTTGTGGGGGCATATTTCATCTGAGAGGCATCCTGATCCATGCGGAATTTCAGCAGGCAGCCGGCCACTCCGGGCCACCGTGCCCCGGACATGAACCATGGCCTTTCCCCAGAGAAACAAAAGTCACCAGGCTCGGTTCCTGATGTCAGTTTGCAGGAGGCACTTGGCACTGTCAAACCAACCGCAGTTGCCTGTGGTGGCACCTTCCATCTCGGCGGCATCCTGATCCATGCGGAATTTCAGCAGGCAGCCGGCCACTCCGGGCCACCAGGCCCTGGACATGAACCATGGCTTTTCCCCAGAGAAACAAAAGTCACCAGGCCAGGTTCCTGATGTCAGTTTGCAGGAGGCACTTGGCACTGTCAAACCAGCCACAGTTGCCTCTGGTGGTACTTTCGCTCTGGGAGGTATCCTGATCCATTAGGAATTTCAGCAGGCAGCCGGCCACTCCGGGCCACCAAGCCCTGGTCATGAACCATGGCCTTTCCCCTGAGAAACAAAAGTCACCAGGCCAGGTTCCTGATGTCTGTTTGCAGGAGGCACTTGGCACTGTCAAACCAGCCGCAGTTGCCTCTGGGGGCATTTTTCATGTGGGAGGCATCCTGATCCATGCGGAATTTCGGCAGGCAGCCGGCCATTCCGGTGCACCGCGCCCCGGAAAAGAATTATGGCCTTTTCCCAGAGAAACAAAAGTCACCAGGCCAGGTTCCTGATGTCAGTTGGCAGGAGGCACTTGGCACTGTCAAACCAGACGCAGTTGCCTGTCGGGGCTTTTTTCCTGTGGGAGGAATCCTGATCCATGCGGAATTTCAGCAGGCAGCCGGCCACTCCGAGCCCCCAGGCCCTGGACACGAACCGTGACCTTTCCCCAGAGAAACAAAAGTCACCAGGCCAGGTTGCTGATGTCAGTTTGCAGGAGGCACTTGGCACTGTCAAACCAGACGCAGTTGCCTCTGGGGGCACCTTGCATCTGGGAGGTATCCTCAACCGTGAGGAATTTCAGCAGGCAGCCTGCCACTCCGGGCCACCGGGACCCGGACAAGAATAATGGCCTTTCCCCAGAGAAACAAAAGTCACCAGGCCAGGTTCCTGATGTCAGTTTGCAGGTGGCTCTTGGCACTGTCAAACCAGCCACAGTTGCCTGTGGTGGCACCTTGCAACTGGGATGTATCCCGATCCGTGCGGAATTTCAGCAGGCAGCCGGCCACTCCGGCCACTCTGGGGCCCGGACAAGAATGATGGCCTTTCCCCAGAGAAACAAAAGTCACCAGGCCAGGTTCCTGATGTCAGTTTGCAGGAGGCACTTGGCACTGTCAAACCAACCGCAGTTGCCTGTGGTGGCACCTTCCATCTGGGCGGCATCCTGATCCATGCAGAATTTCAGCAGGCAGCCGGCCACTCCGGGCCACCAAGCCCTGGACATGAACCATGGCTTTTCCCCAGAGAAACAAAAGTCACCAGGCCAGGTTCCTGATGTCAGTTTGCAGGAGGCACTTTGCACTGTCAAACCAGACGCAGTTTCCTCTGGGGGCATTTTTCATCTGGGTGGCATCCTGATCCATGCGGAATTTCAGCAGGCAGCCGGCCACTCCGGGCCACCAGGCCGTGGACATGAACCATGGCCTTTCCCCAGAGAAACAAAAGTCACCAGGCCAGGTTCCTGATGTCAGTTTGCAGGAGGCACTTGGCACTGTCAAACCAGCCACAGTTGCCTGTGGGGGCACCTTGCATCTGGGAGGTATACTCAACCGTGCGGAATTTCAGCAGGCAGCCAGCCACCCCGGTCCACCAGACCCCGGACAAGTACAATGGTCATTCCAAAGAGAAACAAAAGTCACCAGGCCAGGTTCCTGATGTCAGTTTGCAGGAGGCACTTGGCACTGTCAAACCAGACGCAGTTGCCTCTGGGGGCATTTTTCATCTGGGAGGCATCCTGATCCATGCGGAATTTCAGCAGGCAGCCAGCCACTCCAGGCCACCAGGCCCTGGACATGAACCATGGCTTTTCCCCAGAGAAACAAAAGTCACCAGGCCAGGTGCCTGATGTCAGTTTGCAGGAGGCACTTGGCACTGTCAAACCAGCCACAGTTTCCTCTGGGGGCATTTTTCATCTGGGAGGCATCCTGATCCATGTGGAATTTCAGCAGGCAGCCTGCCATTCGAGCCACCGGGCCCTGGAGAGGAACGATGGCCTTTCCCCAGAGAAACAGAACTCAGCAGGCCAGGTTCCTGATGTCTGTTTGCAGGAGGCACTTGGCACTGTCAAACCAGCCACATTTGCCTTGGGTGGTACATTCGGTCTGGGAGGCATCCTGATCCGTGCGGAATTTCAGCAGGCAGCCGGCCACTCCGGTCCACCGGGACCCGGAAAAGAATGATGGCCTTTCCACAGAGAAACAAAAATCACCAGGCCAGGTTCCTGATGTCAGTTTGCAGGAGGCACTTGGCACTGTCAAACCAGCCGCAGTTGCCTCTGGGGGCATTTTTCGTCTGGGAGGCATCCTTATTCATGCGGAATTTCAGCAGGCAGCCTGCCACTCCGGGCCACCAGGCCGTGGACATGAACCATGGCTTTTCCCCAGAGAAACAGAAGTCACCAGGCCAGGTTCCTGATGTCAGTTTGCAGGAGGCACTTGGCACTGTCAAACCAGCCACAGTCGCCTCTGGTGGTACTTTCGGTCTGGGAGGTATCCTGATCCATTTGGAATTTCAGCAGTCAGCCAGCCACTCCGGGCCACCGTGCCCTGGACAACAACCATGGCCTTTCCCCAGAGAAACAAAAGTCACCAGGCCAGGTTGCTGATGTCAGTTTGCAGGAGGCACTTGGCACTGTCAAACCAGACGCAGTTGCCTCTGGGGGTATTTTTCATGTGGGAGGCATCCTGATCCATTTGGAATTTCAGCAGGCAGCCGGACACTCCGGGCCACCAGGCCCGGGACATGAACCATGGCTTTTCCCCAGACAAACAAAAGTCACCAGGCCAGGTTCCTGATGTCAGTTTGCAGGAGGCACTTGGCACTGTCAAACCAGACGCAGTTGCCTCTGGGGGCATTTTTCATCTGGGAGGCATCCTGATCCATGCGGAATTTCAGCAGGCAGCCGGCCACTCGGGGCCACCAGGCCGTGGACATGAACCATGGCCTTTCCCCAGAGAAACAAAAGTCACCAGGCCAGGTTCCTGATGTCAGTTTGCAGGAGGCACTTGGCACTGTCAAACCAACCGCAGTTGCCTGTAGGGGCACATTTCATCTCGGAGGCATCCTGATCCATGCGGAATTTCAGCAGGCAGCCGGCCAATCCTGGCCACAAGGCCCTGGACATGAACCATGGCCTTTCCCCAGAGAAACAAAAGTCACCAGGCCAGGTTCCTGATGTCAGTTTGCAGGAGGCACTTGGCACTGTCAAACCAGACGCAGTTTCCTCTGGGGACATTTTTCATCTGGGAGGCATCCTGATCCATGCGGAATTTCAGCAGGCAGCCGGCCACTCCGGGCCACCAAGCCCTGGACATGAACCATGGCTTTTCCCCAGAGAAACAAAAGTCACCAGGCCAGGTTCCTGATGTCAGTTTGCAGGAGGCACTTGGCACTGTCAAACCTGACGCAGTATCCTCTGGGGTCATTTTTCATCTGGGAGGCATCCTGATCCATGCGGAATTTCAGCAGGCAGCCGGCCACTCCGGGCCACCAGGCCCTGGACAAGAATGATGGCCTTTCCCCAGAGAAACAGAAGTCACCCGGCCAGGATCCTGATGTCAGTTTGCAGGAGGCACTTGGCACTGTCAAACCAGCCACAGTTGCTGTGGGGCCACCTTGCATCTGGGAGGTATCCTCAACCGTGCGGAATTTCAGCAGGCAGCCAGCCACTCCAGGCAACAGTGCCCCGGACAAGAATGATGGCCTGTCATCAGAGAAACAAAAGTCACCAGGCCAGGTTCCTGATGTCAGTTTGCAGGAGGCACTTGGCACTGTCAAACCAGACGCAGTTGCCTCTGGGGGCATTTTTCATCTGGGAGGCATTCTGATCCATGCGGAATTTCAGCAGGCAGCCGGCCACTCCGGGCCACCAGGCCCTGGACATGAGCCATGTCCATTCCCCAGAGAAACAAAAGTCACCAGGCCAGGTTCCTGATGTCAGTTTGCAGGAGGCACTTGGCACTGTCAAACCAGACGCAGTTTCCTCTGGGGGCATTTTTCATCTCGGAGGCATCCTGATCCATGCGGAATTTCAGCAGGCAGCCAGCCACCCCGGTCCACCAGACCCTGGACACGTACAATGGTCATTGCAAAGAGAAACAAAAATCACCAGGCCAGGTTCCTGATGTCAGTTTGCAGGAGGCACTTGGCACTGTCAAACCAGACGCAGTTGCCTCTGGGGGCATTTTTCATCTGGGAGGCATCCTGATCCATGCGGAATTTCAGCAGGCAGCTGGCCACTCCAGGCCACCAGGCCCTGGACATGAACCATGGCTTTTCCCCAGAGAAACAAAAGTCACCAGGCCAGGTGCCTGATGTCAGTTTGCAGGAGGCACTTGGCACTGTCAAACCAGCCACAGTTTCCTCTGGGGGCATTATTCATCTGGGAGGCATCCTGATCCATGTGGAATTTCAGCAGGCAGCCTGCCATTCCGGTGCACCGCGCCCCGGAAAAGAATTATGGCCTTTTCCCAGAGAAACAAAAGTCACCAGGCCAGGATCCTGATGTCAGTTTGCAGGAGGCACTTGGCACTGTCAAACCAGACGCAGTTGCCTTGGGTGGTACATTCGGTCAGGGAGGCATCCTGATCCGTGCGGAATTTCAGCAGGCAGCCGGCCACTCCGGGCCACCGGGACCCGGAAAAGAATGATGGCCTTTCCCCAGAGAAACAAAAATCACCAGGCCAGGTTCCTGATGTCAGTTTGCAGGAGGCACTTGGCACTGTCAAACCAGCCGCAGTTGCCTCTGGGGGCATTTTTCATCTGGGAGGCATCCTGATTCATGCGGAATTTCAGCAGGCAGCCTGCCACTCCGGGCCACCAGGCCGTGGACATGAACCATGGCCTTTCCCCAGAGAAACAAAAGTCACCAGGCCAGGTTCCTGATGTCAGTTTGCAGGAGGCACTTGGCACTGTCAAACCAGACGCAGTTGCCTGTGGGGGCACCTTGCATCTGGGAAGTATCCTCAACCGTGAGGAATTTCAGCAGGCAGCCTGCCACTCCGGGCCACCGGGACCCAGACAAGAATAATGGCCTTTCCCCAGAGAAACAAAAGTCACCAGGCCAGGTTCCTGATGTCAGTTTGCAGGTGGCTCTTGGCACTGTCAAACCAGCCACAGTTGCCTGTGGGAGCACCTTGCAACTGGGATGTATCCCGATCCGTGCGGAATTTCAGCAGGCAGCCGGCCACTCCTGGCCACCAGGCCCTGGACATGAACCATGGCTTTTCCCCAGAGAAACAAAAGTCACCAGGCCAGGTTCCTGATGTCAGTTTGCAGGAGGCACTTGGCACTGTCAAACCGGCCACAGTTGCCTGTAGGGGCACATTTCATCTCGGAGGCATCCTGATCCATGCGGAATTTCAGCAGGCAGCCGGCCAATCCTGGCCACAAGGCCCTGGACATGAACCATGGCCTTTACCCAGAGAAACAAAAGTCACCAGGCCAGGTTCCTGATGTCAGTTTGCAGGAGGCACTTGGCACTGTCAAACCAGCCACAGTTGTCTGTGGGGCCACGTTGCATCTGGGAGGTATCCTCAACCCTGCGGAATTTCAGCAGGCAGCCAGCCAATCCGGGCAACCGTGCCCCGGACAAGAATGATGGCCTGTCATCAGAGAAACAAAAGTCACCAGGCCAGGTTCCTGATGTCAGTTTGCAGGAGGCACTTGGCACTGTCAAACCAGACGCAGTTGCCTCTGGGGGCATTTTTCATGTGGGAGGCATCCTGATCCATGCGGAATTTCAGCAGGCAGCCGGCCACTCCAGGCCACCAGGCCCTGGACATGAACCATGGCTTTTCCCCAGAGAAACAAAAGTCAGCAGGCCAGGTGCCTGATGTCAGTTTGCAGGAGGCACTTGGCACTGTCAAACCAGCCACAGTTTCCTCTGGGGACATTATTCATCTGGGAGGCATCCTGATCCATGTGGAATTTCAGCAGGCAGCCTGCCATTCGAGCCACCGGGCCCTGGAGAGGAACGATGGCCTTTCCCCAGAGAAACAAAACTCAGCAGGCCAGGTCGCTGATGTCAGTTTGCAGGAGGCACTTGGCACTGTCAAACCAGCCACATTTGCCTTGGGTGGTACATTCGGTCTGGGAGGCATCCTGATCCGTGCGGAATTTCAGCAGGCAGCCGGCCACTCCGGGCCACCGGGACCCGGAAAAGAATGATGGCCTTTCCACAGAGAAACAAAAATCACCAGGCCAGGTTCCTGATGTCAGTTTGCAGGAGGCACTTGGCACTGTCAAACCAGCCGCAGTTGCCTCTGGGGGCATTTTTCATCTGGGAGGCATCCTGATTCATGCGGAATTTCAGCAGGCAGCCTGCCACTCCGGGCCACCAGGCCGTGGACATGAACCATGGCCTTTCCCCAGAGAAACAAAAGTCACCAGGCCAGGTTCCTGATGTCAGTTTGCAGGAGGCACTTGGCACTGTCAAACCAGACGCAGTTGCCTGTGGGGGCACCTTGCATCTGGGAAGTATCCTCATCCATGAGGAATTTCAGCAGGCAGCCTGCCACTCCGGGCCACCGGGACCCGGACAAGAATAATGGCCTTTCCCCAGAGAAACAGAACTCAGCAGGCCAGGTCGCTGATGTCAGTTTGCAGGAGGCACTTGGCACTGTCAAACCTGACGCAGTTTCCTCTGGGGTCATTTTTCATCTGGGAGGCATCCTCAAACGTGTGGAATTTCAGAAGGCAGCCGGCCACCCCGGCCACTCTGGGGCCCGGACAACAATGATGGCCTTTCCCCAGAGAAACAAAAGTCACCAGGCCAGGTTCCTGATGTCAGTTTGCAGGAGGCACTTGGCACTATCAAACCAGCCACAGTTGCCTCTGGTGGTATTTTCTGTCTGGGAGGTATCCTGATCCATGCGGAATTTCAGCAGGCAGCCAGCCACTCCCGGCCACCAAGCCCTGGACATGAACCATGGCCTTTTCCCAGAGAAACAAAAGTCACCAGGCCAGGTTGCTGATGTCAGTTTGCAGGAGGCACTTGGCACTGTCAAACCGGCCACAGTTGCCTGTAGGGGCACATTTCATCTCGGAGGCATCCTGATCCATGCGGAATTTCAGCAGGCAGCCGGCCAATCCTGGCCACAAGGCCCTGGACATGAACCATGGCCTTTACCCAGAGAAACAAAAGTCACCAGGCCAGGTTCCTGATGTCAGTTTGCAGGAGGCACTTGGCACTGTCAAACCAGCCACAGTTGTCTGTGGGGCCACCTTGCATCTGGGAGGTATCCTCAACCGTGCGGAATTTCAGCAGGCAGCCAGCCACTCCGGGCAACCGTGCCCCGGACAAGAATGATGGCCTGTCATCAGAGAAACAAAAGTCACCAGGCCAGGTTCCTGATGTCAGTTTGCAGGAGGCACTTGGCACTGTCAAACCTGACGCAGTTTCCTCTGGGGGCATTTTTCATCTGGGAGGCATCCTGATCCATGCGGAATTTCAGCAGGCAGCCTGCCACTCCGGGCCACCAGGCCCTGGACATGAGCCATGTCCATTCCCCTGAGTAACAAAAGTCACCAGGCCAGGTTCCTGATGTCAGTTTGCAGGAGGTACTTGGCACTGTCAAACCAGCCACAGTTGCTTGTGGGGGCATATTTCATCTGAGAGGCATCCTGATCCATGCGGAATTTCAGCAGGCAGCCGGCCACTCCGGGCCACCGTGCCCCGGACAAGAACCATGGCCTTTCCCCAGAGAAACAAAAGTCACCAGGCTCGGTTCCTGATGTCAGTTTGCAGGAGGCACTTGGCACTGTCAAACCAACCGCAGTTGCCTGTGGTGGCACCTTCCATCTCGGCGGCATCCTGATCCATGCAGAATTTCAGCAGGCAGCCGGCCACTCCGGGCCCCCAGGCCCTGGACATGAACCATGGCTTTTCCCCAGAGAAACAAAAGTCACCTGGCCAGGTTCCTGATGTCAGTTTGCAGGAGGCACTTGGCACTGTCAAACCAGACGCAGTTTCCTCTGGGGGCATTTTTCATCTGGGTGGCATCCTGATCCATGCGGAATTTCAGCAGGCAGCCGGCCACTCCGGGCCACCAGGCCCTGAACAAAAATGATGGCCTTTCCCCAGAGAAACAAAAGTCACCCGGCCAGGTTCCTGATGTCAGTTTGCAGGAGGCACTTGGCACTGTCAAACCAGCCACAGTTGCCTGTGGGGGCACCTTGCATCTGGGAGGTATCCTCAACCGTGCGGAATTTCAGCAGGCAGCCAGCCACCCCGGTCCACCAGACCCTGGACACGTACAATGGTCATTCCCCAGAGAAACAAAAGTCACCAGGCCAGGTTCCTGATGTCAGTTTGCAGGAGGCACTTGGCACTGTCAAACCAGACGCAGTTGCCTGTGGGGGCATTTTTCATCTGGGATGCATCCTGATCCATGCGGAATTTCAGCAGGCAGCCGACCACTCCGGGCCACAGGCCCTGGACATGAACCATGGCTTTTCCCCAGACAAACAAAAGTCACCAGGCCAGGTTCCTGATGTCAGTTTGCAGGAGGCACTTGGCACTGTCAAACCAGACGCAGTTGCCTCTGGGGGCATTTTTCATGTGGGAGGCATCCTGATCCATGCGGAATTTCAGCAGGCAGCTGGCCACTCCGGGCCACCAGGCCCTGGACAAAAATGATGGCCTTTCCCCAGAGAAACAAAAGTCACCAGGCCAGGTTCCGGAGGTCAGTTTGCAGGAGGCGCTTGGCACTGTCAAACCGGCCACAGTTGCCTGTGGGGGCACCTTGCATCTGGGAGGTATCCTCAACCGTGCGGAATTTCAGCAGGCAGCCAGCCACCCCCGTCCACCGTGCCCCGGACAAGAATGATGGCCAATCCCCAGAGAAACAAAAGTCACCAGGCCAGGTTCCTGATGTCAGTTTGCAGGAGGCACTTGGCACTGTCAAACCAGACGCAGTTGCCTCTGGGGACAACTTGCATCTAGGAGGTATCCTCATCCGTGCTGAATTTTAGCAGGCAGCCGGCCACTCCCGGCCACCGGGCACTGGACACAAACAATGGCCTTTTCCCAGAGAAACAAAAGTCACCAGGCCAGGTTCCTGATGTCAGTTTGCAGGAGGCACTTGGCACTGTCAAACCAGCCACAGTTGCCTCTGGGGGCATTTTTCATGTGGGAGGCATCCTGATCCATGCGGAATTTCAGCAGGCAGCCGGCCACTCCGGGCCACCAGGCCCTGGACATGAACCATGGCTTTTCCCCAGAGAAACAAATGTCACCAGGCCAGGTTGCTGATGTCAGTTTGCAGGAGGCACTTGGCACTGTCAAACCAACCGCAGTTGCCTGTAGGGGCACATTTCATCTGGGAGGCATCCTGATCCATGCGGAATTTCAGCAGGCAGCCGGCCAATCCTGGCCACAAGACCCTGGACATGAACCATGGCCTTTACCCAGAGAAACAAAAGTCACCAGGCCAGGTTCCTGATGTCAGTTTGCAGGAGGCACTTGGCACTGTCAAACCAGACGCAGTTGCCTCTGGGGGCATATTTCATCTGGGAGGCATCCTGATCCATGCGGAATTTCAGCAGGCGGCCGGCCACTCCGGGCCACCAAGCCCTGAACATGAACCATGGCTTTTCCCCAGAGAAACAAAAGTCACCAGGCCAGGTTCCTGATGTCAGTTTGCAGGAGGCACTTGGCACTGTCAAACCAGCCGCAGTTGCCTCTGGGGGCATTTTTCATCTGGGAGGCATCCTGATTCATGCGGAATTTCAGCAGGCAGCCTGCCACTCCGGGCCACCGGGACCCGGACAAGAATAATGGCCTTTCCACAGAGAAACAAAAGTCACCAGGCCAGGTTCCTGATGTCAGTTTGCAGGTGGCTCTTGGCACTGTCAAACCAGCCACAGTTGCCTGTGGTGGCACCTTGCAACTGGGATGTATCCCGATCCGTGCGGAATTTCAACAGGCAGCCGGCCACTCCTGGCCACAAGGGCCTGGACATGAACCATGGCCTTTCCCCAGAGAAACAAAAGTCACCAGGCCAGGTTCCTGATGTCAGTTTGCAGGAGGCACTTGGCACTGTCAAACCAGCCACAGTTGTCTGTGGGGCCACGTTGCATCTGGGAGGTATCCTCAACCCTGCGGAATTTCAGCAGGCAGCCAGCCAATCCGGGCAACCGTGCCCCGGACAAGAATGATGGCCGGTCATCAGAGAAACAAAAGTCACCAGGCCAGGTTCCTGATGTCAGTTTGCAGGAGGCACTTGGCACTGTCAAACCAGACGCAGTTGCCTCTGGGGGCATTTTTCATGTGGGAGGCATCCTGATCCATGCGGAATTTCAGCAGGCAGCCGGCCACTCCAGGCCACCAGGCCCTGGACATGAACCATGGCTTTTCCCCAGAGAAACAAAAGTCACCAGGCCAGGTGCCTGATGTCAGTTTGCAGGAGGCACTTGGCACTGTCAAACCAGCCACAGTTTCCTCTGGGGACATTATTCATCTGGGAGGCATCCTGATCCATGTGGAATTTCAGCAGGCAGCCTGCCATTCGAGCCACCGGGCCCTGGAGAGGAACGATGGCCTTTCCCCAGAGAAACAGAACTCAGCAGGCCAGGTCGCTGATGTCAGTTTGCAGGAGGCACTTGGCACTGTCAAACCAGCCACATTTGCCTTGGGTGGTACATTCGGTCTGGGAGGCATCCTGATCCGTGCGGAATTTCAGCAGGCAGCCGGCCACTCCGGGCCACCGGGACCCGGAAAAGAATGATGGCCTTTCCACAGAGAAACAAAAATCACCAGGCCAGGTTCCTGATGTCAGTTTGCAGGAGGCACTTGGCACTGTCAAACCAGCCGCAGTTGCCTCTGGGGGCATTTTTCATCTGGGAGGCATCCTGATTCATGCGGAATTTCAGCAGGCAGCCTGCCACTCCGGGCCACCAGGCCGTGGACATGAACCATGGCCTTTCCCCAGAGAAACAAAAGTCACCAGGCCAGGTTCCTGATGTCAGTTTGCAGGAGGCACTTGGCACTGTCAAACCAGACGCAGTTGCCTGTGGGGGCACCTTGCATCTGGGAAGTATCCTCATCCGTGAGGAATTTCAGCAGGCAGCCTGCCACTCCGGGCCACCGGGACCCGGACAAGAATAATGGCCTTTCCCCAGAGAAACAGAACTCAGCAGGCCAGGTCGCTGATGTCAGTTTGCAGGAGGCACTTGGCACTGTCAAACCTGACGCAGTTTCCTCTGGGGTCATTTTTCATCTGGGAGGCATCCTCAAACGTGTGGAATTTCAGAAGGCAGCCGGCCACCCCGGCCACTCTGGGGCCCGGACAACAATGATGGCCTTTCCCCAGAGAAACAAAAGTCACCAGGCCAGGTTCCTGATGTCAGTTTGCAGGAGGCACTTGGCACTATCAAACCAGCCACAGTTGCCTCTGGTGGTATTTTCTGTCTGGGAGGTATCCTGATCCATGCGGAATTTCAGCAGGCAGCCAGCCACTCCCGGCCACCAAGCCCTGGACATGAACCATGGCCTTTTCCCAGAGAAACAAAAGTCACCAGGCCAGGTTGCTGATGTCAGTTTGCAGGAGGCACTTGGCACTGTCAAACCGGCCACAGTTGCCTGTAGGGGCACATTTCATCTCGGAGGCATCCTGATCCATGCGGAATTTCAGCAGGCAGCCGGCCAATCCTGGCCACAAGGCCCTGGACATGAACCATGGCCTTTACCCAGAGAAACAAAAGTCACCAGGCCAGGTTCCTGATGTCAGTTTGCAGGAGGCACTTGGCACTGTCAAACCAGCCACAGTTGCTTGTGGGGGCACCTTGCATCTGGGAGGTATCCTCAACCGTGCGGAATTTCAGCAGGCAGCCAGCCACTCCGGGCAACCGTGCCCCGGACAAGAATGATGGCCTGTCATCAGAGAAACAAAAGTCACCAGGCCAGGTTCCTGATGTCAGTTTGCAGGAGGCACTTGGCACTGTCAAACCTGACGCAGTTTCCTCTGGGGGCATTTTTCATCTGGGAGGCATCCTGATCCATGCGGAATTTCAGCAGGCAGCCTGCCACTCCGGGCCACCAGGCCCTGGACATGAGCCATGTCCATTCCCCTGAGTAACAAAAGTCACCAGGCCAGGTTCCTGATGTCAGTTTGCAGGAGGTACTTGGCACTGTCAAACCAGCCACAGTTGCTTGTGGGGGCATATTTCATCTGAGAGGCATCCTGATCCATGCGGAATTTCAGCAGGCAGCCGGCCACTCCGGGCCACCGTGCCCCGGACAAGAACCATGGCCTTTCCCCAGAGAAACAAAAGTCACCAGGCTCGGTTCCTGATGTCAGTTTGCAGGAGGCACTTGGCACTGTCAAAGCAACCGCAGTTGCCTGTGGTGGCACTTTCCATCTCGGCGGCATCCTGATCCATGCAGAATTTCAGCAGGCAGCCGGCCACTCCGGGCCACCAGGCCCTGAACAAAAATGATGGCCTTTCCCCAGAGAAACAAAAGTCACCTGGCCAGGTTCCTGATGTCAGTTTGCAGGAGGCACTTGGCACTGTCAAACCAGACGCAGTTTCCTCTGGGGGCATTTTTCATCTGGGTGGCATCCTGATCCATGCGGAATTTCAGCAGGCAGCCGGCCACTCCGGGCCACCAGGCCCTGAACAAAAATGATGGCCTTTCCCCAGAGAAACAAAAGTCACCCGGCCAGGTTCCTGATGTCAGTTTGCAGGAGGCACTTGGCACTGTCAAACCAGCCACAGTTGCCTGTGGGGGCACCTTGCATCTGGGAGGTATCCTCAACCGTGCGGAATTTCAGCAGGCAGCCAGCCACCCCGGTCCACCAGACCCTGGACACGTACAATGGTCATTCCAAAGAGAAACAAAAGTCACCAGGCCAGGTTCCTGATGTCAGTTTGCAGGAGGCACTTGGCACTGTCAAACCAGCCGCAGTTGCCTGTGGGGGCATTTTTCATCTGGGATGCATCCTGATCCATGCGGAATTTCAGCAGGCAGCCGACCACTCCGGGCCACAGGCCCTGGACATGAACCATGGCTTTTCCCCAGACAAACAAAAGTCACCAGGCCAGGTTCCTGATGTCAGTTTGCAGGAGGCACTTGGCACTGTCAAACCAGACGCAGTTGCCTCTGGGGGCATTTTTCATGTGGGAGGCATCCTGATCCATGCGGAATTTCAGCAGGCAGCTGGCCACTCCGGGCCACCAGGCCCTGGACAAAAATGATGGCCTTTCCCCAGAGAAACAAAAGTCACCAGGCCAGGTTCCGGAGGTCAGTTTGCAGGAGGCGCTTGGCACTGTCAAACCGGCCACAGTTGCCTGTGGGGGCACCTTGCATCTGGGAGGTATCCTCAACCGTGCGGAATTTCAGCAGGCAGCCAGCCACCCCCGTCCACCGTGCCCCGGACAAGAATGATGGCCAATCCCCAGAGAAACAAAAGTCACCAGGCCAGGTTCCTGATGTCAGTTTGCAGGAGGCACTTGGCACTGTCAAACCAGCCACAGTTGCCTCTGGGGACAACTTGCATCTAGGAGGTATCCTCATCCGTGCTGAATTTTAGCAGGCAGCCGGCCACTCCCGGCCACCGGGCACTGGACACAAACAATGGCCTTTTCCCAGAGAAACAAAAGTCACCAGGCCAGGTTCCTGATGTCAGTTTGCAGGAGGCACTTGGCACTGTCAAACCAGCCACAGTTGCCTCTGGGGGCATTTTTCATGTGGGAGGCATCCTGATCCATGCGGAATTTCAGCAGGCAGCCGGCCACTCCGGGCCACCAGGCCCTGGACATGAACCATGGCTTTTCCCCAGAGAAACAAATGTCACCAGGCCAGGTTGCTGATGTCAGTTTGCAGGAGGCACTTGGCACTGTCAAACCAACCGCAGTTGCCTGTAGGGGCACATTTCATCTGGGAGGCATCCTGATCCATGCGGAATTTCAGCAGGCAGCCGGCCAATCCTGGCCACAAGACCCTGGACATGAACCATGGCCTTTACCCAGAGAAACAAAAGTCACCAGGCCAGGTTCCTGATGTCAGTTTGCAGGAGGCACTTGGCACTGTCAAACCAGACGCAGTTGCCTCTGGGGGCATATTTCATCTGGGAGGCATCCTGATCCATGCGGAATTTCAGCAGGCGGCCGGCCACTCCGGGCCACCAAGCCCTGAACATGAACCATGGCTTTTCCCCAGAGAAACAAAAGTCACCAGGCCAGGTTCCTGATGTCAGTTTGCAGGAGGCACTTGGCACTGTCAAACCAGCCGCAGTTGCCTCTGGGGGCATTTTTCATCTGGGAGGCATCCTGATTCATGCGGAATTTCAGCAGGCAGCCTGCCACTCCGGGCCACCGGGACCCGGACAAGAATAATGGCCTTTCCCCAGAGAAACAAAAGTCACCAGGCCAGGTTCCTGATGTCAGTTTGCAGGTGGCTCTTGGCACTGTCAAACCAGCCACAGTTGCCTGTGGTGGCACCTTGCAACTGGGATGTATCCCGATCCGTGCGGAATTTCAACAGGCAGCCGGCCACTCCTGGCCACAAGGGCCTGGACATGAACCATGGCCTTTCCCCAGAGAAACAAAAGTCACCAGGCCAGGTTCCTGATGTCAGTTTGCAGGAGGCACTTGGCACTGTCAAACCTGATGCAGTTTCCTCTGGGGTCATTTTTCATCTGGGAGGCATCCTCAAACGTGTGGAATTTCAGCAGGCAGCCGGCCACCCCGGCCACTCTGGGGCCCGGACAACAATGATGGCCTTTCCCCAGAGAAACAAAAGTCACCAGGCCAGGTTCCTGATGTCAGTTTGCAGGAGGCACTTGGCACTGTCAAACCAGCCACAGTTGCCTCTGGTGGTACTTTCTGTCTTGGAGGTATCCTGATCCATGCGGAATTTCAGCAGGCAGCCAGCCACTCCCGGCCACCAAGCCCTGGACATGAACCATGGCCTTTTCCCAGAGAAACAAAAGTCACCAGGCCAGGTTCCTGATGTCAGTTTGCAGGAGGCACTTGGCACTGTCAAACCAGCCACAGTTGCCTGTGGGGGCACATTTCATCTCGGAGGCATCCTGATCCATGCGGAATTTCAGCAGGCAGCCGGCCACTCCTGGCCACCAGGCCCTGGACATGAACCATGGCCTTTACCCAGAGAAACAAAAGTCACCAGGCCAGGTTCCTGATGTCAGTTTGCAGGAGGCACTTGGCACTGTCAAACCAGCCACAGTTGTCTGTGGGGCCACCTTGCATCTGGGAGGTATCCTCAACCGTGCGGAATTTCAGCAGGCAGCCAGCCACTCCGGGCAACCGTGCCCCGGACAAGAATGATGGCCTTTCCCCAGAGAAACAAAAGTCACCAGGCCAGGTTCCTGATGTCAGTTTGCAGGAGGCACTTGGCACTGTCAAACCAGACGCAGTTTCCTCTGGGGGCATTTTTCATCTGGGAGGCATCCTGATCCATGCGGAATTTCAGCAGGCAGCCTGCCACTCCGGGCCACCAGGCCCTGGACATGAGCCATGTCCATTCCCCTGAGTAACAAAAGTCACCAGGCCAGGTTCCTGATGTCAGTTTGCAGGAGGCACTTGGCACTGTCAAACCAGCCACAGTTGCCTGTGGGGGCACCTTGCATCTGGGAGGTATCCCCAACCGTGCGGAATTTCAGCAGGCAGCCAGCCACCCCGGTCCACCAGACCCTGGACACGTACAATGGTCATTCCAAAGAGAAACAAAAGTCACCAGGCCAGGTTCCTGATGTCAGTTTGCAGGAGGCACTTGGCACTGTCAAACCAGACGCAGTTGCCTGTGGGGGCATTTTTCATCTGGGAGGCATCCTGATCCATGCGGAATTTCAGCAGGCAGCCGGCCACTCCGGGCCACAGGCCCTGGACATGAACCCTGGCTTTTCCCCAGACAAACAAAAGTCACCAGGCCAGGTTCCTGATGTCAGTTTGCAGGAGGCACTTGGCACTGTCAAACCAGACGCAGTTGCCTCTGGGGGCATTTTTCATGTGGGAGGCATCCTGATCCATGCGGAATTTTAGCAGGCAGCTTGCCACTCCGGGCCACCAGGCCCTGGACAAAAATGATGGCCTTTCCCCAGAGAAACAAAAGTCACCAGGCCAGGTTCCGGATGTCAGTTTGCAGGAGGCACTTGGCACTGTCAAACCGGCCAGAGTTGCCTGTGGGGGCACCTTGCATCTGGGAGGTATCCTCAACCGTGCGGAATTTCAGCAGGCAGCCAGCCACCCCCGTCCACCGTGCCCCGGACAAGAATGATGGCCAATCCCCAGAGAAACAAAAGTCACCAGGCCAGGTTCCTGATGTCAGTTTGCAGGAGGCACTTGGCACTGTCAAACCAGCCACAGTTGCCTTGTTTGGTACTTTCGGTCTGGGAGGTATCCTGATCCTTGAGGAATTTCAGCAGGCAGCCGGCCACTCCGGGCCACCAGGCCCCGGACAAGAATGATGGCCTTTCCCCAGAGAAACAAAACTCACCAGGCCAGGTTCCTGATGCCAGTTTGCAGGAGGCACTTGGCACTGTCAAACCAGCCACAGTGTCCTCTGGAGGCATTTTTCATCTGGGAGGCATCCTGATCCATGCGGAATTTCAGCAGGCAGCCGGCCACTCCAGGCCACAAGGCCCTGGACACGTACAATGGCCTTTCCCCAGAGAAACAAAAGTCACCAGGCCAGGTTCCTGATGTCAGTTTGCAGGAGGCACTTGGCACTGTCAAACCAGACGCAGTTGCCTCTGGGGGCATTTTTCATCTGGGAGGCATCCTGATCCATGCGGAATTTCAGCAGGCAGCCGGCCACTCCGGGCCACCAGGCCCTGGACATGAACCATGGCTTTTCCCCAGAGAAACAAAAGTCACCAGGCCAGGTTCCTGATGTCAGTTTGCAGGAGGCACTTGGCACTGTCAAACCAGCCACAGTTGCCTCTGGGGACAACTTGCATCTAGGAGGTATCCTCATCCGTGCTGAATTTCAGCAGGCAGCCGGCCACTCCCGGCCACCGGGCACTGGACACAAACAATGGCCTTTTCCCAGAGAAACAAAAGTCACCAGGCCAGGTTCCTGATGTCAGTTTGCAGGAGGCACTTGGCACTGTCAAACCAGCCACAGTTGCCTCTGGGGGCATTTTTCATGTGGGAGGCATCCTGATCCATGCGGAATTTCAGCAGGCAGCCGGCCACTCCGGGCCACCAGGCCCTGGACATGAACCATGGCTTTTCCCCAGAGAAACAAATGTCACCAGGCCAGGTTGCTGATGTCAGTTTGCAGGAGGCACTTGGCACTGTCAAACCAACCGCAGTTGCCTGTAGGGGCACATTTCATCTGGGAGGCATCCTGATCCATGCGGAATTTCAGCAGGCAGCCGGCCAATCCTGGCCACAAGACCCTGGACATGAACCATGGCCTTTACCCAGAGAAACAAAAGTCACCAGGCCAGGTTCCTGATGTCAGTTTGCAGGAGGCACTTGGCACTGTCAAACCAGACGCAGTTGCCTCTGGGGGCATATTTCATCTGGGAGGCATCCTGATCCATGCGGAATTTCAGCAGGCGGCCGGCCACTCCGGGCCACCAAGCCCTGAACATGAACCATGGCTTTTCCCCAGAGAAACAAAAGTCACCAGGCCAGGTTCCTGATGTCAGTTTGCAGGAGGCACTTGGCACTGTCAAACCAGCCGCAGTTGCCTCTGGGGGCATTTTTCATCTGGGAGGCATCCTGATTCATGCGGAATTTCAGCAGGCAGCCTGCCACTCCGGGCCACCGGGACCCGGACAAGAATAATGGCCTTTCCCCAGAGAAACAAAAGTCACCAGGCCAGGTTCCTGATGTCAGTTTGCAGGTGGCTCTTGGCACTGTCAAACCAGCCACAGTTGCCTGTGGTGGCACCTTGCAACTGGGATGTATCCCGATCCGTGCGGAATTTCAACAGGCAGCCGGCCACTCCTGGCCACAAGGGCCTGGACATGAACCATGGCCTTTCCCCAGAGAAACAAAAGTCACCAGGCCAGGTTCCTGATGTCAGTTTGTAGGAGGCACTTGGCACTGTCAAACCTGATGCAGTTTCCTCTGGGGTCATTTTTCATCTGGGAGGCATCCTCAAACGTGTGGAATTTCAGCAGGCAGCCGGCCACCCCGGCCACTCTGGGGCCCGGACAACAATGATGGCCTTTCCCCAGAGAAACAAAAGTCACCAGGCCAGGTTCCTGATGTCAGTTTGCAGGAGGCACTTGGCACTGTCAAACCAGCCACAGTTGCCTCTGGTGGTACTTTCTGTCTTGGAGGTATCCTGATCCATGCGGAATTTCAGCAGGCAGCCAGCCACTCCCGGCCACCAGGCCCTGGACATGAACCATGGCCTTTTCCCAGAGAAACAAAAGTCACCAGGCCAGGTTCCTGATGTCAGTTTGCAGGAGGCACTTGGCACTGTCAAACCAGCCACAGTTTCCTCTGGGGACATTATTCATCTGGGAGGCATCCTGATCCATGTGGAATTTCAGCAGGCAGCCTGCCATTCGAGCCACCGGGCCCTGGAGAGGAACGATGGCCTTTCCCCAGAGAAACAGAACTCAGCAGGCCAGGTCGCTGATGTCAGTTTGCAGGAGGCACTTGGCACTGTCAAACCAGCCACATTTGCCTTGGGTGGTACATTCGGTCTGGGAGGCATCCTGATCCGTGCGGAATTTCAGCAGGCAGCCGGCCACTCCGGGCCACCGGGACCCGGAAAAGAATGATGGCCTTTCCACAGAGAAACAAAAATCACCAGGCCAGGTTCCTGATGTCAGTTTGCAGGAGGCACTTGGCACTGTCAAACCAGCCGCAGTTGCCTCTGGGGGCATTTTTCATCTGGGAGGCATCCTGATTCATGCGGAATTTCAGCAGGCAGCCTGCCACTCCGGGCCACCAGGCCGTGGACATGAACCATGGCCTTTCCCCAGAGAAACAAAAGTCACCAGGCCAGGTTCCTGATGTCAGTTTGCAGGAGGCACTTGGCACTGTCAAACCAGACGCAGTTGCCTGTGGGGGCACCTTGCATCTGGGAAGTATCCTCATCCGTGAGGAATTTCAGCAGGCAGCCTGCCACTCCGGGCCACCGGGACCCGGACAAGAATAATGGCCTTTCCCCAGAGAAACAGAACTCAGCAGGCCAGGTCGCTGATGTCAGTTTGCAGGAGGCACTTGGCACTGTCAAACCTGACGCAGTTTCCTCTGGGGTCATTTTTCATCTGGGAGGCATCCTCAAACGTGTGGAATTTCAGAAGGCAGCCGGCCACCCCGGCCACTCTGGGGCCCGGACAACAATGATGGCCTTTCCCCAGAGAAACAAAAGTCACCAGGCCAGGTTCCTGATGTCAGTTTGCAGGAGGCACTTGGCACTATCAAACCAGCCACAGTTGCCTCTGGTGGTATTTTCTGTCTGGGAGGTATCCTGATCCATGCGGAATTTCAGCAGGCAGCCAGCCACTCCCGGCCACCAAGCCCTGGACATGAACCATGGCCTTTTCCCAGAGAAACAAAAGTCACCAGGCCAGGTTGCTGATGTCAGTTTGCAGGAGGCACTTGGCACTGTCAAACCGGCCACAGTTGCCTGTAGGGGCACATTTCATCTCGGAGGCATCCTGATCCATGCGGAATTTCAGCAGGCAGCCGGCCAATCCTGGCCACAAGGCCCTGGACATGAACCATGGCCTTTACCCAGAGAAACAAAAGTCACCAGGCCAGGTTCCTGATGTCAGTTTGCAGGAGGCACTTGGCACTGTCAAACCAGCCACAGTTGCTTGTGGGGGCACCTTGCATCTGGGAGGTATCCTCAACCGTGCGGAATTTCAGCAGGCAGCCAGCCACTCCGGGCAACCGTGCCCCGGACAAGAATGATGGCCTGTCATCAGAGAAACAAAAGTCACCAGGCCAGGTTCCTGATGTCAGTTTGCAGGAGGCACTTGGCACTGTCAAACCTGACGCAGTTTCCTCTGGGGGCATTTTTCATCTGGGAGGCATCCTGATCCATGCGGAATTTCAGCAGGCAGCCTGCCACTCCGGGCCACCAGGCCCTGGACATGAGCCATGTCCATTCCCCTGAGTAACAAAAGTCACCAGGCCAGGTTCCTGATGTCAGTTTGCAGGAGGTACTTGGCACTGTCAAACCAGCCACAGTTGCTTGTGGGGGCATATTTCATCTGAGAGGCATCCTGATCCATGCGGAATTTCAGCAGGCAGCCGGCCACTCCGGGCCACCGTGCCCCGGACAAGAACCATGGCCTTTCCCCAGAGAAACAAAAGTCACCAGGCTCGGTTCCTGATGTCAGTTTGCAGGAGGCACTTGGCACTGTCAAAGCAACCGCAGTTGCCTGTGGTGGCACTTTCCATCTCGGCGGCATCCTGATCCATGCAGAATTTCAGCAGGCAGCCGGCCACTCCGGGCCACCAGGCCCTGAACAAAAATGATGGCCTTTCCCCAGAGAAACAAAAGTCACCTGGCCAGGTTCCTGATGTCAGTTTGCAGGAGGCACTTGGCACTGTCAAACCAGACGCAGTTTCCTCTGGGGGCATTTTTCATCTGGGTGGCATCCTGATCCATGCGGAATTTCAGCAGGCAGCCGGCCACTCCGGGCCACCAGGCCCTGAACAAAAATGATGGCCTTTCCCCAGAGAAACAAAAGTCACCCGGCCAGGTTCCTGATGTCAGTTTGCAGGAGGCACTTGGCACTGTCAAACCAGCCACAGTTGCCTGTGGGGGCACCTTGCATCTGGGAGGTATCCTCAACCGTGCGGAATTTCAGCAGGCAGCCAGCCACCCCGGTCCACCAGACCCTGGACACGTACAATGGTCATTCCAAAGAGAAACAAAAGTCACCAGGCCAGGTTCCTGATGTCAGTTTGCAGGAGGCACTTGGCACTGTCAAACCAGCCGCAGTTGCCTGTGGGGGCATTTTTCATCTGGGATGCATCCTGATCCATGCGGAATTTCAGCAGGCAGCCGACCACTCCGGGCCACAGGCCCTGGACATGAACCATGGCTTTTCCCCAGACAAACAAAAGTCACCAGGCCAGGTTCCTGATGTCAGTTTGCAGGAGGCACTTGGCACTGTCAAACCAGACGCAGTTGCCTCTGGGGGCATTTTTCATCTGGGAGGCATCCTGATCCATGCGGAATTTCAGCAGGCAGCTGGCCACTCCGGGCCACCAGGCCCTGGACAAAAATGATGGCCTTTCCCCAGAGAAACAAAAGTCACCAGGCCAGGTTCCGGAGGTCAGTTTGCAGGAGGCGCTTGGCACTGTCAAACCGGCCACAGTTGCCTGTGGGGGCACCTTGCATCTGGGAGGTATCCTCAACCGTGCGGAATTTCAGCAGGCAGCCAGCCACCCCCGTCCACCGTGCCCCGGACAAGAATGATGGCCAATCCCCAGAGAAACAAAAGTCACCAGGCCAGGTTCCTGATGTCAGTTTGCAGGAGGCACTTGGCACTGTCAAACCAGCCACAGTTGCCTCTGGGGACAACTTGCATCTAGGAGTTATCCTCATCCGTGCTGAATTTTAGCAGGCAGCCGGCCACTCCCGGCCACCGGGCACTGGACACAAACAATGGCCTTTTCCCAGAGAAACAAAAGTCACCAGGCCAGGTTCCTGATGTCAGTTTGCAGGAGGCACTTGGCACTGTCAAACCAGCCGCAGTTGCCTGTGGGGGCATTTTTCATCTGGGATGCATCCTGATCCATGCGGAATTTCAGCAGGCAGCCGACCACTCCGGGCCACAGGCCCTGGACATGAACCATGGCTTTTCCCCAGACAAACAAAAGTCACCAGGCCAGGTTCCTGATGTCAGTTTGCAGGAGGCACTTGGCACTGTCAAACCAGACGCAGTTGCCTCTGGGGGCATTTTTCATGTGGGAGGCATCCTGATCCATGCGGAATTTCAGCAGGCAGCTGGCCACTCCGGGCCACCAGGCCCTGGACAAAAATGATGGCCTTTCCCCAGAGAAACAAAAGTCACCAGGCCAGGTTCCGGAGGTCAGTTTGCAGGAGGCGCTTGGCACTGTCAAACCGGCCACAGTTGCCTGTGGGGGCACCTTGCATCTGGGAGGTATCCTCAACCGTGCGGAATTTCAGCAGGCAGCCAGCCACCCCCGTCCACCGTGCCCCGGACAAGAATGATGGCCAATCCCCAGAGAAACAAAAGTCACCAGGCCAGGTTCCTGATGTCAGTTTGCAGGAGGCACTTGGCACTGTCAAACCAGCCACAGTTGCCTCTGGGTACAACTTGCATCTAGGAGGTATCCTCATCCGTGCTGAATTTTAGCAGGCAGCCGGCCACTCCCGGCCACCGGGCACTGGACACAAACAATGGCCTTTCCCCAGAGAAACAAAAGTCACCAGGCCAGGTTCCTGATGTCAGTTTGCAGGAGGCACTTGGCACTGTCAAACCTGATGCAGTTTCCTCTGGGGTCATTTTTCATCTGGGAGGCATCCTCAAACGTGTGGAATTTCAGCAGGCAGCCGGCCACCCCGGCCACTCTGGGGCCCGGACAACAATGATGGCCTTTCCCCAGAGAAACAAAAGTCACCAGGCCAGGTTCCTGATGTCAGTTTGCAGGAGGCACTTGGCACTGTCAAACCAGCCACAGTTGCCTCTGGTGGTACTTTCTGTCTTGGAGGTATCCTGATCCATGCGGAATTTCAGCAGGCAGCCAGCCACTCCCGGCCACCAAGCCCTGGACATGAACCATGGCCTTTTCCCAGAGAAACAAAAGTCACCAGGCCAGGTTCCTGATGTCAGTTTGCAGGAGGCACTTGGCACTGTCAAACCAGCCACAGTTGCCTGTGGGGGCACATTTCATCTCGGAGGCATCCTGATCCATGCGGAATTTCAGCAGGCAGCCGGCCACTCCTGGCCACCAGGCCCTGGACATGAACCATGGCCTTTACCCAGAGAAACAAAAGTCACCAGGCCAGGTTCCTGATGTCAGTTTGCAGGAGGCACTTGGCACTGTCAAACCAGCCACAGTTGTCTGTGGGGCCACCTTGCATCTGGGAGGTATCCTCAACCGTGCGGAATTTCAGCAGGCAGCCAGCCACTCCGGGCAACCGTGCCCCGGACAAGAATGATGGCCTTTCCCCAGAGAAACAAAAGTCACCAGGCCAGGTTCCTGATGTCAGTTTGCAGGAGGCACTTGGCACTGTCAAACCAGACGCAGTTTCCTCTGGGGGCATTTTTCATCTGGGAGGCATCCTGATCCATGCGGAATTTCAGCAGGCAGCCTGCCACTCCGGGCCACCAGGCCCTGGACATGAGCCATGTCCATTCCCCTGAGTAACAAAAGTCACCAGGCCAGGTTCCTGATGTCAGTTTGCAGGAGGCACTTGGCACTGTCAAACCAGCCACAGTTGCCTGTGGGGGCACCTTGCATCTGGGAGGTATCCCCAACCGTGCGGAATTTCAGCAGGCATCCAGCCACCCCGGTCCACCAGACCCTGGACACGTACAATGGTCATTCCAAAGAGAAACAAAAGTCACCAGGCCAGGTTCCTGATGTCAGTTTGCAGGAGGCACTTGGCACTGTCAAACCAGACGCAGTTGCCTGTGGGGGCATTTTTCATCTGGGAGGCATCCTGATCCATGCGGAATTTCAGCAGGCAGCCGGCCACTCCGGGCCACAGGCCCTGGACATGAACCCTGGCTTTTCCCCAGACAAACAAAAGTCACCAGGCCAGGTTCCTGATGTCAGTTTGCAGGAGGCACTTGGCACTGTCAAACCAGACGCAGTTGCCTCTGGGGGCATTTTTCATGTGGGAGGCATCCTGATCCATGCGGAATTTTAGCAGGCAGCTTGCCACTCCGGGCCACCAGGCCCTGGACAAAAATGATGGCCTTTCCCCAGAGAAACAAAAGTCACCAGGCCAGGTTCCGGATGTCAGTTTGCAGGAGGCACTTGGCACTGTCAAACCGGCCAGAGTTGCCTGTGGGGGCACCTTGCATCTGGGAGGTATCCTCAACCGTGCGGAATTTCAGCAGGCAGCCAGCCACCCCCGTCCACCGTGCCCCGGACAAGAATGATGGCCAATCCCCAGAGAAACAAAAGTCACCAGGCCAGGTTCCTGATGTCAGTTTGCAGGAGGCACTTGGCACTGTCAAACCAGCCACAGTTGCCTTGTTTGGTACTTTCGGTCTGGGAGGTATCCTGATCCTTGAGGAATTTCAGCAGGCAGCCGGCCACTCCGGGCCACCAGGCCCCGGACAAGAATGATGGCCTTTCCCCAGAGAAACAAAACTCACCAGGCCAGGTTCCTGATGCCAGTTTGCAGGAGGCACTTGGCACTGTCAAACCAGCCACAGTGTCCTCTGGAGGCATTTTTCATCTGGGAGGCATCCTGATCCATGCGGAATTTCAGCAGGCAGCCGGCCACTCCAGGCCACAAGGCCCTGGACACGTACAATGGCCTTTCCCCAGAGAAACAAAAGTCACCAGGCCAGGTTCCTGATGTCAGTTTGCAGGAGGCACTTGGCACTGTCAAACCAGACGCAGTTGCCTCTGGGGGCATTTTTCATCTGGGAGGCATCCTGATCCATGCGGAATTTCAGCAGGCAGCCGGCCACTCCGGGCCACCAGGCCCTGGACATGAACCATGGCTTTTCCCCAGAGAAACAAAAGTCACCAGGCCAGGTTCCTGATGTCAGTTTGCAGGAGGCACTTGGCACTGTCAAACCAGCCACAGTTGCCTCTGGGGACAACTTGCATCTAGGAGGTATCCTCATCCGTGCTGAATTTCAGCAGGCAGCCGGCCACTCCCGGCCACCGGGCACTGGACACAAACAATGGCCTTTTCCCAGAGAAACAAAAGTCACCAGGCCAGGTTCCTGATGTCAGTTTGCAGGAGGCACTTGGCACTGTCAAACCAGCCACAGTTGCCTCTGGGGGCATTTTTCATGTGGGAGGCATCCTGATCCATGCGGAATTTCAGCAGGCAGCCGGCCACTCCGGGCCACCAGGCCCTGGACATGAACCATGGCTTTTCCCCAGAGAAACAAATGTCACCAGGCCAGGTTGCTGATGTCAGTTTGCAGGAGGCACTTGGCACTGTCAAACCAACCGCAGTTGCCTGTAGGGGCACATTTCATCTGGGAGGCATCCTGATCCATGCGGAATTTCAGCAGGCAGCCGGCCAATCCTGGCCACAAGACCCTGGACATGAACCATGGCCTTTACCCAGAGAAACAAAAGTCACCAGGCCAGGTTCCTGATGTCAGTTTGCAGGAGGCACTTGGCACTGTCAAACCAGACGCAGTTGCCTCTGGGGGCATATTTCATCTGGGAGGCATCCTGATCCATGCGGAATTTCAGCAGGCGGCCGGCCACTCCGGGCCACCAAGCCCTGAACATGAACCATGGCTTTTCCCCAGAGAAACAAAAGTCACCAGGCCAGGTTCCTGATGTCAGTTTGCAGGAGGCACTTGGCACTGTCAAACCAGCCGCAGTTGCCTCTGGGGGCATTTTTCATCTGGGAGGCATCCTGATTCATGCGGAATTTCAGCAGGCAGCCTGCCACTCCGGGCCACCGGGACCCGGACAAGAATAATGGCCTTTCCCCAGAGAAACAAAAGTCACCAGGCCAGGTTCCTGATGTCAGTTTGCAGGTGGCTCTTGGCACTGTCAAACCAGCCACAGTTGCCTGTGGTGGCACCTTGCAACTGGGATGTATCCCGATCCGTGCGGAATTTCAACAGGCAGCCGGCCACTCCTGGCCACAAGGGCCTGGACATGAACCATGGCCTTTCCCCAGAGAAACAAAAGTCACCAGGCCAGGTTCCTGATGTCAGTTTGTAGGAGGCACTTGGCACTGTCAAACCTGATGCAGTTTCCTCTGGGGTCATTTTTCATCTGGGAGGCATCCTCAAACGTGTGGAATTTCAGCAGGCAGCCGGCCACCCCGGCCACTCTGGGGCCCGGACAACAATGATGGCCTTTCCCCAGAGAAACAAAAGTCACCAGGCCAGGTTCCTGATGTCAGTTTGCAGGAGGCACTTGGCACTGTCAAACCAGCCACAGTTGCCTCTGGTGGTACTTTCTGTCTTGGAGGTATCCTGATCCATGCGGAATTTCAGCAGGCAGCCAGCCACTCCCGGCCACCAAGCCCTGGACATGAACCATGGCCTTTTCCCAGAGAAACAAAAGTCACCAGGCCAGGTTCCTGATGTCAGTTTGCAGGAGGCACTTGGCACTGTCAAACCAGCCACAGTTGCCTGTGGGGGCACATTTCATCTCGGAGGCATCCTGATCCATGCGGAATTTCAGCAGGCAGCCGGCCACTCCTGGCCACCAGGCCCTGGACATGAACCATGGCCTTTACCCAGAGAAACAAAAGTCACCAGGCCAGGTTCCTGATGTCAGTTTGCAGGAGGCACTTGGCACTGTCAAACCAGCCACAGTTGTCTGTGGGGCCACCTTGCATCTGGGAGGTATCCTCAACCGTGCGGAATTTCAGCAGGCAGCCAGCCACTCCGGGCAACCGTGCCCCGGACAAGAATGATGGCCTTTCCCCAGAGAAACAAAAGTCACCAGGCCAGGTTCCTGATGTCAGTTTGCAGGAGGCACTTGGCACTGTCAAACCAGACGCAGTTTCCTCTGGGGGCATTTTTCATCTGGGAGGCATCCTGATCCATGCGGAATTTCAGCAGGCAGCCGGCCACTCCGGGCCACAGGCCCTGGACATGAACCCTGGCTTTTCCCCAGACAAACAAAAGTCACCAGGCCAGGTTCCTGATGTCAGTTTGCAGGAGGCACTTGGCACTGTCAAACCAGACGCAGTTGCCTCTGGGGGCATTTTTCATGTGGGAGGCATCCTGATCCATGCGGAATTTTAGCAGGCAGCTTGCCACTCCGGGCCACCAGGCCCTGGACAAAAATGATGGCCTTTCCCCAGAGAAACAAAAGTCACCAGGCCAGGTTCCGGATGTCAGTTTGCAGGAGGCACTTGGCACTGTCAAACCGGCCAGAGTTGCCTGTGGGGGCACCTTGCATCTGGGAGGTATCCTCAACCGTGCGGAATTTCAGCAGGCAGCCAGCCACCCCCGTCCACCGTGCCCCGGACAAGAATGATGGCCAATCCCCAGAGAAACAAAAGTCACCAGGCCAGGTTCCTGATGTCAGTTTGCAGGAGGCACTTGGCACTGTCAAACCAGCCACAGTTGCCTTGTTTGGTACTTTCGGTCTGGGAGGTATCCTGATCCTTGAGGAATTTCAGCAGGCAGCCGGCCACTCCGGGCCACCAGGCCCCGGACAAGAATGATGGCCTTTCCCCAGAGAAACAAAACTCACCAGGCCAGGTTCCTGATGCCAGTTTGCAGGAGGCACTTGGCACTGTCAAACCAGCCACAGTGTCCTCTGGAGGCATTTTTCATCTGGGAGGCATCCTGATCCATGCGGAATTTCAGCAGGCAGCCGGCCACTCCAGGCCACAAGGCCCTGGACACGTACAATGGCCTTTCCCCAGAGAAACAAAAGTCACCAGGCCAGGTTCCTGATGTCAGTTTGCAGGAGGCACTTGGCACTGTCAAACCAGACGCAGTTGCCTCTGGGGGCATTTTTCATCTGGGAGGCATCCTGATCCATGCGGAATTTCAGCAGGCAGCCGGCCACTCCGGGCCACCAGGCCCTGGACATGAACCATGGCTTTTCCCCAGAGAAACAAAAGTCACCAGGCCCGGTTCCTGATGTCAGTTTGCAGGAGACACTTGGCACTATCAAAACTGACGCAGTTTCCTCTGGGGGCATTTTTCATCTGGGAGGCATCCTGATCCATGCGGAATTTCAGCAGGCAGCCTGCCACTCCGGGCCACCAGGCCCTGGACAATAATGATGGCCTTTCCCCAGAGAAACAAAAGTCACCAGGCCAGGTTCCTGATGTCAGTTTGCAGGAGGCACTTGGCACTGTCAAACCAGCCACAGTTGCCGCTGGGGGCACCTTGCATCTGGGATGTATCCTCAACCGTCTGAACTTTCAGCAGGCAGCCGGCCACTCCGGCCACTCTGGGCCCCGGACAAGAATGATGGCCTTTCCCCGGAGAAGCAAATGTCACCAGGCCAGGTTCCTGATTTCAGTTTGCAGGAGGCACTTGGCACTGTCAAACCAGCCACAGTTGCCTGTGGTGGTACTTTCTGTCTGGGAGGTATCCTGATCCATGCGGAATTTCAGCAGGCGGCCGGCCACTCCGGGCCACCAGGCCCGGGACATGAACAATGGCTTTTCCCCAGAGAAACAAAAGTCACCAGGCCAGGTTCCTGATGTCAGTTTACAGGTGGCACTTGGCGATGTCAAACCAGCCACAGTTGCCTGTGGGGGTACGTTTCATCTGGGATATATCCTCATTCGTGTGGAATTTCAGCAGGCAGCCGGCCTCTCCAGGCCACCGGACACTGGACACGAACCATGGCCTTTCCCCAGAGAAACAAAAGTCACCAGGCCAGGTTCCTGATGTCAGCTTGCAGGAGGCACTTGGCACTGTCAAACCAGCCACAGTTGCCTGTGGGGGCACCTTGCATCTGGGAGGTATCCTCAACCGTGCGGAATTTCAGCAGGCAGCCGGCCACTCTGGGCCGCCAGGCCCTGGACATGAACCGTGGCCTTTCCCCAGAGAAACAAAAGTCACCAGGCCAGGTTCCTGACGTCAGTTTGCAGGAGACACTTGGCACTGTCAAACCAGCCACAGTTGCCTGTGGGGGCAACTTGCATCTAGGATGTATCCTCATCCGTGCTGAATTTTAGCAGGCAGCCGGCCACTCCCGGCCACCGGGCACTGGACACAAACAATGGCCTTTCCCCAGAGAAACAGAAGTCACCAGGCCAGGTTCCTGATGTCAGTTGGCAGGAGGCACTTGGCACTGTCACACCAGACACAATTGACTGTGGTTGTACTATCTCTCTGGGAGGTATCCTAATCCGTGCGGAATTTCAGCAGGCGGCCAGACACTCCGGGCCACCAGGCCCTGGACACGTACAATGGCCTTTCCAAAGAGAAACAAAAATCACCAGGCCAGGTTCCTGATGTCAGTTTGCAGGAGACACTTGGCACTGTCAAACCAGCCACTGTTGCCTGTGGGAGCACCTTACCTCTAGGCGGAATTCTGATCTATTCGGAATTTCAGCAGGCGGCCAGCCACTCCTGTGAAGCAGGCCCTGGACACGTACAATGGCCTTTCCAAAGAGAAACAAAAATCACCAGGCCACGTTCCTGATGTCAGTTTGCAGGAGGCACTTGGCACTGTCAAACCGGCCACAGTTGCCTGTGGTAGCACCTCGCATCTGGGAGATATCCTCCACCGTGCGGAATTTCAGCAGGCAGCCGGCCACTCGAGCCACCGGGCCCTGGAGAGGAACCATGGCCTTTCCCCAGAGAAACAAAAGTCACCAGGCCAGGGTCCTGATGTCAGTTTGCAGGAGGCACTTGGCACTGTCAAACCAGCCACAGTTGCCTGAGGGGGCACCTTGCATCTGGGAGGTATCCTCAACTGTGCGGAAATTCACCAGGCAGCCAGCCAATCCGGGCCTGCAGGCCTCGAACAAGAATGATGGCCTTTCCCCAGAGAAACAAAAGTCACCAGGCCAGGTTCCCGATATCAGTTTGCAGGAGGCACATGGCACTGTCAAACCAGCCACTGTTGCCTGTGGCGGCACCTTCCATCTCGGCGGTATACGGATCCGTTCGGAATTTCAGCAGGTATACGGCCACTCCGGGCCACCCGGTCAGGGCCATGAACAGTGGCCTTTCATCAGAGAAACAGAAGTCACCAGGCCAGGTTCCTGATGTCAGTTTGCAGGAGGCACTTGGCACTGTCAAACCAGCCACAGTTGCCTGTGGGGGCACCTTGCATCTGGGAGGTATCCTCAACCGTGAGGAATTTCAGCAGGCAGCCAGCCACTCCAGGCCTCAGGGCACTGGACACGAACCATGGCCTTTCCCCAGAGAAACAAAAGTCACCAGGCCAGGTTCCTGACGTCAGTTTGCAGGAGGCACTTGGCACTGTCAAACCAGGCACAGTTGCCTTGTTTGGTACTTTCGGTCTGGGATGTATCCTGATCCTTGCGGAATTTCAGCAGGCAGCCGGCCAATCCGGGCCACCAGGCCCTGGACATGGACCATGGCTTTTCCCCAGAGAAACAAAAGTCACCAGGCCAGGTTCCTGATGTCAGTTTGCAGGAGGCACTTGGCACTGTCAAACCAGCCACAGTTGCCTGTGGGGGCACCTTGCATCTGGGAGGTATCCTCAACCGTGCGGAATTTCAGCAGGCAGCCGGCCACTCTGGGCCCCCAGGCCCTGGACATGAACCGTGGCCTTTCCCCAGAGAAACAAAAGTCACCAGGCCAGGTTCCTGACGTCAGTTTGCAGGAGACACTTGGCACTGTCAAACCAGCCACAGTTGCCTGTGGGGGCAACTTGCATCTAGGATGTATCCTCATCCGTGCTGAATTTTAGCAGGCAGCCGGCCACTCCCGGCCACCGGGCACTGGACACAAACAATGGCCTTTCCCCAGAGAAACACAAGTCACCAGGCCAGGTTGCTGATGTCAGTTGGCAGGAGGCACTTGGCACTGTCACACCAGACACAATTGACTGTGGTGGTACTATCTCTCTGGGAGGTATCCTAATCCGTGCGGAATTTCAGCAGGCGGCCAGCCACTCCGGGCCACCAGGCCCTGGACACGTACAATGGCCTTTCCAAAGAGAAACAAAAATCAACAGGCCAGGTTCCTGATGTCAGTTTGCAGGAGACACTTGGCACTGTCAAACCAGCCACTGTTGCCTGTGGGAGCACCTTACCTCTAGGCGGAATTCTGATCTATTCGGAATTTCAGCAGGCGGCCAGCCACTCCTGTGAAGCAGGCCCTGGACACGTACAATGGCCTTTCCAAAGAGAAACAAAAATCACCAGGCCACGTTCCTGATGTCAGTTTGCAGGAGGCACTTGGCACTGTCAAACCGGCCACAGTTGCCTGTGGTAGCACCTCGCATCTGGGAGATATCCTCCACCGTGCGGAATTTCAGCAGGCAGCCGGCCACTCGAGCCACCGGGCCCTGGAGAGGAACCATGGCCTTTCCCCAGAGAAACAAAAGTCACCAGGCCAGGGTCCTGATGTCAGTTTGCAGGAGGCACTTGGCACTGTCAAACCAGCCACAGTTGCCTGTGGGGGCACCTTGCATCTGGGAGGTATCCTCAACTGTGCGGAAATTCACCAGGCAGCCAGCCAATCCGGGCCTGCAGGCCTCGAACAAGAATGATGGCCTTTCCCCAGAGAAACAAAAGTCACCAGGCCAGGTTCCCGATATCAGTTTGCAGGAGGCACATGGCACTGTCAAACCAGCCACTGTTGCCTGTGGCGGCACCTTCCATCTCGGCGGTATACGGATCCGTTCGGAATTTCAGCAGGTATACGGCCACTCCGGGCTACACTGCCCTGGCCATGACAGGTGGCCTTTCCCCAGAGAAACAAAAGTCACCAGGCCAGGTTCCTGATGTCAGTTTGCAGGAGGCACTTGGCACTGTCAAACCAGCCACAGTTGCCTGTGGGAGCACCTTGAATCTCGGCGGTACCCTGATCCGTTCGGAATTTCAGCAGGCAGCCGGCCAATCCGGGCCTGCAGGCCTCGAACTAGAATGATGGCCTTTCCCCAGAGAAACAAAAGTCACGAGGCCAGGTTCCCGATATCTGTTTGCAGGAGGCACTTGGCACTGTCAAACCAGCCACTGTTGCCTGTGGGAGCAGCTTGAATCTCAGCGGTATCCTGATCCGTTCGGAATTACAGCAGGCAACCGTCCACTCCGGGCCACCCGGTCAGGGCCATGAACAGTGGCCTTTCCCCAGAGAAACAAAAGTCACCAGGCCAGGTTCCTGATGTCAGTTTGCAGGAGGCACTTGGCACTGTCAAACCAGCCACAGTTGCCTGTGGGGGCACCTTGCATCTGGGAGGTATCCTCAACCGTGAGGAATTTCAGCAGGCAGCCAGCCACTCCAGGCCTCAGGGCACTGGACACGAACCATGGCCTTTCCCCAGAGAAACAAAAGTCACCAGGCCAGGTTCCTGACGTCAGTTTGCAGGAGGCACTTGGCACTGTCAAACAAGGCACAGTTGCCTTGTTTGGTACTTTCGGTCTGGGATGTATCCTGATCCTTGCGGAATTTCAGCAGGCAGCCGGCCAATCCGGGCCACCAGGCCCTGGACATGGACCATGGCTTTTCCCCAGAGAAACAAAAGTCACCAGGCCAGGTTCCTGATGTCAGTTTGCAGGAGGCACTTGGCACTGTCAAACCAGCCACAGTTTCCTGTGGGACACCTTGCATCTGGGAGGTATCCTCAACCGTGAGAAATTTCAGCAGGCAGCCAGCTACTCCGGCCACTCTGGGCCCCGGACAAGAATGATGCCCTTTCCCCAGAGAAACAAAAGTCACCAGGCCAGTTTCCTGATGTCAGTTTGCAGGAGGCACTTGGCACTGTCAAACCAACCGCAGTTTCCTCTGGGGGCATTTTTCATCTGGGAGGCATACTGATCCATGTGGAATTTCAGCAGGCAGCCGGCCACTCCGGGCCACCAGGCCCTGGACATGAACCGTGGCTTTTCCCCAGAGAAACAAAACTTACCAGGCCAGGTTCCTGATGTCAGTTTGCAGGAGGCACTTGGCACTGTCAAACCAGACGCAGTTTCCTCTGGGGGCATTTTTCATCTGGGAGGCATCCTGATCCATGCGGAATTTCAGCAGGCAGCCGGCCACTCCGGGCCACCAGGCCCTGGACATGAACCATGGCCTTTCCCCAGAGAAACAAAAGTCACCAGGCCAGGTTCCTGATGTCAGTTTGCAGGAGGCACTTGGCACTGTCAAACCAGCCACAGTTGCCTGTGGGGGCACCTTGCATCTGGGAGGTATCCTCAACCGTGCGGAATTTCAGCAGGCAGCCAGCCACCCCGGTCCACCGTGCCCCGGACAAGAATGATGGCCAATCCCCAGAGAAACAAAAGTCACCAGGCCAGGTTCCTGATGTCAGTTTGCAGGAGGCACTTGGCACTGTCAAACCAGCCACAGTTTCCTCTGGGGGCATTATTCATCTGGGAGGCATCCGGATCCATGCGGAATTTCAGCAGGCAGCCGGCCACTCCTGGCCACAAGGCCCTGGACATGAACCACGGCCTTTACCCAGAGAAACAAAAGCCACCAGGCCAGGTTGCTGATGTCAGTTTGCAGGAGGCACTTGGCACTGTCAAACCAGCCACTGTTGCCTGTGGGGGCACCTTGCATCTGGGAGGTATCCTCAACCGTGCGGAATTTCAGCAGGCAGCCAGCCACCCCGGTCCACCGTGCCCCGGACAAGAATGATGGCCAATCCCCAGAGAAACAAAAGTCACCAGGCCAGGTTCCTGATGTCAGTTTGCAGGAGGCACTTGGCACTGTCAAACCAGCCACAGTTTCCTCTGGGGGCATTATTCATCTGGGAGGCATCCGGATCCATGCGGAATTTCAGCAGGCAGCCGGCCACTCCTGGCCACCAGGCCCTGGACATGAACCACGGCCTTTACCCAGAGAAACAAAAGCCACCAGGCCAGGTTGCTGATGTCAGTTTGCAGGAGGCACTTGGCACTGTCAAACCAGCAACTGTTGCCTGTGGCCGCACCTTACATCTAGGCGGTATTCTGATCCCTTCGGAATTTCAGCAGGCAGACGGCCACTCCGGGCCACCGGGCCCTAGAGAGGATCGATGGCCTTTCCCCAGAGAAACAAAAGTCACCAGGCCAGGTTCCTGATGTCAGCTTGCAGGAGGCACTTGGCACTGTCAAACCAGCCACAGTTGCCTGTGGTGGTACCATCTGTCTGGGAGGTATCCTGATCCGTGCTGAATTTCAGCAGGGAGCCGGCAGCTCCGGGCCGCAAGGCCCTGGACATGAACCGTGGCCTTTCCCCAGAGAAACAAAAGTCACCAGGCCAGGTTCCTGATGTCAGTTTGCAGGTGGCACTTGGCACTGTCAAACCAGCCACAGTTGCCTGTGGGGGCACCTTGCATCTGGGAGGTATCATCATCCTTGCGGAATTTCAGCAGGCAGCCAGCCACTCCAGGCCACAGGGCACTGGACACGAACCATGGCCTTTCCCCAGAGAAACAAAAGTCACCAGGCCGGGATCTTGACGTCAGTTTGCAGGAGGCACTTGGCACTGTCAAACCAGCCACAGTTGCCTTGTTTGGTACTTTCGGTCTGGAAGGTATCCTGATCCTTGCGGAATTTCAGCAGGCAGCCGGCCACTCCGGGCCACCGTGCCCCGGACAAGAATGATGGCCTTTCCCCTGAGAAACAAAACTCAGCAGGCCAGGTTCCCGATATCAGTTTGCAGGAGGCACATGGCACTGTCAAACCAGCCACTGTTGCCTGTGGCGGCACCTTGCATCTCGGCGGTATACGGATCCGTTCAGAATTTCAGCAGGCATCCGGCCACTCCGGGCCACACTGCCCTGGCCATGACAGGTGGCCTTTCCCCAGAGAAACAAAAGTCACCAGGCCAGGTTCCTGATGTCAGTTTGCAGGAGGCACTTGGCACTGTCAAACCAGCCACAGTTGCCTGTGGGAGCACCTTGAATCTCGGCGGTACCCTGATCTGTTCGGAATTTCAGCAGGCAGCGGGCCAACCCTGGCCTGCAGGCCTCGAACTAGAATGATGGCCTTTCCCCAGAGAAACAAAAGTCACCAGGCCAGGTTCCCGATATCTGTTTGCAGGAGGCACTTGGCACTGTCAAACCAGCCACTGTTGCCTGTGGGAGCAGCTTGAATCTCAGCGGTATCCTGATCCGTTCGGAATTACAGCAGGCAACCGTCCACTCTGGGCCACCCGGTCAGGGCCATGAACAGTGGCCTTTCATCAGAGAAACAGAAGTCACCAGGCCAGGTTCCTGATGTCAGTTTGCAGGAGGCACTTGGCACTGTCAAACCAGCCACAGTTGCCTGTGGGGGCACCTTGCATCTGGGAGGTATCCTCAACCGTGAGGAATTTCAGCAGGCAGCCAGCCACTCCGGGCCTCAGGGCACTGGACACGAACCATGGCCTTTCCCCAGAGAAACAAAAGTCACCAGGCCAGGTTCCTGACGTCAGTTTGCAGGAGGCACTTGGCACTGTCAAACCAGGCACAGTTGCCTTGTTTGGTACTTTCGGTCTGGGATGTATCCTGATCCTTGCGGAATTTCAGCAGGCAGCCGGCCAATCCGGGCCACCAGGCCCTGGACATGGACCATGGCTTTTCCCCAGAGAAACAAAAGTCACCAGGCCAGGTTCCTGATGTCAGTTTGCAGGAGGCACTTGGCACTGTCAAACCAGCCACAGTTTCCTGTGGGACACCTTGCATCTGGGAGGTATCCTCAACCGTGAGAAATTTCAGGAGGCAGCCAGCTACTCCGGCCACTCTGGGCCCCGGACAAGAATGATGCCCTTTCCCCAGAGAAATAAAAGTCACCAGGCCAGTTTCCTGATGTCAGTTTGCAGGAGGCACTTGGCACTGTCAAACCAACCGCAGTTTCCTCTGGGGGCATTTTTCATCTGGGAGGCATCGTGATCCATGTGGAATTTCAGCAGGCAGCCGGCCACTCCGGGCCACCAGGCCCTGGACATGAACCGTGGCTTTTCCCCAGAGAAACAAAACTTACCAGGCCAGGTTCCTGATGTCAGTTTGCAGGAGGCACTTGGCACTGTCAAACCAGACGCAGTTTCCTCTGGGGACATTTTTCATCTGGGAGGCATCCTGATCCATGCGGAATTTCAGCAGGCAGCCGGCCACTCCGGGCCACCAGGCCCTGGACATGAACCATGGCCTTTCCCCAGAGAAACAAAAGTCACCAGGCCAGGTTCCTGATGTCAGTTTGCAGGAGGCACTTGGCACTGTCAAACCAGCCACAGTTGCCTGTGGGGGCACCTTGCATCTGGGAGGTATCCTCAACCGTGCGGAATTTCAGCAGGCAGCCAGCCACCCCGGTCCACCGTGCCCCGGACAAGAATGATGGCCAATCCCCAGAGAAACAAAAGTCACCAGGCCAGGTTCCTGATGTCAGTTTGCAGGAGGCACTTGGCACTGTCAAACCAGCCACAGTTTCCTCTGGGGGCATTATTCATCTGGGAGGCATCCGGATCCATGCGGAATTTCAGCAGGCAGCCGGCCACTCCTGGCCACCAGGCCCTGGACATGAACCACGGCCTTTACCCAGAGAAACAAAAGCCACCAGGCCAGGTTGCTGATGTCAGTTTGCAGGAGGCACTTGGCACTGTCAAACCAGCCACTGTTGCCTGTGGGGGCACCTTGCATCTGGGAGGTATCCTCAACCGTGCGGAATTTCAGCAGGCAGCCAGCCACCCCGGTCCACCGTGCCCCGGACAAGAATGATGGCCAATCCCCAGAGAAACAAAAGTCACCAGGCCAGGTTCCTGATGTCAGTTTGCAGGTGGCACTTGGCACTGTCAAACCAGCCACAGTTGCCTGTGGGGGCACCTTGCATCTGGGAGGTATCATCATCCTTGCGGAATTTCAGCAGGCAGCCAGCCACTCCAGGCCACAGGGCACTGGACACGAACCATGGCCTTTCCCCAGAGAAACAAAAGTCACCAGGCCGGGATCTTGACGTCAGTTTGCAGGAGGCACTTGGCACTGTCAAACCAGCCACAGTTGCCTTGTTTGGTACTTTCGGTCTGGAAGGTATCCTGATCCTTGCGGAATTTCAGCAGGCAGCCGGCCACTCCGGGCCACCGTGCCCCGGACAAGAATGATGGCCTTTCCCCTGAGAAACAAAACTCAGCAGGCCAGGTTCCCGATATCAGTTTGCAGGAGGCACTTGGCACTGTCAAACCAGCCACTGTTGCCTGTGGCGGCACCTTGCATCTCGGCGGTATACGGATCCGTTCAGAATTTCAGCAGGCATCCGGCCACTCCGGGCCACACTGCCCTGGCCATGACAGGTGGCCTTTCCCCAGAGAAACAAAAGTCACCAGGCCAGGTTCCTGATGTCAGTTTGCAGGAGGCACTTGGCACTGTCAAACCAGCCACAGTTGCCTGTGGGAGCACCTTGAATCTCGGCGGTACCCTGATCTGTTCGGAATTTCAGCAGGCAGCGGGCCAACCCTGGCCTGCAGGCCTCGAACTAGAATGATGGCCTTTCCCCAGAGAAACAAAAGTCACCAGGCCAGGTTCCCGATATCTGTTTGCAGGAGGCACTTGGCACTGTCAAACCAGCCACTGTTGCCTGTGGGAGCAGCTTGAATCTCAGCGGTATCCTGATCCGTTCGGAATTACAGCAGGCAACCGTCCACTCTGGGCCACCCGGTCAGGGCCATGAACAGTGGCCTTTCATCAGAGAAACAGAAGTCACCAGGCCAGGTTCCTGATGTCAGTTTGCAGGAGGCACTTGGCACTGTCAAACCAGCCACAGTTGCCTGTGGGGGCACCTTGCATCTGGGAGGTATCCTCAACCGTGAGGAATTTCAGCAGGCAGCCAGCCACTCCGGGCCTCAGGGCACTGGACACGAACCATGGCCTTTCCCCAGAGAAACAAAAGTCACCAGGCCAGGTTCCTGACGTCAGTTTGCAGGAGGCACTTGGCACTGTCAAACCAGGCACAGTTGCCTTGTTTGGTACTTTCGGTCTGGGATGTATCCTGATCCTTGCGGAATTTCAGCAGGCAGCCGGCCAATCCGGGCCACCAGGCCCTGGACATGGACCATGGCTTTTCCCCAGAGAAACAAAAGTCACCAGGCCAGGTTCCTGATGTCAGTTTGCAGGAGGCACTTGGCACTGTCAAACCAGCCACAGTTTCCTGTGGGACACCTTGCATCTGGGAGGTATCCTCAACCGTGAGAAATTTCAGGAGGCAGCCAGCTACTCCGGCCACTCTGGGCCCCGGACAAGAATGATGCCCTTTCCCCAGAGAAATAAAAGTCACCAGGCCAGTTTCCTGATGTCAGTTTGCAGGAGGCACTTGGCACTGTCAAACCAACCGCAGTTTCCTCTGGGGGCATTTTTCATCTGGGAGGCATCGTGATCCATGTGGAATTTCAGCAGGCAGCCGGCCACTCCGGGCCACCAGGCCCTGGACATGAACCGTGGCTTTTCCCCAGAGAAACAAAACTTACCAGGCCAGGTTCCTGATGTCAGTTTGCAGGAGGCACTTGGCACTGTCAAACCAGACGCAGTTTCCTCTGGGGACATTTTTCATCTGGGAGGCATCCTGATCCATGCGGAATTTCAGCAGGCAGCCGGCCACTCCGGGCCACCAGGCCCTGGACATGAACCATGGCCTTTCCCCAGAGAAACAAAAGTCACCAGGCCAGGTTCCTGATGTCGGTTTGCAGGAGGCACTTGGCACTGTCAAACCAGCCACAGTTGCCTGTGGGGGCACCTTGCATCTGGGAGGTATCCTCAACCGTGCGGAATTTCAGCAGGCAGCCAGCCACCCCGGTCCACCGTGCCCCGGACAAGAATGATGGCCAATCCCCAGAGAAACAAAAGTCACCAGGCCAGGTTCCTGATGTCAGTTTGCAGGAGGCACTTGGCACTGTCAAACCAGCCACAGTTTCCTCTGGGGGCATTATTCATCTGGGAGGCATCCGGATCCATGCGGAATTTCAGCAGGCAGCCGGCCACTCGGGGCCACCAGGCCCTGGACATGAACCATGGCTTTTCCCCAGAGAAACAAAAGTCACCAGGCCAGGTTCCTGATGTCAGTTTGCAGGAGGCACTTGGCACTGTCAAACCAGACGCAGTTTCCTCGGGGGACATTTTTCATCTGGGAGGCATCCTGATCCATGCGGAATTTCAGCAGGCAGCCGGCCACTCCGGGCCACCAGGCCCTGGACATGAACCATGGCCTTTCCCCAGAGAAACAAAAGTCACCTGGCCAGGTTCCTGATGTCAGTTTGCAGGAGGCACTTGGCACTGTCAAACCAGCCACAGTTGACTGTGGGGGCACCTTGCATCTGGGAGGTATCCTCAACCGTGTGGAATTTCAGCAGGCAGCCAGCCACCCCCGTCCACCGTGCCCCGGACAAGAATGATGGCCAATCCCCAGAGAAACAAAAGTCACCAGGCCAGGTTCCTGATGTCAGTTTGCAGGAGGCACTTGGCACTGTCAAACCAGCCACAGTTTCCTCTGGGGGCATTATTCATCTGGGAGGCATCCTGATCCGTGCGGAATTTCAGCAGGCAGCCGGCCACTCCTGGCCCCCAGGCCCTGGACATGAACCATGGCCTTTACCCAGAGAAACAAAAGCCACCAGGCCAGGTTGCTGATGTCAGTTTGCAGGAGGCACTTGGCACTGTCAAACCAGACGCAGTTGCCTCTGGGGGCATTTTTCATCTGGGAGGCATACTGATCCATGTGGAATTTCAGCATGCAGCCGGCCACTCCGGGCCACCAGGCCCTGGACATGAACCATGGCTTTTCCCCAGACAAACAAAAGTCACCAGGCCAGGTTCCTGATGTCAGTTTGCAGGAGGCACTTGGCACTGTCAAACCAGACGCAGTTGCCCCTGGGGGCATTTTTCATCTGGGAGGCATCCTGATCCATGCGGAATTTCAGCAGGCAGCCGGCCACTCCGGGCCAGCGGGCCCTGGAGATGAACGATTGCCTTACCCCAGAGAAACAAAAGTCACCAGGCCAGGTTCCTGATGTCAGTTGGCAGGAGGCACTTGGCACTGTCAAACCAGCCACAGTTGCCTGTGGGGACACCTTGCATCTGGGAGGTATCCTCAACCGTGTGGAATTTCAGCAGGCAGCCGGACACTCCGGCCACTCTGGGCCCCGGAAAAGAATGATGGCCATTCCACAGAGAAACAAAAGTCACCAGGCCAGGTTCCTGATGTCAGTTTGCAGGAGGCACTTGGCACTGTCAAACCAGCCACAGTTGCCTCTGGGGGCACCTTGCATCTGGGAGGTATCCTCAACCGTGCGGAATTTCAGCAGGCAGCTGGCCACTCCGGGCCGCAAGGCCCTGGACATGAACCGTGGCCTTTCCCCAGAGAAACAAAAGTCACCAGGCCAGGTTCCTGATGTCAGTTTACAGGTGGCACTTGGCAATGTCAAACCAGCCACAGTTGCCTGTGGGGGCAAATTGCATCTGGGATATATCCTCATCCGTGCGGAATTTCAGCATGCAGCCGGCCACTCCAGGCCACCAGACAATGGACACGAAACATGGCCTTTCCCCAGAGAAACAAAAGTCACCAGGCCAGGTTCCTGATGTCAGTTTGCAGGAGGCACTTGGCACTGTCAAACCAGCCACAGTTGCCTGTGGGGGCACCTTGCATCTGGGGCGTAACCTCAACCGTGCGGAATTTCAGCTGGCGGCCGGCCACTCCGGGCCACCAGGCCCTGGACACGTACAATGGTCATTCCAAAGAGAAACAAAAATCACCAGGCCAGGTTCCTGATGTCAGTTTGCAGGAGGCACTTGGCACTGTCAAACCAGCCACTGTTGCCTGTGGCGGCACCTTACATCTAGGCGGTATTCTGATCCATGTGGAATTTCAGCAGGGAGCCGGCCACTCTAGGCCACCGGGCACTGGACACGAACCATGGCCTTTCCCCAGAGAAACAAAAGTCACCAGGCCAGGTTCCTGATGTCAGTTTGCAGGAGGCACTTGGCACTGTCAAACCAGCCACATTTGCCTGTGGGAGCACGTTGCATCTGGGAGGTATCCTCAACTGTGCGGAATTTCAGCAGGCAGCCAGCCAATCCGGGCCAGCGGGCCTCGAACAAAAATGATGGCCTTTCCCCAGAGAAACAAAAGTCACCAGGCCAGGTTCCTGATGTCAGTTTGCAGGAGGCACTTGGCACTGTCAAACCAGCCACAGTTGCCTGTGTGGGCACATTTCATCTGGGAGGTATCCTGATCCGTGCGGAATTTCAGCAGGCAGCCGGCCAATCCGGGCCTGCAGGCCTCGAACAAGAATGATGGCCTTTCCCCAGAGAAACAAAAGTCACCAGGCCAGGTTCCCGATATCAGTTTGCAGGAGGCACTTGGCACTGTCAAACCAGCCACAGTTGCCTGTGGGGGCACCTTGAATCTCGGCGGTATCCTGATCCGTTCGGAATTTCAGCAGGCAGCCGGCCAATCCGGGCCTGCAGGCCTCGAACTAGAATGATGGCCTTTCATCAGAGAAACAAAAGTCTCGAGGCCAGGTTCCCGATATCTGTTTGCAGGAGGCACTTGGCACTGTCAAACCAGCCACAGTTGCCTGTGGGAGCACCTTGAATCTCGGAGGTATCCTGATCCGTTCTGAATTTCAGCAGGCAGCCGGCCACTCCGGGCCACCCGGTTAGGGCCATGAACGGTGGCCTTTCATCAGAGAAACAAAAGTCACCAGGCCAGGTTCCTGATGTCAGTTTGCAGGAGGCACTTGGCACTGTCAAACCAGCCACAGTTGCCTCTGGGGGCACCTTGCATCTGGGAGGTATCCTCAACCGTGCGGAATTTCAGCAGGCAGCTGGCCACTCCGGGCCGCAAGGCCCTGGACATGAACCGTGGCCTTTCCCCAGAGAAACAAAAGTCACCAGGCCAGGTTCCTGATGTCAGTTTACAGGTGGCACTTGGCAATGTCAAACCAGCCACAGTTGCCTGTGGGGGCAAATTTCATCTGGGATATATCCCCATCCGTGCGGAATTTCAGCATGCAGCCGGCCACTCCTGGCCACCAGGCCCTGGACATGAACCACGGCCTTTACCCAGAGAAACAAAAGCCACCAGGCCAGGTTGCTGATGTCAGTTTGCAGGAGGCACTTGGCACTGTCAAACCAGCCACTGTTGCCTGTGGGGGCACCTTGCATCTGGGAGGTATCCTCAACCGTGCGGAATTTCAGCAGGCAGCCAGCCACCCCGGTCCACCGTGCCCCGGACAAGAATGATGGCCAATCCCCAGAGAAACAAAAGTCACCAGGCCAGGTTCCTGATGTCAGTTTGCAGGAGGCACTTGGCACTGTCAAACCAGCCACAGCTTCCTCTGGGGGCATTATTCATCTGGGAGGCATCCGGATCCATGCGGAATTTCAGCAGGCAGCCGGCCACTCCTGGCCACCAGGCCCTGGACATGAACCACGGCCTTTACCCAGAGAAACAAAAGCCACCAGGCCAGGTTGCTGATGTCAGTTTGCAGGAGGCACTTGGCACTGTCAAACCAGCCACTGTTGCCTGTGGGGGCACCTTGCATCTGGGAGGTATCCTCAACCGTGCGGAATTTCAGCAGGCAGCCAGCCACCCCGGTCCACCGTGCCCCGGACAAGAATGATGGCCAATCCCCAGAGAAACAAAAGTCACCAGGCCAGGTTCCTGATGTCAGTTTGCAGGAGGCACTTGGCACTGTCAAACCAGCCACAGTTTCCTCTGGGGGCATTATTCATCTGGGAGGCATCCGGATCCATGCGGAATTTCAGCAGGCAGCCGGCCACTCCTGGCCACCAGGCCCTGGACATGAACCACGGCCTTTACCCAGAGAAACAAAAGTCACCAGGCCAGGTTGCTGATGTCAGTTTGCAGGAGGCACTTGGCACTGTCAAACCAGCAACTGTTGCCTGTGGCCGCACCTTACATCTAGGCGGTATTCTGATCCCTTCGGAATTTCAGCAGGCAGACGGCCACTCCGGGCCACCGGGCCCTAGAGAGGATCGATGGCCTTTCCCCAGAGAAACAAAAGTCACCAGGCCAGGTTCCTGATGTCAGTTTGCAGGAGGCACTTGGCACTGTCAAACCAGGCACAGTTGCCTGTGGTGGTACCATCTGTCTGGGAGGTATCCTGATCCGTGCTGAATTTCAGCAGGGAGCCGGCAGCTCCGGGCCGCAAGGCCCTGGACATGAACCGTGGCCTTTCCCCAGAGAAACAAAAGTCACCAGGCCAGGTTCCTGATGTCAGTTTGCAGGTGGCACTTGGCACTGTCAAACCAGCCACAGTTGCCTGTGGGGGCACCTTGCATCTGGGAGGTATCATCATCCTTGCGGAATTTCAGCAGGCAGCCAGCCACTCCAGGCCACAGGGCACTGGACACGAACCATGGCCTTTCCCCAGAGAAACAAAAGTCACCAGGCCGGGATCTTGACGTCAGTTTGCAGGAGGCACTTGGCACTGTCAAACCAGCCACAGTTGCCTTGTTTGGTACTTTCGGTCTGGAAGGTATCCTGATCCTTGCGGAATTTCAGCAGGCAGCCGGCCACTCCGGGCCACCGTGCCCCGGACAAGAATGATGGCCTTTCCCCTGAGAAACAAAACTCAGCAGGCCAGGTTCCCGATATCAGTTTGCAGGAGGCACATGGCACTGTCAAACCAGCCACTGTTGCCTGTGGCGGCACCTTGCATCTCGGCGGTATACGGATCCGTTCAGAATTTCAGCAGGCATCCGGCCACTCCGGGCCACACTGCCCTGGCCATGACAGGTGGCCTTTCCCCAGAGAAACAAAAGTCACCAGGCCAGGTTCCTGATGTCAGTTTGCAGGAGGCACTTGGCACTGTCAAACCAGCCACAGTTGCCTGTGGGAGCACCTTGAATCTCGGCGGTACCCTGATCTGTTCGGAATTTCAGCAGGCAGCGGGCCAACCCTGGCCTGCAGGCCTCGAACTAGAATGATGGCCTTTCCCCAGAGAAACAAAAGTCACCAGGCCAGGTTCCCGATATCTGTTTGCAGGAGGCACTTGGCACTGTCAAACCAGCCACTGTTGCCTGTGGGAGCAGCTTGAATCTCAGCGGTATCCTGATCCGTTCGGAATTACAGCAGGCAACCGTCCACTCTGGGCCACCCGGTCAGGGCCATGAACAGTGGCCTTTCATCAGAGAAACAGAAGTCACCAGGCCAGGTTCCTGATGTCAGTTTGCAGGAGGCACTTGGCACTGTCAAACCAGCCACAGTTGCCTGTGGGGGCACCTTGCATCTGGGAGGTATCCTCAACCGTGAGGAATTTCAGCAGGCAGCCAGCCACTCCGGGCCTCAGGGCACTGGACACGAACCATGGCCTTTCCCCAGAGAAACAAAAGTCACCAGGCCAGGTTCCTGACGTCAGTTTGCAGGAGGCACTTGGCACTGTCAAACCAGGCACAGTTGCCTTGTTTGGTACTTTCGGTCTGGGATGTATCCTGATCCTTGCGGAATTTCAGCAGGCAGCCGGCCAATCCGGGCCACCAGGCCCTGGACATGGACCATGGCTTTTCCCCAGAGAAACAAAAGTCACCAGGCCAGGTTCCTGATGTCAGTTTGCAGGAGGCACTTGGCACTGTCAAACCAGCCACAGTTGCCTGTGGGGGCACCTTGCATCTGGGAGGTATCCTCAACCGTGCGGAATTTCAGCAGGCAGCCAGCCACCCCGGTCCACCGTGCCCCGGACAAGAATGATGGCCAATCCCCAGAGAAACAAAAGTCACCAGGCCAGGTTCCTGATGTCAGTTTGCAGGAGGCACTTGGCACTGTCAAACCAGCCACAGTTTCCTCTGGGGGCATTATTCATCTGGGAGGCATCCGGATCCATGCGGAATTTCAGCAGGCAGCCGGCCACTCCTGGCCACCAGGCCCTGGACATGAACCACGGCCTTTACCCAGAGAAACAAAAGCCACCAGGCCAGGTTGCTGATGTCAGTTTGCAGGAGGCACTTGGCACTGTCAAACCAGCAACTGTTGCCTGTGGCCGCACCTTACATCTAGGCGGTATTCTGATCCCTTCGGAATTTCAGCAGGCAGACGGCCACTCCGGGCCACCGGGCCCTAGAGAGGATCGATGGCCTTTCCCCAGAGAAACAAAAGTCACCAGGCCAGGTTCCTGATGTCAGTTTGCAGGTGGCACTTGGCACTGTCAAACCAGCCACAGTTGCCTGTGGGGGCACCTTGCATCTGGGAGGTATCATCATCCTTGCGGAATTTCAGCAGGCAGCCAGCCACTCCAGGCCACAGGGCACTGGACACGAACCATGGCCTTTCCCCAGAGAAACAAAAGTCACCAGGCCAGGTTCCTGATGTCAGTTTGCAGGAGGCACTTGGCACTGTCAAACCAGCCACAGTTTCCTGTGGGACACCTTGCATCTGGGAGGTATCCTCAACCGTGAGAAATTTCAGCAGGCAGCCAGCTACTCCGGCCACTCTGGGCCCCGGACAAGAATGATGCCCTTTCCCCAGAGAAACAAAAGTCACCAGGCCAGGTTCCTGATGTCAGTTTGCAGGAGGCACTTGGCACTGTCAAACCAACCGCAGTTTCCTCTGGGGGCATTTTTCATCTGGGAGGCATCGTGATCCATGTGGAATTTCAGCAGGCAGCCGGCCACTCCGGGCCACCAGGCCCTGGACATGAACCGTGGCTTTTCCCCAGAGAAACAAAACTTACCAGGCCAGGTTCCTGATGTCAGTTTGCAGGAGGCACTTGGCACTGTCAAACCAGACGCAGTTTCCTCTGGGGACATTTTTCATCTGGGAGGCATCCTGATCCATGCGGAATTTCAGCAGGCAGCCGGCCACTCCGGGCCACCAGGCCCTGGACATGAACCATGGCCTTTCCCCAGAGAAACAAAAGTCACCAGGCCAGGTTCCTGATGTCAGTTTGCAGGAGGCACTTGGCACTGTCAAACCAGCCACAGTTGCCTGTGGGGGCACCTTGCATCTGGGAGGTATCCTCAACCGTGCGGAATTTCAGCAGGCAGCCAGCCACCCCGGTCCACCGTGCCCCGGACAAGAATGATGGCCAATCCCCAGAGAAACAAAAGTCACCAGGCCAGGTTCCTGATGTCAGTTTGCAGGAGGCACTTGGCACTGTCAAACCAGCCACAGTTTCCTCTGGGGGCATTATTCATCTGGGAGGCATCCGGATCCATGCGGAATTTCAGCAGGCAGCCGGCCACTCCTGGCCACCAGGCCCTGGACATGAACCACGGCCTTTACCCAGAGAAACAAAAGCCACCAGGCCAGGTTGCTGATGTCAGTTTGCAGGAGGCACTTGGCACTGTCAAACCAGCCACTGTTGCCTGTGGGGGCACCTTGCATCTGGGAGGTATCCTCAACCGTGCGGAATTTCAGCAGGCAGCCAGCCACCCCGGTCCACCGTGCCCCGGACAAGAATGATGGCCAATCCCCAGAGAAACAAAAGTCACCAGGCCAGGTTCCTGATGTCAGTTTGCAGGAGGCACTTGGCACTGTCAAACCAGCCACAGTTTCCTCTGGGGGCATTATTCATCTGGGAGGCATCCGGATCCATGCGGAATTTCAGCAGGCAGCCGGCCACTCCTGGCCACCAGGCCCTGGACATGAACCACGGCCTTTACCCAGAGAAACAAAAGCCACCAGGCCAGGTTGCTGATGTCAGTTTGCAGGCGGCACTTGGCACTGTCAAACCAGCAACTGTTGCCTGTGGCCGCACCTTACATCTAGGCGGTATTCTGATCCCTTCGGAATTTCAGCAGGCAGACGGCCACTCCGGGCCACCGGGCCCTAGAGAGGATCGATGGCCTTTCCCCAGAGAAACAAAAGTCACCAGGCCAGGTTCCTGATGTCAGTTTGCAGGAGGCACTTGGCACTGTCAAACCAGCCACAGTTGCCTGTGGTGGTACCATCTGTCTGGGAGGTATCCTGATCCGTGCTGAATTTCAGCAGGGAGCAGGCAGCTCCGGGCCGCAAGGCCCTGGACATGAACCGTGGCCTTTCCCCAGAGAAACAAAAGTCACCAGGCCAGGTTCCTGATGTCAGTTTGCAGGTGGCACTTGGCACTGTCAAACCAGCCACAGTTGCCTGTGGGGGCACCTTGCATCTGGGAGGTATCATCATCCTTGCGGAATTTCAGCAGGCAGCCAGCCACTCCAGGCCACAGGGCACTGGACACGAACCATGGCCTTTCCCCAGAGAAACAAAAGTCACCAGGCCGGGATCTTGACGTCAGTTTGCAGGAGGCACTTGGCACTGTCAAACCAGCCACAGTTGCCTGTGGGAGCACCTTGAATCTCGGCGGTACCCTGATCTGTTCGGAATTTCAGCAGGCAGCGGGCCAACCCTGGCCTGCAGGCCTCGAACTAGAATGATGGCCTTTCCCCAGAGAAACAAAAGTCACCAGGCCAGGTTCCCGATATCTGTTTGCAGGAGGCACTTGGCACTGTCAAACCAGCCACTGTTGCCTGTGGGAGCAGCTTGAATCTCAGCGGTATCCTGATCCGTTCGGAATTACAGCAGGCAACCGTCCACTCTGGGCCACCCGGTCAGGGCCATGAACAGTGGCCTTTCATCAGAGAAACAGAAGTCACCAGGCCAGGTTCCTGATGTCAGTTTGCAGGAGGCACTTGGCACTGTCAAACCAGCCACAGTTGCCTGTGGGGGCACCTTGCATCTGGGAGGTATCCTCAACCGTGAGGAATTTCAGCAGGCAGCCAGCCACTCCGGGCCTCAGGGCACTGGACACGAACCATGGCCTTTCCCCAGAGAAACAAAAGTCACCAGGCCAGGTTCCTGACGTCAGTTTGCAGGAGGCACTTGGCACTGTCAAACCAGGCACAGTTGCCTTGTTTGGTACTTTCGGTCTGGGATGTATCCTGATCCTTGCGGAATTTCAGCAGGCAGCCGGCCAATCCGGGCCACCAGGCCCTGGACATGGACCATGGCTTTTCCCCAGAGAAACAAAAGTCACCAGGCCAGGTTCCTGATGTCAGTTTGCAGGAGGCACTTGGCACTGTCAAACCAGCCACAGTTGACTGTGGGGGCACCTTGCATCTGGGAGGTATCCTCAACCGTGTGGAATTTCAGCAGGCAGCCAGCCACCCCCGTCCACCGTGCCCCGGACAAGAATGATGGCCAATCCCCAGAGAAACAAAAGTCACCAGGCCAGTTTCCTGATGTCAGTTTGCAGGAGGCACTTGGCACTGTCAAACCTGACGCAGTTTCCTCTGGGGGCATTTTTCATCTGGGAGGCATCGTGATCCATGTGGAATTTCAGCAGGCAGCCGGCCACTCCGGGCCACCAGGCCCTGGACATGAACCGTGGCTTTTCCCCAGAGAAACAAAACTCAGCAGGCCAGGTTCCTGATGTCAGTTTGCAGGAGGCACTTGGCACTGTCAAACCAGCCACAGGTGCCTGTGGTGGCACCTTCCATCTCGGAGGCATCCTGATCCATGCAGAATTTCAGCACGCAGCCGGCCACTCGGGGCCACCAGGCCCTGGACATGAACCATGGCTTTTCCCCAGAGAAACAAAAGTCACCAGGCCAGGTTCCTGATGTCAGTTTGCAGGAGGCACTTGGCACTGTCAAACCAGACGCAGTTTCCTCGGGGGACATTTTTCATCTGGGAGGCATCCTGATCCATGCGGAATTTCAGCAGGCAGCCGGCCACTCCGGCCCACCAGGCCCTGGACATGAACCATGGCCTTTCCCCAGAGAAACAAAAGTCACCTGGCCAGGTTCCTGATGTCAGTTTGCAGGAGGCACTTGGCACTGTCAAACCAGCCACAGTTGACTGTGGGGGCACCTTGCATCTGGGAGGTATCCTCAACCGTGTGGAATTTCAGCAGGCAGCCAGCCACCCCCGTCCACCGTGCCCCGGACAAGAATGATGGCCAATCCCCAGAGAAACAAAAGTCACCAGGCCAGGTTCCTGATGTCAGTTTGCAGGAGGCACTTGGCACTGTCAAACCAGCCACAGTTTCCTCTGGGGGCATTATTCATCTGGGAGGCATCCTGATCCGTGCGGAATTTCAGCAGGCAGCCGGCCACTCCTGGCCCCCAGGCCCTGGACATGAACCATGGCCTTTACCCAGAGAAACAAAAGCCACCAGGCCAGGTTGCTGATGTCAGTTTGCAGGAGGCACTTGGCACTGTCAAACCAGACGCAGTTGCCTCTGGGGGCATTTTTCATCTGGGAGGCATACTGATCCATGCGGAATTTCAGCATGCAGCCGGCCACTCCGGGCCACCAGGCCCTGGACATGAACCATGGCTTTTCCCCAGACAAACAAAAGTCACCAGGCCAGGTTCCTGATGTCAGTTTGCAGGAGGCACTTGGCACTGTCAAACCAGACGCAGTTGCCCCTGGGGGCATTTTTCATCTGGGAGGCATCCTGATCCATGCGGAATTTCAGCAGGCAGCCGGCCACTCCGGGCCAGCGGGCCCTGGAGATGAACGATGGCCTTACCCCAGAGAAACAAAAGTCACCAGGCCAGGTTCCTGATGTCAGTTGGCAGGAGGCACTTGGCACTGTCAAACCAGCCACAGTTGCCTGTGGGGACACCTTGCATCTGGGAGGTATCCTCAACCGTGTGGAATTTCAGCAGGCAGCTGGACACTCCGGCCACTCTGGGCCCCGGAAAAGAATGATGGCCATTCCACAGAGAAACAAAAGTCACCAGGCCAGGTTCCTGATGTCAGTTTGCAGGAGGCACTTGGCACTGTCAAACCAGCCACAGTTGCCTCTGGGGGCACCTTGCATCTGGGAGGTATCCTCAACCGTGCGGAATTTCAGCAGGCAGCTGGCCACTCCGGGCCGCAAGGCCCTGGACATGAACCGTGGCCTTTCCCCAGAGAAACAAAAGTCACCAGGCCAGGTTCCTGATGTCAGTTTACAGGTGGCACTTGGCAATGTCAAACCAGCCACAGTTGCCTGTGGGGGCAAATTGCATCTGGGATATATCCTCATCCGTGCGGAATTTCAGCATGCAGCCGGCCACTCCAGGCCACCAGACAATGGACACGAAACATGGCCTTTCCCCAGAGAAACAAAAGTCACCAGGCCAGGTTCCTGATGTCAGTTTGCAGGAGGCACTTGGCACTGTCAAACCAGCCACAGTTGCCTATGGGGGCACCTTGCATCTGGGGCGTAACCTCAACCGTGCGGAATTTCAGCTGGCGGCCGGCCACTCCGGGCCACCAGGCCCTGGACACGTACAATGGTCATTCCAAAGAGAAACAAAAGTCACCAGGCCAGGTTCCTGATGTCAGTTTGCAGGAGGCACTTGGCACTGTCAAACCAGCCACTGTTGCCTGTGGCGGCACCTTACATCTAGGCGGTATTCTGATCCATGTGGAATTTCAGCAGGGAGCCGGCCACTCCAGGCCACCGGGCACTGGACACGAACCATGGCCTTTCCCCAGAGAAACAAAAGTCACAAGGCCAGGTTCCTGATGTCAGTTTGCAGGAGGCACTTGGCACTGTCAAACCAGCCACATTTGCCTGTGGGAGCACGTTGCATCTGGGAGGTATCCTCAACTGTGCGGAATTTCAGCAGGCAGCCAGCCAATCCGGGCCAGCGGGCCTCGAACAAAAATGATGGCCTTTCCCCAGAGAAACAAAAGTCACCAGGCCAGGTTCCCGATATCAGTTTGCAGGAGGCACTTGGCACTGTCAAACCAGCCACAGTTGCCTGTGTGGGCACATTTCATCTGGGAGGTATCCTGATCCGTGCGGAATTTCAGCAGGCAGCCGGCCAATCCGGGCCTGCAGGCCTCGAACAAGAATGATGGCCTTTCCCCAGAGAAACAAAAGTCACCTGGCCAGGTTCCCGATATCAGTTTGCAGGAGGCACTTGGCACTGTCAAACCAGCCACAGTTGCCAGTGGCGGCACCTTGCATCTAGGCGGTATCCTGATCCGTTCGGAATTTCAGCAGGCAGCCGGCCAATCCGGGCCTGCAGGCCTCGAACTAGAATGATGGCCTTTCATCAGAGAAACAAAAGTCTCGAGGCCAGGTTCCCGATATCTGTTTGCAGGAGGCACTTGGCACTGTCAAACCAGCCACAGTTGCCTGTGGGAGCACCTTGAATCTCGGAGGTATCCTGATCCGTTCTGAATTTCAGCAGGCAGCCGGCCACTCCGGGCCACCCGGTTAGGGCCATGAACGGTGGCCTTTCATCAGAGAAACAAAAGTCACCAGGCCAGGTTCCTGATGTCAGTTTGCAGGAGGCACTTGGCACTGTCAAACCAGCCACTGTTGCCAGTGGCGGCACCTTGCATCTAGGCGGAATCCTCCACCGTGCGGAATTTCTGCAGGCAGTCGGCCACTCCTGGCCACCAGGCCCTGGACATGAACCATGGCCTTTCCCCAGAGAAACAAAAGTCACCAGGCCAGGTTCCTGATGTAAGTTTGCAGGAGGCACTTGGCACTGTCAAACCAGCCACTGTTGCCTGTGGCGGCACCTTCCATCTAGGCGGTATTCTGATCCCTTCGGAATTTCAGCAGGCAGCCGGCCACTCGAGCCACCGGGCCCTGGAGAGGAACCATTGCCTTTCCCCAGAGAAACAAAAGTCACCAGGCCAGGTTCCTGATGTCAGTTTGCAGGAGGCACTTGGCACTGTCAAACCAGCCACTGTTGCCTGTGGCGGCACCTTGCATCTCGGCGGTATACGGATCCATTCGGAATTTCAGCAGGCATCCGGCCACTCCGGGCCACACTGCCCTGGCCATGAAAGGTGGCCTTTCCCCAGGGAAACAAAATTCACCAGGCCAGGTTGCTGATGTCAGTTTGCAGGAGGCACTTGGCACTGTCAAACCAGCCACAGTTGCCTGTGGGGGCACTTTTCATCTGGGAGGCATCCTGATCCGTGCGGAATTTCAGCAGGCAGCCGGCCAATCCGGGCCTGCAGGCCTCGAACAAGAATGATGGCCTTTCCCCAGAGAAACAAAAGTCACCAGGCCAGGTTCCCGATATCAGTTTGCAGGAGGCACTTGGCACTGTCAAACCAGCCACTGTTGCCTGTGGCGGCACCTTGCATCTCGGAGGTATCCTGATCCGTTCGGAATTTCAGCAGGCAGCCGGCCACTCAGGGCCACCCGGTCAGGGCCATGAACGGTGGCCTTTCATCAGAGAAACAAAAGTCACCAGGCCAGGTTGCTGATGTCAGTTGCAGGAGGCACTTGGCACTGTCAAACCAGCCACAGTTGCCAGTGGCGGCACCTTGCATCTAGGCGGAATCCTCCACCGTGCGGAATTCCAGCAGGCAGTCGGCCACTCCGGGCCACCAGGCCCTGGACATGATCCATGGCTTTTCCCCAGAGAAACAAAAGTCACCAGGCTAGGTTCCTGATGTCAGTTTGCAGGACGCACTTGGCACTGTCAAACCAGCCACAGTTGCCTGTGGTGGTACTTTCGGTCTGGGAGTTATCCTGATCCGTGCGGAATTTCAACAGGAAGCTGGCAACTCCGGGCCGCAAGGCCCTGGACATGAACCGTGGCCTTTCCCCAGAGAAACAAAAGTCACCAGGCCAGGTTCCTGATGTCAGTTTGCAGGTGGCACTTGGCACTGTCAAACCAGCCACAGTTGCCTGTGGGGGCACCTTGCATCTGGGAGGTATCATCATCCGTGCGGAATTTCAGCAGGCAGCCGGCCACTCCAGGCCACAGGGCCCTGGACATGAATGATGGACTTTCCCCAGAGAAACAAAAGTCACCAGGCCAGGTTCCTGATGTCAGTTTGCAGGAGGCACTTGGCACTGTCAAACCAGCCACAGTTGCCTGTGGGGGCACCTTGCATCTGGGAGGTATCCTCAACTGTGCGGAATTTCAGCAGGCATCTGGCCACTCCTGGCCGCAAGGCCCTGGACATGAACCGTGGCCTTTCCCCAGAGAAACAAAAGTCACCAGGCCAGGTTCCTGATGTCAGTTTAGAGGTGGCACTTGGCACTGTCAAACCAGCCACAGTTGCCTGTGGGGGCAACTTGCATCTGGGATGTATCCTCATCCGTGCGGAATTTCAGCAGGCAGCCGGCCACTCCAGGCCCCCGGACACTGGACACGAACCATGGCCTTTCCCCAGAGAAACAAAAGTCACCAGGCCAGGTTCCTGTTGTCAGTTTGCAGGAGGCACTTTTCACTGTAAAAATCAGCCACAGTTGCATTTTCTGGCAGCTTGCCGCTCGGAGGCATCCTGCGATGTTCGGAATTTTGGTAGTCAGTCAGCCACTCTGGGCCACTGTCACCTGCAAACGAACACTGGGCCTTTTGCCTGGGAAACAAATCTGACCAGGCCAGATGCCTGATGTCAGTTTGCAGGAGGCACTTGGCACTGTCAAACCAGCCACAGTTGCTCATGTTGGTACCTTCGTCTGGGAGGCATCATGCGACATTCGGAATTTCTGGAGGCAGCCTGCCATCCTGCGCCATTGGCACCTTGCAAAAAACAGTGGACCTTTTGGCTGGGGAACAAAACTGATCATCCCTGGTTCTTGATGTCCGTTTGCAGGAGGCACGTGACACTGTCAGTCCAGCCGCAGTTGCCTCTGGTGGCACCTTGCGTCTGAGATGCATCCTGCCACCTTTGGAATTTCAGCAGGCAGTTGTCCATTCCATGCCCCTTCCCCCTCAACATGAACCCTGACCCTTTTCCCTGGGAAACAAAACTCACCAGGCCAGGTACCTGATGTCAGTTTGCAGGAGGCACTTGGATCTTTCAAACCAGCCACCATTGCTGATGGTGGCACATTGGTCTGGGTGGCATCCTGCGACTTTTGGAATTTCAGCAGGCATCCGGCCTGTCTGGGCCACTGGTGGTTGGGCCCAAATGCTGGCCCTTTTCCCTGGGAAATAAAACTCATCCGCCCAGTTTCCTGATAGTTCGCAGGAGGCACGTGTTACTGTCATACCAGCCAGACTTGCTGATGTTTGCACTTTGTGTCCTGGCGGCATCCTGCTACCTTTGGAATTTCAGCAGGCAGCAGGCCACTCCCTGCCACTGGCCGTTTTACACAACTGCTGGCCCTTTTAACTGGGAAACAAAACTTACCAGTCCAGGTTCCTGATGTCAATTTGCAGGAGACACTTGGCACTGTCAAACCATCCATGTAGTATTGCATTTTATTTAAATGGTATTCTCTGTCTCACCCCTCCAAAAGTTATTGTCTATCCCAAGCCTGTGGTCCTGTCCTGGAGCATCCTGTATCTGTAATCCTTTGGCATCCTGTATCTGTAATCCAAGTCTCATTCCGTGCCCACTTTCAATCTGCCTTATAAACCGTGCGAGTGAGACCAGTTGCTCTCTTATCCTTTCCTCCCTCTTCGCCTTCCTACCCTGTTGGCCCTTCCCTCCCCTAGGCTCCCCCTCCTTCCCCCTCCCCCTTCCCCCTTTTTCCCTCAGAAACCGTGCTGTTCCCGGGGATGGGACCCCCAATAAACCCTCATTTAATCTGCACCCTCAGAATCCCTGTGGAATCTCCTTGCCTGCCTGCTGCTGCCAGTGCACTCACAGCCTAGGGGGCCCTCCGGTAACTCCCCGGGGTGCCCCCTCCCAAAATGGACTGCAACACAGCCAAGGTTGCATTTGGTGGCAGCTGCATCTGGGAGGCATCCTGTGATCTTTGGAATTTCAGCAGGCAGCCATTGACTCCAGAACTCTTTCCCATGGACAGGGACGCGACCATTTTCCCTGGGAAAAAAAAACTCATGTGCCTATGTTCCTGATGTCAGTTTACAGGAGGCACGTGGCACTGTCAAAGTAGACACAGTGGCGTCTGGAGGCACATTGCACCTGGATACAGAGCATTAGAACATAAGTACTACTGCCAGGCGTCATGCCACAGAAGCGCCACGAAGCGCCCCGAAACTGGCACCATAATCTCTGCGAGAAGAGCCAAAATATTAAAAATTCTAAAAACACGCCAAAATATAAAACCAGCCAGAAGTGATCGAAACATTCAAAAAAACCCGCCAAAATATAGTAAAAACAATCTAAAGAAACCACAATATTATAAACAACCTCTAAAATATCTTAAAACTCGCCAAAACTGATCAAAACATTCTGAAAATCGGCCAACATATTAGAAACCCAGCCAGAACTGATCAAACCAAAAAAAAACCTTGCCAAAACATAACCAAAAAAAATGAAAACAAACAAAAACTTCCAAATACATGCCAAAATATTTTAAACTAGACAAAACAAATCAAAACATTCCAAAACCCACAAAATAATATTTAAAAGAAATCAAAACCAACCAAAACATTCTGAAAACCCGCAAAATCAAAATAAAAACGACTCAAAACCAACCAAAACATTCCAAAAACCCGCCAAAACATCATAAAAACAAATCAAAACCAACCAAAACATTCCGAAAACCCGCCAAAATTATTTAGACCCGCAAAACTCATCAAAACATTCTGAAAAGATGCCAAAACATTAGAAAACCAGCCAGAACTGATCAAAACATTCAAAAAACTTGGCAATGCATCATAAAACAAATCATAACCAACCGAAACATTCCAAAAACCCAACAAAGTAGTTTAGAACCCGCCAAAACTCATCAAAACATTCTGAAAAGATGCCAAAATACTAGAAAACCAGTAAGAAGTGATCCAAACTTTCAATAACTTGCCAAAACATAATCAAAACAAATGAAAGCAACCCAAAACATTCCAAATACCCGCCAAAAGATTTTAAAACCCGCCAAAACAAATCCAAACATTCCAAAACCTGCCAAGACAATATAAACAATACAAGAGAAAACAAAACATTCTGAAACACCACCAAAACATTCCGAAAACCCGCCAAAACATCATAAAAACAAATCAAAACAAACCAAACAATAAGAGGAACACGGCAACATATTGGCAAGCAAGAGACAGAGAGCGCGGCACCTTCTAGGAGGCCAAGAAGGAAATCGCACAACACCTGCACTGTGTCTGCAACTTTCAAACTGCTAGAAGCTAGTGGCTTGCCACTGGCCTGCCTCTTCAATTGCCATTAGCATTCCAATGGAAGCTATTCTTGGACAACTTTGCTCTGCTTGCTGCTAGTTCTGCCCCAGCCTACCATAGATAACCTTGCTCTTCCCTTGAGGCTCTGAGATGCCAAGAACTTGTCAACTTCAAAGGGCGGGCCGGGCTACATCTACTCAGCTGCCACAGTTTCTCCTTGCTAGACCTAGTGGGAAAGCATTTTGCTGAGATGCAGAAGGCAAGAAACACAGAATACGGAGACGCGGAGCTGTCCCAAGTGCCGCTGCCAGGCGTCTTTCCGCAGAAGGAGCGCCCCGGAGCGCACCGCAACCGGCACCGTCATCTCTGCGCAAAGAGCCAAAATATTTTCAAACCCGCCAAAACTCATCCAAAAATATTTTCAAACCCGCCAAAATAGAAAACCAGACAGAAGTGATCAATACATTCGAAAAAACCTGACAAAACATGATAAAGCCCACCAAAGCTAATCCAAACACACCAAAAACTGGGCTAAACAGAATCAAAACAAGTCAAAACCTTCTAAAAACCCGCCAAAATATTTCAAAACCCATCAAAACTAATCAAAACCTTCCGAATACCCGCCAAAACATTCCAAATACCTGCCAAAATATTTTAAAACCCGCCAAAAGGAATCCAAACATTCCAAAACCTGCCAAGACAATATAAACAACACAAGAGAAAACAAAACATTCTAAAACCCAACCAAAACATTCCGAAAACCCGCCAAAACATCATCAAAACAAATCAAAACCAACCAAAATATTCCAAAAACCCGCCAAAATGATTTAGACCCGCAAAACTCATCAAAACATTCTGAAAAGATGCCAAAACATTAGAAAACCAGCCTGAACTGATCAAAACATTCAAAAAACTTGGCAAAACATCATAAAAACAAGTCAAAACCAACCAAAACATTCCAAAAACCCGACAAAGTAGTTTAGAACCCGCCAAAACTCATCAAAACATTCTGAAAAGATGCCAAAATACTAGAAAACCAGTCTGAAGTGATCAAAACTTTCAATAACTTGCCAAAACATAATCAAAACAAATGAAAGCAAACCAAAACATTCCAAATACCCGCCAAAAGATTTGAAAACCCGCCAAAACGAATCCAAACATTCCAAAACCGGCCAAGACAATATAAACAACACAAGAGAAAACAAAACATTCTAAAATACCACCAAAACATTCCGAAAACCCACCAAAACATCATAAAAACAAATCAAAACAAACCAAACAATAAGAGGAACACGGCAACATATTGGCAAGCAAGAGACAGAGAGCGCGGCACCTTCTAGGAGGCCAAGAAGGAAGCCGCACAACACCTGCACTGTGTCTGCAACTTTCAAACTGCTAGAAGCTAGTGGCTTGCCACTGGCCTGCCTCTTCAATTGCCATTAGCATTCCAATGGAAGCTATTCTTGGACAACTTTGCTCTGCTTGCTGCTAGTTCTGCCCCAGCCTACCATAGATAACCTTGCTCTTCCCTTGAGGTTCTGAGATGCCAAGAACTTGTCAACTTCAAAGGGTGGGCCGGGCTACATCTACTCAGCTGCCACAGTTTCTCCTTGCTAGACCTAGTGGGAAAGCATTTTGCTGAGATGCAGAAGGCAAGAAACACAGAATACGGAGACGCGGAGCTGTCCCAAGTGCCGCTGCCAGGCGTCTTTCCGCAGAAGGAGCGCCCCGGAGCGCACCACAACCGGCACCGTCGTCTCTGCGCAAAGAGCCAAAATATTTTCAAACCCGCCAAAACTCATCCAAAAATATTTTCAAACCCGCCAAAATAGAAAACCAGACAGAAGTGATCAATACATTCGAAAAAACCTCACAAAACATGATAAAGCCCACCAAAGCTAATCCAAACACATCAAAAACTGGGCTAAACAGAATCAAAACAAATCAAAACAAACCTAAATCTTCTAAAAACCCGCCAAAATAATTCAAAACCCGTCAAAACTAATCAAAACCTTCCGAATACCTGTTAAAAAACATTCCAAATACCCGCCAAAAGATTTTAAAACCTGCCAAAAGGAATCCAAACATTCCAAAACCTGCCAAGACAATATAAACAACACAAGAGAAAACAAAACATTCTAAAACCCAACCAAAACATTCCGAAGACCCGCCAAAACATCATCAAAACAAATCAAAACCAACCAAAATATTCCAAAATCCCGCCAAAATGATTTAGACCCGCAAAACTCATCAAAACATTCTGAAAAGATGCCAAAACATTAGAAAACCAGCCAGAACTGATCAAAACATTCAAAAAACTTGGCAAAACATCATAAAAACAAATCATAAACCAACCGAAACATTCCAAAAACCAGCCAAAATATTCCGAAATCCGGCCAAAACATCATAAAAACAAATCATAACCAACCGAAACATTCCAAAAACCCAACAAAGTAGTTTAGAACCCGCCAAAACACATCAAAACATTCTGAAAAGATGCCAAAATACTAGAAAACCAGTAAGAAGTGATCCAAACTTTCAATAACTTGCCAAAACATAATCAAAACAAATGAAAGCAACCCAAAACATTCCAAATACCTGCCAAAAGATTTTAAAACCCGCCAAAACTCATCCAAAAATATTTTCAAATCCGCCAAAATAGAAAACCAGACAGAAGTGATCAATACATTCGAAAAAACCTCACAAAACATGATAAAGCCCACCAAAGCTAATCCAAACACATCAAAAACTGGGCTAAACAGAATCAAAACAAATCAAAACAAACCTAAATCTTCTAAAAACCCACCAAAATAATTCAAAACCCGTCAAAACTAATCAAAACCTTCCGAATACCCGTTAAAAAACATTCCAAATACCCGCCAAAAGATTTTAAAACCCGCCAAAAGGAATCCAAACATTCAAAAACCTGCCAAGACAATATAAACAACACAAGAGAAAACAAAACATTCTAAAACACCACCAAAACATTCCGAAAACCCACCAAAACATCATAAAAACAAATCAAAACAAACCAAACAATAAGAGGAACACGGCAACATATTGGCAAGCAAGAGACAGAGAGCGCGGCACCTTCTAGGAGGCCAAGAAGGAAATCGCACAACACCTGCACTGTGTCTGCAACTTTCAAACTGCTAGAAGCTAGTGGCTTGCCACTGGCCTGCCTCTTCAATTGCCATTAGCATTCCAATGGAAGCTATTCTTGGACAACTTTGCTCTGCTTGCTGCTAGTTCTGCCCCAGCCTACCATAGATAACCTTGCTCTTCCCTTGAGGCTCTGAGATGCCAAGAACTTGTCAACTTCAAAGGGCGGGCCGGGCTACATCTACTCAGCTGCCACAGTTTCTCCTTGCTAGACCTAGTGGGAAAGCATTTTGCTGAGATGCAGAAGGCAAGAAACACAGAATACGGAGACGCGGAGCTGTCCCAAGTGCCGCTGCCAGCCGTCTTTCCGCAGAAGGAGCGCCCCGGATCGCACCGCAACCGGCACCGTCATCTCTGCGCAAAGAGCCAAAATATTTTCAAACCCGCCAAAACTCATCCAAAAATATTTTCAAACCCGCCAACATAGAAAACCAGACAGAAGTGATCAATACATTCGAAAAAACCTCACAAAACATGATAAAGCCCACCAAAGCTAATCCAAACACATCAAAAACTGGGCTAAACAGAATCAAAACAAATCAAAACAAACCTAAACCTTCTAAAAACCCGCCAAAATAATTCAAAACCCGTCAAAACTAATCAAAACCTTCCGAATACCCGTTAAAAAACATTCCAAATACCCACCAAAAGATTTTAAAACCCGCCAAAACAAATCCAAACATTCCAAAACCTGCCAACACAATATAAACAACTCAAGAGAATACAAAACATTCTAAAACCCAACCAAAACATTCCGAAAACCCACCAAAACATCATCAAAACAAATCAAAACCAACCAAAATATTCCAAAATCCCGCCAAAATGATTTAGACCCGCAAAACTCATCAAAACATTCTGAAAAGATGCCAAAACATTAGAAAACCAGCCAGAACTGATCAAAACATTCAAAAAACTTTGCAAAACATCATATAAACAAATCATAAACCAACTGAAACATTCCAAAAACCAGCCAAAATATTCCGAAATCCGGCCAAAACATCATAAAACAAATCATAACCAACCGAAACATTCCAAAAACCCGACAAAGTAGTTTAGAACCCGCCAAAACACATCAAAACATTCTGAAAAGATGCCAAAATACTAGAAAACCAGTAAGAAGTGATCCAAACTTTCAATAACTTGCCAAAACATAATCAAAACAAATGAAAGCAACCCAAAACATTCCAAATACCCGCCAAAAGATTTTAAAACCCGCCAAAAGGAATCCAAAAATATTTTCAAACCCGCCAAAATAGAAAACCAGACAGAAGTGATCAATACATTACAAACAACCTCACAAAACATGATAAAGCCCACCAAAGCTAATCCAAACACATCAAAAACTGGGCTAAACAGAAACAAAACAAATCAAAACAAACCTAAACCTTCTAAAAACCCGCCAAAATAATTCAAAACCCGTCAAAACTAATCAAAACCTTCCGAATACCCGTTAAATACATTCCAAATACCCGCCAAAAGATTTTAAAACCCGCCAAAAGGAATCCAAACATTCCAAAACCTGCCAAGACAATATAAATAACACAAGAGAAAACAAAACATTCTAAAACCCAACCAAAACATTCCGAAAACCCGCCAAAACATCATCAAAACAAATCAAAACCAACCAAAATATTCCAAAATCCCGCCAAAATAATTTAGACCCGCAAAACTCATCAAAACATTCTGAAAAGATGCCCAAACATTAGAAAACCAGCCAGAACTGATCAAAACATTCAAAAAACTTTGCAAAACATCATAAAAACAAATCATAAACCAACCGAAACATTCCAAAAACCAGCCAAAATATTCCGAAATCCGGCCAAAACATCATAAAAACAAATCATAACCAACCGAAACATTCCAAAAACCCGACAAAGTAGTTTAGAACCCGCCAAAACACATCAAAACATTCTGAAAAGATGCCAAAATACTAGAAAACCAGTAAGAAGTGATCCAAACTTTCAATAACTTGCCAAAACATAATCAAAACAAATGAAAGCAACCCAAAACATTCCAAATACCTGCCAAAAGATTTTAAAACCCGCCAAAACTCATCCAAAAATATTTTCAAATCCGCCAAAATAGAAAACCAGACAGAAGTGATCAATACATTCGAAAAAACCTCACAAAACATGATAAAGCCCACCAAAGCTAATCCAAACACATCAAAAACTGGGCTAAACAGAATCAAAACAAATCAAAACAAACCTAAATCTTCTAAAAACCCACCAAAATAATTCAAAACCCGTCAAAACTAATCAAAACCTTCCGAATACCCGTTAAAAAACATTCCAAATACCCGCCAAAAGATTTTAAAACCCGCCAAAAGGAATCCAAACATTCAAAAACCTGCCAAGACAATATAAACAACACAAGAGAAAACAAAACATTCTAAAACACCACCAAAACATTCCGAAAACCCACCAAAACATCATAAAAACAAATCAAAACAAACCAAACAATAAGAGGAACACGGCAACATATTGGCAAGCAAGAGACAGAGAGCGCGGCACCTTCTAGGAGGCCAAGAAGGAAATCGCACAACACCTGCACTGTGTCTGCAACTTTCAAACTGCTAGAAGCTAGTGGCTTGCCACTGGCCTGCCTCTTCAATTGCCATTAGCATTCCAATGGAAGCTATTCTTGGACAACTTTGCTCTGCTTGCTGCTAGTTCTGCCCCAGCCTACCATAGATAACCTTGCTCTTCCCTTGAGGCTCTGAGATGCCAAGAACTTGTCAACTTCAAAGGGCGGGCCGGGCTACATCTACTCAGCTGCCACAGTTTCTCCTTGCTAGACCTAGTGGGAAAGCATTTTGCTGAGATGCAGAAGGCAAGAAACACAGAATACGGAGACGCGGAGCTGTCCCAAGTGCCGCTGCCAGCCGTCTTTCCGCAGAAGGAGCGCCCCGGATCGCACCGCAACCGGCACCGTCATCTCTGCGCAAAGAGCCAAAATATTTTCAAACCCGCCAAAACTCATCCAAAAATATTTTCAAACCCGCCAACATAGAAAACCAGACAGAAGTGATCAATACATTCGAAAAAACCTCACAAAACATGATAAAGCCCACCAAAGCTAATCCAAACACATCAAAAACTGGGCTAAACAGAATCAAAACAAATCAAAACAAACCTAAACCTTCTAAAAACCCGCCAAAATAATTCAAAACCCGTCAAAACTAATCAAAACCTTCCGAATACCCGTTAAAAAACATTCCAAATACCCACCAAAAGATTTTAAAACCCGCCAAAACAAATCCAAACATTCCAAAACCTGCCAACACAATATAAACAACTCAAGAGAATACAAAACATTCTAAAACCCAACCAAAACATTCCGAAAACCCACCAAAACATCATCAAAACAAATCAAAACCAACCAAAATATTCCAAAATCCCGCCAAAATGATTTAGACCCGCAAAACTCATCAAAACATTCTGAAAAGATGCCAAAACATTAGAAAACCAGCCAGAACTGATCAAAACATTCAAAAAACTTTGCAAAACATCATATAAACAAATCATAAACCAACTGAAACATTCCAAAAACCAGCCAAAATATTCCGAAATCCGGCCAAAACATCATAAAACAAATCATAACCAACCGAAACATTCCAAAAACCCGACAAAGTAGTTTAGAACCCGCCAAAACACATCAAAACATTCTGAAAAGATGCCAAAATACTAGAAAACCAGTAAGAAGTGATCCAAACTTTCAATAACTTGCCAAAACATAATCAAAACAAATGAAAGCAACCCAAAACATTCCAAATACCCGCCAAAAGATTTTAAAACCCGCCAAAAGGAATCCAAAAATATTTTCAAACCCGCCAAAATAGAAAACCAGACAGAAGTGATCAATACATTACAAACAACCTCACAAAACATGATAAAGCCCACCAAAGCTAATCCAAACACATCAAAAACTGGGCTAAACAGAAACAAAACAAATCAAAACAAACCTAAACCTTCTAAAAACCCGCCAAAATAATTCAAAACCCGTCAAAACTAATCAAAACCTTCCGAATACCCGTTAAATACATTCCAAATACCCGCCAAAAGATTTTAAAACCCGCCAAAAGGAATCCAAACATTCCAAAACCTGCCAAGACAATATAAATAACACAAGAGAAAACAAAACATTCTAAAACCCAACCAAAACATTCCGAAAACCCGCCAAAACATCATCAAAACAAATCAAAACCAACCAAAATATTCCAAAATCCCGCCAAAATAATTTAGACCCGCAAAACTCATCAAAACATTCTGAAAAGATGCCCAAACATTAGAAAACCAGCCAGAACTGATCAAAACATTCAAAAAACTTTGCAAAACATCATAAAAACAAATCATAAACCAACCGAAACATTCCAAAAACCAGCCAAAATATTCCGAAATCCGGCCAAAACATCATAAAAACAAATCATAACCAACCGAAACATTCCAAAAACCCAACAAAGTAGTTTAGAACCCGCCAAAACTCATCAAAACATTCTGAAAAGATGCCAAAATACTAGAAAACCAGTCAGAAGTGATCAAAACTTTCAATAACTAGCCAAAACATAATCAAAACAAATGAAAGCAAACCAAAACATTCCAAATACCCGCCAAAAGATTTGAAAACCCGCCAAAACGAATCCAAACATTCCAAAACCGGCCAAGACAATATAAACAACACAAGAGAAAACAAAACATTCTAAAACACCACCAAAACATTCCGAAAACCCACCAAAACATCATCAAAACAAATCAAAACAAACCAAACAATAAGAGGAACACGGCAACATATTGGCAAGCAAGAGACAGAGAGCACGGCACCTTCTAGGAGGCCAAGAAGGAAGCCGCACAACACCTGCACTGTGTCTGCAACTTTCAAACTGCTAGAAGCTAGTGGCTTGCCACTGGCCTGCCTCTTCAATTGCCATTAGCATTCCAATGGAAGCTATTCTTGGACAACTTTGCTCTGCTTGCTGCTAGTTCTGCCCCAGCCTACCATAGATAACCTTGCTCTTCCCTTGAGGCTCTGAGATGCCAAGAACTTGTCAACTTCAAAGGGTGGGCCGGGCTACATCTACTCAGCTGCCACAGTTTCTCCTTGCTAGACCTAGTGGGAAAGCATTTTGCTGAGATGCAGAAGGCAAGAAACACAGAATACGGAGACGCGGAGCTGTCCCAAGTGCCGCTGCCGGGCGTCTTTCCGCAGAAGGAGCGCCCCGGAGCGCACCGCAACCGGCACCGTCATCTCTGCGCAAAGAGCCAAAATATTTTCAAACCCGCCAAAACTCATCCAAAACTATTTTCAAACCCGCCAAAATAGAAAACCAGACAGAAGTGATCAATACATTCGAAAAAACCTGACAAAACATGATAAAGCCCACCAAAGCTAATCCAAACACATCAAAAACTGGGCTAAACAGAATCAAAACAAATCAAAACAAACCTAAACCTTCTAAAAACCCGCCAAAATAATTCAAAACCCGTCAAAACTAATCAAAACCTTCCGAATACCTGTTAAAAAACATTCCAAATACCCGCCAAAAGATTTTAAAACCTGCCAAAAGGAATCCAAACATTCCAAAACCTGCCAAGACAATATAAACAACACAAGAGAAAACAAAACATTCTAAAACCCAACCAAAACATTCCGAAGACCCGCCAAAACATCATCAAAACAAATCAAAACCAACCAAAATATTCCAAAATCCCGCCAAAATGATTTAGACCCGCAAAACTCATCAAAACATTCTGAAAAGATGCCAAAACATTAGAAAACCAGCCAGAACTGATCAAAACATTCAAAAAACTTGGCAAAACATCATAAAAACAAATCATAAACCAACCGAAACATTCCAAAAACCAGCCAAAATATTCCGAAATCCGGCCAAAACATCATAAAAACAAATCATAACCAACCGAAACATTCCAAAAACCCGACAAAGTAGTTTAGAACCCGCCAAAACACATCAAAACATTCTGAAAAGATGCCAAAATACTAGAAAACCAGTAAGAAGTGATCCAAACTTTCAATAACTTGCCAAAACATAATCAAAACAAATGAAAGCAACCCAAAACATTCCAAATACCTGCCAAAAGATTTTAAAACCCGCCAAAACTCATCCAAAAATATTTTCAAATCCGCCAAAATAGAAAACCAGACAGAAGTGATCAATACATTCGAAAAAACCTCACAAAACATGATAAAGCCCACCAAAGCTAATCCAAACACATCAAAAACTGGGCTAAACAGAATCAAAACAAATCAAAACAAACCTAAATCTTCTAAAAACCCACCAAAATAATTCAAAACCCGTCAAAACTAATCAAAACCTTCCGAATACCCGTTAAAAAACATTCCAAATACCCGCCAAAAGATTTTAAAACCCGCCAAAAGGAATCCAAACATTCAAAAACCTGCCAAGACAATATAAACAACACAAGAGAAAACAAAACATTCTAAAACACCACCAAAACATTCCGAAAACCCACCAAAACATCATAAAAACAAATCAAAACAAACCAAACAATAAGAGGAACACGGCAACATATTGGCAAGCAAGAGACAGAGAGCGCGGCACCTTCTAGGAGGCCAAGAAGGAAATCGCACAACACCTGCACTGTGTCTGCAACTTTCAAACTGCTAGAAGCTAGTGGCTTGCCACTGGCCTGCCTCTTCAATTGCCATTAGCATTCCAATGGAAGCTATTCTTGGACAACTTTGCTCTGCTTGCTGCTAGTTCTGCCCCAGCCTACCATAGATAACCTTGCTCTTCCCTTGAGGCTCTGAGATGCCAAGAACTTGTCAACTTCAAAGGGCGGGCCGGGCTACATCTACTCAGCTGCCACAGTTTCTCCTTGCTAGACCTAGTGGGAAAGCATTTTGCTGAGATGCAGAAGGCAAGAAACACAGAATACGGAGACGCGGAGCTGTCCCAAGTGCCGCTGCCAGCCGTCTTTCCGCAGAAGGAGCGCCCCGGATCGCACCGCAACCGGCACCGTCATCTCTGCGCAAAGAGCCAAAATATTTTCAAACCCGCCAAAACTCATCCAAAAATATTTTCAAACCCGCCAACATAGAAAACCAGACAGAAGTGATCAATACATTCGAAAAAACCTCACAAAACATGATAAAGCCCACCAAAGCTAATCCAAACACATCAAAAACTGGGCTAAACAGAATCAAAACAAATCAAAACAAACCTAAACCTTCTAAAAACCCGCCAAAATAATTCAAAACCCGTCAAAACTAATCAAAACCTTCCGAATACCCGTTAAAAAACATTCCAAATACCCACCAAAAGATTTTAAAACCCGCCAAAACAAATCCAAACATTCCAAAACCTGCCAACACAATATAAACAACTCAAGAGAATACAAAACATTCTAAAACCCAACCAAAACATTCCGAAAACCCACCAAAACATCATCAAAACAAATCAAAACCAACCAAAATATTCCAAAATCCCGCCAAAATGATTTAGACCCGCAAAACTCATCAAAACATTCTGAAAAGATGCCAAAACATTAGAAAACCAGCCAGAACTGATCAAAACATTCAAAAAACTTTGCAAAACATCATATAAACAAATCATAAACCAACTGAAACATTCCAAAAACCAGCCAAAATATTCCGAAATCCGGCCAAAACATCATAAAACAAATCATAACCAACCGAAACATTCCAAAAACCCGACAAAGTAGTTTAGAACCCGCCAAAACACATCAAAACATTCTGAAAAGATGCCAAAATACTAGAAAACCAGTAAGAAGTGATCCAAACTTTCAATAACTTGCCAAAACATAATCAAAACAAATGAAAGCAACCCAAAACATTCCAAATACCCGCCAAAAGATTTTAAAACCCGCCAAAAGGAATCCAAAAATATTTTCAAACCCGCCAAAATAGAAAACCAGACAGAAGTGATCAATACATTACAAACAACCTCACAAAACATGATAAAGCCCACCAAAGCTAATCCAAACACATCAAAAACTGGGCTAAACAGAAACAAAACAAATCAAAACAAACCTAAACCTTCTAAAAACCCGCCAAAATAATTCAAAACCCGTCAAAACTAATCAAAACCTTCCGAATACCCGTTAAATACATTCCAAATACCCGCCAAAAGATTTTAAAACCCGCCAAAAGGAATCCAAACATTCCAAAACCTGCCAAGACAATATAAATAACACAAGAGAAAACAAAACATTCTAAAACCCAACCAAAACATTCCGAAAACCCGCCAAAACATCATCAAAACAAATCAAAACCAACCAAAATATTCCAAAATCCCGCCAAAATAATTTAGACCCGCAAAACTCATCAAAACATTCTGAAAAGATGCCCAAACATTAGAAAACCAGCCAGAACTGATCAAAACATTCAAAAAACTTTGCAAAACATCATAAAAACAAATCATAAACCAACCGAAACATTCCAAAAACCAGCCAAAATATTCCGAAATCCGGCCAAAACATCATAAAAACAAATCATAACCAACCGAAACATTCCAAAAACCCGACAAAGTAGTTTAGAACCCGCCAAAACACATCAAAACATTCTGAAAAGATGCCAAAATACTAGAAAACCAGTAAGAAGTGATCCAAACTTTCAATAACTTGCCAAAACATAATCAAAACAAATGAAAGCAACCCAAAACATTCCAAATACCTGCCAAAAGATTTTAAAACCCGCCAAAACTCATCCAAAAATATTTTCAAATCCGCCAAAATAGAAAACCAGACAGAAGTGATCAATACATTCGAAAAAACCTCACAAAACATGATAAAGCCCACCAAAGCTAATCCAAACACATCAAAAACTGGGCTAAACAGAATCAAAACAAATCAAAACAAACCTAAATCTTCTAAAAACCCACCAAAATAATTCAAAACCCGTCAAAACTAATCAAAACCTTCCGAATACCCGTTAAAAAACATTCCAAATACCCGCCAAAAGATTTTAAAACCCGCCAAAAGGAATCCAAACATTCAAAAACCTGCCAAGACAATATAAACAACACAAGAGAAAACAAAACATTCTAAAACACCACCAAAACATTCCGAAAACCCACCAAAACATCATAAAAACTAATCAAAACAAACCAAACAATAAGAGGAACACGGCAACATATTGGCAAGCAAGAGACAGAGAGCGCGGCACCTTCTAGGAGGCCAAGAAGGAAATCGCACAACACCTGCACTGTGTCTGCAACTTTCAAACTGCTAGAAGCTAGTGGCTTGCCACTGGCCTGCCTCTTCAATTGCCATTAGCATTCCAATGGAAGCTATTCTTGGACAACTTTGCTCTGCTTGCTGCTAGTTCTGCCCCAGCCTACCATAGATAACCTTGCTCTTCCCTTGAGGCTCTGAGATGCCAAGAACTTGTCAACTTCAAAGGGCGGGCCGGGCTACATCTACTCAGCTGCCACAGTTTCTCCTTGCTAGACCTAGTGGGAAAGCATTTTGCTGAGATGCAGAAGGCAAGAAACACAGAATACGGAGACGCGGAGCTGTCCCAAGTGCCGCTGCCAGCCGTCTTTCCGCAGAAGGAGCGCCCCGGATCGCACCGCAACCGGCACCGTCATCTCTGCGCAAAGAGCCAAAATATTTTCAAACCCGCCAAAACTCATCCAAAAATATTTTCAAACCCGCCAACATAGAAAATCAGACAGAAGTGATCAATACATTCGAAAAAACCTCACAAAACATGATAAAGCCCACCAAAGCTAATCCAAACACATCAAAAACTGGGCTAAACAGAATCAAAACAAATCAAAACAAACCTAAACCTTCTAAAAACCCGCCAAAATAATTCAAAACCCGTCAAAACTAATCAAAACCTTCCGAATACCCGTTAAAAAACATTCCAAATACCCACCAAAAGATTTTAAAACCCGCCAAAACAAATCCAAACATTCCAAAACCTGCCAACACAATATAAACAACTCAAGAGAATACAAAACATTCTAAAACCCAACCAAAACATTCCGAAAACCCACCAAAACATCATCAAAACAAATCAAAACCAACCAAAATATTCCAAAATCCCGCCAAAATGATTTAGACCCGCAAAACTCATCAAAACATTCTGAAAAGATGCCAAAACATTAGAAAACCAGCCAGAACTGATCAAAACATTCAAAAAACTTTGCAAAACATCATATAAACAAATCATAAACCAACTGAAACATTCCAAAAACCAGCCAAAATATTCCGAAATCCGGCCAAAACATCATAAAACAAATCATAACCAACCGAAACATTCCAAAAACCCGACAAAGTAGTTTAGAACCCGCCAAAACACATCAAAACATTCTGAAAAGATGCCAAAATACTAGAAAACCAGTAAGAAGTGATCCAAACTTTCAATAACTTGCCAAAACATAATCAAAACAAATGAAAGCAACCCAAAACATTCCAAATACCCGCCAAAAGATTTTAAAACCCGCCAAAAGGAATCCAAAAATATTTTCAAACCCGCCAAAATAGAAAACCAGACAGAAGTGATCAATACATTACAAACAACCTCACAAAACATGATAAAGCCCACCAAAGCTAATCCAAACACATCAAAAACTGGGCTAAACAGAAACAAAACAAATCAAAACAAACCTAAACCTTCTAAAAACCCGCCAAAATAATTCAAAACCCGTCAAAACTAATCAAAACCTTCCGAATACCCGTTAAATACATTCCAAATACCCGCCAAAAGATTTTAAAACCCGCCAAAAGGAATCCAAACATTCCAAAACCTGCCAAGACAATATAAATAACACAAGAGAAAACAAAACATTCTAAAACCCAACCAAAACATTCCGAAAACCCGCCAAAACATCATCAAAACAAATCAAAACCAACCAAAATATTCCAAAATCCCGCCAAAATAATTTAGACCCGCAAAACTCATCAAAACATTCTGAAAAGATGCCCAAACATTAGAAAACCAGCCAGAACTGATCAAAACATTCAAAAAACTTTGCAAAACATCATAAAAACAAATCATAAACCAACCGAAACATTCCAAAAACCAGCCAAAATATTCCGAAATCCGGCCAAAACATCATAAAAACAAATCATAACCAACCGAAACATTCCAAAAACCCAACAAAGTAGTTTAGAACCCGCCAAAACTCATCAAAACATTCTGAAAAGATGCCAAAATACTAGAAAACCAGTCAGAAGTGATCAAAACTTTCAATAACTAGCCAAAACATAATCAAAACAAATGAAAGCAAACCAAAACATTCCAAATACCCGCCAAAAGATTTGAAAACCCGCCAAAACGAATCCAAACATTCCAAAACCGGCCAAGACAATATAAACAACACAAGAGAAAACAAAACATTCTAAAACACCACCAAAACATTCCGAAAACCCACCAAAACATCATCAAAACAAATCAAAACAAACCAAACAATAAGAGGAACACGGCAACATATTGGCAAGCAAGAGACAGAGAGCACGGCACCTTCTAGGAGGCCAAGAAGGAAGCCGCACAACACCTGCACTGTGTCTGCAACTTTCAAACTGCTAGAAGCTAGTGGCTTGCCACTGGCCTGCCTCTTCAATTGCCATTAGCATTCCAATGGAAGCTATTCTTGGACAACTTTGCTCTGCTTGCTGCTAGTTCTGCCCCAGCCTACCATAGATAACCTTGCTCTTCCCTTGAGGCTCTGAGATGCCAAGAACTTGTCAACTTCAAAGGGTGGGCCGGGCTACATCTACTCAGCTGCCACAGTTTCTCCTTGCTAGACCTAGTGGGAAAGCATTTTGCTGAGATGCAGAAGGCAAGAAACACAGAATACGGAGACGCGGAGCTGTCCCAAGTGCCGCTGCCGGGCGTCTTTCCGCAGAAGGAGCGCCCCGGAGCGCACCGCAACCGGCACCGTCATCTCTGCGCAAAGAGCCAAAATATTTTCAAACCCGCCAAAACTCATCCAAAACTATTTTCAAACCCGCCAAAATAGAAAACCAGACAGAAGTGATCAATACATTCGAAAAAACCTGACAAAACATGATAAAGCCCACCAAAGCTAATCCAAACACATCAAAAACTGGGCTAAACAGAATCAAAACAAATCAAAACAAACCTAAACCTTCTAAAAACCCGCCAAAATAATTCAAAACCCGTCAAAACTAAACAAAACCTTCCGAATACCCATTAAATACATTCCAAATACCCGCCAAAAGATTTTAAAACCCGCCAAAAGGAATCCAAACATTCCAAAACCTGCCAAGACAATATAAACAACACAAGAGAAAACAAAACATTCTAAAACCCAACCAAAACATTCCGAAAACCCGCCAAAACATCATCAAAACAAATCAAAACCAACCAAAATATTCCAAAATCCCGCCAAAATGATTTAGACCCGCAAAACTCATCAAAACATTCTGAAAAGATGCCAAAACATTAGAAAACCAGCCAGAACTTATCAAAACATTCAAAAAACTTGGCAAAACATCATAAAAACAAATCATAAACCAACCGAAACATTCCAAAAACCAGCCAAAATATTCCGAAATCCGGCCAAAACATCATAAAAACAAATCATAACCAACCGAAACATTCCAAAAACCCAACAAAGTAGTTTAGAACCCGCCAAAACTCATCAAAACATTCTGAAAAGATGCCAAAATACTAGAAAACCAGTAAGAAGTGATCCAAACTTTCAATAACTTGCCAAAACATAATCAAAACAAATGAAAGCAACCCAAAACATTCCAAATACCCGCCAAAAGATTTTAAAACCCGCCAAAACTCATCCAAAAATATTTTCAAACCCGCCAAAATAGAAAACCAGACAGAAGTGATCAATACATTCGAAAAAACCTGACAAAACATGATAAAGCCCACCAAAGCTAATCCAAACACATCAAAAACTGGGCTAAACAGAAACAAAACAAATCAAAACAAACCTAAACCTTCTAAAAACCCGCCAAAATAATTCAAAACCCGTCAAAACTAATCAAAACCTTCCGAATACCCGTTAAATACATTCCAAATACCCGCCAAAAGATTTTAAAACCCGCCAAAAGGAATCCAAACATTCCAAAACCTGCCAAGACAATATAAATAACACAAGAGAAAACAAAACATTCTAAAACCCAACCAAAACATTCCGAAAACCCGCCAAAACATCATCAAAACAAATCAAAACCAACCAAAATATTCCAAAATCCCGCCAAAATAATTTAGACCCGCAAAACTCATCAAAACATTCTGAAAAGATGCCCAAACATTAGAAAACCAGCCAGAACTGATCAAAACATTCAAAAAACTTTGCAAAACATCATAAAAACAAATCATAAACCAACCGAAACATTCCAAAAACCAGCCAAAATATTCCGAAATCCGGCCAAAACATCATAAAAACAAATCATAACCAACCGAAACATTCCAAAAACCCAACAAAGTAGTTTAGAACCCGCCAAAACTCATCAAAACATTCTGAAAAGATGCCAAAATACTAGAAAACCAGTAAGAAGTGATCCAAACTTTCAATAACTTGCCAAAACATAATCAAAACAAATGAAAGCAACCCAAAACATTCCAAATACCCGCCAAAAGATTTGAAAACCCGCCAAAAGGAATCCAAACATTCCAAAACCTGCCAAGACAATATAAACAACACAAGAGAAAACAAAACATTCTAAAACACCACCAAAACATTCCGAAAACCCACCAAAACATCATAAAAACAAATCAAAACAAACCAAACAATAAGAGGAACACGGCAACATATTGGCAAGCAAGAGACAGAGAGCACGGCACCTTCTAGGAGGCCAAGAAGGAAGCCGCACAACACCTGCACTGTGTCTGCAACTTTCAAACTGCTAGAAGCTAGTGGCTTGCCACTGGCCTGCCTCTTCAATTGCCATTAGCATTCCAATGGAAGCTATTCTTGGACAACTTTGCTCTGCTTGCTGCTAGTTCTGCCCCAGCCTACCATAGATAACCTTGCTCTTCCCTTGAGGCTCTGAGATGCCAAGAACTTGTCAACTTCAAAGGGTGGGCCGGGCTACATCTACTCAGATGCCACAGTTTCTCCTTGCTAGACCTAGTGGGAAAGCATTTTGCTGAGATGCAGAAGGCAAGAAACACAGAATACGGAGACGCGGAGCTGTCCCAAGTGCCGCTGCCAGCCGTCTTTCCGCAGAAGGAGCGCCCCGGAGCGCACCGCAACCGGCACCGTCATCTCTGCGCAAAGAGCCAAAATATTTTCAAACCCGCCAAAACTCATCCAAAACTATTTTCAAACCCGCCAAAATAGAAAACCAGACAGAAGTGATCAATACATTCGAAAAAACCTCACAAAACATGATAAAGCCCACCAAAGCTAATCCAAACACATCAAAAACTGGGCTAAACAGAATCAAAACAAATCAAAACAAACCTAAATCTTCTAAAAACCCGCCAAAATAATTCAAAACCCGTCAAAACTAATCAAAACCTTCCGAATACCCGTTAAAAAACATTCCAAATACCCGCCAAAATATTTTAAAACCCGCCAAAAGGAATCCAAACATTCCAAAACCTGCCAAGACAATATAAACAACACAAGAGAAAACAAAACATTCTAAAACCCAACCAAAACATTCCGAAATCCCGCCAAAACATCATCAAAACAAATCAAAACCAACCAAAATATTCCAAAATCCGGCCAAAATGATTTAGACCCGCAAAACTCATCAAAACATTCTGAAAAGATGCCAAAACATTAGAAAACCAGCCAGAACTGATCAAAACATTCAAAAAACTTTGCAAAACATCATAAAAACAAATCATAAACCAACCGAAACATTCCAAAAACCAGCCAAAATATTCCGAAATCCGGCCAAAACATCATAAAAACAAATCATAACCAACCGAAACATTCCACAAACCCGACAAAGTAGTTTAGAACCCGCCAAAACTCATCAAAACATTCTGAAAAGATGCCAAAATACTAGAAAACCAGTCAGAAGTGATCAAAACTTTCAATAACTAGCCAAAACATAATCAAAACAAATGAAAGCAAACCAAAACATTCCAAATACCCGCCAAAAGATTTGAAAACCCGCCAAAACGAATCCAAACATTCCAAAACCGGCCAAGACAATATAAACAACACAAGAGAAAACAAAACATTCTAAAACACCACCAAAACATTCCGAAAACCCACCAAAACATCATCAAAACAAATCAAAACAAACCAAACAATAAGAGGAACACGGCAACATATTGGCAAGCAAGAGACAGAGAGCGCGGCACCTTCTAGGAGGCCAAGAAGGAAGCCGCACAACACCTGCACTGTGTCTGCAACTTTCAAACTGCTAGAAGCTAGTGGCTTGCCACTGGCCTGCCTCTTCAATTGCCATTAGCATTCCAATGGAAGCTATTCTTGGACAACTTTGCTCTGCTTGCTGCTAGTTCTGCCCCAGCCTACCATAGATAACCTTGCTCTTCCCTTGAGGCTCTGAGATGCCAAGAACTTGTCAACTTCAAAGGGTGGGCCGGGCTACATCTACTCAGCTGCCACAGTTTCTCCTTGCTAGACCTAGTGGGAAAGCATTTTGCTGAGATGCAGAAGGCAAGAAACACAGAATACGGAGACGCGGAGCTGTCCCAAGTGCCGCTGCCAGGCGTCTTTCCGCAGAAGGAGCGCCCCGGAGCGCACCGCAACCGGCACCGTCATCTCTGCGCAAAGAGCCAAAATATTTTCAAACCCGCCAAAACTCATCCAAAACTATTTTCAAACCCGCCAAAATAGAAAACCAGACAGAAGTGATCAATACATTCGAAAAAACCTCACAAAACATGATAAAGCCCACCAAAGCTAATCCAAACACATCAAAAACTGGGCTAAACAGAATCAAAACAAATCAAAACAAACCTAAACCTTCTAAAAACCCGCCAAAATAATTCAAAACCCGTCAAAACTAAACAAAACCTTCCGAATACCCATTAAATACATTCCAAATACCCGCCAAAAGATTTTAAAACCCGCCAAAAGGAATCCAAACATTCCAAAACCTGCCAAGACAATATAAACAACACAAGAGAAAACAAAACATTCTAAAACCCAACCAAAACATTCCGAAAACCCGCCAAAACATCATCAAAACAAATCAAAACCAACCAAAATATTCCAAAATCCCGCCAAAATGATTTAGACCCGCAAAACTCATCAAAACATTCTGAAAAGATGCCAAAACATTAGAAAACCAGCCAGAACTTATCAAAACATTCAAAAAACTTGGCAAAACATCATAAAAACAAATCATAAACCAACCGAAACATTCCAAAAACCAGCCAAAATATTCCGAAATCCGGCCAAAACATCATAAAAACAAATCATAACCAACCGAAACATTCCAAAAACCCAACAAAGTAGTTTAGAACCCGCCAAAACTCATCAAAACATTCTGAAAACATGCCAAAATACTAGAAAACCAGTAAGAAGTGATCCAAACTTTCAATAACTTGCCAAAACATAATCAAAACAAATGAAAGCAACCCAAAACATTCCAAATACCCGCCAAAAGATTTGAAAACCCGCCAAAAGGAATCCAAAAATATTTTCAAACCCGCCAAAATAGAAAACCAGACAGAAGTGATCAATACATTCGAAAAAACCTGACAAAACATGATAAAGCCCACCAAAGCTAATCCAAACACATCAAAAACTGGGCTAAACAGAATCAAAACAAATCAAAACAAACCTAAATCTTCTAAAAACCCGCCAAAATAATTCAAAACCCGTCAAAACTAATCAAAACCTTCCGAATACCCGTTAAAAAACATTCCAAATACCCGCCAAAAGATTTTAAAACCCGCCAAATGGAATCCAAACATTCCAAAACCTGCCAAGACAATATAAACAACACAAGAGAAAACAAAACATTCTAAAACCCAACCAAAACATTCCGAAATCCCGCCAAAACATCATCAAAACAAATCAAAACCAACCAAAATATTCCAAAATCCGGCCAAAATGATTTAGACCCGCAAAACTCATCAAAACATTCTGAAAAGATGCCAAAACATTAGAAAACCAGCCAGAACTGATCAAAACATTCAAAAAACTTTGCAAAACATCATAAAAACAAATCATAAACCAACCGAAACATTCCAAAAACCAGCCAAAATATTCCGAAATCCGGCCAAAACATCATAAAAACAAATCATAACCAACCGAAACATTCCAAAAACCCGACAAAGTAGTATAGAACCCGCCAAAACTCATCAAAACATTCTGAAAAGATGCAAAAATACTAGAAAACCAGTAAGAAGTGATCCAAACTTTCAATAACTTGCCAAAACATAATCAAAACAAATGAAAGCAACCCAAAACATTCCAAATACCCGCCAAAAGATTTTAAAACCCGCCAAAAGGAATCCAAACATTCCAAAACCTGCCAAGACAATATAAACAACACAAGAGAAAACAAAACATTCTAAAACACCACCAAAACATTCCGAAAACCCGCCAAAACATCATAAAAACAAATCAAAACAAACCAAACAATAAGAGGAACACGGCAACATATTGGCAAGCAAGAGACAGAGAGCGCGGCACCTTCTAGGAGGCCAAGAAGGAAGCCGCACAACACCTGCACTGTGTCTGCAACTTTCAAACTGCTAGAAGCTAGTGGCTTGCCACTGGCCTGCCTCTTCAATTGCCATTAGCATTCCAATGGAAGCTATTCTTGGACAACTTTGCTCTGCTTGCTGCTAGTTCTGCCCCAGCCTACCATAGATAACCTTGCTCTTCCCTTGAGGCTCTGAGATGCCAAGAACTTGTCAACTTCAAAGGGCGGGCCGGGCTACATCTACTCAGCTGCCACAGTTTCTCCTTGCTAGACCTAGTGGGAAAGCATTTTGCTGAGATGCAGAAGGCAAGAAACGCAGAATACGGAGACGCGGAGCTGTCCCAAGTGCCGCTGCCAGCCGTCTTTCCGCAGAAGGAGCGCCCCGGAGCGCACCGCAACCGGCACCGTCATCTCTGCGCAAAGAGCCAAAATATTTTCAAACCCGCCAAAACTCATCCAAAAATATTTTCAAACCCGCCAAAATAGAAAACCAGACAGAAGTGATCAATACATTCGAAAAAACCTGACAAAACATGATAAAGCCCACCAAAGCTAATCCAAACACATCAAAAACTGGGCTAAACAGAATCAAAACAAATCAAAACAAACCTAAACCTTCTAAAAACCCGCCAAAATAATTCAAAACCCGTCAAAACTAATCAAAACCTTCCGAATACCCGTTAAAAAACATTCCAAATACCCGCCAAAAGATTTTAAAACCCGCCAAAAGGAATCCAAACATTCCAAAACCTGCCAAGACAATATAAACAACACAAGTGAAAACAAAACATTCTAAAACCCAACCAAAACATTCCGAAAACCCGCCAAAACATCATCAAAACAAATCAAAACCAACCAAAATATTCCAAAATCCCGCCAAAATGATTTAGACCCGCAAAACTCATCAAAACATTCTGAAAAGATGCCAAAACATTAGAAAACCAGCCAGAACTGATCAAAACATTCAAAAAACTTTGCAAAACATCATAAAAACAAATCATAAACCAACCGAAACATTCCAAAAACCAGCCAAAATATTCCGAAATCCGGCCAAAACATCATAAAAACAAATCATAACCAGCCGAAACATTCCAAAAACCCGACAAAGTAGTTTAGAACCCGCCAAAACTCATCAAAACATTCTGAAAAGATGCCAAAATACTAGAAAACCAGTAAGAAATGATCCAAACTTTCAATAACTTGCCAAAACATAATCAAAACAAATGAAAGCAACCCAAAACATTCCAAATACCCGCCAAAAGATTTTAAAACCCGCCAAAACTCATCCAAAAATATTTTCAAACCCGCCAAAATAGAAAACCAGACAGAAGTGATCAATACATTCGAAAAAACCTGACAAAACATGATAAAGCCCACCAAAGCTAATCCAAACACATCAAAAACTGGGCTAAACAGAATCAAAACAAATCAAAACAAACCTAAACCTTCTAAAAACCCGCCAAAATAATTCAAAACCCGTCAAAACTAATCAAAACCTTCCGAATACCCGTTAAAAAACATTCCAAATACCCGCCAAAATATTTTAAAACCCGCCAAAAGGAATCCAAACATTCCAAAACCTGCCAAGACAATATAAACAACACAAGAGAAAACAAAACATTCTAAAACCCAACCAAAACATTCCGAAATCCCGCCAAAACATCATCAAAACAAATCAAAACCAACCAAAATATTCCAAAATCCCGCCAAAATGATTTAGACCCGCAAAACTCATCAAAACATTCTGAAAAGATGCCAAAACATTAGAAAACCAGCCAGAACTGATCAAAACATTCAAAAAACTTTGCAAAACATCATAAAAACAAATCATAAACCAACCGAAACATTCCAAAAACCAGCCAAAATATTCCGAAATCCAGCCAAAACATCATAAAAACAAATCATAACCAACCGAAACATTCCAAAAACCCGACAAAGTAGTTTAGAACCCGCCAAAACTCATCAAAACATTCTGAAAAGATGCCAAAATACTAGAAAACCAGTCAGAAGTGATCAAAACTTTCAATAACTAGCCAAAACATAATCAAAACAAATGAAAGCAAACCAAAACATTCCAAATACCCGCCAAAAGATTTGAAAACCCGCCAAAACGAATCCAAACATTCCAAAACCGGCCAAGACAATATAAACAACACAAGAGAAAACAAAACATTCTAAAACACCACCAAAACATTCCGAAAACCCGCCAAAACATCATCAAAACAAATCAAAACAAACCAAACAATAAGAGGAACACGGCAACATATTGGCAAGCAAGAGACAGAGAGCACGGCACCTTCTAGGAGGCCAAGAAGGAAGCCGCACAACACCTGCACTGTGTCTGCAACTTTCAAACTGCTAGAAGCTAGTGGCTTGCCACTGGCCTGCCTCTTCAATTGCTATTAGCATTCCAATGGAAGCTATTCTTGGACAACTTTGCTCTGCTTGCTGCTAGTTCTGCCCCAGCCTACCATAGATAACCTTGCACTTCCCTTGAGGCTCTGAGATGCCAAGAACTTGTCAACTTCAAAGGGTGGGCCGGGCTACATCTACTCAGCTGCCACAGTTTCTCCTTGCTAGACCTAGTGGGAAAGCATTTTGCTGAGATGCAGAAGGCAAGAAACACAGAATACGGAGACGCGGAGCTGTCCCAAGTGCCGCTGCCAGGCGTCTTTCCGCAGAAGGAGCGCCCCGGAGCGCACCGCAACCGGCACCGTCATCTCTGCGCAAAGAGCCAAAATATTTTCAAACCCGCCAAAACTCATCCAAAACTATTTTCAAACCCGCCAAAATAGAAAACCAGACAGAAGTGATCAATACATTCGAAAAAACCTCACAAAACATGATAAAGCCCACCAAAGCTAATCCAAACACATCAAAAACTGGGCTAAACAGAATCAAAACAAATCAAAACAAACCTAAACCTTCTAAAAACCCGCCAAAATAATTCAAAACCCGTCAAAACTAATCAAAACCTTCCGAATACCCGTTAAATACATTCCAAATACCCGCCAAAAGATTTTAAAACCCGCCAAAAGGAATCCAAACATTCCAAAACCTGCCAAGACAATATAAACAACACAAGAGAAAACAAAACATTCTAAAACCCAACCAAAACATTCCGAAAACCCGCCAAAACATCATCAAAACAAATCAAAACCAACCAAAATATTCCAAAATCCCGCCAAAATGATTTAGACCCGCAAAACTCATCAAAACATTCTGAAAAGATGCCAAAACATTAGAAAACCAGCCAGAACTGATCAAAACATTCAAAAAACTTTGCAAAACATCATAAAAACAAATCATAAACCAACCGAAACATTCCAAAAACCAGCCAAAATATTCCGAAATCCGGCCAAAACATCATAAAAACAAATCATAACCAACCGAAACATTCCAAAAACCCAACAAAGTAGTTTAGAACCCGCCAAAACTCATCAAAACATTCTGAAAAGATGCCAAAATACTAGAAAACCAGTAAGAAGTGATCCAAACTTTCAATAACTTGCCAAAACATAATCAAAACAAATGAAAGCAACCCAAAACATTCCAAATACCCGCCAAAAGATTTTAAAACCCGCCAAAAGGAATCCAAACATTCCAAAACCGGCCAAGACAATATAAACAACACAAGAGAAAACAAAACATTCTAAAACACCACCAAAACATTCCGAAAACCCACCAAAACATCATCAAAACAAATCAAAACAAACCAAACAATAAGAGGAACACGGCAACATATTGGCAAGCAAGAGACAGAGAGCGCGGCACCTTCTAGGAGGCCAAGAAGGAAGCCGCACAACACCTGCACTGTGTCTGCAACTTTCAAACTGCTAGAAGCTAGTGGCTTGCCACTGGCCTGCCTCTTCAATTGCCATTAGCATTCCAATGGAAGCTATTCTTGGACAACTTTGCTCTGCTTGCTGCTAGTTCTGCCCCAGCCTACCATAGATAACCTTGCACTTCCCTTGAGGCTCTGAGATGCCAAGAACTTGTCAACTTCAAAGGGTGGGCCGGGCTACATCTACTCAGCTGCTACAGTTTCTCCTTGCTAGACCTAGTGGGAAAGCATTTTGCTGAGATGCAGAAGGCAAGAAACACAGAATACGGAGACGCGGAGCTGTCCCAAGTGCCGCTGCCAGGCGTCTTTCCGCAGAAGGAGCGCCCCGGAGCGCACCGCAACCGGCACCGTCATCTCTGCGCAAAGAGCCAAAATATTTTAAAACCCGCCAAAACTCATCCAAAAATATTTTCAAACCCGCCAAAATAGAAAACCAGACAGAAGTGATCAATACATTCGAAAAAACCTCACAAAACATGATAAAGCCCACCAAAGCTAATCCAAACACATCAAAAACTGGGCTAAACAGAATCAAAACAAATCAAAACAAACCTAAACCTTCTAAAAACCCGCCAAAATAATTCAAAACCCGTCAAAACTAATCAAAACCTTCCGAATACCCGTTAAATACATTCCAAATACCCGCCAAAAGATTTTAAAACCCGCCAAAAGGAATCCAAACATTCCAAAACCTGCCAAGACAATATAAACAACACAAGAGAAAACAAAACATTCTAAAACCCAACCAAAACATTCCGAAAACCCGCCAAAACATCATCAAAACAAATCAAAACCAACCAAAATATTCCAAAATCCCGCCAAAATGATTTAGACCCGCAAAACTCATCAAAACATTCTGAAAAGATGCCAAAACATTAGAAAACCAGCCAGAACTGATCAAAACATTCAAAAAACTTTGCAAAACATCATAAAAACAAATCATAAACCAACCGAAACATTCCAAAAACCAGCCAAAATATTCCGAAATCCGGCCAAAACATCATAAAAACAAATCATAACCAACCGAAACATTCCAAAAACCCGACAAAGTAGTTTAGAACCCGCCAAAACTCATCAAAACATTCTGAAAAGATGCCAAAATACTAGAAAACCAGTAAGAAATGATCCAAACTTTCAATAACTTGCCAAAACATAATCAAAACAAATGAAAGCAACCCAAAACATTCCAAATACCCGCCAAAAGATTTTAAAACCCGCCAAAACTCATCCAAAAATATTTTCAAACCCGCCAAAATAGAAAACCAGACAGAAGTGATCAATACATTCGAAAAAACCTCACAAAACATGATAAAGCCCACCAAAGCTAATCCAAACACATCAAAAACTGGGCTAAACAGAATCAAAACAAATCAAAACAAACCTAAACCTTCTAAAAACCCGCCAAAATAATTCAAAACCCGTCAAAACTAATCAAAACCTTCCGAATACCCGTTAAAAAACATTCCAAATACCCGCCAAAAGATTTTAAAACCCGCCAAAAGGAATCCAAACATTCCAAAACCTGCCAAGACAATATAAACAACACAAGAGAAAACAAAACATTCTAAAACCCAACCAAAACATTCCGAAATCCCGCCAAAACATCATCAAAACAAATCAAAACCAACCAAAATATTCCAAAATCCGGCCAAAATGATTTAGACCCGCAAAACTCATCAAAACATTCTGAAAAGATGCCAAAACATTAGAAAACCAGCCAGAACTGATCAAAACATTCAAAAAACTTTGCAAAACATCATAAAAACAAATCATAAACCAACCGAAACATTCCAAAAACCAGCCAAAATATTCCGAAATCCGGCCAAAACATCATAAAAACAAATCATAACCAACCGAAACATTCCAAAAACCCAACAAAGTAGTTTAGAACCCGCCAAAACTCATCAAAACATTCTGAAAAGATGCCAAAATACTAGAAAACCAGTCAGAAGTGATCAAAACTTTCAATAACTAGCCAAAACATAATCAAAACAAATGAAAGCAACCCAAAACATTCCAAATACCCGCCAAAAGATTTGAAAACCCGCCAAAACGAATCCAAACATTCCAAAACCGGCCAAGACAATATAAACAACACAAGAGAAAACAAAACATTCTAAAACACCACCAAAACATTCCAAAAACCCACCAAAACATCATCAAAACAAATCAAAACAAACCAAACAATAAGAGGAACACGGCAACATATTGGCAAGCAAGAGACAGAGAGCACGGCACCTTCTAGGAGGCCAAGAAGGAAGCCGCACAACACCTGCACTGTGTCTGCAACTTTCAAACTGCTAGAAGCTAGTGGCTTGCCACTGGCCTGCCTCTTCAATTGCCATTAGCATTCCAATGGAAGCTATTCTTGGACAACTTTGCTCTGCTTGCTGCTAGTTCTGCCCCAGCCTACCATAGATAACCTTGCTCTTCCCTTGAGGCTCTGAGATGCCAAGAACTTGTCAACTTCAAAGGGTGGGCCGGGCTACATCTACTCAGCTGCCACAGTTTCTCCTTGCTAGACCTAGTGGGAAAGCATTTTGCTGAGATGCAGAAGGCAAGAAACACAGAATACGGAGACGCGGAGCTGTCCCAAGTGCCGCTGCCAGGCGTCTTTCCGCAGAAGTAGCGCCCCGGAGCGCACCGCAACCGGCACCGTCATCTCTGCGCAAAGAGCCAAAATATTTTCAAACCCGCCAAAACTCATCCAAAACTATTTTCAAACCCGCCAAAATAGAAAACCAGACAGAAGTGATCAATACATTCGAAAAAACCTCACAAAACATGATAAAGCCCACCAAAGCTAATCCAAACACATCAAAAACTGGGCTAAACAGAATCAAAACAAATCAAAACAAACCTAAACCTTCTAAAAACCCGCCAAAATAATTCAAAACCCGTCAAAACTAATCAAAACCTTCCGAATACCCGTTAAATACATTCCAAATACCCGCCAAAAGATTTTAAAACCCGCCAAAAGGAATCCAAACATTCCAAAACCTGCCAAGACAATATAAACAACACAAGAGAAAACAAAACATTCTAAAACCCAACCAAAACATTCCGAAAACCCGCCAAAACATCATCAAAACAAATCAAAACCAACCAAAATATTCCAAAATCCCGCCAAAATGATTTAGACCCGCAAAACTCATCAAAACATTCTGAAAAGATGCCAAAACATTAGAAAACCAGCCAGAACTGATCAAAACATTCAAAAAACTTTGCAAAACATCATAAAAACAAATCATAAACCAACCGAAACATTCCAAAAACCAGCCAAAATATTCCGAAATCCGGCCAAAACATCATAAAAACAAATCATAACCAACCGAAACATTCCAAAAACCCAACAAAGTAGTTTAGAACCCGCCAAAACTCATCAAAACATTCTGAAAAGATGCCAAAATACTAGAAAACCAGTAAGAAGTGATCCAAATTTCCAATAACTTGCCAAAACATAATCAAAACAAATGAAAGCAACCCAAAACATTCCAAATACCCGCCAAAAGATTTTAAAACCCGCCAAAACTCATCCAAAAATATTTTCAAACCCGCCAAAATAGAAAACCAGACAGAAGTGATCAATACATTCGAAAAAACCTCACAAAACATGATAAAGCCCACCAAAGCTAATCCAAACACATCAAAAACTGGGCTAAACAGAATCAAAACAAATCAAAACAAACCTAAATCTTCTAAAAACCCGCCAAAATAATTCAAAACCCGTCAAAACTAATCAAAACCTTCCGAATACCCGTTAAAAAACATTCCAAATACCCGCCAAAAGATTTTAAACCCGCCAAATGGAATCCAAACATTCCAAAACCTGCCAAGACAATATAAACAACACAAGAGAAAACAAAACATTCTAAAACCCAACCAAAACATTCCGAAATCCCGCCAAAACATCATCAAAACAAATCAAAACCAACCAAAATATTCCAAAATCCCGCCAAAATGATTTAGACCCGCAAAACTCATCAAAACATTCTGAAAAGATGCCAAAACATTAGAAAACCAGCCAGAACTGATCAAAACATTCAAAAAACTTTGCAAAACATCATAAAAACAAATCATAAACCAACCGAAACATTCCAAAAACCAGCCAAAATATTCCGAAATCCGGCCAAAACATCATAAAAACAAATCATAACCAACCGAAACATTCCAAAAACCCGACAAAGTAGTTTAGAACCCGCCAAAACTCATCAAAACATTCTGAAAAGATGCAAAAATACTAGAAAACCAGTAAGAAGTGATCCAAACTTTCAATAACTTGCCAAAACATAATCAAAACAAATGAAAGCAACCCAAAACATTCCAAATACCCGCCAAAAGATTTTAAAACCCGCCAAAAGGAATCCAAACATTCCAAAACCTGCCAAGACAATATAAACAACACAAGAGAAAACAAAACATTCTAAAACACCACCAAAACATTCCGAAAACCCACCAAAACATCATCAAAACAAATCAAAACAAACCAAACAATAAGAGGAACACGGCAACATATTGGCAAGCAAGAGACAGAGAGCGCGGCACCTTCTAGGAGGCCAAGAAGGAAGCCGCACAACACCTGCACTGTGTCTGCAACTTTCAAACTGCTAGAAGCTAGTGGCTTGCCACTGGCCTGCCTCTTCAATTGCCATTAGCATTCCAATGGAAGCTATTCTTGGACAACTTTGCTCTGCTTGCTGCTAGTTCTGCCCCAGCCTACCATAGATAACCTTGCACTTCCCTTGAGGCTCTGAGATGCCAAGAACTTGTCAACTTCAAAGGGTGGGCCGGGCTACATCTACTCAGCTGCTACAGTTTCTCCTTGCTAGACCTAGTGGGAAAGCATTTTGCTGAGATGCAGAAGGCAAGAAACACAGAATACGGAGACGCGGAGCTGTCCCAAGTGCCGCTGCCAGGCGTCTTTCCGCAGAAGGAGCGCCCCGGAGCGCACCGCAACCGGCACCGTCATCTCTGCGCAAAGAGCCAAAATATTTTAAAACCCGCCAAAACTCATCCAAAAATATTTTCAAACCCGCCAAAATAGAAAACCAGACAGAAGTGATCAATACATTCGAAAAAACCTCACAAAACATGATAAAGCCCACCAAAGCTAATCCAAACACATCAAAAACTGGGCTAAACAGAATCAAAACAAATCAAAACAAACCTAAATCTTCTAAAAACCCGCCAAAATAATTCAAAACCCGTCAAAACTAATCAAAACCTTCCGAATACCCGTTAAAAAACATTCCAAATACCCGCCAAAAGATTTTAAAACCCGCCAAAAGGAATCCAAACATTCCAAAACCTGCCAAGACAATATAAACAACACAAGAGAAAACAAAACATTCTAAAACCCAACCAAAACATTCCGAAAACCCGCCAAAACATCATCAAAACAAATCAAAACCAACCAAAATATTCCAAAATCCCGCCAAAATGATTTAGACCCGCAAAACTCATCAAAACATTCTGAAAAGATGCCAAAACATTAGAAAACCAGCCAGAACTGATCAAAACATTCAAAAAACTTTGCAAAACATCATAAAAACAAATCATAAACCAACCGAAACATTCCAAAAACCAGCCAAAATATTCCGAAATCCGGCCAAAACATCATAAAAACAAATCATAACCAACCGAAACATTCCAAAAACCCAACAAAGTAGTTTAGAACCCGCCAAAACTCATCAAAACATTCTGAAAAGATGCCAAAATACTAGAAAACCAGTAAGAAATGATCCAAACTTTCAATAACTTGCCAAAACATAATCAAAACAAATGAAAGCAACCCAAAACATTCCAAATACCCGCCAAAAGATTTTAAAACCCGCCAAAACTCATCCAAAAATATTTTCAAACCCGCCAAAATAGAAAACCAGACAGAAGTGATCAATACATTCGAAAAAACCTCACAAAACATGATAAAGCCCACCAAAGCTAATCCAAACACATCAAAAACTGGGCTAAACAGAATCAAAACAAATCAAAACAAACCTAAACCTTCTAAAAACCCGCCAAAATATTTCAAAACCCGTCAAAACTAATCAAAACCTTCCGAATACCCGTTAAAAAACATTCCAAATACCCGCCAAAATATTTTAAAACCCGCCAAAAGGAATCCAAACATTCCAAAACCTGCCAAGACAATATAAACAACACAAGAGAAAACAAAACATTCTAAAACCCAACCAAAACATTCCGAAATCCCGCCAAAACATCATAAAAACAAATCAAAACCAACCAAAATATTCCAAAATCCCGCCAAAATGATTTAGACCCGCAAAACTCATCAAAACATTCTGAAAAGATGCCAAAACATTAGAAAACCAGCCAGAACTGATCAAAACATTCAAAAAACTTTGCAAAACATCATAAAAACAAATCATAAACCAACCGAAACATTCCAAAAACCAGCCAAAATATTCCGAAATCCGGCCAAAACATCATAAAAACAAATCATAACCAACCGAAACATTCCAAAAACCCGACAAAGTAGTTTAGAACCCGCCAAAACTCATCAAAACATTCTGAAAAGATGCCAAAATACTAGAAAACCAGTCAGAAGTGATCAAAACTTTCAATAACTAGCCAAAACATAATCAAAACAAATGAAAGCAACCCAAAACATTCCAAATACCCGCCAAAAGATTTGAAAACCCGCCAAAACGAATCCAAACATTCCAAAACCGGCCAAGACAATATAAACAACACAAGAGAAAACAAAACATTCTAAAACACCACCAAAACATTCCGAAAACCCACCAAAACATCATCAAAACAAATCAAAACAAACCAAACAATAAGAGGAACACGGCAACATATTGGCAAGCAAGAGACAGAGAGCACGGCACCTTCTAGGAGGCCAAGAAGGAAGCCGCACAACACCTGCACTGTGTCTGCAACTTTCAAACTGCTAGAAGCTAGTGGCTTGCCACTGGCCTGCCTCTTCAATTGCCATTAGCATTCCAATGGAAGCTATTCTTGGACAACTTTGCTCTGCTTGCTGCTAGTTCTGCCCCAGCCTACCATAGATAACCTTGCTCTTCCCTTGAGGCTCTGAGATGCCAAGAACTTGTCAACTTCAAAGGGTGGGCCGGGCTACATCTACTCAGCTGCCACAGTTTCTCCTTGCTAGACCTAGTGGGAAAGCATTTTGCTGAGATGCAGAAGGCAAGAAACACAGAATACGGAGACGCGGAGCTGTCCCAAGTGCCGCTGCCAGGCATCTTTCCGCAGAAGGAGCGCCCCGGAGCGCACCGCAACCGGCACCGTCATCTCTGCGCAAAGAGCCAAAATATTTTCAAACCCGCCAAAACTCATCCAAAACTATTTTCAAACCCGCCAAAATAGAAAACCAGACAGAAGTGATCAATACATTCGAAAAAACCTCACAAAACATGATAAAGCCCACCAAAGCTAATCCAAACACATCAAAAACTGGGCTAAACAGAATCAAAACAAATCAAAACAAACCTAAACCTTCTAAAAACCCGCCAAAATAATTCAAAACCCGTCAAAACTAATCAAAACCTTCCGAATACCCGTTAAATACATTCCAAATACCCGCCAAAAGATTTTAAAACCCGCCAAAAGGAATCCAAACATTCCAAAACCTGCCAAGACAATATAAACAACACAAGAGAAAACAAAACATTCTAAAACCCAACCAAAACATTCCGAAAACCCGCCAAAACATCATCAAAACAAATCAAAACCAACCAAAATATTCCAAAATCCCGCCAAAATGATTTAGACCCGCAAAACTCATCAAAACATTCTGAAAAGATGCCAAAACATTAGAAAACCAGCCAGAACTGATCAAAACATTCAAAAAACTTTGCAAAACATCATAAAAACAAATCATAAACCAACCGAAACATTCCAAAAACCAGCCAAAATATTCCGAAATCCGGCCAAAACATCATAAAAACAAATCATAACCAACCGAAACATTCCAAAAACCCAACAAAGTAGTTTAGAACCCGCCAAAACTCATCAAAACATTCTGAAAAGATGCCAAAATACTAGAAAACCAGTAAGAAGTGATCCAAACTTCCAATAACTTGCCAAAACATAATCAAAACAAATGAAAGCAACCCAAAACATTCCAAATACCCGCCAAAAGATTTTAAAACCCGCCAAAACTCATCCAAAAATATTTTCAAACCCGCCAAAATAGAAAACCAGACAGAAGTGATCAATACATTCGAAAAAACCTCACAAAACATGATAAAGCCCACCAAAGCTAATCCAAACACATCAAAAACTGGGCTAAACAGAATCAAAACAAATCAAAACAAACCTAAATCTTCTAAAAACCCGCCAAAATAATTCAAAACCCGTCAAAACTAATCAAAACCTTCCGAATACCCGTTAAAAAACATTCCAAATACCCGCCAAAATATTTTAAAACCCGCCAAATGGAATCCAAACATTCCAAAACCTGCCAAGACAATATAAACAACACAAGAGAAAACAAAACATTCTAAAACCCAACCAAAACATTCCGAAATCCCGCCAAAACATCATCAAAACAAATCAAAACCAACCAAAATATTCCAAAATCCCGCCAAAATGATTTAGACCCGCAAAACTCATCAAAACATTCTGAAAAGATGCCAAAACATTAGAAAACCAGCCAGAACTGATCAAAACATTCAAAAAACTTTGCAAAACATCATAAAAACAAATCATAAACCAACCGAAACATTCCAAAAACCAGCCAAAATATTCCGAAATCCGGCCAAAACATCATAAAAACAAATCATAACCAACCGAAACATTCCAAAAACCCGACAAAGTAGTTTAGAACCCGCCAAAACTCATCAAAACATTCTGAAAAGATGCAAAAATACTAGAAAACCAGTAAGAAGTGATCCAAACTTTCAATAACTTGCCAAAACATAATCAAAACAAATGAAAGCAACCCAAAACATTCCAAATACCCGCCAAAAGATTTTAAAACCCGCCAAAAGGAATCCAAACATTCCAAAACCTGCCAAGACAATATAAACAACACAAGAGAAAACAAAACATTCTAAAACACCACCAAAACATTCCGAAAACCCACCAAAACATCATCAAAACAAATCAAAACAAACCAAACAATAAGAGGAACACGGCAACATATTGGCAAGCAAGAGACAGAGAGCGCGGCACCTTCTAGGAGGCCAAGAAGGAAGCCGCACAACACCTGCACTGTGTCTGCAACTTTCAAACTGCTAGAAGCTAGTGGCTTGCCACTGGCCTGCCTCTTCAATTGCCATTAGCATTCCAATGGAAGCTATTCTTGGACAACTTTGCTCTGCTTGCTGCTAGTTCTGCCCCAGCCTACCATAGATAACCTTGCACTTCCCTTGAGGCTCTGAGATGCCAAGAACTTGTCAACTTCAAAGGGTGGGCCGGGCTACATCTACTCAGCTGCTACAGTTTCTCCTTGCTAGACCTAGTGGGAAAGCATTTTGCTGAGATGCAGAAGGCAAGAAACACAGAATACGGAGACGCGGAGCTGTCCCAAGTGCCGCTGCCAGGCGTCTTTCCGCAGAAGGAGCGCCCCGGAGCGCACCGCAACCGGCACCGTCATCTCTGCGCAAAGAGCCAAAATATTTTAAAACCCGCCAAAACTCATCCAAAAATATTTTCAAACCCGCCAAAATAGAAAACCAGACAGAAGTGATCAATACATTCGAAAAAACCTCACAAAACATGATAAAGCCCACCAAAGCTAATCCAAACACATCAAAAACTGGGCTAAACAGAATCAAAACAAATCAAAACAAACCTAAATCTTCTAAAAACCCGCCAAAATAATTCAAAACCCGTCAAAACTAATCAAAACCTTCCGAATACCCGTTAAAAAACATTCCAAATACCCGCCAAAAGATTTTAAAACCCGCCAAAAGGAATCCAAACATTCCAAAACCTGCCAAGACAATATAAACAACACAAGAGAAAACAAAACATTCTAAAACCCAACCAAAACATTCCGAAAACCCGCCAAAACATCATCAAAACAAATCAAAACCAACCAAAATATTCCAAAATCCCGCCAAAATGATTTAGACCCGCAAAACTCATCAAAACATTCTGAAAAGATGCCAAAACATTAGAAAACCAGCCAGAACTGATCAAAACATTCAAAAAACTTTGCAAAACATCATAAAAACAAATCATAAACCAACCGAAACATTCCAAAAACCAGCCAAAATATTCCGAAATCCGGCCAAAACATCATAAAAACAAATCATAACCAACCGAAACATTCCAAAAACCCGACAAAGTAGTTTAGAACCCGCCAAAACTCATCAAAACATTCTGAAAAGATGCCAAAATACTAGAAAACCAGTAAGAAATGATCCAAACTTTCAATAACTTGCCAAAACATAATCAAAACAAATGAAAGCAACCCAAAACATTCCAAATACCCGCCAAAAGATTTTAAAACCCGCCAAAACTCATCCAAAAATATTTTCAAACCCGCCAAAATAGAAAACCAGACAGAAGTGATCAATACATTCGAAAAAACCTCACAAAACATGATAAAGCCCACCAAAGCTAATCCAAACACATCAAAAACTGGGCTAAACAGAATCAAAACAAATCAAAACAAACCTAAACCTTCTAAAAACCCGCCAAAATATTTCAAAACCCGTCAAAACTAATCAAAACCTTCCGAATACCCGTTAAAAAACATTCCAAATACCCGCCAAAATATTTTAAAACCCGCCAAAAGGAATCCAAACATTCCAAAACCTGCCAAGACAATATAAACAACACAAGAGAAAACAAAACATTCTAAAACCCAACCAAAACATTCCGAAATCCCGCCAAAACATCATCAAAACAAATCAAAACCAACCAAAATATTCCAAAATCCCGCCAAAATGATTTAGACCCGCAAAACTCATCAAAACATTCTGAAAAGATGCCAAAACATTAGAAAACCAGCCAGAACTGATCAAAACATTCAAAAAACTTTGCAAAACATCATAAAAACAAATCATAAACCAACCGAAACATTCCAAAAACCAGCCAAAATATTCCGAAATCCGGCCAAAACATCATAAAAACAAATCATAACCAACCGAAACATTCCAAAAACCCGACAAAGTAGTTTAGAACCCGCCAAAACTCATCAAAACATTCTGAAAAGATGCCAAAATACTAGAAAACCAGTCAGAAGTGATCAAAACTTTCAATAACTAGCCAAAACATAATCAAAACAAATGAAAGCAACCCAAAACATTCCAAATACCCGCCAAAAGATTTGAAAACCCGCCAAAACGAATCCAAACATTCCAAAACCGGCCAAGACAATATAAACAACACAAGAGAAAACAAAACATTCTAAAACACCACCAAAACATTCCGAAAACCCACCAAAACATCATCAAAACAAATCAAAACAAACCAAACAATAAGAGGAACACGGCAACATATTGGCAAGCAAGAGACAGAGAGCGCGGCACCTTCTAGGAGGCCAAGAAGGAAGCCGCACAACACCTGCACTGTGTCTGCAACTTTCAAACTGCTAGAAGCTAGTGGCTTGCCACTGGCCTGCCTCTTCAATTGCCATTAGCATTCCAATGGAAGCTATTCTTGGACAACTTTGCTCTGCTTGCTGCTAGTTCTGCCCCAGCCTACCATAGATAACCTTGCTCTTCCCTTGAGGCTCTGAGATGCCAAGAACTTGTCAACTTCAAAGGGTGGGCCGGGCTACATCTACTCAGCTGCCACAGTTTCTCCTTGCTAGACCTAGTGGGAAAGCATTTTGCTGAGATGCAGAAGGCAAGAAACACAGAATACGGAGACGCGGAGCTGTCCCAAGTGCCGCTGCCAGGCGTCTTTCCGCAGAAGGAGCGCCCCGGAGCGCACCGCAACCGGCACCGTCATCTCTGCGCAAAGAGCCAAAATATTTTCAAACCCGCCAAAACTCATCCAAAACTATTTTCAAACCCGCCAAAATAGAAAACCAGACAGAAGTGATCAATACATTCGAAAAAACCTCACAAAACATGATAAAGCCCACCAAAGCTAATCCAAACACATCAAAAACTGGGCTAAACAGAATCAAAACAAATCAAAACAAACCTAAACCTTCTAAAAACCCGCCAAAATAATTCAAAACCCGTCAAAACTAATCAAAACCTTCCGAATACCCGTTAAATACATTCCAAATACCCGCCAAAAGATTTTAAAACCCGCCAAAAGGAATCCAAACATTCCAAAACCTGCCAAGACAATATAAACAACACAAGAGAAAACAAAACATTCTAAAACCCAACCAAAACATTCCGAAAACCCGCCAAAACATCATCAAAACAAATCAAAACCAACCAAAATATTCCAAAATCCCGCCAAAATGATTTAGACCCGCAAAACTCATCAAAACATTCTGAAAAGATGCCAAAACATTAGAAAACCAGCCAGAACTGATCAAAACATTCAAAAAACTTTGCAAAACATCATAAAAACAAATCATAAACCAACCGAAACATTCCAAAAACCAGCCAAAATATTCCGAAATCCGGCCAAAACATCATAAAAACAAATCATAACCAACCGAAACATTCCAAAAACCCAACAAAGTAGTTTAGAACCCGCCAAAACTCATCAAAACATTCTGAAAAGATGCCAAAATACTAGAAAACCAGTAAGAAGTGATCCAAACTTCCAATAACTTGCCAAAACATAATCAAAACAAATGAAAGCAACCCAAAACATTCCAAATACCCGCCAAAAGATTTTAAAACCCGCCAAAACTCATCCAAAAATATTTTCAAACCCGCCAAAATAGAAAACCAGACAGAAGTGATCAATACATTCGAAAAAACCTCACAAAACATGATAAAGCCCACCAAAGCTAATCCAAACACATCAAAAACTGGGCTAAACAGAATCAAAACAAATCAAAACAAACCTAAATCTTCTAAAAACCCGCCAAAATAATTCAAAACCCGTCAAAACTAATCAAAACCTTCCGAATACCCGTTAAAAAACATTCCAAATACCCGCCAAAATATTTTAAAACCCGCCAAATGGAATCCAAACATTCCAAAACCTGCCAAGACAATATAAACAACACAAGAGAAAACAAAACATTCTAAAACCCAACCAAAACATTCCGAAATCCCGCCAAAACATCATCAAAACAAATCAAAACCAACCAAAATATTCCAAAATCCCGCCAAAATGATTTAGACCCGCAAAACTCATCAAAACATTCTGAAAAGATGCCAAAACATTAGAAAACCAGCCAGAACTGATCAAAACATTCAAAAAACTTTGCAAAACATCATAAAAACAAATCATAAACCAACCGAAACATTCCAAAAACCAGCCAAAATATTCCGAAATCCGGCCAAAACATCATAAAAACAAATCATAACCAACCGAAACATTCCAAAAACCCGACAAAGTAGTTTAGAACCCGCCAAAACTCATCAAAACATTCTGAAAAGATGCCAAAATACTAGAAAACCAGTCAGAAGTGATCAAAACTTTCAATAACTAGCCAAAACATAATCAAAACAAATGAAAGCAACCCAAAACATTCCAAATACCCGCCAAAAGATTTGAAAACCCGCCAAAACGAATCCAAACATTCCAAAACCGGCCAAGACAATATAAACAACACAAGAGAAAACAAAACATTCTAAAACACCACCAAAACATTCCGAAAACCCACCAAAACATCATCAAAACAAATCAAAACAAACCAAACAATAAGAGGAACACGGCAACATATTGGCAAGCAAGAGACAGAGAGCACGGCACCTTCTAGGAGGCCAAGAAGGAAGCCGCACAACACCTGCACTGTGTCTGCAACTTTCAAACTGCTAGAAGCTAGTGGCTTGCCACTGGCCTGCCTCTTCAATTGCCATTAGCATTCCAATGGAAGCTATTCTTGGACAACTTTGCTCTGCTTGCTGCTAGTTCTGCCCCAGCCTACCATAGATAACCTTGCTCTTCCCTTGAGGCTCTGAGATGCCAAGAACTTGTCAACTTCAAAGGGTGGGCCGGGCTACATCTACTCAGCTGCCACAGTTTCTCCTTGCTAGACCTAGTGGGAAAGCATTTTGCTGAGATGCAGAAGGCAAGAAACACAGAATACGGAGACGCGGAGCTGTCCCAAGTGCCGCTGCCAGGCATCTTTCCGCAGAAGGAGCGCCCCGGAGCGCACCGCAACCGGCACCGTCATCTCTGCGCAAAGAGCCAAAATATTTTCAAACCCGCCAAAACTCATCCAAAACTATTTTCAAACCCGCCAAAATAGAAAACCAGACAGAAGTGATCAATACATTCGAAAAAACCTCACAAAACATGATAAAGCCCACCAAAGCTAATCCAAACACATCAAAAACTGGGCTAAACAGAATCAAAACAAATCAAAACAAACCTAAACCTTCTAAAAACCCGCCAAAATAATTCAAAACCCGTCAAAACTAATCAAAACCTTCCGAATACCCGTTAAATACATTCCAAATACCCGCCAAAAGATTTTAAAACCCGCCAAAAGGAATCCAAACATTCCAAAACCTGCCAAGACAATATAAACAACACAAGAGAAAACAAAACATTCTAAAACCCAACCAAAACATTCCGAAAACCCGCCAAAACATCATCAAAACAAATCAAAACCAACCAAAATATTCCAAAATCCCGCCAAAATGATTTAGACCCGCAAAACTCATCAAAACATTCTGAAAAGATGCCAAAACATTAGAAAACCAGCCAGAACTGATCAAAACATTCAAAAAACTTTGCAAAACATCATAAAAACAAATCATAAACCAACCGAAACATTCCAAAAACCAGCCAAAATATTCCGAAATCCGGCCAAAACATCATAAAAACAAATCATAACCAACCGAAACATTCCAAAAACCCAACAAAGTAGTTTAGAACCCGCCAAAACTCATCAAAACATTCTGAAAAGATGCCAAAATACTAGAAAACCAGTAAGAAGTGATCCAAACTTCCAATAACTTGCCAAAACATAATCAAAACAAATGAAAGCAACCCAAAACATTCCAAATACCCGCCAAAAGATTTTAAAACCCGCCAAAACTCATCCAAAAATATTTTCAAACCCGCCAAAATAGAAAACCAGACAGAAGTGATCAATACATTCGAAAAAACCTCACAAAACATGATAAAGCCCACCAAAGCTAATCCAAACACATCAAAAACTGGGCTAAACAGAATCAAAACAAATCAAAACAAACCTAAATCTTCTAAAAACCCGCCAAAATAATTCAAAACCCGTCAAAACTAATCAAAACCTTCCGAATACCCGTTAAAAAACATTCCAAATACCCGCCAAAATATTTTAAAACCCGCCAAATGGAATCCAAACATTCCAAAACCTGCCAAGACAATATAAACAACACAAGAGAAAACAAAACATTCTAAAACCCAACCAAAACATTCCGAAATCCCGCCAAAACATCATCAAAACAAATCAAAACCAACCAAAATATTCCAAAATCCCGCCAAAATGATTTAGACCCGCAAAACTCATCAAAACATTCTGAAAAGATGCCAAAACATTAGAAAACCAGCCAGAACTGATCAAAACATTCAAAAAACTTTGCAAAACATCATAAAAACAAATCATAAACCAACCGAAACATTCCAAAAACCAGCCAAAATATTCCGAAATCCGGCCAAAACATCATAAAAACAAATCATAACCAACCGAAACATTCCAAAAACCCGACAAAGTAGTTTAGAACCCGCCAAAACTCATCAAAACATTCTGAAAAGATGCAAAAATACTAGAAAACCAGTAAGAAGTGATCCAAACTTTCAATAACTTGCCAAAACATAATCAAAACAAATGAAAGCAACCCAAAACATTCCAAATACCCGCCAAAAGATTTTAAAACCCGCCAAAAGGAATCCAAACATTCCAAAACCTGCCAAGACAATATAAACAACACAAGAGAAAACAAAACATTCTAAAACACCACCAAAACATTCCGAAAACCCACCAAAACATCATCAAAACAAATCAAAACAAACCAAACAATAAGAGGAACACGGCAACATATTGGCAAGCAAGAGACAGAGAGCGCGGCACCTTCTAGGAGGCCAAGAAGGAAGCCGCACAACACCTGCACTGTGTCTGCAACTTTCAAACTGCTAGAAGCTAGTGGCTTGCCACTGGCCTGCCTCTTCAATTGCCATTAGCATTCCAATGGAAGCTATTCTTGGACAACTTTGCTCTGCTTGCTGCTAGTTCTGCCCCAGCCTACCATAGATAACCTTGCACTTCCCTTGAGGCTCTGAGATGCCAAGAACTTGTCAACTTCAAAGGGTGGGCCGGGCTACATCTACTCAGCTGCTACAGTTTCTCCTTGCTAGACCTAGTGGGAAAGCATTTTGCTGAGATGCAGAAGGCAAGAAACACAGAATACGGAGACGCGGAGCTGTCCCAAGTGCCGCTGCCAGGCGTCTTTCCGCAGAAGGAGCGCCCCGGAGCGCACCGCAACCGGCACCGTCATCTCTGCGCAAAGAGCCAAAATATTTTAAAACCCGCCAAAACTCATCCAAAAATATTTTCAAACCCGCCAAAATAGAAAACCAGACAGAAGTGATCAATACATTCGAAAAAACCTCACAAAACATGATAAAGCCCACCAAAGCTAATCCAAACACATCAAAAACTGGGCTAAACAGAATCAAAACAAATCAAAACAAACCTAAATCTTCTAAAAACCCGCCAAAATAATTCAAAACCCGTCAAAACTAATCAAAACCTTCCGAATACCCGTTAAAAAACATTCCAAATACCCGCCAAAAGATTTTAAAACCCGCCAAAAGGAATCCAAACATTCCAAAACCTGCCAAGACAATATAAACAACACAAGAGAAAACAAAACATTCTAAAACCCAACCAAAACATTCCGAAAACCCGCCAAAACATCATCAAAACAAATCAAAACCAACCAAAATATTCCAAAATCCCGCCAAAATGATTTAGACCCGCAAAACTCATCAAAACATTCTGAAAAGATGCCAAAACATTAGAAAACCAGCCAGAACTGATCAAAACATTCAAAAAACTTTGCAAAACATCATAAAAACAAATCATAAACCAACCGAAACATTCCAAAAACCAGCCAAAATATTCCGAAATCCGGCCAAAACATCATAAAAACAAATCATAACCAACCGAAACATTCCAAAAACCCGACAAAGTAGTTTAGAACCCGCCAAAACTCATCAAAACATTCTGAAAAGATGCCAAAATACTAGAAAACCAGTAAGAAATGATCCAAACTTTCAATAACTTGCCAAAACATAATCAAAACAAATGAAAGCAACCCAAAACATTCCAAATACCCGCCAAAAGATTTTAAAACCCGCCAAAACTCATCCAAAAATATTTTCAAACCCGCCAAAATAGAAAACCAGACAGAAGTGATCAATACATTCGAAAAAACCTCACAAAACATGATAAAGCCCACCAAAGCTAATCCAAACACATCAAAAACTGGGCTAAACAGAATCAAAACAAATCAAAACAAACCTAAACCTTCTAAAAACCCGCCAAAATATTTCAAAACCCGTCAAAACTAATCAAAACCTTCCGAATACCCGTTAAAAAACATTCCAAATACCCGCCAAAATATTTTAAAACCCGCCAAAAGGAATCCAAACATTCCAAAACCTGCCAAGACAATATAAACAACACAAGAGAAAACAAAACATTCTAAAACCCAACCAAAACATTCCGAAATCCCGCCAAAACATCATCAAAACAAATCAAAACCAACCAAAATATTCCAAAATCCCGCCAAAATGATTTAGACCCGCAAAACTCATCAAAACATTCTGAAAAGATGCCAAAACATTAGAAAACCAGCCAGAACTGATCAAAACATTCAAAAAACTTTGCAAAACATCATAAAAACAAATCATAAACCAACCGAAACATTCCAAAAACCAGCCAAAATATTCCGAAATCCGGCCAAAACATCATAAAAACAAATCATAACCAACCGAAACATTCCAAAAACCCGACAAAGTAGTTTAGAACCCGCCAAAACTCATCAAAACATTCTGAAAAGATGCCAAAATACTAGAAAACCAGTCAGAAGTGATCAAAACTTTCAATAACTAGCCAAAACATAATCAAAACAAATGAAAGCAACCCAAAACATTCCAAATACCCGCCAAAAGATTTGAAAACCCGCCAAAACGAATCCAAACATTCCAAAACCGGCCAAGACAATATAAACAACACAAGAGAAAACAAAACATTCTAAAACACCACCAAAACATTCCGAAAACCCACCAAAACATCATCAAAACAAATCAAAACAAACCAAACAATAAGAGGAACACGGCAACATATTGGCAAGCAAGAGACAGAGAGCGCGGCACCTTCTAGGAGGCCAAGAAGGAAGCCGCACAACACCTGCACTGTGTCTGCAACTTTCAAACTGCTAGAAGCTAGTGGCTTGCCACTGGCCTGCCTCTTCAATTGCCATTAGCATTCCAATGGAAGCTATTCTTGGACAACTTTGCTCTGCTTGCTGCTAGTTCTGCCCCAGCCTACCATAGATAACCTTGCTCTTCCCTTGAGGCTCTGAGATGCCAAGAACTTGTCAACTTCAAAGGGTGGGCCGGGCTACATCTACTCAGCTGCCACAGTTTCTCCTTGCTAGACCTAGTGGGAAAGCATTTTGCTGAGATGCAGAAGGCAAGAAACACAGAATACGGAGACGCGGAGCTGTCCCAAGTGCCGCTGCCAGGCGTCTTTCCGCAGAAGGAGCGCCCCGGAGCGCACCGCAACCGGCACCGTCATCTCTGCGCAAAGAGCCAAAATATTTTCAAACCCGCCAAAACTCATCCAAAACTATTTTCAAACCCGCCAAAATAGAAAACCAGACAGAAGTGATCAATACATTCGAAAAAACCTCACAAAACATGATAAAGCCCACCAAAGCTAATCCAAACACATCAAAAACTGGGCTAAACAGAATCAAAACAAATCAAAACAAACCTAAACCTTCTAAAAACCCGCCAAAATAATTCAAAACCCGTCAAAACTAATCAAAACCTTCCGAATACCCGTTAAATACATTCCAAATACCCGCCAAAAGATTTTAAAACCCGCCAAAAGGAATCCAAACATTCCAAAACCTGCCAAGACAATATAAACAACACAAGAGAAAACAAAACATTCTAAAACCCAACCAAAACATTCCGAAAACCCGCCAAAACATCATCAAAACAAATCAAAACCAACCAAAATATTCCAAAATCCCGCCAAAATGATTTAGACCCGCAAAACTCATCAAAACATTCTGAAAAGATGCCAAAACATTAGAAAACCAGCCAGAACTGATCAAAACATTCAAAAAACTTTGCAAAACATCATAAAAACAAATCATAAACCAACCGAAACATTCCAAAAACCAGCCAAAATATTCCGAAATCCGGCCAAAACATCATAAAAACAAATCATAACCAACCGAAACATTCCAAAAACCCAACAAAGTAGTTTAGAACCCGCCAAAACTCATCAAAACATTCTGAAAAGATGCCAAAATACTAGAAAACCAGTAAGAAGTGATCCAAACTTCCAATAACTTGCCAAAACATAATCAAAACAAATGAAAGCAACCCAAAACATTCCAAATACCCGCCAAAAGATTTTAAAACCCGCCAAAACTCATCCAAAAATATTTTCAAACCCGCCAAAATAGAAAACCAGACAGAAGTGATCAATACATTCGAAAAAACCTCACAAAACATGATAAAGCCCACCAAAGCTAATCCAAACACATCAAAAACTGGGCTAAACAGAATCAAAACAAATCAAAACAAACCTAAATCTTCTAAAAACCCGCCAAAATAATTCAAAACCCGTCAAAACTAATCAAAACCTTCCGAATACCCGTTAAAAAACATTCCAAATACCCGCCAAAATATTTTAAAACCCGCCAAATGGAATCCAAACATTCCAAAACCTGCCAAGACAATATAAACAACACAAGAGAAAACAAAACATTCTAAAACCCAACCAAAACATTCCGAAATCCCGCCAAAACATCATCAAAACAAATCAAAACCAACCAAAATATTCCAAAATCCCGCCAAAATGATTTAGACCCGCAAAACTCATCAAAACATTCTGAAAAGATGCCAAAACATTAGAAAACCAGCCAGAACTGATCAAAACATTCAAAAAACTTTGCAAAACATCATAAAAACAAATCATAAACCAACCGAAACATTCCAAAAACCAGCCAAAATATTCCGAAATCCGGCCAAAACATCATAAAAACAAATCATAACCAACCGAAACATTCCAAAAACCCGACAAAGTAGTTTAGAACCCGCCAAAACTCATCAAAACATTCTGAAAAGATGCAAAAATACTAGAAAACCAGTAAGAAGTGATCCAAACTTTCAATAACTTGCCAAAACATAATCAAAACAAATGAAAGCAACCCAAAACATTCCAAATACCCGCCAAAAGATTTTAAAACCCGCCAAAAGGAATCCAAACATTCCAAAACCTGCCAAGACAATATAAACAACACAAGAGAAAACAAAACATTCTAAAACACCACCAAAACATTCCGAAAACCCACCAAAACATCATCAAAACAAATCAAAACAAACCAAACAATAAGAGGAACACGGCAACATATTGGCAAGCAAGAGACAGAGAGCGCGGCACCTTCTAGGAGGCCAAGAAGGAAGCCGCACAACACCTGCACTGTGTCTGCAACTTTCAAACTGCTAGAAGCTAGTGGCTTGCCACTGGCCTGCCTCTTCAATTGCCATTAGCATTCCAATGGAAGCTATTCTTGGACAACTTTGCTCTGCTTGCTGCTAGTTCTGCCCCAGCCTACCATAGATAACCTTGCACTTCCCTTGAGGCTCTGAGATGCCAAGAACTTGTCAACTTCAAAGGGTGGGCCGGGCTACATCTACTCAGCTGCTACAGTTTCTCCTTGCTAGACCTAGTGGGAAAGCATTTTGCTGAGATGCAGAAGGCAAGAAACACAGAATACGGAGACGCGGAGCTGTCCCAAGTGCCGCTGCCAGGCGTCTTTCCGCAGAAGGAGCGCCCCGGAGCGCACCGCAACCGGCACCGTCATCTCTGCGCAAAGAGCCAAAATATTTTAAAACCCGCCAAAACTCATCCAAAAATATTTTCAAACCCGCCAAAATAGAAAACCAGACAGAAGTGATCAATACATTCGAAAAAACCTCACAAAACATGATAAAGCCCACCAAAGCTAATCCAAACACATCAAAAACTGGGCTAAACAGAATCAAAACAAATCAAAACAAACCTAAATCTTCTAAAAACCCGCCAAAATAATTCAAAACCCGTCAAAACTAATCAAAACCTTCCGAATACCCGTTAAAAAACATTCCAAATACCCGCCAAAAGATTTTAAAACCCGCCAAAAGGAATCCAAACATTCCAAAACCTGCCAAGACAATATAAACAACACAAGAGAAAACAAAACATTCTAAAACCCAACCAAAACATTCCGAAAACCCGCCAAAACATCATCAAAACAAATCAAAACCAACCAAAATATTCCAAAATCCCGCCAAAATGATTTAGACCCGCAAAACTCATCAAAACATTCTGAAAAGATGCCAAAACATTAGAAAACCAGCCAGAACTGATCAAAACATTCAAAAAACTTTGCAAAACATCATAAAAACAAATCATAAACCAACCGAAACATTCCAAAAACCAGCCAAAATATTCCGAAATCCGGCCAAAACATCATAAAAACAAATCATAACCAACCGAAACATTCCAAAAACCCGACAAAGTAGTTTAGAACCCGCCAAAACTCATCAAAACATTCTGAAAAGATGCCAAAATACTAGAAAACCAGTAAGAAATGATCCAAACTTTCAATAACTTGCCAAAACATAATCAAAACAAATGAAAGCAACCCAAAACATTCCAAATACCCGCCAAAAGATTTTAAAACCCGCCAAAACTCATCCAAAAATATTTTCAAACCCGCCAAAATAGAAAACCAGACAGAAGTGATCAATACATTCGAAAAAACCTCACAAAACATGATAAAGCCCACCAAAGCTAATCCAAACACATCAAAAACTGGGCTAAACAGAATCAAAACAAATCAAAACAAACCTAAACCTTCTAAAAACCCGCCAAAATAATTCAAAACCCGTCAAAACTAATCAAAACCTTCCGAATACCCGTTAAAAAACATTCCAAATACCCGCCAAAATATTTTAAAACCCGCCAAAAGGAATCCAAACATTCCAAAACCTGCCAAGACAATATAAACAACACAAGAGAAAACAAAACATTCTAAAACCCAACCAAAACATTCCGAAATCCCGCCAAAACATCATCAAAACAAATCAAAACCAACCAAAATATTCCAAAATCCCGCCAAAATGATTTAGACCCGCAAAACTCATCAAAACATTCTGAAAAGATGCCAAAACATTAGAAAACCAGCCAGAACTGATCAAAACATTCAAAAAACTTTGCAAAACATCATAAAAACAAATCATAAACCAACCGAAACATTCCAAAAACCAGCCAAAATATTCCGAAATCCGGCCAAAACATCATAAAAACAAATCATAACCAACCGAAACATTCCAAAAACCCGACAAAGTAGTTTAGAACCCGCCAAAACTCATCAAAACATTCTGAAAAGATGCCAAAATACTAGAAAACCAGTCAGAAGTGATCAAAACTTTCAATAACTAGCCAAAACATAATCAAAACAAATGAAAGCAACCCAAAACATTCCAAATACCCGCCAAAAGATTTGAAAACCCGCCAAAACGAATCCAAACATTCCAAAACCGGCCAAGACAATATAAACAACACAAGAGAAAACAAAACATTCTAAAACACCACCAAAACATTCCGAAAACCCACCAAAACATCATCAAAACAAATCAAAACAAACCAAACAATAAGAGGAACACGGCAACATATTGGCAAGCAAGAGACAGAGAGCACGGCACCTTCTAGGAGGCCAAGAAGGAAGCCGCACAACACCTGCACTGTGTCTGCAACTTTCAAACTGCTAGAAGCTAGTGGCTTGCCACTGGCCTGCCTCTTCAATTGCCATTAGCATTCCAATGGAAGCTATTCTTGGACAACTTTGCTCTGCTTGCTGCTAGTTCTGCCCCAGCCTACCATAGATAACCTTGCTCTTCCCTTGAGGCTCTGAGATGCCAAGAACTTGTCAACTTCAAAGGGTGGGCCGGGCTACATCTACTCAGCTGCCACAGTTTCTCCTTGCTAGACCTAGTGGGAAAGCATTTTGCTGAGATGCAGAAGGCAAGAAACACAGAATACGGAGACGCGGAGCTGTCCCAAGTGCCGCTGCCAGGCGTCTTTCCGCAGAAGGAGCGCCCCGGAGCGCACCGCAACCGGCACCGTCATCTCTGCGCAAAGAGCCAAAATATTTTCAAACCCGCCAAAACTCATCCAAAACTATTTTCAAACCCGCCAAAATAGAAAACCAGACAGAAGTGATCAATACATTCGAAAAAACCTCACAAAACATGATAAAGCCCACCAAAGCTAATCCAAACACATCAAAAACTGGGCTAAACAGAATCAAAACAAATCAAAACAAACCTAAACCTTCTAAAAACCCGCCAAAATAATTCAAAACCCGTCAAAACTAATCAAAACCTTCCGAATACCCGTTAAATACATTCCAAATACCCGCCAAAAGATTTTAAAACCCGCCAAAAGGAATCCAAACATTCCAAAACCTGCCAAGACAATATAAACAACACAAGAGAAAACAAAACATTCTAAAACCCAACCAAAACATTCCGAAAACCCGCCAAAACATCATCAAAACAAATCAAAACCAACCAAAATATTCCAAAATCCCGCCAAAATGATTTAGACCCGCAAAACTCATCAAAACATTCTGAAAAGATGCCAAAACATTAGAAAACCAGCCAGAACTGATCAAAACATTCAAAAAACTTTGCAAAACATCATAAAAACAAATCATAAACCAACCGAAACATTCCAAAAACCAGCCAAAATATTCCGAAATCCGGCCAAAACATCATAAAAACAAATCATAACCAACCGAAACATTCCAAAAACCCAACAAAGTAGTTTAGAACCCGCCAAAACTCATCAAAACATTCTGAAAAGATGCCAAAATACTAGAAAACCAGTAAGAAGTGATCCAAACTTCCAATAACTTGCCAAAACATAATCAAAACAAATGAAAGCAACCCAAAACATTCCAAATACCCGCCAAAAGATTTTAAAACCCGCCAAAAGGAATCCAAAAATATTTTCAAACCCGCCAAAATAGAAAACCAGACAGAAGTGATCAATACATTCGAAAAAACCTCACAAAACATGATAAAGCCCACCAAAGCTAATCCAAACACATCAAAAACTGGGCTAAACAGAATCAAAACAAATCAAAACAAACCTAAATCTTCTAAAAACCCGCCAAAATAATTCAAAACCCGTCAAAACTAATCAAAACCTTCCGAATACCCGTTAAAAAACATTCCAAATACCCGCCAAAATATTTTAAAACCCGCCAAATGGAATCCAAACATTCCAAAACCTGCCAAGACAATATAAACAACACAAGAGAAAACAAAACATTCTAAAACCCAACCAAAACATTCCGAAATCCCGCCAAAACATCATCAAAACAAATCAAAACCAACCAAAATATTCCAAAATCCCGCCAAAATGATTTAGACCCGCAAAACTCATCAAAACATTCTGAAAAGATGCCAAAACATTAGAAAACCAGCCAGAACTGATCAAAACATTCAAAAAACTTTGCAAAACATCATAAAAACAAATCATAAACCAACCGAAACATTCCAAAAACCAGCCAAAATATTCCGAAATCCGGCCAAAACATCATAAAAACAAATCATAACCAACCGAAACATTCCAAAAACCCGACAAAGTAGTTTAGAACCCGCCAAAACTCATCAAAACATTCTGAAAAGATGCAAAAATACTAGAAAACCAGTAAGAAGTGATCCAAACTTTCAATAACTTGCCAAAACATAATCAAAACAAATGAAAGCAACCCAAAACATTCCAAATACCCGCCAAAAGATTTTAAAACCCGCCAAAAGGAATCCAAACATTCCAAAACCTGCCAAGACAATATAAACAACACAAGAGAAAACAAAACATTCTAAAACACCACCAAAACATTCCGAAAACCCACCAAAACATCATCAAAACAAATCAAAACAAACCAAACAATAAGAGGAACACGGCAACATATTGGCAAGCAAGAGACAGAGAGCGCGGCACCTTCTAGGAGGCCAAGAAGGAAGCCGCACAACACCTGCACTGTGTCTGCAACTTTCAAACTGCTAGAAGCTAGTGGCTTGCCACTGGCCTGCCTCTTCAATTGCCATTAGCATTCCAATGGAAGCTATTCTTGGACAACTTTGCTCTGCTTGCTGCTAGTTCTGCCCCAGCCTACCATAGATAACCTTGCTCTTCCCTTGAGGCTCTGAGATGCTAAGAACTTGTCAACTTCAAAGGGCGGGCCGGGCTACATCTACTCAGCTGCCACAGTTTCTCCTTGCTAGACCTAGTGGGAAAGCATTTTGCTGAGATGCAGAAGGCAAGAAACGCAGAATACGGAGACGCGGAGCTGTCCCAAGTGCCGCTGCCAGCCGTCTTTCCGCAGAAGGAGCGCCCCGGAGCGCACCGCAACCGGCACCGTCATCTCTGCGCAAAGAGCCAAAATATTTTCAAACCCGCCAAAACTCATCCAAAAATATTTTCAAACCCGCCAAAATAGAAAACCAGACAGAAGTGATCAATACATTCGCAAAAACCTCACAAAACATGATAAAGCCCACCAAAGCTAATCCAAACACATCAAAAACTGGGCTAAACAGAATCAAAACAAATCAAAACAAACCTAAACCTTCTAAAAACCCGCCAAAATAATTCAAAACCTGTCAAAACTAATCAAAACCTTCCGAATACCCGTTAAAAAACATTCCAAATACCCACCAAAAGATTTTAAAACCCGCCAAAACAAATCCAAACATTCCAAAACCTGCCAACACAATATAAACAACTCAAGAGAATACAAAACATTCTAAAACCCAACCAAAACATTCCGAAAACCCGCCAAAACATCATCAAAACAAATCAAAACCAACCAAAATATTCCAAAATCCTGCCAAAATGATTTAGACCCGCAAAACTCATCAAAACATTCTGAAAAGATGCCAAAACATTAGAAAACCAGCCAGAACTGATCAAAACATTCAAAAAACTTTGCAAAACATCATAAAAACAAATCATAAACCAACTGAAACATTCCAAAAACCAGCCAAAATATTCCGAAATCCGGCCAAAACATCATAAAACAAATCATAACCAACCGAAACATTCCAAAAACCCGACAAAGTAGTTTAGAACCCGCCAAAACACATCAAAACATTCTGAAAAGATGCCAAAATACTAGAAAACCAGTAAGAAGTGATCCAAACTTTCAATAACTTGCCAAAACATAATCAAAACAAATGAAAGCAACCCAAAACATTCCAAATACCCGCCAAAAGATTTTAAAACCCGCCAAAACTCATCCAAAAATATTTTCAAACCCGCCAAAATAGAAAACCAGACAGAAGTGATCAATACATTCGAAAAAACCTCACAAAACATGATAAAGCCCACCAAAGCTAATCCAAACACATCAAAAACTGGGCTAAACAGAATCAAAACAAATCAAAACAAACCTAAACCTTCTAAAAACCCGCCAAAATAATTCAAAACCCGTCAAAACTAATCAAAACCTTCCGAATACCCGTTAAAAAACATTCCAAATACCCGCCAAAATATTTTAAAACCCGCCAAATGGAATCCAAACATTCCAAAACCTGCCAAGACAATATAAACAACACAAGAGAAAACAAAACATTCTAAAACCCAACCAAAACATTCCGAAATCCCGCCAAAACATCATCAAAACAAATCAAAACCAACCAAAATATTCCAAAATCCCGCCAAAATGATTTAGACCCGCAAAACTCATCAAAACATTCTGAAAAGATGCCAAAACATTAGAAAACCAGCCAGAACTGATCAAAACATTCAAAAAACTTTGCAAAACATCATAAAAACAAATCATAAACCAACCGAAACATTCCAAAAACCAGCCAAAATATTCCGAAATCCGGCCAAAACATCATAAAAACAAATCATAACCAACCGAAACATTCCAAAAACCCAACAAAGTAGTTTAGAACCCGCCAAAACTCATCAAAACATTCTGAAAAGATGCCAAAATACTAGAAAACCAGTAAGAAGTGATCCAAACTTTCAATAACTTGCCAAAACATAATCAAAACAAATGAAAGCAACCCAAAACATTCCAAATACCCGCCAAAAGATTTTAAAACCCGCCAAAAGGAATCCAAACATTCCAAAACCTGCCAAGACAATATAAACAACACAAGAGAAAACAAAACATTCTAAAACACCACCAAAACATTCCGAAAACCCACCAAAACATCATCAAAACAAATCAAAACAAACCAAACAATAAGAGGAACACGGCAACATATTGGCAAGCAAGAGACAGAGAGCGCGGCACCTTCTAGGAGGCCAAGAAGGAAGCCGCACAACACCTGCACTGTGTCTGCAACTTTCAAACTGCTAGAAGCTAGTGGCTTGCCACTGGCCTGCCTCTTCAATTGCCATTAGCATTCCAATGGAAGCTATTCTTGGACAACTTTGCTCTGCTTGCTGCTAGTTCTGCCCCAGCCTACCATAGATAACCTTGCACTTCCCTTGAGGCTCTGAGATGCCAAGAACTTGTCAACTTCAAAGGGTGGGCCGGGCTACATCTACTCAGCTGCTACAGTTTCTCCTTGCTAGACCTAGTGGGAAAGCATTTTGCTGAGATGCAGAAGGCAAGAAACACAGAATACGGAGACGCGGAGCTGTCCCAAGTGCCGCTGCCAGGCGTCTTTCCGCAGAAGGAGCGCCCCGGAGCGCACCGCAACCGGCACCGTCATCTCTGCGCAAAGAGCCAAAATATTTTAAAACCCGCCAAAACTCATCCAAAAATATTTTCAAACCCGCCAAAATAGAAAACCAGACAGAAGTGATCAATACATTCGAAAAAACCTCACAAAACATGATAAAGCCCACCAAAGCTAATCCAAACACATCAAAAACTGGGCTAAACAGAATCAAAACAAATCAAAACAAACCTAAATCTTCTAAAAACCCGCCAAAATCATTCAAAACCCGTCAAAACTAATCAAAACCTTCCGAATACCCGTTAAATACATTCCAAATACCCGCCAAAAGATTTTAAAACCCGCCAAAAGGAATCCAAACATTCCAAAACCTGCCAAGACAATATAAACAACACAAGAGAAAACAAAACATTCTAAAACCCAACCAAAACATTCCGAAAACCCGCCAAAACATCATCAAAACAAATCAAAACCAACCAAAATATTCCAAAATCCCGCCAAAATGATTTAGACCCGCAAAACTCATCAAAACATTCTGAAAAGATGCCAAAACATTAGAAAACCAGCCAGAACTGATCAAAACATTCAAAAAACTTTGCAAAACATCATAAAAACAAATCATAAACCAACCGAAACATTCCAAAAACCAGCCAAAATATTCCGAAATCCGGCCAAAACATCATAAAAACAAATCATAACCAACCGAAACATTCCAAAAACCCGACAAAGTAGTTTAGAACCCGCCAAAACTCATCAAAACATTCTGAAAAGATGCCAAAATACTAGAAAACCAGTAAGAAATGATCCAAACTTTCAATAACTTGCCAAAACATAATCAAAACAAATGAAAGCAACCCAAAACATTCCAAATACCCGCCAAAAGATTTTAAAACCCGCCAAAACTCATCCAAAAATATTTTCAAACCCGCCAAAATAGAAAACCAGACAGAAGTGATCAATACATTCGAAAAAACCTCACAAAACATGATAAAGCCCACCAAAGCTAATCCAAACACATCAAAAACTGGGCTAAACAGAATCAAAACAAATCAAAACAAACCTAAACCTTCTAAAAACCCGCCAAAATAATTCAAAACCCGTCAAAACTAATCAAAACCTTCCGAATACCCGTTAAAAAACATTCCAAATACCCGCCAAAATATTTTAAAACCCGCCAAAAGGAATCCAAACATTCCAAAACCTGCCAAGACAATATAAACAACACAAGAGAAAACAAAACATTCTAAAACCCAACCAAAACATTCCGAAATCCCGCCAAAACATCATCAAAACAAATCAAAACCAACCAAAATATTCCAAAATCCCGCCAAAATGATTTAGACCCGCAAAACTCATCAAAACATTCTGAAAAGATGCCAAAACATTAGAAAACCAGCCAGAACTGATCAAAACATTCAAAAAACTTTGCAAAACATCATAAAAACAAATCATAAACCAACCGAAACATTCCAAAAACCAGCCAAAATATTCCGAAATCCGGCCAAAACATCATAAAAACAAATCATAACCAACCGAAACATTCCAAAAACCCGACAAAGTAGTTTAGAACCCGCCAAAACTCATCAAAACATTCTGAAAAGATGCCAAAATACTAGAAAACCAGTCAGAAGTGATCAAAACTTTCAATAACTAGCCAAAACATAATCAAAACAAATGAAAGCAACCCAAAACATTCCAAATACCCGCCAAAAGATTTGAAAACCCGCCAAAACGAATCCAAACATTCCAAAACCGGCCAAGACAATATAAACAACACAAGAGAAAACAAAACATTCTAAAACACCACCAAAACATTCCGAAAACCCACCAAAACATCATCAAAACAAATCAAAACAAACCAAACAATAAGAGGAACACGGCAACATATTGGCAAGCAAGAGACAGAGAGCACGGCACCTTCTAGGAGGCCAAGAAGGAAGCCGCACAACACCTGCACTGTGTCTGCAACTTTCAAACTGCTAGAAGCTAGTGGCTTGCCACTGGCCTGCCTCTTCAATTGCCATTAGCATTCCAATGGAAGCTATTCTTGGACAACTTTGCTCTGCTTGCTGCTAGTTCTGCCCCAGCCTACCATAGATAACCTTGCTCTTCCCTTGAGGCTCTGAGATGCCAAGAACTTGTCAACTTCAAAGGGTGGGCCGGGCTACATCTACTCAGCTGCCACAGTTTCTCCTTGCTAGACCTAGTGGGAAAGCATTTTGCTGAGATGCAGAAGGCAAGAAACACAGAATACGGAGACGCGGAGCTGTCCCAAGTGCCGCTGCCAGGCGTCTTTCCGCAGAAGGAGCGCCCCGGAGCGCACCGCAACCGGCACCGTCATCTCTGCGCAAAGAGCCAAAATATTTTCAAACCCGCCAAAACTCATCCAAAACTATTTTCAAACCCGCCAAAATAGAAAACCAGACAGAAGTGATCAATACATTCGAAAAAACCTCACAAAACATGATAAAGCCCACCAAAGCTAATCCAAACACATCAAAAACTGGGCTAAACAGAATCAAAACAAATCAAAACAAACCTAAACCTTCTAAAAACCCGCCAAAATAATTCAAAACCCGTCAAAACTAATCAAAACCTTCCGAATACCCGTTAAATACATTCCAAATACCCGCCAAAAGATTTTAAAACCCGCCAAAAGGAATCCAAACATTCCAAAACCTGCCAAGACAATATAAACAACACAAGAGAAAACAAAACATTCTAAAACCCAACCAAAACATTCCGAAAACCCGCCAAAACATCATCAAAACAAATCAAAACCAACCAAAATATTCCAAAATCCCGCCAAAATGATTTAGACCCGCAAAACTCATCAAAACATTCTGAAAAGATGCCAAAACATTAGAAAACCAGCCAGAACTGATCAAAACATTCAAAAAACTTTGCAAAACATCATAAAAACAAATCATAAACCAACCGAAACATTCCAAAAACCAGCCAAAATATTCCGAAATCCGGCCAAAACATCATAAAAACAAATCATAACCAACCGAAACATTCCAAAAACCCAACAAAGTAGTTTAGAACCCGCCAAAACTCATCAAAACATTCTGAAAAGATGCCAAAATACTAGAAAACCAGTAAGAAGTGATCCAAACTTCCAATAACTTGCCAAAACATAATCAAAACAAATGAAAGCAACCCAAAACATTCCAAATACCCGCCAAAAGATTTTAAAACCCGCCAAAACTCATCCAAAAATATTTTCAAACCCGCCAAAATAGAAAACCAGACAGAAGTGATCAATACATTCGAAAAAACCTCACAAAACATGATAAAGCCCACCAAAGCTAATCCAAACACATCAAAAACTGGGCTAAACAGAATCAAAACAAATCAAAACAAACCTAAATCTTCTAAAAACCCGCCAAAATAATTCAAAACCCGTCAAAACTAATCAAAACCTTCCGAATACCCGTTAAAAAACATTCCAAATACCCGCCAAAATATTTTAAAACCCGCCAAATGGAATCCAAACATTCCAAAACCTGCCAAGACAATATAAACAACACAAGAGAAAACAAAACATTCTAAAACCCAACCAAAACATTCCGAAATCCCGCCAAAACATCATCAAAACAAATCAAAACCAACCAAAATATTCCAAAATCCCGCCAAAATGATTTAGACCCGCAAAACTCATCAAAACATTCTGAAAAGATGCCAAAACATTAGAAAACCAGCCAGAACTGATCAAAACATTCAAAAAACTTTGCAAAACATCATAAAAACAAATCATAAACCAACCGAAACATTCCAAAAACCAGCCAAAATATTCCGAAATCCGGCCAAAACATCATAAAAACAAATCATAACCAACCGAAACATTCCAAAAACCCGACAAAGTAGTTTAGAACCCGCCAAAACTCATCAAAACATTCTGAAAAGATGCAAAAATACTAGAAAACCAGTAAGAAGTGATCCAAACTTTCAATAACTTGCCAAAACATAATCAAAACAAATGAAAGCAACCCAAAACATTCCAAATACCCGCCAAAAGATTTTAAAACCCGCCAAAAGGAATCCAAACATTCCAAAACCTGCCAAGACAATATAAACAACACAAGAGAAAACAAAACATTCTAAAACACCACCAAAACATTCCGAAAACCCACCAAAACATCATCAAAACAAATCAAAACAAACCAAACAATAAGAGGAACACGGCAACATATTGGCAAGCAAGAGACAGAGAGCGCGGCACCTTCTAGGAGGCCAAGAAGGAAGCCGCACAACACCTGCACTGTGTCTGCAACTTTCAAACTGCTAGAAGCTAGTGGCTTGCCACTGGCCTGCCTCTTCAATTGCCATTAGCATTCCAATGGAAGCTATTCTTGGACAACTTTGCTCTGCTTGCTGCTAGTTCTGCCCCAGCCTACCATAGATAACCTTGCTCTTCCCTTGAGGCTCTGAGATGCTAAGAACTTGTCAACTTCAAAGGGCGGGCCGGGCTACATCTACTCAGCTGCCACAGTTTCTCCTTGCTAGACCTAGTGGGAAAGCATTTTGCTGAGATGCAGAAGGCAAGAAACGCAGAATACGGAGACGCGGAGCTGTCCCAAGTGCCGCTGCCAGCCGTCTTTCCGCAGAAGGAGCGCCCCGGAGCGCACCGCAACCGGCACCGTCATCTCTGCGCAAAGAGCCAAAATATTTTCAAACCCGCCAAAACTCATCCAAAAATATTTTCAAACCCGCCAAAATAGAAAACCAGACAGAAGTGATCAATACATTCGCAAAAACCTCACAAAACCTGATAAAGCCCACCAAAGCTAATCCAAACACATCAAAAACTGGGCTAAACAGAATCAAAACAAATCAAAACAAACCTAAACCTTCTAAAAACCCGCCAAAATAATTCAAAACCTGTCAAAACTAATCAAAACCTTCCGAATACCCGTTAAAAAACATTCCAAATACCCACCAAAAGATTTTAAAACCCGCCAAAACAAATCCAAACATTCCAAAACCTGCCAACACAATATAAACAACTCAAGAGAATACAAAACATTCTAAAACCCAACCAAAACATTCCGAAAACCCGCCAAAACATCATCAAAACAAATCAAAACCAACCAAAATATTCCAAAATCCTGCCAAAATGATTTAGACCCGCAAAACTCATCAAAACATTCTGAAAAGATGCCAAAACATTAGAAAACCAGCCAGAACTGATCAAAACATTCAAAAAACTTTGCAAAACATCATAAAAACAAATCATAAACCAACTGAAACATTCCAAAAACCAGCCAAAATATTCCGAAATCCGGCCAAAACATCATAAAACAAATCATAACCAACCGAAACATTCCAAAAACCCGACAAAGTAGTTTAGAACCCGCCAAAACACATCAAAACATTCTGAAAAGATGCCAAAATACTAGAAAACCAGTAAGAAGTGATCCAAACTTTCAATAACTTGCCAAAACATAATCAAAAGAAATGAAAGCAACCCAAAACATTCCAAATACCCGCCAAAAGATTTTAAAACCCGCCAAAACTCATCCAAAAATATTTTCAAACCCGCCAAAATAGAAAACCAGACAGAAGTGATCAATACATTCGAAAAAACCTCACAAAACATGATAAAGCCCACCAAAGCTAATCCAAACACATCAAAAACTGGGCTAAACAGAATCAAAACAAATCAAAACAAACCTAAACCTTCTAAAAACCCGCCAAAATAATTCAAAACCCGTCAAAACTAATCAAAACCTTCCGAATACCCGTTAAAAAACATTCCAAATACCCGCCAAAATATTTTAAAACCCGCCAAATGGAATCCAAACATTCCAAAACCTGCCAAGACAATATAAACAACACAAGAGAAAACAAAACATTCTAAAACCCAACCAAAACATTCCGAAATCCCGCCAAAACATCATCAAAACAAATCAAAACCAACCAAAATATTCCAAAATCCCGCCAAAATGATTTAGACCCGCAAAACTCATCAAAACATTCTGAAAAGATGCCAAAACATTAGAAAACCAGCCAGAACTGATCAAAACATTCAAAAAACTTTGCAAAACATCATAAAAACAAATCATAAACCAACCGAAACATTCCAAAAACCAGCCAAAATATTCCGAAATCCGGCCAAAACATCATAAAAACAAATCATAACCAACCGAAACATTCCAAAAACCCAACAAAGTAGTTTAGAACCCGCCAAAACTCATCAAAACATTCTGAAAAGATGCCAAAATACTAGAAAACCAGTAAGAAGTGATCCAAACTTTCAATAACTTGCCAAAACATAATCAAAACAAATGAAAGCAACCCAAAACATTCCAAATACCCGCCAAAAGATTTTAAAACCCGCCAAAAGGAATCCAAACATTCCAAAACCTGCCAAGACAATATAAACAACACAAGAGAAAACAAAACATTCTAAAACACCACCAAAACATTCCGAAAACCCACCAAAACATCATCAAAACAAATCAAAACAAACCAAACAATAAGAGGAACACGGCAACATATTGGCAAGCAAGAGACAGAGAGCGCGGCACCTTCTAGGAGGCCAAGAAGGAAGCCGCACAACACCTGCACTGTGTCTGCAACTTTCAAACTGCTAGAAGCTAGTGGCTTGCCACTGGCCTGCCTCTTCAATTGCCATTAGCATTCCAATGGAAGCTATTCTTGGACAACTTTGCTCTGCTTGCTGCTAGTTCTGCCCCAGCCTACCATAGATAACCTTGCACTTCCCTTGAGGCTCTGAGATGCCAAGAACTTGTCAACTTCAAAGGGTGGGCCGGGCTACATCTACTCAGCTGCTACAGTTTCTCCTTGCTAGACCTAGTGGGAAAGCATTTTGCTGAGATGCAGAAGGCAAGAAACACAGAATACGGAGACGCGGAGCTGTCCCAAGTGCCGCTGCCAGGCGTCTTTCCGCAGAAGGAGCGCCCCGGAGCGCACCGCAACCGGCACCGTCATCTCTGCGCAAAGAGCCAAAATATTTTAAAACCCGCCAAAACTCATCCAAAAATATTTTCAAACCCGCCAAAATAGAAAACCAGACAGAAGTGATCAATACATTCGAAAAAACCTCACAAAACATGATAAAGCCCACCAAAGCTAATCCAAACACATCAAAAACTGGGCTAAACAGAATCAAAACAAATCAAAACAAACCTAAATCTTCTAAAAACCCGCCAAAATCATTCAAAACCCGTCAAAACTAATCAAAACCTTCCGAATACCCGTTAAATACATTCCAAATACCCGCCAAAAGATTTTAAAACCCGCCAAAAGGAATCCAAACATTCCAAAACCTGCCAAGACAATATAAACAACACAAGAGAAAACAAAACATTCTAAAACCCAACCAAAACATTCCGAAAACCCGCCAAAACATCATCAAAACAAATCAAAACCAACCAAAATATTCCAAAATCCCGCCAAAATGATTTAGACCCGCAAAACTCATCAAAACATTCTGAAAAGATGCCAAAACATTAGAAAACCAGCCAGAACTGATCAAAACATTCAAAAAACTTTGCAAAACATCATAAAAACAAATCATAAACCAACCGAAACATTCCAAAAACCAGCCAAAATATTCCGAAATCCGGCCAAAACATCATAAAAACAAATCATAACCAACCGAAACATTCCAAAAACCCGACAAAGTAGTTTAGAACCCGCCAAAACTCATCAAAACATTCTGAAAAGATGCCAAAATACTAGAAAACCAGTAAGAAATGATCCAAACTTTCAATAACTTGCCAAAACATAATCAAAACAAATGAAAGCAACCCAAAACATTCCAAATACCCGCCAAAAGATTTTAAAACCCGCCAAAACTCATCCAAAAATATTTTCAAACCCGCCAAAATAGAAAACCAGACAGAAGTGATCAATACATTCGAAAAAACCTCACAAAACATGATAAAGCCCACCAAAGCTAATCCAAACACATCAAAAACTGGGCTAAACAGAATCAAAACAAATCAAAACAAACCTAAACCTTCTAAAAACCCGCCAAAATAATTCAAAACCCGTCAAAACTAATCAAAACCTTCCGAATACCCGTTAAAAAACATTCCAAATACCCGCCAAAATATTTTAAAACCCGCCAAAAGGAATCCAAACATTCCAAAACCTGCCAAGACAATATAAACAACACAAGAGAAAACAAAACATTCTAAAACCCAACCAAAACATTCCGAAATCCCGCCAAAACATCATCAAAACAAATCAAAACCAACCAAAATATTCCAAAATCCCGCCAAAATGATTTAGACCCGCAAAACTCATCAAAACATTCTGAAAAGATGCCAAAACATTAGAAAACCAGCCAGAACTGATCAAAACATTCAAAAAACTTTGCAAAACATCATAAAAACAAATCATAAACCAACCGAAACATTCCAAAAACCAGCCAAAATATTCCGAAATCCGGCCAAAACATCATAAAAACAAATCATAACCAACCGAAACATTCCAAAAACCCGACAAAGTAGTTTAGAACCCGCCAAAACTCATCAAAACATTCTGAAAAGATGCCAAAATACTAGAAAACCAGTCAGAAGTGATCAAAACTTTCAATAACTAGCCAAAACATAATCAAAACAAATGAAAGCAACCCAAAACATTCCAAATACCCGCCAAAAGATTTGAAAACCCGCCAAAACGAATCCAAACATTCCAAAACCGGCCAAGACAATATAAACAACACAAGAGAAAACAAAACATTCTAAAACACCACCAAAACATTCCGAAAACCCACCAAAACATCATCAAAACAAATCAAAACAAACCAAACAATAAGAGGAACACGGCAACATATTGGCAAGCAAGAGACAGAGAGCACGGCACCTTCTAGGAGGCCAAGAAGGAAGCCGCACAACACCTGCACTGTGTCTGCAACTTTCAAACTGCTAGAAGCTAGTGGCTTGCCACTGGCCTGCCTCTTCAATTGCCATTAGCATTCCAATGGAAGCTATTCTTGGACAACTTTGCTCTGCTTGCTGCTAGTTCTGCCCCAGCCTACCATAGATAACCTTGCTCTTCCCTTGAGGCTCTGAGATGCCAAGAACTTGTCAACTTCAAAGGGTGGGCCGGGCTACATCTACTCAGCTGCCACAGTTTCTCCTTGCTAGACCTAGTGGGAAAGCATTTTGCTGAGATGCAGAAGGCAAGAAACACAGAATACGGAGACGCGGAGCTGTCCCAAGTGCCGCTGCCAGGCGTCTTTCCGCAGAAGGAGCGCCCCGGAGCGCACCGCAACCGGCACCGTCATCTCTGCGCAAAGAGCCAAAATATTTTCAAACCCGCCAAAACTCATCCAAAACTATTTTCAAACCCGCCAAAATAGAAAACCAGACAGAAGTGATCAATACATTCGAAAAAACCTCACAAAACATGATAAAGCCCACCAAAGCTAATCCAAACACATCAAAAACTGGGCTAAACAGAATCAAAACAAATCAAAACAAACCTAAACCTTCTAAAAACCCGCCAAAATAATTCAAAACCCGTCAAAACTAATCAAAACCTTCCGAATACCCGTTAAATACATTCCAAATACCCGCCAAAAGATTTTAAAACCCGCCAAAAGGAATCCAAACATTCCAAAACCTGCCAAGACAATATAAACAACACAAGAGAAAACAAAACATTCTAAAACCCAACCAAAACATTCCGAAAACCCGCCAAAACATCATCAAAACAAATCAAAACCAACCAAAATATTCCAAAATCCCGCCAAAATGATTTAGACCCGCAAAACTCATCAAAACATTCTGAAAAGATGCCAAAACATTAGAAAACCAGCCAGAACTGATCAAAACATTCAAAAAACTTTGCAAAACATCATAAAAACAAATCATAAACCAACCGAAACATTCCAAAAACCCGACAAAGTAGTTTAGAACCCGCCAAAACTCATCAAAACATTCTGAAAAGATGCAAAAATACTAGAAAACCAGTAAGAAGTGATCCAAACTTTCAATAACTTGCCAAAACATAATCAAAACAAATGAAAGCAACCCAAAACATTCCAAATACCCGCCAAAAGATTTTAAAACCCGCCAAAAGGAATCCAAACATTCCAAAACCTGCCAAGACAATATAAACAACACAAGAGAAAACAAAACATTCTAAAACACCACCAAAACATTCCGAAAACCCACCAAAACATCATCAAAACAAATCAAAACAAACCAAACAATAAGAGGAACACGGCAACATATTGGCAAGCAAGAGACAGAGAGCGCGGCACCTTCTAGGAGGCCAAGAAGGAAGCCGCACAACACCTGCACTGTGTCTGCAACTTTCAAACTGCTAGAAGCTAGTGGCTTGCCACTGGCCTGCCTCTTCAATTGCCATTAGCATTCCAATGGAAGCTATTCTTGGACAACTTTGCTCTGCTTGCTGCTAGTTCTGCCCCAGCCTACCATAGATAACCTTGCACTTCCCTTGAGGCTCTGAGATGCCAAGAACTTGTCAACTTCAAAGGGTGGGCCGGGCTACATCTACTCAGCTGCTACAGTTTCTCCTTGCTAGACCTAGTGGGAAAGCATTTTGCTGAGATGCAGAAGGCAAGAAACACAGAATACGGAGACGCGGAGCTGTCCCAAGTGCCGCTGCCAGGCGTCTTTCCGCAGAAGGAGCGCCCCGGAGCGCACCGCAACCGGCACCGTCATCTCTGCGCAAAGAGCCAAAATATTTTCAAACCCGCCAAAACTCATCCAAAACTATTTTCAAACCCGCCAAAATAGAAAACCAGACAGAAGTGATCAATACATTCGAAAAAACCTCACAAAACATGATAAAGCCCACCAAAGCTAATCCAAACACATCAAAAACTGGGCTAAACAGAATCAAAACAAATCAAAACAAACCTAAATCTTCTAAAAACCCGCCAAAATAATTCAAAACCCGTCAAAACTAATCAAAACCTTCCGAATACCCGTTAAAAAACATTCCAAATACCCGCCAAAAGATTTTAAAACCCGCCAAAACGAATCCAAACATTCCAAAACCGGCCAAGACAATATAAACAACACAAGAGAAAACAAAACATTCTAAAACACCACCAAAACATTCCGAAAACCCACCAAAACATCATCAAAACAAATCAAAACAAACCAAACAATAAGAGGAACACGGCAACATATTGGCAAGCAAGAGACAGAGAGCGCGGCACCTTCTAGGAGGCCAAGAAGGAAGCCGCACAACACCTGCACTGTGTCTGCAACTTTCAAACTGCTAGAAGCTAGTGGCTTGCCACTGGCCTGCCTCTTCAATTGCCATTAGCATTCCAATGGAAGCTATTCTTGGACAACTTTGCTCTGCTTGCTGCTAGTTCTGCCCCAGCCTACCATAGATAACCTTGCTCTTCCCTTGAGGCTCTGAGATGCCAAGAACTTGTCAACTTCAAAGGGTGGGCCGGGCTACATCTACTCAGCTGCCACAGTTTCTCCTTGCTAGACCTAGTGGGAAAGCATTTTGCTGAGATGCAGAAGGCAAGAAACACAGAATACGGAGACGCGGAGCTGTCCCAAGTGCCGCTGCCAGGCGTCTTTCCGCAGAAGGAGCGCCCCGGAGCGCACCGCAACCGGCACCGTCATCTCTGCGCAAAGAGCCAAAATATTTTCAAACCCGCCAAAACTCATCCAAAACTATTTTCAAACCCGCCAAAATAGAAAACCAGACAGAAGTGATCAATACATTCGAAAAAACCTCACAAAACATGATAAAGCCCACCAAAGCTAATCCAAACACATCAAAAACTGGGCTAAACAGAATCAAAACAAATCAAAACAAACCTAAACCTTCTAAAAACCCGCCAAAATAATTCAAAACCCGTCAAAACTAATCAAAACCTTCCGAATACCCGTTAAAAAACATTCCAAATACCCGCCAAAATATTTTAAAACCCGCCAAAAGGAATCCAAACATTCCAAAACCTGCCAAGACAATATAAACAACACAAGAGAAAACAAAACATTCTAAAACCCAACCAAAACATTCCGAAATCCCGCCAAAACATCATCAAAACAAATCAAAACCAACCAAAATATTCCAAAATCCCGCCAAAATGATTTAGACCCGCAAAACTCATCAAAACATTCTGAAAAGATGCCAAAACATTAGAAAACCAGCCAGAACTGATCAAAACATTCAAAAAACTTTGCAAAACATCATAAAAACAAATCATAAACCAACCGAAACATTCCAAAAACCAGCCAAAATATTCCGAAATCCGGCCAAAACATCATAAAAACAAATCATAACCAACCGAAACATTCCAAAAACCCGACAAAGTAGTTTAGAACCCGCCAAAACTCATCAAAACATTCTGAAAAGATGCCAAAATACTAGAAAACCAGTCAGAAGTGATCAAAACTTTCAATAACTAGCCAAAACATAATCAAAACAAATGAAAGCAACCCAAAACATTCCAAATACCCGCCAAAAGATTTGAAAACCCGCCAAAACGAATCCAAACATTCCAAAACCGGCCAAGACAATATAAACAACACAAGAGAAAACAAAACATTCTAAAACACCACCAAAACATTCCGAAAACCCACCAAAACATCATCAAAACAAATCAAAACAAACCAAACAATAAGAGGAACACGGCAACATATTGGCAAGCAAGAGACAGAGAGCACGGCACCTTCTAGGAGGCCAAGAAGGAAGCCGCACAACACCTGCACTGTGTCTGCAACTTTCAAACTGCTAGAAGCTAGTGGCTTGCCACTGGCCTGCCTCTTCAATTGCCATTAGCATTCCAATGGAAGCTATTCTTGGACAACTTTGCTCTGCTTGCTGCTAGTTCTGCCCCAGCCTACCATAGATAACCTTGCTCTTCCCTTGAGGCTCTGAGATGCCAAGAACTTGTCAACTTCAAAGGGTGGGCCGGGCTACATCTACTCAGCTGCCACAGTTTCTCCTTGCTAGACCTAGTGGGAAAGCATTTTGCTGAGATGCAGAAGGCAAGAAACACAGAATACGGAGACGCGGAGCTGTCCCAAGTGCCGCTGCCAGGCGTCTTTCCGCAGAAGGAGCGCCCCGGAGCGCACCGCAACCGGCACCGTCATCTCTGCGCAAAGAGCCAAAATATTTTCAAACCCGCCAAAACTCATCCAAAACTATTTTCAAACCCGCCAAAATAGAAAACCAGACAGAAGTGATCAATACATTCGAAAAAACCTCACAAAACATGATAAAGCCCACCAAAGCTAATCCAAACACATCAAAAACTGGGCTAAACAGAATCAAAACAAATCAAAACAAACCTAAACCTTCTAAAAACCCGCCAAAATAATTCAAAACCCGTCAAAACTAATCAAAACCTTCCGAATACCCGTTAAATACATTCCAAATACCCGCCAAAAGATTTTAAAACCCGCCAAAAGGAATCCAAACATTCCAAAACCTGCCAAGACAATATAAACAACACAAGAGAAAACAAAACATTCTAAAACCCAACCAAAACATTCCGAAAACCCGCCAAAACATCATCAAAACAAATCAAAACCAACCAAAATATTCCAAAATCCCGCCAAAATGATTTAGACCCGCAAAACTCATCAAAACATTCTGAAAAGATGCCAAAACATTAGAAAACCAGCCAGAACTGATCAAAACATTCAAAAAACTTTGCAAAACATCATAAAAACAAATCATAAACCAACCGAAACATTCCAAAAACCAGCCAAAATATTCCGAAATCCGGCCAAAACATCATAAAAACAAATCATAACCAACCGAAACATTCCAAAAACCCAACAAAGTAGTTTAGAACCCGCCAAAACTCATCAAAACATTCTGAAAAGATGCCAAAATACTAGAAAACCAGTAAGAAGTGATCCAAACTTCCAATAACTTGCCAAAACATAATCAAAACAAATGAAAGCAACCCAAAACATTCCAAATACCCGCCAAAAGATTTTAAAACCCGCCAAAACTCATCCAAAAATATTTTCAAACCCGCCAAAATAGAAAACCAGACAGAAGTGATCAATACATTCGAAAAAACCTCACAAAACATGATAAAGCCCACCAAAGCTAATCCAAACACATCAAAAACTGGGCTAAACAGAATCAAAACAAATCAAAACAAACCTAAATCTTCTAAAAACCCGCCAAAATAATTCAAAACCCGTCAAAACTAATCAAAACCTTCCGAATACCCGTTAAAAAACATTCCAAATACCCGCCAAAATATTTTAAAACCCGCCAAATGGAATCCAAACATTCCAAAACCTGCCAAGACAATATAAACAACACAAGAGAAAACAAAACATTCTAAAACCCAACCAAAACATTCCGAAATCCCGCCAAAACATCATCAAAACAAATCAAAACCAACCAAAATATTCCAAAATCCCGCCAAAATGATTTAGACCCGCAAAACTCATCAAAACATTCTGAAAAGATGCCAAAACATTAGAAAACCAGCCAGAACTGATCAAAACATTCAAAAAACTTTGCAAAACATCATAAAAACAAATCATAACCAACCGAAACATTCCAAAAACCCGACAAAGTAGTTTAGAACCCGCCAAAACTCATCAAAACATTCTGAAAAGATGCAAAAATACTAGAAAACCAGTAAGAAGTGATCCAAACTTTCAATAACTTGCCAAAACATAATCAAAACAAATGAAAGCAACCCAAAACATTCCAAATACCCGCCAAAAGATTTTAAAACCCGCCAAAAGGAATCCAAACATTCCAAAACCTGCCAAGACAATATAAACAACACAAGAGAAAACAAAACATTCTAAAACACCACCAAAACATTCCGAAAACCCACCAAAACATCATCAAAACAAATCAAAACAAACCAAACAATAAGAGGAACACGGCAACATATTGGCAAGCAAGAGACAGAGAGCGCGGCACCTTCTAGGAGGCCAAGAAGGAAGCCGCACAACACCTGCACTGTGTCTGCAACTTTCAAACTGCTAGAAGCTAGTGGCTTGCCACTGGCCTGCCTCTTCAATTGCCATTAGCATTCCAATGGAAGCTATTCTTGGACAACTTTGCTCTGCTTGCTGCTAGTTCTGCCCCAGCCTACCATAGATAACCTTGCACTTCCCTTGAGGCTCTGAGATGCCAAGAACTTGTCAACTTCAAAGGGTGGGCCGGGCTACATCTACTCAGCTGCTACAGTTTCTCCTTGCTAGACCTAGTGGGAAAGCATTTTGCTGAGATGCAGAAGGCAAGAAACACAGAATACGGAGACGCGGAGCTGTCCCAAGTGCCGCTGCCAGGCGTCTTTCCGCAGAAGGAGCGCCCCGGAGCGCACCGCAACCGGCACCGTCATCTCTGCGCAAAGAGCCAAAATATTTTCAAACCCGCCAAAACTCATCCAAAAATATTTTCAAACCCGCCAAAATAGAAAACCAGACAGAAGTGATCAATACATTCGAAAAAACCTCACAAAACATGATAAAGCCCACCAAAGCTAATCCAAACACATCAAAAACTGGGCTAAACAGAATCAAAACAAATCAAAACAAACCTAAATCTTCTAAAAACCCGCCAAAATAATTCAAAACCCGTCAAAACTAATCAAAACCTTCCGAATACCCGTTAAAAAACATTCCAAATACCCGCCAAAAGATTTTAAAACCCGCCAAAAGGAATCCAAACATTCCAAAACCTGCCAAGACAATATAAACAACACAAGAGAAAACAAAACATTCTAAAACCCAACCAAAACATTCCGAAATCCCGCCAAAACATCATCAAAACAAATCAAAACCAACCAAAATATTCCAAAATCCCGCCAAAATGATTTAGACCCGCAAAACTCATCAAAACATTCTGAAAAGATGCCAAAACATTAGAAAACCAGCCAGAACTGATCAAAACATTCAAAAAACTTTGCAAAACATCATAAAAACAAATCATAAACCAACCGAAACATTCCAAAAACCAGCCAAAATATTCCGAAATCCGGCCAAAACATCATAAAAACAAATCATAACCAACCGAAACATTCCAAAAACCCGACAAAGTAGTTTAGAACCCGCCAAAACTCATCAAAACATTCTGAAAAGATGCCAAAATACTAGAAAACCAGTCAGAAGTGATCAAAACTTTCAATAACTAGCCAAAACATAATCAAAACAAATGAAAGCAACCCAAAACATTCCAAATACCCGCCAAAAGATTTGAAAACCCGCCAAAACGAATCCAAACATTCCAAAACCGGCCAAGACAATATAAACAACACAAGAGAAAACAAAACATTCTAAAACACCACCAAAACATTCCGAAAACCCACCAAAACATCATCAAAACAAATCAAAACAAACCAAACAATAAGAGGAACACGGCAACATATTGGCAAGCAAGAGACAGAGAGCACGGCACCTTCTAGGAGGCCAAGAAGGAAGCCGCACAACACCTGCACTGTGTCTGCAACTTTCCAACTGCTAGAAGCTAGTGGCTTGCCACTGGCCTGCCTCTTCAATTGCCATTAGCATTCCAATGGAAGCTATTCTTGGACAACTTTGCTCTGCTTGCTGCTAGTTCTGCCCCAGCCTACCATAGATAACCTTGCTCTTCCCTTGAGGCTCTGAGATGCCAAGAACTTGTCAACTTCAAAGGGTGGGCCGGGCTACATCTACTCAGCTGCCACAGTTTCTCCTTGCTAGACCTAGTGGGAAAGCATTTTGCTGAGATGCAGAAGGCAAGAAACACAGAATACGGAGACGCAGAGCTGTCCCAAGTGCCGCTGCCAGGCGTCTTTCCGCAGAAGGAGCGCCCCGGAGCGCACCGCAACCGGCACCGTCATCTCTGCGCAAAGAGCCAAAATATTTTCAAACCCGCCAAAACTCATCCAAAACTATTTTCAAACCCGCCAAAATAGAAAACCAGACAGAAGTGATCAATACATTCGAAAAAACCTCACAAAACATGATAAAGCCCACCAAAGCTAATCCAAACACATCAAAAACTGGGCTAAACAGAATCAAAACAAATCAAAACAAACCTAAACCTTCTAAAAACCCGCCAAAATAATTCAAAACCCGTCAAAACTAATCAAAACCTTCCGAATACCCGTTAAATACATTCCAAATACCCACCAAAAGATTTTAAAACCCGCCAAAAGGAATCCAAACATTCCAAAACCTGCCAAGACAATATAAACAACACAAGAGAAAACAAAACATTCTAAAACCCAACCAAAACATTCCGAAAACCCGCCAAAACATCATCAAAACAAATCAAAACCAACCAAAATATTCCAAAATCCCGCCAAAATGATTTAGACCCGCAAAACTCATCAAAACATTCTGAAAAGATGCCAAAACATTAGAAAACCAGCCAGAACTGATCAAAACATTCAAAAAACTTTGCAAAACATCATAAAAACAAATCATAAACCAACCGAAACATTCCAAAAACCAGCCAAAATATTCCGAAATCCGGCCAAAACATCATAAAAACAAATCATAACCAACCGAAACATTCCAAAAACCCAACAAAGTAGTTTAGAACCCGCCAAAACTCATCAAAACATTCTGAAAAGATGCCAAAATACTAGAAAACCAGTAAGAAGTGATCCAAACTTCCAATAACTTGCCAAAACATAATCAAAACAAATGAAAGCAACCCAAAACATTCCAAATACCCGCCAAAAGATTTTAAAACCCGCCAAAACTCATCCAAAAATATTTTCAAACCCGCCAAAATAGAAAACCAGACAGAAGTGATCAATACATTCGAAAAAACCTCACAAAACATGATAAAGCCCACCAAAGCTAATCCAAACACATCAAAAACTGGGCTAAACAGAATCAAAACAAATCAAAACAAACCTAAATCTTCTAAAAACCCGCCAAAATAATTCAAAACCCGTCAAAACTAATCAAAACCTTCCGAATACCCGTTAAAAAACATTCCAAATACCCGCCAAAATATTTTAAAACCCGCCAAATGGAATCCAAACATTCCAAAACCTGCCAAGACAATATAAACAACACAAGAGAAAACAAAACATTCTAAAACCCAACCAAAACATTCCGAAATCCCGCCAAAACATCATCAAAACAAATCAAAACCAACCAAAATATTCCAAAATCCCGCCAAAATGATTTAGACCCGCAAAACTCATCAAAACATTCTGAAAAGATGCCAAAACATTAGAAAACCAGCCAGAACTGATCAAAACATTCAAAAAACTTTGCAAAACATCATAAAAACAAATCATAACCAACCGAAACATTCCAAAAACCCGACAAAGTAGTTTAGAACCCGCCAAAACTCATCAAAACATTCTGAAAAGATGCAAAAATACTAGAAAACCAGTAAGAAGTGATCCAAACTTTCAATAACTTGCCAAAACATAATCAAAACAAATGAAAGCAACCCAAAACATTCCAAATACCCGCCAAAAGATTTTAAAACCCGCCAAAAGGAATCCAAACATTCCAAAACCTGCCAAGACAATATAAACAACACAAGAGAAAACAAAACATTCTAAAACACCACCAAAACATTCCGAAAACCCACCAAAACATCATCAAAACAAATCAAAACAAACCAAACAATAAGAGGAACACGGCAACATATTGGCAAGCAAGAGACAGAGAGCGCGGCACCTTCTAGGAGGCCAAGAAGGAAGCCGCACAACACCTGCACTGTGTCTGCAACTTTCAAACTGCTAGAAGCTAGTGGCTTGCCACTGGCCTGCCTCTTCAATTGCCATTAGCATTCCAATGGAAGCTATTCTTGGACAACTTTGCTCTGCTTGCTGCTAGTTCTGCCCCAGCCTACCATAGATAACCTTGCACTTCCCTTGAGGCTCTGAGATGCCAAGAACTTGTCAACTTCAAAGGGTGGGCCGGGCTACATCTACTCAGCTGCTACAGTTTCTCCTTGCTAGACCTAGTGGGAAAGCATTTTGCTGAGATGCAGAAGGCAAGAAACACAGAATACGGAGACGCGGAGCTGTCCCAAGTGCCGCTGCCAGGCGTCTTTCCGCAGAAGGAGCGCCCCGGAGCGCACCGCAACCGGCACCGTCATCTCTGCGCAAAGAGCCAAAATATTTTCAAACCCGCCAAAACTCATCCAAAACTATTTTCAAACCCGCCAAAATAGAAAACCAGACAGAAGTGATCAATACATTCGAAAAAACCTCACAAAACATGATAAAGCCCACCAAAGCTAATCCAAACACATCAAAAACTGGGCTAAACAGAATCAAAACAAATCAAAACAAACCTAAATCTTCTAAAAACCCGCCAAAATAATTCAAAACCCGTCAAAACTAATCAAAACCTTCCGAATACCCGTTAAAAAACATTCCAAATACCCGCCAAAAGATTTTAAAACCCGCCAAAACGAATCCAAACATTCCAAAACCGGCCAAGACAATATAAACAACACAAGAGAAAACAAAACATTCTAAAACACCACCAAAACATTCCGAAAACCCACCAAAACATCATCAAAACAAATCAAAACAAACCAAACAATAAGAGGAACACGGCAACATATTGGCAAGCAAGAGACAGAGAGCACGGCACCTTCTAGGAGGCCAAGAAGGAAGCCGCACAACACCTGCACTGTGTCAGCAACTTTCAAACTGCTAGAAGCTAGTGGCTTGCCACTGGCCTGCCTCTTCAATTGCCATTAGCATTCCAATGGAAGCTATTCTTGGACAACTTTGCTCTGCTTGCTGCTAGTTCTGCCCCAGCCTACCATAGATAACCTTGCTCTTCCCTTGAGGCTCTGAGATGCCAAGAACTTGTCAACTTCAAAGGGTGGGCCGGGCTACATCTACTCAGCTGCCACAGTTTCTCCTTGCTAGACCTAGTGGGAAAGCATTTTGCTGAGATGCAGAAGGCAAGAAACACAGAATACGGAGACGCGGAGCTGTCCCAAGTGCCGCTGCCAGGCGTCTTTCCGCAGAAGGAGCGCCCCGGAGCGCACCGCAACCGGCACCGTCATCTCTGCGCAAAGAGCCAAAATATTTTCAAACCCGCCAAAACTCATCCAAAACTATTTTCAAACCCGCCAAAATAGAAAACCAGACAGAAGTGATCAATACATTCGAAAAAACCTCACAAAACATGATAAAGCCCACCAAAGCTAATCCAAACACATCAAAAACTGGGCTAAACAGAATCAAAACAAATCAAAACAAACCTAAACCTTCTAAAAACCCGCCAAAATAATTCAAAACCCGTCAAAACTAATCAAAACCTTCCGAATACCCGTTAAATACATTCCAAATACCCGCCAAAAGATTTTAAAACCCGCCAAAAGGAATCCAAACATTCCAAAACCTGCCAAGACAATATAAACAACACAAGAGAAAACAAAACATTCTAAAACCCAACCAAAACATTCCGAAAACCCGCCAAAACATCATCAAAACAAATCAAAACCAACCAAAATATTCCAAAATCCCGCCAAAATGATTTAGACCCGCAAAACTCATCAAAACATTCTGAAAAGATGCCAAAACATTAGAAAACCAGCCAGAACTGATCAAAACATTCAAAAAACTTTGCAAAACATCATAAAAACAAATCATAAACCAACCGAAACATTCCAAAAACCAGCCAAAATATTCCGAAATCCGGCCAAAACATCATAAAAACAAATCATAACCAACCGAAACATTCCAAAAACCCAACAAAGTAGTTTAGAACCCGCCAAAACTCATCAAAACATTCTGAAAAGATGCCAAAATACTAGAAAACCAGTAAGAAGTGATCCAAACTTCCAATAACTTGCCAAAACATAATCAAAACAAATGAAAGCAACCCAAAACATTCCAAATACCCGCCAAAAGATTTTAAAACCCGCCAAAACTCATCCAAAAATATTTTCAAACCCGCCAAAATAGAAAACCAGACAGAAGTGATCAATACATTCGAAAAAACCTCACAAAACATGATAAAGCCCACCAAAGCTAATCCAAACACATCAAAAACTGGGCTAAACAGAATCAAAACAAATCAAAACAAACCTAAATCTTCTAAAAACCCGCCAAAATAATTCAAAACCCGTCAAAACTAATCAAAACCTTCCGAATACCCGTTAAAAAACATTCCAAATACCCGCCAAAATATTTTAAAACCCGCCAAATGGAATCCAAACATTCCAAAACCTGCCAAGACAATATAAACAACACAAGAGAAAACAAAACATTCTAAAACCCAACCAAAACATTCCGAAATCCCGCCAAAACATCATCAAAACAAATCAAAACCAACCAAAATATTCCAAAATCCCGCCAAAATGATTTAGACCCGCAAAACTCATCAAAACATTCTGAAAAGATGCCAAAACATTAGAAAACCAGCCAGAACTGATCAAAACATTCAAAAAACTTTGCAAAACATCATAAAAACAAATCATAAACCAACCGAAACATTCCAAAAACCAGCCAAAATATTCCGAAATCCGGCCAAAACATCATAAAAACAAATCATAACCAACCGAAACATTCCAAAAACCCGACAAAGTAGTTTAGAACCCGCCAAAACTCATCAAAACATTCTGAAAAGATGCAAAAATACTAGAAAACCAGTAAGAAGTGATCCAAACTTTCAATAACTTGCCAAAACATAATCAAAACAAATGAAAGCAACCCAAAACATTCCAAATACCCGCCAAAAGATTTTAAAACCCGCCAAAAGGAATCCAAACATTCCAAAACCTGCCAAGACAATATAAACAACACAAGAGAAAACAAAACATTCTAAAACACCACCAAAACATTCCGAAAACCCACCAAAACATCATCAAAACAAATCAAAACAAACCAAACAATAAGAGGAACACGGCAACATATTGGCAAGCAAGAGACAGAGAGCGCGGCACCTTCTAGGAGGCCAAGAAGGAAGCCGCACAACACCTGCACTGTGTCTGCAACTTTCAAACTGCTAGAAGCTAGTGGCTTGCCACTGGCCTGCCTCTTCAATTGCCATTAGCATTCCAATGGAAGCTATTCTTGGACAACTTTGCTCTGCTTGCTGCTAGTTCTGCCCCAGCCTACCATAGATAACCTTGCTCTTCCCTTGAGGCTCTGAGATGCTAAGAACTTGTCAACTTCAAAGGGCGGGCCGGGCTACATCTACTCAGCTGCCACAGTTTCTCCTTGCTAGACCTAGTGGGAAAGCATTTTGCTGAGATGCAGAAGGCAAGAAACGCAGAATACGGAGACGCGGAGCTGTCCCAAGTGCCGCTGCCAGCCGTCTTTCCGCAGAAGGAGCGCCCCGGAGCGCACCGCAACCGGCACCGTCATCTCTGCGCAAAGAGCCAAAATATTTTCAAACCCGCCAAAACTCATCCAAAAATATTTTCAAACCCGCCAAAATAGAAAACCAGACAGAAGTGATCAATACATTCGAAAAAACCTCACAAAACATGATAAAGCCCACCAAAGCTAATCCAAACACATCAAAAACTGGGCTAAACAGAATCAAAACAAATCAAAACAAACCTAAACCTTCTAAAAACCCGCCAAAATAATTCAAAACCCGTCAAAACTAATCAAAACCTTCCGAATACCCGTTAAAAAACATTCCAAATACCCACCAAAAGATTTTAAAACCCGCCAAAACAAATCCAAACATTCCAAAACCTGCCAACACAATATAAACAACTCAAGAGAATACAAAACATTCTAAAACCCAACCAAAACATTCCGAAAACCCGCCAAAACATCATCAAAACAAATCAAAACCAACCAAAATATTCCAAAATCCTGCCAAAATGATTTAGACCCGCAAAACTCATCAAAACATTCTGAAAAGATGCCAAAACATTAGAAAACCAGCCAGAACTGATCAAAACATTCAAAAAACTTTGCAAAACATCATAAAAACAAATCATAAACCAACTGAAACATTCCAAAAACCAGCCAAAATATTCCGAAATCCGGCCAAAACATCATAAAACAAATCATAACCAACCGAAACATTCCAAAAACCCGACAAAGTAGTTTAGAACCCGCCAAAACACATCAAAACATTCTGAAAAGATGCCAAAATACTAGAAAACCAGTAAGAAGTGATCCAAACTTTCAATAACTTGCCAAAACATAATCAAAACAAATGAAAGCAACCCAAAACATTCCAAATACCCGCCAAAAGATTTTAAAACCCGCCAAAACTCATCCAAAAATATTTTCAAACCCGCCAAAATAGAAAACCAGACAGAAGTGATCAATACATTCGAAAAAACCTCACAAAACATGATAAAGCCCACCAAAGCTAATCCAAACACATCAAAAACTGGGCTAAACAGAATCAAAACAAATCAAAACAAACCTAAACCTTCTAAAAACCCGCCAAAATAATTCAAAACCCGTCAAAACTAATCAAAACCTTCCGAATACCCGTTAAAAAACATTCCAAATACCCGCCAAAATATTTTAAAACCCTCCAAAAGGAATCCAAACATTCCAAAACCTGCCAAGACAATATAAACAACACAAGAGAAAACAAAACATTCTAAAACCCAACCAAAACATTCCGAAAACCCGCCAAAACATCATCAAAACAAATCAAAACCAACCAAAATATTCCAAAATCCCGCCAAAATGATTTAGACCCGCAAAACTCATCAAAACATTCTGAAAAGATGCCAAAACATTAGAAAACCAGCCAGAACTGATCAAAACATTCAAAAAACTTTGCAAAACATCATAAAAACAAATCATAAACCAACCGAAACATTCCAAAAACCAGCCAAAATATTCCGAAATCCGGCCAAAACATCATAAAAACAAATCATAACCAACCGAAACATTCCAAAAACCCAACAAAGTAGTTTAGAACCCGCCAAAACTCATCAAAACATTCTGAAAAGATGCCAAAATACTAGAAAACCAGTAAGAAGTGATCCAAACTTTCAATAACTTGCCAAAACATAATCAAAACAAATGAAAGCAACCCAAAACATTCCAAATACCCGCCAAAAGATTTTAAAACCCGCCAAAAGGAATCCAAACATTCCAAAACCTGCCAAGACAATATAAACAACACAAGAGAAAACAAAACATTCTAAAACACCACCAAAACATTCCGAAAACCCACCAAAACATCATCAAAACAAATCAAAACAAACCAAACAATAAGAGGAACACGGCAACATATTGGCAAGCAAGAGACAGAGAGCGCGGCACCTTCTAGGAGGCCAAGAAGGAAGCCGCACAACACCTGCACTGTGTCTGCAACTTTCAAACTGCTAGAAGCTAGTGGCTTGCCACTGGCCTGCCTCTTCAATTGCCATTAGCATTCCAATGGAAGCTATTCTTGGACAACTTTGCTCTGCTTGCTGCTAGTTCTGCCCCAGCCTACCATAGATAACCTTGCACTTCCCTTGAGGCTCTGAGATGCCAAGAACTTGTCAACTTCAAAGGGTGGGCCGGGCTACATCTACTCAGCTGCTACAGTTTCTCCTTGCTAGACCTAGTGGGAAAGCATTTTGCTGAGATGCAGAAGGCAAGAAACACAGAATACGGAGACGCGGAGCTGTCCCAAGTGCCGCTGCCAGGCGTCTTTCCGCAGAAGGAGCGCCCCGAGCGCACCGCAACCGGCACCGTCATCTCTGCGCAAAGAGCCAAAATATTTTAAAACCCGCCAAAACTCATCCAAAAATATTTTCAAACCCGCCAAAATAGAAAACCAGACAGAAGTGATCAATACATTCGAAAAAACCTCACAAAACATGATAAAGCCCACCAAAGCTAATCCAAACACATCAAAAACTGGGCTAAACAGAATCAAAACAAATCAAAACAAACCTAAATCTTCTAAAAACCCGCCAAAATAATTCAAAACCCGTCAAAACTAATCAAAACCTTCCGAATACCCGTTAAAAAACATTCCAAATACCCGCCAAAAGATTTTAAAACCCGCCAAAAGGAATCCAAACATTCCAAAACCTGCCAAGACAATATAAACAACACAAGAGAAAACAAAACATTCTAAAACCCAACCAAAACATTCCGAAAACCCGCCAAAACATCATCAAAACAAATCAAAACCAACCAAAATATTCCAAAATCCCGCCAAAATGATTTAGACCCGCAAAACTCATCAAAACATTCTGAAAAGATGCCAAAACATTAGAAAACCAGCCAGAACTGATCAAAACATTCAAAAAACTTTGCAAAACATCATAAAAACAAATCATAAACCAACCGAAACATTCCAAAAACCAGCCAAAATATTCCGAAATCCGGCCAAAACATCATAAAAACAAATCATAACCAACCGAAACATTCCAAAAACCCGACAAAGTAGTTTAGAACCCGCCAAAACTCATCAAAACATTCTGAAAAGATGCCAAAATACTAGAAAACCAGTAAGAAATGATCCAAACTTTCAATAACTTGCCAAAACATAATCAAAACAAATGAAAGCAACCCAAAACATTCCAAATACCCGCCAAAAGATTTTAAAACCCGCCAAAACTCATCCAAAAATATTTTCAAACCCGCCAAAATAGAAAACCAGACAGAAGTGATCAATACATTCGAAAAAACCTCACAAAACATGATAAAGCCCACCAAAGCTAATCCAAACACATCAAAAACTGGGCTAAACAGAATCAAAACAAATCAAAACAAACCTAAACCTTCTAAAAACCCGCCAAAATAATTCAAAACCCGTCAAAACTAATCAAAACCTTCCGAATACCCGTTAAAAAACATTCCAAATACCCGCCAAAATATTTTAAAACCCGCCAAAAGGAATCCAAACATTCCAAAACCTGCCAAGACAATATAAACAACACAAGAGAAAACAAAACATTCTAAAACCCAACCAAAACATTCCGAAATCCCGCCAAAACATCATCAAAACAAATCAAAACCAACCAAAATATTCCAAAATCCCGCCAAAATGATTTAGACCCGCAAAACTCATCAAAACATTCTGAAAAGATGCCAAAACATTAGAAAACCAGCCAGAACTGATCAAAACATTCAAAAAACTTTGCAAAACATCATAAAAACAAATCATAAACCAACCGAAACATTCCAAAAACCAGCCAAAATATTCCGAAATCCGGCCAAAACATCATAAAAACAAATCATAACCAACCGAAACATTCCAAAAACCCGACAAAGTAGTTTAGAACCCGCCAAAACTCATCAAAACATTCTGAAAAGATGCCAAAATACTAGAAAACCAGTCAGAAGTGATCAAAACTTTCAATAACTAGCCAAAACATAATCAAAACAAATGAAAGCAACCCAAAACATTCCAAATACCCGCCAAAAGATTTGAAAACCCGCCAAAACGAATCCAAACATTCCAAAACCGGCCAAGACAATATAAACAACACAAGAGAAAACAAAACATTCTAAAACACCACCAAAACATTCCGAAAACCCACCAAAACATCATCAAAACAAATCAAAACAAACCAAACAATAAGAGGAACACGGCAACATATTGGCAAGCAAGAGACAGAGAGCACGGCACCTTCTAGGAGGCCAAGAAGGAAGCCGCACAACACCTGCACTGTGTCTGCAACTTTCAAACTGCTAGAAGCTAGTGGCTTGCCACTGGCCTGCCTCTTCAATTGCCATTAGCATTCCAATGGAAGCTATTCTTGGACAACTTTGCTCTGCTTGCTGCTAGTTCTGCCCCAGCCTACCATAGATAACCTTGCTCTTCCCTTGAGGCTCTGAGATGCCAAGAACTTGTCAACTTCAAAGGGTGGGCCGGGCTACATCTACTCAGCTGCCACAGTTTCTCCTTGCTAGACCTAGTGGGAAAGCATTTTGCTGAGATGCAGAAGGCAAGAAACACAGAATACGGAGACGCGGAGCTGTCCCAAGTGCCGCTGCCAGGCGTCTTTCCGCAGAAGGAGCGCCCCGGAGCGCACCGCAACCGGCACCGTCATCTCTGCGCAAAGAGCCAAAATATTTTCAAACCCGCCAAAACTCATCCAAAACTATTTTCAAACCCGCCAAAATAGAAAACCAGACAGAAGTGATCAATACATTCGAAAAAACCTCACAAAACATGATAAAGCCCACCAAAGCTAATCCAAACACATCAAAAACTGGGCTAAACAGAATCAAAACAAATCAAAACAAACCTAAACCTTCTAAAAACCCGCCAAAATAATTCAAAACCCGTCAAAACTAATCAAAACCTTCCGAATACCCGTTAAATACATTCCAAATACCCGCCAAAAGATTTTAAAACCCGCCAAAAGGAATCCAAACATTCCAAAACCTGCCAAGACAATATAAACAACACAAGAGAAAACAAAACATTCTAAAACCCAACCAAAACATTCCGAAAACCCGCCAAAACATCATCAAAACAAATCAAAACCAACCAAAATATTCCAAAATCCCGCCAAAATGATTTAGACCCGCAAAACTCATCAAAACATTCTGAAAAGATGCCAAAACATTAGAAAACCAGCCAGAACTGATCAAAACATTCAAAAAACTTTGCAAAACATCATAAAAACAAATCATAAACCAATCGAAACATTCCAAAAACCAGCCAAAATATTCCGAAATCCGGCCAAAACATCATAAAAACAAATCATAACCAACCGAAACATTCCAAAAACCCAACAAAGTAGTTTAGAACCCGCCAAAACTCATCAAAACATTCTGAAAAGATGCCAAAATACTAGAAAACCAGTAAGAAGTGATCCAAACTTCCAATAACTTGCCAAAACATAATCAAAACAAATGAAAGCAACCCAAAACATTCCAAATACCCGCCAAAAGATTTTAAAACCCGCCAAAACTCATCCAAAAATATTTTCAAACCCGCCAAAATAGAAAACCAGACAGAAGTGATCAATACATTCGAAAAAACCTCACAAAACATGATAAAGCCCACCAAAGCTAATCCAAACACATCAAAAACTGGGCTAAACAGAATCAAAACAAATCAAAACAAACCTAAATCTTCTAAAAACCCGCCAAAATAATTCAAAACCCGTCAAAACTAATCAAAACCTTCCGAATACCCGTTAAAAAACATTCCAAATACCCGCCAAAATATTTTAAAACCCGCCAAATGGAATCCAAACATTCCAAAACCTGCCAAGACAATATAAACAACACAAGAGAAAACAAAACATTCTAAAACCCAACCAAAACATTCCGAAATCCCGCCAAAACATCATCAAAACAAATCAAAACCAACCAAAATATTCCAAAATCCCGCCAAAATGATTTAGACCCGCAAAACTCATCAAAACATTCTGAAAAGATGCCAAAACATTAGAAAACCAGCCAGAACTGATCAAAACATTCAAAAAACTTTGCAAAACATCATAAAAACAAATCATAACCAACCGAAACATTCCAAAAACCCGACAAAGTAGTTTAGAACCCGCCAAAACTCATCAAAACATTCTGAAAAGATGCAAAAATACTAGAAAACCAGTAAGAAGTGATCCAAACTTTCAATAACTTGCCAAAACATAATCAAAACAAATGAAAGCAACCCAAAACATTCCAAATACCCGCCAAAAGATTTTAAAACCCGCCAAAAGGAATCCAAACATTCCAAAACCTGCCAAGACAATATAAACAACACAAGAGAAAACAAAACATTCTAAAACACCACCAAAACATTCCGAAAACCCACCAAAACATCATCAAAACAAATCAAAACAAACCAAACAATAAGAGGAACACGGCAACATATTGGCAAGCAAGAGACAGAGAGCGCGGCACCTTCTAGGAGGCCAAGAAGGAAGCCGCACAACACCTGCACTGTGTCTGCAACTTTCAAACTGCTAGAAGCTAGTGGCTTGCCACTGGCCTGCCTCTTCAATTGCCATTAGCATTCCAATGGAAGCTATTCTTGGACAACTTTGCTCTGCTTGCTGCTAGTTCTGCCCCAGCCTACCATAGATAACCTTGCACTTCCCTTGAGGCTCTGAGATGCCAAGAACTTGTCAACTTCAAAGGGTGGGCCGGGCTACATCTACTCAGCTGCTACAGTTTCTCCTTGCTAGACCTAGTGGGAAAGCATTTTGCTGAGATGCAGAAGGCAAGAAACACAGAATACGGAGACGCGGAGCTGTCCCAAGTGCCGCTGCCAGCCGTCTTTCCGCAGAAGGAGCGCCCCGGAGCGCACCGCAACCGGCACCGTCATCTCTGCGCAAAGAGCCAAAATATTTTCAAACCCGCCAAAACTCATCCAAAAATATTTTCAAACCCGCCAAAATAGAAAACCAGACAGAAGTGATCAATACATTCGAAAAAACCTCACAAAACATGATAAAGCCCACCAAAGCTAATCCAAACACATCAAAAACTGGGCTAAACAGAATCAAAACAAATCAAAACAAACCTAAATCTTCTAAAAACCCGCCAAAATAATTCAAAACCCGTCAAAACTAATCAAAACCTTCCGAATACCCGTTAAAAAACATTCCAAATACCCGCCAAAAGATTTTAAAACCCGCCAAAAGGAATCCAAACATTCCAAAACCTGCCAAGACAATATAAACAACACAAGAGAAAACAAAACATTCTAAAACCCAACCAAAACATTCCGAAAACCCGCCAAAACATCATCAAAACAAATCAAAACCAACCAAAATATTCCAAAATCCCGCCAAAATGATTTAGACCCGCAAAACTCATCAAAACATTCTGAAAAGATGCCAAAACATTAGAAAACCAGCCAGAACTGATCAAAACATTCAAAAAACTTTGCAAAACATCATAAAAACAAATCATAAACCAACCGAAACATTCCAAAAACCAGCCAAAATATTCCGAAATCCGGCCAAAACATCATAAAAACAAATCATAACCAACCGAAACATTCCAAAAACCCGACAAAGTAGTTTAGAACCCGCCAAAACTCATCAAAACATTCTGAAAAGATGCCAAAATACTAGAAAACCAGTAAGAAATGATCCAAACTTTCAATAACTTGCCAAAACATAATCAAAACAAATGAAAGCAACCCAAAACATTCCAAATACCCGCCAAAAGATTTTAAAACCCGCCAAAACTCATCCAAAAATATTTTCAAACCCGCCAAAATAGAAAACCAGACAGAAGTGATCAATACATTCGAAAAAACCTCACAAAACATGATAAAGCCCACCAAAGCTAATCCAAACACATCAAAAACTGGGCTAAACAGAATCAAAACAAATCAAAACAAACCTAAACCTTCTAAAAACCCGCCAAAATAATTCAAAACCCGTCAAAACTAATCAAAACCTTCCGAATACCCGTTAAAAAACATTCCAAATACCCGCCAAAATATTTTAAAACCCGCCAAAAGGAATCCAAACATTCCAAAACCTGCCAAGACAATATAAACAACACAAGAGAAAACAAAACATTCTAAAACCCAACCAAAACATTCCGAAATCCCGCCAAAACATCATCAAAACAAATCAAAACCAACCAAAATATTCCAAAATCCCGCCAAAATGATTTAGACCCGCAAAACTCATCAAAACATTCTGAAAAGATGCCAAAACATTAGAAAACCAGCCAGAACTGATCAAAACATTCAAAAAACTTTGCAAAACATCATAAAAACAAATCATAAACCAACCGAAACATTCCAAAAACCAGCCAAAATATTCCGAAATCCGGCCAAAACATCATAAAAACAAATCATAACCAACCGAAACATTCCAAAAACCCGACAAAGTAGTTTAGAACCCGCCAAAACTCATCAAAACATTCTGAAAAGATGCCAAAATACTAGAAAACCAGTAAGAAATGATCCAAACTTTCAATAACTTGCCAAAACATAATCAAAACAAATGAAAGCAACCCAAAACATTCCAAATACCCGCCAAAAGATTTTAAAACCCGCCAAAACTCATCCAAAAATATTTTCAAACCCGCCAAAATAGAAAACCAGACAGAAGTGATCAATACATTCGAAAAAACCTCACAAAACATGATAAAGCCCACCAAAGCTAATCCAAACACATCAAAAACTGGGCTAAACAGAATCAAAACAAATCAAAACAAACCTAAATCTTCTAAAAACCCACCAAAATATTTCAAAACCCGTCAAAACTAATCAAAACCTTCCGAATACCCGTTAAAAAACATTCCAAATACCCGCCAAAATATTTTAAAACCCGCCAAAAGGAATCCAAACATTCCAAAACCTGCCAAGACAATATAAACAACACAAGAGAAAACAAAACATTCTAAAACCCAACCAAAACATTCCGAAATCCCGCCAAAACATCATAAAAACAAATCAAAACCAACCAAAATATTCCAAAATCCCGCCAAAATGATTTAGACCCGCAAAACTCATCAAAACATTCTGAAAAGATGCCAAAACATTAGAAAACCAGCCAGAACTGATCAAAACATTCAAAAAACTTTGCAAAACATCATAAAAACAAATCATAAACCAACCGAAACATTCCAAAAACCAGCCAAAATATTCCGAAATCCGGCCAAAACATCATAAAAACAAATCATAACCAACCGAAACATTCCAAAAACCCGACAAAGTAGTTTAGAACCCGCCAAAACTCATCAAAACATTCTGAAAAGATGCCAAAATACTAGAAAACCAGTCAGAAGTGATCAAAACTTTCAATAACTAGCCAAAACATAATCAAAACAAATGAAAGCAACCCAAAACATTCCAAATACCCGCCAAAAGATTTGAAAACCCGCCAAAACGAATCCAAACATTCCAAAACCGGCCAAGACAATATAAACAACACAAGAGAAAACAAAACATTCTAAAACACCACCAAAACATTCCGAAAACCCACCAAAACATCATCAAAACAAATCAAAACAAACCAAACAATAAGAGGAACACGGCAACATATTGGCAAGCAAGAGACAGAGAGCACGGCACCTTCTAGGAGGCCAAGAAGGAAGCCGCACAACACCTGCACTGTGTCTGCAACTTTCAAACTGCTAGAAGCTAGTGGCTTGCCACTGGCCTGCCTCTTCAATTGCCATTAGCATTCCAATGGAAGCTATTCTTGGACAACTTTGCTCTGCTTGCTGCTAGTTCTGCCCCAGCCTACCATAGATAACCTTGCTCTTCCCTTGAGGCTCTGAGATGCCAAGAACTTGTCAACTTCAAAGGGTGGGCCGGGCTACATCTACTCAGCTGCCACAGTTTCTCCTTGCTAGACCTAGTGGGAAAGCATTTTGCTGAGATGCAGAAGGCAAGAAACACAGAATACGGAGACGCGGAGCTGTCCCAAGTGCCGCTGCCAGGCGTCTTTCCGCAGAAGGAGCGCCCCGGAGCGCACCGCAACCGGCACCGTCATCTCTGCGCAAAGAGCCAAAATATTTTCAAACCCGCCAAAACTCATCCAAAACTATTTTCAAACCCGCCAAAATAGAAAACCAGACAGAAGTGATCAATACATTCGAAAAAACCTCACAAAACATGATAAAGCCCACCAAAGCTAATCCAAACACATCAAAAACTGGGCTAAACAGAATCAAAACAAATCAAAACAAACCTAAACCTTCTAAAAACCCGCCAAAATAATTCAAAACCCGTCAAAACTAATCAAAACCTTCCGAATACCCGTTAAATACATTCCAAATACCCGCCAAAAGATTTTAAAACCCGCCAAAAGGAATCCAAACATTCCAAAACCTGCCAAGACAATATAAACAACACAAGAGAAAACAAAACATTCTAAAACCCAACCAAAACATTCCGAAAACCCGCCAAAACATCATCAAAACAAATCAAAACCAACCAAAATATTCCAAAATCCCGCCAAAATGATTTAGACCCGCAAAACTCATCAAAACATTCTGAAAAGATGCCAAAACATTAGAAAACCAGCCAGAACTGATCAAAACATTCAAAAAACTTTGCAAAACATCATAAAAACAAATCATAAACCAACCGAAACATTCCAAAAACCAGCCAAAATATTCCGAAATCCGGCCAAAACATCATAAAAACAAATCATAACCAACCGAAACATTCCAAAAACCCGACAAAGTAGTTTAGAACCCGCCAAAACTCATCAAAACATTCTGAAAAGATGCCAAAATACTAGAAAACCAGTAAGAAGTGATCCAAACTTCCAATAACTTGCCAAAACATAATCAAAACAAATGAAAGCAACCCAAAACATTCCAAATACCCGCCAAAAGATTTTAAAACCCGCCAAAACTCATCCAAAAATATTTTCAAACCCGCCAAAATAGAAAACCAGACAGAAGTGATCAATACATTCGAAAAAACCTCACAAAACATGATAAAGCCCACCAAAGCTAATCCAAACACATCAAAAACTGGGCTAAACAGAATCAAAACAAATCAAAACAAACCTAAATCTTCTAAAAACCCGCCAAAATAATTCAAAACCCGTCAAAACTAATCAAAACCTTCCGAATACCCGTTAAAAAACATTCCAAATACCCGCCAAAATATTTTAAAACCCGCCAAATGGAATCCAAACATTCCAAAACCTGCCAAGACAATATAAACAACACAAGAGAAAACAAAACATTCTAAAACCCAACCAAAACATTCCGAAATCCCGCCAAAACATCATCAAAACAAATCAAAACCAACCAAAATATTCCAAAATCCCGCCAAAATGATTTAGACCCGCAAAACTCATCAAAACATTCTGAAAAGATGCCAAAACATTAGAAAACCAGCCAGAACTGATCAAAACATTCAAAAAACTTTGCAAAACATCATAAAAACAAATCATAACCAACCGAAACATTCCAAAAACCCGACAAAGTAGTTTAGAACCCGCCAAAACTCATCAAAACATTCTGAAAAGATGCAAAAATACTAGAAAACCAGTAAGAAGTGATCCAAACTTTCAATAACTTGCCAAAACATAATCAAAACAAATGAAAGCAACCCAAAACATTCCAAATACCCGCCAAAAGATTTTAAAACCCGCCAAAAGGAATCCAAACATTCCAAAACCTGCCAAGACAATATAAACAACACAAGAGAAAACAAAACATTCTAAAACACCACCAAAACATTCCGAAAACCCACCAAAACATCATCAAAACAAATCAAAACAAACCAAACAATAAGAGGAACACGGCAACATATTGGCAAGCAAGAGACAGAGAGCGCGGCACCTTCTAGGAGGCCAAGAAGGAAGCCGCACAACACCTGCACTGTGTCTGCAACTTTCAAACTGCTAGAAGCTAGTGGCTTGCCACTGGCCTGCCTCTTCAATTGCCATTAGCATTCCAATGGAAGCTATTCTTGGACAACTTTGCTCTGCTTGCTGCTAGTTCTGCCCCAGCCTACCATAGATAACCTTGCACTTCCCTTGAGGCTCTGAGATGCCAAGAACTTGTCAACTTCAAAGGGTGGGCCGGGCTACATCTACTCAGCTGCTACAGTTTCTCCTTGCTAGACCTAGTGGGAAAGCATTTTGCTGAGATGCAGAAGGCAAGAAACACAGAATACGGAGACGCGGAGCTGTCCCAAGTGCCGCTGCCAGGCGTCTTTCCGCAGAAGGAGCGCCCCGGAGCGCACCACAACCGGCACCGTCATCTCTGCGCAAAGAGCCAAAATATTTTCAAACCCGCCAAAACTCATCCAAAAATATTTTCAAACCCGCCAAAATAGAAAACCAGACAGAAGTGATCAATACATTCGAAAAAACCTCACAAAACATGATAAAGCCCACCAAAGCTAATCCAAACACATCAAAAACTGGGCTAAACAGAATCAAAACAAATCAAAACAAACCTAAATCTTCTAAAAACCCGCCAAAATAATTCAAAACCCGTCAAAACTAATCAAAACCTTCCGAATACCCGTTAAAAAACATTCCAAATACCCGCCAAAAGATTTTAAAACCCGCCAAAACGAATCCAAACATTCCAAAACCGGCCAAGACAATATAAACAACACAAGAGAAAACAAAACATTCTAAAACACCACCAAAACATTCCGAAAACCCACCAAAACATCATCAAAACAAATCAAAACAAACCAAACAATAAGAGGAACACGGCAACATATTGGCAAGCAAGAGACAGAGAGCACGGCACCTTCTAGGAGGCCAAGAAGGAAGCCGCACAACACCTGCACTGTGTCTGCAACTTTCAAACTGCTAGAAGCTAGTGGCTTGCCACTGGCCTGCCTCTTCAATTGCCATTAGCATTCCAATGGAAGCTATTCTTGGACAACTTTGCTCTGCTTGCTGCTAGTTCTGCCCCAGCCTACCATAGATAACCTTGCTCTTCCCTTGAGGCTCTGAGATGCCAAGAACTTGTCAACTTCAAAGGGTGGGCCGGGCTACATCTACTCAGCTGCCACAGTTTCTCCTTGCTAGACCTAGTGGGAAAGCATTTTGCTGAGATGCAGAAGGCAAGAAACACAGAATACGGAGACGCGGAGCTGTCCCAAGTGCCGCTGCCAGGCGTCTTTCCGCAGAAGGAGCGCCCCGGAGCGCACCGCAACCGGCACCGTCATCTCTGCGCAAAGAGCCAAAATATTTTCAAACCCGCCAAAACTCATCCAAAACTATTTTCAAACCCGCCAAAATAGAAAACCAGACAGAAGTGATCAATACATTCGAAAAAACCTCACAAAACATGATAAAGCCCACCAAAGCTAATCCAAACACATCAAAAACTGGGCTAAACAGAATCAAAACAAATCAAAACAAACCTAAACCTTCTAAAAACCCGCCAAAATAATTCAAAACCCGTCAAAACTAATCAAAACCTTCCGAATACCCGTTAAATACATTCCAAATACCCGCCAAAAGATTTTAAAACCCGCCAAAAGGAATCCAAACATTCCAAAACCTGCCAAGACAATATAAACAACACAAGAGAAAACAAAACATTCTAAAACCCAACCAAAACATTCCGAAAACCCGCCAAAACATCATCAAAACAAATCAAAACCAACCAAAATATTCCAAAATCCCGCCAAAATGATTTAGACCCGCAAAACTCATCAAAACATTCTGAAAAGATGCCAAAACATTAGAAAACCAGCCAGAACTGATCAAAACATTCAAAAAACTTTGCAAAACATCATAAAAACAAATCATAAACCAACCGAAACATTCCAAAAACCAGCCAAAATATTCCGAAATCCGGCCAAAACATCATAAAAACAAATCATAACCAACCGAAACATTCCAAAAACCCAACAAAGTAGTTTAGAACCCGCCAAAACTCATCAAAACATTCTGAAAAGATGCCAAAATACTAGAAAACCAGTAAGAAGTGATCCAAACTTCCAATAACTTGCCAAAACATAATCAAAACAAATGAAAGCAACCCAAAACATTCCAAATACCCGCCAAAAGATTTTAAAACCCGCCAAAACTCATCCAAAAATATTTTCAAACCCGCCAAAATAGAAAACCAGACAGAAGTGATCAATACATTCGAAAAAACCTCACAAAACATGATAAAGCCCACCAAAGCTAATCCAAACACATCAAAAACTGGGCTAAACAGAATCAAAACAAATCAAAACAAACCTAAATCTTCTAAAAACCCACCAAAATAATTCAAAACCCGTCAAAACTAATCAAAACCTTCCGAATACCCGTTAAAAAACATTCCAAATACCCGCCAAAATATTTTAAAACCCGCCAAATGGAATCCAAACATTCCAAAACCTGCCAAGACAATATAAACAACACAAGAGAAAACAAAACATTCTAAAACCCAACCAAAACATTCCGAAATCCCGCCAAAACATCATCAAAACAAATCAAAACCAACCAAAATATTCCAAAATCCCGCCAAAATGATTTAGACCCGCAAAACTCATCAAAACATTCTGAAAAGATGCCAAAACATTAGAAAACCAGCCAGAACTGATCAAAACATTCAAAAAACTTTGCAAAACATCATAAAAACAAATCATAAACCAACCGAAACATTCCAAAAACCAGCCAAAATATTCCGAAATCCGGCCAAAACATCATAAAAACAAATCATAACCAACCGAAACATTCCAAAAACCCGACAAAGTAGTTTAGAACCCGCCAAAACTCATCAAAACATTCTGAAAAGATGCAAAAATACTAGAAAACCAGTAAGAAGTGATCCAAACTTTCAATAACTTGCCAAAACATAATCAAAACAAATGAAAGCAACCCAAAACATTCCAAATACCCGCCAAAAGATTTTAAAACCCGCCAAAAGGAATCCAAACATTCCAAAACCTGCCAAGACAATATAAACAACACAAGAGAAAACAAAACATTCTAAAACACCACCAAAACATTCCGAAAACCCACCAAAACATCATCAAAACAAATCAAAACAAACCAAACAATAAGAGGAACACGGCAACATATTGGCAAGCAAGAGACAGAGAGCGCGGCACCTTCTAGGAGGCCAAGAAGGAAGCCGCACAACACCTGCACTGTGTCTGCAACTTTCAAACTGCTAGAAGCTAGTGGCTTGCCACTGGCCTGCCTCTTCAATTGCCATTAGCATTCCAATGGAAGCTATTCTTGGACAACTTTGCTCTGCTTGCTGCTAGTTCTGCCCCAGCCTACCATAGATAACCTTGCACTTCCCTTGAGGCTCTGAGATGCCAAGAACTTGTCAACTTCAAAGGGTGGGCCGGGCTACATCTACTCAGCTGCTACAGTTTCTCCTTGCTAGACCTAGTGGGAAAGCATTTTGCTGAGATGCAGAAGGCAAGAAACACAGAATACGGAGACGCGGAGCTGTCCCAAGTGCCGCTGCCAGGCGTCTTTCCGCAGAAGGAGCGCCCCGGAGCGCACCGCAACCGGCACCGTCATCTCTGCGCAAAGAGCCAAAATATTTTCAAACCCGCCAAAACTCATCCAAAAATATTTTCAAACCCGCCAAAATAGAAAACCAGACAGAAGTGATCAATACATTCGAAAAAACCTCACAAAACATGATAAAGCCCACCAAAGCTAATCCAAACACATCAAAAACTGGGCTAAACAGAATCAAAACAAATCAAAACAAACCTAAATCTTCTAAAAACCCGCCAAAATAATTCAAAACCCGTCAAAACTAATCAAAACCTTCCGAATACCCGTTAAAAAACATTCCAAATACCCGCCAAAAGATTTTAAAACCCGCCAAAAGGAATCCAAACATTCCAAAACCTGCCAAGACAATATAAACAACACAAGAGAAAACAAAACATTCTAAAACCCAACCAAAACATTCCGAAAACCCGCCAAAACATCATCAAAACAAATCAAAACCAACCAAAATATTCCAAAATCCCGCCAAAATGATTTAGACCCGCAAAACTCATCAAAACATTCTGAAAAGATGCCAAAACATTAGAAAACCAGCCAGAACTGATCAAAACATTCAAAAAACTTTGCAAAACATCATAAAAACAAATCATAAACCAACCGAAACATTCCAAAAACCAGCCAAAATATTCCGAAATCCGGCCAAAACATCATAAAAACAAATCATAACCAACCGAAACATTCCAAAAACCCGACAAAGTAGTTTAGAACCCGCCAAAACTCATCAAAACATTCTGAAAAGATGCCAAAATACTAGAAAACCAGTAAGAAATGATCCAAACTTTCAATAACTTGCCAAAACATAATCAAAACAAATGAAAGCAACCCAAAACATTCCAAATACCCGCCAAAAGATTTTAAAACCCGCCAAAACTCATCCAAAAATATTTTCAAACCCGCCAAAATAGAAAACCAGACAGAAGTGATCAATACATTCGAAAAAACCTCACAAAACATGATAAAGCCCACCAAAGCTAATCCAAACACATCAAAAACTGGGCTAAACAGAATCAAAACAAATCAAAACAAACCTAAATCTTCTAAAAACCCACCAAAATATTTCAAAACCCGTCAAAACTAATCAAAACCTTCCGAATACCCGTTAAAAAACATTCCAAATACCCGCCAAAATATTTTAAAACCCGCCAAAAGGAATCCAAACATTCCAAAACCTGCCAAGACAATATAAACAACACAAGAGAAAACAAAACATTCTAAAACCCAACCAAAACATTCCGAAATCCCGCCAAAACATCATAAAAACAAATCAAAACCAACCAAAATATTCCAAAATCCCGCCAAAATGATTTAGACCCGCAAAACTCATCAAAACATTCTGAAAAGATGCCAAAACATTAGAAAACCAGCCAGAACTGATCAAAACATTCAAAAAACTTTGCAAAACATCATAAAAACAAATCATAAACCAACCGAAACATTCCAAAAACCAGCCAAAATATTCCGAAATCCGGCCAAAACATCATAAAAACAAATCATAACCAACCGAAACATTCCAAAAACCCGACAAAGTAGTTTAGAACCCGCCAAAACTCATCAAAACATTCTGAAAAGATGCCAAAATACTAGAAAACCAGTCAGAAGTGATCAAAACTTTCAATAACTAGCCAAAACATAATCAAAACAAATGAAAGCAACCCAAAACATTCCAAATACCCGCCAAAAGATTTGAAAACCCGCCAAAACGAATCCAAACATTCCAAAACCGGCCAAGAAAATATAAACAACACAAGAGAAAACAAAACATTCTAAAACACCACCAAAACATTCCGAAAACCCACCAAAACATCATCAAAACAAATCAAAACAAACCAAACAATAAGAGGAACACGGCAACATATTGGCAAGCAAGAGACAGAGAGCACGGCACCTTCTAGGAGGCCAAGAAGGAAGCCGCACAACACCTGCACTGTGTCTGCAACTTTCAAACTGCTAGAAGCTAGTGGCTTGCCACTGGCCTGCCTCTTCAATTGCCATTAGCATTCCAATGGAAGCTATTCTTGGACAACTTTGCTCTGCTTGCTGCTAGTTCTGCCCCAGCCTACCATAGATAACCTTGCTCTTCCCTTGAGGCTCTGAGATGCCAAGAACTTGTCAACTTCAAAGGGTGGGCCGGGCTACATCTACTCAGCTGCCACAGTTTCTCCTTGCTAGACCTAGTGGGAAAGCATTTTGCTGAGATGCAGAAGGCAAGAAACACAGAATACGGAGACGCGGAGCTGTCCCAAGTGCCGCTGCCAGGCGTCTTTCCGCAGAAGGAGCGCCCCGGAGCGCACCGCAACCGGCACCGTCATCTCTGCGCAAAGAGCCAAAATATTTTCAAACCCGCCAAAACTCATCCAAAACTATTTTCAAACCCGCCAAAATAGAAAACCAGACAGAAGTGATCAATACATTCGAAAAAACCTCACAAAACATGATAAAGCCCACCAAAGCTAATCCAAACACATCAAAAACTGGGCTAAACAGAATCAAAACAAATCAAAACAAACCTAAACCTTCTAAAAACCCGCCAAAATAATTCAAAACCCGTCAAAACTAATCAAAACCTTCCGAATACCCGTTAAATACATTCCAAATACCCGCCAAAAGATTTTAAAACCCGCCAAAAGGAATCCAAACATTCCAAAACCTGCCAAGACAATATAAACAACACAAGAGAAAACAAAACATTCTAAAACCCAACCAAAACATTCCGAAAACCCGCCAAAACATCATCAAAACAAATCAAAACCAACCAAAATATTCCAAAATCCCGCCAAAATGATTTAGACCCGCAAAACTCATCAAAACATTCTGAAAAGATGCCAAAACATTAGAAAACCAGCCAGAACTGATCAAAACATTCAAAAAACTTTGCAAAACATCATAAAAACAAATCATAAACCAACCGAAACATTCCAAAAACCAGCCAAAATATTCCGAAATCCGGCCAAAACATCATAAAAACAAATCATAACCAACCGAAACATTCCAAAAACCCAACAAAGTAGTTTAGAACCCGCCAAAACTCATCAAAACATTCTGAAAAGATGCAAAAATACTAGAAAACCAGTAAGAAGTGATCCAAACTTCCAATAACTTGCCAAAACATAATCAAAACAAATGAAAGCAACCCAAAACATTCCAAATACCCGCCAAAAGATTTTAAAACCCGCCAAAACTCATCCAAAAATATTTTCAAACCCGCCAAAATAGAAAACCAGACAGAAGTGATCAATACATTCGAAAAAACCTCACAAAACATGATAAAGCCCACCAAAGCTAATCCAAACACATCAAAAACTGGGCTAAACAGAATCAAAACAAATCAAAACAAACCTAAATCTTCTAAAAACCCGCCAAAATAATTCAAAACCCGTCAAAACTAATCAAAACCTTCCGAATACCCGTTAAAAAACATTCCAAATACCCGCCAAAATATTTTAAAACCCGCCAAATGGAATCCAAACATTCCAAAACCTGCCAAGACAATATAAACAACACAAGAGAAAACAAAACATTCTAAAACCCAACCAAAACATTCCGAAATCCCGCCAAAACATCATCAAAACAAATCAAAACCAACCAAAATATTCCAAAATCCCGCCAAAATGATTTAGACCCGCAAAACTCATCAAAACATTCTGAAAAGATGCCAAAACATTAGAAAACCAGCCAGAACTGATCAAAACATTCAAAAAACTTTGCAAAACATCATAAAAACAAATCATAAACCAACCGAAACATTCCAAAAACCAGCCAAAATATTCCGAAATCCGGCCAAAACATCATAAAAACAAATCATAACCAACCGAAACATTCCAAAAACCCGACAAAGTAGTTTAGAACCCGCCAAAACTCATCAAAACATTCTGAAAAGATGCAAAAATACTAGAAAACCAGTAAGAAGTGATCCAAACTTTCAATAACTTGCCAAAACATAATCAAAACAAATGAAAGCAACCCAAAACATTCCAAATACCCGCCAAAAGATTTTAAAACCCGCCAAAAGGAATCCAAACATTCCAAAACCTGCCAAGACAATATAAACAACACAAGAGAAAACAAAACATTCTAAAACACCACCAAAACATTCCGAAAACCCACCAAAACATCATCAAAACAAATCAAAACAAACCAAACAATAAGAGGAACACGGCAACATATTGGCAAGCAAGAGACAGAGAGCGCGGCACCTTCTAGGAGGCCAAGAAGGAAGCCGCACAACACCTGCACTGTGTCTGCAACTTTCAAACTGCTAGAAGCTAGTGGCTTGCCACTGGCCTGCCTCTTCAATTGCCATTAGCATTCCAATGGAAGCTATTCTTGGACAACTTTGCTCTGCTTGCTGCTAGTTCTGCCCCAGCCTACCATAGATAACCTTGCTCTTCCCTTGAGGCTCTGAGATGCCAAGAACTTGTCAACTTCAAAGGGTGGGCCGGGCTACATCTACTCAGCTGCTACAGTTTCTCCTTGCTAGACCTAGTGGGAAAGCATTTTGCTGAGATGCAGAAGGCAAGAAACACAGAATACGGAGACGCGGAGCTGTCCCAAGTGCCGCTGCCAGGCGTCTTTCCGCAGAAGGAGCGCCCCGGAGCGCACCGCAACCGGCACCGTCATCTCTGCGCAAAGAGCCAAAATATTTTAAAACCCGCCAAAACTCATCCAAAAATATTTTCAAACCCGCCAAAATAGAAAACCAGACAGAAGTGATCAATACATTCGAAAAAACCTCACAAAACATGATAAAGCCCACCAAAGCTAATCCAAACACATCAAAAACTGGGCTAAACAGAATCAAAACAAATCAAAACAAACCTAAATCTTCTAAAAACCCGCCAAAATAATTCAAAACCCGTCAAAACTAATCAAAACCTTCCGAATACCCGTTAAAAAACATTCCAAATACCCGCCAAAAGATTTTAAAACCCGCCAAAAGGAATCCAAACATTCCAAAACCTGCCAAGACAATATAAACAACACAAGAGAAAACAAAACATTCTAAAACCCAACCAAAACATTCCGAAAACCCGCCAAAACATCATCAAAACAAATCAAAACCAACCAAAATATTCCAAAATCCCGCCAAAATGATTTAGACCCGCAAAACTCATCAAAACATTCTGAAAAGATGCCAAAACATTAGAAAACCAGCCAGAACTGATCAAAACATTCAAAAAACTTTGCAAAACATCATAAAAACAAATCATAAACCAACCGAAACATTCCAAAAACCAGCCAAAATATTCCGAAATCCGGCCAAAACATCATAAAAACAAATCATAACCAACCGAAACATTCCAAAAACCCGACAAAGTAGTTTAGAACCCGCCAAAACTCATCAAAACATTCTGAAAAGATGCCAAAATACTAGAAAACCAGTAAGAAGTGATCCAAACTTCCAATAACTTGCCAAAACATAATCAAAACAAATGAAAGCAACCCAAAACATTCCAAATACCCGCCAAAAGATTTTAAAACCCGCCAAAACTCATCCAAAAATATTTTCAAACCCGCCAAAATAGAAAACCAGACAGAAGTGATCAATACATTCGAAAAAACCTCACAAAACATGATAAAGCCCACCAAAGCTAATCCAAACACATCAAAAACTGGGCTAAACAGAATCAAAACAAATCAAAACAAACCTAAATCTTCTAAAAACCCGCCAAAATAATTCAAAACCCGTCAAAACTAATCAAAACCTTCCGAATACCCGTTAAAAAACATTCCAAATACCCGCCAAAATATTTTAAAACCCGCCAAATGGAATCCAAACATTCCAAAACCTGCCAAGACAATATAAACAACACAAGAGAAAACAAAACATTCTAAAACCCAACCAAAACATTCCGAAATCCCGCCAAAACATCATCAAAACAAATCAAAACCAACCAAAATATTCCAAAATCCCGCCAAAATGATTTAGACCCGCAAAACTCATCAAAACATTCTGAAAAGATGCCAAAACATTAGAAAACCAGCCAGAACTGATCAAAACATTCAAAAAACTTTGCAAAACATCATAAAAACAAATCATAAACCAACCGAAACATTCCAAAAACCAGCCAAAATATTCCGAAATCCGGCCAAAACATCATAAAAACAAATCATAACCAACCGAAACATTCCAAAAACCCGACAAAGTAGTTTAGAACCCGCCAAAACTCATCAAAACATTCTGAAAAGATGCCAAAATACTAGAAAACCAGTCAGAAGTGATCAAAACTTTCAATAACTAGCCAAAACATAATCAAAACAAATGAAAGCAACCCAAAACATTCCAAATACCCGCCAAAAGATTTGAAAACCCGCCAAAACGAATCCAAACATTCCAAAACCGGCCAAGACAATATAAACAACACAAGAGAAAACAAAACATTCTAAAACACCACCAAAACATTCCGAAAACCCACCAAAACATCATCAAAACAAATCAAAACAAACCAAACAATAAGAGGAACACGGCAACATATTGGCAAGCAAGAGACAGAGAGCACGGCACCTTCTAGGAGGCCAAGAAGGAAGCCGCACAACACCTGCACTGTGTCTGCAACTTTCAAACTGCTAGAAGCTAGTGGCTTGCCACTGGCCTGCCTCTTCAATTGCCATTAGCATTCCAATGGAAGCTATTCTTGGACAACTTTGCTCTGCTTGCTGCTAGTTCTGCCCCAGCCTACCATAGATAACCTTGCTCTTCCCTTGAGGCTCTGAGATGCCAAGAACTTGTCAACTTCAAAGGGTGGGCCGGGCTACATCTACTCAGCTGCCACAGTTTCTCCTTGCTAGACCTAGTGGGAAAGCATTTTGCTGAGATGCAGAAGGCAAGAAACACAGAATACGGAGACGCGGAGCTGTCCCAAGTGCCGCTGCCAGGCGTCTTTCCGCAGAAGGAGCGCCCCGGAGCGCACCGCAACCGGCACCGTCATCTCTGCGCAAAGAGCCAAAATATTTTCAAACCCGCCAAAACTCATCCAAAACTATTTTCAAACCCGCCAAAATAGAAAACCAGACAGAAGTGATCAATACATTCGAAAAAACCTCACAAAACATGATAAAGCCCACCAAAGCTAATCCAAACACATCAAAAACTGGGCTAAACAGAATCAAAACAAATCAAAACAAACCTAAACCTTCTAAAAACCCGCCAAAATAATTCAAAACCCGTCAAAACTAATCAAAACCTTCCGAATACCCGTTAAATACATTCCAAATACCCGCCAAAAGATTTTAAAACCCGCCAAAAGGAATCCAAACATTCCAAAACCTGCCAAGACAATATAAACAACACAAGAGAAAACAAAACATTCTAAAACCCAACCAAAACATTCCGAAAACCCGCCAAAACATCATCAAAACAAATCAAAACCAACCAAAATATTCCAAAATCCCGCCAAAATGATTTAGACCCGCAAAACTCATCAAAACATTCTGAAAAGATGCCAAAACATTAGAAAACCAGCCAGAACTGATCAAAACATTCAAAAAACTTTGCAAAACATCATAAAAACAAATCATAAACCAACCGAAACATTCCAAAAACCAGCCAAAATATTCCGAAATCCGGCCAAAACATCATAAAAACAAATCATAACCAACCGAAACATTCCAAAAACCCAACAAAGTAGTTTAGAACCCGCCAAAACTCATCAAAACATTCTGAAAAGATGCCAAAATACTAGAAAACCAGTAAGAAGTGATCCAAACTTCCAATAACTTGCCAAAACATAATCAAAACAAATGAAAGCAACCCAAAACATTCCAAATACCCGCCAAAAGATTTTAAAACCCGCCAAAACTCATCCAAAAATATTTTCAAACCCGCCAAAATAGAAAACCAGACAGAAGTGATCAATACATTCGAAAAAACCTCACAAAACATGATAAAGCCCACCAAAGCTAATCCAAACACATCAAAAACTGGGCTAAACAGAATCAAAACAAATCAAAACAAACCTAAATCTTCTAAAAACCCGCCAAAATAATTCAAAACCCGTCAAAACTAATCAAAACCTTCCGAATACCCGTTAAAAAACATTCCAAATACCCGCCAAAATATTTTAAAACCCGCCAAATGGAATCCAAACATTCCAAAACCTGCCAAGACAATATAAACAACACAAGAGAAAACAAAACATTCTAAAACCCAACCAAAACATTCCGAAATCCCGCCAAAACATCATCAAAACAAATCAAAACCAACCAAAATATTCCAAAATCCCGCCAAAATGATTTAGACCCGCAAAACTCATCAAAACATTCTGAAAAGATGCCAAAACATTAGAAAACCAGCCAGAACTGATCAAAACATTCAAAAAACTTTGCAAAACATCATAAAAACAAATCATAAACCAACCGAAACATTCCAAAAACCAGCCAAAATATTCCGAAATCCGGCCAAAACATCATAAAAACAAATCATAACCAACCGAAACATTCCAAAAACCCGACAAAGTAGTTTAGAACCCGCCAAAACTCATCAAAACATTCTGAAAAGATGCAAAAATACTAGAAAACCAGTAAGAAGTGATCCAAACTTTCAATAACTTGCCAAAACATAATCAAAACAAATGAAAGCAACCCAAAACATTCCAAATACCCGCCAAAAGATTTTAAAACCCGCCAAAAGGAATCCAAACATTCCAAAACCTGCCAAGACAATATAAACAACACAAGAGAAAACAAAACATTCTAAAACACCACCAAAACATTCCGAAAACCCACCAAAACATCATCAAAACAAATCAAAACAAACCAAACAATAAGAGGAACACGGCAACATATTGGCAAGCAAGAGACAGAGAGCGCGGCACCTTCTAGGAGGCCAAGAAGGAAGCCGCACAACACCTGCACTGTGTCTGCAACTTTCAAACTGCTAGAAGCTAGTGGCTTGCCACTGGCCTGCCTCTTCAATTGCCATTAGCATTCCAATGGAAGCTATTCTTGGACAACTTTGCTCTGCTTGCTGCTAGTTCTGCCCCAGCCTACCATAGATAACCTTGCACTTCCCTTGAGGCTCTGAGATGCCAAGAACTTGTCAACTTCAAAGGGTGGGCCGGGCTACATCTACTCAGCTGCTACAGTTTCTCCTTGCTAGACCTAGTGGGAAAGCATTTTGCTGAGATGCAGAAGGCAAGAAACACAGAATACGGAGACGCGGAGCTGTCCCAAGTGCCGCTGCCAGGCGTCTTTCCGCAGAAGGAGCGCCCCGGAGCGCACCGCAACCGGCACCGTCATCTCTGCGCAAAGAGCCAAAATATTTTCAAACCCGCCAAAACTCATCCAAAACTATTTTCAAACCCGCCAAAATAGAAAACCAGACAGAAGTGATCAATACATTCGAAAAAACCTCACAAAACATGATAAAGCCCACCAAAGCTAATCCAAACACATCAAAAACTGGGCTAAACAGAATCAAAACAAATCAAAACAAACCTAAACCTTCTAAAAACCCGCCAAAATAATTCAAAACCCGTCAAAACTAATCAAAACCTTCCGAATACCCGTTAAATACATTCCAAATACCCACCAAAAGATTTTAAAACCCGCCAAAAGGAATCCAAACATTCCAAAACCTGCCAAGACAATATAAACAACACAAGAGAAAACAAAACATTCTAAAACCCAACCAAAACATTCCGAAAACCCGCCAAAACATCATCAAAACAAATCAAAACCAACCAAAATATTCCAAAATCCCGCCAAAATGATTTAGACCCGCAAAACTCATCAAAACATTCTGAAAAGATGCCAAAACATTAGAAAACCAGCCAGAACTGATCAAAACATTCAAAAAACTTTGCAAAACATCATAAAAACAAATCATAAACCAACCGAAACATTCCAAAAACCAGCCAAAATATTCCGAAATCCGGCCAAAACATCATAAAAACAAATCATAACCAACCGAAACATTCCAAAAACCCAACAAAGTAGTTTAGAACCCGCCAAAACTCATCAAAACATTCTGAAAAGATGCCAAAATACTAGAAAACCAGTAAGAAGTGATCCAAACTTCCAATAACTTGCCAAAACATAATCAAAACAAATGAAAGCAACCCAAAACATTCCAAATACCCGCCAAAAGATTTTAAAACCCGCCAAAACTCATCCAAAAATATTTTCAAACCCGCCAAAATAGAAAACCAGACAGAAGTGATCAATACATTCGAAAAAACCTCACAAAACATGATAAAGCCCACCAAAGCTAATCCAAACACATCAAAAACTGGGCTAAACAGAATCAAAACAAATCAAAACAAACCTAAATCTTCTAAAAACCCGCCAAAATAATTCAAAACCCGTCAAAACTAATCAAAACCTTCCGAATACCCGTTAAAAAACATTCCAAATACCCGCCAAAATATTTTAAAACCCGCCAAATGGAATCCAAACATTCCAAAACCTGCCAAGACAATATAAACAACACAAGAGAAAACAAAACATTCTAAAACCCAACCAAAACATTCCGAAATCCCGCCAAAACATCATCAAAACAAATCAAAACCAACCAAAATATTCCAAAATCCCGCCAAAATGATTTAGACCCGCAAAACTCATCAAAACATTCTGAAAAGATGCCAAAACATTAGAAAACCAGCCAGAACTGATCAAAACATTCAAAAAACTTTGCAAAACATCATAAAAACAAATCATAAACCAACCGAAACATTCCAAAAACCAGCCAAAATATTCCGAAATCCGGCCAAAACATCATAAAAACAAATCATAACCAACCGAAACATTCCAAAAACCCGACAAAGTAGTTTAGAACCCGCCAAAACTCATCAAAACATTCTGAAAAGATGCCAAAATACTAGAAAACCAGTCAGAAGTGATCAAAACTTTCAATAACTAGCCAAAACATAATCAAAACAAATGAAAGCAACCCAAAACATTCCAAATACCCGCCAAAAGATTTGAAAACCCGCCAAAACGAATCCAAACATTCCAAAACCGGCCAAGACAATATAAACAACACAAGAGAAAACAAAACATTCTAAAACACCACCAAAACATTCCGAAAACCCACCAAAACATCATCAAAACAAATCAAAACAAACCAAACAATAAGAGGAACACGGCAACATATTGGCAAGCAAGAGACAGAGAGCACGGCACCTTCTAGGAGGCCAAGAAGGAAGCCGCACAACACCTGCACTGTGTCTGCAACTTTCAAACTGCTAGAAGCTAGTGGCTTGCCACTGGCCTGCCTCTTCAATTGCCATTAGCATTCCAATGGAAGCTATTCTTGGACAACTTTGCTCTGCTTGCTGCTAGTTCTGCCCCAGCCTACCATAGATAACCTTGCTCTTCCCTTGAGGCTCTGAGATGCCAAGAACTTGTCAACTTCAAAGGGTGGGCCGGGCTACATCTACTCAGCTGCCACAGTTTCTCCTTGCTAGACCTAGTGGGAAAGCATTTTGCTGAGATGCAGAAGGCAAGAAACACAGAATACGGAGACGCGGAGCTGTCCCAAGTGCCGCTGCCAGGCGTCTTTCCGCAGAAGGAGCGCCCCGGAGCGCACCGCAACCGGCACCGTCATCTCTGCGCAAAGAGCCAAAATATTTTCAAACCCGCCAAAACTCATCCAAAACTATTTTCAAACCCGCCAAAATAGAAAACCAGACAGAAGTGATCAATACATTCGAAAAAACCTCACAAAACATGATAAAGCCCACCAAAGCTAATCCAAACACATCAAAAACTGGGCTAAACAGAATCAAAACAAATCAAAACAAACCTAAACCTTCTAAAAACCCGCCAAAATAATTCAAAACCCGTCAAAACTAATCAAAACCTTCCGAATACCCGTTAAATACATTCCAAATACCCGCCAAAAGATTTTAAAACCCGCCAAAAGGAATCCAAACATTCCAAAACCTGCCAAGACAATATAAACAACACAAGAGAAAACAAAACATTCTAAAACCCAACCAAAACATTCCGAAAACCCGCCAAAACATCATCAAAACAAATCAAAACCAACCAAAATATTCCAAAATCCCGCCAAAATGATTTAGACCCGCAAAACTCATCAAAACATTCTGAAAAGATGCCAAAACATTAGAAAACCAGCCAGAACTGATCAAAACATTCAAAAAACTTTGCAAAACATCATAAAAACAAATCATAAACCAACCGAAACATTCCAAAAACCAGCCAAAATATTCCGAAATCCGGCCAAAACATCATAAAAACAAATCATAACCAACCGAAACATTCCAAAAACCCAACAAAGTAGTTTAGAACCCGCCAAAACTCATCAAAACATTCTGAAAAGATGCCAAAATACTAGAAAACCAGTAAGAAGTGATCCAAACTTCCAATAACTTGCCAAAACATAATCAAAACAAATGAAAGCAACCCAAAACATTCCAAATACCCGCCAAAAGATTTTAAAACCCGCCAAAACTCATCCAAAAATATTTTCAAACCCGCCAAAATAGAAAACCAGACAGAAGTGATCAATACATTCGAAAAAACCTCACAAAACATGATAAAGCCCACCAAAGCTAATCCAAACACATCAAAAACTGGGCTAAACAGAATCAAAACAAATCAAAACAAACCTAAATCTTCTAAAAACCCGCCAAAATAATTCAAAACCCGTCAAAACTAATCAAAACCTTCCGAATACCCGTTAAAAAACATTCCAAATACCCGCCAAAATATTTTAAAACCCGCCAAATGGAATCCAAACATTCCAAAACCTGCCAAGACAATATAAACAACACAAGAGAAAACAAAACATTCTAAAACCCAACCAAAACATTCCGAAATCCCGCCAAAACATCATCAAAACAAATCAAAACCAACCAAAATATTCCAAAATCCCGCCAAAATGATTTAGACCCGCAAAACTCATCAAAACATTCTGAAAAGATGCCAAAACATTAGAAAACCAGCCAGAACTGATCAAAACATTCAAAAAACTTTGCAAAACATCATAAAAACAAATCATAAACCAACCGAAACATTCCAAAAACCAGCCAAAATATTCCGAAATCCGGCCAAAACATCATAAAAACAAATCATAACCAACCGAAACATTCCAAAAACCCGACAAAGTAGTTTAGAACCCGCCAAAACTCATCAAAACATTCTGAAAAGATGCAAAAATACTAGAAAACCAGTAAGAAGTGATCCAAACTTTCAATAACTTGCCAAAACATAATCAAAACAAATGAAAGCAACCCAAAACATTCCAAATACCCGCCAAAAGATTTTAAAACCCGCCAAAAGGAATCCAAACATTCCAAAACCTGCCAAGACAATATAAACAACACAAGAGAAAACAAAACATTCTAAAACACCACCAAAACATTCCGAAAACCCACCAAAACATCATCAAAACAAATCAAAACAAACCAAACAATAAGAGGAACACGGCAACATATTGGCAAGCAAGAGACAGAGAGCGCGGCACCTTCTAGGAGGCCAAGAAGGAAGCCGCACAACACCTGCACTGTGTCTGCAACTTTCAAACTGCTAGAAGCTAGTGGCTTGCCACTGGCCTGCCTCTTCAATTGCCATTAGCATTCCAATGGAAGCTATTCTTGGACAACTTTGCTCTGCTTGCTGCTAGTTCTGCCCCAGCCTACCATAGATAACCTTGCTCTTCCCTTGAGGCTCTGAGATGCTAAGAACTTGTCAACTTCAAAGGGCGGGCCGGGCTACATCTACTCAGCTGCCACAGTTTCTCCTTGCTAGACCTAGTGGGAAAGCATTTTGCTGAGATGCAGAAGGCAAGAAACGCAGAATACGGAGACGCGGAGCTGTCCCAAGCGCCGCTGCCAGCCGTCTTTCCGCAGAAGGAGCGCCCCGGAGCGCACCGCAACCGGCACCGTCATCTCTGCGCAAAGAGCCAAAATATTTTCAAACCCGCCAAAACTCATCCAAAAATATTTTCAAACCCGCCAAAATAGAAAACCAGACAGAAGTGATCAATACATTCGAAAAAACCTCACAAAACATGATAAAGCCCACCAAAGCTAATCCAAACACATCAAAAACTGGGCTAAACAGAATCAAAACAAATCAAAACAAACCTAAACCTTCTAAAAACCCGCCAAAATAATTCAAAACCCGTCAAAACTAATCAAAACCTTCCGAATACCCGTTAAAAAACATTCCAAATACCCGCCAAAAGATTTTAAAACCCGCCAAAAGGAATCCAAACATTCCAAAACCTGCCAAGACAATATAAACAACACAAGAGAAAACAAAACATTCTAAAACCCAACCAAAACATTCCGAAAACCCGCCAAAACATCATCAAAACAAATCAAAACCAACCAAAATATTCCAAAATCCCGCCAAAATGATTTAGACCCGCAAAACTCATCAAAACATTCTGAAAAGATGCCAAAACATTAGAAAACCAGCCAGAACTGATCAAAACATTCAAAAAACTTTGCAAAACATCATAAAAACAAATCATAAACCAACCGAAACATTCCAAAAACCAGCCAAAATATTCCGAAATCCGGCCAAAACATCATAAAAACAAATCATAACCAACCGAAACATTCCAAAAACCCAACAAAGTAGTTTAGAACCCGCCAAAACTCATCAAAACATTCTGAAAAGATGCCAAAATACTAGAAAACCAGTAAGAAGTGATCCAAACTTTCAATAACTTGCCAAAACATAATCAAAACAAATGAAAGCAACCCAAAACATTCCAAATACCCGCCAAAAGATTTTAAAACCCGCCAAAAGGAATCCAAACATTCCAAAACCTGCCAAGACAATATAAACAACACAAGAGAAAACAAAACATTCTAAAACACCACCAAAACATTCCGAAAACCCACCAAAACATCATCAAAACAAATCAAAACAAACCAAACAATAAGAGGAACACGGCAACATATTGGCAAGCAAGAGACAGAGAGCGCGGCACCTTCTAGGAGGCCAAGAAGGAAGCCGCACAACACCTGCACTGTGTCTGCAACTTTCAAACTGCTAGAAGCTAGTGGCTTGCCACTGGCCTGCCTCTTCAATTGCCATTAGCATTCCAATGGAAGCTATTCTTGGACAACTTTGCTCTGCTTGCTGCTAGTTCTGCCCCAGCCTACCATAGATAACCTTGCACTTCCCTTGAGGCTCTGAGATGCCAAGAACTTGTCAACTTCAAAGGGTGGGCCGGGCTACATCTACTCAGCTGCTACAGTTTCTCCTTGCTAGACCTAGTGGGAAAGCATTTTGCTGAGATGCAGAAGGCAAGAAACACAGAATACGGAGACGCGGAGCTGTCCCAAGTGCCGCTGCCAGGCGTCTTTCCGCAGAAGGAGCGCCCCGGAGCGCACCGCAACCGGCACCGTCATCTCTGCGCAAAGAGCCAAAATATTTTCAAACCCGCCAAAACTCATCCAAAACTATTTTCAAACCCGCCAAAATAGAAAACCAGACAGAAGTGATCAATACATTCGAAAAAACCTCACAAAACATGATAAAGCCCACCAAAGCTAATCCAAACACATGAAAAACTGGGCTAAACAGAATCAAAACAAATCAAAACAAACCTAAACCTTCTAAAAACCCGCCAAAATAATTCAAAACCCGTCAAAACTAATCAAAACCTTCCGAATACCCGTTAAAAAACATTCCAAATACCCGCCAAAAGATTTTAAAACCCGCCAAAAGGAATCCAAACATTCCAAAACCTGCCAAGACAATATAAACAACACAAGAGAAAACAAAACATTCTAAAACCCAACCAAAACATTCCGAAAACCCGCCAAAACATCATCAAAACAAATCAAAACCAACCAAAATATTCCAAAATCCCGCCAAAATGATTTAGACCCGCAAAACTCATCAAAACATTCTGAAAAGATGCCAAAACATTAGAAAACCAGCCAGAACTGATCAAAACATTCAAAAAACTTGGCAAAACATCATAAAAACAAATCATAAACCAACCAAAACATTCCAAAAACCAGCCAAAATATTCCGAAATCTGGCCAAAACATCATAAAAACAAATCATAACCAACCGAAACATTCCAAAAACCCGACAAAGTAGTTTAGAACCCGCCAAAACTCATCAAAACATTCTGAAAAGATGCCAAAATACTAGAAAACCAGTCAGAAGTGATCAAAACTTTCAATAACTAGCCAAAACATAATCAAAACAAATGAAAGCAAACCAAAACATTCCAAATACCCGCCAAAAGATTTGAAAACCCGCCAAAACGAATCCAAACATTCCAAAACCTGCCAAGACAATATAAACAACACAAGAGAAAACAAAACATTCTAAAACACCACCAAAACATTCCGAAAACCCACCAAAACATCATAAAAACAAATCAAAACAAACCAAACAATAAGAGGAACACGGCAACATATTGGCAAGCAAGAGACAGAGAGCGCGGCACCTTCTAGGAGGCCAAGAAGGAAGCCGCACAACACCTGCACTGTGTCTGCAACTTTCAAACTGCTAGAAGCTAGTGGCTTGCCACTGGCCTGCCTCTTCAATTGCCATTAGCATACCAATGGAAGCTATTCTTGGACAACTTTGCTCTGCTTGCTGCTAGTTCTGCCCCAGCCTACCATAGATAACCTTGCTCTTCCCTTGAGGCTCTGAGATGCCAAGAACTTGTCAACTTCAAAGGGTGGGCCGGGCTACATCTACTCAGCTGCCACAGTTTCTCCTTGCTAGACCTAGTGGGAAAGCATTTTGCTGAGATGCAGAAGGCAAGAAACACAGAATACGGAGACGCGGAGCTGTCCCAAGTGCCGCTGCCAGGCGTCTTTCCGCAGAAGGAGCGCCCCGGAGCGCACCGCAACCGGCACCGTCATCTCTGCGCAAAGAGCCAAAATATTTTCAAACCCGCCAAAACTCATCCAAAACTATTTTCAAACCCGCCAAAATAGAAAACCAGACAGAAGTGATCAATACATTCGAAAAAACCTCACAAAACATGATAAAGCCCACCAAAGCTAATCCAAACACATCAAAAACTGGGCTAAACAGAATCAAAACAAATCAAAACAAACCTAAACCTTCTAAAAACCCGCCAAAATAATTCAAAACCCGTCAAAACTAATCAAAACCTTCCGAATACCCGTTAAATACATTCCAAATACCCGCCAAAAGATTTTAAAACCCGCCAAAAGGAATCCAAACATTCCAAAACCTGCCAAGACAATATAAACAACACAAGAGAAAACAAAACATTCTAAAACCCAACCAAAACATTCCGAAAACCCGCCAAAACATCATCAAAACAAATCAAAACCAACCAAAATATTCCAAAATCCCGCCAAAATGATTTAGACCCGCAAAACTCATCAAAACATTCTGAAAAGATGCCAAAACATTAGAAAACCAGCCAGAACTGATCAAAACATTCAAAAAACTTTGCAAAACATCATAAAAACAAATCATAAACCAACCGAAACATTCCAAAAACCAGCCAAAATATTCCGAAATCCGGCCAAAACATCATAAAAACAAATCATAACCAACCGAAACATTCCAAAAACCCAACAAAGTAGTTTAGAACCCGCCAAAACTCATCAAAACATTCTGAAAAGATGCCAAAATACTAGAAAACCAGTAAGAAGTGATCCAAACTTCCAATAACTTGCCAAAACATAATCAAAACAAATGAAAGCAACCCAAAACATTCCAAATACCCGCCAAAAGATTTTAAAACCCGCCAAAACTCATCCAAAAATATTTTCAAACCCGCCAAAATAGAAAACCAGACAGAAGTGATCAATACATTCGAAAAAACCTCACAAAACATGATAAAGCCCACCAAAGCTAATCCAAACACATCAAAAACTGGGCTAAACAGAATCAAAACAAATCAAAACAAACCTAAATCTTCTAAAAACCCGCCAAAATAATTCAAAACCCGTCAAAACTAATCAAAACCTTCCGAATACCCGTTAAAAAACATTCCAAATACCCGCCAAAATATTTTAAAACCCGCCAAATGGAATCCAAACATTCCAAAACCTGCCAAGACAATATAAACAACACAAGAGAAAACAAAACATTCTAAAACCCAACCAAAACATTCCGAAATCCCGCCAAAACATCATCAAAACAAATCAAAACCAACCAAAATATTCCAAAATCCCGCCAAAATGATTTAGACCCGCAAAACTCATCAAAACATTCTGAAAAGATGCCAAAACATTAGAAAACCAGCCAGAACTGATCAAAACATTCAAAAAACTTTGCAAAACATCATAAAAACAAATCATAAACCAACCGAAACATTCCAAAAACCAGCCAAAATATTCCGAAATCCGGCCAAAACATCATAAAAACAAATCATAACCAACCGAAACATTCCAAAAACCCGACAAAGTAGTTTAGAACCCGCCAAAACTCATCAAAACATTCTGAAAAGATGCAAAAATACTAGAAAACCAGTAAGAAGTGATCCAAACTTTCAATAACTTGCCAAAACATAATCAAAACAAATGAAAGCAACCCAAAACATTCCAAATACCCGCCAAAAGATTTTAAAACCCGCCAAAAGGAATCCAAACATTCCAAAACCTGCCAAGACAATATAAACAACACAAGAGAAAACAAAACATTCTAAAACACCACCAAAACATTCCGAAAACCCACCAAAACATCATCAAAACAAATCAAAACAAACCAAACAATAAGAGGAACACGGCAACATATTGGCAAGCAAGAGACAGAGAGCGCGGCACCTTCTAGGAGGCCAAGAAGGAAGCCGCACAACACCTGCACTGTGTCTGCAACTTTCAAACTGCTAGAAGCTAGTGGCTTGCCACTGGCCTGCCTCTTCAATTGCCATTAGCATTCCAATGGAAGCTATTCTTGGACAACTTTGCTCTGCTTGCTGCTAGTTCTGCCCCAGCCTACCATAGATAACCTTGCTCTTCCCTTGAGGCTCTGAGATGCTAAGAACTTGTCAACTTCAAAGGGCGGGCCGGGCTACATCTACTCAGCTGCCACAGTTTCTCCTTGCTAGACCTAGTGGGAAAGCATTTTGCTGAGATGCAGAAGGCAAGAAACGCAGAATACGGAGACGCGGAGCTGTCCCAAGCGCCGCTGCCAGCCGTCTTTCCGCAGAAGGAGCGCCCCGGAGCGCACCGCAACCGGCACCGTCATCTCTGCGCAAAGAGCCAAAATATTTTCAAACCCGCCAAAACTCATCCAAAAATATTTTCAAACCCGCCAAAATAGAAAACCAGACAGAAGTGATCAATACATTCGAAAAAACCTCACAAAACATGATAAAGCCCACCAAAGCTAATCCAAACACATCAAAAACTGGGCTAAACAGAATCAAAACAAATCAAAACAAACCTAAACCTTCTAAAAACCCGCCAAAATAATTCAAAACCCGTCAAAACTAATCAAAACCTTCCGAATACCCGTTAAAAAACATTCCAAATACCCGCCAAAAGATTTTAAAACCCGCCAAAAGGAATCCAAACATTCCAAAACCTGCCAAGACAATATAAACAACACAAGAGAAAACAAAACATTCTAAAACCCAACCAAAACATTCCGAAAACCCGCCAAAACATCATCAAAACAAATCAAAACCAACCAAAATATTCCAAAATCCCGCCAAAATGATTTAGACCCGCAAAACTCATCAAAACATTCTGAAAAGATGCCAAAACATTAGAAAACCAGCCAGAACTGATCAAAACATTCAAAAAACTTTGCAAAACATCATAAAAACAAATCATAAACCAACCGAAACATTCCAAAAACCAGCCAAAATATTCCGAAATCCGGCCAAAACATCATAAAAACAAATCATAACCAACCGAAACATTCCAAAAACCCAACAAAGTAGTTTAGAACCCGCCAAAACTCATCAAAACATTCTGAAAAGATGCCAAAATACTAGAAAACCAGTAAGAAGTGATCCAAACTTTCAATAACTTGCCAAAACATAATCAAAACAAATGAAAGCAACCCAAAACATTCCAAATACCCGCCAAAAGATTTTAAAACCCGCCAAAAGGAATCCAAACATTCCAAAACCTGCCAAGACAATATAAACAACACAAGAGAAAACAAAACATTCTAAAACACCACCAAAACATTCCGAAAACCCACCAAAACATCATCAAAACAAATCAAAACAAACCAAACAATAAGAGGAACACGGCAACATATTGGCAAGCAAGAGACAGAGAGCGCGGCACCTTCTAGGAGGCCAAGAAGGAAGCCGCACAACACCTGCACTGTGTCTGCAACTTTCAAACTGCTAGAAGCTAGTGGCTTGCCACTGGCCTGCCTCTTCAATTGCCATTAGCATTCCAATGGAAGCTATTCTTGGACAACTTTGCTCTGCTTGCTGCTAGTTCTGCCCCAGCCTACCATAGATAACCTTGCACTTCCCTTGAGGCTCTGAGATGCCAAGAACTTGTCAACTTCAAAGGGTGGGCCGGGCTACATCTACTCAGCTGCTACAGTTTCTCCTTGCTAGACCTAGTGGGAAAGCATTTTGCTGAGATGCAGAAGGCAAGAAACACAGAATACGGAGACGCGGAGCTGTCCCAAGTGCCGCTGCCAGGCGTCTTTCCGCAGAAGGAGCGCCCCGGAGCGCACCGCAACCGGCACCGTCATCTCTGCGCAAAGAGCCAAAATATTTTCAAACCCGCCAAAACTCATCCAAAACTATTTTCAAACCCGCCAAAATAGAAAACCAGACAGAAGTGATCAATACATTCGAAAAAACCTCACAAAACATGATAAAGCCCACCAAAGCTAATCCAAACACATGAAAAACTGGGCTAAACAGAATCAAAACAAATCAAAACAAACCTAAACCTTCTAAAAACCCGCCAAAATAATTCAAAACCCGTCAAAACTAATCAAAACCTTCCGAATACCCGTTAAAAAACATTCCAAATACCCGCCAAAAGATTTTAAAACCCGCCAAAAGGAATCCAAACATTCCAAAACCTGCCAAGACAATATAAACAACACAAGAGAAAACAAAACATTCTAAAACCCAACCAAAACATTCCGAAAACCCGCCAAAACATCATCAAAACAAATCAAAACCAACCAAAATATTCCAAAATCCCGCCAAAATGATTTAGACCCGCAAAACTCATCAAAACATTCTGAAAAGATGCCAAAACATTAGAAAACCAGCCAGAACTGATCAAAACATTCAAAAAACTTGGCAAAACATCATAAAAACAAATCATAAACCAACCAAAACATTCCAAAAACCAGCCAAAATATTCCGAAATCTGGCCAAAACATCATAAAAACAAATCATAACCAACCGAAACATTCCAAAAACCCGACAAAGTAGTTTAGAACCCGCCAAAACTCATCAAAACATTCTGAAAAGATGCCAAAATACTAGAAAACCAGTCAGAAGTGATCAAAACTTTCAATAACTAGCCAAAACATAATCAAAACAAATGAAAGCAAACCAAAACATTCCAAATACCCGCCAAAAGATTTGAAAACCCGCCAAAACGAATCCAAACATTCCAAAACCTGCCAAGACAATATAAACAACACAAGAGAAAACAAAACATTCTAAAACACCACCAAAACATTCCGAAAACCCACCAAAACATCATAAAAACAAATCAAAACAAACCAAACAATAAGAGGAACACGGCAACATATTGGCAAGCAAGAGACAGAGAGCGCGGCACCTTCTAGGAGGCCAAGAAGGAAGCCGCACAACACCTGCACTGTGTCTGCAACTTTCAAACTGCTAGAAGCTAGTGGCTTGCCACTGGCCTGCCTCTTCAATTGCCATTAGCATACCAATGGAAGCTATTCTTGGACAACTTTGCTCTGCTTGCTGCTAGTTCTGCCCCAGCCTACCATAGATAACCTTGCTCTTCCCTTGAGGCTCTGAGATGCCAAGAACTTGTCAACTTCAAAGGGTGGGCCGGGCTACATCTACTCAGCTGCCACAGTTTCTCCTTGCTAGACCTAGTGGGAAAGCATTTTGCTGAGATGCAGAAGGCAAGAAACACAGAATACGGAGACGCGGAGCTGTCCCAAGTGCCGCTGCCAGGCGTCTTTCCGCAGAAGGAGCGCCCCGGAGCGCACCGCAACCGGCACCGTCATCTCTGCGCAAAGAGCCAAAATATTTTCAAACCCGCCAAAACTCATCCAAAACTATTTTCAAACCCGCCAAAATAGAAAACCAGACAGAAGTGATCAATACATTCGAAAAAACCTGACAAAACATGATAAAGCCCACCAAAGCTAATCCAAACACATCAAAAACTGGGCTAAACAGAATCAAAACAAATCAAAACAAACCTAAACCTTCTAAAAACCCGCCAAAATAATTCAAAACCCGTCAAAACTAATCAAAACCTTCCGAATACCCGTTAAAAAACATTCCAAATACCCGCCAAAATATTTTAAAACCCGCCAAAAGGAATCCAAACATTCCAAAACCTGCCAAGACAATATAAACAACACAAGAGAAAACAAAACATTCTAAAACCCAACCAAAACATTCCGAAAACCCGCCAAAACATCATCAAAACAAATCAAAACCAACCAAAATATTCCAAAATCCCGCCAAAATGATTTAGACCCGCAAAACTCATCAAAACATTCTGAAAAGATGCCAAAACATTAGAAAACCAGCCAGAACTGATCAAAACATTCAAAAAACTTTGCAAAACATCATAAAAACAAATCATAAACCAACTGAAACATTCCAAAAACCAGCCAAAATATTCCGAAATCCGGCCAAAACATCATAAAACAAATCATAACCAACCGAAACATTCCAAAAACCCGACAAAGTAGTTTAGAACCCGCCAAAACACATCGAAACATTCTGAAAAGATGCCAAAATACTAGAAAACCAGTAAGAAGTGATCCAAACTTTCAATAACTTGCCAAAACATAATCAAAACAAATGAAAGCAACCCAAAACATTCCAAATACCCGCCAAAAGATTTTAAAACCCGCCAAAACTCATCCAAAAATATTTTCAAACCCGCCAAAATAGAAAACCAGACAGAAGTGATCAATACATTCGAAAAAACCTGACAAAACATGATAAAGCCCACCAAAGCTAATCCAAACACATCAAAAACTGGGCTAAACAGAATCAAAACAAATCAAAACAAACCTAAACCTTCTAAAAAACCGCCAAAATAATTCAAAACCCGTCAAAACTAATCAAAACCTTCCGAATACCCGTTAAAAAACATTCCAAATACCCGCCAAAAGATTTTAAAACCCGCCAAAAGGAATCCAAACATTCCAAAACCTGCCAAGACAATATAAACAACACAAGAGAAAACAAAACATTCTAAAACCCAACCAAAACATTCCGAAATCCCGCCAAAACATCATCAAAACAAATCAAAACCAACCAAAATATTCCAAAATCCCGCCAAAATGATTTAGACCCGCAAAACTCATCAAAACATTCTGAAAAGATGCCAAAACATTAGAAAACCAGCCAGAACTGATCAAAACATTCAAAAAACTTGGCAAAACATCATAAAAACAAATCATAAACCAACCAAAACATTCCAAAAACCAGCCAAAATATTCCGAAATCTGGCCAAAACATCATAAAAACAAATCATAACCAACCGAAACATTCCAAAAACCCGACAAAGTAGTTTAGAACCCGCCAAAACTCATCAAAACATTCTGAAAAGATGCCAAAATACTAGAAAACCAGTCAGAAGTGATCAAAACTTTCAATAACTAGCCAAAACATAATCAAAACAAATGAAAGCAAACCAAAACATTCCAAATACCCGCCAAAAGATTTGAAAACCCGCCAAAACGAATCCAAACATTCCAAAACCTGCCAAGACAATATAAACAACACAAGAGAAAACAAAACATTCTAAAACACCACCAAAACATTCCGAAAACCCACCAAAACATCATAAAAACAAATCAAAACAAACCAAACAATAAGAGGAACACGGCAACATATTGGCAAGCAAGAGACAGAGAGCGCGGCACCTTCTAGGAGGCCAAGAAGGAAGCCGCACAACACCTGCACTGTGTCTGCAACTTTCAAACTGCTAGAAGCTAGTGGCTTGCCACTGGCCTGCCTCTTCAATTGCCATTAGCATACCAATGGAAGCTATTCTTGGACAACTTTGCTCTGCTTGCTGCTAGTTCTGCCCCAGCCTACCATAGATAACCTTGCTCTTCCCTTGAGGCTCTGAGATGCCAAGAACTTGTCAACTTCAAAGGGTGGGCCGGGCTACATCTACTCAGCTGCCACAGTTTCTCCTTGCTAGACCTAGTGGGAAAGCATTTTGCTGAGATGCAGAAGGCAAGAAACACAGAATACGGAGACGCGGAGCTGTCCCAAGTGCCGCTGCCAGGCGTCTTTCCGCAGAAGGAGCGCCCCGGAGCGCACCGCAACCGGCACCGTCATCTCTGCGCAAAGAGCCAAAATATTTTCAAACCCGCCAAAACTCATCCAAAACTATTTTCAAACCCGCCAAAATAGAAAACCAGACAGAAGTGATCAATACATTCGAAAAAACCTGACAAAACATGATAAAGCCCACCAAAGCTAATCCAAACACATCAAAAACTGGGCTAAACAGAATCAAAACAAATCAAAACAAACCTAAACCTTCTAAAAACCCGCCAAAATAATTCAAAACCCGTCAAAACTAATCAAAACCTTCCGAATACCCGTTAAAAAACATTCCAAATACCCGCCAAAATATTTTAAAACCCGCCAAAAGGAATCCAAACATTCCAAAACCTGCCAAGACAATATAAACAACACAAGAGAAAACAAAACATTCTAAAACCCAACCAAAACATTCCGAAAACCCGCCAAAACATCATCAAAACAAATCAAAACCAACCAAAATATTCCAAAATCCCGCCAAAATGATTTAGACCCGCAAAACTCATCAAAACATTCTGAAAAGATGCCAAAACATTAGAAAACCAGCCAGAACTGATCAAAACATTCAAAAAACTTTGCAAAACATCATAAAAACAAATCATAAACCAACTGAAACATTCCAAAAACCAGCCAAAATATTCCGAAATCCGGCCAAAACATCATAAAACAAATCATAACCAACCGAAACATTCCAAAAACCCGACAAAGTAGTTTAGAACCCGCCAAAACACATCGAAACATTCTGAAAAGATGCCAAAATACTAGAAAACCAGTAAGAAGTGATCCAAACTTTCAATAACTTGCCAAAACATAATCAAAACAAATGAAAGCAACCCAAAACATTCCAAATACCCGCCAAAAGATTTTAAAACCCGCCAAAACTCATCCAAAAATATTTTCAAACCCGCCAAAATAGAAAACCAGACAGAAGTGATCAATACATTCGAAAAAACCTGACAAAACATGATAAAGCCCACCAAAGCTAATCCAAACACATCAAAAACTGGGCTAAACAGAATCAAAACAAATCAAAACAAACCTAAACCTTCTAAAAAACCGCCAAAATAATTCAAAACCCGTCAAAACTAATCAAAACCTTCCGAATACCCGTTAAAAAACATTCCAAATACCCGCCAAAAGATTTTAAAACCAGCCAAAAGGAATCTAAACATTCCAAAACCTGCCAAGACAATATAAACAACACAAGAGAAAACAAAACATTCTAAAACCCAACCAAAACATTCCGAAAACCCGCCAAAACATCATCAAAACAAATCAAAACCAACCAAAATATTCCAAAATCCCGCCAAAATGATTTAGACCCGCAAAACTCATCAAAACATTCTGAAAAGATGCCAAAACATTAGAAAACCAGCCAGAACTGATCAAAACATTCAAAAAACTTTGCAAAACATCATAAAAACAAATCATAAACCAACCGAAACATTCCAAAAACCAGCCAAAATATTCCGAAATCCGGCCAAAACATCATAAAAACAAATCATAACCAACCGAAACATTCCAAAAACCCGACAAAGTAGTTTAGAACCCGCCAAAACTCATCAAAACATTCTGAAAAGATGCCAAAATACTAGAAAACCAGTAAGAAGTGATCCAAACTTTCAATAACTTGCCAAAACATAATCAAAACAAATGAAAGCAACCCAAAACATTCCAAATACCCGCCAAAAGATTTTAAAACCCGCCAAAAGGAATCCAAACATTCCAAAACCTGCCAAGACAATATAAACAACACAAGAGAAAACAAAACATTCTAAAACACCACCAAAACATTCCGAAAACCCACCAAAACATCATCAAAACAAATCAAAACAAACCAAACAATAAGAGGAACACGGCAACATATTGGCAAGCAAGAGACAGAGAGCGCGGCACCTTCTAGGAGGCCAAGAAGGAAGCCGCACAACACCTGCACTGTGTCTGCAACTTTCAAACTGCTAGAAGCTAGTGGCTTGCCACTGGCCTGCCTCTTCAATTGCCATTAGCATTCCAATGGAAGCTATTCTTGGACAACTTTGCTCTGCTTGCTGCTAGTTCTGCCCCAGCCTACCATAGATAACCTTGCACTTCCCTTGAGGCTCTGAGATGCCAAGAACTTGTCAACTTCAAAGGGTGGGCCGGGCTACATCTACTCAGCTGCTACAGTTTCTCCTTGCTAGACCTAGTGGGAAAGCATTTTGCTGAGATGCAGAAGGCAAGAAACACAGAATACGGAGACGCGGAGCTGTCCCAAGTGCCGCTGCCAGGCGTCTTTCCGCAGAAGGAGCGCCCCGCAGCGCACCGCAACCGGCACCGTCATCTCTGCGCAAAGAGCCAAAATATTTTCAAACCCGCCAAAACTCATCCAAAACTATTTTCAAACCCGCCAAAATAGAAAACCAGACAGAAGTGATCAATACATTCGAAAAAACCTCACAAAACATGATAAAGCCCACCAAAGCTAATCCAAACACATCAAAAACTGGGCTAAACAGAATCAAAACAAATCAAAACAAACCTAAATCTTCTAAAAACCCGCCAAAATAATTCAAAACCCGTCAAAACTAATCAAAACCTTCCGAATACCCGTTAAAAAACATTCCAAATACCCGCCAAAAGATTTTAAAACCCGCCAAAAGGAATCCAAACATTCCAAAACCTGCCAAGACAATATAAACAACACAAGAGAAAACAAAACATTCTAAAACCCAACCAAAACATTCCGAAAACCCGCCAAAACATCATCAAAACAAATCAAAACCAACCAAAATATTCCAAAATCCCGCCAAAATGATTTAGACCCGCAAAACTCATCAAAACATTCTGAAAAGATGCCAAAACATTAGAAAACCAGCCAGAACTGATCAAAACATTCAAAAAACTTTGCAAAACATCATAAAAACAAATCATAAACCAACCGAAACATTCCAAAAACCAGCCAAAATATTCCGAAATCCGGCCAAAACATCATAAAAACAAATCATAACCAACCGAAACATTCCAAAAACCCAACAAAGTAGTTTAGAACCCGCCAAAACTCATCAAAACATTCTGAAAAGATGCCAAAATACTAGAAAACCAGTAAGAAGTGATCCAAACTTTCAATAACTTGCCAAAACATAATCAAAACAAATGAAAGCAACCCAAAACATTCCAAATACCCGCCAAAAGATTTTAAAACCCGCCAAAACTCATCCAAAAATATTTTCAAACCCGCCAAAATAGAAAACCAGACAGAAGTGATCAATACATTCGAAAAAACCTCACAAAACATGATAAAGCCCACCAAAGCTAATCCAAACACATCAAAAACTGGGCTAAACAGAATCAAAACAAATCAAAACAAACCTAAATCTTCTAAAAACCCGCCAAAATAATTCAAAACCCGTCAAAACTAATCAAAACCTTCCGAATACCCGTTAAAAAACATTCCAAATACCCGCCAAAAGATTTTAAAACCCGCCAAAAGGAATCCAAACATTCCAAAACCTGCCAAGACAATATAAACAACACAAGAGAAAACAAAACATTCTAAAACCCAACCAAAACATTCCGAAATCCCGCCAAAACATCATCAAAACAAATCAAAACCAACCAAAATATTCCAAAATCCCGCCAAAATGATTTAGACCCGCAAAACTCATCAAAACATTCTGAAAAGATGCCAAAACATTAGAAAACCAGCCAGAACTGATCAAAACATTCAAAAAACTTTGCAAAACATCATAAAAACAAATCATAAACCAACCAAAACATTCCAAAAACCAGCCAAAATATTCCGAAATCTGGCCAAAACATCATAAAAACAAATCATAACCAACCGAAACATTCCAAAAACCCGACAAAGTAGTTTAGAACCCGCCAAAACTCATCAAAACATTCTGAAAAGATGCCAAAATACTAGAAAACCAGTCAGAAGTGATCAAAATTTTCAATAACTAGCCAAAACATAATCAAAACAAATGAAAGCAAACCAAAACATTCCAAATACCCGCCAAAAGATTTGAAAACCCGCCAAAACGAATCCAAACATTCCAAAACCGGCCAAGACAATATAAACAACACAAGAGAAAACAAAACATTCTAAAACACCACCAAAACATTCCGAAAACCCACCAAAACATCATCAAAACAAATCAAAACAAACCAAACAATAAGAGGAACACGGCAACATATTGGCAAGCAAGAGACAGAGAGCGCGGCACCTTCTAGGAGGCCAAGAAGGAAGCCGCACAACACCTGCACTGTGTCTGCAACTTTCAAACTGCTAGAAGCTAGTGGCTTGCCACTGGCCTGCCTCTTCAATTGCCATTAGCATTCCAATGGAAGCTATTCTTGGACAACTTTGCTCTGCTTGCTGCTAGTTCTGCCCCAGCCTACCATAGATAACCTTGCTCTTCCCTTGAGGCTCTGAGATGCCAAGAACTTGTCAACTTCAAAGGGTGGGCCGGGCTACATCTACTCAGCTGCCACAGTTTCTCCTTGCTAGACCTAGTGGGAAAGCATTTTGCTGAGATGCAGAAGGCAAGAAACACAGAATACGGAGACGCGGAGCTGTCCCAAGTGCCGCTGCCAGGCGTCTTTCCGCAGAAGGAGCGCCCCGGAGCGCACCGCAACCGGCACCGTCATCTCTGCGCAAAGAGCCAAAATATTTTCAAACCCGCCAAAACTCATCCAAAACTATTTTCAAACCCGCCAAAATAGAAAACCAGACAGAAGTGATCAATACATTCGAAAAAACCTCACAAAACATGATAAAGCCCACCAAAGCTAATCCAAACACATCAAAAACTGGGCTAAACAGAATCAAAACAAATCACAACAAACCTAAACCTTCTAAAAACCCGCCAAAATAATTCAAAACCCGTCAAAACTAATCAAAACCTTCCGAATACCCGTTAAAAAACATTCCAAATACCCGCCAAAATATTTTAAAACCCGCCAAAAGGAATCCAAACATTCCAAAACCTGCCAAGACAATATAAACAACTCAAGAGAATACAAAACATTCTAAAACCCAACCAAAACATTCCGAAATCCCGCCAAAACATCATCAAAACAAATCAAAACCAACCAAAATATTCCAAAATCCCGCCAAAATGATTTAGACCCGCAAAACTCATCAAAACATTCTGAAAAGATGCCAAAACATTAGAAAACCAGCCAGAACTGATCAAAACATTCAAAAAACTTTGCAAAACATCATAAAAACAAATCATAAACCAACCGAAACATTCCAAAAACCAGCCAAAATATTCCGAAATCTGGCCAAAACATCATAAAAACAAATCATAACCAACCGAAACATTCCAAAAACCCGACAAAGTAGTTTAGAACCCGCCAAAACTCATCAAAACATTCTGAAAAGATGCCAAAATACTAGAAAACCAGTCAGAAGTGATCAAAATTTTCAATAACTAGCCAAAACATAATCAAAACAAATGAAAGCAAACCAAAACATTCCAAATACCCGCCAAAAGATTTGAAAACCCGCCAAAACGAATCCAAACATTCCAAAACCGGCCAAGACAATATAAACAACACACGAGAAAACAAAACATTCTAAAACACCACCAAAACATTCCGAAAACCTACCAAAACATCATCAAATCAAATCAAAACAAACCAAACAATAAGAGGAACACGGCAACATATTGGCAAGCAAGAGACAGAGAGCGCGGCACCTTCTAGGAGGCCAAGAAGGAAGCCGCACAACACCTGCACTGTGTCTGCAACTTTCAAACTGCTAGAAGCTAGTGGCTTGCCACTGGCCTGCCTCTTCAATTGCCATTAGCATTCCAATGGAAGCTATTCTTGGACAACTTTGCTCTGCTTGCTGCTAGTTCTGCCCCAGCCTACCATAGATAACCTTGCACTTCCCTTGAGGCTCTGAGATGCCAAGAACTTGTCAACTTCAAAGGGTGGGCCGGGCTACATCTACTCAGCTGCTACAGTTTCTCCTTGCTAGACCTAGTGGGAAAGCATTTTGCTGAGATGCAGAAGGCAAGAAACACAGAATACGGAGACGCGGAGCTGTCCCAAGTGCCGCTGCCAGGCGTCTTTCCGCAGAAGGAGCGCCCCGGAGCGCACCGCAACCGGCACCGTCATCTCTGCGCAAAGAGCCAAAATATTTTCAAACCCGCCAAAACTCATCCAAAACTATTTTCAAACCCGCCAAAATAGAAAACCAGACAGAAGTGATCAATACATTCGAAAAAACCTCACAAAACATGATAAAGCCCACCAAAGCTAATCCAAACACATCAAAAACTGGGCTAAACAGAATCAAAACAAATCACAACAAACCTAAACCTTCTAAAAACCCGCCAAAATAATTCAAAACCCGTCAAAACTAATCAAAACCTTCCGAATACCCGTTAAAAAACATTCCAAATACCCGCCAAAAGATTTTAAAACCCGCCAAAAGGAATCCAAACATTCCAAAACCTGCCAAGACAATATAAACAACACAAGAGAAAACAAAACATTCTAAAACCCAACCAAAACATTCCGAAAACCCGCCAAAACATCATCAAAACAAATCAAAACCAACCAAAATATTCCAAAATCCGGCCAAAATGATTTAGACCCGCAAAACTCATCAAAACATTCTGAAAAGATGCCAAAACATTAGAAAACCAGCCAGAACTGATCAAAACATTCAAAAAACTTGGCAAAACATCATAAAAACAAATCATAAACCAACCAAAACATTCCAAAAACCAGCCAAAATATTCCGAAATCCGGCCAAAACATCATAAAAACAAATCATAACCAACTGAAACATTCCAAAAACCCGACAAAGTAGTTTAGAACCCGCCAAAACTCATCAAAACATTCTGAAAAGATGCCAAAATACTAGAAAACCAGTAAGAAGTGATCCAAACTTTCAATAACTTGCCAAAACATAATCAAAACAAATGAAAGCAACCCAAAACATTCCAAATACCCGCCAAAAGATTTTAAAACCCGCCAAAAGGAATCCAAACATTCCAAAACCTGCCAAGACAATATAAACAACACAAGAGAAAACAAAACATTCTAAAACACCACCAAAACATTCTGAAAACCCGCCAAAACATCATAAAAACAATTCAAAACCAACCAAAAAATAAGAGGAACACGGCAACATATTGGCAAGCAAGAGACGGAGAAGGCGGCACCTTCTAGGAGGCCAAGAAGGAAGCCGCACAACACCTGCACTGTGTCTGCAACTTTCAAACTGCTAGAAGCTAGTGGCTTGCCACTGGCCTGCCTCTTCAATTGCCATTAGCATTCCAATGGAAGCTATTCTTGGACAACTTTGCTCTGCTTGCTGCTAGTTCTGCCCCAGCCTACCATAGATAACCTTGCTCTTCCCTTGAGGCTCTGAGATGCCAAGAACTTGTCAACTTCAAAGGGCAGGCCGGGCTACATCTACTCAGCTGCCACAGTTTCTCCTTGCTAGACCTAGTGGGAAAGCATTTTGCTGAGAGGCAGAAGGCAAGAAACACAGAATACGGAGACGCGGAGCTGTCCCAAGTGCCGCTGCCAGGCGTCTTTCCGCAGAAGGAGCGCCCCGGAGCGCACCGCAACCGGCACCGTCATCTCTGCGCAGAGCCAAAATATTTTCAAACCCGCCAAAACTCATCCAAAAATATTTTCAAACCCGCCAAAATAGAAAACCAGACAGAAGTGATCAATACATTCGAAAAAACCTCACAAAACATGATAAAGCCCACCAAAGCTAATCCAAACATATCAAAAACTGGGCTAAACAGAATCAAAACAAATCAAAACAAACCTAAACCTTCTAAAAACCCGCCAAAATAATTCAAAACCCGTCAAAACTAATCAAAACCTTCCGAATACCCGTTAAAAAACATTCCAAATACCCGCCAAAATATTTTAAAACCCGCCAAAAGGAATCCAAACATTCCAAAACCTGCCAAGACAATATAAACAACACAAGAGAAAACAAAACATTCTAAAACCCAACCAAAACATTCCGAAAACCCGCCAAAACATCATCAAAACAAATCAAAACCAACCAAAATATTCCAAAATCCCGCCAAAATGATTTAGACCCGCAAAACTCATCAAAACATTCTGAAAAGATGCCAAAACATTAGAAAACCAGCCAGAACTGATCAAAACATTCAAAAAACTTGGCAAAACATCATAAAAACAAATCATAAACCAACCGAAACATTCCAAAAACCAGCCAAAATATTCCGAAATCCGGCCAAAACATCATAAAAACAAATCATAACCAACTGAAACATTCCAAAAACCCGACAAAGTAGTTTAGAACCCGCCAAAACTCATCAAAACATTCTGAAAAGATGCCAAAATACTAGAAAACCAGTAAGAAGTGATCCAAACTTTCAATAACTTGCCAAAACATAATCAAAACAAATGAAAGCAACCCAAAACATTCCAAATACCCGCCAAAAGATTTTAAAACCCGCCAAAAGGAATCCAAACATTCCAAAACCTGCCAAGACAATATAAACAACACAAGAGAAAACAAAACATTCTAAAACACCACCAAAACATTCTGAAAACCCGCCAAAACATCATAAAAACAATTCAAAACCAACCAAAAAATAAGAGGAACACGGCAACATATTGGCAAGCAAGAGACGGAGAAGGCGGCACCTTCTAGGAGGCCAAGAAGGAAGCCGCACAACACCTGCACTGTGTCTGCAACTTTCAAACTGCTAGAAGCTAGTGGCTTGCCACTGGCCTGCCTCTTCAATTGCCATTAGCATTCCAATGGAAGCTATTCTTGGACAACTTTGCTCTGCTTGCTGCTAGTTCTGCCCCAGCCTACCATAGATAACCTTGCTCTTCCCTTGAGGCTCTGAGATGCTAAGAACTTGTCAACTTCAAAGGGCAGGCCGGGCTACATCTACTCAGCTGCCACAGTTTCTCCTTGATAGACCTAGTGGGAAAGCATTTTGCTGAGATGCAGAAGGCAAGAAACGCAGAATACGGAGACGCGGAGCTGTCCCAAGTGCTGCTGCCAGGCGTCTTTCCGCAGAAGGAGCGCCCCGGAGTGCACCGCAACCGGCACCGTCATCTCTGCGCAAAGAGCCAAAATATTTTCAAACCCGCCAAAACTAATCCAAAAATATTTTCAAACCCGCCAAAATAGAAAACCAGACAGAAGTGATCAATACATTCGAAAAAACCTGACAAAACATGATAAAGCCCACCAAAGCTAATCCAAACACACCAAAAACTGGGCTAAACAGAATCAAAAGAAATCAAAACAAATGTAAACCTTCTAAAAACCTGCCAAAATATTTCAAAACCCGTCAAAACAAATCAAAACCTTCCGAATACCCGCCAAAACATTCCAAATACCTGCCAAAATATTTTAAAACCCGCCAAAAGCAATCCAAACATTCCAAAACCTTCAAGACAATATAAACAACACAAGAGAAAACAAAACATTCTAAAACCCAACCAAAACATTCCGAAAACCCGCCAAAACATCATAAAAACAAATCAAAACCAACCAAAATATTCCGAAAACCGCCAAAATGATTTAGACCCGCAAAACTCATCAAAACATTCTGAAAAGATGCCAAAACATTAGAAAACCAGCCAGAACTGATCAAAACATTCAAAAAACTTGGCAAAACATCATAAAAACAAGTCAAAACCAACCAAAACATTCCAAAAACCCAACAAAGTAGTTTAGAACCCGCCAAAACTGATCAAAACATTCTGAAAAGATCCCAAAATACTAGAAAACCAGTCAGAAGTGATCGAAACTTTCAATAACTTGCCAAAACATAATCAAAACAAATGAAAGCAAACCAAAACATTCCAAATACCCGCCAAAAGATTTGAAAACCCGCCAAAAGGAATCCAAACATTCCAAAACCTGCCAAGACAATATAAACAACACAAGAGAAAACAAAACATTCTAAAACACCACCAAAACATTCCGAAAACCCACCAAAACATCATAAAAACAAATCAAAACAAACCAAACAATAAGAGGAACACGGCAACATATTGGCAAGCAAGAGACAGAGAGCGCGGCACCTTCTAGGAGGCCAAGAAGGAAGCCGCACAACACCTGCACTGTGTCAGCAACTTTCCAACTGCTAGAAGCTAGTGGCTTGCCACTGGCCTGCCTCTTCAATTGCCATTAGCATTCCAATGGAAGCTATTCTTGGACAACTTTGCTCTGCTTGCTGCTAGTTCTGCCCCAGCCTACCATAGATAACCTTGCTCTTCCCTTGAGGCTCTGAGATGCCAAGAACTTGTCAACTTCAAAGGGCGGGCCGGGCTACATCTACTCAGCTGCCACAGTTTCTCCTTGCTAGACCTAGTGGGAAAGCATTTTGCTGAGAGGCAGAAGGCAAGAAACACAGAATATGGAGACGCGGAGCTGTCCCAAGTGCCGCTGCCAGGCTACTTTCCGCAGAAGGAGCGCCCCGGAGCGCACCGCAACCGGCACCGTCATCTCTGCGCAAAGAGCCAAAATATTTTCAAACCCGCCAAAACTCATCCAAAAATATTTTCAAACCCGCCAAAATAGAAAACCAGACAGAAGTGATCAATACATTCGAAAAAACCTGACAAAACATGATAAAGCCCACCAAAGCTAATCCAAACACACCAAAAACTGGGCTAAACAGAATCAAAACAAATCAAAACAAACCTAAACCTTCTAAAAACCCGCCAAAATAATTCAAAACCCGTCAAAACTAATCAAAACCTTCCGAATACCCGTTAAAAAACATTCCAAATACCCGCCAAAATATTTTAAAACCGGCCAAAAGGAATCCAAACATTCCAAAACCTGCCAAGACAATATAAACAACACAAGAGAAAACAAAACATTCTAAAACCCAACCAAAACATTCCGAAAACCCGCCAAAACATCATCAAAACAAATCAAAACCAACCAAAATATTCCAAAAACCCGCCAAAATGATTTAGACCCGCAAAACTCATCAAAACATTCTGAAAAGATGCCAAAACTTTAGAAAACCAGCCAGAACTGATCAAAACATTCAAAAAACTTGGCAATGCATCATAAAAACAAATCAAAACCAACCAAAACATTCCAAAAACCCGACAAAATAGTTTAGAACCCGCCAAAACTCATCAAAACATTCTGAAAAGATGCCAAAACACTATCAAACCAGTCTGAAGTGATCGAAACTTTCAATAACTTACCAAAACATAATCAAAACAAATGAAAGCAACCCAAAACATTCCAAATACCCGCCAAAAGATTTTAACACCCGCCAAAAGGAATCCAAACATTCCAAAACCTGCCAAGACAATAAAAACAACACAAGAGAAAACAAAACATTCTAAAACACCACCAAAACATTCTGAAAACCCGCCAAAACATCATAAAAACAATTCAAAACCAACCAAAAAATAAGAGGAACACGGCAACATATTGGCAAGCAAGAGACAGAGAGCGCGGCACCTTCTAGGAGGCCAAGAAGGAAGCCGCACAACACCTGCACTGTGTCTGCAACTTTCAAACTGCTAGAAGCTAGTGGCTTGCCACTGGCCTGCCTCTTCAATTGCCATTAGCATTCCAATGGAAGCTATTCTTGGACAACTTTGCTCTGCTTGCTGCTAGTTCTGCCCCAGCCTACCATAGATAACCTTGCTCTTCCCTTGAGGCTCTGAGATGCCAAGAACTTGTCAACTTCAAAGGGCGGGCCGGGCTACATCTACTCAGCTGCCACAGTTTCTCCTTGCTAGACCTAGTGGGAAAGCATTTTGCTGAGATGCAGAAGGCAAGAAACGCAGAATACGGAGATGCGGAGCTGTCCCAAGTGCCGCTGCCAGGCGTCTTTCCGCAGAAGGAGCGCCCCGGAGCGCACCGCAACCGGCACCGTCATCTCTGCGCAAAGAGCCAAAATATTTTCAAACCCGCCAAAACTCATCCAAAAATATTTTCAAACCCGCCAAAATAGAAAACCAGACAGAAGTGATCAATACATTCGAAAAAACCTCACAAAACATGATAAAGCCCACCAAAGCTAATCCAAACACATCAAAAACTGGGCTAAACAGAATCAAAACAAATCAAAACAAACCTAAATCTTCTAAAAACCCGCCAAAATAATTCAAAACCCGTCAAAACTAATCAAAACCTTCCGAATACCCGTTAAAAAACATTCCAAATACCCGCCAAAATATTTTAAAACCCGCCAAAAGGAATCCAAACATTCCAAAACCTGCCAAGACAATATAAACAACACAAGAGAAAACAAAACATTCTAAAACCCAACCAAAACATTCCGAAAACCCGCCAAAACATCATCAAAACAAATCAAAACCAACCAAAATATTCCAAAATCCCGCCAAAATGATTTAGACCCGCAAAACTCATCAAAACATTCTGAAAAGATGCCAAAACATTAGAAAACCAGCCAGAACTGATCAAAACATTCAAAAAACTTTGCAAAACATCATAAAAACAAATCATAAACCAACCGAAACATTCCAAAAACCAGCCAAAATATTCCGAAATCCGGCCAAAACATCATAAAAACAAATCATAACCAACCGAAACATTCCAAAAACCCAACAAAGTAGTTTAGAACCCGCCAAAACTCATCAAAACATTCTGAAAAGATGCCAAAATACTAGAAAACCAGTAAGAAGTGATCCAAACTTTCAATAACTTGCCAAAACACAATCAAAACAAATGAAAGCAAACCAAAACATTCCAAATACCCGCCAAAATATTTTAAACCCCGCCAAAAGGAATCCAAACATTCCAAAACCTGCCAACACAATAAAAACAACTCAAGAGAATACAAAACATTCCGAAAACACCACCAAAACATTCCGAAAACCCGCCAAAACATCATCAAATCAAATCAAAACCAACCAAAATATTCCGAAAACCGCCAAAATAAATTAGACCCGCAAAACTCATCAAAACATTCTGAAAATTGCCAAAACATTAGAAAACCAGCCAGAACTGATCAAAATTTTCAAAAAACTTGGCAAAACATCATAAAAACAAATCAAAACCAACCAAAACATTCCAAAAACCTGACAAAATAGTTTACAACCTGCCAAAACTGATCAAAACATTCTGAAAAGATGCCAAAATACTAGAAAACCAGTCAGAAGTGATCAAAACTTTCAATAACTTGCCAAAACATAATCAAAACAAATGAAAGCAAACCAAAACATTCCAAATACCCGCCAAAATATTTTAAAACCCGCCAAAACTAATCCAAACGTTCCACAACCTGCCAACACAATAAAAACAACACAAGAGAAAACAAAACATTCTAAAACACCACCAAAACATTCCGAAAACCCGCCAAAAGATCATCAAAACAAATCAAAACAAACCAAACAATAGGAGGAACACGGCAACATATTGGCAAGCAAGAGACAGAGAGCGCGGCACCTTCTAGGAGGCCAAGAAGGAAGCCGCACAACACCTGCACTGTGTCTGCAACTTTCAAACTGCTAGAAGCTAGTGGCTTGCCACTGGCCTGCCTCTTCAATTGCCATTAGCATTCCAATGGAAGCTATTCTTGGACAACTTTGCTCTGCTTGCTGCTAGTTCTGCCCCAGCCTACCATAGATAACCTTGCTCTTCCCTTGAGGTTCTGAGATGCCAAGAACTTGTCAACTTCAAAGGGCGGGCCGGGCTACATCTACTCAGCTGCCACAGTTTCTCCTTGCTAGACCTAGTAGGAAAGCATTTTGCTGAGATGCAGAAGGCAAGAAACGCAGAATACGGAGACGCGGAGCTGTCCCAAGTGCCGCTGCCAGGCGTCTTTCCGCAGAAGGAGCGCCCCGCAGCGCACCGCAACCGGCACCGTCGTCTCTGCGCAAAGAGCCAAAATATTTTCAAACCCGCCAAAACTAATCCAAAAATATTTTCAAACCCGCCAAAATAGAAAACCAGACAGAAGTGATCAATACATTCGAAAAAACCTGACAAAACATGATAAAGCCCACCAAAGCTAATCCAAACACACCAAAACCTGGGCTAAACAGAATCAAAACCTTCTCAAAATCCGCCAAAATATTTCAAAACCCGTCAAAACTAATCAAAACATTCCGAATACCCGCCAAAAGATTCCAAATACCCGCCAAAAGATTTTAAAACCCGCCAAAAGCAATCCAAACATTCCAAAACCTGCCAACACAATAAAAACAACTCAAGAGAATACAAAACATTCTAAAACACCACCAAAACATTCCGAAAACCCGCCAAAACATCATCAAATCAAATCAAAACCAACCAAAATATTCCGAAAACCGCCAAAATGATTTAGACCCACAAAACTCATCAAAACATTCTGAAAAAATGCCAAAACATTAGAAAACCAGCCAGAACTGATCAAAACATTCAAAAAACTTGGCAAAACATCATAAAAACAAATCAAAACCAACCAAAACATTCCAAAAACCTGACAAAATAGTTTACAACCTGATAAAACTGATCAAAACATTCTGAAAAGATGCCAAAATACTAGAAAACCAGTCTGAAGTGATCGAAACTTTCAATAACTTGCCAAAACATAATCAAAACAAATGAAAGCAAACCAAAACATTCCAAATACCCGCCAAAATATTTTAAAACCCGCCAAATCGAATCCAAACGTTCCACAACCTGCCAACACAATAAAAACAACACAAGAGAAAACAAAACATTCTAAAACACCACCAAAACATTCCGAAAACCCACCAAAAGATCATCAAAACAAATCAAAACAAACCAAACAATAGGAGGAACACGGCAACATATTGGCAAGCAAGAGACGGAGAGCGCGGCACCACGGCACCTTCTAGGAGGCCAAGAAGGAAGCCGCACAACACCTGCACTGTGTCAGCAACTTTCCAACTGCTAGAAGCTAGTGGCTTGCCACTGGCCTGCCTCTTCAATTGCCATTAGCATTCCAATGGAAGCTATTCTTGGACAACTTTGCTCTGCTTGCTGCTAGTTCTGCCCCAGCCTACCATAGATAACCTTGCTCTTCCCTTGAGACTCTGAGATGCCAAGAACTTGTCAACTTCAAAGGGCGGGCCGGGCTACATCTACTCAGCTGCCACAGTTTCTCCTTGCTAGACCTAGTGGGAAAGCATTTTGCTGAGATGCAGAAGGCAAGAAACGCAGAATACGGAGACGCGGAGCTGTCCCAAGTGCCGCTGCCAGGCGTCTTTCCGCAGAAGGAGCGCCCCGCAGCGCACCGCAACCGGCCCCGTCGTCTCTGCGCAAAGAGCCAAAATATTTTCAAACCCACCAAAACTAATCCAAAAATATTTTCAAACCCGCCAAAATAGAAAACCAGACAGAAGTGATCAATACATTCGAAAAAACCTCACAAAACATGATAAAGCCCACCAAAGCTAATCCAAACACATCAAAAACTGGGCTAAACAGAATCAAAACCTTCTCAAAATCCGCCAAAATATTTCAAAACCCGTCAAAACTAATCAAAACATTCTGAATACCCGCCAAAAGATTCCAAATACCCGCCAAAATATTTTAAAACCCGCCAAAAGCAATCCAAACATTCCAAAACCTGCCAACAGAATAAATACAACTCAAGAGAATACAAAACATTCTAAAACCCAACCAAAACATTCTGAAAACCCGCCAAAACATCATAAAAACAAATCAAAACCAACCAAAATATTCCGAAAACCCGCCAAAATAATTTAGACCCACAAAACTCATCAAAACATTCTGAAAAAATGCCAAAACATTAGAAAACCAGCCAGAACTGATCAAAACATTCAAAAAACTTGGCAAAACATCATAAAAACAAATCAAAACCAACCAAAACGTTCCAAAAACCTGACAAAATAGTTTACAACCTGCCAAAACTGATCAAAACATTCTGAAAAGATGCCAAAATACTAGAAAACCAGTCAGAAGTGATCGAAACTTTCAATAACTTGCCAAAACATAAACAAAACAAATGAAAGCAAACCAAAACATTCCAAATACCCGCCAAAATATTTTAAAACCCGCCAAAACTAATCCAAACGTTCCACAACCTGCCAAGACAATAAAAACAACACAAGAGAAAACAAAACATTCTAAAACACCACCAAAACATTCCGAAAACCCGCCAAAAGATCATCAAAACAAATCAAAACAAACCAAACAATAGGAGGAACACGGCAACATATTGGCAAGCAAGAGACGGAGAGCGGGGCACCACGGCACCTTCTAGGAGGCCAAGAAAGAAGCCGCACAACACCTGCACTGTGTCAGCAACTTTCCAACTGCTAGAAGCTAGTGGCTTGCCACTGGCCTGCCTCTTCAATTGCCATTAGCATTCCAATGGAAGCTATTCTTGGACAACTTTGCTCTGCTTGCTGCTAGTTCTGCCCCAGCCTACCATAGATAACCTTGCTCTTCCCTTGAGGCTCTGAGATGCCAAGAACTTGTCAACTTCAAAGGGCGGGCCGGGCTACATCTACTCAGCTGCCACAGTTTCTCCTTGCTAGACCTAGTGGGAAAGCATTTTGCTGAGATGCAGAAGGCAAGAAACGCAGAATACGGAGACGCGGAGCTGTCCCAAGTGCCGCTGCCAGGCGTCTTTCCGCAGAAGGAGCGCCCCGGAGCGCACCGCAACCGGCACCGTCGTCTCTACGCAAAGAGCCAAAATATTTTCAAACCCGCCAAAACTAATCCAAAAATATTTTCAAACCCGCCAAAATAGAAAACCAGACAGAAGTGATCAATACATTCGAAAAAACCTGACAAAACATAATAAAGCCCACCAAAGCTAATCCAAACACACCAAAAACTGGGCTAAACAGAATCAAAACAAGTCAAAACCTTCTAAAAACCCGCCAAAATATTTCAAAACCCGTCAAAACTAATCAAAACATTCCGAATACCCGCCAAAACATTCCAAATACCCGCCAAAATATTTTAAAACCCGCCAAAAGGAATCCAAACATTCCAAAACCTGCCAACACAATAAAAACAACTCAAGAGAATACAAAACATTCTAAAACCCAACCAAAACATTCCGAAAACCCGCCAAAACATCATAAAAACAAATCAAAACCAACCAAAAAATTCCGAAAACCCGCCAAAATAATTTAGACCCACAAAACTCATCAAAACATTCTGAAAAAATGCCAAAACATTAGAAAACCAGCCAGAACTGATCAAAACATTCAAAAAACTTGGCAAAACATCATAAAAACAAATCAAAACCAACCAAAACATTCCAAAAACCCAACAAAATAGTTTACAACCTGCCAAAACTGATCAAAACATTCTGAAAAGATGCCAAAATACTAGAAAACCAGTCAGAAGTGATCGAAACTTTCAATAACTTGCCAAAACATAATCAAAACAAATGAAAGCAAACCAAAACATTCCAAATACCCGCCAAAATATTTTAAAACCTGCCAAAACTAATCCAAACGTTCCACAACCTGCCAAGACAATAAAAACAACACAAGAGAAAACAAAACATTCTAAAACACCACCAAAACATTCCGAAAACCCGCCAAAAGATCATCAAAACGAATCAAAACAAACCAAACAATAGGAGGAACACGGCAACATATTGGCAAGCAAGAGACGGAGAGCGCGGCACCACGGCACCTTCTAGGAGGCCAAGAAAGAAGCCGCACAACACCTGCACTGTGTCAGCAACTTTCCAACTGCTAGAAGCTAGTGGCTTGCCACTGGCCTGCCTCTTCAATTGCCATTAGCATTCCAATGGAAGCTATTCTTGGACAACTTTGCTCTGCTTGCTTCCAGTTCTGCCCCAGCCTACCATAGATAACCTTGCTCTTCCCCTGAGGCTCTGAGATGCCAAGAACTTGTCAACTTCAAAGGGTGGGCCGGGCTACATCTACTCAGCTGCCACAGTTTCTCCTTGCTAGACCTAGTGGGAAAGCATTTTGCTGAGATGCAGAAGGCAAGAAACGCAGAATACGGAGACGCGGAGCTGTCCCAAGTGCCGCTGCCAGGCGTCTTTCCGCAGAAGGAGCGCCCCGCAGCGCACCGCAACCGGCACCGTCGTCTCTGCGCAAAGAGCCAAAATATTTTCAAACCCGCCAAAACTAATCCAAAAATATTTTCAAACCCGCCAAAATAGAAAACCAGACAGAAGTGATCAATACATTCGAAAAAACCTGACAAAACATGATAAAGCCCACCAAAGCTAATCCAAACACACCAAAAACTGGGCTAAACAGAATCAAAACCTTCTCAAAATCCGCCAAAATATTTCAAAACCCGTCAAAACTAATCAAAACATTCCGAATACCCGCCAAAAGATTCCAAATACCCGCCAAAATATTTTAAAACCCGCCAAAAGCAATCCAAACATTCCAAAACCTGCCAACAGAATAAAAACAACTCAAGAGAATACAAAACATTCTAAAACCCAACCAAAACATTCTGAAAACCCGCCAAAACATCATAAAAACAAATCAAAACCAACCAAAATATTCTGAAAACCCGCCAAAATAATTTAGACCCACAAAACTCATCAAAACATTCTGAAAAAATGCCAAAACATTAGAAAACCAGCCCAAACTGATCAAAACATTCAAAAAACTTGGCAAAACATCATAAAAACAAATCAAAACCAACCAAAACGTTCCAAAAACCTGACAAAATAGTTTACAACCTGCCAAAACTGATCAAAACATTCTGAAAAGATGCCAAAATACTAGAAAACCAGTCAGAAGTGATCGAAACTTTCAATAACTTGCCAAAACATAATCAAAACAAATGAAAGCAAACCAAAACATTCCAAATACCCGCCAAAATATATTAAAACCCGCCAAAACTAATCCAAACGTTCCACAACCTGCCAACACAATAAAAACAACACAAGAGAAAACAAAACATTCTAAAACACCACCAAAACATTCCGAAAACCCGCCAAAAGATCATCAAAACAAATCAAAACAAACCAAACAATAGGAGGAACACGGCAACATATTGGCAAGCAAGAGACGGAGAGCGCGGCACCACGGCACCTTCTAGGAGGCCAAGAAAGAAGCCGCACAACACCTGCACTGTGTCAGCAACTTTCCAACTGCTAGAAGCTAGTGGCTTGCCACTGGCCTGCCTCTTCAATTGCCATTAGCATTCCAATGGAAGCTATTCTTGGACAACTTTGCTCTGCTTGCTGCTAGTTCTGCCCCAGCCTACCATAGATAACCTTGCTCTTCCCTTGAGACTCTGAGATGCCAAGAACTTGTCAACTTCAAAGGGCAGGCCGGGCTACATCTACTCAGCTGCCACAGTTTCTCCTTGCTAGACCTAGTGGGAAAGCATTTTGCTGAGATGCAGAAGGCAAGAAACGCAGAATACGGAGACGCGGAGCTGTCCCAAGTGCCGCTGCCAGGCGTCTTTCCGCAGAAGGAGCGCCCCGGAGCGCACCGCAACCGGCACCGTCGTCTCTACGCAAAGAGCCAAAATATTTTCAAACCCGCCAAAACTAATCCAAAAATATTTTCAAACCCGCCAAAATAGAAAACCAGACAGAAGTGATCAATACATTCGAAAAAACCTGACAAAACATAATAAAGCCCACCAAAGCTAATCCAAACACACCAAAAACTGGGCTAAACAGAATCAAAACAAGTCAAAACCTTCTAAAAACCCGCCAAAATATTTCAAAACCCGTCAAAACTAATCAAAACATTCCGAATACCCGCCAAAACATTCCAAATACCCGCCAAAATATTTTAAAACCCGCCAAAAGGAATCCAAACATTCCAAAACCTGCCAACACAATAAAAACAACTCAAGAGAATACAAAACATTCTAAAACCCAACCAAAACATTCCGAAAACCCGCCAAAACATCATAAAAACAAATCAAAACCAACCAAAAAATTCCGAAAACCCGCCAAAATAATTTAGACCCACAAAACTCATCAAAACATTCTGAAAAAATGCCAAAACATTAGAAAACCAGCCAGAACTGATCAAAACATTCAAAAAACTTGGCAAAACATCATAAAAACAAATCAAAACCAACCAAAACATTCCAAAAACCCAACAAAATAGTTTACAACCTGCCAAAACTGATCAAAACATTCTGAAAAGATGCCAAAATACTAGAAAACCAGTCAGAAGTGATCGAAACTTTCAATAACTTGCCAAAACATAATCAAAACAAATGAAAGCAAACCAAAACATTCCAAATACCCGCCAAAATATTTTAAAACCTGCCAAAACTAATCCAAACGTTCCACAACCTGCCAAGACAATAAAAACAACACAAGAGAAAACAAAACATTCTAAAACACCACCAAAACATTCCGAAAACCCGCCAAAAGATCATCAAAACGAATCAAAACAAACCAAACAATAGGAGGAACACGGCAACATATTGGCAAGCAAGAGACGGAGAGCGCGGCACCACGGCACCTTCTAGGAGGCCAAGAAAGAAGCCGCACAACACCTGCACTGTGTCAGCAACTTTCCAACTGCTAGAAGCTAGTGGCTTGCCACTGGCCTGCCTCTTCAATTGCCATTAGCATTCCAATGGAAGCTATTCTTGGACAACTTTGCTCTGCTTGCTTCCAGTTCTGCCCCAGCCTACCATAGATAACCTTGCTCTTCCCCTGAGGCTCTGAGATGCCAAGAACTTGTCAACTTCAAAGGGTGGGCCGGGCTACATCTACTCAGCTGCCACAGTTTCTCCTTGCTAGACCTAGTGGGAAAGCATTTTGCTGAGATGCAGAAGGCAAGAAACGCAGAATACGGAGACGCGGAGCTGTCCCAAGTGCCGCTGCCAGGCGTCTTTCCGCAGAAGGAGCGCCCCGGAGCGCACCGCAACCGGCACCGTCGTCTCTGCGCAAAGAGCCAAAATATTTTCAAACCCGCCAAAACTAATCCAAAAATATTTTCAAACCCGCCAAAATAGAAAACCAGACAGAAGTGATCAATACATTCGAAAAAACCTGACAAAACATGATAAAGCCCACCAAAGCTAATCCAAACACACCAAAAACTGGGCTAAACAGAATCAAAACCTTCTCAAAATCCGCCAAAATATTTCAAAACCCGTCAAAACTAATCAAAACATTCCGAATACCCGCCAAAAGATTCCAAATACCCGCCAAAATATTTTAAAACCCGCCAAAAGCAATCCAAACATTCCAAAACCTGCCAACAGAATAAAAACAACTCAAGAGAATACAAAACATTCTAAAACCCAACCAAAACATTCTGAAAACCCGCCAAAACATCATAAAAACAAATCAAAACCAACCAAAATATTCTGAAAACCCGCCAAAATAATTTAGACCCACAAAACTCATCAAAACATTCTGAAAAAATGCCAAAACATTAGAAAACCAGCCCAAACTGATCAAAACATTCAAAAAACTTGGCAAAACATCATAAAAACAAATCAAAACCAACCAAAACGTTCCAAAAACCTGACAAAATAGTTTACAACCTGCCAAAACTGATCAAAACATTCTGAAAAGATGCCAAAATACTAGAAAACCAGTCAGAAGTGATCGAAACTTTCAATAACTTGCCAAAACATAATCAAAACAAATGAAAGCAAACCAAAACATTCCAAATACCCGCCAAAATATATTAAAACCCGCCAAAACTAATCCAAACGTTCCACAACCTGCCAACACAATAAAAACAACACAAGAGAAAACAAAACATTCTAAAACACCACCAAAACATTCCGAAAACCCGCCAAAAGATCATCAAAACAAATCAAAACAAACCAAACAATAGGAGGAACACGGCAACATATTGGCAAGCAAGAGACGGAGAGCGCGGCACCACGGCACCTTCTAGGAGGCCAAGAAAGAAGCCGCACAACACCTGCACTGTGTCAGCAACTTTCCAACTGCTAGAAGCTAGTGGCTTGCCACTGGCCTGCCTCTTCAATTGCCATTAGCATTCCAATGGAAGCTATTCTTGGACAACTTTGCTCTGCTTGCTGCTAGTTCTGCCCCAGCCTACCATAGATAACCTTGCTCTTCCCTTGAGACTCTGAGATGCCAAGAACTTGTCAACTTCAAAGGGCAGGCCGGGCTACATCTACTCAGCTGCCACAGTTTCTCCTTGCTAGACCTAGTGGGAAAGCATTTTGCTGAGATGCAGAAGGCAAGAAACGCAGAATACGGAGACGCGGAGCTGTCCCAAGTGCCGCTGCCAGGCGTCTTTCCGCAGAAGGAGCGCCCCGGAGCGCACCGCAACCGGCACCGTCGTCTCTACGCAAAGAGCCAAAATATTTTCAAACCCGCCAAAACTAATCCAAAAATATTTTCAAACCCGCCAAAATAGAAAACCAGACAGAAGTGATCAATACATTCGAAAAAACCTGACAAAACCTGATAAAGCCCACCAAAGCTAATCCAAACACACCAAAAACTGGGCTAAACAGAATCAAAACAAGTCAAAACCTTCTAAAAACCCGCCAAAATATTTCAAAACCCGTCAAAACTAATCAAAACATTCAGAATACCCGCCAAAACATTCCAAATACCCGCCAAAATATTTTAAAACCCGCCAAAAGGAATCCAAACATTCCAAAACCTGCCAACACAATAAAAACAACTCAAGAGAATACAAAACATTCTAAAACCCAACCAAAACATTCCGAAAACCCGCCAAAACATCATAAAAACAAATCAAAACCAACCAAAAAATTCCGAAAACCCGCCAAAATAATTTAGACCCACAAAACTCATCAAAACGTTCTGAAAAAATGCCAAAACATTAGAAAACCAGCCAGAACTGATCAAAACATTCAAAAAACTTGGCAAAACATCATAAAAACAAATCAAAACCAACCAAAACATTCCAAAAACCCAACAAAATAGTTTACAACCTGCCAAAACTGATCAAAACATTCTGAAAAGATGCCAAAATACTAGAAAACCAGTCAGAAGTGATCGAAACTTTCAATAACTTGCCAAAACATAATCAAAACAAATGAAAGCAAACCAAAACATTCCAAATACCCGCCAAAATATTTTAAAACCCGCCAAAACTAATCCAAACGTTCCACAACCTGCCAACACAATAAAAACAACACAAGAGAAAACAAAACATTCTAAAACACCACCAAAACATTCCGAAAACCCGCCAAAAGATCATCAAAACAAATCAAAACAAACCAAACAATAGGAGGAACACGGCAACATATTGGCAAGCAAGAGACGGAGAGCGCGGCACCACGGCACCTTCTAGGAGGCCAAGAAAGAAGCCGCACAACACCGCACTGTGTCAGCAACTTTCAAACTGCTAGAAGATAGTGGCTTGCCACTGGCCTGCCTCTTCAATTGCCATTAGCATTCCAATGGAAGCTATTCTTGGACAACTTTGCTCTGCTTGCTGCTAGTTCTGCCCCAGCCTACCATAGAAAACCTTGCTCTTCCCTTGAGGTTCTGAGATGCCAAGAACTTGTCAACTTCAAAGGGCGGGCCGGGCTACATCTACTCAGCTGCCACAGTTTCTCCTTGCTAGACCTAGTGGGAAAGCATTTTGCTGAGATGCAGAAGGCAAGAAACGCAGAATACGGAGACGCGGAGCTGTCCCAAGTGCCGCTGCCAGGCGTCTTTCCGCAGAAGGAGCGCCCCGGAGCGCACCGCAACCGGCACCGTCGTCTCTGCGCAAAGAGCCAAAATATTTTCAAACCCGCCAAAACTAATCCAAAAATATTTTCAAACCCGCCAAAATAGAAAACCAGACAGAAGTGATCAATACATTCGAAAAAACCTGACAAAACATGATAAAGCCCACCAAAGCTAATCCAAACACACCAAAAACTGGGCTAAACAGAATCAAAACCTTCTCAAAATCCGCCAAAATATTTCAAAACCCGTCAAAACTAATCAAAACATTCCGAATACCCGCCAAAAGATTCCAAATACCCGCCAAAAGATTTTAAAACCCGCCAAAAGCAATCCAAACATTCCAAAACCTGCCAACACAATAAATACAACTCAAGAGAATACAAAACATTCTAAAACCCAACCAAAACATTCTGAAAACCCGCCAAAACATCATAAAAACAAATCAAAACCAACCAAAATATTCCGAAAACCCGCCAAAATAATTTAGACCCACAAAACTCATCAAAACATTCTGAAAAAATGCCAAAACATTAGAAAACCAGCCAGAACTGATCAAAACATTCAAAAAACTTGGCAAAACATCATAAAAACAAATCAAAACCAACCAAAACGTTCCAAAAACCTGACAAAATAGTTTACAACCTGCCAAAACTGATCAAAACATTCTGAAAAGATGCCAAAATACTAGAAAACCAGTCAGAAGTGATCGAAACTTTCAATAACTTGCCAAAACATAATCAAAACAAATGAAAGCAAACCAAAACATTCCAAATACCCGCCAAAATATTTTAAAACCCGCCAAAACTAATCCAAACGTTCCACAACCTGCCAACACAATAAAAACAACACAAGAGAAAACAAAACATTCTAAAACACCACCAAAACATTCCGAAAACCCGCCAAAAGATCATCAAAACAAATCAAAACAAACCAAACAATAGGAGGAACACGGCAACATATTGGCAAGCAAGAGACGGAGAGCGGGGCACCACGGCACCTTCTAGGAGGCCAAGAAAGAAGCCGCACAACACCTGCACTGTGTCAGCAACTTTCCAACTGCTAGAAGCTAGTGGCTTGCCACTGGCCTGCCTCTTCAATTGCCATTAGCATTCCAATGGAAGCTATTCTTGGACAACTTTGCTCTGCTTGCTGCTAGTTCTGCCCCAGCCTACCATAGATAACCTTGCTCTTCCCTTGAGGCTCTGAGATGCCAAGAACTTGTCAACTTCAAAGGGCGGGCCGGGCTACATCTACTCAGCTGCCACAGTTTCTCCTTGCTAGACCTAGTGGGAAAGCATTTTGCTGAGATGCAGAAGGCAAGAAACGCAGAATACGGAGACGCGGAGCTGTCCCAAGTGCCGCTGCCAGGCGTCTTTCCGCAGAAGGAGCGCCCCGCAGCGCACCGCAACCGGCACCGTCGTCTCTACGCAAAGAGCCAAAATATTTTCAAACCCGCCAAAACTAATCCAAAAATATTTTCAAACCCGCCAAAATAGAAAACCAGACAGAAGTGATCAATACATTCGAAAAAACCTGACAAAACATAATAAAGCCCACCAAAGCTAATCCAAACACACCAAAAACTGGGCTAAACAGAATCAAAACAAGTCAAAACCTTCTAAAAACCCGCCAAAATATTTCAAAACCCGTCAAAACTAATCAAAACATTCCGAATACCCGCCAAAACATTCCAAATACCCGCCAAAATATTTTAAAACCCGCCAAAAGGAATCCAAACATTCCAAAACCTGCCAACACAATAAAAACAACTCAAGAGAATACAAAACATTCTAAAACCCAACCAAAACATTCCGAAAACCCGCCAAAACATCATAAAAACAAATCAAAACCAACCAAAATATTCCGAAAACCCGCCAAAATAATTTAGACCCACAAAACTCATCAAAACATTCTGAAAAAATGCCAAAACATTAGAAAACCAGCCAGAACTGATCAAAACATTCAAAAAACTTGGCAAAACATCATAAAAACAAATCAAAACCAACCAAAACATTCCAAAAACCCAACAAAATAGTTTACAACCTGCCAAAACTGATCAAAACATTCTGAAAAGATGCCAAAATACTAGAAAACCAGTCTGAAGTGATCGAAACTTTCAATAACTTGCCAAAACATAATCAAAACAAATGAAAGCAAACCAAAACATTCCAAATACCCGCCAAAATATTTTAAAACCTGCCAAAACTAATCCAAACGTTCCACAACCTGCCAAGACAATAAAAACAACACAAGAGAAAACAAAACATTCTAAAACACCACCAAAACATTCCGAAAACCCGCCAAAAGATCATCAAAACGAATCAAAACAAACCAAACAATAGGAGGAACACGGCAACATATTGGCAAGCAAGAGACGGAGAGCGCGGCACCACGGCACCTTCTAGGAGGCCAAGAAAGAAGCCGCACAACACCGCACTGTGTCAGCAACTTTCAAACTGCTAGAAGATAGTGGCTTGCCACTGGCCTGCCTCTTCAATTGCCATTAGCATTCCAATGGAAGCTATTCTTGGACAACTTTGCTCTGCTTGCTGCTAGTTCTGCCCCAGCCTACCATAGAAAACCTTGCTCTTCCCTTGAGGTTCTGAGATGCCAAGAACTTGTCAACTTCAAAGGGCGGGCCGGGCTACATCTACTCAGCTGCCACAGTTTCTCCTTGCTAGACCTAGTGGGAAAGCATTTTGCTGAGATGCAGAAGGCAAGAAACGCAGAATACGGAGACGCGGAGCTGTCCCAAGTGCCGCTGCCAGGCGTCTTTCCGCAGAAGGAGCGCCCCGGAGCGCACCGCAACCGGCACCGTCGTCTCTGCGCAAAGAGCCAAAATATTTTCAAACCCGCCAAAACTAATCCAAAAATATTTTCAAACCCGCCAAAATAGAAAACCAGACAGAAGTGATCAATACATTCGAAAAAACCTGACAAAACATGATAAAGCCCACCAAAGCTAATCCAAACACACCAAAAACTGGGCTAAACAGAATCAAAACCTTCTCAAAATCCGCCAAAATATTTCAAAACCCGTCAAAACTAATCAAAACATTCCGAATACCCGCCAAAAGATTCCAAATACCCGCCAAAAGATTTTAAAACCCGCCAAAAGCAATCCAAACATTCCAAAACCTGCCAACACAATAAATACAACTCAAGAGAATACAAAACATTCTAAAACCCAACCAAAACATTCTGAAAACCCGCCAAAACATCATAAAAACAAATCAAAACCAACCAAAATATTCCGAAAACCCGCCAAAATAATTTAGACCCACAAAACTCATCAAAACATTCTGAAAAAATGCCAAAACATTAGAAAACCAGCCAGAACTGATCAAAACATTCAAAAAACTTGGCAAAACATCATAAAAACAAATCAAAACCAACCAAAACGTTCCAAAAACCTGACAAAATAGTTTACAACCTGCCAAAACTGATCAAAACATTCTGAAAAGATGCCAAAATACTAGAAAACCAGTCAGAAGTGATCGAAACTTTCAATAACTTGCCAAAACATAATCAAAACAAATGAAAGCAAACCAAAACATTCCAAATACCCGCCAAAATATTTTAAAACCCGCCAAAACTAATCCAAACGTTCCACAACCTGCCAACACAATAAAAACAACACAAGAGAAAACAAAACATTCTAAAACACCACCAAAACATTCCGAAAACCCGCCAAAAGATCATCAAAACAAATCAAAACAAACCAAACAATAGGAGGAACACGGCAACATATTGGCAAGCAAGAGACGGAGAGCGGGGCACCACGGCACCTTCTAGGAGGCCAAGAAAGAAGCCGCACAACACCTGCACTGTGTCAGCAACTTTCCAACTGCTAGAAGCTAGTGGCTTGCCACTGGCCTGCCTCTTCAATTGCCATTAGCATTCCAATGGAAGCTATTCTTGGACAACTTTGCTCTGCTTGCTGCTAGTTCTGCCCCAGCCTACCATAGATAACCTTGCTCTTCCCTTGAGGCTCTGAGATGCCAAGAACTTGTCAACTTCAAAGGGCGGGCCGGGCTACATCTACTCAGCTGCCACAGTTTCTCCTTGCTAGACCTAGTGGGAAAGCATTTTGCTGAGATGCAGAAGGCAAGAAACGCAGAATACGGAGACGCGGAGCTGTCCCAAGTGCCGCTGCCAGGCGTCTTTCCGCAGAAGGAGCGCCCCGCAGCGCACCGCAACCGGCACCGTCGTCTCTACGCAAAGAGCCAAAATATTTTCAAACCCGCCAAAACTAATCCAAAAATATTTTCAAACCCGCCAAAATAGAAAACCAGACAGAAGTGATCAATACATTCGAAAAAACCTGACAAAACATAATAAAGCCCACCAAAGCTAATCCAAACACACCAAAAACTGGGCTAAACAGAATCAAAACAAGTCAAAACCTTCTAAAAACCCGCCAAAATATTTCAAAACCCGTCAAAACTAATCAAAACATTCCGAATACCCGCCAAAACATTCCAAATACCCGCCAAAATATTTTAAAACCCGCCAAAAGGAATCCAAACATTCCAAAACCTGCCAACACAATAAAAACAACTCAAGAGAATACAAAACATTCTAAAACCCAACCAAAACATTCCGAAAACCCGCCAAAACATCATAAAAACAAATCAAAACCAACCAAAAAATTCCGAAAACCCGCCAAAATAATTTAGACCCACAAAACTCATCAAAACATTCTGAAAAAATGCCAAAACATTAGAAAACCAGCCAGAACTGATCAAAACATTCAAAAAACTTGGCAAAACATCATAAAAACAAATCAAAACCAACCAAAACATTCCAAAAACCCAACAAAATAGTTTACAACCTGCTAAAACTGATCAAAACATTCTGAAAAGATGCCAAAATACTAGAAAACCAGTCAGAAGTGATCGAAACTTTCAATAACTTGCCAAAACATAATCAAAACAAATGAAAGCAAACCAAAACATTCCAAATACCCGCCAAAATATTTTAAAACCCGCCAAAACTAATCCAAACGTTCCACAACCTGCCAAGACAATAAAAACAACACAAGAGAAAACAAAACATTCTAAAACACCACCAAAACATTCCGAAAACCCGCCAAAAGATCATCAAAACAAATCAAAACAAACCAAACAATAGGAGGAACACGGCAACATATTGGCAAGCAAGAGACGGAGAGCGCGGCACCACGGCACCTTCTAGGAGGCCAAGAAAGAAGCCGCACAACACCGCACTGTGTCAGCAACTTTCAAACTGCTAGAAGCTAGTGGCTTGCCACTGGCCTGCCTCTTCAATTGCCATTAGCATTCCAATGGAAGCTATTCTTGGACAACTTTGCTCTGCTTGCTGCTAGTTCTGCCCCAGCCTACCATAGATAACCTTGCTCTTCCCTTGAGGCTCTGAGATGCCAAGAACTTGTCAACTTCAAAGGGCGGGCCGGGCTACATCTACTCAGCTGCCACAGTTTCTCCTTGCTAGACCTAGTGGGAAAGCATTTTGCTGAGATGCAGAAGGCAAGAAACGCAGAATACGGAGACTCGGAGCTGTCCCAAGTGCCGCTGCCAGGCGTCTTTCCGCAGAAGGAGCGCCCCGCAGCGCACCGCAACCGGCACCGTCGTCTCTGCGCAAAGAGCCAAAATATTTTCAAACCCGCCAAAACTAATCCAAAAATATTTTCAAACCCGCCAAAATAGAAAACCAGACAGAAGTGATCAATACATTCGAAAAAACCTGACAAAACATGATAAAGCCCACCAAAGCTAATCCAAACACACCAAAAACTGGGCTAAACAGAATCAAAACCTTCTCAAAATCCGCCAAAATATTTCAAAACCCGTCAAAACTAATCAAAACATTCCGAATACCCGCCAAAAGATTCCAAATACCCGCCAAAATATTTTAAAACCCGCCAAAAGCAATCCAAACATTCCAAAACCTGCCAACAGAATAAAAACAACTCAAGAGAATACAAAACATTCTAAAACCCAACCAAAACATTCTGAAAACCCGCCAAAACATCATAAAAACAAATCAAAACCAACCAAAATATTCTGAAAACCCGCCAAAATAATTTAGACCCACAAAACTCATCAAAACATTCTGAAAAAATGCCAAAACATTAGAAAACCAGCCCAAACTGATCAAAACATTCTGAAAACCCGCCAAAACATCATAAAAACAAATCAAAACCAACCAAAATATTCTGAAAACCCGCCAAAATAATTTAGACCCACAAAACTCATCAAAACATTCTGAAAAAATGCCAAAACATTAGAAAACCAGCCCAAACTGATCAAAACATTCAAAAAACTTGGCAAAACATCATAAAAACAAATCAAAACCAACCAAAACGTTCCAAAAACCTGACAAAATAGTTTACAACCTGCCAAAACTGATCAAAACATTCTGAAAAGATGCCAAAATACTAGAAAACCAGTCAGAAGTGATCGAAACTTTCAATAACTTGCCAAAACATAATCAAAACAAATGAAAGCAAACCAAAACATTCCAAATACCCGCCAAAATATTTTAAAACCCGCCAAAACTAATCCAAACGTTCCACAACCTGCCAAGACAATAAAAACAACACAAGAGAAAACAAAACATTCTAAAACACCACCAAAACATTCCGAAAACCCGCCAAAAGATCATCAAAACAAATCAAAACAAACCAAACAATAGGAGGAACACGGCAACATATTGGCAAGCAAGAGACGGAGAGCGCGGCACCACGGCACCTTCTAGGAGGCCAAGAAAGAAGCCGCACAACACCGCACTGTGTCAGCAACTTTCAAACTGCTAGAAGATAGTGGCTTGCCACTGGCCTGCCTCTTCAATTGCCATTAGCATTCCAATGGAAGCTATTCTTGGACAACTTTGCTCTGCTTGCTGCTAGTTCTGCCCCAGCCTACCATAGAAAACCTTGCTCTTCCCTTGAGGTTCTGAGATGCCAAGAACTTGTCAACTTCAAAGGGCGGGCCGGGCTACATCTACTCAGCTGCCACAGTTTCTCCTTGCTAGACCTAGTGGGAAAGCATTTTGCTGAGATGCAGAAGGCAAGAAACGCAGAATACGGAGACGCGGAGCTGTCCCAAGTGCCGCTGCCAGGCGTCTTTCCGCAGAAGGAGCGCCCCGGAGCGCACCGCAACTGGCACCGTCGTCTCTGCGCAAAGAGCCAAAATATTTTCAAACCCGCCAAAACTAATCCAAAAATATTTTCAAACCCGCCAAAATAGAAAACCAGACAGAAGTGATCAATACATTCGAAAAAACCTGACAAAACATGATAAAGCCCACCAAAGCTAATCCAAACACACCAAAAACTGGGCTAAACAGAATCAAAACCTTCTCAAAATCCGCCAAAATATTTCAAAACCCGTCAAAACTAATCAAAACATTCCGAATACCCGCCAAAAGATTCCAAATACCCGCCAAAAGATTTTAAAACCCGCCAAAAGCAATCCAAACATTCCAAAACCTGCCAACACAATAAAAACAACTCAAGAGAATACAAAACATTCTAAAACCCAACCAAAACATTCCGAAAACCCGCCAAAACATCATAAAAACAAATCAAAACCAACCAAAATATTCCGAAAACCCGCCAAAATAATTTAGACCCACAAAACTCATCAAAACATTCTTAAAAAATGCCAAAACATTAGAAAACCAGCCAGAACTGATCAAAACATTCAAAAAACTTGGTAAAACATCATAAAAACAAATCAAAACCAACCAAAACATTCCAAAAACCTGACAAAATAGTTTACAACCTGCTAAAACTGATCAAAACATTCTGAAAAGATGCCAAAATACTAGAAAACCAGTCAGAAGTGATCGAAACTTTCAATAACTTGCCAAAACATAATCAAAACAAATGAAAGCAAACCAAAACATTCCAAATACCCGCCAAAATATTTTAAAACCCGCCAAAACTAATCCAAACGTTCCACAACCTGCCAAGACAATAAAAACAACACAAGAGAAAACAAAACATTCTAAAACACCACCAAAACATTCCGAAAACCCGCCAAAAGATCATCAAAACGAATCAAAACAAACCAAACAATAGGAGGAACACGGCAACATATTGGCAAGCAAGAGACGGAGAGCGCGGCACCACGGCACCTTCTAGGAGGCCAAGAAAGAAGCCGCACAACACCTGCACTGTGTCAGCAACTTTCCAACTGCTAGAAGCTAGTGGCTTGCCACTGGCCTGCCTCTTCAATTGCCATTAGCATTCCAATGGAAGCTATTCTTGGACAACTTTGCTCTGCTTGCTTCCAGTTCTGCCCCAGCCTACCATAGATAACCTTGCTCTTCCCTTGAGGCTCTGAGATGCCAAGAACTTGTCAACTTCAAAGGGTGGGCCGGGCTACATCTACTCAGCTGCCACAGTTTCTCCTTGCTAGACCTAGTGGGAAAGCATTTTGCTGAGATGCAGAAGGCAAGAAACGCAGAATACGGAGACGCGGAGCTGTCCCAAGTGCCGCTGCCAGGCGTCTTTCCGCAGAAGGAGCGCCCCGCAGCGCACCGCAACCGGCACCGTCGTCTCTGCGCAAAGAGCCAAAATATTTTCAAACCCGCCAAAACTAATCCAAAAATATTTTCAAACCCGCCAAAATAGAAAACCAGACAGAAGTGATCAATACATTCGAAAAAACCTGACAAAACATGATAAAGCCCACCAAAGCTAATCCAAACACACCAAAAACTGGGCTAAACAGAATCAAAACCTTCTCAAAATCCGCCAAAATATTTCAAAACCCGTCAAAACTAATCAAAACATTCCGAATACCCGCCAAAACATTCCAAATACCCGCCAAAATATTTTAAAACCCGCCAAAAGCAATCCAAACATTCCAAAACCTGCCAACAGAATAAAAACAACTCAAGAGAATACAAAACATTCTAAAACCCAACCAAAACATTCTGAAAACCCGCCAAAACATCATAAAAACAAATCAAAACCAACCAAAATATTCTGAAAACCCGCCAAAATAATTTAGACCCACAAAACTCATCAAAACATTCTGAAAAAATGCCAAAACATTAGAAAACCAGCCCAAACTGATCAAAACATTCAAAAAACTTGGCAAAACATCATAAAAACAAATCAAAACCAACCAAAACGTTCCAAAAACCTGACAAAATAGTTTACAACCTGCCAAAACTGATCAAAACATTCTGAAAAGATGCCAAAATACTAGAAAACCAGTCAGAAGTGATCGAAACTTTCAATAACTTGCCAAAACATAATCAAAACAAATGAAAGCAAACCAAAACATTCCAAATACCCGCCAAAATATTTTAAAACCCGCCAAAACTAATCCAAACGTTCCACAACCTGCCAAGACAATAAAAACAACACAAGAGAAAACAAAACATTCTAAAACACCACCAAAACATTCCGAAAACCCGCCAAAAGATCATCAAAACAAATCAAAACAAACCAAACAATAGGAGGAACACGGCAACATATTGGCAAGCAAGAGACGGAGAGCGCGGCACCACGGCACCTTCTAGGAGGCCAAGAAAGAAGCCGCACAACACCTGCACTGTGTCAGCAACTTTCCAACTGCTAGAAGCTAGTGGCTTGCCACTGGCCTGCCTCTTCAATTGCCATTAGCATTCCAATGGAAGCTATTCTTGGACAACTTTGCTCTGCTTGCTGCTAGTTCTGCCCCAGCCTACCATAGATAACCTTGCTCTTCCCTTGAGACTCTGAGATGCCAAGAACTTGTCAACTTCAAAGGGCAGGCCGGGCTACATCTACTCAGCTGCCACAGTTTCTCCTTGCTAGACCTAGTGGGAAAGCATTTTGCTGAGATGCAGAAGGCAAGAAACGCAGAATACGGAGACGCGGAGCTGTCCCAAGTGCCGCTGCCAGGCGTCTTTCCGCAGAAGGAGCGCCCCGCAGCGCACCGCAACCGGCACCGTCGTCTCTACGCAAAGAGCCAAAATATTTTCAAACCCGCCAAAACTAATCCAAAAATATTTTCAAACCCGCCAAAATAGAAAACCAGACAGAAGTGATCAATACATTCGAAAAAACCTGACAAAACCTGATAAAGCCCACCAAAGCTAATCCAAACACACCAAAAACTGGGCTAAACAGAATCAAAACAAGTCAAAACCTTCTAAAAACCGGCCAAAATATTTCAAAACCCGTCAAAACTAATCAAAACATTCCGAATACCCGCCAAAACATTCCAAATACCCGCCAAAATATTTTAAAACCCGCCAAAATGAATCCAAACATTCCAAAACCTGCCAACACAATAAAAACAACTCAAGAGAATACAAAACATTCTAAAACCCAACCAAAACATTCCGAAAACCCGCCAAAACATCATAAAAAAAAATCAAAACCAACCAAAAAATTCCGAAAACCCGCCAAAATAATTTAGACCCACAAAACTCATCAAAACGTTCTGAAAAAATGCCAAAACATTAGAAAACCAGCCAGAACTGATCAAAACATTCAAAAAACTTGGCAAAACATCATAAAAACAAATCAAAACCAACCAAAACATTCCAAAAACCCAACAAAATAGTTTACAACCTGCCAAAACTGATCAAAACATTCTGAAAAGATGCCAAAATACTAGAAAACCAGTCAGAAGTGATCGAAACTTTCAATAACTTGCCAAAACATAATCAAAACAAATGAAAGCAAACCAAAACATTCCAAATACCCGCCAAAATATTTTAAAACCCGCCAAAACTAATCCAAACGTTCCACAACCTGCCAAGACAATAAAAACAACACAAGAGAAAACAAAACATTCTAAAACACCACCAAAACATTCCAAAAACCCGCCAAAAGATCATCAAAACAAATCAAAACAAACCAAACAATAGGAGGAACACGGCAACATATTGGCAAGCAAGAGACGGAGAGCGCGGCACCACGGCACCTTCTAGGAGGCCAAGAAAGAAGCCGCACAACACCGCACTGTGTCAGCAACTTTCAAACTGCTAGAAGATAGTGGCTTGCCACTGGCCTGCCTCTTCAATTGCCATTAGCATTCCAATGGAAGCTATTCTTGGACAACTTTGCTCTGCTTGCTGCTAGTTCTGCCCCAGCCTACCATAGAAAACCTTGCTCTTCCCTTGAGGTTCTGAGATGCCAAGAACTTGTCAACTTCAAAGGGCGGGCCGGGCTACATCTACTCAGCTGCCACAGTTTCTCCTTGCTAGACCTAGTGGGAAAGCATTTTGCTGAGATGCAGAAGGCAAGAAACGCAGAATACGGAGACGCGGAGCTGTCCCAAGTGCCGCTGCCAGGCGTCTTTCCGCAGAAGGAGCGCCCCGGAGCGCACCGCAACCGGCACCGTCGTCTCTGCGCAAAGAGCCAAAATATTTTCAAACCCGCCAAAACTAATCCAAAAATATTTTCAAACCCGCCAAAATAGAAAACCAGACAGAAGTGATCAATACATTCGAAAAAACCTGACAAAACATGATAAAGCCCACCAAAGCTAATCCAAACACACCAAAAACTGGGCTAAACAGAATCAAAACCTTCTCAAAATCCGCCAAAATATTTCAAAACCCGTCAAAACTAATCAAAACATTCCGAATACCCGCCAAAAGATTCCAAATACCCGCCAAAAGATTTTAAAACCCGCCAAAAGCAATCCAAACATTCCAAAACCTGCCAACACAATAAAAACAACTCAAGAGAATACAAAACATTCTAAAACCCAACCAAAACATTCCGAAAACCCGCCAAAACATCATAAAAACAAATCAAAACCAACCAAAATATTCCGAAAACCCGCCAAAATAATTTAGACCCACAAAACTCATCAAAACATTCTTAAAAAATGCCAAAACATTAGAAAACCAGCCAGAACTGATCAAAACATTCAAAAAACTTGGTAAAACATCATAAAAACAAATCAAAACCAACCAAAACATTCCAAAAACCTGACAAAATAGTTTACAACCTGCTAAAACTGATCAAAACATTCTGAAAAGATGCCAAAATACTAGAAAACCAGTCAGAAGTGATCGAAACTTTCAATAACTTGCCAAAACATAATCAAAACAAATGAAAGCAAACCAAAACATTCCAAATACCCGCCAAAATATTTTAAAACCCGCCAAAACTAATCCAAACGTTCCACAACCTGCCAAGACAATAAAAACAACACAAGAGAAAACAAAACATTCTAAAACACCACCAAAACATTCCGAAAACCCGCCAAAAGATCATCAAAACAAATCAAAACAAACCAAACAATAGGAGGAACACGGCAACATATTGGCAAGCAAGAGACGGAGAGCGCGGCACCACGGCACCTTCTAGGAGGCCAAGAAAGAAGCCGCACAACACCGCACTGTGTCAGCAACTTTCAAACTGCTAGAAGATAGTGGCTTGCCACTGGCCTGCCTCTTCAATTGCCATTAGCATTCCAATGGAAGCTATTCTTGGACAACTTTGCTCTGCTTGCTGCTAGTTCTGCCCCAGCCTACCATAGATAACCTTGCTCTTCCCTTGAGGCTCTGAGATGCCAAGAACTTGTCAACTTCAAAGGGCGGGCCGGGCTACATCTACTCAGCTGCCACAGTTTCTCCTTGCTAGACCTAGTGGGAAAGCATTTTGCTGAGATGCAGAAGGCAAGAAACGCAGAATACGGAGACTCGGAGCTGTCCCAAGTGCCGCTGCCAGGCGTCTTTCCGCAGAAGGAGCGCCCCGCAGCGCACCGCAACCGGCACCGTCGTCTCTGCGCAAAGAGCCAAAATATTTTCAAACCCGCCAAAACTAATCCAAAAATATTTTCAAACCCGCCAAAATAGAAAACCAGACAGAAGTGATCAATACATTCGAAAAAACCTGACAAAACATGATAAAGCCCACCAAAGCTAATCCAAACACACCAAAAACTGGGCTAAACAGAATCAAAACCTTCTCAAAATCCGCCAAAATATTTCAAAACCCGTCAAAACTAATCAAAACATTCCGAATACCCGCCAAAAGATTCCAAATACCCGCCAAAAGATTTTAAAACCCGCCAAAAGCAATCCAAACATTCCAAAACCTGCCAACACAATAAAAACAACTCAAGAGAATACAAAACATTCTAAAACCCAATCAAAACATTCCGAAAACCCGCCAAAACATCATAAAAACAAATCAAAACCAACCAAAATATTCCGAAAACCCGCCAAAATAATTTAGACCCACAAAACTCATCAAAACATTCTGAAAAAATGCCAAAACATTAGAAAACCAGCCCAAACTGATCAAAACATTCAAAAAACTTGGTAAAACATCATAAAAACAAATCAAAACCAACCAAAACATTCCAAAAACCTGACAAAATAGTTTACAACCTGCTAAAACTGATCAAAACATTCTGAAAAGATGCCAAAATACTAGAAAACCAGTCAGAAGTGATCGAAACTTTCAATAACTTGCCAAAACATAATCAAAACAAATGAAAGCAAACCAAAACATTCCAAATACCCGCCAAAATATTTTAAAACCCGCCAAAACTAATCCAAACGTTCCACAACCTGCCAAGACAATAAAAACAACACAAGAGAAAACAAAACATTCTAAAACACCACCAAAACATTCCGAAAACCCGCCAAAAGATCATCAAAACAAATCAAAACAAACCAAACAATAGGAGGAACACGGCAACATATTGGCAAGCAAGAGACGGAGAGCGCGGCACCACGGCACCTTCTAGGAGGCCAAGAAAGAAGCCGCACAACACCGCACTGTGTCAGCAACTTTCAAACTGCTAGAAGCTAGTGGCTTGCCACTGGCCTGCCTCTTCAATTGCCATTAGCATTCCAATGGAAGCTATTCTTGGACAACTTTGCTCTGCTTGCTGCTAGTTCTGCCCCAGCCTACCATAGATAACCTTGCTCTTCCCTTGAGGCTCTGAGATGCCAAGAACTTGTCAACTTCAAAGGGCGGGCCGGGCTACATCTACTCAGCTGCCACAGTTTCTCCTTGCTAGACCTAGTGGGAAAGCATTTTGCTGAGATGCAGAAGGCAAGAAACGCAGAATGCGGAGACTCGGAGCTGTCCCAAGTGCCGCTGCCAGGCGTCTTTCCGCAGAAGGAGCGCCCCGCAGCGCACCGCAACCGGCACCGTCGTCTCTGCGCAAAGAGCCAAAATATTTTCAAACCCGCCAAAACTAATCCAAAAATATTTTCAAACCCGCCAAAATAGAAAACCAGACAGAAGTGATCAATACATTCGAAAAAACCTGACAAAACATGATAAAGCCCACCAAAGCTAATCCAAACACACCAAAAACTGGGCTAAACAGAATCAAAACCTTCTCAAAATCCGCCAAAATATTTCAAAACCCGTCAAAACTAATCAAAACATTCCGAATACCCGCCAAAAGATTCCAAATACCCGCCAAAATATTTTAAAACCCGCCAAAAGCAATCCAAACATTCCAAAACCTGCCAACAGAATAAAAACAACTCAAGAGAATACAAAACATTCTAAAACCCAACCAAAACATTCTGAAAACCCGCCAAAACATCATAAAAACAAATCAAAACCAACCAAAATATTCTGAAAACCCGCCAAAATAATTTAGACCCACAAAACTCATCAAAACATTCTGAAAAAATGCCAAAACATTAGAAAACCAGCCCAAACTGATCAAAACATTCTGAAAACCCGCCAAAACATCATAAAAACAAATCAAAACCAACCAAAATATTCTGAAAACCCGCCAAAATAATTTAGACCCACAAAACTCATCAAAACATTCTGAAAAAATGCCAAAACATTAGAAAACCAGCCCAAACTGATCAAAACATTCAAAAAACTTGGCAAAACATCATAAAAACAAATCAAAACCAACCAAAACGTTCCAAAAACCTGACAAAATAGTTTACAACCTGCCAAAACTGATCAAAACATTCTGAAAAGATGCCAAAATACTAGAAAACCAGTCAGAAGTGATCGAAACTTTCAATAACTTGCCAAAACATAATCAAAACAAATGAAAGCAAACCAAAACATTCCAAATACCCGCCAAAATATTTTAAAACCCGCCAAAACTAATCCAAACGTTCCACAACCTGCCAACACAATAAAAACAACACAAGAGAAAACAAAACATTCTAAAACACCACCAAAACATTCCGAAAACCCGCCAAAAGATCATCAAAACAAATCAAAACAAACCAAACAATAGGAGGAACACGGCAACATATTGGCAAGCAAGAGACGGAGAGCGCGGCACCACGGCACCTTCTAGGAGGCCAAGAAAGAAGCCGCACAACACCTGCACTGTGTCAGCAACTTTCCAACTGCTAGAAGCTAGTGGCTTGCCACTGGCCTGCCTCTTCAATTGCCATTAGCATTCCAATGGAAGCTATTCTTGGACAACTTTGCTCTGCTTGCTGCTAGTTCTGCCCCAGCCTACCATAGATAACCTTGCTCTTCCCTTGAGACTCTGAGATGCCAAGAACTTGTCAACTTCAAAGGGCGGGCCGGGCTACATCTACTCAGCTGCCACAGTTTCTCCTTGCTAGACCTAGTGGGAAAGCATTTTGCTGAGATGCAGAAGGCAAGAAACGCAGAATACGGAGACGCGGAGCTGTCCCAAGTGCCGCTGCCAGGCGTCTTTCCGCAGAAGGAGCGCCCCGGAGCGCACCGCAACTGGCACCGTCGTCTCTGCGCAAAGAGCCAAAATATTTTCAAACCCGCCAAAACTAATCCAAAAATATTTTCAAACCCGCCAAAATAGAAAACCAGACAGAAGTGATCAATACATTCGAAAAAACCTGACAAAACATGATAAAGCCCACCAAAGCTAATCCAAACACACCAAAAACTGGGCTAAACAGAATCAAAACCTTCTCAAAATCCGCCAAAATATTTCAAAACCCGTCAAAACTAATCAAAACATTCCGAATACCCGCCAAAACATTCCAAATACCCGCCAAAAGATTTTAAAACCCGCCAAAAGCAATCCAAACATTCCAAAACCTGCCAACACAATAAAAACAACTCAAGAGAATACAAAACATTCTAAAACCCAACCAAAACATTCCGAAAACCCGCCAAAATAATTTAGACCCACAAAACTCATCAAAACATTCTTAAAAAATGCCAAAACATTAGAAAACCAGCCAGAACTGATCAAAACATTCAAAAAACTTGGTAAAACATCATAAAAACAAATCAAAACCAACCAAAACATTCCAAAAACCTGACAAAATAGTTTACAACCTGCTAAAACTGATCAAAACATTCTGAAAAGATGCCAAAATACTAGAAAACCAGTCAGAAGTGATCGAAACTTTCAATAACTTGCCAAAACATAATCAAAACAAATGAAAGCAAACCAAAACATTCCAAATACCCGCCAAAATATTTTAAAACCCGCCAAAACTAATCCAAACGTTCCACAACCTGCCAAGACAATAAAAACAACACAAGAGAAAACAAAACATTCTAAAACACGACCAAAACATTCCGAAAACCCGCCAAAAGATCATCAAAACAAATCAAAACAAACCAAACAATAGGAGGAACACGGCAACATATTGGCAAGCAAGAGACGGAGAGCGCGGCACCACGGCACCTTCTAGGAGGCCAAGAAAGAAGCCGCACAACACCGCACTGTGTCAGCAACTTTCAAACTGCTAGAAGCTAGTGGCTTGCCACTGGCCTGCCTCTTCAATTGCCATTAGCATTCCAATGGAAGCTATTCTTGGACAACTTTGCTCTGCTTGCTGCTAGTTCTGCCCCAGCCTACCATAGATAACCTTGCTCTTCCCTTGAGGCTCTGAGATGCCAAGAACTTGTCAACTTCAAAGGGCGGGCCGGGCTACATCTACTCAGCTGCCACAGTTTCTCCTTGCTAGACCTAGTGGGAAAGCATTTTGCTGAGATGCAGAAGGCAAGAAACGCAGAATACGGAGACTCGGAGCTGTCCCAAGTGCCGCTGCCAGGCGTCTTTCCGCAGAAGGAGCGCCCCGCAGCGCACCGCAACCGGCACCGTCGTCTCTGCGCAAAGAGCCAAAATATTTTCAAACCCGCCAAAACTAATCCAAAAATATTTTCAAACCCGCCAAAATAGAAAACCAGACAGAAGTGATCAATACATTCGAAAAAACCTGACAAAACATGATAAAGCCCACCAAAGCTAATCCAAACACACCAAAAACTGGGCTAAACAGAATCAAAACCTTCTCAAAATCCGCCAAAATATTTCAAAACCCGTCAAAACTAATCAAAACATTCCGAATACCCGCCAAAACATTCCAAATACCCGCCAAAATATTTTAAAACCCGCCAAAAGCAATCCAAACATTCCAAAACCTGCCAACACAATAAAAACAACTCAAGAGAATACAAAACATTCTAAAACCCAACCAAAACATTCCGAAAACCCGCCAAAACATCATAAAAACAAATCAAAACCAACCAAAAAATTCCGAAAACCCGCCAAAATAATTTAGACCCACAAAACTCATCAAAACATTCTGAAAAAATGCCAAAACATTAGAAAACCGGCCAGAACTGCTCAAAACATTCAAAAAACTTGGCAAAACATCATAAAAACAAATCAAAACCAACCAAAACATTCCAAAAACCCAACAAAATAGTTTACAACCTGCCAAAACTGATCAAAACATTCTGAAAAGATGCCAAAATACTAGAAAACCAGTCTGAAGTGATCGAAACTTTCAATAACTTGCCAAAACATAATCAAAACAAATGAAAGCAAACCAAAACATTCCAAATACCCGCCAAAATATTTTAAAACCCGCCAAAACTAATCCAAACGTTCCACAACCTGCCAACACAATAAAAACAACACAAGAGAAAACAAAACATTCTAAAACACCACCAAAACATTCCGAAAACCCGCCAAAAGATCATCAAAACAAATCAAAACAAACCAAACAATAGGAGGAACACGGCAACATATTGGCAAGCAAGAGACGGAGAGCGCGGCACCACAGCACCTTCTAGGAGGCCAAGAAAGAAGCCGCACAACACCTGCACTGTGTCAGCAACTTTCCAACTGCTAGAAGATAGTGGCTTGCCACTGGCCTGCCTCTTCAATTGCCATTAGCATTCCAATGGAAGCTATTCTTGGACAACTTTGCTCTGCTTGCTTCCAGTTCTGCCCCAGCCTACCATAGATAACCTTGCTCTTCCCCTGAGGTTCTGAGATGCCAAGAACTTGTCAACTTCAAAGGGTGGGCCGGGCTACATCTACTCAGCTGCCACAGTTTCTCCTTGCTAGACCTAGTGGGAAAGCATTTTGCTGAGATGCAGAAGGCAAGAAACGCAGAATACGGAGACGCGGAGCTGTCCCAAGTGCCGCTGCCAGGCGTCTTTCCGCAGAAGGAGCGCCCCGGAGCGCACCGCAACCGGCACCGTCGTCTCTGCGCAAAGAGCCAAAATATTTTCAAACCCGCCAAAACTAATCCAAAAATATTTTCAAACCCGCCAAAATAGAAAACCAGACAGAAGTGATCAATACATTCGAAAAAACCTGACAAAACATGATAAAGCCCACCAAAGCTAATCCAAACACACCAAAAACTGGGCTAAACAGAATCAAAACAAGTCAAAACCTTCTAAAAACCGGCCAAAATATTTCAAAACCCGTCAAAACTAATCAAAACATTCCGAATACCCGCCAAAACATTCCAAATACCCGCCAAAATATTTTAAAACCCGCCAAAAGCAATCCAAACATTCCAAAACCTGCCAACACAATAAAAACAAATCAAGAGAATACAAAACATTCTAAAACCCAACCAAAACATTCCGAAAACCCGCCAAAACATCATAAAAACAAATCAAAACCAACCAAAATATTCCGAAACCCGCCAAAATAATTTAGACCCACAAAACTCATCAAAACATTCTGAAAAAATGCCAAAACATTAGAAAACCAGCCAGAACTGATCAAAACATTCAAAAAACTTGGCAAAACATCATAAAAACAAATCAAAACCAACCAAAACGTTCCAAAAACCCAACAAAATAGTTTACAACCTGCCAAAACTGATCAAAACATTCTTAAAAGATGCCAAAATACTAGAAAACCAGTCAGAAGTGATCGAAACTTTCAATAACTTGCCAAAACATAATCAAAACAAATGAAAGCAAACCAAAACATTCCAAATACCCGCCAAAATATTTTAAAACCCGCCAAAACTAATCCAAACGTTCCACAACCTGCCAACACAATAAAAACAACACAAGAGAAAACAAAACATTCTAAAACACCACCAAAACATTCCGAAAACCCGCCAAAAGATCATCAAAACAAATCAAAACAAACCAAACAATAGGAGGAACACGGCAACATATTGGCAAGCAAGAGACGGAGAGCGCGGCACCACGGCACCTTCTAGGAGGCCAAGAAAGAAGCCGCACAACACCTGCACTGTGTCAGCAACTTTCCAACTGCTAGAAGCTAGTGGCTTGCCACTGGCCTGCCTCTTCAATTGCCATTAGCATTCCAATGGAAGCTATTCTTGGACAACTTTGCTCTGCTTGCTGCTAGTTCTGCCCCAGCCTACCATAGATAACCTTGCTCTTCCCTTGAGACTCTGAGATGCCAAGAACTTGTCAACTTCAAAGGGCGGGCCGGGCTACATCTACTCAGCTGCCACAGTTTCTCCTTGCTAGACCTAGTGGGAAAGCATTTTGCTGAGATGCAGAAGGCAAGAAACGCAGAATACGGAGACGCGGAGCTGTCCCAAGTGCCGCTGCCAGGCGTCTTTCCGCAGAAGGAGCGCCCCGCAGCGCACCGCAACCGGCACCGTCGTCTCTACGCAAAGAGCCAAAATATTTTCAAACCCGCCAAAACTAATCCAAAAATATTTTCAAACCCGCCAAAATAGAAAACCAGACAGAAGTGATCAATACATTCGAAAAAACCTGACAAAACATGATAAAGCCCACCAAAGCTAATCCAAACACACCAAAAACTGGGCTAAACAGAATCAAAACAAGTCAAAACCTTCTAAAAACCGGCCAAAATATTTCAAAACCCGTCAAAACTAATCAAAACATTCCGAATACCCGCCAAAACATTCCAAATACCCGCCAAAATATTTTAAAACCCGCCAAAAGGAATCCAAACATTCCAAAACCTGCCAACACAATAAAAACAACTCAAGAGAATACAAAACATTCTAAAACCCAACCAAAACATTCCGAAAACCCGCCAAAACATCATAAAAACAAATCAAAACCAACCAAAAAATTCCGAAAACCCGCCAAAATAATTTAGACCCACAAAACTCATCAAAACGTTCTGAAAAAATGCCAAAACATTAGAAAACCAGCCAGAACTGATCAAAACATTCAAAAAACTTGGCAAAACATCATAAAAACAAATCAAAACCAACCAAAACATTCCAAAAACCCAACAAAATAGTTTACAACCTGCCAAAACTGATCAAAACATTCTGAAAAGATGCCAAAATACTAGAAAACCAGTCAGAAGTGATCCAAACTTTCAATAACTTGCCAAAACATAATCAAAACAAATGAAAGCAAACCAAAACATTCCAAATACCCGCCAAAATATTTTAAAACCTGCCAAAACTAATCCAAACGTTCCACAACCTGCCAAGACAATAAAAACAACACAAGAGAAAACAAAACATTCTAAAACACCACCAAAACATTCCGAAAACCCGCCAAAAGATCATCAAAACGAATCAAAACAAACCAAACAATAGGAGGAACACGGCAACATATTGGCAAGCAAGAGACGGAGAGCGCGGCACCACGGCACCTTCTAGGAGGCCAAGAAAGAAGCCGCACAACACCGCACTGTGTCAGCAACTTTCAAACTGCTAGAAGATAGTGGCTTGCCACTGGCCTGCCTCTTCAATTGCCATTAGCATTCCAATGGAAGCTATTCTTGGACAACTTTGCTCTGCTTGCTGCTAGTTCTGCCCCAGCCTACCATAGAAAACCTTGCTCTTCCCTTGAGGTTCTGAGATGCCAAGAACTTGTCAACTTCAAAGGGCGGGCCGGGCTACATCTACTCAGCTGCCACAGTTTCTCCTTGCTAGACCTAGTGGGAAAGCATTTTGCTGAGATGCAGAAGGCAAGAAACGCAGAATACGGAGACGCGGAGCTGTCCCAAGTGCCGCTGCCAGGCGTCTTTCCGCAGAAGGAGCGCCCCGGAGCGCACCGCAACCGGCACCGTCGTCTCTGCGCAAAGAGCCAAAATATTTTCAAACCCGCCAAAACTAATCCAAAAATATTTTCAAACCCGCCAAAATAGAAAACCAGACAGAAGTGATCAATACATTCGAAAAAACCTGACAAAACATGATAAAGCCCACCAAAGCTAATCCAAACACACCAAAAACTGGGCTAAACAGAATCAAAACCTTCTCAAAATCCGCCAAAATATTTCAAAACCCGTCAAAACTAATCAAAACATTCCGAATACCCGCCAAAAGATTCCAAATACCCGCCAAAAGATTTTAAAACCCGCCAAAAGCAATCCAAACATTCCAAAACCTGCCAACACAATAAATACAACTCAAGAGAATACAAAACATTCTAAAACCCAACCAAAACATTCTGAAAACCCGCCAAAACATCATAAAAACAAATCAAAACCAACCAAAATATTCTGAAAACCCGCCAAAATAATTTAGACCCACAAAACTCATCAAAACATTCTGAAAAAATGCCAAAACATTAGAAAACCAGCCCAAACTGATCAAAACATTCTGAAAACCCGCCAAAACATCATAAAAACAAATCAAAACCAACCAAAATATTCTGAAAACCCGCCAAAATAATTTAGACCCACAAAACTCATCAAAACATTCTGAAAAAATGCCAAAACATTAGAAAACCAGCCCAAACTGATCAAAACATTCAAAAAACTTGGCAAAACATCATAAAAACAAATCAAAACCAACCAAAACGTTCCAAAAACCTGACAAAATAGTTTACAACCTGCCAAAACTGATCAAAACATTCTGAAAAGATGCCAAAATACTAGAAAACCAGTCAGAAGTGATCGAAACTTTCAATAACTTGCCAAAACATAATCAAAACAAATGAAAGCAAACCAAAACATTCCAAATACCCGCCAAAATATTTTAAAACCCGCCAAAACTAATCCAAACGTTCCACAACCTGCCAACACAATAAAAACAACACAAGAGAAAACAAAACATTCTAAAACACCACCAAAACATTCCGAAAACCCGCCAAAAGATCATCAAAACAAATCAAAACAAACCAAACAATAGGAGGAACACGGCAACATATTGGCAAGCAAGAGACGGAGAGCGCGGCACCACGGCACCTTCTAGGAGGCCAAGAAAGAAGCCGCACAACACCTGCACTGTGTCAGCAACTTTCCAACTGCTAGAAGCTAGTGGCTTGCCACTGGCCTGCCTCTTCAATTGCCATTAGCATTCCAATGGAAGCTATTCTTGGACAACTTTGCTCTGCTTGCTGCTAGTTCTGCCCCAGCCTACCATAGATAACCTTGCTCTTCCCTTGAGACTCTGAGATGCCAAGAACTTGTCAACTTCAAAGGGCGGGCCGGGCTACATCTACTCAGCTGCCACAGTTTCTCCTTGCTAGACCTAGTGGGAAAGCATTTTGCTGAGATGCAGAAGGCAAGAAACGCAGAATACGGAGACGCGGAGCTGTCCCAAGTGCCGCTGCCAGGCGTCTTTCCGCAGAAGGAGCGCCCCGGAGCGCACCGCAACTGGCACCGTCGTCTCTGCGCAAAGAGCCAAAATATTTTCAAACCCGCCAAAACTAATCCAAAAATATTTTCAAACCCGCCAAAATAGAAAACCAGACAGAAGTGATCAATACATTCGAAAAAACCTGACAAAACATGATAAAGCCCACCAAAGCTAATCCAAACACACCAAAAACTGGGCTAAACAGAATCAAAACCTTCTCAAAATCCGCCAAAATATTTCAAAACCCGTCAAAACTAATCAAAACATTCCGAATACCCGCCAAAACATTCCAAATACCCGCCAAAAGATTTTAAAACCCGCCAAAAGCAATCCAAACATTCCAAAACCTGCCAACACAATAAAAACAACTCAAGAGAATACAAAACATTCTAAAACCCAACCAAAACATTCCGAAAACCCGCCAAAATAATTTAGACCCACAAAACTCATCAAAACATTCTTAAAAAATGCCAAAACATTAGAAAACCAGCCAGAACTGATCAAAACATTCAAAAAACTTGGTAAAACATCATAAAAACAAATCAAAACCAACCAAAACATTCCAAAAACCTGACAAAATAGTTTACAACCTGCTAAAACTGATCAAAACATTCTGAAAAGATGCCAAAATACTAGAAAACCAGTCAGAAGTGATCGAAACTTTCAATAACTTGCCAAAACATAATCAAAACAAATGAAAGCAAACCAAAACATTCCAAATACCCGCCAAAATATTTTAAAACCCGCCAAAACTAATCCAAACGTTCCACAACCTGCCAAGACAATAAAAACAACACAAGAGAAAACAAAACATTCTAAAACACGACCAAAACATTCCGAAAACCCGCCAAAAGATCATCAAAACAAATCAAAACAAACCAAACAATAGGAGGAACACGGCAACATATTGGCAAGCAAGAGACGGAGAGCGCGGCACCACGGCACCTTCTAGGAGGCCAAGAAAGAAGCCGCACAACACCGCACTGTGTCAGCAACTTTCAAACTGCTAGAAGCTAGTGGCTTGCCACTGGCCTGCCTCTTCAATTGCCATTAGCATTCCAATGGAAGCTATTCTTGGACAACTTTGCTCTGCTTGCTGCTAGTTCTGCCCCAGCCTACCATAGATAACCTTGCTCTTCCCTTGAGGCTCTGAGATGCCAAGAACTTGTCAACTTCAAAGGGCGGGCCGGGCTACATCTACTCAGCTGCCACAGTTTCTCCTTGCTAGACCTAGTGGGAAAGCATTTTGCTGAGATGCAGAAGGCAAGAAACGCAGAATACGGAGACTCGGAGCTGTCCCAAGTGCCGCTGCCAGGCGTCTTTCCGCAGAAGGAGCGCCCCGCAGCGCACCGCAACCGGCACCGTCGTCTCTGCGCAAAGAGCCAAAATATTTTCAAACCCGCCAAAACTAATCCAAAAATATTTTCAAACCCGCCAAAATAGAAAACCAGACAGAAGTGATCAATACATTCGAAAAAACCTGACAAAACATGATAAAGCCCACCAAAGCTAATCCAAACACACCAAAAACTGGGCTAAACAGAATCAAAACCTTCTCAAAATCCGCCAAAATATTTCAAAACCCGTCAAAACTAATCAAAACATTCCGAATACCCGCCAAAACATTCCAAATACCCGCCAAAATATTTTAAAACCCGCCAAAAGCAATCCAAACATTCCAAAACCTGCCAACACAATAAAAACAACTCAAGAGAATACAAAACATTCTAAAACCCAACCAAAACATTCCGAAAACCCGCCAAAACATCATAAAAACAAATCAAAACCAACCAAAAAATTCCGAAAACCCGCCAAAATAATTTAGACCCACAAAACTCATCAAAACATTCTGAAAAAATGCCAAAACATTAGAAAACCGGCCAGAACTGCTCAAAACATTCAAAAAACTTGGCAAAACATCATAAAAACAAATCAAAACCAACCAAAACATTCCAAAAACCCAACAAAATAGTTTACAACCTGCCAAAACTGATCAAAACATTCTGAAAAGATGCCAAAATACTAGAAAACCAGTCTGAAGTGATCGAAACTTTCAATAACTTGCCAAAACATAATCAAAACAAATGAAAGCAAACCAAAACATTCCAAATACCCGCCAAAATATTTTAAAACCCGCCAAAACTAATCCAAACGTTCCACAACCTGCCAACACAATAAAAACAACACAAGAGAAAACAAAACATTCTAAAACACCACCAAAACATTCCGAAAACCCGCCAAAAGATCATCAAAACAAATCAAAACAAACCAAACAATAGGAGGAACACGGCAACATATTGGCAAGCAAGAGACGGAGAGCGCGGCACCACAGCACCTTCTAGGAGGCCAAGAAAGAAGCCGCACAACACCTGCACTGTGTCAGCAACTTTCCAACTGCTAGAAGATAGTGGCTTGCCACTGGCCTGCCTCTTCAATTGCCATTAGCATTCCAATGGAAGCTATTCTTGGACAACTTTGCTCTGCTTGCTTCCAGTTCTGCCCCAGCCTACCATAGATAACCTTGCTCTTCCCCTGAGGTTCTGAGATGCCAAGAACTTGTCAACTTCAAAGGGTGGGCCGGGCTACATCTACTCAGCTGCCACAGTTTCTCCTTGCTAGACCTAGTGGGAAAGCATTTTGCTGAGATGCAGAAGGCAAGAAACGCAGAATACGGAGACGCGGAGCTGTCCCAAGTGCCGCTGCCAGGCGTCTTTCCGCAGAAGGAGCGCCCCGGAGCGCACCGCAACCGGCACCGTCGTCTCTGCGCAAAGAGCCAAAATATTTTCAAACCCGCCAAAACTAATCCAAAAATATTTTCAAACCCGCCAAAATAGAAAACCAGACAGAAGTGATCAATACATTCGAAAAAACCTGACAAAACATGATAAAGCCCACCAAAGCTAATCCAAACACACCAAAAACTGGGCTAAACAGAATCAAAACAAGTCAAAACCTTCTAAAAACCGGCCAAAATATTTCAAAACCCGTCAAAACTAATCAAAACATTCCGAATACCCGCCAAAACATTCCAAATACCCGCCAAAATATTTTAAAACCCGCCAAAAGCAATCCAAACATTCCAAAACCTGCCAACACAATAAAAACAAATCAAGAGAATACAAAACATTCTAAAACCCAACCAAAACATTCCGAAAACCCGCCAAAACATCATAAAAACAAATCAAAACCAACCAAAATATTCCGAAACCCGCCAAAATAATTTAGACCCACAAAACTCATCAAAACATTCTGAAAAAATGCCAAAACATTAGAAAACCAGCCAGAACTGATCAAAACATTCAAAAAACTTGGCAAAACATCATAAAAACAAATCAAAACCAACCAAAACGTTCCAAAAACCCAACAAAATAGTTTACAACCTGCCAAAACTGATCAAAACATTCTTAAAAGATGCCAAAATACTAGAAAACCAGTCAGAAGTGATCGAAACTTTCAATAACTTGCCAAAACATAATCAAAACAAATGAAAGCAAACCAAAACATTCCAAATACCCGCCAAAATATTTTAAAACCCGCCAAAACTAATCCAAACGTTCCACAACCTGCCAACACAATAAAAACAACACAAGAGAAAACAAAACATTCTAAAACACCACCAAAACATTCCGAAAACCCGCCAAAAGATCATCAAAACAAATCAAAACAAACCAAACAATAGGAGGAACACGGCAACATATTGGCAAGCAAGAGACGGAGAGCGCGGCACCACGGCACCTTCTAGGAGGCCAAGAAAGAAGCCGCACAACACCTGCACTGTGTCAGCAACTTTCCAACTGCTAGAAGCTAGTGGCTTGCCACTGGCCTGCCTCTTCAATTGCCATTAGCATTCCAATGGAAGCTATTCTTGGACAACTTTGCTCTGCTTGCTGCTAGTTCTGCCCCAGCCTACCATAGATAACCTTGCTCTTCCCTTGAGACTCTGAGATGCCAAGAACTTGTCAACTTCAAAGGGCGGGCCGGGCTACATCTACTCAGCTGCCACAGTTTCTCCTTGCTAGACCTAGTGGGAAAGCATTTTGCTGAGATGCAGAAGGCAAGAAACGCAGAATACGGAGACGCGGAGCTGTCCCAAGTGCCGCTGCCAGGCGTCTTTCCGCAGAAGGAGCGCCCCGCAGCGCACCGCAACCGGCACCGTCGTCTCTACGCAAAGAGCCAAAATATTTTCAAACCCGCCAAAACTAATCCAAAAATATTTTCAAACCCGCCAAAATAGAAAACCAGACAGAAGTGATCAATACATTCGAAAAAACCTGACAAAACATGATAAAGCCCACCAAAGCTAATCCAAACACACCAAAAACTGGGCTAAACAGAATCAAAACAAGTCAAAACCTTCTAAAAACCGGCCAAAATATTTCAAAACCCGTCAAAACTAATCAAAACATTCCGAATACCCGCCAAAACATTCCAAATACCCGCCAAAATATTTTAAAACCCGCCAAAAGGAATCCAAACATTCCAAAACCTGCCAACACAATAAAAACAACTCAAGAGAATACAAAACATTCTAAAACCCAACCAAAACATTCCGAAAACCCGCCAAAACATCATAAAAACAAATCAAAACCAACCAAAAAATTCCGAAAACCCGCCAAAATAATTTAGACCCACAAAACTCATCAAAACGTTCTGAAAAAATGCCAAAACATTAGAAAACCAGCCAGAACTGATCAAAACATTCAAAAAACTTGGCAAAACATCATAAAAACAAATCAAAACCAACCAAAACATTCCAAAAACCCAACAAAATAGTTTACAACCTGCCAAAACTGATCAAAACATTCTGAAAAGATGCCAAAATACTAGAAAACCAGTCAGAAGTGATCCAAACTTTCAATAACTTGCCAAAACATAATCAAAACAAATGAAAGCAAACCAAAACATTCCAAATACCCGCCAAAATATTTTAAAACCTGCCAAAACTAATCCAAACGTTCCACAACCTGCCAAGACAATAAAAACAACACAAGAGAAAACAAAACATTCTAAAACACCACCAAAACATTCCGAAAACCCGCCAAAAGATCATCAAAACGAATCAAAACAAACCAAACAATAGGAGGAACACGGCAACATATTGGCAAGCAAGAGACGGAGAGCGCGGCACCACGGCACCTTCTAGGAGGCCAAGAAAGAAGCCGCACAACACCGCACTGTGTCAGCAACTTTCAAACTGCTAGAAGATAGTGGCTTGCCACTGGCCTGCCTCTTCAATTGCCATTAGCATTCCAATGGAAGCTATTCTTGGACAACTTTGCTCTGCTTGCTGCTAGTTCTGCCCCAGCCTACCATAGAAAACCTTGCTCTTCCCTTGAGGTTCTGAGATGCCAAGAACTTGTCAACTTCAAAGGGCGGGCCGGGCTACATCTACTCAGCTGCCACAGTTTCTCCTTGCTAGACCTAGTGGGAAAGCATTTTGCTGAGATGCAGAAGGCAAGAAACGCAGAATACGGAGACGCGGAGCTGTCCCAAGTGCCGCTGCCAGGCGTCTTTCCGCAGAAGGAGCGCCCCGGAGCGCACCGCAACCGGCACCGTCGTCTCTGCGCAAAGAGCCAAAATATTTTCAAACCCGCCAAAACTAATCCAAAAATATTTTCAAACCCGCCAAAATAGAAAACCAGACAGAAGTGATCAATACATTCGAAAAAACCTGACAAAACATGATAAAGCCCACCAAAGCTAATCCAAACACACCAAAAACTGGGCTAAACAGAATCAAAACCTTCTCAAAATCCGCCAAAATATTTCAAAACCCGTCAAAACTAATCAAAACATTCCGAATACCCGCCAAAAGATTCCAAATACCCGCCAAAAGATTTTAAAACCCGCCAAAAGCAATCCAAACATTCCAAAACCTGCCAACACAATAAATACAACTCAAGAGAATACAAAACATTCTAAAACCCAACCAAAACATTCTGAAAACCCGCCAAAACATCATAAAAACAAATCAAAACCAACCAAAATATTCCGAAAACCCGCCAAAATAATTTAGACCCACAAAACTCATCAAAACATTCTGAAAAAATGCCAAAACATTAGAAAACCAGCCAGAACTGATCAAAACATTCAAAAAACTTGGCAAAACATCATAAAAACAAATCAAAACCAACCAAAACGTTCCAAAAACCTGACAAAATAGTTTACAACCTGCCAAAACTGATCAAAACATTCTGAAAAGATGCCAAAATACTAGAAAACCAGTCAGAAGTGATCGAAACTTTCAATAACTTGCCAAAACATAATCAAAACAAATGAAAGCAAACCAAAACATTCCAAATACCCGCCAAAATATTTTAAAACCCGCCAAAACTAATCCAAACGTTCCACAACCTGCCAACACAATAAAAACAACACAAGAGAAAACAAAACATTCTAAAACACCACCAAAACATTCCGAAAACCCGCCAAAAGATCATCAAAACAAATCAAAACAAACCAAACAATAGGAGGAACACGGCAACATATTGGCAAGCAAGATACGGAGAGCGGGGCACCACGGCACCTTCTAGGAGGCCAAGAAAGAAGCCGCACAACACCTGCACTGTGTCAGCAACTTTCCAACTGCTAGAAGCTAGTGGCTTGCCACTGGCCTGCCTCTTCAATTGCCATTAGCATTCCAATGGAAGCTATTCTTGGACAACTTTGCTCTGCTTGCTGCTAGTTCTGCCCCAGCCTACCATAGATAACCTTGCTCTTCCCTTGAGGCTCTGAGATGCCAAGAACTTGTCAACTTCAAAGGGCGGGCCGGGCTACATCTACTCAGCTGCCACAGTTTCTCCTTGCTAGACCTAGTGGGAAAGCATTTTGCTGAGATGCAGAAGGCAAGAAACGCAGAATACGGAGACGCGGAGCTGTCCCAAGTGCCGCTGCCAGGCGTCTTTCCGCAGAAGGAGCGCCCCGCAGCGCACCGCAACCGGCACCGTCGTCTCTACGCAAAGAGCCAAAATATTTTCAAACCCGCCAAAACTAATCCAAAAATATTTTCAAACCCGCCAAAATAGAAAACCAGACAGAAGTGATCAATACATTCGAAAAAACCTGACAAAACATAATAAAGCCCACCAAAGCTAATCCAAACACACCAAAAACTGGGCTAAACAGAATCAAAACAAGTCAAAACCTTCTAAAAACCCGCCAAAATATTTCAAAACCCGTCAAAACTAATCAAAACATTCCGAATACCCGCCAAAACATTCCAAATACCCGCCAAAATATTTTAAAACCCGCCAAAAGGAATCCAAACATTCCAAAACCTGCCAACACAATAAAAACAACTCAAGAGAATACAAAACATTCTAAAACCCAACCAAAACATTCCGAAAACCCGCCAAAACATCATAAAAACAAATCAAAACCAACCAAAAAATTCCGAAAACCCGCCAAAATAATTTAGACCCACAAAACTCATCAAAACATTCTGAAAAAATGCCAAAACATTAGAAAACCAGCCAGAACTGATCAAAACATTCAAAAAACTTGGCAAAACATCATAAAAACAAATCAAAACCAACCAAAACATTCCAAAAACCCAACAAAATAGTTTACAACCTGCCAAAACTGATCAAAACATTCTGAAAAGATGCCAAAATACTAGAAAACCAGTCTGAAGTGATCGAAACTTTCAATAACTTGCCAAAACATAATCAAAACAAATGAAAGCAAACCAAAACATTCCAAATACCCGCCAAAATATTTTAAAACCTGCCAAAACTAATCCAAACGTTCCACAACCTGCCAAGACAATAAAAACAACACAAGAGAAAACAAAACATTCTAAAACACCACCAAAACATTCCGAAAACCCGCCAAAAGATCATCAAAACGAATCAAAACAAACCAAACAATAGGAGGAACACGGCAACATATTGGCAAGCAAGAGACGGAGAGCGCGGCACCACGGCACCTTCTAGGAGGCCAAGAAAGAAGCCGCACAACACCTGCACTGTGTCAGCAACTTTCCAACTGCTAGAAGCTAGTGGCTTGCCACTGGCCTGCCTCTTCAATTGCCATTAGCATTCCAATGGAAGCTATTCTTGGACAACTTTGCTCTGCTTGCTTCCAGTTCTGCCCCAGCCTACCATAGATAACCTTGCTCTTCCCCTGAGGCTCTGAGATGCCAAGAACTTGTCAACTTCAAAGGGTGGGCCGGGCTACATCTACTCAGCTGCCACAGTTTCTCCTTGCTAGACCTAGTGGGAAAGCATTTTGCTGAGATGCAGAAGGCAAGAAACGCAGAATACGGAGACGCGGAGCTGTCCCAAGTGCCGCTGCCAGGCGTCTTTCCGCAGAAGGAGCGCCCCGCAGCGCACCGCAACCGGCACCGTCGTCTCTGCGCAAAGAGCCAAAATATTTTCAAACCCGCCAAAACTAATCCAAAAATATTTTCAAACCCGCCAAAATAGAAAACCAGACAGAAGTGATCAATACATTCGAAAAAACCTGACAAAACATGATAAAGCCCACCAAAGCTAATCCAAACACACCAAAAACTGGGCTAAACAGAATCAAAACCTTCTCAAAATCCGCCAAAATATTTCAAAACCCGTCAAAACTAATCAAAACATTCCGAATACCCGCCAAAAGATTCCAAATACCCGCCAAAAGATTTTAAAACCCGCCAAAAGCAATCCAAACATTCCAAAACCTGCCAACACAATAAAAACAACTCAAGAGAATACAAAACATTCTAAAACCCAACCAAAACATTCCGAAAACCCGCCAAAACATCATAAAAACAAATCAAAACCAACCAAAATATTCCGAAAACCCGCCAAAATAATTTAGACCCACAAAACTCATCAAAACATTCTTAAAAAATGCCAAAACATTAGAAAACCAGCCAGAACTGATCAAAACATTCAAAAAACTTGGTAAAACATCATAAAAACAAATCAAAACCAACCAAAACATTCCAAAAACCTGACAAAATAGTTTACAACCTGCTAAAACTGATCAAAACATTCTGAAAAGATGCCAAAATACTAGAAAACCAGTCAGAAGTGATCGAAACTTTCAATAACTTGCCAAAACATAATCAAAACAAATGAAAGCAAACCAAAACATTCCAAATACCCGCCAAAATATTTTAAAACCCGCCAAAACTAATCCAAACGTTCCACAACCTGCCAAGACAATAAAAACAACACAAGAGAAAACAAAACATTCTAAAACACCACCAAAACATTCCGAAAACCCGCCAAAAGATCATCAAAACAAATCAAAACAAACCAAACAATAGGAGGAACACGGCAACATATTGGCAAGCAAGAGACGGAGAGCGCGGCACCACGGCACCTTCTAGGAGGCCAAGAAAGAAGCCGCACAACACCGCACTGTGTCAGCAACTTTCAAACTGCTAGAAGATAGTGGCTTGCCACTGGCCTGCCTCTTCAATTGCCATTAGCATTCCAATGGAAGCTATTCTTGGACAACTTTGCTCTGCTTGCTGCTAGTTCTGCCCCAGCCTACCATAGAAAACCTTGCTCTTCCCTTGAGGTTCTGAGATGCCAAGAACTTGTCAACTTCAAAGGGCGGGCCGGGCTACATCTACTCAGCTGCCACAGTTTCTCCTTGCTAGACCTAGTGGGAAAGCATTTTGCTGAGATGCAGAAGGCAAGAAACGCAGAATACGGAGACGCGGAGCTGTCCCAAGTGCCGCTGCCAGGCGTCTTTCCGCAGAAGGAGCGCCCCGGAGCGCACCGCAACTGGCACCGTCGTCTCTGCGCAAAGAGCCAAAATATTTTCAAACCCGCCAAAACTAATCCAAAAATATTTTCAAACCCGCCAAAATAGAAAACCAGACAGAAGTGATCAATACATTCGAAAAAACCTGACAAAACATGATAAAGCCCACCAAAGCTAATCCAAACACACCAAAAACTGGGCTAAACAGAATCAAAACCTTCTCAAAATCCGCCAAAATATTTCAAAACCCGTCAAAACTAATCAAAACATTCCGAATACCCGCCAAAACATTCCAAATACCCGCCAAAAGATTTTAAAACCCGCCAAAAGCAATCCAAACATTCCAAAACCTGCCAACACAATAAAAACAACTCAAGAGAATACAAAACATTCTAAAACCCAACCAAAACATTCCGAAAACCCGCCAAAACATCATAAAAACAAATCAAAACCAACCAAAATATTCCGAAAACCCGCCAAAATAATTTAGACCCACAAAACTCATCAAAACATTCTTAAAAAATGCCAAAACATTAGAAAACCAGCCAGAACTGATCAAAACATTCAAAAAACTTGGTAAAACATCATAAAAACAAATCAAAACCAACCAAAACATTCCAAAAACCTGACAAAATAGTTTACAACCTGCTAAAACTGATCAAAACATTCTGAAAAGATGCCAAAATACTAGAAAACCAGTCAGAAGTGATCGAAACTTTCAATAACTTGCCAAAACATAATCAAAACAAATGAAAGCAAACCAAAACATTCCAAATACCCGCCAAAATATTTTAAAACCCGCCAAAACTAATCCAAACGTTCCACAACCTGCCAAGACAATAAAAACAACACAAGAGAAAACAAAACATTCTAAAACACCACCAAAACATTCCGAAAACCCGCCAAAAGATCATCAAAACGAATCAAAACAAACCAAACAATAGGAGGAACACGGCAACATATTGGCAAGCAAGAGACGGAGAGCGCGGCACCACGGCACCTTCTAGGAGGCCAAGAAAGAAGCCGCACAACACCTGCACTGTGTCAGCAACTTTCCAACTGCTAGAAGCTAGTGGCTTGCCACTGGCCTGCCTCTTCAATTGCCATTAGCATTCCAATGGAAGCTATTCTTGGACAACTTTGCTCTGCTTGCTTCCAGTTCTGCCCCAGCCTACCATAGATAACCTTGCTCTTCCCTTGAGGCTCTGAGATGCCAAGAACTTGTCAACTTCAAAGGGTGGGCCGGGCTACATCTACTCAGCTGCCACAGTTTCTCCTTGCTAGACCTAGTGGGAAAGCATTTTGCTGAGATGCAGAAGGCAAGAAACGCAGAATACGGAGACGCGGAGCTGTCCCAAGTGCCGCTGCCAGGCGTCTTTCCGCAGAAGGAGCGCCCCGCAGCGCACCGCAACCGGCACCGTCGTCTCTGCGCAAAGAGCCAAAATATTTTCAAACCCGCCAAAACTAATCCAAAAATATTTTCAAACCCGCCAAAATAGAAAACCAGACAGAAGTGATCAATACATTCGAAAAAACCTGACAAAACATGATAAAGCCCACCAAAGCTAATCCAAACACACCAAAAACTGGGCTAAACAGAATCAAAACCTTCTCAAAATCCGCCAAAATATTTCAAAACCCGTCAAAACTAATCAAAACATTCCGAATACCCGCCAAAAGATTCCAAATACCCGCCAAAATATTTTAAAACCCGCCAAAAGCAATCCAAACATTCCAAAACCTGCCAACAGAATAAAAACAACTCAAGAGAATACAAAACATTCTAAAACCCAACCAAAACATTCTGAAAACCCGCCAAAACATCATAAAAACAAATCAAAACCAACCAAAATATTCTGAAAACCCGCCAAAATAATTTAGACCCACAAAACTCATCAAAACATTCTGAAAAAATGCCAAAACATTAGAAAACCAGCCCAAACTGATCAAAACATTCAAAAAACTTGGCAAAACATCATAAAAACAAATCAAAACCAACCAAAACGTTCCAAAAACCTGACAAAATAGTTTACAACCTGCCAAAACTGATCAAAACATTCTGAAAAGATGCCAAAATACTAGAAAACCAGTCAGAAGTGATCGAAACTTTCAATAACTTGCCAAAACATAATCAAAACAAATGAAAGCAAACCAAAACATTCCAAATACCCGCCAAAATATTTTAAAACCCGCCAAAACTAATCCAAACGTTCCACAACCTGCCAAGACAATAAAAACAACACAAGAGAAAACAAAACATTCTAAAACACCACCAAAACATTCCGAAAACCCGCCAAAAGATCATCAAAACAAATCAAAACAAACCAAACAATAGGAGGAACACGGCAACATATTGGCAAGCAAGAGACGGAGAGCGCGGCACCACGGCACCTTCTAGGAGGCCAAGAAAGAAGCCGCACAACACCTGCACTGTGTCAGCAACTTTCCAACTGCTAGAAGCTAGTGGCTTGCCACTGGCCTGCCTCTTCAATTGCCATTAGCATTCCAATGGAAGCTATTCTTGGACAACTTTGCTCTGCTTGCTGCTAGTTCTGCCCCAGCCTACCATAGATAACCTTGCTCTTCCCTTGAGACTCTGAGATGCCAAGAACTTGTCAACTTCAAAGGGCAGGCCGGGCTACATCTACTCAGCTGCCACAGTTTCTCCTTGCTAGACCTAGTGGGAAAGCATTTTGCTGAGATGCAGAAGGCAAGAAACGCAGAATACGGAGACGCGGAGCTGTCCCAAGTGCCGCTGCCAGGCGTCTTTCCGCAGAAGGAGCGCCCCGCAGCGCACCGCAACCGGCACCGTCGTCTCTGCGCAAAGAGCCAAAATATTTTCAAACCCGCCAAAACTAATCCAAAAATATTTTCAAACCCGCCAAAATAGAAAACCAGACAGAAGTGATCAATACATTCGAAAAAACCTGACAAAACCTGATAAAGCCCACCAAAGCTAATCCAAACACACCAAAAACTGGGCTAAACAGAATCAAAACAAGTCAAAACCTTCTAAAAACCGGCCAAAATATTTCAAAACCCGTCAAAACTAATCAAAACATTCCGAATACCCGCCAAAACATTCCAAATACCCGCCAAAATATTTTAAAACCCGCCAAAATGAATCCAAACATTCCAAAACCTGCCAACACAATAAAAACAACTCAAGAGAATACAAAACATTCTAAAACCCAACCAAAACATTCCGAAAACCCGCCAAAACATCATAAAAAAAAATCAAAACCAACCAAAAAATTCCGAAAACCCGCCAAAATAATTTAGACCCACAAAACTCATCAAAACGTTCTGAAAAAATGCCAAAACATTAGAAAACCAGCCAGAACTGATCAAAACATTCAAAAAACTTGGCAAAACATCATAAAAACAAATCAAAACCAACCAAAACATTCCAAAAACCCAACAAAATAGTTTACAACCTGCCAAAACTGATCAAAACATTCTGAAAAGATGCCAAAATACTAGAAAACCAGTCAGAAGTGATCGAAACTTTCAATAACTTGCCAAAACATAATCAAAACAAATGAAAGCAAACCAAAACATTCCAAATACCCGCCAAAATATTTTAAAACCCGCCAAAACTAATCCAAACGTTCCACAACCTGCCAAGACAATAAAAACAACACAAGAGAAAACAAAACATTCTAAAACACCACCAAAACATTCCGAAAACCCGCCAAAAGATCATCAAAACAAATCAAAACAAACCAAACAATAGGAGGAACACGGCAACATATTGGCAAGCAAGAGACGGAGAGCGCGGCACCACGGCACCTTCTAGGAGGCCAAGAAAGAAGCCGCACAACACCGCACTGTGTCAGCAACTTTCAAACTGCTAGAAGATAGTGGCTTGCCACTGGCCTGCCTCTTCAATTGCCATTAGCATTCCAATGGAAGCTATTCTTGGACAACTTTGCTCTGCTTGCTGCTAGTTCTGCCCCAGCCTACCATAGAAAACCTTGCTCTTCCCTTGAGGTTCTGAGATGCCAAGAACTTGTCAACTTCAAAGGGCGGGCCGGGCTACATCTACTCAGCTGCCACAGTTTCTCCTTGCTAGACCTAGTGGGAAAGCATTTTGCTGAGATGCAGAAGGCAAGAAACGCAGAATACGGAGACGCGGAGCTGTCCCAAGTGCCGCTGCCAGGCGTCTTTCCGCAGAAGGAGCGCCCCGGAGCGCACCGCAACCGGCACCGTCGTCTCTGCGCAAAGAGCCAAAATATTTTCAAACCCGCCAAAACTAATCCAAAAATATTTTCAAACCCGCCAAAATAGAAAACCAGACAGAAGTGATCAATACATTCGAAAAAACCTGACAAAACATGATAAAGCCCACCAAAGCTAATCCAAACACACCAAAAACTGGGCTAAACAGAATCAAAACCTTCTCAAAATCCGCCAAAATATTTCAAAACCCGTCAAAACTAATCAAAACATTCCGAATACCCGCCAAAAGATTCCAAATACCCGCCAAAAGATTTTAAAACCCGCCAAAAGCAATCCAAACATTCCAAAACCTGCCAACACAATAAAAACAACTCAAGAGAATACAAAACATTCTAAAACCCAACCAAAACATTCCGAAAACCCGCCAAAACATCATAAAAACAAATCAAAACCAACCAAAATATTCCGAAAACCCGCCAAAATAATTTAGACCCACAAAACTCATCAAAACATTCTTAAAAAATGCCAAAACATTAGAAAACCAGCCAGAACTGATCAAAACATTCAAAAAACTTGGTAAAACATCATAAAAACAAATCAAAACCAACCAAAACATTCCAAAAACCTGACAAAATAGTTTACAACCTGCTAAAACTGATCAAAACATTCTGAAAAGATGCCAAAATACTAGAAAACCAGTCAGAAGTGATCGAAACTTTCAATAACTTGCCAAAACATAATCAAAACAAATGAAAGCAAACCAAAACATTCCAAATACCCGCCAAAATATTTTAAAACCCGCCAAAACTAATCCAAACGTTCCACAACCTGCCAAGACAATAAAAACAACACAAGAGAAAACAAAACATTCTAAAACACCACCAAAACATTCCGAAAACCCGCCAAAAGATCATCAAAACAAATCAAAACAAACCAAACAATAGGAGGAACACGGCAACATATTGGCAAGCAAGAGACGGAGAGCGCGGCACCACGGCACCTTCTAGGAGGCCAAGAAAGAAGCCGCACAACACCGCACTGTGTCAGCAACTTTCAAACTGCTAGAAGATAGTGGCTTGCCACTGGCCTGCCTCTTCAATTGCCATTAGCATTCCAATGGAAGCTATTCTTGGACAACTTTGCTCTGCTTGCTGCTAGTTCTGCCCCAGCCTACCATAGATAACCTTGCTCTTCCCTTGAGGCTCTGAGATGCCAAGAACTTGTCAACTTCAAAGGGCGGGCCGGGCTACATCTACTCAGCTGCCACAGTTTCTCCTTGCTAGACCTAGTGGGAAAGCATTTTGCTGAGATGCAGAAGGCAAGAAACGCAGAATACGGAGACTCGGAGCTGTCCCAAGTGCCGCTGCCAGGCGTCTTTCCGCAGAAGGAGCGCCCCGCAGCGCACCGCAACCGGCACCGTCGTCTCTGCGCAAAGAGCCAAAATATTTTCAAACCCGCCAAAACTAATCCAAAAATATTTTCAAACCCGCCAAAATAGAAAACCAGACAGAAGTGATCAATACATTCGAAAAAACCTGACAAAACATGATAAAGCCCACCAAAGCTAATCCAAACACACCAAAAACTGGGCTAAACAGAATCAAAACCTTCTCAAAATCCGCCAAAATATTTCAAAACCCGTCAAAACTAATCAAAACATTCCGAATACCCGCCAAAAGATTCCAAATACCCGCCAAAATATTTTAAAACCCGCCAAAAGCAATCCAAACATTCCAAAACCTGCCAACAGAATAAAAACAACTCAAGAGAATACAAAACATTCTAAAACCCAACCAAAACATTCTGAAAACCCGCCAAAACATCATAAAAACAAATCAAAACCAACCAAAATATTCTGAAAACCCGCCAAAATAATTTAGACCCACAAAACTCATCAAAACATTCTGAAAAAATGCCAAAACATTAGAAAACCAGCCCAAAATGATCAAAACATTCTGAAAACCCGCCAAAACATCATAAAAACAAATCAAAACCAACCAAAATATTCTGAAAACCCGCCAAAATAATTTAGACCCACAAAACTCATCAAAACATTCTGAAAAAATGCCAAAACATTAGAAAACCAGCCCAAACTGATCAAAACATTCAAAAAACTTGGCAAAACATCATAAAAACAAATCAAAACCAACCAAAACGTTCCAAAAACCTGACAAAATAGTTTACAACCTGCCAAAACTGATCAAAACATTCTGAAAAGATGCCAAAATACTAGAAAACCAGTCAGAAGTGATCGAAACTTTCAATAACTTGCCAAAACATAATCAAAACAAATGAAAGCAAACCAAAACATTCCAAATACCCGCCAAAATATTTTAAAACCCGCCAAAACTAATCCAAACGTTCCACAACCTGCCAAGACAATAAAAACAACACAAGAGAAAACAAAACATTCTAAAACACCACCAAAACATTCCGAAAACCCGCCAAAAGATCATCAAAACAAATCAAAACAAACCAAACAATAGGAGGAACACGGCAACATATTGGCAAGCAAGAGACGGAGAGCGCGGCACCACGGCACCTTCTAGGAGGCCAAGAAAGAAGCCGCACAACACCGCACTGTGTCAGCAACTTTCAAACTGCTAGAAGATAGTGGCTTGCCACTGGCCTGCCTCTTCAATTGCCATTAGCATTCCAATGGAAGCTATTCTTGGACAACTTTGCTCTGCTTGCTGCTAGTTCTGCCCCAGCCTACCATAGAAAACCTGGCTCTTCCCTTGAGACTCTGAGATGCCAAGAACTTGTCAACTTCAAAGGGCGGGCCGGGCTACATCTACTCAGCTGCCACAGTTTCTCCTTGCTAGACCTAGTGGGAAAGCATTTTGCTGAGATGCAGAAGGCAAGAAACGCAGAATACGGAGACGCGGAGCTGTCCCAAGTGCCGCTGCCAGGCGTCTTTCCGCAGAAGGAGCGCCCCGGAGCGCACCGCAACTGGCACCGTCGTCTCTGCGCAAAGAGCCAAAATATTTTCAAACCCGCCAAAACTAATCCAAAAATATTTTCAAACCCGCCAAAATAGAAAACCAGACAGAAGTGATCAATACATTCGAAAAAACCTGACAAAACATGATAAAGCCCACCAAAGCTAATCCAAACACACCAAAAACTGGGCTAAACAGAATCAAAACCTTCTCAAAATCCGCCAAAATATTTCAAAACCCGTCAAAACTAATCAAAACATTCCGAATACCCGCCAAAAGATTCCAAATACCCGCCAAAAGATTTTAAAACCCGCCAAAAGCAATCCAAACATTCCAAAACCTGCCAACACAATAAAAACAACTCAAGAGAATACAAAACATTCTAAAACCCAATCAAAACATTCCGAAAACCCGCCAAAACATCATAAAAACAAATCAAAACCAACCAAAATATTCCGAAAACCCGCCAAAATAATTTAGACCCACAAAACTCATCAAAACATTCTGAAAAAATGCCAAAACATTAGAAAACCAGCCCAAACTGATCAAAACATTCAAAAAACTTGGTAAAACATCATAAAAACAAATCAAAACCAACCAAAACATTCCAAAAACCTGACAAAATAGTTTACAACCTGCTAAAACTGATCAAAACATTCTGAAAAGATGCCAAAATACTAGAAAACCAGTCAGAAGTGATCGAAACTTTCAATAACTTGCCAAAACATAATCAAAACAAATGAAAGCAAACCAAAACATTCCAAATACCCGCCAAAATATTTTAAAACCCGCCAAAACTAATCCAAACGTTCCACAACCTGCCAAGACAATAAAAACAACACAAGAGAAAACAAAACATTCTAAAACACCACCAAAACATTCCGAAAACCCGCCAAAAGATCATCAAAACAAATCAAAACAAACCAAACAATAGGAGGAACACGGCAACATATTGGCAAGCAAGAGACGGAGAGCGCGGCACCACGGCACCTTCTAGGAGGCCAAGAAAGAAGCCGCACAACACCGCACTGTGTCAGCAACTTTCAAACTGCTAGAAGCTAGTGGCTTGCCACTGGCCTGCCTCTTCAATTGCCATTAGCATTCCAATGGAAGCTATTCTTGGACAACTTTGCTCTGCTTGCTGCTAGTTCTGCCCCAGCCTACCATAGATAACCTTGCTCTTCCCTTGAGGCTCTGAGATGCCAAGAACTTGTCAACTTCAAAGGGCGGGCCGGGCTACATCTACTCAGCTGCCACAGTTTCTCCTTGCTAGACCTAGTGGGAAAGCATTTTGCTGAGATGCAGAAGGCAAGAAACGCAGAATGCGGAGACTCGGAGCTGTCCCAAGTGCCGCTGCCAGGCGTCTTTCCGCAGAAGGAGCGCCCCGCAGCGCACCGCAACCGGCACCGTCGTCTCTGCGCAAAGAGCCAAAATATTTTCAAACCCGCCAAAACTAATCCAAAAATATTTTCAAACCCGCCAAAATAGAAAACCAGACAGAAGTGATCAATACATTCGAAAAAACCTGACAAAACATGATAAAGCCCACCAAAGCTAATCCAAACACACCAAAAACTGGGCTAAACAGAATCAAAACCTTCTCAAAATCCGCCAAAATATTTCAAAACCCGTCAAAACTAATCAAAACATTCCGAATACCCGCCAAAAGATTCCAAATACCCGCCAAAATATTTTAAAACCCGCCAAAAGCAATCCAAACATTCCAAAACCTGCCAACAGAATAAAAACAACTCAAGAGAATACAAAACATTCTAAAACCCAACCAAAACATTCTGAAAACCCGCCAAAACATCATAAAAACAAATCAAAACCAACCAAAATATTCTGAAAACCCGCCAAAATAATTTAGACCCACAAAACTCATCAAAACATTCTGAAAAAATGCCAAAACATTAGAAAACCAGCCCAAACTGATCAAAACATTCTGAAAACCCGCCAAAACATCATAAAAACAAATCAAAACCAACCAAAATATTCTGAAAACCCGCCAAAATAATTTAGACCCACAAAACTCATCAAAACATTCTGAAAAAATGCCAAAACATTAGAAAACCAGCCCAAACTGATCAAAACATTCAAAAAACTTGGCAAAACATCATAAAAACAAATCAAAACCAACCAAAACGTTCCAAAAACCTGACAAAATAGTTTACAACCTGCCAAAACTGATCAAAACATTCTGAAAAGATGCCAAAATACTAGAAAACCAGTCAGAAGTGATCGAAACTTTCAATAACTTGCCAAAACATAATCAAAACAAATGAAAGCAAACCAAAACATTCCAAATACCCGCCAAAATATTTTAAAACCCGCCAAAACTAATCCAAACGTTCCACAACCTGCCAACACAATAAAAACAACACAAGAGAAAACAAAACATTCTAAAACACCACCAAAACATTCCGAAAACCCGCCAAAAGATCATCAAAACAAATCAAAACAAACCAAACAATAGGAGGAACACGGCAACATATTGGCAAGCAAGAGACGGAGAGCGCGGCACCACGGCACCTTCTAGGAGGCCAAGAAAGAAGCCGCACAACACCTGCACTGTGTCAGCAACTTTCCAACTGCTAGAAGCTAGTGGCTTGCCACTGGCCTGCCTCTTCAATTGCCATTAGCATTCCAATGGAAGCTATTCTTGGACAACTTTGCTCTGCTTGCTGCTAGTTCTGCCCCAGCCTACCATAGATAACCTTGCTCTTCCCTTGAGACTCTGAGATGCCAAGAACTTGTCAACTTCAAAGGGCGGGCCGGGCTACATCTACTCAGCTGCCACAGTTTCTCCTTGCTAGACCTAGTGGGAAAGCATTTTGCTGAGATGCAGAAGGCAAGAAACGCAGAATACGGAGACGCGGAGCTGTCCCAAGTGCCGCTGCCAGGCGTCTTTCCGCAGAAGGAGCGCCCCGGAGCGCACCGCAACCGGCACCGTCGTCTCTGCGCAAAGAGCCAAAATATTTTCAAACCCGCCAAAACTAATCCAAAAATATTTTCAAACCCGCCAAAATAGAAAACCAGACAGAAGTGATCAATACATTCGAAAAAACCTGACAAAACATGATAAAGCCCACCAAAGCTAATCCAAACACACCAAAAACTGGGCTAAACAGAATCAAAACCTTCTCAAAATCCGCCAAAATATTTCAAAACCCGTCAACACTAATCAAAACATTCCGAATACCCGCCAAAACATTCCAAATACCCGCCAAAATATTTTAAAACCCGCCAAAAGCAATCCAAACATTCCAAAACCTGCCAACAGAATAAAAACAACTCAAGAGAATACAAAACATTCTAAAACCCAACCAAAACATTCCGAAAACCCGCCAAAACATCATAAAAACAAATCAAAACCAACCAAAAAATTCCGAAAACCCGCCAAAATAATTTAGACCCACAAAACTCATCAAAACATTCTGAAAAAATGCCAAAACATTAGAAAACCGGCCAGAACTGCTCAAAACATTCAAAAAACTTGGCAAAACATCATAAAAACAAATCAAAACCAACCAAAACATTCCAAAAACCCAACAAAATAGTTTACAACCTGCCAAAACTGATCAAAACATTCTGAAAAGATGCCAAAATACTAGAAAACCAGTCTGAAGTGATCGAAACTTTCAATAACTTGCCAAAACATAATCAAAACAAATGAAAGCAAACCAAAACATTCCAAATACCCGCCAAAATATTTTAAAACCCGCCAAAACTAATCCAAACGTTCCACAACCTGCCAACACAATAAAAACAACACAAGAGAAAACAAAACATTCTAAAACACCACCAAAACATTCCGAAAACCCGCCAAAAGATCATCAAAACAAATCAAAACAAACCAAACAATAGGAGGAACACGGCAACATATTGGCAAGCAAGAGACGGAGAGCGCGGCACCACAGCACCTTCTAGGAGGCCAAGAAAGAAGCCGCACAACACCTGCACTGTGTCAGCAACTTTCCAACTGCTAGAAGATAGTGGCTTGCCACTGGCCTGCCTCTTCAATTGCCATTAGCATTCCAATGGAAGCTATTCTTGGACAACTTTGCTCTGCTTGCTTCCAGTTCTGCCCCAGCCTACCATAGATAACCTTGCTCTTCCCCTGAGGTTCTGAGATGCCAAGAACTTGTCAACTTCAAAGGGTGGGCCGGGCTACATCTACTCAGCTGCCACAGTTTCTCCTTGCTAGACCTAGTGGGAAAGCATTTTGCTGAGATGCAGAAGGCAAGAAACGCAGAATACGGAGACGCGGAGCTGTCCCAAGTGCCGCTGCCAGGCGTCTTTCCGCAGAAGGAGCGCCCCGGAGCGCACCGCAACCGGCACCGTCGTCTCTGCGCAAAGAGCCAAAATATTTTCAAACCCGCCAAAACTAATCCAAAAATATTTTCAAACCCGCCAAAATAGAAAACCAGACAGAAGTGATCAATACATTCGAAAAAACCTGACAAAACATGATAAAGCCCACCAAAGCTAATCCAAACACACCAAAAACTGGGCTAAACAGAATCAAAACAAGTCAAAACCTTCTAAAAACCGGCCAAAATATTTCAAAACCCGTCAAAACTAATCAAAACATTCCGAATACCCGCCAAAACATTCCAAATACCCGCCAAAATATTTTAAAACCCGCCAAAAGCAATCCAAACATTCCAAAACCTGCCAACAGAATAAAAACAACTCAAGAGAATACAAAACATTCTAAAACCCAACCAAAACATTCCGAAAACCCGCCAAAACATCATAAAAACAAATCAAAACCAACCAAAATATTCCGAAACCCGCCAAAATAATTTAGACCCACAAAACTCATCAAAACATTCTGAAAAAATGCCAAAACATTAGAAAACCAGCCAGAACTGATCAAAACATTCAAAAAACTTGGCAAAACATCATAAAAACAAATCAAAACCAACCAAAACGTTCCAAAAACCCAACAAAATAGTTTACAACCTGCCAAAACTGATCAAAACATTCTTAAAAGATGCCAAAATACTAGAAAACCAGTCAGAAGTGATCGAAACTTTCAATAACTTGCCAAAACATAATCAAAACAAATGAAAGCAAACCAAAACATTCCAAATACCCGCCAAAATATTTTAAAACCCGCCAAAACGAATCCAAACGTTCCACAACCTGCCAAGACAATAAAAACAACACAAGAGAAAACAAAACATTCTAAAACACCACCAAAACATTCCGAAAACCCGCCAAAAGATCATCAAAACAAATCAAAACAAACCAAACAATAGGAGGAACACGGCAACATATTGGCAAGCAAGAGACGGAGAGCGCGGCACCACGGCACCTTCTAGGAGGCCAAGAAAGAAGCCGCACAACACCTGCACTGTGTCAGCAACTTTCCAACTGCTAGAAGCTAGTGGCTTGCCACTGGCCTGCCTCTTCAATTGCCATTAGCATTCCAATGGAAGCTATTCTTGGACAACTTTGCTCTGCTTGCTGCTAGTTCTGCCCCAGCCTACCATAGATAACCTTGCTCTTCCCTTGAGACTCTGAGATGCCAAGAACTTGTCAACTTCAAAGGGCGGGCCGGGCTACATCTACTCAGCTGCCACAGTTTCTCCTTGCTAGACCTAGTGGGAAAGCATTTTGCTGAGATGCAGAAGGCAAGAAACGCAGAATACGGAGACGCGGAGCTGTCCCAAGTGCCGCTGCCAGGCGTCTTTCCGCAGAAGGAGCGCCCCGCAGCGCACCGCAACCGGCACCGTCGTCTCTACGCAAAGAGCCAAAATATTTTCAAACCCGCCAAAACTAATCCAAAAATATTTTCAAACCCGCCAAAATAGAAAACCAGACAGAAGTGATCAATACATTCGAAAAAACCTGACAAAACATGATAAAGCCCACCAAAGCTAATCCAAACACACCAAAAACTGGGCTAAACAGAATCAAAACAAGTCAAAACCTTCTAAAAACCGGCCAAAATATTTCAAAACCCGTCAAAACTAATCAAAACATTCCGAATACCCGCCAAAACATTCCAAATACCCGCCAAAATATTTTAAAACCCGCCAAAAGGAATCCAAACATTCCAAAACCTGCCAACACAATAAAAACAACTCAAGAGAATACAAAACATTCTAAAACCCAACCAAAACATTCCGAAAACCCGCCAAAACATCATAAAAACAAATCAAAACCAACCAAAAAATTCCGAAAACCCGCCAAAATAATTTAGACCCACAAAACTCATCAAAACGTTCTGAAAAAATGCCAAAACATTAGAAAACCAGCCAGAACTGATCAAAACATTCAAAAAACTTGGCAAAACATCATAAAAACAAATCAAAACCAACCAAAACATTCCAAAAACCCAACAAAATAGTTTACAACCTGCCAAAACTGATCAAAACATTCTGAAAAGATGCCAAAATACTAGAAAACCAGTCAGAAGTGATCCAAACTTTCAATAACTTGCCAAAACATAATGAAAACAAATGAAAGCAAACCAAAACATTCCAAATACCCGCCAAAATATTTTAAAACCCGCCAAAACTAATCCAAACGTTCCACAACCTGCCAACACAATAAAAACAACACAAGAGAAAACAAAACATTCTAAAACACCACCAAAACATTCCGAAAACCCGCCAAAAGATCATCAAAACAAATCAAAACAAACCAAACAATAGGAGGAACACGGCAACATATTGGCAAGCAAGAGACGGAGAGCACGGCACCACGGCACCTTCTAGGAGGCCAAGAAGGAAGCCGCACAACACCTGCACTGTGTCAGCAACTTTCCAACTGCTAGAAGATAGTGGCTTGCCACTGGCCTGCCTCTTCAATTGCCATTAGCATTCCAATGGAAGCTATTCTTGGACAACTTTGCTCTGCTTGCTGCTAGTTCTGCCCCAGCCTACCATAGAAAACCTTGCTCTTCCCTTGAGGTTCTGAGATGCCAAGAACTTGTCAACTTCAAAGGGCGGGCCGGGCTACATCTACTCAGCTGCCACAGTTTCTCCTTGCTAGACCTAGTGGGAAAGCATTTTGCTGAGATGCAGAAGGCAAGAAACGCAGAATACGGAGACGCGGAGCTGTCCCAAGTGCCGCTGCCAGGCGTCTTTCCGCAGAAGGAGCGCCCCGGAGCGCACCGCAACCGGCACCGTCGTCTCTGCGCAAAGAGCCAAAATATTTTCAAACCCGCCAAAATTAATCCAAAAATATTTTCAAACCCGCCAAAATAGAAAACCAGACAGAAGTGATCAATACATTCGAAAAAACCTGACAAAACATGATAAAGCCCACCAAAGCTAATCCAAACACACCAAAAACTGGGCTAAACAGAATCAAAACCTTCTCAAAATCCGCCAAAATATTTCAAAACCCGTCAAAACTAATCAAAACATTCAGAATACCCGCCAAAACATTCCAAATACCCGCCAAAATATTTTAAAACCCGCCAAAATGAATCCAAACATTCCAAAACCTGCCAACACAATAAAAACAACTCAAGAGAATACAAAACATTCTAAAACCCAACCAAAACATTCCGAAAACCCGCCAAAACATCATAAAAACAAATCAAAACCAACCAAAATATTCCGAAAACCCGCCAAAATAATTTAGACCCACAAAACTCATCAAAACATTCTTAAAAAATGCCAAAACATTAGAAAACCAGCCAGAACTGATCAAAACATTCAAAAAACTTGGTAAAACATCATAAAAACAAATCAAAACCAACCAAAACATTCCAAAAACCTGACAAAATAGTTTACAACCTGCCAAAACTGATCAAAACATTCTGAAAAGATGCCAAAATACTAGAAAACCAGTCAGAAGTGATCGAAACTTTCAATAACTTGCCAAAACATAATCAAAACAAATGAAAGCAAACCAAAACATTCCAAATACCCGCCAAAAGATTTTAAAACCCGCCAAAACGAATCCAAACGTTCCACAACCTGCCAAGACAATAAAAACAACACAAGAGAAAACAAAACATTCTAAAACACCACCAAAACATTCCGAAAACCCGCCAAAAGATCATCAAAACAAATCAAAACAAACCAAACAATAGGAGGAACACGGCAACATATTGGCAAGCAAGAGACGGAGAGCGCGGCACCACGGCACCTTCTAGGAGGCCAAGAAAGAAGCCGCACAACACCTGCACTGTGTCAGCAACTTTCAAACTGCTAGAAGATAGTGGCTTGCCACTGGCCTGCCTCTTCAATTGCCATTAGCATTCCAATGGAAGCTATTCTTGGACAACTTTGCTCTGCTTGCTGCTAGTTCTGCCCCAGCCTACCATAGATAACCTTGCTCTTCCCTTGAGGCTCTGAGATGCCAAGAACTTGTCAACTTCAAAGGGCGGGCCGGGCTACATCTACTCAGCTGCCACAGTTTCTCCTTGCTAGACCTAGTGGGAAAGCATTTTGCTGAGATGCAGAAGGCAAGAAACGCAGAATACGGAGACGCGGAGCTGTCCCAAGTGCCGCTGCCAGGCGTCTTTCCGCAGAAGGAGCGCCCCGCAGCGCACCGCAACCGGCACCGTCATCTCTGCGCAAAGAGCCAAAATATTTTCAAACCCGCCAAAACTAATCCAAAAATATTTTCAAACCCGCCAAAATTAATCCAAAAATATTTTCAAACCCGCCAAAATAGAAAACCAGACAGAAGTGATCAATACATTCGAAAAAACCTGACAAAACATGATAAAGCCCACCAAAGCTAATCCAAACACACCAAAAACTGGGCTAAACAGAATCAAAACCTTCTCAAAATCCGCCAAAATATTTCAAAACCCGTCAAAACTAATCAAAACATTCAGAATACCCGCCAAAACATTCCAAATACCCGCCAAAATATTTTAAAACCCGCCAAAATGAATCCAAACATTCCAAAACCTGCCAACACAATAAAAACAACTCAAGAGAATACAAAACATTCTAAAACCCAACCAAAACATTCCGAAAACCCGCCAAAACATCATAAAAACAAATCAAAACCAACCAAAATATTCCGAAAACCCGCCAAAATAATTTAGACCCACAAAACTCATCAAAACATTCTTAAAAAATGCCAAAACATTAGAAAACCAGCCAGAACTGATCAAAACATTCAAAAAACTTGGTAAAACATCATAAAAACAAATCAAAACCAACCAAAACATTCCAAAAACCTGACAAAATAGTTTACAACCTGCCAAAACTGATCAAAACATTCTGAAAAGATGCCAAAATACTAGAAAACCAGTCAGAAGTGATCGAAACTTTCAATAACTTGCCAAAACATAATCAAAACAAATGAAAGCAAACCAAAACATTCCAAATACCCGCCAAAAGATTTTAAAACCCGCCAAAACGAATCCAAACGTTCCACAACCTGCCAAGACAATAAAAACAACACAAGAGAAAACAAAACATTCTAAAACACCACCAAAACATTCCGAAAACCCGCCAAAAGATCATCAAAACAAATCAAAACAAACCAAACAATAGGAGGAACACGGCAACATATTGGCAAGCAAGAGACGGAGAGCGCGGCACCACAGCACCTTCTAGGAGGCCAAGAAAGAAGCCGCACAACACCTGCACTGTGTCAGCAACTTTCCAACTGCTAGAAGATAGTGGCTTGCCACTGGCCTGCCTCTTCAATTGCCATTAGCATTCCAATGGAAGCTATTCTTGGACAACTTTGCTCTGCTTGCTTCCAGTTCTGCCCCAGCCTACCATAGATAACCTTGCTCTTCCCCTGAGGTTCTGAGATGCCAAGAACTTGTCAACTTCAAAGGGTGGGCCGGGCTACATCTACTCAGCTGCCACAGTTTCTCCTTGCTAGACCTAGTGGGAAAGCATTTTGCTGAGATGCAGAAGGCAAGAAACGCAGAATACGGAGACGCGGAGCTGTCCCAAGTGCCGCTGCCAGGCGTCTTTCCGCAGAAGGAGCGCCCCGGAGCGCACCGCAACCGGCACCGTCGTCTCTGCGCAAAGAGCCAAAATATTTTCAAACCCGCCAAAACTAATCCAAAAATATTTTCAAACCCGCCAAAATAGAAAACCAGACAGAAGTGATCAATACATTCGAAAAAACCTGACAAAACATGATAAAGCCCACCAAAGCTAATCCAAACACACCAAAAACTGGGCTAAACAGAATCAAAACAAGTCAAAACCTTCTAAAAACCGGCCAAAATATTTCAAAACCCGTCAAAACTAATCAAAACATTCCGAATACCCGCCAAAACATTCCAAATACCCGCCAAAATATTTTAAAACCCGCCAAAAGCAATCCAAACATTCCAAAACCTGCCAACACAATAAAAACAACTCAAGAGAATACAAAACATTCTAAAACCCAACCAAAACATTCCGAAAACCCGCCAAAACATCATAAAAACAAATCAAAACCAACCAAAATATTCCGAAACCCGCCAAAATAATTTAGACCCACAAAACTCATCAAAACATTCTGAAAAAATGCCAAAACATTAGAAAACCAGCCAGAACTGATCAAAACATTCAAAAAACTTGGCAAAACATCATAAAAACAAATCAAAACCAACCAAAACGTTCCAAAAACCCAACAAAATAGTTTACAACCTGCCAAAACTGATCAAAACATTCTTAAAAGATGCCAAAATACTAGAAAACCAGTCAGAAGTGATCGAAACTTTCAATAACTTGCCAAAACATAATCAAAACAAATGAAAGCAAACCAAAACATTCCAAATACCCGCCAAAATATTTTAAAACCCGCCAAAACTAATCCAAACGTTCCACAACCTGCCAACACAATAAAAACAACACAAGAGAAAACAAAACATTCTAAAACACCACCAAAACATTCCGAAAACCCGCCAAAAGATCATCAAAACAAATCAAAACAAACCAAACAATAGGAGGAACACGGCAACATATTGGCAAGCAAGAGACGGAGAGCGCGGCACCACGGCACCTTCTAGGAGGCCAAGAAAGAAGCCGCACAACACCTGCACTGTGTCAGCAACTTTCCAACTGCTAGAAGCTAGTGGCTTGCCACTGGCCTGCCTCTTCAATTGCCATTAGCATTCCAATGGAAGCTATTCTTGGACAACTTTGCTCTGCTTGCTGCTAGTTCTGCCCCAGCCTACCATAGATAACCTTGCTCTTCCCTTGAGACTCTGAGATGCCAAGAACTTGTCAACTTCAAAGGGCGGGCCGGGCTACATCTACTCAGCTGCCACAGTTTCTCCTTGCTAGACCTAGTGGGAAAGCATTTTGCTGAGATGCAGAAGGCAAGAAACGCAGAATACGGAGACGCGGAGCTGTCCCAAGTGCCGCTGCCAGGCGTCTTTCCGCAGAAGGAGCGCCCCGCAGCGCACCGCAACCGGCACCGTCGTCTCTACGCAAAGAGCCAAAATATTTTCAAACCCGCCAAAACTAATCCAAAAATATTTTCAAACCCGCCAAAATAGAAAACCAGACAGAAGTGATCAATACATTCGAAAAAACCTGACAAAACATGATAAAGCCCACCAAAGCTAATCCAAACACACCAAAAACTGGGCTAAACAGAATCAAAACAAGTCAAAACCTTCTAAAAACCGGCCAAAATATTTCAAAACCCGTCAAAACTAATCAAAACATTCCGAATACCCGCCAAAACATTCCAAATACCCGCCAAAATATTTTAAAACCCGCCAAAAGGAATCCAAACATTCCAAAACCTGCCAACACAATAAAAACAACTCAAGAGAATACAAAACATTCTAAAACCCAACCAAAACATTCCGAAAACCCGCCAAAACATCATAAAAACAAATCAAAACCAACCAAAAAATTCCGAAAACCCGCCAAAATAATTTAGACCCACAAAACTCATCAAAACGTTCTGAAAAAATGCCAAAACATTAGAAAACCAGCCAGAACTGATCAAAACATTCAAAAAACTTGGCAAAACATCATAAAAACAAATCAAAACCAACCAAAACATTCCAAAAACCCAACAAAATAGTTTACAACCTGCCAAAACTGATCAAAACATTCTGAAAAGATGCCAAAATACTAGAAAACCAGTCAGAAGTGATCCAAACTTTCAATAACTTGCCAAAACATAATGAAAACAAATGAAAGCAAACCAAAACATTCCAAATACCCGCCAAAATATTTTAAAACCCGCCAAAACTAATCCAAACGTTCCACAACCTGCCAACACAATAAAAACAACACAAGAGAAAACAAAACATTCTAAAACACCACCAAAACATTCCGAAAACCCGCCAAAAGATCATCAAAACAAATCAAAACAAACCAAACAATAGGAGGAACACGGCAACATATTGGCAAGCAAGAGACGGAGAGCACGGCACCACGGCACCTTCTAGGAGGCCAAGAAGGAAGCCGCACAACACCTGCACTGTGTCAGCAACTTTCCAACTGCTAGAAGATAGTGGCTTGCCACTGGCCTGCCTCTTCAATTGCCATTAGCATTCCAATGGAAGCTATTCTTGGACAACTTTGCTCTGCTTGCTGCTAGTTCTGCCCCAGCCTACCATAGAAAACCTTGCTCTTCCCTTGAGGTTCTGAGATGCCAAGAACTTGTCAACTTCAAAGGGCGGGCCGGGCTACATCTACTCAGCTGCCACAGTTTCTCCTTGCTAGACCTAGTGGGAAAGCATTTTGCTGAGATGCAGAAGGCAAGAAACGCAGAATACGGAGACGCGGAGCTGTCCCAAGTGCCGCTGCCAGGCGTCTTTCCGCAGAAGGAGCGCCCCGGAGCGCACCGCAACCGGCACCGTCGTCTCTGCGCAAAGAGCCAAAATATTTTCAAACCCGCCAAAATTAATCCAAAAATATTTTCAAACCCGCCAAAATAGAAAACCAGACAGAAGTGATCAATACATTCGAAAAAACCTGACAAAACATGATAAAGCCCACCAAAGCTAATCCAAACACACCAAAAACTGGGCTAAACAGAATCAAAACCTTCTCAAAATCCGCCAAAATATTTCAAAACCCGTCAAAACTAATCAAAACATTCAGAATACCCGCCAAAACATTCCAAATACCCGCCAAAATATTTTAAAACCCGCCAAAATGAATCCAAACATTCCAAAACCTGCCAACACAATAAAAACAACTCAAGAGAATACAAAACATTCTAAAACCCAACCAAAACATTCCGAAAACCCGCCAAAACATCATAAAAACAAATCAAAACCAACCAAAATATTCCGAAAACCCGCCAAAATAATTTAGACCCACAAAACTCATCAAAACATTCTTAAAAAATGCCAAAACATTAGAAAACCAGCCAGAACTGATCAAAACATTCAAAAAACTTGGTAAAACATCATAAAAACAAATCAAAACCAACCAAAACATTCCAAAAACCTGACAAAATAGTTTACAACCTGCCAAAACTGATCAAAACATTCTGAAAAGATGCCAAAATACTAGAAAACCAGTCAGAAGTGATCGAAACTTTCAATAACTTGCCAAAACATAATCAAAACAAATGAAAGCAAACCAAAACATTCCAAATACCCGCCAAAAGATTTTAAAACCCGCCAAAACGAATCCAAACGTTCCACAACCTGCCAAGACAATAAAAACAACACAAGAGAAAACAAAACATTCTAAAACACCACCAAAACATTCCGAAAACCCGCCAAAAGATCATCAAAACAAATCAAAACAAACCAAACAATAGGAGGAACACGGCAACATATTGGCAAGCAAGAGACGGAGAGCGCGGCACCACGGCACCTTCTAGGAGGCCAAGAAAGAAGCCGCACAACACCTGCACTGTGTCAGCAACTTTCAAACTGCTAGAAGATAGTGGCTTGCCACTGGCCTGCCTCTTCAATTGCCATTAGCATTCCAATGGAAGCTATTCTTGGACAACTTTGCTCTGCTTGCTGCTAGTTCTGCCCCAGCCTACCATAGATAACCTTGCTCTTCCCTTGAGGCTCTGAGATGCCAAGAACTTGTCAACTTCAAAGGGCGGGCCGGGCTACATCTACTCAGCTGCCACAGTTTCTCCTTGCTAGACCTAGTGGGAAAGCATTTTGCTGAGATGCAGAAGGCAAGAAACGCAGAATACGGAGACGCGGAGCTGTCCCAAGTGCCGCTGCCAGGCGTCTTTCCGCAGAAGGAGCGCCCCGCAGCGCACCGCAACCGGCACCGTCATCTCTGCGCAAAGAGCCAAAATATTTTCAAACCCGCCAAAACTAATCCAAAAATATTTTCAAACCCGCCAAAATTAATCCAAAAATATTTTCAAACCCGCCAAAATAGAAAACCAGACAGAAGTGATCAATACATTCGAAAAAACCTGACAAAACATGATAAAGCCCACCAAAGCTAATCCAAACACACCAAAAACTGGGCTAAACAGAATCAAAACCTTCTCAAAATCCGCCAAAATATTTCAAAACCCGTCAAAACTAATCAAAACATTCAGAATACCCGCCAAAACATTCCAAATACCCGCCAAAATATTTTAAAACCCGCCAAAATGAATCCAAACATTCCAAAACCTGCCAACACAATAAAAACAACTCAAGAGAATACAAAACATTCTAAAACCCAACCAAAACATTCCGAAAACCCGCCAAAACATCATAAAAACAAATCAAAACCAACCAAAATATTCCGAAAACCCGCCAAAATAATTTAGACCCACAAAACTCATCAAAACATTCTTAAAAAATGCCAAAACATTAGAAAACCAGCCAGAACTGATCAAAACATTCAAAAAACTTGGTAAAACATCATAAAAACAAATCAAAACCAACCAAAACATTCCAAAAACCTGACAAAATAGTTTACAACCTGCCAAAACTGATCAAAACATTCTGAAAAGATGCCAAAATACTAGAAAACCAGTCAGAAGTGATCGAAACTTTCAATAACTTGCCAAAACATAATCAAAACAAATGAAAGCAAACCAAAACATTCCAAATACCCGCCAAAAGATTTTAAAACCCGCCAAAACGAATCCAAACGTTCCACAACCTGCCAAGACAATAAAAACAACACAAGAGAAAACAAAACATTCTAAAACACCACCAAAACATTCCGAAAACCCGCCAAAAGATCATCAAAACAAATCAAAACAAACCAAACAATAGGAGGAACACGGCAACATATTGGCAAGCAAGAGACGGAGAGCGCGGCACCACGGCACCTTCTAGGAGGCCAAGAAAGAAGCCGCACAACACCTGCACTGTGTCAGCAACTTTCAAACTGCTAGAAGATAGTGGCTTGCCACTGGCCTGCCTCTTCAATTGCCATTAGCATTCCAATGGAAGCTATTCTTGGACAACTTTGCTCTGCTTGCTGCTAGTTCTGCCCCAGCCTACCATAGATAACCTTGCTCTTCCCTTGAGGCTCTGAGATGCCAAGAACTTGTCAACTTCAAAGGGCGGGCCGGGCTACATCTACTCAGCTGCCACAGTTTCTCCTTGCTAGACCTAGTGGGAAAGCATTTTGCTGAGATGCAGAAGGCAAGAAACGCAGAATACGGAGACGCGGAGCTGTCCCAAGTGCCGCTGCCAGGCGTCTTTCCGCAGAAGGAGCGCCCCGCAGCGCACCGCAACCGGCACCGTCGTCTCTACGCAAAGAGCCAAAATATTTTCAAACCCGCCAAAACTAATCCAAAAATATTTTCAAACCCGCCAAAATAGAAAACCAGACAGAAGTGATCAATACATTCGAAAAAACCTGACAAAACATGATAAAGCCCACCAAAGCTAATCCAAACACACCAAAAACTGGGCTAAACAGAATCAAAACAAGTCAAAACCTTCTAAAAACCGGCCAAAATATTTCAAAACCCGTCAAAACTAATCAAAACATTCCGAATACCCGCCAAAACATTCCAAATACCCGCCAAAATATTTTAAAACCCGCCAAAAGGAATCCAAACATTCCAAAACCTGCCAACACAATAAAAACAACTCAAGAGAATACAAAACATTCTAAAACCCAACCAAAACATTCCGAAAACCCGCCAAAACATCATAAAAACAAATCAAAACCAACCAAAAAATTCCGAAAACCCGCCAAAATAATTTAGACCCACAAAACTCATCAAAACGTTCTGAAAAAATGCCAAAACATTAGAAAACCAGCCAGAACTGATCAAAACATTCAAAAAACTTGGCAAAACATCATAAAAACAAATCAAAACCAACCAAAACATTCCAAAAACCCAACAAAATAGTTTACAACCTGCCAAAACTGATCAAAACATTCTGAAAAGATGCCAAAATACTAGAAAACCAGTCAGAAGTGATCAAAACTTTCAATAACTTGCCAAAACATAATGAAAACAAATGAAAGCAAACCAAAACATTCCAAATACCCGCCAAAATATTTTAAAACCCGCCAAAACTAATCCAAACGTTCCACAACCTGCCAACACAATAAAAACAACACAAGAGAAAACAAAACATTCTAAAACACCACCAAAACATTCCGAAAACCCGCCAAAAGATCATCAAAACAAATCAAAACAAACCAAACAATAGGAGGAACACGGCAACATATTGGCAAGCAAGAGACGGAGAGCACGGCACCACGGCACCTTCTAGGAGGCCAAGAAGGAAGCCGCACAACACCTGCACTGTGTCAGCAACTTTCCAACTGCTAGAAGATAGTGGCTTGCCACTGGCCTGCCTCTTCAATTGCCATTAGCATTCCAATGGAAGCTATTCTTGGACAACTTTGCTCTGCTTGCTGCTAGTTCTGCCCCAGCCTACCATAGAAAACCTTGCTCTTCCCTTGAGGTTCTGAGATGCCAAGAACTTGTCAACTTCAAAGGGCGGGCCGGGCTACATCTACTCAGCTGCCACAGTTTCTCCTTGCTAGACCTAGTGGGAAAGCATTTTGCTGAGATGCAGAAGGCAAGAAACGCAGAATACGGAGACGCGGAGCTGTCCCAAGTGCCGCTGCCAGGCGTCTTTCCGCAGAAGGAGCGCCCCGGAGCGCACCGCAACCGGCACCGTCGTCTCTGCGCAAAGAGCCAAAATATTTTCAAACCCGCCAAAATTAATCCAAAAATATTTTCAAACCCGCCAAAATAGAAAACCAGACAGAAGTGATCAATACATTCGAAAAAACCTGAAAAACATGATAAAGCCCACCAAAGCTAATCCAAACACACCAAAAACTGGGCTAAACAGAATCAAAACCTTCTCAAAATCCGCCAAAATATTTCAAAACCCGTCAAAACTAATCAAAACATTCAGAATACCCGCCAAAAGATTCCAAATACCCGCCAAAATATTTTAAAACCCGCCAAAATGAATCCAAACATTCCAAAACCTGCCAACACAATAAAAACAACTCAAGAGAATACAAAACATTCTAAAACCCAACCAAAACATTCCGAAAACCCGCCAAAACATCATAAAAACAAATCAAAACCAACCAAAATATTCCGAAAACCCGCCAAAATAATTTAGACCCACAAAACTCATCAAAACATTCTTAAAAAATGCCAAAACATTAGAAAACCAGCCAGAACTGATCAAAACATTCAAAAAACTTGGTAAAACATCATAAAAACAAATCAAAACCAACCAAAACATTCCAAAAACCTGACAAAATAGTTTACAACCTGCCAAAACTGATCAAAACATTCTGAAAAGATGCCAAAATACTAGAAAACCAGTCAGAAGTGATCGAAACTTTCAATAACTTGCCAAAACATAATCAAAACAAATGAAAGCAAACCAAAACATTCCAAATACCCGCCAAAAGATTTTAAAACCCGCCAAAACGAATCCAAACGTTCCACAACCTGCCAAGACAATAAAAACAACACAAGAGAAAACAAAACATTCTAAAACACCACCAAAACATTCCGAAAACCCGCCAAAAGATCATCAAAACAAATCAAAACAAACCAAACAATAGGAGGAACACGGCAACATATTGGCAAGCAAGAGACGGAGAGCGCGGCACCACGGCACCTTCTAGGAGGCCAAGAAAGAAGCCGCACAACACCTGCACTGTGTCAGCAACTTTCAAACTGCTAGAAGATAGTGGCTTGCCACTGGCCTGCCTCTTCAATTGCCATTAGCATTCCAATGGAAGCTATTCTTGGACAACTTTGCTCTGCTTGCTGCTAGTTCTGCCCCAGCCTACCATAGATAACCTTGCTCTTCCCTTGAGGCTCTGAGATGCCAAGAACTTGTCAACTTCAAAGGGCGGGCCGGGCTACATCTACTCAGCTGCCACAGTTTCTCCTTGCTAGACCTAGTGGGAAAGCATTTTGCTGAGATGCAGAAGGCAAGAAACGCAGAATACGGAGACGCGGAGCTGTCCCAAGTGCCGCTGCCAGGCGTCTTTCCGCAGAAGGAGCGCCCCGCAGCGCACCGCAACCGGCACCGTCATCTCTGCGCAAAGAGCCAAAATATTTTCAAACCCGCCAAAACTAATCCAAAAATATTTTCAAACCCGCCAAAATTAATCCAAAAATATTTTCAAACCCGCCAAAATAGAAAACCAGACAGAAGTGATCAATACATTCGAAAAAACCTGACAAAACATGATAAAGCCCACCAAAGCTAATCCAAACACACCAAAAACTGGGCTAAACAGAATCAAAACCTTCTCAAAATCCGCCAAAATATTTCAAAACCCGTCAAAACTAATCAAAACATTCAGAATACCCGCCAAAACATTCCAAATACCCGCCAAAATATTTTAAAACCCGCCAAAAGCAATCCAAACATTCCAAAACCTGCCAACACAATAAAAACAACTCAAGAGAATACAAAACATTCTAAAACCCAACCAAAACATTCCGAAAACCCGCCAAAACATCATAAAAACAAATCAAAACCAACCAAAATATTCCGAAAACCCGCCAAAATAATTTAGACCCACAAAACTCATCAAAACATTCTTAAAAAATGCCAAAACATTAGAAAACCAGCCAGAACTGATCAAAACATTCAAAAAACTTGGTAAAACATCATAAAAACAAATCAAAACCAACCAAAACATTCCAAAAACCTGACAAAATAGTTTACAACCTGCCAAAACTGATCAAAACATTCTGAAAAGATGCCAAAATACTAGAAAACCAGTCAGAAGTGATCGAAACTTTCAATAACTTGCCAAAACATAATCAAAACAAATGAAAGCAAACCAAAACATTCCAAATACCCGCCAAAAGATTTTAAAACCCGCCAAAACGAATCCAAACGTTCCACAACCTGCCAAGACAATAAAAACAACACAAGAGAAAACAAAACATTCTAAAACACCACCAAAACATTCCGAAAACCCGCCAAAAGATCATCAAAACAAATCAAAACAAACCAAACAATAGGAGGAACACGGCAACATATTGGCAAGCAAGAGACGGAGAGCGCGGCACCACGGCACCTTCTAGGAGGCCAAGAAAGAAGCCGCACAACACCTGCACTGTGTCAGCAACTTTCAAACTGCTAGAAGATAGTGGCTTGCCACTGGCCTGCCTCTTCAATTGCCATTAGCATTCCAATGGAAGCTATTCTTGGACAACTTTGCTCTGCTTGCTGCTAGTTCTGCCCCAGCCTACCATAGATAACCTTGCTCTTCCCTTGAGGCTCTGAGATGCCAAGAACTTGTCAACTTCAAAGGGCGGGCCGGGCTACATCTACTCAGCTGCCACAGTTTCTCCTTGCTAGACCTAGTGGGAAAGCATTTTGCTGAGATGCAGAAGGCAAGAAACGCAGAATACGGAGACGCGGAGCTGTCCCAAGTGCCGCTGCCAGGCGTCTTTCCGCAGAAGGAGCGCCCCGCAGCGCACCGCAACCGGCACCGTCATCTCTGCGCAAAGAGCCAAAATATTTTCAAACCCGCCAAAACTAATCCAAAAATATTTTCAAACCCGCCAAAATTAATCCAAAAATATTTTCAAACCCGCCAAAATAGAAAACCAGACAGAAGTGATCAATACATTCGAAAAAACCTGACAAAACATGATAAAGCCCACCAAAGCTAATCCAAACACACCAAAAACTGGGCTAAACAGAATCAAAACCTTCTCAAAATCCGCCAAAATATTTCAAAACCCGTCAAAACTAATCAAAACATTCAGAATACCCGCCAAAACATTCCAAATACCCGCCAAAATATTTTAAAACCCGCCAAAATGAATCCAAACATTCCAAAACCTGCCAACACAATAAAAACAACTCAAGAGAATACAAAACATTCTAAAACCCAACCAAAACATTCCGAAAACCCGCCAAAACATCATAAAAACAAATCAAAACCAACCAAAATATTCCGAAAACCCGCCAAAATAATTTAGACCCACAAAACTCATCAAAACATTCTTAAAAAATGCCAAAACATTAGAAAACCAGCCAGAACTGATCAAAACATTCAAAAAACTTGGTAAAACATCATAAAAACAAATCAAAACCAACCAAAACATTCCAAAAACCTGACAAAATAGTTTACAACCTGCCAAAACTGATCAAAACATTCTGAAAAGATGCCAAAATACTAGAAAACCAGTCAGAAGTGATCGAAACTTTCAATAACTTGCCAAAACATAATCAAAACAAATGAAAGCAAACCAAAACATTCCAAATACCCGCCAAAATATTTTAAAACCTGCCAAAACTAATCCAAACGTTCCACAACCTGCCAAGACAAAAAAAACAACACAAGAGAAAACAAAACATTCTAAAACACCACCAAAACATTCCGAAAACCCGCCAAAAGATCATCAAAACAAATCAAAACAAACCAAACAATAGGAGGAACACGGCAACATATTGGCAAGCAAGAGACGGAGAGCGCGGCACCACAGCACCTTCTAGGAGGCCAAGAAAGAAGCCGCACAACACCTGCACTGTGTCAGCAACTTTCCAACTGCTAGAAGCTAGTGGCTTGCCACTGGCCTGCCTCTTCAATTGCCATTAGCATTCCAATGGAAGCTATTCTTGGACAACTTTGCTCTGCTTGCTTCCAGTTCTGCCCCAGCCTACCATAGATAACCTTGCTCTTCCCCTGAGGTTCTGAGATGCCAAGAACTTGTCAACTTCAAAGGGTGGGCCGGGCTACATCTACTCAGCTGCCACAGTTTCTCCTTGCTAGACCTAGTGGGAAAGCATTTTGCTGAGATGCAGAAGGCAAGAAACGCAGAATACGGAGACGCGGAGCTGTCCCAAGTGCCGCTGCCAGGCGTCTTTCCGCAGAAGGAGCGCCCCGGAGCGCACCGCAACCGGCACCGTCATCTCTGCGCAAAGAGCCAAAATATTTTCAAACCCGCCAAAACTAATCCAAAAATATTTTCAAACCCGCCAAAATTAATCCAAAAATATTTTCAAACCCGCCAAAATAGAAAACCAGACAGAAGTGATCAATACATTCGAAAAAACCTGACAAAACATGATAAAGCCCACCAAAGCTAATCCAAACACACCAAAAACTGGGCTAAACAGAATCAAAACCTTCTCAAAATCCGCCAAAATATTTCAAAACCCGTCAAAACTAATCAAAACATTCAGAATACCCGCCAAAAGATTCCAAATACCCGCCAAAATATTTTAAAACCCGCCAAAATGAATCCAAACATTCCAAAACCTGCCAACACAATAAAAACAACTCAAGAGAATACAAAACATTCTAAAACCCAACCAAAACATTCCGAAAACCCGCCAAAACATCATAAAAACAAATCAAAACCAACCAAAATATTCCGAAAACCCGCCAAAATAATTTAGACCCACAAAACTCATCAAAACATTCTTAAAAAATGCCAAAACATTAGAAAACCAGCCAGAACTGATCAAAACATTCAAAAAACTTGGTAAAACATCATAAAAACAAATCAAAACCAACCAAAACATTCCAAAAACCTGACAAAATAGTTTACAACCTGCCAAAACTGATCAAAACATTCTGAAAAGATGCCAAAATACTAGAAAACCAGTCAGAAGTGATCGAAACTTTCAATAACTTGCCAAAACATAATCAAAACAAATGAAAGCAAACCAAAACATTCCAAATACCCGCCAAAAGATTTTAAAACCCGCCAAAACGAATCCAAACATTCCACAACCTGCCAAGACAATAAAAACAACACAAGAGAAAACAAAACATTCTAAAACACCACCAAAACATTCCGAAAACCCGCCAAAAGATCATCAAAACAAATCAAAACAAACCAAACAATAGGAGGAACACGGCAACATATTGGCAAGCAAGAGACGGAGAGCGCGGCACCACGGCACCTTCTAGGAGGCCAAGAAAGAAGCCGCACAACACCTGCACTGTGTCAGCAACTTTCAAACTGCTAGAAGATAGTGGCTTGCCACTGGCCTGCCTCTTCAATTGCCATTAGCATTCCAATGGAAGCTATTCTTGGACAACTTTGCTCTGCTTGCTGCTAGTTCTGCCCCAGCCTACCATAGATAACCTTGCTCTTCCCTTGAGGCTCTGAGATGCCAAGAACTTGTCAACTTCAAAGGGCGGGCCGGGCTACATCTACTCAGCTGCCACAGTTTCTCCTTGCTAGACCTAGTGGGAAAGCATTTTGCTGAGATGCAGAAGGCAAGAAACGCAGAATACGGAGACGCGGAGCTGTCCCAAGTGCCGCTGCCAGGCGTCTTTCCGCAGAAGGAGCGCCCCGGAGCGCACCGCAACCGGCACCGTCATCTCTGCGCAAAGAGCCAAAATATTTTCAAACCCGCCAAAACTAATCCAAAAATATTTTCAAACCCGCCAAAATTAATCCAAAAATATTTTCAAACCCGCCAAAATAGAAAACCAGACAGAAGTGATCAATACATTCGAAAAAACCTGACAAAACATGATAAAGCCCACCAAAGCTAATCCAAACACACCAAAAACTGGGCTAAACAGAATCAAAACCTTCTCAAAAATCCGCCAAAATATTTCAAAACCCGTCAAAACTAATCAAAACATTCCGAATACCCGCCAAAAGATTCCAAATACCCGCCAAAAGATTTTAAAACCCGCCAAAAGCAATCCAAACATTCCAAAACCTGCCAACACAATAAAAACAACTCAAGAGAATACAAAACATTCTAAAACCCAACCAAAACATTCCGAAAACCCGCCAAAACATCATAAAAAAAAATCAAAACCAACCAAAAAATTCCGAAAACCCGCCAAAATAATTTAGACCCACAAAACTCATCAAAACATTCTGAAAAAATGCCAAAACATTAGAAAACCAGCCAGAACTGATCAAAACATTCAAAAAACTTGGCAAAACATCATAAAAACAAATCAAAACCAACCAAAACATTCCAAAAACCCAACAAAATAGTTTACAACCTGCCAAAACTGATCAAAACATTCTGAAAAGATGCCAAAATACTAGAAAACCAGTCAGAAGTGATCAAAACTTTCAATAACTTGCCAAAACATAATCAAAACAAATGAAAGCAAACCAAAACATTCCAAATACCCGCCAAAATATTTTAAAACCTGCCAAAACTAATCCAAACGTTCCACAACCTGCCAAGACAAAAAAAACAACACAAGAGAAAACAAAACATTCTAAAACACCACCAAAACATTCCGAAAACCCGCCAAAAGATCATCAAAACAAATCAAAACAAACCAAACAATAGGAGGAACACGGCAACATATTGGCAAGCAAGAGACGGAGAGCGCGGCACCACAGCACCTTCTAGGAGGCCAAGAAAGAAGCCGCACAACACCTGCACTGTGTCAGCAACTTTCCAACTGCTAGAAGCTAGTGGCTTGCCACTGGCCTGCCTCTTCAATTGCCATTAGCATTCCAATGGAAGCTATTCTTGGACAACTTTGCTCTGCTTGCTTCCAGTTCTGCCCCAGCCTACCATAGATAACCTTGCTCTTCCCCTGAGGTTCTGAGATGCCAAGAACTTGTCAACTTCAAAGGGTGGGCCGGGCTACATCTACTCAGCTGCCACAGTTTCTCCTTGCTAGACCTAGTGGGAAAGCATTTTGCTGAGATGCAGAAGGCAAGAAACGCAGAATACGGAGACGCGGAGCTGTCCCAAGTGCCGCTGCCAGGCGTCTTTCCGCAGAAGGAGCGCCCCGGAGCGCACCGCAACCGGCACCGTCATCTCTGCGCAAAGAGCCAAAATATTTTCAAACCCGCCAAAACTAATCCAAAAATATTTTCAAACCCGCCAAAATAGAAAACCAGACAGAAGTGATCAATACATTCGAAAAAACCTGACAAAACATGATGAAGCCCACCAAAGCTAATCCAAACACACCAAAAACTGGGCTAAACAGAATCAAAACCTTCTCAAAATCCGCCAAAATATTTCAAAACCCGTCAAAACTAATCAAAACATTCCGAATACCCGCCAAAAGATTCCAAATACCCGCCAAAATATTTTAAAACCCGCCAAAAGCAATCCAAACATTCCAAAACCTGCCAACACAATAAAAACAACTCAAGAGAATACAAAACATTCTAAAACCCAACCAAAACATTCCGAAAACCCGCCAAAACATCATAAAAACAAATCAAAACCAACCAAAATATTCCGAAAACCGCCAAAATAATTTAGACCCACAAAACTCATCAAAACATTCTGAAAAAATGCCAAAACATTAGAAAACCAGCCAGAACTGATCAAAACATTCAAAAAACTTGGCAAAACATCATAAAAACAAATCAAAACCAACCAAAACGTTCCAAAAACCTGACAAAATAGTTTACAACCTGCCAAAACTGATCAAAACATTCTTAAAAGATGCCAAAATACTAGAAAACCAGTCAGAAGTGATCGAAACTTTCAATAACTTGCCAAAACATAATCAAAACAAATGAAAGCAAACCAAAACATTCCAAATACCCGCCAAAATATTTTAAAACCCGCCAAAACTAATCCAAACGTTCCACAACCTGCCAAGACAATAAAAACAACACAAGAGAAAACAAAACATTCTAAAACACCACCAAAACATTCCGAAAACCCGCCAAAAGATCATCAAAACAAATCAAAACAAACCAAACAATAGGAGGAACACGGCAACATATTGGCAAGCAAGAGACGGAGAGCGCGGCACCACGGCACCTTCTAGGAGGCCAAGAAAGAAGCCGCACAACACCTGCACTGTGTCAGCAACTTTCAAACTGCTAGAAGATAGTGGCTTGCCACTGGCCTGCCTCTTCAATTGCCATTAGCATTCCAATGGAAGCTATTCTTGGACAACTTTGCTCTGCTTGCTGCTAGTTCTGCCCCAGCCTACCATAGATAACCTTGCTCTTCCCTTGAGACTCTGAGATGCCAAGAACTTGTCAACTTCAAAGGGCGGGCCGGGCTACATCTACTCAGCTGCCACAGTTTCTCCTTGCTAGACCTAGTGGGAAAGCATTTTGCTGAGATGCAGAAGGCAAGAAACGCAGAATACGGAGACGCGGAGCTGTCCCAAGTGCCGCTGCCAGGCGTCTTTCCGCAGAAGGAGCGCCCCGGAGCGCACCGCAACCGGCACCGTCGTCTCTACGCAAAGAGCCAAAATATTTTCAAACCCGCCAAAACTCATCCAAAAATATTTTCAAACCCGCCAAAATAGAAAACCAGACAGAAGTGATCAATACATTCGAAAAAACCTGACAAAACATGATAAAGCCCACCAAAGCTAATCCAAACACACCAAAAACTGGGCTAAACAGAATCAAAACAAGTCAAAACCTTCTAAAAACCGGCCAAAATATTTCAAAACCCGTCAAAACTAATCAAAACATTCCGAATACCCGCCAAAACATTCCAAATACCCGCCAAAATATTTTAAAACCCGCCAAAAGGAATCCAAACATTCCAAAACCTGCCAACACAATAAAAACAACTCAAGAGAATACAAAACATTCTAAAACCCAACCAAAACATTCCGAAAACCCGCCAAAACATCATAAAAAAAAATCAAAACCAACCAAAAAATTCCGAAAACCCGCCAAAATAATTTAGACCCACAAAACTCATCAAAACATTCTGAAAAAATGCCAAAACATTAGAAAACCAGCCAGAACTGATCAAAACATTCAAAAAACTTGGCAAAACATCATAAAAACAAATCAAAACCAACCAAAACATTCCAAAAACCCAACAAAATAGTTTACAACCTGCCAAAACTGATCAAAACATTCTGAAAAGATGCCAAAATACTAGAAAACCAGTCAGAAGTGATCAAAACTTTCAATAACTTGCCAAAACATAATCAAAACAAATGAAAGCAAACCAAAACATTCCAAATACCCGCCAAAATATTTTAAAACCCGCCAAAACTAATCCAAACGTTCCACAACCTGCCAAGACAATAAAAACAACACAAGAGAAAACAAAACATTCTAAAACACCACCAAAACATTCCGAAAACCCGCCAAAAGATCATCAAAACAAATCAAAACAAACCAAACAATAGGAGGAACACGGCAACATATTGGCAAGCAAGAGACGGAGAGCGCGGCACCACGGCACCTTCTAGGAGGCCAAGAAGGAAGCCGCACAACACCTGCACTGTGTCAGCAACTTTCCAACTGCTAGAAGCTAGTGGCTTGCCACTGGCCTGCCTCTTCAATTGCCATTAGCATTCCAATGGAAGCTATTCTTGGACAACTTTGCTCTGCTTGCTGCTAGTTCTGCCCCAGCCTACCATAGAAAACCTTGCTCTTCCCTTGAGGTTCTGAGATGCCAAGAACTTGTCAACTTCAAAGGGCGGGCCGGGCTACATCTACTCAGCTGCCACAGTTTCTCCTTGCTAGACCTAGTGGGAAAGCATTTTGCTGAGATGCAGAAGGCAAGAAACGCAGAATACGGAGACGCGGAGCTGTCCCAAGTGCCGCTGCCAGGCGTCTTTCCGCAGAAGGAGCGCCCCGGAGCGCACCGCAACCGGCACCGTCGTCTCTGCGCAAAGAGCCAAAATATTTTCAAACCCGCCAAAATTAATCCAAAAATATTTTCAAACCCGCCAAAATAGAAAACCAGACAGAAGTGATCAATACATTCGAAAAAACCTGACAAAACATGATAAAGCCCACCAAAGCTAATCCAAACACACCAAAAACTGGGCTAAACACAATCAAAACCTTCTAAAAACCGGCCAAAATATTTCAAAACCCGTCAAAACTAATCAAAACATTCCGAATACCCGCCAAAACATTCCAAATACCCGCCAAAATATTTTAAAACCCGCCAAAAGCAATCCAAACATTCCAAAACCTGCCAACAGAATAAAAACAACTCAAGAGAATACAAAACATTCTAAAACCCAACCAAAACATTCCGAAAACCCGCCAAAACATCATAAAAACAAATCAAAACCAACCAAAATATTCCGAAAACCCGCCAAAATAATTTAGACCCACAAAACTCATCAAAACATTCTGAAAAAATGCCAAAACATTAGAAAACCAGCCAGAACTGATCAAAACATTCAAAAAACTTGGCAAAACATCATAAAAACAAATCAAAACCAACCAAAACGTTCCAAAAACCTGACAAAATAGTTTACAACCTGCCAAAACTGATCAAAACATTCTGAAAAGATGCCAAAATACTAGAAAACCAGTCAGAAGTGATCAAAACTTTCAATAACTTGCCAAAACATAATCAAAACAAATGAAAGCAAACCAAAACATTCCAAATACCCGCCAAAATATTTTAAAACCCGCCAAAACTAATCCAAACGTTCCACAACCTGCCAAGACAAAAAAAACAACACAAGAGAAAACAAAACATTCTAAAACACCACCAAAACATTCCGAAAACCCGCCAAAAGATCATCAAAACAAATCAAAACAAACCAAACAATAGGAGGAACACGGCAACATATTGGCAAGCAAGAGACGGAGAGCGGGGCACCACGGCACCTTCTAGGAGGCCAAGAAAGAAGCCGCACAACACCTGCACTGTGTCAGCAACTTTCCAACTGCTAGAAGCTAGTGGCTTGCCACTGGCCTGCCTCTTCAATTGCCATTAGCATTCCAATGGAAGCTATTCTTGGACAACTTTGCTCTGCTTGCTGCTAGTTCTGCCCCAGCCTACCATAGATAACCTTGCTCTTCCCTTGAGGCTCTGAGATGCCAAGAACTTGTCAACTTCAAAGGGCGGGCCGGGCTACATCTACTCAGCTGCCACAGTTTCTCCTTGCTAGACCTAGTGGGAAAGCATTTTGCTGAGATGCAGAAGGCAAGAAACGCAGAATACGGAGACGCGGAGCTGTCCCAAGTGCCGCTGCCAGGCGTCTTTCCGCAGAAGGAGCGCCCCGCAGCGCACCGCAACCGGCACCGTCGTCTCTACGCAAAGAGCCAAAATATTTTCAAACCCGCCAAAACTAATCCAAAAATATTTTCAAACCCGCCAAAATAGAAAACCAGACAGAAGTGATCAATACATTTGAAAAAACCTGACAAAACATGATAAAGCCCACCAAAGCTAATCCAAACACACCAAAAACTGGGCTAAACAGAATCAAAACAAATCAAAACCTTCTAAAAACCCGCCAAAATATTTCAAAACCCGTCAAAACTAATCAAAACATTCAGAATACCCGCCAAAACATTCCAAATACCCGCCAAAATATTTTAAAACCCGCCAAAAGCAATCCAAACATTCCAAAACCTGCCAACACAATAAAAACAACTCAAGAGAATACAAAACATTCTAAAACCCAACCAAAACATTCCGAAAACCCGCCAAAACATCATAAAAACAAATCAAAACCAACCAAAATATTCCGAAAACCCGCCAAAATAATTTAGACCCACAAAACTCATCAAAACATTCTTAAAAAATGCCAAAACATTAGAAAACCAGCCAGAACTGATCAAAACATTCAAAAAACTTGGTAAAACATCATAAAAACAAATCAAAACCAACCAAAACATTCCAAAAACCTGACAAAATAGTTTACAACCTGCCAAAACTGATCAAAACATTCTGAAAAGATGCCAAAATACTAGAAAACCAGTCTGAAGTGATCGAAACTTTCAATAACTTGCCAAAACATAATCAAAACAAATGAAAGCAAACCAAAACATTCCAAATACCCGCCAAAAGATTTTAAAACCCGCCAAAACGAATCCAAACGTTCCACAACCTGCCAAGACAATAAAAACAACACAAGAGAAAACAAAACATTCTAAAACACCACCAAAACATTCCGAAAACCCGCCAAAAGATCATCAAAACAAATCAAAACAAACCAAACAATAGGAGGAACACGGCAACATATTGGCAAGCAAGAGACGGAGAGCGCGGCACCACGGCACCTTCTAGGAGGCCAAGAAAGAAGCCGCACAACACCTGCACTGTGTCAGCAACTTTCCAACTGCTAGAAGATAGTGGCTTGCCACTGGCCTGCCTCTTCAATTGCCATTAGCATTCCAATGGAAGCTATTCTTGGACAACTTTGCTCTGCTTGCTGCTAGTTCTGCCCCAGCCTACCATAGATAACCTTGCTCTTCCCTTGAGGTTCTGAGATGCCAAGAACTTGTCAACTTCAAAGGGCGGGCCGGGCTACATCTACTCAGCTGCCACAGTTTCTCCTTGCTAGACCTAGTGGGAAAGCATTTTGCTGAGATGCAGAAGGCAAGAAACGCAGAATACGGAGACGCGGAGCTGTCCCAAGTGCCGCTGCCAGGCGTCTTTCCGCAGAAGGAGCGCCCCGGAGCGCACTGCAACCGGCACCGTCATCTCTGCGCAAAGAGCCAAAATATTTTCAAACCCGCCAAAACTAATCCAAAAATATTTTCAAACCCGCCAAAATAGAAAACCAGACAGAAGTGATCAATACATTCGAAAAAACCTGACAAAACATGATAAAGCCCACCAAAGCTAATCCAAACACACCAAAAACTGGGCTAAACAGAATCAAAACCTTCTAAAAATCCGCCAAAATATTTCAAAACCCGTCAAAACTAATCAAAACATTCCGAATACCCGCCAAAAGATTCCAAATACCCGCCAAAATATTTTAAAACCCGCCAAAAGCAATCCAAACATTCCAAAACCTGCCAACAGAATAAAAACAACTCAAGAGAATACAAAACATTCTAAAACCCAACCAAAACATTCCGAAAACCCGCCAAAACATCATAAAAACAAATCAAAACCAACCAAAATATTCCGAAAACCCGCCAAAATAATTTAGACCCACAAAACTCATCAAAACATTCTGAAAAAATGCCAAAACATTAGAAAACCAGCCAGAACTGATCAAAACATTCAAAAAACTTGGCAAAACATCATAAAAACAAATCAAAACCAACCAAAACGTTCCAAAAACCTGACAAAATAGTTTACAACCTGCCAAAACTGATCAAAACATTCTGAAAAGATGCCAAAATACTAGAAAACCAGTCAGAAGTGATCGAAACTTTCAATAACTTGCCAAAACATAATCAAAACAAATGAAAGCAAACCAAAACATTCCAAATACCCGCCAAAATATTTTAAAACCCGCCAAAACTAATCCAAACGTTCCACAACCTGCCAAGACAATAAAAACAACACAAGAGAAAACAAAACATTCTAAAACACCACCAAAACATTCCGAAAACCCGCCAAAAGATCATCAAAACAAATCAAAACAAACCAAACAATAGGAGGAACACGGCAACATATTGGCAAGCAAGAGACGGAGAGCGGGGCACCACGGCACCTTCTAGGAGGCCAAGAAAGAAGCCGCACAACACCTGCACTGTGTCAGCAACTTTCCAACTGCTAGAAGCTAGTGGCTTGCCACTGGCCTGCCTCTTCAATTGCCATTAGCATTCCAATGGAAGCTATTCTTGGACAACTTTGCTCTGCTTGCTGCTAGTTCTGCCCCAGCCTACCATAGATAACCTTGCTCTTCCCTTGAGGCTCTGAGATGCCAAGAACTTGTCAACTTCAAAGGGCGGGCCGGGCTACATCTACTCAGCTGCCACAGTTTCTCCTTGCTAGACCTAGTGGGAAAGCATTTTGCTGAGATGCAGAAGGCAAGAAACGCAGAATACGGAGACGCGGAGCTGTCCCAAGTGCCGCTGCCAGGCGTCTTTCCGCAGAAGGAGCGCCCCGCAGCGCACCGCAACCGGCACCGTCGTCTCTACGCAAAGAGCCAAAATATTTTCAAACCCGCCAAAACTAATCCAAAAATATTTTCAAACCCGCCAAAATAGAAAACCAGACAGAAGTGATCAATACATTCGAAAAAACCTGACAAAACATGATAAAGCCCACCAAAGCTAATCCAAACACACCAAAAACTGGGCTAAACAGAATCAAAACAAATCAAAACCTTCTAAAAACCCGCCAAAATATTTCAAAACCCGTCAAAACTAATCAAAACATTCAGAATACCCGCCAAAACATTCCAAATACCCGCCAAAATATTTTAAAACCCGCCAAAAGCAATCCAAACATTCCAAAACCTGCCAACACAATAAAAACAACTCAAGAGAATACAAAACATTCTAAAACCCAACCAAAACATTCCGAAAACCCGCCAAAACATCATAAAAACAAATCAAAACCAACCAAAATATTCCGAAAACCCGCCAAAATAATTTAGACCCACAAAACTCATCAAAACATTCTTAAAAAATGCCAAAACATTAGAAAACCAGCCAGAACTGATCAAAACATTCAAAAAACTTGGTAAAACATCATAAAAACAAATCAAAACCAACCAAAACATTCCAAAAACCTGACAAAATAGTTTACAACCTGCCAAAACTGATCAAAACATTCTGAAAAGATGCCAAAATACTAGAAAACCAGTCAGAAGTGATCGAAACTTTCAATAACTTGCCAAAACATAATCAAAACAAATGAAAGCAAACCAAAACATTCCAAATACCCGCCAAAATATTTTAAAACCCGCCAAAACTAATCCAAACGTTCCACAACCTGCCAAGACAATAAAAACAACACAAGAGAAAACAAAACATTCTAAAACACCACCAAAACATTCCGAAAACCCGCCAAAAGATCATCAAAACAAATCAAAACAAACCAAACAATAGGAGGAACACGGCAACATATTGGCAAGCAAGAGACGGAGAGCGCGGCACCACGGCACCTTCTAGGAGGCCAAGAAAGAAGCCGCACAACACCTGCACTGTGTCAGCAACTTTCCAACTGCTAGAAGATAGTGGCTTGCCACTGGCCTGCCTCTTCAATTGCCATTAGCATTCCAATGGAAGCTATTCTTGGACAACTTTGCTCTGCTTGCTGCTAGTTCTGCCCCAGCCTACCATAGATAACCTTGCTCTTCCCTTGAGGCTCTGAGATGCCAAGAACTTGTCAACTTCAAAGGGCGGGCCGGGCTACATCTACTCAGCTGCCACAGTTTCTCCTTGCTAGACCTAGTGGGAAAGCATTTTGCTGAGATGCAGAAGGCAAGAAACGCAGAATACGGAGACGCGGAGCTGTCCCAAGTGCCGCTGCCAGGCGTCTTTCCGCAGAAGGAGCGCCCCGGAGCGCACCGCAACCGGCACCGTCATCTCTGCGCAAAGAGCCAAAATATTTTCAAACCCGCCAAAACTAATCCAAAAATATTTTCAAACCCGCCAAAATAGAAAACCAGACAGAAGTGATCAATACATTCGAAAAAACCTGACAAAACATGATAAAGCCCACCAAAGCTAATCCAAACACACCAAAAACTGGGCTAAACAGAATCAAAACCTTCTCAAAATCCGCCAAAATATTTCAAAACCCGTCAAAACTAATCAAAACATTCCGAATACCCGCCAAAAGATTCCAAATACCCGCCAAAATATTTTAAAACCCGCCAAAAGCAATCCAAACATTCCAAAACCTGCCAACAGAATAAAAACAACTCAAGAGAATACAAAACATTCTAAAACCCAACCAAAACATTCCGAAAACCCGCCAAAACATCATAAAAACAAATCAAAACCAACCAAAATATTCCGAAAACCCGCCAAAATAATTTAGACCCACAAAACTCATCAAAACATTCTGAAAAAATGCCAAAACATTAGAAAACCAGCCAGAACTGATCAAAACATTCAAAAAACTTGGCAAAACATCATAAAAACAAATCAAAACCAACCAAAACGTTCCAAAAACCTGACAAAATAGTTTACAACCTGCCAAAACTGATCAAAACATTCTGAAAAGATGCCAAAATACTAGAAAACCAGTCAGAAGTGATCGAAACTTTCAATAACTTGCCAAAACATAATCAAAACAAATGAAAGCAAACCAAAACATTCCAAATACCCGCCAAAATATTTTAAAACCCGCCAAAACTAATCCAAACGTTCCACAACCTGCCAAGACAATAAAAACAACACAAGAGAAAACAAAACATTCTAAAACACCACCAAAACATTCCGAAAACCCGCCAAAAGATCATCAAAACAAATCAAAACAAACCAAACAATAGGAGGAACACGGCAACATATTGGCAAGCAAGAGACGGAGAGCGGGGCACCACGGCACCTTCTAGGAGGCCAAGAAAGAAGCCGCACAACACCTGCACTGTGTCAGCAACTTTCCAACTGCTAGAAGCTAGTGGCTTGCCACTGGCCTGCCTCTTCAATTGCCATTAGCATTCCAATGGAAGCTATTCTTGGACAACTTTGCTCTGCTTGCTGCTAGTTCTGCCCCAGCCTACCATAGATAACCTTGCTCTTCCCTTGAGGCTCTGAGATGCCAAGAACTTGTCAACTTCAAAGGGCGGGCCGGGCTACATCTACTCAGCTGCCACAGTTTCTCCTTGCTAGACCTAGTGGGAAAGCATTTTGCTGAGATGCAGAAGGCAAGAAACGCAGAATACGGAGACGCGGAGCTGTCCCAAGTGCCGCTGCCAGGCGTCTTTCCGCAGAAGGAGCGCCCCGGAGCGCACCGCAACCGGCACCGTCGTCTCTACGCAAAGAGCCAAAATATTTTCAAACCCGCCAAAACTAATCCAAAAATATTTTCAAACCCGCCAAAATAGAAAACCAGACAGAAGTGATCAATACATTCGAAAAAACCTGACAAAACATGATAAAGCCCACCAAAGCTAATCCAAACACACCAAAAACTGGGCTAAACAGAATCAAAACAAGTCAAAACCTTCTAAAAACCCGCCAAAATATTTCAAAACCCGTCAAAACTAATCAAAACATTCAGAATACCCGCCAAAACATTCCAAATACCCGCCAAAATATTTTAAAACCCGCCAAAAGCAATCCAAACATTCCAAAACCTGCCAACACAATAAAAACAACTCAAGAGAATACAAAACATTCTAAAACCCAACCAAAACATTCCGAAAACCCGCCAAAACATCATAAAAACAAATCAAAACCAACCAAAATATTCCGAAAACCCGCCAAAATAATTTAGACCCACAAAACTCATCAAAACATTCTGAAAAAATGCCAAAACATTAGAAAACCAGCCAGAACTGATCAAAACATTCAAAAAACTTGGCAAAACATCATAAAAACAAATCAAAACCAACCAAAACATTCCAAAAACCTGACAAAATAGTTTACAACCTGCCAAAACTGATCAAAACATTCTGAAAAGATGCCAAAATACTAGAAAACCAGTCAGAAGTGATCAAAACTTTCAATAACTTGCCAAAACATAATCAAAACAAATGAAAGCAAACCAAAACATTCCAAATACCCGCCAAAATATTTTAAAACCCGCCAAAACTAATCCAAACGTTCCACAACCTGCCAAGACAATAAAAACAACACAAGAGAAAACAAAACATTCTAAAACACCACCAAAACATTCCGAAAACCCGCCAAAAGATCATCAAAACAAATCAAAACAAACCAAACAATAGGAGGAACACGGCAACATATTGGCAAGCAAGAGACGGAGAGCGCGGCACCACAGCACCTTCTAGGAGGCCAAGAAAGAAGCCGCACAACACCTGCACTGTGTCTGCAACTTTCCAACTGCTAGAAACTAGTGGCTTGCCACTGGCCTGCCTCTTCAATTGCCATTAGCATTCCAATGGAAGCTATTCTTGGACAACTTTGCTCTGCTTGCTTCCAGTTCTGCCCCAGCCTACCATAGATAACCTTGCTCTTCCCCTGAGGTTCTGAGATGCCAAGAACTTGTCAACTTCAAAGGGCGGGCCGGGCTACATCTACTCAGCTGCCACAGTTTCTCCTTGCTAGACCTAGTGGGAAAGCATTTTGCTGAGATGCAGAAGGCAAGAAACGCAGAATACGGAGACGCGGAGCTGTCCCAAGTGCCGCTGCCAGGCGTCTTTCCGCAGAAGGAGCGCCCCGGAGCGCACCGCAACCGGCACCGTCGTCTCTGCGCAAAGAGCCAAAATATTTTCAAACCCGCCAAAACTAATCCAAAAATATTTTCAAACCCGCCAAAATAGAAAACCAGACAGAAGTGATCAATACATTCGAAAAAACCTGACAAAACATGATAAAGCCCACCAAAGCTAATCCAAACACACCAAAAACTGGGCTAAACAGAATCAAAACCTTCTCAAAATCCGCCAAAATATTTCAAAACCCGTCAAAACTAATCAAAACATTCCGAATACCCGCCAAAAGATTCCAAATACCCGCCAAAATATTTTAAAACCCGCCAAAAGCAATCCAAACATTCCAAAACCTGCCAACAGAATAAAAACAACTCAAGAGAATACAAAACATTCTAAAACCCAACCAAAACATTCTGAAAACCCGCCAAAACATCATAAAAACAAATCAAAACCAACCAAAATATTCTGAAAACCCGCCAAAATAATTTAGACCCACAAAACTCATCAAAACATTCTGAAAAAATGCCAAAACATTAGAAAACCAGCCCAAACTGATCAAAACATTCAAAAAACTTGGCAAAACATCATAAAAACAAATCAAAACCAACCAAAACGTTGCAAAAACCTGACAAAATAGTTTACAACCTGCCAAAACTGATCAAAACATTCTGAAAAGATGCCAAAATACTAGAAAACCAGTCAGAAGTGATCGAAACTTTCAATAACTTGCCAAAACATAATCAAAACAAATGAAAGCAAACCAAAACATTCCAAATACCCGCCAAAATATTTTAAAACCCGCCAAAACTAATCCAAACGTTCCACAACCTGCCAAGACAATAAAAACAACACAAGAGAAAACAAAACATTCTAAAACACCACCAAAACATTCCGAAAACCCGCCAAAAGATCATCAAAACAAATCAAAACAAACCAAACAATAGGAGGAACACGGCAACATATTGGCAAGCAAGAGACGGAGAGCGCGGCACCACGGCACCTGCTAGGAGGCCAAGAAAGAAGCCGCACAACACCTGCACTGTGTCAGCAACTTTCAAACTGCTAGAAGATAGTGGCTTGCCACTGGCCTGCCTCTTCAATTGCCATTAGCATTCCAATGGAAGCTATTCTTGGACAACTTTGCTCTGCTTGCTGCTAGTTCTGCCCCAGCCTACCATAGATAACCTTGCTCTTCCCTTGAGGCTCTGAGATGCCAAGAACTTGTCAACTTCAAAGGGCGGGCCGGGCTACATCTACTCAGCTGCCACAGTTTCTCCTTGCTAGACCTAGTGGGAAAGCATTTTGCTGAGATGCAGAAGGCAAGAAACGCAGAATACGGAGACGCGGAGCTGTCCCAAGTGCCGCTGCCAGGCGTCTTTCCGCAGAAGGAGCGCCCCGGAGCGCACCGCAACCGGCACCGTCATCTCTGCGCAAAGAGCCAAAATATTTTCAAACCCGCCAAAACTAATCCAAAAATATTTTCAAACCCGCCAAAATAGAAAACCAGACAGAAGTGATCAATACATTCGAAAAAACCTGACAAAACATGATAAAGCCCACCAAAGCTAATCCAAACACACCAAAAACTGGGCTAAACAGAATCAAAACCTTCTCAAAATCCGCCAAAATATTTCAAAACCCGTCAAAACTAATCAAAACATTCCGAATACCCGCCAAAAGATTCCAAATACCCGCCAAAATATTTTAAAACCCGCCAAAAGCAATCCAAACATTCCAAAACCTGCCAACAGAATAAAAACAACTCAAGAGAATACAAAACATTCTAAAACCCAACCAAAACATTCCGAAAACCCGCCAAAACATCATAAAAACAAATCAAAACCAACCAAAATATTCCGAAAACCCGCCAAAATAATTTAGACCCACAAAACTCATCAAAACATTCTGAAAAAATGCCAAAACATTAGAAAACCAGCCAGAACTGATCAAAACATTCAAAAAACTTGGCAAAACATCATAAAAACAAATCAAAACCAACCAAAACGTTCCAAAAACCTGACAAAATAGTTTACAACCTGCCAAAACTGATCAAAACATTCTGAAAAGATGCCAAAATACTAGAAAACCAGTCAGAAGTGATCGAAACTTTCAATAACTTGCCAAAACATAATCAAAACAAATGAAAGCAAACCAAAACATTCCAAATACCCGCCAAAATATTTTAAAACCCGCCAAAACTAATCCAAACGTTCCACAACCTGCCAAGACAATAAAAACAACACAAGAGAAAACAAAACATTCTAAAACACCACCAAAACATTCCGAAAACCCGCCAAAAGATCATCAAAACAAATCAAAACAAACCAAACAATAGGAGGAACACGGCAACATATTGGCAAGAAAGAGACGGAGAGCGCGGCACCACGGCACCTTCTAGGAGGCCAAGAAAGAAGCCGCACAACACCTGCACTGTGTCAGCAACTTTCAAACTGCTAGAAGATAGTGGCTTGCCACTGGCCTGCCTCTTCAATTGCCATTAGCATTCCAATGGAAGCTATTCTTGGACAACTTTGCTCTGCTTGCTGCTAGTTCTGCCCCAGCCTACCATAGATAACCTTGCTCTTCCCTTGAGGCTCTGAGATGCCAAGAACTTGTCAACTTCAAAGGGCGGGCCGGGCTACATCTACTCAGCTGCCACAGTTTCTCCTTGCTAGACCTAGTGGGAAAGCATTTTGCTGAGATGCAGAAGGCAAGAAACGCAGAATACGGAGACGCGGAGCTGTCCCAAGTGCCGCTGCCAGGCGTCTTTCCGCAGAAGGAGCGCCCCGGAGCGCACCGCAACCGGCACCGTCATCTCTGCGCAAAGAGCCAAAATATTTTCAAACCCGCCAAAACTAATCCAAAAATATTTTCAAACCCGCCAAAATAGAAAACCAGACAGAAGTGATCAATACATTTGAAAAAACCTGACAAAACATGATAAAGCCCACCAAAGCTAATCCAAACACACCAAAAACTGGGCTAAACAGAATCAAAACCTTCTCAAAATCCGCCAAAATATTTCAAAACCCGTCAAAACTAATCAAAACATTCCGAATACCCGCCAAAAGATTCCAAATACCCGCCAAAATATTTTAAAACCCGCCAAAAGCAATCCAAACATTCCAAAACCTGCCAACAGAATAAAAACAACTCAAGAGAATACAAAACATTCTAAAACCCAACCAAAACATTCCGAAAACCCGCCAAAACATCATAAAAACAAATCAAAACCAACCAAAATATTCCGAAAACCCGCCAAAATAATTTAGACCCACAAAACTCATCAAAACATTCTGAAAAAATGCCAAAACATTAGAAAACCAGCCAGAACTGATCAAAACATTCAAAAAACTTGGCAAAACATCATAAAAACAAATCAAAACCAACCAAAACGTTCCAAAAACCTGACAAAATAGTTTACAACCTGCCAAAACTGATCAAAACATTCTGAAAAGATGCCAAAATACTAGAAAACCAGTCAGAAGTGATCAAAACTTTCAATAACTTGCCAAAACATAATCAAAACAAATGAAAGCAAACCAAAACATTCCAAATACCCGCCAAAATATTTTAAAACCCGCCAAAACTAATCCAAACGTTCCACAACCTGCCAAGACAATAAAAACAACACAAGAGAAAACAAAACATTCTAAAACACCACCAAAACATTCCGAAAACCCGCCAAAAGATCATCAAAACAAATCAAAACAAACCAAACAATAGGAGGAACACGGCAACATATTGGCAAGCAAGAGACGGAGAGCGCGGCACCACGGCACCTTCTAGGAGGCCAAGAAAGAAGCCGCACAACACCTGCACTGTGTCAGCAACTTTCCAACTGCTAGAAGCTAGTGGCTTGCCACTGGCCTGCCTCTTCAATTGCCATTAGCATTCCAATGGAAGCTATTCTTGGACAACTTTGCTCTGCTTGCTGCTAGTTCTGCCCCAGCCTACCATAGATAACCTTGCTCTTCCCTTGAGGCTCTGAGATGCCAAGAACTTGTCAACTTCAAAGGGCGGGCCGGGCTACATCTACTCAGCTGCCACAGTTTCTCCTTGCTAGACCTAGTGGGAAAGCATTTTGCTGAGATGCAGAAGGCAAGAAACGCAGAATACGGAGACGCGGAGCTGTCCCAAGTGCCGCTGCCAGGCGTCTTTCCGCAGAAGGAGCGCCCCGGAGCGCACCGCAACCGGCACCGTCGTCTCTACGCAAAGAGCCAAAATATTTTCAAACCCGCCAAAACTAATCCAAAAATATTTTCAAACCCGCCAAAATAGAAAACCAGACAGAAGTGATCAATACATTCGAAAAAACCTGACAAAACATGATAAAGCCCACCAAAGCTAATCCAAACACACCAAAAACTGGGCTAAACACAATCAAAACAAATCAAAACCTTCTAAAAACCGGCCAAAATATTTCAAAACCCGTCAAAACTAATCAAAACATTCAGAATACCCGCCAAAACATTCCAAATACCCGCCAAAATATTTTAAAACCCGCCAAAAGCAATCCAAACATTCCAAAACCTGCCAACACAATAAAAACAACTCAAGAGAATACAAAACATTCTAAAACCCAACCAAAACATTCCGAAAACCCGCCAAAACATCATAAAAACAAATCAAAACCAACCAAAATATTCCGAAAACCCGCCAAAATAATTTAGACCCACAAAACTCATCAAAACATTCTGAAAAAATGCCAAAACATTAGAAAACCAGCCAGAACTGATCAAAACATTCAAAAAACTTGGCAAAACATCATAAAAACAAATCAAAACCAACCAAAACGTTGCAAAAACCTGACAAAATAGTTTACAACCTGCCAAAACTGATCAAAACATTCTGAAAAGATGCCAAAATACTAGAAAACCAGTCAGAAGTGATCGAAACTTTCAATAACTTGCCAAAACATAATCAAAACAAATGAAAGCAAACCAAAACATTCCAAATACCCGCCAAAATATTTTAAAACCCGCCAAAACTAATCCAAACGTTCCACAACCTGCCAAGACAATAAAAACAACACAAGAGAAAACAAAACATTCTAAAACACCACCAAAACATTCCGAAAACCCGCCAAAAGATCATCAAAACAAATCAAAACAAACCAAACAATAGGAGGAACACGGCAACATATTGGCAAGCAAGAGACGGAGAGCGCGGCACCACGGCACCTTCTAGGAGGCCAAGAAAGAAGCCGCACAACACCTGCACTGTGTCAGCAACTTTCCAACTGCTAGAAGCTAGTGGCTTGCCACTGGCCTGCCTCTTCAATTGCCATTAGCATTCCAATGGAAGCTATTCTTGGACAACTTTGCTCTGCTTGCTGCTAGTTCTGCCCCAGCCTACCATAGATAACCTTGCTCTTCCCTTGAGACTCTGAGATGCCAAGAACTTGTCAACTTCAAAGGGCGGGCCGGGCTACATCTACTCAGCTGCCACAGTTTCTCCTTGCTAGACCTAGTGGGAAAGCATTTTGCTGAGATGCAGAAGGCAAGAAACGCAGAATACGGAGACGCGGAGCTGTCCCAAGTGCCGCTGCCAGGCGTCTTTCCGCAGAAGGAGCGCCCCGGAGCGCACCGCAACCGGCACCGTCGTCTCTACGCAAAGAGCCAAAATATTTTCAAACCCGCCAAAACTAATCCAAAAATATTTTCAAACCCGCCAAAATAGAAAACCAGACAGAAGTGATCAATACATTCGAAAAAACCTGACAAAACATGATAAAGACCACCAAAGCTAATCCAAACACACCAAAAACTGGGCTAAACAGAATCAAAACAAGTCAAAACCTTCTAAAAACCGGCCAAAATATTTCAAAACCCGTCAAAACTAATCAAAACATTCCGAATACCCGCCAAAACATTCCAAATACCCGCCAAAATATTTTAAAACCCGCCAAAAGGAATCCAAACATTCCAAAACCTGCCAACACAATAAAAACAACTCAAGAGAATACAAAACATTCTAAAACCCAACCAAAACATTCCGAAAACCCGCCAAAACATCATAAAAAAAAATCAAAACCAACCAAAAAATTCCGAAAACCCGCCAAAATAATTTAGACCCACAAAACTCATCAAAACGTTCTGAAAAAATGCCAAAACATTAGAAAACCAGCCAGAACTGATCAAAACATTCAAAAAACTTGGCAAAACATCATAAAAACAAATCAAAACCAACCAAAACATTCCAAAAACCCAACAAAATAGTTTACAACCTGCCAAAACTGATCAAAACATTCTGAAAAGATGCCAAAATACTAGAAAACCAGTCAGAAGTGATCGAAACTTTCAATAACTTGCCAAAACATAATCAAAACAAATGAAAGCAAACCAAAACATTCCAAATACCCGCCAAAATATTTTAAAACCCGCCAAAACTAATCCAAACGTTCCACAACCTGCCAAGACAATAAAAACAACACAAGAGAAAACAAAACATTCTAAAACACCACCAAAACATTCCGAAAACCCGCCAAAAGATCATCAAAACAAATCAAAACAAACCAAACAATAGGAGGAACACGGCAACATATTGGCAAGAAAGAGACGGAGAGCGCGGCACCACGGCACCTTCTAGGAGGCCAAGAAAGAAGCCGCACAACACCTGCACTGTGTCAGCAACTTTCAAACTGCTAGAAGATAGTGGCTTGCCACTGGCCTGCCTCTTCAATTGCCATTAGCATTCCAATGGAAGCTATTCTTGGACAACTTTGCTCTGCTTGCTGCTAGTTCTGCCCCAGCCTACCATAGATAACCTTGCTCTTCCCTTGAGGCTCTGAGATGCCAAGAACTTGTCAACTTCAAAGGGCGGGCCGGGCTACATCTACTCAGCTGCCACAGTTTCTCCTTGCTAGACCTAGTGGGAAAGCATTTTGCTGAGATGCAGAAGGCAAGAAACGCAGAATACGGAGACGCGGAGCTGTCCCAAGTGCCGCTGCCAGGCGTCTTTCCGCAGAAGGAGCGCCCCGGAGCGCACCGCAACCGGCACCGTCATCTCTGCGCAAAGAGCCAAAATATTTTCAAACCCGCCAAAACTAATCCAAAAATATTTTCAAACCCGCCAAAATAGAAAACCAGACAGAAGTGATCAATACATTTGAAAAAACCTGACAAAACATGATAAAGCCCACCAAAGCTAATCCAAACACACCAAAAACTGGGCTAAACAGAATCAAAACCTTCTCAAAATCCGCCAAAATATTTCAAAACCCGTCAAAACTAATCAAAACATTCCGAATACCCGCCAAAACATTCCAAATACCCGCCAAAATATTTTAAAACCCGCCAAAAGCAATCCAAACATTCCAAAACCTGCCAACAGAATAAAAACAACTCAAGAGAATACAAAACATTCTAAAACCCAACCAAAACATTCCGAAAACCCGCCAAAACATCATAAAAACAAATCAAAACCAACCAAAATATTCCGAAAACCCGCCAAAATAATTTAGACCCACAAAACTCATCAAAACATTCTGAAAAAATGCCAAAACATTAGAAAACCAGCCAGAACTGATCAAAACATTCAAAAAACTTGGCAAAACATCATAAAAACAAATCAAAACCAACCAAAACGTTCCAAAAACCTGACAAAATAGTTTACAACCTGCCAAAACTGATCAAAACATTCTGAAAAGATGCCAAAATACTAGAAAACCAGTCAGAAGTGATCAAAACTTTCAATAACTTGCCAAAACATAATCAAAACAAATGAAAGCAAACCAAAACATTCCAAATACCCGCCAAAATATTTTAAAACCCGCCAAAACTAATCCAAACGTTCCACAACCTGCCAAGACAATAAAAACAACACAAGAGAAAACAAAACATTCTAAAACACCACCAAAACATTCCGAAAACCCGCCAAAAGATCATCAAAACAAATCAAAACAAACCAAACAATAGGAGGAACACGGCAACATATTGGCAAGCAAGAGACGGAGAGCGCGGCACCACGGCACCTTCTAGGAGGCCAAGAAAGAAGCCGCACAACACCTGCACTGTGTCAGCAACTTTCCAACTGCTAGAAGCTAGTGGCTTGCCACTGGCCTGCCTCTTCAATTGCCATTAGCATTCCAATGGAAGCTATTCTTGGACAACTTTGCTCTGCTTGCTGCTAGTTCTGCCCCAGCCTACCATAGATAACCTTGCTCTTCCCTTGAGGCTCTGAGATGCCAAGAACTTGTCAACTTCAAAGGGCGGGCCGGGCTACATCTACTCAGCTGCCACAGTTTCTCCTTGCTAGACCTAGTGGGAAAGCATTTTGCTGAGATGCAGAAGGCAAGAAACGCAGAATACGGAGACGCGGAGCTGTCCCAAGTGCCGCTGCCAGGCGTCTTTCCGCAGAAGGAGCGCCCCGGAGCGCACCGCAACCGGCACCGTCGTCTCTACGCAAAGAGCCAAAATATTTTCAAACCCGCCAAAACTAATCCAAAAATATTTTCAAACCCGCCAAAATAGAAAACCAGACAGAAGTGATCAATACATTCGAAAAAACCTGACAAAACATGATAAAGCCCACCAAAGCTAATCCAAACACACCAAAAACTGGGCTAAACACAATCAAAACAAATCAAAACCTTCTAAAAACCGGCCAAAATATTTCAAAACCCGTCAAAACTAATCAAAACATTCAGAATACCCGCCAAAACATTCCAAATACCCGCCAAAATATTTTAAAACCCGCCAAAAGCAATCCAAACATTCCAAAACCTGCCAACACAATAAAAACAACTCAAGAGAATACAAAACATTCTAAAACCCAACCAAAACATTCCGAAAACCCGCCAAAACATCATAAAAACAAATCAAAACCAACCAAAATATTCCGAAAACCCGCCAAAATAATTTAGACCCACAAAACTCATCAAAACATTCTTAAAAAATGCCAAAACATTAGAAAACCAGCCAGAACTGATCAAAACATTCAAAAAACTTGGTAAAACATCATAAAAACAAATCAAAACCAACCAAAACATTCCAAAAACCTGACAAAATAGTTTACAACCTGCCAAAACTGATCAAAACATTCTGAAAAGATGCCAAAATACTAGAAAACCAGTCAGAAGTGATCGAAACTTTCAATAACTTGCCAAAACATAATCAAAACAAATGAAAGCAAACCAAAACATTCCAAATACCCGCCAAAATATTTTAAAACCCGCCAAAACTAATCCAAACGTTCCACAACCTGCCAAGACAATAAAAACAACACAAGAGAAAACAAAACATTCTAAAACACCACCAAAACATTCCGAAAACCCGCCAAAAGATCATCAAAACAAATCAAAACAAACCAAACAATAGGAGGAACACGGCAACATATTGGCAAGCAAGAGACGGAGAGCGCGGCACCACAGCACCTTCTAGGAGGCCAAGAAAGAAGCCGCACAACACCTGCACTGTGTCAGCAACTTTCCAACTGCTAGAAGCTAGTGGCTTGCCACTGGCCTGCCTCTTCAATTGCCATTAGCATTCCAATGGAAGCTATTCTTGGACAACTTTGCTCTGCTTGCTTCCAGTTCTGCCCCAGCCTACCATAGATAACCTTGCTCTTCCCCTGAGGTTCTGAGATGCCAAGAACTTGTCAACTTCAAAGGGTGGGCCGGGCTACATCTACTCAGCTGCCACAGTTTCTCCTTGCTAGACCTAGTGGGAAAGCATTTTGCTGAGATGCAGAAGGCAAGAAACGCAGAATACGGAGACGCGGAGCTGTCCCAAGTGCCGCTGCCAGGCGTCTTTCCGCAGAAGGAGCGCCCCGGAGCGCACCGCAACCGGCACCGTCGTCTCTGCGCAAAGAGCCAAAATATTTTCAAACCCACCAAAACTCATCCAAAAATATTTTCAAACCCGCCAAAATAGAAAACCAGACAGAAGTGATCAATACATTCGAAAAAACCTGACAAAACATGATAAAGCCCACCAAAGCTAATCCAAACACACCAAAAACTGGGCTAAACAGAATCAAAACCTTCTCAAAATCCGCCAAAATATTTCAAAACCCGTCAAAACTAATCAAAACATTCCGAATACCCGCCAAAAGATTCCAAATACCCGCCAAAATATTTTAAAACCCGCCAAAAGCAATCCAAACATTCCAAAACCTGCCAACAGAATAAAAACAACTCAAGAGAATACAAAACATTCTAAAACCCAACCAAAACATTCTGAAAACCCGCCAAAACATCATAAAAACAAATCAAAACCAACCAAAATATTCTGAAAACCCGCCAAAATAATTTAGACCCACAAAACTCATCAAAACATTCTGAAAAAATGCCAAAACATTAGAAAACCAGCCAGAACTGATCAAAACATTCAAAAAACTTGGCAAAACATCATAAAAACAAATCAAAACCAACCAAAACGTTGCAAAAACCTGACAAAATAGTTTACAACCTGCCAAAACTGATCAAAACATTCTGAAAAGATGCCAAAATACTAGAAAACCAGTCAGAAGTGATCGAAACTTTCAATAACTTGCCAAAACATAATCAAAACAAATGAAAGCAAACCAAAACATTCCAAATACCCGCCAAAATATTTTAAAACCCGCCAAAACTAATCCAAACGTTCCACAACCTGCCAAGACAATAAAAACAACACAAGAGAAAACAAAACATTCTAAAACACCACCAAAACATTCCGAAAACCCGCCAAAAGATCATCAAAACAAATCAAAACAAACCAAACAATAGGAGGAACACGGCAACATATTGGCAAGCAAGAGACGGAGAGCGCGGCACCACGGCACCTTCTAGGAGGCCAAGAAAGAAGCCGCACAACACCTGCACTGTGTCAGCAACTTTCCAACTGCTAGAAGCTAGTGGCTTGCCACTGGCCTGCCTCTTCAATTGCCATTAGCATTCCAATGGAAGCTATTCTTGGACAACTTTGCTCTGCTTGCTGCTAGTTCTGCCCCAGCCTACCATAGATAACCTTGCTCTTCCCTTGAGGCTCTGAGATGCCAAGAACTTGTCAACTTCAAAGGGCGGGCCGGGCTACATCTACTCAGCTGCCACAGTTTCTCCTTGCTAGACCTAGTGGGAAAGCATTTTGCTGAGATGCAGAAGGCAAGAAACGCAGAATACGGAGACGCGGAGCTGTCCCAAGTGCCGCTGCCAGGCGTCTTTCCGCAGAAGGAGCGCCCCGGAGCGCACCGCAACCGGCACCGTCGTCTCTACGCAAAGAGCCAAAATATTTTCAAACCCGCCAAAACTAATCCAAAAATATTTTCAAACCCGCCAAAATAGAAAACCAGACAGAAGTGATCAATACATTCGAAAAAACCTGACAAAACATGATAAAGCCCACCAAAGCTAATCCAAACACACCAAAAACTGGGCTAAACACAATCAAAACAAGTCAAAACCTTCTAAAAACCCGCCAAAATATTTCAAAACCCGTCAAAACTAATCAAAACATTCAGAATACCCGCCAAAACATTCCAAATACCCGCCAAAATATTTTAAAACCCGCCAAAAGCAATCCAAACATTCCAAAACCTGCCAACACAATAAAAACAACACAAGAGAATACAAAACATTCTAAAACCCAACCAAAACATTCCGAAAACCCGCCAAAACATCATAAAAACAAATCAAAACCAACCAAAATATTCCGAAAACCCGCCAAAATAATTTAGACCCACAAAACTCATCAAAACATTCTGAAAAAATGCCAAAACATTAGAAAACCAGCCAGAACTGATCAAAACATTCAAAAAACTTGGCAAAACATCATAAAAACAAATCAAAACCAACCAAAACATTCCAAAAACCCAACAAAATAGTTTACAACCTGCCAAAACTGATCAAAACATTCTGAAAAGATGCCAAAATACTAGAAAACCAGTCTGAAGTGATCGAAACTTTCAATAACTTGCCAAAACATAATCAAAACAAATGAAAGCAAACCAAAACATTCCAAATACCCGCCAAAATATTTTAAAACCCGCCAAAACTAATCCAAACGTTCCACAACCTGCCAAGACAATAAAAACAACACAAGAGAAAACAAAACATTCTAAAACACCACCAAAACATTCCGAAAACCCGCCAAAAGATCATCAAAACAAATCAAAACAAACCAAACAATAGGAGGAACACGGCAACATATTGGCAAGCAAGAGACGGAGAGCGCGGCACCACAGCACCTTCTAGGAGGCCAAGAAAGAAGCCGCACAACACCTGCACTGTGTCAGCAACTTTCCAACTGCTAGAAGCTAGTGGCTTGCCACTGGCCTGCCTCTTCAATTGCCATTAGCATTCCAATGGAAGCTATTCTTGGACAACTTTGCTCTGCTTGCTTCCAGTTCTGCCCCAGCCTACCATAGATAACCTTGCTCTTCCCCTGAGGTTCTGAGATGCCAAGAACTTGTCAACTTCAAAGGGTGGGCCGGGCTACATCTACTCAGCTGCCACAGTTTCTCCTTGCTAGACCTAGTGGGAAAGCATTTTGCTGAGATGCAGAAGGCAAGAAACGCAGAATACGGAGATGCGGAGCTGTCCCAAGTGCCGCTGCCAGGCGTCTTTCCGCAGAAGGAGCGCCCCGGAGCGCACCGCAACCGGCACCGTCGTCTCTGCGCAAAGAGCCAAAATATTTTCAAACCCGCCAAAACTAATCCAAAAATATTTTCAAACCCGCCAAAATAGAAAACCAGACAGAAGTGATCAATACATTCGAAAAAACCTGACAAAACATGATAAAGCCCACCAAAGCTAATCCAAACACACCAAAAACTGGGCTAAACAGAATCAAAACCTTCTCAAAATCCGCCAAAATATTTCAAAACCCGTCAAAACTAATCAAAACATTCCGAATACCCGCCAAAAGATTCCAAATACCCGCCAAAATATTTTAAAACCCGCCAAAAGCAATCCAAACATTCCAAAACCTGCCAACAGAATAAAAACAACTCAAGAGAATACAAAACATTCTAAAACCCAACCAAAACATTCCGAAAACCTGCCAAAACATCATCAAAACAAATCAAAACCAACCAAAATATTCCGAAAACCCGCCAAAATAATTTAGACCCACAAAACTCATCAAAACATTCTGAAAAAATGCCAAAACATTAGAAAACCAGCCAGAACTGATCAAAACATTCAAAAAACTTGGCAAAACATCATAAAAACAAATCAAAACCAACCAAAACGTTGCAAAAACCTGACAAAATAGTTTACAACCTGCCAAAACTGATCAAAACATTCTGAAAAGATGCCAAAATACTAGAAAACCAGTCAGAAGTGATCGAAACTTTCAATAACTTGCCAAAACATAATCAAAACAAATGAAAGCAAACCAAAACATTCCAAATACCCGCCAAAATATTTTAAAACCCGCCAAAACTAATCCAAACGTTCCACAACCTGCCAAGACAATAAAAACAACACAAGAGAAAACAAAACATTCTAAAACACCACCAAAACATTCCGAAAACCCGCCAAAAGATCATCAAAACAAATCAAAACAAACCAAACAATAGGAGGAACACGGCAACATATTGGCAAGCAAGAGACGGAGAGCGGGGCACCACGGCACCTTCTAGGAGGCCAAGAAAGAAGCCGCACAACACCTGCACTGTGTCAGCAACTTTCCAACTGCTAGAAGCTAGTGGCTTGCCACTGGCCTGCCTCTTCAATTGCCATTAGCATTCCAATGGAAGCTATTCTTGGACAACTTTGCTCTGCTTGCTGCTAGTTCTGCCCCAGCCTACCATAGATAACCTTGCTCTTCCCTTGAGGCTCTGAGATGCCAAGAACTTGTCAACTTCAAAGGGCGGGCCGGGCTACATCTACTCAGCTGCCACAGTTTCTCCTTGCTAGACCTAGTGGGAAAGCATTTTGCTGAGATGCAGAAGGCAAGAAACGCAGAATACGGAGACGCGGAGCTGTCCCAAGTGCCGCTGCCAGGCGTCTTTCCGCAGAAGGAGCGCCCCGGAGCGCACCGCAACCGGCACCGTCGTCTCTACGCAAAGAGCCAAAATATTTTCAAACCCGCCAAAACTAATCCAAAAATATTTTCAAACCCGCCAAAATAGAAAACCAGACAGAAGTGATCAATACATTCGAAAAAACCTGACAAAACATGATAAAGCCCACCAAAGCTAATCCAAACACACCAAAAACTGGGCTAAACACAATCAAAACAAGTCAAAACCTTCTAAAAACCCGCCAAAATATTTCAAAACCCGTCAAAACTAATCAAAACATTCAGAATACCCGCCAAAACATTCCAAATACCCGCCAAAATATTTTAAAACCCGCCAAAAGCAATCCAAACATTCCAAAACCTGCCAACACAATAAAAACAACTCAAGAGAATACAAAACATTCTAAAACCCAACCAAAACATTCCGAAAACCCGCCAAAACATCATAAAAACAAATCAAAACCAACCAAAATATTCCGAAAACCCGCCAAAATAATTTAGACCCACAAAACTCATCAAAACATTCTGAAAAAATGCCAAAACATTAGAAAACCAGCCAGAACTGATCAAAACATTCAAAAAACTTGGCAAAACATCATAAAAACAAATCAAAACCAACCAAAACATTCCAAAAACCCAACAAAATAGTTTACAACCTGCCAAAACTGATCAAAACATTCTGAAAAGATGCCAAAATACTAGAAAACCAGTCAGAAGTGATCGAAACTTTCAATAACTTGCCAAAACATAATCAAAACAAATGAAAGCAAACCAAAACATTCCAAATACCCGCCAAAAGATTTTAAAACCCGCCAAAACTAATCCAAACGTTCCACAACCTGCCAAGACAATAAAAACAACACAAGAGAAAACAAAACATTCTAAAACACCACCAAAACATTCCGAAAACCCGCCAAAAGATCATCAAAACAAATCAAAACAAACCAAACAATAGGAGGAACACGGCAACATATTGGCAAGCAAGAGACGGAGAGCGCGGCACCACAGCACCTTCTAGGAGGCCAAGAAAGAAGCCGCACAACACCTGCACTGTGTCAGCAACTTTCCAACTGCTAGAAGCTAGTGGCTTGCCACTGGCCTGCCTCTTCAATTGCCATTAGCATTCCAATGGAAGCTATTCTTGGACAACTTTGCTCTGCTTGCTTCCAGTTCTGCCCCAGCCTACCATAGATAACCTTGCTCTTCCCCTGAGGTTCTGAGATGCCAAGAACTTGTCAACTTCAAAGGGTGGGCCGGGCTACATCTACTCAGCTGCCACAGTTTCTCCTTGCTAGACCTAGTGGGAAAGCATTTTGCTGAGATGCAGAAGGCAAGAAACGCAGAATACGGAGACGCGGAGCTGTCCCAAGTGCCGCTGCCAGGCGTCTTTCCGCAGAAGGAGCGCCCCGGAGCGCACCGCAACCGGCACCGTCGTCTCTGCGCAAAGAGCCAAAATATTTTCAAACCCGCCAAAACTAATCCAAAAATATTTTCAAACCCGCCAAAATAGAAAACCAGACAGAAGTGATCAATACATTCGAAAAAACCTGACAAAACATGATAAAGCCCACCAAAGCTAATCCAAACACACCAAAAACTGGGCTAAACAGAATCAAAACCTTCTCAAAATCCGCCAAAATATTTCAAAACCCGTCAAAACTAATCAAAACATTCCGAATACCCGCCAAAAGATTCCAAATACCCGCCAAAATATTTTAAAACCCGCCAAAAGCAATCCAAACATTCCAAAACCTGCCAACAGAATAAAAACAACTCAAGAGAATACAAAACATTCTAAAACCCAACCAAAACATTCTGAAAACCCGCCAAAACATCATAAAAACAAATCAAAACCAACCAAAATATTCTGAAAACCCGCCAAAATAATTTAGACCCACAAAACTCATCAAAACATTCTGAAAAAATGCCAAAACATTAGAAAACCAGCCCAAACTGATCAAAACATTCAAAAAACTTGGCAAAACATCATAAAAACAAATCAAAACCAACCAAAACGTTGCAAAAACCTGACAAAATAGTTTACAACCTGCCAAAACTGATCAAAACATTCTGAAAAGATGCCAAAATACTAGAAAACCAGTCAGAAGTGATCGAAACTTTCAATAACTTGCCAAAACATAATCAAAACAAATGAAAGCAAACCAAAACATTCCAAATACCCGCCAAAATATTTTAAAACCCGCCAAAACTAATCCAAACGTTCCACAACCTGCCAAGACAATAAAAACAACACAAGAGAAAACAAAACATTCTAAAACACCACCAAAACATTCCGAAAACCCGCCAAAAGATCATCAAAACAAATCAAAACAAACCAAACAATAGGAGGAACACGGCAACATATTGGCAAGCAAGAGACGGAGAGCGCGGCACCACGGCACCTTCTAGGAGGCCAAGAAAGAAGCCGCACAACACCTGCACTGTGTCAGCAACTTTCCAACTGCTAGAAGCTAGTGGCTTGCCACTGGCCTGCCTCTTCAATTGCCATTAGCATTCCAATGGAAGCTATTCTTGGACAACTTTGCTCTGCTTGCTGCTAGTTCTGCCCCAGCCTACCATAGATAACCTTGCTCTTCCCTTGAGACTCTGAGATGCCAAGAACTTGTCAACTTCAAAGGGCGGGCCGGGCTACATCTACTCAGCTGCCACAGTTTCTCCTTGCTAGACCTAGTGGGAAAGCATTTTGCTGAGATGCAGAAGGCAAGAAACGCAGAATACGGAGACGCGGAGCTGTCCCAAGTGCCGCTGCCAGGCGTCTTTCCGCAGAAGGAGCGCCCAGGAGCGCACCGCAACCGGCACCGTCGTCTCTACGCAAAGAGCCAAAATATTTTCAAACCCGCCAAAACTAATCCAAAAATATTTTCAAACCCGCCAAAATAGAAAACCAGACAGAAGTGATCAATACATTCGAAAAAACCTGACAAAACCTGATAAAGACCACCAAAGCTAATCCAAACACACCAAAAACTGGGCTAAACAGAATCAAAACAAGTCAAAACCTTCTAAAAACCGGCCAAAATATTTCAAAACCCGTCAAAACTAATCAAAACATTCCGAATACCCGCCAAAACATTCCAAATACCCGCCAAAATATTTTAAAACCCACCAAAAGCAATCCAAACATTCCAAAACCTGCCAACACAATAAAAACAACTCAAGAGAATACAAAACATTCTATAACCCAACCAAAACATTCCGAAAACCCGCCAAAACATCATAAAAACAAATCAAAACCAACCAAAATATTCCGAAAACCGCCAAAATAATTTAGACCCACAAAACTCATCAAAACATTCTGAAAAAATGCCAAAACATTAGAAAACCAGCCCGAACTGATCAAAACATTCAAAAAACTTGGCAAAACATCATAAAAACAAATCAAAACCAACCAAAACGTTCCAAAAACCTGACAAAATAGTTTACAACCTGCCAAAACTGATCAAAACATTCTTAAAAGATGCCAAAATACTAGAAAACCAGTCAGAAGTGATCGAAACTTTCAATAACTTGCCAAAACATAATCAAAACAAATGAAAGCAACCCAAAACATTCCAAATACCCGCCAAAATATTTTAAAACCCGCCAAAACTAATCCAAACGTTCCACAACCTGCCAACACAATAAAAACAACACAAGAGAAAACAAAACATTCTAAAACACCACCAAAACATTCCGAAAACCCGCCAAAAGATCATCAAAACAAATCAAAACAAACCAAACAATAGGAGGAACACGGCAACATATTGGCAAGCAAGAGACGGAGAGCGCGGCACCACGGCACCTTCTAGGAGGCCAAGAAAGAAGCCGCACAACACCTGCACTGTGTCAGCAACTTTCCAACTGCTAGAAGCTAGTGGCTTGCCACTGGCCTGCCTCTTCAATTGCCATTAGCATTCCAATGGAAGCTATTCTTGGACAACTTTGCTCTGCTTGCTGCTAGTTCTGCCCCAGCCTACCATAGATAACCTTGCTCTTCCCTTGAGACTCTGAGATGCCAAGAACTTGTCAACTTCAAAGGGCGGGCCGGGCTACATCTACTCAGCTGCCACAGTTTCTCCTTGCTAGACCTAGTGGGAAAGCATTTTGCTGAGATGCAGAAGGCAAGAAACGCAGAATACGGAGACGCGGAGCTGTCCCAAGTGCCGCTGCCAGGCGTCTTTCCGCAGAAGGAGCGCCCCGGAGCGCACCGCAACCGGCACCGTCGTCTCTACGCAAAGAGCCAAAATATTTTCAAACCCGCCAAAACTAATCCAAAAATATTTTCAAACCCGCCAAAATAGAAAACCAGACAGAAGTGATCAATACATTCGAAAAAACCTGACAAAACATGATAAAGCCCACCAAAGCTAATCCAAACACACCAAAAACTGGGCTAAACAGAATCAAAACCTTCTCAAAATCCGCCAAAATATTTCAAAACCCGTCAAAACTAATCAAAACATTCCGAATACCCGCCAAAAGATTCCAAATACCCGCCAAAATATTTTAAAACCCGCCAAAACAAATCCAAACATTCCAAAACCTGCCAACACAATAAAAACAACTCAAGAGAATACAAAACATTCTAAAACCCAACCAAAACATTCCGAAAACCCGCCAAAACATCATAAAAAAAAATCAAAACCAACCAAAAAATTCCGAAAACCCGCCAAAATAATTTAGACCCACAAAACTCATCAAAACGTTCTGAAAAAATGCCAAAACATTAGAAAACCAGCCAGAACTGATCAAAACATTCAAAAAACTTGGCAAAACATCATAAAAACAAATCAAAACCAACCAAAACATTCCAAAAACCTGACAAAATAGTTTACAACCTGCCAAAACTGATCAAAACATTCTGAAAAGATGCCAAAATACTAGAAAACCAGTCAGAAGTGATCAAAACTTTCAATAACTTGCCAAAACATAATCAAAACAAATGAAAGCAAACCAAAACATTCCAAATACCCGCCAAAATATTTTAAAACCCGCCAAAACTAATCCAAACGTTCCACAACCTGCCAAGACAATAAAAACAACACAAGAGAAAACAAAACATTCTAAAACACCACCAAAACATTCCGAAAACCCGCCAAAAGATCATCAAAACAAATCAAAACAAACCAAACAATAGGAGGAACACGGCAACATATTGGCAAGCAAGAGACGGAGAGCGCGGCACCACGGCACCTTCTAGGAGGCCAAGAAGGAAGCCGCACAACACCTGCACTGTGTCAGCAACTTTCCAACTGCTAGAAGATAGTGGCTTGCCACTGGCCTGCCTCTTCAATTGCCATTAGCATTCCAATGGAAGCTATTCTTGGACAACTTTGCTCTGCTTGCTGCTAGTTCTGCCCCAGCCTACCATAGAAAACCTTGCTCTTCCCTTGAGGTTCTGAGATGCCAAGAACTTGTCAACTTCAAAGGGCGGGCCGGGCTACATCTACTCAGCTGCCACAGTTTCTCCTTGCTAGACCTAGTGGGAAAGCATTTTGCTGAGATGCAGAAGGCAAGAAACGCAGAATACGGAGACGCGGAGCTGTCCCAAGTGCCGCTGCCAGGCGTCTTTCCGCAGAAGGAGCGCCCCGCAGCGCACCGCAACCGGCACCGTCGTCTCTGCGCAAAGAGCCAAAATATTTTCAAACCCGCCAAAATTAATCCAAAAATATTTTCAAACCCGCCAAAATAGAAAACCAGACAGAAGTGATCAATACATTCGAAAAAACCTGACAAAACATGATAAAGCCCACCAAAGCTAATCCAAACACACCAAAAACTGGGCTAAACAGAATCAAAACCTTCTCAAAATCCGCCAAAATATTTCAAAACCCGTCAAAACTAATCAAAACATTCAGAATACCCGCCAAAACATTCCAAATACCCGCCAAAATATTTTAAAACCCGCCAAAAGCAATCCAAACATTCCAAAACCTGCCAACACAATAAAAACAACTCAAGAGAATACAAAACATTCTAAAACCCAACCAAAACATTCCGAAAACCCGCCAAAACATCATAAAAACAAATCAAAACCAACCAAAATATTCCGAAAACCCGCCAAAATAATTTAGACCCACAAAACTCATCAAAACATTCTGAAAAAATGCCAAAACATTAGAAAACCAGCCAGAACTGATCAAAACATTCAAAAAACTTGGTAAAACATCATAAAAACAAATCAAAACCAACCAAAACATTCCAAAAACCTGACAAAATAGTTTACAACCTGCCAAAACTGATCAAAACATTCTGAAAAGATGCCAAAATACTAGAAAACCAGTCAGAAGTGATCGAAACTTTCAATAACTTGCCAAAACATAATCAAAACAAATGAAAGCAAACCAAAACATTCCAAATACCCGCCAAAATATTTTAAAACCCGCCAAAACTAATCCAAACGTTCCACAACCTGCCAAGACAATAAAAACAACACAAGAGAAAACAAAACATTCTAAAACACCACCAAAACATTCCGAAAACCCGCCAAAAGATCATCAAAACAAATCAAAACAAACCAAACAATAGGAGGAACACGGCAACATATTGGCAAGCAAGAGACGGAGAGCGCGGCACCACGGCACCTTCTAGGAGGCCAAGAAAGAAGCCGCACAACACCTGCACTGTGTCAGCAACTTTCCAACTGCTAGAAGCTAGTGGCTTGCCACTGGCCTGCCTCTTCAATTGCCATTAGCATTCCAATGGAAGCTATTCTTGGACAACTTTGCTCTGCTTGCTGCTAGTTCTGCCCCAGCCTACCATAGATAACCTTGCTCTTCCCTTGAGGCTCTGAGATGCCAAGAACTTGTCAACTTCAAAGGGCGGGCCGGGCTACATCTACTCAGCTGCCACAGTTTCTCCTTGCTAGACCTAGTGGGAAAGCATTTTGCTGAGATGCAGAAGGCAAGAAACGCAGAATACGGAGACGCGGAGCTGTCCCAAGTGCCGCTGCCAGGCGTCTTTCCGCAGAAGGAGCGCCCCGGAGCGCACCGCAACCGGCACCGTCATCTCTGCGCAAAGAGCCAAAATATTTTCAAACCCGCCAAAACTAATCCAAAAATATTTTCAAACCCGCCAAAATAGAAAACCAGACAGAAGTGATCAATACATTCGAAAAAACCTGACAAAACATGATAAAGCCCACCAAAGCTAATCCAAACACACCAAAAACTGGGCTAAACAGAATCAAAACCTTCTCAAAATCCGCCAAAATATTTCAAAACCCGTCAAAACTAATCAAAACATTCCGAATACCCGCCAAAACATTCCAAATACCCGCCAAAATATTTTAAAACCCGCCAAAAGGAATCCAAACATTCCAAAACCTGCCAACACAATAAAAACAACTCAAGAGAATACAAAACATTCTAAAACCCAACCAAAACATTCCGAAAACCCGCCAAAACATCATAAAAAAAAATCAAAACCAACCAAAAAATTCCGAAAACCCGCCAAAATAATTTAGACCCACAAAACTCATCAAAACGTTCTGAAAAAATGCCAAAACATTAGAAAACCAGCCAGAACTGATCAAAACATTCAAAAAACTTGGCAAAACATCATAAAAACAAATCAAAACCAACCAAAACATTCCAAAAACCTGACAAAATAGTTTACAACCTGCCAAAACTGATCAAAACATTCTGAAAAGATGCCAAAATACTAGAAAACCAGTCAGAAGTGATCAAAACTTTCAATAACTTGCCAAAACATAATCAAAACAAATGAAAGCAAACCAAAACATTCCAAATACCCGCCAAAATATTTTAAAACCCGCCAAAACTAATCCAAACGTTCCACAACCTGCCAAGACAATAAAAACAACACAAGAGAAAACAAAACATTCTAAAACACCACCAAAACATTCCGAAAACCCGCCAAAAGATCATCAAAACAAATCAAAACAAACCAAACAATAGGAGGAACACGGCAACATATTGGCAAGAAAGAGACGGAGAGCGCGGCACCACGGCACCTTCTAGGAGGCCAAGAAAGAAGCCGCACAACACCTGCACTGTGTCAGCAACTTTCCAACTGCTAGAAGCTAGTGGCTTGCCACTGGCCTGCCTCTTCAATTGCCATTAGCATTCCAATGGAAGCTATTCTTGGACAACTTTGCTCTGCTTGCTGCTAGTTCTGCCCCAGCCTACCATAGATAACCTTGCTCTTCCCTTGAGGCTCTGAGATGCCAAGAACTTGTCAACTTCAAAGGGCGGGCCGGGCTACATCTACTCAGCTGCCACAGTTTCTCCTTGCTAGACCTAGTGGGAAAGCATTTTGCTGAGATGCAGAAGGCAAGAAACGCAGAATACGGAGACGCGGAGCTGTCCCAAGTGCCGCTGCCAGCCGTCTTTCCGCAGAAGGAGCGCCCCGGAGCGCACCGCAACCGGCACCGTCATCTCTGCGCAAAGAGCCAAAATATTTTCAAACCCGCCAAAACTAATCCAAAAATATTTTCAAACCCGCCAAAATAGAAAACCAGACAGAAGTGATCAATACATTCGAAAAAACCTGACAAAACATGATAAAGCCCACCAAAGCTAATCCAAACACACCAAAAACTGGGCTAAACAGAATCAAAACCTTCTCAAAATCCGCCAAAATATTTCAAAACCCGTCAAAACTAATCAAAACATTCCGAATACCCGCCAAAAGATTCCAAATACCCGCCAAAATATTTTAAAACCCGCCAAAAGCAATCCAAACATTCCAAAACCTGCCAACAGAATAAAAACAACTCAAGAGAATACAAAACATTCTAAAACCCAACCAAAACATTCTGAAAACCCGCCAAAACATCATAAAAACAAATCAAAACCAACCAAAATATTCTGAAAACCCGCCAAAATAATTTAGACCCACAAAACTCATCAAAACATTCTGAAAAAATGCCAAAACATTAGAAAACCAGCCCGAACTGATCAAAACATTCAAAAAACTTGGCAAAACATCATAAAAACAAATCAAAACCAACCAAAACGTTCCAAAAACCTGACAAAATAGTTTACAACCTGCCAAAACTGATCAAAACATTCTTAAAAGATGCCAAAATACTAGAAAACCAGTCAGAAGTGATCGAAACTTTCAATAACTTGCCAAAACATAATCAAAACAAATGAAAGCAAACCAAAACATTCCAAATACCCGCCAAAATATTTTAAAACCCGCCAAAACTAATCCAAACGTTCCACAACCTGCCAACACAATAAAAACAACACAAGAGAAAACAAAACATTCTAAAACACCACCAAAACATTCCGAAAACCCGCCAAAAGATCATCAAAACAAATCAAAACAAACCAAACAATAGGAGGAACACGGCAACATATTGGCAAGCAAGAGACGGAGAGCGCGGCACCACGGCACCTTCTAGGAGGCCAAGAAAGAAGCCGCACAACACCTGCACTGTGTCAGCAACTTTCAAACTGCTAGAAGCTAGTGGCTTGCCACTGGCCTGCCTCTTCAATTGCCATTAGCATTCCAATGGAAGCTATTCTTGGACAACTTTGCTCTGCTTGCTGCTAGTTCTGCCCCAGCCTACCATAGATAACCTTGCTCTTCCCTTGAGACTCTGAGATGCCAAGAACTTGTCAACTTCAAAGGGCGGGCCGGGCTACATCTACTCAGCTGCCACAGTTTCTCCTTGCTAGACCTAGTGGGAAAGCATTTTGCTGAGATGCAGAAGGCAAGAAACGCAGAATACGGAGATGCGGAGCTGTCCCAAGTGCCGCTGCCAGGCGTCTTTCCGCAGAAGGAGCGCCCCGGAGCGCACCGCAACCGGCACCGTCGTCTCTACGCAAAGAGCCAAAATATTTTCAAACCCGCCAAAACTAATCCAAAAATATTTTCAAACCCGCCAAAATAGAAAACCAGACAGAAGTGATCAATACATTCGAAAAAACCTGACAAAACATGATAAAGCCCACCAAAGCTAATCCAAACACACCAAAAACTGGGCTAAACAGAATCAAAACAAGTCAAAACCTTCTAAAAACCGGCCAAAATATTTCAAAACCCGTCAAAACTAATCAAAACATTCCGAATACCCGCCAAAACATTCCAAATACCCGCCAAAATATTTTAAAACCCGCCAAAACTAATCCAAACGTTCCACAACCTGCCAAGACAATAAAAACAACACAAGAGAAAACAAAACATTCTAAAACACCACCAAAACATTCCGAAAACCCGCCAAAAGATCATCAAAACAAATCAAAACAAACCAAACAATAGGAGGAACACGGCAACATATTGGCAAGCAAGAGACGGAGAGCGCGGCACCACGGCACTTTCTAGGAGGCCAAGAAGGAAGCCGCACAACACCTGCACTGTGTCAGCAACTTTCCAACTGCTAGAAGATAGTGGCTTGCCACTGGCCTGCCTCTTCAATTGCCATTAGCATTCCAATGGAAGCTATTCTTGGACAACTTTGCTCTGCTTGCTGCTAGTTCTGCCCCAGCCTACCATAGAAAACCTTGCTCTTCCCTTGAGGTTCTGAGATGCCAAGAACTTGTCAACTTCAAAGGGCGGGCCGGGCTACATCTACTCAGCTGCCACAGTTTCTCCTTGCTAGACCTAGTGGGAAAGCATTTTGCTGAGATGCAGAAGGCAAGAAACGCAGAATACGGAGACGCGGAGCTGTCCCAAGTGCCGCTGCCAGGCGTCTTTCCGCAGAAGGAGCGCCCCGCAGCGCACCGCAACCGGCACCGTCGTCTCTGCGCAAAGAGCCAAAATATTTTCAAACCCGCCAAAATTAATCCAAAAATATTTTCAAACCCGCCAAAATAGAAAACCAGACAGAAGTGATCAATACATTCGAAAAAACCTGACAAAACATGATAAAGACCACCAAAGCTAATCCAAACACACCAAAAACTGGGCTAAACAGAATCAAAACCTTCTCAAAATCCGCCAAAATATTTCAAAACCCGTCAAAACTAATCAAAACATTCCGAATACCCGCCAAAAGATTCCAAATACCCGCCAAAATATTTTAAAACCCGCCAAAAGCAATCCAAACATTCCAAAACCTGCCAACAGAATAAAAACAACTCAAGAGAATACAAAACATTCTAAAACCCAACCAAAACATTCCGAAAACCCGCCAAAACATCATAAAAACAAATCAAAACCAACCAAAATATTCCGAAAACCCGCCAAAATAATTTAGACCCACAAAACTCATCAAAACATTCTGAAAAAATGCCAAAACATTAGAAAACCAGCCAGAACTGATCAAAACATTCAAAAAACTTGGCAAAACATCATAAAAACAAATCAAAACCAACCAAAACGTTCCAAAAACCTGACAAAATAGTTTACAACCTGCCAAAACTGATCAAAACATTCTGAAAAGATGCCAAAATACTAGAAAAACAGTCAGAAGTGATCAAAACTTTCAATAACTTGCCAAAACATAATCAAAACAAATGAAAGCAAACCAAAACATTCCAAATACCCGCCAAAATATTTTAAAACCCGCCAAAACTAATCCAAACGTTCCACAACCTGCCAAGACAAAAAAAACAACACAAGAGAAAACAAAACATTCTAAAACACCACCAAAACATTCCGAAAACCCGCCAAAAGATCATCAAAACAAATCAAAACAAACCAAACAATAGGAGGAACACGGCAACATATTGGCAAGCAAGAGACGGAGAGCGGGGCACCACGGCACCTTCTAGGAGGCCAAGAAAGAAGCCGCACAACACCTGCACTGTGTCAGCAACTTTCCAACTGCTAGAAGCTAGTGGCTTGCCACTGGCCTGCCTCTTCAATTGCCATTAGCATTCCAATGGAAGCTATTCTTGGACAACTTTGCTCTGCTTGCTGCTAGTTCTGCCCCAGCCTACCATAGATAACCTTGCTCTTCCCTTGAGGCTCTGAGATGCCAAGAACTTGTCAACTTCAAAGGGCGGGCCGGGCTACATCTACTCAGCTGCCACAGTTTCTCCTTGCTAGACCTAGTGGGAAAGCATTTTGCTGAGATGCAGAAGGCAAGAAACGCAGAATACGGAGACGCGGAGCTGTCCCAAGTGCCGCTGCCAGGCGTCTTTCCGCAGAAGGAGCGCCCCGGAGCGCACCGCAACCGGCACCGTCGTCTCTACGCAAAGAGCCAAAATATTTTCAAACCCGCCAAAACTAATCCAAAAATATTTTCAAACCCGCCAAAATAGAAAACCAGACAGAAGTGATCAATACATTCGAAAAAACCTGACAAAACATGATAAAGCCCACCAAAGCTAATCCAAACACACCAAAAACTGGGCTAAACAGAATCAAAACAAATCAAAACCTTCTAAAAACCCGCCAAAATATTTCAAAACCCGTCAAAACTAATCAAAACATTCAGAATACCCGCCAAAACATTCCAAATACCCGCCAAAATATTTTAAAACCCGCCAAAAGCAATCCAAACATTCCAAAACCTGCCAACACAATAAAAACAACTCAAGAGAATACAAAACATTCTAAAACCCAACCAAAACATTCCGAAAACCCGCCAAAACATCATAAAAACAAATCAAAACCAACCAAAATATTCCGAAAACCCGCCAAAATAATTTAGACCCACAAAACTCATCAAAACGTTCTGAAAAAATGCCAAAACATTAGAAAACCAGCCAGAACTGATCAAAACATTCAAAAAACTTGGCAAAACATCATAAAAACAAATCAAAACCAACCAAAACATTCCAAAAACCCAACAAAATAGTTTACAACCTGCCAAAACTGATCAAAACATTCTGAAAAGATGCCAAAATACTAGAAAACCAGTCAGAAGTGATCAAAACTTTCAATAACTTGCCAAAACATAATCAAAACAAATGAAAGCAAACCAAAACATTCCAAATACCCGCCAAAATATTTTAAAACCCGCCAAAACTAATCCAAACGTTCCACAACCTGCCAAGACAATAAAAACAACACAAGAGAAAACAAAACATTCTAAAACACCACCAAAACATTCCGAAAACCCGCCAAAAGATCATCAAAACAAATCAAAACAAACCAAACAATAGGAGGAACACGGCAACATATTGGCAAGCAAGAGACGGAGAGCGCGGCACCACGGCACCTTCTAGGAGGCCAAGAAGGAAGCCGCACAACACCTGCACTGTGTCAGCAACTTTCCAACTGCTAGAAGCTAGTGGCTTGCCACTGGCCTGCCTCTTCAATTGCCATTAGCATTCCAATGGAAGCTATTCTTGGACAACTTTGCTCTGCTTGCTGCTAGTTCTGCCCCAGCCTACCATAGAAAACCTTGCTCTTCCCTTGAGGTTCTGAGATGCCAAGAACTTGTCAACTTCAAAGGGCGGGCCGGGCTACATCTACTCAGCTGCCACAGTTTCTCCTTGCTAGACCTAGTGGGAAAGCATTTTGCTGAGATGCAGAAGGCAAGAAACGCAGAATACGGAGACGCGGAGCTGTCCCAAGTGCCGCTGCCAGGCGTCTTTCCGCAGAAGGAGCGCCCCGCAGCGCACCGCAACCGGCACCGTCGTCTCTGCGCAAAGAGCCAAAATATTTTCAAACCCGCCAAAATTAATCCAAAAATATTTTCAAACCCGCCAAAATAGAAAACCAGACAGAAGTGATCAATACATTCGAAAAAACCTGACAAAACATGATAAAGCCCACCAAAGCTAATCCAAACACACCAAAAACTGGGCTAAACAGAATCAAAACCTTCTCAAAATCCGCCAAAATATTTCAAAACCCGTCAAAACTAATCAAAACATTCAGAATACCCGCCAAAACATTCCAAATACCCGCCAAAATATTTTAAAACCCGCCAAAAGCAATCCAAACATTCCAAAACCTGCCAACACAATAAAAACAACTCAAGAGAATACAAAACATTCTAAAACCCAACCAAAACATTCCGAAAACCCGCCAAAACATCATAAAAACAAATCAAAACCAACCAAAATATTCCGAAAACCCGCCAAAATAATTTAGACCCACAAAACTCATCAAAACATTCTTAAAAAATGCCAAAACATTAGAAAACCAGCCAGAACTGATCAAAACATTCAAAAAACTTGGTAAAACATCATAAAAACAAATCAAAACCAACCAAAACATTCCAAAAACCTGACAAAATAGTTTACAACCTGCCAAAACTGATCAAAACATTCTGAAAAGATGCCAAAATACTAGAAAACCAGTCAGAAGTGATCGAAACTTTCAATAACTTGCCAAAACATAATCAAAACAAATGAAAGCAAACCAAAACATTCCAAATACCCGCCAAAAGATTTTAAAACCCGCCAAAACTAATCCAAACGTTCCACAACCTGCCAAGACAATAAAAACAACACAAGAGAAAACAAAACATTCTAAAACACCACCAAAACATTCCGAAAACCCGCCAAAAGATCATCAAAACAAATCGAAACAAACCAAACAATAGGAGGAACACGGCAACATATTGGCAAGAAAGAGACGGAGAGCGCGGCACCACGGCACCTTCTAGGAGGCCAAGAAAGAAGCCGCACAACACCTGCACTGTGTCAGCAACTTTCAAACTGCTAGAAGATAGTGGCTTGCCACTGGCCTGCCTCTTCAATTGCCATTAGCATTCCAATGGAAGCTATTCTTGGACAACTTTGCTCTGCTTGCTGCTAGTTCTGCCCCAGCCTACCATAGATAACCTTGCTCTTCCCTTGAGGCTCTGAGATGCCAAGAACTTGTCAACTTCAAAGGGCGGGCCGGGCTACATCTACTCAGCTGCCACAGTTTCTCCTTGCTAGACCTAGTGGGAAAGCATTTTGCTGAGATGCAGAAGGCAAGAAACGCAGAATACGGAGACGCGGAGCTGTCCCAAGTGCCGCTGCCAGGCGTCTTTCCGCAGAAGGAGCGCCCCGGAGCGCACCGCAACCGGCACCGTCATCTCTGCGCAAAGAGCCAAAATATTTTCAAACCCGCCAAAACTAATCCAAAAATATTTTCAAACCCGCCAAAATAGAAAACCAGACAGAAGTGATCAATACATTCGAAAAAACCTGACAAAACATGATAAAGCCCACCAAAGCTAATCCAAACACACCAAAAACTGGGCTAAACAGAATCAAAACCTTCTCAAAATCCGCCAAAATATTTCAAAACCCGTCAAAACTAATCAAAACATTCCGAATACCCGCCAAAACATTCCAAATACCCGCCAAAATATTTTAAAACCCGCCAAAAGCAATCCAAACATTCCAAAACCTGCCAACACAATAAAAACAACTCAAGAGAATACAAAACATTCTAAAACCCAACCAAAACATTCCGAAAACCCGCCAAAACATCATAAAAACAAATCAAAACCAACCAAAATATTCCGAAAACCCGCCAAAATAATTTAGACCCACAAAACTCATCAAAACATTCTGAAAAAATGCCAAAACATTAGAAAACCAGCCAGAACTGATCAAAACATTCAAAAAACTTGGCAAAACATCATAAAAACAAATCAAAACCAACCAAAACGTTCCAAAAACCTGACAAAATAGTTTACAACCTGCCAAAACTGATCAAAACATTCTGAAAAGATGCCAAAATACTAGAAAAACAGTCAGAAGTGATCAAAACTTTCAATAACTTGCCAAAACATAATCAAAACAAATGAAAGCAAACCAAAACATTCCAAATACCCGCCAAAATATTTTAAAACCCGCCAAAACTAATCCAAACGTTCCACAACCTGCCAAGACAAAAAAAACAACACAAGAGAAAACAAAACATTCTAAAACACCACCAAAACATTCCGAAAACCCGCCAAAAGATCATCAAAACAAATCAAAACAAACCAAACAATAGGAGGAACACGGCAACATATTGGCAAGCAAGAGACGGAGAGCGGGGCACCACGGCACCTTCTAGGAGGCCAAGAAAGAAGCCGCACAACACCTGCACTGTGTCAGCAACTTTCCAACTGCTAGAAGCTAGTGGCTTGCCACTGGCCTGCCTCTTCAATTGCCATTAGCATTCCAATGGAAGCTATTCTTGGACAACTTTGCTCTGCTTGCTGCTAGTTCTGCCCCAGCCTACCATAGATAACCTTGCTCTTCCCTTGAGGCTCTGAGATGCCAAGAACTTGTCAACTTCAAAGGGCGGGCCGGGCTACATCTACTCAGCTGCCACAGTTTCTCCTTGCTAGACCTAGTGGGAAAGCATTTTGCTGAGATGCAGAAGGCAAGAAACGCAGAATACGGAGACGCGGAGCTGTCCCAAGTGCCGCTGCCAGGCGTCTTTCCGCAGAAGGAGCGCCCCGGAGCGCACCGCAACCGGCACCGTCGTCTCTACGCAAAGAGCCAAAATATTTTCAAACCCGCCAAAACTAATCCAAAAATATTTTCAAACCCGCCAAAATAGAAAACCAGACAGAAGTGATCAATACATTCGAAAAAACCTGACAAAACATGATAAAGCCCACCAAAGCTAATCCAAACACACCAAAAACTGGGCTAAACAGAATCAAAACAAATCAAAACCTTCTAAAAACCCGCCAAAATATTTCAAAACCCGTCAAAACTAATCAAAACATTCAGAATACCCGCCAAAACATTCCAAATACCCGCCAAAATATTTTAAAACCCGCCAAAAGCAATCCAAACATTCCAAAACCTGCCAACACAATAAAAACAACTCAAGAGAATACAAAACATTCTAAAACCCAACCAAAACATTCCGAAAACCCGCCAAAACATCATAAAAACAAATCAAAACCAACCAAAATATTCCGAAAACCCGCCAAAATAATTTAGACCCACAAAACTCATCAAAACATTCTTAAAAAATGCCAAAACATTAGAAAACCAGCCAGAACTGATCAAAACATTCAAAAAACTTGGTAAAACATCATAAAAACAAATCAAAACCAACCAAAACATTCCAAAAACCTGACAAAATAGTTTACAACCTGCCAAAACTGATCAAAACATTCTGAAAAGATGCCAAAATACTAGAAAACCAGTCAGAAGTGATCAAAACTTTCAATAACTTGCCAAAACATAATCAAAACAAATGAAAGCAAACCAAAACATTCCAAATACCCGCCAAAATATTTTAAAACCCACCAAAACTAATCCAAACGTTCCACAACCTGCCAAGACAATAAAAACAACACAAGAGAAAACAAAACATTCTAAAACACCACCAAAACATTCCGAAAACCCGCCAAAAGATCATCAAAACAAATCAAAACAAACCAAACAATAGGAGGAACACGGCAACATATTGGCAAGCAAGAGACGGAGAGCGCGGCACCACGGCACCTTCTAGGAGGCCAAGAAAGAAGCCGCACAACACCTGCACTGTGTCAGCAACTTTCAAACTGCTAGAAGATAGTGGCTTGCCACTGGCCTGCCTCTTCAATTGCCATTAGCATTCCAATGGAAGCTATTCTTGGACAACTTTGCTCTGCTTGCTGCTAGTTCTGCCCCAGCCTACCATAGATAACCTTGCTCTTCCCTTGAGGCTCTGAGATGCCAAGAACTTGTCAACTTCAAAGGGCGGGCCGGGCTACATCTACTCAGCTGCCACAGTTTCTCCTTGCTAGACCTAGTGGGAAAGCATTTTGCTGAGATGCAGAAGGCAAGAAACGCAGAATACGGAGACGCGGAGCTGTCCCAAGTGCCGCTGCCAGGCGTCTTTCCGCAGAAGGAGCGCCCCGGAGCGCACCGCAACCGGCACCGTCGTCTCTGCGCAAAGAGCCAAAATATTTTCAAACCCGCCAAAACTAATCCAAAAATATTTTCAAACCCGCCAAAATAGAAAACCAGACAGAAGTGATCAATACATTCGAAAAAACCTGACAAAACATGATAAAGCCCACCAAAGCTAATCCAAACACACCAAAAACTGGGCTAAACAGAATCAAAACCTTCTCAAAATCCGCCAAAATATTTCAAAACCCGTCAAAACTAATCAAAACATTCCGAATACCCGCCAAAAGATTCCAAATACCCGCCAAAATATTTTAAAACCCGCCAAAAGCAATCCAAACATTCCAAAACCTGCCAACACAATAAAAACAACTCAAGAGAATACAAAACATTCTAAAACCCAACCAAAACATTCCGAAAACCCGCCAAAACATCATAAAAACAAATCAAAACCAACCAAAATATTCCGAAAACCCGCCAAAATAATTTAGACCCACAAAACTCATCAAAACATTCTGAAAAAATGCCAAAACATTAGAAAACCAGCCAGAACTGATCAAAACATTCAAAAAACTTGGCAAAACATCATAAAAACAAATCAAAACCAACCAAAACGTTCCAAAAACCTGACAAAATAGTTTACAACCTGCCAAAACTGATCAAAACATTCTGAAAAGATGCCAAAATACTAGAAAACCAGTCAGAAGTGATCGAAACTTTCAATAACTTGCCAAAACATAATCAAAACAAATGAAAGCAAACCAAAACATTCCAAATACCCGCCAAAATATTTTAAAACCCGCCAAAACTAATCCAAACGTTCCACAACCTGCCAAGACAAAAAAAACAACACAAGAGAAAACAAAACATTCTAAAACACCACCAAAACATTCCGAAAACCCGCCAAAAGATCATCAAAACAAATCAAAACAAACCAAACAATAGGAGGAACACGGCAACATATTGGCAAGCAAGAGACGGAGAGCGGGGCACCACGGCACCTTCTAGGAGGCCAAGAAAGAAGCCGCACAACACCTGCACTGTGTCAGCAACTTTCCAACTGCTAGAAGCTAGTGGCTTGCCACTGGCCTGCCTCTTCAATTGCCATTAGCATTCCAATGGAAGCTATTCTTGGACAACTTTGCTCTGCTTGCTGCTAGTTCTGCCCCAGCCTACCATAGATAACCTTGCTCTTCCCTTGAGGCTCTGAGATGCCAAGAACTTGTCAACTTCAAAGGGCGGGCCGGGCTACATCTACTCAGCTGCCACAGTTTCTCCTTGCTAGACCTAGTGGGAAAGCATTTTGCTGAGATGCAGAAGGCAAGAAACGCAGAATACGGAGACGCGGAGCTGTCCCAAGTGCCGCTGCCAGGCGTCTTTCCGCAGAAGGAGCGCCCCGGAGCGCACCGCAACCGGCACCGTCGTCTCTACGCAAAGAGCCAAAATATTTTCAAACCCGCCAAAACTAATCCAAAAATATTTTCAAACCCGCCAAAATAGAAAACCAGACAGAAGTGATCAATACATTCGAAAAAACCTGACAAAACATGATAAAGCCCACCAAAGCTAATCCAAACACACCAAAAACTGGGCTAAACAGAATCAAAACCTTCTCAAAATCCGCCAAAATATTTCAAAACCCGTCAAAACTAATCAAAACATTCCGAATACCCGCCAAAACATTCCAAATACCCGCCAAAATATTTTAAAACCCGCCAAAAGCAATCCAAACATTCCAAAACCTGCCAACACAATAAAAACAACTCAAGAGAATACAAAACATTCTAAAACCCAACCAAAACATTCCGAAAACCCGCCAAAACATCATAAAAACAAATCAAAACCAACCAAAATATTCCGAAAACCCGCCAAAATAATTTAGACCCACAAAACTCATCAAAACATTCTGAAAAAATGCCAAAACATTAGAAAACCAGCCAGAACTGATCAAAACATTCAAAAAACTTGGCAAAACATCATAAAAACAAATCAAAACCAACCAAAACGTTCCAAAAACCTGACAAAATAGTTTACAACCTGCCAAAACTGATCAAAACATTCTGAAAAGATGCCAAAATACTAGAAAACCAGTCAGAAGTGATCGAAACTTTCAATAACTTGCCAAAACATAATCAAAACAAATGAAAGCAAACCAAAACATTCCAAATACCCGCCAAAATATTTTAAAACCCGCCAAAACTAATCCAAACGTTCCACAACCTGCCAAGACAAAAAAAACAACACAAGAGAAAACAAAACATTCTAAAACACCACCAAAACATTCCGAAAACCCGCCAAAAGATCATCAAAACAAATCAAAACAAACCAAACAATAGGAGGAACACGGCAACATATTGGCAAGCAAGAGACGGAGAGCGCGGCACCACGGCACCTTCTAGGAGGCCAAGAAAGAAGCCGCACAACACCTGCACTGTGTCAGCAACTTTCCAACTGCTAGAAGCTAGTGGCTTGCCACTGGCCTGCCTCTTCAATTGCCATTAGCATTCCAATGGAAGCTATTCTTGGACAACTTTGCTCTGCTTGCTGCTAGTTCTGCCCCAGCCTACCATAGATAACCTTGCTCTTCCCTTGAGGCTCTGAGATGCCAAGAACTTGTCAACTTCAAAGGGCGGGCCGGGCTACATCTACTCAGCTGCCACAGTTTCTCCTTGCTAGACCTAGTGGGAAAGCATTTTGCTGAGATGCAGAAGGCAAGAAACGCAGAATACGGAGACGCGGAGCTGTCCCAAGTGCCGCTGCCAGGCGTCTTTCCGCAGAAGGAGCGCCCCGGAGCGCACCGCAACCGGCACCGTCGTCTCTACGCAAAGAGCCAAAATATTTTCAAACCCGCCAAAACTAATCCAAAAATATTTTCAAACCCGCCAAAATAGAAAACCAGACAGAAGTGATCAATACATTCGAAAAAACCTGACAAAACATGATAAAGCCCACCAAAGCTAATCCAAACACACCAAAAACTGGGCTAAACAGAATCAAAACCTTCTCAAAATCCGCCAAAATATTTCAAAACCCGTCAAAACTAATCAAAACATTCCGAATACCCGCCAAAACATTCCAAATACCCGCCAAAATATTTTAAAACCCGCCAAAAGCAATCCAAACATTCCAAAACCTGCCAACACAATAAAAACAACTCAAGAGAATACAAAACATTCTAAAACCCAACCAAAACATTCCGAAAACCCGCCAAAACATCATAAAAACAAATCAAAACCAACCAAAAAATTCCGAAAACCCGCCAAAATAATTTAGACCCACAAAACTCATCAAAACGTTCTGAAAAAATGCCAAAACATTAGAAAACCAGCCAGAACTGATCAAAACATTCAAAAAACTTGGCAAAACATCATAAAAACAAATCAAAACCAACCAAAACATTCCAAAAACCCAACAAAATAGTTTACAACCTGCCAAAACTGATCAAAACATTCTGAAAAGATGCCAAAATACTAGAAAACCAGTCAGAAGTGATCGAAACTTTCAATAACTTGCCAAAACATAATCAAAACAAATGAAAGCAAACCAAAACATTCCAAATACCCGCCAAAATATTTTAAAACCCGCCAAAACTAATCCAAACGTTCCACAACCTGCCAAGACAATAAAAACAACACAAGAGAAAACAAAACATTCTAAAACACCACCAAAACATTCCGAAAACCCGCCAAAAGATCATCAAAACAAATCAAAACAAACCAAACAATAGGAGGAACACGGCAACATATTGGCAAGCAAGAGACGGAGAGCGCGGCACCACGGCACCTTCTAGGAGGCCAAGAAGGAAGCCGCACAACACCTGCACTGTGTCAGCAACTTTCCAACTGCTAGAAGATAGTGGCTTGCCACTGGCCTGCCTCTTCAATTGCCATTAGCATTCCAATGGAAGCTATTCTTGGACAACTTTGCTCTGCTTGCTGCTAGTTCTGCCCCAGCCTACCATAGAAAACCTTGCTCTTCCCTTGAGGTTCTGAGATGCCAAGAACTTGTCAACTTCAAAGGGCGGGCCGGGCTACATCTACTCAGCTGCCACAGTTTCTCCTTGCTAGACCTAGTGGGAAAGCATTTTGCTGAGATGCAGAAGGCAAGAAACGCAGAATACGGAGACGCGGAGCTGTCCCAAGTGCCGCTGCCAGGCGTCTTTCCGCAGAAGGAGCGCCCCGCAGCGCACCGCAACCGGCACCGTCGTCTCTGCGCAAAGAGCCAAAATATTTTCAAACCCGCCAAAATTAATCCAAAAATATTTTCAAACCCGCCAAAATAGAAAACCAGACAGAAGTGATCAATACATTCGAAAAAACCTGACAAAACATGATAAAGCCCACCAAAGCTAATCCAAACACACCAAAAACTGGGCTAAACAGAATCAAAACCTTCTAAAAACCCTCCAAAATATTTCAAAACCCGTCAAAACTAATCAAAACATTCCGAATACCCGCCAAAACATTCCAAATACCCGCCAAAATATTTTAAAACCCGCCAAAAGCAATCCAAACATTCCAAAACCTGCCAACACAATAAAAACAACTCAAGAGAATACAAAACATTCTAAAACCCAACCAAAACATTCCGAAAACCCGCCAAAACATCATAAAAACAAATCAAAACCAACCAAAATATTCCGAAAACCCGCCAAAATAATTTAGACCCACAAAACTCATCAAAACATTCTTAAAAAATGCCAAAACATTAGAAAACCAGCCAGAACTGATCAAAACATTCAAAAAACTTGGTAAAACATCATAAAAACAAATCAAAACCAACCAAAACATTCCAAAAACCTGACAAAATAGTTTACAACCTGCCAAAACTGATCAAAACATTCTGAAAAGATGCCAAAATACTAGAAAACCAGTCAGAAGTGATCGAAACTTTCAATAACTTGCCAAAACATAATCAAAACAAATGAAAGCAAACCAAAACATTCCAAATACCCGCCAAAATATTTTAAAACCCGCCAAAACTAATCCAAACGTTCCACAACCTGCCAAGACAATAAAAACAACACAAGAGAAAACAAAACATTCTAAAACACCACCAAAACATTCCGAAAACCCGCCAAAAGATCATCAAAACAAATCAAAACAAACCAAACAATAGGAGGAACACGGCAACATATTGGCAAGCAAGAGACGGAGAGCGCGGCACCACGGCACCTTCTAGGAGGCCAAGAAAGAAGCCGCACAACACCTGCACTGTGTCAGCAACTTTCCAACTGCTAGAAGCTAGTGGCTTGCCACTGGCCTGCCTCTTCAATTGCCATTAGCATTCCAATGGAAGCTATTCTTGGACAACTTTGCTCTGCTTGCTGCTAGTTCTGCCCCAGCCTACCATAGATAACCTTGCTCTTCCCTTGAGACTCTGAGATGCCAAGAACTTGTCAACTTCAAAGGGCGGGCCGGGCTACATCTACTCAGCTGCCACAGTTTCTCCTTGCTAGACCTAGTGGGAAAGCATTTTGCTGAGATGCAGAAGGCAAGAAACGCAGAATACGGAGACGCGGAGCTGTCCCAAGTGCCGCTGCCAGGCGTCTTTCCGCAGAAGGAGCGCCCCGGAGCGCACCGCAACCGGCACCGTCATCTCTGCGCAAAGAGCCAAAATATTTTCAAACCCGCCAAAACTAATCCAAAAATATTTTCAAACCCGCCAAAATAGAAAACCAGACAGAAGTGATCAATACATTCGAAAAAACCTGACAAAACATGATAAAGCCCACCAAAGCTAATCCAAACACACCAAAAACTGGGCTAAACAGAATCAAAACCTTCTCAAAATCCGCCAAAATATTTCAAAACCCGTCAAAACTAATCAAAACATTCCGAATACCCGCCAAAAGATTCCAAATACCCGCCAAAATATTTTAAAACCCGCCAAAAGCAATCCAAACATTCCAAAACCTGCCAACACAATAAAAACAACTCAAGAGAATACAAAACATTCTAAAACCCAACCAAAACATTCCGAAAACCCGCCAAAACATCATAAAAACAAATCAAAACCAACCAAAAAATTCCGAAAACCCGCCAAAATAATTTAGACCCACAAAACTCATCAAAACATTCTGAAAAAATGCCAAAACATTAGAAAACCAGCCAGAACTGATCAAAACATTCAAAAAACTTGGCAAAACATCATAAAAACAAATCAAAACCAACCAAAACGTTCCAAAAACCTGACAAAATAGTTTACAACCTGCCAAAACTGATCAAAACATTCTGAAAAGATGCCAAAATACTAGAAAACCAGTCAGAAGTGATCGAAACTTTCAATAACTTGCCAAAACATAATCAAAACAAATGAAAGCAAACCAAAACATTCCAAATACCCGCCAAAATATTTTAAAACCCGCCAAAACTAATCCAAACGTTCCACAACCTGCCAAGACAAAAAAAAACAACACAAGAGAAAACAAAACATTCTAAAACACCACCAAAACATTCCGAAAACCCGCCAAAAGATCATCAAAACAAATCAAAACAAACCAAACAATAGGAGGAACACGGCAACATATTGGCAAGCAAGAGACGGAGAGCGCGGCACCACGGCACCTTCTAGGAGGCCAAGAAAGAAGCCGCACAACACCTGCACTGTGTCAGCAACTTTCCAACTGCTAGAAGCTAGTGGCTTGCCACTGGCCTGCCTCTTCAATTGCCATTAGCATTCCAATGGAAGCTATTCTTGGACAACTTTGCTCTGCTTGCTGCTAGTTCTGCCCCAGCCTACCATAGATAACCTTGCTCTTCCCTTGAGGCTCTGAGATGCCAAGAACTTGTCAACTTCAAAGGGCGGGCCGGGCTACATCTACTCAGCTGCCACAGTTTCTCCTTGCTAGACCTAGTGGGAAAGCATTTTGCTGAGATGCAGAAGGCAAGAAACGCAGAATACGGAGACGCGGAGCTGTCCCAAGTGCCGCTGCCAGGCGTCTTTCCGCAGAAGGAGCGCCCCGGAGCGCACCGCAACCGGCACCGTCGTCTCTACGCAAAGAGCCAAAATATTTTCAAACCCGCCAAAACTAATCCAAAAATATTTTCAAACCCGCCAAAATAGAAAACCAGACAGAAGTGATCAATACATTCGAAAAAACCTGACAAAACATGATAAAGCCCACCAAAGCTAATCCAAACACACCAAAAACTGGGCTAAACAGAATCAAAACAAGTCAAAACCTTTTAAAAACACGCCAAAATATTTCAAAACCCATCAAAACTAATCAAAACATTCAGAATACCCGCCAAAACATTCCAAATACCCGCCAAAATATTTTAAAACCCGCCAAAAGCAATCCAAACATTCCAAAACCTGCCAACACAATAAAAACAACCCAAGAGAATAGAAAACATTCTAAACCCCAACCAAAACATTCCGAAAACCCGCCAAAACATCATAAAAACAAATCAAAACCAACCAAAAAATTCCGAAAACCCGCCAAAATAATTTAGACCCACAAAACTCATCAAAACATTCTGAAAAAATGCCAAAACATTAGAAAACCAGCCAGAACTGATCAAAACATTCAAAAAACTTGGCAAAACATCATAAAAACAAATCAAAACCAACCAAAACATTCCAAAAACCTGACAAAATAGTTTACAACCTGACAAAACTGATCAAAACATTCTGAAAAGATGCCAAAATACTAGAAAACCAGTCAGAAGTGATCGAAACTTTCAATAACTTGCCAAAACATAATCAAAACAAATGAAAGCAAACCAAAACATTCCAAATACCCGCCAAAATATTTTAAAACCCGCCAAAACTAATCCAAACGTTCCACAACCTGCCAAGACAATAAAAACAACACAAGAGAAAACAAAACATTCTAAAACACCACCAAAACATTCCGAAAACCCGCCAAAAGATCATCAAAACAAATCAAAACAAACCAAACAATAGGAGGAACACGGCAACATATTGGCAAGCAAGAGACGGAGAGCGCGGCACCACGGCACCTTCTAGGAGGCCAAGAAAGAAGCCGCACAACACCTGCACTGTGTCAGCAACTTTCCAACTGCTAGAAGCTAGAGGCTTGCCACTGGCCTGCCTCTTCAATTGCCATTAGCATTCCAATGGAAGCTATTCTTGGACAACTTTGCTCTGCTTGCTGCTAGTTCTGCCCCATCCTACCATAGATAACCTTGCTCTTCCCTTGAGACTCTGAGATGCCAAGAACTTGTCAACTTCAAAGGGCGGGCCGGGCTACATCTACTCAGCTGCCACAGTTTCTCCTTGCTAGACCTAGTGGGAAAGCATTTTGCTGAGATGCAGAAGGCAAGAAACGCAGAATACGGAGACGCGGAGCTGTCCCAAGTGCCGCTGCCAGGCGTCTTTCCGCAGAAGGAGCGCCCCGGAGCGCACCGCAACCGGCACCGTCGTCTCTACGCAAAGAGCCAAAATATTTTCAAACCCGCCAAAACTAATCCAAAAATATTTTCAAACCCGCCAAAATAGAAAACCAGACAGAAGTGATCAATACATTCGAAAAAACCTCACAAAACCTGATAAAGCCCACCAAAGCTAATCCAAACACACCAAAAACTGGGCTAAACAGAATCAAAACAAGTCAAAACCTTCTAAAAACCCGCCAAAATATTTCAAAACCCGTCAAAACTAATCAAAACATTCCGAATACCCGCCAAAACATTCCAAATACCCGCCAAAATATTTTAAAACCCGCCAAAAGGAATCCAAACATTCCAAAACCTGCCAACACAATAAAAACAACTCAAGAGAATACAAAACATTCTAAAACCCAACCAAAACATTCCGAAAACCCGCCAAAACATCATCAAAACAAATCAAAACCAACCAAAAAATTCCGAAAACCCGCCAAAATAATTTAGACCCACAAAACTCATCAAAACGTTCTGAAAAAATGCCAAAACATTAGAAAACCAGCCAGAACTGATCAAAACATTCAAAAAACTTGGCAAAACATCATAAAAACAAATCAAAACCAACCAAAACATTCCAAAAACCCAACAAAATAGTTTACAACCTGCCAAAACTGATCAAAACATTCTGAAAAGATGCCAAAATACTAGAAAACCAGTCAGAAGTGATCGAAACTTTCAATAACTTGCCAAAACATAATCAAAACAAATGAAAGCAAACCAAAACATTCCAAATACCCGCCAAAATATTTTAAAACCCGCCAAAACTAATCCAAACGTTCCACAACCTGCCAACACAATAAAAACAACCCAAGAGAAAACAAAACATTCTAAAACACCACCAAAACATTCCGAAAACCCACCAAAAGATCATCAAAACAAATCAAAACAAACCAAACAATAGGAGGAACACGGCAACATATTGGCAAGCAAGAGACGGAGAGCGCGGCACCACGGCACCTTCTAGGAGGCCAAGAAAGAAGCCGCACAACACCGCACTGTGTCAGCAACTTTCCAACTGCTAGAAGATAGTGGCTTGCCACTGGCCTGCCTCTTCAATTTCCATTAGCATTCCAATGGAAGCTATTCTTGGACAACTTTGCTCTGCTTGCTTCCAGTTCTGCCCCAGCCTACCATAGATAACCTTGCTCTTTCCCTGAGGTTCTGAGATGCCAAGAACTTGTCAACTTCAAAGGGTGGGCCGGGCTACATCTACTCAGCTGCCACAGTTTCTCCTTGCTAGACCTAGTGGGAAAGCATTTTGCTGAGATGCAGAAGGCAAGAAACGCAGAATACGGAGACGCGGAGCTGTCCCAAGTGCCGCTGCCAGGCGTCTTTCCGCAGAAGGAGCGCCCCGGAGCGCACCGCAACCGGCACCGTCGTCTCTGCGCAAAGAGCCAAAATATTTTCAAACCCGCCAAAACTCATCCAAAAATATTTTCAAACCCGCCAAAATAGAAAACCAGACAGAAGTGATCAATACATTCGAAAAAACCTGACAAAACATGATAAAGCCCACCAAAGCTAATCCAAACACACCAAAAACTGGGCTAAACAGAATCAAAACAAGTCAAAACCTTCTAAAAACCGGCCAAAATATTTCAAAACCCGTCAAAACTAATCAAAACATTCCGAATACCCGCCAAAACATTCCAAATACCCGCCAAAATATTTTAAAACCCGCCAAAAGGAATCCAAACATTCCAAAACCTGCCAACACAATAAAAACAACTCAAGAGAATACAAAACATTCTAAAACCCAACCAAAACATTCCGAAAACCCGCCAAAACATCATAAAAACAAATCAAAACCAACCAAAAAATTCCGAAAACCCGCCAAAATAATTTAGACCCACAAAACTCATCAAAACATTCTGAAAAAGTGCCAAAACATTAGAAAACCAGCCAGAACTGATCAAAACATTCAAAAAACTTGGCAAAACATCATAAAAACAAATCAAAACCAACCAAAACATTCCAAAAACCTGACAAAATAGTTTACAACCTGCCAAAACTGATCAAAACATTCTGAAAAGATGCCAAAATACTAGAAAACCAGTCAGAAGTGATCAAAACTTTCAATAACTTGCCAAAACATAATCAAAACAAATGAAAGCAAACCAAAACATTCCAAATACCCGCCAAAATATTTTAAAACCCGCCAAAAGGAACCCAAACGTTCCACAACCTGCCAACACAATAAAAACAACACAAGAGAAAACAAAACATTCTAAAACACCACCAAAACATTCCGAAAACCCGCCAAAAGATCATCAAAACAAATCAAAACAAACCAAACAATAGGAGGAACACGGCAACATATTGGCAAGAAAGAGACGGAGAGCGCGGCACCACGGCACCTTCTAGGAGGCCAAGAAAGAAGCTGCACAACACCTGCACTGTGTCTGCAACTTTCAAACTGCTAGAAGCTAGTGGCTTGCCACTGGCCTGCCTCATCAATTGCCATTAGCATTCCAATGGAAGCTATTCTTGGACAACTTTGCTCTGCTTGCTGCTAGTTCTGCCCCAGCCTACCATAGATAACCTTGCTCTTCCCTTGAGGCTCTGAGATGCCAAGAACTTGTCAACTTCAAAGGGTGGGCCGGGCTACATCTACTCAGCTGCCACAGTTCCTCCTTGCTAGACCTAGTGGGAAAGCATTTTGCTGAGATGCAGAAGGCAAGAAACGCAGAATACAGAGACGCGGAGCTGTCCCAAGTGCCGCTGCCAGGCGTCTTTCCGCAGAAGGAGCGCCCCGGAGCGCACCGCAACCGGCACCGTCGTCTCTGCGCAAAGAGCCAAAATATTTTCAAACCCGCCAAAATAGAAAACCAGACAGAAGTGATCAATACATTCGAAAAAACCTGACAAAACATGATAAAGCCCACCAAAGCTAATCCAAACACACCAAAAACTGGGCTAAACAGAATCAAAACAAGTCAAAACCTTCTAAAAACCGGCCAAAATATTTCAAAACCCGTCAAAACTAATCAAAACATTCCGAATACCCGCCAAAACATTCCAAATACCCGCCAAAATATTTTAAAACCCGCCAAAAGCAATCCAAACATTCCAAAACCTGCCAACACAATAAAAACAACTCAAGAGAATACAAAACATTCTAAAACCCAACCAAAACATTCCGAAAACCCGCCAAAACATCATAAAAACAAATCAAAACCAACCAAAATATTCCGAAAACCCGCCAAAATGATTTAGACCCACAAAACTCATCAAAATATTCTGAAAATATGCCAAAACATTAGAAAACCAGCCAGAACTGATCAAAACATTCAAAAAACTTGGCAAAACATCATAAAAACAAATCAAAACCAACCAAAACATTCCAAAAACCTGACAAAATAGTTTACAACCTGCTAAAACTGATCAAAACATTCTGAAAAGATGCCAAAATACTAGAAAACCAGTCAGAAGTGATCGAAACTTTCAATAACTTGCCAAAACATAATCAAAACAAATGAAAGCAAACCAAAACATTCCAAATACCCGCCAAAATATTTTAAAACCCGCCAAATCGAATCCAAACGTTCCACAACCTGCCAAGACAATAAAAACAACACAAGAGAAAACAAAACATTCTAAAACACCACCAAAACATTCCGAAAACCCGCCAAAAGATCATCAAAACAAATCAAAACAAACCAAACAATAGGAGGAACACGGCAACATATTGGCAAGCAAGAGACGGAGAGCGCGGCACCACGGCACCTTCTAGGAGGCCAAGAAGGAAGCCGCACAACACCTGCACTGTGTCAGCAACTTTCCAACTGCTAGAAGATAGTGGCTTGCCACTGGCCTGCCTCTTCAATTGCCATTAGCATTCCAATGGAAGCTATTCTTGGACAACTTTGCTCTGCTTGCTGCTAGTTCTGCCCCAGCCTACCATAGAAAACCTTGCTCTTCCCTTGAGGTTCTGAGATGCCAAGAACTTGTCAACTTCAAAGGGCGGGCCGGGCTACATCTACTCAGCTGCCACAGTTTCTCCTTGCTAGACCTAGTGGGAAAGCATTTTGCTGAGATGCAGAAGGCAAGAAACGCAGAATACGGAGACGCGGAGCTGTCCCAAGTGCCGCTGCCAGGCGTCTTTCCGCAGAAGGAGCGCCCCGCAGCGCACCGCAACCGGCACCGTCGTCTCTGCGCAAAGAGCCAAAATATTTTCAAACCCGCCAAAACTAATCCAAAAATATTTTCAAACCCGCCAAAATAGAAAACCAGACAGAAGTGATCAATACATTCGAAAAAACCTGACAAAACATGATAAAGCCCACCAAAGCTAATCCAAACACACCAAAAACTGGGCTAAACAGAATCAAAACCTTCTCAAAATCCGCCAAAATATTTCAAAACCCGTCAAAACTAATCAAAACATTCCGAATACCCGCCAAAACATTCCAAATACCCGCCAAAATATTTTAAAACCCGCCAAAAGCAATCCAAACATTCCAAAACCTGCCAACAGAATAAAAACAACTCAAGAGAATACAAAACATTCTAAAACCCAACCAAAACATTCTGAAAACCCGCCAAAACATCATCAAAACAAATCAAAACCAACCAAAATATTCCGAAAACCCGCCAAAATAATTTAGACCCACAAAACTCATCAAAACATTCTGAAAAAATGCCAAAACATTAGAAAACCAGCCCGAACTGATCAAAACATTCAAAAAACTTGGCAAAACATCATAAAAACAAATCAAAACCAACCAAAACGTTCCAAAAACCTGACAAAATAGTTTACAACCTGACAAAACTGATCAAAACATTCTGAAAAGATGCCAAAATACTAGAAAACCAGTCAGAAGCGATCGAAACTTTCAATAACTTGCCAAAACATAATCAAAACAAATGAAAGCAAACCAAAACATTCCAAATACCCGCCAAAATATTTTAAAACCCGCCAAAACTAATCCAAACGTTCCACAACCTGCCAACACAATAAAAACAACACAAGAGAAAACAAAACATTCTAAAACACCACCAAAACATTCCGAAAACCCGCCAAAAGATCATCAAAACAAATCAAAACAAACCAAACAATAGGAGGAACACGGCAACATATTGGCAAGCAAGAGACGGAGAGCGCGGCACCACGGCACCTTCTAGGAGGCCAAGAAAGAAGCCGCACAACACCTGCACTGTGTCAGCAACTTTCCAACTGCTAGAAGCTAGTGGCTTGCCACTGGCCTGCCTCTTCAATTGCCATTAGCATTCCAATGGAAGCTATTCTTGGACAACTTTGCTCTGCTTGCTGCTAGTTCTGCCCCAGCCTACCATAGATAACCTTGCTCTTCCCTTGAGGCTCTGAGATGCCAAGAACTTGTCAACTTCAAAGGGCGGGCCGGGCTACATCTACTCAGCTGCCACAGTTCCTCCTTGCTAGACCTAGTGGGAAAGCATTTTGCTGAGATGCAGAAGGCAAGAAACGCAGAATACGGAGACGCGGAGCTGTCCCAAGTGCCGCTGCCAGGCGTCTTTCCGCAGAAGGAGCGCCCCGGAGCGCACCGCAACCGGCACCGTCGTCTCTGCGCAAAGAGCCAAAATATTTTCAAACCCGCCAAAACTAATCCAAAAATATTTTCAAACCCACCAAAATAGAAAACCAGACAGAAGTGATCAATACATTCGAAAAAACCTGACAAAACATGATAAAGCCCACCAAAGCTAATCCAAACACACCAAAAACTGGGCTAAACAGAATCAAAACCTTCTCAAAATCCGCCAAAATATTTCAAAACCCGTCAAAACTAATCAAAACATTCCGAATACCCGCCAAAAGATTCCAAATACCCGCCAAAATATTTTAAAACCCGCCAAAAGCAATCCAAACATTCCAAAACCTGCCAACAGAATAAAAACAACTCAAGAGAATACAAAACATTCTAAAACCCAACCAAAACATTCCGAAAACCCGCCAAAACATCATAAAAACAAATCAAAACCAACCAAAATATTCCGAAAACCCGCCAAAATAATTTAGACCCACAAAACTCATCAAAACATTCTTAAAAAATGCCAAAACATTAGAAAACCAGCCAGAACTGATCAAAACATTCAAAAAACTTGGCAAAACATCATAAAAACAAATCAAAACCAACCAAAACATTCCAAAAACCTGACAAAATAGTTTACAACCTGACAAAACTGATCAAAACATTCTGAAAAGATGCCAAAATACTAGAAAACCAGTCAGAAGTGATCGAAACTTTCAATAACTTGCCAAAACATAATCAAAACAAATGAAAGCAAACCAAAACATTCCAAATACCCGCCAAAATATTTTAAAACCCGCCAAAACTAATCCAAACGTTCCACAACCTGCCAAGACAAAAAAAACAACACAAGAGAAAACAAAACATTCTAAAACACCACCAAAACATTCCGAAAACCCGCCAAAAGATCATCAAAACAAATCAAAACAAACCAAACAATAGGAGGAACACGGCAACATATTGGCAAGCAAGAGACGGAGAGCGCGGCACCACGGCACCTTCTAGGAGGCCAAGAAAGAAGCCGCACAACACCTGCACTGTGTCAGCAACTTTCCAACTGCTAGAAGCTAGTGGCTTGCCACTGGCCTGCCTCTTCAATTGCCATTAGCATTCCAATGGAAGCTATTCTTGGACAACTTTGCTCTGCTTGCTGCTAGTTCTGCCCCAGCCTACCATAGATAACCTTGCTCTTCCCTTGAGGTTCTGAGATGCCAAGAACTTGTCAACTTCAAAGGGCGGGCCGGGCTACATCTACTCAGCTGCCACAGTTTCTCCTTGCTAGACCTAGTGGGAAAGCATTTTGCTGAGATGCAGAAGGCAAGAAACGCAGAATACGGAGACGCGGAGCTGTCCCAAGTGCCGCTGCCAGGCGTCTTTCCGCAGAAGGAGCGCCCCGCAGCGCACCGCAACCGGCACCGTCGTCTCTGCGCAAAGAGCCAAAATATTTTCAAACCCGCCAAAACTAATCCAAAAATATTTTCAAACCCGCCAAAATAGAAAACCAGACAGAAGTGATCAATACATTCGAAAAAACCTGACAAAACATGATAAAGCCCACCAAAGCTAATCCAAACACACCAAAAACTGGGCTAAACAGAATCAAAACCTTCTCAAAATCCGCCAAAATATTTCAAAACCCGTCAAAACTAATCAAAACATTCCGAATACCCGCCAAAAGATTCCAAATACACGCCAAAATATTTTAAAACCCGCCAAAAGCAATCCAAACATTCCAAAACCTGCCAACACAATAAAAACAACTCAAGAGAATACAAAACATTCTAAAACCCAACCAAAACATTCCGAAAACCCGCCAAAACATCATAAAAACAAATCAAAAACAACCAAAATATTCCGAAAACCCGCCAAAATAATTTAGACCCACAAAACTCATCAAAACATTCAGAAAAAATGCCAAAACATTAGAAAACCAGCCAGAACTGATCAAAACATTCAAAAAACTTGGCAAAACATCATAAAAACAAATCAAAACCAACCAAAACATTCCAAAAACCTGACAAAATAGTTTACAACCTGCCAAAACTGATCAAAACATTCTGAAAAGATGCCAAAATACTAGAAAACCAGTCTGAAGTGATTGAAACTTTCAATAACTTGCCAAAACATAATCAAAACAAATGAAAGCAAACCAAAACATTCCAAATACCCGCCAAAATATTTTAAAACCCGCCAAAACTAATCCAAACGTTCCACAACCTGCCAACACAATAAAAACAACACAAGAGAAAACAAAACATTCTAAAACACCACCAAAACATTCCGAAAACCCGCCAAAAGATCATCAAAACAAATCAAAACAAACCAAACAATAGGAGGAACACGGCAACATATTGGCAAGCAAGAGACGGAGAGCGCGGCACCACGGCACCTTCTAGGAGGCCAAGAAAGAAGCCGCACAACACCTGCACTGTGTCAGCAACTTTCCAACTGCTAGAAGCTAGTGGCTTGCCACTGGCCTGCCTCTTCAATTGCCATTAGCATTCCAATGGAAGCTATTCTTGGACAACTTTGCTCTGCTTGCTGCTAGTTCTGCCCCAGCCTACCATAGAAAACCTTGCTCTTCCCTTGAGGTTCTGAGATGCCAAGAACTTGTCAACTTCAAAGGGCGGGCCGGGCTACATCTACTCAGCTGCCACAGTTTCTCCTTGCTAGACCTAGTGGGAAAGCATTTTGCTGAGATGCAGAAGGCAAGAAACGCAGAATACGGAGACGCGGAGCTGTCCCAAGTGCCGCTGCCAGGCGTCTTTCCGCAGAAGGAGCGCCCCGGAGCGCACCGCAACCGGCACCGTCGTCTCTGCGCAAAGAGCCAAAATATTTTCAAACCCGCCAAAACTAATCCAAAAATATTTTCAAACCCGCCAAAATAGAAAACCAGACAGAAGTGATCAATACATTCGAAAAAACCTGACAAAACATGATAAAGCCCACCAAAGCTAATCCAAACACACCAAAAACTGGGCTAAACAGAATCAAAACCTTCTCAAAATCCGCCAAAATATTTCAAAACCCGTCAAAACTAATCAAAACATTCCGAATACCCGCCAAAACATTCCAAATACCCGCCAAAATATTTTAAAACCCGCCAAAAGGAATCCAAACATTCCAAAACCTGCCAACACAATAAAAACAACTCAAGAGAATACAAAACATTCTAAAACCCAACCAAAACATTCCGAAAACCCGCCAAAACATCATCAAAACAAATCAAAACCAACCAAAATATTCCGAAAACCCGCCAAAATAATTTAGACCCACAAAACTCATCAAAACATTCAGAAAAAATGCCAAAACATTAGAAAACCAGCCAGAACTGATCAAAACATTCAAAAAACTTGGCAAAACATCATAAAAACAAATCAAAACCAACCAAAACATTCCAAAAACCTGACAAAATAGTTTACAACCTGCCAAAACTGATCAAAACATTCTGAAAAGATGCCAAAATACTAGAAAACCAGTCTGAAGTGATCGAAACTTTCAATAACTTGCCAAAACATAATCAAAACAAATGAAAGCAAACCAAAACATTCCAAATACCCGCCAAAATATTTTAAAACCCGCCAAAACTAATCCAAACGTTCCACAACCTGCCAAGACAATAAAAACAACACAAGAGAAAACAAAACATTCTAAAACACCACCAAAACATTCCGAAAACCCGCCAAAAGATCATCAAAACAAATCAAAACAAACCAAACAATAGGAGGAACACGGCAACATATTGGCAAGCAAGAGACGGAGAGCGCGGCACCACGGCACCTTCTAGGAGGCCAAGAAAGAAGCCGCACAACACCGCACTGTGTCAGCAACTTTCAAACTGCTAGAAGATAGTGGCTTGCCACTGGCCTGCCTCTTCAATTGCCATTAGCATTCCAATGGAAGCTATTCTTGGACAACTTTGCTCTGCTTGCTGCTAGTTCTGCCCCAGCCTACCATAGATAACCTTGCTCTTCCCTTGAGGCTCTGAGATGCCAAGAACTTGTCAACTTCAAAGGGCGGGCCGGGCTACATCTACTCAGCTGCCACAGTTTCTCCTTGCTAGACCTAGTGGGAAAGCATTTTGCTGAGATGCAGAAGGCAAGAAACGCAGAATACGGAGACGCGGAGCTGTCCCAAGTGCCGCTGCCAGGCGTCTTTCCGCAGAAGGAGCGCCCCGCAGCGCACCGCAACCGGCACCGTCGTCTCTGCGCAAAGAGCCAAAATATTTTCAAACCCGCCAAAACTAATCCAAAAATATTTTCAAAACCGCCAAAATAGAAAACCAGACAGAAGTGATCAATACATTTGAAAAAACCTGACAAAACATGATAAAGCCCACCAAAGCTAATCCAAACACACCAAAAACTGGGCTAAACAGAATCAAAACCTTCTCAAAATCCGCCAAAATATTTCAAAACCCGTCAAAACTAATCAAAACATTCCGAATACCCGCCAAAACATTCCAAATACCCGCCAAAATATTTTAAAACCCGCCAAAAGCAATCCAAACATTCCAAAACCTGCCAACACAATAAAAACAACTCAAGAGAATACAAAACATTCTAAAACCCAACCAAAACATTCCGAAAACCCGCCAAAACATCATAAAAACAAATCAAAACCAACCAAAATATTCCGAAAACCCGCCAAAATAATTTAGACCCACAAAACTCATCAAAACATTCTGAAAAAATGCCAAAACATTAGAAAACCAGCCCAAACTGATCAAAACATTCAAAAAACTTGGCAAAACATCATAAAAACAAATCAAAACCAACCAAAACGTTCCAAAAACCTGACAAAATAGTTTACAACCTGCCAAAACTGATCAAAACATTCTGAAAAGATGCCAAAATACTAGAAAACCAGTCTGAAGTGATCGAAACTTTCAATAACTTGCCAAAACATAATCAAAACAAATGAAAGCAAACCAAAACATTCCAAATACCCGCCAAAATATTTTAAAACCCGCCAAAACTAATCCAAACGTTCCACAACCTGCCAACACAATAAAAACAACACAAGAGAAAACAAAACATTCTAAAACACCACCAAAACATTCCGAAAACCCGCCAAAAGATCATCAAAACAAATCAAAACAAACCAAACAATAGGAGGAACACGGCAACATATTGGCAAGCAAGAGACGGAGAGCGCGGCACCACGGCACCTTCTAGGAGGCCAAGAAGGAAGCCGCACAACACCTGCACTGTGTCAGCAACTTTCCAACTGCTAGAAGATAGTGGCTTGCCACTGGCCTGCCTCTTCAATTGCCATTAGCATTCCAATGGAAGCTATTCTTGGACAACTTTGCTCTGCTTGCTGCTAGTTCTGCCCCAGCCTACCATAGATAACCTTGCTCTTCCCTTGAGGTTCTGAGATGCCAAGAACTTGTCAACTTCAAAGGGCGGGCCGGGCTACATCTACTCAGCTGCCACAGTTTCTCCTTGCTAGACCTAGTGGGAAAGCATTTTGCTGAGATGCAGAAGGCAAGAAACGCAGAATACGGAGACGCGGAGCTGTCCCAAGTGCCGCTGCCAGGCGTCTTTCCGCAGAAGGAGCGCCCCGCAGCGCACCGCAACCGGCACCGTCGTCTCTGCGCAAAGAGCCAAAATATTTTCAAACCCGCCAAAACGCATCCAAAAATATTTTCAAACCCGCCAAAATAGAAAACCAGACAGAAGTGATCAATACATTCGAAAAAACCTGACAAAACATGATAAAGCCCACCAAAGCTAATCCAAACACACCAAAAACTGGGCTAAACAGAATCAAAACCTTCTCAAAATCCGCCAAAATATTTCAAAACCCGTCAAAACTAATCAAAACATTCCGAATACCCGCCAAAACATTCCAAATACCCGCCAAAATATTTTAAAACCCGCCAAAAGGAATCCAAACATTCCAAAACCTGCCAACACAATAAAAACAACTCAAGAGAATACAAAACATTCTAAAACCCAACCAAAACATTCCGAAAACCCGCCAAAACATCATAAAAAAAAATCAAAACCAACCAAAAAATTCCGAAAACCCGCCAAAATAATTTTGACCCACAAAACTCATCAAAACATTCTTAAAAAATGCCAAAACATTAGAAAACCAGCCAGAACTGATCAAAACATTCAAAAAACTTGGCAAAACATCATAAAAACAAATCAAAACCAACCAAAACATTCCAAAAACCTGACAAAATAGTTTACAACCTGCCAAAACTGATCAAAACATTCTGAAAAGATGCCAAAATACTAGAAAACCAGTCAGAAGTGATCAAAACTTTCAATAACTTGCCAAAACATAATCAAAACAAATGAAAGCAAACCAAAACATTCCAAATACCCGCCAAAATATTTTAAAACCCGCCAAAACTAATCCAAACGTTCCACAACCTGCCAAGACAATAAAAACAACACAAGAGAAAACAAAACATTCTAAAACACCACCAAAACATTCCGAAAACCCGCCAAAAGATCATCAAAACAAATCAAAACAAACCAAACAATAGGAGGAACACGGCAACATATTGGCAAGCAAGAGACGGAGAGCGCGGCACCACGGCACCTTCTAGGAGGCCAAGAAGGAAGCCGCACAACACCTGCACTGTGTCAGCAACTTTCCAACTGCTAGAAGATAGTGGCTTGCCACTGGCCTGCCTCTTCAATTGCCATTAGCATTCCAATGGAAGCTATTCTTGGACAACTTTGCTCTGCTTGCTGCTAGTTCTGCCCCAGCCTACCATAGATAACCTTGCTCTTCCCTTGAGGTTCTGAGATGCCAAGAACTTGTCAACTTCAAAGGGCGGGCCGGGCTACATCTACTCAGCTGCCACAGTTTCTCCTTGCTAGACCTAGTGGGAAAGCATTTTGCTGAGATGCAGAAGGCAAGAAACGCAGAATACGGAGACGCGGAGCTGTCCCAAGTGCCGCTGCCAGGCGTCTTTCCGCAGAAGGAGCGCCCCGCAGCGCACCGCAACCGGCACCGTCGTCTCTGCGCAAAGAGCCAAAATATTTTCAAACCCGCCAAAACTAATCCAAAAATATTTTCAAACCCGCCAAAATAGAAAACCAGACAGAAGTGATCAATACATTCGAAAAAACCTGACAAAACATGATAAAGCCCACCAAAGCTAATCCAAACACACCAAAAACTGGGCTAAACAGAATCAAAACCTTCTCAAAATCCGCCAAAATATTTCAAAACCCGTCAAAACTAATCAAAACATTCCGAATACCCGCCAAAACATTCCAAATACCCGCCAAAATATTTTAAAACCCGCCAAAAGCAATCCAAACATTCCAAAACCTGCCAACACAATAAAAACAACTCAAGAGAATACAAAACATTCTAAAACCCAACCAAAACATTCCGAAAACCCGCCAAAACATCATCAAAACAAATCAAAACCAACCAAAATATTCCGAAAACCCGCCAAAATAATTTAGACCCACAAAACTCATCAAAACATTCAGAAAAAATGCCAAAACATTAGAAAACCAGCCAGAACTGATCAAAACATTCAAAAAACTTGGCAAAACATCATAAAAACAAATCAAAACCAACCAAAACATTCCAAAAACCTGACAAAATAGTTTACAACCTGCCAAAACTGATCAAAACATTCTGAAAAGATGCCAAAATACTAGAAAACCAGTCAGAAGTGATCAAAACTTTCAATAACTTGCCAAAACATAATCAAAACAAATGAAAGCAAACCAAAACATTCCAAATACCCGCCAAAATATTTTAAAACCCGCCAAAACTAATCCAAACGTTCCACAACCTGCCAAGACAATAAAAACAACACAAGAGAAAACAAAACATTCTAAAACACCACCAAAACATTCCGAAAACCCGCCAAAAGATCATCAAAACAAATCAAAACAAACCAAACAATAGGAGGAACACGGCAACATATTGGCAAGCAAGAGACGGAGAGCGCGGCACCACGGCACCTTCTAGGAGGCCAAGAAAGAAGCCGCACAACACCGCACTGTGTCAGCAACTTTCAAACTGCTAGAAGCTAGTGGCTTGCCACTGGCCTGCCTCTTCAATTGCCATTAGCATTCCAATGGAAGCTATTCTTGGACAACTTTGCTCTGCTTGCTGCTAGTTCTGCCCCAGCCTACCATAGATAACCTTGCTCTTCCCTTGAGGTTCTGAGATGCCAAGAACTTGTCAACTTCAAAGGGCGGGCCGGGCTACATCTACTCAGCTGCCACAGTTTCTCCTTGCTAGACCTAGTGGGAAAGCATTTTGCTGAGATGCAGAAGGCAAGAAACGCAGAATACGGAGACGCGGAGCTGTCCCAAGTGCCGCTGCCAGGCGTCTTTCCGCAGAAGGAGCGCCCCGGAGCGCACCGCAACCGGCACCGTCGTCTCTGCGCAAAGAGCCAAAATATTTTCAAACCCGCCAAAACTAATCCAAAAATATTTTCAAACCCGCCAAAATAGAAAACCAGACAGAAGTGATCAATACATTCGAAAAAACCTGACAAAACATGATAAAGCCCACCAAAGCTAATCCAAACACACCAAAAACTGGGCTAAACAGAATCAAAACCTTCTCAAAATCTGCCAAAATATTTCAAAACCCGTCAAAACTAATCAAAACATTCCGAATACCCGCCAAAACATTCCAAATACCCGCCAAAATATTTTAAAACCCGCCAAAAGGAATCCAAACATTCCAAAACCTGCCAACACAATAAAAACAACTCAAGAGAATACAAAACATTCTAAAACCCAACCAAAACATTCCGAAAACCCGCCAAAACATCATAAAAACAAATCAAAACCAACCAAAAAATTCCGAAAACCCGCCAAAATAATTTAGACCCACAAAACTCATCAAAACGTTCTGAAAAAATGCCAAAACATTAGAAAACCAGCCAGAACTGATCAAAACATTCAAAAAACTTGGCAAAACATCATAAAAACAAATCAAAACCAACCAAAACATTCCAAAAACCCAACAAAATAGTTTACAACCTGCCAAAACTGATCAAAACATTCTGAAAAGATGCCAAAATACTAGAAAACCAGTCAGAAGTGATCGAAACTTTCAATAACTTGCCAAAACATAATCAAAACAAATGAAAGCAAACCAAAACATTCCAAATACCCGCCAAAAGATTTTAAAACCCGCCAAAACTAATCCAAACGTTCCACAACCTGCCAAGACAATAAAAACAACACAAGAGAAAACAAAACATTCTAAAACACCACCAAAACATTCCGAAAACCCGCCAAAAGATCATCAAAACAAATCAAAACAAACCAAACAATAGGAGGAACACGGCAACATATTGGCAAGCAAGAGACGGAGAGCGCGGCACCACGGCACCTTCTAGGAGGCCAAGAAAGAAGCCGCACAACACCGCACTGTGTCAGCAACTTTCAAACTGCTAGAAGATAGTGGCTTGCCACTGGCCTGCCTCTTCAATTGCCATTAGCATTCCAATGGAAGCTATTCTTGGACAACTTTGCTCTGCTTGCTGCTAGTTCTGCCCCAGCCTACCATAGATAACCTTGCTCTTCCCTTGAGGCTCTGTGATGCCAAGAACTTGTCAACTTCAAAGGGCGGGCCGGGCTACATCTACTCAGCTGCCACAGTTTCTCCTTGCTAGACCTAGTGGGAAAGCATTTTGCTGAGATGCAGAAGGCAAGAAACGCAGAATACGGAGACGCGGAGCTGTCCCAAGTGCCGCTGCCAGGCGTCTTTCCGCAGAAGGAGCGCCCCGGAGCGCACCGCAACCGGCACCGTCGTCTCTGCGCAAAGAGCCAAAATATTTTCAAACCCGCCAAAACTCATCCAAAAATATTTTCAAACCCGCCAAAATAGAAAACCAGACAGAAGTGATCAATACATTCGAAAAAACCTGACAAAACATGATAAAGCCCACCAAAGCTAATCCAAACACACCAAAAACTGGGCTAAACAGAATCAAAACCTTCTCAAAATCCGCCAAAATATTTCAAAACCCGTCAAAACTAATCAAAACATTCCGAATACCCGCCAAAAGATTCCAAATACCCGCCAAAATATTTTAAAACCCGCCAAAAGCAATCCAAACATTCCAAAACCTGCCAACACAATAAAAACAACTCAAGAGAATACAAAACATTCTAAAACCCAACCAAAACATTCCGAAAACCCGCCAAAACATCATAAAAACAAATCAAAAACAACCAAAATATTCCGAAAACCCGCCAAAATAATTTAGACCCACAAAACTCATCAAAACATTCAGAAAAAATGCCAAAACATTAGAAAACCAGCCAGAACTGATCAAAACATTCAAAAAACTTGGCAAAACATCATAAAAACAAATCAAAACCAACCAAAACATTCCAAAAACCTGACAAAATAGTTTACAACCTGCCAAAACTGATCAAAACATTCTGAAAAGATGCCAAAATACTAGAAAACCAGTCTGAAGTGATTGAAACTTTCAATAACTTGCCAAAACATAATCAAAACAAATGAAAGCAAACCAAAACATTCCAAATACCCGCCAAAATATTTTAAAACCCGCCAAAACTAATCCAAACGTTCCACAACCTGCCAAGACAAAAAAAACAACACAAGAGAAAACAAAACATTCTAAAACACCACCAAAACATTCCGAAAACCCGCCAAAAGATCATCAAAACAAATCAAAACAAACCAAACAATAGGAGGAACACGGCAACATATTGGCAAGCAAGAGACGGAGAGCGCGGCACCACGGCACCTTCTAGGAGGCCAAGAAGGAAGCCGCACAACACCTGCACTGTGTCAGCAACTTTCCAACTGCTAGAAGATAGTGGCTTGCCACTGGCCTGCCTCTTCAATTGCCATTAGCATTCCAATGGAAGCTATTCTTGGACAACTTTGCTCTGCTTGCTGCTAGTTCTGCCCCAGCCTACCATAGAAAACCTTGCTCTTCCCTTGAGGTTCTGAGATGCCAAGAACTTGTCAACTTCAAAGGGCGGGCCGGGCTACATCTACTCAGCTGCCACAGTTTCTCCTTGCTAGACCTAGTGGGAAAGCATTTTGCTGAGATGCAGAAGGCAAGAAACGCAGAATACGGAGACGCGGAGCTGTCCCAAGTGCCGCTGCCAGGCGTCTTTCCGCAGAAGGAGCGCCCCGCAGCGCACCGCAACCGGCACCGTCGTCTCTGCGCAAAGAGCCAAAATATTTTCAAACCCGCCAAAACTAATCCAAAAATATTTTCAAACCCGCCAAAATAGAAAACCAGACAGAAGTGATCAATACATTCGAAAAAACCTGACAAAACATGATAAAGCCCACCAAAGCTAATCCAAACACACCAAAAACTGGGCTAAACAGAATCAAAACCTTCTCAAAATCTGCCAAAATATTTCAAAACCCGTCAAAACTAATCAAAACATTCCGAATACCCGCCAAAACATTCCAAATACCCGCCAAAATATTTTAAAACCCGCCAAAAGCAATCCAAACATTCCAAAACCTGCCAACACAATAAAAACAACTCAAGAGAATACAAAACATTCTAAAACCCAACCAAAACATTCCGAAAACCCGCCAAAACATCATAAAAACAAATCAAAACCAACCAAAAAATTCCGAAAACCCGCCAAAATAATTTAGACCCACAAAACTCATCAAAACATTCTGAAAAAATGCCAAAACATTAGAAAACCAGCCAGAACTGATCAAAACATTCAAAAAACTTGGCAAAACATCATAAAAACAAATCAAAACCAACCAAAACGTTCCAAAAACCTGACAAAATAGTTTACAACCTGCCAAAACTGATCAAAACATTCTGAAAAGATGCCAAAATACTAGAAAACCAGTCTGAAGTGATCGAAACTTTCAATAACTTGCCAAAACATAATCAAAACAAATGAAAGCAAACCAAAACATTCCAAATACCCGCCAAAATATTTTAAAACCCGCCAAAACTAATCCAAACGTTCCACAACCTGCCAAGACAATAAAAACAACACAAGAGAAAACAAAACATTCTAAAACACCACCAAAACATTCCGAAAACCCGCCAAAAGATCATCAAAACAAATCAAAACAAACCAAACAATAGGAGGAACACGGCAACATATTGGCAAGCAAGAGACGGAGAGCGCGGCACCACGGCACCTTCTAGGAGGCCAAGAAAGAAGCCGCACAACACCTGCACTGTGTCAGCAACTTTCCAACTGCTAGAAGCTAGTGGCTTGCCACTGGCCTGCCTCTTCAATTGCCATTAGCATTCCAATGGAAGCTATTCTTGGACAACTTTGCTCTGCTTGCTGCTAGTTCTGCCCCAGCCTACCATAGATAACCTTGCTCTTCCCTTGAGGCTCTGAGATGCCAAGAACTTGTCAACTTCAAAGGGCGGGCCGGGCTACATCTACTCAGCTGCCACAGTTTCTCCTTGCTAGACCTAGTGGGAAAGCATTTTGCTGAGATGCAGAAGGCAAGAAACGCAGAATACGGAGACGCAGAGCTGTCCCAAGTGCCGCTGCCAGGCGTCTTTCCGCAGAAGGAGCGCCCCGCAGCGCACCGCAACCGGCACCGTCGTCTCTGCGCAAAGAGCCAAAATATTTTCAAACCCGCCAAAACTAATCCAAAAATATTTTCAAACCCGCCAAAATAGAAAACCAGACAGAAGTGATCAATACATTCGAAAAAACCTGACAAAACATGATAAAGCCCACCAAAGCTAATCCAAACACACCAAAAACTGGGCTAAACAGAATCAAAACCTTCTCAAAAACCTTCTAAAAACCCGCCAAAATATTTCAAAACCCGTCAAAACTAATCAAAACATTCCGAATACCCGCCAAAACATTCCAAATACCCGCCAAAATATTTTAAAACCCGCCAAAAGGAATCCAAACATTCCAAAACCTGCCAACACAATAAAAACAACTCAAGAGAATACAAAACATTCTAAAACCCAACCAAAACATTCCGAAAACCCGCCAAAACATCATAAAAACAAATCAAAACCAACCAAAAAATTCCGAAAACCCGCCAAAATAATTTAGACCCACAAAACTCATCAAAACATTCTGAAAAAATGCCAAAACATTAGAAAACCAGCCAGAACTGATCAAAACATTCAAAAAACTTGGCAAAACATCATAAAAACAAATCAAAACCAACCAAAACATTCCAAAAACCCAACAAAATAGTTTACAACCTGCCAAAACTGATCAAAACATTCTGAAAAGATGCCAAAATACTAGAAAACCAGTCAGAAGTGATCGAAACTTTCAATAACTTGCCAAAACATAATCAAAACAAATGAAAGCAAACCAAAACATTCCAAATACCCGCCAAAAGATTTTAAAACCCGCCAAAACTAATCCAAACGTTCCACAACCTGCCAAGACAATAAAAACAACACAAGAGAAAACAAAACATTCTAAAACACCACCAAAACATTCCGAAAACCCGCCAAAAGATCATCAAAACAAATCAAAACAAACCAAACAATAGGAGGAACACGGCAACATATTGGCAAGCAAGAGACGGAGAGCGCGGCACCACGGCACCTTCTAGGAGGCCAAGAAAGAAGCCGCACAACACCTGCACTGTGTCAGCAACTTTCCAACTGCTAGAAGCTAGTGGCTTGCCACTGGCCTGCCTCTTCAATTGCCATTAGCATTCCAATGGAAGCTATTCTTGGACAACTTTGCTCTGCTTGCTGCTAGTTCTGCCCCAGCCTACCATAGATAACCTTGCTCTTCCCTTGAGGCTCTGAGATGCCAAGAACTTGTCAACTTCAAAGGGTGGGCCGGGCTACATCTACTCAGCTGCCACAGTTCCTCCTTGCTAGACCTAGTGGGAAAGCATTTTGCTGAGATGCAGAAGGCAAGAAACGCAGAATACAGAGACGCGGAGCTGTCCCAAGTGCCGCTGCCAGGCGTCTTTCCGCAGAAGGAGCGCCCCGCAGCGCACCGCAACCGGCACCGTCGTCTCTGCGCAAAGAGCCAAAATATTTTCAAACCCGCCAAAACTCATCCAAAAATATTTTCAAACCCACCAAAATAGAAAACCAGACAGAAGTGATCAATACATTCGAAAAAACCTGACAAAACCTGATAAAGCCCACCAAAGCTAATCCAAACACACCAAAAACTGGGCTAAACAGAATCAAAACCTTCTCAAAAACCTTCTAAAAACCCGCCAAAATATTTCAAAACCCGTCAAAACTAATCAAAACATTCCGAATACCCGCCAAAACATTCCAAATACCCGCCAAAATATTTTAAAACCCGCCAAAAGGAATCCAAACATTCCAAAACCTGCCAACACAATAAAAACAACTCAAGAGAATACAAAACATTCTAAAACCCAACCAAAACATTCCGAAAACCCGCCAAAACATCATAAAAACAAATCAAAACCAACCAAAAAATTCCGAAAACCCGCCAAAATAATTTAGACCCACAAAACTCATCAAAACATTCTGAAAAAATGCCAAAACATTAGAAAACCAGCCAGAACTGATCAAAACATTCAAAAAACTTGGCAAAACATCATAAAAACAAATCAAAACCAACCAAAACATTCCAAAAACCCAACAAAATAGTTTACAACCTGCCAAAACTGATCAAAACATTCTGAAAAGATGCCAAAATACTAGAAAACCAGTCAGAAGTGATCGAAACTTTCAATAACTTGCCAAAACATAATCAAAACAAATGAAAGCAAACCAAAACATTCCAAATACCCGCCAAAAGATTTTAAAACCCGCCAAAACTAATCCAAACGTTCCACAACCTGCCAAGACAATAAAAACAACACAAGAGAAAACAAAACATTCTAAAACACCACCAAAACATTCCGAAAACCCGCCAAAAGATCATCAAAACAAATCAAAACAAACCAAACAATAGGAGGAACACGGCAACATATTGGCAAGCAAGAGACGGAGAGCGCGGCACCACGGCACCTTCTAGGAGGCCAAGAAAGAAGCCGCACAACACCTGCACTGTGTCAGCAACTTTCCAACTGCTAGAAGCTAGTGGCTTGCCACTGGCCTGCCTCTTCAATTGCCATTAGCATTCCAATGGAAGCTATTCTTGGACAACTTTGCTCTGCTTGCTGCTAGTTCTGCCCCAGCCTACCATAGATAACCTTGCTCTTCCCTTGAGGCTCTGAGATGCCAAGAACTTGTCAACTTCAAAGGGCGGGCCGGGCTACATCTACTCAGCTGCCACAGTTTCTCCTTGCTAGACCTAGTGGGAAAGCATTTTGCTGAGATGCAGAAGGCAAGAAACGCAGAATACGGAGACGCAGAGCTGTCCCAAGTGCCGCTGCCAGGCGTCTTTCCGCAGAAGGAGCGCCCCGCAGCGCACCGCAACCGGCACCGTCGTCTCTGCGCAAAGAGCCAAAATATTTTCAAACCCGCCAAAACTAATCCAAAAATATTTTCAAACCCGCCAAAATAGAAAACCAGACAGAAGTGATCAATACATTCGAAAAAACCTGACAAAACATGATAAAGCCCACCAAAGCTAATCCAAACACACCAAAAACTGGGCTAAACAGAATCAAAACCTTCTCAAAAACCTTCTAAAAACCCGCCAAAATATTTCAAAACCCGTCAAAACTAATCAAAACATTCCGAATACCCGCCAAAACATTCCAAATACCCGCCAAAATATTTTAAAACCCGCCAAAAGGAATCCAAACATTCCAAAACCTGCCAACACAATAAAAACAACTCAAGAGAATACAAAACATTCTAAAACCCAACCAAAACATTCCGAAAACCCGCCAAAACATCATAAAAACAAATCAAAACCAACCAAAAAATTCCGAAAACCCGCCAAAATAATTTAGACCCACAAAACTCATCAAAACATTCTGAAAAAATGCCAAAACATTAGAAAACCAGCCAGAACTGATCAAAACATTCAAAAAACTTGGCAAAACATCATAAAAACAAATCAAAACCAACCAAAACATTCCAAAAACCCAACAAAATAGTTTACAACCTGCCAAAACTGATCAAAACATTCTGAAAAGATGCCAAAATACTAGAAAACCAGTCAGAAGTGATCGAAACTTTCAATAACTTGCCAAAACATAATCAAAACAAATGAAAGCAAACCAAAACATTCCAAATACCCGCCAAAAGATTTTAAAACCCGCCAAAACTAATCCAAACGTTCCACAACCTGCCAAGACAATAAAAACAACACAAGAGAAAACAAAACATTCTAAAACACCACCAAAACATTCCGAAAACCCGCCAAAAGATCATCAAAACAAATCAAAACAAACCAAACAATAGGAGGAACACGGCAACATATTGGCAAGCAAGAGACGGAGAGCGCGGCACCACGGCACCTTCTAGGAGGCCAAGAAAGAAGCCGCACAACACCTGCACTGTGTCAGCAACTTTCCAACTGCTAGAAGCTAGTGGCTTGCCACTGGCCTGCCTCTTCAATTGCCATTAGCATTCCAATGGAAGCTATTCTTGGACAACTTTGCTCTGCTTGCTGCTAGTTCTGCCCCAGCCTACCATAGATAACCTTGCTCTTCCCTTGAGGCTCTGAGATGCCAAGAACTTGTCAACTTCAAAGGGTGGGCCGGGCTACATCTACTCAGCTGCCACAGTTCCTCCTTGCTAGACCTAGTGGGAAAGCATTTTGCTGAGATGCAGAAGGCAAGAAACGCAGAATACAGAGACGCGGAGCTGTCCCAAGTGCCGCTGCCAGGCGTCTTTCCGCAGAAGGAGCGCCCCGCAGCGCACCGCAACCGGCACCGTCGTCTCTGCGCAAAGAGCCAAAATATTTTCAAACCCGCCAAAACTCATCCAAAAATATTTTCAAACCCACCAAAATAGAAAACCAGACAGAAGTGATCAATACATTCGAAAAAACCTGACAAAACCTGATAAAGCCCACCAAAGCTAATCCAAACACACCAAAAACTGGGCTAAACAGAATCAAAACCTTCTCAAAAACCTTCTAAAAACCCGCCAAAATATTTCAAAACCCGTCAAAACTAATCAAAACATTCCGAATACCCGCCAAAACATTCCAAATACCCGCCAAAATATTTTAAAACCCGCCAAAAGGAATCCAAACATTCCAAAACCTGCCAACACAATAAAAACAACTCAAGAGAATACAAAACATTCTAAAACCCAACCAAAACATTCCGAAAACCCGCCAAAACATCATAAAAACAAATCAAAACCAACCAAAAAATTCCGAAAACCCGCCAAAATAATTTAGACCCACAAAACTCATCAAAACATTCTGAAAAAATGCCAAAACATTAGAAAACCAGCCCGAACTGATCAAAACATTCAAAAAACTTGGCAAAACATCATAAAAACAAATCAAAACCAACCAAAACATTCCAAAAACCCAACAAAATAGTTTACAACCTGCCAAAACTGATCAAAACATTCTGAAAAGATGCCAAAATACTAGAAAACCAGTCAGAAGTGATCGAAACTTTCAATAACTTGCCAAAACATAATCAAAACAAATGAAAGCAAACCAAAACATTCCAAATACCCGCCAAAAGATTTTAAAACCCGCCAAAACTAATCCAAACGTTCCACAACCTGCCAAGACAATAAAAACAACACAAGAGAAAACAAAACATTCTAAAACACCACCAAAACATTCCGAAAACCCGCCAAAAGATCATCAAAACAAATCAAAACAAACCAAACAATAGGAGGAACACGGCAACATATTGGCAAGCAAGAGACGGAGAGCGCGGCACCACGGCACCTTCTAGGAGGCCAAGAAAGAAGCCGCACAACACCTGCACTGTGTCAGCAACTTTCCAACTGCTAGAAGCTAGTGGCTTGCCACTGGCCTGCCTCTTCAATTGCCATTAGCATTCCAATGGAAGCTATTCTTGGACAACTTTGCTCTGCTTGCTGCTAGTTCTGCCCCAGCCTACCATAGATAACCTTGCTCTTCCCTTGAGGCTCTGAGATGCCAAGAACTTGTCAACTTCAAAGGGTGGGCCGGGCTACATCTACTCAGCTGCCACAGTTCCTCCTTGCTAGACCTAGTGGGAAAGCATTTTGCTGAGATGCAGAAGGCAAGAAACGCAGAATACAGAGACGCGGAGCTGTCCCAAGTGCCGCTGCCAGGCGTCTTTCCGCAGAAGGAGCGCCCCGCAGCGCACCGCAACCGGCACCGTCGTCTCTGCGCAAAGAGCCAAAATATTTTCAAACCCGCCAAAACTCATCCAAAAATATTTTCAAACCCACCAAAATAGAAAACCAGACAGAAGTGATCAATACATTCGAAAAAACCTGACAAAACCTGATAAAGCCCACCAAAGCTAATCCAAACACACCAAAAACTGGGCTAAACAGAATCAAAACAAGTCAAAACCTTCTAAAAACCCGCCAAAATATTTCAAAACCCGTCAAAACTAATCAAAACATTCCGAATACCCGCCAAAACATTCCAAATACCCGCCAAAATATTTTAAAACCCGCCAAAAGGAATCCAAACATTCCAAAACCTGCCAACACAATAAAAACAACTCAAGAGAATACAAAACATTCTAAAACCCAACCAAAACATTCCGAAAACCCGCCAAAACATCATAAAAACAAATCAAAACCAACCAAAATATTCCGAAAACCCGCCAAAATGATTTAGACCCACAAAACTCATCAAAACATTCTGAAAATATGCCAAAACATTAGAAAACCAGCCAGAACTGATCAAAACATTCAAAAAACTTGGCAAAACATCATAAAAACAAATCAAAACCAACCAAAACATTCCAAAAACCTGACAAAATAGTTTACAACCTGCTAAAACTGATCAAAACATTCTGAAAAGATGCCAAAATACTAGAAAACCAGTCAGAAGTGATCGAAACTTTCAATAACTTGCCACAACATAATCAAAACAAATGAAAGCAAACCAAAACATTCCAAATACCCGCCAAAATATTTTAAAACCCGCCAAATCGAATCCAAACATTCCAAAATCTTCCAAGACAATAAAAACAACACAAGAGAAAACAAAACATTCTAAAACACCACCAAAACATTCCGAAAACCCACCAAAACATCATCAAAACAAATCAAAACAAACCAAACAATAGGAGGAACACGGCAACATATTGGCAAGCAAGAGACGGAGAGCGCGGCACCACGGCACCTTCTAGGAGGCCAAGAAAGAAGCCGCACAACACCGCACTGTGTCAGCAACTTTCAAACTGCTAGAAGATAGTGGCTTGCCACTGGCCTGCCTCTTCAATTGCCATTAGCATTCCAATGGAAGCTATTCTTGGACAACTTTGCTCTGCTTGCTTCCAGTTCTGCCCCAGCCTACCATAGATAACCTTGCTCTTCCCCTGAGGTTCTGAGATGCCAAGAACTTGTCAACTTCAAAGGGTGGGCCGGGCTACATCTACTCAGCTGCCACAGTTTCTCCTTGCTAGACCTAGTGGGAAAGCATTTTGCTGAGATGCAGAAGGCAAGAAACGCAGAATACGGAGACGCGGAGCTGTCCCAAGTGCCGCTGCCAGGCGTCTTTCCGCAGAAGGAGCGCCCCGGAGCGCACCGCAACCGGCACCGTCGTCTCTGCGCAAAGAGCCAAAATATTTTCAAACCCGCCAAAACTCATCCAAAAATATTTTCAAACCCACCAAAATAGAAAACCAGACAGAAGTGATCAATACATTCGAAAAAACCTGACAAAACCTGATAAAGCCCACCAAAGCTAATCCAAACACACCAAAAACTGGGCTAAACAGAATCAAAACAAGTCAAAACCTTCTAAAAACCCGCCAAAATATTTCAAAACCCGTCAAAACTAATCAAAACATTCCGAATACCCGCCAAAACATTCCAAATACCCGCCAAAATATTTTAAAACCCGCCAAAAGGAATCCAAACATTCCAAAACCTGCCAACACAATAAAAACAACTCAAGAGAATACAAAACATTCTAAAACCCAACCAAAACATTCCGAAAACCCGCCAAAACATCATAAAAACAAATCAAAAACAACCAAAATATTCCGAAAACCCGCCAAAATGATTTAGACCCACAAAACTCATCAAAACATTCTGAAAATATGCCAAAACATTAGAAAACCAGCCAGAACTGATCAAAACATTCAAAAAACTTGGCAAAACATCATAAAAACAAATCAAAACCAACCAAAACATTCCAAAAACCTGACAAAATAGTTTACAACCTGCTAAAACTGATCAAAACATTCTGAAAAGATGCCAAAATACTAGAAAACCAGTCAGAAGTGATCGAAACTTTCAATAACTTGCCAAAACATAATCAAAACAAATGAAAGCAAACCAAAACATTCCAAATACCCGCCAAAATATTTTAAAACCCGCCAAATCGAATCCAAACATTCCAAAACCTTCCAAGACAATAAAAACAACACAAGAGGAAACAAAACATTCTAAAACACCACCAAAACATTCCGAAAACCCGCCAAAAGATCATCAAAACAAATCAAAACAAACCAAACAATAGGAGGAACACGGCAACATATTGGCAAGCAAGAGACGGAGAGCGCGGCACCACGGCACCTTCTAGGAGGCCAAGAAAGAAGCCGCACAACACCGCACTGTGTCAGCAACTTTCAAACTGCTAGAAGATAGTGGCTTGCCACTGGCCTGCCTCTTCAATTGCCATTAGCATTCCAATGGAAGCTATTCTTGGACAACTTTGCTCTGCTTGCTTCCAGTTCTGCCCCAGCCTACCATAGATAACCTTGCTCTTCCCCTGAGGTTCTGAGATGCCAAGAACTTGTCAACTTCAAAGGGTGGGCCGGGCTACATCTACTCAGCTGCCACAGTTTCTCCTTGCTAGACCTAGTGGGAAAGCATTTTGCTGAGATGCAGAAGGCAAGAAACGCAGAATACGGAGACGCGGAGCTGTCCCAAGTGCCGCTGCCAGGCGTCTTTCCGCAGAAGGAGCGCCCCGGAGCGCACCGCAACCGGCACCGTCGTCTCTGCGCAAAGAGCCAAAATATTTTCAAACCCGCCAAAACTCATCCAAAAATATTTTCAAACCCGCCAAAATAGAAAACCAGACAGAAGTGATCAATACATTCGAAAAAACCTGACAAAACATGATAAAGCCCACCAAAGCTAATCCAAACACACCAAAAACTGGGCTAAACAGAATCAAAACCTTCTCAAAATCCGCCAAAATATTTCAAAACCCGTCAAAACTAATCAAAACATTCCGAATACCCGCCAAAATATTTTAAAACCCGCCAAAAGCAATCCAAACATTCCAAAACCTGCCAACACAATAAAAACAACTCAAGAGAATACAAAACATTCTAAAACCCAACCAAAACATTCCGAAAACCCGCCAAAACATCATAAAAACAAATCAAAACCAACCAAAATATTCTGAAAACCCGCCAAAATAATTTAGACCCACAAAACTCATCAAAACATTCTGAAAAAATGCCAAAACATTAGAAAACCAGCCCAAACTGATCAAAACATTCAAAAAACTTGGCAAAACATCATAAAAACAAATCAAAACCAACCAAAACGTTCCAAAAACCTGACAAAATAGTTTACAACCTGCCAAAACTGATCAAAACATTCTGAAAAGATGCCAAAATACTAGAAAACCAGTCAGAAGTGATCGAAACTTTCAATAACTTGCCAAAACATAATCAAAACAAATGAAAGCAAACCAAAACATTCCAAATACCCGCCAAAATATTTTAAAACCCGCCAAAACTAATCCAAACGTTCCACAACCTGCCAAGACAATAAAAACAACACAAGAGAAAACAAAACATTCTAAAACACCACCAAAACATTCCGAAAACCCGCCAAAAGATCATCAAAACAAATCAAAACAAACCAAACAATAGGAGGAACACGGCAACATATTGGCAAGCAAGAGACGGAGAGCGCGGCACCACGGCACCTTCTAGGAGGCCAAGAAAGAAGCCGCACAACACCTGCACTGTGTCAGCAACTTTCCAACTGCTAGAAGCTAGTGGCTTGCCACTGGCCTGCCTCTTCAATTGCCATTAGCATTCCAATGGAAGCTATTCTTGGACAACTTTGCTCTGCTTGCTGCTAGTTCTGCCCCAGCCTACCATAGATAACCTTGCTCTTCCCTTGAGACTCTGAGATGCCAAGAACTTGTCAACTTCAAAGGGTGGGCCGGGCTACATCTACTCAGCTGCCACAGTTTCTCCTTGCTAGACCTAGTGGGAAAGCATTTTGCTGAGATGCAGAAGGCAAGAAACGCAGAATACGGAGACGCGGAGCTGTCCCAAGTGCCGCTGCCAGGCGTCTTTCCGCAGAAGGAGCGCCCCGCAGCGCACCGCAACCGGCACCGTCGTCTCTACGCAAAGAGCCAAAATATTTTCAAACCCGCCAAAATAGAAAACCAGACAGAAGTGATCAATACATTCGAAAAAACCTGACAAAACCTGATAAAGCCCACCAAAGCTAATCCAAACACACCAAAAACTGGGCTAAACAGAATCAAAACAAGTCAAAACCTTCTAAAAACCGGCCAAAATATTTCAAAACCCGTCAAAACTAATCAAAACATTCCGAATACCCGCCAAAACATTCCAAATACCCGCCAAAATATTTTAAAACCCGCCAAAAGGAATCCAAACATTCCAAAACCTGCCAACACAATAAAAACAACTCAAGAGAATACAAAACATTCTAAAAGCCAACCAAAACATTCCGAAAACCCGCCAAAACATCATAAAAACAAATCAAAACCAACCAAAAAATTCCGAAAACCCGCCAAAATAATTTAGACCCACAAAACTCATCAAAACGTTCTGAAAAAATGCCAAAACATTAGAAAACCAGCCAGAACTGATCAAAACATTCAAAAAACTTGGCAAAACATCATAAAAACAAATCAAAACCAACCAAAACATTCCAAAAACCCAACAAAATAGTTTACAACCTGCCAAAACTGATCAAAACATTCTGAAAAGATGCCAAAATACTAGAAAACCAGTCAGAAGTGATCGAAACTTTCAATAACTTGCCAAAACATAATCAAAACAAATGAAAGCAAACCAAAACATTCCAAATACCCGCCAAAATATTTTAAAACCCGCCAAAAGGAATCCAAACATTCCAAAACCTTCCAAGACAATAAAAACAACACAAGAGAAAACAAAACATTCTAAAACACCACCAAAACATTCCGAAAACCCGCCAAAAGATCATCAAAACAAATCAAAACAAACCAAACAATAGGAGGAACACGGCAACATATTGGCAAGCAAGAGACGGAGAGCGCGGCACCACGGCACCTTCTAGGAGGCCAAGAAAGAAGCCGCACAACACCGCACTGTGTCAGCAACTTTCAAACTGCTAGAAGATAGTGGCTTGCCACTGGCCTGCCTCTTTAATTGCCATTAGCATTCCAATGGAAGCTATTCTTGGACAACTTTGCTCTGCTTGCTTCCAGTTCTGCCCCAGCCTACCATAGATAACCTTGCTCTTCCCCTGAGGTTCTGAGATGCCAAGAACTTGTCAACTTCAAAGGGTGGGCCGGGCTACATCTACTCAGCTGCCACAGTTTCTCCTTGCTAGACCTAGTGGGAAAGCATTTTGCTGAGATGCAGAAGGCAAGAAACGCAGAATACGGAGACGCGGAGCTGTCCCAAGTGCCGCTGCCAGGCGTCTTTCCGCAGAAGGAGCGCCCCGGAGCGCACCGCAACCGGCACCGTCGTCTCTGCGCAAAGAGCCAAAATATTTTCAAACCCGCCAAAACTAATCCAAAAATATTTTCAAACCCACCAAAATAGAAAACCAGACAGAAGTGATCAATAGATTCGAAAAAACCTGACAAAACCTGATAAAGCCCACCAAAGCTAATCCAAACACACCAAAAACTGGGCTAAACAGAATCAAAACAAGTCAAAACCTTCTAAAAACCCGCCAAAATATTTCAAAACCCGTCAAAACTAATCAAAACATTCCGAATACCCGCCAAAACATTCCAAATACCCGCCAAAATATTTTAAAACCCGCCAAAATGAATCCAAACATTCCAAAACCTGCCAACACAATAAAAACAACTCAAGAGAATACAAAACATTCTAAAACCCAACCAAAACATTCCGAAAACCCGCCAAAACATCATAAAAACAAATCAAAACCAACCAAAATATTCCGAAAACCCGCCAAAATGATTTAGACCCACAAAACTCATCAAAACATTCTGAAAATATGCCAAAACATTAGAAAACCAGCCAGAACTGATCAAAACATTCAAAAAACTTGGCAAAACATCATAAAAACAAATCAAAACCAACCAAAACATTCCAAAAACCTGACAAAATAGTTTACAACCTGCTAAAACTGATCAAAACATTCTGAAAAGATGCCAAAATACTAGAAAACCAGTCAGAAGTGATCGAAACTTTCAATAACTTGCCAAAACATAATCAAAACAAATGAAAGCAACCCAAAACATTCCAAATACCCGCCAAAATATTTTAAAACCCGCCAAATCGAATCCAAACATTCCAAAACCTTCCAAGACAATAAAAACAACACAAGAGAAAACAAAACATTCTAAAACACCACCAAAACATTCCGAAAACCCGCCAAAAGATCATCAAAACAAATCAAAACAAACCAAACAATAGGAGGAACACGGCAACATATTGGCAAGCAAGAGACGGAGAGCGCGGCACCACGGCACCTTCTAGGAGGCCAAGAAAGAAGCCGCACAACACCGCACTGTGTCAGCAACTTTCAAACTGCTAGAAGATAGTGGCTTGCCACTGGCCTGCCTCTTCAATTGCCATTAGCATTCCAATGGAAGCTATTCTTGGACAACTTTGCTCTGCTTGCTTCCAGTTCTGCCCCAGCCTACCATAGATAACCTTGCTCTTCCCCTGAGGTTCTGAGATGCCAAGAACTTGTCAACTTCAAAGGGTGGGCCGGGCTACATCTACTCAGCTGCCACAGTTTCTCCTTGCTAGACCTAGTGGGAAAGCATTTTGCTGAGATGCAGAAGGCAAGAAACGCAGAATACGGAGACGCGGAGCTGTCCCAAGTGCCGCTGCCAGGCGTCTTTCCGCAGAAGGAGCGCCCCGCAGCGCACCGCAACCGGCACCGTCGTCTCTGCGCAAAGAGCCAAAATATTTTCAAACCCGCCAAAACTCATCCAAAAATATTTTCAAACCCGCCAAAATAGAAAACCAGACAGAAGTGATCAATACATTCGAAAAAACCTGACAAAACATGATAAAGCCCACCAAAGCTAATCCAAACACACCAAAAACTGGGCTAAACAGAATCAAAACCTTCTCAAAATCCGCCAAAATATTTCAAAACCCGTCAAAACTAATCAAAACATTCCGAATACCCGCCAAAACATTCCAAATACCCGCCAAAATATTTTAAAACCCGCCAAAAGCAATCCAAACATTCCAAAACCTGCCAACAGAATAAAAACAACTCAAGAGAATACAAAACATTCTAAAACCCAACCAAAACATTCTGAAAACCCGCCAAAACATCATAAAAACAAATCAAAACCAACCAAAATATTCTGAAAACCCGCCAAAATAATTTAGACCCACAAAACTCATCAAAACATTCTGAAAAAATGCCAAAACATTAGAAAACCAGCCCAAACTGATCAAAACATTCAAAAAACTTGGCAAAACATCATAAAAACAAATCAAAACCAACCAAAACGTTCCAAAAACCTGACAAAATAGTTTACAACCTGCCAAAACTGATCAAAACATTCTGAAAAGATGCCAAAATACTAGAAAACCAGTCAGAAGTGATCGAAACTTTCAATAACTTGCCAAAACATAATCAAAACAAATGAAAGCAAACCAAAACATTCCAAATACCCGCCAAAATATTTTAAAACCCGCCAAAACTAATCCAAACGTTCCACAACCTGCCAACACAATAAAAACAACACAAGAGAAAACAAAACATTCTAAAACACCACCAAAACATTCCGAAAACCCGCCAAAAGATCATCAAAACAAATCAAAACAAACCAAACAATAGGAGGAACACGGCAACATATTGGCAAGCAAGAGACGGAGAGCGCGGCACCACGGCACCTTCTAGGAGGCCAAGAAAGAAGCCGCACAACACCTGCACTGTGTCAGCAACTTTCCAACTGCTAGAAGCTAGTGGCTTGCCACTGGCCTGCCTCTTCAATTGCCATTAGCATTCCAATGGAAGCTATTCTTGGACAACTTTGCTCTGCTTGCTGCTAGTTCTGCCCCAGCCTACCATAGATAACCTTGCTCTTCCCTTGAGGCTCTGAGATGCCAAGAACTTGTCAACTTCAAAGGGCGGGCCGGGCTACATCTACTCAGCTGCCACAGTTCCTCCTTGCTAGACCTAGTGGGAAAGCATTTTGCTGAGATGCAGAAGGCAAGAAACGCAGAATACAGAGACGCGGAGCTGTCCCAAGTGCCGCTGCCAGGCGTCTTTCCGCAGAAGGAGCGCCCCGCAGCGCACCGCAACCGGCACCGTCGTCTCTGCGCAAAGAGCCAAAATATTTTCAAACCCGCCAAAACTAATCCAAAAATATTTTCAAACCCGCCAAAATAGAAAACCAGACAGAAGTGATCAATACATTCGAAAAAACCTGACAAAACATGATAAAGCCCACCAAAGCTAATCCAAACACACCAAAAACTGGGCTAAACAGAATCAAAACCTTCTCAAAAACCTTCTAAAAACCCGCCAAAATATTTCAAAACCCGTCAAAACTAATCAAAACATTCCGAATACCCGCCAAAACATTCCAAATACCCGCCAAAATATTTTAAAACCCGCCAAAAGGAATCCAAACATTCCAAAACCTGCCAACACAATAAAAACAACTCAAGAGAATACAAAACATTCTAAAACCCAACCAAAACATTCCGAAAACCCGCCAAAACATCATAAAAACAAATCAAAACCAACCAAAAAATTCCGAAAACCCGCCAAAATAATTTAGACCCACAAAACTCATCAAAACATTCTGAAAAAATGCCAAAACATTAGAAAACCAGCCAGAACTGATCAAAACATTCAAAAAACTTGGCAAAACATCATAAAAACAAATCAAAACCAACCAAAACATTCCAAAAACCCAACAAAATAGTTTACAACCTGCCAAAACTGATCAAAACATTCTGAAAAGATGCCAAAATACTAGAAAACCAGTCAGAAGTGATCGAAACTTTCAATAACTTGCCAAAACATAATCAAAACAAATGAAAGCAAACCAAAACATTCCAAATACCCGCCAAAAGATTTTAAAACCCGCCAAAACTAATCCAAACGTTCCACAACCTGCCAAGACAATAAAAACAACACAAGAGAAAACAAAACATTCTAAAACACCACCAAAACATTCCGAAAACCCGCCAAAAGATCATCAAAACAAATCAAAACAAACCAAACAATAGGAGGAACACGGCAACATATTGGCAAGCAAGAGACGGAGAGCGCGGCACCACGGCACCTTCTAGGAGGCCAAGAAAGAAGCCGCACAACACCTGCACTGTGTCAGCAACTTTCCAACTGCTAGAAGCTAGTGGCTTGCCACTGGCCTGCCTCTTCAATTGCCATTAGCATTCCAATGGAAGCTATTCTTGGACAACTTTGCTCTGCTTGCTGCTAGTTCTGCCCCAGCCTACCATAGATAACCTTGCTCTTCCCTTGAGGCTCTGAGATGCCAAGAACTTGTCAACTTCAAAGGGTGGGCCGGGCTACATCTACTCAGCTGCCACAGTTCCTCCTTGCTAGACCTAGTGGGAAAGCATTTTGCTGAGATGCAGAAGGCAAGAAACGCAGAATACAGAGACGCGGAGCTGTCCCAAGTGCCGCTGCCAGGCGTCTTTCCGCAGAAGGAGCGCCCCGCAGCGCACCGCAACCGGCACCGTCGTCTCTGCGCAAAGAGCCAAAATATTTTCAAACCCGCCAAAACTCATCCAAAAATATTTTCAAACCCACCAAAATAGAAAACCAGACAGAAGTGATCAATACATTCGAAAAAACCTGACAAAACCTGATAAAGCCCACCAAAGCTAATCCAAACACACCAAAAACTGGGCTAAACAGAATCAAAACCTTCTCAAAAACCTTCTAAAAACCCGCCAAAATATTTCAAAACCCGTCAAAACTAATCAAAACATTCCGAATACCCGCCAAAACATTCCAAATACCCGCCAAAATATTTTAAAACCCGCCAAAAGGAATCCAAACATTCCAAAACCTGCCAACACAATAAAAACAACTCAAGAGAATACAAAACATTCTAAAACCCAACCAAAACATTCCGAAAACCCGCCAAAACATCATAAAAACAAATCAAAACCAACCAAAAAATTCCGAAAACCCGCCAAAATAATTTAGACCCACAAAACTCATCAAAACATTCTGAAAAAATGCCAAAACATTAGAAAACCAGCCAGAACTGATCAAAACATTCAAAAAACTTGGCAAAACATCATAAAAACAAATCAAAACCAACCAAAACATTCCAAAAACCCAACAAAATAGTTTACAACCTGCCAAAACTGATCAAAACATTCTGAAAAGATGCCAAAATACTAGAAAACCAGTCAGAAGTGATCGAAACTTTCAATAACTTGCCAAAACATAATCAAAACAAATGAAAGCAAACCAAAACATTCCAAATACCCGCCAAAAGATTTTAAAACCCGCCAAAACTAATCCAAACGTTCCACAACCTGCCAAGACAATAAAAACAACACAAGAGAAAACAAAACATTCTAAAACACCACCAAAACATTCCGAAAACCCGCCAAAAGATCATCAAAACAAATCAAAACAAACCAAACAATAGGAGGAACACGGCAACATATTGGCAAGCAAGAGACGGAGAGCGCGGCACCACGGCACCTTCTAGGAGGCCAAGAAAGAAGCCGCACAACACCTGCACTGTGTCAGCAACTTTCCAACTGCTAGAAGCTAGTGGCTTGCCACTGGCCTGCCTCTTCAATTGCCATTAGCATTCCAATGGAAGCTATTCTTGGACAACTTTGCTCTGCTTGCTGCTAGTTCTGCCCCAGCCTACCATAGATAACCTTGCTCTTCCCTTGAGGCTCTGAGATGCCAAGAACTTGTCAACTTCAAAGGGCGGGCCGGGCTACATCTACTCAGCTGCCACAGTTTCTCCTTGCTAGACCTAGTGGGAAAGCATTTTGCTGAGATGCAGAAGGCAAGAAACGCAGAATACGGAGACGCAGAGCTGTCCCAAGTGCCGCTGCCAGGCGTCTTTCCGCAGAAGGAGCGCCCCGCAGCGCACCGCAACCGGCACCGTCGTCTCTGCGCAAAGAGCCAAAATATTTTCAAACCCGCCAAAACTAATCCAAAAATATTTTCAAACCCGCCAAAATAGAAAACCAGACAGAAGTGATCAATACATTCGAAAAAACCTGACAAAACATGATAAAGCCCACCAAAGCTAATCCAAACACACCAAAAACTGGGCTAAACAGAATCAAAACCTTCTCAAAAACCTTCTAAAAACCCGCCAAAATATTTCAAAACCCGTCAAAACTAATCAAAACATTCCGAATACCCGCCAAAACATTCCAAATACCCGCCAAAATATTTTAAAACCCGCCAAAAGGAATCCAAACATTCCAAAACCTGCCAACACAATAAAAACAACTCAAGAGAATACAAAACATTCTAAAACCCAACCAAAACATTCCGAAAACCCGCCAAAACATCATAAAAACAAATCAAAACCAACCAAAAAATTCCGAAAACCCGCCAAAATAATTTAGACCCACAAAACTCATCAAAACATTCTGAAAAAATGCCAAAACATTAGAAAACCAGCCAGAACTGATCAAAACATTCAAAAAACTTGGCAAAACATCATAAAAACAAATCAAAACCAACCAAAACATTCCAAAAACCCAACAAAATAGTTTACAACCTGCCAAAACTGATCAAAACATTCTGAAAAGATGCCAAAATACTAGAAAACCAGTCAGAAGTGATCGAAACTTTCAATAACTTGCCAAAACATAATCAAAACAAATGAAAGCAAACCAAAACATTCCAAATACCCGCCAAAAGATTTTAAAACCCGCCAAAACTAATCCAAACGTTCCACAACCTGCCAAGACAATAAAAACAACACAAGAGAAAACAAAACATTCTAAAACACCACCAAAACATTCCGAAAACCCGCCAAAAGATCATCAAAACAAATCAAAACAAACCAAACAATAGGAGGAACACGGCAACATATTGGCAAGCAAGAGACGGAGAGCGCGGCACCACGGCACCTTCTAGGAGGCCAAGAAAGAAGCCGCACAACACCTGCACTGTGTCAGCAACTTTCCAACTGCTAGAAGCTAGTGGCTTGCCACTGGCCTGCCTCTTCAATTGCCATTAGCATTCCAATGGAAGCTATTCTTGGACAACTTTGCTCTGCTTGCTGCTAGTTCTGCCCCAGCCTACCATAGATAACCTTGCTCTTCCCTTGAGGCTCTGAGATGCCAAGAACTTGTCAACTTCAAAGGGTGGGCCGGGCTACATCTACTCAGCTGCCACAGTTCCTCCTTGCTAGACCTAGTGGGAAAGCATTTTGCTGAGATGCAGAAGGCAAGAAACGCAGAATACAGAGACGCGGAGCTGTCCCAAGTGCCGCTGCCAGGCGTCTTTCCGCAGAAGGAGCGCCCCGCAGCGCACCGCAACCGGCACCGTCGTCTCTGCGCAAAGAGCCAAAATATTTTCAAACCCGCCAAAACTCATCCAAAAATATTTTCAAACCCACCAAAATAGAAAACCAGACAGAAGTGATCAATACATTCGAAAAAACCTGACAAAACCTGATAAAGCCCACCAAAGCTAATCCAAACACACCAAAAACTGGGCTAAACAGAATCAAAACCTTCTCAAAAACCTTCTAAAAACCCGCCAAAATATTTCAAAACCCGTCAAAACTAATCAAAACATTCCGAATACCCGCCAAAACATTCCAAATACCCGCCAAAATATTTTAAAACCCGCCAAAAGGAATCCAAACATTCCAAAACCTGCCAACACAATAAAAACAACTCAAGAGAATACAAAACATTCTAAAACCCAACCAAAACATTCCGAAAACCCGCCAAAACATCATAAAAACAAATCAAAACCAACCAAAAAATTCCGAAAACCCGCCAAAATAATTTAGACCCACAAAACTCATCAAAACATTCTGAAAAAATGCCAAAACATTAGAAAACCAGCCCGAACTGATCAAAACATTCAAAAAACTTGGCAAAACATCATAAAAACAAATCAAAACCAACCAAAACATTCCAAAAACCCAACAAAATAGTTTACAACCTGCCAAAACTGATCAAAACATTCTGAAAAGATGCCAAAATACTAGAAAACCAGTCAGAAGTGATCGAAACTTTCAATAACTTGCCAAAACATAATCAAAACAAATGAAAGCAAACCAAAACATTCCAAATACCCGCCAAAAGATTTTAAAACCCGCCAAAACTAATCCAAACGTTCCACAACCTGCCAAGACAATAAAAACAACACAAGAGAAAACAAAACATTCTAAAACACCACCAAAACATTCCGAAAACCCGCCAAAAGATCATCAAAACAAATCAAAACAAACCAAACAATAGGAGGAACACGGCAACATATTGGCAAGCAAGAGACGGAGAGCGCGGCACCACGGCACCTTCTAGGAGGCCAAGAAAGAAGCCGCACAACACCTGCACTGTGTCAGCAACTTTCCAACTGCTAGAAGCTAGTGGCTTGCCACTGGCCTGCCTCTTCAATTGCCATTAGCATTCCAATGGAAGCTATTCTTGGACAACTTTGCTCTGCTTGCTGCTAGTTCTGCCCCAGCCTACCATAGATAACCTTGCTCTTCCCTTGAGGCTCTGAGATGCCAAGAACTTGTCAACTTCAAAGGGTGGGCCGGGCTACATCTACTCAGCTGCCACAGTTCCTCCTTGCTAGACCTAGTGGGAAAGCATTTTGCTGAGATGCAGAAGGCAAGAAACGCAGAATACAGAGACGCGGAGCTGTCCCAAGTGCCGCTGCCAGGCGTCTTTCCGCAGAAGGAGCGCCCCGCAGCGCACCGCAACCGGCACCGTCGTCTCTGCGCAAAGAGCCAAAATATTTTCAAACCCGCCAAAACTCATCCAAAAATATTTTCAAACCCACCAAAATAGAAAACCAGACAGAAGTGATCAATACATTCGAAAAAACCTGACAAAACCTGATAAAGCCCACCAAAGCTAATCCAAACACACCAAAAACTGGGCTAAACAGAATCAAAACAAGTCAAAACCTTCTAAAAACCCGCCAAAATATTTCAAAACCCGTCAAAACTAATCAAAACATTCCGAATACCCGCCAAAACATTCCAAATACCCGCCAAAATATTTTAAAACCCGCCAAAAGGAATCCAAACATTCCAAAACCTGCCAACACAATAAAAACAACTCAAGAGAATACAAAACATTCTAAAACCCAACCAAAACATTCCGAAAACCCGCCAAAACATCATAAAAACAAATCAAAACCAACCAAAATATTCCGAAAACCCGCCAAAATGATTTAGACCCACAAAACTCATCAAAACATTCTGAAAATATGCCAAAACATTAGAAAACCAGCCAGAACTGATCAAAACATTCAAAAAACTTGGCAAAACATCATAAAAACAAATCAAAACCAACCAAAACATTCCAAAAACCTGACAAAATAGTTTACAACCTGCTAAAACTGATCAAAACATTCTGAAAAGATGCCAAAATACTAGAAAACCAGTCAGAAGTGATCGAAACTTTCAATAACTTGCCACAACATAATCAAAACAAATGAAAGCAAACCAAAACATTCCAAATACCCGCCAAAATATTTTAAAACCCGCCAAATCGAATCCAAACATTCCAAAATCTTCCAAGACAATAAAAACAACACAAGAGAAAACAAAACATTCTAAAACACCACCAAAACATTCCGAAAACCCACCAAAACATCATCAAAACAAATCAAAACAAACCAAACAATAGGAGGAACACGGCAACATATTGGCAAGCAAGAGACGGAGAGCGCGGCACCACGGCACCTTCTAGGAGGCCAAGAAAGAAGCCGCACAACACCGCACTGTGTCAGCAACTTTCAAACTGCTAGAAGATAGTGGCTTGCCACTGGCCTGCCTCTTCAATTGCCATTAGCATTCCAATGGAAGCTATTCTTGGACAACTTTGCTCTGCTTGCTTCCAGTTCTGCCCCAGCCTACCATAGATAACCTTGCTCTTCCCCTGAGGTTCTGAGATGCCAAGAACTTGTCAACTTCAAAGGGTGGGCCGGGCTACATCTACTCAGCTGCCACAGTTTCTCCTTGCTAGACCTAGTGGGAAAGCATTTTGCTGAGATGCAGAAGGCAAGAAACGCAGAATACGGAGACGCGGAGCTGTCCCAAGTGCCGCTGCCAGGCGTCTTTCCGCAGAAGGAGCGCCCCGGAGCGCACCGCAACCGGCACCGTCGTCTCTGCGCAAAGAGCCAAAATATTTTCAAACCCGCCAAAACTCATCCAAAAATATTTTCAAACCCACCAAAATAGAAAACCAGACAGAAGTGATCAATACATTCGAAAAAACCTGACAAAACCTGATAAAGCCCACCAAAGCTAATCCAAACACACCAAAAACTGGGCTAAACAGAATCAAAACAAGTCAAAACCTTCTAAAAACCCGCCAAAATATTTCAAAACCCGTCAAAACTAATCAAAACATTCCGAATACCCGCCAAAACATTCCAAATACCCGCCAAAATATTTTAAAACCCGCCAAAAGGAATCCAAACATTCCAAAACCTGCCAACACAATAAAAACAACTCAAGAGAATACAAAACATTCTAAAACCCAACCAAAACATTCCGAAAACCCGCCAAAACATCATAAAAACAAATCAAAAACAACCAAAATATTCCGAAAACCCGCCAAAATGATTTAGACCCACAAAACTCATCAAAACATTCTGAAAATATGCCAAAACATTAGAAAACCAGCCAGAACTGATCAAAACATTCAAAAAACTTGGCAAAACATCATAAAAACAAATCAAAACCAACCAAAACATTCCAAAAACCTGACAAAATAGTTTACAACCTGCTAAAACTGATCAAAACATTCTGAAAAGATGCCAAAATACTAGAAAACCAGTCAGAAGTGATCGAAACTTTCAATAACTTGCCAAAACATAATCAAAACAAATGAAAGCAAACCAAAACATTCCAAATACCCGCCAAAATATTTTAAAACCCGCCAAATCGAATCCAAACATTCCAAAACCTTCCAAGACAATAAAAACAACACAAGAGGAAACAAAACATTCTAAAACACCACCAAAACATTCCGAAAACCCGCCAAAAGATCATCAAAACAAATCAAAACAAACCAAACAATAGGAGGAACACGGCAACATATTGGCAAGCAAGAGACGGAGAGCGCGGCACCACGGCACCTTCTAGGAGGCCAAGAAAGAAGCCGCACAACACCGCACTGTGTCAGCAACTTTCAAACTGCTAGAAGATAGTGGCTTGCCACTGGCCTGCCTCTTCAATTGCCATTAGCATTCCAATGGAAGCTATTCTTGGACAACTTTGCTCTGCTTGCTTCCAGTTCTGCCCCAGCCTACCATAGATAACCTTGCTCTTCCCCTGAGGTTCTGAGATGCCAAGAACTTGTCAACTTCAAAGGGTGGGCCGGGCTACATCTACTCAGCTGCCACAGTTTCTCCTTGCTAGACCTAGTGGGAAAGCATTTTGCTGAGATGCAGAAGGCAAGAAACGCAGAATACGGAGACGCGGAGCTGTCCCAAGTGCCGCTGCCAGGCGTCTTTCCGCAGAAGGAGCGCCCCGGAGCGCACCGCAACCGGCACCGTCGTCTCTGCGCAAAGAGCCAAAATATTTTCAAACCCGCCAAAACTCATCCAAAAATATTTTCAAACCCGCCAAAATAGAAAACCAGACAGAAGTGATCAATACATTCGAAAAAACCTGACAAAACATGATAAAGCCCACCAAAGCTAATCCAAACACACCAAAAACTGGGCTAAACAGAATCAAAACCTTCTCAAAATCCGCCAAAATATTTCAAAACCCGTCAAAACTAATCAAAACATTCCGAATACCCGCCAAAATATTTTAAAACCCGCCAAAAGCAATCCAAACATTCCAAAACCTGCCAACACAATAAAAACAACTCAAGAGAATACAAAACATTCTAAAACCCAACCAAAACATTCCGAAAACCCGCCAAAACATCATAAAAACAAATCAAAACCAACCAAAATATTCTGAAAACCCGCCAAAATAATTTAGACCCACAAAACTCATCAAAACATTCTGAAAAAATGCCAAAACATTAGAAAACCAGCCCAAACTGATCAAAACATTCAAAAAACTTGGCAAAACATCATAAAAACAAATCAAAACCAACCAAAACGTTCCAAAAACCTGACAAAATAGTTTACAACCTGCCAAAACTGATCAAAACATTCTGAAAAGATGCCAAAATACTAGAAAACCAGTCAGAAGTGATCGAAACTTTCAATAACTTGCCAAAACATAATCAAAACAAATGAAAGCAAACCAAAACATTCCAAATACCCGCCAAAATATTTTAAAACCCGCCAAAACTAATCCAAACGTTCCACAACCTGCCAAGACAATAAAAACAACACAAGAGAAAACAAAACATTCTAAAACACCACCAAAACATTCCGAAAACCCGCCAAAAGATCATCAAAACAAATCAAAACAAACCAAACAATAGGAGGAACACGGCAACATATTGGCAAGCAAGAGACGGAGAGCGCGGCACCACGGCACCTTCTAGGAGGCCAAGAAAGAAGCCGCACAACACCTGCACTGTGTCAGCAACTTTCCAACTGCTAGAAGCTAGTGGCTTGCCACTGGCCTGCCTCTTCAATTGCCATTAGCATTCCAATGGAAGCTATTCTTGGACAACTTTGCTCTGCTTGCTGCTAGTTCTGCCCCAGCCTACCATAGATAACCTTGCTCTTCCCTTGAGACTCTGAGATGCCAAGAACTTGTCAACTTCAAAGGGTGGGCCGGGCTACATCTACTCAGCTGCCACAGTTTCTCCTTGCTAGACCTAGTGGGAAAGCATTTTGCTGAGATGCAGAAGGCAAGAAACGCAGAATACGGAGACGCGGAGCTGTCCCAAGTGCCGCTGCCAGGCGTCTTTCCGCAGAAGGAGCGCCCCGCAGCGCACCGCAACCGGCACCGTCGTCTCTACGCAAAGAGCCAAAATATTTTCAAACCCGCCAAAATAGAAAACCAGACAGAAGTGATCAATACATTCGAAAAAACCTGACAAAACCTGATAAAGCCCACCAAAGCTAATCCAAACACACCAAAAACTGGGCTAAACAGAATCAAAACAAGTCAAAACCTTCTAAAAACCGGCCAAAATATTTCAAAACCCGTCAAAACTAATCAAAACATTCCGAATACCCGCCAAAACATTCCAAATACCCGCCAAAATATTTTAAAACCCGCCAAAAGGAATCCAAACATTCCAAAACCTGCCAACACAATAAAAACAACTCAAGAGAATACAAAACATTCTAAAAGCCAACCAAAACATTCCGAAAACCCGCCAAAACATCATAAAAACAAATCAAAACCAACCAAAAAATTCCGAAAACCCGCCAAAATAATTTAGACCCACAAAACTCATCAAAACGTTCTGAAAAAATGCCAAAACATTAGAAAACCAGCCAGAACTGATCAAAACATTCAAAAAACTTGGCAAAACATCATAAAAACAAATCAAAACCAACCAAAACATTCCAAAAACCCAACAAAATAGTTTACAACCTGCCAAAACTGATCAAAACATTCTGAAAAGATGCCAAAATACTAGAAAACCAGTCAGAAGTGATCGAAACTTTCAATAACTTGCCAAAACATAATCAAAACAAATGAAAGCAAACCAAAACATTCCAAATACCCGCCAAAATATTTTAAAACCCGCCAAAAGGAATCCAAACATTCCAAAACCTTCCAAGACAATAAAAACAACACAAGAGAAAACAAAACATTCTAAAACACCACCAAAACATTCCGAAAACCCGCCAAAAGATCATCAAAACAAATCAAAACAAACCAAACAATAGGAGGAACACGGCAACATATTGGCAAGCAAGAGACGGAGAGCGCGGCACCACGGCACCTTCTAGGAGGCCAAGAAAGAAGCCGCACAACACCGCACTGTGTCAGCAACTTTCAAACTGCTAGAAGATAGTGGCTTGCCACTGGCCTGCCTCTTTAATTGCCATTAGCATTCCAATGGAAGCTATTCTTGGACAACTTTGCTCTGCTTGCTTCCAGTTCTGCCCCAGCCTACCATAGATAACCTTGCTCTTCCCCTGAGGTTCTGAGATGCCAAGAACTTGTCAACTTCAAAGGGTGGGCCGGGCTACATCTACTCAGCTGCCACAGTTTCTCCTTGCTAGACCTAGTGGGAAAGCATTTTGCTGAGATGCAGAAGGCAAGAAACGCAGAATACGGAGACGCGGAGCTGTCCCAAGTGCCGCTGCCAGGCGTCTTTCCGCAGAAGGAGCGCCCCGGAGCGCACCGCAACCGGCACCGTCGTCTCTGCGCAAAGAGCCAAAATATTTTCAAACCCGCCAAAACTAATCCAAAAATATTTTCAAACCCACCAAAATAGAAAACCAGACAGAAGTGATCAATAGATTCGAAAAAACCTGACAAAACCTGATAAAGCCCACCAAAGCTAATCCAAACACACCAAAAACTGGGCTAAACAGAATCAAAACAAGTCAAAACCTTCTAAAAACCCGCCAAAATATTTCAAAACCCGTCAAAACTAATCAAAACATTCCGAATACCCGCCAAAACATTCCAAATACCCGCCAAAATATTTTAAAACCCGCCAAAATGAATCCAAACATTCCAAAACCTGCCAACACAATAAAAACAACTCAAGAGAATACAAAACATTCTAAAACCCAACCAAAACATTCCGAAAACCCGCCAAAACATCATAAAAACAAATCAAAACCAACCAAAATATTCCGAAAACCCGCCAAAATGATTTAGACCCACAAAACTCATCAAAACATTCTGAAAATATGCCAAAACATTAGAAAACCAGCCAGAACTGATCAAAACATTCAAAAAACTTGGCAAAACATCATAAAAACAAATCAAAACCAACCAAAACATTCCAAAAACCTGACAAAATAGTTTACAACCTGCTAAAACTGATCAAAACATTCTGAAAAGATGCCAAAATACTAGAAAACCAGTCAGAAGTGATCGAAACTTTCAATAACTTGCCAAAACATAATCAAAACAAATGAAAGCAACCCAAAACATTCCAAATACCCGCCAAAATATTTTAAAACCCGCCAAATCGAATCCAAACATTCCAAAACCTTCCAAGACAATAAAAACAACACAAGAGAAAACAAAACATTCTAAAACACCACCAAAACATTCCGAAAACCCGCCAAAAGATCATCAAAACAAATCAAAACAAACCAAACAATAGGAGGAACACGGCAACATATTGGCAAGCAAGAGACGGAGAGCGCGGCACCACGGCACCTTCTAGGAGGCCAAGAAAGAAGCCGCACAACACCGCACTGTGTCAGCAACTTTCAAACTGCTAGAAGATAGTGGCTTGCCACTGGCCTGCCTCTTCAATTGCCATTAGCATTCCAATGGAAGCTATTCTTGGACAACTTTGCTCTGCTTGCTTCCAGTTCTGCCCCAGCCTACCATAGATAACCTTGCTCTTCCCCTGAGGTTCTGAGATGCCAAGAACTTGTCAACTTCAAAGGGTGGGCCGGGCTACATCTACTCAGCTGCCACAGTTTCTCCTTGCTAGACCTAGTGGGAAAGCATTTTGCTGAGATGCAGAAGGCAAGAAACGCAGAATACGGAGACGCGGAGCTGTCCCAAGTGCCGCTGCCAGGCGTCTTTCCGCAGAAGGAGCGCCCCGCAGCGCACCGCAACCGGCACCGTCGTCTCTGCGCAAAGAGCCAAAATATTTTCAAACCCGCCAAAACTCATCCAAAAATATTTTCAAACCCGCCAAAATAGAAAACCAGACAGAAGTGATCAATACATTCGAAAAAACCTGACAAAACATGATAAAGCCCACCAAAGCTAATCCAAACACACCAAAAACTGGGCTAAACAGAATCAAAACCTTCTCAAAATCCGCCAAAATATTTCAAAACCCGTCAAAACTAATCAAAACATTCCGAATACCCGCCAAAACATTCCAAATACCCGCCAAAATATTTTAAAACCCGCCAAAAGCAATCCAAACATTCCAAAACCTGCCAACAGAATAAAAACAACTCAAGAGAATACAAAACATTCTAAAACCCAACCAAAACATTCTGAAAACCCGCCAAAACATCATAAAAACAAATCAAAACCAACCAAAATATTCTGAAAACCCGCCAAAATAATTTAGACCCACAAAACTCATCAAAACATTCTGAAAAAATGCCAAAACATTAGAAAACCAGCCCAAACTGATCAAAACATTCAAAAAACTTGGCAAAACATCATAAAAACAAATCAAAACCAACCAAAACGTTCCAAAAACCTGACAAAATAGTTTACAACCTGCCAAAACTGATCAAAACATTCTGAAAAGATGCCAAAATACTAGAAAACCAGTCAGAAGTGATCGAAACTTTCAATAACTTGCCAAAACATAATCAAAACAAATGAAAGCAAACCAAAACATTCCAAATACCCGCCAAAATATTTTAAAACCCGCCAAAACTAATCCAAACGTTCCACAACCTGCCAACACAATAAAAACAACACAAGAGAAAACAAAACATTCTAAAACACCACCAAAACATTCCGAAAACCCGCCAAAAGATCATCAAAACAAATCAAAACAAACCAAACAATAGGAGGAACACGGCAACATATTGGCAAGCAAGAGACGGAGAGCGCGGCACCACGGCACCTTCTAGGAGGCCAAGAAAGAAGCCGCACAACACCTGCACTGTGTCAGCAACTTTCCAACTGCTAGAAGCTAGTGGCTTGCCACTGGCCTGCCTCTTCAATTGCCATTAGCATTCCAATGGAAGCTATTCTTGGACAACTTTGCTCTGCTTGCTGCTAGTTCTGCCCCAGCCTACCATAGATAACCTTGCTCTTCCCTTGAGGCTCTGAGATGCCAAGAACTTGTCAACTTCAAAGGGCGGGCCGGGCTACATCTACTCAGCTGCCACAGTTCCTCCTTGCTAGACCTAGTGGGAAAGCATTTTGCTGAGATGCAGAAGGCAAGAAACGCAGAATACAGAGACGCGGAGCTGTCCCAAGTGCCGCTGCCAGGCGTCTTTCCGCAGAAGGAGCGCCCCGCAGCGCACCGCAACCGGCACCGTCGTCTCTGCGCAAAGAGCCAAAATATTTTCAAACCCGCCAAAACTAATCCAAAAATATTTTCAAACCCGCCAAAATAGAAAACCAGACAGAAGTGATCAATACATTCGAAAAAACCTGACAAAACATGATAAAGCCCACCAAAGCTAATCCAAACACACCAAAAACTGGGCTAAACAGAATCAAAACAAGTCAAAACCTTCTAAAAACCCGCCAAAATATTTCAAAACCCGTCAAAACTAATCAAAACATTCCGAATACCCGCCAAAAGATTCCAAATACCCGCCAAAATATTTTAAAACCCGCCAAAAGCAATCCAAACATTCCAAAACCTGCCAACACAATAAAAACAACTCAAGAGAATACAAAACATTCTAAAACCCAACCAAAACATTCCGAAAACCCGCCAAAACATCATAAAAACAAATCAAAAACAACCAAAATATTCCGAAAACCCGCCAAAATAATTTAGACCCACAAAACTCATCAAAACGTTCTGAAAAAATGCCAAAACATTAGAAAACCAGCCAGAACTGATCAAAACATTCAAAAAACTTGGCAAAACATCATAAAAACAAATCAAAACCAACCAAAACGTTCCAAAAACCTGACAAAATAGTTTACAACCTGCCAAAACTGATCAAAACATTCTGAAAAGATGCCAAAATACTAGAAAACCAGTCTGAAGTGATCGAAACTTTCAATAACTTGCCAAAACATAATCAAAACAAATGAAAGCAAACCAAAACATTCCAAATACCCGCCAAAATATTTTAAAACCCGCCAAAACTAATCCAAACGTTCCACAACCTGCCAAGACAATAAAAACAACACAAGAGAAAACAAAACATTCTAAAACACCACCAAAACATTCCGAAAACCCGCCAAAAGATCATCAAAACAAATCAAAACAAACCAAACAATAGGAGGAACACGGCAACATATTGGCAAGCAAGAGACGGAGAGCGCGGCACCACGGCACCTTCTAGGAGGCCAAGAAAGAAGCCGCACAACACCTGCACTGTGTCAGCAACTTTCCAACTGCTAGAAGCTAGTGGCTTGCCACTGGCCTGCCTCTTCAATTGCCATTAGCATTCCAATGGAAGCTATTCTTGGACAACTTTGCTCTGCTTGCTGCTAGTTCTGCCCCAGCCTACCATAGATAACCTTGCTCTTCCCTTGAGGCTCTGAGATGCCAAGAACTTGTCAACTTCAAAGGGCGGGCCGGGCTACATCTACTCAGCTGCCACAGTTTCTCCTTGCTAGACCTAGTGGGAAAGCATTTTGCTGAGATGCAGAAGGCAAGAAACGCAGAATACGGAGACGCAGAGCTGTCCCAAGTGCCGCTGCCAGGCGTCTTTCCGCAGAAGGAGCGCCCCGCAGCGCACCGCAACCGGCACCGTCGTCTCTGCGCAAAGAGCCAAAATATTTTCAAACCCGCCAAAACTAATCCAAAAATATTTTCAAACCCGCCAAAATAGAAAACCAGACAGAAGTGATCAATACATTCGAAAAAACCTGACAAAACATGATAAAGCCCACCAAAGCTAATCCAAACACACCAAAAACTGGGCTAAACAGAATCAAAACCTTCTCAAAAACCTTCTAAAAACCCGCCAAAATATTTCAAAACCCGTCAAAACTAATCAAAACATTCCGAATACCCGCCAAAACATTCCAAATACCCGCCAAAATATTTTAAAACCCGCCAAAAGGAATCCAAACATTCCAAAACCTGCCAACACAATAAAAACAACTCAAGAGAATACAAAACATTCTAAAACCCAACCAAAACATTCCGAAAACCCGCCAAAACATCATAAAAACAAATCAAAACCAACCAAAAAATTCCGAAAACCCGCCAAAATAATTTAGACCCACAAAACTCATCAAAACATTCTGAAAAAATGCCAAAACATTAGAAAACCAGCCAGAACTGATCAAAACATTCAAAAAACTTGGCAAAACATCATAAAAACAAATCAAAACCAACCAAAACATTCCAAAAACCCAACAAAATAGTTTACAACCTGCCAAAACTGATCAAAACATTCTGAAAAGATGCCAAAATACTAGAAAACCAGTCAGAAGTGATCGAAACTTTCAATAACTTGCCAAAACATAATCAAAACAAATGAAAGCAAACCAAAACATTCCAAATACCCGCCAAAAGATTTTAAAACCCGCCAAAACTAATCCAAACGTTCCACAACCTGCCAAGACAATAAAAACAACACAAGAGAAAACAAAACATTCTAAAACACCACCAAAACATTCCGAAAACCCGCCAAAAGATCATCAAAACAAATCAAAACAAACCAAACAATAGGAGGAACACGGCAACATATTGGCAAGCAAGAGACGGAGAGCGCGGCACCACGGCACCTTCTAGGAGGCCAAGAAAGAAGCCGCACAACACCTGCACTGTGTCAGCAACTTTCCAACTGCTAGAAGCTAGTGGCTTGCCACTGGCCTGCCTCTTCAATTGCCATTAGCATTCCAATGGAAGCTATTCTTGGACAACTTTGCTCTGCTTGCTGCTAGTTCTGCCCCAGCCTACCATAGATAACCTTGCTCTTCCCTTGAGGCTCTGAGATGCCAAGAACTTGTCAACTTCAAAGGGTGGGCCGGGCTACATCTACTCAGCTGCCACAGTTCCTCCTTGCTAGACCTAGTGGGAAAGCATTTTGCTGAGATGCAGAAGGCAAGAAACGCAGAATACAGAGACGCGGAGCTGTCCCAAGTGCCGCTGCCAGGCGTCTTTCCGCAGAAGGAGCGCCCCGCAGCGCACCGCAACCGGCACCGTCGTCTCTGCGCAAAGAGCCAAAATATTTTCAAACCCGCCAAAACTCATCCAAAAATATTTTCAAACCCACCAAAATAGAAAACCAGACAGAAGTGATCAATACATTCGAAAAAACCTGACAAAACCTGATAAAGCCCACCAAAGCTAATCCAAACACACCAAAAACTGGGCTAAACAGAATCAAAACCTTCTCAAAAACCTTCTAAAAACCCGCCAAAATATTTCAAAACCCGTCAAAACTAATCAAAACATTCCGAATACCCGCCAAAACATTCCAAATACCCGCCAAAATATTTTAAAACCCGCCAAAAGGAATCCAAACATTCCAAAACCTGCCAACACAATAAAAACAACTCAAGAGAATACAAAACATTCTAAAACCCAACCAAAACATTCCGAAAACCCGCCAAAACATCATAAAAACAAATCAAAACCAACCAAAAAATTCCGAAAACCCGCCAAAATAATTTAGACCCACAAAACTCATCAAAACGTTCTGAAAAAATGCCAAAACATTAGAAAACCAGCCAGAACTGATCAAAACATTCAAAAAACTTGGCAAAACATCATAAAAACAAATCAAAACCAACCAAAACATTCCAAAAACCCAACAAAATAGTTTACAACCTGCCAAAACTGATCAAAACATTCTGAAAAGATGCCAAAATACTAGAAAACCAGTCAGAAGTGATCGAAACTTTCAATAACTTGCCAAAACATAATCAAAACAAATGAAAGCAAACCAAAACATTCCAAATACCCGCCAAAATATTTTAAAACCCGCCAAATCGAATCCAAACATTCCAAAACCTTCCAAGACAATAAAAACAACACAAGAGAAAACAAAACATTCTAAAACACCACCAAAACATTCCGAAAACCCGCCAAAAGATCATCAAAACAAATCAAAACAAACCAAACAATAGGAGGAACACGGCAACATATTGGCAAGCAAGAGACGGAGAGCGCGGCACCACGGCACCTTCTAGGAGGCCAAGAAAGAAGCCGCACAACACCGCACTGTGTCAGCAACTTTCAAACTGCTAGAAGATAGTGGCTTGCCACTGGCCTGCCTCTTTAATTGCCATTAGCATTCCAATGGAAGCTATTCTTGGACAACTTTGCTCTGCTTGCTTCCAGTTCTGCCCCAGCCTACCATAGATAACCTTGCTCTTCCCCTGAGGTTCTGAGATGCCAAGAACTTGTCAACTTCAAAGGGTGGGCCGGGCTACATCTACTCAGCTGCCACAGTTTCTCCTTGCTAGACCTAGTGGGAAAGCATTTTGCTGAGATGCAGAAGGCAAGAAACGCAGAATACGGAGACGCGGAGCTGTCCCAAGTGCCGCTGCCAGGCGTCTTTCCGCAGAAGGAGCGCCCCGCAGCGCACCGCAACCGGCACCGTCGTCTCTGCGCAAAGAGCCAAAATATTTTCAAACCCGCCAAAACTAATCCAAAAATATTTTCAAACCCACCAAAATAGAAAACCAGACAGAAGTGATCAATAGATTCGAAAAAACCTGACAAAACCTGATAAAGCCCACCAAAGCTAATCCAAACACACCAAAAACTGGGCTAAACAGAATCAAAACAAGTCAAAACCTTCTAAAAACCCGCCAAAATATTTCAAAACCCGTCAAAACTAATCAAAACATTCCGAATACCCGCCAAAACATTCCAAATACCCGCCAAAATATTTTAAAACCCGCCAAAATGAATCCAAACATTCCAAAACCTGCCAACACAATAAAAACAACTCAAGAGAATACAAAACATTCTAAAACCCAACCAAAACATTCCGAAAACCCGCCAAAACATCATAAAAACAAATCAAAACCAACCAAAATATTCCGAAAACCCGCCAAAATGATTTAGACCCACAAAACTCATCAAAACATTCTGAAAATATGCCAAAACATTAGAAAACCAGCCAGAACTGATCAAAACATTCAAAAAACTTGGCAAAACATCATAAAAACAAATCAAAACCAACCAAAACATTCCAAAAACCTGACAAAATAGTTTACAACCTGCTAAAACTGATCAAAACATTCTGAAAAGATGCCAAAATACTAGAAAACCAGTCAGAAGTGATCGAAACTTTCAATAACTTGCCAAAACATAATCAAAACAAATGAAAGCAACCCAAAACATTCCAAATACCCGCCAAAATATTTTAAAACCCGCCAAATCGAATCCAAACATTCCAAAACCTTCCAAGACAATAAAAACAACACAAGAGAAAACAAAACATTCTAAAACACCACCAAAACATTCCGAAAACCCGCCAAAAGATCATCAAAACAAATCAAAACAAACCAAACAATAGGAGGAACACGGCAACATATTGGCAAGCAAGAGACGGAGAGCGCGGCACCACGGCACCTTCTAGGAGGCCAAGAAAGAAGCCGCACAACACCGCACTGTGTCAGCAACTTTCAAACTGCTAGAAGATAGTGGCTTGCCACTGGCCTGCCTCTTCAATTGCCATTAGCATTCCAATGGAAGCTATTCTTGGACAACTTTGCTCTGCTTGCTTCCAGTTCTGCCCCAGCCTACCATAGATAACCTTGCTCTTCCCCTGAGGTTCTGAGATGCCAAGAACTTGTCAACTTCAAAGGGTGGGCCGGGCTACATCTACTCAGCTGCCACAGTTTCTCCTTGCTAGACCTAGTGGGAAAGCATTTTGCTGAGATGCAGAAGGCAAGAAACGCAGAATACGGAGACGCGGAGCTGTCCCAAGTGCCGCTGCCAGGCGTCTTTCCGCAGAAGGAGCGCCCCGGAGCGCACCGCAACCGGCACCGTCGTCTCTGCGCAAAGAGCCAAAATATTTTCAAACCCGCCAAAACTCATCCAAAAATATTTTCAAACCCACCAAAATAGAAAACCAGACAGAAGTGATCAATACATTCGAAAAAACCTGACAAAACCTGATAAAGCCCACCAAAGCTAATCCAAACACACCAAAAACTGGGCTAAACAGAATCAAAACAAGTCAAAACCTTCTAAAAACCCGCCAAAATATTTCAAAACCCGTCAAAACTAATCAAAACATTCCAAATACCCGCCAAAACATTCCAAATACCCGCCAAAATATTTTAAAACCCGCCAAAATGAATCCAAACATTCCAAAACCTGCCAACAGAATAAAAACAACTCAAGAGAATACAAAACATTCTAAAACCCAACCAAAACATTCCGAAAACCCGCCAAAACATCATAAAAACAAATCAAAACCAACCAAAATATTCCGAAAACCCGCCAAAATGATTTAGACCCACAAAACTCATCAAAACATTCTGAAAATATGCCAAAACATTAGAAAACCAGCCAGAACTGATCAAAACATTCAAAAAACTTGGCAAAACATCATAAAAACAAATCAAAACCAACCAAAACATTCCAAAAACCCAGCAAAATAGTTTACAACCTGCCAAAACTGATCAAAACATTCTGAAAAGATGCCAAAATACTAGAAAACCAGTCAGAAGTGATCGAAACTTTCAATAACTTGCCAAAACATAATCAAAACAAATGAAAGCAAACCAAAACATTCCAAATACCCGCCAAAATATTTTAAAACCCGCCAAATCGAATCCAAACATTCCAAAACCTTCCAAGACAATAAAAACAACACAAGAGAAAACAAAACATTCTAAAACACCACCAAAACATTCCGAAAACCCGCCAAAAGATCATCAAAACAAATCAAAACAAACCAAACAATAGGAGGAACACGGCAACATATTGGCAAGCAAGAGACGGAGAGCGCGGCACCACGGCACCTTCTAGGAGGCCAAGAAAGAAGCCGCACAACACCGCACTGTGTCAGCAACTTTCAAACTGCTAGAAGATAGTGGCTTGCCACTGGCCTGCCTCTTCAATTGCCATTAGCATTCCAATGGAAGCTATTCTTGGACAACTTTGCTCTGCTTGCTTCCAGTTCTGCCCCAGCCTACCATAGATAACCTTGCTCTTCCCCTGAGGTTCTGAGATGCCAAGAACTTGTCAACTTCAAAGGGTGGGCCGGGCTACATCTACTCAGCTGCCACAGTTTCTCCTTGCTAGACCTAGTGGGAAAGCATTTTGCTGAGATGCAGAAGGCAAGAAACGCAGAATACGGAGACGCGGAGCTGTCCCAAGTGCCGCTGCCAGGCGTCTTTCCGCAGAAGGAGCGCCCCGCAGCGCACCGCAACCGGCACCGTCGTCTCTGCGCAAAGAGCCAAAATATTTTCAAACCCGCCAAAACTCATCCAAAAATATTTTCAAACCCGCCAAAATAGAAAACCAGACAGAAGTGATCAATACATTCGAAAAAACCTGACAAAACATGATAAAGCCCACCAAAGCTAATCCAAACACACCAAAAACTGGGCTAAACAGAATCAAAACCTTCTCAAAATCCGCCAAAATATTTCAAAACCCGTCAAAACTAATCAAAACATTCCGAATACCCGCCAAAATATTTTAAAACCCGCCAAAAGCAATCCAAACATTCCAAAACCTGCCAACACAATAAAAACAACTCAAGAGAATACAAAACATTCTAAAACCCAACCAAAACATTCCGAAAACCCGCCAAAACATCATAAAAACAAATCAAAACCAACCAAAATATTCTGAAAACCCGCCAAAATAATTTAGACCCACAAAACTCATCAAAACATTCTGAAAAAATGCCAAAACATTAGAAAACCAGCCCAAACTGATCAAAACATTCAAAAAACTTGGCAAAACATCATAAAAACAAATCAAAACCAACCAAAACGTTCCAAAAACCTGACAAAATAGTTTACAACCTGCCAAAACTGATCAAAACATTCTGAAAAGATGCCAAAATACTAGAAAACCAGTCAGAAGTGATCGAAACTTTCAATAACTTGCCAAAACATAATCAAAACAAATGAAAGCAAACCAAAACATTCCAAATACCCGCCAAAATATTTTAAAACCCGCCAAAACTAATCCAAACGTTCCACAACCTGCCAAGACAATAAAAACAACACAAGAGAAAACAAAACATTCTAAAACACCACCAAAACATTCCGAAAACCCGCCAAAAGATCATCAAAACAAATCAAAACAAACCAAACAATAGGAGGAACACGGCAACATATTGGCAAGCAAGAGACGGAGAGCGCGGCACCACGGCACCTTCTAGGAGGCCAAGAAAGAAGCCGCACAACACCTGCACTGTGTCAGCAACTTTCCAACTGCTAGAAGCTAGTGGCTTGCCACTGGCCTGCCTCTTCAATTGCCATTAGCATTCCAATGGAAGCTATTCTTGGACAACTTTGCTCTGCTTGCTGCTAGTTCTGCCCCAGCCTACCATAGATAACCTTGCTCTTCCCTTGAGACTCTGAGATGCCAAGAACTTGTCAACTTCAAAGGGTGGGCCGGGCTACATCTACTCAGCTGCCACAGTTTCTCCTTGCTAGACCTAGTGGGAAAGCATTTTGCTGAGATGCAGAAGGCAAGAAACGCAGAATACGGAGACGCGGAGCTGTCCCAAGTGCCGCTGCCAGGCGTCTTTCCGCAGAAGGAGCGCCCCGGAGCGCACCGCAACCGGCACCGTCGTCTCTACGCAAAGAGCCAAAATATTTTCAAACCCGCCAAAATAGAAAACCAGACAGAAGTGATCAATACATTCGAAAAAACCTGACAAAACCTGATAAAGCCCACCAAAGCTAATCCAAACACACCAAAAACTGGGCTAAACAGAATCAAAACAAGTCAAAACCTTCTAAAAACCCGCCAAAATATTTCAAAACCCGTCAAAACTAATCAAAACATTCCGAATACCCGCCAAAACATTCCAAATACCCGCCAAAATATTTTAAAACCCGCCAAAAGGAATCCAAACATTCCAAAACCTGCCAACACAATAAAAACAACTCAAGAGAATACAAAACATTCTAAAACCCAACCAAAACATTCCGAAAACCCGCCAAAACATCATAAAAACAAATCAAAACCAACCAAAAAATTCCGAAAACCCGCCAAAATAATTTAGACCCACAAAACTCATCAAAACGTTCTGAAAAAATGCCAAAACATTAGAAAACCAGCCAGAACTGATCAAAACATTCAAAAAACTTGGCAAAACATCATAAAAACAAATCAAAACCAACCAAAACATTCCAAAAACCCAACAAAATAGTTTACAACCTGCCAAAACTGATCAAAACATTCTGAAAAGATGCCAAAATACTAGAAAACCAGTCAGAAGTGATCGAAACTTTCAATAACTTGCCAAAACATAATCAAAACAAATGAAAGCAAACCAAAACATTCCAAATACCCGCCAAAATATTTTAAAACCCGCCAAATCGAATCCAAACATTCCAAAACCTTCCAAGACAATAAAAACAACACAAGAGAAAACAAAACATTCTAAAACACCACCAAAACATTCCGAAAACCCGCCAAAAGATCATCAAAACAAATCAAAACAAACCAAACAATAGGAGGAACACGGCAACATATTGGCAAGCAAGAGACGGAGAGCGCGGCACCACGGCACCTTCTAGGAGGCCAAGAAAGAAGCCGCACAACACCGCACTGTGTCAGCAACTTTCAAACTGCTAGAAGATAGTGGCTTGCCACTGGCCTGCCTCTTCAATTGCCATTAGCATTCCAATGGAAGCTATTCTTGGACAACTTTGCTCTGCTTGCTTCCAGTTCTGCCCCAGCCTACCATAGATAACCTTGCTCTTCCCCTGAGGTTCTGAGATGCCAAGAACTTGTCAACTTCAAAGGGTGGGCCGGGCTACATCTACTCAGCTGCCACAGTTTCTCCTTGCTAGACCTAGTGGGAAAGCATTTTGCTGAGATGCAGAAGGCAAGAAACGCAGAATACGGAGACGCGGAGCTGTCCCAAGTGCCGCTGCCAGGCGTCTTTCCGCAGAAGGAGCGCCCCGGAGCGCACCGCAACCGGCACCGTCGTCTCTGCGCAAAGAGCCAAAATATTTTCAAACCCGCCAAAACTAATCCAAAAATATTTTCAAACCCACCAAAATAGAAAACCAGACAGAAGTGATCAATAGATTCGAAAAAACCTGACAAAACCTGATAAAGCCCACCAAAGCTAATCCAAACACACCAAAAACTGGGCTAAACAGAATCAAAACAAGTCAAAACCTTCTAAAAACCCGCCAAAATATTTCAAAACCCGTCAAAACTAATCAAAACATTCCGAATACCCGCCAAAACATTCCAAATACCCGCCAAAATATTTTAAAACCCGCCAAAATGAATCCAAACATTCCAAAACCTGCCAACACAATAAAAACAACTCAAGAGAATACAAAACATTCTAAAACCCAACCAAAACATTCCGAAAACCCGCCAAAACATCATAAAAACAAATCAAAACCAACCAAAATATTCCGAAAACCCGCCAAAATGATTTAGACCCACAAAACTCATCAAAACATTCTGAAAATATGCCAAAACATTAGAAAACCAGCCAGAACTGATCAAAACATTCAAAAAACTTGGCAAAACATCATAAAAACAAATCAAAACCAACCAAAACATTCCAAAAACCTGACAAAATAGTTTACAACCTGCTAAAACTGATCAAAACATTCTGAAAAGATGCCAAAATACTAGAAAACCAGTCAGAAGTGATCGAAACTTTCAATAACTTGCCAAAACATAATCAAAACAAATGAAAGCAACCCAAAACATTCCAAATACCCGCCAAAATATTTTAAAACCCGCCAAATCGAATCCAAACATTCCAAAACCTTCCAAGACAATAAAAACAACACAAGAGAAAACAAAACATTCTAAAACACCACCAAAACATTCCGAAAACCCGCCAAAAGATCATCAAAACAAATCAAAACAAACCAAACAATAGGAGGAACACGGCAACATATTGGCAAGCAAGAGACGGAGAGCGCGGCACCACGGCACCTTCTAGGAGGCCAAGAAAGAAGCCGCACAACACCGCACTGTGTCAGCAACTTTCAAACTGCTAGAAGATAGTGGCTTGCCACTGGCCTGCCTCTTCAATTGCCATTAGCATTCCAATGGAAGCTATTCTTGGACAACTTTGCTCTGCTTGCTTCCAGTTCTGCCCCAGCCTACCATAGATAACCTTGCTCTTCCCCTGAGGTTCTGAGATGCCAAGAACTTGTCAACTTCAAAGGGTGGGCCGGGCTACATCTACTCAGCTGCCACAGTTTCTCCTTGCTAGACCTAGTGGGAAAGCATTTTGCTGAGATGCAGAAGGCAAGAAACGCAGAATACGGAGACGCGGAGCTGTCCCAAGTGCCGCTGCCAGGCGTCTTTCCGCAGAAGGAGCGCCCCGCAGCGCACCGCAACCGGCACCGTCGTCTCTGCGCAAAGAGCCAAAATATTTTCAAACCCGCCAAAACTCATCCAAAAATATTTTCAAACCCGCCAAAATAGAAAACCAGACAGAAGTGATCAATACATTCGAAAAAACCTGACAAAACATGATAAAGCCCACCAAAGCTAATCCAAACACACCAAAAACTGGGCTAAACAGAATCAAAACCTTCTCAAAATCCGCCAAAATATTTCAAAACCCGTCAAAACTAATCAAAACATTCCGAATACCCGCCAAAACATTCCAAATACCCGCCAAAATATTTTAAAACCCGCCAAAAGCAATCCAAACATTCCAAAACCTGCCAACAGAATAAAAACAACTCAAGAGAATACAAAACATTCTAAAACCCAACCAAAACATTCTGAAAACCCGCCAAAACATCATAAAAACAAATCAAAACCAACCAAAATATTCTGAAAACCCGCCAAAATAATTTAGACCCACAAAACTCATCAAAACATTCTGAAAAAATGCCAAAACATTAGAAAACCAGCCCAAACTGATCAAAACATTCAAAAAACTTGGCAAAACATCATAAAAACAAATCAAAACCAACCAAAACGTTCCAAAAACCTGACAAAATAGTTTACAACCTGCCAAAACTGATCAAAACATTCTGAAAAGATGCCAAAATACTAGAAAACCAGTCAGAAGTGATCGAAACTTTCAATAACTTGCCAAAACATAATCAAAACAAATGAAAGCAAACCAAAACATTCCAAATACCCGCCAAAATATTTTAAAACCCGCCAAAACTAATCCAAACGTTCCACAACCTGCCAACACAATAAAAACAACACAAGAGAAAACAAAACATTCTAAAACACCACCAAAACATTCCGAAAACCCGCCAAAAGATCATCAAAACAAATCAAAACAAACCAAACAATAGGAGGAACACGGCAACATATTGGCAAGCAAGAGACGGAGAGCGCGGCACCACGGCACCTTCTAGGAGGCCAAGAAAGAAGCCGCACAACACCTGCACTGTGTCAGCAACTTTCCAACTGCTAGAAGCTAGTGGCTTGCCACTGGCCTGCCTCTTCAATTGCCATTAGCATTCCAATGGAAGCTATTCTTGGACAACTTTGCTCTGCTTGCTGCTAGTTCTGCCCCAGCCTACCATAGATAACCTTGCTCTTCCCTTGAGGCTCTGAGATGCCAAGAACTTGTCAACTTCAAAGGGTGGGCCGGGCTACATCTACTCAGCTGCCACAGTTCCTCCTTGCTAGACCTAGTGGGAAAGCATTTTGCTGAGATGCAGAAGGCAAGAAACGCAGAATACGGAGACGCGGAGCTGTCCCAAGTGCCGCTGCCAGGCGTCTTTCCGCAGAAGGAGCGCCCCGCAGCGCACCGCAACCGGCACCGTCGTCTCTACGCAAAGAGCCAAAATATTTTCAAACCCGCCAAAACTAATCCAAAAATATTTTCAAACCCGCCAAAATAGAAAACCAGACAGAAGTGATCAATACATTCGAAAAAACCTGACAAAACCTGATAAAGCCCACCAAAGCTAATCCAAACACACCAAAAACTGGGCTAAACAGAATCAAAACAAGTCAAAACCTTCTAAAAACCGGCCAAAATATTTCAAAACCCGTCAAAACTAATCAAAACATTCCGAATACCCGCCAAAACATTCCAAATACCCGCCAAAATATTTTAAAACCCGCCAAAAGGAATCCAAACATTCCAAAACCTGCCAACACAATAAAAACAACTCAAGAGAATACAAAACATTCTAAAACCCAACCAAAACATTCCGAAAACCCGCCAAAACATCATAAAAACAAATCAAAACCAACCAAAAAATTCCGAAAACCCGCCAAAATAATTTAGACCCACAAAACTCATCAAAACGTTCTGAAAAAATGCCAAAACATTAGAAAACCAGCCAGAACTGATCAAAACATTCAAAAAACTTGGCAAAACATCATAAAAACAAATCAAAACCAACCAAAACATTCCAAAAACCCAACAAAATAGTTTACAACCTGCCAAAACTGATCAAAACATTCTGAAAAGATGCCAAAATACTAGAAAACCAGTCAGAAGTGATCGAAACTTTCAATAACTTGCCAAAACATAATCAAAACAAATGAAAGCAAACCAAAACATTCCAAATACCCGCCAAAATATTTTAAAACCCGCCAAAACTAATCCAAACGTTCCACAACCTGCCAAGACAATAAAAACAACACAAGAGAAAACAAAACATTCTAAAACACCACCAAAACATTCCGAAAACCCGCCAAAAGATCATCAAAACAAATCAAAACAAACCAAACAATAGGAGGAACACGGTAACATATTGGCAAGCAAGAGACGGAGAGCGCGGCACCACGGCACCTTCTAGGAGGCCAAGAAAGAAGCCGCACAACACCTGCACTGTGTCAGCAACTTTCCAACTGCTAGAAGCTAGTGGCTTGCCACTGGCCTGCCTCTTCAATTGCCATTAGCATTCCAATGGAAGCTATTCTTGGACAACTTTGCTCTGCTTGCTGCTAGTTCTGCCCCAGCCTACCATAGATAACCTTGCTCTTCCCTTGAGGCTCTGAGATGCCAAGAACTTGTCAACTTCAAAGGGTGGGCCGGGCTACATCTACTCAGCTGCCACAGTTCCTCCTTGCTAGACCTAGTGGGAAAGCATTTTGCTGAGATGCAGAAGGCAAGAAACGCAGAATACAGAGACGCGGAGCTGTCCCAAGTGCCGCTGCCAGGCGTCTTTCCGCAGAAGGAGCGCCCCGCAGCGCACCGCAACCGGCACCGTCGTCTCTGCGCAAAGAGCCAAAATATTTTCAAACCCGCCAAAACTAATCCAAACGTTCCACAACCTGCCAAGACAAAAAAAACAACACAAGAGAAAACAAAACATTCTAAAACACCACCAAAACATTCCGAAAACCCGCCAAAAGATCATCAAAACAAATCAAAACAAACCAAACAATAGGAGGAACACGGCAACATATTGGCAAGCAAGAGACGGAGAGCGGGGCACCACGGCACCTTCTAGGAGGCCAAGAAAGAAGCCGCACAACACCTGCACTGTGTCAGCAACTTTCCAACTGCTAGAAGCTAGTGGCTTGCCACTGGCCTGCCTCTTCAATTGCCATTAGCATTCCAATGGAAGCTATTCTTGGACAACTTTGCTCTGCTTGCTGCTAGTTCTGCCCCAGCCTACCATAGATAACCTTGCTCTTCCCTTGAGGCTCTGAGATGCCAAGAACTTGTCAACTTCAAAGGGCGGGCCGGGCTACATCTACTCAGCTGCCACAGTTTCTCCTTGCTAGACCTAGTGGGAAAGCATTTTGCTGAGATGCAGAAGGCAAGAAACGCAGAATACGGAGACGCGGAGCTGTCCCAAGTGCCGCTGCCAGGCGTCTTTCCGCAGAAGGAGCGCCCCGCAGCGCACCGCAACCGGCACCGTCGTCTCTGCGCAAAGAGCCAAAATATTTTCAAACCCGCCAAAACTAATCCAAAAATATTTTCAAACCCGCCAAAATAGAAAACCAGACAGAAGTGATCAATACATTCGAAAAAACCTGACAAAACATGATAAAGCCAACCAAAGCTAATCCAAACACACCAAAAACTGGGCTAAACAGAATCAAAACAAGTCAAAACCTTCTAAAAACCCGCCAAAATATTTCAAAACCCGTCAAAACTAATCAAAACATTCCGAATACCCGCCAAAACATTCCAAATACCCGCCAAAATATTTTAAAACCCGCCAAAAGGAATCCAAACATTCCAAAACCTGCCAACACAATAAAAACAACTCAAGAGAATACAAAACATTCTAAAACCCAACCAAAACATTCCGAAAACCCGCCAAAACATCATAAAAACAAATCAAAACCAACCAAAAAATTCCGAAAACCCGCCAAAATAATTTAGACCCACAAAACTCATCAAAACGTTCTGAAAAAATGCCAAAACATTAGAAAACCAGCCAGAACTGATCAAAACATTCAAAAAACTTGGCAAAACATCATAAAAACAAATCAAAACCAACCAAAACGTTCCAAAAACCTGACAAAATAGTTTACAACCTGCCAAAACTGATCAAAACATTCTGAAAAGATGCCAAAATACTAGAAAACCAGTCTGAAGTGATCGAAACTTTCAATAACTTGCCAAAACATAATCAAAACAAATGAAAGCAAACCAAAACATTCCAAATACCCGCCAAAATATTTTAAAACCCGCCAAAACTAATCCAAACGTTCCACAACCTGCCAACACAATAAAAACAACACAAGAGAAAACAAAACATTCTAAAACACCACCAAAACATTCCGAAAACCCGCCAAAAGATCATCAAAACAAATCAAAACAAACCAAACAATAGGAGGAACACGGCAACATATTGGCAAGCAAGAGACGGAGAGCGCGGCACCACGGCACCTTCTAGGAGGCCAAGAAAGAAGCCGCACAACACCTGCACTGTGTCAGCAACTTTCCAACTGCTAGAAGCTAGTGGCTTGCCACTGGCCTGCCTCTTCACTTGCCATTAGCATTCCAATGGAAGCTATTCTTGGACAACTTTGCTCTGCTTGCTGCTAGTTCTGCCCCAGCCTACCATAGATAACCTTGCTCTTCCCTTGAGGCTCTGAGATGCCAAGAACTTGTCAACTTCAAAGGGCGGGCCGGGCTACATCTACTCAGCTGCCACAGTTTCTCCTTGCTAGACCTAGTGGGAAAGCATTTTGCTGAGATGCAGAAGGCAAGAAACGCAGAATACGGAGACGCAGAGCTGTCCCAAGTGCCGCTGCCAGGCGTCTTTCCGCAGAAGGAGCGCCCCGCAGCGCACCGCAACCGGCACCGTCGTCTCTGCGCAAAGAGCCAAAATATTTTCAAACCCGCCAAAACTCATCCAAAAATATTTTCAAACCCGCCAAAATAGAAAACCAGACAGAAGTGATCAATACATTCGAAAAAACCTGACAAAACATGATAAAGCCCACCAAAGCTAATCCAAACACACCAAAAACTGGGCTAAACAGAATCAAAACAAGTCAAAACCTTCTAAAAACCCGCCAAAATATTTCAAAACCCGTCAAAACTAATCAAAACATTCCGAATACCCGCCAAAACATTCCAAATACCCGCCAAAATATTTTAAAACCCGCCAAAAGGAATCCAAACATTCCAAAACCTGCCAACACAATAAAAACAACTCAAGAGAATACAAAACATTCTAAAACCCAACCAAAACATTCCGAAAACCCGCCAAAACATCATAAAAACAAATCAAAACCAACCAAAAAATTCCGAAAACCCGCCAAAATAATTTAGACCCACAAAACTCATCAAAACATTCTGAAAAAATGCCAAAACATTAGAAAACCAGCCAGAACTGATCAAAACATTCAAAAAACTTGGCAAAACATCATAAAAACAAATCAAAACCAACCAAAACATTCCAAAAACCCGACAAAATAGTTTACAACCTGCCAAAACTGATCAAAACATTCTGAAAAGATGCCAAAATACTAGAAAACCAGTCAGAAGTGATCGAAACTTTCAATAACTTGCCAAAACATAATCAAAACAAATGAAAGCAAACCAAAACATTCCAAATACCCGCCAAAAGATTTTAAAACCCGCCAAAACTAATCCAAACGTTCCACAACCTGCCAACACAATAAAAACAACACAAGAGAAAACAAAACATTCTAAAACACCACCAAAACATTCCGAAAACCCGCCAAAAGATCATCAAAACAAATCAAAACAAACCAAACAATAGGAGGAACACGGCAACATATTGGCAAGCAAGAGACGGAGAGCGCGGCACCACGGCACCTTCTAGGAGGCCAAGAAAGAAGCCGCACAACACCTGCACTGTGTCAGCAACTTTCCAACTGCTAGAAGCTAGTGGCTTGCCACTGGCCTGCCTCTTCAATTGCCATTAGCATTCCAATGGAAGCTATTCTTGGACAACTTTGCTCTGCTTGCTGCTAGTTCTGCCCCAGCCTACCATAGATAACCTTGCTCTTCCCTTGAGGCTCTGAGATGCCAAGAACTTGTCAACTTCAAAGGGTGGGCCGGGCTACATCTACTCAGCTGCCACAGTTCCTCCTTGCTAGACCTAGTGGGAAAGCATTTTGCTGAGATGCAGAAGGCAAGAAACGCAGAATACAGAGACGCGGAGCTGTCCCAAGTGCCGCTGCCAGGCGTCTTTCCGCAGAAGGAGCGCCCCGCAGCGCACCGCAACCGGCACCGTCGTCTCTGCGCAAAGAGCCAAAATATTTTCAAACCCGCCAAAACTCATCCAAAAATATTTTCAAACCCGCCAAAATAGAAAACCAGACAGAAGTGATCAATACATTCGAAAAAACCTGACAAAACCTGATAAAGCCCACCAAAGCTAATCCAAACACACCAAAAACTGGGCTAAACAGAATCAAAACAAGTCAAAACCTTCTAAAAACCCGCCAAAATATTTCAAAACCCGTCAAAACTAATCAAAACATTCCGAATACCCGCCAAAACATTCCAAATACCCGCCAAAATATTTTAAAACCCGCCAAAAGGAATCCAAACATTCCAAAACCTGCCAACACAATAAAAACAACTCAAGAGAATACAAAACATTCTAAAACCCAACCAAAACATTCCGAAAACCCGCCAAAACATCATAAAAACAAATCAAAACCAACCAAAATATTCCGAAAACCCGCCAAAATGATTTAGACCCACAAAACTCATCAAAACATTCTGAAAATATGCCAAAACATTAGAAAACCAGCCAGAACTGATCAAAACATTCAAAAAACTTGGCAAAACATCATAAAAACAAATCAAAACCAACCAAAACATTCCAAAAACCTGACAAAATAGTTTACAACCTGCTAAAACTGATCAAAACATTCTGAAAAGATGCCAAAATACTAGAAAACCAGTCAGAAGTGATCGAAACTTTCAATAACTTGCCAAAACATAATCAAAACAAATGAAAGCAAACCAAAACATTCCAAATACCCGCCAAAATATTTTAAAACCCGCCAAATCGAATCCAAACATTCCAAAATCTTCCAAGACAATAAAAACAACACAAGAGAAAACAAAACATTCTAAAACACCACCAAAACATTCCGAAAACCCGCCAAAAGATCATCAAAACAAATCAAAACAAACCAAACAATAGGAGGAACACGGCAACATATTGGCAAGCAAGAGACGGAGAGCGCGGCACCACGGCACCTTCTAGGAGGCCAAGAAAGAAGCCGCACAACACCGCACTGTGTCAGCAACTTTCAAACTGCTAGAAGATAGTGGCTTGCCACTGGCCTGCCTCTTCAATTGCCATTAGCATTCCAATGGAAGCTATTCTTGGACAACTTTGCTCTGCTTGCTTCCAGTTCTGCCCCAGCCTACCATAGATAACCTTGCTCTTCCCCTGAGGTTCTGAGATGCCAAGAACTTGTCAACTTCAAAGGGTGGGCCGGGCTACATCTACTCAGCTGCCACAGTTTCTCCTTGCTAGACCTAGTGGGAAAGCATTTTGCTGAGATGCAGAAGGCAAGAAACGCAGAATACGGAGACGCGGAGCTGTCCCAAGTGCCGCTGCCAGGCGTCTTTCCGCAGAAGGAGCGCCCCGGAGCGCACCGCAACCGGCACCGTCGTCTCTGCGCAAAGAGCCAAAATATTTTCAAACCCGCCAAAACTAATCCAAAAATATTTTCAAACCCACCAAAATAGAAAACCAGACAGAAGTGATCAATACATTCGAAAAAACCTGACAAAACCTGATAAAGCCCACCAAAGCTAATCCAAACACACCAAAAACTGGGCTAAACAGAATCAAAACAAGTCAAAACCTTCTAAAAACCCGCCAAAATATTTCAAAACCCGTCAAAACTAATCAAAACATTCCGAATACCCGCCAAAACATTCCAAATACCCGCCAAAATATTTTAAAACCCGCCAAAATGAATCCAAACATTCCAAAACCTGCCAACACAATAAAAACAACTCAAGAGAATACAAAACATTCTAAAACCCAACCAAAACATTCCGAAAACCCGCCAAAACATCATAAAAACAAATCAAAACCAACCAAAATATTCCGAAAACCCGGCAAAATGATTTAGACCCACAAAACTCATCAAAACATTCTGAAAATATGCCAAAACATTAGAAAACCAGCCAGAACTGATCAAAACATTCAAAAAACTTGGCAAAACATCATAAAAACAAATCAAAACCAACCAAAACATTCCAAAAACCTGACAAAATAGTTTACAACCTGCTAAAACTGATCAAAACATTCTGAAAAGATGCCAAAATACTAGAAAACCAGTCAGAAGTGATCGAAACTTTCAATAACTTGCCAAAACATAATCAAAACAAATGAAAGCAAACCAAAACATTCCAAATACCCGCCAAAATATTTTAAAACCCGCCAAATCGAATCCAAACATTCCAAAACCTTCCAAGACAATAAAAACAACACAAGAGAAAACAAAACATTCTAAAACACCACCAAAACATTCCGAAAACCCGCCAAAAGATCATCAAAACAAATCAAAACAAACCAAACAATAGGAGGAACACGGCAACATATTGGCAAGCAAGAGACGGAGAGCGCGGCACCACGGCACCTTCTAGGAGGCCAAGAAAGAAGCCGCACAACACCGCACTGTGTCAGCAACTTTCAAACTGCTAGAAGATAGTGGCTTGCCACTGGCCTGCCTCTTCAATTGCCATTAGCATTCCAATGGAAGCTATTCTTGGACAACTTTGCTCTGCTTGCTTCCAGTTCTGCCCCAGCCTACCATAGATAACCTTGCTCTTCCCCTGAGGTTCTGAGATGCCAAGAACTTGTCAACTTCAAAGGGTGGGCCGGGCTACATCTACTCAGCTGCCACAGTTTCTCCTTGCTAGACCTAGTGGGAAAGCATTTTGCTGAGATGCAGAAGGCAAGAAACGCAGAATACGGAGACGCGGAGCTGTCCCAAGTGCCGCTGCCAGGCGTCTTTCCGCAGAAGGAGCGCCCCGGAGCGCACCGCAACCGGCACCGTCGTCTCTGCGCAAAGAGCCAAAATATTTTCAAACCCGCCAAAACTCATCCAAAAATATTTTCAAACCCGCCAAAATAGAAAACCAGACAGAAGTGATCAATACATTCGAAAAAACCTGACAAAACCTGATAAAGCCCACCAAAGCTAATCCAAACACACCAAAAACTGGGCTAAACAGAATCAAAACAAGTCAAAACCTTCTAAAAACCGGCCAAAATATTTCAAAACCCGTCAAAACTAATCAAAACATTCCGAATACCCGCCAAAACATTCCAAATACCCGCCAAAATATTTTAAAACCCGCCAAAAGGAATCCAAACATTCCAAAACCTGCCAACACAATAAAAACAACTCAAGAGAATACAAAACATTCTAAAACCCAACCAAAACATTCCGAAAACCCGCCAAAACATCATAAAAACAAATCAAAACCAACCAAAAAATTCCGAAAACCCGCCAAAATAATTTAGACCCACAAAACTCATCAAAACATTCTGAAAAAATGCCAAAACATTAGAAAACCAGCCAGAACTGATCAAAACATTCAAAAAACTTGGCAAAACATCATAAAAACAAATCAAAACCAACCAAAACATTCCAAAAACCCAACAAAATAGTTTACAACCTGCCAAAACTGATCAAAACATTCTGAAAAGATGCCAAAATACTAGAAAACCAGTCAGAAGTGATCGAAACTTTCAATAACTTGCCAAAACATAATCAAAACAAATGAAAGCAAACCAAAACATTCCAAATACCCGCCAAAATATTTTAAAACCCGCCAAAACTAATCCAAACGTTCCACAACCTGCCAACACAATAAAAACAACACAAGAGAAAACAAAACATTCTAAAACACCACCAAAACATTCCGAAAACCCGCCAAAAGATCATCAAAACAAATCAAAACAAACCAAACAATAGGAGGAACACGGCAACATATTGGCAAGCAAGAGACGGAGAGCGCGGCACCACGGCACCTTCTAGGAGGCCAAGAAAGAAGCCGCACAACACCTGCACTGTGTCAGCAACTTTCCAACTGCTAGAAGCTAGTGGCTTGCCACTGGCCTGCCTCTTCAATTGCCATTAGCATTCCAATGGAAGCTATTCTTGGACAACTTTGCTCTGCTTGCTGCTAGTTCTGCCCCAGCCTACCATAGATAACCTTGCTCTTCCCTTGAGGCTCTGAGATGCCAAGAACTTGTCAACTTCAAAGGGTGGGCCGGGCTACATCTACTCAGCTGCCACAGTTCCTCCTTGCTAGACCTAGTGGGAAAGCATTTTGCTGAGATGCAGAAGGCAAGAAACGCAGAATACGGAGACGCGGAGCTGTCCCAAGTGCCGCTGCCAGGCGTCTTTCCGCAGAAGGAGCGCCCCGGAGCGCACCGCAACCGGCACCGTCGTCTCTGCGCAAAGAGCCAAAATATTTTCAAACCTGCCAAAACTAATCCAAAAATATTTTCAAACCCACCAAAATAGAAAACCAGACAGAAGTGATCAATACATTCGAAAAAACCTGACAAAACCTGATAAAGCCCACCAAAGCTAATCCAAACACACCAAAAACTGGGCTAAACAGAATCAAAACAAGTCAAAACCTTCTAAAAACCCGCCAAAATATTTCAAAACCCGTCAAAACTAATCAAAACATTCCGAATACCCGCCAAAACATTCCAAATACCCGCCAAAATATTTTAAAACCCGCCAAAATGAATCCAAACATTCCAAAACCTGCCAACACAATAAAAACAACTCAAGAGAATACAAAACATTCTAAAACCCAACCAAAACATTCCGAAAACCCGCCAAAACATCATAAAAACAAATCAAAACCAACCAAAATATTCCGAAAACCCGCCAAAATGATTTAGACCCACAAAACACATCAAAACATTCTGAAAATATGCCAAAACATTAGAAAACCAGCCAGAACTGATCAAAACATTCAAAAAACTTGGCAAAACATCATAAAAACAAATCAAAACCAACCAAAACATTCCAAAAACCTGACAAAATAGTTTACAACCTGCTAAAACTGATCAAAACATTCTGAAAAGATGCCAAAATACTAGAAAACCAGTCAGAAGTGATCGAAACTTTCAATAACTTGCCAAAACATAATCAAAACAAATGAAAGCAAACCAAAACATTCCAAATACCCGCCAAAATATTTTAAAACCCGCCAAATCGAATCCAAACATTCCAAAACCTTCCAAGACAATAAAAACAACACAAGAGAAAACAAAACATTCTAAAACACCACCAAAACATTCCGAAAACCCGCCAAAAGATCATCAAAACAAATCAAAACAAACCAAACAATAGGAGGAACACGGCAACATATTGGCAAGCAAGAGACGGAGAGCGCGGCACCACGGCACCTTCTAGGAGGCCAAGAAAGAAGCCGCACAACACCGCACTGTGTCAGCAACTTTCAAACTGCTAGAAGATAGTGGCTTGCCACTGGCCTGCCTCTTTAATTGCCATTAGCATTCCAATGGAAGCTATTCTTGGACAACTTTGCTCTGCTTGCTTCCAGTTCTGCCCCAGCCTACCATAGATAACCTTGCTCTTCCCCTGAGGTTCTGAGATGCCAAGAACTTGTCAACTTCAAAGGGTGGGCCGGGCTACATCTACTCAGCTGCCACAGTTTCTCCTTGCTAGACCTAGTGGGAAAGCATTTTGCTGAGATGCAGAAGGCAAGAAACGCAGAATACGGAGACGCGGAGCTGTCCCAAGTGCCGCTGCCAGGCGTCTTTCCGCAGAAGGAGCGCCCCGGAGCGCACCGCAACCGGCACCGTCGTCTCTGCGCAAAGAGCCAAAATATTTTCAAACCCGCCAAAACTAATCCAAAAATATTTTCAAACCCACCAAAATAGAAAACCAGACAGAAGTGATCAATACATTCAAAAAAACCTGACAAAACCTGATAAAGCCCACCAAAGCTAATCCAAACACACCAAAAACTGGGCTAAACAGAATCAAAACAAGTCAAAACCTTCTAAAAACCCGCCAAAATATTTCAAAACCCGTCAAAACTAATCAAAACATTCCGAATACCCGCCAAAACATTCCAAATACCCGCCAAAATATTTTAAAACCCGCCAAAATGAATCCAAACATTCCAAAACCTGCCAACACAATAAAAACAACTCAAGAGAATACAAAACATTCTAAAACCCAACCAAAACATTCCGAAAACCCGCCAAAACATCATAAAAACAAATCAAAACCAACCAAAATATTCCGAAAACCCGCCAAAATGATTTAGACCCACAAAACTCATCAAAACATTCTGAAAATATGCCAAAACATTAGAAAACCAGCCAGAACTGATCAAAACATTCAAAAAACTTGGCAAAACATCATAAAAACAAATCAAAACCAACCAAAACATTCCAAAAACCTGACAAAATAGTTTACAACCTGCTAAAACTGATCAAAACATTCTGAAAAGATGCCAAAATACTAGAAAACCAGTCAGAAGTGATCGAAACTTTCAATAACTTGCCAAAACATAATCAAAACAAATGAAAGCAAACCAAAACATTCCAAATACCCGCCAAAATATTTTAAAACCCGCCAAATCGAATCCAAACATTCCAAAACCTTCCAAGACAATAAAAACAACACAAGAGAAAACAAAACATTCTAAAACACCACCAAAACATTCCGAAAACCCGCCAAAAGATCATCAAAACAAATCAAAACAAACCAAACAATAGGAGGAACACGGCAACATATTGGCAAGCAAGAGACGGAGAGCGCGGCACCACGGCACCTTCTAGGAGGCCAAGAAAGAAGCCGCACAACACCGCACTGTGTCAGCAACTTTCCAACTGCTAGAAGATAGTGGCTTGCCACTGGCCTGCCTCTTCAATTGCCATTAGCATTCCAATGGAAGCTATTCTTGGACAACTTTGCTCTGCTTGCTTCCAGTTCTGCCCCAGCCTACCATAGATAACCTTGCTCTTCCCCTGAGGTTCTGAGATGCCAAGAACTTGTCAACTTCAAAGGGTGGGCCGGGCTACATCTACTCAGCTGCCACAGTTTCTCCTTGCTAGACCTAGTGGGAAAGCATTTTGCTGAGATGCAGAAGGCAAGAAACGCAGAATACGGAGACGCGGAGCTGTCCCAAGTGCCGCTGCCAGGCGTCTTTCCGCAGAAGGAGCGCCCCGGAGCGCACCGCAACCGGCACCGTCGTCTCTGCGCAAAGAGCCAAAATATTTTCAAACCCGCCAAAACTCATCCAAAAATATTTTCAAACCCGCCAAAATAGAAAACCAGACAGAAGTGATCAATACATTCGAAAAAACCTGACAAAACATGATAAAGCCCACCAAAGCTAATCCAAACACACCAAAAACTGGGCTAAACAGAATCAAAACCTTCTCAAAATCCGCCAAAATATTTCAAAACCCGTCAAAACTAATCAAAACATTCCGAATACCCGCCAAAACATTCCAAATACCCGCCAAAATATTTTAAAACCCGCCAAAAGCAATCCAAACATTCCAAAACCTGCCAACACAATAAAAACAACTCAAGAGAATACAAAACATTCTAAAACCCAACCAAAACATTCTGAAAACCCGCCAAAACATCATAAAAACAAATCAAAACCAACCAAAATATTCTGAAAACCCGCCAAAATAATTTAGACCCACAAAACTCATCAAAACATTCTGAAAAAATGCCAAAACATTAGAAAACCAGCCCAAACTGATCAAAACATTCAAAAAACTTGGCAAAACATCATAAAAACAAATCAAAACCAACCAAAACGTTCCAAAAACCTGACAAAATAGTTTACAACCTGCCAAAACTGATCAAAACATTCTGAAAAGATGCCAAAATACTAGAAAACCAGTCAGAAGTGATCGAAACTTTCAATAACTTGCCAAAACATAATAAAAACAAATGAAAGCAAACCAAAACATTCCAAATACCCGCCAAAATATTTTAAAACCCGCCAAAACTAATCCAAACGTTCCACAACCTGCCAAGACAATAAAAACAACACAAGAGAAAACAAAACATTCTAAAACACCACCAAAACATTCCGAAAACCCGCCAAAAGATCATCAAAACAAATCAAAACAAACCAAACAATAGGAGGAACACGGCAACATATTGGCAAGCAAGAGACGGAGAGCGCGGCACCACGGCACCTTCTAGGAGGCCAAGAAAGAAGCCGCACAACACCGCACTGTGTCAGCAACTTTCAAACTGCTAGAAGATAGTGGCTTGCCACTGGCCTGCCTCTTTAATTGCCATTAGCATTCCAATGGAAGCTATTCTTGGACAACTTTGCTCTGCTTGCTTCCAGTTCTGCCCCAGCCTACCATAGATAACCTTGCTCTTCCCCTGAGGTTCTGAGATGCCAAGAACTTGTCAACTTCAAAGGGTGGGCCGGGCTACATCTACTCAGCTGCCACAGTTTCTCCTTGCTAGACCTAGTGGGAAAGCATTTTGCTGAGATGCAGAAGGCAAGAAACGCAGAATACGGAGACGCGGAGCTGTCCCAAGTGCCGCTGCCAGACGTCTTTCCGCAGAAGGAGCGCCCCGGAGCGCACCGCAACCGGCACCGTCGTCTCTGCGCAAAGAGCCAAAATATTTTCAAACCCGCCAAAACTAATCCAAAAATATTTTCAAACCCACCAAAATAGAAAACCAGACAGAAGTGATCAATACATTCGAAAAAACCTGACAAAACCTGATAAAGCCCACCAAAGCTAATCCAAACACACCAAAAACTGGGCTAAACAGAATCAAAACAAGTCAAAACCTTCTAAAAACCCGCCAAAATATTTCAAAACCCGTCAAAACTAATCAAAACATTCCGAATACCCGCCAAAACATTCCAAATACCCGCCAAAATATTTTAAAACCCGCCAAAATGAATCCAAACATTCCAAAACCTGCCAACACAATAAAAACAACTCAAGAGAATACAAAACATTCTAAAACCCAACCAAAACATTCCGAAAACCCGCCAAAACATCATAAAAACAAATCAAAACCAACCAAAATATTCCGAAAACCCGCCAAAATAATTTAGACCCACAAAACTCATCAAAACGTTCTGAAAAAATGCCAAAACATTAGAAAACCAGCCAGAACTGATCAAAACATTCAAAAAACTTGGCAAAACATCATAAAAACAAATCAAAACCAACCAAAACATTCCAAAAACCCAACAAAATAGTTTACAACCTGCCAAAACTGATCAAAACATTCTGAAAAGATGCCAAAATACTAGAAAACCAGTCAGAAGTGATCGAAACTTTCAATAACTTGCCAAAACATAATCAAAACAAATGAAAGCAAACCAAAACATTCCAAATACCCGCCAAAATATTTTAAAACCCGCCAAATCGAATCCAAACATTCCAAAACCTTCCAAGACAATAAAAACAACACAAGAGAAAACAAAACATTCTAAAACACCACCAAAACATTCCGAAAACCCGCCAAAAGATCATCAAAACAAATCAAAACAAACCAAACAATAGGAGGAACACGGCAACATATTGGCAAGCAAGAGACGGAGAGCGCGGCACCACGGCACCTTCTAGGAGGCCAAGAAAGAAGCCGCACAACACCGCACTGTGTCAGCAACTTTCAAACTGCTAGAAGATAGTGGCTTGCCACTGGCCTGCCTCTTTAATTGCCATTAGCATTCCAATGGAAGCTATTCTTGGACAACTTTGCTCTGCTTGCTTCCAGTTCTGCCCCAGCCTACCATAGATAACCTTGCTCTTCCCCTGAGGTTCTGAGATGCCAAGAACTTGTCAACTTCAAAGGGTGGGCCGGGCTACATCTACTCAGCTGCCACAGTTTCTCCTTGCTAGACCTAGTGGGAAAGCATTTTGCTGAGATGCAGAAGGCAAGAAACGCAGAATACGGAGACGCGGAGCTGTCCCAAGTGCCGCTGCCAGGCGTCTTTCCGCAGAAGGAGCGCCCCGGAGCGCACCGCAACCGGCACCGTCGTCTCTGCGCAAAGAGCCAAAATATTTTCAAACCCGCCAAAACTCATCCAAAAATATTTTCAAACCCACCAAAATAGAAAACCAGACAGAAGTGATCAATACATTCGAAAAAACCTGACAAAACCTGATAAAGCCCACCAAAGCTAATCCAAACACACCAAAAACTGGGCTAAACAGAATCAAAACAAGTCAAAACCTTCTAAAAACCCGCCAAAATATTTCAAAACCCGTCAAAACTAATCAAAACATTCCGAATACCCGCCAAAACATTCCAAATACCCGCCAAAATATTTTAAAACCCGCCAAAAGGAATCCAAACATTCCAAAACCTGCCAACAGAATAAAAACAACTCAAGAGAATACAAAACATTCTAAAACCCAACCAAAACATTCCGAAAACCCGCCAAAACATCATAAAAACAAATCAAAACCAACCAAAATATTCCGAAAACCCGCCAAAATGATTTAGACCCACAAAACTCATCAAAACATTCTGAAAATATGCCAAAACATTAGAAAACCAGCCAGAACTGATCAAAACATTCAAAAAACTTGGCAAAACATCATAAAAACAAATCAAAACCAACCAAAACATTCCAAAAACCTGACAAAATAGTTTACAACCTGCTAAAACTGATCAAAACATTCTGAAAAGATGCCAAAATACTAGAAAACCAGTCAGAAGTGATCAAAACTTTCAATAACTTGCCAAAACATAATCAAAACAAATGAAAGCAAACCAAAACATTCCAAATACCCGCCAAAATATTTTAAAACCCGCCAAATCGAATCCAAACATTCCAAAACCTTCCAAGACAATAAAAACAACACAAGAGAAAACAAAACATTCTAAAACACCACCAAAACATTCCGAAAACCCGCCAAAAGATCATCAAAACAAATCAAAACAAACCAAACAATAGGAGGAACACGGCAACATATTGGCAAGCAAGAGACGGAGAGCGCGGCACCACGGCACCTTCTAGGAGGCCAAGAAAGAAGCCGCACAACACCGCACTGTGTCAGCAACTTTCAAACTGCTAGAAGATAGTGGCTTGCCACTGGCCTGCCTCTTCAATTGCCATTAGCATTCCAATGGAAGCTATTCTTGGACAACTTTGCTCTGCTTGCTTCCAGTTCTGCCCCAGCCTACCATAGATAACCTTGCTCTTCCCCTGAGGTTCTGAGATGCCAAGAACTTGTCAACTTCAAAGGGTGGGCCGGGCTACATCTACTCAGCTGCCACAGTTTCTCCTTGCTAGACCTAGTGGGAAAGCATTTTGCTGAGATGCAGAAGGCAAGAAACGCAGAATACGGAGACGCGGAGCTGTCCCAAGTGCCGCTGCCAGGCGTCTTTCCGCAGAAGGAGCGCCCCGCAGCGCACCGCAACCGGCACCGTCGTCTCTGCGCAAAGAGCCAAAATATTTTCAAACCCGCCAAAACTCATCCAAAAATATTTTCAAACCCGCCAAAATAGAAAACCAGACAGAAGTGATCAATACATTCGAAAAAACCTGACAAAACATGATAAAGCCCACCAAAGCTAATCCAAACACACCAAAAACTGGGCTAAACAGAATCAAAACCTTCTCAAAATCCGCCAAAATATTTCAAAACCCGTCAAAACTAATCAAAACATTCCGAATACCCGCCAAAACATTCCAAATACCCGCCAAAATATTTTAAAACCCGCCAAAAGCAATCCAAACATTCCAAAACCTGCCAACAGAATAAAAACAACTCAAGAGAATACAAAACATTCTAAAACCCAACCAAAACATTCTGAAAACCCGCCAAAACATCATAAAAACAAATCAAAACCAACCAAAATATTCTGAAAACCCGCCAAAATAATTTAGACCCACAAAACTCATCAAAACATTCTGAAAAAATGCCAAAACATTAGAAAACCAGCCCAAACTGATCAAAACATTCAAAAAACTTGGCAAAACATCATAAAAACAAATCAAAACCAACCAAAACGTTCCAAAAACCTGACAAAATAGTTTACAACCTGCCAAAACTGATCAAAACATTCTGAAAAGATGCCAAAATACTAGAAAACCAGTCAGAAGTGATCGAAACTTTCAATAACTTGCCAAAACATAATCAAAACAAATGAAAGCAAACCAAAACATTCCAAATACCCGCCAAAATATTTTAAAACCCGCCAAAACTAATCCAAACGTTCCACAACCTGCCAAGACAATAAAAACAACACAAGAGAAAACAAAACATTCTAAAACACCACCAAAACATTCCGAAAACCCGCCAAAAGATCATCAAAACAAATCAAAACAAACCAAACAATAGGAGGAACACGGCAACATATTGGCAAGCAAGAGACGGAGAGCGCGGCACCACGGCACCTTCTAGGAGGCCAAGAAAGAAGCCGCACAACACCTGCACTGTGTCAGCAACTTTCCAACTGCTAGAAGCTAGTGGCTTGCCACTGGCCTGCCTCTTCAATTGCCATTAGCATTCCAATGGAAGCTATTCTTGGACAACTTTGCTCTGCTTGCTGCTAGTTCTGCCCCAGCCTACCATAGATAACCTTGCTCTTCCCTTGAGGCTCTGAGATGCCAAGAACTTATCAACTTCAAAGGGTGGGCCGGGCTACATCTACTCAGCTGCCGCAGTTCCTCCTTGCTAGACCTAGTGGGAAAGCATTTTGCTGAGATGCAGAAGGCAAGAAACGCAGAATACGGAGACGCGGAGCTGTCCCAAGTGCCGCTGCCAGGCGTCTTTCCGCAGAAGGAGCGCCCCGCAGCGCACCGCAACCGGCACCGTCGTCTCTACGCAAAGAGCCAAAATATTTTCAAACCCGCCAAAACTAATCCAAAAATATTTTCAAACCCGCCAAAATAGAAAACCAGACAGAAGTGATCAATACATTCGAAAAAACCTGACAAAACCTGATAAAGCCCACCAAAGCTAATCCAAACACACCAAAAACTGGGCTAAACAGAATCAAAACAAGTCAAAACCTTCTAAAAACCCGCCAAAATATTTCAAAACCCGTCAAAACTAATCAAAACATTCCGAATACCCGCCAAAACATTCCAAATACCCGCCAAAATATTTTAAAACCCGCCAAAAGGAATCCAAACATTCCAAAACCTGCCAACACAATAAAAACAACTCAAGAGAATACAAAACATTCTAAAACCCAACCAAAACATTCCGAAAACCCGCCAAAACATCATAAAAACAAATCAAAACCAACCAAAAAATTCCGAAAACCCGCCAAAATAATTTAGACCCACAAAACTCATCAAAACGTTCTGAAAAAATGCCAAAACATTAGAAAACCAGCCAGAACTGATCAAAACATTCAAAAAACTTGGCAAAACATCATAAAAACAAATCAAAACCAACCAAAACATTCCAAAAACCCAACAAAATAGTTTACAACCTGCCAAAACTGATCAAAACATTCTGAAAAGATGCCAAAATACTAGAAAACCAGTCAGAAGTGATCGAAACTTTCAATAACTTGCCAAAACATAATCAAAACAAATGAAAGCAAACCAAAACATTCCAAATACCCGCCAAAATATTTTAAAACCCGCCAAAACTAATCCAAACGTTCCACAACCTGCCAAGACAATAAAAACAACACAAGAGAAAACAAAACATTCTAAAACACCACCAAAACATTCCGAAAACCCGCCAAAAGATCATCAAAACAAATCAAAACAAACCAAACAATAGGAGGAACACGGCAACATATTGGCAAGCAAGAGACGGAGAGCGCGGCACCACGGCACCTTCTAGGAGGCCAAGAAAGAAGCCGCACAACACCTGCACTGTGTCAGCAACTTTCCAACTGCTAGAAGCTAGTGGCTTGCCACTGGCCTGCCTCTTCAATTGCCATTAGCATTCCAATGGAAGCTATTCTTGGACAACTTTGCTCTGCTTGCTGCTAGTTCTGCCCCAGCCTACCATAGATAACCTTGCTCTTCCCTTGAGGCTCTGAGATGCCAAGAACTTGTCAACTTCAAAGGGTGGGCCGGGCTACATCTACTCAGCTGCCACAGTTCCTCCTTGCTAGACCTAGTGGGAAAGCATTTTGCTGAGATGCAGAAGGCAAGAAACGCAGAATACAGAGACGCGGAGCTGTCCCAAGTGCCGCTGCCAGGCGTCTTTCCGCAGAAGGAGCGCCCCGGAGCGCACCGCAACCGGCACCGTCGTCTCTGCGCAAAGAGCCAAAATATTTTCAAACCCGCCAAAACTAATCCAAAAATATTTTCAAACCCACCAAAATAGAAAACCAGACAGAAGTGATCAATACATTCGAAAAAACCTGACAAAACCTGATAAAGCCCACCAAAGCTAATCCAAACACACCAAAAACTGGGCTAAACAGAATCAAAACAAGTCAAAACCTTCTAAAAACCCGCCAAAATATTTCAAAACCCGTCAAAACTAATCAAAACATTCCGAATACCCGCCAAAACATTCCAAATACCCGCCAAAATATTTTAAAACCCGCCAAAAGGAATCCAAACATTCCAAAACCTGCCAACAGAATAAAAACAACTCAAGAGAATACAAAACATTCTAAAACCCAACCAAAACATTCCGAAAACCCGCCAAAACATCATAAAAACAAATCAAAACCAACCAAAATATTCCGAAAACCCGCCAAAATGATTTAGACCCACAAAACTCATCAAAACATTCTGAAAATATGCCAAAACATTAGAAAACCAGCCCAAACTGATCAAAACATTCAAAAAACTTGGCAAAACATCATAAAAACAAATCAAAACCAACCAAAACATTCCAAAAACCTGACAAAATAGTTTACAACCTGCTAAAACTGATCAAAACATTCTGAAAAGATGCCAAAATACTAGAAAACCAGTCAGAAGTGATCGAAACTTTCAATAACTTGCCAAAACATAATCAAAACAAATGAAAGCAAACCAAAACATTCCAAATACCCGCCAAAATATTTTAAAACCCGCCAAATCGAATCCAAACATTCCAAAACCTTCCAAGACAATAAAAACAACACAAGAGAAAACAAAACATTCTAAAACACCACCAAAACATTCCGAAAACCCGCCAAAAGATCATCAAAACAAATCAAAACAAACCAAACAATAGGAGGAACACGGCAACATATTGGCAAGCAAGAGACGGAGAGCGCGGCACCACGGCACCTTCTAGGAGGCCAAGAAAGAAGCCGCACAACACCGCACTGTGTCAGCAACTTTCAAACTGCTAGAAGATAGTGGCTTGCCACTGGCCTGCCTCTTCAATTGCCATTAGCATTCCAATGGAAGCTATTCTTGGACAACTTTGCTCTGCTTGCTTCCAGTTCTGCCCCAGCCTACCATAGATAACCTTGCTCTTCCCCTGAGGTTCTGAGATGCCAAGAACTTGTCAACTTCAAAGGGTGGGCCGGGCTACATCTACTCAGCTGCCACAGTTTCTCCTTGCTAGACCTAGTGGGAAAGCATTTTGCTGAGATGCAGAAGGCAAGAAACGCAGAATACGGAGACGCGGAGCTGTCCCAAGTGCCGCTGCCAGGCGTCTTTCCGCAGAAGGAGCGCCCCGCAGCGCACCGCAACCGGCACCGTCGTCTCTGCGCAAAGAGCCAAAATATTTTCAAACCCGCCAAAACTAATCCAAAAATATTTTCAAACCCACCAAAATAGAAAACCAGACAGAAGTGATCAATACATTCGAAAAAACCTGACAAAACCTGATAAAGCCCACCAAAGCTAATCCAAACACACCAAAAACTGGGCTAAACAGAATCAAAACAAGTCAAAACCTTCTAAAAACCCGCCAAAATATTTCAAAACCCGTCAAAACTAATCAAAACATTCCGAATACCCGCCAAAACATTCCAAATACCCGCCAAAATATTTTAAAACCCGCCAAAATGAATCCAAACATTCCAAAACCTGCCAACACAATAAAAACAACTCAAGAGAATACAAAACATTCTAAAACCCAACCAAAACATTCCGAAAACCCGCCAAAACATCATAAAAACAAATCAAAACCAACCAAAATATTCCGAAAACCCGCCAAAATGATTTAGACCCACAAAACTCATCAAAACATTCTGAAAATATGCCAAAACATTAGAAAACCAGCCAGAACTGATCAAAACATTCAAAAAACTTGGCAAAACATCATAAAAACAAATCAAAACCAACCAAAACATTCCAAAAACCTGACAAAATAGTTTACAACCTGCTAAAACTGATCAAAACATTCTGAAAAGATGCCAAAATACTAGAAAACCAGTCAGAAGTGATCGAAACTTTCAATAACTTGCCAAAACATAATCAAAACAAATGAAAGCAAACCAAAACATTCCAAATACCCGCCAAAATATTTTAAAACCCGCCAAATCGAATCCAAACATTCCAAAACCTTCCAAGACAATAAAAACAACACAAGAGAAAACAAAACATTCTAAAACACCACCAAAACATTCCGAAAACCCGCCAAAAGATCATCAAAACAAATCAAAACAAACCAAACAATAGGAGGAACACGGCAACATATTGGCAAGCAAGAGACGGAGAGCGCGGCACCACGGCACCTTCTAGGAGGCCAAGAAAGAAGCCGCACAACACCGCACTGTGTCAGCAACTTTCAAACTGCTAGAAGATAGTGGCTTGCCACTGGCCTGCCTCTTCAATTGCCATTAGCATTCCAATGGAAGCTATTCTTGGACAACTTTGCTCTGCTTGCTTCCAGTTCTGCCCCAGCCTACCATAGATAACCTTGCTCTTCCCCTGAGGTTCTGAGATGCCAAGAACTTGTCAACTTCAAAGGGTGGGCCGGGCTACATCTACTCAGCTGCCACAGTTTCTCCTTGCTAGACCTAGTGGGAAAGCATTTTGCTGAGATGCAGAAGGCAAGAAACGCAGAATATGGAGACGCGGAGCTGTCCCAAGTGCCGCTGCCAGGCGTCTTTCCGCAGAAGGAGCGCCCCGGAGCGCACCGCAACCGGCACCGTCGTCTCTGCGCAAAGAGCCAAAATATTTTCAAACCCGCCAAAACTCATCCAAAAATATTTTCAAACCCGCCAAAATAGAAAACCAGACAGAAGTGATCAATACATTCGAAAAAACCTGACAAAACCTGATAAAGCCCACCAAAGCTAATCCAAACACACCAAAAACTGGGCTAAACAGAATCAAAACAAGTCAAAACCTTCTAAAAACCCGCCAAAATATTTCAAAACCCGTCAAAACTAATCAAAACATTCCGAATACCCGCCAAAACATTCCAAATACCCGCCAAAATATTTTAAAACCCGCCAAAATGAATCCAAACATTCCAAAACCTGCCAACAGAATAAAAACAACTCAAGAGAATACAAAACATTCTAAAACCCAACCAAAACATTCCGAAAACCCGCCAAAACATCATAAAAACAAATCAAAACCAACCAAAATATTCCGAAAACCCGCCAAAATGATTTAGACCCACAAAACTCATCAAAACATTCTGAAAATATGCCAAAACATTAGAAAACCAGCCAGAACTGATCAAAACATTCAAAAAACTTGGCAAAACATCATAAAAACAAATCAAAACCAACCAAAACATTCCAAAAACCTGACAAAATAGTTTACAACCTGCTAAAACTGATCAAAACATTCTGAAAAGATGCCAAAATACTAGAAAACCAGTCAGAAGTGATCAAAACTTTCAATAACTTGCCAAAACATAATCAAAACAAATGAAAGCAAACCAAAACATTCCAAATACCCGCCAAAATATTTTAAAACCCGCCAAAAGGAATCCAAACATTCCAAAACCTGCCAACACAATAAAAACAACACAAGAGAAAACAAAACATTCTAAAACACCACCAAAACATTCCGAAAACCCGCCAAAAGATCATCAAAACAAATCAAAACAAACCAAACAATAGGAGGAACACGGCAACATATTGGCAAGCAAGAGACGGAGAGCGCGGCACCACGGCACCTTCTAGGAGGCCAAGAAAGAAGCCGCACAACACCGCACTGTGTCAGCAACTTTCAAACTGCTAGAAGATAGTGGCTTGCCACTGGCCTGCCTCTTCAATTGCCATTAGCATTCCAATGGAAGCTATTCTTGGACAACTTTGCTCTGCTTGCTTCCAGTTCTGCCCCAGCCTACCATAGATAACCTTGCTCTTCCCCTGAGGTTCTGAGATGCCAAGAACTTGTCAACTTCAAAGGGTGGGCCGGGCTACATCTACTCAGCTGCCACAGTTTCTCCTTGCTAGACCTAGTGGGAAAGCATTTTGCTGAGATGCAGAAGGCAAGAAACGCAGAATATGGAGACGCGGAGCTGTCCCAAGTGCCGCTGCCAGGCGTCTTTCCGCAGAAGGAGCGCCCCGGAGCGCACCGCAACCGGCACCGTCGTCTCTGCGCAAAGAGCCAAAATATTTTCAAACCCGCCAAAACTCATCCAAAAATATTTTCAAACCCGCCAAAATAGAAAACCAGACAGAAGTGATCAATACATTCGAAAAAACCTGACAAAACCTGATAAAGCCCACCAAAGCTAATCCAAACACACCAAAAACTGGGCTAAACAGAATCAAAACAAGTCAAAACCTTCTAAAAACCCGCCAAAATATTTCAAAACCCGTCAAAACTAATCAAAACATTCCGAATACCCGCCAAAACATTCCAAATACCCGCCAAAATATTTTAAAACCCGCCAAAAGGAATCCAAACATTCCAAAACCTGCCAACACAATAAAAACAACACAAGAGAAAACAAAACATTCTAAAACACCACCAAAACATTCCGAAAACCCGCCAAAAGATCATCAAAACAAATCAAAACAAACCAAACAATAGGAGGAACACGGCAACATATTGGCAAGCAAGAGACGGAGAGCGCGGCACCACGGCACCTTCTAGGAGGCCAAGAAAGAAGCCGCACAACACCGCACTGTGTCAGCAACTTTCAAACTGCTAGAAGATAGTGGCTTGCCACTGGCCTGCCTCTTCAATTGCCATTAGCATTCCAATGGAAGCTATTCTTGGACAACTTTGCTCTGCTTGCTTCCAGTTCTGCCCCAGCCTACCATAGATAACCTTGCTCTTCCCCTGAGGTTCTGAGATGCCAAGAACTTGTCAACTTCAAAGGGTGGGCCGGGCTACATCTACTCAGCTGCCACAGTTTCTCCTTGCTAGACCTAGTGGGAAAGCATTTTGCTGAGATGCAGAAGGCAAGAAACGCAGAATACGGAGACGCGGAGCTGTCCCAAGTGCCGCTGCCAGGCGTCTTTCCGCAGAAGGAGCGCCCCGCAGCGCACCGCAACCGGCACCGTCGTCTCTGCGCAAAGAGCCAAAATATTTTCAAACCCGCCAAAACTCATCCAAAAATATTTTCAAACCCGCCAAAATAGAAAACCAGACAGAAGTGATCAATACATTCGAAAAAACCTGACAAAACATGATAAAGCCCACCAAAGCTAATCCAAACACACCAAAAACTGGGCTAAACAGAATCAAAACCTTCTCAAAATCCGCCAAAATATTTCAAAACCCGTCAAAACTAATCAAAACATTCCGAATACCCGCCAAAACATTCCAAATACCCGCCAAAATATTTTAAAACCCGCCAAAAGCAATCCAAACATTCCAAAACCTGCCAACAGAATAAAAACAACTCAAGAGAATACAAAACATTCTAAAACCCAACCAAAACATTCTGAAAACCCGCCAAAACATCATAAAAACAAATCAAAACCAACCAAAATATTCTGAAAACCCGCCAAAATAATTTAGACCCACAAAACTCATCAAAACATTCTGAAAAAATGCCAAAACATTAGAAAACCAGCCCAAACTGATCAAAACATTCAAAAAACTTGGCAAAACATCATAAAAACAAATCAAAACCAACCAAAACGTTCCAAAAACCTGACAAAATAGTTTACAACCTGCCAAAACTGATCAAAACATTCTGAAAAGATGCCAAAATACTAGAAAACCAGTCAGAAGTGATCGAAACTTTCAATAACTTGCCAAAACATAATCAAAACAAATGAAAGCAAACCAAAACATTCCAAATACCCGCCAAAATATTTTAAAACCCGCCAAAACTAATCCAAACGTTCCACAACCTGCCAAGACAATAAAAACAACACAAGAGAAAACAAAACATTCTAAAACACCACCAAAACATTCCGAAAACCCGCCAAAAGATCATCAAAACAAATCAAAACAAACCAAACAATAGGAGGAACACGGCAACATATTGGCAAGCAAGAGACGGAGAGCGCGGCACCACGGCACCTTCTAGGAGGCCAAGAAAGAAGCCGCACAACACCTGCACTGTGTCAGCAACTTTCCAACTGCTAGAAGCTAGTGGCTTGCCACTGGCCTGCCTCTTCAATTGCCATTAGCATTCCAATGGAAGCTATTCTTGGACAACTTTGCTCTGCTTGCTGCTAGTTCTGCCCCAGCCTACCATAGATAACCTTGCTCTTCCCTTGAGGCTCTGAGATGCCAAGAACTTGTCAACTTCAAAGGGTGGGCCGGGCTACATCTACTCAGCTGCCACAGTTCCTCCTTGCTAGACCTAGTGGGAAAGCATTTTGCTGAGATGCAGAAGGCAAGAAACGCAGAATACGGAGACGCGGAGCTGTCCCAAGTGCCGCTGCCAGGCGTCTTTCCGCAGAAGGAGCGCCCCGCAGCGCACCGCAACCGGCACCGTCGTCTCTACGCAAAGAGCCAAAATATTTTCAAACCCGCCAAAACTAATCCAAAAATATTTTCAAACCCGCCAAAATAGAAAACCAGACAGAAGTGATCAATACATTCGAAAAAACCTGACAAAACCTGATAAAGCCCACCAAAGCTAATCCAAACACACCAAAAACTGGGCTAAACAGAATCAAAACAAGTCAAAACCTTCTAAAAACCCGCCAAAATATTTCAAAACCCGTCAAAACTAATCAAAACATTCCGAATACCCGCCAAAACATTCCAAATACCCGCCAAAATATTTTAAAACCCGCCAAAAGGAATCCAAACATTCCAAAACCTGCCAACACAATAAAAACAACTCAAGAGAATACAAAACATTCTAAAACCCAACCAAAACATTCCGAAAACCCGCCAAAACATCATAAAAACAAATCAAAACCAACCAAAAAATTCCGAAAACCCGCCAAAATAATTTAGACCCACAAAACTCATCAAAACGTTCTGAAAAAATGCCAAAACATTAGAAAACCAGCCAGAACTGATCAAAACATTCAAAAAACTTGGCAAAACATCATAAAAACAAATCAAAACCAACCAAAACATTCCAAAAACCCAACAAAGTAGTTTACAACCTGCCAAAACTGATCAAAACATTCTGAAAAGATGCCAAAATACTAGAAAACCAGTCAGAAGTGATCGAAACTTTCAATAACTTGCCAAAACATAATCAAAACAAATGAAAGCAAACCAAAACATTCCAAATACCCGCCAAAATATTTTAAAACCCGCCAAAACTAATCCAAACGTTCCACAACCTGCCAAGACAATAAAAACAACACAAGAGAAAACAAAACATTCTAAAACACCACCAAAACATTCCGAAAACCCGCCAAAAGATCATCAAAACAAATCAAAACAAACCAAACAATAGGAGGAACACGGCAACATATTGGCAAGCAAGAGACGGAGAGCGCGGCACCACGGCACCTTCTAGGAGGCCAAGAAAGAAGCCGCACAACACCTGCACTGTGTCAGCAACTTTCCAACTGCTAGAAGCTAGTGGCTTGCCACTGGCCTGCCTCTTCAATTGCCATTAGCATTCCAATGGAAGCTATTCTTGGACAACTTTGCTCTGCTTGCTGCTAGTTCTGCCCCAGCCTACCATAGATAACCTTGCTCTTCCTTGAGGCTCTGAGATGCCAAGAACTTGTCAACTTCAAAGGGTGGGCCGGGCTACATCTACTCAGCTGCCACAGTTCCTCCTTGCTAGACCTAGTGGGAAAGCATTTTGCTGAGATGCAGAAGGCAAGAAACGCAGAATACAGAGACGCGGAGCTGTCCCAAGTGCCGCTGCCAGGCGTCTTTCCGCAGAAGGAGCGCCCCGCAGCGCACCGCAACCGGCACCGTCGTCTCTGCGCAAAGAGCCAAAATATTTTCAAACCCGCCAAAACTAATCCAAAAATATTTTCAAACCCACCAAAATAGAAAACCAGACAGAAGTGATCAATACATTCGAAAAAACCTGACAAAACCTGATAAAGCCCACCAAAGCTAATCCAAACACACCAAAAACTGGGCTAAACAGAATCAAAACAAGTCAAAACCTTCTAAAAACCCGCCAAAATATTTCAAAACCCGTCAAAACTAATCAAAACATTCCGAATACCCGCCAAAACATTCCAAATATCCGCCAAAATATTTTAAAACCCGCCAAAAGGAATCCAAACATTCCAAAACCTGCCAACAGAATAAAAACAACTCAAGAGAATACAAAACATTCTAAAACCCAACCAAAACATTCCGAAAACCCGCCAAAACATCATAAAAACAAATCAAAACCAACCAAAATATTCCGAAAACCCGCCAAAATGATTTAGACCCACAAAACTCATCAAAACATTCTGAAAATATGCCAAAACATTAGAAAACCAGCCAGAACTGATCAAAACATTCAAAAAACTTGGCAAAACATCATAAAAACAAATCAAAACCAACCAAAACATTCCAAAAACCTGACAAAATAGTTTACAACCTGCCACAACTGATCAAAACATTCTGAAAAGATGCCAAAATACTAGAAAACCAGTCAGAAGTGATCGAAACTTTCAATAACTTGCCAAAACATAATCAAAACAAATGAAAGCAAACCAAAACATTCCAAATACCCGCCAAAATATTTTAAAACCCGCCAAATCGAATCCAAACATTCCAAAACCTTCCAAGACAATAAAAACAACACAAGAGAAAACAAAACATTCTAAAACACCACCAAAACATTCCGAAAACCCGCCAAAAGATCATCAAAACAAATCAAAACAAACCAAACAATAGGAGGAACACGGCAACATATTGGCAAGCAAGAGACGGAGAGCGCGGCACCACGGCACCTTCTAGGAGGCCAAGAAAGAAGCCGCACAACACCGCACTGTGTCAGCAACTTTCAAACTGCTAGAAGATAGTGGCTTGCCACTGGCCTGCCTCTTCAATTGCCATTAGCATTCCAATGGAAGCTATTCTTGGACAACTTTGCTCTGCTTGCTTCCAGTTCTGCCCCAGCCTACCATAGATAACCTTGCTCTTCCCCTGAGGTTCTGAGATGCCAAGAACTTGTCAACTTCAAAGGGTGGGCCGGGCTACATCTACTCAGCTGCCACAGTTTCTCCTTGCTAGACCTAGTGGGAAAGCATTTTGCTGAGATGCAGAAGGCAAGAAACGCAGAATACGGAGACGCGGAGCTGTCCCAAGTGCCGCTGCCAGGCGTCTTTCCGCAGAAGGAGCGCCCCGCAGCGCACCGCAACCGGCACCGTCGTCTCTGCGCAAAGAGCCAAAATATTTTCAAACCCGCCAAAACTCATCCAAAAATATTTTCAAACCCGCCAAAATAGAAAACCAGACAGAAGTGATCAATACATTCGAAAAAACCTGACAAAACATGATAAAGCCCACCAAAGCTAATCCAAACACACCAAAAACTGGGCTAAACAGAATCAAAACCTTCTCAAAATCCGCCAAAATATTTCAAAACCCGTCAAAACTAATCAAAACATTCCGAATACCCGCCAAAACATTCCAAATACCCGCCAAAATATTTTAAAACCCGCCAAAAGCAATCCAAACATTCCAAAACCTGCCAACAGAATAAAAACAACTCAAGAGAATACAAAACATTCTAAAACCCAACCAAAACATTCTGAAAACCCGCCAAAACATCATAAAAACAAATCAAAACCAACCAAAATATTCTGAAAACCCGCCAAAATAATTTAGACCCACAAAACTCATCAAAACATTCTGAAAAAATGCCAAAACATTAGAAAACCAGCCCAAACTGATCAAAACATTCAAAAAACTTGGCAAAACATCATAAAAACAAATCAAAACCAACCAAAACGTTCCAAAAACCTGACAAAATAGTTTACAACCTGCCAAAACTGATCAAAACATTCTGAAAAGATGCCAAAATACTAGAAAACCAGTCAGAAGTGATCGAAACTTTCAATAACTTGCCAAAACATAATCAAAACAAATGAAAGCAAACCAAAACATTCCAAATACCCGCCAAAATATTTTAAAACCCGCCAAAACTAATCCAAACGTTCCACAACCTGCCAACACAATAAAAACAACACAAGAGAAAACAAAACATTCTAAAACACCACCAAAACATTCCGAAAACCCGCCAAAAGATCATCAAAACAAATCAAAACAAACCAAACAATAGGAGGAACACGGCAACATATTGGCAAGCAAGAGACGGAGAGCGCGGCACCACGGCACCTGCTAGGAGGCCAAGAAAGAAGCCGCACAACACCTGCACTGTGTCAGCAACTTTCCAACTGCTAGAAGCTAGTGGCTTGCCACTGGCCTGCCTCTTCAATTGCCATTAGCATTCCAATGGAAGCTATTCTTGGACAACTTTGCTCTGCTTGCTGCTAGTTCTGCCCCAGCCTACCATAGATAACCTTGCTCTTCCCCTGAGGTTCTGAGATGCCAAGAACTTGTCAACTTCAAAGGGTGGGCCGGGCTACATCTACTCAGCTGCCACAGTTTCTCCTTGCTAGACCTAGTGGGAAAGCATTTTGCTGAGATGCAGAAGGCAAGAAACGCAGAATACGGAGACGCGGAGCTGTCCCAAGTGCCGCTGCCAGGCGTCTTTCCGCAGAAGGAGCGCCCCGCAGCGCACCGCAACCGGCACCGTCGTCTCTGCGCAAAGAGCCAAAATATTTTCAAACCCGCCAAAACTAATCCAAAAATATTTTCAAACCCACCAAAATAGAAAACCAGACAGAAGTGATCAATACATTCGAAAAAACCTGACAAAACCTGATAAAGCCCACCAAAGCTAATCCAAACACACCAAAAACTGGGCTAAACAGAATCAAAACAAGTCAAAACCTTCTAAAAACCCGCCAAAATATTTCAAAACCCGTCAAAACTAATCAAAACATTCCGAATACCCGCCAAAACATTCCAAATACCCGCCAAAATATTTTAAAACCCGCCAAAATGAATCCAAACATTCCAAAACCTGCCAACACAATAAAAACAACTCAAGAGAATACAAAACATTCTAAAACCCAACCAAAACATTCCGAAAACCCGCCAAAACATCATAAAAACAAATCAAAACCAACCAAAAAATTCCGAAAACCCGCCAAAATAATTTAGACCCACAAAACTCATCAAAACGTTCTGAAAAAATGCCAAAACATTAGAAAACCAGCCAGAACTGATCAAAACATTCAAAAAACTTGGCAAAACATCATAAAAACAAATCAAAACCAACCAAAACATTCCAAAAACCCAGCAAAATAGTTTACAACCTGCCAAAACTGATCAAAACATTCTGAAAAGATGCCAAAATACTAGAAAACCAGTCAGAAGTGATCGAAACTTTCAATAACTTGCCAAAACATAATCAAAACAAATGAAAGCAAACCAAAACATTCCAAATACCCGCCAAAATATTTTAAAACCCGCCAAATCGAATCCAAACATTCCAAAACCTTCCAAGACAATAAAAACAACACAAGAGAAAACAAAACATTCTAAAACACCACCAAAACATTCCGAAAACCCGCCAAAAGATCATCAAAACAAATCAAAACAAACCAAACAATAGGAGGAACACGGCAACATATTGGCAAGCAAGAGACGGAGAGCGCGGCACCACGGCACCTTCTAGGAGGCCAAGAAAGAAGCCGCACAACACCGCACTGTGTCAGCAACTTTCAAACTGCTAGAAGATAGTGGCTTGCCACTGGCCTGCCTCTTCAATTGCCATTAGCATTCCAATGGAAGCTATTCTTGGACAACTTTGCTCTGCTTGCTTCCAGTTCTGCCCCAGCCTACCATAGATAACCTTGCTCTTCCCCTGAGGTTCTGAGATGCCAAGAACTTGTCAACTTCAAAGGGCGGGCCGGGCTACATCTACTCAGCTGCCACAGTTTCTCCTTGCTAGACCTAGTGGGAAAGCATTTTGCTGAGATGCAGAAGGCAAGAAACGCAGAATACGGAGACGCGGAGCTGTCCCAAGTGCCGCTGCCAGGCGTCTTTCCGCAGAAGGAGCGCCCCGGAGCGCACCGCAACCGGCACCGTCGTCTCTGCGCAAAGAGCCAAAATATTTTCAAACCCGCCAAAACTCATCCAAAAATATTTTCAAACCCGCCAAAATAGAAAACCAGACAGAAGTGATCAATACATTCGAAAAAACCTGACAAAACCTGATAAAGCCCACCAAAGCTAATCCAAACACACCAAAAACTGGGCTAAACAGAATCAAAACCTTCTCAAAATCCGCCAAAATATTTCAAAACCCGTCAAAACTAATCAAAACATTCCGAATACCCGCCAAAACATTCCAAATACCCGCCAAAATATTTTAAAACCCGCCAAAAGCAATCCAAACATTCCAAAACCTGCCAACACAATAAAAACAACTCAAGAGAATACAAAACATTCTAAAACCCAACCAAAACATTCTGAAAACCCGCCAAAACATCATAAAAACAAATCAAAACCAACCAAAAAATTCCGAAAACCCGCCAAAATAATTTAGACCCACAAAACTCATCAAAACGTTCTGAAAAAATGCCAAAACATTAGAAAACCAGCCAGAACTGATCAAAACATTCAAAAAACTTGGCAAAACATCATAAAAACAAATCAAAACCAACCAAAACGTTCCAAAAACCTGTCAAAATAGTTTACAACCTGCCAAAACTGATCAAAACATTCTGAAAAGATGCCAAAATACTAGAAAACCAGTCAGAAGTGATCGAAACTTTCAATAACTTGCCAAAACATAATCAAAACAAATGAAAGCAAACCAAAACATTCCAAATACCCGCCAAAATATTTTAAAACCCACCAAAACTAATCCAAACGTTCCACAACCTGCCAAGACAATAAAAACAACACAAGAGAAAACAAAACATTCTAAAACACCACCAAAACATTCCGAAAACCCGCCAAAAGATCATCAAAACAAATCAAAACAAACCAAACAATAGGAGGAACACGGCAACATATTGGCAAGCAAGAGACGGAGAGCGCGGCACCACGGCACCTTCTAGGAGGCCAAGAAAGAAGCCGCACAACACCTGCACTGTGTCAGCAACTTTCCAACTGCTAGAAGCTAGTGGCTTGCCACTGGCCTGCCTCTTCAATTGCCATTAGCATTCCAATGGAAGCTATTCTTGGACAACTTTGCTCTGCTTGCTGCTAGTTCTGCCCCAGCCTACCATAGATAACCTTGCTCTTCCCCTGAGGTTCTGAGATGCCAAGAACTTGTCAACTTCAAAGGGTGGGCCGGGCTACATCTACTCAGCTGCCACAGTTTCTCCTTGCTAGACCTAGTGGGAAAGCATTTTGCTGAGATGCAGAAGGCAAGAAACGCAGAATACGGAGACGCGGAGCTGTCCCAAGTGCCGCTGCCAGGCGTCTTTCCGCAGAAGGAGCGCCCCGCAGCGCACCGCAACCGGCACCGTCGTCTCTGCGCAAAGAGCCAAAATATTTTCAAACCCGCCAAAACTAATCCAAAAATATTTTCAAACCCACCAAAATAGAAAACCAGACAGAAGTGATCAATACATTCGAAAAAACCTGACAAAACCTGATAAAGCCCACCAAAGCTAATCCAAACACACCAAAAACTGGGCTAAACAGAATCAAAACAAGTCAAAACCTTCTAAAAACCGGCCAAAATATTTCAAAACCCGTCAAAACTAATCAAAACATTCCGAATACCCGCCAAAACATTCCAAATACCCGCCAAAATATTTTAAAACCCGCCAAAATGAATCCAAACATTCCAAAACCTGCCAACACAATAAAAACAACTCAAGAGAATACAAAACATTCTAAAAGCCAACCAAAACATTCCGAAAACCCGCCAAAACATCATAAAAACAAATCAAAACCAACCAAAAAATTCCGAAAACCCGCCAAAATAATTTAGACCCACAAAACTCATCAAAACGTTCTGAAAAAATGCCAAAACATTAGAAAACCAGCCAGAACTGATCAAAACATTCAAAAAACTTGGCAAAACATCATAAAAACAAATCAAAACCAACCAAAACATTCCAAAAACCCAACAAAATAGTTTACAACCTGCCAAAACTGATCAAAACATTCTGAAAAGATGCCAAAATACTAGAAAACCAGTCAGAAGTGATCGAAACTTTCAATAACTTGCCAAAACATAATCAAAACAAATGAAAGCAAACCAAAACATTCCAAATACCCGCCAAAATATTTTAAAACCCGCCAAATCGAATCCAAACATTCCAAAACCTTCCAAGACAATAAAAACAACACAAGAGAAAACAAAACATTCTAAAACACCACCAAAACATTCCGAAAACCCGCCAAAAGATCATCAAAACAAATCAAAACAAACCAAACAATAGGAGGAACACGGCAACATATTGGCAAGCAAGAGACGGAGAGCGCGGCACCACGGCACCTTCTAGGAGGCCAAGAAAGAAGCCGCACAACACCGCACTGTGTCAGCAACTTTCAAACTGCTAGAAGATAGTGGCTTGCCACTGGCCTGCCTCTTCAATTGCCATTAGCATTCCAATGGAAGCTATTCTTGGACAACTTTGCTCTGCTTGCTTCCAGTTCTGCCCCAGCCTACCATAGATAACCTTGCTCTTCCCTTGAGGCTCTGAGATGCCAAGAACTTGTCAACTTCAAAGGGTGGGCCGGGCTACATCTACTCAGCTGCCACAGTTTCTCCTTGCTAGACCTAGTGGGAAAGCATTTTGCTGAGATGCAGAAGGCAAGAAACGCAGAATACGGAGACGCGGAGCTGTCCCAAGTGCCGCTGCCAGGCGTCTTTCCGCAGAAGGAGCGCCCCGGAGCGCACCGCAACCGGCACCGTCGTCTCTGCGCAAAGAGCCAAAATATTTTCAAACCCGCCAAAACTAATCCAAAAATATTTTCAAACCCACCAAAATAGAAAACCAGACAGAAGTGATCAATACATTCGAAAAAACCTGACAAAACCTGATAAAGCCCACCAAAGCTAATCCAAACACACCAAAAACTGGGCTAAACAGAATCAAAACAAGTCAAAACCTTCTAAAAACCCGCCAAAATATTTCAAAACCCGTCAAAACTAATCAAAACATTCCGAATACCCGCCAAAACATTCCAAATACCCGCCAAAATATTTTAAAACCCGCCAAAATGAATCCAAACATTCCAAAACCTGCCAACAGAATAAAAACAACTCAAGAGAATACAAAACATTCTAAAACCCAACCAAAACATTCCGAAAACCCGCCAAAACATCATAAAAACAAATCAAAACCAACCAAAATATTCCGAAAACCCGCCAAAATGATTTAGACCCACAAAACTCATCAAAACATTCTGAAAAAATGCCAAAACATTAGAAAACCAGCCAGAACTGATCAAAACATTCAAAAAACTTGGCAAAACATCATAAAAACAAATCAAAACCAACCAAAACATTCCAAAAACCCAACAAAATAGTTTACAACCTGCCAAAACTGATCAAAACATTCTGAAAAGATGCCAAAATACTAGAAAACCAGTCAGAAGTGATCGAAACTTTCAATAACTTGCCAAAACATAATCAAAACAAATGAAAGCAAACCAAAACATTCCAAATACCCGCCAAAATATTTTAAAACCCGCCAAATCGAATCCAAACATTCCAAAACCTTCCAAGACAATAAAAACAACACAAGAGAAAACAAAACATTCTAAAACACCACCAAAACATTCCGAAAACCCGCCAAAAGATCATCAAAACAAATCAAAACAAACCAAACAATAGGAGGAACACGGCAACATATTGGCAAGCAAGAGACGGAGAGCGCGGCACCACGGCACCTTCTAGGAGGCCAAGAAAGAAGCCGCACAACACCGCACTGTGTCAGCAACTTTCAAACTGCTAGAAGATAGTGGCTTGGCACTGGCCTGCCTCTTTAATTGCCATTAGCATTCCAATGGAAGCTATTCTTGGACAACTTTGCTCTGCTTGCTTCCAGTTCTGCCCCAGCCTACCATAGATAACCTTGCTCTTCCCCTGAGGTTCTGAGATGCCAAGAACTTGTCAACTTCAAAGGGTGGGCCGGGCTACATCTACTCAGCTGCCACAGTTTCTCCTTGCTAGACCTAGTGGGAAAGCATTTTGCTGAGATGCAGAAGGCAAGAAACGCAGAATACGGAGACGCGGAGCTGTCCCAAGTGCCGCTGCCAGGCGTCTTTCCGCAGAAGGAGCGCCCCGGAGCGCACCGCAACCGGCACCGTCGTCTCTGCGCAAAGAGCCAAAATATTTTCAAACCCGCCAAAACTAATCCAAAAATATTTTCAAACCCACCAAAATAGAAAACCAGACAGAAGTGATCAATACATTCGAAAAAACCTGACAAAACCTGATAAAGCCCACCAAAGCTAATCCAAACACACCAAAAACTGGGCTAAACAGAATCAAAACAAGTCAAAACCTTCTAAAAACCCGCCAAAATATTTCAAAACCCGTCAAAACTAATCAAAACATTCCGAATACCCGCCAAAACATTCCAAATACCCGCCAAAATATTTTAAAACCCGCCAAAAGGAATCCAAACATTCCAAAACCTGCCAACACAATAAAAACAACTCAAGAGAATACAAAACATTCTAAAACCCAACCAAAACATTCCGAAAACCCGCCAAAACATCATAAAAACAAATCAAAACCAACCAAAATATTCCGAAAACCCGCCAAAATGATTTAGACCCACAAAACTCATCAAAACATTCTGAAAATATGCCAAAACATTAGAAAACCAGCCAGAACTGATCAAAACATTCAAAAAACTTGGCAAAACATCATAAAAACAAATCAAAACCAACCAAAACATTCCAAAAACCTGACAAAATAGTTTACAACCTGCTAAAACTGATCAAAACATTCTGAAAAGATGCCAAAATACTAGAAAACCAGTCAGAAGTGATCGAAACTTTCAATAACTTGCCAAAACATAATCAAAACAAATGAAAGCAAACCAAAACATTCCAAATACCCGCCAAAATATTTTAAAACCCGCCAAATCGAATCCAAACATTCCAAAACCTTCCAAGACAATAAAAACAACACAAGAGAAAACAAAACATTCTAAAACACCACCAAAACATTCCGAAAACCCGCCAAAAGATCATCAAAACAAATCAAAACAAACCAAACAATAGGAGGAACACGGCAACATATTGGCAAGCAAGAGACGGAGAGCGCGGCACCACGGCACCTTCTAGGAGGCCAAGAAAGAAGCCGCACAACACCGCACTGTGTCAGCAACTTTCAAACTGCTAGAAGATAGTGGCTTGCCACTGGCCTGCCTCTTCAATTGCCATTAGCATTCCAATGGAAGCTATTCTTGGACAACTTTGCTCTGCTTGCTTCCAGTTCTGCCCCAGCCTACCATAGATAACCTTGCTCTTCCCCTGAGGTTCTGAGATGCCAAGAACTTGTCAACTTCAAAGGGTGGGCCGGGCTACATCTACTCAGCTGCCACAGTTTCTCCTTGCTAGACCTAGTGGGAAAGCATTTTGCTGAGATGCAGAAGGCAAGAAACGCAGAATACGGAGACGCGGAGCTGTCCCAAGTGCCGCTGCCAGGCGTCTTTCCGCAGAAGGAGCGCCCCGGAGCGCACCGCAACCGGCACCGTCGTCTCTGCGCAAAGAGCCAAAATATTTTCAAACCCGCCAAAACTCATCCAAAAATATTTTCAAACCCGCCAAAATAGAAAACCAGACAGAAGTGATCAATACATTCGAAAAAACCTGACAAAACATGATAAAGCCCACCAAAGCTAATCCAAACACACCAAAAACTGGGCTAAACAGAATCAAAACAAGTCAAAACCTTCTAAAAACCCGCCAAAATATTTCAAAACCCGTCAAAACTAATCAAAACATTCCGAATACCCGCCAAAACATTCCAAATACCCGCCAAAATATTTTAAAACCCGCCAAAATGAATCCAAACATTCCAAAACCTGCCAACAGAATAAAAACAACTCAAGAGAATACAAAACATTCTAAAACCCAACCAAAACATTCCGAAAACCCGCCAAAACATCATAAAAACAAATCAAAACCAACCAAAATATTCCGAAAACCCGCCAAAATGATTTAGACCCACAAAACTCATCAAAACATTCTGAAAATATGCCAAAACATTAGAAAACCAGCCAGAACTGATCAAAACATTCAAAAAACTTGGCAAAACATCATAAAAACAAATCAAAACCAACCAAAACATTCCAAAAACCTGACAAAATAGTTTACAACCTGCTAAAACTGATCAAAACATTCTGAAAAGATGCCAAAATACTAGAAAACCAGTCAGAAGTGATCAAAACTTTCAATAACTTGCCAAAACATAATCAAAACAAATGAAAGCAAACCAAAACATTCCAAATACCCGCCAAAATATTTTAAAACCCGCCAAATCGAATCCAAACATTCCAAAACCTTCCAAGACAATAAAAACAACACAAGAGAAAACAAAACATTCTAAAACACCACCAAAACATTCCGAAAACCCGCCAAAAGATCATCAAAACAAATCAAAACAAACCAAACAATAGGAGGAACACGGCAACATATTGGCAAGCAAGAGACGGAGAGCGCGGCACCACGGCACCTTCTAGGAGGCCAAGAAAGAAGCCGTACAACACCGCACTGTGTCAGCAACTTTCAAACTGCTAGAAGATAGTGGCTTGCCACTGGCCTGCCTCTTCAATTGCCATTAGCATTCCAATGGAAGCTATTCTTGGACAACTTTGCTCTGCTTGCTTCCAGTTCTGCCCCAGCCTACCATAGATAACCTTGCTCTTCCCCTGAGGTTCTGAGATGCCAAGAACTTGTCAACTTCAAAGGGTGGGCCGGGCTACATCTACTCAGCTGCCACAGTTTCTCCTTGCTAGACCTAGTGGGAAAGCATTTTGCTGAGATGCAGAAGGCAAGAAACGCAGAATACGGAGACGCGGAGCTGTCCCAAGTGCCGCTGCCAGGCGTCTTTCCGCAGAAGGAGCGCCCCGCAGCGCACCGCAACCGGCACCGTCGTCTCTGCGCAAAGAGCCAAAATATTTTCAAACCCGCCAAAACTCATCCAAAAATATTTTCAAACCCGCCAAAATAGAAAACCAGACAGAAGTGATCAATACATTCGAAAAAACCTGACAAAACATGATAAAGCCCACCAAAGCTAATCCAAACACACCAAAAACTGGGCTAAACAGAATCAAAACCTTCTCAAAATCCGCCAAAATATTTCAAAACCCGTCAAAACTAATCAAAACATTCCGAATACCCGCCAAAACATTCCAAATACCCGCCAAAATATTTTAAAACCCGCCAAAAGCAATCCAAACATTCCAAAACCTGCCAACAGAATAAAAACAACTCAAGAGAATACAAAACATTCTAAAACCCAACCAAAACATTCTGAAAACCCGCCAAAACATCATAAAAACAAATCAAAACCAACCAAAATATTCTGAAAACCCGCCAAAATAATTTAGACCCACAAAACTCATCAAAACATTCTGAAAAAATGCCAAAACATTAGAAAACCAGCCAGAACTGATCAAAACATTCAAAAAACTTGGCAAAACATCATAAAAACAAATCAAAACCAACCAAAACGTTCCAAAAACCTGACAAAATAGTTTACAACCTGCCAAAACTGATCAAAACATTCTGAAAAGATGCCAAAATACTAGAAAACCAGTCAGAAGTGATCGAAACTTTCAATAACTTGCCAAAACATAATCAAAACAAATGAAAGCAAACCAAAACATTCCAAATACCCGCCAAAATATTTTAAAACCCGCCAAAACTAATCCAAACATTCCACAACCTGCCAAGACAATAAAAACAACACAAGAGAAAACAAAACATTCTAAAACACCACCAAAACATTCCGAAAACCCGCCAAAAGATCATCAAAACAAATCAAAACAAACCAAACAATAGGAGGAACACGGCAACATATTGGCAAGCAAGAGACGGAGAGCGCGGCACCACGGCACCTTCTAGGAGGCCAAGAAAGAAGCCGCACAACACCTGCACTGTGTCAGCAACTTTCCAACTGCTAGAAGCTAGTGGCTTGCCACTGGCCTGCCTCTTCAATTGCCATTAGCATTCCAATGGAAGCTATTCTTGGACAACTTTGCTCTGCTTGCTGCTAGTTCTGCCCCAGCCTACCATAGATAACCTTGCTCTTCCCTTGAGGCTCTGAGATGCCAAGAACTTGTCAACTTCAAAGGGTGGGCCGGGCTACATCTACTCAGCTGCCACAGTTCCTCCTTGCTAGACCTAGTGGGAAAGCATTTTGCTGAGATGCAGAAGGCAAGAAACGCAGAATACGGAGACGCGGAGCTGTCCCAAGTGCCGCTGCCAGGCGTCTTTCCGCAGAAGGAGCGCCCCGCAGCGCACCGCAACCGGCACCGTCGTCTCTACGCAAAGAGCCAAAATATTTTCAAACCCGCCAAAACTAATCCAAAAATATTTTCAAACCCGCCAAAATAGAAAACCAGACAGAAGTGATCAATACATTCGAAAAAACCTGACAAAACCTGATAAAGCCCACCAAAGCTAATCCAAACACACCAAAAACTGGGCTAAACAGAATCAAAACAAGTCAAAACCTTCTAAAAACCCGCCAAAATATTTCAAAACCCGTCAAAACTAATCAAAACATTCCGAATACCCGCCAAAACATTCCAAATACCCGCCAAAATATTTTAAAACCCGCCAAAAGGAATCCAAACATTCCAAAACCTGCCAACACAATAAAAACAACTCAAGAGAATACAAAACATTCTAAAACCCAACCAAAACATTCCGAAAACCCGCCAAAACATCATAAAAACAAATCAAAACCAACCAAAAAATTCCGAAAACCCGCCAAAATAATTTAGACCCACAAAACTCATCAAAACGTTCTGAAAAAATGCCAAAACATTAGAAAACCAGCCAGAACTGATCAAAACATTCAAAAAACTTGGCAAAACATCATAAAAACAAATCAAAACCAACCAAAACATTCCAAAAACCCAACAAAATAGTTTACAACCTGCCAAAACTGATCAAAACATTCTGAAAAGATGCCAAAATACTAGAAAACCAGTCAGAAGTGATCGAAACTTTCAATAACTTGCCAAAACATAATCAAAACAAATGAAAGCAAACCAAAACATTCCAAATACCCGCCAAAATATTTTAAAACCCGCCAAAACTAATCCAAACGTTCCACAACCTGCCAAGACAATAAAAACAACACAAGAGAAAACAAAACATTCTAAAACACCACCAAAACATTCCGAAAACCCGCCAAAAGATCATCAAAACAAATCAAAACAAACCAAACAATAGGAGGAACACGGCAACATATTGGCAAGCAAGAGACGGAGAGCGCGGCACCACGGCACCTTCTAGGAGGCCAAGAAAGAAGCCGCACAACACCTGCACTGTGTCAGCAACTTTCCAACTGCTAGAAGCTAGTGGCTTGCCACTGGCCTGCCTCTTCAATTGCCATTAGCATTCCAATGGAAGCTATTCTTGGACAACTTTGCTCTGCTTGCTGCTAGTTCTGCCCCAGCCTACCATAGATAACCTTGCTCTTCCCTTGAGGCTCTGAGATGCCAAGAACTTGTCAACTTCAAAGGGTGGGCCGGGCTACATCTACTCAGCTGCCACAGTTCCTCCTTGCTAGACCTAGTGGGAAAGCATTTTGCTGAGATGCAGAAGGCAAGAAACGCAGAATACAGAGACGCGGAGCTGTCCCAAGTGCCGCTGCCAGGCGTCTTTCCGCAGAAGGAGCGCCCCGCAGCGCACCGCAACCGGCACCGTCGTCTCTGCGCAAAGAGCCAAAATATTTTCAAACCCGCCAAAACTAATCCAAAAATATTTTCAAACCCACCAAAATAGAAAACCAGACAGAAGTGATCAATACATTCGAAAAAACCTGACAAAACCTGATAAAGCCCACCAAAGCTAATCCAAACACACCAAAAACTGGGCTAAACAGAATCAAAACAAGTCAAAACCTTCTAAAAACCCGCCAAAATATTTCAAAACCCGTCAAAACTAATCAAAACATTCCGAATACCCGCCAAAACATTCCAAATACCCGCCAAAATATTTTAAAACCCGCCAAAAGGAATCCAAACATTCCAAAACCTGCCAACAGAATAAAAACAACTCAAGAGAATACAAAACATTCTAAAACCCAACCAAAACATTCCGAAAACCCGCCAAAACATCATAAAAACAAATCAAAACCAACCAAAATATTCCGAAAACCCGCCAAAATAATTTAGACCCACAAAACTCATCAAAACATTCTGAAAAAATGCCAAAACATTAGAAAACCAGCCAGAACTGATCAAAACATTCAAAAAACTTGGCAAAACATCATAAAAACAAATCAAAACCAACCAAAACATTCCAAAAACCTGACAAAATAGTTTACAACCTGCCACAACTGATCAAAACATTCTGAAAAGATGCCAAAATACTAGAAAACCAGTCAGAAGTGATCGAAACTTTCAATAATTTGCCAAAACATAATCAAAACAAATGAAAGCAAACCAAAACATTCCAAATACCCGCCAAAATATTTTAAAACCCGCCAAATCGAATCCAAACATTCCAAAACCTTCCAAGACAATAAAAACAACACAAGAGAAAACAAAACATTCTAAAACACCACCAAAACATTCCGAAAACCCGCCAAAAGATCATCAAAACAAATCAAAACAAACCAAACAATAGGAGGAACACGGCAACATATTGGCAAGCAAGAGACGGAGAGCGCGGCACCACGGCACCTTCTAGGAGGCCAAGAAAGAAGCCGCACAACACCGCACTGTGTCAGCAACTTTCAAACTGCTAGAAGATAGTGGCTTGCCACTGGCCTGCCTCTTCAATTGCCATTAGCATTCCAATGGAAGCTATTCTTGGACAACTTTGCTCTGCTTGCTTCCAGTTCTGCCCCAGCCTACCATAGATAACCTTGCTCTTCCCCTGAGGTTCTGAGATGCCAAGAACTTGTCAACTTCAAAGGGTGGGCCGGGCTACATCTACTCAGCTGCCACAGTTTCTCCTTGCTAGACCTAGTGGGAAAGCATTTTGCTGAGATGCAGAAGGCAAGAAACGCAGAATACGGAGACGCGGAGCTGTCCCAAGTGCCGCTGCCAGGCGTCTTTCCGCAGAAGGAGCGCCCCGGAGCGCACCGCAACCGGCACCGTCGTCTCTGCGCAAAGAGCCAAAATATTTTCAAACCCGCCAAAACTCATCCAAAAATATTTTCAAACCCGCCAAAATAGAAAACCAGACAGAAGTGATCAATACATTCGAAAAAACCTGACAAAACATGATAAAGCCCACCAAAGCTAATCCAAACACACCAAAAACTGGGCTAAACAGAATCAAAACCTTCTCAAAATCCGCCAAAATATTTCAAAACCCGTCAAAACTAATCAAAACATTCCGAATACCCGCCAAAACATTCCAAATACCCGCCAAAATATTTTAAAACCCGCCAAAAGCAATCCAAACATTCCAAAACCTGCCAACAGAATAAAAACAACTCAAGAGAATACAAAACATTCTAAAACCCAACCAAAACATTCTGAAAACCCGCCAAAACATCATAAAAACAAATCAAAACCAACCAAAATATTCTGAAAACCCGCCAAAATAATTTAGACCCACAAAACTCATCAAAACATTCTGAAAAAATGCCAAAACATTAGAAAACCAGCCCAAACTGATCAAAACATTCAAAAAACTTGGCAAAACATCATAAAAACAAATCAAAACCAACCAAAACGTTCCAAAAACCTGTCAAAATAGTTTACAACCTGCCAAAACTGATCAAAACATTCTGAAAAGATGCCAAAATACTAGAAAACCAGTCAGAAGTGATCGAAACTTTCAATAACTTGCCAAAACATAATCAAAACAAATGAAAGCAAACCAAAACATTCCAAATACCCGCCAAAATATTTTAAAACCCGCCAAAACTAATCCAAACGTTCCACAACCTGCCAAGACAATAAAAACAACACAAGAGAAAACAAAACATTCTAAAACACCACCAAAACATTCCGAAAACCCGCCAAAAGATCATCAAAACAAATCAAAACAAACCAAACAATAGGAGGAACACGGCAACATATTGGCAAGCAAGAGACGGAGAGCGCGGCACCACGGCACCTTCTAGGAGGCCAAGAAAGAAGCCGCACAACACCTGCACTGTGTCAGCAACTTTCCAACTGCTAGAAGCTAGTGGCTTGCCACTGGCCTGCCTCTTCAATTGCCATTAGCATTCCAATGGAAGCTATTCTTGGACAACTTTGCTCTGCTTGCTGCTAGTTCTGCCCCAGCCTACCATAGATAACCTTGCTCTTCCCCTGAGGTTCTGAGATGCCAAGAACTTGTCAACTTCAAAGGGTGGGCCGGGCTACATCTACTCAGCTGCCACAGTTTCTCCTTGCTAGACCTAGTGGGAAAGCATTTTGCTGAGATGCAGAAGGCAAGAAACGCAGAATACGGAGACGCGGAGCTGTCCCAAGTGCCGCTGCCAGGCGTCTTTCCGCAGAAGGAGCGCCCCGCAGCGCACCGCAACCGGCACCGTCGTCTCTGCGCAAAGAGCCAAAATATTTTCAAACCCGCCAAAACTAATCCAAAAATATTTTCAAACCCACCAAAATAGAAAACCAGACAGAAGTGATCAATACATTCGAAAAAACCTGACAAAACCTGATAAAGCCCACCAAAGCTAATCCAAACACACCAAAAACTGGGCTAAACAGAATCAAAACAAGTCAAAACCTTCTAAAAACCGGCCAAAATATTTCAAAACCCGTCAAAACTAATCAAAACATTCCGAATACCCGCCAAAACATTCCAAATACCCGCCAAAATATTTTAAAACCCGCCAAAATGAATCCAAACATTCCAAAACCTGCCAACACAATAAAAACAACTCAAGAGAATACAAAACATTCTAAAAGCCAACCAAAACATTCCGAAAACCCGCCAAAACATCATAAAAACAAATCAAAACCAACCAAAAAATTCCGAAAACCCGCCAAAATAATTTAGACCCACAAAACTCATCAAAACGTTCTGAAAAAATGCCAAAACATTAGAAAACCAGCCAGAACTGATCAAAACATTCAAAAAACTTGGCAAAACATCATAAAAACAAATCAAAACCAACCAAAACATTCCAAAAACCCAACAAAATAGTTTACAACCTGCCAAAACTGATCAAAACATTCTGAAAAGATGCCAAAATACTAGAAAACCAGTCAGAAGTGATCGAAACTTTCAATAACTTGCCAAAACATAATCAAAACAAATGAAAGCAAACCAAAACATTCCAAATACCCGCCAAAATATTTTAAAACCCGCCAAATCGAATCCAAACATTCCAAAACCTTCCAAGACAATAAAAACAACACAAGAGAAAACAAAACATTCTAAAACACCACCAAAACATTCCGAAAACCCGCCAAAAGATCATCAAAACAAATCAAAACAAACCAAACAATAGGAGGAACACGGCAACATATTGGCAAGCAAGAGACGGAGAGCGCGGCACCACGGCACCTTCTAGGAGGCCAAGAAAGAAGCCGCACAACACCGCACTGTGTCAGCAACTTTCAAACTGCTAGAAGATAGTGGCTTGCCACTGGCCTGCCTCTTTAATTGCCATTAGCATTCCAATGGAAGCTATTCTTGGACAACTTTGCTCTGCTTGCTTCCAGTTCTGCCCCAGCCTACCATAGATAACCTTGCTCTTCCCTTGAGGCTCTGAGATGCCAAGAACTTGTCAACTTCAAAGGGTGGGCCGGGCTACATCTACTCAGCTGCCACAGTTTCTCCTTGCTAGACCTAGTGGGAAAGCATTTTGCTGAGATGCAGAAGGCAAGAAACGCAGAATACGGAGACGCGGAGCTGTCCCAAGTGCCGCTGCCAGGCGTCTTTCCGCAGAAGGAGCGCCCCGGAGCGCACCGCAACCGGCACCGTCGTCTCTGCGCAAAGAGCCAAAATATTTTCAAACCCGCCAAAACTAATCCAAAAATATTTTCAAACCCACCAAAATAGAAAACCAGACAGAAGTGATCAATACATTCGAAAAAACCTGACAAAACCTGATAAAGCCCACCAAAGCTAATCCAAACACACCAAAAACTGGGCTAAACAGAATCAAAACAAGTCAAAACCTTCTAAAAACCCGCCAAAATATTTCAAAACCCGTCAAAACTAATCAAAACATTCCGAATACCCGCCAAAACATTCCAAATACCCGCCAAAATATTTTAAAACCCGCCAAAATGAATCCAAACATTCCAAAACCTGCCAACAGAATAAAAACAACTCAAGAGAATACAAAACATTCTAAAACCCAACCAAAACATTCCGAAAACCCGCCAAAACATCATAAAAACAAATCAAAACCAACCAAAATATTCCGAAAACCCGCCAAAATGATTTAGACCCACAAAACTCATCAAAACATTCTGAAAATATGCCAAAACATTAGAAAACCAGCCAGAACTGATCAAAACATTCAAAAAACTTGGCAAAACATCATAAAAACAAATCAAAACCAACCAAAACGTTCCAAAAACCTGTCAAAATATTTTACAACCTGCCAAAACTGATCAAAACATTCTGAAAAGATGCCAAAATACTAGAAAACCAGTCAGAAGTGATCGAAACTTTCAATAACTTGCCAAAACATAATCAAAACAAATGAAAGCAAACCAAAACATTCCAAATACCCGCCAAAATATTTTAAAACCCGCCAAAACTAATCCAAACGTTCCACAACCTGCCAAGACAATAAAAACAACACAAGAGAAAACAAAACATTCTAAAACACCACCAAAACATTCCGAAAACCCGCCAAAAGATCATCAAAACAAATCAAAACAAACCAAACAATAGGAGGAACACGGCAACATATTGGCAAGCAAGAGACGGAGAGCGCGGCACCACGGCACCTTCTAGGAGGCCAAGAAAGAAGCCGCACAACACCTGCACTGTGTCAGCAACTTTCCAACTGCTAGAAGCTAGTGGCTTGCCACTGGCCTGCCTCTTCAATTGCCATTAGCATTCCAATGGAAGCTATTCTTGGACAACTTTGCTCTGCTTGCTGCTAGTTCTGCCCCAGCCTACCATAGATAACCTTGCTCTTCCCCTGAGGTTCTGAGATGCCAAGAACTTGTCAACTTCAAAGGGTGGGCCGGGCTACATCTACTCAGCTGCCACAGTTTCTCCTTGCTAGACCTAGTGGGAAAGCATTTTGCTGAGATGCAGAAGGCAAGAAACGCAGAATACGGAGACGCGGAGCTGTCCCAAGTGCCGCTGCCAGGCGTCTTTCCGCAGAAGGAGCGCCCCGCAGCGCACCGCAACCGGCACCGTCGTCTCTGCGCAAAGAGCCAAAATATTTTCAAACCCGCCAAAACTAATCCAAAAATATTTTCAAACCCACCAAAATAGAAAACCAGACAGAAGTGATCAATACATTCGAAAAAACCTGACAAAACCTGATAAAGCCCACCAAAGCTAATCCAAACACACCAAAAACTGGGCTAAACAGAATCAAAACAAGTCAAAACCTTCTAAAAACCGGCCAAAATATTTCAAAACCCGTCAAAACTAATCAAAACATTCCGAATACCCGCCAAAACATTCCAAATACCCGCCAAAATATTTTAAAACCCGCCAAAATGAATCCAAACATTCCAAAACCTGCCAACACAATAAAAACAACTCAAGAGAATACAAAACATTCTAAAAGCCAACCAAAACATTCCGAAAACCCGCCAAAACATCATAAAAACAAATCAAAACCAACCAAAAAATTCCGAAAACCCGCCAAAATAATTTAGACCCACAAAACTCATCAAAACGTTCTGAAAAAATGCCAAAACATTAGAAAACCAGCCAGAACTGATCAAAACATTCAAAAAACTTGGCAAAACATCATAAAAACAAATCAAAACCAACCAAAACATTCCAAAAACCCAACAAAATAGTTTACAACCTGCCAAAACTGATCAAAACATTCTGAAAAGATGCCAAAATACTAGAAAACCAGTCAGAAGTGATCAAAACTTTCAATAACTTGCCAAAACATAATCAAAACAAATGAAAGCAAACCAAAACATTCCAAATACCCGCCAAAAGATTTTAAAACCCGCCAAATCGAATCCAAACATTCCAAAACCTTCCAAGACAATAAAAACAACACAAGAGGAAACAAAACATTCTAAAACACCACCAAAACATTCCGAAAACCCGCCAAAAGATCATCAAAACAAATCAAAACAAACCAAACAATAGGAGGAACACGGCAACATATTGGCAAGCAAGAGACGGAGAGCGCGGCACCACGGCACCTTCTAGGAGGCCAAGAAAGAAGCCGCACAACACCGCACTGTGTCAGCAACTTTCAAACTGCTAGAAGATAGTGGCTTGCCACTGGCCTGCCTCTTTAATTGCCATTAGCATTCCAATGGAAGCTATTCTTGGACAACTTTGCTCTGCTTGCTTCCAGTTCTGCCCCAGCCTACCATAGATAACCTTGCTCTTCCCTTGAGGCTCTGAGATGCCAAGAACTTGTCAACTTCAAAGGGTGGGCCGGGCTACATCTACTCAGCTGCCACAGTTTCTCCTTGCTAGACCTAGTGGGAAAGCATTTTGCTGAGATGCAGAAGGCAAGAAACGCAGAATACGGAGACGCGGAGCTGTCCCAAGTGCCGCTGCCAGGCGTCTTTCCGCAGAAGGAGCGCCCCGGAGCGCACCGCAACCGGCACCGTCGTCTCTGCGCAAAGAGCCAAAATATTTTCAAACCCGCCAAAACTAATCCAAAAATATTTTCAAACCCACCAAAATAGAAAACCAGACAGAAGTGATCAATACATTCGAAAAAACCTGACAAAACCTGATAAAGCCCACCAAAGCTAATCCAAACACACCAAAAACTGGGCTAAACAGAATCAAAACAAGTCAAAACCTTCTAAAAACCGGCCAAAATATTTCAAAACCCGTCAAAACTAATCAAAACATTCCGAATACCCGCCAAAACATTCCAAATACCCGCCAAAATATTTTAAAACCCGCCAAAAGCAATCCAAACATTCCAAAACCTGCCAACAGAATAAAAACAACTCAAGAGAATACAAAACATTCTAAAACCCAACCAAAACATTCCGAAAACCCGCCAAAACATCATAAAAACAAATCAAAACCAACCAAAATATTCCGAAAACCCGCCAAAATGATTTAGACCCACAAAACTCATCAAAACATTCTGAAAATATGCCAAAACATTAGAAAACCAGCCAGAACTGATCAAAACATTCAAAAAACTTGGCAAAACATCATAAAAACAAATCAAAACCAACCAAAACGTTCCAAAAACCTGTCAAAATAGTTTACAACCTGCCAAAACTGATCAAAACATTCTGAAAAGATGCCAAAATACTAGAAAACCAGTCAGAAGTGATCGAAACTTTCAATAACTTGCCAAAACATAATCAAAACAAATGAAAGCAAACCAAAACATTCCAAATACCCGCCAAAATATTTTAAAACCCGCCAAAACTAATCCAAACGTTCCACAACCTGCCAAGACAATAAAAACAACACAAGAGAAAACAAAACATTCTAAAACACCACCAAAACATTCCGAAAACCCGCCAAAAGATCATCAAAACAAATCAAAACAAACCAAACAATAGGAGGAACACGGCAACATATTGGCAAGCAAGAGACGGAGAGCGCGGCACCACGGCACCTTCTAGGAGGCCAAGAAAGAAGCCGCACAACACCTGCACTGTGTCAGCAACTTTCCAACTGCTAGAAGCTAGTGGCTTGCCACTGGCCTGCCTCTTCAATTGCCATTAGCATTCCAATGGAAGCTATTCTTGGACAACTTTGCTCTGCTTGCTGCTAGTTCTGCCCCAGCCTACCATAGATAACCTTGCTCTTCCCTTGAGGTTCTGAGATGTCAAGAACTTGTCAACTTCAAAGGGTGGGCCGGGCTACATCTACTCAGCTGCCACAGTTTCTCCTTGCTAGACCTAGTGGGAAAGCATTTTGCTGAGATGCAGAAGGCAAGAAACGCAGAATACGGAGACGCGGAGCTGTCCCAAGTGCCGCTGCCAGGCGTCTTTCCGCAGAAGGAGCGCCCCGCAGCGCACCGCAACCGGCACCGTCGTCTCTACGCAAAGAGCCAAAATATTTTCAAACCCGCCAAAACTAATCCAAAAATATTTTCAAACCCGCCAAAATAGAAAACCAGACAGAAGTGATCAATACATTCGAAAAAACCTGACAAAACCTGATAAAGCCCACCAAAGCTAATCCAAACACACCAAAAACTGGGCTAAACAGAATCAAAACAAGTCAAAACCTTCTAAAAACCGGCCAAAATATTTCAAAACCCGTCAAAACTAATCAAAACATTCCGAATACCCGCCAAAACATTCCAAATACCCGCCAAAATATTTTAAAACCCGCCAAAAGGAATCCAAACATTCCAAAACCTGCCAACAGAATAAAAACAACTCAAGAGAATACAAAACATTCTAAAACCCAACCAAAACATTCCGAAAACCCGCCAAAACATCATAAAAACAAATCAAAACCAACCAAAAAATTCCGAAAACCCGCCAAAATGATTTAGACCCACAAAACTCATCAAAACATTCTGAAAATATGCCAAAACATTAGAAAACCAGCCAGAACTGATCAAAACATTCAAAAAACTTGGCAAAACATCATAAAAACAAATCAAAACCAACCAAAACATTCCAAAAACCTGACAAAATAGTTTACAACCTGCTAAAACTGATCAAAACATTCTGAAAAGATGCCAAAATACTAGAAAACCAGTCAGAAGTGATCGAAACTTTCAATAACTTGCCAAAACATAATCAAAACAAATGAAAGCAAACCAAAACATTCCAAATACCCGCCAAAATATTTTAAAACCCGCCAAATCGAATCCAAACATTCCAAAACCTTCCAAGACAATAAAAACAACACAAGAGAAAACAAAACATTCTAAAACACCACCAAAACATTCCGAAAACCCGCCAAAAGATCATCAAAACAAATCAAAACAAACCAAACAATAGGAGGAACACGGCAACATATTGGCAAGCAAGAGACGGAGAGCGCGGCACCACGGCACCTTCTAGGAGGCCAAGAAAGAAGCCGCACAACACCGCACTGTGTCAGCAACTTTCAAACTGCTAGAAGATAGTGGCTTGCCACTGGCCTGCCTCTTCAATTGCCATTAGCATTCCAATGGAAGCTATTCTTGGACAACTTTGCTCTGCTTGCTTCCAGTTCTGCCCCAGCCTACCATAGATAACCTTGCTCTTCCCCTGAGGCTCTGAGATGCCAAGAACTTGTCAACTTCAAAGGGTGGGCCGGGCTACATCTACTCAGCTGCCACAGTTTCTCCTTGCTAGACCTAGTGGGAAAGCATTTTGCTGAGATGCAGAAGGCAAGAAACGCAGAATACGGAGACGCGGAGCTGTCCCAAGTGCCGCTGCCAGGCGTCTTTCCGCAGAAGGAGCGCCCCGCAGCGCACCGCAACCGGCACCGTCGTCTCTGCGCAAAGAGCCAAAATATTTTCAAACCCGCCAAAACTCATCCAAAAATATTTTCAAACCCACCAAAATAGAAAACCAGACAGAAGTGATCAATACATTCGAAAAAACCTGACAAAACCTGATAAAGCCCACCAAAGCTAATCCAAACACACCAAAAACTGGGCTAAACAGAATCAAAACAAGTCAAAACCTTCTAAAAACCCGCCAAAATATTTCAAAACCCGTCAAAACTAATCAAAACATTCCGAATACCCGCCAAAACATTCCAAATACCCGCCAAAATATTTTAAAACCCGCCAAAATGAATCCAAACATTCCAAAACCTGCCAACAGAATAAAAACAACTCAAGAGAATACAAAACATTCTAAAACCCAACCAAAACATTCCGAAAACCCGCCAAAACATCATAAAAACAAATCAAAACCAACCAAAATATTCCGAAAACCCGCCAAAATGATTTAGACCCACAAAACTCATCAAAACATTCTGAAAATATGCCAAAACATTAGAAAACCAGCCAGAACTGATCAAAACATTCAAAAAACTTGGCAAAACATCATAAAAACAAATCAAAACCAACCAAAACGTTCCAAAAACCTGTCAAAATAGTTTACAACCTGCCAAAACTGATCAAAACATTCTGAAAAGATGCCAAAATACTAGAAAACCAGTCAGAAGTGATCGAAACTTTCAATAACTTGCCAAAACATAATCAAAACAAATGAAAGCAAACCAAAACATTCCAAATACCCGCCAAAATATTTTAAAACCCGCCAAAACTAATCCAAACGTTCCACAACCTGCCAAGACAATAAAAACAACACAAGAGAAAACAAAACATTCTAAAACACCACCAAAACATTCCGAAAACCCGCCAAAAGATCATCAAAACAAATCAAAACAAACCAAACAATAGGAGGAACACGGCAACATATTGGCAAGCAAGAGACGGAGAGCGCGGCACCACGGCACCTTCTAGGAGGCCAAGAAAGAAGCCGCACAACACCTGCACTGTGTCAGCAACTTTCCAACTGCTAGAAGCTAGTGGCTTGCCACTGGCCTGCCTCTTCAATTGCCATTAGCATTCCAATGGAAGCTATTCTTGGACAACTTTGCTCTGCTTGCTGCTAGTTCTGCCCCAGCCTACCATAGATAACCTTGCTCTTCCCCTGAGGTTCTGAGATGCCAAGAACTTGTCAACTTCAAAGGGTGGGCCGGGCTACATCTACTCAGCTGCCACAGTTTCTCCTTGCTAGACCTAGTGGGAAAGCATTTTGCTGAGATGCAGAAGGCAAGAAACGCAGAATACGGAGACGCGGAGCTGTCCCAAGTGCCGCTGCCAGGCGTCTTTCCGCAGAAGGAGCGCCCCGCAGCGCACCGCAACCGGCACCGTCGTCTCTGCGCAAAGAGCCAAAATATTTTCAAACCCGCCAAAACTCATCCAAAAATATTTTCAAACCCACCAAAATAGAAAACCAGACAGAAGTGATCAATACATTCGAAAAAACCTGACAAAACATGATAAAGCCCACCAAAGCTAATCCAAACACACCAAAAACTGGGCTAAACAGAATCAAAACAAGTCAAAACCTTCTAAAAACCGGCCAAAATATTTCAAAACCCGTCAAAACTAATCAAAACATTCCGAATACCCGCCAAAACATTCCAAATACCCGCCAAAATATTTTAAAACCCGCCAAAATGAATCCAAACATTCCAAAACCTGCCAACACAATAAAAACAACTCAAGAGAATACAAAACATTCTAAAAGCCAACCAAAACATTCCGAAAACCCGCCAAAACATCATAAAAACAAATCAAAACCAACCAAAAAATTCCGAAAACCCGCCAAAATAATTTAGACCCACAAAACTCATCAAAACGTTCTGAAAAAATGCCAAAACATTAGAAAACCAGCCAGAACTGATCAAAACATTCAAAAAACTTGGCAAAACATCATAAAAACAAATCAAAACCAACCAAAACGTTCCAAAAACCTGTCAAAATAGTTTACAACCTGCCAAAACTGATCAAAACATTCTGAAAAGATGCCAAAATACTAGAAAACCAGTCAGAAGTGATCGAAACTTTCAATAACTTGCCAAAACATAATCAAAACAAATGAAAGCAAACCAAAACATTCCAAATACCCGCCAAAATATTTTAAAACCCGCCAAAACTAATCCAAACGTTCCACAACCTGCCAAGACAATAAAAACAACACAAGAGAAAACAAAACATTCTAAAACACCACCAAAACATTCCGAAAACCCGCCAAAAGATCATCAAAACAAATCAAAACAAACCAAACAATAGGAGGAACACGGCAACATATTGGCAAGCAAGAGACGGAGAGCGCGGCACCACGGCACCTTCTAGGAGGCCAAGAAAGAAGCCGCACAACACCTGCACTGTGTCAGCAACTTTCCAACTGCTAGAAGCTAGTGGCTTGCCACTGGCCTGCCTCTTCAATTGCCATTAGCATTCCAATGGAAGCTATTCTTGGACAACTTTGCTCTGCTTGCTGCTAGTTCTGCCCCAGCCTACCATAGATAACCTTGCTCTTCCCTTGAGGTTCTGAGATGTCAAGAACTTGTCAACTTCAAAGGGTGGGCCGGGCTACATCTACTCAGCTGCCACAGTTTCTCCTTGCTAGACCTAGTGGGAAAGCATTTTGCTGAGATGCAGAAGGCAAGAAACGCAGAATACGGAGACGCGGAGCTGTCCCAAGTGCCGCTGCCAGGCGTCTTTCCGCAGAAGGAGCGCCCCGGAGCGCACCGCAACCGGCACCGTCGTCTCTACGCAAAGAGCCAAAATATTTTCAAACCCGCCAAAACTAATCCAAAAATATTTTCAAACCCGCCAAAATAGAAAACCAGACAGAAGTGATCAATACATTCGAAAAAACCTGACAAAACCTGATAAAGCCCACCAAAGCTAATCCAAACACACCAAAAACTGGGCTAAACAGAATCAAAACAAGTCAAAACCTTCTAAAAACCGGCCAAAATATTTCAAAACCCGTCAAAACTAATCAAAACATTCCGAATACCCGCCAAAACATTCCAAATACCCGCCAAAATATTTTAAAACCCGCCAAAAGGAATCCAAACATTCCAAAACCTGCCAACAGAATAAAAACAACTCAAGAGAATACAAAACATTCTAAAACCCAACCAAAACATTCCGAAAACCCGCCAAAACATCATAAAAACAAATCAAAACCAACCAAAAAATTCCGAAAACCCGCCAAAATGATTTAGACCCACAAAACTCATCAAAACATTCTGAAAATATGCCAAAACATTAGAAAACCAGCCAGAACTGATCAAAACATTCAAAAAACTTGGCAAAACATCATAAAAACAAATCAAAACCAACCAAAACATTCCAAAAACCTGACAAAATAGTTTACAACCTGCTAAAACTGATCAAAACATTCTGAAAAGATGCCAAAATACTAGAAAACCAGTCAGAAGTGATCGAAACTTTCAATAACTTGCCAAAACATAATCAAAACAAATGAAAGCAAACCAAAACATTCCAAATACCCGCCAAAATATTTTAAAACCCGCCAAATCGAATCCAAACATTCCAAAACCTTCCAAGACAATAAAAACAACACAAGAGAAAACAAAACATTCTAAAACACCACCAAAACATTCCGAAAACCCGCCAAAAGATCATCAAAACAAATCAAAACAAACCAAACAATAGGAGGAACACGGCAACATATTGGCAAGCAAGAGACGGAGAGCGCGGCACCACGGCACCTTCTAGGAGGCCAAGAAAGAAGCCGCACAACACCGCACTGTGTCAGCAACTTTCAAACTGCTAGAAGCTAGTGGCTTGCCACTGGCCTGCCTCTTCAATTGCCATTAGCATTCCAATGGAAGCTATTCTTGGACAACTTTGCTCTGCTTGCTTCCAGTTCTGCCCCAGCCTACCATAGATAACCTTGCTCTTCCCCTGAGGTTCTGAGATGCCAAGAACTTGTCAACTTCAAAGGGTGGGCCGGGCTACATCTACTCAGCTGCCACAGTTTCTCCTTGCTAGACCTAGTGGGAAAGCATTTTGCTGAGATGCAGAAGGCAAGAAACGCAGAATACGGAGACGCGGAGCTGTCCCAAGTGCCGCTGCCAGGCGTCTTTCCGCAGAAGGAGCGCCCCGCAGCGCACCGCAACCGGCACCGTCGTCTCTGCGCAAAGAGCCAAAATATTTTCAAACCCGCCAAAACTCATCCAAAAATATTTTCAAACCCGCCAAAATAGAAAACCAGACAGAAGTGATCAATACATTCGAAAAAACCTGACAAAACATGATAAAGCCCACCAAAGCTAATCCAAACACACCAAAAACTGGGCTAAACAGAATCAAAACCATCTCAAAATCCGCCAAAATATTTCAAAACCCGTCAAAACTAATCAAAACATTCCGAATACCCGCCAAAACATTCCAAATACCCGCCAAAATATTTTAAAACCCGCCAAAAGCAATCCAAACATTCCAAAACCTGCCAACAGAATAAAAACAACTCAAGAGAATACAAAACATTCTAAAACCCAACCAAAACATTCTGAAAACCCGCCAAAACATCATAAAAACAAATCAAAACCAACCAAAATATTCTGAAAACCCGCCAAAATAATTTAGACCCACAAAACTCATCAAAACATTCTGAAAAAATGCCAAAACATTAGAAAACCAGCCCAAACTGATCAAAACATTCAAAAAACTTGGCAAAACATCATAAAAACAAATCAAAACCAACCAAAACGTTCCAAAAACCTGACAAAATAGTTTACAACCTGCCAAAACTGATCAAAACATTCTGAAAAGATGCCAAAATACTAGAAAACCAGTCAGAAGTGATCGAAACTTTCAATAACTTGCCAAAACATAATCAAAACAAATGAAAGCAAACCAAAACATTCCAAATACCCGCCAAAATATTTTAAAACCCGCCAAATCGAATCCAAACGTTCCAAAACCTTCCAAGACAATAAAAACAACACAAGAGAAAACAAAACATTCTAAAACACCACCAAAACATTCCGAAAACCCGCCAAAAGATCATCAAAACAAATCAAAACAAACCAAACAATAGGAGGAACACGGCAACATATTGGCAAGCAAGAGACGGAGAGCGCGGCACCACGGCACCTTCTAGGAGGCCAAGAAAGAAGCCGCACAACACCTGCACTGTGTCAGCAACTTTCCAACTGCTAGAAGCTAGTGGCTTGCCACTGGCCTGCCTCTTCAATTGCCATTAGCATTCCAATGGAAGCTATTCTTGGACAACTTTGCTCTGCTTGCTGCTAGTTCTGCCCCAGCCTACCATAGATAACCTTGCTCTTCCCTTGAGGCTCTGAGATGCCAAGAACTTGTCAACTTCAAAGGGTGGGCCGGGCTACATCTACTCAGCTGCCACAGTTCCTCCTTGCTAGACCTAGTGGGAAAGCATTTTGCTGAGATGCAGAAGGCAAGAAACGCAGAATACGGAGACGCGGAGCTGTCCCAAGTGCCGCTGCCAGGCGTCTTTCCGCAGAAGGAGCGCCCCGCAGCGCACCGCAACCGGCACCGTCGTCTCTACGCAAAGAGCCAAAATATTTTCAAACCCGCCAAAACTAATCCAAAAATATTTTCAAACCCGCCAAAATAGAAAACCAGACAGAAGTGATCAATACATTCGAAAAAACCTGACAAAACCTGATAAAGCCCACCAAAGCTAATCCAAACACACCAAAAACTGGGCTAAACAGAATCAAAACAAGTCAAAACCTTCTAAAAACCGGCCAAAATATTTCAAAACCCGTCAAAACTAATCAAAACATTCCGAATACCCGCCAAAACATTCCAAATACCCGCCAAAATATTTTAAAACCCGCCAAAAGGAATCCAAACATTCCAAAACCTGCCAACACAATAAAAACAACTCAAGAGAATACAAAACATTCTAAAACCCAACCAAAACATTCCGAAAACCCGCCAAAACATCATCAAAACAAATCAAAACCAACCAAAATATTCCGAAAACCCGCCAAAATGATTTAGACCCACAAAACTCATCAAAACATTCTGAAAATATGCCAAAACATTAGAAAACCAGCCAGAACTGATCAAAACATTCAAAAAACTTGGCAAAACATCATAAAAACAAATCAAAACCAACCAAAACATTCCAAAAACCTGACAAAATAGTTTACAACCTGCTAAAACTGATCAAAACATTCTGAAAAGATGCCAAAATACTAGAAAACCAGTCAGAAGTGATCGAAACTTTCAATAACTTGCCAAAACATAATCAAAACAAATGAAAGCAAACCAAAACATTCCAAATACCCGCCAAAATATTTTAAAACCCGCCAAATCGAATCCAAACATTCCAAAACCTTCCAAGACAATAAAAACAACACAAGAGAAAACAAAACATTCTAAAACACCACCAAAACATTCCGAAAACCCGCCAAAAGATCATCAAAACAAATCAAAACAAACCAAACAATAGGAGGAACACGGCAACATATTGGCAAGCAAGAGACGGAGAGCGCGGCACCACGGCACCTTCTAGGAGGCCAAGAAAGAAGCCGCACAACACCGCACTGTGTCAGCAACTTTCAAACTGCTAGAAGATAGTGGCTTGCCACTGGCCTGCCTCTTCAATTGCCATTAGCATTCCAATGGAAGCTATTCTTGGACAACTTTGCTCTGCTTGCTTCCAGTTCTGCCCCAGCCTACCATAGATAACCTTGCTCTTCCCCTGAGGTTCTGAGATGCCAAGAACTTGTCAACTTCAAAGGGTGGGCCGGGCTACATCTACTCAGCTGCCACAGTTTCTCCTTGCTAGACCTAGTGGGAAAGCATTTTGCTGAGATGCAGAAGGCAAGAAACGCAGAATACGGAGACGCGGAGCTGTCCCAAGTGCCGCTGCCAGGCGTCTTTCCGCAGAAGGAGCGCCCCGCAGCGCACCGCAACCGGCACCGTCGTCTCTGCGCAAAGAGCCAAAATATTTTCAAACCCGCCAAAACTCATCCAAAAATATTTTCAAACCCGCCAAAATAGAAAACCAGACAGAAGTGATCAATACATTCGAAAAAACCTGACAAAACATGATAAAGCCCACCAAAGCTAATCCAAACACACCAAAAACTGGGCTAAACAGAATCAAAACCTTCTAAAAATCCGCCAAAATATTTCAAAACCCGTCAAAACTAATCAAAACATTCCGAATACCCGCCAAAACATTCCAAATACCCGCCAAAATATTTTAAAACCCGCCAAAAGCAATCCAAACATTCCAAAACCTGCCAACACAATAAAAACAACTCAAGAGAATACAAAACATTCTAAAAACCAACCAAAACATTCTGAAAACCCGCCAAAACATCATAAAAACAAATCAAAACCAACCAAAATATTCTGAAAACCCGCCAAAATAATTTAGACCCACAAAACTCATCAAAACATTCTGAAAAAATGCCAAAACATTAGAAAACCAGCCCAAACTGATCAAAACATTCAAAAAACTTGGCAAAACATCATAAAAACAAATCAAAACCAACCAAAACGTTCCAAAAACCTGACAAAATAGTTTACAACCTGCCAAAACTGATCAAAACATTCTGAAAAGATGCCAAAATACTAGAAAACCAGTCAGAAGTGATCGAAACTTTCAATAACTTGCCAAAACATAATCAAAACAAATGAAAGCAAACCAAAACATTCCAAATACCCGCCAAAATATTTTAAAACCCGCCAAAACTAATCCAAACGTTCCACAACCTGCCAAGACAATAAAAACAACACAAGAGAAAACAAAACATTCTAAAACACCACCAAAACATTCCGAAAACCCGCCAAAAGATCATCAAAACAAATCAAAACAAACCAAACAATAGGAGGAACACGGCAACATATTGGCAAGCAAGAGACGGAGAGCGCGGCACCACGGCACCTTCTAGGAGGCCAAGAAAGAAGCCGCACAACACCTGCACTGTGTCAGCAACTTTCCAACTGCTAGAAGCTAGTGGCTTGCCACTGGCCTGCCTCTTCAATTGCCATTAGCATTCCAATGGAAGCTATTCTTGGACAACTTTGCTCTGCTTGCTGCTAGTTCTGCCCCAGCCTACCATAGATAACCTTGCTCTTCCCTTGAGGCTCTGAGATGCCAAGAACTTGTCAACTTCAAAGGGTGGGCCGGGCTACATCTACTCAGCTGCCACAGTTCCTCCTTGCTAGACCTAGTGGGAAAGCATTTTGCTGAGATGCAGAAGGCAAGAAACGCAGAATACGGAGACGCGGAGCTGTCCCAAGTGCCGCTGCCAGGCGTCTTTCCGCAGAAGGAGCGCCCCGCAGCGCACCGCAACCGGCACCGTCGTCTCTACGCAAAGAGCCAAAATATTTTCAAACCCGCCAAAACTAATCCAAAAATATTTTCAAACCCGCCAAAATAGAAAACCAGACAGAAGTGATCAATACATTCGAAAAAACCTGACAAAACATGATAAAGCCCACCAAAGCTAATCCAAACACACCAAAAACTGGGCTAAACAGAATCAAAACAAGTCAAAACCTTCTAAAAACCGGCCAAAATATTTCAAAACCCGTCAAAACTAATCAAAACATTCCGAATACCCGCCAAAACATTCCAAATACCCGCCAAAATATTTTAAAACCCGCCAAAAGGAATCCAAACATTCCAAAACCTGCCAACACAATAAAAACAACTCAAGAGAATACAAAACATTCTAAAACCCAACCAAAACATTCCGAAAACCCGCCAAAACATCATAAAAACAAATCAAAACCAACCAAAAAATTCCGAAAACCCGCCAAAATAATTTAGACCCACAAAACTCATCAAAACGTTCTGAAAAAATGCCAAAACATTAGAAAACCAGCCAGAACTGATCAAAACATTCAAAAAACTTGGCAAAACATCATAAAAACAAATCAAAACCAACCAAAACATTCCAAAAACCCAACAAAATAGTTTACAACCTGCCAAAACTGATCAAAACATTCTGAAAAGATGCCAAAATACTAGAAAACCAGTCAGAAGTGATCGAAACTTTCAATAACTTGCCAAAACATAATCAAAACAAATGAAAGCAAACCAAAACATTCCAAATACCCGCCAAAATATTTTAAAACCCGCCAAATCGAATCCAAACATTCCAAAACCTTCCAAGACAATAAAAACAACACAAGAGAAAACAAAACATTCTAAAACACCACCAAAACATTCCGAAAACCCGCCAAAAGATCATCAAAACAAATCAAAACAAACCAAACAATAGGAGGAACACGGCAACATATTGGCAAGCACGAGACGGAGAGCGCGGCACCACGGCACCTTCTAGGAGGCCAAGAAAGAAGCCGCACAACACCGCACTGTGTCAGCAACTTTCAAACTGCTAGAAGATAGTGGCTTGCCACTGGCCTGCCTCTTTAATTGCCATTAGCATTCCAATGGAAGCTATTCTTGGACAACTTTGCTCTGCTTGCTTCCAGTTCTGCCCCAGCCTACCATAGATAACCTTGCTCTTCCCCTGAGGTTCTGAGATGCCAAGAACTTGTCAACTTCAAAGGGTGGGCCGGGCTACATCTACTCAGCTGCCACAGTTTCTCCTTGCTAGACCTAGTGGGAAAGCATTTTGCTGAGATGCAGAAGGCAAGAAACGCAGAATACGGAGACGCGGAGCTGTCCCAAGTGCCGCTGCCAGGCGTCTTTCCGCAGAAGGAGCGCCCCGCAGCGCACCGCAACCGGCACCGTCGTCTCTGCGCAAAGAGCCAAAATATTTTCAAACCCGCCAAAACTAATCCAAAAATATTTTCAAACCCGCCAAAATAGAAAACCAGACAGAAGTGATCAATACATTCGAAAAAACCTGACAAAACATGATAAAGCCCACCAAAGCTAATCCAAACACACCAAAAACTGGGCTAAACAGAATCAAAACAAGTCAAAACCTTCTAAAAACCCGCCAAAATATTTCAAAACCCGTCAAAACTAATCAAAACATTCCGAATACCCGCCAAAACATTCCAAATACCCGCCAAAATATTTTAAAACCCGCCAAAATGAATCCAAACATTCCAAAACCTGCCAACACAATAAAAACAACTCAAGAGAATACAAAACATTCTAAAACCCAACCAAAACATTCCGAAAACCCGCCAAAACATCATAAAAACAAATCAAAACCAACCAAAATATTCTGAAAACCCGCCAAAATGATTTAGACCCACAAAACTCATCAAAACATTCTGAAAATATGCCAAAACATTAGAAAACCAGCCAGAACTGATCAAAACATTCAAAAAACTTGGCAAAACATCATAAAAACAAATCAAAACCAACCAAAACATTCCAAAAACCTGACAAAATAGTTTACAACCTGCTAAAACTGATCAAAACATTCTGAAAAGATGCCAAAATACTAGAAAACCAGTCAGAAGTGATCGAAACTTTCAATAACTTGCCAAAACATAATCAAAACAAATGAAAGCAAACCAAAACATTCCAAATACCCGCCAAAATATTTTAAAACCCGCCAAATCGAATCCAAACATTCCAAAACCTTCCAAGACAATAAAAACAACACAAGAGAAAACAAAACATTCTAAAACACCACCAAAACATTCCGAAAACCCGCCAAAAGATCATCAAAACAAATCAAAACAAACCAAACAATAGGAGGAACACGGCAACATATTGGCAAGCAAGAGACGGAGAGCGCGGCACCACGGCACCTTCTAGGAGGCCAAGAAAGAAGCCGCACAACACCGCACGGTGTCAGCAACTTTCAAACTGCTAGAAGATAGTGGCTTGCCACTGGCCTGCCTCTTCAATTGCCATTAGCATTCCAATGGAAGCTATTCTTGGACAACTTTGCTCTGCTTGCTTCCAGTTCTGCCCCAGCCTACCATAGATAACCTTGCTCTTCCCCTGAGGTTCTGAGATGCCAAGAACTTGTCAACTTCAAAGGGTGGGCCGGGCTACATCTACTCAGCTGCCACAGTTTCTCCTTGCTAGACCTAGTGGGAAAGCATTTTGCTGAGATGCAGAAGGCAAGAAACGCAGAATACGGAGACGCGGAGCTGTCCCAAGTGCCGCTGCCAGGCGTCTTTCCGCAGAAGGAGCGCCCCGGAGCGCACCGCAACCGGCACCGTCGTCTCTGCGCAAAGAGCCAAAATATTTTCAAACCCACCAAAACTCATCCAAAAATATTTTCAAACCCGCCAAAATAGAAAACCAGACAGAAGTGATCAATACATTCGAAAAAACCTGACAAAACATGATAAAGCCCACCAAAGCTAATCCAAACACACCAAAAACTGGGCTAAACAGAATCAAAACCTTCTAAAAATCCGCCAAAATATTTCAAAACCCGTCAAAACTAATCAAAACATTCCGAATACCCGCCAAAACATTCCAAATACCCGCCAAAATATTTTAAAACCCGCCAAAAGCAATCCAAACATTCCAAAACCTGCCAACACAATAAAAACAACTCAAGAGAATACAAAACATTCTAAAACCCAACCAAAACATTCTGAAAACCCGCCAAAACATCATAAAAACAAATCAAAACCAACCAAAATATTCTGAAAACCCGCCAAAATAATTTAGACCCACAAAACTCATCAAAACATTCTGAAAAAATGCCAAAACATTAGAAAACCAGCCAGAACTGATCAAAACATTCAAAAAACTTGGCAAAACATCATAAAAACAAATCAAAACCAACCAAAACGTTCCAAAAACCTGTCAAAATAGTTTACAACCTGCCAAAACTGATCAAAACATTCTGAAAAGATGCCAAAATACTAGAAAACCAGTCAGAAGTGATCGAAACTTTCAATAACTTGCCAAAACATAATCAAAACAAATGAAAGCAAACCAAAACATTCCAAATACCCGCCAAAATATTTTAAAACCCGCCAAAACTAATCCAAACGTTCCACAACCTGCCAAGACAATAAAAACAACACAAGAGAAAACAAAACATTCTAAAACACCACCAAAACATTCCGAAAACCCGCCAAAAGATCATCAAAACAAATCAAAACAAACCAAACAATAGGAGGAACACGGCAACATATTGGCAAGCAAGAGACGGAGAGCGCGGCACCACGGCACCTTCTAGGAGGCCAAGAAAGAAGCCGCACAACACCTGCACTGTGTCAGCAACTTTCCAACTGCTAGAAGCTAGTGGCTTGCCACTGGCCTGCCTCTTCAATTGCCATTAGCATTCCAATGGAAGCTATTCTTGGACAACTTTGCTCTGCTTGCTGCTAGTTCTGCCCCAGCCTACCATAGATAACCTTGCTCTTCCCTTGAGGCTCTGAGATGCCAAGAACTTGTCAACTTCAAAGGGTGGGCCGGGCTACATCTACTCAGCTGCCACAGTTCCTCCTTGCTAGACCTAGTGGGAAAGCATTTTGCTGAGATGCAGAAGGCAAGAAACGCAGAATACGGAGACGCGGAGCTGTCCCAAGTGCCGCTGCCAGGCGTCTTTCCGCAGAAGGAGCGCCCCGCAGCGCACCGCAACCGGCACCGTCGTCTCTACGCAAAGAGCCAAAATATTTTCAAACCCGCCAAAACTAATCCAAAAATATTTTCAAACCCGCCAAAATAGAAAACCAGACAGAAGTGATCAATACATTCGAAAAAACCTGACAAAACATGATAAAGCCCACCAAAGCTAATCCAAACACACCAAAAACTGGGCTAAACAGAATCAAAACAAGTCAAAACCTTCTAAAAACCGGCCAAAATATTTCAAAACCCGTCAAAACTAATCAAAACATTCCGAATACCCGCCAAAACATTCCAAATACCCGCCAAAATATTTTAAAACCCGCCAAAAGGAATCCAAACATTCCAAAACCTGCCAACACAATAAAAACAACTCAAGAGAATACAAAACATTCTAAAACCCAACCAAAACATTCCGAAAACCCGCCAAAACATCATAAAAACAAATCAAAACCAACCAAAAAATTCCGAAAACCCGCCAAAATAATTTAGACCCACAAAACTCATCAAAACGTTCTGAAAAAATGCCAAAACATTAGAAAACCAGCCAGAACTGATCAAAACATTCAAAAAACTTGGCAAAACATCATAAAAACAAATCAAAACCAACCAAAACATTCCAAAAACCCAACAAAATAGTTTACAACCTGCCAAAACTGATCAAAACATTCTGAAAAGATGCCAAAATACTAGAAAACCAGTCAGAAGTGATCGAAACTTTCAATAACTTGCCAAAACATAATCAAAACAAATGAAAGCAAACCAAAACATTCCAAATACCCGCCAAAATATTTTAAAACCCGCCAAATCGAATCCAAACATTCCAAAACCTTCCAAGACAATAAAAACAACACAAGAGAAAACAAAACATTCTAAAACACCACCAAAACATTCCGAAAACCCGCCAAAAGATCATCAAAACAAATCAAAACAAACCAAACAATAGGAGGAACACGGCAACATATTGGCAAGCACGAGACGGAGAGCGCGGCACCACGGCACCTTCTAGGAGGCCAAGAAAGAAGCCGCACAACACCGCACTGTGTCAGCAACTTTCAAACTGCTAGAAGATAGTGGCTTGCCACTGGCCTGCCTCTTTAATTGCCATTAGCATTCCAATGGAAGCTATTCTTGGACAACTTTGCTCTGCTTGCTTCCAGTTCTGCCCCAGCCTACCATAGATAACCTTGCTCTTCCCCTGAGGTTCTGAGATGCCAAGAACTTGTCAACTTCAAAGGGTGGGCCGGGCTACATCTACTCAGCTGCCACAGTTTCTCCTTGCTAGACCTAGTGGGAAAGCATTTTGCTGAGATGCAGAAGGCAAGAAACGCAGAATACGGAGACGCGGAGCTGTCCCAAGTGCCGCTGCCAGGCGTCTTTCCGCAGAAGGAGCGCCCCGCAGCGCACCGCAACCGGCACCGTCGTCTCTGCGCAAAGAGCCAAAATATTTTCAAACCCGCCAAAACTAATCCAAAAATATTTTCAAACCCGCCAAAATAGAAAACCAGACAGAAGTGATCAATACATTCGAAAAAACCTGACAAAACATGATAAAGCCCACCAAAGCTAATCCAAACACACCAAAAACTGGGCTAAACAGAATCAAAACAAGTCAAAACCTTCTAAAAACCCGCCAAAATATTTCAAAACCCGTCAAAACTAATCAAAACATTCCGAATACCCGCCAAAACATTCCAAATACCCGCCAAAATATTTTAAAACCCGCCAAAATGAATCCAAACATTCCAAAACCTGCCAACACAATAAAAACAACTCAAGAGAATACAAAACATTCTAAAACCCAACCAAAACATTCCGAAAACCCGCCAAAACATCATAAAAACAAATCAAAACCAACCAAAATATTCTGAAAACCCGCCAAAATGATTTAGACCCACAAAACTCATCAAAACATTCTGAAAATATGCCAAAACATTAGAAAACCAGCCAGAACTGATCAAAACATTCAAAAAACTTGGCAAAACATCATAAAAACAAATCAAAACCAACCAAAACATTCCAAAAACCTGACAAAATAGTTTACAACCTGCTAAAACTGATCAAAACATTCTGAAAAGATGCCAAAATACTAGAAAACCAGTCAGAAGTGATCGAAACTTTCAATAACTTGCCAAAACATAATCAAAACAAATGAAAGCAAACCAAAACATTCCAAATACCCGCCAAAATATTTTAAAACCCGCCAAATCGAATCCAAACATTCCAAAACCTTCCAAGACAATAAAAACAACACAAGAGAAAACAAAACATTCTAAAACACCACCAAAACATTCCGAAAACCCGCCAAAAGATCATCAAAACAAATCAAAACAAACCAAACAATAGGAGGAACACGGCAACATATTGGCAAGCAAGAGACGGAGAGCGCGGCACCACGGCACCTTCTAGGAGGCCAAGAAAGAAGCCGCACAACACCGCACGGTGTCAGCAACTTTCAAACTGCTAGAAGATAGTGGCTTGCCACTGGCCTGCCTCTTCAATTGCCATTAGCATTCCAATGGAAGCTATTCTTGGACAACTTTGCTCTGCTTGCTTCCAGTTCTGCCCCAGCCTACCATAGATAACCTTGCTCTTCCCCTGAGGTTCTGAGATGCCAAGAACTTGTCAACTTCAAAGGGTGGGCCGGGCTACATCTACTCAGCTGCCACAGTTTCTCCTTGCTAGACCTAGTGGGAAAGCATTTTGCTGAGATGCAGAAGGCAAGAAACGCAGAATACGGAGACGCGGAGCTGTCCCAAGTGCCGCTGCCAGGCGTCTTTCCGCAGAAGGAGCGCCCCGGAGCGCACCGCAACCGGCACCGTCGTCTCTGCGCAAAGAGCCAAAATATTTTCAAACCCACCAAAACTCATCCAAAAATATTTTCAAACCCGCCAAAATAGAAAACCAGACAGAAGTGATCAATACATTCGAAAAAACCTGACAAAACATGATAAAGCCCACCAAAGCTAATCCAAACACACCAAAAACTGGGCTAAACAGAATCAAAACCTTCTAAAAATCCGCCAAAATATTTCAAAACCCGTCAAAACTAATCAAAACATTCCGAATACCCGCCAAAACATTCCAAATACCCGCCAAAATATTTTAAAACCCGCCAAAAGCAATCCAAACATTCCAAAACCTGCCAACACAATAAAAACAACTCAAGAGAATACAAAACATTCTAAAACCCAACCAAAACATTCTGAAAACCCGCCAAAACATCATAAAAACAAATCAAAACCAACCAAAATATTCTGAAAACCCGCCAAAATAATTTAGACCCACAAAACTCATCAAAACATTCTGAAAAAATGCCAAAACATTAGAAAACCAGCCAGAACTGATCAAAACATTCAAAAAACTTGGCAAAACATCATAAAAACAAATCAAAACCAACCAAAACGTTCCAAAAACCTGTCAAAATAGTTTACAACCTGCCAAAACTGATCAAAACATTCTGAAAAGATGCCAAAATACTAGAAAACCAGTCAGAAGTGATCGAAACTTTCAATAACTTGCCAAAACATAATCAAAACAAATGAAAGCAAACCAAAACATTCCAAATACCCGCCAAAATATTTTAAAACCCGCCAAAACTAATCCAAACGTTCCACAACCTGCCAAGACAATAAAAACAACACAAGAGAAAACAAAACATTCTAAAACACCACCAAAACATTCCGAAAACCCGCCAAAAGATCATCAAAACAAATCAAAACAAACCAAACAATAGGAGGAACACGGCAACATATTGGCAAGCAAGAGACGGAGAGCGCGGCACCACGGCACCTTCTAGGAGGCCAAGAAAGAAGCCGCACAACACCTGCACTGTGTCAGCAACTTTCCAACTGCTAGAAGCTAGTGGCTTGCCACTGGCCTGCCTCTTCAATTGCCATTAGCATTCCAATGGAAGCTATTCTTGGACAACTTTGCTCTGCTTGCTGCTAGTTCTGCCCCAGCCTACCATAGATAACCTTGCTCTTCCCTTGAGGCTCTGAGATGCCAAGAACTTGTCAACTTCAAAGGGTGGGCCGGGCTACATCTACTCAGCTGCCACAGTTCCTCCTTGCTAGACCTAGTGGGAAAGCATTTTGCTGAGATGCAGAAGGCAAGAAACGCAGAATACGGAGACGCGGAGCTGTCCCAAGTGCCGCTGCCAGGCGTCTTTCCGCAGAAGGAGCGCCCCGCAGCGCACCGCAACCGGCACCGTCGTCTCTACGCAAAGAGCCAAAATATTTTCAAACCCGCCAAAACTAATCCAAAAATATTTTCAAACCCGCCAAAATAGAAAACCAGACAGAAGTGATCAATACATTCGAAAAAACCTGACAAAACATGATAAAGCCCACCAAAGCTAATCCAAACACACCAAAAACTGGGCTAAACAGAATCAAAACAAGTCAAAACCTTCTAAAAACCGGCCAAAATATTTCAAAACCCGTCAAAACTAATCAAAACATTCCGAATACCCGCCAAAACATTCCAAATACCCGCCAAAATATTTTAAAACCCGCCAAAAGGAATCCAAACATTCCAAAACCTGCCAACACAATAAAAACAACTCAAGAGAATACAAAACATTCTAAAACCCAACCAAAACATTCCGAAAACCCGCCAAAACATCATAAAAACAAATCAAAACCAACCAAAAAATTCCGAAAACCCGCCAAAATAATTTAGACCCACAAAACTCATCAAAACGTTCTGAAAAAATGCCAAAACATTAGAAAACCAGCCAGAACTGATCAAAACATTCAAAAAACTTGGCAAAACATCATAAAAACAAATCAAAACCAACCAAAACATTCCAAAAACCCAACAAAATAGTTTACAACCTGCCAAAACTGATCAAAACATTCTGAAAAGATGCCAAAATACTAGAAAACCAGTCAGAAGTGATCGAAACTTTCAATAACTTGCCAAAACATAATCAAAACAAATGAAAGCAAACCAAAACATTCCAAATACCCGCCAAAATATTTTAAAACCCGCCAAATCGAATCCAAACATTCCAAAACCTTCCAAGACAATAAAAACAACACAAGAGAAAACAAAACATTCTAAAACACCACCAAAACATTCCGAAAACCCGCCAAAAGATCATCAAAACAAATCAAAACAAACCAAACAATAGGAGGAACACGGCAACATATTGGCAAGCACGAGACGGAGAGCGCGGCACCACGGCACCTTCTAGGAGGCCAAGAAAGAAGCCGCACAACACCGCACTGTGTCAGCAACTTTCAAACTGCTAGAAGATAGTGGCTTGCCACTGGCCTGCCTCTTTAATTGCCATTAGCATTCCAATGGAAGCTATTCTTGGACAACTTTGCTCTGCTTGCTTCCAGTTCTGCCCCAGCCTACCATAGATAACCTTGCTCTTCCCCTGAGGTTCTGAGATGCCAAGAACTTGTCAACTTCAAAGGGTGGGCCGGGCTACATCTACTCAGCTGCCACAGTTTCTCCTTGCTAGACCTAGTGGGAAAGCATTTTGCTGAGATGCAGAAGGCAAGAAACGCAGAATACGGAGACGCGGAGCTGTCCCAAGTGCCGCTGCCAGGCGTCTTTCCGCAGAAGGAGCGCCCCGCAGCGCACCGCAACCGGCACCGTCGTCTCTGCGCAAAGAGCCAAAATATTTTCAAACCCGCCAAAACTAATCCAAAAATATTTTCAAACCCGCCAAAATAGAAAACCAGACAGAAGTGATCAATACATTCGAAAAAACCTGACAAAACATGATAAAGCCCACCAAAGCTAATCCAAACACACCAAAAACTGGGCTAAACAGAATCAAAACAAGTCAAAACCTTCTAAAAACCCGCCAAAATATTTCAAAACCCGTCAAAACTAATCAAAACATTCCGAATACCCGCCAAAACATTCCAAATACCCGCCAAAATATTTTAAAACCCGCCAAAATGAATCCAAACATTCCAAAACCTGCCAACACAATAAAAACAACTCAAGAGAATACAAAACATTCTAAAACCCAACCAAAACATTCCGAAAACCCGCCAAAACATCATAAAAACAAATCAAAACCAACCAAAATATTCTGAAAACCCGCCAAAATGATTTAGACCCACAAAACTCATCAAAACATTCTGAAAATATGCCAAAACATTAGAAAACCAGCCAGAACTGATCAAAACATTCAAAAAACTTGGCAAAACATCATAAAAACAAATCAAAACCAACCAAAACATTCCAAAAACCTGACAAAATAGTTTACAACCTGCTAAAACTGATCAAAACATTCTGAAAAGATGCCAAAATACTAGAAAACCAGTCAGAAGTGATCGAAACTTTCAATAACTTGCCAAAACATAATCAAAACAAATGAAAGCAAACCAAAACATTCCAAATACCCGCCAAAATATTTTAAAACCCGCCAAATCGAATCCAAACATTCCAAAACCTTCCAAGACAATAAAAACAACACAAGAGAAAACAAAACATTCTAAAACACCACCAAAACATTCCGAAAACCCGCCAAAAGATCATCAAAACAAATCAAAACAAACCAAACAATAGGAGGAACACGGCAACATATTGGCAAGCAAGAGACGGAGAGCGCGGCACCACGGCACCTTCTAGGAGGCCAAGAAAGAAGCCGCACAACACCGCACGGTGTCAGCAACTTTCAAACTGCTAGAAGATAGTGGCTTGCCACTGGCCTGCCTCTTCAATTGCCATTAGCATTCCAATGGAAGCTATTCTTGGACAACTTTGCTCTGCTTGCTTCCAGTTCTGCCCCAGCCTACCATAGATAACCTTGCTCTTCCCCTGAGGTTCTGAGATGCCAAGAACTTGTCAACTTCAAAGGGTGGGCCGGGCTACATCTACTCAGCTGCCACAGTTTCTCCTTGCTAGACCTAGTGGGAAAGCATTTTGCTGAGATGCAGAAGGCAAGAAACGCAGAATACGGAGACGCGGAGCTGTCCCAAGTGCCGCTGCCAGGCGTCTTTCCGCAGAAGGAGCGCCCCGGAGCGCACCGCAACCGGCACCGTCGTCTCTGCGCAAAGAGCCAAAATATTTTCAAACCCACCAAAACTCATCCAAAAATATTTTCAAACCCGCCAAAATAGAAAACCAGACAGAAGTGATCAATACATTCGAAAAAACCTGACAAAACATGATAAAGCCCACCAAAGCTAATCCAAACACACCAAAAACTGGGCTAAACAGAATCAAAACCTTCTAAAAATCCGCCAAAATATTTCAAAACCCGTCAAAACTAATCAAAACATTCCGAATACCCGCCAAAACATTCCAAATACCCGCCAAAATATTTTAAAACCCGCCAAAAGCAATCCAAACATTCCAAAACCTGCCAACACAATAAAAACAACTCAAGAGAATACAAAACATTCTAAAACCCAACCAAAACATTCTGAAAACCCGCCAAAACATCATAAAAACAAATCAAAACCAACCAAAATATTCTGAAAACCCGCCAAAATAATTTAGACCCACAAAACTCATCAAAACATTCTGAAAAAATGCCAAAACATTAGAAAACCAGCCAGAACTGATCAAAACATTCAAAAAACTTGGCAAAACATCATAAAAACAAATCAAAACCAACCAAAACGTTCCAAAAACCTGTCAAAATAGTTTACAACCTGCCAAAACTGATCAAAACATTCTGAAAAGATGCCAAAATACTAGAAAACCAGTCAGAAGTGATCGAAACTTTCAATAACTTGCCAAAACATAATCAAAACAAATGAAAGCAAACCAAAACATTCCAAATACCCGCCAAAATATTTTAAAACCCGCCAAAACTAATCCAAACGTTCCACAACCTGCCAAGACAATAAAAACAACACAAGAGAAAACAAAACATTCTAAAACACCACCAAAACATTCCGAAAACCCGCCAAAAGATCATCAAAACAAATCAAAACAAACCAAACAATAGGAGGAACACGGCAACATATTGGCAAGCAAGAGACGGAGAGCGCGGCACCACGGCACCTTCTAGGAGGCCAAGAAAGAAGCCGCACAACACCTGCACTGTGTCAGCAACTTTCCAACTGCTAGAAGCTAGTGGCTTGCCACTGGCCTGCCTCTTCAATTGCCATTAGCATTCCAATGGAAGCTATTCTTGGACAACTTTGCTCTGCTTGCTGCTAGTTCTGCCCCAGCCTACCATAGATAACCTTGCTCTTCCCTTGAGACTCTGAGATGCCAAGAACTTGTCAACTTCAAAGGGTGGGCCGGGCTACATCTACTCAGCTGCCACAGTTTCTCCTTGCTAGACCTAGTGGGAAAGCATTTTGCTGAGATGCAGAAGGCAAGAAACGCAGAATACGGAGACGCGGAGCTGTCCCAAGTGCCGCTGCCAGGCGTCTTTCCGCAGAAGGAGCGCCCCGCAGCGCACCGCAACCGGCACCGTCGTCTCTACGCAAAGAGCCAAAATATTTTCAAACCCGCCAAAACTAATCCAAAAATATTTTCAAACCCGCCAAAATAGAAAACCAGACAGAAGTGATCAATACATTCGAAAAAACCTGACAAAACCTGATAAAGCCCACCAAAGCTAATCCAAACACACCAAAAACTGGGCTAAACAGAATCAAAACAAGTCAAAACCTTCTAAAAACCGGCCAAAATATTTCAAAACCCGTCAAAACTAATCAAAACATTCCGAATACCCGCCAAAACATTCCAAATACCCGCCAAAATATTTTAAAACCCGCCAAAAGGAATCCAAACATTCCAAAACCTGCCAACACAATAAAAACAACTCAAGAGAATACAAAACATTCTAAAACCCAACCAAAACATTCCGAAAACCCGCCAAAACATCATAAAAACAAATCAAAACCAACCAAAAAATTCCGAAAACCCGCCAAAATAATTTAGACCCACAAAACTCATCAAAACGTTCTGAAAATATGCCAAAACATTAGAAAACCAGCCAGAACTGATCAAAACATTCAAAAAACTTGGCAAAACATCATAAAAACAAATCAAAACCAACCAAAACGTTCCAAAAACCCAACAAAATAGTTTACAACCTGCCAAAACTGATCAAAACATTCTGAAAAGATGCCAAAATACTAGAAAACCAGTCAGAAGTGATCGAAACTTTCAATAACTTGCCAAAACATAATCAAAACAAATGAAAGCAAACCAAAACATTCCAAATACCCGCCAAAATATTTTAAAACCCGCCAAAAGGAACCCAAACGTTCCAAAACCTGCCAAGACAATAAAAACAACACAAGAGAAAACAAAACATTCTAAAACACCACCAAAACATTCCGAAAACCCGCCAAAAGATCATCAAAACAAATCAAAACAAACCAAACAATAGGAGGAACACGGCAACATATTGGCAAGCAAGAGACAGAGAGCGCGGCACCACGGCACCTTCTAGGAGGCCAAGAAAGAAGCTGCACAACACCTGCACTGTGTCTGCAACTTTCCAACTGCTAGAAGCTAGTGGCTTGCCACTGGCCTGCCTCTTCACTTGCCATTAGCATTCCAATGGAAGCTATTCTTGGACAACTTTGCTCTGCTTGCTGCTAGTTCTGCCCCAGCCTACCATAGATAACCTTGCTCTTCCCTTGAGGCTCTGAGATGCCAAGAACTTGTCAACTTCAAAGGGTGGGCCGGGCTACATCTACTCAGCTGCCACAGTTCCTCCTTGCTAGACCTAGTGGGAAAGCATTTTGCTGAGATGCAGAAGGCAAGAAACGCAGAATACAGAGACGCGGAGCTGTCCCAAGTGCCGCTGCCAGGCGTCTTTCCGCAGAAGGAGCGCCCCGGAGCGCACCACAACCGGCACCGTCGTCTCTGCGCAAAGAGCCAAAATATTTTCAAACCCGCCAAAACTAATCCAAAAATATTTTCAAACCCGCCAAAATAGAAAACCAGACAGAAGTGATCAATACATTCGAAAAAACCTGACAAAACATGATAAAGCCCACCAAAGCTAATCCAAACACACCAAAAACTGGGCTAAACAGAATCAAAACAAGTCAAAACCTTCTAAAAACCGGCCAAAATATTTCAAAACCCGTCAAAACTAATCAAAACATTCCGAATACCCGCCAAAACATTCCAAATACCCGCCAAAATATTTTAAAACCCGCCAAAAGGAATCCAAACATTCCAAAACCTGCCAACACAATAAAAACAACTCAAGAGAATACAAAACATTCTAAAACCCAACCAAAACATTCCGAAAACCCGCCAAAACATCATAAAAACAAATCAAAACCAACCAAAAAATTCCGAAAACCCGCCAAAATAATTTAGACCCACAAAACTCATCAAAACGTTCTGAAAAAATGCCAAAACATTAGAAAACCAGCCAGAACTGATCAAAACATTCAAAAAACTTGGCAAAACATCATAAAAACAAATCAAAACCAACCAAAACATTCCAAAAACCTGACAAAATAGTTTACAACCTGCCACAACTGATCAAAACATTCTGAAAAGATGCCAAAATACTAGAAAACCAGTCAGAAGTGATCGAAACTTTCAATAACTTGCCAAAACATAATCAAAACAAATGAAAGCAAACCAAAACATTCCAAATACCCGCCAAAATATTTTAAAACCCGCCAAAACTAATCCAAACGTTCCACAACCTGCCAAGACAATAAAAACAACACAAGAGAAAACAAAACATTCTAAAACACCACCAAAACATTCCGAAAACCCGCCAAAAGATCATCAAAACAAATCAAAACAAACCAAACAATAGGAGGAACACGGCAACATATTGGCAAGCAAGAGACGGAGAGCGCGGCACCACGGCACCTTCTAGGAGGCCAAGAAAGAAGCTGCACAACACCTGCACTGTGTCTGCAACTTTCAAACTGCTAGAAGCTAGTGGCTTGCCACTGGCCTGCCTCTTCACTTGCCATTAGCATTCCAATGGAAGCTATTCTTGGACAACTTTGCTCTGCTTGCTGCTAGTTCTGCCCCAGCCTACCATAGATAACCTTGCTCTTCCCTTGAGACTCTGAGATGCCAAGAACTTGTCAACTTCAAAGGGTGGGCCGGGCTACATCTACTCAGCTGCCACAGTTCCTCCTTGCTAGACCTAGTGGGAAAGCATTTTGCTGAGATGCAGAAGGCAAGAAACGCAGAATACAGAGACGCGGAGCTGTCCCAAGTGCCGCTGCCAGGCGTCTTTCCGCAGAAGGAGCGCCCCGGAGCGCACCGCAACCGGCACCGTCGTCTCTGCGCAAAGAGCCAAAATATTTTCAAACCCGCCAAAACTAATCCAAAAATATTTTCAAACCCACCAAAATAGAAAACCAGACAGAAGTGATCAATACATTCGAAAAAACCTGACAAAACATGATAAAGCCCACCAAAGCTAATCCAAACACACCAAAAACTGGGCTAAACAGAATCAAAACAAGTCAAAACCTTCTAAAAACCGGCCAAAATATTTCAAAACCCGTCAAAACTAATCAAAACATTCCGAATACCCGCCAAAACATTCCAAATACCCGCCAAAATATTTTAAAACCCGCCAAAAGGAATCCAAACATTCCAAAACCTGCCAACACAATAAAAACAACTCAAGAGAATACAAAACATTCTAAAACCCAACCAAAACATTCCGAAAACCCGCCAAAACATCATAAAAACAAATCAAAACCAACCAAAAAATTCCGAAAACCCGCCAAAATAATTTAGACCCACAAAACTCATCAAAACGTTCTGAAAAAATGCCAAAACATTAGAAAACCAGCCAGAACTGATCAAAACATTCAAAAAACTTGGCAAAACATCATAAAAACAAATCAAAACCAACCAAAACATTCCAAAAACCCAACAAAATAGTTTACAACCTGCCAAAACTGATCAAAACATTCTGAAAAGATGCCAAAATACTAGAAAACCAGTCAGAAGTGATCGAAACTTTCAATAACTTGCCAAAACATAATCAAAACAAATGAAAGCAAACCAAAACATTCCAAATACCCGCCAAAATATTTTAAAACCCGCCAAATCGAATCCAAACATTCCAAAACCTTCCAAGACAATAAAAACAACACAAGAGAAAACAAAACATTCTAAAACACCACCAAAACATTCCGAAAACCCGCCAAAAGATCATCAAAACAAATCAAAACAAACCAAACAATAGGAGGAACACGGCAACATATTGGCAAGCACGAGACGGAGAGCGCGGCACCACGGCACCTTCTAGGAGGCCAAGAAAGAAGCCGCACAACACCGCACTGTGTCAGCAACTTTCAAACTGCTAGAAGATAGTGGCTTGCCACTGGCCTGCCTCTTTAATTGCCATTAGCATTCCAATGGAAGCTATTCTTGGACAACTTTGCTCTGCTTGCTTCCAGTTCTGCCCCAGCCTACCATAGATAACCTTGCTCTTCCCCTGAGGTTCTGAGATGCCAAGAACTTGTCAACTTCAAAGGGTGGGCCGGGCTACATCTACTCAGCTGCCACAGTTTCTCCTTGCTAGACCTAGTGGGAAAGCATTTTGCTGAGATGCAGAAGGCAAGAAACGCAGAATACGGAGACGCGGAGCTGTCCCAAGTGCCGCTGCCAGGCGTCTTTCCGCAGAAGGAGCGCCCCGCAGCGCACCGCAACCGGCACCGTCGTCTCTGCGCAAAGAGCCAAAATATTTTCAAACCCGCCAAAACTAATCCAAAAATATTTTCAAACCCGCCAAAATAGAAAACCAGACAGAAGTGATCAATACATTCGAAAAAACCTGACAAAACATGATAAAGCCCACCAAAGCTAATCCAAACACACCAAAAACTGGGCTAAACAGAATCAAAACAAGTCAAAACCTTCTAAAAACCCGCCAAAATATTTCAAAACCCGTCAAAACTAATCAAAACATTCCGAATACCCGCCAAAACATTCCAAATACCCGCCAAAATATTTTAAAACCCGCCAAAATGAATCCAAACATTCCAAAACCTGCCAACACAATAAAAACAACTCAAGAGAATACAAAACATTCTAAAACCCAACCAAAACATTCCGAAAACCCGCCAAAACATCATAAAAACAAATCAAAACCAACCAAAATATTCTGAAAACCCGCCAAAATGATTTAGACCCACAAAACTCATCAAAACATTCTGAAAATATGCCAAAACATTAGAAAACCAGCCAGAACTGATCAAAACATTCAAAAAACTTGGCAAAACATCATAAAAACAAATCAAAACCAACCAAAACATTCCAAAAACCTGACAAAATAGTTTACAACCTGCTAAAACTGATCAAAACATTCTGAAAAGATGCCAAAATACTAGAAAACCAGTCAGAAGTGATCGAAACTTTCAATAACTTGCCAAAACATAATCAAAACAAATGAAAGCAAACCAAAACATTCCAAATACCCGCCAAAATATTTTAAAACCCGCCAAATCGAATCCAAACATTCCAAAACCTTCCAAGACAATAAAAACAACACAAGAGAAAACAAAACATTCTAAAACACCACCAAAACATTCCGAAAACCCGCCAAAAGATCATCAAAACAAATCAAAACAAACCAAACAATAGGAGGAACACGGCAACATATTGGCAAGCAAGAGACGGAGAGCGCGGCACCACGGCACCTTCTAGGAGGCCAAGAAAGAAGCCGCACAACACCGCACGGTGTCAGCAACTTTCAAACTGCTAGAAGATAGTGGCTTGCCACTGGCCTGCCTCTTCAATTGCCATTAGCATTCCAATGGAAGCTATTCTTGGACAACTTTGCTCTGCTTGCTTCCAGTTCTGCCCCAGCCTACCATAGATAACCTTGCTCTTCCCCTGAGGTTCTGAGATGCCAAGAACTTGTCAACTTCAAAGGGTGGGCCGGGCTACATCTACTCAGCTGCCACAGTTTCTCCTTGCTAGACCTAGTGGGAAAGCATTTTGCTGAGATGCAGAAGGCAAGAAACGCAGAATACGGAGACGCGGAGCTGTCCCAAGTGCCGCTGCCAGGCGTCTTTCCGCAGAAGGAGCGCCCCGGAGCGCACCGCAACCGGCACCGTCGTCTCTGCGCAAAGAGCCAAAATATTTTCAAACCCACCAAAACTCATCCAAAAATATTTTCAAACCCGCCAAAATAGAAAACCAGACAGAAGTGATCAATACATTCGAAAAAACCTGACAAAACATGATAAAGCCCACCAAAGCTAATCCAAACACACCAAAAACTGGGCTAAACAGAATCAAAACCTTCTAAAAATCCGCCAAAATATTTCAAAACCCGTCAAAACTAATCAAAACATTCCGAATACCCGCCAAAACATTCCAAATACCCGCCAAAATATTTTAAAACCCGCCAAAAGCAATCCAAACATTCCAAAACCTGCCAACACAATAAAAACAACTCAAGAGAATACAAAACATTCTAAAACCCAACCAAAACATTCTGAAAACCCGCCAAAACATCATAAAAACAAATCAAAACCAACCAAAATATTCTGAAAACCCGCCAAAATAATTTAGACCCACAAAACTCATCAAAACATTCTGAAAAAATGCCAAAACATTAGAAAACCAGCCAGAACTGATCAAAACATTCAAAAAACTTGGCAAAACATCATAAAAACAAATCAAAACCAACCAAAACGTTCCAAAAACCTGTCAAAATAGTTTACAACCTGCCAAAACTGATCAAAACATTCTGAAAAGATGCCAAAATACTAGAAAACCAGTCAGAAGTGATCGAAACTTTCAATAACTTGCCAAAACATAATCAAAACAAATGAAAGCAAACCAAAACATTCCAAATACCCGCCAAAATATTTTAAAACCCGCCAAAACTAATCCAAACGTTCCACAACCTGCCAAGACAATAAAAACAACACAAGAGAAAACAAAACATTCTAAAACACCACCAAAACATTCCGAAAACCCGCCAAAAGATCATCAAAACAAATCAAAACAAACCAAACAATAGGAGGAACACGGCAACATATTGGCAAGCAAGAGACGGAGAGCGCGGCACCACGGCACCTTCTAGGAGGCCAAGAAAGAAGCCGCACAACACCTGCACTGTGTCAGCAACTTTCCAACTGCTAGAAGCTAGTGGCTTGCCACTGGCCTGCCTCTTCAATTGCCATTAGCATTCCAATGGAAGCTATTCTTGGACAACTTTGCTCTGCTTGCTGCTAGTTCTGCCCCAGCCTACCATAGATAACCTTGCTCTTCCCTTGAGACTCTGAGATGCCAAGAACTTGTCAACTTCAAAGGGTGGGCCGGGCTACATCTACTCAGCTGCCACAGTTTCTCCTTGCTAGACCTAGTGGGAAAGCATTTTGCTGAGATGCAGAAGGCAAGAAACGCAGAATACGGAGACGCGGAGCTGTCCCAAGTGCCGCTGCCAGGCGTCTTTCCGCAGAAGGAGCGCCCCGCAGCGCACCGCAACCGGCACCGTCGTCTCTACGCAAAGAGCCAAAATATTTTCAAACCCGCCAAAACTAATCCAAAAATATTTTCAAACCCGCCAAAATAGAAAACCAGACAGAAGTGATCAATACATTCGAAAAAACCTGACAAAACCTGATAAAGCCCACCAAAGCTAATCCAAACACACCAAAAACTGGGCTAAACAGAATCAAAACAAGTCAAAACCTTCTAAAAACCGGCCAAAATATTTCAAAACCCGTCAAAACTAATCAAAACATTCCGAATACCCGCCAAAACATTCCAAATACCCGCCAAAATATTTTAAAACCCGCCAAAAGGAATCCAAACATTCCAAAACCTGCCAACACAATAAAAACAACTCAAGAGAATACAAAACATTCTAAAACCCAACCAAAACATTCCGAAAACCCGCCAAAACATCATAAAAACAAATCAAAACCAAGCAAAAAATTCCGAAAACCCGCCAAAATAATTTAGACCCACAAAACTCATCAAAACGTTCTGAAAATATGCCAAAACATTAGAAAACCAGCCCAAACTGATCAAAACATTCAAAAAACTTGGCAAAACATCATAAAAACAAATCAAAACCAACCAAAACGTTCCAAAAACCCAACAAAATAGTTTACAACCTGCCAAAACTGATCAAAACATTCTGAAAAGATGCCAAAATACTAGAAAACCAGTCAGAAGTGATCGAAACTTTCAATAACTTGCCAAAACATAATCAAAACAAATGAAAGCAAACCAAAACATTCCAAATACCCGCCAAAATATTTTAAAACCCGCCAAAAGGAACCCAAACGTTCCAAAACCTGCCAAGACAATAAAAACAACACAAGAGAAAACAAAACATTCTAAAACACCACCAAAACATTCCGAAAACCCGCCAAAAGATCATCAAAACAAATCAAAACAAACCAAACAATAGGAGGAACACGGCAACATATTGGCAAGCAAGAGACAGAGAGCGCGGCACCACGGCACCTTCTAGGAGGCCAAGAAAGAAGCTGCACAACACCTGCACTGTGTCTGCAACTTTCCAACTGCTAGAAGCTAGTGGCTTGCCACTGGCCTGCCTCTTCACTTGCCATTAGCATTCCAATGGAAGCTATTCTTGGACAACTTTGCTCTGCTTGCTGCTAGTTCTGCCCCAGCCTACCATAGATAACCTTGCTCTTCCCTTGAGGCTCTGAGATGCCAAGAACTTGTCAACTTCAAAGGGTGGGCCGGGCTACATCTACTCAGCTGCCACAGTTCCTCCTTGCTAGACCTAGTGGGAAAGCATTTTGCTGAGATGCAGAAGGCAAGAAACGCAGAATACAGAGACGCGGAGCTGTCCCAAGTGCCGCTGCCAGGCGTCTTTCCGCAGAAGGAGCGCCCCGGAGCGCACCACAACCGGCACCGTCGTCTCTGCGCAAAGAGCCAAAATATTTTCAAACCCGCCAAAACTAATCCAAAAATATTTTCAAACCCGCCAAAATAGAAAACCAGACAGAAGTGATCAATACATTCGAAAAAACCTGACAAAACATGATAAAGCCCACCAAAGCTAATCCAAACACACCAAAAACTGGGCTAAACAGAATCAAAACAAGTCAAAACCTTCTAAAAACCGGCCAAAATATTTCAAAACCCGTCAAAACTAATCAAAACATTCCGAATACCCGCCAAAACATTCCAAATACCCGCCAAAATATTTTAAAACCCGCCAAAAGGAATCCAAACATTCCAAAACCTGCCAACACAATAAAAACAACTCAAGAGAATACAAAACATTCTAAAACCCAACCAAAACATTCCGAAAACCCGCCAAAACATCATAAAAACAAATCAAAACCAACCAAAAAATTCCGAAAACCCGCCAAAATAATTTAGACCCACAAAACTCATCAAAACGTTCTGAAAAAATGCCAAAACATTAGAAAACCAGCCAGAACTGATCAAAACATTCAAAAAACTTGGCAAAACATCATAAAAACAAATCAAAACCAACCAAAACATTCCAAAAACCTGACAAAATAGTTTACAACCTGCCACAACTGATCAAAACATTCTGAAAAGATGCCAAAATACTAGAAAACCAGTCAGAAGTGATCGAAACTTTCAATAACTTGCCAAAACATAATCAAAACAAATGAAAGCAAACCAAAACATTCCAAATACCCGCCAAAATATTTTAAAACCCGCCAAAACTAATCCAAACGTTCCACAACCTGCCAAGACAATAAAAACAACACAAGAGAAAACAAAACATTCTAAAACACCACCAAAACATTCCGAAAACCCGCCAAAAGATCATCAAAACAAATCAAAACAAACCAAACAATAGGAGGAACACGGCAACATATTGGCAAGCAAGAGACGGAGAGCGCGGCACCACGGCACCTTCTAGGAGGCCAAGAAAGAAGCTGCACAACACCTGCACTGTGTCTGCAACTTTCAAACTGCTAGAAGCTAGTGGCTTGCCACTGGCCTGCCTCTTCACTTGCCATTAGCATTCCAATGGAAGCTATTCTTGGACAACTTTGCTCTGCTTGCTGCTAGTTCTGCCCCAGCCTACCATAGATAACCTTGCTCTTCCCTTGAGACTCTGAGATGCCAAGAACTTGTCAACTTCAAAGGGTGGGCCGGGCTACATCTACTCAGCTGCCACAGTTCCTCCTTGCTAGACCTAGTGGGAAAGCATTTTGCTGAGATGCAGAAGGCAAGAAACGCAGAATACAGAGACGCGGAGCTGTCCCAAGTGCCGCTGCCAGGCGTCTTTCCGCAGAAGGAGCGCCCCGGAGCGCACCGCAACCGGCACCGTCGTCTCTGCGCAAAGAGCCAAAATATTTTCAAACCCGCCAAAACTAATCCAAAAATATTTTCAAACCCACCAAAATAGAAAACCAGACAGAAGTGATCAATACATTCGAAAAAACCTGACAAAACCTGATAAAGCCCACCAAAGCTAATCCAAACACAACAAAAACTGGGCTAAACAGAATCAAAACCTTCTCAAAATCCGCCAAAATATTTCAAAACCCGTCAAAACTAATCAAAACATTCCGAATACCCGCCAAAACATTCCAAATACCCGCCAAAATATTTTAAAACCCGCCAAAAGCAATCCAAACATTCCAAAACCTGCCAACAGAATAAAAACAACTCAAGAGAATACAAAACATTCTAAAACCCAACCAAAACATTCTGAAAACCCGCCAAAACATCATAAAAACAAATCAAAACCAACCAAAATATTCCGAAAACCCGCCAAAATAATTTAGACCCACAAAACTCATCAAAACATTCTGAAAAAATGCCAAAACATTAGAAAACCAGCCAGAACTGATCAAAACATTCAAAAAACTTGGCAAAACATCATAAAAACAAATCAAAACCAACCAAAACGTTCCAAAAACCTGACAAAATAGTTTACAACCTGCCAAAACTGATCAAAACATTCTGAAAAGATGCCAAAATACTAGAAAACCAGTCAGAAGTGATCGAAACTTTCAATAACTTGCCAAAACATAATCAAAACAAATGAAAGCAAACCAAAACATTCCAAATACCCGCCAAAATATTTTAAAACCCGCCAAAACTAATCCAAACGTTCCACAACCAGCCAACACAATAAAAACAACACAAGAGAAAACAAAACATTCTAAAACACCACCAAAACATTCCGAAAACCCGCCAAAAGATCATCAAAACAAATCAAAACAAACCAAACAATAGGAGGAACACGGCAACATATTGGCAAGCAAGAGACGGAGAGCGCGGCACCACGGCACCTTCTAGGAGGCCAAGAAAGAAGCCGCACAACACCTGCACTGTGTCAGCAACTTTCCAACTGCTAGAAGCTAGTGGCTTGCCACTGGCCTGCCTCTTCAATTGCCATTAGCATTCCAATGGAAGCTATTCTTGGACAACTTTGCTCTGCTTGCTGCTAGTTCTGCCCCAGCCTACCATAGATAACCTTGCTCTTCCCTTGAGACTCTGAGATGCCAAGAACTTGTCAACTTCAAAGGGTGGGCCGGGCTACATCTACTCAGCTGCCACAGTTCCTCCTTGCTAGACCTAGTGGGAAAGCATTTTGCTGAGATGCAGAAGGCAAGAAACGCAGAATACGGAGACGCGGAGCTGTCCCAAGTGCCGCTGCCAGGCGTCTTTCCGCAGAAGGAGCGCCCCGGAGCGCACCGCAACCGGCACCGTCGTCTCTGCGCAAAGAGCCAAAATATTTTCAAACCCGCCAAAACTAATCCAAAAATATTTTCAAACCCGCCAAAATAGAAAACCAGACAGAAGTGATCAATACATTTGAAAAAACCTGACAAAACATGATAAAGCCCACCAAAGCTAATCCAAACACACCAAAAACTGGGCTAAACAGAATCAAAACCTTCTCAAAATCCGCCAAAATATTTCAAAACCCGTCAAAACTAATCAAAACATTCCGAATACCCGCCAAAACATTCCAAATACCCGCCAAAATATTTTAAAACCCGCCAAAAGCAATCCAAACATTCCAAAACCTGCCAACACAATAAAAACAACTCAAGAGAATACAAAACATTCTAAAACCCAACCAAAACATTCTGAAAACCCGCCAAAACATCATAAAAACAAATCAAAACCAACCAAAATATTCTGAAAACCCGCCAAAATAATTTAGACCCACAAAACTCATCAAAACATTCTGAAAAAATGCCAAAACATTAGAAAACCAGCCAGAACTGATCAAAACATTCAAAAAACTTGGCAAAACATCATAAAAACAAATCAAAACCAACCAAAACATTCCAAAAACCTGTCAAAATAGTTTACAACCTGCCAAAACTGATCAAAACATTCTGAAAAGATGCCAAAATACTAGAAAACCAGTCAGAAGTGATCGAAACTTTCAATAACTTGCCAAAACATAATCAAAACAAATGAAAGCAAACCAAAACATTCCAAATACCCGCCAAAATATTTTAAAACCCGCCAAAACTAATCCAAATGTTCCACAACCTGCCAAGACAATAAAAACAACACAAGAGAAAACAAAACATTCTAAAACACCACCAAAACATTCCGAAAACCCGCCAAAAGATCATCAAAACAAATCAAAACAAACCAAACAATAGGAGGAACACGGCAACATATTGGCAAGCAAGAGACGGAGAGCGCGGCACCACGGCACCTTCTAGGAGGCCAAGAAAGAAGCCGCACAACACCTGCACTGTGTCAGCAACTTTCCAACTGCTAGAAGCTAGTGGCTTGCCACTGGCCTGCCTCTTCAATTGCCATTAGCATTCCAATGGAAGCTATTCTTGGACAACTTTGCTCTGCTTGCTGCTAGTTCTGCCCCAGCCTACCATAGATAACCTTGCTCTTCCCTTGAGACTCTGAGATGCCAAGAACTTGTCAACTTCAAAGGGTGGGCCGGGCTACATCTACTCAGCTGCCACAGTTTCTCCTTGCTAGACCTAGTGGGAAAGCATTTTGCTGAGATGCAGAAGGCAAGAAACGCAGAATACGGAGACGCGGAGCTGTCCCAAGTGCCGCTGCCAGGCATCTTTCCGCAGAAGGAGCGCCCCGCAGCGCACCGCAACCGGCACCGTCGTCTCTACGCAAAGAGCCAAAATATTTTCAAACCCGCCAAAACTAATCCAAAAATATTTTCAAACCCGCCAAAATAGAAAACCAGACAGAAGTGATCAATACATTCGAAAAAACCTGACAAAACCTGATAAAGCCCACCAAAGCTAATCCAAACACACCAAAAACTGGGCTAAACAGAATCAAAACAAGTCAAAACCTTCTAAAAACCCGCCAAAATATTTCAAAACCCGTCAAAACTAATCAAAACATTCCGAATACCCGCCAAAACATTCCAAATACCCGCCAAAATATTTTAAAACCCGCCAAAAGGAATCCAAACATTCCAAAACCTGCCAACACAATAAAAACAACTCAAGAGAATACAAAACATTCTAAAACCCAACCAAAACATTCCGAAAACCCGCCAAAACATCATAAAAACAAATCAAAACCAACCAAAAAATTCCGAAAACCCGCCAAAATAATTTAGACCCACAAAACTCATCAAAACGTTCTGAAAAAATGCCAAAACATTAGAAAACCAGCCAGAACTGATCAAAACATTCAAAAAACTTGGCAAAACATCATAAAAACAAATCAAAACCAACCAAAACATTCCAAAAACCTGACAAAATAGTTTACAACCTGCCACAACTGATCAAAACATTCTGAAAAGATGCCAAAATACTAGAAAACCAGTCAGAAGTGATCGAAACTTTCAATAACTTGCCAAAACATAATCAAAACAAATGAAAGCAAACCAAAACATTCCAAATACCCGCCAAAATATTTTAAAACCCGCCAAAAGGAACCCAAACGTTCCAAAACCTGCCAAGACAATAAAAACAACACAAGAGAAAACAAAACATTCTAAAACACCACCAAAACATTCCGAAAACCCGCCAAAAGATCATCAAAACAAATCAAAACAAACCAAACAATAGGAGGAACACGGCAACATATTGGCAAGCAAGAGACGGAGAGCGCGGCACCACGGCACCTTCTAGGAGGCCAAGAAAGAAGCTGCACAACACCTGCACTGTGTCTGCAACTTTCAAACTGCTAGAAGCTAGTGGCTTGCCACTGGCCTGCCTCTTCACTTGCCATTAGCATTCCAATGGAAGCTATTCTTGGACAACGTTGCTCTGCTTGCTGCTAGTTCTGCCCCAGCCTACCATAGATAACCTTGCTCTTCCCTTGAGGCTCTGAGATGCCAAGAACTTGTCAACTTCAAAGGGTGGGCCGGGCTACATCTACTCAGCTGCCACAGTTCCTCCTTGCTAGACCTAGTGGGAAAGCATTTTGCTGAGATGCAGAAGGCAAGAAACGCAGAATACAGAGACGCGGAGCTGTCCCAAGTGCCGCTGCCAGGCGTCTTTCCGCAGAAGGAGCGCCCCGGAGCGCACCGCAACCGGCACCGTCGTCTCTGCGCAAAGAGCCAAAATATTTTCAAACCCGCCAAAACTAATCCAAAAATATTTTCAAACCCACCAAAATAGAAAACCAGACAGAAGTGATCAATACATTCGAAAAAACCTGACAAAACCTGATAAAGCCCACCAAAGCTAATCCAAACACAACAAAAACTGGGCTAAACAGAATCAAAACAAGTCAAAACCTTCTAAAAACCCGCCAAAATATTTCAAAACCCGTCAAAACTAATCAAAACATTCCGAATACCCGCCAAAACATTCCAAATACCCGCCAAAATATTTTAAAACCCGCCAAAAGGAATCCAAACATTCCAAAACCTGCCAACACAATAAAAACAACTCAAGAGAATACAAAACATTCTAAAACCCAACCAAAACATTCCGAAAACCCGCCAAAACATCATAAAAACAAATCAAAACCAACCAAAAAATTCCGAAAACCCGCCAAAATAATTTAGACCCACAAAACTCATCAAAACGTTCTGAAAAAATGCCAAAACATTAGAAAACCAGCCAGAACTGATCAAAACATTCAAAAAACTTGGCAAAACATCATAAAAACAAATCAAAACCAACCAAAACATTCCAAAAACCTGACAAAATAGTTTACAACCTGCCACAACTGATCAAAACATTCTGAAAAGATGCCAAAATACTAGAAAACCAGTCAGAAGTGATCGAAACTTTCAGTAACTTGCCAAAACATAATCAAAACAAATGAAAGCAAACCAAAACATTCCAAATACCCGCCAAAATATTTTAAAACCCGCCAAAAGGAACCCAAACGTTCCAAAACCTGCCAAGACAATAAAAACAACACAAGAGAAAACAAAACATTCTAAAACACCACCAAAACATTCCGAAAACCCGCCAAAAGATCATCAAAACAAATCAAAACAAACCAAACAATAGGAGGAACACGGCAACATATTGGCAAGCAAGAGACGGAGAGCGCGGCACCACGGCACCTTCTAGGAGGCCAAGAAAGAAGCTGCACAACACCTGCACTGTGTCTGCAACTTTCAAACTGCTAGAAGCTAGTGGCTTGCCACTGGCCTGCCTCTTCACTTGCCATTAGCATTCCAATGGAAGCTATTCTTGGACAACTTTGCTCTGCTTGCTGCTAGTTCTGCCCCAGCCTACCATAGATAACCTTGCTCTTCCCTTGAGGCTCTGAGATGCCAAGAACTTGTCAACTTCAAAGGGTGGGCCGGGCTACATCTACTCAGCTGCCACAGTTCCTCCTTGCTAGACCTAGTGGGAAAGCATTTTGCTGAGATGCAGAAGGCAAGAAACGCAGAATACGGAGACGCGGAGCTGTCCCAAGTGCCGCTGCCAGGCGTCTTTCCGCAGAAGGAGCGCCCCGGAGCGCACCGCAACCGGCACCGTCGTCTCTGCGCAAAGAGCCAAAATATTTTCAAACCCGCCAAAACTAATCCAAAAATATTTTCAAACCCGCCAAAATAGAAAACCAGACAGAAGTGATCAATACATTTGAAAAAACCTGACAAAACATGATAAAGCCCACCAAAGCTAATCCAAACACACCAAAAACTGGGCTAAACAGAATCAAAACCTTCTCAAAATCCGCCAAAATATTTCAAAACCCGTCAAAACTAATCAAAACATTCCGAATACCCGCCAAAACATTCCAAATACCCGCCAAAATATTTTAAAACCCGCCAAAAGCAATCCAAACATTCCAAAACCTGCCAACACAATAAAAACAACTCAAGAGAATACAAAACATTCTAAAACCCAACCAAAACATTCTGAAAACCCGCCAAAACATCATAAAAACAAATCAAAACCAACCAAAATATTCTGAAAACCCGCCAAAATAATTTAGACCCACAAAACTCATCAAAACATTCTGAAAAAATGCCAAAACATTAGAAAACCAGCCAGAACTGATCAAAACATTCAAAAAACTTGGCAAAACATCATAAAAACAAATCAAAACCAACCAAAACATTCCAAAAACCTGTCAAAATAGTTTACAACCTGCCAAAACTGATCAAAACATTCTGAAAAGATGCCAAAATACTAGAAAACCAGTCAGAAGTGATCGAAACTTTCAATAACTTGCCAAAACATAATCAAAACAAATGAAAGCAAACCAAAACATTCCAAATACCCGCCAAAATATTTTAAAACCCGCCAAAACTAATCCAAATGTTCCACAACCTGCCAAGACAATAAAAACAACACAAGAGAAAACAAAACATTCTAAAACACCACCAAAACATTCCGAAAACCCGCCAAAAGATCATCAAAACAAATCAAAACAAACCAAACAATAGGAGGAACACGGCAACATATTGGCAAGCAAGAGACGGAGAGCGCGGCACCACGGCACCTTCTAGGAGGCCAAGAAAGAAGCCGCACAACACCTGCACTGTGTCAGCAACTTTCCAACTGCTAGAAGCTAGTGGCTTGCCACTGGCCTGCCTCTTCAATTGCCATTAGCATTCCAATGGAAGCTATTCTTGGACAACTTTGCTCTGCTTGCTGCTAGTTCTGCCCCAGCCTACCATAGATAACCTTGCTCTTCCCTTGAGACTCTGAGATGCCAAGAACTTGTCAACTTCAAAGGGTGGGCCGGGCTACATCTACTCAGCTGCCACAGTTTCTCCTTGCTAGACCTAGTGGGAAAGCATTTTGCTGAGATGCAGAAGGCAAGAAACGCAGAATACGGAGACGCGGAGCTGTCCCAAGTGCCGCTGCCAGGCATCTTTCCGCAGAAGGAGCGCCCCGCAGCGCACCGCAACCGGCACCGTCGTCTCTACGCAAAGAGCCAAAATATTTTCAAACCCGCCAAAACTAATCCAAAAATATTTTCAAACCCGCCAAAATAGAAAACCAGACAGAAGTGATCAATACATTCGAAAAAACCTGACAAAACCTGATAAAGCCCACCAAAGCTAATCCAAACACACCAAAAACTGGGCTAAACAGAATCAAAACAAGTCAAAACCTTCTAAAAACCCGCCAAAATATTTCAAAACCCGTCAAAACTAATCAAAACATTCCGAATACCCGCCAAAACATTCCAAATACCCGCCAAAATATTTTAAAACCCGCCAAAAGGAATCCAAACATTCCAAAACCTGCCAACACAATAAAAACAACTCAAGAGAATACAAAACATTCTAAAACCCAACCAAAACATTCCGAAAACCCGCCAAAACATCATAAAAACAAATCAAAACCAACCAAAAAATTCCGAAAACCCGCCAAAATAATTTAGACCCACAAAACTCATCAAAACGTTCTGAAAAAATGCCAAAACATTAGAAAACCAGCCAGAACTGATCAAAACATTCAAAAAACTTGGCAAAACATCATAAAAACAAATCAAAACCAACCAAAACATTCCAAAAACCTGACAAAATAGTTTACAACCTGCCACAACTGATCAAAACATTCTGAAAAGATGCCAAAATACTAGAAAACCAGTCAGAAGTGATCGAAACTTTCAATAACTTGCCAAAACATAATCAAAACAAATGAAAGCAAACCAAAACATTCCAAATACCCGCCAAAATATTTTAAAACCCGCCAAAAGGAACCCAAACGTTCCAAAACCTGCCAAGACAATAAAAACAACACAAGAGAAAACAAAACATTCTAAAACACCACCAAAACATTCCGAAAACCCGCCAAAAGATCATCAAAACAAATCAAAACAAACCAAACAATAGGAGGAACACGGCAACATATTGGCAAGCAAGAGACGGAGAGCGCGGCACCACGGCACCTTCTAGGAGGCCAAGAAAGAAGCTGCACAACACCTGCACTGTGTCTGCAACTTTCAAACTGCTAGAAGCTAGTGGCTTGCCACTGGCCTGCCTCTTCACTTGCCATTAGCATTCCAATGGAAGCTATTCTTGGACAACTTTGCTCTGCTTGCTGCTAGTTCTGCCCCAGCCTACCATAGATAACCTTGCTCTTCCCTTGAGGCTCTGAGATGCCAAGAACTTGTCAACTTCAAAGGGTGGGCCGGGCTACATCTACTCAGCTGCCACAGTTCCTCCTTGCTAGACCTAGTGGGAAAGCATTTTGCTGAGATGCAGAAGGCAAGAAACGCAGAATACAGAGACGCGGAGCTGTCCCAAGTGCCGCTGCCAGGCGTCTTTCCGCAGAAGGAGCGCCCCGGAGCGCACCGCAACCGGCACCGTCGTCTCTGCGCAAAGAGCCAAAATATTTTCAAACCCGCCAAAACTAATCCAAAAATATTTTCAAACCCACCAAAATAGAAAACCAGACAGAAGTGATCAATACATTCGAAAAAACCTGACAAAACCTGATAAAGCCCACCAAAGCTAATCCAAACACAACAAAAACTGGGCTAAACAGAATCAAAACAAGTCAAAACCTTCTAAAAACCCGCCAAAATATTTCAAAACCCGTCAAAACTAATCAAAACATTCCGAATACCCGCCAAAACATTCCAAATACCCGCCAAAATATTTTAAAACCCGCCAAAAGGAATCCAAACATTCCAAAACCTGCCAACACAATAAAAACAACTCAAGAGAATACAAAACATTCTAAAACCCAACCAAAACATTCCGAAAACCCGCCAAAACATCATAAAAACAAATCAAAACCAACCAAAAAATTCCGAAAACCCGCCAAAATAATTTAGACCCACAAAACTCATCAAAACGTTCTGAAAAAATGCCAAAACATTAGAAAACCAGCCAGAACTGATCAAAACATTCAAAAAACTTGGCAAAACATCATAAAAACAAATCAAAACCAACCAAAACATTCCAAAAACCTGACAAAATAGTTTACAACCTGCCACAACTGATCAAAACATTCTGAAAAGATGCCAAAATACTAGAAAACCAGTCAGAAGTGATCGAAACTTTCAGTAACTTGCCAAAACATAATCAAAACAAATGAAAGCAAACCAAAACATTCCAAATACCCGCCAAAATATTTTAAAACCCGCCAAAAGGAACCCAAACGTTCCAAAACCTGCCAAGACAATAAAAACAACACAAGAGAAAACAAAACATTCTAAAACACCACCAAAACATTCCGAAAACCCGCCAAAAGATCATCAAAACAAATCAAAACAAACCAAACAATAGGAGGAACACGGCAACATATTGGCAAGCAAGAGACGGAGAGCGCGGCACCACGGCACCTTCTAGGAGGCCAAGAAAGAAGCTGCACAACACCTGCACTGTGTCTGCAACTTTCAAACTGCTAGAAGCTAGTGGCTTGCCACTGGCCTGCCTCTTCACTTGCCATTAGCATTCCAATGGAAGCTATTCTTGGACAACTTTGCTCTGCTTGCTGCTAGTTCTGCCCCAGCCTACCATAGATAACCTTGCTCTTCCCTTGAGGCTCTGAGATGCCAAGAACTTGTCAACTTCAAAGGGTGGGCCGGGCTACATCTACTCAGCTGCCACAGTTCCTCCTTGCTAGACCTAGTGGGAAAGCATTTTGCTGAGATGCAGAAGGCAAGAAACGCAGAATACAGAGACGCGGAGCTGTCCCAAGTGCCGCTGCCAGGCGTCTTTCCGCAGAAGGAGCGCCCCGGAGCGCACCGCAACCGGCACCGTCGTCTCTGCGCAAAGAGCCAAAATATTTTCAAACCCGCCAAAACTAATCCAAAAATATTTTCAAACCCACCAAAATAGAAAACCAGACAGAAGTGATCAATACATTCGAAAAAACCTGACAAAACCTGATAAAGCCCACCAAAGCTAATCCAAACACAACAAAAACTGGGCTAAACAGAATCAAAACAAGTCAAAACCTTCTAAAAACCCGCCAAAATATTTCAAAACCCGTCAAAACATTTCAAATACCCGCCAAAATATTTTAAAACCCGCCAAAAGGAATCCAAACATTCCAAAACCTGCCAACACAATAAAAACAACTCAAGAGAATACAAAACATTCTAAAACCCAACCAAAACATTCCGAAAACCCGCCAAAACATCATAAAAACAAATCAAAACCAACCAAAAAATTCCGAAAACCCGCCAAAATAATTTAGACCCACAAAACTCATCAAAACGTTCTGAAAAAATGCCAAAACATTAGAAAACCAGCCAGAACTGATCAAAACATTCAAAAAACTTGGCAAAACATCATAAAAACAAATCAAAACCAACCAAAACATTCCAAAAACCTGACAAAATAGTTTACAACCTGCCACAACTGATCAAAACATTCTGAAAAGATGCCAAAATACTAGAAAACCAGTCAGAAGTGATCGAAACTTTCAGTAACTTGCCAAAACATAATCAAAACAAATGAAAGCAAACCAAAACATTCCAAATACCCGCCAAAATATTTTAAAACCCGCCAAATCGAATCCAAACATTCCAAAACCTTCCAAGACAATAAAAACAACACAAGAGAAAACAAAACATTCTAAAACACCACCAAAACATTCCGAAAACCCGCCAAAAGATCATCAAAACAAATCAAAACAAACCAAACAATAGGAGGAACACGGCAACATATTGGCAAGCAAGAGACGGAGAGCGCGGCACCACGGCACCTTCTAGGAGGCCAAGAAAGAAGCCGCACAACACCGCACTGTGTCAGCAACTTTCAAACTGCTAGAAGATAGTGGCTTGCCACTGGCCTGCCTCTTTAATTGCCATTAGCATTCCAATGGAAGCTATTCTTGGACAACTTTGCTCTGCTTGCTGCTAGTTCTGCCCCAGCCTACCATAGATAACCTTGCTCTTCCCCTGAGGTTCTGAGATGCCAAGAACTTGTCAACTTCAAAGGGTGGGCCGGGCTACATCTACTCAGCTGCCACAGTTTCTCCTTGCTAGACCTAGTGGGAAAGCATTTTGCTGAGATGCAGAAGGCAAGAAACGCAGAATACGGAGACGCGGAGCTGTCCCAAGTGCCGCTGCCAGGCGTCTTTCCGCAGAAGGAGCGCCCCGGAGCGCACCGCAACCGGCACCGTCGTCTCTGCGCAAAGAGCCAAAATATTTTCAAACCCGCCAAAACTAATCCAAAAATATTTTCAAACCCGCCAAAATAGAAAACCAGACAGAAGTGATCAATACATTCGAAAAAACCTGACAAAACATGATAAAGCCCACCAAAGCTAATCCAAACACACCAAAAACTGGGCTAAACAGAATCAAAACCTTCTCAAAATCCGCCAAAATATTTCAAAACCCGTCAAAACTAATCAAAACATTCCGAATACCCGCCAAAACATTCCAAATACCCGCCAAAATATTTTAAAACCCGCCAAAAGCAATCCAAACATTCCAAAACCTGCCAACAGAATAAAAACAACTCAAGAGAATACAAAACATTCTAAAACCCAACCAAAACATTCTGAAAACCCGCCAAAACATCATAAAAACAAATCAAAACCAACCAAAATATTCCGAAAACCCGCCAAAATAATTTAGACCCACAAAACTCATCAAAACATTCTGAAAAAATGCCAAAACATTAGAAAACCAGCCAGAACTGATCAAAACATTCAAAAAACTTGGCAAAACATCATAAAAACAAATCAAAACCAACCAAAACGTTCCAAAAACCTGACAAAATAGTTTACAACCTGCCAAAACTGATCAAAACATTCTGAAAAGATGCCAAAATACTAGAAAACCAGTCAGAAGTGATCGAAACTTTCAATAACTTGCCAAAACATAATCAAAACAAATGAAAGCAAACCAAAACATTCCAAATACCCGCCAAAATATTTTAAAACCCGCCAAAACTAATCCAAACGTTCCACAACCAGCCAACACAATAAAAACAACACAAGAGAAAACAAAACATTCTAAAACACCACCAAAACATTCCGAAAACCCGCCAAAAGATCATCAAAACAAATCAAAACAAACCAAACAATAGGAGGAACACGGCAACATATTGGCAAGCAAGAGACGGAGAGCGCGGCACCACGGCACCTTCTAGGAGGCCAAGAAAGAAGCCGCACAACACCTGCACTGTGTCAGCAACTTTCCAACTGCTAGAAGATAGTGGCTTGCCACTGGCCTGCCTCTTCAATTGCCATTAGCATTCCAATGGAAGCTATTCTTGGACAACTTTGCTCTGCTTGCTGCTAGTTCTGCCCCAGCCTACCATAGATAACCTTGCTCTTCCCTTGAGGCTCTGAGATGCCAAGAACTTGTCAACTTCAAAGGGTGGGCCGGGCTACATCTACTCAGCTGCCACAGTTCCTCCTTGCTAGACCTAGTGGGAAAGCATTTTGCTGAGATGCAGAAGGCAAGAAACGCAGAATACAGAGACGCGGAGCTGTCCCAAGTGCCGCTGCCAGGCGTCTTTCCGCAGAAGGAGCGCCCCGGAGCGCACCGCAACCGGCACCGTCGTCTCTGCGCAAAGAGCCAAAATATTTTCAAACCCGCCAAAACTAATCCAAAAATATTTTCAAACCCACCAAAATAGAAAACCAGACAGAAGTGATCAATACATTCGAAAAAACCTGACAAAACCTGATAAAGCCCACCAAAGCTAATCCAAACACAACAAAAACTGGGCTAAACAGAATCAAAACAAGTCAAAACCTTCTAAAAACCCGCCAAAATATTTCAAAACCCGTCAAAACTAATCAAAACATTCCGAATACCCGCCAAAACATTTCAAATACCCGCCAAAATATTTTAAAACCCGCCAAAAGGAATCCAAACATTCCAAAACCTGCCAACACAATAAAAACAACTCAAGAGAATACAAAACATTCTAAAACCCAACCAAAACATTCCGAAAACCCGCCAAAACATCATAAAAACAAATCAAAACCAACCAAAAAATTCCGAAAACCCGCCAAAATAATTTAGACCCACAAAACTCATCAAAACGTTCTGAAAAAATGCCAAAACATTAGAAAACCAGCCAGAACTGATCAAAACATTCAAAAAACTTGGCAAAACATCATAAAAACAAATCAAAACCAACCAAAACATTCCAAAAACCTGACAAAATAGTTTACAACCTGCCACAACTGATCAAAACATTCTGAAAAGATGCCAAAATACTAGAAAACCAGTCAGAAGTGATCGAAACTTTCAGTAACTTGCCAAAACATAATCAAAACAAATGAAAGCAAACCAAAACATTCCAAATACCCGCCAAAATATTTTAAAACCCGCCAAATCGAATCCAAACGTTCCAAAACCTTCCAAGACAATAAAAACAACACAAGAGAAAACAAAACATTCTAAAACACCACCAAAACATTCCGAAAACCCGCCAAAAGATCATCAAAACAAATCAAAACAAACCAAACAATAGGAGGAACACGGCAACATATTGGCAAGCAAGAGACGGAGAGCGCGGCACCACGGCACCTTCTAGGAGGCCAAGAAAGAAGCCGCACAACACCGCACTGTGTCAGCAACTTTCAAACTGCTAGAAGATAGTGGCTTGCCACTGGCCTGCCTCTTCAATTGCCATTAGCATTCCAATGGAAGCTATTCTTGGACAACTTTGCTCTGCTTGCTTCCAGTTCTGCCCCAGCCTACCATAGATAACCTTGCTCTTCCCCTGAGGTTCTGAGATGCCAAGAACTTGTCAACTTCAAAGGGTGGGCCGGGCTACATCTACTCAGCTGCCACAGTTTCTCCTTGCTAGACCTAGTGGGAAAGCATTTTGCTGAGATGCAGAAGGCAAGAAACGCAGAATACGGAGACGCGGAGCTGTCCCAAGTGCCGCTGCCAGGCGTCTTTCCGCAGAAGGAGCGCCCCGGAGCGCACCGCAACCGGCACCGTCGTCTCTGCGCAAAGAGCCAAAATATTTTCAAACCCGCCAAAACTAATCCAAAAATATTTTCAAACCCGCCAAAATAGAAAACCAGACAGAAGTGATCAATACATTCGAAAAAACCTGACAAAACATGATAAAGCCCACCAAAGCTAATCCAAACACACCAAAAACTGGGCTAAACAGAATCAAAACCTTCTCAAAATCCGCCAAAATATTTCAAAACCCGTCAAAACTAATCAAAACATTCCGAATACCCGCCAAAACATTCCAAATACCCGCCAAAATATTTTAAAACCCGCCAAAAGCAATCCAAACATTCCAAAACCTGCCAACAGAATAAAAACAACTCAAGAGAATACAAAACATTCTAAAACCCAACCAAAACATTCTGAAAACCCGCCAAAACATCATAAAAACAAATCAAAACCAACCAAAATATTCCGAAAACCCGCCAAAATAATTTAGACCCACAAAACTCATCAAAACATTCTGAAAAAATGCCAAAACATTAGAAAACCAGCCAGAACTGATCAAAACATTCAAAAAACTTGGCAAAACATCATAAAAACAAATCAAAACCAACCAAAACGTTCCAAAAACCTGACAAAATAGTTTACAACCTGCCAAAACTGATCAAAACATTCTGAAAAGATGCCAAAATACTAGAAAACCAGTCAGAAGTGATCGAAACTTTCAATAACTTGCCAAAACATAATCAAAACAAATGAAAGCAAACCAAAACATTCCAAATACCCGCCAAAATATTTTAAAACCCGCCAAAACTAATCCAAACGTTCCACAACCTGCCAAGACAATAAAAACAACACAAGAGAAAACAAAACATTCTAAAACACCACCAAAACATTCCGAAAACCCGCCAAAAGATCATCAAAACAAATCAAAACAAACCAAACAATAGGAGGAACACGGCAACATATTGGCAAGCAAGAGACGGAGAGCGCGGCACCACGGCACCTTCTAGGAGGCCAAGAAAGAAGCCGCACAACACCTGCACTGTGTCAGCAACTTTCCAACTGCTAGAAGATAGTGGCTTGCCACTGGCCTGCCTCTTCAATTGCCATTAGCATTCCAATGGAAGCTATTCTTGGACAACTTTGCTCTGCTTGCTTCCAGTTCTGCCCCAGCCTACCATAGATAACCTTGCTCTTCCCTTGAGGTTCTGAGATGCCAAGAACTTGTCAACTTCAAAGGGTGGGCCGGGCTACATCTACTCAGCTGCCACAGTTTCTCCTTGCTAGACCTAGTGGGAAAGCATTTTGCTGAGATGCAGAAGGCAAGAAACGCAGAATACGGAGACGCGGAGCTGTCCCAAGTGCCGCTGCCAGGCGTCTTTCCGCAGAAGGAGCGCCCCGGAGCGCACCGCAACCGGCACCGTCGTCTCTGCGCAAAGAGCCAAAATATTTTCAAACCCGCCAAAACTAATCCAAAAATATTTTCAAACCCGCCAAAATAGAAAACCAGACAGAAGTGATCAATACATTCGAAAAAACCTGACAAAACCTGATAAAGCCCACCAAAGCTAATCCAAACACACCAAAAACTGGGCTAAACAGAATCAAAACAAGTCAAAACCTTCTAAAAACCGGCCAAAATATTTCAAAACCCGTCAAAACTAATCAAAACATTCCGAATACCCGCCAAAACATTCCAAATACCCGCCAAAATATTTTAAAACCCGCCAAAAGGAATCCAAACATTCCGAAAACCCGCCAAAAGATCATCAAAACAAATCAAAACAAACCAAACAATAGGAGGAACACGGCAACATATTGGCAAGCAAGAGACGGAGAGCGCGGCACCACGGCACCTTCTAGGAGGCCAAGAAAGAAGCCGCACAACACCTGCACTGTGTCAGCAACTTTCCAACTGCTAGAAGATAGTGGCTTGCCACTGGCCTGCCTCTTCAATTGCCATTAGCATTCCAATGGAAGCTATTCTTGGACAACTTTGCTCTGCTTGCTGCTAGTTCTGCCCCAGCCTACCATAGATAACCTTGCTCTTCCCTTGAGGCTCTGAGATGCCAAGAACTTGTCAACTTCAAAGGGTGGGCCGGGCTACATCTACTCAGCTGCCACAGTTCCTCCTTGCTAGACCTAGTGGGAAAGCATTTTGCTGAGATGCAGAAGGCAAGAAACGCAGAATACAGAGACGCGGAGCTGTCCCAAGTGCCGCTGCCAGGCGTCTTTCCGCAGAAGGAGCGCCCCGGAGCGCACCGCAACCGGCACCGTCGTCTCTGCGCAAAGAGCCAAAATATTTTCAAACCCGCCAAAACTAATCCAAAAATATTTTCAAACCCACCAAAATAGAAAACCAGACAGAAGTGATCAATACATTCGAAAAAACCTGACAAAACCTGATAAAGCCCACCAAAGCTAATCCAAACACAACAAAAACTGGGCTAAACAGAATCAAAACAAGTCAAAACCTTCTAAAAACCCGCCAAAATATTTCAAAACCCGTCAAAACTAATCAAAACATTCCGAATACCCGCCAAAACATTTCAAATACCCGCCAAAATATTTTAAAACCCGCCAAAAGGAATCCAAACATTCCAAAACCTGCCAACACAATAAAAACAACTCAAGAGAATACAAAACATTCTAAAACCCAACCAAAACATTCCGAAAACCCGCCAAAACATCATAAAAACAAATCAAAACCAACCAAAAAATTCCGAAAACCCGCCAAAATAATTTAGACCCACAAAACTCATCAAAACGTTCTGAAAAAATGCCAAAACATTAGAAAACCAGCCAGAACTGATCAAAACATTCAAAAAACTTGGCAAAACATCATAAAAACAAATCAAAACCAACCAAAACATTCCAAAAACCTGACAAAATAGTTTACAACCTGCCACAACTGATCAAAACATTCTGAAAAGATGCCAAAATACTAGAAAACCAGTCAGAAGTGATCGAAACTTTCAGTAACTTGCCAAAACATAATCAAAACAAATGAAAGCAAACCAAAACATTCCAAATACCCGCCAAAATATTTTAAAACCCGCCAAATCGAATCCAAACGTTCCAAAACCTTCCAAGACAATAAAAACAACACAAGAGAAAACAAAACATTCTAAAACACCACCAAAACATTCCGAAAACCCGCCAAAAGATCATCAAAACAAATCAAAACAAACCAAACAATAGGAGGAACACGGCAACATATTGGCAAGCAAGAGACGGAGAGCGCGGCACCACGGCACCTTCTAGGAGGCCAAGAAAGAAGCCGCACAACACCGCACTGTGTCAGCAACTTTCAAACTGCTAGAAGATAGTGGCTTGCCACTGGCCTGCCTCTTCAATTGCCATTAGCATTCCAATGGAAGCTATTCTTGGACAACTTTGCTCTGCTTGCTTCCAGTTCTGCCCCAGCCTACCATAGATAACCTTGCTCTTCCCCTGAGGTTCTGAGATGCCAAGAACTTGTCAACTTCAAAGGGTGGGCCGGGCTACATCTACTCAGCTGCCACAGTTTCTCCTTGCTAGACCTAGTGGGAAAGCATTTTGCTGAGATGCAGAAGGCAAGAAACGCAGAATACGGAGACGCGGAGCTGTCCCAAGTGCCGCTGCCAGGCGTCTTTCCGCAGAAGGAGCGCCCCGGAGCGCACCGCAACCGGCACCGTCGTCTCTGCGCAAAGAGCCAAAATATTTTCAAACCCGCCAAAACTAATCCAAAAATATTTTCAAACCCGCCAAAATAGAAAACCAGACAGAAGTGATCAATACATTCGAAAAAACCTGACAAAACATGATAAAGCCCACCAAAGCTAATCCAAACACACCAAAAACTGGGCTAAACAGAATCAAAACCTTCTCAAAATCCGCCAAAATATTTCAAAACCCGTCAAAACTAATCAAAACATTCCGAATACCCGCCAAAACATTCCAAATACCCGCCAAAATATTTTAAAACCCGCCAAAAGCAATCCAAACATTCCAAAACCTGCCAACAGAATAAAAACAACTCAAGAGAATACAAAACATTCTAAAACCCAACCAAAACATTCTGAAAACCCGCCAAAACATCATAAAAACAAATCAAAACCAACCAAAATATTCCGAAAACCCGCCAAAATAATTTAGACCCACAAAACTCATCAAAACATTCTGAAAAAATGCCAAAACATTAGAAAACCAGCCAGAACTGATCAAAACATTCAAAAAACTTGGCAAAACATCATAAAAACAAATCAAAACCAACCAAAACGTTCCAAAAACCTGACAAAATAGTTTACAACCTGCCAAAACTGATCAAAACATTCTGAAAAGATGCCAAAATACTAGAAAACCAGTCAGAAGTGATCGAAACTTTCAATAACTTGCCAAAACATAATCAAAACAAATGAAAGCAAACCAAAACATTCCAAATACCCGCCAAAATATTTTAAAACCCGCCAAAACTAATCCAAACGTTCCACAACCTGCCAAGACAATAAAAACAACACAAGAGAAAACAAAACATTCTAAAACACCACCAAAACATTCCGAAAACCCGCCAAAAGATCATCAAAACAAATCAAAACAAACCAAACAATAGGAGGAACACGGCAACATATTGGCAAGCAAGAGACGGAGAGCGCGGCACCACGGCACCTTCTAGGAGGCCAAGAAAGAAGCCGCACAACACCTGCACTGTGTCAGCAACTTTCCAACTGCTAGAAGATAGTGGCTTGCCACTGGCCTGCCTCTTCAATTGCCATTAGCATTCCAATGGAAGCTATTCTTGGACAACTTTGCTCTGCTTGCTTCCAGTTCTGCCCCAGCCTACCATAGATAACCTTGCTCTTCCCTTGAGGTTCTGAGATGCCAAGAACTTGTCAACTTCAAAGGGTGGGCCGGGCTACATCTACTCAGCTGCCACAGTTTCTCCTTGCTAGACCTAGTGGGAAAGCATTTTGCTGAGATGCAGAAGGCAAGAAACGCAGAATACGGAGACGCGGAGCTGTCCCAAGTGCCGCTGCCAGGCGTCTTTCCGCAGAAGGAGCGCCCCGGAGCGCACCGCAACCGGCACCGTCGTCTCTGCGCAAAGAGCCAAAATATTTTCAAACCCGCCAAAACTAATCCAAAAATATTTTCAAACCCGCCAAAATAGAAAACCAGACAGAAGTGATCAATACATTCGAAAAAACCTGACAAAACCTGATAAAGCCCACCAAAGCTAATCCAAACACACCAAAAACTGGGCTAAACAGAATCAAAACAAGTCAAAACCTTCTAAAAACCGGCCAAAATATTTCAAAACCCGTCAAAACTAATCAAAACATTCCGAATACCCGCCAAAACATTCCAAATACCCGCCAAAATATTTTAAAACCCGCCAAAAGGAATCCAAACATTCCGAAAACCCGCCAAAAGATCATCAAAACAAATCAAAACAAACCAAACAATAGGAGGAACACGGCAACATATTGGCAAGCAAGAGACGGAGAGCGCGGCACCACGGCACCTTCTAGGAGGCCAAGAAAGAAGCCGCACAACACCTGCACTGTGTCAGCAACTTTCCAACTGCTAGAAGCTAGTGGCTTGCCACTGGCCTGCCTCTTCAATTGCCATTAGCATTCCAATGGAAGCTATTCTTGGACAACTTTGCTCTGCTTGCTGCTAGTTCTGCCCCAGCCTACCATAGATAACCTTGCTCTTCCCTTGAGACTCTGAGATGCCAAGAACTTGTCAACTTCAAAGGGTGGGCCGGGCTACATCTACTCAGCTGCCACAGTTCCTCCTTGCTAGACCTAGTGGGAAAGCATTTTGCTGAGATGCAGAAGGCAAGAAACGCAGAATACGGAGACGCGGAGCTGTCCCAAGTGCCGCTGCCAGGCGTCTTTCCGCAGAAGGAGCGCCCCGGAGCGCACCGCAACCGGCACCGTCGTCTCTGCGCAAAGAGCCAAAATATTTTCAAACCCGCCAAAACTCATCCAAAAATATTTTCAAACCCACCAAAATAGAAAACCAGACAGAAGTGATCAATACATTTGAAAAAACCTGACAAAACCTGATAAAGCCCACCAAAGCTAATCCAAACACACCAAAAACTGGGCTAAACAGAATCAAAACAAGTCAAAACCTTCTAAAAACCCGCCAAAATATTTCAAAACCCGTCAAAACTAATCAAAACATTCCGAATACCCGCCAAAACATTCCAAATACCCGCCAAAATATTTTAAAACCCGCCAAAAGGAATCCAAACATTCCAAAACCTGCCAACACAATAAAAACAACTCAAGAGAATACAAAACATTCTAAAACCCAACCAAAACATTCCGAAAACCCGCCAAAACATCATAAAAACAAATCAAAACCAACCAAAAAATTCCGAAAACCCGCCAAAATAATTTAGACCCACAAAACTCATCAAAACGTTCTGAAAAAATGCCAAAACATTAGAAAACCAGCCAGAACTGATCAAAACATTCAAAAAACTTGGCAAAACATCATAAAAACAAATCAAAACCAACCAAAACATTCCAAAAACCTGACAAAATAGTTTACAACCTGCCACAACTGATCAAAACATTCTGAAAAGATGCCAAAATACTAGAAAACCAGTCAGAAGTGATCGAAACTTTCAGTAACTTGCCAAAACATAATCAAAACAAATGAAAGCAAACCAAAACATTCCAAATACCCGCCAAAATATTTTAAAACCCGCCAAATCGAATCCAAACATTCCAAAACCTTCCAAGACAATAAAAACAACACAAGAGAAAACAAAACATTCTAAAACACCACCAAAACATTCCGAAAACCCGCCAAAAGATCATCAAAACAAATCAAAACAAACCAAACAATAGGAGGAACACGGCAACATATTGGCAAGCAAGAGACGGAGAGCGCGGCACCACGGCACCTTCTAGGAGGCCAAGAAAGAAGCCGCACAACACCGCACTGTGTCAGCAACTTTCAAACTGCTAGAAGATAGTGGCTTGCCACTGGCCTGCCTCTTCAATTGCCATTAGCATTCCAATGGAAGCTATTCTTGGACAACTTTGCTCTGCTTGCTTCCAGTTCTGCCCCAGCCTACCATAGATAACCTTGCTCTTCCCCTGAGGTTCTGAGATGCCAAGAACTTGTCAACTTCAAAGGGTGGGCCGGGCTACATCTACTCAGCTGCCACAGTTTCTCCTTGCTAGACCTAGTGGGAAAGCATTTTGCTGAGATGCAGAAGGCAAGAAACGCAGAATACGGAGACGCGGAGCTGTCCCAAGTGCCGCTGCCAGGCGTCTTTCCGCAGAAGGAGCGCCCCGGAGCGCACCGCAACCGGCACCGTCGTCTCTGCGCAAAGAGCCAAAATATTTTCAAACCCGCCAAAACTAATCCAAAAATATTTTCAAACCCGCCAAAATAGAAAACCAGACAGAAGTGATCAATACATTCGAAAAAACCTGACAAAACATGATAAAGCCCACCAAAGCTAATCCAAACACACCAAAAACTGGGCTAAACAGAATCAAAACCTTCTCAAAATCCGCCAAAATATTTCAAAACCCGTCAAAACTAATCAAAACATTCCGAATACCCGCCAAAACATTCCAAATACCCGCCAAAATATTTTAAAACCCGCCAAAAGCAATCCAAACATTCCAAAACCTGCCAACAGAATAAAAACAACTCAAGAGAATACAAAACATTCTAAAACCCAACCAAAACATTCTGAAAACCCGCCAAAACATCATAAAAACAAATCAAAACCAACCAAAATATTCTGAAAACCCGCCAAAATAATTTAGACCCACAAAACTCATCAAAACATTCTGAAAAAATGCCAAAACATTAGAAAACCAGCCAGAACTGATCAAAACATTCAAAAAACTTGGCAAAACATCATAAAAACAAATCAAAACCAACCAAAACGTTCCAAAAACCTGACAAAATAGTTTACAACCTGCCAAAACTGATCAAAACATTCTGAAAAGATGCCAAAATACTAGAAAACCAGTCAGAAGTGATCGAAACTTTCAATAACTTGCCAAAACATAATCAAAACAAATGAAAGCAAACCAAAACATTCCAAATACCCGCCAAAATATTTTAAAACCCGCCAAAACTAATCCAAACGTTCCACAACCAGCCAACACAATAAAAACAACACAAGAGAAAACAAAACATTCTAAAACACCACCAAAACATTCCAAAAACCCGCCAAAAGATCATCAAAACAAATCAAAACAAACCAAACAATAGGAGGAACACGGCAACATATTGGCAAGCAAGAGACGGAGAGCGCGGCACCACGGCACCTTCTAGGAGGCCAAGAAAGAAGCCGCACAACACCTGCACTGTGTCAGCAACTTTCCAACTGCTAGAAGATAGTGGCTTGCCACTGGCCTGCCTCTTCAATTGCCATTAGCATTCCAATGGAAGCTATTCTTGGACAACTTTGCTCTGCTTGCTGCTAGTTCTGCCCCAGCCTACCATAGATAACCTTGCTCTTCCCTTGAGACTCTGAGATGCCAAGAACTTGTCAACTTCAAAGGGTGGGCCGGGCTACATCTACTCAGCTGCCACAGTTCCTCCTTGCTAGACCTAGTGGGAAAGCATTTTGCTGAGATGCAGAAGGCAAGAAACGCAGAATACGGAGACGCGGAGCTGTCCCAAGTGCCGCTGCCAGGCGTCTTTCCGCAGAAGGAGCGCCCCGGAGCACACCGCAACCGGCACCGTCGTCTCTGCGCAAAGAGCCAAAATATTTTCGAACCCGCCAAAACTAATCCAAAAATATTTTCAAACCCGCCAAAATAGAAAACCAGACAGAAGTGATCAATACATTCGAAAAAACCTGACAAAACCTGATAAAGCCCACCAAAGCTAATCCAAACACACCAAAAACTGGGCTAAACAGAATCAAAACAAGTCAAAACCTTCTAAAAACCGGCCAAAATATTTCAAAACCCGTCAAAACTAATCAAAACATTCCGAATACCCGCCAAAACATTCCAAATACCCGCCAAAATATTTTAAAACCCGCCAAAAGGAATCCAAACATTCCGAAAACCCGCCAAAAGATCATCAAAACAAATCAAAACAAACCAAACAATAGGAGGAACACGGCAACATATTGGCAAGCAAGAGACGGAGAGCGCGGCACCACGGCACCTTCTAGGAGGCCAAGAAAGAAGCCGCACAACACCTGCACTGTGTCAGCAACTTTCCAACTGCTAGAAGCTAGTGGCTTGCCACTGGCCTGCCTCTTCAATTGCCATTAGCATTCCAATGGAAGCTATTCTTGGACAACTTTGCTCTGCTTGCTGCTAGTTCTGCCCCAGCCTACCATAGATAACCTTGCTCTTCCCTTGAGACTCTGAGATGCCAAGAACTTGTCAACTTCAAAGGGTGGGCCGGGCTACATCTACTCAGCTGCCACAGTTCCTCCTTGCTAGACCTAGTGGGAAAGCATTTTGCTGAGATGCAGAAGGCAAGAAACGCAGAATACGGAGACGCGGAGCTGTCCCAAGTGCCGCTGCCAGGCGTCTTTCCGCAGAAGGAGCGCCCCGGATCGCACCGCAACCGGCACCGTCGTCTCTGCGCAAAGAGCCAAAATATTTTCAAACCCGCCAAAACTCATCCAAAAATATTTTCAAACCCACCAAAATAGAAAACCAGACAGAAGTGATCAATACATTTGAAAAAACCTGACAAAACCTGATAAAGCCCACCAAAGCTAATCCAAACACACCAAAAACTGGGCTAAACAGAATCAAAACAAGTCAAAACCTTCTAAAAACCCGCCAAAATATTTCAAAACCCGTCAAAACTAATCAAAACATTCCGAATACCCGCCAAAACATTCCAAATACCCGCCAAAATATTTTAAAACCCGCCAAAAGGAATCCAAACATTCCAAAACCTGCCAACACAATAAAAACAACTCAAGAGAATACAAAACATTCTAAAACCCAACCAAAACATTCCGAAAACCCGCCAAAACATCATAAAAACAAATCAAAACCAACCAAAAAATTCCGAAAACCCGCCAAAATAATTTAGACCCACAAAACTCATCAAAACGTTCTGAAAAAATGCCAAAACATTAGAAAACCAGCCAGAACTGATCAAAACATTCAAAAAACTTGGCAAAACATCATAAAAACAAATCAAAACCAACCAAAACATTCCAAAAACCTGACAAAATAGTTTACAACCTGCCACAACTGATCAAAACATTCTGAAAAGATGCCAAAATACTAGAAAACCAGTCAGAAGTGATCGAAACTTTCAATAACTTGCCAAAACATAATCAAAACAAATGAAAGCAAACCAAAACATTCCAAATACCCGCCAAAATATTTTAAAACCCGCCAAAACTAATCCAAACGTTCCACAACCTGCCAAGACAATAAAAACAACACAAGAGAAAACAAAACATTCTAAAACACCACCAAAACATTCCGAAAACCCGCCAAAAGATCATCAAAACAAATCAAAACAAACCAAACAATAGGAGGAACACGGCAACATATTGGCAAGCAAGAGACGGAGAGCGCGGCACCACGGCACCTTCTAGGAGGCCAAGAAAGAAGCCGCACAACACCGCACTGTGTCAGCAACTTTCAAACTGCTAGAAGATAGTGGCTTGCCACTGGCCTGCCTCTTCAATTGCCATTAGCATTCCAATGGAAGCTATTCTTGGACAACTTTGCTCTGCTTGCTTCCAGTTCTGCCCCAGCCTACCATAGATAACCTTGCTCTTCCCTTGAGGTTCTGAGATGCCAAGAACTTGTCAACTTCAAAGGGTGGGCCGGGCTACATCTACTCAGCTGCCACAGTTTCTCCTTGCTAGACCTAGTGGGAAAGCATTTTGCTGAGATGCAGAAGGCAAGAAACGCAGAATACGGAGACGCGGAGCTGTCCCAAGTGCCGCTGCCAGGCGTCTTTCCGCAGAAGGAGCGCCCCGGAGCGCACCGCAACCGGCACCGTCGTCTCTGCGCAAAGAGCCAAAATATTTTCAAACCCGCCAAAACTAATCCAAAAATATTTTCAAACCCGCCAAAATAGAAAACCAGACAGAAGTGATCAATACATTCGAAAAAACCTGACAAAACATGATAAAGCCCACCAAAGCTAATCCAAACACACCAAAAACTGGGCTAAACAGAATCAAAACCTTCTCAAAATCCGCCAAAATATTTCAAAACCCGTCAAAACTAATCAAAACATTCCGAATACCCGCCAAAACATTCCAAATACCCGCCAAAATATTTTAAAACCCGCCAAAAGCAATCCAAACATTCCAAAACCTGCCAACAGAATAAAAACAACTCAAGAGAATACAAAACATTCTAAAACCCAACCAAAACATTCTGAAAACCCGCCAAAACATCATAAAAACAAATCAAAACCAACCAAAATATTCCGAAAACCCGCCAAAATAATTTAGACCCACAAAACTCATCAAAACATTCTGAAAAAATGCCAAAACATTAGAAAACCAGCCAGAACTGATCAAAACATTCAAAAAACTTGGCAAAACATCATAAAAACAAATCAAAACCAACCAAAACGTTCCAAAAACCTGACAAAATAGTTTACAACCTGCCAAAACTGATCAAAACATTCTGAAAAGATGCCAAAATACTAGAAAACCAGTCAGAAGTGATCGAAACTTTCAATAACTTGCCAAAACATAATCAAAACAAATGAAAGCAAACCAAAACATTCCAAATACCCGCCAAAATATTTTAAAACCCGCCAAAACTAATCCAAACGTTCCACAACCAGCCAACACAATAAAAACAACACAAGAGAAAACAAAACATTCTAAAACACCACCAAAACATTCCGAAAACCCGCCAAAAGATCATCAAAACAAATCAAAACAAACCAAACAATAGGAGGAACACGGCAACATATTGGCAAGCAAGAGACGGAGAGCGCGGCACCACGGCACCTTCTAGGAGGCCAAGAAAGAAGCCGCACAACACCTGCACTGTGTCAGCAACTTTCCAACTGCTAGAAGCTAGTGGCTTGCCACTGGCCTGCCTCTTCAATTGCCATTAGCATTCCAATGGAAGCTATTCTTGGACAACTTTGCTCTGCTTGCTGCTAGTTCTGCCCCAGCCTACCATAGATAACCTTGCTCTTCCCTTGAGACTCTGAGATGCCAAGAACTTGTCAACTTCAAAGGGTGGGCCGGGCTACATCTACTCAGCTGCCACAGTTCCTCCTTGCTAGACCTAGTGGGAAAGCATTTTGCTGAGATGCAGAAGGCAAGAAACGCAGAATACGGAGACGCGGAGCTGTCCCAAGTGCCGCTGCCAGGCGTCTTTCCGCAGAAGGAGCGCCCCGGAGCGCACCGCAACCGGCACCGTCGTCTCTGCGCAAAGAGCCAAAATATTTTCAAACCCGCCAAAACTAATCCAAAAATATTTTCAAACCCGCCAAAATAGAAAACCAGACAGAAGTGATCAATACATTCGAAAAAACCTGACAAAACCTGATAAAGCCCACCAAAGCTAATCCAAACACACCAAAAACTGGGCTAAACAGAATCAAAACAAGTCAAAACCTTCTAAAAACCGGACAAAATATTTCAAAACCCGTCAAAACTAATCAAAACATTCCGAATACCCGCCAAAACATTCCAAATACCCGCCAAAATATTTTAAAACCCGCCAAAAGGAATCCAAACATTCCGAAAACCCGCCAAAAGATCATCAAAACAAATCAAAACAAACCAAACAATAGGAGGAACACGGCAACATATTGGCAAGCAAGAGACGGAGAGCGCGGCACCACGGCACCTTCTAGGAGGCCAAGAAAGAAGCCGCACAACACCTGCACTGTGTCAGCAACTTTCCAACTGCTAGAAGATAGTGGCTTGCCACTGGCCTGCCTCTTCAATTGCCATTAGCATTCCAATGGAAGCTATTCTTGGACAACTTTGCTCTGCTTGCTGCTAGTTCTGCCCCAGCCTACCATAGATAACCTTGCTCTTCCCTTGAGACTCTGAGATGCCAAGAACTTGTCAACTTCAAAGGGTGGGCCGGGCTACATCTACTCAGCTGCCACAGTTCCTCCTTGCTAGACCTAGTGGGAAAGCATTTTGCTGAGATGCAGAAGGCAAGAAACGCAGAATACGGAGACGCGGAGCTGTCCCAAGTGCCGCTGCCAGGCGTCTTTCCGCAGAAGGAGCGCCCCGCAGCGCACCGCAACCGGCACCGTCGTCTCTGCGCAAAGAGCCAAAATATTTTCAAACCCGCCAAAACTCATCCAAAAATATTTTCAAACCCACCAAAATAGAAAACCAGACAGAAGTGATCAATACATTTGAAAAAACCTGACAAAACCTGATAAAGCCCACCAAAGCTAATCCAAACACACCAAAAACTGGGCTAAACAGAATCAAAACAAGTCAAAACCTTCTAAAAACCGGCCAAAATATTTCAAAACCCGTCAAAACTAATCAAAACATTCCGAATACCCGCCAAAACATTCCAAATACCCGCCAAAATATTTTAAAACCCGCCAAAAGCAATCCAAACATTCCAAAACCTGCCAACACAATAAAAACAACTCAAGAGAATACAAAACATTCTAAAACCCAACCAAAACATTCCGAAAACCCGCCAAAACATCATAAAAACAAATCAAAACCAACCAAAAAATTCCGAAAACCCGCCAAAATAATTTAGACCCACAAAACTCATCAAAACGTTCTGAAAAAATGCCAAAACATTAGAAAACCAGCCAGAACTGATCAAAACATTCAAAAAACTTGGCAAAACATCATAAAAACAAATCAAAACCAACCAAAACATTCCAAAAACCTGACAAAATAGTTTACAACCTGCCACAACTGATCAAAACATTCTGAAAAGATGCCAAAATACTAGAAAACCAGTCAGAAGTGATCGAAACTTTCAATAACTTGCCAAAACATAATCAAAACAAATGAAAGCAAACCAAAACATTCCAAATACCCGCCAAAATATTTTAAAACCCGCCAAAAGGAACCCAAACGTTCCAAAACCTGCCAAGACAATAAAAACAACACAAGAGAAAACAAAACATTCTAAAACACCACCAAAACATTCCGAAAACCCGCCAAAAGATCATCAAAACAAATCAAAACAAACCAAACAATAGGAGGAACACGGCAACATATTGGCAAGCAAGAGACGGAGAGCGCGGCACCACGGCACCTTCTAGGAGGCCAAGAAAGAAGCTGCACAACACCTGCACTGTGTCTGCAACTTTCAAACTGCTAGAAGCTAGTGGCTTGCCACTGGCCTGCCTCTTCACTTGCCATTAGCATTCCAATGGAAGCTATTCTTGGACAACTTTGCTCTGCTTGCTGCTAGTTCTGCCCCAGCCTACCATAGATAACCTTGCTCTTCCCTTGAGGCTCTGAGATGCCAAGAACTTGTCAACTTCAAAGGGTGGGCCGGGCTACATCTACTCAGCTGCCACAGTTCCTCCTTGCTAGACCTAGTGGGAAAGCATTTTGCTGAGATGCAGAAGGCAAGAAACGCAGAATACAGAGACGCGGAGCTGTCCCAAGTGCCGCTGCCAGGCGTCTTTCCGCAGAAGGAGCGCCCCGGAGCGCACCGCAACCGGCACCGTCGTCTCTGCGCAAAGAGCCAAAATATTTTCAAACCCGCCAAAACTAATCCAAAAATATTTTCAAACCCACCAAAATAGAAAACCAGACAGAAGTGATCAATACATTCGAAAAAACCTGACAAAACCTGATAAAGCCCACCAAAGCTAATCCAAACACAACAAAAACTGGGCTAAACAGAATCAAAACAAGTCAAAACCTTCTAAAAACCCGCCAAAATATTTCAAAACCCGTCAAAACTAATCAAAACATTCCGAATACCCGCCAAAACATTTCAAATACCCGCCAAAATATTTTAAAACCCGCCAAAAGGAATCCAAACATTCCAAAACCTGCCAACACAATAAAAACAACTCAAGAGAATACAAAACATTCTAAAACCCAACCAAAACATTCCGAAAACCCGCCAAAACATCATAAAAACAAATCAAAACCAACCAAAAAATTCCGAAAACCCGCCAAAATAATTTAGACCCACAAAACTCATCAAAACATTCAAAAATGCCAAAACATTAGAAAACCAGCCAGAACTGATCAAAACATTCAAAAAACTTGGCAAAACATCATAAAAACAAATCAAAACCAACCAAAACGTTCCAAAAACCTGTCAAAATAGTTTACAACCTGCCAAAACTGATCAAAACATTCTGAAAAGATGCCAAAATACTAGAAAACCAGTCAGAAGTGATCGAAACTTTCAATAACTTGCCAAAACATAATCAAAACAAATGAAAGCAAACCAAAACATTCCAAATACCCGCCAAAATATTTTAAAACCCGCCAAAACTAATCCAAACGTTCCACAACCTGCCAAGACAATAAAAACAACACAAGAGAAAACAAAACATTCTAAAACACCACCAAAACATTCCGAAAACCCGCCAAAAGATCATCAAAACAAATCAAAACAAACCAAACAATAGGAGGAACACGGCAACATATTGGCAAGCAAGAGACGGAGAGCGCGGCACCACGGCACCTTCTAGGAGGCCAAGAAAGAAGCCGCACAACACCGCACTGTGTCAGCAACTTTCAAACTGCTAGAAGATAGTGGCTTGCCACTGGCCTGCCTCTTCAATTGCCATTAGCATTCCAATGGAAGCTATTCTTGGACAACTTTGCTCTGCTTGCTGCTAGTTCTGCCCCAGCCTACCATAGATAACCTTGCTCTTCCCTTGAGGTTCTGAGATGCCAAGAACTTGTCAACTTCAAAGGGTGGGCCGGGCTACATCTACTCAGCTGCCACAGTTTCTCCTTGCTAGACCTAGTGGGAAAGCATTTTGCTGAGATGCAGAAGGCAAGAAACGCAGAATACGGAGACGCGGAGCTGTCCCAAGTGCCGCTGCCAGGCGTCTTTCCGCAGAAGGAGCGCCCCGGAGCGCACCGCAACCGGCACCGTCGTCTCTGCGCAAAGAGCCAAAATATTTTCAAACCCGCCAAAACTCATCCAAAAATATTTTCAAACCCGCCAAAATAGAAAACCAGACAGAAGTGATCAATACATTCGAAAAAACCTGACAAAACATGATAAAGCCCACCAAAGCTAATCCAAACACACCAAAATCTGGGCTAAACAGAATCAAAACCTTCTCAAATTCCGCCAAAATATTTCAAAACCCGTCAAAACTAATCAAAACATTCCGAATACCCGCCAAAACATTCCAAATACCCGCCAAAATATTTTAAAACCCGCCAAAAGCAATCCAAACATTCCAAAACCTGCCAACAGAATAAAAACAACTCAAGAGAATACAAAACATTCTAAAACCCAACCAAAACATTCTGAAAACCCGCCAAAACATCATAAAAACAAATCAAAACCAACCAAAATATTCCGAAAACCCGCCAAAATAATTTAGACCCACAAAACTCATCAAAACATTCTGAAAAAATGCCAAAACATTAGAAAACCAGCCAGAACTGATCAAAACATTCAAAAAACTTGGCAAAACATCATAAAAACAAATCAAAACCAACCAAAACGTTCCAAAAACCTGACAAAATAGTTTACAACCTGCCAAAACTGATCAAAACATTCTGAAAAGATGCCAAAATACTAGAAAACCAGTCAGAAGTGATCAAAACTTTCAATAACTTGCCAAAACATAATCAAAACAAATGAAAGCAAACCAAAACATTCCAAATACCCGCCAAAATATTTTAAAACCCGCCAAAACTAATCCAAACGTTCCACAACCTGCCAACACAATAAAAACAACACAAGAGAAAACAAAACATTCTAAAACACCACCAAAACATTCCGAAAACCCGCCAAAACATCATCAAAACAAATCAAAACAAACCAAACAATAGGAGGAACACGGCAACATATTGGCAAGCAAGAGACGGAGAGCGCGGCACCACGGCACCTTCTAGGAGGCCAAGAAAGAAGCCGCACAACACCTGCACTGTGTCAGCAACTTTCCAACTGCTAGAAGCTAGTGGCTTGCCACTGGCCTGCCTCTTCAATTGCCATTAGCATTCCAATGGAAGCTATTCTTGGACAACTTTGCTCTGCTTGCTGCTAGTTCTGCCCCAGCCTACCATAGATAACCTTGCTCTTCCCTTGAGACTCTGAGATGCCAAGAACTTGTCAACTTCAAAGGGCGGGCCGGGCTACATCTACTCAGCTGCCACAGTTCCTCCTTGCTAGACCTAGTGGGAAAGCATTTTGCTGAGATGCAGAAGGCAAGAAACGCAGAATACGGAGACGCGGAGCTGTCCCAAGTGCCGCTGCCAGGCGTCTTTCCGCAGAAGGAGCGCCCCGGAGCGCACCGCAACCGGCACCGTCGTCTCTGCGCAAAGAGCCAAAATATTTTCAAACCCGCCAAAACTAATCCAAAAATATTTTCAAACCCGCCAAAATAGAAAACCAGACAGAAGTGATCAATACATTCGAAAAAACCTGACAAAACCTGATAAAGCCCACCAAAGCTAATCCAAACACACCAAAAACTGGGCTAAACAGAATCAAAACAAGTCAAAACCTTCTAAAAACCGGCCAAAATATTTCAAAACCCGTCAAAACTAATCAAAACATTCCGAATACCCGCCAAAACATTCCAAATACCCGCCAAAATATTTTAAAACCCGCCAAAAGGAATCCAAACATTCCGAAAACCCGCCAAAAGATCATCAAAACAAATCAAAACAAACCAAACAATAGGAGGAACACGGCAACATATTGGCAAGCAAGAGACGGAGAGCGCGGCACCACGGCACCTTCTAGGAGGCCAAGAAAGAAGCTGCACAACACCTGCACTGTGTCTGCAACTTTCAAACTGCTAGAAGCTAGTGGCTTGCCACTGGCCTGCCTCTTCAATTGCCATTAGCATTCCAATGGAAGCTATTCTTGGACAACTTTGCTCTGCTTGCTGCTAGTTCTGCCCCAGCCTACCATAGATAACCTTGCTCTTCCCTTGAGACTCTGAGATGCCAAGAACTTGTCAACTTCAAAGGGTGGGCCGGGCTACATCTACTCAGCTGCCACAGTTCCTCCTTGCTAGACCTAGTGGGAAAGCATTTTGCTGAGATGCAGAAGGCAAGAAACGCAGAATACGGAGACGCGGAGCTGTCCCAAGTGCCGCTGCCAGGCGTCTTTCCGCAGAAGGAGCGCCCCGGAGCGCACCGCAACCGGCACCGTCGTCTCTGCGCAAAGAGCCAAAATATTTTCAAACCCGCCAAAACTCATCCAAAAATATTTTCAAACCCACCAAAATAGAAAACCAGACAGAAGTGATCAATACATTTGAAAAAACCTGACAAAACCTGATAAAGCCCACCAAAGCTAATCCAAACACACCAAAAACTGGGCTAAACAGAATCAAAACAAGTCAAAACCTTCTAAAAACCCGCCAAAATATTTCAAAACCCGTCAAAACTAATCAAAACATTCCGAATACCCGCCAAAACATTCCAAATACCCGCCAAAATATTTTAAAACCCGCCAAAAGGAATCCAAACATTCCAAAACCTGCCAACACAATAAAAACAACTCAAGAGAATACAAAACATTCTAAAACCCAACCAAAACATTCCGAAAACCCGCCAAAACATCATAAAAACAAATCAAAACCAACCAAAAAATTCCGAAAACCCGCCAAAATAATTTAGACCCACAAAACTCATCAAAACGTTCTGAAAAAATGCCAAAACATTAGAAAACCAGCCAGAACTGATCAAAACATTCAAAAAACTTGGCAAAACATCATAAAAACAAATCAAAACCAACCAAAACATTCCAAAAACCTGACAAAATAGTTTACAACCTGCCACAACTGATCAAAACATTCTGAAAAGATGCCAAAATACTAGAAAACCAGTCAGAAGTGATCGAAACTTTCAATAACTTGCCAAAACATAATCAAAACAAATGAAAGCAAACCAAAACATTCCAAATACCCGCCAAAATATTTTAAAACCCGCCAAAAGGAACCCAAACGTTCCAAAACCTGCCAAGACAATAAAAACAACACAAGAGAAAACAAAACATTCTAAAACACCACCAAAACATTCCGAAAACCCGCCAAAAGATCATCAAAACAAATCAAAACAAACCAAACAATAGGAGGAACACGGCAACATATTGGCAAGCAAGAGACGGAGAGCGCGGCACCACGGCACCTTCTAGGAGGCCAAGAAAGAAGCTGCACAACACCTGCACTGTGTCTGCAACTTTCAAACTGCTAGAAGCTAGTGGCTTGCCACTGGCCTGCCTCTTCACTTGCCATTAGCATTCCAATGGAAGCTATTCTTGGACAACTTTGCTCTGCTTGCTGCTAGTTCTGCCCCAGCCTACCATAGATAACCTTGCTCTTCCCTTGAGACTCTGAGATGCCAAGAACTTGTCAACTTCAAAGGGTGGGCCGGGCTACATCTACTCAGCTGCCACAGTTCCTCCTTGCTAGACCTAGTGGGAAAGCATTTTGCTGAGATGCAGAAGGCAAGAAACGCAGAATACGGAGACGCGGAGCTGTCCCAAGTGCCGCTGCCAGGCGTCTTTCCGCAGAAGGAGCGCCCCGGAGCGCACCGCAACCGGCACCGTCGTCTCTGCGCAAAGAGCCAAAATATTTTCAAACCCGCCAAAACTCATCCAAAAATATTTTCAAACCCACCAAAATAGAAAACCAGACAGAAGTGATCAATACATTTGAAAAAACCTGACAAAACCTGATAAAGCCCACCAAAGCTAATCCAAACACACCAAAAACTGGGCTAAACAGAATCAAAACAAGTCAAAACCTTCTAAAAACCCGCCAAAATATTTCAAAACCCGTCAAAACTAATCAAAACATTCCGAATACCCGCCAAAACATTCCAAATACCCGCCAAAATATTTTAAAACCCGCCAAAAGGAATCCAAACATTCCAAAACCTGCCAACACAATAAAAACAACTCAAGAGAATACAAAACATTCTAAAACCCAACCAAAACATTCCGAAAACCCGCCAAAACATCATAAAAACAAATCAAAACCAACCAAAAAATTCCGAAAACCCGCCAAAATAATTTAGACCCACAAAACTCATCAAAACGTTCTGAAAAAATGCCAAAACATTAGAAAACCAGCCAGAACTGATCAAAACATTCAAAAAACATGGCAAAACATCATAAAAACAAATCAAAACCAACCAAAACATTCCAAAAACCTGACAAAATAGTTTACAACCTGCCACAACTGATCAAAACATTCTGAAAAGATGCCAAAATACTAGAAAACCAGTCAGAAGTGATCGAAACTTTCAATAACTTGCCAAAACATAATCAAAACAAATGAAAGCAAACCAAAACATTCCAAATACCCGCCAAAATATTTTAAAACCCGCCAAAAGGAACCCAAACGTTCCAAAACCTGCCAAGACAATAAAAACAACACAAGAGAAAACAAAACATTCTAAAACACCACCAAAACATTCCGAAAACCCGCCAAAAGATCATCAAAACAAATCAAAACAAACCAAACAATAGGAGGAACACGGCAACATATTGGCAAGCAAGAGACGGAGAGCGCGGCACCACGGCACCTTCTAGGAGGCCAAGAAAGAAGCTGCACAACACCTGCACTGTGTCTGCAACTTTCAAACTGCTAGAAGCTAGTGGCTTGCCACTGGCCTGCCTCTTCACTTGCCATTAGCATTCCAATGGAAGCTATTCTTGGACAACTTTGCTCTGCTTGCTGCTAGTTCTGCCCCAGCCTACCATAGATAACCTTGCTCTTCCCTTGAGGCTCTGAGATGCCAAGAACTTGTCAACTTCAAAGGGTGGGCCGGGCTACATCTACTCAGCTGCCACAGTTCCTCCTTGCTAGACCTAGTGGGAAAGCATTTTGCTGAGATGCAGAAGGCAAGAAACGCAGAATACAGAGACGCGGAGCTGTCCCAAGTGCCGCTGCCAGGCGTCTTTCCGCAGAAGGAGCGCCCCGGAGCGCACCGCAACCGGCACCGTCGTCTCTGCGCAAAGAGCCAAAATATTTTCAAACCCGCCAAAACTAATCCAAAAATATTTTCAAACCCACCAAAATAGAAAACCAGACAGAAGTGATCAATACATTCGAAAAAACCTGACAAAACCTGATAAAGCCCACCAAAGCTAATCCAAACACAACAAAAACTGGGCTAAACAGAATCAAAACAAGTCAAAACCTTCTAAAAACCCGCCAAAATATTTCAAAACCCGTCAAAACTAATCAAAACATTCCGAATACCCGCCAAAACATTTCAAATACCCGCCAAAATATTTTAAAACCCGCCAAAAGGAATCCAAACATTCCAAAACCTGCCAACACAATAAAAACAACTCAAGAGAATACAAAACATTCTAAAACCCAACCAAAACATTCCGAAAACCCGCCAAAACATCATAAAAACAAATCAAAACCAACCAAAAAATTCGGAAAACCCGCCAAAATAATTTAGACCCACAAAACTCATCAAAACATTCAAAAATGCCAAAACATTAGAAAACCAGCCAGAACTGATCAAAACATTCAAAAAACTTGGCAAAACATCATAAAAACAAATCAAAACCAACCAAAACGTTCCAAAAACCTGTCAAAATAGTTTACAACCTGCCAAAACTGATCAAAACATTCTGAAAAGATGCCAAAATACTAGAAAACCAGGTCAGAAGTGATCGAAACTTTCAATAACTTGCCAAAACATAATCAAAACAAATGAAAGCAAACCAAAACATTCCAAATACCCGCCAAAATATTTTAAAACCCGCCAAAACTAATCCAAACGTTCCACAACCTGCCAAGACAATAAAAACAACACAAGAGAAAACAAAACATTCTAAAACACCACCAAAACATTCCGAAAACCCGCCAAAAGATCATCAAAACAAATCAAAACAAACCAAACAATAGGAGGAACACGGCAACATATTGGCAAGCAAGAGACGGAGAGCGCGGCACCACGGCACCTTCTAGGAGGCCAAGAAAGAAGCCGCACAACACCGCACTGTGTCAGCAACTTTCAAACTGCTAGAAGATAGTGGCTTGCCACTGGCCTGCCTCTTCAATTGCCATTAGCATTCCAATGGAAGCTATTCTTGGACAACTTTGCTCTGCTTGCTTCCAGTTCTGCCCCAGCCTACCATAGATAACCTTGCTCTTCCCCTGAGGTTCTGAGATGCCAAGAACTTGTCAACTTCAAAGGGTGGGCCGGGCTACATCTACTCAGCTGCCACAGTTTCTCCTTGCTAGACCTAGTGGGAAAGCATTTTGCTGAGATGCAGAAGGCAAGAAACGCAGAATACGGAGACGCGGAGCTGTCCCAAGTGCCGCTGCCAGGCGTCTTTCCGCAGAAGGAGCGCCCCGGAGCGCACCGCAACCGGCACCGTCGTCTCTGCGCAAAGAGCCAAAATATTTTCAAACCCGCCAAAACTCATCCAAAAATATTTTCAAACCCGCCAAAATAGAAAACCAGACAGAAGTGATCAATACATTCGAAAAAACCTGACAAAACCTGATAAAGCCCACCAAAGCTAATCCAAACACACCAAAAACTGGGCTAAACAGAATCAAAACAAGTCAAAACCTTCTAAAAACCGGCCAAAATATTTCAAAACCCGTCAAAACTAATCAAAACATTCCGAATACCCGCCAAAACATTCCAAATACCCGCCAAAATATTTTAAAACCCGCCAAAAGGAATCCAAACATTCCGAAAACCCGCCAAAAGATCATCAAAACAAATCAAAACAAACCAAACAATAGGAGGAACACGGCAACATATTGGCAAGCAAGAGACGGAGAGCGCGGCACCACGGCACCTTCTAGGAGGCCAAGAAAGAAGCCGCACAACACCTGCACTGTGTCAGCAACTTTCCAACTGCTAGAAGCTAGTGGCTTGCCACTGGCCTGCCTCTTCAATTGCCATTAGCATTCCAATGGAAGCTATTCTTGGACAACTTTGCTCTGCTTGCTGCTAGTTCTGCCCCAGCCTACCATAGATAACCTTGCTCTTCCCTTGAGACTCTGAGATGCCAAGAACTTGTCAACTTCAAAGGGTGGGCCGGGCTACATCTACTCAGCTGCCACAGTTCCTCCTTGCTAGACCTAGTGGGAAAGCATTTTGCTGAGATGCAGAAGGCAAGAAACGCAGAATACGGAGACGCGGAGCTGTCCCAAGTGCCGCTGCCAGGCGTCTTTCCGCAGAAGGAGCGCCCCGGAGCGCACCGCAACCGGCACCGTCGTCTCTGCGCAAAGAGCCAAAATATTTTCAAACCCGCCAAAACTCATCCAAAAATATTTTCAAACCCACCAAAATAGAAAACCAGACAGAAGTGATCAATACATTTGAAAAAACCTGACAAAACCTGATAAAGCCCACCAAAGCTAATCCAAACACACCAAAAACTGGGCTAAACAGAATCAAAACAAGTCAAAACCTTCTAAAAACCCGCCAAAATATTTCAAAACCCGTCAAAACTAATCAAAACATTCCGAATACCCGCCAAAACATTCCAAATACCCGCCAAAATATTTTAAAACCCGCCAAAAGGAATCCAAACATTCCAAAACCTGCCAACACAATAAAAACAACTCAAGAGAATACAAAACATTCTAAAACCCAACCAAAACATTCCGAAAACCCGCCAAAACATCATAAAAACAAATCAAAACCAACCAAAAAATTCCGAAAACCCGCCAAAATAATTTAGACCCACAAAACTCATCAAAACGTTCTGAAAAAATGCCAAAACATTAGAAAACCAGCCAGAACTGATCAAAACATTCAAAAAACTTGGCAAAACATCATAAAAACAAATCAAAACCAACCAAAACATTCCAAAAACCTGACAAAATAGTTTACAACCTGCCACAACTGATCAAAACATTCTGAAAAGATGCCAAAATACTAGAAAACCAGTCAGAAGTGATCGAAACTTTCAATAACTTGCCAAAACATAATCAAAACAAATGAAAGCAAACCAAAACATTCCAAATACCCGCCAAAATATTTTAAAACCCGCCAAAAGGAACCCAAACGTTCCAAAACCTGCCAAGACAATAAAAACAACACAAGAGAAAACAAAACATTCTAAAACACCACCAAAACATTCCGAAAACCCGCCAAAAGATCATCAAAACAAATCAAAACAAACCAAACAATAGGAGGAACACGGCAACATATTGGCAAGCAAGAGACGGAGAGCGCGGCACCACGGCACCTTCTAGGAGGCCAAGAAAGAAGCTGCACAACACCTGCACTGTGTCTGCAACTTTCAAACTGCTAGAAGCTAGTGGCTTGCCACTGGCCTGCCTCTTCACTTGCCATTAGCATTCCAATGGAAGCTATTCTTGGACAACTTTGCTCTGCTTGCTGCTAGTTCTGCCCCAGCCTACCATAGATAACCTTGCTCTTCCCTTGAGGCTCTGAGATGCCAAGAACTTGTCAACTTCAAAGGGTGGGCCGGGCTACATCTACTCAGCTGCCACAGTTCCTCCTTGCTAGACCTAGTGGGAAAGCATTTTGCTGAGATGCAGAAGGCAAGAAACGCAGAATACAGAGACGCGGAGCTGTCCCAAGTGCCGCTGCCAGGCGTCTTTCCGCAGAAGGAGCGCCCCGGAGCGCACCGCAACCGGCACCGTCGTCTCTGCGCAAAGAGCCAAAATATTTTCAAAACCGCCAAAACTAATCCAAAAATATTTTCAAACCCACCAAAATAGAAAACCAGACAGAAGTGATCAATACATTCGAAAAAACCTGACAAAACCTGATAAAGCCCACCAAAGCTAATCCAAACACACCAAAAACTGGGCTAAACAGAATCAAAACAAGTCAAAACCTTCTAAAAACCCGCCAAAATATTTCAAAACCCGTCAAAACTAATCAAAACATTCCGAATACCCGCCAAAACATTCCAAATACCCGCCAAAATATTTTAAAACCCGCCAAAAGGAATCCAAACATTCCAAAACCTGCCAACACAATAAAAACAACTCAAGAGAATACAAAACATTCTAAAACCCAACCAAAACATTCCGAAAACCCGCCAAAACATCATAAAAACAAATCAAAACCAACCAAAATATTCCGAAAACCCGCCAAAATAATTTAGACCCACAAAACTCATCAAAACATTCTGAAAAAATGCCAAAACATTAGAAAACCAGCCAGAACTGATCAAAACATTCAAAAAACTTGGCAAAACATCATAAAAACAAATCAAAACCAACCAAAACGTTCCAAAAACCTGACAAAATAGTTTACAACCTGCCAAAACTGATCAAAACATTCTGAAAAGATGCCAAAATACTAGAAAACCAGTCAGAAGTGATCGAAACTTTCAATAACTTGCCAAAACATAATCAAAACAAATGAAAGCAAACCAAAACATTCCAAATACCCGCCAAAATATTTTAAAACCCGCCAAAACTAATCCAAACGTTCCACAACCTGCCAAGACAATAAAAACAACACAAGAGAAAACAAAACATTCTAAAACACCACCAAAACATTCCGAAAACCCGCCAAAAGATCATCAAAACAAATCAAAACAAACCAAACAATAGGAGGAACACGGCAACATATTGGCAAGCAAGAGACGGAGAGCGCGGCACCACGGCACCTTCTAGGAGGCCAAGAAAGAAGCCGCACAACACCGCACTGTGTCAGCAACTTTCAAACTGCTAGAAGATAGTGGCTTGCCACTGGCCTGCCTCTTCAATTGCCATTAGCATTCCAATGGAAGCTATTCTTGGACAACTTTGCTCTGCTTGCTTCCAGTTCTGCCCCAGCCTACCATAGATAACCTTGCTCTTCCCCTGAGGTTCTGAGATGCCAAGAACTTGTCAACTTCAAAGGGTGGGCCGGGCTACATCTACTCAGCTGCCACAGTTTCTCCTTGCTAGACCTAGTGGGAAAGCATTTTGCTGAGATGCAGAAGGCAAGAAACGCAGAATACGGAGACACGGAGCTGTCCCAAGTGCCGCTGCCAGGCGTCTTTCCGCAGAAGGAGCGCCCCGCAGCGCACCGCAACCGGCACCGTCGTCTCTGCGCAAAGAGCCAAAATATTTTCAAACCCGCCAAAACTCATCCAAAAATATTTTCAAACCCGCCAAAATAGAAAACCAGACAGAAGTGATCAATACATTCGAAAAAACCTGACAAAACATGATAAAGCCCACCAAAGCTAATCCAAACACACCAAAAACTGGGCTAAACAGAATCAAAACCTTCTCAAAATCCGCCAAAATATTTCAAAACCCGTCAAAACTAATCAAAACATTCCGAATACCCGCCAAAAGATTCCAAATACCCGCCAAAATATTTTAAAACCCGCCAAAAGCAGTCCAAACATTCCAAAACCTGCCAACAGAATAAAAACAACTCAAGAGAATACAAAACATTCTAAAACCCAACCAAAACATTCTGAAAACCCGCCAAAACATCATAAAAACAAATCAAAACCAACCAAAATATTCCGAAAACCCGCCAAAATAATTTAGACCCACAAAACTCATCAAAACATTCTGAAAAAATGCCAAAACATTAGAAAACCAGCCAGAACTGATCAAAACATTCAAAAAACTTGGCAAAACATCATAAAAACAAATCAAAACCAACCAAAACGTTCCAAAAACCTGACAAAATAGTTTACAACCTGCCAAAACTGATCAAAACATTCTGAAAAGATGCCAAAATACTAGAAAACCAGTCAGAAGTGATCGAAACTTTCAATAACTTGCCAAAACATAATCAAAACAAATGAAAGCAAACCAAAACATTCCAAATACCCGCCAAAATATTTTAAAACCCGCCAAAACGAATCCAAACGTTCCACAACCTGCCAACACAATAAAAACAACACAAGAGAAAACAAAACATTCTAAAACACCACCAAAACATTCCGAAAACCCGCCAAAAGATCATCAAAACAAATCAAAACAAACCAAACAATAGGAGGAACACGGCAACATATTGGCAAGCAAGAGACGGAGAGCGCGGCACCACGGCACCTTCTAGGAGGCCAAGAAAGAAGCTGCACAACACCTGCACTGTGTCTGCAACTTTCAAACTGCTAGAAGCTAGTGGCTTGCCACTGGCCTGCCTCTTCAATTGCCATTAGCATTCCAATGGAAGCTATTCTTGGACAACTTTGCTCTGCTTGCTGCTAGTTCTGCCCCAGCCTACCATAGATAACCTTGCTCTTCCCTTGAGACTCTGAGATGCCAAGAACTTGTCAACTTCAAAGGGTGGGCCGGGCTACATCTACTCAGCTGCCACAGTTCCTCCTTGCTAGACCTAGTGGGAAAGCATTTTGCTGAGATGCAGAAGGCAAGAAACGCAGAATACGGAGACGCGGAGCTGTCCCAAGTGCCGCTGCCAGGCGTCTTTCCGCAGAAGGAGCGCCCCGGAGCGCACCGCAACCGGCACCGTCGTCTCTGCGCAAAGAGCCAAAATATTTTCAAACCCGCCAAAACTCATCCAAAAATATTTTCAAACCCACCAAAATAGAAAACCAGACAGAAGTGATCAATACATTCGAAAAAACCTGACAAAACCTGATAAAGCCCACCAAAGCTAATCCAAACACACCAAAAACTGGGCTAAACAGAATCAAAACAAGTCAAAACCTTCTAAAAACCGGCCAAAATATTTCAAAACCCGTCAAAACTAATCAAAACATTCCGAATACCCGCCAAAACATTCCAAATACCCGCCAAAATATTTTAAAACCCGCCAAAAGGAATCCAAACATTCCGAAAACCCGCCAAAATATCATCAAAACAAATCAAAACAAACCAAACAATAGGAGGAACACGGCAACATATTGGCAAGCAAGAGACGGAGAGCGCGGCACCACGGCACCTTCTAGGAGGCCAAGAAAGAAGCCGCACAACACCTGCACTGTGTCAGCAACTTTCCAACTGCTAGAAGCTAGTGGCTTGCCACTGGCCTGCCTCTTCAATTGCCATTAGCATTCCAATGGAAGCTATTCTTGGACAACTTTGCTCTGCTTGCTGCTAGTTCTGCCCCAGCCTACCATAGATAACCTTGCTCTTCCCTTGAGACTCTGAGATGCCAAGAACTTGTCAACTTCAAAGGGTGGGCCGGGCTACATCTACTCAGCTGCCACAGTTCCTCCTTGCTAGACCTAGTGGGAAAGCATTTTGCTGAGATGCAGAAGGCAAGAAACGCAGAATACGGAGATGCGGAGCTGTCCCAAGTGCCGCTGCCAGGCGTCTTTCCGCAGAAGGAGCGCCCCGGAGCGCACCGCAACCGGCACCGTCGTCTCTGCGCAAAGAGCCAAAATATTTTCAAACCCGCCAAAACTCATCCAAAAATATTTTCAAACCCACCAAAATAGAAAACCAGACAGAAGTGATCAATACATTCGAAAAAACCTGACAAAACCTGATAAAGCCCAACAAAGCTAATCCAAACACACCAAAAACTGGGCTAAACAGAATCAAAACAAGTCAAAACCTTCTAAAAACCCGCCAAAATATTTCAAAACCCGTCAAAACTAATCAAAACATTCCGAATACCCGCCAAAACATTCCAAATACCCGCCAAAATATTTTAAAACCCGCCAAAAGGAATCCAAACATTCCAAAACCTGCCAACACAATAAAAACAACTCAAGAGAATACAAAACATTCTAAAACCCAACCAAAACATTCCGAAAACCCGCCAAAACATCATAAAAACAAATCAAAACCAACCAAAAAATTCCGAAAACCCGCCAAAATAATTTAGACCCACAAAACTCATCAAAACGTTCTGAAAAAATGCCAAAACATTAGAAAACCAGCCAGAACTGATCAAAACATTCAAAAAACTTGGCAAAACATCATAAAAACAAATCAAAACCAACCAAAACATTCCAAAAACCTGACAAAATAGTTTACAACCTGCCAAAACTGATCAAAACATTCTGAAAAGATGCCAAAATACTAGAAAACCAGTCAGAAGTGATCAAAACTTTCAATAACTTGCCAAAACATAATCAAAACAAATGAAAGCAAACCAAAACATTCCAAATACCCGCCAAAATATTTTAAAACCCGCCAAAAGGAACCCAAACGTTCCACAACCTGCCAACACAATAAAAACAACACAAGAGAAAACAAAACATTCTAAAACACCACCAAAACATTCCGAAAACCCGCCAAAAGATCATCAAAACAAATCAAAACAAACCAAACAATAGGAGGAACACGGCAACATATTGGCAAGCAAGAGACGGAGAGCGCGGCACCACGGCACCTTCTAGGAGGCCAAGAAAGAAGCTGCACAACACCTGCACTGTGTCTGCAACTTTCCAACTGCTAGAAGCTAGTGGCTTGCCACTGGCCTGCCTCTTCAATTGCCATTAGCATTCCAATGGAAGCTATTCTTGGACAACTTTGCTCTGCTTGCTGCTAGTTCTGCCCCAGCCTACCATAGATAACCTTGCTCTTCCCTTGAGGCTCTGAGATGCCAAGAACTTGTCAACTTCAAAGGGTGGGCCGGGCTACATCTACTCAGCTGCCACAGTTCCTCCTTGCTAGACCTAGTGGGAAAGCATTTTGCTGAGATGCAGAAGGCAAGAAACGCAGAATACAGAGACGCGGAGCTGTCCCAAGTGCCGCTGCCAGGCGTCTTTCCGCAGAAGGAGCGCCCCGCAGCGCACCGCAACCGGCACCGTCGTCTCTGCGCAAAGAGCCAAAATATTTTCAAACCCGCCAAAACTCATCCAAAAATATTTTCAAACCCACCAAAATAGAAAACCAGACAGAAGTGATCAATACATTCGAAAAAACCTGACAAAACCTGATAAAGCCCACCAAAGCTAATCCAAACACACCAAAAACTGGGCTAAACAGAATCAAAACAAGTCAAAACCTTCTAAAAACCCGCCAAAATATTTCAAAACCCGTCAAAACTAATCAAAACATTCCGAATACCCGCCAAAACATTCCAAATACCCGCCAAAATATTTTAAAACCCGCCAAAACAAATCCAAACATTCCAAAACCTGCCAACACAATAAAAACAACTCAAGAGAATACAAAACATTCTAAAACCCAACCAAAACATTCCAAAAACCCGCCAAAACATCATAAAAACAAATCAAAACCAACCAAAAAATTCCGAAAACCCGCCAAAATAATTTAGACCCACAAAACTCATCAAAACATTCTGAAAAAATGCCAAAACATTAGAAAACCAGCCAGAACTGATCAAAACATTCAAAAAACTTGGCAAAACATCATAAAAACAAATCAAAACCAACCAAAACGTTCCAAAAACCTGTCAAAATAGTTTACAACCTGCCAAAACTGATCAAAACATTCTGAAAAGATGCCAAAATACTAGAAAACCAGTCAGAAGTGATCGAAACTTTCAATAACTTGCCAAAACATAATCAAAACAAATGAAAGCAAACCAAAACATTCCAAATACCCGCCAAAATATTTTAAAACCCGCCAAAACGAATCCAAACGTTCCACAACCTGCCAAGACAATAAAAACAACACAAGAGAAAACAAAACATTCTAAAACACCACCAAAACATTCCGAAAACCCGCCAAAAGATCATCAAAACAAATCAAAACAAACCAAACAATAGGAGGAACACGGCAACATATTGGCAAGCAAGAGACGGAGAGCGCGGCACCACGGCACCTTCTAGGAGGCCAAGAAAGAAGCCGCACAACACCGCACTGTGTCAGCAACTTTCAAACTGCTAGAAGATAGTGGCTTGCCACTGGCCTGCCTCTTCAATTGCCATTAGCATTCCAATGGAAGCTATTCTTGGACAACTTTGCTCTGCTTGCTTCCAGTTCTGCCCCAGCCTACCATAGATAACCTTGCTCTTCCCCTGAGGTTCTGAGATGCCAAGAACTTGTCAACTTCAAAGGGTGGGCCGGGCTACATCTACTCAGCTGCCACAGTTTCTCCTTGCTAGACCTAGTGGGAAAGCATTTTGCTGAGATGCAGAAGGCAAGAAACGCAGAATACGGAGACGCGGAGCTGTCCCAAGTGCCGCTGCCAGGCGTCTTTCCGCAGAAGGAGCGCCCCGCAGCGCACCGCAACCGGCACCGTCGTCTCTGCGCAAAGAGCCAAAATATTTTCAAACCCGCCAAAACTCATCCAAAAATATTTTCAAACCCGCCAAAATAGAAAACCAGACAGAAGTGATCAATACATTCGAAAAAACCTGACAAAACATGATAAAGCCCACCAAAGCTAATCCAAACACACCAAAAACTGGGCTAAACAGAATCAAAACCTTCTCAAAATCCGCCAAAATATTTCAAAACCCGTCAAAACTAATCAAAACATTCCGAATACCCGCCAAAAGATTCCAAATACCCGCCAAAATATTTTAAAACCCGCCAAAAGCAATCCAAACATTCCAAAACCTGCCAACAGAATAAAAACAACTCAAGAGAATACAAAACATTCTAAAACCCAACCAAAACATTCTGAAAACCCGCCAAAACATCATAAAAACAAATCAAAACCAACCAAAATATTCCGAAAACCCGCCAAAATAATTTAGACCCACAAAACTCATCAAAACATTCTGAAAAAATGCCAAAACATTAGAAAACCAGACAGAACTGATCAAAACATTCAAAAAACTTGGCAAAACATCATAAAAACAAATCAAAACCAACCAAAACGTTCCAAAAACCTGACAAAATAGTTTACAACCTGCCAAAACTGATCAAAACATTCTGAAAAGATGCCAAAATACTAGAAAACCAGTCAGAAGTGATCGAAACTTTCAATAACTTGCCAAAACATAATCAAAACAAATGAAAGCAAACCAAAACATTCCAAATACCCGCCAAAATATTTTAAGACCCGCCAAAACTAATCCAAACGTTCCACAACCTGCCAACACAATAAAAACAACACAAGAGAAAACAAAACATTCTAAAACACCACCAAAACATTCCGAAAACCCGCCAAAAGATCATCAAAACAAATCAAAACAAACCAAACAATAGGAGGAACACGGCAACATATTGGCAAGCAAGAGACGGAGAGCGCGGCACCACGGCACCTTCTAGGAGGCCAAGAAAGAAGCCGCACAACACCTGCACTGTGTCAGCAACTTTCCAACTGCTAGAAGCTAATGGCTTGCCACTGGCCTGCCTCTTCAATTGCCATTAGCATTCCAATGGAAGCTATTCTTGGACAACTTTGCTCTGCTTGCTGCTAGTTCTGCCCCAGCCTACCATAGATAACCTTGCTCTTCCCTTGAGACTCTGAGATGCCAAGAACTTGTCAACTTCAAAGGGTGGGCCGGGCTACATCTACTCAGCTGCCACAGTTTCTCCTTGCTAGACCTAGTGGGAAAGCATTTTGCTGAGATGCAGAAGGCAAGAAACGCAGAATACGGAGACGCGGAGCTGTCCCAAGTGCCGCTGCCAGGCGTCTTTCCGCAGAAGGAGCGCCCCGCAGCGCACCGCAACCGGCACCGTCGTCTCTGCGCAAAGAGCCAAAATATTTTCAAACCCGCCAAAACTCATCCAAAAATATTTTCAAACCCGCCAAAATAGAAAACCAGACAGAAGTGATCAATACATTCGAAAAAACCTGACAAAACATGATAAAGCCCACCAAAGCTAATCCAAACACACCAAAAACTGGGCTAAACAGAATCAAAACCTTCTCAAAATCCGCCAAAATATTTCAAAACCCGTCAAAACTAATCAAAACATTCCGAATACCCGCCAAAAGATTCCAAATACCCGCCAAAATATTTTAAAACCCGCCAAAAGCAATCCAAACATTCCAAAACCTGCCAACAGAATAAAAACAACTCAAGAGAATACAAAACATTCTAAAACCCAACCAAAACATTCTGAAAACCCGCCAAAACATCATAAAAACAAATCAAAACCAACCAAAATATTCCGAAAACCCGCCAAAATAATTTAGACCCACAAAACTCATCAAAACATTCTGAAAAAATGCCAAAACATTAGAAAACCAGACAGAACTGATCAAAACATTCAAAAAACTTGGCAAAACATCATAAAAACAAATCAAAACCAACCAAAACGTTCCAAAAACCTGACAAAATAGTTTACAACCTGCCAAAACTGATCAAAACATTCTGAAAAGATGCCAAAATACTAGAAAACCAGTCAGAAGTGATCGAAACTTTCAATAACTTGCCAAAACATAATCAAAACAAATGAAAGCAAACCAAAACATTCCAAATACCCGCCAAAATATTTTAAGACCCGCCAAAACTAATCCAAACGTTCCACAACCTGCCAACACAATAAAAACAACACAAGAGAAAACAAAACATTCTAAAACACCACCAAAACATTCCGAAAACCCGCCAAAAGATCATCAAAACAAATCAAAACAAACCAAACAATAGGAGGAACACGGCAACATATTGGCAAGCAAGAGACGGAGAGCGCGGCACCACGGCACCTTCTAGGAGGCCAAGAAAGAAGCCGCACAACACCTGCACTGTGTCAGCAACTTTCCAACTGCTAGAAGCTAATGGCTTGCCACTGGCCTGCCTCTTCAATTGCCATTAGCATTCCAATGGAAGCTATTCTTGGACAACTTTGCTCTGCTTGCTGCTAGTTCTGCCCCAGCCTACCATAGATAACCTTGCTCTTCCCTTGAGACTCTGAGATGCCAAGAACTTGTCAACTTCAAAGGGTGGGCCGGGCTACATCTACTCAGCTGCCACAGTTTCTCCTTGCTAGACCTAGTGGGAAAGCATTTTGCTGAGATGCAGAAGGCAAGAAACGCAGAATACGGAGACGCGGAGCTGTCCCAAGTGCCGCTGCCAGGCGTCTTTCCGCAGAAGGAGCGCCCCGCAGCGCACCGCAACCGGCACCGTCGTCTCTGCGCAAAGAGCCAAAATATTTTCAAACCCGCCAAAACTCATCCAAAAATATTTTCAAACCCACCAAAATAGAAAACCAGACAGAAGTGATCAATACATTCGAAAAAACCTGACAAAACCTGATAAAGCCCACCAAAGCTAATCCAAACACACCAAAAACTGGGCTAAACAGAATCAAAACCTTCTCAAAATCCGCCAAAATATTTCAAAACCCGTCAAAACTAATCAAAACATTCCGAATACCCGCCAAAACATTTCAAATACCCGCCAAAATATTTTAAAACCCGCCAAAAGGAATCCAAACATTCCAAAACCTGCCAACACAATAAAAACAACTCAAGAGAATACAAAACATTCTAAAACCCAACCAAAACATTCCGAAAACCCGCCAAAACATCATAAAAACAAATCAAAACCAACCAAAAAATTCCGAAAACCCGCCAAAATAATTTAGACCCACAAAACTCATCAAAACATTCAAAAATGCCAAAACATTAGAAAACCAGCCAGAACTGATCAAAACATTCAAAAAACTTGGCAAAACATCATAAAAACAAATCAAAACCAACCAAAACGTTCCAAAAACCTGTCAAAATAGTTTACAACCTGCCAAAACTGATCAAAACATTCTGAAAAGATGCCAAAATACTAGAAAACCAGTCAGAAGTGATCGAAACTTTCAATAACTTGCCAAAACATAATCAAAACAAATGAAAGCAAACCAAAACATTCCAAATACCCGCCAAAATATTTTAAAACCCACCAAAACTAATCCAAACGTTCCACAACCTGCCAACACAATAAAAACAACACAAGAGAAAACAAAACATTCTAAAACACCACCAAAACATTCCGAAAACCCGCCAAAAGATCATCAAAACAAATCAAAACAAACCAAACAATAGGAGGAACACGGCAACATATTGGCAAGCAAGAGACGGAGAGCGCGGCACCACGGCACCTTCTAGGAGGCCAAGAAAGAAGCCGCACAACACCTGCACTGTGTCAGCAACTTTCCAACTGCTAGAAGCTAATGGCTTGCCACTGGCCTGCCTCTTCAATTGCCATTAGCATTCCAATGGAAGCTATTCTTGGACAACTTTGCTCTGCTTGCTGCTAGTTCTGCCCCAGCCTACCATAGATAACCTTGCTCTTCCCTTGAGACTCTGAGATGCCAAGAACTTGTCAACTTCAAAGGGTGGGCCGGGCTACATCTACTCAGCTGCCACAGTTTCTCCTTGCTAGACCTAGTGGGAAAGCATTTTGCTGAGATGCAGAAGGCAAGAAACGCAGAATACGGAGACGCGGAGCTGTCCCAAGTGCCGCTGCCAGGCGTCTTTCCGCAGAAGGAGCGCCCCGCAGCGCACCGCAACCGGCACCGTCGTCTCTGCGCAAAGAGCCAAAATATTTTCAAACCCGCCAAAACTCATCCAAAAATATTTTCAAACCCACCAAAATAGAAAACCAGACAGAAGTGATCAATACATTCGAAAAAACCTGACAAAACCTGATAAAGCCCACCAAAGCTAATCCAAACACACCAAAAACTGGGCTAAACAGAATCAAAACCTTCTCAAAATCCGCCAAAATATTTCAAAACCCGTCAAAACTAATCAAAACATTCCGAATACCCGCCAAAACATTTCAAATACCCGCCAAAATATTTTAAAACCCGCCAAAAGGAATCCAAACATTCCAAAACCTGCCAACACAATAAAAACAACTCAAGAGAATACAAAACATTCTAAAACCCAACCAAAACATTCCGAAAACCCGCCAAAACATCATAAAAACAAATCAAAACCAACCAAAAAATTCCGAAAACCCGCCAAAATAATTTAGACCCACAAAACTCATCAAAACATTCAAAAATGCCAAAACATTAGAAAACCAGCCAGAACTGATCAAAACATTCAAAAAACTTGGCAAAACATCATAAAAACAAATCAAAACCAACCAAAACGTTCCAAAAACCTGTCAAAATAGTTTACAACCTGCCAAAACTGATCAAAACATTCTGAAAAGATGCCAAAATACTAGAAAACCAGTCAGAAGTGATCGAAACTTTCAATAACTTGCCAAAACATAATCAAAACAAATGAAAGCAAACCAAAACATTCCAAATACCCGCCAAAATATTTTAAAACCCGCCAAAACTAATCCAAACGTTCCACAACCTGCCAACACAATAAAAACAACACAAGAGAAAACAAAACATTCTAAAACACCACCAAAACATTCCGAAAACCCGCCAAAAGATCATCAAAACAAATCAAAACAAACCAAACAATAGGAGGAACACGGCAACATATTGGCAAGCAAGAGACGGAGAGCGCGGCACCACGGCACCTTCTAGGAGGCCAAGAAAGAAGCCGCACAACACCTGCACTGTGTCAGCAACTTTCCAACTGCTAGAAGCTAATGGCTTGCCACTGGCCTGCCTCTTCAATTGCCATTAGCATTCCAATGGAAGCTATTCTTGGACAACTTTGCTCTGCTTGCTGCTAGTTCTGCCCCAGCCTACCATAGATAACCTTGCTCTTCCCTTGAGACTCTGAGATGCCAAGAACTTGTCAACTTCAAAGGGTGGGCCGGGCTACATCTACTCAGCTGCCACAGTTTCTCCTTGCTAGACCTAGTGGGAAAGCATTTTGCTGAGATGCAGAAGGCAAGAAACGCAGAATACGGAGACGCGGAGCTGTCCCAAGTGCCGCTGCCAGGCGTCTTTCCGCAGAAGGAGCGCCCCGGAGCGCACCGCAACCGGCACCGTCGTCTCTGCGCAAAGAGCCAAAATATTTTCAAACCCGCCAAAACTCATCCAAAAATATTTTCAAACCCACCAAAATAGAAAACCAGACAGAAGTGATCAATACATTCGAAAAAACCTGACAAAACCTGATAAAGCCCACCAAAGCTAATCCAAACACACCAAAAACTGGGCTAAACAGAATCAAAACCTTCTCAAAATCCGCCAAAATATTTCAAAACCCGTCAAAACTAATCAAAACATTCCGAATACCCGCCAAAACATTTCAAATACCCGCCAAAATATTTTAAAACCCGCCAAAAGGAATCCAAACATTCCAAAACCTGCCAACACAATAAAAACAACTCAAGAGAATACAAAACATTCTAAAACCCAACCAAAACATTCCGAAAACCCGCCAAAACATCATAAAAACAAATCAAAACCAACCAAAAAATTCCGAAAACCCGCCAAAATAATTTAGACCCACAAAACTCATCAAAACATTCAAAAATGCCAAAACATTAGAAAACCAGCCAGGACTGATCAAAACATTCAAAAAACTTGGCAAAACATCATAAAAACAAATCAAAACCAACCAAAACGTTCCAAAAACCTGTCAAAATAGTTTACAACCTGCCAAAACTGATCAAAACATTCTGAAAAGATGCCAAAATACTAGAAAACCAGTCAGAAGTGATCGAAACTTTCAATAACTTGCCAAAACATAATCAAAACAAATGAAAGCAAACCAAAACATTCCAAATACCCGCCAAAATATTTTAAAACCCGCCAAAACTAATCCAAACGTTCCACAACCTGCCAACACAATAAAAAACAACACAAGAGAAAACAAAACATTCTAAAACACCACCAAAACATTCCGAAAACCCGCCAAAAGATCATCAAAACAAATCAAAACAAACCAAACAATAGGAGGAACACGGCAACATATTGGCAAGCAAGAGACGGAGAGCGCGGCACCACGGCACCTTCTAGGAGGCCAAGAAAGAAGCTGCACAACACCTGCACTGTGTCTGCAACTTTCAAACTGCTAGAAGATAGTGGCTTGCCACTGGCCTGCCTCTTCAATTGCCATTAGCATTCCAATGGAAGCTATTCTTGGACAACTTTGCTCTGCTTCCTTCCAGTTCTGCCCCAGCCTACCATAGATAACCTTGCTCTTCCCCTGAGGTTCTGAGATGCCAAGAACTTGTCAACTTCAAAGGGTGGGCCAGGCTACATCTACTCAGCTGCCACAGTTTCTCCTTGCTAGACCTAGTGGGAAAGCATTTTGCTGAGATGCAGAAGGCAAGAAACGCAGAATACGGAGACACGGAGCTGTCCCAAGTGCCGCTGCCAGGCGTCTTTCCGCAGAAGGAGCGCACCGCAGCGCACCGCAACCGGCACCGTCGTCTCTGCGCAAAGAGCCAAAATATTTTCAAACCCGCCAAAACTCATCCAAAAATATTTTCAAACCCACCAAAATAGAAAACCAGACAGAAGTGATCAATACATTCGAAAAAACCTGACAAAACCTGATAAAGCCCACCAAAGCTAATCCAAACACACCAAAAACTGGGCTAAACAGAATCAAAACAAGTCAAAACCTTCTAAAAACCCGCCAAAATATTTCAAAACCCGTCAAAACTAATCAAAACATTCCGAATACCCGCCAAAACATTCCAAATACCCGCCAAAATATGTTAAAACCCGCCAAAAGGAATCCAAACATTCCAAAACCTGCCAACACAATAAAAACAACACAAGAGAATACAAAACATTCTAAAACCCAACCAAAACATTCCGAAAACCCGCCAAAACATCATAAAAACAAATCAAAACCAACCAAAAAATTCCGAAAACCCGCCAAAATAATTTAGACCCACAAAACTCATCAAAACGTTCTGAAAAAATGCCAAAACATTAGAAAACCAGCCAGAACTGATCAAAACATTCAAAAAACTTGGCAAAACATCATAAAAACAAATCAAAACCAACCAAAACATTCCAAAAACCTGACAAAATAGTTTACAACCTGCCAAAACTGATCAAAACATTCTGAAAAGATGCCAAAATACTAGAAAACCAGTCAGAAGTGATCAAAACTTTCAATAACTTGCCAAAACATAATCAAAACAAATGAAAGCAAACCAAAACATTCCAAATACCCGCCAAAATATTTTAAAACCCGCCAAAAGGAACCCAAACGTTCCACAACCTGCCAACACAATAAAAACAACACAAGAGAAAACAAAACATTCTAAAACACCACCAAAACATTCCGAAAACCCGCCAAAACATCATCAAAACAAATCAAAACAAACCAAACAATAGGAGGAACACGGCAACATATTGGCAAGCAAGAGACGGAGAGCGCGGCACCACGGCACCTTCTAGGAGGCCAAGAAAGAAGCTGCACAACACCTGCACTGTGTCTGCAACTTTCCAACTGCTAGAAGCTAGTGGCTTGCCACTGGCCTGCCTCTTCAATTGCCATTAGCATTCCAATGGAAGCTATTCTTGGACAACTTTGCTCTGCTTGCTGCTAGTTCTGCCCCAGCCTACCATAGATAACCTTGCTCTTCCCTTGAGGCTCTGAGATGCCAAGAACTTGTCAACTTCAAAGGGTGGGCCGGGCTACATCTACTCAGCTGCCACAGTTCCTCCTTGCTAGACCTAGTGGGAAAGCATTTTGCTGAGATGCAGAAGGCAAGAAACGCAGAATACAGAGACGCGGAGCTGTCCCAAGTGCCGCTGCCAGGCGTCTTTCCGCAGAAGGAGCGCCCCGGAGCGCACCGCAACCGGCACCGTCGTCTCTGCGCAAAGAGCCAAAATATTTTCAAACCCGCCAAAACTCATCCAAAAATATTTTCAAACCCACCAAAATAGAAAACCAGACAGAAGTGATCAATACATTCGAAAAAACCTGACAAAACCTGATAAAGCCCACCAAAGCTAATCCAAACACACCAAAAACTGGGCTAAACAGAATCAAAACAAGTCAAAACCTTCTAAAAACCCGCCAAAATATTTCAAAACCCGTCAAAACTAATCAAAACATTCCGAATACCCGCCAAAACATTCCAAATACCCGCCAAAATATTTTAAAACCCGCCAAAACAAATCCAAACATTCCAAAACCTGCCAACACAATAAAAACAACTCAAGAGAATACAAAACATTCTAAAACCCAACCAAAACATTCCTAAAACCCGCCAAAAGATCATCAAAACAAATCAAAACCAACCAAAAAATTCCGAAAACCCGCCAAAATAATTTAGACCCACAAAACTCATCAAAACATTCTGAAAAAATGCCAAAACATTAGAAAACCAGCCAGAACTGATCAAAACATTCAAAAAACTTGGCAAAACATCATAAAAACAAATCAAAACCAACCAAAACGTTCCAAAAACCTGACAAAATAGTTTACAACCTGCCAAAACTGATCAAAACATTCTGAAAAGATGCCAAAATACTAGAAAACCAGTCAGAAGTGATCGAAACTTTCAATAACTTGCCAAAACATAATCAAAACAAATGAAAGCAAACCAAAACATTCCAAATACCCGCCAAAATATTTTAAAACCCGCCAAAACTAATCCAAACGTTCCACAACCTGCCAAGACAATAAAAACAACACAAGAGAAAACAAAACATTCTAAAACACCACCAAAACATTCCGAAAACCCGCCAAAAGATCATCAAAACAAATCAAAACAAACCAAACAATAGGAGGAACACGGCAACATATTGGCAAGCAAGAGACGGAGAGCGCGGCACCACGGCACCTTCTAGGAGGCCAAGAAAGAAGCCGCACAACACCGCACTGTGTCAGCAACTTTCAAACTGCTAGAAGATAGTGGCTTGCCACTGGCCTGCCTCTTCAATTGCCATTAGCATTCCAATGGAAGCTATTCTTGGACAACTTTGCTCTGCTTGCTTCCAGTTCTGCCCCAGCCTACCATAGATAACCTTGCTCTTCCCCTGAGGTTCTGAGATGCCAAGAACTTGTCAACTTCAAAGGGTGGGCCGGGCTACATCTACTCAGCTGCCACAGTTTCTCCTTGCTAGACCTAGTGGGAAAGCATTTTGCTGAGATGCAGAAGGCAAGAAACGCAGAATACGGAGACGCGGAGCTGTCCCAAGTGCCGCTGCCAGGCGTCTTTCCGCAGAAGGAGCGCCCCGCAGCGCACCGCAACCGGCACCGTCGTCTCTGCGCAAAGAGCCAAAATATTTTCAAACCCGCCAAAACTCATCCAAAAATATTTTCAAACCCGCCAAAATAGAAAACCAGACAGAAGTGATCAATACATTCGAAAAAACCTGACAAAACATGATAAAGCCCACCAAAGCTAATCCAAACACACCAAAAACTGGGCTAAACAGAATCAAAACCTTCTCAAAATCCGCCAAAATATTTCAAAACCCGTCAAAACTAATCAAAACATTCCGAATACCCGCCAAAAGATTCCAAATACCCGCCAAAATATTTTAAAACCCGCCAAAAGCAATCCAAACATTCCAAAACCTGCCAACAGAATAAAAACAACTCAAGAGAATACAAAACATTCTAAAACCCAACCAAAACATTCTGAAAACCCGCCAAAACATCATAAAAACAAATCAAAACCAACCAAAACGTTCCAAAAACCTGACAAAATAGTTTACAACCTGCCAAAACTGATCAAAACATTCTGAAAAGATGCCAAAATACTAGAAAACCAGTCAGAAGTGATCGAAACTTTCAATAACTTGCCAAAACATAATCAAAACAAATGAAAGCAAACCAAAACATTCCAAATACCCGCCAAAATATTTTAAGACCCGCCAAAACTAATCCAAACGTTCCACAACCTGCCAACACAATAAAAACAACACAAGAGAAAACAAAACATTCTAAAACACCACCAAAACATTCCGAAAACCCGCCAAAAGATCATCAAAACAAATCAAAACAAACCAAACAATAGGAGGAACACGGCAACATATTGGCAAGCAAGAGACGGAGAGCGCGGCACCACGGCACCTTCTAGGAGGCCAAGAAAGAAGCCGCACAACACCTGCACTGTGTCAGCAACTTTCCAACTGCTAGAAGCTAATGGCTTGCCACTGGCCTGCCTCTTCAATTGCCATTAGCATTCCAATGGAAGCTATTCTTGGACAACTTTGCTCTGCTTGCTGCTAGTTCTGCCCCAGCCTACCATAGATAACCTTGCTCTTCCCTTGAGACTCTGAGATGCCAAGAACTTGTCAACTTCAAAGGGTGGGCCGGGCTACATCTACTCAGCTGCCACAGTTTCTCCTTGCTAGACCTAGTGGGAAAGCATTTTGCTGAGATGCAGAAGGCAAGAAACGCAGAATACGGAGACGCGGAGCTGTCCCAAGTGCCGCTGCCAGGCGTCTTTCCGCAGAAGGAGCGCCCCGGAGCGCACCGCAACCGGCACCGTCGTCTCTGCGCAAAGAGCCAAAATATTTTCAAACCCGCCAAAACTCATCCAAAAATATTTTCAAACCCACCAAAATAGAAAACCAGACAGAAGTGATCAATACATTCGAAAAAACCTGACAAAACCTGATAAAGCCCACCAAAGCTAATCCAAACACACCAAAAACTGGGCTAAACAGAATCAAAACCTTCTCAAAATCCGCCAAAATATTTCAAAACCCGTCAAAACTAATCAAAACATTCCGAATACCCGCCAAAAGATTCCAAATACCCGCCAAAATATTTTAAAACCCGCCAAAAGCAATCCAAACATTCCAAAACCTGCCAACAGAATAAAAACAACTCAAGAGAATACAAAACATTCTAAAACCCAACCAAAACATTCTGAAAACCCGCCAAAACATCATAAAAACAAATCAAAACCAACCAAAATATTCCGAAAACCCGCCAAAATAATTTAGACCCACAAAACTCATCAAAACATTCTGAAAAAATGCCAAAACATTAGAAAACCAGCCAGAACTGATCAAAACATTCAAAAAACTTGGCAAAACATCATAAAAACAAATCAAAACCAACCAAAACGTTCCAAAAACCTGACAAAATAGTTTACAACCTGCCAAAACTGATCAAAACATTCTGAAAAGATGCCAAAATACTAGAAAACCAGTCAGAAGTGATCGAAACTTTCAATAATTGCCAAAACATAATCAAAACAAATGAAAGCAAACCAAAACATTCCAAATACGCGCCAAAATATTTTAAAACCCGCCAAAACTAATCCAAACGTTCCACAACCTGCCAAGACAATAAAAACAACACAAGAGAAAACAAAACATTCTAAAACACCACCAAAACATTCCGAAAACCCGCCAAAAGATCATCAAAACAAATCAAAACAAACCAAACAATAGGAGGAACACGGCAACATATTGGCAAGCAAGAGACGGAGAGCGCGGCACCACGGCACCTTCTAGGAGGCCAAGAAAGAAGCCGCACAACACCTGCACTGTGTCAGCAACTTTCCAACTGCTAGAAGCTAGTGGCTTGCCACTGGCCTGCCTCTTCAATTGCCATTAGCATTCCAATGGAAGCTATTCTTGGACAACTTTGCTCTGCTTGCTGCTAGTTCTGCCCCAGCCTACCATAGATAACCTTGCTCTTCCCTTGAGACTCTGAGATGCCAAGAACTTGTCAACTTCAAAGGGTGGGCCGGGCTACATCTACTCAGCTGCCACAGTTCCTCCTTGCTAGACCTAGTGGGAAAGCATTTTGCTGAGATGCAGAAGGCAAGAAACGCAGAATACGGAGACGCGGAGCTGTCCCAAGTGCCGCTGCCAGGCGTCTTTCCGCAGAAGGAGCGCCCCGGAGCGCACCGCAACCGGCACCGTCGTCTCTGCGCAAAGAGCCAAAATATTTTCAAACCCGCCAAAACTCATCCAAAAATATTTTCAAACCCGCCAAAATAGAAAACCAGACAGAAGTGATCAATACATTCGAAAAAACCTGACAAAACCTGATAAAGCCCACCAAAGCTAATCCAAACACACCAAAAACTGGGCTAAACAGAATCAAAACAAGTCAAAACCTTCTAAAAACCGGCCAAAATATTTCAAAACCCGTCAAAACTAATCAAAACATTCCGAATACCCGCCAAAACATTCCAAATACCCGCCAAAATATTTTAAAACCCGCCAAAAGGAATCCAAACATTCCGAAAACCCGCCAAAAGATCATCAAAACAAATCAAAACAAACCAAACAATAGGAGGAACACGGCAACATATTGGCAAGCAAGAGACGGAGAGCGCGGCACCACGGCACCTTCTAGGAGGCCAAGAAAGAAGCCGCACAACACCTGCACTGTGTCAGCAACTTTCCAACTGCTAGAAGCTAGTGGCTTGCCACTGGCCTGCCTCTTCAATTGCCATTAGCATTCCAATGGAAGCTATTCTTGGACAACTTTGCTCTGCTTGCTGCTAGTTCTGCCCCAGCCTACCATAGATAACCTTGCTCTTCCCTTGAGGCTCTGAGATGCCAAGAACTTGTCAACTTCAAAGGGCGGGCCGGGCTACATCTACTCAGCTGCCACAGTTTCTCCTTGCTAGACCTAGTGGGAAAGCATTTTGCTGAGATGCAGAAGGCAAGAAACGCAGAATACGGAGACGCGGAGCTGTCCCAAGTGCCGCTGCCAGGCGTCTTTCCGCAGAAGGAGCGCCCCGGAGCGCACCGCAACCGGCACCGTCGTCTCTGCGCAAAGAGCCAAAATATTTTCAAACCCGCCAAAACTCATCCAAAAATATTTTCAAACCCGCCAAAATAGAAAACCAGACAGAAGTGATCAATACATTCGAAAAAACCTGACAAAACCTGATAAAGCCCACCAAAGCTAATCCAAACACACCAAAAACTGGGCTAAACAGAATCAAAACAAGTCAAAACCTTCTAAAAACCCGCCAAAATATTTCAAAACCCGTCAAAACTAATCAAAACATTCCGAATACCCGCCAAAACATTCCAAATACCCGCCAAAAGATTTTAAAACCCGCCAAAAGGAATCCAAACATTCCAAAACCTGCCAACACAATAAAAACAACTCAAGAGAATACAAAACATTCTAAAACCCAACCAAAACATTCCGAAAACCCGCCAAAACATCATAAAAACAAATCAAAACCAACCAAAAAATTCCGAAAACCCGCCAAAATAATTTAGACCCACAAAACTCATCAAAACATTCTGAAAAAATGCCAAAACATTAGAAAACCAGCCAGAACTGATCAAAACATTCAAAAAACTTGGCAAAACATCATAAAAACAAATCAAAACCAACCAAAACATTCCAAAAACCCAACAAAATAGTTTACAACCTGCCAAAACTGATCAAAACATTCTGAAAAGATGCCAAAATACTAGAAAACCAGTCAGAAGTGATCAAAACTTTCAATAACTTGCCAAAACATAATCAAAAAAAAAGAAAGCAAACCAAAACATTCCAAATACCCGCCAAAATATTTTAAGACCCGCCAAAACTAATCCAAACGTTCCACAACCTGCCAACACAATAAAAACAACACAAGAGAAAACAAAACATTCTAAAACACCACCAAAACATTCCGAAAACCCGCCAAAAGATCATCAAAACAAATCAAAACAAACCAAACAATAGGAGGAACACGGCAACATATTGGCAAGCAAGAGACGGAGAGCGCGGCACCACGGCACCTTCTAGGAGGCCAAGAAAGAAGCTGCACAACACCTGCACTATGTCTGCAACTTTCAAACTGCTAGAAGCTAGTGGCTTGCCACTGGCCTGCCTCTTCAATTGCCATTAGCATTCCAATGGAAGCTATTCTTGGACAACTTTGCTCTGCTTGCTGCTAGTTCTGCCCCAGCCTACCATAGATAACCTTGCTCTTCCCTTGAGGTTCTGAGATGCCAAGAACTTGTCAACTTCAAAGGGTGGGCCGGGCTACATCTACTCAGCTGCCACAGTTTCTCCTTGCTAGACCTAGTGGGAAAGCATTTTGCTGAGATGCAGAAGGCAAGAAACGCAGAATACGGAGACGCGGAGCTGTCCCAAGTGCCGCTGCCAGGCGTCTTTCCGCAGAAGGAGCGCCCCGGAGCGCACCGCAACCGGCACCGTCGTCTCTGCGCAAAGAGCCAAAATATTTTCAAACCCGCCAAAACTAATCCAAAAATATTTTCAAACCTGCCAAAATAGAAAACCAGATAGAAGTGATCAATACATTCGAAAAAACCAGACAAAACATGATAAAGCCCACCAAAGCTAATCCAAACACACCAAAAACTGGGCTAAACAGAATCAAAACCTTCTAAAAACCTGCCAAAATATTTCAAAACCCGTCAAAACTAATCAAAACCTTCCGAATACCCGCCAAAACATTCCAAATACCCGCCAAAATATTTTAAAACCCGCCAAAAGCAATCCAAACATTCCAAAACCTGCCAACAGAATAAAAACAACTCAAGAGAATACAAAACATTCTAAAACCCAACCAAAACATTCCGAAAACCCGACAAAACATCATAAAAACAAATCAAAACCAACCAAAATATTCCGAAAACCCGCCAAAATAATTTAGACCCACAAAACTCATCAAAACATTCTGAAAAAATGCCAAAACATTAGAAAACCAGACAGAACTGATCAAATCATTCAAAAAACTTGGCAAAACATCATAAAAACAAATCAAAACCAACCAAAACGTTCCAAAAACCTGACAAAATAGTTTACAACCTGCCAAAACTAATCAAAACATTCTGAAAAGATGCCAAAATACTAGAAAACCAGTCAGAAGTGATCGAAACTTTCAATAACTTGCCAAAACATAATCAAAACAAATGAAAGCAAACCAAAACATTCCAAATACCCGCCAAAATATTTTAAAACCCGCCAAAAGGAACCCAAACGTTCCACAACCTGCCAACACAATAAAAACAACACAAGAGAAAACAAAACATTCTAAAACACCACCAAAACATTCCGAAAACCCGCCAAAAGATCATCAAAACAAATCAAAACAAACCAAACAATAGGAGGAACACGGCAACATATTGGCAAGCAAGAGACGGAGAGCGCGGCACCACGGCACCTTCTAGGAGGCCAAGAAAGAAGCCGCACAACACCTGCACTGTGTCAGCAACTTTCCAACTGCTAGAAGCTAGTGGCTTGCCACTGGCCTGCCTCTTCAATTGCCATTAGCATTCCAATGGAAGCTATTCTTGGACAACTTTGCTCTGCTTGCTGCTAGTTCTGCCCCAGCCTACCATAGATAACCTTGCTCTTCCCTTGAGGCTCTGAGATGCCAAGAACTTGTCAACTTCAAAGGGCGGGCCGGGCTACATCTACTCAGCTGCCACAGTTTCTCCTTGCTAGACCTAGTGGGAAAGCATTTTGCTGAGATGCAGAAGGCAAGAAACGCACAATACGGAGACGCGGAGCTGTCCCAAGTGCCGCTGCCAGGCGTCTTTCCGCAGAAGGAACGCCCCGGAGCGCACCGCAACCGGCACCGTCGTCTCTGCGCAAAGAGCCAAAATATTTTCAAACCCGCCAAAACTCATCCAAAAATATTTTCAAACCCACCAAAATAGAAAACCAGACAGAAGTGATCAATACATTCGAAAAAACCTGACAAAACCTGATAAAGCCCACCAAAGCTAATCCAAACACACCAAAAACTGGGCTAAACAGAATCAAAACAAGTCAAAACCTTCTAAAAACCCGCCAAAATATTTCAAAACCCGTCAAAACTAATCAAAACATTCCGAATACCCGCCAAAACATTCCAAATACCCGCCAAAAGATTTTAAAACCCGCCAAAAGGAATCCAAACATTCCAAAACCTGCCAACACAATAAAAACAACTCAAGAGAATACAAAACATTCTAAAACCCAACCAAAACATTCCGAAAACCCGCCAAAACATCATAAAAACAAATCAAAACCAACCAAAAAATTCCGAAAACCCGCCAAAATAATTTAGACCCACAAAACTCATCAAAACATTCTGAAAAAATGCCAAAACATTAGAAAACCAGCCAGAACTGATCAAAACATTCAAAAAACTTGGCAAAACATCATAAAAACAAATCAAAACCAACCAAAACATTCCAAAAACCTGACAAAATAGTTTACAACCTGCTAAAACTGATCAAAACATTCTGAAAAGATGCCAAAATACTAGAAAACCAGTCAGAAGTGATCGAAACTTTCAATAACTTGCCAAAACATAATCAAAACAAATGAAAGCAAACCAAAACATTCCAAATACCCGCCAAAATATTTTAAAACCCGCCAAAACTAATCCAAACGTTCCAAAACCTTCCAAGACAATAAAAACAACACAAGAGAAAACAAAACATTCTAAAACACCACCAAAACATTCCGAAAACCCGCCAAAAGATCATCAAAACAAATCAAAACAAACCAAACAATAGGAGGAACACGGCAACATATTGGCAAGCAAGAGACGGAGAGCGCGGCACCACGGCACCTTCTAGGAGGCCAAGAAAGAAGCCGCACAACACCGCACTGTGTCAGCAACTTTCAAACTGCTAGAAGATAGTGGCTTGCCACTGGCCTGCCTCTTCAATTGCCATTAGCATTCCAATGGAAGCTATTCTTGGACAACTTTGCTCTGCTTGCTGCTAGTTCTGCCCCAGCCTACCATAGATAACCTTGCTCTTCCCTTGAGGTTCTGAGATGCCAAGAACTTGTCAACTTCAAAGGGTGGGCCGGGCTACATCTACTCAGCTGCCACAGTTTCTCCTTGCTAGACCTAGTGGGAAAGCATTTTGCTGAGATGCAGAAGGCAAGAAACACAGAATACGGAGACGCGGAGCTGTCCCAAGTGCCGCTGCCAGGCGTCTTTCCGCAGAAGGAGCGCCCCGGAGCGCACCGCAACCGGCACCGTCGTCTCTGCGCAAAGAGCCAAAATATTTTCAAACCCGCCAAAACTCATCCAAAAATATTTTCAAACCCGCCAAAATAGAAAACCAGACAGAAGTGATCAATACATTTGAAAAAACCTGACAAAACATGATAAAGCCCACCAAAGCTAATCCAAACACACCAAAAACTGGGCTAAACAGAATCAAAACCTTCTAAAAACCTGCCAAAATATTTCAAAACCCGTCAAAACTAATCAAAACCTTCCGAATACCCGCCAAAACATTCCAAATACCCGCCAAAATATTTTAAAACCCGCCAAAAGGAACCCAAACGTTCCACAACCTGCCAACACAATAAAAACAACACAAGAGAAAACAAAACATTCTAAAACACCACCAAAACATTCCGAAAACCCGCCAAAAGATCATCAAAACAAATCAAAACAAACCAAACAATAGGAGGAACACGGCAACATATTGGCAAGCAAGAGACGGAGAGCGCGGCACCACGGCACCTTCTAGGAGGCCAAGAAAGAAGCTGCACAACACCTGCACTATGTCTGCAACTTTCAAACTGCTAGAAGCTAGTGGCTTGCCACTGGCCTGCCTCTTCAATTGCCATTAGCATTCCAATGGAAGCTATTCTTGGACAACTTTGCTCTGCTTGCTGCTAGTTCTGCCCCAGCCTACCATAGATAACCTTGCTCTTCCCTTGAGGCTCTGAGATGCCAAGAACTTGTCAACTTCAAAGGGCGGGCCGGGCTACATCTACTCAGCTGCCACAGTTTCTCCTTGCTAGACCTAGTGGGAAAGCATTTTGCTGAGATGCAGAAGGCAAGAAACGCACAATACGGAGACGCGGAGCTGTCCCAAGTGCCGCTGCCAGGCGTCTTTCCGCAGAAGGAGCGCCCCGGAGCGCACCGCAACCGGCACCGTCGTCTCTGCGCAAAGAGCCAAAATATTTTCAAACCCGCCAAAACTCATCCAAAAATATTTTCAAACCCACCAAAATAGAAAACCAGACAGAAGTGATCAATACATTCGAAAAAACCTGACAAAACATGATAAAGCCCACCAAAGCTAATCCAAACACACCAAAAACTGGGCTAAACAGAATCAAAACAAGTCAAAACCTTCTAAAAACCCGCCAAAATATTTCAAAACCCGTCAAAACTAATCAAAACATTCCGAATACCCGCCAAAACGTTCCAAATACCCGCCAAAAGATTTTAAAACCCGCCAAAAGGAATCCAAACATTCCAAAACCTGCCAACACAATAAAAACAACTCAAGAGAATACAAAACATTCTAAAACCCAACCAAAACATTCCGAAAACCCGCCAAAACATCATCAAATCAAATCAAAAACAACCAAAATATTCCAAAAACCGCCAAAATAATTTAGACCCACAAAACTCATCAAAACATTCTGAAAATTGCCAAAACATTAGAAAACCAGCCAGAACTGATCAAATCATTCAAAAAACTTGGCAAAACATCATAAAAACAAATCAAAACCAACCAAAACATTCCAAAAACCTGACAAAATAGTTTACAACCTGCCAAAACTGATCAAAACATTCTGAAAAGATGCCAAAATACTAGAAAACCAGTCAGAAGTGATCGAAACTTTCAATAACTTGCCAAAACATAATCAAAACAAATGAAAGCAAACCAAAACATTCCAAATACCCGCCAAAATATTTTAAAACCCGCCAAAAGGAACCCAAACGTTCCACAACCTGCCAACACAATAAAAACAACACAAGAGAAAACAAAACATTCTAAAACACCACCAAAACATTCCGAAAACCCGCCAAAAGATCATCAAAACAAATCAAAACAAACCAAACAATAGGAGGAACACGGCAACATATTGGCAAGCAAGAGACGGAGAGCGCGGCACCGCGGCACCTTCTAGGAGGCCAAGAAGGAAGCCGCACAACACCTGCACTGTGTCAGCAACTTTCAAACTGCTAGAAGATAGTGGCTTGCCACTGGCCTGCCTCTTCAATTGCCATTAGCATTCCAATGGAAGCTATTCTTGGACAACTTTGCTCTGCTTGCTGCTAGTTCTGCCCCAGCCTACCATAGATAACCTTGCTCTTCCCCTGAGGTTCTGAGATGCCAAGAACTTGTCAACTTCAAAGGGTGGGCCGGGCTACATCTACTCAGCTGCCACAGTTTCTCCTTGCTAGACCTAGTGGGAAAGCATTTTGCTGAGATGCAGAAGGCAAGAAACGCAGAATACGGAGACGCGGAGCTGTCCCAAGTGCCGCTGCCAGGCGTCTTTCCGCAGAAGGAGCGCCCCGCAGCGCACCGCAACCGGCACCGTCGTCTCTGCGCAAAGAGCCAAAATATTTTCAAACCCGCCAAAACTCATCCAAAAATATTTTCAAACCCGCCAAAATAGAAAACCAGACAGAAGTGATCAATACATTCGAAAAAACCTGACAAAACATGATAAAGCCCACCAAAGCTAATCCAAACACACCAAAAACAGGGCTAAACAGAATCAAAACCTTCTAAAAACCCGCCAAAATATTTCAAAACCCGTCAAAACTAATCAAAACATTCCGAATACCCGCCAAAACATTCCAAATACCCGCCAAAATATTTTAAAACCCGCCAAAAGCAATCCAAACATTCCAAAACCTGCCAACACAATAAAAACAACTCAAGAGAATACAAAACATTCTAAAACCCAACCAAAACATTCCGAAAACCCGCCAAAACATCATAAAAACAAATCAAAACCCACCAAAATATTCCGAAAACCCGCCAAAATAATTTAGACCCACAAAACTCATCAAAACGTTCTGAAAAAATGCCAAAACATTAGAAAACCAGCCAGAACTGATCAAAACATTCAAAAAACTTGGCAAAACATCATAAAAACAAATCAAAACCAACCAAAACATTCCAAAAACCAGACAAAATAGTTTACAACCTGCCAAAACTGATCAAAACATTCTGAAAAGATGCCAAAATACTAGAAAACCAGTCAGAAGTGATCAAAACTTTCAATAACTTGCCAAAACATAATCAAAACAAATGAAAGCAAACCAAAACATTCCAAATACCCGCCCAAATATTTTAAAACCCGCCAAAAGGAATCCAAACGTTCCACAACCTGCCAAGACAATAAAAACAACACAAGAGAAAACAAAACATTCTAAAACACCACCAAAACATTCCGAAAACCCGCCAAAAGATCATCAAAACAAATCAAAACAAACCAAACAATAGGAGGAACACGGCAACATATTGGCAAGCAAGAGATGGAGAGCGCGGCACCACGGCACCTTCTAGGAGGCCAAGAAAGAAGCCGCACAACACTGCACTGTGTCAGCAACTTTCAAACTGCTAGAAGATAGTGGCTTGCCACTGGCCTGCCTCTTCAATTGCCATTAGCATTCCAATGGAAGCTATTCTTGGACAACTTTGCTCTGCTTGCTGCTAGTTCTGCCCCAGCCTACCATAGATAACCTTGCTCTTCCCTTGAGGTTCTGAGATGCCAAGAACTTGTCAACTTCAAAGGGTGGGCCGGGCTACATCTACTCAGCTGCCACAGTTTCTCCTTGCTAGACCTAGTGGGAAAGCATTTTGCTGAGATGCAGAAGGCAAGAAACACAGAATACGGAGACGCGGAGCTGTCCCAAGTGCCGCTGCCAGGCGTCTTCCGCAGAAGGAGCGCCCCGCAGCGCACCGCAACCGGCACCGTCATCTCTGCGCAAAGAGCCAAAATATTTTCAAACCCGCCAAAACTAATCCAAAAATATTTTCAAACCCGCCAAAATAGAAAACCAGACAGAAGTGATCAATACATTCGAAAAAACCTGACAAAACATGATAAAGCCCACCAAAGCTAATCCAAACACACCAAAAACTGGGCTAAACAGAATCAAAACCTTCTAAAAACCTGCCAAAATATTTCAAAACCCGTCAAAACTGATCAAAACCTTCCGAATACCCGCCAAAACATTCCAAATACCCGCCAAAATATTTTAAAACCCGCCAAAAGGAATCCAAACATTCCAAAACCTTCCAAGACAATAAAAACAACACAAGAGAAAACAAAACATTCTAAAACACCACCAAAACATTCCGAAAACCCGCCAAAAGATCATCAAAACAAATCAAAACAAACCAAACAATAGGAGGAACACGGCAACATATTGGCAAGCAAGAGACGGAGAGCGCGGCACCACGGCACCTTCTAGGAGGCCAAGAAGGAAGCCGCACAACACCTGCACTGTGTCTGCAACTTTCAAACTGCTAGAAGATAGTGGCTTGCCACTGGCCTGCCTCTTCAATTGCCATTAGCATTCCAATGGAAGCTGTTCTTGGACAACTTTGCTCTGCTTGCTGCTAGTTCTGCCCCAGCCTACCATAGATAACCTTGCTCTTCCCTTGAGGCTCTGAGATGCCAAGAACTTGTCAACTTCAAAGGGTGGGCCGGGCTACATCTACTCAGCTGCCACAGTTCCTCCTTGCTAGACCTAGTGGGAAAGCATTTTGCTGAGATGCAGAAGGCAAGAAACGCAGAATACAGAGACGCGGAGCTGTCCCAAGTGCCGCTGCCAGGCGTCTTTCCGCAGAAGGAGCGCCCCGGAGCGCACCGCAACCGGCACCGTCGTCTCTGCGCAAAGAGCCAAAATATTTTCAAACCCGCCAAAACTCATCCAAAAATATTTTCAAACCCACCAAAATAGAAAACCAGACAGAAGTGATCAATACATTCGAAAAAACCTGACAAAACCTGATAAAGCCCACCAAAGCTAATCCAAACACACCAAAAACTGGGCTAAACAGAATCAAAACAAGTCAAAACCTTCTAAAAACCCGCCAAAATATTTCAAAACCCGTCAAAACTAATCAAAACATTCCGAATACCCGCCAAAACATTCCAAATACCCGCCAAAATATTTTAAAACCCGCCAAAACAAATCCAAACATTCCAAAACCTGCCAACACAATAAAAACAACTCAAGAGAATACAAAACATTCTAAAACCCAACCAAAACATTCCGAAAACCCGCCAAAACATCATAAAAACAAATCAAAACCAACCAAAAAATTCCGAAAACCCGCCAAAATGATTTAGACCCACAAAACTCATCAAAACATTCTGAAAAAATGCCAAAACATTAGAAAACCAGCCAGAACTGATCAAAACATTCAAAAAACTTGGCAAAACATCATAAAAACAAATCAAAACCAACCAAAACATTCCAAAAACCTGACAAAATAGTTTAGAACCCGCCAAAACTGATCAAAACATTCTGAAAAGATGCCAAAATACTAGAAAACCAGTCAGAAGTGATCGAAACTTTCAATAACTTGCCAAAACATAATCAAAACAAATGAAAGCCAACCAAAACATTCCAAATACCCGCCAAAATATTTTAAAACCCCCCAAATCGAATCCAAACGTTCCAAAACCTTCCAAGACAATAAAAACAACACAAGAGAAAACAAAACATTCTAAAACACCACCAAAACATTCCGAAAACCCGCCAAAAGATCATCAAAACAAATCAAAACAAACCAAACAATAGGAGGAACACGGCAACATATTGGCAAGCAAGAGATGGAGAGCGCGGCACCACGGCACCTTCTAGGAGGCCAAGAAAGAAGCCGCACAACACTGCACTGTGTCAGCAACTTTCAAACTGCTAGAAGATAGTGGCTTGCCACTGGCCTGCCTCTTCAATTGCCATTAGCATTCCAATGGAAGCTATTCTTGGACAACTTTGCTCTGCTTGCTGCTAGTTCTGCCCCAGCCTACCATAGATAACCTTGCTCTTCCCTTGAGGTTCTGAGATGCCAAGAACTTGTCAACTTCAAAGGGTGGGCCGGGCTACATCTACTCAGCTGCCACAGTTTCTCCTTGCTAGACCTAGTGGGAAAGCATTTTGCTGAGATGCAGAAGGCAAGAAACACAGAATACGGAGACGCGGAGCTGTCCCAAGTGCCGCTGCCAGGCGTCTTTCCGCAGAAGGAGCGCCCCGGAGCGCACCGCAACCGGCACCGTCATCTCTGCGCAAAGAGCCAAAATATTTTCAAACCCGCCAAAACTAATCCAAAAATATTTTCAAACCCGCCAAAATAGAAAACCAGACAGAAGTGATCAATACATTCGAAAAAACCTGACAAAACATGATAAAGCCCACCAAAGCTAATCCAAACACATCAAAAACTGGGCTAAACAGAATCAAAACCTTCTAAAAACCTGCCAAAATATTTCAAAACCCGTCAAAACTGATCAAAACCTTCCGAATACCCGCCAAAACATTCCAAATACCCGCCAAAATATTTTAAAACCCGCCAAAAGGAATCCAAACATGCCAAAACCTGCCAAGACAATAAAAACAACACAAGAGAAAACAAAACATTCTAAAACACCACCAAAACATTCCGAAAACCCGCCAAAAGATCATCAAAACAAATCAAAACAAATCAAAACAATAGGAGGAACACGGCAACATATTGGCAAGCAAGAGACGGAGAGCGCGGCACCACGGCACCTTCTAGGAGGCCAAGAAGGAAGCCGCACAACACCTGCACTGTGTCTGCAACTTTCAAACTGCTAGAAGATAGTGGCTTGCCACTGGCCTGCCTCTTCAATTGCCATTAGCATTCCAATGGAAGCTATTCTTGGACAACTTTGCTCTGCTTGCTGCTAGTTCTGCCCCAGCCTACCATAGATAACCTTGCTCTTCCCTTGAGGTTCTGAGATGCCAAGAACTTGTCAACTTCAAAGGGCGGGCCGGGCTACATCTACTCAGCTGCCACAGTTTCTCCTTGCTAGACCTAGGGGGAAAGCATTTTGCTGAGATGCAGAAGACAAGAAACGCAGAATACGGAGACGCGGAGCTGTCCCAAGTGCCGCTGCCAGGCGTCTTTCCGCAGAAGGAGCGCCCCGCAGCGCACCGCAACCGGCACCGTCGTCTCTGCGCAAAGAGCCAAAATATTTTCAAACCCGCCAAAACTAATCCAAAAATATTTTCAAACCCGCCAAAATAGAAAACCAGACAGAAGTGATCAATACATTGGAAAAAACCTGACAAAACATGATAAAGCCCACCAAAGCTAATCCAAACACACCAAAAACTGGGCTAAACAGAATCAAAACCTTCTAAAAACCTGCCAAAATATTTCAAAACCCGTCAAAACTAATCAAAACCTTCCGAATACCCGCCAAAACATTCCAAATACCCGCCAAAATATTGTAAAACCCGCCAAAAGGAATCCAAACATTCCAAAACCTTCCAAGACAATAAAAACAACACAAGAGAAAACAAAACATTCTAAAACACCACCAAAACATTCCGAAAACCCGCCAAAAGATCATCAAAACAAATCAAAACAAACCAAACAATAGGAGGAACACGGCAACATATTGGCAAGCAAGAGACGGAGAGCGCGGCACCGCGGCACCTTCTAGGAGGCCAGGAAGGAAGCCGCACAACACCTGCACTGTGTCAGCAACTTTCAAACTGCTAGAAGATAGTGGCTTGCCACTGGCCTGCCTCTTCAATTGCCATTAGCATTCCAATGGAAGCTATTCTTGGACAACTTTGCTCTGCTTGCTGCTAGTTCTGCCCCAGCCTACCATAGATAACCTTGCTCTTCCCCTGAGGTTCTGAGATGCCAAGAACTTTTCAACTTCAAAGGGTGGGCCGGGCTACATCTACTCAGCTGCCACAGTTTCTCCTTGCTAGACCTAGTGGGAAAGCATTTTGCTGAGATGCAGAAGGCAAGAAACGCAGAATACGGAGACGCGGAGCTGTCCCAAGTGCCGCTGCCAGGCGTCTTTCCGCAGAAGGAGCGCCCCGGAGCGCACCGCAACCGGCACCGTCGTCTCTGCGCAAAGAGCCAAAATATTTTCCAACCCGCCAAAACTAATCCAAAAATATTTTCAAACCCGCCAAAATAGAAAACCAGACAGAAGTGATCAATACATTCGAAAAAACCTGACAAAACATGATAAAGCCCACCAAAGCTAATCCAAACACACCAAAAACTGGGCTAAACAGAATCAAAACAAGTCAAAATATTTTCAAACCCGCCAAAACTAATCCAAAAATATTTTCAAACCCGCCAAAATAGAAAACCAGACAGAAGTGATCAATACATTGGAAAAAACCTGACAAAACATGATAAAGCCCACCAAAGCTAATCCAAACACACCAAAAACTGGGCTAAACAGAATCAAAACCTTCTAAAAACCTGCCAAAATATTTCAAAACCCGTCAAAACTAATCAAAACCTTCCGAATACCCGCCAAAACATTCCAAATACCCGCCAAAATATTGTAAAACCCGCCAAAAGGAATCCAAACATTCCAAAACCTTCCAAGACAATAAAAACAACACAAGAGAAAACAAAACATTCTAAAACACCACCAAAACATTCCGAAAACCCGCCAAAAGATCATCAAAACAAATCAAAACAAACCAAACAATAGGAGGAACACGGCAACATATTGGCAAGCAAGAGACGGAGAGCGCGGCACCGCGGCACCTTCTAGGAGGCCAGGAAGGAAGCCGCACAACACCTGCACTGTGTCAGCAACTTTCAAACTGCTAGAAGATAGTGGCTTGCCACTGGCCTGCCTCTTCAATTGCCATTAGCATTCCAATGGAAGCTATTCTTGGACAACTTTGCTCTGCTTGCTGCTAGTTCTGCCCCAGCCTACCATAGATAACCTTGCTCTTCCCCTGAGGTTCTGAGATGCCAAGAACTTTTCAACTTCAAAGGGTGGGCCGGGCTACATCTACTCAGCTGCCACAGTTTCTCCTTGCTAGACCTAGTGGGAAAGCATTTTGCTGAGATGCAGAAGGCAAGAAACGCAGAATACGGAGACGCGGAGCTGTCCCAAGTGCCGCTGCCAGGCGTCTTTCCGCAGAAGGAGCGCCCCGGAGCGCACCGCAACCGGCACCGTCGTCTCTGCGCAAAGAGCCAAAATATTTTCCAACCCGCCAAAACTAATCCAAAAATATTTTCAAACCCGCCAAAATAGAAAACCAGACAGAAGTGATCAATACATTCGAAAAAACCTGACAAAACATGATAAAGCCCACCAAAGCTAATCCAAACACACCAAAAACTGGGCTAAACAGAATCAAAACAAGTCAAAATATTTTCAAACCCGCCAAAATATTTCAAAACCCGTCAAAACTAATCAAAACATTCCGAATACCCGCCAAAACATTCCAAATACCCGCCAAAATATTTTAAAACCCGCCAAAAGCAATCCAAACATTCCAAAACCTGCCAACACAATAAAAACAACTCAAGAGAATACAAAACATTCTAAAACCCAACCAAAACATTCCGAAAACCCGCCAAAACATCATCAAATCAAATCAAAAACAACCAAAATATTCCAAAAACCGCCAAAATAATTTAGACCCACAAAACTCATCAAAACATTCTGAAAATTGACAAAACATTAGAAAACCAGCCTGAACTGATCAAATCATTCAAAAAACTTGGCAAAACATCATAAAAACAAATCAAAACCAACCAAAACATTCCAAAAACCTGACAAAATAGTTTACAACCTGCCAAAACTGATCAAAACATTCTGAAAAGATGCCAAAATACTAGAAAACCAGTCAGAAGTGATCAAAACTTTCAATAACTTGCCAAAACATAATCAAAACAAATGAAAGCAAACCAAAACATTCCAAATACCCGCCAAAATATTTTAAAACCCACCAAAACGAATCCAAACGTTCCACAACCTGCCAAGACAATAAAAACAACACAAGAGAAAACAAAACATTCTAAAACACCACCAAAACATTCCGAAAACCCGCCAAAAGATCATCAAAACAAATCAAAACAAACCAAACAATAGGAGGAACACGGCAACATATTGGCAAGCAAGAGACGGAGAGTGCGGCACCTTCTAGGAGGCCAAGAAGGAAGCCGCAAAACACCTGCACTGTGTCTGCAACTTTCAAACTGCTAGAAGATAGTGGCTTGCCACTGGCCTGCCTCTTCAATTGCCATTAGCATTCCAATGGAAGCTATTCTTGGACAACTTTGCTCTGCTTGCTGCTAGTTCTGCCCCAGCCTACCATAGATAACCTTGCTCTTCCCTTGAGGTTCTGAGATGCCAAGAACTTGTCAACTTCAAAGGGCGGGCCGGGCTACATCTACTCAGCTGCCACAGTTTCTCCTTGCTAGACCTAGTGGGAAAGCATTTTGCTGAGATGCAGAAGGCAAGAAACGCAGAATACGGAGACGCGGAGCTGTCCCAAGTGCCGCTGCCAGGCGTCTTTCCGCAGAAGGAGCGCCCCGGAGCGCACCGCAACCGGCACCGTCGTCTCTGCGCAAAGAGCCAAAATATTTTCAAACCCGCCAAAACTCATCCAAAAATATTTTCAAACCCGCCAAAATAGAAAACCAGACAGAAGTGATCAATACATTCGAAAAAACCTGACAAAACATGATAAAGCCCACCAAAGCTAATCCAAACACACCAAAAACTGGGCTAAACAGAATCAAAACCTTCTAAAAACCCGCCAAAATATTTCAAAACCCGTCAAAACTAATCAAAACATTCCGAATACCCGCCAAAACATTCCAAATACCCGCCAAAATATTTTAAAACCCGCCAAAAGGAATCCAAACATTCCAAAACCAGCCAACACAATAAAAACAACTCAAGAGAATACAAAACATTCTAAAACCCAACCAAAACATTCCGAAAACCCGCCAAAACATCATAAAAACAAATCAAAACCAACCAAAATATTCCGAAAACCGCCAAAATGATTTAGACCCACAAAACTCATCAAAACATTCTGAAAAAATGCCAAAACATTAGAAAACCAGCCAGAAGTGATCAAAACATTCAAAAAACTTGGCAAAACATCATAAAAACAAATCAAAACCAACCAAAACATTCCAAAAACCCAACAAAATAGTTTACAACCTGCCAAAACTGATCAAAACATTCTGAAAAGATGCCAAAATACTAGAAAACCAGTCAGAAGTGATCAAAACTTTCAATAACTTGCCAAAACATAATCAAAACAAATGAAAGCAAACCAAAACATTCCAAATACCCGCCAAAATATTTTAAAACCCGCCAAAAGGAACCCAAACGTTCCACAACCTGCCAACACAATAAAAACAACACAAGAGAAAACAAAACATTCTAAAACACCACCAAAACATTCCGAAAACCCGCCAAAAGATCATCAAAACAAATCAAAACAAACCAAACAATAGGAGGAACACGGCAACATATTGGCAAGCAAGAGACGGAGAGCGCGGCACCGCGGCACCTTCTAGGAGGCCAAGAAGGAAGCCGCACAACACCTGCACTGTGTCAGCAACTTTCCAACTGCTAGAAGCTAGTGGCTTGCCACTGGCCTGCCTCTTCAATTGCCATTAGCATTCCAATGGAAGCTATTCTTGGACAAATTTGCTCTGCTTGCTGCTAGTTCTGCCCCAGCCTACCATAGATAACCTTGCTCTTCCCCTGAGGTTCTGAGATGCCAAGAACTTGTCAACTTCAAAGGGTGGGCCGGGCTACATCTACTCAGCTGCCACAGTTTCTCCTTGCTAGACCTAGTGGGAAAGCATTTTGCTGAGATGCAGAAGGCAAGAAACGCAGAATACGGAGACGCGGAGCTGTCCCAAGTGCCGCTGCCAGGCGTCTTTCCGCAGAAGGAGCGCCCCGGAGCGCACCGCAACCGGCACCGTCGTCTCTGCGCAAAGAGCCAAAATATTTTCAAACCCGCCAAAACTCATCCAAAAATATTTTCAAACCCGCCAAAATAGAAAACCAGACAGAAGTGATCAATACATTCGAAAAAACCTGACAAAACATGATAAAGCCCACCAAAGCTAATCCAAACACACCAAAAACTGGGCTAAACAGAATCAAAACCTTCTAAAAACCCGCCAAAATATTTCGAAACCCGTCAAAACTAATCAAAACATTCCGAATACCCGCCAAAACATTCCAAATACCCGCCAAAATATTTTAAAATCCGCCAAAAGCAATCCAAACATTCCAAAACCTGCCAACACAATAAAAACAACTCAAGAGAATACAAAACATTCTAAAACCCAACCAAAACATTCCGAAAACCCGCCAAAACATCATAAAAACAAATCAAAACCCACCAAAATATTCCGAAAACCCGCCAAAATAATTTAGACCCACAAAACTCATCAAAACGTTCTGAAAAAATGCCAAAACATTAGAAAACCAGCCAGAACTGATCAAAACATTCAAAAAACTTGGCAAAACATCATAAAAACAAATCAAAACCAACCAAAACATTCCAAAAACCTGACAAAATAGTTTACAACCTGCCAAAACTGATCAAAACATTCTGAAAAGATGCCAAAATACTAGAAAACCAGTCAGAAGTGATCAAAACTTTCAATAACTTGCCAAAACATAATCAAAACAAATGAAAGCAAACCAAAACATTCCAAATACCCGCCCAAATATTTTAAAACCCGCCAAAAGGAATCCAAACGTTCCACAACCTGCCAAGACAATAAAAACAACACAAGAGAAAACAAAACATTCTAAAACACCACCAAAACATTCCGAAAACCCGCCAAAAGATCATCAAAACAAATCAAAACAAACCAAACAATAGGAGGAACACGGCAACATATTGGCAAGCAAGAGACGGAGAGCGCGGCACCACGGCACCTTCTAGGAGGCCAAGAAGGAAGCCGCACAACACCTGCACTGTGTCTGCAACTTTCAAACTGCTAGAAGATAGTGGCTTGCCACTGGCCTGCCTCTTCAATTGCCATTAGCATTCCAATGGAAGCTGTTCTTGGACAACTTTGCTCTGCTTGCTGCTAGTTCTGCCCCAGCCTACCATAGATAACCTTGCTCTTCCCTTGAGGCTCTGAGATGCCAAGAACTTGTCAACTTCAAAGGGCGGGCCGGGCTACATCTACTCAGCTGCCACAGTTTCTCCTTGCTAGACCTAGGGGGAAAGCATTTTGCTGAGATGCAGAAGACAAGAAACGCAGAATACGGAGACGCGGAGCTGTCCCAAGTGCCGCTGCCAGGCGTCTTTCCGCAGAAGGAGCGCCCCGCAGCGCACCGCAACCGGCACCGTCGTCTCTGCGCAAAGAGCCAAAATATTTTCAAACCCGCCAAAACTAATCCAAAAATATTTTCAAACCCGCCAAAATAGAAAACCAGACAGAAGTGATCAATACATTGGAAAAAACCTGACAAAACATGATAAAGCCCACCAAAGCTAATCCAAACACACCAAAAACTGGGCTAAACAGAATCAAAACCTTCTAAAAACCTGCCAAAATATTTCAAAACCCGTCAAAACTAATCAAAACCTTCCGAATACCCGCCAAAACATTCCAAATACCCGCCAAAATATTGTAAAACCCGCCAAAAGGAATCCAAACATTCCAAAACCTTCCAAGACAATAAAAACAACACAAGAGAAAACAAAACATTCTAAAACACCACCAAAACATTCCGAAAACCCGCCAAAAGATCATCAAAACAAATCAAAACAAACCAAACAATAGGAGGAACACGGCAACATATTGGCAAGCAAGAGACGGAGAGCGCGGCACCGCGGCACCTTCTAGGAGGCCAGGAAGGAAGCCGCACAACACCTGCACTGTGTCAGCAACTTTCAAACTGCTAGAAGATAGTGGCTTGCCACTGGCCTGCCTCTTCAATTGCCATTAGCATTCCAATGGAAGCTATTCTTGGACAACTTTGCTCTGCTTGCTGCTAGTTCTGCCCCAGCCTACCATAGATAACCTTGCTCTTCCCCTGAGGTTCTGAGATGCCAAGAACTTTTCAACTTCAAAGGGTGGGCCGGGCTACATCTACTCAGCTGCCACAGTTTCTCCTTGCTAGACCTAGTGGGAAAGCATTTTGCTGAGATGCAGAAGGCAAGAAACGCAGAATACGGAGACGCGGAGCTGTCCCAAGTGCCGCTGCCAGGCGTCTTTCCGCAGAAGGAGCGCCCCGGAGCGCACCGCAACCGGCACCGTCGTCTCTGCGCAAAGAGCCAAAATATTTTCCAACCCGCCAAAACTAATCCAAAAATATTTTCAAACCCGCCAAAATAGAAAACCAGACAGAAGTGATCAATACATTCGAAAAAACCTGACAAAACATGATAAAGCCCACCAAAGCTAATCCAAACACACCAAAAACTGGGCTAAACAGAATCAAAACAAGTCAAAATATTTTCAAACCCGCCAAAACTAATCCAAAAATATTTTCAAACCCGCCAAAATAGAAAACCAGACAGAAGTGATCAATACATTGGAAAAAACCTGACAAAACATGATAAAGCCCACCAAAGCTAATCCAAACACACCAAAAACTGGGCTAAACAGAATCAAAACCTTCTAAAAACCTGCCAAAATATTTCAAAACCCGTCAAAACTAATCAAAACCTTCCGAATACCCGCCAAAACATTCCAAATACCCGCCAAAATATTGTAAAACCCGCCAAAAGGAATCCAAACATTCCAAAACCTTCCAAGACAATAAAAACAACACAAGAGAAAACAAAACATTCTAAAACACCACCAAAACATTCCGAAAACCCGCCAAAAGATCATCAAAACAAATCAAAACAAACCAAACAATAGGAGGAACACGGCAACATATTGGCAAGCAAGAGACGGAGAGCGCGGCACCGCGGCACCTTCTAGGAGGCCAGGAAGGAAGCCGCACAACACCTGCACTGTGTCAGCAACTTTCAAACTGCTAGAAGATAGTGGCTTGCCACTGGCCTGCCTCTTCAATTGCCATTAGCATTCCAATGGAAGCTATTCTTGGACAACTTTGCTCTGCTTGCTGCTAGTTCTGCCCCAGCCTACCATAGATAACCTTGCTCTTCCCCTGAGGTTCTGAGATGCCAAGAACTTTTCAACTTCAAAGGGTGGGCCGGGCTACATCTACTCAGCTGCCACAGTTTCTCCTTGCTAGACCTAGTGGGAAAGCATTTTGCTGAGATGCAGAAGGCAAGAAACGCAGAATACGGAGACGCGGAGCTGTCCCAAGTGCCGCTGCCAGGCGTCTTTCCGCAGAAGGAGCGCCCCGGAGCGCACCGCAACCGGCACCGTCGTCTCTGCGCAAAGAGCCAAAATATTTTCCAACCCGCCAAAACTAATCCAAAAATATTTTCAAACCCGCCAAAATAGAAAACCAGACAGAAGTGATCAATACATTCGAAAAAACCTGACAAAACATGATAAAGCCCACCAAAGCTAATCCAAACACACCAAAAACTGGGCTAAACAGAATCAAAACAAGTCAAAATATTTTCAAACCCGCCAAAATATTTCAAAACCCGTCAAAACTAATCAAAACATTCCGAATACCCGCCAAAACATTCCAAATACCCGCCAAAATATTTTAAAACCCGCCAAAAGCAATCCAAACATTCCAAAACCTGCCAACACAATAAAAACAACTCAAGAGAATACAAAACATTCTAAAACCCAACCAAAACATTCCGAAAACCCGCCAAAACATCATCAAATCAAATCAAAAACAACCAAAATATTCCAAAAACCGCCAAAATAATTTAGACCCACAAAACTCATCAAAACATTCTGAAAATTGACAAAACATTAGAAAACCAGCCTGAACTGATCAAATCATTCAAAAAACTTGGCAAAACATCATAAAAACAAATCAAAACCAACCAAAACATTCCAAAAACCTGACAAAATAGTTTACAACCTGCCAAAACTGATCAAAACATTCTGAAAAGATGCCAAAATACTAGAAAACCAGTCAGAAGTGATCAAAACTTTCAATAACTTGCCAAAACATAATCAAAACAAATGAAAGCAAACCAAAACATTCCAAATACCCGCCAAAATATTTTAAAACCCACCAAAACGAATCCAAACGTTCCACAACCTGCCAAGACAATAAAAACAACACAAGAGAAAACAAAACATTCTAAAACACCACCAAAACATTCCGAAAACCCGCCAAAAGATCATCAAAACAAATCAAAACAAACCAAACAATAGGAGGAACACGGCAACATATTGGCAAGCAAGAGACGGAGAGTGCGGCACCATCTAGGAGGCCAAGAAGGAAGCCGCAAAACACCTGCACTGTGTCTGCAACTTTCAAACTGCTAGAAGATAGTGGCTTGCCACTGGCCTGCCTCTTCAATTGCCATTAGCATTCCAATGGAAGCTATTCTTGGACAACTTTGCTCTGCTTGCTGCTAGTTCTGCCCCAGCCTACCATAGATAACCTTGCTCTTCCCTTGAGGTTCTGAGATGCCAAGAACTTGTCAACTTCAAAGGGCGGGCCGGGCTACATCTACTCAGCTGCCACAGTTTCTCCTTGCTAGACCTAGTGGGAAAGCATTTTGCTGAGATGCAGAAGGCAAGAAACGCAGAATACGGAGACGCGGAGCTGTCCCAAGTGCCGCTGCCAGGCGTCTTTCCGCAGAAGGAGCGCCCCGGAGCGCACCGCAACCGGCACCGTCGTCTCTGCGCAAAGAGCCAAAATATTTTCAAACCCGCCAAAACTCATCCAAAAATATTTTCAAACCCGCCAAAATAGAAAACCAGACAGAAGTGATCAATACATTCGAAAAAACCTGACAAAACATGATAAAGCCCACCAAAGCTAATCCAAACACACCAAAAACTGGGCTAAACAGAATCAAAACCTTCTAAAAACCTGCCAAAATATTTCAAAACCCGTCAAAACTAATCAAAACATTCCGAATACCCGCCAAAACATTCCAAATACCCGCCAAAATATTTTAAAACCCGCCAAAAGGAATCCAAACATTCCAAAACCAGCCAACACAATAAAAACAACTCAAGAGAATACAAAACATTCTAAAACCCAACCAAAACATTCCGAAAACCCGCCAAAACATCATAAAAACAAATCAAAACCAACCAAAATATTCCGAAAACCGCCAAAATGATTTAGACCCACAAAACTCATCAAAACATTCTGAAAAAATGCCAAAACATTAGAAAACCAGCCAGAAGTGATCAAAACATTCAAAAAACTTGGCAAAACATCATAAAAACAAATCAAAACCAACCAAAACATTCCAAAAACCCAACAAAATAGTTTACAACCTGCCAAAACTGATCAAAACATTCTGAAAAGATGCCAAAATACTAGAAAACCAGTCAGAAGTGATCAAAACTTTCAATAACTTGCCAAAACATAATCAAAACAAATGAAAGCAAACCAAAACATTCCAAATACCCGCCAAAATATTTTAAAACCCGCCAAAAGGAACCCAAACGTTCCACAACCTGCCAACACAATAAAAACAACACAAGAGAAAACAAAACATTCTAAAACACCACCAAAACATTCCGAAAACCCGCCAAAAGATCATCAAAACAAATCAAAACAAACCAAACAATAGGAGGAACACGGCAACATATTGGCAAGCAAGAGACGGAGAGCGCGGCACCGCGGCACCTTCTAGGAGGCCAAGAAGGAAGCCGCACAACACCTGCACTGTGTCAGCAACTTTCCAACTGCTAGAAGCTAGTGGCTTGCCACTGGCCTGCCTCTTCAATTGCCATTAGCATTCCAATGGAAGCTATTCTTGGACAAATTTGCTCTGCTTGCTGCTAGTTCTGCCCCAGCCTACCATAGATAACCTTGCTCTTCCCCTGAGGTTCTGAGATGCCAAGAACTTGTCAACTTCAAAGGGTGGGCCGGGCTACATCTACTCAGCTGCCACAGTTTCTCCTTGCTAGACCTAGTGGGAAAGCATTTTGCTGAGATGCAGAAGGCAAGAAACGCAGAATACGGAGACGCGGAGCTGTCCCAAGTGCCGCTGCCAGGCGTCTTTCCGCAGAAGGAGCGCCCCGGAGCGCACCGCAACCGGCACCGTCGTCTCTGCGCAAAGAGCCAAAATATTTTCAAACCCGCCAAAACTCATCCAAAAATATTTTCAAACCCGCCAAAATAGAAAACCAGACAGAAGTGATCAATACATTCGAAAAAACCTGACAAAACATGATAAAGCCCACCAAAGCTAATCCAAACACACCAAAAACTGGGCTAAACAGAATCAAAACCTTCTAAAAACCCGCCAAAATATTTCGAAACCCGTCAAAACTAATCAAAACATTCCGAATACCCGCCAAAACATTCCAAATACCCGCCAAAATATTTTAAAATCCGCCAAAAGCAATCCAAACATTCCAAAACCTGCCAACACAATAAAAACAACTCAAGAGAATACAAAACATTCTAAAACCCAACCAAAACATTCCGAAAACCCGCCAAAACATCATAAAAACAAATCAAAACCCACCAAAATATTCCGAAAACCCGCCAAAATAATTTAGACCCACAAAACTCATCAAAACGTTCTGAAAAAATGCCAAAACATTAGAAAACCAGCCAGAACTGATCAAAACATTCAAAAAACTTGGCAAAACATCATAAAAACAAATCAAAACCAACCAAAACATTCCAAAAACCTGACAAAATAGTTTAGAACCCGCCAAAACTGATCAAAACATTCTGAAAAGATGCCAAAATACTAGAAAACCAGTCAGAAGTGATCGAAACTTTCAATAACTTGCCAAAACATAATCAAAACAAATGAAAGCCAACCAAAACATTCCAAATACCCGCCAAAATATTTTAAAACCCCCCAAATCGAATCCAAACGTTCCAAAACCTTCCAAGACAATAAAAACAACACAAGAGAAAACAAAACATTCTAAAACACCACCAAAACATTCCGAAAACCCGCCAAAAGATCATCAAAACAAATCAAAACAAACCAAACAATAGGAGGAACACGGCAACATATTGGCAAGCAAGAGATGGAGAGCGCGGCACCACGGCACCTTCTAGGAGGCCAAGAAAGAAGCCGCACAACACTGCACTGTGTCAGCAACTTTCAAACTGCTAGAAGCTAGTGGCTTGCCACTGGCCTGCCTCTTCAATTGCCATTAGCATTCCAATGGAAGCTATTCTTGGACAACTTTGCTCTGCTTGCTGCTAGTTCTGCCCCAGCCTACCATAGATAACCTTGCTCTTCCCTTGAGGTTCTGAGATGCCAAGAACTTGTCAACTTCAAAGGGTGGGCCGGGCTACATCTACTCAGCTGCCACAGTTTCTCCTTGCTAGACCTAGTGGGAAAGCATTTTGCTGAGATGCAGAAGGCAAGAAACACAGAATACGGAGACGCGGAGCTGTCCCAAGTGCCGCTGCCAGGCGTCTTTCCGCAGAAGGAGCGCCCCGCAGCGCACCGCAACCGGCACCGTCATCTCTGCGCAAAGAGCCAAAATATTTTCAAACCCGCCAAAACTAATCCAAAAATATTTTCAAACCCGCCAAAATAGAAAACCAGACAGAAGTGATCAATACATTCGAAAAAACCTGACAAAACATGATAAAGCCCACCAAAGCTAATCCAAACACATCAAAAACTGGGCTAAACAGAATCAAAACCTTCTAAAAACCTGCCAAAATATTTCAAAACCCGTCAAAACTGATCAAAACCTTCCGAATACCCGCCAAAACATTCCAAATACCCGCCAAAATATTTTAAAACCCGCCAAAAGGAATCCAAACGTTCCACAACCTGCCAAGACAATAAAAACAACACAAGAGAAAACAAAACATTCTAAAACACCACCAAAACATTCCGAAAACCCGCCAAAAGATCATCAAAACAAATCAAAACAAATCAAAACAATAGGAGGAACACGGCAACATATTGGCAAGCAAGAGACGGAGAGCGCGGCACCACGGCACCTGCTAGGAGGCCAAGAAGGAAGCCGCACAACACCTGCACTGTGTCTGCAACTTTCAAACTGCTAGAAGATAGTGGCTTGCCACTGGCCTGCCTCTTCAATTGCCATTAGCATTCCAATGGAAGCTATTCTTGGACAACTTTGCTCTGCTTGCTGCTAGTTCTGCCCCAGCCTACCATAGATAACCTTGCTCTTCCCTTGAGGTTCTGAGATGCCAAGAACTTGTCAACTTCAAAGGGCGGGCCGGGCTACATCTACTCAGCTGCCACAGTTCCTCCTTGCTAGACCTAGGGGGAAAGCATTTTGCTGAGATGCAGAAGACAAGAAACGCAGAATACGGAGACGCGGAGCTGTCCCAAGTGCCGCTGCCAGGCGTCTTTCCGCAGAAGGAGCGCCCCGCAGCGCACCGCAACCGGCACCGTCGTCTCTGCGCAAAGAGCCAAAATATTTTCAAACCCGCCAAAACTAATCCAAAAATATTTTCAAACCCACCAAAATAGAAAACCAGACAGAAGTGATCAATACATTCGAAAAAACCTGACAAAACCTGATAAAGCCCACCAAAGCTAATCCAAACACACCAAAAACTGGGCTAAACAGAATCAAAACCTTCTAAAAACCTGCCAAAATATTTCAAAACCCGTCAAAACTAATCAAAACCTTCCGAATACCCGCCAAAACATTCCAAATACCCGCCAAAATATTGTAAAACCCGCCAAAAGGAATCCAAACATTCCAAAACCTTCCAAGACAATAAAAACAACACAAGAGAAAACAAAACATTCTAAAACACCACCAAAACATTCCGAAAACCCGCCAAAAGATCATCAAAACAAATCAAAACAAACCAAACAATAGGAGGAACACGGCAACATATTGGCAAGCAAGAGACGGAGAGCGCGGCACCGCGGCACCTTCTAGGAGGCCAAGAAGGAAGCCGCACAACACCTGCACTGTGTCAGCAACTTTCAAACTGCTAGAAGATAGTGGCTTGCCACTGGCCTGCCTCTTCAATTGCCATTAGCATTCCAATGGAAGCTATTCTTGGACAACTTTGCTCTGCTTGCTGCTAGTTCTGCCCCAGCCTACCATAGATAACCTTGCTCTTCCCCTGAGGTTCTGAGATGCCAAGAACTTTTCAACTTCAAAGGGTGGGCCGGGCTACATCTACTCAGCTGCCACAGTTTCTCCTTGCTAGACCTAGTGGGAAAGCATTTTGCTGAGATGCAGAAGGCAAGAAACGCAGAATACGGAGACGCGGAGCTGTCCCAAGTGCCGCTGCCAGGCGTCTTTCCGCAGAAGGAGCGCCCCGGAGAGCACCGCAACCGGCACCGTCGTCTCTGCGCAAAGAGCCAAAATATTTTCAAACCCGCCAAAACTAATCCAAAAATATTTTCAAACCCGCCAAAATAGAAAACCAGACAGAAGTGATCAATACATTCGAAAAAACCTGACAAAACATGATAAAGCCCACCAAAGCTAATCCAAACACACCAAAAACTGGGCTAAACAGAATCAAAACAAGTCAAAATATTTTCAAACCCGCCAAAATATTTCAAAACCCGTCAAAACTAATCAAAACATTCCGAATACCCGCCAAAACATTCCAAATACCCGCCAAAATATTTTAAAACCCGCCAAAAGCAATCCAAACATTCCAAAACCTGCCAACACAATAAAAACAACTCAAGAGAATACAAAACATTCTAAAACCCAACCAAAACATTCCGAAAACCCGCCAAAACATCATAAAAACAAATCAAAACCAACTAAAATATTCCGAAAACCCGCCAAAATAATTTAGACCCACAAAACTCATCAAAACGTTCTGAAAAAATGCCAAAACATTAGAAAACCAGCCAGAACTGATCAAAACATTCAAAAAACTTGGCAAAACATCATAAAAACAAATCAAAACCAACCGAAACATTCCAAAAACCCGACAAAGTAGTTTAGAACCCACCAAAACTCATCAAAACATTCTGAAAAGATGCCAAAATACTAGAAAACCAGTAAGAAGTGATCCAAACTTTCAATAACTTGCCAAAACATAATCAAAACAAATGAAAGCAAACCAAAACATTCCAAATACCCGCCAAAATATTTTAAAACCCGCCAAAACGAATCCAAACGTTCCACAACCTGCCAAGACAATAAAAACAACACAAGAGAAAACAAAACATTCTAAAACACCACCAAAACATTCCGAAAACCCGCCAAAAGATCATCAAAACAAATCAAAACAAACCAAACAATAGGAGGAACACGGCAACATATTGGCAAGCAAGAGACGGAGAGCGCGGCACCGCGGCACCTTCTAGGAGGCCAAGAAGGAAGCTGCACAACACTGCACTGTGTCAGCAACTTTCAAACTGCTAGAAGCTAGTGGCTTGCCACTGGCCTGCCTCTTCAATTGCCATTAGCATTCCAATGGAAGCTATTCTTGGACAACTTTGCTCTGCTTGCTTCCAGTTCTGCCCCAGCCTACCATAGATAACCTTGAGGTTCTGAGATGCCAAGAACTTGTCAACTTCAAAGGGCGGGCCGGGCTACATCTACTCAGCTGCCACAGTTTCTCCTTGCTAGACCTAGTGGGAAAGCATTTTGCTGAGATGCAGAAGGCAAGAAACGCAGAATACGGAGACGCGGAGCTGTCCCAAGTGCCGCTGCCAGGCGTCTTTCCGCAGAAGGAGCGCCCCGCAGCGCACCGCAACCGGCACCGTCGTCTCTGCGCAAAGAGCCAAAATATTTTAAAACCTGCCAAAACTCATCCAAAAATATTTTCAAACCCGCCAAAATAGAAAACCAGACAGAAGTGATCAATACATTCGAAAAAACCTGACAAAACATGATAAAGCCCACCAAAGCTAATCCAAACACACCAAAAACTGGGCTAAACATAATCAAAACAAATCAAAACAAATCTAAACCTTCTAAAAACCCGCCAAAATAATTCAAAACCCGTCAAAACTAATCAAAACCTTCCGAATACCCGTTAAAAACATTCCAAATACCAACCAAAAGATTTTAAAACCCGCCAAAAGGAATCCAAACATTCCAAAACCTGCCAAGACAATATAAACAACACAAGAGAAAACAAAACATTCTAAAAGCCAACCAAAACATTCCGAAAACCTGCCAAAACATCATCAAAACAAATCAAAACCAACCAAAATATTCCAAAATCCCGCCAAAATGATTTAGACCCGCAAAACTCATCAAAACATTCTGAAAAGATGCCAAAACATTAGAAAACCAGCCAGAACTGATCAAAACATTCAAAAAACTTTGCAAAACATCATAAAAACAAATCATAAACCAACCGAAACATTCCAAAAACCAGCCAAAATATTCCGAAATCCGGCCAAAACATCATAAAAACAAATCATAACCAACCGAAACATTCCAAAAACCCGACAAAGTAGTTTAGAACCCGCCAAAACTCATCAAAACATTCTGAAAAGATGCCAAAATACTAGAAAACCAGTCTGAAGTGATCCAAACTTTCAATAACTTGCCAAAACATAATCAAAACAAATGAAAGCAACCCAAAACATTCCAAATACCCGCCAAAAGATTTTAAAACCCGCCAAAAGGAATCCAAACATTCCAAAACCTGCCAAGACAATATAAACAACACAAGAGAAAACAAAACATTCTAAAACACCACCAAAACATTCCGAAAACCCACCAAAACATCATAAAAACAAATCAAAACAAACCAAACAATAAGAGGAACACGGCAACATATTGGCAAGCAAGAGACAGAGAGCGTGGCACCTTCTAGGAGGCCAAGAAGGAAATCGCACAACACCTGCACTGTGTCTGCAACTTTCAAACTGCTAGAAGCTAGTGGCTTGCCACTGGCCTGCCTCTTCAATTGCCATTAGCATTCCAATGGAAGCTATTCTTGGACAACTTTGCTCTGCTTGCTGCTAGTTCTGCCCCAGCCTACCATAGATAACCTTGCTCTTCCCTTGAGGCTCTGAGATGCCAAGAACTTGTCAACTTCAAAGGGCGGGCCGGGCTACATCTACTCAGCTGCCACAGTTTCTCCTTGCTAGACCTAGTGGGAAAGCATTTTGCTGAGATGCAGAAGGCAAGAAACGCAGAATACGGAGACGCGGAGCTGTCCCAAGTGCCGCTGCCAGGCGTCTTTCCGCAGAAGGAGCGCCCCGGAGCGCACCGCAACCGGCACCGTCATCTCTGCGCAAAGAGCCAAAATATTTTCAAACCCGCCAAAACTCATCCAAAAATATTTTCAAACCCGCCAAAATAGAAAACCAGACAGAAGTGATCAATACATTTGAAAAAACCTCACAAAACATGATAAAGCCCACCAAAGCTAATCCAAACACATAAAAAACTGGGCTAAACAGAATCAAAACAAATCAAAACAAACCTAAACCTTCTAAAAACCCGCCAAAATAATTCAAAACCCGTCAAAACTAATCACAACCTTCCGAATACCCGTTAAAAAACATTCCAAATACCCGCCAAAAGATTTTAAAACCCGCGAAAATGAATCCAAACATTCCAAAACCTGCCAAGAAAATAAAAACAACTCAAGAGAATACAAAACATTCTAAAACCCAACCAAAACATTCCTAAAACCCGCCAAAACATCATCAAAACAAATCAAAACCAACCAAAATATTCCAAAATCCCGCCAAAATGATTTAGACCCGCAAAACTCATCAAAACATTCTGAAAAGATGCCAAAACATTAGAAAACCAGCCAGAACTGATCAAAACATTCAAAAAACTTTGCAAAACATCATAAAAACAAATCATAAACCAACCGAAACATTCCAAAAACCAGCCAAAATATTCCGAAATCCGGCCAAAACATCATAAAAACAAATCATAACCAACCGAAACATTCCAAAAACCCGACAAAGTAGTTTAGAACCCGCCAAAACTCATCAAAACATTCTGAAAAGATGCCAAAATACTAGAAAACCAGTAAGAAGTGATCCAAACTTTCAATAACTTGCCAAAACATAATCAAAACAAATGAAAGCAACCCAAAACATTCCAAATACCCGCCAAAAGATTTTAAAACCCGCCAAAAGGAATCCAAACATTCCAAAACCTGCCAAGACAATATAAACAACACAAGAGAAAACAAAACATTCTAAAACACCACCAAAAGATTCCGAAAACCCGCCAAAACATCATAAAAACAATTCAAAACCAACCAAAAAAAAAGAGGAACAAGGCAACATATTGGCAAGCAAGAGACAGAGAGCGCGGCACCTTCTAGGAGGCCAAGAAGGAAGCCGCACAACACCTGCACTGTGTCTGCAACTTTCAAACTGCTAGAAGCTAGTGGCTTGCCACTGGCCTGCCTCTTCAATTGCCATTAGCATTCCAATGGAAGCTATTCTTGGACAACTTTGCTCTGCTTGCTGCTAGTTCTGCCCCAGCCTACCATAGATAACCTTGCTCTTCCCTTGAGGCTCTGAGATGCCAAGAACTTGTCAACTTCAAAGGGCGGGCCGGGCTACATCTACTCAGCTGCCACAGTTTCTCCTTGCTAGACCTAGTGGGAAAGCATTTTGCTGAGATGCAGAAGGCAAGAAACGCAGAATACGGAGACGCGGAGCTGTCCCAAGTGCCGCTGCCAGGCGTCTTTCCGCAGAAGGAGCGCCCCGGAGCGCACCGCAACCGGCACCGTCATCTCTGCGCAAAGAGTCAAAATATTTTAAAACCCGCCAAAACTCATCCAAAAATATTTTCAAACCCGCCAAAATAGAAAACCAGACAGAAGTGATCAATACATTCGAAAAAACCTGACAAAACATGATAAAGCCCACCAAAGCTAATCCAAACACACCAAAAACAGGGCTAAACAGAATCAAAACAAATCAAAACAAACCTAAACCTTCTAAAAACCCGCCAAAATAATTCAAAACCCGTCAAAACTAATCACAACCTTCCGAATACCCGTTAAAAAACATTCCAAATACCCGCCAAAAGATTTTAAAACCCGCGAAAATGAATCCAAACATTCCAAAACCTGCCAAGACAATAAAAACAACTCAAGAGAATACAAAACATTCTAAAACCCAACCAAAACATTCCTAAAACCCGCCAAAACATCATCAAAACAAATCAAAACCAACCAAAATATTCCAAAAACCCGCCAAAATTATTTAGACCCGCAAAACTCATCAAAACATTCTGAAAAGATGCCAAAACATTAGAAAACCAGCCAGAACTGATCAAAACATTCAAAAAACTTTGCAAAACATCATAAAAACAAATCATAAACCAACCGAAACATTCCAAAAACCAGCCAAAATATTCCGAAATCCGGCCAAAACATCATAAAAACAAATCATAACCAACCGAAACATTCCAAAAACCCGACAAAGTAGTTTAGAACCCGCCAAAACTCATCAAAACATTCTGAAAAGATGCCAAAATACTAGAAAACCAGTAAGAAGTGATCCAAACTTTCAATAACTTGCCAAAACATAATCAAAACAAATGAAAGCAACCCAAAACATTCCAAATACCCGCCAAAAGATTTTAAAACCCGCCAAAAGGAATCCAAACATTCCAAAACCTGCCAAGACAATATAAACAACACAAGAGAAAACAAAACATTCTAAAACACCACCAAAAGATTCCGAAAACCCGCCAAAACATCATAAAAACAATTCAAAACCAACCAAAAAAAAAGAGGAACCAGGCAACATATTGGCAAGCAAGAGACAGAGAGCGCGGCACCTTCTAGGAGGCCAAGAAGGAAGCCGCACAACACCTGCACTGTGTCTGCAACTTTCAAACTGCTAGAAGCTAGTGGCTTGCCACTGGCCTGCCTCTTCAATTGCCATTAGCATTCCAATGGAAGCTATTCTTGGACAACTTTGCTCTGCTTGCTGCTAGTTCTGCCCCAGCCTACCATAGATAACCTTGCTCTTCCCTTGAGGCTCTGAGATGCCAAGAACTTGTCAACTTCAAAGGGCGGGCCGGGCTACATCTACTCAGCTGCCACAGTTTCTCCTTGCTAGACCTAGTGGGAAAGCATTTTGCTGAGATGCAGAAGGCAAGAAACGCACAATACGGAGACGCGGAGCTGTCCCAAGTGCCGCTGCCAGGCGTCTTTCCGCAGAAGGAGCGCCCCGGAGCGCACCGCAACCGGCACCGTCATCTCTGCGCAAAGAGTCAAAATATTTTAAAACCCGCCAAAACTCATCCAAAAATATTTTCAAACCCGCCAAAATAGAAAACCAGACAGAAGTGATCAATACATTCGAAAAAACCTGACAAAACATGATAAAGCCCACCAAAGCTAATCCAAACACACCAAAAACAGGGCTAAACATAATCAAAACAAATCAAAACAAATCTAAACCTTCTAAAAACCCGCCAAAATAATTCAAAACCCGTCAAAACTAATCAAAACCTTCCGAATACCCGTTAAAAACATTCCAAATACCAACCAAAAGATTTTAAAACCCGCCAAAAGGAATCCAAACATTCCAAAACCTGCCAAGACAATATAAACAACACAAGAGAAAACAAAACATTCTGAAACACCACCAAAACATTCCGAAAACCCGCCAAAACATCATAAAAACAAATCAAAACAAACCAAACAATAAGAGGAACACAGCAACATATTGGCAAGCAAGAGACAGAGAGCGCGGCACCTTCTAGGAGGCCAAGAAGGAAATCGCACAACACCTGCACTGTGTCTGCAACTTTCAAACTGCTAGAAGCTAGTGGCTTGCCACTGGCCTGCCTCTTCAATTGCTATTAGCATTCCAATGGAAGCTATTCTTGGACAACTTTGCTCTGCTTGCTGCTAGTTCTGCCCCAGCCTACCATAGATAATCTTGCTCTTCCCTTGAGGCTCTGAGATGCCAAGAACTTGTCAATTTCAAAGGGCGGGCCGGGCTACATCTACTCAGCTGCCACAGTTTCTCCTTGCTAGACCTAGTGGGAAAGCATTTTGCTGAGATGCAGAAGGCAAGAAACGCAGAATACGGAGACGCGGAGCTGTCCCAAGTGCCGCTGCCAGGCGTCTTTCCGCAGAAGGAGCGCCCCGGAGCGCACCGCAACCGGCACCGTCATCTCTGCGCAAAGAGTCAAAATATTTTAAAACCCGCCAAAACTCATCCAAAAATATTTTCAAACCCGCCAAAATAGAAAACCAGACAGAAGTGATGAATACATTCGAACAAACCTGACAAAACATGATAAAGCCCACCAAAGCTAATCCAAACACATCAAAAACTGGGCTAAACAGAATCAAAACAAATCAAAAATAAATCTAAACCTTCTTAAAACCCGCCAAAATATTTCAAAACCCGTCAAAACTAATCAAAACATTCCGAATACCCGTTAAAAAACATTCCAAATACCCGCCAAAATATTTTAAAACCCGCCAAAATGAATCCAAACATTCCAAAACCTGCCAAGACAATATAAACAACACAACAGAAAGCAAAACATTATAAAACCCACCAAAACATTCCGAAAACCCGCCAAAACATCATCAAAACAAATCAAAACCAACCAAAATATTCCAAAAACCCGTCAAAATGATTTAGACCCACAAAACTCATCAAAACATTCTGAAAAGATGCCAAAACATTAGAAAACCAGCCAGAACTGATCAAAACATTCAAAAAACTTTGCAAAACATCATAAAAACAAATCATAAACCAACCGAAACATTCCAAAAACCAGCCAAAATATTCCGAAATCCGGCCAAAACATCATAAAAACAAATCATAACCAACCGAAACATTCCAAAAACCCGACAAAGTAGTTTAGAACCCGCCAAAACTCATCAAAACATTCTGAAAAGATGCCAAAATACTAGAAAACCAGTCTGAAGTGATCCAAACTTTCAATAACTTGCCAAAACATAATCAAAACAAATGAAAGCAACCCAAAACATTCCAAATACCCGCCAAAAGATTTTAAAACCCGCCAAAAGGAATCCAAACATTCCAAAACCTGCCAACACAATATAAACAACACAAGAGAAAACAAAACATTCTAAAACACCACCAAAACATTCCGAAAACCCGCCAAAACATCATAAAAACAATTCAAAACCAACCAAAAAATAAGAGGAACAAGGCAACATATTGGCAAGCAAGAGACGGAGAGCGCGGCACCTTCTAGGAGGCCAAGAAGGAAGCTGCACAACACCTGCACTGTGTCTGCAACTTTCAAACTGCTAGAAGCTAGTGGCTTGCCACTGGCCTGCCTCTTCAATTGCCATTAGCATTCCAATGGAAGCTATTCTTGGACAACTTTGCTCTGCTTGCTGCTAGTTCTGCCCCAGCCTACCATAGATAACCTTGCTCTTCCCTTGAGGCTCTGAGATGCCAAGAACTTGTCAACTTCAAAGGGCGGGCCGGGCTACATCTACTCAGCTGCCACAGTTTCTCCTTGCTAGACCTAGTGGGAAAGCATTTTGCTGAGATGCAGAAGGCAAGAAACGCAGAATACGGAGACGCGGAGCTGTCCCAAGTGCCGCTGCCAGGCGTCTTTCCGCAGAAGGAGCGCCCCGGAGCGCACCGCAACCGGCACCGTCATCTCTGCGCAAAGAGTCAAAATATTTTAAAACCCGCCAAAACTCATCCAAAAATATTTTCAAACCCGCCAAAATAGAAAACCAGACAGAAGTGATCAATACATTCGAAAAAACCTGACAAAACATGATAAAGCCCACCAAAGCTAATCCAAACACACCAAAAACAGGGCTAAACATAATCAAAACAAATCAAAACAAATCTAAACCTTCTAAAAACCCGCCAAAATAATTCAAAACCCATCAAAACTAATCAAAACATTCCGAATACCCGTTAAAAAACATTCCAAATACCAACCAAAAGATTTTAAAACCCGCCAAAAGGAATCCAAACATTCCTAAACCTGCCAAGACAATATAAACAACACAAGAGAAAACAAAACATTCTAAAACCCAACCAAAACATTCCGAAAACCCGCCAAAACATCACCAAAACAAATCAAAACCAACCAAAACATTCCAAAAACCCGACAAAATAGTTTAGAACCCGCCAAAACTCATCAAAACATTCTGAAAAGATGCCAAAATACTAGAAAACCAGTCAGAAGTGATCGAAACTTTCAATAACTAGCCAAAACATAATCAAAACAAATTAAAGCAACCCAAAACATTCCATATACCCACCAAAAGATTTTAAAACCCGCCAAAAGGAATCCAAACATTCCAAAACCTGCCAAGACAATATAAACAACACAAGAGAAAACAAAACATTCTGAAACACCACCAAAACATTCCGAAAACCCGCCAAAACATCATAAAAACAAATCAAAACAAACCAAACAATAAGAGGAACACAGCAACATATTGGCAAGCAAGAGACAGAGAGCGCGGCACCTTCTAGGAGGCCAAGAAGGAAATCGCACAACACCTGCACTGTGTCTGCAACTTTCAAACTGCTAGAAGCTAGTGGCTTGCCACTGGCCTGCCTCTTCAATTGCTATTAGCATTCCAATGGAAGCTATTCTTGGACAACTTTGCTCTGCTTGCTGCTAGTTCTGCCCCAGCCTACCATAGATAATCTTGCTCTTCCCTTGAGGCTCTGAGATGCCAAGAACTTGTCAACTTCAAAGGGCGGGCCGGGCTACATCTACTCAGCTGCCACAGTTTCTCCTTGCTAGACCTAGTGGGAAAGCATTTTGCTGAGATGCAGAAGGCAAGAAACGCAGAATACGGAGACGCGGAGCTGTCCCAAGTGCCGCTGCCAGGCGTCTTTCCGCAGAAGGAGCGCCCCGGAGCGCACCACAACCGGCACCATCATCTCTGCGCAAAAACCAAAATATTTGAAAACCCGCCAAAACTCATCCAAAAATATTTTCAAACCCGCCAAAATAGAAAACCAGACAGAAGTGATCAATACATTCGAAAAAACCTGACAAAACATGATAAAGCCCACCAAAGCTAATCCAAACACATCAAAAACTGGGCTAAACAGAATCAAAACAAATCAAAAATAAATCTAAACCTTCTAAAAACCCGCCAAAATATTTCAAAACCCGTCAAAACTAATCAAAACATTCCGAATACCCGTTAAAAAACATTCCAAATACCCGCCAAAATATTTTAGAACCCGCCAAAAGGAATCCAAACATTCCAAAACCTGCCAAGACAATATAAACAACACAAGAGAAAGCAAAACATTCTAAAACCCACCAAAACATTCCGAAAACCCGCCAAAACATCATCAAAACAAATCAAAACCAACCAAAATATTCCAAAAACCCGTCAAAATGATTTAGACCCACAAAACTCATCAAAACATTCTGAAAAGATGCCAAAACATTAGAAAACCAGCCAGAACTGATCAAAACATTCAAAAAACTTTGCAAAACATCATAAAAACAAATCATAAACCAACCGAAACATTCCAAAAACCAGCCAAAATATTCCGAAATCCGGCCAAAACATCATAAAAACAAATCATAACCAACCGAAACATTCCAAAAACCCGACAAAGTAGTTTAGAACCCGCCAAAACTCATCAAAACATTCTGAAAAGATGCCAAAATACTAGAAAACCAGTAAGAAGTGATCCAAACTTTCAATAACTTGCCAAAACATAATCAAAACAAATGAAAGCAACCCAAAACATTCCAAATACCCGCCAAAAGATTTTAAAACCCGCCAAAAGGAATCCAAACATTCCAAAACCTGCCAACACAATATAAACAACACAAGAGAAAACAAAACATTCTAAAACACCACCAAAACATTCCGAAAACCCGCCAAAACATCATAAAAACAATTCAAAACCAACCAAAAAATAAGAGGAACAAGGCAACATATTGGCAAGCAAGAGACGGAGAGCGCGGCACCTTCTAGGAGGCCAAGAAGGAAGCCGCACAACACCTGCACTGTGTCTGCAACTTTCAAACTGCTAGAAGCTAGTGGCTTGCCACTGGCCTGCTTCTTCAATTGCCATTAGCATTCCAATGGAAGCTATTCTTGGACAACTTTGCTCTGCTTGCTGCTAGTTCTGCCCCAGCCTACCATAGATAACCTTGCTCTTCCCTTGAGGCTCTGAGATGCCAAGAACTTGTCAACTTCAAAGGGCGGGCCGGGCTACATCTACTCAGCTGCCACAGTTTCTCCTTGCTAGACCTAGTGGGAAAGCATTTTGCTGAGATGCAGAAGGCAAGAAACGCAGAATACGGACATGCGGAGCTGTCCCAAGTGCCGCTGCCAGTCGTCTTTCCGCAGAAGGAGCGCCCCGGAGCGCACCGCAACCGGCACCGTCATCTCTGCGCAAAGAGCCAAAATATTTTCAAACCCGCAAAAAGGAATCCAAAAATATTTTCAAACCCGCCAAAATAGAAAACCAGACAGAAGTGATCAATACATTCGAAAAAACCTGACAAAACATGATAAAGCCCACCAAAGCTAATCCAAACACACCAAAAACTGGGCTAAACAGAATCAAAACAAATCAAAACAAACCTAAACCTTCTAAAAACCCGCCAAAATAATTCAAAACCCGTCAAAACTAATCACAACCTTCCGAATACCCGTTAAAAATCATTCCAAATACCAACCAAAATATTTTAAAACCCGCGAAAATGAATCCAAACATTCCAAAACCTGCCAACACAATAAAAACAACTCAAGAGAATACAAAACATTCTAAAACCCAACCAAAACATTCCGAAAACCCACCAAAACATCATCAAAACAAATCAAAACCAACCAAAATATTCCAAAAACCCGCCAAAATGATTTAGACCCGCAAAATTCATCAAAACATTCTGAAAAGATGCCAAAACATTAGAAAACCAGCCTGAACTGATCAAAACATTCAAAAAACTTGGCAAAACATCATAAAAACAAATCAAAACCAAACGAAACATTCCATAAACCAGCCAAAATATTCCGAAATCCGGCCAAAACATCATAAAAACAAATCAAAACCAACCAAAACATTCCAAAAACCCGACAAAATAGTTTAGAACCCGCCAAAACTCATCAAAACATTCTGAAAAGATGCCAAAATACTAGAAAACCAGTCTGAAGTGATCGAAACTTTCAATAACTTGCCAAAACATAATCAAAACAAATGAAAGCAACCCAAAACATTCCATATACCCGCCAAAAGATTTTAAAACCCGCCAAAAGGAATCCAAACATTCCAAAACCTGCCAAGACAATATAAACAACACAAGAGAAAACAAAACATTCTGAAACACCACCAAAACATTCCGAAAACCCGCCAAAACATCATAAAAACAAATCAAAACAAACCAAACAATAAGAGGAACACAGCAACATATTGGCAAGCAAGAGACAGAGAGCGCGGCACCTTCTAGGAGGCCAAGAAGGAAATCGCACAACACCTGCACTGTGTCTGCAACTTTCAAACTGCTAGAAGCTAGTGGCTTGCCACTGGCCTGCCTCTTCAATTGCTATTAGCATTCCAATGGAAGCTATTCTTGGTCAACTTTGCTCTGCTTGCTGCTAGTTCTGCCCCAGCCTACCATAGATAATCTTGCTCTTCCCTTGAGGCTCTGAGATGCCAAGAACTTGTCAATTTCAAAGGGCGGGCCGGGCTACATCTACTCAGCTGCCACAGTTTCTCCTTGCTAGACCTAGTGGGAAAGCATTTTGCTGAGATGCAGAAGGCAAGAAACGCAGAATACGGAGACGCGGAGCTGTCCCAAGTGCCGCTGCCAGGCGTCTTTCCGCAGAAGGAGCGCCCCGGAGCGCACCGCAACCGGCACCGTCATCTCTGCGCAAAGAGTCAAAATATTTTAAAACCCGCCAAAACTCATCCAAAAATATTTTCAAACCCGCCAAAATAGAAAACCAGACAGAAGTGATCAATACATTCGAAAAAACCTGACAAAACATGATAAAGCCCACCAAAGCTAATCCAAACACATCAAAAACTGGGCTAAACAGAATCAAAACAAATCAAAAATAAATCTAAACCTTCTAAAAACCCGCCAAAATATTTCAAAACCCATCAAAACTAATCAAAACATTCCGAATACCCGTTAAAAAACATTCCAAATACCCGCCAAAATATTTTAAAACCCGCCAAAAGGAATCCAAACATTCCAAAACCTGCCAAGACAATATAAACAACACAAGAGAAAGCAAAACATTCTAAAACCCACCAAAACATTCCGAAAACCCGCCAAAACATCATCAAAACAAATCAAAACCAACCAAAATATTCCAAAAACCCGTCAAAATGATTTAGACCCACAAAACTCATCAAAACATTCTGAAAAGATGCCAAAACATTAGAAAACCAGCCAGAACTGATCAAAACATTCAAAAAACTTTGCAAAACATCATAAAAACAAATCAAAACCAACCGAAACATTCCAAAAACCAGCCAAAATATTCCGAAATCCGGCCAAAACATCATAAAAACAAATCATAACCAACCGAAACAGTCCAAAAACCCGACAAAGTAGTTTAGAACCCGCCAAAACTCATCAAAACATTCTGAAAAGATGCCAAAATACTAGAAAACCAGTAAGAAGTGATCCAAACTTTCAATAACTTGCCAAAACATAATCAAAACAAATGAAAGCAACCCAAAACATTCCAAATACCCGCCAAAAGATTTTAAAACCCGCCAAAAGGAATCCAAACATTCCAAAACCTGCCAAGACAATATAAACAACACAAGAGAAAACAAAACATTCTAAAACACCACCAAAACATTCCGAAAACCCGCCAAAACATCATAAAAACAATTCAAAACCAACCAAAAAATAAGAGGAACAAGGCAACATATTGGCAAGCAAGAGACGGAGAGCGCGGTACCTTCTAGGAGGCCAAGAAGGAAGCCGCACAACACCTGCACTGTGTCTGCAACTTTCAAACTGCTAGAAGCTAGTGGCTTGCCACTGGCCTGCTTCTTCAATTGCCATTAGCATTCCAATGGAAGCTATTCTTGGACAACTTTGCTCTGCTTGCTGCTAGTTCTGCCCCAGCCTACCATAGATAACCTTGCTCTTCCCTTGAGGCTCTGAGATGCCAAGAACTTGTCAACTTCAAAGGGCGGGCCGGGCTACATCTACTCAGCTGCCACAGTTTCTCCTTGCTAGACCTAGTGGGAAAGCATTTTGCTGAGATGCAGAAGGCAAGAAACGCAGAATACGGAGACGCGGAGCTGTCCCAAGTGCCGCTGCCAGGCGTCTTTCCGCAGAAGGAGCGCCCCGGAGCGCACCGCAACCGGCACCGTCATCTCTGCGCAAAGAGCCAAAATATTTTCAAACCCGCAAAAAGGAATCCAAAAATATTTTCAAACCCGCCAAAATAGAAAACCAGACAGAAGTGATCAATACATTCGAAAAAACCTGACAAAACATGATAAAGCCCACCAAAGCTAATCCAAACACACCAAAAACTGGGCTAAACAGGATCAAAACAAATCAAAACAAACCTAAACCTTCTAAAAACCCGCCAAAATAATTCAAAACCCGTCAAAACTAATCACAACCTTCCGAATACCCGTTAAAAATCATTCCAAATACCAACCAAAATATTTTAAAACCCGCGAAAATGAATCCAAACATTCCAAAACCTGCCAACACAATAAAAACAACTCAAGAGAATACAAAACATTCTAAAACCCAACCAAAACATTCCGAAAACCCGCCAAAACATCATCAAAACAAATCAAAACCAACCAAAATATTCCAAAAACCCGCCAAAATGATTTAGACCCGCAAAATTCATCAAAACATTCTGAAAAGATGCCAAAACATTAGAAAACCAGCCTGAACTGATCAAAACATTCAAAAAACTTGGCAAAACATCATAAAAACAAATCAAAACCAAACGAAACATTCCATAAACCAGCCAAAATATTCCGAAATCCGGCCAAAACATCATAAAAACAAATCAAAACCAACCAAAACATTCCAAAAACCCGACAAAATAGTTTAGAACCCGCCAAAACTCATCAAAACATTCTGAAAAGATGCCAAAATACTAGAAAACCAGTCTGAAGTGATCGAAACTTTCAATAACTTGCCAAAACATAATCAAAACAAATGAAAGCAACCCAAAACATTCCATATACCCGCCAAAAGATTTTAAAACCCGCCAAAAGGAATCCAAACATTCCAAAACCTGCCAAGACAATATAAACAACACAAGAGAAAACAAAACATTCTGAAACACCACCAAAACATTCCGAAAACCCGCCAAAACATCATAAAAACAAATCAAAACAAACCAAACAATAAGAGGAACACAGCAACATATTGGCAAGCAAGAGACAGAGAGCGCGGCACCTTCTAGGAGGCCAAGAAGGAAATCGCACAACACCTGCACTGTGTCTGCAACTTTCAAACTGCTAGAAGCTAGTGGCTTGCCACTGGCCTGCCTCTTCAATTGCTATTAGCATTCCAATGGAAGCTATTCTTGGACAACTTTGCTCTGCTTGCTGCTAGTTCTGCCCCAGCCTACCATAGATAACCTTGCTCTTCCCTTGAGGCTCTGAGATGCCAAGAACTTGTCAACTTCAAAGGGCGGGCCGGGCTACATCTACTCAGCTGCCACAGTTTCTCCTTGCTAGACCTAGTGGGAAAGCATTTTGCTGAGATGCAGAAGGCAAGAAACGCAGAATACGGAGACGCGGAGCTGTCCCAAGTGCCGCTGCCAGGCGTCTTTCCGCAGAAGGAGCGCCCCGGAGCGCACCGCAACCGGCACCGTCATCTCTGCGCAAAGAGTCAAAATATTTTAAAACCCGCCAAAACTCATCCAAAAATATTTTCAAACCCGCCAAAATAGAAAACCAGACAGAAGTGATGAATACATTCGAACAAACCTGACAAAACATGATAAAGCCCACCAAAGCTAATCCAAACACATCAAAAACTGGGCTAAACAGAATCAAAACAAATCAAAAATAAATCTAAACCTTCTTAAAACCCGCCAAAATATTTCAAAACCCGTCAAAACTAATCAAAACATTCCGAATACCCGTTAAAAAACATTCCAAATACCCGCCAAAATATTTTAAAACCCGCCAAAATGAATCCAAACATTCCAAAACCTGCCAAGACAATATAAACAACACAACAGAAAGCAAAACATTATAAAACCCACCAAAACATTCCGAAAACCCGCCAAAACATCATCAAAACAAATCAAAACCAACCAAAATATTCCAAAAACCCGTCAAAATGATTTAGACCCACAAAACTCATCAAAACATTCTGAAAAGATGCCAAAACATTAGAAAACCAGCCAGAACTGATCAAAACATTCAAAAAACTTTGCAAAACATCATAAAAACAAATCATAAACCAACCGAAACATTCCAAAAACCAGCCAAAATATTCCGAAATCCGGCCAAAACATCATAAAAACAAATCATAACCAACCGAAACATTCCAAAAACCCGACAAAGTAGTTTAGAACCCGCCAAAACTCATCAAAACATTCTGAAAAGATGCCAAAATACTAGAAAACCAGTCTGAAGTGATCCAAACTTTCAATAACTTGCCAAAACATAATCAAAACAAATGAAAGCAACCCAAAACATTCCAAATACCCGCCAAAAGATTTTAAAACCCGCCAAAAGGAATCCAAACATTCCAAAACCTGCCAACACAATATAAACAACACAAGAGAAAACAAAACATTCTAAAACACCACCAAAACATTCCGAAAACCCGCCAAAACATCATAAAAACAATTCAAAACCAACCAAAAAATAAGAGGAACAAGGCAACATATTGGCAAGCAAGAGACGGAGAGCGCGGCACCTTCTAGGAGGCCAAGAAGGAAGCTGCACAACACCTGCACTGTGTCTGCAACTTTCAAACTGCTAGAAGCTAGTGGCTTGCCACTGGCCTGCCTCTTCAATTGCCATTAGCATTCCAATGGAAGCTATTCTTGGACAACTTTGCTCTGCTTGCTGCTAGTTCTGCCCCAGCCTACCATAGATAACCTTGCTCTTCCCTTGAGGCTCTGAGATGCCAAGAACTTGTCAACTTCAAAGGGCGGGCCGGGCTACATCTACTCAGCTGCCACAGTTTCTCCTTGCTAGACCTAGTGGGAAAGCATTTTGCTGAGATGCAGAAGGCAAGAAACGCAGAATACGGAGACGCGGAGCTGTCCCAAGTGCCGCTGCCAGGCGTCTTTCCGCAGAAGGAGCGCCCCGGAGCGCACCGCAACCGGCACCGTCATCTCTGCGCAAAGAGTCAAAATATTTTAAAACCCGCCAAAACTCATCCAAAAATATTTTCAAACCCGCCAAAATAGAAAACCAGACAGAAGTGATCAATACATTCGAAAAAACCTGACAAAACATGATAAAGCCCACCAAAGCTAATCCAAACACACCAAAAACAGGGCTAAACATAATCAAAACAAATCAAAACAAATCTAAACCTTCTAAAAACCCGCCAAAATAATTCAAAACCCGTCAAAACTAATCAAAACATTCCGAATACCCGTTAAAAAACATTCCAAATACCAACCAAAAGATTTTAAAACCCGCCAAAAGGAATCCAAACATTCCTAAACCTGCCAAGACAATATAAACAACACAAGAGAAAACAAAACATTCTAAAACCCAACCAAAACATTCCGAAAACCCGCCAAAACATCACCAAAACAAATCAAAACCAACCAAAACATTCCAAAAACCCGACAAAATAGTTTAGAACCCGCCAAAACTCATCAAAACATTCTGAAAAGATGCCAAAATACTAGAAAACCAGTCAGAAGTGATCGAAACTTTCAATAACTAGCCAAAACATAATCAAAACAAATTAAAGCAACCCAAAACATTCCATATACCCACCAAAAGATTTTAAAACCCGCCAAAAGGAATCCAAACATTCCAAAACCTGCCAAGACAATATAAACAACACAAGAGAAAACAAAACATTCTGAAACACCACCAAAACATTCCGAAAACCCGCCAAAACATCATAAAAACAAATCAAAACAAACCAAACAATAAGAGGAACACAGCAACATATTGGCAAGCAAGAGACAGAGAGCGCGGCACCTTCTAGGAGGCCAAGAAGGAAATCGCACAACACCTGCACTGTGTCTGCAACTTTCAAACTGCTAGAAGCTAGTGGCTTGCCACTGGCCTGCCTCTTCAATTGCTATTAGCATTCCAATGGAAGCTATTCTTGGACAACTTTGCTCTGCTTGCTGCTAGTTCTGCCCCAGCCTACCATAGATAATCTTGCTCTTCCCTTGAGGCTCTGAGATGCCAAGAACTTGTCAACTTCAAAGGGCGGGCCGGGCTACATCTACTCAGCTGCCACAGTTTCTCCTTGCTAGACCTAGTGGGAAAGCATTTTGCTGAGATGCAGAAGGCAAGAAACGCAGAATACGGAGACGCGGAGCTGTCCCAAGTGCCGCTGCCAGGCGTCTTTCCGCAGAAGGAGCGCCCCGGAGCGCACCACAACCGGCACCATCATCTCTGCGCAAAAACCAAAATATTTGAAAACCCGCCAAAACTCATCCAAAAATATTTTCAAACCCGCCAAAATAGAAAACCAGACAGAAGTGATCAATACATTCGAAAAAACCTGACAAAACATGATAAAGCCCACCAAAGCTAATCCAAACACATCAAAAACTGGGCTAAACAGAATCAAAACAAATCAAAAATAAATCTAAACCTTCTAAAAACCCGCCAAAATATTTCAAAACCCGTCAAAACTAATCAAAACATTCCGAATACCCGTTAAAAAACATTCCAAATACCCGCCAAAATATTTTAGAACCCGCCAAAAGGAATCCAAACATTCCAAAACCTGCCAAGACAATATAAACAACACAAGAGAAAGCAAAACATTCTAAAACCCACCAAAACATTCCGAAAACCCGCCAAAACATCATCAAAACAAATCAAAACCAACCAAAATATTCCAAAAACCCGTCAAAATGATTTAGACCCACAAAACTCATCAAAACATTCTGAAAAGATGCCAAAACATTAGAAAACCAGCCAGAACTGATCAAAACATTCAAAAAACTTTGCAAAACATCATAAAAACAAATCATAAACCAACCGAAACATTCCAAAAACCAGCCAAAATATTCCGAAATCCGGCCAAAACATCATAAAAACAAATCATAACCAACCGAAACATTCCAAAAACCCGACAAAGTAGTTTAGAACCCGCCAAAACTCATCAAAACATTCTGAAAAGATGCCAAAATACTAGAAAACCAGTAAGAAGTGATCCAAACTTTCAATAACTTGCCAAAACATAATCAAAACAAATGAAAGCAACCCAAAACATTCCAAATACCCGCCAAAAGATTTTAAAACCCGCCAAAAGGAATCCAAACATTCCAAAACCTGCCAACACAATATAAACAACACAAGAGAAAACAAAACATTCTAAAACACCACCAAAACATTCCGAAAACCCGCCAAAACATCATAAAAACAATTCAAAACCAACCAAAAAATAAGAGGAACAAGGCAACATATTGGCAAGCAAGAGACGGAGAGCGCGGCACCTTCTAGGAGGCCAAGAAGGAAGCCGCACAACACCTGCACTGTGTCTGCAACTTTCAAACTGCTAGAAGCTAGTGGCTTGCCACTGGCCTGCTTCTTCAATTGCCATTAGCATTCCAATGGAAGCTATTCTTGGACAACTTTGCTCTGCTTGCTGCTAGTTCTGCCCCAGCCTACCATAGATAACCTTGCTCTTCCCTTGAGGCTCTGAGATGCCAAGAACTTGTCAACTTCAAAGGGCGGGCCGGGCTACATCTACTCAGCTGCCACAGTTTCTCCTTGCTAGACCTAGTGGGAAAGCATTTTGCTGAGATGCAGAAGGCAAGAAACGCAGAATACGGACATGCGGAGCTGTCCCAAGTGCCGCTGCCAGTCGTCTTTCCGCAGAAGGAGCGCCCCGGAGCGCACCGCAACCGGCACCGTCATCTCTGCGCAAAGAGCCAAAATATTTTCAAACCCGCAAAAAGGAATCCAAAAATATTTTCAAACCCGCCAAAATAGAAAACCAGACAGAAGTGATCAATACATTCGAAAAAACCTGACAAAACATGATAAAGCCCACCAAAGCTAATCCAAACACACCAAAAACTGGGCTAAACAGAATCAAAACAAATCAAAACAAACCTAAACCTTCTAAAAACCCGCCAAAATAATTCAAAACCCGTCAAAACTAATCACAACCTTCCGAATACCCGTTAAAAATCATTCCAAATACCAACCAAAATATTTTAAAACCCGCGAAAATGAATCCAAACATTCCAAAACCTGCCAACACAATAAAAACAACTCAAGAGAATACAAAACATTCTAAAACCCAACCAAAACATTCCGAAAACCCGCCAAAACATCATCAAAACAAATCAAAACCAACCAAAATATTCCAAAAACCCGCCAAAATGATTTAGACCCGCAAAATTCATCAAAACATTCTGAAAAGATGCCAAAACATTAGAAAACCAGCCTGAACTGATCAAAACATTCAAAAAACTTGGCAAAACATCATAAAAACAAATCAAAACCAAACGAAACATTCCATAAACCAGCCAAAATATTCCGAAATCCGGCCAAAACATCATAAAAACAAATCAAAACCAACCAAAACATTCCAAAAACCCGACAAAATAGTTTAGAACCCGCCAAAACTCATCAAAACATTCTGAAAAGATGCCAAAATACTAGAAAACCAGTCTGAAGTGATCGAAACTTTCAATAACTTGCCAAAACATAATCAAAACAAATGAAAGCAACCCAAAACATTCCATATACCCGCCAAAAGATTTTAAAACCCGCCAAAAGGAATCCAAACATTCCAAAACCTGCCAAGACAATATAAACAACACAAGAGAAAACAAAACATTCTGAAACACCACCAAAACATTCCGAAAACCCGCCAAAACATCATAAAAACAAATCAAAACAAACCAAACAATAAGAGGAACACAGCAACATATTGGCAAGCAAGAGACAGAGAGCGCGGCACCTTCTAGGAGGCCAAGAAGGAAATCGCACAACACCTGCACTGTGTCTGCAACTTTCAAACTGCTAGAAGCTAGTGGCTTGCCACTGGCCTGCCTCTTCAATTGCTATTAGCATTCCAATGGAAGCTATTCTTGGACAACTTTGCTCTGCTTGCTGCTAGTTCTGCCCCAGCCTACCATAGATAATCTTGCTCTTCCCTTGAGGCTCTGAGATGCCAAGAACTTGTCAATTTCAAAGGGCGGGCCGGGCTACATCTACTCAGCTGCCACAGTTTCTCCTTGCTAGACCTAGTGGGAAAGCATTTTGCTGAGATGCAGAAGGCAAGAAACGCACAATACGGAGACGCGGAGCTGTCCCAAGTGCCGCTGCCAGGCGTCTTTCCGCAGAAGGAGCGCCCCGGAGCGCACCGCAACCGGCACCGTCATCTCTGCGCAAAGAGTCAAAATATTTTAAAACCCGCCAAAACTCATCCAAAAATATTTTCAAACCCGCCAAAATAGAAAACCAGACAGAAGTGATCAATACATTCGAAAAAACCTGACAAAACATGATAAAGCCCACCAAAGCTAATCCAAACACATCAAAAACTGGGCTAAACAGAATCAAAACAAATCAAAAATAAATCTAAACCTTCTAAAAACCCGCCAAAATATTTCAAAACCCATCAAAACTAATCAAAACATTCCGAATACCCGTTAAAAAACATTCCAAATACCCGCCAAAATATTTTAAAACCCGCCAAAAGGAATCCAAACATTCCAAAACCTGCCAAGACAATATAAACAACACAAGAGAAAGCAAAACATTCTAAAACCCACCAAAACATTCCGAAAACCCGCCAAAACATCATCAAAACAAATCAAAACCAACCAAAATATTCCAAAAACCCGTCAAAATGATTTAGACCCACAAAACTCATCAAAACATTCTGAAAAGATGCCAAAACATTAGAAAACCAGCCAGAACTGATCAAAACATTCAAAAAACTTTGCAAAACATCATAAAAACAAATCAAAACCAACCGAAACATTCCAAAAACCAGCCAAAATATTCCGAAATCCGGCCAAAACATCATAAAAACAAATCATAACCAACCGAAACAGTCCAAAAACCCGACAAAGTAGTTTAGAACCCGCCAAAACTCATCAAAACATTCTGAAAAGATGCCAAAATACTAGAAAACCAGTAAGAAGTGATCCAAACTTTCAATAACTTGCCAAAACATAATCAAAACAAATGAAAGCAACCCAAAACATTCCAAATACCCGCCAAAAGATTTTAAAACCCGCCAAAAGGAATCCAAACATTCCAAAACCTGCCAAGACAATATAAACAACACAAGAGAAAACAAAACATTCTAAAACACCACCAAAACATTCCGAAAACCCGCCAAAACATCATAAAAACAATTCAAAACCAACCAAAAAATAAGAGGAACAAGGCAACATATTGGCAAGCAAGAGACGGAGAGCGCGGTACCTTCTAGGAGGCCAAGAAGGAAGCCGCACAACACCTGCACTGTGTCTGCAACTTTCAAACTGCTAGAAGCTAGTGGCTTGCCACTGGCCTGCTTCTTCAATTGCCATTAGCATTCCAATGGAAGCTATTCTTGGACAACTTTGCTCTGCTTGCTGCTAGTTCTGCCCCAGCCTACCATAGATAACCTTGCTCTTCCCTTGAGGCTCTGAGATGCCAAGAACTTGTCAACTTCAAAGGGCGGGCCGGGCTACATCTACTCAGCTGCCACAGTTTCTCCTTGCTAGACCTAGTGGGAAAGCATTTTGCTGAGATGCAGAAGGCAAGAAACGCAGAATACGGAGACGCGGAGCTGTCCCAAGTGCCGCTGCCAGGCGTCTTTCCGCAGAAGGAGCGCCCCGGAGCGCACCGCAACCGGCACCGTCATCTCTGCGCAAAGAGCCAAAATATTTTCAAACCCGCAAAAAGGAATCCAAAAATATTTTCAAACCCGCCAAAATAGAAAACCAGACAGAAGTGATCAATACATTCGAAAAAACCTGACAAAACATGATAAAGCCCACCAAAGCTAATCCAAACACACCAAAAACTGGGCTAAACAGGATCAAAACAAATCAAAACAAACCTAAACCTTCTAAAAACCCGCCAAAATAATTCAAAACCCGTCAAAACTAATCACAACCTTCCGAATACCCGTTAAAAATCATTCCAAATACCAACCAAAATATTTTAAAACCCGCGAAAATGAATCCAAACATTCCAAAACCTGCCAACACAATAAAAACAACTCAAGAGAATACAAAACATTCTAAAACCCAACCAAAACATTCCGAAAACCCGCCAAAACATCATCAAAACAAATCAAAACCAACCAAAATATTCCAAAAACCCGCCAAAATGATTTAGACCCGCAAAATTCATCAAAACATTCTGAAAAGATGCCAAAACATTAGAAAACCAGCCTGAACTGATCAAAACATTCAAAAAACTTGGCAAAACATCATAAAAACAAATCAAAACCAAACGAAACATTCCATAAACCAGCCAAAATATTCCGAAATCCGGCCAAAACATCATAAAAACAAATCAAAACCAACCAAAACATTCCAAAAACCCGACAAAATAGTTTAGAACCCGCCAAAACTCATCAAAACATTCTGAAAAGATGCCAAAATACTAGAAAACCAGTCTGAAGTGATCCAAACTTTCAATAACTTGCCAAAACATAATCAAAACAAATGAAAGCAACCCAAAACATTCCATATACCCGCCAAAAGATTTTAAAACCCGCCAAAAGGAATCCAAACATTCCAAAACCTGCCAAGACAATATAAACAACACAAGAGAAAACAAAACATTCTGAAACACCACCAAAACATTCCGAAAACCCGCCAAAACATCATAAAAACAAATCAAAACAAACCAAACAATAAGAGGAACACAGCAACATATTGGCAAGCAAGAGACAGAGAGCGCGGCACCTTCTAGGAGGCCAAGAAGGAAATCGCACAACACCTGCACTGTGTCTGCAACTTTCAAACTGCTAGAAGCTAGTGGCTTGCCACTGGCCTGCCTCTTCAATTGCTATTAGCATTCCAATGGAAGCTATTCTTGGACAACTTTGCTCTGCTTGCTGCTAGTTCTGCCCCAGCCTACCATAGATAATCTTGCTCTTCCCTTGAGGCTCTGAGATGCCAAGAACTTGTCAATTTCAAAGGGCGGGCCGGGCTACATCTACTCAGCTGCCACAGTTTCTCCTTGCTAGACCTAGTGGGAAAGCATTTTGCTGAGATGCAGAAGGCAAGAAACGCACAATACGGAGACGCGGAGCTGTCCCAAGTGCCGCTGCCAGGCGTCTTTCCGCAGAAGGAGCGCCCCGGAGCGCACCGCAACCGGCACCGTCATCTCTGCGCAAAGAGTCAAAATATTTTAAAACCCGCCAAAACTCATCCAAAAATATTTTCAAACCCGCCAAAATAGAAAACCAGACAGAAGTGATCAATACATTCGAAAAAACCTGACAAAACATGATAAAGCCCACCAAAGCTAATCCAAACACATCAAAAACTGGGCTAAACAGAATCAAAACAAATCAAAAATAAATCTAAACCTTCTAAAAACCCGCCAAAATATTTCAAAACCCATCAAAACTAATCAAAACATTCCGAATACCCGTTAAAAAACATTCCAAATACCCGCCAAAATATTTTAAAACCCGCCAAAAGGAATCCAAACATTCCAAAACCTGCCAAGACAATATAAACAACACAAGAGAAAGCAAAACATTCTAAAACCCACCAAAACATTCCGAAAACCCGCCAAAACATCATCAAAACAAATCAAAACCAACCAAAATATTCCAAAAACCCGTCAAAATGATTTAGACCCACAAAACTCATCAAAACATTCTGAAAAGATGCCAAAACATTAGAAAACCAGCCAGAACTGATCAAAACATTCAAAAAACTTTGCAAAACATCATAAAAACAAATCAAAACCAACCGAAACATTCCAAAAACCAGCCAAAATATTCCGAAATCCGGCCAAAACATCATAAAAACAAATCATAACCAACCGAAACAGTCCAAAAACCCGACAAAGTAGTTTAGAACCCGCCAAAACTCATCAAAACATTCTGAAAAGATGCCAAAATACTAGAAAACCAGTAAGAAGTGATCCAAACTTTCAATAACTTGCCAAAACATAATCAAAACAAATGAAAGCAACCCAAAACATTCCAAATACCCGCCAAAAGATTTTAAAACCCGCCAAAAGGAATCCAAACATTCCAAAACCTGCCAAGACAATATAAACAACACAAGAGAAAACAAAACATTCTAAAACACCACCAAAACATTCCGAAAACCCGCCAAAACATCATAAAAACAATTCAAAACCAACCAAAAAATAAGAGGAACAAGGCAACATATTGGCAAGCAAGAGACGGAGAGCGCGGTACCTTCTAGGAGGCCAAGAAGGAAGCCGCACAACACCTGCACTGTGTCTGCAACTTTCAAACTGCTAGAAGCTAGTGGCTTGCCACTGGCCTGCTTCTTCAATTGCCATTAGCATTCCAATGGAAGCTATTCTTGGACAACTTTGCTCTGCTTGCTGCTAGTTCTGCCCCAGCCTACCATAGATAACCTTGCTCTTCCCTTGAGGCTCTGAGATGCCAAGAACTTGTCAACTTCAAAGGGCGGGCCGGGCTACATCTACTCAGCTGCCACAGTTTCTCCTTGCTAGACCTAGTGGGAAAGCATTTTGCTGAGATGCAGAAGGCAAGAAACGCAGAATACGGAGACGCGGAGCTGTCCCAAGTGCCGCTGCCAGGCGTCTTTCCGCAGAAGGAGCGCCCCGGAGCGCACCGCAACCGGCACCGTCATCTCTGCGCAAAGAGCCAAAATATTTTCAAACCCGCAAAAAGGAATCCAAAAATATTTTCAAACCCGCCAAAATAGAAAACCAGACAGAAGTGATCAATACATTCGAAAAAACCTGACAAAACATGATAAAGCCCACCAAAGCTAATCCAAACACACCAAAAACTGGGCTAAACAGGATCAAAACAAATCAAAACAAACCTAAACCTTCTAAAAACCCGCCAAAATAATTCAAAACCCGTCAAAACTAATCACAACCTTCCGAATACCCGTTAAAAATCATTCCAAATACCAACCAAAATATTTTAAAACCCGCGAAAATGAATCCAAACATTCCAAAACCTGCCAACACAATAAAAACAACTCAAGAGAATACAAAACATTCTAAAACCCAACCAAAACATTCCGAAAACCCGCCAAAACATCATCAAAACAAATCAAAACCAACCAAAATATTCCAAAAACCCGCCAAAATGATTTAGACCCGCAAAATTCATCAAAACATTCTGAAAAGATGCCAAAACATTAGAAAACCAGCCTGAACTGATCAAAACATTCAAAAAACTTGGCAAAACATCATAAAAACAAATCAAAACCAAACGAAACATTCCATAAACCAGCCAAAATATTCCGAAATCCGGCCAAAACATCATAAAAACAAATCAAAACCAACCAAAACATTCCAAAAACCCGACAAAATAGTTTAGAACCCGCCAAAACTCATCAAAACATTCTGAAAAGATGCCAAAATACTAGAAAACCAGTCTGAAGTGATCGAAACTTTCAATAACTTGCCAAAACATAATCAAAACAAATGAAAGCAACCCAAAACATTCCATATACCCGCCAAAAGATTTTAAAACCCGCCAAAAGGAATCCAAACATTCCAAAACCTGCCAAGACAATATAAACAACACAAGAGAAAACAAAACATTCTGAAACACCACCAAAACATTCCGAAAACCCGCCAAAACATCATAAAAACAAATCAAAACAAACCAAACAATAAGAGGAACACAGCAACATATTGGCAAGCAAGAGACAGAGAGCGCGGCACCTTCTAGGAGGCCAAGAAGGAAATCGCACAACACCTGCACTGTGTCTGCAACTTTCAAACTGCTAGAAGCTAGTGGCTTGCCACTGGCCTGCCTCTTCAATTGCTATTAGCATTCCAATGGAAGCTATTCTTGGACAACTTTGCTCTGCTTGCTGCTAGTTCTGCCCCAGCCTACCATAGATAATCTTGCTCTTCCCTTGAGGCTCTGAGATGCCAAGAACTTGTCAATTTCAAAGGGCGGGCCGGGCTACATCTACTCAGCTGCCACAGTTTCTCCTTGCTAGACCTAGTGGGAAAGCATTTTGCTGAGATGCAGAAGGCAAGAAACGCACAATACGGAGACGCGGAGCTGTCCCAAGTGCCGCTGCCAGGCGTCTTTCCGCAGAAGGAGCGCCCCGGAGCGCACCGCAACCGGCACCGTCATCTCTGCGCAAAGAGTCAAAATATTTTAAAACCCGCCAAAACTCATCCAAAAATATTTTCAAACCCGCCAAAATAGAAAACCAGACAGAAGTGATCAATACATTCGAAAAAACCTGACAAAACATGATAAAGCCCACCAAAGCTAATCCAAACACATCAAAAACTGGGCTAAACAGAATCAAAACAAATCAAAAATAAATCTAAACCTTCTAAAAACCCGCCAAAATATTTCAAAACCCATCAAAACTAATCAAAACATTCCGAATACCCGTTAAAAAACATTCCAAATACCCGCCAAAATATTTTAAAACCCGCCAAAAGGAATCCAAACATTCCAAAACCTGCCAAGACAATATAAACAACACAAGAGAAAGCAAAACATTCTAAAACCCACCAAAACATTCCGAAAACCCGCCAAAACATCATCAAAACAAATCAAAACCAACCAAAATATTCCAAAAACCCGTCAAAATGATTTAGACCCACAAAACTCATCAAAACATTCTGAAAAGATGCCAAAACATTAGAAAACCAGCCAGAACTGATCAAAACATTCAAAAAACTTTGCAAAACATCATAAAAACAAATCAAAACCAACCAAAACATTCCAAAAACCAGCCAAAATATTCCGAAATCCGGCCAAAACATCATAAAAACAAATCATAACCAACCGAAACATTCCAAAAACCCGACAAAGTAGTTTAGAACCCGCCAAAACTCATCAAAACATTCTGAAAAGATGCCAAAATACTAGAAAACCAGTCTGAAGTGATCCAAACTTTCAATAACTTGCCAAAACATAATCAAAACAAATGAAAGCAACCCAAAACATTCCAAATACCCGCCAAAAGATTTTAAAACCCGCCAAAAGGAATCCAAACATTCCAAAACCTGCCAAGACAATATAAACAACACAAGAGAAAACAAAACATTCTAAAACACCACCAAAACATTCCGAAAACCCGCCAAAACATCATAAAAACAATTCAAAACCAACCAAAAAATAAGAGGAACAAGGCAACATATTGGCAAGCAAGAGACGGAGAGCGCGGCACCTTCTAGGAGGCCAAGAAGGAAGCTGCACAACACCTGCACTGTGTCTGCAACTTTCAAACTGCTAGAAGCTAGTGGCTTGCCACTGGCCTGCCTCTTCAATTGCCATTAGCATTCCAATGGAAGCTATTCTTGGACAACTTTGCTCTGCTTGCTGCTAGTTCTGCCCCAGCCTACCATAGATAACCTTGCTCTTCCCTTGAGGCTCTGAGATGCCAAGAACTTGTCAACTTCAAAGGGCGGGCCGGGCTACATCTACTCAGCTGCCACAGTTTCTCCTTGCTAGACCTAGTGGGAAAGCATTTTGCTGAGATGCAGAAGGCAAGAAACGCAGAATACGGAGACGCGGAGCTGTCCCAAGTGCCGCTGCCAGGCGTCTTTCCGCAGAAGGAGCGCCCCGGAGCGCACCGCAACCGGCACCGTCATCTCTGCGCAAAGAGTCAAAATATTTTCAAACCCGCCAAAACTCATCCAAAAATATTTTCAAACCCGCCAAAATAGAAAACCAGACAGAAGTGATCAATACATTCGAAAAAACCTGACAAAACATGATAAAGCCCACCAAAGCTAATCCAAACACACCAAAAACAGGGCTAAACATAATCAAAACAAATCAAAACAAATCTAAACCTTCTAAAAACCCGCCAAAATAATTCAAAACCCGTCAAAACTAATCAAAACATTCCGAATACCCGTTAAAAAACATTCCAAATACCAACCAAAAGATTTTAAAACCCGCCAAAAGGAATCCAAACATTCCAAAACCTGCCAAGACAATATAAACAACACAAGAGAAAACAAAACATTCTAAAACCCAACCAAAACATTCCGAAAACCCGCCAAAACATCACCAAAACAAATCAAAACCAACCAAAACATTCCAAAAACCCGACAAAGTAGTTTAGAACCCGCCAAAACTCATCAAAACATTCTGAAAAGATGCCAAAATACTAGAAAACCAGTAAGAAGTGATCCAAACTTTCAATAACTTGCCAAAACATAATCAAAACAAATGAAAGCAACCCAAAACATTCCAAATACCCGCCAAAAGATTTTAAAACCCGCCAAAAGGAATCCAAACATTCCAAAACCTGCCAACACAATATAAACAACACAAGAGAAAACAAAACATTCTAAAACACCACCAAAACATTCCGAAAACCCGCCAAAACATCATAAAAACAATTCAAAACCAACCAAAAAATAAGAGGAACAAGGCAACATATTGGCAAGCAAGAGACGGAGAGCGCGGTACCTTCTAGGAGGCCAAGAAGGAAGCCGCACAACACCTGCACTGTGTCTGCAACTTTCAAACTGCTAGAAGCTAGTGGCTTGCCACTGGCCTGCTTCTTCAATTGCCATTAGCATTCCAATGGAAGCTATTCTTGGACAACTTTGCTCTGCTTGCTGCTAGTTCTGCCCCAGCCTACCATAGATAACCTTGCTCTTCCCTTGAGGCTCTGAGATGCCAAGAACTTGTCAACTTCAAAGGGCGGGCCGGGCTACATCTACTCAGCTGCCACAGTTTCTCCTTGCTAGACCTAGTGGGAAAGCATTTTGCTGAGATGCAGAAGGCAAGAAACGCAGAATACGGAGACGCGGAGCTGTCCCAAGTGCCGCTGCCAGGCGTCTTTCCGCAGAAGGAGCGCCCCGGAGCGCACCGCAACCGGCACCGTCATCTCTGCGCAAAGAGCCAAAATATTTTCAAACCCGCAAAAAGGAATCCAGAAATATTTTCAAACCCGCCAAAATAGAAAACCAGACAGAAGTGATCAATACATTCGAAAAAACCTGACAAAACATGATAAAGCCCACCAAAGCTAATCCAAACACACCAAAAACTGGGCTAAACAGGATCAAAACAAATCAAAACAAACCTAAACCTTCTAAAAACCCGCCAAAATAATTCAAAACCCGTCAAAACTAATCACAACCTTCCGAATACCCGTTAAAAATCATTCCAAATACCAACCAAAATATTTTAAAACCCGCGAAAATGAATCCAAACATTCCAAAACCTGCCAACACAATAAAAACAACTCAAGAGAATACAAAACATTCTAAAACCCAACCAAAACATTCCGAAAACCCGCCAAAACATCATCAAAACAAATCAAAACCAACCAAAATATTCCAAAAACCCGCCAAAATGATTTAGACCCGCAAAATTCATCAAAACATTCTGAAAAGATGCCAAAACATTAGAAAACCAGCCTGAACTGATCAAAACATTCAAAAAACTTGGCAAAACATCATAAAAACAAATCAAAACCAAACGAAACATTCCATAAACCAGCCAAAATATTCCGAAATCCGGCCAAAACATCATAAAAACAAATCAAAACCAACCAAAACATTCCAAAAACCCGACAAAATAGTTTAGAACCCGCCAAAACTCATCAAAACATTCTGAAAAGATGCCAAAATACTAGAAAACCAGTCTGAAGTGATCGAAACTTTCAATAACTTGCCAAAACATAATCAAAACAAATGAAAGCAACCCAAAACATTCCATATACCCGCCAAAAGATTTTAAAACCCGCCAAAAGGAATCCAAACATTCCAAAACCTGCCAAGACAATATAAACAACACAAGAGAAAACAAAACATTCTGAAACACCACCAAAACATTCCGAAAACCCGCCAAAACATCATAAAAACAAATCAAAACAAACCAAACAATAAGAGGAACACAGCAACATATTGGCAAGCAAGAGACAGAGAGCGCGGCACCTTCTAGGAGGCCAAGAAGGAAATCGCACAACACCTGCACTGTGTCTGCAACTTTCAAACTGCTAGAAGCTAGTGGCTTGCCACTGGCCTGCCTCTTCAATTGCTATTAGCATTCCAATGGAAGCTATTCTTGGACAACTTTGCTCTGCTTGCTGCTAGTTCTGCCCCAGCCTACCATAGATAATCTTGCTCTTCCCTTGAGGCTCTGAGATGCCAAGAACTTGTCAATTTCAAAGGGCGGGCCGGGCTACATCTACTCAGCTGCCACAGTTTCTCCTTGCTAGACCTAGTGGGAAAGCATTTTGCTGAGATGCAGAAGGCAAGAAACGCACAATACGGAGACGCGGAGCTGTCCCAAGTGCCGCTGCCAGGCGTCTTTCCGCAGAAGGAGCGCCCCGGAGCGCACCGCAACCGGCACCGTCATCTCTGCGCAAAGAGTCAAAATATTTTAAAACCCGCCAAAACTCATCCAAAAATATTTTCAAACCCGCCAAAATAGAAAACCAGACAGAAGTGATCAATACATTCGAAAAAACCTGACAAAACATGATAAAGCCCACCAAAGCTAATCCAAACACATCAAAAACTGGGCTAAACAGAATCAAAACAAATCAAAAATAAATCTAAACCTTCTAAAAACCCGCCAAAATATTTCAAAACCCATCAAAACTAATCAAAACATTCCGAATACCCGTTAAAAAACATTCCAAATACCCGCCAAAATATTTTAAAACCCGCCAAAAGGAATCCAAACATTCCAAAACCTGCCAAGACAATATAAACAACACAAGAGAAAGCAAAACATTCTAAAACCCACCAAAACATTCCGAAAACCCGCCAAAACATCATCAAAACAAATCAAAACCAACCAAAATATTCCAAAAACCCGTCAAAATGATTTAGACCCACAAAACTCATCAAAACATTCTGAAAAGATGCCAAAACATTAGAAAACCAGCCAGAACTGATCAAAACATTCAAAAAACTTTGCAAAACATCATAAAAACAAATCAAAACCAACCAAAACATTCCAAAAACCAGCCAAAATATTCCGAAATCCGGCCAAAACATCATAAAAACAAATCATAACCAACCGAAACATTCCAAAAACCCGACAAAGTAGTTTAGAACCCGCCAAAACTCATCAAAACATTCTGAAAAGATGCCAAAATACTAGAAAACCAGTCTGAAGTGATCCAAACTTTCAATAACTTGCCAAAACATAATCAAAACAAATGAAAGCAACCCAAAACATTCCAAATACCCGCCAAAAGATTTTAAAACCCGCCAAAAGGAATCCAAACATTCCAAAACCTGCCAAGACAATATAAACAACACAAGAGAAAACAAAACATTCTAAAACACCACCAAAACATTCCGAAAACCCGCCAAAACATCATAAAAACAATTCAAAACCAACCAAAAAATAAGAGGAACAAGGCAACATATTGGCAAGCAAGAGACGGAGAGCGCGGCACCTTCTAGGAGGCCAAGAAGGAAGCTGCACAACACCTGCACTGTGTCTGCAACTTTCAAACTGCTAGAAGCTAGTGGCTTGCCACTGGCCTGCCTCTTCAATTGCCATTAGCATTCCAATGGAAGCTATTCTTGGACAACTTTGCTCTGCTTGCTGCTAGTTCTGCCCCAGCCTACCATAGATAACCTTGCTCTTCCCTTGAGGCTCTGAGATGCCAAGAACTTGTCAACTTCAAAGGGCGGGCCGGGCTACATCTACTCAGCTGCCACAGTTTCTCCTTGCTAGACCTAGTGGGAAAGCATTTTGCTGAGATGCAGAAGGCAAGAAACGCACAATACGGAGACGCGGAGCTGTCCCAAGTGCCGCTGCCAGGCGTCTTTCCGCAGAAGGAGCGCCCCGGAGCGCACCGCAACCGGCACCGTCATCTCTGCGCAAAGAGTCAAAATATTTTCAAACCCGCCAAAACTCATCCAAAAATATTTTCAAACCCGCCAAAATAGAAAACCAGACAGAAGTGATCAATACATTCGAAAAAACCTGACAAAACATGATAAAGCCCACCAAAGCTAATCCAAACACACCAAAAACAGGGCTAAACATAATCAAAACAAATCAAAACAAATCTAAACCTTCTAAAAACCCGCCAAAATAATTCAAAACCCGTCAAAACTAATCAAAACATTCCGAATACCCGTTAAAAAACATTCCAAATACCAACCAAAAGATTTTAAAACCCGCCAAAAGGAATCCAAACATTCCAAAACCTGCCAAGACAATATAAACAACACAAGAGAAAACAAAACATTCTAAAACCCAACCAAAACATTCCGAAAACCCGCCAAAACATCACCAAAACAAATCAAAACCAACCAAAACATTCCAAAAACCCGACAAAATAGTTTAGAACCCGCCAAAACTCATCAAAACATTCTGAAAAGATGCCAAAATACTAGAAAACCAGTCAGAAGTGATCGAAACTTTCAATAACTTGGCAAAACATAATCAAAACAAATGAAAGCAACCCAAATCATTCCATATACCCGCCAAAAGATTTTAAAACCCGCCAAAAGGAATCCAAACATTCCAAAACCTGCCAAGACAATATAAACAACACAAGAGAAAACAAAACATTCTGAAACACCACCAAAACATTCCGAAAACCCGCCAAAAGATCATAAAAACAAATCAAAACAAACCAAACAATAAGAGGAACACAGCAACATATTGGCAAGCAAGAGACAGAGAGCGCGGCACCTTCTAGGAGGCCAAGAAGGAAATCGCACAACACCTGCACTGTGTCTGCAACTTTCAAACTGCTAGAAGCTAGTGGCTTGCCACTGGCCTGCCTCTTCAATTGCTATTAGCATTCCAATGGAAGCTATTCTTGGACAACTTTGCTCTGCTTGCTGCTAGTTCTGCCCCAGCCTACCATAGATAATCTTGCTCTTCCCTTGAGGCTCTGAGATGCCAAGAACTTGTCAATTTCAAAGGGCGGGCCGGGCTCCATCTACTCAGCTGCCACAGTTTCTCCTTGCTAGACCTAGTGGGAAAGCATTTTGCTGAGATGCAGAAGGCAAGAAACGCAGAATACGGAGACGCGGAGCTGTCCCAAGTGCCGCTGCCAGGCGTCTTTCCGCAGAAGGAGCGCCCCGGAGCGCACCGCAACCGGCACCGTCGTCTCTGCGCAAAGAGCCAAAATATTTTCAAACCCGCCAAAACTCATCCAAAAATATTTTCAAACCCGCCAAAATAGAAAACCAGACAGAAGTGATCAATACATTCGAAAAAACCTGACAAAACATGATAAAGCCCACCAAAGCTAATCCAAACACATCAAAAACTGGGCTAAACAGAATCAAAAGAAATCAAAACAAATCTAAACCTTCTAAAAACCTGCCAAAATATTTCAAAACCCGTCAAAGCAAATCAAAACCTTCCGAATACCCGCCAAAACATTCCAAATACCCGCCAAAATATTTTAAAACCCGCCAAAAGGAATCCAAACATTCCAAAACCTGCCAAGACAATATAAACAACACAAGAGAAAGCAAAACATTCTAAAACCCACCAAAACATTCCGAAAACCCACCAAAACATCATCAAAACAAATCAAAACCAACCAAAATATTCCAAAAACCCGTCAAAATGATTTAGACCCACAAAACTCATCAAAACATTCTGAAAAGATGCCAAAACATTAGAAAACCAGCCAGAACTGATCAAAACATTCAAAAAACTTTGCAAAACATCATAAAAACAAATCATAAACCAACCGAAACATTCCAAAAACCAGCCAAAATATTCCGAAATCCGGCCAAAACATCATAAAAACAAATCATAACCAACCGAAACATTCCAAAAACCCGACAAAATAGTTTAGAACCCGCCAAAACTCATCAAAACATTCTGAAAAGATGCCAAAATACTAGAAAACCAGTCTGAAGTGATCCAAACTTTCAATAACTTGCCAAAACATAATCAAAACAAATGAAAGCAACCCAAAACATTCCAAATACCCGCCAAAAGATTTTAAAACCCGCCAAAAGGAATCTAAACATTCCAAAACCTGCCAAGACAATATAAACAACACAAGAGAAAACAAAACATTCTAAAACACCACCAAAACATTCCGAAAACCCGCCAAAACATCATAAAAACAATTCAAAACCAACCAAAAAATAAGAGGAACAAGGCAACATATTGGCAAGCAAGAGACAGAGAGCGCGGCACCTTCTAGGAGGCCAAGAAGGAAGCCGCACAACACCTGCACTGTGTCTGCAACTTTCAAACTGCTAGAAGCTAGTGGCTTGCCACTGGCCTGCCTCTTCAATTGCCATTAGCATTCCAATGGAAGCTATTCTTGGACAACTTTGCTCTGCTTGCTGCTAGTTCTGCCCCAGCCTACCATAGATAACCTTGCTCTTCCCTTGAGGTTCTGAGATGCCAAGAACTTGTCAACTTCAAAGGGCGGGCCGGGCTACATCTACTCAGCTGCCACAGTTTCTCCTTGCTAGACCTAGTGGGAAAGCATTTTGCTGAGATGCAGAAGGCAAGAAACGCAGAATACGGAGACGCGGAGCTGTCCCAAGTGCCGCTGCCAGGCGTCTTTCCGCAGAAGGAGCGCCCCGGAGCGCACCGCAACCGGCACCGTCATCTCTGCGCAAAGAGTCAAAATATTTGAAAACCCGCCAAAACTCATCCAAAAATATTTTCAAACCCGCCAAAATAGAAAACCAGACAGAAGTGATCAATACATTCGAAAAAACCTGACAAAACATGATAAAGCCCACCAAAGCTAATCCAAACACATCAAAAACTGGGCTAAACAGAATCAAAACAAATCAAAACAAACCTAAACCTTCTAAAAACCCGCCAAAATAATTCAAAACCCGTCAAAACTAATCAAAACCTTCCGAATACCCGTTAAAAAACATTCCAAATACCAACCAAAAGATTTTAAAACCCGCCAAAAGGAATCCAAACATTCCAAAACCTGCCAAGACAATATAAACAACACAAGAGAAAACAAAACATTCTAAAACCCAACCAAAACATTCCTAAAACCCGCCAAAACATCATCAAAACAAATCAAAACCAACCAAAATATTCCAAAATCCCGCCAAAATGATTTCGACCCGCAAAACTCATCAAAACATTCTGAAAAGATGCCAAAACATTAGAAAACCAGCCAGAATTAATCAAAACATTCAAAAAACTTTGCAAAACATCATAAAAACAAATCAAAACCAACCAAAACATTCCAAAAACCAGCCAAAATATTCCGAAATCCGGCCAAAACATCATAAAAACAAATCATAACCAACCGAAACATTCCAAAAACCCGACAAAATAGTTTAGAACCCGCCAAAACTCATCAAAACATTCTGAAAAGATGCCAAAATACTAGAAAACCAGTCTGAAGTGATCCAAACTTTCAATAACTTGCCAAAACATAATCAAAACAAATGAAAGCAACCCAAAGCATTCCAAATACCCGCCAAAAGATTTTAAAACCCGCCAAAAGGAATCTAAACATTCCAAAACCTGCCAACACAATATAAACAACACAAGAGAAAACAAAACATTCTAAAACACCACCAAAACATTCTGAAAACCCGCCAAAACATCATAAAAACAATTCAAAACCAACCAAAAAATAAGAGGAACAAGGCAACATATTGGCAAGCAAGAGACGGAGAGCGCGGCACCTTCTAGGAGGCCAAGAAGGAAGCCGCACAACACCTGCACTGTGTCTGCAACTTTCAAACTGCTAGAAGCTAGTGGCTTGCCACTGGCCTGCTTCTTCAATTGCCATTAGCATTCCAATGGAAGCTATTCTTGGACAACTTTGCTCTGCTTGCTGCTAGTTCTGCCCCAGCCTACCATAGATAACCTTGCTCTTCCCTTGAGGCTCTGAGATGCCAAGAACTTGTCAACTTCAAAGGGCGGGCCGGGCTACATCTACTCAGCTGCCACAGTTTCTCCTTGCTAGACCTAGTGGGAAAGCATTTTGCTGAGATGCAGAAGGCAAGAAACGCAGAATACGGAGACGCGGAGCTGTCCCAAGTGCCGCTGCCAGGCGTCTTTCCGCAGAAGGAGCGCCCCGGAGCGCACCGCAACCGGCACCGTCATCTCTGCGCAAAAAGCCAAAATATTTTCAAACCCGCCAAAACTAATCCAAAAATATTTTCAAACCCGCCAAAATAGAAAACCAGACAGAAGTGATCAATACATTCGAAAAAACCTCACAAAACATGATAAAGCCCACCAAAGCTAATCCAAACACACCAAAAACTGGGCTAAACAGAATCAAAACAAATCAAAACAAATCTAAAACCTCTAAAAACCCGCCAAAATAATTCAAAACCCGTCAAAACTAATCAAAACCTTCCGAATACCCGTTAAAAAGCATTCCAAATACCCGCCAAAAGATTTTAAAACCCACCAAAAGGAATCCAAACATTCCAAAACCTGCCAAGACAATATAAACAACACAAGACAAAACAAAACATTCTAAAACCCAACCAAAACATTCCGAAATCCCGCCAAAACATCATCAAAACAAATCAAAACCAACCAAAATATTCCAAAAACCCGTCAAAATGATTTAGACCCACAAAACTCATCAAAACATTCTGAAAAGATGCCAAAACATTAGAAAACCAGCCAGAACTGATCAAAACATTCAAAAAACTTTGCAAAACATCATAAAAACAAATCATAAACCAACCGAAACATTCCAAAAACCAGCCAAAATATTCCGAAATCCGGCCAAAACATCATAAAAACAAATCATAACCAACCGAAACATTCCAAAAACCCGACAAAGTAGTTTAGAACCCGCCAAAACTCATCAAAACATTCTGAAAAGATGCCAAAATACTAGAAAACCAGTAAGAAGTGATCCAAACTTTCAATAACTTGCCAAAACATAATCAAAACAAATGAAAGCAACCCAAAACATTCCAAATACCCGCCAAAAGATTTTAAAACCCGCCAAAAGGAATCCAAACATTCCAAAACCTGCCAACACAATATAAACAACACAAGAGAAAACAAAACATTCTAAAACACCACCAAAACATTCCGAAAACCCGCCAAAACATCATAAAAACAAATCAAAACCAACCAAACAATAAGAGGAACAAGGCAACATATTGGCAAGCAAGAGACGGAGAGCGCGGCACCTTCTAGGAGGCCAAGAAGGAAGCCGCACAACACCTGCACTGTGTCTGCAACTTTCAAACTGCTAGAAGCTAGTGGCTTGCCACTGGCCTGCCTCTTCAATTGCCATTAGCATTCCAATGGAAGCTATTCTTGGACAACTTTGCTCTGCTTGCTGCTAGTTCTGCCCCAGCCTACCATAGATAACCTTGCTCTTCCCTTGAGGCTCTGAGATGCCAAGAACTTGTCAACTTCAAAGGGCGGGCCGGGCTACATCTACTCAGCTGCCACAGTTTCTCCTTGCTAGACCTAGTGGGAAAGCATTTTGCTGAGATGCAGAAGGCAAGAAACACAGAATACGGAGACGCGGAGCTGTCCCAAGTGCCGCTGCCAGGCGTCTTTCCGCAGAAGGAGCGCCCCGGAGCGCACCGCAACCGGCACCGTCATCTCTGCGCAAAGAGCCAAAATATTTTCAAACCCGCAAAAAGGAATCCAGAAATATTTTCAAACCCGCCAAAATAGAAAACCAGACAGAAGTGATCAATACATTCGAAAAAACCTGACAAGACATGATAAAGCCCACCAAAGCTAATCCAAACACACCAAAAACTGGGCTAAACAGAATCAAAACAAATCAAAACAAACCTAAACCTTCTAAAAACCCGCCAAAATAATTCAAAACCCGTCAAAACTAATCACAACCTTCCGAATACCCGTTAAAAATCATTCCAAATACCAACCAAAATATTTTAAAACCCGCGAAAATGAATCCAAACATTCCAAAACCTGCCAACACAATAAAAACAACTCAAGAGAATACAAAACATTCTAAAACCCAACCAAAACATTCCGAAAACCCGCCAAAACATCATCAAAACAAATCAAAACCAACCAAAATATTCCAAAAACCCGCCAAAATTATTAGACCCGCAAAACTCATCAAAACATTCTGAAAAGATGCCAAAACATTAGAAAACCAGCCTGAACTGATCAAAACATTCAAAAAACTTGGCAAAACATCATAAAAACAAATCAAAACCAAACGAAACATTCCATAAACCAGCCAAAATATTCCGAAATCCGGCCAAAACATCATAAAAACAAATCAAAACCAACCAAAACATTCCAAAAACCCGACAAAATAGTTTAGAACCCGCCAAAACTCATCAAAACATTCTGAAAAGATGCCAAAATACTAGAAAACCAGTAAGAAGTGATCGAAACTTTCAATAACTTGCCAAAACATAATCAAAACAAATGAAAGCAACCCAAAACATTCCATATACCCGCCAAAAGATTTTAAAACCCGCCAAAAGGAATCCAAACATTCCAAAACCTGCCAAGACAATATAAACAACACAAGAGAAAGCAAAACATTCTAAAACCCACCAAAACATTCCGAAAACCCACCAAAACATCATCAAAACAAATCAAAACCAACCAAAATATTCCAAAAACCCGTCAAAATGATTTAGACCCACAAAACTCATCAAAACATTCTGAAAAGATGCCAAAACATTAGAAAACCATCCAGAACTGATCAAAACATTCAAAAAACTTTGCAAAACATCATAAAAACAAATCATAAACCAACCGAAACATTCCAAAAACCAGCCAAAATATTCCGAAATCCGGCCAAAACATCATAAAAACAAATCATAACCAACCGAAACATTCCAAAAACCTGACAAAGTAGTTTAGAACCCGCCAAAACTCATCAAAACATTCTGAAAAGATGCCAAAATACTAGAAAACCAGTAAGAAGTGATCCAAACTTTCAATAACTTGCCAAAACATAATCAAAACAAATGAAAGCAACCCAAAACATTCCAAATACCCGCCAAAAGATTTTAAAACCTGCCAAAAGGAATCCAAACATTCCAAAACCTGCCAAGACAATAAAAACAACACAAGAGAAAACAAAACATTCTAAAACACCACCAAAACATTCTGAAAACCCGCCAAAACATCATAAAAACAAATCAAAACCAACCAAACAATAAGAGGAACAAGGCAACATATTGGCAAGCAAGAGACGGAGAGCGCGGCACCTTCTAGGAGGCCAAGAAGGAAGCCGCACAACACCTGCACTGTGTCTGCAACTTTCAAACTGCTAGAAGCTAGTGGCTTGCCACTGGCCTGCTTCTTCAATTGCCATTAGCATTCCAATTGAAGCTATTCTTGGACAACTTTGCTCTGCTTGCTTCCAGTTCTGCCCCAGCCTACCATAGATAACCTTGCTCTTCCCTTGAGGCTCTGAGATGCCAAGAACTTGTCAACTTCAAAGGGCGGGCCGGGCTACATCTACTCAGCTGCCACAGTTTCTCCTTGCTAGACCTAGTGGGAAAGCATTTTGCTGAGATGCAGAAGGCAAGAAACGCAGAATACGGAGACGCGGAGCTGTCCCAAGTGCCGCTGCCAGTCGTCTTTCCGCAGAAGGAGCGCCCCGGAGCGCACCGCAACCGGCACCGTCATCTCTGCGCAAAGAGCCAAAATATTTTCAAACCCGCAAAAAGGAATCCAAAAATATTTTCAAACCCGCCAAAATAGAAAACCAGACAGAAGTGATCAATACATTCGAAAAAACCTGACAAAACATGATAAAGCCCACCAAAGCTAATCCAAACACACCAAAAACTGGGCTAAACAGAATCAAAACAAATCAAAACAAACCTAAACCTTCTAAAAACCCGCCAAAATAATTCAAAACCCGTCAAAACTAATCACAACCTTCCGAATACCCGTTAAAAATCATTCCAAATACCAACCAAAATATTTTAAAACCCGCGAAAATGAATCCAAACATTCCAAAACCTGCCAACACAATAAAAACAACTCAAGAGAATACAAAACATTCTAAAACCCAACCAAAACATTCCGAAAACCCGCCAAAACATCATCAAAACAAATCAAAACCAACCAAAATATTCCAAAAACCCGCCAAAATTATTAGACCCGCAAAACTCATCAAAACATTCTGAAAAGATGCCAAAACATTAGAAAACCAGCCTGAACTGATCAAAACATTCAAAAAACTTGGCAAAACATCATAAAAACAAATCAAAACCAAACGAAACATTCCATAAACCAGCCAAAATATTCCGAAATCCGGCCAAAACATCATAAAAACAAATCAAAACCAACCAAAACATTCCAAAAACCCGACAAAATAGTTTAGAACCCGCCAAAACTCATCAAAACATTCTGAAAAGATGCCAAAATACTTGAAAACCAGTCAGAAGTGATCGAAACTTTCAATAACTTGCCAAAACATAATCAAAACAAATGAAAGCAACCCAAAACATTCCATATACCCGCCAAAAGATTTTAAAACCCGCCAAAAGGAATCCAAACATTCCAAAACCTGCCAAGACAATATAAACAACACAAGAGAAAACAAAACATTCTGAAACACCACCAAAACATTCCGAAAACCCGCCAAAACATCATAAAAACAAATCAAAACAAACCAAACAATAAGAGGAACACAGCAACATATTGGCAAGCAAGAGACAGAGAGCGCGGCACCTTCTAGGAGGCCAAGAAGGAAATCGCACAACACCTGCACTGTGTCTGCAACTTTCAAACTGCTAGAAGCTAGTGGCTTGCCACTGGCCTGCCTCTTCAATTGCTATTAGCATTCCAATGGAAGCTATTCTTGGACAACTTTGCTCTGCTTGCTGCTAGTTCTGCCCCAGCCTACCATAGATAACCTTGCTCTTCCCTTGAGGCTCTGAGATGCCAAGAACTTGTCAATTTCAAAGGGCGGGCCGGGCTACATCTACTCAGCTGCCACAGTTTCTCCTTGCTAGACCTAGTGGGAAAGCATTTTGCTGAGATGCAGAAGGCAAGAAACGCAGAATACGGAGACGCGGAGCTGTCCCAAGTGCCGCTGCCAGGCGTCTTTCCGCAGAAGGAGCGCCCCGGAGCGCACCGCAACCGGCACCGTCATCTCTGCGCAAAAAGCCAAAATATTTGAAAACCCGCCAAAACTCATCCAAAAATATTTTCAAACCCGCCAAAATAGAAAACCAGACAGAAGTGATCAATACATTCGAAAAAACCTGACAAAACATGATAAAGCCCACCAAAGCTAATCCAAACACATCAAAAACTGGGCTAAACAGAATCAAAACAAATCAAAAATAAATCTAAACCTTCTAAAAACCCGCCAAAATATTTCAAAACCCGTCAAAACTAATCAAAACATTCCGAATACCCGTTAAAAAACATTCCAAATACCCGCCAAAATATTTTAGAACCCGCCAAAAGGAATCCAAACATTCCAAAACCTGCCAAGACAATATAAACAACACAAGAGAAAGCAAAACATTCTAAAACCCACCAAAACATTCCGAAAACCCGCCAAAACATCATCAAAACAAATCAAAACCAACCAAAATATTCCAAAAACCCGTCAAAATGATTTAGACCCACAAAACTCATCAAAACATTCTGAAAAGATGCCAAAACATTAGAAAACCAGCCAGAACTGATCAAAACATTCAAAAAACTTTGCAAAACATCATAAAAACAAATCATAAACCAACCGAAACATTCCAAAAACCAGCCAAAATATTCCGAAATCCGGCCAAAACATCATAAAAACAAATCATAACCAACCGAAACATTCCAAAAACCCGACAAAGTAGTTTAGAACCCGCCAAAACTCATCAAAACATTCTGAAAAGATGCCAAAATACTAGAAAACCAGTAAGAAGTGATCCAAACTTTCAATAACTTGCCAAAACATAATCAAAACAAATGAAAGCAACCCAAAACATTCCAAATACCCGCCAAAAGATTTTAAAACCCGCCAAAAGGAATCCAAACATTCCAAAACCTGCCAAGACAATATAAACAACACAAGAGAAAACAAAACATTCTAAAACACCACCAAAACATTCTGAAAACCCGCCAAAACATCATAAAAACAATTCAAAACCAACCAAAAAATAAGAGGAACAAGGCAACATATTGGCAAGCAAGAGACGGAGAGTGCGGCACCTTCTAGGAGGCCAAGAAGGAAGCCGCACAACACCTGCACTGTGTCTGCAACTTTCAAACTGCTAGAAGCTAGTGGCTTGCCACTGGCCTGCTTCTTCAATTGCCATTAGCATTCCAATGGAAGCTATTCTTGGACAACTTTGCTCTGCTTGCTTCCAGTTCTGCCCCAGCCTACCATAGATAACCTTGCTCTTCCCTTGAGGCTCTGAGATGCCAAGAACTTGTCAACTTCAAAGGGCGGGCCGGGCTACATCTACTCAGCTGCCACAGTTTCTCCTTGCTAGACCTAGTGGGAAAGCATTTTGCTGAGATGCAGAAGGCAAGAAACGCAGAATACGGAGACGCGGAGCTGTCCCAAGTGCCGCTGCCAGGCGTCTTTCCGCAGAAGGAGCGCCCCGGAGCGCACCGCAACCGGCACCGTCATCTCTGCGCAAAGAGCCAAAATATTTTCAAACCCGCAAAAAGGAATCCAAAAATATTTTCAAACCCGCCAAAATAGAAAACCAGACAGAAGTGATCAATACATTCGAAAAAACCTGACAAAACATGATAAAGCCCACCAAAGCTAATCCAAACACACCAAAAACTGGGCTAAACAGAATCAAAACAAATCAAAACAAACCTAAACCTTCTAAAAACCCGCCAAAATAATTCAAAACCCGTCAAAACTAATCACAACCTTCCGAATACCCGTTAAAAATCATTCCAAATACCAACCAAAATATTTTAAAACCCGCGAAAATGAATCCAAACATTCCAAAACCTGCCAACACAATAAAAACAACTCAAGAGAATACAAAACATTCTAAAACCCAACCAAAACATTCCGAAAACCCGCCAAAAGATCATCAAAACAAATCAAAACCAACCAAAATATTCCAAAAACCCGCCAAAATTATTAGACCCGCAAAACTCATCAAAACATTCTGAAAAGATGCCAAAACATTAGAAAACCAGCCTGAACTGATCAAAACATTCAAAAAACTTGGCAAAACATCATAAAAACAAATCAAAACCAAACGAAACATTCCATAAACCAGCCAAAATATTCCGAAATCCGGCCAAAACATCATAAAAACAAATCAAAACCAACCAAAACATTCCAAAAACCCGACAAAATAGTTTAGAACCCGCCAAAACTCATCAAAACATTCTGAAAAGATGCCAAAATACTAGAAAACCAGTCAGAAGTGATCGAAACTTTCAATAACTTGCCAAAACATAATCAAAACAAATGAAAGCAACCCAAAACATTCCATATACCCGCCAAAAGATTTTAAAACCCGCCAAAAGGAATCCAAACATTCCAAAACCTGCCAAGACAATATAAACAACACAAGAGAAAACAAAACATTCTAAAACACCACCAAAACATTCCGAAAACCCGCCAAAACATCATAAAAACAAATCAAAACAAACCAAACAATAAGAGGAACACAGCAACATATTGGCAAGCAAGAGACAGAGAGCGCGGCACCTTCTAGGAGGCCAAGAAGGAAATCGCACAACACCTGCACTGTGTCTGCAACTTTCAAACTGCTAGAAGCTAGTGGCTTGCCACTGGCCTGCCTCTTCAATTGCTATTAGCATTCCAATGGAAGCTATTCTTGGACAACTTTGCTCTGCTTGCTGCTAGTTCTGCCCCAGCCTACCATAGATAACCTTGCTCTTCCCTTGAGGCTCTGAGATGCCAAGAACTTGTCAATTTCAAAGGGCGGGCCGGGCTACATCTACTCAGCTGCCACAGTTTCTCCTTGCTAGACCTAGTGGGAAAGCATTTTGCTGAGATGCAGAAGGCAAGAAACGCAGAATACGGAGACGCGGAGCTGTCCCAAGTGCCGCTGCCAGGCGTCTTTCCGCAGAAGGAGCGCCCCGGAGCGCACCGCAACCGGCACCGTCATCTCTGCGCAAAAAGCCAAAATATTTGAAAACCCGCCAAAACTCATCCAAAAATATTTTCAAACCCGCCAAAATAGAAAACCAGACAGAAGTGATCAATACATTCGAAAAAACCTCACAAAACATGATAAAGCCCACCAAAGCTAATCCAAACACATCAAAAACTGGGCTAAACAGAATCAAAACAAATCAAAAATAAATCTAAACCTTCTAAAAACCCGCCAAAATATTTCAAAACCCGTCAAAACTAATCAAAACATTCCGAATACCCGTTAAAAAACATTCCAAATACCCGCCAAAATATTTTAAAACCCGCCAAAAGGAATCCAAACATTCCAAAACCTGCCAAGACAATATAAACAACACAAGAGAAAGCAAAACATTCTAAAACCCACCAAAACATTCCGAAAACCCGCCAAAACATCATCAAAACAAATCAAAACCAACCAAAATATTCCAAAAACCCGTCAAAATGATTTAGACCCACAAAACTCATCAAAACATTCTGAAAAGATGCCAAAACATTAGAAAACCAGCCAGAACTGATCAAAACATTCAAAAAACTTTGCAAAACATCATAAAAACAAATCATAAACCAACCGAAACATTCCAAAAACCAGCCAAAATATTCCGAAATCCGGCCAAAACATCATAAAAACAAATCATAACCAACCGAAACATTCCAAAAACCCGACAAAGTAGTTTAGAACCCGCCAAAACTCATCAAAACATTCTGAAAAGATGCCAAAATACTAGAAAACCAGTAAGAAGTGATCCAAACTTTCAATAACTTGCCAAAACATAATCAAAACAAATGAAAGCAACCCAAAACATTCCAAATACCCGCCAAAAGATTTTAAAACCCGCCAAAAGGAATCCAAACATTCCAAAACCTGCCAAGACAATATAAACAACACAAGAGAAAACAAAACATTCTAAAACACCACCAAAACATTCTGAAAACCCGCCAAAACATCATAAAAACAATTCAAAACCAACCAAAAAATAAGAGGAACAAGGCAACATATTGGCAAGCAAGAGACGGAGAGCGCGGCACCTTCTAGGAGGCCAAGAAGGAAGCCGCACAACACCTGCACTGTGTCTGCAACTTTCAAACTGCTAGAAGCTAGTGGCTTGCCACTGGCCTGCTTCTTCAATTGCCATTAGCATTCCAATGGAAGCTATTCTTGGACAACTTTGCTCTGCTTGCTTCCAGTTCTGCCCCAGCCTACCATAGATAACCTTGCTCTTCCCTTGAGGCTCTGAGATGCCAAGAACTTGTCAACTTCAAAGGGCGGGCCGGGCTACATCTACTCAGCTGCCACAGTTTCTCCTTGCTAGACCTAGTGGGAAAGCATTTTGCTGAGATGCAGAAGGCAAGAAACGCAGAATACGGAGACGCGGAGCTGTCCCAAGTGCCGCTGCCAGTCGTCTTTCCGCAGAAGGAGCGCCCCGGAGCGCACCGCAACCGGCACCGTCATCTCTGCGCAAAGAGCCAAAATATTTTCAAACCCGGAAAAAGGAATCCAAAAATATTTTCAAACCCGCCAAAATAGAAAACCAGACAGAAGTGATCAATACATTCGAAAAAACCTGACAAAACATGATAAAGCCCACCAAAGCTAATCCAAACACATCAAAAACTGGGCTAAACAGAATCAAAACAAATCAAAACAAACCTAAACCTTCTAAAAACCCGCCAAAATAATTCAAAACCCGTCAAAACTAATCACAACCTTCCGAATACCCGTTAAAAATCATTCCAAATACCAACCAAAATATTTTAAAACCCGCGAAAATGAATCCAAACATTCCAAAACCTGCCAACACAATAAAAACAACTCAAGAGAATACAAAACATTCTAAAACCCAACCAAAACATTCCGAAAACCCGCCAAAACATCATCAAAACAAATCAAACCCAACCAAAATATTCCAAAAACCCGCCAAAATTATTAGACCCGCAAAACTCATCAAAACATTCTGAAAAGATGCCAAAACATTAGAAAACCAGCCTGAACTGATCAAAACATTCAAAAAACTTGGCAAAACATCATAAAAACAAATCAAAACCAAACGAAACATTCCATAAACCAGCCAAAATATTCCGAAATCCGACCAAAACATCATAAAAACAAATCAAAACCAACCAAAACATTCCAAAAACCCGACAAAATAGTTTAGAACCCGCCAAAACTCATCAAAACATTCTGAAAAGATGCCAAAATACTAGAAAACCAGTCAGAAGTGATCGAAACTTTCAATAACTTGCCAAAACATAATCAAAACAAATGAAAGCAACCCAAAACATTCCATATACCCGCCAAAAGATTTTAAAACCCGCCAAAAGGAATCCAAACATTCCAAAACCTGCCAAGACAATATAAACAACACAAGAGAAAACAAAACATTCTGAAACACCACCAAAACATTCCGAAAACCCGCCAAAACATCATAAAAACAAATCAAAACAAACCAAACAATAAGAGGAACACAGCAACATATTGGCAAGCAAGAGACAGAGAGCGCGGCACCTTCTAGGAGGCCAAGAAGGAAATCGCACAACACCTGCACTGTGTCTGCAACTTTCAAACTGCTAGAAGCTAGTGGCTTGCCACTGGCCTGCCTCTTCAATTGCCATTAGCATTCCAATGGAAGCTATTCTTGGACAACTTTGCTCTGCTTGCTGCTAGTTCTGCCCCGGCCTACCATAGATAACCTTGCTCTTCCCTTGAGGCTCTGAGATGCCAAGAACTTGTCAATTTCAAAGGGCGGGCCGGGCTACATCTACTCAGCTGCCACAGTTTCTCCTTGCTAGACCTAGTGGGAAAGCATTTTGCTGAGATGCAGAAGGCAAGAAACGCAGAATACGGAGACGCGGAGCTGTCCCAAGTGCCGCTGCCAGGCGTCTTTCCGCAGAAGGAGCGCCCCGGAGCGCACCGCAACCGGCACCGTCATCTCTGCGCAAAAAGCCAAAATATTTGAAAACCCGCCAAAACTCATCCAAAAATATTTTCAAACCCGCCAAAATAGAAAACCAGACAGAAGTGATCAATACATTCGAAAAAACCTGACAAAACATGATAAAGCCCACCAAAGCTAATCCAAACACACCAAAAACTGGGCTAAACAGAATCAAAACCTTCTAAAAACCCGCCAAAATATTTCAAAACCCGTCAAAACTAATCAAAACATTCCGAATACCCGCCAAAACATTCCAAATACCCGCCAAAATATTTTAAAACCCGCCAAAAGCAATCCAAACATTCCAAAACCTGCCAACACAATAAAAACAACTCAAGAGAATACAAAACATTCTAAAACCCAACCAAAACATTCCGAAAACCCGCCAAAACATCATAAAAACAAATCAAAACCAACCAAAATATTCCGAAAACCGCCAAAATAATTTAGACCCACAAAACTCATCAAAACATTCTGAAAATTGCCAAAACATTAGAAAACCAGCCAGAACTGATCAAAACATTCAAAAAACTTGGCAAAACATCATAAAAACAAATCAAAACCAACCAAAACATTCCAAAAACCTGACAAAATAGTTTACAACCTGCTAAAACTGATCAAAACATTCTGAAAAGATGCCAAAATACTAGAAAACCAGTCAGAAGTGATCAAAACTTTCAATAACTTGCCAAAACATAATCAAAACAAATGAAAGCAAACCAAAACATTCCAAATACCCGCCAAAATATTTTAAAACCCACCAAAACGAATCCAAACGTTCCACAACCTGCCAAGACAATAAAAACAACACAAGAGAAAACAAAACATTCTAAAACACCACCAAAACATTCCGAAAACCCGCCAAAACATCATCAAAACAAATCAAAACAAACCAAACAATAGGAGGAACACGGCAACATATTGGCAAGCAAGAGACGGAGAGCGCGGCACCGCGGCACCTTCTAGGAGGCCAAGAAGGAAGCCGCACAACACCTGCACTGTGTCTGCAACTTTCAAACTGCTAGAAGCTAGTGGCTTGCCACTGGCCTGCCTCTTCAATTGCCATTAGCATTCCAATGGAAGCTATTCTTGGACAACTTTGCTCTGCTTGCTGCTAGTTCTGCCCCAGCCTACCATAGATAACCTTGCTCTTCCCTTGAGGCTCTGAGATGCCAAGAACTTGTCAACTTCAAAGGGCGGGCCGGGCTACATCTACTCAGCTGCCACAGTTTCTCCTTGCTAGACCTAGTGGGAAAGCATTTTGCTGAGATGCAGAAGGCAAGAAACGCAGAATACGGAGACACGGAGCTGTCCCAAGTGCCGCTGCCAGGCGTCTTTCCGCAGAAGGAGCGCCCCGGAGCGCACCGCAACCGGCACCGTCGTCTCTGCGCAAAGAGCCAAAATATTTTAAAACCTGCCAAAACTCATCCAAAAATATTTTCAAACCCGCCAAAATAGAAAACCAGACAGAAGTGATCAATACATTCGAAAAAACCTGACAAAACATGATAAAGCCCACCAAAGCTAATCCAAACACACCAAAAACTGGGCTAAACAGAATCAAGACCTTCTAAAAACCCGCCAAAATATTTCAAAACCCGTCAAAACTAATCAAAACATTCCGAATACCCGCCAAAACATTCCAAATACCCGCCAAAATATTTTAAAACCCGCCAAAAGGAATCCAAACATTCCAAAACCTTCCAAGACAATAAAAACAACTCAAGAGAATACAAAACATTCTAAAACCCAACCAAAACATTCCGAAAACCCGACAAAACATCATAAAAACAAATCAAAACCAACCAAAATATTCCGAAAACCGCCAAAATGATTTAGACCCACAAAACTCATCAAAACATTCTGAAAATTGCCAAAACATTAGAAAACCAGCCAGAACTGATCAAAACATTCAAAAACTTGGCAAAACATCATAAAAACAAATCAAAACCAACCAAAACATTCCAAAAACCTGACAAAATAGTTTACAACTTGCCACAACTGATCAAAACATTCTGAAAAGATGCCAAAATACTAGAAAACCAGTCAGAAGTGATCGAAACTTTCAATAACTTGCCAAAACATAATCAAAACAAATGAAAGCAAACCAAAACATTCCAAATACCCGCCAAAATATTTTAAAACCCGCCAAAACGAATCCAAACGTTCCACAACCTGCCAAGACAATAAAAACAACACAAGAGAAAACAAAACATTCTAAAACACCACCAAAACATTCCGAAAACCCGCCAAAACATCATAAAAACAAATCAAAACAAACCAAACAATAGGAGGAACATGGCAACATATTGGCAAGCAAGAGACGGAGAGCGCGGCACCGCGGCACCTTCTAGGAGGCCAAGAAGGAAGCCGCACAACACCTGCACTGTGTCTGCAACTTTCAAACTGCTAGAAGCTAGTGGCTTGCCACTGGCCTGCCTCTTCAATTGCCATTAGCATTCCAATGGAAGCTATTCTTGGACAACTTTGCTCTGCTTGCTTCCAGTTCTGCCCCAGCCTACCATAGATAACCTTGCTCTTCCCTTGAGGCTCTGAGATGCCAAGAACTTGTCAACTTCAAAGGGCGGGCCGGGCTACATCTACTCAGCTGCCACAGTTTCTCCTTGCTAGACCTAGTGGGAAAGCATTTTGCTGAGATGCAGAAGGCAAGAAACGCAGAATACGGAGACGCGGAGCTGTCCCAAGTGCCGCTGCCAGGCGTCTTTCCGCAGAAGGAGCGCCCCGGAGCGCACCGCAACCGGCACCGTCGTCTCTGCGCAAAGAGCCAAAATATTTTCAAACCCGCCAAAACTCATCCAAAAATATTTTCAAACCCGCCAAAATAGAAAACCAGACAGAAGTGATCAATACATTCGAAAAAACCTGACAAAACATGATAAAGCCCACCAAAGCTAATCCAAACACACCAAAAACTGGGCTAAACAGAATCAAAACCTTCTAAAAACCCGCCAAAATATTTCAAAACCCGTCAAAACTAATCAAAACATTCCGAATACCCGCCAAAACATTCCAAATACCCGCCAAAATATTTTAAAACCCGCCAAAAGGAATCCAAACATTCCAAAACCTTCCAAGACAATAAAAACAACTCAAGAGAATACAAAACATTCTAAAACCCAACCAAAACATTCCGAAAACCCGACAAAACATCATAAAAACAAATCAAAACCAACCAAAATATTCCGAAAACCGCCAAAATAATTTAGACCCACAAAACTCATCAAAACATTCTGAAAATTGCCAAAACATTAGAAAACCAGCCAGAACTGATCAAAACATTCAAAAAACTTGGCAAAACATCATAAAAACAAATCAAAACCAACCAAAACATTCCAAAAACCTGACAAAATAGTTTACAACCTGCTAAAACTGATCAAAACATTCTGAAAAGATCCCAAAATACTAGAAAACCAGTCAGAAGTGATCAAAACTTTCAATAACTTGCCAAAACATAATCAAAACAAATGAAAGCAAACCAAAACATTCCAAATACCCGCCAAAATATTTTAAAACCCACCAAAACGAATCCAAACGTTCCACAACCTGCCAAGACAATAAAAACAACACAAGAGAAAACAAAACATTCTAAAACACCACCAAAACATTCCGAAAACCCGCCAAAACATCATAAAAACAAATCAAAACAAACCAAACAATAGGAGGAACACGGCAACATATTGGCAAGCAAGAGACGGAGAGTGCGGCACCTTCTAGGAGGCCAAGAAGGAAGCCGCACAACACCTGCACTGTGTCTGCAACTTTCAAACTGCTAGAAGCTAGTGGCTTGCCACTGGCCTGCCTCTTCAATTGCCATTAGCATTCCAATGGAAGCTATTCTTGGACAACTTTGCTCTGCTTGCTTCCAGTTCTGCCCCAGCCTACCATAGATAACCTTGCTCTTCCCTTGAGGCTCTGAGATGCCAAGAACTTGTCAACTTCAAAGGGCGGGCCGGGCTACATCTACTCAGCTGCCACAGTTTCTCCTTGCTAGACCTAGTGGGAAAGCATTTTGCTGAGATGCAGAAGGCAAGAAACGCAGAATACGGAGACGCGGAGCTGTCCCAAGTGCCGCTGCCAGGCGTCTTTCCGCAGAAGGAGCGCCCCGGAGCGCACCGCAACCGGCACCGTCGTCTCTGCGCAAAGAGCCAAAATATTTTCAAACCCGCCAAAACTCATCCAAAAATATTTTCAAACCCGCCAAAATAGAGAACCAGACAGAAGTGATCAATACATTCGAAAAAACCTGACAAAACATGATAAAGCCCACCAAAGCTAATCCAAACACACCAAAAACTGGGCTAAACAGAATCAAAACCTTCTAAAAACCCGCCAAAATATTTCAAAACCCGTCAAAACTAATCAAAACATTCCGAATACCCGCCAAAACATTCCAAATACCCGCCAAAATATTTTAAAACCCGCCAAAAGCAATCCAAACATTCCAAAACCTGCCAACACAATAAAAACAACTCAAGAGAATACAAAACATTCTAAAACCCAACCAAAACATTCCGAAAACCCGCCAAAACATCATCAAATCAAATCAAAAACAACCAAAATATTCCAAAAACCGCCAAAATAATTTAGACCCACAAAACTCATCAAAACATTCTGAAAATTGCCAAAACATTAGAAAACCAGCCAGAACTGATCAAAACATTCAAAAAACTTGGCAAAACATCATAAAAACAAATCAAAACCAACCAAAACATTCCAAAAACCTGACAAAATAGTTTACAACCTGCTAAAACTGATCAAAACATTCTGAAAAGATGCCAAAATACTAGAAAACCAGTCAGAAGTGATCGAAACTTTCAATAACTTGCCAAAACATAATCAAAACAAATGAAAGCAAACCAAAACATTCCAAATACCCGCCAAAATATTTTAAAACCCGCCAAAACGAATCCAAACGTTCCACAACCTGCCAAGACAATAAAAACAACACAAGAGAAAACAAAACATTCTAAAACACCACCAAAACATTCCGAAAACCCGCCAAAACATCATAAAAACAAATCAAAACAAACCAAACAATAGGAGGAACACGGCAACATATTGGCAAGCAAGAGACGGAGAGCGCGGCACCGCGGCACCTTCTAGGAGGCCAAGAAGGAAGCCGCACAACACCTGCACTGTGTCTGCAACTTTCAAACTGCTAGAAGCTAGTGGCTTGCCACTGGCCTGCCTCTTCAATTGCCATTAGCATTCCAATGGAAGCTATTCTTGGACAACTTTGCTCTGCTTGCTGCTAGTTCTGCCCCAGCCTACCATAGATAACCTTGCTCTTCCCTTGAGGTTCTGAGATGCCAAGAACTTGTCAACTTCAAAGGGCGGGCCGGGCTACATCTACTCAGCTGCCACAGTTTCTCCTTGCTAGACCTAGTGGGAAAGCATTTTGCTGAGATGCAGAAGGCAAGAAACGCAGAATACGGAGACGCGGAGCTGTCCCAAGTGCCGCTGCCAGGCGTCTTTCCGCAGAAGGAGCGCCCCGGAGCGCACCGCAACCGGCACCGTCGTCTCTGCGCAAAGAGCCAAAATATTTTCAAACCCGCCAAAACTCATCCAAAAATATTTTCAAACCCGCCAAAATAGAAAACCAGACAGAAGTGATCAATACATTCGAAAAAACCTGACAAAACATGATAAAGCCCACCAAAGCTAATCCAAACACACCAAAAACTGGGCTAAACAGAATCAAAACCTTCTAAAAACCCGCCAAAATATTTCAAAACCCGTCAAAACTAATCAAAACATTCCGAATACCCGCCAAAACATTCCAAATACCCGCCAAAATATTTTAAAACCCGCCAAAAGCAATCCAAACATTCCAAAACCTGCCAAGACAATAAAAACAACTCAAGAGAATACAAAACATTCTAAAACTGATCAAAACATTCTGAAAAGATCCCAAAATACTAGAAAACCAGTCAGAAGTGATCGAAACTTTCAATAACTTGCCAAAACATAATCAAAACACATGAAAGCAAACCAAAACATTCCAAATACCCGCCAAAATATTTTAAAACCCACCAAAACAAATCCAAACGTTCCACAACCTGCCAACACAATAAAAACAACACAAGAGAAAACAAAACATTCTAAAACACCACCAAAACATTCCGAAAACCCGCCAAAAGATCATCAAAACAAATCAAAACAAACCAAACAATAGGAGGAACATGGCAACATATTGGCAAGCAAGAGACGGAGAGCGCGGCACCACGGCACCTTCTAGGAGGCCAAGAAAGAAGCCGCACAACACCTGCACTGTGTCTGCAACTTTCAAACTGCTAGAAGCTAGTGGCTTGCCACTGGCCTGCCTCTTCAATTGCCATTAGCATTCCAATGGAAGCTATTCTTGGACAACTTTGCTCTGCTTGCTGCTAGTTCTGCCCCAGCCTACCATAGATAACCTTGCTCTTCCCTTGAGGCTCTGAGATGCCAAGAACTTTTCAACTTCAAAGGGCGGGCCGGGCTACATCTACTCAGCTGCCACAGTTTCTCCTTGCTAGACCTAGTGGGAAAGCATTTTGCTGAGATGCAGAAGGCAAGAAACGCAGAATACGGAGACGCGGAGCTGTCCCAAGTGCCGCTGCCAGGCGTCTTTCCGCAGAAGGAGCGCCCCGGAGCGCACCGCAACCGGCACCGTCGTCTCTGCGCAAAGAGCCAAAATATTTTAAAACCTGCCAAAACTCATCCAAAAATATTTTCAAACCCGCCAAAATAGAAAACCAGACAGAAGTGATCAATACATTCGAAAAAACCTGACAAAACATGATAAAGCCCACCAAAGCTAATCCAAACACACCAAAAACTGGGCTAAACAGAATCAAAACCTTCTAAAAACCCTCCAAAATATTTCAAAACCCGTCAAAACTAATCAAAACATTCCGAATACCCGCCAAAACATTCCAAATACCCGCCAAAATATTTTAAAACCCGCCAAAAGGAATCCAAACATTCCAAAACCTTCCAAGACAATAAAAACAACTCAAGAGAATACAAAACATTCTAAAACCCAACCAAAACATTCCGAAAACCCGACAAAACATCATAAAAACAAATCAAAACCAACCAAAATATTCCGAAAACCGCCAAAATAATTTAGACCCACAAAACTCATCAAAACATTCTGAAAATTGCCAAAACATTAGAAAACCAGCCAGAACTGATCAAAACATTCAAAAAACTTGGCAAAACATCATAAAAACAAATCAAAACCAACCAAAACATTCCAAAAACCTGACAAAATAGTTTACAACCTGCTAAAACTGATCAAAACATTCTGAAAAGATCCCAAAATACTAGAAAACCAGTCAGAAGTGATCAAAACTTTCAATAACTTGCCAAAACATAATCAAAACAAATGAAAGCAAACCAAAACATTCCAAATACCCGCCAAAATATTTTAAAACCCACCAAAACGAATCCAAACGTTCCACAACCTGCCAAGACAATAAAAACAACACAAGAGAAAACAAAACATTCTAAAACACCACCAAAACATTCCGAAAACCCGCCAAAAGATCATCAAAACAAATCAAAACAAACCAAACAATAGGAGGAACACGGCAACATATTGGCAAGCAAGAGACGGAGAGTGCGGCACCTTCTAGGAGGCCAAGAAGGAAGCCGCACAACACCTGCACTGTGTCTGCAACTTTCAAACTGCTAGAAGCTAGTGGCTTGCCACTGGCCTGCCTCTTCAATTGCCATTAGCATTCCAATGGAAGCTATTCTTGGACAACTTTGCTCTGCTTGCTGCTAGTTCTGCCCCAGCCTACCATAGATAACCTTGCTCTTCCCTTGAGGCTCTGAGATGCCAAGAACTTTTCAACTTCAAAGGGCGGGCCGGGCTACATCTACTCAGCTGCCACAGTTTCTCCTTGCTAGACCTAGTGGGAAAGCATTTTGCTGAGATGCAGAAGGCAAGAAACGCAGAATACGGAGACGCGGAGCTGTCCCAAGTGCCGCTGCCAGGCGTCTTTCCGCAGAAGGAGCGCCCCGGAGCGCACCGCAACCGGCACCGTCGTCTCTGCGCAAAGAGCCAAAATATTTTCAAACCCGCCAAAACTCATCCAAAAATATTTTCAAACCCGCCAAAATAGAAAACCAGACAGAAGTGATCAATACATTCGAAAAAACCTGACAAAACATGATAAAGCCCACCAAAGCTAATCCAAACACACCAAAAACTGGGCTAAACAGAATCAAAACCTTCTAAAAACCCTCCAAAATATTTCAAAACCCGTCAAAACTAATCAAAACATTCCGAATACCCGCCAAAACATTCCAAATACCCGCCAAAATATTTTAAAACCCGCCAAAAGGAATCCAAACATTCCAAAACCTGCCAAGACAATAAAAACAACTCAAGAGAATACAAAACATTCTAAAACCCAACCAAAACATTCCGAAAACCCGACAAAACATCATAAAAACAAATCAAAACCAACCAAAATATTCCGAAAACCGCCAAAATGATTTAGACCCACAAAACTCATCAAAACATTCTGAAAATTGCCAAAACATTAGAAAACCAGCCAGAACTGATCAAAACATTCAAAAAACTTGGCAAAACATCATAAAAACAAATCAAAACCAGCCAAAACATTCCAAAAACCTGACAAAATAGTTTACAACCTGCTAAAACTGATCAAAACATTCTGAAAAGATGCCAAAATACTAGAAAACCAGTCAGAAGTGATCAAAACTTTCAATAACTTGCCAAAACATAATCAAAACAAATGAAAGCAAACCAAAACATTCCAAATACCCGCCAAAATATTTTAAAACCCACCAAAACGAATCCAAACGTTCCACAACCTGCCAAGACAATATAAACAACACAAGAGAAAACAAAACATTCTAAAACACCACCAAAACATTCCGAAAACCCGCCAAAACATCATCAAAACAAATCAAAACAAACCAAACAATAGGAGGAACACGGCAACATATTGGCAAGCAAGAGACGGAGAGCGCGGCACCGCGGCACCTTCTAGGAGGCCAAGAAGGAAGCCGCACAACACCTGCACTGTGTCTGCAACTTTCAAACTGCTAGAAGCTAGTGGCTTGCCACTGGCCTGCCTCTTCAATTGCCATTAGCATTCCAATGGAAGCTATTCTTGGACAACTTTGCTCTGCTTGCTGCTAGTTCTGCCCCAGCCTACCATAGATAACCTTGCTCTTCCCTTGAGGTTCTGAGATGCCAAGAACTTGTCAACTTCAAAGGGCGGGCCGGGCTACATCTACTCAGCTGCCACAGTTTCTCCTTGCTAGACCTAGTGGGAAAGCATTTTGCTGAGATGCAGAAGGCAAGAAACGCAGAATACGGAGACGCGGAGCTGTCCCAAGTGCCGCTGCCAGGCGTCTTTCCGCAGAAGGAGCGCCCCGGAGCGCACCGCAACCGGCACCGTCGTCTCTGCGCAAAGAGCCAAAATATTTTCAAACCCGCCAAAACTCATCCAAAAATATTTTCAAACCCGCCAAAATAGAGAACCAGACAGAAGTGATCAATACATTCGAAAAAACCTGACAAAACATGATAAAGCCCACCAAAGCTAATCCAAACACACCAAAAACTGGGCTAAACAGAATCAAAACCTTCTAAAAACCCGCCAAAATATTTCAAAACCCGTCAAAACTAATCAAAACATTCCGAATACCCGCCAAAACATTCCAAATACCCGCCAAAATATTTTAAAACCCGCCAAAAGGAATCCAAACATTCCAAAACCTGCCAACACAATAAAAACAACTCAAGAGAATACAAAACATTCTAAAACCCAACCAAAACATTCCGAAAACCCGCCAAAACATCATCAAAACAAATCAAAACCAACCAAAATATTCCGAAAACCGCCAAAATGATTTAGACCCACAAAACTCATCAAAACATTCTGAAAATTGCCAAAACATTAGAAAACCAGCCAGAACTGATCAAAACATTCAAAAAATTTGGCAAAACATCATAAAAACAAATCAAAACCAACCAAAACATTCCAAAAACCTGACAAAATAGTTTACAACCTGCTAAAACTGATCAAAACATTCTGAAAAGATCCCAAAATACTAGAAAACCAGTCAGAAGTGATCAAAACTTTCAATAACTTGCCAAAACATAATCAAAACAAATGAAAGCAAACCAAAACATTCCAAATACCCGCCAAAATATTTTAAAACCCGCCAAAACGAATCCAAACGTTCCACAACCTGCCAAGACAATAAAAACAACACAAGAGAAAACAAAACATTCTAAAACACCACCAAAACATTCCGAAAACCCGCCAAAACATCATAAAAACAAATCAAAACAAACCAAACAATAGGAGGAACACGGCAACATATTGGCAAGCAAGAGACGGAGAGTGCGGCACCTTCTAGGAGGCCAAGAAGGAAGCCGCACAACACCTGCACTGTGTCTGCAACTTTCAAACTGCTAGAAGCTAGTGGCTTGCCACTGGCCTGCCTCTTCAATTGCCATTAGCATTCCAATGGAAGCTATTCTTGGACAACTTTGCTCTGCTTGCTGCTAGTTCTGCCCCAGCCTACCATAGATAACCTTGCTCTTCCCTTGAGGTTCTGAGATGCCAAGAACTTGTCAACTTCAAAGGGCGGGCCGGGCTACATCTACTCAGCTGCCACAGTTTCTCCTTGCTAGACCTAGTGGGAAAGCATTTTGCTGAGATGCAGAAGGCAAGAAACGCAGAATACGGAGACGCGGAGCTGTCCCAAGTGCCGCTGCCAGGCGTCTTTCCGCAGAAGGAGCGCCCCGGAGCGCACCGCAACCGGCACCGTCGTCTCTGCGCAAAGAGCCAAAATATTTTCAAACCTGCCAAAACTCATCCAAAAATATTTTCAAACCCGCCAAAATAGAAAACCAGACAGAAGTGATCAATACATTCGAAAAAACCTGACAAAACATGATAAAGCCCACCAAAGCTAATCCAAACACATCAAAAACTGGGCTAAACAGAATCAAAACCTTCTAAAAACCCGCCAAAATATTTCAAAACCCGTCAAAACTAATCAAAACATTCCGAATACCCGCCAAAACATTCCAAATACCCGCCAAAATATTTTAAAACCCGCCAAAAGCAATCCAAACATTCCAAAACCTGCCAAGACAATAAAAACAACTCAAGAGAATACAAAACATTCTAAAACTGATCAAAACATTCTGAAAAGATGCCAAAATACTAGAAAACCAGTCAGAAGTGATCGAAACTTTCAATAACTTGCCAAAACATAATCAAAACAAATGAAAGCAAACCAAAACATTCCAAATACCCGCCAAAATATTTTAAAACCCACCAAAACGAATCCAAACGTTCCACAACCTGCCAAGACAATAAAAACAACACAAGAGAAAACAAAACATTCTAAAACACCACCAAAACATTCCGAAAACCCGCCAAAAGATCATCAAAACAAATCAAAACAAACCAAACAATAGGAGGAACATGGCAACATATTGGCAAGCAAGAGACGGAGAGCGCGGCACCACGGCACCTTCTAGGAGGCCAAGAAAGAAGCCGCACAACACCTGCACTGTGTCTGCAACTTTCAAACTGCTAGAAGCTAGTGGCTTGCCACTGGCCTGCCTCTTCAATTGCCATTAGCATTCCAATGGAAGCTATTCTTGGACAACTTTGCTCTGCTTGCTGCTAGTTCTGCCCCAGCCTACCATAGATAACCTTGCTCTTCCCTTGAGGCTCTGAGATGCCAAGAACTTTTCAACTTCAAAGGGCGGGCCGGGCTACATCTACTCAGCTGCCACAGTTTCTCCTTGCTAGACCTAGTGGGAAAGCATTTTGCTGAGATGCAGAAGGCAAGAAACGCAGAATACGGAGACGCGGAGCTGTCCCAAGTGCCGCTGCCAGGCGTCTTTCCGCAGAAGGAGCGCCCCGGAGCGCACCGCAACCGGCACCGTCATCTCTGCGCAAAGAGCCAAAATATTTTCAAACCTGCCAAAACTCATCCAAAAATATTTTCAAACCCGCCAAAATAGAAAACCAGACAGAAGTGATCAATACATTCGAAAAAACCTGACAAAACATGATAAAGCCCACCAAAGCTAATCCAAACACACCAAAAACTGGGCTAAACAGAATCAAAACCTTCTAAAAACCCGCCAAAATATTTCAAAACCCGTCAAAACTAATCAAAACATTCCGAATACCCGCCAAAACATTCCAAATACCCGCCAAAATATTTTAAAACCCGCCAAAAGGAATCCAAACATTCCAAAACCTGCCAAGACAATAAAAACAACTCAAGAGAATACAAAACATTCTAAAACCCAACCAAAACATTCCGAAAACCCGACAAAACATCATAAAAACAAATCAAAACCAACCAAAATATTCCGAAAACCGCCAAAATAATTTAGACCCACAAAACTCATCCAAACATTCTGAAAATTGCCAAAACATTAGAAAACCAGCCAGAACTGATCAAATCATTCAAAAAACTTGGCAAAACATCATAAAAACAAATCAAAACCAACCAAAACATTCCAAAAACCTGACAAAATAGTTTACAACCTGCTAAAACTGATCAAAACATTCTGAAAAGATGCCAAAATACTAGAAAACCAGTCAGAAGTGATCAAAACTTTCAATAACTTGCCAAAACATAATCAAAACAAATGAAAGCAAACCAAAACATTCCAAATACCCGCCAAAATATTTTAAAACCCACCAAAACGAATCCAAACGTTCCACAACCTGCCAAGACAATAAAAACAACACAAGAGAAAACAAAACATTCTAAAACACCACCAAAACATTCCGAAAACCCGCCAAAAGATCATCAAAACAAATCAAAACAAACCAAACAATAGGAGGAACACGGCAACATATTGGCAAGCAAGAGACGGAGAGTGCGGCACCTTCTAGGAGGCCAAGAAGGAAGCCGCACAACACCTGCACTGTGTCTGCAACTTTCAAACTGCTAGAAGCTAGTGGCTTGCCACTGGCCTGCCTCTTCAATTGCCATTAGCATTCCAATGGAAGCTATTCTTGGACAACTTTGCTCTGCTTGCTGCTAGTTCTGCCCCAGCCTACCATAGATAACCTTGCTCTTCCCTTGAGGTTCTGAGATGCCAAGAACTTGTCAACTTCAAAGGGCGGGCCGGGCTACATCTACTCAGCTGCCACAGTTTCTCCTTGCTAGACCTAGTGGGAAAGCATTTTGCTGAGATGCAGAAGGCAAGAAACGCAGAATACGGAGACGCGGAGCTGTCCCAAGTGCCGCTGCCAGGCGTCTTTCCGCAGAAGGAGCGCCCCGGAGCGCACCGCAACCGGCACCGTCGTCTCTGCGCAAAGAGCCAAAATATTTTCAAACCCGCCAAAACTCATCCAAAAATATTTTCAAACCCGCCAAAATAGAAAACCAGACAGAAGTGATCAATACATTCGAAAAAACCTGACAAAACATGATAAAGCCCACCAAAGCTAATCCAAACACACCAAAAACTGGGCTAAACAGAATCAAAACCTTCTAAAAACCCGCCAAAATATTTCAAAACCCGTCAAAACTAATCAAAACATTCCGAATACCCGCCAAAACATTCCAAATACCCGCCAAAATATTTTAAAACCCGCCAAAAGCAATCCAAACATTCCAAAACCTGCCAAGACAATAAAAACAACTCAAGAGAATACAAAACATTCTAAAACTGATCAAAACATTCTGAAAAGATCCCAAAATACTAGAAAACCAGTCAGAAGTGATCGAAACTTTCAATAACTTGCCAAAACATAATCAAAACACATGAAAGCAAACCAAAACATTCCAAATACCCGCCAAAATATTTTAAAACCCACCAAAACAAATCCAAACGTTCCACAACCTGCCAAGACAATAAAAACAACACAAGAGAAAACAAAACATTCTAAAACACCACCAAAACATTCCGAAAACCCGCCAAAAGATCATCAAAACAAATCAAAACAAACCAAACAATAGGAGGAACACGGCAACATATTGGCAAGCAAGAGACGGAGAGTGCGGCACCTTCTAGGAGGCCAAGAAAGAAGCCGCACAACACCTGCACTGTGTCTGCAACTTTCAAACTGCTAGAAGCTAGTGGCTTGCCACTGGCCTGCCTCTTCAATTGCCATTAGCATTCCAATGGAAGCTATTCTTGGACAACTTTGCTCTGCTTGCTGCTAGTTCTGCCCCAGCCTACCATAGATAACCTTGCTCTTCCCTTGAGGCTCTGAGATGCCAAGAACTTTTCAACTTCAAAGGGCGGGCCGGGCTACATCTACTCAGCTGCCACAGTTTCTCCTTGCTAGACCTAGTGGGAAAGCATTTTGCTGAGATGCAGAAGGCAAGAAACGCAGAATACGGAGACGCGGAGCTGTCCCAAGTGCCGCTGCCAGCCGTCTTTCCGCAGAAGGAGCGCCCCGGAGCGCACCGCAACCGGCACCGTCGTCTCTGCGCAAAGAGCCAAAATATTTTCAAACCCGCCAAAACTCATCCAAAAATATTTTCAAACCCGCCAAAATAGAAAACCAGACAGAAGTGATCAATACATTCGAAAAAACCTGACAAAACATGATAAAGCCCACCAAAGCTAATCCAAACACACCAAAAACTGGGCTAAACAGAATCAAAACCTTCTAAAAACCCGCCAAAATATTTCAAAACCCGTCAAAACTAATCAAAACATTCCGAATACCCGCCAAAACATTCCAAATACCCGCCAAAATATTTTAAAACCCGCCAAAAGCAATCCAAACATTCCAAAACCTGCCAAGACAATAAAAACAACTCAAGAGAATACAAAACATTCTAAAACTGATCAAAACATTCTGAAAAGATCCCAAAATACTAGAAAACCAGTCAGAAGTGATCGAAACTTTCAATAACTTGCCAAAACATAATCAAAACACATGAAAGCAAACCAAAACATTCCAAATACCCGCCAAAATATTTTAAAACCCACCAAAACAAATCCAAACGTTCCACAACCTGCCAAGACAATAAAAACAACACAAGAGAAAACAAAACATTCTAAAACACCACCAAAACATTCCGAAAACCCGCCAAAAGATCATCAAAACAAATCAAAACAAACCAAACAATAGGAGGAACATGGCAACATATTGGCAAGCAAGAGACGGAGAGCGCGGCACCACGGCACCTTCTAGGAGGCCAAGAAAGAAGCCGCACAACACCTGCACTGTGTCTGCAACTTTCAAACTGCTAGAAGCTAGTGGCTTGCCACTGGCCTGCCTCTTCAATTGCCATTAGCATTCCAATGGAAGCTATTCTTGGACAACTTTGCTCTGCTTGCTGCTAGTTCTGCCCCAGCCTACCATAGATAACCTTGCTCTTCCCTTGAGGTTCTGAGATGCCAAGAACTTGTCAACTTCAAAGGGCGGGCCGGGCTACATCTACTCAGCTGCCACAGTTTCTCCTTGCTAGACCTAGTGGGAAAGCATTTTGCTGAGATGCAGAAGGCAAGAAACGCAGAATACGGAGACGCGGAGCTGTCCCAAGTGCCGCTGCCAGGCGTCTTTCCGCAGAAGGAGCGCCCCGGAGCGCACCGCAACCGGCACCGTCGTCTCTGCGCAAAGAGCCAAAATATTTTCAAACCCGCCAAAACTCATCCAGAAATATTTTCAAACCCGCCAAAATAGAGAACCAGACAGAAGTGATCAATACATTCGAAAAAACCTGACAAAACATGATAAAGCCCACCAAAGCTAATCCAAACACACCAAAAACTGGGCTAAACAGAATCAAAACCTTCTAAAAACCCGCCAAAATATTTCAAAACCCGTCAAAACTAATCAAAACATTCCGAATACCCGCCAAAACATTCCAAATACCCGCCAAAATATTTTAAAACCCGCCAAAAGCAATCCAAACATTCCAAAACCTGCCAAGACAATAAAAACAACTCAAGAGAATACAAAACATTCTAAAACTGATCAAAACATTCTGAAAAGATCCCAAAATACTAGAAAACCAGTCAGAAGTGATCGAAACTTTCAATAACTTGCCAAAACATAATCAAAACACATGAAAGCAAACCAAAACATTCCAAATACCCGCCAAAATATTTTAAAACCCACCAAAACAAATCCAAACGTTCCACAACCTGCCAAGACAATAAAAACAACACAAGAGAAAACAAAACATTCTAAAACACCACCAAAACATTCCGAAAACCCGCCAAAAGATCATCAAAACAAATCAAAACAAACCAAACAATAGGAGGAACATGGCAACATATTGGCAAGCAAGAGACGGAGAGCGCGGCACCACGGCACCTTCTAGGAGGCCAAGAAAGAAGCCGCACAACACCTGCACTGTGTCTGCAACTTTCAAACTGCTAGAAGCTAGTGGCTTGCCACTGGCCTGCCTCTTCAATTGCCATTAGCATTCCAATGGAAGCTATTCTTGGACAACTTTGCTCTGCTTGCTGCTAGTTCTGCCCCAGCCTACCATAGATAACCTTGCTCTTCCCTTGAGGCTCTGAGATGCCAAGAACTTTTCAACTTCAAAGGGCGGGCCGGGCTACATCTACTCAGCTGCCACAGTTTCTCCTTGCTAGACCTAGTGGGAAAGCATTTTGCTGAGATGCAGAAGGCAAGAAACGCAGAATACGGAGACGCGGAGCTGTCCCAAGTGCCGCTGCCAGGCGTCTTTCCGCAGAAGGAGCGCCCCGGAGCGCACCGCAACCGGCACCGTCGTCTCTGCGCAAAGAGCCAAAATATTTTAAAACCTGCCAAAACTCATCCAAAAATATTTTCAAACCCGCCAAAATAGAAAACCAGACAGAAGTGATCAATACATTCGAAAAAACCTGACAAAACATGATAAAGCCCACCAAAGCTAATCCAAACACACCAAAAACTGGGCTAAACAGAATCAAAACCTTCTAAAAACCCTCCAAAATATTTCAAAACCCGTCAAAACTAATCAAAACATTCCGAATACCCGCCAAAACATTCCAAATACCCGCCAAAATATTTTAAAACCCGCCAAAAGGAATCCAAACATTCCAAAACCTTCCAAGACAATAAAAACAACTCAAGAGAATACAAAACATTCTAAAACCCAACCAAAACATTCCGAAAACCCGACAAAACATCATAAAAACAAATCAAAACCAACCAAAATATTCCGAAAACCGCCAAAATAATTTAGACCCACAAAACTCATCAAAACATTCTGAAAATTGCCAAAACATTAGAAAACCAGCCAGAACTGATCAAAACATTCAAAAAACTTGGCAAAACATCATAAAAACAAATCAAAACCAACCAAAACATTCCAAAAACCTGACAAAATAGTTTACAACCTGCTAAAACTGATCAAAACATTCTGAAAAGATCCCAAAATACTAGAAAACCAGTCAGAAGTGATCAAAACTTTCAATAACTTGCCAAAACATAATCAAAACAAATGAAAGCAAACCAAAACATTCCAAATACCCGCCAAAATATTTTAAAACCCACCAAAACGAATCCAAACGTTCCACAACCTGCCAAGACAATATAAACAACACAAGAGAAAACAAAACATTCTAAAACACCACCAAAACATTCCGAAAACCCGCCAAAAGATCATCAAAACAAATCAAAACAAACCAAACAATAGGAGGAACACGGCAACATATTGGCAAGCAAGAGACGGAGAGTGCGGCACCTTCTAGGAGGCCAAGAAGGAAGCCGCACAACACCTGCACTGTGTCTGCAACTTTCAAACTGCTAGAAGCTAGTGGCTTGCCACTGGCCTGCCTCTTCAATTGCCATTAGCATTCCAATGGAAGCTATTCTTGGACAACTTTGCTCTGCTTGCTGCTAGTTCTGCCCCAGCCTACCATAGATAACCTTGCTCTTCCCTTGAGGCTCTGAGATGCCAAGAACTTTTCAACTTCAAAGGGCGGGCCGGGCTACATCTACTCAGCTGCCACAGTTTCTCCTTGCTAGACCTAGTGGGAAAGCATTTTGCTGAGATGCAGAAGGCAAGAAACGCAGAATACGGAGACGCGGAGCTGTCCCAAGTGCCGCTGCCAGGCGTCTTTCCGCAGAAGGAGCGCCCCGGAGCGCACCGCAACCGGCACCGTCATCTCTGCGCAAAGAGCCAAAATATTTTCAAACCCGCCAAAACTCATCCAAAAATATTTTCAAACCCGCCAAAATAGAAAACCAGACAGAAGTGATCAATACATTCGAAAAAACCTGACAAAACATGATAAAGCCCACCAAAGCTAATCCAAACACACCAAAAACTGGGCTAAACAGAATCAAAACCTTCTAAAAACCCTCCAAAATATTTCAAAACCCGTCAAAACTAATCAAAACATTCCGAATACCCGCCAAAACATTCCAAATACCCGCCAAAATATTTTAAAACCCGCCAAAAGGAATCCAAACATTCCAAAACCTGCCAAGACAATAAAAACAACTCAAGAGAATACAAAACATTCTAAAACCCAACCAAAACATTCCGAAAACCCGACAAAACATCATAAAAACAAATCAAAACCAACCAAAATATTCCGAAAACCGCCAAAATAATTTAGACCCACAAAACTCATCCAAACATTCTGAAAATTGCCAAAACATTAGAAAACCAGCCAGAACTGATCAAAACATTCAAAAAACTTGGCAAAACATCATAAAAACAAATCAAAACCAACCAAAACATTCCAAAAACCTGACAAAATAGTTTACAACCTGCTAAAACTGATCAAAACATTCTGAAAAGATGCCAAAATACTAGAAAACCAGTCAGAAGTGATCAAAACTTTCAATAACTTGCCAAAACATAATCAAAACAAATGAAAGCAAACCAAAACATTCCAAATACCCGCCAAAATATTTTAAAACCCACCAAAACGAATCCAAACGTTCCACAACCTGCCAAGACAATATAAACAACACAAGAGAAAACAAAACATTCTAAAACACCACCAAAACATTCCGAAAACCCGCCAAAACATCATAAAAACAAATCAAAACAAACCAAACAATAGGAGGAACACGGCAACATATTGGCAAGCAAGAGACGGAGAGCGCGGCACCGCGGCACCTTCTAGGAGGCCAAGAAGGAAGCCGCACAACACCTGCACTGTGTCTGCAACTTTCAAACTGCTAGAAGCTAGTGGCTTGCCACTGGCCTGCCTCTTCAATTGCCATTAGCATTCCAATGGAAGCTATTCTTGGACAACTTTGCTCTGCTTGCTGCTAGTTCTGCCCCAGCCTACCATAGATAACCTTGCTCTTCCCTTGAGGTTCTGAGATGCCAAGAACTTGTCAACTTCAAAGGGCGGGCCGGGCTACATCTACTCAGCTGCCACAGTTTCTCCTTGCTAGACCTAGTGGGAAAGCATTTTGCTGAGATGCAGAAGGCAAGAAACGCAGAATACGGAGACGCGGAGCTGTCCCAAGTGCCGCTGCCAGGCGTCTTTCCGCAGAAGGAGCGCCCCGGAGCGCACCGCAACCGGCACCGTCGTCTCTGCGCAAAGAGCCAAAATATTTTCAAACCCGCCAAAACTCATCCAAAAATATTTTCAAACCCGCCAAAATAGAAAACCAGACAGAAGTGATCAATACATTCGAAAAAACCTGACAAAACATGATAAAGCCCACCAAAGCTAATCCAAACACACCAAAAACTGGGCTAAACAGAATCAAAACCTTCTAAAAACCCGCCAAAATATTTCAAAACCTGTCAAAACTAATCAAAACATTCCGAATACCCGCCAAAACATTCCAAATACCCGCCAAAATATTTTAAAACCCGCCAAAAGGAATCCAAACATTCCAAAACCTTCCAAGACAATAAAAACAACTCAAGAGAATACAAAACATTCTAAAACCCAACCAAAACATTCCGAAAACCCGCCAAAACATCATCAAAACAAATCAAAACCAACCAAAATATTCCGAAAACCGCCAAAATGATTTAGACCCACAAAACTCATCAAAACATTCTGAAAATTGCCAAAACATTAGAAAACCAGCCAGAACTGATCAAAACATTCAAAAAATTTGGCAAAACATCATAAAAACAAATCAAAACCAACCAAAACATTCCAAAAACCTGACAAAATAGTTTACAACCTGCTAAAACTGATCAAAACATTCTGAAAAGATGCCAAAATACTAGAAAACCAGTCAGAAGTGATCGAAACTTTCAATAACTTGCCAAAACATAATCAAAACAAATGAAAGCAAACCAAAACATTCCAAATACCCGCCAAAATATTTTAAAACCCGCCAAAACGAATCCAAACGTTCCACAACCTGCCAAGACAATAAAAACAACACAAGAGAAAACAAAACATTCTAAAACACCACCAAAACATTCCGAAAACCCGCCAAAACATCATAAAAACAAATCAAAACAAACCAAACAATAGGAGGAACACGGCAACATATTGGCAAGCAAGAGACGGAGAGTGCGGCACCTTCTAGGAGGCCAAGAAGGAAGCCGCACAACACCTGCACTGTGTCTGCAACTTTCAAACTGCTAGAAGCTAGTGGCTTGCCACTGGCCTGCCTCTTCAATTGCCATTAGCATTCCAATGGAAGCTATTCTTGGACAACTTTGCTCTGCTTGCTGCTAGTTCTGCCCCAGCCTACCATAGATAACCTTGCTCTTCCCTTGAGGTTCTGAGATGCCAAGAACTTGTCAACTTCAAAGGGCGGGCCGGGCTACATCTACTCAGCTGCCACAGTTTCTCCTTGCTAGACCTAGTGGGAAAGCATTTTGCTGAGATGCAGAAGGCAAGAAACGCAGAATACGGAGACGCGGAGCTGTCCCAAGTGCCGCTGCCAGGCGTCTTTCCGCAGAAGGAGCGCCCCGCAGCGCACCGCAACCGGCACCGTCGTCTCTGCGCAAAGAGTCAAAATATTTTCAAACCTGCCAAAACTCATCCAAAAATATTTTCAAACCCGCCAAAATAGAAAACCAGACAGAAGTGATCAATACATTCGAAAAAACCTGACAAAACATGATAAAGCCCACCAAAGCTAATCCAAACACACCAAAAACTGGGCTAAACAGAATCAAAACCTTCTAAAAACCCGCCAAAATATTTCAAAACCCGTCAAAACTAATCAAAACATTCCGAATACCCGCCAAAACATTCCAAATACCCGCCAAAATATTTTAAAACCCGCCAAAAGCAATCCAAACATTCCAAAACCTGCCAAGACAATAAAAACAACTCAAGAGAATACAAAACATTCTAAAACTGATCAAAACATTCTGAAAAGATCCCAAAATACTAGAAAACCAGTCAGAAGTGATCGAAACTTTCAATAACTTGCCAAAACATAATCAAAACACATGAAAGCAAACCAAAACATTCCAAATACCCGCCAAAATATTTTAAAACCCACCAAAATGAATCCAAACGTTCCACAACCTGCCAAGACAATAAAAACAACACAAGAGAAAACAAAACATTCTAAAACACCACCAAAACATTCCGAAAACCCGCCAAAAGATCATCAAAACAAATCAAAACAAACCAAACAATAGGAGGAACATGGCAACATATTGGCAAGCAAGAGACGGAGAGCGCGGCACCACGGCACCTTCTAGGAGGCCAAGAAAGAAGCCGCACAACACCTGCACTGTGTCTGCAACTTTCAAACTGCTAGAAGCTAGTGGCTTGCCACTGGCCTGCCTCTTCAATTGCCATTAGCATTCCAATGGAAGCTATTCTTGGACAACTTTGCTCTGCTTGCTGCTAGTTCTGCCCCAGCCTACCATAGATAACCTTGCTCTTCCCTTGAGGTTCTGAGATGCCAAGAACTTGTCAACTTCAAAGGGCGGGCCGGGCTACATCTACTCAGCTGCCACAGTTTCTCCTTGCTAGACCTAGTGGGAAAGCATTTTGCTGAGATGCAGAAGGCAAGAAACGCAGAATACGGAGACGCGGAGCTGTCCCAAGTGCCGCTGCCAGGCGTCTTTCCGCAGAAGGAGCGCCCCGCAGCGCACCGCAACCGGCACCGTCGTCTCTGCGCAAAGAGTCAAAATATTTTCAAACCTGCCAAAACTCATCCAAAAATATTTTCAAACCCGCCAAAATAGAAAACCAGACAGAAGTGATCAATACATTCGAAAAAACCTGACAAAACATGATAAAGCCCACCAAAGCTAATCCAAACACACCAAAAACTGGGCTAAACAGAATCAAAACCTTCTAAAAACCCGCCAAAATATTTCAAAACCCGTCAAAACTAATCAAAACATTCCGAATACCCGCCAAAACATTCCAAATACCCGCCAAAATATTTTAAAACCCGCCAAAAGCAATCCAAACATTCCAAAACCTGCCAAGACAATAAAAACAACTCAAGAGAATACAAAACATTCTAAAACTGATCAAAACATTCTGAAAAGATCCCAAAATACTAGAAAACCAGTCAGAAGTGATCGAAACTTTCAATAACTTGCCAAAACATAATCAAAACAAATGAAAGCAAACCAAAACATTCCAAATACCCGCCAAAATATTTTAAAACCCACCAAAATGAATCCAAACGTTCCACAACCTGCCAAGACAATAAAAACAACACAAGAGAAAACAAAACATTCTAAAACACCACCAAAACATTCCGAAAACCCGCCAAAAGATCATCAAAACAAATCAAAACAAACCAAACAATAGGAGGAACATGGCAACATATTGGCAAGCAAGAGACGGAGAGCGCGGCACCACGGCACCTTCTAGGAGGCCAAGAAAGAAGCCGCACAACACCTGCACTGTGTCTGCAACTTTCAAACTGCTAGAAGCTAGTGGCTTGCCACTGGCCTGCCTCTTCAATTGCCATTAGCATTCCAATGGAAGCTATTCTTGGACAACTTTGCTCTGCTTGCTGCTAGTTCTGCCCCAGCCTACCATAGATAACCTTGCTCTTCCCTTGAGGCTCTGAGATGCCAAGAACTTTTCAACTTCAAAGGGCGGGCCGGGCTACATCTACTCAGCTGCCACAGTTTCTCCTTGCTAGACCTAGTGGGAAAGCATTTTGCTGAGATGCAGAAGGCAAGAAACGCAGAATACGGAGACGCGGAGCTGTCCCAAGTGCCGCTGCCAGCCGTCTTTCCGCAGAAGGAGCGCCCCGGAGCGCACCGCAACCGGCACTGTCATCTCTGCGCAAAGAGCCAAAATATTTTCAAACCTGCCAAAACTCATCCAAAAATATTTTCAAACCCGCCAAAATAGAAAACCAGACAGAAGTGATCAATACATTCGAAAAAACCTGACAAAACATGATAAAGCCCACCAAAGCTAATCCAAACACACCAAAAACTGGGCTAAACAGAATCAAAACCTTCTAAAAACCGGCCAAAATATTTCAAAACCCGTCAAAACTAATCAAAACATTCCGAATACCCGCCAAAACATTCCAAATACCCGCCAAAATATTTTAAAACCCGCCAAAAGGAATCCAAACATTCCAAAACCTGCCAAGACAATAAAAACAACTCAAGAGAATACAAAACATTCTAAAACCCAACCAAAACATTCCGAAAACCCGACAAAACATCATAAAAACAAATCAAAACCAACCAAAATATTCCGAAAACCGCCAAAATAATTTAGACCCACAAAACTCATCCAAACATTCTGAAAATTGCCAAAACATTAGAAAACCAGCCAGAACTGATCAAATCATTCAAAAAACTTGGCAAAACATCATAAAAACAAATCAAAACCAACCAAAACATTCCAAAAACCTGACAAAATAGTTTACAACCTGCTAAAACTGATCAAAACATTCTGAAAAGATGCCAAAATGCTAGAAAACCAGTCAGAAGTGATCAAAACTTTCAATAACTTGCCAAAACATAATCAAAACAAATGAAAGCAAACCAAAACATTCCAAATACCCGCCAAAATATTTTAAAACCCACCAAAACGAATCCAAACGTTCCACAACCTGCCAAGACAATAAAAACAACACAAGAGAAAACAAAACATTCTAAAACACCACCAAAACATTCCGAAAACCCGCCAAAACATCATCAAAACAAATCAAAACAAACCAAACAATAGGAGGAACACGGCAACATATTGGCAAGCAAGAGACGGAGAGTGCGGCACCTTCTAGGAGGCCAAGAAGGAAGCCGCACAACACCTGCACTGTGTCTGCAACTTTCAAACTGCTAGAAGCTAGTGGCTTGCCACTGGCCTGCCTCTTCAATTGCCATTAGCATTCCAATGGAAGCTATTCTTGGACAACTTTGCTCTGCTTGCTGCTAGTTCTGCCCCAGCCTACCATAGATAACCTTGCTCTTCCCTTGAGGTTCTGAGATGCCAAGAACTTGTCAACTTCAAAGGGCGGGCCGGGCTACATCTACTCAGCTGCCACAGTTTCTCCTTGCTAGACCTAGTGGGAAAGCATTTTGCTGAGATGCAGAAGGCAAGAAACGCAGAATACGGAGACGCGGAGCTGTCCCAAGTGCCGCTGCCAGGCGTCTTTCCGCAGAAGGAGCGCCCCGGAGCGCACCGCAACCGGCACCGTCGTCTCTGCGCAAAGAGCCAAAATATTTTCAAACCCGCCAAAACTCATCCAAAAATATTTTCAAACCCGCCAAAATAGAAAACCAGACAGAAGTGATCAATACATTCGAAAAAACCTGACAAAACATGATAAAGCCCACCAAAGCTAATCCAAACACACCAAAAACTGGGCTAAACAGAATCAAAACCTTCTAAAAACCCGCCAAAATATTTCAAAACCCGTCAAAACTAATCAAAACATTCCGAATACCCGCCAAAACATTCCAAATACCCGCCAAAATATTTTAAAACCCGCCAAAAGCAATCCAAACATTCCAAAACCTGCCAAGACAATAAAAACAACTCAAGAGAATACAAAACATTCTAAAACTGATCAAAACATTCTGAAAAGATCCCAAAATACTAGAAAACCAGTCAGAAGTGATCGAAACTTTCAATAACTTGCCAAAACATAATCAAAACACATGAAAGCAAACCAAAACATTCCAAATACCCGCCAAAATATTTTAAAACCCACCAAAACAAATCCAAACGTTCCACAACCTGCCAACACAATAAAAACAACACAAGAGAAAACAAAACATTCTAAAACACCACCAAAACATTCCGAAAACCCGCCAAAAGATCATCAAAACAAATCAAAACAAACCAAACAATAGGAGGAACATGGCAACATATTGGCAAGCAAGAGACGGAGAGCGCGGCACCACGGTACCTTCTAGGAGGCCAAGAAAGAAGCCGCACAACACCTGCACTGTGTCTGCAACTTTCAAACTGCTAGAAGCTAGTGGCTTGCCACTGGCCTGCCTCTTCAATTGCCATTAGCATTCCAATGGAAGCTATTCTTGGACAACTTTGCTCTGCTTGCTGCTAGTTCTGCCCCAGCCTACCATAGATAACCTTGCTCTTCCCTTGAGGCTCTGAGATGCCAAGAACTTTTCAACTTCAAAGGGCGGGCCGGGCTACATCTACTCAGCTGCCACAGTTTCTCCTTGCTAGACCTAGTGGGAAAGCATTTTGCTGAGATGCAGAAGGCAAGAAACGCAGAATACGGAGACGCGGAGCTGTCCCAAGTGCCGCTGCCAGGCGTCTTTCCGCAGAAGGAGCGCCCCGGAGCGCACCGCAACCGGCACCGTCGTCTCTGCGCAAAGAGCCAAAATATTTTAAAACCTGCCAAAACTCATCCAAAAATATTTTCAAACCCGCCAAAATAGAAAACCAGACAGAAGTGATCAATACATTCGAAAAAACCTGACAAAACATGATAAAGCCCACCAAAGCTAATCCAAACACACCAAAAACTGGGCTAAACAGAATCAAAACCTTCTAAAAACCCTCCAAAATATTTCAAAACCCGTCAAAACTAATCAATACATTCCGAATACCCGCCAAAACATTCCAAATACCCGCCAAAATATTTTAAAACCCGCCAAAAGGAATCCAAACATTCCAAAACCTGCCAAGACAATAAAAACAACTCAAGAGAATACAAAACATTCTAAAACCCAACCAAAACATTCCGAAAACCCCCCAAAACATCATAAAAACAAATCAAAACCAACCAAAATATTCCGAAAACCGCCAAAATAATTTAGACCCACAAAACTCATCAAAACATTCTGAAAATTGCCAAAACATTAGAAAACCAGCCAGAACTGATCAAATCATTCAAAAAACTTGGCAAAACATCATAAAAACAAATCAAAACCAACCAAAACATTCCAAAAACCTGACAAAATAGTTTACAACCTGCTAAAACTGATCAAAACATTCTGAAAAGATGCCAAAATACTAGAAAACCAGTCAGAAGTGATCGAAACTTTCAATAACTTGCCAAAACATAATCAAAACAAATGAAAGCAAACCAAAACATTCCAAATACCCGCCAAAATATTTTAAAACCCACCAAAACGAATCCAAACGTTCCACAACCTGCCAAGACAATAAAAACAACACAAGAGAAAACAAAACATTCTAAAACACCACCAAAACATTCCGAAAACCCGCCAAAAGATCATCAAAACAAATCAAAACAAACCAAACAATAGGAGGAACACGGCAACATATTGGCAAGCAAGAGACGGAGAGTGCGGCACCTTCTAGGAGGCCAAGAAGGAAGCCGCACAACACCTGCACTGTGTCTGCAACTTTCAAACTGCTAGAAGCTAGTGGCTTGCCACTGGCCTGCCTCTTCAATTGCCATTAGCATTCCAATGGAAGCTATTCTTGGACAACTTTGCTCTGCTTGCTGCTAGTTCTGCCCCAGCCTACCATAGATAACCTTGCTCTTCCCTTGAGGCTCTGAGATGCCAAGAACTTTTCAACTTCAAAGGGCGGGCCGGGCTACATCTACTCAGCTGCCACAGTTTCTCCTTGCTAGACCTAGTGGGAAAGCATTTTGCTGAGATGCAGAAGGCAAGAAACGCAGAATACGGAGACGCGGAGCTGTCCCAAGTGCCGCTGCCAGGCGTCTTTCCGCAGAAGGAGCGCCCCGGAGCGCACCGCAACCGGCACCGTCGTCTCTGCGCAAAGAGCCAAAATATTTTCAAACCCGCCAAAACTCATCCAAAAATATTTTCAAACCCGCCAAAATAGAAAACCAGACAGAAGTGATCAATACATTCGAAAAAACCTGACAAAACATGATAAAGCCCACCAAAGCTAATCCAAACACACCAAAAACTGGGCTAAACAGAATCAAAACCTTCTAAAAACCCTCCAAAATATTTCAAAACCCGTCAAAACTAATCAAAACATTCCGAATACCCGCCAAAACATTCCAAATACCCGCCAAAATATTTTAAAACCCGCCAAAAGGAATCCAAACATTCCAAAACCTGCCAAGACAATAAAAACAACTCAAGAGAATACAAAACATTCTAAAACTGATCAAAACATTCTGAAAAGATCCCAAAATACTAGAAAACCAGTCAGAAGTGATCAAAACTTTCAATAACTTGCCAAAACATAATCAAAACAAATGAAAGCAAACCAAAACATTCCAAATGCCCGCCAAAATATTTTAAAACCCACCAAAACGAATCCAAACGTTCCACAACCTGCCAAGACAATAAAAACAACACAAGAGAAAACAAAACATTCTAAAACACCACCAAAACATTCCGAAAACCCGCCAAAACATCATAAAAACAAATCAAAACAAACCAAACAATAGGAGGAACACGGCAACATATTGGCAAGCAAGAGACGGAGAGCGCGGCACCGCGGCACCTTCTAGGAGGCCAAGAAGGAAGCCGCACAACACCTGCACTGTGTCTGCAACTTTCAAACTGCTAGAAGCTAGTGGCTTGCCACTGGCCTGCCTCTTCAATTGCCATTAGCATTCCAATGGAAGCTATTCTTGGACAACTTTGCTCTGCTTGCTGCTAGTTCTGCCCCAGCCTACCATAGATAACCTTGCTCTTCCCTTGAGGTTCTGAGATGCCAAGAACTTGTCAACTTCAAAGGGCGGGCCGGGCTACATCTACTCAGCTGCCACAGTTTCTCCTTGCTAGACCTAGTGGGAAAGCATTTTGCTGAGATGCAGAAGGCAAGAAACGCAGAATACGGAGATGCGGAGCTGTCCCAAGTGCCGCTGCCAGGCGTCTTTCCGCAGAAGGAGCGCCCCGGAGCGCACCGCAACCGGCACCGTCGTCTCTGCGCAAAGAGCCAAAATATTTTCAAACCCGCCAAAACTCATCCAAAAATATTTTCAAACCCGCCAAAATAGAAAACCAGACAGAAGTGATCAATACATTCGAAAAAACCTGACAAAACATGATAAAGCCCACCAAAGCTAATCCAAACACACCAAAAACTGGGCTAAACAGAATCAAAACCTTCTAAAAACCCGCCAAAATATTTCAAAACCCGTCAAAACTAATCAAAACATTCCGAATACCCGCCAAAACATTCCAAATACCCGCCAAAATATTTTAAAACCCGCCAAAAGGAATCCAAACATTCCAAAACCTTCCAAGACAATAAAAACAACTCAAGAGAATACAAAACATTCTAAAACCCAACCAAAACATTCCGAAAACCCGCCAAAACATCATCAAAACAAATCAAAACCAACCAAAATATTCCGAAAACCGCCAAAATGATTTAGACCCACAAAACTCATCAAAACATTCTGAAAATTGCCAAAACATTAGAAAACCAGCCAGAACTGATCAAATCATTCAAAAAACTTGGCAAAACATCATAAAAACAAATCAAAACCAACCAAAACATTCCAAAAACCTGACAAAATAGTTTACAACCTGCTAAAACTGATCAAAACATTCTGAAAAGATGCCAAAATACTAGAAAACCAGTCAGAAGTGATCGAAACTTTCAATAACTTGCCAAAACATAATCAAAACAAATGAAAGCAAACCAAAACATTCCAAATACCTGCCAAAATATTTTAAAACCCGCCAAAACGAATCCAAACGTTCCACAACCTGCCAAGACAATAAAAACAACACAAGAGAAAACAAAACATTCTAAAACACCACCAAAACATTCCGAAAACCCGCCAAAACATCATAAAAACAAATCAAAACAAACCAAACAATAGGAGGAACACGGCAACATATTGGCAAGCAAGAGACGGAGAGTGCGGCACCTTCTAGGAGGCCAAGAAGGAAGCCGCACAACACCTGCACTGTGTCTGCAACTTTCAAACTGCTAGAAGCTAGTGGCTTGCCACTGGCCTGCCTCTTCAATTGCCATTAGCATTCCAATGGAAGCTATTCTTGGACAACTTTGCTCTGCTTGCTGCTAGTTCTGCCCCAGCCTACCATAGATAACCTTGCTCTTCCCTTGAGGTTCTGAGATGCCAAGAACTTGTCAACTTCAAAGGGCGGGCCGGGCTACATCTACTCAGCTGCCACAGTTTCTCCTTGCTAGACCTAGTGGGAAAGCATTTTGCTGAGATGCAGAAGGCAAGAAACGCAGAATACGGAGACGCGGAGCTGTCCCAAGTGCCGCTGCCAGGCGTCTTTCCGCAGAAGGAGCGCCCCGGAGCGCACCGCAACCGGCACCGTCGTCTCTGCGCAAAGAGCCAAAATATTTTCAAACCCGCCAAAACTCATCCAAAAATATTTTCAAACCCGCCAAAATAGAAAACCAGACAGAAGTGATCAATACATTCGAAAAAACCTGACAAAACATGATAAAGCCCACCAAAGCTAATCCAAACACACCAAAAACTGGGCTAAACAGAATCAAAACCTTCTAAAAACCCTCCAAAATATTTCAAAACCCGTCAAAACTAATCAAAACATTCCGAATACCCGCCAAAACATTCCAAATACCCGCCAAAATATTTTAAAACCCGCCAAAAGGAATCCAAACATTCCAAAACCTGCCAAGACAATAAAAACAACTCAAGAGAATACAAAACATTCTAAAACCCAACCAAAACATTCCGAAAACCCGACAAAACATCATAAAAACAAATCAAAACCAACCAAAATATTCCGAAAACCGCCAAAATGATTTAGACCCACAAAACTCATCAAAACATTCTGAAAATTGCCAAAACATTAGAAAACCAGCCAGAACTGATCAAAACATTCAAAAAACTTGGCAAAACATCATAAAAACAAATCAAAACCAACCAAAACATTCCAAAAACCTGACAAAATAGTTTACAACCTGCTAAAACTGATCAAAACATTCTGAAAAGATGCCAAAATACTAGAAAACCAGTCAGAAGTGATCGAAACTTTCAATAACTTGCCAAAACATAATCAAAACAAATGAAAGCAAACCAAAACATTCCAAATACCCGCCAAAATATTTTAAAACCCGCCAAAACGAATCCAAACGTTCCACAACCTGCCAAGACAATAAAAACAACACAAGAGAAAACAAAACATTCTAAAACACCACCAAAACATTCCGAAAACCCGCCAAAAGATCATCAAAACAAATCAAAACAAACCAAACAATAGGAGGAACACGGCAACATATTGGCAAGCAAGAGACGGAGAGTGCGGCACCTTCTAGGAGGCCAAGAAGGAAGCCGCACAACACCTGCACTGTGTCTGCAACTTTCAAACTGCTAGAAGCTAGTGGCTTGCCACTGGCCTGCCTCTTCAATTGCCATTAGCATTCCAATGGAAGCTATTCTTGGACAACTTTGCTCTGCTTGCTGCTAGTTCTGCCCCAGCCTACCATAGATAACCTTGCTCTTCCCTTGTGGTTCTGAGATGCCAAGAACTTGTCAACTTCAAAGGGCGGGCCGGGCTACATCTACTCAGCTGCCACAGTTTCTCCTTGCTAGACCTAGTGGGAAAGCATTTTGCTGAGATGCAGAAGGCAAGAAACGCAGAATACAGAGACGCGGAGCTGTCCCAAGTGCCGCTGCCAGGCGTCTTTCCGCAGAAGGAGCGCCCCGGAGCGCACCGCAACCGGCACCGTCGTCTCTGCGCAAAGAGCCAAAATATTTTCAAACCCGCCAAAACTCATCCAAAAATATTTTCAAACCCGCCAAAATAGAAAACCAGACAGAAGTGATCAATACATTCGAAAAAACCTGACAAAACATGATAAAGCCCACCAAAGCTAATCCAAACACATCAAAAACTGGGCTAAACAGAATCAAAACCTTCTAAAAACCCGCCAAAATATTTCAAAACCCGTCAAAACTAATCAAAACATTCCGAATACCCGCCAAAACATTCCAAATACCCGCCAAAATATTTTAAAACCCGCCAAAAGCAATCCAAACATTCCAAAACCTGCCAAGACAATAAAAACAACTCAAGAGAATACAAAACATTCTAAAACTGATCAAAACATTCTGAAAAGATCCCAAAATACTAGAAAACCAGTCAGAAGTGATCGAAACTTTCAATAACTTGCCAAAACATAATCAAAACACATGAAAGCAAACCAAAACATTCCAAATACCCGCCAAAATATTTTAAAACCCACCAAAACAAATCCAAACGTTCCACAACCTGCCAACACAATAAAAACAACACAAGAGAAAACAAAACATTCTAAAACACCACCAAAACATTCCGAAAACCCGCCAAAAGATCATCAAAACAAATCAAAACAAACCAAACAATAGGTGGAACATGGCAACATATTGGCAAGCAAGAGACGGAGAGCGCGGCACCACGGCACCTTCTAGGAGGCCAAGAAAGAAGCCGCACAACACCTGCACTGTGTCTGCAACTTTCAAACTGCTAGAAGCTAGTGGCTTGCCACTGGCCTGCCTCTTCAATTGCCATTAGCATTCCAATGGAAGCTATTCTTGGACAACTTTGCTCTGCTTGCTGCTAGTTCTGCCCCAGCCTACCATAGATAACCTTGCTCTTCCCTTGAGGCTCTGAGATGCCAAGAACTTGTCAACTTCAAAGGGCGGGCCGGGCTACATCTACTCAGCTGCCACAGTTTCTCCTTGCTAGACCTAGTGGGAAAGCATTTTGCTGAGATGCAGAAGGCAAGAAACGCAGAATACGGAGACGCGGAGCTGTCCCAAGTGCCGCTGCCAGGCGTCTTTCCGCAGAAGGAGCGCCCCGGAGCGCACCGCAACCGGCACCGTCGTCTCTGCGCAAAGAGCCAAAATATTTTCAAACCCGCCAAAACTCATCCAAAAATATTTTCAAACCCGCCAAAATAGAAAACCAGACAGAAGTGATCAATACATTCGAAAAAACCTGACAAAACATGATAAAGCCCACCAAAGCTAATCCAAACACACCAAAAACTGGGCTAAACAGAATCAAAACCTTCTAAAAACCCGCCAAAATATTTCAAAACCCGTCAAAACTAATCAAAACATTCCGAATACCCGCCAAAACATTCCAAATACCCGCCAAAATATTTTAAAACCCGCCAAAAGGAATCCAAACATTCCAAAACCTTCCAAGACAATAAAAACAACTCAAGAGAATACAAAACATTCTAAAACCCAACCAAAACATTCCGAAAACCCGCCAAAACATCATCAAAACAAATCAAAACCAACCAAAATATTCCGAAAACCGCCAAAATGATTTAGACCCACAAAACTCATCAAAACATTCTGAAAATTGCCAAAACATTAGAAAACCAGCCAGAACTGATCAAAACATTCAAAAAACTTGGCAAAACATCATAAAAACAAATCAAAACCAACCAAAACATTCCAAAAACCTGACAAAATAGTTTACAACCTGCTAAAACTGATCAAAACATTCTGAAAAGATGCCAAAATACTAGAAAACCAGTCAGAAGTGATCGAAACTTTCAATAACTTGCCAAAACATAATCAAAACAAATGAAAGCAAACCAAAACATTCCAAATACCCGCCAAAATATTTTAAAACCCGCCAAAACGAATCCAAACGTTCCACAACCTGCCAAGACAATAAAAACAACACAAGAGAAAACAAAACATTCTAAAACACCACCAAAACATTCCGAAAACCCGCCAAAACATCATAAAAACAAATCAAAACAAACCAAACAATAGGAGGAACACGGCAACATATTGGCAAGCAAGAGACGGAGAGTGCGGCACCTTCTAGGAGGCCAAGAAGGAAGCCGCACAACACCTGCACTGTGTCTGCAACTTTCAAACTGCTAGAAGCTAGTGGCTTGCCACTGGCCTGCCTCTTCAATTGCCATTAGCATTCCAATGGAAGCTATTCTTGGACAACTTTGCTCTGCTTGCTGCTAGTTCTGCCCCAGCCTACCATAGATAACCTTGCTCTTCCCTTGAGGTTCTGAGATGCCAAGAACTTGTCAACTTCAAAGGGCGGGCCGGGCTACATCTACTCAGCTGCCACAGTTTCTCCTTGCTAGACCTAGTGGGAAAGCATTTTGCTGAGATGCAGAAGGCAAGAAACGCAGAATACGGAGACGCGGAGCTGTCCCAAGTGCCGCTGCCAGGCGTCTTTCCGCAGAAGGAGCGCCCCGGAGCGCACCGCAACCGGCACCGTCGTCTCTGCGCAAAGAGCCAAAATATTTTCAAACCCGCCAAAACTCATCCAAAAATATTTTCAAACCCGCCAAAATAGAAAACCAGACAGAAGTGATCAATACATTCGAAAAAACCTGACAAAACATGATAAAGCCCACCAAAGCTAATCCAAACACACCAAAAACTGGGCTAAACAGAATCAAAACCTTCTAAAAACCCGCCAAAATATTTCAAAACCCGTCAAAACTAATCAAAACATTCCGAATACCCGCCAAAACATTCCAAATACCCGCCAAAATATTTTAAAACCCGCCAAAAGGAATCCAAACATTCCAAAACCTTCCAAGACAATAAAAACAACTCAAGAGAATACAAAACATTCTAAAACCCAACCAAAACATTCCGAAAACCCGCCAAAACATCATCAAAACAAATCAAAACCAACCAAAATATTCCGAAAACCGCCAAAATGATTTAGACCCACAAAACTCATCAAAACATTCTGAAAATTGCCAAAACATTAGAAAACCAGCCAGAACTGATCAAAACATTCAAAAAACTTGGCAAAACATCATAAAAACAAATCAAAACCAACCAAAACATTCCAAAAACCTGACAAAATAGTTTACAACCTGCTAAAACTGATCAAAACATTCTGAAAAGATGCCAAAATACTAGAAAACCAGTCAGAAGTGATCGAAACTTTCAATAACTTGCCAAAACATAATCAAAACAAATGAAAGCAAACCAAAACATTCCAAATACCCGCCAAAATATTTTAAAACCCGCCAAAACAAATCCAAACGTTCCACAACCTGCCAAGACAATAAAAACAACACAAGAGAAAACAAAACATTCTAAAACACCACCAAAACATTCCGAAAACCCGCCAAAACATCATAAAAACAAATCAAAACAAACCAAACAATAGGAGGAACACGGCAACATATTGGCAAGCAAGAGACGGAGAGTGCGGCACCTTCTAGGAGGCCAAGAAGGAAGCCGCAAAACACCTGCACTGTGTCTGCAACTTTCAAACTGCTAGAAGCTAGTGGCTTGCCACTGGCCTGCCTCTTCAATTGCCATTAGCATTCCAATGGAAGCTATTCTTGGACAACTTTGCTCTGCTTGCTGCTAGTTCTGCCCCAGCCTACCATAGATAACCTTGCTCTTCCCTTGAGGTTCTGAGATGCCAAGAACTTGTCAACTTCAAAGGGCGGGCCGGGCTACATCTACTCAGCTGCCACAGTTTCTCCTTGCTAGACCTAGTGGGAAAGCATTTTGCTGAGATGCAGAAGGCAAGAAACGCAGAATACGGAGACGCGGAGCTGTCCCAAGTGCCGCTGCCAGGCGTCTTTCCGCAGAAGGAGCGCCCCGGAGCGCACCGCAACCGGCACCGTCGTCTCTGCGCAAAGAGCCAAAATATTTTAAAACCTGCCAAAACTCATCCAAAAATATTTTCAAACCCGCCAAAATAGAAAACCAGACAGAAGTGATCAATACATTCGAAAAAACCTGACAAAACATGATAAAGCCCACCAAAGCTAATCCAAACACACCAAAAACTGGGCTAAACAGAATCAAAACCTTCTAAAAACCCGCCAAAATATTTCAAAACCCGTCAAAACTAATCAAAACATTCCGAATACCCGCCAAAACATTCCAAATACCCGCCAAAATATTTTAAAACCCGCCAAAAGCAATCCAAACATTCCAAAACCTGCCAAGACAATAAAAACAACTCAAGAGAATACAAAACATTCTAAAACTGATCAAAACATTCTGAAAAGATCCCAAAATACTAGAAAACCAGTCAGAAGTGATCAAAACTTTCAATAACTTGCCAAAACATAATCAAAACAAATGAAAGCAAACCAAAACATTCCAAATACCCGCCAAAATATTTTAAAACCCACCAAAACGAATCCAAACGTTCCACAACCTGCCAAGACAATAAAAACAACACAAGAGAAAACAAAACATTCTAAAACACCACCAAAACATTCCGAAAACCCGCCAAAACATCATAAAAACAAATCAAAACAAACCAAACAATAGGAGGAACACGGCAACATATTGGCAAGCAAGAGACGGAGAGCGCGGCACCGCGGCACCTTCTAGGAGGCCAAGAAGGAAGCCGCACAACACCTGCACTGTGTCTGCAACTTTCAAACTGCTAGAAGCTAGTGGCTTGCCACTGGCCTGCCTCTTCAATTGCCATTAGCATTCCAATGGAAGCTATTCTTGGACAACTTTGCTCTGCTTGCTGCTAGTTCTGCCCCAGCCTACCATAGATAACCTTGCTCTTCCCTTGAGGTTCTGAGATGCCAAGAACTTGTCAACTTCAAAGGGCGGGCCGGGCTACATCTACTCAGCTGCCACAGTTTCTCCTTGCTAGACCTAGTGGGAAAGCATTTTGCTGAGATGCAGAAGGCAAGAAACGCAGAATACGGAGACGCGGAGCTGTCCCAAGTGCCGCTGCCAGGCGTCTTTCCGCAGAAGGAGCGCCCCGGAGCGCACCGCAACCGGCACCGTCGTCTCTGCGCAAAGAGCCAAAATATTTTCAAACCCGCCAAAACTCATCCAAAAATATTTTCAAACCCGCCAAAATAGAAAACCAGACAGAAGTGATCAATACATTCGAAAAAACCTGACAAAACATGATAAAGCCCACCAAAGCTAATCCAAACACACCAAAAACTGGGCTAAACAGAATCAAAACCTTCTAAAAACCCGCCAAAATATTTCAAAACCCGTCAAAACTAATCAAAACATTCCGAATACCCGCCAAAACATTCCAAATACCCGCCAAAATATTTTAAAACCCGCCAAAAGGAATCCAAACATTCCAAAACCTGCCAAGACAATAAAAACAACTCAAGAGAATACAAAACATTCTAAAACCCAACCAAAACATTCCGAAAACCCGCCAAAACATCATCAAAACAAATCAAAACCAACCAAAATATTCCGAAAACCGCCAAAATGATTTAGACCCACAAAACTCATCAAAACATTCTGAAAATTGCCAAAACATTAGAAAACCAGCCAGAACTGATCAAAACATTCAAAAAACTTGGCAAAACATCATAAAAACAAATCAAAACCAACCAAAACATTCCAAAAACCTGACAAAATAGTTTACAACCTGCTAAAACTGATCAAAACATTCTGAAAAGATGCCAAAATACTAGAAAACCAGTCAGAAGTGATCGAAACTTTCAATAACTTGCCAAAACATAATCAAAACAAATGAAAGCAAACCAAAACATTCCAAATACCCGCCAAAATATTTTAAAACCCGCCAAAACGAATCCAAACGTTCCACAACCTGCCAAGACAATAAAAACAACACAAGAGAAAACAAAACATTCTAAAACACCACCAAAACATTCCGAAAACCCGCCAAAACATCATAAAAACAAATCAAAACAAACCAAACAATAGGAGGAACACGGCAACATATTGGCAAGCAAGAGACGGAGAGTGCGGCACCTTCTAGGAGGCCAAGAAGGAAGCCGCACAACACCTGCACTGTGTCTGCAACTTTCAAACTGCTAGAAGCTAGTGGCTTGCCACTGGCCTGCCTCTTCAATTGCCATTAGCATTCCAATGGAAGCTATTCTTGGACAACTTTGCTCTGCTTGCTGCTAGTTCTGCCCCAGCCTACCATAGATAACCTTGCTCTTCCCTTGAGGCTCTGAGATGCCAAGAACTTTTCAACTTCAAAGGGCGGGCCGGGCTACATCTACTCAGCTGCCACAGTTTCTCCTTGCTAGACCTAGTGGGAAAGCATTTTGCTGAGATGCAGAAGGCAAGAAACGCAGAATACGGAGACGCGGAGCTGTCCCAAGTGCCGCTGCCAGGCGTCTTTCCGCAGAAGGAGCGCCCCGGAGCGCACCGCAACCGGCACCGTCGTCTCTGCGCAAAGAGCCAAAATATTTTCAAACCCGCCAAAACTCATCCAAAAATATTTTCAAACCCGCCAAAATAGAAAACCAGACAGAAGTGATCAATACATTCGAAAAAACCTGACAAAACATGATAAAGCCCACCAAAGCTAATCCAAACACACCAAAAACTGGGCTAAACAGAATCAAAACCTTCTAAAAACCCTCCAAAATATTTCAAAACCCGTCAAAACTAATCAAAACATTCCGAATACCCGCCAAAACATTCCAAATACCCGCCAAAATATTTTAAAACCCGCCAAAAGGAATCCAAACATTCCAAAACCTGCCAAGACAATAAAAACAACTCAAGAGAATACAAAACATTCTAAAACCCAACCAAAACATTCCGAAAACCCGACAAAACATCATCAAAACAAATCAAAACCAACCAAAATATTCCGAAAACCGCCAAAATGATTTAGACCCACAAAACTCATCAAAACATTCTGAAAATTGCCAAAACATTAGAAAACCAGCCAGAACTGATCAAAATATTCAAAAAACTTGGCAAAACATCATAAAAACAAATCAAAACCAACCAAAACATTCCAAAAACCTGACAAAATAGTTTACAACCTGCTAAAACTGATCAAAACATTCTGAAAAGATGCCAAAATACTAGAAAACCAGTCAGAAGTGATCAAAACTTTCAATAACTTGCCAAAACATAATCAAAACAAATGAAAGCAAACCAAAACATTCCAAATACCCGCCAAAATATTTTAAAACCCACCAAAACGAATCCAAACGTTCCACAACCTGCCAAGACAATAAAAACAACACAAGAGAAAACAAAACATTCTAAAACACCACCAAAACATTCCGAAAACCCGCCAAAACATCATAAAAACAAATCAAAACAAACCAAACAATAGGAGGAACACGGCAACATATTGGCAAGCAAGAGACGGAGAGCGCGGCACCGCGGCACCTTCTAGGAGGCCAAGAAGGAAGCCGCACAACACCTGCACTGTGTCTGCAACTTTCAAACTGCTAGAAGCTAGTGGCTTGCCACTGGCCTGCCTCTTCAATTGCCATTAGCATTCCAATGGAAGCTATTCTTGGACAACTTTGCTCTGCTTGCTGCTAGTTCTGCCCCAGCCTACCATAGATAACCTTGCTCTTCCCTTGAGGTTCTGAGATGCCAAGAACTTGTCAACTTCAAAGGGCGGGCCGGGCTACATCTACTCAGCTGCCACAGTTTCTCCTTGCTAGACCTAGTGGGAAAGCATTTTGCTGAGATGCAGAAGGCAAGAAACGCAGAATACGGAGACGCAGAGCTGTCCCAAGTGCCGCTGCCAGGCGTCTTTCCGCAGAAGGAGCGCCCCGGAGCGCACCGCAACCGGCACCGTCGTCTCTGCGCAAAGAGCCAAAATATTTTCAAACCCGCCAAAACTCATCCAAAAATATTTTCAAACCCGCCAAAATAGAAAACCAGACAGAAGTGATCAATACATTCGAAAAAACCTGACAAAACATGATAAAGCCCACCAAAGCTAATCCAAACACACCAAAAACTGGGCTAAACAGAATCAAAACCTTCTAAAAACCCGCCAAAATATTTCAAAACCCGTCAAAACTAATCAAAACATTCCGAATACCCGCCAAAACATTCCAAATACCCGCCAAAATATTTTAAAACCCGCCAAAAGGAATCCAAACATTCCAAAACCTTCCAAGACAATAAAAACAACTCAAGAGAATACAAAACATTCTAAAACCCAACCAAAACATTCCGAAAACCCGCCAAAACATCATCAAAACAAATCAAAACCAACCAAAATATTCCGAAAACCGCCAAAATGATTTAGACCCACAAAACTCATCAAAACATTCTGAAAATTGCCAAAACATTAGAAAACCAGCCAGAACTGATCAAAACATTCAAAAAACTTGGCAAAACATCATAAAAACAAATCAAAACCAACCAAAACATTCCAAAAACCTGACAAAATAGTTTACAACCTGCTAAAACTGATCAAAACATTCTGAAAAGATGCCAAAATACTAGAAAACCAGTCAGAAGTGATCGAAACTTTCAATAACTTGCCAAAACATAATCAAAACAAATGAAAGCAAACCAAAACATTCCAAATACCCGCCAAAATATTTTAAAACCCGCCAAAACGAATCCAAACGTTCCACAACCTGCCAAGACAATAAAAACAACACAAGAGAAAACAAAACATTCTAAAACACCACCAAAACATTCCGAAAACCCGCCAAAAGATCATCAAAACAAATCAAAACAAACCAAACAATAGGAGGAACACGGCAACATATTGGCAAGCAAGAGACGGAGAGCGCGGCACCGCGGCACCTTCTAGGAGGCCAAGAAGGAAGCCGCACAACACCTGCACTGTGTCTGCAACTTTCAAACTGCTAGAAGCTAGTGGCTTGCCACTGGCCTGCCTCTTCAATTGCCATTAGCATTCCAATGGAAGCTATTCTTGGACAACTTTGCTCTGCTTGCTGCTAGTTCTGCCCCAGCCTACCATAGATAACCTTGCTCTTCCCTTGAGGTTCTGAGATGCCAAGAACTTGTCAACTTCAAAGGGCGGGCCGGGCTACATCTACTCAGCTGCCACAGTTTCTCCTTGCTAGACCTAGTGGGAAAGCATTTTGCTGAGATGCAGAAGGCAAGAAACGCAGAATACGGAGACGCGGAGCTGTCCCAAGTGCCGCTGCCAGGCGTCTTTCCGCAGAAGGAGCGCCCCGGAGCGCACCGCAACCGGCACCGTCGTCTCTGCGCAAAGAGCCAAAATATTTTCAAACCCGCCAAAACTCATCCAAAAATATTTTCAAACCCGCCAAAATAGAAAACCAGACAGAAGTGATCAATACATTCGAAAAAACCTGACAAAACATGATAAAGCCCACCAAAGCTAATCCAAACACACCAAAAACTGGGCTAAACAGAATCAAAACAAGTCAAAACCTTCTAAAAACCCGCCAAAATATTTCAAAACCCGTCAAAACTAATCAAAACCTTCCGAATACCCGCCAAAACATTCCAAATACCCGCCAAAATATTTTAAAACCCGCCAAAAGCAATCCAAACATTCCAAAACCTGCCAAGACAATAAAAACAACTCAAGAGAATACAAAACATTCTAAAACTGATCAAAACATTCTGAAAAGATGCCAAAATACTAGAAAACCAGTCAGAAGTGATCGAAACTTTCAATAACTTGCCAAAACATAATCAAAACAAATGAAAGCAAACCAAAACATTCCAAATACCCGCCAAAATATTTTAAAACCCACCAAAACGAATCCAAACGTTCCACAACCTGCCAAGACAATAAAAACAACACAAGAGAAAACAAAACATTCTAAAACACCACCAAAACATTCCGAAAACCCGCCAAAAGATCATCAAAACAAATCAAAACAAACCAAACAATAGGAGGAACATGGCAACATATTGGCAAGCAAGAGACGGAGAGCGCGGCACCACGGCACCTTCTAGGAGGCCAAGAAAGAAGCCGCACAACACCTGCACTGTGTCTGCAACTTTCAAACTGCTAGAAGCTAGTGGCTTGCCACTGGCCTGCCTCTTCAATTGCCATTAGCATTCCAATGGAAGCTATTCTTGGACAACTTTGCTCTGCTTGCTGCTAGTTCTGCCCCAGCCTACCATAGATAACCTTGCTCTTCCCTTGAGGCTCTGAGATGCCAAGAACTTTTCAACTTCAAAGGGCGGGCCGGGCTACATCTACTCAGCTGCCACAGTTTCTCCTTGCTAGACCTAGTGGGAAAGCATTTTGCTGAGATGCAGAAGGCAAGAAACGCAGAATACGGAGACGCGGAGCTGTCCCAAGTGCCGCTGCCAGGCGTCTTTCCGCAGAAGGAGCGCCCCGGAGCGCACCGCAACCGGCACCGTCATCTCTGCGCAAAGAGCCAAAATATTTTAAAACCTGCCAAAACTCATCCAAAAATATTTTCAAACCCGCCAAAATAGAAAACCAGACAGAAGTGATCAATACATTCGAAAAAACCTGACAAAACATGATAAAGCCCACCAAAGCTAATCCAAACACACCAAAAACTGGGCTAAACAGAATCAAAACCTTCTAAAAACCCGCCAAAATATTTCAAAACCCGTCAAAACTAATCAAAACATTCCGAATACCCGCCAAAACATTCCAAATACCCGCCAAAATATTTTAAAACCCGCCAAAAGGAATCCAAACATTCCAAAACCTTCCAAGACAATAAAAACAACTCAAGAGAATACAAAACATTCTAAAACCCAACCAAAACATTCCGAAAACCCGACAAAACATCATAAAAACAAATCAAAACCAACCAAAATATTCCGAAAACCGCCAAAATAATTTAGACCCACAAAACTCATCAAAACATTCTGAAAATTGCCAAAACATTAGAAAACCAGCCAGAACTGATCAAAACATTCAAAAAACTTGGCAAAACATCATAAAAACAAATCAAAACCAACCAAAACATTCCAAAAACCTGACAAAATAGTTTACAACCTGCTAAAACTGATCAAAACATTCTGAAAAGATCCCAAAATACTAGAAAACCAGTCAGAAGTGATCGAAACTTTCAATAACTTGCCAAAACATAATCAAAACAAATGAAAGCAAACCAAAACATTCCAAATACCCGCCAAAATATTTTAAAACCCACCAAAACGAATCCAAACGTTCCACAACCTGCCAAGACAATAAAAACAACACAAGAGAAAACAAAACATTCTAAAACACCACCAAAACATTCCGAAAACCCGCCAAAACATCATAAAAACAAATCAAAACAAACCAAACAATAGGAGGAACACGGCAACATATTGGCAAGCAAGAGACGGAGAGCGCGGCACCGCGGCACCTTCTAGGAGGCCAAGAAGGAAGCCGCACAACACCTGCACTGTGTCTGCAACTTTCAAACTGCTAGAAGCTAGTGGCTTGCCACTGGCCTGCCTCTTCAATTGCCATTAGCATTCCAATGGAAGCTATTCTTGGACAACTTTGCTCTGCTTGCTGCTAGTTCTGCCCCAGCCTACCATAGATAACCTTGCTCTTCCCTTGAGGTTCTGAGATGCCAAGAACTTGTCAACTTCAAAGGGCGGGCCGGGCTACATCTACTCAGCTGCCACAGTTTCTCCTTGCTAGACCTAGTGGGAAAGCATTTTGCTGAGATGCAGAAGGCAAGAAACGCAGAATACGGAGACGCGGAGCTGTCCCAAGTGCCGCTGCCAGGCGTCTTTCCGCAGAAGGAGCGCCCCGGAGCGCACCGCAACCGGCACCGTCGTCTCTGCGCAAAGAGCCAAAATATTTTCAAACCCGCCAAAACTCATCCAAAAATATTTTCAAACCCGCCAAAATAGAAAACCAGACAGAAGTGATCAATACATTCGAAAAAACCTGACAAAACATGATAAAGCCCACCAAAGCTAATCCAAACACACCAAAAACTGGGCTAAACAGAATCAAAACCTTCTAAAAACCCGCCAAAATATTTCAAAACCCGTCAAAACTAATCAAAACATTCCGAATACCCGCCAAAACATTCCAAATACCCGCCAAAATATTTTAAAACCCGCCAAAAGGAATCCAAACATTCCAAAACCTTCCAAGACAATAAAAACAACTCAAGAGAATACAAAACATTCTAAAACCCAACCAAAACATTCCGAAAACCCGCCAAAACATCATCAAAACAAATCAAAACCAACCAAAATATTCCGAAAACCGCCAAAATGATTTAGACCCACAAAACTCATCAAAACATTCTGAAAATTGCCAAAACATTAGAAAACCAGCCAGAACTGATCAAAACATTCAAAAAACTTGGCAAAACATCATAAAAACAAATCAAAACCAACCAAAACATTCCAAAAACCTGACAAAATAGTTTACAACCTGCTAAAACTGATCAAAACATTCTGAAAAGATGCCAAAATACTAGAAAACCAGTCAGAAGTGATCGAAACTTTCAATAACTTGCCAAAACATAATCAAAACAAATGAAAGCAAACCAAAACATTCCAAATACCCGCCAAAATATTTTAAAACCCGCCAAAACGAATCCAAACGTTCCACAACCTGCCAAGACAATAAAAACAACACAAGAGAAAACAAAACATTCTAAAACACCACCAAAACATTCCGAAAACCCGCCAAAACATCATAAAAACAAATCAAAACAAACCAAACAATAGGAGGAACACGGCAACATATTGGCAAGCAAGAGACGGAGAGTGCGGCACCTTCTAGGAGGCCAAGAAGGAAGCCGCACAACACCTGCACTGTGTCTGCAACTTTCAAACTGCTAGAAGCTAGTGGCTTGCCACTGGCCTGCCTCTTCAATTGCCATTAGCATTCCAATGGAAGCTATTCTTGGACAACTTTGCTCTGCTTGCTGCTAGTTCTGCCCCAGCCTACCATAGATAACCTTGCTCTTCCCTTGAGGTTCTGAGATGCCAAGAACTTGTCAACTTCAAAGGGCGGGCCGGGCTACATCTACTCAGCTGCCACAGTTTCTCCTTGCTAGACCTAGTGGGAAAGCATTTTGCTGAGATGCAGAAGGCAAGAAACGCAGAATACGGAGACGCGGAGCTGTCCCAAGTGCCGCTGCCAGGCGTCTTTCCGCAGAAGGAGCGCCCCGCAGCGCACCGCAACCGGCACCGTCGTCTCTGCGCAAAGAGCCAAAATATTTTCAAACCCGCCAAAACTCATCCAAAAATATTTTCAAACCCGCCAAAATAGAAAACCAGACAGAAGTGATCAATACATTCGAAAAAACCTGACAAAACATGATAAAGCCCACCAAAGCTAATCCAAACACACCAAAAACTGGGCTAAACAGAATCAAAACCTTCTAAAAACCCGCCAAAATATTTCAAAACCCGTCAAAACTAATCAAAACATTCCGAATACCCGACAAAACATTCCAAATACCCGCCAAAATATTTTAAAACCCGCCAAAAGCAATCCAAACATTCCAAAACCTGCCAACAGAATAAAAACAACTCAAGAGAATACAAAACATTCTAAAACCCAACCAAAACATTCCGAAAACCCGCCAAAACATCATCAAAACAAATCAAAACCAACCAAAATATTCCGAAAACCGCCAAAATGATTTAGACCCACAAAACTCATCAAAACATTCTGAAAATTGCCAAAACATTAGAAAACCAGCCAGAACTGATCAAAACATTCAAAAAACTTGGCAAAACATCATAAAAACAAATCAAAACCAACCAAAACATTCCAAAAACCTGACAAAATAGTTTACAACCTGCTAAAACTGATCAAAACATTCTGAAAAGATGCCAAAATACTAGAAAACCAGTCAGAAGTGATCGAAACTTTCAATAACTTGCCAAAACATAATCAAAACAAATGAAAGCAAACCAAAACATTCCAAATACCCGCCAAAATATTTTAAAACCCGCCAAAACGAATCCAAACGTTCCACAACCTGCCAAGACAATAAAAACAACACAAGAGAAAACAAAACATTCTAAAACACCACCAAAACATTCCGAAAACCCGCCAAAACATCATAAAAACAAATCAAAACAAACCAAACAATAGGAGGAACACGGCAACATATTGGCAAGCAAGAGACGGAGAGTGCGGCACCTTCTAGGAGGCCAAGAAGGAAGCCGCACAACACCTGCACTGTGTCTGCAACTTTCAAACTGCTAGAAGCTAGTGGCTTGCCACTGGCCTGCCTCTTCAATTGCCATTAGCATTCCAATGGAAGCTATTCTTGGACAACTTTGCTCTGCTTGCTGCTAGTTCTGCCCCAGCCTACCATAGATAACCTTGCTCTTCCCTTGAGGTTCTGAGATGCCAAGAACTTGTCAACTTCAAAGGGCGGGCCGGGCTACATCTACTCAGCTGCCACAGTTTCTCCTTGCTAGACCTAGTGGGAAAGCATTTTGCTGAGATGCAGAAGGCAAGAAACGTAGAATACGGAGACGCGGAGCTGTCCCAAGTGCCGCTGCCAGGCGTCTTTCCGCAGAAGGAGCGCCCCGGAGCGCACCGCAACCGGCACCGTCGTCTCTGCGCAAAGAGCCAAAATATTTTAAAACCTGCCAAAACTCATCCAAAAATATTTTCAAACCCGCCAAAATAGAAAACCAGACAGAAGTGATCAATAGATTCGAAAAAACCTGACAAAACCTGATAAAGCCCACCAAAGCTAATCCAAACACACCAAAAACTGGGCTAAACAGAATCAAAACCTTCTAAAAACCCGCCAAAATATTTCAAAACCCGTCAAAACTAATCAAAACATTCCGAATACCCGCCAAAACATTCCAAATACCCGCCAAAATATTTTAAAACCCGCCAAAAGCAATCCAAACATTCCAAAACCTGCCAAGACAATAAAAACAACTCAAGAGAATACAAAACATTCTAAAACTGATCAAAACATTCTGAAAAGATCCCAAAATACTAGAAAACCAGTCAGAAGTGATCAAAACTTTCAATAACTTGCCAAAACATAATCAAAACAAATGAAAGCAAACCAAAACATTCCAAATACCCGCCAAAATATTTTAAAACCCACCAAAACGAATCCAAACGTTCCACAACCTGCCAAGACAATAAAAACAACACAAGAGAAAACAAAACATTCTAAAACACCACCAAAACATTCCGAAAACCCGCCAAAACATCATAAAAACAAATCAAAACAAACCAAACAATAGGAGGAACACGGCAACATATTGGCAAGCAAGAGACGGAGAGCGCGGCACCGCGGCACCTTCTAGGAGGCCAAGAAGGAAGCCGCACAACACCTGCACTGTGTCTGCAACTTTCAAACTGCTAGAAGCTAGTGGCTTGCCACTGGCCTGCCTCTTCAATTGCCATTAGCATTCCAATGGAAGCTATTCTTGGACAACTTTGCTCTGCTTGCTGCTAGTTCTGCCCCAGCCTACCATAGATAACCTTGCTCTTCCCTTGAGGTTCTGAGATGCCAAGAACTTGTCAACTTCAAAGGGCGGGCCGGGCTACATCTACTCAGCTGCCACAGTTTCTCCTTGCTAGACCTAGTGGGAAAGCATTTTGCTGAGATGCAGAAGGCAAGAAACGCAGAATACGGAGACGCGGAGCTGTCCCAAGTGCCGCTGCCAGGCGTCTTTCCGCAGAAGGAGCGCCCCGGAGCGCACCGCAACCGGCACCGTCGTCTCTGCGCAAAGAGCCAAAATATTTTCAAACCCGCCAAAACTCATCCAAAAATATTTTCAAACCCGCCAAAATAGAAAACCAGACAGAAGTGATCAATACATTCGAAAAAACCTGACAAAACATGATAAAGCCCACCAAAGCTAATCCAAACACACCAAAAACTGGGCTAAACAGAATCAAAACCTTCTAAAAACCCGCCAAAATATTTCAAAACCCGTCAAAACTAATCAAAACATTCCGAATACCCGCCAAAACATTCCAAATACCCGCCAAAATATTTTAAAACCCGCCAAAAGGAATCCAAACATTCCAAAACCTTCCAAGACAATAAAAACAACTCAAGAGAATACAAAACATTCTAAAACCCAACCAAAACATTCCGAAAACCCGCCAAAACATCATCAAAACAAATCAAAACCAACCAAAATATTCCGAAAACCGCCAAAATGATTTAGACCCACAAAACTCATCAAAACATTCTGAAAATTGCCAAAACATTAGAAAACCAGCCAGAACTGATCAAAACATTCAAAAAACTTGGCAAAACATCATAAAAACAAATCAAAACCAACCAAAACATTCCAAAAACCTGACAAAATAGTTTACAACCTGCTAAAACTGATCAAAACATTCTGAAAAGATGCCAAAATACTAGAAAACCAGTCAGAAGTGATCGAAACTTTCAATAACTTGCCAAAACATAATCAAAACAAATGAAAGCAAACCAAAACATTCCAAATACCCGCCAAAATATTTTAAAACCCGCCAAAACGAATCCAAACGTTCCACAACCTGCCAAGACAATAAAAACAACACAAGAGAAAACAAAACATTCTAAAACACCACCAAAACATTCCGAAAACCCGCCAAAACATCATAAAAACAAATCAAAACAAACCAAACAATAGGAGGAACACGGCAACATATTGGCAAGCAAGAGACGGAGAGTGCGGCACCTTCTAGGAGGCCAAGAAGGAAGCCGCACAACACCTGCACTGTGTCTGCAACTTTCAAACTGCTAGAAGCTAGTGGCTTGCCACTGGCCTGCCTCTTCAATTGCCATTAGCATTCCAATGGAAGCTATTCTTGGACAACTTTGCTCTGCTTGCTGCTAGTTCTGCCCCAGCCTACCATAGATAACCTTGCTCTTCCCTTGAGGTTCTGAGATGCCAAGAACTTGTCAACTTCAAAGGGCGGGCCGGGCTACATCTACTCAGCTGCCACAGTTTCTCCTTGCTAGACCTAGTGGGAAAGCATTTTGCTGAGATGCAGAAGGCAAGAAACGCAGAATACGGAGACGCGGAGCTGTCCCAAGTGCCGCTGCCAGGCGTCTTTCCGCAGAAGGAGCGCCCCGGAGCGCACCGCAACCGGCACCGTCGTCTCTGCGCAAAGAGCCAAAATATTTTAAAACCTGCCAAAACTCATCCAAAAATATTTTCAAACCCGCCAAAATAGAAAACCAGACAGAAGTGATCAATACATTCGAAAAAACCTGACAAAACATGATAAAGCCCACCAAAGCTAATCCAAACACACCAAAAACTGGGCTAAACAGAATCAAAACCTTCTAAAAACCCGCCAAAATATTTCAAAACCCGTCAAAACTAATCAAAACATTCCGAATACCCGCCAAAACATTCCAAATACCCGACAAAATATTTTAAAACCCGCCAAAAGCAATCCAAACATTCCAAAACGTGCCAAGACAATAAAAACAACTCAAGAGAATACAAAACATTCTAAAACTGATCAAAACATTCTGAAAAGATCCCAAAATACTAGAAAACCAGTCAGAAGTGATCGAAACTTTCAATAACTTGCCAAAACATAATCAAAACAAATGAAAGCAAACCAAAACATTCCAAATACCCGCCAAAATATTTTAAAACCCACCAAAACGAATCCAAACGTTCCACAACCTGCCAAGACAATAAAAACAACACAAGAGAAAACAAAACATTCTAAAACACCACCAAAACATTCCGAAAACCCGCCAAAAGATCATCAAAACAAATCAAAACAAACCAAACAATAGGAGGAACATGGCAACATATTGGCAAGCAAGAGACGGAGAGCGCGGCACCACGGCACCTTCTAGGAGGCCAAGAAAGAAGCCGCACAACACCTGCACTGTGTCTGCAACTTTCAAACTGCTAGAAGCTAGTGGCTTGCCACTGGCCTGCCTCTTCAATTGCCATTAGCATTCCAATGGAAGCTATTCTTGGACAACTTTGCTCTGCTTGCTGCTAGTTCTGCCCCAGCCTACCATAGATAACCTTGCTCTTCCCTTGAGGCTCTGAGATGCCAAGAACTTTTCAACTTCAAAGGGCGGGCCGGGCTACATCTACTCAGCTGCCACAGTTTCTCCTTGCTAGACCTAGTGGGAAAGCATTTTGCTGAGATGCAGAAGGCAAGAAACGCAGAATACGGAGACGCGGAGCTGTCCCAAGTGCCGCTGCCAGGCGTCTTTCCGCAGAAGGAGCGCCCCGGAGCGCACCGCAACCGGCACCGTCGTCTCTGCGCAAAGAGCCAAAATATTTTCAAACCCGCCAAAACTCATCCAAAAATATTTTCAAACCCGCCAAAATAGAAAACCAGACAGAAGTGATCAATACATTCGAAAAAACCTGACAAAACATGATAAAGCCCACCAAAGCTAATCCAAACACACCAAAAACTGGGCTAAACAGAATCAAAACCTTCTAAAAACCCGCCAAAATATTTCAAAACCCGTCAAAACTAATCAAAACATTCCGAATACCCGCCAAAACATTCCAAATACCCGCCAAAATATTTTAAAACCCGCCAAAAGCAATCCAAACATTCCAAAACCTTCCAAGACAATAAAAACAACTCAAGAGAATACAAAACATTCTAAAACCCAACCAAAACATTCCGAAAACCCGACAAAACATCATAAAAACAAATCAAAACCAACCAAAATATTCCGAAAACCGCCAAAATAATTTAGACCCACAAAACTCATCAAAACATTCTGAAAATTGCCAAAACATTAGAAAACCAGCCAGAACTGATCAAATCATTCAAAAAACTTGGCAAAACATCATAAAAACAAATCAAAACCAACCAAAACATTCCAAAAACCTGACAAAATAGTTTACAACCTGCTAAAACTGATCAAAACATTCTGAAAAGATGCCAAAATACTAGAAAACCAGTCAGAAGTGATCAAAACTTTCAATAACTTGCCAAAACATAATCAAAACAAATGAAAGCAAACCAAAACATTCCAAATACCCGCCAAAATATTTTAAAACCCACCAAAACGAATCCAAACGTTCCACAACCTGCCAAGACAATAAAAACAACACAAGAGAAAACAAAACATTCTAAAACACCACCAAAACATTCCGAAAACCCGCCAAAAGATCATCAAAACAAATCAAAACAAACCAAACAATAGGAGGAACACGGCAACATATTGGCAAGCAAGAGACGGAGAGTGCGGCACCTTCTAGGAGGCCAAGAAGGAAGCCGCACAACACCTGCACTGTGTCTGCAACTTTCAAACTGCTAGAAGCTAGTGGCTTGCCACTGGCCTGCCTCTTCAATTGCCATTAGCATTCCAATGGAAGCTATTCTTGGACAACTTTGCTCTGCTTGCTGCTAGTTCTGCCCCAGCCTACCATAGATAACCTTGCTCTTCCCTTGAGGTTCTGAGATGCCAAGAACTTGTCAACTTCAAAGGGCGGGCCGGGCTACATCTACTCAGCTGCCACAGTTTCTCCTTGCTAGACCTAGTGGGAAAGCATTTTGCTGAGATGCAGAAGGCAAGAAACGCAGAATACGGAGACGCGGAGCTGTCCCAAGTGCCGCTGCCAGGCGTCTTTCCGCAGAAGGAGCGCCCCGGAGCGCACCGCAACCGGCACCGTCGTCTCTGCGCAAAGAGCCAAAATATTTTCAAACCCGCCAAAACTCATCCAAAAATATTTTCAAACCTGCCAAAATAGAAAACCAGACAGAAGTGATCAATACATTCGAAAAAACCTGACAAAACATGATAAAGCCCACCAAAGCTAATCCAAACACACCAAAAACTGGGCTAAACAGAATCAAAACCTTCTAAAAACCCGCCAAAATATTTCAAAACCCGTCAAAACTAATCAAAACATTCCGAATACCCGCCAAAACATTCCAAATACCCGCCAAAATATTTTAAAACCCGCCAAAAGCAATCCAAACATTCCAAAACCTGCCAACACAATAAAAACAACTCAAGAGAATACAAAACATTCTAAAACCCAACCAAAACATTCCGAAAACCCGCCAAAACATCATCAAATCAAATCAAAAACAACCAAAATATTCCAAAAACCGCCAAAATAATTTAGACCCACAAAACTCATCAAAACATTCTGAAAATTGCCAAAACATTAGAAAACCAGCCAGAACTGATCAAATCATTCAAAAAACTTGGCAAAACATCATAAAAACAAATCAAAACCAACCAAAACATTCCAAAAACCTGACAAAATAGTTTACAACCTGCTAAAACTGATCAAAACATTCTGAAAAGATGCCAAAATACTAGAAAACCAGTCAGAAGTGATCGAAACTTTCAATAACTTGCCAAAACATAATCAAAACAAATGAAAGCAAACCAAAACATTCCAAATACCCCCTAAAATATTTTAAAACCCGCCAAAACGAATCCAAACGTTCCAAAACCTGCCAAGACAATAAAAACAACACAAGAGAAAACAAAACATTCTAAAACACCACCAAAACATTCCGAAAACCCGCCAAAAGATCATCAAAACAAATCAAAACAAACCAAACAATAGGAGGAACACGGCAACATATTGGCAAGCAAGAGACGGAGAGTGCGGCACCTTCTAGGAGGCCAAGAAGGAAGCCGCACAACACCTGCACTGTGTCTGCAACTTTCAAACTGCTAGAAGCTAGTGGCTTGCCACTGGCCTGCCTCTTCAATTGCCATTAGCATTCCAATGGAAGCTATTCTTGGACAACTTTGCTCTGCTTGCTGCTAGTTCTGCCCCAGCCTACCATAGATAACCTTGCTCTTCCCTTGAGGTTCTGTGATGCCAAGAACTTGTCAACTTCAAAGGGCGGGCCGGGCTACATCTACTCAGCTGCCACAGTTTCTCCTTGCTAGACCTAGTGGGAAAGCATTTTGCTGAGATGCAGAAGGCAAGAAACGCAGAATACGGAGACGCGGAGCTGTCCCAAGTGCCGCTGCCAGGCGTCTTTCCGCAGAAGGAGCGCCCCGGAGCGCACCGCAACCGGCACCGTCGTCTCTGCGCAAAGAGCCAAAATATTTTCAAACCCGCCAAAACTCATCCAAAAATATTTTCAAACCCGCCAAAATAGAAAACCAGACAGAAGTGATCAATACATTCGAAAAAACCTGACAAAACATGATAAAGCCCACCAAAGCTAATCCAAACACACCAAAAACTGGGCTAAACAGAATCAAAACCTTCTAAAAACCCGCCAAAATATTTCAAAACCCGTCAAAACTAATCAAAACCTTCCGAATACCCGCCAAAACATTCCAAATACCCGCCAAAATATTTTAAAACCCGCCAAAAGCAATCCAAACATTCCAAAACCTGCCAACACAATAAAAACAACTCAAGAGAATACAAAACATTCTAAAACCCAACCAAAACATTCCGAAAACCCGCCAAAACATCATCAAATCAAATCAAAAACAACCAAAATATTCCAAAAACCGCCAAAATAATTTAGACCCACAAAACTCATCAAAACATTCTGAAAATTGCCAAAACATTAGAAAACCAGCCAGAACTGATCAAATCATTCAAAAAACTTGGCAAAACATCATAAAAACAAATCAAAACCAACCAAAACATTCCAAAAACCTGACAAAATAGTTTACAACCTGCTAAAACTGATCAAAACATTCTGAAAAGATGCCAAAATACTAGAAAACCAGTCAGAAGTGATCGAAACTTTCAATAACTTGCCAAAACATAATCAAAACAAATGAAAGCAAACCAAAACATTCCAAATACCCGCCAAAATATTTTAAAACCCGCCAAAACGAATCCAAACGTTCCACAACCTGCCAAGACAATAAAAACAACACAAGAGAAAACAAAACATTCTAAAACACCACCAAAACATTCCGAAAACCCGCCAAAAGATCGTCAAAACAAATCAAAACAAACCAAACAATAGGAGGAACACGGCAACATATTGGCAAGGAAGAGACGGAGAGTGCGGCACCTTCTAGGAGGCCAAGAAGGAAGCCGCACAACACCTGCACTGTGTCTGCAACTTTCAAACTGCTAGAAGCTAGTGGCTTGCCACTGGCCTGCCTCTTCAATTGCCATTAGCATTCCAATGGAAGCTATTCTTGGACAACTTTGCTCTGCTTGCTGCTAGTTCTGCCCCAGCCTACCATAGATAACCTTGCTCTTCCCTTGAGGTTCTGAGATGCCAAGAACTTGTCAACTTCAAAGGGCGGGCCGGGCTACATCTACTCAGCTGCCACAGTTTCTCCTTGCTAGACCTAGTGGGAAAGCATTTTGCTGAGATGCAGAAGGCAAGAAACGCAGAATACGGAGACGCGGAGCTGTCCCAAGTGCCGCTGCCAGGCGTCTTTCCGCAGAAGGAGCGCCCCGGAGCGCACCGCAACCGGCACCGTCGTCTCTGCGCAAAGAGCCAAAATATTTTCAAACCCGCCAAAACTCATCCAAAAATATTTTCAAACCCGCCAAAATAGAAAACCAGACAGAAGTGATCAATACATTCGAAAAAACCTGACAAAACATGATAAAGCCCACCAAAGCTAATCCAAACACACCAAAAACTGGGCTAAACAGAATCAAAACAAGTCAAAACCTTCTAAAAACCCGCCAAAATATTTCAAAACCCGTCAAAACTAATCAAAACATTCCGAATACCCGCCAAAACATTCCAAATACCCGCCAAAATATTTTAAAACCCGCCAAAAGCAATCCAAACATTCCAAAACCTGCCAAGACAATAAAAACAACTCAAGAGAATACAAAACATTCTAAAACTGATCAAAACATTCTGAAAAGATCCCAAAATACTAGAAAACCAGTCAGAAGTGATCGAAACTTTCAATAACTTGCCAAAACATAATCAAAACAAATGAAAGCAAACCAAAACATTCCAAATGCCCGCCAAAATATTATAAAACCCGCCAAAACTAATCCAAACGTTCCACAACCTGCCAAGACAATAAAAACAACACAAGAGAAAACAAAACATTCTAAAACACCACCAAAACATTCCGAAAACCCGCCAAAAGATCATCAAAACAAATCAAAACAAACCAAACAATAGGAGGAACACGGCAACATATTGGCAAGCAAGAGACGGAGAGCGCGGCACCACGGCACCTTCTAGGAGGCCAAGAAAGAAGCCGCACAACACCTGCACTGTGTCTGCAACTTTCAAACTGCTAGAAGCTAGTGGCTTGCCACTGGCCTGCCTCTTCAATTGCCATTAGCATTCCAATGGAAGCTATTCTTGGACAACTTTGCTCTGCTTGCTGCTAGTTCTGCCCCAGCCTACCATAGATAACCTTGCTCTTCCCTTGAGGCTCTGAGATGCCAAGAACTTTTCAACTTCAAAGGGCGGGCCGGGCTACATCTACTCAGCTGCCACAGTTTCTCCTTGCTAGACCTAGTGGGAAAGCATTTTGCTGAGATGCAGAAGGCAAGAAACGCAGAATACGGAGACGCGGAGCTGTCCCAAGTGCCGCTGCCAGGCGTCTTTCCGCAGAAGGAGCGCCCCGGAGCGCACCGCAACCGGCACCGTCGTCTCTGCGCAAAGAGCCAAAATATTTTCAAACCCGCCAAAACTCATCCAAAAATATTTTCAAACCCGCCAAAATAGAAAACCAGACAGAAGTGATCAATACATTCGAAAAAACCTGACAAAACATGATAAAGCCCACCAAAGCTAATCCAAACACACCAAAAACTGGGCTAAACAGAATCAAAACCTTCTAAAAACCCGCCAAAATATTTCAAAACCCGTCAAAACTAATCAAAACATTCCGAATACCCGCCAAAACATTCCAAATACCCGCCAAAATATTTTAAAACCCGCCAAAAGCAATCCAAACATTCCAAAACCTGCCAACAGAATAAAAACAACTCAAGAGAATACAAAACATTCTAAAACCCAACCAAAACATTCCGAAAACCCGCCAAAACATCATCAAATCAAATCAAAAACAACCAAAATATTCCAAAAACCGCCAAAATAATTTAGACCCACAAAACTCATCAAAACATTCTGAAAATTGCCAAAACATTAGAAAACCAGCCAGAACTGATCAAATCATTCAAAAAACTTGGCAAAACATCATAAAAACAAATCAAAACCAACCAAAACATTCCAAAAACCTGACAAAATAGTTTACAACCTGCTAAAACTGATCAAAACATTCTGAAAAGATGCCAAAATACTAGAAAACCAGTCAGAAGTGATCGAAACTTTCAATAACTTGCCAAAACATAATCAAAACAAATGAAAGCAAACCAAAACATTCCAAATACCCGCCAAAATATTTTAAAACCCGCCAAAACGAATCCAAACGTTCCACAACCTGCCAAGACAATAAAAACAACACAAGAGAAAACAAAACATTCTAAAACACCACCAAAACATTCCGAAAACCCGCCAAAAGATCGTCAAAACAAATCAAAACAAACCAAACAATAGGAGGAACACGGCAACATATTGGCAAGGAAGAGACGGAGAGTGCGGCACCTTCTAGGAGGCCAAGAAGGAAGCCGCACAACACCTGCACTGTGTCTGCAACTTTCAAACTGCTAGAAGCTAGTGGCTTGCCACTGGCCTGCCTCTTCAATTGCCATTAGCATTCCAATGGAAGCTATTCTTGGACAACTTTGCTCTGCTTGCTGCTAGTTCTGCCCCAGCCTACCATAGATAACCTTGCTCTTCCCTTGAGGTTCTGAGATGCCAAGAACTTGTCAACTTCAAAGGGCGGGCCGGGCTACATCTACTCAGCTGCCACAGTTTCTCCTTGCTAGACCTAGTGGGAAAGCATTTTGCTGAGATGCAGAAGGCAAGAAACGCAGAATACGGAGACGCGGAGCTGTCCCAAGTGCCGCTGCCAGGCGTCTTTCCGCAGAAGGAGCGCCCCGGAGCGCACCGCAACCGGCACCGTCGTCTCTGCGCAAAGAGCCAAAATATTTTCAAACCCGCCAAAACTCATCCAAAAATATTTTCAAACCCGCCAAAATAGAAAACCAGACAGAAGTGATCAATACATTCGAAAAAACCTGACAAAACATGATAAAGCCCACCAAAGCTAATCCAAACACACCAAAAACTGGGCTAAACAGAATCAAAACAAGTCAAAACCTTCTAAAAACCCGCCAAAATATTTCAAAACCCGTCAAAACTAATCAAAACATTCCGAATACCCGCCAAAACATTCCAAATACCCGCCAAAATATTTTAAAACCCGCCAAAAGCAATCCAAACATTCCAAAACCTGCCAAGACAATAAAAACAACTCAAGAGAATACAAAACATTCTAAAACTGATCAAAACATTCTGAAAAGATCCCAAAATACTAGAAAACCAGTCAGAAGTGATCGAAACTTTCAATAACTTGCCAAAACATAATCAAAACAAATGAAAGCAAACCAAAACATTCCAAATGCCCGCCAAAATATTATAAAACCCGCCAAAACTAATCCAAACGTTCCACAACCTGCCAAGACAATAAAAACAACACAAGAGAAAACAAAACATTCTAAAACACCACCAAAACATTCCGAAAACCCGCCAAAAGATCATCAAAACAAATCAAAACAAACCAAACAATAGGAGGAACACGGCAACATATTGGCAAGCAAGAGACGGAGAGCGCGGCACCACGGCACCTTCTAGGAGGCCAAGAAAGAAGCCGCACAACACCTGCACTGTGTCTGCAACTTTCAAACTGCTAGAAGCTAGTGGCTTGCCACTGGCCTGCCTCTTCAATTGCCATTAGCATTCCAATGGAAGCTATTCTTGGACAACTTTGCTGTGCTTGCTGCTAGTTCTGCCCCAGCCTACCATAGATAACCTTGCTCTTCCCTTGAGGCTCTGAGATGCCAAGAACTTTTCAACTTCAAAGGGCGGGCCGGGCTACATCTACTCAGCTGCCACAGTTTCTCCTTGCTAGACCTAGTGGGAAAGCATTTTGCTGAGATGCAGAAGGCAAGAAACGCAGAATACGGAGACGCGGAGCTGTCCCAAGTGCCGCTGCCAGGCGTCTTTCCGCAGAAGGAGCGCCCCGGAGCGCACCGCAACCGGCACCGTCGTCTCTGCGCAAAGAGCCAAAATATTTTCAAACCCGCCAAAACTCATCCAAAAATATTTTCAAACCCGCCAAAATAGAAAACCAGACAGAAGTGATCAATACATTCGAAAAAACCTGACAAAACATGATAAAGCCCACCAAAGCTAATCCAAACACACCAAAAACTGGGCTAAACAGAATCAAAACCTTCTAAAAACCCGCCAAAATATTTCAAAACCCGTCAAAACTAATCAAAACATTCCGAATACCCGCCAAAACATTCCAAATACCCGCCAAAATATTTTAAAACCCGCCAAAAGCAATCCAAACATTCCAAAACCTGCCAACAGAATAAAAACAACTCAAGAGAATACAAAACATTCTAAAACCCAACCAAAACATTCCGAAAACCCGCCAAAACATCATCAAATCAAATCAAAAACAACCAAAATATTCCAAAAACCGCCAAAATAATTTAGACCCACAAAACTCATCAAAACATTCTGAAAATTGCCAAAACATTAGAAAACCAGCCAGAACTGATCAAATCATTCAAAAAACTTGGCAAAACATCATAAAAACAAATCAAAACCAACCAAAACATTCCAAAAACCTGACAAAATAGTTTACAACCTGCTAAAACTGATCAAAACATTCTGAAAAGATGCCAAAATACTAGAAAACCAGTCAGAAGTGATCGAAACTTTCAATAACTTGCCAAAACATAATCAAAACAAATGAAAGCAAACCAAAACATTCCAAACAACCGCCAAAATATTTTAAAACCCGCCAAAACGAATCCAAACGTTCCAAAACCTTCCAAGAAAATAAAAACAACACAAGAGAAAACAAAACATTCTAAAACACCACCAAAACATTCCGAAAACCCGCCAAAAGATCATCAAAACAAATCAAAACAAACCAAACAATAGGAGGAACACGGCAACATATTGGCAAGCAAGAGACGGAGAGTGCGGCACCTTCTAGGAGGCCAAGAAGGAAGCCGCAAAACACCTGCACTGTGTCTGCAACTTTCAAACTGCTAGAAGCTAGTGGCTTGCCACTGGCCTGCCTCTTCAATTGCCATTAGCATTCCAATGGAAGCTATTCTTGGACAACTTTGCTCTGCTTGCTGCTAGTTCTGCCCCAGCCTACCATAGATAACCTTGCTCTTCCCTTGAGGTTCTGAGATGCCAAGAACTTGTCAACTTCAAAGGGCGGGCCGGGCTACATCTACTCAGCTGCCACAGTTTCTCCTTGCTAGACCTAGTGGGAAAGCATTTTGCTGAGATGCAGAAGGCAAGAAACGCAGAATACGGAGACGCGGAGCTGTCCCAAGTGCCGCTGCCAGGCGTCTTTCCGCAGAAGGAGCGCCCCGGAGCGCACCGCAACCGGCACCGTCGTCTCTGCGCAAAGAGCCAAAATATTTTCAAACCCGCCAAAACTCATCCAAAAATATTTTCAAACCCGCCAAAATAGAAAACCAGACAGAAGTGATCAATACATTCGAAAAAACCTGACAAAACATGATAAAGCCCACCAAAGTTAATCCAAACACACCAAAAACTGGGCTAAACAGAATCAAAACCTTCTAAAAACCCGCCAAAATATTTCAAAACCCGTCAAAACTAATCAAAACCTTCCGAATACCGACCAAAACATTCCAAATACCCGCCAGAATATTTTAAAACCCGCCAAAACAAATCCAAACATTCCAAAACCTGCCAACACAATAAAAACAACTCAAGAGAATACAAAACATTCTAAAACCCAACCAAAACATTCCGAAAACCCGCCAAAACATCATAAAAACAAATCAAAACCAACCAAAATATTCCGAAAACCCGCCAAAATGATTTAGACCCACAAAACTCATCAAAACATTCTGAAAAGATGCCAAAACATTAGAAAACCAGCCAGAACTGATCAAAACATTCAAAAAACCTGGCAAAACATCATAAAAACAAATCAAAACCAACCAAAACATTCCAAAAACCTGACAAAATAGTTTACAACCTGCCAAAACTGATCAAAACATTCTGAAAAGATGCCAAAATACTAGAAAACCAGTCAGAAGTGATCGAAACTTTCAATAACTTGCCAAAACATAATCAAAACAAATGAAAGCAAACCAAAACATTCCAAATACCCGCCAAAATATTTTAAAACCCGCCAAAACTAATCCAAACGTTCCACAACCTGCCAAGACAATAAAAACAACACAAGAGAAAACAAAACATTCTAAAACACCACCAAAACATTCCGAAAACCCGCCAAAAGATCATCAAAACAAATCAAAACAAACCAAACAATAGGAGGAACACGGCAACATATTGGCAAGCAAGAGACAGAGAGCGCGGCACCTTCTAGGAGGCCAAGAAGGAAGCCGCACAACACCTGCACTGTGTCTGCAACTTTCAAACTGCTAGAAGCTAGTGGCTTGCCACTGGCCTGCCTCTTCAATTGCCATTAGCATTCCAATGGAAGCTATTCTTGGACAACTTTGCTCTGCTTGCTGCTAGTTCTGCCCCAGCCTACCATAGATAACCTTGCTCTTCCCTTGAGGCTCTGAGATGCCAAGAACTTGTCAACTTCAAAGGGCGGGCCGGGCTACATCTACTCAGCTGCCACAGTTTCTCCTTGCTAGACCTAGTGGGAAAGCATTTTGCTGAGATGCAGAAGGCAAGAAACGCAGAATACGGAGACGCGGAGCTGTCCCAAGTGCCGCTGCCAGGCGTCTTTCCGCAGAAGGAACGCCCCGGAGCGCACCGCAACCGGCACCATCGTCTCTGCGCAAAGAGCCAAAATATTTTCAAACCCGCCAGAACTCATCCAAAAATATTTTCAAACCCGCCAAAATAGAAAACCAGACAGAAGTGATCAATACATTCGAAAAAACCTGACAAAACATGATAAAGCCCACCAAAGCTAATCCAAACACACCAAAAACTGGGCTAAACAGAATCAAAACCTTCTAAAAACCCGCCAAAATATTTCAAAACCCGTCAAAACTAATCAAAACATTCCGAATACCCGCCAAAACATTCCAAATACCCGCCAAAATATTTTAAAACCCGCCAAAAGCAATCCAAACATTCCAAAACCTGCCAACAGAATAAAAACAACTCAAGAGAATACAAAACATTCTAAAACCCAACCAAAACATTCCGAAAACCCGACAAAACATCATCAAATCAAATCAAAAACAACCAAAATATTCCAAAAACCGCCAAAATAATTTAGACCCACAAAACTCATCAAAACATTCTGAAAATTGCCAAAACATTAGAAAACCAGCCAGAACTGATCAAATCATTCAAAAAACTTGGCAAAACATCATAAAAACAAATCAAAACCAACCAAAACATTCCAAAAACCTGACAAAATAGTTTACAACCTGCTAAAACTGATCAAAACATTCTGAAAAGATGCCAAAATACTAGAAAACCAGTCAGAAGTGATCGAAACTTTCAATAACTTGCCAAAACATAATCAAAACAAATGAAAGCAAACCAAAACATTCCAAATACCCGCCAAAATATTTTAAAACCCACCAAAACGAATCCAAACGTTCCACAACCTGCCAAGACAATAAAAACAACACAAGAGAAAACAAAACATTCTAAAACACCACCAAAACATTCCGAAAACCCGCCAAAAGATCATCAAAACAAATCAAAACAAACCAAACAATAGGAGGAACACGGCAACATATTGGCAAGCAAGAGACGGAGAGTGCGGCACCTTCTAGGAGGCCAAGAAGGAAGCCGCAAAACACCTGCACTGTGTCTGCAACTTTCAAACTGCTAGAAGCTAGTGGCTTGCCACTGGCCTGCCTCTTCAATTGCCATTAGCATTCCAATGGAAGCTATTCTTGGACAACTTTGCTCTGCTTGCTGCTAGTTCTGCCCCAGCCTACCATAGATAACCTTGCTCTTCCCTTGAGGTTCTGAGATGCCAAGAACTTGTCAACTTCAAAGGGCGGGCCGGGCTACATCTACTCAGCTGCCACAGTTTCTCCTTGCTAGACCTAGTGGGAAAGCATTTTGCTGAGATGCAGAAGGCAAGAAACGCAGAATACGGAGACGCGGAGCTGTCCCAAGTGCCGCTGCCAGGCGTCTTTCCGCAGAAGGAGCGCCCCGGAGCGCACCGCAACCGGCACCGTCGTCTCTGCGCAAAGAGCCAAAATATTTTCAAACCCGCCAAAACTCATCCAAAAATATTTTCAAACCCGCCAAAATAGAAAACCAGACAGAAGTGATCAATACATTCGAAAAAACCTGACAAAACATGATAAAGCCCACCAAAGCTAATCCAAACACACCAAAAACTGGGCTAAACAGAATCAAAACAAGTCAAAACCTTCTAAAAACCCGCCAAAATATTTCAAAACCCGTCAAAACTAATCAAAACATTCCGAATACCCGCCAAAACATTCCAAATACCCGCCAAAATATTTTAAAACCCGCCAAAAGCAATCCAAACATTCCAAAACCTGCCAAGACAATAAAAACAACTCAAGAGAATACAAAACATTCTAAAACTGATCAAAACATTCTGAAAAGATCCCAAAATACTAGAAAACCAGTCAGAAGTGATCGAAACTTTCAATAACTTGCCAAAACATAATCAAAACAAATGAAAGCAAACCAAAACATTCCAAATACCCACCAAAATATTTTAAAACCCACCAAAACGAATCCAAACGTTCCACAACCTACCAAGACAATAAAAACAACACAAGAGAAAACAAAACATTCTAAAACACCACCAAAACATTCCGAAAACCCGCCAAAACATCATCAAAACAAATCAAAACAAACCAAACAATAGGAGGAACATGGCAACATATTGGCAAGCAAGAGACGGAGAGCGCGGCACCACGGCACCTTCTAGGAGGCCAAGAAAGAAGCCGCACAACACCTGCACTGTGTCTGCAACTTTCAAACTGCTAGAAGCTAGTGGCTTGCCACTGGCCTGCCTCTTCAATTGCCATTAGCATTCCAATGGAAGCTATTCTTGGACAACTTTGCTCTGCTTGCTGCTAGTTCTGCCCCAGCCTACCATAGATAACCTTGCTCTTCCCTTGAGGCTCTGAGATGCCAAGAACTTTTCAACTTCAAAGGGCGGGCCGGGCTACATCTACTCAGCTGCCACAGTTTCTCCTTGCTAGACCTAGTGGGAAAGCATTTTGCTGAGATGCAGAAGGCAAGAAACGCAGAATACGGAGACGCGGAGCTGTCCCAAGTGCCGCTGCCAGGCGTCTTTCCGCAGAAGGAGCGCCCCGGAGCGCACCGCAACCGGCACCGTCGTCTCTGCGCAAAGAGCCAAAATATTTTCAAACCCGCCAAAACTAATCCAAAAATATTTTCAAACCCGCCAAAATAGAAAACCAGACAGAAGTGATCAATACATTCAAAAAAACCTGACAAAACATGATAAAGCCCACCAAAGCTAATCCAAACACACCAAAAACTGGGCTAAACAGAATCAAAACAAGTCAAAACCTTCTAAAAACCCGCCAAAATATTTCAAAACCCGTCAAAACTAATCAAAACATTCCGAATACCCGCCAAAACATTCCAAATACCCGCCAAAATATTTTAAAACCCGCCAAAAGCAATCCAAACATTCCAAAACCTGCCAAGACAATAAAAACAACTCAAGAGAATACAAAACATTCTAAAACTGATCAAAACATTCTGAAAAGATCCCAAAATACTAGAAAACCAGTCAGAAGTGATCGAAACTTTCAATAACTTGCCAAAACATAATCAAAACAAATGAAAGCAAACCAAAACATTCCAAATACCCACCAAAATATTTTAAAACCCACCAAAACGAATCCAAACGTTCCACAACCTACCAAGACAATAAAAACAACACAAGAGAAAACAAAACATTCTAAAACACCACCAAAACATTCCGAAAACCCGCCAAAACATCATCAAAACAAATCAAAACAAACCAAACAATAGGAGGAACATGGCAACATATTGGCAAGCAAGAGACGGAGAGCGCGGCACCACGGCACCTTCTAGGAGGCCAAGAAAGAAGCCGCACAACACCTGCACTGTGTCTGCAACTTTCAAACTGCTAGAAGCTAGTGGCTTGCCACTGGCCTGCCTCTTCAATTGCCATTAGCATTCCAATGGAAGCTATTCTTGGACAACTTTGCTCTGCTTGCTGCTAGTTCTGCCCCAGCCTACCATAGATAACCTTGCTCTTCCCTTGAGGTTCTGAGATGCCAAGAACTTGTCAACTTCAAAGGGCGGGCCGGGCTACATCTACTCAGCTGCCACAGTTTCTCCTTGCTAGACCTAGTGGGAAAGCATTTTGCTGAGATGCAGAAGGCAAGAAACGCAGAATACGGAGACGCGGAGCTGTCCCAAGTGCCGCTGCCAGGCGTCTTTCCGCAGAAGGAGCGCCCCGGAGCGCACCGCAACCGGCACCGTCGTCTCTGCGCAAAGAGCCAAAATATTTTCAAACCCGCCAAAACTCATCCAAAAATATTTTCAAACCCGCCAAAATAGAAAACCAGACAGAAGTGATCAATACATTCGAAAAAACCTGACAAAACATGATAAAGCCCACCAAAGCTAATCCAAACACACCAAAAACTGGGCTAAACAGAATCAAAACCTTCTAAAAACCCTCCAAAATATTTCAAAACCCGTCAAAACTAATCAAAACATTCCGAATACCCGCCAAAACATTCCAAATACCCGCCAAAATATTTTAAAACCCGCCAAAAGGAATCCAAACATTCCAAAACCTGCCAACACAATAAAAACAACTCAAGAGAATACAAAACATTCTAAAACCCAACCAAAACATTCCGAAAACCCGCCAAAACATCATAAAAACAAATCAAAACCAACCAAAATATTCCGAAAACCGCCAAAATAATTTAGACCCACAAAACTCATCAAAACATTCTGAAAATTGCCAAAACATTAGAAAACCAGCCAGAACTGATCAAAACATTCAAAAAACTTGGCAAAACATCATAAAAACAAATCAAAACCAACCAAAACATTCCAAAAACCTGACAAAATAGTTTACAACCTGCTAAAACTGATCAAAACATTCTGAAAAGATGCCAAAATACTGGAAAACCAGTCAGAAGTGATCAAAACTTTCAATAAATTGCCAAAACATAATCAAAACAAATGAAAGCAAACCAAAACATTCCAAATACCCGCCAAAATATTTTAAAACCCACCAAAACGAATCCAAACGTTCCACAACCTGCCAAGACAATAAAAACAACACAAGAGAAAACAAAACATTCTAAAACACCACCAAAACATTCCGAAAACCCGCCAAAAGATCATCAAAACAAATCAAAACAAACCAAACAATAAGAGGAACACGGCAACATATTGGCAAGCAAGAGACGGAGAGCGCGGCACCGCGGCACCTTCTAGGAGGCCAAGAAGGAAGCCGCACAACACCTGCACTGTGTCTGCAACTTTCAAACTGCTAGAAGCTAGTGGCTTGCCACTGGCCTGCCTCTTCAATTGCCATTAGCATTCCAATGGAAGCTATTCTTGGACAACTTTGCTCTGCTTGCTGCTAGTTCTGCCCCAGCCTACCATAGATAACCTTGCTCTTCCCTTGAGGTTCTGAGATGCCAAGAACTTGTCAACTTCAAAGGGCGGGCCGGGCTACATCTACTCAGCTGCCACAGTTTCTCCTTGCTAGACCTAGTGGGAAAGCATTTTGCTGAGATGCAGAAGGCAAGAAACGCAGAATACAGAGACGCGGAGCTGTCCCAAGTGCCGCTGCCAGGCGTCTTTCCGCAGAAGGAGCGCCCCGGAGCGCACCGCAACCGGCACCGTCGTCTCTGCGCAAAGAGCCAAAATATTTTCAAACCCGCCAAAACTCATCCAAAAATATTTTCAAACCCGCCAAAATAGAAAACCAGACAGAAGTGATCAATACATTCGAAAAAACCTGACAAAACATGATAAAGCCCACCAAAGCTAATCCAAACACACCAAAAACTGGGCTAAACAGAATCAAAACAAGTCAAAACCTTCTAAAAACCCGCCAAAATATTTCAAAACCCGTCAAAACTAATCAAAACCTTCCGAATACCCGCCAAAACATTCCAAATACCCGCCAAAATATTTTAAAACCCGCCAAAAGCAATCCAAACATTCCAAAACCTGCCAAGACAATAAAAACAACTCAAGAGAATACAAAACATTCTAAAACTGATCAAAACATTCTGAAAAGATGCCAAAATACTAGAAAACCAGTCAGAAGTGATCGAAACTTTCAATAACTTGCCAAAACATAATCAAAACAAATGAAAGCAAACCAAAACATTCCAAATACCCGCCAAAATATTTTAAAACCCACCAAAACGAATCCAAACGTTCCACAACCTGCCAAGACAATAAAAACAACACAAGAGAAAACAAAACATTCTAAAACACCACCAAAACATTCCGAAAACCCGCCAAAAGATCATCAAAACAAATCAAAACAAACCAAACAATAGGAGGAACATGGCAACATATTGGCAAGCAAGAGACGGAGAGCGCGGCACCACGGCACCTTCTAGGAGGCCAAGAAAGAAGCCGCACAACACCTGCACTGTGTCTGCAACTTTCAAACTGCTAGAAGCTAGTGGCTTGCCACTGGCCTGCCTCTTCAATTGCCATTAGCATTCCAATGGAAGCTATTCTTGGACAACTTTGCTCTGCTTGCTGCTAGTTCTGCCCCAGCCTACCATAGATAACCTTGCTCTTCCCTTGAGGCTCTGAGATGCCAAGAACTTTTCAACTTCAAAGGGCGGGCCGGGCTACATCTACTCAGCTGCCACAGTTTCTCCTTGCTAGACCTAGTGGGAAAGCATTTTGCTGAGATGCAGAAGGCAAGAAACGCAGAATACGGAGACGCGGAGCTGTCCCAAGTGCCGCTGCCAGGCGTCTTTCCGCAGAAGGAGCGCCCCGGAGCGCACCGCAACCGGCACCGTCATCTCTGCGCAAAGAGCCAAAATATTTTAAAACCTGCCAAAACTCATCCAAAAATATTTTCAAACCCGCCAAAATAGAAAACCAGACAGAAGTGATCAATACATTCGAAAAAACCTGACAAAACATGATAAAGCCCACCAAAGCTAATCCAAACACACCAAAAACTGGGCTAAACAGAATCAAAACCTTCTAAAAACCCGCCAAAATATTTCAAAACCCGTCAAAACTAATCAAAACATTCCGAATACCCGCCAAAACATTCCAAATACCCGCCAAAATATTTTAAAACCCGCCAAAAGGAATCCAAACATTCCAAAACCTTCCAAGACAATAAAAACAACTCAAGAGAATACAAAACATTCTAAAACCCAACCAAAACATTCCGAAAACCCGACAAAACATCATAAAAACAAATCAAAACCAACCAAAATATTCCGAAAACCGCCAAAATAATTTAGACCCACAAAACTCATCAAAACATTCTGAAAATTGCCAAAACATTAGAAAACCAGCCAGAACTGATCAAAACATTCAAAAAACTTGGCAAAACATCATAAAAACAAATCAAAACCAACCAAAACATTCCAAAAACCTGACAAAATAATTTACAACCTGCTAAAACTGATCAAAACATTCTGAAAAGATGCCAAAATACTAGAAAACCAGTCAGAAGTGATCGAAACTTTCAATAACTTGCCAAAACATAATCAAAACAAATGAAAGCAAACCAAAACATTCCAAACAACCGCCAAAATATTTTAAAACCCGCCAAAAGGAATCCAAACGTTCCAAAACCTTCCAAGACAATAAAAACAACACAAGAGAAAACAAAACATTCTAAAACACCACCAAAACATTCCGAAAACCCGCCAAAAGATCATCAAAACAAATCAAAACAAACCAAACAATAGGAGGAACACGGCAACATATTGGCAAGCAAGAGACGGAGAGTGCGGCACCTTCTAGGAGGCCAAGAAGGAAGCCGCACAACACCTGCACTGTGTCTGCAACTTTCAAACTGCTAGAAGCTAGTGGCTTGCCACTGGCCTGCCTCTTCAATTGCCATTAGCATTCCAATGGAAGCTATTCTTGGACAACTTTGCTCTGCTTGCTGCTAGTTCTGCCCCAGCCTACCATAGATAACCTTGCTCTTCCCTTGAGGTTCTGAGATGCCAAGAACTTGTCAACTTCAAAGGGCGGGCCGGGCTACATCTACTCAGCTGCCACAGTTTCTCCTTGCTAGACCTAGTGGGAAAGCATTTTGCTGAGATGCAGAAGGCAAGAAACGCAGAATACGGAGACGCGGAGCTGTCCCAAGTGCCGCTGCCAGGCGTCTTTCCGCAGAAGGAGCGCCCCGGAGCGCACCGCAACCGGCACCGTCGTCTCTGTGCAAAGAGCCAAAATATTTTCAAACCCGCCAAAACTCATCCAAAAATATTTTCAAACCCGCCAAAATAGAAAACCAGACAGAAGTGATCAATACATTCGAAAAAACCTGACAAAACATGATAAAGCCCACCAAAGCTAATCCAAACACACCAAAAACTGGGCTAAACAGAATCAAAACAAATCAAAACAAACCTAAACCTTCTAAAAACCCGCCAAAATAATTCAAAACCCGTCAAAACTAATCACAACCTTCCGAATACCCGTTAAAAATCATTCCAAATACCAACCAAAATATTTTAAAACCCGCGAAAATGAATCCAAACATTCCAAAACCTGCCAACACAATAAAAACAACTCAAGAGAATACAAAACATTCTAAAACCCAACCAAAACATTCCGAAAACCCGCCAAAAGATCATCAAAACAAATCAAAACCAACCAAAATATTCCAAAAACCCGCCAAAATTATTAGACCCGCAAAACTCATCAAAACATTCTGAAAAGATGCCAAAACATTAGAAAACCAGCCTGAACTGATCAAAACATTCAAAAAACTTGGCAAAACATCATAAAAACAAATCAAAACCAAACGAAACATTCCATAAACCAGCCAAAATATTCCGAAATCCGGCCAAAACATCATAAAAACAAATCAAAACCAACCAAAACATTCCAAAAACCCGACAAAATAGTTTAGAACCCGCCAAAACTCATCAAAACATTCTGAAAAGATGCCAAAATACTAGAAAACCAGTCAGAAGTGATCGAAACTTTCAATAACTTGCCAAAACATAATCAAAACAAATGAAAGCAACCCAAAACATTCCATATACCCGCCAAAAGATTTTAAAACCCGCCAAAAGGAATCCAAACATTCCAAAACCTGCCAAGACAATATAAACAACACAAGAGAAAACAAAACATTCTAAAACACCACCAAAACATTCCGAAAACCCGCCAAAACATCATAAAAACAAATCAAAACAAACCAAACAATAAGAGGAACACAGCAACATATTGGCAAGCAAGAGACAGAGAGCGCGGCACCTTCTAGGAGGCCAAGAAGGAAATCGCACAACACCTGCACTGTGTCTGCAACTTTCAAACTGCTAGAAGCTAGTGGCTTGCCACTGGCCTGCCTCTTCAATTGCTATTAGCATTCCAATGGAAGCTATTCTTGGACAACTTTGCTCTGCTTGCTGCTAGTTCTGCCCCAGCCTACCATAGATAACCTTGCTCTTCCCTTGAGGCTCTGAGATGCCAAGAACTTGTCAATTTCAAAGGGCGGGCCGGGCTACATCTACTCAGCTGCCACAGTTTCTCCTTGCTAGACCTAGTGGGAAAGCATTTTGCTGAGATGCAGAAGGCAAGAAACGCAGAATACGGAGACGCGGAGCTGTCCCAAGTGCCGCTGCCAGGCGTCTTTCCGCAGAAGGAGCGCCCCGGAGCGCACCGCAACCGGCACCGTCATCTCTGCGCAAAAAGCCAAAATATTTGAAAACCCGCCAAAACTCATCCAAAAATATTTTCAAACCCGCCAAAATAGAAAACCAGACAGAAGTGATCAATACATTCGAAAAAACCTCACAAAACATGATAAAGCCCACCAAAGCTAATCCAAACACATCAAAAACTGGGCTAAACAGAATCAAAACAAATCAAAAATAAATCTAAACCTTCTAAAAACCCGCCAAAATATTTCAAAACCCGTCAAAACTAATCAAAACATTCCGAATACCCGTTAAAAAACATTCCAAATACCCGCCAAAATATTTTAAAACCCGCCAAAAGGAATCCAAACATTCCAAAACCTGCCAAGACAATATAAACAACACAAGAGAAAGCAAAACATTCTAAAACCCACCAAAACATTCCGAAAACCCGCCAAAACATCATCAAAACAAATCAAAACCAACCAAAATATTCCAAAAACCCGTCAAAATGATTTAGACCCACAAAACTCATCAAAACATTCTGAAAAGATGCCAAAACATTAGAAAACCAGCCAGAACTGATCAAAACATTCAAAAAACTTTGCAAAACATCATAAAAACAAATCATAAACCAACCGAAACATTCCAAAAACCAGCCAAAATATTCCGAAATCCGGCCAAAACATCATAAAAACAAATCATAACCAACCGAAACATTCCAAAAACCCGACAAAGTAGTTTAGAACCCGCCAAAACTCATCAAAACATTCTGAAAAGATGCCAAAATACTAGAAAACCAGTAAGAAGTGATCCAAACTTTCAATAACTTGCCAAAACATAATCAAAACAAATGAAAGCAACCCAAAACATTCCAAATACCCGCCAAAAGATTTTAAAACCCGCCAAAAGGAATCCAAACATTCCAAAACCTGCCAAGACAATATAAACAACACAAGAGAAAACAAAACATTCTAAAACACCACCAAAACATTCTGAAAACCCGCCAAAACATCATAAAAACAATTCAAAACCAACCAAAAAATAAGAGGAACAAGGCAACATATTGGCAAGCAAGAGACGGAGAGCGCGGCACCTTCTAGGAGGCCAAGAAGGAAGCCGCACAACACCTGCACTGTGTCTGCAACTTTCAAACTGCTAGAAGCTAGTGGCTTGCCACTGGCCTGCTTCTTCAATTGCCATTAGCATTCCAATGGAAGCTATTCTTGGACAACTTTGCTCTGCTTGCTTCCAGTTCTGCCCCAGCCTACCATAGATAACCTTGCTCTTCCCTTGAGGCTCTGAGATGCCAAGAACTTGTCAACTTCAAAGGGCGGGCCGGGCTACATCTACTCAGCTGCCACAGTTTCTCCTTGCTAGACCTAGTGGGAAAGCATTTTGCTGAGATGCAGAAGGCAAGAAACGCAGAATACGGAGACGCGGAGCTGTCCCAAGTGCCGCTGCCAGTCGTCTTTCCGCAGAAGGAGCGCCCCGGAGCGCACCGCAACCGGCACCGTCATCTCTGCGCAAAGAGCCAAAATATTTTCAAACCCGGAAAAAGGAATCCAAAAATATTTTCAAACCCGCCAAAATAGAAAACCAGACAGAAGTGATCAATACATTCGAAAAAACCTGACAAAACATGATAAAGCCCACCAAAGCTAATCCAAACACATCAAAAACTGGGCTAAACAGAATCAAAACAAATCAAAACAAACCTAAACCTTCTAAAAACCCGCCAAAATAATTCAAAACCCGTCAAAACTAATCACAACCTTCCGAATACCCGTTAAAAATCATTCCAAATACCAACCAAAATATTTTAAAACCCGCGAAAATGAATCCAAACATTCCAAAACCTGCCAACACAATAAAAACAACTCAAGAGAATACAAAACATTCTAAAACCCAACCAAAACATTCCGAAAACCCGCCAAAACATCATCAAAACAAATCAAAACCAACCAAAATATTCCAAAAACCCGCCAAAATTATTAGACCCGCAAAACTCATCAAAACATTCTGAAAAGATGCCAAAACATTAGAAAACCAGCCTGAACTGATCAAAACATTCAAAAAACTTGGCAAAACATCATAAAAACAAATCAAAACCAAACGAAACATTCCATAAACCAGCCAAAATATTCCGAAATCCGACCAAAACATCATAAAAACAAATCAAAACCAACCAAAACATTCCAAAAACCCGACAAAATAGTTTAGAACCCGCCAAAACTCATCAAAACATTCTGAAAAGATGCCAAAATACTAGAAAACCAGTCAGAAGTGATCGAAACTTTCAATAACTTGCCAAAACATAATCAAAACAAATGAAAGCAACCCAAAACATTCCATATACCCGCCAAAAGATTTTAAAACCCGCCAAAAGGAATCCAAACATTCCAAAACCTGCCAAGACAATATAAACAACACAAGAGAAAACAAAACATTCTGAAACACCACCAAAACATTCCGAAAACCCGCCAAAACATCATAAAAACAAATCAAAACAAACCAAACAATAAGAGGAACACAGCAACATATTGGCAAGCAAGAGACAGAGAGCGCGGCACCTTCTAGGAGGCCAAGAAGGAAATCGCACAACACCTGCACTGTGTCTGCAACTTTCAAACTGCTAGAAGCTAGTGGCTTGCCACTGGCCTGCCTCTTCAATTGCCATTAGCATTCCAATGGAAGCTATTCTTGGACAACTTTGCTCTGCTTGCTGCTAGTTCTGCCCCGGCCTACCATAGATAACCTTGCTCTTCCCTTGAGGCTCTGAGATGCCAAGAACTTGTCAATTTCAAAGGGCGGGCCGGGCTACATCTACTCAGCTGCCACAGTTTCTCCTTGCTAGACCTAGTGGGAAAGCATTTTGCTGAGATGCAGAAGGCAAGAAACGCAGAATACGGAGACGCGGAGCTGTCCCAAGTGCCGCTGCCAGGCGTCTTTCCGCAGAAGGAGCGCCCCGGAGCGCACCGCAACCGGCACCGTCATCTCTGCGCAAAAAGCCAAAATATTTGAAAACCCGCCAAAACTCATCCAAAAATATTTTCAAACCCGCCAAAATGGAAAACCAGACAGAAGTGATCAATACATTCGAAAAAACCTGACAAAACATGATAAAGCCCACCAAAGCTAATCCAAACACACCAAAAACTGGGCTAAACAGAATCAAAACCTTCTAAAAACCCGCCAAAATATTTCAAAACCCGTCAAAACTAATCAAAACATTCCGAATACCCGCCAAAACATTCCAAATACCCGCCAAAATATTTTAAAACCCGCCAAAAGCAATCCAAACATTCCAAAACCTGCCAACACAATAAAAACAACTCAAGAGAATACAAAACATTCTAAAACCCAACCAAAACATTCCGAAAACCCGACAAAACATCATAAAAACAAATCAAAACCAACCAAAATATTCCGAAAACCGCCAAAATAATTTAGACCCACAAAACTCATCAAAACATTCTGAAAATTGCCAAAACATTAGAAAACCAGCCAGAACTGATCAAAACATTCAAAAAACTTGGCAAAACATCATAAAAACAAATCAAAACCAACCAAAACATTCCAAAAACCTGACAAAATAGTTTACAACCTGCTAAAACTGATCAAAACATTCTGAAAAGATGCCAAAATACTAGAAAACCAGTCAGAAGTGATCAAAACTTTCAATAACTTGCCAAAACATAATCAAAACAAATGAAAGCAAACCAAAACATTCCAAATACCCGCCAAAATATTTTAAAACCCACCAAAACGAATCCAAACGTTCCACAACCTGCCAAGACAATAAAAACAACACAAGAGAAAACAAAACATTCTAAAACACCACCAAAACATTCCGAAAACCCGCCAAAACATCATCAAAACAAATCAAAACAAACCAAACAATAGGAGGAACACGGCAACATATTGGCAAGCAAGAGACGGAGAGCGCGGCACCGCGGCACCTTCTAGGAGGCCAAGAAGGAAGCCGCACAACACCTGCACTGTGTCTGCAACTTTCAAACTGCTAGAAGCTAGTGGCTTGCCACTGGCCTGCCTCTTCAATTGCCATTAGCATTCCAATGGAAGCTATTCTTGGACAACTTTGCTCTGCTTGCTGCTAGTTCTGCCCCAGCCTACCATAGATAACCTTGCTCTTCCCTTGAGGTTCTGAGATGCCAAGAACTTGTCAACTTCAAAGGGCGGGCCGGGCTACATCTACTCAGCTGCCACAGTTTCTCCTTGCTAGACCTAGTGGGAAAGCATTTTGCTGAGATGCAGAAGGCAAGAAACGCAGAATACGGAGACGCGGAGCTGTCCCAAGTGCCGCTGCCAGGCGTCTTTCCGCAGAAGGAGCGCCCCGGAGCGCACCGCAACCGGCACCGTCGTCTCTGCGCAAAGAGCCAAAATATTTTCAAACCCGCCAAAACTCATCCAAAAATATTTTCAAACCCGCCAAAATAGAAAACCAGACAGAAGTGATCAATACATTCGAAAAAACCTGACAAAACATGATAAAGCCCACCAAAGCTAATCCAAACACACCAAAAACTGGGCTAAACAGAATCAAAACCTTCTAAAAACCCGCCAAAATATTTCAAAACCCGTCAAAACTAATCAAAACATTCCGAATACCCGCCAAAACATTCCAAATACCCGCCAGAATATTTTAAAACCCGCCAAAACAAATCCTAACATTCCAAAACCTGCCAACACAATAAAAACAACTCAAGAGAATACAAAACATTCTAAAACCCAACCAAAACATTCCGAAAACCCGCCAAAACATCATAAAAACAAATCAAAACCAACCAAAATATTCCGAAAAACCGCCAAAATGATTTAGACCCACAAAACTCATCAAAACATTCTGAAAAGATGCCAAAACATTAGAAAACCAGCCAGAACTGATCAAATCATTCAAAAAACCTGGCAAAACATCATAAAAACAAATCAAAACCAACCAAAACATTCCAAAAACCTGACAAAATAGTTTACAACCTGCCAAAACTGATCAAAACATTCTGAAAAGATCCCAAAATACTAGAAAACCAGTCAGAAGTGATCGAAACTTTCAATAACTTGCCAAAACATAATCAAAACAAATGAAAGCAAACCAAAACATTCCAAATACCCGCCAAAATATTTTAAAACCCGCCAAAACGAATCCAAACGTTCCACAACCTGCCAAGACAATAAAAACAACACAAGAGAAAACAAAACATTCTAAAACACCACCAAAACATTCCGAAAACCCGCCAAAACATCATAAAAACAAATCAAAACAAACCAAACAATAGGAGGAACATGGCAACATATTGGCAAGCAAGAGACGGAGAGCGCGGCACCGCGGCACCTTCTAGGAGGCCAAGAAGGAAGCCGCACAACACCTGCACTGTGTCTGCAACTTTCAAACTGCTAGAAGCTAGTGGCTTGCCACTGGCCTGCCTCTTCAATTGCCATTAGCATTCCAATGGAAGCTATTCTTGGACAACTTTGCTCTGCTTGCTTCCAGTTCTGCCCCAGCCTACCATAGATAACCTTGCTCTTCCCTTGAGGCTCTGAGATGCCAAGAACTTGTCAACTTCAAAGGGCGGGCCGGGCTACATCTACTCAGCTGCCACAGTTTCTCCTTGCTAGACCTAGTGGGAAAGCATTTTGCTGAGATGCAGAAGGCAAGAAACGCAGAATACGGAGACGCGGAGCTGTCCCAAGTGCCGCTGCCAGGCGTCTTTCCGCAGAAGGAGCGCCCCGGAGCGCACCGCAACCGGCACCGTCGTCTCTGCGCAAAGAGCCAAAATATTTTCAAACCCGCCAAAACTCATCCAAAAATATTTTCAAACCCGCCAAAATAGAAAACCAGACAGAAGTGATCAATACATTCGAAAAAACCTGACAAAACATGATAAAGCCCACCAAAGCTAATCCAAACACACCAAAAACTGGGCTAAACAGAATCAAAACCTTCTAAAAACCCGCCAAAATATTTCAAAACCCGTCAAAACTAATCAAAACATTCCGAATACCCGCCAAAACATTCCAAATACCCGCCAAAATATTTTAAAACCCGCCAAAAGCAATCCAAACATTCCAAAACCTGCCAACACAATAAAAACAACTCAAGAGAATACAAAACATTCTAAAACCCAACCAAAACATTCCGAAAACCCGCCAAAACATCATCAAATCAAATCAAAAACAACCAAAATATTCCAAAAACCGCCAAAATAATTTAGACCCACAAAACTCATCAAAACATTCTGAAAATTGCCAAAACATTAGAAAACCAGCCAGAACTGATCAAAACATTCAAAAAACTTGGCAAAACATCATAAAAACAAATCAAAACCAACCAAAACATTCCAAAAACCTGACAAAATAGTTTACAACCTGCTAAAACTGATCAAAACATTCTGAAAAGATGCCAAAATACTAGAAAACCAGTCAGAAGTGATCGAAACTTTCAATAACTTGCCAAAACATAATCAAAACAAATGAAAGCAAACCAAAACATTCCAAATACCCGCCAAAATATTTTAAAACCCACCAAAACGAATCCAAACGTTCCACAACCTGCCAAGACAATAAAAACAACACAAGAGAAAACAAAACATTCTAAAACACCACCAAAACATTCCGAAAACCCGCCAAAACATCATAAAAACAAATCAAAACAAACCAAACAATAGGAGGAACACGGCAACATATTGGCAAGCAAGAGACGGAGAGCGCGGCACCGCGGCACCTTCTAGGAGGCCAAGAAGGAAGCCGCACAACACCTGCACTGTGTCTGCAACTTTCAAACTGCTAGAAGCTAGTGGCTTGCCACTGGCCTGCCTCTTCAATTGCCATTAGCATTCCAATGGAAGCTATTCTTGGACAACTTTGCTCTGCTTGCTGCTAGTTCTGCCCCAGCCTACCATAGATAACCTTGCTCTTCCCTTGAGGTTCTGAGATGCCAAGAACTTGTCAACTTCAAAGGGCGGGCCGGGCTACATCTACTCAGCTGCCACAGTTTCTCCTTGCTAGACCTAGTGGGAAAGCATTTTGCTGAGATGCAGAAGGCAAGAAACGCAGAATACGGAGACGCGGAGCTGTCCCAAGTGCCGCTGCCAGGCGTCTTTCCGCAGAAGGAGCGCCCCGGAGCGCACCGCAACCGGCACCGTCGTCTCTGCGCAAAGAGCCAAAATATTTTCAAACCCGCCAAAACTCATCCAAAAATATTTTCAAACCCGCCAAAATAGAAAACCAGACAGAAGTGATCAATACATTCGAAAAAACCTGACAAAACATGATAAAGCCCACCAAAGCTAATCCAAACACACCAAAAACTGGGCTAAACAGAATCAAAACCTTCTAAAAACCCGCCAAAATATTTCAAAACCCGTCAAAACTAATCAAAACATTCCGAATACCCGCCAAAACATTCCAAATACCCGCCAAAATATTTTAAAACCCGCCAAAAGGAATCCAAACATTCCAAAACCTTCCAAGACAATAAAAACAACTCAAGAGAATACAAAACATTCTAAAACCCAACCAAAACATTCCGAAAACCCGACAAAACATCATAAAAACAAATCAAAACCAACCAAAATATTCCGAAAACCGCCAAAATAATTTAGACCCACAAAACTCATCAAAACATTCTGAAAATTGCCAAAACATTAGAAAACCAGCCAGAACTGATCAAAACATTCAAAAAACTTGGCAAAACATCATAAAAACAAATCAAAACCAACCAAAACATTCCAAAAACCTGACAAAATAGTTTACAACCTGCTAAAACTGATCAAAACATTCTGAAAAGATCCCAAAATACTAGAAAACCAGTCAGAAGTGATCAAAACTTTCAATAACTTGCCAAAACATAATCAAAACAAATGAAAGCAAACCAAAACATTCCAAATACCCGCCAAAATATTTTAAAACCCACCAAAACGAATCCAAACGTTCCACAACCTGCCAAGACAATAAAAACAACACAAGAGAAAACAAAACATTCTAAAACACCACCAAAACATTCCGAAAACCCGCCAAAACATCATAAAAACAAATCAAAACAAACCAAACAATAGGAGGAACACGGCAACATATTGGCAAGCAAGAGACGGAGAGTGCGGCACCTTCTAGGAGGCCAAGAAGGAAGCCGCACAACACCTGCACTGTGTCTGCAACTTTCAAACTGCTAGAAGCTAGTGGCTTGCCACTGGCCTGCCTCTTCAATTGCCATTAGCATTCCAATGGAAGCTATTCTTGGACAACTTTGCTCTGCTTGCTTCCAGTTCTGCCCCAGCCTACCATAGATAACCTTGCTCTTCCCTTGAGGCTCTGAGATGCCAAGAACTTGTCAACTTCAAAGGGCGGGCCGGGCTACATCTACTCAGCTGCCACAGTTTCTCCTTGCTAGACCTAGTGGGAAAGCATTTTGCTGAGATGCAGAAGGCAAGAAACGCAGAATACGGAGACGCGGAGCTGTCCCAAGTGCCGCTGCCAGGCGTCTTTCCGCAGAAGGAGCGCCCCGGAGCGCACCGCAACCGGCACCGTCGTCTCTGCGCAAAGAGCCAAAATATTTTCAAACCCGCCAAAACTCATCCAAAAATATTTTCAAACCCGCCAAAATAGAGAACCAGACAGAAGTGATCAATACATTCGAAAAAACCTGACAAAACATGATAAAGCCCACCAAAGCTAATCCAAACACACCAAAAACTGGGCTAAACAGAATCAAAACCTTCTAAAAACCCGCCAAAATATTTCAAAACCCGTCAAAACTAATCAAAACATTCCGAATACCCGCCAAAACATTCCAAATACCCGCCAAAATATTTTAAAACCCGCCAAAAGCAATCCAAACATTCCAAAACCTGCCAACACAATAAAAACAACTCAAGAGAATACAAAACATTCTAAAACCCAACCAAAACATTCCGAAAACCCGCCAAAACATCATCAAATCAAATCAAAAACAACCAAAATATTCCAAAAACCGCCAAAATAATTTAGACCCACAAAACTCATCAAAACATTCTGAAAATTGCCAAAACATTAGAAAACCAGCCAGAACTGATCAAAACATTCAAAAAACTTGGCAAAACATCATAAAAACAAATCAAAACCAACCAAAACATTCCAAAAACCTGACAAAATAGTTTACAACCTGCTAAAACTGATCAAAACATTCTGAAAAGATGCCAAAATACTAGAAAACCAGTCAGAAGTGATCGAAACTTTCAATAACTTGCCAAAACATAATCAAAACAAATGAAAGCAAACCAAAACATTCCAAATACCCGCCAAAATATTTTAAAACCCGCCAAAACGAATCCAAACGTTCCACAACCTGCCAAGACAATAAAAACAACACAAGAGAAAACAAAACATTCTAAAACACCACCAAAACATTCCGAAAACCCGCCAAAACATCATAAAAACAAATCAAAACAAACCAAACAATAGGAGGAACACGGCAACATATTGGCAAGCAAGAGACGGAGAGCGCGGCACCGCGGCACCTTCTAGGAGGCCAAGAAGGAAGCCGCACAACACCTGCACTGTGTCTGCAACTTTCAAACTGCTAGAAGCTAGTGGCTTGCCACTGGCCTGCCTCTTCAATTGCCATTAGCATTCCAATGGAAGCTATTCTTGGACAACTTTGCTCTGCTTGCTGCTAGTTCTGCCCCAGCCTACCATAGATAACCTTGCTCTTCCCTTGAGGTTCTGAGATGCCAAGAACTTGTCAACTTCAAAGGGCGGGCCGGGCTACATCTACTCAGCTGCCACAGTTTCTCCTTGCTAGACCTAGTGGGAAAGCATTTTGCTGAGATGCAGAAGGCAAGAAACGCAGAATACGGAGACGCGGAGCTGTCCCAAGTGCCGCTGCCAGGCGTCTTTCCGCAGAAGGAGCGCCCCGGAGCGCACCGCAACCGGCACCGTCGTCTCTGCGCAAAGAGCCAAAATATTTTCAAACCCGCCAAAACTCATCCAAAAATATTTTCAAACCCGCCAAAATAGAAAACCAGACAGAAGTGATCAATACATTCGAAAAAACCTGACAAAACATGATAAAGCCCACCAAAGCTAATCCAAACACACCAAAAACTGGGCTAAACAGAATCAAAACCTTCTAAAAACCCGCCAAAATATTTCAAAACCCGTCAAAACTAATCAAAACATTCCGAATACCCGCCAAAACATTCCAAATACCCGCCAAAATATTTTAAAACCCGCCAAAAGCAATCCAAACATTCCAAAACCTGCCAAGACAATAAAAACAACTCAAGAGAATACAAAACATTCTAAAACTGATCAAAACATTCTGAAAAGATCCCAAAATACTAGAAAACCAGTCAGAAGTGATCGAAACTTTCAATAACTTGCCAAAACATAATCAAAACACATGAAAGCAAACCAAAACATTCCAAATACCCGCCAAAATATTTTAAAACCCACCAAAACAAATCCAAACGTTCCACAACCTGCCAACACAATAAAAACAACACAAGAGAAAACAAAACATTCTAAAACACCACCAAAACATTCCGAAAACCCGCCAAAAGATCATCAAAACAAATCAAAACAAACCAAACAATAGGAGGAACATGGCAACATATTGGCAAGCAAGAGACGGAGAGCGCGGCACCACGGCACCTTCTAGGAGGCCAAGAAAGAAGCCGCACAACACCTGCACTGTGTCTGCAACTTTCAAACTGCTAGAAGCTAGTGGCTTGCCACTGGCCTGCCTCTTCAATTGCCATTAGCATTCCAATGGAAGCTATTCTTGGACAACTTTGCTCTGCTTGCTGCTAGTTCTGCCCCAGCCTACCATAGATAACCTTGCTCTTCCCTTGAGGCTCTGAGATGCCAAGAACTTTTCAACTTCAAAGGGCGGGCCGGGCTACATCTACTCAGCTGCCACAGTTTCTCCTTGCTAGACCTAGTGGGAAAGCATTTTGCTGAGATGCAGAAGGCAAGAAACGCAGAATACGGAGACGCGGAGCTGTCCCAAGTGCCGCTGCCAGGCGTCTTTCCGCAGAAGGAGCGCCCCGGAGCGCACCGCAACCGGCACCGTCGTCTCTGCGCAAAGAGCCAAAATATTTTAAAACCTGCCAAAACTCATCCAAAAATATTTTCAAACCCGCCAAAATAGAAAACCAGACAGAAGTGATCAATACATTCGAAAAAACCTGACAAAACATGATAAAGCCCACCAAAGCTAATCCAAACACACCAAAAACTGGGCTAAACAGAATCAAAACCTTCTAAAAACCCTCCAAAATATTTCAAAACCCGTCAAAACTAATCAAAACATTCCGAATACCCGCCAAAACATTCCAAATACCCGCCAAAATATTTTAAAACCCGCCAAAAGGAATCCAAACATTCCAAAACCTTCCAAGACAATAAAAACAACTCAAGAGAATACAAAACATTCTAAAACCCAACCAAAACATTCCGAAAACCCGACAAAACATCATAAAAACAAATCAAAACCAACCAAAATATTCCGAAAACCGCCAAAATAATTTAGACCCACAAAACTCATCAAAACATTCTGAAAATTGCCAAAACATTAGAAAACCAGCCAGAACTGATCAAAACATTCAAAAAACTTGGCAAAACATCATAAAAACAAATCAAAACCAACCAAAACATTCCAAAAACCTGACAAAATAGTTTACAACCTGCTAAAACTGATCAAAACATTCTGAAAAGATCCCAAAATACTAGAAAACCAGTCAGAAGTGATCAAAACTTTCAATAACTTGCCAAAACATAATCAAAACAAATGAAAGCAAACCAAAACATTCCAAATACCCGCCAAAATATTTTAAAACCCACCAAAACGAATCCAAACGTTCCACAACCTGCCAAGACAATAAAAACAACACAAGAGAAAACAAAACATTCTAAAACACCACCAAAACATTCCGAAAACCCGCCAAAACATCATCAAAACAAATCAAAACAAACCAAACAATAGGAGGAACACGGCAACATATTGGCAAGCAAGAGACGGAGAGTGCGGCACCTTCTAGGAGGCCAAGAAGGAAGCCGCACAACACCTGCACTGTGTCTGCAACTTTCAAACTGCTAGAAGCTAGTGGCTTGCCACTGGCCTGCCTCTTCAATTGCCATTAGCATTCCAATGGAAGCTATTCTTGGACAACTTTGCTCTGCTTGCTGCTAGTTCTGCCCCAGCCTACCATAGATAACCTTGCTCTTCCCTTGAGGCTCTGAGATGCCAAGAACTTTTCAACTTCAAAGGGCGGGCCGGGCTACATCTACTCAGCTGCCACAGTTTCTCCTTGCTAGACCTAGTGGGAAAGCATTTTGCTGAGATGCAGAAGGCAAGAAACGCAGAATACGGAGACGCGGAGCTGTCCCAAGTGCCGCTGCCAGGCGTCTTTCCGCAGAAGGAGCGCCCCGGAGCGCACCGCAACCGGCACCGTCGTCTCTGCGCAAAGAGCCAAAATATTTTCAAACCCGCCAAAACTCATCCAAAAATATTTTCAAACCCGCCAAAATAGAAAACCAGACAGAAGTGATCAATACATTCGAAAAAACCTGACAAAACATGATAAAGCCCACCAAAGCTAATCCAAACACACCAAAAACTGGGCTAAACAGAATCAAAACCTTCTAAAAACCCTCCAAAATATTTCAAAACCCGTCAAAACTAATCAAAACATTCCGAATACCCGCCAAAACATTCCAAATACCCGCCAAAATATTTTAAAACCCGCCAAAAGGAATCCAAACATTCCAAAACCTGCCAAGACAATAAAAACAACTCAAGAGAATACAAAACATTCTAAAACCCAACCAAAACATTCCGAAAACCCGACAAAACATCATAAAAACAAATCAAAACCAACCAAAATATTCCGAAAACCGCCAAAATGATTTAGACCCACAAAACTCATCAAAACATTCTGAAAATTGCCAAAACATTAGAAAACCAGCCAGAACTGATCAAAACATTCAAAAAACTTGGCAAAACATCATAAAAACAAATCAAAACCAGCCAAAACATTCCAAAAACCTGACAAAATAGTTTACAACCTGCTAAAACTGATCAAAACATTCTGAAAAGATGCCAAAATACTAGAAAACCAGTCAGAAGTGATCAAAACTTTCAATAACTTGCCAAAACATAATCAAAACAAATGAAAGCAAACCAAAACATTCCAAATACCCGCCAAAATATTTTAAAACCCACCAAAACGAATCCAAACGTTCCACAACCTGCCAAGACAATATAAACAACACAAGAGAAAACAAAACATTCTAAAACACCACCAAAACATTCCGAAAACCCGCCAAAACATCATCAAAACAAATCAAAACAAACCAAACAATAGGAGGAACACGGCAACATATTGGCAAGCAAGAGACGGAGAGCGCGGCACCGCGGCACCTTCTAGGAGGCCAAGAAGGAAGCCGCACAACACCTGCACTGTGTCTGCAACTTTCAAACTGCTAGAAGCTAGTGGCTTGCCACTGGCCTGCCTCTTCAATTGCCATTAGCATTCCAATGGAAGCTATTCTTGGACAACTTTGCTCTGCTTGCTGCTAGTTCTGCCCCAGCCTACCATAGATAACCTTGCTCTTCCCTTGAGGTTCTGAGATGCCAAGAACTTGTCAACTTCAAAGGGCGGGCCGGGCTACATCTACTCAGCTGCCACAGTTTCTCCTTGCTAGACCTAGTGGGAAAGCATTTTGCTGAGATGCAGAAGGCAAGAAACGCAGAATACGGAGACGCGGAGCTGTCCCAAGTGCCGCTGCCAGGCGTCTTTCCGCAGAAGGAGCGCCCCGGAGCGCACCGCAACCGGCACCGTCGTCTCTGCGCAAAGAGCCAAAATATTTTCAAACCCGCCAAAACTCATCCAAAAATATTTTCAAACCCGCCAAAATAGAGAACCAGACAGAAGTGATCAATACATTCGAAAAAACCTGACAAAACATGATAAAGCCCACCAAAGCTAATCCAAACACACCAAAAACTGGGCTAAACAGAATCAAAACCTTCTAAAAACCCGCCAAAATATTTCAAAACCCGTCAAAACTAATCAAAACATTCCGAATACCCGCCAAAACATTCCAAATACCCGCCAAAATATTTTAAAACCCGCCAAAAGGAATCCAAACATTCCAAAACCTGCCAACACAATAAAAACAACTCAAGAGAATACAAAACATTCTAAAACCCAACCAAAACATTCCGAAAACCCGCCAAAACATCATCAAAACAAATCAAAACCAACCAAAATATTCCGAAAACCGCCAAAATGATTTAGACCCACAAAACTCATCAAAACATTCTGAAAATTGCCAAAACATTAGAAAACCAGCCAGAACTGATCAAAACATTCAAAAAATTTGGCAAAACATCATAAAAACAAATCAAAACCAACCAAAACATTCCAAAAACCTGACAAAATAGTTTACAACCTGCTAAAACTGATCAAAACATTCTGAAAAGATGCCAAAATACTAGAAAACCAGTCAGAAGTGATCAAAACTTTCAATAACTTGCCAAAACATAATCAAAACAAATGAAAGCAAACCAAAACATTCCAAATACCCGCCAAAATATTTTAAAACCCGCCAAAACGAATCCAAACGTTCCACAACCTGCCAAGACAATAAAAACAACACAAGAGAAAACAAAACATTCTAAAACACCACCAAAACATTCCGAAAACCCGCCAAAACATCATAAAAACAAATCAAAACAAACCAAACAATAGGAGGAACACGGCAACATATTGGCAAGCAAGAGACGGAGAGTGCGGCACCTTCTAGGAGGCCAAGAAGGAAGCCGCACAACACCTGCACTGTGTCTGCAACTTTCAAACTGCTAGAAGCTAGTGGCTTGCCACTGGCCTGCCTCTTCAATTGCCATTAGCATTCCAATGGAAGCTATTCTTGGACAACTTTGCTCTGCTTGCTGCTAGTTCTGCCCCAGCCTACCATAGATAACCTTGCTCTTCCCTTGAGGTTCTGAGATGCCAAGAACTTGTCAACTTCAAAGGGCGGGCCGGGCTACATCTACTCAGCTGCCACAGTTTCTCCTTGCTAGACCTAGTGGGAAAGCATTTTGCTGAGATGCAGAAGGCAAGAAACGCAGAATACGGAGACGCGGAGCTGTCCCAAGTGCCGCTGCCAGGCGTCTTTCCGCAGAAGGAGCGCCCCGGAGCGCACCGCAACCGGCACCGTCGTCTCTGCGCAAAGAGCCAAAATATTTTCAAACCTGCCAAAACTCATCCAAAAATATTTTCAAACCCGCCAAAATAGAAAACCAGACAGAAGTGATCAATACATTCGAAAAAACCTGACAAAACATGATAAAGCCCACCAAAGCTAATCCAAACACACCAAAAACTGGGCTAAACAGAATCAAAACCTTCTAAAAACCCGCCAAAATATTTCAAAACCCGTCAAAACTAATCAAAACATTCCGAATACCCGCCAAAACATTCCAAATACCCGCCAAAATATTTTAAAACCCGCCAAAAGCAATCCAAACATTCCAAAACCTGCCAAGACAATAAAAACAACTCAAGAGAATACAAAACATTCTAAAACTGATCAAAACATTCTGAAAAGATGCCAAAATACTAGAAAACCAGTCAGAAGTGATCGAAACTTTCAATAACTTGCCAAAACATAATCAAAACAAATGAAAGCAAACCAAAACATTCCAAATACCCGCCAAAATATTTTAAAACCCACCAAAACGAATCCAAACGTTCCACAACCTGCCAAGACAATAAAAACAACACAAGAGAAAACAAAACATTCTAAAACACCACCAAAACATTCCGAAAACCCGCCAAAAGATCATCAAAACAAATCAAAACAAACCAAACAATAGGAGGAACATGGCAACATATTGGCAAGCAAGAGACGGAGAGCGCGGCACCACGGCACCTTCTAGGAGGCCAAGAAAGAAGCCGCACAACACCTGCACTGTGTCTGCAACTTTCAAACTGCTAGAAGCTAGTGGCTTGCCACTGGCCTGCCTCTTCAATTGCCATTAGCATTCCAATGGAAGCTATTCTTGGACAACTTTGCTCTGCTTGCTGCTAGTTCTGCCCCAGCCTACCATAGATAACCTTGCTCTTCCCTTGAGGCTCTGAGATGCCAAGAACTTTTCAACTTCAAAGGGCGGGCCGGGCTACATCTACTCAGCTGCCACAGTTTCTCCTTGCTAGACCTAGTGGGAAAGCATTTTGCTGAGATGCAGAAGGCAAGAAACGCAGAATACGGAGACGCGGAGCTGTCCCAAGTGCCGCTGCCAGGCGTCTTTCCGCAGAAGGAGCGCCCCGGAGCGCACCGCAACCGGCACCGTCATCTCTGCGCAAAGAGCCAAAATATTTTCAAACCTGCCAAAACTCATCCAAAAATATTTTCAAACCCGCCAAAATAGAAAACCAGACAGAAGTGATCAATACATTCGAAAAAACCTGACAAAACATGATAAAGCCCACCAAAGCTAATCCAAACACACCAAAAACTGGGCTAAACAGAATCAAAACCTTCTAAAAACCCGCCAAAATATTTCAAAACCCGTCAAAACTAATCAAAACATTCCGAATACCCGCCAAAACATTCCAAATACCCGCCAAAATATTTTAAAACCCGCCAAAAGGAATCCAAACATTCCAAAACCTGCCAAGACAATAAAAACAACTCAAGAGAATACAAAACATTCTAAAACCCAACCAAAACATTCCGAAAACCCGACAAAACATCATAAAAACAAATCAAAACCAACCAAAATATTCCGAAAACCGCCAAAATAATTTAGACCCACAAAACTCATCCAAACATTCTGAAAATTGCCAAAACATTAGAAAACCAGCCAGAACTGATCAAATCATTCAAAAAACTTGGCAAAACATCATAAAAACAAATCAAAACCAACCAAAACATTCCAAAAACCTGACAAAATAGTTTACAACCTGCTAAAACTGATCAAAACATTCTGAAAAGATGCCAAAATACTAGAAAACCAGTCAGAAGTGATCAAAACTTTCAATAACTTGCCAAAACATAATCAAAACAAATGAAAGCAAACCAAAACATTCCAAATACCCGCCAAAATATTTTAAAACCCACCAAAACGAATCCAAACGTTCCACAACCTGCCAAGACAATAAAAACAACACAAGAGAAAACAAAACATTCTAAAACACCACCAAAACATTCCGAAAACCCGCCAAAAGATCATCAAAACAAATCAAAACAAACCAAACAATAGGAGGAACACGGCAACATATTGGCAAGCAAGAGACGGAGAGTGCGGCACCTTCTAGGAGGCCAAGAAGGAAGCCGCACAACACCTGCACTGTGTCTGCAACTTTCAAACTGCTAGAAGCTAGTGGCTTGCCACTGGCCTGCCTCTTCAATTGCCATTAGCATTCCAATGGAAGCTATTCTTGGACAACTTTGCTCTGCTTGCTGCTAGTTCTGCCCCAGCCTACCATAGATAACCTTGCTCTTCCCTTGAGGTTCTGAGATGCCAAGAACTTGTCAACTTCAAAGGGCGGGCCGGGCTACATCTACTCAGCTGCCACAGTTTCTCCTTGCTAGACCTAGTGGGAAAGCATTTTGCTGAGATGCAGAAGGCAAGAAACGCAGAATACGGAGACGCGGAGCTGTCCCAAGTGCCGCTGCCAGGCGTCTTTCCGCAGAAGGAGCGCCCCGGAGCGCACCGCAACCGGCACCGTCGTCTCTGCGCAAAGAGCCAAAATATTTTCAAACCCGCCAAAACTCATCCAAAAATATTTTCAAACCCGCCAAAATAGAAAACCAGACAGAAGTGATCAATACATTCGAAAAAACCTGACAAAACATGATAAAGCCCACCAAAGCTAATCCAAACACACCAAAAACTGGGCTAAACAGAATCAAAACCTTCTAAAAACCCGCCAAAATATTTCAAAACCCGTCAAAACTAATCAAAACATTCCGAATACCCGCCAAAACATTCCAAATACCCGCCAAAATATTTTAAAACCCGCCAAAAGCAATCCAAACATTCCAAAACCTGCCAAGACAATAAAAACAACTCAAGAGAATACAAAACATTCTAAAACTGATCAAAACATTCTGAAAAGATCCCAAAATACTAGAAAACCAGTCAGAAGTGATCGAAACTTTCAATAACTTGCCAAAACATAATCAAAACACATGAAAGCAAACCAAAACATTCCAAATACCCGCCAAAATATTTTAAAACCCACCAAAACAAATCCAAACGTTCCACAACCTGCCAAGACAATAAAAACAACACAAGAGAAAACAAAACATTCTAAAACACCACCAAAACATTCCGAAAACCCGCCAAAAGATCATCAAAACAAATCAAAACAAACCAAACAATAGGAGGAACATGGCAACATATTGGCAAGCAAGAGACGGAGAGCGCGGCACCACGGCACCTTCTAGGAGGCCAAGAAAGAAGCCGCACAACACCTGCACTGTGTCTGCAACTTTCAAACTGCTAGAAGCTAGTGGCTTGCCACTGGCCTGCCTCTTCAATTGCCATTAGCATTCCAATGGAAGCTATTCTTGGACAACTTTGCTCTGCTTGCTGCTAGTTCTGCCCCAGCCTACCATAGATAACCTTGCTCTTCCCTTGAGGCTCTGAGATGCCAAGAACTTTTCAACTTCAAAGGGCGGGCCGGGCTACATCTACTCAGCTGCCACAGTTTCTCCTTGCTAGACCTAGTGGGAAAGCATTTTGCTGAGATGCAGAAGGCAAGAAACGCAGAATACGGAGACGCGGAGCTGTCCCAAGTGCCGCTGCCAGGCGTCTTTCCGCAGAAGGAGCGCCCCGGAGCGCACCGCAACCGGCACCGTCATCTCTGCGCAAAGAGCCAAAATATTTTCAAACCTGCCAAAACTCATCCAAAAATATTTTCAAACCCGCCAAAATAGAAAACCAGACAGAAGTGATCAATACATTCGAAAAAACCTGACAAAACATGATAAAGCCCACCAAAGCTAATCCAAACACACCAAAAACTGGGCTAAACAGAATCAAAACCTTCTAAAAACCCGCCAAAATATTTCAAAACCCGTCAAAACTAATCAAAACATTCCGAATACCCGCCAAAACATTCCAAATACCCGCCAAAATATTTTAAAACCCGCCAAAAGGAATCCAAACATTCCAAAACCTGCCAAGACAATAAAAACAACTCAAGAGAATACAAAACATTCTAAAACCCAACCAAAACATTCCGAAAACCCGACAAAACATCATAAAAACAAATCAAAACCAACCAAAATATTCCGAAAACCGCCAAAATAATTTAGACCCACAAAACTCATCCAAACATTCTGAAAATTGCCAAAACATTAGAAAACCAGCCAGAACTGATCAAATCATTCAAAAAACCTGGCAAAACATCATAAAAACAAATCAAAACCAACCAAAACATTCCAAAAACCTGACAAAATAGTTTACAACCTGCTAAAACTGATCAAAACATTCTGAAAAGATGCCAAAATGCTAGAAAACCAGTCAGAAGTGATCAAAACTTTCAATAACTTGCCAAAACATAATCAAAACAAATGAAAGCAAACCAAAACATTCCAAATACCCGCCAAAATATTTTAAAACCCACCAAAACGAATCCAAACGTTCCACAACCTGCCAAGACAATAAAAACAACACAAGAGAAAACAAAACATTCTAAAACACCACCAAAACATTCCGAAAACCCGCCAAAAGATCATCAAAACAAATCAAAACAAACCAAACAATAGGAGGAACACGGCAACATATTGGCAAGCAAGAGACGGAGAGTGCGGCACCTTCTAGGAGGCCAAGAAGGAAGCCGCACAACACCTGCACTGTGTCTGCAACTTTCAAACTGCTAGAAGCTAGTGGCTTGCCACTGGCCTGCCTCTTCAATTGCCATTAGCATTCCAATGGAAGCTATTCTTGGACAACTTTGCTCTGCTTGCTGCTAGTTCTGCCCCAGCCTACCATAGATAACCTTGCTCTTCCCTTGAGGTTCTGAGATGCCAAGAACTTGTCAACTTCAAAGGGCGGGCCGGGCTACATCTACTCAGCTGCCACAGTTTCTCCTTGCTAGACCTAGTGGGAAAGCATTTTGCTGAGATGCAGAAGGCAAGAAACGCAGAATACGGAGACGCGGAGCTGTCCCAAGTGCCGCTGCCAGCCGTCTTTCCGCAGAAGGAGCGCCCCGGAGCGCACCGCAACCGGCACCGTCGTCTCTGCGCAAAGAGCCAAAATATTTTCAAACCCGCCAAAACTCATCCAAAAATATTTTCAAACCCGCCAAAATAGAAAACCAGACAGAAGTGATCAATACATTCGAAAAAACCTGACAAAACATGATAAAGCCCACCAAAGCTAATCCAAACACACCAAAAACTGGGCTAAACAGAATCAAAACCTTCTAAAAACCCGCCAAAATATTTCAAAACCCGTCAAAACTAATCAAAACATTCCGAATACCCGCCAAAACATTCCAAATACCCGCCAAAATATTTTAAAACCCGCCAAAAGCAATCCAAACATTCCAAAACCTGCCAAGACAATAAAAACAACTCAAGAGAATACAAAACATTCTAAAACTGATCAAAACATTCTGAAAAGATCCCAAAATACTAGAAAACCAGTCAGAAGTGATCGAAACTTTCAATAACTTGCCAAAACATAATCAAAACACATGAAAGCAAACCAAAACATTCCAAATACCCGCCAAAATATTTTAAAACCCACCAAAACAAATCCAAACGTTCCACAACCTGCCAAGACAATAAAAACAACACAAGAGAAAACAAAACATTCTAAAACACCACCAAAACATTCCGAAAACCCGCCAAAAGATCATCAAAACAAATCAAAACAAACCAAACAATAGGAGGAACATGGCAACATATTGGCAAGCAAGAGACGGAGAGCGCGGCACCACGGCACCTTCTAGGAGGCCAAGAAAGAAGCCGCACAACACCTGCACTGTGTCTGCAACTTTCAAACTGCTAGAAGCTAGTGGCTTGCCACTGGCCTGCCTCTTCAATTGCCATTAGCATTCCAATGGAAGCTATTCTTGGACAACTTTGCTCTGCTTGCTGCTAGTTCTGCCCCAGCCTACCATAGATAACCTTGCTCTTCCCTTGAGGCTCTGAGATGCCAAGAACTTTTCAACTTCAAAGGGCGGGCCGGGCTACATCTACTCAGCTGCCACAGTTTCTCCTTGCTAGACCTAGTGGGAAAGCATTTTGCTGAGATGCAGAAGGCAAGAAACGCAGAATACGGAGACGCGGAGCTGTCCCAAGTGCCGCTGCCAGGCGTCTTTCCGCAGAAGGAGCGCCCCGGAGCGCACCGCAACCGGCACCGTCGTCTCTGCGCAAAGAGCCAAAATATTTTAAAACCTGCCAAAACTCATCCAAAAATATTTTCAAACCCGCCAAAATAGAAAACCAGACAGAAGTGATCAATACATTCGAAAAAACCTGACAAAACATGATAAAGCCCACCAAAGCTAATCCAAACACACCAAAAACTGGGCTAAACAGAATCAAAACCTTCTAAAAACCCTCCAAAATATTTCAAAACCCGTCAAAACTAATCAAAACATTCCGAATACCCGCCAAAACATTCCAAATACCCGCCAAAATATTTTAAAACCCGCCAAAAGGAATCCAAACATTCCAAAACCTTCCAAGACAATAAAAACAACTCAAGAGAATACAAAACATTCTAAAACCCAACCAAAACATTCCGAAAACCCGACAAAACATCATAAAAACAAATCAAAACCAACCAAAATATTCCGAAAACCGCCAAAATAATTTAGACCCACAAAACTCATCAAAACATTCTGAAAATTGCCAAAACATTAGAAAACCAGCCAGAACTGATCAAAACATTCAAAAAACTTGGCAAAACATCATAAAAACAAATCAAAACCAACCAAAACATTCCAAAAACCTGACAAAATAGTTTACAACCTGCTAAAACTGATCAAAACATTCTGAAAAGATCCCAAAATACTAGAAAACCAGTCAGAAGTGATCAAAACTTTCAATAACTTGCCAAAACATAATCAAAACAAATGAAAGCAAACCAAAACATTCCAAATACCCGCCAAAATATTTTAAAACCCACCAAAACGAATCCAAACGTTCCACAACCTGCCAAGACAATAAAAACAACACAAGAGAAAACAAAACATTCTAAAACACCACCAAAACATTCCGAAAACCCGCCAAAAGATCATCAAAACAAATCAAAACAAACCAAACAATAGGAGGAACACGGCAACATATTGGCAAGCAAGAGACGGAGAGTGCGGCACCTTCTAGGAGGCCAAGAAGGAAGCCGCACAACACCTGCACTGTGTCTGCAACTTTCAAACTGCTAGAAGCTAGTGGCTTGCCACTGGCCTGCCTCTTCAATTGCCATTAGCATTCCAATGGAAGCTATTCTTGGACAACTTTGCTCTGCTTGCTGCTAGTTCTGCCCCAGCCTACCATAGATAACCTTGCTCTTCCCTTGAGGCTCTGAGATGCCAAGAACTTTTCAACTTCAAAGGGCGGGCCGGGCTACATCTACTCAGCTGCCACAGTTTCTCCTTGCTAGACCTAGTGGGAAAGCATTTTGCTGAGATGCAGAAGGCAAGAAACGCAGAATACGGAGACGCGGAGCTGTCCCAAGTGCCGCTGCCAGGCGTCTTTCCGCAGAAGGAGCGCCCCGGAGCGCACCGCAACCGGCACCGTCATCTCTGCGCAAAGAGCCAAAATATTTTCAAACCCGCCAAAACTCATCCAAAAATATTTTCAAACCCGCCAAAATAGAAAACCAGACAGAAGTGATCAATACATTCGAAAAAACCTGACAAAACATGATAAAGCCCACCAAAGCTAATCCAAACACACCAAAAACTGGGCTAAACAGAATCAAAACCTTCTAAAAACCCTCCAAAATATTTCAAAACCCGTCAAAACTAATCAAAACATTCCGAATACCCGCCAAAACATTCCAAATACCCGCCAAAATATTTTAAAACCCGCCAAAAGGAATCCAAACATTCCAAAACCTGCCAAGACAATAAAAACAACTCAAGAGAATACAAAACATTCTAAAACCCAACCAAAACATTCCGAAAACCCGACAAAACATCATAAAAACAAATCAAAACCAACCAAAATATTCCGAAAACCGCCAAAATAATTTAGACCCACAAAACTCATCCAAACATTCTGAAAATTGCCAAAACATTAGAAAACCAGCCAGAACTGATCAAAACATTCAAAAAACTTGGCAAAACATCATAAAAACAAATCAAAACCAACCAAAACATTCCAAAAACCTGACAAAATAGTTTACAACCTGCTAAAACTGATCAAAACATTCTGAAAAGATGCCAAAATGCTAGAAAACCAGTCAGAAGTGATCAAAACTTTCAATAACTTGCCAAAACATAATCAAAACAAATGAAAGCAAACCAAAACATTCCAAATACCCGCCAAAATATTTTAAAACCCGCCAAAACGAATCCAAACGTTCCACAACCTGCCAAGACAATATAAACAACACAAGAGAAAACAAAACATTCTAAAACACCACCAAAACATTCCGAAAACCCGCCAAAACATCATAAAAACAAATCAAAACAAACCAAACAATAGGAGGAACACGGCAACATATTGGCAAGCAAGAGACGGAGAGCGCGGCACCGCGGCACCTTCTAGGAGGCCAAGAAGGAAGCCGCACAACACCTGCACTGTGTCTGCAACTTTCAAACTGCTAGAAGCTAGTGGCTTGCCACTGGCCTGCCTCTTCAATTGCCATTAGCATTCCAATGGAAGCTATTCTTGGACAACTTTGCTCTGCTTGCTGCTAGTTCTGCCCCAGCCTACCATAGATAACCTTGCTCTTCCCTTGAGGTTCTGAGATGCCAAGAACTTGTCAACTTCAAAGGGCGGGCCGGGCTACATCTACTCAGCTGCCACAGTTTCTCCTTGCTAGACCTAGTGGGAAAGCATTTTGCTGAGATGCAGAAGGCAAGAAACGCAGAATACGGAGACGCGGAGCTGTCCCAAGTGCCGCTGCCAGGCGTCTTTCCGCAGAAGGAGCGCCCCGGAGCGCACCGCAACCGGCACCGTCGTCTCTGCGCAAAGAGCCAAAATATTTTCAAACCCGCCAAAACTCATCCAAAAATATTTTCAAACCCGCCAAAATAGAAAACCAGACAGAAGTGATCAATACATTCGAAAAAACCTGACAAAACATGATAAAGCCCACCAAAGCTAATCCAAACACACCAAAAACTGGGCTAAACAGAATCAAAACCTTCTAAAAACCCGCCAAAATATTTCAAAACCTGTCAAAACTAATCAAAACATTCCGAATACCCGCCAAAACATTCCAAATACCCGCCAAAATATTTTAAAACCCGCCAAAAGGAATCCAAACATTCCAAAACCTTCCAAGACAATAAAAACAACTCAAGAGAATACAAAACATTCTAAAACCCAACCAAAACATTCCGAAAACCCGCCAAAACATCATCAAAACAAATCAAAACCAACCAAAATATTCCGAAAACCGCCAAAATGATTTAGACCCACAAAACTCATCAAAACATTCTGAAAATTGCCAAAACATTAGAAAACCAGCCAGAACTGATCAAAACATTCAAAAAATTTGGCAAAACATCATAAAAACAAATCAAAACCAACCAAAACATTCCAAAAACCTGACAAAATAGTTTACAACCTGCTAAAACTGATCAAAACATTCTGAAAAGATGCCAAAATACTAGAAAACCAGTCAGAAGTGATCGAAACTTTCAATAACTTGCCAAAACATAATCAAAACAAATGAAAGCAAACCAAAACATTCCAAATACCCGCCAAAATATTTTAAAACCCGCCAAAACGAATCCAAACGTTCCACAACCTGCCAAGACAATAAAAACAACACAAGAGAAAACAAAACATTCTAAAACACCACCAAAACATTCCGAAAACCCGCCAAAACATCATAAAAACAAATCAAAACAAACCAAACAATAGGAGGAACACGGCAACATATTGGCAAGCAAGAGACGGAGAGTGCGGCACCTTCTAGGAGGCCAAGAAGGAAGCCGCACAACACCTGCACTGTGTCTGCAACTTTCAAACTGCTAGAAGCTAGTGGCTTGCCACTGGCCTGCCTCTTCAATTGCCATTAGCATTCCAATGGAAGCTATTCTTGGACAACTTTGCTCTGCTTGCTGCTAGTTCTGCCCCAGCCTACCATAGATAACCTTGCTCTTCCCTTGAGGTTCTGAGATGCCAAGAACTTGTCAACTTCAAAGGGCGGGCCGGGCTACATCTACTCAGCTGCCACAGTTTCTCCTTGCTAGACCTAGTGGGAAAGCATTTTGCTGAGATGCAGAAGGCAAGAAACGCAGAATACGGAGACGCGGAGCTGTCCCAAGTGCCGCTGCCAGGCGTCTTTCCGCAGAAGGAGCGCCCCGCAGCGCACCGCAACCGGCACCGTCGTCTCTGCGCAAAGAGTCAAAATATTTTCAAACCTGCCAAAACTCATCCAAAAATATTTTCAAACCCGCCAAAATAGAAAACCAGACAGAAGTGATCAATACATTCGAAAAAACCTGACAAAACATGATAAAGCCCACCAAAGCTAATCCAAACACACCAAAAACTGGGCTAAACAGAATCAAAACCTTCTAAAAACCCGCCAAAATATTTCAAAACCCGTCAAAACTAATCAAAACATTCCGAATACCCGCCAAAACATTCCAAATACCCGCCAAAATATTTTAAAACCCGCCAAAAGCAATCCAAACATTCCAAAACCTGCCAAGACAATAAAAACAACTCAAGAGAATACAAAACATTCTAAAACTGATCAAAACATTCTGAAAAGATCCCAAAATACTAGAAAACCAGTCAGAAGTGATCGAAACTTTCAATAACTTGCCAAAACATAATCAAAACAAATGAAAGCAAACCAAAACATTCCAAATACCCGCCAAAATATTTTAAAACCCACCAAAATGAATCCAAACGTTCCACAACCTGCCAAGACAATAAAAACAACACAAGAGAAAACAAAACATTCTAAAACACCACCAAAACATTCCGAAAACCCGCCAAAAGATCATCAAAACAAATCAAAACAAACCAAACAATAGGAGGAACATGGCAACATATTGGCAAGCAAGAGACGGAGAGCGCGGCACCACGGCACCTTCTAGGAGGCCAAGAAAGAAGCCGCACAACACCTGCACTGTGTCTGCAACTTTCAAACTGCTAGAAGCTAGTGGCTTGCCACTGGCCTGCCTCTTCAATTGCCATTAGCATTCCAATGGAAGCTATTCTTGGACAACTTTGCTCTGCTTGCTGCTAGTTCTGCCCCAGCCTACCATAGATAACCTTGCTCTTCCCTTGAGGCTCTGAGATGCCAAGAACTTTTCAACTTCAAAGGGCGGGCCGGGCTACATCTACTCAGCTGCCACAGTTTCTCCTTGCTAGACCTAGTGGGAAAGCATTTTGCTGAGATGCAGAAGGCAAGAAACGCAGAATACGGAGACGCGGAGCTGTCCCAAGTGCCGCTGCCAGCCGTCTTTCCGCAGAAGGAGCGCCCCGGAGCGCACCGCAACCGGCACTGTCATCTCTGCGCAAAGAGCCAAAATATTTTCAAACCTGCCAAAACTCATCCAAAAATATTTTCAAACCCGCCAAAATAGAAAACCAGACAGAAGTGATCAATACATTCGAAAAAACCTGACAAAACATGATAAAGCCCACCAAAGCTAATCCAAACACACCAAAAACTGGGCTAAACAGAATCAAAACCTTCTAAAAACCCGCCAAAATATTTCAAAACCCGTCAAAACTAATCAAAACATTCCGAATACCCGCCAAAACATTCCAAATACCCGCCAAAATATTTTAAAACCCGCCAAAAGGAATCCAAACATTCCAAAACCTGCCAAGACAATAAAAACAACTCAAGAGAATACAAAACATTCTAAAACCCAACCAAAACATTCCGAAAACCCGACAAAACATCATAAAAACAAATCAAAACCAACCAAAATATTCCGAAAACCGCCAAAATAATTTAGACCCACAAAACTCATCCAAACATTCTGAAAATTGCCAAAACATTAGAAAACCAGCCAGAACTGATCAAATCATTCAAAAAACTTGGCAAAACATCATAAAAACAAATCAAAACCAACCAAAACATTCCAAAAACCTGACAAAATAGTTTACAACCTGCTAAAACTGATCAAAACATTCTGAAAAGATGCCAAAATGCTAGAAAACCAGTCAGAAGTGATCAAAACTTTCAATAACTTGCCAAAACATAATCAAAACAAATGAAAGCAAACCAAAACATTCCAAATACCCGCCAAAATATTTTAAAACCCACCAAAACGAATCCAAACGTTCCACAACCTGCCAAGACAATAAAAACAACACAAGAGAAAACAAAACATTCTAAAACACCACCAAAACATTCCGAAAACCCGCCAAAACATCATAAAAACAAATCAAAACAAACCAAACAATAGGAGGAACACGGCAACATATTGGCAAGCAAGAGACGGAGAGTGCGGCACCTTCTAGGAGGCCAAGAAGGAAGCCGCACAACACCTGCACTGTGTCTGCAACTTTCAAACTGCTAGAAGCTAGTGGCTTGCCACTGGCCTGCCTCTTCAATTGCCATTAGCATTCCAATGGAAGCTATTCTTGGACAACTTTGCTCTGCTTGCTGCTAGTTCTGCCCCAGCCTACCATAGATAACCTTGCTCTTCCCTTGAGGTTCTGAGATGCCAAGAACTTGTCAACTTCAAAGGGCGGGCCGGGCTACATCTACTCAGCTGCCACAGTTTCTCCTTGCTAGACCTAGTGGGAAAGCATTTTGCTGAGATGCAGAAGGCAAGAAACGCAGAATACGGAGACGCGGAGCTGTCCCAAGTGCCGCTGCCAGGCGTCTTTCCGCAGAAGGAGCGCCCCGGAGCGCACCGCAACCGGCACCGTCGTCTCTGCGCAAAGAGCCAAAATATTTTCAAACCCGCCAAAACTCATCCAAAAATATTTTCAAACCCGCCAAAATAGAAAACCAGACAGAAGTGATCAATACATTCGAAAAAACCTGACAAAACATGATAAAGCCCACCAAAGCTAATCCAAACACACCAAAAACTGGGCTAAACAGAATCAAAACCTTCTAAAAACCCGCCAAAATATTTCAAAACCCGTCAAAACTAATCAAAACATTCCGAATACCCGCCAAAACATTCCAAATACCCGCCAAAATATTTTAAAACCCGCCAAAAGCAATCCAAACATTCCAAAACCTGCCAAGACAATAAAAACAACTCAAGAGAATACAAAACATTCTAAAACTGATCAAAACATTCTGAAAAGATCCCAAAATACTAGAAAACCAGTCAGAAGTGATCGAAACTTTCAATAACTTGCCAAAACATAATCAAAACACATGAAAGCAAACCAAAACATTCCAAATACCCGCCAAAATATTTTAAAACCCACCAAAACAAATCCAAACGTTCCACAACCTGCCAACACAATAAAAACAACACAAGAGAAAACAAAACATTCTAAAACACCACCAAAACATTCCGAAAACCCGCCAAAAGATCATCAAAACAAATCAAAACAAACCAAACAATAGGAGGAACATGGCAACATATTGGCAAGCAAGAGACGGAGAGCGCGGCACCACGGTACCTTCTAGGAGGCCAAGAAAGAAGCCGCACAACACCTGCACTGTGTCTGCAACTTTCAAACTGCTAGAAGCTAGTGGCTTGCCACTGGCCTGCCTCTTCAATTGCCATTAGCATTCCAATGGAAGCTATTCTTGGACAACTTTGCTCTGCTTGCTGCTAGTTCTGCCCCAGCCTACCATAGATAACCTTGCTCTTCCCTTGAGGCTCTGAGATGCCAAGAACTTTTCAACTTCAAAGGGCGGGCCGGGCTACATCTACTCAGCTGCCACAGTTTCTCCTTGCTAGACCTAGTGGGAAAGCATTTTGCTGAGATGCAGAAGGCAAGAAACGCAGAATACGGAGACGCGGAGCTGTCCCAAGTGCCGCTGCCAGGCGTCTTTCCGCAGAAGGAGCGCCCCGGAGCGCACCGCAACCGGCACCGTCGTCTCTGCGCAAAGAGCCAAAATATTTTAAAACCTGCCAAAACTCATCCAAAAATATTTTCAAACCCGCCAAAATAGAAAACCAGACAGAAGTGATCAATACATTCGAAAAAACCTGACAAAACATGATAAAGCCCACCAAAGCTAATCCAAACACACCAAAAACTGGGCTAAACAGAATCAAAACCTTCTAAAAACCCTCCAAAATATTTCAAAACCCGTCAAAACTAATCAATACATTCCGAATACCCGCCAAAACATTCCAAATACCCGCCAAAATATTTTAAAACCCGCCAAAAGGAATCCAAACATTCCAAAACCTGCCAAGACAATAAAAACAACTCAAGAGAATACAAAACATTCTAAAACCCAACCAAAACATTCCGAAAACCCCCCAAAACATCATAAAAACAAATCAAAACCAACCAAAATATTCCGAAAACCGCCAAAATGATTTAGACCCACAAAACTCATCAAAACATTCTGAAAATTGCCAAAACATTAGAAAACCAGCCAGAACTGATCAAATCATTCAAAAAACTTGGCAAAACATCATAAAAACAAATCAAAACCAACCAAAACATTCCAAAAACCTGACAAAATAGTTTACAACCTGCTAAAACTGATCAAAACATTCTGAAAAGATCCCAAAATACTAGAAAACCAGTCAGAAGTGATCAAAACTTTCAATAACTTGCCAAAACATAATCAAAACAAATGAAAGCAAACCAAAACATTCCAAATACCCGCCAAAATATTTTAAAACCCACCAAAACGAATCCAAACGTTCCACAACCTGCCAAGACAATAAAAACAACACAAGAGAAAACAAAACATTCTAAAACACCACCAAAACATTCCGAAAACCCGCCAAAAGATCATCAAAACAAATCAAAACAAACCAAACAATAGGAGGAACACGGCAACATATTGGCAAGCAAGAGACGGAGAGTGCGGCACCTTCTAGGAGGCCAAGAAGGAAGCCGCACAACACCTGCACTGTGTCTGCAACTTTCAAACTGCTAGAAGCTAGTGGCTTGCCACTGGCCTGCCTCTTCAATTGCCATTAGCATTCCAATGGAAGCTATTCTTGGACAACTTTGCTCTGCTTGCTGCTAGTTCTGCCCCAGCCTACCATAGATAACCTTGCTCTTCCCTTGAGGCTCTGAGATGCCAAGAACTTTTCAACTTCAAAGGGCGGGCCGGGCTACATCTACTCAGCTGCCACAGTTTCTCCTTGCTAGACCTAGTGGGAAAGCATTTTGCTGAGATGCAGAAGGCAAGAAACGCAGAATACGGAGACGCGGAGCTGTCCCAAGTGCCGCTGCCAGGCGTCTTTCCGCAGAAGGAGCGCCCCGGAGCGCACCGCAACCGGCACCGTCGTCTCTGCGCAAAGAGCCAAAATATTTTCAAACCCGCCAAAACTCATCCAAAAATATTTTCAAACCCGCCAAAATAGAAAACCAGACAGAAGTGATCAATACATTCGAAAAAACCTGACAAAACATGATAAAGCCCACCAAAGCTAATCCAAACACACCAAAAACTGGGCTAAACAGAATCAAAACCTTCTAAAAACCCTCCAAAATATTTCAAAACCCGTCAAAACTAATCAAAACATTCCGAATACCCGCCAAAACATTCCAAATACCCGCCAAAATATTTTAAAACCCGCCAAAAGGAATCCAAACATTCCAAAACCTGCCAAGACAATAAAAACAACTCAAGAGAATACAAAACATTCTAAAACCCAACCAAAACATTCCGAAAACCCGACAAAACATCATAAAAACAAATCAAAACCAACCAAAATATTCCGAAAACCGCCAAAATGATTTAGACCCACAAAACTCATCAAAACATTCTGAAAATTGCCAAAACATTAGAAAACCAGCCAGAACTGATCAAAATATTCAAAAAACTTGGCAAAACATCATAAAAACAAATCAAAACCAACCAAAACATTCCAAAAACCTGACAAAATAGTTTACAACCTGCTAAAACTGATCAAAACATTCTGAAAAGATGCCAAAATACTAGAAAACCAGTCAGAAGTGATCAAAACTTTCAATAACTTGCCAAAACATAATCAAAACAAATGAAAGCAAACCAAAACATTCCAAATACCCGCCAAAATATTTTAAAACCCACCAAAACGAATCCAAACGTTCCACAACCTGCCAAGACAATAAAAACAACACAAGAGAAAACAAAACATTCTAAAACACCACCAAAACATTCCGAAAACCCGCCAAAACATCATAAAAACAAATCAAAACAAACCAAACAATAGGAGGAACACGGCAACATATTGGCAAGCAAGAGACGGAGAGCGCGGCACCGCGGCACCTTCTAGGAGGCCAAGAAGGAAGCCGCACAACACCTGCACTGTGTCTGCAACTTTCAAACTGCTAGAAGCTAGTGGCTTGCCACTGGCCTGCCTCTTCAATTGCCATTAGCATTCCAATGGAAGCTATTCTTGGACAACTTTGCTCTGCTTGCTGCTAGTTCTGCCCCAGCCTACCATAGATAACCTTGCTCTTCCCTTGAGGTTCTGAGATGCCAAGAACTTGTCAACTTCAAAGGGCGGGCCGGGCTACATCTACTCAGCTGCCACAGTTTCTCCTTGCTAGACCTAGTGGGAAAGCATTTTGCTGAGATGCAGAAGGCAAGAAACGCAGAATACGGAGACGCGGAGCTGTCCCAAGTGCCGCTGCCAGGCGTCTTTCCGCAGAAGGAGCGCCCCGGAGCGCACCGCAACCGGCACCGTCGTCTCTGCGCAAAGAGCCAAAATATTTTCAAACCCGCCAAAACTCATCCAAAAATATTTTCAAACCCGCCAAAATAGAAAACCAGACAGAAGTGATCAATACATTCGAAAAAACCTGACAAAACATGATAAAGCCCACCAAAGCTAATCCAAACACACCAAAAACTGGGCTAAACAGAATCAAAACCTTCTAAAAACCCGCCAAAATATTTCAAAACCCGTCAAAACTAATCAAAACATTCCGAATACCCGCCAAAACATTCCAAATACCCGCCAAAATATTTTAAAACCCGCCAAAAGGAATCCAAACATTCCAAAACCTTCCAAGACAATAAAAACAACTCAAGAGAATACAAAACATTCTAAAACCCAACCAAAACATTCCGAAAACCCGCCAAAACATCATCAAAACAAATCAAAACCAACCAAAATATTCCGAAAACCGCCAAAATAATTTAGACCCACAAAACTCATCAAAACATTCTGAAAATTGCCAAAACATTAGAAAACCAGCCAGAACTGATCAAAACATTCAAAAAACTTGGCAAAACATCATAAAAACAAATCAAAACCAACCAAAACATTCCAAAAACCTGACAAAATAGTTTACAACCTGCTAAAACTGATCAAAACATTCTGAAAAGATGCCAAAATACTAGAAAACCAGTCAGAAGTGATCGAAACTTTCAATAACTTGCCAAAACATAATCAAAACAAATGAAAGCAAACCAAAACATTCCAAATACCCGCCAAAATATTTTAAAACCCGCCAAAACGAATCCAAACGTTCCACAACCTGCCAAGACAATAAAAACAACACAAGAGAAAACAAAACATTCTAAAACACCACCAAAACATTCCGAAAACCCGCCAAAACATCATAAAAACAAATCAAAACAAACCAAACAATAGGAGGAACACGGCAACATATTGGCAAGCAAGAGACGGAGAGTGCGGCACCTTCTAGGAGGCCAAGAAGGAAGCCGCACAACACCTGCACTGTGTCTGCAACTTTCAAACTGCTAGAAGCTAGTGGCTTGCCACTGGCCTGCCTCTTCAATTGCCATTAGCATTCCAATGGAAGCTATTCTTGGACAACTTTGCTCTGCTTGCTGCTAGTTCTGCCCCAGCCTACCATAGATAACCTTGCTCTTCCCTTGAGGTTCTGAGATGCCAAGAACTTGTCAACTTCAAAGGGCGGGCCGGGCTACATCTACTCAGCTGCCACAGTTTCTCCTTGCTAGACCTAGTGGGAAAGCATTTTGCTGAGATGCAGAAGGCAAGAAACGCAGAATACGGAGACGCGGAGCTGTCCCAAGTGCCGCTGCCAGGCGTCTTTCCGCAGAAGGAGCGCCCCGGAGCGCACCGCAACCGGCACCGTCGTCTCTGCGCAAAGAGCCAAAATATTTTAAAACCTGCCAAAACTCATCCAAAAATATTTTCAAACCCGCCAAAATAGAAAACCAGACAGAAGTGATCAATACATTCGAAAAAACCTGACAAAACATGATAAAGCCCACCAAAGCTAATCCAAACACACCAAAAACTGGGCTAAACAGAATCAAAACCTTCTAAAAACCCGCCAAAATATTTCAAAACCCGTCAAAACTAATCAAAACATTCCGAATACCCGCCAAAACATTCCAAATACCCGCCAAAATATTTTAAAACCCGCCAAAAGGAATCCAAACATTCCAAAACCTGCCAAGACAATAAAAACAACTCAAGAGAATACAAAACATTCTAAAACTGATCAAAACATTCTGAAAAGATCCCAAAATACTAGAAAACCAGTCAGAAGTGATCAAAACTTTCAATAACTTGCCAAAACATAATCAAAACAAATGAAAGCAAACCAAAACATTCCAAATGCCCGCCAAAATATTTTAAAACCCACCAAAACGAATCCAAACGTTCCACAACCTGCCAAGACAATAAAAACAACACAAGAGAAAACAAAACATTCTAAAACACCACCAAAACATTCCGAAAACCCGCCAAAACATCATAAAAACAAATCAAAACAAACCAAACAATAGGAGGAACACGGCAACATATTGGCAAGCAAGAGACGGAGAGCGCGGCACCGCGGCACCTTCTAGGAGGCCAAGAAGGAAGCCGCACAACACCTGCACTGTGTCTGCAACTTTCAAACTGCTAGAAGCTAGTGGCTTGCCACTGGCCTGCCTCTTCAATTGCCATTAGCATTCCAATGGAAGCTATTCTTGGACAACTTTGCTCTGCTTGCTGCTAGTTCTGCCCCAGCCTACCATAGATAACCTTGCTCTTCCCTTGAGGTTCTGAGATGCCAAGAACTTGTCAACTTCAAAGGGCGGGCCGGGCTACATCTACTCAGCTGCCACAGTTTCTCCTTGCTAGACCTAGTGGGAAAGCATTTTGCTGAGATGCAGAAGGCAAGAAACGCAGAATACGGAGATGCGGAGCTGTCCCAAGTGCCGCTGCCAGGCGTCTTTCCGCAGAAGGAGCGCCCCGGAGCGCACCGCAACCGGCACCGTCGTCTCTGCGCAAAGAGCCAAAATATTTTCAAACCCGCCAAAACTCATCCAAAAATATTTTCAAACCCGCCAAAATAGAAAACCAGACAGAAGTGATCAATACATTCGAAAAAACCTGACAAAACATGATAAAGCCCACCAAAGCTAATCCAAACACACCAAAAACTGGGCTAAACAGAATCAAAACCTTCTAAAAACCCGCCAAAATATTTCAAAACCCGTCAAAACTAATCAAAACATTCCGAATACCCGCCAAAACATTCCAAATACCCGCCAAAATATTTTAAAACCCGCCAAAAGGAATCCAAACATTCCAAAACCTTCCAAGACAATAAAAACAACTCAAGAGAATACAAAACATTCTAAAACCCAACCAAAACATTCCGAAAACCCGCCAAAACATCATCAAAACAAATCAAAACCAACCAAAATATTCCGAAAACCGCCAAAATGATTTAGACCCACAAAACTCATCAAAACATTCTGAAAATTGCCAAAACATTAGAAAACCAGCCAGAACTGATCAAATCATTCAAAAAACTTGGCAAAACATCATAAAAACAAATCAAAACCAACCAAAACATTCCAAAAACCTGACAAAATAGTTTACAACCTGCTAAAACTGATCAAAACATTCTGAAAAGATGCCAAAATACTAGAAAACCAGTCAGAAGTGATCGAAACTTTCAATAACTTGCCAAAACATAATCAAAACAAATGAAAGCAAACCAAAACATTCCAAATACCTGCCAAAATATTTTAAAACCCGCCAAAACGAATCCAAACGTTCCACAACCTGCCAAGACAATAAAAACAACACAAGAGAAAACAAAACATTCTAAAACACCACCAAAACATTCCGAAAACCCGCCAAAACATCATAAAAACAAATCAAAACAAACCAAACAATAGGAGGAACACGGCAACATATTGGCAAGCAAGAGACGGAGAGTGCGGCACCTTCTAGGAGGCCAAGAAGGAAGCCGCACAACACCTGCACTGTGTCTGCAACTTTCAAACTGCTAGAAGCTAGTGGCTTGCCACTGGCCTGCCTCTTCAATTGCCATTAGCATTCCAATGGAAGCTATTCTTGGACAACTTTGCTCTGCTTGCTGCTAGTTCTGCCCCAGCCTACCATAGATAACCTTGCTCTTCCCTTGAGGTTCTGAGATGCCAAGAACTTGTCAACTTCAAAGGGCGGGCCGGGCTACATCTACTCAGCTGCCACAGTTTCTCCTTGCTAGACCTAGTGGGAAAGCATTTTGCTGAGATGCAGAAGGCAAGAAACGCAGAATACGGAGACGCGGAGCTGTCCCAAGTGCCGCTGCCAGGCGTCTTTCCGCAGAAGGAGCGCCCCGGAGCGCACCGCAACCGGCACCGTCGTCTCTGCGCAAAGAGCCAAAATATTTTAAAACCTGCCAAAACTCATCCAAAAATATTTTCAAACCCGCCAAAATAGAAAACCAGACAGAAGTGATCAATACATTCGAAAAAACCTGACAAAACATGATAAAGCCCACCAAAGCTAATCCAAACACACCAAAAACTGGGCTAAACAGAATCAAAACCTTCTAAAAACCCGCCAAAATATTTCAAAACCCGTCAAAACTAATCAAAACATTCCGAATACCCGCCAAAACATTCCAAATACCCGCCAAAATATTTTAAAACCCGCCAAAAGGAATCCAAACATTCCAAAACCTGCCAAGACAATAAAAACAACTCAAGAGAATACAAAACATTCTAAAACTGATCAAAACATTCTGAAAAGATCCCAAAATACTAGAAAACCAGTCAGAAGTGATCAAAACTTTCAATAACTTGCCAAAACATAATCAAAACAAATGAAAGCAAACCAAAACATTCCAAATGCCCGCCAAAATATTTTAAAACCCACCAAAACGAATCCAAACGTTCCACAACCTGCCAAGACAATAAAAACAACACAAGAGAAAACAAAACATTCTAAAACACCACCAAAACATTCCGAAAACCCGCCAAAACATCATAAAAACAAATCAAAACAAACCAAACAATAGGAGGAACACGGCAACATATTGGCAAGCAAGAGACGGAGAGCGCGGCACCGCGGCACCTTCTAGGAGGCCAAGAAGGAAGCCGCACAACACCTGCACTGTGTCTGCAACTTTCAAACTGCTAGAAGCTAGTGGCTTGCCACTGGCCTGCCTCTTCAATTGCCATTAGCATTCCAATGGAAGCTATTCTTGGACAACTTTGCTCTGCTTGCTGCTAGTTCTGCCCCAGCCTACCATAGATAACCTTGCTCTTCCCTTGAGGTTCTGAGATGCCAAGAACTTGTCAACTTCAAAGGGCGGGCCGGGCTACATCTACTCAGCTGCCACAGTTTCTCCTTGCTAGACCTAGTGGGAAAGCATTTTGCTGAGATGCAGAAGGCAAGAAACGCAGAATACGGAGATGCGGAGCTGTCCCAAGTGCCGCTGCCAGGCGTCTTTCCGCAGAAGGAGCGCCCCGGAGCGCACCGCAACCGGCACCGTCGTCTCTGCGCAAAGAGCCAAAATATTTTCAAACCCGCCAAAACTCATCCAAAAATATTTTCAAACCCGCCAAAATAGAAAACCAGACAGAAGTGATCAATACATTCGAAAAAACCTGACAAAACATGATAAAGCCCACCAAAGCTAATCCAAACACACCAAAAACTGGGCTAAACAGAATCAAAACCTTCTAAAAACCCGCCAAAATATTTCAAAACCCGTCAAAACTAATCAAAACATTCCGAATACCCGCCAAAACATTCCAAATACCCGCCAAAATATTTTAAAACCCGCCAAAAGGAATCCAAACATTCCAAAACCTTCCAAGACAATAAAAACAACTCAAGAGAATACAAAACATTCTAAAACCCAACCAAAACATTCCGAAAACCCGACAAAACATCATCAAAACAAATCAAAACCAACCAAAATATTCCGAAAACCGCCAAAATGATTTAGACCCACAAAACTCATCAAAACATTCTGAAAATTGCCAAAACATTAGAAAACCAGCCAGAACTGATCAAATCATTCAAAAAACTTGGCAAAACATCATAAAAACAAATCAAAACCAACCAAAACATTCCAAAAACCTGACAAAATAGTTTACAACCTGCTAAAACTGATCAAAACATTCTGAAAAGATGCCAAAATACTAGAAAACCAGTCAGAAGTGATCGAAACTTTCAATAACTTGCCAAAACATAATCAAAACAAATGAAAGCAAACCAAAACATTCCAAATACCTGCCAAAATATTTTAAAACCCGCCAAAACGAATCCAAACGTTCCACAACCTGCCAAGACAATAAAAACAACACAAGAGAAAACAAAACATTCTAAAACACCACCAAAACATTCCGAAAACCCGCCAAAACATCATAAAAACAAATCAAAACAAACCAAACAATAGGAGGAACACGGCAACATATTGGCAAGCAAGAGACGGAGAGTGCGGCACCTTCTAGGAGGCCAAGAAGGAAGCCGCACAACACCTGCACTGTGTCTGCAACTTTCAAACTGCTAGAAGCTAGTGGCTTGCCACTGGCCTGCCTCTTCAATTGCCATTAGCATTCCAATGGAAGCTATTCTTGGACAACTTTGCTCTGCTTGCTGCTAGTTCTGCCCCAGCCTACCATAGATAACCTTGCTCTTCCCTTGAGGTTCTGAGATGCCAAGAACTTGTCAACTTCAAAGGGCGGGCCGGGCTACATCTACTCAGCTGCCACAGTTTCTCCTTGCTAGACCTAGTGGGAAAGCATTTTGCTGAGATGCAGAAGGCAAGAAACGCAGAATACGGAGACGCGGAGCTGTCCCAAGTGCCGCTGCCAGGCGTCTTTCCGCAGAAGGAGCGCCCCGGAGCGCACCGCAACCGGCACCGTCGTCTCTGCGCAAAGAGCCAAAATATTTTCAAACCCGCCAAAACTCATCCAAAAATATTTTCAAACCCGCCAAAATAGAAAACCAGACAGAAGTGATCAATACATTCGAAAAAACCTGACAAAACATGATAAAGCCCACCAAAGCTAATCCAAACACACCAAAAACTGGGCTAAACAGAATCAAAACCTTCTAAAAACCCTCCAAAATATTTCAAAACCCGTCAAAACTAATCAAAACATTCCGAATACCCGCCAAAACATTCCAAATACCCGCCAAAATATTTTAAAACCCGCCAAAAGGAATCCAAACATTCCAAAACCTGCCAAGACAATAAAAACAACTCAAGAGAATACAAAACATTCTAAAACCCAACCAAAACATTCCGAAAACCCGACAAAACATCATAAAAACAAATCAAAACCAACCAAAATATTCCGAAAACCGCCAAAATGATTTAGACCCACAAAACTCATCAAAACATTCTGAAAATTGCCAAAACATTAGAAAACCAGCCAGAACTGATCAAAACATTCAAAAAACTTGGCAAAACATCATAAAAACAAATCAAAACCAACCAAAACATTCCAAAAACCTGACAAAATAGTTTACAACCTGCTAAAACTGATCAAAACATTCTGAAAAGATGCCAAAATACTAGAAAACCAGTCAGAAGTGATCGAAACTTTCAATAACATGCCAAAACATAATCAAAACAAATGAAAGCAAACCAAAACATTCCAAATACCCGCCAAAATATTTTAAAACCCGCCAAAACGAATCCAAACGTTCCACAACCTGCCAAGACAATAAAAACAACACAAGAGAAAACAAAACATTCTAAAACACCACCAAAACATTCCGAAAACCCGCCAAAAGATCATCAAAACAAATCAAAACAAACCAAACAATAGGAGGAACACGGCAACATATTGGCAAGCAAGAGACGGAGAGTGCGGCACCTTCTAGGAGGCCAAGAAGGAAGCCGCACAACACCTGCACTGTGTCTGCAACTTTCAAACTGCTAGAAGCTAGTGGCTTGCCACTGGCCTGCCTCTTCAATTGCCATTAGCATTCCAATGGAAGCTATTCTTGGACAACTTTGCTCTGCTTGCTGCTAGTTCTGCCCCAGCCTACCATAGATAACCTTGCTCTTCCCTTGTGGTTCTGAGATGCCAAGAACTTGTCAACTTCAAAGGGCGGGCCGGGCTACATCTACTCAGCTGCCACAGTTTCTCCTTGCTAGACCTAGTGGGAAAGCATTTTGCTGAGATGCAGAAGGCAAGAAACGCAGAATACAGAGACGCGGAGCTGTCCCAAGTGCCGCTGCCAGGCGTCTTTCCGCAGAAGGAGCGCCCCGGAGCGCACCGCAACCGGCACCGTCGTCTCTGCGCAAAGAGCCAAAATATTTTCAAACCCGCCAAAACTCATCCAAAAATATTTTCAAACCCGCCAAAATAGAAAACCAGACAGAAGTGATCAATACATTCGAAAAAACCTGACAAAACATGATAAAGCCCACCAAAGCTAATCCAAACACATCAAAAACTGGGCTAAACAGAATCAAAACCTTCTAAAAACCCGCCAAAATATTTCAAAACCCGTCAAAACTAATCAAAACATTCCGAATACCCGCCAAAACATTCCAAATACCCGCCAAAATATTTTAAAACCCGCCAAAAGCAATCCAAACATTCCAAAACCTGCCAAGACAATAAAAACAACTCAAGAGAATACAAAACATTCTAAAACTGATCAAAACATTCTGAAAAGATCCCAAAATACTAGAAAACCAGTCAGAAGTGATCGAAACTTTCAATAACTTGCCAAAACATAATCAAAACACATGAAAGCAAACCAAAACATTCCAAATACCCGCCAAAATATTTTAAAACCCACCAAAACAAATCCAAACGTTCCACAACCTGCCAACACAATAAAAACAACACAAGAGAAAACAAAACATTCTAAAACACCACCAAAACATTCCGAAAACCCGCCAAAAGATCATCAAAACAAATCAAAACAAACCAAACAATAGGAGGAACATGGCAACATATTGGCAAGCAAGAGACGGAGAGCGCGGCACCACGGCACCTTCTAGGAGGCCAAGAAAGAAGCCGCACAACACCTGCACTGTGTCTGCAACTTTCAAACTGCTAGAAGCTAGTGGCTTGCCACTGGCCTGCCTCTTCAATTGCCATTAGCATTCCAATGGAAGCTATTCTTGGACAACTTTGCTCTGCTTGCTGCTAGTTCTGCCCCAGCCTACCATAGATAACCTTGCTCTTCCCTTGAGGCTCTGAGATGCCAAGAACTTGTCAACTTCAAAGGGCGGGCCGGGCTACATCTACTCAGCTGCCACAGTTTCTCCTTGCTAGACCTAGTGGGAAAGCATTTTGCTGAGATGCAGAAGGCAAGAAACGCAGAATACGGAGACGCGGAGCTGTCCCAAGTGCCGCTGCCAGGCGTCTTTCCGCAGAAGGAGCGCCCCGGAGCGCACCGCAACCGGCACCGTCGTCTCTGCGCAAAGAGCCAAAATATTTTCAAACCCGCCAAAACTCATCCAAAAATATTTTCAAACCCGCCAAAATAGAAAACCAGACAGAAGTGATCAATACATTCGAAAAAACCTGACAAAACATGATAAAGCCCACCAAAGCTAATCCAAACACACCAAAAACTGGGCTAAACAGAATCAAAACCTTCTAAAAACCCGCCAAAATATTTCAAAACCCGTCAAAACTAATCAAAACATTCCGAATACCCGCCAAAACATTCCAAATACCCGCCAAAATATTTTAAAACCCGCCAAAAGGAATCCAAACATTCCAAAACCTTCCAAGACAATAAAAACAACTCAAGAGAATACAAAACATTCTAAAACCCAACCAAAACATTCCGAAAACCCGCCAAAACATCATCAAAACAAATCAAAACCAACCAAAATATTCCGAAAACCGCCAAAATGATTTAGACCCACAAAACTCATCAAAACATTCTGAAAATTGCCAAAACATTAGAAAACCAGCCAGAACTGATCAAAACATTCAAAAAACTTGGCAAAACATCATAAAAACAAATCAAAACCAACCAAAACATTCCAAAAACCTGACAAAATAGTTTACAACCTGCTAAAACTGATCAAAACATTCTGAAAAGATGCCAAAATACTAGAAAACCAGTCAGAAGTGATCGAAACTTTCAATAACTTGCCAAAACATAATCAAAACAAATGAAAGCAAACCAAAACATTCCAAATACCCGCCAAAATATTTTAAAACCCGCCAAAACGAATCCAAACGTTCCACAACCTGCCAAGACAATAAAAACAACACAAGAGAAAACAAAACATTCTAAAACACCACCAAAACATTCCGAAAACCCGCCAAAACATCATAAAAACAAATCAAAACAAACCAAACAATAGGAGGAACACGGCAACATATTGGCAAGCTAGAGACGGAGAGTGCGGCACCTTCTAGGAGGCCAAGAAGGAAGCCGCACAACACCTGCACTGTGTCTGCAACTTTCAAACTGCTAGAAGCTAGTGGCTTGCCACTGGCCTGCCTCTTCAATTGCCATTAGCATTCCAATGGAAGCTATTCTTGGACAACTTTGCTCTGCTTGCTGCTAGTTCTGCCCCAGCCTACCATAGATAACCTTGCTCTTCCCTTGAGGTTCTGAGATGCCAAGAACTTGTCAACTTCAAAGGGCGGGCCGGGCTACATCTACTCAGCTGCCACAGTTTCTCCTTGCTAGACCTAGTGGGAAAGCATTTTGCTGAGATGCAGAAGGCAAGAAACGCAGAATACGGAGACGCGGAGCTGTCCCAAGTGCCGCTGCCAGGCGTCTTTCCGCAGAAGGAGCGCCCCGGAGCGCACCGCAACCGGCACCGTCGTCTCTGCGCAAAGAGCCAAAATATTTTCAAACCCGCCAAAACTCATCCAAAAATATTTTCAAACCCGCCAAAATAGAAAACCAGACAGAAGTGATCAATACATTCGAAAAAACCTGACAAAACATGATAAAGCCCACCAAAGCTAATCCAAACACACCAAAAACTGGGCTAAACAGAATCAAAACCTTCTAAAAACCCGCCAAAATATTTCAAAACCCGTCAAAACTAATCAAAACATTCCGAATACCCGCCAAAACATTCCAAATACCCGCCAAAATATTTTAAAACCCGCCAAAAGGAATCCAAACATTCCAAAACCTTCCAAGACAATAAAAACAACTCAAGAGAATACAAAACATTCTAAAACCCAACCAAAACATTCCGAAAACCCGCCAAAACATCATCAAAACAAATCAAAACCAACCAAAATATTCCGAAAACCGCCAAAATGATTTAGACCCACAAAACTCATCAAAACATTCTGAAAATTGCCAAAACATTAGAAAACCAGCCAGAACTGATCAAAACATTCAAAAAACTTGGCAAAACATCATAAAAACAAATCAAAACCAACCAAAACATTCCAAAAACCTGACAAAATAGTTTACAACCTGCTAAAACTGATCAAAACATTCTGAAAAGATGCCAAAATACTAGAAAACCAGTCAGAAGTGATCGAAACTTTCAATAACTTGCCAAAACATAATCAAAACAAATGAAAGCAAACCAAAACATTCCAAATACCCGCCAAAATATTTTAAAACCCGCCAAAACAAATCCAAACGTTCCACAACCTGCCAAGACAATAAAAACAACACAAGAGAAAACAAAACATTCTAAAACACCACCAAAACATTCCGAAAACCCGCCAAAACATCATAAAAACAAATCAAAACAAACCAAACAATAGGAGGAACACGGCAACATATTGGCAAGCAAGAGACGGAGAGTGCGGCACCTTCTAGGAGGCCAAGAAGGAAGCCGCACAACACCTGCACTGTGTCTGCAACTTTCAAACTGCTAGAAGCTAGTGGCTTGCCACTGGCCTGCCTCTTCAATTGCCATTAGCATTCCAATGGAAGCTATTCTTGGACAACTTTGCTCTGCTTGCTGCTAGTTCTGCCCCAGCCTACCATAGATAACCTTGCTCTTCCCTTGAGGTTCTGAGATGCCAAGAACTTGTCAACTTCAAAGGGCGGGCCGGGCTACATCTACTCAGCTGCCACAGTTTCTCCTTGCTAGACCTAGTGGGAAAGCATTTTGCTGAGATGCAGAAGGCAAGAAACGCAGAATACGGAGACGCGGAGCTGTCCCAAGTGCCGCTGCCAGGCGTCTTTCCGCAGAAGGAGCGCCCCGGAGCGCACCGCAACCGGCACCGTCGTCTCTGCGCAAAGAGCCAAAATATTTTAAAACCTGCCAAAACTCATCCAAAAATATTTTCAAACCCGCCAAAATAGAAAACCAGACAGAAGTGATCAATACATTCGAAAAAACCTGACAAAACATGATAAAGCCCACCAAAGCTAATCCAAACACACCAAAAACTGGGCTAAACAGAATCAAAACCTTCTAAAAACCCGCCAAAATATTTCAAAACCCGTCAAAACTAATCAAAACATTCCGAATACCCGCCAAAACATTCCAAATACCCGCCAAAATATTTTAAAACCCGCCAAAAGCAATCCAAACATTCCAAAACCTGCCAAGACAATAAAAACAACTCAAGAGAATACAAAACATTCTAAAACTGATCAAAACATTCTGAAAAGATCCCAAAATACTAGAAAACCAGTCAGAAGTGATCAAAACTTTCAATAACTTGCCAAAACATAATCAAAACAAATGAAAGCAAACCAAAACATTCCAAATACCCGCCAAAATATTTTAAAACCCACCAAAACGAATCCAAACGTTCCACAACCTGCCAAGACAATAAAAACAACACAAGAGAAAACAAAACATTCTAAAACACCACCAAAACATTCCGAAAACCCGCCAAAACATCATAAAAACAAATCAAAACAAACCAAACAATAGGAGGAACACGGCAACATATTGGCAAGCAAGAGACGGAGAGCGCGGCACCGCGGCACCTTCTAGGAGGCCAAGAAGGAAGCCGCACAACACCTGCACTGTGTCTGCAACTTTCAAACTGCTAGAAGCTAGTGGCTTGCCACTGGCCTGCCTCTTCAATTGCCATTAGCATTCCAATGGAAGCTATTCTTGGACAACTTTGCTCTGCTTGCTGCTAGTTCTGCCCCAGCCTACCATAGATAACCTTGCTCTTCCCTTGAGGTTCTGAGATGCCAAGAACTTGTCAACTTCAAAGGGCGGGCCGGGCTACATCTACTCAGCTGCCACAGTTTCTCCTTGCTAGACCTAGTGGGAAAGCATTTTGCTGAGATGCAGAAGGCAAGAAACGCAGAATACGGAGACGCGGAGCTGTCCCAAGTGCCGCTGCCAGGCGTCTTTCCGCAGAAGGAGCGCCCCGGAGCGCACCGCAACCGGCACCGTCGTCTCTGCGCAAAGAGCCAAAATATTTTCAAACCCGCCAAAACTCATCCAAAAATATTTTCAAACCCGCCAAAATAGAAAACCAGACAGAAGTGATCAATACATTCGAAAAAACCTGACAAAACATGATAAAGCCCACCAAAGCTAATCCAAACACACCAAAAACTGGGCTAAACAGAATCAAAACCTTCTAAAAACCCGCCAAAATATTTCAAAACCCGTCAAAACTAATCAAAACATTCCGAATACCCGCCAAAACATTCCAAATACCCGCCAAAATATTTTAAAACCCGCCAAAAGGAATCCAAACATTCCAAAACCTGCCAAGACAATAAAAACAACTCAAGAGAATACAAAACATTCTAAAACCCAACCAAAACATTCCGAAAACCCGCCAAAACATCATCAAAACAAATCAAAACCAACCAAAATATTCCGAAAACCGCCAAAATGATTTAGACCCACAAAACTCATCAAAACATTCTGAAAATTGCCAAAACATTAGAAAACCAGCCAGAACTGATCAAAACATTCAAAAAACTTGGCAAAACATCATAAAAACAAATCAAAACCAACCAAAACATTCCAAAAACCTGACAAAATAGTTTACAACCTGCTAAAACTGATCAAAACATTCTGAAAAGATGCCAAAATACTAGAAAACCAGTCAGAAGTGATCGAAACTTTCAATAACTTGCCAAAACATAATCAAAACAAATGAAAGCAAACCAAAACATTCCAAATACCCGCCAAAATATTTTAAAACCCGCCAAAACGAATCCAAACGTTCCACAACCTGCCAAGACAATAAAAACAACACAAGAGAAAACAAAACATTCTAAAACACCACCAAAACATTCCGAAAACCCGCCAAAACATCATAAAAACAAATCAAAACAAACCAAACAATAGGAGGAACACGGCAACATATTGGCAAGCAAGAGACGGAGAGTGCGGCACCTTCTAGGAGGCCAAGAAGGAAGCCGCACAACACCTGCACTGTGTCTGCAACTTTCAAACTGCTAGAAGCTAGTGGCTTGCCACTGGCCTGCCTCTTCAATTGCCATTAGCATTCCAATGGAAGCTATTCTTGGACAACTTTGCTCTGCTTGCTGCTAGTTCTGCCCCAGCCTACCATAGATAACCTTGCTCTTCCCTTGAGGCTCTGAGATGCCAAGAACTTTTCAACTTCAAAGGGCGGGCCGGGCTACATCTACTCAGCTGCCACAGTTTCTCCTTGCTAGACCTAGTGGGAAAGCATTTTGCTGAGATGCAGAAGGCAAGAAACGCAGAATACGGAGACGCGGAGCTGTCCCAAGTGCCGCTGCCAGGCGTCTTTCCGCAGAAGGAGCGCCCCGGAGCGCACCGCAACCGGCACCGTCGTCTCTGCGCAAAGAGCCAAAATATTTTCAAACCCGCCAAAACTCATCCAAAAATATTTTCAAACCCGCCAAAATAGAAAACCAGACAGAAGTGATCAATACATTCGAAAAAACCTGACAAAACATGATAAAGCCCACCAAAGCTAATCCAAACACACCAAAAACTGGGCTAAACAGAATCAAAACCTTCTAAAAACCCTCCAAAATATTTCAAAACCCGTCAAAACTAATCAAAACATTCCGAATACCCGCCAAAACATTCCAAATACCCGCCAAAATATTTTAAAACCCGCCAAAAGGAATCCAAACATTCCAAAACCTGCCAAGACAATAAAAACAACTCAAGAGAATACAAAACATTCTAAAACCCAACCAAAACATTCCGAAAACCCGACAAAACATCATCAAAACAAATCAAAACCAACCAAAATATTCCGAAAACCGCCAAAATGATTTAGACCCACAAAACTCATCAAAACATTCTGAAAATTGCCAAAACATTAGAAAACCAGCCAGAACTGATCAAAATATTCAAAAAACTTGGCAAAACATCATAAAAACAAATCAAAACCAACCAAAACATTCCAAAAACCTGACAAAATAGTTTACAACCTGCTAAAACTGATCAAAACATTCTGAAAAGATGCCAAAATACTAGAAAACCAGTCAGAAGTGATCAAAACTTTCAATAACTTGCCAAAACATAATCAAAACAAATGAAAGCAAACCAAAACATTCCAAATACCCGCCAAAATATTTTAAAACCCACCAAAACGAATCCAAACGTTCCACAACCTGCCAAGACAATAAAAACAACACAAGAGAAAACAAAACATTCTAAAACACCACCAAAACATTCCGAAAACCCGCCAAAACATCATAAAAACAAATCAAAACAAACCAAACAATAGGAGGAACACGGCAACATATTGGCAAGCAAGAGACGGAGAGCGCGGCACCGCGGCACCTTCTAGGAGGCCAAGAAGGAAGCCGCACAACACCTGCACTGTGTCTGCAACTTTCAAACTGCTAGAAGCTAGTGGCTTGCCACTGGCCTGCCTCTTCAATTGCCATTAGCATTCCAATGGAAGCTATTCTTGGACAACTTTGCTCTGCTTGCTGCTAGTTCTGCCCCAGCCTACCATAGATAACCTTGCTCTTCCCTTGAGGTTCTGAGATGCCAAGAACTTGTCAACTTCAAAGGGCGGGCCGGGCTACATCTACTCAGCTGCCACAGTTTCTCCTTGCTAGACCTAGTGGGAAAGCATTTTGCTGAGATGCAGAAGGCAAGAAACGCAGAATACGGAGACGCAGAGCTGTCCCAAGTGCCGCTGCCAGGCGTCTTTCCGCAGAAGGAGCGCCCCGGAGCGCACCGCAACCGGCACCGTCGTCTCTGCGCAAAGAGCCAAAATATTTTCAAACCCGCCAAAACTCATCCAAAAATATTTTCAAACCCGCCAAAATAGAAAACCAGACAGAAGTGATCAATACATTCGAAAAAACCTGACAAAACATGATAAAGCCCACCAAAGCTAATCCAAACACACCAAAAACTGGGCTAAACAGAATCAAAACCTTCTAAAAACCCGCCAAAATATTTCAAAACCCGTCAAAACTAATCAAAACATTCCGAATACCCGCCAAAACATTCCAAATACCCGCCAAAATATTTTAAAACCCGCCAAAAGCAATCCAAACATTCCAAAACCTTCCAAGACAATAAAAACAACTCAAGAGAATACAAAACATTCTAAAACCCAACCAAAACATTCCGAAAACCCGCCAAAACATCATCAAAACAAATCAAAACCAACCAAAATATTCCGAAAACCGCCAAAATGATTTAGACCCACAAAACTCATCAAAACATTCTGAAAATTGCCAAAACATTAGAAAACCAGCCAGAACTGATCAAAACATTCAAAAAACTTGGCAAAACATCATAAAAACAAATCAAAACCAACCAAAACATTCCAAAAACCTGACAAAATAGTTTACAACCTGCTAAAACTGATCAAAACATTCTGAAAAGATGCCAAAATACTAGAAAACCAGTCAGAAGTGATCGAAACTTTCAATAACTTGCCAAAACATAATCAAAACAAATGAAAGCAAACCAAAACATTCCAAATACCCGCCAAAATATTTTAAAACCCGCCAAAACGAATCCAAACGTTCCACAACCTGCCAAGACAATAAAAACAACACAAGAGAAAACAAAACATTCTAAAACACCACCAAAACATTCCGAAAACCCGCCAAAACATCATAAAAACAAATCAAAACAAACCAAACAATAGGAGGAACACGGCAACATATTGGCAAGCAAGAGACGGAGAGTGCGGCACCTTCTAGGAGGCCAAGAAGGAAGCCGCACAACACCTGCACTGTGTCTGCAACTTTCAAACTGCTAGAAGCTAGTGGCTTGCCACTGGCCTGCCTCTTCAATTGCCATTAGCATTCCAATGGAAGCTATTCTTGGACAACTTTGCTCTGCTTGCTGCTAGTTCTGCCCCAGCCTACCATAGATAACCTTGCTCTTCCCTTGAGGTTCTGAGATGCCAAGAACTTGTCAACTTCAAAGGGCGGGCCGGGCTACATCTACTCAGCTGCCACAGTTTCTCCTTGCTAGACCTAGTGGGAAAGCATTTTGCTGAGATGCAGAAGGCAAGAAACGCAGAATACGGAGACGCGGAGCTGTCCCAAGTGCCGCTGCCAGCCGTCTTTCCGCAGAAGGAGCGCCCCGGAGCGCACCGCAACCGGCACCGTCGTCTCTGCGCAAAGAGCCAAAATATTTGAAAACCCGCCAAAACTCATCCAAAAATATTTTCAAACCCGCCAAAATAGAAAACCAGACAGAAGTGATCAATACATTCGAAAAAACCTGACAAAACATGATAAAGCCCACCAAAGCTAATCCAAACACACCAAAAACTGGGCTAAACAGAATCAAAACCTTCTAAAAACCCGCCAAAATATTTCAAAACCCGTCAAAACTAATCAAAACATTCCGAATACCCGCCAAAACATTCCAAATACCCGCCAAAATATTTTAAAACCCGCCAAAAGCAATCCAAACATTCCAAAACCTGCCAACACAATAAAAACAACTCAAGAGAATACAAAACATTCTAAAACCCAACCAAAACATTCCGAAAACCCGACAAAACATCATCAAATCAAATCAAAAACAACCAAAATATTCCAAAAACCGCCAAAATAATTTAGACCCACAAAACTCATCAAAACATTCTGAAAATTGCCAAAACATTAGAAAACCAGCCAGAACTGATCAAATCATTCAAAAAACTTGGCAAAACATCATAAAAACAAATCAAAACCAGCCAAAACATTCCAAAAACCTGACAAAATAGTTTACAACCTGCTAAAACTGATCAAAACATTCTGAAAAGATGCCAAAATACTAGAAAACCAGTCAGAAGTGATCGAAACTTTCAATAACTTGCCAAAACATAATCAAAACAAATGAAAGCAAACCAAAACATTCCAAATACCCGCCAAAATATTTTAAAACCCGCCAAAACAAATCCAAACGTTCCACAACCTGCCAAGACAATAAAAACAACACAAGAGAAAACAAAACATTCTAAAACACCACCAAAACATTCCGAAAACCCGCCAAAACATCATAAAAACAAATCAAAACAAACCAAACAATAGGAGGAACACGGCAACATATTGGCAAGCAAGAGACGGAGAGTGCGGCACCTTCTAGGAGGCCAAGAAGGAAGCCGCAAAACACCTGCACTGTGTCTGCAACTTTCAAACTGCTAGAAGCTAGTGGCTTGCCACTGGCCTGCCTCTTCAATTGCCATTAGCATTCCAATGGAAGCTATTCTTGGACAACTTTGCTCTGCTTGCTGCTAGTTCTGCCCCAGCCTACCATAGATAACCTTGCTCTTCCCTTGAGGTTCTGAGATGCCAAGAACTTGTCAACTTCAAAGGGCGGGCCGGGCTACATCTACTCAGCTGCCACAGTTTCTCCTTGCTAGACCTAGTGGGAAAGCATTTTGCTGAGATGCAGAAGGCAAGAAACGCAGAATACGGAGACGCGGAGCTGTCCCAAGTGCCGCTGCCAGGCGTCTTTCCGCAGAAGGAGCGCCCCGGAGCGCACCGCAACCGGCACCGTCGTCTCTGCGCAAAGAGCCAAAATATTTTAAAACCTGCCAAAACTCATCCAAAAATATTTTCAAACCCGCCAAAATAGAAAACCAGACAGAAGTGATCAATACATTCGAAAAAACCTGACAAAACATGATAAAGCCCACCAAAGCTAATCCAAACACACCAAAAACTGGGCTAAACAGAATCAAAACCTTCTAAAAACCCGCCAAAATATTTCAAAACCCGTCAAAACTAATCAAAACATTCCGAATACCCGCCAAAACATTCCAAATACCCGCCAAAATATTTTAAAACCCGCCAAAAGCAATCCAAACATTCCAAAACCTGCCAAGACAATAAAAACAACTCAAGAGAATACAAAACATTCTAAAACTGATCAAAACATTCTGAAAAGATCCCAAAATACTAGAAAACCAGTCAGAAGTGATCAAAACTTTCAATAACTTGCCAAAACATAATCAAAACAAATGAAAGCAAACCAAAACATTCCAAATACCCGCCAAAATATTTTAAAACCCACCAAAACGAATCCAAACGTTCCACAACCTGCCAAGACAATAAAAACAACACAAGAGAAAACAAAACATTCTAAAACACCACCAAAACATTCCGAAAACCCGCCAAAACATCATAAAAACAAATCAAAACAAACCAAACAATAGGAGGAACACGGCAACATATTGGCAAGCAAGAGACGGAGAGCGCGGCACCGCGGCACCTTCTAGGAGGCCAAGAAGGAAGCCGCACAACACCTGCACTGTGTCTGCAACTTTCAAACTGCTAGAAGCTAGTGGCTTGCCACTGGCCTGCCTCTTCAATTGCCATTAGCATTCCAATGGAAGCTATTCTTGGACAACTTTGCTCTGCTTGCTGCTAGTTCTGCCCCAGCCTACCATAGATAACCTTGCTCTTCCCTTGAGGTTCTGAGATGCCAAGAACTTGTCAACTTCAAAGGGCGGGCCGGGCTACATCTACTCAGCTGCCACAGTTTCTCCTTGCTAGACCTAGTGGGAAAGCATTTTGCTGAGATGCAGAAGGCAAGAAACGCAGAATACGGAGACGCGGAGCTGTCCCAAGTGCCGCTGCCAGGCGTCTTTCCGCAGAAGGAGCGCCCCGGAGCGCACCGCAACCGGCACCGTCGTCTCTGCGCAAAGAGCCAAAATATTTTCAAACCCGCCAAAACTCATCCAAAAATATTTTCAAACCCGCCAAAATAGAAAACCAGACAGAAGTGATCAATACATTCGAAAAAACCTGACAAAACATGATAAAGCCCACCAAAGCTAATCCAAACACACCAAAAACTGGGCTAAACAGAATCAAAACCTTCTAAAAACCCGCCAAAATATTTCAAAACCCGTCAAAACTAATCAAAACATTCCGAATACCCGCCAAAACATTCCAAATACCCGCCAAAATATTTTAAAACCCGCCAAAAGGAATCCAAACATTCCAAAACCTGCCAAGACAATAAAAACAACTCAAGAGAATACAAAACATTCTAAAACCCAACCAAAACATTCCGAAAACCCGCCAAAACATCATCAAAACAAATCAAAACCAACCAAAATATTCCGAAAACCGCCAAAATGATTTAGACCCACAAAACTCATCAAAACATTCTGAAAATTGCCAAAACATTAGAAAACCAGCCAGAACTGATCAAAACATTCAAAAAACTTGGCAAAACATCATAAAAACAAATCAAAACCAACCAAAACATTCCAAAAACCTGACAAAATAGTTTACAACCTGCTAAAACTGATCAAAACATTCTGAAAAGATGCCAAAATACTAGAAAACCAGTCAGAAGTGATCGAAACTTTCAATAACTTGCCAAAACATAATCAAAACAAATGAAAGCAAACCAAAACATTCCAAATACCCGCCAAAATATTTTAAAACCCGCCAAAACGAATCCAAACGTTCCACAACCTGCCAAGACAATAAAAACAACACAAGAGAAAACAAAACATTCTAAAACACCACCAAAACATTCCGAAAACCCGCCAAAACATCATAAAAACAAATCAAAACAAACCAAACAATAGGAGGAACACGGCAACATATTGGCAAGCAAGAGACGGAGAGTGCGGCACCTTCTAGGAGGCCAAGAAGGAAGCCGCACAACACCTGCACTGTGTCTGCAACTTTCAAACTGCTAGAAGCTAGTGGCTTGCCACTGGCCTGCCTCTTCAATTGCCATTAGCATTCCAATGGAAGCTATTCTTGGACAACTTTGCTCTGCTTGCTGCTAGTTCTGCCCCAGCCTACCATAGATAACCTTGCTCTTCCCTTGAGGCTCTGAGATGCCAAGAACTTTTCAACTTCAAAGGGCGGGCCGGGCTACATCTACTCAGCTGCCACAGTTTCTCCTTGCTAGACCTAGTGGGAAAGCATTTTGCTGAGATGCAGAAGGCAAGAAACGCAGAATACGGAGACGCGGAGCTGTCCCAAGTGCCGCTGCCAGGCGTCTTTCCGCAGAAGGAGCGCCCCGGAGCGCACCGCAACCGGCACCGTCGTCTCTGCGCAAAGAGCCAAAATATTTTCAAACCCGCCAAAACTCATCCAAAAATATTTTCAAACCCGCCAAAATAGAAAACCAGACAGAAGTGATCAATACATTCGAAAAAACCTGACAAAACATGATAAAGCCCACCAAAGCTAATCCAAACACACCAAAAACTGGGCTAAACAGAATCAAAACCTTCTAAAAACCCTCCAAAATATTTCAAAACCCGTCAAAACTAATCAAAACATTCCGAATACCCGCCAAAACATTCCAAATACCCGCCAAAATATTTTAAAACCCGCCAAAAGGAATCCAAACATTCCAAAACCTGCCAAGACAATAAAAACAACTCAAGAGAATACAAAACATTCTAAAACCCAACCAAAACATTCCGAAAACCCGACAAAACATCATCAAAACAAATCAAAACCAACCAAAATATTCCGAAAACCGCCAAAATGATTTAGACCCACAAAACTCATCAAAACATTCTGAAAATTGCCAAAACATTAGAAAACCAGCCAGAACTGATCAAAATATTCAAAAAACTTGGCAAAACATCATAAAAACAAATCAAAACCAACCAAAACATTCCAAAAACCTGACAAAATAGTTTACAACCTGCTAAAACTGATCAAAACATTCTGAAAAGATGCCAAAATACTAGAAAACCAGTCAGAAGTGATCAAAACTTTCAATAACTTGCCAAAACATAATCAAAACAAATGAAAGCAAACCAAAACATTCCAAATACCCGCCAAAATATTTTAAAACCCACCAAAACGAATCCAAACGTTCCACAACCTGCCAAGACAATAAAAACAACACAAGAGAAAACAAAACATTCTAAAACACCACCAAAACATTCCGAAAACCCGCCAAAACATCATAAAAACAAATCAAAACAAACCAAACAATAGGAGGAACACGGCAACATATTGGCAAGCAAGAGACGGAGAGCGCGGCACCGCGGCACCTTCTAGGAGGCCAAGAAGGAAGCCGCACAACACCTGCACTGTGTCTGCAACTTTCAAACTGCTAGAAGCTAGTGGCTTGCCACTGGCCTGCCTCTTCAATTGCCATTAGCATTCCAATGGAAGCTATTCTTGGACAACTTTGCTCTGCTTGCTGCTAGTTCTGCCCCAGCCTACCATAGATAACCTTGCTCTTCCCTTGAGGTTCTGAGATGCCAAGAACTTGTCAACTTCAAAGGGCGGGCCGGGCTACATCTACTCAGCTGCCACAGTTTCTCCTTGCTAGACCTAGTGGGAAAGCATTTTGCTGAGATGCAGAAGGCAAGAAACGCAGAATACGGAGACGCAGAGCTGTCCCAAGTGCCGCTGCCAGGCGTCTTTCCGCAGAAGGAGCGCCCCGGAGCGCACCGCAACCGGCACCGTCGTCTCTGCGCAAAGAGCCAAAATATTTTCAAACCCGCCAAAACTCATCCAAAAATATTTTCAAACCCGCCAAAATAGAAAACCAGACAGAAGTGATCAATACATTCGAAAAAACCTGACAAAACATGATAAAGCCCACCAAAGCTAATCCAAACACACCAAAAACTGGGCTAAACAGAATCAAAACCTTCTAAAAACCCGCCAAAATATTTCAAAACCCGTCAAAACTAATCAAAACATTCCGAATACCCGCCAAAACATTCCAAATACCCGCCAAAATATTTTAAAACCCGCCAAAAGGAATCCAAACATTCCAAAACCTTCCAAGACAATAAAAACAACTCAAGAGAATACAAAACATTCTAAAACCCAACCAAAACATTCCGAAAACCCGCCAAAACATCATCAAAACAAATCAAAACCAACCAAAATATTCCGAAAACCGCCAAAATGATTTAGACCCACAAAACTCATCAAAACATTCTGAAAATTGCCAAAACATTAGAAAACCAGCCAGAACTGATCAAAACATTCAAAAAACTTGGCAAAACATCATAAAAACAAATCAAAACCAACCAAAACATTCCAAAAACCTGACAAAATAGTTTACAACCTGCTAAAACTGATCAAAACATTCTGAAAAGATGCCAAAATACTAGAAAACCAGTCAGAAGTGATCGAAACTTTCAATAACTTGCCAAAACATAATCAAAACAAATGAAAGCAAACCAAAACATTCCAAATACCCGCCAAAATATTTTAAAACCCGCCAAAACGAATCCAAACGTTCCACAACCTGCCAAGACAATAAAAACAACACAAGAGAAAACAAAACATTCTAAAACACCACCAAAACATTCCGAAAACCCGCCAAAACATCATAAAAACAAATCAAAACAAACCAAACAATAGGAGGAACACGGCAACATATTGGCAAGCAAGAGACGGAGAGTGCGGCACCTTCTAGGAGGCCAAGAAGGAAGCCGCACAACACCTGCACTGTGTCTGCAACTTTCAAACTGCTAGAAGATAGTGGCTTGCCACTGGCCTGCCTCTTCAATTGCCATTAGCATTCCAATGGAAGCTATTCTTGGACAACTTTGCTCTGCTTGCTGCTAGTTCTGCCCCAGCCTACCATAGATAACCTTGCTCTTCCCTTGAGGTTCTGAGATGCCAAGAACTTGTCAACTTCAAAGGGCGGGCCGGGCTACATCTACTCAGCTGCCACAGTTTCTCCTTGCTAGACCTAGTGGGAAAGCATTTTGCTGAGATGCAGAAGGCAAGAAACGCAGAATACGGAGACGCGGAGCTGTCCCAAGTGCCGCTGCCAGGCGTCTTTCCGCAGAAGGAGCGCCCCGGAGCGCACCGCAACCGGCACCGTCGTCTCTGCGCAAAGAGCCAAAATATTTTCAAACCCGCCAAAACTCATCCAAAAATATTTTCAAACCCGCCAAAATAGAAAACCAGACAGAAGTGATCAATACATTCGAAAAAACCTGACAAAACATGATAAAGCCCACCAAAGCTAATCCAAACACACCAAAAACTGGGCTAAACAGAATCAAAACCTTCTAAAAACCCGCCAAAATATTTCAAAACCCGTCAAAACTAATCAAAACATTCCGAATACCCGCCAAAACATTCCAAATACCCGCCAAAATATTTTAAAACCCGCCAAAAGCAATCCAAACATTCCAAAACCTGCCAACAGAATAAAAACAACTCAAGAGAATACAAAACATTCTAAAACCCAACCAAAACATTCCGAAAACCCGCCAAAACATCATCAAAACAAATCAAAACCAACCAAAATATTCCGAAAACCGCCAAAATGATTTAGACCCACAAAACTCATCAAAACATTCTGAAAATTGCCAAAACATTAGAAAACCAGCCAGAACTGATCAAAACATTCAAAAAACTTGGCAAAACATCATAAAAACAAATCAAAACCAACCAAAACATTCCAAAAACCTGACAAAATAGTTTACAACCTGCTAAAACTGATCAAAACATTCTGAAAAGATGCCAAAATACTGGAAAACCAGTCAGAAGTGATCAAAACTTTCAATAAATTGCCAAAACATAATCAAAACAAATGAAAGCAAACCAAAACATTCCAAATACCCGCCAAAATATTTTAAAACCCACCAAAACGAATCCAAACGTTCCACAACCTGCCAAGACAATAAAAACAACACAAGAGAAAACAAAACATTCTAAAACACCACCAAAACATTCCGAAAACCCGCCAAAAGATCATCAAAACAAATCAAAACAAACCAAACAATAGGAGGAACACGGCAACATATTGGCAAGCAAGAGACGGAGAGCGCGGCACCACGGCACCTTCTAGGAGGCCAAGAAGGAAGCCGCACAACACCTGCACTGTGTCTGCAACTTTCAAACTGCTAGAAGCTAGTGGCTTGCCACTGGCCTGCCTCTTCAATTGCCATTAGCATTCCAATGGAAGCTATTCTTGGACAACTTTGCTCTGCTTGCTGCTAGTTCTGCCCCAGCCTACCATAGATAACCTTGCTCTTCCCTTGAGGTTCTGAGATGCCAAGAACTTGTCAACTTCAAAGGGCGGGCCGGGCTACATCTACTCAGCTGCCACAGTTTCTCCTTGCTAGACCTAGTGGGAAAGCATTTTGCTGAGATGCAGAAGGCAAGAAACGCAGAATACGGAGACGCGGAGCTGTCCCAAGTGCCGCTGCCAGGCGTCTTTCCGCAGAAGGAGCGCCCCGGAGCGCACCGCAACCGGCACCGTCGTCTCTGCGCAAAGAGCCAAAATATTTTCAAACCCGCCAAAACTCATCCAAAAATATTTTCAAACCCGCCAAAATAGAAAACCAGACAGAAGTGATCAATACATTCGAAAAAACCTGACAAAACATGATAAAGCCCACCAAAGCTAATCCAAACACACCAAAAACTGGGCTAAACAGAATCAAAACAAGTCAAAACCTTCTAAAAACCCGCCAAAATATTTCAAAACCCGTCAAAACTAATCAAAACCTTCCGAATACCCGCCAAAACATTCCAAATACCCGCCAAAATATTTTAAAACCCGCCAAAAGCAATCCAAACATTCCAAAACCTGCCAAGACAATAAAAACAACTCAAGAGAATACAAAACATTCTAAAACTGATCAAAACATTCTGAAAAGATGCCAAAATACTAGAAAACCAGTCAGAAGTGATCGAAACTTTCAATAACTTGCCAAAACATAATCAAAACAAATGAAAGCAAACCAAAACATTCCAAATACCCGCCAAAATATTTTAAAACCCACCAAAACGAATCCAAACGTTCCACAACCTGCCAAGACAATAAAAACAACACAAGAGAAAACAAAACATTCTAAAACACCACCAAAACATTCCGAAAACCCGCCAAAAGATCATCAAAACAAATCAAAACAAACCAAACAATAGGAGGAACATGGCAACATATTGGCAAGCAAGAGACGGAGAGCGCGGCACCACGGCACCTTCTAGGAGGCCAAGAAAGAAGCCGCACAACACCTGCACTGTGTCTGCAACTTTCAAACTGCTAGAAGCTAGTGGCTTGCCACTGGCCTGCCTCTTCAATTGCCATTAGCATTCCAATGGAAGCTATTCTTGGACAACTTTGCTCTGCTTGCTGCTAGTTCTGCCCCAGCCTACCATAGATAACCTTGCTCTTCCCTTGAGGCTCTGAGATGCCAAGAACTTTTCAACTTCAAAGGGCGGGCCGGGCTACATCTACTCAGCTGCCACAGTTTCTCCTTGCTAGACCTAGTGGGAAAGCATTTTGCTGAGATGCAGAAGGCAAGAAACGCAGAATACGGAGACGCGGAGCTGTCCCAAGTGCCGCTGCCAGGCGTCTTTCCGCAGAAGGAGCGCCCCGGAGCGCACCGCAACCGGCACCGTCGTCTCTGCGCAAAGAGCCAAAATATTTTAAAACCTGCCAAAACTCATCCAAAAATATTTTCAAACCCGCCAAAATAGAAAACCAGACAGAAGTGATCAATACATTCGAAAAAACCTGACAAAACATGATAAAGCCCACCAAAGCTAATCCAAACACACCAAAAACTGGGCTAAACAGAATCAAAACCTTCTAAAAACCCGCCAAAATATTTCAAAACCCGTCAAAACTAATCAAAACATTCCGAATACCCGCCAAAACATTCCAAATACCCGCCAAAATATTTTAAAACCCGCCAAAAGGAATCCAAACATTCCAAAACCTTCCAAGACAATAAAAACAACTCAAGAGAATACAAAACATTCTAAAACCCAACCAAAACATTCCGAAAACCCGACAAAACATCATAAAAACAAATCAAAACCAACCAAAATATTCCGAAAACCGCCAAAATAATTTAGACCCACAAAACTCATCAAAACATTCTGAAAATTGCCAAAACATTAGAAAACCAGCCAGAACTGATCAAAACATTCAAAAAACTTGGCAAAACATCATAAAAACAAATCAAAACCAACCAAAACATTCCAAAAACCTGACAAAATAGTTTACAACCTGCTAAAACTGATCAAAACATTCTGAAAAGATCCCAAAATACTAGAAAACCAGTCAGAAGTGATCGAAACTTTCAATAACTTGCCAAAACATAATCAAAACAAATGAAAGCAAACCAAAACATTCCAAATACCCGCCAAAATATTTTAAAACCCACCAAAACGAATCCAAACGTTCCACAACCTGCCAAGACAATAAAAACAACACAAGAGAAAACAAAACATTCTAAAACACCACCAAAACATTCCGAAAACCCGCCAAAACATCATAAAAACAAATCAAAACAAACCAAACAATAGGAGGAACACGGCAACATATTGGCAAGCAAGAGACGGAGAGCGCGGCACCGCGGCACCTTCTAGGAGGCCAAGAAGGAAGCCGCACAACACCTGCACTGTGTCTGCAACTTTCAAACTGCTAGAAGCTAGTGGCTTGCCACTGGCCTGCCTCTTCAATTGCCATTAGCATTCCAATGGAAGCTATTCTTGGACAACTTTGCTCTGCTTGCTGCTAGTTCTGCCCCAGCCTACCATAGATAACCTTGCTCTTCCCTTGAGGTTCTGAGATGCCAAGAACTTGTCAACTTCAAAGGGCGGGCCGGGCTACATCTACTCAGCTGCCACAGTTTCTCCTTGCTAGACCTAGTGGGAAAGCATTTTGCTGAGATGCAGAAGGCAAGAAACGCAGAATACGGAGACGCGGAGCTGTCCCAAGTGCCGCTGCCAGGCGTCTTTCCGCAGAAGGAGCGCCCCGGAGCGCACCGCAACCGGCACCGTCGTCTCTGCGCAAAGAGCCAAAATATTTTCAAACCCGCCAAAACTCATCCAAAAATATTTTCAAACCCGCCAAAATAGAAAACCAGACAGAAGTGATCAATACATTCGAAAAAACCTGACAAAACATGATAAAGCCCACCAAAGCTAATCCAAACACACCAAAAACTGGGCTAAACAGAATCAAAACCTTCTAAAAACCCGCCAAAATATTTCAAAACCCGTCAAAACTAATCAAAACATTCCGAATACCCGCCAAAACATTCCAAATACCCGCCAAAATATTTTAAAACCCGCCAAAAGGAATCCAAACATTCCAAAACCTTCCAAGACAATAAAAACAACTCAAGAGAATACAAAACATTCTAAAACCCAACCAAAACATTCCGAAAACCCGCCAAAACATCATCAAAACAAATCAAAACCAACCAAAATATTCCGAAAACCGCCAAAATGATTTAGACCCACAAAACTCATCAAAACATTCTGAAAATTGCCAAAACATTAGAAAACCAGCCAGAACTGATCAAAACATTCAAAAAACTTGGCAAAACATCATAAAAACAAATCAAAACCAACCAAAACATTCCAAAAACCTGACAAAATAGTTTACAACCTGCTAAAACTGATCAAAACATTCTGAAAAGATGCCAAAATACTAGAAAACCAGTCAGAAGTGATCGAAACTTTCAATAACTTGCCAAAACATAATCAAAACAAATGAAAGCAAACCAAAACATTCCAAATACCCGCCAAAATATTTTAAAACCCGCCAAAACGAATCCAAACGTTCCACAACCTGCCAAGACAATAAAAACAACACAAGAGAAAACAAAACATTCTAAAACACCACCAAAACATTCCGAAAACCCGCCAAAACATCATAAAAACAAATCAAAACAAACCAAACAATAGGAGGAACACGGCAACATATTGGCAAGCAAGAGACGGAGAGTGCGGCACCTTCTAGGAGGCCAAGAAGGAAGCCGCACAACACCTGCACTGTGTCTGCAACTTTCAAACTGCTAGAAGCTAGTGGCTTGCCACTGGCCTGCCTCTTCAATTGCCATTAGCATTCCAATGGAAGCTATTCTTGGACAACTTTGCTCTGCTTGCTGCTAGTTCTGCCCCAGCCTACCATAGATAACCTTGCTCTTCCCTTGAGGTTCTGAGATGCCAAGAACTTGTCAACTTCAAAGGGCGGGCCGGGCTACATCTACTCAGCTGCCACAGTTTCTCCTTGCTAGACCTAGTGGGAAAGCATTTTGCTGAGATGCAGAAGGCAAGAAACGCAGAATACGGAGACGCGGAGCTGTCCCAAGTGCCGCTGCCAGGCGTCTTTCCGCAGAAGGAGCGCCCCGCAGCGCACCGCAACCGGCACCGTCGTCTCTGCGCAAAGAGCCAAAATATTTTCAAACCCGCCAAAACTCATCCAAAAATATTTTCAAACCCGCCAAAATAGAAAACCAGACAGAAGTGATCAATACATTCGAAAAAACCTGACAAAACATGATAAAGCCCACCAAAGCTAATCCAAACACACCAAAAACTGGGCTAAACAGAATCAAAACCTTCTAAAAACCCGCCAAAATATTTCAAAACCCGTCAAAACTAATCAAAACATTCCGAATACCCGACAAAACATTCCAAATACCCGCCAAAATATTTTAAAACCCGCCAAAAGCAATCCAAACATTCCAAAACCTGCCAACAGAATAAAAACAACTCAAGAGAATACAAAACATTCTAAAACCCAACCAAAACATTCCGAAAACCCGCCAAAACATCATCAAAACAAATCAAAACCAACCAAAATATTCCGAAAACCGCCAAAATGATTTAGACCCACAAAACTCATCAAAACATTCTGAAAATTGCCAAAACATTAGAAAACCAGCCAGAACTGATCAAAACATTCAAAAAACTTGGCAAAACATCATAAAAACAAATCAAAACCAACCAAAACATTCCAAAAACCTGACAAAATAGTTTACAACCTGCTAAAACTGATCAAAACATTCTGAAAAGATGCCAAAATACTAGAAAACCAGTCAGAAGTGATCGAAACTTTCAATAACTTGCCAAAACATAATCAAAACAAATGAAAGCAAACCAAAACATTCCAAATACCCGCCAAAATATTTTAAAACCCGCCAAAACGAATCCAAACGTTCCACAACCTGCCAAGACAATAAAAACAACACAAGAGAAAACAAAACATTCTAAAACACCACCAAAACATTCCGAAAACCCGCCAAAACATCATAAAAACAAATCAAAACAAACCAAACAATAGGAGGAACACGGCAACATATTGGCAAGCAAGAGACGGAGAGTGCGGCACCTTCTAGGAGGCCAAGAAGGAAGCCGCACAACACCTGCACTGTGTCTGCAACTTTCAAACTGCTAGAAGCTAGTGGCTTGCCACTGGCCTGCCTCTTCAATTGCCATTAGCATTCCAATGGAAGCTATTCTTGGACAACTTTGCTCTGCTTGCTGCTAGTTCTGCCCCAGCCTACCATAGATAACCTTGCTCTTCCCTTGAGGTTCTGAGATGCCAAGAACTTGTCAACTTCAAAGGGCGGGCCGGGCTACATCTACTCAGCTGCCACAGTTTCTCCTTGCTAGACCTAGTGGGAAAGCATTTTGCTGAGATGCAGAAGGCAAGAAACGCAGAATACGGAGACGCGGAGCTGTCCCAAGTGCCGCTGCCAGGCGTCTTTCCGCAGAAGGAGCGCCCCGGAGCGCACCGCAACCGGCACCGTCGTCTCTGCGCAAAGAGCCAAAATATTTTCAAACCCGCCAAAACTCATCCAAAAATATTTTCAAACCCGCCAAAATAGAAAACCAGACAGAAGTGATCAATACATTCGAAAAAACCTGACAAAACATGATAAAGCCCACCAAAGCTAATCCAAACACACCAAAAACTGGGCTAAACAGAATCAAAACCTTCTAAAAACCCGCCAAAATATTTCAAAACCCGTCAAAACTAATCAAAACATTCCGAATACCCGCCAAAACATTCCAAATACCCGCCAAAATATTTTAAAACCCGCCAAAAGGAATCCAAACATTCCAAAACCTTCCAAGACAATAAAAACAACTCAAGAGAATACAAAACATTCTAAAACCCAACCAAAACATTCCGAAAACCCGCCAAAACATCATCAAAACAAATCAAAACCAACCAAAATATTCCGAAAACCGCCAAAATGATTTAGACCCACAAAACTCATCAAAACATTCTGAAAATTGCCAAAACATTAGAAAACCAGCCAGAACTGATCAAAACATTCAAAAAACTTGGCAAAACATCATAAAAACAAATCAAAACCAACCAAAACATTCCAAAAACCTGACAAAATAGTTTACAACCTGCTAAAACTGATCAAAACATTCTGAAAAGATGCCAAAATACTAGAAAACCAGTCAGAAGTGATCGAAACTTTCAATAACTTGCCAAAACATAATCAAAACAAATGAAAGCAAACCAAAACATTCCAAATACCCGCCAAAATATTTTAAAACCCGCCAAAACGAATCCAAACGTTCCACAACCTGCCAAGACAATAAAAACAACACAAGAGAAAACAAAACATTCTAAAACACCACCAAAACATTCCGAAAACCCGCCAAAACATCATAAAAACAAATCAAAACAAACCAAACAATAGGAGGAACACGGCAACATATTGGCAAGCAAGAGACGGAGAGTGCGGCACCTTCTAGGAGGCCAAGAAGGAAGCCGCACAACACCTGCACTGTGTCTGCAACTTTCAAACTGCTAGAAGCTAGTGGCTTGCCACTGGCCTGCCTCTTCAATTGCCATTAGCATTCCAATGGAAGCTATTCTTGGACAACTTTGCTCTGCTTGCTGCTAGTTCTGCCCCAGCCTACCATAGATAACCTTGCTCTTCCCTTGAGGTTCTGAGATGCCAAGAACTTGTCAACTTCAAAGGGCGGGCCGGGCTACATCTACTCAGCTGCCACAGTTTCTCCTTGCTAGACCTAGTGGGAAAGCATTTTGCTGAGATGCAGAAGGCAAGAAACGCAGAATACGGAGACGCGGAGCTGTCCCAAGTGCCGCTGCCAGGCGTCTTTCCGCAGAAGGAGCGCCCCGGAGCGCACCGCAACCGGCACCGTCGTCTCTGCGCAAAGAGCCAAAATATTTTAAAACCTGCCAAAACTCATCCAAAAATATTTTCAAACCCGCCAAAATAGAAAACCAGACAGAAGTGATCAATACATTCGAAAAAACCTGACAAAACATGATAAAGCCCACCAAAGCTAATCCAAACACACCAAAAACTGGGCTAAACAGAATCAAAACCTTCTAAAAACCCGCCAAAATATTTCAAAACCCGTCAAAACTAATCAAAACATTCCGAATACCCGCCAAAACATTCCAAATACCCGCCAAAATATTTTAAAACCCGCCAAAAGCAATCCAAACATTCCAAAACCTGCCAAGACAATAAAAACAACTCAAGAGAATACAAAACATTCTAAAACTGATCAAAACATTCTGAAAAGATCCCAAAATACTAGAAAACCAGTCAGAAGTGATCGAAACTTTCAATAACTTGCCAAAACATAATCAAAACAAATGAAAGCAAACCAAAACATTCCAAATACCCGCCAAAATATTTTAAAACCCACCAAAACGAATCCAAACGTTCCACAACCTGCCAAGACAATAAAAACAACACAAGAGAAAACAAAACATTCTAAAACACCACCAAAACATTCCGAAAACCCGCCAAAAGATCATCAAAACAAATCAAAACAAACCAAACAATAGGAGGAACATGGCAACATATTGGCAAGCAAGAGACGGAGAGCGCGGCACCACGGCACCTTCTAGGAGGCCAAGAAAGAAGCCGCACAACACCTGCACTGTGTCTGCAACTTTCAAACTGCTAGAAGCTAGTGGCTTGCCACTGGCCTGCCTCTTCAATTGCCATTAGCATTCCAATGGAAGCTATTCTTGGACAACTTTGCTCTGCTTGCTGCTAGTTCTGCCCCAGCCTACCATAGATAACCTTGCTCTTCCCTTGAGGCTCTGAGATGCCAAGAACTTTTCAACTTCAAAGGGCGGGCCGGGCTACATCTACTCAGCTGCCACAGTTTCTCCTTGCTAGACCTAGTGGGAAAGCATTTTGCTGAGATGCAGAAGGCAAGAAACGCAGAATACGGAGACGCGGAGCTGTCCCAAGTGCCGCTGCCAGGCGTCTTTCCGCAGAAGGAGCGCCCCGGAGCGCACCGCAACCGGCACCGTCGTCTCTGCGCAAAGAGCCAAAATATTTTAAAACCCGCCAAAACTCATCCAAAAATATTTTCAAACCCGCCAAAATAGAAAACCAGACAGAAGTGATCAATACATTCGAAAAAACCTGACAAAACATGATAAAGCCCACCAAAGCTAATCCAAACACACCAAAAACTGGGCTAAACAGAATCAAAACCTTCTAAAAACCCGCCAAAATATTTCAAAACCCGTCAAAACTAATCAAAACATTCCGAATACCCGCCAAAACATTCCAAATACCCGCCAAAATATTTTAAAACCCGCCAAAAGCAATCCAAACATTCCAAAACCTTCCAAGACAATAAAAACAACTCAAGAGAATACAAAACATTCTAAAACCCAACCAAAACATTCCGAAAACCCGACAAAACATCATAAAAACAAATCAAAACCAACCAAAATATTCCGAAAACCGCCAAAATAATTTAGACCCACAAAACTCATCAAAACATTCTGAAAATTGCCAAAACATTAGAAAACCAGCCAGAACTGATCAAATCATTCAAAAAACTTGGCAAAACATCATAAAAACAAATCAAAACCAACCAAAACATTCCAAAAACCTGACAAAATAGTTTACAACCTGCTAAAACTGATCAAAACATTCTGAAAAGATGCCAAAATACTAGAAAACCAGTCAGAAGTGATCAAAACTTTCAATAACTTGCCAAAACATAATCAAAACAAATGAAAGCAAACCAAAACATTCCAAATACCCGCCAAAATATTTTAAAACCCACCAAAACGAATCCAAACGTTCCACAACCTGCCAAGACAATAAAAACAACACAAGAGAAAACAAAACATTCTAAAACACCACCAAAACATTCCGAAAACCCGCCAAAAGATCATCAAAACAAATCAAAACAAACCAAACAATAGGAGGAACACGGCAACATATTGGCAAGCAAGAGACGGAGAGTGCGGCACCTTCTAGGAGGCCAAGAAGGAAGCCGCACAACACCTGCACTGTGTCTGCAACTTTCAAACTGCTAGAAGCTAGTGGCTTGCCACTGGCCTGCCTCTTCAATTGCCATTAGCATTCCAATGGAAGCTATTCTTGGACAACTTTGCTCTGCTTGCTGCTAGTTCTGCCCCAGCCTACCATAGATAACCTTGCTCTTCCCTTGAGGTTCTGAGATGCCAAGAACTTGTCAACTTCAAAGGGCGGGCCGGGCTACATCTACTCAGCTGCCACAGTTTCTCCTTGCTAGACCTAGTGGGAAAGCATTTTGCTGAGATGCAGAAGGCAAGAAACGCAGAATACGGAGACGCGGAGCTGTCCCAAGTGCCGCTGCCAGGCGTCTTTCCGCAGAAGGAGCGCCCCGGAGCGCACCGCAACCGGCACCGTCGTCTCTGCGCAAAGAGCCAAAATATTTTCAAACCCGCCAAAACTCATCCAAAAATATTTTCAAACCTGCCAAAATAGAAAACCAGACAGAAGTGATCAATACATTCGAAAAAACCTGACAAAACATGATAAAGCCCACCAAAGCTAATCCAAACACACCAAAAACTGGGCTAAACAGAATCAAAACCTTCTAAAAACCCGCCAAAATATTTCAAAACCCGTCAAAACTAATCAAAACCTTCCGAATACCCGCCAAAACATTCCAAATACCCGCCAAAATATTTTAAAACCCGCCAAAAGCAATCCAAACATTCCAAAACCTGCCAACACAATAAAAACAACTCAAGAGAATACAAAACATTCTAAAACCCAACCAAAACATTCCGAAAACCCGCCAAAACATCATCAAATCAAATCAAAAACAACCAAAATATTCCAAAAACCGCCAAAATAATTTAGACCCACAAAACTCATCAAAACATTCTGAAAATTGCCAAAACATTAGAAAACCAGCCAGAACTGATCAAATCATTCAAAAAACTTGGCAAAACATCATAAAAACAAATCAAAACCAACCAAAACATTCCAAAAACCTGACAAAATAGTTTACAACCTGCTAAAACTGATCAAAACATTCTGAAAAGATGCCAAAATACTAGAAAACCAGTCAGAAGTGATCGAAACTTTCAATAACTTGCCAAAACATAATCAAAACAAATGAAAGCAAACCAAAACATTCCAAATACCCCCTAAAATATTTTAAAACCCGCCAAAACGAATCCAAACGTTCCAAAACCTTCCAAGACAATAAAAACAACACAAGAGAAAACAAAACATTCTAAAACACCACCAAAACATTCCGAAAACCCGCCAAAAGATCATCAAAACAAATCAAAACAAACCAAACAATAGGAGGAACACGGCAACATATTGGCAAGCAAGAGACGGAGAGTGCGGCACCTTCTAGGAGGCCAAGAAGGAAGCCGCACAACACCTGCACTGTGTCTGCAACTTTCAAACTGCTAGAAGCTAGTGGCTTGCCACTGGCCTGCCTCTTCAATTGCCATTAGCATTCCAATGGAAGCTATTCTTGGACAACTTTGCTCTGCTTGCTGCTAGTTCTGCCCCAGCCTACCATAGATAACCTTGCTCTTCCCTTGAGGTTCTGTGATGCCAAGAACTTGTCAACTTCAAAGGGCGGGCCGGGCTACATCTACTCAGCTGCCACAGTTTCTCCTTGCTAGACCTAGTGGGAAAGCATTTTGCTGAGATGCAGAAGGCAAGAAACGCAGAATACGGAGACGCGGAGCTGTCCCAAGTGCCGCTGCCAGGCGTCTTTCCGCAGAAGGAGCGCCCCGGAGCGCACCGCAACCGGCACCGTCGTCTCTGCGCAAAGAGCCAAAATATTTTCAAACCCGCCAAAACTCATCCAAAAATATTTTCAAACCCGCCAAAATAGAAAACCAGACAGAAGTGATCAATACATTCGAAAAAACCTGACAAAACATGATAAAGCCCACCAAAGCTAATCCAAACACACCAAAAACTGGGCTAAACAGAATCAAAACCTTCTAAAAACCCGCCAAAATATTTCAAAACCCGTCAAAACTAATCAAAACCTTCCGAATACCCGCCAAAACATTCCAAATACCCGCCAAAATATTTTAAAACCCGCCAAAAGCAATCCAAACATTCCAAAACCTGCCAACACAATAAAAACAACTCAAGAGAATACAAAACATTCTAAAACCCAACCAAAACATTCCGAAAACCCGCCAAAACATCATCAAATCAAATCAAAAACAACCAAAATATTCCAAAAACCGCCAAAATAATTTAGACCCACAAAACTCATCAAAACATTCTGAAAATTGCCAAAACATTAGAAAACCAGCCAGAACTGATCAAATCATTCAAAAAACTTGGCAAAACATCATAAAAACAAATCAAAACCAACCAAAACATTCCAAAAACCTGACAAAATAGTTTACAACCTGCTAAAACTGATCAAAACATTCTGAAAAGATGCCAAAATACTAGAAAACCAGTCAGAAGTGATCGAAACTTTCAATAACTTGCCAAAACATAATCAAAACAAATGAAAGCAAACCAAAACATTCCAAATACCCGCCAAAATATTTTAAAACCCGCCAAAACGAATCCAAACGTTCCACAACCTGCCAAGACAATAAAAACAACACAAGAGAAAACAAAACATTCTAAAACACCACCAAAACATTCCGAAAACCCGCCAAAAGATCGTCAAAACAAATCAAAACAAACCAAACAATAGGAGGAACACGGCAACATATTGGCAAGGAAGAGACGGAGAGTGCGGCACCTTCTAGGAGGCCAAGAAGGAAGCCGCACAACACCTGCACTGTGTCTGCAACTTTCAAACTGCTAGAAGCTAGTGGCTTGCCACTGGCCTGCCTCTTCAATTGCCATTAGCATTCCAATGGAAGCTATTCTTGGACAACTTTGCTCTGCTTGCTGCTAGTTCTGCCCCAGCCTACCATAGATAACCTTGCTCTTCCCTTGAGGTTCTGAGATGCCAAGAACTTGTCAACTTCAAAGGGCGGGCCGGGCTACATCTACTCAGCTGCCACAGTTTCTCCTTGCTAGACCTAGTGGGAAAGCATTTTGCTGAGATGCAGAAGGCAAGAAACGCAGAATACGGAGACGCGGAGCTGTCCCAAGTGCCGCTGCCAGGCGTCTTTCCGCAGAAGGAGCGCCCCGGAGCGCACCGCAACCGGCACCGTCGTCTCTGCGCAAAGAGCCAAAATATTTTCAAACCCGCCAAAACTCATCCAAAAATATTTTCAAACCCGCCAAAATAGAAAACCAGACAGAAGTGATCAATACATTCGAAAAAACCTGACAAAACATGATAAAGCCCACCAAAGCTAATCCAAACACACCAAAAACTGGGCTAAACAGAATCAAAACAAGTCAAAACCTTCTAAAAACCCGCCAAAATATTTCAAAACCCGTCAAAACTAATCAAAACATTCCGAATACCCGCCAAAACATTCCAAATACCCGCCAAAATATTTTAAAACCCGCCAAAAGCAATCCAAACATTCCAAAACCTGCCAAGACAATAAAAACAACTCAAGAGAATACAAAACATTCTAAAACTGATCAAAACATTCTGAAAAGATCCCAAAATACTAGAAAACCAGTCAGAAGTGATCGAAACTTTCAATAACTTGCCAAAACATAATCAAAACAAATGAAAGCAAACCAAAACAATCCAAATGCCCGCCAAAATATTATAAAACCCGCCAAAACTAATCCAAACGTTCCACAACCTGCCAAGACAATAAAAACAACACAAGAGAAAACAAAACATTCTAAAACACCACCAAAACATTCCGAAAACCCGCCAAAAGATCATCAAAACAAATCAAAACAAACCAAACAATAGGAGGAACACGGCAACATATTGGCAAGCAAGAGACGGAGAGCGCGGCACCACGGCACCTTCTAGGAGGCCAAGAAAGAAGCCGCACAACACCTGCACTGTGTCTGCAACTTTCAAACTGCTAGAAGCTAGTGGCTTGCCACTGGCCTGCCTCTTCAATTGCCATTAGCATTCCAATGGAAGCTATTCTTGGACAACTTTGCTGTGCTTGCTGCTAGTTCTGCCCCAGCCTACCATAGATAACCTTGCTCTTCCCTTGAGGCTCTGAGATGCCAAGAACTTTTCAACTTCAAAGGGCGGGCCGGGCTACATCTACTCAGCTGCCACAGTTTCTCCTTGCTAGACCTAGTGGGAAAGCATTTTGCTGAGATGCAGAAGGCAAGAAACGCAGAATACGGAGACGCGGAGCTGTCCCAAGTGCCGCTGCCAGGCGTCTTTCCGCAGAAGGAGCGCCCCGGAGCGCACCGCAACCGGCACCGTCGTCTCTGCGCAAAGAGCCAAAATATTTTCAAACCCGCCAAAACTCATCCAAAAATATTTTCAAACCCGCCAAAATAGAAAACCAGACAGAAGTGATCAATACATTCGAAAAAACCTGACAAAACATGATAAAGCCCACCAAAGCTAATCCAAACACACCAAAAACTGGGCTAAACAGAATCAAAACCTTCTAAAAACCCGCCAAAATATTTCAAAACCCGTCAAAACTAATCAAAACATTCCGAATACCCACCAAAACATTCCAAATACCCGCCAAAATATTTTAAAACCCGCCAAAAGCAATCCAAACATTCCAAAACCTGCCAACAGAATAAAAACAACTCAAGAGAATACAAAACATTCTAAAACCCAACCAAAACATTCCGAAAACCCGCCAAAACATCATCAAATCAAATCAAAAACAACCAAAATATTCCAAAAACCGCCAAAATAATTTAGACCCACAAAACTCATCAAAACATTCTGAAAATTGCCAAAACATTAGAAAACCAGCCAGAACTGATCAAATCATTCAAAAAACTTGGCAAAACATCATAAAAACAAATCAAAACCAACCAAAACATTCCAAAAACCTGACAAAATAGTTTACAACCTGCTAAAACTGATCAAAACATTCTGAAAAGATGCCAAAATACTAGAAAACCAGTCAGAAGTGATCGAAACTTTCAATAACTTGCCAAAACATAATCAAAACAAATGAAAGCAAACCAAAACATTCCAAATACCCGCCAAAATATTTTAAAACCCGCCAAAACGAATCCAAACGTTCCACAACCTGCCAAGACAATAAAAACAACACAAGAGAAAACAAAACATTCTAAAACACCACCAAAACATTCCGAAAACCCGCCAAAAGATCGTCAAAACAAATCAAAACAAACCAAACAATAGGAGGAACACGGCAACATATTGGCAAGGAAGAGACGGAGAGTGCGGCACCTTCTAGGAGGCCAAGAAGGAAGCCGCACAACACCTGCACTGTGTCTGCAACTTTCAAACTGCTAGAAGCTAGTGGCTTGCCACTGGCCTGCCTCTTCAATTGCCATTAGCATTCCAATGGAAGCTATTCTTGGACAACTTTGCTCTGCTTGCTGCTAGTTCTGCCCCAGCCTACCATAGATAACCTTGCTCTTCCCTTGAGGTTCTGAGATGCCAAGAACTTGTCAACTTCAAAGGGCGGGCCGGGCTACATCTACTCAGCTGCCACAGTTTCTCCTTGCTAGACCTAGTGGGAAAGCATTTTGCTGAGATGCAGAAGGCAAGAAACGCAGAATACGGAGACGCGGAGCTGTCCCAAGTGCCGCTGCCAGGCGTCTTTCCGCAGAAGGAGCGCCCCGGAGCGCACCGCAACCGGCACCGTCGTCTCTGCGCAAAGAGCCAAAATATTTTCAAACCCGCCAAAACTCATCCAAAAATATTTTCAAACCCGCCAAAATAGAAAACCAGACAGAAGTGATCAATACATTCGAAAAAACCTGACAAAACATGATAAAGCCCACCAAAGCTAATCCAAACACACCAAAAACTGGGCTAAACAGAATCAAAACAAGTCAAAACCTTCTAAAAACCCGCCAAAATATTTCAAAACCCGTCAAAACTAATCAAAACATTCCGAATACCCGCCAAAACATTCCAAATACCCGCCAAAATATTTTAAAACCCGCCAAAAGCAATCCAAACATTCCAAAACCTGCCAAGACAATAAAAACAACTCAAGAGAATACAAAACATTCTAAAACTGATCAAAACATTCTGAAAAGATCCCAAAATACTAGAAAACCAGTCAGAAGTGATCGAAACTTTCAATAACTTGCCAAAACATAATCAAAACAAATGAAAGCAAACCAAAACATTCCAAATGCCCGCCAAAATATTATAAAACCCGCCAAAACTAATCCAAACGTTCCACAACCTGCCAAGACAATAAAAACAACACAAGAGAAAACAAAACATTCTAAAACACCACCAAAACATTCCGAAAACCCGCCAAAAGATCATCAAAACAAATCAAAACAAACCAAACAATAGGAGGAACACGGCAACATATTGGCAAGCAAGAGACGGAGAGCGCGGCACCACGGCACCTTCTAGGAGGCCAAGAAAGAAGCCGCACAACACCTGCACTGTGTCTGCAACTTTCAAACTGCTAGAAGCTAGTGGCTTGCCACTGGCCTGCCTCTTCAATTGCCATTAGCATTCCAATGGAAGCTATTCTTGGACAACTTTGCTGTGCTTGCTGCTAGTTCTGCCCCAGCCTACCATAGATAACCTTGCTCTTCCCTTGAGGCTCTGAGATGCCAAGAACTTTTCAACTTCAAAGGGCGGGCCGGGCTACATCTACTCAGCTGCCACAGTTTCTCCTTGCTAGACCTAGTGGGAAAGCATTTTGCTGAGATGCAGAAGGCAAGAAACGCAGAATACGGAGACGCGGAGCTGTCCCAAGTGCCGCTGCCAGGCGTCTTTCCGCAGAAGGAGCGCCCCGGAGCGCACCGCAACCGGCACCGTCGTCTCTGCGCAAAGAGCCAAAATATTTTCAAACCCGCCAAAACTCATCCAAAAATATTTTCAAACCCGCCAAAATAGAAAACCAGACAGAAGTGATCAATACATTCGAAAAAACCTGACAAAACATGATAAAGCCCACCAAAGCTAATCCAAACACACCAAAAACTGGGCTAAACAGAATCAAAACCTTCTAAAAACCCGCCAAAATATTTCAAAACCCGTCAAAACTAATCAAAACATTCCGAATACCCGCCAAAACATTCCAAATACCCGCCAAAATATTTTAAAACCCGCCAAAAGCAATCCAAACATTCCAAAACCTGCCAACAGAATAAAAACAACTCAAGAGAATACAAAACATTCTAAAACCCAACCAAAACATTCCGAAAACCCGCCAAAACATCATCAAATCAAATCAAAAACAACCAAAATATTCCAAAAACCGCCAAAATAATTTAGACCCACAAAACTCATCAAAACATTCTGAAAATTGCCAAAACATTAGAAAACCAGCCAGAACTGATCAAATCATTCAAAAAACTTGGCAAAACATCATAAAAACAAATCAAAACCAACCAAAACATTCCAAAAACCTGACAAAATAGTTTACAACCTGCTAAAACTGATCAAAACATTCTGAAAAGATGCCAAAATACTAGAAAACCAGTCAGAAGTGATCGAAACTTTCAATAACTTGCCAAAACATAATCAAAACAAATGAAAGCAAACCAAAACATTCCAAACAACCGCCAAAATATTTTAAAACCCGCCAAAACGAATCCAAACGTTCCAAAACCTTCCAAGAAAATAAAAACAACACAAGAGAAAACAAAACATTCTAAAACACCACCAAAACATTCCGAAAACCCGCCAAAAGATCATCAAAACAAATCAAAACAAACCAAACAATAGGAGGAACACGGCAACATATTGGCAAGCAAGAGACGGAGAGTGCGGCACCTTCTAGGAGGCCAAGAAGGAAGCCGCAAAACACCTGCACTGTGTCTGCAACTTTCAAACTGCTAGAAGCTAGTGGCTTGCCACTGGCCTGCCTCTTCAATTGCCATTAGCATTCCAATGGAAGCTATTCTTGGACAACTTTGCTCTGCTTGCTGCTAGTTCTGCCCCAGCCTACCATAGATAACCTTGCTCTTCCCTTGAGGTTCTGAGATGCCAAGAACTTGTCAACTTCAAAGGGCGGGCCGGGCTACATCTACTCAGCTGCCACAGTTTCTCCTTGCTAGACCTAGTGGGAAAGCATTTTGCTGAGATGCAGAAGGCAAGAAACGCAGAATACGGAGACGCGGAGCTGTCCCAAGTGCCGCTGCCAGGCGTCTTTCCGCAGAAGGAGCGCCCCGGAGCGCACCGCAACCGGCACCGTCGTCTCTGCGCAAAGAGCCAAAATATTTTCAAACCCGCCAAAACTCATCCAAAAATATTTTCAAACCCGCCAAAATAGAAAACCAGACAGAAGTGATCAATACATTCGAAAAAACCTGACAAAACATGATAAAGCCCACCAAAGTTAATCCAAACACACCAAAAACTGGGCTAAACAGAATCAAAACCTTCTAAAAACCCGCCAAAATATTTCAAAACCCGTCAAAACTAATCAAAACCTTCCGAATACCGACCAAAACATTCCAAATACCCGCCAGAATATTTTAAAACCCGCCAAAACAAATCCAAACATTCCAAAACCTGCCAACACAATAAAAACAACTCAAGAGAATACAAAACATTCTAAAACCCAACCAAAACATTCCGAAAACCCGCCAAAACATCATAAAAACAAATCAAAACCAACCAAAATATTCCGAAAACCCGCCAAAATGATTTAGACCCACAAAACTCATCAAAACATTCTGAAAAGATGCCAAAACATTAGAAAACCAGCCAGAACTGATCAAAACATTCAAAAAACCTGGCAAAACATCATAAAAACAAATCAAAACCAACCAAAACATTCCAAAAACCTGACAAAATAGTTTACAACCTGCCAAAACTGATCAAAACATTCTGAAAAGATGCCAAAATACTAGAAAACCAGTCAGAAGTGATCGAAACTTTCAATAACTTGCCAAAACATAATCAAAACAAATGAAAGCAAACCAAAACATTCCAAATACCCGCCAAAATATTTTAAAACCCGCCAAAACTAATCCAAACGTTCCACAACCTGCCAAGACAATAAAAACAACACAAGAGAAAACAAAACATTCTAAAACACCACCAAAACATTCCGAAAACCCGCCAAAAGATCATCAAAACAAATCAAAACAAACCAAACAATAGGAGGAACACGGCAACATATTGGCAAGCAAGAGACAGAGAGCGCGGCACCTTCTAGGAGGCCAAGAAGGAAGCCGCACAACACCTGCACTGTGTCTGCAACTTTCAAACTGCTAGAAGCTAGTGGCTTGCCACTGGCCTGCCTCTTCAATTGCCATTAGCATTCCAATGGAAGCTATTCTTGGACAACTTTGCTCTGCTTGCTGCTAGTTCTGCCCCAGCCTACCATAGATAACCTTGCTCTTCCCTTGAGGCTCTGAGATGCCAAGAACTTGTCAACTTCAAAGGGCGGGCCGGGCTACATCTACTCAGCTGCCACAGTTTCTCCTTGCTAGACCTAGTGGGAAAGCATTTTGCTGAGATGCAGAAGGCAAGAAACGCAGAATACGGAGACGCGGAGCTGTCCCAAGTGCCGCTGCCAGGCGTCTTTCCGCAGAAGGAACGCCCCGGAGCGCACCGCAACCGGCACCATCGTCTCTGCGCAAAGAGCCAAAATATTTTCAAACCCGCCAGAACTCATCCAAAAATATTTTCAAACCCGCCAAAATAGAAAACCAGACAGAAGTGATCAATACATTCGAAAAAACCTGACAAAACATGATAAAGCCCACCAAAGCTAATCCAAACACACCAAAAACTGGGCTAAACAGAATCAAAACCTTCTAAAAACCCGCCAAAATATTTCAAAACCCGTCAAAACTAATCAAAACATTCCGAATACCCGCCAAAACATTCCAAATACCCGCCAAAATATTTTAAAACCCGCCAAAAGCAATCCAAACATTCCAAAACCTGCCAACAGAATAAAAACAACTCAAGAGAATACAAAACATTCTAAAACCCAACCAAAACATTCCGAAAACCCGACAAAACATCATCAAATCAAATCAAAAACAACCAAAATATTCCAAAAACCGCCAAAATAATTTAGACCCACAAAACTCATCAAAACATTCTGAAAATTGCCAAAACATTAGAAAACCAGCCAGAACTGATCAAATCATTCAAAAAACTTGGCAAAACATCATAAAAACAAATCAAAACCAACCAAAACATTCCAAAAACCTGACAAAATAGTTTACAACCTGCTAAAACTGATCAAAACATTCTGAAAAGATGCCAAAATACTAGAAAACCAGTCAGAAGTGATCGAAACTTTCAATAACTTGCCAAAACATAATCAAAACAAATGAAAGCAAACCAAAACATTCCAAATACCCGCCAAAATATTTTAAAACCCACCAAAACGAATCCAAACGTTCCACAACCTGCCAAGACAATAAAAACAACACAAGAGAAAACAAAACATTCTAAAACACCACCAAAACATTCCGAAAACCCGCCAAAAGATCATCAAAACAAATCAAAACAAACCAAACAATAGGAGGAACACGGCAACATATTGGCAAGCAAGAGACGGAGAGTGCGGCACCTTCTAGGAGGCCAAGAAGGAAGCCGCAAAACACCTGCACTGTGTCTGCAACTTTCAAACTGCTAGAAGCTAGTGGCTTGCCACTGGCCTGCCTCTTCAATTGCCATTAGCATTCCAATGGAAGCTATTCTTGGACAACTTTGCTCTGCTTGCTGCTAGTTCTGCCCCAGCCTACCATAGATAACCTTGCTCTTCCCTTGAGGTTCTGAGATGCCAAGAACTTGTCAACTTCAAAGGGCGGGCCGGGCTACATCTACTCAGCTGCCACAGTTTCTCCTTGCTAGACCTAGTGGGAAAGCATTTTGCTGAGATGCAGAAGGCAAGAAACGCAGAATACGGAGACGCGGAGCTGTCCCAAGTGCCGCTGCCAGCCGTCTTTCCGCAGAAGGAGCGCCCCGCAGCGCACCGCAACCGGCACCGTCGTCTCTGCGCAAAGAGCCAAAATATTTTCAAACCCGCCAAAACTCATCCAAAAATATTTTCAAACCCGCCAAAATAGAAAACCAGACAGAAGTGATCAATACATTCGAAAAAACCTGACAAAACATGATAAAGCCCACCAAAGCTAATCCAAACACACCAAAAACTGGGCTAAACAGAATCAAAACAAGTCAAAACCTTCTAAAAACCCGCCAAAATATTTCAAAACCCGTCAAAACTAATCAAAACATTCCGAATACCCGCCAAAACATTCCAAATACCCGCCAAAATATTTTAAAACCCGCCAAAAGCAATCCAAACATTCCAAAACCTGCCAAGACAATAAAAACAACTCAAGAGAATACAAAACATTCTAAAACTGATCAAAACATTCTGAAAAGATCCCAAAATACTAGAAAACCAGTCAGAAGTGATCGAAACTTTCAATAACTTGCCAAAACATAATCAAAACAAATGAAAGCAAACCAAAACATTCCAAATACCCACCAAAATATTTTAAAACCCACCAAAACGAATCCAAACGTTCCACAACCTACCAAGACAATAAAAACAACACAAGAGAAAACAAAACATTCTAAAACACCACCAAAACATTCCGAAAACCCGCCAAAACATCATCAAAACAAATCAAAACAAACCAAACAATAGGAGGAACATGGCAACATATTGGCAAGCAAGAGACGGAGAGCGCGGCACCACGGCACCTTCTAGGAGGCCAAGAAAGAAGCCGCACAACACCTGCACTGTGTCTGCAACTTTCAAACTGCTAGAAGCTAGTGGCTTGCCACTGGCCTGCCTCTTCAATTGCCATTAGCATTCCAATGGAAGCTATTCTTGGACAACTTTGCTCTGCTTGCTGCTAGTTCTGCCCCAGCCTACCATAGATAACCTTGCTCTTCCCTTGAGGTTCTGAGATGCCAAGAACTTGTCAACTTCAAAGGGCGGGCCGGGCTACATCTACTCAGCTGCCACAGTTTCTCCTTGCTAGACCTAGTGGGAAAGCATTTTGCTGAGATGCAGAAGGCAAGAAACGCAGAATACGGAGACGCGGAGCTGTCCCAAGTGCCGCTGCCAGGCGTCTTTCCGCAGAAGGAGCGCCCCGGAGCGCACCGCAACCGGCACCGTCGTCTCTGCGCAAAGAGCCAAAATATTTTCAAACCCGCCAAAACTCATCCAAAAATATTTTCAAACCCGCCAAAATAGAAAACCAGACAGAAGTGATCAATACATTCGAAAAAACCTGACAAAACATGATAAAGCCCACCAAAGCTAATCCAAACACACCAAAAACTGGGCTAAACAGAATCAAAACAAGTCAAAACCTTCTAAAAACCCGCCAAAATATTTCAAAACCCGTCAAAACTAATCAAAACATTCCGAATACCCGCCAAAACATTCCAAATACCCGCCAAAATATTTTAAAACCCGCCAAAAGCAATCCAAACATTCCAAAACCTGCCAAGACAATAAAAACAACTCAAGAGAATACAAAACATTCTAAAACTGATCAAAACATTCTGAAAAGATCCCAAAATACTAGAAAACCAGTCAGAAGTGATCGAAACTTTCAATAACTTGCCAAAACATAATCAAAACAAATGAAAGCAAACCAAAACATTCCAAATACCCACCAAAATATTTTAAAACCCACCAAAACGAATCCAAACGTTCCACAACCTACCAAGACAATAAAAACAACACAAGAGAAAACAAAACATTCTAAAACACCACCAAAACATTCCGAAAACCCGCCAAAACATCATCAAAACAAATCAAAACAAACCAAACAATAGGAGGAACATGGCAACATATTGGCAAGCAAGAGACGGAGAGCGCGGCACCACGGCACCTTCTAGGAGGCCAAGAAAGAAGCCGCACAACACCTGCACTGTGTCTGCAACTTTCAAACTGCTAGAAGCTAGTGGCTTGCCACTGGCCTGCCTCTTCAATTGCCATTAGCATTCCAATGGAAGCTATTCTTGGACAACTTTGCTCTGCTTGCTGCTAGTTCTGCCCCAGCCTACCATAGATAACCTTGCTCTTCCCTTGAGGTTCTGAGATGCCAAGAACTTGTCAACTTCAAAGGGCGGGCCGGGCTACATCTACTCAGCTGCCACAGTTTCTCCTTGCTAGACCTAGTGGGAAAGCATTTTGCTGAGATGCAGAAGGCAAGAAACGCAGAATACGGAGACGCGGAGCTGTCCCAAGTGCCGCTGCCAGGCGTCTTTCCGCAGAAGGAGCGCCCCGGAGCGCACCGCAACCGGCACCGTCGTCTCTGCGCAAAGAGCCAAAATATTTTCAAACCCGCCAAAACTCATCCAAAAATATTTTCAAACCCGCCAAAATAGAAAACCAGACAGAAGTGATCAATACATTCGAAAAAACCTGACAAAACATGATAAAGCCCACCAAAGCTAATCCAAACACACCAAAAACTGGGCTAAACAGAATCAAAACCTTCTAAAAACCCTCCAAAATATTTCAAAACCCGTCAAAACTAATCAAAACATTCCGAATACCCGCCAAAACATTCCAAATACCCGCCAAAATATTTTAAAACCCGCCAAAAGGAATCCAAACATTCCAAAACCTGCCAACACAATAAAAACAACTCAAGAGAATACAAAACATTCTAAAACCCAACCAAAACATTCCGAAAACCCGCCAAAACATCATAAAAACAAATCAAAACCAACCAAAATATTCCGAAAACCGCCAAAATAATTTAGACCCACAAAACTCATCAAAACATTCTGAAAATTGCCAAAACATTAGAAAACCAGCCAGAACTGATCAAAACATTCAAAAAACTTGGCAAAACATCATAAAAACAAATCAAAACCAACCAAAACATTCCAAAAACCTGACAAAATAGTTTACAACCTGCTAAAACTGATCAAAACATTCTGAAAAGATGCCAAAATACTGGAAAACCAGTCAGAAGTGATCAAAACTTTCAATAAATTGCCAAAACATAATCAAAACAAATGAAAGCAAACCAAAACATTCCAAATACCCGCCAAAATATTTTAAAACCCACCAAAACGAATCCAAACGTTCCACAACCTGCCAAGACAATAAAAACAACACAAGAGAAAACAAAACATTCTAAAACACCACCAAAACATTCCGAAAACCCGCCAAAAGATCATCAAAACAAATCAAAACAAACCAAACAATAAGAGGAACACGGCAACATATTGGCAAGCAAGAGACGGAGAGCGCGGCACCGCGGCACCTTCTAGGAGGCCAAGAAGGAAGCCGCACAACACCTGCACTGTGTCTGCAACTTTCAAACTGCTAGAAGCTAGTGGCTTGCCACTGGCCTGCCTCTTCAATTGCCATTAGCATTCCAATGGAAGCTATTCTTGGACAACTTTGCTCTGCTTGCTGCTAGTTCTGCCCCAGCCTACCATAGATAACCTTGCTCTTCCCTTGAGGTTCTGAGATGCCAAGAACTTGTCAACTTCAAAGGGCGGGCCGGGCTACATCTACTCAGCTGCCACAGTTTCTCCTTGCTAGACCTAGTGGGAAAGCATTTTGCTGAGATGCAGAAGGCAAGAAACGCAGAATACAGAGACGCGGAGCTGTCCCAAGTGCCGCTGCCAGGCGTCTTTCCGCAGAAGGAGCGCCCCGGAGCGCACCGCAACCGGCACCGTCGTCTCTGCGCAAAGAGCCAAAATATTTTCAAACCCGCCAAAACTCATCCAAAAATATTTTCAAACCCGCCAAAATAGAAAACCAGACAGAAGTGATCAATACATTCGAAAAAACCTGACAAAACATGATAAAGCCCACCAAAGCTAATCCAAACACACCAAAAACTGGGCTAAACAGAATCAAAACAAGTCAAAACCTTCTAAAAACCCGCCAAAATATTTCAAAACCCGTCAAAACTAATCAAAACCTTCCGAATACCCGCCAAAACATTCCAAATACCCGCCAAAATATTTTAAAACCCGCCAAAAGCAATCCAAACATTCCAAAACCTGCCAAGACAATAAAAACAACTCAAGAGAATACAAAACATTCTAAAACTGATCAAAACATTCTGAAAAGATGCCAAAATACTAGAAAACCAGTCAGAAGTGATCGAAACTTTCAATAACTTGCCAAAACATAATCAAAACAAATGAAAGCAAACCAAAACATTCCAAATACCCGCCAAAATATTTTAAAACCCACCAAAACGAATCCAAACGTTCCACAACCTGCCAAGACAATAAAAACAACACAAGAGAAAACAAAACATTCTAAAACACCACCAAAACATTCCGAAAACCCGCCAAAAGATCATCAAAACAAATCAAAACAAACCAAACAATAGGAGGAACATGGCAACATATTGGCAAGCAAGAGACGGAGAGCGCGGCACCACGGCACCTTCTAGGAGGCCAAGAAAGAAGCCGCACAACACCTGCACTGTGTCTGCAACTTTCAAACTGCTAGAAGCTAGTGGCTTGCCACTGGCCTGCCTCTTCAATTGCCATTAGCATTCCAATGGAAGCTATTCTTGGACAACTTTGCTCTGCTTGCTGCTAGTTCTGCCCCAGCCTACCATAGATAACCTTGCTCTTCCCTTGAGGCTCTGAGATGCCAAGAACTTTTCAACTTCAAAGGGCGGGCCGGGCTACATCTACTCAGCTGCCACAGTTTCTCCTTGCTAGACCTAGTGGGAAAGCATTTTGCTGAGATGCAGAAGGCAAGAAACGCAGAATACGGAGACGCGGAGCTGTCCCAAGTGCCGCTGCCAGGCGTCTTTCCGCAGAAGGAGCGCCCCGGAGCGCACCGCAACCGGCACCGTCATCTCTGCGCAAAGAGCCAAAATATTTTAAAACCTGCCAAAACTCATCCAAAAATATTTTCAAACCCGCCAAAATAGAAAACCAGACAGAAGTGATCAATACATTCGAAAAAACCTGACAAAACATGATAAAGCCCACCAAAGCTAATCCAAACACACCAAAAACTGGGCTAAACAGAATCAAAACCTTCTAAAAACCCGCCAAAATATTTCAAAACCCGTCAAAACTAATCAAAACATTCCGAATACCCGCCAAAACATTCCAAATACCCGCCAAAATATTTTAAAACCCGCCAAAAGGAATCCAAACATTCCAAAACCTTCCAAGACAATAAAAACAACTCAAGAGAATACAAAACATTCTAAAACCCAACCAAAACATTCCGAAAACCCGACAAAACATCATAAAAACAAATCAAAACCAACCAAAATATTCCGAAAACCGCCAAAATAATTTAGACCCACAAAACTCATCAAAACATTCTGAAAATTGCCAAAACATTAGAAAACCAGCCAGAACTGATCAAAACATTCAAAAAACTTGGCAAAACATCATAAAAACAAATCAAAACCAACCAAAACATTCCAAAAACCTGACAAAATAATTTACAACCTGCTAAAACTGATCAAAACATTCTGAAAAGATGCCAAAATACTAGAAAACCAGTCAGAAGTGATCGAAACTTTCAATAACTTGCCAAAACATAATCAAAACAAATGAAAGCAAACCAAAACATTCCAAACAACCGCCAAAATATTTTAAAACCCGCCAAAAGGAATCCAAACGTTCCAAAACCTTCCAAGACAATAAAAACAACACAAGAGAAAACAAAACATTCTAAAACACCACCAAAACATTCCGAAAACCCGCCAAAAGATCATCAAAACAAATCAAAACAAACCAAACAATAGGAGGAACACGGCAACATATTGGCAAGCAAGAGACGGAGAGTGCGGCACCTTCTAGGAGGCCAAGAAGGAAGCCGCACAACACCTGCACTGTGTCTGCAACTTTCAAACTGCTAGAAGCTAGTGGCTTGCCACTGGCCTGCCTCTTCAATTGCCATTAGCATTCCAATGGAAGCTATTCTTGGACAACTTTGCTCTGCTTGCTGCTAGTTCTGCCCCAGCCTACCATAGATAACCTTGCTCTTCCCTTGAGGTTCTGAGATGCCAAGAACTTGTCAACTTCAAAGGGCGGGCCGGGCTACATCTACTCAGCTGCCACAGTTTCTCCTTGCTAGACCTAGTGGGAAAGCATTTTGCTGAGATGCAGAAGGCAAGAAACGCAGAATACGGAGATGCGGAGCTGTCCCAAGTGCCGCTGCCAGGCGTCTTTCCGCAGAAGGAGCGCCCCGGAGCGCACCGCAACCGGCACCGTCGTCTCTGTGCAAAGAGCCAAAATATTTTCAAACCCGCCAAAACTCATCCAAAAATATTTTCAAACCCGCCAAAATAGAAAACCAGACAGAAGTGATCAATACATTCGAAAAAACCTGACAAAACATGATAAAGCCCACCAAAGCTAATCCAAACACACCAAAAACTGGGCTAAACAGAATCAAAACAAGTCAAAACCTTCTAAAAACCCGCCAAAATATTTCAAAACCCGTCAAAACTAATCAAAACATTCCGAATACCCGCCAAAACATTCCAAATACCCGCCAAAATATTTTAAAACCCGCCAAAAGCAATCCAAACATTCCAAAACCTGCCAAGACAATAAAAACAACTCAAGAGAATACAAAACATTCTAAAACTGATCAAAACATTCTGAAAAGATCCCAAAATACTAGAAAACCAGTCAGAAGTGATCGAAACTTTCAATAACTTGCCAAAACATAATCAAAACAAATGAAAGCAAACCAAAACATTCCAAATACCCACCAAAATATTTTAAAACCCACCAAAACGAATCCAAACGTTCCACAACCTACCAAGACAATAAAAACAACACAAGAGAAAACAAAACATTCTAAAACACCACCAAAACATTCCGAAAACCCGCCAAAACATCATCAAAACAAATCAAAACAAACCAAACAATAGGAGGAACATGGCAACATATTGGCAAGCAAGAGACGGAGAGCGCGGCACCACGGCACCTTCTAGGAGGCCAAGAAGGAAGCCGCACAACACCTGCACTGTGTCTGCAACTTTCAAACTGCTAGAAGCTAGTGGCTTGCCACTGGCCTGCCTCTTCAATTGCCATTAGCATTCCAATGGAAGCTATTCTTGGACAACTTTGCTCTGCTTGCTGCTAGTTCTGCCCCAGCCTACCATAGATAACCTTGCTCTTCCCTTGAGGTTCTGAGATGCCAAGAACTTGTCAACTTCAAAGGGCGGGCCGGGCTACATCTACTCAGCTGCCACAGTTTCTCCTTGCTAGACCTAGTGGGAAAGCATTTTGCTGAGATGCAGAAGGCAAGAAACGCAGAATACGGAGACGCGGAGCTGTCCCAAGTGCCGCTGCCAGGCGTCTTTCCGCAGAAGGAGCGCCCCGGAGCGCACCGCAACCGGCACCGTCGTCTCTGCGCAAAGAGCCAAAATATTTTCAAACCCGCCAAAACTCATCCAAAAATATTTTCAAACCCGCCAAAATAGAAAACCAGACAGAAGTGATCAATACATTCGAAAAAACCTGACAAAACATGGTAAAGCCCACCAAAGCTAATCCAAACACACCAAAAACTGGGCTAAACAGAATCAAAACCTTCTAAAAACCCGCCAAAATATTTCAAAACCCGTCAAAACTAATCAAAACATTCCGAATACCCGCCAAAACATTCCAAATACCCGCCAAAATATTTTAAAACCCGCCAAAAGGAATCCAAACATTCCAAAACCTGCCAAGACAATAAAAACAACTCAAGAGAATACAAAACATTCTAAAACCCAACCAAAACATTCCGAAAACCCGCCAAAACATCATAAAAACAAATCAAAACCAACCAAAATATTCCGAAAACCGCCAAAATAATTTAGACCCACAAAACTCATCAAAACATTCTGAAAATTGCCAAAACATTAGAAAACCAGCCAGAACTGATCAAATCATTCAAAAAACTTGGCAAAACATCATAAAAACAAATCAAAACCAACCAAAACATTCCAAAAACCTGACAAAATAGTTTACAACCTGCTAAAACTGATCAAAACATTCTGAAAAGATGCCAAAATACTAGAAAACCAGTCAGAAGTGATCGATAATTTCAATAACTTGCCAAAACATAATCAAAACAAATGAAAGCAAACCAAAACATTCCAAATACCCGCCAAAATATTTTAAAACCCACCAAAACGAATCCAAACGTTCCACAACCTGCCAAGACAATAAAAACAACACAAGAGAAAACAAAACATTCTAAAACACCACCAAAACATTCTGAAAACCCGCCAAAAGATCATCAAAACAAATCAAAACAAACCAAACAATAGGAGGAACATGGCAACATATTGGCAAGCAAGAGACGGAGAGCGCGGCACCGCGGCACCTTCTAGGAGGCCAAGAAAGAAGCCGCACAACACCTGCACTGTGTCTGCAACTTTCAAACTGCTAGAAGCTAGTGGCTTGCCACTGGCCTGCCTCTTCAATTGCCATTAGCATTCCAATGGAAGCTATTCTTGGACAACTTTGCTCTGCTTGCTGCTAGTTCTGCCCCAGCCTACCATAGATAACCTTGCTCTTCCCTTGAGGCTCTGAGATGCCAAGAACTTTTCAACTTCAAAGGGCGGGCCGGGCTACATCTACTCAGCTGCCACAGTTTCTCCTTGCTAGACCTAGTGGGAAAGCATTTTGCTGAGATGCAGAAGGCAAGAAACGCAGAATACGGAGACGCGGAGCTGTCCCAAGTGCCGCTGCCAGGCGTCTTTCCGCAGAAGGAGCGCCCCGGAGCGCACCGCAACCGGCACCGTCGTCTCTGCGCAAAGAGCCAAAATATTTTAAAACCTGCCAAAACTCATCCAAAAATATTTTCAAACCCGCCAAAATAGAAAACCAGACAGAAGTGATCAATACATTCGAAAAAACCTGACAAAACATGATAAAGCCCACCAAAGCTAATCCAAACACACCAAAAACTGGGCTAAACAGAATCAAAACCTTCTAAAAACCCGCCAAAATATTTCAAAACCCGTCAAAACTAATCAAAACATTCCGAATACCCGCCAAAACATTCCAAATACCCGCCAAAATATTTTAAAACCCGCCAAAAGGAATCCAAACATTCCAAAACCTTCCAAGACAATAAAAACAACTCAAGAGAATACAAAACATTCTAAAACCCAACCAAAACATTCCGAAAACCCGACAAAACATCATAAAAACAAATCAAAACCAACCAAAATATTCCGAAAACCGCCAAAATAATTTAGACCCACAAAACTCATCAAAACATTCTGAAAATTGCCAAAACATTAGAAAACCAGCCAGAACTGATCAAAACATTCAAAAAACTTGGCAAAACATCATAAAAACAAATCAAAACCAACCAAAACATTCCAAAAACCTGACAAAATAGTTTACAACCTGCTAAAACTGATCAAAACATTCTGAAAAGATGCCAAAATACTAGAAAACCAGTCAGAAGTGATCGAAACTTTCAATAACTTGCCAAAACATAATCAAAACAAATGAAAGCAAACCAAAACATTCCAAACAACCGCCAAAATATTTTAAAACCCGCCAAAAGGAATCCAAACGTTCCAAAACCTTCCAAGACAATAAAAACAACACAAGAGAAAACAAAACATTCTAAAACACCACCAAAACATTCCGAAAACCCGCCAAAAGATCATCAAAACAAATCAAAACAAACCAAACAATAGGAGGAACACGGCAACATATTGGCAAGCAAGAGACGGAGAGTGCGGCACCTTCTAGGAGGCCAAGAAGGAAGCCGCACAACACCTGCACTGTGTCTGCAACTTTCAAACTGCTAGAAGCTAGTGGCTTGCCACTGGCCTGCCTCTTCAATTGCCATTAGCATTCCAATGGAAGCTATTCTTGGACAACTTTGCTCTGCTTGCTGCTAGTTCTGCCCCAGCCTACCATAGATAACCTTGCTCTTCCCTTGAGGTTCTGAGATGCCAAGAACTTGTCAACTTCAAAGGGCGGGCCGGGCTACATCTACTCAGCTGCCACAGTTTCTCCTTGCTAGACCTAGTGGGAAAGCATTTTGCTGAGATGCAGAAGGCAAGAAACGCAGAATACGGAGACGCGGAGCTGTCCCAAGTGCCGCTGCCAGGCGTCTTTCCGCAGAAGGAGCGCCCCGGAGCGCACCGCAACCGGCACCGTCGTCTCTGGGCAAAGAGCCAAAATATTTTCAAACCCGCCAAAACTCATCCAAAAATATTTTCAACCCCACCAAAATAGAGAACCAGACAGAAGTGATCAATACATTCGAAAAAACCTGACAAAACATGATAAAGCCCACCAAAGCTAATCCAAACACACCAAAAACTGGGCTAAACAGAATCAAAACAAGTCAAAACCTTCTAAAAACCCGCCAAAATATTTCAAAACCCGTCAAAACTAATCAAAACCTTCCGAATACCCGCCAAAACATACCAAATACCGGCCAAAATATTTTAAAACCCGCCAAAAGCAATCCAAACACTCCAAAACCTGCCAAGACAATAAAAACAACTCAAGAGAATACAAAACATTCTAAAACTGATCAAAACATTCTGAAAAGATGCCAAAATACTAGAAAACCAGTCAGAAGTGATCGAAACTTTCAATAACTTGCCAAAACATAATCAAAACAAATGAAAGCAAACCAAAACATTCCAAACGCCCGCCAAAATATTTTAAAACCCGCCAAAACTAATCCAAACGTTCCACAACCTGCCAAGACAATAAAAACAACACAAGAGAAAACAAAACATTCTAAAACACCACCAAAACATTCCGAAAACCCGCCAAAAGATCATCAAAACAAATCAAAACAAACCAAACAATAGGAGGAACATGGCAACATATTGGCAAGCAAGAGACGGAGAGCGCGGCACCACGGCACCTTCTAGGAGGCCAAGAAAGAAGCCGCACAACACCTGCACTGTGTCTGCAACTTTCAAACTGCTAGAAGCTAGTGGCTTGCCACTGGCCTGCCTCTTCAATTGCCATTAGCATTCCAATGGAAGCTATTCTTGGACAACTTTGCTCTGCTTGCTGCTAGTTCTGCCCCAGCCTACCATAGATAACCTTGCTCTTCCCTTGAGGTTCTGAGATGCCAAGAACTTGTCAACTTCAAAGGGCGGGCCGGGCTACATCTACTCAGCTGCCACAGTTTCTCCTTGCTAGACCTAGTGGGAAAGCATTTTGCTGAGATGCAGAAGGCAAGAAACGCAGAATACGGAGACGCGGAGCTGTCCCAAGTGCCGCTGCCAGGCGTCTTTCCGCAGAAGGAGCGCCCCGGAGCGCACCGCAACCGGCACCGTCGTCTCTGCGCAAAGAGCCAAAATATTTTCAAACCCGCCAAAACTCATCCAAAAATATTTTCAACCCCACCAAAATAGAGAACCAGACAGAAGTGATCAATACATTCGAAAAAACCTGACAAAACATGATAAAGCCCACCAAAGCTAATCCAAACACACCAAAAACTGGGCTAAACAGAATCAAAACCTTCTAAAAACCCGCCAAAATATTTCAAAACCCGTCAAAACTAATCAAAACATTCCGAATACCCGCCAAAACATTCCAAATACCCGCCAAAATATTTTAAAACCCGCCAAAAGCAATCCAAACATTCCAAAACCTGCCAACACAATAAAAACAACTCAAGAGAATACAAAACATTCTAAAACCCAACCAAAACATTCCGAAAACCCGCCAAAACATCATCAAATCAAATCAAAAACAACCAAAATATTCCAAAAACCGCCAAAATAATTTAGACCCACAAAACTCATCAAAACATTCTGAAAATTGCCAAAACATTAGAAAACCAGCCAGAACTGATCAAATCATTCAAAAAACTTGGCAAAACATCATAAAAACAAATCAAAACCAACCAAAACATTCCAAAAACCTGACAAAATAGTTTACAACCTGCTAAAACTGATCAAAACATTCTGAAAAGATGCCAAAATACTAGAAAACCAGTCAGAAGTGATCGAAACTTTCAATAACTTGCCAAAACATAATCAAAACAAATGAAAGCAAACCAAAACATTCCAAACACCCGCCAAAATATTTTAAAACCCGCCAAAACGAATCCAAACGTTCCAAAACCTTCCAAGACAATAAAAACAACACAAGAGAAAACAAAACATTCTAAAACACCACCAAAACATTCCGAAAACCCGCCAAAAGATCATCAAAACAAATCAAAACAAACCAAACAATAGGAGGAACACGGCAACATATTGGCAAGCAAGAGACGGAGAGTGCGGCACCTTCTAGGAGGCCAAGAAGGAAGCCGCACAACACCTGCACTGTGTCTGCAACTTTCAAACTGCTAGAAGCTAGTGGCTTGCCACTGGCCTGCCTCTTCAATTGCCATTAGCATTCCAATGGAAGCTATTCTTGGACAACTTTGCTCTGCTTGCTGCTAGTTCTGCCCCAGCCTACCATAGATAACCTTGCTCTTCCCTTGAGGTTCTGAGATGCCAAGAACTTGTCAACTTCAAAGGGCGGGCCGGGCTACATCTACTCAGCTGCCACAGTTTCTCCTTGCTAGACCTAGTGGGAAAGCATTTTGCTGAGATGCAGAAGGCAAGAAACGCAGAATACGGAGACGCGGAGCTGTCCCAAGTGCCGCTGCCAGGCGTCTTTCCGCAGAAGGAGCGCCCCGGAGCGCACCGCAACCGGCACCGTCGTCTCTGCGCAAAGAGCCAAAATATTTTCAAACCCGCCAAAACTCATCCAAAAATATTTTCAAACCCGCCAAAATAGAGAACCAGTCAGAAGTGATCAATACATTCGAAAAAACCTGACAAAACATGATAAAGCCCACCAAAGCTAATCCAAACACACCAAAAACTGGGCTAAACAGAATCAAAACCTTCTAAAAACCCGCCAAAATATTTCAAAACCCGTCAAAACTAATCAAAACATTCCGAATACCCGCCAAAACATTCCAAATACCCGCCAAAATATTTTAAAACCCGCCAAAAGCAATCCAAACATTCCAAAACCTGCCAACAGAATAAAAACAACTCAAGAGAATACAAAACATTCTAAAACCCAACCAAAACATTCCGAAAACCCGCCAAAACATCATCAAATCAAATCAAAAACAACCAAAATATTCCAAAAACCGCCAAAATAATTTAGACCCACAAAACTCATCAAAACATTCTGAAAATTGCCAAAACATTAGAAAACCAGCCAGAACTGATCAAAACATTCAAAAAACCTGGAAAAACATCATAAAAACAAATCAAAACCAACCAAAACATTCCAAAAACCTGACAAAATAGTTTACAACCTGCCAAAACTGATCAAAACATTCTGAAAAGATGCCAAAATACTAGAAAACCAGTCAGAAGTGATCGAAACTTTCAATAACTTGCCAAAACATAATCAAAACAAATGAAAGCAAACCAAAACATTCCAAATGCCCGCCAAAATATTTTAAAACCCGCCAAAACTAATCCAAACGTTCCACAACCTGCCAAGACAATAAAAACAACACAAGAGAAAACAAAACATTCTAAAACACCACCAAAACATTCCGAAAACCCGCCAAAAGATCATCAAAACAAATCAAAACAAACCAAACAATAGGAGGAACATGGCAACATATTGGCAAGCAAGAGACGGAGAGCGCGGCACCACGGCACCTTCTAGGAGGCCAAGAAAGAAGCCGCACAACACCTGCACTGTGTCTGCAACTTTCAAACTGCTAGAAGCTAGTGGCTTGCCACTGGCCTGCCTCTTCAATTGCCATTAGCATTCCAATGGAAGCTATTCTTGGACAACTTTGCTCTGCTTGCTGCTAGTTCTGCCCCAGCCTACCATAGATAACCTTGCTCTTCCCTTGAGGCTCTGAGATGCCAAGAACTTTTCAACTTCAAAGGGCGGGCCGGGCTACATCTACTCAGCTGCCACAGTTTCTCCTTGCTAGACCTAGTGGGAAAGCATTTTGCTGAGATGCAGAAGGCAAGAAACGCAGAATACGGAGACGCGGAGCTGTCCCAAGTGCCGCTGCCAGGCGTCTTTCCGCAGAAGGAGCGCCCCGGAGCGCACCGCAACCGGCACCGTCGTCTCTGGGCAAAGAGCCAAAATATTTTCAAACCCGCCAAAACTCATCCAAAAATATTTTCAACCCCACCAAAATAGAGAACCAGACAGAAGTGATCAATACATTCGAAAAAACCTGACAAAACATGATAAAGCCCACCAAAGCTAATCCAAACACACCAAAAACTGGGCTAAACAGAATCAAAACCTTCTAAAAACCCGCCAAAATATTTCAAAACCCGTCAAAACTAATCAAAACATTCCGAATACCCGCCAAAACATTCCAAATACCCGCCAAAATATTTTAAAACCCGCCAAAAGCAATCCAAACATTCCAAAACCTGCCAACACAATAAAAACAACTCAAGAGAATACAAAACATTCTAAAACCCAACCAAAACATTCCGAAAACCCGCCAAAACATCATCAAATCAAATCAAAAACAACCAAAATATTCCAAAAACCGCCAAAATAATTTAGACCCACAAAACTCATCAAAACATTCTGAAAATTGCCAAAACATTAGAAAACCAGCCAGAACTGATCAAATCATTCAAAAAACTTGGCAAAACATCATAAAAACAAATCAAAACCAACCAAAACATTCCAAAAACCTGACAAAATAGTTTACAACCTGCTAAAACTGATCAAAACATTCTGAAAAGATGCCAAAATACTAGAAAACCAGTCAGAAGTGATCGAAACTTTCAATAACTTGCCAAAACATAATCAAAACAAATGAAAGCAAACCAAAACATTCCAAACACCCGCCAAAATATTTTAAAACCCGCCAAAACGAATCCAAACGTTCCAAAACCTTCCAAGACAATAAAAACAACACAAGAGAAAACAAAACATTCTAAAACACCACCAAAACATTCCGAAAACCCGCCAAAACATCATCAAAACAAATCAAAACAAACCAAACAATAGGAGGAACACGGCAACATATTGGCAAGCAAGAGACGGAGAGTGCGGCACCTTCTAGGAGGCCAAGAAGGAAGCCGCACAACACCTGCACTGTGTCTGCAACTTTCAAACTGCTAGAAGCTAGTGGCTTGCCACTGGCCTGCCTCTTCAATTGCCATTAGCATTCCAATGGAAGCTATTCTTGGACAACTTTGCTCTGCTTGCTGCTAGTTCTGCCCCAGCCTACCATAGATAACCTTGCTCTTCCCTTGAGGTTCTGAGATGCCAAGAACTTGTCAACTTCAAAGGGCGGGCCGGGCTACATCTACTCAGCTGCCACAGTTTCTCCTTGCTAGACCTAGTGGGAAAGCATTTTGCTGAGATGCAGAAGGCAAGAAACGCAGAATACGGAGACGCGGAGCTGTCCCAAGTGCCGCTGCCAGCCGTCTTTCCGCAGAAGGAGCGCCCCGCAGCGCACCGCAACCGGCACCGTCGTCTCTGCGCAAAGAGCCAAAATATTTTCAAACCCGCCAAAACTCATCCAAAAATATTTTCAAACCCACCAAAATAGAGAACCAGACAGAAGTGATCAATACATTCGAAAAAACCTGACAAAACATGATAAAGCCCACCAAAGCTAATCCAAACACACCAAAAACTGGGCTAAACAGAATCAAAACCTTCTAAAAACCCACCAAAATATTTCAAAACCCGTCAAAACTAATCAAAACATTCCGAATACCCGCCAAAACATTCCAAATACCGGCCAAAATATTTTAAAACCCGCCAAAAGCAATCCAAACATTCCAAAACCTGCCAACACAATAAAAACAACTCAAGAGAATACAAAACATTCTAAAACCCAACCAAAACATTCCGAAAACCCGCCAAAACATCATCAAATCAAATCAAAAACAACCAAAATATTCCAAAAACCGCCAAAATAATTTAGACCCACAAAACTCATCAAAACATTCTGAAAATTGCCAAAACATTAGAAAACCAGCCAGAACTGATCAAAACATTCAAAAAACTTGGCAAAACATCATAAAAACAAATCAAAACCAACCAAAACATTCCAAAAACCTGACAAAATAGTTTACAACCTGCCAAAACTGATCAAAACATTCTGAAAAGATGCCAAAATACTAGAAAACCAGTCAGAAGTGATCGAAACTTTCAATAACTTGCCAAAACATAATCAAAACAAATGAAAGCAAACCAAAACATTCCAAATGCCCGCCAAAATATTTTAAAACCCGCCAAAACTAATCCAAACGTTCCACAACCTGCCAAGACAATAAAAACAACACAAGAGAAAACAAAACATTCTAAAACACCACCAAAACATTCCGAAAACCCGCCAAAAGGTCATCAAAACAAATCAAAACAAACCAAACAATAGGAGGAACATGGCAACATATTGGCAAGCAAGAGACGGAGAGCGCGGCACCGCGGCACCTTCTAGGAGGCCAAGAAGGAAGCCGCACAACACCTGCACTGTGTCTGCAACTTTCAAACTGCTAGAAGCTAGTGGCTTGCCACTGGCCTGCCTCTTCAATTGCCATTAGCATTCCAATGGAAGCTATTCTTGGACAACTTTGCTCTGCTTGCTGCTAGTTCTGCCCCAGCCTACCATAGATAACCTTGCTCTTCCCTTGAGGCTCTGAGATGCCAAGAACTTTTCAACTTCAAAGGGCGGGCCGGGCTACATCTACTCAGCTGCCACAGTTTCTCCTTGCTAGACCTAGTGGGAAAGCATTTTGCTGAGATGCAGAAGGCAAGAAACGCAGAATACGGAGACGCGGAGCTGTCCCAAGTGCCGCTGCCAGGCGTCTTTCCGCAGAAGGAGCGCCCCGGAGCGCACCGCAACCGGCACCGTCGTCTCTGCGCAAAGAGCCAAAATATTTTCAAACCCGCCAAAACTCATCCAAAAATATTTTCAAACCCGCCAAAATAGAAAACCAGACAGAAGTGATCAATACATTCGAAAAAACCTGACAAAACATGATAAAGCCCACCAAAGCTAATCCAAACACACCAAAAACTGGGCTAAACAGAATCAAAACCTTCTAAAAACCCGCCAAAATATTTCAAAACCCGTCAAAACTAATCAAAACATTCCGAATACCCGCCAAAACATTCCAAATACCCGCCAAAATATTTTAAAACCCGCCAAAAGCAATCCAAACATTCCAAAACCTGCCAACACAATAAAAACAACTCAAGAGAATACAAAACATTCTAAAACCCAACCAAAACATTCCGAAAACCCGCCAAAACATCATCAAATCAAATCAAAAACAACCAAAATATTCCAAAAACCGCCAAAATAATTTAGACCCACAAAACTCATCAAAACATTCTGAAAATTGCCAAAACATTAGAAAACCAGCCAGAACTGATCAAATCATTCAAAAAACTTGGCAAAACATCATAAAAACAAATCAAAACCAACCAAAACATTCCAAAAACCTGACAAAATAGTTTACAACCTGCTAAAACTGATCAAAACATTCTGAAAAGATCCCAAAATACTAGAAAACCAGTCAGAAGTGATCGAAACTTTCAATAACTTGCCAAAACATAATCAAAACAAATGAAAGCAAACCAAAACATTCCAAACAACCGCCAAAATATTTTAAAACCCGCCAAAACGAATCCAAACGTTCCAAAACCTTCCAAGACAATAAAAACAACACAAGAGAAAACAAAACATTCTAAAACACCACCAAAACATTCCGAAAACCCGCCAAAAGATCATCAAAACAAATCAAAACAAACCAAACAATAGGAGGAACACGGCAACATATTGGCAAGCAAGAGACGGAGAGTGCGACACCTTCTAGGAGGCCAAGAAGGAAGCCGCAAAACACCTGCACTGTGTCTGCAACTTTCAAACTGCTAGAAGCTAGTGGCTTGCCACTGGCCTGCCTCTTCAATTGCCATTAGCATTCCAATGGAAGCTATTCTTGGACAACTTTGCTCTGCTTGCTGCTAGTTCTGCCCCAGCCTACCATAGATAACCTTGCTCTTCCCTTGAGGTTCTGAGATGCCAAGAACTTGTCAACTTCAAAGGGCGGGCCGGGCTACATCTACTCAGCTGCCACAGTTTCTCCTTGCTAGACCTAGTGGGAAAGCATTTTGCTGAGATGCAGAAGGCAAGAAACGCAGAATACGGAGACGCGGAGCTGTCCCAAGTGCCGCTGCCAGGCGTCTTTCCGCAGAAGGAGCGCCCCGGAGCGCACCGCAACCGGCACCGTCGTCTCTGCGCAAAGAGCCAAAATATTTTCAAACCCGCCAAAACTCATCCAAAAATATTTTCAAACCCGCCAAAATAGAAAACCAGACAGAAGTGATCAATACATTCGAAAAAACCTGACAAAACATGATAAAGCCCACCAAAGCTAATCCAAACACACCAAAAACTGGGCTAAACAGAATCAAAACCTTCTAAAAACCCGCCAAAATATTTCAAAACCCGTCAAAACTAATCAAAACATTCCGAATACCCACCAAAACATTCCAAATACCCGCCAGAATATTTTAAAACCCGCCAAAACAAATCCAAACATTCCAAAACCTGCCAACACAATAAAAACAACTCAAGAGAATACAAAACATTCTAAAACCCAACCAAAACATTCCGAAAACCCGCCAAAACATCATAAAAACAAATCAAAACCAACCAAAAAATTCCGAAAACCCGCCAAAATGATTTAGACCCACAAAACTCATCAAAACGTTCTGAAAAGATGCCAAAACATTAGAAAACCAGCCAGAACTGATCAAAACATTCAAAAAACCTGGCAAAACATCATAAAAACAAATCAAAACCAACCAAAACATTCCAAAAACCTGACAAAATAGTTTACAACCTGCCAAAACTGATCAAAACATTCTGAAAAGATGCCAAAATACTAGAAAACCAGTCAGAAGTGATCGAAACTTTCAATAACTTGCCAAAACATAATCAAAACAAATGAAAGCAAACCAAAACATTCCAAATACCCGCCAAAATATTTTAAAACCCGCCAAAACTAATCCAAACGTTCCACAACCTGCCAAGACAATAAAAACAACACAAGAGAAAACAAAACATTCTAAAACACCACCAAAACATTCCGAAAACCCGCCAAAACATCATCAAAACAAATCAAAACAAACCAAACAATAGGAGGAACACGGCAACATATTGGCAAGCAAGAGACGGAGAGTGCGGCACCACGGCACCTTCTAGGAGGCCAAGAAGGAAGCCGCACAACACCTGCACTGTGTCTGCAACTTTCAAACTGCTAGAAGCTAGTGGCTTGCCACTGGCCTGCCTCTTCAATTGCCATTAGCATTCCAATGGAAGCTATTCTTGGACAACTTTGCTCTGCTTGCTGCTAGTTCTGCCCCAGCCTACCATAGATAACCTTGCTCTTCCCTTGAGGTTCTGAGATGCCAAGAACTTGTCAACTTCAAAGGGCGGGCCGGGCTACATCTACTCAGCTGCCACAGTTTCTCCTTGCTAGACCTAGTGGGAAAGCATTTTGCTGAGATGCAGAAGGCAAGAAACGCAGAATACGGAGACGCGGAGCTGTCCCAAGTGCCGCTGCCAGCCGTCTTTCCGCAGAAGGAGCGCCCCGCAGCGCACCGCAACCGGCACCGTCGTCTCTGCGCAAAGAGCCAAAATATTTTCAAACCCGCCAAAACTCATCCAAAAATATTTTCAAACCCGCCAAAATAGAAAACCAGACAGAAGTGATCAATACATTCGAAAAAACCTGACAAAACATGATAAAGCCCACCAAAGCTAATCCAAACACACCAAAAACTGGGCTAAACAGAATCAAAACCTTCTAAAAACCCGCCAAAATATTTCAAAACCCGTCAAAACTAATCAAAACATTCCGAATACCCGCCAAAACATTCCAAATACCCGCCAAAATATTTTAAAACCCGCCAAAAGCAATCCAAACATTCCAAAACCTGCCAACAGAATAAAAACAACTCAAGAGAATACAAAACATTCTAAAACCCAACCAAAACATTCCGAAAACCCGCCAAAACATCATCAAATCAAATCAAAAACAACCAAAATATTCCAAAAACCGCCAAAATAATTTAGACCCACAAAACTCATCAAAACATTCTGAAAATTGCCAAAACATTAGAAAACCAGCCAGAACTGATCAAATCATTCAAAAAACTTGGCAAAACATCATAAAAACAAATCAAAACCAACCAAAACATTCCAAAAACCTGACAAAATAGTTTACAACCTGCTAAAACTGATCAAAACATTCTGAAAAGATGCCAAAATACTAGAAAACCAGTCAGAAGTGATCGAAACTTTCAATAACTTGCCAAAACATAATCAAAACAAATGAAAGCAAACCAAAACATTCCAAACAACCGCCAAAATATTTTAAAACCCGCCAAAACGAATCCAAACGTTCCAAAACCTTCCAAGACAATAAAAACAACACAAGAGAAAACAAAACATTCTAAAACACCACAAAACATTCCGAAAACCCGCCAAAAGATCATCAAAACAAATCAAAACAAACCAAACAATAGGAGGAACACGGCAACATATTGGCAAGCAAGAGACGGAGAGTGCGACACCTTCTAGGAGGCCAAGAAGGAAGCCGCAAAACACCTGCACTGTGTCTGCAACTTTCAAACTGCTAGAAGCTAGTGGCTTGCCACTGGCCTGCCTCTTCAATTGCCATTAGCATTCCAATGGAAGCTATTCTTGGACAACTTTGCTCTGCTTGCTGCTAGTTCTGCCCCAGCCTACCATAGATAACCTTGCTCTTCCCTTGAGGTTCTGAGATGCCAAGAACTTGTCAACTTCAAAGGGCGGGCCGGGCTACATCTACTCAGCTGCCACAGTTTCTCCTTGCTAGACCTAGTGGGAAAGCATTTTGCTGAGATGCAGAAGGCAAGAAACGCAGAATACGGAGACGCGGAGCTGTCCCAAGTGCCGCTGCCAGGCGTCTTTCCGCAGAAGGAGCGCCCCGGAGCGCACCGCAACCGGCACCGTCGTCTCTGCGCAAAGAGCCAAAATATTTTCAAACCCGCCAAAACTCATCCAAAAATATTTTCAAACCCGCCAAAATAGAAAACCAGACAGAAGTGATCAATACATTCGAAAAAACCTGACAAAACATGATAAAGCCCACCAAAGCTAATCCAAACACACCAAAAACTGGGCTAAACAGAATCAAAACCTTCTAAAAACCCGCCAAAATATTTCAAAACCCGTCAAAACTAATCAAAACATTCCGAATACCCACCAAAACATTCCAAATACCCGCCAGAATATTTTAAAACCCGCCAAAACAAATCCAAACATTCCAAAACCTGCCAACACAATAAAAACAACTCAAGAGAATACAAAACATTCTAAAACCCAACCAAAACATTCCGAAAACCCGCCAAAACATCATAAAAACAAATCAAAACCAACCAAAAAATTCCGAAAACCCGCCAAAATGATTTAGACCCACAAAACTCATCAAAACGTTCTGAAAAGATGCCAAAACATTAGAAAACCAGCCAGAACTGATCAAAACATTCAAAAAACCTGGCAAAACATCATAAAAACAAATCAAAACCAACCAAAACATTCCAAAAACCTGACAAAATAGTTTACAACCTGCCAAAACTGATCAAAACATTCTGAAAAGATGCCAAAATACTAGAAAACCAGTCAGAAGTGATCGAAACTTTCAATAACTTGCCAAAACATAATCAAAACAAATGAAAGCAAACCAAAACATTCCAAATACCCGCCAAAATATTTTAAAACCCGCCAAAACTAATCCAAACGTTCCACAACCTGCCAAGACAATAAAAACAACACAAGAGAAAACAAAACATTCTAAAACACCACCAAAACATTCCGAAAACCCGCCAAAACATCATCAAAACAAATCAAAACAAACCAAACAATAGGAGGAACACGGCAACATATTGGCAAGCAAGAGACGGAGAGTGCGGCACCACGGCACCTTCTAGGAGGCCAAGAAGGAAGCCGCACAACACCTGCACTGTGTCTGCAACTTTCAAACTGCTAGAAGCTAGTGGCTTGCCACTGGCCTGCCTCTTCAATTGCCATTAGCATTCCAATGGAAGCTATTCTTGGACAACTTTGCTCTGCTTGCTGCTAGTTCTGCCCCAGCCTACCATAGATAACCTTGCTCTTCCCTTGAGGTTCTGAGATGCCAAGAACTTGTCAACTTCAAAGGGCGGGCCGGGCTACATCTACTCAGCTGCCACAGTTTCTCCTTGCTAGACCTAGTGGGAAAGCATTTTGCTGAGATGCAGAAGGCAAGAAACGCAGAATACGGAGACGCGGAGCTGTCCCAAGTGCCGCTGCCAGCCGTCTTTCCGCAGAAGGAGCGCCCCGCAGCGCACCGCAACCGGCACCGTCGTCTCTGCGCAAAGAGCCAAAATATTTTCAAACCCGCCAAAACTCATCCAAAAATATTTTCAAACCCGCCAAAATAGAAAACCAGACAGAAGTGATCAATACATTCGAAAAAACCTGACAAAACATGATAAAGCCCACCAAAGCTAATCCAAACACACCAAAAACTGGGCTAAACAGAATCAAAACCTTCTAAAAACCCGCCAAAATATTTCAAAACCCGTCAAAACTAATCAAAACATTCCGAATACCCGCCAAAACATTCCAAATACCCGCCAAAATATTTTAAAACCCGCCAAAAGCAATCCAAACATTCCAAAACCTGCCAACAGAATAAAAACAACTCAAGAGAATACAAAACATTCTAAAACCCAACCAAAACATTCCGAAAACCCGCCAAAACATCATCAAATCAAATCAAAAACAACCAAAATATTCCAAAAACCGCCAAAATAATTTAGACCCACAAAACTCATCAAAACATTCTGAAAATTGCCAAAACATTAGAAAACCAGCCAGAACTGATCAAATCATTCAAAAAACTTGGCAAAACATCATAAAAACAAATCAAAACCAACCAAAACATTCCAAAAACCTGACAAAATAGTTTACAACCTGCTAAAACTGATCAAAACATTCTGAAAAGATGCCAAAATACTAGAAAACCAGTCAGAAGTGATCGAAACTTTCAATAACTTGCCAAAACATAATCAAAACAAATGAAAGCAAACCAAAACATTCCAAACAACCGCCAAAATATTTTAAAACCCGCCAAAACGAATCCAAACGTTCCAAAACCTTCCAAGACAATAAAAACAACACAAGAGAAAACAAAACATTCTAAAACACCACAAAACATTCCGAAAACCCGCCAAAAGATCATCAAAACAAATCAAAACAAACCAAACAATAGGAGGAACACGGCAACATATTGGCAAGCAAGAGACGGAGAGTGCGACACCTTCTAGGAGGCCAAGAAGGAAGCCGCAAAACACCTGCACTGTGTCTGCAACTTTCAAACTGCTAGAAGCTAGTGGCTTGCCACTGGCCTGCCTCTTCAATTGCCATTAGCATTCCAATGGAAGCTATTCTTGGACAACTTTGCTCTGCTTGCTGCTAGTTCTGCCCCAGCCTACCATAGATAACCTTGCTCTTCCCTTGAGGTTCTGAGATGCCAAGAACTTGTCAACTTCAAAGGGCGGGCCGGGCTACATCTACTCAGCTGCCACAGTTTCTCCTTGCTAGACCTAGTGGGAAAGCATTTTGCTGAGATGCAGAAGGCAAGAAACGCAGAATACGGAGACGCGGAGCTGTCCCAAGTGCCGCTGCCAGCCGTCTTTCCGCAGAAGGAGCGCCCCGGAGCGCACCGCAACCGGCACCGTCGTCTCTGCGCAAAGAGCCAAAATATTTTCAAACCCGCCAAAACTCATCCAAAAATATTTTCAAACCCGCCAAAATAGAAAACCAGACAGAAGTGATCAATACATTCGAAAAAACCTGACAAAACATGATAAAGCCCACCAAAGCTAATCCAAACACACCAAAAACTGGGCTAAACAGAATCAAAACCTTCTAAAAACCCGCCAAAATATTTCAAAACCCGTCAAAACTAATCAAAACATTCCGAATACCCACCAAAACATTCCAAATACCCGCCAGAATATTTTAAAACCCGCCAAAACAAATCCAAACATTCCAAAACCTGCCAACACAATAAAAACAACTCAAGAGAATACAAAACATTCTAAAACCCAACCAAAACATTCCGAAAACCCGCCAAAACATCATAAAAACAAATCAAAACCAACCAAAAAATTCCGAAAACCCGCCAAAATGATTTAGACCCACAAAACTCATCAAAACGTTCTGAAAAGATGCCAAAACATTAGAAAACCAGCCAGAACTGATCAAAACATTCAAAAAACCTGGCAAAACATCATAAAAACAAATCAAAACCAACCAAAACATTCCAAAAACCTGACAAAATAGTTTACAACCTGCCAAAACTGATCAAAACATTCTGAAAAGATGCCAAAATACTAGAAAACCAGTCAGAAGTGATCGAAACTTTCAATAACTTGCCAAAACATAATCAAAACAAATGAAAGCAAACCAAAACATTCCAAATACCCGCCAAAATATTTTAAAACCCGCCAAAACTAATCCAAACGTTCCACAACCTGCCAAGACAATAAAAACAACACAAGAGAAAACAAAACATTCTAAAACACCACCAAAACATTCCGAAAACCCGCCAAAACATCATCAAAACAAATCAAAACAAACCAAACAATAGGAGGAACACGGCAACATATTGGCAAGCAAGAGACGGAGAGTGCGGCACCACGGCACCTTCTAGGAGGCCAAGAAGGAAGCCGCACAACACCTGCACTGTGTCTGCAACTTTCAAACTGCTAGAAGCTAGTGGCTTGCCACTGGCCTGCCTCTTCAATTGCCATTAGCATTCCAATGGAAGCTATTCTTGGACAACTTTGCTCTGCTTGCTGCTAGTTCTGCCCCAGCCTACCATAGATAACCTTGCTCTTCCCTTGAGGTTCTGAGATGCCAAGAACTTGTCAACTTCAAAGGGCGGGCCGGGCTACATCTACTCAGCTGCCACAGTTTCTCCTTGCTAGACCTAGTGGGAAAGCATTTTGCTGAGATGCAGAAGGCAAGAAACGCAGAATACGGAGACGCGGAGCTGTCCCAAGTGCCGCTGCCAGCCGTCTTTCCGCAGAAGGAGCGCCCCGCAGCGCACCGCAACCGGCACCGTCGTCTCTGCGCAAAGAGCCAAAATATTTTCAAACCCGCCAAAACTCATCCAAAAATATTTTCAAACCCGCCAAAATAGAAAACCAGACAGAAGTGATCAATACATTCGAAAAAACCTGACAAAACATGATAAAGCCCACCAAAGCTAATCCAAACACACCAAAAACTGGGCTAAACAGAATCAAAACCTTCTAAAAACCCGCCAAAATATTTCAAAACCCGTCAAAACTAATCAAAACATTCCGAATACCCGCCAAAACATTCCAAATACCCGCCAAAATATTTTAAAACCCGCCAAAAGCAATCCAAACATTCCAAAACCTGCCAACAGAATAAAAACAACTCAAGAGAATACAAAACATTCTAAAACCCAACCAAAACATTCCGAAAACCCGCCAAAACATCATCAAATCAAATCAAAAACAACCAAAATATTCCAAAAACCGCCAAAATAATTTAGACCCACAAAACTCATCAAAACATTCTGAAAATTGCCAAAACATTAGAAAACCAGCCAGAACTGATCAAATCATTCAAAAAACTTGGCAAAACATCATAAAAACAAATCAAAACCAACCAAAACATTCCAAAAACCTGACAAAATAGTTTACAACCTGCTAAAACTGATCAAAACATTCTGAAAAGATGCCAAAATACTAGAAAACCAGTCAGAAGTGATCGAAACTTTCAATAACTTGCCAAAACATAATCAAAACAAATGAAAGCAAACCAAAACATTCCAAACAACCGCCAAAATATTTTAAAACCCGCCAAAACGAATCCAAACGTTCCAAAACCTTCCAAGACAATAAAAACAACACAAGAGAAAACAAAACATTCTAAAACACCACAAAACATTCCGAAAACCCGCCAAAAGATCATCAAAACAAATCAAAACAAACCAAACAATAGGAGGAACACGGCAACATATTGGCAAGCAAGAGACGGAGAGTGCGACACCTTCTAGGAGGCCAAGAAGGAAGCCGCAAAACACCTGCACTGTGTCTGCAACTTTCAAACTGCTAGAAGCTAGTGGCTTGCCACTGGCCTGCCTCTTCAATTGCCATTAGCATTCCAATGGAAGCTATTCTTGGACAACTTTGCTCTGCTTGCTGCTAGTTCTGCCCCAGCCTACCATAGATAACCTTGCTCTTCCCTTGAGGTTCTGAGATGCCAAGAACTTGTCAACTTCAAAGGGCGGGCCGGGCTACATCTACTCAGCTGCCACAGTTTCTCCTTGCTAGACCTAGTGGGAAAGCATTTTGCTGAGATGCAGAAGGCAAGAAACGCAGAATACGGAGACGCGGAGCTGTCCCAAGTGCCGCTGCCAGCCGTCTTTCCGCAGAAGGAGCGCCCCGGAGCGCACCGCAACCGGCACCGTCGTCTCTGCGCAAAGAGCCAAAATATTTTCAAACCCGCCAAAACTCATCCAAAAATATTTTCAAACCCGCCAAAATAGAAAACCAGACAGAAGTGATCAATACATTCGAAAAAACCTGACAAAACATGATAAAGCCCACCAAAGCTAATCCAAACACACCAAAAACTGGGCTAAACAGAATCAAAACCTTCTAAAAACCCGCCAAAATATTTCAAAACCCGTCAAAACTAATCAAAACATTCCGAATACCCACCAAAACATTCCAAATACCCGCCAGAATATTTTAAAACCCGCCAAAACAAATCCAAACATTCCAAAACCTGCCAACACAATAAAAACAACTCAAGAGAATACAAAACATTCTAAAACCCAACCAAAACATTCCGAAAACCCGCCAAAACATCATAAAAACAAATCAAAACCAACCAAAATATTCCGAAAACCCGCCAAAATGATTTAGACCCACAAAACTCATCAAAACATTCTGAAAAGATGCCAAAACATTAGAAAACCAGCCAGAACTGATCAAAACATTCAAAAAACCTGGCAAAACATCATAAAAACAAATCAAAACCAACCAAAACATTCCAAAAACCTGACAAAATAGTTTACAACCTGCCAAAACTGATCAAAACATTCTGAAAAGATGCCAAAATACTAGAAAACCAGTCAGAAGTGATCGAAACTTTCAATAACTTGCCAAAACATAATCAAAACAAATGAAAGCAAACCAAAACATTCCAAATACCCGCCAAAATATTTTAAAACCCACCAAAACGAATCCAAACGTTCCACAACCTGCCAAGACAATAAAAACAACACAAGAGAAAACAAAACATTCTAAAACACCACCAAAACATTCCGAAAACCCGCCAAAACATCATCAAAACAAATCAAAACAAACCAAACAATAGGAGGAACACGGCAACATATTGGCAAGCAAGAGACGGAGAGTGCGGCACCACGGCACCTTCTAGGAGGCCAAGAAGGAAGCCGCACAACACCTGCACTGTGTCTGCAACTTTCAAACTGCTAGAAGCTAGTGGCTTGCCACTGGCCTGCCTCTTCAATTGCCATTAGCATTCCAATGGAAGCTATTCTTGGACAACTTTGCTCTGCTTGCTGCTAGTTCTGCCCCAGCCTACCATAGATAACCTTGCTCTTCCCTTGAGGTTCTGAGATGCCAAGAACTTGTCAACTTCAAAGGGCGGGCCGGGCTACATCTACTCAGCTACCACAGTTTCTCCTTGCTAGACCTAGTGGGAAAGCATTTTGCTGAGATGCAGAAGGCAAGAAACGCAGAATACGGAGACGCGGAGCTGTCCCAAGTGCCGCTGCCAGGCGTCTTTCCGCAGAAGGAACGCCCCGGAGCGCACCGCAACCGGCACCATTGTCTCTGCGCAAAGAGCCAAAATATTTTCAAACCCGCCAAAACTCATCCAAAAATATTTTCAAACCCGCCAAAATAGAAAACCAGACAGAAGTGATCAATACATTCGAAAAAACCTGACAAAACATGATAAAGCCCACCAAAGCTAATCCAAACACACCAAAAACTGGGCTAAACAGAATCAAAACCTTCTAAAAACCCGCCAAAATATTTCAAAACCCGTCAAAACTAATCAAAACATTCCGAATACCCGCCAAAACATTCCAAATACCCGCCAAAATATTTTGAAACCCGCCAAAAGCAATCCAAACATTCCAAAACCTGCCAACAGAATAAAAACAACTCAAGAGAATACAAAACATTCTAAAACCCAACCAAAACATTCCAAAAACCCGACAAAACATCATCAAATCAAATCAAAAACAACCAAAATATTCCAAAAACCGCCAAAATAATTTAGACCCACAAAACTCATCAAAACATTCTGAAAATTGCCAAAACATTAGAAAACCAGCCAGAACTGATCAAATCATTCAAAAAACTTGGCAAAACATCATAAAAACAAATCAAAACCAACCAAAACATTCCAAAAACCTGACAAAATAGTTTACAACCTGCTAAAACTGATCAAAACATTCTGAAAAGATGCCAAAATACTAGAAAACCAGTCAGAAGTGATCGAAACTTTCAATAACTTGCCAAAACATAATCAAAACAAATGAAAGCAAACCAAAACATTCCAAATACCCGCCAAAATATTTTAAAACCCACCAAAACGAATCCAAACGTTCCACAACCTACCAAGACAATAAAAACAACACAAGAGAAAACAAAACATTCTAAAACACCACCAAAACATTCCGAAAACCCGCCAAAAGATCATCAAAACAAATCAAAACAAACCAAACAATAGGAGGAACACGGCAACATATTGGCAAGCAAGAGACGGAGAGTGCGGCACCTTCTAGGAGGCCAAGAAGGAAGCCGCAAAACACCTGCACTGTGTCTGCAACTTTCAAACTGCTAGAAGCTAGTGGCTTGCCACTGGCCTGCCTCTTCAATTGCCATTAGCATTCCAATGGAAGCTATTCTTGGACAACTTTGCTCTGCTTGCTGCTAGTTCTGCCCCAGCCTACCATAGATAACCTTGCTCTTCCCTTGAGGTTCTGAGATGCCAAGAACTTGTCAACTTCAAAGGGCGGGCCGGGCTACATCTACTCAGCTGCCACAGTTTCTCCTTGCTAGACCTAGTGGGAAAGCATTTTGCTGAGATGCAGAAGGCAAGAAACGCAGAATACGGAGACGCGGAGCTGTCCCAAGTGCCGCTGCCAGGCGTCTTTCCGCAGAAGGAGCGCCCCGGAGCGCACCGCAACCGGCACCGTCGTCTCTGCGCAAAGAGCCAAAATATTTTCAAACCCGCCAAAACTCATCCAAAAATATTTTCAAACCCGCCAAAATAGAAAACCAGACAGAAGTGATCAATACATTCGAAAAAACCTGACAAAACATGATAAAGCCCACCAAAGCTAATCCAAACACACCAAAAACTGGGCTAAACAGAATCAAAACAAGTCAAAACCTTCTAAAAACCCGCCAAAATATTTCAAAACCCGTCAAAACTAATCAAAACATTCCGAATACCCGCCAAAACATTCCAAATACCCGCCAAAATATTTTAAAACCCGCCAAAAGCAATCCAAACATTCCAAAACCTGCCAAGACAATAAAAACAACTCAAGAGAATACAAAACATTCTAAAACTGATCAAAACATTCTGAAAAGATGCCAAAATACTAGAAAACCAGTCAGAAGTGATCGAAACTTTCAATAACTTGCCAAAACATAATCAAAACAAATGAAAGCAAACCAAAACATTCCAAATACCCGCCAAAATATTTTAAAACCCACCAAAACGAATCCAAACGTTCCACAACCTGCCAAGACAATAAAAACAACACAAGAGAAAACAAAACATTCTAAAACACCACCAAAACATTCCGAAAACCCGCCAAAACATCATCAAAACAAATCAAAACAAACCAAACAATAGGAGGAACATGGCAACATATTGGCAAGCAAGAGACGGAGAGCGCGGCACCACGGCACCTTCTAGGAGGCCAAGAAAGAAGCCGCACAACACCTGCACTGTGTCTGCAACTTTCAAACTGCTAGAAGATAGTGGCTTGCCACTGGCCTGCCTCTTCAATTGCCATTAGCATTCCAATGGAAGCTATTCTTGGACAACTTTGCTCTGCTTGCTGCTAGTTCTGCCCCAGCCTACCATAGATAACCTTGCTCTTCCCTTGAGGTTCTGAGATGCCAAGAACTTGTCAACTTCAAAGGGCGGGCCGGGCTACATCTACTCAGCTGCCACAGTTTCTCCTTGCTAGACCTAGTGGGAAAGCATTTTGCTGAGATGCAGAAGGCAAGAAACGCAGAATACGGAGACGCGGAGCTGTCCCAAGTGCCGCTGCCAGGCGTCTTTCCGCAGAAGGAGCGCCCCGGAGCGCACCGCAACCGGCACCGTCGTCTCTGCGCAAAGAGCCAAAATATTTTCAAACCCGCCAAAACTCATCCAAAAATATTTTCAAACCCGCCAAAATAGAAAACCAGACAGAAGTGATCAATACATTCGAAAAAACCTGACAAAACATGATAAAGCCCACCAAAGCTAATCCAAACACACCAAAAACTGGGCTAAACAGAATCAAAACCTTCTAAAAACCCTCCAAAATATTTCAAAACCCGTCAAAACTAATCAAAACATTCCGAATACCCGCCAAAACATTCCAAATACCCGCCAAAATATTTTAAAACCCGCCAAAAGGAATCCAAACATTCCAAAACCTGCCAAGACAATAAAAACAACTCAAGAGAATACAAAACATTCTAAAACCCAACCAAAACATTCCGAAAACCCGCCAAAACATCATAAAAACAAATCAAAACCAACCAAAATATTCCGAAAACCGCCAAAATAATTTAGACCCACAAAACTCATCAAAACATTCTGAAAATTGCCAAAACATTAGAAAACCAGCCAGAACTGATCAAAACATTCAAAAAACTTGGCAAAACATCATAAAAACAAATCAAAACCAACCAAAACATTCCAAAAACCTGACAAAATAGTTTACAACCTGCTAAAACTGATCAAAACATTCTGAAAAGATGCCAAAATACTGGAAAACCAGTCAGAAGTGATCAAAACTTTCAATAAATTGCCAAAACATAATCAAAACAAATGAAAGCAAACCAAAACATTCCAAATACCCGCCAAAATATTTTAAAACCCACCAAAACGAATCCAAACGTTCCACAACCTGCCAAGACAATAAAAACAACACAAGAGAAAACAAAACATTCTAAAACACCACCAAAACATTCCGAAAACCCGCCAAAAGATCATCAAAACAAATCAAAACAAACCAAACAATAGGAGGAACACGGCAACATATTGGCAAGCAAGAGACGGAGAGTGCGGCACCTTCTAGGAGGCCAAGAAGGAAGCCGCAAAACACCTGCACTGTGTCTGCAACTTTCAAACTGCTAGAAGCTAGTGGCTTGCCACTGGCCTGCCTCTTCAATTGCCATTAGCATTCCAATGGAAGCTATTCTTGGACAACTTTGCTCTGCTTGCTGCTAGTTCTGCCCCAGCCTACCATAGATAACCTTGCTCTTCCCTTGAGGTTCTGAGATGCCAAGGACTTGTCAACTTCAAAGGGCGGGCCGGGCTACATCTACTCAGCTGCCACAGTTTCTCCTTGCTAGACCTAGTGGGAAAGCATTTTGCTGAGATGCAGAAGGCAAGAAACGCAGAATACGGAGACGCGGAGCTGTCCCAAGTGCCGCTGCCAGGCGTCTTTCCGCAGAAGGAGCGCCCCGCAGCGCACCGCAACCGGCACCGTCGTCTCTGCGCAAAGAGCCAAAATATTTTCAAACCCGCCAAAACTAATCCAAAAATATTTTCAACCCCACCAAAATAGAGAACCAGACAGAAGTGATCAATACATTCGAAAAAACCTGACAAAACATGATAAAGCCCACCAAAGCTAATCCAAACACACCAAAAACTGGGCTAAACAGAATCAAAACAAGTCAAAACCTTCTAAAAACCCGCCAAAATATTTCAAAACCCGTCAAAACTAATCAAAACCTTCCGAATACCCGCCAAAACATTCCAAATACCGGCCACAATATTTTAAAACCCGCCAAAAGCAATCCAAACACTCCAAAACCTGCCAAGACAATAAAAACAACTCAAGAGAATACAAAACATTCTAAAACTGATCAAAACATTCTGAAAAGATCCCAAAATACTAGAAAACCAGTCAGAAGTGATCGAAACTTTCAATAACTTGCCAAAACATAATCAAAACAAATGAAAGCAAACCAAAACATTCCAAATACTCGCCAAAATATTTTAAAACCCGCCAAAACTAATCCAAACGTTCCACAACCTGCCAAGACAATAAAAACAACACAAGAGAAAACAAAACATTCTAAAACACCACCAAAACATTCCGAAAACCCGCCAAAAGATCATCAAAACAAATCAAAACAAACCAAACAATAGGAGGAACATGGCAACATATTGGCAAGCAAGAGACGGAGAGCGCGGCACCACGGCACCTTCTAGGAGGCCAAGAAAGAAGCCGCACAACACCTGCACTGTGTCTGCAACTTTCAAACTGCTAGAAGCTAGTGGCTTGCCACTGGCCTGCCTCTTCAATTGCCATTAGCATTCCAATGGAAGCTATTCTTGGACAACTTTGCTCTGCTTGCTGCTAGTTCTGCCCCAGCCTACCATAGATAACCTTGCTCTTCCCTTGAGGCTCTGAGATGCCAAGAACTTTTCAACTTCAAAGGGCGGGCCGGGCTACATCTACTCAGCTGCCACAGTTTCTCCTTGCTAGACCTAGTGGGAAAGCATTTTGCTGAGATGCAGAAGGCAAGAAACGCAGAATACGGAGACGCGGAGCTGTCCCAAGTGCCGCTGCCAGGCGTCTTTCCGCAGAAGGAGCGCCCCGGAGCGCACCGCAACCGGCACCGTCGTCTCTGCGCAAAGAGCCAAAATATTTTCAAACCCGCCAAAACTCATCCAAAAATATTTTCAACCCCACCAAAATAGAGAACCAGACAGAAGTGATCAATACATTCGAAAAAACCTGACAAAACATGATAAAGCCCACCAAAGCTAATCCAAACACACCAAAAACTGGGCTAAACAGAATCAAAACCTTCTAAAAACCCGCCAAAATATTTCAAAACCCGTCAAAACTAATCAAAACATTCCGAATACCCGCCAAAACATTCCAAATACCCGCCAAAATATTTTAAAACCCGCCAAAAGCAATCCAAACATTCCAAAACCTGCCAACACAATAAAAACAACTCAAGAGAATACAAAACATTCTAAAACCCAACCAAAACATTCCGAAAACCCGCCAAAACATCATCAAATCAAATCAAAAACAACCAAAATATTCCAAAAACCGCCAAAATAATTTAGACCCACAAAACTCATCAAAACATTCTGAAAATTGCCAAAACATTAGAAAACCAGCCAGAACTGATCAAATCATTCAAAAAACTTGGCAAAACATCATAAAAACAAATCAAAACCAACCAAAACATTCCAAAAACCTGACAAAATAGTTTACAACCTGCTAAAACTGATCAAAACATTCTGAAAAGATGCCAAAATACTAGAAAACCAGTCAGAAGTGATCGAAACTTTCAATAACTTGCCAAAACATAATCAAAACAAATGAAAGCAAACCAAAACATTCCAAACAACCGCCAAAATATTTTAAAACCCGCCAAAACGAATCCAAACGTTCCAAAACCTTCCAAGACAATAAAAACAACACAAGAGAAAACAAAACATTCTAAAACACCACCAAAACATTCCGAAAACCCGCCAAAAGATCATCAAAACAAATCAAAACAAACCAAACAATAGGAGGAACACAGCAACATATTGGCAAGCAAGAGACGGAGAGTGCGGCACCTTCTAGGAGGCCAAGAAGGAAGCCGCACAACACCTGCACTGTGTCTGCAACTTTCAAACTGCTAGAAGCTAGTGGCTTGCCACTGGCCTGCCTCTTCAATTGCCATTAGCATTCCAATGGAAGCTATTCTTGGACAACTTTGCTCTGCTTGCTGCTAGTTCTGCCCCAGCCTACCATAGATAACCTTGCTCTTCCCTTGAGGTTCTGAGATGCCAAGAACTTGTCAACTTCAAAGGGCGGGCCGGGCTACATCTACTCAGCTGCCACAGTTTCTCCTTGCTAGACCTAGTGGGAAAGCATTTTGCTGAGATGCAGAAGGCAAGAAACGCAGAATACGGAGACGCGGAGCTGTCCCAAGTGCCGCTGCCAGGCGTCTTTCCGCAGAAGGAGCGCCCCGGAGCGCACCGCAACCGGCACCGTCGTCTCTGCGCAAAGAGCCAAAATATTTTCAAACCCGCCAAAACTCATCCAAAAATATTTTCAAACCCGCCAAAATAGAGAACCAGACAGAAGTGATCAATACATTCGAAAAAACCTGACAAAACATGATAAAGCCCACCAAAGCTAATCCAAACACACCAAAAACTGGGCTAAACAGAATCAAAACCTTCTAAAAACCCGCCAAAATATTTCAAAACCCGTCAAAACTAATCAAAACATTCCGAATACCCGCCAAAACATTCCAAATACCCGCCAAAATATTTTAAAACCCGCCAAAAGCAATCCAAACATTCCAAAACCTGCCAACAGAATAAAAACAACTCAAGAGAATACAAAACATTCTAAAACCCAACCAAAACATTCCGAAAACCCGCCAAAACATCATCAAATCAAATCAAAAACAACCAAAATATTCCAAAAACCGCCAAAATAATTTAGACCCACAAAACTCATCAAAACATTCTGAAAATTGCCAAAACATTAGAAAACCAGCCAGAACTGATCAAATCATTCAAAAAACTTGGCAAAACATCATAAAAACAAATCAAAACCAACCAAAACATTCCAAAAACCTGACAAAATAGTTTACAACCTGCTAAAACTGATCAAAACATTCTGAAAAGATGCCAAAATACTAGAAAACCAGTCAGAAGTGATCGAAACTTTCAATAACTTGCCAAAACATAATCAAAACAAATGAAAGCAAACCAAAACATTCCAAATACCCGCCAAAATATTTTAAAACCCACCAAAACGAATCCAAACGTTCCACAACCTGCCAAGACAATAAAAACAACACAAGAGAAAACAAAACATTCTAAAACACCACCAAAACATTCCGAAAACCCGCCAAAAGATCATCAAAACAAATCAAAACAAACCAAACAATAGGAGGAACACGGCAACATATTGGCAAGCAAGAGACGGAGAGTGCGGCACCTTCTAGGAGGCCAAGAAGGAAGCCGCAAAACACCTGCACTGTGTCTGCAACTTTCAAACTGCTAGAAGCTAGTGGCTTGCCACTGGCCTGCCTCTTCAATTGCCATTAGCATTCCAATGGAAGCTATTCTTGGACAACTTTGCTCTGCTTGCTGCTAGTTCTGCCCCAGCCTACCATAGATAACCTTGCTCTTCCCTTGAGGTTCTGAGATGCCAAGAACTTGTCAACTTCAAAGGGCGGGCCGGGCTACATCTACTCAGCTGCCACAGTTTCTCCTTGCTAGACCTAGTGGGAAAGCATTTTGCTGAGATGCAGAAGGCAAGAAACGCAGAATACGGAGACGCGGAGCTGTCCCAAGTGCCGCTGCCAGGCGTCTTTCCGCAGAAGGAGCGCCCCGGAGCGCACCGCAACCGGCACCGTCGTCTCTGCGCAAAGAGCCAAAATATTTTCAAACCCGCCAAAACTCATCCAAAAATATTTTCAAACCCGCCAAAATAGAAAACCAGACAGAAGTGATCAATACATTCGAAAAAACCTGACAAAACATGATAAAGCCCACCAAAGCTAATCCAAACACACCAAAAACTGGGCTAAACAGAATCAAAACAAGTCAAAACCTTCTAAAAACCCGCCAAAATATTTCAAAACCCGTCAAAACTAATCAAAACATTCCGAATACCCGCCAAAACATTCCAAATACCCGCCAAAATATTTTAAAACCCGCCAAAAGCAATCCAAACATTCCAAAACCTGCCAAGACAATAAAAACAACTCAAGAGAATACAAAACATTCTAAAACTGATCAAAACATTCTGAAAAGATCCCAAAATACTAGAAAACCAGTCAGAAGTGATCGAAACTTTCAATAACTTGCCAAAACATAATCAAAACAAATGAAAGCAAACCAAAACATTCCAAATACCCGCCAAAATATTTTAAAACCCACCAAAACGAATCCAAACGTTCCACAACCTACCAAGACAATAAAAACAACACAAGAGAAAACAAAACATTCTAAAACACCACCAAAACATTCCGAAAACCCGCCAAAAGATCATCAAAACAAATCAAAACAAACCAAACAATAGGAGGAACACGGCAACATATTGGCAAGCAAGAGACGGAGAGTGCGGCACCTTCTAGGAGGCCAAGAAGGAAGCCGCAAAACACCTGCACTGTGTCTGCAACTTTCAAACTGCTAGAAGCTAGTGGCTTGCCACTGGCCTGCCTCTTCAATTGCCATTAGCATTCCAATGGAAGCTATTCTTGGACAACTTTGCTCTGCTTGCTGCTAGTTCTGCCCCAGCCTACCATAGATAACCTTGCTCTTCCCTTGAGGTTCTGAGATGCCAAGAACTTGTCAACTTCAAAGGGCGGGCCGGGCTACATCTACTCAGCTGCCACAGTTTCTCCTTGCTAGACCTAGTGGGAAAGCATTTTGCTGAGATGCAGAAGGCAAGAAACGCAGAATACGGAGACGCGGAGCTGTCCCAAGTGCCGCTGCCAGGCGTCTTTCCGCAGAAGGAGCGCCCCGGAGCGCACCGCAACCGGCACCGTCGTCTCTGCGCAAAGAGCCAAAATATTTTCAAACCCGCCAAAACTCATCCAAAAATATTTTCAAACCCGCCAAAATAGAGAACCAGACAGAAGTGATCAATACATTCGAAAAAACCTGACAAAACATGATAAAGCCCACCAAAGCTAATCCAAACACACCAAAAACTGGGCTAAACAGAATCAAAACAAGTCAAAACCTTCTAAAAACCCGCCAAAATATTTCAAAACCCGTCAAAACTAATCAAAACATTCCGAATACCCGCCAAAACATTCCAAATACCCGCCAAACTATTTTAAAACCCGCCAAAAGCAATCCAAACATTCCAAAACCTGCCAAGACAATAAAAACAACTCAAGAGAATACAAAACATTCTAAAACTGATCAAAACATTCTGAAAAGATGCCAAAATACTAGAAAACCAGTCAGAAGTGATCGAAACTTTCAATAACTTGCCAAAACATAATCAAAACAAATGAAAGCAAACCAAAACATTCCAAATACCCGCCAAAATATTTTAAAACCCACCAAAACGAATCCAAACGTTCCACAACCTGCCAAGACAATAAAAACAACACAAGAGAAAACAAAACATTCTAAAACACCACCAAAACATTCCGAAAACCCGCCAAAACATCATCAAAACAAATCAAAACAAACCAAACAATAGGAGGAACATGGCAACATATTGGCAAGCAAGAGACGGAGAGCGCGGCACCACGGCACCTTCTAGGAGGCCAAGAAAGAAGCCGCACAACACCTGCACTGTGTCTGCAACTTTCAAACTGCTAGAAGCTAGTGGCTTGCCACTGGCCTGCCTCTTCAATTGCCATTAGCATTCCAATGGAAGCTATTCTTGGACAACTTTGCTCTGCTTGCTGCTAGTTCTGCCCCAGCCTACCATAGATAACCTTGCTCTTCCCTTGAGGTTCTGAGATGCCAAGAACTTGTCAACTTCAAAGGGCGGGCCGGGCTACATCTACTCAGCTGCCACAGTTTCTCCTTGCTAGACCTAGTGGGAAAGCATTTTGCTGAGATGCAGAAGGCAAGAAACGCAGAATACGGAGACGCGGAGCTGTCCCAAGTGCCGCTGCCAGGCGTCTTTCCGCAGAAGGAGCGCCCCGGAGCGCACCGCAACCGGCACCGTCGTCTCTGCGCAAAGAGCCAAAATATTTTCAAACCCGCCAAAACTCATCCAAAAATATTTTCAAACCCGCCAAAATAGAGAACCAGACAGAAGTGATCAATACATTCGAAAAAACCTGACAAAACATGATAAAGCCCACCAAAGCTAATCCAAACACACCAAAAACTGGGCTAAACAGAATCAAAACCTTCTAAAAACCCGCCAAAATATTTCAAAACCCGTCAAAACTAATCAAAACATTCCGAATACCCGCCAAAACATTCCAAATACCCGCCAAAATATTTTAAAACCCGCCAAAAGCAATCCAAACATTCCAAAACCTGCCAACAGAATAAAAACAACTCAAGAGAATACAAAACATTCTAAAACCCAACCAAAACATTCCGAAAACCCGCCAAAACATCATCAAATCAAATCAAAAACAACCAAAATATTCCAAAAACCGCCAAAATAATTTAGACCCACAAAACTCATCAAAACATTCTGAAAATTGCCAAAACATTAGAAAACCAGCCAGAACTGATCAAATCATTCAAAAAACTTGGCAAAACATCATAAAAACAAATCAAAACCAACCAAAACATTCCAAAAACCTGACAAAATAGTTTACAACCTGCTAAAACTGATCAAAACATTCTGAAAAGATGCCAAAATACTAGAAAACCAGTCAGAAGTGATCGAAACTTTCAATAACTTGCCAAAACATAATCAAAACAAATGAAAGCAAACCAAAACATTCCAAATACCCGCCAAAATATTTTAAAACCCACCAAAACGAATCCAAACGTTCCACAACCTGCCAAGACAATAAAAACAACACAAGAGAAAACAAAACATTCTAAAACACCACCAAAACATTCCGAAAACCCGCCAAAAGATCATCAAAACAAATCAAAACAAACCAAACAATAGGAGGAACACGGCAACATATTGGCAAGCAAGAGACGGAGAGTGCGGCACCTTCTAGGAGGCCAAGAAGGAAGCCGCAAAACACCTGCACTGTGTCTGCAACTTTCAAACTGCTAGAAGCTAGTGGCTTGCCACTGGCCTGCCTCTTCAATTGCCATTAGCATTCCAATGGAAGCTATTCTTGGACAACTTTGCTCTGCTTGCTGCTAGTTCTGCCCCAGCCTACCATAGATAACCTTGCTCTTCCCTTGAGGTTCTGAGATGCCAAGAACTTGTCAACTTCAAAGGGCGGGCCGGGCTACATCTACTCAGCTGCCACAGTTTCTCCTTGCTAGACCTAGTGGGAAAGCATTTTGCTGAGATGCAGAAGGCAAGAAACGCAGAATACGGAGACGCGGAGCTGTCCCAAGTGCCGCTGCCAGGCGTCTTTCCGCAGAAGGAGCGCCCCGGAGCGCACCGCAACCGGCACCGTCGTCTCTGCGCAAAGAGCCAAAATATTTTCAAACCCGCCAAAACTCATCCAAAAATATTTTCAAACCCGCCAAAATAGAAAACCAGACAGAAGTGATCAATACATTCGAAAAAACCTGACAAAACATGATAAAGCCCACCAAAGCTAATCCAAACACACCAAAAACTGGGCTAAACAGAATCAAAACAAGTCAAAACCTTCTAAAAACCCGCCAAAATATTTCAAAACCCGTCAAAACTAATCAAAACATTCCGAATACCCGCCAAAACATTCCAAATACCCGCCAAAATATTTTAAAACCCGCCAAAAGCAATCCAAACATTCCAAAACCTGCCAAGACAATAAAAACAACTCAAGAGAATACAAAACATTCTAAAACTGATCAAAACATTCTGAAAAGATCCCAAAATACTAGAAAACCAGTCAGAAGTGATCGAAACTTTCAATAACTTGCCAAAACATAATCAAAACAAATGAAAGCAAACCAAAACATTCCAAATACCCGCCAAAATATTTTAAAACCCACCAAAACGAATCCAAACGTTCCACAACCTACCAAGACAATAAAAACAACACAAGAGAAAACAAAACATTCTAAAACACCACCAAAACATTCCGAAAACCCGCCAAAAGATCATCAAAACAAATCAAAACAAACCAAACAATAGGAGGAACACGGCAACATATTGGCAAGCAAGAGACGGAGAGTGCGGCACCTTCTAGGAGGCCAAGAAGGAAGCCGCAAAACACCTGCACTGTGTCTGCAACTTTCAAACTGCTAGAAGCTAGTGGCTTGCCACTGGCCTGCCTCTTCAATTGCCATTAGCATTCCAATGGAAGCTATTCTTGGACAACTTTGCTCTGCTTGCTGCTAGTTCTGCCCCAGCCTACCATAGATAACCTTGCTCTTCCCTTGAGGTTCTGAGATGCCAAGAACTTGTCAACTTCAAAGGGCGGGCCGGGCTACATCTACTCAGCTGCCACAGTTTCTCCTTGCTAGACCTAGTGGGAAAGCATTTTGCTGAGATGCAGAAGGCAAGAAACGCAGAATACGGAGACGCGGAGCTGTCCCAAGTGCCGCTGCCAGGCGTCTTTCCGCAGAAGGAGCGCCCCGGAGCGCACCGCAACCGGCACCGTCGTCTCTGCGCAAAGAGCCAAAATATTTTCAAACCCGCCAAAACTCATCCAAAAATATTTTCAAACCCGCCAAAATAGAGAACCAGACAGAAGTGATCAATACATTCGAAAAAACCTGACAAAACATGATAAAGCCCACCAAAGCTAATCCAAACACACCAAAAACTGGGCTAAACAGAATCAAAACAAGTCAAAACCTTCTAAAAACCCGCCAAAATATTTCAAAACCCGTCAAAACTAATCAAAACATTCCGAATACCCGCCAAAACATTCCAAATACCCGCCAAACTATTTTAAAACCCGCCAAAAGCAATCCAAACATTCCAAAACCTGCCAAGACAATAAAAACAACTCAAGAGAATACAAAACATTCTAAAACTGATCAAAACATTCTGAAAAGATGCCAAAATACTAGAAAACCAGTCAGAAGTGATCGAAACTTTCAATAACTTGCCAAAACATAATCAAAACAAATGAAAGCAAACCAAAACATTCCAAATACCCGCCAAAATATTTTAAAACCCACCAAAACGAATCCAAACGTTCCACAACCTGCCAAGACAATAAAAACAACACAAGAGAAAACAAAACATTCTAAAACACCACCAAAACATTCCGAAAACCCGCCAAAACATCATCAAAACAAATCAAAACAAACCAAACAATAGGAGGAACATGGCAACATATTGGCAAGCAAGAGACGGAGAGCGCGGCACCACGGCACCTTCTAGGAGGCCAAGAAAGAAGCCGCACAACACCTGCACTGTGTCTGCAACTTTCAAACTGCTAGAAGCTAGTGGCTTGCCACTGGCCTGCCTCTTCAATTGCCATTAGCATTCCAATGGAAGCTATTCTTGGACAACTTTGCTCTGCTTGCTGCTAGTTCTGCCCCAGCCTACCATAGATAACCTTGCTCTTCCCTTGAGGTTCTGAGATGCCAAGAACTTGTCAACTTCAAAGGGCGGGCCGGGCTACATCTACTCAGCTGCCACAGTTTCTCCTTGCTAGACCTAGTGGGAAAGCATTTTGCTGAGATGCAGAAGGCAAGAAACGCAGAATACGGAGACGCGGAGCTGTCCCAAGTGCCGCTGCCAGGCGTCTTTCCGCAGAAGGAGCGCCCCGGAGCGCACCGCAACCGGCACCGTCGTCTCTGCGCAAAGAGCCAAAATATTTTCAAACCCGCCAAAACTCATCCAAAAATATTTTCAAACCCGCCAAAATAGAGAACCAGACAGAAGTGATCAATACATTCGAAAAAACCTGACAAAACATGATAAAGCCCACCAAAGCTAATCCAAACACACCAAAAACTGGGCTAAACAGAATCAAAACCTTCTAAAAACCCTCCAAAATATTTCAAAACCCGTCAAAACTAATCAAAACATTCCGAATACCCGCCAAAACATTCCAAATACCCGCCAAAATATTTTAAAACCCGCCAAAAGGAATCCAAACATTCCAAAACCTGCCAAGACAATAAAAACAACTCAAGAGAATACAAAACATTCTAAAACCCAACCAAAACATTCCGAAAACCCGCCAAAACATCATAAAAACAAATCAAAACCAACCAAAATATTCCGAAAACCGCCAAAATAATTTAGACCCACAAAACTCATCAAAACATTCTGAAAATTGCCAAAACATTAGAAAACCAGCCAGAACTGATCAAAACATTCAAAAAACTTGGCAAAACATCATAAAAACAAATCAAAACCAACCAAAACATTCCAAAAACCTGACAAAATAGTTTACAACCTGCTAAAACTGATCAAAACATTCTGAAAAGATGCCAAAATACTGGAAAACCAGTCAGAAGTGATCAAAACTTTCAATAAATTGCCAAAACATAATCAAAACAAATGAAAGCAAACCAAAACATTCCAAATACCCGCCAAAATATTTTAAAACCCACCAAAACGAATCCAAACGTTCCACAACCTGCCAAGACAATAAAAACAACACAAGAGAAAACAAAACATTCTAAAACACCACCAAAACATTCCGAAAACCCGCCAAAAGATCATCAAAACAAATCAAAACAAACCAAACAATAGGAGGAACACGGCAACATATTGGCAAGCAAGAGACGGAGAGTGCGGCACCTTCTAGGAGGCCAAGAAGGAAGCCGCAAAACACCTGCACTGTGTCTGCAACTTTCAAACTGCTAGAAGCTAGTGGCTTGCCACTGGCCTGCCTCTTCAATTGCCATTAGCATTCCAATGGAAGCTATTCTTGGACAACTTTGCTCTGCTTGCTGCTAGTTCTGCCCCAGCCTACCATCGATAACCTTGCTCTTCCCTTGAGGTTCTGAGATGCCAAGAACTTGTCAACTTCAAAGGGCGGGCCGGGCTACATCTACTCAGCTGCCACAGTTTCTCCTTGCTAGACCTAGTGGGAAAGCATTTTGCTGAGATGCAGAAGGCAAGAAACGCAGAATACGGAGACGCGGAGCTGTCCCAAGTGCCGCTGCCAGGCGTCTTTCCGCAGAAGGAGCGCCCCGCAGCGCACCGCAACCGGCACCGTCGTCTCTGCGCAAAGAGCCAAAATATTTTCAAACCCGCCAAAACTAATCCAAAAATATTTTCAACCCCACCAAAATAGAGAACCAGACAGAAGTGATCAATACATTCGAAAAAACCTGACAAAACATGATAAAGCCCACCAAAGCTAATCCAAACACACCAAAAACTGGGCTAAACAGAATCAAAACAAGTCAAAACCTTCTAAAAACCCGCCAAAATATTTCAAAACCCGTCAAAACTAATCAAAACCTTCCGAATACCCGCCAAAACATTCCAAATACCGGCCAAAATATTTTAAAACCCGCCAAAAGCAATCCAAACACTCCAAAACCTGCCAAGACAATAAAAACAACTCAAGAGAATACAAAACATTCTAAAACTGATCAAAACATTCTGAAAAGATCCCAAAATACTAGAAAACCAGTCAGAAGTGATCGAAACTTTCAATAACTTGCCAAAACATAATCAAAACAAATGAAAGCAAACCAAAACATTCCAAACAACCGCCAAAATATTTTAAAACCCGCCAAAACGAATCCAAACGTTCCAAAACCTTCCAAGACAATAAAAACAACACAAGAGAAAACAAAACATTCTAAAACACCACCAAAACATTCCGAAAACCCGCCAAAAGATCATCAAAACAAATCAAAACAAACCAAACAATAGGAGGAACACGGCAACATATTGGCAAGCAAGAGACGGAGAGTGCGGCACCTTCTAGGAGGCCAAGAAGGAAGCCGCACAACACCTGCACTGTGTCTGCAACTTTCAAACTGCTAGAAGCTAGTGGCTTGCCACTGGCCTGCCTCTTCAATTGCCATTAGCATTCCAATGGAAGCTATTCTTGGACAACTTTGCTCTGCTTGCTGCTAGTTCTGCCCCAGCCTACCATAGATAACCTTGCTCTTCCCTTGAGGTTCTGAGATGCCAAGAACTTGTCAACTTCAAAGGGCGGGCCGGGCTACATCTACTCAGCTGCCACAGTTTCTCCTTGCTAGACCTAGTGGGAAAGCATTTTGCTGAGATGCAGAAGGCAAGAAACGCAGAATACGGAGACGCGGAGCTGTCCCAAGTGCCGCTGCCAGGCGTCTTTCCGCAGAAGGAGCGCCCCGGAGCGCACCGCAACCGGCACCGTCGTCTCTGCGCAAAGAGCCAAAATATTTTCAAACCCGCCAAAACTCATCCAAAAATATTTTCAAACCCGCCAAAATAGAGAACCAGACAGAAGTGATCAATACATTCGAAAAAACCTGACAAAACATGATAAAGCCCACCAAAGCTAATCCAAACACACCAAAAACTGGGCTAAACAGAATCAAAACCTTCTAAAAACCCGCCAAAATATTTCAAAACCCGTCAAAACTAATCAAAACCTTCCGAATACCCGCCAAAACATTCCAAATACCCGCCAAAATATTTTAAAACCCGCCAAAAGGAATCCAAACATTCCAAAACCTGCCAAGACAATAAAAACAACTCAAGAGAATACAAAACATTCTAAAACCCAACCAAAACATTCCGAAAACCCGCCAAAACATCATAAAAACAAATCAAAACCAACCAAAATATTCCGAAAACCGCCAAAATAATTTAGACCCACAAAACTCATCAAAACATTCTGAAAATTGCCAAAACATTAGAAAACCAGCCAGAACTGATCAAAACATTCAAAAAACTTGGCAAAACATCATAAAAACAAATCAAAACCAACCAAAACATTCCAAAAACCTGACAAAATAGTTTACAACCTGCTAAAACTGATCAAAACATTCTGAAAAGATGCCAAAATACTGGAAAACCAGTCAGAAGTGATCAAAACTTTCAATAAATTGCCAAAACATAATCAAAACAAATGAAAGCAAACCAAAACATTCCAAATACCCGCCAAAATATTTTAAAACCCACCAAAACGAATCCAAACGTTCCACAACCTGCCAAGACAATAAAAACAACACAAGAGAAAACAAAACATTCTAAAACACCACCAAAACATTCCGAAAACCCGCCAAAAGATCATCAAAACAAATCAAAACAAACCAAACAATAGGAGGAACACGGCAACATATTGGCAAGCAAGAGACGGAGAGTGCGGCACCTTCTAGGAGGCCAAGAAGGAAGCCGCAAAACACCTGCACTGTGTCTGCAACTTTCAAACTGCTAGAAGCTAGTGGCTTGCCACTGGCCTGCCTCTTCAATTGCCATTAGCATTCCAATGGAAGCTATTCTTGGACAACTTTGCTCTGCTTGCTGCTAGTTCTGCCCCAGCCTACCATCGATAACCTTGCTCTTCCCTTGAGGTTCTGAGATGCCAAGAACTTGTCAACTTCAAAGGGCGGGCCGGGCTACATCTACTCAGCTGCCACAGTTTCTCCTTGCTAGACCTAGTGGGAAAGCATTTTGCTGAGATGCAGAAGGCAAGAAACGCAGAATACGGAGACGCGGAGCTGTCCCAAGTGCCGCTGCCAGGCGTCTTTCCGCAGAAGGAGCGCCCCGCAGCGCACCGCAACCGGCACCGTCGTCTCTGCGCAAAGAGCCAAAATATTTTCAAACCCGCCAAAACTAATCCAAAAATATTTTCAACCACACCAAAATAGAGAACCAGACAGAAGTGATCAATACATTCGAAAAAACCTGACAAAACATGATAAAGCCCACCAAAGCTAATCCAAACACACCAAAAACTGGGCTAAACAGAATCAAAACAAGTCAAAACCTTCTAAAAACCCGCCAAAATATTTCAAAACCCGTCAAAACTAATCAAAACCTTCCGAATACCCGCCAAAACATTCCAAATACCGGCCAAAATATTTTAAAACCCGCCAAAAGCAATCCAAACACTCCAAAACCTGCCAAGACAATAAAAACAACTCAAGAGAATACAAAACATTCTAAAACTGATCAAAACATTCTGAAAAGATCCCAAAATACTAGAAAACCAGTCAGAAGTGATCGAAACTTTCAATAACTTGCCAAAACATAATCAAAACAAATGAAAGCAAACCAAAACATTCCAAACAACCGCCAAAATATTTTAAAACCCGCCAAAACGAATCCAAACGTTCCAAAACCTTCCAAGACAATAAAAACAACACAAGAGAAAACAAAACATTCTAAAACACCACCAAAACATTCCGAAAACCCGCCAAAAGATCATCAAAACAAATCAAAACAAACCAAACAATAGGAGGAACACGGCAACATATTGGCAAGCAAGAGACGGAGAGTGCGGCACCTTCTAGGAGGCCAAGAAGGAAGCCGCACAACACCTGCACTGTGTCTGCAACTTTCAAACTGCTAGAAGCTAGTGGCTTGCCACTGGCCTGCCTCTTCAATTGCCATTAGCATTCCAATGGAAGCTATTCTTGGACAACTTTGCTCTGCTTGCTGCTAGTTCTGCCCCAGCCTACCATAGATAACCTTGCTCTTCCCTTGAGGTTCTGAGATGCCAAGAACTTGTCAACTTCAAAGGGCGGGCCGGGCTACATCTACTCAGCTGCCACAGTTTCTCCTTGCTAGACCTAGTGGGAAAGCATTTTGCTGAGATGCAGAAGGCAAGAAACGCAGAATACGGAGACGCGGAGCTGTCCCAAGTGCCGCTGCCAGGCGTCTTTCCGCAGAAGGAGCGCCCCGGAGCGCACCGCAACCGGCACCGTCGTCTCTGCGCAAAGAGCCAAAATATTTTCAAACCCGCCAAAACTCATCCAAAAATATTTTCAAACCCGCCAAAATAGAGAACCAGACAGAAGTGATCAATACATTCGAAAAAACCTGACAAAACATGATAAAGCCCACCAAAGCTAATCCAAACACACCAAAAACTGGGCTAAACAGAATCAAAACCTTCTAAAAACCCGCCAAAATATTTCAAAACCCGTCAAAACTAATCAAAACCTTCCGAATACCCGCCAAAACATTCCAAATACCCGCCAAAATATTTTAAAACCCGCCAAAAGCAATCCAAACATTCCAAAACCTGCCAACAGAATAAAAACAACTCAAGAGAATACAAAACATTCTAAAACCCAACCAAAACATTCCGAAAACCCGCCAAAACATCATCAAATCAAATCAAAAACAACCAAAATATTCCAAAAACCGCCAAAATAATTTAGACCCACAAAACTCATCAAAACATTCTGAAAATTGCCAAAACATTAGAAAACCAGCCAGAACTGATCAAAACATTCTAAAAACCTGGCAAAACATCATAAAAACAAATCAAAACCAACCAAAACATTCCAAAAACCTGACAAAATAGTTTACAACCTGCCAAAACTGATCAAAACATTCTGAAAAGATGCCAAAATACTAGAAAACCATTCAGAAGTGATCGAAACTTTCAATAACTTGCCAAAACATAATCAAAACAAATGAAAGCAAACCAAAACATTCCAAATACCCGCCAAAATATTTTAAAACCCGCCAAAACGAATCCAAACGTTCCACAACCTGCCAAGACAATAAAAACAACACAAGAGAAAACAAAACATTCTAAAACACCACCAAAACATTCCGAAAACCCGCCAAAAGATCATCAAAACAAATCAAAACAAACCAAACAATAGGAGGAACACGGCAACATATTGGCAAGCAAGAGACGGAGAGTGCGGCACCGCGGCACCTTCTAGGAGGCCAAGAAGGAAGCCGCACAACACCTGCACTGTGTCTGCAACTTTCAAACTGCTAGAAGCTAGTGGCTTGCCACTGGCCTGTCTCTTCAATTGCCATTAGCATTCCAATGGAAGCTATTCTTGGACAACTTTGCTCTGCTTGCTGCTAGTTCTGCCCCAGCCTACCATAGATAACCTTGCTCTTCCCTTGAGGTTCAGAGATGCCAAGAACTTGTCAACTTCAAAGGGCGGGCCGGGCTACATCTACTCAGCTGCCACAGTTTCTCCTTGCTAGACCTAGTGGGAAAGCATTTTGCTGAGATGCAGAAGGCAAGAAACGCAGAATACGGAGACGCAGAGCTGTCCCAAGTGCCGCTGCCAGGCGTCTTTCCGCAGAAGGAGCGCCCCGGAGCGCACCGCAACCGGCACCGTCGTCTCTGCGCAAAGAGCCAAAATATTTTCAAACCCGCCAAAACTCATCCAAAAATATTTTCAAACCCGCCAAAATAGAAAACCAGACAGAAGTGATCAATACATTCGAAAAAACCTGACAAAACATGATAAAGCCCACCAAAGCTAATCCAAACACACCAAAAACTGGGCTAAACAGAATCAAAACCTTCTAAAAACCCGCCAAAATATTTCAAAACCCGTCAAAACTAATCAAAACCTTCCGAATACCCGCCAAAACATTCCAAATACCCGCCAAAATATTTTAAAACCCGCCAAAAGGAATCCAAACATTCCAAAACCTGCCAACAGAATAAAAACAACTCAAGAGAATACAAAACATTCTAAAACCCAACCAAAACATTCCGAAAACCCGACAAAACATCATCAAATCAAATCAAAAACAACCAAAATATTCCAAAAACCGCCAAAATAATTTAGACCCACAAAACTCATCAAAACATTCTGAAAATTGCCAAAACATTAGAAAACCAGCCAGAACTGATCAAATCATTCAAAAAACTTGGCAAAACATCATAAAAACAAATCAAAACCAACCAAAACATTCCAAAAACCTGACAAAATAGTTTACAACCTGCTAAAACTGATCAAAACATTCTGAAAAGATGCCAAAATACTAGAAAACCAGTCAGAAGTGATCGAAACTTTCAATAACTTGCCAAAACATAATCAAAACAAATGAAAGCAAACCAAAACATTCCAAACACCCGCCAAAATATTTTAAAACCCGCCAAAACGAATCCAAACGTTCCAAAACCTTAGAAGACAATAAAAACAACACAAGAGAAAACAAAACATTCTAAAACACCACCAAAACATTCCGAAAACCCGCCAAAAGATCATCAAAACAAATCAAAACAAACCAAACAATAGGAGGAACACGGCAACATATTGGCAAGCAAGAGACGGAGAGTGCGGCACCTTCTAGGAGGCCAAGAAGGAAGCCGCACAACACCTGCACTGTGTCTGCAACTTTCAAACTGCTAGAAGCTAGTGGCTTGCCACTGGCCTGCCTCTTCAATTGCCATTAGCATTCCAATGGAAGCTATTCTTGGACAACTTTGCTCTGCTTGCTGCTAGTTCTGCCCCAGCCTACCATAGATAACCTTGCTCTTCCCTTGAGGTTCTGAGATGCCAAGAACTTGTCAACTTCAAAGGGCGGGCCGGGCTACATCTACTCAGCTGCCACAGTTTCTCCTTGCTAGACCTAGTGGGAAAGCATTTTGCTGAGATGCAGAAGGCAAGAAACGCAGAATACGGAGACGCGGAGCTGTCCCAAGTGCCGCTGCCAGGCGTCTTTCCGCAGAAGGAGCGCCCCGGAGCGCACCGCAACCGGCACCGTCGTCTCTGCGCAAAGAGCCAAAATATTTTCAAACCCGCCAAAACTCATCCAAAAATATTTTCAAACCCGCCAAAATAGAGAACCAGACAGAAGTGATCAATACATTCGAAAAAACCTGACAAAACATGATAAAGCCCACCAAAGCTAATCCAAACACACCAAAAACTGGGCTAAACAGAATCAAAACCTTCTAAAAACCCGCCAAAATATTTCAAAACCCGTCAAAACTAATCAAAACCTTCCGAATACCCGCCAAAACATTCCAAATACCCGCCAAAATATTTTAAAACCCGCCAAAAGCAATCCAAACATTCCAAAACCTGCCAACAGAATAAAAACAACTCAAGAGAATACAAAACATTCTAAAACCCAACCAAAACATTCCGAAAACCCGCCAAAACATCATCAAATCAAATCAAAAACAACCAAAATATTCCAAAAACCGCCAAAATAATTTAGACCCACAAAACTCATCAAAACATTCTGAAAATTGCCAAAACATTAGAAAACCAGCCAGAACTGATCAAAACATTCTAAAAACCTGGCAAAACATCATAAAAACAAATCAAAACCAACCAAAACATTCCAAAAACCTGACAAAATAGTTTACAACCTGCCAAAACTGATCAAAACATTCTGAAAAGATGCCAAAATACTAGAAAACCAGTCAGAAGTGATCGAAACTTTCAATAACTTGCCAAAACATAATCAAAACAAATGAAAGCAAACCAAAACATTCCAAATACCCGCCAAAATATTTTAAAACCCGCCAAAACGAATCCAAACGTTCCACAACCTGCCAAGACAATAAAAACAACACAAGAGAAAACAAAACATTCTAAAACACCACCAAAACATTCCGAAAACCCGCCAAAAGATCATCAAAACAAATCAAAACAAACCAAACAATAGGAGGAACACGGCAACATATTGGCAAGCAAGAGACGGAGAGTGCGGCACCGCGGCACCTTCTAGGAGGCCAAGAAGGAAGCCGCACAACACCTGCACTGTGTCTGCAACTTTCAAACTGCTAGAAGCTAGTGGCTTGCCACTGGCCTGCCTCTTCAATTGCCATTAGCATTCCAATGGAAGCTATTCTTGGACAACTTTGCTCTGCTTGCTGCTAGTTCTGCCCCAGCCTACCATAGATAACCTTGCTCTTCCCTTGAGGTTCAGAGATGCCAAGAACTTGTCAACTTCAAAGGGCGGGCCGGGCTACATCTACTCAGCTGCCACAGTTTCTCCTTGCTAGACCTAGTGGGAAAGCATTTTGCTGAGATGCAGAAGGCAAGAAACGCAGAATACGGAGACGCAGAGCTGTCCCAAGTGCCGCTGCCAGGCGTCTTTCCGCAGAAGGAGCGCCCCGGAGCGCACCGCAACCGGCACCGTCGTCTCTGCGCAAAGAGCCAAAATATTTTCAAACCCGCCAAAACTCATCCAAAAATATTTTCAAACCCGCCAAAATAGAAAACCAGACAGAAGTGATCAATACATTCGAAAAAACCTGACAAAACATGATAAAGCCCACCAAAGCTAATCCAAACACACCAAAAACTGGGCTAAACAGAATCAAAACCTTCTAAAAACCCGCCAAAATATTTCAAAACCCGTCAAAACTAATCAAAACCTTCCGAATACCCGCCAAAACATTCCAAATACCCGCCAAAATATTTTAAAACCCGCCAAAAGCAATCCAAACATTCCAAAACCTGCCAACAGAATAAAAACAACTCAAGAGAATACAAAACATTCTAAAACCCAACCAAAACATTCCGAAAACCCGCCAAAACATCATCAAATCAAATCAAAAACAACCAAAATATTCCAAAAACCGCCAAAATAATTTAGACCCACAAAACTCATCAAAACATTCTGAAAATTGCCAAAACATTAGAAAACCAGCCAGAACTGATCAAATCATTCAAAAAACTTGGCAAAACATCATAAAAACAAATCAAAACCAACCAAAACATTCCAAAAACCTGACAAAATAGTTTACAACCTGCTAAAACTGATCAAAACATTCTGAAAAGATGCCAAAATACTAGAAAACCAGTCAGAAGTGATCGAAACTTTCAATAACTTGCCAAAACATAATCAAAACAAATGAAAGCAAACCAAAACATTCCAAACACCCGCCAAAATATTTTAAAACCCGCCAAAACGAATCCAAACGTTCCAAAACCTTAGAAGACAATAAAAACAACACAAGAGAAAACAAAACATTCTAAAACACCACCAAAACATTCCGAAAACCCGCCAAAAGATCATCAAAACAAATCAAAACAAACCAAACAATAGGAGGAACACGGCAACATATTGGCAAGCAAGAGACGGAGAGTGCGGCACCTTCTAGGAGGCCAAGAAGGAAGCCGCACAACACCTGCACTGTGTCTGCAACTTTCAAACTGCTAGAAGCTAGTGGCTTGCCACTGGCCTGCCTCTTCAATTGCCATTAGCATTCCAATGGAAGCTATTCTTGGACAACTTTGCTCTGCTTGCTGCTAGTTCTGCCCCAGCCTACCATAGATAACCTTGCTCTTCCCTTGAGGTTCTGAGATGCCAAGAACTTGTCAACTTCAAAGGGCGGGCCGGGCTACATCTACTCAGCTGCCACAGTTTCTCCTTGCTAGACCTAGTGGGAAAGCATTTTGCTGAGATGCAGAAGGCAAGAAACGCAGAATACGGAGACGCGGAGCTGTCCCAAGTGCCGCTGCCAGGCGTCTTTCCGCAGAAGGAGCGCCCCGGAGCGCACCGCAACCGGCACCGTCGTCTCTGCGCAAAGAGCCAAAATATTTTCAAACCCGCCAAAACTCATCCAAAAATATTTTCAAACCCGCCAAAATAGAGAACCAGACAGAAGTGATCAATACATTCGAAAAAACCTGACAAAACATGATAAAGCCCACCAAAGCTAATCCAAACACACCAAAAACTGGGCTAAACAGAATCAAAACCTTCTAAAAACCCGCCAAAATATTTCAAAACCCGTCAAAACTAATCAAAACCTTCCGAATACCCGCCAAAACATTCCAAATACCCGCCAAAATATTTTAAAACCCGCCAAAAGCAATCCAAACATTCCAAAACCTGCCAACAGAATAAAAACAACTCAAGAGAATACAAAACATTCTAAAACCCAACCAAAACATTCCGAAAACCCGCCAAAACATCATCAAATCAAATCAAAAACAACCAAAATATTCCAAAAACCGCCAAAATAATTTAGACCCACAAAACTCATCAAAACATTCTGAAAATTGCCAAAACATTAGAAAACCAGCCAGAACTGATCAAAACATTCTAAAAACCTGGCAAAACATCATAAAAACAAATCAAAACCAACCAAAACATTCCAAAAACCTGACAAAATAGTTTACAACCTGCCAAAACTGATCAAAACATTCTGAAAAGATGCCAAAATACTAGAAAACCAGTCAGAAGTGATCGAAACTTTCAATAACTTGCCAAAACATAATCAAAACAAATGAAAGCAAACCAAAACATTCCAAATACCCGCCAAAATATTTTAAAACCCGCCAAAACGAATCCAAACGTTCCACAACCTGCCAAGACAATAAAAACAACACAAGAGAAAACAAAACATTCTAAAACACCACCAAAACATTCCGAAAACCCGCCAAAAGATCATCAAAACAAATCAAAACAAACCAAACAATAGGAGGAACACGGCAACATATTGGCAAGCAAGAGACGGAGAGTGCGGCACCGCGGCACCTTCTAGGAGGCCAAGAAGGAAGCCGCACAACACCTGCACTGTGTCTGCAACTTTCAAACTGCTAGAAGCTAGTGGCTTGCCACTGGCCTGCCTCTTCAATTGCCATTAGCATTCCAATGGAAGCTATTCTTGGACAACTTTGCTCTGCTTGCTGCTAGTTCTGCCCCAGCCTACCATAGATAACCTTGCTCTTCCCTTGAGGTTCAGAGATGCCAAGAACTTGTCAACTTCAAAGGGCGGGCCGGGCTACATCTACTCAGCTGCCACAGTTTCTCCTTGCTAGACCTAGTGGGAAAGCATTTTGCTGAGATGCAGAAGGCAAGAAACGCAGAATACGGAGACGCAGAGCTGTCCCAAGTGCCGCTGCCAGGCGTCTTTCCGCAGAAGGAGCGCCCCGGAGCGCACCGCAACCGGCACCGTCGTCTCTGCGCAAAGAGCCAAAATATTTTCAAACCCGCCAAAACTAATCCAAAAATATTTTCAAACCCGCCAAAATAGAAAACCAGACAGAAGTGATCAATACATTCGAAAAAACCTGACAAAACATGATAAAGCCCACCAAAGCTAATCCAAACACACCAAAAACTGGGCTAAACAGAATCAAAACCTTCTAAAAACCCGCCAAAATATTTCAAAACCCGTCAAAACTAATCAAAACCTTCCGAATACCCGCCAAAACATTCCAAATACCCGCCAAAATATTTTAAAACCCGCCAAAAGCAATCCAAACATTCCAAAACCTACCAACAGAATAAAAACAACTCAAGAGAATACAAAACATTCTAAAACCCAACCAAAACATTCCGAAAACCCGCCAAAACATCATCAAATCAAATCAAAAACAACCAAAATATTCCAAAAACCGCCAAAATAATTTAGACCCACAAAACTCATCAAAACATTCTGAAAATTGCCAAAACATTAGAAAACCAGCCAGAACTGATCAAATCATTCAAAAAACTTGGCAAAACATCATAAAAACAAATCAAAACCAACCAAAACATTCCAAAAACCTGACAAAATAGTTTACAACCTGCTAAAACTGATCAAAACATTCTGAAAAGATGCCAAAATACTAGAAAACCAGTCAGAAGTGATCGAAACTTTCAATAACTTGCCAAAACATAATCAAAACAAATGAAAGCAAACCAAAACATTCCAAACAACCGCCAAAATATTTTAAAACCCGCCAAAACAAATCCAAACGTTCCAAAACCTTCCAAGACAATAAAAACAACACAAGAGAAAACAAAACATTCTAAAACACCACCAAAACATTCCGAAAACCCGCCAAAAGATCATCAAAACAAATCAAAACAAACCAAACAATAGGAGGAACACGGCAACATATTGGCAAGCAAGAGACGGAGAGTGCGGCACCTTCTAGGAGGCCAAGAAGGAAGCCGCAAAACACCTGCACTGTGTCTGCAACTTTCAAACTGCTAGAAGCTAGTGGCTTGCCACTGGCCTGCCTCTTCAATTGCCATTAGCATTCCAATGGAAGCTATTCTTGGACAACTTTGCTCTGCTTGCTGCTAGTTCTGCCCCAGCCTACCATAGATAACCTTGCTCTTCCCTTGAGGTTCTGAGATGCCAAGAACTTGTCAACTTCAAAGGGCGGGCCGGGCTACATCTACTCAGCTGCCACAGTTTCTCCTTGCTAGACCTAGTGGGAAAGCATTTTGCTGAGATGCAGAAGGCAAGAAACGCAGAATACGGAGACGCGGAGCTGTCCCAAGTGCCGCTGCCAGGCGTCTTTCCGCAGAAGGAGCGCCCCGGAGCGCACCGCAACCGGCACCGTCGTCTCTGCGCAAAGAGCCAAAATATTTTCAAACCCGCCAAAACTCATCCAAAAATATTTTCAAACCCGCCAAAATAGAGAACCAGACAGAAGTGATCAATACATTCGAAAAAACCTGACAAAACATGATAAAGCCCACCAAAGCTAATCCAAACACACCAAAAACTGGGCTAAACAGAATCAAAACCTTCTAAAAACCCGCCAAAATATTTCAAAACCCGTCAAAACTAATCAAAACATTCCGAATACCCGCCAAAACATTCCAAATACCCGCCAAAATATTTTAAAACCCGCCAAAAGCAATCCAAACATTCCAAAACCTGCCAACACAATAAAAACAACTCAAGAGAATACAAAACATTCTAAAACCCAACCAAAACATTCCGAAAACCCGCCAAAACATCATCAAATCAAATCAAAAACAACCAAAATATTCCAAAAACCGCCAAAATAATTTAGACCCACAAAACTCATCAAAACATTCTGAAAATTGCCAAAACATTAGAAAACCAGCCAGAACTGATCAAAACATTCTAAAAACCTGGCAAAACATCATAAAAACAAATCAAAACCAACCAAAACATTCCAAAAACCTGACAAAATAGTTTACAACCTGCCAAAACTGATCAAAACATTCTGAAAAGATGCCAAAATACTAGAAAACCAGTCAGAAGTGATCGAAACTTTCAATAACTTGCCAAAACATAATCAAAACAAATGAAAGCAAACCAAAACATTCCAAATACCCGCCAAAATATTTTAAAACCCGCCAAAACGAATCCAAACGTTCCACAACCTGCCAAGACAATAAAAACAACACAAGAGAAAACAAAACATTCTAAAACACCACCAAAACATTCCGAAAACCCGCCAAAAGATCATCAAAACAAATCAAAACAAACCAAACAATAGGAGGAACACGGCAACATATTGGCAAGCAAGAGACGGAGAGTGCGGCACCGCGGCACCTTCTAGGAGGCCAAGAAGGAAGCCGCACAACACCTGCACTGTGTCTGCAACTTTCAAACTGCTAGAAGCTAGTGGCTTGCCACTGGCCTGCCTCTTCAATTGCCATTAGCATTCCAATGGAAGCTATTCTTGGACAACTTTGCTCTGCTTGCTGCTAGTTCTGCCCCAGCCTACCATAGATAACCTTGCTCTTCCCTTGAGGTTCAGAGATGCCAAGAACTTGTCAACTTCAAAGGGCGGGCCGGGCTACATCTACTCAGCTGCCACAGTTTCTCCTTGCTAGACCTAGTGGGAAAGCATTTTGCTGAGATGCAGAAGGCAAGAAACGCAGAATACGGAGACGCAGAGCTGTCCCAAGTGCCGCTGCCAGGCGTCTTTCCGCAGAAGGAGCGCCCCGGAGCGCACCGCAACCGGCACCGTCGTCTCTGCGCAAAGAGCCAAAATATTTTCAAACCCGCCAAAACTAATCCAAAAATATTTTCAAACCCGCCAAAATAGAAAACCAGACAGAAGTGATCAATACATTCGAAAAAACCTGACAAAACATGATAAAGCCCACCAAAGCTAATCCAAACACACCAAAAACTGGGCTAAACAGAATCAAAACCTTCTAAAAACCCGCCAAAATATTTCAAAACCCGTCAAAACTAATCAAAACCTTCCGAATACCCGCCAAAACATTCCAAATACCCGCCAAAATATTTTAAAACCCGCCAAAAGCAATCCAAACATTCCAAAACCTGCCAACAGAATAAAAACAACTCAAGAGAATACAAAACATTCTAAAACCCAACCAAAACATTCCGAAAACCCGCCAAAACATCATCAAATCAAATCAAAAACAACCAAAATATTCCAAAAACCGCCAAAATAATTTAGACCCACAAAACTCATCAAAACATTCTGAAAATTGCCAAAACATTAGAAAACCAGCCAGAACTGATCAAATCATTCAAAAAACTTGGCAAAACATCATAAAAACAAATCAAAACCAACCAAAACATTCCAAAAACCTGACAAAATAGTTTACAACCTGCTAAAACTGATCAAAACATTCTGAAAAGATGCCAAAATACTAGAAAACCAGTCAGAAGTGATCGAAACTTTCAATAACTTGCCAAAACATAATCAAAACAAATGAAAGCAAACCAAAACATTCCAAACAACCGCCAAAATATTTTAAAACCCGCCAAAACGAATCCAAACGTTCCAAAACCTTCCAAGACAATAAAAACAACACAAGAGAAAACAAAACATTCTAAAACACCACCAAAACATTCCGAAAACCCGCCAAAAGATCATCAAAACAAATCAAAACAAACCAAACAATAGGAGGAACACGGCAACATATTGGCAAGCAAGAGACGGAGAGTGCGGCACCTTCTAGGAGGCCAAGAAGGAAGCCGCAAAACACCTGCACTGTGTCTGCAACTTTCAAACTGCTAGAAGCTAGTGGCTTGCCACTGGCCTGCCTCTTCAATTGCCATTAGCATTCCAATGGAAGCTATTCTTGGACAACTTTGCTCTGCTTGCTGCTAGTTCTGCCCCAGCCTACCATAGATAACCTTGCTCTTCCCTTGAGGTTCTGAGATGCCAAGAACTTGTCAACTTCAAAGGGCGGGCCGGGCTACATCTACTCAGCTGCCACAGTTTCTCCTTGCTAGACCTAGTGGGAAAGCATTTTGCTGAGATGCAGAAGGCAAGAAACGCAGAATACGGAGACGCGGAGCTGTCCCAAGTGCCGCTGCCAGGCGTCTTTCCGCAGAAGGAGCGCCCCGCAGCGCACCGCAACCGGCACCGTCGTCTCTGCACAAAGAGCCAAAATATTTTCAAACCCGCCAAAACTCATCCAAAAATATTTTCAAACCCGCCAAAATAGAGAACCAGACAGAAGTGATCAATACATTCGAAAAAACCTGACAAAACATGATAAAGCCCACCAAAGCTAATCCAAACACACCAAAAACTGGGCTAAACAGAATCAAAACCTTCTAAAAACCCGCCAAAATATTTCAAAACCCGTCAAAACTAATCAAAACCTTCCGAATACCCGCCAAAACATTCCAAATACCCGCCAAAATATTTTAAAACCCGCCAAAAGCAATCCAAACATTCCAAAACCTGCCAACAGAATAAAAACAACTCAAGAGAATACAAAACATTCTAAAACCCAACCAAAACATTCCGAAAACCCGCCAAAACATCATCAAATCAAATCAAAAACAACCAAAATATTCCAAAAACCGCCAAAATAATTTAGACCCACAAAACTCATCAAAACATTCTGAAAATTGCCAAAACATTAGAAAACCAGCCAGAACTGATCAAATCATTCAAAAAACTTGGCAAAACATCATAAAAACAAATCAAAACCAACCAAAACATTCCAAAAACCTGACAAAATAGTTTACAACCTGCTAAAACTGATCAAAACATTCTGAAAAGATGCCAAAATACTAGAAAACCAGTCAGAAGTGATCGAAACTTTCAATAACTTGCCAAAACATAATCAAAACAAATGAAAGCAAACCAAAACATTCCAAACAACCGCCAAAATATTTTAAAACCCGCCAAAACGAATCCAAACGTTCCAAAACCTTCCAAGACAATAAAAACAACACAAGAGAAAACAAAACATTCTAAAACACCACCAAAACATTCCGAAAACCCGCCAAAAGATCATCAAAACAAATCAAAACAAACCAAACAATAGGAGGAACACGGCAACATATTGGCAAGCAAGAGACGGAGAGTGCGGCACCTTCTAGGAGGCCAAGAAGGAAGCCGCACAACACCTGCACTGTGTCTGCAACTTTCAAACTGCTAGAAGCTAGTGGCTTGCCACTGGCCTGCCTCTTCAATTGCCATTAGCATTCCAATGGAAGCTATTCTTGGACAACTTTGCTCTGCTTGCTGCTAGTTCTGCCCCAGCCTACCATAGATAACCTTGCTCTTCCCTTGAGGTTCTGAGATGCCAAGAACTTGTCAACTTCAAAGGGCGGGCCGGGCTACATCTACTCAGCTGCCACAGTTTCTCCTTGCTAGACCTAGTGGGAAAGCATTTTGCTGAGATGCAGAAGGCAAGAAACGCAGAATACGGAGACGCGGAGCTGTCCCAAGTGCCGCTGCCAGGCGTCTTTCCGCAGAAGGAGCGCCCCGGAGCGCACCGCAACCGGCACCGTCGTCTCTGCGCAAAGAGCCAAAATATTTTCAAACCCGCCAAAACTCATCCAAAAATATTTTCAAACCCGCCAAAATAGAAAACCAGACAGAAGTGATCAATACATTCGAAAAAACCTGACAAAACATGATAAAGCCCACCAAAGCTAATCCAAACACACCAAAAACTGGGCTAAACAGAATCAAAACAAGTCAAAACCTTCTAAAAACCCGCCAAAATATTTCAAAACCCGTCAAAACTAATCAAAACCTTCCGAATACCCGCCAAAACATTCCAAATACCGGCCAAAATATTTTAAAACCCGCCAAAAGCAATCCAAACACTCCAAAACCTACCAAGACAATAAAAACAACTCAAGAGAATACAAAACATTCTAAAACTGATCAAAACATTCTGAAAAGATGCCAAAATACTAGAAAACCAGTCAGAAGTGATCGAAACTTTCAATAACTTGCCAAAACATAAACAAATGAAAGCAAACCAAAACATTCCAAATGCCCGCCAAAATATTTTAAAACCCGCCAAAACTAATCCAAACGTTCCACAACCTGCCAAGACAATAAAAACAACACAAGAGAAAACAAAACATTCTAAAACACCACCAAAACATTCCAAAAACCCGCCAAAAGATCATCAAAACAAATCAAAACAAACCAAACAATAGGAGGAACATGGCAACATATTGGCAAGCAAGAGACGGAGAGCGCGGCACCACGGCACCTTCTAGGAGGCCAAGAAAGAAGCCGCACAACACCTGCACTGTGTCTGCAACTTTCAAACTGCTAGAAGCTAGTGGCTTGCCACTGGCCTGCCTCTTCAATTGCCATTAGCATTCCAATGGAAGCTATTCTTGGACAACTTTGCTCTGCTTGCTGCTAGTTCTGCCCCAGCCTACCATAGATAACCTTGCTCTTCCCTTGAGGCTCTGAGATGCCAAGAACTTTTCAACTTCAAAGGGCGGGCCGGGCTACATCTACTCAGCTGCCACAGTTTCTCCTTGCTAGACCTAGTGGGAAAGCATTTTGCTGAGATGCAGAAGGCAAGAAACGCAGAATACGGAGACGCGGAGCTGTCCCAAGTGCCGCTGCCAGGCGTCTTTCCGCAGAAGGAGCGCCCCGGAGCGCACCGCAACCGGCACCGTCGTCTCTGCACAAAGAGCCAAAATATTTTCAAACCCGCCAAAACTCATCCAAAAATATTTTCAACCCCACCAAAATAGAGAACCAGACAGAAGTGATCAATACATTCGAAAAAACCTGACAAAACATGATAAAGCCCACCAAAGCTAATCCAAACACACCAAAAACTGGGCTAAACAGAATCAAAACCTTCTAAAAACCCGCCAAAATATTTCAAAACCCGTCAAAACTAATCAAAACATTCCGAATACCCGCCAAAACATTCCAAATACCGGCCAAAATATTTTAAAACCCGCCAAAAGCAATCCAAACATTCCAAAACCTGCCAACAGAATAAAAACAACTCAAGAGAATACAAAACATTCTAAAACCCAACCAAAACATTCCGAAAACCCGCCAAAACATCATCAAATCAAATCAAAACCAACCAAAATATTCCAAAAACCGCCAAAATAATTTAGACCCACAAAACTCATCAAAACATTCTGAAAATTGCCAAAACATTAGAAAACCAGCCAGAACTGATCAAATCATTCAAAAAACTTGGCAAAACATCATAAAAACAAATCAAAACCAACCAAAACATTCCAAAAACCTGACAAAATAGTTTACAACCTGCTAAAACTGATCAAAACATTCTGAAAAGATGCCAAAATACTAGAAAACCAGTCAGAAGTGATCGAAACTTTCAATAACTTGCCAAAACATAATCAAAACAAATGAAAGCAAACCAAAACATTCCAAACAACCGCCAAAATATTTTAAAACCCGCCAAAACGAATCCAAACGTTCCAAAACCTTCCAAGACAATAAAAACAACACAAGAGAAAACAAAACATTCTAAAACACCACCAAAACATTCCGAAAACCCGCCAAAAGATCATCAAAACAAATCAAAACAAACCAAACAATAGGAGGAACACGGCAACATATTGGCAAGCAAGAGACGGAGAGTGCGGCACCTTCTAGGAGGCCAAGAAGGAAGCCGCACAACACCTGCACTGTGTCTGCAACTTTCAAACTGCTAGAAGCTAGTGGCTTGCCACTGGCCTGCCTCTTCAATTGCCATTAGCATTCCAATGGAAGCTATTCTTGGACAACTTTGCTCTGCTTGCTGCTAGTTCTGCCCCAGCCTACCATAGATAACCTTGCTCTTCCCTTGAGGCTCTGAGATGCCAAGAACTTTTCAACTTCAAAGGGCGGGCCGGGCTACATCTACTCAGCTGCCACAGTTTCTCCTTGCTAGACCTAGTGGGAAAGCATTTTGCTGAGATGCAGAAGGCAAGAAACGCAGAATACGGAGACGCGGAGCTGTCCCAAGTGCCGCTGCCAGGTGTCTTTCCGCAGAAGGAGCGCCCCGGAGCGCACCGCAACCGGCACCGTCGTCTCTGCGCAAAGAGCCAAAATATTTTCAAACCCGCCAAAACTCATCCAAAAATATTTTCAACCCCACCAAAATAGAGAACCAGACAGAAGTGATCAATACATTCGAAAAAACCTGACAAAACATGATAAAGCCCACCAAAGCTAATCCAAACACACCAAAAACTGGGCTAAACAGAATCAAAACCTTCTAAAAACCCGCCAAAATATTTCAAAACCCGTCAAAACTAATCAAAACATTCCGAATACCCGCCAAAACATTCCAAATACCCGCCAAAATATTTTAAAACCCGCCAAAAGCAATCCAAACATTCCAAAACCTGCCAACAGAATAAAAACAACTCAAGAGAATACAAAACATTCTAAAACCCAACCAAAACATTCCGAAAACCCGCCAAAACATCATCAAATCAAATCAAAAACAACCAAAATATTCCAAAAACCGCCAAAATAATTTAGACCCACAAAACTCATCAAAACATTCTGAAAATTGCCAAAACATTAGAAAACCAGCCAGAACTGATCAAATCATTCAAAAAACTTGGCAAAACATCATAAAAACAAATCAAAACCAACCAAAACATTCCAAAAACCTGACAAAATAGTTTACAACCTGCTAAAACTGATCAAAACATTCTGAAAAGATGCCAAAATACTAGAAAACCAGTCAGAAGTGATCGAAACTTTCAATAACTTGCCAAAACATAATCAAAACAAATGAAAGCAAACCAAAACATTCCAAACAACCGCCAAAATATTTTAAAACCCGCCAAAACGAATCCAAACGTTCCAAAACCTTCCAAGACAATAAAAACAACACAAGAGAAAACAAAACATTCTAAAACACCACCAAAACATTCCGAAAACCCGCCAAAAGATCATCAAAACAAATCAAAACAAACCAAACAATAGGAGGAACACGGCAACATATTGGCAAGCAAGAGACGGAGAGTGCGGCACCTTCTAGGAGGCCAAGAAGGAAGCCGCACAACACCTGCACTGTGTCTGCAACTTTCAAACTGCTAGAAGCTAGTGGCTTGCCACTGGCCTGCCTCTTCAATTGCCATTAGCATTCCAATGGAAGCTATTCTTGGACAACTTTGCTCTGCTTGCTGCTAGTTCTGCCCCAGCCTACCATAGATAACCTTGCTCTTCCCTTGAGGCTCTGAGATGCCAAGAACTTTTCAACTTCAAAGGGCGGGCCGGGCTACATCTACTCAGCTGCCACAGTTTCTCCTTGCTAGACCTAGTGGGAAAGCATTTTGCTGAGATGCAGAAGGCAAGAAACGCAGAATACGGAGACGCGGAGCTGTCCCAAGTGCCGCTGCCAGGCGTCTTTCCGCAGAAGGAGCGCCCCGGAGCGCACCGCAACCGGCACCGTCGTCTCTGCGCAAAGAGCCAAAATATTTTCAAACCCGCCAAAACTCATCCAAAAATATTTTCAACCCCACCAAAATAGAGAACCAGACAGAAGTGATCAATACATTCGAAAAAACCTGACAAAACATGATAAAGCCCACCAAAGCTAATCCAAACACACCAAAAACTGGGCTAAACAGAATCAAAACCTTCTAAAAACCCGCCAAAATATTTCAAAACCCGTCAAAACTAATCAAAACATTCCGAATACCCGCCAAAACATTCCAAATACCCGCCAAAATATTTTAAAACCCGCCAAAAGCAATCCAAACATTCCAAAACCTGCCAACAGAATAAAAACAACTCAAGAGAATACAAAACATTCTAAAACCCAACCAAAACATTCCGAAAACCCGACAAAACATCATCAAATCAAATCAAAAACAACCAAAATATTCCAAAAACCGCCAAAATAATTTAGACCCACAAAACTCATCAAAACATTCTGAAAATTGCCAAAACATTAGAAAACCAGCCAGAACTGATCAAATCATTCAAAAAACTTGGCAAAACATCATAAAAACAAATCAAAACCAACCAAAACATTCCAAAAACCTGACAAAATAGTTTACAACCTGCTAAAACTGATCAAAACATTCTGAAAAGATGCCAAAATACTAGAAAACCAGTCAGAAGTGATCGAAACTTTCAATAACTTGCCAAAACATAATCAAAACAAATGAAAGCAAACCAAAACATTCCAAACAACCGCCAAAATATTTTAAAACCCGCCAAAACGAATCCAAACGTTCCAAAACCTTCCAAGACAATAAAAACAACACAAGAGAAAACAAAACATTCTAAAACACCACCAAAACATTCCGAAAACCCGCCAAAAGATCATCAAAACAAATCAAAACAAACCAAACAATAGGAGGAACACGGCAACATATTGGCAAGCAAGAGACGGAGAGTGCGGCACCTTCTAGGAGGCCAAGAAGGAAGCCGCACAACACCTGCACTGTGTCTGCAACTTTCAAACTGCTAGAAGCTAGTGGCTTGCCACTGGCCTGCCTCTTCAATTGCCATTAGCATTCCAATGGAAGCTATTCTTGGACAACTTTGCTCTGCTTGCTGCTAGTTCTGCCCCAGCCTACCATAGATAACCTTGCTCTTCCCTTGAGGTTCTGAGATGCCAAGAACTTGTCAACTTCAAAGGGCGGGCCGGGCTACATCTACTCAGCTGCCACAGTTTCTCCTTGCTAGACCTAGTGGGAAAGCATTTTGCTGAGATGCAGAAGGCAAGAAACGCAGAATACGGAGACGCGGAGCTGTCCCAAGTGCCGCTGCCAGGCGTCTTTCCGCAGAAGGAGCGCCCCGGAGCACACCGCAACCGGCACCGTCGTCTCTGCGCAAAGAGCCAAAATATTTTCAAACCCGCCAAAACTCATCCAAAAATATTTTCAAACCCGCCAAAATAGAGAACCAGACAGAAGTGATCAATACATTCGAAAAAACCTGACAAAACATGATAAAGCCCACCAAAGCTAATCCAAACACACCAAAAACTGGGCTAAACAGAATCAAAACCTTCTAAAAACCCGCCAAAATATTTCAAAACCCGTCAAAACTAATCAAAACATTCCGAATACCCGCCAAAACATTCCAAATACCCGCCAAAATATTTTAAAACCCGCCAAAAGCAATCCAAACATTCCAAAACCTGCCAACAGAATAAAAACAACTCAAGAGAATACAAAACATTCTAAAACCCAACCAAAAAATTCCGAAAACCCGACAAAACATCATCAAATCAAATCAAAACCAACCAAAATATTCCAAAAACCGCCAAAATAATTTAGACCCACAAAACTCATCAAAACATTCTGAAAATTGCCAAAACATTAGAAAACCAGCCAGAACTGATCAAAACATTCAAAAAACCTGGCAAAACATCATAAAAACAAATCAAAACCAACCAAAACATTCCAAAAACCTGACAAAATAGTTTACAACCTGCCAAAACTGATCAAAACATTCTGAAAAGATGCCAAAATACTAGAAAACCAGTCAGAAGTGATCGAAACTTTCAATAACTTGCCAAAACATAATCAAAACAAATGAAAGCAAACCAAAACATTCCAAATACCCGCCAAAATATTTTAAAACCCGCCAAAACGAATCCAAACGTTCCACAACCTGCCAAGACAATAAAAACAACACAAGAGAAAACAAAACATTCTAAAACACCACCAAAACATTCCGAAAACCCGCCAAAACATCATCAAAACAAATCAAAACAAACCAAACAATAGGAGGAACACGGCAACATATTGGCAAGCAAGAGACGGAGAGCACGGCACCGCGGCACCTTCTAGGAGGCCAAGAAGGAAGCCGCACAACACCTGCACTGTGTCTGCAACTTTCAAACTGCTAGAAGCTAGTGGCTTGCCACTGGCCTGCCTCTTCAATTGCCATTAGCATTCCAATGGAAGCTATTCTTGGACAACTTTGCTCTGCTTGCTGCTAGTTCTGCCCCAGCCTACCATAGATAACCTTGCTCTTCCCTTGAGGTTCTGAGATGCCAAGAACTTGTCAACTTCAAAGGGCGGGCCGGGCTACATCTACTCAGCTGCCACAGTTTCTCCTTGCTAGACCTAGTGGGAAAGCATTTTGCTGAGATGCAGAAGGCAAGAAACGCAGAATACGGAGACGCGGAGCTGTCCCAAGTGCCGCTGCCAGGCGTCTTTCCGCAGAAGGAGCGCCCCGGAGCGCACCGCAACCGGCACCGTCGTCTCTGCGCAAAGAGCCAAAATATTTTCAAACCCGCCAAAACTCATCCAAAAATATTTTCAAACCCGCCAAAATAGAAAACCAGACAGAAGTGATCAATACATTCGAAAAAACCTGACAAAACATGATAAAGCCCACCAAAGCTAATCCAAACACACCAAAAACTGGGCTAAACAGAATCAAAACCTTCTAAAAACCCGCCAAAATATTTCAAAACCCGTCAAAACTAATCAAAACCTTCCGAATACCCGCCAAAACATTCCAAATACCCGCCAAAATATTTTAAAACCCGCCAAAAGCAATCCAAACATTCCAAAACCTGCCAACACAATAAAAACAACTCAAGAGAATACAAAACATTCTAAAACCCAACCAAAACATTCCGAAAACCCGCCAAAACATCATCAAATCAAATCAAAAACAACCAAAATATTCCAAAAACCGCCAAAATAATTTAGACCCACAAAACTCATCAAAACATTCTGAAAATTGCCAAAACATTAGAAAACCAGCCAGAACTGATCAAATCATTCAAAAAACTTGGCAAAACATCATAAAAACAAATCAAAACCAACCAAAACATTCCAAAAACCTGACAAAATAGTTTACAACCTGCTAAAACTGATCAAAACATTCTGAAAAGATGCCAAAATACTAGAAAACCAGTCAGAAGTGATCGAAACTTTCAATAACTTGCCAAAACATAATCAAAACAAATGAAAGCAAACCAAAACATTCCAAACAACCGCCAAAATATTTTAAAACCCGCCAAAACGAATCCAAACGTTCCAAAACCTGCCAAGACAATAAAAACAACACAAGAGAAAACAAAACATTCTAAAACACCACCAAAACATTCCGAAAACCCGCCAAAACATCATCAAAACAAATCAAAACAAACCAAACAATAGGAGGAACACGGCAACATATTGGCAAGCAAGAGACGGAGAGCGCGGCACCACGGCACCTTCTAGGAGGCCAAGAAGGAAGCCGCACAACACCTGCACTGTGTCTGCAACTTTCAAACTGCTAGAAGCTAGTGGCTTGCCACTGGCCTGCCTCTTCAATTGCCATTAGCATTCCAATGGAAGCTATTCTTGGACAACTTTGCTCTGCTTGCTGCTAGTTCTGCCCCAGCCTACCATAGATAACCTTGCTCTTCCCTTGAGGTTCTGAGATGCCAAGAACTTGTCAACTTCAAAGGGCGGGCCGGGCTACATCTACTCAGCTGCCACAGTTTCTCCTTGCTAGACCTAGTGGGAAAGCATTTTGCTGAGATGCAGAAGGCAAGAAACGCAGAATACGGAGACGCGGAGCTGTCCCAAGTGCCGCTGCCAGGCGTCTTTCCGCAGAAGGAGCGCCCCGGAGCGCACCGCAACCGGCACCGTCGTCTCTGCGCAAAGAGCCAAAATATTTTCAAACCCGCCAAAACTCATCCAAAAATATTTTCAAACCCGCCAAAATAGAAAACCAGACAGAAGTGATCAATACATTCGAAAAAACCTGACAAAACATGATAAAGCCCACCAAAGCTAATCCAAACACACCAAAAACTGGGCTAAACAGAATCAAAACCTTCTAAAAACCCGCCAAAATATTTCAAAACCCGTCAAAACTAATCAAAACCTTCCGAATACCCGCCAAAACATTCCAAATACCCGCCAAAATATTTTAAAACCCGCCAAAAGCAATCCAAACATTCCAAAACCTGCCAACAGAATAAAAACAACTCAAGAGAATACAAAACATTCTAAAACCCAACCAAAACATTCCGAAAACCCGCCAAAACATCATCAAATCAAATCAAAAACAACCAAAATATTCCAAAAACCGCCAAAATAATTTAGACCCACAAAACTCATCAAAACATTCTGAAAATTGCCAAAACATTAGAAAACCAGCCAGAACTGATCAAAACATTCAAAAAACCTGGCAAAACATCATAAAAACAAATCAAAACCAACCAAAACATTCCAAAAACCTGACAAAATAGTTTACAACCTGCCAAAACTGATCAAAACATTCTGAAAAGATGCCAAAATACTAGAAAACCAGTCAGAAGTGATCGAAACTTTCAATAACTTGCCAAAACATAATCAAAACAAATGAAAGCAAACCAAAACATTCCAAATGCCCGCCAAAATATTTTAAAACCCGCCAAAACTAATCCAAACGTTCCACAACCTGCCAAGACAATAAAAACAACACAAGAGAAAACAAAACATTCTAAAACACCACCAAAACATTCCGAAAACCCGCCAAAAGATCATCAAAACAAATCAAAACAAACCAAACAATAGGAGGAACACGGCAACATATTGGCAAGCAAGAGACGGAGAGCGCGGCACCACGGCACCTTCTAGGAGGCCAAGAAGGAAGCCGCACAACACCTGCACTGTGTCTGCAACTTTCAAACTGCTAGAAGCTAGTGGCTTGCCACTGGCCTGCCTCTTCAATTGCCATTAGCATTCCAATGGAAGCTATTCTTGGACAACTTTGCTCTGCTTGCTGCTAGTTCTGCCCCAGCCTACCATAGATAACCTTGCTCTTCCCTTGAGGTTCTGAGATGCCAAGAACTTGTCAACTTCAAAGGGCGGGCCGGGCTACATCTACTCAGCTGCCACAGTTTCTCCTTGCTAGACCTAGTGGGAAAGCATTTTGCTGAGATGCAGAAGGCAAGAAACGCAGAATACGGAGACGCGGAGCTGTCCCAAGTGCCGCTGCCAGGCGTCTTTCCGCAGAAGGAGCGCCCCGGAGCGCACCGCAACCGGCACCGTCGTCTCTGCGCAAAGAGCCAAAATATTTTCAAACCCGCCAAAACTCATCCAAAAATATTTTCAAACCCGCCAAAATAGAAAACCAGACAGAAGTGATCAATACATTCGAAAAAACCTGACAAAACATGATAAAGCCCACCAAAGCTAATCCAAACACACCAAAAACTGGGCTAAACAGAATCAAAACCTTCTAAAAACCCGCCAAAATATTTCAAAACCCGTCAAAACTAATCAAAACCTTCCGAATACCCGCCAAAACATTCCAAATACCCGCCAAAATATTTTAAAACCCGCCAAAAGCAATCCAAACATTCCAAAACCTGCCAACACAATAAAAACAACTCAAGAGAATACAAAACATTCTAAAACCCAACCAAAACATTCCGAAAACCCGCCAAAACATCATCAAAACAAATCAAAAACAACCAAAATATTCCAAAAACCGCCAAAATAATTTAGACCCACAAAACTCATCAAAACATTCTGAAAATTGCCAAAACATTAGAAAACCAGCCAGAACTGATCAAATCATTCAAAAAACTTGGCAAAACATCATAAAAACAAATCAAAACCAACCAAAACATTCCAAAAACCTGACAAAATAGTTTACAACCTGCTAAAACTGATCAAAACATTCTGAAAAGATACCAAAATACTAGAAAACCAGTCAGAAGTGATCGAAACTTTCAATAACTTGCCAAAACATAATCAAAACAAATGAAAGCAAACCAAAACATTCCAAACAACCGCCAAAATATTTTAAAACCCGCCAAAACGAATCCAAACGTTCCAAAACCTTCCAAGACAATAAAAACAACACAAGAGAAAACAAAACATTCTAAAACACCACCAAAACATTCCGAAAACCCGCCAAAAGATCATCAAAACAAATCAAAACAAACCAAACAATAGGAGGAACACGGCAACATATTGGCAAGCAAGAGACGGAGAGTGCGGCACCTTCTAGGAGGCCAAGAAGGAAGCCGCAAAACACCTGCACTGTGTCTGCAACTTTCAAACTGCTAGAAGCTAGTGGCTTGCCACTGGCCTGCCTCTTCAATTGCCATTAGCATTCCAATGGAAGCTATTCTTGGACAACTTTGCTCTGCTTGCTGCTAGTTCTGCCCCAGCCTACCATAGATAACCTTGCTCTTCCCTTGAGGTTCTGAGATGCCAAGAACTTGTCAACTTCAAAGGGCGGGCCGGGCTACATCTACTCAGCTGCCACAGTTTCTCCTTGCTAGACCTAGTGGGAAAGCATTTTGCTGAGATGCAGAAGGCAAGAAACGCAGAATACGGAGACGCGGAGCTGTCCCAAGTGCCGCTGCCAGCCGTCTTTCCGCAGAAGGAGCGCCCCGGAGCGCACCGCAACCGGCACCGTCGTCTCTGCGCAAAGAGCCAAAATATTTTCAAACCCGCCAAAACTCATCCAAAAATATTTTCAAACCCGCCAAAATAGAGAACCAGACAGAAGTGATCAATACATTCGAAAAAACCTGACAAAACATGATAAAGCCCACCAAAGCTAATCCAAACACACCAAAAACTGGGCTAAACAGAATCAAAACAAGTCAAAACCTTCTAAAAACCCGCCAAAATATTTCAAATGCCGGCCAAAATATTTTAAAACCCGCCAAAAGCAATCCAAACACTCCAAAACCTGCCAAGACAATAAAAACAACTCAAGAGAATACAAAACATTCTAAAACTGATCAAAACATTCTGAAAAGATCCCAAAATACTAGAAAACCAGTCAGAAGTGATCGAAACTTTCAATAACTTGCCAAAACATAATCAAAACAAATGAAAGCAAACCAAAACATTCCAAATGCCCGCCAAAATATTTTAAAACCCGCCAAAACGAATCCAAACGTTCCACAACCTGCCAAGACAATAAAAACAACACAAGAGAAAACAAAACATTCTAAAACACCACCAAAACATTCCGAAAACCCGCCAAAAGATCATCAAAACAAATCAAAACAAACCAAACAATAGGAGGAACATGGCAACATATTGGCAAGCAAGAGACGGAGAGCGCGGAACCACGGCACCTTCTAGGAGGCCAAGAAAGAAGCCGCACAACACCTGCACTGTGTCTGCAACTTTCAAACTGCTAGAAGCTAGTGGCTTGCCACTGGCCTGCCTCTTCAATTGCCATTAGCATTCCAATGGAAGCTATTCTTGGACAACTTTGCTCTGCTTGCTGCTAGTTCTGCCCCAGCCTACCATAGATAACCTTGCTCTTCCCTTGAGGCTCTGAGATGCCAAGAACTTTTCAACTTCAAAGGGCGGGCCGGGCTACATCTACTCAGCTGCCACAGTTTCTCCTTGCTAGACCTAGTGGGAAAGCATTTTGCTGAGATGCAGAAGGCAAGAAACGCAGAATACGGAGACGCGGAGCTGTCCCAAGTGCCGCTGCCAGCCGTCTTTCCGCAGAAGGAGCGCCCCGGAGCGCACCGCAACCGGCACCGTCGTCTCTGCGCAAAGAGCCAAAATATTTTCAAACCCGCCAAAACTAATCCAAAAATATTTTCAAACCCGCCAAAATAGAAAACCAGACAGAAGTGATCAATACATTCGAAAAAACCTGACAAAACATGATAAAGCCCACCAAAGCTAATCCAAACACACCAAAAACTGGGCTAAACAGAATCAAAACCTTCTAAAAACCCGCCAAAATATTTCAAAACCCGTCAAAACTAATCAAAACCTTCCGAATACCCGCCAAAACATTCCAAATACCCGCCAAAATATTTTAAAACCCGCCAAAAGCAATCCAAACATTCCAAAACCTGCCAACAGAATAAAAACAACTCAAGAGAATACAAAACATTCTAAAACCCAACCAAAACATTCCGAAAACCCGCCAAAACATCATCAAATCAAATCAAAAACAACCAAAATATTCCAAAAACCGCCAAAATAATTTAGACCCACAAAACTCATCAAAACATTCTGAAAATTGCCAAAACATTAGAAAACCAGCCAGAACTGATCAAATCATTCAAAAAACTTGGCAAAACATCATAAAAACAAATCAAAACCAACCAAAACATTCCAAAAACCTGACAAAATAGTTTACAACCTGCTAAAACTGATCAAAACATTCTGAAAAGATGCCAAAATACTAGAAAACCAGTCAGAAGTGATCGAAACTTTCAATAACTTGCCAAAACATAATCAAAACAAATGAAAGCAAACCAAAACATTCCAAATACCCGCCAAAATATTTTAAAACGCGCCAAAACGAATCCAAACGTTCCAAAACCTTCCAAGACAATAAAAACAACACAAGAGAAAACAAAACATTCTAAAACACCACCAAAACATTCCGAAAACCCGCCAAAACATCATCAAAACAAATCAAAACAAACCAAACAATAGGAGGAACACGGCAACATATTGGCAAGCAAGAGACGGAGAGTGCGGCACCGCGGCACCTTCTAGGAGGCCAAGAAGGAAGCCGCACAACACCTGCACTGTGTCTGCAACTTTCAAACTGCTAGAAGATAGTGGCTTGCCACTGGCCTGCCTCTTCAATTGCCATTAGCATTCCAATGGAAGCTATTCTTGGACAACTTTGCTCTGCTTGCTGCTAGTTCTGCCCCAGCCTACCATAGATAACCTTGCTCTTCCCTTGAGGTTCTGAGATGCCAAGAACTTGTCAACTTCAAAGGGCGGGCCGGGCTACATCTACTCAGCTGCCACAGTTTCTCCTTGCTAGACCTAGTGGGAAAGCATTTTGCTGAGATGCAGAAGGCAAGAAACGCAGAATACGGAGACGCGGAGCTGTCCCAAGTGCCGCTGCCAGGCGTCTTTCCGCAGAAGGAGCGCCCCGGAGCGCACCGCAACCGGCACCGTCGTCTCTGCGCAAAGAGCCAAAATATTTTCAAACCCGCCAAAACTCATCCAAAAATATTTTCAAACCCGCCAAAATAGAAAACCAGACAGAAGTGATCAATACATTCGAAAAAACCTGACAAAACATGATAAAGCCCACCAAAGCTAATCCAAACACACCAAAAACTGGGCTAAACAGAATCAAAACCTTCTAAAAACCCGCCAAAATATTTCAAAACCCGTCAAAACTAATCAAAACATTCCGAATACCCGCCAAAACATTCCAAATACCCGCCAAAATATTTTAAAACCCGCCAAAAGCAATCCAAACATTCCAAAACCTGCCAACAGAATAAAAACAACTCAAGAGAATACAAAACATTCTAAAACCCAACCAAAACATTCCGAAAACCCGCCAAAACATCATCAAATCAAATCAAAAACAACCAAAATATTCCAAAAACCGCCAAAATAATTTAGACCCACAAAACTCATCAAAACATTCTGAAAATTGCCAAAACATTAGAAAACCAGCCAGAACTGATCAAATCATTCAAAAAACTTGGCAAAACATCATAAAAACAAATCAAAACCAACCAAAACATTCCAAAAACCTGACAAAATAGTTTACAACCTGCTAAAACTGATCAAAACATTCTGAAAAGATGCCAAAATACTAGAAAACCAGTCAGAAGTGATCGAAACTTTCAATAACTTGCCAAAACATAATCAAAACAAATGAAAGCAAACCAAAACATTCCAAACACCCGCCAAAATATTTTAAAACCCGCCAAAACGAATCCAAACGTTCCAAAAGCTTCCAAGACAATAAAAACAACACAAGAGAAAACAAAACATTCTAAAACACCACCAAAACATTCCGAAAACCCGCCAAAACATCATCAAAACAAATCAAAACAAACCAAACAATAGGAGGAACACGGCAACATATTGGCAAGCAAGAGACGGAGAGCGCGGCACCGCGGCACCTTCTAGGAGGCCAAGAAGGAAGCCGCACAACACCTGCACTGTGTCTGCAACTTTCAAACTGCTAGAAGCTAGTGGCTTGCCACTGGCCTGCCTCTTCAATTGCCATTAGCATTCCAATGGAAGCTATTCTTGGACAACTTTGCTCTGCTTGCTGCTAGTTCTGCCCCAGCCTACCATAGATAACCTTGCTCTTCCCTTGAGGTTCTGAGATGCCAAGAACTTGTCAACTTCAAAGGGCGGGCCGGGCTACATCTACTCAGCTGCCACAGTTTCTCCTTGCTAGACCTAGTGGGAAAGCATTTTGCTGAGATGCAGAAGGCAAGAAACGCAGAATACGGAGACGCGGAGCTGTCCCAAGTGCCGCTGCCAGCCGTCTTTCCGCAGAAGGAGCGCCCCGGAGCGCACCGCAACCGGCACCGTCGTCTCTGCGCAAAGAGCCAAAATATTTTCAAACCCGCCAAAACTCATCCAAAAATATTTTCAAACCCGCCAAAATAGAAAACCAGACAGAAGTGATCAATACATTCGAAAAAACCTGACAAAACATGATAAAGCCCACCAAAGCTAATCCAAACACACCAAAAACTGGGCTAAACAGAATCAAAACCTTCTAAAAACCCGCCAAAATATTTCAAAACCCGTCAAAACTAATCAAAACATTCCGAATACCCGCCAAAACATTCCAAATACCCGCCAAAATATTTTAAAACCCGCCAAAAGCAATCCAAACATTCCAAAACCTGCCAACAGAATAAAAACAACTCAAGAGAATACAAAACATTCTAAAACCCAACCAAAACATTCCGAAAACCCGCCAAAACATCATCAAATCAAATCAAAAACAACCAAAATATTCCAAAAACCGCCAAAATAATTTAGACCCACAAAACTCATCAAAACATTCTGAAAATTGCCAAAACATTAGAAAACCAGCCAGAACTGATCAAATCATTCAAAAAACTTGGCAAAACATCATAAAAACAAATCAAAACCAACCAAAACATTCCAAAAACCTGACAAAATAGTTTACAACCTGCTAAAACTGATCAAAACATTCTGAAAAGATGCCAAAATACTAGAAAACCAGTCAGAAGTGATCGAAACTTTCAATAACTTGCCAAAACATAATCAAAACAAATGAAAGCAAACCAAAACATTCCAAACAACCGCCAAAATATTTTAAAACCCGCCAAAACGAATCCAAACGTTCCAAAACCTTCCAAGACAATAAAAACAACACAAGAGAAAACAAAACATTCTAAAACACCACCAAAACATTCCGAAAACCCGCCAAAAGATCATCAAAACAAATCAAAACAAACCAAACAATAGGAGGAACACGGCAACATATTGGCAAGCAAGAGACGGAGAGTGCGGCACCTTCTAGGAGGCCAAGAAGGAAGCCGCAAAACACCTGCACTGTGTCTGCAACTTTCAAACTGCTAGAAGCTAGTGGCTTGCCACTGGCCTGCCTCTTCAATTGCCATTAGCATTCCAATGGAAGCTATTCTTGGACAACTTTGCTCTGCTTGCTGCTAGTTCTGCCCCAGCCTACCATAGATAACCTTGCTCTTCCCTTGAGGTTCTGAGATGCCAAGAACTTGTCAACTTCAAAGGGCGGGCCGGGCTACATCTACTCAGCTGCCACAGTTTCTCCTTGCTAGACCTAGTGGGAAAGCATTTTGCTGAGATGCAGAAGGCAAGAAACGCAGAATACGGAGACGCGGAGCTGTCCCAAGTGCCGCTGCCAGGCGTCTTTCCGCAGAAGGAGCGCCCCGGAGCGCACCGCAACCGGCACCGTCGTCTCTGCGCAAAGAGCCAAAATATTTTCAAACCCGCCAAAACTAATCCAAAAATATTTTCAAACCCGCCAAAATAGAAAACCAGACAGAAGTGATCAATACATTCGAAAAAACCTGACAAAACATGATAAAGCCCACCAAAGCTAATCCAAACACACCAAAAACTGGGCTAAACAGAATCAAAACCTTCTAAAAACCCGCCAAAATATTTCAAAACCCGTCAAAACTAATCAAAACCTTCCGAATACCCGCCAAAACATTCCAAATACCCGCCAAAATATTTTAAAACCCGCCAAAAGCAATCCAAACATTCCAAAACCTGCCAACAGAATAAAAACAACTCAAGAGAATACAAAACATTCTAAAACCCAACCAAAACATTCCGAAAACCCGCCAAAACATCATCAAATCAAATCAAAAACAACCAAAATATTCCAAAAACCGCCAAAATAATTTAGACCCACAAAACTCATCAAAACATTCTGAAAATTGCCAAAACATTAGAAAACCAGCCAGAACTGATCAAATCATTCAAAAAACTTGGCAAAACATCATAAAAACAAATCAAAACCAACCAAAACATTCCAAAAACCTGACAAAATAGTTTACAACCTGCTAAAACTGATCAAAACATTCTGAAAAGATGCCAAAATACTAGAAAACCAGTCAGAAGTGATCGAAACTTTCAATAACTTGCCAAAACATAATCAAAACAAATGAAAGCAAACCAAAACATTCCAAACAACCGCCAAAATATTTTAAAACCCGCCAAAACGAATCCAAACGTTCCAAAACCTTCCAAGACAATAAAAACAACACAAGAGAAAACAAAACATTCTAAAACACCACCAAAACATTCCGAAAACCCGCCAAAAGATCATCAAAACAAATCAAAACAAACCAAACAATAGGAGGAACACGGCAACATATTGGCAAGCAAGAGACGGAGAAGGCGGCACCTTCTAGGAGGCCAAGAAGGAAGCCGCAAAACACCTGCACTGTGTCTGCAACTTTCAAACTGCTAGAAGCTAGTGGCTTGCCACTGGCCTGCCTCTTCAATTGCCATTAGCATTCCAATGGAAGCTATTCTTGGACAACTTTGCTCTGCTTGCTGCTAGTTCTGCCCCAGCCTACCATAGATAACCTTGCTCTTCCCTTGAGGTTCTGAGATGCCAAGAACTTGTCAACTTCAAAGGGCGGGCCGGGCTACATCTACTCAGCTGCCACAGTTTCTCCTTGCTAGACCTAGTGGGAAAGCATTTTGCTGAGATGCAGAAGGCAAGAAACGCAGAATACGGAGACGCGGAGCTGTCCCAAGTGCCGCTGCCAGGCGTCTTTCCGCAGAAGGAGCGCCCCGGAGCGCACCGCAACCGGCACCGTCGTCTCTGCGCAAAGAGCCAAAATATTTTCAAACCCGCCAAAACTCATCCAAAAATATTTTCAAACCCGCCAAAATAGAAAACCAGACAGAAGTGATCAATACATTCGAAAAAACCTGACAAAACATGATAAAGCCCACCAAAGCTAATCCAAACACACCAAAAACTGGGCTAAACAGAATCAAAACAAGTCAAAACCTTCTAAAAACCCGCCAAAATATTTCAAAACCCGTCAAAACTAATCAAAACCTTCCGAATACCCGCCAAAACATTCCAAATACCGGCCAAAATATTTTAAAACCCGCCAAAAGCAATCCAAACACTCCAAAACCTGCCAAGACAATAAAAACAACTCAAGAGAATACAAAACATTCTAAAACTGATCAAAACATTCTGAAAAGATGCCAAAATACTAGAAAACCAGTCAGAAGTGATCGAAACTTTCAATAACTTGCCAAAACATAATCAAAACAAATGAAAGCAAACCAAAACATTCCAAACAACCGCCAAAATATTTTAAAACCCGCCAAAACTAATCCAAACGTTCCACAACCTGCCAAGACAATAAAAACAACACAAGAGAAAACAAAACATTCTAAAACACCACCAAAACATTCCGAAAACCCGCCAAAAGATCATCAAAACAAATCAAAACAAACCAAACAATAGGAGGAACATGGCAACATATTGGCAAGCAAGAGACGGAGAGCGCGGCACCACGGCACCTTCTAGGAGGCCAAGAAAGAAGCCGCACAACACCTGCACTGTGTCTGCAACTTTCAAACTGCTAGAAGCTAGTGGCTTGCCACTGGCCTGCCTCTTCAATTGCCATTAGCATTCCAATGGAAGCTATTCTTGGACAACTTTGCTCTGCTTGCTGCTAGTTCTGCCCCAGCCTACCATAGATAACCTTGCTCTTCCCTTGAGGCTCTGAGATGCCAAGAACTTTTCAACTTCAAAGGGCGGGCCGGGCTACATCTACTCAGCTGCCACAGTTTCTCCTTGCTAGACCTAGTGGGAAAGCATTTTGCTGAGATGCAGAAGGCAAGAAACGCAGAATACGGAGACGCGGAGCTGTCCCAAGTGCCGCTGCCAGGCGTCTTTCCGCAGAAGGAGCGCCCCGGAGCGCACCGCAACCGGCACCGTCGTCTCTGCGCAAAGAGCCAAAATATTTTCAAACCCGCCAAAACTCATCCAAAAATATTTTCAACCCCACCAAAATAGAGAACCAGACAGAAGTGATCAATACATTCGAAAAAACCTGACAAAACATGATAAAGCCCACCAAAGCTAATCCAAACACACCAAAAACTGGGCTAAACAGAATCAAAACCTTCTAAAAACCCGCCAAAATATTTCAAAACCCGTCAAAACTAATCAAAACCTTCCGAATACCCGCCAAAACATTCCAAATACCCGCCAAAATATTTTAAAACCCGCCAAAAGCAATCCAAACATTCCAAAACCTGCCAACACAATAAAAACAACTCAAGAGAATACAAAACATTCTAAAACCCAACCAAAACATTCCGAAAACCCGCCAAAACATCATCAAATCAAATCAAAAACAACCAAAATATTCCAAAAAACCGCCAAAATAATTTAGACCCACAAAACTCATCAAAACATTCTGAAAATTGCCAAAACATTAGAAAACCAGCCAGAACTGATCAAATCATTCAAAAAACTTGGCAAAACATCATAAAAACAAATCAAAACCAACCAAAACATTCCAAAAACCTGACAAAATAGTTTACAACCTGCTAAAACTGATCAAAACATTCTGAAAAGATGCCAAAATACTAGAAAACCAGTCAGAAGTGATCGAAACTTTCAATAACTTGCCAAAACATAATCAAAACAAATGAAAGCAAACCAAAACATTCCAAACACCCGCCAAAATATTTTAAAACCCGCCAAAACGAATCCAAACGTTCCAAAACCTTCCAAGACAATAAAAACAACACAAGAGAAAACAAAACATTCTAAAACACCACCAAAACATTCCGAAAACCCGCCAAAAGATCATCAAAACAAATCAAAACAAACCAAACAATAGGAGGAACACGGCAACATATTGGCAAGCAAGAGACGGAGAGTGCGGCACCTTCTAGGAGGCCAAGAAGGAAGCCGCAAAACACCTGCACTGTGTCTGCAACTTTCAAACTGCTAGAAGCTAGTGGCTTGCCACTGGCCTGCCTCTTCAATTGCCATTAGCATTCCAATGGAAGCTATTCTTGGACAACTTTGCTCTGCTTGCTGCTAGTTCTGCCCCAGCCTACCATAGATAACCTTGCTCTTCCCTTGAGGTTCTGAGATGCCAAGAACTTGTCAACTTCAAAGGGCGGGCCGGGCTACATCTACTCAGCTGCCACAGTTTCTCCTTGCTAGACCTAGTGGGAAAGCATTTTGCTGAGATGCAGAAGGCAAGAAACGCAGAATACGGAGACGCGGAGCTGTCCCAAGTGCCGCTGCCAGGCGTCTTTCCGCAGAAGGAGCGCCCCGCAGCGCACCGCAACCGGCACCGTCGTCTCTGCGCAAAGAGCCAAAATATTTTCAAACCCGCCAAAACTAATCCAAAAATATTTTCAAACCCGCCAAAATAGAAAACCAGACAGAAGTGATCAATACATTCGAAAAAACCTGACAAAACATGATAAAGCCCACCAAAGCTAATCCAAACACACCAAAAACTGGGCTAAACAGAATCAAAACCTTCTAAAAACCCGCCAAAATATTTCAAAACCCGTCAAAACTAATCAAAACCTTCCGAATACCCGCCAAAACATTCCAAATACCCGCCAAAATATTTTAAAACCCGCCAAAAGCAATCCAAACATTCCAAAACCTGCCAACACAATAAAAACAACTCAAGAGAATACAAAACATTCTAAAACCCAACCAAAACATTCCGAAAACCCGCCAAAACATCATCAAATCAAATCAAAAACAACCAAAATATTCCAAAAACCGCCAAAATAATTTAGACCCACAAAACTCATCAAAACATTCTGAAAATTGCCAAAACATTAGAAAACCAGCCAGAACTGATCAAATCATTCAAAAAACTTGGCAAAACATCATAAAAACAAATCAAAACCAACCAAAACATTCCAAAAACCTGACAAAATAGTTTACAACCTGCTAAAACTGATCAAAACATTCTGAAAAGATGCCAAAATACTAGAAAACCAGTCAGAAGTGATCGAAACTTTCAATAACTTGCCAAAACATAATCAAAACAAATGAAAGCAAACCAAAACATTCCAAACACCCGCCAAAATATTTTAAAACCCGCCAAAACGAATCCAAACGTTCCAAAACCTTCCAAGACAATAAAAACAACACAAGAGAAAACAAAACATTCTAAAACACCACCAAAACATTCCGAAAACCCGCCAAAAGATCATCAAAACAAATCAAAACAAACCAAACAATAGGAGGAACACGGCAACATATTGGCAAGCAAGAGACGGAGAAGGCGGCACCTTCTAGGAGGCCAAGAAAGAAGCCGCAAAACACCTGCACTGTGTCTGCAACTTTCAAACTGCTAGAAGCTAGTGGCTTGCCACTGGCCTGCCTCTTCAATTGCCATTAGCATTCCAATGGAAGCTATTCTTGGACAACTTTGCTCTGCTTGCTGCTAGTTCTGCCCCAGCCTACCATAGATAACCTTGCTCTTCCCTTGAGGTTCTGAGATGCCAAGAACTTGTCAACTTCAAAGGGCGGGCCGGGCTACATCTACTCAGCTGCCACAGTTTCTCCTTGCTAGACCTAGTGGGAAAGCATTTTGCTGAGATGCAGAAGGCAAGAAACGCAGAATACGGAGACGCGGAGCTGTCCCAAGTGCCGCTGCCAGGCGTCTTTCCGCAGAAGGAGCGCCCCGGAGCGCACCGCAACCGGCACCGTCGTCTCTGCGCAAAGAGCCAAAATATTTTCAAACCCGCCAAAACTCATCCAAAAATATTTTCAAACCCGCCAAAATAGAAAACCAGACAGAAGTGATCAATACATTCGAAAAAACCTGACAAAACATGATAAAGCCCACCAAAGCTAATCCAAACACACCAAAAACTGGGCTAAACAGAATCAAAACAAGTCAAAACCTTCTAAAAACCCGCCAAAATATTTCAAAACCCGTCAAAACTAATCAAAACCTTCCGAATACCCGCCAAAACATTCCAAATACCGGCCAAAATATTTTAAAACCCGCCAAAAGCAATCCAAACACTCCAAAACCTGCCAAGACAATAAAAACAACTCAAGAGAATACAAAACATTCTAAAACTGATCAAAACATTCTGAAAAGATGCCAAAATACTAGAAAACCAGTCAGAAGTGATCGAAACTTTCAATAACTTGCCAAAACATAATCAAAACAAATGAAAGCAAACCAAAACATTCCAAATGCCCGCCAAAATATTTTAAAACCCGCCAAAACTAATCCAAACGTTCCACAACCTGCCAAGACAATAAAAACAACACAAGAGAAAACAAAACATTCTAAAACACCACCAAAACATTCCGAAAACCCGCCAAAAGATCATCAAAACAAATCAAAACAAACCAAACAATAGGAGGAACATGGCAACATATTGGCAAGCAAGAGACGGAGAGCGCGGCACCACGGCACCTTCTAGGAGGCCAAGAAAGAAGCCGCACAACACCTGCACTGTGTCTGCAACTTTCAAACTGCTAGAAGCTAGTGGCTTGCCACTGGCCTGCCTCTTCAATTGCCATTAGCATTCCAATGGAAGCTATTCTTGGACAACTTTGCTCTGCTTGCTGCTAGTTCTGCCCCAGCCTACCATAGATAACCTTGCTCTTCCCTTGAGGCTCTGAGATGCCAAGAACTTTTCAACTTCAAAGGGCGGGCCGGGCTACATCTACTCAGCTGCCACAGTTTCTCCTTGCTAGACCTAGTGGGAAAGCATTTTGCTGAGATGCAGAAGGCAAGAAACGCAGAATACGGAGACGCGGAGCTGTCCCAAGTGCCGCTGCCAGGCGTCTTTCCGCAGAAGGAGCGCCCCGGAGCGCACCGCAACCGGCACCGTCGTCTCTGCGCAAAGAGCCAAAATATTTTCAAACCCGCCAAAACTCATCCAAAAATATTTTCAACCCCACCAAAATAGAGAACCAGACAGAAGTGATCAATACATTCGAAAAAACCTGACAAAACATGATAAAGCCCACCAAAGCTAATCCAAACACACCAAAAACTGGGCTAAACAGAATCAAAACCTTCTAAAAACCCGCCAAAATATTTCAAAACCCGTCAAAACTAATCAAAACCTTCCGAATACCCGCCAAAACATTCCAAATACCCGCCAAAATATTTTAAAACCCGCCAAAAGCAATCCAAACATTCCAAAACCTGCCAACACAATAAAAACAACTCAAGAGAATACAAAACATTCTAAAACCCAACCAAAACATTCCGAAAACCCGCCAAAACATCATCAAATCAAATCAAAAACAACCAAAATATTCCAAAAACCGCCAAAATAATTTAGACCCACAAAACTCATCAAAACATTCTGAAAATTGCCAAAACATTAGAAAACCAGCCAGAACTGATCAAATCATTCAAAAAACTTGGCAAAACATCATAAAAACAAATCAAAACCAACCAAAACATTCCAAAAACCTGACAAAATAGTTTACAACCTGCTAAAACTGATCAAAACATTCTGAAAAGATGCCAAAATACTAGAAAACCAGTCAGAAGTGATCGAAACTTTCAATAACTTGCCAAAACATAATCAAAACAAATGAAAGCAAACCAAAACATTCCAAACACCCGCCAAAATATTTTAAAACCCGCCAAAACGAATCCAAACGTTCCAAAACCTTCCAAGACAATAAAAACAACACAAGAGAAAACAAAACATTCTAAAACACCACCAAAACATTCCGAAAACCCGCCAAAAGATCATCAAAACAAATCAAAACAAACCAAACAATAGGAGGAACACGGCAACATATTGGCAAGCAAGAGACGGAGAGCGCGGCACCACGGCACCTTCTAGGAGGCCAAGAAGGAAGCCGCACAACACCTGCACTGTGTCTGCAACTTTCAAACTGCTAGAAGCTAGTGGCTTGCCACTGGCCTGCCTCTTCAATTGCCATTAGCATTCCAATGGAAGCTATTCTTGGACAACTTTGCTCTGCTTGCTGCTAGTTCTGCCCCAGCCTACCATAGATAACCTTGCTCTTCCCTTGAGGTTCTGAGATGCCAAGAACTTGTCAACTTCAAAGGGCGGGCCGGGCTACATCTACTCAGCTGCCACAGTTTCTCCTTGCTAGACCTAGTGGGAAAGCATTTTGCTGAGATGCAGAAGGCAAGAAACGCAGAATACGGAGACGCGGAGCTGTCCCAAGTGCCGCTGCCAGGCGTCTTTCCGCAGAAGGAGCGCCCCGCAGCGCACCGCAACCGGCACCGTCGTCTCTGCGCAAAGAGCCAAAATATTTTCAAACCCGCCAAAACTCATCCAAAAATATTTTCAAACCCGCCAAAATAGAAAACCAGACAGAAGTGATCAATACATTCGAAAAAACCTGACAAAACATGATAAAGCCCACCAAAGCTAATCCAAACACACCAAAAACTGGGCTAAACAGAATCAAAACCTTCTAAAAACCCGCCAAAATATTTCAAAACCCGTCAAAACTAATCAAAACCTTCCGAATACCCGCCAAAACATTCCAAATACCCGCCAAAATATTTTAAAACCCGCCAAAAGCAATCCAAACATTCCAAAACCTGCCAACAGAATAAAAACAACTCAAGAGAATACAAAACATTCTAAAACCCAACCAAAACATTCCGAAAACCCGCCAAAACATCATCAAATCAAATCAAAAACAACCAAAATATTCCAAAAACCGCCAAAATAATTTAGACCCACAAAACTCATCAAAACATTCTGAAAATTGCCAAAACATTAGAAAACCAGCCAGAACTGATCAAATCATTCAAAAAACTTGGCAAAACATCATAAAAACAAATCAAAACCAACCAAAACATTCCAAAAACCTGACAAAATAGTTTACAACCTGCTAAAACTGATCAAAACATTCTGAAAAGATGCCAAAATACTAGAAAACCAGTCAGAAGTGATCGAAACTTTCAATAACTTGCCAAAACATAATCAAAACAAATGAAAGCAAACCAAAACATTCCAAACAACCGCCAAAATATTTTAAAACCCGCCAAAACGAATCCAAACGTTCCAAAACCTTCCAAGACAATAAAAACAACACAAGAGAAAACAAAACATTCTAAAACACCACCAAAACATTCCGAAAACCCGCCAAAAGATCATCAAAACAAATCAAAACAAACCAAACAATAGGAGGAACACGGCAACATATTGGCAAGCAAGAGACGGAGAGTGCGGCACCTTCTAGGAGGCCAAGAAGGAAGCCGCAAAACACCTGCACTGTGTCTGCAACTTTCAAACTGCTAGAAGCTAGTGGCTTGCCACTGGCCTGCCTCTTCAATTGCCATTAGCATTCCAATGGAAGCTATTCTTGGACAACTTTGCTCTGCTTGCTGCTAGTTCTGCCCCAGCCTACCATAGATAACCTTGCTCTTCCCTTGAGGTTCTGAGATGCCAAGAACTTGTCAACTTCAAAGGGCGGGCCGGGCTACATCTACTCAGCTGCCACAGTTTCTCCTTGCTAGACCTAGTGGGAAAGCATTTTGCTGAGATGCAGAAGGCAAGAAACGCAGAATACGGAGACGCGGAGCTGTCCCAAGTGCCGCTGCCAGGCGTCTTTCCGCAGAAGGAGCGCCCCGGAGCGCACCGCAACCGGCACCGTCGTCTCTGCGCAAAGAGCCAAAATATTTTCAAACCCGCCAAAACTCATCCAAAAATATTTTCAAACCCGCCAAAATAGAGAACCAGACAGAAGTGATCAATACATTCGAAAAAACCTGACAAAACATGATAAAGCCCACCAAAGCTAATCCAAACACACCAAAAACTGGGCTAAACAGAATCAAAACAAGTCAAAACCTTCTAAAAACCCGCCAAAATATTTCAAAACCCGTCAAAACTAATCAAAACCTTCCGAATACCCGCCAAAACATTCCAAATGCCGGCCAAAATATTTTAAAACCCGCCAAAAGCAATCCAAACACTCCAAAAGCTGCCAAGACAATAAAAACAACTCAAGAGAATACAAAACATTCTAAAACTGATCAAAACATTCTGAAAAGATCCCAAAATACTAGAAAACCAGTCTGAAGTGATCGAAACTTTCAATAACTTGCCAAAACATAATCAAAACAAATGAAAGCAAACCAAAACATTCCAAATGCCCGCCAAAATATTTTAAAACCCGCCAAAACTAATCCAAACGTTCCACAACCTGCCAAGACAATAAAAACAACACAAGAGAAAACAAAACATTCTAAAACACCACCAAAACATTCCGAAAACCCGCCAAAAGATCATCAAAACAAATCAAAACAAACCAAACAATAGGAGGAACACGGCAACATATTGGCAAGCAAGAGACGGAGAGCGCGGCACCACGGCACCTTCTAGGAGGCCAAGAAAGAAGCCGCACAACACCTGCACTGTGTCTGCAACTTTCAAACTGCTAGAAGCTAGTGGCTTGCCACTGGCCTGCCTCTTCGATTGCCATTAGCATTCCAATGGAAGCTATTCTTGGACAACTTTGCTCTGCTTGCTGCTAGTTCTGCCCCAGCCTACCATAGATAACCTTGCTCTTCCCTTGAGGTTCTGAGATGCCAAGAACTTGTCAACTTCAAAGGGCGGGCCGGGCTACATCTACTCAGCTGCCACAGTTTCTCCTTGCTAGACCTAGTGGGAAAGCATTTTGCTGAGATGCAGAAGGCAAGAAACGCAGAATACGGAGACGCGGAGCTGTCCCAAGTGCCGCTGCCAGGCGTCTTTCCGCAGAAGGAGCGCCCCGGAGCGCACCGCAACCGGCACCGTCGTCTCTGCGCAAAGAGCCAAAATATTTTCAAACCCGCCAAAACTCATCCAAAAATATTTTCAAACCCGCCAAAATAGAAAACCAGACAGAAGTGATCAATACATTCGAAAAAACCTGACAAAACATGATAAAGCCCACCAAAGCTAATCCAAACACACCAAAAACTGGGCTAAACAGAATCAAAACAAGTCAAAACCTTCTAAAAACCCGCCAAAATATTTCAAAACCCGTCAAAACTAATCAAAACCTTCCGAATACCCGCCAAAACATTCCAAATGCCGGCCAAAATATTTTAAAACCCGCCAAAAGCAATCCAAACACTCCAAAACCTGCCAAGACAATAAAAACAACTCAAGAGAATACAAAACATTCTAAAACTGATCAAAACATTCTGAAAAGATCCCAAAATACTAGAAAACCAGTCAGAAGTGATCGAAACTTTCAATAACTTGCCAAAACATAATCAAAACAAATGAAAGCAAACCAAAACATTCCAAATGCCCGCCAAAATATTTTAAAACCCGCCAAAACGAATCCAAACGTTCCACAACCTGCCAAGACAATAAAAACAACACAAGAGAAAACAAAACATTCTAAAACACCACCAAAACATTCCGAAAACCCGCCAAAAGATCATCAAAACAAATCAAAACAAACCAAACAATAGGAGGAACACGGCAACATATTGGCAAGCAAGAGACGGAGAGCGCGGCACCACGGCACCTTCTAGGAGGCCAAGAAAGAAGCCGCACAACACCTGCACTGTGTCTGCAACTTTCAAACTGCTAGAAGCTAGTGGCTTGCCACTGGCCTGCCTCTTCAATTGCCATTAGCATTCCAATGGAAGCTATTCTTGGACAACTTTGCTCTGCTTGCTGCTAGTTCTGCCCCAGCCTACCATAGATAACCTTGCTCTTCCCTTGAGGCTCTGAGATGCCAAGAACTTTTCAACTTCAAAGGGCGGGCCGGGCTACATCTACTCAGCTGCCACAGTTTCTCCTTGCTAGACCTAGTGGGAAAGCATTTTGCTGAGATGCAGAAGGCAAGAAACGCAGAATACGGAGACGCGGAGCTGTCCCAAGTGCCGCTGCCAGGCGTCTTTCCGCAGAAGGAGCGCCCCGGAGCGCACCGCAACCGGCACCGTCGTCTCTGCGCAAAGAGCCAAAATATTTTCAAACCCGCCAAAACTCATCCAAAAATATTTTCAACCCCACCAAAATAGAGAACCAGACAGAAGTGATCAATACATTCGAAAAAACCTGACAAAACATGATAAAGCCCACCAAAGCTAATCCAAACACACCAAAAACTGGGCTAAACAGAATCAAAACCTTCTAAAAACCCGCCAAAATATTTCAAAACCCGTCAAAACTAATCAAAACCTTCCGAATACCCGCCAAAACATTCCAAATACCCGCCAAAATATTTTAAAACCCGCCAAAAGCAATCCAAACATTCCAAAACCTGCCAACAGAATAAAAACAACTCAAGAGAATACAAAACATTCTAAAACACAACCAAAACATTCCGAAAACCCGACAAAACATCATCAAATCAAATCAAAAACAACCAAAATATTCCAAAAACCGCCAAAATAATTTAGACCCACAAAACTCATCAAAACATTCTGAAAATTGCCAAAACATTAGAAAACCAGCCAGAACTGATCAAATCATTCAAAAAACTTGGCAAAACATCATAAAAACAAATCAAAACCAACCAAAACATTCCAAAAACCTGACAAAATAGTTTACAACCTGCTAAAACTGATCAAAACATTCTGAAAAGATGCCAAAATACTAGAAAACCAGTCAGAAGTGATCGAAACTTTCAATAACTTGCCAAAACATAATCAAAACAAATGAAAGCAAACCAAAACATTCCAAACAACCGCCAAAATATTTTAAAACACGCCAAAACGAATCCAAACGTTCCAAAACCTTCCAAGACAATAAAAACAACACAAGAGAAAACAAAACATTCTAAAACACCACCAAAACATTCCGAAAACCCGCCAAAACATCATCAAAACAAATCAAAACAAACCAAACAATAGGAGGAACACGGCAACATATTGGCAAGCAAGAGACGGAGAGCGCGGCACCGCGGCACCTTCTAGGAGGCCAAGAAGGAAGCCGCACAACACCTGCACTGTGTCTGCAACTTTCAAACTGCTAGAAGCTAGTGGCTTGCCACTGGCCTGCCTCTTCAATTGCCATTAGCATTCCAATGGAAGCTATTCTTGGACAACTTTGCTCTGCTTGCTGCTAGTTCTGCCCCAGCCTACCATAGATAACCTTGCTCTTCCCTTGAGGTTCTGAGATGCCAAGAACTTGTCAACTTCAAAGGGCGGGCCGGGCTACATCTACTCAGCTGCCACAGTTTCTCCTTGCTAGACCTAGTGGGAAAGCATTTTGCTGAGATGCAGAAGGCAAGAAACGCAGAATACGGAGACGCGGAGCTGTCCCAAGTGCCGCTGCCAGCCGTCTTTCCGCAGAAGGAGCGCCCCGGAGCGCACCGCAACCGGCACCGTCGTCTCTGCGCAAAGAGCCAAAATATTTTCAAACCCGCCAAAACTCATCCAAAAATATTTTCAAACCCGCCAAAATAGAAAACCAGACAGAAGTGATCAATACATTCGAAAAAACCTGACAAAACATGATAAAGCCCACCAAAGCTAATCCAAACACACCAAAAACTGGGCTAAACAGAATCAAAACCTTCTAAAAACCCGCCAAAATATTTCAAAACCCGTCAAAACTAATCAAAACCTTCCGAATACCCGCCAAAACATTCCAAATACCCGCCAAAATATTTTAAAACCCGCCAAAAGCAATCCAAACATTCCAAAACCTGCCAACACAATAAAAACAACTCAAGAGAATACAAAACATTCTAAAACCCAACCAAAACATTCCGAAAACCCGCCAAAACATCATCAAATCAAATCAAAAACAACCAAAATATTCCAAAACCCGCCAAAATAATTTAGACCCACAAAACTCATCAAAACATTCTGAAAATTGCCAAAACATTAGAAAACCAGCCAGAACTGATCAAATCATTCAAAAAACTTGGCAAAACATCATAAAAACAAATCAAAACCAACCAAAACATTCCAAAAACCTGACAAAATAGTTTACAACCTGCTAAAACTGATCAAAACATTCTGAAAAGATGCCAAAATACTAGAAAACCAGTCAGAAGTGATCGAAACTTTCAATAACTTGCCAAAACATAATCAAAACAAATGAAAGCAAACCAAAACATTCCAAACAACCGCCAAAATATTTTAAAACCCGCCAAAACGAATCCAAACGTTCCAAAACCTTCCAAGACAATAAAAACAACACAAGAGAAAACAAAACATTCTAAAACACCACTAAAACATTCCGAAAACCTGCCAAAAGATCATCAAAACAAATCAAAACAAACCAAACAATAGGAGGAACACGGCAACATATTGGCAAGCAAGAGACGGAGAGTGCGGCACCTTCTAGGAGGCCAAGAAGGAAGCCGCAAAACACCTGCACTGTGTCTGCAACTTTCAAACTGCTAGAAGCTAGTGGCTTGCCACTGGCCTGCCTCTTCAATTGCCATTAGCATTCCAATGGAAGCTATTCTTGGACAACTTTGCTCTGCTTGCTGCTAGTTCTGCCCCAGCCTACCATAGATAACCTTGCTCTTCCCTTGAGGTTCTGAGATGCCAAGAACTTGTCAACTTCAAAGGGCGGGCCGGGCTACATCTACTCAGCTGCCACAGTTTCTCCTTGCTAGACCTAGTGGGAAAGCATTTTGCTGAGATGCAGAAGGCAAGAAACGCAGAATACGGAGACGCGGAGCTGTCCCAAGTGCCGCTGCCAGGCGTCTTTCCGCAGAAGGAGCGCCCCGGAGCGCACCGCAACCGGCACCGTCGTCTCTGCGCAAAGAGCCAAAATATTTTCAAACCCGCCAAAACTCATCCAAAAATATTTTCAAACCCGCCAAAATAGAGAACCAGACAGAAGTGATCAATACATTCGAAAAAACCTGACAAAACATGATAAAGCCCACCAAAGCTAATCCAAACACACCAAAAACTGGGCTAAACAGAATCAAAACAAGTCAAAACCTTCTAAAAACCCGCCAAAATATTTCAAAACCCATCAAAACTAATCAAAACCTTCCGAATACCCGCCAAAACATTCCAAATGCCGGCCAAAATATTTTAAAACCCGCCAAAAGCAATCCAAACACTCCAAAACCTGCCAAGACAATAAAAACAACTCAAGAGAATACAAAACATTCTAAAACTGATCAAAACATTCTGAAAAGATCCCAAAATACTAGAAAACCAGTCAGAAGTGATCGAAACTTTCAATAACTTGCCAAAACATAATCAAAACAAATGAAAGCAAACCAAAACATTCCAAATGCCCGCCAAAATATTTTAAAACCCGCCAAAACTAATCCAAACGTTCCACAACCTGCCAAGACAATAAAAACAACACAAGAGAAAACAAAACATTCTAAAACACCACCAAAACATTCCAAAAACCCGCCAAAACATCATCAAAACAAATCAAAACAAACCAAACAATAGGAGGAACACGGCAACATATTGGCAAGCAAGAGACGGAGAGCGCGGCACCACGGCACCTTCTAGGAGGCCAAGAAGGAAGCCGCACAACACCTGCACTGTGTCTGCAACTTTCAAACTGCTAGAAGCTAGTGGCTTGCCACTGGCCTGCCTCTTCAATTGCCATTAGCATTCCAATGGAAGCTATTCTTGGACAACTTTGCTCTGCTTGCTGCTAGTTCTGCCCCAGCCTACCATAGATAACCTTGCTCTTCCCTTGAGGTTCTGAGATGCCAAGAACTTGTCAACTTCAAAGGGCGGGCCGGGCTACATCTACTCAGCTGCCACAGTTTCTCCTTGCTAGACCTAGTGGGAAAGCATTTTGCTGAGATGCAGAAGGCAAGAAACGCAGAATACGGAGACGCGGAGCTGTCCCAAGTGCCGCTGCCAGGCGTCTTTCCGCAGAAGGAGCGCCCCGCAGCGCACCGCAACCGGCACCGTCGTCTCTGCGCAAAGAGCCAAAATATTTTCAAACCCGCCAAAACTCATCCAAAAATATTTTCAAACCCGCCAAAATAGAAAACCAGACAGAAGTGATCAATACATTCGAAAAAACCTGACAAAACATAATAAAGCCCACCAAAGCTAATCCAAACACACCAAAAACTGGGCTAAACAGAATCAAAACCTTCTAAAAACCCGCCAAAATATTTCAAAACCCGTCAAAACTAATCAAAACCTTCCGAATACCCGCCAAAACATTCCAAATACCCGCCAAAATATTTTAAAACCCGCCAAAAGCAATCCAAACATTCCAAAACCTGCCAACACAATAAAAACAACTCAAGAGAATACAAAACATTCTAAAACCCAACCAAAACATTCCGAAAACCCGCCAAAACATCATCAAATCAAATCAAAAACAACCAAAATATTCCAAAACCCGCCAAAATAATTTAGACCCACAAAACTCATCAAAACATTCTGAAAATTGCCAAAACATTAGAAAACCAGCCAGAACTGATCAAATCATTCAAAAAACTTGGCAAAACATCATAAAAACAAATCAAAACCAACCAAAACATTCCAAAAACCTGACAAAATAGTTTACAACCTGCTAAAACTGATCAAAACATTCTGAAAAGATGCCAAAATACTAGAAAACCAGTCAGAAGTGATCGAAACTTTCAATAACTTGCCAAAACATAATCAAAACAAATGAAAGCAAACCAAAACATTCCAAACAACCGCCAAAATATTTTAAAACCCGCCAAAACGAATCCAAACGTTCCAAAACCTTCCAAGACAATAAAAACAACACAAGAGAAAACAAAACATTCTAAAACACCACTAAAACATTCCGAAAACCTGCCAAAAGATCATCAAAACAAATCAAAACAAACCAAACAATAGGAGGAACACGGCAACATATTGGCAAGCAAGAGACGGAGAGTGCGGCACCTTCTAGGAGGCCAAGAAGGAAGCCGCAAAACACCTGCACTGTGTCTGCAACTTTCAAACTGCTAGAAGCTAGTGGCTTGCCACTGGCCTGCCTCTTCAATTGCCATTAGCATTCCAATGGAAGCTATTCTTGGACAACTTTGCTCTGCTTGCTGCTAGTTCTGCCCCAGCCTACCATAGATAACCTTGCTCTTCCCTTGAGGTTCTGAGATGCCAAGAACTTGTCAACTTCAAAGGGCGGGCCGGGCTACATCTACTCAGCTGCCACAGTTTCTCCTTGCTAGACCTAGTGGGAAAGCATTTTGCTGAGATGCAGAAGGCAAGAAACGCAGAATACGGAGACGCGGAGCTGTCCCAAGTGCCGCTGCCAGGCGTCTTTCCGCAGAAGGAGCGCCCCGGAGCGCACCGCAACCGGCACCGTCGTCTCTGCGCAAAGAGCCAAAATATTTTCAAACCCGCCAAAACTCATCCAAAAATATTTTCAAACCCGCCAAAATAGAGAACCAGACAGAAGTGATCAATACATTCGAAAAAACCTGACAAAACATGATAAAGCCCACCAAAGCTAATCCAAACACACCAAAAACTGGGCTAAACAGAATCAAAACAAGTCAAAACCTTCTAAAAACCCGCCAAAATATTTCAAAACCCATCAAAACTAATCAAAACCTTCCGAATACCCGCCAAAACATTCCAAATGCCGGCCAAAATATTTTAAAACCCGCCAAAAGCAATCCAAACACTCCAAAACCTGCCAAGACAATAAAAACAACTCAAGAGAATACAAAACATTCTAAAACTGATCAAAACATTCTGAAAAGATCCCAAAATACTAGAAAACCAGTCAGAAGTGATCGAAACTTTCAATAACTTGCCAAAACATAATCAAAACAAATGAAAGCAAACCAAAACATTCCAAATGCCCGCCAAAATATTTTAAAACCCGCCAAAACTAATCCAAACGTTCCACAACCTGCCAAGACAATAAAAACAACACAAGAGAAAACAAAACATTCTAAAACACCACCAAAACATTCCGAAAACCCGCCAAAACATCATCAAAACAAATCAAAACAAACCAAACAATAGGAGGAACACGGCAACATATTGGCAAGCAAGAGACGGAGAGCGCGGCACCACGGCACCTTCTAGGAGGCCAAGAAGGAAGCCGCACAACACCTGCACTGTGTCTGCAACTTTCAAACTGCTAGAAGCTAGTGGCTTGCCACTGGCCTGCCTCTTCAATTGCCATTAGCATTCCAATGGAAGCTATTCTTGGACAACTTTGCTCTGCTTGCTGCTAGTTCTGCCCCAGCCTACCATAGATAACCTTGCTCTTCCCTTGAGGTTCTGAGATGCCAAGAACTTGTCAACTTCAAAGGGCGGGCCGGGCTACATCTACTCAGCTGCCACAGTTTCTCCTTGCTAGACCTAGTGGGAAAGCATTTTGCTGAGATGCAGAAGGCAAGAAACGCAGAATACGGAGACGCGGAGCTGTCCCAAGTGCCGCTGCCAGGCGTCTTTCCGCAGAAGGAGCGCCCCGGAGCGCACCGCAACCGGCACCGTCGTCTCTGCGCAAAGAGCCAAAATATTTTCAAACCCGCCAAAACTCATCCAAAAATATTTTCAAACCCGCCAAAATAGAAAACCAGACAGAAGTGATCAATACATTCGAAAAAACCTGACAAAACATAATAAAGCCCACCAAAGCTAATCCAAACACACCAAAAACTGGGCTAAACAGAATCAAAACCTTCTAAAAACCCGCCAAAATATTTCAAAACCCGTCAAAACTAATCAAAACCTTCCGAATACCCGCCAAAACATTCCAAATACCCGCCAAAATATTTTAAAACCCGCCAAAAGCAATCCAAACATTCCAAAACCTGCCAACACAATAAAAACAACTCAAGAGAATACAAAACATTCTAAAACCCAACCAAAACATTCCGAAAACCCGCCAAAACATCATCAAATCAAATCAAAAACAACCAAAATATTCCAAAACCCGCCAAAATAATTTAGACCCACAAAACTCATCAAAACATTCTGAAAATTGCCAAAACATTAGAAAACCAGCCAGAACTGATCAAATCATTCAAAAAACTTGGCAAAACATCATAAAAACAAATCAAAACCAACCAAAACATTCCAAAAACCTGACAAAATAGTTTACAACCTGCTAAAACTGATCAAAACATTATGAAAAGATGCCAAAATACTAGAAAACCAGTCAGAAGTGATCGAAACTTTCAATAACTTGCCAAAACATAATCAAAACAAATGAAAGCAAACCAAAACATTCCAAATACCCGCCAAAATATTTTAAAACCCGCCAAAACGAATCCAAACGTTCCAAAACCTTCCAAGACAATAAAAACAACACAAGAGAAAACAAAACATTCTAAAACACCACTAAAACATTCCGAAAACCTGCCAAAAGATCATCAAAACAAATCAAAACAAACCAAACAATAGGAGGAACACGGCAACATATTGGCAAGCAAGAGACGGAGAGTGCGGCACCTTCTAGGAGGCCAAGAAGGAAGCCGCAAAACACCTGCACTGTGTCTGCAACTTTCAAACTGCTAGAAGCTAGTGGCTTGCCACTGGCCTGCCTCTTCAATTGCCATTAGCATTCCAATGGAAGCTATTCTTGGACAACTTTGCTCTGCTTGCTGCTAGTTCTGCCCCAGCCTACCATCGATAACCTTGCTCTTCCCTTGAGGTTCTGAGATGCCAAGAACTTGTCAACTTCAAAGGGCGGGCCGGGCTACATCTACTCAGCTGCCACAGTTTCTCCTTGCTAGACCTAGTGGGAAAGCATTTTGCTGAGATGCAGAAGGCAAGAAACGCAGAATACGGAGACGCGGAGCTGTCCCAAGTGCCGCTGCCAGGCGTCTTTCCGCAGAAGGAGCGCCCCGGAGCGCACCGCAACCGGCACCGTCGTCTCTGCGCAAAGAGCCAAAATATTTTCAAACCCGCCAAAACTCATCCAAAAATATTTTCAAACCCGCCAAAATAGAAAACCAGACAGAAGTGATCAATACATTCGAAAAAACCTGACAAAACATGATAAAGCCCACCAAAGCTAATCCAAACACACCAAAAACTGGGCTAAACAGAATCAAAACAAGTCAAAACCTTCTAAAAACCCGCCAAAATATTTCAAAACCCATCAAAACTAATCAAAACCTTCCGAATACCCGCCAAAACATTCCAAATGCCGGCCAAAATATTTTAAAACCCGCCAAAAGCAATCCAAACACTCCAAAACCTGCCAAGACAATAAAAACAACTCAAGAGAATACAAAACATTCTAAAACTGATCAAAACATTCTGAAAAGATCCCAAAATACTAGAAAACCAGTCAGAAGTGATCGAAACTTTCAATAACTTGCCAAAACATAATCAAAACAAATGAAAGCAAACCAAAACATTCCAAATGCCCGCCAAAATATTTTAAAACCCGCCAAAACTAATCCAAACGTTCCACAACCTGCCAAGACAATAAAAACAACACAAGAGAAAACAAAACATTCTAAAACACCACCAAAACATTCCGAAAACCCGCCAAAACATCATCAAAACAAATCAAAACAAACCAAACAATAGGAGGAACACGGCAACATATTGGCAAGCAAGAGACGGAGAGCGCGGCACCACGGCACCTTCTAGGAGGCCAAGAAAGAAGCCGCACAACACCTGCACTGTGTCTGCAACTTTCAAACTGCTAGAAGCTAGTGGCTTGCCACTGGCCTGCCTCTTCAATTGCCATTAGCATTCCAATGGAAGCTATTCTTGGACAACTTTGCTCTGCTTGCTGCTAGTTCTGCCCCAGCCTACCATAGATAACCTTGCTCTTCCCTTGAGGTTCTGAGATGCCAAGAACTTGTCAACTTCAAAGGGCGGGCCGGGCTACATCTACTCAGCTGCCACAGTTTCTCCTTGCTAGACCTAGTGGGAAAGCATTTTGCTGAGATGCAGAAGGCAAGAAACGCAGAATACGGAGACGCGGAGCTGTCCCAAGTGCCGCTGCCAGGCGTCTTTCCGCAGAAGGAGCGCCCCGGAGCGCACCGCAACCGGCACCGTCGTCTCTGCGCAAAGAGCCAAAATATTTTCAAACCCGCCAAAACTCATCCAAAAATATTTTCAAACCCGCCAAAATAGAGAACCAGACAGAAGTGATCAATACATTCGAAAAAACCTGACAAAACATGATAAAGCCCACCAAAGCTAATCCAAACACACCAAAAACTGGGCTAAACAGAATCAAAACAAGTCAAAACCTTCTAAAAACCCGCCAAAATATTTCAAAACCCGTCAAAACTAATCAAAACCTTCCGAATACCCGCCAAAACATTCCAAATGCCGGCCAAAATATTTTAAAACCCGCCAAAAGCAATCCAAACACTCCAAAACCTGCCAAGACAATAAAAACAACTCAAGAGAATACAAAACATTCTAAAACTGATCAAAACATTCTGAAAAGATGCCAAAATACTAGAAAACCAGTCAGAAGTGATCGAAACTTTCAATAACTTGCCAAAACATAATCAAAACAAATGAAAGCAAACCAAAACATTCCAAATACCCGCCAAAATATTTTAAAACCCGCCAAAACTAATCCAAACGTTCCACAACCTGCCAAGACAATAAAAACAACACAAGAGAAAACAAAACATTCTAAAACACCACCAAAACATTCCGAAAACCCGCCAAAACATCATCAAAACAAATCAAAACAAACCAAACAATAGGAGGAACACGGCAACATATTGGCAAGCAAGAGACGGAGAGCGCGGCACCACGGCACCTTCTAGGAGGCCAAGAAAGAAGCCGCACAACACCTGCACTGTGTCTGCAACTTTCAAACTGCTAGAAGCTAGTGGCTTGCCACTGGCCTGCCTCTTCAATTGCCATTAGCATTCCAATGGAAGCTATTCTTGGACAACTTTGCTCTGCTTGCTGCTAGTTCTGCCCCAGCCTACCATAGATAACCTTGCTCTTCCCTTGAGGCTCTGAGATGCCAAGAACTTTTCAACTTCAAAGGGCGGGCCGGGCTACATCTACTCAGCTGCCACAGTTTCTCCTTGCTAGACCTAGTGGGAAAGCATTTTGCTGAGATGCAGAAGGCAAGAAACGCAGAATACGGAGACGCGGAGCTGTCCCAAGTGCCGCTGCCAGGCGTCTTTCCGCAGAAGGAGCGCCCCGGAGCGCACCGCAACCGGCACCGTCGTCTCTGCGCAAAGAGCCAAAATATTTTCAAACCCGCCAAAACTCATCCAAAAATATTTTCAAACCCGCCAAAATAGAGAACCAGACAGAAGTGATCAATACATTCGAAAAAACCTGACAAAACATGATAAAGCCCACCAAAGCTAATCCAAACACACCAAAAACTGGGCTAAACAGAATCAAAACAAGTCAAAACCTTCTAAAAACCCGCCAAAATATTTCAAAACCCATCAAAACTAATCAAAACCTTCCGAATACCCGCCAAAACATTCCAAATGCCGGCCAAAATATTTTAAAACCCGCCAAAAGCAATCCAAACACTCCAAAACCTGCCAAGACAATAAAAACAACTCAAGAGAATACAAAACATTCTAAAACTGATCAAAACATTCTGAAAAGATCCCAAAATACTAGAAAACCAGTCAGAAGTGATCGAAACTTTCAATAACTTGCCAAAACATAATCAAAACAAATGAAAGCAAACCAAAACATTCCAAATGCCCGCCAAAATATTTTAAAACCCGCCAAAACTAATCCAAACGTTCCACAACCTGCCAAGACAATAAAAACAACACAAGAGAAAACAAAACATTCTAAAACACCACCAAAACATTCCGAAAACCCGCCAAAACATCATCAAAACAAATCAAAACAAACCAAACAATAGGAGGAACACGGCAACATATTGGCAAGCAAGAGACGGAGAGCGCGGCACCACGGCACCTTCTAGGAGGCCAAGAAGGAAGCCGCACAACACCTGCACTGTGTCTGCAACTTTCAAACTGCTAGAAGCTAGTGGCTTGCCACTGGCCTGCCTCTTCAATTGCCATTAGCATTCCAATGGAAGCTATTCTTGGACAACTTTGCTCTGCTTGCTGCTAGTTCTGCCCCAGCCTACCATAGATAACCTTGCTCTTCCCTTGAGGTTCTGAGATGCCAAGAACTTGTCAACTTCAAAGGGCGGGCCGGGCTACATCTACTCAGCTGCCACAGTTTCTCCTTGCTAGACCTAGTGGGAAAGCATTTTGCTGAGATGCAGAAGGCAAGAAACGCAGAATACGGAGACGCGGAGCTGTCCCAAGTGCCGCTGCCAGGCGTCTTTCCGCAGAAGGAGCGCCCCGGAGCGCACCGCAACCGGCACCGTCGTCTCTGCGCAAAGAGCCAAAATATTTTCAAACCCGCCAAAACTCATCCAAAAATATTTTCAAACCCGCCAAAATAGAGAACCAGACAGAAGTGATCAATACATTCGAAAAAACCTGACAAAACATGATAAAGCCCACCAAAGCTAATCCAAACACACCAAAAACTGGGCTAAACAGAATCAAAACAAGTCAAAACCTTCTAAAAACCCGCCAAAATATTTCAAAACCCATCAAAACTAATCAAAACCTTCGGAATACCCGCCAAAACATTCCAAATGCCGGCCAAAATATTTTAAAACCCGCCAAAAGCAATCCAAACACTCCAAAACCTGCCAAGACAATAAAAACAACTCAAGAGAATACAAAACATTCTAAAACTGATCAAAACATTCTGAAAAGATGCCAAAATACTAGAAAACCAGTCAGAAGTGATCGAAACTTTCAATAACTTGCCAAAACATAATCAAAACAAATGAAAGCAAACCAAAACATTCCAAATGCCCGCCAAAATATTTTAAAACCCGCCAAAACTAATCCAAACGTTCCACAACCTGCCAAGACAATAAAAACAACACAAGAGAAAACAAAACATTCTAAAACACCACCAAAACATTCCGAAAACCCGCCAAAACATCATCAAAACAAATCAAAACAAACCAAACAATAGGAGGAACACGGCAACATATTGGCAAGCAAGAGACGGAGAGCGCGGCACCACGGCACCTTCTAGGAGGCCAAGAAAGAAGCCGCACAACACCTGCACTGTGTCTGCAACTTTCAAACTGCTAGAAGCTAGTGGCTTGCCACTGGCCTGCCTCTTCAATTGCCATTAGCATTCCAATGGAAGCTATTCTTGGACAACTTTGCTCTGCTTGCTGCTAGTTCTGCCCCAGCCTACCATAGATAACCTTGCTCTTCCCTTGAGGTTCTGAGATGCCAAGAACTTGTCAACTTCAAAGGGCGGGCCGGGCTACATCTACTCAGCTGCCACAGTTTCTCCTTGCTAGACCTAGTGGGAAAGCATTTTGCTGAGATGCAGAAGGCAAGAAACGCAGAATACGGAGACGCGGAGCTGTCCCAAGTGCCGCTGCCAGGCGTCTTTCCGCAGAAGGAGCGCCCCGGAGCGCACCGCAACCGGCACCGTCGTCTCTGCGCAAAGAGCCAAAATATTTTCAAACCCGCCAAAACTCATCCAAAAATATTTTCAAACCCGCCAAAATAGAGAACCAGACAGAAGTGATCAATACATTCGAAAAAACCTGACAAAACATGATAAAGCCCACCAAAGCTAATCCAAACACACCAAAAACTGGGCTAAACAGAATCAAAACAAGTCAAAACCTTCTAAAAACCCGCCAAAATATTTCAAAACCCGTCAAAACTAATCAAAACCTTCCGAATACCCGCCAAAACATTCCAAATGCCGGCCAAAATATTTTAAAACCCGCCAAAAGCAATCCAAACACTCCAAAACCTGCCAAGACAATAAAAACAACTCAAGAGAATACAAAACATTCTAAAACTGATCAAAACATTCTGAAAAGATGCCAAAATACTAGAAAACCAGTCAGAAGTGATCGAAACTTTCAATAACTTGCCAAAACATAATCAAAACAAATGAAAGCAAACCAAAACATTCCAAATGCCCGCCAAAATATTTTAAAACCCGCCAAAACTAATCCAAACGTTCCACAACCTGCCAAGACAATAAAAACAACACAAGAGAAAACAAAACATTCTAAAACACCACCAAAACATTCCGAAAACCCGCCAAAACATCATCAAAACAAATCAAAACAAACCAAACAATAGGAGGAACACGGCAACATATTGGCAAGCAAGAGACGGAGAGCGCGGCACCACGGCACCTTCTAGGAGGCCAAGAAAGAAGCCGCACAACACCTGCACTGTGTCTGCAACTTTCAAACTGCTAGAAGCTAGTGGCTTGCCACTGGCCTGCCTCTTCAATTGCCATTAGCATTCCAATGGAAGCTATTCTTGGACAACTTTGCTCTGCTTGCTGCTAGTTCTGCCCCAGCCTACCATAGATAACCTTGCTCTTCCCTTGAGGCTCTGAGATGCCAAGAACTTTTCAACTTCAAAGGGCGGGCCGGGCTACATCTACTCAGCTGCCACAGTTTCTCCTTGCTAGACCTAGTGGGAAAGCATTTTGCTGAGATGCAGAAGGCAAGAAACGCAGAATACGGAGACGCGGAGCTGTCCCAAGTGCCGCTGCCAGGCGTCTTTCCGCAGAAGGAGCGCCCCGGAGCGCACCGCAACCGGCACCGTCGTCTCTGCGCAAAGAGCCAAAATATTTTCAAACCCGCCAAAACTCATCCAAAAATATTTTCAAACCCGCCAAAATAGAAAACCGGACAGAAGTGATCAATACATTCGAAAAAACCTGACAAAACATGATAAAGCCCACCAAAGCTAATCCAAACACACCAAAAACTGGGCTAAACAGAATCAAAACCTTCTAAAAACCCGCCAAAATATTTCAAAACCCGTCAAAACTAATCAAAACATTCCGAATACCCGCCAAAACATTCCAAATACCCGCCAAAATATTTTAAAACCCGCCAAAAGCAATCCAAACATTCCAAAACCTGCCAACAGAATAAAAACAACTCAAGAGAATACAAAACATTCTAAAACCCAACCAAAACATTCCGAAAACCCGACAAAACATCATCAAATCAAATCAAAACCAACCAAAATATTCCAAAAACCGCCAAAATAATTTAGACCCACAAAACTCATCAAAACATTCTGAAAATTGCCAAAACATTAGAAAACCAGCCAGAACTGATCAAATCATTCAAAAAACTTGGCAAAACATCATAAAAACAAATCAAAACCAACCAAAACATTCCAAAAACCTGACAAAATAGTTTACAACCTGCTAAAACTGATCAAAACATTCTGAAAAGATGCCAAAATACTAGAAAACCAGTCAGAAGTGATCGAAACTTTCAATAACTTGCCAAAACATAATCAAAACAAATGAAAGCAAACCAAAACATTCCAAATACCCGCCAAAATATTTTAAAACCCGCCAAAACGAATCCAAACGTTCCACAACCTGCCAAGACAATAAAAACAACACAAGAGAAAACAAAACATTCTAAAACACCACCAAAACATTCCGAAAACCCGCCAAAAGATCATCAAAACAAATCAAAACAAACCAAACAATAGGAGGAACACGGCAACATATTGGCAAGCAAGAGACGGAGAGCGCGGCACCGCGGCACCTTCTAGGAGGCCAAGAAGGAAGCCGCACAACACCTGCACTGTGTCTGCAACTTTCAAACTGCTAGAAGCTAGTGGCTTGCCACTGGCCTGCCTCTTCAATTGCCATTAGCATTCCAATGGAAGCTATTCTTGGACAACTTTGCTCTGCTTGCTGCTAGTTCTGCCCCAGCCTACCATAGATAACCTTGCTCTTCCCTTGAGGTTCTGAGATGCCAAGAACTTGTCAACTTCAAAGGGCGGGCCGGGCTACATCTACTCAGCTGCCACAGTTTCTCCTTGCTAGACCTAGTGGGAAAGCATTTTGCTGAGATGCAGAAGGCAAGAAACGCAGAATACGGAGACGCGGAGCTGTCCCAAGTGCCGCTGCCAGGCGTCTTTCTGCAGAAGGAGCGCCCCGGAGCGCACCGCAACCGGCACCGTCGTCTCTGCGCAAAGAGCCAAAATATTTTCAAACCCGCCAAAACTCATCCAAAAATATTTTCAAACCCGCCAAAATAGAAAACCAGACAGAAGTGATCAATACATTCGAAAAAACCTGACAAAACATGATAAAGCCCACCAAAGCTAATCCAAACACACCAAAAACTGGGCTAAACAGAATCAAAACCTTCTAAAAACCCGCCAAAATATTTCAAAACCCGTCAAAACTAATCAAAACATTCCGAATACCCGCCAAAACATTCCAAATACCCGCCAAAATATTTTAAAACCCGCCAAAAGCAATCCAAACATTCCAAAACCTGCCAACAAAATAAAAACAACTCAAGAGAATACAAAACATTCTAAAACCCAACCAAAACATTCCAAAAACCCGACAAAACATCATCAAATCAAATCAAAACCAACCAAAATATTCCAAAAACCGCCAAAATAATTTAGACCCACAAAACTCATCAAAACATTCTGAAAATTGCCAAAACATTAGAAAACCAGCCAGAACTGATCAAATCATTCAAAAAACTTGGCAAAACATCATAAAAACAAATCAAAACCAACCAAAACATTCCAAAAACCTGACAAAATAGTTTACAACCTGCTAAAACTGATCAAAACATTCTGAAAAGATGCCAAAATACTAGAAAACCAGTCAGAAGTGATCGAAACTTTCAATAACTTGCCAAAACATAATCAAAACAAATGAAAGCAAACCAAAACATTCCAAATACCCGCCAAAATATTTTAAAACCCGCCAAAACGAATCCAAACGTTCCACAACCTGCCAAGACAATAAAAACAACACAAGAGAAAACAAAACATTCTAAAACACCACCAAAACATTCCGAAAACCCGCCAAAAGATCATCAAAACAAATCAAAACAAACCAAACAATAGGAGGAACACGGCAACATATTGGCAAGCAAGAGACGGAGAGCGCGGCACCGCGGCACCTTCTAGGAGGCCAAGAAGGAAGCCGCACAACACCTGCACTGTGTCTGCAACTTTCAAACTGCTAGAAGCTAGTGGCTTGCCACTGGCCTGCCTCTTCAATTGCCATTAGCATTCCAATGGAAGCTATTCTTGGACAACTTTGCTCTGCTTGCTGCTAGTTCTGCCCCAGCCTACCATAGATAACCTTGCTCTTCCCTTGAGGTTCTGAGATGCCAAGAACTTGTCAACTTCAAAGGGCGGGCCGGGCTACATCTACTCAGCTGCCACAGTTTCTCCTTGCTAGACCTAGTGGGAAAGCATTTTGCTGAGATGCAGAAGGCAAGAAACGCAGAATACGGAGACGCGGAGCTGTCCCAAGTGCCGCTGCCAGGCGTCTTTCTGCAGAAGGAGCGCCCCGGAGCGCACCGCAACCGGCACCGTCGTCTCTGCGCAAAGAGCCAAAATATTTTCAAACCCGCCAAAACTCATCCAAAAATATTTTCAAACCCGCCAAAATAGAAAACCAGACAGAAGTGATCAATACATTCGAAAAAACCTGACAAAACATGATAAAGCCCACCAAAGCTAATCCAAACACACCAAAAACTGGGCTAAACAGAATCAAAACCTTCTAAAAACCCGCCAAAATATTTCAAAACCCGTCAAAACTAATCAAAACATTCCGAATACCCGCCAAAACATTCCAAATACCCGCCAAAATATTTTAAAACCCGCCAAAAGCAATCCAAACATTCCAAAACCTGCCAACACAATAAAAACAACTCAAGAGAATACAAAACATTCTAAAACCCAACCAAAACATTCCAAAAACCCGACAAAACATCATCAAATCAAATCAAAACCAACCAAAATATTCCAAAAACCGCCAAAATAATTTAGACCCACAAAACTCATCAAAACATTCTGAAAATTGCCAAAACATTAGAAAACCAGCCAGAACTGATCAAATCATTCAAAAAACTTGGCAAAACATCATAAAAACAAATCAAAACCAACCAAAACATTCCAAAAACCTGACAAAATAGTTTACAACCTGCTAAAACTGATCAAAACATTCTGAAAAGATGCCAAAATACTAGAAAACCAGTCAGAAGTGATCGAAACTTTCAATAACTTGCCAAAACATAATCAAAACAAATGAAAGCAAACCAAAACATTCCAAATACCCGCCAAAATATTTTAAAACCCGCCAAAACGAATCCAAACGTTCCACAACCTGCCAAGACAATAAAAACAACACAAGAGAAAACAAAACATTCTAAAACACCACCAAAACATTCCGAAAACCCGCCAAAACATCATCAAAACAAATCAAAACAAACCAAACAATAGGAGGAACACGGCAACATATTGGCAAGCAAGAGACGGAGAGCGCGGCACCGCGGCACCTTCTAGGAGGCCAAGAAGGAAGCCGCACAACACCTGCACTGTGTCTGCAACTTTCAAACTGCTAGAAGCTAGTGGCTTGCCACTGGCCTGCCTCTTCAATTGCCATTAGCATTCCAATGGAAGCTATTCTTGGACAACTTTGCTCTGCTTGCTGCTAGTTCTGCCCCAGCCTACCATAGATAACCTTGCTCTTCCCTTGAGGTTCTGAGATGCCAAGAACTTGTCAACTTCAAAGGGCGGGCCGGGCTACATCTACTCAGCTGCCACAGTTTCTCCTTGCTAGACCTAGTGGGAAAGCATTTTGCTGAGATGCAGAAGGCAAGAAACGCAGAATACGGAGACGCGGAGCTGTCCCAAGTGCCGCTGCCAGGCGTCTTTCTGCAGAAGGAGCGCCCCGGAGCGCACCGCAACCGGCACCGTCGTCTCTGCGCAAAGAGCCAAAATATTTTCAAACCCGCCAAAACTCATCCAAAAATATTTTCAAACCCGCCAAAATAGAAAACCAGACAGAAGTGATCAATACATTCGAAAAAACCTGACAAAACATGATAAAGCCCACCAAAGCTAATCCAAACACACCAAAAACTGGGCTAAACAGAATCAAAACCTTCTAAAAACCCGCCAAAATATTTCAAAACCCGTCAAAACTAATCAAAACATTCCGAATACCCGCCAAAACATTCCAAATACCCGCCAAAATATTTTAAAACCCGCCAAAAGCAATCCAAACATTCCAAAACCTGCCAACACAATAAAAACAACTCAAGAGAATACAAAACATTCTAAAACCCAACCAAAACATTCCAAAAACCCGACAAAACATCATCAAATCAAATCAAAACCAACCAAAATATTCCAAAAACCGCCAAAATAATTTAGACCCACAAAACTCATCAAAACATTCTGAAAATTGCCAAAACATTAGAAAACCAGCCAGAACTGATCAAATCATTCAAAAAACTTGGCAAAACATCATAAAAACAAATCAAAACCAACCAAAACATTCCAAAAACCTGACAAAATAGTTTACAACCTGCTAAAACTGATCAAAACATTCTGAAAAGATGCCAAAATACTAGAAAACCAGTCAGAAGTGATCGAAACTTTCAATAACTTGCCAAAACATAATCAAAACAAATGAAAGCAAACCAAAACATTCCAAATACCCGCCAAAATATTTTAAAACCCGCCAAAACGAATCCAAACGTTCCACAACCTGCCAAGACAATAAAAACAACACAAGAGAAAACAAAACATTCTAAAACACCACCAAAACATTCCGAAAACCCGCCAAAAGATCATCAAAACAAATCAAAACAAACCAAACAATAGGAGGAACACGGCAACATATTGGCAAGCAAGAGACGGAGAGCGCGGCACCGCGGCACCTTCTAGGAGGCCAAGAAGGAAGCCGCACAACACCTGCACTGTGTCTGCAACTTTCAAACTGCTAGAAGCTAGTGGCTTGCCACTGGCCTGCCTCTTCAATTGCCATTAGCATTCCAATGGAAGCTATTCTTGGACAACTTTGCTCTGCTTGCTGCTAGTTCTGCCCCAGCCTACCATAGATAACCTTGCTCTTCCCTTGAGGTTCTGAGATGCCAAGAACTTGTCAACTTCAAAGGGCGGGCCGGGCTACATCTACTCAGCTGCCACAGTTTCTCCTTGCTAGACCTAGTGGGAAAGCATTTTGCTGAGATGCAGAAGGCAAGAAACGCAGAATACGGAGACGCGGAGCTGTCCCAAGTGCCGCTGCCAGCCGTCTTTCCGCAGAAGGAGCGCCCCGGAGCGCACCGCAACCGGCACCGTCGTCTCTGCGCAAAGAGCCAAAATATTTTCAAACCCGCCAAAACTCATCCAAAATTATTTTCAAACCCGCCAAAATAGAAAACCAGACAGAAGTGATCAATACATTCGAAAAAACCTGACAAAACATAATAAAGCCCACCAAAGCTAATCCAAACACACCAAAAACTGGGCTAAACAGAATCAAAACCTTCTAAAAACCCGCCAAAATATTTCAAAACCCGTCAAAACTAATCAAAACCTTCCGAATACCCGCCAAAACATTCCAAATACCCGCCAAAATATTTTAAAACCCGCCAAAAGCAATCCAAACATTCCAAAACCTGCCAACACAATAAAAACAACTCAAGAGAATACAAAACATTCTAAAACCCAACCAAAACATTCCGAAAACCCGACAAAACATCATCAAATCAAATCAAAACCAACCAAAATATTCCAAAAACCGCCAAAATAATTTAGACCCACAAAACTCATCAAAACATTCTGAAAATTGCCAAAACATTAGAAAACCAGCCAGAACTGATCAAATCATTCAAAAAACTTGGCAAAACATCATAAAAACAAATCAAAACCAACCAAAACATTCCAAAAACCTGACAAAATAGTTTACAACCTGCTAAAACTGATCAAAACATTCTGAAAAGATGCCAAAATACTAGAAAACCAGTCAGAAGTGATCGAAACTTTCAATAACTTGCCAAAACATAATCAAAACAAATGAAAGCAAACCAAAACATTCCAAATACCCGCCAAAATATTTTAAAACCCGCCAAAACGAATCCAAACGTTCCACAACCTGCCAAGACAATAAAAACAACACAAGAGAAAACAAAACATTCTAAAACACCACCAAAACATTCCGAAAACCCGCCAAAAGATCATCAAAACAAATCAAAACAAACCAAACAATAGGAGGAACACGGCAACATATTGGCAAGCAAGAGACGGAGAGCGCGGCACCGCGGCACCTTCTAGGAGGCCAAGAAGGAAGCCGCACAACACCTGCACTGTGTCTGCAACTTTCAAACTGCTAGAAGCTAGTGGCTTGCCACTGGCCTGCCTCTTCAATTGCCATTAGCATTCCAATGGAAGCTATTCTTGGACAACTTTGCTCTGCTTGCTGCTAGTTCTGCCCCAGCCTACCATAGATAACCTTGCTCTTCCCTTGAGGTTCTGAGATGCCAAGAACTTGTCAACTTCAAAGGGCGGGCCGGGCTACATCTACTCAGCTGCCACAGTTTCTCCTTGCTAGACCTAGTGGGAAAGCATTTTGCTGAGATGCAGAAGGCAAGAAACGCAGAATACGGAGACGCGGAGCTGTCCCAAGTGCCGCTGCCAGGCGTCTTTCTGCAGAAGGAGCGCCCCGGAGCGCACCGCAACCGGCACCGTCGTCTCTGCGCAAAGAGCCAAAATATTTTCAAACCCGCCAAAACTCATCCAAAAATATTTTCAAACCCGCCAAAATAGAAAACCAGACAGAAGTGATCAATACATTCGAAAAAACCTGACAAAACATGATAAAGCCCACCAAAGCTAATCCAAACACACCAAAAACTGGGCTAAACAGAATCAAAACCTTCTAAAAACCCGCCAAAATATTTCAAAACCCGTCAAAACTAATCAAAACATTCCGAATACCCGCCAAAACATTCCAAATACCCGCCAAAATATTTTAAAACCCGCCAAAAGCAATCCAAACATTCCAAAACCTGCCAACACAATAAAAACAACTCAAGAGAATACAAAACATTCTAAAACCCAACCAAAACATTCCAAAAACCCGACAAAACATCATCAAATCAAATCAAAACCAACCAAAATATTCCAAAAACCGCCAAAATAATTTAGACCCACAAAACTCATCAAAACATTCTGAAAATTGCCAAAACATTAGAAAACCAGCCAGAACTGATCAAATCATTCAAAAAACTTGGCAAAACATCATAAAAACAAATCAAAACCAACCAAAACATTCCAAAAACCTGACAAAATAGTTTACAACCTGCTAAAACTGATCAAAACATTCTGAAAAGATGCCAAAATACTAGAAAACCAGTCAGAAGTGATCGAAACTTTCAATAACTTGCCAAAACATAATCAAAACAAATGAAAGCAAACCAAAACATTCCAAATACCCGCCAAAATATTTTAAAACCCGCCAAAACGAATCCAAACGTTCCACAACCTGCCAAGACAATAAAAACAACACAAGAGAAAACAAAACATTCTAAAACACCACCAAAACATTCCGAAAACCCGCCAAAAGATCATCAAAACAAATCAAAACAAACCAAACAATAGGAGGAACACGGCAACATATTGGCAAGCAAGAGACGGAGAGCGCGGCACCGCGGCACCTTCTAGGAGGCCAAGAAGGAAGCCGCACAACACCTGCACTGTGTCTGCAACTTTCAAACTGCTAGAAGCTAGTGGCTTGCCACTGGCCTGCCTCTTCAATTGCCATTAGCATTCCAATGGAAGCTATTCTTGGACAACTTTGCTCTGCTTGCTGCTAGTTCTGCCCCAGCCTACCATAGATAACCTTGCTCTTCCCTTGAGGTTCTGAGATGCCAAGAACTTGTCAACTTCAAAGGGCGGGCCGGGCTACATCTACTCAGCTGCCACAGTTTCTCCTTGCTAGACCTAGTGGGAAAGCATTTTGCTGAGATGCAGAAGGCAAGAAACGCAGAATACGGAGACGCGGAGCTGTCCCAAGTGCCGCTGCCAGGCGTCTTTCTGCAGAAGGAGCGCCCCGGAGCGCACCGCAACCGGCACCGTCGTCTCTGCGCAAAGAGCCAAAATATTTTCAAACCCGCCAAAACTCATCCAAAAATATTTTCAAACCCGCCAAAATAGAAAACCAGACAGAAGTGATCAATACATTCGAAAAAACCTGACAAAACATGATAAAGCCCACCAAAGCTAATCCAAACACACCAAAAACTGGGCTAAACAGAATCAAAACCTTCTAAAAACCCGCCAAAATATTTCAAAACCCGTCAAAACTAATCAAAACATTCCGAATACCCGCCAAAACATTCCAAATACCCGCCAAAATATTTTAAAACCCGCCAAAAGCAATCCAAACATTCCAAAACCTGCCAACACAATAAAAACAACTCAAGAGAATACAAAACATTCTAAAACCCAACCAAAACATTCCAAAAACCCGACAAAACATCATCAAATCAAATCAAAACCAACCAAAATATTCCAAAAACCGCCAAAATAATTTAGACCCACAAAACTCATCAAAACATTCTGAAAATTGCCAAAACATTAGAAAACCAGCCAGAACTGATCAAATCATTCAAAAAACTTGGCAAAACATCATAAAAACAAATCAAAACCAACCAAAACATTCCAAAAACCTGACAAAATAGTTTACAACCTGCTAAAACTGATCAAAACATTCTGAAAAGATGCCAAAATACTAGAAAACCAGTCAGAAGTGATCGAAACTTTCAATAACTTGCCAAAACATAATCAAAACAAATGAAAGCAAACCAAAACATTCCAAATACCCGCCAAAATATTTTAAAACCCGCCAAAACGAATCCAAACGTTCCACAACCTGCCAAGACAATAAAAACAACACAAGAGAAAACAAAACATTCTAAAACACCACCAAAACATTCCGAAAACCCGCCAAAAGATCATCAAAACAAATCAAAACAAACCAAACAATAGGAGGAACACGGCAACATATTGGCAAGCAAGAGACGGAGAGCGCGGCACCGCGGCACCTTCTAGGAGGCCAAGAAGGAAGCCGCACAACACCTGCACTGTGTCTGCAACTTTCAAACTGCTAGAAGCTAGTGGCTTGCCACTGGCCTGCCTCTTCAATTGCCATTAGCATTCCAATGGAAGCTATTCTTGGACAACTTTGCTCTGCTTGCTGCTAGTTCTGCCCCAGCCTACCATAGATAACCTTGCTCTTCCCTTGAGGTTCTGAGATGCCAAGAACTTGTCAACTTCAAAGGGCGGGCCGGGCTACATCTACTCAGCTGCCACAGTTTCTCCTTGCTAGACCTAGTGGGAAAGCATTTTGCTGAGATGCAGAAGGCAAGAAACGCAGAATACGGAGACACGGAGCTGTCCCAAGTGCCGCTGCCAGGCGTCTTTCTGCAGAAGGAGCGCCCCGGAGCGCACCGCAACCGGCACCGTCGTCTCTGCGCAAAGAGCCAAAATATTTTCAAACCCGCCAAAACTCATCCAAAAATATTTTCAAACCCGCCAAAATAGAAAACCAGACAGAAGTGATCAATACATTCGAAAAAACCTGACAAAACATGATAAAGCCCACCAAAGCTAATCCAAACACACCAAAAACTGGGCTAAACAGAATCAAAACCTTCTAAAAACCCGCCAAAATATTTCAAAACCCGTCAAAACTAATCAAAACATTCCGAATACCCGCCAAAACATTCCAAATACCCACCAAAATATTTTAAAACCCGCCAAAAGCAATCCAAACATTCCAAAACCTGCCAACACAATAAAAACAACTCAAGAGAATACAAAACATTCTAAAACCCAACCAAAACATTCCAAAAACCCGACAAAACATCATCAAATCAAATCAAAACCAACCAAAATATTCCAAAAACCGCCAAAATAATTTAGACCCACAAAACTCATCAAAACATTCTGAAAATTGCCAAAACATTAGAAAACCAGCCAGAACTGATCAAATCATTCAAAAAACTTGGCAAAACATCATAAAAACAAATCAAAACCAACCAAAACATTCCAAAAACCTGACAAAATAGTTTACAACCTGCTAAAACTGATCAAAACATTCTGAAAAGATGCCAAAATACTAGAAAACCAGTCAGAAGTGATCGAAACTTTCAATAACTTGCCAAAACATAATCAAAACAAATGAAAGCAAACCAAAACATTCCAAATACCCGCCAAAATATTTTAAAACCCGCCAAAACGAATCCAAACGTTCCACAACCTGCCAAGACAATAAAAACAACACAAGAGAAAACAAAACATTCTAAAACACCACCAAAACATTCCGAAAACCCGCCAAAAGATCATCAAAACAAATCAAAACAAACCAAACAATAGGAGGAACACGGCAACATATTGGCAAGCAAGAGACGGAGAGCGCGGCACCGCGGCACCTTCTAGGAGGCCAAGAAGGAAGCCGCACAACACCTGCACTGTGTCTGCAACTTTCAAACTGCTAGAAGCTAGTGGCTTGCCACTGGCCTGCCTCTTCAATTGCCATTAGCATTCCAATGGAAGCTATTCTTGGACAACTTTGCTCTGCTTGCTGCTAGTTCTGCCCCAGCCTACCATAGATAACCTTGCTCTTCCCTTGAGGTTCTGAGATGCCAAGAACTTGTCAACTTCAAAGGGCGGGCCGGGCTACATCTACTCAGCTGCCACAGTTTCTCCTTGCTAGACCTAGTGGGAAAGCATTTTGCTGAGATGCAGAAGGCAAGAAACGCAGAATACGGAGACGCGGAGCTGTCCCAAGTGCCGCTGCCAGGCGTCTTTCTGCAGAAGGAGCGCCCCGGAGCGCACCGCAACCGGCACCGTCGTCTCTGCGCAAAGAGCCAAAATATTTTCAAACCCGCCAAAACTCATCCAAAAATATTTTCAAACCCGCCAAAATAGAAAACCAGACAGAAGTGATCAATACATTCGAAAAAACCTGACAAAACATGATAAAGCCCACCAAAGCTAATCCAAACACACCAAAAACTGGGCTAAACAGAATCAAAACCTTCTAAAAACCCGCCAAAATATTTCAAAACCCGTCAAAACTAATCAAAACATTCCGAATACCCGCCAAAACATTCCAAATACCCGCCAAAATATTTTAAAACCCGCCAAAAGCAATCCAAACATTCCAAAACCTGCCAACACAATAAAAACAACTCAAGAGAATACAAAACATTCTAAAACCCAACCAAAACATTCCAAAAACCCGACAAAACATCATCAAATCAAATCAAAACCAACCAAAATATTCCAAAAACCGCCAAAATAATTTAGACCCACAAAACTCATCAAAACATTCTGAAAATTGCCAAAACATTAGAAAACCAGCCAGAACTGATCAAATCATTCAAAAAACTTGGCAAAACATCATAAAAACAAATCAAAACCAACCAAAACATTCCAAAAACCTGACAAAATAGTTTACAACCTGCTAAAACTGATCAAAACATTATGAAAAGATGCCAAAATACTAGAAAACCAGTCAGAAGTGATCGAAACTTTCAATAACTTGCCAAAACATAATCAAAACAAATGAAAGCAAACCAAAACATTCCAAATACCCGCCAAAATATTTTAAAACCCGCCAAAACGAATCCAAACGTTCCACAACCTGCCAAGACAATAAAAACAACACAAGAGAAAACAAAACATTCTAAAACACCACCAAAACATTCCGAAAACCCGCCAAAAGATCATCAAAACAAATCAAAACAAACCAAACAATAGGAGGAACACGGCAACATATTGGCAAGCAAGAGACGGAGAGCGCGGCACCGCGGCACCTTCTAGGAGGCCAAGAAGGAAGCCGCACAACACCTGCACTGTGTCTGCAACTTTCAAACTGCTAGAAGCTAGTGGCTTGCCACTGGCCTGCCTCTTCAATTGCCATTAGCATTCCAATGGAAGCTATTCTTGGACAACTTTGCTCTGCTTGCTGCTAGTTCTGCCCCAGCCTACCATAGATAACCTTGCTCTTCCCTTGAGGTTCTGAGATGCCAAGAACTTGTCAACTTCAAAGGGCGGGCCGGGCTACATCTACTCAGCTGCCACAGTTTCTCCTTGCTAGACCTAGTGGGAAAGCATTTTGCTGAGATGCAGAAGGCAAGAAACGCAGAATACGGAGACGCGGAGCTGTCCCAAGTGCCGCTGCCAGCCGTCTTTCCGCAGAAGGAGCGCCCCGCAGCGCACCGCAACCGGCACCGTCGTCTCTGCGCAAAGAGCCAAAATATTTTCAAACCCGCCAAAACTCATCCAAAATTATTTTCAAACCCGCCAAAATAGAAAACCAGACAGAAGTGATCAATACATTCGAAAAAACCTGACAAAACATAATAAAGCCCACCAAAGCTAATCCAAACACACCAAAAACTGGGCTAAACAGAATCAAAACCTTCTAAAAACCCGCCAAAATATTTCAAAACCCGTCAAAACTAATCAAAACCTTCCGAATACCCGCCAAAACATTCCAAATACCCGCCAAAATATTTTAAAACCCGCCAAAAGCAATCCAAACATTCCAAAACCTGCCAACAGAATAAAAACAACTCAAGAGAATACAAAACATTCTAAAACCCAACCAAAACATTCCGAAAACCCGACAAAACATCATCAAATCAAATCAAAACCAACCAAAATATTCCAAAAACCGCCAAAATAATTTAGACCCACAAAACTCATCAAAACATTCTGAAAATTGCCAAAACATTAGAAAACCAGCCAGAACTGATCAAATCATTCAAAAAACTTGGCAAAACATCAAAAAAACAAATCAAAACCAACCAAAACATTCCAAAAACCTGACAAAATAGTTTACAACCTGCTAAAACTGATCAAAACATTCTGAAAAGATGCCAAAATACTAGAAAACCAGTCAGAAGTGATCGAAACTTTCAATAACTTGCCAAAACATAATCAAAACAAATGAAAGCAAACCAAAACATTCCAAATACCCGCCAAAATATTTTAAAACCCGCCAAAACGAATCCAAATGTTCCAAAACCTTCCAAGACAATAAAAACAACACAAGAGAAAACAAAACATTCTAAAACACCACCAAAACATTCCGAAAACCCGCCAAAACATCATCAAAACAAATCAAAACAAACCAAACAATAGGAGGAACACGGCAACATATTGGCAAGCAAGAGACGGAGAGCGCGGCACCGCGGCACCTTCTAGGAGGCCAAGAAGGAAGCCGCACAACACCTGCACTGTGTCTGCAACTTTCAAACTGCTAGAAGCTAGTGGCTTGCCACTGGCCTGCCTCTTCAATTGCCATTAGCATTCCAATGGAAGCTATTCTTGGACAACTTTGCTCTGCTTGCTGCTAGTTCTGCCCCAGCCTACCATAGATAACCTTGCTCTTCCCTTGAGGTTCTGAGATGCCAAGAACTTGTCAACTTCAAAGGGCGGGCCGGGCTACATCTACTCAGCTGCCACAGTTTCTCCTTGCTAGACCTAGTGGGAAAGCATTTTGCTGAGATGCAGAAGGCAAGAAACGCAGAATACGGAGACGCGGAGCTGTCCCAAGTGCCGCTGCCAGGCGTCTTTCCGCAGAAGGAGCGCCCCGGAGCGCACCGCAACCAGCACCGTCGTCTCTGCGCAAAGAGCCAAAATATTTTCAAACCCGCCAAAACTCATCCAAAAATATTTTCAAACCCGCCAAAATAGAAAACCAGACAGAAGTGATCAATACATTCGAAAAAACCTGACAAAACATGATAAAGCCCACCAAAGCTAATCCAAACACACCAAAAACTGGGCTAAACAGAATCAAAACCTTCTAAAAATCCGCCAAAATATTTCAAAACCCGTCAAAACTAATCAAAACATTCCGAATACCCGCCAAAACATTCCAAATACCCGCCAAAATATTTTAAAACCCGCCAAAAGCAATCCAAACATTCCAAAACCTGCCAACACAATAAAAACAACTCAAGAGAATACAAAACATTCTAAAACCCAACCAAAACATTCCGAAAACCCGACAAAACATCATCAAATCAAATCAAAACCAACCAAAATATTCCGAAAACCCGCCAAAATGATTTAGACCCACAAAACTCATCAAAACATTCTGAAAATATGCCAAAACATTAGAAAACCAGCCAGAACTGATCAAAACATTCAAAAAACTTGGCAAAACATCATAAAAACAAATCAAAACCAACCAAAACATTCCAAAAACCTGACAAAATAGTTTACAACCTGCTAAAACTGATCAAAACATTCTGAAAAGATGCCAAAATACTAGAAAACCAGTCAGAAGTGATCGAAACTTTCAATAACTTGCCAAAACATAATCAAAACAAATGAAAGCAAACCAAAACATTCCAAACAACCGCCAAAATATTTTAAAACCCGCCAAAACGAATCCAAACGTTCCAAAACCTTCCAAGACAATAAAAACAACACAAGAGAAAACAAAACATTCTAAAACACCACCAAAACATTCCGAAAACCCGCCAAAAGATCATCAAAACAAATCAAAACAAACCAAACAATAGGAGGAACACGGCAACATATTGGCAAGCAAGAGACGGAGAAGGCGGCACCTTCTAGGAGGCCAAGAAGGAAGCCGCACAACACCTGCACTGTGTCTGCAACTTTCAAACTGCTAGAAGCTAGTGGCTTGCCACTGGCCTGCCTCTTCAATTGCCATTAGCATTCCAATGGAAGCTATTCTTGGACAACTTTGCTCTGCTTGCTGCTAGTTCTGCCCCAGCCTACCATCGATAACCTTGCTCTTCCCTTGAGGTTCTGAGATGCCAAGAACTTGTCAACTTCAAAGGGCGGGCCGGGCTACATCTACTCAGCTGCCACAGTTTCTCCTTGCTAGACCTAGTGGGAAAGCATTTTGCTGAGATGCAGAAGGCAAGAAAAGCAGAATACGGAGACGCGGAGCTGTCCCAAGTGCCGCTGCCAGGCGTCTTTCCGCAGAAGGAGCGCCCCGGAGCGCACCGCAACCGGCACCGTCGTCTCTGCGCAAAGAGCCAAAATATTTTCAAACCCGCCAAAACTCATCCAAAAATATTTTCAAACCCGCCAAAATAGAAAACCAGACAGAAGTGATCAATACATTCGAAAAAACCTGACAAAACATGATAAAGCCCACCAAAGCTAATCCAAACACACCAAAAACTGGGCTAAACAGAATCAAAACCTTCTAAAAACCCGCCAAAATATTTCAAAACCCGTCAAAACTAATCAAAACCTTCCGAATACCCGCCAAAACATTCCAAATACCCGCCAAAATATTTTAAAACCCGCCAAAAGCAATCCAAACATTCCAAAACCTGCCAACACAATAAAAACAACTCAAGAGAATACAAAACATTCTAAAACCCAACCAAAACATTCCGAAAACCCGCCAAAACATCATCAAATCAAATCAAAAACAACCAAAATATTCCAAAACCCGCCAAAATAATTTAGACCCACAAAACTCATCAAAACATTCTGAAAATTGCCAAAACATTAGAAAACCAGCCAGAACTGATCAAATCATTCAAAAAACTTGGCAAAACATCATAAAAACAAATCAAAACCAACCAAAACATTCCAAAAACCTGACAAAATAGTTTACAACCTGCTAAAACTGATCAAAACATTCTGAAAAGATGCCAAAATACTAGAAAACCAGTCAGAAGTGATCGAAACTTTCAATAACTTGCCAAAACATAATCAAAACAAATGAAAGCAAACCAAAACATTCCAAACAACCGCCAAAATATTTTAAAACCCGCCAAAACGAATCCAAACGTTCCAAAACCTTCCAAGACAATAAAAACAACACAAGAGAAAACAAAACATTCTAAAACACCACTAAAACATTCCGAAAACCTGCCAAAAGATCATCAAAACAAATCAAAACAAACCAAACAATAGGAGGAACACGGCAACATATTGGCAAGCAAGAGACGGAGAGTGCGGCACCTTCTAGGAGGCCAAGAAGGAAGCCGCAAAACACCTGCACTGTGTCTGCAACTTTCAAACTGCTAGAAGCTAGTGGCTTGCCACTGGCCTGCCTCTTCAATTGCCATTAGCATTCCAATGGAAGCTATTCTTGGACAACTTTGCTCTGCTTGCTGCTAGTTCTGCCCCAGCCTACCATAGATAACCTTGCTCTTCCCTTGAGGTTCTGAGATGCCAAGAACTTGTCAACTTCAAAGGGCGGGCCGGGCTACATCTACTCAGCTGCCACAGTTTCTCCTTGCTAGACCTAGTGGGAAAGCATTTTGCTGAGATGCAGAAGGCAAGAAACGCAGAATACGGAGACGCGGAGCTGTCCCAAGTGCCGCTGCCAGGCGTCTTTCCGCAGAAGGAGCGCCCCGGAGCGCACCGCAACCGGCACCGTCGTCTCTGCGCAAAGAGCCAAAATATTTTCAAACCCGCCAAAACTCATCCAAAAATATTTTCAAACCCGCCAAAATAGAAAACCAGACAGAAGTGATCAATACATTCGAAAAAACCTGACAAAACATAATAAAGCCCACCAAAGCTAATCCAAACACACCAAAAACTGGGCTAAACAGAATCAAAACCTTCTAAAAACCCGCCAAAATATTTCAAAACCCGTCAAAACTAATCAAAACCTTCCGAATACCCGCCAAAACATTCCAAATACCCGCCAAAATATTTTAAAACCCGCCAAAAGCAATCCAAACATTCCAAAACCTGCCAACACAATAAAAACAACTCAAGAGAATACAAAACATTCTAAAACCCAACCAAAACATTCCGAAAACCCGACAAAACATCATCAAATCAAATCAAAAACAACCAAAATATTCCAAAAACCGCCAAAATAATTTAGACCCACAAAACTCATCAAAACATTCTGAAAATTGCCAAAACATTAGAAAACCAGCCAGAACTGATCAAATCATTCAAAAAACTTGGCAAAACATCAAAAAAACAAATCAAAACCAACCAAAACATTCCAAAAACCTGACAAAATAGTTTACAACCTGCTAAAACTGATCAAAACATTCTGAAAAGATGCCAAAATACTAGAAAACCAGTCAGAAGTGATTGAAACTTTCAATAACTTGCCAAAACATAATCAAAACAAATGAAAGCAAACCAAAACATTCCAAATACCCGCCAAAATATTTTAAAACCCGCCAAAACGAATCCAAATGTTCCAAAACCTTCCAAGACAATAAAAACAACACAAGAGAAAACAAAACATTCTAAAACACCACCAAAACATTCCGAAAACCCGCCAAAACATCATCAAAACAAATCAAAACAAACCAAACAATAGGAGGAACACGGCAACATATTGGCAAGCAAGAGACGGAGAGCGCGGCACCGCGGCACCTTCTAGGAGGCCAAGAAGGAAGCCGCACAACACCTGCACTGTGTCTGCAACTTTCAAACTGCTAGAAGCTAGTGGCTTGCCACTGGCCTGCCTCTTCAATTGCCATTAGCATTCCAATGGAAGCTATTCTTGGACAACTTTGCTCTGCTTGCTGCTAGTTCTGCCCCAGCCTACCATAGATAACCTTGCTCTTCCCTTGAGGTTCTGAGATGCCAAGAACTTGTCAACTTCAAAGGGCGGGCCGGGCTACATCTACTCAGCTGCCACAGTTTCTCCTTGCTAGACCTAGTGGGAAAGCATTTTGCTGAGATGCAGAAGGCAAGAAACGCAGAATACGGAGACGCGGAGCTGTCCCAAGTGCCGCTGCCAGGCGTCTTTCTGCAGAAGGAGCGCCCCGGAGCGCACCGCAACCGGCACCGTCGTCTCTGCGCAAAGAGCCAAAATATTTTCAAACCCGCCAAAACTCATCCAAAAATATTTTCAAACCCGCCAAAATAGAAAACCAGACAGAAGTGATCAATACATTCGAAAAAACCTGACAAAACATGATAAAGCCCACCAAAGCTAATCCAAACACACCAAAAACTGGGCTAAACAGAATCAAAACCTTCTAAAAACCCGCCAAAATATTTCAAAACCCGTCAAAACTAATCAAAACATTCCGAATACCCGCCAAAACATTCCAAATACCCGCCAAAATATTTTAAAACCCGCCAAAAGCAATCCAAACATTCCAAAACCTGCCAACACAATAAAAACAACTCAAGAGAATACAAAACATTCTAAAACCCAACCAAAACATTCCGAAAACCCGACAAAACATCATCAAATCAAATCAAAACCAACCAAAATATTCCGAAAACCCGCCAAAATGATTTAGACCCACAAAACTCATCAAAACATTCTGAAAATATGCCAAAACATTAGAAAACCAGCCAGAACTGATCAAAACATTCAAAAAACTTGGCAAAACATCATAAAAACAAATCAAAACCAACCAAAACATTCCAAAAACCTGACAAAATAGTTTACAACCTGCCAAAACTGATCAAAACATTCTGAAAAGATGCCAAAATACTAGAAAACCAGTCAGAAGTGATCGAAACTTTCAATAACTTGCCAAAACATAATCAAAACAAATGAAAGCAAACCAAAACATTCCAAATACCCGCCAAAATATTTTAAAACCCGCCAAAACGAATCCAAACGTTCCACAACCTGCCAAGACAATAAAAACAACACAAGAGAAAACAAAACATTCTAAAACACCACCAAAACATTCCGAAAACCCGCCAAAAGATCATCAAAACAAATCAAAACAAACCAAACAATAGGAGGAACACGGCAACATATTGGCAAGCAAGAGACGGAGAGCGCGGCACCGCGGCACCTTCTAGGAGGCCAAGAAGGAAGCCGCACAACACCTGCACTGTGTCTGCAACTTTCAAACTGCTAGAAACTAGTGGCTTGCCACTGGCCTGCCTCTTCAATTGCCATTAGCATTCCAATGGAAGCTATTCTTGGACAACTTTGCTCTGCTTGCTGCTAGTTCTGCCCCAGCCTACCATAGATAACCTTGCTCTTCCCTTGAGGTTCTGAGATGCCAAGAACTTGTCAACTTCAAAGGGCGGGCCGGGCTACATCTACTCAGCTGCCACAGTTTCTCCTTGCTAGACCTAGTGGGAAAGCATTTTGCTGAGATGCAGAAGGCAAGAAACGCAGAATACGGAGACGCGGAGCTGTCCCAAGTGCCGCTGCCAGGCGTCTTTCCGCAGAAGGAGCGCCCCGGAGCGCACCGCAACCGGCACCGTCGTCTCTGCGCAAAGAGCCAAAATATTTTCAAACCCGCCAAAACTCATCCAAAAATATTTTCAAACCCGCCAAAATAGAAAACCAGACAGAAGTGATCAATACATTCGAAAAAACCTGACAAAACATGATAAAGCCCACCAAAGCTAATCCAAACACACCAAAAACTGGGCTAAACAGAATCAAAACCTTCTAAAAACCTTCTAAAAACCTTCTAAAAACCCGCCAAAATATTTCAAAACCCGTCAAAACTAATCAAAACATTCCGAATACCCGCCAAAACATTCCAAATACCCGCCAAAATATTTTAAAACCCGCCAAAAGCAATCCAAACATTCCAAAACCTGCCAACACAATAAAAACAACTCAAGAGAATACAAAACATTCTAAAACCCAACCAAAACATTCCAAAAACCCGACAAAACATCATCAAATCAAATCAAAAACAACCAAAATATTCCAAAAACCGCCAAAATAATTTAGACCCACAAAACTCATCAAAACATTCTGAAAATTGCCAAAACATTAGAAAACCAGCCAGAACTGATCAAATCATTCAAAAAACTTGGCAAAACATCATAAAAACAAATCAAAACCAACCAAAACATTCCAAAAACCTGACAAAATAGTTTACAACCTGCTAAAACTGATCAAAACATTCTGAAAAGATGCCAAAATACTAGAAAACCAGTCAGAAGTGATCGAAACTTTCAATAACTTGCCAAAACATAATCAAAACAAATGAAAGCAAACCAAAACATTCCAAATACCCGCCAAAATATTTTAAAACCCGCCAAAACTAATCCAAACGTTCCACAACCTGCCAAGACAATAAAAACAACACAAGAGAAAACAAAACATTCTAAAACACCACCAAAACATTCCGAAAACCCGCCAAAACATCATCAAAACAAATCAAAACAAACCAAACAATAAGAGGAACACGGCAACATATTGGCAAGCAAGAGACGGAGAGTGCGGCACCTTCTAGGAGGCCAAGAAGGAAGCCGCACAACACCTGCACTGTGTCTGCAACTTTCAAACTGCTAGAAGATAGTGGCTTGCCACTGGCCTGCCTCTTCAATTGCCATTAGCATTCCAATGGAAGCTATTCTTGGACAACTTTGCTCTGCTTGCTGCTAGTTCTGCCCCAGCCTACCATAGATAACCTTGCTCTTCCCTTGAGGCTCTGAGATGCCAAGAACTTTTCAACTTCAAAGGGCGGGCCGGGCTACATCTACTCAGCTGCCACAGTTTCTCCTTGCTAGACCTAGTGGGAAAGCATTTTGCTGAGATGCAGAAGGCAAGAAACGCAGAATACGGAGACGCGGAGCTGTCCCAAGTGCCGCTGCCAGGCGTCTTTCCGCAGAAGGAGCGCCCCGGAGCGCACCGCAACCGGCACCGTCGTCTCTGCGCAAAGAGCCAAAATATTTTAAAACCTGCCAAAACTAATCCAAAAATATTTTCAAACCCGCCAAAATAGAAAACCAGACAGAAGTGATCAATACATTCGAAAAAACCTGACAAAACATGATAAAGCCCACCAAAGCTAATCCAAACACACCAAAAACTCGGCTAAACAGAATCAAAACCTTCTAAAAACCCGCCAAAATATTTCAAAACCCGTCAAAACTAATCAAAACATTCCGAATACCCGCCAAAACATTCCAAATACCCGCCAAAATATTTTAAAACCCGCCAAAAGGAATCCAAACATTCCAAAACCTGCCAAGACAATAAAAACAACTCAAGAGAATACAAAACATTCTAAAACCCAACCAAAACATTCCGAAAACCCGACAAAACATCATAAAAACAAATCAAAACCAACCAAAATATTCCAAAAACCGCCAAAATAATTTAGACCCACAAAACTCATCAAAACATTCTGAAAATTGCCAAAACATTAGAAAACCAGCCAGAACTGATCAAAACATTCAAAAAACTTGGCAAAACATCATAAAAACAAATCAAAACCAACCAAAACATTCCAAAAACCTGACAAAATACTTTACAACCTGCTAAAACTGATCAAAACATTCTGAAAAGATGCCAAAATACTAGAAAACCAGTCAGAAGTGATCGAAACTTTCAATAACTTGCCAAAACATAATCAAAACAAATGAAAGCAAACCAAAACATTCCAAATACCCGCCAAAATATTTTAAAACCCGCCAAAACGAATCCAAACGTTCCACAACCTGCCAAGACAATAAAAACAACACAAGAGAAAGCAAAACATTCTAAAACACCACCAAAACATTCCGAAAACCCGCCAAAACATCATCAAAACAAATCAAAACAAACCAAACAATAGGAGGAACACGGCAACATATTGGCAAGCAAGAGACGGAGAGCGCGGCACCACGGCACCTTCTAGGAGGCCAAGAAGGAAGCCGCACAACACCTGCACTGTGTCTGCAACTTTCAAACTGCTAGAAGCTAGTGGCTTGCCACTGGCCTGCCTCTTCAATTGCCATTAGCATTCCAATGGAAGCTATTCTTGGACAACTTTGCTCTGCTTGCTGCTAGTTCTGCCCCAGCCTACCATAGATAACCTTGCTCTTCCCTTGAGGTTCTGAGATGCCAAGAACTTGTCAACTTCAAAGGGCGGGCCGGGCTACATCTACTCAGCTGCCACAGTTTCTCCTTGCTAGACCTAGTGGGAAAGCATTTTGCCGAGATGCAGAAGGCAAGAAACGCAGAATACGGAGACGCGGAGCTGTCCCAAGTGCCGCTGCCAGCCGTCTTTCCGCAGAAGGAGCGCCCCGGAGCGCACCGCAACCGGCACCGTCATCTCTGCGCAAAGAGCCAAAATATTTTCAAACCCGCCAAAACTCATCCAAAAATATTTTCAAACCCGCCAAAATAGAAAACCAGACAGAAGTGATCAATACATTCGAAAAAACCTCACAAAACATGATAAAGCCCACCAAAGCTAATCCAAACACATCAAAAACTGGGCTAAACAGAATCAAAACAAATCAAAACAAACCTAAACCTTCTAAAAACCCGCCAAAATAATTCAAAACCCGTCAAAACTAATCAAAACCTTCCGAATACCCGCCAAAACATTCCAAATACCCGCCAAAATATTTTAAAACCCGCCAAAAGCAATCCAAACATTCCAAAACCTGCCAACAGAATAAAAACAACTCAAGAGAATACAAAACATTCTAAAACCCAACCAAAACATTCCGAAAACCCGACAAAACATCATCAAATCAAATCAAAAACAACCAAAATATTCCAAAAACCGCCAAAATAATTTAGACCCACAAAACTCATCAAAACATTCTGAAAATTGCCAAAACATTAGAAAACCAGCCAGAACTGATCAAATCATTCAAAAAACTTGGCAAAACATCAAAAAAACAAATCAAAACCAACCAAAACATTCCAAAAACCTGACAAAATAGTTTACAACCTGCTAAAACTGATCAAAACATTCTGAAAAGATGCCAAAATACTAGAAAACCAGTCAGAAGTGATCGAAACTTTCAATAACTTGCCAAAACATAATCAAAACAAATGAAAGCAAACCAAAACATTCCAAATACCCGCCAAAATATTTTAAAACCCGCCAAAACGAATCCAAACGTTCCAAAACCTTCCAAGACAATAAAAACAACACAAGAGAAAACAAAACATTCTAAAACACCACCAAAACATTCCGAAAACCCGCCAAAAGATCATCAAAACAAATCAAAACAAACCAAACAATAGGAGGAACACGGCAACATATTGGCAAGCAAGAGACGGAGAGCGCGGCACCACGGCACCTTCTAGGAGGCCAAGAAGGAAGCCGCACAACACCTGCACTGTGTCTGCAACTTTCAAACTGCTAGAAGCTAGTGGCTTGCCACTGGCCTGCCTCTTCAATTGCCATTAGCATTCCAATGGAAGCTATTCTTGGACAACTTTGCTCTGCTTGCTGCTAGTTCTGCCCCAGCCTACCATAGATAACCTTGCTCTTCCCTTGAGGTTCTGAGATGCCAAGAACTTGTCAACTTCAAAGGGCGGGCCGGGCTACATCTACTCAGCTGCCACAGTTTCACCTTGCTAGACCTAGTGGGAAAGCATTTTGCTGAGATGCAGAAGGCAAGAAACGCAGAATACGGAGACGCGGAGCTGTCCCAAGTGCCGCTGCCAGGCGTCTTTCTGCAGAAGGAGCGCCCCGGAGCGCACCGCAACCGGCACCGTCGTCTCTGCGCAAAGAGCCAAAATATTTTCAAACCCGCCAAAACTCATCCAAAAATATTTTCAAACCCGCCAAAATAGAAAACCAGACAGAAGTGATCAATACATTCGAAAAAACCTGACAAAACATGATAAAGCCCACCAAAGCTAATCCAAACACACCAAAAACTGGGCTAAACAGAATCAAAACCTTCTAAAAACCCGCCAAAATATTTCAAAACCCGTCAAAACTAATCAAAACATTCCGAATACCCGCCAAAACATTCCAAATACCCGCCAAAATATTTTAAAACCCGCCAAAAGCAATCCAAACATTCCAAAACCTGCCAACACAATAAAAACAACTCAAGAGAATACAAAACATTCTAAAACCCAACCAAAACATTCCAAAAACCCGACAAAACATCATCAAATCAAATCAAAACCAACCAAAATATTCCAAAAACCGCCAAAATAATTTAGACCCACAAAACTCATCAAAACATTCTGAAAATTGCCAAAACATTAGAAAACCAGCCAGAACTGATCAAATCATTCAAAAAACTTGGCAAAACATCATAAAAACAAATCAAAACCAACCAAAACATTCCAAAAACCTGACAAAATAGTTTACAACCTGCTAAAACTGATCAAAACATTCTGAAAAGATGCCAAAATACTAGAAAACCAGTCAGAAGTGATCGAAACTTTCAATAACTTGCCAAAACATAATCAAAACAAATGAAAGCAAACCAAAACATTCCAAATACCCGCCAAAATATTTTAAAACCCGCCAAAACGAATCCAAACGTTCCACAACCTGCCAAGACAATAAAAACAACACAAGAGAAAACAAAACATTCTAAAACACCACCAAAACATTCCGAAAACCCGCCAAAAGATCATCAAAACAAATCAAAACAAACCAAACAATAGGAGGAACACGGCAACATATTGGCAAGCAAGAGACGGAGAGCGCGGCACCGCGGCACCTTCTAGGAGGCCAAGAAGGAAGCCGCACAACACCTGCACTGTGTCTGCAACTTTCAAACTGCTAGAAGCAAGTGGCTTGCCACTGGCCTGCCTCTTCAATTGCCATTAGCATTCCAATGGAAGCTATTCTTGGACAACTTTGCTCTGCTTGCTGCTAGTTCTGCCCCAGCCTACCATAGATAACCTTGCTCTTCCCTTGAGGTTCTGAGATGCCAAGAACTTGTCAACTTCAAAGGGCGGGCCGGGCTACATCTACTCAGCTGCCACAGTTTCTCCTTGCTAGACCTAGTGGGAAAGCATTTTGCTGAGATGCAGAAGGCAAGAAACGCAGAATACGGAGACGCGGAGCTGTCCCAAGTGCCGCTGCCAGGCGTCTTTCTGCAGAAGGAGCGCCCCGGAGCGCACCGCAACCGGCACCGTCGTCTCTGCGCAAAGAGCCAAAATATTTTCAAACCCGCCAAAACTCATCCAAAAATATTTTCAAACCCGCCAAAATAGAAAACCAGACAGAAGTGATCAATACATTCGAAAAAACCTGACAAAACATGATAAAGCCCACCAAAGCTAATCCAAACACACCAAAAACTGGGCTAAACAGAATCAAAACCTTCTAAAAACCCGCCAAAATATTTCAAAACCCGTCAAAACTAATCAAAACATTCCGAATACCCGCCAAAACATTCCAAATACCCGCCAAAATATTTTAAAACCCGCCAAAAGCAATCCAAACATTCCAAAACCTGCCAACACAATAAAAACAACTCAAGAGAATACAAAACATTCTAAAACCCAACCAAAACATTCCAAAAACCCGACAAAACATCATCAAATCAAATCAAAACCAACCAAAATATTCCAAAAACCGCCAAAATAATTTAGACCCACAAAACTCATCAAAACATTCTGAAAATTGCCAAAACATTAGAAAACCAGCCAGAACTGATCAAATCATTCAAAAAACTTGGCAAAACATCATAAAAACAAATCAAAACCAACCAAAACATTCCAAAAACCTGACAAAATAGTTTACAACCTGCTAAAACTGATCAAAACATTCTGAAAAGATGCCAAAATACTAGAAAACCAGTCAGAAGTGATCGAAACTTTCAATAACTTGCCAAAACATAATCAAAACAAATGAAAGCAAACCAAAACATTCCAAATACCCGCCAAAATATTTTAAAACCCGCCAAAACGAATCCAAACGTTCCACAACCTGCCAAGACAATAAAAACAACACAAGAGAAAACAAAACATTCTAAAACACCACCAAAACATTCCGAAAACCCGCCAAAACATCATCAAAACAAATCAAAACAAACCAAACAATAGGAGGAACACGGCAACATATTGGCAAGCAAGAGACGGAGAGCGCGGCACCGCGGCACCTTCTAGGAGGCCAAGAAGGAAGCCGCACAACACCTGCACTGTGTCTGCAACTTTCAAACTGCTAGAAGCTAGTGGCTTGCCACTGGCCTGCCTCTTCAATTGCCATTAGCATTCCAATGGAAGCTATTCTTGGACAACTTTGCTCTGCTTGCTGCTAGTTCTGCCCCAGCCTACCATAGATAACCTTGCTCTTCCCTTGAGGTTCTGAGATGCCAAGAACTTGTCAACTTCAAAGGGCGGGCCGGGCTACATCTACTCAGCTGCCACAGTTTCTCCTTGCTAGACCTAGTGGGAAAGCATTTTGCTGAGATGCAGAAGGCAAGAAACGCAGAATACGGAGACGCGGAGCTGTCCCAAGTGCCGCTGCCAGGCGTCTTTCCGCAGAAGGAGCGCCCCGGAGCGCACCGCAACCGGCACCGTCGTCTCTGCGCAAAGAGCCAAAATATTTTCAAACCCGCCAAAACTCATCCAAAAATATTTTCAAACCCGCCAAAATAGAAAACCAGACAGAAGTGATCAATACATTCGAAAAAACCTGACAAAACATAATAAAGCCCACCAAAGCTAATCCAAACACACCAAAAACTGGGCTAAACAGAATCAAAACCTTCTAAAAACCCGCCAAAATATTTCAAAACCCGTCAAAACTAATCAAAACCTTCCGAATACCCGCCAAAACATTCCAAATACCCGCCAAAATATTTTAAAACCCGCCAAAAGCAATCCAAACATTCCAAAACCTGCCAACAGAATAAAAACAACTCAAGAGAATACAAAACATTCTAAAACCCAACCAAAACATTCCGAAAACCCGACAAAACATCATCAAATCAAATCAAAAACAACCAAAATATTCCAAAAACCGCCAAAATAATTTAGACCCACAAAACTCATCAAAACATTCTGAAAATTGCCAAAACATTAGAAAACCAGCCAGAACTGATCAAATCATTCAAAAAACTTGGCAAAACATCAAAAAAACAAATCAAAACCAACCAAAACATTCCAAAAACCTGACAAAATAGTTTACAACCTGCTAAAACTGATCAAAACATTCTGAAAAGATGCCAAAATACTAGAAAACCAGTCAGAAGTGATCGAAACTTTCAATAACTTGCCAAAACATAATCAAAACAAATGAAAGCAAACCAAAACATTCCAAATACCCGCCAAAATATTTTAAAACCCGCCAAAACGAATCCAAATGTTCCAAAACCTTCCAAGACAATAAAAACAACACAAGAGAAAACAAAACATTCTAAAACACCACCAAAACATTCCGAAAACCCGCCAAAACATCATCAAAACAAATCAAAACAAACCAAACAATAAGAGGAACACGGCAACATATTGGCAAGCAAGAGACGGAGAGTGCGGCACCTTCTAGGAGGCCAAGAAGGAAGCCGCACAACACCTGCACTGTGTCTGCAACTTTCAAACTGCTAGAAGCTAGTGGCTTGCCACTGGCCTGCCTCTTCAATTGCCATTAGCATTCCAATGGAAGCTATTCTTGGACAACTTTGCTCTGCTTGCTGCTAGTTCTGCCCCAGCCTACCATAGATAACCTTGCTCTTCCCTTGAGGTTCTGAGATGCCAAGAACTTGTCAACTTCAAAGGGCGGGCCGGGCTACATCTACTCAGCTGCCACAGTTTCTCCTTGCTAGACCTAGTGGGAAAGCATTTTGCTGAGATGCAGAAGGCAAGAAACGCAGAATACGGAGACGCGGAGCTGTCCCAAGTGCCGCTGCCAGGCGTCTTTCCGCAGAAGGAGCGCCCCGGAGCGCACCGCAACCGGCACCGTCGTCTCTGCGCAAAGAGCCAAAATATTTTCAAACCTGCCAAAACTAATCCAAAAATATTTTCAAACCCGCCAAAATAGAAAACCAGACAGAAGTGATCAATACATTCGAAAAAACCTGACAAAACATGATAAAGCCCACCAAAGCTAATCCAAACACACCAAAAACTCGGCTAAACAGAATCAAAACCTTCTAAAAACCCGCCAAAATATTTCAAAACCCGTCAAAACTAATCAAAACATTCCGAATACCCGCCAAAACATTCCAAATACCCGCCAAAATATTTTAAAACCCGCCAAAAGGAATCCAAACATTCCAAAACCTGCCAACACAATAAAAACAACTCAAGAGAATACAAAACATTCTAAAACCCAACCAAAACATTCCGAAAACCCGACAAAACATCATAAAAACAAATCAAAACCAACCAAAATATTCCAAAAACCGCCAAAATAATTTAGACCCACAAAACTCATCAAAACATTCTGAAAATTGCCAAAACATTAGAAAACCAGCCAGAACTGATCAAAACATTCAAAAAACTTGGCAAAACATCATAAAAACAAATCAAAACCAACCAAAACATTCCAAAAACCTGACAAAATACTTTACAACCTGCTAAAACTGATCAAAACATTCTGAAAAGATGCCAAAATACTAGAAAACCAGTCAGAAGTGATCGAAACTTTCAATAACTTGCCAAAACATAATCAAAACAAATGAAAGCAAACCAAAACATTCCAAATACCCGCCAAAATATTTTAAAACCCGCCAAAACGAATCCAAACGTTCCACAACCTGCCAAGACAATAAAAACAACACAAGAGAAAGCAAAACATTCTAAAACACCACCAAAACATTCCGAAAACCCGCCAAAACATCATCAAAACAAATCAAAACAAACCAAACAATAGGAGGAACACGGCAACATATTGGCAAGCAAGAGACGGAGAGCGCGGCACCACGGCACCTTCTAGGAGGCCAAGAAGGAAGCCGCACAACACCTGCACTGTGTCTGCAACTTTCAAACTGCTAGAAGCTAGTGGCTTGCCACTGGCCTGCCTCTTCAATTGCCATTAGCATTCCAATGGAAGCTATTCTTGGACAACTTTGCTCTGCTTGCTGCTAGTTCTGCCCCAGCCTACCATAGATAACCTTGCTCTTCCCTTGAGGTTCTGAGATGCCAAGAACTTGTCAACTTCAAAGGGCGGGCCGGGCTACATCTACTCAGCTGCCACAGTTTCTCCTTGCTAGACCTAGTGGGAAAGCATTTTGCCGAGATGCAGAAGGCAAGAAACGCAGAATACGGAGACGCGGAGCTGTCCCAAGTGCCGCTGCCAGCCGTCTTTCCGCAGAAGGAGCGCCCCGGAGCGCACCGCAACCGGCACCGTCATCTCTGCGCAAAGAGCCAAAATATTTTCAAACCCGCCAAAACTCATCCAAAAATATTTTCAAACCCGCCAAAATAGAAAACCAGACAGAAGTGATCAATACATTCGAAAAAACCTCACAAAACATGATAAAGCCCACCAAAGCTAATCCAAACACATCAAAAACTGGGCTAAACAGAATCAAAACAAATCAAAACAAACCTAAACCTTCTAAAAACCCGCCAAAATAATTCAAAACCCGTCAAAACTAATCAAAACCTTCCGAATACCCGCCAAAACATTCCAAATACCCGCCAAAATATTTTAAAACCCGCCAAAAGCAATCCAAACATTCCAAAACCTGCCAACAGAATAAAAACAACTCAAGAGAATACAAAACATTCTAAAACCCAACCAAAACATTCCGAAAACCCGACAAAACATCATCAAATCAAATCAAAAACAACCAAAATATTCCAAAAACCGCCAAAATAATTTAGACCCACAAAACTCATCAAAACATTCTGAAAATTGCCAAAACATTAGAAAACCAGCCAGAACTGATCAAATCATTCAAAAAACTTGGCAAAACATCAAAAAAACAAATCAAAACCAACCAAAACATTCCAAAAACCTGACAAAATAGTTTACAACCTGCTAAAACTGATCAAAACATTCTGAAAAGATGCCAAAATACTAGAAAACCAGTCAGAAGTGATCGAAACTTTCAATAACTTGCCAAAACATAATCAAAACAAATGAAAGCAAACCAAAACATTCCAAATACCCGCCAAAATATTTTAAAACCCGCCAAAACGAATCCAAACGTTCCAAAACCTTCCAAGACAATAAAAACAACACAAGAGAAAACAAAACATTCTAAAACACCACCAAAACATTCCGAAAACCCGCCAAAACATCATCAAAACAAATCAAAACAAACCAAACAATAGGAGGAACACGGCAACATATTGGCAAGCAAGAGACGGAGAGCGCGGCACCACGGCACCTTCTAGGAGGCCAAGAAGGAAGCCGCACAACACCTGCACTGTGTCTGCAACTTTCAAACTGCTAGAAGCTAGTGGCTTGCCACTTGCCTGCCTCTTCAATTGCCATTAGCATTCCAATGGAAGCTATTCTTGGACAACTTTGCTCTGCTTGCTGCTAGTTCTGCCCCAGCCTACCATAGATAACCTTGCTCTTCCCTTGAGGTTCTGAGATGCCAAGAACTTGTCAACTTCAAAGGGCGGGCCGGGCTACATCTACTCAGCTGCCACAGTTTCTCCTTGCTAGACCTAGTGGGAAAGCATTTTGCTGAGATGCAGAAGGCAAGAAACGCAGAATACGGAGACGCGGAGCTGTCCCAAGTGCCGCTGCCAGGCGTCTTTCCGCAGAAGGAGCGCCCCGGAGCGCACCGCAACCGGCACCGTCGTCTCTGCGCAAAGAGCCAAAATATTTTCAAACCCGCCAAAACTCATCCAAAAATATTTTCAAACCCGCCAAAATAGAAAACCAGACAGAAGTGATCAATACATTCGAAAAACCCTGACAAAACATGATAAAGCCCACCAAAGCTAATCCAAACACACCAAAAACTGGGCTAAACAGAATCAAAACCTTCTAAAAACCCGCCAAAATATTTCAAAACCCGTCAAAACTAATCAAAACATTCCGAATACCCGCCAAAACATTCCAAATACCCGCCAAAATATTTTAAAACCCGCCAAAAGGAATCCAAACATTCCAAAACCTGCCAAGACAATAAAAACAACTCAAGAGAATACAAAACATTCTAAAACCCAACCAAAACATTCCGAAAACCCGACAAAACATCATCAAATCAAATCAAAACCAACCAAAATATTCCGAAAACCCGCCAAAATGATTTAGACCCACAAAACTCATCAAAACAGTCTGAAAATATGCCAAAACATTAGAAAACCAGCCAGAACTGATCAAAACATTCAAAAAACTTGGCAAAACATCATAAAAACAAATCAAAACCAACCAAAACATTCCAAAAACCTGACAAAATAGTTTACAACCTGCCAAAACTGATCAAAACATTCTGAAAAGATGCCAAAATACTAGAAAACCAGTCAGAAGTGATCGAAACTTTCAATAACTTGCCAAAACATAATCAAAACAAATGAAAGCAAACCAAAACATTCCAAATACCCGCCAAAATATTTTAAAACCCGCCAAAACGAATCCAAACGTTCCACAACCTGCCAAGACAATAAAAACAACACAAGAGAAAACAAAACATTCTAAAACACCACCAAAACATTCCGAAAACCCGCCAAAAGATCATCAAAACAAATCAAAACAAACCAAACAATAGGAGGAACACGGCAACATATTGGCAAGCAAGAGACGGAGAGCGCGGCACCGCGGCACCTTCTAGGAGGCCAAGAAGGAAGCCGCACAACACCTGCACTGTGTCTGCAACTTTCAAACTGCTAGAAGCTAGTGGCTTGCCACTGGCCTGCCTCTTCAATTGCCATTAGCATTCCAATGGAAGCTATTCTTGGACAACTTTGCTCTGCTTGCTGCTAGTTCTGCCCCAGCCTACCATAGATAACCTTGCTCTTCCCTTGAGGTTCTGAGATGCCAAGAACTTGTCAACTTCAAAGGGCGGGCCGGGCTACATCTACTCAGCTGCCACAGTTTCACCTTGCTAGACCTAGTGGGAAAGCATTTTGCTGAGATGCAGAAGGCAAGAAACGCAGAATACGGAGACGCGGAGCTGTCCCAAGTGCCGCTGCCAGGCGTCTTTCTGCAGAAGGAGCGCCCCGGAGCGCACCGCAACCGGCACCGTCGTCTCTGCGCAAAGAGCCAAAATATTTTCAAACCCGCCAAAACTCATCCAAAAATATTTTCAAACCCGCCAAAATAGAAAACCAGACAGAAGTGATCAATACATTCGAAAAAACCTGACAAAACATGATAAAGCCCACCAAAGCTAATCCAAACACACCAAAAACTGGGCTAAACAGAATCAAAACCTTCTAAAAACCCGCCAAAATATTTCAAAACCCGTCAAAACTAATCAAAACATTCCGAATACCCGCCAAAACATTCCAAATACCCGCCAAAATATTTTAAAACCCGCCAAAAGCAATCCAAACATTCCAAAACCTGCCAACACAATAAAAACAACTCAAGAGAATACAAAACATTCTAAAACCCAACCAAAACATTCCAAAAACCCGACAAAACATCATCAAATCAAATCAAAACCAACCAAAATATTCCAAAAACCGCCAAAATAATTTAGACCCACAAAACTCATCAAAACATTCTGAAAATTGCCAAAACATTAGAAAACCAGCCAGAACTGATCAAATCATTCAAAAAACTTGGCAAAACATCATAAAAACAAATCAAAACCAACCAAAACATTCCAAAAACCTGACAAAATAGTTTACAACCTGCTAAAACTGATCAAAACATTCTGAAAAGATGCCAAAATACTAGAAAACCAGTCAGAAGTGATCGAAACTTTCAATAACTTGCCAAAACATAATCAAAACAAATGAAAGCAAACCAAAACATTCCAAATACCCGCCAAAATATTTTAAAACCCGCCAAAACGAATCCAAACGTTCCACAACCTGCCAAGACAATAAAAACAACACAAGAGAAAACAAAACATTCTAAAACACCACCAAAACATTCCGAAAACCCGCCAAAAGATCATCAAAACAAATCAAAACAAACCAAACAATAGGAGGAACACGGCAACATATTGGCAAGCAAGAGACGGAGAGCGCGGCACCGCGGCACCTTCTAGGAGGCCAAGAAGGAAGCCGCACAACACCTGCACTGTGTCTGCAACTTTCAAACTGCTAGAAGCTAGTGGCTTGCCACTGGCCTGCCTCTTCAATTGCCATTAGCATTCCAATGGAAGCTATTCTTGGACAACTTTGCTCTGCTTGCTGCTAGTTCTGCCCCAGCCTACCATAGATAACCTTGCTCTTCCCTTGAGGTTCTGAGATGCCAAGAACTTGTCAACTTCAAAGGGCGGGCCGGGCTACATCTACTCAGCTGCCACAGTTTCTCCTTGCTAGACCTAGTGGGAAAGCATTTTGCTGAGATGCAGAAGGCAAGAAACGCAGAATACGGAGACGCGGAGCTGTCCCAAGTGCCGCTGCCAGGCGTCTTTCCGCAGAAGGAGCGCCCCGGAGCGCACCGCAACCGGCACCGTCGTCTCTGCGCAAAGAGCCAAAATATTTTCAAACCCGCCAAAACTCATCCAAAAATATTTTCAAACCCGCCAAAATAGAAAACCAGACAGAAGTGATCAATACATTCGAAAAAACCTGACAAAACATGATAAAGCCCACCAAAGCTAATCCAAACACACCAAAAACTGGGCTAAACAGAATCAAAACCTTCTAAAAACCCGCCAAAATATTTCAAAACCCGTCAAAACTAATCAAAACATTCCGAATACCCGCCAAAACATTCCAAATACCCGCCAAAATATTTTAAAACCCGCCAAAAGCAATCCAAACATTCCAAAACCTGCCAACACAATAAAAACAACTCAAGAGAATACAAAACATTCTAAAACCCAACCAAAACATTCCAAAAACCCGACAAAACATCATCAAATCAAATCAAAACCAACCAAAATATTCCGAAAACCCGCCAAAATGATTTAGACCCACAAAACTCATCAAAACATTCTGAAAATATGCCAAAACATTAGAAAACCAGCCAGAACTGATCAAAACATTCAAAAAACTTGGCAAAACATCATAAAAACAAATCAAAACCAACCAAAACATTCCAAAAACCTGACAAAATAGTTTACAACCTGCTAAAACTGATCAAAACATTCTGAAAAGATGCCAAAATACTAGAAAACCAGTCAGAAGTGATCGAAACTTTCAATAACTTGCCAAAACATAATCAAAACAAATGAAAGCAAACCAAAACATTCCAAACAACCGCCAAAATATTTTAAAACCCGCCAAAACGAATCCAAACGTTCCAAAACCTTCCAAGACAATAAAAACAACACAAGAGAAAACAAAACATTCTAAAACACCACCAAAACATTCCGAAAACCCGCCAAAACATCATCAAAACAAATCAAAACAAACCAAACAATAGGAGGAACACGGCAACATATTGGCAAGCAAGAGACGGAGAAGGCGGCACCTTCTAGGAGGCCAAGAAGGAAGCCGCACAACACCTGCACTGTGTCTGCAACTTTCAAACTGCTAGAAGCTAGTGGCTTGCCACTGGCCTGCCTCTTCAATTGCCATTAGCATTCCAATGGAAGCTATTCTTGGACAACTTTGCTCTGCTTGCTGCTAGTTCTGCCCCAGCCTACCATCGATAACCTTGCTCTTCCCTTGAGGTTCTGAGATGCCAAGAACTTGTCAACTTCAAAGGGCGGGCCGGGCTACATCTACTCAGCTGCCACAGTTTCTCCTTGCTAGACCTAGTGGGAAAGCATTTTGCTGAGATGCAGAAGGCAAGAAAAGCAGAATACGGAGACGCGGAGCTGTCCCAAGTGCCGCTGCCAGGCGTCTTTCCGCAGAAGGAGCGCCCCGGAGCGCACCGCAACCGGCACCGTCGTCTCTGCGCAAAGAGCCAAAATATTTTCAAACCCGCCAAAACTCATCCAAAAATATTTTCAAACCCGCCAAAATAGAAAACCAGACAGAAGTGATCAATACATTCGAAAAAACCTGACAAAACATGATAAAGCCCACCAAAGCTAATCCAAACACACCAAAAACTGGGCTAAACAGAATCAAAACCTTCTAAAAACCCGCCAAAATATTTCAAAACCCGTCAAAACTAATCAAAACCTTCCGAATACCCGCCAAAACATTCCAAATACCCGCCAAAATATTTTAAAACCCGCCAAAAGCAATCCAAACATTCCAAAACCTGCCAACACAATAAAAACAACTCAAGAGAATACAAAACATTCTAAAACCCAACCAAAACATTCCGAAAACCCGACAAAACATCATCAAATCAAATCAAAAACAACCAAAATATTCCAAAACCCGCCAAAATAATTTAGACCCACAAAACTCATCAAAACATTCTGAAAATTGCCAAAACATTAGAAAACCAGCCAGAACTGATCAAATCATTCAAAAAACTTGGCAAAACATCATAAAAACAAATCAAAACCAACCAAAACATTCCAAAAACCTGACAAAATAGTTTACAACCTGCTAAAACTGATCAAAACATTCTGAAAAGATGCCAAAATACTAGAAAACCAGTCAGAAGTGATCGAAACTTTCAATAACTTGCCAAAACATAATCAAAACAAATGAAAGCAAACCAAAACATTCCAAACAACCGCCAAAATATTTTAAAACCCGCCAAAACGAATCCAAACGTTCCAAAACCTTCCAAGACAATAAAAACAACACAAGAGAAAACAAAACATTCTAAAACACCACTAAAACATTCCGAAAACCTGCCAAAAGATCATCAAAACAAATCAAAACAAACCAAACAATAGGAGGAACACGGCAACATATTGGCAAGCAAGAGACGGAGAGTGCGGCACCTTCTAGGAGGCCAAGAAGGAAGCCGCAAAACACCTGCACTGTGTCTGCAACTTTCAAACTGCTAGAAGCTAGTGGCTTGCCACTGGCCTGCCTCTTCAATTGCCATTAGCATTCCAATGGAAGCTATTCTTGGACAACTTTGCTCTGCTTGCTGCTAGTTCTGCCCCAGCCTACCATAGATAACCTTGCTCTTCCCTTGAGGTTCTGAGATGCCAAGAACTTGTCAACTTCAAAGGGCGGGCCGGGCTACATCTACTCAGCTGCCACAGTTTCTCCTTGCTAGACCTAGTGGGAAAGCATTTTGCTGAGATGCAGAAGGCAAGAAACGCAGAATACGGAGACGCGGAGCTGTCCCAAGTGCCGCTGCCAGGCGTCTTTCCGCAGAAGGAGCGCCCCGGAGCGCACCGCAACCGGCACCGTCGTCTCTGCGCAAAGAGCCAAAATATTTTCAAACCCGCCAAAACTCATCCAAAAATATTTTCAAACCCGCCAAAATAGAGAACCAGACAGAAGTGATCAATACATTCGAAAAAACCTGACAAAACATGATAAAGCCCACCAAAGCTAATCCAAACACACCAAAAACTGGGCTAAACAGAATCAAAACCTTCTAAAAACCCGCCAAAATATTTCAAAACCCGTCAAAACTAATCAAAACATTCCGAATACCCGCCAAAACATTCCAAATACCCGCCAAAATATTTTAAAACCCGCCAAAAGCAATCCAAACATTCCAAAACCTGCCAACACAATAAAAACAACTCAAGAGAATACAAAACATTCTAAAACCCAACCAAAACATTCCGAAAACCCGACAAAACATCATAAAAACAAATCAAAACCAACCAAAATATTCCGAAAACCCGCCAAAATGATTTAGACCCACAAAACTCATCAAAACATTCTGAAAATATGCCAAAACATTAGAAAACCAGCCAGAACTGATCAAAACATTCAAAAAACTTGGCAAAACATCATAAAAACAAATCAAAACCAACCAAAACATTCCAAAAACCTGACAAAATAGTTTACAACCTGCTAAAACTGATCAAAACATTCTGAAAAGATGCCAAAATACTAGAAAACCAGTCAGAAGTGATCGAAACTTTCAATAACTTGCCAAAACATAATCAAAACAAATGAAAGCAAACCAAAACATTCCAAATGCCCGCCAAAATATTTTAAAACCCGCCAAAACTAATCCAAACGTTCCACAACCTGCCAAGACAATAAAAACAACACAAGAGAAAACAAAACATTCTAAAACACCACCAAAACATTCCGAAAACCCGCCAAAACATCATCAAAACAAATCAAAACAAACCAAACAATAGGAGGAACACGGCAACATATTGGCAAGCAAGAGACGGAGAGCGCGGCACCACGGCACCTTCTAGGAGGCCAAGAAAGAAGCCGCACAACACCTGCACTGTGTCTGCAACTTTCAAACTGCTAGAAGCTAGTGGCTTGCCACTGGCCTGCCTCTTCAATTGCCATTAGCATTCCAATGGAAGCTATTCTTGGACAACTTTGCTCTGCTTGCTGCTAGTTCTGCCCCAGCCTACCATAGATAACCTTGCTCTTCCCTTGAGGCTCTGAGATGCCAAGAACTTTTCAACTTCAAAGGGCGGGCCGGGCTACATCTACTCAGCTGCCACAGTTTCTCCTTGCTAGACCTAGTGGGAAAGCATTTTGCTGAGATGCAGAAGGCAAGAAACGCAGAATACGGAGACGCGGAGCTGTCCCAAGTGCCGCTGCCAGGCGTCTTTCCGCAGAAGGAGCGCCCCGGAGCGCACCGCAACCGGCACCGTCGTCTCTGCGCAAAGAGCCAAAATATTTTCAAACCCGCCAAAACTCATCCAAAAATATTTTCAACCCCGCCAAAATAGAAAACCAGACAGAAGTGATCAATACATTCGAAAAAACCTGACAAAACATGATAAAGCCCACCAAAGCTAATCCAAACACACCAAAAACTGGGCTAAACAGAATCAAAACCTTCTAAAAACCCGCCAAAATATTTCAAAACCCGTCAAAACTAATCAAAACATTCCGAATACCCGCCAAAACATTCCAAATACCCGCCAAAATATTTTAAAACCCGCCAAAAGCAATCCAAACATTCCAAAACCTGCCAACAGAATAAAAACAACTCAAGAGAATACAAAACATTCTAAAACCCAACCAAAACATTCCGAAAACCCGACAAAACATCATCAAATCAAATCAAAACCAACCAAAATATTCCAAAAACCGCCAAAATAATTTAGACCCACAAAACTCATCAAAACATTCTGAAAATTGCCAAAACATTAGAAAACCAGCCAGAACTGATCAAATCATTCAAAAAACTTGGCAAAACATCATAAAAACAAATCAAAACCAACCAAAACATTCCAAAAACCTGACAAAATAGTTTACAACCTGCTAAAACTGATCAAAACATTCTGAAAAGATGCCAAAATACTAGAAAACCAGTCAGAAGTGATCGAAACTTTCAATAACTTGCCAAAACATAATCAAAACAAATGAAAGCAAACCAAAACATTCCAAATACCCGCCAAAATATTTTAAAACCCGCCAAAACGAATCCAAACGTTCCAAAACCTTCCAAGACAATAAAAACAACACAAGAGAAAACAAAACATTCTAAAACACCACCAAAACATTCCGAAAACCCGCCAAAAGATCATCAAAACAAATCAAAACAAACCAAACAATAGGAGGAACACGGCAACATATTGGCAAGCAAGAGACGGAGAGCGCGGCACCGCGGCACCTTCTAGGAGGCCAAGAAGGAAGCCGCACAACACCTGCACTGTGTCTGCAACTTTCAAACTGCTAGAAGCTAGTGGCTTGCCACTGGCCTGCCTCTTCAATTGCCATTAGCATTCCAATGGAAGCTATTCTTGGACAACTTTGCTCTGCTTGCTGCTAGTTCTGCCCCAGCCTACCATAGATAACCTTGCTCTTCCCTTGAGGTTCTGAGATGCCAAGAACTTGTCAACTTCAAAGGGCGGGCCGGGCTACATCTACTCAGCTGCCACAGTTTCTCCTTGCTAGACCTAGTGGGAAAGCATTTTGCTGAGATGCAGAAGGCAAGAAACGCAGAATACGGAGACGCGGAGCTGTCCCAAGTGCCGCTGCCAGCCGTCTTTCCGCAGAAGGAGCGCCCCGGAGCGCACCGCAACCGGCACCGTCGTCTCTGCGCAAAGAGCCAAAATATTTTCAAACCCGCCAAAACTCATCCAAAAATATTTTCAAACCCGCCAAAATAGAGAACCAGACAGAAGTGATCAATACATTCGAAAAAACCTGACAAAACATGATAAAGCCCACCAAAGCTAATCCAAACACACCAAAAACTGGGCTAAACAGAATCAAAACCTTCTAAAAACCCGCCAAAATATTTCAAAACCCGTCAAAACTAATCAAAACATTCCGAATACCCGCCAAAACATTCCAAATACCCGCCAAAATATTTTAAAACCCGCCAAAAGCAATCCAAACATTCCAAAACCTGCCAACACAATAAAAACAACTCAAGAGAATACAAAACATTCTAAAACCCAACCAAAACATTCCGAAAACCCGACAAAACATCATAAAAACAAATCAAAACCAACCAAAATATTCCGAAAACCCGCCAAAATGATTTAGACCCACAAAACTCATCAAAACATTCTGAAAATATGCCAAAACATTAGAAAACCAGCCAGAACTGATCAAAACATTCAAAAAACTTGGCAAAACATCATAAAAACAAATCAAAACCAACCAAAACATTCCAAAAACCTGACAAAATAGTTTACAACCTGCTAAAACTGATCAAAACATTCTGAAAAGATGCCAAAATACTAGAAAACCAGTCAGAAGTGATCGAAACTTTCAATAACTTGCCAAAACATAATCAAAACAAATGAAAGCAAACCAAAACATTCCAAATGCCCGCCAAAATATTTTAAAACCCGCCAAAACTAATCCAAACGTTCCACAACCTGCCAAGACAATAAAAACAACACAAGAGAAAACAAAACATTCTAAAACACCACCAAAACATTCCGAAAACCCGCCAAAACATCATCAAAACAAATCAAAACAAACCAAACAATAGGAGGAACACGGCAACATATTGGCAAGCAAGAGACGGAGAGCGCGGCACCACGGCACCTTCTAGGAGGCCAAGAAAGAAGCCGCACAACACCTGCACTGTGTCTGCAACTTTCAAACTGCTAGAAGCTAGTGGCTTGCCACTGGCCTGCCTCTTCAATTGCCATTAGCATTCCAATGGAAGCTATTCTTGGACAACTTTGCTCTGCTTGCTGCTAGTTCTGCCCCAGCCTACCATAGATAACCTTGCTCTTCCCTTGAGGCTCTGAGATGCCAAGAACTTTTCAACTTCAAAGGGCGGGCCGGGCTACATCTACTCAGCTGCCACAGTTTCTCCTTGCTAGACCTAGTGGGAAAGCATTTTGCTGAGATGCAGAAGGCAAGAAACGCAGAATACGGAGACGCGGAGCTGTCCCAAGTGCCGCTGCCAGGCGTCTTTCCGCAGAAGGAGCGCCCCGGAGCGCACCGCAACCGGCACCGTCGTCTCTGCGCAAAGAGCCAAAATATTTTCAAACCCGCCAAAACTCATCCAAAAATATTTTCAACCCCGCCAAAATAGAAAACCAGACAGAAGTGATCAATACATTCGAAAAAACCTGACAAAACATGATAAAGCCCACCAAAGCTAATCCAAACACACCAAAAACTGGGCTAAACAGAATCAAAACCTTCTAAAAACCCGCCAAAATATTTCAAAACCCGTCAAAACTAATCAAAACATTCCGAATACCCGCCAAAACATTCCAAATACCCGCCAAAATATTTTAAAACCCGCCAAAAGCAATCCAAACATTCCAAAACCTGCCAACAGAATAAAAACAACTCAAGAGAATACAAAACATTCTAAAACCCAACCAAAACATTCCGAAAACCCGACAAAACATCATCAAATCAAATCAAAACCAACCAAAATATTCCAAAAACCGCCAAAATAATTTAGACCCACAAAACTCATCAAAACATTCTGAAAATTGCCAAAACATTAGAAAACCAGCCAGAACTGATCAAATCATTCAAAAAACTTGGCAAAACATCATAAAAACAAATCAAAACCAACCAAAACATTCCAAAAACCTGACAAAATAGTTTACAACCTGCTAAAACTGATCAAAACATTCTGAAAAGATGCCAAAATACTAGAAAACCAGTCAGAAGTGATCGAAACTTTCAATAACTTGCCAAAACATAATCAAAACAAATGAAAGCAAACCAAAACATTCCAAATACCCGCCAAAATATTTTAAAACCCGCCAAAACGAATCCAAACGTTCCAAAACCTTCCAAGACAATAAAAACAACACAAGAGAAAACAAAACATTCTAAAACACCACCAAAACATTCCGAAAACCCGCCAAAAGATCATCAAAACAAATCAAAACAAACCAAACAATAGGAGGAACACGGCAACATATTGGCAAGCAAGAGACGGAGAGCGCGGCACCGCGGCACCTTCTAGGAGGCCAAGAAGGAAGCCGCACAACACCTGCACTGTGTCTGCAACTTTCAAACTGCTAGAAGCTAGTGGCTTGCCACTGGCCTGCCTCTTCAATTGCCATTAGCATTCCAATGGAAGCTATTCTTGGACAACTTTGCTCTGCTTGCTGCTAGTTCTGCCCCAGCCTACCATAGATAACCTTGCTCTTCCCTTGAGGTTCTGAGATGCCAAGAACTTGTCAACTTCAAAGGGCGGGCCGGGCTACATCTACTCAGCTGCCACAGTTTCTCCTTGCTAGACCTAGTGGGAAAGCATTTTGCTGAGATGCAGAAGGCAAGAAACGCAGAATACGGAGACGCGGAGCTGTCCCAAGTGCCGCTGCCAGGCGTCTTTCCGCAGAAGGAGCGCCCCGGAGCGCACCGCAACCGGCACCGTCGTCTCTGCGCAAAGAGCCAAAATATTTTCAAACCCGCCAAAACTCATCCAAAAATATTTTCAAACCCGCCAAAATAGAAAACCAGACAGAAGTGATCAATACATTCGAAAAAACCTGACAAAACATAATAAAGCCCACCAAAGCTAATCCAAACACACCAAAAACTGGGCTAAACAGAATCAAAACCTTCTAAAAACCCGCCAAAATATTTCAAAACCCGTCAAAACTAATCAAAACCTTCCGAATACCCGCCAAAACATTCCAAATACCCGCCAAAATATTTTAAAACCCGCCAAAAGCAATCCAAACATTCCAAAACCTGCCAACACAATAAAAACAACTCAAGAGAATACAAAACATTCTAAAACCCAACCAAAACATTCCGAAAACCCGACAAAACATCATCAAATCAAATCAAAAACAACCAAAATATTCCAAAAACCGCCAAAATAATTTAGACCCACAAAACTCATCAAAACATTCTGAAAATTGCCAAAACATTAGAAAACCAGCCAGAACTGATCAAATCATTCAAAAAACTTGGCAAAACATCAAAAAAACAAATCAAAACCAACCAAAACATTCCAAAAACCTGACAAAATAGTTTACAACCTGCTAAAACTGATCAAAACATTCTGAAAAGATGCCAAAATACTAGAAAACCAGTCAGAAGTGATCGAAACTTTCAATAACTTGCCAAAACATAATCAAAACAAATGAAAGCAAACCAAAACATTCCAAATACCCGCCAAAATATTTTAAAACCCGCCAAAACGAATCCAAATGTTCCAAAACCTTCCAAGACAATAAAAACAACACAAGAGAAAACAAAACATTCTAAAACACCACCAAAACATTCCGAAAACCCGCCAAAACATCATCAAAACAAATCAAAACAAACCAAACAATAGGAGGAACACGGCAACATATTGGCAAGCAAGAGACGGAGAGCGCGGCACCGCGGCACCTTCTAGGAGGCCAAGAAGGAAGCCGCACAACACCTGCACTGTGTCTGCAACTTTCAAACTGCTAGAAGCTAGTGGCTTGCCACTGGCCTGCCTCTTCAATTGCCATTAGCATTCCAATGGAAGCTATTCTTGGACAACTTTGCTCTGCTTGCTGCTAGTTCTGCCCCAGCCTACCATAGATAACCTTGCTCTTCCCTTGAGGTTCTGAGATGCCAAGAACTTGTCAACTTCAAAGGGCGGGCCGGGCTACATCTACTCAGCTGCCACAGTTTCTCCTTGCTAGACCTAGTGGGAAAGCATTTTGCTGAGATGCAGAAGGCAAGAAACGCAGAATACAGAGACGCGGAGCTGTCCCAAGTGCCGCTGCCAGGCGTCTTTCCGCAGAAGGAGCGCCCCGGAGCGCACCGCAACCGGCACCGTCGTCTCTGCGCAAAGAGCCAAAATATTTTCAAACCCGCCAAAACTCATCCAAAAATATTTTCAAACCCGCCAAAATAGAAAACCAGACAGAAGTGATCAATACATTCGAAAAAACCTGACAAAACATGATAAAGCCCACCAAAGCTAATCCAAACACACCAAAAACTGGGCTAAACAGAATCAAAACCTTCTAAAAACCCGCCAAAATATTTCAAAACCCGTCAAAACTAATCAAAACATTCCGAATACCCGCCAAAACATTCCAAATACCCGCCAAAATATTTTAAAACCCGCCAAAAGCAATCCAAACATTCCAAAACCTGCCAACACAATAAAAACAACTCAAGAGAATACAAAACATTCTAAAACCCAACCAAAACATTCCGAAAACCCGACAAAACATCATCAAATCAAATCAAAACCAACCAAAATATTCCGAAAACCCGCCAAAATGATTTAGACCCACAAAACTCATCAAAACATTCTGAAAATATGCCAAAACATTAGAAAACCAGCCAGAACTGATCAAAACATTCAAAAAACTTGGCAAAACATCATAAAAACAAATCAAAACCAACCAAAACATTCCAAAAACCTGACAAAATAGTTTACAACCTGCCAAAACTGATCAAAACATTCTGAAAAGATGCCAAAATACTAGAAAACCAGTCAGAAGTGATCGAAACTTTCAATAACTTGCCAAAACATAATCAAAACAAATGAAAGCAAACCAAAACATTCCAAATACCCGCCAAAATATTTTAAAACCCGCCAAAACAAATCCAAACGTTCCACAACCTGCCAAGACAATAAAAACAACACAAGAGAAAACAAAACATTCTAAAACACCACCAAAACATTCCGAAAACCCGCCAAAAGATCATCAAAACAAATCAAAACAAACCAAACAATAGGAGGAACACGGCAACATATTGGCAAGCAAGAGACGGAGAGCGCGGCACCGCGGCACCTTCTAGGAGGCCAAGAAGGAAGCCGCACAACACCTGCACTGTGTCTGCAACTTTCAAACTGCTAGAAGCTAGTGGCTTGCCACTGGCCTGCCTCTTCAATTGCCATTAGCATTCCAATGGAAGCTATTCTTGGACAACTTTGCTCTGCTTGCTGCTAGTTCTGCCCCAGCCTACCATAGATAACCTTGCTCTTCCCTTGAGGTTCTGAGATGCCAAGAACTTGTCAACTTCAAAGGGCGGGCCGGGCTACATCTACTCAGCTGCCACAGTTTCTCCTTGCTAGACCTAGTGGGAAAGCATTTTGCTGAGATGCAGAAGGCAAGAAACGCAGAATACGGAGACGCGGAGCTGTCCCAAGTGCCGCTGCCAGGCGTCTTTCCGCAGAAGGAGCGCCCCGGAGCGCACCGCAACCGGCACCGTCGTCTCTGCGCAAAGAGCCAAAATATTTTCAAACCCGCCAAAACTCATCCAAAAATATTTTCAAACCCGCCAAAATAGAAAACCAGACAGAAGTGATCAATACATTCGAAAAAACCTGACAAAACATGATAAAGCCCACCAAAGCTAATCCAAACACACCAAAAACTGGGCTAAACAGAATCAAAACCTTCTAAAAACCTTCTAAAAACCTTCTAAAAACCCGCCAAAATATTTCAAAACCCGTCAAAACTAATCAAAACATTCCGAATACCCGCCAAAACATTCCAAATACCCGCCAAAATATTTTAAAACCCGCCAAAAGCAATCCAAACATTCCAAAACCTGCCAACACAATAAAAACAACTCAAGAGAATACAAAACATTCTAAAACCCAACCAAAACATTCCAAAAACCCGACAAAACATCATCAAATCAAATCAAAACCAACCAAAATATTCCAAAAACCGCCAAAATAATTTAGACCCACAAAACTCATCAAAACATTCTGAAAATTGCCAAAACATTAGAAAACCAGCCAGAACTGATCAAATCATTCAAAAAACTTGGCAAAACATCATAAAAACAAATCAAAACCAACCAAAACATTCCAAAAACCTGACAAAATAGTTTACAACCTGCTAAAACTGATCAAAACATTCTGAAAAGATGCCAAAATACTAGAAAACCAGTCAGAAGTGATCGAAACTTTCAATAACTTGCCAAAACATAATCAAAACAAATGAAAGCAAACCAAAACATTCCAAATACCCGCCAAAATATTTTAAAACCCGCCAAAACGAATCCAAACGTTCCACAACCTGCCAAGACAATAAAAACAACACAAGAGAAAACAAAACATTCTAAAACACCACCAAAACATTCCGAAAACCCGCCAAAACATCATCAAAACAAATCAAAACAAACCAAACAATAAGAGGAACACGGCAACATATTGGCAAGCAAGAGACGGAGAGTGCGGCACCTTCTAGGAGGCCAAGAAGGAAGCCGCACAACACCTGCACTGTGTCTGCAACTTTCAAACTGCTAGAAGATAGTGGCTTGCCACTGGCCTGCCTCTTCAATTGCCATTAGCATTCCAATGGAAGCTATTCTTGGACAACTTTGCTCTGCTTGCTGCTAGTTCTGCCCCAGCCTACCATAGATAACCTTGCTCTTCCCTTGAGGCTCTGAGATGCCAAGAACTTTTCAACTTCAAAGGGCGGGCCGGGCTACATCTACTCAGCTGCCACAGTTTCTCCTTGCTAGACCTAGTGGGAAAGCATTTTGCTGAGATGCAGAAGGCAAGAAACGCAGAATACGGAGACGCGGAGCTGTCCCAAGTGCCGCTGCCAGGCGTCTTTCCGCAGAAGGAGCGCCCCGGAGCGCACCGCAACCGGCACCGTCGTCTCTGCGCAAAGAGCCAAAATATTTTAAAACCTGCCAAAACTAATCCAAAAATATTTTCAAACCCGCCAAAATAGAAAACCAGACAGAAGTGATCAATACATTCGAAAAAACCTGACAAAACATGATAAAGCCCACCAAAGCTAATCCAAACACACCAAAAACTGGGCTAAACAGAATCAAAACCTTCTAAAAACCCGCCAAAATATTTCAAAACCCGTCAAAACTAATCAAAACATTCCGAATACCCGCCAAAACATTCCAAATACCCGCCAAAATATTTTAAAACCCGCCAAAAGGAATCCAAACATTCCAAAACCTGCCAAGACAATAAAAACAACTCAAGAGAATACAAAACATTCTAAAACCCAACCAAAACATTCCGAAAACCCGACAAAACATCATAAAAACAAATCAAAACCAACCAAAATATTCCAAAAACCGCCAAAATGATTTAGACCCACAAAACTCATCAAAACATTCTGAAAATTGCCAAAACATTAGAAAACCAGCCAGAACTGATCAAATCATTCAAAAAACTTGGCAAAACATCATAAAAACAAATCAAAACCAACCAAAACATTCCAAAAACCTGACAAAATAGTTTACAACCTGCTAAAACTGATCAAAACATTCTGAAAAGATGCCAAAATACTAGAAAACCAGTCAGAAGTGATCGAAACTTTCAATAACTTGCCAAAACATAATCAAAACAAATGAAAGCAAACCAAAACATTCCAAATACCCGCCAAAATATTTTAAAACCCGCCAAAACGAATCCAAACGTTCCACAACCTGCCAAGACAATAAAAACAACACAAGAGAAAACAAAACATTCTAAAACACCACCAAAACATTCCGAAAACCCGCCAAAACATCATCAAAACAAATCAAAACAAACCAAACAATAGGAGGAACACGGCAACATATTGGCAAGCAAGAGACGGAGAGCGCGGCACCACGGCACCTTCTAGGAGGCCAAGAAGGAAGCCGCACAACACCTGCACTGTGTCTGCAACTTTCAAACTGCTAGAAGCTAGTGGCTTGCCACTGGCCTGCCTCTTCAATTGCCATTAGCATTCCAATGGAAGCTATTCTTGGACAACTTTGCTCTGCTTGCTGCTAGTTCTGCCCCAGCCTACCATAGATAACCTTGCTCTTCCCTTGAGGTTCTGAGATGCCAAGAACTTGTCAACTTCAAAGGGCGGGCCGGGCTACATCTACTCAGCTGCCACAGTTTCTCCTTGCTAGACCTAGTGGGAAAGCATTTTGCTGAGATGCAGAAGGCAAGAAACGCAGAATACGGAGACGCGGAGCTGTCCCAAGTGCCGCTGCCAGCCGTCTTTCCGCAGAAGGAGCGCCCCGGAGCGCACCGCAACCGGCACCGTCATCTCTGCGCAAAGAGCCAAAATATTTTCAAACCCGCCAAAACTCATCCAAAAATATTTTCAAACCCGCCAAAATAGAAAACCAGACAGAAGTGATCAATACATTCGAAAAAACCTGACAAAACATGATAAAGCCCACCAAAGCTAATCCAAACACATCAAAAACTGGGCTAAACAGAATCAAAACAAATCAAAACAAACCTAAACCTTCTAAAAACCCGCCAAAATAATTCAAAACCCGTCAAAACTAATCAAAACCTTCCGAATACCCGCCAAAACATTCCAAATACCCGCCAAAATATTTTAAAACCCGCCAAAAGCAATCCAAACATTCCAAAACCTGCCAACAGAATAAAAACAACTCAAGAGAATACAAAACATTCTAAAACCCAACCAAAACATTCCGAAAACCCGACAAAACATCATCAAATCAAATCAAAAACAACCAAAATATTCCAAAAACCGCCAAAATAATTTAGACCCACAAAACTCATCAAAACATTCTGAAAATTGCCAAAACATTAGAAAACCAGCCAGAACTGATCAAATCATTCAAAAAACTTGGCAAAACATCAAAAAAACAAATCAAAACCAACCAAAACATTCCAAAAACCTGACAAAATAGTTTACAACCTGCTAAAACTGATCAAAACATTCTGAAAAGATGCCAAAATACTAGAAAACCAGTCAGAAGTGATCGAAACTTTCAATAACTTGCCAAAACATAATCAAAACAAATGAAAGCAAACCAAAACATTCCAAATACCCGCCAAAATATTTTAAAACCCGCCAAAACGAATCCAAACGTTCCAAAACCTTCCAAGACAATAAAAACAACACAAGAGAAAACAAAACATTCTAAAACACCACCAAAACATTCCGAAAACCCGCCAAAAGATCATCAAAACAAATCAAAACAAACCAAACAATAGGAGGAACACGGCAACATATTGGCAAGCAAGAGACGGAGAGCGCGGCACCGCGGCACCTTCTAGGAGGCCAAGAAGGAAGCCGCACAACACCTGCACTGTGTCTGCAACTTTCAAACTGCTAGAAGCTAGTGGCTTGCCACTGGCCTGCCTCTTCAATTGCCATTAGCATTCCAATGGAAGCTATTCTTGGACAACTTTGCTCTGCTTGCTGCTAGTTCTGCCCCAGCCTACCATAGATAACCTTGCTCTTCCCTTGAGGTTCTGAGATGCCAAGAACTTGTCAACTTCAAAGGGCGGGCCGGGCTACATCTACTCAGCTGCCACAGTTTCTCCTTGCTAGACCTAGTGGGAAAGCATTTTGCTGAGATGCAGAAGGCAAGAAACGCAGAATACGGAGACGCGGAGCTGTCCCAAGTGCCGCTGCCAGGCGTCTTTCCGCAGAAGGAGCGCCCCGGAGCGCACCGCAACCGGCACCGTCGTCTCTGCGCAAAGAGCCAAAATATTTTCAAACCCGCCAAAACTCATCCAAAAATATTTTCAAACCTGCCAAAATAGAAAACCAGACAGAAGTGATCAATACATTCGAAAAACCCTGACAAAACATGATAAAGCCCACCAAAGCTAATCCAAACACACCAAAAACTGGGCTAAACAGAATCAAAACCTTCTAAAAACCCGCCAAAATATTTCAAAACCCGTAAAAACTAATCAAAACATTCCGAATACCCGCCAAAACATTCCAAATACCCGCCAAAATATTTTAAAACCCGCCAAAAGCAATCCAAACATTCCAAAACCTGCCAACAGAATAAAAACAACTCAAGAGAATACAAAACATTCTAAAACCCAACCAAAACATTCCGAAAACCCGACAAAACATCATCAAATCAAATCAAAACCAACCAAAATATTCCGAAAACCCGCCAAAATGATTTAGACCCACAAAACTCATCAAAACATTCTGAAAATATGCCAAAACATTAGAAAACCAGCCAGAACTGATCAAAACATTCAAAAAACTTGGCAAAACATCATAAAAACAAATCAAAACCAACCAAAACATTCCAAAAACCTGACAAAATAGTTTACAACCTGCCAAAACTGATCAAAACATTCTGAAAAGATGCCAAAATACTAGAAAACCAGTCAGAAGTGATCGAAACTTTCAATAACTTGCCAAAACATAATCAAAACAAATGAAAGCAAACCAAAACATTCCAAATACCCGCCAAAATATTTTAAAACCCGCCAAAACGAATCCAAACGTTCCACAACCTGCCAAGACAATAAAAACAACACAAGAGAAAACAAAACATTCTAAAACACCACCAAAACATTCCGAAAACCCGCCAAAAGATCATCAAAACAAATCAAAACAAACCAAACAATAGGAGGAACACGGCAACATATTGGCAAGCAAGAGACGGAGAGCGCGGCACCACGGCACCTTCTAGGAGGCCAAGAAGGAAGCCGCACAACACCTGCACTGTGTCTGCAACTTTCAAACTGCTAGAAGCTAGTGGCTTGCCACTGGCCTGCCTCTTCAATTGCCATTAGCATTCCAATGGAAGCTATTCTTGGACAACTTTGCTCTGCTTGCTGCTAGTTCTGCCCCAGCCTACCATAGATAACCTTGCTCTTCCCTTGAGGTTCTGAGATGCCAAGAACTTGTCAACTTCAAAGGGCGGGCCGGGCTACATCTACTCAGCTGCCACAGTTTCTCCTTGCTAGACCTAGTGGGAAAGCATTTTGCTGAGATGCAGAAGGCAAGAAACGCAGAATACGGAGACGCGGAGCTGTCCCAAGTGCCGCTGCCAGGCGTCTTTCTGCAGAAGGAGCGCCCCGGAGCGCACCGCAACCGGCACCGTCGTCTCTGCGCAAAGAGCCAAAATATTTTCAAACCCGCCAAAACTCATCCAAAAATATTTTCAAACCCGCCAAAATAGAAAACCAGACAGAAGTGATCAATACATTCGAAAAAACCTGACAAAACATGATAAAGCCCACCAAAGCTAATCCAAACACACCAAAAACTGGGCTAAACAGAATCAAAACCTTCTAAAAACCCGCCAAAATATTTCAAAACCCGTCAAAACTAATCAAAACATTCCGAATACCCGCCAAAACATTCCAAATACCCGCCAAAATATTTTAAAACCCGCCAAAAGCAATCCAAACATTCCAAAACCTGCCAACACAATAAAAACAACTCAAGAGAATACAAAACATTCTAAAACCCAACCAAAACATTCCAAAAACCCGACAAAACATCATCAAATCAAATCAAAACCAACCAAAATATTCCAAAAACCGCCAAAATAATTTAGACCCACAAAACTCATCAAAACATTCTGAAAATTGCCAAAACATTAGAAAACCAGCCAGAACTGATCAAATCATTCAAAAAACTTGGCAAAACATCATAAAAACAAATCAAAACCAACCAAAACATTCCAAAAACCTGACAAAATAGTTTACAACCTGCCAAAACTGATCAAAACATTCTGAAAAGATGCCAAAATACTAGAAAACCAGTCAGAAGTGATCGAAACTTTCAATAACTTGCCAAAACATAATCAAAACAAATGAAAGCAAACCAAAACATTCCAAATACCCGCCAAAATATTTTAAAACCCGCCAAAACGAATCCAAACGTTCCACAACCTGCCAAGACAATAAAAACAACACAAGAGAAAACAAAACATTCTAAAACACCACCAAAACATTCCGAAAACCCGCCAAAAGATCATCAAAACAAATCAAAACAAACCAAACAATAGGAGGAACACGGCAACATATTGGCAAGCAAGAGACGGAGAGCGCGGCACCGCGGCACCTTCTAGGAGGCCAAGAAGGAAGCCGCACAACACCTGCACTGTGTCTGCAACTTTCAAACTGCTAGAAGCTAGTGGCTTGCCACTGGCCTGCCTCTTCAATTGCCATTAGCATTCCAATGGAAGCTATTCTTGGACAACTTTGCTCTGCTTGCTGCTAGTTCTGCCCCAGCCTACCATAGATAACCTTGCTCTTCCCTTGAGGTTCTGAGATGCCAAGAACTTGTCAACTTCAAAGGGCGGGCCGGGCTACATCTACTCAGCTGCCACAGTTTCTCCTTGCTAGACCTAGTGGGAAAGCATTTTGCTGAGATGCAGAAGGCAAGAAACGCAGAATACGGAGACGCGGAGCTGTCCCAAGTGCCGCTGCCAGGCGTCTTTCTGCAGAAGGAGCGCCCCGGAGCGCACCGCAACCGGCACCGTCGTCTCTGCGCAAAGAGCCAAAATATTTTCAAACCCGCCAAAACTCATCCAAAAATATTTTCAAACCCGCCAAAATAGAAAACCAGACAGAAGTGATCAATACATTCGAAAAAACCTGACAAAACATGATAAAGCCCACCAAAGCTAATCCAAACACACCAAAAACTGGGCTAAACAGAATCAAAACCTTCTAAAAACCCGCCAAAATATTTCAAAACCCGTCAAAACTAATCAAAACATTCCGAATACCCGCCAAAACATTCCAAATACCCGCCAAAATATTTTAAAACCCGCCAAAAGGAATCCAAACATTCCAAAACCTGCCAACACAATAAAAACAACTCAAGAGAATACAAAACATTCTAAAACCCAACCAAAACATTCCAAAAACCCGACAAAACATCATCAAATCAAATCAAAACCAACCAAAATATTCCAAAAACCGCCAAAATAATTTAGACCCACAAAACTCATCAAAACATTCTGAAAATTGCCAAAACATTAGAAAACCAGCCAGAACTGATCAAATCATTCAAAAAACTTGGCAAAACATCATAAAAACAAATCAAAACCAACCAAAACATTCCAAAAACCTGACAAAATAGTTTACAACCTGCTAAAACTGATCAAAACATTCTGAAAAGATGCCAAAATACTAGAAAACCAGTCAGAAGTGATCGAAACTTTCAATAACTTGCCAAAACATAATCAAAACAAATGAAAGCAAACCAAAACATTCCAAATACCCGCCAAAATATTTTAAAACCCGCCAAAACTAATCCAAACGTTCCACAACCTGCCAAGACAATAAAAACAACACAAGAGAAAACAAAACATTCTAAAACACCACCAAAACATTCCGAAAACCCGCCAAAAGATCATCAAAACAAATCAAAACAAACCAAACAATAGGAGGAACACGGCAACATATTGGCAAGCAAGAGACGGAGAGCGCGGCACCGCGGCACCTTCTAGGAGGCCAAGAAGGAAGCCGCACAACACCTGCACTGTGTCTGCAACTTTCAAACTGCTAGAAGCTAGTGGCTTGCCACTGGCCTGCCTCTTCAATTGCCATTAGCATTCCAATGGAAGCTATTCTTGGACAACTTTGCTCTGCTTGCTGCTAGTTCTGCCCCAGCCTACCATAGATAACCTTGCTCTTCCCTTGAGGTTCTGAGATGCCAAGAACTTGTCAACTTCAAAGGGCGGGCCGGGCTACATCTACTCAGCTGCCACAGTTTCTCCTTGCTAGACCTAGTGGGAAAGCATTTTGCTGAGATGCAGAAGGCAAGAAACGCAGAATACGGAGACGCGGAGCTGTCCCAAGTGCCGCTGCCAGGCGTCTTTCTGCAGAAGGAGCGCCCCGGAGCGCACCGCAACCGGCACCGTCGTCTCTGCGCAAAGAGCCAAAATATTTTCAAACCCGCCAAAACTCATCCAAAAATATTTTCAAACCCGCCAAAATAGAAAACCAGACAGAAGTGATCAATACATTCGAAAAAACCTGACAAAACATGATAAAGCCCACCAAAGCTAATCCAAACACACCAAAAACTGGGCTAAACAGAATCAAAACCTTCTAAAAACCCGCCAAAATATTTCAAAACCCGTCAAAACTAATCAAAACATTCCGAATACCCGCCAAAACATTCCAAATACCCGCCAAAATATTTTAAAACCCGCCAAAAGCAATCCAAACATTCCAAAACCTGCCAACACAATAAAAACAACTCAAGAGAATACAAAACATTCTAAAACCCAACCAAAACATTCCAAAAACCCGACAAAACATCATCAAATCAAATCAAAACCAACCAAAATATTCCAAAAACCGCCAAAATAATTTAGACCCACAAAACTCATCAAAACATTCTGAAAATTGCCAAAACATTAGAAAACCAGCCAGAACTGATCAAATCATTCAAAAAACTTGGCAAAACATCATAAAAACAAATCAAAACCAACCAAAACATTCCAAAAACCTGACAAAATAGTTTACAACCTGCTAAAACTGATCAAAACATTCTGAAAAGATGCCAAAATACTAGAAAACCAGTCAGAAGTGATCGAAACTTTCAATAACTTGCCAAAACATAATCAAAACAAATGAAAGCAAACCAAAACATTCCAAATACCCGCCAAAATATTTTAAAACCCGCCAAAACGAATCCAAACGTTCCACAACCTGCCAAGACAATAAAAACAACACAAGAGAAAACAAAACATTCTAAAACACCACCAAAACATTCCGAAAACCCGCCAAAACATCATCAAAACAAATCAAAACAAACCAAACAATAGGAGGAACACGGCAACATATTGGCAAGCAAGAGACGGAGAGCGCGGCACCACGGCACCTTCTAGGAGGCCAAGAAGGAAGCCGCACAACACCTGCACTGTGTCTGCAACTTTCAAACTGCTAGAAGCTAGTGGCTTGCCACTGGCCTGCCTCTTCAATTGCCATTAGCATTCCAATGGAAGCTATTCTTGGACAACTTTGCTCTGCTTGCTGCTAGTTCTGCCCCAGCCTACCATAGATAACCTTGCTCTTCCCTTGAGGTTCTGAGATGCCAAGAACTTGTCAACTTCAAAGGGCGGGCCGGGCTACATCTACTCAGCTGCCACAGTTTCTCCTTGCTAGACCTAGTGGGAAAGCATTTTGCTGAGATGCAGAAGGCAAGAAACGCAGAATACGGAGACGCGGAGCTGTCCCAAGTGCCGCTGCCAGGCGTCTTTCCGCAGAAGGAGCGCCCCGGAGCGCACCGCAACCGGCACCGTCGTCTCTGCGCAAAGAGCCAAAATATTTTCAAACCCGCCAAAACTCATCCAAAAATATTTTCAAACCCGCCAAAATAGAAAACCAGACAGAAGTGATCAATACATTCGAAAAAACCTGACAAAACATGATAAAGCCCACCAAAGCTAATCCAAACACACCAAAAACTGGGCTAAACAGAATCAAAACCTTCTAAAAACCCGCCAAAATATTTCAAAACCCGTCAAAACTAATCAAAACATTCCGAATACCCGCCAAAACATTCCAAATACCCGCCAAAATATTTTAAAACCCGCCAAAAGCAATCCAAACATTCCAAAACCTGCCAACACAATAAAAACAACTCAAGAGAATACAAAACATTCTAAAACCCAACCAAAACATTCCAAAAACCCGACAAAACATCATCAAATCAAATCAAAACCAACCAAAATATTCCAAAAACCGCCAAAATAATTTAGACCCACAAAACTCATCAAAACATTCTGAAAATTGCCAAAACATTAGAAAACCAGCCAGAACTGATCAAATCATTCAAAAAACTTGGCAAAACATCATAAAAACAAATCAAAACCAACCAAAACATTCCAAAAACCTGACAAAATAGTTTACAACCTGCTAAAACTGATCAAAACATTCTGAAAAGATGCCAAAATACTAGAAAACCAGTCAGAAGTGATCGAAACTTTCAATAACTTGCCAAAACATAATCAAAACAAATGAAAGCAAACCAAAACATTCCAAATACCCGCCAAAATATTTTAAAACCCGCCAAAACGAATCCAAACGTTCCACAACCTGCCAAGACAATAAAAACAACACAAGAGAAAACAAAACATTCTAAAACACCACCAAAACATTCCGAAAACCCGCCAAAAGATCATCAAAACAAATCAAAACAAACCAAACAATAGGAGGAACACGGCAACATATTGGCAAGCAAGAGACGGAGAGCGCGGCACCACGGCACCTTCTAGGAGGCCAAGAAGGAAGCCGCACAACACCTGCACTGTGTCTGCAACTTTCAAACTGCTAGAAGCTAGTGGCTTGCCACTGGCCTGCCTCTTCAATTGCCATTAGCATTCCAATGGAAGCTATTCTTGGACAACTTTGCTCTGCTTGCTGCTAGTTCTGCCCCAGCCTACCATAGATAACCTTGCTCTTCCCTTGAGGTTCTGAGATGCCAAGAACTTGTCAACTTCAAAGGGCGGGCCGGGCTACATCTACTCAGCTGCCACAGTTTCTCCTTGCTAGACCTAGTGGGAAAGCATTTTGCTGAGATGCAGAAGGCAAGAAACGCAGAATACGGAGACGCGGAGCTGTCCCAAGTGCCGCTGCCAGGCGTCTTTCCGCAGAAGGAGCGCCCCGGAGCGCACCGCAACCGGCACCGTCGTCTCTGCGCAAAGAGCCAAAATATTTTCAAACCCGCCAAAACTCATCCAAAAATATTTTCAAACCCGCCAAAATAGAAAACCAGACAGAAGTGATCAATACATTCGAAAAAACCTGACAAAACATGATAAAGCCCACCAAAGCTAATCCAAACACACCAAAAACTGGGCTAAACAGAATCAAAACCTTCTAAAAACCCGCCAAAATATTTCAAAACCCGTCAAAACTAATCAAAACATTCCGAATACCCGCCAAAACATTCCAAATACCCGCCAAAATATTTTAAAACCCGCCAAAAGCAATCCAAACATTCCAAAACCTGCCAACACAATAAAAACAACTCAAGAGAATACAAAACATTCTAAAACCCAACCAAAACATTCCGAAAACCCGACAAAACATCATCAAATCAAATCAAAAACAACCAAAATATTCCAAAAACCGCCAAAATAATTTAGACCCACAAAACTCATCAAAACATTCTGAAAATTGCCAAAACATTAGAAAACCAGCCAGAACTGATCAAATCATTCAAAAAACTTGGCAAAACATCATAAAAACAAATCAAAACCAGCCAAAACATTCCAAAAACCTGACAAAATAGTTTACAACCTGCTAAAACTGATCAAAACATTCTGAAAAGATGCCAAAATACTAGAAAACCAGTCAGAAGTGATCGAAACTTTCAATAACTTGCCAAAACATAATCAAAACAAATGAAAGCAAACCAAAACATTCCAAATACCCGCCAAAATATTTTAAAACCCGCCAAAACGAATCCAAACGTTCCACAACCTGCCAAGACAATAAAAACAACACAAGAGAAAACAAAACATTCTAAAACACCACCAAAACATTCCGAAAACCCGCCAAAACATCATCAAAACAAATCAAAACAAACCAAACAATAGGAGGAACACGGCAACATATTGGCAAGCAAGAGACGGAGAGCGCGGCACCACGGCACCTTCTAGGAGGCCAAGAAGGAAGCCGCACAACACCTGCACTGTGTCTGCAACTTTCAAACTGCTAGAAGCTAGTGGCTTGCCACTGGCCTGCCTCTTCAATTGCCATTAGCATTCCAATGGAAGCTATTCTTGGACAACTTTGCTCTGCTTGCTGCTAGTTCTGCCCCAGCCTACCATAGATAACCTTGCTCTTCCCTTGAGGTTCTGAGATGCCAAGAACTTGTCAACTTCAAAGGGCGGGCCGGGCTACATCTACTCAGCTGCCACAGTTTCTCCTTGCTAGACCTAGTGGGAAAGCATTTTGCTGAGATGCAGAAGGCAAGAAACGCAGAATACGGAGACGCGGAGCTGTCCCAAGTGCCGCTGCCAGGCGTCTTTCCGCAGAAGGAGCGCCCCGGAGCGCACCGCAACCGGCACCGTCATCTCTGCGCAAAGAGCCAAAATATTTTCAAACCCGCCAAAACTCATCCAAAAATATTTTCAAACCCGCCAAAATAGAAAACCAGACAGAAGTGATCAATACATTCGAAAAAACCTCACAAAACATGATAAAGCCCACCAAAGCTAATCCAAACACATCAAAAACTGGGCTAAACAGAATCAAAACAAATCAAAACAAACCTAAACCTTCTAAAAACCCGCCAAAATAATTCAAAACCCGTCAAAACTAATCAAAACCTTCCGAATACCCGCCAAAACATTCCAAATACCCGCCAAAATATTTTAAAACCCGCCAAAAGCAATCCAAACATTCCAAAACCTGCCAACAGAATAAAAACAACTCAAGAGAATACAAAACATTCTAAAACCCAACCAAAACATTCCGAAAACCCGACAAAACATCATCAAATCAAATCAAAAACAACCAAAATATTCCAAAAACCGCCAAAATAATTTAGACCCACAAAACTCATCAAAACATTCTGAAAATTGCCAAAACATTAGAAAACCAGCCAGAACTGATCAAATCATTCAAAAAACTTGGCAAAACATCAAAAAAACAAATCAAAACCAACCAAAACATTCCAAAAACCTGACAAAATAGTTTACAACCTGCTAAAACTGATCAAAACATTCTGAAAAGATGCCAAAATACTAGAAAACCAGTCAGAAGTGATCGAAACTTTCAATAACTTGCCAAAACATAATCAAAACAAATGAAAGCAAACCAAAACATTCCAAATACCCGCCAAAATATTTTAAAACCCACCAAAACGAATCCAAACGTTCCAAAACCTTCCAAGACAATAAAAACAACACAAGAGAAAACAAAACATTCTAAAACACCACCAAAACATTCCGAAAACCCGCCAAAAGATCATCAAAACAAATCAAAACAAACCAAACAATAGGAGGAACACGGCAACATATTGGCAAGCAAGAGACGGAGAGCGCGGCACCGCGGCACCTTCTAGGAGGCCAAGAAGGAAGCCGCACAACACCTGCACTGTGTCTGCAACTTTCAAACTGCTAGAAGCTAGTGGCTTGCCACTGGCCTGCCTCTTCAATTGCCATTAGCATTCCAATGGAAGCTATTCTTGGACAACTTTGCTCTGCTTGCTGCTAGTTCTGCCCCAGCCTACCATAGATAACCTTGCTCTTCCCTTGAGGTTCTGAGATGCCAAGAACTTGTCAACTTCAAAGGGCGGGCCGGGCTACATCTACTCAGCTGCCACAGTTTCTCCTTGCTAGACCTAGTGGGAAAGCATTTTGCTGAGATGCAGAAGGCAAGAAACGCAGAATACGGAGACGCGGAGCTGTCCCAAGTGCCGCTGCCAGGCGTCTTTCCGCAGAAGGAGCGCCCCGGAGCGCACCGCAACCGGCACCGTCGTCTCTGCGCAAAGAGCCAAAATATTTTCAAACCCGCCAAAACTCATCCAAAAATATTTTCAAACCCGCCAAAATAGAAAACCAGACAGAAGTGATCAATACATTCGAAAAAACCTGACAAAACATGATAAAGCCCACCAAAGCTAATCCAAACACACCAAAAACTGGGCTAAACAGAATCAAAACCTTCTAAAAACCCGCCAAAATATTTCAAAACCCGTCAAAACTAATCAAAACATTCCGAATACCCGCCAAAACATTCCAAATACCCGCCAAAATATTTTAAAACCCGCCAAAAGCAATCCAAACATTCCAAAACCTGCCAACAGAATAAAAACAACTCAAGAGAATACAAAACATTCTAAAACCCAACCAAAACATTCCGAAAACCCGACAAAACATCATCAAATCAAATCAAAACCAACCAAAATATTCCAAAAACCGCCAAAATAATTTAGACCCACAAAACTCATCAAAACATTCTGAAAATTGCCAAAACATTAGAAAACCAGCCAGAACTGATCAAATCATTCAAAAAACTTGGCAAAACATCATAAAAACAAATCAAAACCAGCCAAAACATTCCAAAAACCTGACAAAATAGTTTACAACCTGCTAAAACTGATCAAAACATTCTGAAAAGATGCCAAAATACTAGAAAACCAGTCAGAAGTGATCGAAACTTTCAATAACTTGCCAAAACATAATCAAAACAAATGAAAGCAAACCAAAACATTCCAAATACCCGCCAAAATATTTTAAAACCCGCCAAAACGAATCCAAACGTTCCACAACCTGCCAAGACAATAAAAACAACACAAGAGAAAACAAAACATTCTAAAACACCACCAAAACATTCCGAAAACCCGCCAAAAGATCATCAAAACAAATCAAAACAAACCAAACAATAAGAGGAACACGGCAACATATTGGCAAGCAAGAGACGGAGAGTGCGGCACCTTCTAGGAGGCCAAGAAGGAAGCCGCACAACACCTGCACTGTGTCTGCAACTTTCAAACTGCTAGAAGATAGTGGCTTGCCACTGGCCTGCCTCTTCAATTGCCATTAGCATTCCAATGGAAGCTATTCTTGGACAACTTTGCTCTGCTTGCTGCTAGTTCTGCCCCAGCCTACCATAGATAACCTTGCTCTTCCCTTGAGGCTCTGAGATGCCAAGAACTTTTCAACTTCAAAGGGCGGGCCGGGCTACATCTACTCAGCTGCCACAGTTTCTCCTTGCTAGACCTAGTGGGAAAGCATTTTGCTGAGATGCAGAAGGCAAGAAACGCAGAATACGGAGACGCGGAGCTGTCCCAAGTGCCGCTGCCAGGCGTCTTTCCGCAGAAGGAGCGCCCCGGAGCGCACCGCAACCGGCACCGTCGTCTCTGCGCAAAGAGCCAAAATATTTTAAAACCTGCCAAAACTAATCCAAAAATATTTTCAAACCCGCCAAAATAGAAAACCAGACAGAAGTGATCAATACATTCGAAAAAACCTGACAAAACATGATAAAGCCCACCAAAGCTAATCCAAACACACCAAAAACTGGGCTAAACAGAATCAAAACCTTCTAAAAACCCGCCAAAATATTTCAAAACCCGTCAAAACTAATCAAAACATTCCGAATACCCGCCAAAACATTCCAAATACCCGCCAAAATATTTTAAAACCCGCCAAAAGGAATCCAAACATTCCAAAACCTGCCAAGACAATAAAAACAACTCAAGAGAATACAAAACATTCTAAAACCCAACCAAAACATTCCGAAAACCCGACAAAACATCATAAAAACAAATCAAAACCAACCAAAATATTCCGAAAACCGCCAAAATGATTTAGACCCACAAAACTCATCAAAACATTCTGAAAATTGCCAAAACATTAGAAAACCAGCCAGAACTGATCAAAACATTCAAAAAACTTGGCAAAACATCATAAAAACAAATCAAAACCAACCAAAACATTCCAAAAACCTGACAAAATAGTTTACAACCTGCTAAAACTGATCAAAACATTCTGAAAAGATGCCAAAATACTAGAAAACCAGTCAGAAGTGATCGAAACTTTCAATAACTTGCCAAAACATAATCAAAACAAATGAAAGCAAACCAAAACATTCCAAATACCCGCCAAAATATTTTAAAACCCGCCAAAACGAATCCAAACGTTCCACAACCTGCCAAGACAATAAAAACAACACAAGAGAAAGCAAAACATTCTAAAACACCACCAAAACATTCCGAAAACCCGCCAAAAGATCATCAAAACAAATCAAAACAAACCAAACAATAGGAGGAACACGGCAACATATTGGCAAGCAAGAGACGGAGAGCGCGGCACCACGGCACCTTCTAGGAGGCCAAGAAGGAAGCCGCACAACACCTGCACTGTGTCTGCAACTTTCAAACTGCTAGAAGCTAGTGGCTTGCCACTGGCCTGCCTCTTCAATTGCCATTAGCATTCCAATGGAAGCTATTCTTGGACAACTTTGCTCTGCTTGCTGCTAGTTCTGCCCCAGCCTACCATAGATAACCTTGCTCTTCCCTTGAGGTTCTGAGATGCCAAGAACTTGTCAACTTCAAAGGGCGGGCCGGGCTACATCTACTCAGCTGCCACAGTTTCTCCTTGCTAGACCTAGTGGGAAAGCATTTTGCTGAGATGCAGAAGGCAAGAAACGCAGAATACGGAGACGCGGAGCTGTCCCAAGTGCCGCTGCCAGGCGTCTTTCCGCAGAAGGAGCGCCCCGGAGCGCACCGCAACCGGCACCGTCGTCTCTGCGCAAAGAGCCAAAATATTTTCAAACCCGCCAAAACTCATCCAAAAATATTTTCAAACCCGCCAAAATAGAAAACCAGACAGAAGTGATCAATACATTCGAAAAAACCTGACAAAACATGATAAAGCCCACCAAAGCTAATCCAAACACACCAAAAACTGGGCTAAACAGAATCAAAACCTTCTAAAAACCCGCCAAAATATTTCAAAACCCGTCAAAACTAATCAAAACATTCCGAATACCCGCCAAAACATTCCAAATACCCGCCAAAATATTTTAAAACCCGCCAAAAGCAATCCAAACATTCCAAAACCTGCCAACAGAATAAAAACAACTCAAGAGAATACAAAACATTCTAAGACCCAACCAAAACATTCCGAAAACCCGACAAAACATCATCAAATCAAATCAAAAACAACCAAAATATTCCAAAAACCGCCAAAATAATTTAGACCCACAAAACTCATCAAAACATTCTGAAAATTGCCAAAACATTAGAAAACCAGCCAGAACTGATCAAATCATTCAAAAAACTTGGCAAAACATCATAAAAACAAATCAAAACCAACCAAAACATTCCAAAAACCTGACAAAATAGTTTACAACCTGCTAAAACTGATCAAAACATTCTGAAAAGATGCCAAAATACTAGAAAACCAGTCAGAAGTGATCGAAACTTTCAATAACTTGCCAAAACATAATCAAAACAAATGAAAGCAAACCAAAACATTCCAAATACCCGCCAAAATATTTTAAAACCCGCCAAAACGAATCCAAACGTTCCACAACCTGCCAAGACAATAAAAACAACACAAGAGAAAACAAAACATTCTAAAACACCACCAAAACATTCCGAAAACCCGCCAAAACATCATCAAAACAAATCAAAACAAACCAAACAATAGGAGGAACACGGCAACATATTGGCAAGCAAGAGACGGAGAGCGCGGCACCACGGCACCTTCTAGGAGGCCAAGAAGGAAGCCGCACAACACCTGCACTGTGTCTGCAACTTTCAAACTGCTAGAAGATAGTGGCTTGCCACTGGCCTGCCTCTTCAATTGCCATTAGCATTCCAATGGAAGCTATTCTTGGACAACTTTGCTCTGCTTGCTGCTAGTTCTGCCCCAGCCTACCATAGATAACCTTGCTCTTCCCTTGAGGTTCTGAGATGCCAAGAACTTGTCAACTTCAAAGGGCGGGCCGGGCTACATCTACTCAGCTGCCACAGTTTCTCCTTGCTAGACCTAGTGGGAAAGCATTTTGCTGAGATGCAGAAGGCAAGAAACGCAGAATACGGAGACGCGGAGCTGTCCCAAGTGCCGCTGCCAGGCGTCTTTCCGCAGAAGGAGCGCCCCGGAGCGCACCGCAACCGGCACCGTCATCTCTGCGCAAAGAGCCAAAATATTTTCAAACCCGCCAAAACTCATCCAAAAATATTTTCAAACCCGCCAAAATAGAAAACCAGACAGAAGTGATCAATACATTCGAAAAAACCTCACAAAACATGATAAAGCCCACCAAAGCTAATCCAAACACATCAAAAACTGGGCTAAACAGAATCAAAACAAATCAAAACAAACCTAAACCTTCTAAAAACCCGCCAAAATAATTCAAAACCCGTCAAAACTAATCAAAACATTCCGAATACCCGCCAAAACATTCCAAATACCCGCCAAAATATTTTAAAACCCGCCAAAAGGAATCCAAACATTCCAAAACCTGCCAACAGAATAAAAACAACTCAAGAGAATACAAAACATTCTAAAACCCAACCAAAACATTCCGAAAACCCGACAAAACATCATCAAATCAAATCAAAAACAACCAAAATATTCCAAAAACCGCCAAAATAATTTAGACCCACAAAACTCATCAAAACATTCTGAAAATTGCCAAAACATTAGAAAACCAGCCAGAACTGATCAAATCATTCAAAAAACTTGGCAAAACATCAAAAAAACAAATCAAAACCAACCAAAACATTCCAAAAACCTGACAAAATAGTTTACAACCTGCTAAAACTGATCAAAACATTCTGAAAAGATGCCAAAATACTAGAAAACCAGTCAGAAGTGATCGAAACTTTCAATAACTTGCCAAAACATAATCAAAACAAATGAAAGCAAACCAAAACATTCCAAATACCCGCCAAAATATTTTAAAACCCGCCAAAACGAATCCAAACGTTCCAAAACCTTCCAAGACAATAAAAACAACACAAGAGAAAACAAAACATTCTAAAACACCACCAAAACATTCCGAAAACCCGCCAAAAGATCATCAAAACAAATCAAAACAAACCAAACAATAGGAGGAACACGGCAACATATTGGCAAGCAAGAGACGGAGAGCGCGGCACCGCGGCACCTTCTAGGAGGCCAAGAAGGAAGCCGCACAACACCTGCACTGTGTCTGCAACTTTCAAACTGCTAGAAGCTAGTGGCTTGCCACTGGCCTGCCTCTTCAATTGCCATTAGCATTCCAATGGAAGCTATTCTTGGACAACTTTGCTCTGCTTGCTGCTAGTTCTGCCCCAGCCTACCATAGATAACCTTGCTCTTCCCTTGAGGTTCTGAGATGCCAAGAACTTGTCAACTTCAAAGGGCGGGCCGGGCTACATCTACTCAGCTGCCACAGTTTCTCCTTGCTAGACCTAGTGGGAAAGCATTTTGCTGAGATGCAGAAGGCAAGAAACGCAGAATACGGAGACGCGGAGCTGTCCCAAGTGCCGCTGCCAGGCGTCTTTCCGCAGAAGGAGCGTCCCGGAGCGCACCGCAACCGGCACCGTCGTCTCTGCGCAAAGAGCCAAAATATTTTCAAACCCGCCAAAACTCATCCAAAAATATTTTCAAACCCGCCAAAATAGAAAACCAGACAGAAGTGATCAATACATTCGAAAAAACCTGACAAAACATGATAAAGCCCACCAAAGCTAATCCAAACACACCAAAAACTGGGCTAAACAGAATCAAAACCTTCTAAAAACCCGCCAAAATATTTCAAAACCCGTCAAAACTAATCAAAACATTCCGAATACCCGCCAAAACATTCCAAATACCCGCCAAAATATTTTAAAACCCGCCAAAAGGAATCCAAACATTCCAAAACCTGCCAACAGAATAAAAACAACTCAAGAGAATACAAAACATTCTAAAACCCAACCAAAACATTCCAAAAACCCGACAAAACATCATCAAATCAAATCAAAACCAACCAAAATATTCCAAAAACCGCCAAAATAATTTAGACCCACAAAACTCATCAAAACATTCTGAAAATTGCCAAAACATTAGAAAACCAGCCAGAACTGATCAAATCATTCAAAAAACTTGGCAAAACATCATAAAAACAAATCAAAACCAACCAAAACATTCCAAAAACCTGACAAAATAGTTTACAACCTGCTAAAACTGATCAAAACATTCTGAAAAGATGCCAAAATACTAGAAAACCAGTCAGAAGTGATCGAAACTTTCAATAACTTGCCAAAACATAATCAAAACAAATGAAAGCAAACCAAAACATTCCAAATACCCGCCAAAATATTTTAAAACCCGCCAAAACGAATCCAAACGTTCCACAACCTGCCAAGACAATAAAAACAACACAAGAGAAAACAAAACATTCTAAAACACCACCAAAACATTCCGAAAACCCGCCAAAACATCATCAAAACAAATCAAAACAAACCAAACAATAGGAGGAACACGGCAACATATTGGCAAGCAAGAGACGGAGAGCGCGGCACCGCGGCACCTTCTAGGAGGCCAAGAAGGAAGCCGCACAACACCTGCACTGTGTCTGCAACTTTCAAACTGCTAGAAGCTAGTGGCTTGCCACTGGCCTGCCTCTTCAATTGCCATTAGCATTCCAATGGAAGCTATTCTTGGACAACTTTGCTCTGCTTGCTGCTAGTTCTGCCCCAGCCTACCATAGATAACCTTGCTCTTCCCTTGAGGTTCTGAGATGCCAAGAACTTGTCAACTTCAAAGGGCGGGCCGGGCTACATCTACTCAGCTGCCACAGTTTCTCCTTGCTAGACCTAGTGGGAAAGCATTTTGCTGAGATGCAGAAGGCAAGAAACGCAGAATACGGAGACGCGGAGCTGTCCCAAGTGCCGCTGCCAGGCGTCTTTCCGCAGAAGGAGCGCCCCGGAGCGCACCGCAACCGGCACCGTCGTCTCTGCGCAAAGAGCCAAAATATTTGAAAACCCGCCAAAACTCATCCAAAAATATTTTCAAACCCGCCAAAATAGAAAACCAGACAGAAGTGATCAATACATTCGAAAAAACCTGACAAAACATGATAAAGCCCACCAAAGCTAATCCAAACACACCAAAAACTGGGCTAAACAGAATCAAAACCTTCTAAAAACCCGCCAAAATATTTCAAAACCCGTCAAAACTAATCAAAACATTCCGAATACCCGCCAAAACATTCCAAATACCCGCCAAAATATTTTAAAACCCGCCAAAAGCAATCCAAACATTCCAAAACCTGCCAACAGAATAAAAACAACTCAAGAGAATACAAAACATTCTAAAACCCAACCAAAACATTCCGAAAACCCGACAAAACATCATCAAATCAAATCAAAACCAACCAAAATATTCCAAAAACCGCCAAAATAATTTAGACCCACAAAACTCATCAAAACATTCTGAAAATTGCCAAAACATTAGAAAACCAGCCAGAACTGATCAAATCATTCAAAAAACTTGGCAAAACATCATAAAAACAAATCAAAACCAGCCAAAACATTCCAAAAACCTGACAAAATAGTTTACAACCTGCTAAAACTGATCAAAACATTCTGAAAAGATGCCAAAATACTAGAAAACCAGTCAGAAGTGATCGAAACTTTCAATAACTTGCCAAAACATAATCAAAACAAATGAAAGCAAACCAAAACATTCCAAATACCCGCCAAAATATTTTAAAACCCGCCAAAACGAATCCAAACGTTCCACAACCTGCCAAGACAATAAAAACAACACAAGAGAAAACAAAACATTCTAAAACACCACCAAAACATTCCGAAAACCCGCCAAAAGATCATCAAAACAAATCAAAACAAACCAAACAATAAGAGGAACACGGCAACATATTGGCAAGCAAGAGACGGAGAGTGCGGCACCTTCTAGGAGGCCAAGAAGGAAGCCGCACAACACCTGCACTGTGTCTGCAACTTTCAAACTGCTAGAAGATAGTGGCTTGCCACTGGCCTGCCTCTTCAATTGCCATTAGCATTCCAATGGAAGCTATTCTTGGACAACTTTGCTCTGCTTGCTGCTAGTTCTGCCCCAGCCTACCATAGATAACCTTGCTCTTCCCTTGAGGCTCTGAGATGCCAAGAACTTTTCAACTTCAAAGGGCGGGCCGGGCTACATCTACTCAGCTGCCACAGTTTCTCCTTGCTAGACCTAGTGGGAAAGCATTTTGCTGAGATGCAGAAGGCAAGAAACGCAGAATACGGAGACGCGGAGCTGTCCCAAGTGCCGCTGCCAGGCGTCTTTCCGCAGAAGGAGCGCCCCGGAGCGCACCGCAACCGGCACCGTCGTCTCTGCGCAAAGAGCCAAAATATTTTAAAACCTGCCAAAACTAATCCAAAAATATTTTCAAACCCGCCAAAATAGAAAACCAGACAGAAGTGATCAATACATTCGAAAAAACCTGACAAAACATGATAAAGCCCACCAAAGCTAATCCAAACACACCAAAAACTGGGCTAAACAGAATCAAAACCTTCTAAAAACCCGCCAAAATATTTCAAAACCCGTCAAAACTAATCAAAACATTCCGAATACCCGCCAAAACATTCCAAATACCCGCCAAAATATTTTAAAACCCGCCAAAAGGAATCCAAACATTCCAAAACCTGCCAACACAATAAAAACAACTCAAGAGAATACAAAACATTCTAAAACCCAACCAAAACATTCCGAAAACCCAACAAAACATCATAAAAACAAATCAAAACCAACCAAAATATTCCGAAAACCGCCAAAATGATTTAGACCCACAAAACTCATCAAAACATTCTGAAAATTGCCAAAACATTAGAAAACCAGCCAGAACTGATCAAAACATTCAAAAAACTTGGCAAAACATCATAAAAACAAATCAAAACCAACCAAAACATTCCAAAAACCTGACAAAATAGTTTACAACCTGCTAAAACTGATCAAAACATTCTGAAAAGATGCCAAAATACTAGAAAACCAGTCAGAAGTGATCGAAACTTTCAATAACTTGCCAAAACATAATCAAAACAAATGAAAGCAAACCAAAACATTCCAAATACCCGCCAAAATATTTTAAAACCCGCCAAAACGAATCCAAACGTTCCACAACCTGCCAAGACAATAAAAACAACACAAGAGAAAGCAAAACATTCTAAAACACCACCAAAACATTCCGAAAACCCGCCAAAACATCATCAAAACAAATCAAAACAAACCAAACAATAGGAGGAACACGGCAACATATTGGCAAGCAAGAGACGGAGAGCGCGGCACCACGGCACCTTCTAGGAGGCCAAGAAGGAAGCCGCACAACACCTGCACTGTGTCTGCAACTTTCAAACTGCTAGAAGCTAGTGGCTTGCCACTGGCCTGCCTCTTCAATTGCCATTAGCATTCCAATGGAAGCTATTCTTGGACAACTTTGCTCTGCTTGCTGCTAGTTCTGCCCCAGCCTACCATAGATAACCTTGCTCTTCCCTTGAGGTTCTGAGATGCCAAGAACTTGTCAACTTCAAAGGGCGGGCCGGGCTACATCTACTCAGCTGCCACAGTTTCTCCTTGCTAGACCTAGTGGGAAAGCATTTTGCTGAGATGCAGAAGGCAAGAAACGCAGAATACGGAGACGCGGAGCTGTCCCAAGTGCCGCTGCCAGGCGTCTTTCCGCAGAAGGAGCGCCCCGGAGCGCACCGCAACCGGCACCGTCGTCTCTGCGCAAAGAGCCAAAATATTTTAAAACCTGCCAAAACTAATCCAAAAATATTTTCAAACCCGCCAAAATAGAAAACCAGACAGAAGTGATCAATACATTCGAAAAAACCTGACAAAACATGATAAAGCCCACCAAAGCTAATCCAAACACACCAAAAACTGGGCTAAACAGAATCAAAACCTTCTAAAAACCCGCCAAAATATTTCAAAACCCGTCAAAACTAATCAAAACATTCCGAATACCCGCCAAAACATTCCAAATACCCGCCAAAATATTTTAAAACCCGCCAAAAGGAATCCAAACATTCCAAAACCTGCCAACACAATAAAAACAACTCAAGAGAATACAAAACATTCTAAAACCCAACCAAAACATTCCGAAAACCCGACAAAACATCATAAAAACAAATCAAAACCAACCAAAATATTCCGAAAACCGCCAAAATGATTTAGACCCACAAAACTCATCAAAACATTCTGAAAATTGCCAAAACATTAGAAAACCAGCCAGAACTGATCAAAACATTCAAAAAACTTGGCAAAACATCATAAAAACAAATCAAAACCAACCAAAACATTCCAAAAACCTGACAAAATAGTTTACAACCTGCTAAAACTGATCAAAACATTCTGAAAAGATGCCAAAATACTAGAAAACCAGTCAGAAGTGATCGAAACTTTCAATAACTTGCCAAAACATAATCAAAACAAATGAAAGCAAACCAAAACATTCCAAATACCCGCCAAAATATTTTAAAACCCGCCAAAACGAATCCAAACGTTCCACAACCTGCCAAGACAATAAAAACAACACAAGAGAAAGCAAAACATTCTAAAACACCACCAAAACATTCCGAAAACCCGCCAAAACATCATCAAAACAAATCAAAACAAACCAAACAATAGGAGGAACACGGCAACATATTGGCAAGCAAGAGACGGAGAGCGCGGCACCACGGCACCTTCTAGGAGGCCAAGAAGGAAGCCGCACAACACCTGCACTGTGTCTGCAACTTTCAAACTGCTAGAAGCTAGTGGCTTGCCACTGGCCTGCCTCTTCAATTGCCATTAGCATTCCAATGGAAGCTATTCTTGGACAACTTTGCTCTGCTTGCTGCTAGTTCTGCCCCAGCCTACCATAGATAACCTTGCTCTTCCCTTGAGGTTCTGAGATGCCAAGAACTTGTCAACTTCAAAGGGCGGGCCGGGCTACATCTACTCAGCTGCCACAGTTTCTCCTTGCTAGACCTAGTGGGAAAGCATTTTGCTGAGATGCAGAAGGCAAGAAACGCAGAATACGGAGACGCGGAGCTGTCCCAAGTGCCGCTGCCAGCCGTCTTTCCGCAGAAGGAGCGCCCCGGAGCGCACCGCAACCGGCACCGTCGTCTCTGCGCAAAGAGCCAAAATATTTTCAAACCCGCCAAAACTCATCCAAAAATATTTTCAAACCCGCCAAAATAGAAAACCAGACAGAAGTGATCAATACATTCGAAAAAACCTGACAAAACATGATAAAGCCCACCAAAGCTAATCCAAACACACCAAAAACTGGGCTAAACAGAATCAAAACCTTCTAAAAACCCGCCAAAATATTTCAAAACCCGTCAAAACTAATCAAAACATTCCGAATACCCGCCAAAACATTCCAAATACCCGCCAAAATATTTTAAAACCCGCCAAAAGGAATCCAAACATTCCAAAACCTGCCAACAGAATAAAAACAACTCAAGAGAATACAAAACATTCTAAAACCCAACCAAAACATTCCGAAAACCCGACAAAACATCATCAAATCAAATCAAAAACAACCAAAATATTCCAAAAACCGCCAAAATAATTTAGACCCACAAAACTCATCAAAACATTCTGAAAATTGCCAAAACATTAGAAAACCAGCCAGAACTGATCAAATCATTCAAAAAACTTGGCAAAACATCATAAAAACAAATCAAAACCAGCCAAAACATTCCAAAAACCTGACAAAATAGTTTACAACCTGCTAAAACTGATCAAAACATTCTGAAAAGATGCCAAAATACTAGAAAACTAGTCAGAAGTGATCGAAACTTTCAATAACTTGCCAAAACATAATCAAAACAAATGAAAGCAAACCAAAACATTCCAAATACCCGCCAAAATATTTTAAAACCCGCCAAAACGAATCCAAACGTTCCAAAACCTTCCAAGACAATAAAAACAACACAAGAGAAAACAAAACATTCTAAAACACCACCAAAACATTCCGAAAACCCGCCAAAAGATCATCAAAACAAATCAAAACAAACCAAACAATAGGAGGAACACGGCAACATATTGGCAAGCAAGAGACGGAGAGCGCGGCACCGCGGCACCTTCTAGGAGGCCAAGAAGGAAGCCGCACAACACCTGCACTGTGTCTGCAACTTTCAAACTGCTAGAAGCTAGTGGCTTGCCACTGGCCTGCCTCTTCAATTGCCATTAGCATTCCAATGGAAGCTATTCTTGGACAACTTTGCTCTGCTTGCTGCTAGTTCTGCCCCAGCCTACCATAGATAACCTTGCTCTTCCCTTGAGGTTCTGAGATGCCAAGAACTTGTCAACTTCAAAGGGCGGGCCGGGCTACATCTACTCAGCTGCCACAGTTTCTCCTTGCTAGACCTAGTGGGAAAGCATTTTGCTGAGATGCAGAAGGCAAGAAACGCAGAATACGGAGACGCGGAGCTGTCCCAAGTGCCGCTGCCAGGCGTCTTTCCGCAGAAGGAGCGCCCCGGAGCGCACCGCAACCGGCACCGTCGTCTCTGCGCAAAGAGCCAAAATATTTTCAAACCCGCCAAAACTCATCCAAAAATATTTTCAAACCCGCCAAAATAGAAAACCAGACAGAAGTGATCAATACATTCGAAAAAACCTGACAAAACATGATAAAGCCCACCAAAGCTAATCCAAACACACCAAAAACTGGGCTAAACAGAATCAAAACCTTCTAAAAACCCGCCAAAATATTTCAAAACCCGTCAAAACTAATCAAAACATTCCGAATACCCGCCAAAACATTCCAAATACCCGCCAAAATATTTTAAAACCCGCCAAAAGCAATCCAAACATTCCAAAACCTGCCAACACAATAAAAACAACTCAAGAGAATACAAAACATTCTAAAACCCAACCAAAACATTCCGAAAACCCGACAAAACATCATAAAAACAAATCAAAACCAACCAAAATATTCCGAAAACCCGCCAAAATGATTTAGACCCACAAAACTCATCAAAACATTCTGAAAATATGCCAAAACATTAGAAAACCAGCCAGAACTGATCAAATCATTCAAAAAACTTGGCAAAACATCATAAAAACAAATCAAAACCAACCAAAACATTCCAAAAACCTGACAAAATAGTTTACAACCTGCCAAAACTGATCAAAACATTCTGAAAAGATGCCAAAATACTAGAAAACCAGTCAGAAGTGATCAAAACTTTCAATAACTTGCCAAAACATAATCAAAACAAATGAAAGCAAACCAAAACATTCCAAATACCCGCCAAAATATTTTAAAACCCGCCAAAACGAATCCAAACGTTCCACAACCTGCCAAGACAATAAAAACAACACAAGAGAAAACAAAACATTCTAAAACACCACCAAAACATTCCGAAAACCCGCCAAAAGATCATCAAAACAAATCAAAACAAACCAAACAATAGGAGGAACACGGCAACATATTGGCAAGCAAGAGACGGAGAGCGCGGCACCGCGGCACCTTCTAGGAGGCCAAGAAGGAAGCCGCACAACACCTGCACTGTGTCTGCAACTTTCAAACTGCTAGAAGATAGTGGCTTGCCACTGGCCTGCCTCTTCAATTGCCATTAGCATTCCAATGGAAGCTATTCTTGGACAACTTTGCTCTGCTTGCTGCTAGTTCTGCCCCAGCCTACCATAGATAACCTTGCTCTTCCCTTGAGGTTCTGAGATGCCAAGAACTTGTCAACTTCAAAGGGCGGGCCGGGCTACATCTACTCAGCTGCCACAGTTTCTCCTTGCTAGACCTAGTGGGAAAGCATTTTGCTGAGATGCAGAAGGCAAGAAACGCAGAATACGGAGACGCGGAGCTGTCCCAAGTGCCGCTGCCAGCCGTCTTTCTGCAGAAGGAGCGCCCCGGAGCACACCGCAACCGGCACCGTCGTCTCTGCGCAAAGAGCCAAAATATTTTCAAACCCGCCAAAACTCATCCAAAAATATTTTCAAACCCGCCAAAATAGAAAACCGGACAGAAGTGATCAATACATTCGAAAAAACCTGACAAAACATGATAAAGCCCACCAAAGCTAATCCAAACACACCAAAAACTGGGCTAAACAGAATCAAAACCTTCTAAAAACCCGCCAAAATATTTCAAAACCCGTCAAAACTAATCAAAACATTCCGAATACCCGCCAAAACATTCCAAATACCCGCCAAAATATTTTAAAACCCGCCAAAAGCAATCCAAACATTCCAAAACCTGCCAACAGAATAAAAACAACTCAAGAGAATACAAAACATTCTAAAACCCAACCAAAACATTCCGAAAACCCGACAAAACATCATCAAATCAAATCAAAACCAACCAAAATATTCCAAAAACCGCCAAAATAATTTAGACCCACAAAACTCATCAAAACATTCTGAAAATTGCCAAAACATTAGAAAACCAGCCAGAACTGATCAAATCATTCAAAAAACTTGGCAAAACATCATAAAAACAAATCAAAACCAACCAAAACATTCCAAAAACCTGACAAAATAGTTTACAACCTGCTAAAACTGATCAAAACATTCTGAAAAGATGCCAAAATACTAGAAAACCAGTCAGAAGTGATCGAAACTTTCAATAACTTGCCAAAACATAATCAAAACAAATGAAAGCAAACCAAAACATTCCAAATACCCGCCAAAATATTTTAAAACCCGCCAAAACGAATCCAAACGTTCCAAAACCTTCCAAGACAATAAAAACAACACAAGAGAAAACAAAACATTCTAAAACACCACCAAAACATTCCGAAAACCCGCCAAAACATCATCAAAACAAATCAAAACAAACCAAACAATAGGAGGAACACGGCAACATATTGGCAAGCAAGAGACGGAGAGCGCGGCACCGCGGCACCTTCTAGGAGGCCAAGAAGGAAGCCGCACAACACCTGCACTGTGTCTGCAACTTTCAAACTGCTAGAAGCTAGTGGCTTGCCACTGGCCTGCCTCTTCAATTGCCATTAGCATTCCAATGGAAGCTATTCTTGGACAACTTTGCTCTGCTTGCTGCTAGTTCTGCCCCAGCCTACCATAGATAACCTTGCTCTTCCCTTGAGGTTCTGAGATGCCAAGAACTTGTCAACTTCAAAGGGCGGGCCGGGCTACATCTACTCAGCTGCCACAGTTTCTCCTTGCTAGACCTAGTGGGAAAGCATTTTGCTGAGATGCAGAAGGCAAGAAACGCAGAATACGGAGACGCGGAGCTGTCCCAAGTGCCGCTGCCAGCCGTCTTTCCGCAGAAGGAGCGCCCCGGAGCGCACCGCAACCGGCACCGTCGTCTCTGCGCAAAGAGCCAAAATATTTGAAAACCCGCCAAAACTCATCCAAAAATATTTTCAAACCCGCCAAAATAGAAAACCAGACAGAAGTGATCAATACATTCGAAAAAACCTGACAAAACATGATAAAGCCCACCAAAGCTAATCCAAACACACCAAAAACTGGGCTAAACAGAATCAAAACCTTCTAAAAACCCGCCAAAACATTTCAAAACCCGTCAAAACTAATCAAAACATTCCGAATACCCGCCAAAACATTCCAAATACCCGCCAAAATATTTTAAAACCCGCCAAAAGCAATCCAAACATTCCAAAACCTGCCAACACAATAAAAACAACTCAAGAGAATACAAAACATTCTAAAACCCAACCAAAACATTCCGAAAACCCGACAAAACATCATCAAATCAAATCAAAAACAACCAAAATATTCCAAAAACCGCCAAAATAATTTAGACCCACAAAACTCATCAAAACATTCTGAAAATTGCCAAAACATTAGAAAACCAGCCAGAACTGATCAAATCATTCAAAAAACTTGGCAAAACATCATAAAAACAAATCAAAACCAGCCAAAACATTCCAAAAACCTGACAAAATAGTTTACAACCTGCTAAAACTGATCAAAACATTCTGAAAAGATGCCAAAATACTAGAAAACCAGTCAGAAGTGATCGAAACTTTCAATAACTTGCCAAAACATAATCAAAACAAATGAAAGCAAACCAAAACATTCCAAACAACCGCCAAAATATTTTAAAACCCGCCAAAACGAATCCAAACGTTCCAAAACCTTCCAAGACAATAAAAACAACACAAGAGAAAACAAAACATTCTAAAACACCACCAAAACATTCCGAAAACCCGCCAAAAGATCATCAAAACAAATCAAAACAAACCAAACAATAGGAGGAACACGGCAACATATTGGCAAGCAAGAGACGGAGAGCGCGGCACCGCGGCACCTTCTAGGAGGCCAAGAAGGAAGCCGCACAACACCTGCACTGTGTCTGCAACTTTCAAACTGCTAGAAGCTAGTGGCTTGCCACTGGCCTGCCTCTTCAATTGCCATTAGCATTCCAATGGAAGCTATTCTTGGACAACTTTGCTCTGCTTGCTGCTAGTTCTGCCCCAGCCTACCATAGATAACCTTGCTCTTCCCTTGAGGTTCTGAGATGCCAAGAACTTGTCAACTTCAAAGGGCGGGCCGGGCTACATCTACTCAGCTGCCACAGTTTCTCCTTGCTAGACCTAGTGGGAAAGCATTTTGCTGAGATGCAGAAGGCAAGAAACGCAGAATACGGAGACGCGGAGCTGTCCCAAGTGCCGCTGCCAGCCGTCTTTCCGCAGAAGGAGCGCCCCGGAGCGCACCGCAACCGGCACCGTCGTCTCTGCGCAAAGAGCCAAAATATTTTCAAACCCGCCAAAACTCATCCAAAAATATTTTCAAACCCGCCAAAATAGAAAACCAGACAGAAGTGATCAATACATTCGAAAAAACCTGACAAAACATGATAAAGCCCACCAAAGCTAATCCAAACACACCAAAAACTGGGCTAAACAGAATCAAAACCTTCTAAAAACCCGCCAAAATATTTCAAAACCCGTCAAAACTAATCAAAACATTCCGAATACCCGCCAAAACATTCCAAATACCCGCCAAAATATTTTAAAACCCGCCAAAAGCAATCCAAACATTCCAAAACCTGCCAACAGAATAAAAACAACTCAAGAGAATACAAAACATTCTAAAACCCAACCAAAACATTCCGAAAACCCGACAAAACATCATCAAATCAAATCAAAACCAACCAAAATATTCCAAAAACCGCCAAAATAATTTAGACCCACAAAACTCATCAAAACATTCTGAAAATTGCCAAAACATTAGAAAACCAGCCAGAACTGATCAAATCATTCAAAAAACTTGGCAAAACATCATAAAAACAAATCAAAACCAGCCAAAACATTCCAAAAACCTGACAAAATAGTTTACAACCTGCTAAAACTGATCAAAACATTCTGAAAAGATGCCAAAATACTAGAAAACCAGTCAGAAGTGATCGAAACTTTCAATAACTTGCCAAAACATAATCAAAACAAATGAAAGCAAACCAAAACATTCCAAATACCCGCCAAAATATTTTAAAACCCGCCAAAACGAATCCAAACGTTCCACAACCTTCCAAGACAATAAAAACAACACAAGAGAAAACAAAACATTCTAAAACACCACCAAAACATTCCGAAAACCCGCCAAAACATCATCAAAACAAATCAAAACAAACCAAACAATAAGAGGAACACGGCAACATATTGGCAAGCAAGAGACGGAGAGTGCGGCACCTTCTAGGAGGCCAAGAAGGAAGCCGCACAACACCTGCACTGTGTCTGCAACTTTCAAACTGCTAGAAGATAGTGGCTTGCCACTGGCCTGCCTCTTCAATTGCCATTAGCATTCCAATGGAAGCTATTCTTGGACAACTTTGCTCTGCTTGCTGCTAGTTCTGCCCCAGCCTACCATAGATAACCTTGCTCTTCCCTTGAGGCTCTGAGATGCCAAGAACTTTTCAACTTCAAAGGGCGGGCCGGGCTACATCTACTCAGCTGCCACAGTTTCTCCTTGCTAGACCTAGTGGGAAAGCATTTTGCTGAGATGCAGAAGGCAAGAAACGCAGAATACGGAGACGCGGAGCTGTCCCAAGTGCCGCTGCCAGGCGTCTTTCCGCAGAAGGAGCGCCCCGGAGCGCACCGCAACCGGCACCGTCGTCTCTGCGCAAAGAGCCAAAATATTTTCAAACCCGCCAAAACTCATCCAAAAATATTTTCAAACCCGCCAAAATAGAAAACCAGACAGAAGTGATCAATACATTCGAAAAAACCTGACAAAACATGATAAAGCCCACCAAAGCTAATCCAAACACACCAAAAACTGGGCTAAACAGAATCAAAACCTTCTAAAAACCCGCCAAAATATTTCAAAACCCGTCAAAACTAATCAAAACATTCCGAATACCCGCCAAAACATTCCAAATACCCGCCAAAATATTTTAAAACCCGCCAAAAGCAATCCAAACATTCCAAAACCTGCCAACACAATAAAAACAACTCAAGAGAATACAAAACATTCTAAAACCCAACCAAAACATTCCGAAAACCCGACAAAACATCATAAAAACAAATCAAAACCAACCAAAATATTCCGAAAACCCGCCAAAATGATTTAGACCCACAAAACTCATCAAAACATTCTGAAAATATGCCAAAACATTAGAAAACCAGCCAGAACTGATCAAAACATTCAAAAAACTTGGCAAAACATCATAAAAACAAATCAAAACCAACCAAAACATTCCAAAAACCTGACAAAATAGTTTACAACCTGCCAAAACTGATCAAAACATTCTGAAAAGATGCCAAAATACTAGAAAACCAGTCAGAAGTGATCAAAACTTTCAATAACTTGCCAAAACATAATCAAAACAAATGAAAGCAAACCAAAACATTCCAAATACCCGCCAAAATATTTTAAAACCCGCCAAAACGAATCCAAACGTTCCACAACCTGCCAAGACAATAAAAACAACACAAGAGAAAACAAAACATTCTAAAACACCACCAAAACATTCCGAAAACCCGCCAAAAGATCATCAAAACAAATCAAAACAAACCAAACAATAGGAGGAACACGGCAACATATTGGCAAGCAAGAGACGGAGAGCGCGGCACCGCGGCACCTTCTAGGAGGCCAAGAAGGAAGCCGCACAACACCTGCACTGTGTCTGCAACTTTCAAACTGCTAGAAGATAGTGGCTTGCCACTGGCCTGCCTCTTCAATTGCCATTAGCATTCCAATGGAAGCTATTCTTGGACAACTTTGCTCTGCTTGCTGCTAGTTCTGCCCCAGCCTACCATAGATAACCTTGCTCTTCCCTTGAGGTTCTGAGATGCCAAGAACTTGTCAACTTCAAAGGGCGGGCCGGGCTACATCTACTCAGCTGCCACAGTTTCTCCTTGCTAGACCTAGTGGGAAAGCATTTTGCTGAGATGCAGAAGGCAAGAAACGCAGAATACGGAGACGCGGAGCTGTCCCAAGTGCCGCTGCCAGCCGTCTTTCTGCAGAAGGAGCGCCCCGGAGCACACCGCAACCGGCACCGTCGTCTCTGCGCAAAGAGCCAAAATATTTTCAAACCCGCCAAAACTCATCCAAAAATATTTTCAAACCCGCCAAAATAGAAAACCGGACAGAAGTGATCAATACATTCGAAAAAACCTGACAAAACATGATAAAGCCCACCAAAGCTAATCCAAACACACCAAAAACTGGGCTAAACAGAATCAAAACCTTCTAAAAACCCGCCAAAATATTTCAAAACCCGTCAAAACTAATCAAAACATTCCGAATACCCGCCAAAACATTCCAAATACCCGCCAAAATATTTTAAAACCCGCCAAAAGCAATCCAAACATTCCAAAACCTGCCAACAGAATAAAAACAACTCAAGAGAATACAAAACATTCTAAAACCCAACCAAAACATTCCGAAAACCCGACAAAACATCATCAAATCAAATCAAAACCAACCAAAATATTCCAAAAACCGCCAAAATAATTTAGACCCACAAAACTCATCAAAACATTCTGAAAATTGCCAAAACATTAGAAAACCAGCCAGAACTGATCAAATCATTCAAAAAACTTGGCAAAACATCATAAAAACAAATCAAAACCAACCAAAACATTCCAAAAACCTGACAAAATAGTTTACAACCTGCTAAAACTGATCAAAACATTCTGAAAAGATGCCAAAATACTAGAAAACCAGTCAGAAGTGATCGAAACTTTCAATAACTTGCCAAAACATAATCAAAACAAATGAAAGCAAACCAAAACATTCCAAATACCCGCCAAAATATTTTAAAACCCGCCAAAACGAATCCAAACGTTCCAAAACCTTCCAAGACAATAAAAACAACACAAGAGAAAACAAAACATTCTAAAACACCACCAAAACATTCCGAAAACCCGCCAAAACATCATCAAAACAAATCAAAACAAACCAAACAATAGGAGGAACACGGCAACATATTGGCAAGCAAGAGACGGAGAGCGCGGCACCGCGGCACCTTCTAGGAGGCCAAGAAGGAAGCCGCACAACACCTGCACTGTGTCTGCAACTTTCAAACTGCTAGAAGCTAGTGGCTTGCCACTGGCCTGCCTCTTCAATTGCCATTAGCATTCCAATGGAAGCTATTCTTGGACAACTTTGCTCTGCTTGCTGCTAGTTCTGCCCCAGCCTACCATAGATAACCTTGCTCTTCCCTTGAGGTTCTGAGATGCCAAGAACTTGTCAACTTCAAAGGGCGGGCCGGGCTACATCTACTCAGCTGCCACAGTTTCTCCTTGCTAGACCTAGTGGGAAAGCATTTTGCTGAGATGCAGAAGGCAAGAAACGCAGAATACGGAGACGCGGAGCTGTCCCAAGTGCCGCTGCCAGCCGTCTTTCCGCAGAAGGAGCGCCCCGGAGCGCACCGCAACCGGCACCGTCGTCTCTGCGCAAAGAGCCAAAATATTTGAAAACCCGCCAAAACTCATCCAAAAATATTTTCAAACCCGCCAAAATAGAAAACCAGACAGAAGTGATCAATACATTCGAAAAAACCTGACAAAACATGATAAAGCCCACCAAAGCTAATCCAAACACACCAAAAACTGGGCTAAACAGAATCAAAACCTTCTAAAAACCCGCCAAAATATTTCAAAACCCGTCAAAACTAATCAAAACATTCCGAATACCCGCCAAAACATTCCAAATACCCGCCAAAATATTTTAAAACCCGCCAAAAGCAATCCAAACATTCCAAAACCTGCCAACAGAATAAAAACAACTCAAGAGAATACAAAACATTCTAAAACCCAACCAAAACATTCCGAAAACCCGACAAAACATCATCAAATCAAATCAAAAACAACCAAAATATTCCAAAAACCGCCAAAATAATTTAGACCCACAAAACTCATCAAAACATTCTGAAAATTGCCAAAACATTAGAAAACCAGCCAGAACTGATCAAATCATTCAAAAAACTTGGCAAAACATCATAAAAACAAATCAAAACCAGCCAAAACATTCCAAAAACCTGACAAAATAGTTTACAACCTGCTAAAACTGATCAAAACATTCTGAAAAGATGCCAAAATACTAGAAAACCAGTCAGAAGTGATCGAAACTTTCAATAACTTGCCAAAACATAATCAAAACAAATGAAAGCAAACCAAAACATTCCAAACAACCGCCAAAATATTTTAAAACCCGCCAAAACGAATCCAAACGTTCCAAAACCTTCCAAGACAATAAAAACAACACAAGAGAAAACAAAACATTCTAAAACACCACCAAAACATTCCGAAAACCCGCCAAAACATCATCAAAACAAATCAAAACAAACCAAACAATAAGAGGAACACGGCAACATATTGGCAAGCAAGAGACGGAGAGTGCGGCACCTTCTAGGAGGCCAAGAAGGAAGCCGCACAACACCTGCACTGTGTCTGCAACTTTCAAACTGCTAGAAGATAGTGGCTTGCCACTGGCCTGCCTCTTCAATTGCCATTAGCATTCCAATGGAAGCTATTCTTGGACAACTTTGCTCTGCTTGCTGCTAGTTCTGCCCCAGCCTACCATAGATAACCTTGCTCTTCCCTTGAGGCTCTGAGATGCCAAGAACTTTTCAACTTCAAAGGGCGGGCCGGGCTACATCTACTCAGCTGCCACAGTTTCTCCTTGCTAGACCTAGTGGGAAAGCATTTTGCTGAGATGCAGAAGGCAAGAAACGCAGAATACGGAGACGCGGAGCTGTCCCAAGTGCCGCTGCCAGCCGTCTTTCCGCAGAAGGAGCGCCCCGGAGCGCACCGCAACCGGCACCGTCGTCTCTGCGCAAAGAGCCAAAATATTTTAAAACCTGCCAAAACTAATCCAAAAATATTTTCAAACCCGCCAAAATAGAAAACCAGACAGAAGTGATCAATACATTCGAAAAAACCTGACAAAACATGATAAAGCCCACCAAAGCTAATCCAAACACACCAAAAACTGGGCTAAACAGAATCAAAACCTTCTAAAAACCCGCCAAAATATTTCAAAACCCGTCAAAACTAATCAAAACATTCCGAATACCCGCCAAAACATTCCAAATACCCGCCAAAATATTTTAAAACCCGCCAAAAGGAATCCAAACATTCCAAAACCTGCCAAGACAATAAAAACAACTCAAGAGAATACAAAACATTCTAAAACCCAACCAAAACATTCCGAAAACCCGACAAAACATCATAAAAACAAATCAAAACCAACCAAAATATTCCGAAAACCGCCAAAATGATTTAGACCCACAAAACTCATCAAAACATTCTGAAAATTGCCAAAACATTAGAAAACCAGCCAGAACTGATCAAAACATTCAAAAAACTTGGCAAAACATCATAAAAACAAATCAAAACCAACCAAAACATTCCAAAAACCTGACAAAATAGTTTACAACCTGCTAAAACTGATCAAAACATTCTGAAAAGATGCCAAAATACTAGAAAACCAGTCAGAAGTGATCGAAACTTTCAATAACTTGCCAAAACATAATCAAAACAAATGAAAGCAAACCAAAACATTCCAAATACCCGCCAAAATATTTTAAAACCCGCCAAAACGAATCCAAACGTTCCACAACCTGCCAAGACAATAAAAACAACACAAGAGAAAGCAAAACATTCTAAAACACCACCAAAACATTCCGAAAACCCGCCAAAACATCATCAAAACAAATCAAAACAAACCAAACAATAGGAGGAACACGGCAACATATTGGCAAGCAAGAGACGGAGAGCGCGGCACCACGGCACCTTCTAGGAGGCCAAGAAGGAAGCCGCACAACACCTGCACTGTGTCTGCAACTTTCAAACTGCTAGAAGCTAGTGGCTTGCCACTGGCCTGCCTCTTCAATTGCCATTAGCATTCCAATGGAAGCTATTCTTGGACAACTTTGCTCTGCTTGCTGCTAGTTCTGCCCCAGCCTACCATAGATAACCTTGCTCTTCCCTTGAGGTTCTGAGATGCCAAGAACTTGTCAACTTCAAAGGGCGGGCCGGGCTACATCTACTCAGCTGCCACAGTTTCTCCTTGCTAGACCTAGTGGGAAAGCATTTTGCTGAGATGCAGAAGGCAAGAAACGCAGAATACGGAGACGCGGAGCTGTCCCAAGTGCCGCTGCCAGGCGTCTTTCCGCAGAAGGAGCGCCCCGGAGCGCACCGCAACCGGCACCGTCGTCTCTGCGCAAAGAGCCAAAATATTTTCAAACCCGCCAAAACTCATCCAAAAATATTTTCAAACCCGCCAAAATAGAAAACCAGACAGAAGTGATCAATACATTCGAAAAAACCTGACAAAACATGATAAAGCCCACCAAAGCTAATCCAAACACACCAAAAACTGGGCTAAACAGAATCAAAACCTTCTAAAAACCCGCCAAAATATTTCAAAACCCGTCAAAACTAATCAAAACATTCCGAATACCCGCCAAAACATTCCAAATACCCGCCAAAATATTTTAAAACCCGCCAAAAGGAATCCAAACATTCCAAAACCTGCCAAGACAATAAAAACAACTCAAGAGAATACAAAACATTCTAAAACCCAACCAAAACATTCCGAAAACCCGACAAAACATCATCAAATCAAATCAAAAACAACCAAAATATTCCAAAAACCGCCAAAATAATTTAGACCCACAAAACTCATCAAAACATTCTGAAAATTGCCAAAACATTAGAAAACCAGCCAGAACTGATCAAATCATTCAAAAAACTTGGCAAAACATCATAAAAACAAATCAAAACCAGCCAAAACATTCCAAAAACCTGACAAAATAGTTTACAACCTGCTAAAACTGATCAAAACATTCTGAAAAGATGCCAAAATACTAGAAAACCAGTCAGAAGTGATCGAAACTTTCAATAACTTGCCAAAACATAATCAAAACAAATGAAAGCAAACCAAAACATTCCAAACAACCGCCAAAATATTTTAAAACCCGCCAAAACGAATCCAAACGTTCCAAAACCTTCCAAGACAATAAAAACAACACAAGAGAAAACAAAACATTCTAAAACACCACCAAAACATTCCGAAAACCCGCCAAAACATCATCAAAACAAATCAAAACAAACCAAACAATAGGAGGAACACGGCAACATATTGGCAAGCAAGAGACGGAGAGCGCGGCACCGCGGCACCTTCTAGGAGGCCAAGAAGGAAGCCGCACAACACCTGCACTGTGTCTGCAACTTTCAAACTGCTAGAAGCTAGTGGCTTGCCACTGGCCTGCCTCTTCAATTGCCATTAGCATTCCAATGGAAGCTATTCTTGGACAACTTTGCTCTGCTTGCTGCTAGTTCTGCCCCAGCCTACCATAGATAACCTTGCTCTTCCCTTGAGGTTCTGAGATGCCAAGAACTTGTCAACTTCAAAGGGCGGGCCGGGCTACATCTACTCAGCTGCCACAGTTTCTCCTTGCTAGACCTAGTGGGAAAGCATTTTGCTGAGATGCAGAAGGCAAGAAACGCAGAATACGGAGACGCGGAGCTGTCCCAAGTGCCGCTGCCAGGCGTCTTTCCGCAGAAGGAGCGCCCCGGAGCGCACCGCAACCGGCACCGTCGTCTCTGCGCAAAGAGCCAAAATATTTTCAAACCCGCCAAAACTCATCCAAAAATATTTTCAAACCCGCCAAAATAGAAAACCAGACAGAAGTGATCAATACATTCGAAAAAACCTGACAAAACATGATAAAGCCCACCAAAGCTAATCCAAACACACCAAAAACTGGGCTAAACAGAATCAAAACCTTCTAAAAACCCGCCAAAATATTTCAAAACCCGTCAAAACTAATCAAAACATTCCGAATACCCGCCAAAACATTCCAAATACCCGCCAAAATATTTTAAAACCCGCCAAAAGCAATCCAAACATTCCAAAACCTGCCAACACAATAAAAACAACTCAAGAGAATACAAAACATTCTAAAACCCAACCAAAACATTCCGAAAACCCGACAAAACATCATAAAAACAAATCAAAACCAACCAAAATATTCCGAAAACCCGCCAAAATGATTTAGACCCACAAAACTCATCAAAACATTCTGAAAATATGCCAAAACATTAGAAAACCAGCCAGAACTGATCAAAACATTCAAAAAACTTGGCAAAACATCATAAAAACAAATCAAAACCAACCAAAACATTCCAAAAACCTGACAAAATAGTTTACAACCTGCCAAAACTGATCAAAACATTCTGAAAAGATGCCAAAATACTAGAAAACCAGTCAGAAGTGATCAAAACTTTCAATAACTTGCCAAAACATAATCAAAACAAATGAAAGCAAACCAAAACATTCCAAATACCCGCCAAAATATTTTAAAACCCGCCAAAACGAATCCAAACGTTCCACAACCTGCCAAGACAATAAAAACAACACAAGAGAAAACAAAACATTCTAAAACACCACCAAAACATTCCGAAAACCCGCCAAAACATCATCAAAACAAATCAAAACAAACCAAACAATAGGAGGAACACGGCAACATATTGGCAAGCAAGAGACGGAGAGCGCGGCACCGCGGCACCTTCTAGGAGGCCAAGAAGGAAGCCGCACAACACCTGCACTGTGTCTGCAACTTTCAAACTGCTAGAAGATAGTGGCTTGCCACTGGCCTGCCTCTTCAATTGCCATTAGCATTCCAATGGAAGCTATTCTTGGACAACTTTGCTCTGCTTGCTGCTAGTTCTGCCCCAGCCTACCATAGATAACCTTGCTCTTCCCTTGAGGTTCTGAGATGCCAAGAACTTGTCAACTTCAAAGGGCGGGCCGGGCTACATCTACTCAGCTGCCACAGTTTCTCCTTGCTAGACCTAGTGGGAAAGCATTTTGCTGAGATGCAGAAGGCAAGAAACGCAGAATACGGAGACGCGGAGCTGTCCCAAGTGCCGCTGCCAGCCGTCTTTCTGCAGAAGGAGCGCCCCGGAGCACACCGCAACCGGCACCGTCGTCTCTGCGCAAAGAGCCAAAATATTTTCAAACCCGCCAAAACTCATCCAAAAATATTTTCAAACCCGCCAAAATAGAAAACCGGACAGAAGTGATCAATACATTCGAAAAAACCTGACAAAACATGATAAAGCCCACCAAAGCTAATCCAAACACACCAAAAACTGGGCTAAACAGAATCAAAACCTTCTAAAAACCCGCCAAAATATTTCAAAACCCGTCAAAACTAATCAAAACATTCCGAATACCCGCCAAAACATTCCAAATACCCGCCAAAATATTTTAAAACCCGCCAAAAGCAATCCAAACATTCCAAAACCTGCCAACAGAATAAAAACAACTCAAGAGAATACAAAACATTCTAAAACCCAACCAAAACATTCCGAAAACCCGACAAAACATCATCAAATCAAATCAAAACCAACCAAAATATTCCAAAAACCGCCAAAATAATTTAGACCCACAAAACTCATCAAAACATTCTGAAAATTGCCAAAACATTAGAAAACCAGCCAGAACTGATCAAATCATTCAAAAAACTTGGCAAAACATCATAAAAACAAATCAAAACCAACCAAAACATTCCAAAAACCTGACAAAATAGTTTACAACCTGCTAAAACTGATCAAAACATTCTGAAAAGATGCCAAAATACTAGAAAACCAGTCAGAAGTGATCGAAACTTTCAATAACTTGCCAAAACATAATCAAAACAAATGAAAGCAAACCAAAACATTCCAAATACCCGCCAAAATATTTTAAAACCCGCCAAAACGAATCCAAACGTTCCAAAACCTTCCAAGACAATAAAAACAACACAAGAGAAAACAAAACATTCTAAAACACCACCAAAACATTCCGAAAACCCGCCAAAACATCATAAAAACAAATCAAAACAAACCAAACAATAGGAGGAACACGGCAACATATTGGCAAGCAAGAGACGGAGAGCGCGGCACCGCGGCACCTTCTAGGAGGCCAAGAAGGAAGCCGCACAACACCTGCACTGTGTCTGCAACTTTCAAACTGCTAGAAGCTAGTGGCTTGCCACTGGCCTGCCTCTTCAATTGCCATTAGCATTCCAATGGAAGCTATTCTTGGACAACTTTGCTCTGCTTGCTGCTAGTTCTGCCCCAGCCTACCATAGATAACCTTGCTCTTCCCTTGAGGTTCTGAGATGCCAAGAACTTGTCAACTTCAAAGGGCGGGCCGGGCTACATCTACTCAGCTGCCACAGTTTCTCCTTGCTAGACCTAGTGGGAAAGCATTTTGCTGAGATGCAGAAGGCAAGAAACGCAGAATACGGAGACGCGGAGCTGTCCCAAGTGCCGCTGCCAGCCGTCTTTCCGCAGAAGGAGCGCCCCGGAGCGCACCGCAACCGGCACCGTCGTCTCTGCGCAAAGAGCCAAAATATTTGAAAACCCGCCAAAACTCATCCAAAAATATTTTCAAACCCGCCAAAATAGAAAACCAGACAGAAGTGATCAATACATTCGAAAAAACCTGACAAAACATGATAAAGCCCACCAAAGCTAATCCAAACACACCAAAAACTGGGCTAAACAGAATCAAAACCTTCTAAAAACCCGCCAAAATATTTCAAAACCCGTCAAAACTAATCAAAACATTCCGAATACCCGCCAAAACATTCCAAATACCCGCCAAAATATTTTAAAACCCGCCAAAAGCAATCCAAACATTCCAAAACCTGCCAACACAATAAAAACAACTCAAGAGAATACAAAACATTCTAAAACCCAACCAAAACATTCCGAAAACCCGACAAAACATCATCAAATCAAATCAAAAACAACCAAAATATTCCAAAAACCGCCAAAATAATTTAGACCCACAAAACTCATCAAAACATTCTGAAAATTGCCAAAACATTAGAAAACCAGCCAGAACTGATCAAATCATTCAAAAAACTTGGCAAAACATCATAAAAACAAATCAAAACCAGCCAAAACATTCCAAAAACCTGACAAAATAGTTTACAACCTGCTAAAACTGATCAAAACATTCTGAAAAGATGCCAAAATACTAGAAAACCAGTCAGAAGTGATCGAAACTTTCAATAACTTGCCAAAACATAATCAAAACAAATGAAAGCAAACCAAAACATTCCAAACAACCGCCAAAATATTTTAAAACCCGCCAAAACGAATCCAAACGTTCCAAAACCTTCCAAGACAATAAAAACAACACAAGAGAAAACAAAACATTCTAAAACACCACCAAAACATTCCGAAAACCCGCCAAAAGATCATCAAAACAAATCAAAACAAACCAAACAATAGGAGGAACACGGCAACATATTGGCAAGCAAGAGACGGAGAGCGCGGCACCGCGGCACCTTCTAGGAGGCCAAGAAGGAAGCCGCACAACACCTGCACTGTGTCTGCAACTTTCAAACTGCTAGAAGCTAGTGGCTTGCCACTGGCCTGCCTCTTCAATTGCCATTAGCATTCCAATGGAAGCTATTCTTGGACAACTTTGCTCTGCTTGCTGCTAGTTCTGCCCCAGCCTACCATAGATAACCTTGCTCTTCCCTTGAGGTTCTGAGATGCCAAGAACTTGTCAACTTCAAAGGGCGGGCCGGGCTACATCTACTCAGCTGCCACAGTTTCTCCTTGCTAGACCTAGTGGGAAAGCATTTTGCTGAGATGCAGAAGGCAAGAAACGCAGAATACGGAGACGCGGAGCTGTCCCAAGTGCCGCTGCCAGCCGTCTTTCCGCAGAAGGAGCGCCCCGGAGCGCACCGCAACCGGCACCGTCGTCTCTGCGCAAAGAGCCAAAATATTTTCAAACCCGCCAAAACTCATCCAAAAATATTTTCAAACCCGCCAAAATAGAAAACCAGACAGAAGTGATCAATACATTCGAAAAAACCTGACAAAACATGATAAAGCCCACCAAAGCTAATCCAAACACACCAAAAACTGGGCTAAACAGAATCAAAACCTTCTAAAAACCCGCCAAAATATTTCAAAACCCGTCAAAACTAATCAAAACATTCCGAATACCCGCCAAAACATTCCAAATACCCGCCAAAATATTTTAAAACCCGCCAAAAGCAATCCAAACATTCCAAAACCTGCCAACAGAATAAAAACAACTCAAGAGAATACAAAACATTCTAAAACCCAACCAAAACATTCCGAAAACCCGACAAAACATCATCAAATCAAATCAAAAACAACCAAAATATTCCAAAAACCGCCAAAATAATTTAGACCCACAAAACTCATCAAAACATTCTGAAAATTGCCAAAACATTAGAAAACCAGCCAGAACTGATCAAATCATTCAAAAAACTTGGCAAAACATCATAAAAACAAATCAAAACCAGCCAAAACATTCCAAAAACCTGACAAAATAGTTTACAACCTGCTAAAACTGATCAAAACATTCTGAAAAGATGCCAAAATACTAGAAAACCAGTCAGAAGTGATCGAAACTTTCAATAACTTGCCAAAACATAATCAAAACAAATGAAAGCAAACCAAAACATTCCAAATACCCGCCAAAATATTTTAAAACCCGCCAAAACGAATCCAAACGTTCCAAAACCTTCCAAGACAATAAAAACAACACAAGAGAAAACAAAACATTCTAAAACACCACCAAAACATTCCGAAAACCCGCCAAAACATCATCAAAACAAATCAAAACAAACCAAACAATAGGAGGAACACGGCAACATATTGGCAAGCAAGAGACGGAGAGCGCGGCACCACGGCACCTTCTAGGAGGCCAAGAAGGAAGCCGCACAACACCTGCACTGTGTCTGCAACTTTCAAACTGCTAGAAGCTAGTGGCTTGCCACTGGCCTGCCTCTTCAATTGCCATTAGCATTCCAATGGAAGCTATTCTTGGACAACTTTGCTCTGCTTGCTGCTAGTTCTGCCCCAGCCTACCATAGATAACCTTGCTCTTCCCTTGAGGTTCTGAGATGCCAAGAACTTGTCAACTTCAAAGGGCGGGCCGGGCTACATCTACTCAGCTGCCACAGTTTCTCCTTGCTAGACCTAGTGGGAAAGCATTTTGCTGAGATGCAGAAGGCAAGAAACGCAGAATACGGAGACGCGGAGCTGTCCCAAGTGCCGCTGCCAGGCGTCTTTCCGCAGAAGGAGCGCCCCGGAGCGCACCGCAACCGGCACCGTCGTCTCTGCGCAAAGAGCCAAAATATTTTCAAACCCGCCAAAACTCATCCAAAAATATTTTCAAACCCGCCAAAATAGAAAACCGGACAGAAGTGATCAATACATTCGAAAAAACCTGACAAAACATGATAAAGCCCACCAAAGCTAATCCAAACACACCAAAAACTGGGCTAAACAGAATCAAAACCTTCTAAAAACCCGCCAAAATATTTCAAAACCCGTCAAAACTAATCAAAACATTCCGAATACCCGCCAAAACATTCCAAATACCCGCCAAAATATTTTAAAACCCGCCAAAAGGAATCCAAACATTCCAAAACCTGCCAAGACAATAAAAACAACTCAAGAGAATACAAAACATTCTAAAACCCAACCAAAACATTCCGAAAACCCGACAAAACATCATCAAAACAAATCAAAACCAACCAAAATATTCCGAAAACCGCCAAAATGATTTAGACCCACAAAACTCATCAAAACATTCTGAAAATTGCCAAAACATTAGAAAACCAGCCAGAACTGATCAAAACATTCAAAAAACTTGGCAAAACATCATAAAAACAAATCAAAACCAACCAAAACATTCCAAAAACCTGACAAAATAGTTTACAACCTGCTAAAACTGATCAAAACATTCTGAAAAGATGCCAAAATACTAGAAAACCAGTCAGAAGTGATCGAAACTTTCAATAACTTGCCAAAACATAATCAAAACAAATGAAAGCAAACCAAAACATTCCAAATACCCGCCAAAATATTTTAAAACCCGCCAAAACGAATCCAAACGTTCCAAAACCTTCCAAGACAATAAAAACAACACAAGAGAAAACAAAACATTCTAAAACACCACCAAAACATTCCGAAAACCCGCCAAAACATCATCAAAACAAATCAAAACAAACCAAACAATAGGAGGAACACGGCAACATATTGGCAAGCAAGAGACGGAGAGCGCGGCACCGCGGCACCTTCTAGGAGGCCAAGAAGGAAGCCGCACAACACCTGCACTGTGTCTGCAACTTTCAAACTGCTAGAAGCTAGTGGCTTGCCACTGGCCTGCCTCTTCAATTGCCATTAGCATTCCAATGGAAGCTATTCTTGGACAACTTTGCTCTGCTTGCTGCTAGTTCTGCCCCAGCCTACCATAGATAACCTTGCTCTTCCCTTGAGGTTCTGAGATGCCAAGAACTTGTCAACTTCAAAGGGCGGGCCGGGCTACATCTACTCAGCTGCCACAGTTTCTCCTTGCTAGACCTAGTGGGAAAGCATTTTGCTGAGATGCAGAAGGCAAGAAACGCAGAATACGGAGACGCGGAGCTGTCCCAAGTGCCGCTGCCAGGCGTCTTTCCGCAGAAGGAGCGCCCCGGAGCGCACCGCAACCGGCACCGTCGTCTCTGCGCAAAGAGCCAAAATATTTTCAAACCCGCCAAAACTCATCCAAAAATATTTTCAAACCCGCCAAAATAGAAAACCGGACAGAAGTGATCAATACATTCGAAAAAACCTGACAAAACATGATAAAGCCCACCAAAGCTAATCCAAACACACCAAAAACTGGGCTAAACAGAATCAAAACCTTCTAAAAACCCGCCAAAATATTTCAAAACCCGTCAAAACTAATCAAAACATTCCGAATACCCGCCAAAACATTCCAAATACCCGCCAAAATATTTTAAAACCCGCCAAAAGGAATCCAAACATTCCAAAACCTGCCAAGACAATAAAAACAACTCAAGAGAATACAAAACATTCTAAAACCCAACCAAAACATTCCGAAAACCCGACAAAACATCATAAAAACAAATCAAAACCAACCAAAATATTCCGAAAACCGCCAAAATGATTTAGACCCACAAAACTCATCAAAACATTCTGAAAATTGCCAAAACATTAGAAAACCAGCCAGAACTGATCAAAACATTCAAAAAACTTGGCAAAACATCATAAAAACAAATCAAAACCAACCAAAACATTCCAAAAACCTGACAAAATAGTTTACAACCTGCTAAAACTGATCAAAACATTCTGAAAAGATGCCAAAATACTAGAAAACCAGTCAGAAGTGATCGAAACTTTCAATAACTTGCCAAAACATAATCAAAACAAATGAAAGCAAACCAAAACATTCCAAATACCCGCCAAAATATTTTAAAACCCGCCAAAACGAATCCAAACGTTCCACAACCTGCCAAGACAATAAAAACAACACAAGAGAAAACAAAACATTCTAAAACACCACCAAAACATTCCGAAAACCCGCCAAAACATCATCAAAACAAATCAAAACAAACCAAACAATAGGAGGAACACGGCAACATATTGGCAAGCAAGAGACGGAGAGCGCGGCACCACGGCACCTTCTAGGAGGCCAAGAAGGAAGCCGCACAACACCTGCACTGTGTCTGCAACTTTCAAACTGCTAGAAGCTAGTGGCTTGCCACTGGCCTGCCTCTTCAATTGCCATTAGCATTCCAATGGAAGCTATTCTTGGACAACTTTGCTCTGCTTGCTGCTAGTTCTGCCCCAGCCTACCATAGATAACCTTGCTCTTCCCTTGAGGTTCTGAGATGCCAAGAACTTGTCAACTTCAAAGGGCGGGCCGGGCTACATCTACTCAGCTGCCACAGTTTCTCCTTGCTAGACCTAGTGGGAAAGCATTTTGCTGAGATGCAGAAGGCAAGAAACACAGAATACGGAGACGCGGAGCTGTCCCAAGTGCCGCTGCCAGCCGTCTTTCCGCAGAAGGAGCGCCCCGGAGCGCACCGCAACCGGCACCGTCGTCTCTGCGCAAAGAGCCAAAATATTTTCAAACCCGCCAAAACTCATCCAAAAATATTTTCAAACCCGCCAAAATAGAAAACCAGACAGAAGTGATCAATACATTCGAAAAAACCTGACAAAACATGATAAAGCCCACCAAAGCTAATCCAAACACACCAAAAACTGGGCTAAACAGAATCAAAACCTTCTAAAAACCCGCCAAAATATTTCAAAACCCGTCAAAACTAATCAAAACATTCCGAATACCCGCCAAAACATTCCAAATACCCGCCAAAATATTTTAAAACCCGCCAAAAGCAATCCAAACATTCCAAAACCTGCCAAGACAATAAAAACAACTCAAGAGAATACAAAACATTCTAAAACCCAACCAAAACATTCCGAAAACCCGACAAAACATCATAAAAACAAATCAAAACCAACCAAAATATTCCGAAAACCCGCCAAAATAATTTAGACCCACAAAACTCATCAAAACATTCTGAAAATATGCCAAAACATTAGAAAACCAGCCAGAACTGATCAAAACATTCAAAAAACTTGGCAAAACATCATAAAAACAAATCAAAACCAACCAAAACATTCCAAAAACCTGACAAAATAGTTTACAACCTGCCAAAACTGATCAAAACATTCTGAAAAGATGCCAAAATACTAGAAAACCAGTCAGAAGTGATCGAAACTTTCAATAACTTGCCAAAACATAATCAAAACAAATGAAAGCAAACCAAAACATTCCAAACAACCGCCAAAATATTTTAAAACCCGCCAAAACGAATCCAAACGTTCCACAACCTGCCAAGACAATAAAAACAACACAAGAGAAAACAAAACATTCTAAAACACCACCAAAACATTCCGAAAACCCGCCAAAACATCATCAAAACAAATCAAAACAAACCAAACAATAGGAGGAACACGGCAACATATTGGCAAGCAAGAGACGGAGAGCGCGGCACCGCGGCACCTTCTAGGAGGCCAAGAAGGAAGCCGCACAACACCTGCACTGTGTCTGCAACTTTCAAACTGCTAGAAGCTAGTGGCTTGCCACTGGCCTGCCTCTTCAATTGCCATTAGCATTCCAATGGAAGCTATTCTTGGACAACTTTGCTCTGCTTGCTGCTAGTTCTGCCCCAGCCTACCATAGATAACCTTGCTCTTCCCTTGAGGTTCTGAGATGCCAAGAACTTGTCAACTTCAAAGGGCGGGCCGGGCTACATCTACTCAGCTGCCACAGTTTCTCCTTGCTAGACCTAGTGGGAAAGCATTTTGCTGAGATGCAGAAGGCAAGAAACGCAGAATACGGAGACGCGGAGCTGTCCCAAGTGCCGCTGCCAGCCGTCTTTCCGCAGAAGGAGCGCCCCGGAGCGCACCGCAACCGGCACCGTCGTCTCTGCGCAAAGAGCCAAAATATTTTCAAACCCGCCAAAACTCATCCAAAAATATTTTCAAACCCGCCAAAATAGAAAACCAGACAGAAGTGATCAATACATTCGAAAAAACCTGACAAAACATGATAAAGCCCACCAAAGCTAATCCAAACACACCAAAAACTGGGCTAAACAGAATCAAAACCTTCTAAAAACCCGCCAAAATATTTCAAAACCCGTCAAAACTAATCAAAACATTCCGAATACCCGCCAAAACATTCCAAATACCCGCCAAAATATTTTAAAACCCGCCAAAAGCAATCCAAACATTCCAAAACCTGCCAACAGAATAAAAACAACTCAAGAGAATACAAAACATTCTAAAACCCAACCAAAACATTCCGAAAACCCGACAAAACATCATCAAATCAAATCAAAAACAACCAAAATATTCCAAAAACCGCCAAAATAATTTAGACCCACAAAACTCATCAAAACATTCTGAAAATTGCCAAAACATTAGAAAACCAGCCAGAACTGATCAAATCATTCAAAAAACTTGGCAAAACATCATAAAAACAAATCAAAACCAACCAAAACATTCCAAAAACCTGACAAAATAGTTTACAACCTGCTAAAACTGATCAAAACATTCTGAAAAGATGCCAAAATACTAGAAAACCAGTCAGAAGTGATCGAAACTTTCAATAACTTGCCAAAACATAATCAAAACAAATGAAAGCAAACCAAAACATTCCAAATACCCGCCAAAATATTTTAAAACCCGCCAAAACGAATCCAAACGTTCCAAAACCTTCCAAGACAATAAAAACAACACAAGAGAAAACAAAACATTCTAAAACACCACCAAAACATTCCGAAAACCCGCCAAAACATCATCAAAACAAATCAAAACAAACCAAACAATAGGAGGAACACGGCAACATATTGGCAAGCAAGAGACGGAGAGCACGGCACCGCGGCACCTTCTAGGAGGCCAAGAAGGAAGCCGCACAACACCTGCACTGTGTCTGCAACTTTCAAACTGCTAGAAGCTAGTGGCTTGCCACTGGCCTGCCTCTTCAATTGCCATTAGCATTCCAATGGAAGCTATTCTTGGACAACTTTGCTCTGCTTGCTGCTAGTTCTGCCCCAGCCTGCCATAGATAACCTTGCTCTTCCCTTGAGGTTCTGAGATGCCAAGAACTTGTCAACTTCAAAGGGCGGGCCGGGCTACATCTACTCAGCTGCCACAGTTTCTCCTTGCTAGACCTAGTGGGAAAGCATTTTGCTGAGATGCAGAAGGCAAGAAACGCAGAATACGGAGACGCGGAGCTGTCCCAAGTGCCGCTGCCAGGCGTCTTTCCGCAGAAGGAGCGCCCCGGAGCGCACCGCAACCGGCACCGTCGTCTCTGCGCAAAGAGCCAAAATATTTTCAAACCCGCCAAAACTCATCCAAAAATATTTTCAAACCCGCCAAAATAGAAAACCAGACAGAAGTGATCAATACATTCGAAAAAACCTGACAAAACATGATAAAGCCCACCAAAGCTAATCCAAACACACCAAAAACTGGGCTAAACAGAATCAAAACCTTCTAAAAACCCGCCAAAATATTTCAAAACCCGTCAAAACTAATCAAAACATTCCGAATACCCGCCAAAACATTCCAAATACCCGCCAAAATATTTTAAAACCCGCCAAAAGCAATCCAAACATTCCAAAACCTGCCAACAGAATAAAAACAACTCAAGAGAATACAAAACATTCTAAAACCCAACCAAAACATTCCGAAAACCCGACAAAACATCATCAAATCAAATCAAAAACAACCAAAATATTCCAAAAACCGCCAAAATAATTTAGACCCACAAAACTCATCAAAACATTCTGAAAATTGCCAAAACATTAGAAAACCAGCCAGAACTGATCAAATCATTCAAAAAACTTGGCAAAACATCATAAAAACAAATCAAAACCAACCAAAACATTCCAAAAACCTGACAAAATAGTTTACAACCTGCTAAAACTGATCAAAACATTCTGAAAAGATGCCAAAATACTAGAAAACCAGTCAGAAGTGATCGAAACTTTCAATAACTTGCCAAAACATAATCAAAACAAATGAAAGCAAACCAAAACATTCCAAATACCCGCCAAAATATTTTAAAACCCGCCAAAACGAATCCAAACGTTCCAAAACCTTCCAAGACAATAAAAACAACACAAGAGAAAACAAAACATTCTAAAACACCACCAAAACATTCCGAAAACCCGCCAAAACATCATCAAAACAAATCAAAACAAACCAAACAATAGGAGGAACACGGCAACATATTGGCAAGCAAGAGACGGAGAGCACGGCACCGCGGCACCTTCTAGGAGGCCAAGAAGGAAGCCGCACAACACCTGCACTGTGTCTGCAACTTTCAAACTGCTAGAAGCTAGTGGCTTGCCACTGGCCTGCCTCTTCAATTGCCATTAGCATTCCAATGGAAGCTATTCTTGGACAACTTTGCTCTGCTTGCTGCTAGTTCTGCCCCAGCCTGCCATAGATAACCTTGCTCTTCCCTTGAGGTTCTGAGATGCCAAGAACTTGTCAACTTCAAAGGGCGGGCCGGGCTACATCTACTCAGCTGCCACAGTTTCTCCTTGCTAGACCTAGTGGGAAAGCATTTTGCTGAGATGCAGAAGGCAAGAAACGCAGAATACGGAGACGCGGAGCTGTCCCAAGTGCCGCTGCCAGCCGTCTTTCCGCAGAAGGAGCGCCCCGGAGCGCACCGCAACCGGCACCGTCGTCTCTGCGCAAAGAGCCAAAATATTTTCAAACCCGCCAAAACTCATCCAAAAATATTTTCAAACCCGCCAAAATAGAAAACCAGACAGAAGTGATCAATACATTCGAAAAAACCTGACAAAACATGATAAAGCCCACCAAAGCTAATCCAAACACACCAAAAACTGGGCTAAACAGAATCAAAACCTTCTAAAAACCCGCCAAAATATTTCAAAACCCGTCAAAACTAATCAAAACATTCCGAATACCCGCCAAAACATTCCAAATACCCGCCAAAATATTTTAAAACCCGCCAAAAGCAATCCAAACATTCCAAAACCTGCCAACACAATAAAAACAACTCAAGAGAATACAAAACATTCTAAAACCCAACCAAAACATTCCAAAAACCCGACAAAACATCATCAAATCAAATCAAAACCAACCAAAATATTCCAAAAACCGCCAAAATAATTTAGACCCACAAAACTCATCAAAACATTCTGAAAATTGCCAAAACATTAGAAAACCAGCCAGAACTGATCAAATCATTCAAAAAACTTGGCAAAACATCATAAAAACAAATCAAAACCAACCAAAACATTCCAAAAACCTGACAAAATAGTTTACAACCTGCTAAAACTGATCAAAACATTCTGAAAAGATGCCAAAATACTAGAAAACCAGTCAGAAGTGATCGAAACTTTCAATAACTTGCCAAAACATAATCAAAACAAATGAAAGCAAACCAAAACATTCCAAATACCCGCCAAAATATTTTAAAACCCGCCAAAACGAATCCAAACGTTCCAAAACCTTCCAAGACAATAAAAACAACACAAGAGAAAACAAAACATTCTAAAACACCACCAAAACATTCCGAAAACCCGCCAAAACATCATCAAAACAAATCAAAACAAACCAAACAATAGGAGGAACACGGCAACATATTGGCAAGCAAGAGACGGAGAGCGCGGCACCGCGGCACCTTCTAGGAGGCCAAGAAGGAAGCCGCACAACACCTGCACTGTGTCTGCAACTTTCAAACTGCTAGAAGCTAGTGGCTTGCCACTGGCCTGCCTCTTCAATTGCCATTAGCATTCCAATGGAAGCTATTCTTGGACAACTTTGCTCTGCTTGCTGCTAGTTCTGCCCCAGCCTACCATAGATAACCTTGCTCTTCCCTTGAGGTTCTGAGATGCCAAGAACTTGTCAACTTCAAAGGGCGGGCCGGGCTACATCTACTCAGCTGCCACAGTTTCTCCTTGCTAGACCTAGTGGGAAAGCATTTTGCTGAGATGCAGAAGGCAAGAAACGCAGAATACGGAGACGCGGAGCTGTCCCAAGTGCCGCTGCCAGGCGTCTTTCCGCAGAAGGAGCGCCCCGGAGCGCACCGCAACCGGCACCGTCGTCTCTGCGCAAAGAGCCAAAATATTTTCAAACCCGCCAAAACTCATCCAAAAATATTTTCAAACCCGCCAAAATAGAAAACCGGACAGAAGTGATCAATACATTCGAAAAAACCTGACAAAACATGATAAAGCCCACCAAAGCTAATCCAAACACACCAAAAACTGGGCTAAACAGAATCAAAACCTTCTAAAAACCCGCCAAAATATTTCAAAACCCGTCAAAACTAATCAAAACATTCCGAATACCCGCCAAAACATTCCAAATACCCGCCAAAATATTTTAAAACACGCCAAAAGCAATCCAAACATTCCAAAACCTGCCAACAGAATATAAACAACTCAAGAGAATACAAAACATTCTAAAACCCAACCAAAACATTCCGAAAACCCGACAAAACATCATCAAATCAAATCAAAACCAACCAAAATATTCCAAAAACCGCCAAAATAATTTAGACCCACAAAACTCATCAAAACATTCTGAAAATTGCCAAAACATTAGAAAACCAGCCAGAACTGATCAAATCATTCAAAAAACTTGGCAAAACATCATAAAAACAAATCAAAACCAGCCAAAACATTCCAAAAACCTGACAAAATAGTTTACAACCTGCTAAAACTGATCAAAACATTCTGAAAAGATGCCAAAATACTAGAAAACCAGTCAGAAGTGATCGAAACTTTCAATAACTTGCCAAAACATAATCAAAACAAATGAAAGCAAACCAAAACATTCCAAATACCCGCCAAAATATTTTAAAACCCGCCAAAACGAATCCAAACGTTCCACAACCTGCCAAGACAATAAAAACAACACAAGAGAAAACAAAACATTCTAAAACACCACCAAAACATTCCGAAAACCCGCCAAAACATCATCAAAACAAATCAAAACAAACCAAACAATAAGAGGAACACGGCAACATATTGGCAAGCAAGAGACGGAGAGTGCGGCACCTTCTAGGAGGCCAAGAAGGAAGCCGCACAACACCTGCACTGTGTCTGCAACTTTCAAACTGCTAGAAGATAGTGGCTTGCCACTGGCCTGCCTCTTCAATTGCCATTAGCATTCCAATGGAAGCTATTCTTGGACAACTTTGCTCTGCTTGCTGCTAGTTCTGCCCCAGCCTACCATAGATAACCTTGCTCTTCCCTTGAGGCTCTGAGATGCCAAGAACTTGTCAACTTCAAAGGGCGGGCCGGGCTACATCTACTCAGCTGCCACAGTTTCTCCTTGCTAGACCTAGTGGGAAAGCATTTTGCTGAGATGCAGAAGGCAAGAAACGCAGAATACGGAGACGCGGAGCTGTCCCAAGTGCCGCTGCCAGCCGTCTTTCCGCAGAAGGAGCGCCCCGGAGCGCACCGCAACCGGCACCGTCGTCTCTGCGCAAAGAGCCAAAATATTTTAAAACCTGCCAAAACTAATCCAAAAATATTTTCAAACCCGCCAAAATAGAAAACCAGACAGAAGTGATCAATACATTCGAAAAAACCTGACAAAACATGATAAAGCCCACCAAAGCTAATCCAAACACACCAAAAACTGGGCTAAACAGAATCAAAACCTTCTAAAAACCCGCCAAAATATTTCAAAACCCGTCAAAACTAATCAAAACATTCCGAATACCCGCCAAAACATTCCAAATACCGGCCAAAATATTTTAAAACCCGCCAAAAGGAATCCAAACATTCCAAAACCTGCCAAGACAATAAAAACAACTCAAGAGAATACAAAACATTCTAAAACCCAACCAAAACATTCCAAAAACCCGACAAAACATCATAAAAACAAATCAAAACCAACCAAAATATTCCGAAAACCGCCAAAATGATTTAGACCCACAAAACTCATCAAAACATTCTGAAAATTGCCAAAACATTAGAAAACCAGCCAGAACTGATCAAAACATTCAAAAAACTTGGCAAAACATCATAAAAACAAATCAAAACCAACCAAAACATTCCAAAAACCTGACAAAATAGTTTACAACCTGCTAAAACTGATCAAAACATTCCGAAAAGATGCCAAAATACTAGAAAACCAGTCAGAAGTGATCGAAACTTTCAATAACTTGCCAAAACATAATCAAAACAAATGAAAGCAAACCAAAACATTCCAAATACCCGCCAAAATATTTTAAAACCCGCCAAAACGAATCCAAACGTTCCAAAACCTGCCAAGACAATAAAAACAACACAAGAGAAAACAAAACATTCTAAAACACCACCAAAACATTCCGAAAACCCGCCAAAACATCATCAAAACAAATCAAAACAAACCAAACAATAGGAGGAACACGGCAACATATTGGCAAGCAAGAGACGGAGAGCGCGGCACCGCGGCACCTTCTAGGAGGCCAAGAAGGAAGCCGCACAACACCTGCACTGTGTCTGCAACTTTCAAACTGCTAGAAGCTAGTGGCTTGCCACTGGCCTGCCTCTTCAATTGCCATTAGCATTCCAATGGAAGCTATTCTTGGACAACTTTGCTCTGCTTGCTGCTAGTTCTGCCCCAGCCTACCATAGATAACCTTGCTCTTCCCTTGAGGTTCTGAGATGCCAAGAACTTGTCAACTTCAAAGGGCGGGCCGGGCTACATCTACTCAGCTGCCACAGTTTCTCCTTGCTAGACCTAGTGGGAAAGCATTTTGCTGAGATGCAGAAGGCAAGAAACGCAGAATACGGAGACGCGGAGCTGTCCCAAGTGCCGCTGCCAGCCGTCTTTCCGCAGAAGGAGCGCCCCGGAGCGCACCGCAACCGGCACCGTCATCTCTGCGCAAAGAGCCAAAATATTTTCAAACCCGCCAAAACTCATCCAAAAATATTTTCAAACCCGCCAAAATAGAAAACCAGACAGAAGTGATCAATACATTCGAAAAAACCTCACAAAACATGATAAAGCCCACCAAAGCTAATCCAAACACATCAAAAACTGGGCTAAACAGAATCAAAACAAATCAAAACAAACCTAAACCTTCTAAAAACCCGCCAAAATAATTCAAAACCCGTCAAAACTAATCAAAACCTTCCGAATACCCGCCAAAACATTCCAAATACCCGCCAAAATATTTTAAAACCCGCCAAAAGCAATCCAAACATTCCAAAACCTGCCAACACAATAAAAACAACTCAAGAGAATACAAAACATTCTAAAACCCAACCAAAACATTCCGAAAACCCGACAAAACATCATCAAATCAAATCAAAAACAACCAAAATATTCCAAAAACCGCCAAAATAATTTAGACCCACAAAACTCATCAAAACATTCTGAAAATTGCCAAAACATTAGAAAACCAGCCAGAACTGATCAAATCATTCAAAAAACTTGGCAAAACATCAAAAAAACAAATCAAAACCAACCAAAACATTCCAAAAACCTGACAAAATAGTTTACAACCTGCTAAAACTGATCAAAACATTCTGAAAAGATGCCAAAATACTAGAAAACCAGTCAGAAGTGATCGAAACTTTCAATAACTTCCCAAAACATAATCAAAACAAATGAAAGCAAACCAAAACATTCCAAATACCCGCCAAAATATTTTAAAACCCGCCAAAACGAATCCAAACGTTCCAAAACCTTCCAAGACAATAAAAACAACACAAGAGAAAACAAAACATTCTAAAACACCACCAAAACATTCCGAAAACCCGCCAAAAGATCATCAAAACAAATCAAAACAAACCAAACAATAGGAGGAACACGGCAACATATTGGCAAGCAAGAGACGGAGAGCGCGGCACCGCGGCACCTTCTAGGAGGCCAAGAAGGAAGCCGCACAACACCTGCACTGTGTCTGCAACTTTCAAACTGCTAGAAGCTAGTGGCTTGCCACTGGCCTGCCTCTTCAATTGCCATTAGCATTCCAATGGAAGCTATTCTTGGACAACTTTGCTCTGCTTGCTGCTAGTTCTGCCCCAGCCTGCCATAGATAACCTTGCTCTTCCCTTGAGGTTCTGAGATGCCAAGAACTTGTCAACTTCAAAGGGCGGGCCGGGCTACATCTACTCAGCTGCCACAGTTTCTCCTTGCTAGACCTAGTGGGAAAGCATTTTGCTGAGATGCAGAAGGCAAGAAACGCAGAATACGGAGACGCGGAGCTGTCCCAAGTGCCGCTGCCAGCCGTCTTTCCGCAGAAGGAGCGCCCCGCAGCGCACCGCAACCGGCACCGTCGTCTCTGCGCAAAGAGCCAAAATATTTTCAAACCCGCCAAAACTCATCCAAAAATATTTTCAAACCCGCCAAAATAGAAAACCAGACAGAAGTGATCAATACATTCGAAAAAACCTGACAAAACATGATAAAGCCCACCAAAGCTAATCCAAACACACCAAAAACTGGGCTAAACAGAATCAAAACCTTCTAAAAACCCGCCAAAATATTTCAAAACCCGTCAAAACTAATCAAAACATTCCGAATACCCGCCAAAACATTCCAAATACCCGCCAAAATATTTTAAAACCCGCCAAAAGCAATCCAAACATTCCAAAACCTGCCAACACAATAAAAACAACTCAAGAGAATACAAAACATTCTAAAACCCAACCAAAACATTCCAAAAACCCGACAAAACATCATCAAATCAAATCAAAACCAACCAAAATATTCCAAAAACCGCCAAAATAATTTAGACCCACAAAACTCATCAAAACATTCTGAAAATTGCCAAAACATTAGAAAACCAGCCAGAACTGATCAAATCATTCAAAAAACTTGGCAAAACATCATAAAAACAAATCAAAACCAACCAAAACATTCCAAAAACCTGACAAAATAGTTTACAACCTGCTAAAACTGATCAAAACATTCTGAAAAGATGCCAAAATACTAGAAAACCAGTCAGAAGTGATCGAAACTTTCAATAACTTGCCAAAACATAATCAAAACAAATGAAAGCAAACCAAAACATTCCAAATACCCGCCAAAATATTTTAAAACCCGCCAAAACGAATCCAAACGTTCCAAAACCTTCCAAGACAATAAAAACAACACAAGAGAAAACAAAACATTCTAAAACACCACCAAAACATTCCGAAAACCCGCCAAAACATCATCAAAACAAATCAAAACAAACCAAACAATAGGAGGAACACGGCAACATATTGGCAAGCAAGAGACGGAGAGCGCGGCACCGCGGCACCTTCTAGGAGGCCAAGAAGGAAGCCGCACAACACCTGCACTGTGTCTGCAACTTTCAAACTGCTAGAAGCTAGTGGCTTGCCACTGGCCTGCCTCTTCAATTGCCATTAGCATTCCAATGGAAGCTATTCTTGGACAACTTTGCTCTGCTTGCTGCTAGTTCTGCCCCAGCCTACCATAGATAACCTTGCTCTTCCCTTGAGGTTCTGAGATGCCAAGAACTTGTCAACTTCAAAGGGCGGGCCGGGCTACATCTACTCAGCTGCCACAGTTTCTCCTTGCTAGACCTAGTGGGAAAGCATTTTGCTGAGATGCAGAAGGCAAGAAACGCAGAATACGGAGACGCGGAGCTGTCCCAAGTGCCGCTGCCAGGCGTCTTTCCGCAGAAGGAGCGCCCCGGAGCGCACCGCAACCGGCACCGTCGTCTCTGCGCAAAGAGCCAAAATATTTTCAAACCCGCCAAAACTCATCCAAAAATATTTTCAAACCCGCCAAAATAGAAAACCGGACAGAAGTGATCAATACATTCGAAAAAACCTGACAAAACATGATAAAGCCCACCAAAGCTAATCCAAACACACCAAAAACTGGGCTAAACAGAATCAAAACCTTCTAAAAACCCGCCAAAATATTTCAAAACCCGTCAAAACTAATCAAAACATTCCGAATACCCGCCAAAACATTCCAAATACCCGCCAAAATATTTTAAAACACGCCAAAAGCAATCCAAACATTCCAAAACCTGCCAACAGAATATAAACAACTCAAGAGAATACAAAACATTCTAAAACCCAACCAAAACATTCCGAAAACCCGACAAAACATCATCAAATCAAATCAAAACCAACCAAAATATTCCAAAAACCGCCAAAATAATTTAGACCCACAAAACTCATCAAAACATTCTGAAAATTGCCAAAACATTAGAAAACCAGCCAGAACTGATCAAATCATTCAAAAAACTTGGCAAAACATCATAAAAACAAATCAAAACCAGCCAAAACATTCCAAAAACCTGACAAAATAGTTTACAACCTGCTAAAACTGATCAAAACATTCTGAAAAGATGCCAAAATACTAGAAAACCAGTCAGAAGTGATCGAAACTTTCAATAACTTGCCAAAACATAATCAAAACAAATGAAAGCAAACCAAAACATTCCAAATACCCGCCAAAATATTTTAAAACCCGCCAAAACGAATCCAAACGTTCCACAACCTGCCAAGACAATAAAAACAACACAAGAGAAAACAAAACATTCTAAAACACCACCAAAACATTCCGAAAACCCGCCAAAACATCATCAAAACAAATCAAAACAAACCAAACAATAAGAGGAACACGGCAACATATTGGCAAGCAAGAGACGGAGAGTGCGGCACCTTCTAGGAGGCCAAGAAGGAAGCCGCACAACACCTGCACTGTGTCTGCAACTTTCAAACTGCTAGAAGCTAGTGGCTTGCCACTGGCCTGCCTCTTCAATTGCCATTAGCATTCCAATGGAAGCTATTCTTGGACAACTTTGCTCTGCTTGCTGCTAGTTCTGCCCCAGCCTACCATAGATAACCTTGCTCTTCCCTTGAGGCTCTGAGATGCCAAGAACTTGTCAACTTCAAAGGGCGGGCCGGGCTACATCTACTCAGCTGCCACAGTTTCTCCTTGCTAGACCTAGTGGGAAAGCATTTTGCTGAGATGCAGAAGGCAAGAAACGCAGAATACGGAGACGCGGAGCTGTCCCAAGTGCCGCTGCCAGGCGTCTTTCCGCAGAAGGAGCGCCCCGGAGCGCACCGCAACCGGCACCGTCGTCTCTGCGCAAAGAGCCAAAATATTTTAAAACCTGCCAAAACTAATCCAAAAATATTTTCAAACCCGCCAAAATAGAAAACCAGACAGAAGTGATCAATACATTCGAAAAAACCTGACAAAACATGATAAAGCCCACCAAAGCTAATCCAAACACACCAAAAACTGGGCTAAACAGAATCAAAACCTTCTAAAAACCCGCCAAAATATTTCAAAACCCGTCAAAACTAATCAAAACATTCCGAATACCCGCCAAAACATTCCAAATACCGGCCAAAATATTTTAAAACCCGCCAAAAGGAATCCAAACATTCCAAAACCTGCCAAGACAATAAAAACAACTCAAGAGAATACAAAACATTCTAAAACCCAACCAAAACATTCCAAAAACCCGACAAAACATCATAAAAACAAATCAAAACCAACCAAAATATTCCGAAAACCGCCAAAATGATTTAGACCCACAAAACTCATCAAAACATTCTGAAAATTGCCAAAACATTAGAAAACCAGCCAGAACTGATCAAAACATTCAAAAAACTTGGCAAAACATCATAAAAACAAATCAAAACCAACCAAAACATTCCAAAAACCTGACAAAATAGTTTACAACCTGCTAAAACTGATCAAAACATTCCGAAAAGATGCCAAAATACTAGAAAACCAGTCAGAAGTGATCGAAACTTTCAATAACTTGCCAAAACATAATCAAAACAAATGAAAGCAAACCAAAACATTCCAAATACCCGCCAAAATATTTTAAAACCCGCCAAAACGAATCCAAACGTTCCAAAACCTGCCAAGACAATAAAAACAACACAAGAGAAAACAAAACATTCTAAAACACCACCAAAACATTCCGAAAACCCGCCAAAACATCATCAAAACAAATCAAAACAAACCAAACAATAGGAGGAACACGGCAACATATTGGCAAGCAAGAGACGGAGAGCGCGGCACCGCGGCACCTTCTAGGAGGCCAAGAAGGAAGCCGCACAACACCTGCACTGTGTCTGCAACTTTCAAACTGCTAGAAGCTAGTGGCTTGCCACTGGCCTGCCTCTTCAATTGCCATTAGCATTCCAATGGAAGCTATTCTTGGACAACTTTGCTCTGCTTGCTGCTAGTTCTGCCCCAGCCTACCATAGATAACCTTGCTCTTCCCTTGAGGTTCTGAGATGCCAAGAACTTGTCAACTTCAAAGGGCGGGCCGGGCTACATCTACTCAGCTGCCACAGTTTCTCCTTGCTAGACCTAGTGGGAAAGCATTTTGCTGAGATGCAGAAGGCAAGAAACGCAGAATACGGAGACGCGGAGCTGTCCCAAGTGCCGCTGCCAGCCGTCTTTCCGCAGAAGGAGCGCCCCGGAGCGCACCGCAACCGGCACCGTCATCTCTGCGCAAAGAGCCAAAATATTTTCAAACCCGCCAAAACTCATCCAAAAATATTTTCAAACCCGCCAAAATAGAAAACCAGACAGAAGTGATCAATACATTCGAAAAAACCTCACAAAACATGATAAAGCCCACCAAAGCTAATCCAAACACATCAAAAACTGGGCTAAACAGAATCAAAACAAATCAAAACAAACCTAAACCTTCTAAAAACCCGCCAAAATAATTCAAAACCCGTCAAAACTAATCAAAACCTTCCGAATACCCGCCAAAACATTCCAAATACCCGCCAAAATATTTTAAAACCCGCCAAAAGCAGTCCAAACATTCCAAAACCTGCCAACACAATAAAAACAACTCAAGAGAATACAAAACATTCTAAAACCCAACCAAAACATTCCGAAAACCCGACAAAACATCATCAAATCAAATCAAAAACAACCAAAATATTCCAAAAACCGCCAAAATAATTTAGACCCACAAAACTCATCAAAACATTCTGAAAATTGCCAAAACATTAGAAAACCAGCCAGAACTGATCAAATCATTCAAAAAACTTGGCAAAACATCAAAAAAACAAATCAAAACCAACCAAAACATTCCAAAAACCTGACAAAATAGTTTACAACCTGCTAAAACTGATCAAAACATTCTGAAAAGATGCCAAAATACTAGAAAACCAGTCAGAAGTGATCGAAACTTTCAATAACTTGCCAAAACATAATCAAAACAAATGAAAGCAAACCAAAACATTCCAAATACCCGCCAAAATATTTTAAAACCCGCCAAAACGAATCCAAACGTTCCAAAACCTTCCAAGACAATAAAAACAACACAAGAGAAAACAAAACATTCTAAAACACCACCAAAACATTCCGAAAACCCGCCAAAAGATCATCAAAACAAATCAAAACAAACCAAACAATAGGAGGAACACGGCAACATATTGGCAAGCAAGAGACGGAGAGCGCGGCACCGCGGCACCTTCTAGGAGGCCAAGAAGGAAGCCGCACAACACCTGCACTGTGTCTGCAACTTTCAAACTGCTAGAAGCTAGTGGCTTGCCACTGGCCTGCCTCTTCAATTGCCATTAGCATTCCAATGGAAGCTATTCTTGGACAACTTTGCTCTGCTTGCTGCTAGTTCTGCCCCAGCCTACCATAGATAACCTTGCTCTTCCCTTGAGGTTCTGAGATGCCAAGAACTTGTCAACTTCAAAGGGCGGGCCGGGCTACATCTACTCAGCTGCCACAGTTTCTCCTTGCTAGACCTAGTGGGAAAGCATTTTGCTGAGATGCAGAAGGCAAGAAACGCAGAATACGGAGACGCGGAGCTGTCCCAAGTGCCGCTGCCAGGCGTCTTTCCGCAGAAGGAGCGCCCCGGAGCGCACCGCAACCGGCACCGTCGTCTCTGCGCAAAGAGCCAAAATATTTTCAAACCCGCCAAAACTCATCCAAAAATATTTTCAAACCCGCCAAAATAGAAAACCAGACAGAAGTGATCAATACATTCGAAAAACCCTGACAAAACATGATAAAGCCCACCAAAGCTAATCCAAACACACCAAAAACTGGGCTAAACAGAATCAAAACCTTCTAAAAACCCGCCAAAATATTTCAAAACCCGTCAAAACTAATCAAAACATTCCGAATACCCGCCAAAACATTCCAAATACCCGCCAAAATATTTTAAAACCCGCCAAAAGGAATCCAAACATTCCAAAACCTGCCAAGACAATAAAAACAACTCAAGAGAATACAAAACATTCTAAAACCCAACCAAAACATTCCGAAAACCCGACAAAACATCATCAAATCAAATCAAAACCAACCAAAATATTCCGAAAACCCGCCAAAATGATTTAGACCCACAAAACTCATCAAAACATTCTGAAAATATGCCAAAACATTAGAAAACCAGCCAGAACTGATCAAAACATTCAAAAAACTTGGCAAAACATCATAAAAACAAATCAAAACCAACCAAAACATTCCAAAAACCTGACAAAATAGTTTACAACCTGCCAAAACTGATCAAAACATTCTGAAAAGATGCCAAAATACTAGAAAACCAGTCAGAAGTGATCGAAACTTTCAATAACTTGCCAAAACATAATCAAAACAAATGAAAGCAAACCAAAACATTCCAAATACCCGCCAAAATATTTTAAAACCCGCCAAAACGAATCCAAACGTTCCACAACCTGCCAAGACAATAAAAACAACACAAGAGAAAACAAAACATTCTAAAACACCACCAAAACATTCCGAAAACCCGCCAAAAGATCATCAAAACAAATCAAAACAAACCAAACAATAGGAGGAACACGGCAACATATTGGCAAGCAAGAGACGGAGAGCGCGGCACCGCGGCACCTTCTAGGAGGCCAAGAAGGAAGCCGCACAACACCTGCACTGTGTCTGCAACTTTCAAACTGCTAGAAGCTAGTGGCTTGCCACTGGCCTGCCTCTTCAATTGCCATTAGCATTCCAATGGAAGCTATTCTTGGACAACTTTGCTCTGCTTGCTGCTAGTTCTGCCCCAGCCTACCATAGATAACCTTGCTCTTCCCTTGAGGTTCTGAGATGCCAAGAACTTGTCAACTTCAAAGGGCGGGCCGGGCTACATCTACTCAGCTGCCACAGTTTCACCTTGCTAGACCTAGTGGGAAAGCATTTTGCTGAGATGCAGAAGGCAAGAAACGCAGAATACGGAGACGCGGAGCTGTCCCAAGTGCCGCTGCCAGGCGTCTTTCTGCAGAAGGAGCGCCCCGGAGCGCACCGCAACCGGCACCGTCGTCTCTGCGCAAAGAGCCAAAATATTTTCAAACCCGCCAAAACTCATCCAAAAATATTTTCAAACCCGCCAAAATAGAAAACCAGACAGAAGTGATCAATACATTCGAAAAAACCTGACAAAACATGATAAAGCCCACCAAAGCTAATCCAAACACACCAAAAACTGGGCTAAACAGAATCAAAACCTTCTAAAAACCCGCCAAAATATTTCAAAACCCGTCAAAACTAATCAAAACATTCCGAATACCCGCCAAAACATTCCAAATACCCGCCAAAATATTTTAAAACCCGCCAAAAGCAATCCAAACATTCCAAAACCTGCCAACACAATAAAAACAACTCAAGAGAATACAAAACATTCTAAAACCCAACCAAAACATTCCAAAAACCCGACAAAACATCATCAAATCAAATCAAAACCAACCAAAATATTCCAAAAACCGCCAAAATAATTTAGACCCACAAAACTCATCAAAACATTCTGAAAATTGCCAAAACATTAGAAAACCAGCCAGAACTGATCAAATCATTCAAAAAACTTGGCAAAACATCATAAAAACAAATCAAAACCAACCAAAACATTCCAAAAACCTGACAAAATAGTTTACAACCTGCTAAAACTGATCAAAACATTCTGAAAAGATGCCAAAATACTAGAAAACCAGTCAGAAGTGATCGAAACTTTCAATAACTTGCCAAAACATAATCAAAACAAATGAAAGCAAACCAAAACATTCCAAATACCCGCCAAAATATTTTAAAACCCGCCAAAACGAATCCAAACGTTCCACAACCTGCCAAGACAATAAAAACAACACAAGAGAAAACAAAACATTCTAAAACACCACCAAAACATTCCGAAAACCCGCCAAAAGATCATCAAAACAAATCAAAACAAACCAAACAATAGGAGGAACACGGCAACATATTGGCAAGCAAGAGACGGAGAGCGCGGCACCGCGGCACCTTCTAGGAGGCCAAGAAGGAAGCCGCACAACACCTGCACTGTGTCTGCAACTTTCAAACTGCTAGAAGCTAGTGGCTTGCCACTGGCCTGCCTCTTCAATTGCCATTAGCATTCCAATGGAAGCTATTCTTGGACAACTTTGCTCTGCTTGCTGCTAGTTCTGCCCCAGCCTACCATAGATAACCTTGCTCTTCCCTTGAGGTTCTGAGATGCCAAGAACTTGTCAACTTCAAAGGGCGGGCCGGGCTACATCTACTCAGCTGCCACAGTTTCTCCTTGCTAGACCTAGTGGGAAAGCATTTTGCTGAGATGCAGAAGGCAAGAAACGCAGAATACGGAGACGCGGAGCTGTCCCAAGTGCCGCTGCCAGGCGTCTTTCTGCAGAAGGAGCGCCCCGGAGCGCACCGCAACCGGCACCGTCGTCTCTGCGCAAAGAGCCAAAATATTTTCAAACCCGCCAAAACTCATCCAAAAATATTTTCAAACCCGCCAAAATAGAAAACCAGACAGAAGTGATCAATACATTCGAAAAAACCTGACAAAACATGATAAAGCCCACCAAAGCTAATCCAAACACACCAAAAACTGGGCTAAACAGAATCAAAACCTTCTAAAAACCCGCCAAAATATTTCAAAACCCGTCAAAACTAATCAAAACATTCCGAATACCCGCCAAAACATTCCAAATACCCGCCAAAATATTTTAAAACCCGCCAAAAGCAATCCAAACATTCCAAAACCTGCCAACACAATAAAAACAACTCAAGAGAATACAAAACATTCTAAAACCCAACCAAAACATTCCAAAAACCCGACAAAACATCATCAAATCAAATCAAAACCAACCAAAATATTCCAAAAACCGCCAAAATAATTTAGACCCACAAAACTCATCAAAACATTCTGAAAATTGCCAAAACATTAGAAAACCAGCCAGAACTGATCAAATCATTCAAAAAACTTGGCAAAACATCATAAAAACAAATCAAAACCAACCAAAACATTCCAAAAACCTGACAAAATAGTTTACAACCTGCTAAAACTGATCAAAACATTCTGAAAAGATGCCAAAATACTAGAAAACCAGTCAGAAGTGATCGAAACTTTCAATAACTTGCCAAAACATAATCAAAACAAATGAAAGCAAACCAAAACATTCCAAATACCCGCCAAAATATTTTAAAACCCGCCAAAACGAATCCAAACGTTCCACAACCTGCCAAGACAATAAAAACAACACAAGAGAAAACAAAACATTCTAAAACACCACCAAAACATTCCGAAAACCCGCCAAAACATCATCAAAACAAATCAAAACAAACCAAACAATAGGAGGAACACGGCAACATATTGGCAAGCAAGAGACGGAGAGCGCGGCACCGCGGCACCTTCTAGGAGGCCAAGAAGGAAGCCGCACAACACCTGCACTGTGTCTGCAACTTTCAAACTGCTAGAAGCTAGTGGCTTGCCACTGGCCTGCCTCTTCAATTGCCATTAGCATTCCAATGGAAGCTATTCTTGGACAACTTTGCTCTGCTTGCTGCTAGTTCTGCCCCAGCCTACCATAGATAACCTTGCTCTTCCCTTGAGGTTCTGAGATGCCAAGAACTTGTCAACTTCAAAGGGCGGGCCGGGCTACATCTACTCAGCTGCCACAGTTTCTCCTTGCTAGACCTAGTGGGAAAGCATTTTGCTGAGATGCAGAAGGCAAGAAACGCAGAATACGGAGACGCGGAGCTGTCCCAAGTGCCGCTGCCAGGCGTCTTTCCGCAGAAGGAGCGCCCCGGAGCGCACCGCAACCGGCACCGTCGTCTCTGCGCAAAGAGCCAAAATATTTTCAAACCCGCCAAAACTCATCCAAAAATATTTTCAAACCCGCCAAAATAGAAAACCAGACAGAAGTGATCAATACATTCGAAAAAACCTGACAAAACATAATAAAGCCCACCAAAGCTAATCCAAACACACCAAAAACTGGGCTAAACAGAATCAAAACCTTCTAAAAACCCGCCAAAATATTTCAAAACCCGTCAAAACTAATCAAAACCTTCCGAATACCCGCCAAAACATTCCAAATACCCGCCAAAATATTTTAAAACCCGCCAAAAGCAATCCAAACATTCCAAAACCTGCCAACAGAATAAAAACAACTCAAGAGAATACAAAACATTCTAAAACCCAACCAAAACATTCCGAAAACCCGACAAAACATCATCAAATCAAATCAAAAACAACCAAAATATTCCAAAAACCGCCAAAATAATTTAGACCCACAAAACTCATCAAAACATTCTGAAAATTGCCAAAACATTAGAAAACCAGCCAGAACTGATCAAATCATTCAAAAAACTTGGCAAAACATCATAAAAACAAATCAAAACCAACCAAAACATTCCAAAAACCTGACAAAATAGTTTACAACCTGCTAAAACTGATCAAAACATTCTGAAAAGATGCCAAAATACTAGAAAACCAGTCAGAAGTGATCGAAACTTTCAATAACTTGCCAAAACATAATCAAAACAAATGAAAGCAAACCAAAACATTCCAAATACCCGCCAAAATATTTTAAAACCCGCCAAAACGAATCCAAACGTTCCAAAACCTGCCAAGACAATAAAAACAACACAAGAGAAAACAAAACATTCTAAAACACCACCAAAACATTCCGAAAACCCGCCAAAACATCATCAAAACAAATCAAAACAAACCAAACAATAGGAGGAACACGGCAACATATTGGCAAGCAAGAGACGGAGAGCACGGCACCGCGGCACCTTCTAGGAGGCCAAGAAGGAAGCCGCACAACACCTGCACTGTGTCTGCAACTTTCAAACTGCTAGAAGCTAGTGGCTTGCCACTGGCCTGCCTCTTCAATTGCCATTAGCATTCCAATGGAAGCTATTCTTGGACAACTTTGCTCTGCTTGCTGCTAGTTCTGCCCCAGCCTGCCATAGATAACCTTGCTCTTCCCTTGAGGTTCTGAGATGCCAAGAACTTGTCAACTTCAAAGGGCGGGCCGGGCTACATCTACTCAGCTGCCACAGTTTCTCCTTGCTAGACCTAGTGGGAAAGCATTTTGCTGAGATGCAGAAGGCAAGAAACGCAGAATACGGAGACGCGGAGCTGTCCCAAGTGCCGCTGCCAGGCGTCTTTCCGCAGAAGGAGCGCCCCGGAGCGCACCGCAACCGGCACCGTCGTCTCTGCGCAAAGAGCCAAAATATTTTCAAACCCGCCAAAACTCATCCAAAAATATTTTCAAACCCGCCAAAATAGAAAACCAGACAGAAGTGATCAATACATTCGAAAAAACCTGACAAAACATGATAAAGCCCACCAAAGCTAATCCAAACACACCAAAAACTGGGCTAAACAGAATCAAAACCTTCTAAAAACCCGCCAAAATATTTCAAAACCCGTCAAAACTAATCAAAACATTCCGAATACCCGCCAAAACATTCCAAATACCCGCCAAAATATTTTAAAACCCGCCAAAAGCAATCCAAACATTCCAAAACCTGCCAACAGAATAAAAACAACTCAAGAGAATACAAAACATTCTAAAACCCAACCAAAACATTCCGAAAACCCGACAAAACATCATCAAATCAAATCAAAAACAACCAAAATATTCCAAAAACCGCCAAAATAATTTAGACCCACAAAACTCATCAAAACATTCTGAAAATTGCCAAAACATTAGAAAACCAGCCAGAACTGATCAAATCATTCAAAAAACTTGGCAAAACATCATAAAAACAAATCAAAACCAACCAAAACATTCCAAAAACCTGACAAAATAGTTTACAACCTGCTAAAACTGATCAAAACTTTCTGAAAAGATGCCAAAATACTAGAAAACCAGTCAGAAGTGATCGAAACTTTCAATAACTTGCCAAAACATAATCAAAACAAATGAAAGCAAACCAAAACATTCCAAATACCCGCCAAAATATTTTAAAACCCGCCAAAACGAATCCAAACGTTCCAAAACCTTCCAAGACAATAAAAACAACACAAGAGAAAACAAAACATTCTAAAACACCACCAAAACATTCCGAAAACCCGCCAAAACATCATCAAAACAAATCAAAACAAACCAAACAATAGGAGGAACACGGCAACATATTGGCAAGCAAGAGACGGAGAGCACGGCACCGCGGCACCTTCTAGGAGGCCAAGAAGGAAGCCGCACAACACCTGCACTGTGTCTGCAACTTTCAAACTGCTAGAAGCTAGTGGCTTGCCACTGGCCTGCCTCTTCAATTGCCATTAGCATTCCAATGGAAGCTATTCTTGGACAACTTTGCTCTGCTTGCTGCTAGTTCTGCCCCAGCCTGCCATAGATAACCTTGCTCTTCCCTTGAGGTTCTGAGATGCCAAGAACTTGTCAACTTCAAAGGGCGGGCCGGGCTACATCTACTCAGCTGCCACAGTTTCTCCTTGCTAGACCTAGTGGGAAAGCATTTTGCTGAGATGCAGAAGGCAAGAAACGCAGAATACGGAGACGCGGAGCTGTCCCAAGTGCCGCTGCCAGGCGTCTTTCCGCAGAAGGAGCGCCCCGGAGCGCACCGCAACCGGCACCGTCGTCTCTGCGCAAAGAGCCAAAATATTTTCAAACCCGCCAAAACTCATCCAAAAATATTTTCAAACCCGCCAAAATAGAAAACCAGACAGAAGTGATCAATACATTCGAAAAAACCTGACAAAACATGATAAAGCCCACCAAAGCTAATCCAAACACACCAAAAACTGGGCTAAACAGAATCAAAACCTTCTAAAAACCCGCCAAAATATTTCAAAACCCGTCAAAACTAATCAAAACATTCCGAATACCCGCCAAAACATTCCAAATACCCGCCAAAATATTTTAAAACCCGCCAAAAGCAATCCAAACATTCCAAAACCTGCCAACACAATAAAAACAACTCAAGAGAATACAAAACATTCTAAAACCCAACCAAAACATTCCAAAAACCCGACAAAACATCATCAAATCAAATCAAAACCAACCAAAATATTCCAAAAACCGCCAAAATAATTTAGACCCACAAAACTCATCAAAACATTCTGAAAATTGCCAAAACATTAGAAAACCAGCCAGAACTGATCAAATCATTCAAAAAACTTGGCAAAACATCATAAAAACAAATCAAAACCAACCAAAACATTCCAAAAACCTGACAAAATAGTTTACAACCTGCTAAAACTGATCAAAACATTCTGAAAAGATGCCAAAATACTAGAAAACCAGTCAGAAGTGATCGAAACTTTCAATAACTTGCCAAAACATAATCAAAACAAATGAAAGCAAACCAAAACATTCCAAATACCCGCCAAAATATTTTAAAACCCGCCAAAACGAATCCAAACGTTCCAAAACCTTCCAAGACAATAAAAACAACACAAGAGAAAACAAAACATTCTAAAACACCACCAAAACATTCCGAAAACCCGCCAAAACATCATAAAAACAAATCAAAACAAACCAAACAATAGGAGGAACACGGCAACATATTGGCAAGCAAGAGACGGAGAGCGCGGCACCGCGGCACCTTCTAGGAGGCCAAGAAGGAAGCCGCACAACACCTGCACTGTGTCTGCAACTTTCAAACTGCTAGAAGCTAGTGGCTTGCCACTGGCCTGCCTCTTCAATTGCCATTAGCATTCCAATGGAAGCTATTCTTGGACAACTTTGCTCTGCTTGCTGCTAGTTCTGCCCCAGCCTACCATAGATAACCTTGCTCTTCCCTTGAGGTTCTGAGATGCCAAGAACTTGTCAACTTCAAAGGGCGGGCCGGGCTACATCTACTCAGCTGCCACAGTTTCTCCTTGCTAGACCTAGTGGGAAAGCATTTTGCTGAGATGCAGAAGGCAAGAAACGCAGAATACGGAGACGCGGAGCTGTCCCAAGTGCCGCTGCCAGGCGTCTTTCCGCAGAAGGAGCGCCCCGGAGCGCACCGCAACCGGCACCGTCGTCTCTGCGCAAAGAGCCAAAATATTTTCAAACCCGCCAAAACTCATCCAAAAATATTTTCAAACCCGCCAAAATAGAAAACCGGACAGAAGTGATCAATACATTCGAAAAAACCTGACAAAACATGATAAAGCCCACCAAAGCTAATCCAAACACACCAAAAACTGGGCTAAACAGAATCAAAACCTTCTAAAAACCCGCCAAAATATTTCAAAACCCGTCAAAACTAATCAAAACATTCCGAATACCCGCCAAAACATTCCAAATACCCGCCAAAATATTTTAAAACACGCCAAAAGCAATGCAAACATTCCAAAACCTGCCAACAGAATATAAACAACTCAAGAGAATACAAAACATTCTAAAACCCAACCAAAACATTCCGAAAACCCGACAAAACATCATCAAATCAAATCAAAACCAACCAAAATATTCCAAAAACCGCCAAAATAATTTAGACCCACAAAACTCATCAAAACATTCTGAAAATTGCCAAAACATTAGAAAACCAGCCAGAACTGATCAAATCATTCAAAAAACTTGGCAAAACATCATAAAAACAAATCAAAACCAGCCAAAACATTCCAAAAACCTGACAAAATAGTTTACAACCTGCTAAAACTGATCAAAACATTCTGAAAAGATGCCAAAATACTAGAAAACCAGTCAGAAGTGATCGAAACTTTCAATAACTTGCCAAAACATAATCAAAACAAATGAAAGCAAACCAAAACATTCCAAATACCCGCCAAAATATTTTAAAACCCGCCAAAACGAATCCAAACGTTCCACAACCTGCCAAGACAATAAAAACAACACAAGAGAAAACAAAACATTCTAAAACACCACCAAAACATTCCGAAAACCCGCCAAAACATCATCAAAACAAATCAAAACAAACCAAACAATAAGAGGAACACGGCAACATATTGGCAAGCAAGAGACGGAGAGTGCGGCACCTTCTAGGAGGCCAAGAAGGAAGCCGCACAACACCTGCACTGTGTCTGCAACTTTCAAACTGCTAGAAGATAGTGGCTTGCCACTGGCCTGCCTCTTCAATTGCCATTAGCATTCCAATGGAAGCTATTCTTGGACAACTTTGCTCTGCTTGCTGCTAGTTCTGCCCCAGCCTACCATAGATAACCTTGCTCTTCCCTTGAGGCTCTGAGATGCCAAGAACTTGTCAACTTCAAAGGGCGGGCCGGGCTACATCTACTCAGCTGCCACAGTTTCTCCTTGCTAGACCTAGTGGGAAAGCATTTTGCTGAGATGCAGAAGGCAAGAAACGCAGAATACGGAGACGCGGAGCTGTCCCAAGTGCCGCTGCCAGGCGTCTTTCCGCAGAAGGAGCGCCCCGGAGCGCACCGCAACCGGCACCGTCGTCTCTGCGCAAAGAGCCAAAATATTTTAAAACCTGCCAAAACTAATCCAAAAATATTTTCAAACCCGCCAAAATAGAAAACCAGACAGAAGTGATCAATACATTCGAAAAAACCTGACAAAACATGATAAAGCCCACCAAAGCTAATCCAAACACACCAAAAACTGGGCTAAACAGAATCAAAACCTTCTAAAAACCCGCCAAAATATTTCAAAACCCGTCAAAACTAATCAAAACATTCCGAATACCCGCCAAAACATTCCAAATACCCGCCAAAATATTTTAAAACCCGCCAAAAGCAATCCAAACATTCCAAAACCTGCCAAGACAATAAAAACAACTCAAGAGAATACAAAACATTCTAAAACCCAACCAAAACATTCCAAAAACCCGACAAAACATCATAAAAACAAATCAAAACCAACCAAAATATTCCGAAAACCGCCAAAATGATTTAGACCCACAAAACTCATCAAAACATTCTGAAAATTGCCAAAACATTAGAAAACCAGCCAGAACTGATCAAAACATTCAAAAAACTTGGCAAAACATCATAAAAACAAATCAAAACCAACCAAAACATTCCAAAAACCTGACAAAATAGTTTACAACCTGCTAAAACTGATCAAAACATTCCGAAAAGATGCCAAAATACTAGAAAACCAGTCAGAAGTGATCGAAACTTTCAATAACTTGCCAAAACATAATCAAAACAAATGAAAGCAAACCAAAACATTCCAAATACCCGCCAAAATATTTTAAAACCCGCCAAAACGAATCCAAACGTTCCAAAACCTGCCAAGACAATAAAAACAACACAAGAGAAAACAAAACATTCTAAAACACCACCAAAACATTCCGAAAACCCGCCAAAACATCATCAAAACAAATCAAAACAAACCAAACAATAGGAGGAACACGGCAACATATTGGCAAGCAAGAGACGGAGAGCGCGGCACCGCGGCACCTTCTAGGAGGCCAAGAAGGAAGCCGCACAACACCTGCACTGTGTCTGCAACTTTCAAACTGCTAGAAGCTAGTGGCTTGCCACTGGCCTGCCTCTTCAATTGCCATTAGCATTCCAATGGAAGCTATTCTTGGACAACTTTGCTCTGCTTGCTGCTAGTTCTGCCCCAGCCTACCATAGATAACCTTGCTCTTCCCTTGAGGTTCTGAGATGCCAAGAACTTGTCAACTTCAAAGGGCGGGCCGGGCTACATCTACTCAGCTGCCACAGTTTCTCCTTGCTAGACCTAGTGGGAAAGCATTTTGCTGAGATGCAGAAGGCAAGAAACGCAGAATACGGAGACGCGGAGCTGTCCCAAGTGCCGCTGCCAGCCGTCTTTCCGCAGAAGGAGCGCCCCGGAGCGCACCGCAACCGGCACCGTCGTCTCTGCGCAAAGAGCCAAAATATTTTCAAACCCGCCAAAACTCATCCAAAAATATTTTCAAACCCGCCAAAATAGAAAACCAGACAGAAGTGATCAATACATTCGAAAAAACCTCACAAAACATGATAAAGCCCACCAAAGCTAATCCAAACACATCAAAAACTGGGCTAAACAGAATCAAAACAAATCAAAACAAACCTAAACCTTCTAAAAACCCGCCAAAATAATTCAAAACCCGTCAAAACTAATCAAAACCTTCCGAATACCCGCCAAAACATTCCAAATACCCGCCAAAATATTTTAAAACCCGCCAAAAGCAATCCAAACATTCCAAAACCTGCCAACAGAATAAAAACAACTCAAGAGAATACAAAACATTCTAAAACCCAACCAAAACATTCCGAAAACCCGACAAAACATCATCAAATCAAATCAAAAACAACCAAAATATTCCAAAAACCGCCAAAATAATTTAGACCCACAAAACTCATCAAAACATTCTGAAAATTGCCAAAACATTAGAAAACCAGCCAGAACTGATCAAATCATTCAAAAAACTTGGCAAAACATCAAAAAAACAAATCAAAACCAACCAAAACATTCCAAAAACCTGACAAAATAGTTTACAACCTGCTAAAACTGATCAAAACATTCTGAAAAGATGCCAAAATACTAGAAAACCAGTCAGAAGTGATCGAAACTTTCAATAACTTGCCAAAACATAATCAAAACAAATGAAAGCAAACCAAAACATTCCAAATACCCGCCAAAATATTTTAAAACCCGCCAAAACGAATCCAAACGTTCCAAAACCTTCCAAGACAATAAAAACAACACAAGAGAAAACAAAACATTCTAAAACACCACCAAAACATTCCGAAAACCCGCCAAAAGATCATCAAAACAAATCAAAACAAACCAAACAATAGGAGGAACACGGCAACATATTGGCAAGCAAGAGACGGAGAGCGCGGCACCGCGGCACCTTCTAGGAGGCCAAGAAGGAAGCCGCACAACACCTGCACTGTGTCTGCAACTTTCAAACTGCTAGAAGCTAGTGGCTTGCCACTGGCCTGCCTCTTCAATTGCCATTAGCATTCCAATGGAAGCTATTCTTGGACAACTTTGCTCTGCTTGCTGCTAGTTCTGCCCCAGCCTGCCATAGATAACCTTGCTCTTCCCTTGAGGTTCTGAGATGCCAAGAACTTGTCAACTTCAAAGGGCGGGCCGGGCTACATCTACTCAGCTGCCACAGTTTCTCCTTGCTAGACCTAGTGGGAAAGCATTTTGCTGAGATGCAGAAGGCAAGAAACGCAGAATACGGAGACGCGGAGCTGTCCCAAGTGCCGCTGCCAGCCGTCTTTCCGCAGAAGGAGCGCCCCGCAGCGCACCGCAACCGGCACCGTCGTCTCTGCGCAAAGAGCCAAAATATTTTCAAACCCGCCAAAACTCATCCAAAAATATTTTCAAACCCGCCAAAATAGAAAACCAGACAGAAGTGATCAATACATTCGAAAAAACCTGACAAAACATGATAAAGCCCACCAAAGCTAATCCAAACACACCAAAAACTGGGCTAAACAGAATCAAAACCTTCTAAAAACCCGCCAAAATATTTCAAAACCCGTCAAAACTAATCAAAACATTCCGAATACCCGCCAAAACATTCCAAATACCCGCCAAAATATTTTAAAACCCGCCAAAAGCAATCCAAACATTCCAAAACCTGCCAACACAATAAAAACAACTCAAGAGAATACAAAACATTCTAAAACCCAACCAAAACATTCCAAAAACCCGACAAAACATCATCAAATCAAATCAAAACCAACCAAAATATTCCAAAAACCGCCAAAATAATTTAGACCCACAAAACTCATCAAAACATTCTGAAAATTGCCAAAACATTAGAAAACCAGCCAGAACTGATCAAATCATTCAAAAAACTTGGCAAAACATCATAAAAACAAATCAAAACCAACCAAAACATTCCAAAAACCTGACAAAATAGTTTACAACCTGCTAAAACTGATCAAAACATTCTGAAAAGATGCCAAAATACTAGAAAACCAGTCAGAAGTGATCGAAACTTTCAATAACTTGCCAAAACATAATCAAAACAAATGAAAGCAAACCAAAACATTCCAAATACCCGCCAAAATATTTTAAAACCCGCCAAAACGAATCCAAACGTTCCAAAACCTTCCAAGACAATAAAAACAACACAAGAGAAAACAAAACATTCTAAAACACCACCAAAACATTCCGAAAACCCGCCAAAACATCATCAAAACAAATCAAAACAAACCAAACAATAGGAGGAACACGGCAACATATTGGCAAGCAAGAGACGGAGAGCGCGGCACCGCGGCACCTTCTAGGAGGCCAAGAAGGAAGCCGCACAACACCTGCACTGTGTCTGCAACTTTCAAACTGCTAGAAGCTAGTGGCTTGCCACTGGCCTGCCTCTTCAATTGCCATTAGCATTCCAATGGAAGCTATTCTTGGACAACTTTGCTCTGCTTGCTGCTAGTTCTGCCCCAGCCTACCATAGATAACCTTGCTCTTCCCTTGAGGTTCTGAGATGCCAAGAACTTGTCAACTTCAAAGGGCGGGCCGGGCTACATCTACTCAGCTGCCACAGTTTCTCCTTGCTAGACCTAGTGGGAAAGCATTTTGCTGAGATGCAGAAGGCAAGAAACGCAGAATACGGAGACGCGGAGCTGTCCCAAGTGCCGCTGCCAGGCGTCTTTCCGCAGAAGGAGCGCCCCGGAGCGCACCGCAACCGGCACCGTCGTCTCTGCGCAAAGAGCCAAAATATTTTCAAACCCGCCAAAACTCATCCAAAAATATTTTCAAACCCGCCAAAATAGAAAACCGGACAGAAGTGATCAATACATTCGAAAAAACCTGACAAAACATGATAAAGCCCAGCAAAGCTAATCCAAACACACCAAAAACTGGGCTAAACAGAATCAAAACCTTCTAAAAACCCGCCAAAATATTTCAAAACCCGTCAAAACTAATCAAAACATTCCGAATACCCGCCAAAACATTCCAAATACCCGCCAAAATATTTTAAAACACGCCAAAAGCAATCCAAACATTCCAAAACCTGCCAACAGAATATAAACAACTCAAGAGAATACAAAACATTCTAAAACCCAACCAAAACATTCCGAAAACCCGACAAAACATCATCAAATCAAATCAAAACCAACCAAAATATTCCAAAAACCGCCAAAATAATTTAGACCCACAAAACTCATCAAAACATTCTGAAAATTGCCAAAACATTAGAAAACCAGCCAGAACTGATCAAATCATTCAAAAAACTTGGCAAAACATCATAAAAACAAATCAAAACCAGCCAAAACATTCCAAAAACCTGACAAAATAGTTTACAACCTGCTAAAACTGATCAAAACATTCTGAAAAGATGCCAAAATACTAGAAAACCAGTCAGAAGTGATCGAAACTTTCAATAACTTGCCAAAACATAATCAAAACAAATGAAAGCAAACCAAAACATTCCAAATACCCGCCAAAATATTTTAAAACCCGCCAAAACGAATCCAAACGTTCCACAACCTGCCAAGACAATAAAAACAACACAAGAGAAAACAAAACATTCTAAAACACCACCAAAACATTCCGAAAACCCGCCAAAACATCATCAAAACAAATCAAAACAAACCAAACAATAAGAGGAACACGGCAACATATTGGCAAGCAAGAGACGGAGAGTGCGGCACCTTCTAGGAGGCCAAGAAGGAAGCCGCACAACACCTGCACTGTGTCTGCAACTTTCAAACTGCTAGAAGATAGTGGCTTGCCACTGGCCTGCCTCTTCAATTGCCATTAGCATTCCAATGGAAGCTATTCTTGGACAACTTTGCTCTGCTTGCTGCTAGTTCTGCCCCAGCCTACCATAGATAACCTTGCTCTTCCCTTGAGGCTCTGAGATGCCAAGAACTTGTCAACTTCAAAGGGCGGGCCGGGCTACATCTACTCAGCTGCCACAGTTTCTCCTTGCTAGACCTAGTGGGAAAGCATTTTGCTGAGATGCAGAAGGCAAGAAACGCAGAATACGGAGACGCGGAGCTGTCCCAAGTGCCGCTGCCAGGCGTCTTTCCGCAGAAGGAGCGCCCCGGAGCGCACCGCAACCGGCACCGTCGTCTCTGCGCAAAGAGCCAAAATATTTTAAAACCTGCCAAAACTAATCCAAAAATATTTTCAAACCCGCCAAAATAGAAAACCAGACAGAAGTGATCAATACATTCGAAAAAACCTGACAAAACATGATAAAGCCCACCAAAGCTAATCCAAACACACCAAAAACTGGGCTAAACAGAATCAAAACCTTCTAAAAACCCGCCAAAATATTTCAAAACCCGTCAAAACTAATCAAAACATTCCGAATACCCGCCAAAACATTCCAAATACCGGCCAAAATATTTTAAAACCCGCCAAAAGGAATCCAAACATTCCAAAACCTGCCAAGACAATAAAAACAACTCAAGAGAATACAAAACATTCTAAAACCCAACCAAAACATTCCAAAAACCCGACAAAACATCATAAAAACAAATCAAAACCAACCAAAATATTCCGAAAACCGCCAAAATGATTTAGACCCACAAAACTCATCAAAACATTCTGAAAATTGCCAAAACATTAGAAAACCAGCCAGAACTGATCAAAACATTCAAAAAACTTGGCAAAACATCATAAAAACAAATCAAAACCAACCAAAACATTCCAAAAACCTGACAAAATAGTTTACAACCTGCTAAAACTGATCAAAACATTCCGAAAAGATGCCAAAATACTAGAAAACCAGTCAGAAGTGATCGAAACTTTCAATAACTTGCCAAAACATAATCAAAACAAATGAAAGCAAACCAAAACATTCCAAATACCCGCCAAAATATTTTAAAACCCGCCAAAACGAATCCAAACGTTCCAAAACCTGCCAAGACAATAAAAACAACACAAGAGAAAACAAAACATTCTAAAACACCACCAAAACATTCCGAAAACCCGCCAAAACATCATCAAAACAAATCAAAACAAACCAAACAATAGGAGGAACACGGCAACATATTGGCAAGCAAGAGACGGAGAGCGCGGCACCGCGGCACCTTCTAGGAGGCCAAGAAGGAAGCCGCACAACACCTGCACTGTGTCTGCAACTTTCAAACTGCTAGAAGCTAGTGGCTTGCCACTGGCCTGCCTCTTCAATTGCCATTAGCATTCCAATGGAAGCTATTCTTGGACAACTTTGCTCTGCTTGCTGCTAGTTCTGCCCCAGCCTACCATAGATAACCTTGCTCTTCCCTTGAGGTTCTGAGATGCCAAGAACTTGTCAACTTCAAAGGGCGGGCCGGGCTACATCTACTCAGCTGCCACAGTTTCTCCTTGCTAGACCTAGTGGGAAAGCATTTTGCTGAGATGCAGAAGGCAAGAAACGCAGAATACGGAGACGCGGAGCTGTCCCAAGTGCCGCTGCCAGGCGTCTTTCCGCAGAAGGAGCGCCCCGGAGCGCACCGCAACCGGCACCGTCATCTCTGCGCAAAGAGCCAAAATATTTTCAAACCCGCCAAAACTCATCCAAAAATATTTTCAAACCCGCCAAAATAGAAAACCAGACAGAAGTGATCAATACATTCGAAAAAACCTCACAAAACATGATAAAGCCCACCAAAGCTAATCCAAACACATCAAAAACTGGGCTAAACAGAATCAAAACAAATCAAAACAAACCTAAACCTTCTAAAAACCCGCCAAAATAATTCAAAACCCGTCAAAACTAATCAAAACCTTCCGAATACCCGCCAAAACATTCCAAATACCCGCCAAAATATTTTAAAACCCGCCAAAAGCAATCCAAACATTCCAAAACCTGCCAACACAATAAAAACAACTCAAGAGAATACAAAACATTCTAAAACCCAACCAAAACATTCCGAAAACCCGACAAAACATCATCAAATCAAATCAAAAACAACCAAAATATTCCAAAAACCGCCAAAATAATTTAGACCCACAAAACTCATCAAAACATTCTGAAAATTGCCAAAACATTAGAAAACCAGCCAGAACTGATCAAATCATTCAAAAAACTTGGCAAAACATCAAAAAAACAAATCAAAACCAACCAAAACATTCCAAAAACCTGACAAAATAGTTTACAACCTGCTAAAACTGATCAAAACATTCTGAAAAGATGCCAAAATACTAGAAAACCAGTCAGAAGTGATCGAAACTTTCAATAACTTGCCAAAACATAATCAAAACAAATGAAAGCAAACCAAAACATTCCAAATACCCGCCAAAATATTTTAAAACCCGCCAAAACGAATCCAAACGTTCCAAAACCTTCCAAGACAATAAAAACAACACAAGAGAAAACAAAACATTCTAAAACACCACCAAAACATTCCGAAAACCCGCCAAAAGATCATCAAAACAAATCAAAACAAACCAAACAATAGGAGGAACACGGCAACATATTGGCAAGCAAGAGACGGAGAGCGCGGCACCGCGGCACCTTCTAGGAGGCCAAGAAGGAAGCCGCACAACACCTGCACTGTGTCTGCAACTTTCAAACTGCTAGAAGCTAGTGGCTTGCCACTGGCCTGCCTCTTCAATTGCCATTAGCATTCCAATGGAAGCTATTCTTGGACAACTTTGCTCTGCTTGCTGCTAGTTCTGCCCCAGCCTACCATAGATAACCTTGCTCTTCCCTTGAGGTTCTGAGATGCCAAGAACTTGTCAACTTCAAAGGGCGGGCCGGGCTACATCTACTCAGCTGCCACAGTTTCTCCTTGCTAGACCTAGTGGGAAAGCATTTTGCTGAGATGCAGAAGGCAAGAAACGCAGAATACGGAGACGCGGAGCTGTCCCAAGTGCCGCTGCCAGGCGTCTTTCCGCAGAAGGAGCGCCCCGGAGCGCACCGCAACCGGCACCGTCGTCTCTGCGCAAAGAGCCAAAATATTTTCAAACCCGCCAAAACTCATCCAAAAATATTTTCAAACCCGCCAAAATAGAAAACCAGACAGAAGTGATCAATACATTCGAAAAACCCTGACAAAACATGATAAAGCCCACCAAAGCTAATCCAAACACACCAAAAACTGGGCTAAACAGAATCAAAACCTTCTAAAAACCCGCCAAAATATTTCAAAACCCGTCAAAACTAATCAAAACATTCCGAATACCCGCCAAAACATTCCAAATACCCGCCAAAATATTTTAAAACCCGCCAAAAGGAATCCAAACATTCCAAAACCTGCCAAGACAATAAAAACAACTCAAGAGAATACAAAACATTCTAAAACCCAACCAAAACATTCCGAAAACCCGACAAAACATCATCAAATCAAATCAAAACCAACCAAAATATTCCGAAAACCCGCCAAAATGATTTAGACCCACAAAACTCATCAAAACATTCTGAAAATATGCCAAAACATTAGAAAACCAGCCAGAACTGATCAAAACATTCAAAAAACTTGGCAAAACATCATAAAAACAAATCAAAACCAACCAAAACATTCCAAAAACCTGACAAAATAGTTTACAACCTGCCAAAACTGATCAAAACATTCTGAAAAGATGCCAAAATACTAGAAAACCAGTCAGAAGTGATCGAAACTTTCAATAACTTGCCAAAACATAATCAAAACAAATGAAAGCAAACCAAAACATTCCAAATACCCGCCAAAATATTTTAAAACCCGCCAAAACGAATCCAAACGTTCCACAACCTGCCAAGACAATAAAAACAACACAAGAGAAAACAAAACATTCTAAAACACCACCAAAACATTCCGAAAACCCGCCAAAAGATCATCAAAACAAATCAAAACAAACCAAACAATAGGAGGAACACGGCAACATATTGGCAAGCAAGAGACGGAGAGCGCGGCACCGCGGCACCTTCTAGGAGGCCAAGAAGGAAGCCGCACAACACCTGCACTGTGTCTGCAACTTTCAAACTGCTAGAAGCTAGTGGCTTGCCACTGGCCTGCCTCTTCAATTGCCATTAGCATTCCAATGGAAGCTATTCTTGGACAACTTTGCTCTGCTTGCTGCTAGTTCTGCCCCAGCCTACCATAGATAACCTTGCTCTTCCCTTGAGGTTCTGAGATGCCAAGAACTTGTCAACTTCAAAGGGCGGGCCGGGCTACATCTACTCAGCTGCCACAGTTTCACCTTGCTAGACCTAGTGGGAAAGCATTTTGCTGAGATGCAGAAGGCAAGAAACGCAGAATACGGAGACGCGGAGCTGTCCCAAGTGCCGCTGCCAGGCGTCTTTCTGCAGAAGGAGCGCCCCGGAGCGCACCGCAACCGGCACCGTCGTCTCTGCGCAAAGAGCCAAAATATTTTCAAACCCGCCAAAACTCATCCAAAAATATTTTCAAACCCGCCAAAATAGAAAACCAGACAGAAGTGATCAATACATTCGAAAAAACCTGACAAAACATGATAAAGCCCACCAAAGCTAATCCAAACACACCAAAAACTGGGCTAAACAGAATCAAAACCTTCTAAAAACCCGCCAAAATATTTCAAAACCCGTCAAAACTAATCAAAACATTCCGAATACCCGCCAAAACATTCCAAATACCCGCCAAAATATTTTAAAACCCGCCAAAAGCAATCCAAACATTCCAAAACCTGCCAACACAATAAAAACAACTCAAGAGAATACAAAACATTCTAAAACCCAACCAAAACATTCCAAAAACCCGACAAAACATCATCAAATCAAATCAAAACCAACCAAAATATTCCAAAAACCGCCAAAATAATTTAGACCCACAAAACTCATCAAAACATTCTGAAAATTGCCAAAACATTAGAAAACCAGCCAGAACTGATCAAATCATTCAAAAAACTTGGCAAAACATCATAAAAACAAATCAAAACCAACCAAAACATTCCAAAAACCTGACAAAATAGTTTACAACCTGCTAAAACTGATCAAAACATTCCGAAAAGATGCCAAAATACTAGAAAACCAGTCAGAAGTGATCGAAACTTTCAATAACTTGCCAAAACATAATCAAAACAAATGAAAGCAAACCAAAACATTCCAAATACCCGCCAAAATATTTTAAAACCCGCCAAAACGAATCCAAACGTTCCACAACCTGCCAAGACAATAAAAACAACACAAGAGAAAACAAAACATTCTAAAACACCACCAAAACATTCCGAAAACCCGCCAAAAGATCATCAAAACAAATCAAAACAAACCAAACAATAGGAGGAACACGGCAACATATTGGCAAGCAAGAGACGGAGAGCGCGGCACCGCGGCACCTTCTAGGAGGCCAAGAAGGAAGCCGCACAACACCTGCACTGTGTCTGCAACTTTCAAACTGCTAGAAGCTAGTGGCTTGCCACTGGCCTGCCTCTTCAATTGCCATTAGCATTCCAATGGAAGCTATTCTTGGACAACTTTGCTCTGCTTGCTGCTAGTTCTGCCCCAGCCTACCATAGATAACCTTGCTCTTCCCTTGAGGTTCTGAGATGCCAAGAACTTGTCAACTTCAAAGGGCGGGCCGGGCTACATCTACTCAGCTGCCACAGTTTCTCCTTGCTAGACCTAGTGGGAAAGCATTTTGCTGAGATGCAGAAGGCAAGAAACGCAGAATACGGAGACGCGGAGCTGTCCCAAGTGCCGCTGCCAGGCGTCTTTCTGCAGAAGGAGCGCCCCGGAGCGCACCGCAACCGGCACCGTCGTCTCTGCGCAAAGAGCCAAAATATTTTCAAACCCGCCAAAACTCATCCAAAAATATTTTCAAACCCGCCAAAATAGAAAACCAGACAGAAGTGATCAATACATTCGAAAAAACCTGACAAAACATGATAAAGCCCACCAAAGCTAATCCAAACACACCAAAAACTGGGCTAAACAGAATCAAAACCTTCTAAAAACCCGCCAAAATATTTCAAAACCCGTCAAAACTAATCAAAACATTCCGAATACCCGCCAAAACATTCCAAATACCCGCCAAAATATTTTAAAACCCGCCAAAAGCAATCCAAACATTCCAAAACCTGCCAACACAATAAAAACAACTCAAGAGAATACAAAACATTCTAAAACCCAACCAAAACATTCCAAAAACCCGACAAAACATCATCAAATCAAATCAAAACCAACCAAAATATTCCAAAAACCGCCAAAATAATTTAGACCCACAAAACTCATCAAAACATTCTGAAAATTGCCAAAACATTAGAAAACCAGCCAGAACTGATCAAATCATTCAAAAAACTTGGCAAAACATCATAAAAACAAATCAAAACCAACCAAAACATTCCAAAAACCTGACAAAATAGTTTACAACCTGCTAAAACTGATCAAAACATTCTGAAAAGATGCCAAAATACTAGAAAACCAGTCAGAAGTGATCGAAACTTTCAATAACTTGCCAAAACATAATCAAAACAAATGAAAGCAAACCAAAACATTCCAAATACCCGCCAAAATATTTTAAAACCCGCCAAAACGAATCCAAACGTTCCACAACCTGCCAAGACAATAAAAACAACACAAGAGAAAACAAAACATTCTAAAACACCACCAAAACATTCCGAAAACCCGCCAAAACATCATCAAAACAAATCAAAACAAACCAAACAATAGGAGGAACACGGCAACATATTGGCAAGCAAGAGACGGAGAGCGCGGCACCGCGGCACCTTCTAGGAGGCCAAGAAGGAAGCCGCACAACACCTGCACTGTGTCTGCAACTTTCAAACTGCTAGAAGCTAGTGGCTTGCCACTGGCCTGCCTCTTCAATTGCCATTAGCATTCCAATGGAAGCTATTCTTGGACAACTTTGCTCTGCTTGCTGCTAGTTCTGCCCCAGCCTACCATAGATAACCTTGCTCTTCCCTTGAGGTTCTGAGATGCCAAGAACTTGTCAACTTCAAAGGGCGGGCCGGGCTACATCTACTCAGCTGCCACAGTTTCTCCTTGCTAGACCTAGTGGGAAAGCATTTTGCTGAGATGCAGAAGGCAAGAAACGCAGAATACGGAGACGCGGAGCTGTCCCAAGTGCCGCTGCCAGGCGTCTTTCCGCAGAAGGAGCGCCCCGGAGCGCACCGCAACCGGCACCGTCGTCTCTGCGCAAAGAGCCAAAATATTTTCAAACCCGCCAAAACTCATCCAAAAATATTTTCAAACCCGCCAAAATAGAAAACCAGACAGAAGTGATCAATACATTCGAAAAAACCTGACAAAACATAATAAAGCCCACCAAAGCTAATCCAAACACACCAAAAACTGGGCTAAACAGAATCAAAACCTTCTAAAAACCCGCCAAAATATTTCAAAACCCGTCAAAACTAATCAAAACCTTCCGAATACCCGCCAAAACATTCCAAATACCCGCCAAAATATTTTAAAACCCGCCAAAAGCAATCCAAACATTCCAAAACCTGCCAACAGAATAAAAACAACTCAAGAGAATACAAAACATTCTAAAACCCAACCAAAACATTCCGAAAACCCGACAAAACATCATCAAATCAAATCAAAAACAACCAAAATATTCCAAAAACCGCCAAAATAATTTAGACCCACAAAACTCATCAAAACATTCTGAAAATTGCCAAAACATTAGAAAACCAGCCAGAACTGATCAAATCATTCAAAAAACTTGGCAAAACATCAAAAAAACAAATCAAAACCAACCAAAACATTCCAAAAACCTGACAAAATAGTTTACAACCTGCTAAAACTGATCAAAACATTCTGAAAAGATGCCAAAATACTAGAAAACCAGTCAGAAGTGATCGAAACTTTCAATAACTTGCCAAAACATAATCAAAACAAATGAAAGCAAACCAAAACATTCCAAATACCCGCCAAAATATTTTAAAACCCGCCAAAACGAATCCAAACGTTCCAAAACCTTCCAAGACAATAAAAACAACACAAGAGAAAACAAAACATTCTAAAACACCACCAAAACATTCCGAAAACCCGCCAAAACATCATCAAAACAAATCAAAACAAACCAAACAATAGGAGGAACACGGCAACATATTGGCAAGCAAGAGACGGAGAGCGCGGCACCGCGGCACCTTCTAGGAGGCCAAGAAGGAAGCCGCACAACACCTGCACTGTGTCTGCAACTTTCAAACTGCTAGAAGCTAGTGGCTTGCCACTGGCCTGCCTCTTCAATTGCCATTAGCATTCCAATGGAAGCTATTCTTGGACAACTTTGCTCTGCTTGCTGCTAGTTCTGCCCCAGCCTACCATAGATAACCTTGCTCTTCCCTTGAGGTTCTGAGATGCCAAGAACTTGTCAACTTCAAAGGGCGGGCCGGGCTACATCTACTCAGCTGCCACAGTTTCTCCTTGCTAGACCTAGTGGGAAAGCATTTTGCTGAGATGCAGAAGGCAAGAAACGCAGAATACGGAGACGCGGAGCTGTCCCAAGTGCCGCTGCCAGGCGTCTTTCCGCAGAAGGAGCGCCCCGGAGCGCACCGCAACCGGCACCGTCGTCTCTGCGCAAAGAGCCAAAATATTTTCAAACCCGCCAAAACTCATCCAAAAATATTTTCAAACCCGCCAAAATAGAAAACCAGACAGAAGTGATCAATACATTCGAAAAAACCTGACAAAACATGATAAAGCCCACCAAAGCTAATCCAAACACACCAAAAACTGGGCTAAACAGAATCAAAACCTTCTAAAAACCCGCCAAAATATTTCAAAACCCGTCAAAACTAATCAAAACATTCCGAATACCCGCCAAAACATTCCAAATACCCGCCAAAATATTTTAAAACCCGCCAAAAGCAATCCAAACATTCCAAAACCTGCCAACACAATAAAAACAACTCAAGAGAATACAAAACATTCTAAAACCCAACCAAAACATTCCAAAAACCCGACAAAACATCATCAAATCAAATCAAAACCAACCAAAATATTCCGAAAACCCGCCAAAATGATTTAGACCCACAAAACTCATCAAAACATTCTGAAAATATGCCAAAACATTAGAAAACCAGCCAGAACTGATCAAAACATTCAAAAAACTTGGCAAAACATCATAAAAACAAATTAAAACCAACCAAAACATTCCAAAAACCTGACAAAATAGTTTACAACCTGCTAAAACTGATCAAAACATTCTGAAAAGATGCCAAAATACTAGAAAACCAGTCAGAAGTGATCGAAACTTTCAATAACTTGCCAAAACATAATCAAAACAAATGAAAGCAAACCAAAACATTCCAAACAACCGCCAAAATATTTTAAAACCCGCCAAAACGAATCCAAACGTTCCAAAACCTTCCAAGACAATAAAAACAACACAAGAGAAAACAAAACATTCTAAAACACCACCAAAACATTCCGAAAACCCGCCAAAACATCATCAAAACAAATCAAAACAAACCAAACAATAGGAGGAACACGGCAACATATTGGCAAGCAAGAGACGGAGAAGGCGGCACCTTCTAGGAGGCCAAGAAGGAAGCCGCACAACACCTGCACTGTGTCTGCAACTTTCAAACTGCTAGAAGCTAGTGGCTTGCCACTGGCCTGCCTCTTCAATTGCCATTAGCATTCCAATGGAAGCTATTCTTGGACAACTTTGCTCTGCTTGCTGCTAGTTCTGCCCCAGCCTACCATCGATAACCTTGCTCTTCCCTTGAGGTTCTGAGATGCCAAGAACTTGTCAACTTCAAAGGGCGGGCCGGGCTACATCTACTCAGCTGCCACAGTTTCTCCTTGCTAGACCTAGTGGGAAAGCATTTTGCTGAGATGCAGAAGGCAAGAAAAGCAGAATACGGAGACGCGGAGCTGTCCCAAGTGCCGCTGCCAGGCGTCTTTCCGCAGAAGGAGCGCCCCGGAGCGCACCGCAACCGGCACCGTCGTCTCTGCGCAAAGAGCCAAAATATTTTCAAACCCGCCAAAACTCATCCAAAAATATTTTCAAACCCGCCAAAATAGAAAACCAGACAGAAGTGATCAATACATTCGAAAAAACCTGACAAAACATGATAAAGCCCACCAAAGCTAATCCAAACACACCAAAAACTGGGCTAAACAGAATCAAAACCTTCTAAAAACCCGCCAAAATATTTCAAAACCCGTCAAAACTAATCAAAACCTTCCGAATACCCGCCAAAACATTCCAAATACCCGCCAAAATATTTTAAAACCCGCCAAAAGCAATCCAAACATTCCAAAACCTGCCAACACAATAAAAACAACTCAAGAGAATACAAAACATTCTAAAACCCAACCAAAACATTCCGAAAACCCGCCAAAACATCATCAAATCAAATCAAAAACAACCAAAATATTCCAAAACCCGCCAAAATAATTTAGACCCACAAAACTCATCAAAACATTCTGAAAATTGCCAAAACATTAGAAAACCAGCCAGAACTGATCAAATCATTCAAAAAACTTGGCAAAACATCATAAAAACAAATCAAAACCAACCAAAACATTCCAAAAACCTGACAAAATAGTTTACAACCTGCTAAAACTGATCAAAACATTCTGAAAAGATGCCAAAATACTAGAAAACCAGTCAGAAGTGATCGAAACTTTCAATAACTTGCCAAAACATAATCAAAACAAATGAAAGCAAACCAAAACATTCCAAACAACCGCCAAAATATTTTAAAACCCGCCAAAACGAATCCAAACGTTCCAAAACCTTCCAAGACAATAAAAACAACACAAGAGAAAACAAAACATTCTAAAACACCACTAAAACATTCCGAAAACCTGCCAAAAGATCATCAAAACAAATCAAAACAAACCAAACAATAGGAGGAACACGGCAACATATTGGCAAGCAAGAGACGGAGAGTGCGGCACCTTCTAGGAGGCCAAGAAGGAAGCCGCAAAACACCTGCACTGTGTCTGCAACTTTCAAACTGCTAGAAGCTAGTGGCTTGCCACTGGCCTGCCTCTTCAATTGCCATTAGCATTCCAATGGAAGCTATTCTTGGACAACTTTGCTCTGCTTGCTGCTAGTTCTGCCCCAGCCTACCATAGATAACCTTGCTCTTCCCTTGAGGTTCTGAGATGCCAAGAACTTGTCAACTTCAAAGGGCGGGCCGGGCTACATCTACTCAGCTGCCACAGTTTCTCCTTGCTAGACCTAGTGGGAAAGCATTTTGCTGAGATGCAGAAGGCAAGAAACGCAGAATACGGAGACGCGGAGCTGTCCCAAGTGCCGCTGCCAGGCGTCTTTCCGCAGAAGGAGCGCCCCGGAGCGCACCGCAACCGGCACCGTCGTCTCTGCGCAAAGAGCCAAAATATTTTCAAACCCGCCAAAACTCATCCAAAAATATTTTCAAACCCGCCAAAATAGAAAACCAGACAGAAGTGATCAATACATTCGAAAAAACCTGACAAAACATGATAAAGCCCACCAAAGCTAATCCAAACACACCAAAAACTGGGCTAAACAGAATCAAAACCTTCTAAAAACCCGCCAAAATATTTCAAAACCCGTCAAAACTAATCAAAACATTCCGAATACCCGCCAAAACATTCCAAATACCCGCCAAAATATTTTAAAACCCGCCAAAAGCAATCCAAACATTCCAAAACCTGCCAACACAATAAAAACAACTCAAGAGAATACAAAACATTCTAAAACCCAACCAAAACATTCCAAAAACCCGACAAAACATCATCAAATCAAATCAAAACCAACCAAAATATTCCGAAAACCCGCCAAAATGATTTAGACCCACAAAACTCATCAAAACATTCTGAAAATATGCCAAAACATTAGAAAACCAGCCAGAACTGATCAAAACATTCAAAAAACTTGGCAAAACATCATAAAAACAAATTAAAACCAACCAAAACATTCCAAAAACCTGACAAAATAGTTTACAACCTGCTAAAACTGATCAAAACATTCTGAAAAGATGCCAAAATACTAGAAAACCAGTCAGAAGTGATCGAAACTTTCAATAACTTGCCAAAACATAATCAAAACAAATGAAAGCAAACCAAAACATTCCAAACAACCGCCAAAATATTTTAAAACCCGCCAAAACGAATCCAAACGTTCCAAAACCTTCCAAGACAATAAAAACAACACAAGAGAAAACAAAACATTCTAAAACACCACCAAAACATTCCGAAAACCCGCCAAAACATCATCAAAACAAATCAAAACAAACCAAACAATAGGAGGAACACGGCAACATATTGGCAAGCAAGAGACGGAGAAGGCGGCACCTTCTAGGAGGCCAAGAAGGAAGCCGCACAACACCTGCACTGTGTCTGCAACTTTCAAACTGCTAGAAGCTAGTGGCTTGCCACTGGCCTGCCTCTTCAATTGCCATTAGCATTCCAATGGAAGCTATTCTTGGACAACTTTGCTCTGCTTGCTGCTAGTTCTGCCCCAGCCTACCATCGATAACCTTGCTCTTCCCTTGAGGTTCTGAGATGCCAAGAACTTGTCAACTTCAAAGGGCGGGCCGGGCTACATCTACTCAGCTGCCACAGTTTCTCCTTGCTAGACCTAGTGGGAAAGCATTTTGCTGAGATGCAGAAGGCAAGAAAAGCAGAATACGGAGACGCGGAGCTGTCCCAAGTGCCGCTGCCAGGCGTCTTTCCGCAGAAGGAGCGCCCCGGAGCGCACCGCAACCGGCACCGTCGTCTCTGCGCAAAGAGCCAAAATATTTTCAAACCCGCCAAAACTCATCCAAAAATATTTTCAAACCCGCCAAAATAGAAAACCAGACAGAAGTGATCAATACATTCGAAAAAACCTGACAAAACATGATAAAGCCCACCAAAGCTAATCCAAACACACCAAAAACTGGGCTAAACAGAATCAAAACCTTCTAAAAACCCGCCAAAATATTTCAAAACCCGTCAAAACTAATCAAAACCTTCCGAATACCCGCCAAAACATTCCAAATACCCGCCAAAATATTTTAAAACCCGCCAAAAGCAATCCAAACATTCCAAAACCTGCCAACACAATAAAAACAACTCAAGAGAATACAAAACATTCTAAAACCCAACCAAAACATTCCGAAAACCCGCCAAAACATCATCAAATCAAATCAAAAACAACCAAAATATTCCAAAACCCGCCAAAATAATTTAGACCCACAAAACTCATCAAAACATTCTGAAAATTGCCAAAACATTAGAAAACCAGCCAGAACTGATCAAATCATTCAAAAAACTTGGCAAAACATCATAAAAACAAATCAAAACCAACCAAAACATTCCAAAAACCTGACAAAATAGTTTACAACCTGCTAAAACTGATCAAAACATTCTGAAAAGATGCCAAAATACTAGAAAACCAGTCAGAAGTGATCGAAACTTTCAATAACTTGCCAAAACATAATCAAAACAAATGAAAGCAAACCAAAACATTCCAAACAACCGCCAAAATATTTTAAAACCCGCCAAAACGAATCCAAACGTTCCAAAACCTTCCAAGACAATAAAAACAACACAAGAGAAAACAAAACATTCTAAAACACCACTAAAACATTCCGAAAACCTGCCAAAAGATCATCAAAACAAATCAAAACAAACCAAACAATAGGAGGAACACGGCAACATATTGGCAAGCAAGAGACGGAGAGTGCGGCACCTTCTAGGAGGCCAAGAAGGAAGCCGCAAAACACCTGCACTGTGTCTGCAACTTTCAAACTGCTAGAAGCTAGTGGCTTGCCACTGGCCTGCCTCTTCAATTGCCATTAGCATTCCAATGGAAGCTATTCTTGGACAACTTTGCTCTGCTTGCTGCTAGTTCTGCCCCAGCCTACCATAGATAACCTTGCTCTTCCCTTGAGGTTCTGAGATGCCAAGAACTTGTCAACTTCAAAGGGCGGGCCGGGCTACATCTACTCAGCTGCCACAGTTTCTCCTTGCTAGACCTAGTGGGAAAGCATTTTGCTGAGATGCAGAAGGCAAGAAACGCAGAATACGGAGACGCGGAGCTGTCCCAAGTGCCGCTGCCAGGCGTCTTTCCGCAGAAGGAGCGCCCCGGAGCGCACCGCAACCGGCACCGTCGTCTCTGCGCAAAGAGCCAAAATATTTTCAAACCCGCCAAAACTCATCCAAAAATATTTTCAAACCCGCCAAAATAGAGAACCAGACAGAAGTGATCAATACATTCGAAAAAACCTGACAAAACATGATAAAGCCCACCAAAGCTAATCCAAACACACCAAACACTGGGCTAAACAGAATCAAAACCTTCTAAAAACCCGCCAAAATATTTCAAAACCCGTCAAAACTAATCAAAACATTCCGAATACCCGCCAAAACATTCCAAATACCCGCCAAAATATTTTAAAACCCGCCAAAAGCAATCCAAACATTCCAAAACCTGCCAACACAATAAAAACAACTCAAGAGAATACAAAACATTCTAAAACCCAACCAAAACATTCCGAAAACCCGACAAAACATCATAAAAACAAATCAAAACCAACCAAAATATTCCGAAAACCCGCCAAAATGATTTAGACCCACAAAACTCATCAAAACATTCTGAAAATATGCCAAAACATTAGAAAACCAGCCAGAACTGATCAAAACATTCAAAAAACTTGGCAAAACATCATAAAAACAAATCAAAACCAACCAAAACATTCCAAAAACCTGACAAAATAGTTTACAACCTGCTAAAACTGATCAAAACATTCTGAAAAGATGCCAAAATACTAGAAAACCAGTCAGAAGTGATCGAAACTTTCAATAACTTGCCAAAACATAATCAAAACAAATGAAAGCAAACCAAAACATTCCAAATGCCCGCCAAAATATTTTAAAACCCGCCAAAACTAATCCAAACGTTCCACAACCTGCCAAGACAATAAAAACAACACAAGAGAAAACAAAACATTCTAAAACACCACCAAAACATTCCGAAAACCCGCCAAAACATCATCAAAACAAATCAAAACAAACCAAACAATAGGAGGAACACGGCAACATATTGGCAAGCAAGAGACGGAGAGCGCGGCACCACGGCACCTTCTAGGAGGCCAAGAAAGAAGCCGCACAACACCTGCACTGTGTCTGCAACTTTCAAACTGCTAGAAGCTAGTGGCTTGCCACTGGCCTGCCTCTTCAATTGCCATTAGCATTCCAATGGAAGCTATTCTTGGACAACTTTGCTCTGCTTGCTGCTAGTTCTGCCCCAGCCTACCATAGATAACCTTGCTCTTCCCTTGAGGCTCTGAGATGCCAAGAACTTTTCAACTTCAAAGGGCGGGCCGGGCTACATCTACTCAGCTGCCACAGTTTCTCCTTGCTAGACCTAGTGGGAAAGCATTTTGCTGAGATGCAGAAGGCAAGAAACGCAGAATACGGAGACGCGGAGCTGTCCCAAGTGCCGCTGCCAGGCGTCTTTCCGCAGAAGGAGCGCCCCGGAGCGCACCGCAACCGGCACCGTCGTCTCTGCGCAAAGAGCCAAAATATTTTCAAACCCGCCAAAACTCATCCAAAAATATTTTCAAACCCGCCAAAATAGAAAACCAGACAGAAGTGATCAATACATTCGAAAAAACCTGACAAAACATGATAAAGCCCACCAAAGCTAATCCAAACACACCAAAAACTGGGCTAAACAGAATCAAAACCTTCTAAAAACCCGCCAAAATATTTCAAAACCCGTCAAAACTAATCAAAACATTCCGAATACCCGCCAAAACATTCCAAATACCCGCCAAAATATTTTAAAACCCGCCAAAAGCAATCCAAACATTCCAAAACCTGCCAACAGAATAAAAACAACTCAAGAGAATACAAAACATTCTAAAACCCAACCAAAACATTCCGAAAACCCGACAAAACATCATCAAATCAAATCAAAACCAACCAAAATATTCCAAAAACCGCCAAAATAATTTAGACCCACAAAACTCATCAAAACATTCTGAAAATTGCCAAAACATTAGAAAACCAGCCAGAACTGATCAAATCATTCAAAAAACTTGGCAAAACATCATAAAAACAAATCAAAACCAACCAAAACATTCCAAAAACCTGACAAAATAGTTTACAACCTGCTAAAACTGATCAAAACATTCTGAAAAGATGCCAAAATACTAGAAAACCAGTCAGAAGTGATCGAAACTTTCAATAACTTGCCAAAACATAATCAAAACAAATGAAAGCAAACCAAAACATTCCAAACAACCGCCAAAATATTTTAAAACCCGCCAAAACGAATCCAAACGTTCCAAAACCTTCCAAGACAATAAAAACAACACAAGAGAAAACAAAACATTCTAAAACACCACCAAAACATTCCGAAAACCCGCCAAAAGATCATCAAAACAAATCAAAACAAACCAAACAATAGGAGGAACACGGCAACATATTGGCAAGCAAGAGACGGAGAGCGCGGCACCGCGGCACCTTCTAGGAGGCCAAGAAGGAAGCCGCACAACACCTGCACTGTGTCTGCAACTTTCAAACTGCTAGAAGCTAGTGGCTTGCCACTGGCCTGCCTCTTCAATTGCCATTAGCATTCCAATGGAAGCTATTCTTGGACAACTTTGCTCTGCTTGCTGCTAGTTCTGCCCCAGCCTACCATAGATAACCTTGCTCTTCCCTTGAGGTTCTGAGATGCCAAGAACTTGTCAACTTCAAAGGGCGGGCCGGGCTACATCTACTCAGCTGCCACAGTTTCTCCTTGCTAGACCTAGTGGGAAAGCATTTTGCTGAGATGCAGAAGGCAAGAAACGCAGAATACGGAGACGCGGAGCTGTCCCAAGTGCCGCTGCCAGGCGTCTTTCCGCAGAAGGAGCGCCCCGGAGCGCACCGCAACCGGCACCGTCGTCTCTGCGCAAAGAGCCAAAATATTTTCAAACCCGCCAAAACTCATCCAAAAATATTTTCAAACCCGCCAAAATAGAAAACCAGACAGAAGTGATCAATACATTCGAAAAAACCTGACAAAACATAATAAAGCCCACCAAAGCTAATCCAAACACACCAAAAACTGGGCTAAACAGAATCAAAACCTTCTAAAAACCCGCCAAAATATTTCAAAACCCGTCAAAACTAATCAAAACCTTCCGAATACCCGCCAAAACATTCCAAATACCCGCCAAAATATTTTAAAACCCGCCAAAAGCAATCCAAACATTCCAAAACCTGCCAACACAATAAAAACAACTCAAGAGAATACAAAACATTCTAAAACCCAACCAAAACATTCCGAAAACCCGACAAAACATCATCAAATCAAATCAAAAACAACCAAAATATTCCAAAAACCGCCAAAATAATTTAGACCCACAAAACTCATCAAAACATTCTGAAAATTGCCAAAACATTAGAAAACCAGCCAGAACTGATCAAATCATTCAAAAAACTTGGCAAAACATCAAAAAAACAAATCAAAACCAACCAAAACATTCCAAAAACCTGACAAAATAGTTTACAACCTGCTAAAACTGATCAAAACATTCTGAAAAGATGCCAAAATACTAGAAAACCAGTCAGAAGTGATCGAAACTTTCAATAACTTGCCAAAACATAATCAAAACAAATGAAAGCAAACCAAAACATTCCAAATACCCGCCAAAATATTTTAAAACCCGCCAAAACGAATCCAAATGTTCCAAAACCTTCCAAGACAATAAAAACAACACAAGAGAAAACAAAACATTCTAAAACACCACCAAAACATTCCGAAAACCCGCCAAAAGATCATCAAAACAAATCAAAACAAACCAAACAATAGGAGGAACACGGCAACATATTGGCAAGCAAGAGACGGAGAGCGCGGCACCGCGGCACCTTCTAGGAGGCCAAGAAGGAAGCCGCACAACACCTGCACTGTGTCTGCAACTTTCAAACTGCTAGAAGCTAGTGGCTTGCCACTGGCCTGCCTCTTCAATTGCCATTAGCATTCCAATGGAAGCTATTCTTGGACAACTTTGCTCTGCTTGCTGCTAGTTCTGCCCCAGCCTACCATAGATAACCTTGCTCTTCCCTTGAGGTTCTGAGATGCCAAGAACTTGTCAACTTCAAAGGGCGGGCCGGGCTACATCTACTCAGCTGCCACAGTTTCTCCTTGCTAGACCTAGTGGGAAAGCATTTTGCTGAGATGCAGAAGGCAAGAAACGCAGAATACGGAGACGCGGAGCTGTCCCAAGTGCCGCTGCCAGGCGTCTTTCCGCAGAAGGAGCGCCCCGGAGCGCACCGCAACCGGCACCGTCGTCTCTGCGCAAAGAGCCAAAATATTTTCAAACCCGCCAAAACTCATCCAAAAATATTTTCAAACCCGCCAAAATAGAAAACCAGACAGAAGTGATCAATACATTCGAAAAAACCTGACAAAACATGATAAAGCCCACCAAAGCTAATCCAAACACACCAAAAACTGGGCTAAACAGAATCAAAACCTTCTAAAAACCCGCCAAAATATTTCAAAACCCGTCAAAACTAATCAAAACATTCCGAATACCCGCCAAAACATTCCAAATACCCGCCAAAATATTTTAAAACCCGCCAAAAGCAATCCAAACATTCCAAAACCTGCCAACACAATAAAAACAACTCAAGAGAATACAAAACATTCTAAAACCCAACCAAAACATTCCAAAAACCCGACAAAACATCATCAAATCAAATCAAAACCAACCAAAATATTCCGAAAACCCGCCAAAATGATTTAGACCCACAAAACTCATCAAAACATTCTGAAAATATGCCAAAACATTAGAAAACCAGCCAGAACTGATCAAAACATTCAAAAAACTTGGCAAAACATCATAAAAACAAATTAAAACCAACCAAAACATTCCAAAAACCTGACAAAATAGTTTACAACCTGCTAAAACTGATCAAAACATTCTGAAAAGATGCCAAAATACTAGAAAACCAGTCAGAAGTGATCGAAACTTTCAATAACTTGCCAAAACATAATCAAAACAAATGAAAGCAAACCAAAACATTCCAAACAACCGCCAAAATATTTTAAAACCCGCCAAAACGAATCCAAACGTTCCAAAACCTTCCAAGACAATAAAAACAACACAAGAGAAAACAAAACATTCTAAAACACCACCAAAACATTCCGAAAACCCGCCAAAACATCATCAAAACAAATCAAAACAAACCAAACAATAGGAGGAACACGGCAACATATTGGCAAGCAAGAGACGGAGAAGGCGGCACCTTCTAGGAGGCCAAGAAGGAAGCCGCACAACACCTGCACTGTGTCTGCAACTTTCAAACTGCTAGAAGCTAGTGGCTTGCCACTGGCCTGCCTCTTCAATTGCCATTAGCATTCCAATGGAAGCTATTCTTGGACAACTTTGCTCTGCTTGCTGCTAGTTCTGCCCCAGCCTACCATCGATAACCTTGCTCTTCCCTTGAGGTTCTGAGATGCCAAGAACTTGTCAACTTCAAAGGGCGGGCCGGGCTACATCTACTCAGCTGCCACAGTTTCTCCTTGCTAGACCTAGTGGGAAAGCATTTTGCTGAGATGCAGAAGGCAAGAAAAGCAGAATACGGAGACGCGGAGCTGTCCCAAGTGCCGCTGCCAGGCGTCTTTCCGCAGAAGGAGCGCCCCGGAGCGCACCGCAACCGGCACCGTCGTCTCTGCGCAAAGAGCCAAAATATTTTCAAACCCGCCAAAACTCATCCAAAAATATTTTCAAACCCGCCAAAATAGAAAACCAGACAGAAGTGATCAATACATTCGAAAAAACCTGACAAAACATGATAAAGCCCACCAAAGCTAATCCAAACACACCAAAAACTGGGCTAAACAGAATCAAAACCTTCTAAAAACCCGCCAAAATATTTCAAAACCCGTCAAAACTAATCAAAACCTTCCGAATACCCGCCAAAACATTCCAAATACCCGCCAAAATATTTTAAAACCCGCCAAAAGCAATCCAAACATTCCAAAACCTGCCAACACAATAAAAACAACTCAAGAGAATACAAAACATTCTAAAACCCAACCAAAACATTCCGAAAACCCGCCAAAACATCATCAAATCAAATCAAAAACAACCAAAATATTCCAAAACCCGCCAAAATAATTTAGACCCACAAAACTCATCAAAACATTCTGAAAATTGCCAAAACATTAGAAAACCAGCCAGAACTGATCAAATCATTCAAAAAACTTGGCAAAACATCATAAAAACAAATCAAAACCAACCAAAACATTCCAAAAACCTGACAAAATAGTTTACAACCTGCTAAAACTGATCAAAACATTCTGAAAAGATGCCAAAATACTAGAAAACCAGTCAGAAGTGATCGAAACTTTCAATAACTTGCCAAAACATAATCAAAACAAATGAAAGCAAACCAAAACATTCCAAACAACCGCCAAAATATTTTAAAACCCGCCAAAACGAATCCAAACGTTCCAAAACCTTCCAAGACAATAAAAACAACACAAGAGAAAACAAAACATTCTAAAACACCACTAAAACATTCCGAAAACCTGCCAAAAGATCATCAAAACAAATCAAAACAAACCAAACAATAGGAGGAACACGGCAACATATTGGCAAGCAAGAGACGGAGAGTGCGGCACCTTCTAGGAGGCCAAGAAGGAAGCCGCAAAACACCTGCACTGTGTCTGCAACTTTCAAACTGCTAGAAGCTAGTGGCTTGCCACTGGCCTGCCTCTTCAATTGCCATTAGCATTCCAATGGAAGCTATTCTTGGACAACTTTGCTCTGCTTGCTGCTAGTTCTGCCCCAGCCTACCATAGATAACCTTGCTCTTCCCTTGAGGTTCTGAGATGCCAAGAACTTGTCAACTTCAAAGGGCGGGCCGGGCTACATCTACTCAGCTGCCACAGTTTCTCCTTGCTAGACCTAGTGGGAAAGCATTTTGCTGAGATGCAGAAGGCAAGAAACGCAGAATACGGAGACGCGGAGCTGTCCCAAGTGCCGCTGCCAGGCGTCTTTCCGCAGAAGGAGCGCCCCGGAGCGCACCGCAACCGGCACCGTCGTCTCTGCGCAAAGAGCCAAAATATTTTCAAACCCGCCAAAACTCATCCAAAAATATTTTCAAACCCGCCAAAATAGAGAACCAGACAGAAGTGATCAATACATTCGAAAAAACCTGACAAAACATGATAAAGCCCACCAAAGCTAATCCAAACACACCAAACACTGGGCTAAACAGAATCAAAACCTTCTAAAAACCCGCCAAAATATTTCAAAACCCGTCAAAACTAATCAAAACATTCCGAATACCCGCCAAAACATTCCAAATACCCGCCAAAATATTTTAAAACCCGCCAAAAGCAATCCAAACATTCCAAAACCTGCCAACACAATAAAAACAACTCAAGAGAATACAAAACATTCTAAAACCCAACCAAAACATTCTGAAAACCCGACAAAACATCATAAAAACAAATCAAAACCAACCAAAATATTCCGAAAACCCGCCAAAATGATTTAGACCCACAAAACTCATCAAAACATTCTGAAAATATGCCAAAACATTAGAAAACCAGCCAGAACTGATCAAAACATTCAAAAAACTTGGCAAAACATCATAAAAACAAATCAAAACCAACCAAAACATTCCAAAAACCTGACAAAATAGTTTACAACCTGCTAAAACTGATCAAAACATTCTGAAAAGATGCCAAAATACTAGAAAACCAGTCAGAAGTGATCGAAACTTTCAATAACTTGCCAAAACATAATCAAAACAAATGAAAGCAAACCAAAACATTCCAAATGCCCGCCAAAATATTTTAAAACCCGCCAAAACTAATCCAAACGTTCCACAACCTGCCAAGACAATAAAAACAACACAAGAGAAAACAAAACATTCTAAAACACCACCAAAACATTCCGAAAACCCGCCAAAACATCATCAAAACAAATCAAAACAAACCAAACAATAGGAGGAACACGGCAACATATTGGCAAGCAAGAGACGGAGAGCGCGGCACCACGGCACCTTCTAGGAGGCCAAGAAAGAAGCCGCACAACACCTGCACTGTGTCTGCAACTTTCAAACTGCTAGAAGCTAGTGGCTTGCCACTGGCCTGCCTCTTCAATTGCCATTAGCATTCCAATGGAAGCTATTCTTGGACAACTTTGCTCTGCTTGCTGCTAGTTCTGCCCCAGCCTACCATAGATAACCTTGCTCTTCCCTTGAGGCTCTGAGATGCCAAGAACTTTTCAACTTCAAAGGGCGGGCCGGGCTACATCTACTCAGCTGCCACAGTTTCTCCTTGCTAGACCTAGTGGGAAAGCATTTTGCTGAGATGCAGAAGGCAAGAAACGCAGAATACGGAGACGCGGAGCTGTCCCAAGTGCCGCTGCCAGGCGTCTTTCCGCAGAAGGAGCGCCCCGGAGCGCACCGCAACCGGCACCGTCGTCTCTGCGCAAAGAGCCAAAATATTTTCAAACCCGCCAAAACTCATCCAAAAATATTTTCAAACCCGCCAAAATAGAAAACCAGACAGAAGTGATCAATACATTCGAAAAAACCTGACAAAACATGATAAAGCCCACCAAAGCTAATCCAAACACACCAAAAACTGGGCTAAACAGAATCAAAACCTTCTAAAAACCCGCCAAAATATTTCAAAACCCGTCAAAACTAATCAAAACATTCCGAATACCCGCCAAAACATTCCAAATACCCGCCAAAATATTTTAAAACCCGCCAAAAGCAATCCAAACATTCCAAAACCTGCCAACAGAATAAAAACAACTCAAGAGAATACAAAACATTCTAAAACCCAACCAAAACATTCCGAAAACCCGACAAAACATCATCAAATCAAATCAAAACCAACCAAAATATTCCAAAAACCGCCAAAATAATTTAGACCCACAAAACTCATCAAAACATTCTGAAAATTGCCAAAACATTAGAAAACCAGCCAGAACTGATCAAATCATTCAAAAAACTTGGCAAAACATCATAAAAACAAATCAAAACCAACCAAAACATTCCAAAAACCTGACAAAATAGTTTACAACCTGCTAAAACTGATCAAAACATTCTGAAAAGATGCCAAAATACTAGAAAACCAGTCAGAAGTGATCGAAACTTTCAATAACTTGCCAAAACATAATCAAAACAAATGAAAGCAAACCAAAACATTCCAAACAACCGCCAAAATATTTTAAAACCCGCCAAAACGAATCCAAACGTTCCAAAACCTTCCAAGACAATAAAAACAACACAAGAGAAAACAAAACATTCTAAAACACCACCAAAACATTCCGAAAACCCGCCAAAAGATCATCAAAACAAATCAAAACAAACCAAACAATAGGAGGAACACGGCAACATATTGGCAAGCAAGAGACGGAGAGCGCGGCACCGCGGCACCTTCTAGGAGGCCAAGAAGGAAGCCGCACAACACCTGCACTGTGTCTGCAACTTTCAAACTGCTAGAAGCTAGTGGCTTGCCACTGGCCTGCCTCTTCAATTGCCATTAGCATTCCAATGGAAGCTATTCTTGGACAACTTTGCTCTGCTTGCTGCTAGTTCTGCCCCAGCCTACCATAGATAACCTTGCTCTTCCCTTGAGGTTCTGAGATGCCAAGAACTTGTCAACTTCAAAGGGCGGGCCGGGCTACATCTACTCAGCTGCCACAGTTTCTCCTTGCTAGACCTAGTGGGAAAGCATTTTGCTGAGATGCAGAAGGCAAGAAACGCAGAATACGGAGACGCGGAGCTGTCCCAAGTGCCGCTGCCAGGCGTCTTTCCGCAGAAGGAGCGCCCCGGAGCGCACCGCAACCGGCACCGTCGTCTCTGCGCAAAGAGCCAAAATATTTTCAAACCCGCCAAAACTCATCCAAAAATATTTTCAAACCCGCCAAAATAGAAAACCAGACAGAAGTGATCAATACATTCGAAAAAACCTGACAAAACATAATAAAGCCCACCAAAGCTAATCCAAACACACCAAAAACTGGGCTAAACAGAATCAAAACCTTCTAAAAACCCGCCAAAATATTTCAAAACCCGTCAAAACTAATCAAAACCTTCCGAATACCCGCCAAAACATTCCAAATACCCGCCAAAATATTTTAAAACCCGCCAAAAGCAATCCAAACATTCCAAAACCTGCCAACACAATAAAAACAACTCAAGAGAATACAAAACATTCTAAAACCCAACCAAAACATTCCGAAAACCCGACAAAACATCATCAAATCAAATCAAAAACAACCAAAATATTCCAAAAACCGCCAAAATAATTTAGACCCACAAAACTCATCAAAACATTCTGAAAATTGCCAAAACATTAGAAAACCAGCCAGAACTGATCAAATCATTCAAAAAACTTGGCAAAACATCAAAAAAACAAATCAAAACCAACCAAAACATTCCAAAAACCTGACAAAATAGTTTACAACCTGCTAAAACTGATCAAAACATTCTGAAAAGATGCCAAAATACTAGAAAACCAGTCAGAAGTGATCGAAACTTTCAATAACTTGCCAAAACATAATCAAAACAAATGAAAGCAAACCAAAACATTCCAAATACCCGCCAAAATATTTTAAAACCCGCCAAAACGAATCCAAATGTTCCAAAACCTTCCAAGACAATAAAAACAACACAAGAGAAAACAAAACATTCTAAAACACCACCAAAACATTCCGAAAACCCGCCAAAAGATCATCAAAACAAATCAAAACAAACCAAACAATAGGAGGAACACGGCAACATATTGGCAAGCAAGAGACGGAGAGCGCGGCACCGCGGCACCTTCTAGGAGGCCAAGAAGGAAGCCGCACAACACCTGCACTGTGTCTGCAACTTTCAAACTGCTAGAAGCTAGTGGCTTGCCACTGGCCTGCCTCTTCAATTGCCATTAGCATTCCAATGGAAGCTATTCTTGGACAACTTTGCTCTGCTTGCTGCTAGTTCTGCCCCAGCCTACCATAGATAACCTTGCTCTTCCCTTGAGGTTCTGAGATGCCAAGAACTTGTCAACTTCAAAGGGCGGGCCGGGCTACATCTACTCAGCTGCCACAGTTTCTCCTTGCTAGACCTAGTGGGAAAGCATTTTGCTGAGATGCAGAAGGCAAGAAACGCAGAATACGGAGACGCGGAGCTGTCCCAAGTGCCGCTGCCAGGCGTCTTTCCGCAGAAGGAGCGCCCCGGAGCGCACCGCAACCGGCACCGTCGTCTCTGCGCAAAGAGCCAAAATATTTTCAAACCCGCCAAAACTCATCCAAAAATATTTTCAAACCCGCCAAAATAGAAAACCAGACAGAAGTGATCAATACATTCGAAAAAACCTGACAAAACATGATAAAGCCCACCAAAGCTAATCCAAACACACCAAAAACTGGGCTAAACAGAATCAAAACCTTCTAAAAACCCGCCAAAATATTTCAAAACCCGTCAAAACTAATCAAAACATTCCGAATACCCGCCAAAACATTCCAAATACCCGCCAAAATATTTTAAAACCCGCCAAAAGCAATCCAAACATTCCAAAACCTGCCAACACAATAAAAACAACTCAAGAGAATACAAAACATTCTAAAACCCAACCAAAACATTCCGAAAACCCGACAAAACATCATCAAATCAAATCAAAACCAACCAAAATATTCCGAAAACCCGCCAAAATGATTTAGACCCACAAAACTCATCAAAACATTCTGAAAATATGCCAAAACATTAGAAAACCAGCCAGAACTGATCAAAACATTCAAAAAACTTGGCAAAACATCATAAAAACAAATCAAAACCAACCAAAACATTCCAAAAACCTGACAAAATAGTTTACAACCTGCCAAAACTGATCAAAACATTCTGAAAAGATGCCAAAATACTAGAAAACCAGTCAGAAGTGATCGAAACTTTCAATAACTTGCCAAAACATAATCAAAACAAATGAAAGCAAACCAAAACATTCCAAATACCCGCCAAAATATTTTAAAACCCGCCAAAACAAATCCAAACGTTCCACAACCTGCCAAGACAATAAAAACAACACAAGAGAAAACAAAACATTCTAAAACACCACCAAAACATTCCGAAAACCCGCCAAAAGATCATCAAAACAAATCAAAACAAACCAAACAATAGGAGGAACACGGCAACATATTGGCAAGCAAGAGACGGAGAGCGCGGCACCGCGGCACCTTCTAGGAGGCCAAGAAGGAAGCCGCACAACACCTGCACTGTGTCTGCAACTTTCAAACTGCTAGAAGCTAGTGGCTTGCCACTGGCCTGCCTCTTCAATTGCCATTAGCATTCCAATGGAAGCTATTCTTGGACAACTTTGCTCTGCTTGCTGCTAGTTCTGCCCCAGCCTACCATAGATAACCTTGCTCTTCCCTTGAGGTTCTGAGATGCCAAGAACTTGTCAACTTCAAAGGGCGGGCCGGGCTACATCTACTCAGCTGCCACAGTTTCTCCTTGCTAGACCTAGTGGGAAAGCATTTTGCTGAGATGCAGAAGGCAAGAAACGCAGAATACGGAGACGCGGAGCTGTCCCAAGTGCCGCTGCCAGGCGTCTTTCCGCAGAAGGAGCGCCCCGGAGCGCACCGCAACCGGCACCGTCGTCTCTGCGCAAAGAGCCAAAATATTTTCAAACCCGCCAAAACTCATCCAAAAATATTTTCAAACCCGCCAAAATAGAAAACCAGACAGAAGTGATCAATACATTCGAAAAAACCTGACAAAACATGATAAAGCCCACCAAAGCTAATCCAAACACACCAAAAACTGGGCTAAACAGAATCAAAACCTTCTAAAAACCTTCTAAAAACCTTCTAAAAACCCGCCAAAATATTTCAAAACCCGTCAAAACTAATCAAAACATTCCGAATACCCGCCAAAACATTCCAAATACCCGCCAAAATATTTTAAAACCCGCCAAAAGCAATCCAAACATTCCAAAACCTGCCAACACAATAAAAACAACTCAAGAGAATACAAAACATTCTAAAACCCAACCAAAACATTCCAAAAACCCGACAAAACATCATCAAATCAAATCAAAACCAACCAAAATATTCCAAAAACCGCCAAAATAATTTAGACCCACAAAACTCATCAAAACATTCTGAAAATTGCCAAAACATTAGAAAACCAGCCAGAACTGATCAAATCATTCAAAAAACTTGGCAAAACATCATAAAAACAAATCAAAACCAACCAAAACATTCCAAAAACCTGACAAAATAGTTTACAACCTGCTAAAACTGATCAAAACATTCTGAAAAGATGCCAAAATACTAGAAAACCAGTCAGAAGTGATCGAAACTTTCAATAACTTGCCAAAACATAATCAAAACAAATGAAAGCAAACCAAAACATTCCAAATACCCGCCAAAATATTTTAAAACCCGCCAAAACTAATCCAAACGTTCCACAACCTGCCAAGACAATAAAAACAACACAAGAGAAAACAAAACATTCTAAAACACCACCAAAACATTCCGAAAACCCGCCAAAACATCATCAAAACAAATCAAAACAAACCAAACAATAAGAGGAACACGGCAACATATTGGCAAGCAAGAGACGGAGAGTGCGGCACCTTCTAGGAGGCCAAGAAGGAAGCCGCACAACACCTGCACTGTGTCTGCAACTTTCAAACTGCTAGAAGATAGTGGCTTGCCACTGGCCTGCCTCTTCAATTGCCATTAGCATTCCAATGGAAGCTATTCTTGGACAACTTTGCTCTGCTTGCTGCTAGTTCTGCCCCAGCCTACCATAGATAACCTTGCTCTTCCCTTGAGGCTCTGAGATGCCAAGAACTTTTCAACTTCAAAGGGCGGGCCGGGCTACATCTACTCAGCTGCCACAGTTTCTCCTTGCTAGACCTAGTGGGAAAGCATTTTGCTGAGATGCAGAAGGCAAGAAACGCAGAATACGGAGACGCGGAGCTGTCCCAAGTGCCGCTGCCAGGCGTCTTTCCGCAGAAGGAGCGCCCCGGAGCGCACCGCAACCGGCACCGTCGTCTCTGCGCAAAGAGCCAAAATATTTTAAAACCTGCCAAAACTAATCCAAAAATATTTTCAAACCCGCCAAAATAGAAAACCAGACAGAAGTGATCAATACATTCGAAAAAACCTGACAAAACATGATAAAGCCCACCAAAGCTAATCCAAACACACCAAAAACTCGGCTAAACAGAATCAAAACCTTCTAAAAACCCGCCAAAATATTTCAAAACCCGTCAAAACTAATCAAAACATTCCGAATACCCGCCAAAACATTCCAAATACCCGCCAAAATATTTTAAAACCCGCCAAAAGGAATCCAAACATTCCAAAACCTGCCAACAGAATAAAAACAACTCAAGAGAATACAAAACATTCTAAAACCCAACCAAAACATTCCGAAAACCCGCCAAAACATCATAAAAACAAATCAAAACCAACCAAAATATTCCAAAAACCGCCAAAATGATTTAGACCCACAAAACTCATCAAAACATTCTGAAAATTGCCAAAACATTAGAAAACCAGCCAGAACTGATCAAATCATTCAAAAAACTTGGCAAAACATCATAAAAACAAATCAAAACCAACCAAAACATTCCAAAAACCTGACAAAATAGTTTACAACCTGCTAAAACTGATCAAAACATTCTGAAAAGATGCCAAAATACTAGAAAACCAGTCAGAAGTGATCGAAACTTTCAATAACTTGCCAAAACATAATCAAAACAAATGAAAGCAAACCAAAACATTCCAAATACCCGCCAAAATATTTTAAAACCCGCCAAAACGAATCCAAACGTTCCACAACCTGCCAAGACAATAAAAACAACACAAGAGAAAGCAAAACATTCTAAAACACCACCAAAACATTCCGAAAACCCGCCAAAACATCATCAAAACAAATCAAAACAAACCAAACAATAGGAGGAACACGGCAACATATTGGCAAGCAAGAGACGGAGAGCGCGGCACCGCGGCACCTTCTAGGAGGCCAAGAAGGAAGCCGCACAACACCTGCACTGTGTCTGCAACTTTCAAACTGCTAGAAGCTAGTGGCTTGCCACTGGCCTGCCTCTTCAATTGCCATTAGCATTCCAATGGAAGCTATTCTTGGACAACTTTGCTCTGCTTGCTGCTAGTTCTGCCCCAGCCTACCATAGATAACCTTGCTCTTCCCTTGAGGTTCTGAGATGCCAAGAACTTGTCAACTTCAAAGGGCGGGCCGGGCTACATCTACTCAGCTGCCACAGTTTCTCCTTGCTAGACCTAGTGGGAAAGCATTTTGCTGAGATGCAGAAGGCAAGAAACGCAGAATACGGAGACGCGGAGCTGTCCCAAGTGCCGCTGCCAGCCGTCTTTCCGCAGAAGGAGCGCCCCGGAGCGCACCGCAACCGGCACCGTCATCTCTGCGCAAAGAGCCAAAATATTTTCAAACCCGCCAAAACTCATCCAAAAATATTTTCAAACCCGCCAAAATAGAAAACCAGACAGAAGTGATCAATACATTCGAAAAAACCTCACAAAACATGATAAAGCCCACCAAAGCTAATCCAAACACATCAAAAACTGGGCTAAACAGAATCAAAACAAATCAAAACAAACCTAAACCTTCTAAAAACCCGCCAAAATAATTCAAAACCCGTCAAAACTAATCAAAACCTTCCGAATACCCGCCAAAACATTCCAAATACCCGCCAAAATATTTTAAAACCCGCCAAAAGCAATCCAAACATTCCAAAACCTGCCAACAGAATAAAAACAACTCAAGAGAATACAAAACATTCTAAAACCCAACCAAAACATTCCGAAAACCCGACAAAACATCATCAAATCAAATCAAAAACAACCAAAATATTCCAAAAACCGCCAAAATAATTTAGACCCACAAAACTCATCAAAACATTCTGAAAATTGCCAAAACATTAGAAAACCAGCCAGAACTGATCAAATCATTCAAAAAACTTGGCAAAACATCAAAAAAACAAATCAAAACCAACCAAAACATTCCAAAAACCTGACAAAATAGTTTACAACCTGCTAAAACTGATCAAAACATTCTGAAAAGATGCCAAAATACTAGAAAACCAGTCAGAAGTGATCGAAACTTTCAATAACTTGCCAAAACATAATCAAAACAAATGAAAGCAAACCAAAACATTCCAAATACCCGCCAAAATATTTTAAAACCCGCCAAAACGAATCCAAACGTTCCAAAACCTTCCAAGACAATAAAAACAACACAAGAGAAAACAAAACATTCTAAAACACCACCAAAACATTCCGAAAACCCGCCAAAAGATCATCAAAACAAATCAAAACAAACCAAACAATAGGAGGAACACGGCAACATATTGGCAAGCAAGAGACGGAGAGCGCGGCACCGCGGCACCTTCTAGGAGGCCAAGAAGGAAGCCGCACAACACCTGCACTGTGTCTGCAACTTTCAAACTGCTAGAAGCTAGTGGCTTGCCACTGGCCTGCCTCTTCAATTGCCATTAGCATTCCAATGGAAGCTATTCTTGGACAACTTTGCTCTGCTTGCTGCTAGTTCTGCCCCAGCCTACCATAGATAACCTTGCTCTTCCCTTGAGGTTCTGAGATGCCAAGAACTTGTCAACTTCAAAGGGCGGGCCGGGCTACATCTACTCAGCTGCCACAGTTTCTCCTTGCTAGACCTAGTGGGAAAGCATTTTGCTGAGATGCAGAAGGCAAGAAACGCAGAATACGGAGACGCGGAGCTGTCCCAAGTGCCGCTGCCAGGCGTCTTTCCGCAGAAGGAGCGCCCCGGAGCGCACCGCAACCGGCACCGTCGTCTCTGCGCAAAGAGCCAAAATATTTTCAAACCCGCCAAAACTCATCCAAAAATATTTTCAAACCTGCCAAAATAGAAAACCAGACAGAAGTGATCAATACATTCGAAAAACCCTGACAAAACATGATAAAGCCCACCAAAGCTAATCCAAACACACCAAAAACTGGGCTAAACAGAATCAAAACCTTCTAAAAACCCGCCAAAATATTTCAAAACCCGTCAAAACTAATCAAAACATTCCGAATACCCGCCAAAACATTCCAAATACCCGCCAAAATATTTTAAAACCCGCCAAAAGCAATCCAAACATTCCAAAACCTGCCAACACAATAAAAACAACTCAAGAGAATACAAAACATTCTAAAACCCAACCAAAACATTCCGAAAACCCGACAAAACATCATCAAATCAAATCAAAACCAACCAAAATATTCCGAAAACCCGCCAAAATGATTTAGACCCACAAAACTCATCAAAACATTCTGAAAATATGCCAAAACATTAGAAAACCAGCCAGAACTGATCAAAACATTCAAAAAACTTGGCAAAACATCATAAAAACAAATCAAAACCAACCAAAACATTCCAAAAACCTGACAAAATAGTTTACAACCTGCCAAAACTGATCAAAACATTCTGAAAAGATGCCAAAATACTAGAAAACCAGTCAGAAGTGATCGAAACTTTCAATAACTTGCCAAAACATAATCAAAACAAATGAAAGCAAACCAAAACATTCCAAATACCCGCCAAAATATTTTAAAACCCGCCAAAACGAATCCAAACGTTCCACAACCTGCCAAGACAATAAAAACAACACAAGAGAAAACAAAACATTCTAAAACACCACCAAAACATTCCGAAAACCCGCCAAAAGATCATCAAAACAAATCAAAACAAACCAAACAATAGGAGGAACACGGCAACATATTGGCAAGCAAGAGACGGAGAGCGCGGCACCGCGGCACCTTCTAGGAGGCCAAGAAGGAAGCCGCACAACACCTGCACTGTGTCTGCAACTTTCAAACTGCTAGAAGCTAGTGGCTTGCCACTGGCCTGCCTCTTCAATTGCCATTAGCATTCCAATGGAAGCTATTCTTGGACAACTTTGCTCTGCTTGCTGCTAGTTCTGCCCCAGCCTACCATAGATAACCTTGCTCTTCCCTTGAGGTTCTGAGATGCCAAGAACTTGTCAACTTCAAAGGGCGGGCCGGGCTACATCTACTCAGCTGCCACAGTTTCTCCTTGCTAGACCTAGTGGGAAAGCATTTTGCTGAGATGCAGAAGGCAAGAAACGCAGAATACGGAGACGCGGAGCTGTCCCAAGTGCCGCTGCCAGGCGTCTTTCTGCAGAAGGAGCGCCCCGGAGCGCACCGCAACCGGCACCGTCATCTCTGCGCAAAGAGCCAAAATATTTTCAAACCCGCCAAAACTCATCCAAAAATATTTTCAAACCCGCCAAAATAGAAAACCAGACAGAAGTGATCAATACATTCGAAAAAACCTGACAAAACATGATAAAGCCCACCAAAGCTAATCCAAACACACCAAAAACTGGGCTAAACAGAATCAAAACCTTCTAAAAACCCGCCAAAATATTTCAAAACCCGTCAAAACTAATCAAAACATTCCGAATACCCGCCAAAACATTCCAAATACCCGCCAAAATATTTTAAAACCCGCCAAAAGCAATCCAAACATTCCAAAACCTGCCAACACAATAAAAACAACTCAAGAGAATACAAAACATTCTAAAACCCAACCAAAACATTCCAAAAACCCGACAAAACATCATCAAATCAAATCAAAACCAACCAAAATATTCCAAAAACCGCCAAAATAATTTAGACCCACAAAACTCATCAAAACATTCTGAAAATTGCCAAAACATTAGAAAACCAGCCAGAACTGATCAAATCATTCAAAAAACTTGGCAAAACATCATAAAAACAAATCAAAACCAACCAAAACATTCCAAAAACCTGACAAAATAGTTTACAACCTGCTAAAACTGATCAAAACATTCTGAAAAGATGCCAAAATACTAGAAAACCAGTCAGAAGTGATCGAAACTTTCAATAACTTGCCAAAACATAATCAAAACAAATGAAAGCAAACCAAAACATTCCAAATACCCGCCAAAATATTTTAAAACCCGCCAAAACTAATCCAAACGTTCCACAACCTGCCAAGACAATAAAAACAACACAAGAGAAAACAAAACATTCTAAAACACCACCAAAACATTCCGAAAACCCGCCAAAAGATCATCAAAACAAATCAAAACAAACCAAACAATAGGAGGAACACGGCAACATATTGGCAAGCAAGAGACGGAGAGCGCGGCACCGCGGCACCTTCTAGGAGGCCAAGAAGGAAGCCGCACAACACCTGCACTGTGTCTGCAACTTTCAAACTGCTAGAAGCTAGTGGCTTGCCACTGGCCTGCCTCTTCAATTGCCATTAGCATTCCAATGGAAGCTATTCTTGGACAACTTTGCTCTGCTTGCTGCTAGTTCTGCCCCAGCCTACCATAGATAACCTTGCTCTTCCCTTGAGGTTCTGAGATGCCAAGAACTTGTCAACTTCAAAGGGCGGGCCGGGCTACATCTACTCAGCTGCCACAGTTTCTCCTTGCTAGACCTAGTGGGAAAGCATTTTGCTGAGATGCAGAAGGCAAGAAACGCAGAATACGGAGACGCGGAGCTGTCCCAAGTGCCGCTGCCAGGCGTCTTTCTGCAGAAGGAGCGCCCCGGAGCGCACCGCAACCGGCACCGTCGTCTCTGCGCAAAGAGCCAAAATATTTTCAAACCCGCCAAAACTCATCCAAAAATATTTTCAAACCCGCCAAAATAGAAAACCAGACAGAAGTGATCAATACATTCGAAAAAACCTGACAAAACATGATAAAGCCCACCAAAGCTAATCCAAACACACCAAAAACTGGGCTAAACAGAATCAAAACCTTCTAAAAACCCGCCAAAATATTTCAAAACCCGTCAAAACTAATCAAAACATTCCGAATACCCGCCAAAACATTCCAAATACCCGCCAAAATATTTTAAAACCCGCCAAAAGCAATCCAAACATTCCAAAACCTGCCAACACAATAAAAACAACTCAAGAGAATACAAAACATTCTAAAACCCAACCAAAACATTCCAAAAACCCGACAAAACATCATCAAATCAAATCAAAACCAACCAAAATATTCCAAAAACCGCCAAAATAATTTAGACCCACAAAACTCATCAAAACATTCTGAAAATTGCCAAAACATTAGAAAACCAGCCAGAACTGATCAAATCATTCAAAAAACTTGGCAAAACATCATAAAAACAAATCAAAACCAACCAAAACATTCCAAAAACCTGACAAAATAGTTTACAACCTGCTAAAACTGATCAAAACATTCTGAAAAGATGCCAAAATACTAGAAAACCAGTCAGAAGTGATCGAAACTTTCAATAACTTGCCAAAACATAATCAAAACAAATGAAAGCAAACCAAAACATTCCAAATACCCGCCAAAATATTTTAAAACCCGCCAAAACGAATCCAAACGTTCCACAACCTGCCAAGACAATAAAAACAACACAAGAGAAAACAAAACATTCTAAAACACCACCAAAACATTCCGAAAACCCGCCAAAAGATCATCAAAACAAATCAAAACAAACCAAACAATAGGAGGAACACGGCAACATATTGGCAAGCAAGAGACGGAGAGCGCGGCACCACGGCACCTTCTAGGAGGCCAAGAAGGAAGCCGCACAACACCTGCACTGTGTCTGCAACTTTCAAACTGCTAGAAGCTAGTGGCTTGCCACTGGCCTGCCTCTTCAATTGCCATTAGCATTCCAATGGAAGCTATTCTTGGACAACTTTGCTCTGCTTGCTGCTAGTTCTGCCCCAGCCTACCATAGATAACCTTGCTCTTCCCTTGAGGTTCTGAGATGCCAAGAACTTGTCAACTTCAAAGGGCGGGCCGGGCTACATCTACTCAGCTGCCACAGTTTCTCCTTGCTAGACCTAGTGGGAAAGCATTTTGCTGAGATGCAGAAGGCAAGAAACGCAGAATACGGAGACGCGGAGCTGTCCCAAGTGCCGCTGCCAGGCGTCTTTCCGCAGAAGGAGCGCCCCGGAGCGCACCGCAACCGGCACCGTCGTCTCTGCGCAAAGAGCCAAAATATTTTCAAACCCGCCAAAACTCATCCAAAAATATTTTCAAACCCGCCAAAATAGAAAACCAGACAGAAGTGATCAATACATTCGAAAAAACCTGACAAAACATGATAAAGCCCACCAAAGCTAATCCAAACACACCAAAAACTGGGCTAAACAGAATCAAAACCTTCTAAAAACCCGCCAAAATATTTCAAAACCCGTCAAAACTAATCAAAACATTCCGAATACCCGCCAAAACATTCCAAATACCCGCCAAAATATTTTAAAACCCGCCAAAAGCAATCCAAACATTCCAAAACCTGCCAACAGAATAAAAACAACTCAAGAGAATACAAAACATTCTAAAACCCAACCAAAACATTCCGAAAACCCGACAAAACATCATCAAATCAAATCAAAAACAACCAAAATATTCCAAAAACCGCCAAAATAATTTAGACCCACAAAACTCATCAAAACATTCTGAAAATTGCCAAAACATTAGAAAACCAGCCAGAACTGATCAAATCATTCAAAAAACTTGGCAAAACATCATAAAAACAAATCAAAACCAGCCAAAACATTCCAAAAACCTGACAAAATAGTTTACAACCTGCTAAAACTGATCAAAACATTCTGAAAAGATGCCAAAATACTAGAAAACCAGTCAGAAGTGATCGAAACTTTCAATAACTTGCCAAAACATAATCAAAACAAATGAAAGCAAACCAAAACATTCCAAATACCCGCCAAAATATTTTAAAACCCGCCAAAACGAATCCAAACGTTCCACAACCTGCCAAGACAATAAAAACAACACAAGAGAAAACAAAACATTCTAAAACACCACCAAAACATTCCGAAAACCCGCCAAAACATCATCAAAACAAATCAAAACAAACCAAACAATAGGAGGAACACGGCAACATATTGGCAAGCAAGAGACGGAGAGCGCGGCACCACGGCACCTTCTAGGAGGCCAAGAAGGAAGCCGCACAACACCTGCACTGTGTCTGCAACTTTCAAACTGCTAGAAGCTAGTGGCTTGCCACTGGCCTGCCTCTTCAATTGCCATTAGCATTCCAATGGAAGCTATTCTTGGACAACTTTGCTCTGCTTGCTGCTAGTTCTGCCCCAGCCTACCATAGATAACCTTGCTCTTCCCTTGAGGTTCTGAGATGCCAAGAACTTGTCAACTTCAAAGGGCGGGCCGGGCTACATCTACTCAGCTGCCACAGTTTCTCCTTGCTAGACCTAGTGGGAAAGCATTTTGCTGAGATGCAGAAGGCAAGAAACGCAGAATACGGAGACGCGGAGCTGTCCCAAGTGCCGCTGCCAGGCGTCTTTCCGCAGAAGGAGCGCCCCGGAGCGCACCGCAACCGGCACCGTCATCTCTGCGCAAAGAGCCAAAATATTTTCAAACCCGCCAAAACTCATCCAAAAATATTTTCAAACCCGCCAAAATAGAAAACCAGACAGAAGTGATCAATACATTCGAAAAAACCTGACAAAACATGATAAAGCCCACCAAAGCTAATCCAAACACATCAAAAACTGGGCTAAACAGAATCAAAACAAATCAAAACAAACCTAAACCTTCTAAAAACCCGCCAAAATAATTCAAAACCCGTCAAAACTAATCAAAACCTTCCGAATACCCGCCAAAACATTCCAAATACCCGCCAAAATATTTTAAAACCCGCCAAAAGCAATCCAAACATTCCAAAACCTGCCAACAGAATAAAAACAACTCAAGAGAATACAAAACATTCTAAAACCCAACCAAAACATTCCGAAAACCCGACAAAACATCATCAAATCAAATCAAAACCAACCAAAATATTCCAAAAACCGCCAAAATAATTTAGACCCACAAAACTCATCAAAACATTCTGAAAATTGCCAAAACATTAGAAAACCAGCCAGAACTGATCAAATCATTCAAAAAACTTGGCAAAACATCAAAAAAACAAATCAAAACCAACCAAAACATTCCAAAAACCTGACAAAATAGTTTACAACCTGCTAAAACTGATCAAAACATTCTGAAAAGATGCCAAAATACTAGAAAACCAGTCAGAAGTGATCGAAACTTTCAATAACTTGCCAAAACATAATCAAAACAAATGAAAGCAAACCAAAACATTCCAAATACCCGCCAAAATATTTTAAAACCCGCCAAAACGAATCCAAACGTTCCACAACCTGCCAAGACAATAAAAACAACACAAGAGAAAACAAAACATTCTAAAACACCACCAAAACATTCCGAAAACCCGCCAAAACATCATCAAAACAAATCAAAACAAACCAAACAATAGGAGGAACACGGCAACATATTGGCAAGCAAGAGACGGAGAGCGCGGCACCGCGGCACCTTCTAGGAGGCCAAGAAGGAAGCCGCACAACACCTGCACTGTGTCTGCAACTTTCAAACTGCTAGAAGCTAGTGGCTTGCCACTGGCCTGCCTCTTCAATTGCCATTAGCATTCCAATGGAAGCTATTCTTGGACAACTTTGCTCTGCTTGCTGCTAGTTCTGCCCCAGCCTACCATAGATAACCTTGCTCTTCCCTTGAGGTTCTGAGATGCCAAGAACTTGTCAACTTCAAAGGGCGGGCCGGGCTACATCTACTCAGCTGCCACAGTTTCTCCTTGCTAGACCTAGTGGGAAAGCATTTTGCTGAGATGCAGAAGGCAAGAAACGCAGAATACGGAGACGCGGAGCTGTCCCAAGTGCCGCTGCCAGGCGTCTTTCTGCAGAAGGAGCGCCCCGGAGCGCACCGCAACCGGCACCGTCGTCTCTGCGCAAAGAGCCAAAATATTTTCAAACCCGCCAAAACTCATCCAAAAATATTTTCAAACCCGCCAAAATAGAAAACCAGACAGAAGTGATCAATACATTCGAAAAAACCTGACAAAACATGATAAAGCCCACCAAAGCTAATCCAAACACACCAAAAACTGGGCTAAACAGAATCAAAACCTTCTAAAAACCCGCCAAAATATTTCAAAACCCGTCAAAACTAATCAAAACATTCCGAATACCCGCCAAAACATTCCAAATACCCGCCAAAATATTTTAAAACCCGCCAAAAGCAATCCAAACATTCCAAAACCTGCCAACACAATAAAAACAACTCAAGAGAATACAAAACATTCTAAAACCCAACCAAAATATTCCAAAAACCCGACAAAACATCATCAAATCAAATCAAAAACAACCAAAATATTCCAAAAACCGCCAAAATAATTTAGACCCACAAAACTCATCAAAACATTCTGAAAATTGCCAAAACATTAGAAAACCAGCCAGAACTGATCAAATCATTCAAAAAACTTGGCAAAACATCATAAAAACAAATCAAAACCAACCAAAACATTCCAAAAACCTGACAAAATAGTTTACAACCTGCTAAAACTGATCAAAACATTCTGAAAAGATGCCAAAATACTAGAAAACCAGTCAGAAGTGATCGAAACTTTCAATAACTTGCCAAAACATAATCAAAACAAATGAAAGCAAACCAAAACATTCCAAACACCCGCCAAAATATTTTAAAACCCGCCAAAACGAATCCAAACGTTCCAAAACCTTCCAAGACAATAAAAACAACACAAGAGAAAACAAAACATTCTAAAACACCACCAAAACATTCCGAAAACCCGCCAAAAGATCATCAAAACAAATCAAAACAAACCAAACAATAGGAGGAACACGGCAACATATTGGCAAGCAAGAGACGGAGAGCGCGGCACCGCGGCACCTTCTAGGAGGCCAAGAAGGAAGCCGCACAACACCTGCACTGTGTCTGCAACTTTCAAACTGCTAGAAGCTAGTGGCTTGCCACTGGCCTGCCTCTTCAATTGCCATTAGCATTCCAATGGAAGCTATTCTTGGACAACTTTGCTCTGCTTGCTGCTAGTTCTGCCCCAGCCTACCATAGATAACCTTGCTCTTCCCTTGAGGTTCTGAGATGCCAAGAACTTGTCAACTTCAAAGGGCGGGCCGGGCTACATCTACTCAGCTGCCACAGTTTCTCCTTGCTAGACCTAGTGGGAAAGCATTTTGCTGAGATGCAGAAGGCAAGAAACGCAGAATACGGAGACGCGGAGCTGTCCCAAGTGCCGCTGCCAGCCGTCTTTCCGCAGAAGGAGCGCCCCGGAGCGCACCGCAACCGGCACCGTCGTCTCTGCGCAAAGAGCCAAAATATTTTCAAACCCGCCAAAACTCATCCAAAAATATTTTCAAACCCGCCAAAATAGAAAACCAGACAGAAGTGATCAATACATTCGAAAAAACCTGACAAAACATGATAAAGCCCACCAAAGCTAATCCAAACACACCAAAAACTGGGCTAAACAGAATCAAAACCTTCTAAAAACCCGCCAAAATATTTCAAAACCCGTCAAAACTAATCAAAACATTCCGAATACCCGCCAAAACATTCCAAATACCCGCCAAAATATTTTAAAACCCGCCAAAAGGAATCCAAACATTCCAAAACCTGCCAAGACAATAAAAACAACTCAAGAGAATACAAAACATTCTAAAACCCAACCAAAACATTCCGAAAACCCGACAAAACATCATCAAATCAAATCAAAAACAACCAAAATATTCCAAAAACCGCCAAAATAATTTAGACCCACAAAACTCATCAAAACATTCTGAAAATTGCCAAAACATTAGAAAACCAGCCAGAACTGATCAAATCATTCAAAAAACTTGGCAAAACATCATAAAAACAAATCAAAACCAGCCAAAACATTCCAAAAACCTGACAAAATAGTTTACAACCTGCTAAAACTGATCAAAACATTCTGAAAAGATGCCAAAATACTAGAAAACCAGTCAGAAGTGATCGAAACTTTCAATAACTTGCCAAAACATAATCAAAACAAATGAAAGCAAACCAAAACATTCCAAACAACCGCCAAAATATTTTAAAACCCGCCAAAACGAATCCAAACGTTCCAAAACCTTCCAAGACAATAAAAACAACACAAGAGAAAACAAAACATTCTAAAACACCACCAAAACATTCCGAAAACCCGCCAAAAGATCATCAAAACAAATCAAAACAAACCAAACAATAGGAGGAACACGGCAACATATTGGCAAGCAAGAGACGGAGAGCGCGGCACCGCGGCACCTTCTAGGAGGCCAAGAAGGAAGCCGCACAACACCTGCACTGTGTCTGCAACTTTCAAACTGCTAGAAGCTAGTGGCTTGCCACTGGCCTGCCTCTTCAATTGCCATTAGCATTCCAATGGAAGCTATTCTTGGACAACTTTGCTCTGCTTGCTGCTAGTTCTGCCCCAGCCTACCATAGATAACCTTGCTCTTCCCTTGAGGTTCTGAGATGCCAAGAACTTGTCAACTTCAAAGGGCGGGCCGGGCTACATCTACTCAGCTGCCACAGTTTCTCCTTGCTAGACCTAGTGGGAAAGCATTTTGCTGAGATGCAGAAGGCAAGAAACGCAGAATACGGAGACGCGGAGCTGTCCCAAGTGCCGCTGCCAGGCGTCTTTCCGCAGAAGGAGCGCCCCGGAGCGCACCGCAACCGGCACCGTCGTCTCTGCGCAAAGAGCCAAAATATTTTCAAACCCGCCAAAACTCATCCAAAAATATTTTCAAACCCGCCAAAATAGAAAACCAGACAGAAGTGATCAATACATTCGAAAAAACCTGACAAAACATGATAAAGCCCACCAAAGCTAATCCAAACACACCAAAAACTGGGCTAAACAGAATCAAAACCTTCTAAAAACCCGCCAAAATATTTCAAAACCCGTCAAAACTAATCAAAACATTCCGAATACCCGCCAAAACATTCCAAATACCCGCCAAAATATTTTAAAACCCGCCAAAAGCAATCCAAACATTCCAAAACCTGCCAACACAATAAAAACAACTCAAGAGAATACAAAACATTCTAAAACCCAACCAAAACATTCCGAAAACCCGACAAAACATCATAAAAACAAATCAAAACCAACCAAAATATTCCGAAAACCCGCCAAAATGATTTAGACCCACAAAACTCATCAAAACATTCTGAAAATATGCCAAAACATTAGAAAACCAGCCAGAACTGATCAAAACATTCAAAAAACTTGGCAAAACATCATAAAAACAAATCAAAACCAACCAAAACATTCCAAAAACCTGACAAAATAGTTTACAACCTGCCAAAACTGATCAAAACATTCTGAAAAGATGCCAAAATACTAGAAAACCAGTCAGAAGTGATCGAAACTTTCAATAACTTGCCAAAACATAATCAAAACAAATGAAAGCAAACCAAAACATTCCAAATACCCGCCAAAATATTTTAAAACCCGCCAAAACGAATCCAAACGTTCCACAACCTGCCAAGACAATAAAAACAACACAAGAGAAAACAAAACATTCTAAAACACCACCAAAACATTCCGAAAACCCGCCAAAAGATCATCAAAACAAATCAAAACAAACCAAACAATAGGAGGAACACGGCAACATATTGGCAAGCAAGAGACGGAGAGCGCGGCACCGCGGCACCTTCTAGGAGGCCAAGAAGGAAGCCGCACAACACCTGCACTGTGTCTGCAACTTTCAAACTGCTAGAAGATAGTGGCTTGCCACTGGCCTGCCTCTTCAATTGCCATTAGCATTCCAATGGAAGCTATTCTTGGACAACTTTGCTCTGCTTGCTGCTAGTTCTGCCCCAGCCTACCATAGATAACCTTGCTCTTCCCTTGAGGTTCTGAGATGCCAAGAACTTGTCAACTTCAAAGGGCGGGCCGGGCTACATCTACTCAGCTGCCACAGTTTCTCCTTGCTAGACCTAGTGGGAAAGCATTTTGCTGAGATGCAGAAGGCAAGAAACGCAGAATACGGAGACGCGGAGCTGTCCCAAGTGCCGCTGCCAGGCGTCTTTCTGCAGAAGGAGCGCCCCGGAGCACACCGCAACCGGCACCGTCGTCTCTGCGCAAAGAGCCAAAATATTTTCAAACCCGCCAAAACTCATCCAAAAATATTTTCAAACCCGCCAAAATAGAAAACCGGACAGAAGTGATCAATACATTCGAAAAAACCTGACAAAACATGATAAAGCCCACCAAAGCTAATCCAAACACACCAAAAACTGGGCTAAACAGAATCAAAACCTTCTAAAAACCCGCCAAAATATTTCAAAACCCGTCAAAACTAATCAAAACATTCCGAATACCCGCCAAAACATTCCAAATACCCGCCAAAATATTTTAAAACCCGCCAAAAGCAATCCAAACATTCCAAAACCTGCCAACAGAATAAAAACAACTCAAGAGAATACAAAACATTCTAAAACCCAACCAAAACATTCCGAAAACCCGACAAAACATCATCAAATCAAATCAAAACCAACCAAAATATTCCAAAAACCGCCAAAATAATTTAGACCCACAAAACTCATCAAAACATTCTGAAAATTGCCAAAACATTAGAAAACCAGCCAGAACTGCTCAAATCATTCAAAAAACTTGGCAAAACATCATAAAAACAAATCAAAACCAACCAAAACATTCCAAAAACCTGACAAAATAGTTTACAACCTGCTAAAACTGATCAAAACATTCTGAAAAGATGCCAAAATACTAGAAAACCAGTCAGAAGTGATCGAAACTTTCAATAACTTGCCAAAACATAATCAAAACAAATGAAAGCAAACCAAAACATTCCAAATACCCGCCAAAATATTTTAAAACCCGCCAAAACGAATCCAAACGTTCCAAAACCTTCCAAGACAATAAAAACAACACAAGAGAAAACAAAACATTCTAAAACACCACCAAAACATTCCGAAAACCCGCCAAAACATCATCAAAACAAATCAAAACAAACCAAACAATAGGAGGAACACGGCAACATATTGGCAAGCAAGAGACGGAGAGCGCGGCACCGCGGCACCTTCTAGGAGGCCAAGAAGGAAGCCGCACAACACCTGCACTGTGTCTGCAACTTTCAAACTGCTAGAAGCTAGTGGCTTGCCACTGGCCTGCCTCTTCAATTGCCATTAGCATTCCAATGGAAGCTATTCTTGGACAACTTTGCTCTGCTTGCTGCTAGTTCTGCCCCAGCCTACCATAGATAACCTTGCTCTTCCCTTGAGGTTCTGAGATGCCAAGAACTTGTCAACTTCAAAGGGCGGGCCGGGCTACATCTACTCAGCTGCCACAGTTTCTCCTTGCTAGACCTAGTGGGAAAGCATTTTGCTGAGATGCAGAAGGCAAGAAACGCAGAATACGGAGACGCGGAGCTGTCCCAAGTGCCGCTGCCAGCCGTCTTTCCGCAGAAGGAGCGCCCCGGAGCGCACCGCAACCGGCACCGTCGTCTCTGCGCAAAGAGCCAAAATATTTGAAAACCCGCCAAAACTCATCCAAAAATATTTTCAAACCCGCCAAAATAGAAAACCAGACAGAAGTGATCAATACATTCGAAAAAACCTGACAAAACATGATAAAGCCCACCAAAGCTAATCCAAACACACCAAAAACTGGGCTAAACAGAATCAAAACCTTCTAAAAACCCGCCAAAATATTTCAAAACCCGTCAAAACTAATCAAAACATTCCGAATACCCGCCAAAACATTCCAAATACCCGCCAAAATATTTTAAAACCCGCCAAAAGCAATCCAAACATTCCAAAACCTGCCAACACAATAAAAACAACTCAAGAGAATACAAAACATTCTAAAACCCAACCAAAACATTCCGAAAACCCGACAAAACATCATCAAATCAAATCAAAAACAACCAAAATATTCCAAAAACCGCCAAAATAATTTAGACCCACAAAACTCATCAAAACATTCTGAAAATTGCCAAAACATTAGAAAACCAGCCAGAACTGATCAAATCATTCAAAAAACTTGGCAAAACATCATAAAAACAAATCAAAACCAGCCAAAACATTCCAAAAACCTGACAAAATAGTTTACAACCTGCTAAAACTGATCAAAACATTCTGAAAAGATGCCAAAATACTAGAAAACCAGTCAGAAGTGATCGAAACTTTCAATAACTTGCCAAAACATAATCAAAACAAATGAAAGCAAACCAAAACATTCCAAACAACCGCCAAAATATTTTAAAACCCGCCAAAACGAATCCAAACGTTCCAAAACCTTCCAAGACAATAAAAACAACACAAGAGAAAACAAAACATTCTAAAACACCACCAAAACATTCCGAAAACCCGCCAAAAGATCATCAAAACAAATCAAAACAAACCAAACAATAGGAGGAACACGGCAACATATTGGCAAGCAAGAGACGGAGAGCGCGGCACCGCGGCACCTTCTAGGAGGCCAAGAAGGAAGCCGCACAACACCTGCACTGTGTCTGCAACTTTCAAACTGCTAGAAGCTAGTGGCTTGCCACTGGCCTGCCTCTTCAATTGCCATTAGCATTCCAATGGAAGCTATTCTTGGACAACTTTGCTCTGCTTGCTGCTAGTTCTGCCCCAGCCTACCATAGATAACCTTGCTCTTCCCTTGAGGTTCTGAGATGCCAAGAACTTGTCAACTTCAAAGGGCGGGCCGGGCTACATCTACTCAGCTGCCACAGTTTCTCCTTGCTAGACCTAGTGGGAAAGCATTTTGCTGAGATGCAGAAGGCAAGAAACGCAGAATACGGAGACGCGGAGCTGTCCCAAGTGCCGCTGCCAGCCGTCTTTCCGCAGAAGGAGCGCCCCGGAGCGCACCGCAACCGGCACCGTCGTCTCTGCGCAAAGAGCCAAAATATTTTCAAACCCGCCAAAACTCATCCAAAAATATTTTCAAACCCGCCAAAATAGAAAACCGGACAGAAGTGATCAATACATTCGAAAAAACCTGACAAAACATGATAAAGCCCACCAAAGCTAATCCAAACACACCAAAAACTGGGCTAAACAGAATCAAAACCTTCTAAAAACCCGCCAAAATATTTCAAAACCCGTCAAAACTAATCAAAACATTCCGAATACCCGCCAAAACATTCCAAATACCCGCCAAAATATTTTAAAACCCGCCAAAAGCAATCCAAACATTCCAAAACCTGCCAACACAATAAAAACAACTCAAGAGAATACAAAACATTCTAAAACCCAACCAAAACATTCCGAAAACCCGACAAAACATCATAAAAACAAATCAAAACCAACCAAAATATTCCGAAAACCCGCCAAAATGATTTAGACCCACAAAACTCATCAAAACATTCTGAAAATATGCCAAAACATTAGAAAACCAGCCAGAACTGATCAAAACATTCAAAAAACTTGGCAAAACATCATAAAAACAAATCAAAACCAACCAAAACATTCCAAAAACCTGACAAAATAGTTTACAACCTGCCAAAACTGATCAAAACATTCTGAAAAGATGCCAAAATACTAGAAAACCAGTCAGAAGTGATCGAAACTTTCAATAACTTGCCAAAACATAATCAAAACAAATGAAAGCAAACCAAAACATTCCAAATACCCGCCAAAATATTTTAAAACCCGCCAAAACGAATCCAAACGTTCCACAACCTGCCAAGACAATAAAAACAACACAAGAGAAAACAAAACATTCTAAAACACCACCAAAACATTCCGAAAACCCGCCAAAAGATCATCAAAACAAATCAAAACAAACCAAACAATAGGAGGAACACGGCAACATATTGGCAAGCAAGAGACGGAGAGCGCGGCACCGCGGCACCTTCTAGGAGGCCAAGAAGGAAGCCGCACAACACCTGCACTGTGTCTGCAACTTTCAAACTGCTAGAAGATAGTGGCTTGCCACTGGCCTGCCTCTTCAATTGCCATTAGCATTCCAATGGAAGCTATTCTTGGACAACTTTGCTCTGCTTGCTGCTAGTTCTGCCCCAGCCTACCATAGATAACCTTGCTCTTCCCTTGAGGTTCTGAGATGCCAAGAACTTGTCAACTTCAAAGGGCGGGCCGGGCTACATCTACTCAGCTGCCACAGTTTCTCCTTGCTAGACCTAGTGGGAAAGCATTTTGCTGAGATGCAGAAGGCAAGAAACGCAGAATACGGAGACGCGGAGCTGTCCCAAGTGCCGCTGCCAGGCGTCTTTCTGCAGAAGGAGCGCCCCGGAGCACACCGCAACCGGCACCGTCGTCTCTGCGCAAAGAGCCAAAATATTTTCAAACCCGCCAAAACTCATCCAAAAATATTTTCAAACCCGCCAAAATAGAAAACCGGACAGAAGTGATCAATACATTCGAAAAAACCTGACAAAACATGATAAAGCCCACCAAAGCTAATCCAAACACACCAAAAACTGGGCTAAACAGAATCAAAACCTTCTAAAAACCCGCCAAAATATTTCAAAACCCGTCAAAACTAATCAAAACATTCCGAATACCCGCCAAAACATTCCAAATACCCGCCAAAATATTTTAAAACCCGCCAAAAGCAATCCAAACATTCCAAAACCTGCCAACAGAATAAAAACAACTCAAGAGAATACAAAACATTCTAAAACCCAACCAAAACATTCCGAAAACCCGACAAAACATCATCAAATCAAATCAAAAACAACCAAAATATTCCAAAAACCGCCAAAATAATTTAGACCCACAAAACTCATCAAAACATTCTGAAAATTGCCAAAACATTAGAAAACCAGCCAGAACTGCTCAAATCATTCAAAAAACTTGGCAAAACATCATAAAAACAAATCAAAACCAACCAAAACATTCCAAAAACCTGACAAAATAGTTTACAACCTGCTAAAACTGATCAAAACATTCTGAAAAGATGCCAAAATACTAGAAAACCAGTCAGAAGTGATCGAAACTTTCAATAACTTGCCAAAACATAATCAAAACAAATGAAAGCAAACCAAAACATTCCAAATACCCGCCAAAATATTTTAAAACCCGCCAAAACGAATCCAAACGTTCCAAAACCTTCCAAGACAATAAAAACAACACAAGAGAAAACAAAACATTCTAAAACACCACCAAAACATTCCGAAAACCCGCCAAAACATCATCAAAACAAATCAAAACAAACCAAACAATAGGAGGAACACGGCAACATATTGGCAAGCAAGAGACGGAGAGCGCGGCACCGCGGCACCTTCTAGGAGGCCAAGAAGGAAGCCGCACAACACCTGCACTGTGTCTGCAACTTTCAAACTGCTAGAAGCTAGTGGCTTGCCACTGGCCTGCCTCTTCAATTGCCATTAGCATTCCAATGGAAGCTATTCTTGGACAACTTTGCTCTGCTTGCTGCTAGTTCTGCCCCAGCCTACCATAGATAACCTTGCTCTTCCCTTGAGGTTCTGAGATGCCAAGAACTTGTCAACTTCAAAGGGCGGGCCGGGCTACATCTACTCAGCTGCCACAGTTTCTCCTTGCTAGACCTAGTGGGAAAGCATTTTGCTGAGATGCAGAAGGCAAGAAACGCAGAATACGGAGACGCGGAGCTGTCCCAAGTGCCGCTGCCAGCCGTCTTTCCGCAGAAGGAGCGCCCCGGAGCGCACCGCAACCGGCACCGTCGTCTCTGCGCAAAGAGCCAAAATATTTGAAAACCCGCCAAAACTCATCCAAAAATATTTTCAAACCCGCCAAAATAGAAAACCAGACAGAAGTGATCAATACATTCGAAAAAACCTGACAAAACATGATAAAGCCCACCAAAGCTAATCCAAACACACCAAAAACTGGGCTAAACAGAATCAAAACCTTCTAAAAACCCGCCAAAATATTTCAAAACCCGTCAAAACTAATCAAAACATTCCGAATACCCGCCAAAACATTCCAAATACCCGCCAAAATATTTTAAAACCCGCCAAAAGCAATCCAAACATTCCAAAACCTGCCAACACAATAAAAACAACTCAAGAGAATACAAAACATTCTAAAACCCAACCAAAACATTCCGAAAACCCGACAAAACATCATCAAATCAAATCAAAAACAACCAAAATATTCCAAAAACCGCCAAAATAATTTAGACCCACAAAACTCATCAAAACATTCTGAAAATTGCCAAAACATTAGAAAACCAGCCAGAACTGATCAAATCATTCAAAAAACTTGGCAAAACATCATAAAAACAAATCAAAACCAGCCAAAACATTCCAAAAACCTGACAAAATAGTTTACAACCTGCTAAAACTGATCAAAACATTCTGAAAAGATGCCAAAATACTAGAAAACCAGTCAGAAGTGATCGAAACTTTCAATAACTTGCCAAAACATAATCAAAACAAATGAAAGCAAACCAAAACATTCCAAACAACCGCCAAAATATTTTAAAACCCGCCAAAACGAATCCAAACGTTCCAAAACCTTCCAAGACAATAAAAACAACACAAGAGAAAACAAAACATTCTAAAACACCACCAAAACATTCCGAAAACCCGCCAAAAGATCATCAAAACAAATCAAAACAAACCAAACAATAGGAGGAACACGGCAACATATTGGCAAGCAAGAGACGGAGAGCGCGGCACCGCGGCACCTTCTAGGAGGCCAAGAAGGAAGCCGCACAACACCTGCACTGTGTCTGCAACTTTCAAACTGCTAGAAGCTAGTGGCTTGCCACTGGCCTGCCTCTTCAATTGCCATTAGCATTCCAATGGAAGCTATTCTTGGACAACTTTGCTCTGCTTGCTGCTAGTTCTGCCCCAGCCTACCATAGATAACCTTGCTCTTCCCTTGAGGTTCTGAGATGCCAAGAACTTGTCAACTTCAAAGGGCGGGCCGGGCTACATCTACTCAGCTGCCACAGTTTCTCCTTGCTAGACCTAGTGGGAAAGCATTTTGCTGAGATGCAGAAGGCAAGAAACGCAGAATACGGAGACGCGGAGCTGTCCCAAGTGCCGCTGCCAGCCGTCTTTCCGCAGAAGGAGCGCCCCGGAGCGCACCGCAACCGGCACCGTCGTCTCTGCGCAAAGAGCCAAAATATTTTCAAACCCGCCAAAACTCATCCAAAAATATTTTCAAACCCGCCAAAATAGAAAACCAGACAGAAGTGATCAATACATTCGAAAAAACCTGACAAAACATGATAAAGCCCACCAAAGCTAATCCAAACACACCAAAAACTGGGCTAAACAGAATCAAAACCTTCTAAAAACCCGCCAAAATATTTCAAAACCCGTCAAAACTAATCAAAACATTCCGAATACCCGCCAAAACATTCCAAATACCCGCCAAAATATTTTAAAACCCGCCAAAAGCAATCCAAACATTCCAAAACCTGCCAACAGAATAAAAACAACTCAAGAGAATACAAAACATTCTAAAACCCAACCAAAACATTCCGAAAACCCGACAAAACATCATCAAATCAAATCAAAAACAACCAAAATATTCCAAAAACCGCCAAAATAATTTAGACCCACAAAACTCATCAAAACATTCTGAAAATTGCCAAAACATTAGAAAACCAGCCAGAACTGATCAAATCATTCAAAAAACTTGGCAAAACATCATAAAAACAAATCAAAACCAGCCAAAACATTCCAAAAACCTGACAAAATAGTTTACAACCTGCTAAAACTGATCAAAACATTCTGAAAAGATGCCAAAATACTAGAAAACCAGTCAGAAGTGATCGAAACTTTCAATAACTTGCCAAAACATAATCAAAACAAATGAAAGCAAACCAAAACATTCCAAATACCCGCCAAAATATTTTAAAACCCGCCAAAACGAATCCAAACGTTCCAAAACCTTCCAAGACAATAAAAACAACACAAGAGAAAACAAAACATTCTAAAACACCACCAAAACATTCCGAAAACCCGCCAAAAGATCATCAAAACAAATCAAAACAAACCAAACAATAGGAGGAACACGGCAACATATTGGCAAGCAAGAGACGGAGAGCGCGGCACCGCGGCACCTTCTAGGAGGCCAAGAAGGAAGCCGCACAACACCTGCACTGTGTCTGCAACTTTCAAACTGCTAGAAGCTAGTGGCTTGCCACTGGCCTGCCTCTTCAATTGCCATTAGCATTCCAATGGAAGCTATTCTTGGACAACTTTGCTCTGCTTGCTGCTAGTTCTGCCCCAGCCTACCATAGATAACCTTGCTCTTCCCTTGAGGTTCTGAGATGCCAAGAACTTGTCAACTTCAAAGGGCGGGCCGGGCTACATCTACTCAGCTGCCACAGTTTCTCCTTGCTAGACCTAGTGGGAAAGCATTTTGCTGAGATGCAGAAGGCAAGAAACGCAGAATACGGAGACGCGGAGCTGTCCCAAGTGCCGCTGCCAGGCGTCTTTCCGCAGAAGGAGCGCCCCGGAGCGCACCGCAACCGGCACCGTCGTCTCTGCGCAAAGAGCCAAAATATTTTCAAACCCGCCAAAACTCATCCAAAAATATTTTCAAACCCGCCAAAATAGAAAACCGGACAGAAGTGATCAATACATTCGAAAAAACCTGACAAAACATGATAAAGCCCACCAAAGCTAATCCAAACACACCAAAAACTGGGCTAAACAGAATCAAAACCTTCTAAAAACCCGCCAAAATATTTCAAAACCCGTCAAAACTAATCAAAACATTCCGAATACCCGCCAAAACATTCCAAATACCCGCCAAAATATTTTAAAACCCGCCAAAAGGAATCCAAACATTCCAAAACCTGCCAAGACAATAAAAACAACTCAAGAGAATACAAAACATTCTAAAACCCAACCAAAACATTCCGAAAACCCGACAAAACATCATCAAAACAAATCAAAACCAACCAAAATATTCCGAAAACCGCCAAAATGATTTAGACCCACAAAACTCATCAAAACATTCTGAAAATTGCCAAAACATTAGAAAACCAGCCAGAACTGATCAAAACATTCAAAAAACTTGGCAAAACATCATAAAAACAAATCAAAACCAACCAAAACATTCCAAAAACCTGACAAAATAGTTTACAACCTGCTAAAACTGATCAAAACATTCTGAAAAGATGCCAAAATACTAGAAAACCAGTCAGAAGTGATCGAAACTTTCAATAACTTGCCAAAACATAATCAAAACAAATGAAAGCAAACCAAAACATTCCAAATACCCGCCAAAATATTTTAAAACCCGCCAAAACGAATCCAAACGTTCCAAAACCTTCCAAGACAATAAAAACAACACAAGAGAAAACAAAACATTCTAAAACACCACCAAAACATTCCGAAAACCCGCCAAAACATCATCAAAACAAATCAAAACAAACCAAACAATAGGAGGAACACGGCAACATATTGGCAAGCAAGAGACGGAGAGCGCGGCACCGCGGCACCTTCTAGGAGGCCAAGAAGGAAGCCGCACAACACCTGCACTGTGTCTGCAACTTTCAAACTGCTAGAAGCTAGTGGCTTGCCACTGGCCTGCCTCTTCAATTGCCATTAGCATTCCAATGGAAGCTATTCTTGGACAACTTTGCTCTGCTTGCTGCTAGTTCTGCCCCAGCCTACCATAGATAACCTTGCTCTTCCCTTGAGGTTCTGAGATGCCAAGAACTTGTCAACTTCAAAGGGCGGGCCGGGCTACATCTACTCAGCTGCCACAGTTTCTCCTTGCTAGACCTAGTGGGAAAGCATTTTGCTGAGATGCAGAAGGCAAGAAACGCAGAATACGGAGACGCGGAGCTGTCCCAAGTGCCGCTGCCAGGCGTCTTTCCGCAGAAGGAGCGCCCCGGAGCGCACCGCAACCGGCACCGTCGTCTCTGCGCAAAGAGCCAAAATATTTTCAAACCCGCCAAAACTCATCCAAAAATATTTTCAAACCCGCCAAAATAGAAAACCGGACAGAAGTGATCAATACATTCGAAAAAACCTGACAAAACATGATAAAGCCCACCAAAGCTAATCCAAACACACCAAAAACTGGGCTAAACAGAATCAAAACCTTCTAAAAACCCGCCAAAATATTTCAAAACCCGTCAAAACTAATCAAAACATTCCGAATACCCGCCAAAACATTCCAAATACCCGCCAAAATATTTTAAAACCCGCCAAAAGGAATCCAAACATTCCAAAACCTGCCAAGACAATAAAAACAACTCAAGAGAATACAAAACATTCTAAAACCCAACCAAAACATTCCGAAAACCCGACAAAACATCATAAAAACAAATCAAAACCAACCAAAATATTCCGAAAACCGCCAAAATGATTTAGACCCACAAAACTCATCAAAACATTCTGAAAATTGCCAAAACATTAGAAAACCAGCCAGAACTGATCAAAACATTCAAAAAACTTGGCAAAACATCATAAAAACAAATCAAAACCAACCAAAACATTCCAAAAACCTGACAAAATAGTTTACAACCTGCTAAAACTGATCAAAACATTCTGAAAAGATGCCAAAATACTAGAAAACCAGTCAGAAGTGATCGAAACTTTCAATAACTTGCCAAAACATAATCAAAACAAATGAAAGCAAACCAAAACATTCCAAATACCCGCCAAAATATTTTAAAACCCGCCAAAACGAATCCAAACGTTCCACAACCTGCCAAGACAATAAAAACAACACAAGAGAAAGCAAAACATTCTAAAACACCACCAAAACATTCCGAAAACCCGCCAAAACATCATCAAAACAAATCAAAACAAACCAAACAATAGGAGGAACACGGCAACATATTGGCAAGCAAGAGACGGAGAGCGCGGCACCACGGCACCTTCTAGGAGGCCAAGAAGGAAGCCGCACAACACCTGCACTGTGTCTGCAACTTTCAAACTGCTAGAAGCTAGTGGCTTGCCACTGGCCTGCCTCTTCAATTGCCATTAGCATTCCAATGGAAGCTATTCTTGGACAACTTTGCTCTGCTTGCTGCTAGTTCTGCCCCAGCCTACCATAGATAACCTTGCTCTTCCCTTGAGGTTCTGAGATGCCAAGAACTTGTCAACTTCAAAGGGCGGGCCGGGCTACATCTACTCAGCTGCCACAGTTTCTCCTTGCTAGACCTAGTGGGAAAGCATTTTGCTGAGATGCAGAAGGCAAGAAACACAGAATACGGAGACGCGGAGCTGTCCCAAGTGCCGCTGCCAGGCGTCTTTCCGCAGAAGGAGCGCCCCGGAGCGCACCGCAACCGGCACCGTCGTCTCTGCGCAAAGAGCCAAAATATTTTCAAACCCGCCAAAACTCATCCAAAAATATTTTCAAACCCGCCAAAATAGAAAACCAGACAGAAGTGATCAATACATTCGAAAAAACCTGACAAAACATGATAAAGCCCACCAAAGCTAATCCAAACACACCAAAAACTGGGCTAAACAGAATCAAAACCTTCTAAAAACCCGCCAAAATATTTCAAAACCCGTCAAAACTAATCAAAACATTCCGAATACCCGCCAAAACATTCCAAATACCCGCCAAAATATTTTAAAACCCGCCAAAAGCAATCCAAACATTCCAAAACCTGCCAAGACAATAAAAACAACTCAAGAGAATACAAAACATTCTAAAACCCAACCAAAACATTCCGAAAACCCGACAAAACATCATAAAAACAAATCAAAACCAACCAAAATATTCCAAAACCCGCCAAAATAATTTAGACCCACAAAACTCATCAAAACATTCTGAAAATATGCCAAAACATTAGAAAACCAGCCAGAACTGATCAAATCATTCAAAAAACTTGGCAAAACATCATAAAAACAAATCAAAACCAACCAAAACATTCCAAAAACCTGACAAAATAGTTTACAACCTGCCAAAACTGATCAAAACATTCTGAAAAGATGCCAAAATACTAGAAAACCAGTCAGAAGTGATCGAAACTTTCAATAACTTGCCAAAACATAATCAAAACAAATGAAAGCAAACCAAAACATTCCAAACAACCGCCAAAATATTTTAAAACCCACCAAAACGAATCCAAACGTTCCACAACCTGCCAAGACAATAAAAACAACACAAGAGAAAACAAAACATTCTAAAACACCACCAAAACATTCCGAAAACCCGCCAAAACATCATCAAAACAAATCAAAACAAACCAAACAATAGGAGGAACACGGCAACATATTGGCAAGCAAGAGACGGAGAGCGCGGCACCGCGGCACCTTCTAGGAGGCCAAGAAGGAAGCCGCACAACACCTGCACTGTGTCTGCAACTTTCAAACTGCTAGAAGCTAGTGGCTTGCCACTGGCCTGCCTCTTCAATTGCCATTAGCATTCCAATGGAAGCTATTCTTGGACAACTTTGCTCTGCTTGCTGCTAGTTCTGCCCCAGCCTACCATAGATAACCTTGCTCTTCCCTTGAGGTTCTGAGATGCCAAGAACTTGTCAACTTCAAAGGGTGGGCCGGGCTACATCTACTCAGCTGCCACAGTTTCTCCTTGCTAGACCTAGTGGGAAAGCATTTTGCTGAGATGCAGAAGGCAAGAAACGCAGAATACGGAGACGCGGAGCTGTCCCAAGTGCCGCTGCCAGGCGTCTTTCCGCAGAAGGAGCGCCCCGGAGCGCACCGCAACCGGCACCGTAGTCTCTGCGCAAAGAGCCAAAATATTTTCAAACCCGCCAAAACTCATCCAAAAATATTTTCAAACCCGCCAAAATAGAAAACCAGACAGAAGTGATCAATACATTCGAAAAAACCTGACAAAACATGATAAAGCCCACCAAAGCTAATCCAAACACACCAAAAACTGGGCTAAACAGAATCAAAACCTTCTAAAAACCCGCCAAAATATTTCAAAACCCGTCAAAACTAATCAAAACATTCCGAATACCCGCCAAAACATTCCAAATACCCGCCAAAATATTTTAAAACCCGCCAAAAGCAATCCAAACATTCCAAAACCTGCCAACAGAATAAAAACAACTCAAGAGAATACAAAACATTCTAAAACCCAACCAAAACATTCCGAAAACCCGACAAAACATCATCAAATCAAATCAAAAACAACCAAAATATTCCAAAAACCGCCAAAATAATTTAGACCCACAAAACTCATCAAAACATTCTGAAAATTGCCAAAACATTAGAAAACCAGCCAGAACTGATCAAATCATTCAAAAAACTTGGCAAAACATCATAAAAACAAATCAAAACCAACCAAAACATTCCAAAAACCTGACAAAATAGTTTACAACCTGCTAAAACTGATCAAAACATTCTGAAAAGATGCCAAAATACTAGAAAACCAGTCAGAAGTGATCGAAACTTTCAATAACTTGCCAAAACATAATCAAAACAAATGAAAGCAAACCAAAACATTCCAAATACCCGCCAAAATATTTTAAAACCCGCCAAAACGAATCCAAACGTTCCAAAACCTTCCAAGACAATAAAAACAACACAAGAGAAAACAAAACATTCTAAAACACCACCAAAACATTCCGAAAACCCGCCAAAACATCATCAAAACAAATCAAAACAAACCAAACAATAGGAGGAACACGGCAACATATTGGCAAGCAAGAGACGGAGAGCACGGCACCGCGGCACCTTCTAGGAGGCCAAGAAGGAAGCCGCACAACACCTGCACTGTGTCTGCAACTTTCAAACTGCTAGAAGCTAGTGGCTTGCCACTGGCCTGCCTCTTCAATTGCCATTAGCATTCCAATGGAAGCTATTCTTGGACAACTTTGCTCTGCTTGCTGCTAGTTCTGCCCCAGCCTGCCATAGATAACCTTGCTCTTCCCTTGAGGTTCTGAGATGCCAAGAACTTGTCAACTTCAAAGGGCGGGCCGGGCTACATCTACTCAGCTGCCACAGTTTCTCCTTGCTAGACCTAGTGGGAAAGCATTTTGCTGAGATGCAGAAGGCAAGAAACGCAGAATACGGAGACACGGAGCTGTCCCAAGTGCCGCTGCCAGGCGTCTTTCCGCAGAAGGAGCGCCCCGGAGCGCACCGCAACCGGCACCGTCGTCTCTGCGCAAAGAGCCAAAATATTTTCAAACCCGCCAAAACTCATCCAAAAATATTTTCAAACCCGCCAAAATAGAAAACCAGACAGAAGTGATCAATACATTCGAAAAAACCTGACAAAACATGATAAAGCCCACCAAAGCTAATCCAAACACACCAAAAACTCGGCTAAACAGAATCAAAACCTTCTAAAAACCCGCCAAAATATTTCAAAACCCGTCAAAACTAATCAAAACATTCCGAATACCCGCCAAAACATTCCAAATACCCGCCAAAATATTTTAAAACCCGCCAAAAGCAATCCAAACATTCCAAAACCTGCCAACACAATAAAAACAACTCAAGAGAATACAAAACATTCTAAAACCCAACCAAAACATTCCAAAAACCCGACAAAACATCATCAAATCAAATCAAAACCAACCAAAATATTCCAAAAACCGCCAAAATAATTTAGACCCACAAAACTCATCAAAACATTCTGAAAATTGCCAAAACATTAGAAAACCAGCCAGAACTGATCAAATCATTCAAAAAACTTGGCAAAACATCATAAAAACAAATCAAAACCAACCAAAACATTCCAAAAACCTGACAAAATAGTTTACAACCTGCTAAAACTGATCAAAACATTCTGAAAAGATGCCAAAATACTAGAAAACCAGTCAGAAGTGATCGAAACTTTCAATAACTTGCCAAAACATAATCAAAACAAATGAAAGCAAACCAAAACATTCCAAATACCCGCCAAAATATTTTAAAACCCGCCAAAACGAATCCAAACGTTCCAAAACCTTCCAAGACAATAAAAACAACACAAGAGAAAACAAAACATTCTAAAACACCACCAAAACATTCCGAAAACCCGCCAAAAGATCATCAAAACAAATCAAAACAAACCAAACAATAGGAGGAACACGGCAACATATTGGCAAGCAAGAGACGGAGAGCGCGGCACCGCGGCACCTTCTAGGAGGCCAAGAAGGAAGCCGCACAACACCTGCACTGTGTCTGCAACTTTCAAACTGCTAGAAGCTAGTGGCTTGCCACTGGCCTGCCTCTTCAATTGCCATTAGCATTCCAATGGAAGCTATTCTTGGACAACTTTGCTCTGCTTGCTGCTAGTTCTGCCCCAGCCTACCATAGATAACCTTGCTCTTCCCTTGAGGTTCTGAGATGCCAAGAACTTGTCAACTTCAAAGGGCGGGCCGGGCTACATCTACTCAGCTGCCACAGTTTCTCCTTGCTAGACCTAGTGGGAAAGCATTTTGCTGAGATGCAGAAGGCAAGAAACGCAGAATACGGAGACGCGGAGCTGTCCCAAGTGCCGCTGCCAGCCGTCTTTCCGCAGAAGGAGCGCCCCGGAGCGCACCGCAACCGGCACCGTCGTCTCTGCGCAAAGAGCCAAAATATTTTCAAACCCGCCAAAACTCATCCAAAAATATTTTCAAACCCGCCAAAATAGAAAACCGGACAGAAGTGATCAATACATTCGAAAAAACCTGACAAAACATGATAAAGCCCACCAAAGCTAATCCAAACACACCAAAAACTGGGCTAAACAGAATCAAAACCTTCTAAAAACCCGCCAAAATATTTCAAAACCCGTCAAAACTAATCAAAACATTCCGAATACCCGCCAAAACATTCCAAATACCCGCCAAAATATTTTAAAACACGCCAAAAGCAATCCAAACATTCCAAAACCTGCCAACAGAATATAAACAACTCAAGAGAATACAAAACATTCTAAAACCCAACCAAAACATTCCGAAAACCCGACAAAACATCATCAAATCAAATCAAAACCAACCAAAATATTCCAAAAACCGCCAAAATAATTTAGACCCACAAAACTCATCAAAACATTCTGAAAATTGCCAAAACATTAGAAAACCAGCCAGAACTGATCAAATCATTCAAAAAACTTGGCAAAACATCATAAAAACAAATCAAAACCAGCCAAAACATTCCAAAAACCTGACAAAATAGTTTACAACCTGCTAAAACTGATCAAAACATTCTGAAAAGATGCCAAAATACTAGAAAACCAGTCAGAAGTGATCGAAACTTTCAATAACTTGCCAAAACATAATCAAAACAAATGAAAGCAAACCAAAACATTCCAAATACCCGCCAAAATATTTTAAAACCCGCCAAAACGAATCCAAACGTTCCACAACCTGCCAAGACAATAAAAACAACACAAGAGAAAACAAAACATTCTAAAACACCACCAAAACATTCCGAAAACCCGCCAAAACATCATCAAAACAAATCAAAACAAACCAAACAATAAGAGGAACACGGCAACATATTGGCAAGCAAGAGACGGAGAGTGCGGCACCTTCTAGGAGGCCAAGAAGGAAGCCGCACAACACCTGCACTGTGTCTGCAACTTTCAAACTGCTAGAAGATAGTGGCTTGCCACTGGCCTGCCTCTTCAATTGCCATTAGCATTCCAATGGAAGCTATTCTTGGACAACTTTGCTCTGCTTGCTGCTAGTTCTGCCCCAGCCTACCATAGATAACCTTGCTCTTCCCTTGAGGCTCTGAGATGCCAAGAACTTGTCAACTTCAAAGGGCGGGCCGGGCTACATCTACTCAGCTGCCACAGTTTCTCCTTGCTAGACCTAGTGGGAAAGCATTTTGCTGAGATGCAGAAGGCAAGAAACGCAGAATACGGAGACGCGGAGCTGTCCCAAGTGCCGCTGCCAGGCGTCTTTCCGCAGAAGGAGCGCCCCGGAGCGCACCGCAACCGGCACCGTCGTCTCTGCGCAAAGAGCCAAAATATTTTAAAACCTGCCAAAACTAATCCAAAAATATTTTCAAACCCGCCAAAATAGAAAACCAGACAGAAGTGATCAATACATTCGAAAAAACCTGACAAAACATGATAAAGCCCACCAAAGCTAATCCAAACACACCAAAAACTGGGCTAAACAGAATCAAAACCTTCTAAAAACCCGCCAAAATATTTCAAAACCCGTCAAAACTAATCAAAACATTCCGAATACCCGCCAAAACATTCCAAATACCGGCCAAAATATTTTAAAACCCGCCAAAAGGAATCCAAACATTCCAAAACCTGCCAAGACAATAAAAACAACTCAAGAGAATACAAAACATTCTAAAACCCAACCAAAACATTCCAAAAACCCGACAAAACATCATAAAAACAAATCAAAACCAACCAAAATATTCCGAAAACCGCCAAAATGATTTAGACCCACAAAACTCATCAAAACATTCTGAAAATTGCCAAAACATTAGAAAACCAGCCAGAACTGATCAAAACATTCAAAAAACTTGGCAAAACATCATAAAAACAAATCAAAACCAACCAAAACATTCCAAAAACCTGACAAAATAGTTTACAACCTGCTAAAACTGATCAAAACATTCCGAAAAGATGCCAAAATACTAGAAAACCAGTCAGAAGTGATCGAAACTTTCAATAACTTGCCAAAACATAATCAAAACAAATGAAAGCAAACCAAAACATTCCAAATACCCGCCAAAATATTTTAAAACCCGCCAAAACGAATCCAAACGTTCCAAAACCTGCCAAGACAATAAAAACAACACAAGAGAAAACAAAACATTCTAAAACACCACCAAAACATTCCGAAAACCCGCCAAAACATCATCAAAACAAATCAAAACAAACCAAACAATAGGAGGAACACGGCAACATATTGGCAAGCAAGAGACGGAGAGCGCGGCACCGCGGCACCTTCTAGGAGGCCAAGAAGGAAGCCGCACAACACCTGCACTGTGTCTGCAACTTTCAAACTGCTAGAAGCTAGTGGCTTGCCACTGGCCTGCCTCTTCAATTGCCATTAGCATTCCAATGGAAGCTATTCTTGGACAACTTTGCTCTGCTTGCTGCTAGTTCTGCCCCAGCCTACCATAGATAACCTTGCTCTTCCCTTGAGGTTCTGAGATGCCAAGAACTTGTCAACTTCAAAGGGCGGGCCGGGCTACATCTACTCAGCTGCCACAGTTTCTCCTTGCTAGACCTAGTGGGAAAGCATTTTGCTGAGATGCAGAAGGCAAGAAACGCAGAATACGGAGACGCGGAGCTGTCCCAAGTGCCGCTGCCAGCCGTCTTTCCGCAGAAGGAGCGCCCCGGAGCGCACCGCAACCGGCACCGTCATCTCTGCGCAAAGAGCCAAAATATTTTCAAACCCGCCAAAACTCATCCAAAAATATTTTCAAACCCGCCAAAATAGAAAACCAGACAGAAGTGATCAATACATTCGAAAAAACCTCACAAAACATGATAAAGCCCACCAAAGCTAATCCAAACACATCAAAAACTGGGCTAAACAGAATCAAAACAAATCAAAACAAACCTAAACCTTCTAAAAACCCGCCAAAATAATTCAAAACCCGTCAAAACTAATCAAAACCTTCCGAATACCCGCCAAAACATTCCAAATACCCGCCAAAATATTTTAAAACCCGCCAAAAGCAATCCAAACATTCCAAAACCTGCCAACAGAATAAAAACAACTCAAGAGAATACAAAACATTCTAAAACCCAACCAAAACATTCCGAAAACCCGACAAAACATCATCAAATCAAATCAAAAACAACCAAAATATTCCAAAAACCGCCAAAATAATTTAGACCCACAAAACTCATCAAAACATTCTGAAAATTGCCAAAACATTAGAAAACCAGCCAGAACTGATCAAATCATTCAAAAAACTTGGCAAAACATCAAAAAAACAAATCAAAACCAACCAAAACATTCCAAAAACCTGACAAAATAGTTTACAACCTGCTAAAACTGATCAAAACATTCTGAAAAGATGCCAAAATACTAGAAAACCAGTCAGAAGTGATCGAAACTTTCAATAACTTGCCAAAACATAATCAAAACAAATGAAAGCAAACCAAAACATTCCAAATACCCGCCAAAATATTTTAAAACCCGCCAAAACGAATCCAAACGTTCCAAAACCTTCCAAGACAATAAAAACAACACAAGAGAAAACAAAACATTCTAAAACACCACCAAAACATTCCGAAAACCCGCCAAAAGATCATCAAAACAAATCAAAACAAACCAAACAATAGGAGGAACACGGCAACATATTGGCAAGCAAGAGACGGAGAGCGCGGCACCGCGGCACCTTCTAGGAGGCCAAGAAGGAAGCCGCACAACACCTGCACTGTGTCTGCAACTTTCAAACTGCTAGAAGCTAGTGGCTTGCCACTGGCCTGCCTCTTCAATTGCCATTAGCATTCCAATGGAAGCTATTCTTGGACAACTTTGCTCTGCTTGCTGCTAGTTCTGCCCCAGCCTGCCATAGATAACCTTGCTCTTCCCTTGAGGTTCTGAGATGCCAAGAACTTGTCAACTTCAAAGGGCGGGCCGGGCTACATCTACTCAGCTGCCACAGTTTCTCCTTGCTAGACCTAGTGGGAAAGCATTTTGCTGAGATGCAGAAGGCAAGAAACGCAGAATACGGAGACGCGGAGCTGTCCCAAGTGCCGCTGCCAGCCGTCTTTCCGCAGAAGGAGCGCCCCGCAGCGCACCGCAACCGGCACCGTCGTCTCTGCGCAAAGAGCCAAAATATTTTCAAACCCGCCAAAACTCATCCAAAAATATTTTCAAACCCGCCAAAATAGAAAACCAGACAGAAGTGATCAATACATTCGAAAAAACCTGACAAAACATGATAAAGCCCACCAAAGCTAATCCAAACACACCAAAAACTGGGCTAAACAGAATCAAAACCTTCTAAAAACCCGCCAAAATATTTCAAAACCCGTCAAAACTAATCAAAACATTCCGAATACCCGCCAAAACATTCCAAATACCCGCCAAAATATTTTAAAACCCGCCAAAAGCAATCCAAACATTCCAAAACCTGCCAACACAATAAAAACAACTCAAGAGAATACAAAACATTCTAAAACCCAACCAAAACATTCCAAAAACCCGACAAAACATCATCAAATCAAATCAAAACCAACCAAAATATTCCAAAAACCGCCAAAATAATTTAGACCCACAAAACTCATCAAAACATTCTGAAAATTGCCAAAACATTAGAAAACCAGCCAGAACTGATCAAATCATTCAAAAAACTTGGCAAAACATCATAAAAACAAATCAAAACCAACCAAAACATTCCAAAAACCTGACAAAATAGTTTACAACCTGCTAAAACTGATCAAAACATTCTGAAAAGATGCCAAAATACTAGAAAACCAGTCAGAAGTGATCGAAACTTTCAATAACTTGCCAAAACATAATCAAAACAAATGAAAGCAAACCAAAACATTCCAAATACCCGCCAAAATATTTTAAAACCCGCCAAAACGAATCCAAACGTTCCAAAACCTTCCAAGACAATAAAAACAACACAAGAGAAAACAAAACATTCTAAAACACCACCAAAACATTCCGAAAACCCGCCAAAACATCATCAAAACAAATCAAAACAAACCAAACAATAGGAGGAACACGGCAACATATTGGCAAGCAAGAGACGGAGAGCGCGGCACCGCGGCACCTTCTAGGAGGCCAAGAAGGAAGCCGCACAACACCTGCACTGTGTCTGCAACTTTCAAACTGCTAGAAGCTAGTGGCTTGCCACTGGCCTGCCTCTTCAATTGCCATTAGCATTCCAATGGAAGCTATTCTTGGACAACTTTGCTCTGCTTGCTGCTAGTTCTGCCCCAGCCTACCATAGATAACCTTGCTCTTCCCTTGAGGTTCTGAGATGCCAAGAACTTGTCAACTTCAAAGGGCGGGCCGGGCTACATCTACTCAGCTGCCACAGTTTCTCCTTGCTAGACCTAGTGGGAAAGCATTTTGCTGAGATGCAGAAGGCAAGAAACGCAGAATACGGAGACGCGGAGCTGTCCCAAGTGCCGCTGCCAGCCGTCTTTCCGCAGAAGGAGCGCCCCGGAGCGCACCGCAACCGGCACCGTCGTCTCTGCGCAAAGAGCCAAAATATTTTCAAACCCGCCAAAACTCATCCAAAAATATTTTCAAACCCGCCAAAATAGAAAACCGGACAGAAGTGATCAATACATTCGAAAAAACCTGACAAAACATGATAAAGCCCACCAAAGCTAATCCAAACACACCAAAAACTGGGCTAAACAGAATCAAAACCTTCTAAAAACCCGCCAAAATATTTCAAAACCCGTCAAAACTAATCAAAACATTCCGAATACCCGCCAAAACATTCCAAATACCCGCCAAAATATTTTAAAACACGCCAAAAGCAATCCAAACATTCCAAAACCTGCCAACAGAATATAAACAACTCAAGAGAATACAAAACATTCTAAAACCCAACCAAAACATTCCGAAAACCCGACAAAACATCATCAAATCAAATCAAAACCAACCAAAATATTCCGAAAACCGCCAAAATAATTTAGACCCACAAAACTCATCAAAACATTCTGAAAATTGCCAAAACATTAGAAAACCAGCCAGAACTGATCAAATCATTCAAAAAACTTGGCAAAACATCATAAAAACAAATCAAAACCAGCCAAAACATTCCAAAAACCTGACAAAATAGTTTACAACCTGCTAAAACTGATCAAAACATTCTGAAAAGATGCCAAAATACTAGAAAACCAGTCAGAAGTGATCGAAACTTTCAATAACTTGCCAAAACATAATCAAAACAAATGAAAGCAAACCAAAACATTCCAAATACCCGCCAAAATATTTTAAAACCCGCCAAAACGAATCCAAACGTTCCACAACCTGCCAAGACAATAAAAACAACACAAGAGAAAACAAAACATTCTAAAACACCACCAAAACATTCCGAAAACCCGCCAAAACATCATCAAAACAAATCAAAACAAACCAAACAATAAGAGGAACACGGCAACATATTGGCAAGCAAGAGACGGAGAGTGCGGCACCTTCTAGGAGGCCAAGAAGGAAGCCGCACAACACCTGCACTGTGTCTGCAACTTTCAAACTGCTAGAAGATAGTGGCTTGCCACTGGCCTGCCTCTTCAATTGCCATTAGCATTCCAATGGAAGCTATTCTTGGACAACTTTGCTCTGCTTGCTGCTAGTTCTGCCCCAGCCTACCATAGATAACCTTGCTCTTCCCTTGAGGCTCTGAGATGCCAAGAACTTGTCAACTTCAAAGGGCGGGCCGGGCTACATCTACTCAGCTGCCACAGTTTCTCCTTGCTAGACCTAGTGGGAAAGCATTTTGCTGAGATGCAGAAGGCAAGAAACGCAGAATACGGAGACGCGGAGCTGTCCCAAGTGCCGCTGCCAGGCGTCTTTCCGCAGAAGGAGCGCCCCGGAGCGCACCGCAACCGGCACCGTCGTCTCTGCGCAAAGAGCCAAAATATTTTAAAACCTGCCAAAACTAATCCAAAAATATTTTCAAACCCGCCAAAATAGAAAACCAGACAGAAGTGATCAATACATTCGAAAAAACCTGACAAAACATGATAAAGCCCACCAAAGCTAATCCAAACACACCAAAAACTGGGCTAAACAGAATCAAAACCTTCTAAAAACCCGCCAAAATATTTCAAAACCCGTCAAAACTAATCAAAACATTCCGAATACCCGCCAAAACATTCCAAATACCGGCCAAAATATTTTAAAACCCGCCAAAAGGAATCCAAACATTCCAAAACCTGCCAACAGAATAAAAACAACTCAAGAGAATACAAAACATTCTAAAACCCAACCAAAACATTCCAAAAACCCGACAAAACATCATAAAAACAAATCAAAACCAACCAAAATATTCCGAAAACCGCCAAAATGATTTAGACCCACAAAACTCATCAAAACATTCTGAAAATTGCCAAAACATTAGAAAACCAGCCAGAACTGATCAAAACATTCAAAAAACTTGGCAAAACATCATAAAAACAAATCAAAACCAACCAAAACATTCCAAAAACCTGACAAAATAGTTTACAACCTGCTAAAACTGATCAAAACATTCCGAAAAGATGCCAAAATACTAGAAAACCAGTCAGAAGTGATCGAAACTTTCAATAACTTGCCAAAACATAATCAAAACAAATGAAAGCAAACCAAAACATTCCAAATACCCGCCAAAATATTTTAAAACCCGCCAAAACGAATCCAAACGTTCCAAAACCTGCCAAGACAATAAAAACAACACAAGAGAAAACAAAACATTCTAAAACACCACCAAAACATTCCGAAAACCCGCCAAAACATCATCAAAACAAATCAAAACAAACCAAACAATAGGAGGAACACGGCAACATATTGGCAAGCAAGAGACGGAGAGCGCGGCACCGCGGCACCTTCTAGGAGGCCAAGAAGGAAGCCGCACAACACCTGCACTGTGTCTGCAACTTTCAAACTGCTAGAAGCTAGTGGCTTGCCACTGGCCTGCCTCTTCAATTGCCATTAGCATTCCAATGGAAGCTATTCTTGGACAACTTTGCTCTGCTTGCTGCTAGTTCTGCCCCAGCCTACCATAGATAACCTTGCTCTTCCCTTGAGGTTCTGAGATGCCAAGAACTTGTCAACTTCAAAGGGCGGGCCGGGCTACATCTACTCAGCTGCCACAGTTTCTCCTTGCTAGACCTAGTGGGAAAGCATTTTGCTGAGATGCAGAAGGCAAGAAACGCAGAATACGGAGACGCGGAGCTGTCCCAAGTGCCGCTGCCAGCCGTCTTTCCGCAGAAGGAGCGCCCCGGAGCGCACCGCAACCGGCACCGTCATCTCTGCGCAAAGAGCCAAAATATTTTCAAACCCGCCAAAACTCATCCAAAAATATTTTCAAACCCGCCAAAATAGAAAACCAGACAGAAGTGATCAATACATTCGAAAAAACCTCACAAAACATGATAAAGCCCACCAAAGCTAATCCAAACACATCAAAAACTGGGCTAAACAGAATCAAAACAAATCAAAACAAACCTAAACCTTCTAAAAACCCGCCAAAATAATTCAAAACCCGTCAAAACTAATCAAAACCTTCCGAATACCCGCCAAAACATTCCAAATACCCGCCAAAATATTTTAAAACCCGCCAAAAGCAATCCAAACATTCCAAAACCTGCCAACAGAATAAAAACAACTCAAGAGAATACAAAACATTCTAAAACCCAACCAAAACATTCCGAAAACCCGACAAAACATCATCAAATCAAATCAAAAACAACCAAAATATTCCAAAAACCGCCAAAATAATTTAGACCCACAAAACTCATCAAAACATTCTGAAAATTGCCAAAACATTAGAAAACCAGCCAGAACTGATCAAATCATTCAAAAAACTTGGCAAAACATCAAAAAAACAAATCAAAACCAACCAAAACATTCCAAAAACCTGACAAAATAGTTTACAACCTGCTAAAACTGATCAAAACATTCTGAAAAGATGCCAAAATACTAGAAAACCAGTCAGAAGTGATCGAAACTTTCAATAACTTGCCAAAACATAATCAAAACAAATGAAAGCAAACCAAAACATTCCAAATACCCGCCAAAATATTTTAAAACCCGCCAAAACGAATCCAAACGTTCCAAAACCTTCCAAGACAATAAAAACAACACAAGAGAAAACAAAACATTCTAAAACACCACCAAAACATTCCGAAAACCCGCCAAAAGATCATCAAAACAAATCAAAACAAACCAAACAATAGGAGGAACACGGCAACATATTGGCAAGCAAGAGACGGAGAGCGCGGCACCGCGGCACCTTCTAGGAGGCCAAGAAGGAAGCCGCACAACACCTGCACTGTGTCTGCAACTTTCAAACTGCTAGAAGCTAGTGGCTTGCCACTGGCCTGCCTCTTCAATTGCCATTAGCATTCCAATGGAAGCTATTCTTGGACAACTTTGCTCTGCTTGCTGCTAGTTCTGCCCCAGCCTGCCATAGATAACCTTGCTCTTCCCTTGAGGTTCTGAGATGCCAAGAACTTGTCAACTTCAAAGGGCGGGCCGGGCTACATCTACTCAGCTGCCACAGTTTCTCCTTGCTAGACCTAGTGGGAAAGCATTTTGCTGAGATGCAGAAGGCAAGAAACGCAGAATACGGAGACGCGGAGCTGTCCCAAGTGCCGCTGCCAGCCGTCTTTCCGCAGAAGGAGCGCCCCGCAGCGCACCGCAACCGGCACCGTCGTCTCTGCGCAAAGAGCCAAAATATTTTCAAACCCGCCAAAACTCATCCAAAAATATTTTCAAACCCGCCAAAATAGAAAACCAGACAGAAGTGATCAATACATTCGAAAAAACCTGACAAAACATGATAAAGCCCACCAAAGCTAATCCAAACACACCAAAAACTGGGCTAAACAGAATCAAAACCTTCTAAAAACCCGCCAAAATATTTCAAAACCCGTCAAAACTAATCAAAACATTCCGAATACCCGCCAAAACATTCCAAATACCCGCCAAAATATTTTAAAACCCGCCAAAAGCAATCCAAACATTCCAAAACCTGCCAACACAATAAAAACAACTCAAGAGAATACAAAACATTCTAAAACCCAACCAAAACATTCCAAAAACCCGACAAAACATCATCAAATCAAATCAAAACCAACCAAAATATTCCAAAAACCGCCAAAATAATTTAGACCCACAAAACTCATCAAAACATTCTGAAAATTGCCAAAACATTAGAAAACCAGCCAGAACTGATCAAATCATTCAAAAAACTTGGCAAAACATCATAAAAACAAATCAAAACCAACCAAAACATTCCAAAAACCTGACAAAATAGTTTACAACCTGCTAAAACTGATCAAAACATTCTGAAAAGATGCCAAAATACTAGAAAACCAGTCAGAAGTGATCGAAACTTTCAATAACTTGCCAAAACATAATCAAAACAAATGAAAGCAAACCAAAACATTCCAAATACCCGCCAAAATATTTTAAAACCCGCCAAAACGAATCCAAACGTTCCAAAACCTTCCAAGACAATAAAAACAACACAAGAGAAAACAAAACATTCTAAAACACCACCAAAACATTCCGAAAACCCGCCAAAACATCATCAAAACAAATCAAAACAAACCAAACAATAGGAGGAACACGGCAACATATTGGCAAGCAAGAGACGGAGAGCGCGGCACCGCGGCACCTTCTAGGAGGCCAAGAAGGAAGCCGCACAACACCTGCACTGTGTCTGCAACTTTCAAACTGCTAGAAGCTAGTGGCTTGCCACTGGCCTGCCTCTTCAATTGCCATTAGCATTCCAATGGAAGCTATTCTTGGACAACTTTGCTCTGCTTGCTGCTAGTTCTGCCCCAGCCTACCATAGATAACCTTGCTCTTCCCTTGAGGTTCTGAGATGCCAAGAACTTGTCAACTTCAAAGGGCGGGCCGGGCTACATCTACTCAGCTGCCACAGTTTCTCCTTGCTAGACCTAGTGGGAAAGCATTTTGCTGAGATGCAGAAGGCAAGAAACGCAGAATACGGAGACGCGGAGCTGTCCCAAGTGCCGCTGCCAGCCGTCTTTCCGCAGAAGGAGCGCCCCGGAGCGCACCGCAACCGGCACCGTCGTCTCTGCGCAAAGAGCCAAAATATTTTCAAACCCGCCAAAACTCATCCAAAAATATTTTCAAACCCGCCAAAATAGAAAACCGGACAGAAGTGATCAATACATTCGAAAAAACCTGACAAAACATGATAAAGCCCACCAAAGCTAATCCAAACACACCAAAAACTGGGCTAAACAGAATCAAAACCTTCTAAAAACCCGCCAAAATATTTCAAAACCCGTCAAAACTAATCAAAACATTCCGAATACCCGCCAAAACATTCCAAATACCCGCCAAAATATTTTAAAACACGCCAAAAGCAATCCAAACATTCCAAAACCTGCCAACAGAATATAAACAACTCAAGAGAATACAAAACATTCTAAAACCCAACCAAAACATTCCGAAAACCCGACAAAACATCATCAAATCAAATCAAAACCAACCAAAATATTCCAAAAACCGCCAAAATAATTTAGACCCACAAAACTCATCAAAACATTCTGAAAATTGCCAAAACATTAGAAAACCAGCCAGAACTGATCAAATCATTCAAAAAACTTGGCAAAACATCATAAAAACAAATCAAAACCAGCCAAAACATTCCAAAAACCTGACAAAATAGTTTACAACCTGCTAAAACTGATCAAAACATTCTGAAAAGATGCCAAAATACTAGAAAACCAGTCAGAAGTGATCGAAACTTTCAATAACTTGCCAAAACATAATCAAAACAAATGAAAGCAAACCAAAACATTCCAAATACCCGCCAAAATATTTTAAAACCCGCCAAAACGAATCCAAACGTTCCACAACCTGCCAAGACAATAAAAACAACACAAGAGAAAACAAAACATTCTAAAACACCACCAAAACATTCCGAAAACCCGCCAAAACATCATCAAAACAAATCAAAACAAACCAAACAATAAGAGGAACACGGCAACATATTGGCAAGCAAGAGACGGAGAGTGCGGCACCTTCTAGGAGGCCAAGAAGGAAGCCGCACAACACCTGCACTGTGTCTGCAACTTTCAAACTGCTAGAAGATAGTGGCTTGCCACTGGCCTGCCTCTTCAATTGCCATTAGCATTCCAATGGAAGCTATTCTTGGACAACTTTGCTCTGCTTGCTGCTAGTTCTGCCCCAGCCTACCATAGATAACCTTGCTCTTCCCTTGAGGCTCTGAGATGCCAAGAACTTGTCAACTTCAAAGGGCGGGCCGGGCTACATCTACTCAGCTGCCACAGTTTCTCCTTGCTAGACCTAGTGGGAAAGCATTTTGCTGAGATGCAGAAGGCAAGAAACGCAGAATACGGAGACGCGGAGCTGTCCCAAGTGCCGCTGCCAGGCGTCTTTCCGCAGAAGGAGCGCCCCGGAGCGCACCGCAACCGGCACCGTCGTCTCTGCGCAAAGAGCCAAAATATTTTAAAACCTGCCAAAACTAATCCAAAAATATTTTCAAACCCGCCAAAATAGAAAACCAGACAGAAGTGATCAATACATTCGAAAAAACCTGACAAAACATGATAAAGCCCACCAAAGCTAATCCAAACACACCAAAAACTGGGCTAAACAGAATCAAAACCTTCTAAAAACCCGCCAAAATATTTCAAAACCCGTCAAAACTAATCAAAACATTCCGAATACCCGCCAAAACATTCCAAATACCGGCCAAAATATTTTAAAACCCGCCAAAAGGAATCCAAACATTCCAAAACCTGCCAAGACAATAAAAACAACTCAAGAGAATACAAAACATTCTAAAACCCAACCAAAACATTCCAAAAACCCGACAAAACATCATAAAAACAAATCAAAACCAACCAAAATATTCCGAAAACCGCCAAAATGATTTAGACCCACAAAACTCATCAAAACATTCTGAAAATTGCCAAAACATTAGAAAACCAGCCAGAACTGATCAAAACATTCAAAAAACTTGGCAAAACATCATAAAAACAAATCAAAACCAACCAAAACATTCCAAAAACCTGACAAAATAGTTTACAACCTGCTAAAACTGATCAAAACATTCCGAAAAGATGCCAAAATACTAGAAAACCAGTCAGAAGTGATCGAAACTTTCAATAACTTGCCAAAACATAATCAAAACAAATGAAAGCAAACCAAAACATTCCAAATACCCGCCAAAATATTTTAAAACCCGCCAAAACGAATCCAAACGTTCCAAAACCTGCCAAGACAATAAAAACAACACAAGAGAAAACAAAACATTCTAAAACACCACCAAAACATTCCGAAAACCCGCCAAAACATCATCAAAACAAATCAAAACAAACCAAACAATAGGAGGAACACGGCAACATATTGGCAAGCAAGAGACGGAGAGCGCGGCACCGCGGCACCTTCTAGGAGGCCAAGAAGGAAGCCGCACAACACCTGCACTGTGTCTGCAACTTTCAAACTGCTAGAAGCTAGTGGCTTGCCACTGGCCTGCCTCTTCAATTGCCATTAGCATTCCAATGGAAGCTATTCTTGGACAACTTTGCTCTGCTTGCTGCTAGTTCTGCCCCAGCCTACCATAGATAACCTTGCTCTTCCCTTGAGGTTCTGAGATGCCAAGAACTTGTCAACTTCAAAGGGCGGGCCGGGCTACATCTACTCAGCTGCCACAGTTTCTCCTTGCTAGACCTAGTGGGAAAGCATTTTGCTGAGATGCAGAAGGCAAGAAACGCAGAATACGGAGACGCGGAGCTGTCCCAAGTGCCGCTGCCAGCCGTCTTTCCGCAGAAGGAGCGCCCCGGAGCGCACCGCAACCGGCACCGTCATCTCTGCGCAAAGAGCCAAAATATTTTCAAACCCGCCAAAACTCATCCAAAAATATTTTCAAACCCGCCAAAATAGAAAACCAGACAGAAGTGATCAATACATTCGAAAAAACCTCACAAAACATGATAAAGCCCACCAAAGCTAATCCAAACACATCAAAAACTGGGCTAAACAGAATCAAAACAAATCAAAACAAACCTAAACCTTCTAAAAACCCGCCAAAATAATTCAAAACACGTCAAAACTAATCAAAACCTTCCGAATACCCGCCAAAACATTCCAAATACCCGCCAAAATATTTTAAAACCCGCCAAAAGCAATCCAAACATTCCAAAACCTGCCAACAGAATAAAAACAACTCAAGAGAATACAAAACATTCTAAAACCCAACCAAAACATTCCGAAAACCCGACAAAACATCATCAAATCAAATCAAAAACAACCAAAATATTCCAAAAACCGCCAAAATAATTTAGACCCACAAAACTCATCAAAACATTCTGAAAATTGCCAAAACATTAGAAAACCAGCCAGAACTGATCAAATCATTCAAAAAACTTGGCAAAACATCAAAAAAACAAATCAAAACCAACCAAAACATTCCAAAAACCTGACAAAATAGTTTACAACCTGCTAAAACTGATCAAAACATTCTGAAAAGATGCCAAAATACTAGAAAACCAGTCAGAAGTGATCGAAACTTTCAATAACTTGCCAAAACATAATCAAAACAAATGAAAGCAAACCAAAACATTCCAAATACCCGCCAAAATATTTTAAAACCCGCCAAAACGAATCCAAACGTTCCAAAACCTTCCAAGACAATAAAAACAACACAAGAGAAAACAAAACATTCTAAAACACCACCAAAACATTCCGAAAACCCGCCAAAAGATCATCAAAACAAATCAAAACAAACCAAACAATAGGAGGAACACGGCAACATATTGGCAAGCAAGAGACGGAGAGCGCGGCACCGCGGCACCTTCTAGGAGGCCAAGAAGGAAGCCGCACAACACCTGCACTGTGTCTGCAACTTTCAAACTGCTAGAAGCTAGTGGCTTGCCACTGGCCTGCCTCTTCAATTGCCATTAGCATTCCAATGGAAGCTATTCTTGGACAACTTTGCTCTGCTTGCTGCTAGTTCTGCCCCAGCCTGCCATAGATAACCTTGCTCTTCCCTTGAGGTTCTGAGATGCCAAGAACTTGTCAACTTCAAAGGGCGGGCCGGGCTACATCTACTCAGCTGCCACAGTTTCTCCTTGCTAGACCTAGTGGGAAAGCATTTTGCTGAGATGCAGAAGGCAAGAAACGCAGAATACGGAGACGCGGAGCTGTCCCAAGTGCCGCTGCCAGCCGTCTTTCCGCAGAAGGAGCGCCCCGCAGCGCACCGCAACCGGCACCGTCGTCTCTGCGCAAAGAGCCAAAATATTTTCAAACCCGCCAAAACTCATCCAAAAATATTTTCAAACCCGCCAAAATAGAAAACCAGACAGAAGTGATCAATACATTCGAAAAAACCTGACAAAACATGATAAAGCCCACCAAAGCTAATCCAAACACACCAAAAACTGGGCTAAACAGAATCAAAACCTTCTAAAAACCCGCCAAAATATTTCAAAACCCGTCAAAACTAATCAAAACATTCCGAATACCCGCCAAAACATTCCAAATACCCGCCAAAATATTTTAAAACCCGCCAAAAGCAATCCAAACATTCCAAAACCTGCCAACACAATAAAAACAACTCAAGAGAATACAAAACATTCTAAAACCCAACCAAAACATTCCAAAAACCCGACAAAACATCATAAAAACAAATCAAAACCAACCAAAATATTCCGAAAACCGCCAAAATGATTTAGACCCACAAAACTCATCAAAACATTCTGAAAATTGCCAAAACATTAGAAAACCAGCCAGAACTGATCAAAACATTCAAAAAACTTGGCAAAACATCATAAAAACAAATCAAAACCAACCAAAACATTCCAAAAACCTGACAAAATAGTTTACAACCTGCTAAAACTGATCAAAACATTCCGAAAAGATGCCAAAATACTAGAAAACCAGTCAGAAGTGATCGAAACTTTCAATAACTTGCCAAAACATAATCAAAACAAATGAAAGCAAACCAAAACATTCCAAATACCCGCCAAAATATTTTAAAACCCGCCAAAACGAATCCAAACGTTCCAAAACCTGCCAAGACAATAAAAACAACACAAGAGAAAACAAAACATTCTAAAACACCACCAAAACATTCCGAAAACCCGCCAAAACATCATCAAAACAAATCAAAACAAACCAAACAATAGGAGGAACACGGCAACATATTGGCAAGCAAGAGACGGAGAGCGCGGCACCGCGGCACCTTCTAGGAGGCCAAGAAGGAAGCCGCACAACACCTGCACTGTGTCTGCAACTTTCAAACTGCTAGAAGCTAGTGGCTTGCCACTGGCCTGCCTCTTCAATTGCCATTAGCATTCCAATGGAAGCTATTCTTGGACAACTTTGCTCTGCTTGCTGCTAGTTCTGCCCCAGCCTACCATAGATAACCTTGCTCTTCCCTTGAGGTTCTGAGATGCCAAGAACTTGTCAACTTCAAAGGGCGGGCCGGGCTACATCTACTCAGCTGCCACAGTTTCTCCTTGCTAGACCTAGTGGGAAAGCATTTTGCTGAGATGCAGAAGGCAAGAAACGCAGAATACGGAGACGCGGAGCTGTCCCAAGTGCCGCTGCCAGCCGTCTTTCCGCAGAAGGAGCGCCCCGGAGCGCACCGCAACCGGCACCGTCATCTCTGCGCAAAGAGCCAAAATATTTTCAAACCCGCCAAAACTCATCCAAAAATATTTTCAAACCCGCCAAAATAGAAAACCAGACAGAAGTGATCAATACATTCGAAAAAACCTCACAAAACATGATAAAGCCCACCAAAGCTAATCCAAACACATCAAAAACTGGGCTAAACAGAATCAAAACAAATCAAAACAAACCTAAACCTTCTAAAAACCCGCCAAAATAATTCAAAACCCGTCAAAACTAATCAAAACCTTCCGAATACCCGCCAAAACATTCCAAATACCCGCCAAAATATTTTAAAACCCGCCAAAAGCAATCCAAACATTCCAAAACCTGCCAACAGAATAAAAACAACTCAAGAGAATACAAAACATTCTAAAACCCAACCAAAACATTCCGAAAACCCGACAAAACATCATCAAATCAAATCAAAAACAACCAAAATATTCCAAAAACCGCCAAAATAATTTAGACCCACAAAACTCATCAAAACATTCTGAAAATTGCCAAAACATTAGAAAACCAGCCAGAACTGATCAAATCATTCAAAAAACTTGGCAAAACATCAAAAAAACAAATCAAAACCAACCAAAACATTCCAAAAACCTGACAAAATAGTTTACAACCTGCTAAAACTGATCAAAACATTCTGAAAAGATGCCAAAATACTAGAAAACCAGTCAGAAGTGATCGAAACTTTCAATAACTTGCCAAAACATAATCAAAACAAATGAAAGCAAACCAAAACATTCCAAATACCCGCCAAAATATTTTAAAACCCGCCAAAACGAATCCAAACGTTCCAAAACCTTCCAAGACAATAAAAACAACACAAGAGAAAACAAAACATTCTAAAACACCACCAAAACATTCCGAAAACCCGCCAAAAGATCATCAAAACAAATCAAAACAAACCAAACAATAGGAGGAACACGGCAACATATTGGCAAGCAAGAGACGGAGAGCGCGGCACCGCGGCACCTTCTAGGAGGCCAAGAAGGAAGCCGCACAACACCTGCACTGTGTCTGCAACTTTCAAACTGCTAGAAGCTAGTGGCTTGCCACTGGCCTGCCTCTTCAATTGCCATTAGCATTCCAATGGAAGCTATTCTTGGACAACTTTGCTCTGCTTGCTGCTAGTTCTGCCCCAGCCTGCCATAGATAACCTTGCTCTTCCCTTGAGGTTCTGAGATGCCAAGAACTTGTCAACTTCAAAGGGCGGGCCGGGCTACATCTACTCAGCTGCCACAGTTTCTCCTTGCTAGACCTAGTGGGAAAGCATTTTGCTGAGATGCAGAAGGCAAGAAACGCAGAATACGGAGACGCGGAGCTGTCCCAAGTGCCGCTGCCAGCCGTCTTTCCGCAGAAGGAGCGCCCCGCAGCGCACCGCAACCGGCACCGTCGTCTCTGCGCAAAGAGCCAAAATATTTTCAAACCCGCCAAAACTCATCCAAAAATATTTTCAAACCCGCCAAAATAGAAAACCAGACAGAAGTGATCAATACATTCGAAAAAACCTGACAAAACATGATAAAGCCCACCAAAGCTAATCCAAACACACCAAAAACTGGGCTAAACAGAATCAAAACCTTCTAAAAACCCGCCAAAATATTTCAAAACCCGTCAAAACTAATCAAAACATTCCGAATACCCGCCAAAACATTCCAAATACCCGCCAAAATATTTTAAAACCCGCCAAAAGCAATCCAAACATTCCAAAACCTGCCAACACAATAAAAACAACTCAAGAGAATACAAAACATTCTAAAACCCAACCAAAACATTCCAAAAACCCGACAAAACATCATCAAATCAAATCAAAACCAACCAAAATATTCCAAAAACCGCCAAAATAATTTAGACCCACAAAACTCATCAAAACATTCTGAAAATTGCCAAAACATTAGAAAACCAGCCAGAACTGATCAAATCATTCAAAAAACTTGGCAAAACATCATAAAAACAAATCAAAACCAACCAAAACATTCCAAAAACCTGACAAAATAGTTTACAACCTGCTAAAACTGATCAAAACATTCTGAAAAGATGCCAAAATACTAGAAAACCAGTCAGAAGTGATCGAAACTTTCAATAACTTGCCAAAACATAATCAAAACAAATGAAAGCAAACCAAAACATTCCAAATACCCGCCAAAATATTTTAAAACCCGCCAAAACGAATCCAAACGTTCCAAAACCTTCCAAGACAATAAAAACAACACAAGAGAAAACAAAACATTCTAAAACACCACCAAAACATTCCGAAAACCCGCCAAAACATCATCAAAACAAATCAAAACAAACCAAACAATAGGAGGAACACGGCAACATATTGGCAAGCAAGAGACGGAGAGCGCGGCACCGCGGCACCTTCTAGGAGGCCAAGAAGGAAGCCGCACAACACCTGCACTGTGTCTGCAACTTTCAAACTGCTAGAAGCTAGTGGCTTGCCACTGGCCTGCCTCTTCAATTGCCATTAGCATTCCAATGGAAGCTATTCTTGGACAACTTTGCTCTGCTTGCTGCTAGTTCTGCCCCAGCCTACCATAGATAACCTTGCTCTTCCCTTGAGGTTCTGAGATGCCAAGAACTTGTCAACTTCAAAGGGCGGGCCGGGCTACATCTACTCAGCTGCCACAGTTTCTCCTTGCTAGACCTAGTGGGAAAGCATTTTGCTGAGATGCAGAAGGCAAGAAACGCAGAATACGGAGACGCGGAGCTGTCCCAAGTGCCGCTGCCAGGCGTCTTTCCGCAGAAGGAGCGCCCCGGAGCGCACCGCAACCGGCACCGTCGTCTCTGCGCAAAGAGCCAAAATATTTTCAAACCCGCCAAAACTCATCCAAAAATATTTTCAAACCCGCCAAAATAGAAAACCGGACAGAAGTGATCAATACATTCGAAAAAACCTGACAAAACATGATAAAGCCCACCAAAGCTAATCCAAACACACCAAAGACTGGGCTAAACAGAATCAAAACCTTCTAAAAACCCGCCAAAATATTTCAAAACCCGTCAAAACTAATCAAAACATTCCGAATACCCGCCAAAACATTCCAAATACCCGCCAAAATATTTTAAAACACGCCAAAAGCAATCCAAACATTCCAAAACCTGCCAACAGAATATAAACAACTCAAGAGAATACAAAACATTCTAAAACCCAACCAAAACATTCCGAAAACCCGACAAAACATCATCAAATCAAATCAAAACCAACCAAAATATTCCAAAAACCGCCAAAATAATTTAGACCCACAAAACTCATCAAAACATTCTGAAAATTGCCAAAACATTAGAAAACCAGCCAGAACTGATCAAATCATTCAAAAAACTTGGCAAAACATCATAAAAACAAATCAAAACCAGCCAAAACATTCCAAAAACCTGACAAAATAGTTTACAACCTGCTAAAACTGATCAAAACATTCTGAAAAGATGCCAAAATACTAGAAAACCAGTCAGAAGTGATCGAAACTTTCAATAACTTGCCAAAACATAATCAAAACAAATGAAAGCAAACCAAAACATTCCAAATACCCGCCAAAATATTTTAAAACCCGCCAAAACGAATCCAAACGTTCCACAACCTGCCAAGACAATAAAAACAACACAAGAGAAAACAAAACATTCTAAAACACCACCAAAACATTCCGAAAACCCGCCAAAACATCATCAAAACAAATCAAAACAAACCAAACAATAAGAGGAACACGGCAACATATTGGCAAGCAAGAGACGGAGAGTGCGGCACCTTCTAGGAGGCCAAGAAGGAAGCCGCACAACACCTGCACTGTGTCTGCAACTTTCAAACTGCTAGAAGATAGTGGCTTGCCACTGGCCTGCCTCTTCAATTGCCATTAGCATTCCAATGGAAGCTATTCTTGGACAACTTTGCTCTGCTTGCTGCTAGTTCTGCCCCAGCCTACCATAGATAACCTTGCTCTTCCCTTGAGGCTCTGAGATGCCAAGAACTTGTCAACTTCAAAGGGCGGGCCGGGCTACATCTACTCAGCTGCCACAGTTTCTCCTTGCTAGACCTAGTGGGAAAGCATTTTGCTGAGATGCAGAAGGCAAGAAACGCAGAATACGGAGACGCGGAGCTGTCCCAAGTGCCGCTGCCAGGCGTCTTTCCGCAGAAGGAGCGCCCCGGAGCGCACCGCAACCGGCACCGTCGTCTCTGCGCAAAGAGCCAAAATATTTTAAAACCTGCCAAAACTAATCCAAAAATATTTTCAAACCCGCCAAAATAGAAAACCAGACAGAAGTGATCAATACATTCGAAAAAACCTGACAAAACATGATAAAGCCCACCAAAGCTAATCCAAACACACCAAAAACTGGGCTAAACAGAATCAAAACCTTCTAAAAACCCGCCAAAATATTTCAAAACCCGTCAAAACTAATCAAAACATTCCGAATACCCGCCAAAACATTCCAAATACCGGCCAAAATATTTTAAAACCCGCCAAAAGGAATCCAAACATTCCAAAACCTGCCAAGACAATAAAAACAACTCAAGAGAATACAAAACATTCTAAAACCCAACCAAAACATTCCAAAAACCCGACAAAACATCATAAAAACAAATCAAAACCAACCAAAATATTCCGAAAACCGCCAAAATGATTTAGACCCACAAAACTCATCAAAACATTCTGAAAATTGCCAAAACATTAGAAAACCAGCCAGAACTGATCAAAACATTCAAAAAACTTGGCAAAACATCATAAAAACAAATCAAAACCAACCAAAACATTCCAAAAACCTGACAAAATAGTTTACAACCTGCTAAAACTGATCAAAACATTCCGAAAAGATGCCAAAATACTAGAAAACCAGTCAGAAGTGATCGAAACTTTCAATAACTTGCCAAAACATAATCAAAACAAATGAAAGCAAACCAAAACATTCCAAATACCCGCCAAAATATTTTAAAACCCGCCAAAACGAATCCAAACGTTCCAAAACCTGCCAAGACAATAAAAACAACACAAGAGAAAACAAAACATTCTAAAACACCACCAAAACATTCCGAAAACCCGCCAAAACATCATCAAAACAAATCAAAACAAACCAAACAATAGGAGGAACACGGCAACATATTGGCAAGCAAGAGACGGAGAGCGCGGCACCGCGGCACCTTCTAGGAGGCCAAGAAGGAAGCCGCACAACACCTGCACTGTGTCTGCAACTTTCAAACTGCTAGAAGCTAGTGGCTTGCCACTGGCCTGCCTCTTCAATTGCCATTAGCATTCCAATGGAAGCTATTCTTGGACAACTTTGCTCTGCTTGCTGCTAGTTCTGCCCCAGCCTACCATAGATAACCTTGCTCTTCCCTTGAGGTTCTGAGATGCCAAGAACTTGTCAACTTCAAAGGGCGGGCCGGGCTACATCTACTCAGCTGCCACAGTTTCTCCTTGCTAGACCTAGTGGGAAAGCATTTTGCTGAGATGCAGAAGGCAAGAAACGCAGAATACGGAGACGCGGAGCTGTCCCAAGTGCCGCTGCCAGCCGTCTTTCCGCAGAAGGAGCGCCCCGGAGCGCACCGCAACCGGCACCGTCATCTCTGCGCAAAGAGCCAAAATATTTTCAAACCCGCCAAAACTCATCCAAAAATATTTTCAAACCCGCCAAAATAGAAAACCAGACAGAAGTGATCAATACATTCGAAAAAACCTCACAAAACATGATAAAGCCCACCAAAGCTAATCCAAACACATCAAAAACTGGGCTAAACAGAATCAAAACAAATCAAAACAAACCTAAACCTTCTAAAAACCCGCCAAAATAATTCAAAACCCGTCAAAACTAATCAAAACCTTCCGAATACCCGCCAAAACATTCCAAATACCCGCCAAAATATTTTAAAACCCGCCAAAAGCAATCCAAACATTCCAAAACCTGCCAACAGAATAAAAACAACTCAAGAGAATACAAAACATTCTAAAACCCAACCAAAACATTCCGAAAACCCGACAAAACATCATCAAATCAAATCAAAAACAACCAAAATATTCCAAAAACCGCCAAAATAATTTAGACCCACAAAACTCATCAAAACATTCTGAAAATTGCCAAAACATTAGAAAACCAGCCAGAACTGATCAAATCATTCAAAAAACTTGGCAAAACATCAAAAAAACAAATCAAAACCAACCAAAACATTCCAAAAACCTGACAAAATAGTTTACAACCTGCTAAAACTGATCAAAACATTCTGAAAAGATGCCAAAATACTAGAAAACCAGTCAGAAGTGATCGAAACTTTCAATAACTTGCCAAAACATAATCAAAACAAATGAAAGCAAACCAAAACATTCCAAATACCCGCCAAAATATTTTAAAACCCGCCAAAACGAATCCAAACGTTCCAAAACCTTCCAAGACAATAAAAACAACACAAGAGAAAACAAAACATTCTAAAACACCACCAAAACATTCCGAAAACCCGCCAAAAGATCATCAAAACAAATCAAAACAAACCAAACAATAGGAGGAACACGGCAACATATTGGCAAGCAAGAGACGGAGAGCGCGGCACCGCGGCACCTTCTAGGAGGCCAAGAAGGAAGCCGCACAACACCTGCACTGTGTCTGCAACTTTCAAACTGCTAGAAGCTAGTGGCTTGCCACTGGCCTGCCTCTTCAATTGCCATTAGCATTCCAATGGAAGCTATTCTTGGACAACTTTGCTCTGCTTGCTGCTAGTTCTGCCCCAGCCTACCATAGATAACCTTGCTCTTCCCTTGAGGTTCTGAGATGCCAAGAACTTGTCAACTTCAAAGGGCGGGCCGGGCTACATCTACTCAGCTGCCACAGTTTCTCCTTGCTAGACCTAGTGGGAAAGCATTTTGCTGAGATGCAGAAGGCAAGAAACGCAGAATACGGAGACGCGGAGCTGTCCCAAGTGCCGCTGCCAGCCGTCTTTCCGCAGAAGGAGCGCCCCGCAGCGCACCGCAACCGGCACCGTCGTCTCTGCGCAAAGAGCCAAAATATTTTCAAACCCGCCAAAACTCATCCAAAAATATTTTCAAACCCGCCAAAATAGAAAACCAGACAGAAGTGATCAATACATTCGAAAAAACCTGACAAAACATGATAAAGCCCACCAAAGCTAATCCAAACACACCAAAAACTGGGCTAAACAGAATCAAAACCTTCTAAAAACCCGCCAAAATATTTCAAAACCCGTCAAAACTAATCAAAACATTCCGAATACCCGCCAAAACATTCCAAATACCCGCCAAAATATTTTAAAACCCGCCAAAAGCAATCCAAACATTCCAAAACCTGCCAACACAATAAAAACAACTCAAGAGAATACAAAACATTCTAAAACCCAACCAAAACATTCCAAAAACCCGACAAAACATCATCAAATCAAATCAAAACCAACCAAAATATTCCAAAAACCGCCAAAATAATTTAGACCCACAAAACTCATCAAAACATTCTGAAAATTGCCAAAACATTAGAAAACCAGCCAGAACTGATCAAATCATTCAAAAAACTTGGCAAAACATCAAAAAAACAAATCAAAACCAACCAAAACATTCCAAAAACCTGACAAAATAGTTTACAACCTGCTAAAACTGATCAAAACATTCTGAAAAGATGCCAAAATACTAGAAAACCAGTCAGAAGTGATCGAAACTTTCAATAACTTGCCAAAACATAATCAAAACAAATGAAAGCAAACCAAAACATTCCAAATACCCGCCAAAATATTTTAAAACCCGCCAAAACGAATCCAAACGTTCCAAAACCTTCCAAGACAATAAAAACAACACAAGAGAAAACAAAACATTCTAAAACACCACCAAAACATTCCGAAAACCCGCCAAAACATCATCAAAACAAATCAAAACAAACCAAACAATAGGAGGAACACGGCAACATATTGGCAAGCAAGAGACGGAGAGCGCGGCACCGCGGCACCTTCTAGGAGGCCAAGAAGGAAGCCGCACAACACCTGCACTGTGTCTGCAACTTTCAAACTGCTAGAAGCTAGTGGCTTGCCACTGGCCTGCCTCTTCAATTGCCATTAGCATTCCAATGGAAGCTATTCTTGGACAACTTTGCTCTGCTTGCTGCTAGTTCTGCCCCAGCCTACCATAGATAACCTTGCTCTTCCCTTGAGGTTCTGAGATGCCAAGAACTTGTCAACTTCAAAGGGCGGGCCGGGCTACATCTACTCAGCTGCCACAGTTTCTCCTTGCTAGACCTAGTGGGAAAGCATTTTGCTGAGATGCAGAAGGCAAGAAACGCAGAATACGGAGACGCGGAGCTGTCCCAAGTGCCGCTGCCAGGCGTCTTTCCGCAGAAGGAGCGCCCCGGAGCGCACCGCAACCGGCACCGTCGTCTCTGCGCAAAGAGCCAAAATATTTTCAAACCCGCCAAAACTCATCCAAAAATATTTTCAAACCCGCCAAAATAGAAAACCGGACAGAAGTGATCAATACATTCGAAAAAACCTGACAAAACATGATAAAGCCCACCAAAGCTAATCCAAACACACCAAAAACTGGGCTAAACAGAATCAAAACCTTCTAAAAACCCGCCAAAATATTTCAAAACCCGTCAAAACTAATCAAAACATTCCGAATACCCGCCAAAACATTCCAAATACCCGCCAAAATATTTTAAAACACGCCAAAAGCAATCCAAACATTCCAAAACCTGCCAACAGAATATAAACAACTCAAGAGAATACAAAACATTCTAAAACCCAACCAAAACATTCCGAAAACCCGACAAAACATCATCAAATCAAATCAAAAACAACCAAAATATTCCAAAAACCGCCAAAATAATTTAGACCCACAAAACTCATCAAAACATTCTGAAAATTGCCAAAACATTAGAAAACCAGCCAGAACTGATCAAATCATTCAAAAAACTTGGCAAAACATCATAAAAACAAATCAAAACCAGCCAAAACATTCCAAAAACCTGACAAAATAGTTTACAACCTGCTAAAACTGATCAAAACATTCTGAAAAGATGCCAAAATACTAGAAAACCAGTCAGAAGTGATCGAAACTTTCAATAACTTGCCAAAACATAATCAAAACAAATGAAAGCAAACCAAAACATTCCAAATACCCGCCAAAATATTTTAAAACCCGCCAAAACGAATCCAAACGTTCCACAACCTGCCAAGACAATAAAAACAACACAAGAGAAAACAAAACATTCTAAAACACCACCAAAACATTCCGAAAACCCGCCAAAACATCATCAAAACAAATCAAAACAAACCAAACAATAAGAGGAACACGGCAACATATTGGCAAGCAAGAGACGGAGAGTGCGGCACCTTCTAGGAGGCCAAGAAGGAAGCCGCACAACACCTGCACTGTGTCTGCAACTTTCAAACTGCTAGAAGCTAGTGGCTTGCCACTGGCCTGCCTCTTCAATTGCCATTAGCATTCCAATGGAAGCTATTCTTGGACAACTTTGCTCTGCTTGCTGCTAGTTCTGCCCCAGCCTACCATAGATAACCTTGCTCTTCCCTTGAGGCTCTGAGATGCCAAGAACTTGTCAACTTCAAAGGGCGGGCCGGGCTACATCTACTCAGCTGCCACAGTTTCTCCTTGCTAGACCTAGTGGGAAAGCATTTTGCTGAGATGCAGAAGGCAAGAAACGCAGAATACGGAGACGCGGAGCTGTCCCAAGTGCCGCTGCCAGGCGTCTTTCCGCAGAAGGAGCGCCCCGGAGCGCACCGCAACCGGCACCGTCGTCTCTGCGCAAAGAGCCAAAATATTTTAAAACCTGCCAAAACTAATCCAAAAATATTTTCAAACCCGCCAAAATAGAAAACCAGACAGAAGTGATCAATACATTCGAAAAAACCTGACAAAACATGATAAAGCCCACCAAAGCTAATCCAAACACACCAAAAACTGGGCTAAACAGAATCAAAACCTTCTAAAAACCCGCCAAAATATTTCAAAACCCGTCAAAACTAATCAAAACATTCCGAATACCCGCCAAAACATTCCAAATACCCGCCAAAATATTTTAAAACCCGCCAAAAGGAATCCAAACATTCCAAAACCTGCCAAGACAATAAAAACAACTCAAGAGAATACAAAACATTCTAAAACCCAACCAAAACATTCCAAAAACCCGACAAAACATCATAAAAACAAATCAAAACCAACCAAAATATTCCGAAAACCGCCAAAATGATTTAGACCCACAAAACTCATCAAAACATTCTGAAAATTGCCAAAACATTAGAAAACCAGCCAGAACTGATCAAAACATTCAAAAAACTTGGCAAAACATCATAAAAACAAATCAAAACCAACCAAAACATTCCAAAAACCTGACAAAATAGTTTACAACCTGCTAAAACTGATCAAAACATTCCGAAAAGATGCCAAAATACTAGAAAACCAGTCAGAAGTGATCGAAACTTTCAATAACTTGCCAAAACATAATCAAAACAAATGAAAGCAAACCAAAACATTCCAAATACCCGCCAAAATATTTTAAAACCCGCCAAAACGAATCCAAACGTTCCAAAACCTGCCAAGACAATAAAAACAACACAAGAGAAAGCAAAACATTCTAAAACACCACCAAAACATTCCGAAAACCCGCCAAAACATCATCAAAACAAATCAAAACAAACCAAACAATAGGAGGAACACGGCAACATATTGGCAAGCAAGAGACGGAGAGCGCGGCACCGCGGCACCTTCTAGGAGGCCAAGAAGGAAGCCGCACAACACCTGCACTGTGTCTGCAACTTTCAAACTGCTAGAAGCTAGTGGCTTGCCACTGGCCTGCCTCTTCAATTGCCATTAGCATTCCAATGGAAGCTATTCTTGGACAACTTTGCTCTGCTTGCTGCTAGTTCTGCCCCAGCCTACCATAGATAACCTTGCTCTTCCCTTGAGGTTCTGAGATGCCAAGAACTTGTCAACTTCAAAGGGCGGGCCGGGCTACATCTACTCAGCTGCCACAGTTTCTCCTTGCTAGACCTAGTGGGAAAGCATTTTGCTGAGATGCAGAAGGCAAGAAACGCAGAATACGGAGACGCGGAGCTGTCCCAAGTGCCGCTGCCAGGCGTCTTTCCGCAGAAGGAGCGCCCCGGAGCGCACCGCAACCGGCACCGTCATCTCTGCGCAAAGAGCCAAAATATTTTCAAACCCGCCAAAACTCATCCAAAAATATTTTCAAACCCGCCAAAATAGAAAACCAGACAGAAGTGATCAATACATTCGAAAAAACCTCACAAAACATGATAAAGCCCACCAAAGCTAATCCAAACACATCAAAAACTGGGCTAAACAGAATCAAAACAAATCAAAACAAACCTAAACCTTCTAAAAACCCGCCAAAATAATTCAAAACCCGTCAAAACTAATCAAAACCTTCCGAATACCCGCCAAAACATTCCAAATACCCGCCAAAATATTTTAAAACCCGCCAAAAGCAATCCAAACATTCCAAAACCTGCCAACAGAATAAAAACAACTCAAGAGAATACAAAACATTCTAAAACCCAACCAAAACATTCCGAAAACCCGACAAAACATCATCAAATCAAATCAAAACCAACCAAAATATTCCAAAAACCGCCAAAATAATTTAGACCCACAAAACTCATCAAAACATTCTGAAAATTGCCAAAACATTAGAAAACCAGCCAGAACTGATCAAATCATTCAAAAAACTTGGCAAAACATCAAAAAAACAAATCAAAACCAACCAAAACATTCCAAAAACCTGACAAAATAGTTTACAACCTGCTAAAACTGATCAAAACATTCTGAAAAGATGCCAAAATACTAGAAAACCAGTCAGAAGTGATCGAAACTTTCAATAACTTGCCAAAACATAATCAAAACAAATGAAAGCAAACCAAAACATTCCAAATACCCGCCAAAATATTTTAAAACCCGCCAAAACGAATCCAAACGTTCCACAACCTGCCAAGACAATAAAAACAACACAAGAGAAAACAAAACATTCTAAAACACCACCAAAACATTCCGAAAACCCGCCAAAAGATCATCAAAACAAATCAAAACAAACCAAACAATAGGAGGAACACGGCAACATATTGGCAAGCAAGAGACGGAGAGCGCGGCACCGCGGCACCTTCTAGGAGGCCAAGAAGGAAGCCGCACAACACCTGCACTGTGTCTGCAACTTTCAAACTGCTAGAAGCTAGTGGCTTGCCACTGGCCTGCCTCTTCAATTGCCATTAGCATTCCAATGGAAGCTATTCTTGGACAACTTTGCTCTGCTTGCTGCTAGTTCTGCCCCAGCCTACCATAGATAACCTTGCTCTTCCCTTGAGGTTCTGAGATGCCAAGAACTTGTCAACTTCAAAGGGCGGGCCGGGCTACATCTACTCAGCTGCCACAGTTTCTCCTTGCTAGACCTAGTGGGAAAGCATTTTGCTGAGATGCAGAAGGCAAGAAACGCAGAATACGGAGACGCGGAGCTGTCCCAAGTGCCGCTGCCAGCCGTCTTTCCGCAGAAGGAGCGCCCCGGAGCGCACCGCAACCGGCACCGTCGTCTCTGCGCAAAGAGCCAAAATATTTTCAAACCCGCCAAAACTCATCCAAAAATATTTTCAAACCCGCCAAAATAGAAAACCAGACAGAAGTGATCAATACATTCGAAAAAACCTGACAAAACATGATAAAGCCCACCAAAGCTAATCCAAACACACCAAAAACTGGGCTAAACAGAATCAAAACCTTCTAAAAACCCGCCAAAATATTTCAAAACCCGTCAAAACTAATCAAAACATTCCGAATACCCGCCAAAACATTCCAAATACCCGCCAAAATATTTTAAAACCCGCCAAAAGCAATCCAAACATTCCAAAACCTGCCAACACAATAAAAACAACTCAAGAGAATACAAAACATTCTAAAACCCAACCAAAACATTCCAAAAACCCGACAAAACATCATCAAATCAAATCAAAAACAACCAAAATATTCCAAAAACCGCCAAAATAATTTAGACCCACAAAACTCATCAAAACATTCTGAAAATTGCCAAAACATTAGAAAACCAGCCAGAACTGATCAAATCATTCAAAAAACTTGGCAAAACATCATAAAAACAAATCAAAACCAGCCAAAACATTCCAAAAACCTGACAAAATAGTTTACAACCTGCTAAAACTGATCAAAACATTCTGAAAAGATGCCAAAATACTAGAAAACCAGTCAGAAGTGATCGAAACTTTCAATAACTTGCCAAAACATAATCAAAACAAATGAAAGCAAACCAAAACATTCCAAATACCCGCCAAAATATTTTAAAACCCGCCAAAACGAATCCAAACGTTCCACAACCTGCCAAGACAATAAAAACAACACAAGAGAAAACAAAACATTCTAAAACACCACCAAAACATTCCGAAAACCCGCCAAAAGATCATCAAAACAAATCAAAACAAACCAAACAATAGGAGGAACACGGCAACATATTGGCAAGCAAGAGACGGAGAGCACGGCACCGCGGCACCTTCTAGGAGGCCAAGAAGGAAGCCGCACAACACCTGCACTGTGTCTGCAACTTTCAAACTGCTAGAAGCTAGTGGCTTGCCACTGGCCTGCCTCTTCAATTGCCATTAGCATTCCAATGGAAGCTATTCTTGGACAACTTTGCTCTGCTTGCTGCTAGTTCTGCCCCAGCCTGCCATAGATAACCTTGCTCTTCCCTTGAGGTTCTGAGATGCCAAGAACTTGTCAACTTCAAAGGGCGGGCCGGGCTACATCTACTCAGCTGCCACAGTTTCTCCTTGCTAGACCTAGTGGGAAAGCATTTTGCTGAGATGCAGAAGGCAAGAAACGCAGAATACGGAGACGCGGAGCTGTCCCAAGTGCCGCTGCCAGGCGTCTTTCCGCAGAAGGAGCGCCCCGGAGCGCACCGCAACCGGCACCGTCGTCTCTGCGCAAAGAGCCAAAATATTTTCAAACCCGCCAAAACTCATCCAAAAATATTTTCAAACCCGCCAAAATAGAAAACCAGACAGAAGTGATCAATACATTCGAAAAAACCTGACAAAACATGATAAAGCCCACCAAAGCTAATCCAAACACACCAAAAACTGGGCTAAACAGAATCAAAACCTTCTAAAAACCCGCCAAAATATTTCAAAACCCGTCAAAACTAATCAAAACATTCCGAATACCCGCCAAAACATTCCAAATACCCGCCAAAATATTTTAAAACCCGCCAAAAGCAATCCAAACATTCCAAAACCTGCCAACAGAATAAAAACAACTCAAGAGAATACAAAACATTCTAAAACCCAACCAAAACATTCCAAAAACCCGACAAAACATCATCAAATCAAATCAAAAACAACCAAAATATTCCAAAAACCGCCAAAATAATTTAGACCCACAAAACTCATCAAAACATTCTGAAAATTGCCAAAACATTAGAAAACCAGCCAGAACTGATCAAATCATTCAAAAAACTTGGCAAAACATCATAAAAACAAATCAAAACCAGCCAAAACATTCCAAAAACCTGACAAAATAGTTTACAACCTGCTAAAACTGATCAAAACATTCTGAAAAGATGCCAAAATACTAGAAAACCTGTCAGAAGTGATCGAAACTTTCAATAACTTGCCAAAACATAATCAAAACAAATGAAAGCAAACCAAAACATTCCAAACAACCGCCAAAATATTTTAAAACCCGCCAAAACGAATCCAAACGTTCCAAAACCTTCCAAGACAATAAAAACAACACAAGAGAAAACAAAACATTCTAAAACACCACCAAAACATTCCGAAAACCCGCCAAAAGATCGTCAAAACAAATCAAAACAAACCAAACAATAGGAGGAACACGGCAACATATTGGCAAGCAAGAGACGGAGAGTGCGGCACCTTCTAGGAGGCCAAGAAGGAAGCCTCACAACACCTGCACTGTGTCTGCAACTTTCAAACTGCTAGAAGATAGTGGCTTGCCACTGGCCTGCCTCTTCAATTGCCATTAGCATTCCAATGGAAGCTATTCTTGGACAACTTTGCTCTGCTTGCTGCTAGTTCTGCCCCAGCCTACCATAGATAACCTTGCTCTTCCCTTGAGGTTCTGAGATGCCAAGAACTTGTCAACTTCAAAGGGCGGGCCGGGCTACATCTACTCAGCTGCCACAGTTTCTCCTTGCTAGACCTAGTGGGAAAGCATTTTGCTGAGATGCAGAAGGCAAGAAACGCAGAATACGGAGACGCGGAGCTGTCCCAAGTGCCGCTGCCAGGCGTCTTTCCGCAGAAGGAGCGCCCCGGAGCGCACCGCAACCGGCACCGTCGTCTCTGCGCAAAGAGCCAAAATATTTTCAAACCCGCCAAAACTCATCCAAAAATATTTTCAAACCCGCCAAAATAGAAAACCAGACAGAAGTGATCAATACATTCGAAAAAACCTGACAAAACATGATAAAGCCCACCAAAGCTAATCCAAACACACCAAAAACTGGGCTAAACAGAATCAAAACCTTCTAAAAACCCGCCAAAATATTTCAAAACCCGTCAAAACTAATCAAAACATTCCGAATACCCGCCAAAACATTCCAAATACCCGCCAAAATATTTTAAAACCCGCCAAAAGCAATCCAAACATTCCAAAACCTGCCAACACAATAAAAACAACTCAAGAGAATACAAAACATTCTAAAACCCAACCAAAACATTCCGAAAACCCGACAAAACATCATAAAAACAAATCAAAACCAACCAAAATATTCCGAAAACCCGCCAAAATGATTTAGACCCACAAAACTCATCAAAACATTCTGAAAATATGCCAAAACATTAGAAAACCAGCCAGAACTGATCAAAACATTCAAAAAACTTGGCAAAACATCATAAAAACAAATCAAAACCAACCAAAACATTCCAAAAACCTGACAAAATAGTTTACAACCTGCCAAAACTGATCAAAACATTCTGAAAAGATGCCAAAATACTAGAAAACCAGTCAGAAGTGATCGAAACTTTCAATAACTTGCCAAAACATAATCAAAACAAATGAAAGCAAACCAAAACATTCCAAATACCCGCCAAAATATTTTAAAACCCGCCAAAACGAATCCAAACGTTCCACAACCTGCCAAGACAATAAAAACAACACAAGAGAAAACAAAACATTCTAAAACACCACCAAAACATTCCGAAAACCCGCCAAAAGATCATCAAAACAAATCAAAACAAACCAAACAATAGGAGGAACACGGCAACATATTGGCAAGCAAGAGACGGAGAGCGCGGCACCGCGGCACCTTCTAGGAGGCCAAGAAGGAAGCCGCACAACACCTGCACTGTGTCTGCAACTTTCAAACTGCTAGAAGCTAGTGGCTTGCCACTGGCCTGCCTCTTCAATTGCCATTAGCATTCCAATGGAAGCTATTCTTGGACAACTTTGCTCTGCTTGCTGCTAGTTCTGCCCCAGCCTACCATAGATAACCTTGCTCTTCCCTTGAGGTTCTGAGATGCCAAGAACTTGTCAACTTCAAAGGGCGGGCCGGGCTACATCTACTCAGCTGCCACAGTTTCTCCTTGCTAGACCTAGTGGGAAAGCATTTTGCTGAGATGCAGAAGGCAAGAAACGCAGAATACGGAGACGCGGAGCTGTCCCAAGTGCCGCTGCCAGGCGTCTTTCCGCAGAAGGAGCGCCCCGGAGCGCACCGCAACCGGCACCGTCGTCTCTGCGCAAAGAGCCAAAATATTTTCAAACCCGCCAAAACTCATCCAAAAATATTTTCAAACCCGCCAAAATAGAAAACCAGACAGAAGTGATCAATACATTCGAAAAAACCTGACAAAACATGATAAAGCCCACCAAAGCTAATCCAAACACACCAAAAACTGGGCTAAACAGAATCAAAACCTTCTAAAAACCCGCCAAAATATTTCAAAACCCGTCAAAACTAATCAAAACATTCCGAATACCCGCCAAAACATTCCAAATACCCGCCAAAATATTTTAAAACCCGCCAAAAGCAATCCAAACATTCCAAAACCTGCCAACAGAATAAAAACAACTCAAGAGAATACAAAACATTCTAAAACCCAACCAAAACATTCCAAAAACCCGACAAAACATCATCAAATCAAATCAAAAACAACCAAAATATTCCAAAAACCGCCAAAATAATTTAGACCCACAAAACTCATCAAAACATTCTGAAAATTGCCAAAACATTAGAAAACCAGCCAGAACTGATCAAATCATTCAAAAAACTTGGCAAAACATCATAAAAACAAATCAAAACCAGCCAAAACATTCCAAAAACCTGACAAAATAGTTTACAACCTGCTAAAACTGATCAAAACATTCTGAAAAGATGCCAAAATACTAGAAAACCAGTCAGAAGTGATCGAAACTTTCAATAACTTGCCAAAACATAATCAAAACAAATGAAAGCAAACCAAAACATTCCAAATACCCGCCAAAATATTTTAAAACCCGCCAAAACGAATCCAAACGTTCCACAACCTGCCAAGACAATAAAAACAACACAAGAGAAAACAAAACATTCTAAAACACCACCAAAACATTCCGAAAACCCGCCAAAAGATCATCAAAACAAATCAAAACAAACCAAACAATAGGAGGAACACGGCAACATATTGGCAAGCAAGAGACGGAGAGCACGGCACCGCGGCACCTTCTAGGAGGCCAAGAAGGAAGCCGCACAACACCTGCACTGTGTCTGCAACTTTCAAACTGCTAGAAGCTAGTGGCTTGCCACTGGCCTGCCTCTTCAATTGCCATTAGCATTCCAATGGAAGCTATTCTTGGACAACTTTGCTCTGCTTGCTGCTAGTTCTGCCCCAGCCTGCCATAGATAACCTTGCTCTTCCCTTGAGGTTCTGAGATGCCAAGAACTTGTCAACTTCAAAGGGCGGGCCGGGCTACATCTACTCAGCTGCCACAGTTTCTCCTTGCTAGACCTAGTGGGAAAGCATTTTGCTGAGATGCAGAAGGCAAGAAACGCAGAATACGGAGACGCGGAGCTGTCCCAAGTGCCGCTGCCAGGCGTCTTTCCGCAGAAGGAGCGCCCCGGAGCGCACCGCAACCGGCACCGTCGTCTCTGCGCAAAGAGCCAAAATATTTTCAAACCCGCCAAAACTCATCCAAAAATATTTTCAAACCCGCCAAAATAGAAAACCAGACAGAAGTGATCAATACATTCGAAAAAACCTGACAAAACATGATAAAGCCCACCAAAGCTAATCCAAACACACCAAAAACTGGGCTAAACAGAATCAAAACCTTCTAAAAACCCGCCAAAATATTTCAAAACCCGTCAAAACTAATCAAAACATTCCGAATACCCGCCAAAACATTCCAAATACCCGCCAAAATATTTTAAAACCCACCAAAAGCAATCCAAACATTCCAAAACCTGCCAACAGAATAAAAACAACTCAAGAGAATACAAAACATTCTAAAACCCAACCAAAACATTCCAAAAACCCGACAAAACATCATCAAATCAAATCAAAAACAACCAAAATATTCCAAAAACCGCCAAAATAATTTAGACCCACAAAACTCATCAAAACATTCTGAAAATTGCCAAAACATTAGAAAACCAGCCAGAACTGATCAAATCATTCAAAAAACTTGGCAAAACATCATAAAAACAAATCAAAACCAGCCAAAACATTCCAAAAACCTGACAAAATAGTTTACAACCTGCTAAAACTGATCAAAACATTCTGAAAAGATGCCAAAATACTAGAAAACCTGTCAGAAGTGATCGAAACTTTCAATAACTTGCCAAAACATAATCAAAACAAATGAAAGCAAACCAAAACATTCCAAACAACCGCCAAAATATTTTAAAACCCGCCAAAACGAATCCAAACGTTCCAAAACCTTCCAAGACAATAAAAACAACACAAGAGAAAACAAAACATTCTAAAACACCACCAAAACATTCCGAAAACCCGCCAAAAGATCGTCAAAACAAATCAAAACAAACCAAACAATAGGAGGAACACGGCAACATATTGGCAAGCAAGAGACGGAGAGTGCGGCACCTTCTAGGAGGCCAAGAAGGAAGCCTCACAACACCTGCACTGTGTCTGCAACTTTCAAACTGCTAGAAGATAGTGGCTTGCCACTGGCCTGCCTCTTCAATTGCCATTAGCATTCCAATGGAAGCTATTCTTGGACAACTTTGCTCTGCTTGCTGCTAGTTCTGCCCCAGCCTACCATAGATAACCTTGCTCTTCCCTTGAGGTTCTGAGATGCCAAGAACTTGTCAACTTCAAAGGGCGGGCCGGGCTACATCTACTCAGCTGCCACAGTTTCTCCTTGCTAGACCTAGTGGGAAAGCATTTTGCTGAGATGCAGAAGGCAAGAAACGCAGAATACGGAGACGCGGAGCTGTCCCAAGTGCCGCTGCCAGGCGTCTTTCCGCAGAAGGAGCGCCCCGGAGCGCACCGCAACCGGCACCGTCGTCTCTGCGCAAAGAGCCAAAATATTTTCAAACCCGCCAAAACTCATCCAAAAATATTTTCAAACCCGCCAAAATAGAAAACCAGACAGAAGTGATCAATACATTCGAAAAAACCTGACAAAACATGATAAAGCCCACCAAAGCTAATCCAAACACACCAAAAACTGGGCTAAACAGAATCAAAACCTTCTAAAAACCCGCCAAAATATTTCAAAACCCGTCAAAACTAATCAAAACATTCCGAATACCCGCCAAAACATTCCAAATACCCGCCAAAATATTTTAAAACCCGCCAAAAGCAATCCAAACATTCCAAAACCTGCCAACACAATAAAAACAACTCAAGAGAATACAAAACATTCTAAAACCCAACCAAAACATTCCGAAAACCCGACAAAACATCATAAAAACAAATCAAAACCAACCAAAATATTCCGAAAACCCGCCAAAATGATTTAGACCCACAAAACTCATCAAAACATTCTGAAAATATGCCAAAACATTAGAAAACCAGCCAGAACTGATCAAAACATTCAAAAAACTTGGCAAAACATCATAAAAACAAATCAAAACCAACCAAAACATTCCAAAAACCTGACAAAATAGTTTACAACCTGCCAAAACTGATCAAAACATTCTGAAAAGATGCCAAAATACTAGAAAACCAGTCAGAAGTGATCGAAACTTTCAATAACTTGCCAAAACATAATCAAAACAAATGAAAGCAAACCAAAACATTCCAAATACCCGCCAAAATATTTTAAAACCCGCCAAAACGAATCCAAACGTTCCACAACCTGCCAAGACAATAAAAACAACACAAGAGAAAACAAAACATTCTAAAACACCACCAAAACATTCCGAAAACCCGCCAAAAGATCATCAAAACAAATCAAAACAAACCAAACAATAGGAGGAACACGGCAACATATTGGCAAGCAAGAGACGGAGAGCGCGGCACCGCGGCACCTTCTAGGAGGCCAAGAAGGAAGCCGCACAACACCTGCACTGTGTCTGCAACTTTCAAACTGCTAGAAGCTAGTGGCTTGCCACTGGCCTGCCTCTTCAATTGCCATTAGCATTCCAATGGAAGCTATTCTTGGACAACTTTGCTCTGCTTGCTGCTAGTTCTGCCCCAGCCTACCATAGATAACCTTGCTCTTCCCTTGAGGTTCTGAGATGCCAAGAACTTGTCAACTTCAAAGGGCGGGCCGGGCTACATCTACTCAGCTGCCACAGTTTCTCCTTGCTAGACCTAGTGGGAAAGCATTTTGCTGAGATGCAGAAGGCAAGAAACGCAGAATACGGAGACGCGGAGCTGTCCCAAGTGCCGCTGCCAGGCGTCTTTCTGCAGAAGGAGCGCCCCGGAGCGCACCGCAACCGGCACCGTCGTCTCTGCGCAAAGAGCCAAAATATTTTCAAACCCGCCAAAACTCATCCAAAAATATTTTCAAACCCGCCAAAATAGAAAACCGGACAGAAGTGATCAATACATTCGAAAAAACCTGACAAAACATGATAAAGCCCACCAAAGCTAATCCAAACACACCAAAAACTGGGCTAAACAGAATCAAAACCTTCTAAAAACCCGCCAAAATATTTCAAAACCCGTCAAAACTAATCAAAACCTTCCGAATACCCGCCAAAACATTCCAAATACCCGCCAAAATATTTTAAAACCCGCCAAAAGCAATCCAAACATTCCAAAACCTGCCAACAGAATAAAAACAACTCAAGAGAATACAAAACATTCTAAAACCCAACCAAAACATTCCGAAAACCCGACAAAACATCATCAAATCAAATCAAAACCAACCAAAATATTCCAAAAACCGCCAAAATAATTTAGACCCACAAAACTCATCAAAACATTCTGAAAATTGCCAAAACATTAGAAAACCAGCCAGAACTGATCAAATCATTCAAAAAACTTGGCAAAACATCATAAAAACAAATCAAAACCAACCAAAACATTCCAAAAACCTGACAAAATAGTTTACAACCTGCTAAAACTGATCAAAACATTCTGAAAAGATGCCAAAATACTAGAAAACCAGTCAGAAGTGATCGAAACTTTCAATAACTTGCCAAAACATAATCAAAACAAATGAAAGCAAACCAAAACATTCCAAATACCCGCCAAAATATTTTAAAACCCGCCAAAACGAATCCAAACGTTCCAAAACCTTCCAAGACAATAAAAACAACACAAGAGAAAACAAAACATTCTAAAACACCACCAAAACATTCCGAAAACCCGCCAAAACATCATCAAAACAAATCAAAACAAACCAAACAATAGGAGGAACACGGCAACATATTGGCAAGCAAGAGACGGAGAGCGCGGCACCGCGGCACCTTCTAGGAGGCCAAGAAGGAAGCCGCACAACACCTGCACTGTGTCTGCAACTTTCAAACTGCTAGAAGCTAGTGGCTTGCCACTGGCCTGCCTCTTCAATTGCCATTAGCATTCCAATGGAAGCTATTCTTGGACAACTTTGCTCTGCTTGCTGCTAGTTCTGCCCCAGCCTACCATAGATAACCTTGCTCTTCCCTTGAGGTTCTGAGATGCCAAGAACTTGTCAACTTCAAAGGGCGGGCCGGGCTACATCTACTCAGCTGCCACAGTTTCTCCTTGCTAGACCTAGTGGGAAAGCATTTTGCTGAGATGCAGAAGGCAAGAAACGCAGAATACGGAGACGCGGAGCTGTCCCAAGTGCCGCTGCCAGGCGTCTTTCCGCAGAAGGAGCGCCCCGGAGCGCACCGCAACCGGCACCGTCGTCTCTGCGCAAAGAGCCAAAATATTTTCAAACCCGCCAAAACTCATCCAAAAATATTTTCAAACCCGCCAAAATAGAAAACCAGACAGAAGTGATCAATACATTCGAAAAAACCTGACAAAACATGATAAAGCCCACCAAAGCTAATCCAAACACACCAAAAACTGGGCTAAACAGAATCAAAACCTTCTAAAAACCCGCCAAAATATTTCAAAACCCGTCAAAACTAATCAAAACATTCCGAATACCCGCCAAAACATTCCAAATACCCGCCAAAATATTTTAAAACCCGCCAAAAGCAATCCAAACATTCCAAAACCTGCCAACAGAATAAAAACAACTCAAGAGAATACAAAACATTCTAAAACCCAACCAAAACATTCCAAAAACCCGACAAAACATCATCAAATCAAATCAAAAACAACCAAAATATTCCAAAAACCGCCAAAATAATTTAGACCCACAAAACTCATCAAAACATTCTGAAAATTGCCAAAACATTAGAAAACCAGCCAGAACTGATCAAATCATTCAAAAAACTTGGCAAAACATCATAAAAACAAATCAAAACCAGCCAAAACATTCCAAAAACCTGACAAAATAGTTTACAACCTGCTAAAACTGATCAAAACATTCTGAAAAGATGCCAAAATACTAGAAAACCAGTCAGAAGTGATCGAAACTTTCAATAACTTGCCAAAACATAATCAAAACAAATGAAAGCAAACCAAAACATTCCAAATACCCGCCAAAATATTTTAAAACCCGCCAAAACTAATCCAAACGTTCCACAACCTGCCAAGACAATAAAAACAACACAAGAGAAAACAAAACATTCTAAAACACCACCAAAACATTCCGAAAACCCGCCAAAAGATCATCAAAACAAATCAAAACAAACCAAACAATAGGAGGAACACGGCAACATATTGGCAAGCAAGAGACGGAGAGCACGGCACCGCGGCACCTTCTAGGAGGCCAAGAAGGAAGCCGCACAACACCTGCACTGTGTCTGCAACTTTCAAACTGCTAGAAGCTAGTGGCTTGCCACTGGCCTGCCTCTTCAATTGCCATTAGCATTCCAATGGAAGCTATTCTTGGACAACTTTGCTCTGCTTGCTGCTAGTTCTGCCCCAGCCTGCCATAGATAACCTTGCTCTTCCCTTGAGGTTCTGAGATGCCAAGAACTTGTCAACTTCAAAGGGCGGGCCGGGCTACATCTACTCAGCTGCCACAGTTTCTCCTTGCTAGACCTAGTGGGAAAGCATTTTGCTGAGATGCAGAAGGCAAGAAACGCAGAATACGGAGACGCGGAGCTGTCCCAAGTGCCGCTGCCAGGCGTCTTTCCGCAGAAGGAGCGCCCCGGAGCGCACCGCAACCGGCACCGTCGTCTCTGCGCAAAGAGCCAAAATATTTTCAAACCCGCCAAAACTCATCCAAAAATATTTTCAAACCCGCCAAAATAGAAAACCAGACAGAAGTGATCAATACATTCGAAAAAACCTGACAAAACATGATAAAGCCCACCAAAGCTAATCCAAACACACCAAAAACTGGGCTAAACAGAATCAAAACCTTCTAAAAACCCGCCAAAATATTTCAAAACCCGTCAAAACTAATCAAAACATTCCGAATACCCGCCAAAACATTCCAAATACCCGCCAAAATATTTTAAAACCCGCCAAAAGCAATCCAAACATTCCAAAACCTGCCAACAGAATAAAAACAACTCAAGAGAATACAAAACATTCTAAAACCCAACCAAAACATTCCAAAAACCCGACAAAACATCATCAAATCAAATCAAAAACAACCAAAATATTCCAAAAACCGCCAAAATAATTTAGACCCACAAAACTCATCAAAACATTCTGAAAATTGCCAAAACATTAGAAAACCAGCCAGAACTGATCAAATCATTCAAAAAACTTGGCAAAACATCATAAAAACAAATCAAAACCAGCCAAAACATTCCAAAAACCTGACAAAATAGTTTACAACCTGCTAAAACTGATCAAAACATTCTGAAAAGATGCCAAAATACTAGAAAACCTGTCAGAAGTGATCGAAACTTTCAATAACTTGCCAAAACATAATCAAAACAAATGAAAGCAAACCAAAACATTCCAAACAACCGCCAAAATATTTTAAAACCCGCCAAAACGAATCCAAACGTTCCAAAACCTTCCAAGACAATAAAAACAACACAAGAGAAAACAAAACATTCTAAAACACCACCAAAACATTCCGAAAACCCGCCAAAAGATCGTCAAAACAAATCAAAACAAACCAAACAATAGGAGGAACACGGCAACATATTGGCAAGCAAGAGACGGAGAGTGCGGCACCTTCTAGGAGGCCAAGAAGGAAGCCTCACAACACCTGCACTGTGTCTGCAACTTTCAAACTGCTAGAAGATAGTGGCTTGCCACTGGCCTGCCTCTTCAATTGCCATTAGCATTCCAATGGAAGCTATTCTTGGACAACTTTGCTCTGCTTGCTGCTAGTTCTGCCCCAGCCTACCATAGATAACCTTGCTCTTCCCTTGAGGTTCTGAGATGCCAAGAACTTGTCAACTTCAAAGGGCGGGCCGGGCTACATCTACTCAGCTGCCACAGTTTCTCCTTGCTAGACCTAGTGGGAAAGCATTTTGCTGAGATGCAGAAGGCAAGAAACGCAGAATACGGAGACGCGGAGCTGTCCCAAGTGCCGCTGCCAGGCGTCTTTCCGCAGAAGGAGCGCCCCGGAGCGCACCGCAACCGGCACCGTCGTCTCTGCGCAAAGAGCCAAAATATTTTCAAACCCGCCAAAACTCATCCAAAAATATTTTCAAACCCGCCAAAATAGAAAACCAGACAGAAGTGATCAATACATTCGAAAAAACCTGACAAAACATGATAAAGCCCACCAAAGCTAATCCAAACACACCAAAAACTGGGCTAAACAGAATCAAAACCTTCTAAAAACCCGCCAAAATATTTCAAAACCCGTCAAAACTAATCAAAACATTCCGAATACCCGCCAAAACATTCCAAATACCCGCCAAAATATTTTAAAACCCGCCAAAAGCAATCCAAACATTCCAAAACCTGCCAACAGAATAAAAACAACTCAAGAGAATACAAAACATTCTAAAACCCAACCAAAACATTCCGAAAACCCGCCAAAACATCATCAAATCAAATCAAAACCAACCAAAATATTCCAAAAACCGCCAAAATAATTTAGACCCACAAAACTCATCAAAACATTCTGAAAATTGCCAAAACATTAGAAAACCAGCCAGAACTGATCAAATCATTCAAAAAACTTGGCAAAACATCATAAAAACAAATCAAAACCAACCAAAACATTCCAAAAACCTGACAAAATAGTTTACAACCTGCTAAAACTGATCAAAACATTCTGAAAAGATGCCAAAATACTAGAAAACCAGTCAGAAGTGATCGAAACTTTCAATAACTTGCCAAAACATAATCAAAACAAATGAAAGCAAACCAAAACATTCCAAATACCCGCCAAAATATTTTAAAACCCGCCAAAACGAATCCAAACGTTCCAAAACCTTCCAAGACAATAAAAACAACACAAGAGAAAACAAAACATTCTAAAACACCACCAAAACATTCCGAAAACCCGCCAAAACATCATCAAAACAAATCAAAACAAACCAAACAATAGGAGGAACACGGCAACATATTGGCAAGCAAGAGACGGAGAGCGCGGCACCGCGGCACCTTCTAGGAGGCCAAGAAGGAAGCCGCACAACACCTGCACTGTGTCTGCAACTTTCAAACTGCTAGAAGCTAGTGGCTTGCCACTGGCCTGCCTCTTCAATTGCCATTAGCATTCCAATGGAAGCTATTCTTGGACAACTTTGCTCTGCTTGCTGCTAGTTCTGCCCCAGCCTACCATAGATAACCTTGCTCTTCCCTTGAGGTTCTGAGATGCCAAGAACTTGTCAACTTCAAAGGGCGGGCCGGGCTACATCTACTCAGCTGCCACAGTTTCTCCTTGCTAGACCTAGTGGGAAAGCATTTTGCTGAGATGCAGAAGGCAAGAAACGCAGAATACGGAGACGCGGAGCTGTCCCAAGTGCCGCTGCCAGGCGTCTTTCCGCAGGAGCGCCCCGGAGCGCACCGCAACCGGCACCGTCGTCTCTGCGCAAAGAGCCAAAATATTTTCAAACCCGCCAAAACTCATCCAAAAATATTTTCAAACCCGCCAAAATAGAAAACCAGACAGAAGTGATCAATACATTCGAAAAAACCTGACAAAACATGATAAAGCCCACCAAAGCTAATCCAAACACACCAAAAACTGGGCTAAACAGAATCAAAACAAATCAAAACAAACCTAAACCTTTTAAATACCCGCCAAAATATTTTAAAACCCGCCAAAACAAATCCAAACATTCGAAAACCTGCCAAGGCAATAAAACCAACTCAGGAGAATAAAAAACATTCTAAAACCCAACCAAAACATTCCGAAAACCCGCCAAAACATCATAAAAACAAATCAAAACCAACCAAACTATCCCAAAAACCAGCTAAAATATTCCAAAAGCCGGCAAAACTTAATAAAAACAAAACTAAGGCAAGGGAAACATTTTTAAAACACACCAAGTATTTCAAAACCCCTCATAAGTCATCAAAATATTCTAAAACCCAGTCAAACAAGAGAAATCCCTGCCATAACATGAGAAAGCCCACAAAAACTGATCCAAACACACTGAAAACTAGGCAAAATTTTAGAAAAACAAAACAAATCGAAACATTCTAAAAACCCAACAAGAACATTATTTACCTTGCCCAAATTAATCAAAACATTCTAAAACCCCCCCATATCATATTAAAAACTAATCAAAATCAACCAAAACATAATAAAAAGACATCTAAACATTCCAGAAACCCGCCATAATATTCTAGAATCCCCAAAAACTGATCAAAATATTGTGAAAACCCGACAACACAGAAAAAAACTCAGCAAAACTAATCAACATATAATAAAGAACAATCTAAACAAATCGCGTGGGAAGCCATGCTCTTGTAGCAGTTAGAAAGCCGCACAGTCCGGGTGTTGTGCGGCTTCATTCTTCGCATCCTAGAAAGTACCGCGCTCTCCGTCTCTCGGATGCGATCAAGCGGCTCTTCGCGCAGAGAGCACTGTGCCGGTCACTGCGCTCCGCAGCTCTCTTTCTGCCGAAAGACGCCTGGCAGCGGCATTTAACTTCGGACAGCTCCGTATCTCCGTTTTCTGCATTTCTTGTCTTCTGCGTCTCAGCAAAATGCTTTTCCACTGTGTCTAGCAAGGAGAAACTGTGCCAGCACAGTATACGTCCCCGGACTTGTGTTCTCAATTCCCGAGTTCTCGGCATCTCAGAAACTAAAGGGAAGAGCAAGGTTATCTATGGTGGGCTGGGGCAGAACTAGAAGCAAGCAGAGCAAAGTTGTCCAAGAATACCTTCCGTTCGGATGCTAATGGCAATTGAAGAGGCAGGCGAGTGCTAAGCCTTGAAATTCTAGCAGTTAGAAAGCTGCGGACACAGTCCGGGTGTTGTGCGGCTTCACTCTTCGCATCCTAGAAAGTACCGCGCTCTCCGTCTCTCGGATGCGATCAAGCGGCTCTTCGCGCAGAGAGCACTGTGCCGGTCACTGTGCGCTCCGCAGCTCTCTTTCTGCCGAAAGACGCCTGGCAGCGGCACTTAACTTCGGACAGCTCCGTATCTCCGTTTTCTGCATTTCTTGTCTTCTGCGTCTCAGCAAAATGCTTTTCCACTGTGTCTAGCAAGGAGAAACTGTGCCAGCACAGTATACGTCCCCGGACTTGTGTTCTCAATTCCCGAGTTCTCGGCATCTCAGAAACTAAAGGGAAGAGCAAGGTTATCTATGGTGGGCTGGGGCAGAACTAGAAGCAAGCACAGCAAAGTTGTCCAAGAATACCTTCCGTTCGGATGCTAATGGCAATTGAAGAGGCAGGCGAGTGCTAAGCCTTGAAATTCAAGCAGTTAGAAAGCTGCCGACACAGTCCGGGTGTTGTGCGGCTTCACTCTTCGCATCCTAGAAAGTACCGCGCTCTCCGTCTCTCGGATGCGATCAAGCGGCTCTTCGCGCAGAGAGCACTGTGCCGGTCACTGTGCGCTCCGCAGCTCTCTTTCTGCCGAAAGACGCCTGGCAGCGGCATTTAACTTCGGACAGCTCCGTATCTCCGTTTTCTGCATTTCTTGTCTTCTGCGTCTCAGCAAAATGCTTTTCCACTGTGTCTAGCAAGGAGAAACTGTGCCAGCACAGTATACGTCCCCGGACTTGTGTTCTCAATTCCCGAGTTCTCGGCATCTCAGAAACTAAAGGGAAGAGCAAGGTTATCTATGGTGGGCTGGGGCAGGACTAGAAGCAAGCACAGCAAAGTTGTCCAAGAATACCTTCCGTTCGGATGCTAATGGCAATTGAAGAGGCAGGCGAGTGCTAAGCCTTGAAATTCAAGCAGTTAGAAAGCTGCCGACACAGTCCGGGTGTTGTGCGGCTTCACTCTTCGCATCCTAGAAAGTACCGCGCTCTCCGTCTCTCGGATGCGATCAAGCGGCTCTTCGCGCAGAGAGCACTGTGCCGGTCACTGTGCGCTCCGGAGCTCTCTTTCTGCCGAACGACGCCTGGCAGCGGCATTTAACTTCGGACAGCTCCGTATCTCCGTTTTCTGCATTTCTTGTCTTCTGCGTCTCAGCAAAATGCTTTTCCACTGTGTCTAGCAAGGAGAAACTGTGCCAGCACAGTATACGTCCCCGGACTTGTGTTCTCAATTCCCGAGTTCTCGGCATCTCAGAAACTAAAGGGAAGAGCAAGGTTATCTATGGTGGGCTGGGGCAGAACTAGAAGCAAGCAGAGCAAAGTTGTCCAAGAATACCTTCCGTTCGGATGCTAATGGCAATTGAAGAGGCAGGCGAGTGCTAAGCCTTGAAATTCTAGCAGTTAGAAAGCTGCGGACACAGTCCGGGTGTTGTGCGGCTTCACTCTTCGCATCCTAGAAAGTACCGCGCTCTCCGTCTCTCGGATGCGATCAAGCGGCTCTTCGCGCAGAGAGCACTGTGCCGGTCACTGTGCGCTCCGGAGCTCTCTTTCTGCCGAAAGACGCCTGGCAGCGGCATTTAACTTCGGACAGCTCCGTATCTCCGTTTTCTGCATTTCTTGTCTTCTGCGTCTCAGCAAAATGCTTTTCCACTGTGTCTAGCAAGGAGAAACTGTGCCAGCACAGTATACGTCCCCGGACTTGTGTTCTCAATTCCCGAGTTCTCGGCATCTCAGAAACTAAAGGGAAGAGCAAGGTTATCTATGGTGGGCTGGGGCAGGACTAGAAGCAAGCACAGCAAAGTTGTCCAAGAATACCTTCCGTTCGGATGCTAATGGCAATTGAAGAGGCAGGCGAGTGCTAAGCCTTGAAATTCAAGCAGTTAGAAAGCTGCGGACACAGTCCGGGTGTTGTGCGGCTTCACTCTTCGCATCCTAGAAAGTACCGCGCTCTCCGTCTCTCGGATGCGATCAAGCGGCTCTTCGCGCAGAGAGCACTGTGCCGGTCACTGTGCGGTCCGGGGCTCTGTTTCTGCCGAACGACGCCTGGCAGCGGCATTTAACTTCGGACAGCTCCGTATCTCCGTTTTCTGCATTTCTTGTCTTCTGCGTCTCAGCAAAATGCTTTTCCACTGTGTCTAGCAAGGAGAAACTGTGCCACCACAGTATACGTCCCCGGACTTGTGTTCTCAATTCCCGAGTTCTCGGCATCTCAGAAACTAAAGGGAAGAGCAAGGTTATTTATGGTGGGCTGGGGCAGAACTAGAAGCAAGCACAGCAAAGTTGTCCAAGAATACCTTCCGTTCGGATGCTAATGGCAATTGAAGAGGCAGGCGAGTGCTAAGCCTTGAAATTCTAGCAGTTAGAAAGCTGCCGACACAGTCCGGGTGTTGTGCGGCTTCACTCTTCGCATCCTAGAAAGTACCGCGCTCTCCGTCTCTCGGATGCGATCAAGCGGCTCTTCGCGCAGAGGGCACTGTGCCGGTCACTGTGCGCTCCGGAGCTCTCTTTCTGCCGAACGACGCCTGGCAGCGGCATTTAACTTCGGACAGCTCCGTATCTCCGTTTTCTGCATTTCTTGTCTTCTGCGTCTCAGCAAAATGCTTTTCCACTGTGTCTAGCAAGGAGAAACTGTGCCAGCACAGTATACGTCCCCGGACTTGTGTTCTCAATTCCCGAGTTCTCGGCATCTCAGAAACTAAAGGGAAGAGCAAGGTTATCTATGGTGGGCTGGGGCAGAACTAGAAGCAAGCACAGCAAAGTTGTCCAAGAATACCTTCCGTTCGGATGCTAATGGCAATTGAAGAGGCAGGCGAGTGCTAAGCCTTGAAATTCTAGCAGTTAGAAAGCTGCGGACACAGTCCGGGTGTTGTGCGGCTTCACTCTTCGCATCCTAGAAAGTACCGCGCTCTCCGTCTCTCGGATGCGATCAAGCGGCTCTTCGCGCAGAGGGCACTGTGCCGGTCACTGTGCGCTCCGGAGCTCTCTTTCTGCCGAACGACGCCTGGCAGCGGCATTTAACTTCGGACAGCTCCGTATCTCCGTTTTCTGCATTTCTTGTCTTCTGCGTCTCAGCAAAATGCTTTTCCACTGTGTCTAGCAAGGAGAAACTGTGCCAGCACAGTATACGTCCCCGGACTTGTGTTCTCAATTCCCGAGTTCTCGGCATCTCAGAAACTAAAGGGAAGAGCAAGGTTATCTATGGTAGGCTGGGGCAGAACTAGAAGCAAGCACAGCAAAGTTGTCCAAGAATACCTTCCGTTCGGATGCTAATGGCAATTGAAGAGGCAGGCGAGTGCTAAGCCTTGAAATTCTAGCAGTTAGAAAGCTGCCGACACAGTCCGGGTGTTGTGCGGCTTCACTCTTCGCATCCTAGAAAGTACCGCGCTCTCCGTCTCTCGGATGCGATCAAGCGGCTCTTCGCGCAGAGGGCACTGTGCCGGTCACTGTGCGCTCCGCAGCTCTCTTTCTGCCGAAAGACGCCTGGCAGCGGCATTTAACTTCGGACAGCTCCGTATCTCCATTTTCTGCATTTCTTGTCTTCTGCGTCTCAGCAAAATGCTTTTCCACTGTGTCTAGCAAGGAGAAACTGTGCCAGCACAGTATACGTCCCCGGACTTGTGTTCTCAATTCCCGAGTTCTCGGCATCTCAGAAACTAAAGGGAAGAGCAAGGTTATCTATGGTGGGCTGGGGCAGAACTAGAAGCAAGCACAGCAAAGTTGTCCAAGAATACCTTCCGTTCGGATGCTAATGGCAATTGAAGAGGCAGGCGAGTGCTAAGCCTTGAAATTCTAGCAGTTAGAAAGCTGCGGACACAGTCCGGGTGTTGTGCGGCTTCACTCTTCGCATCCTAGAAAGTACCGCGCTCTCCGTCTCTCGGATGCGATCAAGCGGCTCTTCGCGCAGAGGGCACTGTGCCGGTCACTGTGCGCTCCGGAGCTCTGTTTCTGCCGAACGACGCCTGGCAGCGGCATTTAACTTCGGACAGCTCCGTATCTCCGTTTTCTGCATTTCTTGTCTTCTGCGTCTCAGCAAAATGCTTTTCCACTGTGTCTAGCAAGGAGAAACTGTGCCAGCACAGTATACGTCCCCGGACTTGTGTTCTCAATTCCCGAGTTCTCGGCATCTCAGAAACTAAAGGGAAGAGCAAGGTTATCTATGGTGGGCTGGGGCAGAACTAGAAGCAAGCAGAGCAAAGTTGTCCAAGAATACCTTCCGTTCGGATGCTAATGGCAATTGAAGAGGCAGGCGAGTGCTAAGCCTTGAAATTCAGGGAGTTAGAAAGCTGCGGACACAGTCCGGGTGTTGTGCGGCTTCACTCTTCGCATCCTAGAAAGTACCGCGCTCTCCGTCTCTCGGATGCGATCAAGCGGCTCTTCGCGCAGAGGGCACTGTGCCGGTCACTCTGCGGTCCGGGGCTCTGTTTCTGCCGAACGACGCCTGGCAGCGGCATTTAACTTCGGACAGCTCCGTATCTCCGTTTTCTGCATTTCTTGTCTTCTGCGTCTCAGCAAAATGCTTTTCCACTGTGTCTAGCAAGGAGAAACTGTGCCAGCACAGTATACGTCCCCGGACTTGTGTTCTCAATTCCCGAGTTCTCGGCATCTCAGAAACTAAAGGGAAGAGCAAGGTTATCTATGGTGGGCTGGGGCAGAACTAGAAGCAAGCACAGCAAAGTTGTCCAAGAATACCTTCCGTTCGGATGCTAATGGCAATTGAAGAGGCAGGCGAGTGCTAAGCCTTGAAATTCTAGCAGTTAGAAAGCTGCCGACACAGTCCGGGTGTTGTGCGGCTTCACTCTTCGCATCCTAGAAAGTACCGCGCTCTCCGTCTCTCGGATGCGATCAAGCGGCTCTTCGCGCAGAGGGCACTGTGCCGGTCACTGTGCGCTCCGGAGCTCTGTTTCTGCCGAACGACGCCTGGCAGCGGCATTTAACTTCGGACAGCTCCGTATCTCCGTTTTCTGCATTTCTTGTCTTCTGCGTCTCAGCAAAATGCTTTTCCACTGTGTCTAGCAAGGAGAAACTGTGCCAGCACAGTATACGTCCCCGGACTTGTGTTCTCAATTCCCGAGTTCTCGGCATCTCAGAAACTAAAGGGAAGAGCAAGGTTATCTATGGTGGGCTGGGGCAGAACTAGAAGCAAGCAGAGCAAAGTTGTCCAAGAATACCTTCCGTTCGGATGCTAATGGCAATTGAAGAGGCAGGCGAGTGCTAAGCCTTGAAATTCAGGGAGTTAGAAAGCTGCGGACACAGTCCGGGTGTTGTGCGGCTTCACTCTTCGCATCCTAGAAAGTACGGCGCTCTCCGTCTCTCGGATGCGATCAAGCGGCTCTTCGCGCAGAGGGCACTGTGCCGGTCACTCTGCGGTCCGGGGCTCTGTTTCTGCCGAACGACGCCTGGCAGCGGCATTTAACTTCGGACAGCTCCGTATCTCCGTTTTCTGCATTTCTTGTCTTCTGCGTCTCAGCAAAATGCTTTTCCACTGTGTCTAGCAAGGAGAAACTGTGCCAGCACAGTATACGTCCCCGGACTTGTGTTCTCAATTCCCGAGTTCTCGGCATCTCAGAAACTAAAGGGAAGAGCAAGGTTATCTATGGTGGGCTGGGGCAGAACTAGAAGCAAGCACAGCAAAGTTGTCCAAGAATACCTTCCGTTCGGATGCTAATGGCAATTGAAGAGGCAGGCGAGTGCTAAGCCTTGAAATTCTAGCAGTTAGAAAGCTGCCGACACAGTCCGGGTGTTGTGCGGCTTCACTCTTCGCATCCTAGAAAGTACCGCGCTCTCCGTCTCTCGGATGCGATCAAGCGGCTCTTCGCGCAGAGGGCACTGTGCCGGTCACTGTGCGCTCCGCAGCTCTCTTTCTGCCGAAAGACGCCTGGCAGCGGCATTTAACTTCGGACAGCTCCGTATCTCCGTTTTCTGCATTTCTTGTCTTCTGCGTCTCAGCAAAATGCTTTTCCACTGTGTCTAGCAAGGAGAAACTGTGCCAGCACAGTATACGTCCCCGGACTTGTGTTCTCAATTCCCGAGTTCTCGGCATCTCAGAAACTAAAGGGAAGAGCAAAGTTATCTATGGTGGGCTGGGGCAGAACTAGAAGCAAGCAGAGCAAAGTTGTCCAAGAATACCTTCCGTTCGGATGCTAATGGCAATTGAAGAAGCAGGCGAGTGCTAAGCCTTGAAATTCTAGCAGTTAGAAAGCTGCGGACACAGTCCGGGTGTTGTGCGGCTTCACTCTTCGCATCCTAGAAAGTACGGCGCTCTCCGTCTCTCGGATGCGATCAAGCGGCTCTTCGCGCAGAGGGCACTGTGCCGGTCACTCTGCGGTCCGGGGCTCTGTTTCTGCCGAACGACGCCTGGCAGCGGCATTTAACTTCGGACAGCTCCGTATCTCCGTTTTCTGCATTTCTTGTCTTCTGCGTCTCAGCAAAATGCTTTTCCACTGTGTCTAGCAAGGAGAAACTGTGCCAGCACAGTATACGTCCCCGGACTTGTGTTCTCAATTCCCGAGTTCTCGGCATCTCAGAAACTAAAGGGAAGAGCAAGGTTATCTATGGTGGGCTGGGGCAGAACTAGAAGCAAGCACAGCAAAGTTGTCCAAGAATACCTTCCGTTCGGATGCTAATGGCAATTGAAGAGGCAGGCGAGTGCTAAGCCTTGAAATTCAGGGAGTTAGAAAGCTGCGGACACAGTCCGGGTGTTGTGCGGCTTCACTCTTCGCATCCTAGAAAGTACCGCGCTCTCCGTCTCTCGGATGCGATCAAGCGGCTCTTCGCGCAGAGGGCACTGTGCCGGTCACTCTGCGGTCCGGGGCTCTGTTTCTGCCGAACGACGCCTGGCAGCGGCATTTAACTTCGGACAGCTCCGTATCTCCGTTTTCTGCATTTCTTGTCTTCTGCGTCTCAGCAAAATGCTTTTCCACTGTGTCTAGCAAGGAGAAACTGTGCCAGCACAGTATACGTCCCCGGACTTGTGTTCTCAATTCCCGAGTTCTCGGCATCTCAGAAACTAAAGGGAAGAGCAAGGTTATCTATGGTGGGCTGGGGCAGAACTAGAAGCAAGCACAGCAAAGTTGTCCAAGAATACCTTCCGTTCGGATGCTAATGGCAATTGAAGAGGCAGGCGAGTGCTAAGCCTTGAAATTCTAGCAGTTAGAAAGCTGCCGACACAGTCCGGGTGTTGTGCGGCTTCACTCTTCGCATCCTAGAAAGTACCGCGCTCTCCGTCTCTCGGATGCGATCAAGCGGCTCTTCGCGCAGAGGGCACTGTGCCGGTCACTGTGCGCTCCGGAGCTCTCTTTCTGCCGAAAGACGCCTGGCAGCGGCATTTAACTTCGGACAGCTCCGTATCTCCGTTTTCTGCATTTCTTGTCTTCTGCGTCTCAGCAAAATGCTTTTCCACTGTGTCTAGCAAGGAGAAACTGTGCCAGCACAGTATACGTCCCCGGACTTGTGTTCTCAATTCCCGAGTTCTCGGCATCTCAGAAACTAAAGGGAAGAGCAAAGTTATCTATGGTGGGCTGGGGCAGAACTAGAAGCAAGCAGAGCAAAGTTGTCCAAGAATACCTTCCGTTCGGATGCTAATGGCAATTGAAGAGGCAGGCGAGTGCTAAGCCTTGAAATTCTAGCAGTTAGAAAGCTGCGGACACAGTCCGGGTGTTGTGCGGCTTCACTCTTCGCATCCTAGAAAGTACGGCGCTCTCCGTCTCTCGGATGCGATCAAGCGGCTCTTCGCGCAGAGGGCACTGTGCCGGTCACTCTGCGGTCCGGGGCTCTGTTTCTGCCGAACGACGCCTGGCAGCGGCATTTAACTTCGGACAGCTCCGTATCTCCGTTTTCTGCATTTCTTGTCTTCTGCGTCTCAGCAAAATGCTTTTCCACTGTGTCTAGCAAGGAGAAACTGTGCCAGCACAGTATACGTCCCCGGACTTGTGTTCTCAATTCCCGAGTTCTCGGCATCTCAGAAACTAAAGGGAAGAGCAAGGTTATCTATGGTGGGCTGGGGCAGAACTAGAAGCAAGCACAGCAAAGTTGTCCAAGAATACCTTCCGTTCGGATGCTAATGGCAATTGAAGAGGCAGGCGAGTGCTAAGCCTTGAAATTCTAGCAGTTAGAAAGCTGCCGACACAGTCCGGGTGTTGTGCGGCTTCACTCTTCGCATCCTAGAAAGTACCGCGCTCTCCGTCTCTCGGATGCGATCAAGCGGCTCTTCGCGCAGAGGGCACTGTGCCGGTCACTGTGCGCTCCGGAGCTCTCTTTCTGCCGAACGACGCCTGGCAGCGGCATTTAACTTCGGACAGCTCCGTATCTCCGTTTTCTGCATTTCTTGTCTTCTGCGTCTCAGCAAAATGCTTTTCCACTGTGTCTAGCAAGGAGAAACTGTGCCAGCACAGTATACGTCCCCGGACTTGTGTTCTCAATTCCCGAGTTCTCGGCATCTCAGAAACTAAAGGGAAGAGCAAGGTTATCTATGGTGGGCTGGGGCAGAACTAGAAGCAAGCAGAGCAAAGTTGTCCAAGTATACCTTCCGTTCGGATGCTAATGGCAATTGAAGAGGCAGGCGAGTGCTAAGCCTTGAAATTCTAGTAGTTAGAAAGCTGCGGACACAGTCCGGGTGTTGTGCGGCTTCACTCTTCGCATCCTAGAAAGTACGGCGCTCTCCGTCTCTCCGATGCGATCAAGCGGCTCTTCGCGCAGAGGGCACTGTGCCGGTCACTCTGCGGTCCGGGGCTCTGTTTCTGCCGAACGACGCCTGGCAGCGGCATTTAACTTCGGACAGCTCCGTATCTCCGTTTTCTGCATTTCTTGTCTTCTGCGTCTCAGCAAAATGCTTTTCCACTGTGTCTAGCAAGGAGAAACTGTGCCAGCACAGTATACGTCCCCGGACTTGTGTTCTCAATTCCCGAGTTCTCGGCATCTCAGAAACTAAAGGGAAGAGCAAGGTTATCTATGGTGGGCTGGGGCAGAACTAGAAGCAAGCAGAGCAAAGTTGTCCAAGAATACCTTCCGTTCGGATGCTAATGGCAATTGAAGAGGCAGGCGAGTGCTAAGCCTTGAAATTCTAGCAGTTAGAAAGCTGCGGACACAGTCCGGGTGTTGTGCGGCTTCACTCTTCGCATCCTAGAAAGTACCGCGCTCTCCGTCTCTCGGATGCGATCAAGCGGCTCTTCGCGCAGAGAGCACTGTGCCGGTCACTGTGCGCTCCGCAGCTCTCTTTCTGCCGAAAGACGCCTGGCAGCGGCATTTAACTTCGGACAGCTCCGTATCTCCGTTTTCTGCATTTCTTGTCTTCTGCGTCTCAGCAAAATGCTTTTCCACTGTGTCTAGCAAGGAGAAACTGTGCCAGCACAGTATACGTCCCCGGACTTGTGTTCTCAATTCCCGAGTTCTCGGCATCTCAGAAACTAAAGGGAAGAGCAAAGTTATCTATGGTGGGCTGGGGCAGAACTAGAAGCAAGCAGAGCAAAGTTGTCCAAGAATACCTTCCGTTCGGATGCTAATGGCAATTGAAGAGGCAGGTGAGTGCTAAGCCTTGAAATTCTAGCAGTTAGAAAGCTGCGGACACAGTCCGGGTGTTGTGCGGCTTCACTCTTCGCATCCTAGAAAGTACCGCGCTCTCCGTCTCTCGGATGCCATCTAGCGGGTGTTTGAGCAGAGAGCGCTGGTGCTGATCGCGGTTCTAAATATTTTTGTGGGTTTTTGGGATGTTTTGGTTCGTTTTTGTGAAGTTTTGGAGAGTTTTGGAATATTTCGGTTCCTTTCGGCGGGTTTTTAAATATTTTGCCCGGATTTTTAAAATGTTTTTATTTGTTTTTATTATTTTTTGGCAAGGTTTTTGTGTGTTTTGATTAGTCCTGGCTGGTTTTCTAGTATTTTGGCGTGTTTTCCAAATGTTTTGATCACTTTTGGCGGGTTCTAAACTATTTTGGATTGTTTTAATTTGTTTGGATTTGTTTTTCTTATGTTTTGGTGGGTTCTTGGAAATGTTTGGTTCATTTTTGCGTATTTTTAAGTATTTTAGCGGGTTTTTGGAATATTTTGGTTAGCATTGATTTTCTTTTTAATGTTTTGACGGATTTTTTGAATGTTTTTTGCGTCTATTGGGAATGTTGTGATCAGTTTCGGCGGGTGTATTAACATTTTGGCAGGTTTTTGGTATGTTTTGATTTGTTTTGATTTTTTTTACAATATTTCAGCTGGTTTGGGAAATTTTGATTACTTTTGATTTGTTTTACAATATTTTGCCTGGTGTTTGGAATTTCTTGGTTTGTTTTGATTTGTTTTTATAAAGTTTTTGGAAAATTTTGATTCGTTTTGGCGAGTTTTAAAATAATTTGGGGGCTTAAAATAATTTGGCGAGTTTTTACAATGTTTTAGCTGGTTTTGATTTGTTTTTATTATGTTTTGGCAAGCTTTTTGAAATATTTGGATCAGTTCTGGCTGGTTCTCTAGTATTTTGGCATCTATTCAGAATGTTTTGATCGGTTTTGGCGGGATTTAATATATTTTGGCAGGTTTTTAGAATATTTTGTTTGGTTTTCCTATATCTTTATTATGTTTTGGAGGGCTTTTAGAATGTTTAGATTACTTTGGGGGGGTTTTTCGGATTTTTTTGGGTGGTTTTGATTTGTTTTTTTTATGTTTAGTCATGTTTTTGGTGTGTTTGGATTAGTTTTGGTGGGCTTTATCATGTTTTGGCGGATTTTTTGAATGTTTTATTCACTTCTGACTAATTTTATAATATTTTGGCAGGTTTTCAGTATGTTTTGACCAGTTTTTGGGGAGTTCTAAAATATTTTGGCTAGTGTGTGGAATGTTTTTTTGTTTAGATTCGTTTTATGTTTTGGCATGTTTTTTGTAAAGTTTTGATTCGTTTTTCTGGCTTTAAAATATTTTGGCAGGTTTTTAGAATGTTTTGGTTTGTTTAGATTTGTTTTTATTATGTTTTGGCATGTTTTTTGTATGTTTTGATCAGTTCTGGCTGGTTTTATAGTATTTTTGGTTTTCTTTTCAATATATTTTGATCAGTTTTGGAGGATTTTAAAACATTTTAGTAGGTTTTTAGAATGTTTTGGTTGGTTTTAATTTGTTTTTTGAATGTTTTGGCCAGTTTTTTGAAAGTTTTGATCACTTCTAACTGGTTTTCTAGCGTTTTGGTGTCTTTTCAGAATGTTTTGATCAGTTTTGGCAGGTTCTAAAAATTTGGCAGGTTTTTGGAATGTTTTGATATGTTTTGATTTGGTTTTATTATGTTTTGATGGGTTTTCAGACTATTTTGGTGGGGTTTTACAATGTTTTGTTTTCTCTTGTGTTGTTTTAATTGTGTTAGCAGGTTTTGGAAAATTTTGATTTGATTTGGCGGGTTTTTATTATGTTTTATCGGGGTTTCAAAAAGTTTTCATCACTTCTGTCTGGTTTTATAATATTTTGGTGGGTTTTGGAACGTTTTGATTTGTTTTTGGCGGGTTTTAAAATGTTTTGGCAGGTTTTTTGAATGTTTTGGTTGGTCTTGACTTGTTTTGACAATGTTTTGGCGAGTTTTTTGAATGTTTTGATCAGTTCTGCTGGTTTGACAATATTTAGTCATATTTTGGAATGTTTCCGTTTGTTGAGATTTGTTTTTAGTATGTTTTTGAAGTTATTGCATGTTTTGATCACTTCTGACTGGTTTTATAATATTTTGGCATCTTTTCAGAATGTTTTGATCAGTTTTGGCAGGTTGTAAACTATTTTGTCAGGTTTTTGGAATGTTTTGGTTGGTTTTGATTTGTTTTTATGATGTTTTGCCAAGTTTTTTGAATGTTTTGATCAGTTCTGGCTGGTTTTCTAATGTTTTGGCATTTTTTCAGAATGTTTTGATGAGTTTTGTGGGTCTAAATTATTTTGGCGGGTATTCGGAAGGTTTTGATTAGTTTTGACGGGTTTTTAAATATTTTGGCCGGTTTTTAGAACGTTTAGATTTGTTTTGATTCTGTTTAGCCCAGTTTTTGGTGTGTTTGGATTAGCTTTGGTGGGCTTTATCATGTTTTGTCAGGTTTTTTCAAATGTATTGATCACTTCTGTCTGGTTTTCTATTTTGGCGGGTTTGAAAATATTTTTGGATTAGTTTTGGCGGGTTTGAAAATATTTTGGCTCTTTGCGCAGAGATGACGGTGCCGGTTGCGGTGCGCTCCGGGGCGCTCCTTCTGCGGAAAGACGCCTGGCAGCGGCACTTGGGACAGCTCCGCGTCTCCGTATTCTGCGTTTCTTGCCTTCTGCATCTCAGCAAAATGCTTTCCCACTAGGTCTAGCAAGGAGAAACTGTGGCAGCTGAGTCGATGTAGCCCGGCCCGCCCTTTGAAGTTGACAAGTTCTTGGCATCTCAGAGCCTCAAGGGAAGAGCCAGGTTATCTATGGTAGGCTGGGGCAGAACTAGCAACAAGGTAGTCACCTTCTTCTCGGAGGCATCCCGCGATTTTTGGATTTTCTGCCGGGAAACAGTCACTCTGTGGCACTGGTCGTTGGACACAAATGACGTCACTTTTCACTGGGAAACAAAACATGCCAGGCCAGGTTACTGATGTCAATTTGCAGGAGGCTCTTGGCACTGTCAACACTCACAGTTGCTGACAGTTGCACCTTGCATCCAGGAGACATCCTGAGACATTTGGAATTTCATCAGGCACCAATCCTCTGTGGGCCACTGGCCCCTGGACACAAACGTTGTCTGTTTTCAGTGGGAAATGCAACTCGTGAGCCCAAATTCCCGATTTCAGTTTGCAGGAGGCACTTGGCACTGTCCAACGAGCCATAGTTGCTGATGGTGCCCCCTTGCGTCTAAGAGGCATCCTGTGAGATTTAGAATTACAGCAGGCAGCTGGCCACTTAGTGCCACTGGCCCCTGGACATGAACGCTGTCCCTTTTCCCTGGGAAAGGAAACTCACTAGCCCGAGTTCCTGATGTCCGTTTACAGGAGGCACTTGGCACTGTCAAAACAGCCACAGTTGCCTCTGGTGTCACCTTGCGTCCGGGAGGAATCCTGCAAGGTTTGGAAGTTCAGCAGCCACCAATCCTCTCTGGGCCACTGGCCAATAGCCAAAAACGCGGGCTCTTTCACCCGGGAAATGAAACTGACCAGCCCGTTTGCAGGAGGCACTTGGCACTGTTAATCCAGCCATCGTTGCATGTCGTGACACCATGGGTCTGGGAGGCATCCTGTGACGTTCGGAATTTCTGCAGGCCTCCAGACATTTCTGGCCTCTTTCCCATGGACAGGGTAGCCGGCCCTTTTCCCTGGGAAACAAAATTCACCTGGACAGGTTCCTGATGTCAGTTTGCAGGAAGCAAGTGGCACTGTCAAGCCAGCCACAGTTGCTGATGGTGGAACCTTGCATCTGGGGGCATCCTGTGATATTCGGAATTTCAGCAGGCAGGCGGCCACTCTCTGACAATGAAACTTGGATAAAAATACTGGCCATTTACCCTGGAAACATAACTCACCAGGCCAGGTTCCTGATGTCAGTTTGCAGGAGGCACTTGTCACAGTCAAACCAGGCACAGTTGCCTGTTGTGGAGCCTTGCTTCTATGATGTATATTGAGACGTTCAGAATTACGGCACACAGCCGGCCACTGCTGGATACAGGAGAAGAACAATGGCTTTTACTCTGAGAAACAAAACTCACAAGGCCAGCTTCCTGATGTCAGTTTGCAGGAGGCACTTGGCCCTGTCAAACCAGCCACAGTTGACTCTGGCGGCACCTTGCTTCTGAGAGGCATCCTGAGATGTTCGGAATTTTAAGAGGCACCAGGCCACATTGCGCCACCGGAACCACGACAGGAAACGTGGCCTTCTCTCTCAGAAACAAAACACACCAGGCCAGGTTACCGAGGTCAGTTTGCAGGAGGCACTTGGCACTGTCAAACCAGCCACAGTTGCTTGTGGTGGCATCTTGCTTCAGGGAGGCATCCTGAGACATACGGAACATCAAAATGCACACGGCCACTATGGCCCACCGGATGCTGGACACGATCTATGGCCTTTTCTCTGAGAACCAAAACTCAGCCGGCCAGGTTCCTGATGTAAGTTTTCAGAATACACTTGGCACTGTCAAACAAGCCACATTTGCCTGTGGTGGCGCCTTGCTTCTTCTGGGAGGCATTCTGAGATATTTGGAATTTCAGCAGGCAGCTGACCACAATCGGTCACCGGGCCCTGGACAGAAAGGATATCTTTTCCCCAGAGAAACAAAAGTCACCAGGCCAGGTTCCTGATGTCAGTTTGCAGGAGGCACTTGGCACTGTCAAACCAGCCACAGTTGCCTCTGGGGGCATTTTCCATCTGGGAGGCATCCCGATCCATGCGGAATTTCAGCAGGCAGCCGGGCACTCCAGGCCGCAAGGCCCTGGACATGAATCATGGTCATTCCCCAGAGAAAGGAAAGTCACAAGGCCAGGTTCCTGATGTCATTTTGCAGGAGGCACATGGCACTGTCAAACCAGCCACAGTTGCCTGTGGGGGCACCTTCCATCTACGAGGTATCCGCAACCGTGTGGAATTTCAGCAGGCAGCCGGCCACTCTGGGCCGGCGGGCCCAGGACAAGAACGATGGCCTTTCCCCAGAGAAACAAAACTTACCAGGCCAGGTTCCTGATGTCTGTTTGCAGGAGGCACTTGGCACTGTCAAACCAGCCACAGCGGCCTATGCTTTTAGTTTCGGTCTGGGAGGTATCCTGATCCATGCGGAATTTCAGCAGGCTGCCTGCCACTCCGGGCCAGCGGGCCCCGGAAAAGAATGATGGCCTTTCCCCAGAGAAACAAAAGTCACCAGGCCAGGTTCCTGATGTCTGATTGCAGGAGGCACTTGGCACTGTCAAACCAGCCACAGGTGCCTATGGGGGCACCTTGTATCTCGGCGGCATCCTGATCCATGCAGAATTCCAGCAGGCAGCCGGCCACTCCAGGATTACGGGTCCAGGATATAAACCATGACCTTTCCCCAGAGAAACAAAACTCACCAGGCAAGGTTCCTGATGTCAGTTTGCAGGAGGCACTTGGCACTGTCAAACCAGCCACAGTTGCCTGTGGGGGCTCCTTTCATCTGGGAGCTATCCTGATCTGTGCGGAATTTCAGCAGGCGTCCGGCCACTCCGGGCCAGCGGGCCCTGGACATGAAACATGGCCTTTCCCCAGAGAAACAAAAGTCACCCGGCCAGGTTCCTGATGTCAGTTTGCAGGAGGCACTTGGCACTGTCAAACCAGCCACAGTTGCCAGTGCTGGTACCTTTGGTCTGGGAGGCATCCTGATCCGTGCGGAATTTCAGCAGGCATCCGGCCACTCCGGGACATCCGGCCCTGTACAATAACCATGCCCTTTCCCCAGAGAAACAAAAGTCACCAGGCCAGGTTCCTGATGTCAGTTTGCAGGAGGCACATGGCACTGTCAAACCAGCCACAGGTGCCTGTGGGGGCACCTTGCATCTAGGTGGCATCCTGATCCATGCAGAATTCCAGCAAGCAGCCGGCCACTCCGGGCCACTAGGCCTTGGACACGTACAATGGCCTTTCCCCAGAGAAATAAATGTCACCAGGCCAGGTTCCTGATGTCAGTTTGCAGGAGGCACTTGGCACTGTCAAACCAGCCACAGTTGCCTGTGGGGGCACCTTGCATCTGGGAGGCATCCTGGTCCGTCCAGAATTTTAGCAGGCAGACGGCCACTCCAGGACACCAGGCTCAGGATACCAACCATGGCCTTTCCCCAGAGAAACAAAAGTCACCAGGCCAGGTTCCTGATGTCAGTTGGCAGGAGGCACTTGGCACTGTCAAACCAGCCACAGGTGCCTGTGGGGGCACCTTGCATCTGGGAGCTATCCTGATCTGTGCGGTATTTCAGCAGGCAGCCGGCCACTCCTGGCTTCCGAGTACGGGACACGAACGATGGCACTTCCCATGAGAAACAAAAGTCACCAGGCCAGGTTCCTGATGTCAGTTTGCAGGAGGCGCTTGGCACCATCAAACCAGCCACAGTTGCCTGTGGCGGCACCTTGAACCTGGGAGGTATCCTGATCCATGCGGAATTTCAGCAGGCAGCCGGCCACTCCGAGCCACCGGGCTCTGAACAAGAATAATTGCCTTTCCCCAGAGAAACAAAAGTCACCCGGCCAGGTTCCTGATGTCAATTTGCAGGATGCACTTGGCACTGTCAAACCAGCCACAGTTGCCTCTGGGGGCACTTTTCATCTGGGAGGTATCCGGATCCGTGTGGAATTTCAGCAGGCAGCAGGCAACTGCGAGCCACCGGGCCCTGGACATGAACCATGGCCTTTCCCCTGAGAAAGAAAATCACCAGGCCAGGTTTCTGATGTCAGTTTGCAGGAAGCACTTGGCACTGTCAAACCAGCCACAGGTGCCTCTGGGGGCACCTTGCATCTTGGCGGCATCCTGGTCCGTCCAGAATTTTAGCAGGCAGACGGCCACTCCAGGACACGAGGCTCAGGATACCAACCATGGCCTTTCCCCAGAGAAACAAAAGTCACCAGGCCAGGTTCTTGATGTCAGTTGGCAGGAGGCACTTGGCACTGTCAAACCAGCCACAGTTTCCCGTGGGGCACCTTGCATCTGGGAGGTATCCTGATCCGTGCGGAATTTCAGCAGGCAGCCGGCCACTCTGGGCCACAGTTTGTAGGATATGAACGATGGCCTTTCCCCAGAGAAACAAAAGTCACCAGGCCAGGTTCCTGATGTCAGCTTGCAGCAGGCACTTGGCACTGTCAAACCAGCCACAGGTGCCTGTGGGGGCACCTTGCATCTCGGCGGCATCCTGATCCATGCAGAATTCCAGCAAGCAGCCGGCCACTCCGGGCCACTAGGCCTTGGACACATACAATGGCCTTTCCCCAGAGAAATAAATGTCACCAGGCCAGGTTCCTGATGTCAGTTTGCAGGAGGCACTTGGCACTGTCAAACCAGCCACAGTTGCCTGTGGGGGCACCTTGCATCTTGGCGGCATCCTGGTCCGTCCAGAATTTTAGCAGGCAGACGGCCACTCCAGGACACAAGGCTCAGGATACCAACCATGGCCTTTCCCCAGAGAAACAAAAGTCACCAGGCCAGGTTCCTGATGTCAGTTGGCAGGAGGCACTTGGCACTGTCAAACCAGCCACAGTTTCCCGTGGGGCACCTTGCATCTGGGAGGTATCCTGATCCGTGCGGAATTTCAGCAGGCAGCCGGCCACGCTGGGCCACAGTTTGTAGGATATGAACCATGGCCTTTCCCCAGAGAAACAAAAGTCACCAGGCCAGGTTCCTGATGTCAGTTTGCAGGAGGCACATGGCACTGTCAAACCAGCCACAGGTGCCTGTGGGGGCACCTTGCATCTCGGCGGCATCCTGAGCCATGCAGAATTCCAGCAAGCAGCCGGCCACTCCGGGCCACTAGGCCTTGGACACGTACAATGGCCTTTCCCCAGAGAAATAAATGTCACCAGGCCAGGTTCCTGATGTCAGTTGGCAGGAGGCACTTGGCACTGTCAAACCAGCCACAATTGCCTCTGGGGGCACTTTGCATCTGGGAGGCATCCTGATCCGTTCGGAATTTCAGCAGGCAGCCGGCCACTCCGGGACTACGGGTCCAGGATATGAACCATGGCCTTTCCCCAGAGAAACAAAAGTCACCCGGCCAGGTTCCTGATGTCAGTTTGCAGGAGGCACTTGGCACTGTCGAAGGAGCCACAGGGGCCTGTGGGGGCACCTTGCATCTCGGCGGCATCCTGATCAGTGAGGAATTTCAACAGGCAGCCGGCCTCTCCGGTCCTACGTATCCAGAATATGAACCATGGCCTTTCCCCAGAGAAACAAAAGTCACCAGGCCAGGTTCCTGATGTCAGTTGGCAGGAGGCACTTGGCACTGTCAAACCAGCCACAGTTGCCTGTGGGGGCGCCTTGCATCTGGGAGGTAGCCTCAACCGTGCGGAATTTCAGCAGACAGCCGGCCACTCCGGGCCAGCGGGCCCGGACAAGAACGATGGCCTTTCCCCAGAGAAACAAAAGTCACCCGGCCAGGTTCCTGATGTCAGTTTGCAGGAGGCACTTGGCACTGTCAAACCAGCCACAGTTGCCTGTGGTGGCACCTTGCATCTGGGAGGTATCCTGATCCGTGCGGAATTTCAGCAGGCAGTCGGCCACTCCGGGCCAGGGGGCACTGGACATCATCTATGGCCTTTCCCCAGAGAAACAAAAGTCACCAGGCCAGGTTCCTGATGTCAGTTTGCAGGAGGCACTTGGCACTGTCAAACCAGCCACAATTGCCTGTGGGGGCACTTTTCATCTGGGAGGCATCCTGATCCAAGCAGAATTTCAGCAGGCAGCCGGCCACTCCGGGACATCCGGCCCTGTACAATAACCATGCCCTTTCCCCAGAGAAACAAAAGTCACCAGGCCAGGTTCCTGATGTCAGTTTGCAGGAGGCACTTGGCACTGTCAAACCAGCCACAGGTGCCTGTGGGGGCGCTTTTCATCTGGGAGGTATCCGGATCCGTGTGGAATTTCAGCAGGCAGCAGGCAACTGCGAGCCACCGGGCCCTGGACATGAACCATGGCCTTTCCCCTGAGGAAGAAAATCACCAGGCCAGGTTTCTGATGTCAGTTTGCAGGAAGCACTTGGCACTGTCAAACCAGCCACAGGTGCCTCTGGGGGCACCTTGCATCTTGGCGGCATCCTGGTCCGTCCAGAATTTTAGCAGGCAGACGGCCACTCCAGGACACGAGGCTCAGGATACCAACCATGGCCTTTCCCCAGAGAAACAAAAGTCACCAGGCCAGGTTCTTGATGTCAGTTGGCAGGAGGCACTTGGCACTGTCAAACCAGCCACAGTTTCCCGTGGGGCACCTTGCATCTGGGAGGTATCCTGATCCGTGCGGAATTTCAGCAGGCAGCCGGCCACTCTGGGCCACAGTTTGTAGGATATGAACGATGGCCTTTCCCCAGAGAAACAAAAGTCACCAGGCCAGGTTCCTGATGTCAGCTTGCAGCAGGCACTTGGCACTGTCAAACCAGCCACAGGTGCCTGTGGGGGCACCTTGCATCTCGGCGGCATCCTGAGCCATGCAGAATTCCAGCAAGCAGCCGGCCACTCCGGGCCACTAGGCCTTGGACACATACAATGGCCTTTCCCCAGAGAAATAAATGTCACCAGGCCAGGTTCCTGATGTCAGTTTGCAGGAGGCACTTGGCACTGTCAAACCAGCCACAGTTGCCTGTGGGGGCACCTTGCATCTTGGCGGCATCCTGGTCCGTCCAGAATTTTAGCAGGCAGACGGCCACTCCAGGACACCAGGCTCAGGATACCAACCATGGCCTTTCCCCAGAGAAACAAAAGTCACCAGGCCAGGTTCCTGATGTCAGTTGGCAGGAGGCACTTGGCACTGTCAAACCAGCCACAGTTTCCCGTGGGGCACCTTGCATCTGGGAGGTATCCTGATCCGTGCGGAATTTCAGCAGGCAGCCGGCCACGCTGGGCCACAGTTTGTAGGATATGAACCATGGCCTTTCCCCAGAGAAACAAAAGTCACCAGGCCAGGTTCCTGATGTCAGTTTGCAGGAGGCACATGGCACTGTCAAACCAGCCACAGGTGCCTGTGGGGGCACCTTGCATCTCGGCGGCATCCTGATCCATGCAGAATTCCAGCAAGCAGCCGGCCACTCCGGGCCACTAGGCCTTGGACACGTACAATGGCCTTTCCCCAGAGAAATAAATGTCACCAGGCCAGGTTCCTGATGTCAGTTGGCAGGAGGCACTTGGCACTGTCAAACCAGCCACAATTGCCTCTGGGGGCACTTTGCATCTGGGAGGCATCCTGATCCGTTTGGAATTTCAGCAGGCAGCCGGCCACTCCGGGACTACGGGTCCAGGATATGAACCATGGCATTTCCCCAGAGAAACAAAAGTCACCCGGCCAGGTTCCTGATGTCAGTTTGCAGGAGGCACTTGGCACTGTCGAAGGAGCCACAGGGGCCTGTGGGGGCACCTTGCATCTCGGCGGCATCCTGATCAGTGAGGAATTTTAACAGGCAGCCGGCCTCTCCGGTCCTACGTATCCAGAATATGAACCATGGCCTTTCCCCAGAGAAACAAAACTCACCAGGCCAGGTTCCTGATGTCAGTTGGCAGGAGGCACTTGGCACTGTCAAACCAGCCACAGTTGCCTGTGGTGGCACCTTGCATCTGGGAGGTAGCCTCAACCGTGCGGAATTTCAGCAGACAGCCGGCCACTCCAGGCCAGCGGGCCCCGGACAAGAACGATGGCCTTTCCCCAGAGAAACAAAAGTCACCAGGCCAGGTTCCTGATGTCAGTTTGCAGGAGGCACTTGGCACTGTCAAACCAGCCACAATTGCCTGTGGGGGCACTTTTCATCTGGGAGGCATCCTGATCCAAGCGGAATTTCAGCAGGCAGCCGGCCACTCCGGGACATCCGGCCCTGTACAATAACCATGCCCTTTCCCCAGAGAAACAAAAGTCACCAGGCCAGGTTGCTGATGTCAGTTTGCAGGAGGCACTTGGCACTGTCAAACCAGCCACAGGTGCCTGTGGGGGCGCTTTTCATCTGGGAGGCATCGTGATCCATGCGGAATTTCAGCAGGCGGCCGGCCACTCCGGGCCACCAGGCCCTGGACAAGAACCACGGCTTTTCCCTAGGGAAACAAAAGTCACCCCGCCAGGTTCCTGATGTCAGTTTGCAGGAGGCACTTGGCACTGTCAAACCAGCCACAGCGGCCTATGATTTTAGTTTCGGTCTGGGAGGTATCCTGATCCGTGCGGAATTTCAGCAGGCAGCCGGGCACTCCAGGCCGCAAGGCCCTGGACATGAATCATGGTCTTTCTCTAGAGAAACGAATGTCACCGGGTCAGGTTCCTGATGTCAGTTTGCAGGAGGCACATGGCACTGTCAAACCAGCCACAGTTGCCTGTGGGGGCTCCTTTCATCTGGGAGCTATCCTGATCCGTGCGGAATTTCAGCAGGCGGCCGGACACTCCGGCCCGGCGGGCCCCGGACAGGAACGATGGCCTTTCCCCAGAGAAACAAAAGTCACCAGGCCAGGTTCCTGATGTCTGTTTGCAGGAGGCACATGGCACTGTCAAACCAGCCACAGTTGCCTATGGTTTTAGTTTCGGTGTGGGAGGTATCCTGATCCGTTCGGAATTTCAGCAGGCTGCAGGCCACTACAGGCCACCAGGTCTCGGAAAAGAATGATGGCCTTTCCCCAGAGAAACAAAAGTCACCAGGCCAGGTTCCTGATGTCAGTTTGCAGGAGGCACTTGGCACTGTCAAACCAGCCACAGGTGCCTGTGGGGGCACCTTGCATCTCGGCGGCATCCTGATCCATGCAGAATTCCAGCAAGCAGCCGGCCACTCCGGGCCACTAGGCCTTGGACACGTACAATGGCCTTTCCCCAGAGAAATAAATGTCACCAGGCCAGGTTCCTGATGTCAGTTTGCAGGAGGCACTTGGCACTGTCAAACCAGCCACAGTTGCCTCTGGGGGCACCTTGCATCTGGGAGGCATCCTGGTCCGTCCAGATTTTTAGCAGGCAGACGGCCACTCCAGGACACCAGTCTCAGGATACCAACCATGGCCTTTCCCCAGAGAAACAAAAGTCACCAGGCCAGGTTCCTGATGTCAGTTTGCAGGAGGCACTTGGCACTGTCAAACCAGCCACAGGTGCCTGTGGGGGCACCTTGCATCTCGGCGGCATCCTGATCCATGCAGAATTCCAGCAAGCAGCCGGCCACTCCGGGCCACTAGGCCTTGGACACGTACAATGGCCTTTCAGCAGAGAAATAAATGTCACCAGGCCAGGTTCCTGATGTCAGTTTGCAGGAGGCACATGGCACTGTCAAACCAGCCACAATTGCCTCTGGGGGCACTTTGCATCTGGGAGGCATCCTGATCCGTTCGGAATTTCAGCAGGCAGCCGGCCACTCCGGGACTACGGGTCCAGGATATGAACCATGGTCTTTCCCCAGAGAAACAAAAGTCACCAGGCCAGGTTCCTGATGTCAGTTTGCAGGAGGCACATGGCACTGTCAAACCAGCCACAATTGCCTCCGGGGGCACTTTGCATCTGGGAGGTATCCTGATCCGTGCGGAATTTCAGCAGGCAGTCGGCCACTCCGGGCCAGGGGGCACTGGACATCATCTATGGCCTTTCCCCAGAGAAACAAAAGTCACCAGGCCAGGTTCCTGATGTCAGTTTGCAGGAGGCACTTGGCACTGTCAAACCAGCCACAGTTGGCTGTGGGGGCACTTTCCATCTGGGAGGCATCCTGATCCATGCGGAATTTCAGCAGGCAGCCGGGCACTCCAGGCCGCAAGGCCCTGGACATGAATCATGGTCTTTCTCCAGAGAAACGAATGTCACCGGGTCAGGTTCCTGATGTCAGTTTGCAGGAGGCACATGGCACTGTCAAACCAGCCACAGTTGCCTGTGGGGGCAACTTGCATCTGGGAGGTATCCTCAACCGTGTGAAATTTCAGCAGGCAGCCGGCCACTCCTGGCTGACGGGCCCCGGACAAGAACGATGGCCTTTCCCCAGAGAAACAAAACTTACCAGGCCAGGTTCCTGATGTCAGTTTGCAGGAGGCACTTGGCACTGTCAAACCAGCCACAGTTGCCTATGGTTTTAGTTTCGGTGTGGGAGGTATCCTGATCCGTTCGGAATTTCAGCAGGCTGCTGGCCACTACGGGCCACCAGGCCTCGGAAAAGAATGATGGCCTTTCCCCAGAGAAACAAAAGTCACCAGGCCAGGTTCCTGATGTCAGTTTGCAGGAGGCACTTGGCACTGTCAAACCAGCCACAATTGCCTGTGGGGGCACTTTTCATCTGGGAGGCATCCTGATCCAAGCGGAATTTCAGCAGGCAGCCGGCCATTCCGGGCCACCAAGCCGTGGACATGAACTATGGTCTTTCCCCAGAGAAACAAAAGTCACCTGGCCAGGTTCCTGATGTCATTTTGCAGGAGGCACATGGCACTGTCAAACCAGCCACAGTTGCCTGTGGGGGCACCTTGCATCTGGGAGGTATCCTCAACCGTGAGGAATTTCAGCAGGCAGCCGGCCACTCCGGGCCGGCGGGCCCCGGACAAGATCGATTGCCTTTCCCCAGAGAAACAAAACTTACCAGGCCAGGTTCCTGATGTCAGTTTGCAGGAGGCACTTGGCACTGTCAAACCAGCCACAGTTGCCTGTGGTGGCACCTTGCATCTGGGAGGTATCCTGATCCGTGCGGAATTTCAGCAGGCAGCTGGCCACTCCGGGACACACGGCCTTGTACATTAACCATGACCTTTCCCCAGAGAAACAAAAGTCACCAGGCCAGGTTCCTGATGTCAGTTTGCAGGAGGCGCTTGGCACTGTCAAACCAGCCACAGTTGCCTGTGGCGGCACCTTGAACCTGGGAGGTATCCTGATCCATGCGGAATTTCAGCAGGCAGCCGGCCACTCCGAGCCACCGGGCTCTGAACAAGAATAATAACCTTTCCCCAGAGAAACAAAAGTCACCAGGCCAGGTTCCTGATGTCAATTTGCAGGACGCACTTGGCACTGTCAAACCAGCCAAAGTTGCCTGTGGGGGCACCTTGCATCTCGGCGGCATCCTGATCCATGCAGAATTCCAGCAAGCAGCCGGCCACTCCGGGCCACTAGGCCTTAGACACGTACTATGGCCTTTCCCCAGAGAAATAAATGTCACCAGGCCAGGTTCCTGATGTCAGTTTGCAGGAGGCACTTGGCACTGTCAAACCAGCCACAATTGCCTCTGGGGGCACTTTGCATCTGGGAGGCATCCTGATCCGTTCGGAATTTCAGCAGGCAGCCGGCCACTCCGGGACTACGGGTCCAGGATATGAACCATGGCCTTTCCCCAGAGAAACAAAAGTCACCAGGCCAGGTTCCTGATGTCAGTTTGCAGGAGGCACTTGGCACTGTCAAACCAGCCACAGTTGCCTGTGGTGGCACCTTGCATCTGGGAGGTATCCTGATCCGTGCGGAATTTCAGCAGGCAGCCGGCCACTCCGAGCCACCGGGCTCTGAACAAGAATAATAACCTTTCCCCAGAGAAACAAAAGTCACCAGGCCAGGTTCCTGATGTCAATTTGCAGGACGCACTTGGCACTGTCAAACCAGCCAAAGTTGCCTGTGGGGGCACCTTGCATCTGGGAGGTATCCGGATCCGTGTGGAATTTCAGCAGGCAGCAGGCAACTGCGAGCCACCGGGCCCTGGACATGAACCATGGCCTTTCCCCTGAGAAAGAAAATCACCAGGCCAGGTTTCTGATGTCAGTTTGCAGGAAGCACTTGGCACTGTCAAACCAGCCACAGTGCCTCTGGGGGCACCTTGCATCTGGGAGGCATCCTGGTCCGTCCAGAATTTTAGCAGGCAGACGGCCACTCCAGGACACCAGGCTCAGGATACCAACAATGGCCTTTCCCCAGAGAAACAAAAGTCACCAGGCCAGGTTCTTGATGTCAGTTGGCAGGAGGCACTTGGCACTGTCAAACCAGCCACAGTTTCCCGTGGGGCACCTTGCATCTGGGAGGTATCCTGATCCATGCAGAATTCCAGCAAGCAGCTGGACACTCCGGGCCACTAGGCCTTGGACACGTACAATGGCCTTTCCCCAGAGAAATAAATGTCACCAGGCCAGGTTCCTGATGTCAGTTTGCAGGAGGCACTTGGCACTGTCAAACCAGCCACAGTTGCCTCTGGGGGCACCTTGCGTCTGGGAGGCATACTGGTCCGTCCAGAATTTTAGCAGGCAGACGGCCACTCCAGGACACCAGGCTCAGGATACCAACCATGGCCTTTCCCCAGAGAAACAAAAGTCACCAGGCCAGGTTCTTGATGTCAGTTGGCAGGAGGCACTTGGCACTGTCAAACCAGCCACAGTTTCCCGTGGGGCACCTTTCATCTGGGAGGTATCCTGATCCGTGCGGAATTTTAGCAGGCAGCCGGCCACGCTGGGCCACAGTTTGTAGGATATGAACCATGGCCTTTCCCCAGAGAAACAAAAGTCACCCGGCCAGGTTCCTGATGTCAGTTTGCAGGAGGCACTTGGCACTGTCGAAGCAGCCACAGGTGCCTGTGGGGGCATCTTGCATCTCGGCGGCATCCTGATCAGTGAGGAATTTCAACAGGCAGCTGGCCTCTCCGGTCCTATGTATCCAGGATATGAACCATGGCCTTTCCCCAGAGAAACAAAAGTGACCTGGCCAGGTTCCTGATGACAGTTTGCAGGAGGCACATGGCACTGTCAAACCAGCCACAGGTGCCTGTGGGGGCACCTTGCATCTCGGCGGCATCCTGATCCATGCAGAATTCCAGCAAGCAGCCGGCCACTCCGGGCCACCAGGCCTTGGACACGTACAATGGCCTTTCCCCAGAGAAATAAAAGTCACCAGGCCAGGTTCCTGATGTCAGTTTGCAGGAGGCACTTGGCACTGTCAAACCAGCCACAATTGCCTCTGGGGGCACTTTGCATCTGGGAGGCATCCTGATCCGTTCGGAATTTCAGCAGGCAGCCGGCCACTCCGGGACTACGGGTCCAGGATATGAACCATGGCCTTTCCCTAGAGAAACAAAAGTGACCTGGCCAGGTTCCTGATGACAGTTTGCAGGAGGCACATGGCACTGTCAAACCTGCCACAGTTGCCTGTGGGGGCGCCTTGCATCTGGGAGGTAGCCTCAACCTTGTGGAATTTCAGCAGACAGCCGGCCACTCCGGGCCGGCGGGCCCCGGACTAGAACGATGGCCTTTCCCCAGAGAAACAAAAGTCACCAGGCCAGGTTCCTGATGTCAGTTTGCAGGAGGCACTTGGCACTGTCAAACCAGCCACAGTTGCCTGTGGTGGCACCTTGCATCTGGGAGGTATCCTGATCCGTGCGGAATTTCAGCAGGCAGCCGGGCACTCCAGGCCGCAAGGCCCTGGACATGAATCATGGTCTTTCTCCAGAGAAACGAATGTCACCGGGTCAGGTTCCTGATGTCAGTTTGCAGGAGGCACATGGCACTGTCAAACCAGCCACAGTTGCCTGTGGGGGCACCTTGCATCTGGGAGGTATCCTCAACCGTGTGAAATTTCAGCAGGCAGCCGGCCACTCCGGGCTGACGGGCCCCGGACAAGAACGATGGCCTTTCCCCAGAGAAACAAAACTTACCAGGCCAGGTTCCTGATGTCTGTTTGCAGGAGGCACTTGGCACTGTCAAACCAGCCACAGTTGCCTATGGTTTTAGTTTCGGTGTGGGAGGTATCCTGATCCGTTCAGAATTTCAGCAGGCTGCTGGCCACTACGGGCCACCAGGCCTCGGAAAAGAATGATGGCCTTTCCCCAGAGAAACACAAGTCACCAGGCCAGGTTCTTGATGTCAGTTGGCAGGAGGCACTTGGCACTGTCAAACCAGCCACAGTTTCCCGTGGGGCACCTTGCATCTGGGAGGTATCCTGATCCGTGCGGAATTTTAGCAGGCAGCCGTCCCCGCTGGGCCACAGTTTGTAGGATATGAACCATGGCCTTTCCCCAGAGAAACAAAACTTATCAGGCCAGGTTCCTGATGTCAGTTTGCAGGAGGCACTTGGCACTGTCAAACCAGCCACAGTTGCCTATGGTTTTAGTTTCGGTGTGGGAGGTATCCTGATCCGTTCGGAATTTCAGCAGGCTGCTGGCCACTACGGGCCACCAGGCCTCGGAAAAAAATGATGGCCTTTCCCCAGAGAAACAAAAGTCACCAGGCCAGGTTCCTGATGTCAGTTTGCAGGAGGCACTTGGCACTGTCAAACCAGCCACAATTGCCTGTGGGGGCACTTTTCATCTGGGAGGCATCCTGATCCAAGCGGAATTTCAGCAGGCAGCCGGCCACTCCGGGCCACCAGGCCGTGGACATGAACTATGGTCTTTCCCCAGAGAAACAAAAGTCACCAGGCCAGGTTCCTGATGTCAGTTTGCAGGAGGCACTTGGCACTGTCAAACCAGCCACAGGTGCCTGTGGGGGCGCTTTTCATCTGGGAGGCATCGTGATCCATGCGGAATTTCAGCAGGCGGCCGGCCACTCCGGGCCACCAGGCCCTGGACAAGAACCACGGCTTTTCCCTAGGGAAACAAAAGTCACCCGGCCAGGTTCCTGATGTCAGTTTGCAGGAGGCACTTGGCACTGTCAAACCAGCCACAGTTGCCTCTGGGGGCACTTTCCATCTGGGAGGCATCCCGATCCATGCGGAATTTCAGCAGGCAGCCGGGCACTCCAGGCCGCAAGGCCCTGGACATGAATCATGGTCTTTCCCCAGAGAAAGGAAAGTCACAAGGCCAGGTTCCTGATGTCATTTTGCAGGAGGCACATGGCACTGTCAAACCAGCCACAGTTGCCTGTGGGGGCACCTTGCATCTGGGAGGTATCCTTAACCGTGTGGAATTTCAGCAGGCAGCCGGCCACTCCGGGCCGGCGGGCCCCGGACAAGAACGATTGCCTTTCCCCAGAGAAACAAAACTTACCAGGCCAGGTTCCTGATGTCAGTTTGCAGGAGGCACTTGGCACTGTCAAACCAGCCACAGCGGCCTATGATTTTAGTTTCGGTCTGGGAGGTATCCCGATCCGTGCGGAATTTCAGCAGGCTGCCGGCCACTCCGGGCCACCAGGCCGTGGTCATGAACCATGGCCTTTCCCCAGAGAAACAAAAGTCACCAGGCCAGGTTCCTGATGTCAGTTTGCAGGAGGCACTTGGCACTGTCAAACCAGCCACAGGTGCCTGTGGGGGCACGTTGCATCTCAGCGGCATCCTGATCCATGCAGAATTCCAGCAGGCAGCCGGCCACTCCAGGACTACGGGTCCAGGATATAAACCATGGCCTTTCCCCAGAGAAACAAAAGTCACCAGGCCAGGTTCCTGATGTCTGATTGCAGGAGGCACTTGGCACTGTCAAACCAGCCACAGTTGCCTGTGGGGGCTCCTTTCATCTGGGAGCTATCCTGATCTGTGCGGAATTTCAGCAGGCATCCGGCCACTCCGGGACAGCGGGCCCTGGACATGAACCATGGCCTTTCCCCAGAGAAACAAAAGTCACCCGGCCAGGTTCCTGATGTCAGATTGCAGGAGGCACTTGGCACTGTCAAACCAGCCACAGTTGCCTGTGGCGGCACCTTGAACCTGGGAGGTATCCTGATCCATGCGGAATTTCAGCAGGCAGCCGGCCACTCCGAGCCACCGGGCTCTGAACAAGAATAATAACCTTTCCCCAGAGAAACAAAAGTCACCAGGCCAGGTTCCTGAAGTCAATTTGCAGGACGCACTTGGCACTCTCAAACCAGCCAAAGTTGCCTGTGGGGGCACCTTGCATCTGGGAGGTATCCGGATCCGTGTGGAATTACAGCAGGCAGCAGGCAACTGTGAGCCACCGGGCCCTGGACATGAACCATGGCCTTTCCCCTGAGAAAGAAAATCACCAGGCCAGGTTTCTGATGTCAGTTTGCAGGAAGCACTTGGCACTGTCAAACCAGCCACAGTGCCTCTGGGGGCACCTTGCATCTTGGCGGCATCCTGGTCCGTCCAGAATTTTAGCAGGCAGATGGCCACTCCAGGACACCAGGCTCAGGATACCAACCATGGCCTTTCCCCAGAGAAACAAAAGTCACCAGGCCAGGTTCTTGATGTCAGTTGGCAGGAGGCACTTGGCACTGTCAAACCAGCCACAGTTTCCCGTGGGGCACCTTGCATCTGGGAGGTATCCTGATCCGTGCGGAATTTTAGCAGGCAGCCGTCCCCGCTGGGCCACAGTTTGTAGGATATGAACCATGGCCTTTCCCCAGAGAAACAAAAGTCACCCGGCCAGGTTCCTGATGTCAGTTTGCAGGAGGCACTTGGCACTGTCGAAGCAGCCACAGGTGCCTGTGGGGGCATCTTGCATCTCGGCGGCATCCTGATCAGTGAGGAATTTCAACAGGCAGCTGGCCTCTCCGGTCCTATGTATCCAGGATATGAACCATGGCCTTTCCCCAGAGAAACAAAAGTGACGTGGCCAGGTTCCTGATGTCAGTTTGCAGGAGGCACATGGCACTGTCAAACCTGCCACAGTTGCCTGTGGGGGCGCCTTGCATCTGGGAGGTAGCCTCAACCTTGTGGAATTTCAGCAGACAGCCGGCCACTCCGGGCCGGCGGGCCCCGGACAAGAACGATGGCCTTTCCCCAGAGAAACAAAAGTCACCCGGCCAGGTTCCTGATGTCAGTTTGCAGGAGGCACTTGGCACTGTCAAACCAGCCACAGTTGCCTGTGGTGGCACCTTGCATCTGGGAGGTATCCTGATCCGTGCGGAATTTCAGCAGGCAGCCGGCCACGCTGGGCCACAGTTTGTAGTATATGAACCATGGCCTTTCCCCAGAGAAACAAAAGTCACCAGGCCAGGTTGCTGATGTCAGTTTGCAGGAGGCACTTGGCACTGTCAAACCAGCCACAGGTGCCTGTGGGGGCACCTTGCATCTCGGTGGCATCCTGATCCATGCAGAATTCCAGCAAGCAGCCGGCCACTCCGGGCCACTAGGCCTTGGACACGTACAATGGCCTTTCCCCAGAGAAATAAATGTCACCAGGCCAGGTTCCTGATGTCAGTTTGCAGGAGGCACTTGGCACTGTCAAACCAGCCACAATTGCCTCTGGGGGCACTTTGCATCTGGGAGGCATCCTGATCCGTTCGGAATTTCAGCAGGCAGCCGGCCACTCCGGGACTACGGGTCCAGGATATGAACCATGGCCTTTCCCCAGAGAAACAAAAGTCACCCGGCCAGGTTCCTGATGTCAGTTTGCAGGAGGCACTTGGCACTGTCAAACCAGCCACAGTTGCCTGTGGTGGCACCTTGCATCTGGGAGGTATCCTGATCCGTGCGGAATTTCAGCAGGCAGTCGGCCACTCCGGGCCAGGGGGCACTGGACATCATCTATGGCCTTTCCCCAGAGAAACAAAAGTCACCAGGCCAGGTTCCTGATGTCAGTTTGCAGGAGGCACTTGGCACTGTCAAACCAGCCACAGTTGGCTGTGGGGGCACTTTCCATCTGGGAGGCATCCTGATCCATGCGGAATTTCAGCAGGCAGCCGGGCACTCCAGGCCGCAAGGCCCTGGACATGAATCATGGTCTTTCTCCAGAGAAACGAATGTCACCGGGTCAGGTTCCTGATGTCAGTTTGCAGGAGGCACATGGCACTGTCAAACCAGCCACAGTTGCCTGTGGGGGCAACTTGCATCTGGGAGGTATCCTGAACCGTGTGAAATTTCAGCAGGCAGCCGGCCACTCCGGGCTGACGGGCCCCGGACAAGAACGATGGCCTTTCCCCAGAGAAACAAAACTTACCAGGCCAGGTTCCTGATGTCAGTTTGCAGGAGGCACTTGGCACTGTCAAACCAGCCACAGTTGCCTATGGTTTTAGTTTCGGTGTGGGAGGTATCCTGATCCGTTCGGAATTTCAGCAGGCTGCTGGCCACTACGGGCCACCAGGCCTCGGAAAAAAATGATGGCCTTTCCCCAGAGAAACAAAAGTCACCAGGCCAGGTTCCTGATGTCAGTTTGCAGGAGGCACTTGGCACTGTCAAACCAGCCACAATTGCCTGTGGGGGCACTTTTCATCTGGGAGGCATCCTGATCCAAGCGGAATTTCAGCAGGCCGCCGGCCACTCCGGGCCACCAGGCCGTGGACATGAACTATGGTCTTTCCCCAGAGAAACAAAAGTCACCAGGCCAGGTTGCTGATGTCAGTTTGCAGGAGGCACTTGGCACTGTCAAACCAGCCACAGGTGCCTGTGGGGGCGCTTTTCATCTGGGAGGCATCGTGATCCATGCGGAATTTCAGCAGGCGGCCGGCCACTCCGGGCCACCAGGCCCTGGACAAGAACCACGGCTTTTCCCTAGGGAAACAAAAGTCACCCGGCCAGGTTCCTGATGTCAGTTTGCAGGAGGCACTTGGCACTGTCAAACCAGCCACAGTTGCCTCTGGGGGCACTTTCCATCTGGGAGGCATCCCGATCCATGCGGAATTTCAGCAGGCAGCCGGGCACTCCAGGCCGCAAGGCCCTGGACATGAATCATGGTCTTTCCCCAGAGAAAGGAAAGTCACAAGGCCAGGTTCCTGATGTCATTTTGCAGGAGGCACATGGCACTGTCAAACCAGCCACAGTTGCCTGTGGGGGCACCTTGCATCTGGGAGGTATCCTTAACCGTGTGGAATTTCAGCAGGCAGCCGGCCACTCCGGGCCGGCGGGCCCCGGACAAGAACGATTGCCTTTCCCCAGAGAAACAAAACTTACCAGGCCAGGTTCCTGATGTCAGTTTGCAGGAGGCACTTGGCACTGTCAAACCAGCCACAGCGGCCTATGATTTTAGTTTCGGTCTGGGAGGTATCCTGATCCGTGCGGAATTTCAGCAGGCTGCCGGCCACTCCGGGCCACCAGGCCGTGGTCATGAACCATGGCCTTTCCCCAGAGAAACAAAAGTCACCCGGCCAGGTTCCTGATGTCAGTTTGCAGGAGGCACTTGGCACTGTTAAACCAGCCACAGGTGCCTGTGGGGGCACGTTGCATCTCAGCGGCATCCTGATCCATGCAGAATTCCAGCAGGCAGCCGGCCACTCCAGGACTACGGGTCCAGGATATAAACCATGGCCTTTCCCCAGAGAAACAAAAGTCACCAGGCCAGGTTCCTGATGTCTGATTGCAGGAGGCACTTGGCACTGTCAAACCAGCCACAGTTGCCTGTGGGGGCTCCTTTCATATGGGAGCTATCCTGATCTGTGCGGAATTTCAGCAGGCATCCGGCCACTCCGGGACAGCGGGCCCTGGACATGAACCATGGCCTTTCCCCAGAGAAACAAAAGTCACCAGGCCAGGTTCCTGATGTCAGTTTGCAGCAGGCACTTGGCACTGTCAAACCAGCCACAGTTGCCTGTGGGGGCACCTTTCATCTGGGAGGCATCCTGATCCATGCGGAATTTCAGCAGGCAGCCGGCCACTCCGAGCCACCGGGCTCTGAACAAGAATAATAACCTTTCCCCAGAGAAACAAAAGTCACCAGGCCAGGTTCCTGAAGTCAATTTGCAGGACGCACTTGGCACTCTCAAACCAGCCAAAGTTGCCTGTGGGGGCACCTTGCATCTGGGAGGTATCCGGATCCGTGTGGAATTACAGCAGGCAGCAGGCAACTGTGAGCCACCGGGCCCTGGACATGAACCATGGCCTTTCCCCTGAGAAAGAAAATCACCAGGCCAGGTTTCTGATGTCAGTTTGCAGGAAGCACTTGGCACTGTCAAACCAGCCACAGTGCCTCTGGGGGCACCTTGCATCTTGGCGGCATCCTGGTCCGTCCAGAATTTTAGCAGGCCGACGGCCACTCCAGGACACCAGGCTAAGGATACCAACCATGGCCTTTCCCCAGAGAAACAAAAGTCACCAGGCCAGGTTCTTGATGTCAGTTTGCAGGAGGCACTTGGCACTGTCAAACCAGCCACAGTTTCCCGTGGGGCACCTTGCATCTGGGAGGAATCCTGACCCGTGCGGAATTTCAGCAGGCAGCGGGCCACTCTGGTCCACAGTTTGTAAAATATGAACCATGGCCTTTCCCCAGAGAAACAAAAATCACCAGGCCAGGTTCCTGATGTCAGTTTGCAGGAGGCACTTGGCACTGTCAAACCAGCCACAGTTGCCTGTGGTGGCACCTTGCATCTGGGAGGTATCCTGATCCGTGCGGAATTTCAGCAGGCAGCCGGCCACGCTGGGCCACAGTTTGTAGTATATGAACCATGGCCTTTCCCCAGAGAAACAAAAGTCACCAGGCCAGGTTCCTGATGTCAGTTTGCAGGAGGCACTTGGCACTGTCAAACCAGCCACAGGTGCCTGTGGGGGCACCTTGCATCTCGGCGGCATCCTGATCCATGCAGAATTCCAGCAAGCAGCCGGCCACTCCGGGCCACTAGGCCTTGGACACGTACAATGGCCTTTCCCCAGAGAAATAAATGTCACCAGGCCAGGTTCCTGATGTCAGTTTGCAGGAGGCACTTGGCACTGTCAAACCAGCCACAATTGCCTCTGGGGGCACTTTGCATCTGGGAGGCATCCTGATCCGTTCGGAATTTCAGCAGGCAGCCGGCCACTCCGGGACTACGGGTCCAGGATATGAACCATGGCCTTTCCCCAGAGAAACAAAAGTGACCTGGCCAGGTTCCTGATGACAGTTTGCAGGAGGCACATGGCACTGTCAAACCTGCCACAGTTGCCTGTGGGGGCGCCTTGCATCTGGGAGGTAGCCTCAACCTTGTGGAATTTCAGCAGACAGCCGGCCACTCCGGGCCGGCGGGCCCCGGACAAGAACGATGGCCTTTCCCCAGAGAAACAAAAGTCACCCGGCCAGGTTCCTGATGTCAGTTTGCAGGAGGCACTTGGCACTGTCAAACCAGCCACAGTTGCCAGTGGTGGCACCTTGCATCTGGGAGGTATCCTGATCCGTGCGGAATTTCAGCAGGCAGCCGGCCACGCTGGGCCACAGTTTGTAGTATATGAACCATGGTCTTTCCGCAGAGAAACAAAAGTCACCAGGCCAGGTTCCTGATGTCAGTTTGCAGGAGGCACTTGGCACTGTCAAACCAGCCACAGGTGCCTGTGGGGGCACCTTGCATCTCGGCGGCATCCTGATCCATGCAGAATTCCAGCAAGCAGCCGGCCACTCCGGGCCACTAGGCCTTGGACACGTACAATGGCCTTTCCCCAGAGAAATAAATGTCACCAGGCCAGGTTCCTGATGTCAGTTTGCAGGAGGCACTTGGCACTGTCAAACCAGCCACAATTGCCTCTGGGGGCACTTTGCATCTGGGAGGCATCCTGATCCGTTCGGAATTTCAGCAGGCAGCCGGCCACTCCGGGACTACGGGTCCAGGATATGAACCATGGCCTTTCCCCAGAGAAACAAAAGTCACCAGGCCAGGTTCCTGATGTCAGTTTGCAGGAGGCACTTGGCACTGTCAAACCAGCCACAGTTGCCTGTGGTGGCACCTTGCATCTGGGAGGTATCCTGATCCGTGCGGAATTTCAGCAGGCAGTCGGCCGCTCCGGGCCAGGGGGCACTGGACATCATCTATGGCCTTTCCCCAGAGAAACAAAAGTCACCAGGCCAGGTTCCTGATGTCAGTTTGCAGGAGGCACTTGGCACTGTCAAACCAGCCACAGTTGGCTGTGGGGGCACTTTCCATCTGGGAGGCATCCTGATCCATGCGGAATTTCAGCAGGCAGCCGGGCACTCCAGGCCGCAAGGCCCTGGACATGAATCATGGTCTTTCTCCAGAGAAACGAATGTCACCGGGTCAGGTTCCTGATGTCAGTTTGCAGGAGGCACATGGCACTGTCAAACCAGCCACAGCTGCCTGTGGGGGCAACTTGCATCTGGGAGGTATCCTCAACCGTGTGAAATTTCAGCAGGCAGCCGGCCACTCCGGGCTGACGGGCCCCGGACAAGAACGATGGCCTTTCCCCAGAGAAACAAAACTTACCAGGCCAGGTTCCTGATGTCAGTTTGCAGGAGGCACTTGGCACTGTCAAACCAGCCACAGTTGCCTATGGTTTTAGTTTCGGTGTGGGAGGTATCCTGATCCGTTCGGAATTTCAGCAGGCTGCTGGCCACTACAGGCCACCAGGCCTCGGAAAAAAATGATGGCCTTTCCCCAGAGAAACAAAACTTACCAGGCCAGGTTCCTGATGTCAGTTTGCAGGAGGCACTTGGCACTGTCAAACCAGCCACAATTGCCTGTGGGGGCACTTTTCATCTGGGAGGCATCCTGATCCAAGCGGAATTTCAGCAGGCAGCCGGCCACTCCGGGCCACCAGGCCGTGGACAGGAACTATGGTCTTTCCCCAGAGAAACAAAAGTCACCAGGCCAGGTTCCTGATGTCAGTTTGCAGGAGGCACTTGGCACTGTCAAACCAGCCACAGGTGCCTGTGGGGGCGCTTTTCATCTGGGAGGCATCGTGATCCATGCGGAATTTCAGCAGGCGGCCGGCCACTCCGGGCCACCAGGCCCTGGACAAGAACCACGGCTTTTCCCTAGGGAAACAAAAGTCACCCGGCCAGGTTCCTGATGTCAGTTTGCAGGAGGCACTTGGCACTGTCAAACCAGCCACAGTTGCCTCTGGGGGCACTTTCTATCTGGGAGGCATCCCGATCCATGCGGAATTTCAGCAGGCAGCCGGGCACTCCAGGCCGCAAGGCCCTGGACATGAATCATGGTCTTTCCCCAGAGAAAGGAAAGTCACAAGGCCAGGTTCCTGATGTCATTTTGCAGGAGGCACATGGCACTGTCAAACCAGCCACAGTTGCTTGTGGGGGCACCTTGCATCTGGGAGGTATCCTTAACCGTGTGGAATTTCAGCAGGCAGCCGGCCACTCCGGGCCGGCGGGCCCCGGACAAGAACGATTGCCTTTCCCCAGAGAAACAAAACTTACCAGGCCAGGTTCCTGATGTCAGTTTGCAGGAGGCACTTGGCACTGTCAAACCAGCCACAGCGGCCTATGATTTTAGTTTCGGTCTGGGAGGTATCCTGATCCGTGCGGAATTTCAGCAGGCTGCCGGCCACTCCGGGCCACCAGGCCGTGGTCATGAACCATGGCCTTTCCCCAGAGAAACAAAAGTCACCAGGCCAGGTTCCTGATGTCAGTTTGCAGGAGGCACTTGGCACTGTCAAACCAGCCACAGGTGCCTGTGGGGGCACGTTGCATCTCAGCGGCATCCTGATCCATGCAGAATTCCAGCAGGCAGCCGGCCACTCCAGGACTACGGGTCCAGGATATAAACCATGGCCTTTCCCCAGAGAAACAAAAGTCACCAGGCCAGGTTCCTGATGTCTGATTGCAGGAGGCACTTGGCACTGTCAAACCAGCCACAGTTGCCTGTGGGGGCTCCTTTCATCTGGGAGCTATCCTGATCTGTGCGGAATTTCAGCAGGCATCCGGCCACTCCGGGACAGCGGGCCCTGGACATGAACCATGGCCTTTCCCCAGAGAAACAAAAGTCACCAGGCCAGGTTCCTGATGTCAGTTTGCAGGAGGCACTTGGCACTGTCAAACCAGCCACAGTTGACTGTGCTGGTACCTTTGGTCTGGCAGGCATCCTGATCCGTGCGGAATTTCAGCAGGCAGCTGGCCACTCCGGGACACACGGCCCTGTACATTAACCATGACCTTTCCCCAGAGAAACAAAAGTCACCAGGCCAGGTTCCTGATGTCAGTTTGCAGGAGGCACTTGGCACTGTCAAACCAGCCACAGTTGGCTGTGGCGGCACCTTGAACCTGGGAGGTATCCTGATCCATGCGGAATTTCAGCAGGCAGCCGGCCACTCCGAGCCACCGGGCTCTGAACAAGAATAATAACCTTTCCCCAGAGAAACAAAAGTCACCAGGCCAGGTTCCTGATGTCAATTTGCAGGACGCACTTGGCACTCTCAAACCAGCCAAAGTTGCCTGTGGGGGCACCTTGCATCTGGGAGGTATCCGGATCCGTGTGGAATTACAGCAGGCAGCAGGCAACTGCGAGCCACCGGGCCCTGGACATGAACCATGGCCTTTCCCCTGAGAAAGAAAATCACCAGGCCAGGTTTCTGATGTCAGTTTGCAGGAAGCACTTGGCACTGTCAAACTAGCCACAGTGCCTCTGGGGGCACCTTGCATCTTGGCGGCATCCTGGTCCGTCCAGAATTTTAGCAGGCCGACGGCCACTCCAGGACACCAGGCTCAGGATACCAACCATGGCCTTTCCCCAGAGAAACAAAAGTCACCAGGCCAGGTTCTTGATGTCAGTTGGCAGGAGGCACTTGGCACTGTCAAACCAGCCACAGTTTCCCGTGGGGCACCTTGCATCTGGGAGGAATCCTGACCCGTGCGGAATTTCAGCAGGCAGCGGGCCACTCTGGGCCACAGTTTGTAAAATATGAACCATGGCCTTTCCCCAGAGAAACAAAAATCACCAGGCCAGGTTCCTGATGTCAGTTTGCAGGAGGCACTTGGCACTGTCAAACCAGCCACAGTTGCCTGTGGGGGCACTTTTCATCTGGGAGGCATCCTGATCCAAGCGGAATTTCAGCAGGCAGCGGCCACTCCGGGCCACCAGGCCGTGGACATGAACTATGGTCTTTCCGCAGAGAAACAAAAGTCACCAGGCCAGGTTCCTGATGTCAGTTTGCAGGGGGCACTTGGCACTGTCAAACCAGCCACAGGTGCCTGTGGGGGCGCTTTTCATCTGGGAGGCATTGTGATCCATGCGGAATTTCAGCAGGCGGCCGGCCACTCCAGGCCACCAGGCCCTGGACAAGAACCACGGCTTTTCCCTAGGGAAACAAAAGTCACCCGGCCAGGTTCCTGATGTCAGTTTGCAGGAGGCACTTGGCACTGTCAAACCAGCCACAGTTGCCTCTGGGGGCACTTTCCATCTGGGAGGCATCCCGATCCATGCGGAATTTCAGCAGGCAGCCGGGCACTCCAGGCCGCAAGGCCCTGGACATGAATCATGGTCTTTCCCCAGAGAAAGGAAAGTCACAAGGCCAGGTTCCTGATGTCAGTTTGCAGGAGGCACATGGCACTGTCAAACCAGCCACAGTTGCCTGTGGGGGCACCTTGCATCTGGGAGGTATCCTTAACCGTGTGGAATTTCAGCAGGCAGCCCGCCACTGCGGGCCGGCGGGCCCCGGACAAGAACGATTGCCTTTCCCCAGAGAAACAAAACTTACCAGGCCAGGTTCCTGATGTCAGTTTGCAGGAGGCACTTGGCACTGTCAAACCAGCCACAGCGGCCTATGATTTTAGTTTCGGTCTGGGAGGTATCCTGATCCGTGCGGAATTTCAGCAGGCTGCCGGCCACTCCGCGCCACCAGGCCGTGGTCATGAACCATGGCCTTTCCCCAGAGAAACAAAAGTCACCAGGCCAGGTTCCTGATGTCAGTTTGCAGGAGGCACTTGGCACTGTCAAACCAGCCACAGGTGCCTGTGGGGGCACGTTGCATCTCAGCGGCATCCTGATCCATGCAGAATTCCAGCAGGCAGCCGGCCACTCCAGGACTACGGGTCCAGGATATAAACCATGGCCTTTCCCCAGAGAAACAAAAGTCACCAGGCCAGGTTCCTGATGTCTGATTGCAGGAGGCACATGGCACTGTCAAACCTGCCACAGTTGCCTGTGGGGGCGCCTTGCATCTGGGAGGTAGCCTCAACCTTGTGGAATTTCAGCAGACAGCCGGCCACTGCGGGCTGGCGGGCCCCGGACAAGAACGATGGCCTTTCCCCAGAGAAACAAAAGTCACCCGGCCAGGTTCCTGATGTCAGTTTGCAGGAGGCACTTGGCACTGTCAAACCAGCCACAGTTGCCTGTGGTGGCACCTTGCATCTGGGAGGTATCCTGATCCGTGCGGAATTTCAGCAGGCAGCCGGCCACGCTGGGCCACAGTTTGTAGTATATGAACCATGGCCTTTCCCCAGAGAAACAAAAGTCACCAGGCCAGGTTGCTGATGTCAGTTTGCAGGAGGCACTTGGCACTGTCAAACCAGCCACAGGTGCCTGTGGGGGCACCTTGCATCTCGGTGGCATCCTGATCCATGCAGAATTCCAGCAAGCAGCCGGCCACTCCGGGCCACTAGGCCTTGGACACGTACAATGGCCTTTCCCCAGAGAAATAAATGTCACCAGGCCAGGTTCCTGATGTCAGTTTGCAGGAGGCACTTGGCACTGTCAAACCAGCCACAATTGCCTCTGGGGGCACTTTGCATCTGGGAGGCATCCTGATCCGTTCGGAATTTCAGCAGGCAGCCGGCCACTCCGGGACTACGGGTCCAGGATATGAACCATGGCCTTTCCCCAGAGAAACAAAAGTCACCCGGCCAGGTTCCTGATGTCAGTTTGCAGGAGGCACTTGGCACTGTCAAACCAGCCACAGTTGCCTGTGGTGGCACCTTGCATCTGGGAGGTATCCTGATCCGTGCGGAATTTCAGCAGGCAGTCGGCCACTCCGGGCCAGGGGGCACTGGACATCATCTATGGCCTTTCCCCAGAGAAACAAAAGTCACCAGGCCAGGTTCCTGATGTCAGTTTGCAGGAGGCACTTGGCACTGTCAAACCAGCCACAGTTGGCTGTGGGGGCACTTTCCATCTGGGAGGCATCCTGATCCATGCGGAATTTCAGCAGGCAGCCGGGCACTCCAGGCCGCAAGGCCCTGGACATGAATCATGGTCTTTCTCCAGAGAAACGAATGTCACCGGGTCAGGTTCCTGATGTCAGTTTGCAGGAGGCACATGGCACTGTCAAACCAGCCACAGTTGCCTGTGGGGGCAACTTGCATCTGGGAGGTATCCTGAACCGTGTGAAATTTCAGCAGGCAGCCGGCCACTCCGGGCTGACGGGCCCCGGACAAGAACGATGGCCTTTCCCCAGAGAAACAAAACTTACCAGGCCAGGTTCCTGATGTCAGTTTGCAGGAGGCACTTGGCACTGTCAAACCAGCCACAGTTGCCTATGGTTTTAGTTTCGGTGTGGGAGGTATCCTGATCCGTTCGGAATTTCAGCAGGCTGCTGGCCACTACGGGCCACCAGGCCTCGGAAAAAAATGATGGCCTTTCCCCAGAGAAACAAAAGTCACCAGGCCAGGTTCCTGATGTCAGTTTGCAGGAGGCACTTGGCACTGTCAAACCAGCCACAATTGCCTGTGGGGGCACTTTTCATCTGGGAGGCATCCTGATCCAAGCGGAATTTCAGCAGGCCGCCGGCCACTCCGGGCCACCAGGCCGTGGACATGAACTATGGTCTTTCCCCAGAGAAACAAAAGTCACCAGGCCAGGTTGCTGATGTCAGTTTGCAGGAGGCACTTGGCACTGTCAAACCAGCCACAGGTGCCTGTGGGGGCGCTTTTCATCTGGGAGGCATCGTGATCCATGCGGAATTTCAGCAGGCGGCCGGCCACTCCGGGCCACCAGGCCCTGGACAAGAACCACGGCTTTTCCCTAGGGAAACAAAAGTCACCCGGCCAGGTTCCTGATGTCAGTTTGCAGGAGGCACTTGGCACTGTCAAACCAGCCACAGTTGCCTCTGGGGGCACTTTCCATCTGGGAGGCATCCCGATCCATGCGGAATTTCAGCAGGCAGCCGGGCACTCCAGGCCGCAAGGCCCTGGACATGAATCATGGTCTTTCCCCAGAGAAAGGAAAGTCACAAGGCCAGGTTCCTGATGTCATTTTGCAGGAGGCACATGGCACTGTCAAACCAGCCACAGTTGCCTGTGGGGGCACCTTGCATCTGGGAGGTATCCTTAACCGTGTGGAATTTCAGCAGGCAGCCGGCCACTCCGGGCCGGCGGGCCCCGGACAAGAACGATTGCCTTTCCCCAGAGAAACAAAACTTACCAGGCCAGGTTCCTGATGTCAGTTTGCAGGAGGCACTTGGCACTGTCAAACCAGCCACAGCGGCCTATGATTTTAGTTTCGGTCTGGGAGGTATCCTGATCCGTGCGGAATTTCAGCAGGCTGCCGGCCACTCCGGGCCACCAGGCCGTGGTCATGAACCATGGCCTTTCCCCAGAGAAACAAAAGTCACCCGGCCAGGTTCCTGATGTCAGTTTGCAGGAGGCACTTGGCACTGTTAAACCAGCCACAGGTGCCTGTGGGGGCACGTTGCATCTCAGCGGCATCCTGATCCATGCAGAATTCCAGCAGGCAGCCGGCCACTCCAGGACTACGGGTCCAGGATATAAACCATGGCCTTTCCCCAGAGAAACAAAAGTCACCAGGCCAGGTTCCTGATGTCTGATTGCAGGAGGCACTTGGCACTGTCAAACCAGCCACAGTTGCCTGTGGGGGCTCCTTTCATATGGGAGCTATCCTGATCTGTGCGGAATTTCAGCAGGCATCCGGCCACTCCGGGACAGCGGGCCCTGGACATGAACCATGGCCTTTCCCCAGAGAAACAAAAGTCACCAGGCCAGGTTCCTGATGTCAGTTTGCAGCAGGCACTTGGCACTGTCAAACCAGCCACAGTTGCCTGTGGGGGCACCTTTCATCTGGGAGGCATCCTGATCCATGCGGAATTTCAGCAGGCAGCCGGCCACTCCGAGCCACCGGGCTCTGAACAAGAATAATAACCTTTCCCCAGAGAAACAAAAGTCACCAGGCCAGGTTCCTGAAGTCAATTTGCAGGACGCACTTGGCACTCTCAAACCAGCCAAAGTTGCCTGTGGGGGCACCTTGCATCTGGGAGGTATCCGGATCCGTGTGGAATTACAGCAGGCAGCAGGCAACTGTGAGCCACCGGGCCCTGGACATGAACCATGGCCTTTCCCCTGAGAAAGAAAATCACCAGGCCAGGTTTCTGATGTCAGTTTGCAGGAAGCACTTGGCACTGTCAAACCAGCCACAGTGCCTCTGGGGGCACCTTGCATCTTGGCGGCATCCTGGTCCGTCCAGAATTTTAGCAGGCCGACGGCCACTCCAGGACACCAGGCTAAGGATACCAACCATGGCCTTTCCCCAGAGAAACAAAAGTCACCAGGCCAGGTTCTTGATGTCAGTTGGCAGGAGGCACTTGGCACTGTCAAACCAGCCACAGTTTCCCGTGGGGCACCTTGCATCTGGGAGGAATCCTGACCCGTGCGGAATTTCAGCAGGCAGCGGGCCACTCTGGTCCACAGTTTGTAAAATATGAACCATGGCCTTTCCCCAGAGAAACAAAAATCACCAGGCCAGGTTCCTGATGTCAGTTTGCAGGAGGCACTTGGCACTGTCAAACCAGCCACAGTTGCCTGTGGTGGCACCTTGCATCTGGGAGGTATCCTGATCCGTGCGGAATTTCAGCAGGCAGCCGGCCACGCTGGGCCACAGTTTGTAGTATATGAACCATGGCCTTTCCGCAGAGAAACAAAAGTCACCAGGCCAGGTTCCTGATGTCAGTTTGCAGGAGGCACTTGGCACTGTCAAACCAGCCACAGGTGCCTGTGGGGGCACCTTGCATCTCGGCGGCATCCTGATCCATGCAGAATTCCAGCAAGCAGCCGGCCACTCCGGGCCACTAGGCCTTGGACACGTACAATGGCCTTTCCCCAGAGAAATAAATGTCACCAGGCCAGGTTCCTGATGTCAGTTTGCAGGAGGCACTTGGCACTGTCAAACCAGCCACAATTGCCTCTGGGGGCACTTTGCATCTGGGAGGCATCCTGATCCGTTCGGAATTTCAGCAGGCAGCCGGCCACTCCGGGACTACGGGTCCAGGATATGAACCATGGCCTTTCCCCAGAGAAACAAAAGTCACCAGGCCAGGTTCCTGATGTCAGTTTGCAGGAGGCACTTGGCACTGTCAAACCAGCCACAGTTGCCTGTGGTGGCACCTTGCATCTGGGAGGTATCCTGATCCGTGCGGAATTTCAGCAGGCAGTCGGCCGCTCCGGGCCAGGGGGCACTGGACATCATCTATGGCCTTTCCCCAGAGAAACAAAAGTCACCAGGCCAGGTTCCTGATGTCAGTTTGCAGGAGGCACTTGGCACTGTCAAACCAGCCACAGTTGGCTGTGGGGGCACTTTCCATCTGGGAGGCATCCTGATCCATGCGGAATTTCAGCAGGCAGCCGGGCACTCCAGGCCGCAAGGCCCTGGACATGAATCATGGTCTTTCTCCAGAGAAACGAATGTCACCGGGTCAGGTTCCTGATGTCAGTTTGCAGGAGGCACATGGCACTGTCAAACCAGCCACAGCTGCCTGTGGGGGCAACTTGCATCTGGGAGGTATCCTCAACCGTGTGAAATTTCAGCAGGCAGCCGGCCACTCCGGGCTGACGGGCCCCGGACAAGAACGATGGCCTTTCCCCAGAGAAACAAAACTTACCAGGCCAGGTTCCTGATGTCAGTTTGCAGGAGGCACTTGGCACTGTCAAACCAGCCACAGTTGCCTATGGTTTTAGTTTCGGTGTGGGAGGTATCCTGATCCGTTCGGAATTTCAGCAGGCTGCTGGCCACTACAGGCCACCAGGCCTCGGAAAAAAATGATGGCCTTTCCCCAGAGAAACAAAACTTACCAGGCCAGGTTCCTGATGTCAGTTTGCAGGAGGCACTTGGCACTGTCAAACCAGCCACAATTGCCTGTGGGGGCACTTTTCATCTGGGAGGCATCCTGATCCAAGCGGAATTTCAGCAGGCAGCCGGCCACTCCGGGCCACCAGGCCGTGGACATGAACTATGGTCTTTCCCCAGAGAAACAAAAGTCACCAGGCCAGGTTCCTGATGTCAGTTTGCAGGAGGCACTTGGCACTGTCAAACCAGCCACAGGTGCCTGTGGGGGCGCTTTTCATCTGGGAGGCATCGTGATCCATGCGGAATTTCAGCAGGCGGCCGGCCACTCCGGGCCACCAGGCCCTGGACAAGAACCACGGCTTTTCCCTAGGGAAACAAAAGTCACCCGGCCAGGTTCCTGATGTCAGTTTGCAGGAGGCACTTGGCACTGTCAAACCAGCCACAGTTGCCTCTGGGGGCACTTTCTATCTGGGAGGCATCCCGATCCATGCGGAATTTCAGCAGGCAGCCGGGCACTCCAGGCCGCAAGGCCCTGGACATGAATCATGGTCTTTCCCCAGAGAAAGGAAAGTCACAAGGCCAGGTTCCTGATGTCATTTTGCAGGAGGCACATGGCACTGTCAAACCAGCCACAGTTGCCTGTGGGGGCACCTTGCATCTGGGAGGTATCCTTAACCGTGTGGAATTTCAGCAGGCAGCCGGCCACTCCGGGCCGGCGGGCCCCGGACAAGAACGATTGCCTTTCCCCAGAGAAACAAAACTTACCAGGCCAGGTTCCTGATGTCAGTTTGCAGGAGGCACTTGGCACTGTCAAACCAGCCACAGCGGCCTATGATTTTAGTTTCGGTCTGGGAGGTATCCTGATCCGTGCGGAATTTCAGCAGGCTGCCGGCCACTCCGGGCCACCAGGCCGTGGTCATGAACCATGGCCTTTCCCCAGAGAAACAAAAGTCACCAGGCCAGGTTCCTGATGTCAGTTTGCAGGAGGCACTTGGCACTGTCAAACCAGCCACAGGTGCCTGTGGGGGCACGTTGCATCTCAGCGGCATCCTGATCCATGCAGAATTCCAGCAGGCAGCCGGCCACTCCAGGACTACGGGTCCAGGATATAAACCATGGCCTTTCCCCAGAGAAACAAAAGTCACCAGGCCAGGTTCCTGATGTCTGATTGCAGGAGGCACTTGGCACTGTCAAACCAGCCACAGTTGCCTGTGGGGGCTCCTTTCATCTGGGAGCTATCCTGATCTGTGCGGAATTTCAGCAGGCATCCGGCCACTCCGGGACAGCGGGCCCTGGACATGAACCATGGCCTTTCCCCAGAGAAACAAAAGTCACCAGGCCAGGTTCCTGATGTCAGTTTGCAGGAGGCACTTGGCACTGTCAAACCAGCCACAGTTGACTGTGCTGGTACCTTTGGTCTGGCAGGCATCCTGATCCGTGCGGAATTTCAGCAGGCAGCTGGCCACTCCGGGACACACGGCCCTGTACATTAACCATGACCTTTCCCCAGAGAAACAAAAGTCACCAGGCCAGGTTCCTGATGTCAGTTTGCAGGAGGCACTTGGCACTGTCAAACCAGCCACAGTTGGCTGTGGCGGCACCTTGAACCTGGGAGGTATCCTGATCCATGCGGAATTTCAGCAGGCAGCCGGCCACTCCGAGCCACCGGGCTCTGAACAAGAATAATAACCTTTCCCCAGAGAAACAAAAGTCACCAGGCCAGGTTCCTGATGTCAATTTGCAGGACGCACTTGGCACTCTCAAACCAGCCAAAGTTGCCTGTGGGGGCACCTTGCATCTGGGAGGTATCCGGATCCGTGTGGAATTACAGCAGGCAGCAGGCAACTGCGAGCCACCGGGCCCTGGACATGAACCATGGCCTTTCCCCTGAGAAAGAAAATCACCAGGCCAGGTTTCTGATGTCAGTTTGCAGGAAGCACTTGGCACTGTCAAACTAGCCACAGTGCCTCTGGGGGCACCTTGCATCTTGGCGGCATCCTGGTCCGTCCAGAATTTTAGCAGGCCGACGGCCACTCCAGGACACCAGGCTCAGGATACCAACCATGGCCTTTCCCCAGAGAAACAAAAGTCACCAGGCCAGGTTCTTGATGTCAGTTGGCAGGAGGCACTTGGCACTGTCAAACCAGCCACAGTTTCCCGTGGGGCACCTTGCATCTGGGAGGAATCCTGACCCGTGCGGAATTTCAGCAGGCAGCGGGCCACTCTGGTCCACAGTTTGTAAAATATGAACCATGGCCTTTCCCCAGAGAAACAAAAATCACCAGGCCAGGTTCCTGATGTCAGTTTGCAGGAGGCACTTGGCACTGTCAAACCAGCCACAGTTGCCTGTGGGGGCACTTTTCATCTGGGAGGCATCCTGATCCAAGCGGAATTTCAGCAGGCAGCGGCCACTCCGGGCCACCAGGCCGTGGACATGAACTATGGTCTTTCCGCAGAGAAACAAAAGTCACCAGGCCAGGTTCCTGATGTCAGTTTGCAGGAGGCACTTGGCACTGTCAAACCAGCCACAGGTGCCTGTGGGGGCGCTTTTCATCTGGGAGGCATCGTGATCCATGCGGAATTTCAGCAGGCGGCCGGCCACTCCGGGCCACCAGGCCCTGGACAAGAACCACGGCTTTTCCCTAGGGAAACAAAAGTCACCCAGCCAGGTTCCTGATGTCAGTTTGCAGGAGGCACTTGGCACTGTCAAACCAGCCACAGTTGCCAGTGCTGGTACCTTTGGTCTGGGAGGCATCCTGATCTGTGCGGAATTTCAGCAGGCAGCCGGCCACTCCGGGACATCCGGCCCTGTACAATAACCATGCCCTTTCCCCAGAGAAACAAAAGTCACCAGGCCAGGTTCCTGATGTCAGTTTGCAGGAGGCACTTGGCACTGTCAAACCAGCCACAGGTGCCTGTGGGGGCACCTTGCATCTCGGCGGCATCCTGATCCATGCAGAATTCCAGCAAGCAGCCGGCCACTGCGGGCCACTAGGCCTTGGACACGTACAATGGCCTTTCCCCAGAGAAATAAATGTCACCAGGCCAGGTTCCTGATGTCAGTTTGCAGGAGGCACTTGGCACTGTCAAACCAGCCACAGTTGCCTGTGGGGGCACCTTGCGTCTGGGAGGCATACTGGTCCGTCCAGAATTTTAGCAGGCAGACGGCCACTCCAGGACACCAGGCTCAGGATACCAACCATGGCCTTTCCCCAGAGAAACAAAAGTCACCAGGCCAGGTTCCTGATGTCAGTTGGCAGGAGGCACTTGGCACTGTCAAACCAGCCACAGGTGCCTGTGGGGGCACCTTGAACCTGGGAGGTATCCTGATCCATGCGGAATTTCAGCAGGCAGCCGGCCACTCCGAGCCACCGGGCTCTGAACAAGAATAATAGCCTTTCCCCAGAGAAACAAAAGTCACCAGGCCAGGTTCCTGATGTCAATTTGCAGGACGCACGTGGCACTGTCAAACCAGCCACAGTTGCCTCTGGGGGCACTTTTCATCTGGGAGGTATCTGGATCCGTGTGGAATTTCAGCAGGCAGTAGGCAACTGCGAGCCACCGGGCCCTGGACATGAACCATGGCCTTTCCCCTGAGAAAGAAAATCACCAGGCCAGGTTTCTGATGTCAGTTTGCAGGAAGCACTTGGCACTGTCAAACCAGCCACAGGTGCCTCTGGGGGCACCTTGCATCTTGGCGGCATCCTGGTCCGTCCAGAATTTTAGCAGGCAGACGGCCACTCCAGGACACGAGGCTCAGGATACCAACCATGGCCTTTCCCCAGAGAAACAAAAGTCACCTGGCCAGGTTCTTGATGTCAGTTGGCAGGAGGCACTTGGCACTGTCAAACCAGCCACAGTTTCCCGTGGGGCACCTTGCATCTGGGAGGTATCCTGATCCGTGCGGAATTTCAGCAGGCAGCCGGCCACTCTGGGCCACAGTTTGTAGGATATGAACGATGGCCTTTCCCCAGAGAAACAAAAGTCACCAGGCCAGGTTCCTGATGTCAGCTTGCAGCAGGCACTTGGCACTGTCAAACCAGCCACAGGTGCCTGTGGGGGCACCTTGCATCTCGGCGGCATCCTGATCCATGCAGAATTCCAGCAAGCAGCCGGCCACTGCGGGCCACTAGGCCTTGGACACGTACAATGGCCTTTCCCCAGAGAAATAAATGTCACCAGGCCAGGTTCCTGATGTCAGTTTGCAGGAGGCACTTGGCACTGTCAAACCAGCCACAGTTTCCCGTGGGGCACCTTGCATCTGGGAGGTATCCTGATCCGTGCGGAATTTCAGCAGGCAGCCGGCCACGCTGGGCCACAGTTTGTAGGATATGAACCATGGCCTTTCCCCAGAGAAACAAAAGTCACCAGGCCAGGTTCCTGATGTCAGTTTGCAGGAGGCACATGGTACTGTCAAACCAGCCACAGGTGCCTGTGAGGGCGCTTTTCATCTCGGAGGCATCGTGATCCATGCGGAATTTCGGCAGGCGGCCGGCCACTCCGGGCCACCAGGCCCTGGACAAGAACCACGGCTTTTCCCTAGGGAAACAAAAGTCACCCGGCCAGGTTCCTGATGTCAGTTTGCAGGAGGCACTTGGCACTGTCAAACCAGCCACAGTTGGCTGTGGGGGCACTTTCCATCTGGGAGGCATCCTGATCCATGCGGAATTTCAGCAGGCAGCCGGCCACTCCGGGCCACCAGGCCGTGGACATGAACTATGGTCTTTCCCCAGAGAAACAAAAGTCACCAGGCCAGGTTCCTGATGTCAGTTTGCAGGAGGCACTTGGCACTGTCAAACCAGCCACAGGTGCCTGTGGGGGCGCTTTTCATATGGGAGGCATCGTGATCCATGCGGAATTTCAGCAGGCGGCCGGCCACTCCGGGCCACCAGGCCCTGGACAAGAACCACGGCTTTTCCCTAGGGAAACAAAAGTCACCCCGCCAGGTTCCTGATGTCAGTTTGCAGGAGGCACTTGGCACTGTCAAACCAGCCACAGTTGCCTCTGGGGGCACTTTCCATCTGGGAGGCATCCCGATCCATGCGGAATTTCAGCAGGCAGCCGGGCACTCCAGGCCGCAAGGCCCTGGACATGAATCATGGTCTTTCCCCAGAGAAAGGAAAGTCACAAGGCCAGGTTCCTGATGTCATTTTGCAGGAGGCACATGGCACTGTCAAACCAGCCACAGTTGCCTGTGGGGGCACCTTGCATCTGGGAGGTATCCTTAACCGTGTGGAATTTCAGCAGGCAGCCGGCCACTCCGGGCCGGCGGGCCCCGGACAAGAACGATTGCCTTTCCCCAGAGAAACAAAACTTACCAGGCCAGGTTCCTGATGTCAGTTTGCAGGAGGCACTTGGCACTGTCAAACCAGCCACAGCGGCCTATGATTTTAGTTTCGGTCTGGGAGGTATCCTGATCCGTGCGGAATTTCAGCAGGCTGCCGGCCACTCCAGGCCACCAGGCCGTGGTCATGAACCATGGCCTTTCCCCAGAGAAACAAAAGTCACCAGGCCAGGTTCCTGATGTCAGTTTGCAGGAGGCACTTGGCACTGTCAAACCAGCCACAGGTGCCTGTGGGGGCACGTTGCATCTCAGAGGCATCCTGATCCATGCAGAATTCCAGTAGGCAGCCGGCCACTCCAGGACTACGGGTCCAGGATATAAACCATGGCCTTTCCCCAGAGAAACAAAAGTCACCAGGCCAGGTTCCTGATGTCTGTTTGCAGGAGGCACTTGGCACTGTCAAACCAGCCACAGTTGCCTGTGGGGGCTCCTTTCATATGGGAGCTATCCTGATCTGTGCGGAATTTCAGCAGGCATCCGGCCACTCCGGGACAGTGGGCCCTGGACATGAACCATGGCCTTTCCCCAGAGAAACAAAAGTCACCCGGCCAGGTTCCTGATGTCAGTTTGCAGGAGGCACTTGGCACTGTCAAACCAGCCACAGTTGACTGTGCTGGTACCTTTGGTCTGGCAGGCATCCTGATCCGCGCGGAATTTCAGCAGGCAGCTGGCCACTCCGGGACACCCGGCCCTGTACATTAACCATGACCTTTCCCCAGAGAAACAAAAGTCACCAGGCCAGGTTCCTGATGTCAGTTTGCAGGAGGCACTTGGCACTGTCAAACCAGCCACAGTTGCCTGTGGCGGCACCTTGAACCTGGGAGGTATCCTGATCCATGCGGAATTTCAGCAGGCAGCCGGCCACTCCGAGCCACCGGGCTCTGAACAAGAATAATAACCTTTCCCCAGAGAAACAAAAGTCACCAGGCCAGGTTCCTGGAGTCAATTTGCAGGACGCACTTGGCACTCTCAAACCAGCCAAAGTTGCCTGTGGTGGCACCTTGCATCTGGGAGGAATCCGGATCCTTGTGGAATTACAGCAGGCAGCAGGCAACTGCGAGCCACCGGGCCCTGGACATGAACCATGGCCTTTCCCCTGAGAAAGAAAATCACCAGGCCAGGTTTCTGATGTCAGTTTGCAAGAAGCACTTGGCACTGTCAAACCAGCCACAGTGCCTGTGGGGGCACCTTGCATCTTGGCGGCATCCTGGTCCGTCCAGAATTTTAGCAGGCCGACGGCCACTCCAGGACACCAGGCTCAGGATACCAACAATGGCCTTTCCCCAGAGAAACAAAAGTCACCAGGCCAGGTTCTTGATGTCAGTTGGCAGGAGGCACTTGGCACTGTCAAACCAGCCACAGTTTCCCGTGGGGCACCTTGCATCTGGGAGGAATCCTGATCCGTGCGGAATTTCAGCAGGCAGCGGGCCACTCTGGGCCACAGTTTGTAAAATATGAACCATGGCCTTTCCCCAGAGAAACAAAAATCACCAGGCCAGGTTCCTGATGTCAGTTTGCAGGAGGCACTTGGCACTGTCAAACCAGCCACAGTTGCCTGTGGGGGCACTTTTCATCTGGGAGGCATCCTGATCCAAGCGGAATTTCAGCAGGCAGCGGCCACTCCGGGCCACCAGGCCGTGGACATGAACTATGGTCTTTCCGCAGAGAAACAAAAGTCACCAGGCCAGGTTCCTGATGTCAGTTTGCAGGAGGCACATGGCACTGTCAAACCAGCCACAGTTGCCTGTGGGGGCGCCTTGCATCTGGGAGGTATCCTCAACCGTGTGGAATTTCAGCAGACAGCCGGCCACTCCGGGCCAGCGGGCCCCGGACAAGAACGATGGCCTTTCCCCAGAGAAACAAAAGTCACCCGGCCAGGTTCCTGATGTCAGTTTGCAGGAGGCACTTGGCACTGTCGAAGCAGCCACAGGTGCCTGTGGTGGCACCTTGCATCTGGGAGGTATCCTGATCCGTGCGGAATTTCAGCAGGCAGTCGGCCACTCCGGGCCAGGGGGCACTGAACATCATCTATGGCCTTTCCCCAGAGAAACAAAAGTCACCAGGCCAGGTTCCTGATGTCAGTTTGCAGGAGGCACTTGGCACTGTCAAACCAGCCACAGTTGGCTGTGGGGGCACTTTCCATCTGGGAGGCATCCTGATCCGTTCGGAATTTCAGCAGGCAGCCGGGCACTCCAGGCCGCAAGGCCCTGGACATGAATCATGGTCTTTCTCCAGAGAAACGAATGTCACTGGGTCAGGTTCCTGATGTCAGTTTGCAGGAGGCACATGGCACTGTCAAACCAGCCACAGTTGCCTGTGGGGGCAACTTGCATCTGGGAGGTATCCTCAACCGTGTGAAATTTCAGCAGGCAGCTGGCCACTCCGGGCTGACGGGCCCCGGACAAGAACGATGGCCTTTCCCCAGAGAAACAAAACTTACCAGGCCAGGTTCCTGATGTCTGTTTGCAGGAGGCACTTGGCACTGTCAAACCAGCCACAGTTGCCTATGGTTTTAGTTTCGGTGTGGGAGGTATCCTGATCCGTTCGGAATTTCAGCAGGCTGCTGGCCACTACGGGCCACCAGGCCTCGGAAAAGAATGATGGCCTTTCCCCAGAGAAACAAAAGTCACCAGGCCAGGTTCCTGATGTCAGTTTGCAGGAGGCACTTGGCACTGTCAAACCAGCCACAATTGCCTGTGGGGGCACTTTTCATCTGGGAGGCATCCTGATCCAAGCGGAATTTCAGCAGGCAGCCGGCCACTCCGGGCCACCAGGCCGTGGACATGAACTATGGTCTTTCCCCAGAGAAACAAAAGTCACCCGGCCAGGTTCCTGATGTCAGTTTGCAGGAGGCACTTGGCACTGTCAAACAAGCCACAGTTGCCTGTGGTGGCACCTTGCATCTGGGAGGTATCCTGATCCGTGCGGAATTTCAGCAGGCGGCCGGCCACTCCGGGCCAGGGGGCACTGAACATCATCTATGGCCTTTCCCCAGAGAAACAAAAGTCAGCAGGCCAGGTTCCTGATGTCAGTTTGCAGGAGGCACTTGGCACTGTCAAACCAGCCACAGTTGGCTGTGGGGGCACTTTCCATCTGGGAGGCATCCTGATCCGTTCGGAATTTCAGCAGGCAGCCGGGCACTCCAGGCCGCAAGGCCCTGGACATGAATCATGGTCTTTCTCCAGAGAAACGAATGTCACTGGGTCAGGTTCCTGATGTCAGTTTGCAGGAGGCACATGGCACTGTCAAACCAGCCACAGTTGCCTGTGGGGGCAACTTGCATCTGGGAGGTATCCTCAACCGTGTGAAATTTCAGCAGGCAGCCGGCCACTCCGGGCTGACGGGCCCCGGACAAGAACGATGGCCTTTCCCCAGAGAAACAAAACTTACCAGGCCAGGTTCCTGATGTCTGTTTGCAGGAGGCACTTGGCACTGTCAAACCAGCCACAGTTGCCTATGGTTTTAGTTTCGGTGTGGGAGGTATCCTGATCCGTTCGGAATTTCAGCAGGCTGCTGGCCACTACGGGCCACCAGGGGTCGGAAAAGAATGATGCCCTTTCCCCAGAGAAACACAAGTCACCAGGCCAGGTTCCTGATGTCAGTTTGCAGGAGGCACTTGGCACTGTCAAACCAGCCACAATTGCCTGTGGGGGCACTTTTCATCTGGGAGGCATCCTGATCCAAGCGGAATTTCAGCAGGCATCGGCCACTCCGGGCCACCAGGCCGTGGACATGAACTAAGGTCTTTCCCCAGAGAAACAAAAGTCACCAGGCCAGGTTCCTGATGTCAGTTTGCAGGAGGCACTTGGCACTGTCAAACCAGCCACAGGTGCCTGTGGGGGCGCTTTTCATCTGGGAGGCATCGTGATCCATGCGGAATTTCAGCAGGCGGCCGGCCACTCCGGGCCACCAGGCCCTGGACAAGAACCACGGCTTTTCCCTAGGGAAACAAAAGTCACCCCGCCAGGTTCCTGATGTCAGTTTGCAGGAGGCACTTGGCACTGTCAAACCAGCCACAGTTGCCTCTGGGGGCACTTTCCATCTTGGAGGCATCCCGATCCATGCGGAATTTCAGCAGGCAGCCGGGCACTCCAGGCCGCAAGGCCCTGGACATGAATCATGGTCTTTCCCCAGAGAAAGGAAAGTCACAAGGCCAGGTTCCTGATGTCATTTTGCAGGAGGCACATGGCACTGTCAAACCAGCCACAGTTGTCTGTGGGGGCACCTTGCATCTGGGAGGTATCCGGATCCGTGTGGAATTTCAGCAGGCAGCCGGCCACTCCGGGCCGGCGGGCCCCGGACAAGAACGATTGCCTTTCCCCAGAGAAACAAAACTTACCAGGCCAGGTTCCTGATGTCAGTTTGCAGGAGGCACTTGGCACTGTCAAACCAGCCACAGCGGCCTATGATTTTAGTTTCGGTCTGGGAGGTATCCTGATCAGTGCGGAATTTCAGCAGGCTGCCGGCCACTCCAGGCCACCAGGCCGTGGTCATGAACCATGGCCTTTCCCCAGAGAAACAAAAGTCACCAGGCCAGGTTCCTGATGTCAGTTTGCAGGAGGCACTTGGCACTGTCAAACCAGCCACAGGTGCCTGTGGGGGCACGTTGCATCTCAGCGGCATCCTGATCCATGCAGAATTCCAGCAGGCAGCCGGCCACTCCAGGACTACGGGTCCAGGATATAAACCATGGCCTTTCCCCAGAGAAACAAAAGTCACCAGGCCAGGTTCCTGATGTCTGTTTGCAGGAGGCACTTGGCACTGTCAAACCAGCCACAGTTGCCTGTGGGGGCTCCTTTCATATGGGAGCTATCCTGATCTGTGCGGAATTTCAGCAGGCATCCGGCCACTCCGGGACAGTGGGCCCTGGACATGAACCATGGCCTTTCCCCAGAGAAACAAAAGTCACCCGGCCAGGTTCCTGATGTCAGTTTGCAGGAGGCACTTGGCACTGTCAAACCAGCCACAGTTGACTGTGCTGGTACCTTTGGTCTGGCAGGCATCCTGATCCGTGCGGAATTTCAGCAGGCAGCTGGCCGCTCCGGGACACCCGGCCCTGTACATTAACCATGACCTTTCCCCAGAGAAACAAAAGTCACCAGGCCAGGTTCCTGATGTCAGTTTGCAGGAGGCACTTGGCACTGTCAAACCAGCCACAGTTGCCTGTGGTGGCACCTTGCATCTGGGAGGAATCCGGATCCTTGTGGAATTACAGCAGGCAGCAGGCAACTGCGAGCCACCGGGCCCTGGACATGAACCATGGCCTTTCCCCTGAGAAAGAAAATCACCAGGCCAGGTTTCTGATGTCAGTTTGCAGGAAGCACTTGGCACTGTCAAACCAGCCACAGTGCCTCTGGGGGCACCTTGCATCTTGGCGGCATCCTGGTCCGTCCAGAATTTTAGCAGGCCGACGGCCACTCCAGGACACCAGGCTCAGGATACCAACAATGGCCTTTCCCCAGAGAAACAAAAGTCACCAGGCCAGGTTCCTGATGTCAGTTGGCAGGAGGCACTTGGCACTGTCAAACCAGCCACAGTTTCCCGTGGGGCACCTTGCATCTGGGAGGAATCCTGACCCGTGCGGAATTTCAGCAGGCAGCGGGCCACTCTGGGCCACAGTTTGTAAAATATGAACCATGGCCTTTCCCCAGAGAAACAAAAATCACCAGGCCAGGTTCCTGATGTCAGTTTGCAGGAGGCACTTGGCACTGTCAAACCAGCCACAGTTGCCTGTGGGGGCACTTTTCATCTGGGAGGCATCCTGATCCAAGCGGAATTTCAGCAGGCAGCGGCCACTCCGGGCCACCAGGCCGTGGACATGAACTATGGTCTTTCCGCAGAGAAACAAAAGTCACCAGGCCAGGTTCCTGATGTCAGTTTGCAGGAGGCACTTGGCACTGTCAAACCAGCCACAGTTGCCTGTGGGGGCGCCTTGCATCTGGGAGGTATCCTCAACCGTGTGGAATTTCAGCAGACAGCCGGCCACTCCGGGCCAGCGGGCCCCGGACAAGAACGATGGCCTTTCCCCAGAGAAACAAAAGTCACCCGGCCAGGTTCCTGATGTCAGTTTGCAGGAGGCACTTGGCACTGTCGAAGCAGCCACAGGTGCCTGTGGTGGCACCTTGCATCTGGGATGTATCCTGATCCGTGCGGAATTTCAGCAGGCAGTCGGCCACTCCGGGCCAGGGGGCACTGAACATCATCTATGGCCTTTCCCCAGAGAAACAAAAGTCACCAGGCCAGGTTCCTGATGTCAGTTTGCAGGAGGCACTTGGCACTGTCAAACCAGCCACAGTTGGCTGTGGGGGCACTTTCCATCTGGGAGGCATCCTGATCCGTTCGGAATTTCAGCAGGCAGCCGGGCACTCCAGGCCGCAAGGCCCTGGACATGAATCATGGTCTTTCTCCAGAGAAACGAATGTCACTGGGTCAGGTTCCTGATGTCAGTTTGCAGGAGGCACATGGCACTGTCAAACCAGCCACAGTTGCCTGTGGGGGCAACTTGCATCTGGGAGGTATCCTCAACCGTGTGAAATTTCAGCAGGCAGCCGGCCACTCCGGGCTGACGGGCCCCGGACAAGAACGATGGCCTTTCCCCAGAGAAACAAAACTTACCAGGCCAGGTTCCTGATGTCTGTTTGCAGGAGGCACTTGGCACTGTCAAACCAGCCACAGTTGCCTATGGTTTTAGTTTCGGTGTGGGAGGTATCCTGATCCGTTCGGAATTTCAGCAGGCTGCTGGCCACTACGGGCCACCAGGCCTCGGAAAAGAATGATGGCCTTTCCCCAGAGAAACAAAAGTCACCAGGCCAGGTTCCTGATGTCAGTTTGCAGGAGGCACTTGGCACTGTCAAACCAGCCACAATTGCCTGTGGGGGCACTTTTCATCTGGGAGGCATCCTGATCCAAGCGGAATTTCAGCAGGCAGCCGGCCACTCCGGGCCACCAGGCCGTGGACATGAACTATGGTCTTTCCCCAGAGAAACAAAAGTCACCCGGCCAGGTTCCTGATGTCAGTTTGCAGGAGGCACTTGGCACTGTCAAACAAGCCACAGTTGCCTGTGGTGGCACCTTGCATCTGGGAGGTATCCTGATCCGTGCGGAATTTCAGCAGGCGGCCGGCCACTCCTGGCCAGGGGGCACTGAACATCATCTATGGCCTTTCCCCAGAGAAACAAAAGTCAGCAGGCCAGGTTCCTGATGTCAGTTTGCAGGAGGCACTTGGCACTGTCAAACCAGCCACAGTTGGCTGTGGGGGCACTTTCCATCTGGGAGGCATCCTGATCCGTTCGGAATTTCAGCAGGCAGCCGGGCACTCCAGGCCGCAAGGCCCTGGACATGAATCATGGTCTTTCTCCAGAGAAACGAATGTCACTGGGTCAGGTTCCTGATGTCAGTTTGCAGGAGGCACATGGCACTGTCAAACCAGCCACAGTTGCCTGTGGGGGCAACTTGCATCTGGGAGGTATCCTCAACCGTGTGAAATTTCAGCAGGCAGCCGGCCACTCCGGGCTGACGGGCCCCGGACAAGAACGATGGCCTTTCCCCAGAGAAACAAAACTTACCAGGCCAGGTTCCTGATGTCTGTTTGCAGGAGGCACTTGGCACTGTCAAACCAGCCACAGTTGCCTATGGTTTTAGTTTCGGTGTGGGAGGTATCCTGATCCGTTCGGAATTTCAGCAGGCTGCTGGCCACTACGGGCCACCAGGGGTCGGAAAAGAATGATGCCCTTTCCCCAGAGAAACACAAGTCACCAGGCCAGGTTCCTGATGTCAGTTTGCAGGAGGCACTTGGCACTGTCAAACCAGCCACAATTGCCTGTGGGGGCACTTTTCATCTGGGAGGCATCCTGATCCAAGCGGAATTTCAGCAGGCAGCCGGCCACTCCGGGCCACCAGGCCGTGGACATGAACTATGGTCTTTCCCCAGAGAAACAAAAGTCACCCGGCCAGGTTCCTGATGTCAGTTTGCAGGAGGCACTTGGCACTGTCAAACAAGCCACAGTTGCCTGTGGTGGCACCTTGCATCTGGGAGGTATCCTGATCCGTGCGGAATTTCAGCAGGCGGCCGGCCACTCCGGGCCAGGGGGCACTGAACATCATCTATGGCCTTTCCCCAGAGAAACAAAAGTCACCAGGCCAGGTTCCTGATGTCAGTTTGCAGGAGGCACTTGGCACTGTCAAACCAGCCACAGTTGGCTGTGGGGGCACTTTCCATCTGGGAGGCATCCTGATCCGTTCGGAATTTCAGCAGGCAGCCGGGCACTCCAGGCCGCAAGGCCCTGGACATGAATCATGGTCTTTCTCCAGAGAAACGAATGTCACTGGGTCAGGTTCCTGATGTCAGTTTGCAGGAGGCACATGGCACTGTCAAACCAGCCACAGTTGCCTGTGGGGGCAACTTGCATCTGGGAGGTATCCTCAACCGTGTGAAATTTCAGCAGGCAGCCGGCCACTCCGGGCTGACGGGCCCCGGACAAGAACGATGGCCTTTCCCCAGAGAAACAAAACTTACCAGGCCAGGTTCCTGATGTCTGTTTGCAGGAGGCACTTGGCACTGTCAAACCAGCCACAGTTGCCTATGGTTTTAGTTTCGGTGTGGGAGGTATCCTGATCCGTTCGGAATTTCAGCAGGCTGCTGGCCACTACGGGCCACCAGGCCTCGGAAAAGAATGATGGCCTTTCCCCAGAGAAACAAAAGTCACCAGGCCAGGTTCCTGATGTCAGTTTGCAGGAGGCACTTGGCACTGTCAAACCAGCCACAATTGCCTGTGGGGGCACTTTTCATCTGGGAGGCATCCTGATCCAAGCGGAATTTCAGCAGGCAGCCGGCCACTCCGGGCCACCAGGCCGTGGACATGAACTATGGTCTTTCCCCAGAGAAACAAAAGTCACCCGGCCAGGTTCCTGATGTCAGTTTGCAGGAGGCACTTGGCACTGTCAAACAAGCCACAGTTGCCTGTGGTGGCACCTTGCATCTGGGAGGTATCCTGATCCGTGCGGAATTTCAGCAGGCGGCCGGCCACTCCTGGCCAGGGGGCACTGAACATCATCTATGGCCTTTCCCCAGAGAAACAAAAGTCAGCAGGCCAGGTTCCTGATGTCAGTTTGCAGGAGGCACTTGGCACTGTCAAACCAGCCACAGTTGGCTGTGGGGGCACTTTCCATCTGGGAGGCATCCTGATCCATGCGGAATTTCAGCAGGCAGCCGGGCACTCCAGGCCGCAAGGCCCTGGACATGAATCATGGTCTTTCTCCAGAGAAACGAATGTCACTGGGTCAGGTTCCTGATGTCAGTTTGCAGGAGGCACATGGCACTGTCAAACCAGCCACAGTTGCCTGTGGGGGCAACTTGCATCTGGGAGGTATCCTCAACCGTGTGAAATTTCAGCAGGCAGCCGGCCACTCCGGGCTGACGGGCCCCGGACAAGAACGATGGCCTTTCCCCAGAGAAACAAAACTTACCAGGCCAGGTTCCTGATGTCTGTTTGCAGGAGGCACTTGGCACTGTCAAACCAGCCACAGTTGCCTATGGTTTTAGTTTCGGTGTGGGAGGTATCCTGATCCGTTCGGAATTTCAGCAGGCTGCTGGCCACTACGGGCCACCAGGGGTCGGAAAAGAATGATGCCCTTTCCCCAGAGAAACACAAGTCACCAGGCCAGGTTCCTGATGTCAGTTTGCAGGAGGCACTTGGCACTGTCAAACCAGCCACAATTGCCTGTGGGGGCACTTTTCATCTGGGAGGCATCCTGATCCAAGCGGAATTTCAGCAGGCAGCCGGCCACTCCGGGCCACCAGGCCGTGGACATGAACTATGGTCTTTCCCCAGAGAAACAAAAGTCACCCGGCCAGGTTCCTGATGTCAGTTTGCAGGAGGCACTTGGCACTGTCAAACAAGCCACAGTTGCCTGTGGTGGCACCTTGCATCTGGGAGGTATCCTGATCCGTGCGGAATTTCAGCAGGCGGCCGGCCACTCCGGGCCAGGGGGCACTGAACATCATCTATGGCCTTTCCCCAGAGAAACAAAAGTCACCAGGCCAGGTTCCTGATGTCAGTTTGCAGGAGGCACTTGGCACTGTCAAACCAGCCACAGTTGGCTGTGGGGGCACTTTCCATCTGGGAGGCATCCTGATCCGTTCGGAATTTCAGCAGGCAGCCGGGCACTCCAGGCCGCAAGGCCCTGGACATGAATCATGGTCTTTCTCCAGAGAAACGAATGTCACTGGGTCAGGTTCCTGATGTCAGTTTGCAGGAGGCACATGGCACTGTCAAACCAGCCACAGTTGCCTGTGGGGGCAACTTGCATCTGGGAGGTATCCTCAACCGTGTGAAATTTCAGCAGGCAGCCGGCCACTCCGGGCTGACGGGCCCCGGACAAGAACGATGGCCTTTCCCCAGAGAAACAAAACTTACCAGGCCAGGTTCCTGATGTCTGTTTGCAGGAGGCACTTGGCACTGTCAAACCAGCCACAGTTGCCTATGGTTTTAGTTTCGGTGTGGGAGGTATCCTGATCCGTTCGGAATTTCAGCAGGCTGCTGGCCACTACGGGCCACCAGGGGTCGGAAAAGAATGATGCCCTTTCCCCAGAGAAACACAAGTCACCAGGCCAGGTTCCTGATGTCAGTTTGCAGGAGGCACTTGGCACTGTCAAACCAGCCACAATTGCCTGTGGGGGCACTTTTCATCTGGGAGGCATCCTGATCCAAGCGGAATTTCAGCAGGCATCGGCCACTCCGGGCCACCAGGCCGTGGACATGAACTAAGGTCTTTCCCCAGAGAAACAAAAGTCACCAGGCCAGGTTCCTGATGTCAGTTTGCAGGAGGCACTTGGCACTGTCAAACCAGCCACAGGTGCCTGTGGGGGCGCTTTTCATCTGGGAGGCATCGTGATCCATGCGGAATTTCAGCAGGCGGCCGGCCACTCCGGGCCACCAGGCCCTGGACAAGAACCACGGCTTTTCCCTAGGGAAACAAAAGTCACCCCGCCAGGTTCCTGATGTCAGTTTGCAGGAGGCACTTGGCACTGTCAAACCAGCCACAGTTGCCTCTGGGGGCACTTTCCATCTTGGAGGCATCCCGATCCATGCGGAATTTCAGCAGGCAGCCGGGCACTCCAGGCCGCAAGGCCCTGGACATGAATCATGGTCTTTCCCCAGAGAAAGGAAAGTCACAAGGCCAGGTTCCTGATGTCATTTTGCAGGAGGCACATGGCACTGTCAAACCAGCCACAGTTGTCTGTGGGGGCACCTTGCATCTGGGAGGTATCCGGATCCGTGTGGAATTTCAGCAGGCAGCCGGCCACTCCGGGCCGGCGGGCCCCGGACAAGAACGATTGCCTTTCCCCAGAGAAACAAAACTTACCAGGCCAGGTTCCTGATGTCAGTTTGCAGGAGGCACTTGGCACTGTCAAACCAGCCACAGCGGCCTATGATTTTAGTTTCGGTCTGGGAGGTATCCTGATCAGTGCGGAATTTCAGCAGGCTGCCGGCCACTCCAGGCCACCAGGCCGTGGTCATGAACCATGGCCTTTCCCCAGAGAAACAAAAGTCACCAGGCCAGGTTCCTGATGTCAGTTTGCAGGAGGCACTTGGCACTGTCAAACCAGCCACAGGTGCCTGTGGGGGCACGTTGCATCTCAGCGGCATCCTGATCCATGCAGAATTCCAGCAGGCAGCCGGCCACTCCAGGACTACGGGTCCAGGATATAAACCATGGCCTTTCCCCAGAGAAACAAAAGTCACCAGGCCAGGTTCCTGATGTCTGTTTGCAGGAGGCACTTGGCACTGTCAAACCAGCCACAGTTGCCTGTGGGGGCTCCTTTCATATGGGAGCTATCCTGATCTGTGCGGAATTTCAGCAGGCATCCGGCCACTCCGGGACAGTGGGCCCTGGACATGAACCATGGCCTTTCCCCAGAGAAACAAAAGTCACCCGGCCAGGTTCCTGATGTCAGTTTGCAGGAGGCACTTGGCACTGTCAAACCAGCCACAGTTGACTGTGCTGGTACCTTTGGTCTGGCAGGCATCCTGATCCGTGCGGAATTTCAGCAGGCAGCTGGCCGCTCCGGGACACCCGGCCCTGTACATTAACCATGACCTTTCCCCAGAGAAACAAAAGTCACCAGGCCAGGTTCCTGATGTCAGTTTGCAGGAGGCACTTGGCACTGTCAAACCAGCCACAGTTGCCTGTGGTGGCACCTTGCATCTGGGAGGAATCCGGATCCTTGTGGAATTACAGCAGGCAGCAGGCAACTGCGAGCCACCGGGCCCTGGACATGAACCATGGCCTTTCCCCTGAGAAAGAAAATCACCAGGCCAGGTTTCTGATGTCAGTTTGCAGGAAGCACTTGGCACTGTCAAACCAGCCACAGTGCCTCTGGGGGCACCTTGCATCTTGGCGGCATCCTGGTCCGTCCAGAATTTTAGCAGGCCGACGGCCACTCCAGGACACCAGGCTCAGGATACCAACAATGGCCTTTCCCCAGAGAAACAAAAGTCACCAGGCCAGGTTCCTGATGTCAGTTGGCAGGAGGCACTTGGCACTGTCAAACCAGCCACAGTTTCCCGTGGGGCACCTTGCATCTGGGAGGAATCCTGACCCGTGCGGAATTTCAGCAGGCAGCGGGCCACTCTGGGCCACAGTTTGTAAAATATGAACCATGGCCTTTCCCCAGAGAAACAAAAATCACCAGGCCAGGTTCCTGATGTCAGTTTGCAGGAGGCACTTGGCACTGTCAAACCAGCCACAGTTGCCTGTGGGGGCACTTTTCATCTGGGAGGCATCCTGATCCAAGCGGAATTTCAGCAGGCAGCGGCCACTCCGGGCCACCAGGCCGTGGACATGAACTATGGTCTTTCCGCAGAGAAACAAAAGTCACCAGGCCAGGTTCCTGATGTCAGTTTGCAGGAGGCACTTGGCACTGTCAAACCAGCCACAGTTGCCTGTGGGGGCGCCTTGCATCTGGGAGGTATCCTCAACCGTGTGGAATTTCAGCAGACAGCCGGCCACTCCGGGCCAGCGGGCCCCGGACAAGAACGATGGCCTTTCCCCAGAGAAACAAAAGTCACCCGGCCAGGTTCCTGATGTCAGTTTGCAGGAGGCACTTGGCACTGTCGAAGCAGCCACAGGTGCCTGTGGTGGCACCTTGCATCTGGGATGTATCCTGATCCGTGCGGAATTTCAGCAGGCAGTCGGCCACTCCGGGCCAGGGGGCACTGAACATCATCTATGGCCTTTCCCCAGAGAAACAAAAGTCACCAGGCCAGGTTCCTGATGTCAGTTTGCAGGAGGCACTTGGCACTGTCAAACCAGCCACAGTTGGCTGTGGGGGCACTTTCCATCTGGGAGGCATCCTGATCCGTTCGGAATTTCAGCAGGCAGCCGGGCACTCCAGGCCGCAAGGCCCTGGACATGAATCATGGTCTTTCTCCAGAGAAACGAATGTCACTGGGTCAGGTTCCTGATGTCAGTTTGCAGGAGGCACATGGCACTGTCAAACCAGCCACAGTTGCCTGTGGGGGCAACTTGCATCTGGGAGGTATCCTCAACCGTGTGAAATTTCAGCAGGCAGCCGGCCACTCCGGGCTGACGGGCCCCGGACAAGAACGATGGCCTTTCCCCAGAGAAACAAAACTTACCAGGCCAGGTTCCTGATGTCTGTTTGCAGGAGGCACTTGGCACTGTCAAACCAGCCACAGTTGCCTATGGTTTTAGTTTCGGTGTGGGAGGTATCCTGATCCGTTCGGAATTTCAGCAGGCTGCTGGCCACTACGGGCCACCAGGCCTCGGAAAAGAATGATGGCCTTTCCCCAGAGAAACAAAAGTCACCAGGCCAGGTTCCTGATGTCAGTTTGCAGGAGGCACTTGGCACTGTCAAACCAGCCACAATTGCCTGTGGGGGCACTTTTCATCTGGGAGGCATCCTGATCCAAGCGGAATTTCAGCAGGCAGCCGGCCACTCCGGGCCACCAGGCCGTGGACATGAACTATGGTCTTTCCCCAGAGAAACAAAAGTCACCCGGCCAGGTTCCTGATGTCAGTTTGCAGGAGGCACTTGGCACTGTCAAACAAGCCACAGTTGCCTGTGGTGGCACCTTGCATCTGGGAGGTATCCTGATCCGTGCGGAATTTCAGCAGGCGGCCGGCCACTCCTGGCCAGGGGGCACTGAACATCATCTATGGCCTTTCCCCAGAGAAACAAAAGTCAGCAGGCCAGGTTCCTGATGTCAGTTTGCAGGAGGCACTTGGCACTGTCAAACCAGCCACAGTTGGCTGTGGGGGCACTTTCCATCTGGGAGGCATCCTGATCCGTTCGGAATTTCAGCAGGCAGCCGGGCACTCCAGGCCGCAAGGCCCTGGACATGAATCATGGTCTTTCTCCAGAGAAACGAATGTCACTGGGTCAGGTTCCTGATGTCAGTTTGCAGGAGGCACATGGCACTGTCAAACCAGCCACAGTTGCCTGTGGGGGCAACTTGCATCTGGGAGGTATCCTCAACCGTGTGAAATTTCAGCAGGCAGCCGGCCACTCCGGGCTGACGGGCCCCGGACAAGAACGATGGCCTTTCCCCAGAGAAACAAAACTTACCAGGCCAGGTTCCTGATGTCTGTTTGCAGGAGGCACTTGGCACTGTCAAACCAGCCACAGTTGCCTATGGTTTTAGTTTCGGTGTGGGAGGTATCCTGATCCGTTCGGAATTTCAGCAGGCTGCTGGCCACTACGGGCCACCAGGGGTCGGAAAAGAATGATGCCCTTTCCCCAGAGAAACACAAGTCACCAGGCCAGGTTCCTGATGTCAGTTTGCAGGAGGCACTTGGCACTGTCAAACCAGCCACAATTGCCTGTGGGGGCACTTTTCATCTGGGAGGCATCCTGATCCAAGCGGAATTTCAGCAGGCATCGGCCACTCCGGGCCACCAGGCCGTGGACATGAACTAAGGTCTTTCCCCAGAGAAACAAAAGTCACCAGGCCAGGTTCCTGATGTCAGTTTGCAGGAGGCACTTGGCACTGTCAAACCAGCCACAGGTGCCTGTGGGGGCGCTTTTCATCTGGGAGGCATCGTGATCCATGCGGAATTTCAGCAGGCGGCCGGCCACTCCGGGCCACCAGGCCCTGGACAAGAACCACGGCTTTTCCCTAGGGAAACAAAAGTCACCCCGCCAGGTTCCTGATGTCAGTTTGCAGGAGGCACTTGGCACTGTCAAACCAGCCACAGTTGCCTCTGGGGGCACTTTCCATCTTGGAGGCATCCCGATCCATGCGGAATTTCAGCAGGCAGCCGGGCACTCCAGGCCGCAAGGCCCTGGACATGAATCATGGTCTTTCCCCAGAGAAAGGAAAGTCACAAGGCCAGGTTCCTGATGTCATTTTGCAGGAGGCACATGGCACTGTCAAACCAGCCACAGTTGTCTGTGGGGGCACCTTGCATCTGGGAGGTATCCGGATCCGTGTGGAATTTCAGCAGGCAGCCGGCCACTCCGGGCCGGCGGGCCCCGGACAAGAACGATTGCCTTTCCCCAGAGAAACAAAACTTACCAGGCCAGGTTCCTGATGTCAGTTTGCAGGAGGCACTTGGCACTGTCAAACCAGCCACAGCGGCCTATGATTTTAGTTTCGGTCTGGGAGGTATCCTGATCAGTGCGGAATTTCAGCAGGCTGCCGGCCACTCAAGGCCACCAGGCCGTGGTCATGAACCATGGTCTTTCCCCAGAGAAACAAAAGTCACCAGGCCAGGTTCCTGATGTCAGTTTGCAGGAGGCACTTGGCACTGTCAAACCAGCCACAGGTGCCTGTGGGGGCACCTTGCATCTCAGCGGCATCCTGATCCATGCAGAATTCCAGAAGGCAGCCGGCCACTCCAGGACTACGGGTCCAGGATATAAACCATGACCTTTCCCCAGAGAAAAAAATCTCACCAGGCCAGGTTCCTGAAGTCAATTTGCAGGACGCACTTGGCACTGTCAAACCAGCCGAAGTTGCCTGTGGGGGCACCTTGCATCTGGGAGGTATCCGGATCCGTGTGGAATTTCAGGAGGCAGCAGGCAACTGCGAGCCACCGGGCCCTGGACATGAACCATGGCCTTTCCCCTGAGAAAGAAAATCACCAGGCCAGGTTTCTGATGTCAGTTTGCAGGAAGCACTTGGCACTGTCAAACCAGCCACAGTGCCTCTGGGGGCACCTTGCATCTTGGCGGCATCCTGGTCCGTCCAGAATTTTAGCAGGCAGACGGCCACTCCAGGACACCAGGCTCAGGATACCAACCATGGCCTTTCCCCAGAGAAACAAAAGTCACCAGGCCAGGTTCGTGATGTCAGTTGGCAGGAGGCACTTGGCACTGTCAAACCAGCCGCAGTTTCCCGTGGGGCACCTCGCATCTGGGAGGAATCCTGACCCGTGCGGAATTTCAGTAGGTAGCCGGTCACTCTGGGCCACAGTTTGTAGAATATGAACCATGGCCTTTCCCCAGAGAAACAAAAATCACCAGGCCAGGTTCCTGATGTCAGTTTGCAGGAGGCACATGGCACTGTCAAACCAGCCACAGGTGCCTGTGGGGGCACCTTGCATCTCGGCGGCATCCTGATCCATGCAGAATTCCAGCAAGCAGCCGGCCACTCCGGGCCACTAGGCCTTGGACACGTACAATGGCCTTTCCCCAGAGAAGTAAATGTCACCAGGCCAGGTTCCTGATGTCAGTTTGCAGGAGGCACTTGGCACTGTCAAACCAGCCACAGTTGCCTCTGGGGGCACCTTGCATCTGGGAGGCATCCTGGTCCGTCCAGAATTTTAGCAGGCAGACGGCCACTCCAGGACACCAGGCTCAGGATACCAACCATGGCCTTTCCCCAGAGAAACAAAAGTCACCAGGCCAGGTTCTTGATGTCAGTTGGCAGGAGGCACTTGGCACTGTCAAACCAGCTACAGTTTCCCGTGGGGCACCTTGCATCTGGGAGGTATCCTGATCCGTGCGGAATTTTAGCAGGCAGCCGGCCACGCTGGGCCACAGTTTGTAGGATATGAACCATGGCCTTTCCCCAGAGAAACAAAAGTCACCCGGCCAGGTTTCTGATGTCAGTTTGCAGGAGGCACTTGGCACTGTCGAAGCAGCCACAGGTGCCTGTGGGGGCATCTTGCATCTCGGCGGCATCCTGATCAGTGAGGAATTTCAACAGGCAGCTGGCCTCTCCGGTCCTATGTATCCAGGATATGAACCATGGCCTTTCCCCAGAGAAACAAAAGTGACCTGGCCAGGTTCCTGATGACAGTTTGCAGGAGGCACATGGCACTGTCAAACCTGCCACAGTTGCCTGTGGGGGCGCCTTGCATCTGGGAGGTAGCCTCAACCTTGTGGAATTTCAGCAGACAGCCGGCCACTCCGGGCCGGCGGGCCCCGGACAAGAACGATGGCCTTTCCCCAGAGAAACAAAAGTCACCCGGCCAGGTTCCTGATGTCAGTTTGCAGGAGGCACTTGGCACTGTCAAACCAGCCACAGTTGCCTGTGGGGGCACCTTGCATCTGGGAGGTATCCTGATCCGTGCGGAATTTCAGCAGGCAGTCAGCCACTCCGGGCCAGGGGGCACTGGACATCATCTATGGCCTTTCCCCAGAGAAACAAAAGTCACCAGGCCAGGTTCCTGATGTCAGTTTGCAGGAGGCATATGGCACTGTCAAACCAGCCACAGCTGGCTCTGGGGGCAACTTGCTTCTGGGAGGTATCCACAACCGTGTGAAATTTCAGCAGGCGGCCGGCCACTCCGGGCTGACGGGCCCCGGACAAGAACGATGGCCTTTCCCCAGAGAAACAAAACTTACCAGGCCAGGTTCCTGATGTCTGTTTGCAGGAGGAACTTGGCACTATCAAACCAGCCACAGTTGCCTAAGGTTTTAGTTTTGGTCTGGGAGGTATCCTGATCCGTTCGGAATTTCAGTAGGCTGCTGGCCACTACGGGCCACCAGGCCTCGGAAAAGAATGATGGCCTTTCCCCAGAGAAACACAAGTCACCAGGCCAGATTCCTGATGTCAGCTTGCAGGAGGCACTTGGCACTGTCAAACCAGCCACAGTTGCCTGTGGGGGCACTTTTCATCTGGGAGGCATCCTGATCCAAGCGGAATTTCAGCAGGCAGCCGGCCACTCCGGGCCACCAGGCCGTGGACATGAACTATGGTCTTTCCCCAGAGAAACAAAAGTCACCAGGCCAGGTTCCTGGTGTCAGTTTGCAGGAGGCACTTGGCACTCTCAAACCAGCCACAGGTGCCTGTGGAGGCACTTTTCATCTGGGAGGCATCCTGATCCATGCGGAATTTCAGCAGGCAGCCGGCCACTCCGGGCCACCAGGCCCTGGACAAGAACCACGGCTTTCCCGAGGGAAACAAAAGTCACCCGGCCAGGTTCCTGATGTCAGTTTGCAGGAGGCACTTGGCACTCTCAAACCAGACAAAATTACCTGTGGGAACAGCTTGCATCTGGGAGGCATCCTGGTGCTTTCGGAATTTCAGCAAGCAGCCGGTCCCTGCGGTCCAGCTGGTCAAGGATATAAACCATGGACTTTCCCCTGAGAAACAAAAGTCACCAGGCCAGGTTCCTGATGTCAGTTTGCAGGAGGCACTTGGCACTGTCAAACCAGCCACAGTTGCCTGTGGTGGCACCTTACATCTGGGAGGTATCCTGATCCGTGTGGAATTTCAGCAGGCAGCAGGCAAGTAGGGGCCACCGGGCCCTGGACATGAGACATGGCCTTTCCCCTGAGAAAGAAAATCACCAGGCCAGGTTTCTGATGTCAGTTTGCAGGAAGCACTTGGCACTGTCAAACCAGCCACAGGTGCCTGTGGGGCACCTTGCATCTCGGCGGCATCCTGATCCATGCAGAATTTCAGCAGGCAGCCGGACACTCCGGGCCACCAGGCCGTGGACATGAACCATGGCCTTTCCCCAGAGAAACAAAAGTCACCAGGCCAGGTTCCTGATGTCAGTTTGCAGGAGGCACTTGGCACTGTCAAACCAGCCACAGGTGCCTGTGGGGGCACATTGCATCTGGGCGGTATCCTGATGCGTTCAGAATTTCAGCAGGCAGCCGGACACCCAGGGACACCCGGCCCTGGACACGAACGATGGGCTTTCCCCAGAGAAACAAAAGTCACCTGGCAAGGTTGCTGATGTCAGCTTGCAGGAGGCACTTGGCACTGTCAAACCAGCCACAGTTGCCTGTGGTGGTACTTTCGTTCTGGGAGGAATCCTGACCCGTTCGGAATTTCAGCAGGCAGCCGGCCACTCCGGGCCACCAGGCTCTGGACACGTACAATGGCCTTTCCCCAGACAAAGAAAAATCACCAGGCCTGGTTCCTGATATCAGTTTGCAGGAGGCACATGGCACTGTCAAATCAGACGTAGTTGCCTGTGGGGGCACCTTTCATGTGGGAGGCATCCTGATCCATGAGGAATTTCAGCAGGCAGTCGGCCACTCTGGACTACGGGCCCTGGAGAGGAACAATGGCCTTTCCCCAGAGAAACAAAAGTCACCAGGCCAGGTTCCTGATGTCAGTTTGCAGGAGGCACTTGGCACTGTCAAACCAGCCACAGTTGCCTGTGGTGGTACTATCGGTCTGGGAGGTATCATGATCCGTTCGGAATTTCAGCGGGGGGCCGGCCACTACGGGCCACAGGCCCTGGGCACGTACAATGGCCTTTCCCCAGAGAAACAAAAGTCACCAGGCCAGCTTCCTGATGTCAGTTTGCAGGAGGCACTTGGCACTGTCAAACCAGCCACAGTTGCCTGTGGCGGCACCTTGAACCTGGGAGGTATCCTGATCCATGCGGAATTTCAGCAGGCAGCCGGGCACTCCGAGCCACCGGGCTCTGAACAAGAATAATAACCTTTCCCCAGAGAAACAAAAGTCACCAGGCCAGGTTCCTGATGTCAATTTACAGGAGGCACTTGGCACTCTCAAACCAGCCAAAGTTGCCTGTGGGGGCACCTTGCATCTGGGAGGTATCCGGATCCGTGTGGAATTTCAGCAGGAAGCAGGCAACTGCGAGCCACCGGGCCCTGGACATGAACCATGGCCTTTCCCCTGAGAAAGAAAATCACCAGGCCAGGTTTCTGATGTCAGTTTGCAGGAAGCACTTGGCACTGTCAAACCAGCTACAGTTGCCTGTGGGGGCACCTTGCATCTGGGAGGCATCCTGGTCCGTCCAGAATTTTAGCAGGGCGACGGCCACTCCAAGACACCAGGCTCAGGATACCAACCATGGCCTGTCCCCAGAGAAACAAAAGTCACCAGGCCAGGTTCCTGATGTCAGTTTGCAGGAGGCACTTGGCACTGTCAAACCAGCCACAGGAGCCTGTGGGGGCACCTTGCATCTCGGCGGCATCCTGATCCATGCAGATTTCCAGCAATCAGCCGGCCACTCCGGGCCACTAGTCCTTGGACACGTACAATGGCCTTTCCCCAGAGAAATAAATGTCACCAGGCCAGGTTCCTGATGTCAGTTTGCAGGAGGCACTTGGCACTGTCAAACCAGCCACAGTTGCCTCTGGGGGCACCTTGCATCTGGGAGGAATCCTGGTCCGTCCAGAATTTTAGCAGGCAGACGGCCACTCCAGGACACCAGGCTCAGGATAACAACCATGGCCTTTCCCCAGAGAAACAAAAGTCACCAGGCCAGGTTCTTGATGTCAGTTGGCAGGAGGCACTTGGCACTGTCAAACCAGCCACAGTTTCCCGTGGGGCACCTTGCATCTGGGAGGTATCCTGATCCGTGCGGAATTTCAGCAGGCAGCCGTCCCCTCTGGGCCACAGTTTGTAGGATATGAACGAGGGCCTTTCCCCAGAGAAACAAAAGTCACCAGGCCAGGTTCCTGATGTCAGTTTGCAGGAGGCACTTGGCACTGTCAAACCAGCCACAATTGCCTCTGGGGGCACCTTGCATCTGGGAGGAATCCTGACCCGTGCGGAATTTCAGCAGGCAGCGGGCCACTCTGGTCCACAGTTTGTAAAATATGAACCATGGCCTTTCCCCAGAGAAACAAAAATCACCAGGCCAGGTTCCTGATGTCAGTTTGCAGGAGGCACTTGGCACTGTCAAACCAGCCAAAGTTGCCTGTGGTGGCACCTTGCATCTGGGAGGTATCCTGATCCGTGCGGAATTTCAGCAGGCAGCCGGCCACGCTGGGCCACAGTTTGTAGTATATGAACCATGGCCTTTCCCCAGAGAAACAAAAGTCACCAGGCCAGGTTCCTGATGTCAGTTTGCAGGAGGCACTTGGCACTGTCAAACCAGCCACAGGTGCCTGTGGGGGCACCTTGCATCTCGGCGGCATCCTGATCCATGCAGAATTCCAGCAAGCAGCCGGCCACTCCGGGCCACTAGGCCTTGGACACGTACAATGGCCTTTCCCCAGAGAAATAAATGTCACCAGGCCAGGTTCCTGATGTCAGTTTGCAGGAGGCACTTGGCACTGTCAAACCAGCCACAATTGCCTCTGGGGGCACTTTGCATCTGGGAGGCATCCTGGTCCGTCCAGAATTTTAGCAGGCAGACGGCCACTCCAGGACACCAGGCTCAGGATACCAACCATGGCCTTTCCCCAGAGAAATAAAAGTCACCAGGCCAGGTTCCTGATGTCAGTTTGCAGGAGGCACTTGGCACTGTCAAACCAGCCACAGTTGCCTGTGGGGGCACCTTTCATCTGGGAGGCATCCTGATCCATGTGGAATTTCAGCAGGCAGCCTGCCACTCGAGCCACCGGGCCCTGGAGAGGAACGATGGCCTTTCCCCAGAGAAACAGAACTCAGCAGGCCAGGTCGCTGATGTCTGTTTGCAGGAGGCACTTGGCACTGTCAAACCAGCCACATTTGCCTTGGGTGGTACTTTCGGTCTGGGAGGAATCCTGATCCGTGTGGAATTTCAGCAGGCAGCCGGCCACTCTGGGCCACCAGGCCCTGGAAAAGAATGATGGCCTTTACACACAGAAACAAAAGTCACCAGGCCAGGTTGCTGATGTCAGTTGGCAGGAGGCACTTGGCACTGTCAAACCAGACGCAGTTGCCTGTGGGGGCATTTTTCATGTGGGAGGCATCCTGATCCATGCGGAATTTCAGCAGGCAGCCGGCCACTCCGAGCTCCCAGGCCCTGGACATGAACCATGGCCATTTCCCCAGAGAAACAAAAGTCACCAGGCCAGGTTCCTGATGTCAGTTTGCAGGAGGCACTTGGCACTGTCAAACCAGACGCAGTTTCCTCTGGGGGCATTTTTCATCTGGGAGGCATCCTGATCCATGTGGAATTTCAGCAGGCAGCCGGCCACTCCGGGCTACCAGGGCCTGGACATGAACCATGGCCTTTCCCCAGAGAAACAAAAGTCACCAGGCCAGGTTCCTGATGTCAGTTTGCAGGAGGCACTTGGCACTGTCAAACCAGCCACAGTTGCCTGTGGTGGCACCTTCCATCTCGGCGGCATCCTGATCCATGCAGAATTTCAGCAGGCAGCCGGCCACTCCAGGCCGCGGGGCACTGGACACGAATGATGGCCTTTACCCAGAGAAATAAAAGTCACCAGGCCAGGTTCCTGATGTCAGTTTGCAGGAGGCACTTGGCACTGTCAAACCAGACGCAGTTGCCTTTGGGGGCATTTTTCATGTGGGAGACATCCTCAACCGTGTGGCATTTCAGCAGGCAGCCGGCCACTCCGGCAGCTCTGGGCCCCGGACAAGAATGATGGCCTTTCCCCAGAGATACAGAACTCAGCAGGCCAGGTCGCTGATGTCGGTTTGCAGGAGGCACTTGGCACTGTCAAACCAGCCACAGTTGCCTTGGGTGGTACTTTCGATCTGGGAGGCATCCTGATCCGTGCGGAATTTCAGCAGGCAGTCGGCCACTCCGGGCCACCGTACCCTGGAAAAGAATGATGGCCTTTCCCCAGAGAAACAAAAGTCACCAGGCCAGGTTCCTGATGTCAGTTGGCAGGAGGCACTTGGCACTGTCAAACCAGACGCAGTTGCCTGTGGGGGCATTTTTCATCTGGGAGGCATCCTGATCCATGCGGAATTTCTACAGGCAGCCGGCCACTCCGAGCTCCCAGGCCCTGGACATGAACCATGGCCTTTCCCCAGAGAAACAAAACTGACCAGGCCAGGTTCCTGATGTCAGTTTGCAGGAGGCACTTGGCACTGTCAAACCTGACGCAGTTTCCTCTGGGGGCATTTTTCATGTGGGAGGCATCCTGATCCATGTGGAATTTCAGCAGGCAGCCGGCCACTCCTGGCCCCCAGGCCATGGACATGAACCATGGTCTTTCCCGAGAGAAACAAAACTCACCAGGCCAGGTTCCTGATGTCAGTTTGCAGGAGGCACTTGGCAGTGTCAAACCAGCCACAGGTGCCTGTGGGGGCACGTTGCATCTCAGCGGCATCCTGATCCATGCAGAATTCCAGCAGGCAGCCGGCCACTCCAGGACTACGGGTCCAGGATATAAACCATGACCTTTCCCCAGAGAAAAAAAACTCACCAGGCCAGGTTTCCTGATGTCAGTTTGCAGGATGCACTTGGCACTGTCAAACCAGCCACAGTTGCCTGTGGGGGCTCCTTTCATCTGGGAGCTATCCTGATCTGTGCGGAATTTCAGCAGACAGCCGGCCACTCCGGGACAGCGGGCCCTGGACATGAACCATGGCCTTTCCCCAGAGAAACAAAAGTCACCCGGCCAGGTTCCTGATGTCAGTTTGCAGGAGGCACTTGGCACTGTCAAACCAGCCACAGTTGACTGTGCTGGTACCTTTGGTCTTGCAGGCATCCTGATCCGTGCGGAATTTCAGCAGGCAGCCTGCCACTCGAGCCACCGGGCCCTGGAGAGGAACGATGGCCTTTCCCCAGAGAAACAGAACTCAGCAGGCCAGGTCGCTGATGTCAGTTTGCAGGAGGCACTTGGCACTGTCAAACCAGCCACATTTGCCTTGGGTGGTAGTTTCGGTCTGGGAGGCATCCTGATCCTTTTGGAATTTCAGCAGGCAGCCGGCCACTCCGGGCCACCGTACCCTGGAAAAGAATGATGGCCTTTCCACAGAGAAACAAAAGTCACCAGGCCAGGTTCCTGATGTCAGTTTGCAGGTGGCACTTGGCACTGTCAAACCAGACGCAGTTGCCTCTGGGGGCATCTTTCATGTGGGAGGCATCCTGATCCATGCGGAATTTCAGCAGGCAGCCGGCCACTCCGAGCCCCCAGGCCCTGGACATGAACCATGGCCTTTCCCCAGAGAAACAAAAGTCACCAGGCCAGGTTCCTGATGTCAGTTTGCAGGAGGCACTTGGCACTGTCAAACCTGACGCAGTTTCCTCTGGGGGCATTTTTCATCTGGGAGGCATCCTGATCCATGCGGAATTTCTACAGGCAGCCGGCCACTCCGGGCTACCAGGCCCTGGACATGAACCATGGACTTTCCCCAGAGAAACAAAAGTCACCAGGCCAGGTTCCTGATGTCAGTTTGCAGGAGGCACTTGGCACTGTCAAACCAGCCACAGTTGCCTGTGGTGGCACCTTCCATCTCGGCGGCATCCTGATCCATGCAGAATTTCAGCAGGCAGTCGGCCACTCCGGGCCCCCAGGCCATGGACATGAACCATGGCCTTTCTCCAGAGAAACAAAAGTCACCAGGCCAGGTTCCTGATGTCAGTTTGCAGGAGGCACTTGGCACTGTCAAACCAGCCACAGTTACCTGTGGGGACACCTTTCATCTGGGAGGTATCCTCAACCGTGAGGAATTTCAGCAGGCAGCCGGCCACTCCAGGCCGCGGGGCACTGGACACGAATGATGGCCTTTACCCAGAGAAATAAAAGTCACCAGGCCAGGTTCCTGATGTCTGTTTGCAGGAGGCACTTGGCACTGTCAAACCAGCCACAGTTGCCTGTGGGGGCACCTTTCATCTGGGAGGCATCCAGATCCGTTTGGAATTTCAGCAGGCAGCCTGCCACTCGAGCCACCGGACCCAGGAGAGGAACGATGGCCTTTCCCCAGAGAAACAGAACACAGGAGGCCAGGTCGCTGATGTCTGTTTGCAGGAGGCACTTGGCACTGTCAAACCAGCCACAGTTGCCACTGGTGGTACTTTCGGTCTGGGAGGCATCCTGATCCGTGCGGAATCTCAGCAGGCAGCCGGCCACTCCGGGCCACCGTACCCTGGAAAAGAATGATGGCCTTTCCACAGAGAAACAAAAGTCACCAGGCCAGGTTCCTGATGTCAGTTTGCAGGAGGCACTTGGCACTGTCAAACCAGATGTAGTTGCCTGTGGGGCATTTTTCATCTGGGAGGCATCCTCCACCGTGTGGAATTTCAGCAGGCAGCCGGCCACTCCGGCCACTCTGGGCCCCGGAAAAGAATGATGGCCTTTCCCCAGAGAAACAAAAGTCACCAGGCCAGGTTCCTGATGTCAGTTTGCAGGAGGCACTTGGCACTGTCAAATCAGACGCAGTTGCCTGTGGGGGCATTTTTCATCTGGGAGGCATCCTGATCCATGCGGAATTTCAGCAGGCAGCCGGCCACTCCGAGCCCCCAGGCCCTGGACATGAACCATGGCCTTTCCCCAGAGAAACAAAAGTCACCAGGCCAGGTTCCTGATGTCAGTTTGCAGGAGGCACTTGGCACTGTCAAACCTGACGCAGTTTCCTCTGGGGGCATTTTTCATCTGGGAGGCATCCTGATCCATGCGGAATTTCTACAGGCAGCCGGCCACTCCGGGTTACCAGGCCCTGGACATGAACCATGGACTTTCCCCAGAGAAACAAAAGTCACCAGGCCAAGTTCCTGATGTCAGTTTGCAGGAGGCACTTGGCACTGTCAAACCAGCCACAGTTGCCTGTGGTGGCACCTTCCATCTCGGCGGCATCCTGATCCATGCAGAATTTCAGCAGGCAGCCGGCCACTCCGGGCCCCCAGGCCATGGACATGAACCATGGCCTTTCCCCAGAGAAACAAAAGTCACCAGGCCAGGTTCCTGATGTCAGTTTGCAGGAGGCACTTGGCACTGTCAAACCAGCCACAGTGACCTGTGGGGACAACTTTCATCTGGGAGGTATCCTCAACCGTGAGGAATTTCAGCAGGCAGCCGGCCACTCCGGGCCACCAGGCCCTGGAGATGAACCATGGCCATTTCCCCAGAGAAACAAAAGTCACCAGGCCAGGTTCCTGATGTCAGTTTGCAGGAGGCACTTGGCACTGTCAAACCTGACGCAGTTTCCTCTGGGGGTATTTTTCATCTGGGAGGCATCCTGATCCATGTGGAATTTCAGCAGGCAGCCGGCCACTCCGGGCTACCAGGGCCTGGACATGAACCATGGCCTTTCCCCAGAGAAACAAAAGTCACCAGGCCAGGTTCCTGATGTCAGTTTGCAGGAGGCACTTGGCACTGTCAAACCAGCCACAGTTGCCTGTGGTGGCACCTTCCATCTCGGCGGCACCCTGATCCATGCAGAATTTCAGCCGGCAGCCGGCCACTCCGGGCCCCCAGGCCATGGACATGAACCATGGACTTTCCCCAGAGAAACAAAAGTCACCAGGCCAGGTTCCTGATGTCAGTTTGCAGGAGGCACTTGGCACTGTCAAACCAGCCACAGTTACCTGTGGGGGCACCTATCATCTGGGTGGTATCCTCAACCGCGCGGAATTTCAGCAGGCAGCCGGCCACTCCAGGCCGCGGGGCACTGGACAAGAATGATGGCCTTTACCCAGAGAAATAAAAGTCACCAGGACAGGTTCCTGATGTCAGTTTGCAGGAGGCACTTGGCACTGTCAAACCAGACGCAGTTGCCTTTGGGGTCATTTTTCATGTGGGAGACATCCTCAACCGTGTGGCATTTCAGCAGGCAGCCGGCCAATCCGGCAGCTCTGGGCCCCGGACAAGAATGATGGCCTTTCCCCAGAGAAACAGAACTCAGCAGGCCAGGTCGCTGATGTCTGTTTGCAGGAGGCACTTGGCACTGTCAAATCAGCCACAGTTGCGTTGGGTGGTACTTTCGATCTGGGAGGCATCCTGATTCGTGCGGAATTTCAGCAGGCAGCCGGCCACTCCAGGCCGCGGGGCACTGGACACGAATGATGGCCTTTACCCAGAGAAATAAAAGTCACCAGGCCAGGTTCCTGATGTCAGTTTGCAGGAGGCACTTGGCACTGTCAAACCAGCCACAGTTGCCTGTGGGGGCACCTTTCATCTGGGAGGCATCCTGATCCGTTTGGAATTTCAGCAGGCAGCCTGCCACGCGAGCCACCGGGCCCTGGAGAGGAACGATGGCCTTTCCCCAGAGAAACAGAACTCAGCAGGCCAGGTCGCTGACGTCTGTTTGCAGGAGGCACTTGGCACTGTCAAACCAGCCACAGTTGCCACTGGTGGTACTTTCGGTCTGGGAGGCATCCTGATCCGTGCGGAATTTCAGCAGGCAGCCGGCCACTCCGGGCCACCGTACCCTGGAAAAGAATGATGGCCTTTCCACAGAGAAACAAAAGTCACCAGGCCAGGTTCCTGATGTCAGTTTGCAGGAGGCACTTGGCACTGTCAAACCTGACGCAGTTTCCTCTGGGGGCATTTTTCATGTGGGAGGCATCCTGATCCATGTGGAATTTCAGCAGGCAGCCGGCCACTCCGGGCCCCCAGGCCGTGGACATGAACCATGGTCTTTCCCGAGAGAAACAAAAGTCACCAGGCCAGGTTCCTGATGTCAGTTTGCAGGAGGCACTTGGCAGTGTCAAACCAGCCACAGTTACCTGTGGGGGCACCTTTCATCTGGGAGGTGTCCTCAACCGTGAGGAATTTCAGCAGGCAGCCGGCCACTCCAGGCCGCGGGGCACTGGACACGAATAATGGCCTTTACCCAGAGAAATAAAAGTCACCAGGCCAGGTTCCTGATGTCAGTTTGCAGGAGGCACTTGGCACTGTCAAACCAGCCACAGTTGCCTGTGGGGGCACCTTTCATCTGGGAGGCATCCTGATCCGTTTGGAATTTCAGCAGGCAGCCTGCCACTCGAGCCACCGGGCCCTGGAGAGGAACGATGGCCTTTCCCCAGAGAAACAGAACTCAGCAGGCCAGGTCGCTGATGTCTGTTTGCAGGAGGCACTTGGCACTGTCAAACCAGCCACAGTTGCCTCTGGTGGTACCTTTCATCTGGGAGGCATCCTGATCCTTTTGGAATTTCAGCAGGCAGCCGGCCACTCCGGGCCACCAGGCCCTGGACAAGAATGATGGCCTTTCCCCAGAGAAACAAAAGTCACCAGGCCAGGTTCCTGATGTCAGTTTGCAGCAGGCACTTGGCACTGTCAAACCAGCCACAGTTGCCTGTGGGGGCACCTTTCATCTGGGAGGCATCCTGATCCATGCGGAATTTCAGCAGGCAGCCGGCCACTCCGGGCCCCCAGGACCTGGACATGAACCATGGCTTTTCCCCAGAGAAAGAAAAGTCACCAGGCCAGGTTGCTGATGTCAGTTTGCAGGAGGCACTTGGCACTGTCAAACCAGCCACAGTTGCCTGTGGGGGCACCTTTCATCTGGGAGGTATCCTCAACCGTGCGGAATTTCAGCAGGCAGCCGGCCACCCCAGGCCACTCTGGGCCCCGGACAAGAATGATGGCCTTTCCCCAGAGAAACAAAAGTCACCAGGCCAGGTTCCTGATGTCAGTTTGCAGGAGGCACTTGGCACTGTCAAACCTGATGCAGTTTCCTCTGGGGGCATTTTTCGTCTGGGAGGCATCCTGATCCATGTGGAATTTCAGCAGGCAGCCGGCCACTCCGGGCCACCAGGCCCTGGACATGAACCATGGCTTTTCCCCAGAGAAACAAAAGTCACCAGGCCAGGTTCCTGATGTCAGTTTGCAGGAGGCACTTGGCACTGTCAAACCAGCCACAGTTTCCTCTGGTGGTACTTTCGCTCTGGGAGGCATCCTGATCCATGCGGAATTACAGCAGGCAGCCGGCCACTCCGGGCCACCAGGCCATGGACATGAACCATGGCTTTTCCCCAGAGAAACAAAAGTCACCAGGCCAGGTTCCTGATGTCAGTTTGCAGGAGGCACTTGGCACTGTCAAACCAGCCACAGTTACCTGTGGGGGCACCTTTCATCTGGGAGGTGTCCTCAACCGTGCGGAATTTCAGCAGGCAGCCGGCCTCTCCAGGCCGCGGGGTACTGGACACGAATGATGGCCTTTACCCAGAGAAATAAAAGTCACCAGGCCAGGTTCCTGATGTCAGTTTGCAGGAGGCACTTGGCACTGTCAAACCAGCCACAGTTGCCTGTGGGGGCACCTTTCATCTGGGAGGCATCCTGATCCATGTGGAATTTCAGCAGGCAGCCTGCCACTCGAGCCACCGGGCCCTGGAGAGGAACGATGGCCTTTCCCCAGAGAAACAGAACTCAGCAGGCTAGGTCGCTGATGTCTGTTTGCAGGAGGCACTTGGCACTGTCAAACCAGCCACATTTGCCTTGGGTGGTACTTTCGGTCTGGGAGGCATCCTGATCCGTGCGGAATTTCAGCAGGCAGCCGGCCACTCCGGGCCACCAGGCCCTGGAAAAGAATGATGGCCTTTACACACAGAAACAAAAGTCACCAGGCCAGGTTGCTGATGTCAGTTGGCAGGAGGCACTTGGCACTGTCAAACCAGACGCAGTTGCCTGTGGGGGCATTTTTCATCTGGGAGGCATCCTGATCCATGCGGAATTTCAGCAGGCAGTCGGCCACTCCGAGCTCCCAGGCCCTGGACATGAACCATGGCCTTTCCCCAGAGAAACAAAAGTCACCAGGCCAGGTTCCTGATGTCAGTTTGCAGGAGGCACTTGGCACTGTCAAACCTGACGCAGTTTCCTCTGGGGGCACCTTGCATCTGGGAGGCATCCTGATCCATGTGGAATTTCAGGAGGCAGCCAGCCACTCCGGGCTACCAGGCCCTGGACATGAACGATGGCCTTTCCCCAGAGAAACAAAAGTCACCAGGCCAGGTTCCTGATGTCAGTTTGCAGGAGGCACTTGGCACTGTCAAACCAGCCACAGTTGCCTCTGGTGGCACCTTCCATCTCGGCGGCATCCTGATCCATGCAGAATTTCAGCCGGCGGCCGGCCACTCCGGGCCCCCAGGCCATGGACATGAACCATGGACTTTCCCCAGAGAAACAAAAGTCACCAGGCCAGGTTCCTGATGTCAGTTTGCAGGAGGCACTTGGCACTGTCAAACCAGCCACAGTTACCTGTGGGGGCACCTTTCATCTGGGTGGTATCCTCAACCGTGAGGAATTTCAGCAGGCAGCCGGCCACTCCGGCAGCTCTGGGCCCCGGACAAGAATGATGGCCTTTCCCCAGAGAAACAGAACTCAGCAGGCCAGGTCGCTGATGTCTGTTTGCAGGAGGCACTTGGCACTGTCAAACCAGCCACAGTTGCCTTGGGTGGTACTTTCGATCTGGGAGGCATCCTGATCCGTGCGGAATTTCAGCAGGCAGCAAGCCACTCCAGGCCGCGGGGCACTGGACACGAATGATGGCCTTTACCCAGAGAAATAAAAGTCACCAGGCCAGGTTCCTGATGTCAGTTTGCAGGAGGCACTTGGCACTGTCAAACCAGCCACAGTTACCTGTGGGGGCACCTTTCATCTGGGAGGCATCCTGATCCGTTTGGAATTTCAGCAGGCAGCCTGCCACTCGAGCCACCAGGCCCTGGAGAGGAACGATGGCCTTTCCCCAGAGAAACAAAAGTCACCAGGCCAGGTTCCTGATGTCAGTTTGCAGGAGGCACTTGGCACTGTCAAACCAGCCACATTTGCCTTGGGTGGTACTTTCGGTCTGGGAGGCATCCTGATCCGTGCGGAATTTCAGCAGGCAGCCGGCCACTCCGGGCCACCGTACCCTGGAAAAGAATGATGGCCTTTCCCCAGAGAAACAAAAGTCACCAGGCCAGGTTCCTGATGTCAGTTTGCAGGAGGCACTTGGCACTGTCAAACCAGACGCAGTTGCCTGTGGGGGCATTTTTCATATGGGAGGAATCCTCAACCGTGTGGAATTTCAGCAGGCAGCCGGCCACTCCGGCCAATCTGGGCCCCGGAAAAGAATGATGGCCTTTCCCCAGAGAAACAAAAGTCACCAGGCCAGGTTCCTGATGTCAGTTTGCAGGAGGCACTTGGCACTGTCAAACCAGACGCAGTGGCTGTGGGGGCACCTTGCACCTGGGATGTATTCTCATCCGTGCGGAATTTCAGCAGGCAGCCGGCCACTCCGGGCCACCAAGCCCTGGACATGAACCATGGCCTTTCCCCAGAGAAACAGAACTCAGCAGGCCAGGTCGCTGATGTCAGTTTGCAGGAGGCACTTGGCAGTGTCAAACGAGCCACAGTTGCCTTGGGTGGTACTTTCGGTCTGGGAGGTATCCTGATCCTTTTGTAATTTCAGCAGGCAGCCGGCCACTCCGGGCCACCGTACCCCGGAAAAGAATCATGGCCTTTCCCCAGAGAAACAAAAGTCACCAGGCCAGGTTCCTGATGTCAGTTTGCAGGAGGCACTTGGCACTGTCAAACCTGACGCAGTTTCCTCTGGGGGCATTTTTCATCTGGGAGGCATCCTGATCCATGCGGAATTTCTACAGGCAGCCGGCCACTCCGGGTTACCAGGCCCTGGACATGAACCATGGACTTTCCCCAGAGAAACAAAAGTCACCAGGCCAAGTTCCTGATGTCAGTTTGCAGGAGGCACTTGGCACTGTCAAACCAGCCACAGTTGCCTGTGGTGGCACCTTCCATCTCGGCGGCATCCTGATCCATGCAGAATTTCAGCAGGCAGCCGGCCACTCCGGGCCCCCAGGCCATGGACATGAACCATGGCCTTTCCCCAGAGAAACAAAAGTCACCAGGCCAGGTTCCTGATGTCAGTTTGCAGGAGGCACTTGGCACTGTCAAACCAGCCACAGTGACCTGTGGGGACAACTTTCATCTGGGAGGTATCCTCAACCGTGAGGAATTTCAGCAGGCAGCCGGCCACTCCGGGCCACCAGGCCCTGGAGATGAACCATGGCCATTTCCCCAGAGAAACAAAAGTCACCAGGCCAGGTTCCTGATGTCAGTTTGCAGGAGGCACTTGGCACTGTCAAACCTGACGCAGTTTCCTCTGGGGGTATTTTTCATCTGGGAGGCATCCTGATCCATGTGGAATTTCAGCAGGCAGCCGGCCACTCCGGGCTACCAGGGCCTGGACATGAACCATGGCCTTTCCCCAGAGAAACAAAAGTCACCAGGCCAGGTTCCTGATGTCAGTTTGCAGGAGGCACTTGGCACTGTCAAACCAGCCACAGTTGCCTGTGGTGGCACCTTCCATCTCGGCGGCACCCTGATCCATGCAGAATTTCAGCCGGCAGCCGGCCACTCCGGGCCCCCAGGCCATGGACATGAACCATGGACTTTCCCCAGAGAAACAAAAGTCACCAGGCCAGGTTCCTGATGTCAGTTTGCAGGAGGCACTTGGCACTGTCAAACCAGCCACAGTTACCTGTGGGGGCACCTATCATCTGGGTGGTATCCTCAACCGCGCGGAATTTCAGCAGGCAGCCGGCCACTCCAGGCCGCGGGGCACTGGACAAGAATGATGGCCTTTACCCAGAGAAATAAAAGTCACCAGGACAGGTTCCTGATGTCAGTTTGCAGGAGGCACTTGGCACTGTCAAACCAGACGCAGTTGCCTTTGGGGTCATTTTTCATGTGGGAGACATCCTCAACCGTGTGGCATTTCAGCAGGCAGCCGGCCAATCCGGCAGCTCTGGGCCCCGGACAAGAATGATGGCCTTTCCCCAGAGAAACAGAACTCAGCAGGCCAGGTCGCTGATGTCTGTTTGCAGGAGGCACTTGGCACTGTCAAATCAGCCACAGTTGCGTTGGGTGGTACTTTCGATCTGGGAGGCATCCTGATTCGTGCGGAATTTCAGCAGGCAGCCGGCCACTCCAGGCCGCGGGGCACTGGACACGAATGATGGCCTTTACCCAGAGAAATAAAAGTCACCAGGCCAGGTTCCTGATGTCAGTTTGCAGGAGGCACTTGGCACTGTCAAACCAGCCACAGTTGCCTGTGGGGGCACCTTTCATCTGGGAGGCATCCTGATCCGTTTGGAATTTCAGCAGGCAGCCTGCCACGCGAGCCACCGGGCCCTGGAGAGGAACGATGGCCTTTCCCCAGAGAAACAGAACTCAGCAGGCCAGGTCGCTGACGTCTGTTTGCAGGAGGCACTTGGCACTGTCAAACCAGCCACAGTTGCCACTGGTGGTACTTTCGGTCTGGGAGGCATCCTGATCCGTGCGGAATTTCAGCAGGCAGCCGGCCACTCCGGGCCACCGTACCCTGGAAAAGAATGATGGCCTTTCCACAGAGAAACAAAAGTCACCAGGCCAGGTTCCTGATGTCAGTTTGCAGGAGGCACTTGGCACTGTCAAACCTGACGCAGTTTCCTCTGGGGGCATTTTTCATGTGGGAGGCATCCTGATCCATGTGGAATTTCAGCAGGCAGCCGGCCACTCCGGGCCCCCAGGCCGTGGACATGAACCATGGTCTTTCCCGAGAGAAACAAAAGTCACCAGGCCAGGTTCCTGATGTCAGTTTGCAGGAGGCACTTGGCAGTGTCAAACCAGCCACAGTTACCTGTGGGGGCACCTTTCATCTGGGAGGTGTCCTCAACCGTGAGGAATTTCAGCAGGCAGCCGGCCACTCCAGGCCGCGGGGCACTGGACACGAATAATGGCCTTTACCCAGAGAAATAAAAGTCACCAGGCCAGGTTCCTGATGTCAGTTTGCAGGAGGCACTTGGCACTGTCAAACCAGCCACAGTTGCCTGTGGGGGCACCTTTCATCTGGGAGGCATCCTGATCCGTTTGGAATTTCAGCAGGCAGCCTGCCACTCGAGCCACCGGGCCCTGGAGAGGAACGATGGCCTTTCCCCAGAGAAACAGAACTCAGCAGGCCAGGTCGCTGATGTCTGTTTGCAGGAGGCACTTGGCACTGTCAAACCAGCCACAGTTGCCTCTGGTGGTACCTTTCATCTGGGAGGCATCCTGATCCTTTTGGAATTTCAGCAGGCAGCCGGCCACTCCGGGCCACCAGGCCCTGGACAAGAATGATGGCCTTTCCCCAGAGAAACAAAAGTCACCAGGCCAGGTTCCTGATGTCAGTTTGCAGCAGGCACTTGGCACTGTCAAACCAGCCACAGTTGCCTGTGGGGGCACCTTTCATCTGGGAGGCATCCTGATCCATGCGGAATTTCAGCAGGCAGCCGGCCACTCCGGGCCCCCAGGACCTGGACATGAACCATGGCTTTTCCCCAGAGAAAGAAAAGTCACCAGGCCAGGTTGCTGATGTCAGTTTGCAGGAGGCACTTGGCACTGTCAAACCAGCCACAGTTGCCTGTGGGGGCACCTTTCATCTGGGAGGTATCCTCAACCGTGCGGAATTTCAGCAGGCAGCCGGCCACCCCAGGCCACTCTGGGCCCCGGACAAGAATGATGGCCTTTCCCCAGAGAAACAAAAGTCACCAGGCCAGGTTCCTGATGTCAGTTTGCAGGAGGCACTTGGCACTGTCAAACCAGCCACAGTTGCCTGTGGGGGCACCTTTCATCTGGGAGGCATCCTGATCCATGTGGAATTTCAGCAGGCAGCCTGCCACTCGAGCCACCGGGCCCTGGAGAGGAACGATGGCCTTTCCCCAGAGAAACAGAACTCAGCAGGCTAGGTCGCTGATGTCTGTTTGCAGGAGGCACTTGGCACTGTCAAACCAGCCACATTTGCCTTGGGTGGTACTTTCGGTCTGGGAGGCATCCTGATCCGTGCGGAATTTCAGCAGGCAGCCGGCCACTCCGGGCCACCAGGCCCTGGAAAAGAATGATGGCCTTTACACACAGAAACAAAAGTCACCAGGCCAGGTTGCTGATGTCAGTTGGCAGGAGGCACTTGGCACTGTCAAACCAGACGCAGTTGCCTGTGGGGGCATTTTTCATCTGGGAGGCATCCTGATCCATGCGGAATTTCAGCAGGCAGTCGGCCACTCCGAGCTCCCAGGCCCTGGACATGAACCATGGCCTTTCCCCAGAGAAACAAAAGTCACCAGGCCAGGTTCCTGATGTCAGTTTGCAGGAGGCACTTGGCACTGTCAAACCTGACGCAGTTTCCTCTGGGGGCACCTTGCATCTGGGAGGCATCCTGATCCATGTGGAATTTCAGGAGGCAGCCAGCCACTCCGGGCTACCAGGCCCTGGACATGAACGATGGCCTTTCCCCAGAGAAACAAAAGTCACCAGGCCAGGTTCCTGATGTCAGTTTGCAGGAGGCACTTGGCACTGTCAAACCAGCCACAGTTGCCTCTGGTGGCACCTTCCATCTCGGCGGCATCCTGATCCATGCAGAATTTCAGCCGGCGGCCGGCCACTCCGGGCCCCCAGGCCATGGACATGAACCATGGACTTTCCCCAGAGAAACAAAAGTCACCAGGCCAGGTTCCTGATGTCAGTTTGCAGGAGGCACTTGGCACTGTCAAACCAGCCACAGTTACCTGTGGGGGCACCTTTCATCTGGGTGGTATCCTCAACCGTGAGGAATTTCAGCAGGCAGCCGGCCACTCCGGCAGCTCTGGGCCCCGGACAAGAATGATGGCCTTTCCCCAGAGAAACAGAACTCAGCAGGCCAGGTCGCTGATGTCTGTTTGCAGGAGGCACTTGGCACTGTCAAACCAGCCACAGTTGCCTTGGGTGGTACTTTCGATCTGGGAGGCATCCTGATCCGTGCGGAATTTCAGCAGGCAGCAAGCCACTCCAGGCCGCGGGGCACTGGACACGAATGATGGCCTTTACCCAGAGAAATAAAAGTCACCAGGCCAGGTTCCTGATGTCAGTTTGCAGGAGGCACTTGGCACTGTCAAACCAGCCACAGTTACCTGTGGGGGCACCTTTCATCTGGGAGGCATCCTGATCCGTTTGGAATTTCAGCAGGCAGCCTGCCACTCGAGCCACCAGGCCCTGGAGAGGAACGATGGCCTTTCCCCAGAGAAACAAAAGTCACCAGGCCAGGTTCCTGATGTCAGTTTGCAGGAGGCACTTGGCACTGTCAAACCAGCCACATTTGCCTTGGGTGGTACTTTCGGTCTGGGAGGCATCCTGATCCGTGCGGAATTTCAGCAGGCAGCCGGCCACTCCGGGCCACCGTACCCTGGAAAAGAATGATGGCCTTTCCCCAGAGAAACAAAAGTCACCAGGCCAGGTTCCTGATGTCAGTTTGCAGGAGGCACTTGGCACTGTCAAACCAGACGCAGTTGCCTGTGGGGGCATTTTTCATATGGGAGGAATCCTCAACCGTGTGGAATTTCAGCAGGCAGCCGGCCACTCCGGCCAATCTGGGCCCCGGAAAAGAATGATGGCCTTTCCCCAGAGAAACAAAAGTCACCAGGCCAGGTTCCTGATGTCAGTTTGCAGGAGGCACTTGGCACTGTCAAACCAGACGCAGTGGCTGTGGGGGCACCTTGCACCTGGGATGTATTCTCATCCGTGCGGAATTTCAGCAGGCAGCCGGCCACTCCGGGCCACCAAGCCCTGGACATGAACCATGGCCTTTCCCCAGAGAAACAGAACTCAGCAGGCCAGGTCGCTGATGTCAGTTTGCAGGAGGCACTTGGCAGTGTCAAACGAGCCACAGTTGCCTTGGGTGGTACTTTCGGTCTGGGAGGTATCCTGATCCTTTTGTAATTTCAGCAGGCAGCCGGCCACTCCGGGCCACCGTACCCCGGAAAAGAATCATGGCCTTTCCCCAGAGAAACAAAAGTCACCAGGCCAGGTTCCTGATGTCAGTTTGCAGGTAGCACTTGGCACTGTCAAACCAGCCGCAGTTGCCTCTGGTGGTACCTTTCACCTGGGCGGCATCCTGGTCCGTGCGGAATTTCAGCAGGCAGCCGGCCACTCCAGGACACCAGGCTCAGGATATGAACCATGGCCTTTCCCCAGAGAAACAAAAGTCACCAGGCCAGGTTCCAGATGTCAGTTTGCAGGAGGCACTTGGCACTGTCAAACCAGACGCAGTTGCCTGTGGGGGCATTTTTCATGTGGGAGGCATCCTGATCCATGCGGAATTTCAGCAGGCAGCCGGCCACTCCGGGCCCCCAGGCCCTGGACATGAACCATGGCCTTTCCCCAGAGAAACAAAAGTCACCAGGCCAGGTTCCTGATGTCAGTTTGCAGGAGGCACTTGGCACTGTCAAACCTGACGCAGTTTCCTCTGGGGGCATTTTTCATGTGGGAGGCATCCTGATCCATGCGGAATTTCAGCACTCAGCCGGCCACTCCGGGCCACCAGGCCCTGGACAAGAATGATGGCCTTTCCCCAGAGAAACAAAAGTCACCAGGCCAGGTTCCTGATGTCAGTTTGCAGGAGGCACTTGGCACTGTCAAACCAGCCACAGTTGCCTGTGGGGGCACCTTTCATCTGGGAGGCATCCTGATCCATGCGGAATTTCAGCAGGCAGCCGGCCACTCCGGGCCCCCAGGACCTGGACATGAACCATGGCTTTTCCCCAGAGAAAGAAAAGTCACCAGGCCAGGTTGCTGATGTCAGTTTGCAGGAGGCACTTGGCACTGTCAAACCAGCCACAGTTGCCTGTGGGGGCACCTTTCATCTGGGAGGTATCCTCAACCGTGCGGAATTTCAGCAGGCAGCCGGCCACCCCAGGCCACTCTAGGCCCTGGACATGAACCATGGCCTTTCCCCAGAGAAACAAAAGTCACCAGGCCAGGTTCCTGATGTCAGTTTGCAGGAGGCACTTGGCACTGTCAAACCTGACGCAGTTTCCTCTGGGGGCACCTTGCATCTGGGAGGCATCCTGATCCATGTGGAATTTCAGGAGGCAGCCAGCCACTCCGGGCCACCAGGCCCTGGACATGAACGATGGCCTTTCCCCAGAGAAACAAAAGTCACCAGGCCAGGTTCCTGATGTCAGTTTGCAGGAGGCACTTGGCACTGTCAAACCAGCCACAGTTGCCTGTGGTGGCACCTTCCATCTCGGCGGCATCCTGATCCATGCAGAATTTCAGCAGGCAGACGGCCACTCCGGGCCACCAGGCCATGTACATGAACCATGGACTTTCCCCAGAGAAACAAAAGTCACCAGGCCAGGTTCCAGATGTCAGTTGGCAGGAGGCACTTGGCACTGCCAAACCAGCCACAGGTGCCTGTGGGGGCATTTTTCATGTGGGAGGCATCCTGATCCATGCGGAATTTCAGCAGTTAGCCGGCCACTCCGGGCCACCAGGCCCTGGACAAGAATGATGGCCTTTGCCCAGAGAAACAAAAGTCACCAGGCCAGGTTCCTGATGTCAGTTTGCAGGAGGCACTTGGCACTGTCAAACCAGCCACAGTTGCCTGTGGGGGCACCTTTCATCTGGGAGGCATCCTGATCCATGCGGAATTTCAGCAGGCAGCCGGCCACTCCGGGCCCCCAGGACCTGGACATGAACCATGGCTTTTCCCCAGAGAAAGAAAAGTCACCAGGCCAGGTTGCTGATGTCAGTTTGCAGGAGGCACTTGGCACTGTCAAACCAGCCACAGTTGCCTGTGGGGGCACCTTTCATCTGGGAGGTATCCTCAACCGTGCGGAATTTCAGCAGGCAGCCGGCCACCCCAGGCCACTCTAGGCCCTGGACATGAACCATGGCCTTTCCCCAGAGAAACAAAAGTCACCAGGCCAGGTTCCTGATGTCAGTTTGCAGGAGGCACTTGGCACTGTCAAACCTGACGCAGTTTCCTCTGGGGGCACCTTGCATCTGGGAGGCATCCTGATCCATGTGGAATTTCAGGAGGCAGCCAGCCACTCCGGGCCACCAGGCCCTGGACATGAACGATGGCCTTTCCCCAGAGAAACAAAAGTCACCAGGCCAGGTTCCTGATGTCAGTTTGCAGGAGGCACTTGGCACTGTCAAACCAGCCACAGTTGCCTGTGGTGGCACCTTCCATCTCGGCGGCATCCTGATCCATGCAGAATTTCAGCAGGCAGACGGCCACTCCGGGCCACCAGGCCATGTACATGAACCATGGACTTTCCCCAGAGAAACAAAAGTCACCAGGCCAGGTTCCAGATGTCAGTTGGCAGGAGGCACTTGGCACTGCCAAACCAGCCACAGGTGCCTGTGGGGGCATTTTTCATGTGGGAGGCATCCTGATCCATGCGGAATTTCAGCAGTTAGCCGGCCACTCCGGGCCACCAGGCCCTGGACAAGAATGATGGCCTTTGCCCAGAGAAACAAAAGTCACCAGGCCAGGTTCCTGATGTCAGTTTGCAGGAGGCACTTGGCACTGTCAAACCAGCCACAGTTGCCTGTGGGGGCACCTTTCATCTGGGAGGCATCCTGATCCATGCGGAATTTCAGCAGGCAGCCGGCCACTCTGGGCCCCCAGGACCTGGACATGAACCATGGCTTTTCCCCAGAGAAAGAAAAGTCACCAGGCCAGGTTGCTGATGTCAGTTTGCAGGAGGCACTTGGCACTGTCAAACCAGCCACAGTTGCCTGTGGGGGCACCTTTCATCTGGGAGGTATCCTCAACCGTGCGGAATTTCAGCAGGCAGCCGGCCACCCCAGGCCACTCTGGGCCCCGGACAAGAATGATGGCCTTTCCCCAGAGAAACAAAAGTCACCAGGCCAGGTTCCTGATGTCAGTTTGCAGGAGGCACTTGGCACTGTCAAACCTGACGCAGTTTCCTCTGGGGGCATTTTTCATCTGGGAGGCATCCTGATCCATGTGGAATTTCAGCAGGCAGCCGGCCACTCCGAACCACCAGGCTCTGGACATGAACCATGGCTTTTCCCCAGAGAAACAAAAGTCACCAGGCCAGGTTCCTGATGTCAGTTTGCAGGAGGCACTTGGCACTGTCAAACCAGCCACAGTTTCCTCTGGTGGTACTTTCGCTCTGGGAGGCATCCTGATCCATGCGGAATTACAGCAGGCAGCCGGCCACTCCGGGCCACCAGGCCATGGACATGAACCATGGCTTTTCCCCAGAGAAACAAAAGTCACCAGGCCAGGTTCCTGATGTCAGTTTGCAGGAGGCACTTGGCACTGTCAAACCAGCCACAGTTACCTGTGGGGGCACCTTTCATCTGGGAGGTGTCCTCAACCGTGCGGAATTTCAGCAGGCAGCCGGCCTCTCCAGGCCGCGGGGTACTGGACACGAATGATGGCCTTTACCCAGAGAAATAAAAGTCACCAGGCCAGGTTCCTGATGTCAGTTTGCAGGAGGCACTTGGCACTGTCAAACCAGCCACAGTTGCCTGTGGGGGCACCTTTCATCTGGGAGGCATCCTGATCCATGTGGAATTTCAGCAGGCAGCCTGCCACTCGAGCCACCGGGCCCTGGAGAGGAACGATGGCCTTTCCCCAGAGAAACAGAACTCAGCAGGCCAGGTCGCTGATGTCTGTTTGCAGGAGGCACTTGGCACTGTCAAACCAGACGCAGTTGCCTGTGGTGGTAGTATCGATCTGGGAGGTATCCTGATCCGTGCGGAATTTCAGCAGGCAGCCGGCCACTCCTGGCCACAAGGCCCTGGACATGAATCATGGTCTTTCCCCAGAGAAACGAAAGTCACCAGGCCAGGTTAATGAGGTCAGTTTGCAGAAGGCACATGGCACTGTCAAACCAGCCACAGTTGCCTGTGGGGGCACCTTGCAACTGGGAGGTATCCTCAACCGTGTGGAATTTCAGCAGGCAGCCGGCCACTCTGGGCCGGCGGGCCCCGGACAAGACCGATGGCCTTTCCCCAGAGAAACAAAAGTCACCAGGCCAGGTTCCTGATGTCAGTTTGCAGGAGGCACTTGGCACTGTCAAACCTGCCACAGTTGCCTATGGTTTTAGTTTCGGTCTGGGAGGTATCCTGATCCATGCGGAATTTCAGCAGGCTGCTGGCCATTCCGGGCCAGCGGGCCCCGGAAAACAATGATGGCCTTTCCCCAGAGAAACAAAAGTCACCAGGCCAGGTTGCTGATGTCAGTTTGCAGGAGGCACTTGGCACTGTCAAACCAGCCACAGTTGCCTCTGGTGGTACCTTTCATCTGTGCGGCTTCCTAATCCGTTCGGAATTTCAGCAGGCAGCCGGACACCCAGGGACACCCGGCCCTGGACACGAACGATGGCCTTTCCCCAGAGAAACGAAACTCACCAGGCCAGGTTCCTGATGTCAGTTTGCAGGAGGCACTTGGCACTGTCAAACCAGCCACACGTGCCTGTATGGGCACCTTGCATCTGGGAGGTATCCTCATCTGTGCGGAATTTCAGCAGGCTGCCGGCCACTCCAGGCCACCGGGCACTGGGCACGAACCGTGGCCTTTCCCCAGAGAAACAAAAGTCACCAGGCCAGGTTCCTGATGTCAGTTTGCAGGAGGCACTTGGCACAGTCAAACCAGCCAAAGTTGCCTGTGGTGGTACCTTTCATCTGGGCGGTATCCTGATCCGTGCGGAATTTCAGCAGACAGCCGGCCATTCCGGGCCAGCGGGCCCTGGAGAGGAACGATGGCCTTTCCCCAGAGAAACAAAAGTCACCTGGCCAGGTTCCTGATGTCAGTTTGCATGAGGCACTTGGCACTGTCAAACCAGCCATAGGTGCCTGTGGGGGCACTTTTCAACTAGGAGGCATCCTGATCCATGCTGAATTTCAGGAGGGAGCCGGACACTCTGGGCCACCAGGCCGTGGACATGAACCGTGGCTTTTCCCCAGAGAAACAAAAGTCACCAGGCCAGGTTCCTGATGTCAATTTCTAGGAGGCACTTGGCACTGTCAAACCAGCCACAGTTGCCTCTGGGGGCACCTTGCATCTTGGAGGTATCCTGATCCGTGCGGAATTTCAGCAGGCAGCCGGCCACTCCGGGCCAGTTGGCCCTGGAGAGGAACGATGGCCTTTTCCCAGAGAAACAAAAGTCACCAGGCCAGGTTCCTGATGTCAGTTTGCAGGAGGCACTTGGCACTGTCAAACCAGCCACAGGTGCCTGTGGGGGCACTTTTCATCTGGGAGGCATCCTAATCCGTTCGGAATTTCAGCAGGCAGCCGGCCACTCCGGGACTACGGGTCCAGGATATGAAGCATGACCTTTCCCCAGAGAAACAAAAGTCACCAGGCCAGGTTATGATGTCAGCTTGCAGGAGGCACATGGTATTGTCAAACCAGCCGCAGTTGCCTGTGGGGGCTCCTTTCATCTGGGAGGTATCCTGATCCGTGCGGAATTTCAGCAGGGAGCCGGCCACTCCGGGCCAGCGGGCCCAGGAGAGTAGTGATGGCCTTTCCCCAGAGAAACAAAAGTCACCTGGCCAGGTTCCTGATGTCTGTTTGCAGGAGGCACTTGGCACTGTCAAACCAGCCACAGGTGCCTGTGGGGGCACATTTCATCTGGGAGGCATCCTGATCCATGCGGAATTTCAGCAGGCGGACGGCCACTGCGGGCCACCAGGCCCTGGACATGAACCACGGCTTTTCCCCAGAGAAACAAAAGTCACCAGGCCAGGTTCCAGATGTCAGTTTGCAGGAGGCACTTGGCACTGTCAAACCTGCCACAGTTGCCTGTGGTGGTACCTTTCATCTGGGCGGCATCCTAATCCGTTCGGAATTTCAGCAGGCAGCCGGACACCCAGGGACACCTGGCCCTGGTCACGAACGATGGCCTTTCCCCAGAGAAACAAAAGTCACTAGGCCAGGTTCCTGATGTCAGTTTGCAGGAGGCACTTGGCACTGTCAAACCAGCCAAAGTTGCCTGTGGTGGTACCTTTCATCTGGGCGGTATCCTGATCCGTGCGGAATTTCAGCAGACAGTCGGCCATTCCGGGCCAGCGGGCCCTGGAGAGGAACGATGGCCTTTCCCCTGAGAAACAAAAGTCACCTGGCCAGGTTCCTGATGTCAGTTTGCAGGAGGCACTTGGCACTGTCAAACCAGCCATAGGTGCCTGTGGGGGCACTTTTCAACTAGGAGGCATCCAGATCCATGCTGAATTTCAGGAGGGAGCCGGACACTCTGGGCCACCAGGCCGTGGACATGAACCGTGGCCTTTCCCCAGAGAAACAAAAGTCACCAGGCCAGGTTCCTGATGTCAATTTATAGGAGGTACTTGGCACTGTCAAACCAGCCACAGTTGCCTCTGGGGGCACCTTGCATCTTGGAGGTATCCTGATCCGTGCGGAATTTCAGCAGGCAGCCGGCCACTCCGGGACAACGGACACTGGAGAAGAATGATGGCCTTTCCCCAGAGAAACAAAAGTCACCTGGCCAGGTTCCTGATGTCAGTTTGCAGGAGGCACTTGGCACTGTCAAACCTGCCACAGTTGCCTGTGGGGGCTCCTTTCATCTGGGAGTTATCCTGATCTGTGCGGAATTTCAGCAGGCAGTCGGCCACTCCGGGCCAGGGGGCACTGGACATCATCTATGGCCTTTCCCCAGAGAAATAAAAGTCAACAGGCCAGGTTCCTGATGTCAGTTTGCAGGTGGCACTTGGCACTGTCAAACCAGACGCAGTTGCCTGTGGGGGCTCCTTTCATCTGGGAGTTATCCTGATCCGTGTGGAATTTCAGCAGGCAGTCGGCCACTCAGGGCCAGCGGGCCCTGGAGAGGAACGATGGCCTTTCCCCTGAGAAACAAAAGTCACCAGGCCAGGTTCCTGATGTCAGTTGGCAGGAGGCACTTGGCACTGTCAAACCAGCCACAGGTGCCTGTGGGGGCACTTTTCATCTGGGAGGCATCCTGATCCATGCTGAATTTCAGCAGGCGGCGGGCCACTCTGGGCCACCAGGTCCTGGACTTGAACCATGGCTTTTCCCCAGAGAAACAAAAGTCACCAGGCCAGGTTCCGGATGTCAGTTGGCAGGAGGCACTTGGCACTGTCAAACCAGCCACAGGTGCCTGTGGGGGCACTTTTCATCTGGGAGGCATCCTGATCCATGCGGAATTTCAGCAGGCGGCCTGCCATTCCGGGCCACCAGGCCCTGGACATGAACCACGGCTTTTCCCCAGAGAAACAAAAGTCACCAGGCCAGGTTCCTGATGTCAGTTTGCAGGAGGCACTTGGCACTGTCAAACCTGCCACAGTTGCCTGTAGTGGTACCTTTCATCTGGGCGGCATCCTAATCCATTCGGAATTTCAGCAGGCAGCCGGACACCCAGGGCCAGCTGGCCCTAGACACGAACGATGGCCTTTCCCCAGAGAAACAAAAGTCACCAGGCCAGGTTCCTGATGTCAGTTTGCAGGAGGCACATGGTATTGTCAAACCAGCCACAGTTGCCTGTGGTGGTACTTTCGTTCTGGGAGGAATCCTGATCCCTGCGGAATTTCAGCAGGCAGCCGGACACTCCGCGCCACCAGGCTCTGGACACGTACAATGGCCTTTCCCCAGAGAAACAAAAATCACCAGGCCAGGTTCCTGATGTCTGTTTGCAGGAGGCACTTGGCACTGTCAAAACAGACGTAGTTGCCTGTGGGGGCACCTTTCATGTGGTAGGCATCCTGATCCATGAGGAATTTCAGCAGGCAGCCGGCCCCTCCGGGACTACGGGCCCTGGAGAGGAACGATGGCCTATCCCCAGAGAAACAAAAGTCACCAGGCAAGGTTCCTGATGTCAGTTTGCAGGAGGCACTTGGCACTGTCAAACCAGACGCAGTTGCCTGTGGTGGTAGTATCGGTGTGGGAGGTATCCTGATCCCTTCGGAATTTCAGCAGGCAGCCGGGCACTCCAGGCCGCAAGGCCCTGGACATGAATCATGGTCTTTCCCCAGAGAAACGAAAGTCACCAGGCCAGGTTCCTGATGTCAGTTTGCAGGAGGCACATGGCACTGTCAAACCAGCCACCATTGCCTGTGGGGGCACCTTGCAACTGGGAGGTATCCTCAACCGTGTGGAATTTCAGCACGCAGCTGGCCACTCTGGGCCGGCGGGCCCCGGACAAGAACGATGGCCTTTCCCCAGAGAAACAAAAGTCACCAGGCCAGGTTCCTGATGTCAGTTTGCAGGAGGCACTTGGCACTGTCAAACCTGACGCAGTTTCCTCTGGGGGTATTTTTCATCTGGGAGGCATCCTGATCCATGTGGAATTTCAGCAGGCAGCCGGCCACTCCGGGCTACCAGGGCCTGGACATGAACCATGGCCTTTCCCCAGAGAAACAAAAGTCACCAGGCCAGGTTCCTGATGTCAGTTTGCAGGAGGCACTTGGCACTGTCAAACCTGCCACAGTTGCCTATGGTGGTACCTTTCATCTGGGCGGCATCCTAATCCGTTCGGAATTTCAGCAGGCAGTCGGCCATTCCGGGCCACCGGGCCCTGGAGAGGAACGATGGCCTTTCCCCAGAGAAACAAAAGTCACCTGGCCAGGTTCCTGATGTCAGTTTGCAGGAGGCACTTGGCACTGTCAAACCAGCCACACGTGCCTGTATGGGCACCTTGCATCTGGGAGGTATCCTCATCTGTGCGGAATTTCAGCAGGCTGCCGGCCACTCCAGGCCACCGGGCACTGGGCACGAACCATGGCCTTACCCCAGAGAAACAAAAGTCACCAGGCCAGGTTCCTGATGTCAGTTTGCAGGAGGCACTTGGCACTGTCAAACCAGCCAAAGTTGCCTGTGGTGGTACCTTTCATCTGGGCGGTATCCTGATCCGTGCGGAATTTCAGCAGACAGTCGGCCATTCCGGGCCTGCGGGCCCTGGAGAGGAACGATGGCCTTTCCCCTGAGAAACAAAAGTCACCAGGCCAGGTTCCTGATGTCAGTTTGCAGGAGGCACTTGGCACTGTCAAACCAGCCACAGGTGCCTGTGGGGGCACTTTTCATCTGGGAGGCATCCTGATCCGTGCAGAATTTCAGCAGGCAGTCGGCCACTCCAGGACACCAGGCTCAGGATATGAACCATGGCCTTTCGCCAGAGAAACAAAAGTCACCAGGCCAGGTTCCTGATGTCAATTTCTAGGAGGTACTTGGCACTGTCAAACCAGCCACAGTTGCCTCTGGGGGCACCTTGCATCTTGGAGGTATCCTGATCCGTGCGGAATTTCAGCAGGCAGCCGGCCACTCCGGGCCATCTGGCCCTGGAGAGGAACGATGGCCTTTTCCCAGAGAAACAAAAGTCACCAGGCCAGGTTCCTGATGTCAGTTGGCAGGAGGCACTTGGCACTGTCAAACCAGCCACAGGTGCCTGTGGGGGCACTTTTCATCTGGGAGGCATCCTGATCCATGCTGAATTTCAGCAGGCGGCCGGCCACTCTGGGCCACCAGGTCCTGGACATGAACCATGGCTTTTCCCCAGAGAAACAAAAGTCACCAGGCCAGGTTCCTGATGTCAGTTTGCAGGAGGCACTTGGAACTGTCAAACCAGACGCAGTTGCCTGTGGTGGTACCTTTCATCTGGGCGGCAACCTAATCCGTTCGGAATTTCAGCAGGCAGCCGGCCACTCCGGGACAACGGATACTGGAGAAGAATGATGGCCTTTCCCCAGAGAAACAAAAGTCACCAGGCCAGGTTCCTGGTGTCAGTTTGCAGGAGGCACTTGGCACTGTCAAACCAGCCACAGGTGCCTGTGGGGGCTCCTTTCATCTGGGAGTTATCCTGATCTGTGCGGAATTTCAGCAGGCAGCCGGCCACTCCGGGCCAGGGGGCACTGGACATCATCTATGGCCTTTCCCCAGAGAAACAAAAGTCACCAGGCCAGGTTCCTGATGTCAGTTTGCAGGAGGCACTTGGCACTGTCAAACCAGCCACAGTTGTCTGTGGGGGCACTTTCCATCTGGGAGGCATCCTGACCCATGCGGAATTTCAGCAGGCAGACAGACACACCAGGCCGCAAGGCCCTGGACAAGAACGATGGCCTTTCCCCAGAGAAACAAAACTTACCAGGCCAGGTTCCGGATGTCAGTTTGCAGGAGGCACTTGGCACTGTCAAACCAGCCACAGTTGCCTATGGTTTTAGTTTCGGTCTGGGATGTATCCTGATCCGTGCGGAATTTCAGCAGGCTGCAGGCCACTCCGGGCAGCGGGCCCCGGAAAAGAATGATGGCCTTTCCCCAGAGAAACACAAGTCACCAGGCCAGGTTCCTGATGTCAGTTGGCAGGAGGCACTTGGCACTGTCAAACCAGCCACAGGTGCCTGTGGGGGCACATTTCATCTGGGAGGCATCCTGATCCATGCTGAATTTCAGCAGGCGGCCGGCCACTCCGGGCCACCAGGTCCTGGACATGAACCATGGCTTTTCCCCAGAGAAACAAAAGTCACCAGGCCAGGTTCCGGATGTCAGTTGGCAGGAGGCACTTGGCACTGTCAAACCAGCCACAGGTGCCTGTGGGGGCACTTTTCATCTGGGAGGCATCCTGATCCATGCTGAATTTCAGCAGGCGGCCGGCCACTCCGGGCCACCAGGCCCTGGACATGAACCACGGCTTTTCCCCAGAGAAACAAAAGTCACCAGGCCAGGTTCCTGATGTCAGTTTGCAGGAGGCACTTGGCACTGTCAAACCTGCCACAGTTGCCTGTAGTGGTACCTTTCATCTGGGCGGCATCCTAATCCGTTCGGAATTTCAGCAGGCAGCCGGACACCCAGGGACACCTGGCCCTGGACACGAACGATGGCCTTTCCCCAGAGAAACAAAAGTCACCAGGCCAGGTTCCTGATGTCAGTTTGCAGGAGGCACAAGGTATTGTCATACCAGCCACAGTTGCCTGTGGTGGTACCTTCGTTCTGGGAGGAATCCTGATCCCTGCGGAATTTCAGCAGGCAGCCGGACACTCCGCGCCACCAGGCTCTGGACACGTACAATGGCCTTTCCCCAGAGAAACAAAAATCACCAGGCCAGGTTCCTGATGTCTGTTTGCAGGAGGCACTTGGCACTGTCAAACCAGCCACAGTTGCCTGTGGGGGCACCTTTCATGTGGCAGGCATCCTGATCCATGAGGAATTTCAGCAGGCAGCCGGCTACTCCGGACTACGGGCCCTGGAGAGGAACGATGGCCTATCCCCAGAGAAACAAAAGTCACCAGGCAAGGTTCCTGATGTCAGTTTGCAGGAGGCACTTGGCACTGTCAAACCAGACGCAGTTGCCTGTGGTGGTAGTATCGGTCTGGGAGGTATCCTGATCCGGGCGGAATTTCAGCAGGCAGCCGGGCACTCCAGGCCGCAAGGCCCTGGACATGAATCATGGTCTTTCCCCAGAGAAACGAAAGTCACCAGGCCAGGTTCCTGATGTCAGTTTGCAGGAGGCACATGGCACTGTCAAACCAGCCACAGTTGCCTGTGGGGGCACCTTGCAACTGGGAGGTATCCTCAACCGTGTGGAATTTCAGCATGCAGCCGGCCGCTCTGGGCAGGCAGGCCCCGGACAAGGACGATGGCCTTTCCCCAGAGAAACAAAACTTACCAGGCCAGGTTCCTGATGTCAGTTTGCAGGAGGCACTTGGCACTGTCAAACCAGCCACAGTTGCCTCTGGTGGTACCTTTCATCTGGGCGGCATCCTAATCCGTTCGGTATTTCAGCAGGCAGCCGGACACCCAGGGACACCGGGCCCTGGACACGAACGATGGCCTTTCCCCAGAGAAACAAAAGTCACCAGGCCAGGTTCCTGATGTCAGTTTGCAGGAGGCACTTGGCACTGTCAAACCAGCCACAGTTGCCTGTGGGGGCACCTTTCCATCTGGGAGTTTTTCTGATCCGTGCGGAATTTCAGCAGACAGTCGGCCATTCCGGGCCACCGGGCCCTGGAGAGGAACGATGGCCTTTCCCCAGAGAAACAAAAGTCACCTGGCCAGGTTCCTGATGTCAGTTTGCAGGAGGCACTTGGCACTGTCAAACCAGCCACACGTGCCTGTATGGGCACCTTGCATCTGGGAGGTATCCTCATCTGTGCGGAATTTCAGCAGGCTGCCGGCCACTCCAGGCCACCGGGCAATGGGGACAAACCATGGCCTTACCCCAGAGAAACAAAAGTCACCAGGCCAGGTTCCTGATGTCAGTTTGCAGGAGGCACTTGGCACTGTCAAACCAGCCAAAGTTGCCTGTGGTGGTACCTTTCATCTGGGCGGTATCCTGATCCGTGCGGAATTTCAGCAGACAGTCGGCCATTCCGGGCCAGCAGGCCCTGGAGAGGAACGATGGCCTTTCCCCTGAGAAACAAAAGTCACCTGGCCAGGTTCCTGATGTCAGTTTGCAGGAGGCACTTGGCACTGTCAAACCAGCCACAGGTGCCTGTGGGGGCTCCTTTCATCTGGGAGTTATCCTGATCTGTGCGGAATTTCAGCAGGCAGTCGGCCACTCTGGGCCAGGGGGCACTGGACATCATCTATGGCCTTTCCCCAGAGAAACAAAAGTCACCTGGCCAGGTTCCTGATGTCAGTTTGCAGGAGGCACTTGGCACTGTCAAACCAGCCACAGTTGTCTGTGGGGGCACTTTCCATCTGGGAGGCATCCTGACCCATGCGGAATTTCAGCAGGCGGCCGGGCACACCAGGCCGCAAGGCCCTGGACAAGAACGATGGCCTTTCCCCAGAGAAACAAAACTTACCAGGCCAGGTTCCTGATGTCTGTTCGCAGGAGGCACTTGGCACTGTCAAACCAGCCACAGTTGCCTATGGTTTTAGTTTCGGTCTGGGATGTATCCTGATCCGTGCGGAATTTCAGCAGGCTGCAGGCCACTCCGGGCCAGCGGGCCCCGGAAAAGAATGATGGCCTTTCCCCAGAGAAACACAAGTCACCAGGCCAGGTTCCTGATGTCAGTTTGCAGGAGGCACTTGGCACTGTCAAACCAGCCACAGGTGCCTGTGGGGGCACATTTCATGTGGGAGGCATCCTGATCCATGCTGAATTTCAGCAGGCGGCCGGCCACTCCGGGCCACCAGGTCCTGGACATGAACCATGGCTTTTCCCCAGAGAAACAAAAGTCACCAGGCCAGGTTCCGGATGTCAGTTGGCAGGAGGCACTTGGCACTGTCAAACCAGCCACAGGTGCCTGTGGGGGCACTTTTCATCTGGGAGGCATCCTGATCCATGCTGAATTTCAGCTGGCGGCCGGCCACTCCGGGCCACCAGGTCCTGGACATGAACCATGGCTTTTCCCCAGAGAAACAAAAGTCACCAGGGCAGGTTCCGGATGTCAGTTGGCAGGAGGCACATGGCACTGTCAAACCAGCCACAGTTGCCTGTGGGGGCACCTTGCAACTGGGAGGTATCCTCAACCGTGTGGAATTTCAGCATGCAGCCGGCCGCTCTGGGCAGGCAGGCCCCGGACAAGGACGATGGCCTTTCCCCAGAGAAACAAAACTTACCAGGCCAGGTTCCTGATGTCAGTTTGCAGGAGGCACTTGGCACTGTCAAACCAGCCACAGTTGCCTCTGGTGGTACCTTTCATCTGGGCGGCATCCTAATCCGTTCGGTATTTCAGCAGGCAGCCGGACACCCAGGGACACCGGGCCCTGGACACGAACGATGGCCTTTCCCCAGAGAAACAAAAGTCACCAGGCCAGGTTCCTGATGTCAGTTTGCAGGAGGCACTTGGCACTGTCAAACCAGCCACAGTTGCCTGTGGGGGCACCTTTCCATCTGGGAGTTTTTCTGATCCGTGCGGAATTTCAGCAGACAGTCGGCCATTCCGGGCCACCGGGCCCTGGAGAGGAACGATGGCCTTTCCCCAGAGAAACAAAAGTCACCTGGCCAGGTTCCTGATGTCAGTTTGCAGGAGGCACTTGGCACTGTCAAACCAGCCACACGTGCCTGTATGGGCACCTTGCATCTGGGAGGTATCCTCATCTGTGCGGAATTTCAGCAGGCTGCCGGCCACTCCAGGCCACCGGGCAATGGGGACAAACCATGGCCTTACCCCAGAGAAACAAAAGTCACCAGGCCAGGTTCCTGATGTCAGTTTGCAGGAGGCACTTGGCACTGTCAAACCAGCCAAAGTTGCCTGTGGTGGTACCTTTCATCTGGGCGGTATCCTGATCCGTGCGGAATTTCAGCAGACAGTCGGCCATTCCGGGCCAGCAGGCCCTGGAGAGGAACGATGGCCTTTCCCCTGAGAAACAAAAGTCACCTGGCCAGGTTCCTGATGTCAGTTTGCAGGAGGCACTTGGCACTGTCAAACCAGCCACAGGTGCCTGTGGGGGCTCCTTTCATCTGGGAGTTATCCTGATCTGTGCGGAATTTCAGCAGGCAGTCGGCCACTCTGGGCCAGGGGGCACTGGACATCATCTATGGCCTTTCCCCAGAGAAACAAAAGTCACCTGGCCAGGTTCCTGATGTCAGTTTGCAGGAGGCACTTGGCACTGTCAAACCAGCCACAGTTGTCTGTGGGGGCACTTTCCATCTGGGAGGCATCCTGACCCATGCGGAATTTCAGCAGGCGGCCGGGCACACCAGGCCGCAAGGCCCTGGACAAGAACGATGGCCTTTCCCCAGAGAAACAAAACTTACCAGGCCAGGTTCCTGATGTCTGTTCGCAGGAGGCACTTGGCACTGTCAAACCAGCCACAGTTGCCTATGGTTTTAGTTTCGGTCTGGGATGTATCCTGATCCGTGCGGAATTTCAGCAGGCTGCAGGCCACTCCGGGCCAGCGGGCCCCGGAAAAGAATGATGGCCTTTCCCCAGAGAAACACAAGTCACCAGGCCAGGTTCCTGATGTCAGTTTGCAGGAGGCACTTGGCACTGTCAAACCAGCCACAGGTGCCTGTGGGGGCACATTTCATGTGGGAGGCATCCTGATCCATGCTGAATTTCAGCAGGCGGCCGGCCACTCCGGGCCACCAGGTCCTGGACATGAACCATGGCTTTTCCCCAGAGAAACAAAAGTCACCAGGCCAGGTTCCGGATGTCAGTTGGCAGGAGGCACTTGGCACTGTCAAACCAGCCACAGGTGCCTGTGGGGGCACTTTTCATCTGGGAGGCATCCTGATCCATGCTGAATTTCAGCTGGCGGCCGGCCACTCCGGGCCACCGGGCCCTGGACATGAACCACGGCTTTTCCCCAGAGAAACAAAAGTCACCAGGCCAGGTTCCTGATGTCAGTTTGCAGGAGGCACTTGGCACTGTCAAACATGCCACAGTTGCCTGTAGTGGTACCTTTCATCTGGGCGGCATCCTAATCCGTTCGGAATTTCAGCAGGCAGCCGGACACCCAGGGACACCTGGCCCTGGACACGAACGATGGCCTTTCCCCAGAGAAACAAAAGTCACCAGGCCAGGTTCCTGATGTCAGTTTGCAGGAGGCACAAGGTATTGTCATACCAGCCACAGTTGCCTGTGGTGGTACCTTCGTTGTGGAAGGAATCCTGATCCCTGCGGAATTTCAGCAGGCAGCCGGCCACTCCGCGCCACCAGGCTCTGGACACGTACAATGGCCTTTCCCCAGAGAAACAAAAATCACCAGGCCAGGTTCCTGATGTCTGTTTGCAGGAGGCACTTGGCACTGTCAAACCAGACGTAGTTGCCTGTGGGGGCACCTTTCATGTGGCAGGCATCCTGATCCATGTGGAATTTCAGCAGGCAGCCGGCTACTCCGGACTACGGGCCCTGGAGAGGAACGATGGCCTATCCCCAGAGAAACAAAAGTCACCAGGCAAGGTTCCTGATGTCAGTTTGCAGGAGGCACTTGGCACTGTCAAACCAGACGCAGTTGCCTGTGGTGGTAGTATCGGTCTGGGAGGTATCCTGATCCGGGCGGAATTTCAGCAGGCAGCCGGGCACTCCAGGCCGCAAGGCCCTGGACATGAATCATGGTCTTTCCCCAGAGAAACGAAAGTCACCAGGCCAGGTTCCTGATGTCAGTTTGCAGGAGGCACATGGCACTGTCAAACCAGCCACAGTTGCCTGTGGGGGCACCTTGCAACTGGGAGGTATCCTCAACCGTGTGGAATTTCAGCATGCAGCCGGCCACTCTGGGCCGGCAGGCCCCGGACAAGGACGATGGCCTTTCCCCAGAGAAACAAAACTTACCAGGCCAGGTTCCTGATGTCAGTTTGCAGGAGGCACTTGGCACTCTCAAACCAGCCACAGTTGCCTCTGGTGGTACCTTTCATCTGGGCGGCATCCTAATCCGTTCGGTATTTCAGCAGGCAGCCGGACACCCAGGGACACCCGGCCCTGGACACGAACGATGGCCTTTCCCCAGAGAAACAAAAGTCACCAGGCCAGGTTCCTGATGTCAGTTTGCAGGAGGCACTTGGCACTGTCAAACCAGCCACAGTTGCCTGTGGGGGCACCTTTCCATCTTGGAGTTTTCCTGATCCGTGCGGAATTTCAGCAGGCACTCGGCCATTCCGGGCCACCGGGCCCTGGAGAGGAACGATGGCCTTTCCCCAGAGAAACAAAAGTCACCTGGCCACGTTCCTGATGTCAGTTTGCAGTAGGCACTTGGCACTGTCAAACCAGCCACACGTGCCTGTATGGGCACCTTGCATCAGGGCGGTATCCTCATCTGTGCGGAATTTCAGCAGGCTGCCGGCCACTCCAGGCCACCGGGCACTGGGCACGAACCATGGCCTTACCCCAGAGAAACAAAAGTCACCAGGCCAGGTTCCTGATGTCAGTTTGCAGGAGGCACTTGGCACTGTCAAACCAGCCACAGTTGCCTGTGGTGGTACCTTTCATCTGGGCGGTATCCTGATCCGTGCGGAATTTCAGCAGACAGTCGGCCATTCCGGGCCAGCGGGCCCTGGAGAGGAACGATGGCCTTTCCCCTGAGAAACAAAAGTCACCTGGCCAGGTTCCTGATGTCAGTTTGCAGGAGGCACTAGACACTGTCAAACCAGCCACAGGTGCCTGTGGGGGCACTTTTCATCTGGGAGGCATCCTGATCCGTGCAGAATTTCAGCAGGCAGTCGGCCACTCCAGGACACCAGGCTCAGGATATGAACCATGGCCTTTCGCCAGAGAAACAAAAGTCACCAGGCCAGGTTCCTGATGTCAATTTCTAGGAGGTACTTGGCACTGTCAAACCAGCCACAGTTGCCTCTGGGGGCACCTTGCATCTTGGAGGTATCCTGACCCATGCGGAATTTCAGCAGGCAGCCGGCCACTCCGGGCCAGCTGGCCCTGGAGAGGAACGATGGCCTTTTCCCAGAGAAACAAAATCACCAGGCCAGGTTCCTGATGTCAGTTGGCAGGAGGCACTTGACACTGTCAAACAAGCCACAGGTGCCTGTGGGGGCACTTTTCATCTGGGAGGCATCCTGATCCATGCTGAATTTCAGCAGGCGGCCGGCCACTCTGGGCCACCAGGTCCTGGACATGAACCATGGCTTTTCCCCAGAGAAACAAAAGTCACCAGGCCAGGTTCCTGATGTCAGTTTGCAGGAGGCACTTGGCACTGTCAAACCAGCCACAGTTGCCTGTGGGGGCTCCTTTCATCTGGGAGTTATCCTGATCTGTGCGGAATTTCATCAGTCAGTCGGCCACTCCGGGCCAGGGGGCACTGGACATCATCTATGGCCTTTCCCCAGAGAAACAAAAGTCACCAGGCCAGGTTCCTGATGTCAGTTTGCAGGAGGCACTTGGCACTGTCAAACCTGCCACAGTTGTCTGTGGGGGCACTTTCCATCTGGGAGGCATCCTGACCCATGCGGAATTTCAGCAGGCGGCCGGGCACTCCAGGCCGCAAGGCCCTGGACAAGAACGATGGCCTTTCCCCAGAGAAACAAAACTTACCAGGCCAGGTTCCTGATGTCTGTTCGCAGGAGGCACTTGGCACTGTCAAACCAGCCACAGTTGCCTATGGTTTTAGTTTCGGTCTGGGATGTATCCTGATCCGTGCGGAATTTCAGCAGGCAGCCGGACACTCCGGGCCAGCGGGCCCCGGAAAAGAATGATGGCCTTTCCCCAGAGAAACAAAAGTCACCAGGCCAGGTTCCTGATGTCAGTTGGCAGGAGGCACTTGGCACTGTCAAACCAGCCACAGGTGCCTGTGGGGGCACATTTCATCTGGGAGGCATCCTGATCCATGCTGAATTTCAGCAGGCACACGGCCACTCCGGGCCACCAGGTCCTGGACATGAACCATGGCCTTTCCCCAGAGAAACAAAAGTCACCAGGCCAGGTTCCGGATGTCAGTTGGCAGGAGGCACTTGGCACTGTCAAACCAGCCACAGGTGCCTGTGGGGGCACATTTCATCTGGGAGGCATCCTGATCCATGCGGAATTTCAGCAGGCGGCCGGCCACTCCGGGCCACCATGCCCTGGACATGAACCACGGCTTTTCCCCAGAGAAACAAAAGTCACCAGGCCAGGTTCCTGATGTCAGTTTGCAGGAGGCACTTGGCACTGTCAAACCTGCCACAGTTGCCTGTAGTGGTACCTTTCATCTGGGCGGCATCCTAATCCGTTCGGAATTTCAGCAGGCAGCCGGACACCCAGGGACACCTGGCCCTGGACACGAACGATGGCCTTTCCCCAGAGAAACAAAAGTCACCAGGCCAGGTTCCTGATGTCAGTTGGCAGGAGGCACGAGGTATTGTCATACCAGCCACAGTTGCCTGTGGTGGTACTTTCGTTCTGGGAGGAATCCTGATCCCTGCGGAATTTCAGCAGGCAGCCGGCCACTCCGGGCCACCAGGCTCTGGACACGTACAATGGCCTTTCCCCAGAGAAACAAAAATCACCAGGCCAGGTTCCTGATGTCTGTTTGCAGGAGGCACTTGGCACTGTCAAACCAGCCACAGGTGCCTGTGGGGGCACCTTTCATGTGGCAGGCATCCTGATCCATGAGGAATTTCAGCAGGCAGCCGGCTACTCCGGACTACGGGCCCTGGAGAGGAACGATGGCCTATCCCCAGAGAAACAAAAGTCACCAGGCAAGGTTCCTGATGTCAGTTTGCAGGAGGCACTTGGCACTGTCAAACCAGACGCAGTTGCCTGTGGTGGTAGTATCGGTCTGGGAGGTATCCTGATCCGGGCGGAATTTCAGCAGGCAGCCGGGCACTCCAGGCCGCAAGGCCCTGGACATGAATCATGGTCTTTCCCCAGAGAAACGAAAGTCACCAGGCCAGGTTCCTGATGTCAGTTTGCAGGAGGCACATGGCACTGTCAAACCAGCCACAGTTGCCTGTGGGGGCACCTTGCAACTGGGAGGTATCCTCAACCGTGTGGAATTTCAGCATGCAGCCGGCCACTCTGGGCCGGCAGGCCCCGGACAAGGACGATGGCCTTTCCCCAGAGAAACAAAACTTACCAGGCCAGGTTCCTGATGTCAGTTTGCAGGAGGCACTTGGCACTCTCAAACCTGCCACAGTTGCCTATGGTTTTAGTTTCGCTCTGGGAGGTATCCTGATCCGTGCGGAATTTCAGCAGGCTGCTGGCCATTCCGGGCCAGCGGGCCCCGGAAAAGAATGATGGCCTTTCCCCAGAGAAACAAAAGTCACCAGGCCAGGTTCCTGATGTCAGTTTGCAGGAGGCACTTGGCACTGTCAAACCAGCCACATTTGCCTTGGGTGGTACCTTTCATCTGGGCGGCATCCTAATCCGTTCGGTATTTCAGCAGGCAGCCGGACACCCAGGGACACCCGGCCCTGGACACGAACGATGGCCTTTCCCCAGAGAAACAAAAGTCACCAGGCCAGGTTCCTGATGTCAGTTTGCAGGAGGCACTTGGCACTGTCAAACCAGCCACAGTTGCCTGTGGGGGCACCTTTCCATCTGGGAGTTTTTCTGATCCGTGCGGAATTTCAGCAGACAGTCGGCCATTCCGGGCCACCGGGCACTGGAGAGGAACGATGGACTTTCCCCAGAGAAACAAAAGTCACCTGGCCAGGTTCCTGATGTCAGTTTGCAGGAGGCACTTGGCACTGTCAAACCAGCCACACGTGCCTGTATGGGCACCTTGCATCTGGGAGGTATCCTCATCTGTGCGGAATTTCAGCAGGCAGTCGGCCACTCCGGGCCAGGGGGCACTGGACATCATCTATGGCCTTTCCCCAGAGAAACAAAAGTCACCAGGCCAGGTTCCTGATGTCAGTTTGCAGGAGGCACTTGGCACTGTCAAACCAGCCACAGTTGCCTGTGGTGGTACCTTTCATCTGGGCGGTATCCTGATCCGTGCGGAATTTCAGCAGACAGTCGGCCATTCCGGCCAGCGGGCCCTGGAGAGGAACGATGGCCTTTCCCCTGAGAAACAAAAGTCACCTGGCCAGGTTCCTGATGTCAGTTTGCAGGAGGCACTTGGCACTGTCAAACCAGCCACAGGTGCCTGTGGGGGCTCCTTTCATCTGGGAGTTATCCTGATCTGTGCGGAATTTCAGCAGGCAGTCGGCCACTCCGGGCCAGGGGGCACTGGACATCATCTATGTCCTTTCCCCAGAGAAACAAAAGTCACCAGGCCAGGTTCCTGATGTCAGTTTGCAGGAGGCACTTGGCACTGTCAAACCAGCCACAGTTGTCTGTGGGGGCACTTTCCATCTGGGAGGCATCCTGACCCATGCGGAATTTCAGCAGGCGGCCGGGCACACCAGGCCGCAAGGCCCTGGACAAGAACGATGGCCTTTCCCCAGAGAAACAAAACTTACCAGGCCAGGTTCCTGATGTCTGTTCGCAGGAGGCACTTGGCACTGTCAAACCAGCCACAGTTGCCTATGGTTTTAGTTTCGGTCTGGGATGTATCCTGATCCGTGCGGAATTTCAGCAGGCTGCTGGCCATTCCGGGCCAGCGGGCCCCGGAAAAGAATGATGGCCTTTCCCCAGAGAAACAAAAGTCACCAGGCCAGGTTCCTGATGTCAGTTTGCAGGAGGCACTTGGCACTGTCAAACCAGCCACATTTGCCTTGGGTGGTACCTTTCATCTGGGCGGCATCCTAATCCGTTCGGTATTTCAGCAGGCAGCCGGACACCCAGGGACACCCGGCCCTGGACACGAACGATGGCCTTTCCCCAGAGAAACAAAAGTCACCAGGCCAGGTTCCTGATGTCAGTTTGCAGGAGGCACTTGGCACTGTCAAACCAGCCACAGTTGCCTGTGGGGGCACCTTTCCATCTGGGAGTTTTTCTGATCCGTGCGGAATTTCAGCAGACAGTCGGCCATTCCGGGCCACCGGGCACTGGAGAGGAACGATGGACTTTCCCCAGAGAAACAAAAGTCACCTGGCCAGGTTCCTGATGTCAGTTTGCAGGAGGCACTTGGCACTGTCAAACCAGCCACACGTGCCTGTATGGGCACCTTGCATCTGGGAGGTATCCTCATCTGTGCGGAATTTCAGCAGGCAGTCGGCCACTCCGGGCCAGGGGGCACTGGACATCATCTATGGCCTTTCCCCAGAGAAACAAAAGTCACCAGGCCAGGTTCCTGATGTCAGTTTGCAGGAGGCACTTGGCACTGTCAAACCAGCCACAGTTGCCTGTGGTGGTACCTTTCATCTGGGCGGTATCCTGATCCGTGCGGAATTTCAGCAGACAGTCGGCCATTCCGGGCCAGCGGGCCCTGGAGAGGAACGATGGCCTTTCCCCTGAGAAACAAAAGTCACCTGGCCAGGTTCCTGATGTCAGTTTGCAGGAGGCACTTGGCACTGTCAAACCAGCCACAGGTGCCTGTGGGGGCTCCTTTCATCTGGGAGTTATCCTGATCTGTGCGGAATTTCAGCAGGCAGTCGGCCACTCCGGGCCAGGGGGCACTGGACATCATCTATGTCCTTTCCCCAGAGAAACAAAAGTCACCAGGCCAGGTTCCTGATGTCAGTTTGCAGGAGGCACTTGGCACTGTCAAACCAGCCACAGTTGTCTGTGGGGGCACTTTCCATCTGGGAGGCATCCTGACCCATGCGGAATTTCAGCAGGCGGCCGGGCACACCAGGCCGCAAGGCCCTGGACAAGAACGATGGCCTTTCCCCAGAGAAACAAAACTTACCAGGCCAGGTTCCTGATGTCAGTTTGCAGGAGGCACTTGGCACTCTCAAACCTGCCACAGTTGCCTATGGTTTTAGTTTCGCTCTGGGAGGTATCCTGATCCGTGCGGAATTTCAGCAGGCTGCTGGCCATTCCGGGCCAGCGGGCCCCGGAAAAGAATGATGGCCTTTCCCCAGAGAAACAAAAGTCACCAGGCCAGGTTCCTGATGTCAGTTTGCAGGAGGCACTTGGCACTGTCAAACCAGCCACATTTGCCTTGGGTGGTACCTTTCATCTGGGCGGCATCCTAATCCGTTCGGTATTTCAGCAGGCAGCCGGACACCCAGGGACACCCGGCCCTGGACACGAACGATGGCCTTTCCCCAGAGAAACAAAAGTCACCAGGCCAGGTTCCTGATGTCAGTTTGCAGGAGGCACTTGGCACTGTCAAACCAGCCACAGTTGCCTGTGGGGGCACCTTTCCATCTGGGAGTTTTTCTGATCCGTGCGGAATTTCAGCAGACAGTCGGCCATTCCGGGCCACCGGGCACTGGAGAGGAACGATGGACTTTCCCCAGAGAAACAAAAGTCACCTGGCCAGGTTCCTGATGTCAGTTTGCAGGAGGCACTTGGCACTGTCAAACCAGCCACACGTGCCTGTATGGGCACCTTGCATCTGGGAGGTATCCTCATCTGTGCGGAATTTCAGCAGGCAGTCGGCCACTCCGGGCCAGGGGGCACTGGACATCATCTATGGCCTTTCCCCAGAGAAACAAAAGTCACCAGGCCAGGTTCCTGATGTCAGTTTGCAGGAGGCACTTGGCACTGTCAAACCAGCCACAGTTGCCTGTGGTGGTACCTTTCATCTGGGCGGTATCCTGATCCGTGCGGAATTTCAGCAGACAGTCGGCCATTCCGGCCAGCGGGCCCTGGAGAGGAACGATGGCCTTTCCCCTGAGAAACAAAAGTCACCTGGCCAGGTTCCTGATGTCAGTTTGCAGGAGGCACTTGGCACTGTCAAACCAGCCACAGGTGCCTGTGGGGGCTCCTTTCATCTGGGAGTTATCCTGATCTGTGCGGAATTTCAGCAGGCAGTCGGCCACTCCGGGCCAGGGGGCACTGGACATCATCTATGTCCTTTCCCCAGAGAAACAAAAGTCACCAGGCCAGGTTCCTGATGTCAGTTTGCAGGAGGCACTTGGCACTGTCAAACCAGCCACAGTTGTCTGTGGGGGCACTTTCCATCTGGGAGGCATCCTGACCCATGCGGAATTTCAGCAGGCGGCCGGGCACACCAGGCCGCAAGGCCCTGGACAAGAACGATGGCCTTTCCCCAGAGAAACAAAACTTACCAGGCCAGGTTCCTGATGTCTGTTCGCAGGAGGCACTTGGCACTGTCAAACCAGCCACAGTTGCCTATGGTTTTAGTTTCGGTCTGGGATGTATCCTGATCCGTGCGGAATTTCAGCAGGCTGCTGGCCATTCCGGGCCAGCGGGCCCCGGAAAAGAATGATGGCCTTTCCCCAGAGAAACAAAAGTCACCAGGCCAGGTTCCTGATGTCAGTTTGCAGGAGGCACTTGGCACTGTCAAACCAGCCACATTTGCCTTGGGTGGTACCTTTCATCTGGGCGGCATCCTAATCCGTTCGGTATTTCAGCAGGCAGCCGGACACCCAGGGACACCCGGCCCTGGACACGAACGATGGCCTTTCCCCAGAGAAACAAAAGTCACCAGGCCAGGTTCCTGATGTCAGTTTGCAGGAGGCACTTGGCACTGTCAAACCAGCCACAGTTGCCTGTGGGGGCACCTTTCCATCTGGGAGTTTTTCTGATCCGTGCGGAATTTCAGCAGACAGTCGGCCATTCCGGGCCACCGGGCACTGGAGAGGAACGATGGACTTTCCCCAGAGAAACAAAAGTCACCTGGCCAGGTTCCTGATGTCAGTTTGCAGGAGGCACTTGGCACTGTCAAACCAGCCACACGTGCCTGTATGGGCACCTTGCATCTGGGAGGTATCCTCATCTGTGCGGAATTTCAGCAGGCAGTCGGCCACTCCGGGCCAGGGGGCACTGGACATCATCTATGGCCTTTCCCCAGAGAAACAAAAGTCACCAGGCCAGGTTCCTGATGTCAGTTTGCAGGAGGCACTTGGCACTGTCAAACCAGCCACAGTTGCCTGTGGTGGTACCTTTCATCTGGGCGGTATCCTGATCCGTGCGGAATTTCAGCAGACAGTCGGCCATTCCGGGCCAGCGGGCCCTGGAGAGGAACGATGGCCTTTCCCCTGAGAAACAAAAGTCACCTGGCCAGGTTCCTGATGTCAGTTTGCAGGAGGCACTTGGCACTGTCAAACCAGCCACAGGTGCCTGTGGGGGCTCCTTTCATCTGGGAGTTATCCTGATCTGTGCGGAATTTCAGCAGGCAGTCGGCCACTCCGGGCCAGGGGGCACTGGACATCATCTATGTCCTTTCCCCAGAGAAACAAAAGTCACCAGGCCAGGTTCCTGATGTCAGTTTGCAGGAGGCACTTGGCACTGTCAAACCAGCCACAGTTGTCTGTGGGGGCACTTTCCATCTGGGAGGCATCCTGACCCATGCGGAATTTCAGCAGGCGGCCGGGCACACCAGGCCGCAAGGCCCTGGACAAGAACGATGGCCTTTCCCCAGAGAAACAAAACTTACCAGGCCAGGTTCCTGATGTCTGTTCGCAGGAGGCACTTGGCACTGTCAAACCAGCCACAGTTGCCTATGGTTTTAGTTTCGGTCTGGGATGTATCCTGATCCGTGCGGAATTTCAGCAGGCTGCTGGCCATTCCGGGCCAGCGGGCCCCGGAAAAGAATGATGGCCTTTCCCCAGAGAAACAAAAGTCACCAGGCCAGGTTCCTGATGTCAGTTTGCAGGAGGCACTTGGCACTGTCAAACCAGCCACATTTGCCTTGGGTGGTACCTTTCATCTGGGCGGCATCCTAATCCGTTCGGTATTTCAGCAGGCAGCCGGACACCCAGGGACACCCGGCCCTGGACACGAACGATGGCCTTTCCCCAGAGAAACAAAAGTCACCAGGCCAGGTTCCTGATGTCAGTTTGCAGGAGGCACTTGGCACTGTCAAACCAGCCACAGTTGCCTGTGGGGGCACCTTTCCATCTGGGAGTTTTTCTGATCCGTGCGGAATTTCAGCAGACAGTCGGCCATTCCGGGCCACCGGGCACTGGAGAGGAACGATGGACTTTCCCCAGAGAAACAAAAGTCACCTGGCCAGGTTCCTGATGTCAGTTTGCAGGAGGCACTTGGCACTGTCAAACCAGCCACACGTGCCTGTATGGGCACCTTGCATCTGGGAGGTATCCTCATCTGTGCGGAATTTCAGCAGGCAGTCGGCCACTCCGGGCCAGGGGGCACTGGACATCATCTATGGCCTTTCCCCAGAGAAACAAAAGTCACCAGGCCAGGTTCCTGATGTCAGTTTGCAGGAGGCACTTGGCACTGTCAAACCAGCCACAGTTGCCTGTGGTGGTACCTTTCATCTGGGCGGTATCCTGATCCGTGCGGAATTTCAGCAGACAGTCGGCCATTCCGGGCCAGCGGGCCCTGGAGAGGAACGATGGCCTTTCCCCTGAGAAACAAAAGTCACCTGGCCAGGTTCCTGATGTCAGTTGGCAGGAGGCACTTGGCACTGTCAAACCAGCCACAGGTGCCTGTGGGGGCTCCTTTCATCTGGGAGTTATCCTGATCTGTGCGGAATTTCAGCAGGCAGTCGGCCACTCCGGGCCAGGGGGCACTGGACATCATCTATGTCCTTTCCCCAGAGAAACAAAAGTCACCAGGCCAGGTTCCTGATGTCAGTTTGCAGGAGGCACTTGGCACTGTCAAACCAGCCACAGTTGTCTGTGGGGGCACTTTCCATCTGGGAGGCATCCTGACCCATGCGGAATTTCAGCAGGCGGCCGGGCACACCAGGCCGCAAGGCCCTGGACAAGAACGATGGCCTTTCCCCAGAGAAACAAAACTTACCAGGCCAGGTTCCTGATGTCTGTTCGCAGGAGGCACTTGGCACTGTCAAACCAGCCACAGTTGCCTATGGTTTTAGTTTCGGTCTGGGATGTATCCTGATCCGTGCGGAATTTCAGCAGGCTGCAGGCCACTCCGGGCCAGCGGGCCCCGGAAAAGAATGATGGCCTTTCCCCAGAGAAACACAAGTCACCAGGCCAGGTTCCTGATGTCAGTTTGCAGGAGGCACTTGGCACTGTCAAACCAGCCACAGGTGCCTGTGGGGGCACTTTTCATCTGGGAGGTATACTGATCCATGCTGAATTTCAGCTGGCGGCCGGCCACTCCGGGCCACCAGGCCGTGGACATGAACCACGGCTTTTCCCCAGAGAAACAAAAGTCACCAGGCCAGGTTCCTGATGTCAGTTTGCAGGAGGCACTTGGCACTGTCAAACCAGCCACAGGTGCCTGTGGGGGCACTTTTCATCTGGGAGGTATACTGATCTATGCTGAATTTCAGCTGGCGGCCGGCCACTCCGGGCCACCAGGCCCTGGACATGAACCACGGCTTTTCCCCAGAGAAACAAAAGTCACCAGGCCAGGTTCCTGATGTCAGTTTGCAGGAGGCACTTGGCACTGTCAAACCTGCCACAGTTGCCTGTAATGGTACCTTTCATCTGGGCGGCATCCTAATCCATTCGGAATTTCAGCAGGCAGCCGGACACCCAGGGACACCTGGCCCTGGACACGAACGATGGCCTTTCCCCAGAGAAACAAAAGTCACCAGGCCAGGTTCCTGATGTCAGTTTGCAGGAGGCACAAGGTATTGTCATACCAGCCACAGTTGCCTGTGGTGGTACCTTCGTTCTGGGAGGAATCCTGATCCCTGCGGAATTTCAGCAGGCAGCCGGCCACTCCGCGCCACCAGGCTCTGGACACGTACAATGGCCTTTCCCCAGAGAAACAAAAATCACCAGGCCAGGTTCCTGATGTCTGTTTGCAGGAGGCACTTGGCACTGTCAAACCAGACGTAGTTGCCTGTGGGGGCACCTTTCATGTGGCAGGCATCCTGATCCATGAGGAATTTCAGCAGGGAGCTGGCTACTCCAGACTACGGGCCATGGAGAGGAACGATGGCCTATCCCCAGAGAAACAAAAGTCACCAGGCAAGGTTCCTGATGTCAGTTTGCAGGAGGCACTTGGCACTGTCAAACCAGACGCAGTTGCCTGTGGTGGTAGTATCGGTCTGGGAGGTATCCTGATCCGGGCGGAATTTCAGCAGGCAGCCGGGCACTCCAGGCCGCAAGGCCCTGGACATGAATCATGGTCTTTCCCCAGAGAAACGAAAGTCACCAGGCCAGGTTCCTGATGTCAGTTTGCAGGAGGCACATGGCACTGTCAAACCAGCCACAGTTGCCTGTGGGGGCACCTTGCAACTGGGAGGTATCCTCAACCGTGTGGAATTTCAGCATGCAGCCGGCCACTCTGGGCCGGCAGGCCCCGGACAAGGACGATGGCCTTTCCCCAGAGAAACAAAACTTACCAGGCCAGGTTCCTGATGTCAGTTTGCAGGAGGCACTTGGCACTGTCAAACCAGCCACAGTTGCCTCTGGTGTTACCTTTCATCTGGGCGGCATCCTAATCCGTTCGGTATTTCAGCAGGCAGCCGGACACCCAGGGACACCCGGCCCTGGACACGAACGATGGCCTTTCCCCAGAGAAACAAAAGTCACCAGGCCAGGTTCCTGATGTCAGTTTGCAGGAGGCACTTGGCACTGTCAAACCAGCCACAGTTGCCTGTGGGGGCACCTTTCCATCTGGGAGTTTTCCTGATCCGTGCGGAATTTCAGCAGGCAGTCGGCCATTCCGGGCCACCGGGCCCTGGAGAGGAACGATGGCCTTTCCCCAGAGAAACAAAAGTCACCTGGCCAGGTTCCTGATGTCAGTTTGCAGGAGGCACTTGGCACTGTCAAACCAGCCACACGTGCCTGTATGGGCACCTTGCATCTGGGAGGTATCCTCATCTGTGCGGAATTTCAGCAGGCTGCCGGCCACTCCAGGCCACCGGACACTGGGCACGAACCATGGCCTTACCCCAGAGAAACAAAAGTCACCAGGCCAGGTTCCTGATGTCAGTTTGCAGGAGGCACTTGGCACTGTCAAACCAGCCACAGGTGCCTGTGGGGGCACTTTTCATCTGGGAGGCATCCTGATCCGTGCAGAATTTCAGCAGGCAGTCGGCCACTCCAGGACACCAGGCTCAGGATATGAACCATGGCCTTTCGCCAGAGAAACAAAAGTCACCAGGCCAGGTTCCTGATGTCAATTTCTAGGAGGTACTTGGCACTGTCAAACCAGCCACAGTTGCCTCTGGGGGCACCTTGCATCTTGGAGGTATCCTGATCCGTGCGGAATTTCAGCAGGCAGCCGGCCACTCCGGGCCAGCTGGCCCTGGAGAGGAACGATGGCCTTTTCCCAGAGAAACAAAAGTCACCAGGCCAGGTTCCTGATGTCAGTTGGCAGGAGGCACTTGGCACTGTCAAACCAGCCACAGGTGCCTGTGGGGGCACTTTTCATCTGGGAGGCATCCTGATCCATGCTGAATTTCAGCAGGCGGCCGGCCACTCTGGGCCACCAGGTCCTGGACATGAACCATGGCTTTTCCCCAGAGAAACAAAAGTCACCAGGCCAGGTTCCTGATGTCAGTTTGCAGGAGGCACTTGGCACTGTCAAACCAGCCACAGGTGCCTGTGGGGGCTCCTTTCATCTGGGAGTTATCCTGATCTGTGCGGAATTTCAGCAGGCAGTCGGCCACTCCGGGCCAGGGGGCACTGGACATCATCTATGGCCTTTCCCCAGAGAAACAAAAGTCACCAGGCCAGGTTCCTGATGTCAGTTTGCAGGAGGCACTTGGCACTGTCAAACCTGCCACAGTTGTCTGTGGGGGCACTTTCCATCTGGGAGGCATCCTGACCCATGCGGAATTTCAGCAGGCGGCCGGGCACACCAGGCCGCAAGGCCCTGGACAAGAACGATGGCCTTTCCCCAGAGAAACAAAACTTACCAGGCCAGGTTCCTGATGTCAATTTGTAGGAGGTACTTGGCACTGTCAAACCAGCCACAGTTGCCTATGGTTTTAGTTTCGGTCTGGGATGTATCCTGATCCGTGCAGAATTTCAGCAGGCTGCAGGCCACTCCGGGCCAGCGGGCCCCGGAAAAGAATGATGGCCTTTCCCCAGAGAAACAAAAGTCACCAGGCCAGGTTCCTGATGTCAGTTGGCAGGAGGCACTTGGCACTGTCAAACCAGCCACAGGTGCCTGTGGGGGCACATTTCATCTGGGAGGCATCCTGATCCATGCTGAATTTCAGCAGGCAGACGGCCACTCCGGGCCACCAGGTCCTGGACATGAACCATGGCTTTTCCCCAGAGAAACAAAAGTCACCAGGCCAGGTTCCGGATGTCAGTTGGCAGGAGGCACTTGGCACTGTCAAACCAGCCACAGGTGCCTGTGGGGGCACATTTCATCTGGGAGGCATCCTGATCCATGCGGAATTTCAGCAGGCGGCCTGCCACTCCGGGCCACCAGGCCCTGGACATGAACCACGGCTTTTCCCCAGAGAAACAAAAGTCACCAGGCCAGGTTCCTGATGTCAGTTTGCAGGAGGCACAAGGTATTGTCATACCAGCCACAGTTGCCTGTGGTGCTAGTATCGGTCTGGGAGGTATCCTGATCCGGGCGGAATTTCAGCAGGCAGCCGGGCACTCCAGGCCGCAAGGCCCTGGACATGAATCATGGTCTTTCCCCAGAGAAACGAAAGTCACCAGGCCAGGTTCCTGATGTCAGTTTGCAGGAGGCACTTGGCACTGTCAAACCTGCCACAGTTGCCTGTGGGGGCACCTTTCCATCTGGGAGTTTTTCTGATCCGTGCGGAATTTCAGCATGCAGCCGGCCACTCTGGGCCGGCAGGCCCCGGACAAGGACGATGGCCTTTCCCCAGAGAAACAAAACTTACCAGGCTAGGTTCCTGATGTCTGTTCGCAGGAGGCACTTGGCACTGTCAAACCAGCCACAGTTGCCTATGGTTTTAGTTTCGGTCTGGGATGTATCCTGATCCGTGCGGAATTTCAGCAGGCTGCAGGCCACTCCGGGCCAGCGGGCCCCGGAAAAGAATGATGGCCTTTCCCCAGAGAAACAAAAGTCACCAGGCCAGGTTCCTGATGTCAATTTGTAGGAGGTACTTGGCACTGTCAAACCAGCCACAGTTGCCTGTGGTGGTACCTTTCATCTGGGCGGCATCCTAATCCGTTCGGTATTTCAGCAGGCAGCCGGACACCCAGGGACACCCGGCCCTGGACACGAAGGATGGCCTTTCCCCAGAGAAACAAAAGTCACCAGGCCAGGTTCCTGATGTCAGTTTGCAGGAGGCACTTGGCACTGTCAAACCAGCCACAGTTGCCTGTGGGGGCACCTTTCCATCTGGGAGTTTTTCTGATCCGTGCGGAATTTCAGCAGACAGTCGGCCATTCCGGGCCAGCGGGCCCTGGAGAGGAACGATGGCCTTTCCCCAGAGAAACAAAAGTCACCTGGCCAGGTTCCTGATGTCAGTTTGCAGGAGGCACTTGGCACTGTCAAACCAGCCACACGTGCCTGTATGGGCACCTTGCATCTGGGAGGTATCCTCATCTGTGCGGAATTTCAGCAGGCTGCCGGCCACTCCAGGCCACCGGGCACTGGGGATGAACCATGGCCTTACCCCAGAGAAACAAAAGTCACCAGGCCAGGTTCCTGATGTCAGTTTGCAGGAGGCACTTGGCACTGTCAAACCAGCCAAAGTTGCCTGTGGTGGTACCTTTCATCTGGGCGGTATCCTGATCCGTGCGGAATTTCAGCAGACAGTCGGCCATTCTGGGCCAGCGGGCCCTGGAGAGGATCGATGGCCTTTCCCCTGAGAAACAAAAGTCACCTGGCCAGGTTCCTGATGTCAGTTTGCAGGAGGCACTTGGCACTGTCAAACCAGCCACAGGTGCCTGTGGTGGCACTTTTCATCTGGGAGGCATCCTGATCCGTGCAGAATTTCAGCAGGCAGTCGGCCACTCCAGGACACCAGGCTCAGGAGATTAACCATGGCCTTTCGCCAGAGAAACAAAAGTCACCAGGCCAGGTTCCTGATGTCAATTTCTAGGAGGTACTTGGCACTGTCAAAAAAGCCACAGTTGCCTCTGGGGGCACCTTGCATCTGGGAGGTATCCTGATCCGTGCGGAATTTCAGCAGGCAGCCGGCCACTCCGGGCCAGCGGGCCCCGGAAAAGAATGATGGCCTTTCCCCAGAGAAACAAAAGTCACCAGGCTAGGTTCCTGATGTCTGTTCGCAGGAGGCACTTGGCACTGTCAAACCAGCCACAGTTGCCTATGGTTTTAGTTTCGGTCTGGGATGTATCCTGATCCGTGCGGAATTTCAGCAGGCTGCAGGCCACTCCGGGCCAGCGGGCCCCGGAAAAGAATGATGGCCTTTCCCCAGAGAAACAAAAGTCACCAGGCCAGGTTCCTGATATCAGTTGGCAGGAGGCACTTGGCACTGTCAAACCAGGCACAGGTGCCTATGGGGGCACTATGCATCTGGGAGGTATCCTGATACGTGCGGAATTTCAGCAGGCAGCCGGCCAATCCGGGCCAACGGGCACTGGAGAAGAATGATGGCCTTTCCCCAGAGAAACAAAAGTCACCAGGCCAGGTTCCTGATGTCAATTTGTAGGAGGTACTTGGCACTGTCAAACCAGCCACAGTTGCCTGTGGTGGTACTTTCGTTCTGGGAGGAATCCTGATCCCTGAGGAATTTCAGCAGGCAGCCGGCCACTCCGGGCCACCAGGCTCTGGACACGTACAATGGCCTTTCCCCAGAGAAACAAAAGTCACCAGGCCAGGTTTCTGATGTCAGTTGGCAGGAGGCACTTGGCACTGTCAAACCAGCCGCAGTTGCCTCTGGGGGTACCTTTCATCTGGGCGGCATCCTGGTCCGTTCGGAATTTCAGCAGGCAGCCGGCCACTCCAGGACACCAGGCTCAGGATATGAACCATGGCCTTTCCCCAGAGAAACAAAACTCACCAGGCCAGGTTCCTGATGTCAGTTGGCAGGAGGCACTTGGCACTGTCAAACAAGCCACAGGTGCCTGTGGGGGCATGTTTCATGTGGGAGGCATCCTGATCCATGCGGAATTTCAGCAGGCAGCCGGCCACTCCGGGCCACCAGGCCCTGGACAAGAATGATGGCCTTTCCCCAGAGAAACCAAAGTCACCAGGCCAGGTTCCTGATGTCAGTTTGCAGGAGGCACTTGGCACTGTCAAACCAGACGCAGTTGCCTATGGGGGCAATTTTCATCTGGGAGGCATCCTGATCCATGCGGAATTTCAGCAGGCAGCCGGCCACTCCGAGCCCCCAGGCCCTGGACATGAACCATGGCCTTTCCCCTGAGAAACAAAAGTTACCAGGCCAGGTTCCTGATGTCAGTTTGCAGGAGGCACTTGGCACTGTCAAACCAGGCACAGGTGCCTATGGGGGCAACTTGCATCTGGGAGGTATCCTGATCCGTGCGGAATTTCAGCAGGCAGACGGCCACTCCGGGCCAACGGGCACTGGAGAAGAATGATGGCCTTTCCCCAGAGAAACAAAAGTCACCAGGCCAGGTTCCTGATGTCAGTTTGCAGGAGGCACTTGGCACTGTCAAACCAGCCACAGTTGCCTGTGGGGGCTCCTTTCATCTGGGAGGTATCCTGATCCCTTCGGAATTTCAGCAGGCGGCCGGCCACTACGGGCTACAGGCCCTGGACACGTACAATGGCCTTTCCCCAGAGAAACAAAAGTCACCTGGCCAGGTTCCTGATGTCTGTTGGCAGGAGGCACTTGGCACTGTCAAACCAGCCACAGGTGCCTTTGGGTGCACTTTTCATCTGGGAGGCATCCTGATCCATGCGGAATTTCAGCAGGCGGCCGGCCACTCCGGGCCCCCAGGCCCTGGACATGAACCACGGCTTTTCCCCAGAGAAACAAAAGTCACCAGTCCAGGTTCCTGATGTCAGTTTGCAGGAGGCACTTGGCACTGTCAAACCTGCCACAGTTGCCTGTGGTGGTACCTTTCATCTGGGCGGCATCCTAATCCGTTCGGAATTTCAGCAGGCAGCCGGACACCCAGGGACACCCGGCCCTGGACACGAACGATGGCCTTTCCCCAGAGAAACAAAAGTCACCAGGCCAGGTTCCTGATGTCAATTTGTAGGAGGTACTTGGCACTGTCAAACCAGCCACAGTTGCCTGTGGTGGTACTTTCGTTCTGGGAGGAATCCTGATCCCTGCGGAATTTCAGCAGGCAGCCGGCCACTCCGGGCCACCAGGCTCTGGACACGTGCAATGGCCTTTCCCCAGAGAAACAAAAGTCACCAGGCCAGGTTTCTGATGTCAGTTTGCAGGAGGCACTTGGCACTGTCAAACCAGCCGCAGTTGCCTATGGTGGTACCTTTCATCTGGGCGGCATCCTGGTCCGTTCGGAATTTCAGCAGGCAGCCGTCCACTCCAGGACACCAGGCTCAGGATATGAACCATGGCCTTTCCCCAGAGAAACAAAAGTCACCAGGCCAGGTTCCAGATATCTGTTGGCAGGAGGCACTTGGCACTGTCAAACAAGCCACAGGTGCCTGTGGGGGCATTTTTCATGTGGGAGGCATCCTGATCCATGTGGAATTTCAGCAGGCAGCCGGCCACTCCGGGCCACCAGGCCCTGGACAAGAATGATGGCCTTTCCCCAGAGAAACAAAAGTCACCAGGCCAGGTTGCTGATGTCAGTTTGCAGGAGGCACTTGGCATTGTCAAACCAGCCACAGTTGCCTGTGGCGGCACCTTGCATCTGGGAGGTATCCTGATCCCTGCGGAATTTCAGCAGGCAGCTGGCCACCCCAGGCCACTCTGGGCCCCGGACAAGAATGATGGCCTTTCCCCAGAGAAACAAAAGTCACCAGGCCAGGTTCCTGATGTCAGTTTGCAGGAGGCACTTGGCACTGTCAAACCAGCCACAGTTACCTGTGGGGGCACCTTTCATCTGGGAGGTGTCCTCAACCGTGAGGAATTTCAGCAGGCAGCCGGCCACTCCAGGCCGCGGGGCACTGGACACGAATGATGGCCTTATCCCAGAGAAACAAAAGTCACCAGGCCTGGTTCCTGATGTCAGTTTGCAGGAGGCACTTGGCACTGTCAAACCAGCCACAGTTGCCTGTGGGGGCACCTTTCATCTGGGAGGCATCCTGATCCATGCGGAATTTCAGCAGGCAGCCTGCCACTCGAGCCACCGGGCCCTGGAGAGGAACGATGGCCTTTCCCCAGAGAAACAGAACTCAGCAGGCCAGGTCGCTGATGTCTGTTTGCAGGAGGCACTTGGCACTGTCAAACCAGCCACATTTGCCTTGGGTGGTACTTTCGGTCTGGGAGGCATCCTGATCCATGCGGAATTTCAGCAGGCAGGCGGCCACTCCGGGCCACCGTACCCTGGAAAAGAATTATGGCCTTTCCACAGAGAAACAAAAGTCACCAGGCCAGGTTCCTGATGTCAGTTTGCAGGTGGCACTTGGCACTGTAAAGCCAGACGCAGTTGCCTGTTGGGGCATTTTTCATGTGGGAGGCATCCTGATCCATTTGGAATTTCAGCAGGCAGCCGGCCACTCCGAGCCCCCAGGCCCTGGACATGAACCATGGCCTTTCCCCAGAGAAACAAAAGTCACCAGGCCAGGTTCCTGATGTCAGTTTGCAGGAGGCACTTGGCACTGTCAAACCTGACGCAGTTTCCTCTGGGGGCATTTTTCATTTGGGAGGCAACCTGATCCATGTGGAATTACTGCAGCAGCCGGCCAGTCCGGGCTACCAGACCCTGGACATGAACCATGGCCTTTCCCCAGAGAAACAAAAGTCACCAGGCCAGGTTCCTGATGTCAGTTTGCAGGAGGCACTTGGCACTGTCAAACCAGCCACAGTTGCCTGTGGGGGCACCTTTCATCTGGGAGGCATCCTGATCCATGTGGAATTTCAGCAGGCAGCCGGCCACTCCGGGCTACCAGGCCCTGGACATGAACCATGGCCTTTCCCCAGAGAAACAAAAGTCAGCAGGCCAGGTTCCTGATGTCAGTTTGCAGGAGGCACTTGGCACTGTCAAACCAGCCACAGTTGCCTGTGGTGGCACCTTCCATCTCGGCGGCATCCTGATCCATGCAGAATTTCAGCAGGCAGCCGGCCACTCCGGGCCCCCAGGCCATGGACATGAACCATGGACTTTCCCCAGAGAAACAAAAGTCACCAGGCCAGGTTCCTGATGTCAGTTTGCAGGAGGCACTTGGCACTGTCAAACCAACCACAGTTACCTGTGGGGACACCTTTCATCTGGGAGGTATCGTCACCCGTGAGGAATTTCAGCAGGCAGCCGGCCACTCCAGGCCGCGGGGCACTGGACATGAATGATGGCCTTTACCCAGAGAAATAAAAGTCACCAGGCCAGGTTCCTGATGTCAGTTTGCAGGAGGCACTTGGCACTGTCAAACCAGCCACAGTTGCCTGTGGGGGCACCTTTCATCTGGGAGGCATCCTGATCCATGTGGAATTTCAGCAGGCAGCCTGCCAGTCGAGCCACCGGGCCCTGGAGAGGAACGATGGCCTTTCCCCAGAGAAACAGAACTCAGCAGGCCAGGTCGCTGATGTCTGTTTGCAGGAGGCACTTGGCACTGTCAAACCAGCCACATTTGCCTTGGGTGGTACTTTCGGTCTGGGAGGCATCCTCATCCGTGCGGAATTTCAGCAGGCAGCCGGCCACTCCTGGCCACCGTACCCTGGAAAAGAATGATGGCCTTTACACACAGAAACAAAAGTCACCAGGCCAGGTTCCTGATGTCAGTTTGCAGGAGGCACTTGGCACTGTCAAACCAGACGCAGTTGCCTGTGGGGGCATTTTTCATCTGGGAGGCATCCTGATCCATGCGGAATTTCAGCAGGCAGCCGGCCACTCCGAGCCCCCAGGCCCTGGACATGAAACATGGCCTTTCCCCAGAGAAACAAAAGTCAGCAGGCCAGGTTGCTGATGTCAGTTTGCAGGAGGCACTTGGCACTGTCAAACCTGACGCAGTTTCCTCTGGGGGCATTTTTCATCTGGGAGGCATCCTGATCCATGAGGAATTTCAGCAGGCAGCCGGCCACTCCGGGCTACCAGGCCCTGGACATGAACCACGGCCTTTCCCCAGAGAAACAAAAGTCAGCAGGCCAGGTTGCTGATGTCAGTTTGCAGGAGGCACTTGGCACTGTCAAACCTGCCACAGTTGCCTGTGGTGGTACCTTTCATCTGGGCGGCATCCTAATCCGTTCGGAATTTCAGCAGGCAGCCGGACACCCAGGGACACCCGGACCTGGACAAGAACGATGGCCTTTCCCCAGAGAAACAAAAGTCACCAGGCCAGGTTCCTGATGTCAATTTGTAGGAGGTACTTGGCACTGTCAAACCAGCCACAGTTGCCTGTGGTGGTACTTTCGTTCTGGGAGGAATCCTGATCCCTGCGGAATTTCAGCAGGCAGCCGGCCACTCCGGGCCACCAGGCTCTGGACACGTGCAATGGCCTTTCCCCAGAGAAACAAAAGTCACCAGGCCAGGTTTCTGATGTCAGTTTGCAGGAGGCCCTTGGCACTGTCAAACCAGCCGCAGTTGCCTATGGTGGTACCTTTCATCTGGGCGGCATCCTGGTCCGTTCGAAATTTCAGCAGGCAGCCGGCCACTCCAGGACACCAGGCTCAGGATATGAACCATGGCCTTTCCCCAGAGAAACAAAACTCACCAGGCCAGGTTCCTGATATCAGTTGGCAGGAGGCACTTGGCACTGTCAAACAAGCCACAGGTGCCTGTGGGGGCATTTTTCATGTGGGAGGCATCCTGATCCATGTGGAATTTCAGCAGGCAGCCGGCCACTCCGGGCCACCAGGCCCTGGGCAAGAATGATGGCCTTTCCCCAGAGAAACAAAAGTCACCAGGCCAGGTTGCTGATGTCAGTTTGCAGGAGGCACTTGGCATTGTCAAACCAGCCACAGTTGCCTGTGGGGGCACCTTGCATCTGGGGGGTATCCTGATCCGTGCGGAATTTCAGCAGGCAGCTGGCCACCCCAGGCCACTCTGGGCCCCGGACAAGAATGATGGCCTTTCCCCAGAGAAACAAAAGTCACCAGGCCAGGTTCCTGATGTCAGCTTGCAGGAGGCACTTGGCACTGTCAAACCAGCCACAGTTACCTGTGGGGGCACCTTTCATCTGGGAGGTGTCCTCAACCGTGAGGAATTTCAGCAGGCAGCCGGCCACTCCAGGCCGCGGGGCACTGGACACGAATGATGGCCTTATCCCAGAGGAACAAAAGTCACCAGGCCTGGTTCCTGATGTCAGTTTGCAGGAGGCACTTGGCACTGTCAAACCAGCCACAGTTGCCTGTGGGGGCACCTTTCATCTGGGAGGCATCCTGATCCATGCGGAATTTCAGCAGGCAGCCTGCCACTCGAGCCACCGGGCCCTGGAGAGGAACGATGGCCTTTCCCCAGAGAAACAGAACTCAGCAGGCCAGGTCGCTGATGTCAGTTTGCAGGAGGCACTTGGCACTGTCAAACCAGCCACATTTGCCTTGGGTGGTACTTTCGGTCTGGGAGGCATCCTGATCCATGCGGAATTTCAGCAGGCAGGCGGCCACTCCGGGCCACCGTACCCTGGAAAAGAATTATGGCCTTTCCACAGAGAAACAAAGGTCACCAGGCCAGGTTCCTGATGTCAGTTTGCAGGTGGCACTTGGCACTGTAAAGCCAGATGCAGTTGCCTGTTGGGGCATTTTTCATGTGGGAGGCATCCTGATCCATTTGGAATTTCAGCAGGCAGCCGGCCACTCCGAGCCCCCAGGCCCTGGACATGAACCATGGCCTTTCCCCAGAGAAACAAAAGTCACCAGGCCAGGTTCCTGATGTCAGTTTGCAGGAGGCACTTGGCACTGTCAAACCTGACGCAGTTTCCTCTGGGGGCATTTTTCATTTGGGTGGCAACCTGATCCATGTGGAATTACTGCAGCAGCCGGCCACTCCGGGCTACCAGACCCTGGACATGAACCATGGCCTTTCCCCAGAGAAACAAAAGTCACCAGGCCAGGTTCCTGATGTCAGATTGCAGGAGGCACTTGGCAGTGTCAAACCAGCCACAGTTGCCTGTGGTGGCACCTTCCATCTCAGCGGCAGCCTGATCCATGCAGAATTTCAGCAGGCAGCCGGCCACTGCGGGCCCCCAGGCCATGGACATGAACCATGGCCTTTCCCCAGAGAAACAAAAGTCACCAGGCCAGGTTCCTGATGTCAGTTTGCAGGAGGCACTTGGCACTGTCAAACCAGCCACATTTGCCTTGGGTGGTACTTTCGGTCTGGGAGGCATCCTGATCCGTGCGGAATTTCAGCAGGCAGCCGGCCACTCCGGGCCACCGTACCCTGGAAAAGAATTATGGCCTTTAAACACAGAAACAAAAGTCACCAGGCCAGGTTGCTGATGTCAGTTTGCAGGAGGCACTTGGCACTGTCAAACCAGACGCAGTTGCCTGTGGGGGCATTTTTCATCTGGGAGGCATCCTGATCCATGCGGAATTTCAGCAGGCAGCCGGCCACTCCGAGCCCCCAGGCCCTGGACATGAACCATGGCCTTTCCCCAGAGAAACAAAAGTCAGCAGGCCAGGTTCCTGATGTCAGTTTGCAGGAGGCACTTGGCACTGTCAAACCTGATGCAGTTTCCTCTGGGGGCATTTTTCATCTGGGAGGCATCCTGATCCATGTGGAATTTCAGCAGGCAGCCGGCCACTCCGGGCTACCAGGCCCTGGACATGAACCATGGCCTTACCCCAGAGAAACAAAAGTCAGCAGGCCAGGTTCCTGATGTCAGTTTGCAGGAGGCACTTGGCACTGTCAAACCAGCCACAGTTGCCTGTGGTGGCACCTTCCATCTCGGCGGCATCCTGATCCATGCAGAATTTCAGCAGGCAGCCGGCCACTCCGGGCCCCCAGGCCATGGACATGAACCATGGACTTTCCCCAGAGAAACAAAAGTCACCAGGCCAGGTTCCTGATGTCAGTTTGCAGGAGGCACTTGGCACTGTCAAACCAACCACAGTTACCTGTGGGGACACCTTTCATCTGGGAGGTATCCTCAACCGTGAGGAATTTCAGCAGGCAGCCGGCCACTCCAGGCCGCGGGGCACTGGACATGAATGATGGCCTTTACCCAGAGAAATAAAAGTCACCAGGCCAGGTTCCTGATGTCAGTTTGCAGGAGGCACTTGGCACTGTCAAACCAACCACAGTTACCTGTGGGGACACCTTTCATCTGGGAGGTATCCTCAACCGTGAGGAATTTCAGCAGGCAGCCGGCCACTCCAGGCCGCGGGGCACTGGACATGAATGATGGCCTTTACCCAGAGAAATAAAAGTCACCAGGCCAGGTTCCTGATGTCAGTTTGCAGGAGGCACTTGGCACTGTCAAACCAGCCACAGTTGCCTTGGGTGGTACTTTCGGTCTGGGAGGCATCCTGATCCGTGCGGAATTTCAGCAGGCAGTCGGCCACTCCGTCCACCGGTACCCGGAAAAGAATGTTGGCCTTTCCCCAGAGAAACAAAAGTCACCAGGCCAGGTTCCTGATGTCAGTTTGCAGGAGTCACATGGCACTGTCAAACCAGACGCAGTTGCCTGTGGGGGCACTTTGCAACTGGGATGTATCCTCATCCGTGCGGATTTTCAGCAGGCAGCCGGCCACTCCTGGCCACAAGGCCCTGGACATGAACCATGGCCTTTCCCCAGAGAAACAAAAGTCACCAGGCCAGGTTCCTGATGTCAGTTTGCAGGAGGCACTTGGCACTGTCAAACCAGACGCAGTTGCCTGTGGGGGCATTTTTCATCTGGGAGGCATCCTCAACCGTGTGGAATTTCAGCAGGCAGCCGGCCACTCCGGCCACACTGGGCCCCGGACAAGAATGATGGCCTTTCCCCAGAGAAACAAAAGTCACCAGGCCAGGTTCCTGATGTCAGTTTGCAGGAGGCACTTGGCACTGTCAAACCAGCCACAGTTGCCTCTGGTGGTACTTTCGGTCTGGGAGGTATCCTGATCCATTTGGAATTTCAGAAGGCAGCCGGCCACTCCGGGCCACCAAGCCCTGGACATGAACCATGGCCTTTCCCCAGAGAAACAAAAGTCACCAGGCCAGGTTCCTGATGTCAGTTTGCAGGTGGCACTTGGCACTGTCAAACCAGACGCAGTTGCCTGTGGGGGCACCTTGCAACTGGGATGTATCCTCATCCGTGCGGAATTTCAGCAGGCAGCTGGCCACTCCGGGCCACAAGGCCCTGGACATGAACCATGGCCTTTACCCAGAGAAACGAAAGTCACCAGGCCAGGTTCCTGATGTCAGTTTGCAGGAGGCACTTGGCACTGTCAAACCAGCCACAGTTGCCTGTGGGGGCACCTTTCATCTGGGAGGCTTCCTGATCCATGTGGAATTTCCGCAGGCAGCCTGCCACTCCTGGCCACAAGGCCCTGGACATGAACCATGGCCTTTCCCCAGAGAAACAAAAGTCACCAGGCCAGGTTCCTGATGTCAGTTTGCAGGAGGCACTTGGCAGTGTCAAACCAGACGCAGTTGCCTGTGGGGGCATTTTTCATCTGGGAGGCATCCTCAACCGTGTGGAATTTCAGCAGGCAGCCGGCCACTCCGGCCACTCTGGGCCCCGGACAAGAATGATGGCCTTTCCCCAGAGAAACAAAAGTCACCAGGCCAGGTTCCTGATGTCAGTTTGCAGGAGGCACTTGGCACTGTCAAACCAGCCACAGTTGCCTCTGGTGGTACTTTCGGTCTGGGAGGTATCCTGATCCATTTGGAATTTCAGCAGGCAGCCGGCCACTCCGGGCCACCAAGCCCTGGACATGAACCATGGCCTTTCCCCAGAGAAACAAAAGTCACCAGTCCAGGTTCCTGATGTCAGTTTGCAGGAGGCACTTGGCACTGTCAAACCAGCCGCAGTTGCCTGTGGGGGCACCTTGCATCTGGGAGGTATCCTGATCCTTTTGTAATTTCAGCAGGCAGCCTGCCAGTCCGGGCCACCGGGACCCGTACAAGAATAATGGCCTTTCCCCAGACAAACAAAAGTCACCAGGCCAGGTTCCTGATGTCAGTTTGCAGGTGGCACTTGGCACTGTCAAACCAGACGCAGTTGCCTGTGGGGGCACCTTGCAACTGGGATGTATCCTCATCCGTGCGGAATTTCAGCAGGCAGCCGGCCACTCCTGGCCACAAGGCCCTGGACATGAACCGTGGCCTTTCCCCAGAGAAACAAAAAACACCAGGCCAGGTTCCTGATGTCAGTTTGCAGGAGGCACTTGGCACTGTCAAACCAGACGCAGTTGCCTGTGGGGGCATTTTTCATCTGGGAGGCATCCTCAACCGTGTGGAATTTCAGCAGGCAGCCGGCCACTCCGGCCACTCTGGGCCCCGGACAAGAATGATGGCCTTTCCCCAGAGAAACAAAAGTCACCAGGCCAGGTTCCTGATGTCAGTTTGCAGGTGGCACTTGGCACTGTCAAACCAGACGCAGTTGCCTGTGGGGGCACCTTGCAACTGGGATGTATCCTCATCCGTGCGGAATTTCAGCAGGCAGCCGGCCACTCCTGGCCACAAGGCCCTCGACATGAACCATGGCCTTTCCCCAGAGAAACAAAAGTCACCAGGCCAGGTTCCTGATGTCAGTTTGCAGGTGGCACTTGGCACTGTCAAACCAGACGCAGTTGCCTGAGGGGGCGCCTTGCAACTGGGATGTATCCTCATCCGTGCGGAATATCAGCAGGCAGTCGGCCACTCCTGGCCACAAGGCCCTGGACACGAACCATGGCCTTTCCCCAGAGAAACAAAAGTCACCAGGCCAGGTTCCTGATGTCAGTTTGCAGGTGGCACTTGGCACTGTCAAACCAGACGCAGTTGCCTGAGGGGGCACCTTGCAACTGGGATGTATACTCATCCGTGCAGAATATCAGCAGGCAGTCGGCCACTCCTGGCCACAAGGCCCTGGACACGAACCATGGCATTTCCCCAGAGAAACAAAAGTCACCAGGCCAGGTTCCTGATGTCAGTTTGCAGGAGGCACTTGGCACTGTCAAACCAGCCGCAGTTGCCTGTGGGGGCACCTTGCATCTGGGAGGTATACTGATCCGTTCGGAATTTCAGCAGGCAGCCTGCCACTCCGGGCCACCGGGACCCGGACAAGAATAATGGCCTTTCCCCAGAGAAACAAAAGTCACCAGGCCAGGTTCCTGATGTCAGTTTGCAGGTGGCACTTGGCACTGTCAAACCAGACGCAGTTGCCTGTGGGGGCATTTTTCATCTGGGAGGCATCCTCAACCGTGTGGAATTTCAGCAGGCAGCCGGCCACTCCGGCCACTCTGGGCCCCGGACAAGAATGATGGCCTTTCCCCAGAGAAACAAAAGTCACCAGGCCAGGTTCCTGATGTCAGTTTGCAGGAGGCACTTGGCACTGTCAAACCAGCCACAGTTGCCTCTGGTGGTACTTTCGGTCTGGGAGGTATCCTGATCCATGTGGAATTTCCGCAGGCAGCCTGCCACTCCTGGCCACAAGGCCCTGGACATGAACCATGGCCTTTCCCCAGAGAAACAAAAGTCACCAGGCCAGGTTCCTGATGTCAGTTTGCAGGAGGCACTTGGCAGTGTCAAACCAGACGCAGTTGCCTGTGGGGGCATTTTTCATCTGGGAGGCATCCTCAACCGTGTGGAATTTCAGCAGGCAGCCGGCCACTCCGGCCACTCTGGGCCCCGGACAAGAATGATGGCCTTTCCCCAGAGAAACAAAAGTCACCAGGCCAGGTTCCTGATGTCAGTTTGCAGGAGGCACTTGGCACTGTCAAACCAGCCACAGTTGCCTCTGGTGGTACTTTCGGTCTGGGAGGTATCCTGATCCATTTGGAATTTCAGCAGGCAGCCGGCCACTCCGGGCCACCAAGCCCTGGACATGAACCATGGCCTTTCCCCAGAGAAACAAAAGTCACCAGTCCAGGTTCCTGATGTCAGTTTGCAGGAGGCACTTGGCACTGTCAAACCAGCCACAGTTGCCTGTGGGGGCACCTTGCATCTGGGAGGTATCCTGATCCTTTTGTAATTTCAGCAGGCAGCCGGCCACTCCGGGCCACCGGGACCCGGACAAGAATAATGGCCTTTCCCCAGACAAACAAAAGTCACCAGGCCAGGTTCCTGATGTCAGTTTGCAGGTGGCACTTGGCACTGTCAAACCAGACGCAGTTGCCTGTGGGGGCACCTTGCAACTGGGATGTATCCTCATCCGTGCGGAATTTCAGCAGGCAGCCGGCCACTCCTGGCCACAAGGCCCTGGACATGAACCGTGGCCTTTCCCCAGAGGAACAAAAAACACCAGGCCAGGTTCCTGATGTCAGTTTGCAGGTGGCACTTGGCACTGTCAAACCAGACGCAGTTGCCTGTGGGGGCATTTTTCATCTGGGAGGCATCCTCAACCGTGTGGAATTTCAGCAGGCAGCCGGCCACTCCGGCCACTCTGGGCCCCGGACAAGAATGATGGCCTTTCCCCAGAGAAACAAAAGTCACCAGGCCAGGTTCCTGATGTCAGTTTGCAGGTGGCACTTGGCACTGTCAAACCAGACGCAGTTGCCTGTGGGGGCACCTTGCAACTGGGATGTATCCTCATCCGTGCGGAATTTCAGCAGGGAGCCGGCCACTCCTGGCCACAAGGCCCTGGACATGAACCATGGCCTTTCCGCAGAGAAACAAAAGTCACCAGGCCAGGTTCCTGATGTCAGTTTGCAGGAGGCACTTGGCACTGTCAAACCAGCCACAGTTGCCTGTGGGGGCACCTTGCAACTGGGATGTATCCTCATCCGTGCGGAATTTCAGCAGGCAGCCTGCCACACCGGGCCACCGGGACCCGGACAAGAATAATGGCCTTTCCCCAGACAAAGAAAAGTCACCAGGCCAGGTTCCTGATGTCAGTTTGCAAGAGGCACTTGGCACTGTCAAACCAGCCGCAGTTGCCTGTGGGGGCACCTTGCATCTGGGAGGTATCCTGAACCGTGGGGAATTTCAGCAGGCAGCCTGCCACACCGGGCCACCGGGACCCGGACAAGAATAATGGCCTTTCCCCAGACAAAGAAAAGTCACCAGGCCAGGTTCCTGATGTCAGTTTGCAGGTGGCACTTGGCACTGTCAAACCAGACGCAGTTGCCTGTGGGGGCACCTTGCAACTGGGATGTATCCTCATCCGTGCGGAATTTCAGCAGGCAGCCGGCCACTCCTGGCCACAAGGCCCTCGACATGAACCATGGCCTTTCCCCAGAGAAACAAAAGTCACCAGGCCAGGTTCCTGATGTCAGTTTGCAGGAGGCACTTGGCACTGTCAAACCAGACGCAGTTGCCTGTGGGGGCATTTTTCATCTGGGAGGCATCCTCAACCGTGTGGAATTTCAGCAGGCAGCCGGCCACTCGTGGCCACTCTGGGCCCCGGACAAGAATGATGGCCTTTCCCCAGAGAAACAAAAGTCACCAGGCCAGGTTCCTGATGTCAGTTTGCAGGAGGCACTTGGCACTGTCAAACCAGACGCAGTGCCTGTGGGGGCACCTTGCAACTGGGATATATTCTCATCCGTGCGGAATTTCAGCAGGCAGCCGGCCACTCCGGGCCACCAAGTCCTGGACATGAACCATGGCCTTTCCCCAGAGAAACAAAAGTCACCAGGCCAGGTTCCTGATGTCAGTTTGCAGGAGGCACTTGGCACTGTCAAACCAGCCACAGTTGCCTCTGGGGTCATTTTTCATCTGGGAGGCATCCTGATCCATACGGAATTTCAGCAGGCAGCCGGACACTCCGGGCCACCAGGTCCTGGATATGAACCATGGCTTTTCCCCAGAGAAACAAAAGTCACCAGGCCAGGTTCCTGATGTCAGTTTGCAGGAGGCACTTGGCACTGTCAAACCTGACGCAGTTGCCTGTGGGGGTGTTTTTCATGTGGGAGGCATCCTGATCCATGCGGAATTTCAGCAGGCAGCCGGCCACACCGGGCCACCAGGCCCTGGACATGAACCATGGCTTTTCCCCAGAGAAACTAAAGTCAGCAGGCCAGGTTCCTGATGTCAGTTTGCAGGAGGCACTTGGCACTGTCAAACCAGCCACAGTTGCCTGTGGTGGTACTTTCGGTCTGGGAGGCATCCTGATCCTTTTGGAATTTCAGCAGGCAGCCGGCCACTCCGGGCCACCGTACCCCGGAAAAGAATCATGGCCTTTCCCCAGAGAAACAAAAGTCACCAGGCCAGGTTCCTGATGTCAGTTTGCAGGTGGCACTTGGCACTGTCAAACCAGCCGCAGTTGCCTCTGGTGGTACCTTTCACCTGGGCGGCATCCTGGTCCGTGCAGAATTACAGCAGGCAGCCGGCCACTCCAGGACACCAGGCTCAGGATATGAACCATGGCCTTTCCCCAGAGAAACAAAAGTCACCAGGCCAGGTTCCAGATGTCAGTTGGCAGGAGGCACTTGGCACTGTCAAACCAGCCACAGTTGCCTGTGGGGGCATTTTTCATGTGGGAGGCATCCTGATCCATGCGGAATTTCAGCAGTCAGTCGGCCACTCCGGGCTACCAGGCCCTGGACAAGAATGATGGCCTTTCCCCAGAGAAACAAAAGTCACCAGGCCAGGTTCCTGATGTCAGTTTGCAGGGGGCACTTGGCACTGTCAAACCAGCCACAGTTGCCTTTGGGGGCACCTTGCATCTGGGAGGCATCCTGGTCCATGCGGAATTTCAGTAGGCTGCCGGCCACTCCGGGCCCCCAGGCCCTGGACATGAACCATGGCCGTTCCCCAGAGAAAGAAAAGTCACCAGGCCAGGTTGCTGATGTCAGTTTGCAGGAGGCACTTGGCACTGTCAAACCAGCCACAGTTGCCTGTGGGGGCACCTTTCATCTGGGAGGTATCCTCAACCGTGCGGAATTTCAGCAGGCAGCCGGCCACCCCAGGCCACTCTGGGCCCCGGACAAGAATGATGGCCTTTCCCCAGAGAAACAAAAGTCACCAGGCCAGGTTCCTGATGTCAGTTTGCAGGAGGCACTTGTCTCTGTCAATCCAGACGCAGTTGCCTGTTGGGGCATTTTTCATGTGGGAGGCATCCTGATCCATGCGGAATTTCAGCAGGCAGCCGGCCACTCCGAGCCCCCAGGTCCTGGACATGAACCATGGCCTTTCCCCAGAGAAACAGAACTCAGCAGGCCAGGTCGCTGATGTCTGTTTGCAGGAGGCACTTGGCACTGTCAAAACAGCCACATTTGCCTTGGGTGGTACTTTCGGTCTGGGAGGCATCCTGATCCGTGCGGAATTTCAGCAGGCAGCCAGCCACTCCGGGCCACCGTACCCTGGAAAAGAATGATGGCCTTTCCACAGAGAAACAAAAGTCACCAGGCCAGGTTCCTGATGTCAGTTGGCAGGAGGCACTTGGCTCTGTCAAACCAGACGCAGTTGCCTGTTGGGGCATTTTTCATGTGGGAGGCATCCTGATCCATGCGGAATTTCAGCAGGCAGCCGGCCACTCCGAGCCCCCAGGCCCTGGACATGAACCATGGCCTTTCCCCAGAGAAACAAAAGTCACCAGGCCAGGTTCCTGATGTCAGTTTGCAGGAGGCACTTGGCACTGTCAAACCTGACGCAGTTTCCTCTGGGGGCATTTTTCATCTGGGAGGCATCCTGATCCATGTGGAATTTCAGCAGGCAGCCGGCCACTCCGAGCCCCCAGGCCCTGGACATGAACCATGGCCTTTCCCCAGAGAAACAAAAGTCACCAGGCCAGGTTCCTGATGTCAGTTTGCAGGAGGAACTTGGCACTGTCAAACCAGCCACAGTTGCCTGTGGTGGCACCTTCCATCTCGGCGGCATCCTGATCCATGCAGAATTTCAGCAGGCAGCCGGCCACTCCGGGCCCCCAGGCCATGGACATGAACCATGGCCTTTACCCAGAGAAACAAAAGTCAGCAGGCCAGGTTCCTGATGTCAGTTTGCAGGAGGCACTTGGCACTGTCAAACCAGCCACAGTTACCTGTGGGGACACCTTTCATCTGGGAGGTATCCTCAACCGTGAGGAATTTCAGCAGGCAGCCGGCCACTCCAGGCCGCGGGGCACTGGACACGAATGAGGGCCTTTACCCAGAGAAATAAAAGTCACCAGGCCAGGTTCCTGATGTCAGTTTGCAGGAGGCACTTGGCACTGTCAAACCAGCCACAGTTGCCTGTGGGGGCACCTTTCATCTGGGAGGCATCCTGATCCATGTGGAATTTCAGCAGGCAGCCTGCCACTCGAGCCACCGGGCCCTGGAGAGGAACGATGGCCTTTCCCCAGAGAAACAGAACTCAGCAGGCCAGGTCGCTGATGTCTGTTTGCAGGAGGCACTTGGCACTGTCAAACCAGCCACATTTGCCTTGGGTGGTATTTTCGGTCAGGGAGGCATCCTGATCCGTGCGGAATTTCAGCAGGCAGCCGGCCACTCCGGGCCACCGTACCCTGGAAAAGAATGATGGCCTTTACACACAGAAACAAAAGTCACCAGGCCAGGTTCCTGATGTCAGTTTGCAGGAGGCACTTGGCACTGTCAAACCAGACGCAGTTGCCTGTGGGGGCATTTTTCATCTGGGAGGCATCCTGATCCATGCGGAATTTCAGCAGGCAGCTGGGCACTCCGAGCCCCCAGGCCCTGGACATGAACCATGGCCTTTCCCCAGAGAAACAAAAGTCACCAGGCCAGGTTCCTGATGTCAGTTTGCAGGAGGCACTTGGCACTGTCAAACCTGACGCAGTTTCCTCTGGGGTCATTTTTCATCTGGGAGGCATCCTGTTCCATGTGGAATTTCAGCAGGCAGCCGGCCACTCCGGGCCACCAGGCCCTGGACATGAACCATGGCCTTTCCCCTGAGAAACAAAAGTCAGCAGGCCAGGTTCCTGATGTCAGTTTGCAGGAGGCACTTGGCACTGTCAAACCAGCCACATTTGCCTTGGGTGGTACTTTCGGTCTGGGAGGCATCCTGATCCATGCGGAATTTCAGCAGGCAGCCGGCCACTCCGGGCCACCAGGCCGTGGACATGAACCATGGCTTTTCCCCAGAGAAACAAAAGTCACCAGGCCAGGTTCCTGATGTCAGTTTGCAGGAGGCACTTGGCAGTGTCAAACCAGCCACAGTTACCTGTGGGGGCACCTTTCATCTGGGAGGTGTCCTCAACCGTGAGGAATTTCAGCAGGCAGCCGGCCACTCCAGGCCGCGGGGCACTGGACACGAATGATGGCCTTTACCCAGACAGATAAAAGTCAACAGGCCAGGTTCCTGATGTCAGTTTGCAGGAGGCACTTGGCACTGTCAAACCAGCCACAGTTGCCTGTGGGGGCACCTTTCATCTGGGAGGCATCCTGATCCGTTTGGAATTTCAGCAGGCAGCCTGCCACTCGAGCCACCGGGCCCTGGAGAGGAACGATGGCCTTTCCCCAGAGAAACAGAACTCACCAGGCCAGGTCGCTGATGTCTGTTTGCAGGAGGCACTTGGCACTGTCAAACCAGCCACATTTGCCTTGGGTGGTACTTTCGGTCTGGGAGGCATCCTGATCCGTGCGGAATTTCAGCAGGCAGCCGGCCACTCCGGGCCACCGTACCCTGGAAAAGAATGATGGCCTTTACACACAGAAACAAAAGTCACCAGGCCAGGTTCCTGATGTCAGTTTGCAGGAGTCACTTGGCACTGTCAAACCAGACGCAGTTGCCTGTGGGGGCATTTTTCATCTGGGAGGCATCCTGATCCATGCGGAATTTCAGCAGGCAGCCGGCCACTCCGAGCCCCCAGGCCCTAGACATGAAACATGGCCTTTCCCCAGAGAAACAAAAGTCACCAGGCCAGGTTCCTGATGTCAGTTTGCAGGAGGCACTTGGCACTGTCAAACCTGACGCAGTTTCCTCTGGGGGCATTTTTCATCTGGGAGGCATCCTGATCCATGTGGAATTTCAGCAGGCAGCCGGCCACTCCGGGCTACCAGGCCCTGGACATGAACCATGGCCTTTCCCCAGAGAAACAAAAGTCAGCAGGCCAGGTTCCTGATGTCAGTTTGCAGGAGGCACTTGGCACTGTCAAACCAGCCACAGTTGCCTGTGGTGGCACCTTCCATCTCGGCGGCATCCTGATCCATGCAGAATCTCAGCAGGCAGCCGGCCACTCCGGGCCCCCAGGCCATGGACATGAACCATGGACTTTCCCCAGAGAAACAAAAGTCACCAGGCCAGGTTCCTGATGTCAGTTTGCAGGAGGCACTTGGCAGTGTCAAACCAGCCACAGTTGCCTGTGGGGGCACCTTGCATCTGGGAGTTATCCTGATCCTTGCGGAATTTCAGCAGACAGTCGGCCATTCCCGGCCGCCGGGCCCTGGAGAGGAACGATGGCCTTTCCCCAGAGAAACAAAAGTCACCTGGCCAGGTTCCTGATGTCAGTTTGCAGGAGGCACTTGGCACTGTCAAACCAGCCACACGTACCTGTATGGGCACCTTGCTTCTGGGAAGTATCCTCATCTGTGCGGAATTTCAGCAGGCAGCCGGCCACTCCGGGCCACCAGGCCCTGGACATGAACCATGGCCTTACCCCAGAGAAACAAAACTCACCAGGCCAGGTTCCTGAGGTCAGTTTGCAGGAGGCACTTGGCACTGTCAAACCAGCCAAAGTTGCCTGTGGTGGTACCTTTCATCTGGGCGGTATCCTGATCCGTGCGGAATTTCAGCAGACAGTCGGCCATTCCGGGCCAGCGGGCCCTGGAGAGGAACGATGGCCTTTCCCCTGAGAAACAAAAGTCACCTGGCCAGGTTCCTGATGTCAGTTTGCAGGAGGCACTTGGCACTGTCAAACCAGCCACAGGTGCCTGTGGGGGCTCTTTTCATCTGGGAGGCATCCTGATCCGTGCAGAATTTCAGTAGTCAGTCGGCCACTCCAGGACACCAGGCTCAGGATATGAACCATGACCTTTCGCCAGAGAAACAAAAGTCACCAGGCCAGGTTCCTGATGTCAGTTTGCAGGAGGTACTTGGCACTGTCAAACCAGCCACAGTTGCCTGTGGGGGCTCCTTTCATCTGGGAGTTATCCTGATCCGTGCGGAATTTCAGCAGGCAGCCTGCCACTCGAGCCACCGGGCCCTGGAGAGGAACGATGGCCTTTCCCCAGAGAAACAGAACTCAGCAGGCCAGGTCGCTGATGTCTGTTTGCAGGAGACACTTGGCACTGTCAAACCAGCCACATTTGCCTTGGGTGGTATTTTCGGTCTGGGAGGCATCCTGATCCGTGCGGAATTTCAGCAGGCAGCCGGCCACTCCGGGCCACCGTACCCTGGAAAAGAATGATGGCCTTTACACACAGAAACAAAAGTCACCAGGCCAGGTTCCTGATGTCAGTTTGCAGGAGGCACTTGGCACTGTCAAACCAGACGCAGTTGCCTGTGGGGGCATTTTCATCTGGGAGGCATCCTGATCCGTGCGGAATTTCAGCAGGCAGCCGGGCACTCCGAGCCCCCAGGCCCTGGACATGAACCATGGCCTTTCCCCAGAGAAACAAAAGTCACCAGGCCAGGTTCCTGATGTCAGTTTGCAGGAGGCACTTGGCACTGTCAAACCTGACGCAGTTTCCTCTGGGGGCATTTTTCATCTGGGAGGCATCCTGTTCCATGTGGAATTTCAGCAGGCAGCCGGCCACTCCGGGCCACCAGGCCCTGGACATGAACCATGGCCTTTCCCCTGAGAAACAAAAGTCAGCAGGCCAGGTTCCTGATGTCAGTTTGCAGGAGGCACTTGGCAGTGTCAAACCAGCCACAGTTACCTGTGGGGGCACCTTTCATCTGGGAGGTGTCCTCAACCGTGAGGAATTTCAGCAGGCAGCCGGCCACTCCAGGCCGCGGGGCACTGGACACGAATGATGGCCTTTACCCAGAGAGATAAAAGTCACCAGGCCAGGTTCCTGATGTCAGTTTGCAGGAGGCACTTGGCACTGTCAAACCAGCCACAGTTGCCTGTGGGGGCACCTTTCATCTGGGAGGCATCCTGATCCGTGCGGAATTTCAGCAGGCAGCCTGCCACGCGAGCCACCGGGCCCTGGAGAGGAACGATGGCCTTTCCCCAGAGAAACAGAACTCAGCAGGCCAGGTCGCTGATGTCTGTTTGCAGGAGGCACTTGTCACTGTCAAACCAGCCACATTTGCCTTGGGTGGTACTTTCGGTCTGGGAGGCATCCTGATCCGTGCGGAATTTCAGCAGGCAGCCGGCCACTCCGGGCCACCGTACCCTGGAAAAGAATGATGGCCTTTACACACAGAAACAAAAGTCACCAGGCCAGGTTCCTGATGTCAGTTTGCAGGAGGCACTTGGCACTGTCAAACCAGACGCAGTTGCCTGTGGGGGCATTTTTCATCTGGGAGGCATCCTGATCCATGCGGAATTTCAGCAGGCAGCCGGCCACTCCGAGCCCCCAGGCCCTAGACATGAAACATGGCCTTTCCCCAGTGAAACAAATGTCACCAGGCCAGGTTCCTGATGTCAGTTTGCAGGAGGCACTTGGCACTGTCAAACCTGACGCAGTTTCCTCTGGGGGCATTTTTCATCTGGGAGGCATCCTGATCCATGTGGAATTTCAGCAGGCAGCCGGCCACTCCGGGCTACCAGGCCCTGGACATGAACCATGGCCTTTCCCCTGAGAAACAAAAGTCAGCAGGCCAGGTTCCTGATGTCAGTTTGCAGGAGGCACTTGGCAGTGTCAAACCAGCCACAGTTGCCTGTGGTGGCACCTTCCATCTCGGCGGCATCCTGATCCATGCAGAATCTCAGCAGGCAGCCGGCCACTCCGGGCCCCCAGGCCATGGACATGAACCATGGCTTTTCCCCAGAGAAACAAAAGTCACCAGGCCGTGTTCCTGATGTCAGTTTGCAGGAGGCACTTGGCAGTGTCAAACCAGCCACAGTTACCTGTGGGGGCACCTTTCATCTGGGAGTTATCCTCAACCATGCGGAATTTCAGCAGGCAGCCGGCCACTCCAGGCCGCGGGGCACTGGAGAAGAATGATGGCCTTTCCCCAGAGAAACAAAAGTCACCAGGCCAGGTTCCTGATGTCAGTTTGCAGGAGGCACTTGGCACTGTCAAACCTGACGCAGTTTCCTCTGGGGGCACCTTGCATCTGGGAGTTATCCTGATCCGTGCGGAATTTCAGCAGACAGTCGGCCATTCCCGGCCGCCGGGCCCTGGAGAGGAACGATGGCCTTTCCCCAGAGAAACAAAAGTCACCTGGCCAGGTTCCTGATGTCAGTTTGCAGGAGGCACTTGGCACTGTCAAACCAGCCACACGTACCTGTATGGGCACCTTGCTTCTGGGAGGTATCCTCATCTGTGCGGAATTTCAGCAGGCAGCCGGCCACTCCAGGCCACCGGGCACTGGGCACGAACCATGGCCTTACCCCAGAGAAACAAAACTCACCAGGCCAGGTTCCTGAGGTCAGTTTGCAGGAGGCACTTGGCACTGTCAAACCAGCCAAAGTTGCCTGTGGTGGTACCTTTCATCTGGGCGGTATCCTGATCCGTGCGGAATTTCAGCAGACAGTCGGCCATTCCGGGCCAGCGGGCCCTGGAGAGGAACGATGGCCTTTCCCCTGAGAAACAAAAGTCACCTGGCCAGGTTCCTGATGTCAGTTTGCAGGAGGCACTTGGCACTGTCAAACCAGCCACAGGTGCCTGTGGGGGCTCTTTTCATCTGGGAGGCATCCTGATCCGTGCAGAATTTCAGTAGTCAGTCGGCCACTCCAGGACACCAGGCTCAGGATATGAACCATGACCTTTCGCCAGAGAAACAAAAGTCACCAGGCCAGGTTCCTGATGTCAGTTTGCAGGAGGTACTTGGCACTGTCAAACCAGCCACAGTTGCCTGTGGGGGCTCCTTTCATCTGGGAGTTATCCTGATCCGTGCGGAATTTCAGCAGGCAGTCGGCCACTCCGGGCCAGCGGGCCCTGGAGAGGAACGATGGCCTTTCCCCAGAGAAACAAAAGTCACCAGGCCAGGTTCCTGATGTCAGTTTGCAGGAGGCACTTGGCACTGTCAAACCAGCCACAGGTGCCTGTGGGAGCACTTTTCATGTGGGAGGCATCCTGATCCATGCGGAATTTCAGCAGGCGGCCGGCCACTCCGGACCGCCAGGTCCTGGACATGAACCATGGCTTTTCCAAGGAGAAACAAAAGTCACCAGGCCAGGTTCCTGATGTCAGTTTGCAGGAGGCACTTGGCACTGTCAAACCTGCCACAGTTGCCTGTGGTGGTACCTTTCATCTGGGCGGCATCCTAATCCGTTCGGAATTTCAGCAGGCAGCCGGCCACTCCGGGACTACGGGTCCAGGATATGAACCATGACCTTTCCCCAGAGAAACAAATGTCACCAGGCCAGGTTCCTGATGTCAGTTTGCAGGAGGCACTTGGCACTGTCAAACCAGCCACAGGTGCCTGTGGGGGCAGCTTGCATCTGGGAGCTATCCTGATCCGTGCGGAATTTCAGCAGGCAGTCGGCCACTCCGGGCCAGGGGGCACTGGACATCATCTATGGCCTTTCCCCAGAGAAACAAAAGTCACCAGGCCAGGATCCTGATGTCAGTTTGCAGGAGGCACTTGGCACTGTCAAACCAGCACAGTTGTCTGTGGGGGCACTTTCCATCTGGGAGGCATCCTGACCCATGCGGAATTTCAGCAGGCAGCCGGCCACTTCCCGCCGCAAGGCCCTGGACATGAACCATGGCCTTTCCCCAGAGAAATAAAACTTACCAGGCCAGGTTCCTGATGTCAGTTGGCAGGAGGCACTTGGCACTGTCAAACCAGACGCAGTTGCCTGTGGGGGCATTTTTCATCTGGGAGGCATCCTGATCCATGCGGAATTTCAGCAGGCAGCCGGCCACTCCGAGCCCCCAGGCCCTGGACATGAACCATGGCCTTTCCCCAGAGAAACAAATGTCACCAGGCCAGGTTCCTGATGTCAGTTTGCAGGAGGCACTTGGCACTGTCAAACCTGATGCAGTTTCCTCTGGGGGCATTTTTCATCTGGGAGGCATCCTGTTCCATGTGGAATTTCAGCAGGCAGCCGGCCACTCCGGGCCACCAGGCCCTGGACATGAACCATGGCCTTTCCCCTGAGAAACAAAAGTCAGCAGGCCAGGTTCCTGATGTCAGTTTGCAGGAGGCACTTGGCACTGTCAAACCAGCCACATTTGCCTTGGGTGGTACATTCGGTCTGGGAGGCATCCTGATCCATGCGGAATTTCAGCAGGCAGCCGGCCACTCCGGGCCACCAGGCCGTGGACATGAACCATGGCTTTTCCCCAGAGAAACAAAAGTCACCAGGCCAGGTTCCTGATGTCAGTTTGCAGGAGGCACTTGGCAGTGTCAAACCAGCCACAGTTACCTGTGGGGGCACCTTTCATCTGGGAGGTGTCCTCAACCGTGAGGAATTTCAGCAGGCAGCCGGCCACTCCAGGCCGCGGGGCACTGGACACGAATGATGGCCTTTACCCAGAGAGATAAAAGTCACCAGGCCAGGTTCCTGATGTCAGTTTGCAGGAGGCACTTGGCACTGTCAAACCAGCCACAGTTGCCTGTGGGGGCTCCTTTCATCTGGGAGTTATCCTGATCCGTGCGGAATTTCAGCAGGCAGCCTGCCACTCGAGCCACCGGGCCCTGGAGAGGAACGATGGCCTTTCCCCAGAGAAACAGAACTCAGCAGGCCAGGTCGCTGATGTCTGTTTGCAGGAGACACTTGGCACTGTCAAACCAGCCACATTTGCCTTGGGTGGTATTTTCGGTCTGGGAGGCATCCTGATCCGTGCGGAATTTCAGCAGGCAGCCGGCCACTCCGGGCCACCGTACCCTGGAAAAGAATGATGGCCTTTACACACAGAAACAAAAGTCACCAGGCCAGGTTCCTGATGTCAGTTTGCAGGAGGCACTTGGCACTGTCAAACCAGACGCAGTTGCCTGTGGGGGCATTTTTCATCTGGGAGGCATCCTGATCCGTGCGGAATTTCAGCAGGCAGCCGGGCACTCCGAGCCCCCAGGCCCTGGACATGAACCATGGCCTTTCCCCAGAGAAACAAAAGTCACCAGGCCAGGTTCCTGATGTCAGTTTGCAGGAGGCACTTGGCACTGTCAAACCTGACGCAGTTTCCTCTGGGGGCATTTTTCATCTGGGAGGCATCCTGTTCCATGTGGAATTTCAGCAGGCAGCCGGCCACTCCGGGCCACCAGGCCCTGGACATGAACCATGGCCTTTCCCCTGAGAAACAAAAGTCAGCAGGCCAGGTTCCTGATGTCAGTTTGCAGGAGGCACTTGGCAGTGTCAAACCAGCCACAGTTACCTGTGGGGGCACCTTTCATCTGGGAGGTGTCCTCAACCGTGAGGAATTTCAGCAGGCAGCCGGCCACTCCAGGCCGCGGGGCACTGGACACGAATGATGGCCTTTACCCAGAGAGATAAAAGTCACCAGGCCAGGTTCCTGATGTCAGTTTGCAGGAGGCACTTGGCACTGTCAAACCAGCCACAGTTGCCTGTGGGGGCACCTTTCATCTGGGAGGCATCCTGATCCGTGCGGAATTTCAGCAGGCAGCCTGCCACTCGAGCCACCGGGCCCTGGAGAGGAACGATGGCCTTTCCCCAGAGAAACAGAACTCAGCAGGCCAGGTCGCTGATGTCTGTTTGCAGGAGGCACTTGTCACTGTCAAACCAGCCACATTTGCCTTGGGTGGTACTTTCGGTCTGGGAGGCATCCTGATCCGTGCGGAATTTCAGCAGGCAGCCGGCCACTCCGGGCCACCGTACCCTGGAAAAGAATGATGGCCTTTACACACAGAAACAAAAGTCACCTGGCCAGGTTCCTGATGTCAGTTTGCAGGAGGCACTTGGCACTGTCAAACCAGACGCAGTTGCCTGTGGGGGCATTTTTCATCTGGGAGGCATCCTGATCCATGCGGAATTTCAGCAGGCAGCCGGCCACTCCGAGCCCCCAGGCCCTAGACATGAAACATGGCCTTTCCCCAGTGAAACAAATGTCACCAGGCCAGGTTCCTGATGTCAGTTTGCAGGAGGCACTTGGCACTGTCAAACCTGACGCAGTTTCCTCTGGGGGCATTTTTCATCTGGGAGGCATCCTGATCCATGTGGAATTTCAGCAGGCAGCCGGCCACTCCGGGCTACCAGGCCCTGGACATGAACCATGGCCTTTCCCCTGAGAAACAAAAGTCAGCAGGCCAGGTTCCTGATGTCAGTTTGCAGGAGGCACTTGGCAGTGTCAAACCAGCCACAGTTGCCTGTGGTGGCACCTTCCATCTCGGCGGCATCCTGATCCATGCAGAATCTCAGCAGGCAGCCGGCCACTCCGGGCCCCCAGGCCATGGACATGAACCATGGCTTTTCCCCAGAGAAACAAAAGTCACCAGGCCATGTTCCTGATGTCAGTTTGCAGGAGGCACTTGGCAGTGTCAAACCAGCCACAGTTACCTGTGGGGGCACCTTTCATCTGGGAGTTATCCTCAACCATGCGGAATTTCAGCAGGCAGCCGGCCACTCCAGGCCGCGGGGCACTGGAGAAGAATGATGGCCTTTCCCCAGAGAAACAAAAGTCACCAGGCCAGGTTCCTGATGTCAGTTTGCAGGAGGCACTTGGCACTGTCAAACCTGACGCAGTTTCCTCTGGGGGCACCTTGCATCTGGGAGTTATCCTGATCCGTGCGGAATTTCAGCAGACAGTCGGCCATTCCCGGCCGCCGGGCCCTGGAGAGGAACGATGGCCTTTCCCCAGAGAAACAAAAGTCACCTGGCCAGGTTCCTGATGTCAGTTTGCAGGAGGCACTTGGCACTGTCAAACCAGCCACACGTACCTGTATGGGCACCTTGCTTCTGGGAGGTATCCTCATCTGTGCGGAATTTCAGCAGGCAGCCGGCCACTCCAGGCCACCGGGCACTGGGCACGAACCATGGCCTTACCCCAGAGAAACAAAACTCACCAGGCCAGGTTCCTGAGGTCAGTTTGCAGGAGGCACTTGGCACTGTCAAACCAGCCAAAGTTGCCTGTGGTGGTACCTTTCATCTGGGCGGTATCCTGATCCGTGCGGAATTTCAGCAGACAGTCGGCCATTCCGGGCCAGCGGGCCCTGGAGAGGAACGATGGCCTTTCCCCTGAGAAACAAAAGTCACCAGGCCAGGTTCCTGATGTCAGTTTGCAGGAGGCACTTGGCACTGTCAAACCAGCCACAGGTGCCTGTGGGGGCTCTTTTCATCTGGGAGGCATCCTGATCCGTGCAGAATTTCAGTAGTCAGTCGGCCACTCCAGGACACCAGGCTCAGGATATGAACCATGACCTTTCGCCAGAGAAACAAAAGTCACCAGGCCAGGTTCCTGATGTCAGTTTGCAGGAGGTACTTGGCACTGTCAAACCAGCCACAGTTGCCTGTGGGGGCTCCTTTCATCTGGGAGTTATCCTGATCCGTGCGGAATTTCAGCAGGCAGTCGGCCACTCCGGGCCAGCGGGCCCTGGAGAGGAACGATGGCCTTTCCCCAGAGAAACAAAAGTCACCAGGCCAGGTTCCTGATGTCAGTTTGCAGGAGGCACTTGGCACTGTCAAACCAGCCACAGGTGCCTGTGGGAGCACTTTTCATGTGGGAGGCATCCTGATCCATGCGGAATTTCAGCAGGCGGCCGGCCACTCCGGACCGCCAGGTCCTGGACATGAACCATGGCTTTTCCAAGGAGAAAAAAAAGTCACCAGGCCAGGTTCCTGATGTCAGTTGGCAGGAGGCACTTGGCACTGTCAAACCTGCCACAGTTGCCTGTGGTGGTACCTTTCATCTGGGCGGCATCCTAATCCGTTCGGAATTTCAACAGGCAGCCGGCCACTCCGGGACTACGGGTCCAGGATATGAACCATGACCTTTCCCCAGAGAAACAAATGTCACCAGGCCAGGTTCCTGATGTCAGTTTGCAGGAGGCACTTGGCACTGTCAAACCAGCCACAGGTGCCTGTGGGGGCAGCTTGCATCTGGGAGCTATCCTGATCCGTGCGGAATTTCAGCAGGCAGTCGGCCACTCCGGGCCAGGGGGCACTGGACATCATCTATGGCCTTTCCCCAGAGAAACAAAAGTCACCAGGCCAGGATCCTGATGTCAGTTTGCAGGAGGCACTTGGCACTGTCAAACCAGCACAGTTGTCTGTGGGGGCACTTTCCATCTGGGAGGCATCCTGACCCATGCGGAATTTCAGCAGGCAGCCGGCCACTTCCCGCCGCAAGGCCCTGGACATGAACCATGGCCTTTCCCCAGAGAAATAAAACTTACCAGGCCAGGTTCCTGATGTCAGTTGGCAGGAGGCACTTGGCACTGTCAAACCAGACGCAGTTGCCTGTGGGGGCATTTTTCATCTGGGAGGCATCCTGATCCATGCGGAATTTCAGCAGGCAGCCGGCCACTCCGAGCCCCCAGGCCCTGGACATGAACCATGGCCTTTCCCCAGAGAAACAAATGTCACCAGGCCAGGTTCCTGATGTCAGTTTGCAGGAGGCACTTGGCACTGTCAAACCTGACGCAGTTTCCTCTGGGGGCATTTTTCATCTGGGAGGCATCCTGTTCCATGTGGAATTTCAGCAGGCAGCCGGCCACTCCGGGCCACCAGGCCCTGGACATGAACCATGGCCTTTCCCCTGAGAAACAAAAGTCAGCAGGCCAGGTTCCTGATGTCAGTTTGCAGGAGGCACTTGGCACTGTCAAACCAGCCACATTTGCCTTGGGTGGTACATTCGGTCTGGGAGGCATCCTGATCCATGCGGAATTTCAGCAGGCAGCCGGCCACTCCGGGCCACCAGGCCGTGGACATGAACCATGGCTTTTCCCCAGAGAAACAAAAGTCACCAGGCCAGGTTCCTGATGTCAGTTTGCAGGAGGCACTTGGCAGTGTCAAACCAGCCACAGTTACCTGTGGGGGCACCTTTCATCTGGGAGGTGTCCTCAACCGTGAGGAATTTCAGCAGGCAGCCGGCCACTCCAGGCCGCGGGGCACTGGACACGAATGATGGCCTTTACCCAGAGAGATAAAAGTCACCAGGCCAGGTTCCTGATGTCAGTTTGCAGGAGGCACTTGGCACTGTCAAACCAGCCACAGTTGCCTGTGGGGGCACCTTTCATCTGGGAGGCATCCTGATCTGTTTGGAATTTCAGCAGGCAGCCTGCCACTCGAGCCACCGGGCCCTGGAGAGGAACGATGGCCTTTCCCCAGAGAAACAGAACTCAGCAGGCCAGGTCGCTGATGTCTGTTTGCAGGAGGCACTTGTCACTGTCAAACCAGCCACATTTGCCTTGGGTGGTACTTTCGGTCTGGGAGGCATCCTGATCCATGTGGAATTTCAGCAGGCAGCCGGCCACTCCGGGCTACCAGGCCCTGGACATGAACCATGGCCTTTCCCCTGAGAAACAAAAGTCAGCAGGCCAGGTTCCTGATGTCAGTTTGCAGGAGGCACTTGGCAGTGTCAAACCAGCCACAGTTGCCTGTGGTGGCACCTTCCATCTCGGCGGCATCCTGATCCATGCAGAATCTCAGCAGGCAGCCGGCCACTCGGGGCCCCCTGGCCATGGACATGAACCATGGACTTTCCCCAGAGAAACAAAAGTCACCAGGCCAGGTTCCTGATGTCAGTTTGCAGGAGGCACTTGGCAGTGTCAAACCAGCCACAGTTACCTGTGGGGGCACCTTTCATCTGGGAGTTATCCTCAACCATGCGGAATTTCAGCAGGCAGCCGGCCACTCCAGGCCGCGGGGCACTGGAGAAGAATGATGGCCTTTCCCCAGACAAACAAAAGTCACCAGGCCAGGTTCCTGATGTCAGTTTGCAGGAGGCACTTGGCACTGTCAAACCAGCCACAGTTGCCTGTGGGGGCACCTTGCATCTGGGAGTTATCCTGATCCATGCGGAATTTCAGCAGACAGTCGGCCATTCCCGGCCGCCGGGCCCTGGAGAGGAACGATGGCCTTTCCCCAGAGAAACAAAAGTCACCTGGCCAGGTTCCTGATGTCAGTTTGCAGGAGGCACTTGGCACTGTCAAACCAGCCACACGTACCTGTATGGGCACCTTGCTTCTGGGAGGTATCCTCATCTGTGCGGAATTTCAGCAGGCAGCCGGCCACTCCAGGCCACCGGGCACTGGGCACGAACCATGGCCTTACCCCAGAGAAACAAAAGTCACCAGGCCAGGTTCCTGATGTCAGTTTGCAGGAGGCACTTGGCACTGTCAAACCAGCCAAAGTTGCCTGTGGTGGTACCTTTCATCTGGGCGGTATCCTGATCCGTGCGGAATTTCAGCAGACAGTCGGCCATTCCGGGCCAGCGGGCCCTGGAGAGGAACGATGGCCTTTCCCCTGAGAAACAAAAGTCACCTGGCCAGGTTCCTGATGTCAGTTTGCAGGAGGCACTTGGCACTGTCAAACCAGCCACAGGTGCCTGTGGGGGCTCTTTTCATCTGGGAGGCATCCTGATCCGTGCAGAATTTCAGTAGTCAGTCGGCCACTCCAGGACACCAGGCTCAGGATATGAACCATGACCTTTCGCCAGAGAAACAAAAGTCACCAGGCCAGGTTCCTGATGTCAATTTCTAGGAGGTACTTGGCACTGTCAAACCAGCCACAGTTGCCTGTGGGGGCTCCTTTCATCTGGGAGTTATCCTGATCCGTGCGGAATTTCAGCAGGCAGTCGGCCACTCCGGGCCAGCGGGCCCTGGAGAGGAACGATGGCCTTTCCCCAGAGAAACAAAAGTCACCAGGCCAGGTTCCTGATGTCAGTTTGCAGGAGGCACTTGGCACTGTCAAACCAGCCACAGGTGCCTGTGGGAGCACTTTTCATGTGGGAGGCATCCTGATCCATGCGGAATTTCAGCAGGCGGCCGGCCACTCCGGACCACCAGGTCCTGGACATGAACCACGGCTTTTCCAAGGAGAAACAAAAGTCACCAGGCCAGGTTCCTGATGTCAGTTTGCAGGAGGCACTTGGCACTGTCAAACCTGCCACAGTTGCCTGTGGTGGTACCTTTCATCTGGGCGGCATCCTAATCCGTTCGGAATTTCAGCAGGCAGCCGGCCACTCCGGGACTACGGGTCCAGGATATGAACCATGACCTTTCCCCAGAGAAACAAAAGTCACCAGGCCAGGTTCCTGATGTCAGTTTGCAGGAGGCACTTGGCACTGTCAAACCAGCCACAGTTGCCTGTGGGGGCAGCTTGCATCTGGGAGCTATCCTGATCCGTGCGGAATTTCAGCAGGCAGTCGGCCACTCCGGGCCAGGGGGCACTGGACATCATCTATGGCCTTTCCCAGAGAAACAAAAGTCACCAGGCCAGGATCCTGATGTCAGTTTGCAGGAGGCACTTGGCACTGTCAAACCAGCCACAGTTGTCTGTGGAGGCACTTTCCATCTGGGAGGCATCCTGACCCATGCGGAATTTCAGCAGGCAGCCGGCCACTTCCCGCCGCAAGGCCCTGGACATGAACGATGGCCTTTCCCCAGAGAAATAAAACTTACCAGGCCAGGTTCCTGATGTCAGTTGGCAGGAGGCACTTGGCACTGTCAAACCAGCCACAGTTGCCTATGGTTTTAGTTTCGGTCTGGGATGTATCCTGATCCGTGCGGAATTTCAGCAGGCTGCAGGCCACTCCGGGCCAGCGGGCCCCGGAAAAGAATGATGGCCTTTCCCCAGAGAAACAAAAGTCACCAGGCCAGGTTCCTGATGTCAGTTTGCAGGAGGCACTTGGCACTGTCAAACCAGCCACAGGTGCCTCTGGGGGCAATTTTCATCTGGGAGGCATCCTGATCCATGCTGAATTTCAGGAGGGAGCCGGACACTCTGGGCCACCAGGCCGTGGACATGAACCATGGCCTTTCCCCAGAAAAACAAAAGTTACCAGGCCAGGTTCCTGATGTCAGTTTGCAGGAGGCACTTGGCACTGTCAAACCAGGCACAGGTGCCTATGGGGGCACCTTGCATCTGGGAGGTATCCTGATCCGTGCGGAATTTCAGCAGGCAGCCGGCCACTCTGGGCCAACGGGCACTGGAGAAGAATGATGGCCTTTCCCCAGAGAAACAAAAGTCACCAGGCCAGGTTCCTGATGTCAGTTTGCAGGAGGCGCTTGGCACTGTCAAAGCAGCCACAGTTGGCTGTTGCGGCACCTTGAACCAGGGAGGTATCCTGATCCGTGCGGAATTTCAGCAGGCAGCCGGCCACTCCGAGCCACCGGGCTATGAAGAAGAATAATAGCTTTACCCCAGAGAAACAAAAGTCACCAGGCCAGGTTCCCGATGTCAATTTGTAGGAGGTACTTGGCACTGTCAAACCAGCCACAGGTGCCTGTGGGGGCACCTTGCATCTGTGAGGTATCCTCATCCGTGTGGAATTTCAGCAGGCAGCAGGCAACTGCGGGCCACCGGGCACTGGACATGAACGATGGCCTTTCCCCTGAGAAAGAAAATCACCAGGCCAGGTTTCTGATGTCAGTTTGCAGGAGGCACTTGGCACTGTCAAACCAGCCACAGGTGCCTGTGGGGGCACCTTGCATCTGGGAGGTATCCTCAACCGTGTGGAATTTCAGCACGCAGCAGGCCACTCTGGGCCGGCGGGCCCCGGACAAGAACGATGGCCTTTCCCCAGAGAAACAAAACTTACCAGGCCAGGTTCCAGATGTCAGTTTGCAGGAGGCACTTGGCACTGTCAAACCTGCCACAGTTGCCTATGGTTTTAGTTTCGCTCTGGGAGGTATCCTGATACGTGCGGAATTTCAGCAGGCTGCTGGCCATTCCGGGCCAGCGGGCCCCGGAAAACAATGATGTCCTTTCCCCAGAGAAACAAAAGTTACCAGGCCAGGTTCCTGATGTCAGTTTGCAGGAGGCACTTGGCACTGTCAAACCAGCCACAGTTGCCTCTGGTGGTACCTTTCATCTGGGCGGCATCCTAATCCGTTCGGAATTTCAGCAGGCAGCCGGACACCCAGGGACACCCGGCCCTGGACACGAACGATGGCCTTTCCCCAGAGAAACAAAAGTCACCAGGCCAGGTTCCTGATGACAGTTTGCAGGAGGCACTTGGCACTGTCAAACCAGCCACAGTTGCCAGAGGTGACACCTTGCATCTGGGAGGTATCCTGATCTGTGCGGAATTTCAACAGACAGTCTTCCACTCCGGGCCACCGGGCCCTGGAGAGGAACCATGGCCTTTCCCCAGAGAAACAAAGGTCACCAGGCCAGGTTCCTGATGTCAGTTTGCAGGAGGCACTTGGCACTGTCAAACCAGCCACACTAACCTGTATGGGCACCTTGCGTCTGGGAGGTATCCTCATCTGTGCGGAATTTCAGCAGGCTGCTGGCCACTCCAGGCCACCGGGCACTGGGCACGAACCATGGCCTTACCCCAGAGAAACAAAACTCACCAGGCCAGGTTCCTGATGTCAGTTTGCAGGAGGCACTTGGCACTGTCAAACCTGCCACAGTTGCCTGTGGTGGTACCTTTCATCTGGGCGGTATCCTGATCCGTGAGGAATTTCAGCAGACAGTCGGCCATTCCGGGCCAGCGGGCCCTGGAGGGGAACGATGGCCTTTCCCCTGAGAAACAAAAGTCACCTGGCCAGGTTCCTGATGTCAGTTTGCAGGAGGCACTTGGCACTGTCAAACCTGCCACAGTTGCCTGTGGTGGTACCTTTCATCTGGGCGGCATCCTGACCCATGCGGAATTTCAGCAGGCAGCCGGCCACTCCGGGACTACGGGTCCAGGATATGAACCATGACCTTTCCCCAGAGAAACAAAAGTCACCAGGCCAGGTTCCTGATGTCAGTTTGCAGGAGGCACTTGGCACTGTCAAACCAGCCACAATTGTCTGTGGGGACCCTTTCCATCTGGGAGGCATCCTGACCCATGCGGAATTTCAGCAGGCAGCCGGCCACTTCACGCCGCAAGGCCCTGGACATGAACGATGGCCTTTCCCCAGAGAAATAAAACTTACCAGGCCAGGTTCCTGATGTCAGTTGGCAGGAGGCACTTGGCACTGTCAAACCAGCCACAGTTGCCTATGGTTTTAGTTTCGGTCTGGGATGTATCCTGATCCGTGCGGAATTTCAGCAGGCTGCAGGCCACTCCGGGCCAGCGGGCCCTGGAAAAGAATGATGGCCTTTCCCCAGAGAAACAAAAGTCACCAGGCCAGGTTCCTGATGTCAGTTTGCAGGAGGCACTTGGCACTGTCAAACCAGCCACAGGTGCCTCTGGGGGCAATTTTCATCTGGGAGGCATCCTGATCCATGCTGAATTTCAGGAGGGAGCCGGACACTCTGGGCCACCAGGCCGTGGACATGAACCATGGCCTTTCCCCAGAGAAACAAAAGTCACCAGGCCAGGTTCCTGATGTCAGTTTGCAGGAGGCACTTGGCAGTGTCAAACCAGCCACAGTTGCCTGTGGTGGTACCTTGCATCTGGGAGTTATCCTCATCCGTGCGGAATTTCAGCAGGCAGTCGGCCATTCCCGGCCACCGGGCCCTGGAGAGGAACGATGGCCTTTCCCCAGAGAAACAAAAGTCACCTGGCCAGGTTCCTGATGTCAGTTTGCAGGAGGCACTTGGCACTGTCAAACCAGCCACACGTACCTGTATGGGCACCTTGCATCTGGGAGGTATCCTGATCCGTGCGGAATTTCAGCAGACAGTCGGCCATTCCGGGCCAGCGGGCCCTGGAGAGGAACTATGGCCTTTCCCCAGAGAAACAAAAGTCACCTGGCCAGGTTCCTGATGTCAGTTTGCAGGAGGCACTTGGCACTGTCAAACCAGCCACAGGTGCCTGTGGGGGCTCTTTTCATCTGGGAGGCATCCTGATCCGTGCAGAATTTCAGCAGTCAGTCGGCCACTCCAGGACACCAGGCTCAGGATATGAACCATGACCTTTCGCCAGAGAAACAAAAGTCACCAGGCCAGGTTCCTGATGTCAATTTCTAGGAGGTACTTGGCACTGTCAAACCAGCCACAGTTGCCTGTGGGGGCTCCTTTCATCTGGGAGTTATCCTGATCCGTGCGGAATTTCAGCAGGCAGTCGGCCACTCCGGGCCCGCGGGCCCTGGAGAGGAACGATGGCCTTTCCCCAGAGAAACAAAAGTCACCAGGCCAGGTTCCTGATGTCAGTTTGCAGGAGGCACTTGGCACTGTCAAACCAGCCACAGGTGCCTGTGGGAGCACTTTTCATGTGGGAGGCATCCTGATCCATGCGGAATTTCAGCAGGCGGCCGGCCACTCCCGACCACCAGGTCCTGGACATGAACCATGGCTTTTCCAAAGAGAAACAAAAGTCAGCAGGCCAGGTTCCTGATGTCAGTTTGCAGGAGGCACTTGGCACTGTCAAACCTGCCACAGTTGCCTGTGGTGGTACCTTTCATCTGGGCGGCATCCTAATCCGTTCGGAATTTCAGCTGGCAGCCGGCCACTCCGGGACTACGGGTCTAGGATATGAACCATGACCTTTCCCCAGAGAAACAAAAGTCACCAGGCCAGGTTCCTGATGTCAGTTTGCAGGAGGCACTTGGCACTGTCAAACCAGCCACAGTTGCCTGTGGGGGCAGCTTGCAACTGGGAGCTATCCTGATCCGTGCGGAATTTCAGCAGGCAGTCGGCCACTCCGGGCCAGGGGGCACTGGACATCATCTATGGCCTTTCCCCAGAGAAACAAAAGTCACCAGGCCAGGATCCTGATGTCAGTTTGCAGGAGGCACTTGGCACTGTCAAACCAGCCACAGTTGTCTGTGGGGGCACTTTCCATCTGGGAGGCATCCTGACCCATGCGGAATTTCAGCAGGCAGCCGGCCACTTCCCGCCGCAAGGCCCTGGACATGAACCATGGCCTTTCCCCGGAGAAATAAAATTTACCAGGCCAGGTTCCTGATGTCAGTTGGCAGGAGGCACTTGGCACTGTCAAACCAGCCACAGTTGCCTATGGTTTTAGTTTCGGTCTGGGATGTATCCTGATCCGTGCGGAATTTCAGCAGGCTGCAGGCCACTCCGGGCCAGCGGGCCCCGGAAAAGAATGACGGCCTTTCCCCAGAGAAACAAAAGTCACCAGGCCAGGTTCCTGATGTCAGTTTGCAGGAGGCACTTGGCACTGTCAAACCAGCCACAGGTGCCTCTGGGGGCAATTTTCATCTGGGAGGCATCCTGATCCATGCTGAATTTCAGGAGGGAGCCGGACACTCTGGGCCACCAGGCCGTGGACATGAACCATGGCCTTTCGCCAGAGAAACAAAAGTTACCAGGCCAGGTTCCTGATGTCAGTTTGCAGGAGGCACTTGGCACTGTCAAACCAGGCACAGGTGCCTATGGGGGCATTTTTCATCTGGGAGGCATCCTGATCCGTGCGGAATTTCAGCAGGCAGTCGGCCACTCTGGGCCAACGGGCACTGGAGAAGAATGATGGCCTTTCCCCAGAGAAACAAAAGTCACCAGGCCAGGTTCCTGATGTCAGTTTGCAGGAGGCGCTTGGCACTGTCAAAGCAGCCACAGTTGGCTGTGGCGGCACCTTGAACCGGGGAGGTATCCTGATCCGTGCGGAATTTCAGCAGGCAGCCGGCCACTCCGAGCCAGCGGGCTCTGAAGAAGAATAATAGCTTTACCCCAGAGAAACAAAAGTCACCAGGCCAGGTTCCCGATGTCAATTTGTAGGAGGTACTTGGCACTGTCAAACCAGCCACAGGTGCCTGTGGGGGCACCTTGCATCTGTGAGGTATCCTCATCCGTGTGGAATTTCAGCAGGCAGCAGGCAACTGCGGGCCACCGGGCACTGGACATGAACGATGGCCTTTCCCCTGAGAAAGAAAATCACCAGGCCAGGTTTCTGTTGTCAGTTTGCAGGAGGCACTTGGCACTGTCAAACCAGCCACAGGTGCCTGTGGGGGCACCTTGCATCTGGGAGGTATCCTCAACCGTGTGGAATTTCAGCACGCAGCCTGCCACTCTGGGCCGGCGGGCCCCGGACAAGAACGATGGCCTTTCCCCAGAGAAACAAAACTTGCCAGGCCAGGTTCCAGATGTCAGTTTGCAGGAGGCACTTGGCACTGTCAAACCTGCCACAGTTGCCTATGGTTTTAGTTTCGCTCTGGGAGGTATCCTGATACGTGCGGAATTTCAGCAGGCTGCTGGCCATTCCGGGCCAGCGGGCCCCGGAAAACAATGATGTCCTTTCCCCAGAGAAACAAAAGTCACCAGGCCAGGTTCCTGATGTCAGTTGGCAGGAGGCACTTGGCACTGTCAAACCAGCCACAGTTGCCTCTGGTGGTACCTTTCATCTTGGCGGCATCCTAATCCGTTCGGAATTTCAGCAGGCAGCCGGACACCCAGGGACACCCGGCCCTGGACACGAACGATGGCCTTTCCCCAGAGAAACAAAAGTCACCAGGCCAGGTTCCTGATGTCAGTTTGCAGGAGGCACTTGGCACTGTCAAACCAGCCACAGTTGCCAGAGGTGACACCTTGCATCTGGGAGGTATCCTGATCTGTGCGGAATTTCAACAGACAGTCTTCCACTCCGGGCCACCGGGCCCTGGAGAGGAACCATGGCCTTTCCCCAGAGAAACAAAGGTCACCAGGCCAGGTTCCTGATGTCAGTTTGCAGGAGGCACTTGGCACTGTCAAACCAGCCACACTAACCTGTATGGGCACCTTGCGTCTGGGAGGTATCCTCATCTGTGCGGAATTTCAGCAGGCTGCTGGCCACTCCAGGCCACCGGGCACTGGGCACGAACCATGGCCTTACCCCAGAGAAACAAAAGTCACCAGGCCAGGTTCCTGATGTCAGTTTGCAGGAGGCACTTGGCACTGTCAAACCTGCCACAGTTGCCTGTGGTGGTACCTTTCATCTGGGCGGTATCCTGATCCGTGAGGAATTTCAGCAGACAGTCGGCCATTCCGGGACTACGGGTCCAGGATATGAACCATGACCTTTCCCCAGAGAAACAAAAGTCACCAGGCCAGGTTCCTGATGTCAGTCTGCAGGAGGCACTTGGCACTGTCAAACCAGCCACAATTGTCTGTGGGGACACTTTCCATCTGGGAGGCATCCTGACCCATGCGGAATTTCAGCAGGCAGCCGGCCACTTCCCGCCGCAAGGCCCTGGACATGAACGATGGCCTTTCCCCAGAGAAATAAAACTTACCAGGCCAGGTTCCTGATGTCAGTTGGCAGGAGGCACTTGGCACTGTCAAACCAGCCACAGTTGCCTATGGTTTTAGTTTCGGTCTGGGATGTATCCTGATCCGTGCGGAATTTCAGCAGGCTGCTGGCCACTCCGGGCCAGCGGGCCCCGGAAAAGAATGATGGCCTTTCCCCAGAGAAACAAAAGTCACCAGGCCAGGTTCCTGATGTCAGTTTGCAGGAGGCACTTGGCACTGTCAAACCAGCCACAGGTGCCTCTGGGGGCAATTTTCATCTGGGAGGCATCCTGATCCATGCTGAATTTCAGGAGGGAGCCGGACACTCTGGGCCACCAGGCCGTGGACATGAACCATGGCCTTTCGCCAGAGAAACAAAAGTTACCAGGCCAGGTTCCTGATGTCAGTTGGCAGGAGGCACTTGGCACTGTCAAACCAGCCACAGTTGCCTATGGTTTTAGTTTCGGTCTGGGATGTATCCTGATCCGTGCGGAATTTCAGCAGGCAGTCTTCCACTCCGGGCCACCGGGCCCTGGAGAGGAACCATGGCCTTTCCCCAGAGAAACAAAGGTCACCAGGCCAGGTTCCTGATGTCAGTTTGCAGGAGGCACTTGGCACTGTCAAAACAGCCACAGTTGCCTGTGGGGGCCCCTTGCGTCTGGGAGGTATCCTCATCTGTGCGGAATTTCAGCAGACAGTCGGCCATTCCCGGCCACCGGGCACTGGGTACGAACCATGGCCTTACCCCAGAGAAACAAAACTCACCAGGCCAGGTTCCTGATGTCAGTTTGCAGGAGGCACTTGGCACTGTCAAACCTGCCACAGTTGCCTGTGGTGGTACCTTTCATCTGGGCGGTATCCTGATCGGTGAGGAATTTCAGCAGACAGTCGGCCATTCCGGGCCAGCGGGCCCTGGAGGGGAACGATGGCCTTTCCCCTGAGAAACAAAAGTCACCAGGCCAGGTTCCTGATGTCAGTTTGCAGGAGGCACTTGGCACTGTCAAACCTGCCACAGTTGCCTGTGGTGGTACCTTTCATCTGGGCGGCATCCTGACCCATGCGTAATTTCAGCAGGCAGCCGGCCACTCCGGGACTACGGGTCCAGGATATGAACCATGACCTTTCCCCAGAGAAACAAAAGTCACCAGGCCAGGTTCCTGATGTCAGTTTGCAGGAGGCACTTGGCACTGTCAAACCAGCCACAATTGTCTGTGGGGACCCTTTCCATCTGGGAGGCATCCTGACCCATGCGGAATTTCAGCAGGCAGCCGGCCACTTCACGCCGCAAGGCCCTGGACATGAACGATGGCCTTTCCCCAGAGAAATAAAACTTACCAGGCCAGGTTCCTGATGTCAGTTTGCAGGAGGCACTTGGCACTGTCAAACCAGCCACAGGTGCCTCTGGGGGCAATTTTCATCTGGGAGGCATCCTGATCCATGCTGAATTTCAGGAGGGAGCCGGACACTCTGGGCCACCAGGCCGTGGACATGAACCATGGCCTTTCCCCAGAGAAACAAAAGTCACCAGGCCAGGTTCCTGATGTCAGTTTGCAGGAGGCACTTGGCACTGTCAAACCAGCCACAGTTGCCTGTGGTGGTACCTTGCATCTGGGAGTTATCCTCATCCGTGCGGAATTTCAGCAGGCAGTCGGCCATTCCCGGCCACCGGGCCCTGGAGAGGAACGATGGCCTTTCCCCAGAGAAACAAAAGTCACCTGGCCAGGTTCCTGATGTCAGTTTGCAGGAGGCACTTGGCACTGTCAAACCAGCCACACGTACCTGTATGGGCACCTTGCATCTGGGAGGTATCCTGATCCGTGCGGAATTTCAGCAGACAGTCGGCCATTCCCGGCCACCGGGCACTGGGCACGAACCATGGCCTTTCCCCAGAGAAACAAAAGTCACCAGGCCAGGTTCCTGATGTCAATTTCTAGGAGGTACTTGGCACTGTCAAACCAGCCACAGTTGCCTGTGGGGGCTCCTTTCATCTGGGAGTTATCCTGATCCGTGCGGAATTTCAGCAGGCAGTCGGCCACTCCGGGCCCGCGGGCCCTGGAGAGGAACGATGGCCTTTCCCCAGAGAAACAAAAGTCACCAGGCCAGGTTCCTGATGTCAGTTTGCAGGAGGCACTTGGCACTGTCAAACCAGCCACAGGTGCCTGTGGGAGCACTTTTCATGTGGGAGGCATCCTGATCCATGCGGAATTTCAGCAGGCGGCCGGCCACTCCGGACCACCAGGTCCTGGACATGAACCATGGCTTTTCCAAAGAGAAACAAAAGTCACCAGGCCAGGTTCCTGATGTCAGTTTGCAGGAGGCACTTGGCACTGTCAAACCTGTCACAGTTGCCTGTGGTGGTACCTTTCATCTGGGCGGCATCCTAATCCGTTCGGAATTTCAGCTGGCAGCCGGCCACTCCGGGACTACGGGTCTAGGATATGAACCATGACCTTTCCCCAGAGAAACAAAAGTCACCAGGCCAGGTTCCTGATGTCAGTTTGCAGGAGGCACTTGGCACTGTCAAACCAGCCACAGTTGCCTCTGGTGGTACCTTTCATCTTGGCGGCATCCTAATCCGTTCGGAATTTCAGCAGGCAGCCGGACACCCAGGGACACCCGGCCCTGGACACGAACGATGGCCTTTCCCCAGAGAAACAAAAGTCACCAGGCCAGGTTCCTGATGTCAGTTTGCAGGAGGCACTTGGCACTGTCAAACCAGCCACAGTTGCCAGAGGTGACACCTTGCATCTGGGAGGTATCCTGATCTGTGCGGAATTTCAACAGACAGTCTTCCACTCCGGGCCACCGGGCCCTGGAGAGGAACCATGGCCTTTCCCCAGAGAAACAAAGGTCACCAGGCCAGGTTCCTGATGTCAGTTTGCAGGAGGCACTTGGCACTGTCAAACCAGCCACACTAACCTGTATGGGCACCTTGCGTCTGGGAGGTATCCTCATCTGTGCGGAATTTCAGCAGGCTGCTGGCCACTCCAGGCCACCGGGCACTGGGCACGAACCATGGCCTTACCCCAGAGAAACAAAAGTCACCAGGCCAGGTTCCTGATGTCAGTTTGCAGGAGGCACTTGGCACTGTCAAACCTGCCACAGTTGCCTGTGGTGGTACCTTTCATCTGGGCGGTATCCTGATCCGTGAGGAATTTCAGCAGACAGTCGGCCATTCCGGGACTACGGGTCCAGGATATGAACCATGACCTTTCCCCAGAGAAACAAAAGTCACCAGGCCAGGTTCCTGATGTCAGTCTGCAGGAGGCACTTGGCACTGTCAAACCAGCCACAATTGTCTGTGGGGACACTTTCCATCTGGGAGGCATCCTGACCCATGCGGAATTTCAGCAGGCAGCCGGCCACTTCCCGCCGCAAGGCCCTGGACATGAACGATGGCCTTTCCCCAGAGAAATAAAACTTACCAGGCCAGGTTCCTGATGTCAGTTGGCAGGAGGCACTTGGCACTGTCAAACCAGCCACAGTTGCCTATGGTTTTAGTTTCGGTCTGGGATGTATCCTGATCCGTGCGGAATTTCAGCAGGCTGCAGGCCACTCCGGGCCAGCGGGCCCCGGAAAAGAATGATGGCCTTTCCCCAGAGAAACAAAAGTCACCAGGCCAGGTTGCTGATGTCAGTTTGCAGGAGGCACTTGGCACTGTCAAACCAGCCACAGGTGCCTCTGGGGGCAATTTTCATCTGGGAGGCATCCTGATCCATGCTGAATTTCAGGAGGGAGCCGGACACTCTGGGCCACCAGGCCGTGGACATGAACCATGGCCTTTCGCCAGAGAAACAAAAGTTACCAGGCCAGGTTCCTGATGTCAGTTGGCAGGAGGCACTTGGCACTGTCAAACCAGCCACAGTTGCCTATGGTTTTAGTTTCGGTCTGGGATGTATCCTGATCCGTGCGGAATTTCAGCAGGCAGTCTTCCACTCCGGGCCACCGGGCCCTGGAGAGGAACCATGGCCTTTCCCCAGAGAAACAAAGGTCACCAGGCCAGGTTCCTGATGTCAGTTTGCAGGAGGCACTTGGCACTGTCAAAACAGCCACAGTTGCCTGTGGGGGCCCCTTGCGTCTGGGAGGTATCCTCATCTGTGCGGAATTTCAGCAGACAGTCGGCCATTCCCGGCCACCGGGCACTGGGTACGAACCATGGCCTTACCCCAGAGAAACAAAACTCACCAGGCCAGGTTCCTGATGTCAGTTTGCAGGAGGCACTTGGCACTGTCAAACCTGCCACAGTTGCCTGTGGTGGTACCTTTCATCTGGGCGGTATCCTGATCGGTGAGGAATTTCAGCAGACAGTCGGCCATTCCGGGCCAGCGGGCCCTGGAGGGGAACGATGGCCTTTCCCCTGAGAAACAAAAGTCACCAGGCCAGGTTCCTGATGTCAGTTTGCAGGAGGCACTTGGCACTGTCAAACCTGCCACAGTTGCCTGTGGTGGTACCTTTCATCTGGGCGGCATCCTGACCCATGCGTAATTTCAGCAGGCAGCCGGCCACTCCGGGACTACGGGTCCAGGATATGAACCATGACCTTTCCCCAGAGAAACAAAAGTCACCAGGCCAGGTTCCTGATGTCAGTTTGCAGGAGGCACTTGGCACTGTCAAACCAGCCACAATTGTCTGTGGGGACCCTTTCCATCTGGGAGGCATCCTGACCCATGCGGAATTTCAGCAGGCAGCCGGCCACTTCACGCCGCAAGGCCCTGGACATGAACGATGGCCTTTCCCCAGAGAAATAAAACTTACCAGGCCAGGTTCCTGATGTCAGTTTGCAGGAGGCACTTGGCACTGTCAAACCAGCCACAGGTGCCTCTGGGGGCAATTTTCATCTGGGAGGCATCCTGATCCATGCTGAATTTCAGGAGGGAGCCGGACACTCTGGGCCACCAGGCCGTGGACATGAACCATGGCCTTTCCCCAGAGAAACAAAAGTCACCAGGCCAGGTTCCTGATGTCAGTTTGCAGGAGGCACTTGGCACTGTCAAACCAGCCACAGTTGCCTGTGGTGGTACCTTGCATCTGGGAGTTATCCTCATCCGTGCGGAATTTCAGCAGGCAGTCGGCCATTCCCGGCCACCGGGCCCTGGAGAGGAACGATGGCCTTTCCCCTGAGAAACAAAAGTCACCTGGCCAGGTTCCTGATGTCAGTTTGCAGGAGGCACTTGGCACTGTCAAACCAGCCACACGTACCTGTATGGGCACCTTGCATCTGGGAGGTATCCTGATCCGTGCGGAATTTCAGCAGACAGTCGGCCATTCCCGGCCACCGGGCACTGGGCACGAACCATGGCCTTTCCCCAGAGAAACAAAACTCACCAGGCCAGGTTCCTGAGGTCAGTTTGCAGGAGGCACTTGGCACTGTCAAACCAGCCAAAGTTGCCTGTGGTGGTACCTTTCATCTGGGCGGTATCCTGATCCGTGCGGAATTTCAGCAGACAGTCGGCCATTCCGGGCCAGCGGGCCCTGGAGTGGAACTATTGCCTTTCCCCAGAGAAACAAAAGTCACCTGGCCAGGTTCCTGATGTCAGTTTGCAGGAGGCACTTGGCACTGTCAAACCAGCCACAGGTGCCTGTGGGGGCTCTTTTCATCTGGGAGGCATCCTGATCCGTGCAGAATTTCAGCAGTCAGTCGGCCACTCCAGGACACCAGGCTCAGGATATGAACCATGACCTTTCGCCAGAGAAACAAAAGTCACCAGGCCAGGTTCCTGATGTCAATTTCTAGGAGGTACTTGGCACTGTCAAACCAGCCACAGTTGCCTGTGGGGGCTCCTTTCATCTGGGAGTTATCCTGATCCGTGCGGAATTTCAGCAGGCAGTCGGCCACTCCGGGCCCGCGGGCCCTGGAGAGGAACGATGGCCTTTCCCCAGAGAAACAAAAGTCACCAGGCCAGGTTCCTGATGTCAGTTTGCAGGAGGCACTTGGCACTGTCAAACCAGCCACAGGTGCCTGTGGGAGCACTTTTCATGTGGGAGGCATCCTGATCCATGCGGAATTTCAGCAGGCGGCCGGCCACTCCGGACCACCAGGTCCTGGACATGAACCATGGCTTTTCCAAAGAGAAACAAAAGTCACCAGGCCAGGTTCCTGATGTCAGTTTGCAGGAGGCACTTGGCACTGTCAAACCTGTCACAGTTGCCTGTGGTGGTACCTTTCATCTGGGCGGCATCCTAATCCGTTCGGAATTTCAGCTGGCAGCCGGCCACTCCGGGACTACGGGTCTAGGATATGAACCATGACCTTTCCCCAGAGAAACAAAAGTCACCAGGCCAGGTTCCTGATGTCAGTTTGCAGGAGGCACTTGGCACTGTCAAACCAGCCACAGTTGCCTGTGGGGGCAGCTTGCATCTGGGAGCTATCCTGATCCGTGCGGAATTTCAGCAGGCAGTCGGCCACTCCGGGCCAGGGGGCACTGGACATCATCTATGGCCTTTCCCCAGAGAAACAAAAGTCACCAGGCCAGGATCCTGATGTCAGTTTGCAGGAGGCACTTGGCACTGTCAAACCAGCCACAGTTGTCTGTGGGGGCACTTTCCATCTGGGAGGCATCCTGACCCATGCGGAATTTCAGCAGGCAGCCGGCCACTTCCCGCCGCAAGGCCCTGTACATGAACCATGGCCTTTCCCAGGAGAAATAAAATTTACCAGGCCAGGTTCCTGATGTCAGTTGGCAGGAGGCACTTGGCACTGTCAAACCAGCCACAGTTGCCTATGGTTTTAGTTTCGGTCTGGGATGTATCCTGATCCGTGCGGAATTTCAGCAGGCTGCAGGCCACTCCGGGCCAGCGGGCCCCGGAAAAGAATGATGGCCTTTCCCCAGAGAAACAAAAGTCACCAGGCCAGGTTCCTGATGTCAGTTTGCAGGAGGCACTTGGCACTGTCAAACCAGCCACAGGTGCCTCTGGGGGCAATTTTCATCTGGGAGGCATCCTGATCCATGCTGAATTTCAGGAGGGAGCCGGACACTCTGGGCCACCAGGCCGTGGACACGAACCATGGCCTTTCGCCAGAGAAACAAAAGTTACCAGGCCAGGTTCCTGATGTCAGTTTGCAGGAGGCACTTGGCACTGTCAAACCAGGCACAGGTGCCTATGGGGGCATTTTTCATCTGGGAGGCATCCTGATCCGTGCGGAATTTCAGCAGGCAGTCGGCCACTCTGGGCCAACGGGCACTGGAGAAGAATGATGGCCTTTCCCCAGAGAAACAAAAGTCACCAGGCCAGGTTCCTGATGTCAGTTTGCAGGAGGCGCTTGGCACTGTCAAAGCAGCCACAGTTGGCTGTGGCGGCACCTTGAACCGGGGAGGTATCCTGATCCGTGCGGAATTTCAGCAGGCAGCCGGCCACTCCGAGCCAGCGGGCTCTGAAGAAGAATAATAGCTTTACCCCAGAGAAACAAAAGTCACCAGGCCAGGTTCCCGATGTCAATTTGTAGGAGGTACTTGGCACTGTCAAACCAGCCACAGGTGCCTGTGGGGGCACCTTGCATCTGTGAGGTATCCTCATCCGTGTGGAATTTCAGCAGGCAGCAGGCAACTGCGGGCCACCGGGCACTGGACATGAACGATGGCCTTTCCCCTGAGAAAGAAAATCACCAGGCCAGGTTTCTGGTGTCAGTTTGCAGGAGGCACTTGGCACTGTCAAACCAGCCACAGGTGCCTGTGGGGGCACCTTGCATCTGGGAGGTATCCTCAACCGTGTGGAATTTCAGCACGCAGCCTGCCACTCTGGGCCGGCGGGCCCCGGACAAGAACGATGGCCTTTCCCCAGAGAAACAAAAGTCACCAGGCCAGGTTCCAGATGTCATTTTGCAGGAGGCACTTGGCACTGTCAAACCTGCCACAGTTGCCTATGGTTTTAGTTTCGCTCTGGGAGGTATCCTGATACGTGCGGAATTTCAGCAGGCTGCTGGCCATTCCGGGCCAGCGGGCCCCGGAAAACAATGATGTCCTTTCCCCAGAGAAACAAAAGTCACCAGGCCAGGTTCCTGATGTCAGTTGGCAGGAGGCACTTGGCACTGTCAAACCAGCCACAGTTGCCTCTGGTGGTACCTTTCATCTGGGCGGCATCCTAATCCGTTCGGAATTTCAGCAGGCAGCCGGACACCCAGGGACACCCGGCCCTGGACACGAACGATGGCCTTTCCCCAGAGAAACAAAAGTCACCAGGCCAGGTTCCTGATGTCAGTTTGCAGGAGGCACTTGGCACTGTCAAACCAGCCACAGTTGCCTGTGGGGGCACCTTGCATCTGGGAGGTATCCTCATCCGTGCGGAATTTCAACAGACAGTCTGCCACTCCGGGCCACCGGGCCCTGGAGAGGAACCATGGCCTTTCCCCAGAGAAACAAAGGTCACCAGGCCAGGTTCCTGATGTCAGTTTGCAGGAGGCACTTGGCACTGTCAAACCAGCCACACTAACCTGTATGGGCACCTTGCGTCTGGGAGGTATCCTAATCTGTGCGGAATTTCAGCAGGCTGCTGGCCACTCCAGGCCACCGGGCACTGGGCACGAACCATGGCCTTACCCCAGAGAAACAAAACTCACCAGGCCAGGTTCCTGATGTCAGTTTGCAGGAGGCACTTGGCACTGTCAAACCTGCCACAGTTGCCTGTGGTGGTACCTTTCATCTGGGCGGTATCCTGATCAGTGAGGAATTTCAGCAGACAGTCGGCCATTCCGGGCCAGCGGGCCCTGGAGGGGAACGATGGCCTTTCCCCTGAGAAACAAAAGTCACCAGGCCAGGTTCCTGATGTCAGTTTGCAGGAGGCACTTGGCACTGTCAAACCTGCCACAGTTGCCTGTGGTGGTACCTTTCATCTGGGCGGCATCCTGACCCATGCGGAATTTCAGCAGGCAGCCGGCCACTCCGGGACTACGGGTCCAGGATATGAACCATGACCTTTCCCCAGAGAAACAAAAGTCACCAGGCCAGGTTCCTGATGTCAGTTTGCAGGAGGCACTTGGCACTGTCAAACCAGCCACAATTGTCTGTGGGGACCCTTTCCATCTGGGATGTATCCTGACCCATGCGGAATTTCAGCAGGCAGCCGGCCACTTCACGCCGCAAGGCCCTGGACATGAACGATGGCCTTTCCCCAGAGAAATAAAACTTACCAGGCCAGGTTCCTGATGTCAGTTGGCAGGAGGCACTTGGCACTGTCAAACCAGCCACAGTTGCCTATGGTTTTAGTTTCGGTCTGGGATGTATCCTGATCCGTGCGGAATTTCAGCAGGCTGCAGGCCACTCCGGGCCAGCGGGCCCCGGAAAAGAATGATGGCCTTTCCCCAGAGAAACAAAAGTCACCAGGCCAGGTTCCTGATGTCAGTTTGCAGGAGGCACTTGGCACTGTCAAACCAGCCACAGGTGCCTCAGGGGGCAATTTTCATGTGGGAGGCATCCTGATCCATGCTGAATTTCAGGAGGGAGCCAGACACTCTGGGCCACCAGGGCGTGGACATGAACCATGGCCTTTCCCCAGAGAAACAAAAGTCACCAGGCCAGGTTCCTGATGTCAGTTTGCAGGAGGCACTTGGCACTGTCAAACCAGCCACAGTTGCCTCTGGTGGTACCTTGCATCTGGGAGTTATCCTCATCCGTGCGGAATTTCAGCAGGCAGTCGGCCATTCCCGGCCACCGGGCCCTGGAGAGGAACGATGGCCTTTCCCCAGAGAAACAAAAGTCACCTGGCCAGGTTCCTGATGTCAGTTTGCAGGAGGCACTTGGCACTGTCAAACCAGCCACACGTACCTGTATGGGCACCTTGCATCTGGGAGGTATCCTGATCCGTGCGGAATTTCAGCAGACAGTCGGCCATTCCCGGCCACCGGGCACTGGGCACGAACCATGGCCTTACCCCAGAGAAACAAAACTCACCAGGCCAGGTTCCTGAGGTCAGTTTGCAGGAGGCACTTGGCACTGTCAAACCAGCCAAAGTTGCCTGTGGTGGTACCTTTCATCTGGGCGGTATCCTGATCCGTGCGGAATTTCAGCAGACAGTCGGCCATTCCGGGCCAGCGGGCCCTGGAGTGGAACTATTGCCTTTCCCCAGAGAAACAAAAGTCACCTGGCCAGGTTCCTGATGTCAGTTTGCAGGAGGCACTTGGCACTGTCAAACCAGCCACAGGTGCCTGTGGGGGCTCTTTTCATCTGGGAGGCATCCTGATCCGTGCAGAATTTCAGCAGTCAGTCGGCCACTCCAGGACACCAGGCTCAGGATATGAACCATGACCTTTCGCCAGAGAAACAAAAGTCACCAGGCCAGGTTCCTGATGTCAATTTCTAGGAGGTACTTGGCACTGTCAAACCAGCCACAGTTGCCTGTGGGGGCTCCTTTCATCTGGGAGTTATCCTGATCCGTGCGGAATTTCAGCAGGCAGTCGGCCACTCCGGGCCCGCGGGCCCTGGAGAGGAACGATGGCCTTTCCCCAGAGAAACAAAAGTCACCAGGCCAGGTTCCTGATGTCAGTTGGCAGGAGGCACTTGGCACTGTCAAACCAGCCACAGGTGCCTGTGGGAGCACTTTTCATGTGGGAGGCATCGTGATCCATGCGGAATTTCAGCAGGCGGCCGGCCACTCCGGACCACCAGGTCCTGGACATGAACCATGGCTTTTCCAAAGAGAAACAAAAGTCACCAGGCCAGGTTCCTGATGTCAGTTTGCAGGAGGCACTTGGCACTGTCAAACCTGCCACAGTTGCCTGTGGTGGTACCTTTCATCTGGGCGGCATCCTAATCCGTTCGGAATTTCAGCTGGCAGCCGGCCACTCCGGGACTACGGGTCTAGGATATGAACCATGACCTTTCCCCAGAGAAACAAAAGTCACCAGGCCAGGTTCCTGATGTCAGTTTGCAGGAGGCACTTGGCACTGTCAAACCAGCCACAGTTGCCTGTGGGGGCAGCTTGCATCTGGGAGCTATCCTGATCCGTGCGGAATTTCAGCAGGCAGTCGGCCACTCCGGGCCAGGGGGCACTGGACATCATCTATGGCCTTTCCCCAGAGAAACAAAAGTCACCAGGCCAGGATCCTGATGTCAGTTTGCAGGAGGCACTTGGCACTGTCAAACCAGCCACAGTTGTCTGTGGGGGCACTTTCCATCTGGGAGGCATCCTGACCCATGCGGAATTTCAGCAGGCAGCCGGCCACTTCCCGCCGCAAGGCCCTGTACATGAACCATGGCCTTTCCCAGGAGAAATAAAATTTACCAGGCCAGGTTCCTGATGTCAGTTGGCAGGAGGCACTTGGCACTGTCAAACCAGCCACAGTTGCCTATGGTTTTAGTTTCGGTCTGGGATGTATCCTGATCCGTGCGGAATTTCAGCAGGCTGCAGGCCACTCCGGGCCAGCGGGCCCCGGAAAAGAATGATGGCCTTTCCCCAGAGAAACAAAAGTCACCAGGCCAGGTTCCTGATGTCAGTTTGCAGGAGGCACTTGGCACTGTCAAACCAGCCACAGGTGCCTCTGGGGGCAATTTTCATCTGGGAGGCATCCTGATCCATGCTGAATTTCAGGAGGGAGCCGGACACTCTGGGCCACCAGGCCGTGGACACGAACCATGGCCTTTCGCCAGAGAAACAAAAGTTACCAGGCCAGGTTCCTGATGTCAGTTTGCAGGAGGCACTTGGCACTGTCAAACCAGGCACAGGTGCCTATGGGGGCACCTTGCATCTGGGAGGTATCCTGATCCGTGCGGAATTTCAGCAGGCAGCCGGCCACTCTGGGCCAACGGGCACTGGAGAAGAATGATGGCCTTTCCCCAGAGAAACAAAAGTCACCAGGCCAGGTTCCTGATGTCAGTTTGCAGGAGGCGCTTGGCACTGTCAAAGCAGCCACAGTTGGCTGTGGCGGCACCTTGAACCGGGGAGGTATCCTGATCCGTGCGGAATTTCAGCAGGCAGCCGGCCACTCCGAGCCAGCGGGCTCTGAAGAAGAATAATAGCTTTACCCCAGAGAAACAAAAGTCACCAGGCCAGGTTCCCGATGTCAATTTGTAGGAGGTACTTGGCACTGTCAAACCAGCCACAGGTGCCTGTGGGGGCACCTTGCATCTGTGAGGTATCCTCATCCGTGTGGAATTTCAGCAGGCAGCAGGCAACTGCGGGCCACCGGGCACTGGACATGAACGATGGCCTTTCCCCTGAGAAAGAAAATCACCAGGCCAGGTTTCTGATGTCAGTTTGCAGGAGGCACTTGGCACTGTCAAACCAGCCACAGGTGCCTGTGGGGGCACCTTGCATCTGGGAGGTATCCTCAACCGTGTGGAATTTCAGCACGCAGCCTGCCACTCTGGGCAGGCGGGCCCCGGACAAGAACGATGGCCTTTCCCCAGAGAAACAAAACTTGCCAGGCCAGGTTCCAGATGTCAGTTTGCAGGAGGCACTTGGCACTGTCAAACCTGCCACAGTTGCCTATGGTTTTAGTTTCGCTCTGGGAGGTATCCTGATACGTGCGGAATTTCAGCAGGCTGCTGGCCATTCTGGGCCAGCGGGCCCGGAAAACAATGATGTCCTTTCCCCAGAGAAACAAAAGTCACCAGGCCAGGTTCCTGATGTCAGTTGGCAGGAGGCACTTGGCACTGTCAAACCAGCCACAGTTGCCTCTGGTGGCACCTTTCATCTGGGCGGCATCCTAATCCGGTCGGAATTTCAGCAGGCAGCCGGACACCCAGGGACACCCGGCCCTGGACACGAACGATGGCCTTTCCCCAGAGAAACAAAAGTCAGCAGGCCAGGTTCCTGATGTCAGTTTGCAGGAGGCACTTGGCACTGTCAAACCAGCCACAGGTGCCTGTGGGGGCACCTTGCATCTGGGAGGTATCCTCAACCGTGTGGAATTTCAGCACGCAGCCTGCCACTCTGGGCCGGCGGGCCCCGGACAAGAACGATGGCCTTTCCCCAGAGAAACAAAACTTGCCAGGCCAGGTTCCAGATGTCAGTTTGCAGGAGGCACTTGGCACTGTCAAACCTGCCACAGTTGCCTATGGTTTTAGTTTCGCTCTGGGAGGTATCCTGATACGTGCGGAATTTCAGCAGGCTGCTGGCCATTCCGGGCCAGCGGGCCCCGGAAAACAATGATGTCCTTTCCCCAGAGAAACAAAAGTCACCAGGCCAGGTTCCTGATGTCAGTTGGCAGGAGGCACTTGGCACTGTCAAACCAGCCACAGTTGCCTCTGGTGGTACCTTTCATCTGGGCGGCATCCTAATCCGTTCGGAATTTCAGCAGGCAGCCGGACACCCAGGGACACCCGGCCCTGGACACGAACGATGGCCTTTCCCCAGAGAAACAAAAGTCACCAGGCCAGGTTCCTGATGTCAGTTTGCAGGAGGCACTTGGCACTGTCAAACCAGCCACAGTTGCCTGTGGGGGCACCTTGCATCTGGGAGGTATCCTCATCCGTGCGGAATTTCAACAGACAGTCTGCCACTCCGGGCCACCGGGCCCTGGAGAGGAACCATGGCCTTTCCCCAGAGAAACAAAGGTCACCAGGCCAGGTTCCTGATGTCAGTTTGCAGGAGGCACTTGGCACTGTCAAACCAGCCACACTAACCTGTATGGGCACCTTGCGTCTGGGAGGTATCCTCATCTGTGCGGAATTTCAGCAGGCAGCCGGCCACTCCAGGCCACCGGGCACTGGGCACGAACCATGGCCTTACCCCAGAGAAACAAAAGTCACCAGGCCAGGTTCCTGATGTCAGTTTGCAGGAGGCACTTGGCACTGTCAAACCTGCCACAGTTGCCTGTGGTGGTACCTTTCATCTGGGCGGTATCCTGATCGGTGAGGAATTTCAGCAGACAGTCGGCCATTCCGGGCCAGCGGGCCCTGGAGGGGAACGATGGCCTTTCCCCTGAGAAACAAAAGTCACCAGGCTAGGTTCCTGATGTCAGTTTGCAGGAGGCACTTGCCACTGTCAAACCTGCCACAGTTGCCTGTGGTGGTACCTTTCATCTGGGCGGCATCCTGACCCATGCGGAATTTCAGCAGGCAGCCGGCCACTCCGGGACTACGGGTCCAGGATATGAACCATGACTTTTCCCCAGAGAAACAAAAGTCACCAGGCCAGGTTCCTGATGTCAGTTTGCAGGAGGCACTTGGCACTGTCAAACCAGCCACAATTGTCTGTGGGGACCCTTTCCATCTGGGAGGCATCCTGACCCATGCGGAATTTCAGCAGTCAGCTGGCCACTTCACGCCGCAAGGCCCTGGACATGAACGATGGCCTTTCCCCAGAGAAATAAAACTTACCAGGCCGGGTTCCTGATGTCAGTTGGCAGGAGGCACTTGGCACTGTCAAACCAGCCACAGTTGCCTATGGTTTTAGTTTCGGTCTGGGATGTATCCTGATCCGTGCGGAATTTCAGCAGGCTGCAGGCCACTCCGGGCCAGCGGGCCCCGGAAAAGAATGATGGCCTTTCCCCAGAGAAACAAAAGTCACCAGGCCAGGTTCCTGATGTCAGTTTGCAGGAGGCACTTGGCACTGTCAAACCAGCCACAGGTGCCTCTGGGGGCAATTTTCATCTGGGAGGCATCCTGATCCATGCTGAATTTCAGGAGGGAGCCGGACACTCTGGGCCACCAGGCCGTATACATGAACCATGGCCTTTCCCCAGAGAAACAAAAGTCACCAGGCCAGGTTCCTGATGTCAGTTTGCAGGAGGCACTTGGCACTGTCAAACCAGCCACAGTTGCCTGTGGTGGTACCTTGCATCTGGGAGTTATCCTCATCCGTGCGGAATTTCAGCAGGCAGTCGGCCATTCCCGGCCACCGGGCCCTGGAGAGGAACGATGGCCTTTCCCCAGAGAAACAAAAGTCACCTGGCCAGGTTCCTGATGTCAGTTTGCAGGAGGCACTTGGCACTGTCAAACCAGCCACACGTACCTGTATGGGCACCTTGCATCTGGGAGGTATCCTGATCCGTGCGGAATTTCAGCAGACAGTCGGCCATTCCCGGCCACCGGGCACTGGGCACGAACCATGGCCTTACCCCAGAGAAACAAAACTCACCAGGCCAGGTTCCTGAGGTCAGTTTGCAGGAGGCACTTGGCACTGTCAAACCAGCCAAAGTTGCCTGTGGTGGTACCTTTCATCTGGGCGGTATCCTGATCCGTGCGGAATTTCAGCAGACAGTCGGCCATTCCGGGCCAGCGGGCCCTGGAGTGGAACTATTGCCTTTCCCCAGAGAAACAAAAGTCACCTGGCCAGGTTCCTGATGTCAGTTTGCAGGAGGCACTTGGCACTGTCAAACCAGACACAGGTGCCTGTGGGGGCTCTTTTCATCTGGGAGGCATCCTGATCCGTGCAGAATTTCAGCAGTCAGTCGGCCACTCCAGGACACCAGGCTCAGGATATGAACCATGACCTTTCGCCAGAGAAACAAAAGTCACCAGGCCAGGTTCCTGATGTCAATTTCTAGGAGGTACTTGGCACTGTCAAACCAGCCACAGTTGCCTGTGGGGGCTCCTTTCATCTGGGAGTTATCCTGATCCGTGCGGAATTTCAGCAGGCAGTCGGCCACTCCGGGCCCGCGGGCCCTGGAGAGGAACGATGGCCTTTCCCCAGAGAAACAAAAGTCACCAGGCCAGGTTCCTGATGTCAGTTTGCAGGAGGCACTTGGCACTGTCAAACCAGCCACAGGTGCCTGTGGGAGCACTTTTCATGTGGGAGGCATCCTGATCCATGCGGAATTTCAGCAGGCGGCCGGCCACTCCGGACCACCAGGTCCTGGACATGAACCATGGCTTTTCCAAAGAGAAACAAAAGTCACCAGGCCAGGTTCCTGATGTCAGTTTGCAGGAGGCACTTGGCACTGTCAAACCTGCCACAGTTGCCTGTGGTGGTACCTTTCATCTGGGCGGCATCCTAATCCGTTCGGAATTTCAGCTGGCAGCCGGCCACTCCGGGACTACGGGTCTAGGATATGAACCATGACCTTTCCCCAGAGAAACAAAAGTCACCAGGCCAGGTTCCTGATGTCAGTTTGCAGGAGGCACTTGGCACTGTCAAACCAGCCACAGTTGCCTGTGGGGGCAGCTTGCATCTGGGAGCTATCCTGATCCGTGCGGAATTTCAGCAGGCAGTCGGCCACTCCGGGCCAGGGGGCACTGGACATCATCTATGGCCTTTCCCCAGAGAAACAAAAGTCACCAGGCCAGGATCCTGATGTCAGTTTGCAGGAGGCACTTGGCACTGTCAAACCAGCCACAGTTGTCTGTGGGGGCACTTTCCATCTGGGAGGCATCCTGACCCATGCGGAATTTCAGCAGGCAGCCGGCCACTTCCCGCCGCAAGGCCCTGGACATGAACCATGGCCTTTCCCAGGAGAAATAAAATTTACCAGGCCAGGTTCCTGATGTCAGTTGGCAGGAGGCACTTGGCACTGTCAAACCAGCCACAGTTGCCTATGGTTTTAGTTTCGGTCTGGGATGTATCCTGATCCGTGCGGAATTTCAGCAGGCTGCAGGCCACTCCGGGCCAGCGGGCCCCGGAAAAGAATGATGGCCTTTCCCCAGAGAAACAAAAGTCACCAGGCCAGGTTCCTGATGTCAGTTTGCAGGAGGCACTTGGCACTGTCAAACCAGCCACAGGTGCCTCTGGGGGCAATTTTCATCTGGGAGGCATCCTGATCCATGCTGAATTTCAGGAGGGAGCCGGACACTCTGGGCCACCAGGCCGTGGACACGAAGCATGGCCTTTCGCCAGAGAAACAAAAGTTACCAGGCCAGGTTCCTGATGTCAGTTTGCAGGAGGCACTTGGCACTGTCAAACCAGGCACAGGTGCCTATGGGGGCACCTTGCATCTGGGAGGTATCCTGATCCGTGCGGAATTTCAGCAGGCAGCCGGCCACTCTGGGCCAACGGGCACTGGAGAAGAATGATGGCCTTTCCCCAGAGAAACAAAAGTCACCAGGCCAGGTTCCTGATGTCAGTTTGCAGGAGGCGCTTGGCACTGTCAAAGCAGCCACAGTTGGCTGTGGCGGCACCTTGAACCGGGGAGGTATCCTGATCCGTGCGGAATTTCAGCAGGCAGCCGGCCACTCCGAGCCAGCGGGCTCTGAAGAAGAATAATAGCTTTACCCCAGAGAAACAAAAGTCACCAGGCCAGGTTCCCGATGTCAATTTGTAGGAGGTACTTGGCACTGTCAAACCAGCCACAGGTGCCTGTGGGGGCACCTTGCATCTGTGAGGTATCCTCATCCGTGTGGAATTTCAGCAGGCAGCAGGCAACTGCGGGCCACCGGGCACTGGACATGAACGATGGCCTTTCCCCTGAGAAAGAAAATCACCAGGCCAGGTTTCTGATGTCAGTTTGCAGGAGGCACTTGGCACTGTCAAACCAGCCACAGGTGCCTGTGGGGGCACCTTGCATCTGGGAGGTATCCTCAACCGTGTGGAATTTCAGCACGCAGCCTGCCACTCTGGGCAGGCGGGCCCCGGACAAGAACGATGGCCTTTCCCCAGAGAAACAAAACTTGCCAGGCCAGGTTCCAGATGTCAGTTTGCAGGAGGCACTTGGCACTGTCAAACCTGCCACAGTTGCCTATGGTTTTAGTTTCGCTCTGGGAGGTATCCTGATACGTGCGGAATTTCAGCAGGCTGCTGGCCATTCTGGGCCGGCGGGCCCCGGAAAACAATGATGTCCTTTCCCCAGAGAAACAAAAGTCACCAGGCCAGGTTCCTGATGTCAGTTGGCAGGAGGCACTTGGCACTGTCAAACCAGCCACAGTTGCCTCTGGTGGTACCTTTCATCTGGGCGGCATCCTAATCCGTTCGGAATTTCAGCAGGCAGCCGGACACCCAGGGACACCCGGCCCTGGACACGAACGATGGCCTTTCCCCAGAGAAACAAAAGTCACCAGGCCAGGTTCCTGATGTCAGTTTGCAGGAGGCACTTGGCACTGTCAAACCAGCCACACTAACCTGTATGGGCACCTTGCGTCTGGGAGGTATCCTCATCTGTGTGGAATTTCAGCAGGCTGCTGGCCACTCCAGGCCACCGGGCACTGGGCATGAACCATGGCCTTACCCCAGAGAAACAAAACTCACCAGGCCAGGTTCCTGATGTCAGTTTGCAGGAGGCACTTGGCACTGTCAAACCTGCCACAGTTGCCTGTGGTGGTACCTTTCATCTGGGCGGCATCCTGACCCATGCGGAATTTCAGCAGGCAGCCGGCCACTCCGGGACTACGGGTCCAGGATATGAACCATGACCTTTCCCCAGAGAAACAAAAGTCACCAGGCCAGGTTCCTGATGTCAGTTTGCAGGAGGCACTTGGCACTGTCAAACCAGCCACAATTGTCTGTGGGGACCCTTTCCATCTGGGAGGCATCCTGACCCATGCGGAATTTCAGCAGGCAGCCGGCCACTTCACGCCGCAAGGCCCTGGACATGAACGATGGCCTTTCCCCAGAGAAATAAAACTTACCAGGCCAGGTTCCTGATGTCAGTTGGCAGGAGGCACTTGGCACTGTCAAACCAGCCACAGTTGCCTATGGTTTTAGTTTCGGTCTGGGATGTATCCTGATCCGTGCGGAATTTCAGCAGGCTGCAGGCCACTCCGGGCCAGCGGGCCCCGGAAAAGAATGATGGCCTTTCCCCAGAGAAACAAAAGTCACCAGGCCAGGTTCCTGATGTCAGTTTGCAGGAGGCACTTGGCACTGACAAACCAGCCACAGGTGCCTGTGGGGGCAATTTTCATCTGGGAGGCATCCTGATCCATGCTGAATTTCAGGAGGGAGCCGGACACTCTGGGCCACCAGGCCGTGGACATGAACCATGGCCTTTCCCCAGAGAAACAAAAGTCACCAGGCCAGGTTCCTGATGTCAGTTTGCAGGAGGCACTTGGCACTGTCAAACCAGCCACAGGTGCCTGTGGGGGCTCTTTTCATCTGGGAGGCATCCTGATCCGTGCAGAATTTCAGCAGTCAGTCGGCCACTCCAGGACACCAGGCTCAGGATATGAACCATGACCTTTCGCCAGAGAAACAAAAGTCACCAGGCCAGGTTCCTGATGTCAATTTCTAGGAGGTACTTGGCACTGTCAAACCAGCCACAGTTGCCTGTGGGGGCTCATTTCATCTGGGAGTTATCCTGATCCGTGTGGAATTTCAGCAGGAAGTCGGCCACTCCGGGCCAGCTGGCCCTGGAGAGGAACGATGGCCTTTCCCCAGAGAAACAAAAGTCACCAGGCCAGGTTCCTGATGTCAGTTGGCAGGAGGCACTTGGCACTGTCAAACCAGCCACTGGTGCCTGTGGGAGCACTTTTCATGTGGGAGGCATCCTGATCCATGCTGAATTTCAGCAGGCGGCCGGCCACTCCGGACCACCAGGTCCTGGACATGAACCATGGCTTTTCCAAAGAGAAACAAAAGTCACCAGGCCAGGTTCCTGATGTCAGTTTGCAGGAGGCACTTGGCACTGTCAAACCTGCCACAGTTGCCTGTGGTGGTACCTTTCATCTGGGCGGCATCCTAATCCGTTCGGAATTTCAGCAGGCAGCCGGCCACTCCGGGACTACGGGTCCAGGATATGAACCATGACCTTTCCCCAGAGAAACAAAAGTCACCAGGCCAGGTTCCTGATGTCAGTTTGCAGGAGGCACTTGGCACTGTCAAACCAGCCACAGTTGCCTGTGGGGGCAGCTTGCATCTGGGAGCTATCCTGATCCGTGCGGAATTTCAGCAGGCAGTCGGCCACTCCGGGCCAGGGGGCACTGGACATCATCTATGGCCTTTCCCCAGAGAAACAAAAGTCACCAGGCCAGGATCCTGATGTCAGTTTGCAGGAGGCACTTGGCACTGTCAAACCAGCCACAGTTGTCTGTGGGGGCACTTTCCATCTGGGAGGCATCCTGACCCATGCGGAATTTCAGCAGGCAGCCGGCCACTTCCCGCCGCAAGGCCCTGGACATGAACCATGGCCTTTCCCCAGAGAAATAAAACTTACCAGGCCAGGTTCCTGATGTCAGTTGGCAGGAGGCACTTGGCACTGTCAAACCAGACGCAGTTGCCTGTGGGGGCATTTTTCATCTGGGAGGAATCCTCAACCGTGTGGAATTTCAGCAGGCAGCCGGCCACTCCGGCCAATCTGGGCCCCGGAAAAGAATGATGGCCTTTCCCCAGAGAAACAAAAGTCACCAGGCCAGGTTCCTGATGTCAGTTTGCAGGAGGCACTTGGCACTGTCAAACCAGCCACAGGTGCCTCTGGGGGCAATTTTCATCTGGGAGGCATCCTGATCCATGCTGAATTTCAGGAGGGAGCCGGACACTCTGGTCCACCAGGCCGTGTACACGAAGCATGGCCTTTTGCCAGAGAAACAAAAGTTACCAGGCCAGGTTCCTGATGTCAGTTTGCAGGAGGCACTTGGCACTGTCAAACCAGGCACAGGTGCCTATGGGGGCACCTTGCATCTGGGAGGTATCCTGATCCGTGCGGAATTTCAGCAGGCAGCCGGCCACTCTGGGCCAACGGGCACTGGAGAAGAATGAAGGCCATTCCCCAGAGAAACAAAAGTCACCAGGCCACGTTCCTGATGTCAGTTTGCAGGAGGCGCTTGGCACTGTCAAAGCAGCCACAGTTGGCTGTGGCGGCACCTTGAACCGGGGAGGTATCCTGATCCGTGCGGAATTTCAGCAGGCAGCCGGCCACTCCGAGCCACCGGGCTCTGAAGAAGAATAATAGCTTTACCCCAGAGAAACAAAAGTCACCAGGCCAGGTTCCCGATGTCAATTTGTAGGAGGTACTTGGCACTGTCAAACCAGGCACAGGTGCCTATGCGGGCACCTTGCATCTGGGAGGTATCCTGATCCGTGCGGAATTTCAGCAGGCAGCCGGCCACTCTGGGCCAACGGGCACTGGAGAAGAATGAAGGCCTTTCCCCAGAGAAACAAAAGTCACCAGGCCAGGTTCCTGATGTCAGTTTGCAGGAGGCGCTTGGCACTGTCAAAGCAGCCACAGTTGGCTGTGGCGGCACCTTGAACCGGGGAGGTATCCTGATCCGTGCGGAATTTCAGCAGGCAGCCGGCCACTCCGAGCCAGCGGGCTCTGAAGAAGAATAATAGCTTTACCCCAGAGAAACAAAAGTCACCAGGCCAGGTTCCCGATGTCAATTTGTAGGAGGTACTTGGCACTGTCAAACCAGCCACAGGTGCCTGTGGGGGCACCTTTCATGTGGCAGGCCTCCTGATCCCTGCGGAATTTCAGCAGGCAGCCGGCTACTCCGGACTACGGGCCCTGGAGAGGAACGATGGCCTATCCCCAGAGAAACAAAAGTCACCAAGCAAGGTTCCTGATGTCAGTTTGCAGGAGGCACTTGGCACTGTCAAACCAGATGCAGTTGCCTGTGGTGGTAGTATCGATCTGGGAGGTATCCTGATCCGTGCGGAATTTCAGCAGGCAGCCGGGCACTCCAGGCCGCAAGGCCCTGGACATGAATCATAGTCTTTCCCCAGAGAAACGAAAGTCACCAGGCCAGGTTCCTGATGTCAGTTTGCAGGAGGCACATGGCACTGTCAAACCAGCCACAGTTGCCTGTGGGGGCACCTTGCAACTGGGAGGTATCCTCAACCGTGTGGAATTTCAGCACGCAGCCGGCCACTCTGGGCCGGCGGGCCCCGGACAAAAACGATGGCCTTTCCCCAGAGAAACAAAACTTACCAGGCCAGGTTCCTGATGTCAGTTTGCAGGAGGCACTTGGCACTGTCAAACCTGCCACAGTTGCCTATGGTTTTAGTTTCGCTCTGGGAGGTATCCTGATCCATGCGGAATTTCAGCAGGCTGCAGGCCATTCCGGGCCAGCGGGCCCCGGAAAACAATGATGGCCTTTCCCCAGAGAAACAAAAGTCACCAGGCCAGGTTCCTGATGTCAGTTTGCAGGAGGCACTTGGCACTGTCAAACCAGCCACAGTTGCCTGTGGGGGCACCTTTCCATCTGGGAGTTTTCCTGATCCGTGCGGAATTTCACCAGACAGTCGGCCATTCCGGGCCACCGGGCCCTGGAGAGGAACGATGGCCTTTCCCCAGAGAAACAAAAGTCACCTGGCCAGGTTCCTGATGTCAGTTTGCAGGAGGCACTTGGCACTGTCAAACCAGCCACACGTGCCTGTGGGGGCACCTTGCATCTGGGAGGTATCCTCATCTGTGCGGAATTTCAGCAGGCTGCCGGCCACTCCAGGCCACCGGGCACTGGGCACGAACCATGGCCTTTCCCCAGAGAAACAAAACTCACCAGGCCAGGTTCCTGATGTCAGTTTGCAGGAGGCACTTGGCACTGTCAAACCAGCCACAGGTGCCTGTGGGGGCACTTTTCATCTGGGAGGCATCCTAATCCGTTCGGAATTTCAGCAGGCAGCCGGCCACTCCGGGACTACGGGTCCAGGATATGAAGCATGACCTTTCCCCAGAGAAACAAAAGTCACCTGGCCAGGTTCCTGATGTCAGTTTGCAGGAGGCACTTGGCACTGTCAAACCAGCCACAGGTGCCTGTGGGAGCACTTTTCATGTGGGAGGCATCCTGATCCATGCGGAATTTCAGCAGGCGGCCGGCCACTGCGGGCCACCAGGCCCTGGACATGAACCACGGCTTTTCCCCAGAGAAACAAAAGTCACCAGGCCAGGTTCCTGATGTCAGTTTGCAGGAGGCACTTGGCACTGTCAAACCAGCCAAAGTTGCCTGTGGTGGTACCTTTCATCTGGGCGGCATCCTAATCCGTTTGGAAATTCAGCAGGCAGCCGGACACCCAGGGACACCCGGCCCTGGACATGAACGATGGCCTTTCCCCAAAGAAACAAAAGTCACCAGGCCAGGTTCCTGATGTCAGTTTGCAGGAGGCACTTGGCATTGTCAAACCAGCCACAGTTGCCTGTGGGGGCACCTTGCATCTGGGAGCTATCCTGATCCGTGCGGAATTTCAGCAGGCAGCCGGCCACTCCGGGACAACGGACACTGGAGAAGAACCATGGCCTTTCCCCAGAGAAACAAAAGTCACCAGGCCAGGTTCCTGATGTCAGTCTGCAGGAGGCACTTGGCACTGTCAAACCAGCCACAGTTGCCTGTGGGGGCACCTTGCATCTGGGAGTTATCCTGATCCGTGCGGAATTTCAGCAGGCAGTCGGCCACTCCGGGCCAGCGGGCCCTGGAGAGGAATGATGGCCTTTCCCCAGAGAAACAAAAGTCACCAGGCCAGGTTCCTGATGTCAGTTGGCAGGAAGCACTTGGCACTGTCAAACCAGCCACAGGTGCCTGTGGGGGCAATTTTCATGTGGGAGACATCCTGATCTATGCTGAATTTCAGGAGGCGGCCGGCCACTCCGGGCCACCAGGCCCTGGACATGAACCACGGCTTTTACCCAGAGAAACAAAAGTCACCAGGCCAGGTTCCTGATGTCAGTTTGCAGGAGGCACTTGGCACTGTCAAACCTGCCACAGTTGCCTGTAGTGGTACCTTTCATCTGGGCGGCATCCTAATCCGTTCGGAATTTCAGCAGGCAGCCGGACACCCAGGGACACCCGGCCCTGGACACGAACGATGGCCTTTCCCCAGAGAAACAAAACTTACCAGGCCAGGTTCCTGATGTCAGTTTGCAGGAGGCACATGGCATTGTCAAACCAGCCACAGTTGCCTGTGGTGGTACTTTCGTTCTGGGAGGAATCCTGATCCGTGCGGAATTTCAGCAGGCAGCCGGCCACTCCGCGCCACCAGGCTCTGGACACGTACAATGGCCTTTCCCCAGAGAAAGAAAAATCACCAGGCCAGGTTCCTGATGTCTGTTTGCAGGAGGCACTTGGCACTGTCAAACCAGACGTAGTTGCCTGTGGGGGCACCTTTCATGTGGGAGGCATCCTGATCCATGAGGAATTTCAGCAGGCAGCCGGGTACTCCGGACTACGGGCCCCGGAGTGGAATGATGGCCTATCCCCAGAGAAACGAAAGTCACCAGGCCAGGTTCCTGATGTCAGTTTGCAGGAGGCACATGGCACTGTCAAACCAGCCACAGTTGCCTGTGGGGGCACCTTGCAACTGGGAGGTATCCTCAACCGTGTGGAATTTCAGCAGGCAGCCGGCCACTCTGGGCCGGCGGGCCCCGGACAAGAACGATGGCCTTTCCCCAGAGAAACAAAACTTACCAGGACAGGTTCCTGATGTCAGTTTGCAGGAGGCACTTGGCACTGTCAAACCTGCCACAGTTGCCTATGGTTTTAGTTTCGCTCTGGGAGGTATCCTGATCCATGCGGAATTTCAGCAGGCTGCTGGCCATTCCGGGCCAGCGGGCCCCGGAAAACAATGATGGCCTTTCCCCAGAGAAACAAAAATCACCAGGCCAGGTTGCTGATGTCAGTTTGCAGGAGGCACTTGGCACTGTCAAACCAGCCACAGGTGCCTGTGGGGGCACTTTTCATCTGGGAGGCATCCTGATCCATGCGGAATTTCAGCAGGCGGCCGGCCACTCCGGGCCACCAGGTCCTGGACATGAACCATGGCTTTTCCCCAGAGAAACAAAAGTCACCCGGCCAGGTTCCTGATGTCAGTTTGCAGGAGGCACTTGGCACTGTCAAACCTGCCACAGTTGCCTGTGGTGGTACCTTTCATCTGGGCGGCATCCTAATCCGTTCGGAATTTCAGCAGGCAGCCGGACACCCAGGGACACCCGGCCCTGGACACGAACGATGGCCTTTCCCCTGAGAAACAAAAGTCACCAGGCCAGGTTCCTGATGTCAGTTTGCAGGAGGCACTTGGCATTGTCAAACCAGCCGCAGTTGCCTGTGGGGGCGCCTTTCATCTGGGAGCTATCCTGATCCGTGCGGAATTTCAGCAGGCAGCCGGCCACTCCGGGACAACGGACACTGGAGAAGAATGATGGCCTTTCCCAAGAGAAACAAAAGTCACCAGGCCAGGTTCCTGATGTCAGTTTGCAGGAGGCACTTGGCACTGTCAACCCTGCCACAGTTGCCTGTGGGGGCTCCTTTCATCTGGGAGTTATCCTGATCTGTGCGGAATTTCAGCAGGCAGTCGGCCACTCCGGGCCAGGGGGCACTGGACATCATCTATGGCCTTTCCCCAGAGAAACAAAAGTCACCAGGCCAGGTTCCTGATGTCAGTTTGCAGGTGGCAATTGGCACTGTCAAACCAGCCACAGTTGCCTCTGGGGGCTCCTTTCATCTGGGAGTTATCCTGATCCGTGTGGAATTTCAGCAGGAAGTCGGCCACTCCGGGCCAGCGGGCCCTGGAGAGGAACGATGGCCTTTCCCCTGAGAAACAAAAGTCACCAGGCCAGGTTCCTGATGTCAGTTGGCAGGAGGCACTTGGCACTGTCAAACCAGCCACAGGTGCCTGTGGGGGCACTTTTCATGTGGGAGGCATCCTGATCCATGCTGAATTTCAGCAGGCGGCCGGCCACTCTGGGCCACCAGGTCCTGGACATGAACCATGGCTTTTCCCCAGAGAAACAAAAGTCACCAGGCCAGGTTCCAGATGTCAGTTGGCAGGAGGCACTTGGCACTGTCAAACCAGCCACAGGTGCCTGTGGGGGCAGTTTTCATCTGGGAGGCATCCTGATCCATGCGGAATTTCAGCAGGCGGCCTGCCACTCCGGGCCACCAGGCCCTGGACAGGAACCACGGCTTTTCCCCAGAGAAACAAAAGTCACCAGGCCAGGTTCCTGATGTCAGTTGGCAGGAGGCATTTGGCACTGTCAAACCTGCCACAGTTGCCTGTGGTGGTACCTTTCATCTGGGCGGCATCCTAATCCATTCGGAATTTCAGCAGGCAGCCGGACACCCAGGGACACCTGGCCCTGGACACGAACGATGGCCTTTCCCCAGAGAAACAAAAGTCACCAGGCCAGGTTCCTGATGTCAGTTTGCAGGAGGCACATGGTATTGTCAAACCAGCCACAGTTGCCTGTGGTGGTACTTTCGTTCTGGGAGGAATCCTGATCCCTGCGGAATTTCAGCAGGCAGCCGGCCACTCCGCGCCACCAGGCTCTGGACACGTACAATGGCCTTTCCCCAGAGAAACAAAAATCACCAGGCCAGGTTCCTGATGTCTGTTTGCAGGAGGCACTTGGCACTGTCAAACCAGACGTAGTTGCCTGTGGGGGCACCTTTCATGTGGCAGGCATCCTGATCCATGAGGAATTTCAGCAGGCAGCCGGCCCCTCCGGGACTACGGGCCCTGGAGAGGAACGATGGCCTATCCCCAGAGAAACAAAAGTCACCAGGCAAGGTTCCTGATGTCAGTTTGCAGGAGGCACTTGGCACTGTCAAACCAGCCACAGGTGCCTGTGGGGGCACATTTCATCTGGGAGGCATCCTGATCCATGCTGAATTTCAGCAGGCGGCCGGCCACTCCGGGCCACAAGGTCCTGGACATGAACCATGGCTTTTCCCCAGAGAAACAAAAGTCACCAGGCCAGGTTGCTGATGTCAGTTGGCAGGAGGCACTTGGCACTGTCAAACCAGCCACAGGTGCCTGTGGGGGCACCTTGCACCTGGGAGGCATCCTGATCCATGCGGAATTTCAGCAGGCGGCCGGCCACTCCGGGCCACCAGGCCCTGGACATGAACCACGGCTTTTCCCCAGAGAAACAAAAGTCACCAGGCCAGGTTCCTGATGTCAGTTTGCAGGAGGCACTTGGCACTGTCAAGCCTGCCACAGTTGCCTGTGGTGGTACCTTTCATCTGGGCGGCATCCTAATCCGTTCGGAATTTCAGCAGGCAGTCGGCCATTCCGGGCCACCGGGCCCTGGAGAGGAACGATGGCCTTTCCCCAGAGAAACAAAAGTCACCTGGCCAGGTTCCTGATGTCTGTTTGCAGGAGGCACTTGGCACTGTCAAACCAGACGTAGTTGCCTGTGGGGGCACCTTTCATGTGGCAGGCATCCTGATCCATGAGGAATTTCAGCAGGCAGCCGGCCCCTCCGGGACTACGGGCCCTGGTGAGGAACGATGGCCTATCCCCAGAGAAACAAAAGTCACCAGGCCAGGTTCCTGATGTCAGTTTGCAGGAGGCACTTGGCACTGTCAAACCAGCCACAGTTGCCTGTGGGGGCAGCTTGCATCTGGGAGCTATCCTGATCCGTGCGGAATTTCAGCAGGCAGTCGGCCACTCCGGGCCAGGGGGCACTGGACATCATCTATGGCCTTTCCCCAGAGAAACAAAAGTCACCAGGCCAGGATCCTGATGTCAGTTTGCAGGAGGCACTTGGCACTGTCAAACCAGCCACAGTTGTCTGTGGGGGCACTTTCCATCTGGGAGGCATCCTGACCCATGCGGAATTTCAGCAGGCAGCCGGCCACTTCCCGCCGCAAGGCCCTGGACATGAACGATGGCCTTTCCCCAGAGAAATAAAACTTACCAGGCCAGGTTCCTGATGTCAGTTTGCAGGAGGCACTTGGCACTGTCAAACCAGCCACAGTTGCCTATGGTTTTAGTTTCGGTCTGGGATGTATCCTGATCCGTGCGGAATTTCAGCAGGCTGCAGGCCACTCCGGGCCAGCGGGCCCCGGAAAAGAATGATGGCCTTTCCCCAGAGAAACAAAAGTCACCAGGCCAGGTTCCTGATGTCAGTTTGCAGGTAGCACTTGGCACTGTCAAACCAGCCACAGGTGCCTCTGGGGGCAATTTTCATCTGGGAGGCATCCTGATCCATGTGCAATTTCAGGAGGGAGCCGGACACTCTGGGCCACCAGGCCGTGTACACGAAGCATGGCCTTTCGCCAGAGAAACAAAAGTTACCAGGCCAGGTTCCTGATGTCAGTTTGCAGGAGGCACTTGGCACTGTCAAACCAGGCACAGGTGCCTATGGGGGCACCTTGCATCTGGGAGGTATCCTGATCCGTGCGGAATTTCAGCAGGCAGCCGGCCACTCTGGGCCAACGGGCACTGGAGAAGAATGAAGGCCTTTCCCCAGAGAAACAAAAGTCACCCGGCCAGGTTCCTGATGTCAGTTTGCAGGAGGCGCTTGGCACTGTCAAAGCAGCCACAGTTGGCTGTGGCGGCACCTTGAACCGGGGAGGTATCCTGATCCGTGCGGAATTTCAGCAGGCAGCCGGCCACTCCGAGCCACCGGGCTCTGAAGAAGAATAATAGCTTTACCCCAGAGAAACAAAAGTCACCAGGCCAGGTTCCCGATGTCAATTTGTAGGAGGTACTTGGCACTGTCAAACCAGGCACAGGTGCCTATGCGGGCACCTTGCATCTGGGAGGTATCCTGATCCGTGCGGAATTTCAGCAGGCAGCCGGCCACTCTGGGCCAACGGGCACTGGAGAAGAATGAAGGCCTTTCCCCAGAGAAACAAAAGTCACCAGGCCAGGTTCCTGATGTCAGTTTGCAGGAGGCGCTTGGCACTGTCAAAGCAGCCACAGTTGGCTGTGGCGGCACCTTGAACCGGGGAGGTATCCTGATCCGTGCGGAATTTCAGCAGGCAGCCGGCCACTCCGAGCCAGCGGGCTCTGAAGAAGAATAATAGCTTTACCCCAGAGAAACAAAAGTCACCAAGCAAGGTTCCTGATGTCAGTTTGCAGGAGGCACTTGGCACTGTCAAACCAGATGCAGTTGCCTGTTTTGGTAGTATCGATCTGGGAGGTATCCTGATCCGTGCGGAATTTCAGCAGGCAGCCGGGCACTCCAGGCCGCAAGGCCCTGGACATGAATCATAGTCTTTCCCCAGAGAAACGAAAGTCACCAGGCCAGGTTCCTGATGTCAGTTTGCAGGAGGCACATGGCACTGTCAAACCTGCCACAGTTGCCTGTGGGGGCACCTTGCAACTGGGAGGTATCCTCAACCGTGTGGAATTTCAGCAGGCAGCCGGCCACTCTGGGCCGGCGGGCCCCGGACAAGAACGATGGCCTTTCCCCAGAGAAACAAAACTTACCAGGCCAGGTTCCTGATGTCAGTTTGCAGGAGGCACTTGGCACTGTCAAACCTGCCACAGTTGCCTATGGTTTTAGTTTCGCTCTGGGAGGTATCCTGATCCATGCGGAATTTCAGCAGGCTGCAGGCCATTCCGGGCCAGCGGGCCCCGGAAAACAATGATGGCCTTTCCCCAGAGAAACAAAAGTCACCAGGCCAGGTTCCTGATGTCAGTTTGCAGGAGGCACTTGGCACTGTCAAACCAGCCACAGTTGCCTGTGGGGGCACCTTTCCATCTGGGAGTTTTCCTGATCCGTGCGGAATTTCACCAGACAGTCGGCCATTCCGGGCCACCGGGCCCTGGAGAGGAACGATGGCCTTTCCCCAGAGAAACAAAAGTCACCTGGCCAGGTTCCTGATGTCAGTTTGCAGGAGGCACTTGGCACTGTCAAACCAGCCACACGTGCCTGTATGGGCACCTTGCATCTGGGAGGTATCCTCATCTGTGCGGAATTTCAGCAGGCTGCCGGCCACTCCAGGCCACCGGGCACTGGGCACGAACCATGGCCTTTCCCCAGAGAAACAAAACTCACCAGGCCAGGTTCCTGATGTCAGTTTGCAGGAGGCACTTGGCACTGTCAAACCAGCCACAGGTGCCTGTGGGGGCACTTTTCATCTGGGAGGCATCCTAATCCGTTCGGAATTTCAGCAGGCAGCCGGCCACTCCGGGACTACGGGTCCAGGATATGAAGCATGACCTTTCCCCAGAGAAACAAAAGTCACCAGGCCAGGTTATGATGTCAGCTTGCAGGAGGCACATGGTATTGTCAAACCAGCCGTAGTTGCCTGTGGGGGCTCCTTTCACCTGGGAGGTATCCTGATCCGTGCGGAATTTCAGCAGGCAGCCGGCCACTCCGGGCCAGCGGGCCCAGGAGAGTAATGATGGCCTTTCCCCAGAGAAACAAAAGTCACCTGGCCAGGTTCCTGATGTCAGTTTGCAGGAGGCACTTGGCACTGTCAAACCAGCCACAGGTGCCTGTGGGAGCACTTTTCATGTGGGAGGCATCCTGATCCATGCGGAATTTCAGCAGGCGGCGGGCCACTGCGGGCCACCAGGCCCTGGACATGAACCACGGCTTTTCCCCAGAGAAACAAAAGTCACCAGGCCAGGTTCCTGATGTCAGTTTGCAGGAGGCACTTGGCACTGTCAAACCAGCCAAAGTTGCCTGTGGTGGTACCTTTCATCTGGGCGGCATCCTAATCCGTTTGGAAATTCAGCAGGCAGCCGGACACCCAGGGACACCCGGCCCTGGACATGAACGATGGCCTTTCCCCAAAGAAACAAAAGTCACCAGGCCAGGTTCCTGATGTCAGTTTGCAGGAGGCACTTGGCATTGTCAAACCAGCCACAGTTGCCTGTGGGGGCACCTTGCATCTGGGAGTTATCCTGATCCGTGCGGAATTTCAGCAGGCAGTCGGCCACTCCGGGCCAGCGGGCTCTGGAGAGGAATGATGGCCTTTCCCCAGAGAAACAAAAGTCACCAGGCCAGGTTCCTGATGTCAGTTGGCAGGAGGCACTTGGCACTGTCAAACCAGCCACAGTTGCCTGTGGGGGCGCCTTTCATCTGGGAGTTATCCTGATCTGTGCGGAATTTCAGCAGGCAGTCGGCCACTCCGGGCCAGGGGGCACTGGACATCATCTATGGCCTTTCCCCAGAGAAACAAAAGTCACCAGGCCAGGTTCCTGATGTCAGTTTGCAGGTGGCAATTGGCACTGTCAAACCAGCCACAGTTGCCTCTGGGGGCTCCTTTCATCTGGGAGTTATCCTGATCCGTGTGGAATTTCAGCAGGCAGTCGGCCACTCTGGGCCAGCGGGCCCTGGAGAGGAACGATGGCCTTTCCCCTGAGAAACAAAAGTCACCAGGCCAGGTTCCTGATGTCAGTTGGCAGGAGGCACTTGGCACTGTCAAACCAGCCACAGGTGCCTGTGGGGGCACTTTTCATGTGGGAGGCATCCTGATCCATGCTGAATTTCAGCAGGCGGCCGGCCACTCTGGGCCACCAGGTCCTGGACATGAACCATGGCTTTTCCCCAGAGAAACAAAAGTCACCAGGCCAGGTTCCAGATGTCAGTTGGCAGGAGGCACTTGGCACTGTCAAACCAGCCACAGGTGCCTGTGGGGGCAGTTTTCATCTGGGAGGCATCCTGATCCATGCGGAATTTCAGCAGGCGGCCTGCCACTCCGGGCCACCAGGCCCTGGACAGGAACCACGGCTTTTCCCCAGAGAAACAAAAGTCACCAGGCCAGGTTCCTGATGTCAGTTGGCAGGAGGCATTTGGCACTGTCAAACCTGCCACAGTTGCCTGTGGTGGTACCTTTCATCTGGGCGGCATCCTAATCCATTCGGAATTTCAGCAGGCAGCCGGACACCCAGGGACACCTGGCCCTGGACACGAACGATGGCCTTTCCCCAGAGAAACAAAAGTCACCAGGCCAGGTTCCTGATGTCAGTTTGCAGGAGGCACATGGTATTGTCAAACCAGCCAGAGTTGCCTGTGGTGGTACTTTCGTTCTGGGAGGAATCCTGATCCCTGCGGAATTTCAGCAGGCAGCCGGCCACTCCGCGCCACCAGGCTCTGGACACGTACAATGGCCTTTCCCCAGAGAAACAAAAATCACCAGGCCAGGTTCCTGATGTCTGTTTGCAGGAGGCACTTGGCACTGTCAAACCAGACGTAGTTGCCTGTGGGGGCACCTTTCATGTGGCAGGCATCCTGATCCATGAGGAATTTCAGCAGGCAGCCGGCCCATCCGGGACTACGGGCCCTGGAGAGGAACGATGGCCTATCCCCAGAGAAACAAAAGTCACCAGGCAAGGTTCCTGATGTCAGTTTGCAGGAGGCACTTGGCACTGTCAAACCAGCCACAGGTGCCTGTGGGGGCACATTTCATCTGGGAGGCATCCTGATCCATGCTGAATTTCAGCAGGCGGCCGGCCACTCCGGGCCACAAGGTCCTGGACATGAACCATGGCTTTTCCCCAGAGAAACAAAAGTCACCAGGCCAGGTTGCTGATGTCAGTTGGCAGGAGGCACTTGGCACTGTCAAACCAGCCACAGGTGCCTGTGGGGGCACCTTGCACCTGGGAGGCATCCTGATCCATGCGGAATTTCAGCAGGCGGCCGGCCACTCCGGGCCACCAGGCCCTGGACATGAACCACGGCTTTTCCCCAGAGAAACAAAAGTCACCAGGCCAGGTTCCTGATGTCAGTTTGCAGGAGGCACTTGGCACTGTCAAACCTGCCACAGTTGCCTGTGGTGGTACCTTTCATCTGGGCGGCATCCTAATCCGTTCGGAATTTCAGCAGGCAGTCGGCCATTCCGGGCCACCGGGCCCTGGAGAGGAACGATGGCCTTTCCCCAGAGAAACAAAAGTCACCTGGCCAGGTTCCTGATGTCTGTTTGCAGGAGGCACTTGGCACTGTCAAACCAGACGTAGTTGCCTGTGGGGGCACCTTTCATGTGGCAGGCATCCTGATCCATGAGGAATTTCAGCAGGCAGCCGGCCCCTCCGGGACTACGGGCCCTGGAGAGGAACGATGGCCTATCCCCAGAGAAACAAAAGTCACCAGGCCAGGTTCCTGATGTCAGTTTGCAGGAGGCACTTGGCACTGTCAAACCAGCCACAGTTGCCTTGTGGGGCAGCTTGCATCTGGGAGCTATCCTGATCCGTGCGGAATTTCAGCAGGCAGTCGGCCACTCCGGGCCAGGGGGCACTGGACATCATCTATGGCCTTTCCCCAGAGAAACAAAAGTCACCAGGCCAGGATCCTGATGTCAGTTTGCAGGAGGCACTTGGCACTGTCAAACCAGCCACAGTTGTCTGTGGGGGCACTTTCCATCTGGGAGGCATCCTGACCCATGCGGAATTTCAGCAGGCAGCCTGCCACTTCCCGCCGCAAGGCCCTGGACATGAACGATGGCCTTTCCCCAGAGAAATAAAACTTACCAGGCCAGGTTCCTGATGTCAGTTTGCAGGAGGCACTTGGCACTGTCAAACCAGCCACAGTTGCCTATGGTTTTAGTTTCGGTCTGGGATGTATCCTGATCCGTGCGGAATTTCAGCAGGCTGCAGGCCACTCCGGGCCAGCGGGCCCCGGAAAAGAATGATGGCCTTTCCCCAGAGAAACAAAAGTCACCAGGCCAGGTTCCTGATGTCAGTTTGCAGGAGGCACTTGGCACTGTCAAACCAGCCACAATTGCCTCTGGGGGCAATTTTCATCTGGGAGGCATCCTGATTCATGTGGAATTTCAGGAGGGAGCCGGACACTCTGGGCCACCAGGCCGTGTACACGAAGCATGGCCTTTCGCCAGAGAAACAAAAGTTACCAGGCCAGGTTCCTGATGTCAGTTTGCAGGAGGCACTTGGCACTGTCAAACCAGGCACAGGTGCCTATGGGGGCACCTTGCATCTGGGAGGTATCCTGATCCGTGCGGAATTTCAGCAGGCAGCCGGCCACTCTGGGCCAACGGGCACTGGAGAAGAATGAAGGCCTTTCCCCAGAGAAACAAAAGTCACCAGGCCAGGTTCCTGATGTCAGTTTGCAGTAGGCGCTTGGCACTGTCAAAGCAGCCACAGTTGGCTGTGGCGGCACCTTGAACCGGGGAGGTATCCTGATCCGTGCGGAATTTCAGCAGGCAGCCGGCCACTCTGAGCCACCGGGCTCTGAAGAAGAATAATAGCTTTACCCCAGAGAAACAAAAGTCACCAGGCCAGGTTCCCGATGTCAATTTGTAGGAGGTACTTGGCACTGTCAAACCAGGCACAGGTGCCTATGCGGGCACCTTGCATCTGGGGGGTATCCTGATCCGTGCGGAATTTCAGCAGGCAGCCGGCCACTCTGGGCCAACGGGCACTGGAGAAGAATGATGGCCTTTCCCCAGAGAAACAAAAGTCACCAGGCCAGGTTCCTGATGTCAGTTTGCAGGAGGCGCTTGGCACTGTCAAAGCAGCCACAGTTGGCTGTGGCGGCACCTTGAACCGGGGAGGTATCCTGATCCGTGCGGAATTTCAGCAGGCAGCCGGCCACTCCGAGCCAGCGGGCTCTGAAGAAGAATAATAGCTTTACCCCAGAGAAACAAAAGTCACCAGGCCAGGTTCCCGATGTCAATTTGTAGGAGGTACTTGGCACTGTCAAACCAGCCACAGGTGCCTGTGGGGGCACCTTTCATGTGGCAGGCCTCCTGATCCCTGCGGAATTTCAGCAGGCAGCCGGCTACTCCGGACTACGGGCCCTGGAGAGGAACGATGGCCTATCCCCAGAGAAACAAAAGTCACCAAGCAAGGTTCCTGATGTCAGTTTGCAGGAGGCACTTGGCACTGTCAAACCAGATGCAGTTGCCTGTGGTGGTAGTATCGATCTGGGAGGTATCCTGATCCGTGCGGAATTTCAGCAGGCAGCCGGGCACTCCAGGCCGCAAGGCCCTGGACATGAATCATAGTCTTTCCCCAGAGAAACGAAAGTCACCAGGCCAGGTTCCTGATGTCAGTTTGCAGGAGGCACATGGCACTGTCAAACCAGCCACAGTTGCCTGTGGGGGCACCTTGCAACTGGGAGGTATCCTCAACCGTGTGGAATTTCAGCACGCAGCCGGCCACTCTGGGCCGGCGGGCCCCGGACAAGAACGATGGCCTTTCCCCAGAGAAACAAAACTTACCAGGCCAGGTTCCTGATGTCAGTTTGCAGGAGGCACTTGGCACTGTCAAACCTGCCACAGTTGCCTATGGTTTTAGTTTCGCTCTGGGAGGTATCCTGATCCATGCGGAATTTCAGCAGGCTGCAGGCCATTCCGGGCCAGCGGGCCCCGGAAAACAATGATGGCCTTTCCCCAGAGAAACAAAAGTCACCAGGCCAGGTTCCTGATGTCAGTTTGCAGGAGGCACTTGGCACTGTCAAACCAGCCACAGGTGCCTGTGGGGGCACATTTCATCTGGGAGGCATCCTGATCCATGCTGAATTTCAGCAGGCGGCCGGCCACTCCGGGCCACAAGGTCCTGGACATGAACCATGGCTTTTCCCCAGAGAAACAAAAGTCACCAGGCCAGGTTGCTGATGTCAGTTGGCAGGAGGCACTTGGCACTGTCAAACCAGCCACAGGTGCCTGTGGGGGCACCTTGCACCTGGGAGGCATCCTGATCCATGCGGAATTTCAGCAGGCGGCCGGCCACTCCGGGCCACCAGGCCCTGGACATGAACCACGGCTTTTCCCCAGAGAAACAAAAGTCACCAGGCCAGGTTCCTGATGTCAGTTTGCAGGAGGCACTTGGCACTGTCAAACCTGCCACAGTTGCCTGTGGTGGTACCTTTCATCTGGGCGGCATCCTAATCCGTTCGGAATTTCAGCAGGCAGTCGGCCATTCCGGGCCACCGGGCCCTGGAGAGGAACGATGGCCTTTCCCCAGAGAAACAAAAGTCACCTGGCCAGGTTCCTGATGTCTGTTTGCAGGAGGCACTTGGCACTGTCAAACCAGACGTAGTTGCCTGTGGGGGCACCTTTCATGTGGCAGGCATCCTGATCCATGAGGAATTTCAGCAGGCAGCCGGCCCCTCCGGGACTACGGGCCCTGGAGAGGAACGATGGCCTATCCCCAGAGAAACAAAAGTCACCAGGCCAGGTTCCTGATGTCAGTTTGCAGGAGGCACTTGGCACTGTCAAACCAGCCACAGTTGCCTTGTGGGGCAGCTTGCATCTGGGAGCTATCCTGATCCGTGCGGAATTTCAGCAGGCAGTCGGCCACTCCGGGCCAGGGGGCACTGGACATCATCTATGGCCTTTCCCCAGAGAAACAAAAGTCACCAGGCCAGGATCCTGATGTCAGTTTGCAGGAGGCACTTGGCACTGTCAAACCAGCCACAGTTGTCTGTGGGGGCACTTTCCATCTGGGAGGCATCCTGACCCATGCGGAATTTCAGCAGGCAGCCGGCCACTTCCCGCCGCAAGGCCCTGGACATGAACGATGGCCTTTCCCCAGAGAAATAAAACTTACCAGGCCAGGTTCCTGATGTCAGTTTGCAGGAGGCACTTGGCACTGTCAAACCAGCCACAGTTGCCTATGGTTTTAGTTTCGGTCTGGGATGTATCCTGATCCGTGCGGAATTTCAGCAGGCTGCAGGCCACTCCGGGCCAGCGGGCCCCGGAAAAGAATGATGGCCTTTCCCCAGAGAAACAAAAGTCACCAGGCCAGGTTCCTGATGTCAGTTTGCAGGAGGCACTTGGCACTGTCAAACCAGCCACAATTGCCTCTGGGGGCAATTTTCATCTGGGAGGCATCCTGATTCATGTGGAATTTCAGGAGGGAGCCGGACACTCTGGGCCACCAGGCCGTGTACACGAAGCATGGCCTTTCGCCAGAGAAACAAAAGTTACCAGGCCAGGTTCCTGATGTCAGTTTGCAGGAGGCACTTGGCACTGTCAAACCAGGCACAGGTGCCTATGGGGGCACCTTGCATCTGGGAGGTATCCTGATCCGTGCGGAATTTCAGCAGGCAGCCGGCCACTCTGGGCCAACGGGCACTGGAGAAGAATGAAGGCCTTTCCCCAGAGAAACAAAAGTCACCAGGCCAGGTTCCTGATGTCAGTTTGCAGTAGGCGCTTGGCACTGTCAAAGCAGCCACAGTTGGCTGTGGCGGCACCTTGAACCGGGGAGGTATCCTGATCCGTGCGGAATTTCAGCAGGCAGCCGGCCACTCTGAGCCACCGGGCTCTGAAGAAGAATAATAGCTTTACCCCAGAGAAACAAAAGTCACCAGGCCAGGTTCCCGATGTCAATTTGTAGGAGGTACTTGGCACTGTCAAACCAGGCACAGGTGCCTATGCGGGCACCTTGCATCTGGGGGGTATCCTGATCCGTGCGGAATTTCAGCAGGCAGCCGGCCACTCTGGGCCAACGGGCACTGGAGAAGAATGATGGCCTTTCCCCAGAGAAACAAAAGTCACCAGGCCAGGTTCCTGATGTCAGTTTGCAGGAGGCGCTTGGCACTGTCAAAGCAGCCACAGTTGGCTGTGGCGGCACCTTGAACCGGGGAGGTATCCTGATCCGTGCGGAATTTCAGCAGGCAGCCGGCCACTCCGAGCCAGCGGGCTCTGAAGAAGAATAATAGCTTTACCCCAGAGAAACAAAAGTCACCAGGCCAGGTTCCCGATGTCAATTTGTAGGAGGTACTTGGCACTGTCAAACCAGCCACAGGTGCCTGTGGGGGCGCCTTTCATGTGGCAGGCCTCCTGATCCCTGCGGAATTTCAGCAGGCAGCCGGCTACTCCGGACTACGGGCCCTGGAGAGGAACGATGGCCTATCCCCAGAGAAACAAAAGTCACCAAGCAAGGTTCCTGATGTCAGTTTGCAGGAGGCACTTGGCACTGTCAAACCAGATGCAGTTGCCTGTGGTGGTAGTATCGATCTGGGAGGTATCCTGATCCGTGCGGAATTTCAGCAGGCAGCCGGGCACTCCAGGCCGCAAGGCCCTGGACATGAATCATAGTCTTTCCCCAGAGAAACGAAAGTCACCAGGCCAGGTTCCTGATGTCAGTTTGCAGGAGGCACATGGCACTGTCAAACCAGCCACAGTTGCCTGTGGGGGCACCTTGCAACTGGGAGGTATCCTCAACCGTGTGGAATTTCAGCACGCAGCCGGCCACTCTGGGCCGGCGGGCCCCGGACAAGAACGATGGCCTTTCCCCAGAGAAACAAAACTTACCAGGCCAGGTTCCTGATGTCAGTTTGCAGGAGGCACTTGGCACTGTCAAACCTGCCACAGTTGCCTATGGTTTTAGTTTCGCTCTGGGAGGTATCCTGATCCATGCGGAATTTCAGCAGGCTGCAGGCCATTCCGGGCCAGCGGGCCCCGGAAAACAATGATGGCCTTTCCCCAGAGAAACAAAAGTCACCAGGCCAGGTTCCTGATGTCAGTTTGCAGGAGGCACTTGGCACTGTCAAACCAGCCACAGTTGCCTGTGGGGGCACCTTTCCATCTGGGAGTTTTCCTGATCCGTGCGGAATTTCACCAGACAGTCGGCCATTCCGGGCCACCGGGCCCTGGAGAGGAACGATGGCCTTTCCCCAGAGAAACAAAAGTCACCTGGCCAGGTTCCTGATGTCAGTTTGCAGGAGGCACTTGGCACTGTCAAACCAGCCACACGTGCCTGTATGGGCACCTTGCATCTGGGAGTTATCCTGATCCGTGCGGAATTTCAGCAGGCAGTCGGCCACTCCGGGCCAGCGGGCCCTGGAGAGGAATGATGGCCTTTCCCCAGAGAAACAAAAGTCACCAGGCCAGGTTCCTGATGTCAGTTGGCAGGAGGCACTTGGCACTGTCAAACCAGCCACAGGTGCCTGTGGGGGCAATTTTCATGTGGGAGACATCCTGATCTATGCTGAATTTCAGGAGGCGGCCGGCCACTCCGGGCCACCAGGCCCTGGACATGAACCACGGCTTTTCCCCAGAGAAACAAAAGTCACCAGGCCAGGTTCCTGATGTCAGTTTGCAGGAGGCACTTGGCACTGTCAAACCTGCCACAGTTGCCTGTAGTGGTACCTTTCATCTGGGCGGCATCCTAATCCGTTCGGAATTTCAGCAGGCAGCCGGACACCCAGGGACACCCGGCCCTGGACACGAACGATGGCCTTTCCCCAGAGAAACAAAACTTACCAGGCCAGGTTCCTGATGTCAGTTTGCAGGAGGCACATGGCATTGTCAAACCAGCCACAGTTGCCTGTGGTGGTACTTTCGTTCTGGGAGGAATCCTGATCCGTGCGGAATTTCAGCAGGCAGCCGGCCACTCCGCGCCACCAGGCTCTGGACACGTACAATGGCCTTTCCCCAGAGAAAGAAAAATCACCAGGCCAGGTTCCTGATGTCTGTTTGCAGGAGGCACTTGGCACTGTCAAACCAGACGTAGTTGCCTGTGGGGGCACCTTTCATGTGGGAGGCATCCTGATCCATGAGGAATTTCAGCAGGCAGCCGGCTACTCCGGACTACGGGCCCCGGAGTGGAATGATGGCCTATCCCCAGAGAAACGAAAGTCACCAGGCCAGGTTCCTGATGTCAGTTTGCAGGAGGCACATGGCACTGTCAAACCAGCCACAGTTGCCTGTGGGGGCACCTTGCAACTGGGAGGTATCCTCAACCGTGTGGAATTTCAGCAGGCAGCCGGCCACTCTGGGCCGGCGGGCCCCGGACAAGAACGATGGCCTTTCCCCAGAGAAACAAAACTTACCAGGACAGGTTCCTGATGTCAGTTTGCAGGAGGCACTTGGCACTGTCAAACCTGCCACAGTTGCCTATGGTTTTAGTTTCGCTCTGGGAGGTATCCTGATCCATGCGGAATTTCAGCAGGCTGCTGGCCATTCCGGGCCAGCGGGCCCCGGAAAACAATGATGGCCTTTCCCCAGAGAAACAAAAATCACCAGGCCAGGTTGCTGATGTCAGTTTGCAGGAGGCACTTGGCACTGTCAAACCAGCCACAGGTGCCTGTGGGGGCACTTTTCATCTGGGAGGCATCCTGATCCATGCGGAATTTCAGCAGGCGGCCGGCCACTCCGGGCCACCAGGTCCTGGACATGAACCATGGCTTTTCCCCAGAGAAACAAAAGTCACCAGGCCAGGTTCCTGATGTCAGTTTGCAGGAGGCACTTGGCACTGTCAAACCTGCCACAGTTGCCTGTGGTGGTACCTTTCATCTGGGCGGCATCCTAATCCGTTCGGAATTTCAGCAGGCAGCCGGACACCCAGGGACACCCGGCCCTGGACACGAACGATGGCCTTTCCCCTGAGAAACAAAAGTCACCAGGCCAGGTTCCTGATGTCAGTTTGCAGGAGGCACTTGGCATTGTCAAACCAGCCACAGTTGCCTGTGGGGGCGCCTTTCATCTGGGAGCTATCCTGATCCGTGCGGAATTTCAGCAGGCAGCCGGCCACTCTGGGCCAACGGGCACTGGAGAAGAATGATGGCCTTTCCCCAGAGAAACAAAAGTCACCAGGCCAGGTTCCTGATGTCAGTTTGCAGGAGGCGCTTGGCACTGTCAAAGCAGCCACAGTTGGCTGTGGCGGCACCTTGAACCGGGGAGGTATCCTGATCCGTGCGGAATTTCAGCAGGCAGCCGGCCACTCCGAGCCAGCGGGCTCTGAAGAAGAATAATAGCTTTACCCCAGAGAAACAAAAGTCACCAGGCCAGGTTCCCGATGTCAATTTGTAGGAGGTACTTGGCACTGTCAAACCAGCCACAGGTGCCTGTGGGGGCGCCTTTCATGTGGCAGGCCTCCTGATCCCTGCGGAATTTCAGCAGGCAGCCGGCTACTCCGGACTACGGGCCCTGGAGAGGAACGATGGCCTATCCCCAGAGAAACAAAAGTCACCAAGCAAGGTTCCTGATGTCAGTTTGCAGGAGGCACTTGGCACTGTCAAACCAGATGCAGTTGCCTGTGGTGGTAGTATCGATCTGGGAGGTATCCTGATCCGTGCGGAATTTCAGCAGGCAGCCGGGCACTCCAGGCCGCAAGGCCCTGGACATGAATCATAGTCTTTCCCCAGAGAAACGAAAGTCACCAGGCCAGGTTCCTGATGTCAGTTTGCAGGAGGCACATGGCACTGTCAAACCAGCCACAGTTGCCTGTGGGGGCACCTTGCAACTGGGAGGTATCCTCAACCGTGTGGAATTTCAGCACGCAGCCGGCCACTCTGGGCCGGCGGGCCCCGGACAAGAACGATGGCCTTTCCCCAGAGAAACAAAACTTACCAGGCCAGGTTCCTGATGTCAGTTTGCAGGAGGCACTTGGCACTGTCAAACCTGCCACAGTTGCCTATGGTTTTAGTTTCGCTCTGGGAGGTATCCTGATCCATGCGGAATTTCAGCAGGCTGCAGGCCATTCCGGGCCAGCGGGCCCCGGAAAACAATGATGGCCTTTCCCCAGAGAAACAAAAGTCACCAGGCCAGGTTCCTGATGTCAGTTTGCAGGAGGCACTTGGCACTGTCAAACCAGCCACAGTTGCCTGTGGGGGCACCTTTCCATCTGGGAGTTTTCCTGATCCGTGCGGAATTTCACCAGACAGTCGGCCATTCCGGGCCACCGGGCCCTGGAGAGGAACGATGGCCTTTCCCCAGAGAAACAAAAGTCACCTGGCCAGGTTCCTGATGTCAGTTTGCAGGAGGCACTTGGCACTGTCAAACCAGCCACACGTGCCTGTATGGGCACCTTGCATCTGGGAGGTATCCTCATCTGTGCGGAATTTCAGCAGGCTGCCGGCCACTCCAGGCCACCGGGCACTGGGCACGAACCATGGCCTTTCCCCAGAGAAACAAAACTCACCAGGCCAGGTTCCTGATGTCAGTTTGCAGGAGGCACTTGGCACTGTCAAACCAGCCACAGGTGCCTGTGGGGGCACTTTTCATCTGGGAGGCATCCTAATCCGTTCGGAATTTCAGCAGGCAGCCGGCCACTCCGGGACTACGGGTCCAGGATATGAAGCATGACCTTTCCCCAGAGAAACAAAAGTCACCAGGCCAGGTTATGATGTCAGCTTGCAGGAGGCACATGGTATTGTCAAACCAGCCGTAGTTGCCTGTGGGGGCTCCTTTCACCTGGGAGGTATCCTGATCCGTGCGGAATTTCAGCAGGCAGCCGGCCACTCCGGGCCAGCGGGCCCAGGAGAGTAATGATGGCCTTTCCCCAGAGAAACAAAAGTCACCTGGCCAGGTTCCTGATGTCAGTTTGCAGGAGGCACTTGGCACTGTCAAACCAGCCACAGGTGCCTGTGGGAGCACTTTTCATGTGGGAGGCATCCTGATCCATGCGGAATTTCAGCAGGCGGCCGGCCACTGCGGGCCACCAGGCCCTGGACATGAACCACGGCTTTTCCCCAGAGAAACAAAAGTCACCAGGCCAGGTTCCTGATGTCAGTTTGCAGGAGGCACTTGGCACTGTCAAACCAGCCAAAGTTGCCTGTGGTGGTACCTTTCATCTGGGCGGCATCCTAATCCGTTTGGAAATTCAGCAGGCAGCCGGACACCCAGGGACACCCGGCCCTGGACATGAACGATGGCCTTTCCCCAAAGAAACAAAAGTCACCAGGCCAGGTTCCTGATGTCAGTTTGCAGGAGGCACTTGGCATTGTCAAACCAGCCACAGTTGCCTGTGGGGGCACCTTGCATCTGGGAGCTATCCTGATCCGTGCGGAATTTCAGCAGGCAGCCGGCCACTCCGGGACAACGGACACTGGAGAAGAACCATGGCCTTTCCCCAGAGAAACAAAAGTCACCAGGCCAGGTTCCTGATGTCAGTCTGCAGGAGGCACTTGGCACTGTCAAACCAGCCACAGTTGCCTGTGGGGGCACCTTGCATCTGGGAGTTATCCTGATCCGTGCGGAATTTCAGCAGGCAGTCGGCCACTCCGGGCCAGCGGGCCCTGGAGAGGAATGATGGCCTTTGCCCAGAGAAACAAAAGTCACCAGGCCAGGTTCCTGATGTCAGTTGGCAGGAGGCACTTGGCACTGTCAAACCAGCCACAGGTGCCTGTGGGGGCAATTTTCATGTGGGAGACATCCTGATCTATGCTGAATTTCAGGAGGCGGCCGGCCAATCCGGGCCACCAGGCCCTGGACATGAACCACGGCTTTTACCCAGAGAAACAAAAGTCACCAGGCCAGGTTCCTGATGTCAGTTTGCAGGAGGCACTTGGCACTGTCAAACCTGCCACAGTTGCCTGTAGTGGTACCTTTCATCTGGGCGGCAGCCTAATCCGTTCGGAATTTCAGCAGGCAGCCGGACACCCAGGGACACCCGGCCCTGGACACGAACGATGGCCTTTCCCCAGAGAAACAAAACTTACCAGGCCAGGTTCCTGATGTCAGTTTGCAGGAGGCACATGGCATTGTCAAACCAGCCACAGTTGCCTGTGGTGGTACTTTCGTTCTGGGAGGAATCCTGATCCGTGCGGAATTTCAGCAGGCAGCCGGCCACTCCGCGCCACCAGGCTCTGGACACGTACAATGGCCTTTCCCCAGAGAAAGAAAAATCACCAGGCCAGGTTCCTGATGTCTGTTTGCAGGAGGCACTTGGCACTGTCAAACCAGACGTAGTTGCCTGTGGGGGCACCTTTCATGTGGGAGGCATCCTGATCCATGAGGAATTTCAGCAGGCAGCCGGCTACTCCGGACTACGGGCCCCGGAGTGGAATGATGGCCTATCCCCAGAGAAACGAAAGTCACCAGGCCAGGTTCCTGATGTCAGTTTGCAGGAGGCACATGGCACTGTCAAACCAGCCACAGTTGCCTGTGGGGGCACCTTGCAACTGGGAGGTATCCTCAACCGTGTGGAATTTCAGCAGGCAGCCGGCCACTCTGGGCCGGCGGGCCCCGGACAAGAACGATGGCCTTTCCCCAGAGAAACAAAACTTACCAGGACAGGTTCCTGATGTCAGTTTGCAGGAGGCACTTGGCACTGTCAAACCTGCCACAGTTGCCTATGGTTTTAGTTTCGCTCTGGGAGGTATCCTGATCCATGCGGAATTTCAGCAGGCTGCTGGCCATTCCGGGCCAGCGGGCCCCGGAAAACAATGATGGCCTTTCCCCAGAGAAACAAAAATCACCAGGCCAGGTTGCTGATGTCAGTTTGCAGGAGGCACTTGGCACTGTCAAACCAGCCACAGGTGCCTGTGGGGGCACTTTTCATCTGGGAGGCATCCTGATCCATGCGGAATTTCAGCAGGCGGCCGGCCACTCCGGGCCACCAGGTCCTGGACATGAACCATGGCTTTTCCCCAGAGAAACAAAAGTCACCAGGCCAGGTTCCTGATGTCAGTTTGCAGGAGGCACTTGGCACTGTCAAACCTGCCACAGTTGCCTGTGGTGGTACCTTTCATCTGGGCGGCATCCTAATCCGTTCGGAATTTCAGCAGGCAGCCGGACACCCAGGGACACCCGGCCCTGGACACGAACGATGGCCTTTCCCCTGAGAAACAAAAGTCACCAGGCCAGGTTCCTGATGTCAGTTTGCAGGAGGCCCTTGGCATTGTCAAACCAGCCACAGTTGCCTGTGGGGGCGCCTTTCATCTGGGAGCTATCCTGATCCGTGCGGAATTTCAGCAGGCAGCCGGCCACTCCGGGACTACGGACACTGGAGAAGAATGATGGCCTTTCCCAAGAGAAACAAAAGTCACCAGGCCAGGTTCCTGATGTCAGTTTGCAGGAGGCACTTGGCACTGTCAACCCTGCCACAGTTGCCTGTGGGGGCTCCTTTCATCTGGGAGTTATCCTGATCTGTGCGGAATTTCAGCAGGCAGTCGGCCACTCCGGGCCAGGGGGCACTGGACATCATCTATGGCCTTTCCCCAGAGAAACAAAAGTCACCAGGCCAGGTTCCTGATGTCAGTTTGCAGGTGGCAATTGGCACTGTCAAACCAGCCACAGTTGCCTCTGGGGGCTCCTTTCATCTGGGAGTTATCCTGATCCGTGTGGAATTTCAGCAGGCAGTCGGCCACTCCGGGCCAGCGGGCCCTGGAGAGGAACGATGGCCTTTCCCCTGAGAAACAAAAGTCACCAGGCCAGGTTCCTGATGTCAGTTGGCAGGAGGCACTTGGCACTGTCAAACCAGCCACAGGTGCCTGTGGGGGCACTTTTCATGTGGGAGGCATCCTGATCCATGCTGAATTTCAGCAGGCGGCCGGCCACTCTGGGCCACCAGGTCCTGGACATGAACCATGGCTTTTCCCCAGAGAAACAAAAGTCACCAGGCCAGGTTCCAGATGTCAGTTGGCAGGAGGCACTTGGCACTGTCAAACCAGCCACAGGTGCCTGTGGGGGCAGTTTTCATCTGGGAGGCATCCTGATCCATGCGGAATTTCAGCAGGCGGCCTGCCACTCCGGGCCACCAGGCCCTGGACAGGAACCACGGCTTTTCCCCAGAGAAACAAAAGTCACCAGGCCAGGTTCCTGATGTCAGTTGGCAGGAGGCATTTGGCACTGTCAAACCTGCCACAGTTGCCTGTGGTGGTACCTTTCATCTGGGCGGCATCCTAATCCATTCGGAATTTCAGCAGGCAGCCGGAAACCCAGGGACACCTGGCCCTGGACACGAACGATGGCCTTTCCCCAGAGAAACAAAAGTCACCAGGCCAGGTTCCTGATGTCAGTTTGCAGGAGGCACATGGTATTGTCAAACCAGCCAGAGTTGCCTGTGGTGGTACTTTCGTTCTGGGAGGAATCCTGATCCCTGCGGAATTTCAGCAGGCAGCCGGCCACTCCGCGCCACCAGGCTCTGGACACGTACAATGGCCTTTCCCCAGAGAAACAAAAATCACCAGGCCAGGTTCCTGATGTCTGTTTGCAGGAGGCACTTGGCACTGTCAAACCAGACGTAGTTGCCTGTGGGGGCACCTTTCATGTGGCAGGCATCCTGATCCATGAGGAATTTCAGCAGGCAGCCGGCCCCTCCGGGACTACGGGCCCTGGAGAGGAACGATGGCCTATCCCCAGAGAAACAAAAGTCACCAGGCAAGGTTCCTGATGTCAGTTTGCAGGAGGCACTTGGCACTGTCAAACCAGCCACAGGTGCCTCTGGGGGCACATTTCATCTGGGAGGCATCCTGATCCATGCTGAATTTCAGCAGGCGGCCGGCCACTCCGGGCCACAAGGTCCTGGACATGAACCATGGCTTTTCCCCAGAGAAACAAAAGTCACCAGGCCAGGTTGCTGATGTCAGTTGGCAGGAGGCACTTGGCACTGTCAAACCAGCCACAGGTGCCTGTGGGGGCACCTTGCACCTGGGAGGCATCCTGATCCATGCGGAATTTCAGCAGGCGGCCGGCCACTGCGGGCCACCAGGCCCTGGACATGAACCACGGCTTTTCCCCAGAGAAACAAAAGTCACCAGGCCAAGTTCCGGATGTCAGTTTGCAGGAGGCACTTGGCACTGTCAAACCTGCCACAGTTGCCTGTGGTGGTACCTTTCATCTGGGCGGCATCCTAATCCGTTCGGAATTTCAGCAGGCAGTCGGCCATTCCGGGCCACCGGGCCCTGGAGAGGAACGATGGCCTTTCCCCAGAGAAACAAAAGTCACCTGGCCAGGTTCCTGATGTCTGTTTGCAGGAGGCACTTGGCACTGTCAAACCAGACGTAGTTGCCTGTGGGGGCACCTTTCATGTGGCAGGCATCCTGATCCATGAGGAATTTCAGCAGGCAGCCGGCCCCTCCGGGACTACGGGCCCTGGAGAGGAACGATGGCCTATCCCCAGAGAAACAAAAGTCACCAGGCCAGGTTCCTGATGTCACTTTGCAGGAGGCACTTGGCACTGTCAAACCAGCCACAGTTGCCTTGTGGGGCAGCTTGCATCTGGGAGCTATCCTGATCCGTGCGGAATTTCAGCAGGCAGTCGGCCACTCCGGGCCAGGGGGCACTGGACATCATCTATGGCCTTTCCCCAGAGAAACAAAAGTCACCAGGCCAGGATCCTGATGTCAGTTTGCAGGAGGCACTTGGCACTGTCAAACCAGCCACAGTTGTCTGTGGGGGCACTTTCCATCTGGGAGGCATCCTGACCCATGCGGAATTTCAGCAGGCAGCCGGCCACTTCCCGCCGCAAGGCCCTGGACATGAACCATGGCCTTTCCCCAGAGAAATAAAACTTACCAGGCCAGGTTCCTGATGTCAGTTTGCAGGAGGCACTTGGCACTGTCAAACCAGCCACAGTTGCCTATGGTTTTAGTTTCGGTCTGGGATGTATCCTGATCCGTGCGGAATTTCAGCAGGCTGCAGGCCACTCTGGGCCAGCGGGCCCCGGAAAAGAATGATGGCCTTTCCCCAGAGAAACAAAAGTCACCAGGCCAGGTTCCTGATGTCAGTTTGCAGGAGGCACTTGGCACTGTCAAACCAGCCACAGGTGCCTCTGGGGGCAATTTTCATCTGGGAGGCAACCTGATCCATGTGGAATTTCAGGAGGGAGCCGGACACTCTGGGCCACCAGGCCGTGTACACGAAGCATGGCCTTTCGCCAGAGAAACAAAAGTTACCAGGCCAGGTTCCTGATGTCAGTTTGCAGGAGGCACTTGGCACTGTCAAACCAGGCACAGGTGCCTATGGGGGCACCTTGCATCTGGGAGGTATCCTGATCCGTGCGGAATTTCAGCAGGCAGCCAGCCACTCTGGGCCAACGGGCACTGGAGAAGAATGAAGGCCTTTCCCCAGAGAAACAAAAGTCACCAGGCCAGGTTCCTGATGTCAGTTTGCAGGAGGCGCTTGGCACTGTCAAAGCAGCCACAGTTGGCTGTGGCGGCACCTTGAACCGGGGAGGTATCCTGATCCGTGCGGAATTTCAGCAGGCAGCCGGCCACTCCGAGCCACCGGGCTCTGAAGAAGAATAATAGCTTTACCCCAGAGAAACAAAAGTCACCAGGCCAGGTTCCCGATGTCAATTTGTAGGAGGTACTTGGCACTGTCAAACCAGGCACAGGTGCCTATGCGGGCACCTTGCATCTGGGAGGTATCCTGATCCGTGCGGAATTTCAGCAGGCAGCCGGCCACTCTGGGCCAACGGGCACTGGAGAAGAATGATGGCCTTTCCCCAGAGAAACAAAAGTCACCAGGCCAGGTTCCTGATGTCAGTTTGCAGGAGGCGCTTGGCACTGTCAAACCAGCCACAGTTGGCTGTGGCGGCACCTTGAACCGGGGAGGTATCCTGATCCGTGCGGAATTTCAGCAGGCAGCCGGCCACTCCGAGCCAGCGGGCTCTGAAGAAGAATAATAGCTTTACCCCAGAGAAACAAAAGTCACCAGTCCAGGTTCCCGATGTCAATTTGTAGGAGGTACTTGGCACTGTCAAACCAGCCACAGGTGCCTGTGGGGGCACCTTTCATGTGGCAGGCCTCCTGATCCGTGCGGAATTTCAGCAGGCAGCCGGCTACTCCGGACTACGGGCCCTGGAGAGGAACGATGGCCTATCCCCAGAGAAACAAAAGTCACCAAGCAAGGTTCCTGATGTCAGTTTGCAGGAGGCACTTGGCACTGTCAAACCAGATGCAGTTGCCTGTGGTGGTAGTATCGATCTGGGAGGTATCCTGATCCGTGCGGAATTTCAGCAGGCAGCCGGGCACTCCAGGCCGCAAGGCCCTGGACATGAATCATAGTCTTTCCCCAGAGAAACGAAAGTCACCAGGCCAGGTTCCTGATGTCAGTTTGCAGGAGGCACATGGCACTGTCAAACCAGCCACAGTTGCCTGTGGGGGCACCTTGCAACTGGGAGGTATCCTCAACCGTGTGGAATTTCAGCACGCAGCCGGCCACTCTGGGCCGGCGGGCCCCGGACAAGAACGATGGCCTTTCCCCAGAGAAACAAAACTTACCAGGACAGGTTCCTGATGTCAGTTTGCAGGAGGCACTTGGCACTGTCAAACCTGCCACAGTTGCCTGTGGTTTTAGTTTCGCTCTGGGAGGTATCCTGATCCATGCGGAATTTCAGCAGGCTGCAGGCCATTCCGGGCCAGCGGGCCCCGGAAAACAATGATGGCCTTTCCCCAGAGAAACAAAAGTCACCAGGCCAGGTTCCTGATGTCAGTTTGCAGGAGGCACTTGGCACTGTCAAACCAGCCACAGTTGCCTGTGGGGGCACCTTTCCATCTGGGAGTTTTCCTGATCCGTGCGGAATTTCACCAGACAGTCGGCCATTCCGGGCCACCGGGCCCTGGAGCGGAACGATGGCCTTTCCCCAGAGAAACAAAAGTCACCTGGCCAGGTTCCTGATGTCAGTTTGCAGGAGGCACTTGGCACTGTCAAACCAGCCACACGTGCCTGTATGGGCACCTTGCATCTGGGAGGTATCCTCATCTGTGCGGAATTTCAGCAGGCTGCCGGCCACTCCAGGCCACCGGGCACTGGGCACGAACCATGGCCTTTCCCCAGAGAAACAAAACTCACCAGGCCAGGTTCCTGATGTCAGTTTGCAGGAGGCACTTGGCACTGTCAAACCAGCCACAGGTGCCTGTGGGGGCACTTTTCATCTGGGAGGCATCCTAATCCGTTCGGAATTTCAGCAGGCAGCCGGCCACTCCGGGACTACGGGTCCAGGATATGAAGCATGACCTTTCCCCAGAGAAACAAAAGTCACCAGGCCAGGTTATGATGTCAGCTTGCAGGAGGCACTTGGCACTGTCAAACCAGCCACAGTTGCCTGTGGGGGCACCTTGCATCTGGGAGTTATCCTGATCCGTGCGGAATTTCAGCAGGCAGTCGGCCACTCCGGGCCAGCGGGCCCTGGAGAGGAATGATGGCCTTTCCCCAGAGAAACAAAAGTCACCAGGCCAGGTTCCTGATGTCAGTTGGCAGGAGGCACTTGGCACTGTCAAACCAGCCACAGGTGCCTGTGGGGGCAATTTTCATGTGGGAGACATCCTGATCTATGCTGAATTTCAGGAGGCGGCCGGCCACTCCGGGCCACCAGGCCCTGGACATGAATCACGGCTTTTACCCAGAGAAACAAAAGTCACCAGGCCAGGTTCCTGATGTCAGTTTGCAGGAGGCACTTGGCACTGTCAAACCTGCCACAGTTGCCTGTAGTGGTACCTTTCATCTGGGCGGCATCCTAATCCGTTCGGAATTTCATCAGGCAGCCGGACACCCAGGGACACCCGGCCCTGGACACGAACGATGGCCTTTCCCCAGAGAAACAAAACTTACCAGGCCAGGTTCCTGATGTCAGTTTGCAGGAGGCACATGGCATTGTCAAACCAGCCACAGTTGCCTGTGGTGGTACTTTCGTTCTGGGAGGAATCCTGATCCGTGCGGAATTTCAGCAGGCAGCCGGCCACTCTGCGCCACCAGGCTCTGGACACGTACAATGGCCTTTCCCCAGAGAAAGAAAAATCACCAGGCCAGGTTCCTGATGTCTGTTTGCAGGAGGCACTTGGCACTGTCAAACCAGACGTAGTTGCCTGTGGGGGCACCTTTCATGTGGGAGGCATCCTGATCCATGAGGAATTTCAGCAGGCAGCCGGCTACTCCGGACTACGGGCCCCGGAGTGGAATGATGGCCTATCCCCAGAGAAACGAAAGTCACCAGGCCAGGTTCCTGATGTCAGTTTGCAGGAGGCATTTGGCACTGTCAAACCTGCCACAGTTGCCTGTGGTGGTACCTTTCATCTGGGCGGCATCCTAATCCGTTCGGAATTTCAGCAGGCAGCCGGACACCCAGGGACACCCGGCCCTGGACACGAACGATGGCCTTTCCCCTGAGAAACAAAAGTCACCAGGCCAGGTTCCTGATGTCAGTTTGCAGGAGGCACTTGGCATTGTCAAACCAGCCACAGTTGCCTGTGGGGGCGACTTTCATCTGGGAGCTATCCTGATCCGTGCGGAATTTCAGCAGGCAGCCGGCCACTCCGGGACAACGGACACTGGAGAAGAATGATGGCCTTTCCCAAGAGAAACAAAAGTCACCAGGCCAGGTTCCTGATGTCAGTTTGCAGGAGGCACTTGGCACTGTCAACCCTGCCACAGTTGCCTGTGGGGGCTCCTTTCATCTGGGAGTTATCCTGATCTGTGCGGAATTTCAGCAGGCAGTCGGCCACTCCGGGCCAGGGGGCACTGGACATCATCTATGGCCTTTCCCCAGAGAAACAAAAGTCACCAGGCCAGGTTCCTGATGTCAGTTTGCAGGTGGCAATTGGCACTGTCAAACCAGCCACAGTTGCCTCTGGGGGCTCCTTTCATCTGGGAGTTATCCTGATCCGTGTGGAATTTCAGCAGGCAGTCGGCCACTCCGGGCCAGCGGGCCCTGGAGAGGAACGATGGCCTTTCCCCTGAGAAACAAAAGTCACCAGGCCAGGTTCCTGATGTCAGTTGGCAGGAGGCACTTGGCACTGTCAAACCAGCCACAGGTGCCTGTGGGGGCACTTTTCATGTGGGAGGCATCCTGATCCATGCTGAATTTCAGCAGGCGGCCGGCCACTCTGGGCCACCAGGTCCTGGACATGAACCATGGCTTTTCCCCAGAGAAACAAAAGTCACCAGGCCAGGTTCCAGATGTCAGTTGGCAGGAGGCACTTGGCACTGTCAAACCAGCCACAGGTGCCTGTGGGGGCAGTTTTCATCTGGGAGGCATCCTGATCCATGCGGAATTTCAGCAGGCGGCCTGCCACTCCGGGCCACCAGGCCCTGGACAGGAACCACGGCTTTTCCCCAGAGAAACAAAAGTCACCAGGCCAGGTTCCTGATGTCAGTTGGCAGGAGGCATTTGGCACTGTCAAACCTGCCACAGTTGCCTGTGGTGGTACCTTTCATCTGGGCGGCATCCTAATCCATTCGGAATTTCAGCAGGCAGCCGGACACCCAGGGACACCTGGCCCTGGACACGAACGATGGCCTTTCCCCAGAGAAACAAAAGTCACCAGGCCAGGTTCCTGATGTCAGTTTGCAGGAGGCACATGGTATTGTCAAACCAGCCACAGTTGCCTGTGGTGGTACTTTCGTTCTGGGAGGAATCCTGATCCCTGCGGAATTTCAGCAGGCAGCCGGCCACTCCGCGCCACCAGGCTCTGGACACGTACAATGGCCTTTCCCCAGAGAAACAAAAATCACCAGGCCAGGTTCCTGATGTCTGTTTGCAGGAGGCACTTGGCACTGTCAAACCAGACGTAGTTGCCTGTGGGGGCACCTTTCATGTGGCAGGCATCCTGATCCATGAGGAATTTCAGCAGGCAGCCGGCCCCTCCGGGACTACGGGCCCTGGAGAGGAACGATGGCCTATCCCCAGAGAAACAAAAGTCACCAGGCAAGGTTCCTGATGTCAGTTTGCAGGAGGCACTTGGCACTGTCAAACCAGCCACAGGTGCCTGTGGGGGCACATTTCATCTGGGAGGCATCCTGATCCATGCTGAATTTCAGCAGGCGGCCGGCCACTCCGGGCCACAAGGTCCTGGACATGAACCATGGCTTTTCCCCAGAGAAACAAAAGTCACCAGGCCAGGTTGCTGATGTCAGTTGGCAGGAGGCACTTGGCACTGTCAAACCAGCCACAGGTGCCTGTGGGGGCACCTTGCACCTGGGAGGCATCCTGATCCATGCGGAATTTCAGCAGGCGGCCGGCCACTCCGGGCCACCAGGCCCTGGACATGAACCACGGCTTTTCCCCAGAGAAACAAAAGTCACCAGGCCAGGTTCCTGATGTCAGTTGGCAGGAGGCATTTGGCACTGTCAAACCTGCCACAGTTGCCTGTGGTGGTACCTTTCATCTGGGCGGCATCCTAATCCGTTCGGAATTTCAGCAGGCAGTCGGCCATTCCGGGCCACCGGGCCCTGGAGAGGAACGATGGCCTTTCCCCAGAGAAACAAAAGTCACCTGGCCAGGTTCCTGATGTCTGTTTGCAGGAGGCACTTGGCACTGTCAAACCAGACGTAGTTGCCTGTGGGGGCACCTTTCATGTGGCAGGCATCCTGATCCATGAGGAATTTCAGCAGGCAGCCGGCCCCTCCGGGACTACGGGCCCTGGAGAGGAACGATGGCCTATCCCCAGAGAAACAAAAGTCACCAGGCCAGGTTCCTGATGTCAGTTTGCAGGAGGCACTTGGCACTGTCAAACCAGCCACAGTTGCCTTGTGGGGCAGCTTGCATCTGGGAGCTATCCTGATCCGTGCGGAATTTCAGCAGGCAGTCGGCCACTCCGGGCCAGGGGGCACTGGACATCATCTATGGCCTTTCCCCAGAGAAACAAAAGTCACCAGGCCAGGATCCTGATGTCAGTTTGCAGGAGGCACTTGGCACTGTCAAACCAGCCACAGTTGTCTGTGGGGGCACTTTCCATCTGGGAGGCATCCTGACCCATGCGGAATTTCAGCAGGCAGCCGGCCACTTCCCGCCGCAAGGCCCTGGACATGAACGATGGCCTTTCCCCAGAGAAATAAAACTTACCAGGCCAGGTTCCTGATGTCAGTTTGCAGGAGGCACTTGGCACTGTCAAACCAGCCACAGTTGCCTATGGTTTTAGTTTCGGTCTGGGATGTATCCTGATCCGTGCGGAATTTCAGCAGGCTGCAGGCCACTCCGGGCCAGCGGGCCCCGGAAAAGAATGATGGCCTTTCCCCAGAGAAACAAAAGTCACCAGGCCAGGTTCCTGATGTCAGTTTGCAGGAGGCACTTGGCACTGTCAAACCAGCCACAGGTGCCACTGGGGGCAATTTTCATCTGGGAGGCATCCTGATCCATGTGGAATTTCAGGAGGGAGCCGGACACTCTGGGCCACCAGGCCGTGTACACGAAGCATGGCCTTTCGCCAGAGAAACAAAAGTTACCAGGCCAGGTTCCTGATGTCAGTTTGCAGGAGGCACTTGGCACTGTCAAACCAGGCACAGGTGCCTATGGGGGCACCTTGCATCTGGGAGGTATCCTGATCCGTGCGGAATTTCAGCAGGCAGCCGGCCACTCCGGGCCAACGGGCACTGGAGAAGAATGAAGGCCTTTCCCCAGAGAAACAAAAGTCACCAGGCCAGGTTCCTGATGTCAGTTTGCAGGAGGCGCTTGGCACTGTCAAAGCAGCCACAGTTGGCTGTGGCGGCACCTTGAACCGGGGAGGTATCCTGATCCGTGCGGAATTTCAGCAGGCAGCCGGCCACTCCGAGCCACCGGGCTCTGAAGAAGAATAATAGCTTTACCCCAGAGAAACAAAAGTCACCAGGCCAGGTTCCCGATGTCAATTTGTAGGAGGTACTTGGCACTGTCAAACCAGGCACAGGTGCCTATGCGGGCACCTTGCATCTGGGAGGTATCCTGATCCGTGCGGAATTTCAGCAGGCAGCCGGCCACTCTGGGCCAGCGGGCACTGGAGAAGAATGATGGCCTTTCCCCAGAGAAACAAAAGTCACCAGGCCAGGTTCCTGATGTCAGTTTGCAGGAGGCGCTTGGCACTGTCAAAGCAGCCACAGTTGGCTGTGGCGGCACCTTGAACCGGGGAGGTATCCTGATCCGTGCGGAATTTCAGCAGGCAGCCGGCCACTCCGAGCCAGCGGGCTCTGAAGAAGAATAATAGCTTTACCCCAGAGAAACAAAAGTCACCAGGCCAGGTTCCCGATGTCAATTTGTAGGAGGTACTTGGCACTGTCAAACCAGCCACAGGTGCCTGTGGGGGCACCTTTCATGTGGCAGGCCTCCTGATCCGTGCGGAATTTCAGCAGGCAGCCGGCTACTCCGGACTACGGGCCCTGGAGAGGAACGATGGCCTATCCCCAGAGAAACAAAAGTCACCAAGCAAGGTTCCTGATGTCAGTTTGCAGGAGGCACTTGGCACTGTCAAACCAGATGCAGTTGCCTGTGGTGGTAGTATCGATCTGGGAGGTATCCTGATCCGTGCGGAATTTCAGCAGGCAGCCGGGCACTCCAGGCCGCAAGGCCCTGGACATGAATCATAGTCTTTCCCCAGAGAAACGAAAGTCACCAGGCCAGGTTCCTGATGTCAGTTTGCAGGAGGCACATGGCACTGTCAAACCAGCCACAGTTGCCTGTGGGGGCACCTTGCAACTGGGAGGTATCCTCAACCGTGTGGAATTTCAGCACGCAGCCGGCCACTCTGGGCCGGCGGGCCCCGGACAAGAACGATGGCCTTTCCCCAGAGAAACAAAACTTACCAGGCCAGGTTCCTGATGTCAGTTTGCAGGAGGCACTTGGCACTGTCAAACCTGCCACAGTTGCCTATGGTTTTAGTTTCGCTCTGGGAGGTATCCTGATCCATGCGGAATTTCAGCAGGCTGCAGGCCATTCCGGGCCAGCGGGCCCCGGAAAACAATGATGGCCTTTCCCCAGAGAAACAAAAGTCACCAGGCCAGGTTCCTGATGTCAGTTTGCAGGAGGCACTTGGCACTGTCAAACCAGCCACAGTTGCCTGTGGGGGCACCTTTCCATCTGGGAGTTTTCCTGATCCGTGCGGAATTTCACCAGACAGTCGGCCATTCCGGGCCACCGGGCCCTGGAGAGGAACGATGGCCTTTCCCCAGAGAAACAAAAGTCACCTGGCCAGGTTCCTGATGTCAGTTTGCAGGAGGCACTTGGCACTGTCAAACCAGCCACACGTGCCTGTATGGGCACCTTGCATCTGGGAGGTATCCTCATCTGTGCGGAATTTCAGCAGGCTGCCGGCCACTCCAGGCCACCGGGCACTGGGCACGAACCATGGCCTTTCCCCAGAGAAACAAAACTCACCAGGCCAGGTTCCTGATGTCAGTTTGCAGGAGGCACTTGGCACTGTCAAACCAGCCACAGGTGCCTGTGGGGGCACTTTTCATCTGGGAGGCATCCTAATCCGTTCGGAATTTCAGCAGGCAGCCGGCCACTCCGGGACTACGGGTCCAGGATATGAAGCATGACCTTTCCCCAGAGAAACAAAAGTCACCAGGCCAGGTTATGATGTCAGCTTGCAGGAGGCACATGGTATTGTCAAACCAGCCGTAGTTGCCTGTGGGGGCTCCTTTCACCTGGGAGGTATCCTGATCCGTGCGGAATTTCAGCAGGCAGCCGGCCACTCCGGGCCAGCGGGCCCAGGAGAGTAATGATGGCCTTTCCCCAGAGAAACAAAAGTCACCTGGCCAGGTTCCTGATGTCAGTTTGCAGGAGGCACTTGGCACTGTCAAACCAGCCACAGGTGCCTGTGGGAGCACTTTTCATGTGGGAGGCATCCTGATCCATGCGGAATTTCAGCAGGCGGCCGGCCACTGCGGGCCACCAGGCCCTGGACATGAACCACGGCTTTTCCCCAGAGAAACAAAAGTCACCAGGCCAGGTTCCTGATGTCAGTTTGCAGGAGGCACTTGGCACTGTCAAACCAGCCAAAGTTGCCTGTGGTGGTACCTTTCATCTGGGCGGCATTCCTAATCCGTTTGGAAATTCAGCAGGCAGCCGGACACCCAGGGACACCCGGCCCTGGACATGAACGATGGCCTTTCCCCAAAGAAACAAAAGTCACCAGGCCAGGTTCCTGATGTCAGTTTGCAGGAGGCACTTGGCATTGTCAAACCAGCCACAGTTGCCTGTGGGGGCACCTTGCATCTGGGAGCTATCCTGATCCGTGCGGAATTTCAGCAGGCAGCCGGCCACTCCGGGACAACGGACACTGGAGAAGAACCATGGCCTTTCCCCAGAGAAACAAAAGTCACCAGGCCAGGTTCCTGATGTCAGTCTGCAGGAGGCACTTGGCACTGTCAAACCAGCCACAGTTGCCTGTGGGGGCACCTTGCATCTGGGAGTTATCCTGATCCGTGCGGAATTTCAGCAGGCAGTCGGCCACTCCGGGCCAGCGGGCCCTGGAGAGGAATGATGGCCTTTCCCCAGAGAAACAAAAGTCACCAGGCCAGGTTCCTGATGTCAGTTGGCAGGAGGCACTTGGCACTGTCAAACCAGCCACAGGTGCCTGTGGGGGCAATTTTCATGTGGGAGACATCCTGATCTATGCTGAATTTCAGGAGGCGGCCGGCCACTCCGGGCCACCAGGCCCTGGACATGAACCACGGCTTTTACCCAGAGAAACAAAAGTCACCAGGCCAGGTTCCTGATGTCAGTTTGCAGGAGGCACTTGGCACTGTCAAACCCGCCACAGTTGCCTGTAGTGGTACCTTTCATCTGGGCGGCATCCTAATCCGTTCGGAATTTCAGCAGGCAGCCGGACACCCAGGGACACCCGGCCCTGGACACGAACGATGGCCTTTCCCCAGAGAAACAAAACTTACCAGGCCAGGTTCCTGATGTCAGTTTGCAGGAGGCACATGGCATTGTCAAACCAGCCACAGTTGCCTGTGGTGGTACTTTCGTTCTGGGAGGAATCCTGATCCGTGCGGAATTTCAGCAGGCAGCCGGCCACTCCGCGCCACCAGGCTCTGGACACGTACAATGGCCTTTCCCCAGAGAAAGAAAAATCACCAGGCCAGGTTCCTGATGTCAGTTTGCAGGAGGCACTTGGCACTGTCAAACCAGACGTAGTTGCCTGTGGGGGCACCTTTCATGTGGCAGGCATCCTGATCCATGAGGAATTTCAGCAGGCAGCCGGCCCCTCCGGGACTACGGGCCCTGGAGAGGAACGATGGCCTATCCCCAGAGAAACAAAAGTCACCAGGCCAGGTTCCTGATGTCAGTTTGCAGGAGGCACTTGGCACTGTCAAACCAGCCACAGTTGCCTTGTGGGGCAGCTTGCATCTGGGAGCTATCCTGATCCGTGCGGAATTTCAGCAGGCAGTCGGCCACTCCGGGCCAGGGGGCACTGGACATCATCTATGGCCTTTCCCCAGAGAAACAAAAGTCACCAGGCCAGGATCCTGATGTCAGTTTGCAGGAGGCACTTGGCACTGTCAAACCAGCCACAGTTGTCTGTGGGGGCACTTTCCATCTGGGAGGCATCCTGACCCATGCGGAATTTCAGCAGGCAGCCGGCCACTTCCCGCCGCAAGGCCCTGGACATGAACGATGGCCTTTCCCCAGAGAAATAAAACTTACCAGGCCAGGTTCCTGATGTCAGTTTGCAGGAGGCACTTGGCACTGTCAAACCAGCCACAGTTGCCTATGGTTTTAGTTTCGGTCTGGGATGTATCCTGATCCGTGCGGAATTTCAGCAGGCTGCAGGCCACTCCGGGCCAGCGGGCCCCGGAAAAGAATGATGGCCTTTCCCCAGAGAAACAAAAGTCACCAGGCCAGGTTCCTGATGTCAGTTTGCAGGAGGCACTTGGCACTGTCAAACCAGCCACAGGTGCCACTGGGGGCAATTTTCATCTGGGAGGCATCCTGATCCATGTGGAATTTCAGGAGGGAGCCGGACACTCTGGGCCACCAGGCCGTGTACACGAAGCATGGCCTTTCGCCAGAGAAACAAAAGTTACCAGGCCAGGTTCCTGATGTCAGTTTGCAGGAGGCACTTGGCACTGTCAAACCAGGCACAGGTGCCTATGGGGGCACCTTGCATCTGGGAGGTATCCTGATCCGTGCGGAATTTCAGCAGGCAGCCGGCCACTCTGGGCCAACGGGCACTGGAGAAGAATGAAGGCCTTTCCCCAGAGAAACAAAAGTCACCAGGCCAGGTTCCTGATGTCAGTTTGCAGGAGGCGCTTGGCACTGTCAAAGCAGCCACAGTTGGCTGTGGCGGCACCTTGAACCGGGGAGGTATCCTGATCCGTGCGGAATTTCAGCAGGCAGCCGGCCACTCCGAGCCACCGGGCTCTGAAGAAGAATAATAGCTTTACCCCAGAGAAACAAAAGTCACCAGGCCAGGTTCCCGATGTCAATTTGTAGGAGGTACTTGGCACTGTCAAACCAGGCACAGGTGCCTATGCGGGCACCTTGCATCTGGGAGGTATCCTGATCCGTGCGGAATTTCAGCAGGCAGCCGGCCACTCTTGGCCAGCGGGCACTGGAGAAGAATGATGGCCTTTCCCCAGAGAAACAAAAGTCACCAGGCCAGGTTCCTGATGTCAGTTTGCAGGAGGCGCTTGGCACTGTCAAAGCAGCCACAGTTGGCTGTGGCGGCACCTTGAACCGGGGAGGTATCCTGATCCGTGCGGAATTTCAGCAGGCAGCCGGCCACTCCGAGCCAGCGGGCTCTGAAGAAGAATAATAGCTTTACCCCAGAGAAACAAAAGTCACCAGGCCAGGTTCCCGATGTCAATTTGTAGGAGGTACTTGGCACTGTCAAACCAGCCACAGGTGCCTGTGGGGGCACCTTTCATGTGGCAGGCCTCCTGATCCGTGCGGAATTTCAGCAGGCAGCCGGCTACTCCGGACTACGGGCCCTGGAGAGGAACGATGGCCTATCCCCAGAGAAACAAAAGTCACCAAGCAAGGTTCCTGATGTCAGTTTGCAGGAGGCACTTGGCACTGTCAAACCAGATGCAGTTGCCTGTGGTGGTAGTATCGATCTGGGAGGTATCCTGATCCGTGCGGAATTTCAGCAGGCAGCCGGGCACTCCAGGCCGCAAGGCCCTGGACATGAATCATAGTCTTTCCCCAGAGAAACGAAAGTCACCAGGCCAGGTTCCTGATGTCAGTTTGCAGGAGGCACATGGCACTGTCAAACCAGCCACAGTTGCCTGTGGGGGCACCTTGCAACTGGGAGGTATCCTCAACCGTGTGGAATTTCAGCACGCAGCCGGCCACTCTGGGCCGGCGGGCCCCGGACAAGAACGATGGCCTTTCCCCAGAGAAACAAAACTTACCAGGCCAGGTTCCTGATGTCAGTTTGCAGGAGGCACTTGGCACTGTCAAACCTGCCACAGTTGCCTATGGTTTTAGTTTCGCTCTGGGAGGTATCCTGATCCATGCGGAATTTCAGCAGGCTGCAGGCCATTCCGGGCCAGCGGGCCCCGGAAAACAATGATGGCCTTTCCCCAGAGAAACAAAAGTCACCAGGCCAGGTTCCTGATGTCAGTTTGCAGGAGGCACTTGGCACTGTCAAACCAGCCACAGTTGCCTGTGGGGGCACCTTTCCATCTGGGAGTTTTCCTGATCCGTGCGGAATTTCACCAGATAGTCGGCCATTCCGGGCCACCGGGCCCTGGAGAGGAACGATGGCCTTTCCCCAGAGAAACAAAAGTCACCTGGCCAGGTTCCTGATGTCAGTTTGCAGGAGGCACTTGGCACTGTCAAACCAGCCACACGTGCCTGTATGGGCACCTTGCATCTGGGAGGTATCCTCATCTGTGCGGAATTTCAGCAGGCTGCCGGCCACTCCAGGCCACCGGGCACTGGGCACGAACCATGGCCTTTCCCCAGAGAAACAAAACTCACCAGGCCAGGTTCCTGATGTCAGTTTGCAGGAGGCACTTGGCACTGTCAAACCAGCCACAGGTGCCTGTGGGGGCACTTTTCATCTGGGAGGCATCCTAATCCGTTCGGAATTTCAGCAGGCAGCCGGCCACTCCGGGACTACGGGTCCAGGATATGAAGCATGACCTTTCCCCAGAGAAACAAAAGTCACCAGGCCAGGTTATGATGTCAGCTTGCAGGAGGCACATGGTATTGTCAAACCAGCCGTAGTTGCCTGTGGGGGCTCCTTTCACCTGGGAGGTATCCTGATCCGTGCGGAATTTCAGCAGGCAGCCGGCCACTCCGGGCCAGCGGGCCCAGGAGAGTAATGATGGCCTTTCCCCAGAGAAACAAAAGTCACCTGGCCAGGTTCCTGATGTCAGTTTGCAGGAGGCACTTGGCACTGTCAAACCAGCCACAGGTGCCTGTGGGAGCACTTTTCATGTGGGAGGCATCCTGATCCATGCGGAATTTCAGCAGGCGGCCGGCCACTGCGGGCCACCAGGCCCTGGACATGAACCACGGCTTTTCCCCAGAGAAACAAAAGTCACCAGGCCAGGTTCCTGATGTCAGTTTGCAGGAGGCACTTGGCACTGTCAAACCAGCCAAAGTTGCCTGTGGTGGTACCTTTCATCTGGGCGGCATTCCTAATCCGTTTGGAAATTCAGCAGGCAGCCGGACACCCAGGGACACCCGGCCCTGGACATGAACGATGGCCTTTCCCCAAAGAAACAAAAGTCACCAGGCCAGGTTCCTGATGTCAGTTTGCAGGAGGCACTTGGCATTGTCAAACCAGCCACAGTTGCCTGTGGGGGCACCTTGCATCTGGGAGCTATCCTGATCCGTGCGGAATTTCAGCAGGCAGCCGGCCACTCCGGGACAACGGACACTGGAGAAGAACCATGGCCTTTCCCCAGAGAAACAAAAGTCACCAGGCCAGGTTCCTGATGTCAGTCTGCAGGAGGCACTTGGCACTGTCAAACCAGCCACAGTTGCCTGTGGGGGCACCTTGCATCTGGGAGTTATCCTGATCCGTGCGGAATTTCAGCAGGCAGTCGGCCACTCCGGGCCAGCGGGCCCTGGAGAGGAATGATGGCCTTTCCCCAGAGAAACAAAAGTCACCAGGCCAGGTTCCTGATGTCAGTTGGCAGGAGGCACTTGGCACTGTCAAACCAGCCACAGGTGCCTGTGGGGGCAATTTTCATGTGGGAGACATCCTGATCTATGCTGAATTTCAGGAGGCGGCCGGCCACTCCGGGCCACCAGGCCCTGGACATGAACCACGGCTTTTACCCAGAGAAACAAAAGTCACCAGGCCAGGTTCCTGATGTCAGTTTGCAGGAGGCACTTGGCACTGTCAAACCCGCCACAGTTGCCTGTAGTGGTACCTTTCATCTGGGCGGCATCCTAATCCGTTCGGAATTTCAGCAGGCAGCCGGACACCCAGGGACACCCGGCCCTGGACACGAACGATGGCCTTTCCCCAGAGAAACAAAACTTACCAGGCCAGGTTCCTGATGTCAGTTTGCAGGAGGCACATGGCAATGTCAAACCAGCCACAGTTGCCTGTGGTGGTACTTTCGTTCTGGGAGGAATCCTGATCCGTGCGGAATTTCAGCAGGCAGCCGGCCACTCCGCGCCACCAGGCTCTGGACACGTACAATGGCCTTTCCCCAGAGAAAGAAAAATCACCAGGCCAGGTTCCTGATGTCAGTTTGCAGGAGGCACTTGGCACTGTCAAACCAGACGTAGTTGCCTGTGGGGGCACCTTTCATGTGGGAGGCATCCTGATCCATGAGGAATTTCAGCAGGCAGCCGGCTACTCCGGACTACGGGCCCCGGAGTGGAATGATGGCCTATCCCCAGAGAAACGAAAGTCACCAGGCCAGGTTCCTGATGTCAGTTTGCAGGAGGCACATGGCACTGTCAAACCAGCCACAGTTGCCTGTGGGGGCACCTTGCAACTGGGAGGTATCCTCAACCGTGTGGAATTTCAGCAGGCAGCCGGCCACTCTGGGCCGGCGGGCCCCGGACAAGAACGATGGCCTTTCCACAGAGAAACAAAACTTACCAGGACAGGTTCCTGATGTCAGTTTGCAGGAGGCACTTGGCACTGTCAAACCTGCCACAGTTGCCTATGGTTTTAGTTTCGCTCTGGGAGGTATCCTGATCCATGCGGAATTTCAGCAGGCTGCTGGCCATTCCGGGCCAGCGGGCCCCGGAAAACAATGATGGCCTTTCCCCAGAGAAACAAAAATCACCAGGCCAGGTTGCTGATGTCAGTTTGCAGGAGGCACTTGGCACTGTCAAACCAGCCACAGGTGCCTGTGGGGGCACTTTTCATCTGGGAGGCATCCTGATCCATGCGGAATTTCAGCAGGCGGCCGGCCACTCCGGGCCACCAGGTCCTGGACATGAACCATGGCTTTTCCCCAGAGAAACAAAAGTCACCAGGCCAGGTTCCTGATGTCAGTTTGCAGGAGGCACTTGGCACTGTCAAACCTGCCACAGTTGCCTGTGGTGGTACCTTTCATCTGGGCGGCATCCTAATCCGTTCGGAATTTCAGCAGGCAGCCGGACACCCAGGGACACCCGGCCCTGGACACGAACGATGGCCTTTCCCCTGAGAAACAAAAGTCACCAGGCCAGGTTCCTGATGTCAGTTTGCAGGAGGCATTTGGCACTGTCAAACCTGCCACAGTTGCCTGTGGTGGTACCTTTCATCTGGGCGGCATCCTAATCCATTCGGAATTTCAGCAGGCAGCCGGCCACTCCGGGACAACGGACACTGGAGAAGAATGATGGCCTTTCCCAAGAGAAACAAAAGTCACCAGGCCAGGTTCCTGATGTCAGTTTGCAGGAGGCACTTGGCACTGTCAACCCTGCCACAGTTGCCTGTGGGGGCTCCTTTCATCTGGGAGTTATCCTGATCTGTGCGGAATTTCAGCAGGCAGTCGGCCACTCCGGGCCAGGGGGCACTGGACATCATCTATGGCCTTTCCCCAGAGAAACAAAAGTCACCTGGCCAGGTTCCTGATGTCAGTTTGCAGGTGGCAATTGGCACTGTCAAACCAGCCACAGTTGCCTCTGGGGGCTCCTTTCATCTGGGAGTTATCCTGATCCGTGTGGAATTTCAGCAGGCAGTCGGCCACTCCGGGCCAGCGGGCCCTGGAGAGGAACGATGGCCTTTCCCCAGAGAAACAAAAGTCACCAGGCCAGGTTCCTGATGTCAGTTGGCAGGAGGCACTTGGCACTGTCAAACCAGCCACAGGTGCCTGTGGGGGCACTTTTCATGTGGGAGGCATCCTGATCCATGCTGAATTTCAGCAGGCGGCCGGCCACTCTGGGCCACCAGGTCCTGGACATGAACCATGGCTTTTCCCCAGAGAAACAAAAGTCACCAGGCCAGGTTCCAGATGTCAGTTGGCAGGAGGCACTTGGCACTGTCAAACCAGCCACAGGTGCCTGTGGGGGCAGTTTTCATCTGGGAGGCATCCTGATCCATGCGGAATTTCAGCAGGCGGCCTGCCACTCCGGGCCACCAGGCCCTGGACAGGAACCACGGCTTTTCCCCAGAGAAACAAAAGTCACCTGGCCAGGTTCCTGATGTCAGTTGGCAGGAGGCATTTGGCACTGTCAAACCTGCCACAGTTGCCTGTGGTGGTACCTTTCATCTGGGCGGCATCCTAATCCATTCGGAATTTCAGCAGGCAGCCGGACACCCAGGGACACCTGGCCCTGGACACGAACGATGGCCTTTCCCCAGAGAAACAAAAGTCACCAGGCCAGGTTCCTGATGTCAGTTTGCAGGAGGCACATGGTATTGTCAAACCAGCCACAGTTGCCTGTGGTGGTACTTTCGTTCTGGGAGGAATCCTGATCCCTGCGGAATTTCAGCAGGCAGCCGGCCACTCCGCGCCACCAGGCTCTGGACACGTACAATGGCCTTTCCCCAGAGAAAAAAAAATCACCAGGCCAGGTTCCTGATGTCTGTTTGCAGGAGGCACTTGGCACTGTCAAACCAGACGTAGTTGCCTGTGGGGGCACCTTTCATGTGGCAGGCATCCTGATCCATGAGGAATTTCAGCAGGCAGCCGGCCCCTCCGGGACTACGGGCCCTGGAGAGGAACGATGGCCTATCCCCAGAGAAACAAAAGTCACCAGGCAAGGTTCCTGATGTCAGTTTGCAGGAGGCACTTGGCACTGTCAAACCAGCCACAGGTGCCTGTGGGGGCACATTTCATCTGGGAGGCATCCTGATCCATGCTGAATTTCAGCAGGCGGCCGGCCACTCCGGGCCACAAGGTCCTGGACATGAACCATGGCTTTTCCCCAGAGAAACAAAAGTCACCAGGCCAGGTTGCTGATGTCAGTTGGCAGGAGGCACTTGGCACTGTCAAACCAGCCACAGGTGCCTGTGGGGGCACCTTGCACCTGGGAGGCATCCTGATCCATGCGGAATTTCAGCAGGCGGCCGGCCACTCCGGGCCACCAGGCCCTGGACATGAACCACGGCTTTTCCCCAGAGAAACAAAAGTCACCAGGCCAGGTTCCTGATGTCAGTTTGCAGGAGGCACTTGGCACTGTCAAACCTGCCACAGTTGCCTGTGGTGGTACCTTTCATCTGGGCGGCATCCTAATCCGTTCGGAATTTCAGCAGGCAGTCGGCCATTCCGGGCCACCGGGCCCTGTAGAGGAACGATGGCCTTTCCCCAGAGAAACAAAAGTCACCTGGCCAGGTTCCTGATGTCTGTTTGCAGGAGGCACTTGGCACTGTCAAACCAGACGTAGTTGCCTGTGGGGGCACCTTTCATGTGGCAGGCATCCTGATCCATGAGGAATTTCAGCAGGCAGCCGGCCCCTCCGGGACTACGGGCCCTGGAGAGGAACGATGGCCTATCCCCAGAGAAACAAAAGTCACCAGGCCAGGTTCCTGATGTCAGTTTGCAGGAGGCACTTGGCACTGTCAAACCAGCCACAGTTGCCTTGTGGGGCAGCTTGCATCTGGGAGCTATCCTGATCCGTGCGGAATTTCAGCAGGCAGTCGGCCACTCCGGGCCAGGGGGCACTGGACATCATCTATGGCCTTTCCCCAGAGAAACAAAAGTCACCAGGCCAGGATCCTGATGTCAGTTTGCAGGAGGCACTTGGCACTGTCAAACCAGCCACAGTTGTCTGTGGGGGCACTTTCCATCTGGGAGGCATCCTGACCCATGCGGAATTTCAGCAGGCAGCCGGCCACTTCCCGCCGCAAGGCCCTGGACATGAACGATGGCCTTTCCCCAGAGAAATAAAACTTACCAGGCCAGGTTCCTGATGTCAGTTTGCAGGAGGCACTTGGCACTGTCAAACCTGCCACAGTTGCCTATGGTTTTAGTTTCGGTCTGGGATGTATCCTGATCCGTGCGGAATTTCAGCAGGCTGCAGGCCACTCCGGGCCAGCGGGCCCCGGAAAAGAATGATGGCCTTTCCCCAGAGAAACAAAAGTCACCAGGCCAGGTTCCTGATGTCAGTTTGCAGGAGGCACTTGGCACTGTCAAACCAGCCACAGGTGCCTCTGGGGGCAATTTTCATCTGGGAGGCATCCTGATCCATGTGGAATTTCAGGAGGGAGCCGGACACTCTGGGCCACCAGGCCGTGTACACGAAGCATGGCCTTTCGCCAGAGAAACAAAAGTTACCAGGCCAGGTTCCTGATGTCAGTTTGCAGGAGGCACTTGGCACTGTCAAACCAGGCACAGGTGCCTATGGGGGCACCTTGCATCTGGGAGGTATCCTGATCCGTGCGGAATTTCAGCAGGCAGCCGGCCACTCTGGGCCAACGGGCACTGGAGAAGAATGAAGGCCTTTCCCCAGAGAAACAAAAGTCACCAGGCCAGGTTCCTGATGTCAGTTTGCAGGAGGCGCTTGGCACTGTCAAAGCAGCCACAGTTGGCTGTGGCGGCACCTTGAACCGGGGAGGTATCCTGATCCGTGCGGAATTTCAGCAGGCAGCCGGCCACTCCGAGCCACCGGGCTCTGAAGAAGAATAATAGCTTTACCCCAGAGAAACAAAAGTCACCAGGCCAGGTTCCCGATGTCAATTTGTAGGAGGTACTTGGCACTGTCAAACCAGGCACAGGTGCCTATGCGGGCACCTTGCATCTGGGAGGTATCCTGATCCGTGCGGAATTTCAGCAGGCAGCCGGCCACTCTGGGCCAACGGGCACTGGAGAAGAATGATGGCCTTTCCCCAGAGAAACAAAAGTCACCAGGCCAGGTTCCTGATGTCAGTTTGCAGGAGGCGCTTGGCACTGTCAAAGCAGCCACAGTTGGCTGTGGCGGCACCTTGAACCGGGGAGGTATCCTGATCCGTGCGGAATTTCAGCAGGCAGCCGGCCACTCCGAGCCAGCGGGCTCTGAAGAAGAATAATAGCTTTACCCCAGAGAAACAAAAGTCACCAGGCCAGGTTCCCGATGTCAATTTGTAGGAGGTACTTGGCACTGTCAAACCAGCCACAGGTGCCTGTGGGGGCACCTTTCATGTGGCAGGCCTCCTGATCCCTGCGGAATTTCAGCAGGCAGCCGGCTACTCCGGACTACGGGCCCTGGAGAGGAACGATGGCCTATCCCCAGAGAAACAAAAGTCACCAGGCAAGGTTCCTGATGTCAGTTTGCAGGAGGCACTTGGCACTGTCAAACCAGATGCAGTTGCCTGTGGTGGTAGTATCGATCTGGGAGGTATCCTGATCCGTGCGGAATTTCAGCAGGCAGCCGGGCACTCCAGGCCGCAAGGCCCTGGACATGAATCATAGTCTTTCCCCAGAGAAACGAAAGTCACCAGGCCAGGTTCCTGATGTCAGTTTGCAGGAGGCACATGGCACTGTCAAACCAGCCACAGTTGCCTGTGGGGGCACCTTGCAACTGGGAGGTATCCTCAACCGTGTGGAATTTCAGCAGGCAGCCGGCCACTCTGGGCCGGCGGGCCCCGGACAAGAACGATGGCCTTTCCCCAGAGAAACAAAACTTACCAGGCCAGGTTCCTGATGTCAGTTTGCAGGAGGCACTTGGCACTGTCAAACCTGCCACAGTTGCCTATGGTTTTAGTTTCGCTCTGGGAGGTATCCTGATCCATGCGGAATTTCAGCAGGCTGCAGGCCATTCCGGGCCAGCGGGCCCCGGAAAACAATGATGGCCTTTCCCCAGAGAAACAAAAGTCACCAGGCCAGGTTCCTGATGTCAGTTTGCAGGAGGCACTTGGCACTGTCAAACCAGCCACAGTTGCCTGTGGGGGCACCTTTCCATCTGGGAGTTTTCCTGATCCGTGCGGAATTTCACCAGACAGTCGGCCATTCCGGGCCACCGGGCCCTGGAGAGGAACGATGGCCTTTCCCCAGAGAAACAAAAGTCACCTGGCCAGGTTCCTGATGTCAGTTTGCAGGAGGCACTTGGCACTGTCAAACCAGCCACACGTGCCTGTATGGGCACCTTGCATCTGGGAGGTATCCTCATCTGTGCGGAATTTCAGCAGGCTGCCGGCCACTCCAGGCCACCGGGCACTGGGCACGAACCATGGCCTTTCCCCAGAGAAACAAAACTCACCAGGCCAGGTTCCTGATGTCAGTTTGCAGGAGGCACTTGGCACTGTCAAACCAGCCACAGGTGCCTGTGGGGGCACTTTTCATCTGGGAGGCATCCTAATCCGTTCGGAATTTCAGCAGGCAGCCGGCCACTCCGGGACTACGGGTCCAGGATATGAAGCATGACCTTTCCCCAGAGAAACAAAAGTCACCAGGCCAGGTTATGATGTCAGCTTGCAGGAGGCACATGGTATTGTCAAACCAGCCGTAGTTGCCTGTGGGGGCTCCTTTCACCTGGGAGGTATCCTGATCCGTGCGGAATTTCAGCAGGCAGCCGGCCACTCCGGGCCAGCGGGCCCAGGAGAGTAATGATGGCCTTTCCCCAGAGAAACAAAAGTCACCTGGCCAGGTTCCTGATGTCAGTTTGCAGGAGGCACTTGGCACTGTCAAACCAGCCACAGGTGCCTGTGGGAGCACTTTTCATGTGGGAGGCATCCTGATCCATGCGGAATTTCAGCAGGCGGCCGGCCACTGCGGGCCACCAGGCCCTGGACATGAACCACGGCTTTTCCCCAGAGAAACAAAAGTCACCAGGCCAGGTTCCTGATGTCAGTTTGCAGGAGGCACTTGGCACTGTCAAACCACCCAAAGTTGCCTGTGGTGGTACCTTTCATCTGGGCGGCATCCTAATCCGTTTGGAAATTCAGCAGGCAGCCGGACACCCAGGGACACCCGGCCCTGGACATGAACGATGGCCTTTCCCCAAAGAAACAAAAGTCACCAGGCCAGGTTCCTGATGTCAGTTTGCAGGAGGCACTTGGCATTGTCAAACCAGCCACAGTTGCCTGTGGGGGCACCTTGCATCTGGGAGCTATCCTGATCCGTGCAGAATTTCAGCAGGCAGCCGGCCACTCCGGGACAACGGACACTGGAGAAGAACCATGGCCTTTCCCCAGAGAAACAAAAGTCACCAGGCCAGGTTCCTGATGTCAGTCTGCAGGAGGCACTTGGCACTGTCAAACCAGCCACAGTTGCCTGTGGGGGCACCTTGCATCTGGGAGTTATCCTGATCCGTGCGGAATTTCAGCAGGCAGTCGGCCACTCCGGGCCAGCGGGCCCTGGAGAGGAATGATGGCCTTTCCCCAGAGAAACAAAAGTCACCAGGCCAGGTTCCTGATGTCAGTTGGCAGGAGGCACTTGGCACTGTCAAACCAGCCACAGTTGCCTGTGGGGGCAATTTTCATGTGGGAGACATCCTGATCTATGCTGAATTTCAGGAGGCGGCCGGCCACTCCGGGCCACCAGGCCCTGGACATGAACCACGGCTTTTACCCAGAGAAACAAAAGTCACCAGGCCAGGTTCCTGATGTCAGTTTGCAGGAGGCACTTGGCACTGTCAAACCTGCCACAGTTGCCTGTAGTGGTACCTTTCATCTGGGCGGCATCCTAATCCGTTCGGAATTTCATCAGGCAGCCGGACACCCAGGGACACCCGGCCCTGGACACGAACGATGGCCTTTCCCCAGAGAAACAAAACTTACCAGGCCAGGTTCCTGATGTCTGTTTGCAGGAGGCACTTGGCACTGTCAAACCACACGTAGTTGCCTGTGGGGGCACCTTTCATGTGGGAGGCATCCTGATCCATGAGGAATTTCAGCAGGCAGCCGGCTACTCCGGACTACGGGCCCTGGAGTGGAATGATGGCCTATCCCCAGAGAAACGAAAGTCACCAGGCCAGGTTCCTGATGTCAGTTTGCAGGAGGCACATGGCACTGTCAAACCAGCCACAGGTGCCTGTGGGGGCACCTTGCAACTGGGAGGTATCCTCAACCGTGTGGAATTTCAGCAGGCAGCCGGCCACTCTGGGCCGGCGGGCCCCGGACAAGAACGATGGCCTTTCCCCAGAGAAACAAAACTTACCAGGCCAGGTTCCTGATGTCAGTTTGCAGGAGGCACTTGGCACTGTCAAACCTGCCACAGTTGCCTATGGTTTTAGTTTCGCTCTGGGAGGTATCCTGATCCATGCGGAATTTCAGCAGGCTGCTGGCCATTCCGGGCCAGCGGGCCCCGGAAAACAATGATGGCCTTTCCCCAGAGAAACAAAAATCACCAGGCCAGGTTGCTGATGTCAGTTTGCAGGAGGCACTTGGCACTGTCAAACCAGCCACAGGTGCCTGTGGGGGCACTTTTCATCTGGGAGGCATCCTGATCCATGCGGAATTTCAGCAGGCGGCCGGCCACTCCGGGCCACCAGGTCCTGGACATGAACCATGGCTTTTCCCCAGAGAAACAAAAGTCACCAGGCCAGGTTCCTGATGTCAGTTTGCAGGAGGCACTTGGCACTGTCAAACCTGCCACAGTTGCCTGTGGTGGTACCTTTCATCTGGGCGGCATCCTAATCCGTTCGGAATTTCAGCAGGCAGCCGGACACCCAGGGACACCCGGCCCTGGACACGAACGATGGCCTTTCCCCTGAGAAACAAAAGTCACCAGGCCAGGTTCCTGATGTCAGTTTGCAGGAGGCACTTGGCATTGTCAAACCAGCCACAGTTGCCTGTGGGGGCGCCTTTCATCTGGGAGCTATCCTGATCCGTGCGGAATTTCAGCAGGCAGCCGGCCACTCCGGGACAACGGACACTGGAGAAGAATGATGGCCTTTCCCAAGAGAAACAAAAGTCACCAGGCCAGGTTCCTGATGTCAGTTTGCAGGAGGCACTTGGCACTGTCAACCCTGCCACAGTTGCCTGTGGGGGCTCCTTTCATCTGGGAGTTATCCTGATCTGTGCGGAATTTCAGCAGGCAGTCGGCCACTCCGGGCCAGGGGGCACTGGACATCATCTATGGCCTTTCCCCAGAGAAACAAAAGTCACCAGGCCAGGTTCCTGATGTCAGTTTGCAGGTGGCAATTGGCACTGTCAAACCAGCCACAGTTGCCTCTGGGGGCTCCTTTCATCTGGGAGTTATCCTGATCCGTGTGGAATTTCAGCAGGCAGTCGGCCACTCCGGGCCACCAGGCCCTGGACAGGAACCACGGCTTTTCCCCAGAGAAACAAAAGTCACCAGGCCAGGTTCCTGATGTCAGTTGGCAGGAGGCATTTGGCACTGTCAAACCTGCCACAGTTGCCTGTAGTGGTACCTTTCATCTGGGCGGCATCCTAATCCGTTCGGAATTTCAGCAGGCAGACGGACACCCAGGGACACCTGGCCCTGGACACGAACGATGGCCTTTCCCCAGAGAAACAAAAGTCACCAGGCCAGGTTCCTGATGTCAGTTTGCAGGAGGCACTTGGCACTGTCAAACCAGCCACAGGTGCCTGTGGGGGCACTTTTCATGTGGGAGGCATCCTGATCCATGCTGAATTTCAGCAGGCGGCCGGCCACTCTGGGCCACCAGGTCCTGGACATGAACCATGGCCTTTCCCCAGAGAAACAAAAGTCACCAGGCCAGGTTCCAGATGTCAGTTTGCAGGAGGCACTTGGCACTGTCAAACCAGCCACAGGTGCCTGTGGGGGCAGTTTTCATCTGGGAGGCATCCTGATCCATGCGGAATTTCAGCAGGCGGCCTGCCACTCCGGGCCACCAGGCCCTGGACAGGAACCACGGCTTTTCCCCAGAGAAACAAAAGTCACCAGGCCAGGTTCCTGATGTCAGTTGGCAGGAGGCATTTGGCACTGTCAAACCTGCCACAGTTGCCTGTAGTGGTACCTTTCATCTGGGCGGCATCCTAATCCGTTCGGAATTTCATCAGGCAGCCGGACACCCAGGGACACCCGGCCCTGGACACGAACGATGGCCTTTCCCCAGAGAAACAAAACTTACCAGGCCAGGTTCCTGATGTCTGTTTGCAGGAGGCACTTGGCACTGTCAAACCACACGTAGTTGCCTGTGGGGGCACCTTTCATGTGGGAGGCATCCTGATCCATGAGGAATTTCAGCAGGCAGCCGGCTACTCCGGACTACGGGCCCTGGAGTGGAATGATGGCCTATCCCCAGAGAAACGAAAGTCACCAGGCCAGGTTCCTGATGTCAGTTTGCAGGAGGCACATGGCACTGTCAAACCAGCCACAGTTGCCTGTGGGGGCACCTTGCAACTGGGAGGTATCCTCAACCGTGTGGAATTTCAGCAGGCAGCCGGCCACTCTGGGCCGGCGGGCCCCGGACAAGAACGATGGCCTTTCCCCAGAGAAACAAAACTTACCAGGACAGGTTCCTGATGTCAGTTTGCAGGAGGCACTTGGCACTGTCAAACCTGCCACAGTTGCCTATGGTTTTAGTTTCGCTCTGGGAGGTATCCTGATCCATGCGGAATTTCAGCAGGCTGCTGGCCATTCCGGGCCAGCGGGCCCCGGAAAACAATGATGGCCTTTCCCCAGAGAAACAAAAATCACCAGGCCAGGTTGCTGATGTCAGTTTGCAGGAGGCACTTGGCACTGTCAAACCAGCCACAGGTGCCTGTGGGGGCACTTTTCATCTGGGAGGCATCCTGATCCATGCGGAATTTCAGCAGGCGGCCGGCCACTCCGGGCCACCAGGTCCTGGACATGAACCATGGCTTTTCCCCAGAGAAACAAAAGTCACCAGGCCAGGTTCCTGATGTCAGTTTGCAGGAGGCACTTGGCACTGTCAAACCTGCCACAGTTGCCTGTGGTGGTACCTTTCATCTGGGCGGCATCCTAATCCGTTCGGAATTTCAGCAGGCAGCCGGACACCCAGGGACACCCGGCCCTGGACACGAACGATGGCCTTTCCCCTGAGAAACAAAAGTCACCAGGCCAGGTTCCTGATGTCAGTTTGCAGGAGGCACTTGGCATTGTCAAACCAGCCACAGTTGCCTGTGGGGGCGCCTTTCATCTGGGAGCTATCCTGATCCGTGCGGAATTTCAGCAGGCAGCCGGCCACTCCGGGACAACGGACACTGGAGAAGAATGATGGCCTTTCCCAAGAGAAACAAAAGTCACCAGGCCAGGTTCCTGATGTCAGTTTGCAGGAGGCACTTGGCACTGTCAACCCTGCCACAGTTGCCTGTGGGGGCTCCTTTCATCTGGGAGTTATCCTGATCTGTGCGGAATTTCAGCAGGCAGTCGGCCACTCCGGGCCAGGGGGCACTGGACATCATCTATGGCCTTTCCCCAGAGAAACAAAAGTCACCAGGCCAGGTTCCTGATGTCAGTTTGCAGGTGGCAATTGGCACTGTCAAACCAGCCACAGTTGCCTCTGGGGGCTCCTTTCATCTGGGAGTTATCCTGATCCGTGTGGAATTTCAGCAGGCAGTCGGCCACTCCGGGCCACCAGGCCCTGGACAGGAACCACGGCTTTTCCCCAGAGAAACAAAAGTCACCAGGCCAGGTTCCTGATGTCAGTTGGCAGGAGGCATTTGGCACTGTCAAACCTGCCACAGTTGCCTGTAGTGGTACCTTTCATCTGGGCGGCATCCTAATCCGTTCGGAATTTCAGCAGGCAGCCGGACACCCAGGGACACCTGGCCCTGGACACGAACGATGGCCTTTCCCCAGAGAAACAAAAGTCACCAGGCCAGGTTCCTGATGTCAGTTTGCAGGAGGCACTTGGCACTGTCAAACCAGCCACAGGTGCCTGTGGGGGCACTTTTCATGTGGGAGGCATCCTGATCCATGCTGAATTTCAGCAGGCGGCCGGCCACTCTGGGCCACCAGGTCCTGGACATGAACCATGGCCTTTCCCCAGAGAAACAAAAGTCACCAGGCCAGGTTCCAGATGTCAGTTTGCAGGAGGCACTTGGCACTGTCAAACCAGCCACAGGTGCCTGTGGGGGCAGTTTTCATCTGGGAGGCATCCTGATCCATGCGGAATTTCAGCAGGCGGCCTGCCACTCCGGGCCACCAGGCCCTGGACAGGAACCACGGCTTTTCCCCAGAGAAACAAAAGTCACCAGGCCAGGTTCCTGATGTCAGTTGGCAGGAGGCATTTGGCACTGTCAAACCTGCCACAGTTGCCTGTAGTGGTACCTTTCATCTGGGCGGCATCCTAATCCGTTCGAAATTTCAGCAGGCAGCCGGACACCCAGGGACACCTGGCCCTGGACACGAACGATGGCCTTTCCCCAGAGAAACAAAAGTCACCAGGCCAGGTTCCTGATGTCAGTTTGCAGGAGGCACAAGGTATTGTCATACCAGCCACAGTTGCCTGTGGTGGTACTTTCGTTCTGGGAGGAATCCTGATCCCTGCGGAATTTCAGCAGGCAGCCTGCCACTCCGCGCCACCAGGCTCTGGACACGTACAATGGCCTTTCCCCAGAGAAACAAAAATCACCAGGCCAGGTTCCTGATGTCTGTTTGCAGGAGGCACTTGGCACTGTCAAACCAGACGTAGTTGCCTGTGGGGGCACCTTTCATGTGGGAGGCATCCTGATCCATGAGGAATTTCAGCAGGCAGCCGGCCCCTCCGGGACTACGGGCCCTGGAGAGGAAAGATGGCCTATCCCCAGAGAAACAAAAGTCACCAGGCCAGGTTCCTGATGTCAGTTTGCAGGAGGCACTTGGCACTGTCAAACCAGCCACAGTTGCCTGTGGTGGTAGTATCGGTCTGGAAGGCATCCTGATCCGGGCGGAATTTCAGCAGGCAGCCGGGCACTCCAGGCCGCAAGGCCCTGGACATGAATCATGGTCTTTCCCCAGAGAAACGAAAGTCACCAGGCCAGGTTCCTGATGTCAGTTTGCAGGAGGCACTTGGCACTGTCAAACCAGCCACAGGTGCCTGTGGGGGCTCTTTTCATCTGGGAGGCATCCTGATCCGTGCAGAATTTCAGCAGTCAGTCGGCCACTCCAGGACACCAGGCTCAGGATATGAACCATGACCTTTCGCCAGAGAAACAAAAGTCACCAGGCCAGGTTCCTGATGTCAATTTCTAGGAGGTACTTGGCACTGTCAAACCAGCCACAGTTGCCTGTGGGGGCACCTTGCAACTGGGAGGTATCCTGATCCGTGCGGAATTTCAGCAGGCAGTCGGCCACTCTGGGCCAGCAGGCCCCGGACAAGGACGATGGCCTTTCCGCAGAGAAACAAAAGTCACCAGGCCAGGTTCCTGATGTCAGTTTGCAGGAGGCACTTGGCACTGTCAAACCTGACGCAGTTTCCTCTGGGGGCATTTTTCATCTGGGAGGCATCCTGATCCGTGTGGAATTTCAGCAGGCAGCCGGCCACTCCGGGCCAGCGGGCCCTGGAGAGGAACGATGGCCTTTCCCCTGAGAAACAAAAGTCACCAGGCCAGGTTCCTGATGTCAGTTGGCAGGAGGCACTTGGCACTGTCAAACAAGCCGTAGGTGCCTGTGGGGGCATTTTTCATGTGGGAGGCATCCTGATGCATGCGGAATTTCAGCAGGCAGCCGGCCACTCCGGGCCACCAGGCCCTGGACAAGAATGATGGCCTTTCCCCAGAGAAACAAAAGTCACCAGGCCAGGTTCCTGATGTCAGTTTGCAGGAGGCACTTGGCACTGTCAAACCAGACGCAGTTGCCTGTGGGGGTATTTTTCATGTGGGATGCATCCTGATCCATGCGGAATTTCAGCAGGCAGCCGGACATTCCGGGCCACCAGGCCCTGGACATGAACCATGGCTTTTCCCCAGAGAAACAAAAGTCACCAGGCCAGGTTCCTGATGTCAGTTTGCAGGAGGCACTTGGCATTGTCAAACCAGCCACAGTTGCCTGTGGGGGCACCTTGCATCTGGGAGGTATCCTGATCCGTTTGGAATTTCAGCAGGCAGCTGGCCACCCCAGGCCACTCTGGGCCCCGGACAAGAATGATGGCCTTTCCCCAGAGAAACAGAACTCAGCAGGCCAGGTCGCTGATGTGTGTTTGCAGGAGGCACTTGGCACTGTCAAACCAGCCACATTTGCCTTGGGTGGTACTTTCGGTCTGGGAGTCATCCTGATCCGTGCGGAATTTCAGCAGGCAGCCGGCCACTCCGGGCCACCGTACCCTGGAAAAGAATGATGGCCTTTACACACAGAAACAAAAGTCACCAGGCCAGGTTCCTGATGTCAGTTTGCAGGAGGCACTTGGCACTGTCAAACCAGACGCAGTTGCCTGTGGGGGCATTTTTCATCTGGGAGGCATCCTGATCCATGCGGAATTTCAGCAGGCAGCCGGCCACTCCGAGCCCCCAGGCCCTGGACATGAACCATGGCCTTTCCCCAGAGAAACAAAAGTCACCAGGCCAGGTTCCTGATGTCAGTTTGCAGGAGGCACTTGGCACTGTCAAACCTGACGCAGTTTCCTCTGGGGGCATTTTTCATCTGGGAGGCATCCTGATCCGTGTGGAATTTCAGCAGGCAGCCGGCCACTCCGGGCCAGCGGGCCCTGGAGAGGAACGATGGCCTTTCCCCTGAGAAACAAAAGTCACCAGGCCAGGTTCCTGATGTCAGTTGGCAGGAGGCACTTGGCACTGTCAAACAAGCCGTAGGTGCCTGTGGGGGCATTTTTCATGTGGGAGGCATCCTGATGCATGCGGAATTTCAGCAGGCAGCCGGCCACTCCGGGCCACCAGGCCCTGGACAAGAATGATGGCCTTTCCCCAGAGAAACAAAAGTCACCAGGCCAGGTTCCTGATGTCAGTTTGCAGGAGGCACTTGGCACTGTCAAACCAGACGCAGTTGCCTGTGGGGGTATTTTTCATGTGGGATGCATCCTGATCCATGCGGAATTTCAGCAGGCAGCCGGACATTCCGGGCCACCAGGCCCTGGACATGAACCATGGCTTTTCCCCAGAGAAACAAAAGTCACCAGGCCAGGTTCCTGATGTCAGTTTGCAGGAGGCACTTGGCATTGTCAAACCAGCCACAGTTGCCTGTGGGGGCACCTTGCATCTGGGAGGTATCCTGATCCGTTTGGAATTTCAGCAGGCAGCTGGCCACCCCAGGCCACTCTGGGCCCCGGACAAGAATGATGGCCTTTCCCCAGAGAAACAGAACTCAGCAGGCCAGGTCGCTGATGTGTGTTTGCAGGAGGCACTTGGCACTGTCAAACCAGCCACATTTGCCTTGGGTGGTACTTTCGGTCTGGGAGTCATCCTGATCCGTGCGGAATTTCAGCAGGCAGCCGGCCACTCCGGGCCACCGTACCCTGGAAAAGAATGATGGCCTTTACACACAGAAACAAAAGTCACCAGGCCAGGTTCCTGATGTCAGTTTGCAGGAGGCACTTGGCACTGTCAAACCAGACGCAGTTGCCTGTGGGGGCATTTTTCATCTGGGAGGCATCCTGATCCATGCGGAATTTCAGCAGGCAGCCGGCCACTCCGAGCCCCCAGGCCCTGGACATGAACCATGGCCTTTCCCCAGAGAAACAAAAGTCACCAGGCCAGGTTCCTGATGTCAGTTTGCAGGAGGCACTTGGCACTGTCAAACCTGACGCAGTTTCCTCTGGGGGCATTTTTCATCTGGGAGGCATCCTGATCCATATGGAATTTCAGCAGGCAGCCGGCCACTCCGGGCTACCAGGCCATGGACATGAACCATGGCCTTTCCCCTGAGAAACAAAAGTCAGCAGGCCAGGTTCCTGATGTCAGTTTGCAGGAGGCACTTGGCACTGTCAAACCAGCCACAGTTGCCTCTGGGGGCACCTTCCATCTCGGCGGCATCCTGATCCATGCAGAATTTCAGCCGGCAGCCTGCCACTCTGGGGCCCCCAGGCCATGGACATGAACCATGGACTTTCCCCAGAGAAACAAAAGTCACCAGGCCAGGTTCCTGATGTCAGTTTGCAGGAGGCACTTGGCACTGTCAAACCAGCCACAGTTACTTGTGGGGGCACCTTTCATCTGGGAGGTATCCTCAACCGTGAGGAATTTCAGCAGGCAGCCGGCCACTCCAGGCCGCGGGGCACTGGACACGAATGATGGCCTTTCCCCAGAGAAATAAAAGTCACCAGGCCAGGTTCCTGATGTCAGTTTGCAGGAGGCACTTGGCACTGTCAAACCTGCCACAGTTGCCTTGGGTGGTACTTTCGGTCTGGGAGGCATCCTGATCCGTGCGGAATTTCAGCAGGCAGTCGGCCACTCCGTCCACCGGTACCCTGAAAAGAATGTTGGCCTTTCCCCAGAGAAACAAAAGTCACCAGGCCAGGTTCCTGATGTCAGTTTGCAGGTGGCACTTGGCACTGTCAAACCAGACGCAGTTGCCTGTGGGGGCACCTTGCAACTGGGATGTATCCTCATCCGTGCGGAATTTCAGCAGGCAGCCGGCCACTCCTGGCCACAAGGCCCTGGACATGAACCATGGCCTTTCCCCAGAGAAACAAAAGTCACCAGGCCAGGTTCCTGATGTCAGTTTGCAGGAGGCACTTGGCACTGTCAAACCAGACGCAGTTGCCTGTGGGGGCATTTTTCATCTGGGAGGCATCCTGATCCATGTGGAATTTCAGCAGGCAGCCGGACACTCCGGCCACTCTGGGCCCCGGACAAGAATGATGGCCTTTCCCCAGAGAAACAAAAGTCACCAGGCCAGGTTCCTGATGTCAGTTTGCAGGAGGCACTTGGCACTGTCAAACCAGCCACAGTTGCCTGTGGGGGCCCCTTGCATCTGGGAGTTATCCTGATCCGTGCGGAATTTCAGCAGACAGTCGGCCATTCCCGGCCACCGGGCACTGGGCACGAACCATGGCCTTACCCCAGAGAAACAAAAGTCACCAGGCCAGGTTCCTGAGGTCAGTTTGCAGGAGGCACTTGGCACTGTCAAACCAGCCAAAGTTGCCTGTGGTGGTACCTTTCATCTGGGCGGTATCCTGATCCGTGCGGAATTTCAGCAGACAGTCGGCCATTCCGGGCCAGCGGGCCCTGGAGAGGAACGATGGCCTTTCCCCTGAGAAACAAAAGTCACCTGGCCAGGTTCCTGATGTCAGCTTGCAGGAGGCACTTGGCACTGTCAAACCAGCCACAGGTGCCTGTGGGGGCTCTTTTCATCTGGGAGGCATCCTGATCCGTGCAGAATTTCAGCAGTCAGTCGGCCACTCCCGGACACCAGGCTCAGGATATGAACCATGACCTTTCGCCAGAGAAACAAAAGTCACCAGGCCAGGTTCCTGATGTCAATTTCTAGGAGGTACTTGGCACTGTCAAACCAGCCACAGTTGCCTGTGGGGCTCCTTTCATCTGGGAGTTATCCTGATCCGTGCGGAATTTCAGCAGGCAGTCGGCCACTCCGGGCCAGCGGGCCCTGGAGAGGAACAATGGCCTTTCCCCAGAGAATCAAAAGTCACCAGGCCAGGTTCCTGATGTCAGTTTGCAGGAGGCACTTGGCACTGTCAAACCAGCCACAGTTGCCTGTGGGAGCACTTTTCATGTGGGAGGCATCCTGATCCATGCGGAATTTCAGCAGGCGGCCGGCCACTCCGGACCACCAGGTCCTGGACATGAACCACGGCTTTTCCAAAGAGAAACAAAAGTCAGCAGGCCAGGTTCCTGATGTCAGTTTGCAGGAGGCACTTGGCACTGTCAAACCTGCCACAGTTGCCTGTGGTGGTACCTTTCATCTGGGCGGCATCCTAATCCGTTCGGAATTTCAGCAGGCAGCCGGCCACTCCGGGACTACGGGTCCAGGATATGAACCATGACCTTTCCCCAGAGAAACAAAAGTGACCAGGCCAGGTTCCTGATGTCAGTTTGCAGGAGGCACTTGGCACTGTCAAACCAGCCACAGGTGCCTGTGGGGGCAGCTTGCATCTGGGAGCTATCCTGATCCGTGCGGAATTTCAGCAGGCAGTCGGCCACTCCGGGCCAGGGGGCACTGGACATCATCTATGGCCTTTCCCCAGAGAAACAAAAGTCACCAGGCCAGGATCCTGATGTCAGTTTGCAGGAGGCACTTGGCACTGTCAAACCAGCCACAGTTGTCTGTGGGGGCACTTTCCATCTGGGAGGCATCCTGACCCATGCGGAATTTCAGCAGGCAGCCGGCCACTTCCCGCCGCAAGGCCCTGGACATGAACCATGGCCTTTCCCCAGAGAAATAAAACTTACCAGGCCAGGTTCCTGATGTCAGTTGGCAGGAGGCACTTGGCACTGTCAAACCAGCCACAGTTGCCTATGGTTTTAGTTTCGGTCTGGGATGTATCCTGATCCGTGCGGAATTTCAGCAGGCTGCAGGCCACTCCGGGCCAGCGGGCCCCGGAAAAGAATGATGGCCTTTCCCCAGAGAAACAAAAGTCACCAGGCCAGGTTCCTGATGTCAGTTTGCAGGAGGCACTTGGCACTGTCAAACCAGCCACAGGTGCCTCTGGGGGCAATTTTCATCTGGGAGGCATCCTGATCCATGCTGAATTTCAGGAGGGAGCCGGACACTCTGGGCCACCAGGCCGTGGACATGAACCATGGCCTTTCGCCAGAGAAACAAAAGTTACCAGGCCAGGTTCCTGATGTCAGTTTGCAGGAGGCACTTGGCACTGTCAAACCAGGCACAGGTGCCTATGGGGGCACTTTGCATCTGGGAGGTATCCTGATCCGTGCGGAATTTCAGCAGGCAGCCGGCCACTCTGGGCCAACGGGCACTGGAGAAGAATGATGGCCTTTCCCCAGAGAAACAAAAGTCACCAGGCCAGGTTCCTGATGTCAGTTTGCAGGAGGCACTTGGCACTGTCAAAGCAGCCACAGTTGGCTGTGGCGGCACCTTGAACCGGGGAGGTATCCTGATCCGTGCGGAATTTCAGCAGGCAGCCGGCCACTCCGAGCCACCGGGCTCTGAAGAAGAATAATAGCTTTACCCCAGAGAAACAAAAGTCACCAGGCCAGGTTCCCGATGTCAATTTGTAGGAGGTACTTGGCACTGTCAAACCAGCCACAGGTGCCTGTGGGGGCACCTTGCATCTGTGAGGTATCCTCAACCGTGTGGAATTTCAGCACGCAGCCTGCCACTCTGGGCCGGCGGGCCCCGGACAAGAAGGATGGCCTTTCCCCAGAGAAACAAAACTTACCAGGCCAGGTTCCAGATGTCAGTTTGCAGGAGGCACTTGGCACTGTCAAACCTGCCACAGTTGCCTATGGTTTTAGTTTCGCTCTGGGAGGTATCCTGATACGTGCGGAATTTCAGCAGGCTGCTGGCCATTCCGGGCCAGCGGGCCCCGGAAAACAATGATGTCCTTTCCCCAGAGAAACAAAAGTCACCAGGCCAGGTTCCTGATGTCAGTTTGCAGGAGGTACTTGGCACTGTCAAACCTGACGCAGTTTCCTCTGGGGGCATTTTTCATCTGGGAGGCATCCTGATCCATATGGAATTTCAGCAGGCAGCCGGCCACTCCGGGCTACCAGGCCATGGACATGAACCATGGCCTTTCCCCTGAGAAACAAAAGTCAGCAGGCCAGGTTCCTGATGTCAGTTTGCAGGAGGCACTTGGCACTGTCAAACCAGCCACAGTTGCCTCTGGGGGCACCTTCCATCTCGGCGGCATCCTGATCCATGCAGAATTTCAGCCGGCAGCCTGCCACTCTGGGGCCCCCAGGCCATGGACATGAACCATGGACTTTCCCCAGAGAAACAAAAGTCACCAGGCCAGGTTCCTGATGTCAGTTTGCAGGAGGCACTTGGCACTGTCAAACCAGCCACAGTTACTTGTGGGGGCACCTTTCATCTGGGAGGTATCCTCAACCGTGAGGAATTTCAGCAGGCAGCCGGCCACTCCAGGCCGCGGGGCACTGGACACGAATGATGGCCTTTCCCCAGAGAAATAAAAGTCAGCAGGCCAGGTTCCTGATGTCAGTTTGCAGGAGGCACTTGGCACTGTCAAACCTGCCACAGTTGCCTTGGGTGGTACTTTCGGTCTGGGAGGCATCCTGATCCGTGCGGAATTTCAGCAGGCAGTCGGCCACTCCGTCCACCGGTACCCTGAAAAGAATGTTGGCCTTTCCCCAGAGAAACAAAAGTCACCAGGCCAGGTTCCTGATGTCAGTTTGCAGGTGGCACTTGGCACTGTCAAACCAGACGCAGTTGCCTGTGGGGGCACCTTGCAACTGGGATGTATCCTCATCCGTGCGGAATTTCAGCAGGCAGCCGGCCACTCCTGGCCACAAGGCCCTGGACATGAACCATGGCCTTTCCCCAGAGAAACAAAAGTCACCAGGCCAGGTTCCTGATGTCAGTTTGCAGGAGGCACTTGGCACTGTCAAACCAGACGCAGTTGCCTGTGGGGGCATTTTTCATCTGGGAGGCATCCTGATCCATGTGGAATTTCAGCAGGCAGCCGGACACTCCGGCCACTCTGGGCCCCGGACAAGAATGATGGCCTTTCCCCAGAGAAACAAAAGTCACCAGGCCAGGTTCCTGATGTCAGTTTGCAGGAGGCACTTGGCACTGTCAAACCAGCCACAGTTGCCTGTGGGGGCCCCTTGCATCTGGGAGTTATCCTGATCCGTGCGGAATTTCAGCAGACAGTCGGCCATTCCCGGCCACCGGGCACTGGGCACGAACCATGGCCTTACCCCAGAGAAACAAAAGTCACCAGGCCAGGTTCCTGAGGTCAGTTTGCAGGAGGCACTTGGCACTGTCAAACCAGCCAAAGTTGCCTGTGGTGGTACCTTTCATCTGGGCGGTATCCTGATCCGTGCGGAATTTCAGCAGACAGTCGGCCATTCCGGGCCAGCGGGCCCTGGAGAGGAACGATGGCCTTTCCCCTGAGAAACAAAAGTCACCTGGCCAGGTTCCTGATGTCAGCTTGCAGGAGGCACTTGGCACTGTCAAACCAGACACAGGTGCCTGTGGGGGCTCTTTTCATCTGGGAGGCATCCTGATCCGTGCAGAATTTCAGCAGTCAGTCGGCCACTCCAGGACACCAGGCTCAGGATATGAACCATGACCTTTCGCCAGAGAAACAAAAGTCACCAGGCCAGGTTCCTGATGTCAATTTCTAGGAGGTACTTGGCACTGTCAAACCAGCCACAGTTGCCTGTGGGGCTCCTTTCATCTGGGAGTTATCCTGATCCGTGCGGAATTTCAGCAGGCAGTCGGCCACTCCGGGCCAGCGGGCCCTGGAGAGGAACAATGGCCTTTCCCCAGAGAATCAAAAGTCACCAGGCCAGGTTCCTGATGTCAGTTTGCAGGAGGCACTTGGCACTGTCAAACCAGCCACAGTTGCCTGTGGGAGCACTTTTCATGTGGGAGGCATCCTGATCCATGCGGAATTTCAGCAGGCGGCCGGCCACTCCGGACCACCAGGTCCTGGACATGAACCACGGCTTTTCCAAAGAGAAACAAAAGTCAGCAGGCCAGGTTCCTGATGTCAGTTTGCAGGAGGCACTTGGCACTGTCAAACCTGCCACAGTTGCCTGTGGTGGTACCTTTCATCTGGGCGGCATCCTAATCCGTTCGGAATTTCAGCAGGCAGCCGGCCACTCCGGGACTACGGGTCCAGGATATGAAGCATGACCTTTCCCCAGAGAAACAAAAGTCACCAGGCCAGGTTCCTGATGTCAGTTTGCAGGAGGCACTTGGCACTGTCAAACCAGCCACAGGTGCCTGTGGGGGCAGCTTGCATCTGGGAGCTATCCTGATCCGTGCGGAATTTCAGCAGGCAGTCGGCCACTCCGGGCCAGGGGGCACTGGACATCATCTATGGCCTTTCCCCAGAGAAACAAAAGTCACCAGGCCAGGATCCTGATGTCAGTTTGCAGGAGGCACTTGGCACTGTCAAACCAGCCACAGTTGTCTGTGGGGGCACTTTCCATCTGGGAGGCATCCTGACCCATGCGGAATTTCAGCAGGCAGCCGGCCACTTCCCGCCGCAAGGCCCTGGACATGAACCATGGCCTTTCCCCAGAGAAATAAAACTTACCAGGCCAGGTTCCTGATGTCAGTTGGCAGGAGGCACTTGGCACTGTCAAACCAGCCACAGTTGCCTATGGTTTTAGTTTCGGTCTGGGATGTATCCTGATCCGTGCGGAATTTCAGCAGGCTGCAGGCCACTCCGGGCCAGCGGGCCCCGGAAAAGAATGATGGCCTTTCCCCAGAGAAACAAAAGTCACCAGGCCAGGTTCCTGATGTCAGTTTGCAGGAGGCACTTGGCACTGTCAAACCAGCCACAGGTGCCTCTGGGGGCAATTTTCATCTGGGAGGCATCCTGATCCATGCTGAATTTCAGGAGGGAGCCGGACACTCTGGGCCACCAGGCCGTGGACATGAACCATGGCCTTTCGCCAGAGAAACAAAAGTTACCAGGCCAGGTTCCTGATGTCAGTTTGCAGGAGGCACTTGGCACTGTCAAACCAGGCACAGGTGCCTATGGGGGCACTTTGCATCTGGGAGGTATCCTGATCCGTGCGGAATTTCAGCAGGCAGCCGGCCACTCTGGGCCAACGGGCACTGGAGAAGAATGATGGCCTTTCCCCAGAGAAACAAAAGTCACCAGGCCAGGTTCCTGATGTCAGTTTGCAGGAGGCACTTGGCACTGTCAAAGCAGCCACAGTTGGCTGTGGCGGCACCTTGAACCGGGGAGGTATCCTGATCCGTGCGGAATTTCAGCAGGCAGCCGGCCACTCCGAGCCACCGGGCTCTGAAGAAGAATAATAGCTTTACCCCAGAGAAACAAAAGTCACCAGGCCAGGTTCCCGATGTCAATTTGTAGGAGGTACTTGGCACTGTCAAACCAGCCACAGGTGCCTGTGGGGGCACCTTGCATCTGTGAGGTATCCTCAACCGTGTGGAATTTCAGCACGCAGCCTGCCACTCTGGGCCGGCGGGCCCCGGACAAGAAGGATGGCCTTTCCCCAGAGAAACAAAACTTACCAGGCCAGGTTCCAGATGTCAGTTTGCAGGAGGCACTTGGCACTGTCAAACCTGCCACAGTTGCCTATGGTTTTAGTTTCGCTCTGGGAGGTATCCTGATACGTGCGGAATTTCAGCAGGCTGCTGGCCATTCCGGGCCAGCGGGCCCCGGAAAACAATGATGTCCTTTCCCCAGAGAAACAAAAGTCACCAGGCCAGGTTCCTGATGTCAGTTGGCAGGAGGCACTTGGCACTGTCAAACCAGCCACAGTTGCCTCTGGTGGTACCTTTCATCTGGGCGGCATCCTAATCCGTTCGGAATTTCAGCAGGCAGCCGGACACCCAGGGACACCCGGCCCTGGACACGAACGATGGCCTTTCCCCAGAGAAACAAAAGTCACCAGGCCAGGTTTCTGATGTCAGTTTGCAGGAGGCACTTGGCACTGTCAAACCAGCCACAGTTGCCTGTGGGGGCACCTTGCATCTGGGAGGTATCCTGATCCGTGCGGAATTTCAACAGACAGTCTGCCACTCCGGGCCACCGGGCCCTGGAGAGGAACGATGGCCTTTCCCCAGAGAAACAAAGGTCACCAGGCCAGGTTCCTGATGTCAGTTTGCAGGAGGCACTTGGCACTGTCAAACCAGCCACACTAACCTGTATGGGCACCTTGCGTCTGGGAGGTATCCTCATCTGTGCGGAATTTCAGCAGGCTGCTGGCCACTCCAGGCCACCTGGCACTGGGCACGAACCATGGCCTTACCCCAGAGAAACAAAACTCACCAGGCCAGGTTCCTGATGTCAGTTTGCAGGAGGCACTTGGCACTGTCAAACCTGCCACAGTTGCCTGTGGTGGTACCTTTCATCTGGGCGGTATGCTGATCCGTGAGGAATTTCAGCAGACAGTCGGCCATTCCGGGCCAGCGGGCCCTGGAGGGGAACGATGGCCTTTCCCCTGAGAAACAAAAGTCACCTGGCCAGGTTCCTGATGTCAGTTTGCAGGAGGCACTTGGCACTGTCAAACCTGACGCAGTTGCCTCTGGTGGTACCTTTCATCTGGGCGGCATCCTGGTCCGTGCGGAATTTCAGCAGGCAGCCGGCCACTCCAGGACACCAGGCTCAGGATATGAACCATGGCCTTTCCCCAGAGAAACAAAAGTCACCAGGCCAGGTTCCAGATGTCAGTTGGCAGGAGGCACTTGGCACTGTCAAACCAGCCACAGGTGCCTGTGGGGGCATTTTTCATGTGGGAGGCATCCTGATCCATGCGGAATTTCAGCAGGCAGCCGGCCACTCCGAGCCCCCAGGCCCTGGAGAGGAACGATGGCCTTTCCCCAGAGAAACAGAACTCAGGAGGCCAGGTCGCTGATGTCTGTTTGCAGGAGGCACTTGGCACTGTCAAACCAGCCACATTTGCCTTGGGTGGTACTTTCGGTCTGGGAGGCATCCTGATCCGTGCGGAATTTCAGCAGGCAGCCCGCCACTCCGGGCCACCGTACCCCGGAAAAGAATCATGGCCTTCACACACAGAAACAAAAGTCACCAGGCCAGGTTCCTGATGTCAGTTTGCAGGAGTCACTTGGCACTGTCAAACCAGACGCAGTTGCCTGTGGGGGCATTTTTCATCTGGGAGGCATCCTGATCCGTGTGGAATTTCAGCAGGCAGCCGGCCACTCCGGGCTACCAGGCCCTGGACATGAACCATGGCCTTTCCCCAGAGAAACAAAAGTCAGCAGGCCAGGTTCCTGATGTCAGTTTGCAGGAGGCACTTGGCAGTGTCAAACCAACCACAGTTGCCTGTGGGGGCATTTTTCATCTGGGAGGCATCCTGATCCATGCGGAATTTCAGCAGGCAGCCGGCCACTCCGGGCCACCAGGCCCTGGACATGAACCATGGCTTTTCCCCAGAGAAACAAAAGTCACCAGGCCAGGTTCCTGATGTCAGTTTGCAGGAGGCACTTGGCACTGTCAAACCAGCCACAGTTGCCTGTGGTGGTACTTTCGATCTGGGAGGTATCCTGATCCGTTTGGAATTTCAGCAGGCAGCCTCTCACTCGAGCCACCGGGCCCTGGACATGAACCATGGCCTTTCCCCAGAGAAACAGAACTCAGCAGGCCAGGTCGCTGATGTCTGTTTGCAGGAGGCACTTGGCACTGTCAAACCAGCCACAGTTGCCTTGGGTGGTACTTTCGGTCTGGGAGGCATCCTGATCCGTGCGGAATTTCAGCAGGCAGCCGGCCACTCCGGGCCACCGTACTCCGGAAAAGAATCATGGCCTTTCCCCAGAGAAACAAAAGTCACCAGGCCAGGTTCCTGATGTCAGTTTGCAGGAGGCACTTGGCACTGTCAAACCTGACGCAGTTGCCTCTGGTGGTACCTTTCATCTGGGCGGCATCCTGGTCCGTTCGGAATTTCAGCAGGCAGCCGGCCACTCCAGGACACCAGGCTCAGGATATGAACCATGGCCTTTCCCCAGAGAAACAAAAGTCACCAGGCCAGGTTCCAGATGTCAGTTGGCAGGAGGCACTTGGCACTGTCAAACCAGCCACAGGTGCCTGTGGGGGCATTTTTCATGTGGGAGGCATCCTGATCCATGCGGAATTTCAGCAGGCAGCCTGCCACTCCGAGCCCCCAGGCCCTGGAGAGGAACGATGGCCTTTCCCCAGAGAAACAGAACTCAGGAGGCCAGGTCGCTGATGTCTGTTTGCAGGAGGCACTTGGCACTGTCAAACCAGCCACATTTGCCTTGGGTGGTACTTTCGGTCTGGGAGGCATCCTGATCCGTGCGGAATTTCAGCAGGCAGCCCGCCACTCCGGGCCACCGTACCCCGGAAAAGAATCATGGCCTTTACACACAGAAACAAAAGTCACCAGGCCAGGTTCCTGATGTCAGTTTGCAGGAGTCACTTGGCACTGTCAAACCAGACGCAGTTGCCTGTGGGGGCATTTTTCATCTGGGAGGCATCCTGATCCGTGTGGAATTTCAGCAGGCAGCCGGCCACTCCGGGCTACCAGGCCCTGGACATGAACCATGGCCTTTCCCCTGAGAAACAAAAGTCAGCAGGCCAGGTTCCTGATGTCAGTTTGCAGGAGGCACTTGGCAGTGTCAAACCAGCCACAGTTGCCTGTGGTGGCACCTTCCATCTCGGCGGCATCCGGATCCATGCAGAATTTCAGCAGGCAGCCGGCCACTCCGAGCCACCAGGCCCTGGACATGAAACATGGCCTTTCCCCAGAGAAACAAAAGTCACCAGGTCAGGTTCCTGATGTCAGTTTGCAGGAGGCACTTGGCACTGTCAAACCTGACTCAGTTTCCTCTGGGGGCATTTTTCATCTGGGAGGCATCCTGATCCATGTGGAATTTCAGCAGGCAGCCGGCCACTCCGGGCCGCGGGGCACTGGACACGAATGAGGGCCTTTAACCAGAGAAATAAAAGTCACCAGGCCAGGTTCCTGATGTCAGTTTGCAGGAGGCACTTGGCACTGTCAAACCAGCCACAGTTACCTGTGGGGGCACCTTTCATCTGGGAGGTATCCTCAACCGTGAGGAATTTCAGCAGGCAGCCGGCCACTCCAGGCCGCGGGGCACTGGACACGAATGAGGGCCTTTAACCAGAGAAATAAAAGTCACCAGGCCAGGTTCCTGATGTCAGTTTGCAGGAGGCACTTGGCACTGTCAAACCAGCCACAGTTGCCTGTGGGGGCACCTTTCATCTGGGAGGCCTCCTGATCCATGTGGAATTTCAGCAGGCAGCCTGCCACTCGAGCCACCGGGCCCTGGAGAGGAACGATGGCCTTTCCCCAGAGAAACAGAACTCAGCAGGCCAGGTCGCTGATGTCTGTTTGCAGGAGGCACTTGGCACTGTCAAACCAGCCACAGTTGCCTTGGGTGGTACTTTCGGTCTGGGAGGCATCCTGATCCTTTTGGAATTTCAGCAGGCAGCCGGCCACTCCGTCCACCGGTACACGGAAAAGAATGTTGGCCTTTCCCCAGAGAAACAAAAGTCACCAGGCCAGGTTCCTGATGTCAGTTTGCAGGTGGCACTTGGCACTGTCAAACCAGACGCAGTTGCCTGTGGGGGCACCTTGCAACTGGCATGTATCCTCATCCGTGCGGAATTTCAGCAGGCAGCCGGCCACTCCTGGCCACAAGGCCCTGGACATGAACCATGGCCTTTCCCCAGAGAAACAAAAGTCACCAGGCCAGGTTCCTGATGTCAGTTTGCAGGAGGCACTTGGCACTGTCAAACCAGCCACAGTTGCCTGTGGGGGCACCTTGCAACTGGCATGTATCCTCATCCGTGCGGAATTTCAGCAGGCAGCCGGCCACTCCTGGCCACAAGGCCCTGGACCTGAACCATGGCCTTTACCCAGAGAAACAAAAGTCACCAGGCCAGGTTCCTGATGTCAGTTTGCAGGAGGCACTTGGCACTGTCAAACCAGCCGCAGTTGCCTTGGGTGGTACTTTCGGTCTGGGAGGCATCCTGATCCTTTTGGAATTTCAGCAGGCAGTCGGCCACTCCGTCCACCGGTACCCGGAAAAGAATGTTGGCCTTTCCCCTGAGAAACAAAAGTCAGCAGGCCAGGTTCCTGATGTCAGTTTGCAGGAGGCACTTGGCAGTGTCAAACCAGCCACAGTTGCCTGTGGTGGCACCTTCCATCTCGGCGGCATCCGGATCCATGCAGAATTTCAGCAGGCAGCCGGCCACTCCGAGCCACCAGGCCCTGGACATGAACCATGGCCTTTCCCCAGAGAAACAAAAGTCACCAGGTCAGGTTCCTGATGTCAGTTTGCAGGAGGCACTTGGCACTGTCAAACCTGACTCAGTTTCCTCTGGGGGCATTTTTCATCTGGGAGGCATCCTGATCCATGTGGAATTTCAGCAGGCAGCCGGCCACTCCGGGCTACCAGGCCCTGGACATGAACCATGGCCTTTCCCCAGAGAAACAAAAGTCACCAGGCCAGGTTCCTGATGTCAGTTTGCAGGTGGCACTTGGCACTGTCAAACCAGCCACAGTTGCCTGTGGTGGCACCTTCCATCTCGGCGGCATCCGGATCCATGCAGAATTTCAGCAGGCAGCCGGCCACTCCGGGCCCCCAGGCCATGGACATGAACCATGGCCTTTCCCCAGAGAAACAAAAGTCACCAGGCCAGGTTCCTGATGTCAGTTTGCAGGAGGCACTTGGCACTGTCAAACCAGCCACAGTTACCTGTGGGGGCACCTTTCATCTGGGAGGTATCCTCAACCGTGAGGAATTTCAGCAGGCAGCCGGCCACTCCAGGCCGCGGGGCACTGGACACGAATGAGGGCCTTTACCCAGAGAAATAAAAGTCACCAGGCCAGGTTCCTGATGTCAGTTTGCAGGAGGCACTTGGCACTGTCAAACCAGCCACAGTTGCCTGTGGGGGCACCTTTCATCTGGGAGGCCTCCTGATCCATGTGGAATTTCAGCAGGCAGCCTGCCACTCGAGCCACCGGGCCCTGGAGAGGAACGATGGCCTTTCCCCAGAGAAACAGAACTCAGCAGGCCAGGTCGCTGATGTCTGTTTGCAGGAGGCACTTGGCACTGTCAAACCAGCCACAGTTGCCTGTGGGGGCACCTTTCATCTGGGAGGCATCCTGATCCTTTTGGAATTTCAGCAGGCAGCCGGCCACTCCGTCCACCGGTACCCGGAAAAGAATGTTGGCCTTTCCCCAGAGAAACAAAAGTCACCAGGCCAGGTTCCTGATGTCAGTTTGCAGGTGGCACTTGGCACTGTCAAACCAGACGCAGTTGCCTGTGGGGGCAGCTTGCAACTGGGATGTATCCTCATCCGTGCGGAATTTCAGCAGGCAGCCGGCCACTCCTGGCCACAAGGCCCTGGACATGAACCATGGCCTTTCCCCAGAGAAACAAAAAACACCAGGCCAGGTTCCTGATGTCAGTTTGCAGGAGGCACTTGGCACTGTCAAACCAGACGCAGTTGCCTGTGGGGGCACCTTGCAACTGGGATGTATCCTCATCCGTGCGGAATTTCAGCAGGCAGCCGGCCACTCCTGGCCACAAGGCCCTGGACATGAACCATGGCCTTTCCCCAGAGAAACAAAAGTCACCAGGCCAGGTTCCTGATGTCAGTTTGCAGGAGGCACTTGGCACTGTCAAACCAGCCACAGTTGCCTGTGGGGGCACCTTGCAACTGGCATGTATCCTCATCCGTGCGGAATTTCAGCAGGCAGCCGGCCACTCCTGGCCACAAGGCCCTGGACCTGAACCATGGCCTTTACCCAGAGAAACAAAAGTCACCAGGCCAGGTTCCTGATGTCAGTTTGCAGGAGGCACTTGGCACTGTCAAACCAGCCGCAGTTGCCTTGGGTGGTACTTTCGGTCTGGGAGGCATCCTGATCCGTGCAGACTTTCAGCAGGCAGTCGGCCACTCCGTCCACCGGTACCCGGAAAAGAATGTTGGCCTTTCCCCAGAGAAACAAAAGTCACCAGGCCAGGTTCCTGATGTCAGTTTGCAGGTGGCACTTGGCACTGTCAAACCAGCCACAGTTGCCTGTGGGGGCACCTTTCATCTGGGAGGCATCCTGATCCATGTGGAATTTCAGCAGGCAGCCTGCCACTCGAGCCACCGGGCCCTGGAGAGGAACGATGGCCTTTCCCCAGAGAAACAGAACTCAGCAGGCCAGGTCGCTGATGTCTGTTTGCAGGAGGCACTTGGCACTGTCAAACCAGCCACATTTGCCTTGGGTGGTACTTTCGGTCTGGGAGTCATCCTGATCCGTGCGGAATTTCAGCAGGCAGCCGGCCACTCCGGGCCACCGTACCCTCGAAAAGAATGATGGCCTTTACACACAGAAACAAAAGTCACCAGGCCAGGTTCCTGATGTCAGTTTGCAGGAGGCACTTGGCACTGTCAAACCAGACGCAGTTGCCTGTGGGGGCATTTTTCATCTGGGAGGCATCCTGATCCATGCGGAATTTCAGCAGGCAGCCGGCCACTCCGAGCCCCCAGGCCCTGGCCATGAAACATGGCCTTTCCCCAGAGAAACAAAAGTCAGCAGGCCAGGTTCCTGATGTCAGTTTGCAGGAGGCACTTGGCACTGTCAAACCTGACGCAGTTTCCTCTGGGGTCATTTTTCATCTGGGAGGCATCCTGATCCATATGGAATTTCAGCAGGCAGCCGGCCACTCCGGGCTACCAGGCCCTGGACATGAACCATAGCCTTTCCCCTGAGAAACAAAAGTCAGCAGGCCAGGTTCCTGATGTCAGTTCGCAGGAGGCACTTGGCACTGTCAAACCAGCCACAGTTGCCTTGGGTGGTACTTTCGGTCTGGGAGGCATCCTGATCCTTTTGGAATTTCAGCAGGCAGCCGGCCACTCCAGGCCACCGTACCCCAGAAAAGAATCATGGCCTTTCCCCAGAGAAACAAAAGTCACCAGGCCAGGTTCCTGATGTCAGTTTGCAGGAGGCACTTGGCACTGTCAAACCAGACGCAGTTGCCTCTGGTGGTACCTTTCATCTGGGCGGCATCCTGGTCCGTCCAGAATTTCAGCAGGCTGCCGGCCACTCCAGGACACCAGGCTCAGGATATAAACCATGGCCTTTCCCCAGAGAAACAAAAGTCACCAGGCCAGGTTCCAGATGTCAGTTGGCAGGAGGCACTTGGCACTGTCAAACCAGCCACAGGTGCCTGTGGGGGCATTTTTCATGTGGGAGGCATCCTGATCCATGCGGAATTTCAGCAGGCAGCCGGCCACTCCGAGCCACCAGGCCCTGGACATGAACCATGGCCTTTCCCCAGAGAAACAAAAGTCACCAGGTCAGGTTCCTGATGTCAGTTTGCAGGAGGCACTTGGCACTGTCAAACCTGACTCAGTTTCCTCTGGGGGCATTTTTCATCTGGGAGGCATCCTGATACATGTGGAATTTCAGCAGGCAGCCGGCCACTCCGGGCTACCAGGCCCTGGACATGAACCATGGCATTTCCCCAGAGAAACAAAAGTCACCAGGCCAGGTTCCTGATGTCAGTTTGCAGGAGGCACTTGGCAGTGTCAAACCAGCCACAGTTGCCTGTGGTGGCACCTTCCATCTCGGCGGCATCCGGATCCATGCAGAATTTCAGCAGGCAGCCGGCCACTCCGGGCCCCCAGGCCATGGACATGAACCATGGCCTTTCCCCAGAGAAACAAAAGTCACCAGGCCAGGTTCCTGATGTCAGTTTGCAGGAGGCACTTGGCACTGTCAAACCAGCCACAGTTACCTGTGGGGGCACCTTTCATCTGGGAGGTATCCTCAACCGTGAGGAATTTCAGCAGGCAGCCGGCCACTCCAGGCCGCGGGGCACTGGACACGAATGAGGGCCTTTACCCAGAGAAATAAAAGTCACCAGGCCAGGTTCCTGATGTCAGTTTGCAGGAGGCACTTGGCACTGTCAAACCAGCCACAGTTGCCTGTGGGGGCACCTTTCATCTGGGAGGCATCCTGATCCATGTGGAATTTCAGCAGGCAGCCTGCCACTCGAGCCACCGGGCCCTGGAGAGGAACGATGGCCTTTCCCCAGAGAAACAGAACTTAGCAGGCCAGGTCGCTGATGTCTGTTTGCAGGAGGCACTTGGCACTGTCAAACCAGCCACAGTTGCCTTGGGTGGTACTTTCGGTCTGGGAGGCATCCTGATCCTTTTGGAATTTCAGCAGGCAGCCGGCCTCTCCGTACACCGGTACCCGGAAAAGAATGTTGGCCTTTCCCCAGAGAAACAAAAGTCAGCAGGCCAGGTTCCTGATGTCAGTTTGCAGGTGGCACTTGGCACTGTCAAACCAGACGCAGTTGCCTGTGGGGGCACCTTGCAACTGGGATGTATCCTCATCCGTGCGGAATTTCAGCAGGCAGCCGGCCACTCCTGGCCACAAGGCCCTGGACATGAACCATGGCCTTTCCCCAGAGAAACAAAAAACACCAGGCCAGGTTCCTGATGTCAGTTTGCAGGAGGCACTTGGCACTGTCAAACCAGACGCAGTTGCCTGTGGGGGCACCTTTCAACTGGGATGTATCCTCATCCGTGCGGAATTTCAGCAGGCAGCCGGCCACTCCTGGCCACAAGGCCCTGGACATGAACCATGGCCTTTCCCCAGAGAAACAAAAGTCACCAGGCCAGGTTCCTGATGTCAGTTTGCAGGTGGCACTTGGCACTGTCAAACCAGCCACAGTTGCCTGTGGGGGCACCTTTCATCTGGGAGGCATCCTGATCCATGTGGAATTTCAGCAGGCAGCCTGCCACTCGAGCCACCGGGCCCTGGAGAGGAACGATGGCCTTTCCCCAGAGAAACAGAACTCAGCAGGCCAAGTCGCTGATGTCTGTTTGCAGGAGGCACTTGGCACTGTCAAACCAGCCACATTTGCCTTGGGTGGTACTTTCGGTCTGGGAGTCATCCTGATCCGTGCGGAATTTCAGCAGGCAGCCGGCCACTCCGGGCCACCGTACCCTGGAAAAGAATGATGGCCTTTACACACAGAAACAAAAGTCACCAGGCCAGGTTCCTGATGTCAGTTTGCAGGAGGCACTTGGCACTGTCAAACCAGACGCAGTTGCCTGTGGGGGCATTTTTCATCTGGGAGGCATCCTGATCCATGCGGAATTTCAGCAGGCAGCCGGCCACTCCGAGCCCCCAGGCCCTGGCCATGAAACCTGGCCTTTCCCCAGAGAAACAAAAGTCACCAGGCCAGGTTCCTGATGTCAGTTTGCAGGAGGCACTTGGCACTGTCAAACCTGACGCAGTTTCCTCTGGGGGCATTTTTCATCTGGGAGGCATCCTGATCCATATGGAATTTCAGCAGGCAGCCGGCCACTCCGGGCTACCAGGCCCTGGACATGAACCATGGCCTTTCCCCTGAGAAACAAAAGTCAGCAGGCCAGGTTCCTGATGTCAGTTTGCAGGAGGCACTTGGCACTGTCAAACCAGCCACAGTTGCCTCTGGGGGCACCTTCCATCTCGGCGGCATCCTGATCCATGCAGAATTTCAGCCGGCAGCCTGCCACTCTGGGGCCCCCAGGCCATGGACATGAACCATGGCCTTTCCCCAGAGAAACAAAAGTCACCAGGCCAGGTTCCTGATGTCAGTTTGCAGGTGGCACTTGGCACTGTCAAACCAGCCACTGTTACTTGTGGGGGCACCTTTCATCTGGGAGGTATCCTCAACCGTGAGGAATTTCAGCAGGCAGCCGGCCACTCCAGGCCGCGGGGCACTGGACACGAATGATGGCCTTTCCCCAGAGAAATAAAAGTCACCAGGCCAGGTTCCTGATGTCAGTTTGCAGGAGGCACTTGGCACTGTCAAACCAGCCACAGTTGCCTTGGGTGGTACTTTCGGTCTGGGAGGCATCCTGATCCGTGCGGAATTTCAGCAGGCAGTCGGCCACTCCGTCCACCGGTACCCTGAAAAGAATGATGGCCTTTCCCCAGAGAAACAAAACTCACCAGGCCAGGTTCCTGATGTCAGTTTGCAGGTGGCACTTGGCACTGTCAAACCAGACGCAGTTGCCTGTGGGGGCACCTTGCAACTGGGATGTATCCTCATCCGTGCGGAATTCCAGCAGGCAGCCGGCCACTCCTGGCCACAAGGCCCTGGACATGAACCATGGCCTTTCCCCAGAGAAACAAAACTCACCAGGCCAGGTTCCTGATGTCAGTTTGCAGGAGGCACTTGGCACTGTCAAACCAGATGCAGTTGCCTGTGGGGGCATTTTTCATCTGGGAGGCATCCTGATCCGTGAGGAATTTCAGCAGGCAGCCGGACACTCCGGCCACTCTGGGCCCCGGACAAGAATGATGGCCTTTCCCCAGAGAAACAAAAGTCACCAGGCCAGGTTCCTGATGTCAGTTTGCAGGAGGCACTTGGCACTGTCAAACCAGCCACAGTTGCCTCTGGTGGTACTTTCGGTCTGGGAGGTATCCTGATCCATTTGGAATTTCAGCAGGCTGCCGGCCACTCCGGGCCACCAAGCCCTGGACATGAACCATGGCCTTTCCCCAGAGAAACAAAAGTCACCAGTCCAGGTTCCTGATGTCAGTTTGCAGGAGGCACTTGGCACTGTCAAACCAGCCGCAGTTGCCTGTGGGGGCACCTTGCATCTGGGAGGTATCCTGATCCTTTTGGAATTTCAGCAGGCAGCCTGCCAGTCCGGGCCACCGGGACCCGGACAAGAATAATGGCCTTTCCCCAGACAAACAAAAGTCACCAGGCCAGGTTCCTGATGTCAGTTTGCAGGTGGCACTTGGCACTGTCAAACCAGACGCAGTTGCCTGTGGGGGCACCTTGCAACTGGGATGTATCCTCATCCGTGCGGAATTTCAGCAGGCAGCCGGCCACTCCTGGCCACAAGGCCCTGGACATGAACCATGGCCTTTCCCCAGAGAAACAAAAGTCACCAGGCCAGGTTCCTGATGTCAGTTTGCAGGAGGCACTTGGCACTGTCAAACCAGCCACAGTTGCCTTGGGTGGTACTTTCGGTCTGGGAGGCATCCTGATCCGTGCGGAATTTCAGCAGGCAGCCGGCCACTCCGGGCCACCAGGTCCTGGACATGAACCATGGCTTTTCCCCAGAGAAACAAAAGTCACCAGGCCAGGTTCCTGATGTCAGTTTGCAGGAGGCACTTGGCACTGTCAAACCAGCCACAGTTGCCTGTGGTGGTACTTTCGATCTGGGAGGTATCCTGATCCGTTTGGAATTTCAGCAGGCAGCCTCTCACTCGAGCCACCGGGCCCTGGACATGAACCATGGCCTTTCCCCAGAGAAACTGAACTCAGCAGGCCAGGTCGCTGATGTCTGTTTGCAGGAGGCACTTGGCACTGTCAAACCAGCCACAGTTGCCTTGGGTGGTACTTTCGGTCTGGGAGGCATCCTGATCCTTTTGGAATTTCAGCAGGCAGCCGGCCACTCCTGGCCACCGTACTCCGGAAAAGAATCATGGCCTTTCCCCAGAGAAACAAAAGTCACCAGGCCAGGTTCCTGATGTCAGTTTGCAGGAGGCACTTGGCACTGTCAAACCTGACGCAGTTGCCTCTGGTGGTACCTTTCATCTGGGCGGCATCCTGGTCCGTTCGGAATTTCAGCAGGCAGCCGGCCACTCCAGGACACCAGGCTCAGGATATGAACCATGGCCTTTCCCCAGAGAAACAAAAGTCACCAGGCCAGGTTCCTGATGTCAGTTGGCAGGAGGCACTTGGCACTGTCAAACCAGCCACAGGTGCCTGTGGGGGCACTTTTCATCTGGGAGGCATCCTGATCCATGCGGAATTTCAGCAGGCAGCCGGCCACTCCGAGCCCCCAGGCCCTGGAGAGGAACCATGGCCTTTCCCCAGAGAAACAGAACTCAGCAGGCCAGGTCGCTGATGTCTGTTTGCAGGAGGCACTTGGCACTGTCAAACCAGCCACATTTGCCTTGGGTGGTACTTTCGGTCTGGGAGGCATCCTGATCCTTTTGGAATTTCAGCAGGCAGCCCGCCACTCCGGGCCACCGTACCCCGGAAAAGAATCATGGCCTTTACACACAGAAACAAAAGTCACCAGGCCAGGTTCCTGATGTCAGTTTGCAGGAGGCACTTGGCACTGTCAAACCAGACGCAGTTGCCTCTGGTGGTACCTTTCATCTGGGCGGCATCCTGGTCCGTCCAGAATTTCAGCAGGCTGCCGGCCACTCCAGGACACCAGGCTCAGGATATAAACCATGGCCTTTCCCCAGAGAAACAAAAGTCACCAGGCCAGGTTCCAGATGTCAGTTGGCAGGAGGCACTTGGCACTGTCAAACCAGCCACAGGTGCCTGTGGGGGCATTTTTCATGTGGGAGGCATCCTGATCCATGCGGAATTTCAGCAGGCAGCCGGCCACTCCGAGCCACCAGGCCCTGGACATGAACCATGGCCTTTCCCCAGAGAAACAAAAGTCACCAGGTCAGGTTCCTGATGTCAGTTTGCAGGAGGCACTTGGCACTGTCAAACCTGACTCAGTTTCCTCTGGGGGCATTTTTCATCTGGGAGGCATCCTGATCCATGTGGAATTTCAGCAGGCAGCCGGCCACTCCGGGCTACCAGGCCCTGGACATGAACCATGGCCTTTCCCCAGAGAAACAAAAGTCACCAGGCCAGGTTCCTGATGTCAGTTTGCAGGAGGCACTTGGCAGTGTCAAACCTGCCACAGTTGCCTGTGGTGGCACCTTCCATCTCGGCGGCATCCGGATCCATGCAGAATTTCAGCAGGCAGCCGGCCACTCCGGGCCCCCAGGCCATGGACATGAACCATGGCCTTTCCCCAGAGAAACAAAAGTCAGCAGGCCAGGTTCCTGATGTCAGTTTGCAGGAGGCACTTGGCACTGTCAAACCAGCCACAGTTACCTGTGGGGGCACCTTTCATCTGGGAGGTATCCTCAACCGTGAGGAATTTCAGCAGGCAGCCGGCCACTCCAGGCCGCGGGGCACTGGACACGAATGAGGGCCTTTACCCAGAGAAATAAAAGTCACCAGGCCAGGTTCCTGATGTCAGTTTGCAGGAGGCACTTGGCACTGTCAAACCAGCCACAGTTGCCTGTGGTGGCACCTTTCATCTGGGAGGCATCCTGATCCATGTGGAATTTCAGCAGGCAGCCTGCCACTCGAGCCACCGGGCCCTGGAGAGGAACGATGGCCTTTCCCCAGAGAAACAGAACTCAGTAGGCCAGGTCGCTGATGTCTGTTTGCAGGAGGCACTTGGCACTGTCAAACCAGCCACATTTGCCTTGGGTGGTACTTTCGGTCTGGGAGGCATCCTGATCCGTGCGGAATTTCAGCAGGCAGCCCGCCACTCCGGGCCACCGTACCCTGGAAAAGAATGATGGCCTTTACACACAGAAACAAAAGTCACCAGGCCAGGTTCCTGATGTCAGTTTGCAGGAGTCACTTGGCACTGTCAAACCAGACGCAGTTGCCTGTGGGGGCATTTTTCATCTGGGAGGCATCCTGATCCATGCGGAATTTCAGCAGGCAGCCGGCCACTCCGAGCCCCCAGGCCCTGGACATGAACCATGGCCTTTCCCCAGAGAAACAAAAGTCACCAGGCCAGGTTCCTGATGTCAGTTTGCAGGAGGCACTTGGCACTGTCAAACCTGACGCAGTTTCCTCTGGGGGCATTTTTCATCTGGGAGGCATCCTGATCCGTGTGGAATTTCAGCAGGCAGCCGGCCACTCCGGGCCAGCGGGCCCTGGAGAGGAACGATGGCCTTTCCCCTGAGAAACAAAAGTCAGCAGGCCAGGTTCCTGATGTCAGTTTGCAGGAGGCACTTGGCACTGTCAAACCAGCCACAGTTACCTGTGGGGTCACCTTTTATCTGGGAGGTATCCTCAACCGTGAGGAATTTCAGCAGGCAGCCGGCCACTCCAGGCCGCGGGGCACTGGACACGAATGATGGCCTTTACCCAGAGAAATAAAAATCACCAGGCCAGGTTCCTGATGTCAGTTTGCAGGAGGCACTTGGCACTGTCAAACCAGCCACAGTTGCCTGTGGGGGCACCTTTCATCTGGGAGGCCTCCTGATCCATGTGGAATTTCAGCAGGCAGCCTGCCACTCGAGCCACCGGGCCCTGGAGAGGAACGATGGCCTTTCCCCAGAGAAACAGAACTTAGCAGGCCAGGTCGCTGATGTCTGTTTGCAGGAGGCACTTGGCACTGTCAAACCAGCCACAGTTGCCTTGGGTGGTACTTTCGGTCTGGGAGGCATCCTGATCCTTTTGGAATTTCAGCAGGCAGCCGGCCACTCCGTCCACCGGTACCCGGAAAAGAATGTTGGCCTTTCCCCAGAGAAACAAAAGTCACCAGGCCAGGTTCCTGATGTCAGTTTGCAGGTGGCACTTGGCACTGTCAAACCTGCCGCAGTTGCCTGTGGGGGCACCTTGCAACTGGGATGTATCCTCATCCGTGCGGAATTTCAGCAGGCAGCCGGCCACTCCTGGCCACAAGGCCCTGGACATGAACCATGGCCTTTCCCCAGAGAAACAAAAAACACCAGGCCAGGTTCCTGATGTCAGTTTGCAGGAGGCACTTGGCACTGTCAAACCAGACGCAGTTGCCTGTGGGGGCACCTTGCAACTGGGATGTATCCTCATCCGTGCGGAATTTCAGCAGGCAGCCGGCCACTCCTGGCCACAAGGCCCTGGACATGAACCATGGCCTTTCCCCAGAGAAACAAAAGTCACCAGGCCAGGTTCCTGATGTCAGTTTGCAGGAGGCACTTGGCACTGTCAAACCAGCCACAGTTGCCTGTGGGGGCACCTTGCAACTGGCATGTATCCTCATCCGTGCGGAATATCAGCAGGCAGCCCGCCACTCCTGGCCACAAGGCCCTGGACCTGAACCATGGCCTTTACCCAGAGAAACAAAAGTCACCAGGCCAGGTTCCTGATGTCAGTTTGCAGGAGGCACTTGGCACTGTCAAACCAGCCGCAGTTGCCTTGGGTGGTACTTTCGGTCTGGGAGGCATCCTGATCCGTGCAGAATTTCAGCAGGCAGTCGGCCACTCCGTCCACCGGTACCCGGAAAAGAATGTTGGCCTTTCCCAAGAGAAACAAAAGTCACCAGGCCAGGTTCCTGATGTCAGTTTGCAGGTGGCACTTGGCACTGTCAAACCAGACGCAGTTGCCTGTGGGGGCACCTTGCAACTGGGATGTATCCTCATCCGTGCGGAATTTCAGCAGGCAGCCGGCCACTCCTGGCCACAAGGCCCTGGACATGAACCATGGCCTTTCCCCAGAGAAACAAAAGTCACCAGGCCAGGTTCCTGATGTCAGTTTGCAGGAGGCACTTGGCACTGTCAAACCAGCCACAGTTACTTGTGGGGGCACCTTTCATCTGGGAGGTATCCTCAACCGTGAGGAATTTCAGCAGGCAGCCGGCCACTCCAGGCCGCGGGGCACTGGACACGAATGATGGCCTTTCCCCAGAGAAATAAATGTCACCAGGCCAGGTTCCTGATGTCAGTTTGCAGGAGGCACTTGGCACTGTCAAACCAGCCACAGTTGCCTTGGGTGGTACTTTCGGTCTGGGAGGCATCCTGATCCGTGCGGAATTTCAGCAGGCAGTCGGCCACTCCGTCCACCGGTACCCTGAAAAGAATGTTGGCCTTTCCCCAGAGAAACAAAAGTCACCAGGCCAGGTTCCTGATGTCAGTTTGCAGGTGGCACTTGGCACTGTCAAACCAGACGCAGTTGCCTGTGGGGGCACCTTGCAACTGGGATGTATCCTCATCCGTGCGGAATTTCAGCAGGCAGCCGGCCACTCCTGGCCACAAGGCCCTGGACATGAACCATGGCCTTTCCCCAGAGAAACAAAAGTCACCAGGCCAGGTTCCTGATGTCAGTTTGCAGGAGGCACTTGGCACTGTCAAACCAGACGCAGTTGCCTGTGGGGGCATTTTTCATCTGGGAGGCATCCTGATCCATGTGGAATTTCAGCAGGCAGCCGGACACTCCGGCCACTCTGGGCCCCGGACAAGAATGATGGCCTTTCCCCAGAGAAACAAAAGTCACCAGGCCAGGTTCCTGATGTCTGTTTGCAGGAGGCACTTGTCACTGTCAAACCAGCCACAGTTGCCTTGGGTGGTACTTTCGGTCTGGGAGGTATCCTGATCCATTTGGAATTTCAGCAGGCAGCCGGCCACTCCGGGCCACCAAGCCCTGGACATGAACCATGGCCTTTCCCCAGAGAAACAAAAGTCACCAGTCCAGGTTCCTGATGTCAGTTTGCAGGAGGCACTTGGCACTGTCAAACCAGACGCAGTTGCCTGTGGGGGCACCTTGCATCTGGGAGGTATCCTGATCCTTTTGGAATTTCAGCAGGCAGCCTGCCAGTCCGGGCCACCGGGACCCGGACAAGAATAATGGCCTTTCCCCAGACAAACAAAAGTCACCAGGCCAGGTTCCTGATGTCAGTTTGCAGGTGGCACTTGGCACTGTCAAACCAGACGCAGTTGCCTGTGGGGGCACCTTGCAACTGGGATGTATCCTCATCCGTGCGGAATTTCAGCAGGCAGCCGGCCACTCCTGGCCACAAGGCCCTGGACATGAACCATGGCCTTTCCCCAGAGAAACAAAAGTCACCAGGCCAGGTTCCTGATGTCAGTTTGCAGGAGGCACTTGGCACTGTCAAACCAGCCACAGTTGCCTGTGGTGGTACTTTCGATCTGGGAGGTATCCTGATCCGTTTGGAATTTCAGCAGGCAGCCTCTCACTCGAGCCACCGGGCCCTGGACATGAACCATGGCCTTTCCCCAGAGAAACAGAACTCAGCAGGCCAGGTCGCTGATGTCTGTTTGCAGGAGGCACTTGGCACTGTCAAACCAGCCACAGTTGCCTTGGGTGGTACTTTCGGTCTGGGAGGCATCCTGATCCTTTTGGAATTTCAGCAGGCAGCCGGCCACTCCGGGCCACCGTACTCCGGAAAAGAATCATGGCCTTTCCCCAGAGAAACAAAAGTCACCAGGCCAGGTTCCTGATGTCAGTTTGCAGGAGGCACTTGGCACTGTCAAACCTGACACAGTTGCCTCTGGTGGTACCTTTCATCTGGGCGGCATCCTGGTCCGTTCGGAATTTCAGCAGGCAGCCGGCCACTGCAGGACACCAGGCTCAGGATATGAACCATGGCCTTTCGCCAGAGAAACAAAAGTCACCAGGCCAGGTTCCAGATGTCAGTTGGCAGGAGGCACTTGGCACTGTCAAACCAGCCACAGGTGCCTGTGGGGGCATTTTTCATGTGGGAGGCATCCTGATCCATGCGGAATTTCAGCAGGCAGCCGGCCACTCCGAGCCCCCAGGCCCTGGAGAGGAACGATGGCCTTTCCCCAGAGAAACAGAACTCAGCAGGCCAGGTCGCTGATGTCTGTTTGCAGGAGGCACTTGGCACTGTCAAACCAGCCACATTTGCCTTGGGTGGTACTTTCGGTCTGGGAGGCATCCTGATCCGTGCGGAATTTCAGCAGGCAGCCCGCCACTCCGGGCCACCGTACCCCGGAAAAGAATCATGGCCTTTCCCCAGAGAAACAAAAGTCACCAGGCCAGGTTCCTGATGTCAGTTTGCAGGAGGCACTTGGCACTGTCAAACCAGCCGCAGTTGCCTTGGGTGGTACTTTCGGTCTGGGAGGCATCCTGATCCGTGCAGAATTTCAGCAGGCAGTCGGCCACTCCGTCCACCGGTACCCGGAAAAGAATGTTGGCCTTTCCCCAGAGAAACAAAAGTCACCAGGCCAGGTTCCTGATGTCAGTTTGCAGGTGGCACTTGGCACTGTCAAACCAGCCACAGTTGCCTGTGGGGGCACCTTTCATCTGGGAGGCATCCTGATCCATGTGGAATTTCAGCAGGCAGCCTGCCACTCGAGCCACCGGGCCCTGGAGAGGAACGATGGCCTTTCCCCAGAGAAACAGAACTCAGCAGGCCAGGTCGCTGATGTCTGTTTGCAGGAGGCACTTGGCACTGTCAAACCAGCCACATTTGCCTTGGGTGGTACTTTCGGTCTGGGAGTCATCCTGATCCGTGCGGAATTTCAGCAGGCAGCCGGCCACTCCGGGCCACCGTACCCTGGAAAAGAATGATGGCCTTTACACAGACAAACAAAAGTCACCAGGCCAGGTTCCTGATGTCTGTTTGCAGGAGGCACTTGGCACTGTCAAACCAGACGCAGTTGCCTGTGGGGGCATTTTTCATCTGGGAGGCATCCTGATCCATGCGGAATTTCAGCAGGCAGCCGGCCACTCCGAGGCCCGAGGCCCTGGACATGAAACATGGCCTTTCCCCTGAGAAACAAAAGTCACCAGGCCAGGTTCCTGATGTCAGTTTGCAGGAGGCACTTGGCACTGTCAAACCTGACGCAGTTTCCTCTGGGGGCATTTTTCATCTGGGAGGCATCCTGATCCATATGGAATTTCAGCAGGCAGCCGGCCACTCCGGGCTACCAGGCCCTGGACATGAACCATGGCCTTTCCCCTGAGAAACAAAAGTCACCAGGCCAGGTTCCTGATGTCAGTTTGCAGGAGGCACTTGGCACTGTCAAACCAGCCACAGTTGCCTCTGGGGGCACCTTCCATCTCGGCGGCATCCTGATCCATGCAGAATCTCATCCAGCAGCCTGCCACTCTGGGGCCCCCAGGCCATGGACATGAACCATGGACTTTCCCCAGAGAAACAAAAGTCACCAGGCCAGGTTCCTGATGTCAGTTTGCAGGAGGCACTTGGCACTGTCAAACCAGCCACAGTTACTTGTGGGGGCACCTTTCATCTGGGAGGTATCCTCAACCGTGAGGAATTTCAGCAGGCAGCCGGCCACTCCAGGCCGCGGGGCACTGGACACGAATGATGGCCTTTCCCCAGAGAAATAAAAGTCACCAGGCCAGGTTCCTGATGTCAGTTTGCAGGAGGCACTTGGCACTGTCAAACCAGCCACAGTTGCCTTGGGTGGTACTTTCGGTCTGGGAGGCATCCTGATCCGTGCGGAATTTCAGCAGGCAGTCGGCCACTCCGTCCACCGGTACCCTGAAAAGAATGTTGGCCTTTCCCCAGAGAAACAAAAGTCACCAGGCCAGGTTCCTGATGTCAGTTTGCAGGTGGCACTTGGCACTGTCAAACCAGACGCAGTTGCCTGTGGGGGCACCTTGCACTGGGATGTATCCTCATCCGTGCGGAATTTCAGCAGGCAGCCGGCCACTCCTGGCCACAAGGCCCTGGACATGAACCATGGCCTTTCCCCAGAGAAACAAAAGTCACCAGGCCAGGTTCCTGATGTCAGTTTGCAGGAGGCACTTGGCACTGTCAAACCAGACGCAGTTGCCTGTGGGGGCATTTTTCATCTGGGAGGCATCCTGATCCATGTGGAATTTCAGCAGGCAGCCGGACACTCCGGCCACTCTGGGCCCCGGACAAGAATGATGGCCTTTCCCCAGAGAAACAAAAGTCACCAGGCCAGGTTCCTGATGTCAGTTTGCAGGAGGCACTTGGCACTGTCAAACCAGCCACAGTTGCCTCTGGTGGTACTTTCGGTCTGTGAGGTATCCAGATCCATTTGGAATTTCAGCAGGCAGCCGGCCACTCCGGGCCACCAAGCCCTGGACATGAACCATGGCCTTTCCCCAGAGAAACAAAAGTCACCAGTCCAGGTTCCTGATGTCAGTTTGCAGGAGGCACTTGGCACTGTCAAACCAGCCGCAGTTGCCTGTGGGGGCACCTTGCATCTGGGAGGTATCCTGATCCTTTTGGAATTTCAGCAGGCAGCCTGCCAGTCCGGGCCACCGGGACCCGGACAAGAATAATGGCCTTTCCCCAGACAAACAAAAGTCACCAGGCCAGGTTCCTGATGTCAGTTTGCAGGTGGCACTTGGCACTGTCAAACCAGACGCAGTTGCCTGTGGGGGCACCTTGCAACTGGGATGTATCCTCATCCGTGCGGAATTTCAGCAGGCAGCTGGCCACTCCTGGCCACAAGGCCCTGGACATGAACCATGGCCTTTCCCCAGAGAAACAAAAGTCACCAGGCCAGGTTCCTGATGTCAGTTTGCAGGAGGCACTTGGCACTGTCAAACCAGCCACAGTTGCCTTGGGTGGTACATTCGGTCTGGGAGGCATCCTGATCCGTGCGGAATTTCAGCAGGCAGCCGGCCACTCCGGGCCACCAGGCCCTGGACATGAACCATGGCTTTTCCCCAGAGAAACAAAAGTCACCAGGCCAGGTTCCTGATGTCAGTTTGCAGGAGGCACTTGGCACTGTCAAACCAGCCACAGTTGCCTGTGGTGGTACTTTCGATCTGGGAGGCATCCTGATCCGTTTGGAATTTCAGCAGGCAGCCTCTCACTCGAGCCACCGGGCCCTGGACATGAACCATGGCCTTTCCCCAGAGAAACAGAACTCAGCAGGCCAGGTCGCTGATGTCTGTTTGCAGGAGGCACTTGGCACTGTCAAACCAGCCACAGTTGCCTTGGGTGGTACTTTCGGTCTGGGAGGCATCCTGATCCTTTTGGAATTTCAGCAGGCAGCCGGCCACTCCGGGCCACCGTACTCCGGAAAAGAATCATGGCCTTTCCCCAGAGAAACAAAAGTCACCAGGCCAGGTTCCTGATGTCAGTTTGCAGGAGGCACTTGGCACTGTCAAACCTGACGCAGTTGCCTCTGGTGGTACCTTTCATCTGGGCGGCATCCTGGTCCGTTCGGAATTTCAGCAGGCAGCCGGCCACTGCAGGACACCAGGCTCAGGATATGAACCATGGCCTTTCGCCAGAGAAACAAAAGTCACCAGGCCAGGTTCCAGATGTCAGTTGGCAGGAGGCACTTGGCACTGTCAAACCAGCCACAGGTGCCTGTGGGGGCATTTTTCATGTGGGAGGCATCCTGATCCATGCGGAATTTCAGCAGGCAGCCGGCCACTCCGAGCCCCCAGGCCCTGGAGAGGAACGATGGCCTTTCCCCAGAGAAACAGAACTCAGCAGGCCAGGTCGCTGATGTCTGTTTGCAGGAGGCACTTCGCACTGTCAAACCAGCCACATTTGCCTTGGGTGGTACTTTCGGTCTGGGAGGCATCCTGATCCAAGCGGAATTTCAGCAGGTAGCCGGCCACTCCGGGCCACCGTACCCCGGAAAAGAATCATGGCCTTTCCCCAGAGAAACAAAAGTCACCAGGCCAGGTTCCTGATGTCAGTTTGCAGGAGGCACTTGGCACTGTCAAACCAGACGCAGTTGCCTCTGGTGGTACCTTTCATCTGGGCGGCATCCTGGTCCGTCCAGAATTTCAGCAGGCTGCCGGCCACTCCAGGACACCAGGCTCAGGATATAAACCATGGCCTTTCCCCAGAGAAACAAAAGTCACCAGGCCAGGTTCCAGATGTCAGTTGGCAGGAGGCACTTGGCACTGTCAAACCAGCCACAGGTGCCTGTGGGGGTATTTTTCATGTGGGAGGCATCCTGATCCATGCGGAATTTCAGCAGGCAGCCGGCCACTCCGAGCCACCAGGCCCTGGACATGAACCATGGCCTTTCCCCAGAGAAACAAAAGTCACCAGGCCAGGTTCCTGATGTCAGTTTGCAGGTGGCACTTGGCACTGTCAAACCAGACGCAGTTGCCTGTGGGGGCACCTTGCAACTGGGATGTATCCTCATCCGTGCGGAATTTCAGCAGGCAGCCGGCCACTCCTGGCCACAAGGCCCTGGACATGAACCATGGCCTTTCCCCAGAGAAACAAAAGTCACCAGGCCAGGTTCCTGATGTCAGTTTGCAGGAGGCACTTGGCACTGTCAAACCAGACGCAGTTGCCTGTGGGGGCATTTTTCATCTGGGAGGCATCCTGATCCATGTGGAATTTCAGCAGGCAGCCGGACACTCCGGCCACTCTGGGCCCCGGACAAGAATGATGGCCTTTCCCCAGAGAAACAAAAGTCACCAGGCCAGGTTCCTGATGTCAGTTTGCAGGAGGCACTTGGCACTGTCAAACCAGCCACAGTTGCCTCTGGTGGTACTTTCGGTCTGTGAGGTATCCAGATCCATTAAGAATTTCAGCAGGCAGCCGGCCACTCCGGGCCACCAAGCCCTGGACATGAACCATGGCCTTTCCCCAGAGAAACAAAAGTCACCAGTCCAGGTTCCTGATGTCAGTTTGCAGGAGGCACTTGGCACTGTCAAACCAGCCGCAGTTGCCTGTGGGGGCACCTTGCATCTGGGAGGTATCCTGATCCTTTTGGAATTTCAGCAGGCAGCCTGCCAGTCCGGGCCACCGGGACCCGGACAAGAATAATGGCCTTTCCCCAGACAAACAAAAGTCACCAGGCCAGGTTCCTGATGTCAGTTTGCAGGTGGCACTTGGCACTGTCAAACCAGCCACAGTTGCCTGTGGTGGCACCTTTCATCTGGGAGGCATCCTGATCCGTTTGGAATTTCAGCAGGCAGCCTCTCACTCGAGCCACCGGGCCCTGGACATGAACCATGGCCTTTCCCCAGAGAAACAGAACTCAGCAGGCCAGGTCGCTGATGTCTGTTTGCAGGAGGCACTTGGCACTGTCAAACCAGCCACAGTTGCCTTGGGTGGTACTTTCGGTCTGGGAGGCATCCTGATCCTTTTGGAATTTCAGCAGGCAGCCGGCCACTCCGGGCCACCGTACTCCGGAAAAGAATCATGGCCTTTCCCCAGAGAAACAAAAGTCACCAGGCCAGGTTCCTGATGTCAGTTTGCAGGAGGCACTTGGCACTGTCAAACCTGACGCAGTTGCCTCTGGTGGTACCTTTCATCTGGGCGGCACCCTGATCCGTTCGGAATTTCAGCAGGCAGCCGGCCACTCCAGGACACCAGGCTCAGGATATGAACCATGGCCTTTCCCCAGAGAAACAAAAGTCACCAGGCCAGGTTCCAGATGTCAGTTGGCAGGAGGCACTTGGCACTGTCAAACCAGCCACAGGTGCCTGTGGGGGCATTTTTCATGTGGGAGGCATCCTGATCCATGCGGAATTTCAGCAGGCAGCCGGCCACTCCGAGCCACCAGGCCCTGGACATGAACCATGGCCTTTCCCCAGAGAAACAAAAGTCACCAGGTCAGGTTCCTGATGTCAGTTTGCAGGTGGCACTTGGCACTGTCAAACCAGACGCAGTTGCCTGTGGGGGCACCTTGCAACTGGGATGTATCCTCATCCGTGCGGAATTTCAGCAGGCAGCCGGCCACTCCTGGCCACAAGGCCCTGGACATGAACCATGGCCTTTCCCCAGAGAAACAAAAGTCACCAGGCCAGGTTCCTGATGTCAGTTTGCAGGAGGCACTTGGCACTGTCAAACCAGACGCAGTTGCCTGTGGGGGCATTTTTCATCTGGGAGGCATCCTGATCCATGTGGAATTTCAGCAGGCAGCCGGACACTCCGGCCACTCTGGGCCCCGGACAAGAATGATGGCCTTTCCCCAGAGAAACAAAAGTCACCAGGCCAGGTTCCTGATGTCAGTTTGCAGGAGGCACTTGGCACTGTCAAACCAGCCACAGTTGCCTCTGGTGGTACTTTCGGTCTGTGAGGTATCCAGATCCATTTGGAATTTCAGCAGGCAGCCGGCCACTCCGGGCCACCAAGCCCTGGACATGAACCATGGCCTTTCCCCAGAGAAACAAAAGTCACCAGTCCAGGTTCCTGATGTCAGTTTGCAGGAGGCACTTGGCACTGTCAAACCAGCCGCAGTTGCCTGTGGGGGCACCTTGCATCTGGGAGGTATCCTGATCCTTTTGGAATTTCAGCAGGCAGCCTGCCAGTCCGGGCCACCGGGACCCGGACAAGAATAATGGCCTTTCCCCAGACAAACAAAAGTCACCAGGCCAGGTTCCTGATGTCAGTTTGCAGGTGGCACTTGGCACTGTCAAACCAGACGCAGTTGCCTGTGGGGGCACCTTGCAACTGGGATGTATCCTCATCCGTGCGGAATTTCAGCAGGCAGCTGGCCACTCCTGGCCACAAGGCCCTGGACATGAACCATGGCCTTTCCCCAGAGAAACAAAAGTCACCAGGCCAGGTTCCTGATGTCAGTTTGCAGGAGGCACTTGGCACTGTCAAACCAGCCACAGTTGCCTTGGGTGGTACATTCGGTCTGGGAGGCATCCTGATCCGTGCGGAATTTCAGCAGGCAGCCGGCCACTCCGGGCCACCAGGCCCTGGACATGAACCATGGCTTTTCCCCAGAGAAACAAAAGTCACCAGGCCAGGTTCCTGATGTCAGTTTGCAGGAGGCACTTGGCACTGTCAAACCAGCCACAGTTGCCTGTGGTGGCACCTTTCATCTGGGAGGCATCCTGATCCGTTTGGAATTTCAGCAGGCAGCCTCTCACTCGAGCCACCGGGCCCTGGACATGAACCATGGCCTTTCCCCAGAGAAACAGAACTCAGCAGGCCAGGTCGCTGATGTCTGTTTGCAGGAGGCACTTGGCACTGTCAAACCAGCCACAGTTGCCTTGGGTGGTACTTTCGGTCTGGGAGGCATCCTGATCCTTTTGGAATTTCAGCAGGCAGCCGGCCACTCCGGGCCACCGTACTCCGGAAAAGAATCATGGCCTTTCCCCAGAGAAACAAAAGTCACCAGGCCAGGTTCCTGATGTCAGTTTGCAGGAGGCACTTGGCACTGTCAAACCTGACGCAGTTGCCTCTGGTGGTACCTTTCATCTGGGCGGCATCCTGGTCCGTTCGGAATTTCAGCAGGCAGCCGGCCACTCCAGGACACCAGGCTCAGGATATGAACCATGGCCTTTCCCCAGAGAAACAAAAGTCACCAGGCCAGGTTCCAGATGTCAGTTGGCAGGAGGCACTTGGCACTGTCAAACCAGCCACAGGTGCCTGTGGGGGCATTTTTCATGTGGGAGGCATCCTGATCCATGCGGAATTTCAGCAGGCAGCCGGCCACTCCGAGCCCCCAGGCCCTGGAGAGGAACGATGGCCTTTCCCCAGAGAAACAGAACTCAGCAGGCCAGGTCGCTGATGTCTGTTTGCAGGAGGCACTTGGCACTGTCAAACCAGCCACATTTGCCTTGGGTGGTACTTTCGGTCTGGGAGGCATCCTGATCCAAGCGGAATTTCAGCAGGTAGCCGGCCACTCCGGGCCACCGTACCCCGGAAAAGAATCATGGCCTTTCCCCAGAGAAACAAAAGTCACCAGGCCAGGTTCCTGATGTCAGTTTGCAGGAGGCACTTGGCACTGTCAAACCAGACGCAGTTGCCTCTGGTGGTACCTTTCATCTGGACGGCATCCTGGTCCGTCCAGAATTTCAGCAGGCTGCCGGCCACTCCAGGACACCAGGCTCAGGATATAAACCATGGCCTTTCCCCAGAGAAACAAAAGTCACCAGGCCAGGTTCTAGATGTCAGTTGGCAGGAGGCACTTGGCACTGTCAAACCAGCCACAGGTGCCTGTGGGGGCATTTTTCATGTGGGAGGCATCCTGATCCATGCGGAATTTCAGCAGGCAGCCGGCCACTCCGAGCCACCAGGCCCTGGACATGAACCATGGCCTTTCCCCAGAGAAACAAAAGTCACCAGGTCAGGTTCCTGATGTCAGTTTGCAGGAGGCACTTGGCACTGTCAAACCTGACTCAGTTTCCTCTGGGGGCATTTTTCATCTGGGAGGCATCCTGATCCATGTGGAATTTCAGCAGGCAGCCCGCCACTCCGGGCTACCAGGCCCTGGACATGAACCATGGCCTTTCCCCAGAGAAACAAAAGTCACCAGGCCAGGTTCCTGATGTCAGTTTGCAGGAGGCACTTGGCAGTGTCAAACCAGCCACAGTTGCCTGTGGTGGCACCTTCCATCTCGGCGGCATCCGGATCCATGCAGAATTTCAGCAGGCAGCCGGCCACTCCGAGCCCCCAGGCCCTGGACATGAACCATGGCCTTTCCCCAGAGAAACAAAAGTCACCAGGCCAGGTTCCTGATGTCAGTTTGCAGGAGGCACTTGGCACTGTCAAACCAGCCACAGTTACCTGTGGGGGCACCTTTCATCTGGGAGGTATCCTCAACCGTGAGGAATTTCAGCAGGCAGCCGGCCACTCCAGGCCGCGGGGCACTGGACACGAATGAGGGCCTTTACCCAGAGAAATAAAAGTCACCAGGCCAGGTTCCTGATGTCAGTTTGCAGGAGGCACTTGGCACTGTCAAACCAGCCACAGTTGCCTGTGGTGGCACCTTTCATCTGGGAGGCATCCTGATCCATGTGGAATTTCAGCAGGCAGCCTGCCACTCGAGCCACCGGGCCCTGGAGAGGAACGATGGCCTTTCCCCAGAGAAACAGAACTCAGCAGGCCAGGTCGCTGATGTCTGTTTGCAGGAGGCACTTGGCACTGTCAAACCAGCCACATTTGCCTTGGGTGGTACTTTCGGTCTGGGAGGCATCCTGATCCGTGCGGAATTTCAGCAGGCAGCCGGCCACTCCGGGCCACCGTACCCTGGAAAAGAATGATGGCCTTTCCCCAGAGAAACAAAAGTCACCAGGCCAGGTTCCTGATGTCAGTTTGCAGGAGTCACTTGGCACTGTCAAACCAGACGCAGTTGCCTGTGGGGCATTTTTCATCTGGGAGGCATCCTGATCCATGCGGAATTTCAGCAGGCAGCCGGCCACTCCGAGCCCCCAGGCCCTGGACATGAACCATGGCCTTTCCCCAGAGAAACAAAAGTCACCAGGCCAGGTTCCTGATGTCAGTTTGCAGGAGGCACTTGGCACTGTCAAACCTGACGCAGTTTCCTCTGGGGGCATTTTTCATCTGGGAGGCATCCTGATCCGTGTGGAATTTCAGCAGGCAGCCGGCCACTCCGGGCCAGCGGGCCCTGGAGAGGAACGATGGCCTTTCCCCAGAGAAACAGAACATAGCAGGCCAGGTCGCTGATGTCTGTTTGCAGGAGGCACTTGGCACTGTCAAACCAGCCACAGTTGCCTTGGGTGGTACTTTCGGTCTGGGAGGCATCCTGATCCTTTTGGAATTTCAGCAGGCAGCCGGCCACTCCGTCCACCGGTACCCGGAAAAGAATATTGGCCTTTCCCCAGAGAAACAAAAGTCACCAGGCCAGGTTCCTGATGTCAGTTTGCAGGTGGCACTTGGCACTGTCAAACCAGACGCAGTTGCCTGTGGGGGCACCTTGCAACTGGGATGTATCCTCATCCGTGCGGAATTTCAGCAGGCAGCCGGCCACTCCTGGCCACAAGGCCCTGGACATGAACCATGGCCTTTCCCCAGAGAAACAAAAAACACCAGGCCAGGTTCCTGATGTCAGTTTGCAGGAGGCACTTGGCACTGTCAAACCAGACGCAGTTGCCTGTGGGGGCACCTTGCAACTGGGATGTATCCTCATCCGTGCGGAATTTCAGCAGGCAGCCGGCCACTCCTGGCCACTAGGCCCTGGACATGAACCATGGCCTTTCCCCAGAGAAACAAAAGTCACCAGGCCAGGTTCCTGATGTCAGTTTGCAGGAGGCACTTGGCACTGTCAAACCAGCCACAGTTGCCTGTGGGGGCACCTTGCAACTGGCATGTATCCTCATCCGTGCGGAATTTCAGCAGGCAGCCGGCCACTCCTGGCCACAAGGCCCTGGACCTGAACCATGGCCTTTACCCAGAGAAACAAAAGTCACCAGGCCAGGTTCCTGATGTCAGTTTGCAGGAGGCACTTGGCACTGTCAAACCAGCCGCAGTTGCCTTGGGTGGTACTTTCGGTCTGGGAGGCATCCTGATCCGTGCAGAATTTCAGCAGGCAGTCGGCCACTCCGTCCACCGGTACCCGGAAAAGAATGTTGGCCTTTCCCCAGAGAAACAAAAGTCACCAGGCCAGGTTCCTGATGTCAGTTTGCAGGAGGCACTTGGCACTGTCAAACCTGACGCAGTTTCCTCTGGGGGCATTTTTCATCTGGGATGTATCCTCATCCGTGCGGAATTTCAGCAGGCAGCCGGCCACTCCTGGCCACAAGGCCCTGGACATGAACCATGGCCTTTCCCCAGAGAAACAAAAGTCACCAGGCCAGGTTCCTGATGTCAGTTTGCAGGAGGCACTTGGCACTGTCAAACCAGACGCAGTTGCCTGTGGGGGCATTTTTCATCTGGGAGGCATCCTCAACCGTGTGGAATTTCAGCAGGCAGCCGGCCACTCTGGCCACACTGGGCCCCGGACAAGAATGATGGCCTTTCCCCAGAGAAACAAAAGTCACCAGGCCAGGTTCCTGATGTCAGTTTGCAGGAGGCACTTGGCACTGTCAAACCAGCCAGAGTTGCCTTGGGTGGTACTTTCGGTCTGGGATGTATCCTGATCCATTTGGAATTTCAGAAGGCAGCGGGCCACTCCGGGCCACCAAGCCCTGGACATGAACCATGGCCTTTCCCCAGAGAAACAAAAGTCACCAGGCCAGGTTCCTGATGTCAGTTTGCAGGTGGCACTTGGCACTGTCAAACCAGACGCAGTTGCCTGAGGGGCACCTTGCAACTGGGATGTATCCTCATCCGTGCGGAATTTCAGCAGGCAGCCGGCCACTCCTGGCCACTAGGCCCTGGACATGAACCATGGCCTTTCCCCAGAGAAACAAAAGTCACCAGGCCAGGTTCCTGATGTCAGTTTGCAGGAGGCACTTGGCACTGTCAAACCAGCCACAGTTGCCTGTGGGGGCACCTTGCAACTGGGATGTATCCTCATCCGTGCGGAATTTCAGCAGGCAGCCGGCCACTCCTGGCCACAAGGCCCTGGACCTGAACCATGGCCTTTACCCAGAGAAACAAAAGTCACCAGGCCAGGTTCCTGATGTCAGTTTGCAGGAGGCACTTGGCACTGTCAAACCAGCCACAGTTGCCTGTGGGGGCACCTTTCATCTGGGAGGCATCCTGATCCATGTGGAATTTCAGCAGGCAGCCTGCCACTCGAGCCACCGGGCCCTGGAGAGGAACGATGGCCTTTCCCCAGAGAAACAGAACTCAGCAGGCCAGGTCGCTGATGTCTGTTTGCAGGAGGCACTTGGCACTGTCGAACCAGCCACATTTGCCTTGGGTGGTACTTTCGGTCTGGGAGGCATCCTGATCCGTGCGGAATTTCAGCAGGCAGCCGGCCACTCCGGGCCACCGTACCCTGGAAAAGAATGATGGCCTTTCCCCAGAGAAACAAAAGTCACCAGGCCAGGTTCCTGATGTCAGTTTGCAGGAGTCACTTGGCACTGTCAAACCAGACGCAGTTGCCTGTGGGGCATTTTTCATCTGGGAGGCATCCTGATCCATGCGGAATTTCAGCAGGCAGCCGGCCACTCCGAGCCCCCAGGCCCTGGACATGAACCATGGCCTTTCCCCAGAGAAACAAAAGTCACCAGGCCAGGTTCCTGATGTCAGTTTGCAGGAGGCACTTGGCACTGTCAAACCTGACGCAGTTTCCTCTGGGGGCATTTTTCATCTGGGAGGCATCCTGATCCGTGTGGAATTTCAGCAGGCAGCCGGCCACTCCGGGCCAGCGGGCCCTGGAGAGGAACGATGGCCTTTCCCCAGAGAAACAGAACATAGCAGGCCAGGTCGCTGATGTCTGTTTGCAGGAGGCACTTGGCACTGTCAAACCAGCCACAGTTGCCTTGGGTGGTACTTTCGGTCTGGGAGGCATCCTGATCCTTTTGGAATTTCAGCAGGCAGCCGGCCACTCCGTCCACCGGTACCCGGAAAAGAATATTGGCCTTTCCCCAGAGAAACAAAAGTCACCAGGCCAGGTTCCTGATGTCAGTTTGCAGGTGGCACTTGGCACTGTCAAACCAGACGCAGTTGCCTGTGGGGGCACCTTGCAACTGGGATGTATCCTCATCCGTGCGGAATTTCAGCAGGCAGCCGGCCACTCCTGGCCACAAGGCCCTGGACATGAACCATGGCCTTTCCCCAGAGAAACAAAAAACACCAGGCCAGGTTCCTGATGTCAGTTTGCAGGAGGCACTTGGCACTGTCAAACCAGACGCAGTTGCCTGTGGGGGCACCTTGCAACTGGGATGTATCCTCATCCGTGCGGAATTTCAGCAGGCAGCCGGCCACTCCTGGCCACTAGGCCCTGGACATGAACCATGGCCTTTCCCCAGAGAAACAAAAGTCACCAGGCCAGGTTCCTGATGTCAGTTTGCAGGAGGCACTTGGCACTGTCAAACCAGCCACAGTTGCCTGTGGGGGCACCTTGCAACTGGCATGTATCCTCATCCGTGCGGAATTTCAGCAGGCAGCCGGCCACTCCTGGCCACAAGGCCCTGGACCTGAACCATGGCCTTTACCCAGAGAAACAAAAGTCACCAGGCCAGGTTCCTGATGTCAGTTTGCAGGAGGCACTTGGCACTGTCAAACCAGCCGCAGTTGCCTTGGGTGGTACTTTCGGTCTGGGAGGCATCCTGATCCGTGCAGAATTTCAGCAGGCAGTCGGCCACTCCGTCCACCGGTACCCGGAAAAGAATGTTGGCCTTTCCCCAGAGAAACAAAAGTCACCAGGCCAGGTTCCTGATGTCAGTTTGCAGGAGGCACTTGGCACTGTCAAACCTGACGCAGTTTCCTCTGGGGGCATTTTTCATCTGGGATGTATCCTTATCCGTGCGGAATTTCAGCAGGCAGCCGGCCACTCCTGGCCACAAGGCCCTGGACATGAACCATGGCCTTTCCCCAGAGAAACAAAAGTCACCAGGCCAGGTTCCTGATGTCAGTTTGCAGGAGGCACTTGGCACTGTCAAACCAGACGCAGTTGCCTGTGGGGGCATTTTTCATCTGGGAGGCATCCTCAACCGTGTGGAATTTCAGCAGGCAGCCGGCCACTCTGGCCACACTGGGCCCCGGACAAGAATGATGGCCTTTCCCCAGAGAAACAAAAGTCACCAGGCCAGGTTCCTGATGTCAGTTTGCAGGAGGCACTTGGCACTGTCAAACCAGCCAGAGTTGCCTTGGGTGGTACTTTCGGTCTGGGATGTATCCTGATCCATTTGGAATTTCAGAAGGCAGCGGGCCACTCCGGGCCACCAAGCCCTGGACATGAACCATGGCCTTTCCCCAGAGAAACAAAAGTCACCAGGCCAGGTTCCTGATGTCAGTTTGCAGGTGGCACTTGGCACTGTCAAACCAGACGCAGTTGCCTGAGGGGCACCTTGCAACTGGGATGTATCCTCATCCGTGCGGAATTTCAGCAGGCAGCCGGCCACTCCTGGCCACAAGGCCCTGGACATGAACCATGGCCTTTCCCCAGAGAAACAAAAGTCACCAGGCCAGGTTCCTGATGTCAGTTTGCAGGAGGCACTTGGCACTGTCAAACCAGCCACAGTTGCCTGTGGGGGCACCTTGCAACTGGGATGTATCCTCATCCGTGCGGAATTTCAGCAGGCAGCCGGCCACTCCTGGCCACAAGGCCCTGGACCTGAACCATGGCCTTTACCCAGAGAAACAAAAGTCACCAGGCCAGGTTCCTGATGTCAGTTTGCAGGAGGCACTTGGCACTGTCAAACCAGCCGCAGTTGCCTTGGGTGGTACTTTCGGTCTGGGAGGCATCCTGATCCGTGCAGAATTTCAGCAGGCAGTCGGCCACTCCGTCCACCGGTACCCGGAAAAGAATGTTGGCCTTTCCCCAGAGAAACAAAACTCACCAGGCCAGGTTCCTGATGTCAGTTTGCAGGTGGCACTTGGCACTGTCAAACCAGACGCAGTTGCCCGTGGGGGCACCTTGCAACTGGGATGTATCCTCATCCGTGCGGAATTTCAGCAGGCAGCCGGCCACTCCTGGCCACAAGGCCCTGGACATGAACCATGGCCTTTCCCCAGAGAAACAAAAGTCACCAGTCCAGGTTCCTGATGTCAGTTTGCAGGAGGCACTTGGCACTGTCAAACCAGCCGCAGTTGCCTGTGGGGGCACCTTGCATCTGGGAGGTATCCTGATCCTTTTGGAATTTCAGCAGGCAGCCTGCCAGTCCGGGCCACCGGGACCCGGACAAGAATAATGGCCTTTCCCCAGACAAACAAAAGTCAGCAGGCCAGGTTCCTGATGTCAGTTTGCAGGTGGCACTTGGCACTGTCAAACCAGACGCAGTTGCCTGTGGGGGCACCTTGCAACTGGGATGTATCCTCATCCGTGCGGAATTTCAGCAGGCAGCTGGCCACTCCTGGCCACAAGGCCCTGGACATGAACCATGGCCTTTCCCCAGAGAAACAAAAGTCACCAGGCCAGGTTCCTGATGTCAGTTTGCAGGAGGCACTTGGCACTGTCAAACCAGCCACAGTTGCCTTGGGTGGTACATTCGGTCTGGGAGGCATCCTGATCCGTGCGGAATTTCAGCAGGCAGCCGGCCACTCCGGGCCACCAGGCCCTGGACATGAACCATGGCTTTTCCCCAGAGAAACAAAAGTCACCAGGCCAGGTTCCTGATGTCAGTTTGCAGGAGGCACTTGGCACTGTCAAACCAGCCACAGTTGCCTGTGGTGGTACTTTCGATCTGGGAGGCATCCTGATCCGTTTGGAATTTCAGCAGGCAGCCTCTCACTCGAGCCACCGGGCCCTGGACATGAACCATGGCCTTTCCCCAGAGAAACAGAACTCAGCAGGCCAGGTCGCTGATGTCTGTTTGCAGGAGGCACTTGGCACTGTCAAACCAGCCACAGTTGCCTTGGGTGGTACTTTCGGTCTGGGAGGCATCCTGATCCTTTTGGAATTTCAGCAGGCAGCCGGCCACTCCGGGCCACCGTACTCCGGAAAAGAATCATGGCCTTTCCCCAGAGAAACAAAAGTCACCAGGCCAGGTTCCTGATGTCAGTTTGCAGGAGGCACTTGGCACTGTCAAACCTGACGCAGTTGCCTCTGGTGGTACCTTTCATCTGGGCGGCATCCTGGTCCGTTCGGAATTTCAGCAGGCAGCCGGCCACTCCAGGACACCAGGCTCAGGATATGAACCATGGCCTTTCCCCAGAGAAACAAAAGTCACCAGGCCAGGTTCCAGATGTCAGTTGGCAGGAGGCACTTGGCACTGTCAAACCAGCCACAGGTGCCTGTGGGGGCATTTTTCATGTGGGAGGCATCCTGATCCATGCGGAATTTCAGCAGGCAGCCGGCCACTCCGAGCCCCCAGGCCCTGGAGAGGAACGATGGCCTTTCCCCAGAGAAACAGAACTCAGCAGGCCAGGTCGCTGATGTCTGTTTGCAGGAGGCACTTGGCACTGTCAAACCAGCCACATTTGCCTTGGGTGGTACTTTCGGTCTGGGAGGCATCCTGATCCGTGCGGAATTTCAGCAGGCAGCCCGCCACTCCGGGCCACCGTACCCCGGAAAAGAATCATGGCCTTTACACACAGAAACAAAAGTCACCAGGCCAGGTTCCTGATGTCAGTTTGCAGGAGGCACTTGGCACTGTCAAACCAGACGCAGTTGCCTGTGGGGGCATTTTTCATCTGGGAGGCATCCTGATCCATGCGGAATTTCAGCAGGCAGCCGGCCACTCCGAGCCCCCAGGCCCTGGACATGAACCATGGCCTTTCCCCAGAGAAACAAAAGTCACCAGGCCAGGTTCCTGATGTCAGTTTGCAGGAGGCACTTGGCACTGTCAAACCTGACGCAGTTTCCTCTGGGGGCATTTTTCATCTGGGAGGCGTCCTGATCCGTGTGGAATTTCAGCAGGCAGCCGGCCACTCCGGGCCACAAGGCCCTGGACATGAACCATGGCCTTTCCCCAGAGAAACAAAAGTCACCAGGCCAGGTTCCTGATGTCAGTTTGCAGGAGGCACTTGGCACTGTCAAACCAACCACAGTTGCCTGTGGTGGCACCTTCCATGTCGGCGGCATCCTGATCCATGCAGAATTTCAGCAGGCAGCCGGCCACTCCGGGCCCCCAGGCCATGGACATGAACCATGGACTTTCCCCAGAGAAACAAAAGTCACCAGGCCAGGTTCCTGATGTCAGTTTGCAGGAGGCACTTGGCACTGTCAAACCAGCCACAGTTACCTGTGGGGGCACCTTTCATCTGGGAGGTATCCTCAACCGTGAGGAATTTCAGCAGGCAGCCGGCCACTCCAGGCCGCGGGGCACTGGACACGAATGATGGCCTTTACCCAGAGAAATAAAAGTCACCAGGCCAGGTTCCTGATGTCAGTTTGCAGGAGGCACTTGGCACTGTCAAACCAGCCGCAGTTGCCTGTGGGGGCACCTTTCATCTGGGAGGCCTCCTGATCCATGTGGAATTTCAGCAGGCAGCCTGCCACTCGAGCCACCGGGCCCTGGAGAGGAACCATGGCCTTTCCCCAGAGAAACAGAACTCAGCAGGCCAGGTCGCTGATGTCTGTTTGCAGGAGGCACTTGGCACTGTCAAACCAGCCACAGTTGCCTTGGGTGGTACTTTCGGTCTGGGAGGCATCCTGATCCTTTTGGAATTTCAGCAGGCAGCCGGCCACTCCGGGCCACCGTACCCCGGAAAAGAATCATGGCCTTTCCCCAGAGAAACAAAAGTCACCAGGCCAGGTTCCTGATGTCAGTTTGCAGGAGGCACTTGGCACTGTCAAACCAGACGCAGTTGCCTCTGGTGGTACCTTTCATCTGGGCGGCATCCTGGTCCGTCCAGAATTTCAGCAGGCTGCCGGCCACTCCAGGACACCAGGCTCAGGATATAAACCATGGCCTTTCCCCAGAGAAACAAAAGTCACCAGGCCAGGTTCTAGATGTCAGTTGGCAGGAGGCACTTGGCACTGTCAAACCAGCCACAGGTGCCTGTGGGGGCATTTTTCATGTGGGAGGCATCCTGATCCATGCGGAATTTCAGCAGGCAGCCGGCCACTCCGAGCCACCAGGCCCTGGACATGAACCATGGCCTTTCCCCAGAGAAACAAAAGTCACCAGGTCAGGTTCCTGATGTCAGTTTGCAGGAGGCACTTGGCACTGTCAAACCTGACTCAGTTTCCTCTGGGGGCATTTTTCATCTGGGAGGCATCCTGATCCATGTGGAATTTCAGCAGGCAGCCGGCCACTCCGGGCTACCAGGCCCTGGACATGAACCATGGCCTTTCCCCAGAGAAACAAAAGTCACCAGGCCAGGTTCCTGATGTCAGTTTGCAGGAGGCACTTGGCAGTGTCAAACCAGCCACAGTTGCCTGTGGTGGCACCTTTCATCTCGGCGGCATCCGGATCCATGCAGAATTTCAGCAGGCAGCCGGCCACACCGAGCCCCCAGGCCCTGGACATGAACCATGGCCTTTCCCCAGAGAAACAAAAGTCAGCAGGCCAGGTTCCTGATGTCAGTTTGCAGGAGGCACTTGGCACTGTCAAACCAGCCACAGTTACCTGTGGGGGCACCTTTCATCTGGGAGGTATCCTCAACCGTGAGGAATTTCAGCAGGCAGCCGGCCACTCCAGGCCGCGGGGCACTGGACACGAATGAGGGCCTTTACCCAGAGAAATAAAAGTCACCAGGCCAGGTTCCTGATGTCAGTTTGCAGGAGGCACTTGGCACTGTCAAACCAGCCACAGTTGCCTGTGGTGGCACCTTTCATCTGGGAGGCATCCTGATCCATGTGGAATTTCAGCAGGCAGCCTGCCACTCGAGCCACCGGGCCCTGGAGAGGAACGATGGCCTTTCCCCAGAGAAACAGAACTCAGCAGGCCAGGTCGCTGATGTCTGTTTGCAGGAGGCACTTGGCATGGTCAAACCAGCCACATTTGCCTTGGGTGGTACTTTCGGTCTGGGAGGCATCCTGATCCGTGCGGAATTTCAGCAGGCAGCCGGCCACTCCGGGCCACCGTACCCTGGAAAAGAATGATGGCCTTTCCACAGAGAAACAAAAGTCACCAGGCCAGGTTCCTGATGTCAGTTTGCAGGAGTCACTTGGCACTGTCAAACCAGACGCAGTTGCCTGTGGGGCATTTTTCATCTGGGAGGCATCCTGATCCATGCGGAATTTCAGCAGGCAGCCGGCCACTCCGAGCCCCCAGGCCCTGGACATGAACCATGGCCTTTCCCCAGAGAAACAAAAGTCACCAGGCCAGGTTCCTGATGTCAGTTTGCAGGAGGCACTTGGCACTGTCTAACCAGCCACAGTTGCCTGTGGGGGCACCTTGCAACTGGCATGTATCCTCATCCGTGCGGAATTTCAGCAGGCAGCCGGCCACTCCTGGCCACAAGGCCCTGGACCTGAACCATGGCCTTTACCCAGAGAAACAAAAAACACCAGGCCAGGTTCCTGATGTCAGTTTGCAGGAGGCACTTGGCACTGTCAAACCAGACGCAGTTGCCTGTGGGGGCACCTTGCAACTGGGATGTATCCTCATCCGTGCGGAATTTCAGCAGGCAGCCGGCCACTCCTGGCCACTAGGCCCTGGACATGAACCATGGCCTTTCCCCAGAGAAACAAAAGTCACCAGGCCAGGTTCCTGATGTCAGTTTGCAGGAGGCACTTGGCACTGTCAAACCAGCCACAGTTGCCTGTGGGGGCACCTTGCAACTGGGATGTATCCTCATCCGTGCGGAATTTCAGCAGGCAGCCGGCCACTCCTGGCCACAAGGCCCTGGACCTGAACCATGGCCTTTACCCAGAGAAACAAAAGTCACCAGGCCAGGTTCCTGATGTCAGTTTGCAGGAGGCACTTGGCACTGTCAAACCAGCCGCAGTTGCCTTGGGTGGTACTTTCGGTCTGGGAGGCATCCTGATCCGTGCAGAATTTCAGCAGGCAGTCGGCCACTCCGTCCACCGGTACCCGGAAAAGAATGTTGGCCTTTCCCCAGAGAAACAAAAGTCACCAGGCCAGGTTCCTGATGTCAGTTTGCAGGAGGCACTTGGCACTGTCAAACCTGACGCAGTTTCCTCTGGGGGCATTTTTCATCTGGGATGTATCCTCATCCGTGCGGAATTTCAGCAGGCAGCCGGCCACTCCTGGCCACAAGGCCCTGGACATGAACCATGGCCTTTCCCCAGAGAAACAAAAGTCACCAGGCCAGGTTCCTGATGTCAGTTTGCAGGAGGCACTTGGCACTGTCAAACCAGACGCAGTTGCCTGTGGGGGCATTTTTCATCTGGGAGGCATCCTCAACCGTGTGGAATTTCAGCAGGCAGCCGGCCACTCTGGCCACACTGGGCCCCGGACAAGAATGATGGCCTTTCCCCAGAGAAACAAAAGTCACCAGGCCAGGTTCCTGATGTCAGTTTGCAGGAGGCACTTGGCACTGTCAAACCAGCCACAGTTGCCTTGGGTGGTACTTTCGGTCTGGGATGTATCCTGATCCATTTGGAATTTCAGAAGGCAGCGGGCCACTCCGGGCCACCAAGCCCTGGACATGAACCATGGCCTTTCCCCAGAGAAACAAAAGTCACCAGGCCAGGTTCCTGATGTCAGTTTGCAGGTGGCACTTGGCACTGTCAAACCAGACGCAGTTGCCTGAGGGGCACCTTGCAACTGGGATGTATCCTCATCCGTGCGGAATTTCAGCAGGCAGCCGGCCACTCCTGGCCACCAGGCCCTGGACATGAACCATGGCCTTTCCCCAGAGAAACAAAAGTCACCAGGCCAGGTTCCTGATGTCAGTTTGCAGGAGGCACTTGGCACTGTCAAACCAGCCACAGTTGCCTGTGGGGGCACCTTGCATCTGGGAGGTATCCTGATCCGTGAGGAATTTCAGCAGGCAGCCTGCCACTCCAGGCCACCGGGACCCGGACAAGAATAATGGCCTTTCCCCAGAGAAACAAAAGTCACCAGGCCAGGTTCCTGATGTCAGTTTGCAGGTGGCACTTGGCACTGTCAAACCAGACGCAGTTGCCTGTGGGGGCACCTTGCAACTGGGATGTATCCTCATCCGTGCGGAATTTCAGCAGGCAGCTGGCCACTCCGGGCCACAAGGCCCTGGACATGAATGATGGCCTTTCCCCAGAGAAACAAAAGTCACCAGGCCAGGTTCCTGATGTCAGTTTGCAGGAGGCACTTGGCACTGTCAAACCAGCCACAGTTGCCTGTGGGGGCACCTTTCATCTGGGAGGCCTCCTGATCCATGTGGAATTTCAGCAGGCAGCCTGCCACTCCTGGCCACAAGGCCCTGGACATGAACCATGGCCTTTCCCCAGAGAAACAAAAGTCAGCAGGCCAGGTTCCTGATGTCAGTTTGCAGGAGGCACTTGGCAGTGTCAAACCAGCCACAGTTACCTGTGGGGGCACCTTTCATCTGGGAGGTATCCTCAACCGTGAGGAATTTCAGCAGGCAGCCGGCCACTCCAGGCCGCGGGGCACTGGACACGAATGATGGCCTTTACCCAGAGAAATAAAAGTCACCAGGCCAGGTTCCTGATGTCAGTTGGCAGGAGGCACTTGGCACTGTCAAACCAGCCACAGTTGCCTGTGGGGGCACCTTTCATCTGGGAGGCCTCCTGATCCATGTGGAATTTCAGCAGGCAGCCTGCCACTCGAGCCACCGGGCCCTGGAGAGGAACGATGGCCTTTCCCCAGAGAAACAGAACTCAGCAGGCCAGGTCGCTGATGTCTGTTTGCAGGAGGCACTTGGCACTGTCAAACCAGCCACAGTTGCCTTGGGTGGTACTTTCGGTCTGGGAGGCATCCTGATCCGTGCGGAATTTCAGCAGGCAGCCGGCCACTCCGTCCACCGGTACCCTGAAAAGAATGTTGGCCTTTCCCCAGAGAAACAAAAGTCACCAGGCCAGGTTCCTGATGTCAGTTTGCAGGTGGCACTTGGCACTGTGAAACCAGACGCAGTTGCCTGTGGGGGCACCTTGCAACTGGGATGTATCCTCATCCGTGCGGAATTTCAGCAGGCAGCCGGCCACTCCTGGCCACAAGGCCCTGGACATGAACCATGGCCTTTCCCCAGAGAAACAAAAGTCACCAGGCCAGGTTCCTGATGTCAGTTTGCAGGAGGCACTTGGCACTGTCAAACCAGCCGCAGTTGCCTGTGGGGGCACCTTGCATCTGGGAGGTATCCTGATCCGTGAGGAATTTCAGCAGGCAGCCTGCCACTCCAGGCCACCGGGACCCGGACAAGAATAATGGCCTTTCCCCAGACAAACAAAAGTCACCAGGCCAGGTTCCTGATGTCAGTTTGCAGGTGGCACTTGGCACTGTCAAACCAGACGCAGTTGCCTGTGGGGGCACCTTGCAACTGGGATGTATCCTGATCCGTGCGGAATTTCAGCAGGCAGCTGGCCACTCCGGGCCACAAGGCCCTGGACGTGAATGATGGCCTTTCCCCAGAGAAACAAAAGTCACCAGGCCAGGTTCCTGATGTCAGTTTGCAGGAGGCACTTGACACTGTCAAACCAGCCACAGTTGCCTGTGGGGGCACCTTTCATCTGGGAGGCCTCCTGATCCATGTGGAATTTCAGCAGGCAGCCTGCCACTCCTGGCCACAAGGCCCTGGACATGAACCATGGCCTTTCCCCAGAGAAACAAAAGTCACCAGGCCAGGTTCCTGATGTCAGTTTGCAGGAGGCACTTGGCAGTGTCAAACCAGCCACAGTTACCTGTGGGGGCACCTTTCATCTGGGAGGTATCCTCAACCGTGAGGAATTTCAGCAGGCAGCCGGCCACTCCAGGCCGCGGGGCACTGGACACGAATGATGGCCTTTACCCAGAGAAATAAAAGTCACCAGGCCAGGTTCCTGATGTCAGTTGGCAGGAGGCACTTGGCACTGTCAAACCAGCCACAGTTGCCTGTGGGGGCACCTTTCATCTGGGAGGCCTCCTGATCCATGTGGAATTTCAGCAGGCAGCCTGCCACTCGAGCCACCGGGCCCTGGATAGGAACGATGGCCTTTCCCCAGAGAAACAGAACTCAGCAGGCCAGGTCGCTGATGTCTGTTTGCAGGAGGCACTTGGCACTGTCAAACCAGCCACAGTTGCCTTGGGTGGTACTTTCGGTATGGGAGGCATCCTGATCCTTTTGGAATTTCAGCAGGCAGCCGGCCACTCAGGGCCACCGTACCCCGGAAAAGAATCATGGCCTTTCCCCAGAGAAACAAAAGTCACCAGGCCAGGTTCCTGATGTCAGTTTGCAGGAGGCACTTGGCACTGTCAAACCAGCCGCAGTTGCCTCTGGTGGTGCCTTTCATCTGGGCGGCATCCTGGTCCGTGCATAATTTCAGCAGGCAGCCGGCCACTCCAGGACACCAGGCTCAGGATATGAACCATGGCCTTTCCCCAGAGAAACAAAAGTCAGCAGGCCAGGTTCCTGATGTCAGTTTGCAGGAGGCACTTGGCAGTGTCAAACCAGCCACAGTTACCTGTGGGGGCACCTTTCATCTGGGAGGTATCCTCAACCGTGAGGAATTTCAGCAGGCAGCCGGCCACTCCAGGCCGCGGGGCACTGGACACGAATGAGGGCCTTTACCCAGAGAAATAAAAGTCACCAGGCCAGGTTCCTGATGTCAGTTTGCAGGAGGCACTTGGCACTGTCAAACCAGCCACAGTTACCTGTGGGGGCATTTTTCATGTGGGAGGCATCCTGATCCATGCGGAATTTCAGCAGGCAGCCGGCCACTCCGAGCCCCCAGGCCCTGGATATGAACCATGGCCTTTCCCCAGAGAAACAAAAGTCACCAGGCCAGGTTCCTGATGTCAGTTTGCAGGAGGCACTTGGCACTGTCAAACCTGACGCAGATTCCTCTGGGGGCATTTTTCATCTGGGAGGCATCCTGATCCGTGTGGAATTTCAGCAGGCAGCCGGCCACTCCGGGCCACCAGGCCCTGGACAATAATGATGGCCTTTCCCCAGAGAAACAAAAGTCACCAGGCCAGGTTCCTGATGTCAGTTTGCAGGTGGCACTTGGCACTGTCAAACCAGACGCAGTTGCCTGTGTGGGCACCTTGCAACTGGGATGTATCCTCATCCGTGCGGAATTTCAGCAGGCAGCCGGCCACTCCTGGCAACAAGGCCCTGGACATGAACCATGGCCTTTCCCCAGAGAAACAAAAAACACCAGGCCAGGTTCCTGATGTCAGTTTGCAGGAGGCACTTGGCACTGTCAAACCAGACGCAGTTGCCTGTGGGGGCACCTTGCAACTGGGATGTATCCTCATCCGTGCGGAATTTCAGCAGGCAGCCGGCCACTCCTGGCAACAAGGCCCTGGACATGAACCATGGCCTTTCCCCAGAGAAACAAAAGTCACCAGGCCAGGTTCCTGATGTCAGTTTGCAGGAGGCACTTGGCACTGTCAAACCAGCCACAGTTGCCTGTGGGGGCACCTTGCAACTGGGATGTATCCTCATCCGTGCGGAATTTCAGCAGGCAGCCGGCCACTCCTGGCCACAAGGCCCTGGACCTGAACCATGGCCTTTACCCAGAGAAACAAAAGTCACCAGGCCAGGTTCCTGATGTCAGTTTGCAGGAGGCACTTGGCACTGTCAAAGCAGCCGCAGTTGCCTTGGGTGGTACTTTCGGTCTGGGAGGCATCCTGATCCGTGCAGAATTTCAGCAGGCAGTCGGCCACTCCGTCCACCGGTACCCGGAAAAGAATGTTGGCCTTTCCCCAGAGAAACAAAAGTCAGCAGGCCAGGTTCCTGATATCAGTTTGCAGGTGGCACTTGGCACTGTCAAACCAGACGCAGTTGCCTGTGGGGGCACCTTGCAACTGGGATGTATCCTCATCCGTGCGGAATTTCAGCAGGCAGCCGGCCACTCCTGGCCACAAGGCCCTGGACATGAACCATGGCCTTTCCCCAGAGAAACAAAAGTCACCAGGCCAGGTTCCTGATGTCAGTTTGCAGGAGGCACTTGGCACTGTCAAACCAGCCGCAGTTGCCTGTGGGGGCATTTTTCATCTGGGAGGCATCCTCAGCCGTGTGGAATTTCAGCAGGCAGCCGGCCACTCTGGCCACACTGGGCCCCGGACGAGAATGATGGCCTTTCCCCAGAGAAACAAAAGTCACCAGGCCAGGTTCCTGATGTCAGTTTGCAGGAGGCACTTGGCACTGTCAAACCAGCCACAGTTGCCTTGGGTGGTACTTTCGGTCTGGGATGTATCCTGATCCATTTGGAATTTCAGAAGGCAGCGGGCCACTCCGGGCCACCAAGCCCTGGACATGAACCATGGCCTTTCCCCAGAGAAACAAAAGTCACCAGGCCAGGATCCTGATGTCAGTTTGCAGGTGGCACTTGGCACTGTCAAACCAGACGCAGTTGCCTGAGGGGCACCTTGCAACTGGGATGTATCCTCATCCGTGCGGAATTTCAGCAGGCAGCCGGCCACTCCTGGCCACAAGGCCCTGGACATGAACCATGGCCTTTCCCCAGAGAAACAAAAGTCACCAGGCCAGGTTCCTGATGTCAGTTTGCAGGAGGCACTTGGCACTGTCAAACCAGCCGCAGTTGCCTGTGGGGGCACCTTGCATCTGGGAGGTATCCTGATCCGTGAGGAATTTCAGCAGGCAGCCTGCCACTCCAGGCCACCGGGACCCGGACAAGAATAATGGCCTTTCCCCAGACAAACAAAAGTCACCAGGCCAGGTTCCTGATGTCAGTTTGCAGGTGGCACTTGGCACTGTCAAACCAGACGCAGTTGCCTGTGGGGGCACCTTGCAACTGGGATGTATCCTCATCCGTGCGGAATTTCAGCAGGCAGCTGGCCACTCCGGGCCACAAGGCCCTGGACATGAATGATGGCCTTTCCCCAGAGAAACAAAAGTCACCAGGCCAGGTTCCTGATGTCAGTTTGCAGGAGGCACTTGGCACTGTCAAACCAGCCACAGTTGCCTGTGGGGGCACCTTTCATCTGGGAGGCCTCCTGATCCATGTGGAATTTCAGCAGGCAGCCTGCCACTCCTGGCCACAAGGCCCTGGACATGAACCATGGCCTTTCCCCAGAGAAACAAAAGTCACCAAGCCAGGTTCCTGATGTCAGTTTGCAGGAGGCACTTGGCACTGTCAAACCAGCCACAGTTGCCTTGGGTGGTACTTTCGGTCTGGGAGGCATCCTGATCCTTTTGGAATTTCAGCAGGCAGCCGGCCACTCCGGGCCACCGTACCCCGGAAAAGAATCATGGCCTTTCCCCAGAGAAACAAAAGTCACCAGGCCAGGTTCCTGATGTCAGTTTGCAGGAGGCACTTGGCACTGTCAAACCAGCCACAGTTGCCTCTGGTGGTACCTTTCATCTGGGCGGCATCCTGGTCCGTGCAGAATTTCAGCAGGCAGCCGGCCACTCCAGGACACCAGGCTCAGGATATGAACCATGGCCTTTCCCCAGAGAAACAAAAGTCACCAGGCCAGGTTCCAGATGTCAGTTGGCAGGAGGCACTTGGCACTGTCAAACCAGCCACAGGTGCCTGTGGGGGCATTTTTCATGTGGGAGGCATCCTGATCCATGCGGAATTTCAGCAGGCAGCCGGCCACTCCGAGCCCCCAGGCCCTGGACATGAACCATGGCCTTTCCCCTGAGAAACAAAAGTCAGCAGGCCAGGTTCCTGATGTCAGTTTGCAGGAGGCACTTGGCACTGTCAAACCAGCCACAGTTGCCTGTGGTGGCACCTTCCATCTCGGCGGCATCCGGATCCATGCAGAATTTCAGCAGGCAGCCGGCCACTCCGGGCCCCCAGGCCATGGACATGAACCATGGCCTTTCCCCAGAGAAACAAAAGGCAGCAGGCCAGGTTCCTGATGTCAGTTTGCAGGAGGCACTTGGCACTGTCAAACCAGCCACAGTTGCCTGTGGGGGCACCTTTCATCTGGGAGGCATCCTGATCCATGTGGAATTTCAGCAGGCAGCCTGCCACTCGAGCCACCGGGCCCTGGAGAGGAACGATGGCCTTTCCCCAGAGAAACAGAACTCAGCAGGCACGGTCGCTGATGTCTGTTTGCAGGAGGCACTTGGCACTGTCAAACCAGCCACATTTGCCTTGGGTGGTACTTTCGGTCTGGGAGGTATCCTGATCCGTGCGGAATTTCAGCATGCAGCCGGCCACTCCGGGCCACCGTACCCTGGAAAAGAATGATGGCCTTTACACACAGAAACAAAAGTCACCAGGCCAGGTTCCTGATGTCAGTTTGCAGGAGGCACTTGGCACTGTCAAACCAGCCGCAGTTGCCTGTGGGGGCATTTTTCATCTGGGAGGCATCCTGATCCATGCGGAATTTCAGCAGGCAGCCGGCCACTCCGAGCCCCCAGGCCCTGGACATGAACCATGGCCTTTCCCCAGAGAAACAAAAGTCACCAGGCCAGGTTCCTGATGTCAGTTTGCAGGAGGCACTTGGCACTGTCAAACCTGACGCAGTTTCCTCTGGGGGCATTTTTCATCTGGGAGGCATCCTGATCCGTGTGGAATTTCAGCAGGCAGCCGGCCACTCCGGGCCAGCGGGCCCTGGAGAGGAACGATGGCCTTTCCCCTGAGAAACAAAAGTCACCAGGCCAGGTTCCTGATGTCAGTTTGCAGGAGGCACTTGGCAGTGTCAAACCAGCCACAGTTGCCTGTGGTGGCACCTTCCATCTCGGCGGCATCCTGATCCATGCAGAATTTCAGCAGGCAGCCGGCCACTCCGGGCCCCCAGGCCATGGACATGAACCATGGACTTTCCCCAGAGAAACAAAAGTCACCAGGCCAGGTTCCTGATGTCAGTTTGCAGGAGGCACTTGGCAGTGTCAAACCAGCCACAGTTACCTGTGGGGGCACCTTTCATCTGGGAGGTATCTTCAACCGTGAGGAATTTCAGCAGGCAGCCAGCCACTCCAGGCCGCGGGGCACTGGACACGAATGATGGCCTTTACCCAGAGAAATAAAAGTCACCAGGCCAGGTTCCTGATGTCAGTTTGCAGGAGGCACTTGGCACTGTCAAACCAGCCACAGTTGCCTGTGGGGGCACCTTTCATCTGGGAGGCCTCCTCATCCATGTGGAATTTCAGCAGGCAGCCGGCCACTCCGGGCCAGCGGGCCCTGGAGAGGAACGATGGCCTTTCCCCTGAGAAACAAAAGTCACCAGGCCAGGTTCCTGATGTCAGTTTGCAGGTGGCACTTGGCACTGTCAAACCAGATGCAGTTGCCTGTGGGGGCACCTTGCAACTGGGATGTATCCTCATCCGTGCGGAATTTCAGCAGGCAGCCGGCCACTCCTGGCCACAAGGCCCTGGACATGAACCATGGCCTTTCCCCAGAGAAACAAAAAACACCAGGCCAGGTTCCTGATGTCAGTTTGCAGGAGGCACTTGGCACTGTCAAACCAGACGCAGTTGCCTGTGGGGGCATTTTTCATCTGGGAGGCATCCTCAACCGTGTGGAATTTCAGCAGGCAGCCGGCCACTCCGGCCACTCTGGGCCCCGGACAAGAATAATGGCCTTTCCCCAGAGAAACAAAAGTCACCAGGCCAGGTTCCTGATGTCAGTTTGCAGGTGGCACTTGGCACTGTCAAACCAGACGCAGTTGCCTGTGGGGGCACCTTTCAACTGGGATGTATCCTCATCCGTGCGGAATTTCAGCAGGCAGCCGGCCACTCCTGGCCACAAGGCCCTGGACATGAACCATGGCCTTTCCCCAGAGAAACAAAAGTCACCAGGCCAGGTTCCTGATGTCAGTTTGCAGGAGGCACTTGGCAGTGTCAAACCAGCCACAGTTGCCTGTGGGGGCACCTTGCAACTGGGATGTATCCTCATCCGTGCGGAATTTCAGCAGGCAGCCGGCCACTCCGGGCCACAAGGCCCTGGACCTGAACCATGGCCTTTACCCAGATAAAGAAAAGTCACCAGGCCAGGTTCCTGATGTCAGTTTGCAGGAGGCACTTGGCACTGTCAAAGCAGCCGCAGTTGCCTGTGGGGGCACCTTGCATCTGGGAGGTATCCTGAACCGTGAGGAATTTCAGCAGGCAGCCGGCCACACCGGGCCACCGGGACCCGGACAAGAATAATGGCCTTTCCCCAGACAAAGAAAAGTCACCAGGCCAGGTTCCTGATGTCAGTTTGCAGGTGGCACTTGGCACTGTCAAACCAGACGCAGTTGCCTGTGGGGGCACCTTGCAACTGGGATGTATCCTCATCCGTGCGGAATTTCAGCAGGCAGCCGGCCACTCCTGGCCACAAGGCCCTGGACATGAACCATGGCCTTTCCCCAGAGAAACAAAAGTCACCAGGTCAGGTTCCTGATGTCAGTTTGCAGGAGGCACTTGGCACTGTCAAACCAGACGCAGTTGCCTGTGGGGGCATTTTTCATCTGGGAGGCATCCTCAACCTTGTGGAATTTCAGCAGGCAGCCGGCCACTCCGGCCACTCTGGGCCCCGGACAAGAATGATGGCCTTTCCCCAGAGAAACAAAAGTCACCAGGCCAGGTTCCTGATGTCAGTTTGCAGGAGGCACTTGGCACTGTCAAACCAGACGCAGTGCCTGTGGGGGCACCTTGCAACTGGGATATATCCTCATCCGTGCGGAATTTCAGCAGGCAGCCGGCCACTCCTGGCCACAAGGCCCTGGACATGAACCATGGCCTTTCCCCAGAGAAACAAAAGTCACCAGGCCAGGTTCCTGATGTCAGTTTGCAGGAGGCACTTGGCACTGTCAAACCAGACGCAGTTGCCTGTGGGGGCACCTTGCAACTGGGATGTATCCTCATCCGTGCGGAATTTCAGCAGGCAGCCGGCCACTCCTGGCCACAAGGCCCTGGACATGAACCATGGCCTTTACCCAGATAAAGAAAAGTCACCAGGCCAGGTTCCTGATGTCAGTTTGCAGGAGGCACTTGGCACTGTCAAACCAGCCGCAGTTGCCTGTGGGAGCACCTTGCATCTGGGAGGTATCCTGAACCGTGAGGAATTTCAGCAGGCAGCCGGCCACACCGGGCCACCGGGACCCGGACAAGAATAATGGCCTTTCCCCAGACAAAGAAAAGTCACCAGGCCAGGTTCCTGATGTCAGTTTGCAGGTGGCACTTGGCACTGTCAAACCAGACGCAGTTGCCTGTGGGGGCACCTTGCAACTGGGATGTATCCTCATGCGTGCGGAATTTCAGCAGGCAGCCGGCCACTCCTGGCCACAAGGCCCTGGACATGAACCATGGCCTTTCCCCAGAGAAATAAAAGTCACCAGGCCAGGTTCCTGATGTCAGTTGGCAGGAGGCACTTGGCACTGTCAAACCAGCCACAGTTGCCTGTGGGGGCACCTTTCATCTGGGAGGCCTCCTGATCCATGTGGAATTTCAGCAGGCAGCCTGCCACTCGAGCCACCGGGCCCTGGAGAGGAACGATGGCCTTTCCCCAGAGAAACAGAACTCGGCAGGCCAGGTCGCTGATGTCTGTTTGCAGGAGGCACTTGGCACTGTCAAACCAGCCACAGTTGCCTTGGGTGGTACTTTTGGTATGGGAGGCATCCTGATCCTTTTGGAATTTCAGCAGGCAGCCGGCCACTCCGGGCCACCGTACCCCGGAAAAGAATCATGGCCTTTCCCCAGAGAAACAAAAGTCAGCAGGCCAGGTTCCTGATGTCAGTTTGCAGGAGGCACTTGGCACTGTCAAACCAGCCGCAGTTGCCTCTGGTGGTGCCTTTCATCTGGGCGGCATCCTGGTCCGTGCAGAATTTCAGCAGGCAGCCGGCCACTCCAGGACACCAGGCTCAGGATATGAACCATGGCCTTTCCCCAGAGAAACAAAAGTCACCAGGCCAGGTTCCAGATGTCAGTTGGCAGGAGGCACTTGGCACTGTCAAACCAGCCACAGGTGCCTGTGGGGGCATTTTTCATGTGGGAGGCATCCTGATCCATGCGGAATTTCAGCAGGCAGCCTGCCACTCGAGCCACCGGGCCCTGGAGAGGAACGATGGCCTTTCCCCAGAGAAACAGAACTCAGCAGGCCAGGTCGCTGATGTCTGTTTGCAGGAGGCACTTGGCACTGTCAAACCAGCCACAGTTGCCTTGGGTGGTACTTTCGGTCTGGGAGGCATCCTGATCCGTGCGGAATTTCAGCAGGCAGCCGGCCACTCCGTCCACCGGTACCCTGAAAAGAATGTTGGCCTTTCCCCAGAGAAACAAAAGTCACCAGGCCAGGTTCCTGATGTCAGTTTGCAGGTGGCACTTGGCACTGTGAAACCAGACGCAGTTGCCTGTGGGGGCACCTTGCAACTGGGATGTATCCTCATCCGTGCGGAATTTCAGCAGGCAGCCGGCCACTCCTGGCCACAAGGCCCTGGACATGAACCATGGCCTTTCCCCAGAGAAACAAAAGTCACCAGGCCAGGTTCCTGATGTCAGTTTGCAGGAGGCACTTGGCACTGTCAAACCAGCCGCAGTTGCCTGTGGGGGCACCTTGCATCTGGGAGGTATCCTGATCCGTGAGGAATTTCAGCAGGCAGCCTGCCACTCCAGGCCACCGGGACCCGGACAAGAATAATGGCCTTTCCCCAGACAAACAAAAGTCACCAGGCCAGGTTCCTGATGTCAGTTTGCAGGTGGCACTTGGCACTGTCAAACCAGACGCAGTTGCCTGTGGGGGCACCTTGCAACTGGGATGTATCCTGATCCGTGCGGAATTTCAGCAGGCAGCTGGCCACTCCGGGCCACAAGGCCCTGGACGTGAATGATGGCCTTTCCCCAGAGAAACAAAAGTCACCAGGCCAGGTTCCTGATGTCAGTTTGCAGGAGGCACTTGACACTGTCAAACCAGCCACAGTTGCCTGTGGGGGCACCTTTCATCTGGGAGGCCTCCTGATCCATGTGGAATTTCAGCAGGCAGCCTGCCACTCCTGGCCACAAGGCCCTGGACATGAACCATGGCCTTTCCCCAGAGAAACAAAAGTCACCAGGCCAGGTTCCTGATGTCAGTTTGCAGGAGGCACTTGGCAGTGTCAAACCAGCCACAGTTACCTGTGGGGGCACCTTTCATCTGGGAGGTATCCTCAACCGTGAGGAATTTCAGCAGGCAGCCGGCCACTCCAGGCCGCGGGGCACTGGACACGAATGATGGCCTTTACCCAGAGAAATAAAAGTCACCAGGCCAGGTTCCTGATGTCAGTTGGCAGGAGGCACTTGGCACTGTCAAACCAGCCACAGTTGCCTGTGGGGGCACCTTTCATCTGGGAGGCCTCCTGATCCATGTGGAATTTCAGCAGGCAGCCTGCCACTCGAGCCACCGGGCCCTGGATAGGAACGATGGCCTTTCCCCAGAGAAACAGAACTCAGCAGGCCAGGTCGCTGATGTCTGTTTGCAGGAGGCACTTGGCACTGTCAAACCAGCCACAGTTGCCTTGGGTGGTACTTTCGGTATGGGAGGCATCCTGATCCTTTTGGAATTTCAGCAGGCAGCCGGCCACTCAGGGCCACCGTACCCCGGAAAAGAATCATGGCCTTTCCCCAGAGAAACAAAAGTCACCAGGCCAGGTTCCTGATGTCAGTTTGCAGGAGGCACTTGGCACTGTCAAACCAGCCGCAGTTGCCTCTGGTGGTGCCTTTCATCTGGGCGGCATCCTGGTCCGTGCATAATTTCAGCAGGCAGCCGGCCACTCCAGGACACCAGGCTCAGGATATGAACCATGGCCTTTCCCCAGAGAAACAAAAGTCAGCAGGCCAGGTTCCTGATGTCAGTTTGCAGGAGGCACTTGGCAGTGTCAAACCAGCCACAGTTACCTGTGGGGGCACCTTTCATCTGGGAGGTATCCTCAACCGTGAGGAATTTCAGCAGGCAGCCGGCCACTCCAGGCCGCGGGGCACTGGACACGAATGAGGGCCTTTACCCAGAGAAATAAAAGTCACCAGGCCAGGTTCCTGATGTCAGTTTGCAGGAGGCACTTGGCACTGTCAAACCAGCCACAGTTACCTGTGGGGGCATTTTTCATGTGGGAGGCATCCTGATCCATGCGGAATTTCAGCAGGCAGCCGGCCACTCCGAGCCCCCAGGCCCTGGATATGAACCATGGCCTTTCCCCAGAGAAACAAAAGTCACCAGGCCAGGTTCCTGATGTCAGTTTGCAGGAGGCACTTGGCACTGTCAAACCTGACGCAGATTCCTCTGGGGGCATTTTTCATCTGGGAGGCATCCTGATCCGTGTGGAATTTCAGCAGGCAGCCGGCCACTCCGGGCCACCAGGCCCTGGACAATAATGATGGCCTTTCCCCAGAGAAACAAAAGTCACCAGGCCAGGTTCCTGATGTCAGTTTGCAGGTGGCACTTGGCACTGTCAAACCAGACGCAGTTGCCTGTGTGGGCACCTTGCAACTGGGATGTATCCTCATCCGTGCGGAATTTCAGCAGGCAGCCGGCCACTCCTGGCAACAAGGCCCTGGACATGAACCATGGCCTTTCCCCAGAGAAACAAAAAACACCAGGCCAGGTTCCTGATGTCAGTTTGCAGGAGGCACTTGGCACTGTCAAACCAGACGCAGTTGCCTGTGGGGGCACCTTGCAACTGGGATGTATCCTCATCCGTGCGGAATTTCAGCAGGCAGCCGGCCACTCCTGGCAACAAGGCCCTGGACATGAACCATGGCCTTTCCCCAGAGAAACAAAAGTCACCAGGCCAGGTTCCTGATGTCAGTTTGCAGGAGGCACTTGGCACTGTCAAACCAGCCACAGTTGCCTGTGGGGGCACCTTGCAACTGGGATGTATCCTCATCCGTGCGGAATTTCAGCAGGCAGCCGGCCACTCCTGGCCACAAGGCCCTGGACCTGAACCATGGCCTTTACCCAGAGAAACAAAAGTCACCAGGCCAGGTTCCTGATGTCAGTTTGCAGGAGGCACTTGGCACTGTCAAAGCAGCCGCAGTTGCCTTGGGTGGTACTTTCGGTCTGGGAGGCATCCTGATCCGTGCAGAATTTCAGCAGGCAGTCGGCCACTCCGTCCACCGGTACCCGGAAAAGAATGTTGGCCTTTCCCCAGAGAAACAAAAGTCAGCAGGCCAGGTTCCTGATATCAGTTTGCAGGTGGCACTTGGCACTGTCAAACCAGACGCAGTTGCCTGTGGGGGCACCTTGCAACTGGGATGTATCCTCATCCGTGCGGAATTTCAGCAGGCAGCCGGCCACTCCTGGCCACAAGGCCCTGGACATGAACCATGGCCTTTCCCCAGAGAAACAAAAGTCACCAGGCCAGGTTCCTGATGTCAGTTTGCAGGAGGCACTTGGCACTGTCAAACCAGCCGCAGTTGCCTGTGGGGGCATTTTTCATCTGGGAGGCATCCTCAGCCGTGTGGAATTTCAGCAGGCAGCCGGCCACTCTGGCCACACTGGGCCCCGGACGAGAATGATGGCCTTTCCCCAGAGAAACAAAAGTCACCAGGCCAGGTTCCTGATGTCAGTTTGCAGGAGGCACTTGGCACTGTCAAACCAGCCACAGTTGCCTTGGGTGGTACTTTCGGTCTGGGATGTATCCTGATCCATTTGGAATTTCAGAAGGCAGCGGGCCACTCCGGGCCACCAAGCCCTGGACATGAACCATGGCCTTTCCCCAGAGAAACAAAAGTCACCAGGCCAGGATCCTGATGTCAGTTTGCAGGTGGCACTTGGCACTGTCAAACCAGACGCAGTTGCCTGAGGGGCACCTTGCAACTGGGATGTATCCTCATCCGTGCGGAATTTCAGCAGGCAGCCGGCCACTCCTGGCCACAAGGCCCTGGACATGAACCATGGCCTTTCCCCAGAGAAACAAAAGTCACCAGGCCAGGTTCCTGATGTCAGTTTGCAGGAGGCACTTGGCACTGTCAAACCAGCCGCAGTTGCCTGTGGGGGCACCTTGCATCTGGGAGGTATCCTGATCCGTGAGGAATTTCAGCAGGCAGCCTGCCACTCCAGGCCACCGGGACCCGGACAAGAATAATGGCCTTTCCCCAGACAAACAAAAGTCACCAGGCCAGGTTCCTGATGTCAGTTTGCAGGTGGCACTTGGCACTGTCAAACCAGACGCAGTTGCCTGTGGGGGCACCTTGCAACTGGGATGTATCCTCATCCGTGCGGAATTTCAGCAGGCAGCTGGCCACTCCGGGCCACAAGGCCCTGGACATGAATGATGGCCTTTCCCCAGAGAAACAAAAGTCACCAGGCCAGGTTCCTGATGTCAGTTTGCAGGAGGCACTTGGCACTGTCAAACCAGCCACAGTTGCCTGTGGGGGCACCTTTCATCTGGGAGGCCTCCTGATCCATGTGGAATTTCAGCAGGCAGCCTGCCACTCCTGGCCACAAGGCCCTGGACATGAACCATGGCCTTTCCCCAGAGAAACAAAAGTCACCAAGCCAGGTTCCTGATGTCAGTTTGCAGGAGGCACTTGGCACTGTCAAACCAGCCACAGTTGCCTTGGGTGGTACTTTCGGTCTGGGAGGCATCCTGATCCTTTTGGAATTTCAGCAGGCAGCCGGCCACTCCGGGCCACCGTACCCCGGAAAAGAATCATGGCCTTTCCCCAGAGAAACAAAAGTCACCAGGCCAGGTTCCTGATGTCAGTTTGCAGGAGGCACTTGGCACTGTCAAACCAGCCACAGTTGCCTCTGGTGGTACCTTTCATCTGGGCGGCATCCTGGTCCGTGCAGAATTTCAGCAGGCAGCCGGCCACTCCAGGACACCAGGCTCAGGATATGAACCATGGCCTTTCCCCAGAGAAACAAAAGTCACCAGGCCAGGTTCCAGATGTCAGTTGGCAGGAGGCACTTGGCACTGTCAAACCAGCCACAGGTGCCTGTGGGGGCATTTTTCATGTGGGAGGCATCCTGATCCATGCGGAATTTCAGCAGGCAGCCGGCCACTCCGAGCCCCCAGGCCCTGGACATGAACCATGGCCTTTCCCCTGAGAAACAAAAGTCAGCAGGCCAGGTTCCTGATGTCAGTTTGCAGGAGGCACTTGGCACTGTCAAACCAGCCACAGTTGCCTGTGGTGGCACCTTCCATCTCGGCGGCATCCGGATCCATGCAGAATTTCAGCAGGCAGCCGGCCACTCCGGGCCCCCAGGCCATGGACATGAACCATGGCCTTTCCCCAGAGAAACAAAAGGCAGCAGGCCAGGTTCCTGATGTCAGTTTGCAGGAGGCACTTGGCACTGTCAAACCAGCCACAGTTGCCTGTGGGGGCACCTTTCATCTGGGAGGCATCCTGATCCATGTGGAATTTCAGCAGGCAGCCTGCCACTCGAGCCACCGGGCCCTGGAGAGGAACGATGGCCTTTCCCCAGAGAAACAGAACTCAGCAGGCACGGTCGCTGATGTCTGTTTGCAGGAGGCACTTGGCACTGTCAAACCAGCCACATTTGCCTTGGGTGGTACTTTCGGTCTGGGAGGTATCCTGATCCGTGCGGAATTTCAGCATGCAGCCGGCCACTCCGGGCCACCGTACCCTGGAAAAGAATGATGGCCTTTACACACAGAAACAAAAGTCACCAGGCCAGGTTCCTGATGTCAGTTTGCAGGAGGCACTTGGCACTGTCAAACCAGCCGCAGTTGCCTGTGGGGGCATTTTTCATCTGGGAGGCATCCTGATCCATGCGGAATTTCAGCAGGCAGCCGGCCACTCCGAGCCCCCAGGCCCTGGACATGAACCATGGCCTTTCCCCAGAGAAACAAAAGTCACCAGGCCAGGTTCCTGATGTCAGTTTGCAGGAGGCACTTGGCACTGTCAAACCTGACGCAGTTTCCTCTGGGGGCATTTTTCATCTGGGAGGCATCCTGATCCGTGTGGAATTTCAGCAGGCAGCCGGCCACTCCGGGCCAGCGGGCCCTGGAGAGGAACGATGGCCTTTCCCCTGAGAAACAAAAGTCACCAGGCCAGGTTCCTGATGTCAGTTTGCAGGAGGCACTTGGCAGTGTCAAACCAGCCACAGTTGCCTGTGGTGGCACCTTCCATCTCGGCGGCATCCTGATCCATGCAGAATTTCAGCAGGCAGCCGGCCACTCCGGGCCCCCAGGCCATGGACATGAACCATGGACTTTCCCCAGAGAAACAAAAGTCACCAGGCCAGGTTCCTGATGTCAGTTTGCAGGAGGCACTTGGCAGTGTCAAACCAGCCACAGTTACCTGTGGGGGCACCTTTCATCTGGGAGGTATCTTCAACCGTGAGGAATTTCAGCAGGCAGCCAGCCACTCCAGGCCGCGGGGCACTGGACACGAATGATGGCCTTTACCCAGAGAAATAAAAGTCACCAGGCCAGGTTCCTGATGTCAGTTTGCAGGAGGCACTTGGCACTGTCAAACCAGCCACAGTTGCCTGTGGGGGCACCTTTCATCTGGGAGGCCTCCTCATCCATGTGGAATTTCAGCAGGCAGCCGGCCACTCCGGGCCAGCGGGCCCTGGAGAGGAACGATGGCCTTTCCCCTGAGAAACAAAAGTCACCAGGCCAGGTTCCTGATGTCAGTTTGCAGGTGGCACTTGGCACTGTCAAACCAGATGCAGTTGCCTGTGGGGGCACCTTGCAACTGGGATGTATCCTCATCCGTGCGGAATTTCAGCAGGCAGCCGGCCACTCCTGGCCACAAGGCCCTGGACATGAACCATGGCCTTTCCCCAGAGAAACAAAAAACACCAGGCCAGGTTCCTGATGTCAGTTTGCAGGAGGCACTTGGCACTGTCAAACCAGACGCAGTTGCCTGTGGGGGCATTTTTCATCTGGGAGGCATCCTCAACCGTGTGGAATTTCAGCAGGCAGCCGGCCACTCCGGCCACTCTGGGCCCCGGACAAGAATAATGGCCTTTCCCCAGAGAAACAAAAGTCACCAGGCCAGGTTCCTGATGTCAGTTTGCAGGTGGCACTTGGCACTGTCAAACCAGACGCAGTTGCCTGTGGGGGCACCTTTCAACTGGGATGTATCCTCATCCGTGCGGAATTTCAGCAGGCAGCCGGCCACTCCTGGCCACAAGGCCCTGGACATGAACCATGGCCTTTCCCCAGAGAAACAAAAGTCACCAGGCCAGGTTCCTGATGTCAGTTTGCAGGAGGCACTTGGCAGTGTCAAACCAGCCACAGTTGCCTGTGGGGGCACCTTGCAACTGGGATGTATCCTCATCCGTGCGGAATTTCAGCAGGCAGCCGGCCACTCCGGGCCACAAGGCCCTGGACCTGAACCATGGCCTTTACCCAGATAAAGAAAAGTCACCAGGCCAGGTTCCTGATGTCAGTTTGCAGGAGGCACTTGGCACTGTCAAAGCAGCCGCAGTTGCCTGTGGGGGCACCTTGCATCTGGGAGGTATCCTGAACCGTGAGGAATTTCAGCAGGCAGCCGGCCACACCGGGCCACCGGGACCCGGACAAGAATAATGGCCTTTCCCCAGACAAAGAAAAGTCACCAGGCCAGGTTCCTGATGTCAGTTTGCAGGTGGCACTTGGCACTGTCAAACCAGACGCAGTTGCCTGTGGGGGCACCTTGCAACTGGGATGTATCCTCATCCGTGCGGAATTTCAGCAGGCAGCCGGCCACTCCTGGCCACAAGGCCCTGGACATGAACCATGGCCTTTCCCCAGAGAAACAAAAGTCACCAGGTCAGGTTCCTGATGTCAGTTTGCAGGAGGCACTTGGCACTGTCAAACCAGACGCAGTTGCCTGTGGGGGCATTTTTCATCTGGGAGGCATCCTCAACCTTGTGGAATTTCAGCAGGCAGCCGGCCACTCCGGCCACTCTGGGCCCCGGACAAGAATGATGGCCTTTCCCCAGAGAAACAAAAGTCACCAGGCCAGGTTCCTGATGTCAGTTTGCAGGAGGCACTTGGCACTGTCAAACCAGACGCAGTGCCTGTGGGGGCACCTTGCAACTGGGATATATCCTCATCCGTGCGGAATTTCAGCAGGCAGCCGGCCACTCCTGGCCACAAGGCCCTGGACATGAACCATGGCCTTTCCCCAGAGAAACAAAAGTCACCAGGCCAGGTTCCTGATGTCAGTTTGCAGGAGGCACTTGGCACTGTCAAACCAGACGCAGTTGCCTGTGGGGGCACCTTGCAACTGGGATGTATCCTCATCCGTGCGGAATTTCAGCAGGCAGCCGGCCACTCCTGGCCACAAGGCCCTGGACATGAACCATGGCCTTTACCCAGATAAAGAAAAGTCACCAGGCCAGGTTCCTGATGTCAGTTTGCAGGAGGCACTTGGCACTGTCAAACCAGCCGCAGTTGCCTGTGGGAGCACCTTGCATCTGGGAGGTATCCTGAACCGTGAGGAATTTCAGCAGGCAGCCGGCCACACCGGGCCACCGGGACCCGGACAAGAATAATGGCCTTTCCCCAGACAAAGAAAAGTCACCAGGCCAGGTTCCTGATGTCAGTTTGCAGGTGGCACTTGGCACTGTCAAACCAGACGCAGTTGCCTGTGGGGGCACCTTGCAACTGGGATGTATCCTCATGCGTGCGGAATTTCAGCAGGCAGCCGGCCACTCCTGGCCACAAGGCCCTGGACATGAACCATGGCCTTTCCCCAGAGAAATAAAAGTCACCAGGCCAGGTTCCTGATGTCAGTTGGCAGGAGGCACTTGGCACTGTCAAACCAGCCACAGTTGCCTGTGGGGGCACCTTTCATCTGGGAGGCCTCCTGATCCATGTGGAATTTCAGCAGGCAGCCTGCCACTCGAGCCACCGGGCCCTGGAGAGGAACGATGGCCTTTCCCCAGAGAAACAGAACTCGGCAGGCCAGGTCGCTGATGTCTGTTTGCAGGAGGCACTTGGCACTGTCAAACCAGCCACAGTTGCCTTGGGTGGTACTTTTGGTATGGGAGGCATCCTGATCCTTTTGGAATTTCAGCAGGCAGCCGGCCACTCCGGGCCACCGTACCCCGGAAAAGAATCATGGCCTTTCCCCAGAGAAACAAAAGTCAGCAGGCCAGGTTCCTGATGTCAGTTTGCAGGAGGCACTTGGCACTGTCAAACCAGCCGCAGTTGCCTCTGGTGGTGCCTTTCATCTGGGCGGCATCCTGGTCCGTGCAGAATTTCAGCAGGCAGCCGGCCACTCCAGGACACCAGGCTCAGGATATGAACCATGGCCTTTCCCCAGAGAAACAAAAGTCACCAGGCCAGGTTCCAGATGTCAGTTGGCAGGAGGCACTTGGCACTGTCAAACCAGCCACAGGTGCCTGTGGGGGCATTTTTCATGTGGGAGGCATCCTGATCCATGCGGAATTTCAGCAGGCAGCCGGCCACTCCGAGCCCCCAGGCCCTGGACATGAACCATGGCCTTTCCCCAGAGAAACAAAAGTCACCAGGTCAGGTTCCTGATGTCAGTTTGCAGGAGGCACTTGGCACTGTCAAACCTGACTCAGTTTCCTCTGGGGGCATTTTTCATCTGGGAGGCATCCTGATCCATGTGGAATTTCAGCAGGCAGCCGGCCACTCCGGGCTACCAGGCCCTGGACATGAACCATGGCCTTTCCCCTGAGAAACAAAAGTCACCAGGCCAGGTTCCTGATGTCAGTTTGCAGGAGGCACTTGGCACTGTCAAACCAGCCACAGTTGCCTGTGGTGGCACCTTCCATCTCAGCGGCATCCGGATCCATGCAGAATTTCAGCAGGCAGCCGGCCACTCCGGGCCCCCAGGCCATGGACATGAACCATGGCCTTTCCCCAGAGAAACAAAAGTCACCAGGCCAGGTTCCTGATGTCAGTTTGCAGGAGGCACTTGGCAGTGTCAAACCAGCCACAGTTGCCTGTGGTGGCACCTTTCATCTCGGCGGCATCCGGATCCATGCAGAATTTCAGCAGGCAGCCGGCCACACCGAGCCCCCAGGCCCTGGACATGAACCATGGCCTTTCCCCAGAGAAACAAAAGTCAGCAGGCCAGGTTCCTGATGTCAGTTTGCAGGAGGCACTTGGCACTGTCAAACCAGCCACAGTTACCTGTGGGGGCACCTTTCATCTGGGAGGTATCCTCAACCGTGAGGAATTTCAGCAGGCAGCCGGCCACTCCAGGCCGCGGGGCACTGGACACGAATGAGGGCCTTTACCCAGAGAAATAAAAGTCACCAGGCCAGGTTCCTGATGTCAGTTTGCAGGAGGCACTTGGCACTGTCAAACCAGCCACAGTTGCCTGTGGTGGCACCTTTCATCTGGGAGGCATCCTGATCCATGTGGAATTTCAGCAGGCAGCCTGCCACTCGAGCCACCGGGCCCTGGAGAGGAACGATGGCCTTTCCCCAGAGAAACAGAACTCAGCAGGCCAGGTCGCTGATGTCTGTTTGCAGGAGGCACTTGGCATGGTCAAACCAGCCACATTTGCCTTGGGTGGTACTTTCGGTCTGGGAGGCATCCTGATCCGTGCGGAATTTCAGCAGGCAGCCGGCCACTCCGGGCCACCGTACCCTGGAAAAGAATGATGGCCTTTCCACAGAGAAACAAAAGTCACCAGGCCAGGTTCCTGATGTCAGTTTGCAGGAGTCACTTGGCACTGTCAAACCAGACGCAGTTGCCTGTGGGGCATTTTTCATCTGGGAGGCATCCTGATCCATGCGGAATTTCAGCAGGCAGCCGGCCACTCCGAGCCCCCAGGCCCTGGACATGAACCATGGCCTTTCCCCAGAGAAACAAAAGTCACCAGGCCAGGTTCCTGATGTCAGTTTGCAGGAGGCACTTGGCACTGTCTAACCAGCCACAGTTGCCTGTGGGGGCACCTTGCAACTGGCATGTATCCTCATCCGTGCGGAATTTCAGCAGGCAGCCGGCCACTCCTGGCCACAAGGCCCTGGACCTGAACCATGGCCTTTACCCAGAGAAACAAAAAACACCAGGCCAGGTTCCTGATGTCAGTTTGCAGGAGGCACTTGGCACTGTCAAACCAGACGCAGTTGCCTGTGGGGGCACCTTGCAACTGGGATGTATCCTCATCCGTGCGGAATTTCAGCAGGCAGCCGGCCACTCCTGGCCACTAGGCCCTGGACATGAACCATGGCCTTTCCCCAGAGAAACAAAAGTCACCAGGCCAGGTTCCTGATGTCAGTTTGCAGGAGGCACTTGGCACTGTCAAACCAGCCACAGTTGCCTGTGGGGGCACCTCGCAACTGGCATGTATCCTCATCCGTGCGGAATTTCAGCAGGCAGCCGGCCACTCCTGGCCACAAGGCCCTGGACCTGAACCATGGCCTTTACCCAGAGAAACAAAAGTCACCAGGCCAGGTTCCTGATGTCAGTTTGCAGGAGGCACTTGGCACTGTCAAACCAGCCGCAGTTGCCTTGGGTGGTACTTTCGGTCTGGGAGGCATCCTGATCCGTGCAGAATTTCAGCAGGCAGTCGGCCACTCCGTCCACCGGTACCCGGAAAAGAATGTTGGCCTTTCCCCAGAGAAACAAAAGTCACCAGGCCAGGTTCCTGATGTCAGTTTGCAGGAGGCACTTGGCACTGTCAAACCTGACGCAGTTTCCTCTGGGGGCATTTTTCATCTGGGATGTATCCTCATCCGTGCGGAATTTCAGCAGGCAGCCGGCCACTCCTGGCCACAAGGCCCTGGACATGAACCATGGCCTTTCCCCAGAGAAACAAAAGTCACCAGGCCAGGTTCCTGATGTCAGTTTGCAGGAGGCACTTGGCACTGTCAAACCAGACGCAGTTGCCTGTGGGGGCATTTTTCATCTGGGAGGCATCCTCAACCGTGTGGAATTTCAGCAGGCAGCCGGCCACTCTGGCCACACTGGGCCCCGGACAAGAATGATGGCCTTTCCCCAGAGAAACAAAAGTCACCAGGCCAGGTTCCTGATGTCAGTTTGCAGGAGGCACTTGGCACTGTCAAACCAGCCACAGTTGCCTTGGGTGGTACTTTCGGTCTGGGATGTATCCTGATCCATTTGGAATTTCAGAAGGCAGCGGGCCACTCCGGGCCACCAAGCCCTGGACATGAACCATGGCCTTTCCCCAGAGAAACAAAAGTCACCAGGCCAGGTTCCTGATGTCAGTTTGCAGGTGGCACTTGGCACTGTCAAACCAGACGCAGTTGCCTGAGGGGCACCTTGCAACTGGGATGTATCCTCATCCGTGCGGAATTTCAGCAGGCAGCCGGCCACTCCTGGCCACCAGGCCCTGGACATGAACCATGGCCTTTCCCCAGAGAAACAAAAGTCACCAGGCCAGGTTCCTGATGTCAGTTTGCAGGAGGCACTTGGCACTGTCAAACCAGCCACAGTTGCCTGTGGGGGCACCTTGCATCTGGGAGGTATCCTGATCCGTGAGGAATTTCAGCAGGCAGCCTGCCACTCCAGGCCACCGGGACCCGGACAAGAATAATGGCCTTTCCCCAGAGAAACAAAAGTCACCAGGCCAGGTTCCTGATGTCAGTTTGCAGGTGGCACTTGGCACTGTCAAACCAGACGCAGTTGCCTGTGGGGGCACCTTGCAACTGGGATGTATCCTCATCCGTGCGGAATTTCAGCAGGCAGCTGGCCACTCCGGGCCACAAGGCCCTGGACATGAATGATGGCCTTTCCCCAGAGAAACAAAAGTCACCAGGCCAGGTTCCTGATGTCAGTTTGCAGGAGGCACTTGGCACTGTCAAACCAGCCACAGTTGCCTGTGGGGGCACCTTTCATCTGGGAGGCCTCCTGATCCATGTGGAATTTCAGCAGGCAGCCTGCCACTCCTGGCCACAAGGCCCTGGACATGAACCATGGCCTTTCCCCAGAGAAACAAAAGTCAGCAGGCCAGGTTCCTGATGTCAGTTTGCAGGAGGCACTTGGCAGTGTCAAACCAGCCACAGTTACCTGTGGGGGCACCTTTCATCTGGGAGGTATCCTCAACCGTGAGGAATTTCAGCAGGCAGCCGGCCACTCCAGGCCGCGGGGCACTGGACACGAATGATGGCCTTTACCCAGAGAAATAAAAGTCACCAGGCCAGGTTCCTGATGTCAGTTGGCAGGAGGCACTTGGCACTGTCAAACCAGCCACAGTTGCCTGTGGGGGCACCTTTCATCTGGGAGGCCTCCTGATCCATGTGGAATTTCAGCAGGCAGCCTGCCACTCGAGCCACCGGGCCCTGGAGAGGAACGATGGCCTTTCCCCAGAGAAACAGAACTCAGCAGGCCAGGTCGCTGATGTCTGTTTGCAGGAGGCACTTGGCACTGTCAAACCAGCCACAGTTGCCTTGGGTGGTACTTTCGGTCTGGGAGGCATCCTGATCCGTGCGGAATTTCAGCAGGCAGCCGGCCACTCCGTCCACCGGTACCCTGAAAAGAATGTTGGCCTTTCCCCAGAGAAACAAAAGTCACCAGGCCAGGTTCCTGATGTCAGTTTGCAGGTGGCACTTGGCACTGTGAAACCAGACGCAGTTGCCTGTGGGGGCACCTTGCAACTGGGATGTATCCTCATCCGTGCGGAATTTCAGCAGGCAGCCGGCCACTCCTGGCCACAAGGCCCTGGACATGAACCATGGCCTTTCCCCAGAGAAACAAAAGTCACCAGGCCAGGTTCCTGATGTCAGTTTGCAGGAGGCACTTGGCACTGTCAAACCAGCCGCAGTTGCCTGTGGGGGCACCTTGCATCTGGGAGGTATCCTGATCCGTGAGGAATTTCAGCAGGCAGCCTGCCACTCCAGGCCACCGGGACCCGGACAAGAATAATGGCCTTTCCCCAGACAAACAAAAGTCACCAGGCCAGGTTCCTGATGTCAGTTTGCAGGTGGCACTTGGCACTGTCAAACCAGACGCAGTTGCCTGTGGGGGCACCTTGCAACTGGGATGTATCCTGATCCGTGCGGAATTTCAGCAGGCAGCTGGCCACTCCGGGCCACAAGGCCCTGGACGTGAATGATGGCCTTTCCCCAGAGAAACAAAAGTCACCAGGCCAGGTTCCTGATGTCAGTTTGCAGGAGGCACTTGACACTGTCAAACCAGCCACAGTTGCCTGTGGGGGCACCTTTCATCTGGGAGGCCTCCTGATCCATGTGGAATTTCAGCAGGCAGCCTGCCACTCCTGGCCACAAGGCCCTGGACATGAACCATGGCCTTTCCCCAGAGAAACAAAAGTCACCAGGCCAGGTTCCTGATGTCAGTTTGCAGGAGGCACTTGGCAGTGTCAAACCAGCCACAGTTACCTGTGGGGGCACCTTTCATCTGGGAGGTATCCTCAACCGTGAGGAATTTCAGCAGGCAGCCGGCCACTCCAGGCCGCGGGGCACTGGACACGAATGATGGCCTTTACCCAGAGAAATAAAAGTCACCAGGCCAGGTTCCTGATGTCAGTTGGCAGGAGGCACTTGGCACTGTCAAACCAGCCACAGTTGCCTGTGGGGGCACCTTTCATCTGGGAGGCCTCCTGATCCATGTGGAATTTCAGCAGGCAGCCTGCCACTCGAGCCACCGGGCCCTGGATAGGAACGATGGCCTTTCCCCAGAGAAACAGAACTCAGCAGGCCAGGTCGCTGATGTCTGTTTGCAGGAGGCACTTGGCACTGTCAAACCAGCCACAGTTGCCTTGGGTGGTACTTTCGGTATGGGAGGCATCCTGATCCTTTTGGAATTTCAGCAGGCAGCCGGCCACTCAGGGCCACCGTACCCCGGAAAAGAATCATGGCCTTTCCCCAGAGAAACAAAAGTCACCAGGCCAGGTTCCTGATGTCAGTTTGCAGGAGGCACTTGGCACTGTCAAACCAGCCGCAGTTGCCTCTGGTGGTGCCTTTCATCTGGGCGGCATCCTGGTCCGTGCATAATTTCAGCAGGCAGCCGGCCACTCCAGGACACCAGGCTCAGGATATGAACCATGGCCTTTCCCCAGAGAAACAAAAGTCAGCAGGCCAGGTTCCTGATGTCAGTTTGCAGGAGGCACTTGGCAGTGTCAAACCAGCCACAGTTACCTGTGGGGGCACCTTTCATCTGGGAGGTATCCTCAACCGTGAGGAATTTCAGCAGGCAGCCGGCCACTCCAGGCCGCGGGGCACTGGACACGAATGAGGGCCTTTACCCAGAGAAATAAAAGTCACCAGGCCAGGTTCCTGATGTCAGTTTGCAGGAGGCACTTGGCACTGTCAAACCAGCCACAGTTACCTGTGGGGGCATTTTTCATGTGGGAGGCATCCTGATCCATGCGGAATTTCAGCAGGCAGCCGGCCACTCCGAGCCCCCAGGCCCTGGATATGAACCATGGCCTTTCCCCAGAGAAACAAAAGTCACCAGGCCAGGTTCCTGATGTCAGTTTGCAGGAGGCACTTGGCACTGTCAAACCTGACGCAGATTCCTCTGGGGGCATTTTTCATCTGGGAGGCATCCTGATCCGTGTGGAATTTCAGCAGGCAGCCGGCCACTCCGGGCCAGCGGGCCCTGGAGAGGAACGATGGCCTTTCCCCTGAGAAACAAAAGTCAGCAGGCCAGGTTCCTGATGTCAGTTTGCAGGAGGCACTTGGCAGTGTCAAACCAGCCACAGTTGCCTGTGGTGGCAGCTTCCATCTCGGCGGCATCCTGATCCATGCGGAATTTCAGCAGGCAGCCGGCCACTCCGGGCCACCAGGCCCTGGACAATAATGATGGCCTTTCCCCAGAGAAACAAAAGTCACCAGGCCAGGTTCCTGATGTCAGTTTGCAGGTGGCACTTGGCACTGTCAAACCAGACGCAGTTGCCTGTGTGGGCACCTTGCAACTGGGATGTATCCTCATCCGTGCGGAATTTCAGCAGGCAGCCGGCCACTCCTGGCAACAAGGCCCTGGACATGAACCATGGCCTTTCCCCAGAGAAACAAAAAACACCAGGCCAGGTTCCTGATGTCAGTTTGCAGGAGGCACTTGGCACTGTCAAACCAGACGCAGTTGCCTGTGGGGGCACCTTGCAACTGGGATGTATCCTCATCCGTGCGGAATTTCAGCAGGCAGCCGGCCACTCCTGGCAACAAGGCCCTGGACATGAACCATGGCCTTTCCCCAGAGAAACAAAAGTCACCAGGCCAGGTTCCTGATGTCAGTTTGCAGGAGGCACTTGGCACTGTCAAACCAGCCACAGTTGCCTGTGGGGGCACCTTGCAACTGGGATGTATCCTCATCCGTGCGGAATTTCAGCAGGCAGCCGGCCACTCCTGGCCACAAGGCCCTGGACCTGAACCATGGCCTTTACCCAGAGAAACAAAAGTCACCAGGCCAGGTTCCTGATGTCAGTTTGCAGGAGGCACTTGGCACTGTCAAAGCAGCCGCAGTTGCCTTGGGTGGTACTTTCGGTCTGGGAGGCATCCTGATCCGTGCAGAATTTCAGCAGGCAGTCGGCCACTCCGTCCACCGGTACCCGGAAAAGAATGTTGGCCTTTCCCCAGAGAAACAAAAGTCAGCAGGCCAGGTTCCTGATATCAGTTTGCAGGTGGCACTTGGCACTGTCAAACCAGACGCAGTTGCCTGTGGGGGCACCTTGCAACTGGGATGTATCCTCATCCGTGCGGAATTTCAGCAGGCAGCCGGCCACTCCTGGCCACAAGGCCCTGGACATGAACCATGGCCTTTCCCCAGAGAAACAAAAGTCACCAGGCCAGGTTCCTGATGTCAGTTTGCAGGAGGCACTTGGCACTGTCAAACCAGCCGCAGTTGCCTGTGGGGGCATTTTTCATCTGGGAGGCATCCTCAGCCGTGTGGAATTTCAGCAGGCAGCCGGCCACTCTGGCCACACTGGGCCCCGGACGAGAATGATGGCCTTTCCCCAGAGAAACAAAAGTCACCAGGCCAGGTTCCTGATGTCAGTTTGCAGGAGGCACTTGGCACTGTCAAACCAGCCACAGTTGCCTTGGGTGGTACTTTCGGTCTGGGATGTATCCTGATCCATTTGGAATTTCAGAAGGCAGCGGGCCACTCCGGGCCACCAAGCCCTGGACATGAACCATGGCCTTTCCCCAGAGAAACAAAAGTCACCAGGCCAGGATCCTGATGTCAGTTTGCAGGTGGCACTTGGCACTGTCAAACCAGACGCAGTTGCCTGAGGGGCACCTTGCAACTGGGATGTATCCTCATCCGTGCGGAATTTCAGCAGGCAGCCGGCCACTCCTGGCCACAAGGCCCTGGACATGAACCATGGCCTTTCCCCAGAGAAACAAAAGTCACCAGGCCAGGTTCCTGATGTCAGTTTGCAGGAGGCACTTGGCACTGTCAAACCAGCCGCAGTTGCCTGTGGGGGCACCTTGCATCTGGGAGGTATCCTGATCCGTGAGGAATTTCAGCAGGCAGCCTGCCACTCCAGGCCACCGGGACCCGGACAAGAATAATGGCCTTTCCCCAGACAAACAAAAGTCACCAGGCCAGGTTCCTGATGTCAGTTTGCAGGTGGCACTTGGCACTGTCAAACCAGACGCAGTTGCCTGTGGGGGCACCTTGCAACTGGGATGTATCCTCATCCGTGCGGAATTTCAGCAGGCAGCTGGCCACTCCGGGCCACAAGGCCCTGGACATGAATGATGGCCTTTCCCCAGAGAAACAAAAGTCACCAGGCCAGGTTCCTGATGTCAGTTTGCAGGAGGCACTTGGCACTGTCAAACCAGCCACAGTTGCCTGTGGGGGCACCTTTCATCTGGGAGGCCTCCTGATCCATGTGGAATTTCAGCAGGCAGCCTGCCACTCCTGGCCACAAGGCCCTGGACATGAACCATGGCCTTTCCCCAGAGAAACAAAAGTCACCAAGCCAGGTTCCTGATGTCAGTTTGCAGGAGGCACTTGGCACTGTCAAACCAGCCACAGTTGCCTTGGGTGGTACTTTCGGTCTGGGAGGCATCCTGATCCTTTTGGAATTTCAGCAGGCAGCCGGCCACTCCGGGCCACCGTACCCCGGAAAAGAATCATGGCCTTTCCCCAGAGAAACAAAAGTCACCAGGCCAGGTTCCTGATGTCAGTTTGCAGGAGGCACTTGGCACTGTCAAACCAGCCACAGTTGCCTCTGGTGGTACCTTTCATCTGGGCGGCATCCTGGTCCGTGCAGAATTTCAGCAGGCAGCCGGCCACTCCAGGACACCAGGCTCAGGATATGAACCATGGCCTTTCCCCAGAGAAACAAAAGTCACCAGGCCAGGTTCCAGATGTCAGTTGGCAGGAGGCACTTGGCACTGTCAAACCAGCCACAGGTGCCTGTGGGGGCATTTTTCATGTGGGAGGCATCCTGATCCATGCGGAATTTCAGCAGGCAGCCGGCCACTCCGAGCCCCCAGGCCCTGGACATGAACCATGGCCTTTCCCCTGAGAAACAAAAGTCAGCAGGCCAGGTTCCTGATGTCAGTTTGCAGGAGGCACTTGGCACTGTCAAACCAGCCACAGTTGCCTGTGGTGGCACCTTCCATCTCGGCGGCATCCGGATCCATGCAGAATTTCAGCAGGCAGCCGGCCACTCCGGGCCCCCAGGCCATGGACATGAACCATGGCCTTTCCCCAGAGAAACAAAAGGCAGCAGGCCAGGTTCCTGATGTCAGTTTGCAGGAGGCACTTGGCACTGTCAAACCAGCCACAGTTGCCTGTGGGGGCACCTTTCATCTGGGAGGCATCCTGATCCATGTGGAATTTCAGCAGGCAGCCTGCCACTCGAGCCACCGGGCCCTGGAGAGGAACGATGGCCTTTCCCCAGAGAAACAGAACTCAGCAGGCACGGTCGCTGATGTCTGTTTGCAGGAGGCACTTGGCACTGTCAAACCAGCCACATTTGCCTTGGGTGGTACTTTCGGTCTGGGAGGTATCCTGATCCGTGCGGAATTTCAGCATGCAGCCGGCCACTCCGGGCCACCGTACCCTGGAAAAGAATGATGGCCTTTACACACAGAAACAAAAGTCACCAGGCCAGGTTCCTGATGTCAGTTTGCAGGAGGCACTTGGCACTGTCAAACCAGCCGCAGTTGCCTGTGGGGGCATTTTTCATCTGGGAGGCATCCTGATCCATGCGGAATTTCAGCAGGCAGCCGGCCACTCCGAGCCCCCAGGCCCTGGACATGAACCATGGCCTTTCCCCAGAGAAACAAAAGTCACCAGGCCAGGTTCCTGATGTCAGTTTGCAGGAGGCACTTGGCACTGTCAAACCTGACGCAGTTTCCTCTGGGGGCATTTTTCATCTGGGAGGCATCCTGATCCGTGTGGAATTTCAGCAGGCAGCCGGCCACTCCGGGCCAGCGGGCCCTGGAGAGGAACGATGGCCTTTCCCCTGAGAAACAAAAGTCACCAGGCCAGGTTCCTGATGTCAGTTTGCAGGAGGCACTTGGCAGTGTCAAACCAGCCACAGTTGCCTGTGGTGGCACCTTCCATCTCGGCGGCATCCTGATCCATGCAGAATTTCAGCAGGCAGCCGGCCACTCCGGGCCCCCAGGCCATGGACATGAACCATGGACTTTCCCCAGAGAAACAAAAGTCACCAGGCCAGGTTCCTGATGTCAGTTTGCAGGAGGCACTTGGCAGTGTCAAACCAGCCACAGTTACCTGTGGGGGCACCTTTCATCTGGGAGGTATCTTCAACCGTGAGGAATTTCAGCAGGCAGCCAGCCACTCCAGGCCGCGGGGCACTGGACACGAATGATGGCCTTTACCCAGAGAAATAAAAGTCACCAGGCCAGGTTCCTGATGTCAGTTTGCAGGAGGCACTTGGCACTGTCAAACCAGCCACAGTTGCCTGTGGGGGCACCTTTCATCTGGGAGGCCTCCTCATCCATGTGGAATTTCAGCAGGCAGCCGGCCACTCCGGGCCAGCGGGCCCTGGAGAGGAACGATGGCCTTTCCCCTGAGAAACAAAAGTCACCAGGCCAGGTTCCTGATGTCAGTTTGCAGGTGGCACTTGGCACTGTCAAACCAGATGCAGTTGCCTGTGGGGGCACCTTGCAACTGGGATGTATCCTCATCCGTGCGGAATTTCAGCAGGCAGCCGGCCACTCCTGGCCACAAGGCCCTGGACATGAACCATGGCCTTTCCCCAGAGAAACAAAAAACACCAGGCCAGGTTCCTGATGTCAGTTTGCAGGAGGCACTTGGCACTGTCAAACCAGACGCAGTTGCCTGTGGGGGCATTTTTCATCTGGGAGGCATCCTCAACCGTGTGGAATTTCAGCAGGCAGCCGGCCACTCCGGCCACTCTGGGCCCCGGACAAGAATAATGGCCTTTCCCCAGAGAAACAAAAGTCACCAGGCCAGGTTCCTGATGTCAGTTTGCAGGTGGCACTTGGCACTGTCAAACCAGACGCAGTTGCCTGTGGGGGCACCTTTCAACTGGGATGTATCCTCATCCGTGCGGAATTTCAGCAGGCAGCCGGCCACTCCTGGCCACAAGGCCCTGGACATGAACCATGGCCTTTCCCCAGAGAAACAAAAGTCACCAGGCCAGGTTCCTGATGTCAGTTTGCAGGAGGCACTTGGCAGTGTCAAACCAGCCACAGTTGCCTGTGGGGGCACCTTGCAACTGGGATGTATCCTCATCCGTGCGGAATTTCAGCAGGCAGCCGGCCACTCAGGGCCACCGTACCCCGGAAAAGAATCATGGCCTTTCCCCAGAGAAACAAAAGTCACCAGGCCAGGTTCCTGATGTCAGTTTGCAGGAGGCACTTGGCACTGTCAAACCAGCCGCAGTTGCCTCTGGTGGTGCCTTTCATCTGGGCGGCATCCTGGTCCGTGCATAATTTCAGCAGGCAGCCGGCCACTCCAGGACACCAGGCTCAGGATATGAACCATGGCCTTTCCCCAGAGAAACAAAAGTCAGCAGGCCAGGTTCCTGATGTCAGTTTGCAGGAGGCACTTGGCAGTGTCAAACCAGCCACAGTTACCTGTGGGGGCACCTTTCATCTGGGAGGTATCCTCAACCGTGAGGAATTTCAGCAGGCAGCCGGCCACTCCAGGCCGCGGGGCACTGGACACGAATGAGGGCCTTTACCCAGAGAAATAAAAGTCACCAGGCCAGGTTCCTGATGTCAGTTTGCAGGAGGCACTTGGCACTGTCAAACCAGCCACAGTTACCTGTGGGGGCATTTTTCATGTGGGAGGCATCCTGATCCATGCGGAATTTCAGCAGGCAGCCGGCCACTCCGAGCCCCCAGGCCCTGGATATGAACCATGGCCTTTCCCCAGAGAAACAAAAGTCACCAGGCCAGGTTCCTGATGTCAGTTTGCAGGAGGCACTTGGCACTGTCAAACCTGACGCAGATTCCTCTGGGGGCATTTTTCATCTGGGAGGCATCCTGATCCGTGTGGAATTTCAGCAGGCAGCCGGCCACTCCGGGCCAGCGGGCCCTGGAGAGGAACGATGGCCTTTCCCCTGAGAAACAAAAGTCAGCAGGCCAGGTTCCTGATGTCAGTTTGCAGGAGGCACTTGGCAGTGTCAAACCAGCCACAGTTGCCTGTGGTGGCAGCTTCCATCTCGGCGGCATCCTGATCCATGCGGAATTTCAGCAGGCAGCCGGCCACTCCGGGCCACCAGGCCCTGGACAATAATGATGGCCTTTCCCCAGAGAAACAAAAGTCACCAGGCCAGGTTCCTGATGTCAGTTTGCAGGTGGCACTTGGCACTGTCAAACCAGACGCAGTTGCCTGTGTGGGCACCTTGCAACTGGGATGTATCCTCATCCGTGCGGAATTTCAGCAGGCAGCCGGCCACTCCTGGCAACAAGGCCCTGGACATGAACCATGGCCTTTCCCCAGAGAAACAAAAAACACCAGGCCAGGTTCCTGATGTCAGTTTGCAGGAGGCACTTGGCACTGTCAAACCAGACGCAGTTGCCTGTGGGGGCACCTTGCAACTGGGATGTATCCTCATCCGTGCGGAATTTCAGCAGGCAGCCGGCCACTCCTGGCAACAAGGCCCTGGACATGAACCATGGCCTTTCCCCAGAGAAACAAAAGTCACCAGGCCAGGTTCCTGATGTCAGTTTGCAGGAGGCACTTGGCACTGTCAAACCAGCCACAGTTGCCTGTGGGGGCACCTTGCAACTGGGATGTATCCTCATCCGTGCGGAATTTCAGCAGGCAGCCGGCCACTCCTGGCCACAAGGCCCTGGACCTGAACCATGGCCTTTACCCAGAGAAACAAAAGTCACCAGGCCAGGTTCCTGATGTCAGTTTGCAGGAGGCACTTGGCACTGTCAAAGCAGCCGCAGTTGCCTTGGGTGGTACTTTCGGTCTGGGAGGCATCCTGATCCGTGCAGAATTTCAGCAGGCAGTCGGCCACTCCGTCCACCGGTACCCGGAAAAGAATGTTGGCCTTTCCCCAGAGAAACAAAAGTCAGCAGGCCAGGTTCCTGATATCAGTTTGCAGGTGGCACTTGGCACTGTCAAACCAGACGCAGTTGCCTGTGGGGGCACCTTGCAACTGGGATGTATCCTCATCCGTGCGGAATTTCAGCAGGCAGCCGGCCACTCCTGGCCACAAGGCCCTGGACATGAACCATGGCCTTTCCCCAGAGAAACAAAAGTCACCAGGCCAGGTTCCTGATGTCAGTTTGCAGGAGGCACTTGGCACTGTCAAACCAGCCGCAGTTGCCTGTGGGGGCATTTTTCATCTGGGAGGCATCCTCAGCCGTGTGGAATTTCAGCAGGCAGCCGGCCACTCTGGCCACACTGGGCCCCGGACGAGAATGATGGCCTTTCCCCAGAGAAACAAAAGTCACCAGGCCAGGTTCCTGATGTCAGTTTGCAGGAGGCACTTGGCACTGTCAAACCAGCCACAGTTGCCTTGGGTGGTACTTTCGGTCTGGGATGTATCCTGATCCATTTGGAATTTCAGAAGGCAGCGGGCCACTCCGGGCCACCAAGCCCTGGACATGAACCATGGCCTTTCCCCAGAGAAACAAAAGTCACCAGGCCAGGATCCTGATGTCAGTTTGCAGGTGGCACTTGGCACTGTCAAACCAGACGCAGTTGCCTGAGGGGCACCTTGCAACTGGGATGTATCCTCATCCGTGCGGAATTTCAGCAGGCAGCCGGCCACTCCTGGCCACAAGGCCCTGGACATGAACCATGGCCTTTCCCCAGAGAAACAAAAGTCACCAGGCCAGGTTCCTGATGTCAGTTTGCAGGAGGCACTTGGCACTGTCAAACCAGCCGCAGTTGCCTGTGGGGGCACCTTGCATCTGGGAGGTATCCTGATCCGTGAGGAATTTCAGCAGGCAGCCTGCCACTCCAGGCCACCGGGACCCGGACAAGAATAATGGCCTTTCCCCAGACAAACAAAAGTCACCAGGCCAGGTTCCTGATGTCAGTTTGCAGGTGGCACTTGGCACTGTCAAACCAGACGCAGTTGCCTGTGGGGGCACCTTGCAACTGGGATGTATCCTCATCCGTGCGGAATTTCAGCAGGCAGCTGGCCACTCCGGGCCACAAGGCCCTGGACATGAATGATGGCCTTTCCCCAGAGAAACAAAAGTCACCAGGCCAGGTTCCTGATGTCAGTTTGCAGGAGGCACTTGGCACTGTCAAACCAGCCACAGTTGCCTGTGGGGGCACCTTTCATCTGGGAGGCCTCCTGATCCATGTGGAATTTCAGCAGGCAGCCTGCCACTCCTGGCCACAAGGCCCTGGACATGAACCATGGCCTTTCCCCAGAGAAACAAAAGTCACCAAGCCAGGTTCCTGATGTCAGTTTGCAGGAGGCACTTGGCACTGTCAAACCAGCCACAGTTGCCTTGGGTGGTACTTTCGGTCTGGGAGGCATCCTGATCCTTTTGGAATTTCAGCAGGCAGCCGGCCACTCCGGGCCACCGTACCCCGGAAAAGAATCATGGCCTTTCCCCAGAGAAACAAAAGTCACCAGGCCAGGTTCCTGATGTCAGTTTGCAGGAGGCACTTGGCACTGTCAAACCAGCCACAGTTGCCTCTGGTGGTACCTTTCATCTGGGCGGCATCCTGGTCCGTGCAGAATTTCAGCAGGCAGCCGGCCACTCCAGGACACCAGGCTCAGGATATGAACCATGGCCTTTCCCCAGAGAAACAAAAGTCACCAGGCCAGGTTCCAGATGTCAGTTGGCAGGAGGCACTTGGCACTGTCAAACCAGCCACAGGTGCCTGTGGGGGCATTTTTCATGTGGGAGGCATCCTGATCCATGCGGAATTTCAGCAGGCAGCCGGCCACTCCGAGCCCCCAGGCCCTGGACATGAACCATGGCCTTTCCCCTGAGAAACAAAAGTCAGCAGGCCAGGTTCCTGATGTCAGTTTGCAGGAGGCACTTGGCACTGTCAAACCAGCCACAGTTGCCTGTGGTGGCACCTTCCATCTCGGCGGCATCCGGATCCATGCAGAATTTCAGCAGGCAGCCGGCCACTCCGGGCCCCCAGGCCATGGACATGAACCATGGCCTTTCCCCAGAGAAACAAAAGGCAGCAGGCCAGGTTCCTGATGTCAGTTTGCAGGAGGCACTTGGCACTGTCAAACCAGCCACAGTTGCCTGTGGGGGCACCTTTCATCTGGGAGGCATCCTGATCCATGTGGAATTTCAGCAGGCAGCCTGCCACTCGAGCCACCGGGCCCTGGAGAGGAACGATGGCCTTTCCCCAGAGAAACAGAACTCAGCAGGCACGGTCGCTGATGTCTGTTTGCAGGAGGCACTTGGCACTGTCAAACCAGCCACATTTGCCTTGGGTGGTACTTTCGGTCTGGGAGGTATCCTGATCCGTGCGGAATTTCAGCATGCAGCCGGCCACTCCGGGCCACCGTACCCTGGAAAAGAATGATGGCCTTTACACACAGAAACAAAAGTCACCAGGCCAGGTTCCTGATGTCAGTTTGCAGGAGGCACTTGGCACTGTCAAACCAGCCGCAGTTGCCTGTGGGGGCATTTTTCATCTGGGAGGCATCCTGATCCATGCGGAATTTCAGCAGGCAGCCGGCCACTCCGAGCCCCCAGGCCCTGGACATGAACCATGGCCTTTCCCCAGAGAAACAAAAGTCACCAGGCCAGGTTCCTGATGTCAGTTTGCAGGAGGCACTTGGCACTGTCAAACCTGACGCAGTTTCCTCTGGGGGCATTTTTCATCTGGGAGGCATCCTGATCCGTGTGGAATTTCAGCAGGCAGCCGGCCACTCCGGGCCAGCGGGCCCTGGAGAGGAACGATGGCCTTTCCCCTGAGAAACAAAAGTCACCAGGCCAGGTTCCTGATGTCAGTTTGCAGGAGGCACTTGGCAGTGTCAAACCAGCCACAGTTGCCTGTGGTGGCACCTTCCATCTCGGCGGCATCCTGATCCATGCAGAATTTCAGCAGGCAGCCGGCCACTCCGGGCCCCCAGGCCATGGACATGAACCATGGACTTTCCCCAGAGAAACAAAAGTCACCAGGCCAGGTTCCTGATGTCAGTTTGCAGGAGGCACTTGGCAGTGTCAAACCAGCCACAGTTACCTGTGGGGGCACCTTTCATCTGGGAGGTATCTTCAACCGTGAGGAATTTCAGCAGGCAGCCAGCCACTCCAGGCCGCGGGGCACTGGACACGAATGATGGCCTTTACCCAGAGAAATAAAAGTCACCAGGCCAGGTTCCTGATGTCAGTTTGCAGGAGGCACTTGGCACTGTCAAACCAGCCACAGTTGCCTGTGGGGGCACCTTTCATCTGGGAGGCCTCCTCATCCATGTGGAATTTCAGCAGGCAGCCGGCCACTCCGGGCCAGCGGGCCCTGGAGAGGAACGATGGCCTTTCCCCTGAGAAACAAAAGTCACCAGGCCAGGTTCCTGATGTCAGTTTGCAGGTGGCACTTGGCACTGTCAAACCAGATGCAGTTGCCTGTGGGGGCACCTTGCAACTGGGATGTATCCTCATCCGTGCGGAATTTCAGCAGGCAGCCGGCCACTCCTGGCCACAAGGCCCTGGACATGAACCATGGCCTTTCCCCAGAGAAACAAAAAACACCAGGCCAGGTTCCTGATGTCAGTTTGCAGGAGGCACTTGGCACTGTCAAACCAGACGCAGTTGCCTGTGGGGGCATTTTTCATCTGGGAGGCATCCTCAACCGTGTGGAATTTCAGCAGGCAGCCGGCCACTCCGGCCACTCTGGGCCCCGGACAAGAATAATGGCCTTTCCCCAGAGAAACAAAAGTCACCAGGCCAGGTTCCTGATGTCAGTTTGCAGGTGGCACTTGGCACTGTCAAACCAGACGCAGTTGCCTGTGGGGGCACCTTTCAACTGGGATGTATCCTCATCCGTGCGGAATTTCAGCAGGCAGCCGGCCACTCCTGGCCACAAGGCCCTGGACATGAACCATGGCCTTTCCCCAGAGAAACAAAAGTCACCAGGCCAGGTTCCTGATGTCAGTTTGCAGGAGGCACTTGGCAGTGTCAAACCAGCCACAGTTGCCTGTGGGGGCACCTTGCAACTGGGATGTATCCTCATCCGTGCGGAATTTCAGCAGGCAGCCGGCCACTCCGGGCCACAAGGCCCTGGACCTGAACCATGGCCTTTACCCAGATAAAGAAAAGTCACCAGGCCAGGTTCCTGATGTCAGTTTGCAGGAGGCACTTGGCACTGTCAAAGCAGCCGCAGTTGCCTGTGGGGGCACCTTGCATCTGGGAGGTATCCTGAACCGTGAGGAATTTCAGCAGGCAGCCGGCCACACCGGGCCACCGGGACCCAGACAAGAATAATGGCCTTTCCCCAGACAAAGAAAAGTCACCAGGCCAGGTTCCTGATGTCAGTTTGCAGGTGGCACTTGGCACTGTCAAACCAGACGCAGTTGCCTGTGGGGGCACCTTGCAACTGGGATGTATCCTCATCCGTGCGGAATTTCAGCAGGCAGCCGGCCACTCCTGGCCACAAGGCCCTGGACATGAACCATGGCCTTTCCCCAGAGAAACAAAAGTCACCAGGTCAGGTTCCTGATGTCAGTTTGCAGGAGGCACTTGGCACTGTCAAACCAGACGCAGTTGCCTGTGGGGGCATTTTTCATCTGGGAGGCATCCTCAACCTTGTGGAATTTCAGCAGGCAGCCGGCCACTCCGGCCACTCTGGGCCCCGGACAAGAATGATGGCCTTTCCCCAGAGAAACAAAAGTCACCAGGCCAGGTTCCTGATGTCAGTTTGCAGGAGGCACTTGGCACTGTCAAACCAGACGCAGTGCCTGTGGGGGCACCTTGCAACTGGGATATATCCTCATCCGTGCGGAATTTCAGCAGGCAGCCGGCCACTCCTGGCCACAAGGCCCTGGACATGAACCATGGCCTTTCCCCAGAGAAACAAAAGTCACCAGGCCAGGTTCCTGATGTCAGTTTGCAGGAGGCACTTGGCACTGTCAAACCAGACGCAGTTGCCTGTGGGGGCACCTTGCAACTGGGATGTATCCTCATCCGTGCGGAATTTCAGCAGGCAGCCGGCCACTCCTGGCCACAAGGCCCTGGACATGAACCATGGCCTTTACCCAGATAAAGAAAAGTCACCAGGCCAGGTTCCTGATGTCAGTTTGCAGGAGGCACTTGGCACTGTCAAACCAGCCGCAGTTGCCTGTGGGAGCACCTTGCATCTGGGAGGTATCCTGAACCGTGAGGAATTTCAGCAGGCAGCCGGCCACACCGGGCCACCGGGACCCGGACAAGAATAATGGCCTTTCCCCAGACAAAGAAAAGTCACCAGGCCAGGTTCCTGATGTCAGTTTGCAGGTGGCACTTGGCACTGTCAAACCAGACGCAGTTGCCTGTGGGGGCACCTTGCAACTGGGATGTATCCTCATCCGTGCGGAATTTCAGCAGGCAGCCGGCCACTCCTGGCCACAAGGCCCTGGACATGAACCATGGCCTTTCCCCAGAGAAATAAAAGTCACCAGGCCAGGTTCCTGATGTCAGTTGGCAGGAGGCACTTGGCACTGTCAAACCAGCCACAGTTGCCTGTGGGGGCACCTTTCATCTGGGAGGCCTCCTGATCCATGTGGAATTTCAGCAGGCAGCCTGCCACTCGAGCCACCGGGCCCTGGAGAGGAACGATGGCCTTTCCCCAGAGAAACAGAACTCGGCAGGCCAGGTCGCTGATGTCTGTTTGCAGGAGGCACTTGGCACTGTCAAACCAGCCACAGTTGCCTTGGGTGGTACTTTTGGTATGGGAGGCATCCTGATCCTTTTGGAATTTCAGCAGGCAGCCGGCCACTCCGGGCCACCGTACCCCGGAAAAGAATCATGGCCTTTCCCCAGAGAAACAAAAGTCAGCAGGCCAGGTTCCTGATGTCAGTTTGCAGGAGGCACTTGGCACTGTCAAACCAGCCGCAGTTGCCTCTGGTGGTGCCTTTCATCTGGGCGGCATCCTGGTCCGTGCAGAATTTCAGCAGGCAGCCGGCCACTCCAGGACACCAGGCTCAGGATATGAACCATGGCCTTTCCCCAGAGAAACAAAAGTCACCAGGCCAGGTTCCAGATGTCAGTTGGCAGGAGGCACTTGGCACTGTCAAACCAGCCACAGGTGCCTGTGGGGGCATTTTTCATGTGGGAGGCATCCTGATCCATGCGGAATTTCAGCAGGCAGCCGGCCACTCCGAGCCCCCAGGCCCTGGACATGAACCATGGCCTTTCCCCAGAGAAACAAAAGTCACCAGGTCAGGTTCCTGATGTCAGTTTGCAGGAGGCACTTGGCACTGTCAAACCTGACTCAGTTTCCTCTGGGGGCATTTTTCATCTGGGAGGCATCCTGATCCATGTGGAATTTCAGCAGGCAGCCGGCCACTCCGGGCTACCAGGCCCTGGACATGAACCATGGCCTTTCCCCTGAGAAACAAAAGTCACCAGGCCAGGTTCCTGATGTCAGTTTGCAGGAGGCACTTGGCACTGTCAAACCAGCCACAGTTGCCTGTGGTGGCACCTTCCATCTCAGCGGCATCCGGATCCATGCAGAATTTCAGCAGGCAGCCGGCCACTCCGGGCCCCCAGGCCATGGACATGAACCATGGCCTTTCCCCAGAGAAACAAAAGTCACCAGGCCAGGTTCCTGATGTCAGTTTGCAGGAGGCACTTGGCAGTGTCAAACCAGCCACAGTTACCTGTGGGGGCACCTTTCATCTGGGAGGTATCCTCAACCGTGAGGAATTTCAGCAGGCAGCCGGCCACTCCGGGCCGCGGGGCACTGGACACGAATGAGGGCCTTTACCCAGAGAAATAAAAGTCACCAGGCCAGGTTCCTGATGTCAGTTTGCAGGAGGCACTTGGCACTGGCAAACCAGACGCAGTTACCTGTGTGGGCATTTTTCATCTGGGAGGCATCCTGATCCATGCGGAATTTCAGCAGGCAGCCGGCCACTCCGAGCCCCCAGGCCCTGGACATGAACCATGGCCTTTCCCCAGAGAAACAAAAGTCACCAGGCCAGGTTCCTGATGTCAGTTTGCAGGAGGCACTTGGCACTGTCAAACCTGACGCAGTTTCCTCTGTGGGCATTTTTCATCTGGGAGGCATCCTGATCCGTGTGGAATTTCAGCAGGCAGCCGGCCACTCCGGGCCAGCGGGCCCTGGAGAGGAACGATGGCCTTTCCCCTGAGAAACAAAAGTCACCAGGCCAGGTTCCTGATGTCAGTTTGCAGGAGGCACTTGGCAGTGTGAAACCAGCCACAGTTGCCTGTGGTGGCACATTCCATCTCGGCGGCATCCTGATCCATGCGGAATTTCAGCAGGCAGCCGGCCACTCCGGGCCACCAGGCCCTGGACAATAATGATGGCCTTTCCCCAGAGAAACAAAAGTCACCAGGCCAGGTTCCTGATGTCAGTTTGCAGGTGGCACTTGGCACTGTCAAACCAGACGCAGTTGCCTGTGGGGGCACCTTGCAACTGGGATGTATCCTCATCCGTGCGGAATTTCAGCAGGCAGCCGGCCACTCCTGGCCACAAGGCCCTGGACATGAACCATGGCCTTTCCCCAGAGAAACAAAAAACACCAGGCCAGGTTCCTGATGTCAGTTTGCAGGAGGCACTTGGCACTGTCAAACCAGACGCAGTTGCCTGTGGGGGCACCTTGCAACTGGGATGTATCCTCATCCGTGCGGAATTTCAGCAGGCAGCCGGCCACTCCTGGCCACAAGGCCCTGGACATGAACCATGGCCTTTCCCCAGAGAAACAAAAGTCACCAGGCCAGGTTGCTGATGTCAGTTTGCAGGAGGCACTTTGCACTGTCAAACCAGCCACAGTTGCCTGTGGGGGCACCTTGCAACTGGGATGTATCCTCATCCGTGCGGAATTTCAGCAGGCAGCCGGCCACTCCTGGCCACAAGGCCCTGGACCTGAACCATGGCCTTTCCCCAGAGAAACAAAAGTCACCAGGCCAGGTTCCTGATGTCAGTTTGCAGGAGGCACTTGGCACTGTCAAACCAGCCACAGTTGCCTCTGGTGGTACTTTCGGTCTGGGATGTATCCTGATCCATTTGGAATTTCAGAAGGCAGCGGGCCACTCCGGGCCACCAAGCCCTGGACATGAACCATGGCCTTTCCCCAGACAAACAAAAGTCACCAGGCCAGGTTCCTGATGTCAGTTTGCAGGAGGCACTTGGCACTGTCAAACCAGCCGCAGTTGCCTGTGGGGGCACCTTGCATCTGGGAGGTATCCTGATCCGTGAGGAATTTCAGCAGGCAGCCTGCCACTCCAGGCCACCGGGACCCGGACAAGAATAATGGCCTTTCCCCAGACAAACAAAAGTCACCAGGCCAGGTTCCTGATGTCAGTTTGCAGGTGGCACTTGGCACTGTCAAACCAGACGCAGTTGCCTGTGGGGGCACCTTGCAACTGGGATGTATCCTCATCCGTGCGGAATTTCAGCAGGCAGCTGGCCACTCCGGGCCACAAGGCCCTGGACATGAATGATGGCCTTTCCCCAGAGAAACAAAAGTCACCAGGCCAGGTTCCTGATGTCAGTTTGCAGGAGGCACTTGGCACTGTCAAACCAGCCACAGTTGCCTGTGGGGGCACCTTTCATCTGGGAGGCCTCCTGATCCATGTGGAATTTCAGCAGGCAGCCTGCCACTCCTGGCCACAAGGCCCTGGACATGAACCATGGCCTTTCCCCAGAGAAACAAAAGTCACCAGGCCAGGTTCCTGATGTCAGTTTGCAGGAGGCACTTGGCACTGTCAAACCAGACGCAGTTGCCTGTGGGGGCACCTTGCAACTGGGATGTATCCTCATCCGTGCGGAATTTCAGCAGGCAGCCGGCCACTCCTGGCCACAAGGCCCTGGACATGAACCATGGCCTTTCCCCATAGAAACAAAAAACACCAGGCCAGGTTCCTGATGTCAGTTTGCAGGAGGCACTTGGCACTGTCAAACCAGACGCAGTTGCCTGTGGGGGCACCTTGCAACTGGGATGTATCCTCATCCGTGCGGAATTTCAGCAGGCAGCCGGCCACTCCTGGCCACAAGGCCCTGGACATGAACCATGGCCTTTCCCCAGAGAAACAAAAGTCACCAGGCCAGGTTGCTGATGTCAGTTTGCAGGAGGCACTTTGCACTGTCAAACCAGCCACAGTTGCCTGTGGGGGCACCTTGCAACTGGGATGTATCCTCATCCGTGCGGAATTTCAGCAGGCAGCTGGCCACTCCTGGCCACAAGGCCCTGGACCTGAACCATGGCCTTTCCCCAGAGAAACAAAAGTCACCAGGCCAGGTTCCTGATGTCAGTTTGCAGGAGGCACTTGGCACTGTCAAACCAGCCACAGTTGCCTGTGGGGGCACCTTTCATCTGGGAGGCCTCCTGATCCATGTGGAATTTCAGCAGGCAGCCTGCCACTCCTGGCCACAAGGCCCTGGACATGAACCATGGCCTTTCCCCAGAGAAACAAAAGTCACCAGGCCAGGTTCCTGATGTCAGTTTGCAGGAGGCACTTGGCACTGTCAAACCAGCCACAGTTGCCTTGGGTGGTACTTTCGGTCTGGGAGGCATCCTGATCCTTTTGGAATTTCAGCAGGCAGCCGGCCACTCCGGGCCACCGTACCCCGGAAAAGAATCATGGCCTTTCCCCAGAGAAACAAAAGTCACCAGGCCAGGTTCCTGATGTCAGTTTGCAGGAGGCACTTGGCACTGTCAAACCAGCCACAGTTGCCTCTGGTGGTACCTTTCATCTGGGCGGCATCCTGGTCCGTGCAGAATTTCAGCAGGCAGCCGGCCACTCCAGGACACCAGGCTCAGGATATGAACCATGGCCTTTCCCCAGAGAAACAAAAGTCACCAGGCCAGGTTCCAGATGTCAGTTGGCAGGAGGCACTAGGCACTGTCAAACCAGCCACAGGTGCCGGTGGGGGCATTTTTCATGTGGGAGGCATCCTGATCCATGCGGAATTTCAGCAGGCAGCCGGCCACTCCGAGCCCCCAGGCCCTGGACATGAACCATGGCCTTTCCCCAGAGAAACAAAAGTCAGCAGGCCAGGTTCCTGATGTCAGTTTGCAGGAGGCACTTGGCACTGTCAAACCAGCCACAGTTGCCTGTGGTGGCACCTTCCATCTCGGCGGCATCCGGATCCATGCAGAATTTCAGCAGGCAGCCGGCCACTCCGGGCCCCCAGGCCATGGACATGAACCATGGCCTTTCCCCAGAGAAACAAAAGTCAGCAGGCCAGGTTCCTGATGTCAGTTTGCAGGAGGCACTTGGCAGTGTCAAACCAGCCACAGTTACCTGTGGGGGCACCTTTCATCTGGGAGGTATCCTCAACCGTGAGGAATTTCAGCAGGCAGCCGGCCACTCCAGGCCACCGGGACCCGGACAAGAATAATGGCCTTTCCCCAGACAAACAAAAGTCACCAGGCCAGGTTCCAGATGTCAGTTTGCAGGTGGCACTTGGCACTGTCAAACCAGACGCAGTTGCCTGTGGGGGCACCTTGCAACTGGGATGTATCCTCATCCGTGCGGAATTTCAGCAGGCAGCTGGCCACTCCGGGCCACAAGGCCCTGGACATGAATGATGGCCTTTCCCCAGAGAAACAAAAGTCACCAGGCCAGGTTCCTGATGTCAGTTTGCAGGAGGCACTTGACACTGTCAAACCAGCCACAGTTGCCTGTGGGGGCACCTTTCATCTGGGAGGCCTCCTGATCCATGTGGAATTTCAGCAGGCAGCCTGCCACTCCTGGCCACAAGGCCTTGGACATGAACCATGGCCTTTCCCCAGAGAAACAAAAGTCACCAGGCCAGGTTCCTGATGTCAGTTTGCAGGAGGCACTTGGCACTGTCAAACCAGCCGCAGTTGCCTCTGGTGGTACTTTCGGTCTGGGAGGCATCCTGATCCTTTTGGAATTTCAGCAGGCAGCCGGCCACTCCGGGCCACCGTACCCCGGAAAAGAATCATGGCCTTTCCCCAGAGAAACAAAAGTCACCAGGCCAGGTTCCTGATGTCAGTTTGCAGGAGGCACTTGGCACTGTCAAACCAGCCACAGTTGCCTCTGGTGGTACCTTTCATCTGGGCGGCATCCTGGTCCGTGCAGAATTTCAGCAGGCAGCCGGCCACTCCAGGACACCAGGCTCAGGATATGAACCATGGCCTTTCCCCAGAGAAACAAAAGTCACCAGGCCAGGTTCCAGATGTCAGTTGGCAGGAGGCACTTGGCACTGTCAAACCAGCCACAGGTGCCGGTGGGGGCATTTTTCATGTGGGAGGCATCCTGATCCATGCGGAATTTCAGCAGGCAGCCGGCCACTCCGAGCCCCCAGGCCCTGGACATGAACCATGGCCTTTCCCCTGAGAAACAAAAGTCAGCAGGCCAGGTTCCTGATGTCAGTTTGCAGGAGGCACTTGGCACTGTCAAACCAGCCACAGTTGCCTGTGGTGGCACCTTCCATCTCGGCGGCATCCGGATCCATGCAGAATTTCAGCAGGCAGCCGGCCACTCCGGGCCCCCAGGCCATGGACATGAACCATGGCCTTTCCCCAGAGAAACAAAAGTCAGCAGGCCAGGTTCCTGATGTCAGTTTGCAGGAGGCACTTGGCAGTGTCAAACCAGCCACAGTTACCTGTGGGGGCACCTTTCATCTGGGAGGTATCCTCAACCGTGAGGAATTTCAGCAGGCAGCCGGCCACTCCAGGCCGCGGGGCACTGGACACGAATGAGGGCCTTTACCCAGAGAAATAAAAGTCACCAGGCCAGGTTCCTGATGTCAGTTTGCAGGAGGCACTTGGCACTGTCAAACCAGCCACAGTTGCCTGTGGGGGCACCTTTCATCTGGGAGGCATCCTGATCCATGTGGAATTTCAGCAGGCAGCCTGCCACTCGAGCCACCGGGTCCTGGAGAGGATCGATGGCCTTTCCCCAGAGAAACAGAACTCAGCAGGCCAGGTCGCTGATGTCTGTTTGCAGGAGGCACTTGGCACTGTCAAACCAGCCACATTTGCCTTGGGTGGTACTTTCGGTCTGGGAGGTATCCTGATCCGTGCGGAATTTCAGCATGCAGCCGGCCACTCCGGGCAACCGTACCCTGGAAAAGAATGATGGCCTTTACACACAGAAACAAAAGTCACCAGGCCAGGTTCCTGATGTCAGTTTGCAGGAGTCACTTGGCACTGTCAAACCAGCCGCAGTTGCCTGTGGGGGCATTTTTCATCTGGGAGGCATCCTGATCCATGCGGAATTTCAGCAGGCAGCCGGCCACTCCGAGCCCCCAGGCCCTGGACATGAACCATGGCCTTTCCCCAGAGAAACAAAAGTCACCAGGCCAGGTTCCTGATGTCAGTTTGCAGGAGGCACTTGGCACTGTCAAACCTGACGCAGTTTCCTCTGGGGGCATTTTTCATCTGGGAGGCATCCTGATCCGTGTGGAATTTCAGCAGGCAGCCGGCCACTCCGGGCCACCAAGCCCTGGAGAGGAACGATGGCCTTTCCCCTGAGAAACAAAAGTCACCAGGCCAGGTTCCTGATGTCAGTTTGCAGGAGGCACTTGGCAGTGTCAAACCAGCCACAGTTGCCTGTGGTGGCACCTTCCATCTCGGCGGCATCCTGATCCATGCAGAATTTCAGCAGGCAGCCGGCCACTCCGGGCCCCCAGGCCATGGACATGAACCATGGACTTTCCCCAGAGAAACAAAAGTCACCAGGCCAGGTTCCTGATGTCAGTTTGCAGGAGGCACTTGGCAGTGTCAAACCAGCCACAGTTACCTGTGGGGGCACCTTTCATCTGGGAGGTATCCTCAACCGTGAGGAATTTCAGCAGGCAGCCAGCCACTCCAGGCCGCGGGGCACTGGACAGGAATGATGGCCTTTACCCAGAGAAATAAAAGTCACCAGGCCAGGTTCCTGATGTCAGTTTGCAGGAGGCACTTGGCACTGTCAAACCAGCCACAGTTGCCTGTGGGGGCACCTTTCATCTGGGAGGCCTCCTGATCCATGCGGAATTTCAGCAGGCAGCCGGCCACTCCGGGCCAGCGGGCCCTGGAGAGGAACGATGGCCTTTCCCCTGAGAAACAAAAGTCACCAGGCCAGGTTCCTGATGTCAGTTTGCAGGTGGCACTTGGCACTGTCAAACCAGATGCAGTTGCCTGTGGGGGCACCTTGCAACTGGGATGTATCCTCATCCGTGCGGAATTTCAGCAGGCAGCCGGCCACTCCTGGCCACAAGGCCCTGGACATGAACCATGGCCTTTCCCCAGAGAAACAAAAAACACCAGGCCAGGTTCCTGATGTCAGTTTGCAGGAGGCACTTGGCACTGTCAAACCAGACGCAGTTGCCTGTGGGGGCATGTTTCATCTGGGAGGCATCCTCAACCGTGTGGAATTTCAGCAGGCAGCCGGCCACTCCGGCCACTCTGGGCCCCGGACAAGAATGATGGCCTTTCCCCAGAGAAACAAAAGTCACCAGGCCAGGTTCCTGATGTCAGTTTGCAGGTGGCACTTGGCACTGTCAAACCAGACGCAGTTGCCTGTGGGGGCACCTTGCAACTGGGATGTATCCTCATCCGTGCGGAATTTCAGCAGGCAGCCGGCCACTCCTGGCCACAAGGCCCTGGACATGAACCATGGCCTTTCCCCAGAGAAACAAAAGTCACCAGGCCAGGTTCCTGATGTCAGTTTGCAGGAGGCACTTGGCAGTGTCAAACCAGCCACAGTTGCCTGTGGGGGCACCTTGCAACTGGGATGTATCCTCATCCGTGCGGAATTTCAGCAGGCAGCTGGCCACTCCTGGCCACAAGGCCCTGGACCTGAACCATGGCCTTTACCCAGATAAAGAAAAGTCACCAGGCCAGGTTCCTGATGTCAGTTTGCAGGAGGCACTTGGCACTGTCAAACCAGCCGCAGTTGCCTGTGGGAGCACCTTGCATCTGGGAGGTATCCTGAACCGCGAGGAATTTCAGCAGGCAGCCGGCCACACCGGGCCACCGGGACCCGGACAAGAATAATGGCCTTTCCCCAGACAAAGAAAAGTCACCAGGCCAGGTTCCTGATGTCAGTTTGCAGGTGGCACTTGGCACTGTCAAACCAGACGCAGTTGCCTGTGGGGGCACCTTGCAACTGGGATGTATCCTCATCCGTGCGGAATTTCAGCAGGCAGCCGGCCACTCCTGGCCACAAGGCCCTGGACATGAACCATGGCCTTTCCCCAGAGAAATAAAAGTCACCAGGCCAGGTTCCTGATGTCAGTTGGCAGGAGGCACTTGGCACTGTCAAACCAGCCACAGTTGCCTGTGGGGGCACCTTTCATCTGGGAGGCCTCCTGATCCATGTGGAATTTCAGCAGGCAGCCTGCCACTCGAGCCACCGGGCCCTGGAGAGGAACGATGGCCTTTCCCCAGAGAAACAGAACTCGGCAGGCCAGGTCGCTGATGTCTGTTTGCAGGAGGCACTTGGCACTGTCAAACCAGCCACAGTTGCCTTGGGTGGTACTTTCGGTATGGGAGGCATCCTGATCCTTTTGGAATTTCAGCAGGCAGCCGGCCACTCCGGGCCACCGTACCCCGGAAACGAATCATGGCCTTTCCCCAGAGAAACAAAAGTCACCAGGCCAGGTTCCTGATGTCAGTTTGCAGGAGGCACTTGGCACTGTCAAACCAGCCGCAGTTGCCTCTGGTGGTGCCTTTCATCTGGGCGGCATCCTGGTCCGTGCAGAATTTCAGCAGGCAGCCGGCCACTCCAGGACACCAGGCTCAGGATATGAACCATGGCCTTTCCCCAGAGAAACAAAAGTCACCAGGCCAGGTTCCAGATGTCAGTTGGCAGGAGGCACTTGGCACTGTCAAACCAGCCACAGGTGCCTGTGGGGGCATTTTTCATGTGGGAGGCATCCTGATCCATGCGGAATTTCAGCAGGCAGCCGGCCACTCCGAGCCCCCAGGCCCTGGACATGAACCATGGCCTTTCCCCAGAGAAACAAAAGTCACCAGGTCAGGTTCCTGATGTCAGTTTGCAGGAGGCACTTGGTACTGTCAAACCTGACTCAGTTTCCTCTGGGGGCATTTTTCATCTGGGAGGCATCCAGATCCATGTGGAATTTCAGCAGGCAGCCGGCCACTCCGGGCTACCAGGCCCTGGACATGAACCATGGCCTTTCCCCTGAGAAACAAAAGTCACCAGGCCAGGTTCCTGATGTCAGTTTGCTGGAGGCACTTGGCACTGTCAAACCAGCCACAGTTGCCTGTGGTGGCACCTTCCATCTCAGCGGCATCCGGATCCATGCAGAATTTCAGCAGGCAGCCGGCCACTCCGGGCCCCCAGGCCATGGACATGAACCATGGCCTTTCCGCAGAGAAACAAAAGTCAGCAGGCCAGGTTCCTGATGTCAGTTTGCAGGAGGCACTTGGCAGTGTCAAACCAGCCACAGTTGCCTGTGGTGGCACCTTCCATCTCAGCGGCATCCGGATCCATGCAGAATTTCAGCAGGCAGCCGGCCACTCCGGGCCCCCAGGCCATGGACATGAACCATGGCCTTTCCCCAGACAAACAAAAGTCACCAGGCCAGGTTCCTGATGTCAGTTTGCAGGTGGCACTTGGCACTGTCAAACCAGACGCAGTTGCCTGAGGGGCACCTTGCAACTGGGATGTATCCTCATCCGTGCGGAATTTCAGCAGGCAGCCGGCCACTCCTGGCCACAAGGCCCTGGACATGAACCATGGCCTTTCCCCAGAGAAACAAAAGTCACCAGGCCAGGTTCCTGATGTCAGTTTGCAGGAGGCACTTGGCACTGTCAAACCAGCCGCAGTTGCCTGTGGGGGCACCTTGCATCTGGGAGGTATCCTGATCCGTGAGGAATTTCAGCAGGCAGCCTGCCACTCCAGGCCACCGGGACCCGGACAAGAATAATGGCCTTTCCCCAGACAAACAAAAGTCACCAGGCCAGGTTCCTGATGTCAGTTTGCAGGTGGCACTTGGCACTGTCAAACCAGACGCAGTTGCCTGTGGGGGCACCTTGCAACTGGGATGTATCCTCATCCGTGCGGAATTTCAGCAGGCAGCTGGCCACTCCGGGCCACAAGGCCCTGGACATGAATGATGGCCTTTCCCCAGAGAAACAAAAGTCACCAGGCCAGGTTCCTGATGTCAGTTTGCAGGAGGCACTTGGCACTGTCAAACCAGCCACAGTTGCCTGTGGGGGCACCTTTCATCTGGGAGGCCTCCTGATCCATGTGGAATTTCAGCAGGCAGCCTGCCACTCCTGGCCACAAGGCCCTGGACATGAACCATGGCCTTTCCCCAGAGAAACAAAAGTCACCAGGCCAGGTTCCTGATGTCAGTTTGCAGGAGGCACTTGGCACTGTCAAACCAGACGCAGTTGCCTGTGGGGGCACCTTGCAACTGGGATGTATCCTCATCCGTGCGGAATTTCAGCAGGCAGCCGGCCACTCCTGGCCACAAGGCCCTGGACATGAACCATGGCCTTTCCCCATAGAAACAAAAAACACCAGGCCAGGTTCCTGATGTCAGTTTGCAGGAGGCACTTGGCACTGTCAAACCAGACGCAGTTGCCTGTGGGGGCACCTTGCAACTGGGATGTATCCTCATCCGTGCGGAATTTCAGCAGGCAGCCGGCCACTCCTGGCCACAAGGCCCTGGACATGAACCATGGCCTTTCCCCAGAGAAACAAAAGTCACCAGGCCAGGTTGCTGATGTCAGTTTGCAGGAGGCACTTTGCACTGTCAAACCAGCCACAGTTGCCTGTGGGGGCACCTTGCAACTGGGATGTATCCTCATCCGTGCGGAATTTCAGCAGGCAGCTGGCCACTCCTGGCCACAAGGCCCTGGACCTGAACCATGGCCTTTCCCCAGAGAAACAAAAGTCACCAGGCCAGGTTCCTGATGTCAGTTTGCAGGAGGCACTTGGCACTGTCAAACCAGCCACAGTTGCCTGTGGGGGCACCTTTCATCTGGGAGGCCTCCTGATCCATGTGGAATTTCAGCAGGCAGCCTGCCACTCCTGGCCACAAGGCCCTGGACATGAACCATGGCCTTTCCCCAGAGAAACAAAAGTCACCAGGCCAGGTTCCTGATGTCAGTTTGCAGGAGGCACTTGGCACTGTCAAACCAGCCACAGTTGCCTTGGGTGGTACTTTCGGTCTGGGAGGCATCCTGATCCTTTTGGAATTTCAGCAGGCAGCCGGCCACTCCGGGCCACCGTACCCCGGAAAAGAATCATGGCCTTTCCCCAGAGAAACAAAAGTCACCAGGCCAGGTTCCTGATGTCAGTTTGCAGGAGGCACTTGGCACTGTCAAACCAGACACAGTTGCCTCTGGTGGTACCTTTCATCTGGGCGGCATCCTGGTCCGTGCAGAATTTCAGCAGGCAGCCGGCCACTCCAGGACACCAGGCTCAGGATATGAACCATGGCCTTTCCCCAGAGAAACAAAAGTCACCAGGCCAGGTTCCAGATGTCAGTTTGCAGGAGTCACTTGGCACTGTCAAACCAGCCGCAGTTGCCTGTGGGGGCATTTTTCATCTGGGAGGCATCCTGATCCATGCGGAATTTCAGCAGGCAGCCGGCCACTCCGAGCCCCCAGGCCCTGGACATGAACCATGGCCTTTCCCCAGAGAAACAAAAGTCACCAGGCCAGGTTCCTGATGTCAGTTTGCAGGAGGCACTTGGCACTGTCAAACCTGACGCAGTTTCCTCTGGGGGCATTTTTCATCTGGGAGGCATCCTGATCCGTGTGGAATTTCAGCAGGCAGCCGGCCACTCCGGGCCACCAAGCCCTGGAGAGGAACGATGGCCTTTCCCCTGAGAAACAAAAGTCACCAGGCCAGGTTCCTGATGTCAGTTTGCAGGAGGCACTTGGCAGTGTCAAACCAGCCACAGTTGCCTGTGGTGGCACCTTCCATCTCGGCGGCATCCTGATCCATGCAGAATTTCAGCAGGCAGCCGGCCACTCCGGGCCCCCAGGCCATGGACATGAACCATGGACTTTCCCCAGAGAAACAAAAGTCACCAGGCCAGGTTCCTGATGTCAGTTTGCAGGAGGCACTTGGCAGTGTCAAACCAGCCACAGTTACCTGTGGGGGCACCTTTCATCTGGGAGGTATCCTCAACCGTGAGGAATTTCAGCAGGCAGCCAGCCACTCCAGGCCGCGGGGCACTGGACACGAATGATGGCCTTTACCCAGAGAAATAAAAGTCACCAGGCCAGGTTCCTGATGTCAGTTTGCAGGAGGCACTTGGCACTGTCAAACCAGCCACAGTTGCCTGTGGGGGCACCTTTCATCTGGGAGGCCTCCTGATCCATGCGGAATTTCAGCAGGCAGCCGGCCACTCCGGGCCAGCGGGCCCTGGAGAGGAACGATGGCCTTTCCCCTGAGAAACAAAAGTCACCAGGCCAGGTTCCTGATGTCAGTTTGCAGGTGGCACTTGGCACTGTCAAACCAGATGCAGTTGCCTGTGGGGGCACCTTGCAACTGGGATGTATCCTCATCCGTGCGGAATTTCAGCAGGCAGCCGGCCACTCCTGGCCACAAGGCCCTGGACATGAACCATGGCCTTTCCCCAGAGAAACAAAAAACACCAGGCCAGGTTCCTGATGTCAGTTTGCAGGAGGCACTTGGCACTGTCAAACCAGACGCAGTTGCCTGTGGGGGCATGTTTCATCTGGGAGGCATCCTCAACCGTGTGGAATTTCAGCAGGCAGCCGGCCACTCCGGCCACTCTGGGCCCCGGACAAGAATGATGGCCTTTCCCCAGAGAAACAAAAGTCACCAGGCCAGGTTCCTGATGTCAGTTTGCAGGTGGCACTTGGCACTGTCAAACCAGACGCAGTTGCCTGTGGGGGCACCTTGCAACTGGGATGTATCCTCATCCGTGCGGAATTTCAGCAGGCAGCCGGCCACTCCTGGCCACAAGGCCCTGGACATGAACCATGGCCTTTCCCCAGAGAAACAAAAGTCACCAGGCCAGGTTCCTGATGTCAGTTTGCAGGAGGCACTTGGCAGTGTCAAACCAGCCACAGTTGCCTGTGGGGGCACCTTGCAACTGGGATGTATCCTCATCCGTGCGGAATTTCAGCAGGCAGCTGGCCACTCCTGGCCACAAGGCCCTGGACCTGAACCATGGCCTTTACCCAGATAAAGAAAAGTCACCAGGCCAGGTTCCTGATGTCAGTTTGCAGGAGGCACTTGGCACTGTCAAACCAGCCGCAGTTGCCTGTGGGAGCACCTTGCATCTGGGAGGTATCCTGAACCGCGAGGAATTTCAGCAGGCAGCCGGCCACACCGGGCCACCGGGACCCGGACAAGAATAATGGCCTTTCCCCAGACAAAGAAAAGTCACCAGGCCAGGTTCCTGATGTCAGTTTGCAGGTGGCACTTGGCACTGTCAAACCAGACGCAGTTGCCTGTGGGGGCACCTTGCAACTGGGATGTATCCTCATCCGTGCGGAATTTCAGCAGGCAGCCGGCCACTCCTGGCCACAAGGCCCTGGACATGAACCATGGCCTTTCCCCAGAGAAATAAAAGTCACCAGGCCAGGTTCCTGATGTCAGTTGGCAGGAGGCACTTGGCACTGTCAAACCAGCCACAGTTGCCTGTGGGGGCACCTTTCATCTGGGAGGCCTCCTGATCCATGTGGAATTTCAGCAGGCAGCCTGCCACTCGAGCCACCGGGCCCTGGAGAGGAACGATGGCCTTTCCCCAGAGAAACAGAACTCGGCAGGCCAGGTCGCTGATGTCTGTTTGCAGGAGGCACTTGGCACTGTCAAACCAGCCACAGTTGCCTTGGGTGGTACTTTCGGTATGGGAGGCATCCTGATCCTTTTGGAATTTCAGCAGGCAGCCGGCCACTCCGGGCCACCGTACCCCGGAAACGAATCATGGCCTTTCCCCAGAGAAACAAAAGTCACCAGGCCAGGTTCCTGATGTCAGTTTGCAGGAGGCACTTGGCACTGTCAAACCAGCCGCAGTTGCCTCTGGTGGTGCCTTTCATCTGGCGGCATCCTGGTCCGTGCAGAATTTCAGCAGGCAGCCGGCCACTCCAGGACACCAGGCTCAGGATATGAACCATGGCCTTTCCCCAGAGAAACAAAAGTCACCAGGCCAGGTTCCAGATGTCAGTTGGCAGGAGGCACTTGGCACTGTCAAACCAGCCACAGGTGCCTGTGGGGGCATTTTTCATGTGGGAGGCATCCTGATCCATGCGGAATTTCAGCAGGCAGCCGGCCACTCCGAGCCCCCAGGCCCTGGACATGAACCATGGCCTTTCCCCAGAGAAACAAAAGTCACCAGGTCAGGTTCCTGATGTCAGTTTGCAGGAGGCACTTGGTACTGTCAAACCTGACTCAGTTTCCTCTGGGGGCATTTTTCATCTGGGAGGCATCCAGATCCATGTGGAATTTCAGCAGGCAGCCGGCCACTCCGGGCTACCAGGCCCTGGACATGAACCATGGCCTTTCCCCTGAGAAACAAAAGTCACCAGGCCAGGTTCCTGATGTCAGTTTGCAGGAGGCACTTGGCACTGTCAAACCAGCCACAGTTGCCTGTGGTGGCACCTTCCATCTCAGCGGCATCCGGATCCATGCAGAATTTCAGCAGGCAGCCGGCCACTCCGGGCCCCCAGGCCATGGACATGAACCATGGCCTTTCCGCAGAGAAACAAAAGTCAGCAGGCCAGGTTCCTGATGTCAGTTTGCAGGAGGCACTTGGCAGTGTCAAACCAGCCACAGTTGCCTGTGGTGGCACCTTCCATCTCAGCGGCATCCGGATCCATGCAGAATTTCAGCAGGCAGCCGGCCACTCCGGGCCCCCAGGCCATGGACATGAACCATGGCCTTTCCCCAGACAAACAAAAGTCACCAGGCCAGGTTCCTGATGTCAGTTTGCAGATGGCACTTGGCACTGTCAAACCAGACGCAGTTGCCTGAGGGGCACCTTGCAACTGGGGTGTATCCTCATCCGTGCGGAATTTCAGCAGGCAGCCGGCCACTCCTGGCCACAAGGCCCTGGACATGAACCATGGCCTTTCCCCAGAGAAACAAAAGTCACCAGGCCAGGTTCCTGATGTCAGTTTGCAGGAGGCACTTGGCACTGTCAAACCAGCCGCAGTTGCCTGTGGGGGCACCTTGCATCTGGGAGGTATCCTGATCCGTGAGGAATTTCAGCAGGCAGCCTGCCACTCCAGGCCACCGGGACCCGGACAAGAATAATGGCCTTTCCCCAGACAAACAAAAGTCACCAGGCCAGGTTCCTGATGTCAGTTTGCAGGTGGCACTTGGCACTGTCAAACCAGACGCAGTTGCCTGTGGGGGCACCTTGCAACTGGGATGTATCCTCATCCGTGCGGAATTTCAGCAGGCAGCTGGCCACTCCGGGCCACAAGGCCCTGGACATGAATGATGGCCTTTCCCCAGAGAAACAAAAGTCACCAGGCCAGGTTCCTGATGTCAGTTTGCAGGAGGCACTTGGCACTGTCAAACCAGCCACAGTTGCCTGTGGGGGCACCTTTCATCTGGGAGGCCTCCTGATCCATGTGGAATTTCAGCAGGCAGCCTGCCACTCCTGGCCACAAGGCCCTGGACATGAACCATGGCCTTTCCCCAGAGAAACAAAAGTCACCAGGCCAGGTTCCTGATGTCAGTTTGCAGGAGGCACTTGGCACTGTCAAACCAGACGCAGTTGCCTGTGGGGGCACCTTGCAACTGGGATGTATCCTCATCCGTGCGGAATTTCAGCAGGCAGCCGGCCACTCCTGGCCACAAGGCCCTGGACATGAACCATGGCCTTTCCCCATAGAAACAAAAAACACCAGGCCAGGTTCCTGATGTCAGTTTGCAGGAGGCACTTGGCACTGTCAAACCAGACGCAGTTGCCTGTGGGGGCACCTTGCAACTGGGATGTATCCTCATCCGTGCGGAATTTCAGCAGGCAGCCGGCCACTCCTGGCCACAAGGCCCTGGACATGAACCATGGCCTTTCCCCAGAGAAACAAAAGTCACCAGGCCAGGTTGCTGATGTCAGTTTGCAGGAGGCACTTTGCACTGTCAAACCAGCCACAGTTGCCTGTGGGGGCACCTTGCAACTGGGATGTATCCTCATCCGTGCGGAATTTCAGCAGGCAGCTGGCCACTCCTGGCCACAAGGCCCTGGACCTGAACCATGGCCTTTCCCCAGAGAAACAAAAGTCACCAGGCCAGGTTCCTGATGTCAGTTTGCAGGAGGCACTTGGCACTGTCAAACCAGCCACAGTTGCCTGTGGGGGCACCTTTCATCTGGGAGGCCTCCTGATCCATGTGGAATTTCAGCAGGCAGCCTGCCACTCCTGGCCACAAGGCCCTGGACATGAACCATGGCCTTTCCCCAGAGAAACAAAAGTCACCAGGCCAGGTTCCTGATGTCAGTTTGCAGGAGGCACTTGGCACTGTCAAACCAGCCACAGTTGCCTTGGGTGGTACTTTCGGTCTGGGAGGCATCCTGATCCTTTTGGAATTTCAGCAGGCAGCCGGCCACTCCGGGCCACCGTACCCCGGAAAAGAATCATGGCCTTTCCCCAGAGAAACAAAAGTCACCAGGCCAGGTTCCTGATGTCAGTTTGCAGGAGGCACTTGGCACTGTCAAACCAGACACAGTTGCCTCTGGTGGTACCTTTCATCTGGGCGGCATCCTGGTCCGTGCAGAATTTCAGCAGGCAGCCGGCCACTCCAGGACACCAGGCTCAGGATATGAACCATGGCCTTTCCCCAGAGAAACAAAAGTCACCAGGCCAGGTTCCAGATGTCAGTTGGCAGGAGGCACTTGGCACTGTCAAACCAGCCACAGGTGCCGGTGGGGGCATTTTTCATGTGGGAGGCATCCTGATCCATGCGGAATTTCAGCAGGCAGCCTGCCACTCCTGGCCACAAGGCCCTGGACATGAACCATGGCCTTTCCCCTGAGAAACAAAAGTCAGCAGGCCAGGTTCCTGATGTCAGTTTGCAGGAGGCACTTGGCACTGTCAAACCAGCCACAGTTGCCTGTGGTGGCACCTTCCATCTCGGCGGCATCCGGATCCATGCAGAATTTCAGCAGGCAGCCGGCCACTCCGGGCCCCCAGGCCATGGACATGAACCATGGCCTTTCCCCAGAGAAACAAAAGTCAGCAGGCCAGGTTCCTGATGTCAGTTTGCAGGAGGCACTTGGCAGTGTCAAACCAGCCACAGTTACCTGTGGGGGCACCTTTCATCTGGGAGGTATCCTCAACCGTGAGGAATTTCAGCAGGCAGCCGGCCACTCCAGGCCGCGGGGCACTGGACACGAATGAGGGCCTTTACCCAGAGAAATAAAAGTCACCAGGCCAGGTTCCTGATGTCAGTTTGCAGGAGGCACTTGGCACTGTCAAACCAGCCACAGTTGCCTGTGGGGGCACCTTTCATCTGGGAGGCATCCTGATCCATGTGGAATTTCAGCAGGCAGCCTGCCACTCGAGCCACCGGGTCCTGGAGAGGAACGATGGCCTTTCCCCAGAGAAACAGAACTCAGCAGGCCAGGTCGCTGATGTCTGTTTGCAGGAGGCACTTGGCACTGTCAAACCAGCCACATTTGCCTTGGGTGGTACTTTCGGTCTGGGAGGTATCCTGATCCGTGCGGAATTTCAGCATGCAGCCGGCCACTCCGGGCAACCGTACCCTGGAAAAGAATGATGGCCTTTACACACAGAAACAAAAGTCACCAGGCCAGGTTCCTGATGTCAGTTTGCAGGAGTCACTTGGCACTGTCAAACCAGCCGCAGTTGCCTGTGGGGGCATTTTTCATCTGGGAGGCATCCTGATCCATGCGGAATTTCAGCAGGCAGCCGGCCACTCCGAGCCCCCAGGCCCTGGACATGAACCATGGCCTTTCCCCAGAGAAACAAAAGTCACCAGGCCAGGTTCCTGATGTCAGTTTGCAGGAGGCACTTGGCACTGTCAAACCTGACGCAGTTTCCTCTGGGGGCATTTTTCATCTGGGAGGCATCCTGATCCGTGTGGAATTTCAGCAGGCAGCCGGCCACTCCGGGCCACCAAGCCCTGGAGAGGAACGATGGCCTTTCCCCTGAGAAACAAAAGTCACCAGGCCAGGTTCCTGATGTCAGTTTGCAGGAGGCACTTGGCAGTGTCAAACCAGCCACAGTTGCCTGTGGTGGCACCTTCCATCTCGGCGGCATCCTGATCCATGCAGAATTTCAGCAGGCAGCCGGCCACTCCGGGCCCCCAGGCCATGGACATGAACCATGGACTTTCCCCAGAGAAACAAAAGTCACCAGGCCAGGTTCCTGATGTCAGTTTGCAGGAGGCACTTGGCAGTGTCAAACCAGCCACAGTTACCTGTGGGGGCACCTTTCATCTGGGAGGTATCCTCAACCGTGAGGAATTTCAGCAGGCAGCCAGCCACTCCAGGCCGCGGGGCACTGGACACGAATGATGGCCTTTACCCAGAGAAATAAAAGTCACCAGGCCAGGTTCCTGATGTCAGTTTGCAGGAGGCACTTGGCACTGTCAAACCAGCCACAGTTGCCTGTGGGGGCACCTTTCATCTGGGAGGCCTCCTGATCCATGCGGAATTTCAGCAGGCAGCCGGCCACTCCGGGCCAGCGGGCCCTGGAGAGGAACGATGGCCTTTCCCCTGAGAAACAAAAGTCACCAGGCCAGGTTCCTGATGTCAGTTTGCAGGTGGCACTTGGCACTGTCAAACCAGATGCAGTTGCCTGTGGGGGCACCTTGCAACTGGGATGTATCCTCATCCGTGCGGAATTTCAGCAGGCAGCCGGCCACTCCTGGCCACAAGGCCCTGGACATGAACCATGGCCTTTCCCCAGAGAAACAAAAAACACCAGGCCAGGTTCCTGATGTCAGTTTGCAGGAGGCACTTGGCACTGTCAAACCAGACGCAGTTGCCTGTGGGGGCATGTTTCATCTGGGAGGCATCCTCAACCGTGTGGAATTTCAGCAGGCAGCCGGCCACTCCGGCCACTCTGGGCCCCGGACAAGAATGATGGCCTTTCCCCAGAGAAACAAAAGTCACCAGGCCAGGTTCCTGATGTCAGTTTGCAGGTGGCACTTGGCACTGTCAAACCAGACGCAGTTGCCTGTGGGGGCACCTTGCAACTGGGATGTATCCTCATCCGTGCGGAATTTCAGCAGGCAGCCGGCCACTCCTGGCCACAAGGCCCTGGACATGAACCATGGCCTTTCCCCAGAGAAACAAAAGTCACCAGGTCAGGTTCCTGATGTCAGTTTGCAGGAGGCACTTGGTACTGTCAAACCTGACTCAGTTTCCTCTGGGGGCATTTTTCATCTGGGAGGCATCCAGATCCATGTGGAATTTCAGCAGGCAGCCGGCCACTCCGGGCTACCAGGCCCTGGACATGAACCATGGCCTTTCCCCTGAGAAACAAAAGTCACCAGGCCAGGTTCCTGATGTCAGTTTGCAGGAGGCACTTGGCACTGTCAAACCAGCCACAGTTGCCTGTGGTGGCACCTTCCATCTCAGCGGCATCCGGATCCATGCAGAATTTCAGCAGGCAGCCGGCCACTCCGGGCCCCCAGGCCATGGACATGAACCATGGCCTTTCCGCAGAGAAACAAAAGTCAGCAGGCCAGGTTCCTGATGTCAGTTTGCAGGAGGCACTTGGCAGTGTCAAACCAGCCACAGTTGCCTGTGGTGGCACCTTCCATCTCAGCGGCATCCGGATCCATGCAGAATTTCAGCAGGCAGCCGGCCACTCCGGGCCCCCAGGCCATGGACATGAACCATGGCCTTTCCCCAGACAAACAAAAGTCACCAGGCCAGGTTCCTGATGTCAGTTTGCAGGTGGCACTTGGCACTGTCAAACCAGACGCAGTTGCCTGAGGGGCACCTTGCAACTGGGATGTATCCTCATCCGTGCGGAATTTCAGCAGGCAGCCGGCCACTCCTGGCCACAAGGCCCTGGACATGAACCATGGCCTTTCCCCAGAGAAACAAAAGTCACCAGGCCAGGTTCCTGATGTCAGTTTGCAGGAGGCACTTGGCACTGTCAAACCAGCCGCAGTTGCCTGTGGGGGCACCTTGCATCTGGGAGGTATCCTGATCCGTGAGGAATTTCAGCAGGCAGCCTGCCACTCCAGGCCACCGGGACCCGGACAAGAATAATGGCCTTTCCCCAGACAAACAAAAGTCACCAGGCCAGGTTCCTGATGTCAGTTTGCAGGTGGCACTTGGCACTGTCAAACCAGACGCAGTTGCCTGTGGGGGCACCTTGCAACTGGGATGTATCCTCATCCGTGCGGAATTTCAGCAGGCAGCTGGCCACTCCGGGCCACAAGGCCCTGGACATGAATGATGGCCTTTCCCCAGAGAAACAAAAGTCACCAGGCCAGGTTCCTGATGTCAGTTTGCAGGAGGCACTTGGCACTGTCAAACCAGCCACAGTTGCCTGTGGGGGCACCTTTCATCTGGGAGGCCTCCTGATCCATGTGGAATTTCAGCAGGCAGCCTGCCACTCCTGGCCACAAGGCCCTGGACATGAACCATGGCCTTTCCCCAGAGAAACAAAAGTCACCAGGCCAGGTTCCTGATGTCAGTTTGCAGGAGGCACTTGGCACTGTCAAACCAGACGCAGTTGCCTGTGGGGGCACCTTGCAACTGGGATGTATCCTCATCCGTGCGGAATTTCAGCAGGCAGCCGGCCACTCCTGGCCACAAGGCCCTGGACATGAACCATGGCCTTTCCCCAGAGAAACAAAAAACACCAGGCCAGGTTCCTGATGTCAGTTTGCAGGAGGCACTTGGCACTGTCAAACCAGACGCAGTTGCCTGTGGGGGCACCTTGCAACTGGGATGTATCCTCATCCGTGCGGAATTTCAGCAGGCAGCCGGCCACTCCTGGCCACAAGGCCCTGGACATGAACCATGGCCTTTCCCCAGAGAAACAAAAGTCACCAGGCCAGGTTGCTGATGTCAGTTTGCAGGAGGCACTTTGCACTGTCAAACCAGCCACAGTTGCCTGTGGGGGCACCTTGCAACTGGGATGTATCCTCATCCGTGCGGAATTTCAGCAGGCAGCTGGCCACTCCTGGCCACAAGGCCCTGGACCTGAACCATGGCCTTTCCCCAGAGAAACAAAAGTCACCAGGCCAGGTTCCTGATGTCAGTTTGCAGGAGGCACTTGGCACTGTCAAACCAGCCACAGTTGCCTGTGGGGGCACCTTTCATCTGGGAGGCCTCCTGATCCATGTGGAATTTCAGCAGGCAGCCTGCCACTCCTGGCCACAAGGCCCTGGACATGAACCATGGCCTTTCCCCAGAGAAACAAAAGTCACCAGGCCAGGTTCCTGATGTCAGTTTGCAGGAGGCACTTGGCACTGTCAAACCAGCCACAGTTGCCTTGGGTGGTACTTTCGGTCTGGGAGGCATCCTGATCCTTTTGGAATTTCAGCAGGCAGCCGGCCACTCCGGGCCACCGTACCCCGGAAAAGAATCATGGCCTTTCCCCAGAGAAACAAAAGTCACCAGGCCAGGTTCCTGATGTCAGTTTGCAGGAGGCACTTGGCACTGTCAAACCAGACACAGTTGCCTCTGGTGGTACCTTTCATCTGGGCGGCATCCTGGTCCGTGCAGAATTTCAGCAGGCAGCCGGCCACTCCAGGACACCAGGCTCAGGATATGAACCATGGCCTTTCCCCAGAGAAACAAAAGTCACCAGGCCAGGTTCCAGATGTCAGTTGGCAGGAGGCACTTGGCACTGTCAAACCAGCCACAGGTGCCGGTGGGGGCATTTTTCATGTGGGAGGCATCCTGATCCATGCGGAATTTCAGCAGGCAGCCGGCCACTCCGAGCCCCCAGGCCCTGGACATGAACCATGGCCTTTCCCCTGAGAAACAAAAGTCAGCAGGCCAGGTTCCTGATGTCAGTTTGCAGGAGGCACTTGGCACTGTCAAAGCAGCCACAGTTGCCTGTGGTGGCACCTTCCATCTCGGCGGCATCCGGATCCATGCAGAATTTCAGCAGGCAGCCGGCCACTCCGGGCCCCCAGGCCATGGACATGAACCATGGCCTTTCCCCAGAGAAACAAAAGTCACCAGGCCAGGTTCCTGATGTCAGTTTGCAGGAGGCACTTGGCAGTGTCAAACCAGCCACAGTTACCTGTGGGGGCACCTTTCATCTGGGAGGTATCCTCAACCGTGAGGAATTTCAGCAGGCAGCCGGCCACTCCAGGCCGCGGGGCACTGGACACGAATGAGGGCCTTTACCCAGAGAAATAAAAGTCACCAGGCCAGGTTCCTGATGTCAGTTTGCAGGAGGCACTTGGCACTGTCAAACCAGCCACAGTTGCCTGTGGGGGCACCTTTCATCTGGGAGGCATCCTGATCCATGTGGAATTTCAGCAGGCAGCCTGCCACTCGAGCCACCGGGTCCTGGAGAGGAACGATGGCCTTTCCCCAGAGAAACAGAACTCAGCAGGCCAGGTCGCTGATGTCTGTTTGCAGGAGGCACTTGGCACTGTCAAACCAGCCACATTTGCCTTGGGTGGTACTTTCGGTCTGGGAGGTATCCTGATCCGTGCGGAATTTCAGCATGCAGCCGGCCACTCCGGGCAACCGTACCCTGGAAAAGAATGATGGCCTTTACACACAGAAACAAAAGTCACCAGGCCAGGTTCCTGATGTCAGTTTGCAGGAGTCACTTGGCACTGTCAAACCAGCCGCAGTTGCCTGTGGGGGCATTTTTCATCTGGGAGGCATCCTGATCCATGCGGAATTTCAGCAGGCAGCCGGCCACTCCGAGCCCCCAGGCCCTGGACATGAACCATGGCCTTTCCCCAGAGAAACAAAAGTCACCAGGCCAGGTTCCTGATGTCAGTTTGCAGGAGGCACTTGGCACTGTCAAACCTGACGCAGTTTCCTCTGGGGGCATTTTTCATCTGGGAGGCATCCTGATCCGTGTGGAATTTCAGCAGGCAGCCGGCCACTCCGGGCCACCAAGCCCTGGAGAGGAACGATGGCCTTTCCCCTGAGAAACAAAAGTCACCAGGCCAGGTTCCTGATGTCAGTTTGCAGGAGGCACTTGGCAGTGTCAAACCAGCCACAGTTGCCTGTGGTGGCACCTTCCATCTCGGCGGCATCCTGATCCATGCAGAATTTCAGCAGGCAGCCGGCCACTCCGGGCCCCCAGGCCATGGACATGAACCATGGACTTTCCCCAGAGAAACAAAAGTCACCAGGCCAGGTTCCTGATGTCAGTTTGCAGGAGGCACTTGGCAGTGTCAAACCAGCCACAGTTACCTGTGGGGGCACCTTTCATCTGGGAGGTATCCTCAACCGTGAGGAATTTCAGCAGGCAGCCAGCCACTCCAGGCCGCGGGGCACTGGACACGAATGATGGCCTTTACCCAGAGAAATAAAAGTCACCAGGCCAGGTTCCTGATGTCAGTTTGCAGGAGGCACTTGGCACTGTCAAACCAGCCACAGTTGCCTGTGGGGGCACCTTTCATCTGGGAGGCCTCCTGATCCATGCGGAATTTCAGCAGGCAGCCGGCCACTCCGGGCCAGCGGGCCCTGGAGAGGAACGATGGCCTTTCCCCTGAGAAACAAAAGTCACCAGGCCAGGTTCCTGATGTCAGTTTGCAGGTGGCACTTGGCACTGTCAAACCAGATGCAGTTGCCTGTGGGGGCACCTTGCAACTGGGATGTATCCTCATCCGTGCGGAATTTCAGCAGGCAGCCGGCCACTCCTGGCCACAAGGCCCTGGACATGAACCATGGCCTTTCCCCAGAGAAACAAAAAACACCAGGCCAGGTTCCTGATGTCAGTTTGCAGGAGGCACTTGGCACTGTCAAACCAGACGCAGTTGCCTGTGGGGGCATGTTTCATCTGGGAGGCATCCTCAACCGTGTGGAATTTCAGCAGGCAGCCGGCCACTCCGGCCACTCTGGGCCCCGGACAAGAATGATGGCCTTTCCCCAGAGAAACAAAAGTCACCAGGCCAGGTTCCTGATGTCAGTTTGCAGGTGGCACTTGGCACTGTCAAACCAGACGCAGTTGCCTGTGGGGGCACCTTGCAACTGGGATGTATCCTCATCCGTGCGGAATTTCAGCAGGCAGCCGGCCACTCCTGGCCACAAGGCCCTGGACATGAACCATGGCCTTTCCCCAGAGAAACAAAAGTCACCAGGCCAGGTTCCTGATGTCAGTTTGCAGGAGGCACTTGGCAGTGTCAAACCAGCCACAGTTGCCTGTGGGGGCACCTTGCAACTGGGATGTATCCTCATCCGTGCGGAATTTCAGCAGGCAGCTGGCCACTCCTGGCCACAAGGCCCTGGACCTGAACCATGGCCTTTACCCAGATAAAGAAAAGTCACCAGGCCAGGTTCCTGATGTCAGTTTGCAGGAGGCACTTGGCACTGTCAAACCAGCCGCAGTTGCCTGTGGGAGCACCTTGCATCTGGGAGGTATCCTGAACCGCGAGGAATTTCAGCAGGCAGCCGGCCACACCGGGCCACCGGGACCCGGACAAGAATAATGGCCTTTCCCCAGACAAAGAAAAGTCACCAGGCCAGGTTCCTGATGTCAGTTTGCAGGTGGCACTTGGCACTGTCAAACCAGACGCAGTTGCCTGTGGGGGCACCTTGCAACTGGGATGTATCCTCATCCGTGCGGAATTTCAGCAGGCAGCCGGCCACTCCTGGCCACAAGGCCCTGGACAGGAACCATGGCCTTTCCCCAGAGAAATAAAAGTCACCAGGCCAGGTTCCTGATGTCAGTTGGCAGGAGGCACTTGGCACTGTCAAACCAGCCACAGTTGCCTTGGGTGGTACTTTCGGTATGGGAGGCATCCTGATCCTTTTGGAATTTCAGCAGGCAGCCGGCCACTCCGGGCCACCGTACCCCGGAAACGAATCATGGCCTTTCCCCAGAGAAAAAAAAGTCACCAGGCCAGGTTCCTGATGTCAGTTTGCAGGAGGCACTTGGCACTGTCAAACCAGCCGCAGTTGCCTCTGGTGGTGCCTTTCATCTGGGCGGCATCCTGGTCCGTGCAGAATTTCAGCAGGCAGCCGGCCACTCCAGGACACCAGGCTCAGGATATGAACCATGGCCTTTCCCCAGAGAAACAAAAGTCACCAGGCCAGGTTCCAGATGTCAGTTGGCAGGAGGCACTTGGCACTGTCAAACCAGCCACAGGTGCCTGTGGGGGCATTTTTCATGTGGGAGGCATCCTGATCCATGCGGAATTTCAGCAGGCAGCCGGCCACTCCGAGCCCCCAGGCCCTGGACATGAACCATGGCCTTTCCCCAGAGAAACAAAAGTCACCAGGTCAGGTTCCTGATGTCAGTTTGCAGGAGGCACTTGGCACTGTCAAACCTGACTCAGTTTCCTCTGGGGGCATTTTTCATCTGGGAGGCATCCAGATCCATGTGGAATTTCAGCAGGCAGCCGGCCACTCCGGGCTACCAGGCCCTGGACATGAACCATGGCCTTTCCCCTGAGAAACAAAAGTCACCAGGCCAGGTTCCTGATGTCAGTTTGCAGGAGGCACTTGGCAGTGTCAAACCAGCCACAGTTGCCTGTGGGGGCACCTTGCAACTGGGATGTATCCTCATCCGTGCGGAATTTCAGCAGGCAGCTGGCCACTCCTGGCCACAAGGCCCTGGACCTGAACCATGGCCTTTACCCAGATAAAGAAAAGTCACCAGGCCAGGTTCCTGATGTCAGTTTGCAGGAGGCACTTGGCACTGTCAAACCAGCCGCAGTTGCCTGTGGGAGCACCTTGCATCTGGGAGGTATCCTGAACCGCGAGGAATTTCAGCAGGCAGCCGGCCACACCGGGCCACCGGGACCCGGACAAGAATAATGGCCTTTCCCCAGACAAAGAAAAGTCACCAGGCCAGGTTCCTGATGTCAGTTTGCAGGTGGCACTTGGCACTGTCAAACCAGACGCAGTTGCCTGTGGGGGCACCTTGCAACTGGGATGTATCCTCATCCGTGCGGAATTTCAGCAGGCAGCCGGCCACTCCTGGCCACAAGGCCCTGGACAGGAACCATGGCCTTTCCCCAGAGAAATAAAAGTCACCAGGCCAGGTTCCTGATGTCAGTTGGCAGGAGGCACTTGGCACTGTCAAACCAGCCACAGTTGCCTTGGGTGGTACTTTCGGTATGGGAGGCATCCTGATCCTTTTGGAATTTCAGCAGGCAGCCGGCCACTCCGGGCCACCGTACCCCGGAAACGAATCATGGCCTTTCCCCAGAGAAAAAAAAGTCACCAGGCCAGGTTCCTGATGTCAGTTTGCAGGAGGCACTTGGCACTGTCAAACCAGCCGCAGTTGCCTCTGGTGGTGCCTTTCATCTGGGCGGCATCCTGGTCCGTGCAGAATTTCAGCAGGCAGCCGGCCACTCCAGGACACCAGGCTCAGGATATGAACCATGGCCTTTCCCCAGAGAAACAAAAGTCACCAGGCCAGGTTCCAGATGTCAGTTGGCAGGAGGCACTTGGCACTGTCAAACCAGCCACAGGTGCCTGTGGGGGCATTTTTCATGTGGGAGGCATCCTGATCCATGCGGAATTTCAGCAGGCAGCCGGCCACTCCGAGCCCCCAGGCCCTGGACATGAACCATGGCCTTTCCCCAGAGAAACAAAAGTCATCAGGTCAGGTTCCTGATGTCAGTTTGCAGGAGGCACTTGGCACTGTCAAACCTGACTCAGTTTCCTCTGGGGGCATTTTTCATCTGGGAGGCATCCAGATCCATGTGGAATTTCAGCAGGCAGCCGGCCACTCCGGGCTACCAGGCCCTGGACATGAACCATGGCCTTTCCCCTGAGAAACAAAAGTCACCAGGCCAGGTTCCTGATGTCAGTTTGCAGGAGGCACTTGGCACTGTCAAACCAGCCACAGTTGCCTGTGGTGGCACCTTCCATCTCAGCGGCATCCGGATCCATGCAGAATTTCAGCAGGCAGCCGGCCACTCCGGGCCCCCAGGCCATGGACATGAACCATGGCCTTTCCGCAGAGAAACAAAAGTCAGCAGGCCAGGTTCCTGATGTCAGTTTGCAGGAGGCACTTGGCAGTGTCAAACCAGCCACAGTTGCCTGTGGTGGCACCTTCCATCTCAGCGGCATCCGGATCCATGCAGAATTTCAGCAGGCAGCCGGCCACTCCGGGCCCCCAGGCCATGGACATGAACCATGGCCTTTCCCCAGAGAAACAAAAGTCACCAGGCCAGGTTCCTGATGTCAGTTTGCAGGAGGCACTTGGCACTGTCAAATCTGACGCAGTTTCCTCTGGGGGCATTTTTCATCTGGGAGGCATCCTGATACGTGTGGAATTTCAGCAGGCAGCCGGCCACTCCTGGCCAGCGGGCCCTGGAGAGGAACGATGGCCTTTCCCCTGAGAAACAAAAGTCACCAGGCCAGGTTCCTGATGTCAGTTTGCAGGAGGCACTTGGCAGTGTCAAACCAGCCAAAGTTGCCTGTGGTGGCACCTTCCATCTCGGCGGCATCCTGATCCATGCGGAATTTCAGCAGGCAGCCGGCCACTCCGGGCCACCAGGCCCTGGACAATAATGATGGCCTTTCCCCAGAGAAACAAAAGTCACCAGGCCAGGTTCCTGATGTCAGTTTGCAGGAGGCACTTGGCACTGTCAAACCAGACGCAGTTGCCTGTGGGGGCACCTTGCAACTGGGATGTATCCTCATCCGTGCGGAATTTCAGCAGGCAGCCGGCCACTCCTGGCCACAAGGCCCTGGACATGAACCATGGCCTTTCCCCAGAGAAACAAAAAACACCAGGCCAGGTTCCTGATGTCAGTTTGCAGGAGGCACTTGGCACTGTCAAACCAGACGCAGTTGCCTCTGGGGGCACCTTGCAACTGGGATGTATCCTCATCCGTGCGGAATTTCAGCAGGCAGCCGGCCACTCCTGGCCACAAGGCCCTGGACATGAACCATGGCCTTTCCCCAGAGAAACAAAAGTCACCAGGCCAGGTTCCTGATGTCAGTTTGCAGGAGGCACTTGGCACTGTCAAACCAGCCACAGTTGCCTGTGGGGGCACCTTGCAACTGGCATGTATCCTCATCCGTGCGGAATTTCAGCAGGCAGCCGGCCACTCCTGGCCACAAGGCCCTGGACCTGAACCATGGCCTTTCCCCAGAGAAACAAAAGTCACCAGGCCAGGTTGCTGATGTCAGTTTGCAGGAGGCACTTGGCACTGTCAAACCTGACGCAGTTGCCTGTGGGGGCATTTTTCATCTGGGAGGCATCCTCAACCGTGTGGAATTTCAGCAGGCAGCCGGCCACTCTGGCCACACTGGGCCCCGGACGAGAATGATGGCCTTTCCCCAGAGAAACAAAAGTCACCAGGCCAGGTTCCTGATGTCAGTTTGCAGGAGGCACTTGGCACTGTAAAACCAGCCACAGTTGCCTCTGGTGGTACTTTCGGTCTGGGATGTATCCTGATCCATTTGGAATTTCAGAAGGCAGCGGGCCACTCCGGGCCACCAAGCCCTGGACATGAACCATGGCCTTTCCCAAGAGAAACAAAAGTCACCAGGCCAGGTTCCTGATGTCAGTTTGCAGGTGGCACTTGGCACTGTCAAACCAGACGCAGTTGCCTGAGGGGCACCTTGCAACTGGGATGTATCCTCATCCGTGCGGAATTTCAGCAGGCAGCCGGCCACTCCTGGCCACAAGGCCCTGGACATGAACCATGGCCTTTCCCCAGAGAAACAAAAGTCACCAGGCCAGGTTCCTGATGTCAGTTTGCAGGAGGCACTTGGCACTGTCAAACCAGCCGCAGTTGCCTGTGGGGGCACCTTGCATCTGGGAGGTATCCTGATCCGTGAGGAATTTCAGCAGGCAGCCTGCCACTCCAGGCCACCGGGACCCGGACAAGAATAATGGCCTTTCCCCAGACAAACAAAAGTCACCAGGCCAGGTTCCTGATGTCAGTTTGCAGGTGGCACTTGGCACTGTCAAACCAGACGCAGTTGCCTGTGGGGGCACCTTGCAACTGGGATGTATCCTCATCCGTGCGGAATTTCAGCAGGCAGCTGGCCACTCCGGGCCACAAGGCCCTGGACATGAATGATGGCCTTTCCCCAGAGAAACAAAAGTCACCAGGCCAGGTTCCTGATGTCAGTTTGCAGGAGGCACTTGGCACTGTCAAACCAGCCACAGTTGCCTGTGGGGGCACCTTTCATCTGGGAGGCCTCCTGATCCATGTGGAATTTCAGCAGGCAGCCTGCCACTCCTGGCCACAAGGCCCTGGACATGAACCATGGCCTTTCCCCAGAGAAACAAAAGTCACCAGGCCAGGTTCCTGATGTCAGTTTGCAGGAGGCACTTGGCACTGTCAAACCAGCCACAGTTGCCTTGGGTGGTACTTTCGGTCTGGGAGGCATCCTGATCCTTTTGGAATTTCAGCAGGCAGCCGGCCACTCCGGGCCACCGTACCCCGGAAAGGAATCATGGCCTTTCCCCAGAGAAACAAAAGTCACCAGGCCAGGTTCCTGATGTCAGTTTGCAGGAGGCACTTGGCACTGTCAAACCAGCCACAGTTGCCTCTGGTGGTACCTTTCATCTGGGAGGCATCCTGGTCCGTGCAGAATTTCAGCAGGCAGCCGGCCACTCCAGGACACCAGGCTCAGGATATGAACCATGGCCTTTCCCCAGAGAAACAAAAGTCACCAGGCCAGGTTCCAGATGTCAGTTGGCAGGAGGCACTTGGCACTGTCAAACCAGCCACAGGTGCCGGTGGGGGCATTTTTCATGTGGGAGGCATCCTGATCCATGCGGAATTTCAGCAGGCAGCCGGCCACTCCGAGCCCCCAGGCCCTGGACATGAACCATGGCCTTTCCCCTGAGAAACAAAAGTCAGCAGGCCAGGTTCCTGATGTCAGTTTGCAGGAGGCACTTGGCACTGTCAAACCAGCCACAGTTGCCTGTGGTGGCACCTTCCATCTCGGCGGCATCCGGATCCATGCAGAATTTCAGCAGGCAGCCGGCCACTCCGGGCCCCCAGGCCATGGACATGAACCATGGCCTTTCCCCAGAGAAACAAAAGTCAGCAGGCCAGGTTCCTGATGTCAGTTTGCAGGAGGCACTTGGCAGTGTCAAACCAGCCACAGTTACCTGTGGGGGCACCTTTCATCTGGGAGGTATCCTCAACCGTGAGGAATTTCAGCAGGCAGCCGGCCACTCCAGGCCGCGGGGCACTGGACACGAATGAGGGCCTTTACCCAGAGAAATAAAAGTCACCAGGCCAGGTTCCTGATGTCAGTTTGCAGGAGGCACTTGGCACTGTCAAACCAGCCACAGTTGCCTGTGGGGGCACCTTTCATCTGGGAGGCATCCTGATCCATGTGGAATTTCAGCAGGCAGCCTGCCACTCGAGCCACCGGGCCCTGGAGAGGAACGATGGCCTTTCCCCAGAGAAACAGAACTCAGCAGGCCAGGTCGCTGATGTCTGTTTGCAGGAGGCACTTGGCACTGTCAAACCAGCCACATTTGCCTTGGGTGGTACTTTCGGTCTGGGAGGTATCCTGATCCGTGCGGAATTTCAGCATGCAGCCGGCCACTCCGGGCCACCGTACCCTGGAAAAGAATGATGGCCTTTACACACAGAAACAAAAGTCACCAGGCCAGGTTCCTGATGTCAGTTTGCAGGAGTCACTTGGCACTGTCAAACCAGACGCAGTTGCCTGTGGGGGCATTTTTCATCTGGGAGGCATCCTGATCCATGCGGAATTTCAGCAGGCAGCCGGCCACTCCGAGCCCCCAGGCCCTGGACATGAACCATGGCCTTTCCCCAGAGAAACAAAAGTCACCAGGCCAGGTTCCTGATGTCAGTTTGCAGGAGGCACTTGGCACTGTCAAACCTGACGCAGTTTCCTCTGGGGGCATTTTTCATCTGGGAGGCATCCTGATCCGTGTGGAATTTCAGCAGGCAGCCGGCCACTCCGGGCCAGCGGGCCCTGGAGAGGAACGATGGCCTTTCCCCTGAGAAACAAAAGTCACCAGGCCAGGTTCCTGATGTCAGTTTGCAGGAGGCACTTGGCAGTGTTAAACCAGACGCAGTTGCCTGTGGTGGCACCTTCCATCTCGGCGGCATCCTGATCCATGCAGAATTTCAGCAGGCAGCCGGCCACTCCGGGCCCCCAGGCCATGGACATGAACCATGGACTTTCCCCGGAGAAACAAAAGTCACCAGGCCAGGTTCCTGATGTCAGTTTGCAGGAGGCACTTGGCACTGTCAAACCAGACACAGTTACCTGTGGGGGCACCTTTCATCTGGGAGGTATCCTCAACCGTGAGGAATTTCAGCAGGCAGCCAGCCACTCCAGGCCGCGGGGCACTGGACACGAATGATGGCCTTTACCCAGAGAAATAAAAGTCACCAGGCCAGGTTCCTGATGTCAGTTTGCAGGAGGCACTTGGCACTGTCAAACCAGATGCAGTTGCCTGTGGGGGCACCTTGCAACTGGGATGTATCCTCATCCGTGCGGAATTTCAGCAGGCAGCCGGCCACTCCTGGCCACAAGGCCCTGGACATGAACCATGGCCTTTCCCCAGAGAAACAAAAAACACCAGGCCAGGTTCCTGATGTCAGTTTGCAGGAGGCACTTGGCACTGTCAAACCAGCCAAAGTTGCCTGTGGGGGCATGTTTCATCTGGGAGGCATCCTCAACCGTGTGGAATTTCAGCAGGCAGCCGGCCACTCCGGCCACTCTGGGCCCCGGACATGAACCATGGCCTTTCCCCAGAGAAACAAAAGTCACCAGGCCAGGTTCCTGATGTCAGTTTGCAGGAGGCACTTGGCAGTGTCAAACCAGCCACAGTTACCTGTGGGGGCACCTTTCATCTGGGAGGTATCCTCAACCGTGAGGAATTTCAGCAGGCAGCCGGCCACTCCAGGCCGCGGGGCACTGGACACGAATGAGGGCCTTTACCCAGAGAAATAAAAGTCACCAGGCCAGGTTCCTGATGTCAGTTTGCAGGAGGCACTTGGCACTGTCAAACCAGCCACAGTTGCCTGTGGGGGCACCTTTCATCTGGGAGGCATCCTGATCCATGTGGAATTTCAGCAGGCAGCCTGCCACTCGAGCCACCGGGCCCTGGAGAGGAACGATGGCCTTTCCCCAGAGAAACAGAACTCAGCAGGCCAGGTCGCTGATGTCTGTTTGCAGGAGGCACTTGGCACTGTCAAACCAGCCACATTTGCCTTGGGTGGTACTTTCGGTCTGGGAGGTATCCTGATCCGTGCGGAATTTCAGCATGCAGCCGGCCACTCCGGGCCACCGTACCCTGGAAAAGAATGATGGCCTTTACACACAGAAACAAAAGTCACCAGGCCAGGTTCCTGATGTCAGTTTGCAGGAGTCACTTGGCACTGTCAAACCAGACGCAGTTGCCTGTGGGGGCATTTTTCATCTGGGAGGCATCCTGATCCATGCGGAATTTCAGCAGGCAGCCGGCCACTCCGAGCCCCCAGGCCCTGGACATGAACCATGGCCTTTCCCCAGAGAAACAAAAGTCACCAGGCCAGGTTCCTGATGTCAGTTTGCAGGAGGCACTTGGCACTGTCAAACCTGACGCAGTTTCCTCTGGGGGCATTTTTCATCTGGGAGGCATCCTGATCCGTGTGGAATTTCAGCAGGCAGCCGGCCACTCCGGGCCAGCGGGCCCTGGAGAGGAACGATGGCCTTTCCCCAGAGAAACAAAAGTCACCAGGCCAGGTTCCTGATGTCAGTTTGCAGGAGGCACTTGGCAGTGTTAAACCAGACGCAGTTGCCTGTGGTGGCACCTTCCATCTCGGCGGCATCCTGATCCATGCAGAATTTCAGCAGGCAGCCGGCCACTCCGGGCCCCCAGGCCATGGACATGAACCATGGACTTTCCCCGGAGAAACAAAAGTCACCAGGCCAGGTTCCTGATGTCAGTTTGCAGGAGGCACTTGGCACTGTCAAACCAGACACAGTTACCTGTGGGGGCACCTTTCATCTGGGAGGTATCCTCAACCGTGAGGAATTTCAGCAGGCAGCCAGCCACTCCAGGCCGCGGGGCACTGGACACGAATGATGGCCTTTACCCAGAGAAATAAAAGTCACCAGGCCAGGTTCCTGATGTCAGTTTGCAGGAGGCACTTGGCACTGTCAAACCAGATGCAGTTGCCTGTGGGGGCACCTTGCAACTGGGATGTATCCTCATCCGTGCGGAATTTCAGCAGGCAGCCGGCCACTCCTGGCCACAAGGCCCTGGACATGAACCATGGCCTTTCCCCAGAGAAACAAAAAACACCAGGCCAGGTTCCTGATGTCAGTTTGCAGGAGGCACTTGGCACTGTCAAACCAGCCAAAGTTGCCTGTGGGGGCATGTTTCATCTGGGAGGCATCCTCAACCGTGTGGAATTTCAGCAGGCAGCCGGCCACTCCGGCCACTCTGGGCCCCGGACATGAACCATGGCCTTTCCCCAGAGAAACAAAAGTCACCAGGCCAGGTTCCTGATGTCAGTTTGCAGGAGGCACTTGGCAGTGTCAAAACAGCCACAGTTGCCTGTGGGGGCACCTTGCAACTGGGATGTATCCTCATCCGTGCGGAATTTCAGCAGGCAGCCGGCCACTCCTGGCCACAAGGCCCTGGACCTGAACCATGGCCTTTACCCAGATAAAGAAAAGTCACCAGGCCAGGTTCCTGATGTCAGTTTGCAGGAGGCACTTGGCACTGTCAAACCAGCCGCAGTTGCCTGTGGGGGCACCTTGCATCTGGGAGGTATCCTGATCCGTGAGGAATTTCAGCAGGCAGCCGGCCACTCCGTCCACCGGTACCCGGAAAAGAATGTTGGCCTTTCCCCAGAGAAACAAAAGTCACCAGGCCAGGTTCCTGATGTCAGTTTGCAGGTGGCACTTGGCACTGTCAAACCAGACGCAGTTGCCTGTGGGGGCACCTTGCAACTGGGATGTAACCTCATCCGTGCGGAATTTCAGCAGGCAGCCGGCCACTCCTGGCCACAAGGCCCTGGACATGAACCATGGCCTTTCCACAGAGAAACAAAAAACACCAGGCCAGGTTCCTGATGTCAGTTTGCAGGAGGCACTTGGCACTGTCAAACCAGACGCAGTTGCCTGTGGGGGCATGTTTCATCTGGGAGGCATCCTCTACCGTGTGGAATTTCAGCAGGCAGCCGGCCACTCCGGCCACTCTGGGCCCCGGACAAGAATGATGGCCTTTCCCCAGAGAAACAAAAGTCACCAGGCCAGGTTCCTGATGTCAGTTGGCAGGAGGCACTTGGCACTGTCAAACCAGCCACAGTTGCCTGTGGGGGCACCTTTCATCTGGGAGGCCTCCTGATCCATGTGGAATTTCAGCAGGCAGCCTGCCACTCGAGCCACCGGGCCCTGGAGAGGAACGATGGCCTTTCCCAAGAGAAACAAAAGTCACCAGGCCAGGTCGCTGATGTCTGTTTGCAGGAGGCACTTGGCACTGTCAAACCAGCCACAGTTGCCTTGGGTGGTACTTTCGGTATGGGAGGCATCCTGATCCTTTTGGAATTTCAGCAGGCAGCCGGCCACTCCGGGCCACCGTACCCCGGAAACGAATCATGGCCTTTCCCCAGAGAAACAAAAGTCACCAGGCCAGGTTCCTGATGTCAGTTTGCAGGAGGCACTTGGCACTGTCAAACCAGCCGCAGTTGCCTCTGGTGGTGCCTTTCATCTGGGCGGCATCCTGGTCCGTGCAGAATTTCAGCAGGCAGCCGGCCACTCCAGGACACCAGGCTCAGGATATGAACCATGGCCTTTCCCCAGAGAAACAAAAGTCACCAGGCCAGGTTCCAGATGTCAGTTGGCAGGAGGCACTTGGCACTGTCAAACCAGCCACAGGTGCCTGTGGGGGCATTTTTCATGTGGGAGGCATCCTGATCCATGCGGAATTTCAGCAGGCAGCCGGCCACTCCAGGCCGCGGGGCACTGGACACGAATGAGGGCCTTTACCCAGAGAAATAAAAGTCACCAGGCCAGGTTCCTGATGTCAGTTTGCAGGAGGCACTTGGCACTGTCAAACCAGACGCAGTTACCTGTGGGGGCATTTTTCATCTGGGAGGCATCCTGATCCATGCGGAATTTCAGCAGGCAGCCGGCCACTCCGAGCCCCCAGGCCCTGGACATGAACCATGGCCTTTCCCCAGAGAAACAAAAGTCACCAGGCCAGGTTCCTGATGTCAGTTTGCAGGAGGCACTTGGCACTGTCAAATCTGACGCAGTTTCCTCTGGGGGCATTTTTCATCTGGGAGGCATCCTGATCCGTGTGGAATTTCAGCAGTCAGCCGGCCACTCCGGGTCACCGGGCCCTGGAGAGGAACGATGGCCTTTCCCCTGAGAAACAAAAGTCACCAGGCCAGGTTCCTGATGTCAGTTTGCAGGAGGCACTTGGCACTGTCAAACCAGCCACAGTTGCCTGTGGGGGCACCTTGCATCTGGGAGGTATCCTCATCCGTGCGGAATTTCAGCAGGCAGCCGGCCACTCCTGGCCACAAGGCCCTGGACATGAACCATGGCCTTTCCCCAGAGAAACAAAAAACACCAGGCCAGGTTCCTGATGTCAGTTTGCAGGAGGCACTTGGCACTGTCAAACCAGACGCAGTTGCCTGTGGGGGCACCTTGCAACTGGGATGTATCCTCATCCGTGCGGAATTTCAGCAGGCAGCCGGCTACTCCTGGCCACAAGGCCCTGGACATGAACCATGGCCTTTCCCCAGAGAAACAAAAGTCACCAGGCCAGGTTCCTGATGTCAGTTTGCAGGAGGCACTTGGCACTGTCAAACCAGCCACAGTTGCCTGTGGGGGCACCTTGCAACTGGCATGTATCCTCATCCGTGCGGAATTTCAGCAGGCAGCCGGCCACTCCTGGCCACAAGGCCCTGGACCTGAACCATGGCCTTTCCCCAGAGAAACAAAAGTCACCAGGCCAGGTTCCTGATGTCAGTTTGCAGGAGGCACTTGGCACTGTCAAACCAGACGCAGTTGCCTGTGGGGGCATTTTTCATCTGGGAGGCATCCTCAACCGTGTGGAATTTCAGCAGGCAGCCGGCCACTCTGGCCACACTGGGCCCCGGACGAGAATGATGGCCTTTCCCCAGAGAAACAAAAGTCACCAGGCCAGGTTCCTGATGTCAGTTTGCAGGAGGCACTTGGCACTGTAAAACCAGCCACAGTTGCCTCTGGTGGTACTTTCGGTCTGGGTTGTATCCTGATCCATTTGGTATTTCAGAAGGCAGCGGGCCACTCCGGGCCACCAAGCCCTGGACATGAACCATGGCCTTTCCCAAGAGAAACAAAAGTCACCAGGCCAGGTTCCTGATGTCAGTTTGCAGGTGGCACTTGGCACTGTCAAACCAGACGCAGTTGCCTGAGGGGCACCTTGCAACTGGGATGTATCCTCATCCGTGCGGAATTTCAGCAGGCAGCCGGCCACTCCTGGCCACAAGGCCCTGGACATGAACCATGGCCTTTCCCCAGAGAAACAAAAGTCACCAGGCCAGGTTCCTGATGTCAGTTTGCAGGAGGCACTTGGCACTGTCAAACCAGCCGCAGTTGCCTGTGGGGGCACCTTGCATCTGGGAGGTATCCTGATCCGTGAGGAATTTCAGCAGGCAGCCTGCCACTCCAGGCCACCGGGACCCGGACAAGAATAATGGCCTTTCCCCAGACAAACAAAAGTCACCAGGCCAGGTTCCTGATGTCAGTTTGCAGGTGGCACTTGGCACTGTCAAACCAGACGCAGTTGCCTGTGGGGGCACCTTGCAACTGGGATGTATCCTCATCCGTGCGGAATTTCAGCAGGCAGCTGGCCACTCCGGGCCACAAGGCCCTGGACATGAATGATGGCCTTTCCCCAGAGAAACAAAAGTCACCAGGCCAGGTTCCTGATGTCAGTTTGCAGGAGGCACTTGGCACTGTCAAACCAGCCGCAGTTGCCTCTGGTGGTGCCTTTCATCTGGGCGGCATCCTGGTCCGTGCAGAATTTCAGCAGGCAGCCGGCCACTCCAGGACACCAGGCTCAGGATATGAACCATGGCCTTTCCCCAGAGAAACAAAAGTCACCAGGCCAGGTTCCAGATGTCAGTTGGCAGGAGGCACTTGGCACTGTCAAACCAGCCACAGGTGCCTGTGGGGGCATTTTTCATGTGGGAGGCATCCTGATCCATGCGGAATTTCAGCAGGCAGCCGGCCACTCCGAGCCCCCAGGCCCTGGACATGAACCATGGCCTTTCCCCAGAGAAACAAAAGTCACCAGGTCAGGTTCCTGATGTCAGTTTGCAGGAGGCACTTGGCACTGTCAAACCTGACGCAGTTTCCTCTGGGGGCATTTTTCATCTGGGAGGCATCCAGATCCATGTGGAATTTCAGCAGGCAGCCGGCCACTCCGGGCTACCAGGCCCTGGACATGAAACATGGCCTTTCCCCTGAGAAACAAAAGTCAGCAGGCCAGGTTCCTGATGTCAGTTTGCAGGAGGCACTTGGCACTGTCAAACCAGCCACAGTTGCCTGTGGTGGCACCTTCCATCTCAGCGGCATCCGGATCCATGCAGAATTTCAGCAGGCAGCCGGACACTCCGGGCCCCCAGGCCATGGACATGAACCATGGCCTTTCCCCAGAGAAACAAAAGTCAGCAGGCCAGGTTCCTGATGTCAGTTTGCAGGAGGCACTTGGCAGTGTCAAACCAGCCACAGTTACCTGTGGGGGCACCTTTCATCTGGGAGGTATCCTCAACCGTGAGGAATTTCAGCAGGCAGCCGGCCACTCCAGGCCGCGGGGCACTGGACACGAATGAGGGCCTTTACCCAGAGAAATAAAAGTCACCAGGCCAGGTTCCTGATGTCAGTTTGCAGGAGGCACTTGGCACTGTCAAACCAGACGCAGTTACCTGTGGGGGCATTTTTCATCTGGGAGGCATCCTGATCCATGCGGAATTTCAGCAGGCAGCCGGCCACTCCGAGCCCCCAGGCCCTGGACATGAACCATGGCCTTTCCCCAGAGAAACAAAAGTCACCAGGCCAGGTTCCTGATGTCAGTTTGCAGGAGGCACTTGGCACTGTCAAATCTGACGCAGTTTCCTCTGGGGGCATTTTTCATCTGGGAGGCATCCTGATCCGTGTGGAATTTCAGCAGTCAGCCGGCCACTCCGGGTCACCGGGCCCTGGAGAGGAACGATGGCCTTTCCCCTGAGAAACAAAAGTCACCAGGCCAGGTTCCTGATGTCAGTTTGCAGGAGGCACTTGGCAGTGTCAAACCAGCCAAAGTTGCCTGTGGTGGCACCTTCCATCTCGGCGGCATCCTGATCCATGCGGAATTTCAGCAGGCAGCCGGGCACTCCGGGCCACCAGGCCCTGGACAATAATGATGGCCTTTCCCCAGAGAAACAAAAGTCACCAGGCCAGGTTCCTGATGTCAGTTTGCAGGAGGCACTTGGCACTGTCAAACCAGACGCAGTTGCCTGTGGGGGCACCTTGCAACTGGGATGTATCCTCATCCGTGCGGAATTTCAGCAGGCAGCCGGCCACTCCTGGCCACAAGGCCCTGGACATGAACCATGGCCTTTCCCCAGAGAAACAAAAAACACCAGGCCAGGTTCCTGATGTCAGTTTGCAGGAGGCACTTGGCACTGTCAAACCAGACGCAGTTGCCTGTGGGGGCACCTTGCAACTGGGATGTATCCTCATCCGTGCGGAATTTCAGCAGGCAGCCGGCTACTCCTGGCCACAAGGCCCTGGACATGAACCATGGCCTTTCCCCAGAGAAACAAAAGTCACCAGGCCAGGTTCCTGATGTCAGTTTGCAGGAGGCACTTGGCACTGTCAAACCAGCCACAGTTGCCTGTGGGGGCACCTTGCAACTGGCATGTATCCTCATCCGTGCGGAATTTCAGCAGGCAGCCGGCCACTCCTGGCCACAAGGCCCTGGACCTGAACCATGGCCTTTCCCCAGAGAAACAAAAGTCACCAGGCCAGGTTCCTGATGTCAGTTTGCAGGAGGCACTTGGCACTGTCAAACCAGACGCAGTTGCCTGTGGGGGCATTTTTCATCTGGGAGGCATCCTCAACCGTGTGGAATTTCAGCAGGCAGCCGGCCACTCTGGCCACACTGGGCCCCGGACGAGAATGATGGCCTTTCCCCAGAGAAACAAAAGTCACCAGGCCAGGTTCCTGATGTCAGTTTGCAGGAGGCACTTGGCACTGTAAAACCAGCCACAGTTGCCTCTGGTGGTACTTTCGGTCTGGGATGTATCCTGATCCATTTGGAATTTCAGAAGGCAGCGGGCCACTCCGGGCCACCAAGCCCTGGACATGAACCATGGCCTTTCCCAAGAGAAACAAAAGTCACCAGGCCAGGTTCCTGATGTCAGTTTGCAGGTGGCACTTGGCACTGTCAAACCAGACGCAGTTGCCTGAGGGGCACCTTGCAACTGGGATGTATCCTCATCCGTGCGGAATTTCAGCAGGCAGCCGGCCACTCCTGGCCACAAGGCCCTGGACATGAACCATGGCCTTTCCCCAGAGAAACAAAAGTCACCAGGCCAGGTTCCTGATGTCAGTTTGCAGGAGGCACTTGGCACTGTCAAACCAGCCGCAGTTGCCTGTGGGGGCACCTTTCATCTGGGAGGTATCCTGATCCGTGAGGAATTTCAGCAGGCAGCCTGCCACTCCAGGCCACCGGGACCCGGACAAGAATAATGGCCTTTCCCCAGACAAACAAAAGTCACCAGGCCAGGTTCCTGATGTCAGTTTGCAGGTGGCACTTGGCACTGTCAAACCAGACGCAGTTGCCTGTGGGGGCACCTTGCAACTGGGATGTATCCTCATCCGTGCGGAATTTCAGCAGGCAGCTGGCCACTCCGGGCCACAAGGCCCTGGACATGAATGATGGCCTTTCCCCAGAGAAACAAAAGTCACCAGGCCAGGTTCCTGATGTCAGTTTGCAGGAGGCACTTGGCACTGTCAAACCAGCCACAGTTGCCTGTGGGGGCACCTTTCATCTGGGAGGCCTCCTGATCCATGTGGAATTTCAGCAGGCAGCCTGCCACTCCTGGCCACAAGGCCCTGGACATGAACCATGGCCTTTCCCCAGAGAAACAAAAGTCACCAGGCCAGGTTCCTGATGTCAGTTTGCAGGAGGCACTTGGCACTGTCAAACCAGCCACAGTTGCCTTGGGTGGTACTTTCGGTCTGGGAGGCATCCTGATCCTTTTGGAATTTCAGCAGGCAGCCGGCCACTCCAGGCCACCGTACCCCGGAAAGGAATCATGGCCTTTCCCCAGAGAAACAAAAGTCACCAGGCCAGGTTCCTGATGTCAGTTTGCAGGAGGCACTTGGCACTGTCAAACCAGCCACAGTTGCCTCTGGTGGTACCTTTCATCTGGGCGGCATCCTGGTCCGTGCAGAATTTCAGCAGGCAGCCGGCCACTCCAGGACACCAGGCTCAGGATATGAACCATGGCCTTTCCCCAGAGAAACAAAAGTCACCAGGCCAGGTTCCAGATGTCAGTTGGCAGGAGTCACTTGGCACTGTCAAACCAGCCACAGGTGCCGGTGGGGGCATTTTTCATGTGGGAGGCATCCTGATCCATGCGGAATTTCAGCAGGCAGCCGGCCACTCCGAGCCCCCAGGCCCTGGACATGAACCATGGCCTTTCCCCTGAGAAACAAAAGTCAGCAGGCCAGGTTCCTGATGTCAGTTTGCAGGAGGCACTTGGCACTGTCAAACCAGCCACAGTTGCCTGTGGTGGCACCTTTCATCTCGGCGGCATCCGGATCCATGCAGAATTTCAGCAGGCAGCCGGCCACTCCGGGCCCTGTCAAACCAGCCACAGTTGCCTTGGGTGGTACTTTCGGTCTGGGAGGCATCCTGATCCTTTTGGAATTTCAGCAGGCAGCCGGCCACTCCGGGCCACCGTACCCCGGAAAAGAATCATGGCTTTTCCCCAGAGAAACAAAAGTCACCAGGCCAGGTTCCTGATGTCAGTTTGCAGGAGGCACTTGGCACTGTCAAACCAGACGCAGTTGCCTCTGGTTGTACCTTTCATCTGGGCGGCATCCTGGTCCGTGCAGAATTTCAGCAGGCAGCCGGCCACTCCAGGACACCAGGCTCAGGATATGAACCATGGCCTTTCCCCAGAGAAACAAAAGTCACCAGGCCAGGTTCCAGATGTCAGTTGGCAGGAGGCACTTGGCACTGTCAAACCAGCCACAGGTGCCTGTGGGGGCATTTTTCATCTGGGAGGCATCCTGATCCATGCGGAATTTCAGCAGGCAGCCGGCCCCTCCGAGCCCCCAGGCCCTGGACATGAACCATGGCCTTTCCCCAGAGAAACAAAAGTCACCATGCCAGGTTCCTGATGTCAGTTTGCAGGAGGCACTTGGCACTGTCAAACCTGACTCAGTTTCCTCTGGGGGCATTTTTCATCTGGGAGGCATCCTGATCCATGTGGAATTTCAACAGGCAGCCGGCCACTCCGGGCTACCAGGCCCTGGACATGAACCATGGACTTTCCCCAGAGAAACAAAAGTCAGCAGGCCAGGTTCCTGATGTCAGTTTGCAGGAGGCACTTGGCAGTGTCAAACCAGCCACAGTTGCCTGTGGTGGCACCTTCCATCTCGGCGGCATCCGGATCCATGCAGAATTTCAGCAGGCAGCCGGCCACTTCGGGCCCCCAGGCCATGGACATGAACCATGGCCTTTCCCCAGAGTAACAAAAGTCAGCAGGCCAGGTTCCTGATGTCAGTTTGCAGGAGGCACTTGGCACTGTCAAACCAGCCACAGTTACCTGTGGGGGCACCTTTCATCTGGGAGGTATCCTCAACCGTGAGGAATTTCAGCAGGCAGCCGGCCACTCCAGGCCGCGGGGCACTGGACACGAATGAGGGCCTTTACCCAGAGAAATAAAAGTCACCAGGCCAGGTTCCTGATGTCAGTTTGCAGGAGGCACTTGGCACTGTCAAACCAGCCACAGTTGCCTGTGGGGGCACCTTTCATCTGGGAGGCCTCCTGATCCATGTGGAATTTCAGCAGGCAGCCTGCCACTCGAGCCACCGGGCCCTGGAGAGGAACCATGGCCTTTCCCCAGAGAAACAGAACTCAGCAGGCCAGGTCGCTGATGTCTGTTTGCAGGAGGCACTTGGCACTGTCAAACCAGCCACATTTGCCTTGGGTGGTACTTTCGGTCTGGGAGGCATCCTGATCCGTGCGGAATTTCAGCAGGCAGCCGGCCACTCCGGGCCACCGTACCCTGGAAAAGAATGATGGCCTTTACACACAGAAACAAAAGTCACCAGGCCAGGTTCCTGATGTCAGTTTGCAGGAGTCACTTGGCACTGTCAAACCAGACGCAGTTGCCTGTGGGGGCATTTTTCATCTGGGAGGCATCCTGATCCATGCGGAATTTCAGCAGGCAGCCGGCCACTCCGAGCCCCCAGGCCCTGGACATGAACCATGGCCTTTCCCCAGAGAAACAAAAGTCACCAGGCCAGGTTCCTGATGTCAGTTTGCAGGAGGCACTTGGCACTGTCAAACCTGACGCAGTTTCCTCTGGGGGCATTTTTCATCTGGGAGGCATCCTGATCCGTGTGGAATTTCAGCAGGCAGCCGGCCACTCCGGGCCAGCGGGCCCTGGAGAGGAACGATGGCCTTTCCGCAGAGAAACAAAAGTCAGCAGGCCAGGTTCCTGATGTCAGTTTGCAGGAGGCACTTGGCACTGTCAAACCAGCCACAGTTACCTGTGGGGGCACCTTTCATCTGGGAGGTATCCTGATCCGTGAGGAATTTCAGCAGGCAGCCGGCCACTCCAGGCCGCGGGGCACTGGACACGAATGATGGCCTTTACCCAGAGAAATAAAAGTCACCAGGCCAGGTTCCTGATGTCAGTTTGCAGGAGGCACTTGGCACTGTCAAACCAGCCACAGTTGCCTGTGGGGGCACCTTTCATCTGGGAGGCCTCCTGATCCATGTGGAATTTCAGCAGGCAGCCTGCCACTCGAGCCACCGGGCCCTGGAGAGGAACGATGGCCTTTCCCCAGAGAAACAGAACTTAGCAGGCCAGGTCGCTGATGTCTGTTTGCAGGAGGCACTTGGCACTGTCAAACCAGCCACAGTTGCCTGTGGGGGCACCTTGCATCTGGGAGGTATCCTGATCCGTGAGGAATTTCAGCAGGCAGCCGGCCACTCCGTCCACCGGTACCCGGAAAAGAATGTTGGCCTTTCCCCAGAGAAACAAAAGTCACCAGGCCAGGTTCCTGATGTCAGTTTGCAGGTGGCACTTGGCACTGTCAAACCAGACGCAGTTGCCTGTGGGGGCACCTTGCAACTGGGATGTATCCTCATCCGTGCGGAATTTCAGCAGGCAGCCGGCCACTCCTGGCCACAAGGCCCTGGACATGAACCATGGCCTTTCCCCAGAGAAACAAAAAACACCAGGCCAGGTTCCTGATGTCAGTTTGCAGGAGGCACTTGGCACTGTCAAACCAGCCACAGTTGCGTGTGGGGGCATTTTTCATCTGGGAGGCATCCTCAACCGTGTGGAATTTCAGCAGGCAGCCGGCCACTCCGGCCACTCTGGGCCCTGTACAAGAATGATGGCCTTTCCCCAGAGAAACAAAAGTCACCAGGCCAGGTTCCTGATGTCAGTTTGCAGGTGGCACTTGGCACTGTCAAACCAGACGCAGTTGCCTGTGGGGGCACCTTGCAACTGGGATGTATCCTCATCCGTGCGGAATTTCAGCAGGCAGCCGGCCACTCCTGGCCACAAGGCCCTGGACATGAACCATGGCCTTTCCCCAGAGAAACAAAAGTCACCAGGCCAGGTTCCTGATGTCAGTTTGCAGGAGGCACTTGGCACTGTCAAACCAGCCACAGTTGCCTGTGGGGGCACCTTGCAACTGGCATGTATCCTCATCCGTGCAGAATTTCAGCAGGCAGCCGGCCACTCCTGGCCACAAGGCCCTGGACATGAACCATGGCCTTTCCCCAGAGAAACAAAAGTCACCAGGCCAGGTTCCTGATGTCAGTTTGCAGGAGGCACTTGGCACTGTCAAACCAGCCACAGTTGCCTCTGGTGGTACTTTCGTTCTGGGATGTATCCTGATCCATTTGGAATTTCAGAAGGCAGCGGGCCACTCCGGGCCACCAAGCCCTGGACATGAACCATGGCCTTTCCCCAGAGAAACAAAAGTCACCAGGCCAGGTTCCTGATGTCAGTTTGCAGGTGGCACTTGGCACTGTCAAACCAGACGCAGTTGCCTGAGTGGGCACCTTGCAACTGGGATGTATCCTCATCCGTGCGGAATTTCAGCAGGCAGCCGGCCACTCCTGGCCACAAGGCCCTGGACAAGAACCATGGCCTTTCCCCAGAGAAACAAAAGTCACCAGGCCAGGTTCCTGATGTCAGTTTGCAGGAGGCACTTGGCACTGTCAAACCAGCCACAGTTGCCTGTGGGGGCACCTTGCATCTGGGAGGTATCCTGATCCGTGAGGAATTTCAGCAGGCAGCCTGCCACTCCAGGCCACCGGGACCCGGACAAGAATAATGGCCTTTCCCCAGAGAAACAAAAGTCACCAGGCCAGGTTCCTGATGTCAGTTTGCAGGTGGCACTTGGCACTGTCAAACCAGCCACAGTTGCCTGTGGGGGCACCTTTCATCTGGGAGGCCTCCTGATCCATGTGGAATTTCAGCAGGCAGCCTGCCACTCCTGGCCACAAGGCCCTGGACATGAACCATGGCCTTTCCCCAGAGAAACAAAAGTCACCAGGCCAGGTTCCTGATGTCAGTTTGCAGGAGGCACTTGGCAGTGTCAAACCAGCCACAGTTACCTGTGGGGGCACCTTTCATCTGGGAGGTATCCTGATCCGTGAGGAATTTCAGCAGGCAGCCGGCCACTCCAGGCCGCGGGGCACTGGACACGAATGATGGCCTTTACCCAGAGAAATAAAAGTCACCAGGCCAGGTTCCTGATGTCAGTTGGCAGGAGGCACTTGGCACTGTCAAACCAGCCACAGTTGCCTGTGGGGGCAACTTTCATCTGGGAGGCCTCCTGATCCATGTGGAATTTCAGCAGGCAGCCTGCCACTCGAGCCACCGGGCCCTGGAGAGGAACGATGGCCTTTCCCCAGAGAAACAGAACTCAGCAGGCCAGGTCGCTGATGTCAGTTTGCAGGAGGCACTTGGCAGTGTCAAACCAGCCACAGTTGCCTTGGGTGGTACTTTCGGTCTGGGAGGCATCCTGATCCTTTTGGAATTTCAGCAGGCAGCCGGCCACTCCGGGCCACCGTACCCCGGAAAAGAATGATGGCCTTTCCCCAGAGAAACAAAAGTCACCAGGCCAGGTTCCAGATGTCAGTTGGCAGGAGGCACTTGGCACTGTCAAACCAGCCACAGGTGCCTGTGGGGGCATTTTTCATGTGGGAGGCATCCTGATCCATGCGGAATTTCAGCAGGCAGCCGGCCCCTCCGAGCCCCCAGGCCCTGGACATGAACCATGGCCTTTCCCCAGAGAAACAAAAGTCACCAGGCAAGGTTCCTGATGTCAGTTTGCAGGAGGCACTTGGCACTGTCAAACCTGACTCAGTTTCCTCTGGGGGCATTTTTCATCTGGGAGGCATCCTGATCCATGTGGAATTTCAGCAGGCAGCCGGCCACTCCGGGCTACCAGGCCATGGACATGAACCATGGCCTTTCCCCAGAGAAACAAAAGTCAGCAGGCCAGGTTCCTGATGTCAGTTTGCAGGAGGCACTTGGCACTGTCAAACCAGCCACAGTTACCTGTGGGGGCACCTTTCATCTGGGAGGTATCCTCAACCGTGAGGAATTTCAGCAGGCAGCCGGCCACTCCAGGCCGCGGGGCACTGGACACGAATGAGGGCCTTTACCCAGAGAAATAAAAGTCACCAGGCCAGGTTCCTGATGTCAGTTTGCAGGAGGCACTTGGCACTGTCAAACCAGCCACAGTTACCTGTGGGGGCACCTTTCATCTGGGAGGCATCCTGATCCATGTGGAATTTCAGCAGGCAGCCTGCCACTCGAGCCACCGGGCCCTGGAGAGGAACGATGGCCTTTCCCCAGAGAAACAGAACTCAGCAGGCCAGGTCGCTGATGTCTGTTTGCAGGAGGCACTTGGCACTGTCAAACCAGCCACATTTGCCTTGGGTGGTACTTTCGGTCTGGGAGGCATCCTGATCCATGCGGAATTTCAGCAGGCAGCCGGCCACTCCGGGCCACCGTACCCTGGAAAAGAATGATGGCCTTTACACACAGAAACAAAAGTCACCAGGCCAGGTTCCTGATTGTAGCAGGCACAAGGCCTGCAAGGCCCTGGAGGTCAGAAGCCTGAGCTAGGAAATACCAAGTCAGCATGACTAAGGGTTTAGAAGACCCTCTCTTCCGCCTTTCGGACCCTGTTATCTCTCTGTAGATCCATAGGCCACTTTTTCCCCTGACCCTTACTATTGGACAGTTTTCAATCCCCCTGTAAGGTATAAAAACCCCTAGCTCTGCCCGGTTCGGCAGAGGAGAGCTGTCAATGGACCCTTCGCGGAGACCCGAATAAAAGAACCCTGCGGAACCCACACAGCGCTGCTCTCTCTCTCTCTGCGTCTGCTGCGGCGATATCCAGGGTGACGGCCCCAGGCATGCTGAAAGAGCTGAAATCACTAAAGAGCTGAGCTGCAAATCACTATAGCCGCCTGGGCTGCCTGAACCCCCCGCTGGGCGATCCTGGACCCTCCGTGAGCTATCCTGGACAACCGGCCTCCCCGCTGGGCTTCTGCCCCTGGGGGCCATAGCTGGCGCTCCGAACATAGCCGACGCCCGAACAGCGGGGGGCCCCTGGGCCGACATCTGAACCGCCGTGATAGCCTGGCCGCGGAACTGAATGCCGGACCTGGCATTTCAGAGGAGCAGCATTTCTTCGTGAAATTGTCACTGCCTCCGCTCGCCAGAGATCCTGGAAGGAGAAGCTCTTCGTTTTAGAAGGACTCTCCTGGACAGGAGGTCAGCCGACCCGCACCCCGACACCTGGGCACGCGAGTGTCCGCGGAGGCTGACGAGCAGACGACCCCCAGCAGAACTTTGACCCACAACAGGCTGAAAAGTGTAAGTTTAACACAGCCTCTCTTGCGCGCAAAAAATATTTTTCCTTGGGTCCTTTTTTTTTGGGTTTTTTCTTTTTTTTTCTCTTTTTTCTGCTGGCGGGAACTGAAAAATGGGATCAAAGCTTAGTAAACGATCCCAGAACGAGAGAGATTTATATTCCCTAATCCTAGAAATCCTATCTTCTAACAACTTTTCTTTTTCTAAAGGTAACCTTTCAAAAACTAACCTGAAACGTTTTATAAAATGGATTCTCTGCCACTTCCCAGATACTAATACACAGACTATTACCTTAGACTCCTTTTGGGATACAATTGGGACCACGATATATAAGTTTCAAACTAACCAAGACTTTTCTGTAACTCGGTTTTTACCTATGTTCCACGCTATTACTAAAGCTGTAGAAAAAACTAACAAAAAGATAGTAACTACAGGGCTAACTTCTGTCGAACGAAACGAAAAGTTCTTATCTCACTTAACAGAAGCGCCTATTTCAAATGCTAATGGAGGAGATAACACCCCCTCCACCCTGGAATCCAGCACTCCGCTGGGTCCTAGTGTCCTGCCGTCTGCGCCGCAACCCCGCGACCCCAGGGCGCCCACGGCCCCTGCCCACCCCCTCTTCCCCCCCGCCTTCCCCTCAGGAGCCACATCCTGCGCGCCTCCTTGCTCTGCGTTATCTCCGAGAGCATCTGCGCCAGTTCCCGCCGGGACTGACCCAAACCCCACCCCTCCCCCTGCTCCCCCCGACCCTGCTGGGGCCCCCCCCACCCCCTTCGCCGTCCCTCCTGTCCCTGCCGCGCCCGCCCCCACTCCCGCCCTCGCCCCCCCCGCTACCATCGCGTCTTTCCCTGCCCCCGGCATCATCCCTGCTGCGGCAGGGGATCAGCCCGCCTGGGTACCCGCGCCCCTCCCCACCACCGCGCTTTTGCCTGCCGCCGGAATCGTGCCCGCCGCACCCTGCCTCAGTCCCGCCGCCTCCTACATCCAGCACCTCCCCTGCCCCCATACCCTCGCTGCGCAACCCCATACCCACGCTCCGCAGCCCCCGGTCGGGACCCCCCAGACTTCCTTCAGTTCTGCCCCCCCTCCCCAACCCCCCCAGTCCTGTGCATGCTGTATCATGCATTACACAGCCACTCTAGCACAGCTGCCACCCCGTAGCCACGTCCTGCCATGTGCTGCCCTATACCCGGTCCAGCCACATGCACCTCTGCCAAATGCTGCTCCAGCCAGCCATAAGAAACATAAGGCAAGGCCTGATAGCTCTCACTTCTCGTCATCTGATGACAGCAGTGACAGCGATTCTGATTTGGAAATAGAGTATGTAGATCCTTGGGCAAAAATAAAAATGGAAGCCACACAGGCAGGGGACTGGCAATTAGCTCAGAGAATTACTGCCTTTCCAGTAGAATATAAGAAGGGAAAAAAAGGAGGTGCCACTAATAGAAAGACATGGGAACCTATTACAAACAAAGAACTTGTGCAATTAAGAAATACAGCCACAGAACATGGTAGAAGTTCACATATTTTTAGAAATTTCCTAGAAGCTACGTTCTCAGCACATGTTCTGGTACCCCACGATATTAAAAATATTGCCCAGTGCCTCCTTTCTCCCGCCGAGTACATGCTTTGGGAAAGGCATTGGAAAAAGCAATTAAAAACATTATCAGATAACTATGCTGCAGATGCTGATAAGTCAAATTTTACACTCGAACAGCTGGCTGGTGAAGGGGATTTGCAGAAACCCTCTGACCAAGCTGATACTTTACCTAAGGCAACATTACAAGACGTGGCTATAGCAGCAAAAACCTCCTTACTTCTTACCCCTGATGACTCTATTCCTACCCAACACTTTTCTAGTATCAAACAAGGAATAGATGAAAGCTTTATCAAATTTGTGGATAGAATTAAGGATGCTCTGGAAAAACAAATAGAGAGCACAGAGGCAAGAAAAGAACTGTTGTGTAAACTTGCCATGAGTAATGCAAATGAAAAATGTAAAACAATTCTGAGAGCCTTACCCATAGACACAGAACCTACCATAGAGCAAATGCTGGAAAGCTGCACACGTCACCTGTCCACTGAAGACACAGTGGCACAAGCAGTAACTAAGGGTATTGCAGAAGGAGTTTCTAGTGCATATGCAGTAATAGCTTCTAAAGATCAGGTCCGCTGCTACCACTGCGGAGATTTTGGACATTTTATAAAGGACTGTCCAGAGAGGTCACCTCCCAGGCACCCTCGCAATTTCCACCAAAGGCCCCAGACTCAGCAGCACTATCAGCCGCGTCCGGGAAACTTCCATCGGAGCGTGGTGGGGCCCCACGCAAGGACACCAAATCAAAGGCCACCCAGACCCAGTCACGCACCATCCCAGGAGATTCCAGACCACATGAGGAGGATCCAACACACGGAGCAATACCAAAGGGAACGCGCCGTCAGCTGGTAACTGCACTGTCCATTGACTTTAAAAATGACAATATTTATCGTGTTCCCACAGGCAAACGTGGACCAAAAGGAGGTCCTTCTAACATCCTAGTTATAGGTGATTCTCTCCATAGCCCAAAGGAAATATTTGTTGTTCCAGAAGTACAAACAGTGCACCCGGGACAAGAAATCTTTGTCCAGGTGTACTGCACAGACTTACCATATTTTCTTCCAAAGGGTACCCCATTTGCACAGGCCTTTCTACTCCCTAAGAATCACAGGGAACAGCTTCCTCTCAACCCCACAGCAATGTGGATACAAGTTGTGGGACCGAGTAAGCCTGTCATCGAGTGCGGTCTTACCTGCAGAGGAGAGAAGTTCCACCTACCAGGGATGCTGGATACCGGTGCAGACGTGACCATCATCGCTCGCTCAGAATGGCCGGCACACTGGGAGCTACAACCTGTGGCAGGCATGATCACAGGGATCGGTGGAGCTACAGTTTCCATGCGGAGCAAGAACAACATCCTCGTCGAAGGGCCTGAAGGCAAGTTGGCAACCATCCGCCCATTTGTGGTAAGGGCCCCCATCACCTTGTATGGACGGGACATTTTATGTCAGTGGGGAGCCTCCCTACGTATTCCCAGTCCGGATTTCTAATTGGGGCCACTGAGGAGCGCGCACTGCCAGACACTCCTCGTCTCACCTGGAAATGCCATGACCCGATCTGGATCGAGCAGTGGCCCCTCTCTAAAGTCAAACTGCGCGCACTACACGCCCTTGTGGATGAACAGCTCGCCAAAGGCCACATCGTAGAGACCACCAGCCCTTGGAACTCTCCAGTCTTCGTACTACAAAAGCCTGGAACAGACAGGTGGAGGCTCCTCCACGATCTTCGAAAAATCAACGAGGTCATCGAGGACATGGGTCCCCTTCAGCCTGGCCTGCCCTCACCATCGATGCTGCCTAGAGACTGGACACTTGCTATCATTGACATTAAAGACTGTTTCTTCAGCATCCCGCTGCATCCCCAGGACGCTCCACGGTTTGCCTTCTCCGTTCCCTCTCTTAACAGAGAGGCTCCACTCAAGAGATATCATTGGCGTTTTCTTCCTCAAGGACTTAGATGCAATCCCAGTATATGCCAGTGGTATGTTGCTCACATCCTGTCTCCTGTTCGGAACCTATTCCCAAATGCGATCATCCATCACTATATGGACGATATCCTGGTCTGTGCACCAGAAAAAACGTACTTGGACAAAGCAGTTAAAAAGACTATTGAAACCATAGAAAAGGCAGGATTTGAGATCCGTGAGGACAAAATACAGTACACCAACCCATGGACTTACCTTGGACTCCAGATCCGGGAAAGGACCATCGTACCCCAGCAGCTCGCCATCCGAGACGACCCAAAAACCCTGAGAGACTTACACAGTCTGTGCGGATCCATCAACTGGGTACGTCCACTGCTAGGAATTACAACAGAGGACCTCGCTCCACTGTTCAGCCTTCTCCGGGGCAAGGAGAATCTGGACTCTCCATGCACTCTAACACCAGAGGCCCGAGATGCCATCACCAAGGTCCAGGAAGCCCTGTCTTCACGCAAAGCCCATCGCTTCGAGCCCAGCCTGCCTTTCCAGTTCGTCATTCTGGGAAAAGCACCTAGGTTCTATGGACTGATTTTCCAATGGGACACTCAACTTCGAGACCCTTTACTAATCCTGGAGTGGATCTTTACAAATAACCAACCCACAAAAACCATTACCACCTTCCAAGAAATTATGGCACATTTAATAAAAAAGGCTAGAACTCGCCTCCGTTCCCTTGCAGGGTGTGAGTTCACATGCATATATTTGCCAATGACCACTGGGGACTTGGAACATTTGCTCCAGACCAATGAGAGTCTCCAGTATGCCTTAGATAGCTATACAGGCCAAATTTCAGTACATATCCCAAAACATAAGCTTTTTAATCGTGACGTGACATTTCATCTGACTCCAAAATTAGTCCAAAGTAGGACACCTCTCAAAGCTCTAACTGTCTTTACAGATGGCTCAGGGTCATCCCACAAGTCGGTAATGACATGGAGGGACCCTAAAACCCAAAATTGGGAATCTGACATAAAAATAGTGGAGGGATCTCCACAGATTGCGGAGTTAGCAGCTGTTGTCAGAGCCTTTGAGAAATTCAAAGACGAACCTTTTAATCTGGTCACAGATTCAGCTTATGTTGCTGGCATAGCTATGAGAGCAGAACATGCTCTTCTCAAAGAGGTTTCCAATCCAAAGTTATACCAATTGATTTCTACATTAACACGCTTAATTTCCCACAGAAAACAACCTTACTATATAATGCATGTGAGGTCACACACTGACCTCCCAGGTTTCATTGCAGAAGGGAACAGGAAAGCAGACACCTTAGCCATGGCAATAGGAACTGCTAATGTCCCTAACATCTTTGCCCAGGCAAAGTTGTCACACTCATTTTTTCATCAAAATGTGCCTGCCCTGATCAGAATGTTCAAGCTTTCAAAAGATCAGGCAAAAGCTATTGTTGCCACATGTCCGAACTGTCAAAACTACCAGATACCATCCATGGGGACGGGAGTCAATCCCCGAGGTTTGAACAGCTGCCAGCTGTGGCAGACAGATGTAACCCACTTTGCACCTTTTGGAAGGTCAAAGTACGTGCATGTATCGGTTGATACATTCTCAGGAGCAGTATTTGCATCAACACATACAGGAGAAACTGCGCAGCACACCATAAAACATTTTCTCCTCGCATTTGCAACCCTGGGAGTACCAAAGGAGATCAAAACAGACAATGGACCTGCCTATACCTCTCGTAAGTTAAAAGAGTTCTTCAGTGAGTGGGGAATACAACACAAGACAGGTATACCTGCAAACCCCACAGGACAATCCATCGTGGAAAGGACACACCAAACTCTCAAAAGAGTCCTCAATCAGCAACAGAGAGGAACAAAAATCACCTCTCCAGTTGAAAGACTTTGCAAGGCTCTCTATGTCATCAACTTCCTGAACTGTACAACCTCAGAGCCTGATCCACCCATACTTCGCCACTTTGCAAATACCACCCAAGCAAAGCTCACAGAGAAACCACCTGTGCTGGTGAAGGACCCAGAAACACATAAAGTCTCTGGACCTTTCGAACTCATCACGTGGGGAAGAGGATATGCGTGTGTTCTGCTACCATCTGGTCCAAGATGGTACCCAGGAAAAAACATAAAACCATACCTAGGCACTGCAAATACCACTTCCACAAGCAGTGACAAGAATCCTCCTGAGTCAAACACAAGACCTCCTCAAAACCAGACCAGCTCGGCCTGGAGACGAAGACGTCGCCAAACATCCACAGGTGGAGGAGACGACTGTCCCATCACACAGCAGCAGACAAACCAGAAAGCTGAACAACATTCTGTGGCATCAAGCCATAGGCCAGGCACAGCCTGAAAACAAACTGTTCTCTGAATTAGATGTTATTACCCTTTTTACCCTAAAAAACCCTATTGTCCCTTTTATCTACCCTTACCAAAAGCCTCTAACCTTTTACCCACTCCCCCACCCTTAGCATCATAGAAAAAAAACAAAAAAAAAAAAAAAAAAACTAAAAATAAAAGGGGGGAAGTGGAAGGAACAGAGGAAAGGAACAAGAAAGGAACCCTAACCCTCCCCTCCTACCATAAAAATAACAAGTTTTGCTTATATTCCCTATCAGAAGCCCCATTCCTGCCCAAAGATGAAAAATATCTCCGTTGGCACTGTCCTCACTGCTGCCTGGATGTTCCTCACCGTGCCGTGTGCCGTAGGTTGGATCGGCCCACAGCCGAGCCATAATGTCTGGGTAACCTTAGCAAGAACATTAAAACAGGATAACATGTGCTTATCCATGGGGAGCGTTGATAACCCACTTTCCACATGTCTAGTAGGAATTCCTTTTGTAGCCGATGATTGGCCCGCCTATAATTCAGAGCTTCTCCGCACCACAGGTAAGCGACCCCACCAGGTAGAAACTTGGGACCAGTGGACAAAAATACTGCCCAATGCTCTTGAGGAACCTCAAGAATTGGATCTATTGGGGTCCTCTAAGGCCACCTTCTGTGTCAAATTTTCCTACAACCCTCACGATTGGTGTAATTACACTGCTCGTGTGATCTCTGTGTCCTCTCTCCATCCCAAAATTCTACCCAAGGGAACATTTCTCATCTGTGGTGACAGAGTATGGGCTGGGATCCCCTCACGACTCCAGGGAGGTCCCTGTACCCTAGGAAAACTTTCCACCCTTACTCCAAATATTACCTTGTTGCACAATTGGAAAAAAGAGAGCGAGTTAAAACGCCACAAAAGGTCCTACACAGCATTTGATGAAAATTGCGATCCCAAATTATACGATTGGAACAAACCTAAAAAGATAGCGGTCTCTATATTCCTACCATGGGTAGCTGCAGCTAAGGCCCTGGGTGACATAAATCACCTTGGGTGCTGGCTCAGTAAGCAAGCTAACGCTACTTCTGCTGCCCTGAGTGATCTCTTAAAGGAAGAAGAAACCACAAGACACGCCTCACTCCAAAATCGAGCAGCGATTGACTTCCTGCTGCTTGCCCACGGACATGGCTGCGAGGACTTCGAAGGGATGTGCTGCTTCAATCTCTCTTCACGCTCGGAATCCATCCACGCCAACATCCAGAAACTGAAGGGACTTGTGAAGGACTTAAAAGTAGAACAGACCCCAGACTGGGTCAATGACCTCTTCGGTCAATGGGGATTAACGGGATGGGTTGCATCTTTGGTTAAGGGAATGTTGTGGATTTTTCTTGTAATTGTCATCGTGTTACTTATGTTCTCATGCCTTGTCCACTGTTTTAAAAGAACCATAGGGAACGCCTTTTTTCTAAATACAGAAAGTGGAGTTGTAGCAGGCACAAGGCCTGCAAGGCCCTGGAGGTCAGAAGCCTGAGCTAGGAAATACCAAGTCAGCATGACTAAGGGTTTAGAAGACCCTCTCTTCCGCCTTTCGGACCCTGTTATCTCTCTGTAGATCCATAGGCCACTTTTTCCCCTGACCCTTACTATTGGACAGTTTTCAATCCCCCTGTAAGGTATAAAAACCCCTAGCTCTGCCCGGTTCGGCAGAGGAGAGCTGTCAATGGACCCTTCGCGGAGACCCGAATAAAAGAACCCTGCGGAACCCACACAGCGCTGCTCTCTCTCTCTCTGCGTCTGCTGCGGCGATATCCAGGGTGACGGCCCCAGGCATGCTGAAAGAGCTGAAATCACTAAAGAGCTGAGCTGCAAATCACTATAGCCGCCTGGGCTGCCTGAACCCCCCGCTGGGCGATCCTGGAACCTCCGTGAGCTATCCTGGACAACCGGCCTCCCCGCTGGGCTTCAGCCCCTGGGGGCCATACCTGATGTCAGTTTGCAGGAGTCACTTGGCACTGTCAAACCAGACGCAGTTGCCTGTGGGGGCATTTTTCATCTGGGAGGCATCCTGATCCATGCGGAATTTCAGCAGGCAGCCGGCCACTCCGAGCCCCCAGGCCCTGGACATGAACCATGGCCTTTCCCCAGAGAAACAAAAGTCAGCAGGCCAGGTTCCTGATGTCAGTTTGCAGGAGGCACTTGGCACTGTCAAACCTGACGCAGTTTCCTCTGGGGGCATTTTTCATCTGGGAGGCATCCTGATCCGTGTGGAATTTCAGCAGGCAGCCGGCCACTCCGGGCCAGCGGGCCCTGGAGAGGAACGATGGCCTTTCCCCTGAGAAACAAAAGTCACCAGGCCAGGTTCCTGATGTCAGTTTGCAGGAGGCACTTGGCAGTGTCAAACCAGCCACAGTTACCTGTGGGGGCACCTTTCATCTGGGAGGTATCCTGATCCGTGAGGAATTTCAGCAGGCAGCCGGCCACTCCAGGCCGCGGGGCACTGGACACGAATGATGGCCTTTACCCAGAGAAATAAAAGTCACCAGGCCAGGTTCCTGATGTCAGTTTGCAGGAGGCACTTGGCACTGTCAAACCAGCCACAGTTGCCTGTGGGGGCACCTTTCATCTGGGAGGCCTCCTGATCCATGTGGAATTTCAGCAGGCAGCCTGCCACTCGAGCCACCGGGCCCTGGAGAGGAACGATGGCCTTTCCCCAGAGAAACAGAACTCAGCAGGCCAGGTCGCTGATGTCTGTTTGCAGGAGGCACTTGGCACTGTCAAACCAGCCGCAGTTGCCTGTGGGGGCACCTTGCATCTGGGAGGTATCCTGATCCGTGAGGAATTTCAGCAGGCAGCCTGCCACTCCAGGCCACCGGGACCCGGACAAGAATAATGGCCTTTCCCCAGACAAACAAAAGTCACCAGGCCAGGTTCCTGATGTCAGTTTGCAGGTGGCACTTGGCACTGTCAAACCAGACGCAGTTGCCTGTGGGGGCACCTTGCAACTGGGATGTATCCTCATCCGTGCGGAATTTCAGCAGGCAGCTGGCCACTCCGGGCCACAAGGCCCTGGACATGAATGATGGCCTTTCCCCAGAGAAACAAAAGTCACCAGGCCAGGTTCCTGATGTCAGTTTGCAGGAGGCACTTGGCACTGTCAAACCAGCCACAGTTGCCTGTGGGGGCACCTTTCATCTGGGAGGCCTGCTGATCCATGTGGAATTTCAGCAGGCAGCCTGCCACTCCTGGAAACAAGGCCCTGGACATGAACCATGGCCTTTCCCCAGAGAAACAAAAGTCAGCAGGCCAGGTTCCTGATGTCAGTTTGCAGGAGGCACTTGGCAGTGTCAAACCAGCCACAGTTACCTGTGGGGGCACCTTTCATCTGGGAGGTATCCTGATCCGTGAGGAATTTCAGCAGGCAGCCGGCCACTCCAGGCCGCGGGGCACTGGACACGAATGATGGCCTTTACCCAGAGAAATAAAAGTCACCAGGCCAGGTTCCTGATGTCAGTTGGCAGGAGGCACTTGGCACTGTCAAACCAGCCACAGTTGCCTGTGGGGGCACCTTTCATCTGGGAGGCCTCCTGATCCATGTGGAATTTCAGCAGGCAGCCTGCCACTCGAGCCACTGGGCCCTGGAGAGGAACGATGGCCTTTCCCCAGAGAAACAGAACTCAGCAGGCCAGGTCGCTGATGTCAGTTTGCAGGAGGCACTTGGCAGTGTCAAAACAGCCACAGTTGCCTTGGGTGGTACTTTCGGTCTGGGAGGCATCCTGATCCTTTTGGAATTTCAGCAGGCAGCCGGCCACTCCGGGCCACCGTACCCCGGAAAAGAATCATGGCCTTTCCCCAGAGAAACAAAAGTCACCAGGCCAGGTTCCTGATGTCAGTTTGCAGGAGGCACTTGGCACTGTCAAACCAGCCGCAGTTGCCTCTGGTGGTACCTTTCATCTGGGCGGCATCCTGGTCCGTGCAGAATTTCAGCAGGCAGCCGGCCACTCCAGGACACCAGGCTCAGGATATGAACCATGGCCTTTCCCCAGAGAAACAAAAGTCACCAGGCCAGGTTCCAGATGTCAGTTGGCAGGAGGCACTTGGCACTGTCAAACCAGCCACAGGTGGCTGTGGGGGCATTTTTCATCTGGGAGGCATCCTGATCCATGCGGAATTTCAGCAGGCAGCCGGCCACTCCGAGCCACCAGGCCCTGGACATGAACCATGGCCTTTCCCCAGAGAAAAAAAAGTCACCAGGTCAGGTTCCTGATGTCAGTTTGCAGGAGGCACTTGGCACTGTCAAACCTGACTCAGTTGCCTGTGGGGGCATTTTTCATGTGGGAGGCATCCTGATCCATGTGGAATTTCAGCAGGCAGCCGGCCACTCCGGGCTACCAGGCCCTGGACATGAACCATGGCCTTTCCCCAGAGAAACAAAAGTCAGCAGGCCAGGTTCCTGATGTCAGTTTGCAGGAGGCACTTGGCAGTGTCAAACCAGCCACAGATGCCTGTGGTGGCAACTTCCATCTCGGCGGCATCCGGATCCATGCAGAATTTCAGCAGGCAGCCGGCCACTCCGGGCCCCCAGGCCATGGACATGAAACATGGCCTTTCCCCAGAGAAACAAACGTCAGCAGGCCAGGTTCCTGATGTCAGTTTGCAGGAGGCACTTGGCAGTGTCAAACCAGCCACAGTTACCTGTGGGGGCACCTTTCATCTGGGAGGTATCCTCAACCGTGCGGAATTTCAGCAGGCAGCCGGCCACTCCAGGCCGCGGGGCACTGGACACGAATGATGGCCTTTACCCAGAGAAATAAAAGTCACCAGGCCAGGTTCCTGATGTCAGTTGGCAGGAGGCACTTGGCACTGTCAAACCAGCCACAGTTGCCTGTGGGGGCACCTTTCATCTGGGAGGCCTCCTGATCCATGTGGAATTTCAGCAGGCAGCCTGCCACTCGAGCCACTGGGCCCTGGAGAGGAACGATGGCCTTTCCCCAGAGAAACAGAACTCAGCAGGCCAGGTCGCTGATGTCTGTTTGCAGGAGGCACTTGGCAGTGTCAAAACAGCCACAGTTGCCTTGGGTGGTACTTTCGGTCTGGGAGGCATCCTGATCCTTTTGGAATTTCAGCAGGCAGCCGGCCACTCCGGGCCACCGTACCCCGGAAAAGAATCATGGCCTTTCCCCAGAGAAACAAAAGTCACCAGGCCAGGTTCCTGATGTCAGTTTGCAGGAGGCACTTGGCACTGTCAAACCAGCCGCAGTTGCCTCTGGTGGTACCTTTCATCTGGGCGGCATCCTGGTCCGTGCAGAATTTCAGCAGGCAGCCGGCCACTCCAGGACACCAGGCTCAGGATATGAACCATGGCCTTTCCCCAGAGAAACAAAAGTCACCAGGCCAGGTTCCAGATGTCAGTTGGCAGGAGGCACTTGGCACTGTCAAACCAGCCACAGGTGGCTGTGGGGGCATTTTTCATGTGGGAGGCATCCTGATCCATGCGGAATTTCAGCAGGCAGCCGGCCACTCCGAGCCACCAGGCCGTGGACATGAACCATGGCCTTTCCCCAGAGAAACAAAAGTCACCAGGTCAGGTTCCTGATGTCAGTTTGCAGGAGGCACTTGGCACTGTCAAACCTGACTCAGTTTCCTCTGGGGGCATTTTTCATCTGGGAGGCATCCTGATCCATGTGGAATTTCAGCAGGCAGCCGGCCACTCCGGGCTACCAGGCCCTGGACATGAACCATGGCCTTTCCCCAGAGAAACAAAAGTCAGCAGGCCAGGTTCCTGATGTCAGTTTGCAGGAGGCACTTGGCACTGTCAAACCAGCCACAGATGCCTGTGGTGGCAACTTCCATCTCGGCGGCATCCGGATCCATGCAGAATTTCAGCAGGCAGCCGGCCACTCCGGGCCCCCAGGCCATGGACATGAAACATGGCCTTTCCCCAGAGAAATAAAAGTCAGCAGGCCAGGTTCCTGATGTCAGTTTGCAGGAGGCACTTGGCAGTGTCAAACCAGCCACAGTTACCTGTGGGGGCACCTTTCATCTGGGAGGTATCCTCAACCGTGCGGAATTTCAGCAGGCAGCCGGCCACTCCAGGCCGCGGGGCACTGGACACGAATGAGGGCCTTTACCCAGAGAAATAAAAGTCACCAGGCCAGGTTCCTGATGTCAGTTTGCAGGAGGCACTTGGCACTGTCAAACCAGCCACAGTTGCCTGTGGGGGCACCTTTCATCTGGGAGGAATCCTGATCCATGTGGAATTTCAGCAGGCAGCCTGCCACTCGAGCCACCGGGCCCTGGAGAGGAACCATGGCCTTTCCCCAGAGAAACAGAACTCAGCAGGCCAGGTCGCTGATGTCAGTTTGCAGGAGGCACTTGGCAGTGTCAAACCAGCCACATTTGCCTTGGGTGGTACTTTCGGTCTGGGAGGCATCCTGATCCGTGCGGAATTTCAGCAGGCAGCCGGCCACTCCGGGCCACAGTACCCTGGAAAAGAATGATGGCCTTTACACACAGAAACAAAAGTCACCAGGCCAGGTTCCTGATGTCAGTTTGCAGGAGTCACTTGGCACTATCAAACCAGACGCAGTTGCCTGTGGGGGCATTTTTCATCTGGGAGGCATCCTGATCCATGCGGAATTTCAGCAGGCAGCCGGCCACTCCGAGCCCCCAGGCCCTGGACATGAACCATGGCCTTTCCCCAGAGAAACAAAAGTCACCAGGCCAGGTTCCTGATGTCAGTTTGCAGGAGGCACTTGGCACTGTCAAACCTGACGCAGTTTCCGCTGGGGGCATTTTTCATCTGGGAGGCATCCTGATCCGTGTGGAATTTAGGCAGGCAGCCGGCCACTCCAGGCCAGCGGGCCCTGGAGAGGAACGATGGCCTTTCCCCTGAGAAACAAAAGTCACCAGGCCAGGTTCCTGATGTCAGTTTGCAGGAGGCACTTGGCAGTGTCAAACCAGCCACAGATGCCTGTGGTGGCAACTTCCATCTCGGCGGCATCCGGATCCATGCAGAATTTCAGCAGGCAGCCGGCCACTCCGGGCCCCCAGGCCATGGACATGAAACATGGCCTTTCCCCAGAGAAACAAAAGTCAGCAGGCCAGGTTCCTGATGTCAGTTTGCAGGAGGCACTTGGCAGTGTCAAACCAGCCACAGTTACCAGTGGGGGCACCTTTCATCTGGGAGGTATCCTCAACCGTGCGGAATTTCAGCAGGCAGCCGGCCACTCCAGGCCGCGGGGCACTGGACACGAATGAGGGCCTTTACCCAGAGAAATAAAAGTCACCAGGCCAGGTTCCTGATGTCAGTTTGCAGGAGGCACTTGGCACTGTCAAACCAGCCACAGTTGCCTGTGGGGGCACCTTTCATCTGGGAGGCATCCTGATCCATGTGGAATTTCAGCAGGCAGCCTGCCACTCGAGCCACCGGGCCCTGGAGAGGAACCATGGCCTTTCCCCAGAGAAACAGAACTCAGCAGGCCAGGTCGCTGATGTCTGTTTGCAGGAGGCACTTGGCACTGTCAAACCAGCCACATTTGCCTTGGGTGGTACTTTCGGTCTGGGAGGCATCCTGATCCGTGCGGAATTTCAGCAGGCAGCCGGCCACTCCGGGCCACAGTACCCTGGAAAAGAATGATGGCCTTTACACACAGAAACAAAAGTCACCAGGCCAGGTTCCTGATGTCAGTTTGCAGGAGTCACTTGGCACTGTCAAACCAGACGCAGTTGCCTGTGGGGGCATTTTTCATCTGGGAGGCATCCTGATCCATGCGGAATTTCAGCAGGCAGCCGGCCACTCCGAGCCCCCAGGCCCTGGACATGAACCATGGCCTTTCCCCAGAGAAACAAAAGTCACCAGGCCAGGTTCCTGATGTCAGTTTGCAGGAGGCACTTGGCACTGTCAAACCTGACGCAGTTTCCTCTGGGGGCATTTTTCATCTGGGAGGCATCCTGATCCGTGTGGAATTTCAGCAGGCAGCCGGCCACTCCAGGCCAGCGGGCCCTGGAGAGGAACGATGGCCTTTCCCCTGAGAAACAAAAGTCACCAGGCCAGGTTCCTGATGTCAGTTTGCAGGAGGCACTTGGCACTGTCAAACCAGCCACAGTTACCTGTGGGGGCACCTTTCATCTGGGAGGTATCCTCAACCGTTCGGAATTTCAGCAGGCAGCCGGCCACTCCAGGCCGCGGGGCACTGGACACGAATGATCGCCTTTACCCAGAGAAATAAAAGTCACCAGGCCAGGTTCCTGATGTCAGTTTGCAGGAGGCACTTGGCACTGTCAAACCAGCCACAGTTGCCTGTGGGGGCACCTTTCATCTGGGAGGCCTCCTGATCCATGTGGAATTTCAGCAGGCAGCCTGCCACTCGAGCCACCGGGCCCTGGAGAGGAACGATGGCCTTTCCCCAGAGAAACAGAACTTAGCAGGCCAGGTCGCTGATGTCTGTTTGCAGGAGGCACTTGGCACTGTCAAACCAGCCGCAGTTGCCTGTGGGGGCACCTTGCATCTGGGAGGTATCCTGATCCGTGAGGAATTTCAGCAGGCAGCCGGCCACTCCGTCCACCGGTACCCGGAAAAGAATGTTGGCCTTTCCCCAGAGAAACAAAAGTCACCAGGCCAGGTTCCTGATGTCAGTTTGCAAGAGGCACTTGGCACTGTCAAACCAGACGCAGTTGCCTCTGGGGGCACCTTGCAACTGGGATGTATCCTCATCCGTGCGGAATTTCAGCAGGCAGCCGGCCACTCCTGGCCACAAGGCCCTGGACATGAACCATGGCCTTTCCCCAGAGAAACAAAAAACACCAGGCCAGGTTCCTGATGTCAGTTTGCAGGAGGCACTTGGCACTGTCAAACCAGACGCAGTTGCCTGTGGGGGCATTTTTCATCTGGGAGGCATCCTCAACCGTGTGGAATTTCAGCAGGCAGCCGGCCACTCCGGCCACTCTGGGCCCCGGACAAGAATGATGGCCTTTCCCCAGAGAAACAAAAGTCACCAGGCCAGGTTCCTGATGTCAGTTTGCAGGTGGCACTTGGCACTGTCAAACCAGACGCAGTTGCCTGTGGGGGCACCTTGCAACTGGGATGTATCCTCATCCGTGCGGAATTTCAGCAGGCAGCCGGCCACTCCTGGCCACAAGGCCCTGGACATGAACCATGGCCTTTCCCCAGAGAAACAAAAGTCACCAGGCCAGGTTGCTGATGTCAGTTTGCAGGAGGCACTTGGCACTGTCAAACCAGCCACAGTTGCCTGTGGGGGCACCTTGCAACTGGGATGTATCCTCATCCGTGCGGAATTTCAGCAGGCAGCCGGCCACTCCTGGCCACAAGGCCCTGGACCTGAACCATGGCCTTTCCCCAGAGAAACAAAAGTCACCAGGCCAGGTTCCTGATGTCAGTTTGCAGGAGGCACTTGGCACTGTCAAACCAGCCACAGTTGCCTGTGGGGGCACCTTGCATCTGGGAGGTATCCTGAACCGTGAGGAATTTCAGCAGGCAGCCTGCCACACCGGGCCACCGGGACCCGGACAAGAATAATGGCCTTTCCCCAGACAAAGAAAAGTCACCAGGCCAGGTTCCTGATGTCAGTTTGCAGGAGGCACTTGGCACTGTCAAACCAGACGCAGTTGCCTGTGGGGACACCTTGCAACTGGGATGTATCCTCATCCGTGCGGAATTTCAGCAGGCAGCCGGCCACTCCTGGCCACAAGGCCCTGGACATGAACCATGACCTTTCCCCAGAGAAACAAAAGTCACCAGGCCAGGTTCCTGATGTCAGTTTGCAGGAGGCACTTGGCACTGTCAAACCAGACGCAGTTGCCTGTGGGGGCATTTTTCATCTGGGAGGCATCCTCAACCGTGTGGAATTTCAGCAGGCAGTCGGCCACTCTGGCCATTCTGGGCCCCGGACAAGAATGATGGCCTTTCCCCAGAGAAACAAAAGTCACCAGGCCAGGTTCCTGATGTCAGTTTGCAGGAGGCATATTGGCACTGTCAAACCAGACGCAGTGCCTGTGGGGGCACATTGCAACTGGGATATATTCTCATCCGTGCGGAATTTCAGCAGGCAGCCGGCCACTCCGGGCCACCAAGTCCTGGACATGAACCATGGCCTTTCCCCAGAGAAACAAAAGTCACCAGGCCAGGTTCCTGATGTCAGTTGGCAGGAGGCACTTGGCACTGTCAAACCAGCCACAGTTGCCTCTGGGGTCATTTTTCATCTGGGAGGCATCCTGATCCATACGGAATTTCAGCAGGCAGCCGGACACTCCGGGCCACCAGGCCCTGGATATGAACCATGGCTTTTCCCCAGAGAAACAAAAGTCACCAGGCCAGGTTCCTGATGTCAGTTTGCAGGAGGCACTTGGCACTGTCAAACCTGACGCAGTTGCCTGTGGGGGTGTTTTTCATGTGGGAGGCATCCTGATCCATGCGGAATTTCAGCAGGCAGCCGGCCACTCCGGGCCACCAGGCCCTGGACATGAACCATGGCTTTTCCCCAGAGAAACTAAAGTCACCAGGCCAGGTTCCTGATGTCAGTTTGCAGGAGGCACTTGGCACTGTCAAACCAGCCATAGTTGCCTCTGGTGGTACTTTCATTCTGGGAGGTATCCTGATCCGTTTGGAATTTCAGCAGGCAGCCTGTCACTCGAGCCACCGGGCCCTGGACATGAACCATGGCCTTTCCCCAGAGAAACAAAAGTCACCAGGCCAGGTTCCTGATGTCAGTTTGCAGGAGGCACTTGGCAGTGTCAAACCTGACGCAGTTTCCTCTGGGGGCATTTTTCATCTGGGAGGCATCCTGATCCGTGTGGAATTTCAGCAGGCAGCCGGCCACTCCAGGCCAGCGGGCCCTGGAGAGGAACGATGGCCTTTCCCCAGAGAAACAAAAGTCACCAGGCCAGGTTCCTGATGTCAGTTTGCAGGAGGCACTTGGCAGTGTCAAACCAGCCACAGTTACCTGTGGGGGCACCTTTCATCTGGGAGGTATCCTCAACCGTGAGGAATTTCAGCAGGCAGCCGGCCACTCCAGGCCCCGGGGCACTGGACACGAATGATGGCCTTTACCCAGAGAAATAAAAGTCACCAGGCCAGGTTCCTGATGTCAGTTTGCAGGAGGCACTTGGCACTGTCAAACCAGCCACAGTTGCCTGTGGGGGCACCTTTCATCTGGGAGGCCTCCTGATCCATGTGGAATTTCAGCAGGCAGCCTGCCACTCGAGCCACCGGGCCCTGGAGAGGAACGATGGCCTTTCCCCAGAGAAACAGAACTTAGCAGGCCAGGTCGCTGATGTCTGTTTGCAGGAGGCACTTGGCACTGTCAAACCAGCCGCAGTTGCCTGTGGGGGCACCTTGCATCTGGGAGGTATCCTGATCCGTGAGGAATTTCAGCAGGCAGCCGGCCACTCCGTCCACCGGTACCTGGAAAAGAATGTTGGCCTTTCCCCAGAGAAACAAAAGTCACCAGGCCAGGTTCCTGATGTCAGTTTGCAGGAGGCACTTGGCACTGTCAAACCAGACGCAGTTGCCTGTGGGGGCACCTTGCAACTGGGATGTATCCTCATCCGTGCGGAATTTCAGCAGGCAGCCGGCCACTCCTGGCCACAAGGCCCTGGACATGAACCATGGCCTTTCCCCAGAGAAACAAAAAACACCAGGCCAGGTTCCTGATGTCAGTTTGCAGGAGGCACTTGGCACTGTCAAACCAGACGCAGTTGCCTGTGGGGGCATTTTTCATCTGGGAGGCATCCTCAACCGTGTGGAATTTCAGCAGGCAGCCGGCCACTCCGGCCACTCTGGGCCCCGGACAAGAATGATGGCCTTTCCCCAGAGAAACAAAAGTCACCAGGCCAGGTTCCTGATGTCAGTTTGCAGGTGGCACTTGGCACTGTCAAACCAGACGCAGTTGCCTGTGGGGGCACCTTGCAACTGGGATGTATCCTCATCCGTGCGGAATTTCAGCAGGCAGCCGGCCACTCCTGGCCACAAGGCCCTGGACATGAACCATGGCCTTTCCCCAGAGAAACAAAAGTCACCAGGCCAGGTTCCTGATGTCAGTTTGCAGGAGGCACTTGGCACTGTCAAACCAGCCACAGTTGCCTGTGGGGGCACCTTGCAACTGGGATGTATCCTCATCCGTGCGGAATTTCAGCAGGCAGCCGGCCACTCCTGGCCACAAGGCCCTGGACCTGAACCATGGCCTTTACCCAGAGAAACAAAAGTCACCCGGCCAGGTTCCTGATGTCAGTTTGCAGGAGGCACTTGGCACTGTCAAACCAGCCACAGTTGCCTGTGGGGGCACCTTGCATCTGGGAGGTATCCTGAACCGTGAGGAATTTCAGCAGGCAGCCTGCCACACCGGGCCACCGGGACCCGGACAAGAATAATGGCCTTTCCCCAGACAAAGAAAAGTCACCAGGCCAGGTTGCTGATGTCAGTTTGCAGGAGGCACTTGGCACTGTCAAACCAGATGCAGTTGCCTGTGGGGACACCTTGCAACTGGGATGTATCCTCATCCGTGCGGAATTTCAGCAGGCAGCCGGCCACTCCTGGCCACAAGGCCCTGGACATGAACCATGACCTTTCCCCAGAGAAACAAAAGTCACCAGGCCAGGTTCCTGATGTCAGTTTGCAGGAGGCACTTGGCACTGTCAAACCAGACGCAGTTGCCTGTGGGGGCATTTTTCATCTGGGAGGCATCCTCAACCGTGTGGAATTTCAGCAGGCAGCCGGCCACTCCGGCCACTCTGGGCTCCGGACAAGAATGATGGCCTTTCCCCAGAGAAACAAAAGTCACCAGGCCAGGTTCCTGATGTCAGTTTGCAGGAGGCACTTGGCACTGTCAAACCAGACGCAGTTGCCTGTGGGGGCACCTTGCAACTGGGATGTATCCTCATCCGTGCGGAATTTCAGCAGGCAGCCGGCCACTCCTGGCCACAAGGCCCTGGACATGAACCATGGCCTTTCCCCAGAGAAACAAAAAACACCAGGCCAGGTTCCTGATGTCAGTTTGCAGGAGGCACTTGGCACTGTCAAACCAGACGCAGTTGCCTGTGGGGGCATTTTTCATCTGGGAGGCATCCTCAACCGTGTGGAATTTCAGCAGGCAGCCGGCCACTCCGGCCACTCTGGGCCCCGGACAAGAATGATGGCCTTTCCCCAGAGAAACAAAAGTCACCAGGCCAGGTTCCTGATGTCAGTTTGCAGGTGGCACTTGGCACTGTCAAACCAGACGCAGTTGCCTGTGGGGGCACCTTGCAACTGGGATGTATCCTCATCCGTGCGGAATTTCAGCAGGCAGCCGGCCACTCCTGGCCACAAGGCCCTGGACATGAACCATGGCCTTTCCCCAGAGAAACAAAAGTCACCAGGCCAGGTTCCTGATGTCAGTTTGCAGGAGGCACTTGGCACTGTCAAACCAGCCACAGTTGCCTGTGGGGGCACCTTGCAACTGGGATGTATCCTCATCCGTGCGGAATTTCAGCAGGCAGCCGGCCACTCCTGGCCACAAGGCCCTGGACCTGAACCATGGCCTTTACCCAGAGAAACAAAAGTCACCAGGCCAGGTTCCTGATGTCAGTTTGCAGGAGGCACTTGGCACTGTCAAACCAGCCACAGTTGCCTGTGGGGGCACCTTGCATCTGGGAGGTATCCTGAACCGTGAGGAATTTCAGCAGGCAGCCTGCCACACCGGGCCACCGGGACCCGGACAAGAATAATGGCCTTTCCCCAGACAAAGAAAAGTCACCAGGCCAGGTTCCTGATGTCAGTTTGCAGGAGGCACTTGGCACTGTCAAACCAGACGCAGTTGCCTGTGGGGACACCTTGCAACTGGGATGTATCCTCATCCGTGCGGAATTTCAGCAGGCAGCCGGCCACTCCTGGCCACAAGGCCCTGGACATGAACCATGACCTTTCCCCAGAGAAACAAAAGTCACCAGGCCAGGTTCCTGATGTCAGTTTGCAGGAGGCACTTGGCACTGTCAAACCAGACGCAGTTGCCTGTGGGGGCATTTTTCATCTGGGAGGCATCCTCAACCGTGTGGAATTTCAGCAGGCAGCCGGCCACTCCGGCCACTCTGGGCCCCGGACAAGAATGATGGCCTTTCCCCAGAGAAACAAAAGTCACCAGGCCAGGTTCCTGATGTCAGTTTGCAGGAGGCATATTGGCACTGTCAAACCAGACGCAGTGCCTGTGGGGGCACATTGCAACTGGGATATATTCTCATCCGTGCGGAATTTCAGCAGGCAGCCGGCCACTCCGGGCCACCAAGTCCTGGACATGAACCATGGCCTTTCCCCAGAGAAACAAAAGTCACCAGGCCAGGTTCCTGATGTCAGTTGGCAGGAGGCACTTGGCACTGTCAAACCAGCCACAGTTGCCTCTGGGGTCATTTTTCATCTGGGAGGCATCCTGATCCATACGGAATTTCAGCAGGCAGCCGGACACTCCGGGCCACCAGGCCCTGGATATGAACCATGGCTTTTCCCCAGAGAAACAAAAGTCACCAGGCCAGGTTCCTGATGTCAGTTTGCAGGAGGCACTTGGCACTGTCAAACCTGACGCAGTTGCCTGTGGGGGTGTTTTTCATGTGGGAGGCATCCTGATCCATGCGGAATTTCAGCAGGCAGCCGGCCACTCCGGGCCACCAGGCCCTGGACATGAACCATGGCTTTTCCCCAGAGAAACTAAAGTCACCAGGCCAGGTTCCTGATGTCAGTTTGCAGGAGGCACTTGGCACTGTCAAACCAGCCATAGTTGCCTCTGGTGGTACTTTCATTCTGGGAGGTATCCTGATCCGTTTGGAATTTCAGCAGGCAGCCTGTCACTCGAGCCACCCGGCCCTTGACATGAACCATGGCCTTTCCCCAGAGAAACAAAAGTCACCAGGCCAGGTTCCTGATGTCAGTTTGCAGGAGGCACTTGGCACTGTCAAACCTGACGCAGTTTCCTCTGGGGGCATTTTTCATCTGGGAGGCATCCTGATCCGTGTGGAATTTCAGCAGGCAGCCGGCCACTCCAGGCCAGCGGGCCCTGGAGAGGAACGATGGCCTTTCCCCTGAGAAACAAAAGTCACCAGGCCAGGTTCCTGATGTCAGTTTGCAGGAGGCACTTGGCAGTGTCAAACCAGCCACAGTTACCTGTGGGGGCACCTTTCATCTGGGAGGTATCCTCAACCGTGAGGAATTTCAGCAGGCAGCCGGCCACTCCAGGCCCCGGGGCACTGGACACGAATGATGGCCTTTACCCAGAGAAATAAAAGTCACCAGGCCAGGTTCCTGATGTCAGTTTGCAGGAGGCACATGGCACTGTCAAACCAGCCACAGTTGCCTGTGGGGGCACCTTTCATCTGGGAGGCCTCCTGATCCATGTGGAATTTCAGCAGGCAGCCTGCCACTCGAGCCACCGGGCCCTGGAGAGGAACGATGGCCTTTCCCCAGAGAAACAGAACTTAGCAGGCCAGGTCGCTGATGTCTGTTTGCAGGAGGCACTTGGCACTGTCAAACCAGCCGCAGTTGCCTGTGGGGGCACCTTGCATCTGGGAGGTATCCTGATCCGTGAGGAATTTCAGCAGGCAGCCGGCCACTCCGTCCACCGGTACCTGGAAAAGAATGTTGGCCTTTCCCCAGAGAAACAAAAGTCACCAGGCCAGGTTCCTGATGTCAGTTTGCAGGAGGCACTTGGCACTGTCAAACCAGACGCAGTTGCCTGTGGGGGCACCTTGCAACTGGGATGTATCCTCATCCGTGCGGAATTTCAGCAGGCAGCCGGCCACTCCTGGCCACAAGGCCCTGGACATGAACCATGGCCTTTCCCCAGAGAAACAAAAAACACCAGGCCAGGTTCCTGATGTCAGTTTGCAGGAGGCACTTGGCACTGTCAAACCAGACGCAGTTGCCTGTGGGGGCATTTTTCATCTGGGAGGCATCCTCAACCGTGTGGAATTTCAGCAGGCAGCCGGCCACTCCGGCCACTCTGGGCCCCGGACAAGAATGATGGCCTTTCCCCAGAGAAACAAAAGTCACCAGGCCAGGTTCCTGATGTCAGTTTGCAGGTGGCACTTGGCACTGTCAAACCAGACGCAGTTGCCTGTGGGGGCACCTTGCAACTGGGATGTATCCTCATCCGTGCGGAATTTCAGCAGGCAGCCGGCCACTCCTGGCCACAAGGCCCTGGACATGAACCATGGCCTTTCCCCAGAGAAACAAAAGTCACCAGGCCAGGTTCCTGATGTCAGTTTGCAGGAGGCACTTGGCACTGTCAAACCAGCCACAGTTGCCTGTGGGGGCACCTTGCAACTGGGATGTATCCTCATCCGTGCGGAATTTCAGCAGGCAGCCGGCCACTCCTGGCCACAAGGCCCTGGACCTGAACCATGGCCTTTCCCCAGAGAAACAAAAAACACCAGGCCAGGTTCCTGATGTCAGTTTGCAGGAGGCACTTGGCACTGTCAAACCAGCCACAGTTGCCTGTGGGGGCACCTTGCATCTGGGAGGTATCCTGAACCGTGAGGAATTTCAGCAGGCAGCCTGCCACACCGGGCCACCGGGACCCGGACAAGAATAATGGCCTTTCCCCAGACAAAGAAAAGTCACCAGGCCAGGTTCCTGATGTCAGTTTGCAGGAGGCACTTGGCACTGTCAAACCAGACGCAGTTGCCTGTGGGGACACCTTGCAACTGGGATGTATCCTCATCCGTGCGGAATTTCAGCAGGCAGCCGGCCACTCCTGGACACAAGGCCCTGGACATGAACCATGACCTTTCCCCAGAGAAACAAAAGTCACCAGGCCAGGTTCCTGATGTCAGTTTGCAGGAGGCACTTGGCACTGTCAAACCAGACGCAGTTGCCTGTGGGGGCATTTTTCATCTGGGAGGCATCCTCAACCGTGTGGAATTTCAGCAGGCAGCCGGCCACTCCGGCCACTCTGGGCCCCGGACAAGAATGATGGCCTTTCCCCAGAGAAACAAAAGTCACCAGGCCAGGTTCCTGATGTCAGTTTGCAGGAGGCATATTGGCACTGTCAAATCAGACGCAGTGCCTGTGGGGGCACATTGCAACTGGGATATATTCTCATCCGTGCGGAATTTCAGCAGGCAGCCGGCCACTCCGGGCCACCAAGTCCTGGACATGAACCATGGCCTTTCCACAGAGAAACAAAAGTCACCAGGCCAGGTTCCTGATGTCAGTTGGCAGGAGGCACTTGGCACTGTCAAACCAGCCACAGTTGCCTCTGGGGTCATTTTTCATCTGGGAGGCATCCTGATCCATACGGAATTTCAGCAGGCAGCCGGACACTCCGGGCCACCAGGCCCTGGATATGAACCATGGCTTTTCCCCAGAGAAACAAAAGTCACCAGGCCAGGTTCCTGATGTCAGTTTGCAGGAGGCACTTGGCACTGTCAAACCTGACGCAGTTGCCTGTGGGGGTGTTTTTCATGTGGGAGGCATCCTGATCCATGCGGAATTTCAGCAGGCAGCCGGCCACTCCGGGCCACCAGGCCCTGGACATGAACCATGGCTTTTCCCCAGAGAAACTAAAGTCACCAGGCCAGGTTCCTGATGTCAGTTTGCAGGAGGCACTTGGCACTGTCAAACCAGCCATAGTTGCCTCTGGTGGTACTTTCATTCTGGGAGGTATCCTGATCCGTTTGGAATTTCAGCAGGCAGCCTGTCACTCGAGCCACCGGGCCCTGGACATGAACCATGGCCTTTCCCCAGAGAAACAAAAGTCACCAGGCCAGGTTCCTGATGTCAGTTTGCAGGAGGCACTTGGCACTGTCAAACCTGACGCAGTTTCCTCTGGGGGCATTTTTCATCTGGGAGGCATCCTGATCCGTGTGGAATTTCAGCAGGCAGCCGGCCACTCCAGGCCAGCGGGCCCTGGAGAGGAACGATGGCCTTTCCCCTGAGAAACAAAAGTCACCAGGCCAGGTTCCTGATGTCAGTTTGCAGGAGGCACTTGGCAGTGTCAAACCAGCCACAGTTACCTGTGGGGGCACCTTTCATCTGGGAGGTATCCTCAACCGTGAGGAATTTCAGCAGGCAGCCGGCCACTCCAGGCCCCGGGGCACTGGACACGAATGATGGCCTTTACCCAAAGAAATAAAAGTCACCAGGCCAGGTTCCTGATGTCAGTTTGCAGGAGGCACTTGGCACTGTCAAACCAGCCACAGTTGCCTGTGGGGGCACCTTTCATCTGGGAGGCCTCCTGATCCATGTGGAATTTCAGCAGGCAGCCTGCCACTCGAGCCACCGGGCCCTGGAGAGGAACGATGGCCTTTCCCCAGAGAAACAGAACTTAGCAGGCCAGGTCGCTGATGTCTGTTTGCAGGAGGCACTTGGCACTGTCAAACCAGCCGCAGTTGCCTGTGGGGGCACCTTGCATCTGGGAGGTATCCTCATCCGTGCGGAATTTCAGCAGGCAGCCGGCCACTCCTGGCCACAAGGCCCTGGACATGAACCATGGCCTTTCCCCAGAGAAACAAAAAACACCAGGCCAGGTTCCTGATGTCAGTTTGCAGGAGGCACTTGGCACTGTCAAACCAGACGCAGTTGCCTGTGGGGGCATTTTTCATCTGGGAGGCATCCTCAACCGTGTGGAATTTCAGCAGGCAGCCGGCCACTCCGGCCACTCTGGGCCCCGGACAAGAATGATGGCCTTTCCCCAGAGAAACAAAAGTCACCAGGCCAGGTTCCTGATGTCAGTTTGCAGGTGGCACTTGGCACTGTCAAACCAGACGCAGTTGCCTGTGGGGGCACCTTGCAACTGGGATGTATCCTCATCCGTGCGGAATTTCAGCAGGCAGCCGGCCACTCCTGGCCACAAGGCCCTGGACATGAACCATGGCCTTTCCCCAGAGAAACAAAAGTCACCAGGCCAGGTTCCTGATGTCAGTTTGCAGGAGGCACTTGGCACTGTCAAACCAGCCACAGTTGCCTGTGGGGGCACCTTGCAACTGGGATGTATCCTCATCCGTGCGGAATTTCAGCAGGCAGCCGGCCACTCCTGGCCACAAGGCCCTGGACCTGAACCATGGCCTTTACCCAGAGAAACAAAAGTCACCAGGCCAGGTTCCTGATGTCAGTTTGCAGGAGGCACTTGGCACTGTCAAACCAGCCACAGTTGCCTGTGGGGGCACCTTGCATCTGGGAGGTATCCTGAACCGTGAGGAATTTCAGCAGGCAGCCTGCCACACCGGGCCACCGGGACCCGGACAAGAATAATGGCCTTTCCCCAGACAAAGAAAAGTCACCAGGCCAGGTTCCTGATGTCAGTTTGCAGGAGGCACTTGGCACTGTCAAACCAGCCGCAGTTGCCTGTGGGGACACCTTTCAACTGGGATGTATCCTCATCCGTGCGGAATTTCAGCAGGCAGCCGGCCACTCCTGGCCACAAGGCCCTGGACATGAACCATGGCCTTTCCCCAGAGAAACAAAAGTCACCAGGCCAGGTTCCTGATGTCAGTTTGCAGGAGGCACTTGGCACTGTCAAACCAGACGCAGTTGCCTGTGGGGGCATTTTTCATCTGGGAGGCATCCTCAACCGTGTGGAATTTCAGCAGGCAGCCGGCCACTCCGGCCACTCTGGGCCCCGGACAAGAATGATGGCCTTTCCCCAGAGAAACAAAAGTCACCAGGCCAGGTTCCTGATGTCAGTTTGCAGGTGGCACTTGGCACTGTCAAACCAGACGCAGTTGCCTGTGGGGGCACCTTGCAACTGGGATGTATCCTCATCCGTGCGGAATTTCAGCAGGCAGCCGGCCACTCCTGGCCACCAAGTCCTGGATATGAACCATGGCCTTTCCCCAGAGAAACAAAAGTCACCAGGCCAGGTTCCTGATGTCAGTTGGCAGGAGGCACTTGGCACTGTCAAACCAGCCACAGTTGCCTCTGGGGTCATTTTTCATCTGGGAGGCATCCTGATCCATACGGAATTTCAGCAGGCAGCCGGACACTCTGGGCCACCAGGCCCTGGATATGAACCATGGCTTTTCCCCAGAGAAACAAAAGTCACCAGGCCAGGTTCCTGATGTCAGTTTGCAGGAGGCACTTGGCACTGTCAAACCTGACGCAGTTGCCTGTGGGGGTGTTTTTCATGTGGGAGGCATCCTGATCCATGCGGAATTTCAGCAGGCAGCCGGCCACTCCGGGCCACCAGGCCCTGGACATGAACCATGGCTTTTCCCCAGAGAAACTAAAGTCACCAGGCCAGGTTCCTGATGTCAGTTTGCAGGAGGCACTTGGCACTGTCAAACCAGCCATAGTTGCCTCTGGTGGTACTTTCATTCTGGGAGGTATCCTGATCCGTTTGGAATTTCAGCAGGCAGCCTGTCACTCGAGCCACCGGGCCCTGGACATGAACCATGGCCTTTCCCCAGAGAAACAGAACTCAGCAGGCCAGGTCGCTGATGTCTGTTTGCAGGAGGCACTTGGCACTGTCAAACCAGCCACAGTTGCCTTGGGTGGTACTTTCGGTCTGGGAGGCATCCTGATCCATGCGGAATTTCAGCAGGCAGCCTGCCACTCCGGGCCACCGTACCCCAGAAAAGAATCATGGCCTTTCCCCAGAGAAACAAAAGTCAGCAGGCCAGGTACCTGATGTCAGTTTGCAGGTGGCACTTGGCACTGTCAAACCAGCCGCAGTTGCCTCTGGTGGTACCTTTCACCTGGGCGGCATCCTGGTCCGTGCAGAATTTCAGCAGGCAGCCGGCCACTCCAGGACACCAGGCTCAGGATATGAACCATGGCCTTTACCCAGAGAAACAAAAGTCACCAGGCCAGGTTCCTGATGTCAGTTGGCAGGAGGCACTTGGCACTGTCAAACCAGCCACAGTTGCCTGTGGGGTCATTTTTCATGTGGGAGGCATCCTGATCCATGCGGAATTTCAGCAGTCAGTCGGCCACTCGGGGCTACCAGGCCCTGGACAAGAATGATGGCCTTTCCCCAGAGAAACAAAAGTCACCATGCCAGGTTGCTGATGTCAGTTTGCAGGGGGCACTTGGCACTGTCAAACCAGCCACAGTTGCCTGTGGGGGCACCTTTCATCTGGGAGGTATCCTCAACCGTGCGGAATTTCAGCAGGCAGCCGGCCACCCCAGGCCACTCTGGGCCCCGGACAAGAATGATGGCCTTTCCCCAGACAAACAAAAGTCACCAGGCCGGGTTCCTGATGTCAGTTTGCAGGAGGCACTTGGCACTGTCAAACCAGCCACAGTTGCCTTGGGTGGTACTTTCGGTCTGGGAGGCATCCTGATCCATGTGGAATTTCAGCAGGCAGCCGGCCACTCCGGGCCACCAGGCCATGGACATGAACCATGGCTTTTCCCCAGAGAAACAAAAGTCACCAGGCCAGGTTCCTGATGTCAGTTTGCAGGAGGCACTTGGCAGTGTCAAACCAGCCACAGTTACCTGTGGGGGCACCTTTCATCTGGGAGGTGTTCTCAACTGTGAGGAATTTCAGCAGGCAGCCGGCCACTCCAGGCCGCGGGGCACTGGACACGAATGATGGCCTTTACCCAGAGAAATAAAAGTCACCAGGCCAGGTTCCTGATGTCAGTTTGCAGGAGGCACTTGGCACTGTCAAACCAGCCACAATTGCCTGTGGGGGCACCTTTCATCTGGGAGGCATCCTGATCCGTTTGGAATTTCAGCAGGCAGCCTGCCACTCGAGCCACCGGGCCCTGGAGAGGAACGATGGCCTTTCCCCAGAGAAACAGAACTCAGCAGGCCAGGTCGCAGATGTCTGTTTGCAGGAGGCACTTGGCACTGTCAAACCAGCCACATTTGCCTTGGGTGGTACTTTCGGTCTGGGAGGCATCCTGATCCGTGCGGAATTTCAGCAGGCAGCCAGCCACTCCGGGCCACCGTACCCTGGAAAAGAATGATGGCCTTTCCACAGAGAAACAAAAGTCACCAGGCCAGGTTCCTGATGTCAGTTGGCAGGAGGCACTTGGCTCTGTCAAACCAGACGCAGTTGCCTGTGGGGGCATTTTTCATGTGGGAGGCATCCTGATCCATGCGGAATTTCAGCAGGCAGCCGGCCACTCCGAGCCCCCAGGCCCTGGACATGAACCATGGCCTTTCCCCAGAGAAACAAAAGTCACCAGGCCAGGTTCCTGATGTCAGTTTGCAGGAGGCACTTGGCACTGTCAAACCTGACGCAGTTTCCTCTGGGGGCATTTTTCATCTGGGAGGCATCCTGATCCATGTGGAATTTCAGCAGGCAGCCGGCCACTCCGAGCCCCCAGGCCCTGGACATGAACCATGGCCTTTCCCCAGAGAAACAAAAGTCACCAGGCCAGGTTCCTGATGTCAGTTTGCAGGAGGCACTTGGCACTGTCAAACCTGACTCAGTTTCCTCTGGGGGCATTTTTCATCTGGGAGGCATCCTGATCCATGTGGAATTTCAGCAGGCAGCCGGCCACTCCTGGCTACCAGGCCCTGGACATGGACCATGGCCTTTGCCCAGAGAAACAAAAGTCAGCAGGCCAGGTTCCTGATGTCAGTTTGCAGGAGGCACTTGGCACTGTCAAACCAGACGCAGTTGCCTGTGGGGGCATTTTTCATCTGGGAGGCATCCTCAACCGTGTGGAATTTCAGCAGGCAGCCGGCCACTCCGGCCACTCTGGGCCCCGGACAAGAATGATGGCCTTTCCCCAGACAAAGAAAAGTCACCAGGCCAGGTTCCTGATGTCAGTTTGCAGGAGGCACTTGGCACTGTCAAACCAGACGCAGTTGCCTGTGGGGACACCTTGCAACTGGGTTGTATCCTCATCCGTGCGGAATTTCAGCAGGCAGCCGGCCACTCCTGGCCACAAGGCCCTGGACATGAACCATGGCCTTTCCCCAGAGAAACAAAAGTCACCAGGCCAGGTTCCTGATGTCAGTTTGCAGGAGGCACTTGGCACTGTCAAACCAGACGCAGTTGCCTGTGGGGGCATTTTTCATCTGGGAGGCATCCTCAACCGTGTGGAATTTCAGCAGGCAGCCGGCCACTCCGGCCACTCTGGGCCCCGGACAAGAATGATGGCCTTTCCCCAGAGAAACAAAAGTCACCAGGCCAGGTTCCTGATGTCAGTTTGCAGGAGGCATATTGGCACTGTCAAACCAGACGCAGTGCCTGTGGGGGCACATTGCAACTGGGATATATTCTCATCCGTGCGGAATTTCAGCAGGCAGCCGGCCACTCCGGGCCACCAAGTCCTGGATATGAACCATGGCCTTTCCCCAGAGAAACAAAAGTCACCAGGCCAGGTTCCTGATGTCAGTTGGCAGGAGGCACTTGGCACTGTCAAACCAGCCACAGTTGCCTCTGGGGTCATTTTTCATCTGGGAGGCATCCTGATCCATACGGAATTTCAGCAGGCAGCCGGACACTCTGGGCCACCAGGCCCTGGATATGAACCATGGCTTTTCCCCAGAGAAACTAAAGTCACCAGGCCAGGTTCCTGATGTCAGTTTGCAGGAGGCACTTGGCACTGTCAAACCTGACGCAGTTGCCTGTGGGGGTGTTTTTCATGTGGGAGGCATCCTGATCCATGCGGAATTTCAGCAGGCAGCCGGCCACTCCGGGCCACCAGGCCCTGGACATGAACCATGGCTTTTCCCCAGAGAAACTAAAGTCACCAGGCCAGGTTCCTGATGTCAGTTTGCAGGAGGCACTTGGCACTGTCAAACCAGCCATAGTTGCCTCTGGTGGTACTTTCATTCTGGGAGGTATCCTGATCCGTTTGGAATTTCAGCAGGCAGCCTGTCACTCGAGCCACCGGGCCCTGGACATGAACCATGGCCTTTCCCCAGAGAAACAGAACTCAGCAGGCCAGGTCGCTGATGTCTGTTTGCAGGAGGCACTTGGCACTGTCAAACCAGCCACAGTTGCCTTGGGTGGTACTTTCGGTCTGGGAGGCATCCTGATCCATGCGGAATTTCAGCAGGCAGCCTGCCACTCCGGGCCACCGTACCCCAGAAAAGAATCATGGCCTTTCCCCAGAGAAACAAAAGTCAGCAGGCCAGGTACCTGATGTCAGTTTGCAGGTGGCACTTGGCACTGTCAAACCAGCCGCAGTTGCCTCTGGTGGTACCTTTCACCTGGGCGGCATCCTGGTCCGTGCAGAATTTCAGCAGGCAGCCGGCCACTCCAGGACACCAGGCTCAGGATATGAACCATGGCCTTTACCCAGAGAAACAAAAGTCACCAGGCCAGGTTCCTGATGTCAGTTGGCAGGAGGCACTTGGCACTGTCAAACCAGCCACAGTTGCCTGTGGGGGCATTTTTCATGTGGGAGGCATCCTGATCCATGCGGAATTTCAGCAGTCAGTCGGCCACTCGGGGCTACCAGGCCCTGGACAAGAATGATGGCCTTTCCCCAGAGAAACAAAAGTCACCATGCCAGGTTGCTGATGTCAGTTTGCAGGGGGCACTTGGCACTGTCAAACCAGCCACAGTTGCCTGTGGGGGCACCTTTCATCTGGGAGGTATCCTCAACCGTGCGGAATTTCAGCAGGCAGCCGGCCACCCCAGGCCACTCTGGGCCCCGGACAAGAATGATGGCCTTTCCCCAGACAAACAAAAGTCACCAGGCCGGGTTCCTGATGTCAGTTTGCAGGAGGCACTTGGCACTGTCAAACCAGCCACAGTTGCCTTGGGTGGTACTTTCGGTCTGGGAGGCATCCTGATCCATGTGGAATTTCAGCAGGCAGCCGGCCACTCCGGGCCACCAGGCCATGGACATGAACCATGGCTTTTCCCCAGAGAAACAAAAGTCACCAGGCCAGGTTCCTGATGTCAGTTTGCAGGAGGCACTTGGCACTGTCAAACCAGACACAGTTACCTGTGGGGGCACCTTTCATCTGGGAGGTGTCCTCAACCGTGAGGAATTTCAGCAGGCAGCCGGCCACTCCAGGCCGCGGGGCACTGGACACGAATGATGGCCTTTACCCAGAGAAATAAAAGTCACCAGGCCAGGTTCCTGATGTCAGTTTGCAGGAGGCACTTGGCACTGTCAAACCAGCCACAGTTGCCTGTGGGGGCACCTTTCATCTGGGAGGCATCCTGATCCGTTTGGAATTTCAGCAGGCAGCCTGCCACTCGAGCCACCGGGCCCTGGAGAGGAACGATGGCCTTTCCCCAGAGAAACAGAACTCAGCAGGCCAGGTCGCAGATGTCTGTTTGCAGGAGGCACTTGGCACTGTCAAACCAGCCACATTTGCCTTGGGTGGTACTTTCGGTCTGGGAGGCATCCTGATCCGTGCGGAATTTCAGCAGGCAGCCAGCCACTCCGGGCCACCGTACCCTGGAAAAGAATGATGGCCTTTCCACAGAGAAACGAAAGTCACCAGGCCAGGTTCCTGATGTCAGTTGGCAGGAGGCACTTGGCTCTGTCAAACCAGACGCAGTTGCCTGTGGGGGCATTTTTCATGTGGGAGGCATCCTGATCCATGCGGAATTTCAGCAGGCAGCCGGCCACTCCGAGCCCCCAGGCCCTGGACATGAACCATGGCCTTTCCCCAGAGAAACAAAAGTCACCAGGCCAGGTTCCTGATGTCAGTTTGCAGGAGGCACTTGGCACTGTCAAACCTGACGCAGTTTCCTCTGGGGGCATTTTTCATCTGGGAGGCATCCTGATCCATGTGGAATTTCAGCAGGCAGCCGGCCACTCCGAGCCCCCAGGCCCTGGACATGAACCATGGCCTTTCCCCAGAGAAACAAAAGTCACCAGGCCAGGTTCCTGATGTCAGTTTGCAGGAGGCACTTGGCACTGTCAAACCTGACTCAGTTTCCTCTGGGGGCATTTTTCATCTGGGAGGCATCCTGATCCATGTGGAATTTCAGCAGGCAGCCGGCCACTCCTGGCTACCAGGCCCTGGACATGGACCATGGCCTTTGCCCAGAGAAACAAAAGTCAGCAGGCCAGGTTCCTGATGTCAGTTTGCAGGAGGCACTTGGCACTGTCAAACCAGACGCAGTTGCCTGTGGGGGCATTTTTCATCTGGGAGGCATCCTCAACCGTGTGGAATTTCAGCAGGCAGCCGGCCACTCCGGCCACTCTGGGCCCCGGACAAGAATGATGGCCTTTCCCCAGAGAAACAAAAGTCACCAGGCCAGGTTCCTGATGTCAGTTTGCAGGAGGCATATTGGCACTGTCAAACCAGACGCAGTGCCTGTGGGGGCACATTGCAACTGGGATATATTCTCATCCGTGCGGAATTTCAGCAGGCAGCCGGCCACTCCGGGCCACCAAGTCCTGGATATGAACCATGGCCTTTCCCCAGAGAAACAAAAGTCACCAGGCCAGGTTCCTGATGTCAGTTGGCAGGAGGCACTTGGCACTGTCAAACCAGCCACAGTTGCCTGTGGGGGCACCTTTCATCTGGGAGGCATCCTGATCCATGTGGAATTTCAGCAGGCAGCCTGCCACTCGAGCCACCGGGCCCTGGAGAGGAACGATGGCCTTTCCCCAGAGAAACAGAACTCAGCAGGCCAAGTCGCTGATGTCTGTTTGCAGGAGGCACTTGGCACTGTCAAACCAGCCACATTTGCCTTGGGTGGTACTTTCGGTCTGGGACGCATCCTGATCCGTGCGGAATTTCAGCAGGCAGCCGGCCACTCCGGGCCACAGTACCCTGGAAAAGAATGATGGCCTTTACACACAGAAACAAAAGTCACCAGGCCAGGTTCCTGATGTCAGTTTGCAGGAGGCACTTGGCACTGTCAAACCAGATGCAGTTGCCTGTGGGGGCACCTTGCCTCTGGGAGGTATCCTGAACCGTGTGGAATTTCAGCAGGCAGCCTGCCACACCGGGCCACCGGGACCCGGACAAGAATAATGGCCTTTCCCCAGACAAAGAAAAGTCACCAGGCCAGGTTCCTGATGTCAGTTTGCAGGTGGCACTTGGCACTGTCAAACCAGCCGCAGTTGCCTGTGGGGGCACCTTGCAACTGGGATGTATCCTCATCCGTGCGGAATTTCAGCAGGCAGCCGGCCACTCCTGGCCACAAGGCCCTGGACATGAACCATGGCCTTTCCCCAGAGAAACAAAAGTCACCAGGCCAGGTTCCTGATGTCAGTTTGCAGGAGGCACTTGGCACTGTCAAACCAGACGCAGTTGCCTGTGGGGGCATTTTTCATCTGGGAGGCATCCTCAACCGTGTGGAATTTCAGCAGGCAGCCGGCCACTCCGGCCACTCTGGGCCCCGGACAAGAATGATGGCCTTTCCCCAGAGAAACAAAAGTCACCAGGCCAGGTTCCTGATGTCAGTTTGCAGGAGGCACTTGGCACTGTCAAACCAGACGCAGTGCCTGTGGGGGCACATTGCAACTGGGATATATTCTCATCCGTGCGGAATTTCAGCAGGCAGCCGGCCACTCCGGGCCACCAAGTCCTGGATATGAACCATGGCCTTTCCCCAGAGAAACAAAAGTCACCAGGCCAGGTTCCTGATGTCAGTTGGCAGGAGGCACTTGGCACTGTCAAACCAGCCACAGTTGCCTCTGGGGTCATTTTTCATCTGGGAGGCATCCTGATCCATACGGAATTTCAGCAGGCAGCCGGACACTCTGGGCCACCAGGCCCTGGATATGAACCATGGCTTTTCCCCAGAGAAACAAAAGTCACCAGGCCAGGTTCCTGATGTCAGTTTGCAGGAGGCACTTGGCACTGTCAAACCTGACGCAGTTGCCTGTGGGGGTGTTTTTCATGTGGGAGGCATCCTGATCCATGCGGAATTTCAGCAGGCGGCCGGCCACTCCGGGCCACCAGGCCCTGGACATGAACCATGGCTTTTCCCCAGAGAAACTAAAGTCACCAGGCCAGGTTCCTGATGTCAGTTTGCAGGAGGCACTTGGCACTGTCAAACCAGCCATAGTTGCCTCTGGTGGTACTTTCATTCTGGGAGGTATCCTGATCCGTTTGGAATTTCAGCAGGCAGCCTGTCACTCGAGCCACCGGGCCCTGGACATGAACCATGGCCTTTCCCCAGAGAAACAGAACTCAGCAGGCCAGGTCGCTGATGTCTGTTTGCAGGAGGCACTTGGCACTGTCAAACCAGCCACAGTTGCCTTGGGTGGTACTTTCGGTCTGGGAGGCATCCTGATCCATGCGGAATTTCAGCAGGCAGCCTGCCACTCCGGGCCACCGTACCCCAGAAAAGAATCATGGCCTTTCCCCAGAGAAACAAAAGTCAGCAGGCCAGGTACCTGATGTCAGTTTGCAGGTGGCACTTGGCACTGTCAAACCAGCCGCAGTTGCCTCTGGTGGTACCTTTCACCTGGGCGGCATCCTGGTCCGTGCAGAATTTCAGCAGGCAGCCGGCCACTCCAGGACACCAGGCTCAGGATATGAACCATGGCCTTTACCCAGAGAAACAAAAGTCACCAGGCCAGGTTCCTGATGTCAGTTGGCAGGAGGCACTTGGCACTGTCAAACCAGCCACAGTTGCCTGTGGGGTCATTTTTCATGTGGGAGGCATCCTGATCCATGCGGAATTTCAGCAGTCAGTCGGCCACTCGGGGCTACCAGGCCCTGGACAAGAATGATGGCCTTTCCCCAGAGAAACAAAAGTCACCATGCCAGGTTGCTGATGTCAGTTTGCAGGGGGCACTTGGCACTGTCAAACCAGCCACAGTTGCCTGTGGGGGCACCTTTCATCTGGGAGGTATCCTCAACCGTGCGGAATTTCAGCAGGCAGCCGGCCACCCCAGGCCACTCTGGGCCCCGGACAAGAATGATGGCCTCTCCCCAGACAAAGAAAAGTCACCAGGCCAGGTTCCTGATGTCAGTTTGCAGGAGGCACTTGGCACTGTCAAACCAGCCACAGTTGCCTTGGGTGGTACTTTCGGTCTGGGAGGCATCCTGATCCATGTGGAATTTCAGCAGGCAGCCGGCCACTCCGGGCCACCAGGCCATGGACATGAACCATGGCTTTTCCCCAGAGAAACAAAAGTCACCAGGCCAGGTTCCTGATGTCAGTTTGCAGGAGGCACTTGGCAGTGTCAAACCAGCCACAGTTACCTGTGGGGGCACCTTTCATCTGGGAGGTGTCCTCAACCGTGAGGAATTTCAGCAGGCAGCCGGCCACTCCAGGCCGCGGGGCACTGGACACGAATGATGGCCTTTACCCAGAGAAATAAAAGTCACCAGGCCAGGTTCCTGATGTCAGTTTGCAGGAGGCACTTGGCACTGTCAAACCAGCCACAGTTGCCTGTGGGGGCACCTTTCATCTGGGAGGCATCCTGATCCGTTTGGAATTTCAGCAGGCAGCCTGCCACTCGAGCCACCGGGCCCTGGAGAGGAACGATGGCCTTTCCCCAGAGAAACAGAACTCAGCAGGCCAGGTCGCAGATGTCTGTTTGCAGGAGGCACTTGGCACTGTCAAACCAGCCACATTTGCCTTGGGTGGTACTTTCGGTCTGGGAGGCATCCTGATCCGTGCGGAATTTCAGCAGGCAGCCAGCCACTCCGGGCCACCGTACCCTGGAAAAGAATGATGGCCTTTCCACAGAGAAACGAAAGTCACCAGGCCAGGTTCCTGATGTCAGTTGGCAGGAGGCACTTGGCTCTGTCAAACCAGACGCAGTTGCCTGTGGGGGCATTTTTCATGTGGGAGGCATCCTGATCCATGCGGAATTTCAGCAGGCAGCCGGCCACTCCGAGCCCCCAGGCCCTGGACATGAACCATGGCCTTTCCCCAGAGAAACAAAAGTCACCAGGCCAGGTTCCTGATGTCAGTTTGCAGGAGGCACTTGGCACTGTCAAACCTGACGCAGTTTCCTCTGGGGGCATTTTTCATCTGGGAGGCATCCTGATCCATGTGGAATTTCAGCAGGCAGCCGGCCACTCCGAGCCCCCAGGCCCTGGACATGAACCATGGCCTTTCCCCAGAGAAACAAAAGTCACCAGGCCAGGTTCCTGATGTCAGTTTGCAGGAGGCACTTGGCACTGTCAAACCTGACTCAGTTTCCTCTGGGGGCATTTTTCATCTGGGAGGCATCCTGATCCATGTGGAATTTCAGCAGGCAGCCGGCCACTCCGGGCTACCAGGCCCTGGACATGGACCATGGCCTTTGCCCAGAGAAACAAAAGTCAGCATGCCAGGTTCCTGATGTCAGTTTGCAGGAGGCACTTGGCACTGTCAAACCAGACGCAGTTGCCTGTGGGGGCATTTTTCATCTGGGAGGCATCCTCAACCGTGTGGAATTTCAGCAGGCAGCCGGCCACTCCGGCCACTCTGGGCCCCGGACAAGAATGATGGCCTTTCCCCAGAGAAACAAAAGTCACCAGGCCAGGTTCCTGATGTCAGTTTGCAGGAGGCATATTGGCACTGTCAAACCAGACGCAGTGCCTGTGGGGGCACATTGCAACTGGGATATATTCTCATCCGTGCGGAATTTCAGCAGGCAGCCGGCCACTCCGGGCCACCAAGTCCTGGATATGAACCATGGCCTTTCCCTAGAGAAACAAAAGTCACCAGGCCAGGTTCCTGATGTCAGTTGGCAGGAGGCACTTGGCACTGTCAAACCAGCCACAGTTGCCTGTGGGGGCACCTTTCATCTGGGAGGCATCCTGATCCATGTGGAATTTCAGCAGGCAGCCTGCCACTCGAGCCACCGGGCCCTGGAGAGGAACGATGGCCTTTCCCCAGAGAAACAGAACTCAGCAGGCCAGGTCGCTGATGTCTGTTTGCAGGAGGCACTTGGCACTGTCAAACCAGCCACATTTGCCTTGGGTGGTACTTTCGGTCTGGGACGCATCCTGATCCGTGCGGAATTTCAGCAGGCAGCCGGCCACTCCGGGCCACAGTACCCTAGAAAAGAATGATGGCCTTTACACACAGAAACAAAAGTCACCAGGCCAGGTTCCTGATGTCAGTTTGCAGGAGGCACTTGGCACTGTCAAACCAGACGCAGTTGCCTGTGGGGGCACCTTGCCTCTGGGAGGTATCCTGAACCGTGAGGAATTTCAGCAGGCAGCCTGCCACACCGGGCCACCGGGACCCGGACAAGAATAATGGCCTTTCCCCAGACAAAGAAAAGTCACCAGGCCAGGTTCCTGATGTCAGTTTGCAGGTGGCACTTGGCACTGTCAAACCAGCCGCAGTTGCCTGTGGGGGCACCTTGCAACTGGGATGTATCCTCATCCGTGCGGAATTTCAGCAGGCAGCCGGCCACTCCTGGCCACAAGGCCCTGGACATGAACCATGGCCTTTCCCCAGAGAAACAAAAGTCACCAGGCCAGGTTCCTGATGTCAGTTTGCAGGAGGCACTTGGCACTGTCAAACCAGACGCAGTTGCCTGTGGGGGCATTTTTCATCTGGGAGGCATCCTCAACCGTGTGGAATTTCAGCAGGCAGCCGGCCACTCCGGCCACTCTGGGCCCCGGACAAGAATGATGGCCTTTCCCCAGAGAAACAAAAGTCACCAGGCCAGGTTCCTGATGTCAGTTTGCAGGAGGCACTTGGCACTGTCAAACCAGACGCAGTGCCTGTGGGGGCACATTGCAACTGGGATATATTCTCATCCGTGCGGAATTTCAGCAGGCAGCCGGCCACTCCGGGCCACCAAGTCCTGGACATGAACCATGGCCTTTCCCCAGAGAAACAAAAGTCACCAGGCCAGGTTCCTGATGTCAGTTTGCAGGAGGCACTTGGCACTGTCAAACCAGCCATAGTTGCCTCTGGTGGTACTTTCATTCTGGGAGGTATCCTGATCCGTTTGGAATTTCAGCAGGCAGCCTGCCACTCGAGCCACCGGGCCCTGGACATGAACCATGGCCTTTCCCCAGAGAAACAGAACTCAGCAGGCCAGGTCGCTGATGTCTGTTTGCAGGAGGCACTTGACACTGTCAAACCAGCCACAGTTGCCTTGGGTGGTACTTTCGGTCTGGGAGGCATCCTGATCCTTTTGGAATTTCAGCAGGCAGCCGGCCACTCCGGGCCACCGTACCCCGGAAAAGAATCATGGCCTTTCCCCAGAGAAACAAAAGTCACCAGGCCAGGTTCCTGATGTCAGTTGGCAGGAGGCACTTGGCTCTGTCAAACCAGAAGCAGTTGCCTGTGGGGGCATTTTTCATGTGGGAGGCATCCTGATCCATGCGGAATTTCAGCAGTCAGTCGGCCACTCCGGGCTACCAGGCCCTGGACGAGAATGATGGCCTTTCCCCAGAGAAACAAAAGTCACCAGGCCAGGTTGCTGATGTCAGTTTGCAGGGGGCACTTGGCACTGTCAAACCAGCCACAGTTGCCTGTGGGGGCACCTTTCATCTGGGAGGTATCCTCAACCGTGCGGAATTTCAGCAGGCAGCCGGCCACCCCAGGCCACTCTGGGCCCCGGACAAGAATGATGGCCTTTCCCCAGAGAAACAAAAGTCACCAGGCCAGGTTCCTGATGTCAGTTTGCAGGAGGCACTTGGCACTGTCAAACCAGACGCAGTTGCCTGTGGGGGCACCTTGCAACTGGCATGTATCCTCATCCGTGCGGAATTTCAGCAGGCAGCCGGCCACTCCGGGCCACCAGGCCCTGGACATGAACCATGGCTTTTCCCCAGAGAAACAAAAGTCACCAGGCCAGGTTCCTGATGTCAGTTTGCAGGAGGCACTTGGCACTGTCAAACCAGCCACATTTGCCTTGGGTGGTACTTTCGGTCTGGGAGGCATCCTGATCCATGTGGAATTTCAGCAGGCAGCCGGCCACTCCGGGCCACCAGGCCATGGACATGAACCATGGCTTTTCCCCAGAGAAACAAAAGTCACCAGGCCAGGTTCCTGATGTCAGTTTGCAGGAGGCACTTGGCACTGTCAAACCAGACGCAGTTACCTGTGGGGGCACCTTTCATCTGGGAGGTGTTCTCAACCGTGAGGAATTTCAGCAGGCAGCCGGCCACTCCAGGCCGCGGGGCACTGGACACGAATGATGGCCTTTACCCAGAGAAATAAAAGTCACCAGGCCAGGTTCCTGATGTCAGTTTGCAGGAGGCACTTGGCACTGTCAAACCAGCCACAGTTGCCTGTGGGGGCACCTTTCATCTGGGAGGCATCCTGATCCGTTTGGAATTTCAGCAGGCAGCCTGCCACTCGAGCCACCGGGCCCTGGAGAGGAACGATGGCCTTTCCCCAGAGAAACAGAACTCAGCAGGCCAGGTCGCAGATGTCTGTTTGTAGGAGGCACTTGGCACTGTCAAACCAGCCACATTTGCCTTGGGTGGTACTTTCGGTCTGGGAGGCATCCTGATCCGTGCGGAATTTCAGCAGGCAGCCAGCCACTCCGGGCCACCGTACCCTGGAAAAGAATGATGGCCTTTCCACAGAGAAACAAAAGTCACCAGGCCAGGTTCCTGATGTCAGTTGGCAGGAGGCACTTGGCTCTGTCAAACCAGACGCAGTTGCCTGTGGGGGCATTTTTCATGTGGGAGGCATCCTGATCCATGCGGAATTTCAGCAGGCAGCCGGCCACTCCGAGCCCCCAGGCCCTGGACATGAACCATGGCCTTTCCCCAGAGAAACAAAAGTCACCAGGCCAGGTTCCTGATGTCAGTTTGCAGGAGGCACTTGGCACTGTCAAACCTGACGCAGTTTCCTCTGGGGGCATTTTTCATCTGGGAGGCATCCTGATCCATGTGGAATTTCAGCAGGCAGCCGGCCACTCCGAGCCCCCAGGCCCTGGACATGAACCATGGCCTTTCCCCAGAGAAACAAAAGTCACCAGGCCAGGTTCCTGATGTCAGTTTGCAGGAGGCACTTGGCACTGTCAAACCTGACTCAGTTTCCTCTGGGGGCATTTTTCATCTGGGAGGCATCCTGATCCATGTGGAATTTCAGCAGGCAGCCGGCCACTCGGGGCTACCAGGCCCTGGACATGGACCATGGCCTTTCCCCAGAGAAACAAAAGTCAGCAGGCCAGGTTCCTGATGTCAGTTTGCAGGAGGCACTTGGCACTGTCAAACCAGCCACAGTTGCCTGTGGTGGCACCTTCCATCTCGGCGGCATCCGGATCCATGCAGAATTTCAGCAGGCAGCCAGCCACTCCGGGCCCCCAGGCCATGGACATGAACCATGGCCTTTACCCAGAGAAACAAAAGTCAGCAGGCCAGGTTCCTGATGTCAGTTTGCAGGAGGCACTTGGCACTGTCAAACCAGCCACAGTTACCTGTGGGGACACCTTTCATCTGAGAGGTATCCTCAACCGTGAGGAATTTCAGCAGGCAGCCGGCCACTCCAGGCCGCGGGGCACTGGACACGAATGAGGGCCTTTACCCAGAGAAATAAAAGTCACCAGGCCAGGTTCCTGATGTCAGTTTGCAGGAGGCACTTGGCACTGTCAAACCAGCCACAGTTGCCTGTGGGGGCACCTTTCATCTGGGAGGTATCCTCAACCGTGTGGAATTTCAGCAGGCAGCCTGCCACTCGAGCCACCGGGCCCTGGAGAGGAACGATGGCCTTTACCCAGAGAAACAGAACTCAGCTGGCCAGGTCGCTGATGTCTGTTTGCAGGAGGCACTTGGCACTGTCAAACCAGCCACAGTTGCCTTGGGTGGTACTTTCGGTCTGGGACGCATCCTGATCCGTGCGGAATTTCAGCAGGCAGCCGGCCACTCCGGGCCACCGTACCCTGGAAAAGAATGATGGCCTTTACACACAGAAACAAAAGTCACCAGGCCAGGTTCCTGATGTCAGTTTGCAGGAGGCACTTGGTACTGTCAAACCAGACGCAGTTGCCTGTGGGGGCACCTTGCATCTGGGAGGTATCCTGAACCGTGAGGAATTTCAGCAGGCAGCCTGCCACACCGGGCCACCGGGACCCGGACAAGAATAATGGCCTTTCCCCAGACAAAGAAAAGTCACCAGGCCAGGTTCCTGATGTCAGTTTGCAGGTGGCACTTGGCACTGTCAAACCAGCCGCAGTTGCCTGTGGGGGCACCTTGCAACTGGGATGTATCCTCATCCGTGCGGAATTTCAGCAGGCAGCCGGCCACTCCTGGCCACAAGGCCCTGGACATGAACCATGGCCTTTCCCCAGAGAAACAAAAGTCACCAGGCCAGGTTCCTGATGTCAGTTTGCAGGAGGCACTTGGCACTGTCAAACCAGACGCAGTTGCCTGTGGGGGCATTTTTCATCTGGGAGGCATCCTCAACCGTGTGGAATTTCAGCAGGCAGCCGGCCACTCCGGCCACTCTGGGCCCCGGACAAGAATGATGGCCTTTCCCCAGAGAAACAAAAGTCACCAGGCCAGGTTCCTGATGTCAGTTTGCAGGAGGCACTTGGCACTGTCAAACCAGACGCAGTGCCTGTGGGGGCACATTGCAACTGGGATATATTCTCATCCGTGCGGAATTTCAGCAGGCAGCCGGCCACTCCGGGCCACCAAGTCCTGGACATGAACCATGGCCTTTCCCCAGAGAAACAAAAGTCACCAGTCCAGGTTCCTGATGTCAGTTTGCAGGAGGCACTTGGCACTGTCAAACCAGCCACAGTTGCCTCTGGTGGTACTTTCATTCTGGGAGGTATCCTGATCCGTTTGGAATTTCAGCAGGCAGCCTGCCACTCGAGCCACCGGGCCCTGGACATGAACCATGGCCTTTCCCCAGAGAAACAGAACTCAGCAGGCCAGGTCGCTGATGTCTGTTTGCAGGAGGCACTTGGCACTGTCAAACCAGCCACAGTTGCCTTGGGTGGTACTTTCGGTCTGGGAGGCATCCTGATCCTTTTGGAATTTCAGCAGGCAGCCGGCCACTCCGGGCCACCGTACCCCGGAAAAGAATCATGGCCTTTCCCCAGAGAAACAAAAGTCAGCAGGCCAGGTACCTGATGTCAGTTTGCAGGTGGCACTTGGCACTGTCAAACCAGCCGCAATTGCCTCTGGTGGTACCTTTCACCTGGGCGGCAATCTGGTCCGTGCAGAATTTCAGCAGGCAGCCGGCCACTCCAGGACACCAGGCTCAGGATATGAACCATGGCCTTTCCCCAGAGAAACAAAAGTCACCAGGCCAGGTTCCTGATGTCAGTTGGCAGGAGGCACTTGGCTCTGTCAAACCAGACGCAGTTGCCTGTGGGGGCATTTTTCATGTGGGAGGCATCCTGATCCATGCGGAATTTCAGCAGTCAGTCGGCCACTCCGGGCTACCAGGCCCTGGACGAGAATGATGGCCTTTCCCCAGAGAAACAAAAGTCACCAGGCCAGGTTGCTGATGTCAGTTTGCAGGGGGCACTTGGCACTGTCAAACCAGCCACAGTTGCCTGTGGGGGCACCTTTCATCTGGGAGGTATCCTCAACCGTGCGGAATTTCAGCAGGCAGCCGGCCACCCCAGGCCACTCTGGGCCTCGGACAAGAATGATGGCCTTTCCCCAGAGAAACAAAAGTCACCAGGCCAGGTTCCTGATGTCAGTTTGCAGGAGGCACTTGGCACTGTCAAACCAGACGCAGTTGCCTGTGGGGGCACCTTGCAACTGGCATGTATCCTCATCCGTGCGGAATTTCAGCAGGCAGCCGGCCACTCCGGGCCACCCGGCCCTGGACATGAACCATGGCTTTTCCCCAGAGAAACAAAAGTCACCAGGCCAGGTTCCTGATGTCAGTTTGCAGGAGGCACTTGGCACTGTCAAACCAGCCACATTTGCCTTGGGTGGTACTTTCGGTCTGGGAGGCATCCTGATCCATGCGGAATTTCAGCAGGCAGCCGGCCACTCCGGGCCACCAGGCCATGGACATGAACCATGGCTTTTCCCCAGAGAAACAAAAGTCACCAGGCCAGGTTCCTGATGTCAGTTTGCAGGAGGCACTTGGCAGTGTCAAACCAGCCACAGTTACCTGTGGGGGCACCTTTCATCTGGGAGGTGTTCTCAACTGTGAGGAATTTCAGCAGGCAGCCGGCCACTCCAGGCCGCGGGGCACTGGACACGAATGATGGCCTTTACCCAGAGAAATAAAAGTCACCAGGCCAGGTTCCTGATGTCAGTTTGCAGGAGGCACTTGGCACTGTCAAACCAGCCACAGTTGCCTGTGGGGGCACCTTTCATCTGGGAGGCATCCTGATCCGTTTGGAATTTCAGCAGGCAGCCTGCCACTCGAGCCACCGGGCCCTGGAGAGGAACGATGGCCTTTCCCCAGAGAAACAGAACTCAGCAGGCCAGGTCGCAGATGTCTGTTTGCAGGAGGCACTTGGCACTGTCAAACCAGCCACATTTGCCTTGGGTGGTACTTTCGGTCTGGGAGGCATCCTGATCCGTGCGGAATATCAGCAGGCAGCCAGCCACTCCGGGCCGCGGGGCACTGGACACGAATGATGGCCTTTCCCCACAGAAATAAAAGTCACCAGGCCAGGTTCCTGATGTCAGTTTGCAGGAGGCATATTGGCACTGTCAAACCAGACGCAGTGCCTGTGGGGGCACATTGCAACTGGGATATATTCTCATCCGTGCGGAATTTCAGCAGGCAGCCGGCCACTCCGGGCCACCAAGTCCTGGACATGAACCATGGCCTTTCCCCAGAGAAACAAAAGTCACCAGGCCAGGTTCCTGATGTCAGTTGGCAGGAGGCACTTGGCACTGTCAAACCAGCCACAGTTGCCTGTGGGGTCATTTTTCATCTGGGAGGCATCCTGATCCATACGGAATTTCAGCAGGCAGCCGGACACTCCGGGCCACCAGGCCCTGGATATGAACCATGGCTTTTCCCCAGAGAAACAAAAGTCACCAGGCCAGGTTCCTGATGTCAGTTTGCAGGAGGCACTTGGCACTGTCAAACCTGACGCAGTTGCCTGTGGGGGTGTTTTTCATGTGGGAGGCATCCTGATCCATGCGGAATTTCAGCAGGCAGCCGTCCACTCCGGGCCACCAGGCCCTGGACATGAACCATGGCTTTTCCCCAGAGAAACTAAAGTCACCAGGCCAGGTTCCTGATGTCAGTTTGCAGGAGGCACTTGGCACTGTCAAACCAGCCATAGTTGCCTCTGGTGGTACTTTCATTCTGGGAGGTATCCTGATCCGTTTGGAATTTCAGCAGGCAGCCTGTCACTCGAGCCACCGGGCCCTGGACATGAACCATGGCCTTTCCCCAGAGAAACAGAACTCAGCAGGCCAGGTCGCTGATGTCAGTTTGCAGGAGGCACTTGGCACTGTCAAACCTGACGCAGTTTCCTCTGGGGGCATTTTTCATCTGGGAGGCATCCTGATCCATGTGGAATTTCAGCAGGCAGCCGGCCACTCCGAGCCCCCAGGCCCTGGACATGAACCATGGCCTTTCCCCAGAGAAACAAAAGTCACCAGGCCAGGTTCCTGATGTCAGTTTGCAGGAGGCACTTGGCACTGTCAAACCTGACTCAGTTTCCTCTGGGGGCATTTTTCATCTGGGAGGCATCCTGATCCATGTGGAATTTCAGCAGGCAGCCGGCCACTCGGGGCTACCAGGCCCTGGACATGGACCATGGCCTTTCCCCAGAGAAACAAAAGTCAGCATGCCAGGTTCCTGATGTCAGTTTGCAGGAGGCACTTGGCAGTGTCAAACCAGCCACAGTTGCCTGTGGTGGCACCTTCCATCTCGGCGGCATCCGGATCCATGCAGAATTTCAGCAGGCAGCCAGCCACTCCGGGCCCCCAGGCCATGGACATGAACCATGGCCTTTACCCAGAGAAACAAAAGTCAGCAGGCCAGGTTCCTGATGTCAGTTTGCAGGAGGCACTTGGCACTGTCAAACCAGCCACAGTTACCTGTGGGGACACCTTTCATCTGAGAGGTATCCTCAACCGTGTGGAATTTCAGCAGGCAGCCGGCCACTCCAGGCCGCGGGGCACTGGACACGAATGAGGGCCTTTACCCAGAGAAATAAAAGTCACCAGGCCAGGTTCCTGATGTCAGTTTGCAGGAGGCACTTGGCACTGTCAAACCAGCCACAGTTGCCTGTGGGGGCACCTTTCATCTGGGAGGTATCCTCAACCGTGTGGAATTTCAGCAGGCAGCCTGCCACTCGAGCCACTGGGCCCTGGAGAGGAACGATGGCCTTTACCCAGAGAAACAGAACTCAGCTGGCCAGGTCGCTGATGTCTGTTTGCAGGAGGCACTTGGCACTGTCAAACCAGCCACAGTTGCCTTGGGTGGTACTTTCGGTCTGGGACGCATCCTGATCCGTGCGGAATTTCAGCAGGCAGCCGGCCACTCCGGGCCACCGTACCCTGGAAAAGAATGATGGCCTTTATACACAGAAACAAAAGTCACCAGGCCAGGTTCCTGATGTCAGTTTGCAGGAGGCACTTGGCACTGTCAAACCAGACGCAGTTGCCTGTGGGGGCACCTTGCATCTGGGAGGTATCCTGAACCGTGAGGAATTTCAGCAGGCAGCCTGCCACACCGGGCCACCGGGACCCGGACAAGAATAATGGCCTTTCCCCAGACAAAGAAAAGTCACCAGGCCAGGTTCCTGATGTCAGTTTGCAGGTGGCACTTGGCACTGTCAAACCAGCCGCAGTTGCCTGTGGGGGCACCTTGCAACTGGGATGTATCCTCATCCGTGCGGAATTTCAGCAGGCAGCCGGCCACTCCTGGCCACAAGGCCCTGGACATGAACCATGGCCTTTCCCCAGAGAAACAAAAGTCACCAGGCCAGGTTCCTGATGTCAGTTTGCAGGAGGCACTTGGCACTGTCAAACCAGACGCAGTTGCCTGTGGGGGCATTTTTCATCTGGGAGGCATCCTCAACCGTGTGGAATTTCAGCAGGCAGCCGGCCACTCCGGCCACTCTGGGCCCCGGACAAGAATGATGGCCTTTCCCCAGAGAAACAAAAGTCACCAGGCCAGGTTCCTGATGTCAGTTTGCAGGAGGCACTTGGCACTGTCAAACCAGACGCAGTGCCTGTGGGGGCACATTGCAACTGGGATATATCCTCATCCGTGCGGAATTTCAGCAGGCAGCCGGCCACTCCGGGCCACCAAGTCCTGGACATGAACCATGGCCTTTCCCCAGAGAAACAAAAGTCACCAGGCCAGGTTCCTGATGTCAGTTTGCAGGAGGCACTTGGCACTGTCAAACCAGCCACAGTTGCCTCTGGTGGTACTTTCATTCTGGGAGGTATCCTGATCCGTTTGGAATTTCAGCAGGCAGCCTGCCACTCGAGCCACCGGGCCCTGGACATGAACCATGGCCTTTCCCCAGAGAAACAGAACTCAGCAGGCCAGGTCGCTGATGTCTGTTTGCAGGAGGCACTTGGCACTGTCAAACCAGCCACAGTTGCCTTGGGTGGTACTTTCGGTCTGGGAGGCATCCTGATCCTTTTGGAATTTCAGCAGGCAGCCGGCCACTCCGGGCCACCGTACCCCGGAAAAGAATCATGGCCTTTCCCCAGAGAAACAAAAGTCAGCAGGCCAGGTACCTGATGTCAGTTTGCAGGTGGCACTTGGCACTGTCAAACCAGCCGCAATTGCCTCTGGTGGTACCTTTCACCTGGGCGGCATCCTGGTCCGTGCAGAATTTCAGCAGGCAGCCGGCCACTCCAGGACACCAGGCTCAGGATATGAACCATGGCCTTTCCCCAGAGAAACAAAAGTCACCAGGCCAGGTTCCTGATGTCAGTTGGCAGGAGGCACTTGGCTCTGTCAAACCAGACGCAGTTGCCTGTGGGGGCATTTTTCATGTGGGAGGTATCCTGATCCATGCGGAATTTCAGCAGTCAGTCGGCCACTCCGGGCTACCAGGCCCTGGACGAGAATGATGGCCTTTCCCCAGAGAAACAAAAGTCACCAGGCCAGGTTGCTGATGTCAGTTTGCAGGGGGCACTTGGCACTGTCAAACCAGCCACAGTTGCCTGTGGGGGCACCTTTCATCTGGGAGGTATCCTCAACCGTGCGGAATTTCAGCAGGCAGCCGGCCACCCCAGGCCACTCTGGGCCTCGGACAAGAATGATGGCCTTTCCCCAGAGAAACAAAAGTCACCAGGCCAGGTTCCTGATGTCAGTTTGCAGGAGGCACTTGGCACTGTCAAACCAGACGCAGTTGCCTGTGGGGGCACCTTGCAACTGGCATGTATCCTCATCCGTGCGGAATTTCAGCAGGCAGCCGGCCACTCCGGGCCACCAGGCCCTGGACATGAACCATGGCTTTTCCCCAGAGAAACAAAAGTCACCAGGCCAGGTTCCTGATGTCAGTTTGCAGGAGGCACTTGGCACTGTCAAACCAGCCACATTTGCCTTGGGTGGTACTTTCGGTCTGGGAGGCATCCTGATCCATGCGGAATTTCAGCAGGCAGCCGGCCACTCCGGGCCACCAGGCCATGGACATGAACCATGGCTTTTCCCCAGAGAAACAAAAGTCACCAGGCCAGGTTCCTGATGTCAGTTTGCAGGAGGCACTTGGCAGTGTCAAACCAGCCACAGTTACCTGTGGGGGCACCTTTCATCTGGGAGGTGTTCTCAACTGTGAGGAATTTCAGCAGGCAGCCGGCCACTCCAGGCCGCGGGGCACTGGACACGAATGATGGCCTTTACCCAGAGAAATAAAAGTCACCAGGCCAGGTTCCTGATGTCAGTTTGCAGGAGGCACTTGGCACTGTCAAACCAGCCACAGTTGCCTGTGGGGGCACCTTTCATCTGGGAGGCATCCTGATCCGTTTGGAATTTCAGCAGGCAGCCTGCCACTCGAGCCACCGGGCCCTGGAGAGGAACGATGGCCTTTCCCCAGAGAAACAGAACTCAGCAGGCCAGGTCGCAGATGTCTGTTTGTAGGAGGCACTTGGCACTGTCAAACCAGCCACATTTGCCTTGGGTGGTACTTTCGGTCTGGGAGGCATCCTGATCCGTGCGGAATTTCAGCAGGCAGCCAGCCACTCCGGGCCACCGTACCCTGGAAAAGAATGATGGCCTTTCCACAGAGAAACAAAAGTCACCAGGCCAGGTTCCTGATGTCAGTTGGCAGGAGGCACTTGGCTCTGTCAAACCAGACGCAGTTGCCTGTGGGGGCATTTTTCATGTGGGAGGCATCCTGATCCATGCGGAATTTCAGCAGGCAGCCGGCCACTCCGAGCCCCCAGGCCCTGGACATGAACCATGGCCTTTCCCCAGAGAAACAAAAGTCACCAGGCCAGGTTCCTGATGTCAGTTTGCAGGAGGCACTTGGCACTGTCAAACCTGACGCAGTTTCCTCTGGGGGCATTTTTCATCTGGGAGGCATCCTGATCCATGTGGAATTTCAGCAGGCAGCCGGCCACTCCGAGCCCCCAGGCCCTGGACATGAACCATGGCCTTTCCCCAGAGAAACAAAAGTCACCAGGCCAGGTTCCTGATGTCAGTTTGCAGGAGGCACTTGGCACTGTCAAACCTGACTCAGTTTCCTCTGGGGGCATTTTTCATCTGGGAGGCATCCTGATCCATGTGGAATTTCAGCAGGCAGCCGGCCACTCGGGGCTACCAGGCCCTGGACATGGACCATGGCCTTTCCCCAGAGAAACAAAAGTCAGCAGGCCAGGTTCCTGATGTCAGTTTGCAGGAGGCACTTGGCACTGTCAAACCAGCCACAGTTACCTGTGGGGACACCTTTCATCTGAGAGGTATCCTCAACCGTGAGGAATTTCAGCAGGCAGCCGGCCACTCCAGGCCGCGGGGCACTGGACACGAATGAGGGCCTTTACCCAGAGAAATAAAAGTCACCAGGCCAGGTTCCTGATGTCAGTTTGCAGGAGGCACTTGGCACTGTCAAACCAGCCACAGTTGCCTGTGGGGGCACCTTTCATCTGGGAGGTATCCTCAACCGTGTGGAATTTCAGCAGGCAGCCTGCCACTCGAGCCACCGGGCCCTGGAGAGGAACGATGGCCTTTACCCAGAGAAACAGAACTCAGCTGGCCAGGTCGCTGATGTCTGTTTGCAGGAGGCACTTGGCACTGTCAAACCAGCCACAGTTGCCTTGGGTGGTACTTTCGGTCTGGGACGCATCCTGATCCGTGCGGAATTTCAGCAGGCAGCCGGCCACTCCGGGCCACCGTACCCTGGAAAAGAATGATGGCCTTTACACACAGAAACAAAAGTCACCAGGCCAGGTTCCTGATGTCAGTTTGCAGGAGGCACTTGGTACTGTCAAACCAGACGCATTTGCCTGTGGGGGCACCTTGCATCTGGGAGGTATCCTGAACCGTGAGGAATTTCAGCAGGCAGCCTGCCACACCGGGCCACCGGGACCCGGACAAGAATAATGGCCTTTCCCCAGACAAAGAAAAGTCACCAGGCCAGGTTCCTGATGTCAGTTTGCAGGTGGCACTTGGCACTGTCAAACCAGCCGCAGTTGCCTGTGGGGGCACCTTGCAACTGGGATGTATCCTCATCCGTGCGGAATTTCAGCAGGCAGCCGGCCACTCCTGGCCACAAGGCCCTGGACATGAACCATGGCCTTTCCCCAGAGAAACAAAAGTCACCAGGCCAGGTTCCTGATGTCAGTTTGCAGGAGGCACTTGGCACTGTCAAACCAGACGCAGTTGCCTGTGGGGGCATTTTTCATCTGGGAGGCATCCTCAACCGTGTGGAATTTCAGCAGGCAGCCGGCCACTCCGGCCACTCTGGGCCCCGGACAAGAATGATGGCCTTTCCCCAGAGAAACAAAAGTCACCAGGCCAGGTTCCTGATGTCAGTTTGCAGGAGGCACTTGGCACTGTCAAACCAGACGCAGTGCCTGTGGGGGCACATTGCAACTGGGATATATTCTCATCCGTGCGGAATTTCAGCAGGCAGCCGGCCACTCCGGGCCACCAAGTCCTGGACATGAACCATGGCCTTTCCCCAGAGAAACAAAAGTCACCAGTCCAGGTTCCTGATGTCAGTTTGCAGGAGGCACTTGGCACTGTCAAACCAGCCACAGTTGCCTCTGGTGGTACTTTCATTCTGGGAGGTATCCTGATCCATGCGGAATTTCAGCAGGCAGCCTGCCACTCGAGCCACCGGGCCCTGGACATGAACCATGGCCTTTCCCCAGAGAAACAGAACTCAGCAGGCCAGGTCGCTGATGTCTGTTTGCAGGAGGCACTTGGCACTGTCAAACCAGCCACAGTTGCCTTGGGTGGTACTTTCGGTCTGGGAGGCATCCTGATCCTTTTGGAATTTCAGCAGGCAGCCGGCCACTCCGGGCCACCGTACCCCGGAAAAGAATCATGGCCTTTCCCCAGAGAAACAAAAGTCAGTAGGCCAGGTACCTGATGTCAGTTTGCAGGTGGCACTTGGCACTGTCAAACCAGCCGCAATTGCCTCTGGTGGTACCTTTCACCTGGGCGGCATCCTGGTCCGTGCAGAATTTCAGCAGGCAGCCGGCCACTCCAGGACACCAGGCTCAGGATATGAACCATGGCCTTTCCCCAGAGAAACAAAAGTCACCAGGCCAGGTTCCTGATGTCAGTTGGCAGGAGGCACTTGGCTCTGTCAAACCAGACGCAGTTGCCTGTGGGGGCATTTTTCATGTGGGAGGCATCCTGATCCATGCGGAATTTCAGCAGTCAGTCGGCCACTCCGGGCTACCAGGCCCTGGACGAGAATGATGGCCTTTCCCCAGAGAAACAAAAGTCACCAGGCCAGGTTGCTGATGTCAGTTTGCAGGGGGCACTTGGCACTGTCAAACCAGCCACAGTTGCCTGTGGGGGCACCTTTCATCTGGGAGGTATCCTCAACCGTGCGGAATTTCAGCAGGCAGCCGGCCACCCCAGGCCACTCTGGGCCTCGGACAAGAATGATGGCCTTTCCCCAGAGAAACAAAAGTCACCAGGCCAGGTTCCTGATGTCAGTTTGCAGGAGGCACTTGGCACTGTCAAACCAGACGCAGTTGCCTGTGGGGGCACCTTGCAACTGGCATGTATCCTCATCCGTGCGGAATTTCAGCAGGCAGCCGGCCACTCCGGGCCACCAGGCCCTGGACATGAACCATGGCTTTTCCCCAGAGAAACAAAAGTCACCAGGCCAGGTTCCTGATGTCAGTTTGCAGGAGGCACTTGGCACTGTCAAACCAGCCACATTTGCCTTGGGTGGTACTTTCGGTCTGGGAGGCATCCTGATCCATGTGGAATTTCAGCAGGCAGCCGGCCACTCCAGGCCGCGGGGCACTGGACACGAATGATGGCCTTTACCCAGAGAAATAAAAGTCACCAGGCCAGGTTCCTGATGTCAGTTTGCAGGAGGCACTTGGCACTGTCAAACCAGCCACAGTTGCCTGTGGGGGCACCTTTCATCTGGGAGGCATCCTGATCCGTTTGGAATTTCAGCAGGCAGCCTGCCACTCGAGCCACCGGGCCCTGGAGAGGAACGATGGCCTTTCCCCAGAGAAACAGAACTCAGCAGGCCAGGTCGCAGATGTCTGTTTGCAGGAGGCACTTGGCACTGTCAAACCAGCCACATTTGCCTTGGGTGGTACTTTCGGTCTGGGAGGCATCCTGATCCGTGCGGAATTTCAGCAGGCAGCCAGCCACTCCGGGCCACCGTACCCTGGAAAAGAATGATGGCCTTTCCACAGAGAAACAAAAGTCACCAGGCCAGGTTCCTGATGTCAGTTGGCAGGAGGCACTTGGCTCTGTCAAACCAGACGCAGTTGCCTATGGGGGCATTTTTCATGTGGGAGGCATCCTGATCCATGCGGAATTTCAGCAGGCAGCCGGCCACTCCGAACCCCCAGGCCCTGGACATGAACCATGGCCTTTCCCCAGAGAAACAAAAGTCACCAGGCCAGGTTCCTGATGTCAGTTTGCAGGAGGCACTTGGCACTGTCAAACCTGACTCAGTTTCCTCTGGGGGCATTTTTCATCTGGGAGGCATCCTGATCCATGTGGAATTTCAGCAGGCAGCCGGCCACTCCGGGCTACCAGGCCCTGGACATGAACCATGGCCTTTCCCCAGAGAAACAAAAGTCAGCAGGCCAGGTTCCTGATGTCAGTTTGCAGGAGGCACTTGGCACTGTCAAACCAGCCACAGTTGCCTGTGGTGGCACCTTCCATCTCGGCGGCATCCGGATCCATGCAGAATTTCAGCAGGCAGCCGGGCACTCCGGGCCCCCAGGCCATGGACATGAACCATGGCCTTTACCCAGACAAACAAAAGTCAGCAGGCCAGGTTCCTGATGTCAGTTTGCAGGAGGCACTTGGCACTGTCAAACCAGCCACAGTTACCTGTGGGGACACCTTTCATCTGGGAGGTATCCTCAACCGTGAGGAATTTCAGCAGGCAGCCGGCCATTCCAGGCCGCGGGGCACTGGACACGAATGAGGGCCTTTACCCAGAGAAATAAAAGTCACCAGGCCAGGTTCCTGATGTCAGTTTGCAGGAGGCACTTGGCACTGTCAAACCAGCCACAGTTGCCTGTGGGGGCACCTTTCATCTGGGAGGCATCCTGATCCATGTGGAATTTCAGCAGGCAGCCTGCCACTCGAGCCACCGGGCCCTGGAGAGGAACGATGGCCTTTCCCCAGAGAAACAGAATTCAGCAGGCCAGGTCGCTGATGTCTGTTTGCAGGAGGCACTTGGCACTGTCAAACCAGCCACATTTGCCTTGGGTGGTACTTTCGGTCTGGGAGGCATCCTGATCCGTGCGGAATTTCAGCAGGCAGCCGGCCACTCCGGGCCACCGTACCCTAGAAAAGAATGATGGCCTTTACACACAGAAACAAAAGTCACCAGGCCAGGTTCCTGATGTCAGTTTGCAGGAGGCACTTGGCACTGTCAAACCAGACGCAGTTGCCTGTGGGGGCATTTTTCATGTTGGAGGCATCCTGATCCATGCGGAATTTCAGCAGGCAGCCGGCCACTCCGAGCCACCAGGCCCTGGACATGAACCATGGCCTTTCCCCTGAGAAACAAAAGTCAGCAGGCCAGGTTCCTGATGTCAGTTTGCAGGAGGCACTTGGCACTGTCAAACCAGCCACAGTTGCCTGTGGTGGCACCTTCCATCTCGGCGGCATCCTGATCCATGCAGAATTTCAGCAGGCAGCCGGCCACTCCGGGCCCCCAGGCCATGGACATGAACCATGGACTTTCCCCAGAGAAACAAAAGTCACCAGGCCAGGTTCCTGATGTCAGTTTGCAGGAGGCACTTGGCACTGTCAAACCAGCCACAGTTACCTGTGGGGGCACCTTTCATCTGGGAGGTATCCTCAACCGTGAGGAATTTCAGCAGGCAGCCGGCCACTCCAGGCCGCGGGGCACTGGACACGAATGATGGCCTTTACCCAGAGAAATAAAAGTCACCAGGCCAGGTTCCTGATGTCAGTTTGCAGGAGGCACTTGGCACTGTCAAACCAGCCACAGTTGCCTGTGGGGGCACCTTGAATCTCGGAGGCCTCCTGATCCATGTGGAATTTCAGCAGGCAGCTTGTCACACGAGCCACCGGGCCCTGGAGAGGAACGATGGCCTTTCCCCTGAGAAACCGAACTTAGCAGGCCAGGTCGCTGATGTCAGTTTGCAGGAGGCACTTGGCACTGTCAAACCAGCCGCAGTTGCCTCTGGTGGTACCTTTCACCTGGGCGGCATCCTGGTCCGTGCAGAATTTCAGCAGGCAGCCGGCCACTCCAGGACACCAGGCTCAGGATATGAACCATGGCCTTTCCCCAGAGAAACAAAAGTCACCAGGCCAGGTTCCAGATGTCAGTTGGCAGGAGGCACTTGGCACTGTCAAACCAGCCACAGTTGCCTGTGGGGGCATTTTTCATGTGGGAGGCATCCTGATCCATGTGGAATTTCAGCAGTCCGTCGGCCACTCCGGGCTACCAGGCCTTGGACAAGAATGATGGCCTTTCCCCAGAGAAACAAAAGTCACCAGGCCAGGTTCCTGATGTCAGTTTGCAGGGGGCACTTGGCACTGTCAAACCAGCCACAGTTGCCTGTGGGGGCACCTTTCATCTGGGAGGCATCCTGGTCCATGCGGAATTTCAGCAGGCAGCCGGCCACTCCTGGCCCCCAGGCCCTGGACATGAACCATGGCCGTTCCCCAGAGAAAGAAAAGTCACCAGGCCAGGTTGCTGATGTCAGTTTGCAGGAGGCACTTGGCACTGTCAAACCAGCCACAGTTGCCTGTGGGGGCACCTTTCATCTGGGAGGTATCCTCAACCGTGCGGAATTTCAGCAGGCAGCCGGCCACCCCAGGCCACTCTGGGCCCCGGACAAGAATGATGGCCTTTCCCCAGAGAAACAAAAGTCACCAGGCCAGGTTCCTGATGTCAGTTTGCAGGAGGCACTTGGCACTGTCAAACCTGACGCAGTTTCCTCTGGGGGTATTTTTCATCTGGGAGGCATACTGATCCATGTGGAATTTCAGCAGGCAGCCGGCCACTCCGGGCCACTAGGCCCTGGACATGAACCATGGCTTTTCCCCCGAGAAACAAAAGTCACCAGGCCAGGTTCCTGATGTCAGTTTGCAGGAGGCACTTGGCACTGTCAAACCAGCCACATTTGCCTTGGGTGGTACTTTCGGTCTGGGAGGCATCCTGATCCATGCGAAATTTCAGCAGGCAGCCGGCCACTCCGGGCCACCAGGCCATGGACATGAACCATGGCTTTTCCCCAGAGAAACAAAAGTCAGCAGGCCAGGTTCCTGATGTCAGTTTGCAGGAGGCACTTGGCACTGTCAAACCAGATGCAGTTACCTGTGGGGGCACCTTTCATCTGGGAGGTGTCCTCAACCGTGAGGAATTTCAGCAGGCAGCCGGCCACTCCAGGCCGCGGGGCACTGGATACGAATGAGGGCCTTTACCCAGAGAAATAAAAGTCACCAGGCCAGGTTCCTGATGTCAGTTTGCAGGAGGCACTTGGCACTGTCAAACCAGCCACAGTTGCCTGTGGGGGCACCATTCATCTGGGAGGCATCCTGATCCGTTTGGAATTTCAGCAGGCAGCCTGCCACTCGAGCCACCGGGCCCTGGAGAGGAACGATGGCCTTTCCCCAGAGAAACAGAACTCAGCAGGCCAGGTCGCAGATGTCTGTTTGCAGGAGGCACTTGGCACTGTCAAACCAGCCACATTTGCTTTGGGTGGTACTTTCGGTCTGGGACGCATCCTGATCCGTGCGGAATTTCAGCAGGCAGCCAGCCACTCCGGGCCACCGTACCCTGGAAAAGAATGATGGCCTTTCCACAGAGAAACAAAAGTCACCAGGCCAGGTTCCTGATGTCAGTTGGCAGGAGGCACTTGGCTCTGTCAAAACAGACGCAGTTGCCTGTGGGGGCATTTTTCATGTGGGAGGCATCCTGATCCATGCGGAATTTCAGCAGGCAGCCGGCCACTCCGAGCCCCCAGGCCCTGGACATGAACCATGGCCTTTCCCCAGAGAAACAAAAGTCACCAGGCCAGGTTCCTGATGTCAGTTTGCAGGAGGCACTTGGCACTGTCAAACCTGACGCAGTTTCCTCTGGGGGCATTTTTCATCTGGGAGGCATCCTGATCCATGCGGAATTTCAGCAGGCAGCCGGCCACTCCGAGCCCCCAGGCCCTGGACATGAACCATGGCCTTTCCCCTGAGAAACAAAAGTCAGCAGGCCAGGTTCCTGATGTCAGTTTGCAGGAGGCACTTGGCAGTGTCAAACCAGCCACAGTTACCTGTGGGGGCACCTTTCATCTGGGAGGTATCCTCAACCGTGAGGAATTTCAGCAGGCAGCCGGCCACTCCAGGCCGCGGGGCACTGGACACGAATGATGGCCTTTACCCAGAGAAATAAAAGTCACCAGGCCAGGTTCCTGATGTCAGTTTGCAGGAGGCACTTGGCACTGTCAAACCAGCCACAGTTGCCTGTGGGGGCACCTTTCATCTGGGAGGCCTCCTGATCCATGTGGAATTTCAGCAGGCAGCCTGCCACTCGAGCCACCGGGCCCTGGAGAGGAACGATGGCCTTTCCCCAGAGAAACAGAACTCAGCAGGCCAGGTCGCTGATGTCTGTTTGCAGGAGGCACTTGGCACTGTCAAACCAGCCACAGTTGCCTTGGGTGGTACTTTCGGTCTGGGAGGCATCCTGATCCTTTTGGAATTTCAGCAGGCAGCCGGCCACTCCGTCCACCGGTACCCGGAAAAGAATGTTGGCCTTTCCCCAGAGAAACAAAAGTCACCAGGCCAGGTTCCTGATGTCAGTTTGCAGGTGGCACTTGGCACTGTCAAACCAGACGCAGTTGCCTGTGGGGGCACCTTGCAACTGGGATGTATCCTCATCCGTGCGGAATTTCAGCAGGCAGCCGGCCACTCCTGGCCACAAGGCCCTGGACATGAACCATGGCCTTTCCCCAGAGAAACAAAAGTCACCAGGCCAGGTTGCTGATGTCAGTTTGCAGGAGGCACTTGGCACTGTCAAACCAGCCACAGGTGCCTGTGGGGGCACCTTTCATCTGGGAGGTATCCTCAACCGTGCGGAATTTCAGCAGGCAGCCGGCCACCCCAGGCCACTCTGGGCCCCGGACTAGAATGATGGCCTTTCCCCAGAGAAACAAAAGTCACCAGGCCAGGTTCCTGATGTCAGTTTGCAGGAGGCACTTGGCACTGTCAAACCAGACGCAGTTTCCTCTGGGGGCATTTTTCATCTGGGAGGCATCCTGATCCATGTGGAATTTCAGCAGGCAGCCGGCCACTCCGGGCCACCAGGCCCTGGACATGAACCATGGCTTTTCCCCAGAGAAACAAAAGTCACCAGGCCAGGTTCCTGATGTCAGTTTGCAGGAGGCACTTGGCACTGTCAAACCAGCCAGATTTGCCTTGGGTGGTACTTTCGGTCTGGGAGGCATCGTGATCCATGCGGAATTTCAGCACGCAGCCGGCCACTCCGGGCCACCAGGCCATGGACATAAACCATGGCTTTTCCCCAGAGAAACAAAAGTCACCAGGCCAGGTTCCAGATGTCAGTTGGCAGGAGGCACTTGGCACTGTCAAACCAGCCACAGTTGCCTGTGGGGGCATTTTTCATGTGGGAGGCATCCTGATCCATGTGGAATTTCAGCAGGCAGCCGGCCACTCCGGGCTACCAGGCCCTGGACAAGAATGATGGCCTTTCCCCAGAGAAACAAAAGTCACCAGGCCAGGTTCCTGATGTCAGTTTGCAGGGGGCACTTGGCACTGTCAAACCAGCCACAGTTGCCTGTGGGGGCACCTTTCATCTGGGAGGCATCCTGGTCCATGCGGAATTTCAGCAGGCAGCCGGCCACTCCGGGCCCCCAGGCCCTGGACATGAACCATGGCCTTTCCCCAGAGAAAGAAAAGTCACCAGGCCAGGATGCTGATGTCAGTTTGCAGGAGGCACTTGGCACTGTCAAACCAGCCACAGTTGCCTGTGGGGGCACCTTTCATCTGGGAGGCATCCTGATCCATGCGGAATTTCAGCAGGCAGCCGGCCACTCCGAGCCCCCAGGCCCTGGACATGAACCATGGCCTTTCCCCTGAGAAACAAAAGTCAGCAGGCCAGGTTCCTGATGTCAGTTTGCAGGAGGCACTTGGCAGTGTCAAACCAGCCACAGTTGCCAGTGGTGGCACCTTCCATCTCGGCGGCATCCTGATCCATGCAGAATTTCAGCAGGCAGCCGGCCACTCCGGGCCCCCAGGCCATGGACATGAACCATGGACTTTCCCCAGAGAAACAAAAGTCAGCAGGCCAGGTTCCTGATGTCAGTTTGCAGGAGGCACTTGGCACTGTCAAACCAGCCACAGTTACCTGTGGGGGCACCTTTCATCTGGGAGGTATCCTCAACCGTGCGGAATTTCAGCAGGCAGCCGGCCACTCCAGGCCGAGGGGCACTGGACACGAATGATGGCCTTTACCCAGAGAAATAAAAGTCACCAGGCCAGGTTCCTGATGTCAGTTTGCAGGAGGCACTTGGCACTGTCAAACCAGCCACAGTTGCCTGTGGGGGCACCTTTCATCTGGGAGGCCTCCTGATCCATGTGGAATTTCAGCAGGCAGCCTGCCACTCGAGCCACCAGGCCCTGGAGAGGAACGATGGCCTTTCCCCAGAGAAACAGAACTCAGCAGGCCAGGTCGCTGATGTCTGTTTGCAGGAGGCACTTGGCACTGTCAAACCAGCCACAGTTGCCTTGGGTGGTACTTTCGGTCTGGGAGGCATCCTGATACTTTTGGAATTTCAGCAGGCAGCCGGCCACTCCGTCCACCGGTACCCGGAAAAGAATGTTGGCCTTTCCCCAGAGAAACAAAAGTCACCAGGCCAGGTTCCTGATGTCAGTTTGCAGGTGGCACTTGGCACTGTCAAACCAGACGCAGTTGCCTGTGGGGGCACCTTGCAACTGGGATGTATCCTCATCCGTGCGGAATTTCAGCAGGCAGCCGGCCACTCCTGGCCACAAGGCCCTGGACATGAACCATGGCCTTTCCCCAGAGAAACAAAAGTCACCAGGCCAGGTTGCTGATGTCAGTTTGCAGGAGGCACTTGGCACTGTCAAACCAGCCACAGGTGCCTGTGGGGGCACCTTTCATCTGGGAGGTATCCTCAACCGTGCGGAATTTCAGCAGGCAGCCGGCCACCCCAGGCCACTCTGGGCCCCGGACTAGAATGATGGCCTTTCCCCAGAGAAACAAAAGTCACCAGGCCAGGTTCCTGATGTCAGTTTGCAGGAGGCACTTGGCACTGTCAAACCAGCCACATTTGCCTTGGGTGGTACTTTCGGTCTGGGAGGCATCGTGATCCATGCGGAATTTCAGCACGCAGCCGGCCACTCCGGGCCACCAGGCCATGGACATGAACCATGGCTTTTCCCCAGAGAAACAAAAGTCACCAGGCCAGGTTCCAGATGTCAGTTGGCAGGAGGCACTTGGCACTGTCAAACCAGCCACAGTTGCCTGTGGGGGCATTTTTCATGTGGGAGGCATCCTGATCCATGTGGAATTTCAGCAGGCAGCCGGCCACTCCGGGCTACCAGGCCCTGGACAAGAATGATGGCCTTTCCCCAGAGAAACAAAAGTCACCAGGCCAGGTTCCTGATGTCAGTTTGCAGGGGGCACTTGGCACTGTCAAACCAGCCACAGTTGCCTGTGGGGGCACCTTTCATCTGGGAGGCATCCTGGTCCATGCGGAATTTCAGCAGGCAGCCGGGCACTCCGGGCCCCCAGGCCCTGGACATGAACCATGGCCTTTCCCCAGAGAAAGAAAAGTCACCAGGCCAGGTTGCTGATGTCAGTTTGCAGGAGGCACTTGGCACTGTCAAACCAGCCACAGTTGCCTGTGGGGGCACCTTTCATCTGGGAGGTATCCTCAACCATGCGGAATTTCAGCAGGCAGCCGGCCACCCCAGGCCACTCTGGGGCCCGGACAAGAATGATGGCCTTTCCCCAGAGAAACAAAAGTCACCAGGCCAGGTTCCTGATGTCAGTTTGCAGGAGGCACTTGGCACTGTCAAACCTGACGCAGTTTCCTCTGGGGGCATTTTTCATGTGGGAGGCATCCTGATCCATGTGGAATTTCAGCAGGCAGCCGGCCACTCCGGGCCACCAGGCCCTGGACATGAACCACGGCTTTTACCCCGAGAAACAAAAGTCACCAGGCCAGGTTCCTGATGTCAGTTTGCAGGAGGCACTTGGCACTGTCAAACCAGCCACATTTGCCTTGGGTGGTACTTTCGGTCTGGGAGGCATCCTGATCCATGCGGAATTTCAGCAGGCAGCCGGCCACTCCTGGACACCAGGCCATGGACATGAACCATGGCTTTTCCCTAGAGAAACAAAAGTCACCAGGCCAGGTTCCTGATGTCAGTTTGCAGGAGGCACTTGGCACTGTCAAACCAGACGCAGTGCCTGTGGGGGCACATTGCAACTGGGATATATTCTCATCCGTGCGGAATTTCAGCAGGCAGCCGGCCACTCCGGGCCACCAAGTCCTGGACATGAACCATGGCCTTTCCCCAGAGAAACAAAAGTCACCAGGCCAGGTTCCTGATGTCAGTTTGCAGGAGGCACTTGGCACTGTCAAACCAGCCACAGTTGCCTCTGGGGTCATTTTTCATCTGGGAGGCATCCTGATCCATACGGAATTTCAGCAGGCAGCCGGACACTCCGGGCCACCAGGCCCTGGATATGAACCATGGCTTTTCCCCAGAGAAACAAAAGTCACCAGGCCAGGTTGCTGATGTCAGTTTGCAGGAGGCACTTGGCACTGTCAAACCTGACGCAGTTGCCTGTGGGGGTGTTTTTCATGTGGGAGGCATCCTGATCCATGCGGAATTTCAGCAGGCAGCCGGCCACTCCGGGCCACCAGGCCCTGGACATGAACCATGGCTTTTCCCCAGAGAAACTAAAGTCACCAGGCCAGGTTCCTGATGTCAGTTTGCAGGAGGCACTTGGCACTGTCAAACCAGCCATAGTTGCCTCTGGTGGTACTTTCATTCTGGGAGGTATCCTGATCCGTTTGGAATTTCAGCAGGCAGCCTGCCACTCGAGCCACCGGGCCCTGGACATGAACCATGGCCTTTCCCCAGAGAAACAGAACTCAGCAGGCCAGGTCGCTGATGTCTGTTTGCAGGAGGCACTTGGCACTGTCAAACCAGCCACAGTTGCCTTGGGTGGTACTTTCGGTCTGGGAGGCATCCTGATCCTTTTGGAATTTCAGCAGGCAGCCGGCCACTCCGGGCCACCGTACCCCGGAAAAGAATCATGGCCTTTCCCCAGAGAAACAAAAGTCAGCAGGCCAGGTACCTGATGTCAGTTTGCAGGAGGCACTTGGCACTGTCAAACCAGACGCAGTTGCCTGTAGGGGCACCTTGCAACTGGCATGTATCCTCATCCGTGCGGAATTTCAGCAGGCAGCCGGCCACTCCGGGCCACCAGGCCCTGGACATGAACCATGGCTTTTCCCCAGAGAAACAAAAGTCACCAGGCCAGGTTCCTGATGTCAGTTTGCAGGAGGCACTTGGCACTGTCAAACCAGCCACATTTGCCTTGGGTGGTACTTTCGGTCTGGGAGGCATCCTGATCCATGCGGAATTTCAGCAGGCAGCCGGCCACCCCAGGCCACTCTGGGCCATGGACATGAACCATGGCTTTCCCCCAGAGAAACAAAAGTCACCAGGCCAGGTTCCTGATGTCAGTTTGCAGGAGGCACTTGGCAGTGTCAAACCAGCCACAGTTACCTGTGGGGGCACCTTTCATCTGGGAGGTGTCCTCAACCGTGAGGAATTTCAGCAGGCAGCCGGCCACTCCAGGCCGCGGGGCACTGGACACGAATGATGGCCTTTACCCAGAGAAATAAAAGTCACCAGGCCAGGTTCCTGATGTCAGTTTGCAGGAGGCACTTGGCACTGTCAAACCAGCCACAGTTGCCTGTGGGGGCACCTTTCATCTGGGAGGCCTCCTGATCCATGTGGAATTTCAGCAGGCAGCCGGCCACTCCGGGCCCCCAGGCCCTGGACATGAACCATGGCCGTTCCCCAGAGAAAGAAAAGTCACCAGGCCAGGTTGCTGATGTCAGTTTGCAGGAGGCACTTGGCACTGTCAAACCAGCCACAGTTGCCTGTGGGGGCACCTTTCATCTGGGAGGTATCCTCAACCGTGTGGAATTTCAGCAGGCAGCCGGCCACCCCAGGCCACTCTGGGCCCCGGACAAGAATGATGGCCTTTCCCCAGAGAAACAAAAGTCACCAGGCCAGGTTCCTGATGTCAGTTTGCAGGTGGCACTTGGCACTGTCAAACCAGACGCAGTTGCCTGTGGGGGCACCTTGCAACTGGGATGTATCCTCATCCGTGCGGAATTTCAGCAGGCAGCCGGCCACTCCTGGCCACAAGGCCCTGGACATGAACCATGGCCTTTCCCCAGAGAAACAAAAGTCACCAGGCCAGGTTCCTGATGTCAGTTTGCAGGAGGCACTTGGCACTGTCAAACCAGACGCAGTTGCCTGTGGGGGCATTTTTCATCTGGGAGGCATCCTCAACCGTGTGGAATTTCAGCAGGCAGCCGGCCACTCCGGCCACTCTGGGCCCCGGACAAGAATGATGGCCTTTCCCCAGAGAAACAAAAGTCACCAGGCCAGGTTCCTGATGTCAGTTTGCAGGAGGCACTTGGCACTGTCAAACCAGACGCAGTGCCTGTGGGGGCACATTGCAACTGGGATATATTCTCATCCGTGCGGAATTTCAGCAGGCAGCCGGCCACTCCGGGCCACCAAGTCCTGGACATGAACCATGGCCTTTCCCCAGAGAAACAAAAGTCACCAGGCCAGGTTCCTGATGTCAGTTTGCAGGAGGCACTTGGCACTGTCAAACCAGCCACAGTTGCCTCTGGGGTCATTTTTCATCTGGGAGGCATCCTGATCCATACGGAATTTCAGCAGGCAGCCGGACACTCCGGGCCACCAGGCCCTGGATATGAACCATGGCTTTTCCCCAGAGAAACAGAACTCAGCAGGCCAGGTCACTGATGTCTGTTTGCAGGAGGCACTTGGCACTGTCAAACCAGCCACATTTGCCTTGGGTGGTACTTTCGGTCTGGGAGGCATCCTGATCCGTGCGGAATTTCAGCAGGCAGCCGGCCACTCCGGGCCACCGTACCCTGGAAAAGAATGATGGCCTTTACACACAGAAACAAAAGTCACCAGGCCAGGTTCCTGATGTCAGTTTGCAGGAGGCACTTGGCACTGTCAAACCAGACGCAGTTGCCTGTGGGGGCATTTTTCATGTTGGAGGCATCCTGATCCATGCGGAATTTCAGCAGGCAGCCGGCCACTCCGAGCCCCCAGGCCCTGGACATGAACCATGGCCTTTCCCCTGAGAAACAAAAGTCAGCAGGCCAGGTTCCTGATGTCAGTTTGCAGGAGGCACTTGGCACTGTCAAACCAGCCACAGTTGCCTGTGGGGGCACCTTTCATCTGGGAGGCCTCCTGATCCATGTGGAATTTCAGCAGGCAGCCTGCCACTCGAGCCACCAGGCCCTGGAGAGGAACGATGGCCTTTCCCCAGAGAAACAGAACTCAGCAGGCCAGGTCACTGATGTCTGTTTGCAGGAGGCACTTGGCACTGTCTAACCAGCCACAGTTGCCTTGGGTGGTACTTTCGGTCTGGGAGGCATCCTGATCCTTTTGGAATTTCAGCAGGCAGCCGGCCACTCCGTCCACCGGTACCCGGAAAAGAATGTTGGCCTTTCCCCAGAGAAACAAAAGTCACCAGGCCAGGTTCCTGATGTCAGTTTGCAGGTGGCACTTGGCACTGTCAAACCAGACGCAGTTGCCTGTGGGGGCACCTTGCAACTGGGATGTATCCTCATCCGTGCGGAATTTCAGCAGGCAGCCGGCCACTCCTGGCCACAAGGCCCTGGACATGAACCATGGCCTTTCCCCAGAGAAACAAAAGTCACCAGGCCAGGTTGCTGATGTCAGTTTGCAGGAGGCACTTGGCACTGTCAAACCAGCCACAGGTGCCTGTGGGGGCACCTTTCATCTGGGAGGTATCCTCAACCGTGCGGAATTTCAGCAGGCAGCCGGCCACCCCAGGCCACTCTGGGCCCCGGACTAGAATGATGGCCTTTCCCCAGAGAAACAAAAGTCACCAGGCCAGGTTCCTGATGTCAGTTTGCAGGAGGCACTTGGCACTGTCAAACCAGCCACATTTGCCTGTGGTGGTACTTTCGGTCTGGGAGGCATCGTGATCCATGCGGAATTTCAGCAGGCAGCCGGCCACTCCGGGCCACCAGGCCATGGACATGAACCATGGCTTTTCCCCAGAGAAACAAAAGTCACCAGGCCAGGTTCCTGATGTCAGTTTGCAGGAGGCACTTGGCACTGTCAAACCAGCCGCAGTTGCCTCTGGGGGCATTTTTCATGTGGGAGGCATCCTGATCCATGCGGAATTTCAGCAGGCAGCCGGCCATTCCGGTGCACCGCGCCCCGGAAAGGAATTATGGCCTTTTCCCAGAGAAACAAAAGTCACCAGGCCAGGTTCCTGATGTCAGTTTGCAGGAGGCACTTGGCACTGTCAAACGAGACGCAGTTGCCTGTCGGGGCTTTTTTCCTGTGGGAGGCATCCTGATCCATGCGGAATTTCAGCAGGCAGCCGGCCACTCCGAGCCCCCAGGCCCTGGACACGAACCATGACCTTTCCCCAGAGAAACAAAAGTCACCAGGCCAGGTTGCTGATGTCAGTTTGCAGGAGGCACTTGGCACTGTCAAACCAGACGCAGTTGCCTCTGGGGGCACCTTGCATCTGGGAGGCATCCTCAACCGTGAGGAATTTCAGCAGGCAGCCGGCCACTCCGGGCCACCGGGACCCGGACAAGAATAATGGCCTTTCCCCAGAGAAACAAAAGTCACCAGGCCAGGTTCCTGATGTCAGTTTGCAGGTGGCTCTTGGCACTGTCAAACCAGCCACAGTTGCCTGTGGTGGCACCTTGCAACTGGGATGTATCCCGATCCGTGCGGAATTTCAGCAGGCAGACGGCCACTCCGGCCACTCTGGGGCCCGGACAAGAATGATGGCCTTTCCCCAGAGAAACAAAAGTCACCAGGCCAGGTTCCTGATGTCAGTTTGCAGGAGGCACTTGGCACTGTCAAACCAGACGCAGTTGCCTGTGGGGGCATTTTTCATGTTGGAGGCATCCTGATCCATGCGGAATTTCAGCAGGCAGCCGGCCACTCCGAGCCCCCAGGCCCTGGACATGAACCGTGGCCTTTCCCCTGAGAAACAAAAGTCAGCAGGCCAGGTTCCTGATGTCAGTTTGCAGGAGGCACTTGGCACTGTCAAACCAGCCACAGTTGCCTGTGGTGGTACTTTCGGTCTGGGAGGTATCCTGATCCATGCTGAATTTCAGCAGGCAGCCGGCCACTCCGGGCCACCAAGCCCTGGACGTGAACCATGGCCTTTCCACTGAGAAACAAAAGTCACCAGGCCAGGTTCCTGATGTCTGTTTGCAGGAGGCACTTGGCACTGTCAAACCAGCCGCAGTTGCCTCTGGGGGCATTTTTCATGTGGGAGGCATCCTGATCCATGCGGAATTTCAGCAGGCAGCCGGCCATTCCGGTGCACCGCGCCCCGGAAAAGAATTATGGCCTTTTCCCAGAGAAACAAAAGTCACCAGGCCAGGTTCCTGATGTCAGTTTGCAGGAGGCACTTGGCACTGTCAAACGAGACGCAGTTGCCTGTCGGGGCTTTTTTCCTGTGGGAGGCATCCTGATCCATGCGGAATTTCAGCAGGCAGTCGGCCACTCCGAGGCCCCAGGCCCTGGACACGAACCATGACCTTTCCCCAGAGAAACAAAAGTCACCAGGCCAGGTTGCTGATGTCAGTTTGCAGGAGGCACTTGGCACTGTCAAACCAGACGCAGTTGCCTGTGGGGGCACCTTGCATCTGGGAGGTATCCTCAACCGTGAGGAATTTCAGCAGGCAGCCGGCCACTCCGGGCCACCGGGACCCGGACAAGAATAATGGCCTTTCCCCAGAGAAACAAAAGTCACCAGGCCAGGTTCCTGATGTCAGTTTGCAGGTGGCTCTTGGCACTGTCAAACCAGACACAGTTGCCTGTGGTGGCACCTTGCACCTGGGATGTATCCCGATACGTGCGGAATTTCAGCAGGCAGACGGCCACTCCGGCCACTCTGGGGCCCGGACAAGAATGATGGCCTTTCCCAGAGAAACAAAAGTCACCAGGCCAGGTTCCTGATGTCAGTTTGCAGGAGGCACTTGGCACTGTCAAACCAGCCACAGTTACCTGTGGGGGCACCTTTCATCTGGGAGGTATCCTGATCCATTTGGAATTTCAGCAGGCAGCCAGCCACTCCGGGCCAAAAAGCCCTGGACATGAACCATGGCCTTTCCCCAGAGAAACAAAAGTCACCAGGCCAGGTTCCTGATGTCAGTTTGCAGGAGGCACTTGGCACTGTCAAACCAGCCACAGTTGCCTCTGGGGGCATTTTTCATGTGTGAGGCATCCTGATCCATGCTGAATTTCAGCAGGCAGCCGGCCACTCCGGGCCACCAGGCCCTGGACATGAACCATGGCTTTTCCCCAGAGAAACAAATGTCACCAGGCCAGGTTGCTGATGTCAGTTTGCAGGAGGCACTTGGCACTGTCAAACCAGCCACAGTTGCCTGTAGGGGCACATTTCATCTCGGAGGCATCCTGATCCATGCGGAATTTCAGCAGGCAGCCGGCCACTCCGGGCCACAAGGCCCTGGACATGAACGATGGCCTTTACCCAGAGAAACAAAAGTCACCAGGCCAGGTTCCTGATGTCTGTTTGCAGGAGGCACTTGGCACTGTCAAACCAGACGCAGTTGCCTGTGGGGGCGTTTTTCATCTGGGAGGCATCCTGATCCATGCGGAATTTCAGCAGGCGGCCGGCCACTCCGGGCCACCAAGCCCTGGACATGAACCATGGCTTTTCCCCAGAGAAACAAAAGTCACCAGGCCAGGTTCCTGATGTCAGTTTGCAGGAGGCACTTGGCACTGTCAAACCTGACGCAGTTTCCTCTGGGGTCATTTTTCATCTGGGAGGCATCCTGATCCATGCGGAATTTCAGCAGGCAGCCGGCCACTCCGGGCCACCAGGCCCTGGACAAGAATGATGGCCTTTCCCCAGAGAAACAAAAGTCACCAGGCCAGGATCCTGATGTCAGTTTGCAGGTGGCTCTTGGCACTGTCAAACCAGCCACAGTTGTCTGTGGGGCCACCTTGCATCTGGGAGGTATCCTCAACCGTGTGGAATTTCAGCAGGCAGCCAGCCACTCCGGGCAACAGTGCCCCGGACAAGAACGATGGCCTTTCCCCAGAGAAACAGAACTCAGCAGGCCAGGTTCCTGATGCCTGTTTGCAGGAGGCACTTGGCACTGTCAAACCTGCCACAGTTGCCTCTGGGGGCATTTTTCATCTGGGAGGCATCCTGATCCATGCGGAATTTCAGCAGGCAGCCGGCCACTCCGGGCCACCAGGCCCTGGACATGAGCCATGTCCATTCCCCTGAGAAACAAAAGTCACCAGGCCAGGTTCCTGATGTCAGTTTGCAGGAGGCACTTGGCACTGTCAAACCAGCCACAGTTGCTTGTGGGGGCATATTTCATCTGAGACCCATCCTGATCCATGCGGAATTTCAGCAAGCAGCCGGCCACTCCGGGCCACGCTGCCCCGGACATGAACCATGGCCTTTCCCCAGAGAAACAAAAGGCACCAGGCTCGGTTCCTGATGTCAGTTTGCAGGAGGCACTTGGCACTGTCAAACCAACCGCAGTTGCCTGTGGTGGCACCTTCCATCTCGGCGGCATCCTGATCCATGCAGAATTTCAGCAGGCGGCCGGCCACTCCGGGCCACCAGGCCCTGGACATGAACCATGGCTTTTCCCCAGAGAAACAAAAGTCAGCAGGCCAGGTTCCTGATGTCAGTTTGCAGGAGGCACTTGGCACAGTCAAACCAGACGCAGTTTCCTCTGGGGACATTTTTCATCTGGGAGGCATCCTGATCCATGCGGAATTTCAGCAGGCAGCCGGCCACTCCAGGCCACGAGGCCCTGGACATGAACAGTGGCCTTTCATCAGAGAAACAGAAGTCACCAGGCCAGGTTCCTGATGTCAGTTTGCAGGAGGCACTTGGCACTGTCAAACCAGCCACAGTTTCCTCTGGGGGCATTATTCATCTGGGAGGCATCCTGATCCATGTGGAATTTCAGCAGGCAGCCTGCCATTCGAGCCACCGGGCCCTGGAGTGGAACGATGGCCTTTCCCCAGAGAAACAGAACTCAGCAGGCCAGGTCGCTGATGTCTGTTTGCAGGAGGCACTTGGCACTGTCAAACCAGCCACAGTTGCCTGTGGTGGTACTTTCGGTCTGGGAGGTATCCTGATCCATGCGGAATTTCAGCAGGCAGCCAGCCACTCCCGGCCACCAAGCCCTGGACATGAACCATGGCCTTTTCCCAGAGAAACAAAAGTCACCAGGCCAGGTTCCTGATGTCAGTTTGCAGGAGGCACTTGGCACTGTCAAACCAGACGCAGTTTCCTCTGGGGGCATTTTTCATCTGGGAGGCATCCTGATCCATGCGGAATTTCAGCAGGCAGCCTGCCACTCCGGGCCACCAGGCCCTGGACATGAACCATGGCTTTTCCCCAGAGAAACTAAAGTCACCAGGCCAGGTTCCTGATGTCAGTTTGCAGGAGGCACTTGGCACTGTCAAACCAGCCACAGTTGCTTGTGGGGGCATATTTCATCTGAGAGGCATCCTGATCCATGCGGAATTTCAGCAGGCAGCCGGCCACTCCGGGCCACCGTGCCCCGGACAAGAACCATGGCCTTTCCCCAGAGAAACAAAAGTCACCAGGCTCGGTTCCTGATGTCAGTTTGCAGGAGGCACTTGGCACTGTCAAACCAACCGCAGTAGCCTGTGGTGGCACCTTCCATCTCGGCGGCATCCTGATCCATGCAGAATTTCAGCAGGCAGCCGGCCACTCCGGGCCACCAGGCCCCGGACAAGAATGATGGCCTTTCCCCTGAGAAACAAAAGTCAGCAGGCCAGGTTCCTGATGCCAGTTTGCAGGAGGCACTTGGCACTGTCAAACCAGACACAGTTGCCTGTGGTGGCACCTTGCATCTGGGAGGTATCCTCAACCGTGCGGAATTTCAGCAGGCAGCCAGCCACCCCGGTCCGCCAGACCCTGGACACGTACAATGGTCATTCCAAAGAGAAACAAAAGTCACCAGGCCAGGTTCCTGATGTCAGTTTGCAGGAGGCACTTGGCAGTGTCAAACCAGCCACAGTTGCCTGTGGGGGCATTTTTCATCTGGGAGGCATCCTGATCCATGCGGAATTTCAGCAGGCAGCCGGCCACTCCGGGCCACAGGCCCTGGACATGAACCATGGCTTTTCCCCAGAGAAACAAAAGTCACCAGGCCAGGTTCCTGATGTCAGTTTGCAGGAGGCACTTGGCACTGTCAAACCAGACACAGTTGCCTGTGGTGGCACCTTGCATCTGGGAGGTATCCTCAACCGTGCGGAATTTCAGCAGGCAGCCAGCCACCCCGGTCCGCCAGACCCTGGACACGTACAATGGTCATTCCAAAGAGAAACAAAAGTCACCAGGCCAGGTTCCTGATGTCAGTTTGCAGGAGGCACTTGGCACTGTCAAACCAGCCATAGTTGCCTCTGGTGGTACTTTCATTCTGGGAGGTATCCTCAACCGTGAGGAATTTCAGCAGGCAGCCGGCCACTCCGGGCCACCGTGACCCGGACAAGAATAATGGCCTTTCCCCAGAGAAACAAAAGTCACCAGGCCAGGTTCCTGATGTCAGTTTGCAGGTGGCTCTTGGCACTGTCAAACCAGCCACAGTTGCCTGTGGTGGCACCTTGCACCTGGGATGTATCCCGATACGTGCGGAATTTCAGCAGGCAGACGGCCACTCCGGCCACTCTGGGGCCCGGACAAGAATGATGGCCTTTCCCAGAGAAACAAAAGTCACCAGGCCAGGTTCCTGATGTCAGTTTGCAGGAGGCACTTGGCACTGTCAAACCAGCCACAGTTACCTGTGGGGGCACCTTTCATCTGGGAGGTATCCTGATCCATTTGGAATTTCAGCAGGCAGCCAGCCACTCCGGGCCAAAAAGCCCTGGACATGAACCATGGCCTTTCCCCAGAGAAACAAAAGTCACCAGGCCAGGTTCCTGATGTCAGTTTGCAGGAGGCACTTGGCACTGTCAAACCAGCCACAGTTGCCTCTGGGGGCATTTTTCATGTGTGAGGCATCCTGATCCATGCTGAATTTCAGCAGGCAGCCGGCCACTCCGGGCCACCAGGCCCTGGACATGAACCATGGCTTTTCCCCAGAGAAACAAATGTCACCAGTCCAGGTTGCTGATGTCAGTTTGCAGGAGGCACTTGGCACTGTCAAACCAGCCACAGTTGCCTGTAGGGGCACATTTCATCTCGGAGGCATCCTGATCCATGCGGAATTTCAGCAGGCAGCCGGCCACTCCGGGCCACAAGGCCCTGGACATGAACGATGGCCTTTACCCAGAGAAACAAAAGTCACCAGGCCAGGTTCCTGATGTCTGTTTGCAGGAGGCACTTGGCACTGTCAAACCAGACGCAGTTGCCTGTGGGGGCGTTTTTCATTTGGGAGGCATCCTGATCCATGCGGAATTTCAGCAGGCGGCCGGCCACTCCGGGCCACCAAGCCCTGGACATGAACCATGGCTTTTCCCCAGAGAAACAAAAGTCACCAGGCCAGGTTCCTGATGTCAGTTTGCAGGAGGCACTTGGCACTGTCAAACCTGACGCAGTTTCCTCTGGGGTCATTTTTCATCTGGGAGGCATCCTGATCCATGCGGAATTTCAGCAGGCAGCCGGCCACTCCGGGCCACCAGGCCCTGGACAAGAATGATGGCCTTTCCCCAGAGAAACAAAAGTCACCAGGCCAGGATCCTGATGTCAGTTTGCAGGTGGCTCTTGGCACTGTCAAACCAGCCACAGTTGTCTGTGGGGCCACCTTGCATCTGGGAGGTATCCTCAACCGTGTGGAATTTCAGCAGGCAGCCAGCCACTCCGGGCAACAGTGCCCCGGACAAGAACGATGGCCTTTCCCCAGAGAAACAGAACTCAGCAGGCCAGGTTCCTGATGCCTGTTTGCAGGAGGCACTTGGCACTGTCAAACCTGCCACAGTTGCCTCTGGGGGCATTTTTCATCTGGGAGGCATCCTGATCCATGCGGAATTTCAGCAGGCAGCCGGCCACTCCGGGCCACAAGGCCCTGGACATGAGCCATGTCCATTCCCCTGAGAAACAAAAGTCACCAGGCCAGGTTCCTGATGTCAGTTTGCAGGAGGCACTTGGCACTGTCAAACCAGCCACAGTTGCTTGTGGGGGCATATTTCATCTGAGACCCATCCTGATCCATGCGGAATTTCAGCAAGCAGCCGGCCACTCCGGGCCACGCTGCCCCGGACATGAACCATGGCCTTTCCCCAGAGAAACAAAAGGCACCAGGCTCGGTTCCTGATGTCAGTTTGCAGGAGGCACTTGGCACTGTCAAACCAACCGCAGTTGCCTGTGGTGGCACCTTCCATCTCGGCGGCATCCTGATCCATGCAGAATTTCAGCAGGCGGCCGGCCACTCCGGGCCACCAGGCCCTGGACATGAACCATGGCTTTTCCCCAGAGAAACAAAAGTCACCAGGCCAGGTGCCTGATGTCAGTTTGCAGGAGGCACTTGGCACTGTCAAACCAGCCACAGTTTCCTCTGGGGGCATTATTCATCTGGGAGGCATCCTGATCCATGTGGAATTTCAGCAGGCAGCCTGCCATTCGAGCCACCGGGCCCTGGAGTGGAACGATGGCCTTTCCCCAGAGAAACAGAACTCAGCTGGCCAGGTCGCTGATGTCTGTTTGCAGGAGGCACTTGGCACTGTCAAACCAGCCACAGTTGCCTGTGGTGGTACTTTCGGTCTGGGAGGTATCCTGATCCATGCGGAATTTCAGCAGGCAGCCAGCCACTCCCGGCCACCAAGCCCTGGACATGAACCATGGCCTTTTCCCAGAGAAACAAAAGTCACCAGGCCAGGTTCCTGATGTCAGTTTGCAGGAGGCACTTGGCACTGTCAAACCAGACGCAGTTTCCTCTGGGGGCATTTTTCATCTGGGAGGCATCCTGATCCATGCGGAATTTCAGCAGGCAGCCTGCCACTCCGGGCCACCAGGCCCTGGACATGAACCATGGCTTTTCCCCAGAGAAACTAAAGTCACCAGGCCAGGTTCCTGATGTCAGTTTGCAGGAGGCACTTGGCACTGTCAAACCAGCCACAGTTGCTTGTGGGGGCATATTTCATCTGAGAGGCATCCTGATCCATGCGGAATTTCAGCAGGCAGCCGGCCACTCCGGGCCACCGTGCCCCGGACAAGAACCATGGCCTTTCCCCAGAGAAACAAAAGTCACCAGGCTCGGTTCCTGATGTCAGTTTGCAGGAGGCACTTGGCACTGTCAAACCAACCGCAGTTGCCTGTGGTGGCACCTTCCATCTCGGCGGCATCCTGATCCATGCAGAATTTCAGCAGGCAGCCGGCCACTCCTGGCCACCAGGCCCCGGACAAGAATGATGGCCTTTCCCCTGAGAAACAAAAGTCACCAGGCCAGGTTCCTGATGCCAGTTTGCAGGAGGCACTTGGCACTGTCAAACCAGACACAGTTGCCTGTGGTGGCACCTTGCATCTGGGAGGTATCCTCAACCGTGCGGAATTTCAGCAGGCAGCCAGCCACCCCGGTCCGCCAGACCCTGGACACGTACAATGGTCATTCCAAAGAGAAACAAAAGTCACCAGGCCAGGTTCCTGATGTCAGTTTGCAGGAGGCACTTGGCACTGTCAAACCAGCCACAGTTGCCTGTGGGGGCATTTTTCATCTGGGAGGCATCCTGATCCATGCGGAATTTCAGCAGGCAGCCGGCCACTCCGGGCCACAGGCCCTGGACATGAACCATGGCTTTTCCCCAGAGAAACAAAAGTCACCAGGCCAGGTTCCTGATGTCAGTTTGCAGGAGGCACTTGGCACTGTCAAACCAGACACAGTTGCCTGTGGTGGCACCTTGCATCTGGGAGGTATCCTCAACCGTGCGGAATTTCAGCAGGCAGCCAGCCACCCCGGTCCGCCAGACCCTGGACACGTACAATGGTCATTCCAAAGAGAAACAAAAGTCACCAGGCCAGGTTCCTGATGTCAGTTTGCAGGAGGCACTTGGCACTGTCAAACCAGCCACAGTTGCCTGTGGTGGTACTATCGGTCTGGGAGGTATCCTGATCCATGCGGAATTACAGCAGGCGGCCGGCCACTCCGGTCCACCAGGCCCTGGACATGAACCATGGCTTTTCCCCAGAGAAACAAAAGTCACCAGGCCAGGTTCCTGATGTCAGTTTACAGGTGGCACTTGGCGATGTCAAACCAGCCACAGTTGCCTGTGGGGGTACCTTTCATCTGGGATATATCCTCATTCGTGCGGAATTTCAGCAGGCAGCCGGCCTCTCCAGGCCACCGGACACAGGACACGAACCATGGCCTTTCCTCAGAGAAACAAAAGTCACCAGGCCAGGTTCCTGATGTCAGTTTGCAGGAGGCACTTGGCACTGTCAAACCAGCCACAGTTGCCTGTGGTGGCACCTTGCATCTGGGAGGTATCCTCAACCGTGCGGAATTTCAGCAGGCAGCCGGCCACTCGAGCCCCCAGGCCCTGGACATGAACCGTGGCCTTTCCCCAGAGAAACAAAAGTCACCAGGCCAGGTTCCTGATGTCAGCTTGCAGGCGGCACTTGGCACTGTCAAACCAGCCACAGTTGCCTGTGGGGGCAACTTGCATCTAGGAGGTATCCTCATCCGTGCTGAATTTTAGCAGGCAGCCGGCCACTTCCGGCCACTGGGCACTGGACACAAACAATGGCCTTTCCCCAGAGAAAAACAAGTCACCAGGCCAGGTTGCTGATGTCAGTTGGCAGGAGGCACTTGGCACTGTCACACCAGACACAATTGACTGTGGTGGTACTATCTCTCTGGGAGGTATCCTGATCCGTGCGGAATTTCAGCAGGCGGCCAGCCACTCCGGGCCACCAGGCACTGGACATGAACCATGGCCTTTCCCCAGAGAAACAAAAGTCACCAGGCCAGGTTCCCGATATCAGTTTGCAGGAGGCACATGGCACTGTCAAACCAGCCACTGTTGCCTGTGGCGGCACCTTGCATCTCGGCGGTATACGGATCCGTTCGGAATTTCAGCAGGAATCCGGCCACTCCGGGCCACACTGCCCTGGCCATGAAAGGTGGCCTTTCCCCAGAGAAACAAAAGTCACCAGGCCAGGTTCCTGATGTCAGTTTGCAGGAGGCACTTGGCACTGTCAAACCAGCCACAGTTGCCTGTGGGAGCACCTTGAATCTCGGCGGTATCCTGATCCATGCGGAATTTCAGCAGGCAGCCGGCCAATCCTGGCCTGGAGGCCTCGAACTAGAATGATGACCTTTCCCCAGAGAAACAGAAGTCACGAGGCCAGGTTCCCGATATCAGTTTGCAGGAGGCACTTGGCACTGTCAAACCAGCCACAGTTGCCTGTGGGAGCACCTTGAATCTCAGCGGTATCCTGATCCGTGCTGAATTTCAGCAGGGAGCCAGCAGCTCTGGGCTACCAGGCCCTGGACATGAACCGTGGCCTTTCCCCAGAGAAACAAAAGTCACCGGGCCAGGTTCCTGATGTCAGTTTGCAGGAGGCACTTGGCACTGTCAAACCAGACGCAGTTGCCTGTGGGGGCACCTTGCGTCTGGGAGGTATCATCATCCGTGCGGAATTTCAGCAGGCAGCCGGCCACTCCCGGCCACCGTGCCCCGGACAAGAATGATGGCCTTTCCCCTGAGAAACAAAACTCAGCAGGCCAGGTTCCCGATATCAGTTTGAAGGAGGCACTTGGCACTGTCAAACCAGCCGCAGTTGCCTGTGGCGGCACCTTTCATCTCGGCGGTGTACGGATCCGTTCGGAATTTCAGCAGGAATCCGGCCACTCCGGGCCACACTGCCCTGGCCATGAAAGGTGGCCTTTCCCCAGAGAAACAAAAGTTACCAGGCCAGGTTCCTGATGTCAGTTTGCAGGAGGCACTTGGCACTGTCAAACCAGCCACAGTTGCCTGTGGGAGCACCTTGAATCTCGGCGGTACCCTGATCCGTTCGGAATTTCAGCAGGCAGCCGGCCAACCCTGGCCTGCAGGCCTCGAACTAGAATGATGGCCTTTCCCCAGAGAAACAAAAGTCACGAGGCCAGGTTCCCGATATCTGTTTGCAGGAGGCACTTGGCACTGTCAAACAGGCCACTGTTGCCTGTGGGAGCAGCTTGAATCTCAGCGGTATCCTGATCCGTTCGGAATTACAGCAGGCAACCGTCCACTCCGGGCCACCCGGTCAGGGCCATGAACAGTGGCCTTTCATCAGAGAAACAGAAGTCACCAGGCCAGGTTCCTGATGTCAGTTTGCAGGAGGCACTTGGCACTGTCAAACCAACCACAGTTGCCTGTGGGGGCACCTTGCATCTGGGAGGTATCCTCAACCGTGAGGAATTTCAGCAGGCAGCCAGCCACTCCAGGCCTCAGGGCACTGGACACGAACCATGGCCTTTCCCCAGAGAAACAAAAGTCACCAGGCCAGGTTCCTGACGTCAGTTTGCAGGAGGCACTTGGCACTGTCAAACCAGGCACAGTTGCCTTGTTTGGTACTTTCGGTCTGGGATGTATCCTGATCCTTGCAGAATTTCAGCAGGCAGCCGGCCAATCCGGGCCACCAGGCCCTGGACATGGACCATGGCTTTTCCCCAGAGAAACAAAAGTCACCAGTCCAGGTTCCTGATGTCAGTTTGCAGGAGGCACTTGGCACTGTCAAACCAGCCACAGTTTCCTGTGGGACACCTTGCATCTGGGAGGTATCCTCAACCGTGAGAAATTTCAGCAGGCAGCCGGCCACTCCGGCCACTCTGGGCCCCGGACAAGAATGATGCCCTTTCCCCAGAGAAACAAAAGTCACCAGGCCAGTTTCCTGATGTCAGTTTGCAGGAGGCACTTGGCACTGTCAAACCTGACGCAGTTTCCTCTGGGGACATTTTTCCTCTGGGAGGCATCCTGATCCATGCGGAATTTCAGCAGGCAGCCGGCCACTCCGGGCCACCAGGCCCTGGACATGAACCATGGCCTTTCCCCAGAGAAACAAAAGTCACCTGGCCAGGTTCCTGATGTCAGTTTGCAGGAGGCACTTGGCACTGTCAAACCAGCCACAGTTGACTGTGGGGGCACCTTGCATCTGGGAGGTATCCTCAACCGTGCAGAATTTCAGCAGGCAGCCGGCCACTCCTGGCCACCAGGCCCTGGACATGAACCATGGCCTTTACCCAGAGAAACAAAAGCCACCAGGCCAGGTTGCTGATGTCAGTTTGCAGGAGGCACTTGGCACTGTCAAACCAGCCACTGTTGCCTGTGGCCGCACCTTACATCAAGGTGGTATTCTGATCCCTTCGGAATTTCAGCAGGCAGCCGGCCACTCCGGGCCACCGGGCCCTAGAGAGGATCGATGGCCTTTCCCCAGAGAAACAAAAGTCACCAGGCCAGGTTCCTGATGTCAGTTTGCAGGAGGCACGTGGCACTGTCAAACCAGCCACATTTGCCTTGGGTGGTACCATCTGTCTGGGAGGTATCCTGATCCGTGCTGAATTTCAGCAGGGAGCCGGCAGCTCCGGGCCGCAAGGCCATGGACATGAATGATGGCCTTTCCCCAGAGAAACAAAAGTCACCAGGCCAGGTTCTGATGTCAGTTTGCAGGTGGCACTTGGCACTGTCAAACCAGCCACAGTTGCCTGTGGGGGCACCTTGCATCTGGGAGGTATCATCATCCGTGCGGAATTTCAGCAGGCAGCCGGCCACTCCAGGCCACAGGGCACTGGACACGAACCATGGCCTTTCCCCAGAGAAACAAAAGTCACCAGGCCGGGTTCCTGACGTCAGTTTGCAGGAGGCACTTGGCACTGTCAAACCAGACGCAGTTGCCTTGTTTGGTACTTTCGGTCTGGAAGGTATCCTGATCCTTGCGGAATTTCAGCAGGCAGCCGGCCACTCCGGGCCACCGTGCCCCGGACAAGAATGATGGCCAATCCCCAGAGAAACAAAAGTCACCAGGCCAGGTTCCTGATGTCAGTTTGCAGGAGGCACTTGGCACTGTCAAACCAGACGCAGTTGCCCCTGGGGGCATTTTTCATCTGGGAGGCATCCTGATCCATGCGGAATTTCAGCAGGCAGCCGGCCACTCCGGGCCAGCGGGCCCTGGAGATGAACGATGGCCTTTCCCCAGAGAAACAAAAGTCACCAGGCCAGGTTCCTGATGTCAGTTGGCAGGAGGCACTTGGCACTGTCAAACAAGCCACAGTTGCCTGTGGGGACACCTTGCATCTGGGAGGTATCCTCAACCGTGTGGAATTTCAGCAGGCAGCCGGACACTCCGGCCACTCTGGGCCCCGGAAAAGAATGATGGCCATTCCATAGAGAAACAAAAGTCACCAGGCCAGGTTCCTGATGTCAGTTTGCAGGAGGCACTTGGCACTGTCAAACCAGCCACAGTTGCCTCTGGGGGCACCTTGCATCTGGGAGGTATCCTCAACCGTGCGGAATTTCAGCAGGCAGCTGGCCACTCCGGGCCGCGAGGCCCTGGACATGAACCGTGGCCTTTACCCAGAGAAACAAAAGTCACCAGGCCAGGTTCCTGATGTCAGTTTACAGGTGGCACTTGGCAATGTCAAACCAGCCACAGTTGCCTGTGGGGGCAAATTGCATCTGGGATATATCCTCATCCGTGCGAAATTTCAGCATGCAGCCGGCCACTCCAGGCCACCGGACAATGGACACGAAACATGGCCTTTCCCCAGAGAAACAAAAGTCACCAGGCCAGGTTCCTGATGTCAGTTTGCAGGAGGCACTTGGCACTGTCAAACCAGCCACAGTTGCCTGTGGGGGCACCTTGCATCTGGGGCGTAACCTCAACCGTGCGGAATTTCAGCTGGCGGCCGGCCTCTCCGGGCCACCAGGCCCTGGACACGTACAATGGTCATTCCAAAGAGAAACAAAAATCACCAGGCCAGGTTCCTGATGTCAGTTTGCAGGAGGCACTGGGCACTGTCAAACCAGCCACTGTTGCCTGTGGCGGCACCTTACATCTCGGCGGTATTCTGATCCATGCGGAATTTCAGCAGGGAGCTGGCCACTCCAGGCCACCGGGCACTGGACACGAACCATGGCCTTTCCCCAGAGAAACAAAAGTCACCAGGCCGGGTTCCTGATGTCAGTTTGCAGGAGGCACTTGGCACTGTCAAACCAGCCACTGTTGCCTGTGGTGGTACTATCTGTCTCGTAGGTACCCTGATCCGTGCTGAATTTCAGCAGGCGGCCAGCCACTCCGGGAAGCTTGCCCTGCACACGTACAATGGCCTTTCCAAAGAGAAACAAAAATCACCAGGCCACGTTCCTGATGTCAGTTTGCAGGAGGCACTTGGCACTGTCAAACCAGCCACAGTTGCCTGTGGGAGCACGTCGCATCTGGGAGATATCCTGATCCGTGCGGAATTTCAGCAGGCAGCCGGCCACTCGAGCCACCGGGCCCTGGAGAGGAACCATGGCCTTTCCCCAGAGAAACAAAAGTCACCAGGCCAGGTTCCTGATGTCAGTTTGCAGGAGGCACTTGGCACTGTCAAACCAGCCACAGTTGCCTGTGGGAGCACCTTGAATCTCGGCGGTATCCTGATCCATGCGGAATTTCAGCAGGCAGCCGGCCAATCCTGGCCTGGAGGCCTCGAACTAGAATGATGACCTTTCCCCAGAGAAACAGAAGTCACGAGGCCAGGTTCCCGATATCAGTTTGCAGGAGGCACTTGGCACTGTCAAACCAGCCACAGTTGCCTGTGGGAGCACCTTGAATCTCAGCGGTATCCTGATCCGTGCTGAATTTCAGCAGGGAGCCAGCAGCTCTGGGCTACCAGGCCCTGGACATGAACCGTGGCCTTTCCCCAGAGAAACAAAAGTCACCGGGCCAGGTTCCTGATGTCAGTTTGCAGGAGGCACTTGGCACTGTCAAACCAGACGCAGTTGCCTGTGGGGGCACCTTGCGTCTGGGAGGTATCATCATCCGTGCGGAATTTCAGCAGGCAGCCGGCCACTCCCGGCCACCGTGCCCCGGACAAGAATGATGGCCTTTCCCCTGAGAAACAAAACTCAGCAGGCCAGGTTCCCGATATCAGTTTGAAGGAGGCACTTGGCACTGTCAAACCAGCCGCAGTTGCCTGTGGCGGCACCTTTCATCTCGGCGGTGTACGGATCCGTTCGGAATTTCAGCAGGAATCCGGCCACTCCGGGCCACACTGCCCTGGCCATGAAAGGTGGCCTTTCCCCAGAGAAACAAAAGTTACCAGGCCAGGTTCCTGATGTCAGTTTGCAGGAGGCACTTGGCACTGTCAAACCAGCCACAGTTGCCTGTGGGAGCACCTTGAATCTCGGCGGTACCCTGATCCGTTCGGAATTTCAGCAGGCAGCCGGCCAACCCTGGCCTGCAGGCCTCGAACTAGAATGATGGCCTTTCCCCAGAGAAACAAAAGTCACGAGGCCAGGTTCCCGATATCTGTTTGCAGGAGGCACTTGGCACTGTCAAACAGGCCACTGTTGCCTGTGGGAGCAGCTTGAATCTCAGCGGTATCCTGATCCGTTCGGAATTACAGCAGGCAACCGTCCACTCCGGGCCACCCGGTCAGGGCCATGAACAGTGGCCTTTCATCAGAGAAACAGAAGTCACCAGGCCAGGTTCCTGATGTCAGTTTGCAGGAGGCACTTGGCACTGTCAAACCAACCACAGTTGCCTGTGGGGGCACCTTGCATCTGGGAGGTATCCTCAACCGTGAGGAATTTCAGCAGGCAGCCAGCCACTCCAGGCCTCAGGGCACTGGACACGAACCATGGCCTTTCCCCAGAGAAACAAAAGTCACCAGGCCAGGTTCCTGACGTCAGTTTGCAGGAGGCACTTGGCACTGTCAAACCAGGCACAGTTGCCTTGTTTGGTACTTTCGGTCTGGGATGTATCCTGATCCTTGCAGAATTTCAGCAGGCAGCCGGCCAATCCGGGCCACCAGGCCCTGGACATGGACCATGGCTTTTCCCCAGAGAAACAAAAGTCACCAGTCCAGGTTCCTGATGTCAGTTTGCAGGAGGCACTTGGCACTGTCAAACCAGCCACAGTTTCCTGTGGGACACCTTGCATCTGGGAGGTATCCTCAACCGTGAGAAATTTCAGCAGGCAGCCGGCCACTCCGGCCACTCTGGGCCCCGGACAAGAATGATGCCCTTTCCCCAGAGAAACAAAAGTCACCAGGCCAGTTTCCTGATGTCAGTTTGCAGGAGGCACTTGGCACTGTCAAACCTGACGCAGTTTCCTCTGGGGACATTTTTCCTCTGGGAGGCATCCTGATCCATGCGGAATTTCAGCAGGCAGCCGGCCACTCCGGGCCACCAGGCCCTGGACATGAACCATGGCCTTTCCCCAGAGAAACAAAAGTCACCTGGCCAGGTTCCTGATGTCAGTTTGCAGGAGGCACTTGGCACTGTCAAACCAGCCACAGTTGACTGTGGGGGCACCTTGCATCTGGGAGGTATCCTCAACCGTGCAGAATTTCAGCAGGCAGCCGGCCACTCCTGGCCACCAGGCCCTGGACATGAACCATGGCCTTTACCCAGAGAAACAAAAGCCACCAGGCCAGGTTGCTGATGTCAGTTTGCAGGAGGCACTTGGCACTGTCAAACCAGCCACTGTTGCCTGTGGCCGCACCTTACATCAAGGTGGTATTCTGATCCCTTCGGAATTTCAGCAGGCAGCCGGCCACTCCGGGCCACCGGGCCCTAGAGAGGATCGATGGCCTTTCCCCAGAGAAACAAAAGTCACCAGGCCAGGTTCCTGATGTCAGTTTGCAGGAGGCACGTGGCACTGTCAAACCAGCCACATTTGCCTTGGGTGGTACCATCTGTCTGGGAGGTATCCTGATCCGTGCTGAATTTCAGCAGGGAGCCGGCAGCTCCGGGCCGCAAGGCCATGGACATGAATGATGGCCTTTCCCCAGAGAAACAAAAGTCACCAGGCCAGGTTCTGATGTCAGTTTGCAGGTGGCACTTGGCACTGTCAAACCAGCCACAGTTGCCTGTGGGGGCACCTTGCATCTGGGAGGTATCATCATCCGTGCGGAATTTCAGCAGGCAGCCGGCCACTCCAGGCCACAGGGCACTGGACACGAACCATGGCCTTTCCCCAGAGAAACAAAAGTCACCAGGCCGGGTTCCTGACGTCAGTTTGCAGGAGGCACTTGGCACTGTCAAACCAGACGCAGTTGCCTTGTTTGGTACTTTCGGTCTGGAAGGTATCCTGATCCTTGCGGAATTTCAGCAGGCAGCCGGCCACTCCGGGCCACCGTGCCCCGGACAAGAATGATGGCCAATCCCCAGAGAAACAAAAGTCACCAGGCCAGGTTCCTGATGTCAGTTTGCAGGAGGCACTTGGCACTGTCAAACCAGACGCAGTTGCCCCTGGGGGCATTTTTCATCTGGGAGGCATCCTGATCCATGCGGAATTTCAGCAGGCAGCCGGCCACTCCGGGCCAGCGGGCCCTGGAGATGAACGATGGCCTTTCCCCAGAGAAACAAAAGTCACCAGGCCAGGTTCCTGATGTCAGTTGGCAGGAGGCACTTGGCACTGTCAAACAAGCCACAGTTGCCTGTGGGGACACCTTGCATCTGGGAGGTATCCTCAACCGTGTGGAATTTCAGCAGGCAGCCGGACACTCCGGCCACTCTGGGCCCCGGAAAAGAATGATGGCCATTCCATAGAGAAACAAAAGTCACCAGGCCAGGTTCCTGATGTCAGTTTGCAGGAGGCACTTGGCACTGTCAAACCAGCCACAGTTGCCTCTGGGGGCACCTTGCATCTGGGAGGTATCCTCAACCGTGCGGAATTTCAGCAGGCAGCTGGCCACTCCGGGCCGCGAGGCCCTGGACATGAACCGTGGCCTTTACCCAGAGAAACAAAAGTCACCAGGCCAGGTTCCTGATGTCAGTTTACAGGTGGCACTTGGCAATGTCAAACCAGCCACAGTTGCCTGTGGGGGCAAATTGCATCTGGGATATATCCTCATCCGTGCGAAATTTCAGCATGCAGCCGGCCACTCCAGGCCACCGGACAATGGACACGAAACATGGCCTTTCCCCAGAGAAACAAAAGTCACCAGGCCAGGTTCCTGATGTCAGTTTGCAGGAGGCACTGGGCACTGTCAAACCAGCCACTGTTGCCTGTGGCGGCACCTTACATCTCGGCGGTATTCTGATCCATGCGGAATTTCAGCAGGGAGCTGGCCACTCCAGGCCACCGGGCACTGGACACGAACCATGGCCTTTCCCCAGAGAAACAAAAGTCACCAGGCCGGGTTCCTGATGTCAGTTTGCAGGAGGCACTTGGCACTGTCAAACCAGCCACTGTTGCCTGTGGTGGTACTATCTGTCTCGTAGGTACCCTGATCCGTGCTGAATTTCAGCAGGCGGCCAGCCACTCCGGGAAGCTTGCCCTGCACACGTACAATGGCCTTTCCAAAGAGAAACAAAAATCACCAGGCCACGTTCCTGATGTCAGTTTGCAGGAGGCACTTGGCACTGTCAAACCAGCCACAGTTGCCTGTGGGAGCACGTCGCATCTGGGAGATATCCTGATCCGTGCGGAATTTCAGCAGGCAGCCGGCCACTCGAGCCACCGGGCCCTGGAGAGGAACCATGGCCTTTCCCCAGAGAAACAAAAGTCACCAGGCCAGGTTCCTGATGTCAGTTTGCAGGAGGCACTTGGCACTGTCAAACCAGCCGCAGTTGCCTGTGGGAGCATGTTGCATCTGGGAGGTATCCTCAACTGTGCGGAAATTCACCAGGCAGCCAGCCAATCCGGGCCAGCAGGCCTCGAACAAAAATGATGGCCTTTCCCCAGAGAAACAAAAGTCACCAGGCCAGGTTCCCGATATCAGTTTGCAGGAGGCACTTGGCACTGTCAAACCAGCCACAGGTGCCTGTGTGGGCACATTTCATCTGGGAGGTATCCTGATCCGTGCAGAATTTCAGCAGGCAGCCGGCCAATCCGGGCCTGCAGGCCTCGAACAAGAATGATGGCCTTTCCCCAGAGAAACAAAAGTCACCAGGCCAGGTTCCCGATATCAGTTTGCAGGAGGCACTTGGCACTGTCAAACCAGCCACAGTTGCCTGTGGGGGCACCTTGAATCTCGGCGGTATCCTGATCCGTTTGGAATTTCAGCAGGCAGCCGGCCAATCCGGGCCTGCAGGCCTCGAACTAGAATGATGGCCTTTCATCAGAGAAACAAAAGTCACCAGGCCAGTTTCCCGATATCTGTTTGCAGGAGGCACTTGGCACTGTCAAACCAGCCACTGTTGCCTGTGGCGGCACCTTCCATCTAGGCGGTATTCTGATCCCTTCGGAATTTCAGCAGGCAGCCGGCCACTCGAGCCACCGGGCCCTGGAGAGGAACCATTGCCTTTCCCCAGAGAAACAAAAGTCACCAGGCCAGGTTCCTGATGTCAGTTTGCAGGAGGCACTTGGCACTGTCAAACCAGCCACAGTTGCCTCTGGGAGCACCTTGCATCTGGGAGGCATCCTCAACTGTGCGGAAATTCAGCAGGCAGTCAGCCAATCCGGGCCTGCAGGCCTCGAACAAGAATGATGGCCTTTCCCCAGAGAAACAAAAGTCACCAGGCCAGGTTCCCGATATCAGTTTGCAGGAGGCACATGGCACTGTCAAACCAGCCACTGTTGCCTCTGGGGGCACCTTGCATCTCGGCGGTATACGGATCCATTCGGAATTTCAGCAGGCATCCGGCCACTCCGGGCCACACTGCCCTGGCCATGAATGGTGGCCTTTCCCCAGGGAAACAAAATTCACCAGGCCAGGTTGCTGATGTCAGTTTGCAGGAGGCACTTGGCACTGTCAAACCAGCCACAGTTGCCAGTGGCGGCACCTTGCATCTAGGCGGTATCCTCCACCGTGAGGAATTTCAGCAGGCAGTCGGCCACTCCGGGCCACCAGGCCCTGGACGTGATCCATGGCTTTTCCCCAGAGAAACAAAAGTCACCAGGCCAGGTTCCTGATGTCAGTTTGCAGGAGGCACTTGGCACTGTCAAACTAGCCACAGTTTCCTGTGGTGGTACTTTCGGTCCTGGAGTTATCCTGATCCTTGCGGAATTTCAGCAGGAAGCCGGCAACTCCGGGCCGCAAGGCCCTGGACATGAACCGTGGCCTTTCCCCAGAGAAACAAAAGTCAGCAGGCCAGGTTCCTGATGTCAGTTTGCAGGTGGCACTTGGCACTGTCAAACCAGCCACAGTTGCCTCTGGGGGCACCTTGCATCTGGGAGGTATCATCATCCGTGCGGAATTTCAGCAGGCAGCCGGCCACTCCAGGCCACAGGGCCCTGGACATGAATGATGGACTTTCCCCAGAGAAACAAAAGTCACCAGGCCAGGTTCCTGATGTCAGTTTACAGGTGGCACTTGGCACTGTCAAACCAGCCACAGTTGCCTGTGGGGGCAACTTGCATCTGGGATGTATCCTCATCCGTGCGGAATTTCAGCAGGCAGCCGGCCACTCCAGGCCCCCGGACACTGGACACGAACCATGGCCTTTCCCCAGAGAAACAAAAGTCACCAGGCCAGGTTCCTGTTGTCTGTTTGCAGGAGGCACTTTTCACTGTAAAAATCAGCCACAGTTGCATTTTCTGGCAGCTTGCCGCTCGGAGGCATCCTGCGATGTTCGGAATTTTGGTAGTCAGTCAGCCACTCTGGGCCACTGTCACCTGCAAACGAACACTGGGCCTTTTGCCTTGGAAACAAATCTGACCAGGCCAGATGCCTGATGTCAGTTTGCAGGAGGCACTTGGCACTGTCAAACCAGCCACAGTTGCTCATGTTGGTACCTTCGTCTGGGAGGCATCATGCGACATTCGGAATTTCTGGAGGCATCTGGCCATCCTGCGCCGTTGGCACCTTGCAAAAAACAGTGGACCTTTTTGCTGGGGAACAAAACTGATCATCCCTGGTTCTTGATGTCCGTTTGCAGGAGGCACGTGACACTGTCAGTCCAGCCGCAGTTGCCTCTGGTGGCACCTTGCGTCTGAGATGCATCCTGCCACCTTTGGAATTTCAGCAGGCAGTTGTCCATTCCATGCCCCTTGCCCCTCAACATGAACCCTGACCCTTTTCCCTGGGAAACAAAACTCACCAGGCCAGGTACCTGATGTCAGTTTGCAGGAGGCACTTGGATCTTTCAAACCAGCCACCATTGCTGATGGTGGCACATTGGTCTGGGTGGCATCCTGCGACTTTTGGAATTTCAGCAGGCATCCGGCCTGTCTGGGCCACTGGTGGTTGGGCCCAAATGCTGGCCCTTTTCCCTGGGAAATAAAACTCATCCGCCCAGTTTCCTGATAGTTCGCAGGAGGCACGTATTACTGTCATACCAGCCAGACTTGCTGATGTTTGCACTTTGTGTCCTGGCGGCATCCTGCTACCTTTGCAATTTCAGCAGGCAGCAGGCCACTCCCTGCCACTGGCCGTTTTACACAACTGCTGGCCCTTTTAACTGGGAAACAAAACTTACCAGTCCAGGTTCCTGATGTCAATTTGCAGGAGACACTTGGCACTGTCAAACCATCCATGTAGTATTGCATTTTATTTAAACGGTATTCTCTGTCTCACCCCTCCAAAAGTTATTGTCTATCCCAAGCCTGTGGTCCTGTCCTGGAGCATCCCGTATCTGTAATCCTTTGGCATCCTGTATCTGTAATCCAAGTCTCATTCCGTGCCCACTTTCAATCTGCCTTATAAACCGTGCGAGTGAGACCAGTTGCTCTCTTATCCTTTCCTCCCTCTTCGCCTTCCTACCCTGTTGGCCCTTCCCTCCCCTAGGCTCCCCCTCCTTCCCCCTCCCCCTTCCCCCTTTTTCCCTCAGAAACCGTGCTGTTCCCGGGGATGGGACCCCCAATAAACCCTCATTTAATCTGCACCCTCAGAATCCCTGTGGAATCTCCTTGCCTGCCTGCTGCTGCCAGTGCACTCACAGCCTAGGGGGCCCTCCGGTAACTCCCCGGGGTGCCCCCTCCCAAAATGGACTGCAACACAGCCAAGGTTGCATTTGGTGGCAGCTGCATCTGGGAGGCATCCTGTGATCTTTGGAATTTCAGCAGGCAGCCATTGACTCCAGAACTCTTTCCCATGGACAGGGACGCGACCATTTTCCCTGGGAAAAAAAAACTCATGTGCCTATGTTCCTGATGTCAGTTTACAGGAGGCACGTGGCACTGTCAAAGTAGACACAGTGGCGTCTGGAGGCACATTGCACCTGGATACAGAGCATTAGAACATAAGTACTACTGCCAGGCGTCATGCCACAGAAGCGCCACGAAGCGCCCCGAAACTGGCACCATAATCTCTGCGAGAAGAGCCAAAATATTAAAAATTCTAAAAACACGCCAAAATATAAAACCAGCCAGAAGTGATCGAAACATTCAAAAAAACCCGCCAAAATATAGTAAAAACAATCTAAAGAAACCACAATATTATAAACAACCTCTAAAATATCTTAAAACTCGCCAAAACTGATCAAAACATTCTGAAAATCGGCCAACATATTAGAAACCCAGCCAGAACTGATCAAACCAAAAAAAAACCTTGCCAAAACATAACCAAAAAAAATGAAAACAAACAAAACCTTCCAAATACATGCCAAAATATTTTAAACTAGACAAAACAAATCAAAACATTCCAAAACCCACAAAATAATATTTAAAAGAAATCAAAACCAACCAAAACATTCTGAAAACCCGCAAAATCAAAATAAAAACGACTCAAAACCAACCAAAACATTCCAAAAACCCGACAAAATATTATAGAACCCGCCAAAACTGATCAAAACATTCTGAAAAGATGCCAAAATACTAGAAAACCAGTCAGAAGTGATCGAAACTTTCAATAACTTGCCAAAACATAATCAAAACAAATGAAAGCAAACCAAAACATTCCAAATACCCGCCAAAATATTTTAAAACCTGCCAAAACAAATCCAAACATTCCAAAACCTGCCAACACAATAAAAACAACACAAGAGAAAACAAAACATTCTAAAACACCACCAAAACATTCCGAAAACCCGCCAAAAGATCATAAAAACAAATCAAAACAAACCAAACAATAGGAGGAACACGGCAACATATTGGCAAGCAAGAGACAGAGAACGCGGCACCTTCTAGGAGGCCAAGAAGGAAATCGGACAACACCTGCACTGTGTCTGCAACTTTCAAACTGCTAGAAGCTAGTGGCTTGCCACTGGCCTGCCTCTTCAATTGCCATTAGCATTCCAATGGAAGCTATTCTTGGACAACTTTGCTCTGCTTGCTGCTAGTTCTGCCCCAGCCTACCATAGATAACCTTGCTCTTCCCTTGAGGCTCTGAGATGCCAAGAACTTGTCAACTTCAAAGGGCGGGCCGGGCTACATCTACTCAGCTGCCACAGTTTCTCCTTGCTAGACCTAGTGGGAAAGCATTTTGCTGAGATGCAGAAGGCAAGAAACGCAGAATACGGAGACGCGGAGCTGTCCCAAGTGCCGCTGCCAGGCGTCTTTCCGCAGAAGGAGCGCCCCGGAGCGCACCGCAACCGGCACCGTCATCTCTGCGCAAAAAGCCAAAATATTTTCAAACCCGCCAAAACTCATCCAAAAATATTTTCAAACCCGCCAAAATAGAAAACCAGACAGAAGTGATCAATACATTCGAAAAAACCTGACAAAACATGATAAAGCCCACCAAAGCTAATCCAAACACACCAAAAACTGGGCTAAACAGAATCAAAACAAATCAAAACAAATCTAAAACCTCTAAAAACCCGCCAAAATATTTCAAAACCCGTCAAAACTAATCAAAACCTTCCGAATACCCGTTAAAAAACATTCCAAATACCCGCCAAAATATTTTAAAACCCGCCAAAATGAATCCAAACATTCCAAACCCTGCCAACACAATAAAAACAACTCAAGAGAATACAAAACATTCTAAAACCCAACCAAAAACATTCCGAAAACCCGCCAAAACATCATCAAAACAAATCAAAACCAACCAAAACATTCCGAAAACCCGCCAAAATTATTTAGACCCCCAAAACTCATCAAAACATTCTGAAAAGATGCCAAAACATTAGAAAACCAGCCAGAACTGATCAAAACATTCAAAAAACTTGGCAATGCATCATAAAAACAAATCAAAACCAACCAAAACATTCCAAAAACCCGACAAAATAGTTTAGAACCCGCCAAAACTCATCAAAACATTCTGAAAAGATGCCAAAATACTAGAAAACCAGTCTGAAGTGATCGAAACTTTCAATAACTTGCCAAAACATAATCAAAACAAATGAAAGCAAACCAAAACATTCCAAATACCCGCCAAAAGATTTTAAAACCCGCCAAAACAAATCCAAACATTCCAAAACCTGCCAAGACAATATAAACAATACAAGAGAAAACAAAACATTCTGAAACACCACCAAAACATTCCGAAAACCCGCCAAAACATCATAAAAACAAATCAAAACAAACCAAACAATAAGAGGAACACGGCAACATATTGGCAAGCAAGAGACAGAGAGCGCGGCACCTTCTAGGAGGCCAAGAAGGAAATCGCACAACACCTGCACTGTGTCTGCAACTTTCAAACTGCTAGAAGATAGTGGCTTGCCACTGGCCTGCCTCTTCAATTGCCATTAGCATTCCAATGGAAGCTATTCTTGGACAACTTTGCTCTGCTTGCTGCTAGTTCTGCCCCAGCCTACCATAGATAACCTTGCTCTTCCCTTGAGGCTCTGAGATGCCAAGAACTTGTCAACTTCAAAGGGCGGGCCGGGCTACATCTACTCAGCTGCCACAGTTTCTCCTTGCTAGACCTAGTGGGAAAGCATTTTGCTGAGATGCAGAAGGCAAGAAACGCAGAATACGGAGACGTGGAGCTGTCCCAAGTGCCGCTGCCAGGCGTCTTTCCGCAGAAGGAGCGCCCCGGAGCGCACCGCAACCGGCACCGTCGTCTCTGCGCAAAGAGCCAAAATATTTTCAAACCCGCCAAAACTCATCCAAAAATATTTTCAAACCCGCCAAAATAGAAAACCAGACAGAAGTGATCAATACATTCGAAAAAACCTCACAAAACATGATAAAGCCCACCAAAGCTAATCCAAACACATCAAAAACTGGGCTAAACAGAATCAAAACAAATCAAAACAAACCTAAATCTTCTAAAAACCCGCCAAAATAATTCAAAACCCGTCAAAACTAATCAAAACCTTCCGAATACCCGTTAAAAAACATTCCAAATACCCGCCAAAAGATTTTAAAACCCGCCAAAAGGAATCCAAACATTCCAAAACCTGCCAAGACAATAAAAACAACTCAAGAGAATACAAAACATTCTAAAACCCAACCAAAACATTCCGAAAACCCGCCAAAACATCATCAAAACAAATCAAAACCAACCAAAATATTCCAAAAACCCACCAAAATGATTTAGACCCGCAAAACTCATCAAAACATTCTGAAAAGATGCCAAAACATTAGAAAACCAGCCAGAACTGATCAAAACATTCAAAAAACTTTGCAAAACATCATAAAAACAAATCATAAACCAACCAAAACATTCTAAAAACCAGCCAAAATATTCCGAAATCCGGCCAAAACATCATAAAAACAAATCATAACCAACCGAAACATTCCAAAAACCCGACAAAGTAGTTTAGAACCCGCCAAAACTCATCAAAACATTCTGAAAAGATGCCAAAATACTAGAAAACCAGTCTGAAGTGATCCAAACTTTCAATAACTTGCCAAAACATAATCAAAACAAATGAAAGCAACCCAAAACATTCCAAATACCCGCCAAAATATTTTAAAACCCGCCAAAACTCATCCAAAAATATTTTCAAACCCGCCAAAATAGAAAACCAGACAGAAGTGATCAATACATTCGAAAAAACCTCACAAAACATGATAAAGCCCACCAAAGCTAATCCAAACACATCAAAAACTGGGCTAAACAGAATCAAAACAAATCAAAACAAACCTAAACCTTCTAAAAACCCGCCAAAATAATTAAAAACCCGTCAAAACTAATCAAAACCTTCCGAATACCCGTTAAAAAACATTCCAAATACCCGCCAAAAGATTTTAAAACACGCAAAAATGAATCCAAACATTCCAAAACCTGCCAACACAATAAAAACAACTCAAGAGAATACAAAACATTCTAAAACCCAACCAAAACATTCCGAAAACCCGCCAAAACATCATCAAAACAAATCAAAACCAACCAAAATATTCCAAAAACCCGCCAAAATGATTTAGACCCGCAAAACTCATCAAAACATTCTGAAAAGATGCCAAAACATTAGAAAACCAGCCAGAACTGATCAAAACATTCAAAAAACTTTGCAAAACATCATAAAAACAAATCATAAACCAACCGAAACATTCCAAAAACCAACCAAAATATTCCGAAATCCGGCCAAAACATCATAAAAACAAATCATAACCAACCGAAACATTCCAAAAACCCGACAAAGTAGTTTAGAACCCGCCAAAACTCATCAAAACATTCTGAAAAGATGCCAAAATACTAGAAAACCAGTCTGAAGTGATCGAAACTTTCAATAACTTGCCAAAACATAATCAAAACAAATGAAAGCAAACCAAAACATTCCAAATACCCGCCAAAAGATTTTAAAACCCGCCAAAACAAATCCAAACATTCCAAAACCTGCCAAGACAATATAAACAATACAAGAGAAAACAAAACATTCTGAAACACCACCAAAACATTCCGAAAACCCGCCAAAACATCATAAAAACAAATCAAAACAAACCAAACAATAAGAGGAACACGGCAACATATTGGCAAGCAAGAGACAGAGAGCGCGGCACCTTCTAGGAGGCCAAGAAGGAAATCGCACAACACCTGCACTGTGTCTGCAACTTTCAAACTGCTAGAAGATAGTGGCTTGCCACTGGCCTGCCTCTTCAATTGCCATTAGCATTCCAATGGAAGCTATTCTTGGACAACTTTGCTCTGCTTGCTGCAAGTTCTGCCCCAGCCTACCATAGATAACCTTGCTCTTCCCTTGAGGCTCTGAGATGCCAAGAACTTGTCAACTTCAAAGGGCGGGCCGGGCTACATCTACTCAGCTGCCACAGTTTCTCCTTGCTAGACCTAGTGGGAAAGCATTTTGCTGAGATGCAGAAGGCAAGAAACGCAGAATACGGAGACGCGGAGCTGTCCCAAGTGCCGCTGCCAGGCGTCTTTCCGCAGAAGGAGCGCCCCGGAGCGCACCGCAACCGGCACCGTCGTCTCTGCGCAAAGAGCCAAAATATTTTCAAACCCGCCAAAACTCATCCAAAACTATTTTCAAACCCGCCAAAATAGAAAACCAGACAGAAGTGATCAATACATTCGAAAAAACCTCACAAAACATGATAAAGCCCACCAAAGCTAATCCAAACACACCAAAAACTGGGCTAAACAGAATCAAAACAAATCAAAACAAATCTAAAACCTATAAAAACCCGCCAAAATATTTCAAAACCCGTCAAAACTAATCAAAACCTTCCGAATACCCGTTAAAAAACATTCCAAATACCCGCCAAAATATTTTAAAACCCGCCAAAATGAATCCAAACATTCCAAACCCTGCCAACACAATAAAAACAACTCAAGAGAATACAAAACATTCTAAAACCCAACCAAAAACATTCCGAAAACCCGCCAAAACATCATCAAAACAAATCAAAACCAACCAAAACATTCCGAAAACCCGCCAAAATTATTTAGACCCCCAAAACTCATCAAAACATTCTGAAAAGATGCCAAAACATTAGAAAACCAGCCAGAACTGATCAAAACATTCAAAAAACTTGGCAAAACATCATAAAAACAAATCAAAACCAACCAAAACATTCCAAAAACCCGACAAAATAGTTTAGAACCCGCCAAAACTCATCAAAACATTCTGAAAAGATGCCAAAATACTAGAAAACCAGTCTGAAGTGATCCAAACTTTCAATACCTTGCCAAAACATAATCAAAACAAATGAAAGCAACCCAAAACATTCCAAATACCCGCCAAAAGATTTTAAAACCCGCCAAAACAAATCCAAACATTCCAAAACCTGCCAAGACAATATAAACAATACAAGAGAAAACAAAACATTCTGAAACACCACCAAAACATTCCGAAAACCCGCCAAAACATCATAAAAACAAATGAAAACAAACCAAACAATAAGAGGAACACGGCAACATATTGGCAAGCAAGAGACAGAGAGCGCGGCACCTTCTAGGAGGCCAAGAAGGAAATCGCACAACACCTGCACTGTGTCTGCAACTTTCAAACTGCTAGAAGCTAGTGGCTTGCCACTGGCCTGCCTCTTCAATTGCCATTAGCATTCCAATGGAAGCTATTCTTGGACAACTTTGCTCTGCTTGCTGCTAGTTCTGCCCCAGCCTACCATAGATAACCTTGCTCTTCCCTTGAGGCTCTGAGATGCCAAGAACTTGTCAACTTCAAAGGGCGGGCCGGGCTACATCTACTCAGCTGCCACAGTTTCTCCTTGCTAGACCTAGTGGGAAAGCATTTTGCTGAGATGCAGAAGGCAAGAAACGCAGAATACGGAGACGCGGAGCTGTCCCAAGTGCCGCTGCCAGGCGTCTTTCCGCAGAAGGAGCGCCCCGGAGCGCACCGCAACCGGCACCGTCGTCTCTGCGCAAAGAGCCAAAATATTTTCAAACCCGCCAAAACTCATCCAAAAATATTTTCAAACCCGCCAAAATAGAAAACCAGACAGAAGTGATCAATACATTCGAAAAAACCTCACAAAACATGATAAAGCCCACCAAAGCTAATCCAAACACACCAAAAACTGGGCTAAACAGAATCAAAACAAATCAAAACAAACCTAAACCTTCTAAAAACCCGCCAAAATAATTCAAAACCCGTCAAAACTAATCAAAACCTTCCGAATACCCGTTAAAAAACATTCCAAATACCCGCCAAAAGATTTTAAAACACGCAAAAATGAATCCAAACATTCCAAAACCTACCAACACAATAAAAACAACTCAAGAGAATACAAAACATTCTAAAACCCCACCAAAACATTCCGAAAACCCGCCAAAACATCATCAAAACAAATCAAAACCAACCAAAATATTCCAAAAACCCGCCAAAATGATTTAGACCCGCAAAACTCATCAAAACATTCTGAAAAGATGCCAAAACATTAGAAAACCAGCCAGAACTGATCAAAACATTCAAAAAACTTTGAAAAACATCATAAAAACAAATCATAAACCAACCGAAACATTCCAAAAACCAACCAAAATATGCCGAAATCCGGCCAAAACATCATAAAAACAAATCATAACCAACCGAAACATTCCAAAAACCCGACAAAGTAGTTTAGAACCCGCCAAAACTCATCAAAACATTCTGAAAAGATGCCAAAATACTAGAAAACCAGTAAGAAGTGATCCAAACTTTCAATAACTTGCCAAAACATAATCAAAACAAATGAAAGCAAACCAAAACATTCCAAATACCCGCCAAAATATTTGAAAACCCGCCAAAAGGAATCCAAACATTCCAAAACCGGCCAAGACAATATAAACAACACAAGAGAAAACAAAACATTCTAAAACACCACCAAAACATTCCGAAAACCCACCAAAACATCATCAAAACAAATCAAAACAAACCAAACAATAAGAGGAACACGGCAACATATTGGCAAGCAAGAGACGGAGAGCGCGGCACCTTCTAGGAGGCCAAGAAGGAAATCGCACAACACCTGCACTGTGTCTGCAACTTTCAAACTGCTAGAAGCTAGTGGCTTGCCACTGGCCTGCCTCTTCAATTGCCATTAGCATTCCAATGGAAGCTATTCTTGGACAACTTTGCTCTGCTTGCTGCTAGTTCTGCCCCAGCCTACCATAGATAACCTTGCTCTTCCCTTGAGGCTCTGAGATGCCAAGAACTTGTCAACTTCAAAGGGCGGGCCGGGCTACATCTACTCAGCTGCCACAGTTTCTCCTTGCTAGACCTAGTGGGAAAGCATTTTGCTGAGATGCAGAAGGCAAGAAACACAGAATACGGAGACGCGGAGCTGTCCCAAGTGCCACTGCCAGGCGTCTTTCCGCAGAAGGAGCGCCCCGGAGTGCACCGCAACCGGCACCGTCATCTCTGCGCAAAGAGTCAAAATATTTTAAAACCCGCCAAAACTAATCCAAAAATATTTTCAAACCCGCCAAAATAGAAAACCAGACAGAAGTGATCAATACATTCAAAAAAACCTGACAAAACATGGTAAGGCCCACCAAAGCTAATCCAAACACACCAAAAACTGGGCTAAACAGAATCAAAAGAAATCAAAACAAATCTAAACCTTCTAAAAACCTGCCAAAATATTTCAAAACCCGTCAAAACAAATCAAAACCTTCCGAATACCCGCCAAAACATTCCAAATACCCGCCAAAATATTTTAAAACCCGCCAAAAGGAATCCAAACATTCCAAAACCTGCCAAGACAATATAAACAACACAAGAGAAAACAAAACATTCTAAAACCCAACCAAAACATTCCAAAAACCCGCCAAAACATCATCAAAACAAATCAAAACCAACCAAAATATTCCGAAAACCCGCCAAAATGATTTAGACCCGCAAAACTCATCAAAACATTCTGAAAAGATGCCAAAACATTAGAAAACCAGCCTGAACTGATCAAAACATTCAAAAAACTTTGCAAAACATCATAAAAACAAGTCAAAACCAACCGAAACATTCCAAAAACCCGACAAAGTAGTTTAGAACCCGCCAAAACTCATCAAAACATTCTGAAAAGATGCCAAAATACTAGAAAACCAGTCAGAAGTGATCGAAACTTTCAATAACTTGCCAAAACATAATCAAAACAAATGAAAGCAAACCAAAACATTCCAAATACCCGCCAAAAGATTTGAAAACCCGCCAAAAGGAATCCAAACATTCCAAAACCGGCCAAGACAATATAAACAACACAAGAGAAAACAAAACATTCTAAAACACCACCAAAACATTCCGAAAACCCACCAAAACATCATCAAAACAAATCAAAACAAACCAAACAATAAGAGGAACACGGCAATATATTGGCAAGCAAGAGACAGAGAGCGCGGCACCTTCTAGGAGGCCAAGAAGGAAGCCGCACAACACCTGCACTGTGTCTGCAACTTTCAAACTGCTAGAAGCTAGTGGCTTGCCACTGGCCTGCCTCTTCAATTGCCATTAGCATTCCAATGGAAGCTATTCTTGGACAACTTTGCTCTGCTTGCTGCTAGTTCTGCCCCAGCCTACCATAGATAACCTTGCTCTTCCCTTGAGGCTCTGAGATGCCAAGAACTTGTCAACTTCAAAGGGTGGGCCGGGCTACATCTACTCAGCTGGCACAGTTTCTCCTTGCTAGACCTAGTGGGAAAGCATTTTGCTGAGATGCAGAAGGCAAGAAACACAGAATACGGAGACGCGGAGCTGTCCCAAGTGCCGCTGCCAGGCGTCTTTCCGCAGAAGGAGCGCCCCGCAGCGCACCGCAACCGGCACCGTCATCTCTGCGCAAAGAGCCAAAATATTTTCAAACCCGCCAAAACTCATCCAAAACTATTTTCAAACCCGCCAAAATAGAAAACCAGACAGAAGTGATCAATACATTCGAAAAAACCTCACAAAACATGATAAAGCCCACCAAAGCTAATCCAAACACATCAAAAACTGGGCTAAACAGAATCAAAACAAATCAAAACAAACCTAAACCTTCTAAAAACCCACCAAAATAATTCAAAACCCGTCAAAACTAATCAAAACCTTCCGAATACCCGTTAAAAAACATTCCAAATACCCGCCAAAAGATTTTAAAACACGCAAAAATGAATCCAAACATTCCAAAACCTACCAACACAATAAAAACAACTCAAGAGAATACAAAACATTCTAAAACCCAACCAAAACATTCCGAAAACCCGCCAAAACATCATCAAAACAAATCATAACCAACCGAAACATTCCAAAAACCCGCCAAAATGATTTAGACCCGCAAAACTCATCAAAACATTCTGAAAAGATGCCAAAACATTAGAAAACCAGCCAGAACTGATCAAAACATTCAAAAAACTTGGCAATGCATCATAAAAACAAATCAAAACCAACCAAAACATTCCAAAAACCCGACAAAATAGTTTAGAACCCGCCAAAACTCATCAAAACATTCTGAAAAGATGCCAAAATACTAGAAAACCAGTCTGAAGTGATCCAAACTTTCAATAACTTGCCAAAACATAATCAAAACAAATGAAAGCAACCCAAAACATTCCAAATACCCGCCAAAATATTTTAAAACCCGCCAAAACAAATCCAAACATTCCAAAACCTGCCAAGACAATATAAACAATACAAGAGAAAACAAAACATTCTGAAACACCACCAAAACATTCCGAAAACCCGCCAAAACATCATAAAAACAAATCAAAACAAACCAAACAATAAGAGGAACACGGCAACATATTGGCAAGCAAGAGACAGAGAGTGCGGCACCTTCTAGGAGGCCAAGAAGGAAATCGCACAACACCTGCACTGTGTCTGCAACTTTCAAACTGCTAGAAGCTAGTGGCTTGCCACTGGCCTGCCTCTTCAATTGCCATTAGCATTCCAATGGAAGCTATTCTTGGACAACTTTGCTCTGCTTGCTGCTAGTTCTGCCCCAGCCTACCATAGATAACCTTGCTCTTCCCTTGAGGCTCTGAGATGCCAAGAACTTGTCAACTTCAAAGGGCGGGCCGGGCTACATCTACTCAGCTGCCACAGTTTCTCCTTGCTAGACCTAGTGGGAAAGCATTTTGCTGAGATGCAGAAGGCAAGAAACGCAGAATACGGAGACGCGGAGCTGTCCCAAGTGCCGCTGCCAGGCGTCTTTCCGCAGAAGGAGCGCCCCGGAGCGCACCGCAACCGGCACCGTCATCTCTGCGCAAAGAGCCAAAATATTTTCAAACCCGCCAAAACTCATCCAAAAATATTTTCAAACCCGCCAAAATAGAAAACCAGACAGAAGTGATCAATACATTCGAAAAAACCTCACAAAACATGATAAAGCCCACCAAAGCTAATCCAAACACATCAAAAACTGGGCTAAACAGAATCAAAACAAATCAAGACAAATCTAAACCTTCTAAAAACCCGCCAAAATGATTTAGACCCGCAAAACTCATCAAAACATTCTGAAAAGATGCCAAAACATTAGAAAACCAGCCAGAACTGATCAAAACATTCAAAAAATTTGCAAAACATCATAAAAACAAATCATAAACCAACCGAAACATTCCAAAAACCAGCCAAAATATTCCGAAATCCGGCCAAAACATCATAAAAACAAATCATAACCAACCGAAACATTCCAAAAACCCGACAAAGTAGTTTAGAACCCGCCAAAACTCATCAAAACATTCTGAAAAGATGCCAAAATACTAGAAAACCAGTCAGAAGTGATCCAAACTTTCAATAACTTGCCAAAACATAATCAAAACAAATGAAAGCAACCCAAAACATTCCAAATACCCGCCAAAATATTTTAAAACCCGCCAAAACTCATCCAAAAATATTTTCAAACCCGCCAAAATAGAAAACCAGACAGAAGTGATCAATACATTCGAAAAAACCTCACAAAACATGATAAAGCCCACCAAAGCTAATCCAAACACATCAAAAACTGGGCTAAACAGAATCAAAACAAATCAAAACAAACCTAAACCTTCTAAAAACCCGCCAAAATAATTCAAAACCCGTCAAAACTAATCAAAACCTTCCGAATACCCGTTAAAAAACATTCCAAATACCCGCCAAAAGATTTTAAAACACGCAAAAATGAATCCAAACATTCCAAAACCTGCCAAGACAATAAAAACAACTCAAGAGAATACAAAACATTCTAAAACCCAACCAAAACATTCCGAAAACCCGCCAAAACATCATCAAAACAAATCAAAACCAACCAAAATATTCCAAAAACCCGCCAAAATGATTTAGACCCGCAAAACTCATCAAAACATTCTGAAAAGATGCCAAAACATTAGAAAACCAGCCAGAACTGATCAAAACATTCAAAAAACTTTGCAAAACATCATAAAAACAAATCAAAACCAACCGAAACATTCCAAAAACCAACCAAAATATTCCGAAATCCGGCCAAAACATCATAAAAACAAATCATAACCAACCGAAACATTCCAAAAACCCGACAAAGTAGTTTAGAACCCGCCAAAACTCATCAAAACATTCTGAAAAGATGCCAAAATACTAGAAAACCAGTCTGAAGTGATCGAAACTTTCAATAACTTGCCAAAACATAATCAAAACAAATGAAAGCAAACCAAAACATTCCAAATACCCGCCAAAAGATTTTAAAACCCGCCAAAACAAATCCAAACATTCCAAAACCTGCCAAGACAATATAAACAATACAAGAGAAAACAAAACATTCTGAAACCCAACCAAAACATTCCGAAAACCCACCAAAACATCATCAAAACAAATCAAAACAAACCAAACAATAAGAGGAACACGGCAACATATTGGCAAGCAAGAGACGGAGAGCGTGGCACCTTCTAGGAGGCCAAGAAGGAAATCGCACAACACCTGCACTGTGTCTGCAACTTTCAAACTGCTAGAAGCTAGTGGCTTGCCACTGGCCTGCCTCTTCAATTGCCATTAGCATTCCAATGGAAGCTATTCTTGGACAACTTTGCTCTGCTTGCTGCTAGTTCTGCCCCAGCCTACCATAGATAACCTTGCTCTTCCCTTGAGGCTCTGAGATGCCAAGAACTTGTCAACTTCAAAGGGCGGGCCGGGCTACATCTACTCAGCTGCCACAGTTTCTCCTTGCTAGACCTAGTGGGAAAGCATTTTGCTGAGATGCAGAAGGCAAGAAACACAGAATACGGAGACGCGGAGCTGTCCCAAGTGCCACTGCCAGGCGTCTTTCCGCAGAAGGAGCGCCCTGGAGTGCACCGCAACCGGCACCGTCATCTCTGCGCAAAGAGTCAAAATATTTTAAAACCCGCCAAAACTAATCCAAAAATATTTTCAAACCCGCCAAAATAGAAAACCAGACAGAAGTGATCAATACATTCAAAAAAACCTGACAAAACATGGTAAGGCCCACCAAAGCTAATCCAAACACACCAAAAACTGGGCTAAACATAATCAAAAGAAATCAAAACAAATCTAAACCTTCTAAAAACCTGCCAAAATATTTCAAAACCCGTCAAAACAAATCAAAACCTTCCGAATACCCGCCAAAACATTCCAAATACCCGCCAAAATATTTTAAAACCCGCCAAAAGGAATCCAAACATTCCAAAACCTGCCAAGACAATATAAACAACACAAGAGAAAACAAAACATTCTAAAACCCAACCAAAACATTCCAAAAACCCGCCAAAACATCATAAAAACAAATCAAAACCAACCAAAATATTCCGAAAACCCGCCAAAATGATTTAGACCCGCAAAACTCATCAAAACATTCTGAAAAGATGCCAAAACATCAGAAAACCAGCCTGAACTGATCAAAACATTCAAAAAACTTTGCAAAACATCATAAAAACAAGTCAAAACCAACCAAAACATTCCAAAAACCCGACAAAGTAGTTTAGAACCCGCCAAAACTCATCAAAACATTCTGAAAAGATGCCAAAATACTAGAAAACCAGTCAGAAGTGATCGAAACTTTAAATAACTTGCCAAAACATAATCAAAACAAATGAAAGCAAACCAAAACATTCCAAATACCCGCCAAAATATTTGAAAACCCGCCAAAAGGAATCCAAACATTCCAAAACCGGCCAAGACAATATAAACAACACAAGAGAAAACAAAACATTCTAAAACACCACCAAAACATTCCGAAAACCCACCAAAACATCATCAAAACAAATCAAAACAAACCAAACAATAAGAGGAACACGGCAATATATTGGCAAGCAAGAGACAGAGAGCGCGGCACCTTCTAGGAGGCCAAGAAGGAAGCCGCACAACACCTGCACTGTGTCTGCAACTTTCAAACTGCTAGAAGCTAGTGGCTTGCCACTGGCCTGCCTCTTCAATTGCCATTAGCATTCCAATGGAAGCTATTCTTGGACAACTTTGCTCTGCTTGCTGCTAGTTCTGCCCCAGCCTACCATAGATAACCTTGCTCTTCCCTTGAGGCTCTGAGATGCCAAGAACTTGTCAACTTCAAAGGGTGGGCCGGGCTACATCTACTCAGCTGGCACAGTTTCTCCTTGCTAGACCTAGTGGGAAAGCATTTTGCTGAGATGCAGAAGGCAAGAAACGCAGAATACGGAGACGCGGAGCTGTCCCAAGTGCCGCTGCCAGGCGTCTTTCCGCAGAAGGAGCGCCCCGCAGCGCACCGCAACCGGCACCGTCATCTCTGCGCAAAGAGCCAAAATATTTTCAAACCCGCCAAAACTCATCCAAAACTATTTTCAAACCCGCCAAAATAGAAAACCAGACAGAAGTGATCAATACATTCGAAAAAACCTCACAAAACATGATAAAGCCCACCAAAGCTAATCCAAACACATCAAAAACTGGGCTAAACAGAATCAAAACAAATCAAAACAAACCTAAACCTTCTAAAAACCCGCCAAAATAATTCAAAACCCGTCAAAACTAATCAAAACCTTCCGAATACCCGTTAAAAAACATTCCAAATACCCGCCAAAAGATTTTAAAACACGCAAAAATGAATCCAAACATTCCAAAACCTACCAACACAATAAAAACAACTCAAGAGAATACAAAACATTCTAAAACCCAACCAAAACATTCCGAAAACCCGCCAAAACATCATCAAAACAAATCAAAACCAACCAAAATATTCCAAAAACCCGCCAAAATGATTTAGACCCGCAAAACTCATCAAAACATTCTGAAAAGATGCCAAAACATTAGAAAACCAGCCAGAACTGATCAAAACATTCAAAAAACTTTGCAAAACATCATAAAAACAAATCATAAACCAACCGAAACATTCCAAAAACCAACCAAAATATGCCGAAATCCGGCCAAAACATCATAAAAACAAATCATAACCAACCGAAACATTCCAAAAACCCGACAAAGTAGTTTAGAACCCGCCAAAACTCATCAAAACATTCTGAAAAGATGCCAAAATACTAGAAAACCAGTCAGAAGTGATCGAAACTTTAAATAACTTGCCAAAACATAATCAAAACAAATGAAAGCAAACCAAAACATTCCAAATACCCGCCAAAATATTTGAAAACCCGCCAAAAGGAATCCAAACATTCCAAAACCGGCCAAGACAATATAAACAACACAAGAGAAAACAAAACATTCTAAAACACCACCAAAACATTCCGAAAACCCACCAAAACATCATCAAAACAAATCAAAACAAACCAAACAATAAGAGGAACACGGCAATATATTGGCAAGCAAGAGACAGAGAGCGCGGCACCTTCTAGGAGGCCAAGAAGGAAGCCGCACAACACCTGCACTGTGTCTGCAACTTTCAAACTGCTAGAAGCTAGTGGCTTGCCACTGGCCTGCCTCTTCAATTGCCATTAGCATTCCAATGGAAGCTATTCTTGGACAACTTTGCTCTGCTTGCTGCTAGTTCTGCCCCAGCCTACCATAGATAACCTTGCTCTTCCCTTGAGGCTCTGAGATGCCAAGAACTTGTCAACTTCAAAGGGTGGGCCGGGCTACATCTACTCAGCTGGCACAGTTTCTCCTTGCTAGACCTAGTGGGAAAGCATTTTGCTGAGATGCAGAAGGCAAGAAACGCAGAATACGGAGACGCGGAGCTGTCCCAAGTGCCGCTGCCAGGCGTCTTTCCGCAGAAGGAGCGCCCCGCAGCGCACCGCAACCGGCACCGTCATCTCTGCGCAAAGAGCCAAAATATTTTCAAACCCGCCAAAACTCATCCAAAACTATTTTCAAACCCGCCAAAATAGAAAACCAGACAGAAGTGATCAATACATTCGAAAAAACCTGACAAAACATGATAAAGCCCACCAAAGCTAATCCAAACACATCAAAAACTGGGCTAAACAGAATCAAAACAAATCAAAACAAACCTAAACCTTCTAAAAACCCGCCAAAATAATTCAAAACCCGTCAAAACTAATCAAAACCTTCCGAATACCCGTTAAAAAACATTCCAAATACCCGCCAAAAGATTTTAAAACACGCAAAAATGAATCCAAACATTCCAAAACCTACCAACACAATAAAAACAACTCAAGAGAATACAAAACATTCTAAAACCCAACCAAAACATTCCGAAAACCCGCCAAAACATCATCAAAACAAATCAAAACCAACCAAAATATTCCAAAATCCCGCCAAAATGATTTAGACCCGCAAAACTCATCAAAACATTCTGAAAAGATGCCAAAACATTAGAAAACCAGCCAGAACTGATCAAAACATTCAAAAAACTTTGCAAAACATCATAAAAACAAATCATAAACCAACCGAAACATTCCAAAAACCAACCAAAATATGCCGAAATCCGGCCAAAACATCATAAAAACAAATCATAACCAACCGAAACATTCCAAAAACCCGCCAAAATGATTTAGACCCGCAAAACTCATCAAAACATTCTGAAAAGATGCCAAAACATTAGAAAACCAGCCAGAACTGATCAAAACATTCAAAAAACTTGGCAATGCATCATAAAAACAAATCAAAACCAACCAAAACATTCCAAAAACCCGACAAAATAGTTTAGAACCCGCCAAAACTCATCAAAACATTCTGAAAAGATGCCAAAATACTAGAAAACCAGTCTGAAGTGATCCAAACTTTCAATAACTTGCCAAAACATAATCAAAACAAATGAAAGCAACCCAAAACATTCCAAATACCCGCCAAAATATTTTAAAACCCGCCAAAACAAATCCAAACATTCCAAAACCTGCCAAGACAATATAAACAATACAAGAGAAAACAAAACATTCTGAAACACCACCAAAACATTCCGAAAGCCCGCCAAAACATCATAAAAACAAATCAAAACAAACCAAACAATAAGAGGAACACGGCAACATATTGGCAAGCAAGAGACAGAGAGCGCGGCACCTTCTAGGAGGCCAAGAAGGAAATCGCACAACACCTGCACTGTGTCTGCAACTTTCAAACTGCTAGAAGATAGTGGCTTGCCACTGGCCTGCCTCTTCAATTGCCATTAGCATTCCAATGGAAGCTATTCTTGGACAACTTTGCTCTGCTTGCTGCTAGTTCTGCCCCAGCCTACCATAGGTAACCTTGCTCTTCCCTTGAGGCTCTGAGATGCCAAGAACTTGTCAACTTCAAAGGGCGGGCCGGGCTACATCTACTCAGCTGCCACAGTTTCTCCTTGCTAGACCTAGTGGGAAAGCATTTTGCTGAGATGCAGAAGGCAAGAAACGCAGAATACGGAGACGCGGAGCTGTCCCAAGTGCCGCTGCCAGGCGTCTTTCCGCAGAAGGAGCGCCCCGGAGCGCACCGCAACCGGCACCGTCATCTCTGCGCAAAGAGCCAAAATATTTTCAAACCCGCCAAAACTCATCCAAAAATATTTTCAAACCCGCCAAAATAGAAAACCAGACAGAAGTGATCAATACATTCGAAAAAACCTCACAAAACATGATAAAGCCCACCAAAGCTAATCCAAACACATCAAAAACTGGGCTAAACAGAATCAAAACAAATCAAGACAAATCTAAACCTTCTAAAAACCCGCCAAAATGATTTAGACCCGCAAAACTCATCAAAACATTCTGAAAAGATGCCAAAACATTAGAAAACCAGCCAGAACTGATCAAAACATTCAAAAAATTTGCAAAACATCATAAAAACAAATCATAAACCAACCGAAACATTCCAAAAACCAGCCAAAATATTCCGAAATCCGGCCAAAACATCATAAAAACAAATCATAACCAACCGAAACATTCCAAAAACCCGACAAAGTAGTTTAGAACCCGCCAAAACTCATCAAAACATTCTGAAAAGATGCCAAAATACTAGAAAACCAGTCAGAAGTGATCCAAACTTTCAATAACTTGCCAAAACATAATCAAAACAAATGAAAGCAACCCAAAACATTCCAAATACCCGCCAAAATATTTTAAAACCCGCCAAAACTCATCCAAAAATATTTTCAAACCCGCCAAAATAGAAAACCAGACAGAAGTGATCAATACATTCGAAAAAACCTCACAAAACATGATAAAGCCCACCAAAGCTAATCCAAACACATCAAAAACTGGGCTAAACAGAATCAAAACAAATCAAAACAAACCTAAACCTTCTAAAAACCCGCCAAAATAATTCAAAACCCGTCAAAACTAATCAAAACCTTCCGAATACCCGTTAAAAAACATTCCAAATACCCGCCAAAAGATTTTAAAACACGCAAAAATGAATCCAAACATTCCAAAACCTGCCAACACAATAAAAACAACTCAAGAGAATACAAAACATTCTAAAACCCAACCAAAACATTCCGAAAACCCGCCAAAACATCATCAAAACAAATCAAAACCAACCAAAATATTCCAAAAACCCGCCAAAATGATTTAGACCCGCAAAACTCATCAAAACATTCTGAAAAGATGCCAAAACATTAGAAAACCAGCCAGAACTGATCAAAACATTCAAAAAACTTTGCAAAACATCATAAAAACAAATCAAAACCAACCGAAACATTCCAAAAACCAACCAAAATATTCCGAAATCCGGCCAAAACATCATAACAACAAATCATAACCAACCGAAACATTCCAAAAACCCGACAAAGTAGTTTAGAACCCGCCAAAACTCATCAAAACATTCTGAAAAGATGCCAAAATACTAGAAAACCAGTCTGAAGTGATCGAAACTTTCAATAACTTGCCAAAACATAATCAAAACAAATGAAAGCAAACCAAAACATTCCAAATACCCGCCAAAAGATTTTAAAACCCGCCAAAACAAATCCAAACATTCCAAAACCTGCCAAGACAATATAAACAATACAAGAGAAAACAAAACATTCTGAAACACCACCAAAACATTCCGAAAACCCGCCAAAACATCATAAAAACAAATCAAAACAAACCAAACAATAAGAGGAACACGGCAACATATTGGCAAGCAAGAGACAGAGAGCGCGGCACCTTCTAGGAGGCCAAGAAGGAAATCGCACAACACCTGCACTGTGTCTGCAACTTTCAAACTGCTAGAAGCTAGTGGCTTGCCACTGGCCTGCCTCTTCAATTGCCATTAGCATTCCAATGGAAGCTATTCTTGGACAACTTTGCTCTGCTTGCTGCTAGTTCTGCCCCAGCCTACCATAGATAACCTTGCTCTTCCCTTGAGGCTCTGAGATGCCAAGAACTTGTCAACTTCAAAGGGCGGGCCGGGCTACATCTACTCAGCTGCCACAGTTTCTCCTTGCTAGACCTAGTGGGAAAGCATTTTGCTGAGATGCAGAAGGCAAGAAACGCAGAATACGGAGACGCGGAGCTGTCCCAAGTGCCGCTGCCAGGCGTCTTTCCGCAGAAGGAGCGCCCCGGAGCGCACCGCAACCGGCACCGTCATCTCTGCGCAAAGAGCCAAAATATTTTCAAACCCGCCAAAACTCATCCAAAAATATTTTCAAACCCGCCAAAATAGAAAACCAGACAGAAGTGATCAATACATTCGAAAAAACCTCACAAAACATGATAAAGCCCACCAAAGCTAATCCAAACACATCAAAAACTGGGCTAAACAGAATCAAAACAAATCAAGACAAATCTAAACCTTCTAAAAACCCGCCAAAATATTTCAAAACCCGTCAAAACAAATCAAAACCTTCCGAATACCCGCCAAAACATTCCAAATACCCGCCAAAATATTTTAAAACCCGCCAAAAGGAATCCAAACATTCCAAAACCTGCCAAGACAATATAAACAACTCAAGAGAAAACAAAACATTCTAAAACCCAACCAAAACATTCCAAAAACCCGCCAAAACATCATAAAAACAAATCAAAACCAACCAAAATATTCCGAAAACCCGCCAAAATGATTTAGACCCGCAAAACTCATCAAAACATTCTGAAAAGATGCCAAAACATTAGAAAACCAGCCTGAACTGATCAAAACATTCAAAAAACTTTGCAAAACATCATAAAAACAAGTCAAAACCAACCAAAACATTCCAAAAACCCGACAAAGTAGTTTAGAACCCGCCAAAACTCATCAAAACATTCTGAAAAGATGCCAAAATACTAGAAAACCAGTCTGAAGTGATCGAAACTTTCAATAACTTGCCAAAACATAATCAAAACAAATGAAAGCAACCCAAAACATTCCAAATACCCGCCAAAATATTTGAAAACCCGCCAAAAGGAATCCAAACATTCAAAAACCTGCCAAGACAATATAAACAACACAAGAGAAAACAAAACATTCTAAAACACCACCAAAACATTCCGAAAACCCACCAAAACATCATCAAAACAAATCAAAACAAACCAAACAATAAGAGGAACACGGCAACATATTGGCAAGCAAGAGACAGAGAGCGCGGCACCTTCTAGGAGGCCAAGAAGGAAGCCGCACAACACCTGCACTGTGTCTGCAACTTTCAAACTGCTAGAAGCTAGTGGCTTGCCACTGGCCTGCCTCTTCAATTGCCATTAGCATTCCAATGGAAGCTATTCTTGGACAACTTTGCTCTGCTTGCTGCTAGTTCTGCCCCAGCCTACCATAGATAACCTTGCTCTTCCCTTGAGGCTCTGAGATGCCAAGAACTTGTCAACTTCAAAGGGCGGGCCGGGCTACATCTACTCAGCTGCCACAGTTTCTCCTTGCTAGACCTAGTGGGAAAGCATTTTGCTGAGATGCAGAAGGCAAGAAACACAGAATACGGAGACGCGGAGCTGTCCCAAGTGCCGCTGCCAGGCGTCTTTCCGCAGAAGGAGCGCCCCGCAGCGCACCGCAACCGGCACCGTCATCTCTGCGCAAAGAGCCAAAATATTTTCAAACCCGCCAAAACTCATCCAAAACTATTTTCAAACCCGCCAAAATAGAAAACCAGACAGAAGTGATCAATACATTCGAAAAAACCTCACAAAACATGATAAAGCCCACCAAAGCTAATCCAAACACATCAAAAACTGGGCTAAACAGAATCAAAACAAATCAAAACAAACCTAAACCTTCTAAAAACCCGCCAAAATAATTCAAAACCCGTCAAAACTAATCAAAACCTTCCGAATACCCGTTAAAAAACATTCCAAATACCCGCCAAAAGATTTTAAAACACGCAAAAATGAATCCAAACATTCCAAAACCTGCCAACACAATAAAAACAACTCAAGAGAATACAAAACATTCTAAAACCCAACCAAAACATTCCGAAAACCCGCCAAAACATCATCAAAACAAATCAAAACCAACCAAAATATTCCAAAATCCCGCCAAAATGATTTAGACCCGCAAAACTCATCAAAACATTCTGAAAAGATGCCAAAACATTAGAAAACCAGCCAGAACTGATCAAAACATTCAAAAAACTTTGCAAAACATCATAAAAACAAATCATAAACCAACCGAAACATTCCAAAAACCAGCCAAAATATTCCGAAATCCGGCCAAAACATCATAAAAACAAATCATAACCAACCGAAACATTCCAAAAACCCGACAAAGTAGTTTAGAACCCGCCAAAACTCATCAAAACATTCTGAAAAGATGCCAAAATACTAGAAAACCAGTAAGAAGTGATCCAAACTTTCAATAACTTGCCAAAACATAATCAAAACAAATGAAAGCAAACCAAAACATTCCAAATACCCGCCAAAAGATTTGAAAACCCGCCAAAAGGAATCCAAACATTCCAAAACCGGCCAAGACAATATAAACAACACAAGAGAAAACAAAACATTCTAAAACACCACCAAAACAATCCGAAAACCCACCAAAACATCATCAAAACAAATCAAAACAAACCAAACAATAAGAGGAACACGGCAACATATTGGCAAGCAAGAGACAGAGAGCGTGGCACCTTCTAGGAGGCCAAGAAGGAAATCGCACAACACCTGCACTGTGTCTGCAACTTTCAAACTGCTAGAAGCTAGTGGCTTGCCACTGGCCTGCCTCTTCAATTGCCATTAGCATTCCAATGGAAGCTATTCTTGGACAACTTTGCTCTGCTTGCTGCTAGTTCTGCCCCAGCCTACCATAGATAACCTTGCTCTTCCCTTGAGGCTCTGAGATGCCAAGAACTTGTCAACTTCAAAGGGCGGGCCGGGCTACATCTACTCAGCTGCCACAGTTTCTCCTTGCTAGACCTAGTGGGAAAGCATTTTGCTGAGATGCAGAAGGCAAGAAACACAGAATACGGAGACGCGGAGCTGTCCCAAGTGCCACTGCCAGGCGTCTTTCCGCAGAAGGAGCGCCCCGGAGTGCACCGCAACCGGCACCGTCATCTCTGCGCAAAGAGTCAAAATATTTTAAAACCCGCCAAAACTAATCCAAAAATATTTTCAAACCCGCCAAAATAGAAAACCAGACAGAAGTGATCAATACATTCGAAAAAACCTCACAAAACATGATAAAGCCCACCAAAGCTAATCCAAACACATCAAAAACTGGGCTAAACAGAATCAAAACAAATCAAAACAAACCTAAACCTTCTAAAAACCCACCAAAATAATTCAAAACCCGTCAAAACTAATCAAAACCTTCCGAATACCCGTTAAAAAACATTCCAAATACCCGCCAAAAGATTTTAAAACCCGCCAAAACAAATCCAAACATTCCAAAACCTGCCAAGACAATAAAAACAACTCAAGAGAATACAAAACATTCTAAAACCCAACCAAAACATTCCGAAAACCCGCCAAAACATCATCAAAACAAATCAAAACCAACCAAAATATTCCAAAAACCCGCCAAAATGATTTAGACCCGCAAAACTCATCAAAACATTCTGAAAAGATGCCAAAACATTAGAAAACCAGCCAGAACTGATCAAAACATTCAAAAAACTTTGCAAAACATCATAAAAACAAATCATAAACCAACCGAAACATTCCAAAAACCAGCCAAAATATTCCGAAATCCGGCCAAAACATCATAAAAACAAATCATAACCAACCGAAACATTCCAAAAACCCGACAAAGTAGTTTAGAACCCGCCAAAACTCATCAAAACATTCTGAAAAGATGCCAAAATACTAGAAAACCAGTAAGAAGTGATCCAAACTTTCAATAACTTGCCAAAACATAATCAAAACAAATGAAAGCAAACCAAAACATTCCAAATACCCGCCAAAATATTTGAAAACCCGCCAAAAGGAATCCAAACATTCCAAAACCTGCCAAGACAATATAAACAACACAAGAGAAAACAAAACATTCTAAAACACCACCAAAACATTCTGAAAACCCGCCAAAACATCATCAAAACAATTCAAAACCAACCAAAAAATAAGAGGAACACGGCAACATATTGGCAAGCAAGAGACGGAGAACGCGGCACCTTCTAGGAGGCCAAGAAGGAAGCTGCACAACACCTGCACTGTGTCTGCAACTTTCAAACTGCTAGAAGCTAGTGGCTTGCCACTGGCCTGCCTCTTCAATTGCCATTAGCATTCCAATGGAAGCTATTCTTGGACAACTTTGCTCTGCTTGCTGCTAGTTCTGCCCCAGCCTACCATAGATAACCTTGCTCTTCCCTTGAGGCTCTGAGATGCCAAGAACTTGTCAACTTCAAAGGGCGGGCCGGGCTACATCTACTCAGCTGCCACAGTTTCTCCTTGCTAGACCTAGTGGGAAAGCATTTTGCTGAGATGCAGAAGGCAAGAAACACAGAATACGGAGACGCGGAGCTGTCCCAAGTGCCGCTGCCAGGCGTCTTTCCGCAGAAGGAGCGCCCCGGAGCGCACCGCAACCGGCACCGTCATCTCTGCGCAAAGAGCCAAAATATTTTCAAACCCGCCAAAACTCATCCAAAAATATTTTCAAACCCGCCAAAATAGAAAACCAGACAGAAGTGATCAATACATTCGAAAAAACCTGACAAAACATGATAAAGCCCACCAAAGCTAATCCAAACACATCAAAAACTGGGCTAAACAGAATCAAAACAAATCAAAACAAACCTAAATCTTCTAAAAACCCGCCAAAATAATTCAAAACCCGTCAAAACTAATCAAAACCTTCCGAATACCCGTTAAAAAACATTCCAAATACCCGCCAAAAGATTTTAAAACCCGCCAAAAGGAATCCAAACATTCCAAAACCTGCCAAGACAATATAAACAACACAAGAGAAAACAAAACATTCTAAAACCCAACCAAAACATTCCGAAATCCCGCCAAAACATCATCAAAACAAATCAAAACCAACCAAAATATTCCAAAATCCCGCCAAAATGATTTAGACCCGCAAAACTCATCAAAACATTCTGAAAAGATGCCAAAACATTAGAAAACCAGCCAGAACTGATCAAAACATTCAAAAAACTTTGCAAAACATCATAAAAACAAATCATAAACCAACCGAAACATTCCAAAAACCAGCCAAAATATTCCGAAATCCGGCCAAAACATCATAAAAACAAATCATAACCAACCGAAACATTCCAAAAACCCGACAAAGTAGTTTAGAACCCGCCAAAACTCATCAAAACATTCTGAAAAGATGCCAAAATACTAGAAAACCAGTAAGAAGTGATCCAAACTTTCAATAACTTGCCAAAACATAATCAAAACAAATGAAAGCAACCCAAAACATTCCAAATACCCGCCAAAATATTTGAAAACCCGCCAAAAGGAATCCAAACATTCCAAAACCTGCCAAGACAATATAAACAACACAAGAGAAAACAAAACATTCTAAAACACCACCAAAACATTCTGAAAACCCGCCAAAACATCATAAAAACAATTCAAAACCAACCAAAAAATAAGAGGAACACGGCAACATATTGGCAAGCAAGAGACGGAGAACGCGGCACCTTCTAGGAGGCCAAGAAGGAAGCTGCACAACACCTGCACTGTGTCTGCAACTTTCAAACTGCTAGAAGCTAGTGGTTTGCCACTGGCCTGCCTCTTCAATTGCCATTAGCATTCCAATGGAAGCTATTCTTGGACAACTTTGCTCTGCTTGCTGCTAGTTCTGCCCCAGCCTACCATAGATAACCTTGCTCTTCCCTTGAGGCTCTGAGATGCCAAGAACTTGTCAACTTCAAAGGGCGGGCCGGGCTACATCTACTCAGCTGGCACAGTTTCTCCTTGCTAGACCTAGTGGGAAAGCATTTTGCTGAGATGCAGAAGGCAAGAAACGCAGAATACGGAGACGCGGAGCTGTCCCAAGTGCCGCTGCCAGGCGTCTTTCCGCAGAAGGAGCGCCCCGGAGCGCACCGCAACCGGCACCGTCATCTCTGCGCAAAGAGCCAAAATATTTTCAAACCCGCCAAAACTCATCCAAAAATATTTTCAAACCCGCCAAAATAGAAAACCAGACAGAAGTGATCAATACATTCGAAAAAACCTCACAAAACATGATAAAGCCCACCAAAGCTAATTCAAACACATCAAAAACTGGGCTAAACAGAATCAAAACAAATCAAAACAAACCTAAATCTTCTAAAAACCCGCCAAAATAATTCAAAACCCGTCAAAACTAATCAAAACCTTCCGAATACCCGTTAAAAAACATTCCAAATACCCGCCAAAAGATATTAAAACCCACCAAAACAAATCCAAACATTCCAAAACCTGCCAAGACAATATAAACAACACAAGAGAAAACAAAACATTCTAAAACCCAACCAAAACATTCCGAAATCCCGCCAAAACATCATCAAAACAAATCAAAACCAACCAAAATATTCCAAAATCCCGCCAAAATGATTTAGACCCGCAAAACTCATCAAAACATTCTGAAAAGATGCCAAAACATTAGAAAACCAGCCTGAACTGATCAAAACATTCAAAAAACTTTGCAAAACATCATAAAAACAAATAATAAACCAACCGAAACATTCCAAAAACCAACCAAAATATTCCGAAATCCGGCCAAAACATCATAAAAACAAATCATAACCAACCGAAACATTCCAAAAACCCGACAAAGTAGTTTAGAACCCGCCAAAACTCATCAAAACATTCTGAAAAGATGCCAAAATACTAGAAAACCAGTCAGAAGTGATCCAAACTTTCAATAACTTGCCAAAACATAATCAAAACAAATGAAAGCAAACCAAAACATTCCAAATACCCGCCAAAATATTTTAAAACCCGCCAAAAGGAATCCAAACATTCCAAAACCGGCCAAGACAATATAAACAACACAAGAGAAAACAAAACATTCTAAAACACCACCAAAACATTCCGAAAACCCACCAAAACATCATCAAAACAAATCAAAACAAACCAAACAATAAGAGGAACACGGCAACATATTGGCAAGCAAGAGACAGAGAGCGCGGCACCTTCTAGGAGGCCAAGAAGGAAGCCGCACAACACCTGCACTGTGTCTGCAACTTTCAAACTGCTAGAAGCTAGTGGCTTGCCACTGGCCTGCCTCTTCAATTGCCATTAGCATTCCAATGGAAGCTATTCTTGGACAACTTTGCTCTGCTTGCTGCTAGTTCTGCCCCAGCCTACCATAGATAACCTTGCTCTTCCCTTGAGGCTCTGAGATGCCAAGAACTTGTCAACTTCAAAGGGCGGGCCGGGCTACATCTACTCAGCTGCCACAGTTTCTCCTTGCTAGACCGAGTGGGAAAGCATTTTGCTGAGATGCAGAAGGCAAGAAACGCAGAATACGGAGACGCGGAGCTGTCCCAAGTGCCGCTGCCAGGCGTCTTTCCGCAGAAGGAGCGCCCCGGAGCGCACCGCAACCGGCACCGTCATCTCTGCGCAAAGAGCCAAAATATTTTCAAACCCGCCAAAACTCATCCAAAAATATTTTCAAACCCGCCAAAATAGAAAACCAGACAGAAGTGATCAATACATTCGAAAAAACCTCACAAAACATGATAAAGCCCACCAAAGCTAATCCAAACACATCAAAAACTGGGCTAAACAGAATCAAAACAAATCAAAACAAACCTAAACCTTCTAAAAACCCGCCAAAATAATTCAAAACCCGTCAAAACTAATCAAAACCTTCCGAATACCCGTTAAAAAACATTCCAAATACCCGCCAAAAGATTTTAAAACCCGCCAAAACAAATCCAAACATTCCAAAACCTGCCAAGACAATATAAACAACACAAGAGAAAACAAAACATTCTAAAACCCAACCAAAACATTCCGAAAACCCGCCAAAACATCATCAAAACAAATCAAAACCAACCAAAATATTCCAAAATCCCGCCAAAATGATTTAGACCCGCAAAACTCATCAAAACATTCTGAAAAGATGCCAAAACATTAGAAAACCAGCCAGAACTGATCAAAACATTCAAAAAACTTTGCAAAACATCATAAAAACAAATCATAAACCAACCGAAACATTCCAAAAACCAACCAAAATATGCCGAAATCCGGCCAAAACATCATAAAAACAAATCATAACCAACCGAAACATTCCAAAAACCCGACAAAGTAGTTTAGAACCCGCCAAAACTCATCAAAACATTCTGAAAAGATGCCAAAATACTAGAAAACCAGTAAGAAGTGATCCAAACTTTCAATAACTTGCCAAAACATAATCAAAACAAATGAAAGCAAACCAAAACATTCCAAATACCCGCCAAAAGATTTGAAAACCCGCCAAAAGGAATCCAAACATTCCAAAACCGGCCAAGACAATATAAACAACACAAGAGAAAACAAAACATTCTAAAACACCACCAAAACATTCCGAAAACCCACCAAAACATCATCAAAACAAATCAAAACAAACCAAACAATAAGAGGAACACGGCAACATATTGGCAAGCAAGAGACAGAGAGCGTGGCACCTTCTAGGAGGCCAAGAAGGAAATCGCACAACACCTGCACTGTGTCTGCAACTTTCAAACTGCTAGAAGCTAGTGGCTTGCCACTGGCCTGCCTCTTCAATTGCCATTAGCATTCCAATGGAAGCTATTCTTGGACAACTTTGCTCTGCTTGCTGCTAGTTCTGCCCCAGCCTACCATAGATAACCTTGCTCTTCCCTTGAGGCTCTGAGATGCCAAGAACTTGTCAACTTCAAAGGGCGGGCCGGGCTACATCTACTCAGCTGCCACAGTTTCTCCTTGCTAGACCTAGTGGGAAAGCATTTTGCTGAGATGCAGAAGGCAAGAAACACAGAATACGGAGACGCGGAGCTGTCCCAAGTGCCACTGCCAGGCGTCTTTCCGCAGAAGGAGCGCCCCGGAGTGCACCGCAACCGGCACCGTCATCTCTGCGCAAAGAGTCAAAATATTTTCAAACCCGCCAAAACACATCCAAAAATATTTTCAAACCCGCCAAAATAGAAAACCAGACAGAAGTGATCAATACATTCAAAAAAACCTGACAAAACATGGTAAGGCCCACCAAAGCTAATCCAAACACACCAAAAACTGGGCTAAACATAATCAAAAGAAATCAAAACAAATCTAAACCTTCTAAAAACCTGCCAAAATATTTCAAAACCCGTCAAAACAAATCAAAACCTTCCGAATACCCGCCAAAACATTCCAAATACCCGCCAAAATATTTTAAAACCCGCCAAAAGGAATCCAAACATTCCAAAACCTGCCAAGACAATATAAACAACTCAAGAGAAAACAAAACATTCTAAAACCCAACCAAAACATTCCAAAAACCCGCCAAAACATCATAAAAACAAATCAAAACCAACCAAAATATTCCGAAAACCCGCCAAAATGATTTAGACCCGCAAAACTCATCAAAACACTCTGAAAAGATGCCAAAACATTAGAAAACCAGCCAGAACTGATCAAAACATTCAAAAAACTTTGCAAAACATCATAAAAACAAGTCAAAACCAACCAAAACATTCCAAAAACCCGACAAAGTAGTTTAGAACCCGCCAAAACTCATCAAAACATTCTGAAAAGATGCCAAAATACTAGAAAACCAGTCTGAAGTGATCCAAACTTTCAATAACTTGCCAAAACATAATCAAAACAAATGAAAGCAAACCAAAACATTCCAAATACCCGCCAAAATATTTGAAAACCCGCCAAAAGGAATCCAAACATTCCAAAACCGGCCAAGACAATATAAACAACACAAGAGAAAACAAAACATTCTAAAACACCACCAAAACATTCCGAAAACCCACCAAAACATCATCAAAACAAATCAAAACAAACCAAACAATAAGAGGAACACGGCAACATATTGGCAAGCAAGAGACAGAGAGCGCGGCACCTTCTAGGAGGCCAAGAAGGAAGCCGCACAACACCTGCACTGTGTCTGCAACTTTCAAACTGCTAGAAGCTAGTGGCTTGCCACTGGCCTGCCTCTTCAATTGCCATTAGCATTCCAATGGAAGCTATTCTTGGACAACTTTGCTCTGCTTGCTGCTAGTTCTGCCCCAGCCTACCATAGATAACCTTGCTCTTCCCTTGAGGCTCTGAGATGCCAAGAACTTGTCAACTTCAAAGGGCGGGCCGGGCTACATCTACTCAGCTGCCACAGTTTCTCCTTGCTAGACCTAGTGGGAAAGCATTTTGCTGAGATGCAGAAGGCAAGAAACGCAGAATACGGAGACGCGGAGCTGTCCCAAGTGCCGCTGCCAGGCGTCTTTCCGCAGAAGGAGCGCCCCGGAGCGCACCGCAACCGGCACCGTCATCTCTGCGCAAAGAGCCAAAATATTTTCAAACCCGCCAAAACTCATCCAAAAATATTTTCAAACCCGCCAAAATAGAAAACCAGACAGAAGTGATCAATACATTCGAAAAAACCTCACAAAACATGATAAAGCCCACCAAAGCTAATCCAAACACATCAAAAACTGGGCTAAACAGAATCAAAACAAATCAAAACAAACCTAAACCTTCTAAAAACCCACCAAAATAATTCAAAACCCGTCAAAACTAATCAAAACCTTCCGAATACCCGTTAAAAAACATTCCAAATACCCGCCAAAAGATTTTAAAACCCGCCAAAACAAATCCAAACATTCCAAAACCTGCCAAGACAATATAAACAACACAAGAGAAAACAAAACATTCTAAAACCCAACCAAAACATTCCGAAAACCCGCCAAAACATCATCAAAACAAATCAAAACCAACCAAAATATTCCAAAATCCCGCCAAAATGATTTAGACCCGCAAAACTCATCAAAACATTCTGAAAAGATGCCAAAACATTAGAAAACCAGCCTGAACTGATCAAAACATTCAAAAAACTTTGCAAAACATCATAAAAACAAATCATAAACCAACCGAAACATTCCAAAAACCAACCAAAATATGCCGAAATCCGGCCAAAACATCATAAAAACAAATCATAACCAACCGAAACATTCCAAAAACCCGACAAAGTAGTTTAGAACCCGCCAAAACTCATCAAAACATTCTGAAAAGATGCCAAAATACTAGAAAACCAGTAAGAAGTGATCCAAACTTTCAATAACTTGCCAAAACATAATCAAAACAAATGAAAGCAAACCAAAACATTCCAAATACCCGCCAAAAGATTTGAAAACCCGCCAAAAGGAATCCAAACATTCCAAAACCGGCCAAGACAATATAAACAACACAAGAGAAAACAAAACATTCTAAAACACCACCAAAACATTCCGAAAACCCACCAAAACATCATCAAAACAAATCAAAACAAACCAAACAATAAGAGGAACACGGCAACATATTGGCAAGCAAGAGACAGAGAGCGTGGCACCTTCTAGGAGGCCAAGAAGGAAATCGCACAACACCTGCACTGTGTCTGCAACTTTCAAACTGCTAGAAGCTAGTGGCTTGCCACTGGCCTGCCTCTTCAATTGCCATTAGCATTCCAATGGAAGCTATTCTTGGACAACTTTGCTCTGCTTGCTGCTAGTTCTGCCCCAGCCTACCATAGATAACCTTGCTCTTCCCTTGAGGCTCTGAGATGCCAAGAACTTGTCAACTTCAAAGGGCGGGCCGGGCTACATCTACTCAGCTGCCACAGTTTCTCCTTGCTAGACCTAGTGGGAAAGCATTTTGCTGAGATGCAGAAGGCAAGAAACACAGAATATGGAGACGCGGAGCTGTCCCAAGTGCCACTGCCAGGCGTCTTTCCGCAGAAGGAGCGCCCCGGAGTGCACCGCAACCGGCACCGTCATCTCTGCGCAAAGAGTCAAAATATTTTCAAACCCGCCAAAACACATCCAAAAATATTTTCAAACCCGCCAAAATAGAAAACCAGACAGAAGTGATCAATACATTCAAAAAAACCTGACAAAACATGGTAAGGCCCACCAAAGCTAATCCAAACACACCAAAAACTGGGCTAAACATAATCAAAAGAAATCAAAACAAATCTAAACCTTCTAAAAACCTGCCAAAATATTTCAAAACCCGTCAAAACAAATCAAAACCTTCCGAATACCCGCCAAAACATTCCAAATACCCGCCAAAATATTTTAAAACCCGCCAAAAGGAATCCAAACATTCCAAAACCTGCCAAGACAATATAAACAACTCAAGAGAAAACAAAACATTCTAAAACCCAACCAAAACATTCCAAAAACCCGCCAAAACATCATAAAAACAAATCAAAACCAACCAAAATATTCCGAAAACCCGCCAAAATGATTTAGACCCGCAAAACTCATCAAAACATTCTGAAAAGATGCCAAAACATTAGAAAACCAGCCTGAACTGATCAAAACATTCAAAAAACTTTGCAAAACATCATAAAAACAAGTCAAAACCAACCAAAACATTCCAAAAACCCGACAAAGTAGTTTAGAACCCGCCAAAACTCATCAAAACATTCTGAAAAGATGCCAAAATACTAGAAAACCAGTCTGAAGTGATCGAAACTTTCAATAACTTGCCAAAACATAATCAAAACAAATGAAAGCAAACCAAAACATTCCAAATACCCGCCAAAATATTTGAAAACCCGCCAAAAGGAATCCAAACATTCCAAAACCGGCCAAGACAATATAAACAACACAAGAGAAAACAAAACATTCTAAAACACCACCAAAACATTCCGAAAACCCACCAAAACATCATCAAAACAAATCAAAACAAACCAAACAATAAGAGGAACACGGCAACATATTGGCAAGCAAGAGACAGAGAGCGCGGCACCTTCTAGGAGGCCAAGAAGGAAGCCGCACAACACCTGCACTGTGTCTGCAACTTTCAAACTGCTAGAAGCTAGTGGCTTGCCACTGGCCTGCCTCTTCAATTGCCATTAGCATTCCAATGGAAGCTATTCTTGGACAACTTTGCTCTGCTTGCTGCTAGTTCTGCCCCAGCCTACCATAGATAACCTTGCTCTTCCCTTGAGGCTCTGAGATGCCAAGAACTTGTCAACTTCAAAGGGTGGGCCGGGCTACATCTACTCAGCTGCCACAGTTTCTCCTTGCTAGACCTAGTGGGAAAGCATTTTGCTGAGATGCAGAAGGCAAGAAACACAGAATACGGAGACGCGGAGCTGTTCCAAGTGCCGATGCCAGGCGTCTTTCCGCAGAAGGAGCGCCCCGGAGCGCACCGCAACCGGCACCGTCATCTCTGCGCAAAGAGCCAAAATATTTTCAAACCCGCCAAAACTCATCCAAAAATATTTTCAAACCCGCCAAAATAGAAAACCAGACAGAAGTGATCAATACATTGGAAAAAACCTCACAAACCATGATAAAGCCCACCAAAGCTAATCCAAAGACATCAAAAACTGGGCTAAACAGAATCAAAACAAATCAAAACAAACCTAAATCTTCTAAAAACCCACCAAAATAATTCAAAACCCGTCAAAACTAATCAAAACCTTCCGAATACCCGTTAAAAAACATTCCAAATACCCGCCAAAATATTTTAAAACCCGCCAAAAGGAATCCAAACATTCCAAAACCTGCCAAGACAATAAAAACAACTCAAGAGAATACAAAACATTCTAAAACCCAACCAAAACATTCCGAAAACCCGCCAAAACATCATGAAAACAAATCAAAACCAACCAAAATATTCCAAAATCCCGCCAAAATGATTTAGACCCACAAAACTCATCAAAACATTCTGAAAAGATGCCAAAACATTAGAAAACCAGCCTGAACTGATCAAAACATTCAAAAAACTTTGCAAAACATCATAAAAACAAATCATAAACCAACCGAAACATTCCAAAAACCAACCAAAATATGCCGAAATCCGGCCAAAACATCATAAAAACAAATCATAACCAACCGAAACATTCCAAAAACCCGACAAAGTAGTTTAGAACCCGCCAAAACTCATCAAAACATTCTGAAAAGATGCCAAAATACTAGAAAACCAGTAAGAAGTGATCCAAACTTTCAATAACTTGCCAAAACATAATCAAAACAAATGAAAGCAACCCAAAACATTCCAAATACCCGCCAAAAGATTTGAAAACCCGCCAAAAGGAATCCAAACATTCCAAAACCTGCCAAGACAATATAAACAACACAAGAGAAAACAAAACATTCTAAAACACCACCAAAACATTCTGAAAACCCGCCAAAACATCATAAAAACAATTCAAAACCAACCAAAAAATAAGAGGAACACGGCAACATATTGGCAAGCAAGAGACGGAGAACGCGGCACCTTCTAGGAGGCCAAGAAGGAAGCTGCACAACACCTGCACTGTGTCTGCAACTTTCAAACTGCTAGAAGCTAGTGGTTTGCCACTGGCCTGCCTCTTCAATTGCCATTAGCATTCCAATGGAAGCTATTCTTGGACAACTTTGCTCTGCTTGCTGCTAGTTCTGCCCCAGCCTACCATAGATAACCTTGCTCTTCCCTTGAGGCTCTGAGATGCCAAGAACTTGTCAACTTCAAAGGGCGGCCGGGCTACATCTACTCAGCTGCCACAGTTTCTCCTTGCTAGACCTAGTGGGAAAGCATTTTGCTGAGATGCAGAAGGCAAGAAACACAGAATACGGAGACGCGGAGCTGTCCCAAGTGCCGCTGCCAGGCGTCTTTCCGCAGAAGGAGCGCCCCGGAGCGCACCGCAACCGGCACCGTCATCTCTGTGCAAAGAGCCAAAATATTTTCAAACCCGCCAAAACTCATCCAAAAATATTTTCAAACCCGCCAAAATAGAAAACCAGACAGAAGTGATCAATACATTCGAAAAAACCTCACAAAACATGATAAAGCCCACCAAAGCTAATCCAAACACATCAAAAACTGGGCTAAACAGAATCAAAACAAATCAAAACAAACCTAAACCTTCTAAAAACCCGCCAAAATAATTCAAAACCCGTCAAAACTAATCAAAACATTCCGAATACCCGTTAAAAAACATTCCAAATACCCGCCAAAAGATTTTAAAACCCACCAAAACAAATCCAAACATTCCAAAACCTGCCAAGACAATAAAAACAACTCAAGAGAATACAAAACATTCTAAAACCCAACCAAAACATTCCGAAAACCCGCCAAAACATCATCAAAACAAATCAAAACCAACCAAAATATTCCAAAAACCCGCCAAAATGATTTAGACCCGCAAAACTCATCAAAACATTCTGAAAAGATGCCAAAACATTAGAAAACCAGCCAGAACTGATCAAAACATTCAAAAAACTTTGCAAAACATCATAAAAACAAATCATAAACCAACCGAAACATTCCAAAAACCAGCCAAAATATTCCGAAATCCGGCCAAAACATCATAAAAACAAATCATAACCAACCGAAACATTCCAAAAACCCGACAAAGTAGTTTAGAACCCGCCAAAACTGATCAAAACATTCTGAAAAGATGCCAAAATACTAGAAAACCAGTCTGAAGTGATCGAAACTTTCAATAACTTGCCAAAACATAATCAAAACAAATGAAAGCAAACCAAAACATTCCAAATACCCGCCAAAATATTTGAAAACCCGCCAAAAGGAATCCAAACATTCCAAAACCGGCCAAGACAATATAAACAACACAAGAGAAAACAAAACATTCTAAAACACCACCAAAACATTCCGAAAACCCACCAAAACATCATCAAAACAAATCAAAACAAACCAAACAATAAGAGGAACACGGCAACATATTGGCAAGCAAGAGACAGAGAGCGTGGCACCTTCTAGGAGGCCAAGAAGGAAGCCGCACAACACCTGCACTGTGTCTGCAACTTTCAAACTGCTAGAAGCTAGTGGCTTGCCACTGGCCTGCCTCTTCAATTGCCATTAGCATTCCAATGGAAGCTATTCTTGGACAACTTTGCTCTGCTTGCTGCTAGTTCTGCCCCAGCCTACCATAGATAACCTTGCTCTTCCCTTGAGGCTCTGAGATGCCAAGAACTTGTCAACTTCAAAGGGCGGGCCGGGCTACATCTACTCAGCTGCCACAGTTTCTCCTTGCTAGACCTAGTGGGAAAGCATTTTGCTGAGATGCAGAAGGCAAGAAACGCAGAATACGGAGACGCGGAGCTGTCCCAAGTGCCGCTGCCAGGCGTCTTTCCGCAGAAGGAGCGCCCCGGAGCGCACCGCAACCGGCACCGTCATCTCTGCGCAAAGAGCCAAAATATTTTCAAACCCGCCAAAACTCATCCAAAAATATTTTCAAACCCGCCAAAATAGAAAACCAGACAGAAGTGATCAATACATTCGAAAAAACCTCACAAAACATGATAAAGCCCACCAAAGCTAATCCAAACACATCAAAAACTGGGCTAAACAGAATCAAAACAAATCAAAACAAACCTAAACCTTCTAAAAACCCGCCAAAATAATTCAAAACCCGTCAAAACTAATCAAAACCTTCCGAATACCCGTTAAAAAACATTCCAAATACCCGCCAAAAGATTTTAAAACACGCAAAAATGAATCCAAACATTCCAAAACCTGCCAACACAATAAAAACAACTCAAGAGAATACAAAACATTCTAAAACCCAACCAAAACATTCCGAAAACCCGCCAAAACATCATCAAAACAAATCAAAACCAACCAAAATATTCCAAAAACCCGCCAAAATGATTTAGACCCGCAAAACTCATCAAAACCTTCTGAAAAGATGCCAAAACATTAGAAAACCAGCCAGAACTGATCAAAACATTCAAAAAACTTTGCAAAACATCATAAAAACAAATCATAAACCAACCGAAACATTCCAAAAACCAACCAAAATATGCCGAAATCCGGCCAAAACATCATAAAAACAAATCATAACCAACCGAAACATTCCAAAAACCCGACAAAGTAGTTTAGAACCCGCCAAAACTCATCAAAACATTCTGAAAAGATGCCAAAATACTAGAAAACCAGTAAGAAGTGATCCAAACTTTCAATAACTTGCCAAAACATAATCAAAACAAATGAAAGCAAACCAAAACATTCCAAATACCCGCCAAAATATTTGAAAACCCGCCAAAAGGAATCCAAACATTCCAAAACCGGCCAAGACAATATAAACAACACAAGAGAAAACAAAACATTCTAAAACACCACCAAAACATTCCGAAAACCCACCAAAACATCATAAAAACAAATCAAAACAAACCAAACAATAAGAGGAACACGGCAACATATTGGCAAGCAAGAGACAGAGAGCGCGGCACCTTCTAGGAGGCCAAGAAGGAAGCCGCACAACACCTGCACTGTGTCTGCAACTTTCAAACTGCTAGAAGATAGTGGCTTGCCACTGGCCTGCCTCTTCAATTGCCATTAGCATTCCAATGGAAGCTATTCTTGGACAACTTTGCTCTGCTTGCTGCTAGTTCTGCCCCAGCCTACCATAGATAACCTTGCTCTTCCCTTGAGGCTCTGAGATGCCAAGAACTTGTCAACTTCAAAGGGCGGGCCGGGCTACATCTACTCAGCTGCCACAGTTTCTCCTTGCTAGACCTAGTGGGAAAGCATTTTGCTGAGATGCAGAAGGCAAGAAACGCAGAATACGGAGACGCGGAGCTGTCCCAAGTGCCGCTGCCAGGCGTCTTTCCGCAGAAGGAGCGCCCCGGAGCGCACCGCAACCGGCACCGTCGTCTCTGCGCAAAGAGCCAAAATATTTTCAAACCCGCCAAAACTCATCCAAAAATATTTTCAAACCCGCCAAAATAGAAAACCAGACAGAAGTGATCAATACATTCGAAAAAACCTGACAAAACATGATAAAGCCCACCAAAGCTAATCCAAACACACCAAAAACTGGACTAAACAGAATCAAAACAAGTCAAAACCTTCTAAAAACCCGCCAAAATATTTCAAAACCCGTCAAAACTAATCAAAACCTTCCGAATACCCGCCAAAACATTCCAAATACCCGCCAAAATATTTTAAAACCCGCCAAAACAAATCCAAACATTCCAAAACCTGCCAAGACAATATAAACAACTCAAGAGAATACAAAACATTCTAAAACCCAACCAAAACATTCCGAAATCCCGCCAAAACATCATCAAAACAAATCAAAACCAACCAAAATATTCCAAAAACCCGCCAAAATGATTTAGACCCGCAAAACTCATCAAAACATTCTGAAAAGATGCCAAAACATTAGAAAACCAGCCAGAACTGATCAAAACATTCAAAAAACTTTGCAAAACATCATAAAAACAAATCATAAACCAACCGAAACATTCCAAAAACCAGCCAAAATATTCCGAAATCCGGCCAAAACATCATAAAAACAAATCATAACCAACCGAAACATTCCAAAAACCCGACAAAGTAGTTTAGAACCCGCCAAAACTCATCAAAACATTCTGAAAAGATGCCAAAATACTAGAAAACCAGTAAGAAGTGATCCAAACTTTCAATAACTTGCCAAAACATAATCAAAACAAATGAAAGCAACCCAAAACATTCCAAATACCCGCCAAAATATTTTAAAACCCGCCAAAAGGAATCCAAACATTCCAAAACCTGCCAAGACAATATAAACAACACAAGAGAAAACAAAACATTCTAAAACACCACCAAAACATTCTGAAAACCCGCCAAAACATCATAAAAACAATTCAAAACCAACCAAAAAATAAGAGGAACACGGCAACATATTGGCAAGCAAGAGACGGAGAACGCGGCACCTTCTAGGAGGCCAAGAAGGAAGCTGCACAACACCTGCACTGTGTCTGCAACTTTCAAACTGCTAGAAGCTAGTGGTTTGCCACTGGCCTGCCTCTTCAATTGCCATTAGCATTCCAATGGAAGCTATTCTTGGACAAGTTTGCTCTGCTTGCTGCTAGTTCTGCCCCAGCCTACCATAGATAACCTTGCTCTTCCCTTGAGGCTCTGAGATGCCAAGAACTTGTCAACTTCAAAGGGCGGGCCGGGCTACATCTACTCAGCTGCCACAGTTTCTCCTTGCTAGACCTAGTGGGAAAGCATTTTGCTGAGATGCAGAAGGCAAGAAACACAGAATACGGAGACGCGGAGCTGTCCCAAGTGCCGCTGCCAGGCGTCTTTCCGCAGAAGGAGCGCCCCGGAGCGCACCGCAACCGGCACTGTCATCTCTGCGCAAAGAGCCAAAATATTTTCAAACCCGCCAAAACTCATCCAAAAATATTTTCAAACCCGCCAAAATAGAAAACCAGACAGAAGTGATCAATACATTCGAAAAAACCTCACAAAACATGATAAAGCCCACCAAAGCTAATCCAAACACATCAAAAACTGGGCTAAACAGAATCAAAACAAATCAAAACAAACCTAAATCTTCTAAAAACCCGCCAAAATAATTCAAAACCCATCAAAACTAATCAAAACCTTCCGAATACCCGTTAAAAAACATTCCAAATACCCGCCAAAAGATTTTAAAACCCGCCAAAAGGAATCCAAACATTCCAAAACCTGCCAAGACAATATAAACAACACAAGAGAAAACAAAACATTCTAAAACCCAACCAAAACATTCCGAAAACCCGCCAAAACATCATCAAAACAAATCAAAACCAACCAAAATATTCCAAAATCCCGCCAAAATGATTTAGACCCGCAAAACTCATCAAAACATTCTGAAAAGATGCCAAAACATTAGAAAACCAGCCTGAACTGATCAAAACATTCAAAAAACTTTGCAAAACATCATAAAAACAAATCATAAACCAACCGAAACATTCCAAAAACCAGCCAAAATATTCCGAAATCCGGCCAAAACATCATAAAAACAAATCATAACCAACCAAAACATTCCAAAAACCCGACAAAGTAGTTTAGAACCCGCCAAAACTCATCAAAACATTCTGAAAAGATGCCAAAATACTAGAAAACCAGTAAGAAGTGATCCAAACTTTCAATAACTTGCCAAAACATAATCAAAACAAATGTAAGCAAACCAAAACATTCCAAATACCTGCCAAAATATTTGAAAACCCGCCAAAAGGAATCCAAACATTCCAAAACCTGCCAAGACAATATAAACAACACAAGAGAAAACAAAACATTCTAAAACACCACCAAAACATTCTGAAAACCCGCCAAAACATCATAAAAACAATTCAAAACCAACCAAAAAATAAGAGGAACACGGCAACATATTGGCAAGCAAGAGACGGAGAACGCGGCACCTTCTAGGAGGCCAAGAAGGAAGCTGCACAACACCTGCACTGTGTCTGCAACTTTCAAACTGCTAGAAGCTAGTGGCTTGCCACTGGCCTGCCTCTTCAATTGCCATTAGCATTCCAATGGAAGCTATTCTTGGACAACTTTGCTCTGCTTGCTGCTAGTTCTGCCCCAGCCTACCATAGATAACCTTGCTCTTCCCTTGAGGCTCTGAGATGCCAAGAACTTGTCAACTTCAAAGGGCGGGCCGGGCTACATCTACTCAGCTGCCACAGTTTCTCCTTGCTAGACCTAGTGGGAAAGCATTTTGCTGAGATGCAGAAGGCAAGAAACGCAGAATACGGAGACGCGGAGCTGTCCCAAGTGCCGCTGCCAGGCGTCTTTCCGCAGAAGGAGCGCCCCGGAGCGCACCGCAACCGGCACCGTCATCTCTGTGCAAAGAGCCAAAATATTTTCAAACCCGCCAAAACTCATCCAAAAATATTTTCAAACCCGCCAAAATAGAAAACCAGACAGAAGTGATCAATACATTCGAAAAAACCTCACAAAACATGATAAAGCCCACCAAAGCTAATCCAAACACATCAAAAACTGGGCTAAACAGAATCAAAACAAATCAAAACAAACCTAAATCTTCTAAAAACCCGCCAAAATAATTCAAAACCCGTCAAAACTAATCAAAACCTTCCGAATACCCGTTAAAAAACATTCCAAATACCCGCCAAAAGATTTTAAAACCCGCCAAAAGGAATCCAAACATTCCAAAACCTGCCAAGACAATATAAACAACACAAGAGAAAACAAAACATTCTAAAACCCAACCAAAACATTCCGAAATCCCGCCAAAACATCATCAAAACAAATCAAAACCAACCAAAATATTCCAAAATCCCGCCAAAATGATTTAGACCCGCAAAACTCATCAAAACATTCTGAAAAGATGCCAAAACATTAGAAAACCAGCCTGAACTGATCAAAACATTCAAAAAACTTTGCAAAACATCATAAAAAAAAATCATAAACCAACCGAAACATTCCAAAAACCAGCCAAAATATTCCGAAATCCGGCCAAAACATCATAAAAACAAATCATAACCAACCGAAACATTCCAAAAACCCGACAAAGTAGTTTAGAACCCGCCAAAACTCATCAAAACATTCTGAAAAGATGCCAAAATACTAGAAAACCAGTCAGAAGTGATCCAAACTTTCAATAACTTGCCAAAACATAATCAAAACAAATGAAAGCAAACCAAAACATTCCAAATACCCGCCAAAATATTTTAAAACCCGCCAAAAGGAATCCAAACATTCCAAAACCGGCCAAGACAATATATACAACACAAGAGAAAACAAAACATTCTAAAACACCACCAAAACATTCCGAAAACCCACCAAAACATCATCAAAACAAATCAAAACAAACCAAACAATAAGAGGAACACGGCAACATATTGGCAAGCAAGAGACAGAGAGCGCGGCACCTTCTAGGAGGCCAAGAAGGAAGCTGCACAACACCTGCACTGTGTCTGCAACTTTCAAACTGCTAGAAGCTAGTGGCTTGCCACTGGCCTGCCTCTTCAATTGCCATTAGCATTCCAATGGAAGCTATTCTTGGACAACTTTGCTCTGCTTGCTGCTAGTTCTGCCCCAGCCTACCATAGATAACCTTGCTCTTCCCTTGAGGCTCTGAGATGCCAAGAACTTGTCAACTTCAAAGGGCGGGCCGGGCTACATCTACTCAGCTGCCACAGTTTCTCCTTGCTAGACCTAGTGGGAAAGCATTTTGCTGAGATGCAGAAGGCAAGAAACACAGAATACGGAGACGCGGAGCTGTCCCAAGTGCCGCTGCCAGGCGTCTTTCCGCAGAAGGAGCGCCCCGGAGCGCACCGCAACCGGCACTGTCATCTCTGCGCAAAGAGCCAAAATATTTTCAAACCCGCCAAAACTCATCCAAAAATATTTTCAAACCCGCCAAAATAGAAAACCAGACAGAAGTGATCAATACATTCGAAAAAACCTGACAAAACATGATAAAGCCCACCAAAGCTAATCCAAACACATAAAAAACTGGGCTAAACAGAATCAAAACAAATCAAAACAAACCTAAACCTTCTAAAAACCCGCCAAAATAATTCAAAACCCGTCAAAACTAATCAAAACCTTCCGAATACCCGTTAAAAAACATTCCAAATACCCGCCAAAAGATATTAAAACCCACCAAAAGAAATCCAAACATTCCAAAACCTGCCAAGACAATAAAAACAACTCAAGAGAATACAAAACATTCTAAAACCCAACCAAAACATTCCGAAAACCCGCCAAAACATCATCAAAACAAATCAAAACCAACCAAAATATTCCAAAAACCCGCCAAAATGATTTAGACCCGCAAAACTCATCAAAACATTCTGAAAAGATGCCAAAACATTAGAAAACCAGCCAGAACTGATCAAAACATTCAAAAAACTTTGCAAAACATCATAAAAACAAATCATAAACCAACCGAAACATTCCAAAAACCAGCCAAAATATTCCGAAATCCGGCCAAAACATCATAAAAACAAATCATAACCAACCGAAACATTCCAAAAACCCGACAAAGTAGTTTAGAACCCGCCAAAACTCATCAAAACATTCTGAAAAGATGCCAAAATACTAGAAAACCAGTCTGAAGTGATCCAAACTTTCAATAACTTGCCAAAACATAATCAAAACAAATGAAAGCAAACCAAAACATTCCAAATACCCGCCAAAATATTTGAAAACCCGCCAAAAGGAATCCAAACATTCCAAAACCTGCCAAGACAATATAAACAACACAAGAGAAAACAAAACATTCTAAAACACCACCAAAACATTCCGAAAACCCACCAAAACATCATAAAAACAAATCAAAACAAACCAAACAATAAGAGGAACACGGCAACATATTGGCAAGCAAGAGACAGAGAGCGCGGCACCTTCTAGGAGGCCAAGAAGGAAGCCGCACAACACCTGCACTGTGTCTGCAATTTTCAAACTGCTAGAAGCTAGTGGCTTGCCACTGGCCTGCCTCTTCAATTGCCATTAGCATTCCAATGGAAGCTATTCTTGGACAACTTTGCTCTGCTTGCTGCTAGTTCTGCCCCAGCCTACCATAGATAACCTTGCTCTTCCCTTGAGGCTCTGAGATGCCAAGAACTTGTCAACTTCAAAGGGCGGGCCGGGCTACATCTACTCAGCTGCCACAGTTTCTCCTTGCTAGACCTAGTGGGAAAGCATTTTGCTGAGATGCAGAAGGCAAGAAACACAGAATACGGAGACGCGGAGCTGTCCCAAGTGCCGCTGCCAGGCGTCTTTCCGCAGAAGGAGCGCCCTGGAGCGCACCGCAACCGGCACCGTCATCTCTGCGCAAAGAGCCAAAATATTTTCAAACCCGCCAAAACTCATCCAAAAATATTTTCAAACCCGCCAAAATAGAAAACCAGACAGAAGTGATCAATACATTCGAAAAAACCTGACAAAACATGATAAAGCCCACCAAAGCTAATCCAAACACATCAAAAACTGGGCTAAACAGAATCAAAACAAATCAAAACAAACCTAAACCTTCTAAAAACCCGCCAAAATAATTCAAAACCCGTCAAAACTAATCAAAACCTTCCGAATACCCGTTAAAAAACATTCCAAATACCCGCCAAAAGATTTTAAAACCCGCCAAAACAAATCCAAACATTCCAAAACCTGCCAAGACAATAAAAACAACTCAAGAGAATACAAAACATTCTAAAACCCAACCAAAACATTCCGAAAACCCGCCAAAACATCATCAAAACAAATCAAAACCAACCAAAATATTCCAAAAACCCGCCAAAATGATTTAGACCCGCAAAACTCATCAAAACATTCTGAAAAGATGCCAAAACATTAGAAAACCAGCCAGAACTGATCAAAACATTCAAAAAACTTTGCAAAACATCATAAAAACAAATCATAAACCAACCGAAACATTCCAAAAACCAGCCAAAATATGCCGAAATCCGGCCAAAACATCATAAAAACAAATCATAACCAACCGAAACATTCCAAAAACCCGACAAAGTAGTTTAGAACCCGCCAAAACTCATCAAAACATTCTGAAAAGATGCCAAAATACTAGAAAACCAGTCTGAAGTGATCCAAACTTTCAATAACTTGCCAAAACATAATCAAAACAAATGAAAGCAAACCAAAACATTCCAAATACCCGCCAAAATATTTTAAAACCCGCCAAAAGGAATCCAAACATTCCAAAACCTGCCAAGACAATATAAACAACACAAGAGAAAACAAAACATTCTAAAACACCACCAAAACATTCCGAAAACCCACCAAAACATCATCAAAACAAATCAAAACAAACCAAACAATAAGAGGAACACGGCAACATATTGGCAAGCAAGAGACAGAGAGCGCGGCACCTTCTAGGAGGCCAAGAAGGAAGCCGCACAACACCTGCACTGTGTCTGCAACTTTCAAACTGCTAGAAGCTAGTGGCTTGCCACTGGCCTGCCTCTTCAATTGCCATTAGCATTCCAATGGAAGCTATTCTTGGACAACTTTGCTCTGCTTGCTGCTAGTTCTGCCCCAGCCTACCATAGATAACCTTGCTCTTCCCTTGAGGCTCTGAGATGCCAAGAACTTGTCAACTTCAAAGGGCGGGCCGGGCTACATCTACTCAGCTGCCACAGTTTCTCCTTGCTAGACCTAGTGGGAAAGCATTTTGCTGAGATGCAGAAGGCAAGAAACACAGAATACGGAGACGCGGAGCTGTCCCAAGTGCCGCTGCCAGGCGTCTTTCCGCAGAAGGAGCGCCCCGGAGCGCACCGCAACCGGCACCGTCATCTCTGCGCAAAGAGCCAAAATATTTTCAAACCCGCCAAAACTCATCCAAAACTATTTTCAAACCCGCCAAAATAGAAAACCAGACAGAAGTGATCAATACATTCGAAAAAACCTCACAAAACATGATAAAGCCCACCAAAGCTAATCCAAACACATCAAAAACTGGGCTAAACAGAATCAAAACAAATCAAAACAAACCTAAATCTTCTAAAAACCCGCCAAAATAATTCAAAACCCGTCAAAACTAATCAAAACCTTCCGAATACCCGTTAAAAAACATTCCAAATACCCGCCAAAAGATTTTAAAACCCGCCAAAAGGAATCCAAACATTCCAAAACCTGCCAAGACAATATAAACAACACAAGAGAAAACAAAACATTCTAAATCCCAACCAAAACATTCCGAAATCCCGCCAAAACATCATCAAAACAAATCAAAACCAACCAAAATATTCCAAAATCCCGCCAAAATGATTTAGACCCGCAAAACTCATCAAAACATTCTGAAAAGATGCCAAAACATTAGAAAACCAGCCTGAACTGATCAAAACATTCAAAAAACTTTGCAAAACATCATAAAAACAAATCATAAACCAACCGAAACATTCCAAAAACCAGCCAAAATATTCCGAAATCCGGCCAAAACATCATAAAAACAAATCATAACCAACCGAAACATTCCAAAAACCCGACAAAGTAGTTTAGAACCCGCCAAAACTCATCAAAACATTCTGAAAAGATGCCAAAATACTAGAAAACCAGTAAGAAGTGATCAAAACTTTCAATAACTTGCCAAAACATAATCAAAACAAATGTAAGCAAACCAAAACATTCCAAATACCCGCCAAAATATTTGAAAACCCGCCAAAAGGAATCCAAACATTCCAAAACCTGCCAAGACAATATAAACAACACAAGAGAAAACAAAACATTCTAAAACACCACCAAAACATTCTGAAAACCCGCTAAAACATCATAAAAACAATTCAAAACCAACCAAAAAATAAGAGGAACACGGCAACATATTGGCAAGCAAGAGACGGAGAACGCGGCACCTTCTAGGAGGCCAAGAAGGAAGCTGCACAACACCTGCACTGTGTCTGCAACTTTCAAACTGCTAGAAGCTAGTGGCTTGCCACTGGCCTGCCTCTTCAATTGCCATTAGCATTCCAATGGAAGCTATTCTTGGACAACTTTGCTCTGCTTGCTGCTAGTTCTGCCCCAGCCTACCATAGATAACCTTGCTCTTCCCTTGAGGCTCTGAGATGCCAAGAACTTGTCAACTTCAAAGGGCGGGCCGGGCTACATCTACTCAGCTGCCACAGTTTCTCCTTGCTAGACCTAGTGGGAAAGCATTTTGCTGAGATGCAGAAGGCAAGAAACACAGAATACGGAGACGCGGAGCTGTCCCAAGTGCTGCTGCCAGGCGTCTTTCCGCAGAAGGAGCGCCCCGGAGCGCACCGCAACCGGCACCGTCATCTCTGTGCAAAGAGCCAAAATATTTTCAAACCCGCCAAAACTCATCCAAAAATATTTTCAAACCCGCCAAAATAGAAAACCAGACAGAAGTGATCAATACATTCGAAAAAACCTCACAAAACATGATAAAGCCCACCAAAGCTAATCCAAACACATCAAAAACTGGGCTAAACAGAATCAAAACAAATCAAAACAAACCTAAATCTTCTAAAAACCCGCCAAAATAATTCAAAACCCGTCAAAACTAATCAAAACCTTCCGAATACCCGTTAAAAAACATTCCAAATACCCGCCAAAAGATTTTAAAACCCGCCAAAAGGAATCCAAACATTCCAAAACCTGCCAAGACAATATAAACAACACAAGAGAAAACAAAACATTCTAAAACCCAACCAAAACATTCCGAAATCCCGCCAAAACATCATCAAAACAAATCAAAACCAACCAAAATATTCCAAAATCCCGCCAAAATGATTTAGACCCGCAAAACTCATCAAAACATTCTGAAAAGATGCCAAAACATTAGAAAACCAGCCTGAACTGATCAAAACATTCAAAAAACTTTGCAAAACATCATAAAAACAAATAATAAACCAACCGAAACATTCCAAAAACCAGCCAAAATATTCCGAAATCCGGCCAAAACATCATAAAAACAAATCATAACCAACCGAAACATTCCAAAAACCCGACAAAGTAGTTTAGAACCCGCCAAAACTCATCAAAACATTCTGAAAAGATGCCAAAATACTAGAAAACCAGTCAGAAGTGATCCAAACTTTCAATAACTTGCCAAAACATAATCAAAACAAATGAAAGCAAACCAAAACATTCCAAATACCCGCCAAAATATTTGAAAACCCGCCAAAAGGAATCCAAACATTCCAAAACCGGCCAAGACAATATATACAACACAAGAGAAAACAAAACATTCTAAAACACCACCAAAACATTCCGAAAACCCACCAAAACATCATCAAAACAAATCAAAACAAACCAAACAATAAGAGGAACACGGCAACATATTGGCAAGCAAGAGACAGAGAGCGCGGCACCTTCTAGGAGGCCAAGAAGGAAGCTGCACAACACCTGCACTGTGTCTGCAACTTTCAAACTGCTAGAAGCTAGTGGCTTGCCACTGGCCTGCCTCTTCAATTGCCATTAGCATTCCAATGGAAGCTATTCTTGGACAACTTTGCTCTGCTTGCTGCTAGTTCTGCCCCAGCCTACCATAGATAACCTTGCTCTTCCCTTGAGGCTCTGAGATGCCAAGAACTTGTCAACTTCAAAGGGCGGGCCGGGCTACATCTACTCAGCTGCCACAGTTTCTCCTTGCTAGACCTAGTGGGAAAGCATTTTGCTGAGATGCAGAAGGCAAGAAACACAGAATACGGAGACGCGGAGATGTCCCAAGTGCCGCTGCCAGGCGTCTTTCCGCAGAAGGAGCGCCCCGGAGCGCACCGCAACCGGCACCGTCGTCTCTGCGCAAAGAGCCAAAATATTTTCAAACCCGCCAAAACTCATCCAAAAATATTTTCAAACCCGCCAAAATAGAAAACCAGACAGAAGTGATCAATACATTCGAAAAAACCTGACAAAACATGATAAAGCCCACCAAAGCTAATCCAAACACATCAAAAACTGGGCTAAACAGAATCAAAACAAATCAAAACAAACCTAAACCTTCTAAAAACCCGCCAAAATAATTCAAAACCCGTCAAAACTAATCAAAACCTTCCGAATACCCGTTAAAAAACATTCCAAATACCCGCCAAAAGATATTAAAACCCACCAAAACAAATCCAAACATTCCAAAACCTGCCAAGACAATAAAAACAACTCAAGAGAATACAAAACATTCTAAAACCCAACCAAAACATTCCGAAAACCCGCCAAAACATCATCAAAACAAATCAAAACCAACCAAAATATTCCAAAAACCCGCCAAAATGATTTAGACCCGCAAAACTCATCAAAACATTCTGAAAAGATGCCAAAACATTAGAAAACCAGCCAGAACTGATCAAAACATTCAAAAAACTTTGCAAAACATCATAAAAACAAATCATAAACCAACCGAAACATTCCAAAAACCAGCCAAAATATTCCGAAATCCGGCCAAAACATCATAAAAACAAATCATAACCAACCGAAACATTCCAAAAACCCGACAAAGTAGTTTAGAACCCGCCAAAACTCATCAAAACATTCTGAAAAGATGCCAAAATACTAGAAAACCAGTCAGAAGTGATCCAAACTTTCAATAACTTGCCAAAACATAATCAAAACAAATGAAAGCAAACCAAAACATTCCAAATACCCGCCAAAATATTTGAAAACCTGCCAAAAGGAATCCAAACATTCCAAAACCTGCCAAGACAATATAAACAACACAAGAGAAAACAAAACATTCTAAAACACCACCAAAACATTCCGAAAACCCACCAAAACATCATAAAAACAAATCAAAACAAACCAAACAATAAGAGGAACACGGCAACATATTGGCAAGCAAGAGACAGAGAGCGCGGCACCTTCTAGGAGGCCAAGAAGGAAGCCGCACAACACCTGCACTGTGTCTGCAACTTTCAAACTGCTAGAAGCTAGTGGCTTGCCACTGGCCTGCCTCTTCAATTGCCATTAGCATTCCAATGGAAGCTATTCTTGGACAACTTTGCTCTGCTTGCTGCTAGTTCTGCCCCAGCCTACCATAGATAACCTTGCTCTTCCCTTGAGGCTCTGAGATGCCAAGAACTTGTCAACTTCAAAGGGCGGGCCGGGCTACATCTACTCAGCTGCCACAGTTTCTCCTTGCTAGACCTAGTGGGAAAGCATTTTGCTGAGATGCAGAAGGCAAGAAACACAGAATACGGAGACGCGGAGCTGTCCCAAGTGCCGCTGCCAGGCGTCTTTCCGCAGAAGGAGCGCCCCGGAGCGCACCGCAACCGGCACCGTCATCTCTGCGCAAAGAGCCAAAATATTTTCAAACCCGCCAAAACTCATCCAAAACTATTTTCAAACCCGCCAAAATAGAAAACCAGACAGAAGTGATCAATACATTCGAAAAAACCTCACAAAACATGATAAAGCCCACCAAAGCTAATCCAAACACATCAAAAACTGGGCTAAACAGAATCAAAACAAATCAAAACAAACCTAAATCTTCTAAAAACCCGCCAAAATAATTCAAAACCCGTCAAAACTAATCAAAACCTTCCGAATACCCGTTAAAAAACATTCCAAATACCCGCCAAAAGATTTTAAAACCCGCCAAAAGGAATCCAAACATTCCAAAACCTGCCAAGACAATATAAACAACACAAGAGAAAACAAAACATTCTAAAACCCAACCAAAACATTCCGAAAACCCGCCAAAACATCATCAAAACAAATCAAAACCAACCAAAATATTCCAAAAACCCGCCAAAATGATTTAGACCCGCAAAACTCATCAAAACATTCTGAAAAGATGCCAAAACATTAGAAAACCAGCCAGAACTGATCAAAACATTCAAAAAACTTTGCAAAACATCATAAAAACAAATCATAAACCAACCGAAACATTCCAAAAACCAGCCAAAATATTCCGAAATCCGGCCAAAACATCATAAAAACAAATCATAACCAACCGAAACATTCCAAAAACCCGACAAAGTAGTTTAGAACCCGCCAAAACACATCAAAACATTCTGAAAAGATGCCAAAATACTAGAAAACCAGTCAGAAGTGATCCAAACTTTCAATAACTTGCCAAAACATAATCAAAACAAATGAAAGCAACCCAAAACATTCCAAATACCCGCCAAAATATTTTCAAACCCGCCAAAACTCATCCAAAAATATTTTCAAACCCGCCAAAATAGAAAACCAGACAGAAGTGATCAATACATTCGAAAAAACCTCACAAAACATGATAAAGCCCACCAAAGCTAATCCAAACACATCAAAAACTGGGCTAAACAGAATCAAAACAAATCAAAACAAACCTAAATCTTCTAAAAACCCGCCAAAATAATTCAAAACCCGTCAAAACTAATCAAAACCTTCCGAATACCCGTTAAAAAACATTCCAAATACCCGCCAAAAGATTTTAAAACCCGCCAAAAGGAATCCAAACATTCCAAAACCTGCCAAGACAATATAAACAACACAAGAGAAAACAAAACATTCTAAAACCCAACCAAAACATTCCGAAAACCCGCCAAAACATCATCAAAACAAATCAAAACCAACCAAAATATTCCAAAAACCCGCCAAAATGATTTAGACCCGCAAAACTCATCAAAACATTCTGAAAAGATGCCAAAACATTAGAAAACCAGCCAGAACTGATCAAAACATTCAAAAAACTTTGCAAAACATCATAAAAACAAATCATAAACCAACCGAAACATTCCAAAAACCAGCCAAAATATTCCGAAATCCGGCCAAAACATCATAAAAACAAATCATAACCAACCGAAACATTCCAAAAACCCGACAAAGTAGTTTAGAACCCGCCAAAACACATCAAAACATTCTGAAAAGATGCCAAAATACTAGAAAACCAGTCAGAAGTGATCCAAACTTTCAATAACTTGCCAAAACATAATCAAAACAAATGAAAGCAACCCAAAACATTCCAAATACCCGCCAAAATATTTTCAAACCCGCCAAAACTCATCCAAAAATATTTTCAAACCCGCCAAAATAGAAAACCAGACAGAAGTGATCAATACATTCGAAAAAACCTCACAAAACATGATAAAGCCCACCAAAGCTAATCCAAAGACATCAAAAACTGGGCTAAACAGAATCAAAACAAATCAAAACAAACCTAAATCTTCTAAAAACCCGCCAAAATAATTCAAAACCCGTCAAAACTAATCAAAACCTTCCGAATACCCGTTAAAAAACATTCCAAATACCCGCCAAAAGATTTTAAAACCCGCCAAAAGGAATCCAAACATTCCAAAACCTGCCAAGACAATATAAACAACACAAGAGAAAACAAAACATTCTAAAACCCAACCAAAACATTCCGAAATCCCGCCAAAACATCATCAAAACAAATCAAAACCAACCAAAATATTCCAAAATCCCGCCAAAATGATTTAGACCCGCAAAACTCATCAAAACATTCTGAAAAGATGCCAAAACATTAGAAAACCAGCCTGAACTGATCAAAACATTCAAAAAACTTTGCAAAACATCATAAAAACAAATCATAAACCAACCGAAACATTCCAAAAACCAACCAAAATATTCCGAAATCCGGCCAAAACATCATAAAAACAAATCATAACCAACCGAAACATTCCAAAAACCCGACAAAGTAGTTTAGAACCCGCCAAAACTCATCAAAACATTCTGAAAAGATGCCAAAATACTAGAAAACCAGTCTGAAGTGATCAAAACTTTCAATAACTTGCCAAAACATAATCAAAACAAATGAAAGCAAACCAAAACATTCCAAATACCCGCCAAAATATTTGAAAACCCGCCAAAAGGAATCCAAACATTCCAAAACCGGCCAAGACAATATAAACAACACAAGAGAAAACAAAACATTCTAAAACACCACCAAAACATTCCGAAAACCCACCAAAACATCATAAAAACAAATCAAAACAAACCAAACAATAAGAGGAACACGGCAACATATTGGCAAGCAAGAGACAGAGAGCGCGGCACCTTCTAGGAGGCCAAGAAGGAAGCCGCACAACACCTGCACTGTGTCTGCAACTTTCAAACTGCTAGAAGCTAGTGGCTTGCCACTGGCCTGCCTCTTCAATTGCCATTAGCATTCCAATGGAAGCTATTCTTGGACAACTTTGCTCTGCTTGCTGCTAGTTCTGCCCCAGCCTACCATAGATAACCTTGCTCTTCCCTTGAGGCTCTGAGATGCCAAGAACTTGTCAACTTCAAAGGGCGGGCCGGGCTACATCTACTCAGCTGCCACAGTTTCTCCTTGCTAGACCTAGTGGGAAAGCATTTTGCTGAGATGCAGAAGGCAAGAAACGCAGAATACGGAGACGCGGAGCTGTCCCAAGTGCCGCTGCCAGGCGTCTTTCCGCAGAAGGAGCGCCCCGGAGCGCACCGCAACCGGCACCGTCATCTCTGCGCAAAGAGCCAAAATATTTTCAAACCCGCCAAAACTCATCCAAAACTATTTTCAAACCCGCCAAAATAGAAAACCAGACAGAAGTGATCAATACATTCGAAAAAACCTGACAAAACATGATAAAGCCCACCAAAGCTAATCCAAAGACATCAAAAACTGGGCTAAACAGAATCAAAACAAATCAAAACAAACCTAAATCTTCTAAAAACCCGCCAAAATAATTCAAAACCCGTCAAAACTAATCAAAACCTTCCGAATACCCGTTAAAAAACATTCCAAATACCCGCCAAAAGATTTTAAAACCCGCCAAAAGGAATCCAAACATTCCAAAACCTGCCAAGACAATATAAACAACACAAGAGAAAACAAAACATTCTAAAACCCAACCAAAACATTCCGAAAACCCGCCAAAACATCATCAAAACAAATCAAAACCAACCAAAATATTCCAAAAACCCGCCAAAATGATTTAGACCCGCAAAACTCATCAAAACATTCTGAAAAGATGCCAAAACATTAGAAAACCAGCCAGAACTGATCAAAACATTCAAAAAACTTTGCAAAACATCATAAAAACAAATCATAAACCAACCGAAACATTCCAAAAACCAGCCAAAATATTCCGAAATCCGGCCAAAACATCATAAAAACAAATCATAACCAACCGAAACATTCCAAAAACCCGACAAAGTAGTTTAGAACCCGCCAAAACACATCAAAACATTCTGAAAAGATGCCAAAATACTAGAAAACCAGTCAGAAGTGATCCAAACTTTCAATAACTTGCCAAAACATAATCAAAACAAATGAAAGCAACCCAAAACATTCCAAATACCCGCCAAAATATTTTCAAACCCGCCAAAACTCATCCAAAAATATTTTCAAACCCGCCAAAATAGAAAACCAGACAGAAGTGATCAATACATTCGAAAAAACCTCACAAAACATGATAAAGCCCACCAAAGCTAATCCAAAGACATCAAAAACTGGGCTAAACAGAATCAAAACAAATCAAAACAAACCTAAATCTTCTAAAAACCCGCCAAAATAATTCAAAACCCGTCAAAACTAATCAAAACCTTCCGAATACCCGTTAAAAAACATTCCAAATACCCGCCAAAAGATTTTAAAACCCGCCAAAAGGAATCCAAACATTCCAAAACCTGCCAAGACAATATAAACAACACAAGAGAAAACAAAACATTCTAAAACCCAACCAAAACATTCCGAAATCCCGCCAAAACATCATCAAAACAAATCAAAACCAACCAAAATATTCCAAAATCCCGCCAAAATGATTTAGACCCGCAAAACTCATCAAAACATTCTGAAAAGATGCCAAAACATTAGAAAACCAGCCTGAACTGATCAAAACATTCAAAAAACTTTGCAAAACATCATAAAAACAAATCATAAACCAACCGAAACATTCCAAAAACCAGCCAAAATATTCCGAAATCCGGCCAAAACATCATAAAAACAAATCATAACCAACCGAAACATTCCAAAAACCCGACAAAGTAGTTTAGAACCCGCCAAAACTCATCAAAACATTCTGAAAAGATGCCAAAATACTAGAAAACCAGTCTGAAGTGATCAAAACTTTCAATAACTTGCCAAAACATAATCAAAACAAATGAAAGCAAACCAAAACATTCCAAATACCCGCCAAAATATTTGAAAACCCGCCAAAAGGAATCCAAACATTCCAAAACCGGCCAAGAGAATATAAACAACACAAGAGAAAACAAAACATTCTAAAACACCACCAAAACATTCCGAAAACCCACCAAAACATCATAAAAACAAATCAAAACAAACCAAACAATAAGAGGAACACGGCAACATATTGGCAAGCAAGAGACAGAGAGCGCGGCACCTTCTAGGAGGCCAAGAAGGAAATCACACAACACCTGCACTGTGTCTGCAACTTTCAAACTGCTAGAAGCTAGTGGCTTGCCACTGGCCTGCCTCTTCAATTGCCATTAGCATTCCAATGGAAGCTATTCTTGGACAACTTTGCTCTGCTTGCTGCTAGTTCTGCCCCAGCCTACCATAGATAACCTTGCTCTTCCCTTGAGGCTCTGAGATGCCAAGAACTTGTCAACTTCAAAGGGTGGGCCGGGCTACATCTACTCAGCTGCCACAGTTTCTCCTTGCTAGACCTAGTGGGAAAGCATTTTGCTGAGATGCAGAAGGCAAGAAACACAGAATACGGAGACGCGGAGCTGTCCCAAGTGCCGCTGCCAGGCGTCTTTCCGCAGAAGGAGCGCCCCGGAGCGCACCGCAACCGGCACCGTCATCTCTGCGCAAAGAGCCAAAATATTTTCAAACCCGCCAAAACTCATCCAAAACTATTTTCAAACCCGCCAAAATAGAAAACCAGACAGAAGTGATCAATACATTCGAAAAAACCTCACAAAACATGATAAAGCCCACCAAAGCTAATCCAAACACATCAAAAACTGGGCTAAACAGAATCAAAACAAATCAAAACAAACCTAAATCTTCTAAAAACCCGCCAAAATAATTCAAAACCCGTCAAAACTAATCAAAACCTTCCGAATACCCGTTAAAAAACATTCCAAATACCCGCCAAAAGATTTTAAAACCCGCCAAAAGGAATCCAAACATTCCAAAACCTGCCAAGACAATATAAACAACACAAGAGAAAACAAAACATTCTAAAACCCAACCAAAACATTCCGAAAACCCGCCAAAACATCATCAAAACAAATCAAAACCAACCAAAATATTCCAAAATCCCGCCAAAATGATTTAGACCCGCAAAACTCATCAAAACATTCTGAAAAGATGCCAAAACATTAGAAAACCAGCCAGAACTGATCAAAACATTCAAAAAACTTTGCAAAACATCATAAAAACAAATCATAAACCAACCGAAACATTCCAAAAACCAGCCAAAATATTCCGAAATCCGGCCAAAACATCATAAAAACAAATCATAACCAACCGAAACATTCCAAAAACCCGACAAAGTAGTTTAGAACCCGCCAAAACTCATCAAAACATTCTGAAAAGATGCCAAAATACTAGAAAACCAGTCTGAAGTGATCCAAACTTTCAATAACTTGCCAAAACATAATCAAAACAAATGAAAGCAAACCAAAACATTCCAAATACCCGCCAAAATATTTGAAAACCCGCCAAAAGGAATCCAAACATTCCAAAACCTGCCAAGACAATATAAACAACACAAGAGAAAACAAAACATTCTAAAACACCACCAAAACATTCCGAAAACCCACCAAAACATCATAAAAACAAATCAAAACAAACCAAACAATAAGAGGAACACGGCAACATATTGGCAAGCAAGAGACAGAGAGCGCGGCACCTTCTAGGAGGCCAAGAAGGAAATCACACAACACCTGCACTGTGTCTGCAACTTTCAAACTGCTAGAAGCTAGTGGCTTGCCACTGGCCTGCCTCTTCAATTGCCATTAGCATTCCAATGGAAGCTATTCTTGGACAACTTTGCTCTGCTTGCTGCTAGTTCTGCCCCAGCCTACCATAGATAACCTTGCTCTTCCCTTGAGGCTCTGAGATGCCAAGAACTTGTCAACTTCAAAGGGTGGGCCGGGCTACATCTACTCAGCTGCCACAGTTTCTCCTTGCTAGACCTAGTGGGAAAGCATTTTGCTGAGATGCAGAAGGCAAGAAACACAGAATACGGAGACGCGGAGCTGTCCCAAGTGCCGCTGCCAGGCGTCTTTCCGCAGAAGGAGCGCCCCGGAGCGCACCGCAACCGGCACCGTCATCTCTGCGCAAAGAGCCAAAATATTTTCAAACCCGCCAAAACTCATCCAAAACTATTTTCAAACCCGCCAAAATAGAAAACCAGACAGAAGTGATCAATACATTCGAAAAAACCTCACAAAACATGATAAAGCCCACCAAAGCTAATCCAAACACATCAAAAACTGGGCTAAACAGAATCAAAACAAATCAAAACAAACCTAAATCTTCTAAAAACCCGCCAAAATAATTCAAAACCCGTCAAAACTAATCAAAACCTTCCGAATACCCGTTAAAAAACATTCCAAATACCCGCCAAAAGATTTTAAAACCCGCCAAAAGGAATCCAAACATTCCAAAACCTGCCAAGACAATATAAACAACACAAGAGAAAACAAAACATTCTAAAACCCAACCAAAACATTCCGAAAACCCGCCAAAACATCATCAAAACAAATCAAAACCAACCAAAATATTCCAAAATCCCGCCAAAATGATTTAGACCCGCAAAACTCATCAAAACATTCTGAAAAGATGCCAAAACATTAGAAAACCAGCCAGAACTGATCAAAACATTCAAAAAACTTTGCAAAACATCATAAAAACAAATCATAAACCAACCGAAACATTCCAAAAACCAGCCAAAATATTCCGAAATCCGGCCAAAACATCATAAAAACAAATCATAACCAACCGAAACATTCCAAAAACCCGACAAAGTAGTTTAGAACCCGCCAAAACACATCAAAACATTCTGAAAAGATGCCAAAATACTAGAAAACCAGTCAGAAGTGATCCAAACTTTCAATAACTTGCCAAAACATAATCAAAACAAATGAAAGCAACCCAAAACATTCCAAATACCCGCCAAAATATTTTCAAACCCGCCAAAACTCATCCAAAAATATTTTCAAACCCGCCAAAATAGAAAACCAGACAGAAGTGATCAATACATTCGAAAAAACCTCACAAAACATGATAAAGCCCACCAAAGCTAATCCAAAGACATCAAAAACTGGGCTAAACAGAATCAAAACAAATCAAAACAAACCTAAATCTTCTAAAAACCCGCCAAAATAATTCAAAACCCGTCAAAACTAATCAAAACCTTCCGAATACCCGTTAAAAAACATTCCAAATACCCGCCAAAAGATTTTAAAACCCGCCAAAAGGAATCCAAACATTCCAAAACCTGCCAAGACAATATAAACAACACAAGAGAAAACAAAACATTCTAAAACCCAACCAAAACATTCCGAAATCCCGCCAAAACATCATCAAAACAAATCAAAACCAACCAAAATATTCCAAAATCCCGCCAAAATGATTTAGACCCGCAAAACTCATCAAAACATTCTGAAAAGATGCCAAAACATTAGAAAACCAGCCAGAACTGATCAAAACATTCAAAAAACTTTGCAAAACATCATAAAAACAAATCATAAACCAACCGAAACATTCCAAAAACCAGCCAAAATATTCCGAAATCCGGCCAAAACATCATAAAAACAAATCATAACCAACCGAAACATTCCAAAAACCCGACAAAGTAGTTTAGAACCCGCCAAAACTCATCAAAACATTCTGAAAAGATGCCAAAATACTAGAAAACCAGTCTGAAGTGATCAAAACTTTCAATAACTTGCCAAAACATAATCAAAACAAATGAAAGCAAACCAAAACATTCCAAATACCCGCCAAAATATTTGAAAACCCGCCAAAAGGAATCCAAACATTCCAAAACCGGCCAAGAGAATATAAACAACACAAGAGAAAACAAAACATTCTAAAACACCACCAAAACATTCCGAAAACCCACCAAAACATCATAAAAACAAATCAAAACAAACCAAACAATAAGAGGAACACGGCAACATATTGGCAAGCAAGAGACAGAGAGCGCGGCACCTTCTAGGAGGCCAAGAAGGAAGCCGCACAACACCTGCACTGTGTCTGCAACTTTCAAACTGCTAGAAGCTAGTGGCTTGCCACTGGCCTGCCTCTTCAATTGCCATTAGCATTCCAATGGAAGCTATTCTTGGACAACTTTGCTCTGCTTGCTGCTAGTTCTGCCCCAGCCTACCATAGATAACCTTGCTCTTCCCTTGAGGCTCTGAGATGCCAAGAACTTGTCAACTTCAAAGGGCGGGCCGGGCTACATCTACTCAGCTGCCACAGTTTCTCCTTGCTAGACCTAGTGGGAAAGCATTTTGCTGAGATGCAGAAGGCAAGAAACGCAGAATACGGAGACGCGGAGCTGTCCCAAGTGCCGCTGCCAGGCGTCTTTCCGCAGAAGGAGCGCCCCGGAGCGCACCGCAACCGGCACCGTCATCTCTGCGCAAAGAGCCAAAATATTTTCAAACCCGCCAAAACTCATCCAAAACTATTTTCAAACCCGCCAAAATAGAAAACCAGACAGAAGTGATCAATACATTCGAAAAAACCTGACAAAACATGATAAAGCCCACCAAAGCTAATCCAAAGACATCAAAAACTGGGCTAAACAGAATCAAAACAAATCAAAACAAACCTAAATCTTCTAAAAACCCGCCAAAATAATTCAAAACCCGTCAAAACTAATCAAAACCTTCCGAATACCCGTTAAAAAACATTCCAAATACCCGCCAAAAGATTTTAAAACCCGCCAAAAGGAATCCAAACATTCCAAAACCTGCCAAGACAATATAAACAACACAAGAGAAAACAAAACATTCTAAAACCCAACCAAAACATTCCGAAAACCCGCCAAAACATCATCAAAACAAATCAAAACCAACCAAAATATTCCAAAATCCCGCCAAAATGATTTAGACCCGCAAAACTCATCAAAACATTCTGAAAAGATGCCAAAACATTAGAAAACCAGCCAGAACTGATCAAAACATTCAAAAAACTTTGCAAAACATCATAAAAACAAATCATAAACCAACCGAAACATTCCAAAAACCAGCCAAAATATTCCGAAATCCGGCCAAAACATCATAAAAACAAATCATAACCAACCGAAACATTCCAAAAACCCGACAAAGTAGTTTAGAACCCGCCAAAACACATCAAAACATTCTGAAAAGATGCCAAAATACTAGAAAACCAGTCAGAAGTGATCCAAACTTTCAATAACTTGCCAAAACATAATCAAAACAAATGAAAGCAACCCAAAACATTCCAAATACCCGCCAAAATATTTTCAAACCCGCCAAAACTCATCCAAAAATATTTTCAAACCCGCCAAAATAGAAAACCAGACAGAAGTGATCAATACATTCGAAAAAACCTCACAAAACATGATAAAGCCCACCAAAGCTAATCCAAAGACATCAAAAACTGGGCTAAACAGAATCAAAACAAATCAAAACAAACCTAAATCTTCTAAAAACCCGCCAAAATAATTCAAAACCCGTCAAAACTAATCAAAACCTTCCGAATACCCGTTAAAAAACATTCCAAATACCCGCCAAAAGATTTTAAAACCCGCCAAAAGGAATCCAAACATTCCAAAACCTGCCAAGACAATATAAACAACACAAGAGAAAACAAAACATTCTAAAACCCAACCAAAACATTCCGAAATCCCGCCAAAACATCATCAAAACAAATCAAAACCAACCAAAATATTCCAAAATCCCGCCAAAATGATTTAGACCCGCAAAACTCATCAAAACATTCTGAAAAGATGCCAAAACATTAGAAAACCAGCCTGAACTGATCAAAACATTCAAAAAACTTTGCAAAACATCATAAAAACAAATCATAAACCAACCGAAACATTCCAAAAACCAGCCAAAATATTCCGAAATCCGGCCAAAACATCATAAAAACAAATCATAACCAACCGAAACATTCCAAAAACCCGACAAAGTAGTTTAGAACCCGCCAAAACTCATCAAAACATTCTGAAAAGATGCCAAAATACTAGAAAACCAGTCTGAAGTGATCAAAACTTTCAATAACTTGCCAAAACATAATCAAAACAAATGAAAGCAAACCAAAACATTCCAAATACCCGCCAAAATATTTGAAAACCCGCCAAAAGGAATCCAAACATTCCAAAACCGGCCAAGACAATATAAACAACACAAGAGAAAACAAAACATTCTAAAACACCACCAAAACATTCCGAAAACCCACCAAAACATCATAAAAACAAATCAAAACAAACCAAACAATAAGAGGAACACGGCAACATATTGGCAAGCAAGAGACAGAGAGCGCGGCACCTTCTAGGAGGCCAAGAAGGAAGCCGCACAACACCTGCACTGTGTCTGCAACTTTCAAACTGCTAGAAGCTAGTGGCTTGCCACTGGCCTGCCTCTTCAATTGCCATTAGCATTCCAATGGAAGCTATTCTTGGACAACTTTGCTCTGCTTGCTGCTAGTTCTGCCCCAGCCTACCATAGATAACCTTGCTCTTCCCTTGAGGCTCTGAGATGCCAAGAACTTGTCAACTTCAAAGGGCGGGCCGGGCTACATCTACTCAGCTGCCACAGTTTCTCCTTGCTAGACCTAGTGGGAAAGCATTTTGCTGAGATGCAGAAGGCAAGAAACGCAGAATACGGAGACGCGGAGCTGTCCCAAGTGCCGCTGCCAGGCGTCTTTCCGCAGAAGGAGCGCCCCGGAGCGCACCGCAACCGGCACCGTCATCTCTGCGCAAAGAGCCAAAATATTTTCAAACCCGCCAAAACTCATCCAAAACTATTTTCAAACCCGCCAAAATAGAAAACCAGACAGAAGTGATCAATACATTCGAAAAAACCTGACAAAACATGATAAAGCCCACCAAAGCTAATCCAAACACATCAAAAACTGGGCTAAACAGAATCAAAACAAATCAAAACAAACCTAAATCTTCTAAAAACCCGCCAAAATAATTCAAAACCCGTCAAAACTAATCAAAACCTTCCGAATACCCGTTAAAAAACATTCCAAATACCCGCCAAAAGATTTTAAAACCCGCCAAAAGGAATCCAAACATTCCAAAACCTGCCAAGACAATATAAACAACACAAGAGAAAACAAAACATTCTAAAACCCAACCAAAACATTCCGAAAACCCGCCAAAACATCATCAAAACAAATCAAAACCAACCAAAATATTCCAAAATCCCGCCAAAATGATTTAGACCCGCAAAACTCATCAAAACATTCTGAAAAGATGCCAAAACATTAGAAAACCAGCCAGAACTGATCAAAACATTCAAAAAACTTTGCAAAACATCATAAAAACAAATCATAAACCAACCGAAACATTCCAAAAACCAGCCAAAATATTCCGAAATCCGGCCAAAACATCATAAAAACAAATCATAACCAACCGAAACATTCCAAAAACCCGACAAAGTAGTTTAGAACCCGCCAAAACTCATCAAAACATTCTGAAAAGATGCCAAAATACTAGAAAACCAGTCTGAAGTGATCCAAACTTTCAATAACTTGCCAAAACATAATCAAAACAAATGAAAGCAAACCAAAACATTCCAAATACCCGCCAAAATATTTGAAAACCCGCCAAAAGGAATCCAAACATTCCAAAACCTGCCAAGACAATATAAACAACACAAGAGAAAACAAAACATTCTAAAACACCACCAAAACATTCCGAAAACCCACCAAAACATCATCAAAACAAATCAAAACAAACCAAACAATAAGATGAACACGGCAACATATTGGCAAGCAAGAGACAGAGAGCGCGGCACCTTCTAGGAGGCCAAGAAGGAAATCACACAACACCTGCACTGTGTCTGCAACTTTCAAACTGCTAGAAGCTAGTGGCTTGCCACTGGCCTGCCTCTTCAATTGCCATTAGCATTCCAATGGAAGCTATTCTTGGACAACTTTGCTCTGCTTGCTGCTAGTTCTGCCCCAGCCTACCATAGATAACCTTGCTCTTCCCTTGAGGCTCTGAGATGCCAAGAACTTGTCAACTTCAAAGGGTGGGCCGGGCTACATCTACTCAGCTGCCACAGTTTCTCCTTGCTAGACCTAGTGGGAAAGCATTTTGCTGAGATGCAGAAGGCAAGAAACACAGAATACGGAGACGCGGAGCTGTCCCAAGTGCCGCTGCCAGGCGTCTTTCCGCAGAAGGAGCGCCCCGGAGCGCACCGCAACCGGCACCGTCATCTCTGCGCAAAGAGCCAAAATATTTTCAAACCCGCCAAAACTCATCCAAAACTATTTTCAAACCCGCCAAAATAGAAAACCAGACAGAAGTGATCAATACATTCGAAAAAACCTCACAAAACATGATAAAGCCCACCAAAGCTAATCCAAACACATCAAAAACTGGGCTAAACAGAATCAAAACAAATCAAAACAAACCTAAATCTTCTAAAAACCCGCCAAAATAATTCAAAACCCGTCAAAACTAATCAAAACCTTCCGAATACCCGTTAAAAAACATTCCAAATACCCGCCAAAAGATTTTAAAACCCGCCAAAAGGAATCCAAACATTCCAAAACCTGCCAAGACAATATAAACAACACAAGAGAAAACAAAACATTCTAAAACCCAACCAAAACATTCCGAAAACCCGCCAAAACATCATCAAAACAAATCAAAACCAACCAAAATATTCCAAAATCCCGCCAAAATGATTTAGACCCGCAAAACTCATCAAAACATTCTGAAAAGATGCCAAAACATTAGAAAACCAGCCAGAACTGATCAAAACATTCAAAAAACTTTGCAAAACATCATAAAAACAAATCATAAACCAACCGAAACATTCCAAAAACCAGCCAAAATATTCCGAAATCCGGCCAAAACATCATAAAAACAAATCATAACCAACCGAAACATTCCAAAAACCCGACAAAGTAGTTTAGAACCCGCCAAAACACATCAAAACATTCTGAAAAGATGCCAAAATACTAGAAAACCAGTCTGAAGTGATCCAAACTTTCAATAACTTGCCAAAACATAATCAAAACAAATGAAAGCAACCCAAAACATTCCAAATACCCGCCAAAATATTTTCAAACCCGCCAAAACTCATCCAAAAATATTTTCAAACCCGCCAAAATAGAAAACCAGACAGAAGTGATCAATACATTCGAAAAAACCTCACAAAACATGATAAAGCCCACCAAAGCTAATCCAAAGACATCAAAAACTGGGCTAAACAGAATCAAAACAAATCAAAACAAACCTAAATCTTCTAAAAACCCGCCAAAATAATTCAAAACCCGTCAAAACTAATCAAAACCTTCCGAATACCCGTTAAAAAACATTCCAAATACCCGCCAAAAGATTTTAAAACCCGCCAAAAGGAATCCAAACATTCCAAAACCTGCCAAGACAATATAAACAACACAAGAGAAAACAAAACATTCTAAAACCCAACCAAAACATTCCGAAATCCCGCCAAAACATCATCAAAACAAATCAAAACCAACCAAAATATTCCAAAATCCCGCCAAAATGATTTAGACCCGCAAAACTCATCAAAACATTCTGAAAAGATGCCAAAACATTAGAAAACCAGCCAGAACTGATCAAAACATTCAAAAAACTTTGCAAAACATCATAAAAACAAATCATAAACCAACCGAAACATTCCAAAAACCAGCCAAAATATTCCGAAATCCGGCCAAAACATCATAAAAACAAATCATAACCAACCGAAACATTCCAAAAACCCGACAAAGTAGTTTAGAACCCGCCAAAACTCATCAAAACATTCTGAAAAGATGCCAAAATACTAGAAAACCAGTCTGAAGTGATCCAAACTTTCAATAACTTGCCAAAACATAATCAAAACAAATGAAAGCAAACCAAAACATTCCAAATACCCGCCAAAATATTTTAAAACCCGCCAAAAGGAATCCAAACATTCCAAAACCTGCCAAGACAATATAAACAACACAAGAGAAAACAAAACATTCTAAAACACCACCAAAACATTCCGAAAACCCACCAAAACATCATCAAAACAAATCAAAACAAACCAAACAATAAGAGGAACACGGCAACATATTGGCAAGCAAGAGACAGAGAGCGCGGCACCTTCTAGGAGGCCAAGAAGGAAGCCGCACAACACCTGCACTGTGTCTGCAACTTTCAAACTGCTAGAAGCTAGTGGCTTGCCACTGGCCTGCCTCTTCAATTGCCATTAGCATTCCAATGGAAGCTATTCTTGGACAACTTTGCTCTGCTTGCTGCTAGTTCTGCCCCAGCCTACCATAGATAACCTTGCTCTTCCCTTGAGACTCTGAGATGCCAAGAACTTGTCAACTTCAAAGGGCGGGCCGGGCTACATCTACTCAGCTGCCACAGTTTCTCCTTGCTAGACCTAGTGGGAAAGCATTTTGCTGAGCTGCAGAAGGCAAGAAACACAGAATACGGAGACGCGGAGCTGTCCCAAGTGCCGCTGCCAGGCCTCTTTCCGCAGAAGGAGCGCCCCGGAGCGCACCGCAACCGGCACCGTCATCTCTGCGCAAAGAGCCAAAATATTTTCAAACCCGCCAAAACTCATCCAAAAATATTTTCAAACCCGCCAAAATAGAAAACCAGACAGAAGTGATCAATACATTCGAAAAAACCTGACAAAACATGATAAAGCCCACCAAAGCTAATCCAAAGACATCAAAAACTGGGCTAAACAGAATCAAAACAAATCAAAACAAACCTAAATCTTCTAAAAACCCGCCAAAATAATTCAAAACCCGTCAAAACTAATCAAAACCTTCCGAATACCCGTTAAAAAACATTCCAAATACCCGCCAAAAGATTTTAAATCCCGCCAAAAGGAATCCAAACATTCCAAAACCTGCCAAGACAATATAAACAACACAAGAGAAAACAAAACATTCTAAAACCCAACCAAAACATTCCGAAAACCCGCCAAAACATCATCAAAACAAATCAAAACCAACCAAAATATTCCAAAATCCCGCCAAAATGATTTAGACCCGCAAAACTCATCAAAACATTCTGAAAAGATGCCAAAACATTAGAAAACCAGCCAGAACTGATCAAAACATTCAAAAAACTTTGCAAAACATCATAAAAACAAATCATAAACCAACCGAAACATTCCAAAAACCAGCCAAAATATTCCGAAATCCGGCCAAAACATCATAAAAACAAATCATAACCAACCGAAACATTCCAAAAACCCGACAAAGTAGTTTAGAACCCGCCAAAACTCATCAAAACATTCTGAAAAGATGCCAAAATACTAGAAAACCAGTCTGAAGTGATCCAAACTTTCAATAACTTGCCAAAACATAATCAAAACAAATGAAAGCAACCCAAAACATTCCAAATACCCGCCAAAATATTTTAAAACCCGCCAAAAGGAATCCAAACATTCCAAAACCTGCCAAGACAATATAAACAACACAAGAGAAAACAAAACATTCTAAAACACCACCAAAACATTCCGAAAACCCACCAAAACATCATCAAAACAAATCAAAACAAACCAAACAATAAGAGGAACACGGCAACATATTGGCAAGCAAGAGACAGAGAGCGCGGCACCTTCTAGGAGGCCAAGAAGGAAGCCGCACAACACCTGCACTGTGTCTGCAACTTTCAAACTGCTAGAAGATAGTGGCTTGCCACTGGCCTGCCTCTTCAATTGCCATTAGCATTCCAATGGAAGCTATTCTTGGACAACTTTGCTCTGCTTGCTGCTAGTTCTGCCCCAGCCTACCATAGATAACCTTGCTCTTCCCTTGAGGTTCTGAGATGCCAAGAACTTGTCAACTTCAAAGGGTGGGCCAGGCTACATCTACTCAGCTGCCACAGTTTCTCCTTGCTAGACCTAGTGGGAAAGCATTTTGCTGAGATGCAGAAGGCAAGAAACACAGAATACGGAGACGCGGAGCTGTCCCAAGTGCCGCTGCCAGGCGTCTTTCCGCAGAAGGAGCGCCCCGGAGCGCACCGCAACCGGCACCGTCATCTCTGCGCAAAGAGCCAAAATATTTTCAAACCCGCCAAAACTCATCCAAAACTATTTTCAAACCCGCCAAAATAGAAAACCAGACAGAAGTGATCAATACATTCGAAAAAACCTCACAAAACATGATAAAGCCCACCAAAGCTAATCCAAACACATCAAAAACTGGGCTAAACAGAATCAAAACAAATCAAAACAAACCTAAATCTTCTAAAAACCCGCCAAAATAATTCAAAACCCGTCAAAACTAATCAAAACCTTCCGAATACCCGTTAAAAAACATTCCAAATACCCGCCAAAAGATTTTAAAACCCGCCAAAAGGAATCCAAACATTCCAAAACCTGCCAAGACAATATAAACAACACAAGAGAAAACAAAACATTCTAAAACCCAACCAAAACATTCCGAAAACCCGCCAAAACATCATCAAAACAAATCAAAACCAACCAAAATATTCCAAAATCCCGCCAAAATGATTTAGACCCGCAAAACTCATCAAAACATTCTGAAAAGATGCCAAAACATTAGAAAACCAGCCAGAACTGATCAAAACATTCAAAAAACTTTGCAAAACATCATAAAAACAAATCATAAACCAACCGAAACATTCCAAAAACCAGCCAAAATATTCCGAAATCCGGCCAAAACATCATAAAAACAAATCATAACCAACCGAAACATTCCAAAAACCCGACAAAGTAGTTTAGAACCCGCCAAAACTCATCAAAACATTCTGAAAAGATGCCAAATTACTAGAAAACCAGTAAGAAGTGATCGAAACTTTCAATAACTTGCCAAAACATAATCAAAACAAATGAAAGCAACCCAAAACATTCCAAATACCCGCCAAAAGATTTCAAAACCCGCCAAAAGGAATCAAAAAATATTTTCAAACCCGCCAAAATAGAAAACCAGACAGAAGTGATCAATACATTCGAAAAAACCTGACAAAACATGATAAAGCCCACCAAAGCTAATCCAAAGACATCAAAAACTGGGCTAAACAGAATCAAAACAAATCAAAACAAACCTAAATCTTCTAAAAACCCGCCAAAATAATTCAAAACCCGTCAAAACTAATCAAAACCTTCCGAATACCCGTTAAAAAACATTCCAAATACCCGCCAAAAGATTTGAAAACCCGCCAAAAGGAATCCAAACATTCCAAAACCTGCCAAGACAATATAAACAACACAAGAGAAAACAAAACATTCTAAAACACCACCAAAACATTCCGAAAACCCACCAAAACATCATAAAAACAAATCAAAACAAACCAAACAATAAGAGGAACACGGCAACATATTGGCAAGCAAGAGACAGAGAGCGCGGCACCTTCTAGGAGGCCAAGAAGGAAGCCGCACAACACCTGCACTGTGTCTGCAACTTTCAAACTGCTAGAAGATAGTGGCTTGCCACTGGCCTGCCTCTTCAATTGCCATTAGCATTCCAATGGAAGCTATTCTTGGACAACTTTGCTCTGCTTGCTGCTAGTTCTGCCCCAGCCTACCATAGATAACCTTGCTCTTCCCTTGAGGCTCTGAGATGCCAAGAACTTGTCAACTTCAAAGGGTGGGCCGGGCTACATCTACTCAGCTGCCACAGTTTCTCCTTGCTAGACCTAGTGGGAAAGCATTTTGCTGAGATGCAGAAGGCAAGAAACGCAGAATACGGAGACGCGGAGCTGTCCCAAGTGCCGCTGCCAGGCGTCTTTCCGCAGAAGGAGCGCCCCGCAGCGCACCGCAACCGGCACCGTCATCTCTGCGCAAAGAGCCAAAATATTTTCAAACCCGCCAAAACTCATCCAAAACTATTTTCAAACCCGCCAAAATAGAAAACCAGACAGAAGTGATCAATACATTCGAAAAAACCTCACAAAACATGATAAAGCCCACCAAAGCTAATCCAAACACATCAAAAACTGGGCTAAACAGAATCAAAACAAATCAAAACAAACCTAAATCTTCTAAAAACCCGCCAAAATAATTCAAAACCCGTCAAAACTAATCAAAACCTTCCGAATACCCGTTAAAAAACATTCCAAATACCCGCCAAAAGATTTTAAAACCCGCCAAAAGGAATCCAAACATTCCAAAACCTGCCAAGACAATATAAACAACACAAGAGAAAACAAAACATTCTAAAACCCAACCAAAACATTCCGAAAACCCGCCAAAACATCATCAAAACAAATCAAAACCAACCAAAATATTCCAAAATCCCGCCAAAATGATTTAGACCCGCAAAACTCATCAAAACATTCTGAAAAGATGCCAAAACATTAGAAAACCAGCCAGAACTGATCAAAACATTCAAAAAACTTTGCAAAACATCATAAAAACAAATCATAAACCAACCGAAACATTCCAAAAACCAGCCAAAATATTCCGAAATCCGGCCAAAACATCATAAAAACAAATCATAACCAACCGAAACATTCCAAAAACCCGACAAAGTAGTTTAGAACCCGCCAAAACTCATCAAAACATTCTGAAAAGATGCCAAAATACTAGAAAACCAGTCAGAAGTGATCCAAACTTTCAATAACTTGCCAAAACATAATCAAAACAAATGAAAGCAACCCAAAACATTCCAAATACCCGCCAAAAGATTTTAAAACCCGCCAAAAGGAATCCAAACATTCCAAAACCTGCCAAGACAATATAAACAACACAAGAGAAAACAAAACATTCTAAAACACCACCAAAACATTCCGAAAACCCACCAAAACATCATAAAAACAAATCAAAACAAACCAAACAATAAGAGGAACACGGCAACATATTGGCAAGCAAGAGACAGAGAGCGCGGCACCTTCTAGGAGGCCAAGAAGGAAATCGCACAACACCTGCACTGTGTCTGCAACTTTCAAACTGCTAGAAGCTAGTGGCTTGCCACTGGCCTGCCTCTTCAATTGCCATTAGCATTCCAATGGAAGCTATTCTTGGACAACTTTGCTCTGCTTGCTGCTAGTTCTGCCCCAGCCTACCATAGATAACCTTGCTCTTCCCTTGAGGCTCTGAGATGCCAAGAACTTGTCAACTTCAAAGGGTGGGCCGGGCTACATCTACTCAGCTGCCACAGTTTCTCCTTGCTAGACCTAGTGGGAAAGCATTTTGCTGAGATGCAGAAGGCAAGAAACATAGAATACGGAGACGCGGAGCTGTCCCAAGTGCCGCTGCCAGGCGTCTTTCCGCAGAAGGAGCGCCCCGGAGCGCACCGCAACCGGCACCGTCGTCTCTGCGCAAAGAGCCAAAATATTTTCAAACCCGCCAAAACTCATCCAAAAATATTTTCAAACCCGCCAAAATAGAAAACCAGACAGAAGTGATCAATACATTCGAGAAAACCTCACAAAACATGATAAAGCCCACCAAAGCTAATCCAAACACATCAAAAACTGGGCTAAACAGAATCAAAACAAATCAAAACAAACCTAAATCTTCTAAAAACCCGCCAAAATAATTCAAAACCCGTCAAAACTAATCAAAACCCTCCGAATACCCGTTAAAAAACATTCCAAATACCCGCCAAAAGATTTTAAAACCCGCCAAAAGGAATCCAAACATTCCAAAACCTGCCAAGACAATATAAACAACACAAGAGAAAACAAAACATTCTAAAACCCAACCAAAACATTCCGAAATCCTGCCAAAACATCATCAAAACAAATCAAAACCAACCAAAATATTCCAAAATCCCGCCAAAATGATTTAGACCCGCAAAACTCATCAAAACATTCTGAAAAGATGCCAAAACATTAGAAAACCAGCCAGAACTGATCAAAACATTCAAAAAACTTTGCAAAACATCATAAAAACAAATCATAAACCAACCGAAACATTCCAAAAACCAGCCAAAATATTCCGAAATCCGGCCAAAACATCATAAAAACAAATCATAACCAACCGAAACATTCCAAAAACCCGACAAAGTAGTTTAGAACCCGCCAAAACTCATCAAAACATTCTGAAAAGATGCCAAAATACTAGAAAACCAGTCAGAAGTGATCCAAACTTTCAATAACTTGCCAAAACATAATCAAAACAAATGAAAGCAACCCAAAACATTCCAAATACCCGCCAAAATATTTTAAAACCCGCCAAAAGGAATCGAAACATTCCAAAACCTGCCAAGACAATATAAACAACACAAGAGAAAACAAAACATTCTAAAACACCACCAAAACATTCCGAAAACCCACCAAAACATCATCAAAACAAATCAAAACAAACCAAACAATAAGAGGAACACGGCAACATATTGGCAAGCAAGAGACAGAGAGCGCGGCACCTTCTAGGAGGCCAAGAAGGAAGCTGCACAACACCTGCACTGTGTCTGCAACTTTCAAACTGCTAGAAGCTAGTGGCTTGCCACTGGCCTGCCTCTTCAATTGCCATTAGCATTCCAATGGAAGCTATTCTTGGACAACTTTGCTCTGCTTGCTGCTAGTTCTGCCCCAGCCTACCATAGATAACCTTGCTCTTCCCTTGAGGCTCTGAGATGCCAAGAACTTGTCAACTTCAAAGGGTGGGCCGGGCTACATCTACTCAGCTGCCACAGTTTCTCCTTGCTAGACCTAGTGGGAAAGCATTTTGCTGAGATGCAGAAGGCAAGAAACACAGAATACGGAGACGCGGAGCTGTCCCAAGTGCCGCTGCCAGGCGTCTTTCCGCAGAAGGAGCGCCCCGGAGCGCACCGCAACCGGCACCGTCATCTCTGCGCAAAGAGCCAAAATATTTTCAAACCCGCCAAAACTCATCCAAAACTATTTTCAAACCCGCCAAAATAGAAAACCAGACAGAAGTGATCAATACATTCGAAAAAACCTCACAAAACATGATAAAGCCCACCAAAGCTAATCCAAAGACATCAAAAACTGGGCTAAACAGAATCAAAACAAATCAAAACAAACCTAAATCTTCTAAAAACCCGCCAAAATAATTCAAAACCCATCAAAACTAATCAAAACCTTCCGAATACCCGTTAAAAAACATTCCAAATACCCGCCAAAAGATTTTAAAACCCGCCAAAAGGAATCCAAACATTCCAAAACCTGCCAAGACAATATAAACAACACAAGAGAAAACAAAACATTCTAAAACCCAACCAAAACATTCCGAAAACCCGCCAAAACATCATCAAAACAAATCAAAACCAACCAAAATATTCCAAAAACCCGCCAAAATGATTTAGACCCGCAAAACTCATCAAAACATTCTGAAAAGATGCCAAAACATTAGAAAACCAGCCAGAACTGATCAAAACATTCAAAAAACTTTGCAAAACATCATAAAAACAAATCATAAACCAACCGAAAAATTCCAAAAACCAGCCAAAATATTCCGAAATCCGGCCAAAACATCATAAAAACAAATCATAACCAACCGAAACATTCCAAAAACCCGACAAAGTAGTTTAGAACCCGCCAAAACTCATCAAAACATTCTGAAAAGATGCCAAAATACTAGAAAACCAGTAAGAAGTGATCCAAACTTTCAATAACTTGCCAAAACATAATCAAAACACATGAAAGCAACCCAAAACATTCCAAATACCCGCCAAAATATTTTCAAACCCGCCAAAACTCATCCAAAAATATTTTCAAACCCGCCAAAATAGAAAACCAGACAGAAGTGATCAATACATTCGAAAAAACCTGACAAAACATGATAAAGCCCACCAAAGCTAATCCAAAGACATCAAAAACTGGGCTAAACAGAATCAAAACAAATCAAAACAAACCTAAATCTTCTAAAAACCCGCCAAAATAATTCAAAACCCGTCAAAACTAATCAAAACCTTCCGAATACCCGTTAAAAAACATTCCAAATACCCGCCAAAATATTTTAAAACCCGCCAAAACAAATCCAAACATTCCAAAACCTGCCAAGACAATATAAACAACACAAGAGAAAACAAAACATTCTAAAACCCAACCAAAACATTCCGAAATCCCGCCAAAACATCATCAAAACAAATCAAAACCAACCAAAATATTCCAAAATCCCGCCAAAATGATTTAGACCCGCAAAACTCATCAAAACATTCTGAAAAGATGCCAAAACATTAGAAAACCAGCCAGAACTGATCAAAACATTCAAAAAACTTTGCAAAACATCATAAAAACAAATCATAAACCAACCGAAACATTCCAAAAACCAGCCAAAATATTCCGAAATCCGGCCAAAACATCATAAAAACAAATCATAACCAACCGAAACATTCCAAAAACCCGACAAAGTAGTTTAGAACCCGCCAAAACTCATCAAAACATTCTGAAAAGATGCCAAAATACTAGAAAACCAGTAAGAAGTGATCCAAACTTTCAATAACTTGCCAAAACATAATCAAAACAAATGAAAGCAACCCAAAACATTCCAAATACCCGCCAAAAGATTTTAAAACCCGCCAAAAGGAATCCAAACATTCCAAAACCTGCCAAGACAATATAAACAACACAAGAGAAAACAAAACATTCTAAAACACCACCAAAACATTCCGAAAACCCACCAAAACATCATCAAAACAAATCAAAACAAACCAAACAATAAGAGGAACACGGCAACATATTGGCAAGCAAGAGACAGAGAGCGCGGCACCTTCTAGGAGGCCAAGAAGGAAGCCGCACAACACCTGCACTGTGTCTGCAACTTTCAAACTGCTAGAAGCTAGTGGCTTGCCACTGGCCTGCCTCTTCAATTGCCATTAGCATTCCAATGGAAGCTATTCTTGGACAACTTTGCTCTGCTTGCTGCTAGTTCTGCCCCAGCCTACCATAGATAACCTTGCTCTTCCCTTGAGGCTCTGAGATGCCAAGAACTTGTCAACTTCAAAGGGTGGGCCGGGCTACATCTACTCAGCTGCCACAGTTTCTCCTTGCTAGACCTAGTGGGAAAGCATTTTGCTGAGATGCAGAAGGCAAGAAACACAGAATACGGAGACGCGGAGCTGTCCCAAGTGCCGCTGCCAGGCGTCTTTCCGCAGAAGGAGCGCCCCGGAGCGCACCGCAACCGGCACCGTCATCTCTGCGCAAAGAGCCAAAATATTTTCAAACCCGCCAAAACTCATCCAAAACTATTTTCAAACCCGCCAAAATAGAAAACCAGACAGAAGTGATCAATACATTCGAAAAAACCTCACAAAACATGATAAAGCCCACCAAAGCTAATCCAAACACATCAAAAACTGGGCTAAACAGAATCAAAACAAATCAAAACAAACCTAAATCTTCTAAAAACCCGCCAAAATAATTCAAAACCCGTCAAAACTAATCAAAACCTTCCGAATACCCGTTAAAAAACATTCCAAATACCCGCCAAAAGATTTTAAAACCCGCCAAAAGGAATCCAAACATTCCAAAACCTGCCAAGACAATATAAACAACACAAGAGAAAACAAAACATTCTAAAACCCAACCAAAACATTCCAAAATCCCGCCAAAACATCATCAAAACAAATCAAAACCAACCAAAATATTCCAAAATACCGCCAAAATGATTTAGACCCGCAAAACTCATCAAAACATTCTGAAAAGATGCCAAAACATTAGAAAACCAGCCAGAACTGATCAAAACATTCAAAAAACTTTGCAAAACATCATAAAAACAAATCATAAACCAACCGAAACATTCCAAAAACCAGCCAAAATATTCCGAAATCCGGCCAAAACATCATAAAAACAAATCAAAACCAACCGAAACATTCCAAAAACCCGACAAAGTAGTTTAGAACCCGCCAAAACTGATCAAAACATTCTGAAAAGATGCAAAAATACTAGAAAACCAGTCAGAAGTGATCGAAACTTTCAATAACTTGCCAAAACATAATCAAAACAAATGAAAGCAAACCAAAACATTCCAAATACCCGCCAAAATATTTTAAAACCCGCCAAAAGGAATCCAAACATTCCAAAACCTGCCAAGACAATATAAACAACACAAGAGAAAACAAAACATTCTAAAACACCACCAAAACATTCCGAAAACCCACCAAAACATCATAAAAACAAATCAAAACAAACCAAACAATAAGAGGAACACGGCAACATATTGGCAAGCAAGAGACAGAGAGCGCGGCACCTTCTAGGAGGCCAAGAAGGAAGCCGCACAACACCTGCACTGTGTCTGCAACTTTCAAACTGCTAGAAGCTAGTGGCTTGCCACTGGCCTGCCTCTTCAATTGCCATTAGCATTCCAATGGAAGCTATTCTTGGACAACTTTGCTCTGCTTGCTGCTAGTTCTGCCCCAGCCTACCATAGATAACCTTGCTCTTCCCTTGAGGCTCTGAGATGCCAAGAACTTGTCAACTTCAAAGGGCGGGCCGGGCTACATCTACGCAGCTGCCACAGTTTCTCCTTGCTAGACCTAGTGGGAAAGCATTTTGCTGAGATGCAGAAGGCAAGAAACGCAGAATACGGAGACGCGGAGCTGTCCCAAGTGCTGCTGCCAGGCGTCTTTCTGCAGAAGGAGCGCCCAGGAGTGCACCGCAACCGGCACCGTAATCACTGCACAAAGAGCCAAAATATTTTCAAACCCGCCAAAACTCATCCAAAAATATTTTCAAACCCGCCAAAATAGAAAACCAGACAGAAGTGATCAATACATTCGAAAAAACCTCACAAAACATGATAAAGCCCACCAAAGCTAATCCAAACACACCAAAAACTGGACTAAACAGAATCAAAACAAATCAAAACAAATCTAAACCTTCTAAAAACCTGCCAAAATATTTCAAAACCCGTCAAAACAAATCAAAACCTTCCGAATACCCGCCAAAACATTCCAAATACCTGCCAAAATATTTAAAACCCGCCAAAAGGAATCCAAACATTCCAAAACCTGCCAAGACAATATAAACAACACAAGAGAAAACAAAACATTCTAAAACCCAACCAAAACATTCCGAAAACCCGCCAAAACATCATCAAAACAAATCAAAACCAACCAAAATATTCCAAAATCCCGCCAAAATGATTTAGACCCGCAAAACTCATCAAAACATTCTGAAAAGATGCCAAAACATTAGAAAACCAGCCTGAACTGATCAAAACATTCAAAAAACTTGGCAAAACATCATAAAAACAAAACATAAACCAACCGAAACATTCCAAAAACCAGACAAAATATTCCGAAATCCGGCCAAAACATCATAAAAACAAATCAAAACCAACCGAAACATTCCAAAAACCCGACAAAGTAGTTTAGAACCCGCCAAAACTGATCAAAACATTCTGAAAAGATGCAAAAATACTAGAAAACCAGTCAGAAGTGATCGAAACTTTCAATAACTTGCCAAAACATAATCAAAACAAATGAAAGCAAACCAAAACATTCCAAATACCCGCCAAAATATTTTAAAACCCGCCAAAAGGAATCCAAACATTCCAAAACCTGCCAAGACAATATAAACAACACAAGAGAAAACAAAACATTCTAAAACACCACCAAAACATTCCGAAAACCCACCAAAACATCATAAAAACAAATCAAAACAAACCAAACAATAAGAGGAACACGGCAACATATTGGCAAGCAAGAGACAGAGAGCGCGGCACCTTCTAGGAGGCCAAGAAGGAAGCCGCACAACACCTGCACTGTGTCTGCAACTTTCAAACTGCTAGAAGCTAGTGGCTTGCCACTGGCCTGCCTCTTCAATTGCCATTAGCATTCCAATGGAAGCTATTCTTGGACAACTTTGCTCTGCTTGCTGCTAGTTCTGCCCCAGCCTACCATAGATAACCTTGCTCTTCCCTTGAGGCTCTGAGATGCCAAGAACTTGTCAACTTCAAAGGGCGGGCCGGGCTACATCTACGCAGCTGCCACAGTTTCTCCTTGCTAGACCTAGTGGGAAAGCATTTTGCTGAGATGCAGAAGGCAAGAAACGCAGAATACGGAGACGCGGAGCTGTCCCAAGTGCTGCTGCCAGGCGTCTTTCTGCAGAAGGAGCGCCCAGGAGTGCACCGCAACCGGCACCGTAATCACTGCACAAAGAGCCAAAATATTTTCAAACCCGCCAAAACTCATCCAAAAATATTTTCAAACCCGCCAAAATAGAAAACCAGACAGAAGTGATCAATACATTCGAAAAAACCTGACAAAACATGATAAAGCCCACCAAAGCTAATCCAAACACACCAAAAACTGGACTAAACAGAATCAAAACAAATCAAAACAAATCTAAACCTTCTAAAAACCTGCCAAAATATTTCAAAACCCGTCAAAACAAATCAAAACCTTCCAAATACCCGCCAAAACATTCCAAATACCTGCCAAAATATTTAAAACCCGCCAAAAGGAATCCAAACATTCCAAAACCTGCCAAGACAATATAAACAACACAAGAGAAAACAAAACATTCTAAAACCCAACCAAAACATTCCGAAAACCCGCCAAAACATCATCAAAACAAATCAAAACCAACCAAAATATTCCAAAATCCCGCCAAAATGATTTAGACCCGCAAAACTCATCAAAACATTCTGAAAAGATGCCAAAACATTAGAAAACCAGCCTGAACTGATCAAAACATTCAAAAAACTTGGCAAAACATCATAAAAACAAGTCAAAACCAACCAAAACATTCCAAAAACCCGACAAAGTAGTTTAGAACCCGCCAAAACTGACCAAAACATTCTGAAAAGATGCCAAAATACTAGAAAACCAGTCAGAAGTGATCGAAACTTTCAATAACTTGCCAAAACATAATCAAAACAAATGAAAGCAAACCAAAACATTCCAAATACCCGCCAAAAGATTTGAAAACCCGCCAAAAGGAATCCAAACATTCCAAAACCTGCCAAGACAATATAAACAACACAAGAGAAAACAAAACATTCTAAAACACCACCAAAACATTCCGAAAACCCGCCAAAACATCATAAAAACAAATCAAAACAAACCAAACAATAAGAGGAACACGGCAACATATTGGCAAGCAAGAGACAGAGAGCGCGGCACCTTCTAGGAGGCCAAGAAGGAAATCGCACAACACCTGCACTGTGTCTGCAACTTTCAAACTGCTAGAAGCTAGTGGCTTGCCACTGGCCTGCCTCTTCAATTGCCATTAGCATTCCAATGGAAGCTATTCTTGGACAACTTTGCTCTGCTTGCTGCTAGTTCTGCCCCAGCCTACCATAGATAACCTTGCTCTTCCCTTGAGGCTCTGAGATGCCAAGAATTTCTCAACTTCAAAGGGCGGGCCGGGCTACATCTACTCAGCTGCCACAGTTTCTCCTTGCTAGACCTAGTGGGAAAGCATTTTGCTGAGATGCAGAAGGCAAGAAACGCAGAATACGGAGACGCGGAGCTGTCCCAAGTGCCGCTGCCAGGCGTCTTTCCGCAGAAGGAGCGCCCCGCAGCGCACCGCAACCGGCACCGTCGTCTCTGCGCAAAGAGCCAAAATATTTTCAAACCCGCCAAAACTCATCCAAAACTATTTTCAAACCCGCCAAAATAGAAAACCAGACAGAAGTGATCAATACATTCGAAAAAACCTCACAAAACATGATAAAGCCCACCAAAGCTAATCCAAACACACCAAAAACTGGGCTAAACAGAATCAAAACAAATCAAAACAAATCAAAAACTTCTAAAAACCGGCCAAAATATTTCAAAACCCGTCAAAACAAATCAAAACCTTCCGAATACCTGCCAAAACATTCCAAATACACGCTAAAAGATTTTAAAACCCGCCAAAAGGAATCCAAACATTCCAAAACCTGCCAAGACAATATAAACAACACAAGAGAAAACAAAACATTCTAAAACCCAACCAAAACATTCCGAAAACCCGCCAAAACATCATGAAAACAAATCAAAACCAACCAAAAAATAAGAGGAACACGGCAACATATTGGCAAGCAAGAGACGGAGAGCGCGGCACCTTCTAGGAGGCCAAGAAGGAAGCTGCACAACACCTGCACTGTGTCTGCAACTTTCAAACTGCTAGAAGCTAGTGGCTTGCCACTGGCCTGCCTCTTCAATTGCCATTAGCATTCCAATGGAAGCTATTCTTGGACAACTTTGCTCTGCTTGCTGCTAGTTCTGCCCCAGCCTACCATAGATAACCTTGCTCTTCCCTTGAGGCTCTGAGATGCCAAGAACTTGTCAACTTCAAAGGGTGGGCCGGGCTACATCTACTCAGCTGCCACAGTTTCTCCTTGCTAGACCTAGTGGGAAAGCATTTTGCTGAGATGCAGAAGGCAAGAAACACAGAATACGGAGACGCGGAGCTGTCCCAAGTGCCGCTGCCAGGCGTCTTTCCGCAGAAGGAGCGCCCCGGAGCGTACCGCAACCGGCACCGTCATCTCTGCGCAAAGAGCCAAAATATTTTCAAACCCGCCAAAACTCATCCAAAAATATTTTCAAACCCGCCAAAATAGAAAACCAGACAGAAGTGATCAATACATTCGAAAAAACCTAACAAAACATGATAAAGCCCACCAAAGCTAATCCAAAGACATCAAAAACTGGGCTAAACAGAATCAAAACAAATCAAAACAAACCTAAATCTTCTAAAAACCCGCCAAAATAATTCAAAACCCGTCAAAACTAATCAAAACCTTCCGAATACCCGTTAAAAAACATTCCAAATACCCGCCAAAAGATTTTAAAACCCGCCAAAAGGAATCCAAACATTCCAAAACCTGCCAAGACAATATAAACAACACAAGAGAAAACAAAACATTCTAAAACCCAACCAAAACATTCCGAAAACCCGCCAAAACATCATCAAAACAAATCAAAACCAACCAAAATATTCCAAAATCCCGCCAAAATGATTTAGACCCGCAAAACTCATCAAAACATTCTGAAAAGATGCCAAAACATTAGAAAACCAGCCAGAACTGATCAAAACATTCAAAAAACTTTGCAAAACATCATAAAAATAAATCATAAACCAACCGAAACATTCCAAAAACCAGCCAAAATATTCCGAAATCCAGCCAAAACATCATAAAAACAAATCATAACCAACCGAAACATTCCAAAAACCCGACAAAGTAGTTTAGAACCCGCCAAAACTCATCAAAACATTCTGAAAAGATGCCAAAATACTAGAAAACCAGTAAGAAGTGATCCAAACTTTCAATAACTTGCCAAAACATAATCAAAACAAATGAAAGCAACCCAAAACATTCCAAACACCCGCCAAAATATTTTAAAACCCGCCAAAAGCAATCCAAACATTCCAAAACCTGCCAACACAATAAAAACAACTCAAGAGAATACAAAACATTCTAAAACCCAACCAAAACATTCCGAAAACCCGACAAAACATCATCAAATCAAATCAAAACCAACCAAAATATTCCGAAAACCGCCAAAATAATTTAGACCCGCAAAACTCATCAAAACATCCTGAAAATTGCCAAAACATTAGAAAACCAGCCAGAACTGATCAAAACATTCAAAAAACTTGGCAAAACATCATAAAAACAAATCAAAACCAATCAAAACATTCCAAAAACCTGACAAAATAGTTTACAACCTGCCAAAACTGATCAAAACATTCTGAAAAGATGCCAAAATACTAGAAAACCAGTCAGAAGTGATCAAAACTTTCAATAACTTGCCAAAACATAATCAAAACAAATGAAAGCAAACCAAAACATTCCAAATACCCGCCAAAATATTTTAAAACCCGCCAAAACTAATCCAAACGTTCCACAACCTGCCAAGACAATAAAAACAACACAAGAGAAAACAAAACATTCTAAAACACCACCAAAACATTCCGAAAACCCGCCAAAAGATCATCAAAACAAATCAAAACAAACCAAACAATAGGAGGAACACGGCAACATATTGGCAAGCAAGAGACGGAGAGTGCGGCACCTTCCAGGAGGCCAAGAAGGAAGCCGCACAACACCTGCACTGTGTCTGCACCTTTCAAACTGCTAGAAGATAGTGGCTTGCCACTGGCCTGCCTCTTCAATTGCCATTAGCATTCCAATGGAAGCTATTCTTGGACAACTTTGCTCTGCTTGCTGCTAGTTCTGCCCCAGCCTACCATAGATAACCTTGCTCTTCCCTTGAGGTTCTGAGATGCCAAGAACTTGTCAACTTCAAAGGGCGGGCCGGGCTACATCTACTCAGCTGCCACAGTTTCTCCTTGCTAGACCTAGTGGGAAAGCATTTTGCTGAGATGCAGAAGGCAAGAAACGCAGAATACGGAGACGCGGAGCTGTCCCAAGTGCCGCTGCCAGGCGTCTTTCCGCAGAAGGAGCGCCCCGCAGCGCACCGCAACCGGCACCGTCGTCTCTGCGCAAAGAGCCAAAATATTTTCAAACCCGCCAAAACTAATCCAAAAATATTTTCAAACCCGCCAAAATAGAAAACCAGACAGAAGTGATCAATACATTCGAAAAAACCTGACAAAACATGATAAAGCCCACCAAAGCTAATCCAAACACACCAAAAACTGGGCTAAACAGAATCAAAACCTTCTCAAAATCCGCCAAAATATTTCAAAACCCGTCAAAACTAATCAAAACATTCTGAATACCCGCCAAAAGATTCCAAATACCCGCCAAAATATTTTAAAACCCGCCAAAAGCAATCCAAACATTCCAAAACCTGCCAACACAATAAAAACAACTCAAGAGAATACAAAACATTCTAAAACCCAACCAAAACATTCCGAAAACCCGACAAAACATCATAAAAACAAATCAAAACCAACCAAAATATTCCAAAAACCCGCCAAAATGATTTAGACCCACAAAACTCATCAAAACATTCTGAAAATATGCCAAAACATTAGAAAACCAGCCAGAACTGATCAAAACATTCAAAAAACTTGGCAAAACATCATAAAAACAAATCAAAACCAACCAAAACATTCCAAAAACCTGACAAAATAGTTTACAACCTGCCAAAACTGATCAAAACATTCTGAAAAGATGCCAAAATACTAGAAAACCAGTCAGAAGTGATCGAAACTTTCAATAACTTGCCAAAACATAATCAAAACAAATGAAAGCAAACCAAAACATTCCAAATACCCGCCAAAATATTTTAAAACCCGCCAAAACGAATCCAAACGTTCCACAACCTGCCAACACAATAAAAACAACACAAGAGAAAACAAAACATTCTAAAACACCACCAAAACATTCTGAAAACCCGCCAAAAGATCATCAAAACAAATCAAAACAAACCAAACAATAGGAGGAACACGGCAACATATTGGCAAGCAAGAGACGGAGAGCGCGGCACCACGGCACCTTCTAGGAGGCCAAGAAGGAAGCCGCACAACACCTGCACTGTGTCTGCAACTTTCAAACTGCTAGAAGATAGTGGCTTGCCACTGGCCTGCCTCTTCAATTGCCATTAGCATTCCAATGGAAGCTATTCTTGGACAACTTTGCTCTGCTTGCTGCTAGTTCTGCCCCAGCCTACCATAGATAACCTTGCTCTTCCCTTGAGGCGCTGAGATGCCAAGAACTTGTCAACTTCAAAGGGCGGGCCGGGCTACATCTACTCAGCTGCCACAGTTTCTCCTTGCTAGACCTAGTGGGAAAGCATTTTGCTGAGATGCAGAAGGCAAGAAACGCAGAATACGGAGACGCGGAGCTGTCCCAAGTGCCGCTGCCAGGCGTCTTTCCGCAGAAGGAGCGCCCCGCAGCGCACCGCAACCGGCACCGTCGTCTCTGCGCAAAGAGCCAAAATATTTTCAAACCCGCCAAAACTAATCCAAAAATATTTTCAAACCCGCCAAAATAGAAAACCAGACAGAAGTGATCAATACATTCGAAAAAACCTGACAAAACATGATAAAGCCCACCAAAGCTAATCCAAACACACCAAAAACTGGGCTAAACAGAATCAAAACAAGTCAAAATATTTTCAAACCCGCCAAAATATTTCAAAACCCGTCAAAACTAATCAAAACATTCCGAATACCCGCCAAAACATTCTAAATACCCGCCAAAATATTTTAAAACCCGCCAAAAGCAATCCAAACATTCCAAAACCTGCCAACACAATAAAAACAACTCAAGAGAATACAAAACATTCTAAAACCCAACCAAAACATTCCGAAAACCCGCCAAAACATCATGAAAACAAATCAAAACCAACCAAAATATTCCGAAAACCCGCCAAAATAATTTAGACCCACAAAACTCATCAAAACGTTCTGAAAAAATGCCAAAACATTAGAAAACCAGCCAGAACTGATCAAAACATTCAAAAAACTTGGCAAAACATCATAAAAACAAATCAAAACCAACCAAAACATTCCAAAAACCTGACAAAATAGTTTACAACCTGCCAAAACTGATCAAAACATTCTGAAAAGATGCCAAAATACTAGAAAACCAGTCAGAAGTGATCAAAACTTTCAATAACTTGCCAAAACATAATCAAAACAAATGAAAGCAAACCAAAACATTCCAAATACCCGCCAAAATATTTTAAAACCCGCCAAAACGAATCCAAACGTTCCACAACCTGCCAACACAATAAAAACAACACAAGAGAAAACAAAACATTCTAAAACACCACCAAAACATTCCGAAAACCCGCCAAAAGATCATCAAAACAAATCAAAACAAACCAAACAATAGGAGGAACACGGCAACATATTGGCAAGCAAGAGACGGAGAGTGCGGCACCTTCTAGGAGGCCAAGAAGGAAGCCGCACAACACCTGCACTGTGTCTGCAACTTTCAAACTGCTAGAAGATAGTGGCTTGCCACTGGCCTGCCTCTTCAATTGCCATTAGCATTCCAATGGAAGCTATTCTTGGACAACTTTGCTCTGCTTGCTGCTAGTTCTGCCCCAGCCTACCATAGATAACCTTGCTCTTCCCCTGAGGTTCTGAGATGCCAAGAACTTGTCAACTTCAAAGGGTGGGCCGGGCTACATCTACTCAGCTGCCACAGTTTCTCCTTGCTAGACCTAGTGGGAAAGCATTTTGCTGAGATGCAGAAGGCAAGAAACGCAGAATACGGAGACACGGAGCTGTCCCAAGTGCCGCTGCCAGGCGTCTTTCCGCAGAAGGAGCGCCCCGCAGCGCACCGCAACCGGCACCGTCGTCTCTGCGCAAAGAGCCAAAATATTTTCAAACCCGCCAAAACTAATCCAAAAATATTTTCAAACCCGCCAAAATAGAAAACCAGACAGAAGTGATCAATACATTCGAGAAAACCTGACAAAACATGATAAAGCCCACCAAAGCTAATCCAAACACACCAAAAACTGGGCTAAACAGAATCAAAACCTTCTAAAAACCCGCCAAAATATTTCAAAACCCGTCAAAACTAATCAAAACATTCCGAATACCCGCCAAAACATTCCAAATACCCGCCAAAATATTTTGAAACCCGCCAAAAGCAATCCAAACATTCCAAAACCTGCCAAGACAATAAAAACAACTCAAGAGAATACAAAACATTCTAAAACTGATCAAAACATTCTGAAAAGATGCCAAAATACTAGAAAACCAGTCAGAAGTGATCGAAACATTCAATAACTTGCCAAAACATAATCAAAACAAATGAAAGCAAACCAAAACATTCCAAATACCCGCCAAAATATTTTAAAACCCGCCAAAACGAATCCAAACGTTCCACAACCTGCCAACACAATAAAAACAACACAAGAGAAAACAAAACATTCTAAAACACCACCAAAACATTTCGAAAACCCGCCAAAAGATCATCAAAACAAATCAAAACAAACCAAACAATAGGAGGAACACGGCAACATATTGGCAAGCAAGAGACGGAGAGTGCGGCACCTTCTAGGAGGCCAAGAAGGAAGCCGCAAAACACCTGCACTGTGTCTGCAACTTTCAAACTGCTAGAAGCTAGTGGCTTGCCACTGGCCTGCCTCTTCAATTGCCATTAGCATTCCAATGGAAGCTATTCTTGGACAACTTTGCTCTGCTTGCTGCTAGTTCTGCCCCAGCCTACCATAGATAACCTTGCTCTTCCCTTGAGGCTCTGAGATGCCAAGAACTTGTCAACTTCAAAGGGCGGGCCGGGCTACATCTACTCAGCTGCCACAGTTTCTCCTTGCTAGACCTAGTGGGAAAGCATTTTGCTGAGATGCAGAAGGCAAGAAATGCAGAATACGGAGACGCGGAGCTGTCCCAAGTGCCGCTGCCAGGCGTCTTTCCGCAGAAGGAGCGCCCCGGAGCGCACCGCAACCGGCACCGTCGTCTCTGCGCAAAGAGCCAAAATATTTTCAAACCCGCCAAAACACATCCAAAAATATTTTCAAACCCGCCAAAATAGAAAACCAGACAGAAGTGATCAATACATTCGAAAAAACCTGACAAAACATGATAAAGCCCACCAAAGCTAATCCAAACACACCAAAAACTGGGCTAAACAGAATCAAAACAAATCAAAACAAATCAAAAACTTCTAAAAACCGGCCAAAATATTTCAAAACCCGTCAAAACAAATCAAAACCTTCCGAATACCTGCCAAAACATTCCAAATACCCGCTAAAAGATTTTAAAACCCGCCAAAAGGAATCCAAACATTCCAAAACCTGCCAAGACAATATAAACAACACAAGAGAAAACAAAACATTCTAAAACCCAACCAAAACATTCCGAAAACCCGCCAAAACATCATGAAAACAAATCAAAACCAACCAAAAAATAAGAGGAACACGGCAACATATTGGCAAGCAAGAGACGGAGAGCGCGGCACCTTCTAGGAGGCCAAGAAGGAAGCTGCACAACACCTGCACTGTGTCTGCAACTTTCAAACTGCTAGAAGCTAGTGGCTTGCCACTGGCCTGCCTCTTCAATTGCCATTAGCATTCCAATGGAAGCTATTCTTGGACAACTTTGCTCTGCTTGCTGCTAGTTCTGCCCCAGCCTACCATAGATAACCTTGCTCTTCCCTTGAGGCTCTGAGATGCCAAGAACTTGTCAACTTCAAAGGGTGGGCCAGGCTACATCTACTCAGCTGCCACAGTTTCTCCTTGCTAGACCTAGTGGGAAAGCATTTTGCTGAGATGCAGAAGGCAAGAAACGCAGAATACGGAGATGCGGAGCTGTCCCAAGTGCCGCTGCCAGGCGTCTTTCCGCAGAAGGAGCGCCCCGCAGCGCACCGCAACCGGCACCGTCATCTCTGCGCAAAGAGCCAAAATATTTTCAAACCCGCCAAAACTCATCCAAAAATATTTTCAAACCCGCCAAAATAGAAAACCAGACAGAAGTGATCAATACATTCGAAAAAACCTAACAAAACATGATAAAGCCCACCAAAGCTAATCCAAAGACATCAAAAACTGGGCTAAACAGAATCAAAACAAATCAAAACAAACCTAAATCTTCTAAAAACCCGCCAAAATAATTCAAAACCCGTCAAAACTAATCAAAACCTTCCGAATACCCGTTAAAAAACATTCCAAATACCCGCCAAAAGATTTTAAAACCCGCCAAAAGGAATCCAAACATTCCAAAACCTGCCAAGACAATATAAACAACACAAGAGAAAACAAAACATTCTAAAACCCAACCAAAACATTCCGAAAACCCGCCAAAACATCATCAAAACAAATCAAAACCAACCAAAATATTCCAAAATCCCGCCAAAATGATTTAGACCCGCAAAACTCATCAAAACATTCTGAAAAGATGCCAAAACATTAGAAAACCAGCCAGAACTGATCAAAACATTCAAAAAACTTTGCAAAACATCATAAAAATAAATCATAAACCAACCGAAACATTCCAAAAACCAGCCAAAATATTCCGAAATCCAGCCAAAACATCATAAAAACAAATCATAACCAACCGAAACATTCCAAAAACCCGACAAAGTAGTTTAGAACCCGCCAAAACTCATCAAAACATTCTGAAAAGATGCCAAAATACTAGAAAACCAGTAAGAAGTGATCCAAACTTTCAATAACTTGCCAAAACATAATCAAAACAAATGAAAGCAACCCAAAACATTCCAAATACCCGCCAAAATATTTTAAAACCCGCCAAAAGCAATCCAAACATTCCAAAACCTGCCAACACAATAAAAACAACTCAAGAGAATACAAAACATTCTAAAACCCAACCAAAACATTCCGAAAACCCGCCAAAACATCATCAAATCAAATCAAAACCAACCAAAATATTCCGAAAACCGCCAAAATAATTTAGACCCGCAAAACTCATCAAAACATCCTGAAAATTGCCAAAACATTAGAAAACCAGCCAGAACTGATCAAAACATTCAAAAAACTTGGCAAAACATCATAAAAACAAATCAAAACCAACCAAAACATTCCAAAAACCTGACAAAATAGTTTACAACCTGCCAAAACTGATCAAAACATTCTGAAAAGATGCCAAAATACTAGAAAACCAGTCAGAAGTGATCAAAACTTTCAATAACTTGCCAAAACATAATCAAAACAAATGAAAGCAAACCAAAACATTCCAAATACCCGCCAAAATATTTTAAAACCCGCCAAATCTAATCCAAACGTTCCACAACCTGCCAAGACAATAAAAACAACACAAGAGAAAACAAAACATTCTAAAACACCACCAAAACATTCCGAAAACCCGCCAAAAGATCATCAAAACAAATCAAAACAAACCAAACAATAGGAGGAACACGGCAACATATTGGCAAGCAAGAGACGGAGAGTGCGGCACCTTCCAGGAGGCCAAGAAGGAAGCCGCACAACACCTGCACTGTGTCTGCACCTTTCAAACTGCTAGAAGATAGTGGCTTGCCACTGGCCTGCCTCTTCAATTGCCATTAGCATTCGAATGGAAGCTATTCTTGGACAACTTTGCTCTGCTTGCTGCTAGTTCTGCCCCAGCCTACCATAGATAACCTTGCTCTTCCCTTGAGGCGCTGAGATGCCAAGAACTTGTCAACTTCAAAGGGCAGGCCGGGCTACATCTACTCAGCTGCCACAGTTTCTCCTTGCTAGACCTAGTGGGAAAGCATTTTGCTGAGATGCAGAAGGCAAGAAACGCAGAATACGGAGACGCGGAGCTGTCCCAAGTGCCGCTGCCAGGCGTCTTTCCGCAGAAGGAGCGCCCCGCAGCGCACCGCAACCGGCACCGTCGTCTCTGCGCAAAGAGCCAAAATATTTTCAAACCCGCCAAAACTAATCCAAAAATATTTTCAAACCCGCCAAAATAGAAAACCAGACAGAAGTGATCAATACATTCGAAAAAACCTGACAAAACATGATAAAGCCCACCAAAGCTAATCCAAACACACCAAAAACTGGGCTAAACAGAATCAAAACCTTCTCAAAATCCGCCAAAATATTTCAAAACCCGTCAAAACTAATCAAAACATTCCGAATACCCGCCAAAACATTCCAAATACCCGCCAAAATATTTTGAAACCCGCCAAAAGCAATCCAAACATTCCAAAACCTGCCAACACAATAAAAACAACTCAAGAGAATACAAAACATTCTAAAACCCAACCAAAACATTCCGAAAACCCGACAAAACATCATAAAAACAAATCAAAACCAACCAAAATATTCCAAAAACCCGCCAAAATGATTTAGACCCACAAAACTCATCAAAACATTCTGAAAATATGCCAAAACATTAGAAAACCAGCCAGAACTGATCAAAACATTCAAAAAACTTGGCAAAACATCATAAAAACAAATCAAAACCAACCAAAACATTCCAAAAACCTGACAAAATAGTTTACAACCTGCCAAAACTGATCAAAACATTCTGAAAAGATGCCAAAATACTAGAAAACCAGTCTGAAGTGATCGAAACTTTCAATAACTTGCCAAAACATAATCAAAACAAATGAAAGCAAACCAAAACATTCCAAATACCCGCCAAAATATTTTAAAACCCGCCAAAACTAATCCAAACGTTCCACAACCTGCCAACACAATAAAAACAACACAAGAGAAAACAAAACATTCTAAAACACCACCAAAACATTCTGAAAACCCGCCAAAAGATCATCAAAACAAATCAAAACAAACCAAACAATAGGAGGAACACGGCAACATATTGGCAAGCAAGAGACGGAGAGCGCGGCACCACGGCACCTTCTAGGAGGCCAAGAAGGAAGCCGCACAACACCTGCACTGTGTCAGCAACTTTCCAACTGCTAGAAGATAGTGGCTTGCCACTGGCCTGCCTCTTCAATTGCCATTAGCATTCCAATGGAAGCTATTCTTGGACAACTTTGCTCTGCTTGCTGCTAGTTCTGCCCCAGCCTACCATAGATAACCTTGCTCTTCCCTTGAGGCTCTGAGATGCCAAGAACTTGTCAACTTCAAAGGGCGGGCCGGGCTACATCTACTCAGCTGCCACAGTTTCTCCTTGCTAGACCTAGTGGGAAAGCATTTTGCTGAGATGCAGAAGGCAAGAAACGCAGAATACGGAGACGCGGAGCTGTCCCAAGTGCCGCTGCCAGGCGTCTTTCCGCAGAAGGAGCGCCCCGCAGCGCACCGCAACCGGCACCGTCGTCTCTGCGCAAAGAGCCAAAATATTTTCAAACCCGCCAAAACTAATCCAAACATATTTTCAAACCCGCCAAAATAGAAAACCAGACAGAAGTGATCAATACATTCGAAAAAACCTGACAAAACTTGATAAAGCCCACCAAAGCTAATCCAAACACACCAAAAACTGGGCTAAACAGAATCAAAACAAGTCAAAATATTTTCAAACACGCCAAAATATTTCAAAACCCGTCAAAACTAATCAAAACATTCCGAATACCCGCCAAAACATTCTAAATACCCGCCAAAATATTTTAAAACCCGCCAAAAGCAATCCAAACATTCCAAAACCTGCCAACACAATAAAAACAACTCAAGAGAATACAAAACTTTCTAAAACCCAACCAAAACATTCCGAAAACCCGCCAAAACATCATGAAAACAAATCAAAACCAACCAAAATATTCCGAAAACCCGCCAAAATAATTTAGACCCACAAAACTCATCAAAACATTCTGAAAAAATGCCAAAACATTAGAAAACCAGCCAGAACTGATCAAAACATTCAAAAAACTTGGCAAAACATCATAAAAACAAATCAAAACCAACCAAAACATTCCAAAAACCTGACAAAATAGTTTACAACCTGCCAAAACTGATCAAAACATTCTGAAAAGATGCCAAAATACTAGAAAACCAGTCAGAAGTGATCGAAACTTTCAATAACTTGCCAAAACATAATCAAAACAAATGAAAGCAAACCAAAACATTCCAAATACCCGCCAAAATATTTTAAAACCCGCCAAAACGAATCCAAACGTTCCACAACCTGCCAACACAATAAAAACAACACAAGAGAAAACAAAACATTCTAAAACACCACCAAAACATTCCGAAAACCCGCCAAAAGATCATCAAAACAAATCAAAACAAACCAAACAATAGGAGGAACACGGCAACATATTGGCAAGCAAGAGACGGAGAGTGCGGCACCTTCTAGGAGGCCAAGAAGGAAGCCGCAAAACACCTGCACTGTGTCTGCAACTTTCAAACTGCTAGAAGATAGTGGCTTGCCACTGGCCTGCCTCTTCAATTGCCATTAGCATTCCAATGGAAGCTATTCTTGGACAACTTTGCTCTGCTTGCTGCTAGTTCTGCCCCAGCCTACCATAGATAACCTTGCTCTTCCCTTGAGGCGCTGAGATGCCAAGAACTTGTCAACTTCAAAGGGCGGGCCGGGCTACATCTACTCAGCTGCCACAGTTTCTCCTTGCTAGACCTAGTGGGAAAGCATTTTGCTGAGATGCAGAAGGCAAGAAACGCAGAATACGGAGACGCGGAGCTGTCCCAAGTGCCGCTGCCAGGCGTCTTTCCGCAGAAGGAGCGCCCCGCAGCGCACCGCAACCGGCACCGTCGTCTCTGCGCAAAGAGCCAAAATATTTTCAAACCCGCCAAAACACATCCAAAAATATTTTCAAACCCGCCAAAATAGAAAACCAGACAGAAGTGATCAATACATTCGAAAAAACCTGACAAAACATGATAAAGCCCACCAAAGCTAATCCAAACACACCAAAAACTGGGCTAAACAGAATCAAAACAAGTCAAAACCTTCTAAAAACCCGCCAAAATATTTCAAAACCCGTCAAAACTAATCAAAACATTCCGAATACCCGCCAAAACATTCCAAATACCCGCCAAAAGATTTTAAAACCCGCCAAAAGGAATCCAAACATTCCAAAACCTGCCAACACAATAAAAACAACTCAAGAGAATACAAAACATTCTAAAACCCAACCAAAACATTCCGAAAACCCGCCAAAACATCATAAAAACAAATCAAAACCAACCAAAATATTCCGAAAACCCGCCAAAATGATTTAGACCCACAAAACTCATCAAAACATTCTGAAAAGATGCCAAAACATTAGAAAACCAGCCAGAACTGATCAAAACATTCAAAAAACTTGGCAAAACATCATAAAAACAAATCAAAACCAACCAAAACATTCCAAAAACCTGACAAAATAGTTTACAACCTGCTAAAACTGATCAAAACATTCTGAAAAGATACCAAAATACTAGAAAACCAGTCAGAAGTGATCGAAACTTTCAATAACTTGCCAAAACATAATCAAAACAAATGAAAGCAAACCAAAACATTCCAAATACCCGCCAAAATATTTTAAAACCCGCCAAATCGAATCCAAACGTTCCAAAACCTTCCAAGAAAATAAAAACAACACAAGAGAAAACAAAACATTCTAAAACACCACCAAAACATTCCGAAAACCCGCCAAAAGATCATCAAAACAAATCAAAACAAACCAAACAATAGGAGGAACACGGCAACATATTGGCAAGCAAGAGACGGAGAGCGCGGCACCGCGGCACCTTCTAGGAGGCCAAGAAGGAAGCCGCACAACACCTGCACTGTGTCTGCAACTTTCAAACTGCTAGAAGATAGTGGCTTGCCACTGGCCTGCCTCTTCAATTGCCATTAGCATTCCAATGGAAGTTATTCTTGGACAACTTTGCTCTGCTTGCTGCTAGTTCTGCCCCAGCCTACCATAGATAACCTTGCTCTTCCCCTGAGGTTCTGAGATGCCAAGAACTTGTCAACTTCAAAGGGTGGGCCGGGCTACATCTACTCAGCTGCCACAGTTTCTCCTTGCTAGACCTAGTGGGAAAGCATTTTGCTGAGATGCAGAAGGCAAGAAACGCAGAATACGGAGACGCGGAGCTGTCCCAAGTGCCGCTGCCAGGCGTCTTTCCGCAGAAGGAGCGCCCCGCAGCGCACCGCAACCGGCACCGTCGTCTCTGCGCAAAGAGCCAAAATATTTTCAAACCCGCCAAAACTAATCCAAAAATATTTTCAAACCCGCCAAAATAGAAAACCAGACAGAAGTGATCAATACATTCGAAAAAACCTGACAAAACATGATAAAGCCCACCAAAGCTAATCCAAACACACCAAAAACTGGGCTAAACAGAATCAAAACCTTCTAAAAACCCGCCAAAATATTTCAAAACCCGTCAAAACTAATCAAAACATTCCGAATACCCGCCAAAACATTCCAAATACCCGCCAAAATATTTTAAAACCCGCCAAAAGCAATCCAAACATTCCAAAACCTGCCAACACAATAAAAACCACTCAAGAGAATACAAAACATTCTAAAACCCAACCAAAATATTCCGAAAACCCACCAAAACATCATAAAAACAAATCAAAACCAACCAAAACATTCCAAAAACCTGACAAAATAGTTTACAACCTGCTAAAATTGATCAAAACATTCTGAAAAGATGCCAAAATACTAGAAAACCAGTCAGAAGTGATCAAAACTTTCAATAACTTGCCAAAACATAATCAAAACAAATGAAAGCAAACCAAAACATTCCAAATACCCGCCAAAATATTTTAAAACCCACCAAAACGAATCCAAACGTTCCACAACCTGCCAAGACAATAAAAACAACACAAGAGAAAACAAAACATTCTAAAACACCACCAAAACATTCCGAAAACCCACCAAAACATCATAAAAACAAATCAAAACAAACCAAACAATAAGAGGAACACGGCAACATATTGGCAAGCAAGAGACAGAGAGCGTGGCACCTTCTAGGAGGCCAAGAAGGAAATCGCACAACACCTGCACTGTGTCTGCAACTTTCAAACTGCTAGAAGCTAGTGGCTTGCCACCGGCCTGCCTCTTCAATTGCCATTAGCATTCCAATGGAAGCTATTCTTGGACAACTTTGCTCTGCTTGCTGCTAGTTCTGCCCCAGCCTACCATAGATAACCTTGCTCTTCCCTTGAGGCTCTGAGATGCCAAGAACTTGTCAACTTCAAAGGGCAGGCCGGGCTACATCTACTCAGCTGCCACAGTTTCTCCTTGCTAGACCTAGTGGGAAAGCATTTTGCTGAGATGCAGAAGGCAAGAAACGCAGAATACGGAGACGCGGAGCTGTCCCAAGTGCCGCTGCCAGGCGTCTTTCCGCAGAAGGAGCGCCCCGCAGCGCACCGCAACCGGCACCGTCGTCTCTGCGCAAAGAGCCAAAATATTTTCAAACCCGCCAAAACTAATCCAAAAATATTTTCAAACCCGCCAAAATAGAAAACCAGACAGAAGTGATCAATACATTGGAGAAAACCTGACAAAACATGATAAAGCCCACCAAAGCTAATCCAAACACACCAAAAACTGGGCTAAACAGAATCAAAACCTTCTAAAAACCCGCCAAAATATTTCAAAACCCGTCAAAACTAATCAAAACCTTCCGAATACCCGTTAAAAAACATTCCAAATACCCGCCAAAATATTTTAAAACCCGCCAAAAGGAATCCAAACATTCCAAAACCTGCCAAGACAATATAAACAACACAAGAGAAAACAAAACATTCTAAAACCCAACCAAAACATTCCGAAAACCCGCCAAAACATCATCAAAACAAATCAAAACCAACCAAAATATTCCAAAATCCCGCCAAAATGATTTAGACCCGCAAAACTCATCAAAACATTCTGAAAAGATGCCAAAACATTAGAAAACCAGCAAGAACTGATCAAAACATTCAAAAAACTTTGCAAAACATCATAAAAACAAATCATAAACCAACCGAAACATTCCAAAAACCAGCCAAAATATTCCGAAATCCGGCCAAAACATCATAAAAACAAATCATAACCAACCGAAACATTCCAAAAACCCGACAAAGTAGTTTAGAACCCGCCAAAACTCATCAAAACATTCTGAAAAGATGCCAAAATACTAGAAAACCAGTCAGAAGTGATCCAAACTTTCAATAACTTGCCAAAACATAATCAAAACAAATGAAAGCAACCCAAAACATTCCAAATACCCGCCAAAAGATTTTAAAACCCGCCAAAAGGAATCCAAACATTCCAAAACCTGCCAAGACAATATAAACAACACAAGAGAAAACAAAACATTCTAAAACACCACCAAAACATTCCGAAAACCCACCAAAACATCATAAAAACAAATCAAAACAAACCAAACAATAAGAGGAACACGGCAACATATTGGCAAGCAAGAGACAGAGAGCGCGGCACCTTCTAGGAGGCCAAGAAGGAAGCCGCACAACACCTGCACTGTGTCTGCAACTTTCAAACTGCTAGAAGCTAGTGGCTTGCCACTGGCCTGCCTCTTCAATTGCCATTAGCATTCCAATGGAAGCTATTCTTGGACAACTTTGCTCTGCTTGCTGCTAGTTCTGCCCCAGCCTACCATAGATAACCTTGCTCTTCCCTTGAGGCTCTGAGATGCCAAGAACTTGTCAACTTCAAAGGGTGGGCCGGGCTACATCTACTCAGCTGCCACAGTTTCTCCTTGCTAGACCTAGTGGGAAAGCATTTTGCTGAGATGCAGAAGGCAAGAAACGCAGAATACGGAGACGCGGAGCTGTCCCAAGTGCCGCTGCCAGGCGTCTTTCCGCAGAAGGAGCGCCCCGGAGCGCACCGCAACCGGCACCGTCATCTCTGCGCAAAGAGCCAAAATATTTTCAAACCCGCCAAAACTCATCCAAAACTATTTTCAAACCCGCCATAATAGAAAACCAGACAGAAGTGATCAATACATTCGAAAAAACCTCACAAAACATGATAAAGCCCACCAAAGCTAATCCAAAGACATCAAAAACTGGGCTAAACAGAATCAAAACAAATCAAAACAAACCTAAATCTTCTAAAAACCCGCCAAAATAATTCAAAACCCGTCAAAACTAATCAAAACCTTCCGAATACCCGTTAAAAAACATTCCAAATACCCGCCAAAATATTTTAAAACCCGCCAAAAGGAATCCAAACATTCCAAAACCTGCCAAGACAATATAAACAACACAAGAGAAAACAAAACATTCTAAAACCCAACCAAAACATTCCAAAAACCCGCCAAAAGATCATCAAAACAAATCAAAACTAACCAAAATATTCCAAAATCCCGCCAAAATGATTTAGACCCGCAAAACTCATCAAAACATTCTGAAAAGATGCCAAAACATTAGAAAACCAGCCAGAACTGATCAAAACATTCAAAAAACTTTGCAAAACATCATAAAAACGAATCATAAACCAACCGAAACATTCCAAAAACCAGCCAAAATATTCCGAAATCCGGCCAAAACATCATAAAAACAAATCATAACCAACCGAAACATTCCAAAAACCCGACAAAGTAGTTTAGAACCCGCCAAAACTCATCAAAACATTCTGAAAAGATGCCAAAATACTAGAAAACCAGTAAGAAGTGATCCAAACTTTCAATAACTTCCCAAAACATAATCAAAACAAATGAAAGCAACCCAAAACATTCCAAATACCCGCCAAAAGATTTTCAAACCCGCCAAAACTCATCCGAAACTATTTTCAAACCCGCCAAAATAGAAAACCAGACAGAAGTGATCAATACATTCGAAAAAACCTGACAAAACATGATAAAGCCCACCAAAGCTAATCCAAACACATCAAAAACTGGGCTAAACAGAATCAAAACAAATCAAAACAAACCTAAATCTTCTAAAAACCCGCCAAAATAATTCAAAACCCGTCAAAACTAATCAAAACCTTCCGAATACCCGTTAAAAAACATTCCAAATACCCGCCAAAAGATTTTAAAATCCGCCAAAAGGAATCCAAACATTCCAAAACCTGCCAAGACAATATAAACAACACAAGAGAAAACAAAACATTCTAAAACCCAACCAAAACATTCCGAAAACCCGCCAAAACATCATAAAAACAAATCAAAACCAACCAAAATATTCCAAAATCCCGCCAAAATGATTTAGACCCGCAAAACTCATCAAAACATTCTGAAAAGATGCCAAAACATTAGAAAACCAGCCAGAACTGATCAAAACATTCAAAAAACTTTGCAAAACATCATAAAAACAAATCATAAACCAACCGAAACATTCAAAAACCAGCCAAAATATTCCGAAATCCGGCCAAAACATCATAAAAACAAATCATAACCAACCGAAACATTCCAAAAACCCGACAAAGTAGTTTAGAACCCGCCAAAACTCATCAAAACATTCTGAAAAGATGCCAAAATACTAGAAAACCAGTAAGAAGTGATCCAAACTTTCAATAACTTGCCAAAACATAATCAAAACAAATGAAAGCAACCCAAAACATTCCAAATACCCGCCAAAAGATTTTAAAACCCGCCAAAAGGAATCCAAACATTCCAAAACCTGCCAAGACAATATAAACAACACAAGAGAAAACAAAACATTCTAAAACACCACCAAAACATTCCGAAAACCCACCAAAACATCATCAAAACAAATCAAAACAAACCAAACAATAAGAGGAACACGGCAACATATTGGCAAGCAAGAGACAGAGAGCGCGGCACCTTCTAGGAGGCCAAGAAGGAAGCCGCACAACACCTGCACTGTGTCTGCACCTTTCAAACTGCTAGAAGCTAGTGGCTTGCCACTGGCCTGCCTCTTCAATTGCCATTAGCATTCCAATGGAAGCTATTCTTGGACAACTTTGCTCTGCTTGCTGCTAGTTCTGCCCCAGCCTACCATAGATAACCTTGCTCTTCCCTTGAGGCTCTGAGATGCCAAGAACTTGTCAACTTCAAAGGGTGGGCCGGGCTACATCTACTCAGCTGCCACAGTTTCTCCTTGCTAGACCTAGTGGGAAAGCATTTTGCTGAGATGCAGAAGGCAAGAAACACAGAATACGGAGACGCGGAGCTGTCCCAAGTGCCGCTGCCAGGCGTCTTTCCGCAGAAGGAGCGCCCCGGAGCGCACCGCAACCGGCACCGTCATCTCTGTGCAAAGAGCCAAAATATTTTCAAACCCGCCAAAACTCATCCGAAACTATTTTCAAACCCGCCAAAATAGAAAACCAGACAGAAGTGATCAATACATTCGAAAAAACCTCACAAAACATGATAAAGCCCACCAAAGCTAATCCAAACACATCAAAAACTGGGCTAAACATAATCAAAACAAATCAAAACAAACCTAAATCTTCTAAAAACCCGCCAAAATAATTCAAAACCCGTCAAAACTAATCAAAACCTTCCGAATACCCGTTAAAAAACATTCCAAATACCCGCCAAAAGATTTTAAAACCCGCCAAAAGGAATCCAAACATTCCAAAACCTGCCAAGACAATATAAACAACACAAGAGAAAACAAAACATTCTAAAACCCAACCAAAACATTCCGAAAACCCGCCAAAACATCATAAAAACAAATCAAAACCAACCAAAATATTCCAAAATCCCGCCAAAATGATTTAGACCCGCAAAACTCATCAAAACATTCTGAAAAGATGCCAAAACATTAGAAAACCAGCCAGAACTGATCAAAACATTCAAAAAACTTTGCAAAACATCATAAAAACAAATCATAAACCAACCGAAACATTCAAAAACCAGCCAAAATATTCCGAAATCCGGCCAAAACATCATAAAAACAAATCATAACCAACCGAAACATTCCAAAAACCCGACAAAGTAGTTTAGAACCCGCCAAAACTCATCAAAACATTCTGAAAAGATGCCAAAATACTAGAAAACCAGTAAGAAGTGATCCAAACTATCTATAACTTGCCAAAACATAATCAAAACATTCCAAATACCCGCCAAAAGATTTTCAAACCCGCCAAAACTCATCCAAAAATATTTTCAAACCCGCCAAAATAGAAAACCAGACAGAAGTGATCAATACATTCGAAAAAACCTCACAAAACATGATAAAGCCCACCAAAGCTAATCCAAACACATCAAAAACTGGGCTAAACAGAATCAAAACAAATCAAAACAAACCTAAATCTTCTAAAAACCCGCCAAAATAATTCAAAACCCGTCAAAACTAATCAAAACCTTCCGAATACCCGTTAAAAAACATTCCAAATACCCGCCAAAAGATTTTAAAACCCGCCAAAACAAATCCAAACATTCCAAAACCTGCCAAGACAATATAAACAACACAAGAGAAAACAAAACATTCTAAAACCCCACCAAAACATTCCGAAATCCCGCCAAAACATCATCAAAACAAATCAAAACTAACCAAAATATTCCAAAATCCCGCCAAAATGATTTAGACCCGCAAAACTCATCAAAACATTCTGAAAAGATGCCAAAACATTAGAAAACCAGCCAGAACTGATCAAAACATTCAAAAAACTTTGCAAAACATCATAAAAACAAATCATAAACCAACCGAAACATTCCAAAAACCAGCCAAAATATTCCGAAATCCGGCCAAAGCATCATAAAAACAAATCAAAACCAACCAAAACATTCCAAAAACCTGACAAAATAGTTTACAACCTGCCAAAACTGATCAAAACATTCTGAAAAGATGCCAAAATACTAGAAAACCAGTCTGAAGTGATCGAAACTTTCAATAACTTGCCAAAACATAATCAAAACAAATGAAAGCAAACCAAAACATTCCAAATACCCGCCAAAAGATTTTAAAACCCGCCAAAACGAATCCAAACGTTCCACAACCTGCCAAGACAATAAAAACAACACAAGAGAAAACAAAACATTCTAAAACACCACCAAAACATTCCGAAAACCCGCCAAAAGATCATCAAAACAAATCAAAACAAACCAAACAATAGGAGGAACACGGCAACATATTGGCAAGCAAGAGACGGAGAGCGCGGCACCACGGCACCTTCTAGGAGGCCAAGAAGGAAGCCGCACAACACCTGCACTGTGCCAGCAACTTTCCAACTGCTAGAAGATAGTGGCTTGCCACTGGCCTGCCTCTTCAATTGCCATTAGCATTCCAATGGAAGTTATTCTTGGACAACTTTGCTCTGCTTGCTGCTAGTTCTGCCCCAGCCTACCATAGATAACCTTGCTCTTCCCTTGAGGCTCTGAGATGCCAAGAACTTGTCAACTTCAAAGGGCGGGCCTGGCTACATCTACTCAGCTGCCACAGTTTCTCCTTGCTAGACCTAGTGGGAAAGCATTTTGCTGAGATGCAGAAGGCAAGAAACGCAGAATACGGAGACGCGGAGCTGTCCCAAGTGCCGCTGCCAGGCGTCTTTCCGCAGAAGGAGCGCCCCGCAGCGCACCGCAACCGGCACCGTCGTCTCTGCGCAAAGAGCCAAAATATTTTCAAACCCGCCAAAACTAATCCAAAAATATTTTCAAACCCGCCAAAATAGAAAACCAGACAGAAGTGATCAATACATTCGAAAAAACCTGACAAAACATGATAAAGCCCACCAAAGCTAATCCAAACACATCAAAAACTGGGCTAAACAGAATCAAAACCTTCTAAAAACCTGCCAAAATATTTCAAAACCCGTCAAAACTAATCAAAACATTCCGAATACCCGCCAAAACATTCCAAATACCCGCCAAAATATTTTAAAACCCGCCAAAAGCAATCCAAACATTCCAAAACCTGCCAACACAATAAAAACCACTCAAGAGAATACAAAACATTCTAAAACCCAACCAAAACATTCCGAAAACCCACCAAAACATCATAAAAACAAATCAAAACCAACCAAAACATTCCAAAAACCTGACAAAATAGTTTACAACCTGCTAAAATTGATCAAAACATTCTGAAAAGATGCCAAAATACTAGAAAACCAGTCAGAAGTGATCCAAACTTTCAATAACTTGCCAAAACATAATCAAAACAAATGAAAGCAACCCAAAACATTCCAAATACCCGCCAAAAGATTTTAAAACCCGCCAAAAGGAATCCAAACATTCCAAAACCTGCCAAGACAATATAAACAACACAAGAGAAAACAAAACATTCTAAAACACCACCAAAACATTCCGAAAACCCACCAAAACATCATAAAAACAAATCAAAACAAACCAAACAATAAGAGGAACACGGCAACATATTGGCAAGCAAGAGACAGAGAGCGCGGCACCTTCTAGGAGGCCAAGAAGGAAGCCGCACAACACCTGCACTGTGTCTGCAACTTTCAAACTGCTAGAAGCTAGTGGCTTGCCACTGGCCTGCCTCTTCAATTGCCATTAGCATTCCAATGGAAGCTATTCTTGGACAACTTTGCTCTGCTTGCTGCTAGTTCTGCCCCAGCCTACCATAGATAACCTTGCTCTTCCCTTGAGGCTCTGAGATGCCAAGAACTTGTCAACTTCAAAGGGTGGGCCGGGCTACATCTACTCAGCTGCCACAGTTTCTCCTTGCTAGACCTAGTGGGAAAGCATTTTGCTGAGATGCAGAAGGCAAGAAACGCAGAATACGGAGACGCGGAGCTGTCCCAAGTGCCGCTGCCAGGCGTCTTTCCGCAGAAGGAGCGCCCCGGAGCGCACCGCAACCGGCACCGTCATCTCTGCGCAAAGAGCCAAAATATTTTCAAACCCGCCAAAACTCATCCAAAACTATTTTCAAACCCGCCATAATAGAAAACCAGACAGAAGTGATCAATACATTCGAAAAAACCTCACAAAACATGATAAAGCCCACCAAAGCTAATCCAAAGACATCAAAAACTGGGCTAAACAGAATCAAAACAAATCAAAACAAACCTAAATCTTCTAAAAACCCGCCAAAATAATTCAAAACCCGTCAAAACTAATCAAAACCTTCCGAATACCCGTTAAAAAACACTCCAAATACCCGCCAAAAGATTTTAAAACCCGCCAAAAGGAATCCAAACATTCCAAAACCTGCCAAGACAATATAAACAACACAAGAGAAAACAAAACATTCTAAAACCCAACCAAAACATTCCAAAAACCCGCCAAAACATCATCAAAACAAATCAAAACTAACCAAAATATTCCAAAATCCCGCCAAAATGATTTAGACCCGCAAAACTCATCAAAACATTCTGAAAAGATGCCAAAACATTAGAAAACCAGCCAGAACTGATCAAAACATTCAAAAAACTTTGCAAAACATCATAAAAACAAATCATAAACCAACCGAAACATTCCAAAAACCAGCCAAAATATTCCGAAATCCGGCCAAAACATCATAAAAACAAATCATAACCAACCGAAACATTCCAAAAACCCGACAAAGTAGTTTAGAACCCGCCAAAACTCATCAAAACATTCTGAAAAGATGCCAAAATACTAGAAAACCAGTAAGAAGTGATCCAAACTTTCAATAACTTCCCAAAACATAATCAAAACAAATGAAAGCAACCCAAAACATTCCAAATACCCGCCAAAAGATTTTCAAACCCGCCAAAACTCATCCAAAAATATTTTCAAACCCGCCAAAATAGAAAACCAGACAGAAGTGATCAATACATTCGAAAAAACCTCACAAAACATGATAAAGCCCACCAAAGCTAATCCAAACACATCAAAAACTGGGCTAAACAGAATCAAAACAAATCAAAACAAACCTAAATCTTCTAAAAACCCGCCAAAATAATTCAAAACCCGTCAAAACTAATCAAAACATTCCGAATACCCGTTAAAAAACATTCCAAATACCCGCCAAAAGATTTTAAAACCCGCCAAAACAAATCCAAACATTCCAAAACCTGCCAAGACAATATAAACAACACAAGAGAAAACAAAACATTCTAAAACCCAACCAAAACATTCCGAAATCCCGCCAAAACATCATCAAAACAAATCAAAACCAACCAAAATATTCCAAAATCCCGCCAAAATGATTTAGACCCGCAAAACTCATCAAAACATTCTGAAAAGATGCCAAAACATTAGAAAACCAGCCAGAACTGATCAAAACATTCAAAAAACTTTGCAAAACATCATAAAAACAAATCAAAACCAACCGAAACATTCCAAAAACCAGCCAAAATATTCCGAAATCCGGCCAAAACATCATAAAAACAAATCATAACCAACCGAAACATTCCAAAAACCCGACAAAGTAGTTTAGAACCCGCCAAAACTCATCAAAACATTCTGAAAAGATGCCAAAATACTAGAAAACCAGTAAGAAGTGATCCAAACTTTCAATAACTTCCCAAAACATAATCAAAACATTCCAAATACCCGCCAAAAGATTTTCAAACCCGCCAAAACTCATCCAAAAATATTTTCAAACCCGCCAAAATAGAAAACCAGACAGAAGTGATCAATACATTCGAAAAAACCTCACAAAACATGATAAAGCCCACCAAAGCTAATCCAAACACATCAAAAACTGGGCTAAACAGAATCAAAACAAATCAAAACAAACCTAAATCTTCTAAAAACCCGCCAAAATAATTCAAAACCCGTCAAAACTAATCAAAACCTTCCGAATACCCGTTAAAAAACATTCCAAATACCCGCCAAAAGATTTTAAAACCCGCCAAAACAAATCCAAACATTCCAAAACCTGCCAAGACAATATAAACAACACAAGAGAAAACAAAACATTCTAAAACCCCACCAAAACATTCCGAAATCCCGCCAAAACATCATCAAAACAAATCAAAACCAACCAAAATATTCCAAAATCCCGCCAAAATGATTTAGACCCGCAAAACTCATCAAAACATTCTGAAAAGATGCCAAAACATTAGAAAACCAGCCAGAACTGATCAAAACATTCAAAAAACTTTGCAAAACATCATAAAAACAAATCATAAACCAACCGAAACATTCCAAAAACCAGCCAAAATATTCCGAAATCCGGCCAAAGCATCATAAAAACAAATCAAAACCAACCAAAACATTCCAAAAACCTGACAAAATAGTTTACAACCTGCCAAAACTGATCAAAACATTCTGAAAAGATGCCAAAATACTAGGAAACCAGTCTGAAGTGATCGAAACTTTCAATAACTTGCCAAAACATAATCAAAACAAATGAAAGCAAACCAAAACATTCCAAATACCCGCCAAAAGATTTTAAAACCCGCCAAAACGAATCCAAACGTTCCACAACCTGCCAAGACAATAAAAACAACACAAGAGAAAACAAAACATTCTAAAACACCACCAAAACATTCCGAAAACCCGCCAAAAGATCATCAAAACAAATCAAAACAAACCAAACAATAGGAGGAACACGGCAACATATTGGCAAGCAAGAGACGGAGAGCGCGGCACCGCGGCACCTTCTAGGAGGCCAAGAAGGAAGCCGCACAACACCTGCACTGTGTCAGCAACTTTCCAACTGCTAGAAGATAGTGGCTTGCCACTGGCCTGCCTCTTCAATTGCCATTAGCATTCCAATGGAAGTTATTCTTGGACAACTTTGCTCTGCTTGCTGCTAGTTCTGCCCCAGCCTACCATAGATAACCTTGCTCTTCCCTTGAGGCTCTGAGATGCCAAGAACTTGTCAACTTCAAAGGGCGGGCCTGGCTACATCTACTCAGCTGCCACAGTTTCTCCTTGCTAGACCTAGTGGGAAAGCATTTTGCTGAGATGCAGAAGGCAAGAAACGCAGAATACGGAGACGCGGAGCTGTCCCAAGTGCCGCTGCCAGGCGTCTTTCCGCAGAAGGAGCGCCCCGCAGCGCACCGCAACCGGCACCGTCGTCTCTGCGCAAAGAGCCAAAATATTTTCAAACCCGCCAAAACTCATCCAAAAATATTTTCAAACCCGCCAAAATAGAAAACCAGACAGAAGTGATCAATACATTCGAAAAAACCTCACAAAACATGATAAAGCCCACCAAAGCTAATCCAAACACATCAAAAACTGGGCTAAACAGAATCAAAACCTTCTAAAAACCTGCCAAAATATTTCAAAACCCGTCAAAACTAATCAAAACATTCCGAATACCCGCCAAAACATTCCAAATACCCGCCAAAATATTTTAAAACCCGCCAAAACAAATCCAAACATTCCAAAACCTGCCAACACCATAAAAACAACTCAAGAGAATACAAAACATTCTAAAACCCAAACAAAACATTCCGAAAACCCGACAAAACATCATAAAAACAAATCAAAACCAACCAAAATATTCCGAAAACCCGCCAAAATAATTTAGACCCACAAAACTCATCAAAACGTTCTGAAAAAATGCCAAAACATTAGAAAACCAGCCAGAACTGATCAAAATATTCAAAAAACTTGGTAAAACATCATAAAAACAAATCAAAACCAACCAAAACATTCCAAAAACCTGACAAAATAGTTTACAACCTGACAAAACTGATCAAAACATTCTGAAAAGATGCCAAAATACTAGAAAACCAGTCAGAAGTGATCGAAACTTTCAATAACTTGCCAAAACATAATCAAAACAAATGAAAGCAAACCAAAACATTCCAAATACCCGCCAAAATATTTTAAAACCCGCCAAAACTAATCCAAACGTTCCACAACCTGCCAACACAATAAAAACAACACAAGAGAAAACAAAACATTCTAAAACACCACCAAAACATTCCGAAAACCCGCCAAAAGATCATCAAAACAAATCAAAACAAACCAAACAATAGGAGGAACACGGCAACATATTGGCAAGCAAGAGACGGAGAGTGCGGCACCTTCTAGGAGGCCAAGAAGGAAGCCGCACAACACCTGCACTGTGTCTGCAACTTTCAAACTGCTAGAAGATAGTGGCTTGCCACTGGCCTGCCTCTTCAATTGCCATTAGCATTCGAATGGAAGCTATTCTTGGACAACTTTGCTCTGCTTGCTGCTAGTTCTGCCCCAGCCTACCATAGATAACCTTGCTCTTCCCTTGAGGCTCTGAGATGCCAAGAACTTGTCAACTTCAAAGGGCGGGCCGGGCTACATCTACTCAGCTGCCACAGTTTCTCCTTGCTAGACCTAGTGGGAAAGCATTTTGCTGAGATGCAGAAGGCAAGAAACGCAGAATACGGAGACGCGGAGCTGTCCCAAGTGCCGCTGCCAGGCGTCTTTCCGCAGAAGGAGCGCCCCGCAGCGCACCGCAACCGGCACCGTCGTCTCTGCGCAAAGAGCCAAAATATTTTCAAACCCGCCAAAACTAATCCAAAAATATTTTCAAACCCGCCAAAATAGAAAACCAGACAGAAGTGATCAATACATTCGAAAAAACCTGACAAAACATGATAAAGCCCACCAAAGCTAATCCAAACACACCAAAAACTGGGCTAAACAGAATCAAAACCTTCTCAAAATCCGCCAAAATATTTCAAAACCCGTCAAAACTAATCAAAACATTCCGAATACCCGCCAAAACATTCCAAATACCCGCCAAAATATTTTAAAACCCGCCAAAACAAATCCAAACATTCCAAAACCTGCCAACACCATAAAAACAACTCAAGAGAATACAAAACATTCTAAAACCCAAACAAAACATTCCGAAAACCCGACAAAACATCATAAAAACAAATCAAAACCAACCAAAATATTCCGAAAACCCGCCAAAATAATTTAGACCCACAAAACTCATCAAAACATTCTGAAAAAATGCCAAAACATTAGAAAACCAGCCAGAACTGATCAAATCATTCAAAAAACTTGGTAAAACATCATAAAAACAAATCAAAACCAACCAAAACATTCCAAAAACCTGACAAAATAGTTTACAACCTGCTAAAACTGATCAAAACATTCTGAAAAGATGCCAAAATACTAGAAAACCAGTCAGAAGTGATCGAAACTTTCAATAACTTGCCAAAACATAATCAAAACAAATGAAAGCAAACCAAAACATTCCAAATACCCGCCAAAATATTTTAAAACCCGCCAAAACTAATCCAAACGTTCCACAACCTGCCAACACAATAAAAACAACACAAGAGAAAACAAAACATTCTAAAACACCACCAAAACATTCCGAAAACCCGCCAAAAGATCATCAAAACAAATCAAAACAAACCAAACAATAGGAGGAACACGGCAACATATTGGCAAGCAAGAGACGGAGAGTGCGGCACCTTCTAGGAGGCCAAGAAGGAAGCCGCACAACACCTGCACTGTGTCTGCAACTTTCAAACTGCTAGAAGATAGTGGCTTGCCACTGGCCTGCCTCTTCAATTGCCATTAGCATTCCAATGGAAGCTATTCTTGGACAACTTTGCTCTGCTTGCTGCTAGTTCTGCCCCAGCCTACCATAGATAACCTTGCTCTTCCCTTGAGGCTCTGAGATGCCAAGAACTTGTCAACTTCAAAGGGCGGGCCGGGCTACATCTACTCAGCTGCCACAGTGTCTCCTTGCTAGACCTAGTGGGAAAGCATTTTGCTGAGATGCAGAAGGCAAGAAACGCAGAATACGGAGATGCGGAGCTGTCCCAAGTGCCGCTGCCAGGCGTCTTTCCGCAGAAGGAGCGCCCCGCAGCGCACCGCAACCGGCACCGTCGTCTCTGCGCAAAGAGCCAAAATATTTTCAAACCCGCCAAAACACATCCAAAAATATTTTCAAACCCGCCAAAATAGAAAACCAGACAGAAGTGATCAATACATTCGAAAAAACCTGACAAAACATGATAAAGCCCACCAAAGCTAATCCAAACACACCAAAAACTGGGCTAAACAGAATCAAAACCTTCTCAAAATCCGCCAAAATATTTCAAAACCCGTCAAAACTAATCAAAACATTCTGAATACCCGCCAAAACATTCCAAATACCCGCCAAAATATTTTAAAACCCGCCAAAAGCAATCCAAACATTCCAAAACCTGCCAACACAATAAAAACAACTCAAGAGAATACAAAACATTCTAAAACCCAAACAAAACATTCCGAAAACCCGCCAAAACATCATAAAAACAAATCAAAACCAACCAAAATATTCCGAAAACCCGCCAAAATGATTTAGACCCACAAAACTCATCAAAACATTCTGAAAATATGCCAAAACATTAGAAAACCAGCCAGAACTGATCAAAACATTCAAAAAACTTGGCAAAACATCATAAAAACAAATCAAAACCAACCAAAACATTCCAAAAACCTGACAAAATAGTTTACAACCTGCCAAAACTGATCAAAACATTCTGAAAAGATGCCAAAATACTAGAAAACCAGTCTGAAGTGATCGAAACTTTCAATAACTTGCCAAAACATAATCAAAACAAATGAAAGCAAACCAAAACATTCCAAATACCCGCCAAAATATTTTAAAACCCGCCAAAACTAATCCAAACGTTCCACAACCTGCCAACACAATAAAAACAACACAAGAGAAAACAAAACATTCTAAAACACCACCAAAACATTCCGAAAACCCGCCAAAACATCATCAAAACAAATCAAAACAAACCAAACAATAGGAGGAACACGGCAACATATTGGCAAGCAAGAGACGGAGAGTGCGGCACCACGGCACCTTCTAGGAGGCCAAGAAAGAAGCCGCACAACACCTGCACTGTGTCAGCAACTTTCAAACTGCTAGAAGCTAGTGGCTTGCCACTGGCCTGCCTCTTCAATTGCCATTAGCATTCCAATGGAAGCTATTCTTGGACAACTTTGCTCTGCTTGCTGCTAGTTCTGCCCCAGCCTACCATAGATAACCTTGCTCTTCCCTTGAGGCTCTGAGATGCCAAGAACTTGTCAACTTCAAAGGGCGGGCCGGGCTACATCTACTCAGCTGCCACAGTTTCTCCTTGCTAGACCTAGTGGGAAAGCATTTTGCTGAGATGCAGAAGGCAAGAAACGCAGAATACGGAGACGCGGAGCTGTCCCAAGTGCCGCTGCCAGGCGTCTTTCCGCAGAAGGAGCGCCCCGCAGCGCACCGCAACCGGCACCGTCGTCTCTGCGCAAAGAGCCAAAATATTTTCAAACCCGCCAAAACTAATCCAAAAATATTTTCAAACCTGCCAAAATAGAAAACCAGACAGAAGTGATCAATACATTCGAAAAAACCTCACAAAACCTGATAAAGCCCACCAAAGCTAATCCAAACACACCAAAAACTGGGCTAAACAGAATCAAAACCTTCTAAAAACCTGCCAAAATATTTCAAAACCCGTCAAAACTAATCAAAACCTTCCGAATACCCGCCAAAACATTCCAAATACCCGCCAAAATATTTTAAAACCCGCCAAAAGGAATCCAAACATTCCAAAACCTTCCAAGACAATAAAAACAACACAAGAGAAAACAAAACATTCTAAAACACCACCAAAACATTCCGAAAACCCGCCAAAAGATCATCAAAACAAATCAAAACAAACCAAACAATAGGAGGAACACGGCAACATATTGGCAAGCAAGAGACGGAGAGCGCGGCACCACGGCACCTTCTAGGAGGCCAAGAAGGAAGCCGCACAACACCTGCACTGTGTCTGCAACTTTCAAACTGCTAGAAGATAGTGGCTTGCCACCGGCCTGCCTCTTCAATTGCCATTAGCATTCCAATGGAAGCTGTTCTTGGACAACTTTGCTCTGCTTGCTGCTAGTTCTGCCCCAGCCTACCATAGATAACCTTGCTCTTCCCTTGAGGTTCTGAGATGCCAAGAACTTGTCAACTTCAAAGGGCGGGCCGGGCTACATCTACTCAGCTGCCACAGTTTCTCCTTGCTAGATCTAGTGGGAAAGCATTTTGCTGAGATGCAGAAGGCAAGAAACGCAGAATACGGAGACGCGGAGCTGTCCCAAGTGCCGCTGCCAGGCGTCTTTCCGCAGAAGGAGTGCCCCGCAGCGCACCGCAACCGGCACCGTCGTCTCTGCGCAAAGAGCCAAAATATTTTCAAACCCGCCAAAACTAATCCAAAAATATTTTCAAACCCGCCAAAATAGAAAACCAGACAGAAGTGATCAATACATTCGAAAAAACCTGACAAAACATGATAAAGCCCACCAAAGCTAATCCAAACACACCAAAAACTGGGCTAAACAGAATCAAAACCTTCTAAAAACCTGCCAAAATATTTCAAAACCCGTCAAAACTAATCAAAACATCCGGAAAACCCGCAAAAACATTCCAAATACCCGCCAAAATATTTTAAAACCCGCCAAAAGCAATCCAAACATTCCAAAACCTGCCAAGACAATAAAAACAACTCAAGAGAATACAAAACATTCTAAAACCCAACCAAAACATTCCGAAAACCCGCCAAAACATCATAAAAACAAATCAAAACCAACCAAAATATTCCGAAAACCCGCCAAAATGATTTAGACCCACAAAACTCATCAAAACATTCTGAAAATATGCCAAAACATTAGAAAACCAGCCAGAACTGATCAAAACATTCAAAAAACTTGGCAAAACATCATAAAAACAAATCAAAACCAACCAAAACATTCCAAAAACCTGACAAAATAGTTTACAACCTGCCAAAACTGATCAAAACATTCTGAAAAGATGCCAAAATACTAGAAAACCAGTCTGAAGTGATCGAAACTTTCAATAACTTGCCAAAACATAATCAAAACAAATGAAAGCAAACCAAAACATTCCAAATACCCGCCAAAATATTTTAAAACCCGCCAAATCGAATCCAAACGTTCCAAAACCTTCCAAGACAATAAAAACAACACAAGAGAAAACAAAACATTCTAAAACACCACCAAAACATTCCGAAAACCCGCCAAAACATCATCAAAACAAATCAAAACAAACCAAACAATAGGAGGAACACGGCAACATATTGGCAAGCAAGAGACGGAGAGCGCGGCACCACGGCACCTTCTAGGAGGCCAAGAAGGAAGCCGCACAACACCTGCACTGTGTCTGCAACTTTCAAACTGCTAGAAGATAGTGGCTTGCCACTGGCCTGCCTCTTCAATTGCCATTAGCATTCCAATGGAAGCTATTCTTGGACAACTTTGCTCTGCTTGCTGCTAGTTCTGCCCCAGCCTACCATAGATAACCTTGCTCTTCCCTTGAGGTTCTGAGATGCCAAGAACTTGTCAACTTCAAAGGGTGGGCCGGGCTACATCTACTCAGCTGCCACAGTTTCTCCTTGCTAGACCTAGTGGGAAAGCATTTTGCTGAGATGCAGAAGGCAAGAAACGCAGAATACGGAGACGCGGAGCTGTCCCAAGTGCCGCTGCCAGGCGTCTTTCCGCAGAAGGAGCGCCCCGGAGCGCACCGCAACCGGCACCGTCGTCTCTGCGCAAAGAGCCAAAATATTTTCAAACCTGCCAAAACTCATCCAAAAATATTTTCAAACCCGCCAAAATAGAAAACCAGACAGAAGTGATCAATACATTCGAAAAAACCTGACAAAACATGATAAAGCCCACCAAAGCTAATCCAAACACACCAAAAACTGGGCTAAACAGAATCAAAACCTTCTAAAAACCTGCCAAAATATTTCAAAACCCGTCAAAACTAATCAAAACCTTCCGAATACCCGCCAAAACATTCCAAATACCCGCCAAAATATTTTAAAACCCGCCAAAACAAATCCAAACATTCCAAAACCTGCCAACACAATAAAAACAACTCAAGAGAATACAAAACATTCTAAAACCCAACCAAAACATTCCGAAAACCCGCCAAAACATCATAAAAACAAATCAAAACCAACCAAAATATTCCGAAAACCCGCCAAAATGATTTAGACCCACAAAACTCATCAAAACATTCTGAAAAGATGCCAAAACATTAGAAAACCAGCCAGAACTGATCAAAACATTCAAAAAACTTGGCAAAACATCATAAAAACAAATCAAAACCAACCAAAATATTCCGAAAACCCGCCAAAATGATTTAGACCCACAAAACTCATCAAAACATTCTGAAAATTGCCAAAACATTAGAAAACCAGCCAGAACTGATCAAATCATTCAAAAAACTTGGCAAAACATCATAAAAACAAATCAAAACCAACCAAAACATTCCAAAAACCTGACAAAATAGTTTACAACCTGCTAAAACTGATCAAAACATTCTGAAAAGATGCCAAAATACTAGAAAACCAGTCAGAAGTGATCGAAACTTTCAATAACTTGCCAAAACATAATCAAAACAAATGAAAGCAAACCAAAACATTCCAAATACCCGCCAAAATATTTTAAAACCCACCAAAACGAATCCAAACGTTCCACAACCTGCCAAGACAATAAAAACAACACAAGAGAAAACAAAACATTCTAAAACACCACCAAAACATTCCGAAAACCCGCCAAAAGATCATCAAAACAAATCAAAACAAACCAAACAATAGGAGGAACACGGCAACATATTGGCAAGCAAGAGACGGAGAGCGCGGCACCACGGCACCTTCTAGGAGACCAAGAAAGAAGCCGCACAACACCTGCACTGTGTCAGCAACTTTCCAACTGCTAGAAGCTAGTGGCTTGCCACTGGCCTGCCTCTTCAATTGCCATTAGCATTCCAATGGAAGCTATTCTTGGACAACTTTGCTCTGCTTGCTGCTAGTTCTGCCCCAGCCTACCATAGATAACCTTGCTCTTCCCTTGAGGCTCTGAGATGCCAAGAACTTGTCAACTTCAAAGGGCGGGCCGGGCTACATCTACTCAGCTGCCACAGTTTCTCCTTGCTAGACCTAGTGGGAAAGCATTTTGCTGAGATGCAGAAGGCAAGAAACGCAGAATACGGAGACGCGGAGCTGTCCCAAGTGCCGCTGCCAGGCGTCTTTCCGCAGAAGGAGCGCCCCGCAGCGCACCGCAACCGGCACTGTCGTCTCTGCGCAAAGAGCCAAAATATTTTCAAACCCGCCAAAACTAATCCAAAAATATTTTCAAACCTGCCAAAATAGAAAACCAGAGAGAAGTGATCAATACATTCGAAAAAACCTGACAAAACCTGATAAAGCCCACCAAAGCTAATCCAAACACACCAAAACCTGGGCTAAACAGAATCAAAACAAGTCAAAACTTTCTAAAAACCCGCCAAAATATTTCAAAACCAGTCAAAACTAATCAAAACATTCCGAATACCCGCCAAAACATTCCAAATACCCGCCAAAATATTTTAAAACCCGCCAAAAGCAATCCAAACATTCCAAAACCTGCCAACACAATAAAAACAACTCAAGAGAATACAAAACATTCTAAAACCCAACCAAAACATTCCGAAAACCCGCCAAAATGATTTAGACCCACAAAACTCATCAAAACATTCTTAAAATATGCCAAAACATTAGAAAACCAGCCAGAACTGATCAAAACATTCAAAAAACTTTGCAAAACATCATAAAAACAAATCAAAACCAACCAAAACATTCCAAAAACCTGACAAAATAGTTTACAACCTGCTAAAACTGATCAAAACATTCTGAAAAGATGCCAAAATACTAGAAAACCAGTCAGAAGTGATCGAAACTTTCAATAACTTGCCAAAACATAATCAAAACAAATGAAAGCAAACCAAAACATTCCAAATACCCGCCAAAATATTTTAAAACCCGCCAAATCGAATCCAAACGTTCCAAAACCTTCCAAGACAATAAAAACAACACAAGAGAAAACAAAACATTCTAAAACACCACCAAAACATTCCGAAAACCCGCCAAAACATCATCAAAACAAATCAAAACAAACCAAACAATAGGAGGAACACGGCAACATATTGGCAAGCAAGAGACGGAGAGCGCGGCACCACGGCACCTTCTAGGAGGCCAAGAAGGAAGCCGCACAACACCTGCACTGTGTCTGCAACTTTCAAACTGCTAGAAGATAGTGGCTTGCCACTGGCCTGCCTCTTCAATTGCCATTAGCATTCCAATGGAAGCTATTCTTGGACAACTTTGCTCTGCTTGCTGCTAGTTCTGCCCCAGCCTACCATAGATAACCTTGCTCTTCCCCTGAGGTTCTGAGATGCCAAAAACTTGTCAACTTCAAAGGGTGGGCCGGGCTACATCTACTCAGCTGCCACAGTTTCTCCTTGCTAGACCTAGTGGGAAAGCATTTTGCTGAGATGCAGAAGGCAAGAAACGCAGAATACGGAGACGCGGAGCTGTCCCAAGTGCCGCTGCCAGGCGTCTTTCCGCAGAAGGAGCGCCCCGGAGCGCACCGCAACCGGCACCGTCGTCTCTGCGCAAAGAGCCAAAATATTTTCAAACCCGCCAAAACTAATCCAAAAATATTTTCAAACCCGCCAAAATAGAAAACCAGACAGAAGTGATCAATACATTCGAAAAAACCTGACAAAACATGATAAAGCCCACCAAAGCTAATCCAAACACACCAAAAACTGGGCTAAACAGAATCAAAACCTTCTAAAAACCCGCCAAAATATTTCAAAACCCGTCAAAACTAATCAAAACATTCCGAATACCCGCCAAAACATTCCAAATACCCGCCAAAATATTTTAAAACCCGCCAAAAGCAATCCAAACATTCCAAAACCTGCCAACACAATAAAAACAACTCAAGAGAATACAAAACATTCTAAAACCCAACCAAAACATTCCGAAAACCCACCAAAACATCATAAAAACAAATCAAAACCAACCAAAATATTCCGAAAACCCGCCAAAATAATTTAGACCCACAAAACTCATCAAAACGTTCTGAAAAAATGCCAAAACATTAGAAAACCAGCCAGAACTGATCAAAACATTCAAAAAACTTGGCAAAACATCATAAAAACAAATCAAAACCAACCAAAACATTCCAAAAACCTGACAAAATAGTTTACAACCTGCTAAAACTGATCAAAACATTCTGAAAAGATGCCAAAATATTAGAAAACCAGTCAGAAGTGATCAAAACTTTCAATAACTTGCCAAAACATAATCAAAACAAATGAAAGCAAACCAAAACATTCCAAATACCCGCCCAAATATTTTAAAACCCGCCAAAACGAATCCAAACGTTCCACAACCTGCCAAGACAATAAAAACAACACAAGAGAAAACAAAACATTCTAAAACACCACCAAAACATTCCGAAAACCCGCCAAAAGATCATAAAAACAAATCAAAACAAACCAAACAATAGGAGGAACACGGCAACATATTGGCAAGCAAGAGACGGAGAGCGCGGCACCACGGCACCTTCTAGGAGGCCAAGAAAGAAGCCGCACAACACTGCACTGTGTCAGCAACTTTCAAACTGCTAGAAGATAGTGGCTTGCCACTGGCCTGCCTCTTCAATTGCCATTAGCATTCCAATGGAAGCTATTCTTGGACAACTTTGCTCTGCTTGCTGCTAGTTCTGCCCCAGCCTACCATAGATAACCTTGCTCTTCCCTTGAGGTTCTGAGATGCCAAGAACTTGTCAACTTCAAAGGGTGGGCCGGGCTACATCTACTCAGCTGCCACAGTTTCTCCTTGCTAGACCTAGTGGGAAAGCATTTTGCTGAGATGCAGAAGGCAAGAAACGCAGAATACGGAGACGCGGAGCTGTCCCAAGTGCCGCTGCCAGGCGTCTTTCCGCAGAAGGAGCGCCCCGCAGCGCACCGCAACCGGCACCGTCGTCTCTGCGCAAAGAGCCAAAATATTTTCAAACCCGCCAAAACTAATCCAAAAATATTTTCAAACCCGCCAAAATAGAAAACCAGACAGAAGTGATCAATACATTCGAAAAAACCTGACAAAACATGATAAAGCCCACCAAAGCTAATCCAAACACACCAAAAACTGGGCTAAACAGAATCAAAACCTTCTAAAAACCCGCCAAAATATTTCAAAACCCGTCAAAACTAATCAAAACCTTCCGAATACCCGCCAAAACATTCCAAATACCCGCCAAAATATTTTAAAACCCGCCAAAAGGAATCCAAACATTCCAAAACCTTCCAAGACAATAAAAACAACACAAGAGAAAACAAAACATTCTAAAACACCACCAAAACATTCCGAAAACCCGCCAAAAGATCATCAAAACAAATCAAAACAAACCAAACAATAGGAGGAACACGGCAACATATTGGCAAGCAAGAGACGGAGAGCGCGGCACTACGGCACCTTCTAGGAGGCCAAGAAGGAAGCCGCACAACACCTGCACTGTGTCTGCAACTTTCAAACTGCTAGAAGATAGTGGCTTGCCACCGGCCTGCCTCTTCAATTGCCATTAGCATTCCAATGGAAGCTGTTCTTGGACAACTTTGCTCTGCTTGCTGCTAGTTCTGCCCCAGCCTACCATAGATAACCTTGCTCTTCCCTTGAGGTTCTGAGATGCCAAGAACTTGTCAACTTCAAAGGGCGGGCCGGGCTACATCTACTCAGCTGCCACAGTTTCTCCTTGCTAGACCTAGTGGGAAAGCATTTTGCTGAGATGCAGAAGGCAAGAAACGCAGAATACGGAGACGCGGAGCTGTCCCAAGTGCCGCTGCCAGGTGTCTTTCCGCAGAAGGAGCGCCCCGCAGCGCACCGCAACCGGCACCGTCGTCTCTGCGCAAAGAGCCAAAATATTTTCAAACCCGCCAAAACTCATCCAAAAATATTTTCAAACCCGCCAAAATAGAAAACCAGACAGAAGTGATCAATACATTCGAGAAAACCTGACAAAACATGATAAAGCCCACCAAAGCTAATCCAAACACACCAAAAACTGGGCTAAACAGAATCAAAACCTTCTAAAAACCTGCCAAAATATTTCAAAACCCGTCAAAACTAATCAAAACATCCGGAAAACCCGCAAAAACATTCCAAATACCCGCCAAAATATTTTAAAACCCGCCAAAAGCAATCCAAACATTCCAAAACCTGCCAAGACAATAAAAACAACTCAAGAGAATACAAAACATTCTAAAACCCAACCAAAACATTCCGAAAACCCGCCAAAACATCATAAAAACAAATCAAAACCAACCAAAATATTCCGAAAACCCGCCAAAATGATTTAGACCCACAAAACTCATCAAAACATTCTGAAAATATGCCAAAACATTAGAAAACCAGCCAGAACTGATCAAAACATTCAAAAAACTTGGCAAAACATCATAAAAACAAATCAAAACCAACCAAAACATTCCAAAAACCTGACAAAATAGTTTACAACCTGCCAAAACTGATCAAAACATTCTGAAAAGATGCCAAAATACTAGAAAACCAGTCTGAAGTGATCGAAACTTTCAATAACTTGCCAAAACATAATCAAAACAAATGAAAGCAAACCAAAACATTCCAAATACCCGCCAAAATATTTTAAAACCCGCCAAATCGAATCCAAACGTTCCAAAACCTTCCAAGACAATAAAAACAACACAAGAGAAAACAAAACATTCTAAAACACCACCAAAACATTCCGAAAACCCGCCAAAAGATCATCAAAACAAATCAAAACAAACCAAACAATAGGAGGAACACGGCAACATATTGGCAAGCAAGAGACGGAGAGCGCGGCACCACGGCACCTTCTAGGAGGCCAAGAAGGAAGCCGCACAACACCTGCACTGTGTCTGCAACTTTCAAACTGCTAGAAGATAGTGGCTTGCCACTGGCCTGCCTCTTCAATTGCCATTAGCATTCCAATGGAAGCTATTCTTGGACAACTTTGCTCTGCTTGCTGCTAGTTCTGCCCCAGCCTACCATAGATAACCTTGCTCTTCCCTTGAGGTTCTGAGATGCCAAGAACTTGTCAACTTCAAAGGGTGGGCCGGGCTACATCTACTCAGCTGCCACAGTTTCTCCTTGCTAGACCTAGTGGGAAAGCATTTTGCTGAGATGCAGAAGGCAAGAAACGCAGAATACGGAGACGCGGAGCTGTCCCAAGTGCCGCTGCCAGGCGTCTTTCCGCAGAAGGAGCGCCCCGGAGCGCACCGCAACCGGCACCGTCGTCTCTGCGCAAAGAGCCAAAATATTTTCAAACCTGCCAAAACTCATCCAAAAATATTTTCAAACCCGCCAAAATAGAAAACCAGACAGAAGTGATCAATACATTCGAAAAAACCTGACAAAACATGATAAAGCCCACCAAAGCTAATCCAAACACACCAAAAACTGGGCTAAACAGAATCAAAACCTTCTAAAAACCTGCCAAAATATTTCAAAACCCGTCAAAACTAATCAAAACCTTCCGAATACCCGCCAAAACATTCCAAATACCCGCCAAAATATTTTAAAACCCGCCAAAACAAATCCAAACATTCCAAAACCTGCCAACACAATAAAAACAACTCAAGAGAATACAAAACATTCTAAAACCCAACCAAAACATTCCGAAAACCCGCCAAAACATCATAAAAACAAATCAAAACCAACCAAAATATTCCGAAAACCCGCCAAAATGATTTAGACCCACAAAACTCATCAAAACATTCTGAAAAGATGCCAAAACATTAGAAAACCAGCCAGAACTGATCAAAACATTCAAAAAACTTGGCAAAACATCATAAAAACAAATCAAAACCAACCAAAATATTCCGAAATCCCGCCAAAATGATTTAGACCCACAAAACTCATCAAAACATTCTGAAAATTGCCAAAACATTAGAAAACCAGCCAGAACTGATCAAATCATTCAAAAAACTTGGCAAAACATCATAAAAACAAATCAAAACCAACCAAAACATTCCAAAAACCTGACAAAATAGTTTACAACCTGCTAAAACTGATCAAAACATTCTGAAAAGATGCCAAAATACTAGAAAACCAGTCAGAAGTGATCGAAACTTTCAATAACTTGCCAAAACATAATCAAAACAAATGAAAGCAAACCAAAACATTCCAAATACCCGCCAAAATATTTGAAAACCCACCAAAACGAATCCAAACGTTCCACAACCTGCCAAGACAATAAAAACAACACAAGAGAAAACAAAACATTCTAAAACACCACCAAAACATTCCGAAAACCCGCCAAAAGATCATCAAAACAAATCAAAACAAACCAAACAATAGGAGGAACACGGCAACATATTGGCAAGCAAGAGACGGAGAGCGCGGCACCACGGCACCTTCTAGGAGACCAAGAAAGAAGCCGCACAACACCTGCACTGTGTCAGCAACTTTCCAACTGCTAGAAGCTAGTGGCTTGCCACTGGCCTGCCTCTTCAATTGCCATTAGCATTCCAATGGAAGCTATTCTTGGACAACTTTGCTCTGCTTGCTGCTAGTTCTGCCCCAGCCTACCATAGATAACCTTGCTCTTCCCTTGAGGCTCTGAGATGCCAAGAACTTGTCAACTTCAAAGGGCGGGCCGGGCTACATCTACTCAGCTGCCACAGTTTCTCCTTGCTAGACCTAGTGGGAAAGCATTTTGCTGAGATGCAGAAGGCAAGAAACGCAGAATACGGAGACGCGGAGCTGTCCCAAGTGCCGCTGCCAGGCGTCTTTCCGCAGAAGGAGCGCCCCGCAGCGCACCGCAACCGGCACTGTCGTCTCTGCGCAAAGAGCCAAAATATTTTCAAACCCGCCAAAACTAATCCAAAAATATTTTCAAACCTGCCAAAATAGAAAACCAGAGAGAAGTGATCAATACATTCGAAAAAACCTGACAAAACCTGATAAAGCCCACCAAAGCTAATCCAAACACACCAAAACCTGGGCTAAACAGAATCAAAACAAGTCAAAACTTTCTAAAAACCCGCCAAAATATTTCAAAACCAGTCAAAACTAATCAAAACATTCCGAATACCCGCCAAAACATTCCAAATACCCGCCAAAATATTTTAAAACCCGCCAAAAGCAATCCAAACATTCCAAAACCTGCCAACACAATAAAAACAACTCAAGAGAATACAAAACATTCTAAAACCCAACCAAAACATTCCGAAAACCCGCCAAAATGATTTAGACCCACAAAACTCATCAAAACATTCTTAAAATATGCCAAAACATTAGAAAACCAGCCAGAACTGATCAAAACATTCAAAAAACTTTGCAAAACATCATAAAAACAAATCAAAACCAACCAAAACATTCCAAAAACCTGACAAAATAGTTTACAACCTGCTAAAACTGATCAAAACATTCTGAAAAGATGCCAAAATACTAGAAAACCAGTCAGAAGTGATCGAAACTTTCAATAACTTGCCAAAACATAATCAAAACAAATGAAAGCAAACCAAAACATTCCAAATACCCGCCAAAATATTTTAAAACCCGCCAAATCGAATCCAAACGTTCCAAAACCTTCCAAGACAATAAAAACAACACAAGAGAAAACAAAACATTCTAAAACACCACCAAAACATTCCGAAAACCCGCCAAAACATCATCAAAACAAATCAAAACAAACCAAACAATAGGAGGAACACGGCAACATATTGGCAAGCAAGAGACGGAGAGCGCGGCACCACGGCACCTTCTAGGAGGCCAAGAAGGAAGCCGCACAACACCTGCACTGTGTCTGCAACTTTCAAACTGCTAGAAGATAGTGGCTTGCCACTGGCCTGCCTCTTCAATTGCCATTAGCATTCCAATGGAAGCTATTCTTGGACAACTTTGCTCTGCTTGCTGCTAGTTCTGCCCCAGCCTACCATAGATAACCTTGCTCTTCCCCTGAGGTTCTGAGATGCCAAAAACTTGTCAACTTCAAAGGGTGGGCCGGGCTACATCTACTCAGCTGCCACAGTTTCTCCTTGCTAGACCTAGTGGGAAAGCATTTTGCTGAGATGCAGAAGGCAAGAAACGCAGAATACGGAGACGCGGAGCTGTCCCAAGTGCCGCTGCCAGGCGTCTTTCCGCAGAAGGAGCGCCCCGGAGCGCACCGCAACCGGCACCGTCGTCTCTGCGCAAAGAGCCAAAATATTTTCAAACCCGCCAAAACTAATCCAAAAATATTTTCAAACCCGCCAAAATAGAAAACCAGACAGAAGTGATCAATACATTCGAAAAAACCTGACAAAACATGATAAAGCCCACCAAAGCTAATCCAAACACACCAAAAACTGGGCTAAACAGAATCAAAACCTTCTAAAAACCCGCCAAAATATTTCAAAACCCGTCAAAACTAATCAAAACATTCCGAATACCCGCCAAAACATTCCAAATACCCGCCAAAATATTTTAAAACCCGCCAAAACAAATCCAAACATTCCAAAACCTGCCAACACAATAAAAACAACTCAAGAGAATACAAAACATTCTAAAACCCAACCAAAACATTCCGAAAACCCACCAAAACATCATAAAAACAAATCAAAACCAACCAAAATATTCCGAAAACCCGCCAAAATAATTTAGACCCACAAAACTCATCAAAACGTTCTGAAAAAATGCCAAAACATTAGAAAACCAGCCAGAACTGATCAAAACATTCAAAAAACTTGGCAAAACATCATAAAAACAAATCAAAACCAACCAAAACATTCCAAAAACCTGACAAAATAGTTTACAACCTGCTAAAACTGATCAAAACATTCTGAAAAGATGCCAAAATATTAGAAAACCAGTCAGAAGTGATCAAAACTTTCAATAACTTGCCAAAACATAATCAAAACAAATGAAAGCAAACCAAAACATTCCAAATACCCGCCAAAATATTTTAAAACCCGCCAAAACGAATCCAAACGTTCCACAACCTGCCAAGACAATAAAAACAACACAAGAGAAAACAAAACATTCTAAAACACCACCAAAACATTCCGAAAACCCGCCAAAAGATCATAAAAACAAATCAAAACAAACCAAACAATAGGAGGAACACGGCAACATATTGGCAAGCAAGAGACGGAGAGCGCGGCACCACGGCACCTTCTAGGAGGCCAAGAAAGAAGCCGCACAACACTGCACTGTGTCAGCAACTTTCAAACTGCTAGAAGATAGTGGCTTGCCACTGGCCTGCCTCTTCAATTGCCATTAGCATTCCAATGGAAGCTATTCTTGGACAACTTTGCTCTGCTTGCTGCTAGTTCTGCCCCAGCCTACCATAGATAACCTTGCTCTTCCCTTGAGGTTCTGAGATGCCAAGAACTTGTCAACTTCAAAGGGTGGGCCGGGCTACATCTACTCAGCTGCCACAGTTTCTCCTTGCTAGACCTAGTGGGAAAGCATTTTGCTGAGATGCAGAAGGCAAGAAACGCAGAATACGGAGACGCGGAGCTGTCCCAAGTGCCGCTGCCAGGCGTCTTTCCGCAGAAGGAGCGCCCCGCAGCGCACCGCAACCGGCACCGTCGTCTCTGCGCAAAGAGCCAAAATATTTTCAAACCCGCCAAAACTAATCCAAAAATATTTTCAAACCCGCCAAAATAGAAAACCAGACAGAAGTGATCAATACATTCGAAAAAACCTGACAAAACATGATAAAGCCCACCAAAGCTAATCCAAACACACCAAAAACTGGGCTAAACAGAATCAAAACCTTCTAAAAACCCGCCAAAATATTTCAAAACCCGTCAAAACTAATCAAAACCTTCCGAATACCCGCCAAAACATTCCAAATACCCGCCAAAATATTTTAAAACCCGCCAAAACGAATCCAAACATTCCAAAACCTTCCAAGACAATAAAAACAACACAAGAGAAAACAAAACATTCTAAAACACCACCAAAACATTCCGAAAACCCGCCAAAAGATCATCAAAACAAATCAAAACAAACCAAACAATAGGAGGAACACGGCAACATATTGGCAAGCAAGAGACGGAGAGCGCGGCACTACGGCACCTTCTAGGAGGCCAAGAAGGAAGCCGCACAACACCTGCACTGTGTCTGCAACTTTCAAACTGCTAGAAGATAGTGGCTTGCCACCGACCTGCCTCTTCAATTGCCATTAGCATTCCAATGGAAGCTGTTCTTGGACAACTTTGCTCTGCTTGCTGCTAGTTCTGCCCCAGCCTACCATAGATAACCTTGCTCTTCCCTTGAGGTTCTGAGATGCCAAGAACTTGTCAACTTCAAAGGGCGGGCCGGGCTACATCTACTCAGCTGCCACAGTTTCTCCTTGCTAGACCTAGTGGGAAAGCATTTTGCTGAGATGCAGAAGGCAAGAAACGCAGAATACGGAGACGCGGAGCTGTCCCAAGTGCCGCTGCCAGGTGTCTTTCCGCAGAAGGAGCGCCCCGCAGCGCACCGCAACCGGCACCGTCGTCTCTGCGCAAAGAGCCAAAATATTTTCAAACCCGCCAAAACTCATCCAAAAATATTTTCAAACCCGCCAAAATAGAAAACCAGACAGAAGTGATCAATACATTCGAGAAAACCTGACAAAACATGATAAAGCCCACCAAAGCTAATCCAAACACACCAAAAACTGGGCTAAACAGAATCAAAACAAGTCAAAATATTTTCAAACACGCCAAAATATTTCAAAACCCGTCAAAACTAATCAAAACATTCCGAATACCCGCCAAAACATTCCAAATACCCGCCAAAATATTTTAAAACCCGCCAAAAGCAATCCAAACATTCCAAAACCTGCCAACACAATAAAAACAACTCAAGAGAATACAAAACATTCTAAAACCCAACCAAAACATTCCGAAAACCCGCCAAAACATCATAAAAACAAATCAAAACCAACCAAAATATTCCGAAAACCCGCCAAAATAATTTAGACCCACAAAACTCATCAAAACGTTCTGAAAAAATGCCAAAACATTAGAAAACCAGCCAGAACTGATCAAAACATTCAAAAAACTTGGCAAAACATCATAAAAACAAATCAAAACCAACCAAAACATTCCAAAAACCTGACAAAATAGTTTACAACCTGCCAAAACTGATCAAAACATTCTGAAAAGATGCCAAAATACTAGAAAACCAGTCAGAAGTGATCAAAACTTTCAATAACTTGCCAAAACATAATCAAAACAAATGAAAGCAAACCAAAACATTCCAAATACCCGCCAAAATATTTTAAAACCCGCCAAAACGAATCCAAACGTTCCACAACCTGCCAACACAATAAAAACAACACAAGAGAAAACAAAACATTCTAAAACACCACCAAAACATTCCGAAAACCCGCCAAAACATCATCAAAACAAATCAAAACAAACCAAACAATAGGAGGAACACGGCAACATATTGGCAAGCAAGAGACGGAGAGTGCGGCACCTTCTAGGAGGCCAAGAAGGAAGCCGCACAACACCTGCACTGTGTCGGCAACTTTCAAACTGCTAGAAGATAGTGGCTTGCCACTGGCCTGCCTCTTCAATTGCCATTAGCATTCCAATGGAAGCTATTCTTGGACAACTTTGCTCTGCTTGCTGCTAGTTCTGCCCCAGCCTACCATAGATAACCTTGCTCTTCCCCTGAGGTTCTGAGACGCCAAGAACTTGTCAACTTCAAAGGGTGGGCCGGGCTACATCTACTCAGCTGCCACAGTTTCTCCTTGCTAGACCTAGTGGGAAAGCATTTTGCTGAGATGCAGAAGGCAAGAAACGCAGAATACGGAGACACGGAGCTGTCCCAAGTGCCGCTGCCAGGCGTCTTTCCGCAGAAGGAGCGCCCCGGAGCGCACCGCAACCGGCACCGTCGTCTCTGCGCAAAGAGCCAAAATATTTTCAAACCCGCCAAAACTAATCCAAAAATATTTTCAAACCCACCAAAATAGAAAACCAGACAGAAGTGATCAATACATTCGAGAAAACCTGACAAAACATGATAAAGCCCACCAAAGCTAATGCAAACACACCAAAAACTGGGCTAAACAGAATCAAAACCTTCTAAAAACCCGCCAAAATATTTCAAAACCCGTCAAAACTAATCAAAACCTTCCGAACACCCGCCAAAACATTCCAAATACCCGCCAAAAGATTTTAAAACCCGCCAAAAGCAATCCAAACATTCCAAAACCTGCCAAGACAATAAAAACAACTCAAGAGAATACAAAACATTCTAAAACTGATCAAAACATTCTGAAAAGATGCCAAAATACTAGAAAACCAGTCAGAAGTGATCGAAACTTTCAATAACTTGCCAAAAATAATCAAAACAAATGAAAGCAAACCAAAACATTCCAAATACCCGCCAAAATATTTTAAAACCCACCAAAACGAATCCAAACGTTCCAAAACCTGCCAAGACAATAAAAACAACACAAGAGAAAACAAAACATTCTAAAACACCACGAAAACATTCCGAAAACCCGCCAAAAGATCATCAAAACAAATCAAAACAAACCAAACAATAGGAGGAACACGGCAACATATTGGCAAGCAAGAGACGGAGAGTGCGGCACCTTCTAGGAGGCCAAGAAGGAAGCCGCAAAACACCTGCACTGTGTCTGCAACTTTCAAACTGCTAGAAGCTAGTGGCTTGCCACTGGCCTGCCTCTTCAATTGCCATTAGCATTCCAATGGAAGCTATTCTTGGACAACTTTGCTCTGCTTGCTGCTAGTTCTGCCCCAGCCTACCATAGATAACCTTGCTCTTCCCTTGAGGCTCTGAGATGCCAAGAACTTGTCAACTTCAAAGGGCGGGCCGGGCTACATCTACTCAGCTGCCACAGTTTCTCCTTGCTAGACCTAGTGGGAAAGCATTTTGCTGAGATGCAGAAGGCAAGAAACGCAGAATACGGAGACGCGGAGCTGTCCCAAGTGCCGCTGCCAGGCGTCTTTCCGCAGAAGGAGCGCCCCGCAGCGCACCGCAACCGGCACCGTCGTCTCTGCGCAAAGAGCCAAAATATTTTCAAACCCGCCAAAACTAATCCAAAAATATTTTCAAACCCGCCAAAATAGAAAACCAGACAGAAGTGATCAATACATTCGAAAAAACCTGACAAAACATGATAAAGCCCACCAAAGCTAATCCAAACACACCAAAAACTGGGCTAAACAGAATCAAAACCTTCTCAAAATCCGCCAAAATATTTCAAAACCCGTCAAAACTAATCAAAACATTCCGAATACCCGCCAAAACATTCCAAATACCCGCCAAAATATTTTAAAACCCGCCAAAAGCAATCCAAACATTCCAAAACCTGCCAACACAATAAAAACAACTCAAGAGAATACAAAACGTTCTAAAACCCAACCAAAACATTCCGAAAACCCGCCAAAATATCATAAAAACAAATCAAAACCAACCAAAATATTCCGAAAACCCGCCAAAATGATTTAGACCCACAAAACTCATCAAAACATTCTGAAAATATGCCAAAACATTAGAAAACCAGCCAGAACTGATCAAAACATTCAAAAAACTTGGCAAAACATCATAAAAACAAATCAAAACCAACCAAAACATTCCAAAAACCTGACAAAATAGTTTACAACCTGCTAAAACTGATCAAAACATTCTGAAAAGATGCCAAAATACTAGAAAACCAGTCAGAAGTGATCGAAACTTTCAATAACTTGCCAAAACATAATCAAAACAAATGAAAGCAAACCAAAACATTCCAAATACCCGCCAAAATATTTTAAAACCCGCCAAATCGAATCCAAACGTTCCAAAACCTTCCAAGACAATAAAAACAACACAAGAGAAAACAAAACATTCTAAAACACCACCAAAACATTCCGAAAACCCGCCAAAAGATCATCAAAACAAATCAAAACAAACCAAACAATAGGAGGAACACGGCAACATATTGGCAAGCAAGAGACGGAGAGCGCGGCACCACGGCACCTTCTAGGAGGCCAAGAAGGAAGCCGCACAACACCTGCACTGTGTCTGCAACTTTCAAACTGCTAGAAGCTAGTGGCTTGCCACTGGCCTGCCTCTTCAATTGCCATTAGCATTCCAATGGAAGCTATTCTTGGACAACTTTGCTCTGCTTGCTGCTAGTTCTGCCCCAGCCTACCATAGATAACCTTGCTCTTCCCCTGAGGTTCTGAGATGCCAAGAACTTGTCAACTTCAAAGGGTGGGCCGGGCTACATCTACTCAGCTGCCACAGTTTCTCCTTGCTAGACCTAGTGGGAAAGCATTTTGCTGAGATGCAGAAGGCAAGAAACGCAGAATACGGAGACGCGGAGCTGTCCCAAGTGCCGCTGCCAGGCGTCTTTCCGCAGAAGGAGCGCCCCGGAGCGCACCGCAACCGGCACCGTCGTCTCTGCGCAAAGAGCCAAAATATTTTCAAACCCGCCAAAACTAATCCAAAAATATTTTCAAACCCGCCAAAATAGAAAACCAGACAGAAGTGATCAATACATTCGAAAAAACCTGACAAAACATGATAAAGCCCACCAAAGCTAATCCAAACACACCAAAAACTGGGCTAAACAGAATCAAAACCTTCTAAAAACCCGCCAAAATATTTCAAAACCCGTCAAAACTAATCAAAACATTCCGAATACCCGCCAAAACATTCCAAATACCCGCCAAAATATTTTAAAACCCGCCAAAAGCAATCCAAACATTCCAAAACCTGCCAACAGAATAAAAACAACTCAAGAGAATACAAAACATTCTAAAACCCAACCAAAACATTCCGAAAACCCACCAAAACATCATAAAAACAAATCAAAACCAACCAAAATATTCCGAAAACCCGCCAAAATGATTTAGACCCACAAAACTCATCAAAACGTTCTGAAAAAATGCCAAAACATTAGAAAACCAGCCAGAACTGATCAAAACATTCAAAAAACTTGGCAAAACATCATAAAAACAAATCAAAACCAACCAAAACATTCCAAAAACCTGACTAAAATAGTTTACAACCTGCTAAAACTGATCAAAACATTCTGAAAAGATGCCAAAATACTAGAAAACCAGTCAGAAGTGATCGAAACTTTCAATAACTTGCCAAAACATAATCAAAACAAATGAAAGCAAACCAAAACATTCCAAATACCCGCCAAAATATTTTAAAACCCGCCAAAACGAATCCAAACGTTCCACAACCTGCCAAGACAATAAAAACAACACAAGAGAAAACAAAACATTCTAAAACACCACCAAAACATTCCGAAAACCCGCCAAAAGATCATCAAAACAAATCAAAACAAACCAAACAATAGGAGGAACACGGCAACATATTGGCAAGCAAGAGACGGAGAGCGCGGCACCACGGCACCTTCTAGGAGGCCAAGAAAGAAGCCGCACAACACCTGCACTGTGTCAGCAACTTTCAAACTGCTAGAAGATAGTGGCTTGCCACTGGCCTGCCTCTTCAATTGCCATTAGCATTCCAATGGAAGCTATTCTTGGACAACTTTGCTCTGCTTGCTGCTAGTTCTGCCCCAGCCTACCATAGATAACCTTGCTCTTCCCCTGAGGTTCTGAGATGCCAAAAACTTGTCAACTTCAAAGGGTGGGCCGGGCTACATCTACTCAGCTGCCACAGTTTCTCCTTGCTAGACCTAGTGGGAAAGCATTTTGCTGAGATGCAGAAGGCAAGAAACGCAGAATACGGAGATGCGGAGCTGTCCCAAGTGCCGCTGCCAGGCGTCTTTCCGCAGAAGGAGCGCCCCGGAGCGCACCGCAACCGGCACCGTCGTCTCTGCGCAAAGAGCCAAAATATTTTCAAACCCGCCAAAACTAATCCAAAAATATTTTCAAACCCGCCAAAATAGAAAACCAGACAGAAGTGATCAATACATTCGAAAAAACCTGACAAAACATGATAAAGCCCACCAAAGCTAATCCAAACACACCAAAAACTGGGCTAAACAGAATCAAAACCTTCTCAAAATCCGCCAAAATATTTCAAAACCCGTCAAAACTAATCAAAACATTCCGAATACCCGCCAAAACATTCCAAATACCCGCCAAAATATTTTAAAACCCGCCAAAAGCAATCCAAACATTCCAAAACCTGCCAACACAATAAAAACAACTCAAGAGAATACAAAACGTTCTAAAACCCAACCAAAACATTCCGAAAACCCGCCAAAACATCATAAAAACAAATCAAAACCAACCAAAATATTCCGAAAACCCGCCAAAATGATTTAGACCCACAAAACTCATCAAAACATTCTGAAAATATGCCAAAACATTAGAAAACCAGCCAGAACTGATCAAAACATTCAAAAAACTTGGCAAAACATCATAAAAACAAATCAAAACCAACCAAAACATTCCAAAAACCTGACAAAATAGTTTACAACCTGCTAAAACTGATCAAAACATTCTGAAAAGATGCCAAAATACTAGAAAACCAGTCAGAAGTGATCGAAACTTTCAATAACTTGCCAAAACATAATCAAAACAAATGAAAGCAAACCAAAACATTCCAAATACCCGCCAAAATATTTTAAAACCCACCAAAACGAATCCAAACGTTCCAAAACCTGCCAAGACAATAAAAACAACACAAGAGAAAACAAAACATTCTAAAACACCACGAAAACATTCCGAAAACCCGCCAAAAGATCATCAAAACAAATCAAAACAAACCAAACAATAGGAGGAACACGGCAACATATTGGCAAGCAAGAGACGGAGAGTGCGGCACCTTCTAGGAGGCCAAGAAGGAAGCCGCAAAACACCTGCACTGTGTCTGCAACTTTCAAACTGCTAGAAGCTAGTGGCTTGCCACTGGCCTGCCTCTTCAATTGCCATTAGCATTCTAATGGAAGCTATTCTTGGACAACTTTGCTCTGCTTGCTGCTAGTTCTGCCCCAGCCTACCATAGATAACCTTGCTCTTCCCTTGAGGTTCTGAGATGCCAAGAACTTGTCAACTTCAAAGGGTGGGCCGGGCTACATCTACTCAGCTGCCACAGTTTCTCCTTGCTAGACCTAGTGGGAAAGCATTTTGCTGAGATGCAGAAGGCAAGAAACGCAGAATACGGAGACGCGGAGCTGTCCCAAGTGCCGCTGCCAGGCGTCTTTCCGCAGAAGGAGCGCCCCGCAGCGCACCGCAACCGGCACCGTCGTCTCTGCGCAAAGAGCCAAAATATTTTCAAACCCGCCAAAACTAATCCAAAAATATTTTCAAACCCGCCAAAATAGAAAACCAGACAGAAGTGATCAATACATTCGAAAAAACCTGACAAAACATGATAAAGCCCACCAAAGCTAATCCAAACACACCAAAAACTGGGCTAAACAGAATCAAAACCTTCTCAAAATCCGCCAAAATATTTCAAAACCCGTCAAAACTAATCAAAACATTCCGAATACCCGCCAAAACATTCCAAATACCCGCCAAAATATTTTAAAACCCGCCAAAAGCAATCCAAACATTCCAAAACCTGCCAACACAATAAAAACAACTCAAGAGAATACAAAACGTTCTAAAACCCAACCAAAACATTCCGAAAACCCGCCAAAACATCATAAAAACAAATCAAAACCAACCAAAATATTCCGAAAACCCGCCAAAATGATTTAGACCCACAAAACTCATCAAAACATTCTGAAAAAATGCCAAAACATTAGAAAACCAGCCAGAACTGATCAAAACATTCAAAAAACTTGGCAAAACATCATAAAAACAAATCAAAACCAACCAAAACATTCCAAAAACCTGACAAAATAGTTTACAACCTGCTAAAACTGATCAAAACATTCTGAAAAGATGCCAAAATACTAGAAAACCAGTCAGAAGTGATCGAAACTTTCAATAACTTGCCAAAACATAATCAAAACAAATGAAAGCAAACCAAAACATTCCAAATACCCGCCAAAATATTTTAAAACCCGCCAAATCGAATCCAAACGTTCCAAAACCTGCCAAGACAATAAAAACAACACAAGAGAAAACAAAACATTCTAAAACACCACCAAAACATTCCGAAAACCCGCCAAAAGATCATCAAAACAAATCAAAACAAACCAAACAATAGGAGGAACACGGCAACATATTGGCAAGCAAGAGACGGAGAGCGCGGCACCACGGCACCTTCTAGGAGGCCAAGAAAGAAGCCGCACAACACTGCACTGTGTCAGCAACTTTCAAACTGCTAGAAGATAGTGGCTTGCCACTGGCCTGCCTCTTCAATTGCCATTAGCATTCCAATGGAAGCTATTCTTGGACAACTTTGCTCTGCTTGCTGCTAGTTCTGCCCCAGCCTACCATAGATAACCTTGCTCTTCCCCTGAGGTTCTGAGATGCCAAGAACTTGTCAACTTCAAAGGGTGGGCCGGGCTACATCTACTCAGCTGCCACAGTTTCTCCTTGCTAGACCTAGTGGGAAAGCATTTTGCTGAGATGCAGAAGGCAAGAAACGCAGAATACGGAGACGCGGAGCTGTCCCAAGTGCCGCTGCCAGGCGTCTTTCCGCAGAAGGAGCGCCCCGCAGCGCACCGCAACCGGCACCGTCGTCTCTGCGCAAAGAGCCAAAATATTTTCAAACCCGCCAAAACTAATCCAAAAATATTTTCAAACCCGCCAAAATAGAAAACCAGACAGAAGTGATCAATACATTCGAAAAAACCTGACAAAACATGATAAAGCCCACCAAAGCTAATCCAAACACACCAAAAACTGGGCTAAACAGAATCAAAACCTTCTAAAAACCCGCCAAAATATTTCAAAACCCGTCAAAACTAATCAAAACATTCCGAATACCCGCCAAAACATTCCAAATACCCGCCAAAATATTTTAAAACCCGCCAAAAGCAATCCAAACATTCCAAAACCTGCCAACAGAATAAAAACAACTCAAGAGAATACAAAACATTCTAAAACCCAACCAAAACATTCCGAAAACCCACCAAAACATCATAAAAACAAATCAAAACCAACCAAAATATTCCGAAAACCCGCCAAAATTATTTAGACCCACAAAACTCATCAAAACATTCTGAAAAAATGCCAAAACATTAGAAAACCAGCCAGAACTGATCAAAACATTCAAAAAACTTGGCAAAACATCATAAAAACAAATCAAAACCAACCAAAACATTCCAAAAACCTGACTAAAATAGTTTACAACCTGCTAAAACTGATCAAAACATTCTGAAAAGATGCCAAAATACTAGAAAACCAGTCAGAAGTGATCGAAACTTTCAATAACTTGCCAAAACATAATCAAAACAAATGAAAGCAAACCAAAACATTCCAAATACCCGCCAAAATATTTTAAAACCCGCCAAAACGAATCCAAACGTTCCACAACCTGCCAAGACAATAAAAACAACACAAGAGAAAACAAAACATTCTAAAACACCACCAAAACATTCCGAAAACCCGCCAAAAGATCATCAAAACAAATCAAAACAAACCAAACAATAGGAGGAACACGGCAACATATTGGCAAGCAAGAGACGGAGAGCGCGGCACCACGGCACCTTCTAGGAGGCCAAGAAAGAAGCCGCACAACACTGTACTGTGTCAGCAACTTTCAAACTGCTAGAAGATAGTGGCTTGCCACTGGCCTGCCTCTTCAATTGCCATTAGCATTCCAATGGAAGCTATTCTTGGACAACTTTGCTCTGCTTGCTGCTAGTTCTGCCCCAGCCTACCATAGATAACCTTGCTCTTCCCCTGAGGTTCTGAGATGCCAAAAACTTGTCAACTTCAAAGGGTGGGCCGGGCTACATCTACTCAGCTGCCACAGTTTCTCCTTGCTAGACCTAGTGGGAAAGCATTTTGCTGAGATGCAGAAGGCAAGAAACGCAGAATACGGAGATGCGGAGCTGTCCCAAGTGCCGCTGCCAGGCGTCTTTCCGCAGAAGGAGCGCCCCGGAGCGCACCGCAACCGGCACCGTCGTCTCTGCGCAAAGAGCCAAAATATTTTCAAACCCGCCAAAACTCATCCAAAAATATTTTCAAACCCGCCAAAATAGAAAACCAGACAGAAGTGATCAATACATTCGAAAAAACCTGACAAAACATGATAAAGCCCACCAAAGCTAATCCAAACACACCAAAAACTGGGCTAAACAGAATCAAAACCTTCTCAAAATCCGCCAAAATATTTCAAAACCCGTCAAAACTAATCAAAACATTCCGAATACCCGCCAAAACATTCCAAATACCCGCCAAAATATTTTAAAACCCGCCAAAAGCAATCCAAACATTCCAAAACCTGCCAACACAATAAAAACAACTCAAGAGAATACAAAACGTTCTAAAACCCAACCAAAACATTCCGAAAACCCGCCAAAACATCATAAAAACAAATCAAAACCAACCAAAATATTCCGAAAACCCGCCAAAATGATTTAGACCCACAAAACTCATCAAAACATTCTGAAAATATGCCAAAACATTAGAAAACCAGCCAGAACTGATCAAATCATTCAAAAAACTTGGCAAAACATCATAAAAACAAATCAAAACCAACCAAAACATTCCAAAAACCTGACAAAATAGTTTACAACCTGCTAAAACTGATCAAAACATTCTGAAAAGATGCCAAAATACTAGAAAACCAGTCAGAAGTGATCGAAACTTTCAATAACTTGCCAAAACATAATCAAAACAAATGAAAGCAAACCAAAACATTCCAAATACCCGCCAAAATATTTTAAAACCCGCCAAATCGAATCCAAACGTTCCAAAACCTTCCAAGACAATAAAAACAACACAAGAGAAAACAAAACATTCTAAAACACCACCAAAACATTCCGAAAACCCGCCAAAAGATCATCAAAACAAATCAAAACAAACCAAACAATAGGAGGAACACGGCAACATATTGGCAAGCAAGAGACGGAGAGCGCGGCACCACGGCACCTTCTAGGAGGCCAAGAAGGAAGCCGCACAACACCTGCACTGTGTCTGCAACTTTCAAACTGCTAGAAGCTAGTGGCTTGCCACTGGCCTGCCTCTTCAATTGCCATTAGCATTCCAATGGAAGCTATTCTTGGACAACTTTGCTCTGCTTGCTGCTAGTTCTGCCCCAGCCTACCATAGATAACCTTGCTCTTCCCCTGAGGTTCTGAGATGCCAAGAACTTGTCAACTTCAAAGGGTGGGCCGGGCTACATCTACTCAGCTGCCACAGTTTCTCCTTGCTAGACCTAGTGGGAAAGCATTTTGCTGAGATGCAGAAGGCAAGAAACGCAGAATACGGAGACGCGGAGCTGTCCCAAGTGCCGCTGCCAGGCGTCTTTCCGCAGAAGGAGCGCCCCGGAGCGCACCGCAACCGGCACCGTCGTCTCTGCGCAAAGAGCCAAAATATTTTCAAACCCGCCAAAACTCATCCAAAAATATTTTCAAACCCGCCAAAATAGAAAACCAGACAGAAGTGATCAATACATTCGAAAAAACCTGACAAAACATGATAAAGCCCACCAAAGCTAATCCAAACACACCAAAAACTGGGCTAAACAGAATCAAAACCTTCTCAAAATCCGCCAAAATATTTCAAAACCCGTCAAAACTAATCAAAACATTCCGAATACCCGCCAAAACATTCCAAATACCCGCCAAAATATTTTAAAACCCGCCAAAAGCAATCCAAACATTCCAAAACCTGCCAACACAATAAAAACAACTCAAGAGAATACAAAACGTTCTAAAACCCAACCAAAACATTCCGAAAACCCGCCAAAACATCATAAAAACAAATCAAAACCAACCAAAATATTCCGAAAACCCGCCAAAATTATTTAGACCCACAAAACTCATCAAAACATTCTGAAAATATGCCAAAACATTAGAAAACCAGCCAGAACTGATCAAAACATTCAAAAAACTTGGCAAAACATCATAAAAACAAATCAAAACCAACCAAAACATTCCAAAAACCTGACAAAATAGTTTACAACCTGCTAAAACTGATCAAAACATTCTGAAAAGATGCCAAAATACTAGAAAACCAGTCAGAAGTGATCGAAACTTTCAATAACTTGCCAAAACATAATCAAAACAAATGAAAGCAAACCAAAACATTCCAAATACCCGCCAAAATATTTTAAAACCCGCCAAATCGAATCCAAACGTTCCAAAACCTTCCAAGACAATAAAAACAACACAAGAGAAAACAAAACATTCTAAAACACCACCAAAACATTCCGAAAACCCGCCAAAAGATCATCAAAACAAATCAAAACAAACCAAACAATAGGAGGAACACGGCAACATATTGGCAAGCAAGAGACGGAGAGCGCGGCACCACGGCACCTTCTAGGAGGCCAAGAAGGAAGCCGCACAACACCTGCACTGTGTCTGCAACTTTCAAACTGCTAGAAGCTAGTGGCTTGCCACTGGCCTGCCTCTTCAATTGCCATTAGCATTCCAATGGAAGCTATTCTTGGACAACTTTGCTCTGCTTGCTGCTAGTTCTGCCCCAGCCTACCATAGATAACCTTGCTCTTCCCCTGAGGTTCTGAGATGCCAAAAACTTGTCAACTTCAAAGGGTGGGCCGGGCTACATCTACTCAGCTGCCACAGTTTCTCCTTGCTCGACCTAGTGGGAAAGCATTTTGCTGAGATGCAGAAGGCAAGAAACGCAGAATACGGAGACGCGGAGCTGTCCCAAGTGCCGCTGCCAGGCGTCTTTCCGCAGAAGGAGCGCCCCGGAGCGCACCGCAACCGGCACCGTCGTCTCTGCGCAAAGAGCCAAAATATTTTCAAACCCGCCAAAACTAATCCAAAAATATTTTCAAACCCGCCAAAATAGAAAACCAGACAGAAGTGATCAATACATTCGAAAAAACCTGACAAAACATGATAAAGCCCACCAAAGCTAATCCAAACACACCAAAAACTGGGCTAAACAGAATCAAAACCTTCTAAAAACCCGCCAAAATATTTCAAAACCCGTCAAAACTAATCAAAACATTCCGAATACCCGCCAAAACATTCCAAATACCCGCCAAAATATTTTAAAACCCGCCAAAAGCAATCCAAACATTCCAAAACCTGCCAACACAATAAAAACAACTCAAGAGAATACAAAACGTTCTAAAACCCAACCAAAACATTCCGAAAACCCGCCAAAACATCATAAAAACAAATCAAAACCAACCAAAATATTCCGAAAACCCGCCAAAATTATTTAGACCCACAAAACTCATCAAAACATTCTGAAAATATGCCAAAACATTAGAAAACCAGCCAGAACTGATCAAAACATTCAAAAAACTTGGCAAAACATCATAAAAACAAATCAAAACCAACCAAAACATTCCAAAAACCTGACAAAATAGTTTACAACCTGCTAAAACTGATCAAAACATTCTGAAAAGATGCCAAAATACTAGAAAACCAGTCAGAAGTGATCGAAACTTTCAATAACTTGCCAAAACATAATCAAAACAAATGAAAGCAAACCAAAACATTCCAAATACCCGCCAAAATATTTTAAAACCCGCCAAATCGAATCCAAACGTTCCAAAACCTTCCAAGACAATAAAAACAACACAAGAGAAAACAAAACATTCTAAAACACCACCAAAACATTCCGAAAACCCGCCAAAAGATCATCAAAACAAATCAAAACAAACCAAACAATAGGAGGAACACGGCAACATATTGGCAAGCAAGAGACGGAGAGCGCGGCACCACGGCACCTTCTAGGAGGCCAAGAAGGAAGCCGCACAACACCTGCACTGTGTCTGCAACTTTCAAACTGCTAGAAGCTAGTGGCTTGCCACTGGCCTGCCTCTTCAATTGCCATTAGCATTCCAATGGAAGCTATTCTTGGACAACTTTGCTCTGCTTGCTGCTAGTTCTGCCCCAGCCTACCATAGATAACCTTGCTCTTCCCCTGAGGTTCTGAGATGCCAAAAACTTGTCAACTTCAAAGGGTGGGCCGGGCTACATCTACTCAGCTGCCACAGTTTCTCCTTGCTCGACCTAGTGGGAAAGCATTTTGCTGAGATGCAGAAGGCAAGAAACGCAGAATACGGAGACGCGGAGCTGTCCCAAGTGCCGCTGCCAGGCGTCTTTCCGCAGAAGGAGCGCCCCGGAGCGCACCGCAACCGGCACCGTCGTCTCTGCGCAAAGAGCCAAAATATTTTCAAACCCGCCAAAACTAATCCAAAAATATTTTCAAACCCGCCAAAATAGAAAACCAGACAGAAGTGATCAATACATTCGAAAAAACCTGACAAAACATGATAAAGCCCACCAAAGCTAATCCAAACACACCAAAAACTGGGCTAAACAGAATCAAAACCTTCTAAAAACCCGCCAAAATATTTCAAAACCCGTCAAAACTAATCAAAACATTCCGAATACCCGCCAAAACATTCCAAATACCCGCCAAAATATTTTAAAACCCGCCAAAAGCAATCCAAACATTCCAAAACCTGCCAACACAATAAAAACAACTCAAGAGAATACAAAACATTCTAAAACCCAACCAAAACATTCCGAAAACCCACCAAAACATCATAAAAACAAATCAAAACCAACCAAAATATTCCGAAAACCCGCCAAAATAATTTAGACCCACAAAACTCATCAAAACGTTCTGAAAAAATGCCAAAACATTAGAAAACCAGCCAGAACTGATCAAAACATTCAAAAAACTTGGCAAAACATCATAAAAACAAATCAAAACCAACCAAAACATTCCAAAAACCTGACAAAATAGTTTACAACCTGCTAAAACTGATCAAAACATTCTGAAAAGATGCCAAAATATTAGAAAACCAGTCAGAAGTGATCAAAACTTTCAATAACTTGCCAAAACATAATCAAAACAAATGAAAGCAAACCAAAACATTCCAAATACCCGCCCAAATATTTTAAAACCCGCCAAAACGAATCCAAACGTTCCACAACCTGCCAAGACAATAAAAACAACACAAGAGAAAACAAAACATTCTAAAACACCACCAAAACATTCCGAAAACCCGCCAAAAGATCATAAAAACAAATCAAAACAAACCAAACAATAGGAGGAACACGGCAACATATTGGCAAGCAAGAGACGGAGAGCGCGGCACCACGGCACCTTCTAGGAGGCCAAGAAAGAAGCCGCACAACACTGCACTGTGTCAGCAACTTTCAAACTGCTAGAAGATAGTGGCTTGCCACTGGCCTGCCTCTTCAATTGCCATTAGCATTCCAATGGAAGCTATTCTTGGACAACTTTGCTCTGCTTGCTGCTAGTTCTGCCCCAGCCTACCATAGATAACCTTGCTCTTCCCTTGAGGTTCTGAGATGCCAAGAACTTGTCAACTTCAAAGGGTGGGCCGGGCTACATCTACTCAGCTGCCACAGTTTCTCCTTGCTAGACCTAGTGGGAAAGCATTTTGCTGAGATGCAGAAGGCAAGAAACGCAGAATACGGAGACGCGGAGCTGTCCCAAGTGCCGCTGCCAGGCGTCTTTCCGCAGAAGGAGCGCCCCGGAGCGCACCGCAACCGGCACCGTCGTCTCTGCGCAAAGAGCCAAAATATTTTCAAACCCGCCAAAACTCATCCAAAAATATTTTCAAACCCGCCAAAATAGAAAACCAGACAGAAGTGATCAATACATTCGAGAAAACCTGACAAAACATGATAAAGCCCACCAAAGCTAATCCAAACACACCAAAAACTGGGCTAAACAGAATCAAAACAAGTCAAAATATTTTCAAACACGCCAAAATATTTCAAAACCCGTCAAAACTAATCAAAACATTCCGAATACCCGCCAAAACATTCCAAATACCCGCCAAAATATTTTAAAACCCGCCAAAAGCAATCCAAACATTCCAAAACCTGCCAACACAATAAAAACAACTCAAGAGAATACAAAACATTCTAAAACCCAACCAAAACATTCCGAAAACCCGCCAAAACATCATAAAAACAAATCAAAACCAACCAAAATATTCCGAAAACCCGCCAAAATAATTTAGACCCACAAAACTCATCAAAACGTTCTGAAAATATGCCAAAACATTAGAAAACCAGCCAGAACTGATCAAAACATTCAAAAAACTTGGCAAAACATCATAAAAACAAATCAAAACCAACCAAAACATTCCAAAAACCTGACAAAATAGTTTACAACCTGCCAAAACTGATCAAAACATTCTGAAAAGATGCCAAAATACTAGAAAACCAGTCAGAAGTGATCGAAACTTTCAATAACTTGCCAAAACATAATCAAAACAAATGAAAGCAAACCAAAACATTCCAAATACCCGCCAAAATATTTTAAAACCCGCCAAAACGAATCCAAACGTTCCAAAACCTTCCAAGACAATAAAAACAACACAAGAGAAAACAAAAAATTCTAAAACACCACCAAAACATTCCGAAAACCCGCCAAAAGATCATCAAAACAAATCAAAACAAACCATACAATAGGAGGAACACGGCAACATATTGGCAAGCAAGAGACGGAGAGTGCGGCACCTTCTAGGAGGCCAAGAAGGAAGCCGCAAAACACCTGCACTGTGTCTGCAACTTTCAAACTGCTAGAAGATAGTGGCTTGCCACTGGCCTGCCTCTTCAATTGCCATTAGCATTCCAATGGAAGCTATTCTTGGACAACTTTGCTCTGCTTGCTGCTAGTTCTGCCCCAGCCTACCATAGATAACCTTGCTCTTCCCTTGAGGTTCTGAGATGCCAAGAACTTGTCAACTTCAAAGGGCGGGCCGGGCTACATCTACTCAGCTGCCACAGTTTCTCCTTGCTAGACCTAGTGGGAAAGCATTTTGCTGAGATGCAGAAGGCAAGAAACGCAGAATACGGAGACGCGGAGCTGTCCCAAGTGCCGCTGCCAGGCGTCTTTCCGCAGAAGGAGCGCCCCGGAGCGCACCGCAACCGGCACCGTCGTCTCTGCGCAAAGAGCCAAAATATTTTCAAACCTGCCAAAACTAATCCAAAAATATTTTCAAACCCGCCAAAATAGAAAACCAGACAGAAGTGATCAATACATTCGAAAAAACCTCACAAAACATGATAAAGCCCACCAAAGCTAATCCAAACACACCAAAAACTGGGCTAAACAGAATCAAAACCTTCTAAAAACCCTCCAAAATATTTCAAAACCCGTCAAAACTAATCAAAACATTCCGAATACCCGCCAAAACATTCCAAATACCCGCCAAAATATTTTAAAACCCGCCAAAAGCAATCCAAACATTCCAAAACCTGCCAAGACAATAAAAACAACTCAAGAGAATACAAAACATTCTAAAACCCAACCAAAACATTCCGAAAACCCGACAAAACATCATAAAAACAAATCAAAACCAACCACAATATTCCGAAAACCCGCCAAAATAATTTAGACCCACAAAACTCATCAAAACATTCTGAAAAAATGCCAAAACATTAGAAAACCAGCCAGAACTGATCAAAACATTCAAAAAACTTGGCAAAACATCATAAAAACAAATCAAAACCAACCAAAACATTCCAAAAACCTGACAAAATAGTTTACAACCTGCTAAAACTGATCAAAACATTCTGAAAAGATGCCAAAATACTAGAAAACCAGTCAGAAGTGATCGAAACTTTCAATAACTTGCCAAAACATAATCAAAACAAATGAAAGCAAACCAAAACATTCCAAATACCCGCCAAAATATTTTAAAACCCACCAAAACGAATCCAAACGTTCCACAACCTGCCAAGACAATAAAAACAACACAAGAGAAAACAAAACATTCTAAAACACCACCAAAACATTCCGAAAACCCGCCAAAAGATCATCAAAACAAATCAAAACAAACCAAACAATAGGAGGAACACGGCAACATATTGGCAAGCAAGAGACGGAGAGCGCGGCACCACGGCACCTTCTAGGAGGCCAAGAAAGAAGCCGTAAAACACCTGCACTGTGTCTGCAACTTTCAAACTGCTAGAAGCTAGTGGCTTGCCACTGGCCTGCCTCTTCAATTGCCATTAGCATTCCAATGGAAGCTATTCTTGGACAACTTTGCTCTGCTTGCTGCTAGTTCTGCCCCAGCCTACCATAGATAACCTTGCTCTTCCCTTGAGGCTCTGAGATGCCAAGAACTTTTCAACTTCAAAGGGCGGGCCGGGCTACATCTACTCAGCTGCCACAGTTTCTCCTTGCTAGACCTAGTGGGAAAGCATTTTGCTGAGATGCAGAAGGCAAGAAACGCAGAATACGGAGACGCGGAGCTGTCCCAAGTGCCGCTGCCAGGCGTCTTTCCGCAGAAGGAGCGCCCCGGAGCGCACCGCAACCGGCACCGTCGTCTCTGCGCAAAGAGCCAAAATATTTTCAAACCCGCCAAAACTCATCCAAAAATATTTTCAAACCCGCCAAAATAGAAAACCAGACAGAAGTGATCAATACATTCGAAAAAACCTGACAAAACATGATAAAGCCCACCAAAGCTAATCCAAACACACCAAAAACTGGGCTAAACAGAATCAAAACAAGTCAAAACCTTCTAAAAACCCGCCAAAATATTTCAAAACCTGTCAAAACTAATCAAAACCTTCCGAATACCCGCCAAAACATTCCAAATACCCGCCAAAATATTTTAAAACCCGCCAAAAGCAATCCAAACATTCCAAAACCTGCCAAGACAATAAAAACAACTCAAGAGAATACAAAACATTCTAAAACTGATCAAAACATTCTGAAAAGATGCCAAAATACTAGAAAACCAGTCAGAAGTGATCAAAACTTTCAATAACTTGCCAAAACATAATCAAAACAAATGAAAGCAAACCAAAACATTCCAAACACCCGCCAAAATATTTTAAAACCCGCCAAAACGAATCCAAACGTTCCAAAACCTTCCAAGACAATAAAAACAACACAAGAGAAAACAAAACATTCTAAAACACCACCAAAACATTCCGAAAACCCGCCAAAAGATCATCAAAACAAATCAAAACAAACCAAACAATAGGAGGAACACGGCAACATATTGGCAAGCAAGAGACGGAGAGCGCGGCACCGCGGCACCTTCTAGGAGGCCAAGAAGGAAGCCGCACAACACCTGCACTGTGTCTGCAACTTTCAAACTGCTAGAAGCTAGTGGCTTGCCACTGGCCTGCCTCTTCAATTGCCATTAGCATTCCAATGGAAGCTATTCTTGGACAACTTTGCTCTGCTTGCTGCTAGTTCTCCCCCAGCCTACCATAGATAACCTTGCTCTTCCCTTGAGGCTCTGAGATGCCAAGAACTTGTCAACTTCAAAGGGCGGGCCGGGCTACATCTACTCAGCTGGCACAGTTTCTCCTTGCTAGACCTAGTGGGAAAGCATTTTGCTGAGATGCAGAAGGCAAGAAACGCAGAATACGGAGACGCGGAGCTGTCCCAAGTGCCGCTGCCAGGCGTCTTTCCACAGAAGGAGCGCCCCGGAGCGCACCGCAACCGGCACCGTCGTCTCTGCGCAAAGAGCCAAAATATTCTCAAACCCGCCAAAACTCATCCAAAAATATTTTCAAACCCGCCAAAATAGAAAACCAGACAGAAGTGATCAATACATTCGAAAAAACCTGACAAAACATGATAAAGCCCACCAAAGCTAATCCAAACACACCAAAAACTGGGCTAAACAGAATCAAAACCTTCTAAAAACCCGCCAAAATATTTCAAAACCCGTCAAAACTAATCAAAACATTCCGAATACCCGCCAAAACATTCCAAATACCCGCCAAAATATTTTAAAACCCGCCAAAAGGAATCCAAACATTCCAAAACCTGCCAACACAATAAAAACAACTCAAGAGAATACAAAACATTCTAAAACCCAACCAAAACATTCCGAAAACCCGACAAAACATCATCAAATCAAATCAAAACCAACCAAAATATTCCAAAAACCGCCAAAATAATTTAGACCCACAAACCTCATCAAAACATTCTGAACATTGCCAAAACATTAGAAAACCAGCCAGAACTGATCAAAACATTCAAAAAACTTGGCAAAACATCATAAAAACAAATCAAAACCAACCAAAACATTCCAAAAACCTGACAAAATAGTTTACAACCTGCTAAAACTGATCAAAACATTCTGAAAAGATGCCAAAATACTAGAAAACCAGTCAGAAGTGATCGAAACTTTCAATAACTTGCCAAAACATAATCAAAACAAATGAAAGCAAACCAAAACATTCCAAACACCCGCCAAAATATTTTAAAACCCGCCAAAACGAATCCAAACGTTCCAAAACCTTCCAAGACAATAAAAACAACACAAGAGAAAACAAAACATTCTAAAACACCACCAAAACATTCCGAAAACCCGCCAAAAGATCATCAAAACAAATCAAAACAAACCAAACAATAGGAGGAACACGGCAACATATTGGCAAGCAAGAGACGGAGAGTGCGGCACCTTCTAGGAGGCCAAGAAGGAAGCCGCACAACACCTGCACTGTGTCTGCAACTTTCAAACTGCTAGAAGCTAGTGGCTTGCCACTGGCCTGCCTCTTCAATTGCCATTAGCATTCCAATGGAAGCTATTCTTGGACAACTTTGCTCTGCTTGCTGCTAGTTCTGCCCCAGCCTACCATAGATAACCTTGCTCTTCCCTTGAGGTTCTGAGATGCCAAGAACTTGTCAACTTCAAAGGGCGGGCCGGGCTACATCTACTCAGCTGCCACAGTTTCTCCTTGCTAGACCTAGTGGGAAAGCATTTTGCTGAGATGCAGAAGGCAAGAAACGCAGAATACGGAGACGCGGAGCTGTCCCAAGTGCCGCTGCCAGGCGTCTTTCCGCAGAAGGAGCGCCCCGGAGCGCACCGCAACCGGCACCGTCGTCTCTGCGCAAAGAGCCAAAATATTTTCAAACCCGCCAAAACTCATCCAAAAATATTTTCAAACCCGCCAAAATAGAAAACCAGACAGAAGTGATCAATACATTCGAAAAAACCTGACAAAACATGATAAAGCCCACCAAAGCTAATCCAAACACACCAAAAACTGGGCTAAACAGAATCAAAACCTTCTAAAAACCCGCCAAAATATTTCAAAACCCGTCAAAACTAATCAAAACATTCCGAATACCCGCCAAAACATTCCAAATACCCGCCAAAATATTTTAAAACCCGCCAAAACAAATCCAAACATTCCAAAACCTGCCAACACAATAAAAACAACTCAAGAGAATACAAAACATTCTAAAACCCAACCAAAACATTCCGAAAACCCGACAAAACATCATAAAAACAAATCAAAACCAACCAAAATATTCCGAAAACCCGCCAAAATGATTTAGACCCACAAAACTCATCAAAACATTCTGAAAATTGCCAAAACATTAGAAAACCAGCCAGAACTGATCAAAACATTCAAAAAACTTGGCAAAACATCATAAAAACAAATCAAAACCAACCAAAACATTCCAAAAACCTGACAAAATAGTTTACAACCTGCTAAAACTGATCAAAACATTCTGAAAAGATGCCAAAATACTAGAAAACCAGTCAGAAGTGATCAAAACTTTCAATAACTTGCCAAAACATAATCAAAACAAATGAAAGCAAACCAAAACATTCCAAATACCCGCCAAAATATTTTAAAACCCGCCAAAACGAATCCAAACGTTCCACAACCTGCCAAGACAATAAAAACAACACAAGAGAAAACAAAACATTCTAAAACACCACCAAAACATTCCGAAAACCCGCCAAAACATCATCAAAACAAATCAAAACAAACCAAACAATAGGAGGAACACGGCAACATATTGGCAAGCAAGAGACGGAGAGCGCGGCACCGCGGCACCTTCTAGGAGGCCAAGAAGGAAGCCGCACAACACCTGCACTGTGTCTGCAACTTTCAAACTGCTAGAAGCTAGTGGCTTGCCACTGGCCTGCCTCTTCAATTGCCATTAGCATTCCAATGGAAGCTATTCTTGGACAACTTTGCTCTGCTTGCTGCTAGTTCTGCCCCAGCCTACCATAGATAACCTTGCTCTTCCCTTGAGGCTCTGAGATGCCAAGAACTTGTCAACTTCAAAGGGCGGGCCGGGCTACATCTACTCAGCTGCCACAGTTTCTCCTTGCTAGACCTAGTGGGAAAGCATTTTGCTGAGATGCAGAAGGCAAGAAACGCAGAATACGGAGACGCGGAGCTGTCCCAAGTGCCGCTGCCAGGCGTCTTTCCGCAGAAGGAGCGCCCCGGAGCGCACCGCAACCGGCACCGTCGTCTCTGCGCAAAGAGCCAAAATATTTTAAAACCTGCCAAAACTAATCCAAAAATATTTTCAAACCCGCCAAAATAGAAAACCAGACAGAAGTGATCAATACATTCGAAAAAACCTGACAAAACATGATAAAGCCCACCAAAGCTAATCCAAACACACCAAAAACTGGGCTAAACAGAATCAAAACCTTCTAAAAACCTGCCAAAATATTTCAAAACCCGTCAAAACTAATCAAAACATTCCGAATACCCGCCAAAACATTCCAAATACCCGCCAAAATATTTTAAAACCCGCCAAAAGGAATCCAAACATTCCAAAACCTGCCAAGACAATAAAAACAACTCAAGAGAATACAAAACATTCTAAAACTGATCAAAACATTCTGAAAAGATGCCAAAATACTAGAAAACCAGTCAGAAGTGATCGAAACTTTCAATAACTTGCCAAAACATAATCAAAACAAATGAAAGCAAACCAAAACATTCCAAATACCCGCCAAAATATTTTAAAACCCACCAAAACGAATCCAAACGTTCCACAACCTGCCAAGACAATAAAAACAACACAAGAGAAAACAAAACATTCTAAAACACCACCAAAACATTCCGAAAACCCGCCAAAAGATCATCAAAACAAATCAAAACAAACCAAACAATAGGAGGAACATGGCAACATATTGGCAAGCAAGAGACGGAGAGCGCGGCACCACGGCACCTTCTAGGAGGCCAAGAAAGAAGCCGCACAACACCTGCACTGTGTCTGCAACTTTCAAACTGCTAGAAGCTAGTGGCTTGCCACTGGCCTGCCTCTTCAATTGCCATTAGCATTCCAATGGAAGCTATTCTTGGACAACTTTGCTCTGCTTGCTGCTAGTTCTGCCCCAGCCTACCATAGATAACCTTGCTCTTCCCTTGAGGCTCTGAGATGCCAAGAACTTTTCAACTTCAAAGGGCGGGCCGGGCTACATCTACTCAGCTGCCACAGTTTCTCCTTGCTAGACCTAGTGGGAAAGCATTTTGCTGAGATGCAGAAGGCAAGAAACGCAGAATACGGAGACGCGGAGCTGTCCCAAGTGCCGCTGCCAGGCGTCTTTCCGCAGAAGGAGCGCCCCGGAGCGCACCGCAACCGGCACCGTCGTCTCTGCGCAAAGAGCCAAAATATTTTAAAACCCGCCAAAACTCATCCAAAAATATTTTCAAACCCGCCAAAATAGAAAACCAGACAGAAGTGATCAATACATTCGAAAAAACCTGACAAAACATGATAAAGCCCACCAAAGCTAATCCAAACACACCAAAAACTGGGCTAAACAGAATCAAAACCTTCTAAAAACCCTCCAAAATATTTCAAAACCCGTCAAAACTAATCAAAACATTCCGAATACCCGCCAAAACATTCCAAATACCCGCCAAAATATTTTAAAACCCGCCAAAACAAATCCAAACATTCCAAAACCTGCCAAGACAATAAAAACAACTCAAGAGAATACAAAACATTCTAAAACTGATCAAAACATTCTGAAAAGATGCCAAAATACTAGAAAACCAGTCAGAAGTGATCGAAACTTTCAATAACTTGCCAAAACATAATCAAAACAAATGAAAGCAAACCAAAACATTCCAAATACCCGCCAAAATATTTTAAAACCCACCAAAACGAATCCAAACGTTCCACAACCTGCCAAGACAATAAAAACAACACAAGAGAAAACAAAACATTCTAAAACACCACCAAAACATTCCGAAAACCCGCCAAAAGATCATCAAAACAAATCAAAACAAACCAAACAATAGGAGGAACATGGCAACATATTGGCAAGCAAGAGACGGAGAGCGCGGCACCACGGCACCTTCTAGGAGGCCAAGAAAGAAGCCGCACAACACCTGCACTGTGTCTGCAACTTTCAAACTGCTAGAAGCTAGTGGCTTGCCACTGGCCTGCCTCTTCAATTGCCATTAGCATTCCAATGGAAGCTATTCTTGGACAACTTTGCTCTGCTTGCTGCTAGTTCTGCCCCAGCCTACCATAGATAACCTTGCTCTTCCCTTGAGGCTCTGAGATGCCAAGAACTTTTCAACTTCAAAGGGCGGGCCGGGCTACATCTACTCAGCTGCCACAGTTTCTCCTTGCTAGACCTAGTGGGAAAGCATTTTGCTGAGATGCAGAAGGCAAGAAACGCAGAATACGGAGACGCGGAGCTGTCCCAAGTGCCGCTGCCAGGCGTCTTTCCGCAGAAGGAGCGCCCCGCAGCGCACCGCAACCGGCACCGTCGTCTCTGCGCAAAGAGCCAAAATATTTTCAAACCCGCCAAAACTCATCCAAAAATATTTTCAAACCCGCCAAAATAGAAAACCAGACAGAAGTGATCAATACATTCGAAAAAACCTGACAAAACATGATAAAGCCCACCAAAGCTAATCCAAACACACCAAAAACTGGGCTAAACAGAATCAAAACCTTCTAAAAACCCTCCAAAATATTTCAAAACCCGTCAAAACTAATCAAAACATTCCGAATACCCGCCAAAACATTCCAAATACCCGCCAAAATATTTTAAAACCCGCCAAAAGGAATCCAAACTTTCCAAAACCTGCCAAGACAATAAAAACAACTCAAGAGAATACAAAACATTCTAAAACCCAACCAAAACATTCCGAAAACCCGCCAAAACATCATAAAAACAAATCAAAACCAACCAAAATATTCCAAAAACCGCCAAAATGATTTAGACCCACAAAACTCATCAAAACATTCTGAAAATTGCCAAAACATTAGAAAACCAGCCAGAACTGATCAAAACATTCAAAAAACTTGGCAAAACATCATAAAAACAAATCAAAACCAACCAAAACATTCCAAAAACCTGACAAAATAGTTTACAACCTGCTAAAACTGATCAAAACATTCTGAAAAGATGCCAAAATACTAGAAAACCAGTCAGAAGTGATCGAAACTTTCAATAACTTGCCAAAACATAATCAAAACAAATGAAAGCAAACCAAAACATTCCAAATACCCGCCAAAATATTTTAAAACCCACCAAAACGAATCCAAACGTTCCACAACCTGCCAAGACAATAAAAACAACACAAGAGAAAACAAAACATTCTAAAACACCACCAAAACATTCCGAAAACCCGACAAAAGATCATCAAAACAAATCAAAACAAACCAAACAATAGGAGGAACACGGCAACATATTGGCAAGCAAGAGACGGAGAGTGCGGCACCTTCTAGGAGGCCAAGAAGGAAGCCGCACAACACCTGCACTGTGTCTGCAACTTTCAAACTGCTAGAAGCTAGTGGCTTGCCACTGGCCTGCCTCTTCAATTGCCATTAGCATTCCAATGGAAGCTATTCTTGGACAACTTTGCTCTGCTTGCTGCTAGTTCTGCCCCAGCCTACCATAGATAACCTTGCTCTTCCCTTGAGGTTCTGAGATGCCAAGAACTTGTCAACTTCAAAGGGCGGGCCGGGCTACATCTACTCAGCTGCCACAGTTTCTCCTTGCTAGACCTAGTGGGAAAGCATTTTGCTGAGATGCAGAAGGCAAGAAACGCAGAATACGGAGACGCGGAGCTGTCCCAAGTGCCGCTGCCAGGCGTCTTTCCGCAGAAGGAGCGCCCCGGAGCGCACCGCAACCGGCACCGTCGTCTCTGCGCAAAGAGCCAAAATATTTTCAAACCTGCCAAAACTAATCCAAAAATATTTTCAAACCCGCCAAAATAGAAAACCAGACAGAAGTGATCAATACATTCGAAAAAACCTGACAAAACATGATAAAGCCCACCAAAGCTAATCCAAACACACCAAAAACTGGGCTAAACAGAATCAAAACCTTCTAAAAACCTGCCAAAATATTTCAAAACGCGTCAAAACTAATCAAAACATTCCGAATACCCGCCAAAACATTCCAAATACCCGCCAAAATATTTTAAAACCCGCCAAAACAAATCCAAACATTCCAAAACCTGCCAAGACAATAAAAACAACTCAAGAGAATACAAAACATTCTAAAACTGATCAAAACATTCTGAAAAGATGCCAAAATACTAGAAAACCAGTCAGAAGTGATCGAAACTTTCAATAACTTGCCAAAACATAATCAAAACAAATGAAAGCAAACCAAAACATTCCAAATACCCGCCAAAATATTTTAAAACCCACCAAAACGAATCCAAACGTTCCACAACCTGCCAAGACAATAAAAACAACACAAGAGAAAACAAAACATTCTAAAACACCACCAAAACATTCCGAAAACCCGCCAAAAGATCATCAAAACAAATCAAAACAAACCAAACAATAGGAGGAACATGGCAACATATTGGCAAGCAAGAGACGGAGAGCGCGGCACCGCGGCACCTTCTAGGAGGCCAAGAAAGAAGCCGCACAACACCTGCACTGTGTCTGCAACTTTCAAACTGCTAGAAGCTAGTGGCTTGCCACTGGCCTGCCTCTTCAATTGCCATTAGCATTCCAATGGAAGCTATTCTTGGACAACTTTGCTCTGCTTGCTGCTAGTTCTGCCCCAGCCTACCATAGATAACCTTGCTCTTCCCTTGAGGTTCTGAGATGCCAAGAACTTGTCAACTTCAAAGGGCGGGCCGGGCTACATCTACTCAGCTGCCACAGTTTCTCCTTGCTAGACCTAGTGGGAAAGCATTTTGCTGAGATGCAGAAGGCAAGAAACGCAGAATACGGAGACGCGGAGCTGTCCCAAGTGCCGCTGCCAGGCGTCTTTCCGCAGAAGGAGCGCCCCGGAGCGCACCGCAACCGGCACCGTCGTCTCTGCGCAAAGAGCCAAAATATTTTCAAACCCGCCAAAACTCATCCAAAAATATTTTCAAACCCGCCAAAATAGAAAACCAGACAGAAGTGATCAATACATTCGAAAAAACCTGACAAAACATGATAAAGCCCACCAAAGCTAATCCAAACACACCAAAAACTGGGCTAAACAGAATCAAAACCTTCTAAAAACCCTCCAAAATATTTCAAAACCCGTCAAAACTAATCAAAACATTCCGAATACCCGCCAAAACATTCCAAATACCCGCCAAAATATTTTAAAACCCGCCAAAAGGAATCCAAACTTTCCAAAACCTGCCAAGACAATAAAAACAACTCAAGAGAATACAAAACATTCTAAAACCCAACCAAAACATTCCGAAAACCCGACAAAACATCATAAAAACAAATCAAAACCAACCAAAATATTCCAAAAACCGCCAAAATGATTTAGACCCACAAAACTCATCAAAACATTCTGAAAATTGCCAAAACATTAGAAAACCAGCCAGAACTGATCAAAACATTCAAAAAACTTGGCAAAACATCATAAAAACAAATCAAAACCAACCAAAACATTCCAAAAACCTGACAAAATAGTTTACAACCTGCTAAAACTGATCAAAACATTCTGAAAAGATGCCAAAATACTAGAAAACCAGTCAGAAGTGATCGAAACTTTCAATAACTTGCCAAAACATAATCAAAACAAATGAAAGCAAACCAAAACATTCCAAATACCCGCCAAAATATTTTAAAACCCACCAAAACGAATCCAAACGTTCCACAACCTGCCAAGACAATAAAAACAACACAAGAGAAAACAAAACATTCTAAAACACCACCAAAACATTCCGAAAACCCGACAAAAGATCATCAAAACAAATCAAAACAAACCAAACAATAGGAGGAACATGGCAACATATTGGCAAGCAAGAGACGGAGAGCGCGGCACCTTCTAGGAGGCCAAGAAGGAAGCCGCACAACACCTGCACTGTGTCTGCAACTTTCAAACTGCTAGAAGCTAGTGGCTTGCCACTGGCCTGCCTCTTCAATTGCCATTAGCATTCCAATGGAAGCTATTCTTGGACAACTTTGCTCTGCTTGCTGCTAGTTCTGCCCCAGCCTACCATAGATAACCTTGCTCTTCCCTTGAGGTTCTGAGATGCCAAGAACTTGTCAACTTCAAAGGGCGGGCCGGGCTACATCTACTCAGCTGCCACAGTTTCTCCTTGCTAGACCTAGTGGGAAAGCATTTTGCTGAGATGCAGAAGGCAAGAAACGCAGAATACGGAGACGCGGAGCTGTCCCAAGTGCCGCTGCCAGGCGTCTTTCCGCAGAAGGAGCGCCCCGGAGCGCACCGCAACCGGCACCGTCGTCTCTGCGCAAAGAGCCAAAATATTTTCAAACCTGCCAAAACTAATCCAAAAATATTTTCAAACCCGCCAAAATAGAAAACCAGACAGAAGTGATCAATACATTCGAAAAAACCTGACAAAACATGATAAAGCCCACCAAAGCTAATCCAAACACACCAAAAACTGGGCTAAACAGAATCAAAACCTTCTAAAAACCTGCCAAAATATTTCAAAACGCGTCAAAACTAATCAAAACATTCCGAATACCCGCCAAAACATTCCAAATACCCGCCAAAATATTTTAAAACCCGCCAAAACAAATCCAAACATTCCAAAACCTGCCAAGACAATAAAAACAACTCAAGAGAATACAAAACATTCTAAAACTGATCAAAACATTCTGAAAAGATGCCAAAATACTAGAAAACCAGTCAGAAGTGATCGAAACTTTCAATAACTTGCCAAAACATAATCAAAACAAATGAAAGCAAACCAAAACATTCCAAATACCCGCCAAAATATTTTAAAACCCACCAAAACGAATCCAAACGTTCCACAACCTGCCAAGACAATAAAAACAACACAAGAGAAAACAAAACATTCTAAAACACCACCAAAACATTCCGAAAACCCGCCAAAAGATCATCAAAACAAATCAAAACAAACCAAACAATAGGAGGAACATGGCAACATATTGGCAAGCAAGAGACGGAGAGCGCGGCACCGCGGCACCTTCTAGGAGGCCAAGAAAGAAGCCGCACAACACCTGCACTGTGTCTGCAACTTTCAAACTGCTAGAAGCTAGTGGCTTGCCACTGGCCTGCCTCTTCAATTGCCATTAGCATTCCAATGGAAGCTATTCTTGGACAACTTTGCTCTGCTTGCTGCTAGTTCTGCCCCAGCCTACCATAGATAACCTTGCTCTTCCCTTGAGGTTCTGAGATGCCAAGAACTTGTCAACTTCAAAGGGCGGGCCGGGCTACATCTACTCAGCTGCCACAGTTTCTCCTTGCTAGACCTAGTGGGAAAGCATTTTGCTGAGATGCAGAAGGCAAGAAACGCAGAATACGGAGACGCGGAGCTGTCCCAAGTGCCGCTGCCAGGCGTCTTTCCGCAGAAGGAGCGCCCCGGAGCGCACCGCAACCGGCACCGTCGTCTCTGCGCAAAGAGCCAAAATATTTTCAAACCCGCCAAAACTCATCCAAAAATATTTTCAAACCCGCCAAAATAGAAAACCAGACAGAAGTGATCAATACATTCGAAAAAACCTGACAAAACATGATAAAGCCCACCAAAGCTAATCCAAACACACCAAAAACTGGGCTAAACAGAATCAAAACCTTCTAAAAACCCTCCAAAATATTTCAAAACCCGTCAAAACTAATCAAAACATTCCGAATACCCACCAAAACATTCCAAATACCCGCCAAAATATTTCAAAACCCGCCAAAAGGAATCCAAACATTCCAAAACCTTCCAAGACAATAAAAACAACTCAAGAGAATACAAAACATTCTAAAACCCAACCAAAACATTCCGAAAACCCGACAAAACATCATAAAAACAAATCAAAACCAACCAAAATATTCCGAAAACCGCCAAAATGATTTAGACCCACAAAACTCATCAAAACATTCTGAAAATTGCCAAAACATTAGAAAACCAGCCAGAACTGATCAAAACATTCAAAAAACTTGGCAAAACATCATAAAAACAAATCAAAACCAACCAAAACATTCCAAAAACCTGACAAAATAGTTTACAACCTGCTAAAACTGATCAAAACATTCTGAAAAGATGCCAAAATACTAGAAAACCAGTCAGAAGTGATCAAAACTTTCAATAACTTGCCAAAACATAATCAAAACAAATGAAAGCAAACCAAAACATTCCAAATACCCGCCAAAATATTTTAAAACCCACCAAAACGAATCCAAACGTTCCACAACCTGCCAAGACAATAAAAACAACACAAGAGAAAACAAAACATTCTAAAACACCACCAAAACATTCCGAAAACCCGCCAAAAGATCATCAAAACAAATCAAAACAAACCAAACAATAGGAGGAACACGGCAACATATAGGCAAGCAAGAGACGGAGAGTGCGGCACCTTCTAGGAGGCCAAGAAGGAAGCCGCACAACACCTGCACTGTGTCTGCAACTTTCAAACTGCTAGAAGATAGTGGCTTGCCACTGGCCTGCCTCTTCAATTGCCATTAGCATTCCAATGGAAGCTATTCTTGGACAACTTTGCTCTGCTTGCTGCTAGTTCTGCCCCAGCCTACCATAGATAACCTTGCTCTTCCCTTGAGGTTCTGAGATGCCAAGAACTTGTCAACTTCAAAGGGTGGGCCGGGCTACATCTACTCAGCTGCCACAGTTTCTCCTTGCTAGACCTAGTGGGAAAGCATTTTGCTGAGATGCAGAAGGCAAGAAACGCAGAATACGGAGACGCGGAGCTGTCCCAAGTGCCGCTGCCAGGCGTCTTTCCGCAGAAGGAGCGCCCCGGAGCGCACCGCAACCGGCACCGTCGTCTCTGCGCAAAGAGCCAAAATATTTTCAAACCCGCCAAAACTCATCCAAAAATATTTTCAAACCCGCCAAAATAGAAAACCAGACAGAAGTGATCAATACATTCGAAAAAACCTGACAAAACATGATAAAGCCCACCAAAGCTAATCCAAACACACCAAAAACTGGGCTAAACAGAATCAAAACCTTCTAAAAACCCTCCAAAATATTTCAAAACCCGTCAAAACTAATCAAAACATTCCGAATACCCGCCAAAACATTCCAAATACCCGCCAAAATATTTCAAAACCCGCCAAAAGGAATCCAAACTTTCCAAAACCTGCCAAGACAATAAAAACAACTCAAGAGAATACAAAACATTCTAAAACCCAACCAAAACATTCCGAAAACCCGCCAAAACATCATAAAAACAAATCAAAACCAACCAAAATATTCCGAAAACCGCCAAAATGATTTAGACCCACAAAACTCATCAAAACATTCTGAAAATTGCCAAAACATTAGAAAACCAGCCAGAACTGATCAAAACATTCAAAAAACTTGGCAAAACATCATAAAAACAAATCAAAACCAACCAAAACATTCCAAAAACCTGACAAAATAGTTTACAACCTGCTAAAACTGATCAAAACATTCTGAAAAGATGCCAAAATACTAGAAAACCAGTCAGAAGTGATCAAAACTTTCAATAACTTGCCAAAACATAATCAAAACAAATGAAAGCAAACCAAAACATTCCAAATACCCGCCAAAATATTTTAAAACCCACCAAAACGAATCCAAACGTTCCACAACCTGCCAAGACAATAAAAACAACACAAGAGAAAACAAAACATTCTAAAACACCACCAAAACATTCCGAAAACCCGCCAAAAGATCATCAAAACAAATCAAAACAAACCAAACAATAGGAGGAACACGGCAACATATTGGCAAGCAAGAGACGGAGAGTGCGGCACCTTCTAGGAGGCCAAGAAGGAAGCCGCACAACACCTGCACTGTGTCTGCAACTTTCAAACTGCTAGAAGCTAGTGGCTTGCCACTGGCCTGCCTCTTCAATTGCCATTAGCATTCCAATGGAAGCTATTCTTGGACAACTTTGCTCTGCTTGCTGCTAGTTCTGCCCCAGCCTACCATAGATAACCTTGCTCTTCCCTTGAGGCTCTGAGATGCCAAGAACTTTTCAACTTCAAAGGGCGGGCCGGGCTACATCTACTCAGCTGCCACAGTTTCTCCTTGCTAGACCTAGTGGGAAAGCATTTTGCTGAGATGCAGAAGGCAAGAAACGCAGAATACGGAGACGCGGAGCTGTCCCAAGTGCCGCTGCCAGGCGTCTTTCCGCAGAAGGAGCGCCCCGGAGCGCACCGCAACCGGCACCGTCGTCTCTGCGCAAAGAGCCAAAATATTTTCAAACCTGCCAAAACTAATCCAAAAATATTTTCAAACCCGCCAAAATAGAAAACCAGACAGAAGTGATCAATACATTCGAAAAAACCTGACAAAACATGATAAAGCCCACCAAAGCTAATCCAAACACACCAAAAACTGGGCTAAACAGAATCAAAACAAGTCAAAACCTTCTAAAAACCCGCCAAAATATTTCAAAACCCGTCAAAACTAATCAAAACATTCCGAATACCCGCCAAAACATTCCAAATACCCGCCAAAATATTTTAAAACCCGCCAAAAGCAATCCAAACATTCCAAAACCTGCCAAGACAATAAAAACAACACAAGAGAAAACAAAACATTCTAAAACACCACCAAAACATTCCGAAAACCCGCCAAAAGATCATCAAAACAAATCAAAACAAACCAAACAATAGGAGGAACATCGCAACATATTGGCAAGCAAGAGACGGAGAGCGCGGCACCACGGCACCTTCTAGGAGGCCAAGAAAGAAGCCGCACAACACCTGCACTGTGTCTGCAACTTTCAAACTGCTAGAAGCTAGTGGCTTGCCACTGGCCTGCCTCTTCAATTGCCATTAGCATTCCAATGGAAGCTATTCTTGGACAACTTTGCTCTGCTTGCTGCTAGTTCTGCCCCAGCCTACCATAGATAACCTTGCTCTTCCCTTGAGGTTCTGAGATGCCAAGAACTTTTCAACTTCAAAGGGCGGGCCGGGCTACATCTACTCAGCTGCCACAGTTTCTCCTTGCTAGACCTAGTGGGAAAGCATTTTGCTGAGATGCAGAAGGCAAGAAACGCAGAATACGGAGACGCGGAGCTGTCCCAAGTGCCGCTGCCAGGCGTCTTTCCGCAGAAGGAGCGCCCCGGAGCGCACCGCAACCGGCACCGTCGTCTCTGCGCAAAGAGCCAAAATATTTTCAAACCTGCCAAAACTCATCCAAAAATATTTTCAAACCCGCCAAAATAGAAAACCAGACAGAAGTGATCAATACATTCGAAAAAACCTGACAAAACATGATAAAGCCCACCAAAGCTAATCCAAACACACCAAAAACTGGGCTAAACAGAATCAAAACCTTCTAAAAACCCTCCAAAATATTTCAAAACCCGTCAAAACTAATCAAAACATTCCGAATACCCGCCAAAACATTCCAAATACCCGCCAAAATATTTTAAAACCCGCCAAAAGGAATCCAAACATTCCAAAACCTGCCAAGACAATAAAAACAACTCAAGAGAATACAAAACATTCTAAAACCCAACCAAAACATTCCGAAAACCCGCCAAAACATCATAAAAACAAATCAAAACCAACCAAAATATTCCGAAAACCGCCAAAATGATTTAGACCCACAAAACTCATCAAAACATTCTGAAAATTGCCAAAACATTAGAAAACCAGCCAGAACTGATCAAAACATTCAAAAAACTTGGCAAAACATCATAAAAACAAATCAAAACCAACCAAAACATTCCAAAAACCTGACAAAATAGTTTACAACCTGCTAAAACTGATCAAAACATTCTGAAAAGATGCCAAAATACTAGAAAACCAGTCAGAAGTGATCAAAACTTTCAATAACTTGCCAAAACATAATCAAAACAAATGAAAGCAAACCAAAACATTCCAAATACCCGCCAAAATATTTTAAAACCCACCAAAACGAATCCAAACGTTCCACAACCTGCCAACACAATAAAAACAACACAAGAGAAAACAAAACATTCTAAAACACTACCAAAACATTCCGAAAACCCGCCAAAAGATCATCAAAACAAATCAAAACAAACCAAACAATAGGAGGAACACGGCAACATATTGGCAAGCAAGAGACGGAGAGTGCGGCACCTTCTAGGAGGCCAAGAAGGAAGCCGCACAACACCTGCACTGTGTCTGCAACTTTCAAACTGCTAGAAGCTAGTGGCTTGCCACTGGCCTGCCTCTTCAATTGCCATTAGCATTCCAATGGAAGCTATTCTTGGACAACTTTGCTCTGCTTGCTGCTAGTTCTGCCCCAGCCTACCATAGATAACCTTGCTCTTCCCTTGAGGTTCTGAGATGCCAAGAACTTGTCAACTTCAAAGGGCGGGCCGGGCTACATCTACTCAGCTGCCACAGTTTCTCCTTGCTAGACCTAGTGGGAAAGCATTTTGCTGAGATGCAGAAGGCAAGAAACGCAGAATACGGAGACGCGGAGCTGTCCCAAGTGCCGCTGCCAGGCGTCTTTCCGCAGAAGGAGCGCCCCGGAGCGCACCGCAACCGGCACCGTCGTCTCTGCGCAAAGAGCCAAAATATTTTCAAACCCGCCAAAACTCATCCAAAAATATTTTCAAACCCGCCAAAATAGAAAACCAGACAGAAGTGATCAATACATTCGAAAAAACCTGACAAAACATGATAAAGCCCACCAAAGCTAATCCAAACACACCAAAAACTGGGCTAAACAGAATCAAAACAAGTCAAAACCTTCTAAAAACCCGCCAAAATATTTCAAAACCCGTCAAAACTAATCAAAACCTTCCGAATACCCGCCAAAACCTTCCAAATACCCGCCAAAATATTTTAAAACCCGCCAAAAGCAATCCAAACATTCCAAAACCTGCCAAGACAATAAAAACAACTCAAGAGAATACAAAACATTCTAAAACTGATCAAAACATTCTGAAAAGATGCCAAAATACTAGAAAACCAGTCAGAAGTGATCAAAACTTTCAATAACTTGCCAAAACATAATCAAAACAAATGAAAGCAAACCAAAACATTCCAAACAACCGCCAAAATATTTTAAAACCCACCAAAACGAATCCAAACGTTCCAAAACCTTCCAAGACAATAAAAACAACACAAGAGAAAACAAAACATTCTAAAACACCACCAAAACATTCCGAAAACCCGCCAAAAGATCATCAAAACAAATCAAAACAAACCAAACAATAGGAGGAACACGGCAACATATTGGCAAGCAAGAGACGGAGAGCGCGGCACCGCGGCACCTTCTAGGAGGCCAAGAAGGAAGCCGCACAACACCTGCACTGTGTCTGCAACTTTCAAACTGCTAGAAGCTAGTGGCTTGCCACTGGCCTGCCTCTTCAATTGCCATTAGCATTCCAATGGAAGCTATTCTTGGACAACTTTGCTCTGCTTGCTGCTAGTTCTGCCCCAGCCTACCATAGATAACCTTGCTCTTCCCTTGAGGTTCTGAGATGCCAAGAACTTGTCAACTTCAAAGGGCGGGCCGGGCTACATCTACTCAACTGCCACAGTTTCTCCTTGCTAGACCTAGTGGGAAAGCATTTTGCTGAGATGCAGAAGGCAAGAAACGCAGAATACGGAGACGCGGAGCTGTCCCAAGTGCCGCTGCCAGGCGTCTTTCCGCAGAAGGAGCGCCCCGGTGCGCACCGCAACCGGCACCGTCGTCTCTGCGCAAAGAGCCAAAATATTTTCAAACCCGCCAAAACTCATCCAAAAATATTTTCAAACCCGCCAAAATAGAAAACCAGACAGAAGTGATCAATACATTCGAAAAAACCTGACAAAACATGATAAAGCCCACCAAAGCTAATCCAAACACACCAAAAACTGGGCTAAACAGAATCAAAACCTTCTAAAAACCCGCCAAAATATTTCAAAACCCGTCAAAACTAATCAAAACATTCCGAATACCCGCCAAAACCTTCCAAATACCCGCCAAAATATTTTAAAACCCGCCAAAAGCAATCCAAACATTCCAAAACCTGCCAAGACAATAAAAACAACTCAAGAGAATACAAAACATTCTAAAACCCAACCAAAACATTCCGAAAACCCGACAAAACATCATAAAAACAAATCAAAACCAACCAAAATATTCCGAAAACCGCCAAAATGATTTAGACCCACAAAACTCATCAAAACATTCTGAAAATTGCCAAAACATTAGAAAACCAGCCAGAACTGATCAAATCATTCAAAAAACTTGGCAAAACATCATAAAAACAAATCAAAACCAACCAAAACATTCCAAAAACCTGACAAAATAGTTTACAACCTGCTAAAACTGATCAAAACATTCTGAAAAGATGCCAAAATACTAGAAAACCAGTCAGAAGTGATCGAAACTTTCAATAACTTGCCAAAACATAATCAAAACAAATGAAAGCAAACCAAAACATTCCAAATACCCGCCAAAATATTTTAAAACCCACCAAAACGAATCCAAACGTTCCACAACCTGCCAAGACAATAAAAACAACACAAGAGAAAACAAAACATTCTAAAACACCACCAAAACATTCCGAAAACCCGCCAAAACATCATCAAAACAAATCAAAACAAACCAAACAATAGGAGGAACACGGCAACATATTGGCAAGCAAGAGACGGAGAGCGCGGCACCGCGGCACCTTCTAGGAGGCCAAGAAGGAAGCCGCACAACACCTGCACTGTGTCTGCAACTTTCAAACTGCTAGAAGCTAGTGGCTTGCCACTGGCCTGCCTCTTCAATTGCCATTAGCATTCCAATGGAAGCTATTCTTGGACAACTTTGCTCTGCTTGCTGCTAGTTCTGCCCCAGCCTACCATAGATAACCTTGCTCTTCCCTTGAGGTTCTGAGATGCCAAGAACTTGTCAACTTCAAAGGGCGGGCCGGGCTACATCTACTCAGCTGCCACAGTTTCTCCTTGCTAGACCTAGTGGGAAAGCATTTTGCTGAGATGCAGAAGGCAAGAAACGCAGAATACGGAGACGCGGAGCTGTCCCAAGTGCCGCTGCCAGGCGTCTTTCCGCAGAAGGAGCGCCCCGGAGCGCACCGCAACCGGCACCGTCGTCTCTGCGCAAAGAGCCAAAATATTTTCAAACCCGCCAAAACTCATCCAAAAATATTTTCAAACCCGCCAAAATAGAAAACCAGACAGAAGTGATCAATACATTCGAAAAAACCTGACAAAACATGATAAAGCCCACCAAAGCTAATCCAAACACACCAAAAACTGGGCTAAACAGAATCAAAACCTTCTAAAAACCCGCCAAAATATTTCAAAACCCGTCAAAACTAATCAAAACATTCCGAATACCCGCCAAAACCTTCCAAATACCCGCCAAAATATTTTAAAACCCGCCAAAAGCAATCCAAACATTCCAAAACCTGCCAAGACAATAAAAACAACTCAAGAGAATACAAAACATTCTAAAACCCAAACAAAACATTCCGAAAACCCGACAAAACATCATAAAAACAAATCAAAACCAACCAAAATATTCCGAAAACCGCCAAAATGATTTAGACCCACAAAACTCATCAAAACATTCTGAAAATTGCCAAAACATTAGAAAACCAGCCAGAACTGATCAAATCATTCAAAAAACTTGGCAAAACATCATAAAAACAAATCAAAACCAACCAAAACATTCCAAAAACCTGACAAAATAGTTTACAACCTGCTAAAACTGATCAAAACATTCTGAAAAGATGCCAAAATACTAGAAAACCAGTCAGAAGTGATCGAAACTTTCAATAACTTGCCAAAACATAATCAAAACAAATGAAAGCAAACCAAAACATTCCAAATACCCGCCAAAATATTTTAAAACCCGCCAAAACGAATCCAAACGTTCCACAACCTGCCAAGACAATAAAAACAACACAAGAGAAAACAAAACATTCTAAAACACCACCAAAACATTCCGAAAACCCGCCAAAAGATCATCAAAACAAATCAAAACAAACCAAACAATAGGAGGAACACGGCAACATATTGGCAAGCAAGAGACGGAGAGCGCGGCACCGCGGCACCTTCTAGGAGGCCAAGAAGGAAGCCGCACAACACCTGCACTGTGTCTGCAACTTTCAAACTGCTAGAAGCTAGTGGCTTGCCACTGGCCTGCCTCTTCAATTGCCATTAGCATTCCAATGGAAGCTATTCTTGGACAACTTTGCTCTGCTTGCTGCTAGTTCTGCCCCAGCCTACCATAGATAACCTTGCTCTTCCCTTGAGGTTCTGAGATGCCAAGAACTTGTCAACTTCAAAGGGCGGGCCGGGCTACATCTACTCAGCTGCCACAGTTTCTCCTTGCTAGACCTAGTGGGAAAGCATTTTGCTGAGATGCAGAAGGCAAGAAACGCAGAATACGGAGACGCGGAGCTGTCCCAAGTGCCGCTGCCAGGCGTCTTTCCGCAGAAGGAGCGCCCCGGAGCGCACCGCAACCGGCACCGTCGTCTCTGCGCAAAGAGCCAAAATATTTTCAAACCCGCCAAAACTCATCCAAAAATATTTTCAAACCCGCCAAAATAGAAAACCAGACAGAAGTGATCAATACATTCGAAAAAACCTGACAAAACATGATAAAGCCCACCAAAGCTAATCCAAACACACCAAAAACTGGGCTAAACAGAATCAAAACAAGTCAAAACCTTCTAAAAACCCGCCAAAATATTTCAAAACCCGTCAAAACTAATCAAAACCTTCCGAATACCCGCCAAAACATTCCAAATACCCGCCAAAATATTTTAAAACCCGCCAAAAGCAATCCAAACATTCCAAAACCTGCCAAGACAATAAAAACAACTCAAGAGAATACAAAACATTCTAAAACTGATCAAAACATTCTGAAAAGATGCCAAAATACTAGAAAACCAGTCAGAAGTGATCGAAACTTTCAATAACTTGCCAAAACATAATCAAAACAAATGAAAGCAAACCAAAACATTCCAAATACCCGCCAAAATATTTTAAAACCCGCCAAAACGAATCCAAACGTTCCACAACCTGCCAAGACAATAAAAACAACACAAGAGAAAACAAAACATTCTAAAACACCACCAAAACATTCCGAAAACCCGCCAAAAGATCATCAAAACAAATCAAAACAAACCAAACAATAGGAGGAACACGGCAACATATTGGCAAGCAAGAGACGGAGAGTGCGGCACCTTCTAGGAGGCCAAGAAGGAAGCCGCACAACACCTGCACTGTGTCTGCAACTTTCAAACTGCTAGAAGCTAGTGGCTTGCCACTGGCCTGCCTCTTCAATTGCCATTAGCATTCCAATGGAAGCTATTCTTGGACAACTTTGCTCTGCTTGCTGCTAGTTCTGCCCCAGCCTACCATAGATAACCTTGCTCTTCCCTTGAGGTTCTGAGATGCCAAGAACTTGTCAACTTCAAAGGGCGGGCCGGGCTACATCTACTCAACTGCCACAGTTTCTCCTTGCTAGACCTAGTGGGAAAGCATTTTGCTGAGATGCAGAAGGCAAGAAACGCAGAATACGGAGACGCGGAGCTGTCCCAAGTGCCGCTGCCAGGCGTCTTTCCGCAGAAGGAGCGCCCCGGTGCGCACCGCAACCGGCACCGTCGTCTCTGCGCAAAGAGCCAAAATATTTTCAAACCCGCCAAAACTCATCCAAAAATATTTTCAAACCCGCCAAAATAGAAAACCAGACAGAAGTGATCAATACATTCGAAAAAACCTGACAAAACATGATAAAGCCCACCAAAGCTAATCCAAACACACCAAAAACTGGGCTAAACAGAATCAAAACCTTCTAAAAACCCGCCAAAATATTTCAAAACCCGTCAAAACTAATCAAAACATTCCGAATACCCGCCAAAACCTTCCAAATACCCGCCAAAATATTTTAAAACCCGCCAAAAGCAATCCAAACATTCCAAAACCTGCCAAGACAATAAAAACAACTCAAGAGAATACAAAACATTCTAAAACCCAACCAAAACATTCCGAAAACCCGACAAAACATCATAAAAACAAATCAAAACCAACCAAAATATTCCGAAAACCGCCAAAATGATTTAGACCCACAAAACTCATCAAAACATTCTGAAAATTGCCAAAACATTAGAAAACCAGCCAGAACTGATCAAATCATTCAAAAAACTTGGCAAAACATCATAAAAACAAATCAAAACCAACCAAAACATTCCAAAAACCTGACAAAATAGTTTACAACCTGCTAAAACTGATCAAAACATTCTGAAAAGATGCCAAAATACTAGAAAACCAGTCAGAAGTGATCGAAACTTTCAATAACTTGCCAAAACATAATCAAAACAAATGAAAGCAAACCAAAACATTCCAAATACCCGCCAAAATATTTTAAAACCCACCAAAACGAATCCAAACGTTCCACAACCTGCCAAGACAATAAAAACAACACAAGAGAAAACAAAACATTCTAAAACACCACCAAAACATTCCGAAAACCCGCCAAAACATCATCAAAACAAATCAAAACAAACCAAACAATAGGAGGAACACGGCAACATATTGGCAAGCAAGAGACGGAGAGCGCGGCACCGCGGCACCTTCTAGGAGGCCAAGAAGGAAGCCGCACAACACCTGCACTGTGTCTGCAACTTTCAAACTGCTAGAAGCTAGTGGCTTGCCACTGGCCTGCCTCTTCAATTGCCATTAGCATTCCAATGGAAGCTATTCTTGGACAACTTTGCTCTGCTTGCTGCTAGTTCTGCCCCAGCCTACCATAGATAACCTTGCTCTTCCCTTGAGGTTCTGAGATGCCAAGAACTTGTCAACTTCAAAGGGCGGGCCGGGCTACATCTACTCAGCTGCCACAGTTTCTCCTTGCTAGACCTAGTGGGAAAGCATTTTGCTGAGATGCAGAAGGCAAGAAACGCAGAATACGGAGACGCGGAGCTGTCCCAAGTGCCGCTGCCAGGCGTCTTTCCGCAGAAGGAGCGCCCCGGAGCGCACCGCAACCGGCACCGTCGTCTCTGCGCAAAGAGCCAAAATATTTTCAAACCCGCCAAAACTCATCCAAAAATATTTTCAAACCCGCCAAAATAGAAAACCAGACAGAAGTGATCAATACATTCGAAAAAACCTGACAAAACATGATAAAGCCCACCAAAGCTAATCCAAACACACCAAAAACTGGGCTAAACAGAATCAAAACAAGTCAAAACCTTCTAAAAACCCGCCAAAATATTTCAAAACCCGTCAAAACTAATCAAAACCTTCCGAATACCCGCCAAAACATTCCAAATACCCGCCAAAATATTTTAAAACCCGCCAAAAGCAATCCAAACATTCCAAAACCTGCCAAGACAATAAAAACAACTCAAGAGAATACAAAACATTCTAAAACTGATCAAAACATTCTGAAAAGATGCCAAAATACTAGAAAACCAGTCAGAAGTGATCAAAACTTTCAATAACTTGCCAAAACATAATCAAAACAAATGAAAGCAAACCAAAACATTCCAAATACCCGCCAAAATATTTTAAAACCCGCCAAAACGAATCCAAACGTTCCACAACCTGCCAAGACAATAAAAACAACACAAGAGAAAACAAAACATTCTAAAACACCACCAAAACATTCCGAAAACCCACCAAAAGATCATCAAAACAAATCAAAACAAACCAAACAATAGGAGGAACACGGCAACATATTGGCAAGCAAGAGACGGAGAGTGCGGCACCTTCTAGGAGGCCAAGAAGGAAGCCGCACAACACCTGCACTGTGTCTGCAACTTTCAAACTGCTAGAAGCTAGTGGCTTGCCACTGGCCTGCCTCTTCAATTGCCATTAGCATTCCAATGGAAGCTATTCTTGGACAACTTTGCTCTGCTTGCTGCTAGTTCTGCCCCAGCCTACCATAGATAACCTTGCTCTTCCCTTGAGGTTCTGAGATGCCAAGAACTTGTCAACTTCAAAGGGCGGGCCGGGCTACATCTACTCAGCTGCCACAGTTTCTCCTTGCTAGACCTAGTGGGAAAGCATTTTGCTGAGATGCAGAAGGCAAGAAACGCAGAATACGGAGACGCGGAGCTGTCCCAAGTGCCGCTGCCAGGCGTCTTTCCGCAGAAGGAGCGCCCCGGAGCGCACCGCAACCGGCACCGTCGTCTCTGCGCAAAGAGCCAAAATATTTTCAAACCCGCCAAAACTCATCCAAAAATATTTTCAAACCCGCCAAAATAGAAAACCAGACAGAAGTGATCAATACATTCGAAAAAACCTGACAAAACATGATAAAGCCCACCAAAGCTAATCCAAACACACCAAAAACTGGGCTAAACAGAATCAAAACCTTCTAAAAACCCGCCAAAATATTTCAAAACCCGTCAAAACTAATCAAAACATTCCGAATACCCGCCAAAACATTCCAAATACCCGCCAGAATATTTTAAAACCCGCCAAAACAAATCCAAACATTCCAAAACCTGCCAACACAATAAAAACAACTCAAGAGAATACAAAACATTCTAAAACCCAACCAAAACATTCCGAAAACCCGCCAAAATGATTTAGACCCACAAAACTCATCAAAACATTCTGAAAAGATGCCAAAACATTAGAAAACCAGCCAGAACTGATCAAATCATTCAAAAAACCTGGCAAAACATCATAAAAACAAATCAAAACCAACCAAAACATTCCAAAAACCTGACAAAATAGTTTACAACCTGCCAAAACTGATCAAAACATTCTGAAAAGATCCCAAAATACTAGAAAACCAGTCAGAAGTGATCCAAACTTTCAATAACTTGCCAAAACATAATCAAAACAAATGAAAGCAAACCAAAACATTCCAAATACCCGCCAAAATATTTTAAAACCCGCCAAAACGAATCCAAACGTTCCACAACCTGCCAAGACAATAAAAACAACACAAGAGAAAACAAAACATTCTAAAACACCACCAAAACATTCCGAAAACCCGCCAAAAGATCATCAAAACAAATCAAAACAAACCAAACAATAGGAGGAACACGGCAACATATTGGCAAGCAAGAGACGGAGAGTGCGGCACCTTCTAGGAGGCGAAGAAGGAAGCCGCACAACACCTGCACTGTGTCTGCAACTTTCAAACTGCTAGAAGCTAGTGGCTTGCCACTGGCCTGCCTCTTCAATTGCCATTAGCATTCCAATGGAAGCTATTCTTGGACAACTTTGCTCTGCTTGCTGCTAGTTCTGCCCCAGCCTACCATAGATAACCTTGCTCTTCCCTTGAGGTTCTGAGATGCCAAGAACTTGTCAACTTCAAAGGGCGGGCCGGGCTACATCTACTCAGCTGCCACAGTTTCTCCTTGCTAGACCTAGTGGGAAAGCATTTTGCTGAGATGCAGAAGGCAAGAAACGCAGAATACGGAGACGCGGAGCTGTCCCAAGTGCCGCTGCCAGGCGTCTTTCCGCAGAAGGAGCGCCCCGGAGCGCACCGCAACCGGCACCGTCGTCTCTGCGCAAAGAGCCAAAATATTTTCAAACCCGCCAAAACTCATCCAAAAATATTTTCAAACCCGCCAAAATAGAAAACCAGACAGAAGTGATCAATACATTCGAAAAAACCTGACAAAACATGATAAAGCCCACCAAAGCTAATCCAAACACACCAAAAACTGGGCTAAACAGAATCAAAACCTTCTAAAAACCCGCCAAAATATTTCAAAACCCGTCAAAACTAATCAAAACATTCCGAATACCCGCCAAAACCTTCCAAATACCCGCCAAAATATTTTAAAACCCGCCAAAAGCAATCCAAACATTCCAAAACCTGCCAAGACAATAAAAACAACTCAAGAGAATACAAAACATTCTAAAACCCAACCAAAACATTCCGAAAACCCGACAAAACATCATAAAAACAAATCAAAACCAACCAAAATATTCCGAAAACCGCCAAAATGATTTAGACCCACAAAACTCATCAAAACATTCTGAAAATTGCCAAAACATTAGAAAACCAGCCAGAACTGATCAAATCATTCAAAAAACTTGGCAAAACATCATAAAAACAAATCAAAACCAACCAAAACATTCCAAAAACCTGACAAAATAGTTTACAACCTGCTAAAACTGATCAAAACATTCTGAAAAGATGCCAAAATACTAGAAAACCAGTCAGAAGTGATCGAAACTTTCAATAACTTGCCTAAACATAATCAAAACAAATGAAAGCAAACCAAAACATTCCAAATACCCGCCAAAATATTTTAAAACCCGCCAAAACGAATCCAAACGTTCCACAACCTGCCAAGACAATAAAAACAACACAAGAGAAAACAAAACATTCTAAAACACCACCAAAACATTCCGAAAACCCGCCAAAAGATCATCAAAACAAATCAAAACAAACCAAACAATAGGAGGAACACGGCAACATATTGGCAAGCAAGAGACGGAGAGCGCGGCACCGCGGCACCTTCTAGGAGGCCAAGAAGGAAGCCGCACAACACCTGCACTGTGTCTGCAACTTTCAAACTGCTAGAAGCTAGTGGCTTGCCACTGGCCTGCCTCTTCAATTGCCATTAGCATTCCAATGGAAGCTATTCTTGGACAACTTTGCTCTGCTTGCTGCTAGTTCTGCCCCAGCCTACCATAGATAACCTTGCTCTTCCCTTGAGGTTCTGAGATGCCAAGAACTTGTCAACTTCAAAGGGCGGGCCGGGCTACATCTACTCAGCTGCCACAGTTTCTCCTTGCTAGACCTAGTGGGAAAGCATTTTGCTGAGATGCAGAAGGCAAGAAACGCAGAATACGGAGACGCGGAGCTGTCCCAAGTGCCGCTGCCAGGCGTCTTTCCGCAGAAGGAGCGCCCCGGAGCGCACCGCAACCGGCACCGTCGTCTCTGCGCAAAGAGCCAAAATATTTTCAAACCCGCCAAAACTCATCCAAAAATATTTTCAAACCCGCCAAAATAGAAAACCAGACAGAAGTGATCAATACATTCGAAAAAACCTGACAAAACATGATAAAGCCCACCAAAGCTAATCCAAACACACCAAAAACTGGGCTAAACAGAATCAAAACAAGTCAAAACCTTCTAAAAACCCGCCAAAATATTTCAAAACCCGTCAAAACTAATCAAAACCTTCCGAATACCCGCCAAAACATTCCAAATACCCGCCAAAATATTTTAAAACCCGCCAAAAGCAATCCAAACATTCCAAAACCTGCCAAGACAATAAAAACAACTCAAGAGAATACAAAACATTCTAAAACTGATCAAAACATTCTGAAAAGATGCCAAAATACTAGAAAACCAGTCAGAAGTGATCGAAACTTTCAATAACTTGCCAAAACATAATCAAAACAAATGAAAGCAAACCAAAACATTCCAAATACCCGCCAAAATATTTTAAAACCCGCCAAAACGAATCCAAACGTTCCACAACCTGCCAAGACAATAAAAACAACACAAGAGAAAACAAAACATTCTAAAACACCACCAAAACATTCCGAAAACCCACCAAAAGATCATCAAAACAAATCAAAACAAACCAAACAATAGGAGGAACACGGCAACATATTGGCAAGCAAGAGACGGAGAGTGCGGCACCTTCTAGGAGGCCAAGAAGGAAGCCGCACAACACCTGCACTGTGTCTGCAACTTTCAAACTGCTAGAAGCTAGTGGCTTGCCACTGGCCTGCCTCTTCAATTGCCATTAGCATTCCAATGGAAGCTATTCTTGGACAACTTTGCTCTGCTTGCTGCTAGTTCTGCCCCAGCCTACCATAGATAACCTTGCTCTTCCCTTGAGGTTCTGAGATGCCAAGAACTTGTCAACTTCAAAGGGCGGGCCGGGCTACATCTACTCAGCTGCCACAGTTTCTCCTTGCTAGACCTAGTGGGAAAGCATTTTGCTGAGATGCAGAAGGCAAGAAACGCAGAATACGGAGACGCGGAGCTGTCCCAAGTGCCGCTGCCAGGCGTCTTTCCGCAGAAGGAGCGCCCCGGAGCGCACCGCAACCGGCACCGTCGTCTCTGCGCAAAGAGCCAAAATATTTTCAAACCCGCCAAAACTCATCCAAAAATATTTTCAAACCCGCCAAAATAGAAAACCAGACAGAAGTGATCAATACATTCGAAAAAACCTGACAAAACATGATAAAGCCCACCAAAGCTAATCCAAACACACCAAAAACTGGGCTAAACAGAATCAAAACCTTCTAAAAACCCGCCAAAATATTTCAAAACCCGTCAAAACTAATCAAAACATTCCGAATACCCGCCAAAACATTCCAAATACCCGCCAGAATATTTTAAAACCCGCCAAAACAAATCCAAACATTCCAAAACCTGCCAACACAATAAAAACAACTCAAGAGAATACAAAACATTCTAAAACCCAACCAAAACATTCCGAAAACCCGCCAAAACATCATAAAAACAAATCAAAACCAACCAAAATATTCCGAAAACCCGCCAAAATGATTTAGACCCACAAAACTCATCAAAACATTCTGAAAAGATGCCAAAACATTAGAAAACCAGCCAGAACTGATCAAATCATTCAAAAAACCTGGCAAAACATCATAAAAACAAATCAAAACCAACCAAAACATTCCAAAAACCTGACAAAATAGTTTACAACCTGCCAAAACTGATCAAAACATTCTGAAAAGATCCCAAAATACTAGAAAACCAGTCAGAAGTGATCGAAACTTTCAATAACTTGCCAAAACATAATCAAAACAAATGAAAGCAAACCAAAACATTCCAAATACCCGCCAAAATATTTTAAAACCCGCCAAAACGAATCCAAACGTTCCACAACCTGCCAAGACAATAAAAACAACACAAGAGAAAACAAAACATTCTAAAACACCACCAAAACATTCCGAAAACCCGCCAAAAGATCATCAAAACAAATCAAAACAAACCAAACAATAGGAGGAACACGGCAACATATTGGCAAGCAAGAGACGGAGAGTGCGGCACCTTCTAGGAGGCGAAGAAGGAAGCCGCACAACACCTGCACTGTGTCTGCAACTTTCAAACTGCTAGAAGCTAGTGGCTTGCCACTGGCCTGCCTCTTCAATTGCCATTAGCATTCCAATGGAAGCTATTCTTGGACAACTTTGCTCTGCTTGCTGCTAGTTCTGCCCCAGCCTACCATAGATAACCTTGCTCTTCCCTTGAGGTTCTGAGATGCCAAGAACTTGTCAACTTCAAAGGGCGGGCCGGGCTACATCTACTCAGCTGCCACAGTTTCTCCTTGCTAGACCTAGTGGGAAAGCATTTTGCTGAGATGCAGAAGGCAAGAAACGCAGAATACGGAGACGCGGAGCTGTCCCAAGTGCCGCTGCCAGGCGTCTTTCCGCAGAAGGAGCGCCCCGGAGCGCACCGCAACCGGCACCGTCGTCTCTGCGCAAAGAGCCAAAATATTTTCAAACCCGCCAAAACTCATCCAAAAATATTTTCAAACCCGCCAAAATAGAAAACCAGACAGAAGTGATCAATACATTCGAAAAAACCTGACAAAACATGATAAAGCCCACCAAAGCTAATCCAAACACACCAAAAACTGGGCTAAACAGAATCAAAACCTTCTAAAAACCCGCCAAAATATTTCAAAACCCGTCAAAACTAATCAAAACATTCCGAATACCCGCCAAAACCTTCCAAATACCCGCCAAAATATTTTAAAACCCGCCAAAAGCAATCCAAACATTCCAAAACCTGCCAAGACAATAAAAACAACTCAAGAGAATACAAAACATTCTAAAACCCAACCAAAACATTCCGAAAACCCGACAAAACATCATAAAAACAAATCAAAACCAACCAAAATATTCCGAAAACCGCCAAAATGATTTAGACCCACAAAACTCATCAAAACATTCTGAAAATTGCCAAAACATTAGAAAACCAGCCAGAACTGATCAAATCATTCAAAAAACTTGGCAAAACATCATAAAAACAAATCAAAACCAACCAAAACATTCCAAAAACCTGACAAAATAGTTTACAACCTGCTAAAACTGATCAAAACATTCTGAAAAGATGCCAAAATACTAGAAAACCAGTCAGAAGTGATCGAAACTTTCAATAACTTGCCAAAACATAATCAAAACAAATGAAAGCAAACCAAAACATTCCAAATACCCGCCAAAATATTTTAAAACCCACCAAAACGAATCCAAACGTTCCACAACCTGCCAAGACAATAAAAACAACACAAGAGAAAAAACATTCTAAAACACCACCAAAACATTCCGAAAACCCGCCAAAACATCATCAAAACAAATCAAAACAAACCAAACAATAGGAGGAACACGGCAACATATTGGCAAGCAAGAGACGGAGAGCGCGGCACCGCGGCACCTTCTAGGAGGCCAAGAAGGAAGCCGCACAACACCTGCACTGTGTCTGCAACTTTCAAACTGCTAGAAGCTAGTGGCTTGCCACTGGCCTGCCTCTTCAATTGCCATTAGCATTCCAATGGAAGCTATTCTTGGACAACTTTGCTCTGCTTGCTGCTAGTTCTGCCCCAGCCTACCATAGATAACCTTGCTCTTCCCTTGAGGTTCTGAGATGCCAAGAACTTGTCAACTTCAAAGGGCGGGCCGGGCTACATCTACTCAGCTGCCACAGTTTCTCCTTGCTAGACCTAGTGGGAAAGCATTTTGCTGAGATGCAGAAGGCAAGAAACGCAGAATACGGAGACGCGGAGCTGTCCCAAGTGCCGCTGCCAGGCGTCTTTCCGCAGAAGGAGCGCCCCGGAGCGCACCGCAACCGGCACCGTCGTCTCTGCGCAAAGAGCCAAAATATTTTCAAACCCGCCAAAACTCATCCAAAAATATTTTCAAACCCGCCAAAATAGAAAACCAGACAGAAGTGATCAATACATTCGAAAAAACCTGACAAAACATGATAAAGCCCACCAAAGCTAATCCAAACACACCAAAAACTGGGCTAAACAGAATCAAAACAAGTCAAAACCTTCTAAAAACCCGCCAAAATATTTCAAAACCCGTCAAAACTAATCAAAACCTTCCGAATACCCGCCAAAACATTCCAAATACCCGCCAAAATATTTTAAAACCCGCCAAAAGCAATCCAAACATTCCAAAACCTGCCAAGACAATAAAAACAACTCAAGAGAATACAAAACATTCTAAAACTGATCAAAACATTCTGAAAAGATGCCAAAATACTAGAAAACCAGTCAGAAGTGATCGAAACTTTCAATAACTTGCCAAAACATAATCAAAACAAATGAAAGCAAACCAAAACATTCCAAATACCCGCCAAAATATTTTAAAACCCGCCAAAACGAATCCAAACGTTCCACAACCTGCCAAGACAATAAAAACAACACAAGAGAAAACAAAACATTCTAAAACACCACCAAAACATTCCGAAAACCCACCAAAAGATCATCAAAACAAATCAAAACAAACCAAACAATAGGAGGAACACGGCAACATATTGGCAAGCAAGAGACGGAGAGTGCGGCACCTTCTAGGAGGCCAAGAAGGAAGCCGCACAACACCTGCACTGTGTCTGCAACTTTCAAACTGCTAGAAGCTAGTGGCTTGCCACTGGCCTGCCTCTTCAATTGCCATTAGCATTCCAATGGAAGCTATTCTTGGACAACTTTGCTCTGCTTGCTGCTAGTTCTGCCCCAGCCTACCATAGATAACCTTGCTCTTCCCTTGAGGTTCTGAGATGCCAAGAACTTGTCAACTTCAAAGGGCGGGCCGGGCTACATCTACTCAGCTGCCACAGTTTCTCCTTGCTAGACCTAGTGGGAAAGCATTTTGCTGAGATGCAGAAGGCAAGAAACGCAGAATACGGAGACGCGGAGCTGTCCCAAGTGCCGCTGCCAGGCGTCTTTCCGCAGAAGGAGCGCCCCGGAGCGCACCGCAACCGGCACCGTCGTCTCTGCGCAAAGAGCCAAAATATTTTCAAACCCGCCAAAACTCATCCAAAAATATTTTCAAACCCGCCAAAATAGAAAACCAGACAGAAGTGATCAATACATTCGAAAAAACCTGACAAAACATGATAAAGCCCACCAAAGCTAATCCAAACACACCAAAAACTGGGCTAAACAGAATCAAAACCTTCTAAAAACCCGCCAAAATATTTCAAAACCCGTCAAAACTAATCAAAACATTCCGAATACCCGCCAAAACATTCCAAATACCCGCCAGAATATTTTAAAACCCGCCAAAACAAATCCAAACATTCCAAAACCTGCCAACACAATAAAAACAACTCAAGAGAATACAAAACATTCTAAAACCCAACCAAAACATTCCGAAAACCCGCCAAAACATCATAAAAACAAATCAAAACCAACCAAAATATTCCGAAAACCCGCCAAAATGATTTAGACCCACAAAACTCATCAAAACATTCTGAAAAGATGCCAAAACATTAGAAAACCAGCCAGAACTGATCAAATCATTCAAAAAACCTGGCAAAACATCATAAAAACAAATCAAAACCAACCAAAACATTCCAAAAACCTGACAAAATAGTTTACAACCTGCCAAAACTGATCAAAACATTCTGAAAAGATCCCAAAATACTAGAAAACCAGTCAGAAGTGATCGAAACTTTCAATAACTTGCCAAAACATAATCAAAACAAATGAAAGCAAACCAAAACATTCCAAATACCCGCCAAAATATTTTAAAACCCGCCAAAACGAATCCAAACGTTCCACAACCTGCCAAGACAATAAAAACAACACAAGAGAAAACAAAACATTCTAAAACACCACCAAAACATTCCGAAAACCCGCCAAAAGATCATCAAAACAAATCAAAACAAACCAAACAATAGGAGGAACACGGCAACATATTGGCAAGCAAGAGACGGAGAGTGCGGCACCTTCTAGGAGGCGAAGAAGGAAGCCGCACAACACCTGCACTGTGTCTGCAACTTTCAAACTGCTAGAAGCTAGTGGCTTGCCACTGGCCTGCCTCTTCAATTGCCATTAGCATTCCAATGGAAGCTATTCTTGGACAACTTTGCTCTGCTTGCTGCTAGTTCTGCCCCAGCCTACCATAGATAACCTTGCTCTTCCCTTGAGGTTCTGAGATGCCAAGAACTTGTCAACTTCAAAGGGCGGGCCGGGCTACATCTACTCAGCTGCCACAGTTTCTCCTTGCTAGACCTAGTGGGAAAGCATTTTGCTGAGATGCAGAAGGCAAGAAACGCAGAATACGGAGACGCGGAGCTGTCCCAAGTGCCGCTGCCAGGCGTCTTTCCGCAGAAGGAGCGCCCCGGAGCGCACCGCAACCGGCACCGTCGTCTCTGCGCAAAGAGCCAAAATATTTTCAAACCCGCCAAAACTCATCCAAAAATATTTTCAAACCCGCCAAAATAGAAAACCAGACAGAAGTGATCAATACATTCGAAAAAACCTGACAAAACATGATAAAGCCCACCAAAGCTAATCCAAACACACCAAAAACTGGGCTAAACAGAATCAAAACCTTCTAAAAACCCGCCAAAATATTTCAAAACCCGTCAAAACTAATCAAAACATTCCGAATACCCGCCAAAACATTCCAAATACCCGCCAGAATATTTTAAAACCCGCCAAAACAAATCCAAACATTCCAAAACCTGCCAACACAATAAAAACAACTCAAGAGAATACAAAACATTCTAAAACCCAACCAAAACATTCCGAAAACCCGCCAAAACATCATAAAAACAAATCAAAACCAACCAAAATATTCCGAAAACCCGCCAAAATGATTTAGACCCACAAAACTCATCAAAACATTCTGAAAAGATGCCAAAACATTAGAAAACCAGCCAGAACTGATCAAATCATTCAAAAAACCTGGCAAAACATCATAAAAACAAATCAAAACCAACCAAAACATTCCAAAAACCTGACAAAATAGTTTACAACCTGCCAAAACTGATCAAAACATTCTGAAAAGATCCCAAAATACTAGAAAACCAGTCAGAAGTGATCGAAACTTTCAATAACTTGCCAAAACATAATCAAAACAAATGAAAGCAAACCAAAACATTCCAAATACCCGCCAAAATATTTTAAAACCCGCCAAAACGAATCCAAACGTTCCACAACCTGCCAAGACAATAAAAACAACACAAGAGAAAACAAAACATTCTAAAACACCACCAAAACATTCCGAAAACCCGCCAAAAGATCATCAAAACAAATCAAAACAAACCAAACAATAGGAGGAACACGGCAACATATTGGCAAGCAAGAGACGGAGAGTGCGGCACCTTCTAGGAGGCCAAGAAGGAAGCCGCACAACACCTGCACTGTGTCTGCAACTTTCAAACTGCTAGAAGCTAGTGGCTTGCCACTGGCCTGCCTCTTCAATTGCCATTAGCATTCCAATGGAAGCTATTCTTGGACAACTTTGCTCTGCTTGCTGCTAGTTCTGCCCCAGCCTACCATAGATAACCTTGCTCTTCCCTTGAGGTTCTGAGATGCCAAGAACTTGTCAACTTCAAAGGGCGGGCCGGGCTACATCTACTCAGCTGCCACAGTTTCTCCTTGCTAGACCTAGTGGGAAAGCATTTTGCTGAGATGCAGAAGGCAAGAAACGCAGAATACGGAGACGCGGAGCTGTCCCAAGTGCCGCTGCCAGGCGTCTTTCCGCAGAAGGAGCGCCCCGGAGCGCACCGCAACCGGCACCGTCGTCTCTGCGCAAAGAGCCAAAATATTTTCAAACCCGCCAAAACTCATCCAAAAATATTTTCAAACCCGCCAAAATAGAAAACCAGACAGAAGTGATCAATACATTCGAAAAAACCTGACAAAACATGATAAAGCCCACCAAAGCTAATCCAAACACACCAAAAACTGGGCTAAACAGAATCAAAACAAGTCAAAACCTTCTAAAAACCCGCCAAAATATTTCAAAACCCGTCAAAACTAATCAAAACATTCCGAATACCCGCCAAAACCTTCCAAATACCCGCCAAAATATTTTAAAACCCGCCAAAAGCAATCCAAACATTCCAAAACCTGCCAAGACAATAAAAACAACTCAAGAGAATACAAAACATTCTAAAACTGATCAAAACATTCTGAAAAGATCCCAAAATACTAGAAAACCAGTCAGAAGTGATCAAAACTTTCAATAACTTGCCAAAACATAATCAAAACAAATGAAAGCAAACCAAAACATTCCAAATACCCGCCAAAATATTTTAAAACCCACCAAAACGAATCCAAACGTTCCACAACCTGCCAAGACAATAAAAACAACACAAGAGAAAACAAAACATTCTAAAACACCACCAAAACATTCCGAAAACCCGCCAAAAGATCATCAAAACAAATCAAAACAAACCAAACAATAGGAGGAACACGGCAACATATTGGCAAGCAAGAGACGGAGAGCGCGGCACCGCGGCACCTTCTAGGAGGCCAAGAAGGAAGCCGCACAACACCTGCACTGTGTCTGCAACTTTCAAACTGCTAGAAGCTAGTGGCTTGCCACTGGCCTGCCTCTTCAATTGCCATTAGCATTCCAATGGAAGCTATTCTTGGACAACTTTGCTCTGCTTGCTGCTAGTTCTGCCCCAGCCTACCATAGATAACCTTGCTCTTCCCTTGAGGTTCTGAGATGCCAAGAACTTGTCAACTTCAAAGGGCGGGCCGGGCTACATCTACTCAGCTGCCACAGTTTCTCCTTGCTAGACCTAGTGGGAAAGCATTTTGCTGAGATGCAGAAGGCAAGAAACGCAGAATACGGAGACGCGGAGCTGTCCCAAGTGCCGCTGCCAGGCGTCTTTCCGCAGAAGGAGCGCCCCGGAGCGCACCGCAACCGGCACCGTCGTCTCTGCGCAAAGAGCCAAAATATTTTCAAACCCGCCAAAACTCATCCAAAAATATTTTCAAACCCGCCAAAATAGAAAACCAGACAGAAGTGATCAATACATTCGAAAAAACCTGACAAAACATGATAAAGCCCACCAAAGCTAATCCAAACACACCAAAAACTGGGCTAAACAGAATCAAAACCTTCTAAAAACCCGCCAAAATATTTCAAAACCCGTCAAAACTAATCAAAACATTCCGAATACCCGCCAAAACCTTCCAAATACCCGCCAGAATATTTTAAAACCCGCCAAAAGCAATCCAAACATTCCAAAACCTGCCAACACAATAAAAACAACTCAAGAGAATACAAAACATTCTAAAACCCAACCAAAACATTCCGAAAACCCGACAAAACATCATAAAAACAAATCAAAACCAACCAAAATATTCCGAAAACCGCCAAAATGATTTAGACCCACAAAACTCATCAAAACATTCTGAAAATTGCCAAAACATTAGAAAACCAGCCAGAACTGATCAAATCATTCAAAAAACTTGGCAAAACATCATAAAAACAAATCAAAACCAACCAAAACATTCCAAAAACCTGACAAAATAGTTTACAACCTGCTAAAACTGATCAAAACATTCTGAAAAGATGCCAAAATACTAGAAAACCAGTCAGAAGTGATCAAAACTTTCAATAACTTGCCAAAACATAATCAAAACAAATGAAAGCAAACCAAAACATTCCAAATACCCGCCAAAATATTTTAAAACCCACCAAAACGAATCCAAACGTTCCACAACCTGCCAACACAATAAAAACAACACAAGAGAAAACAAAACATTCTAAAACACCACCAAAACATTCCGAAAACCCGCCAAAACATCATCAAAACAAATCAAAACAAACCAAACAATAGGAGGAACACGGCAACATATTGGCAAGCAAGAGACGGAGAGGGCGGCACCGCGGCACCTTCTAGGAGGCCAAGAAGGAAGCCGCACAACACCTGCACTGTGTCTGCAACTTTCAAACTGCTAGAAGCTAGTGGCTTGCCACTGGCCTGCCTCTTCAATTGCCATTAGCATTCCAATGGAAGCTATTCTTGGACAACTTTGCTCTGCTTGCTGCTAGTTCTGCCCCAGCCTACCATAGATAACCTTGCTCTTCCCTTGAGGTTCTGAGATGCCAAGAACTTGTCAACTTCAAAGGGCGGGCCGGGCTACATCTACTCAGCTGCCACAGTTTCTCCTTGCTAGACCTAGTGGGAAAGCATTTTGCTGAGATGCAGAAGGCAAGAAACGCAGAATACGGAGACGCGGAGCTGTCCCAAGTGCCGCTGCCAGGCGTCTTTCCGCAGAAGGAGCGCCCCGGAGCGCACCGCAACCGGCACCGTCGTCTCTGCGCAAAGAGCCAAAATATTTTCAAACCCGCCAAAACTCATCCAAAAATATTTTCAAACCCGCCAAAATAGAAAACCAGACAGAAGTGATCAATACATTCGAAAAAACCTGACAAAACATGATAAAGCCCACCAAAGCTAATCCAAACACACCAAAAACTGGGCTAAACAGAATCAAAACCTTCTAAAAACCCGCCAAAATATTTCAAAACCCGTCAAAACTAATCAAAACATTCCGAATACCCGCCAAAACATTCCAAATACCCGCCAGAATATTTTAAAACCCGCCAAAACAAATCCAAACATTCCAAAACCTGCCAAGACAATAAAAACAACTCAAGAGAATACAAAACATTCTAAAACCCAACCAAAACATTCCGAAAACCCGCCAAAACATCATAAAAACAAATCAAAACCAACCAAAATATTCCGAAAACCCGCCAAAATGATTTAGACCCACAAAACTCATCAAAACATTCTGAAAAGATGCCAAAACATTAGAAAACCAGCCAGAACTGATCAAATCATTCAAAAAACCTGGCAAAACATCATAAAAACAAATCAAAACCAACCAAAACATTCCAAAAACCTGACAAAATAGTTTACAACCTGCCAAAACTGATCAAAACATTCTGAAAAGATGCCAAAATACTAGAAAACCAGTCAGAAGTGATCGAAACTTTCAATAACTTGCCAAAACATAATCAAAACAAATGAAAGCAAACCAAAACATTCCAAATACCCGCCAAAATATTTTAAAACCCGCCAAAACGAATCCAAACGTTCCACAACCTGCCAAGACAATAAAAACAACACAAGAGAAAACAAAACATTCTAAAACACCACCAAAACATTCCGAAAACCCGCCAAAAGATCATCAAAACAAATCAAAACAAACCAAACAATAGGAGGAACACGGCAACATATTGGCAAGCAAGAGACGGAGAGTGCGGCACCTTCTAGGAGGCCAAGAAGGAAGCCGCACAACACCTGCACTGTGTCTGTAACTTTCAAACTGCTAGAAGATAGTGGCTTGCCACTGGCCTGCCTCTTCAATTGCCATTAGCATTCCAATGGAAGCTATTCTTGGACAACTTTGCTCTGCTTGCTGCTAGTTCTGCCCCAGCCTACCATAGATAACCTTGCTCTTCCCTTGAGGTTCTGAGATGCCAAGAACTTGTCAACTTCAAAGGGCGGGCCGGGCTACATCTACTCAGCTGCCACAGTTTCTCCTTGCTAGACCTAGTGGGAAAGCATTTTGCTGAGATGCAGAAGGCAAGAAACGCAGAATACGGAGACGCGGAGCTGTCCCAAGTGCCGCTGCCAGGCGTCTTTCCGCAGAAGGAGCGCCCCGGAGCGCACCGCAACCGGCACCGTCGTCTCTGCGCAAAGAGCCAAAATATTTTCAAACCCGCCAAAACTCATCCAAAAATATTTTCAAACCCGCCAAAATAGAAAACCAGACAGAAGTGATCAATACATTCGAAAAAACCTGACAAAACATGATAAAGCCCACCAAAGCTAATCCAAACACACCAAAAACTGGGCTAAACAGAATCAAAACAAGTCAAAACCTTCTAAAAACCCGCCAAAATATTTCAAAACCCGTCAAAACTAATCAAAACCTTCCGAATACCCGCCAAAACATTCCAAATACCCGCCAAAATATTTTAAAACCCGCCAAAAGCAATCCAAACATTCCAAAACCTGCCAAGACAATAAAAACAACTCAAGAGAATACAAAACATTCTAAAACTGATCAAAACATTCTGAAAAGATCCCAAAATACTAGAAAACCAGTCAGAAGTGATCGAAACTTTCAATAACTTGCCAAAACATAATCAAAACAAATGAAAGCAAACCAAAACATTCCAAATACCCGCCAAAATATTTTAAAACCCGCCAAAACGAATCCAAACGTTCCACAACCTGCCAACACAATAAAAACAACACAAGAGAAAACAAAACATTCTAAAACACCACCAAAACATTCCGAAAACCCGCCAAAAGATCATCAAAACAAATCAAAACAAACCAAACAATAGGAGGAACATGGCAACATATTGGCAAGCAAGAGACGGAGAGCGCGGCACCACGGCACCTTCTAGGAGGCCAAGAAAGAAGCCGCACAACACCTGCACTGTGTCTGCAACTTTCAAACTGCTAGAAGCTAGTGGCTTGCCACTGGCCTGCCTCTTCAATTGCCATTAGCATTCCAATGGAAGCTATTCTTGGACAACTTTGCTCTGCTTGCTGCTAGTTCTGCCCCAGCCTACCATAGATAACCTTGCTCTTCCCTTGAGGCTCTGAGATGCCAAGAACTTTTCAACTTCAAAGGGCGGGCCGGGCTACATCTACTCAGCTGCCACAGTTTCTCCTTGCTAGACCTAGTGGGAAAGCATTTTGCTGAGATGCAGAAGGCAAGAAACGCAGAATACGGAGACGCGGAGCTGTCCCAAGTGCCGCTGCCAGGCGTCTTTCCGCAGAAGGAGCGCCCCGGAGCGCACCGCAACCGGCACCGTCGTCTCTGCGCAAAGAGCCAAAATATTTTCAAACCTGCCAAAACTCATCCAAAAATATTTTCAAACCCGCCAAAATAGAAAACCAGACAGAAGTGATCAATACATTCAAAAAAACCTGACAAAACATGATAAAGCCCACCAAAGCTAATCCAAACACACCAAAAATTGGGCTAAACAGAATCAAAACCTTCTAAAAACCCTCCAAAATATTTCAAAACCCGTCAAAACTAATCAAAACCTTCCGAATACCCGCCAAAACATTCCAAATACCCGCCAAAATATTTTAAAACCCGCCAAAAGGAATCCAAACATTCCAAAACCTGCCAAGACAATAAAAACAACTCAAGAGAATACAAAACATTCTAAAACCCAACCAAAACATTCCGAAAACCCGACAAAACATCATAAAAACAAATCAAAACCAACCAAAATATTCCGAAAACCGCCAAAATGATTTAGACCCACAAAACTCATCAAAACATTCTGAAAATTGCCAAAACATTAGAAAACCAGCCAGAACTGATCAAATCATTCAAAAAACTTGGCAAAACATCATAAAAACAAATCAAAACCAACCAAAACATTCCAAAAACCTGACAAAATAGTTTACAACCTGCTAAAACTGATCAAAACATTCTGAAAAGATGCCAAAATACTAGAAAACCAGTCAGAAGTGATCAAAACTTTCAATAACTTGCCAAAACATAATCAAAACAAATGAAAGCAAACCAAAACATTCCAAATACCCGCCAAAATATTTTAAAACCCACCAAAACGAATCCAAACGTTCCACAACCTGCCAAGACAATAAAAACAACACAAGAGAAAACAAAACATTCTAAAACACCACCAAAACATTCCGAAAACCCGCCAAAACATCATCAAAACAAATCAAAACAAACCAAACAATAGGAGGAACACGGCAACATATTGGCAAGCAAGAGACGGAGAGTGCGGCACCTTCTAGGAGGCCAAGAAGGAAGCCGCACAACACCTGCACTGTGTCTGCAACTTTCAAACTGCTAGAAGCTAGTGGCTTGCCACTGGCCTGCCTCTTCAATTGCCATTAGCATTCCAATGGAAGCTATTCTTGGACAACTTTGCTCTGCTTGCTGCTAGTTCTGCCCCAGCCTACCATAGATAACCTTGCTCTTCCCTTGAGGTTCTGAGATGCCAAGAACTTGTCAACTTCAAAGGGCGGGCCGGGCTACATCTACTCAGCTGCCACAGTTTCTCCTTGCTAGACCTAGTGGGAAAGCATTTTGCTGAGATGCAGAAGGCAAGAAACGCAGAATACGGAGACGCGGAGCTGTCCCAAGTGCCGCTGCCAGGCGTCTTTCCGCAGAAGGAGCGCCCCGGAGCGCACCGCAACCGGCACCGTCGTCTCTGCGCAAAGAGCCAAAATATTTTCAAACCCGCCAAAACTCATCCAAAAATATTTTCAAACCCGCCAAAATAGAAAACCAGACAGAAGTGATCAATACATTCGAAAAAACCTGACAAAACATGATAAAGCCCACCAAAGCTAATCCAAACACACCAAAAACTGGGCTAAACAGAATCAAAACAAGTCAAAACCTTCTAAAAACCCGCCAAAATATTTCAAAACCCGTCAAAACTAATCAAAACATTCCGAATACCCGCCAAAACATTCCAAATACCCGCCAAAATATTTTAAAACCCGCCAAAAGCAATCCAAACATTCCAAAACCTGCCAAGACAATAAAAACAACTCAAGAGAATACAAAACATTCTAAAACTGATCAAAACATTCTGAAAAGATCCCAAAATACTAGAAAACCAGTCAGAAGTGATCGAAACTTTCAATAACTTGCCAAAACATAATCAAAACAAATGAAAGCAAACCAAAACATTCCAAATACCCGCCAAAATATTTTAAAACCCACCAAAACGAATCCAAACGTTCCACAACCTGCCAAGACAATAAAAACAACACAAGAGAAAACAAAACATTCTAAAACACCACCAAAACATTCCGAAAACCCGCCAAAAGATCATCAAAACAAATCAAAACAAACCAAACAATAGGAGGAACACGGCAACATATTGGCAAGCAAGAGACGGAGAGCGCGGCACCGCGGCACCTTCTAGGAGGCCAAGAAGGAAGCCGCACAACACCTGCACTGTGTCTGCAACTTTCAAACTGCTAGAAGCTAGTGGCTTGCCACTGGCCTGCCTCTTCAATTGCCATTAGCATTCCAATGGAAGCTATTCTTGGACAACTTTGCTCTGCTTGCTGCTAGTTCTGCCCCAGCCTACCATAGATAACCTTGCTCTTCCCTTGAGGTTCTGAGATGCCAAGAACTTGTCAACTTCAAAGGGCGGGCCGGGCTACATCTACTCAGCTGCCACAGTTTCTCCTTGCTAGACCTAGTGGGAAAGCATTTTGCTGAGATGCAGAAGGCAAGAAACGCAGAATACGGAGACGCGGAGCTGTCCCAAGTGCCGCTGCCAGGCGTCTTTCCGCAGAAGGAGCGCCCCGGAGCGCACCGCAACCGGCACCGTCGTCTCTGCGCAAAGAGCCAAAATATTTTCAAACCCGCCAAAACTCATCCAAAAATATTTTCAAACCCGCCAAAATAGAAAACCAGACAGAAGTGATCAATACATTCGAAAAAACCTGACAAAACATGATAAAGCCCACCAAAGCTAATCCAAACACACCAAAAACTGGGCTAAACAGAATCAAAACCTTCTAAAAACCCGCCAAAATATTTCAAAACCCGTCAAAACTAATCAAAACATTCCGAATACCCGCCAAAACATTCCAAATACCCGCCAAAATATTTTAAAACCCGCCAAAAGCAATCCAAACATTCCAAAACCTGCCAAGACAATAAAAACAACTCAAGAGAATACAAAACATTCTAAAACTGATCAAAACATTCTGAAAAGATCCCAAAATACTAGAAAACCAGTCAGAAGTGATCGAAACTTTCAATAACTTGCCAAAACATAATCAAAACAAATGAAAGCAAACCAAAACATTCCAAATACCCGCCAAAATATTTTAAAACCCACCAAAACGAATCCAAACGTTCCACAACCTGCCAAGACAATAAAAACAACACAAGAGAAAACAAAACATTCTAAAACACCACCAAAACATTCCGAAAACCCGCCAAAACATCATCAAAACAAATCAAAACAAACCAAACAATAGGAGGAACACGGCAACATATTGGCAAGCAAGAGACGGAGAGTGCGGCACCTTCTAGGAGGCCAAGAAGGAAGCCGCACAACACCTGCACTGTGTCTGCAACTTTCAAACTGCTAGAAGCTAGTGGCTTGCCACTGGCCTGCCTCTTCAATTGCCATTAGCATTCCAATGGAAGCTATTCTTGGACAACTTTGCTCTGCTTGCTGCTAGTTCTGCCCCAGCCTACCATAGATAACCTTGCTCTTCCCTTGAGGTTCTGAGATGCCAAGAACTTGTCAACTTCAAAGGGCGGGCCGGGCTACATCTACTCAGCTGCCACAGTTTCTCCTTGCTAGACCTAGTGGGAAAGCATTTTGCTGAGATGCAGAAGGCAAGAAACGCAGAATACGGAGACGCGGAGCTGTCCCAAGTGCCGCTGCCAGGCGTCTTTCCGCAGAAGGAGCGCCCCGGAGCGCACCGCAACCGGCACCGTCGTCTCTGCGCAAAGAGCCAAAATATTTTCAAACCCGCCAAAACTCATCCAAAAATATTTTCAAACCCGCCAAAATAGAAAACCAGACAGAAGTGATCAATACATTCGAAAAAACCTGACAAAACATGATAAAGCCCACCAAAGCTAATCCAAACACACCAAAAACTGGGCTAAACAGAATCAAAACAAGTCAAAACCTTCTAAAAACCCGCCAAAATATTTCAAAACCCGTCAAAACTAATCAAAACATTCCGAATACCCGCCAAAACATTCCAAATACCCGCCAAAATATTTTAAAACCCGCCAAAAGCAATCCAAACATTCCAAAACCTGCCAAGACAATAAAAACAACTCAAGAGAATACAAAACATTCTAAAACTGATCAAAACATTCTGAAAAGATCCCAAAATACTAGAAAACCAGTCAGAAGTGATCGAAACTTTCAATAACTTGCCAAAACATAATCAAAACAAATGAAAGCAAACCAAAACATTCCAAATACCCGCCAAAATATTTTAAAACCCACCAAAACGAATCCAAACGTTCCACAACCTGCCAAGACAATAAAAACAACACAAGAGAAAACAAAACATTCTAAAACACCACCAAAACATTCCGAAAACCCGCCAAAAGATCATCAAAACAAATCAAAACAAACCAAACAATAGGAGGAACACGGCAACATATTGGCAAGCAAGAGACGGAGAGCGCGGCACCGCGGCACCTTCTAGGAGGCCAAGAAGGAAGCCGCACAACACCTGCACTGTGTCTGCAACTTTCAAACTGCTAGAAGCTAGTGGCTTGCCACTGGCCTGCCTCTTCAATTGCCATTAGCATTCCAATGGAAGCTATTCTTGGACAACTTTGCTCTGCTTGCTGCTAGTTCTGCCCCAGCCTACCATAGATAACCTTGCTCTTCCCTTGAGGTTCTGAGATGCCAAGAACTTGTCAACTTCAAAGGGCGGGCCGGGCTACATCTACTCAGCTGCCACAGTTTCTCCTTGCTAGACCTAGTGGGAAAGCATTTTGCTGAGATGCAGAAGGCAAGAAACGCAGAATACGGAGACGCGGAGCTGTCCCAAGTGCCGCTGCCAGGCGTCTTTCCGCAGAAGGAGCGCCCCGGAGCGCACCGCAACCGGCACCGTCGTCTCTGCGCAAAGAGCCAAAATATTTTCAAACCCGCCAAAACTCATCCAAAAATATTTTCAAACCCGCCAAAATAGAAAACCAGACAGAAGTGATCAATACATTCGAAAAAACCTGACAAAACATGATAAAGCCCACCAAAGCTAATCCAAACACACCAAAAACTGGGCTAAACAGAATCAAAACCTTCTAAAAACCCGCCAAAATATTTCAAAACCCGTCAAAACTAATCAAAACATTCCGAATACCCGCCAAAACATTCCAAATACCCGCCAAAATATTTTAAAACCCGCCAAAAGCAATCCAAACATTCCAAAACCTGCCAAGACAATAAAAACAACTCAAGAGAATACAAAACATTCTAAAACTGATCAAAACATTCTGAAAAGATCCCAAAATACTAGAAAACCAGTCAGAAGTGATCGAAACTTTCAATAACTTGCCAAAACATAATCAAAACAAATGAAAGCAAACCAAAACATTCCAAATACCCGCCAAAATATTTTAAAACCCGCCAAAACTAATCCAAACGTTCCACAACCTGCCAAGACAATAAAAACAACACAAGAGAAAACAAAACATTCTAAAACACCACCAAAACATTCCGAAAACCCGCCAAAAGATCATCAAAACAAATCAAAACAAACCAAACAATAGGAGGAACACGGCAACATATTGGCAAGCAAGAGACGGAGAGGGCGGCACCGCGGCACCTTCTAGGAGGCCAAGAAGGAAGCCGCACAACACCTGCACTGTGTCTGCAACTTTCAAACTGCTAGAAGCTAGTGGCTTGCCACTGGCCTGCCTCTTCAATTGCCATTAGCATTCCAATGGAAGCTATTCTTGGACAACTTTGCTCTGCTTGCTGCTAGTTCTGCCCCAGCCTACCATAGATAACCTTGCTCTTCCCTTGAGGTTCTGAGATGCCAAGAACTTGTCAACTTCAAAGGGCGGGCCGGGCTACATCTACTCAGCTGCCACAGTTTCTCCTTGCTAGACCTAGTGGGAAAGCATTTTGCTGAGATGCAGAAGGCAAGAAACGCAGAATACGGAGACGCGGAGCTGTCCCAAGTGCCGCTGCCAGGCGTCTTTCCGCAGAAGGAGCGCCCCGGAGCGCACCGCAACCGGCACCGTCGTCTCTGCGCAAAGAGCCAAAATATTTTCAAACCCGCCAAAACTCATCCAAAAATATTTTCAAACCCGCCAAAATAGAAAACCAGACAGAAGTGATCAATACATTCGAAAAAACCTGACAAAACATGATAAAGCCCACCAAAGCTAATCCAAACACACCAAAAACTGGGCTAAACAGAATCAAAACCTTCTAAAAACCCGCCAAAATATTTCAAAACCCGTCAAAACTAATCAAAACATTCCGAATACCCGCCAAAACATTCCAAATACCCGCCAAAATATTTTGAAACCCGCCAAAAGGAATCCAAACATTCCAAAACCTGCCAACAGAATAAAAACAACTCAAGAGAATACAAAACATTCTAAAACCCAACCAAAACATTCCAAAAACCCGACAAAACATCATCAAATCAAATCAAAAACAACCAAAATATTCCAAAAACCGCCAAAATAATTTAGACCCACAAAACTCATCAAAACATTCTGAAAATTGCCAAAACATTAGAAAACCAGCCAGAACTGATCAAATCATTCAAAAAACTTGGCAAAACATCATAAAAACAAATCAAAACCAACCAAAACATTCCAAAAACCTGACAAAATAGTTTACAACCTGCTAAAACTGATCAAAACATTCTGAAAAGATGCCAAAATACTAGAAAACCAGTCAGAAGTGATCGAAACTTTCAATAACTTGCCAAAACATAATCAAAACAAATGAAAGCAAACCAAAACATTCCAAATACCCGCCAAAATATTTTAAAACCCACCAAAACGAATCCAAACATTCCACAACCTGCCAAGACAATAAAAACAACACAAGAGAAAACAAAACATTCTAAAACACCACCAAAACATTCCGAAAACCCGCCAAAACATCATCAAAACAAATCAAAACAAACCAAACAATAGGAGGAACACGGCAACATATTGGCAAGCAAGAGACGGAGAGTGCGGCACCTTCTAGGAGGCCAAGAAGGAAGCCGCACAACACCTGCACTGTGTCTGCAACTTTCAAACTGCTAGAAGCTAGTGGCTTGCCACTGGCCTGCCTCTTCAATTGCCATTAGCATTCCAATGGAAGCTATTCTTGGACAACTTTGCTCTGCTTGCTGCTAGTTCTGCCCCAGCCTACCATAGATAACCTTGCTCTTCCCTTGAGGTTCTGAGATGCCAAGAACTTGTCAACTTCAAAGGGCGGGCCGGGCTACATCTACTCAGCTGCCACAGTTTCTCCTTGCTAGACCTAGTGGGAAAGCATTTTGCTGAGATGCAGAAGGCAAGAAACGCAGAATACGGAGACGCGGAGCTGTCCCAAGTGCCGCTGCCAGGCGTCTTTCCGCAGAAGGAGCGCCCCGGAGCGCACCGCAACCGGCACCGTCGTCTCTGCGCAAAGAGCCAAAATATTTTCAAACCCGCCAAAACTCATCCAAAAATATTTTCAAACCCGCCAAAATAGAGAACCAGACAGAAGTGATCAATACATTCGAAAAAACCTGACAAAACATGATAAAGCCCACCAAAGCTAATCCAAACACACCAAAAACTGGGCTAAACAGAATCAAAACAAGTCAAAACCTTCTAAAAACCCGCCAAAATATTTCAAAACCCGTCAAAACTAATCAAAACCTTCCGAATACCCGCCAAAACCTTCCAAATACCCGCCAAAATATTTTAAAACCCGCCAAAAGCAATCCAAACATTCCAAAACCTGCCAAGACAATAAAAACAACTCAAGAGAATACAAAACATTCTAAAACTGATCAAAACATTCTGAAAAGATGCCAAAATACTAGAAAACCAGTCAGAAGTGATCAAAACTTTCAATAACTTGCCAAAACATAATCAAAACAAATGAAAGCAAACCAAAACATTCCAAATACCCGCCAAAATATTTTAAAACCCACCAAAACGAATCCAAACGTTCCACAACCTGCCAAGACAATAAAAACAACACAAGAGAAAACAAAACATTCTAAAACACCACCAAAACATTCCGAAAACCCGCCAAAACATCATCAAAACAAATCAAAACAAACCAAACAATAGGAGGAACACGGCAACATATTGGCAAGCAAGAGACGGAGAGTGCGGCACCTTCTAGGAGGCCAAGAAGGAAGCCGCACAACACCTGCACTGTGTCTGCAACTTTCAAACTGCTAGAAGCTAGTGGCTTGCCACTGGCCTGCCTCTTCAATTGCCATTAGCATTCCAATGGAAGCTATTCTTGGACAACTTTGCTCTGCTTGCTGCTAGTTCTGCCCCAGCCTACCATAGATAACCTTGCTCTTCCCTTGAGGTTCTGAGATGCCAAGAACTTGTCAACTTCAAAGGGCGGGCCGGGCTACATCTACTCAGCTGCCACAGTTTCTCCTTGCTAGACCTAGTGGGAAAGCATTTTGCTGAGATGCAGAAGGCAAGAAACGCAGAATACGGAGACGCGGAGCTGTCCCAAGTGCCGCTGCCAGGCGTCTTTCCGCAGAAGGAGCGCCCCGGAGCGCACCGCAACCGGCACCGTCGTCTCTGCGCAAAGAGCCAAAATATTTTCAAACCCGCCAAAACTCATCCAAAAATATTTTCAAACCCGCCAAAATAGAGAACCAGACAGAAGTGATCAATACATTCGAAAAAACCTGACAAAACATGATAAAGCCCACCAAAGCTAATCCAAACACACCAAAAACTGGGCTAAACAGAATCAAAACAAGTCAAAACCTTCTAAAAACCCGCCAAAATATTTCAAAACCCGTCAAAACTAATCAAAACCTTCCGAATACCCGCCAAAACCTTCCAAATACCCGCCAAAATATTTTAAAACCCGCCAAAAGCAATCCAAACATTCCAAAACCTGCCAAGACAATAAAAACAACTCAAGAGAATACAAAACATTCTAAAACTGATCAAAACATTCTGAAAAGATGCCAAAATACTAGAAAACCAGTCAGAAGTGATCAAAACTTTCAATAACTTGCCAAAACATAATCAAAACAAATGAAAGCAAACCAAAACATTCCAAATACCCGCCAAAATATTTTAAAACCCACCAAAACGAATCCAAACGTTCCACAACCTGCCAAGACAATAAAAACAACACAAGAGAAAACAAAACATTCTAAAACACCACCAAAACATTCCGAAAACCCGCCAAAAGATCATCAAAACAAATCAAAACAAACCAAACAATAGGAGGAACATGGCAACATATTGGCAAGCAAGAGACGGAGAGCGCGGCACCACGGCACCTTCTAGGAGGCCAAGAAAGAAGCCGCACAACACCTGCACTGTGTCTGCAACTTTCAAACTGCTAGAAGCTAGTGGCTTGCCACTGGCCTGCCTCTTCAATTGCCATTAGCATTCCAATGGAAGCTATTCTTGGACAACTTTGCTCTGCTTGCTGCTAGTTCTGCCCCAGCCTACCATAGATAACCTTGCTCTTCCCTTGAGGCTCTGAGATGCCAAGAACTTTTCAACTTCAAAGGGCGGGCCGGGCTACATCTACTCAGCTGCCACAGTTTCTCCTTGCTAGACCTAGTGGGAAAGCATTTTGCTGAGATGCAGAAGGCAAGAAACGCAGAATACGGAGACGCGGAGCTGTCCCAAGTGCCGCTGCCAGGCGTCTTTCCGCAGAAGGAGCGCCCCGGAGCGCACCGCAACCGGCACCGTCGTCTCTGCGCAAAGAGCCAAAATATTTTCAAACCTGCCAAAACTCATCCAAAAATATTTTCAAACCCGCCAAAATAGAAAACCAGACAGAAGTGATCAATACATTCGAAAAAACCTGACAAAACATGATAAAGCCCACCAAAGCTAATCCAAACACACCAAAAACTGGGCTAAACAGAATCAAAACCTTCTAAAAACCCTCCAAAATATTTCAAAACCCGTCAAAACTAATCAAAACATTCCGAATACCCGCCAAAACATTCCAAATACCCGCCAAAATATTTTAAAACCCGCCAAAAGCAATCCAAACATTCCAAAACCTGCCAAGACAATAAAAACAACTCAAGAGAATACAAAACATTCTAAAACCCAACCAAAACATTCCGAAAACCCGACAAAACATCATAAAAACAAATCAAAACCAACCAAAATATTCCGAAAACCGCCAAAATGATTTAGACCCACAAAACTCATCAAAACATTCTGAAAATTGCCAAAACATTAGAAAACCAGCCAGAACTGATCAAATCATTCAAAAAACTTGGCAAAACATCATAAAAACAAATCAAAACCAACCAAAACATTCCAAAAACCTGACAAAATAGTTTACAACCTGCTAAAACTGATCAAAACATTCTGAAAAGATGCCAAAATACTAGAAAACCAGTCAGAAGTGATCAAAACTTTCAATAACTTGCCAAAACATAATCAAAACAAATGAAAGCAAACCAAAACATTCCAAATACCCGCCAAAATATTTTAAAACCCACCAAAACGAATCCAAACGTTCCACAACCTGCCAAGACAATAAAAACAACACAAGAGAAAACAAAACATTCTAAAACACCACCAAAACATTCCGAAAACCCGCCAAAAGATCATCAAAACAAATCAAAACAAACCAAACAATAGGAGGAACACGGCAACATATTGGCAAGCAAGAGACGGAGAGCGCGGCACCGCGGCACCTTCTAGGAGGCCAAGAAGGAAGCCGCACAACACCTGCACTGTGTCTGCAACTTTCAAACTGCTAGAAGCTAGTGGCTTGCCACTGGCCTGCCTCTTCAATTGCCATTAGCATTCCAATGGAAGCTATTCTTGGACAACTTTGCTCTGCTTGCTGCTAGTTCTGCCCCAGCCTACCATAGATAACCTTGCTCTTCCCTTGAGGCTCTGAGATGCCAAGAACTTGTCAACTTCAAAGGGCGGGCCGGGCTACATCTACTCAGCTGCCACAGTTTCTCCTTGCTAGACCTAGTGGGAAAGCATTTTGCTGAGATGCAGAAGGCAAGAAACACAGAATACGGAGACGCGGAGCTGTCCCAAGTGCCGCTGCCAGGCGTCTTTCCGCAGAAGGAGCGCCCCGCAGCGCACCGCAACCGGCACCGTCATCTCTGCGCAAAGAGCCAAAATATTTTCAAACCCGCCAAAACTCATCCAAAACTATTTTCAAACCCGCCAAAATAGAAAACCAGACAGAAGTGATCAATACATTCGAAAAAACCTCACAAAACATGATAAAGCCCACCAAAGCTAATCCAAACACACCAAAAACTGGGCTAAACAGAATCAAAACAAGTCAAAACCTTCTAAAAACCCTCCAAAATATTTCAAAACCCGTCAAAACTAATCAAAACATTCCGAATACCCGCCAAAACATTCCAAATACCCGCCAAAATATTTTAAAACCCGCCAAAAGCAATCCAAACATTCCAAAACCTGCCAAGACAATAAAAACAACTCAAGAGAATACAAAACATTCTAAAACTGATCAAAACATTCTGAAAAGATCCCAAAATACTAGAAAACCAGTCAGAAGTGATCGAAACTTTCAATAACTTGCCAAAACATAATCAAAACAAATGAAAGCAAACCAAAACATTCCAAATACCCGCCAAAATATTTTAAAACCCACCAAAACGAATCCAAACGTTCCACAACCTGCCAAGACAATAAAAACAACACAAGAGAAAACAAAACATTCTAAAACACCACCAAAACATTCCGAAAACCCGCCAAAACATCATCAAAACAAATCAAAACAAACCAAACAATAGGAGGAACACGGCAACATATTGGCAAGCAAGAGACGGAGAGCGCGGCACCGCGGCACCTTCTAGGAGGCCAAGAAGGAAGCCGCACAACACCTGCACTGTGTCTGCAACTTTCAAACTGCTAGAAGCTAGTGGCTTGCCACTGGCCTGCCTCTTCAATTGCCATTAGCATTCCAATGGAAGCTATTCTTGGACAACTTTGCTCTGCTTGCTGCTAGTTCTGCCCCAGCCTACCATAGATAACCTTGCTCTTCCCTTGAGGTTCTGAGATGCCAAGAACTTGTCAACTTCAAAGGGCGGGCCGGGCTACATCTACTCAGCTGCCACAGTTTCTCCTTGCTAGACCTAGTGGGAAAGCATTTTGCTGAGATGCAGAAGGCAAGAAACGCAGAATACGGAGACGCGGAGCTGTCCCAAGTGCCGCTGCCAGGCGTCTTTCCGCAGAAGGAGCGCCCCGGAGCGCACCGCAACCGGCACCGTCGTCTCTGCGCAAAGAGCCAAAATATTTTCAAACCCGCCAAAACTCATCCAAAAATATTTTCAAACCCGCCAAAATAGAAAACCAGACAGAAGTGATCAATACATTCGAAAAAACCTGACAAAACATGATAAAGCCCACCAAAGCTAATCCAAACACACCAAAAACTGGGCTAAACAGAATCAAAACCTTCTAAAAACCCGCCAAAATATTTCAAAACCCGTCAAAACTAATCAAAACATTCCGAATACCCGCCAAAACATTCCAAATACCCGCCAAAATATTTTAAAACCCGCCAAAAGGAATCCAAACATTCCAAAACCTTCCAAGACAATAAAAACAACTCAAGAGAATACAAAACATTCTAAAACCCAACCAAAACATTCCGAAAACCCGACAAAACATCATAAAAACAAATCAAAACCAACCAAAATATTCCGAAAACCGCCAAAATGATTTAGACCCACAAAACTCATCAAAACATTCTGAAAATTGCCAAAACATTAGAAAACCAGCCAGAACTGATCAAAACATTCAAAAAACTTGGCAAAACATCATAAAAACAAATCAAAACCAACCAAAACATTCCAAAAACCTGACAAAATAGTTTACAACCTGCTAAAACTGATCAAAACATTCTGAAAAGATGCCAAAATACTAGAAAACCAGTCAGAAGTGATCAAAACTTTCAATAACTTGCCAAAACATAATCAAAACAAATGAAAGCAAACCAAAACATTCCAAATACCCGCCAAAATATTTTAAAACCCGCCAAAACTAATCCAAACGTTCCACAACCTGCCAAGACAATAAAAACAACACAAGAGAAAACAAAACATTCTAAAACACCACCAAAACATTCCGAAAACCCGCCAAAACATCATCAAAACAAATCAAAACAAACCAAACAATAGGAGGAACACGGCAACATATTGGCAAGCAAGAGACGGAGAGCGCGGCACCGCGGCACCTTCTAGGAGGCCAAGAAGGAAGCCGCACAACACCTGCACTGTGTCTGCAACTTTCAAACTGCTAGAAGCTAGTGGCTTGCCACTGGCCTGCCTCTTCAATTGCCATTAGCATTCCAATGGAAGCTATTCTTGGACAACTTTGCTCTGCTTGCTGCTAGTTCTGCCCCAGCCTACCATAGATAACCTTGCTCTTCCCTTGAGGTTCTGAGATGCCAAGAACTTGTCAACTTCAAAGGGCGGGCCGGGCTACATCTACTCAGCTGCCACAGTTTCTCCTTGCTAGACCTAGTGGGAAAGCATTTTGCTGAGATGCAGAAGGCAAGAAACGCAGAATACGGAGACGCGGAGCTGTCCCAAGTGCCGCTGCCAGGCGTCTTTCCGCAGAAGGAGCGCCCCGGAGCGCACCGCAACCGGCACCGTCGTCTCTGCGCAAAGAGCCAAAATATTTTCAAACCCGCCAAAACTCATCCAAAAATATTTTCAAACCCGCCAAAATAGAAAACCAGACAGAAGTGATCAATACATTCGAAAAAACCTGACAAAACATGATAAAGCCCACCAAAGCTAATCCAAACACACCAAAAACTGGGCTAAACAGAATCAAAACCTTCTAAAAACCCTCCAAAATATTTCAAAACCCGTCAAAACTAATCAAAACATTCCGAATACCCACCAAAACATTCCAAATACCCGCCAGAATATTTTAAAACCCGCCAAAACAAATCCAAACATTCCAAAACCTGCCAACACAATAAAAACAACTCAAGAGAATACAAAACATTCTAAAACCCAACCAAAACATTCCGAAAACCCGACAAAACATCATAAAAACAAATCAAAACCAACCAAAATATTCCGAAAACCGCCGAAATGATTTAGACCCACAAAACTCATCAAAACATTCTGAAAATTGCCAAAACATTAGAAAACCAGCCAGAACTGATCAAAACATTCAAAAAACTTGGCAAAACATCATAAAAACAAATCAAAACCAACCAAAACATTCCAAAAACCTGACAAAATAGTTTACAACCTGCTAAAACTGATCAAAACATTCTGAAAAGATGCCAAAATACTAGAAAACCAGTCAGAAGTGATCAAAACTTTCAATAACTTGCCAAAACATAATCAAAACAAATGAAAGCAAACCAAAACATTCCAAATACCCGCCAAAATATTTTAAAACCCGCCAAAACTAATCCAAACGTTCCACAACCTGCCAACACAATAAAAACAACACAAGAGAAAACAAAACATTCTAAAACACCACCAAAACATTCCGAAAACCCGCCAAAAGATCATCAAAACAAATCAAAACAAACCAAACAATAGGAGGAACACGGCAACATATTGGCAAGCAAGAGACGGAGAGCGCGGCACCGCGGCACCTTCTAGGAGGCCAAGAAGGAAGCCGCACAACACCTGCACTGTGTCTGCAACTTTCAAACTGCTAGAAGCTAGTGGCTTGCCACTGGCCTGCCTCTTCAATTGCCATTAGCATTCCAATGGAAGCTATTCTTGGACAACTTTGCTCTGCTTGCTGCTAGTTCTGCCCCAGCCTACCATAGATAACCTTGCTCTTCCCTTGAGGTTCTGAGATGCCAAGAACTTGTCAACTTCAAAGGGCGGGCCGGGCTACATCTACTCAGCTGCCACAGTTTCTCCTTGCTAGACCTAGTGGGAAAGCATTTTGCTGAGATGCAGAAGGCAAGAAACGCAGAATACGGAGACGCGGAGCTGTCCCAAGTGCCGCTGCCAGGCGTCTTTCCGCAGAAGGAGCGCCCCGGAGCGCACCGCAACCGGCACCGTCGTCTCTGCGCAAAGAGCCAAAATATTTTCAAACCCGCCAAAACTCATCCAAAAATATTTTCAAACCCGCCAAAATAGAAAACCAGACAGAAGTGATCAATACATTCGAAAAAACCTGACAAAACATGATAAAGCCCACCAAAGCTAATCCAAACACACCAAAAACTGGGCTAAACAGAATCAAAACCTTCTAAAAACCCGCCAAAATATTTCAAAACCCGTCAAAACTAATCAAAACATTCCGAATACCCGCCAAAACATTCCAAATACCCGCCAGAATATTTTAAAACCCGCCAAAAGCAATCCAAACATTCCAAAACCTGCCAAGACAATAAAAACAACTCAAGAGAATACAAAACATTCTAAAACTGATCAAAACATTCTGAAAAGATCCCAAAATACTAGAAAACCAGTCTGAAGTGATCGAAACTTTCAATAACTTGCCAAAACATAATCAAAACAAATGAAAGCAAACCAAAACATTCCAAATACCCGCCAAAATATTTTAAAACCCACCAAAACGAATCCAAACGTTCCACAACCTGCCAACACAATAAAAACAACACAAGAGAAAACAAAACATTCTAAAACACCACCAAAACATTCCGAAAACCCGCCAAAAGATCATCAAAACAAATCAAAACAAACCAAACAATAGGAGGAACATGGCAACATATTGGCAAGCAAGAGACGGAGAGCGCGGCACCACGGCACCTTCTAGGAGGCCAAGAAAGAAGCCGCACAACACCTGCACTGTGTCTGCAACTTTCAAACTGCTAGAAGCTAGTGGCTTGCCACTGGCCTGCCTCTTCAATTGCCATTAGCATTCCAATGGAAGCTATTCTTGGACAACTTTGCTCTGCTTGCTGCTAGTTCTGCCCCAGCCTACCATAGATAACCTTGCTCTTCCCTTGAGGCTCTGAGATGCCAAGAACTTGTCAACTTCAAAGGGCGGGCCGGGCTACATCTACTCAGCTGCCACAGTTTCTCCTTGCTAGACCTAGTGGGAAAGCATTTTGCTGAGATGCAGAAGGCAAGAAACGCAGAATACGGAGACGCGGAGCTGTCCCAAGTGCCGCTGCCAGGCGTCTTTCCGCAGAAGGAGCGCCCCGGAGCGCACCGCAACCGGCACCGTCATCTCTGCGCAAAGAGCCAAAATATTTTAAAACCTGCCAAAACTCATCCAAAAATATTTTCAAACCCGCCAAAATAGAAAACCAGACAGAAGTGATCAATACATTCGAAAAAACCTGACAAAACATGATAAAGCCCACCAAAGCTAATCCAAACACACCAAAAACTGGGCTAAACAGAATCAAAACCTTCTAAAAACCCTCCAAAATATTTCAAAACCCGTCAAAACTAATCAAAACATTCCGAATACCCGCCAAAACATTCCAAATACCCGCCAAAATATTTTAAAACCCGCCAAAAGGAATCCAAACATTCCAAAACCTTCCAAGACAATAAAAACAACTCAAGAGAATACAAAACATTCTAAAACCCAACCAAAACATTCCGAAAACCCGACAAAACATCATAAAAACAAATCAAAACCAACCAAAATATTCCGAAAACCGCCAAAATAATTTAGACCCACAAAACTCATCAAAACATTCTGAAAATTGCCAAAACATTAGAAAACCAGCCAGAACTGATCAAATCATTCAAAAAACTTGGCAAAACATCATAAAAACAAATCAAAACCAACCAAAACATTCCAAAAACCTGACAAAATAGTTTACAACCTGCTAAAACTGATCAAAACATTCTGAAAAGATGCCAAAATACTAGAAAACCAGTCTGAAGTGATCAAAACATTCAATAACTTGCCAAAACATAATCAAAACAAATGAAAGCAAACCAAAACATTCCAAATACCCGCCAAAATATTTTAAAACCCACCAAAACGAATCCAAACGTTCCACAACCTGCCAACACAATAAAAACAACACAAGAGAAAACAAAACATTCTAAAACACCACCAAAACATTCCGAAAACCCGCCAAAAGATCATCAAAACAAATCAAAACAAAGCAAACAATAGGAGGAACATGGCAACATATTGGCAAGCAAGAGACGGAGAGTGCGGCACCTTCTAGGAGGCCAAGAAGGAAGCCGCACAACACCTGCACTGTGTCTGCAACTTTCAAACTGCTAGAAGATAGTGGCTTGCCACTGGCCTGCCTCTTCAATTGCCATTAGCATTCCAATGGAAGCTATTCTTGGACAACTTTGCTCTGCTTGCTGCTAGTTCTGCCCCAGCCTACCATAGATAACCTTGCTCTTCCCTTGAGGCTCTGAGATGCCAAGAACTTTTCAACTTCAAAGGGCGGGCCGGGCTACATCTACTCAGCTGCCACAGTTTCTCCTTGCTAGACCTAGTGGGAAAGCATTTTGCTGAGATGCAGAAGGCAAGAAACGCAGAATACGGAGACGCGGAGCTGTCCCAAGTGCCGCTGCCAGGCGTCTTTCCGCAGAAGGAGCGCCCCGGAGCGCACCGCAACCGGCACCGTCGTCTCTGCGCAAAGAGCCAAAATATTTTCAAACCCGCCAAAACTCATCCAAAAATATTTTCAAACCCGCCAAAATAGAAAACCAGACAGAAGTGATCAATACATTCGAAAAAACCTGACAAAACATGATAAAGCCCACCAAAGCTAATCCAAACACACCAAAAACTGGTCTAAACAGAATCAAAACCTTCTAAAAACCCGCCAAAATATTTCAAAACCCGTCAAAACTAATCAAAACATTCCGAATACCCGCCAAAACATTCCAAATACCCGCCAAAATATTTTAAAACCCGCCAAAAGGAATCCAAACATTCCAAAACCTGCCAAGACAATAAAAACAACTCAAGAGAATACAAAATATTCTAAAACCCAACCAAAACATTCCGAAAACCCGACAAAACATCATAAAAACAAATCAAAACCAACCAAAATATTCCGAAAACCGCCAAAATAATTTAGACCCACAAAACTCATCAAAACATTCTGAAAATTGCCAAAACATTAGAAAACCAGCCAGAACTGATCAAATCATTCAAAAAACTTGGCAAAACATCATAAAAACAAATCAAAACCAACCAAAACATTCCAAAAACCTGACAAAATAGTTTACAACCTGCTAAAACTGATCAAAACATTCTGAAAAGATGCCAAAATACTAGAAAACCAGTCTGAAGTGATCAAAACTTTCAATAACTTGCCAAAACATAATCAAAACAAATGAAAGCAAACCAAAACATTCCAAATACCCGCCAAAATATTTTAAAACCCACCAAAACGAATCCAAACGTTCCACAACCTGCCAAGACAATAAAAACAACACAAGAGAAAACAAAACATTCTAAAACACCACCAAAACATTCCGAAAACCCGCCAAAAGATCATCAAAACAAATCAAAACAAACCAAACAATAGGAGGAACACGGCAACATATTGGCAAGCAAGAGACGGAGAGTGCGGCACCTTCTAGGAGGCCAAGAAGGAAGCCGCAAAACACCTGCACTGTGTCTGCAACTTTCAAACTGCTAGAAGCTAGTGGCTTGCCACTGGCCTGCCTCTTCAATTGCCATTAGCATTCCAATGGAAGCTATTCTTGGACAACTTTGCTCTGCTTGCTGCTAGTTCTGCCCCAGCCTACCATAGATAACCTTGCTCTTCCCTTGAGGCTCTGAGATGCCAAGAACTTGTCAACTTCAAAGGGCGGGCCGGGCTACATCTACTCAGCTGCCACAGTTTCTCCTTGCTAGACCTAGTGGGAAAGCATTTTGCTGAGATGCAGAAGGCAAGAAACGCAGAATACGGAGACGCGGAGCTGTCCCAAGTGCCGCTGCCAGGCGTCTTTCCGCAGAAGGAGCGCCCCGGAGCGCACCGCAACCGGCACCGTCGTCTCTGCGCAAAGAGCCAAAATATTTTCAAACCCGCCAAAACTCATCCAAAAATATTTTCAAACCCGCCAAAATAGAAAACCAGACAGAAGTGATCAATACATTCGAAAAAACCTGACAAAACATGATAAAGCCCACCAAAGCTAATCCAAACACACCAAAAACTGGGCTAAACAGAATCAAAACCTTCTAAAAACCCTCCAAAATATTTCAAAACCCGTCAAAACTAATCAAAACATTCCGAATACCCGCCAAAACATTCCAAATACCCGCCAAAATATTTTAAAACCCGCCAAAAGCAATCCAAACATTCCAAAACCTGCCAAGACAATAAAAACAACTCAAGAGAATACAAAACATTCTAAAACCCAACCAAAACATTCCGAAAACCCGACAAAACATCATAAAAACAAATCAAAACCAACCAAAATATTCCGAAAACCGCCAAAATAATTTAGACCCACAAAACTCATCAAAACATTCTGAAAATTGCCAAAACATTAGAAAACCAGCCAGAACTGATCAAAACATTCAAAAAACTTGGCAAAACATCATAAAAACAAATCAAAACCAACCAAAACATTCCAAAAACCTGACAAAATAGTTTACAACCTGCTAAAACTGATCAAAACATTCTGAAAAGATGCCAAAATACTAGAAAACCAGTCAGAAGTGATCAAAACATTCAATAACTTGCCAAAACATAATCAAAACAAATGAAAGCAAACCAAAACATTCCAAATACCCGCCAAAATATTTTAAAACCCACCAAAACGAATCCAAACGTTCCACAACCTGCCAAGACAATAAAAACAACACAAGAGAAAACAAAACATTCTAAAACACCACCAAAACATTCCGAAAACCCGCCAAAAGATCATCAAAACAAATCAAAACAAACCAAACAATAGGAGGAACACGGCAACATATTGGCAAGCAAGAGACGGAGAGCGCGGCACCGCGGCACCTTCTAGGAGGCCAAGAAGGAAGCCGCACAACACCTGCACTGTGTCTGCAACTTTCAAACTGCTAGAAGCTAGTGGCTTGCCACTGGCCTGCCTCTTCAATTGCCATTAGCATTCCAATGGAAGCTATTCTTGGACGACTTTGCTCTGCTTGCTGCTAGTTCTGCCCCAGCCTACCATAGATAACCTTGCTCTTCCCTTGAGGTTCTGAGATGCCAAGAACTTTTCAACTTCAAAGGGCGGGCCGGGCTACATCTACTCAGCTGCCACAGTTTCTCCTTGCTAGACCTAGTGGGAAAGCATTTTGCTGAGATGCAGAAGGCAAGAAACGCAGAATACGGAGACGCGGAGCTGTCCCAAGTGCCGCTGCCAGGCGTCTTTCCGCAGAAGGAGCGCCCCGGAGCGCACCGCAACCGGCACCGTCGTCTCTGCGCAAAGAGCCAAAATATTTTCAAACCCGCCAAAACTCATCCAAAAATATTTTCAAACCCGCCAAAATAGAAAACCAGACAGAAGTGATCAATACATTTGAAAAAACCTGACAAAACGTGATAAAGCCCACCAAAGCTAATCCAAACACACCAAAAACTGGGCTAAACAGAATCAAAACCTTCTAAAAACCCGCCAAAATATTTCAAAACCCGTCAAAACTAATCAAAACCTTCCGAATACCCGCCAAAACATTCCAAATACCCGCCAAAATATTTTAAAACCCGCCAAAAGCAATCCAAACATTCCAAAACCTGCCAACAGAATAAAAACAACTCAAGAGAATACAAAACATTCTAAAACCCAACCAAAACATTCCGAAAACCCGCCAAAACATCATCAAATCAAATCAAAAACAACCAAAATATTCCAAAAACCGCCAAAATAATTTAGACCCACAAAACTCATCAAAACATTCTGAAAATTGCCAAAACATTAGAAAACCAGCCAGAACTGATCAAATCATTCAAAAAACTTGGCAAAACATCATAAAAACAAATCAAAACCAACCAAAACATTCCAAAAACCTGACAAAATAGTTTACAACCTGCTAAAACTGATCAAAACATTCTGAAAAGATGCCAAAATACTAGAAAACCAGTCAGAAGTGATCGAAACTTTCAATAACTTGCCAAAACATAATCAAAACAAATGATAGCAAACCAAAACATTCCAAACAACCGCCAAAATATTTTAAAACCCGCCAAAACGAATCCAAACGTTCCAAAACCTTCCAAGACAATAAAAACAACACAAGAGAAAACAAAACATTCTAAAACACCACCAAAACATTCCGAAAACCCGCCAAAAGATCATCAAAACAAATCAAAACAAACCAAACAATAGGAGGAACACGGCAACATATTGGCAAGCAAGAGACGGAGAGTCTGACACCTTCTAGGAGGCCAAGAAGGAAGCCGCAAAACACCTGCACTGTGTCTGCAACTTTCAAACTGCTAGAAGATAGTGGCTTGCCACTGGCCTGCCTCTTCAATTGCCATTAGCATTCCAATGGAAGCTATTCTTGGACAACTTTGCTCTGCTTGCTGCTAGTTCTGCCCCAGCCTACCATAGATAACCTTGCTCTTCCCTTGAGGTTCTGAGATGCCAAGAACTTGTCAACTTCAAAGGGCGGGCCGGGCTACATCTACTCAGCTGCCACAGTTTCTCCTTGCTAGACCTAGTGGGAAAGCATTTTGCTGAGATGCAGAAGGCAAGAAACGCAGAATACGGAGACGCGGAGCTGTCCCAAGTGCCGCTGCCAGGCGTCTTTCCGCAGAAGGAGCGCCCCGGAGCGCACCGCAACCGGCACCGTCGTCTCTGCGCAAAGAGCCAAAATATTTTCAAACCCGCCAAAACTCATCCAAAAATATTTTCAAACCCGCCAAAATAGAAAACCAGACAGAAGTGATCAATACATTCGAAAAAACCTGACAAAACATGATAAAGCCCACCAAAGCTAATCCAAACACACCAAAAACTGGGCTAAACAGAATCAAAACCTTCTAAAAACCCTCCAAAATATTTCAAAACCCGTCAAAACTAATCAAAACATTCCGAATACCCGCCAAAACATTCCAAATACCCGCCAAAATATTTTAAAACCCGCCAAAAGCAATCCAAACATTCCAAAACCTGCCAAGACAATAAAAACAACTCAAGAGAATACAAAACATTCTAAAACCCAACCAAAACATTCCGAAAACCCGACAAAACATCATAAAAACAAATCAAAACCAACCAAAATATTCCGAAAACCGCCAAAATAATTTAGACCCACAAAACTCATCAAAACATTCTGAAAATTGCCAAAACATTAGAAAACCAGCCAGAACTGATCAAAACATTCAAAAAACTTGGCAAAACATCATAAAAACAAATCAAAACCAACCAAAACATTCCAAAAACCTGACAAAATAGTTTACAACCTGCTAAAACTGATCAAAACATTCTGAAAAGATGCCAAAATACTAGAAAACCAGTCAGAAGTGATCAAAACATTCAATAACTTGCCAAAACATAATCAAAACAAATGAAAGCAAACCAAAACATTCCAAATACCCGCCAAAATATTTTAAAACCCACCAAAACGAATCCAAACGTTCCACAACCTGCCAAGACAATAAAAACAACACAAGAGAAAACAAAACATTCTAAAACACCACCAAAACATTCCGAAAACCCGCCAAAAGATCATCAAAACAAATCAAAACAAACCAAACAATAGGAGGAACACGGCAACATATTGGCAAGCAAGAGACGGAGAGCGCGGCACCGCGGCACCTTCTAGGAGGCCAAGAAGGAAGCCGCACAACACCTGCACTGTGTCTGCAACTTTCAAACTGCTAGAAGCTAGTGGCTTGCCACTGGCCTGCCTCTTCAATTGCCATTAGCATTCCAATGGAAGCTATTCTTGGACGACTTTGCTCTGCTTGCTGCTAGTTCTGCCCCAGCCTACCATAGATAACCTTGCTCTTCCCTTGAGGTTCTGAGATGCCAAGAACTTTTCAACTTCAAAGGGCGGGCCGGGCTACATCTACTCAGCTGCCACAGTTTCTCCTTGCTAGACCTAGTGGGAAAGCATTTTGCTGAGATGCAGAAGGCAAGAAACGCAGAATACGGAGACGCGGAGCTGTCCCAAGTGCCGCTGCCAGGCGTCTTTCCGCAGAAGGAGCGCCCCGGAGCGCACCGCAACCGGCACCGTCGTCTCTGCGCAAAGAGCCAAAATATTTTCAAACCCGCCAAAACTCATCCAAAAATATTTTCAAACCCGCCAAAATAGAAAACCAGACAGAAGTGATCAATACATTTGAAAAAACCTGACAAAACGTGATAAAGCCCACCAAAGCTAATCCAAACACACCAAAAACTGGGCTAAACAGAATCAAAACCTTCTAAAAACCCGCCAAAATATTTCAAAACCCGTCAAAACTAATCAAAACCTTCCGAATACCCGCCAAAACATTCCAAATACCCGCCAAAATATTTTAAAACCCGCCAAAAGCAATCCAAACATTCCAAAACCTGCCAACAGAATAAAAACAACTCAAGAGAATACAAAACATTCTAAAACCCAACCAAAACATTCCGAAAACCCGACAAAACATCATCAAATCAAATCAAAAACAACCAAAATATTCCAAAAACCGCCAAAATAATTTAGACCCACAAAACTCATCAAAACATTCTGAAAATTGCCAAAACATTAGAAAACCAGCCAGAACTGATCAAATCATTCAAAAAACTTGGCAAAACATCATAAAAACAAATCAAAACCAACCAAAACATTCCAAAAACCTGACAAAATAGTTTACAACCTGCTAAAACTGATCAAAACATTCTGAAAAGATGCCAAAATACTAGAAAACCAGTCAGAAGTGATCGAAACTTTCAATAACTTGCCAAAACATAATCAAAACAAATGATAGCAAACCAAAACATTCCAAACAACCGCCAAAATATTTTAAAACCCGCCAAAACGAATCCAAACGTTCCAAAACCTTCCAAGACAATAAAAACAACACAAGAGAAAACAAAACATTCTAAAACACCACCAAAACATTCCGAAAACCCGCCAAAAGATCATCAAAACAAATCAAAACAAACCAAACAATAGGAGGAACACGGCAACATATTGGCAAGCAAGAGACGGAGAGTCTGACACCTTCTAGGAGGCCAAGAAGGAAGCCGCAAAACACCTGCACTGTGTCTGCAACTTTCAAACTGCTAGAAGATAGTGGCTTGCCACTGGCCTGCCTCTTCAATTGCCATTAGCATTCCAATGGAAGCTATTCTTGGACAACTTTGCTCTGCTTGCTGCTAGTTCTGCCCCAGCCTACCATAGATAACCTTGCTCTTCCCTTGAGGTTCTGAGATGCCAAGAACTTGTCAACTTCAAAGGGCGGGCCGGGCTACATCTACTCAGCTGCCACAGTTTCTCCTTGCTAGACCTAGTGGGAAAGCATTTTGCTGAGATGCAGAAGGCAAGAAACGCAGAATACGGAGACGCGGAGCTGTCCCAAGTGCCGCTGCCAGGCGTCTTTCCGCAGAAGGAGCGCCCCGGAGCGCACCGCAACCGGCACCGTCGTCTCTGCGCAAAGAGCCAAAATATTTTCAAACCCGCCAAAACTCATCCAAAAATATTTTCAAACCCGCCAAAATAGAAAACCAGACAGAAGTGATCAATACATTTGAAAAAACCTGACAAAACATGATAAAGCCCACCAAAGCTAATCCAAACACACCAAAAACTGGGCTAAACAGAATCAAAACCTTCTAAAAACCCGCCAAAATATTTCAAAACCCGTCAAAACTAATCAAAACATTCCGAATACCCACCAAAACATTCCAAATACCCGCCAGAATATTTTAAAACCCGCCAAAACAAATCCAAACATTCCAAAACCTGCCAACACAATAAAAACAACTCAAGAGAATACAAAACATTCTAAAACCCAACCAAAACATTCCGAAAACCCGCCAAAACATCATAAAAACAAATCAAAACCAACCAAAATATTCCGAAAACCCGCCAAAATGATTTAGACCCACAAAACTCATCAAAACATTCTGAAAAGATGCCAAAACATTAGAAAACCAGCCAGAACTGATCAAAACATTCAAAAAACCTGGCAAAACATCATAAAAACAAATCAAAACCAACCAAAACATTCCAAAAACCTGACAAAATAGTTTACAACCTGCCAAAACTGATCAAAACATTCTGAAAAGATGCCAAAATACTAGAAAACCAGTCAGAAGTGATCAAAACTTTCAATAACTTGCCAAAACATAATCAAAACAAATGAAAGCAAACCAAAACATTCCAAATACCCGCCAAAATATTTTAAAACCCACCAAAACGAATCCAAACGTTCCACAACCTGCCAAGACAATAAAAACAACACAAGAGAAAACAAAACATTCTAAAACACCACCAAAACATTCCGAAAACCCGCCAAAAGATCATCAAAACAAATCAAAACAAACCAAACAATAGGAGGAACACGGCAACATATTGGCAAGCAAGAGACGGAGAGCGCGGCACCGCGGCACCTTCTAGGAGGCCAAGAAGGAAGCCGCACAACACCTGCACTGTGTCTGCAACTTTCAAACTGCTAGAAGCTAGTGGCTTGCCACTGGCCTGCCTCTTCAATTGCCATTAGCATTCCAATGGAAGCTATTCTTGGACAACTTTGCTCTGCTTGCTGCTAGTTCTGCCCCAGCCTACCATAGATAACCTTGCTCTTCCCTTGAGGCTCTGAGATGCCAAGAACTTGTCAACTTCAAAGGGCGGGCCGGGCTACATCTACTCAGCTGGCACAGTTTCTCCTTGCTAGACCTAGTGGGAAAGCATTTTGCTGAGATGCAGAAGGCAAGAAACACAGAATACGGAGACGCGGAGCTGTCCCAAGTGCCGCTGCCAGGCGTCTTTCCGCAGAAGGAGCGCCCCGCAGCGCACCGCAACCGGCACCGTCATCTCTGCGCAAAGAGCCAAAATATTTTCAAACCCGCCAAAACTCATCCAAAACTATTTTCAAACCCGCCAAAATAGAAAACCAGACAGAAGTGATCAATACATTCGAAAAAACCTCACAAAACATGATAAAGCCCACCAAAGCTAATCCAAACACACCAAAAACTGGGCTAAACAGAATCAAAACAAGTCAAAACCTTCTAAAAACCCTCCAAAATATTTCAAAACCCGTCAAAACTAATCAAAACATTCCGAATACCCGCCAAAACATTCCAAATACCCGCCAAAATATTTTAAAACCCGCCAAAAGCAATCCAAACATTCCAAAACCTGCCAAGACAATAAAAACAACTCAAGAGAATACAAAACATTCTAAAACTGATCAAAACATTCTGAAAAGATCCCAAAATACTAGAAAACCAGTCAGAAGTGATCGAAACTTTCAATAACTTGCCAAAACATAATCAAAACAAATGAAAGCAAACCAAAACATTCCAAATACCCGCCAAAATATTTTAAAACCCACCAAAACGAATCCAAACGTTCCACAACCTGCCAAGACAATAAAAACAACACAAGAGAAAACAAAACATTCTAAAACACCACCAAAACATTCCGAAAACCCGCCAAAACATCATAAAAACAAATCAAAACAAACCAAACAATAGGAGGAACACGGCAACATATTGGCAAGCAAGAGACGGAGAGCGCGGCACCGCGGCACCTTCTAGGAGGCCAAGAAGGAAGCCGCACAACACCTGCACTGTGTCTGCAACTTTCAAACTGCTAGAAGCTAGTGGCTTGCCACTGGCCTGCCTCTTCAATTGCCATTAGCATTCCAATGGAAGCTATTCTTGGACAACTTTGCTCTGCTTGCTGCTAGTTCTGCCCCAGCCTACCATAGATAACCTTGCTCTTCCCTTGAGGTTCTGAGATGCCAAGAACTTGTCAACTTCAAAGGGCGGGCCGGGCTACATCTACTCAGCTGCCACAGTTTCTCCTTGCTAGACCTAGTGGGAAAGCATTTTGCTGAGATGCAGAAGGCAAGAAACGCAGAATACGGAGACGCGGAGCTGTCCCAAGTGCCGCTGCCAGGCGTCTTTCCGCAGAAGGAGCGCCCCGGAGCGCACCGCAACCGGCACCGTCGTCTCTGCGCAAAGAGCCAAAATATTTTCAAACCCGCCAAAACTCATCCAAAAATATTTTCAAACCCGCCAAAATAGAAAACCAGACAGAAGTGATCAATACATTCGAAAAAACCTGACAAAACATGATAAAGCCCACCAAAGCTAATCCAAACACACCAAAAACTGGGCTAAACAGAATCAAAACCTTCTAAAAACCCGCCAAAATATTTCAAAACCCGTCAAAACTAATCAAAACATTCCGAATACCCGCCAAAACATTCCAAATACCCGCCAAAATATTTTAAAACCCGCCAAAAGGAATCCAAACATTCCAAAACCTTCCAAGACAATAAAAACAACTCAAGAGAATACAAAACATTCTAAAACCCAACCAAAACATTCCGAAAACCCGACAAAACATCATAAAAACAAATCAAAACCAACCAAAATATTCCGAAAACCGCCAAAATGATTTAGACCCACAAAACTCATCAAAACATTCTGAAAATTGCCAAAACATTAGAAAACCAGCCAGAACTGATCAAAACATTCAAAAAACTTGGCAAAACATCATAAAAACAAATCAAAACCAACCAAAACATTCCAAAAACCTGACAAAATAGTTTACAACCTGCTAAAACTGATCAAAACATTCTGAAAAGATGCCAAAATACTAGAAAACCAGTCAGAAGTGATCAAAACTTTCAATAACTTGCCAAAACATAATCAAAACAAATGAAAGCAAACCAAAACATTCCAAATACCCGCCAAAATATTTTAAAACCCGCCAAAACTAATCCAAACGTTCCACAACCTGCCAAGACAATAAAAACAACACAAGAGAAAACAAAACATTCTAAAACACCACCAAAACATTCCGAAAACCCGCCAAAAGATCATCAAAACAAATCAAAACAAACCAAACAATAGGAGGAACACGGCAACATATTGGCAAGCAAGAGACGGAGAGCGCGGCACCGCGGCACCTTCTAGGAGGCCAAGAAGGAAGCCGCACAACACCTGCACTGTGTCTGCAACTTTCAAACTGCTAGAAGCTAGTGGCTTGCCACTGGCCTGCCTCTTCAATTGCCATTAGCATTCCAATGGAAGCTATTCTTGGACAACTTTGCTCTGCTTGCTGCTAGTTCTGCCCCAGCCTACCATAGATAACCTTGCTCTTCCCTTGAGGTTCTGAGATGCCAAGAACTTGTCAACTTCAAAGGGCGGGCCGGGCTACATCTACTCAGCTGCCACAGTTTCTCCTTGCTAGACCTAGTGGGAAAGCATTTTGCTGAGATGCAGAAGGCAAGAAACGCAGAATACGGAGACGCGGAGCTGTCCCAAGTGCCGCTGCCAGGCGTCTTTCCGCAGAAGGAGCGCCCCGGAGCGCACCGAAACCGGCACCGTCGTCTCTGCGCAAAGAGCCAAAATATTTTCAAACCCGCCAAAACTCATCCAAAAATATTTTCAAACCCGCCAAAATAGAAAACCAGACAGAAGTGATCAATACATTCGAAAAAACCTGACAAAACATGATAAAGCCCACCAAAGCTAATCCAAACACACCAAAAACTGGGCTAAACAGAATCAAAACCTTCTAAAAACCCGCCAAAATATTTCAAAACCCGTCAAAACTAATCAAAACATTCCGAATACCCAACAAAACATTCCAAATACCCGCCAGAATATTTTAAAACCCGCCAAAACAAATCCAAACATTCCAAAACCTGCCAACACAATAAAAACAACTCAAGAGAATACAAAACATTCTAAAACCCAACCAAAACATTCCGAAAACCCGACAAAACATCATAAAAACAAATCAAAACCAACCAAAATATTCCGAAAACCGCCGAAATGATTTAGACCCACAAAACTCATCAAAACATTCTGAAAATTGCCAAAACATTAGAAAACCAGCCAGAACTGATCAAAACATTCAAAAAACTTGGCAAAACATCATAAAAACAAATCAAAACCAACCAAAACATTCCAAAAACCTGACAAAATAGTTTACAACCTGCTAAAACTGATCAAAACATTCTGAAAAGATGCCAAAATACTAGAAAACCAGTCAGAAGTGATCAAAACTTTCAATAACTTGCCAAAACATAATCAAAACAAATGAAAGCAAACCAAAACATTCCAAATACCCGCCAAAATATTTTAAAACCCGCCAAAACGAATCCAAACGTTCCACAACCTGCCAACACAATAAAAACAACACAAGAGAAAACAAAACATTCTAAAACACCACCAAAACATTCCGAAAACCCGCCAAAAGATCATCAAAACAAATCAAAACAAACCAAACAATAGGAGGAACACGGCAACATATTGGCAAGCAAGAGACGGAGAGCGCGGCACCGCGGCACCTTCTAGGAGGCCAAGAAGGAAGCCGCACAACACCTGCACTGTGTCTGCAACTTTCAAACTGCTAGAAGCTAGTGGCTTGCCACTGGCCTGCCTCTTCAATTGCCATTAGCATTCCAATGGAAGCTATTCTTGGACAACTTTGCTCTGCTTGCTGCTAGTTCTGCCCCAGCCTACCATAGATAACCTTGCTCTTCCCTTGAGGTTCTGAGATGCCAAGAACTTGTCAACTTCAAAGGGCGGGCCGGGCTACATCTACTCAGCTGCCACAGTTTCTCCTTGCTAGACCTAGTGGGAAAGCATTTTGCTGAGATGCAGAAGGCAAGAAACGCAGAATACGGAGACGCGGAGCTGTCCCAAGTGCCGCTGCCAGGCGTCTTTCCGCAGAAGGAGCGCCCCGGAGCGCACCGCAACCGGCACCGTCGTCTCTGCGCAAAGAGCCAAAATATTTTCAAACCCGCCAAAACTCATCCAAAAATATTTTCAAACCCGCCAAAATAGAAAACCAGACAGAAGTGATCAATACATTCGAAAAAACCTGACAAAACATGATAAAGCCCACCAAAGCTAATCCAAACACACCAAAAACTGGGCTAAACAGAATCAAAACCTTCTAAAAACCCGCCAAAATATTTCAAAACCCGTCAAAACTAATCAAAACATTCCGAATACCCGCCAAAACATTCCAAATACCCGCCAGAATATTTTAAAACCCGCCAAAAGCAATCCAAACATTCCAAAACCTGCCAAGACAATAAAAACAACTCAAGAGAATACAAAACATTCTAAAACTGATCAAAACATTCTGAAAAGATCCCAAAATACTAGAAAACCAGTCAGAAGTGATCGAAACTTTCAATAACTTGCCAAAACATAATCAAAACAAATGAAAGCAAACCAAAACATTCCAAATACCCGCCAAAATATTTTAAAACCCACCAAAACGAATCCAAACGTTCCACAACCTGCCAACACAATAAAAACAACACAAGAGAAAACAAAACATTCTAAAACACCACCAAAACATTCCGAAAACCCGCCAAAAGATCATCAAAACAAATCAAAACAAACCAAACAATAGGAGGAACATGGCAACATATTGGCAAGCAAGAGACGGAGAGCGCGGCACCACGGCACCTTCTAGGAGGCCAAGAAAGAAGCCGCACAACACCTGCACTGTGTCTGCAACTTTCAAACTGCTAGAAGCTAGTGGCTTGCCACTGGCCTGCCTCTTCAATTGCCATTAGCATTCCAATGGAAGCTATTCTTGGACAACTTTGCTCTGCTTGCTGCTAGTTCTGCCCCAGCCTACCATAGATAACCTTGCTCTTCCCTTGAGGCTCTGAGATGCCAAGAACTTGTCAACTTCAAAGGGCGGGCCGGGCTACATCTACTCAGCTGCCACAGTTTCTCCTTGCTAGACCTAGTGGGAAAGCATTTTGCTGAGATGCAGAAGGCAAGAAACGCAGAATACGGAGACGCGGAGCTGTCCCAAGTGCCGCTGCCAGGCGTCTTTCCGCAGAAGGAGCGCCCCGGAGCGCACCGCAACCGGCACCGTCATCTCTGCGCAAAGAGCCAAAATATTTTAAAACCTGCCAAAACTCATCCAAAAATATTTTCAAACCCGCCAAAATAGAAAACCAGACAGAAGTGATCAATACATTCGAAAAAACCTGACAAAACATGATAAAGCCCACCAAAGCTAATCCAAACACACCAAAAACTGGGCTAAACAGAATCAAAACCTTCTAAAAACCCTCCAAAATATTTCAAAACCCGTCAAAACTAATCAAAACATTCCGAATACCCGCCAAAACATTCCAAATACCCGCCAAAATATTTTAAAACCCGCCAAAAGGAATCCAAACATTCCAAAACCTTCCAAGACAATAAAAACAACTCAAGAGAATACAAAACATTCTAAAACCCAACCAAAACATTCCGAAAACCCGACAAAACATCATAAAAACAAATCAAAACCAACCAAAATATTCCGAAAACCGCCAAAATAATTTAGACCCACAAAACTCATCAAAACATTCTGAAAATTGCCAAAACATTAGAAAACCAGCCAGAACTGATCAAATCATTCAAAAAACTTGGCAAAACATCATAAAAACAAATCAAAACCAACCAAAACATTCCAAAAACCTGACAAAATAGTTTACAACCTGCTAAAACTGATCAAAACATTCTGAAAAGATGCCAAAATACTAGAAAACCAGTCTGAAGTGATCAAAACATTCAATAACTTGCCAAAACATAATCAAAACAAATGAAAGCAAACCAAAACATTCCAAATACCCGCCAAAATATTTTAAAACCCACCAAAACGAATCCAAACGTTCCACAACCTGCCAACACAATAAAAACAACACAAGAGAAAACAAAACATTCTAAAACACCACCAAAACATTCCGAAAACCCGCCAAAAGATCATCAAAACAAATCAAAACAAAGCAAACAATAGGAGGAACATGGCAACATATTGGCAAGCAAGAGACGGAGAGTGCGGCACCTTCTAGGAGGCCAAGAAGGAAGCCGCACAACACCTGCACTGTGTCTGCAACTTTCAAACTGCTAGAAGATAGTGGCTTGCCACTGGCCTGCCTCTTCAATTGCCATTAGCATTCCAATGGAAGCTATTCTTGGACAACTTTGCTCTGCTTGCTGCTAGTTCTGCCCCAGCCTACCATAGATAACCTTGCTCTTCCCTTGAGGCTCTGAGATGCCAAGAACTTTTCAACTTCAAAGGGCGGGCCGGGCTACATCTACTCAGCTGCCACAGTTTCTCCTTGCTAGACCTAGTGGGAAAGCATTTTGCTGAGATGCAGAAGGCAAGAAACGCAGAATACGGAGACGCGGAGCTGTCCCAAGTGCCGCTGCCAGGCGTCTTTCCGCAGAAGGAGCGCCCCGGAGCGCACCGCAACCGGCACCGTCGTCTCTGCGCAAAGAGCCAAAATATTTTCAAACCCGCCAAAACTCATCCAAAAATATTTTCAAACCCGCCAAAATAGAAAACCAGACAGAAGTGATCAATACATTCGAAAAAACCTGACAAAACATGATAAAGCCCACCAAAGCTAATCCAAACACACCAAAAACTGGTCTAAACAGAATCAAAACCTTCTAAAAACCCGCCAAAATATTTCAAAACCCGTCAAAACTAATCAAAACATTCCGAATACCCGCCAAAACATTCCAAATACCCGCCAAAATATTTTAAAACCCGCCAAAAGGAATCCAAACATTCCAAAACCTGCCAAGACAATAAAAACAACTCAAGAGAATACAAAATATTCTAAAACCCAACCAAAACATTCCGAAAACCCGACAAAACATCATAAAAACAAATCAAAACCAACCAAAATATTCCGAAAACCGCCAAAATAATTTAGACCCACAAAACTCATCAAAACATTCTGAAAATTGCCAAAACATTAGAAAACCAGCCAGAACTGATCAAAACATTCAAAAAACTTGGCAAAACATCATAAAAACAAATCAAAACCAACCAAAACATTCCAAAAACCTGACAAAATAGTTTACAACCTGCTAAAACTGATCAAAACATTCTGAAAAGATGCCAAAATACTAGAAAACCAGTCAGAAGTGATCAAAACATTCAATAACTTGCCAAAACATAATCAAAACAAATGAAAGCAAACCAAAACATTCCAAATACCCGCCAAAATATTTTAAAACCCACCAAAACGAATCCAAACGTTCCACAACCTGCCAAGACAATAAAAACAACACAAGAGAAAACAAAACATTCTAAAACACCACCAAAACATTCCGAAAACCCGCCAAAAGATCATCAAAACAAATCAAAACAAACCAAACAATAGGAGGAACACGGCAACATATTGGCAAGCAAGAGACGGAGAGCGCGGCACCGCGGCACCTTCTAGGAGGCCAAGAAGGAAGCCGCACAACACCTGCACTGTGTCTGCAACTTTCAAACTGCTAGAAGCTAGTGGCTTGCCACTGGCCTGCCTCTTCAATTGCCATTAGCATTCCAATGGAAGCTATTCTTGGACGACTTTGCTCTGCTTGCTGCTAGTTCTGCCCCAGCCTACCATAGATAACCTTGCTCTTCCCTTGAGGTTCTGAGATGCCAAGAACTTTTCAACTTCAAAGGGCGGGCCGGGCTACATCTACTCAGCTGCCACAGTTTCTCCTTGCTAGACCTAGTGGGAAAGCATTTTGCTGAGATGCAGAAGGCAAGAAACGCAGAATACGGAGACGCGGAGCTGTCCCAAGTGCCGCTGCCAGGCGTCTTTCCGCAGAAGGAGCGCCCCGGAGCGCACCGCAACCGGCACCGTCGTCTCTGCGCAAAGAGCCAAAATATTTTCAAACCCGCCAAAACTCATCCAAAAATATTTTCAAACCCGCCAAAATAGAAAACCAGACAGAAGTGATCAATACATTTGAAAAAACCTGACAAAACGTGATAAAGCCCACCAAAGCTAATCCAAACACACCAAAAACTGGGCTAAACAGAATCAAAACCTTCTAAAAACCCGCCAAAATATTTCAAAACCCGTCAAAACTAATCAAAACCTTCCGAATACCCGCCAAAACATTCCAAATACCCGCCAAAATATTTTAAAACCCGCCAAAAGCAATCCAAACATTCCAAAACCTGCCAACAGAATAAAAACAACTCAAGAGAATACAAAACATTCTAAAACCCAACCAAAACATTCCGAAAACCCGCCAAAACATCATCAAATCAAATCAAAAACAACCAAAATATTCCAAAAACCGCCAAAATAATTTAGACCCACAAAACTCATCAAAACATTCTGAAAATTGCCAAAACATTAGAAAACCAGCCAGAACTGATCAAATCATTCAAAAAACTTGGCAAAACATCATAAAAACAAATCAAAACCAACCAAAACATTCCAAAAACCTGACAAAATAGTTTACAACCTGCTAAAACTGATCAAAACATTCTGAAAAGATGCCAAAATACTAGAAAACCAGTCAGAAGTGATCGAAACTTTCAATAACTTGCCAAAACATAATCAAAACAAATGATAGCAAACCAAAACATTCCAAACAACCGCCAAAATATTTTAAAACCCGCCAAAACGAATCCAAACGTTCCAAAACCTTCCAAGACAATAAAAACAACACAAGAGAAAACAAAACATTCTAAAACACCACCAAAACATTCCGAAAACCCGCCAAAAGATCATCAAAACAAATCAAAACAAACCAAACAATAGGAGGAACACGGCAACATATTGGCAAGCAAGAGACGGAGAGTCTGACACCTTCTAGGAGGCCAAGAAGGAAGCCGCAAAACACCTGCACTGTGTCTGCAACTTTCAAACTGCTAGAAGATAGTGGCTTGCCACTGGCCTGCCTCTTCAATTGCCATTAGCATTCCAATGGAAGCTATTCTTGGACAACTTTGCTCTGCTTGCTGCTAGTTCTGCCCCAGCCTACCATAGATAACCTTGCTCTTCCCTTGAGGTTCTGAGATGCCAAGAACTTGTCAACTTCAAAGGGCGGGCCGGGCTACATCTACTCAGCTGCCACAGTTTCTCCTTGCTAGACCTAGTGGGAAAGCATTTTGCTGAGATGCAGAAGGCAAGAAACGCAGAATACGGAGACGCGGAGCTGTCCCAAGTGCCGCTGCCAGGCGTCTTTCCGCAGAAGGAGCGCCCCGGAGCGCACCGCAACCGGCACCGTCGTCTCTGCGCAAAGAGCCAAAATATTTTCAAACCCGCCAAAACTCATCCAAAAATATTTTCAAACCCGCCAAAATAGAAAACCAGACAGAAGTGATCAATACATTCGAAAAAACCTGACAAAACATGATAAAGCCCACCAAAGCTAATCCAAACACACCAAAAACTGGGCTAAACAGAATCAAAACCTTCTAAAAACCCTCCAAAATATTTCAAAACCCGTCAAAACTAATCAAAACATTCCGAATACCCGCCAAAACATTCCAAATACCCGCCAAAATATTTTAAAACCCGCCAAAAGCAATCCAAACATTCCAAAACCTGCCAAGACAATAAAAACAACTCAAGAGAATACAAAACATTCTAAAACCCAACCAAAACATTCCGAAAACCCGACAAAACATCATAAAAACAAATCAAAACCAACCAAAATATTCCGAAAACCGCCAAAATAATTTAGACCCACAAAACTCATCAAAACATTCTGAAAATTGCCAAAACATTAGAAAACCAGCCAGAACTGATCAAAACATTCAAAAAACTTGGCAAAACATCATAAAAACAAATCAAAACCAACCAAAACATTCCAAAAACCTGACAAAATAGTTTACAACCTGCTAAAACTGATCAAAACATTCTGAAAAGATGCCAAAATACTAGAAAACCAGTCAGAAGTGATCAAAACATTCAATAACTTGCCAAAACATAATCAAAACAAATGAAAGCAAACCAAAACATTCCAAATACCCGCCAAAATATTTTAAAACCCACCAAAACGAATCCAAACGTTCCACAACCTGCCAAGACAATAAAAACAACACAAGAGAAAACAAAACATTCTAAAACACCACCAAAACATTCCGAAAACCCGCCAAAAGATCATCAAAACAAATCAAAACAAACCAAACAATAGGAGGAACACGGCAACATATTGGCAAGCAAGAGACGGAGAGCGCGGCACCGCGGCACCTTCTAGGAGGCCAAGAAGGAAGCCGCACAACACCTGCACTGTGTCTGCAACTTTCAAACTGCTAGAAGCTAGTGGCTTGCCACTGGCCTGCCTCTTCAATTGCCATTAGCATTCCAATGGAAGCTATTCTTGGACGACTTTGCTCTGCTTGCTGCTAGTTCTGCCCCAGCCTACCATAGATAACCTTGCTCTTCCCTTGAGGTTCTGAGATGCCAAGAACTTTTCAACTTCAAAGGGCGGGCCGGGCTACATCTACTCAGCTGCCACAGTTTCTCCTTGCTAGACCTAGTGGGAAAGCATTTTGCTGAGATGCAGAAGGCAAGAAACGCAGAATACGGAGACGCGGAGCTGTCCCAAGTGCCGCTGCCAGGCGTCTTTCCGCAGAAGGAGCGCCCCGGAGCGCACCGCAACCGGCACCGTCGTCTCTGCGCAAAGAGCCAAAATATTTTCAAACCCGCCAAAACTCATCCAAAAATATTTTCAAACCCGCCAAAATAGAAAACCAGACAGAAGTGATCAATACATTTGAAAAAACCTGACAAAACGTGATAAAGCCCACCAAAGCTAATCCAAACACACCAAAAACTGGGCTAAACAGAATCAAAACCTTCTAAAAACCCGCCAAAATATTTCAAAACCCGTCAAAACTAATCAAAACCTTCCGAATACCCGCCAAAACATTCCAAATACCCGCCAAAATATTTTAAAACCCGCCAAAAGCAATCCAAACATTCCAAAACCTGCCAACAGAATAAAAACAACTCAAGAGAATACAAAACATTCTAAAACCCAACCAAAACATTCCGAAAACCCGCCAAAACATCATCAAATCAAATCAAAAACAACCAAAATATTCCAAAAACCGCCAAAATAATTTAGACCCACAAAACTCATCAAAACATTCTGAAAATTGCCAAAACATTAGAAAACCAGCCAGAACTGATCAAATCATTCAAAAAACTTGGCAAAACATCATAAAAACAAATCAAAACCAACCAAAACATTCCAAAAACCTGACAAAATAGTTTACAACCTGCTAAAACTGATCAAAACATTCTGAAAAGATGCCAAAATACTAGAAAACCAGTCAGAAGTGATCGAAACTTTCAATAACTTGCCAAAACATAATCAAAACAAATGATAGCAAACCAAAACATTCCAAACAACCGCCAAAATATTTTAAAACCCGCCAAAACGAATCCAAACGTTCCAAAACCTTCCAAGACAATAAAAACAACACAAGAGAAAACAAAACATTCTAAAACACCACCAAAACATTCCGAAAACCCGCCAAAAGATCATCAAAACAAATCAAAACAAACCAAACAATAGGAGGAACACGGCAACATATTGGCAAGCAAGAGACGGAGAGTCTGACACCTTCTAGGAGGCCAAGAAGGAAGCCGCAAAACACCTGCACTGTGTCTGCAACTTTCAAACTGCTAGAAGATAGTGGCTTGCCACTGGCCTGCCTCTTCAATTGCCATTAGCATTCCAATGGAAGCTATTCTTGGACAACTTTGCTCTGCTTGCTGCTAGTTCTGCCCCAGCCTACCATAGATAACCTTGCTCTTCCCTTGAGGTTCTGAGATGCCAAGAACTTGTCAACTTCAAAGGGCGGGCCGGGCTACATCTACTCAGCTGCCACAGTTTCTCCTTGCTAGACCTAGTGGGAAAGCATTTTGCTGAGATGCAGAAGGCAAGAAACGCAGAATACGGAGACGCGGAGCTGTCCCAAGTGCCGCTGCCAGGCGTCTTTCCGCAGAAGGAGCGCCCCGGAGCGCACCGCAACCGGCACCGTCGTCTCTGCGCAAAGAGCCAAAATATTTTCAAACCCGCCAAAACTCATCCAAAAATATTTTCAAACCCGCCAAAATAGAAAACCAGACAGAAGTGATCAATACATTTGAAAAAACCTGACAAAACATGATAAAGCCCACCAAAGCTAATCCAAACACACCAAAAACTGGGCTAAACAGAATCAAAACCTTCTAAAAACCCGCCAAAATATTTCAAAACCCGTCAAAACTAATCAAAACATTCCGAATACCCACCAAAACATTCCAAATACCCGCCAGAATATTTTAAAACCCGCCAAAACAAATCCAAACATTCCAAAACCTGCCAACACAATAAAAACAACTCAAGAGAATACAAAACATTCTAAAACCCAACCAAAACATTCCGAAAACCCGACAAAACATCATAAAAACAAATCAAAACCAACCAAAATATTCCGAAAACCCGCCAAAATGATTTAGACCCACAAAACTCATCAAAACATTCTGAAAAGATGCCAAAACATTAGAAAACCAGCCAGAACTGATCAAAACATTCAAAAAACCTGGCAAAACATCATAAAAACAAATCAAAACCAACCAAAACATTCCAAAAACCTGACAAAATAGTTTACAACCTGCCAAAACTGATCAAAACATTCTGAAAAGATGCCAAAATACTAGAAAACCAGTCAGAAGTGATCGAAACTTTCAATAACTTGCCAAAACATAATCAAAACAAATGAAAGCAAACCAAAACATTCCAAATACCCGCCAAAATATTTTAAAACCCGCCAAAACGAATCCAAACGTTCCACAACCTGCCAAGACAATAAAAACAACACAAGAGAAAACAAAACATTCTAAAACACCACCAAAACATTCCGAAAACCCGCCAAAAGATCATCAAAACAAATCAAAACAAACCAAACAATAGGAGGAACACGGCAACATATTGGCAAGCAAGAGACGGAGAGCGCGGCACCACGGCACCTTCTAGGAGGCCAAGAAAGAAGCCGTAAAACACCTGCACTGTGTCTGCAACTTTCAAACTGCTAGAAGCTAGTGGCTTGCCACTGGCCTGCCTCTTCAATTGCCATTAGCATTCCAATGGAAGCTATTCTTGGACAACTTTGCTCTGCTTGCTGCTAGTTCTGCCCCAGCCTACCATAGATAACCTTGCTCTTCCCTTGAGGCTCTGAGATGCCAAGAACTTTTCAACTTCAAAGGGCGGGCCGGGCTACATCTACTCAGCTGCCACAGTTTCTCCTTGCTAGACCTAGTGGGAAAGCATTTTGCTGAGATGCAGAAGGCAAGAAACGCAGAATACGGAGACGCGGAGCTGTCCCAAGTGCCGCTGCCAGGCGTCTTTCCGCAGAAGGAGCGCCCCGGAGCGCACCGCAACCGGCACCGTCGTCTCTGCGCAAAGAGCCAAAATATTTTCAAACCCGCCAAAACTCATCCAAAAATATTTTCAAACCCGCCAAAATAGAAAACCAGACAGAAGTGATCAATACATTCGAAAAAACCTGACAAAACATGATAAAGCCCACCAAAGCTAATCCAAACACACCAAAAACTGGGCTAAACAGAATCAAAACAAGTCAAAACCTTCTAAAAACCCGCCAAAATATTTCAAAACCCGTCAAAACTAATCAAAACCTTCCGAATACCCGACAAAACATTCCAAATACCCGCCAAAATATTTTAAAACCTGCCAAAACTCATCCAAAAATATTTTCAAACCCGCCAAAATAGAAAACCAGACAGAAGTGATCAATACATTCGAAAAAACCTGACAAAACATGATAAAGCCCACCAAAGCTAATCCAAACACACCAAAAACTGGGCTAAACAGAATCAAAACCTTCTAAAAACCCGCCAAAATATTTCAAAACCCGTCAAAACTAATCAAAACATTCCGAATACCCGCCAAAACATTCCAAATACCCGCCAAAATATTTTAAAACCCGCCAAAAGCAATCCAAACATTCCAAAACCTTCCAAGACAATAAAAACAACTCAAGAGAATACAAAACATTCTAAAACCCAACCAAAACATTCCGAAAACCCGACAAAACATCATAAAAACAAATCAAAACCAACCAAAATATTCCGAAAACCGCCAAAATGATTTAGACCCACAAAACTCATCAAAACATTCTGAAAATTGCCAAAACATTAGAAAACCAGCCAGAACTGATCAAAACATTCAAAAAACTTGGCAAAACATCATAAAAACAAATCAAAACCAACCAAAACATTCCAAAAACCTGACAAAATAGTTTACAACCTGCTAAAACTGATCAAAACATTCTGAAAAGATGCCAAAATACTAGAAAACCAGTCAGAAGTGATCGAAACTTTCAATAACTTGCCAAAACATAATCAAAACAAATGAAAGCAAACCAAAACATTCCAAACAACCGCCAAAATATTTTAAAACCCGCCAAAACGAATCCAAACGTTCCACAACCTGCCAAGACAATAAAAACAACACAAGAGAAAACAAAACATTCTAAAACACCACCAAAACATTCCGAAAACCCGCCAAAACATCATAAAAACAAATCAAAACAAACCAAACAATAGGAGGAACACGGCAACATATTGGCAAGCAAGAGACGGAGAGTGCGGCACCTTCTAGGAGGCCAAGAAGGAAGCCGCACAACACCTGCACTGTGTCTGCAACTTTCAAACTGCTAGAAGCTAGTGGCTTGCCACTGGCCTGCCTCTTCAATTGCCATTAGCATTCCAATGGAAGCTATTCTTGGACAACTTTGCTCTGCTTGCTGCTAGTTCTGCCCCAGCCTACCATAGATAACCTTGCTCTTCCCTTGAGGTTCTGAGATGCCAAGAACTTGTCAACTTCAAAGGGCGGGCCGGGCTACATCTACTCAGCTGCCACAGTTTCTCCTTGCTAGACCTAGTGGGAAAGCATTTTGCTGAGATGCAGAAGGCAAGAAACGCAGAATACGGAGACGCGGAGCTGTCCCAAGTGCCGCTGCCAGGCGTCTTTCCGCAGAAGGAGCGCCCCGGAGCGCACCGCAACCGGCACCGTCGTCTCTGCGCAAAGAGCCAAAATATTTTCAAACCCGCCAAAACTCATCCAAAAATATTTTCAAACCCGCCAAAATAGAAAACCAGACAGAAGTGATCAATACATTCGAAAAAACCTGACAAAACATGATAAAGCCCACCAAAGCTAATCCAAACACACCAAAAACTGGGCTAAACAGAATCAAAACCTTCTAAAAACCCGCCAAAATATTTCAAAACCCGTCAAAACTAATCAAAACCTTCCGAATACCCGCCAAAACATTCCAAATACCCGCCAAAATATTTTAAAACCCGCCAAAAGCAATCCAAACATTCCAAAACCTGCCAACAGAATAAAAACAACTCAAGAGAATACAAAACATTCTAAAACCCAACCAAAACATTCCGAAAACCCGCCAAAACATCATCAAATCAAATCAAAAACAACCAAAATATTCCAAAAACCGCCAAAATAATTTAGACCCACAAAACTCATCAAAACATTCTGAAAATTGCCAAAACATTAGAAAACCAGCCAGAACTGATCAAATCATTCAAAAAACTTGGCAAAACATCATAACAACAAATCAAAACCAACCAAAACATTCCAAAAACCTGACAAAATAGTTTACAACCTGCTAAAACTGATCAAAACATTCTGAAAAGATGCCAAAATACTAGAAAACCAGTCAGAAGTGATCGAAACTTTCAATAACTTGCCAAAACATAATCAAAACAAATGAAAGCAAACCAAAACATTCCAAACACCCGCCAAAATATTTTAAAACGCGCCAAAACGAATCCAAACGTTCCAAAACCTTCCAAGACAATAAAAACAACACAAGAGAAAACAAAACATTCTAAAACACCACCAAAACATTCCGAAAACCCGCCAAAAGATCGTCAAAACAAATCAAAACAAACCAAACAATAGGAGGAACTCGGCAACATATTGGCAAGCAAGAGACGGAGAGTGCGGCACCTTCTAGGAGGCCAAGAAGGAAGCCTCACAACACCTGCACTGTGTCTGCAACTTTCAAACTGCTAGAAGATAGTGGCTTGCCACTGGCCTGCCTCTTCAATTGCCATTAGCATTCCAATGGAAGCTATTCTTGGACAACTTTGCTCTGCTTGCTGCTAGTTCTGCCCCAGCCTACCATAGATAACCTTGCTCTTCCCTTGAGGTTCTGAGATGCCAAGAACTTGTCAACTTCAAAGGGCGGGCCGGGCTACATCTACTCAGCTGCCACAGTTTCTCCTTGCTAGACATAGTGGGAAAGCATTTTGCTGAGATGCAGAAGGCAAGAAACGCAGAATACGGAGACGCGGAGCTGTCCCAAGTGCCGCTGCCAGGCGTCTTTCCGCAGAAGGAGCGCCCCGGAGCGCACCGCAACCGGCACCGTCGTCTCTGCGCAAAGAGCCAAAATATTTTCAAACCCGCCAAAACTCATCCAAAAATATTTTCAAACCCGCCAAAATAGAAAACCAGACAGAAGTGATCAATACATTCGAAAAAACCTGACAAAACATGATAAAGCCCACCAAAGCTAATCCAAACACACCAAAAACTGGGCTAAACAGAATCAAAACAAGTCAAAACCTTCTAAAAACCCGCCAAAATATTTCAAAACCCGTCAAAACTAATCAAAACCTTCCGAATACCCGCCAAAACATTCCAAATACCCGCCAAAATATTTTAAAACCCGCCAAAAGCAATCCAAACATTCCAAAACCTGCCAAGACAATAAAAACAACTCAAGAGGATACAAAACATTCTAAAACTGATCAAAACATTCTGAAAAGATCCCAAAATACTAGAAAACCAGTCAGAAGTGATCGAAACTTTCAATAACTTGCCAAAACATAATCAAAACAAATGAAAGCAAACCAAAACATTCCAAATGCCCGCCAAAATATTTTAAAACCCGCCAAAACTAATCCAAACGTTCCACAACCTGCCAAGACAATAAAAACAACACAAGAGAAAACAAAACATTCTAAAACACCACCAAAACATTCCGAAAACCCGCCAAAAGATCATCAAAACAAATCAAAACAAACCAAACAATAGGAGGAACACGGCAACATATTGGCAAGCAAGAGACGGAGAGCGCGGCACCACGGCACCTTCTAGGAGGCCAAGAAAGAAGCCGCACAACACCTGCACTGTGTCTGCAACTTTCAAACTGCTAGAAGATAGTGGCTTGCCACTGGCCTGCCTCTTCAATTGCCATTAGCATTCCAATGGAAGCTATTCTTGGACAACTTTGCTCTGCTTGCTGCTAGTTCTGCCCCAGCCTACCATAGATAACCTTGCTCTTCCCTTGAGGTTCTGAGATGCCAAGAACTTGTCAACTTCAAAGGGCGGGCCGGGCTACATCTACTCAGCTGCCACAGTTTCTCCTTGCTAGACCTAGTGGGAAAGCATTTTGCTGAGATGCAGAAGGCAAGAAACGCAGAATACGGAGACGCGGAGCTGTCCCAAGTGCCGCTGCCAGGCGTCTTTCCGCAGAAGGAGCGCCCCGGAGCGCACCGCAACCGGCACCGTCGTCTCTGCGCAAAGAGCCAAAATATTTTCAAACCCGCCAAAACTCATCCAAAAATATTTTCAAACCCGCCAAAATAGAAAACCAGACAGAAGTGATCAATACATTCGAAAAAACCTGACAAAACATGATAAAGCCCACCAAAGCTAATCCAAACACACCAAAAACTGGGCTAAACAGAATCAAAACCTTCTAAAAACCCGCCAAAATATTTCAAAACCCGTCAAAACTAATCAAAACATTCCGAATACCCGCCAAAACATTCCAAATACCCGCCAAAATATTTTAAAACCCGCCAAAAGCAATCCAAACATTCCAAAACCTGCCAACACAATAAAAACAACTCAAGAGAATACAAAACATTCTAAAACCCAACCAAAACATTCCGAAAACCCGCCAAAACATCATAAAAACAAATCAAAACCAACCAAAATATTCCGAAAACCCGCCAAAATGATTTAGACCCACAAAACTCATCAAAACATTCTGAAAAGATGCCAAAACATTAGAAAACCAGCCAGAACTGATCAAAACATTCAAAAAACCTGGCAAAACATCATAAAAACAAATCAAAACCAACCAAAACATTCCAAAAACCTGACAAAATAGTTTACAACCTGCCAAAACTGATCAAAACATTCTGAAAAGATGCCAAAATACTAGAAAACCAGTCAGAAGTGATCGAAACTTTCAATAACTTGCCAAAACATAATCAAAACAAATGAAAGCAAACCAAAACATTCCAAATACCCGCCAAAATATTTTAAAACCCGCCAAAACTAATCCAAACGTTCCACAACCTGCCAAGACAATAAAAACAACACAAGAGAAAACAAAACATTCTAAAACACCACCAAAACATTCCGAAAACCCGCCAAAACATCATCAAAACAAATCAAAACAAACCAAACAATAGGAGGAACACGGCAACATATTGGCAAGCAAGAGACGGAGAGTGCGGCACCACGGCACCTTCTAGGAGGCCAAGAAGGAAGCCGCACAACACCTGCACTGTGTCTGCAACTTTCAAACTGCTAGAAGCTAGTGGCTTGCCACTGGCCTGCCTCTTCAATTGCCATTAGCATTCCAATGGAAGCTATTCTTGGACAACTTTGCTCTGCTTGCTGCTAGTTCTGCCCCAGCCTACCATAGATAACCTTGCTCTTCCCTTGAGGTTCTGAGATGCCAAGAACTTGTCAACTTCAAAGGGCGGGCCGGGCTACATCTACTCAGCTGCCACAGTTTCTCCTTGCTAGACCTAGTGGGAAAGCATTTTGCTGAGATGCAGAAGGCAAGAAACGCAGAATACGGAGACGCGGAGCTGTCCCAAGTGCCGCTGCCAGGCATCTTTCCGCAGAAGGAACGCCCCGGAGCGCACCGCAACCGGCACCATCGTCTCTGCGCAAAGAGCCAAAATATTTTCAAACCCGCCAAAACTCATCCAAAAATATTTTCAAACCCGCCAAAATAGAAAACCAGACAGAAGTGATCAATACATTCGAAAAAACCTGACAAAACATGATAAAGCCCACCAAAGCTAATCCAAACACACCAAAAACTGGGCTAAACAGAATCAAAACCTTCTAAAAACCCGCCAAAATATTTCAAAACCCGTCAAAACTAATCAAAACATTCCGAATACCCGCCAAAACATTCCAAATACCCGCCAAAATATTTTGAAACCCGCCAAAAGCAATCCAAACATTCCAAAACATGCCAACAGAATAAAAACAACTCAAGAGAATACAAAACATTCTAAAACCCAACCAAAACATTCCAAAAACCCGCCAAAACATCATCAAATCAAATCAAAAACAACCAAAATATTCCAAAAACCGCCAAAATAATTTAGACCCACAAAACTCATCAAAACATTCTGAAAATTGCCAAAACATTAGAAAACCAGCCAGAACTGATCAAATCATTCAAAAAACTTGGCAAAACATCATAAAAACAAATCAAAACCAACCAAAACATTCCAAAAACCTGACAAAATAGTTTACAACCTGCTAAAACTGATCAAAACATTCTGAAAAGATGCCAAAATACTAGAAAACCAGTCTGAAGTGATCAAAACTTTCAATAACTTGCCAAAACATAATCAAAACAAATGAAAGCAAACCAAAACATTCCAAATACCCGCCAAAATATTTTAAAACCCGCCAAAACTAATCCAAACGTTCCACAACCTGCCAAGACAATAAAAACAACACAAGAGAAAACAAAACATTCTAAAACACCACCAAAACATTCCGAAAACCCGCCAAAAGATCATCAAAACAAATCAAAACAAACCAAACAATAGGAGGAACACGGCAACATATTGGCAAGCAAGAGACGGAGAGTGCGGCACCACGGCACCTTCTAGGAGGCCAAGAAGGAAGCCGCACAATACCTGCACTGTGTCTGCAACTTTCAAACTGCTAGAAGCTAGTGGCTTGCCACTGGCCTGCCTCTTCAATTGCCATTAGCATTCCAATGGAAGCTATTCTTGGACAACTTTGCTCTGCTTGCTGCTAGTTCTGCCCCAGCCTACCATAGATAACCTTGCTCTTCCCTTGAGGTTCTGAGATGCCAAGAACTTGTCAACTTCAAAGGGCGGGCCGGGCTACATCTACTCAGCTGCCACAGTTTCTCCTTGCTAGACCTAGTGGGAAAGCATTTTGCTGAGATGCAGAAGGCAAGAAACGCAGAATACGGAGACGCGGAGCTGTCCCAAGTGCCGCTGCCAGGCGTCTTTCCGCAGAAGGAACGCCCCGGAGCGCACCGCAACCGGCACCATCGTCTCTGCGCAAAGAGCCAAAATATTTTAAAACCCGCCAAAACTCATCCAAAAATATTTTCAAACCCGCCAAAATAGAAAACCAGACAGAAGTGATCAATACATTCGAAAAAACCTGACAAAACATGATAAAGCCCACCAAAGCTAATCCAAACACACCAAAAACTGGGCTAAACAGAATCAAAACCTTCTAAAAACCCGCCAAAATATTTCAAAACCCGTCAAAACTAATCAAAACATTCCGAATACCCGCCAAAACATTCCAAATACCCGCCAAAATATTTTGAAACCCGCCAAAAGCAATCCAAACATTCCAAAACATGCCAACAGAATAAAAACAACTCAAGAGAATACAAAACATTCTAAAACCCAACCAAAACATTCCAAAAACCCGACAAAACATCATCAAATCAAATCAAAAACAACCAAAATATTCCAAAAACCGCCAAAATAATTTAGACCCACAAAACTCATCAAAACATTCTGAAAATTGCCAAAACATTAGAAAACCAGCCAGAACTGATCAAATCATTCAAAAAACTTGGCAAAACATCATAAAAACAAATCAAAACCAACCAAAACATTCCAAAAACCTGACAAAATAGTTTACAACCTGCTAAAACTGATCAAAACATTCTGAAAAGATGCCAAAATACTAGAAAACCAGTCTGAAGTGATCAAAACTTTCAATAACTTGCCAAAACATAATCAAAACAAATGAAAGCAAACCAAAACATTCCAAATACCCGCCAAAATATTTTAAAACCCACCAAAACGAATCCAAACGTTCCACAACCTGCCAAGACAATAAAAACAACACAAGAGAAAACAAAACATTCTAAAACACCACCAAAACATTCCGAAAACCCGCCAAAAGATCATCAAAACAAATCAAAACAAACCAAACAATAGGAGGAACATGGCAACATATTGGCAAGCAAGAGACGGAGAGTGCGGCACCTTCTAGGAGGCCAAGAAAGAAGCCGCACAACACCTGCACTGTGTCTGCAACTTTCAAACTGCTAGAAGATAGTGGCTTGCCACTGGCCTGCCTCTTCAATTGCCATTAGCATTCCAATGGAAGCTATTCTTGGACAACTTTGCTCTGCTTGCTGCTAGTTCTGCCCCAGCCTACCATAGATAACCTTGCTCTTCCCTTGAGGTTCTGAGATGCCAAGAACTTGTCAACTTCAAAGGGCGGGCCGGGCTACATCTACTCAGCTGCCACAGTTTCTCCTTGCTAGACCTAGTGGGAAAGCATTTTGCTGAGATGCAGAAGGCAAGAAACGCAGAATACGGAGACGCAGAGCTGTCCCAAGTGCCGCTGCCAGGCGTCTTTCCGCAGAAGGAGCGCCCCGGAGCGCACCGCAACCGGCACCGTCGTCTCTGCGCAAAGAGCCAAAATATTTTCAAACCCGCCAAAACTCATCCAAAAATATTTTCAAACCCGCCAAAATAGAAAACCAGACAGAAGTGATCAATACATTCGAAAAAACCTGACAAAACATGATAAAGCCCACCAAAGCTAATCCAAACACACCAAAAACTGGGCTAAACAAGTCAAAACCTTCTAAAAACCCGCCAAAATATTTCAAAACCCGTCAAAACTAATCAAAACATTCCGAATACCCGCCAAAACATTCCAAATACCCGCCAAAATATTTTAAAACCCGCCAAAAGCAATCCAAACATTCCAAAACCTGCCAAGACAATAAAAACAACTCAAGAGAATACAAAACATTCTAAAACCCAACCAAAACATTCCGAAAACCCGCCAAAACATCATAAAAACAAATCAAAACCAACCAAAATATTCCGAAAACCCGCCAAAATGATTTAGACCCACAAAACTCATCAAAACATTCTGAAAAGATGCCAAAACATTAGAAAACCAGCCAGAACTGATCAAAACATTCAAAAAACCTGGCAAAACATCATAAAAACAAATCAAAACCAACCAAAACATTCCAAAAACCTGACAAAATAGTTTACAACCTGCCAAAACTGATCAAAACATTCTGAAAAGATGCCAAAATACTAGAAAACCAGTCAGAAGTGATCGAAACTTTCAATAACTTGCCAAAACATAATCAAAACAAATGAAAGCAAACCAAAACATTCCAAATACCCGCCAAAATATTTTAAAACCCGCCAAAACTAATCCAAACGTTCCACAACCTGCCAAGACAATAAAAACAACACAAGAGAAAACAAAACATTCTAAAACACCACCAAAACATTCCGAAAACCCGCCAAAACATCATCAAAACAAATCAAAACAAACCAAACAATAGGAGGAACACGGCAACATATTGGCAAGCAAGAGACGGAGAGTGCGGCACCACGGCACCTTCTAGGAGGCCAAGAAGGAAGCCGCACAATACCTGCACTGTGTCTGCAACTTTCAAACTGCTAGAAGCTAGTGGCTTGCCACTGGCCTGCCTCTTCAATTGCCATTAGCATTCCAATGGAAGCTATTCTTGGACAACTTTGCTCTGCTTGCTGCTAGTTCTGCCCCAGCCTACCATAGATAACCTTGCTCTTCCCTTGAGGTTCTGAGATGCCAAGAACTTGTCAACTTCAAAGGGCGGGCCGGGCTACATCTACTCAGCTGCCACAGTTTCTCCTTGCTAGACCTAGTGGGAAAGCATTTTGCTGAGATGCAGAAGGCAAGAAACGCAGAATACGGAGACGCGGAGCTGTCCCAAGTGCCGCTGCCAGGCATCTTTCCGCAGAAGGAACGCCCCGGAGCGCACCGCAACCGGCACCATCGTCTCTGCGCAAAGAGCCAAAATATTTTAAAACCCGCCAAAACTCATCCAAAAATATTTTCAAACCCGCCAAAATAGAAAACCAGACAGAAGTGATCAATACATTCGAAAAAACCTGACAAAACATGATAAAGCCCACCAAAGCTAATCCAAACACACCAAAAACTGGGCTAAACAGAATCAAAACCTTCTAAAAACCCGCCAAAATATTTCAAAACCCGTCAAAACTAATCAAAACATTCCGAATACCCGCCAAAACATTCCAAATACCCGCCAAAATATTTTGAAACCCGCCAAAAGCAATCCAAACATTCCAAAACATGCCAACAGAATAAAAACAACTCAAGAGAATACAAAACATTCTAAAACCCAACCAAAACATTCCAAAAACCCGACAAAACATCATCAAATCAAATCAAAAACAACCAAAATATTCCAAAAACCGCCAAAATAATTTAGACCCACAAAACTCATCAAAACATTCTGAAAATTGCCAAAACATTAGAAAACCAGCCAGAACTGATCAAATCATTCAAAAAACTTGGCAAAACATCATAAAAACAAATCAAAACCAACCAAAACATTCCAAAAACCTGACAAAATAGTTTACAACCTGCTAAAACTGATCAAAACATTCTGAAAAGATGCCAAAATACTAGAAAACCAGTCTGAAGTGATCAAAACTTTCAATAACTTGCCAAAACATAATCAAAACAAATGAAAGCAAACCAAAACATTCCAAATACCCGCCAAAATATTTTAAAACCCACCAAAACGAATCCAAACGTTCCACAACCTGCCAAGACAATAAAAACAACACAAGAGAAAACAAAACATTCTAAAACACCACCAAAACATTCCGAAAACCCGCCAAAAGATCATCAAAACAAATCAAAACAAACCAAACAATAGGAGGAACACGGCAACATATTGGCAAGCAAGAGACGGAGAGTGCGGCACCTTCTAGGAGGCCAAGAAGGAAGCCGCACAACACCTGCACTGTGTCTGCAACTTTCAAACTGCTAGAAGATAGTGGCTTGCCACTGGCCTGCCTCTTCAATTGCCATTAGCATTCCAATGGAAGCTATTCTTGGACAACTTTGCTCTGCTTGCTGCTAGTTCTGCCCCAGCCTACCATAGATAACCTTGCTCTTCCCTTGAGGCTCTGAGATGCCAAGAACTTTTCAACTTCAAAGGGCGGGCCGGGCTACATCTACTCAGCTGCCACAGTTTCTCCTTGCTAGACCTAGTGGGAAAGCATTTTGCTGAGATGCAGAAGGCAAGAAACGCAGAATACGGAGACGCGGAGCTGTCCCAAGTGCCGCTGCCAGGCGTCTTTCCGCAGAAGGAGCGCCCCGGAGCGCACCGCAACCGGCACCGTCGTCTCTGCGCAAAGAGCCAAAATATTTTCAAACCCGCCAAAACTCATCCAAAAATATTTTCAAACCCACCAAAATAGAAAACCAGACAGAAGTGATCAATACATTCGAAAAAACCTGACAAAACATGATAAAGCCCACCAAAGCTAATCCAAACACACCAAAAACTGGGCTAAACAGAATCAAAACCTTCTAAAAACCCTCCAAAATATTTCAAAACCCGTCAAAACTAATCAAAACATTCCGAATACCCGCCAAAACATTCCAAATACCCGCCAAAATATTTTAAAACCCGCCAAAAGGAATCCAAACATTCCAAAACCTGCCAACAGAATAAAAACAACTCAAGAGAATACAAAACATTCTAAAACCCAACCAAAACATTCCGAAAACCCGACAAAACATCATAAAAACAAATCAAAACCAACCAAAATATTCCGAAAACCGCCAAAATAATTTAGACCCACAAAACTCATCAAAACATTCTGAAAATTGCCAAAACATTAGAAAACCAGCCAGAACTGATCAAATCATTCAAAAAACTTGGCAAAACATCATAAAAACAAATCAAAACCAACCAAAACATTCCAAAAACCTGACAAAATAGTTTACAACCTGCTAAAACTGATCAAAACATTCTGAAAAGATGCCAAAATACTAGAAAACCAGTCAGAAGTGATCAAAACTTTCAATAACTTGCCAAAACATAATCAAAACAAATGAAAGCAAACCAAAACATTCCAAATACCCGCCAAAATATTTTAAAACCCACCAAAACGAATCCAAACGTTCCACAACCTGCCAAGACAATAAAAACAACACAAGAGAAAACAAAACATTCTAAAACACCACCAAAACATTCCGAAAACCCGCCAAAACATCATAAAAACAAATCAAAACAAACCAAACAATAGGAGGAACACGGCAACATATTGGCAAGCAAGAGACGGAGAGCGCGGCACCGCGGCACCTTCTAGGAGGCCAAGAAGGAAGCCGCACAACACCTGCACTGTGTCTGCAACTTTCAAACTGCTAGAAGCTAGTGGCTTGCCACTGGCCTGCCTCTTCAATTGCCATTAGCATTCCAATGGAAGCTATTCTTGGACAACTTTGCTCTGCTTGCTGCTAGTTCTGCCCCAGCCTACCATAGATAACCTTGCTCTTCCCTTGAGGTTCTGAGATGCCAAGAACTTGTCAACTTCAAAGGGCGGGCCGGGCTACATCTACTCAGCTGCCACAGTTTCTCCTTGCTAGACCTAGTGGGAAAGCATTTTGCTGAGATGCAGAAGGCAAGAAACGCAGAATACGGAGACGCGGAGCTGTCCCAAGTGCCGCTGCCAGGCGTCTTTCCGCAGAAGGAGCGCCCCGGAGCGCACCGCAACCGGCACCGTCGTCTCTGCGCAAAGAGCCAAAATATTTTAAAACCCGCCAAAACTCATCCAAAAATATTTTCAAACCCGCCAAAATAGAAAACCAGACAGAAGTGATCAATACATTCGAAAAAACCTGACAAAACATGATAAAGCCCACCAAAGCTAATCCAAACACATCAAAAACTGGGCTAAACAGAATCAAAACAAGTCAAAACCTTCTAAAAACCCGCCAAAATATTTCAAAACCCGTCAAAACTAATCAAAACCTTCCGAATACCCGCCAAAACATTCCAAATACCCGCCAAAATATTTTAAAACCCGCCAAAAGCAATCCAAACATTCCAAAACCTGCCAAGACAATAAAAACAACTCAAGAGAATACAAAACATTCTAAAACTGATCAAAACATTCTGAAAAGATGCCAAAATACTAGAAAACCAGTCAGAAGTGATCGAAACTTTCAATAACTTGCCAAAACATAATCAAAACAAATGAAAGCAAACCAAAACATTCCAAATACCCGCCAAAATATTTTAAAACCCACCAAAACGAATCCAAACGTTCCACAACCTGCCAAGACAATAAAAACAACACAAGAGAAAACAAAACATTCTAAAACACCACCAAAACATTCCGAAAACCCGCCAAAAGATCATCAAAACAAATCAAAACAAACCAAACAATAGGAGGAACATGGCAACATATTGGCAAGCAAGAGACGGAGAGCGCGGCACCACGGCACCTTCTAGGAGGCCAAGAAAGAAGCCGCACAACACCTGCACTGTGTCTGCAACTTTCAAACTGCTAGAAGCTAGTGGCTTGCCACTGGCCTGCCTCTTCAATTGCCATTAGCATTCCAATGGAAGCTATTCTTGGACAACTTTGCTCTGCTTGCTGCTAGTTCTGCCCCAGCCTACCATAGATAACCTTGCTCTTCCCTTGAGGCTCTGAGATGCCAAGAACTTGTCAACTTCAAAGGGCGGGCCGGGCTACATCTACTCAGCTGCCACAGTTTCTCCTTGCTAGACCTAGTGGGAAAGCATTTTGCTGAGATGCAGAAGGCAAGAAACGCAGAATACGGAGACGCGGAGCTGTCCCAAGTGCCGCTGCCAGGCGTCTTTCCGCAGAAGGAGCGCCCCGGAGCGCACCGCAACCGGCACCGTCGTCTCTGCGCAAAGAGCCAAAATATTTTCAAACCCGCCAAAACTCATCCAAAAATATTTTCAAACCCGCCAAAATAGAAAACCAGACAGAAGTGATCAATACATTCGAAAAAACCTGACAAAACATGATAAAGCCCACCAAAGCTAATCCAAACACACCAAAAACTGGGCTAAACAGAATCAAAACCTTCTAAAAACCCTCCAAAATATTTCAAAACCCGTCAAAACTAATCAAAACATTCCGAATACCCGCCAAAACATTCCAAATACCCGCCAAAATATTTTAAAACCCGCCAAAAGGAATCCAAACATTCCAAAACCTGCCAAGACAATAAAAACAACTCAAGAGAATACAAAACATTCTAAAACCCAACCAAAACATTCCGAAAACCCGACAAAACATCATAAAAACAAATCAAAACCAACCAAAATATTCCGAAAACCGCCAAAATAATTTAGACCCACAAAACTCATCAAAACATTCTGAAAATTGCCAAAACATTAGAAAACCAGCCAGAACTGATCAAATCATTCAAAAAACTTGGCAAAACATCATAAAAACAAATCAAAACCAACCAAAACATTCCAAAAACCTGACAAAATAGTTTACAACCTGCTAAAACTGATCAAAACATTCTGAAAAGATGCCAAAATACTAGAAAACCAGTCAGAAGTGATCAAAACTTTCAATAACTTGCCAAAACATAATCAAAACAAATGAAAGCAAACCAAAACATTCCAAATACCCGCCAAAATATTTTAAAACCCACCAAAACGAATCCAAACGTTCCACAACCTGCCAAGACAATAAAAACAACACAAGAGAAAACAAAACATTCTAAAACACCACCAAAACATTCCGAAAACCCGCCAAAAGATCATCAAAACAAATCAAAACAAACCAAACAATAGGAGGAACACGGCAACATATTGGCAAGCAAGAGACGGAGAGCGCGGCACCGCGGCACCTTCTAGGAGGCCAAGAAGGAAGCCGCACAACACCTGCACTGTGTCTGCAACTTTCAAACTGCTAGAAGCTAGTGGCTTGCCACTGGCCTGCCTCTTCAATTGCCATTAGCATTCCAATGGAAGCTATTCTTGGACAACTTTGCTCTGCTTGCTGCTAGTTCTGCCCCAGCCTACCATAGATAACCTTGCTCTTCCCTTGAGGTTCTGAGATGCCAAGAACTTGTCAACTTCAAAGGGCGGGCCGGGCTACATCTACTCAGCTGCCACAGTTTCTCCTTGCTAGACCTAGTGGGAAAGCATTTTGCTGAGATGCAGAAGGCAAGAAACGCAGAATACGGAGACGCGGAGCTGTCCCAAGTGCCGCTGCCAGGCGTCTTTCCGCAGAAGGAGCGCCCCGGAGCGCACCGCAACCGGCACCGTCGTCTCTGCGCAAAGAGCCAAAATATTTTCAAACCCGCCAAAACTCATCCAAAAATATTTTCAAACCCGCCAAAATAGAAAACCAGACAGAAGTGATCAATACATTCGAAAAAACCTGACAAAACATGATAAAGCCCACCAAAGCTAATCCAAACACACCAAAAACTGGGCTAAACAGAATCAAAACAAGTCAAAACCTTCTAAAAACCCGCCAAAATATTTCAAAACCCGTCAAAACTAATCAAAACCTTCCGAATACCCGCCAAAACATTCCAAATACCCGCCAAAATATTTTAAAACCCGCCAAAAGCAATCCAAACATTCCAAAACCTGCCAAGACAATAAAAACAACTCAAGAGAATACAAAACATTCTAAAACTGATCAAAACATTCTGAAAAGATGCCAAAATACTAGAAAACCAGTCAGAAGTGATCGAAACTTTCAATAACTTGCCAAAACATAATCAAAACAAATGAAAGCAAACCAAAACATTCCAAATACCCGCCAAAATATTTTAAAACCCACCAAAACGAATCCAAACGTTCCACAACCTGCCAAGACAATAAAAACAACACAAGAGAAAACAAAACATTCTAAAACACCACCAAAACATTCCGAAAACCCGCCAAAACATCATCAAAACAAATCAAAACAAACCAAACAATAGGAGGAACATGGCAACATATTGGCAAGCAAGAGACGGAGAGCGCGGCACCACGGCACCTTCTAGGAGGCCAAGAAAGAAGCCGCACAACACCTGCACTGTGTCTGCAACTTTCAAACTGCTAGAAGCTAGTGGCTTGCCACTGGCCTGCCTCTTCAATTGCCATTAGCATTCCAATGGAAGCTATTCTTGGACAACTTTGCTCTGCTTGCTGCTAGTTCTGCCCCAGCCTACCATAGATAACCTTGCTCTTCCCTTGAGGCTCTGAGATGCCAAGAACTTTTCAACTTCAAAGGGCGGGCCGGGCTACATCTACTCAGCTGCCACAGTTTCTCCTTGCTAGACCTAGTGGGAAAGCATTTTGCTGAGATGCAGAAGGCAAGAAACGCAGAATACGGAGACGCGGAGCTGTCCCAAGTGCCGCTGCCAGGCGTCTTTCCGCAGAAGGAGCGCCCCGGAGCGCACCGCAACCGGCACCGTCGTCTCTGCGCAAAGAGCCAAAATATTTTAAAACCCGCCAAAACTCATCCAAAAATATTTTCAAACCCGCCAAAATAGAAAACCAGACAGAAGTGATCAATACATTCGAAAAAACCTGACAAAACATGATAAAGCCCACCAAAGCTAATCCAAACACACCAAAAACTGGGCTAAACAGAATCAAAACCTTCTAAAAACCCTCCAAAATATTTCAAAACCCGTCAAAACTAATCAAAACATTCCGAATACCCGCCAAAACATTCCAAATACCCGCCAAAATATTTTAAAACCCGCCAAAAGGAATCCAAACATTCCAAAACCTGCAAACACAATAAAAACAACTCAAGAGAATACAAAACATTCTAAAACCCAACCAAAACATTCCGAAAACCCGACAAAACATCATAAAAACAAATCAAAACCAACCAAAATATTCCGAAAACCGCCAAAATAATTTAGACCCACAAAACTCATCAAAACATTCTGAAAATTGCCAAAACATTAGAAAACCAGCCAGAACTGATCAAATCATTCAAAAAACTTGGCAAAACATCATAAAAACAAATCAAAACCAACCAAAACATTCCAAAAACCTGACAAAATAGTTTACAACCTGCTAAAACTGATCAAAACATTCTGAAAAGATGCCAAAATACTAGAAAACCAGTCAGAAGTGATCAAAACTTTCAATAACTTGCCAAAACATAATCAAAACAAATGAAAGCAAACCAAAACATTCCAAATACCCGCCAAAATATTTTAAAACCCACCAAAACGAATCCAAACGTTCCACAACCTGCCAAGACAATAAAAACAACACAAGAGAAAACAAAACATTCTAAAACACCACCAAAACATTCCGAAAACCCGCCAAAACATCATCAAAACAAATCAAAACAAACCAAACAATAGGAGGAACACGGCAACATATTGGCAAGCAAGAGACGGAGAGCGCGGCACCGCGGCACCTTCTAGGAGGCCAAGAAGGAAGCCGCACAACACCTGCACTGTGTCTGCAACTTTCAAACTGCTAGAAGCTAGTGGCTTGCCACTGGCCTGCCTCTTCAATTGCCATTAGCATTCCAATGGAAGCTATTCTTGGACAACTTTGCTCTGCTTGCTGCTAGTTCTGCCCCAGCCTACCATAGATAACCTTGCTCTTCCCTTGAGGTTCTGAGATGCCAAGAACTTGTCAACTTCAAAGGGCGGGCCGGGCTACATCTACTCAGCTGCCACAGTTTCTCCTTGCTAGACCTAGTGGGAAAGCATTTTGCTGAGATGCAGAAGGCAAGAAACGCAGAATACGGAGACGCGGAGCTGTCCCAAGTGCCGCTGCCAGGCGTCTTTCCGCAGAAGGAGCGCCCCGGAGCGCACCGCAACCGGCACCGTCGTCTCTGCGCAAAGAGCCAAAATATTTTCAAACCCGCCAAAACTCATCCAAAAATATTTTCAAACCCGCCAAAATAGAAAACCAGACAGAAGTGATCAATACATTCGAAAAAACCTGACAAAACATGATAAAGCCCACCAAAGCTAATCCAAACACACCAAAAACTGGGCTAAACAGAATCAAAACAAGTCAAAACCTTCTAAAAACCCGCCAAAATATTTCAAAACCCGTCAAAACTAATCAAAACATTCCGAATACCCGCCAAAACATTCCAAATACCCGCCAAAATATTTTAAAACCCGCCAAAAGCAATCCAAACATTCCAAAACCTGCCAAGACAATAAAAACAACTCAAGAGAATACAAAACATTCTAAAACTGATCAAAACATTCTGAAAAGATGCCAAAATACTAGAAAACCAGTCAGAAGTGATCGAAACTTTCAATAACTTGCCAAAACATAATCAAAACAAATGAAAGCAAACCAAAACATTCCAAATACCCGCCAAAATATTTTAAAACCCACCAAAACGAATCCAAACGTTCCACAACCTGCCAAGACAATAAAAACAACACAAGAGAAAACAAAACATTCTAAAACACCACCAAAACATTCCGAAAACCCGCCAAAACATCATCAAAACAAATCAAAACAAACCAAACAATAGGAGGAACATGGCAACATATTGGCAAGCAAGAGACGGAGAGCGCGGCACCACGGCACCTTCTAGGAGGCCAAGAAAGAAGCCGCACAACACCTGCACTGTGTCTGCAACTTTCAAACTGCTAGAAGCTAGTGGCTTGCCACTGGCCTGCCTCTTCAATTGCCATTAGCATTCCAATGGAAGCTATTCTTGGACAACTTTGCTCTGCTTGCTGCTAGTTCTGCCCCAGCCTACCATAGATAACCTTGCTCTTCCCTTGAGGCTCTGAGATGCCAAGAACTTGTCAACTTCAAAGGGCGGGCCGGGCTACATCTACTCAGCTGCCACAGTTTCTCCTTGCTAGACCTAGTGGGAAAGCATTTTGCTGAGATGCAGAAGGCAAGAAACGCAGAATACGGAGACGCGGAGCTGTCCCAAGTGCCGCTGCCAGGCGTCTTTCCGCAGAAGGAGCGCCCCGGAGCGCACCGCAACCGGCACCGTCGTCTCTGCGCAAAGAGCCAAAATATTTTCAAACCCGCCAAAACTCATCCAAAAATATTTTCAAACCCGCCAAAATAGAAAACCAGACAGAAGTGATCAATACATTCGAAAAAACCTGACAAAACATGATAAAGCCCACCAAAGCTAATCCAAACACACCAAAAACTGGGCTAAACAGAATCAAAACCTTCTAAAAACCCTCCAAAATATTTCAAAACCCGTCAAAACTAATCAAAACATTCCGAATACCCGCCAAAACATTCCAAATACCCGCCAAAATATTTTAAAACCCGCCAAAAGGAATCCAAACATTCCAAAACCTGCCAAGACAATAAAAACAACTCAAGAGAATACAAAACATTCTAAAACCCAACCAAAACATTCCGAAAACCCGACAAAACATCATAAAAACAAATCAAAACCAACCAAAATATTCCGAAAACCGCCAAAATGATTTAGACCCACAAAACTCATCAAAACATTCTGAAAATTGCCAAAACATTAGAAAACCAGCCAGAACTGATCAAAACATTCAAAAAACTTGGCAAAACATCATAAAAACAAATCAAAACCAACCAAAACATTCCAAAAACCTGACAAAATAGTTTACAACCTGCTAAAACTGATCAAAACATTCTGAAAAGATGCCAAAATACTAGAAAACCAGTCAGAAGTGATCAAAACTTTCAATAACTTGCCAAAACATAATCAAAACAAATGAAAGCAAACCAAAACATTCCAAATACCCGCCAAAATATTTTAAAACCCACCAAAACGAATCCAAACGTTCCACAACCTGCCAACACAATAAAAACAACACAAGAGAAAACAAAACATTCTAAAACACCACCAAAACATTCCGAAAACCCGCCAAAAGATCATCAAAACAAATCAAAACAAACCAAACAATAGGAGGAACACGGCAACATATTGGCAAGCAAGAGACGGAGAGTGCGGCACCTTCTAGGAGGCCAAGAAGGAAGCCGCACAACACCTGCACTGTGTCTGCAAATTTCAAACTGCTAGAAGCTAGTGGCTTGCCACTGGCCTGCCTCTTCAATTGCCATTAGCATTCCAATGGAAGCTATTCTTGGACAACTTTGCTCTGCTTGCTGCTAGTTCTGCCCCAGCCTACCATAGATAACCTTGCTCTTCCCTTGAGGTTCTGAGATGCCAAGAACTTGTCAACTTCAAAGGGCGGGCCGGGCTACATCTACTCAGCTGCCACAGTTTCTCCTTGCTAGACCTAGTGGGAAAGCATTTTGCTGAGATGCAGAAGGCAAGAAACGCAGAATACGGAGACGCGGAGCTGTCCCAAGTGCCGCTGCCAGGCGTCTTTCCGCAGAAGGAGCGCCCCGGAGCGCACCGCAACCGGCACCGTCGTCTCTGCGCAAAGAGCCAAAATATTTTCAAACCCGCCAAAACTCATCCAAAAATATTTTCAAACCCGCCAAAATAGAAAACCAGACAGAAGTGATCAATACATTCGAAAAAACCTGACAAAACATGATAAAGCCCACCAAAGCTAATCCAAACACACCAAAAACTGGGCTAAACAGAATCAAAACCTTCTAAAAACCCTCCAAAATATTTCAAAACCCGTCAAAACTAATCAAAACATTCCGAATACCCGCCAAAACATTCCAAATACCCGCCAAAATATTTTAAAACCCGCCAAAAGGAATCCAAACATTCCAAAACCTGCCAAGACAATAAAAACAACTCAAGAGAATACAAAACATTCTAAAACCCAACCAAAACATTCCGAAAACCCGACAAAACATCATAAAAACAAATCAAAACCAACCAAAATATTCCGAAAACCGCCAAAATAATTTAGACCCACAAAACTCATCAAAACATTCTGAAAATTGCCAAAACATTAGAAAACCAGCCAGAACTGATCAAAACATTCAAAAAACTTGGCAAAACATCATAAAAACAAATCAAAACCAACCAAAACATTCCAAAAACCTGACAAAATAGTTTACAACCTGCTAAAACTGATCAAAACATTCTGAAAAGATGCCAAAATACTAGAAAACCAGTCAGAAGTGATCAAAACTTTCAATAACTTGCCAAAACATAATCAAAACAAATGAAAGCAAACCAAAACATTCCAAATACCCGCCAAAATATTTTAAAACCCACCAAAACGAATCCAAACGTTCCACAACCTGCCAAGACAATAAAAACAACACAAGAGAAAACAAAACATTCTAAAACACCACCAAAACATTCCGAAAACCCGCCAAAAGATCATCAAAACAAATCAAAACAAACCAAACAATAGGAGGAACACGGCAACATATTGGCAAGCAAGAGACGGAGAGCGCGGCACCACGGCACCTTCTAGGAGGCCAAGAAGGAAGCCGCACAACACCTGCACTGTGTCTGCAAATTTCAAACTGCTAGAAGCTAGTGGCTTGCCACTGGCCTGCCTCTTCAATTGCCATTAGCATTCCAATGGAAGCTATTCTTGGACAACTTTGCTCTGCTTGCTGCTAGTTCTGCCCCAGCCTACCATAGATAACCTTGCTCTTCCCTTGAGGTTCTGAGATGCCAAGAACTTGTCAACTTCAAAGGGCGGGCCGGGCTACATCTACTCAGCTGCCACAGTTTCTCCTTGCTAGACCTAGTGGGAAAGCATTTTGCTGAGATGCAGAAGGCAAGAAACGCAGAATACGGAGACGCGGAGCTGTCCCAAGTGCCGCTGCCAGGCGTCTTTCCGCAGAAGGAGCGCCCCGGAGCGCACCGCAACCGGCACCGTCGTCTCTGCGCAAAGAGCCAAAATATTTTAAAACCCGCCAAAACTCATCCAAAAATATTTTCAAACCCGCCAAAATAGAAAACCAGACAGAAGTGATCAATACATTCGAAAAAACCTGACAAAACATGATAAAGCCCACCAAAGCTAATCCAAACACACCAAAAACTGGGCTAAACAGAATCAAAACCTTCTAAAAACCCGCCAAAATATTTCAAAACCCGTCAAAACTAATCAAAACATTCCGAATACCCACCAAAACATTCCAAATACCCGCCAAAATATTTTAAAACCCGCCAAAAGCAATCCAAACATTCCAAAACCTGCCAACACAATAAAAACAACTCAAGGGAATACAAAACATTCTAAAACCCAACCAAAACATTCCGAAAACCCACCAAAACATCATCAAATCAAATCAAAACCAACCAAAATATTCCGAAAACCCGCCAAAATAATTTAGACCCACAAAACTCATCAAAACGTTCTGAAAAAATGCCAAAACATTAGAAAACCAGCCAGAACTGATCAAAACATTCAAAAAACTTGGCAAAACATCATAAAAACAAATCAAAACCAACCAAAACATTCCAAAAACCTGACAAAATAGTTTACAACCTGCTAAAACTGATCAAAACATTCTGAAAAGATGCCAAAATACTAGAAAACCAGTCAGAAGTGATCAAAACTTTCAATAACTTGCCAAAACATAATCAAAACAAATGAAAGCAAACCAAAACATTCCAAATACCCGCCAAAATATTTTAAAACCCGCCAAAAGCAATCCAAACATTCCAAAACCTGCCAACAGAATAAAAACAACTCAAGAGAATACAAAACATTCTAAAACCCAACCAAAACATTCCGAAAACCCGCCAAAACATCATCAAAACAAATCAAAAACAACCAAAATATTCCAAAAACCGCCAAAATAATTTAGACCCACAAAACTCATCAAAACATTCTGAAAATTGCCAAAACATTAGAAAACCAGCCAGAACTGATCAAATCATTCAAAAAACTTGGCAAAACATCATAAAAACAAATCAAAACCAACCAAAACATTCCAAAAACCTGACAAAATAGTTTACAACCTGCTAAAACTGATCAAAACATTCTGAAAAGATGCCAAAATACTAGAAAACCAGTCAGAAGTGATCGAAACTTTCAATAACTTGCCAAAACATAATCAAAACAAATGAAAGCAAACCAAAACATTCCAAATACCCGCCAAAATATTTTAAAACCCACCAAAACGAATCCAAACGTTCCACAACCTGCCAACACAATAAAAACAACACAAGAGAAAACAAAACATTCTAAAACACCACCAAAACATTCCGAAAACCCGCCAAAAGATCATCAAAACAAATCAAAACAAACCAAACAATAGGAGGAACACGGCAACATATTGGCAAGCAAGAGACGGAGAGTGCGGCACCTTCTAGGAGGCCAAGAAGGAAGCCGCAAAACACCTGCACTGTGTCTGCAACTTTCAAACTGCTAGAAGCTAGTGGCTTGCCACTGGCCTGCCTCTTCAATTGCCATTAGCATTCCAATGGAAGCTATTCTTGGACAACTTTGCTCTGCTTGCTGCTAGTTCTGCCCCAGCCTACCATAGATAACCTTGCTCTTCCCTTGAGGTTCTGAGATGCCAAGAACTTGTCAACTTCAAAGGGCGGGCCGGGCTACATCTACTCAGCTGCCACAGTTTCTCCTTGCTAGACCTAGTGGGAAAGCATTTTGCTGAGATGCAGAAGGCAAGAAACGCAGAATACGGAGACGCGGAGCTGTCCCAAGTGCCGCTGCCAGGCGTCTTTCCGCAGAAGGAGCGCCCCGGAGCGCACCGCAACCGGCACCGTCGTCTCTGCGCAAAGAGCCAAAATATTTTCAAACCCGCCAAAACTCATCCAAAAATATTTTCAAACCCGCCAAAATAGAAAACCAGACAGAAGTGATCAATACATTCGAAAAAACCTGACAAAACATGATAAAGCCCACCAAAGCTAATCCAAACACACCAAAAACTGGGCTAAACAGAATCAAAACCTTCTAAAAACCCGCCAAAATATTTCAAAACCCGTCAAAACTAATCAAAACATTCCGAATACCCGCCAAAACATTCCAAATACCCGCCAAAATATTTTAAAACCCGCCAAAAGCAATCCAAACATTCCAAAACCTGCCAACAGAATAAAAACAACTCAAGAGAATACAAAACATTCTAAAACCCAACCAAAACATTCCGAAAACCCGACAAAACATCATCAAATCAAATCAAAAACAACCAAAATATTCCAAAAACCGCCAAAATAATTTAGACCCACAAAACTCATCAAAACATTCTGAAAATTGCCAAAACATTAGAAAACCAGCCAGAACTGATCAAATCATTCAAAAAACTTGGCAAAACATCATAAAAACAAATCAAAACCAACCAAAACATTCCAAAAACCTGACAAAATAGTTTACAACCTGCTAAAACTGATCAAAACATTCTGAAAAGATGCCAAAATACTAGAAAACCAGTCAGAAGTGATCGAAACTTTCAATAACTTGCCAAAACATAATCAAAACAAATGAAAGCAAACCAAAACATTCCAAACACCCGCCAAAATATTTTAAAACGCGCCAAAACGAATCCAAACGTTCCAAAACCTTCCAAGACAATAAAAACAACACAAGAGAAAACAAAACATTCTAAAACACCACCAAAACATTCCGAAAACCCGCCAAAAGATCATCAAAACAAATCAAAACAAACCAAACAATAGGAGGAACACGGCAACATATTGGCAAGCAAGAGACGGAGAGCGCGGCACCGCGGCACCTTCTAGGAGGCCAAGAAGGAAGCCGCACAACACCTGCACTGTGTCTGCAACTTTCAAACTGCTAGAAGCTAGTGGCTTGCCACTGGCCTGCCTCTTCAATTGCCATTAGCATTCCAATGGAAGCTATTCTTGGACAACTTTGCTCTGCTTGCTGCTAGTTCTGCCCCAGCCTACCATAGATAACCTTGCTCTTCCCTTGAGGTTCTGAGATGCCAAGAACTTGTCAACTTCAAAGGGCGGGCCGGGCTACATCTACTCAGCTGCCACAGTTTCTCCTTGCTAGACCTAGTGGGAAAGCATTTTGCTGAGATGCAGAAGGCAAGAAACGCAGAATACGGAGACGCGGAGCTGTCCCAAGTGCCGCTGCCAGGCGTCTTTCCGCAGAAGGAGCGCCCCGCAGCGCACCGCAACCGGCACCGTCGTCTCTGCGCAAAGAGCCAAAATATTTTCAAACCCGCCAAAACTCATCCAAAAATATTTTCAAACCCGCCAAAATAGAAAACCAGACAGAAGTGATCAATACATTCGAAAAAACCTGACAAAACATGATAAAGCCCACCAAAGCTAATCCAAACACACCAAAAACTGGGCTAAACAGAATCAAAACCTTCTAAAAACCCGCCAAAATATTTCAAAACCCGTCAAAACTAATCAAAACCTTCCGAATACCCGCCAAAACATTCCAAATACCCGCCAAAATATTTTAAAACCCGCCAAAAGCAATCCAAACATTCCAAAACCTGCCAACAGAATAAAAACAACTCAAGAGAATACAAAACATTCTAAAACCCAACCAAAACATTCCGAAAACCCGACAAAACATCATCAAATCAAATCAAAAACAACCAAAATATTCCAAAAACCGCCAAAATAATTTAGACCCACAAAACTCATCAAAACATTCTGAAAATTGCCAAAACATTAGAAAACCAGCCAGAACTGATCAAATCATTCAAAAAACTTGGCAAAACATCATAAAAACAAATCAAAACCAACCAAAACATTCCAAAAACCTGACAAAATAGTTTACAACCTGCTAAAACTGATCAAAACATTCTGAAAAGATGCCAAAATACTAGAAAACCAGTCAGAAGTGATCGAAACTTTCAATAACTTGCCAAAACATAATCAAAACAAATGAAAGCAAACCAAAACATTCCAAACAACCGCCAAAATATTTTAAAACCCGCCAAAACGAATCCAAACGTTCCAAAACCTTCCAAGACAATAAAAACAACACAAGAGAAAACAAAACATTCTAAAACACCACCAAAACATTCCGAAAACCCGCCAAAAGATCATCAAAACAAATCAAAACAAACCAAACAATAGGAGGAACACGGCAACATATTGGCAAGCAAGAGACGGAGAGTGCGGCACCTTCTAGGAGGCCAAGAAGGAAGCCGCAAAACACCTGCACTGTGTCTGCAACTTTCAAACTGCTAGAAGCTAGTGGCTTGCCACTGGCCTGCCTCTTCAATTGCCATTAGCATTCCAATGGAAGCTATTCTTGGACAACTTTGCTCTGCTTGCTGCTAGTTCTGCCCCAGCCTACCATAGATAACCTTGCTCTTCCCTTGAGGTTCTGAGATGCCAAGAACTTGTCAACTTCAAAGGGCGGGCCGGGCTACATCTACTCAGCTGCCACAGTTTCTCCTTGCTAGACCTAGTGGGAAAGCATTTTGCTGAGATGCAGAAGGCAAGAAACGCAGAATACGGAGACGCGGAGCTGTCCCAAGTGCCGCTGCCAGGCGTCTTTCCGCAGAAGGAGCGCCCCGCAGCGCACCGCAACCGGCACCGTCGTCTCTGCGCAAAGAGCCAAAATATTTTCAAACCCGCCAAAACTCATCCAAAAATATTTTCAAACCCGCCAAAATAGAAAACCAGACAGAAGTGATCAATACATTCGAAAAAACCTGACAAAACATGATAAAGCCCACCAAAGCTAATCCAAACACACCAAAAACTGGGCTAAACAGAATCAAAACCTTCTAAAAACCCGCCAAAATATTTCAAAACCCGTCAAAACTAATCAAAACCTTCCGAATACCCGCCAAAACATTCCAAATACCCGCCAAAATATTTTAAAACCCGCCAAAAGCAATCCAAACATTCCAAAACCTGCCAACAGAATAAAAACAACTCAAGAGAATACAAAACATTCTAAAACCCAACCAAAACATTCCGAAAACCCGCCAAAACATCATCAAATCAAATCAAAAACAACCAAAATATTCCAAAAACCGCCAAAATAATTTAGACCCACAAAACTCATCAAAACATTCTGAAAATTGCCAAAACATTAGAAAACCAGCCAGAACTGATCAAATCATTCAAAAAACTTGGCAAAACATCATAAAAACAAATCAAAACCAACCAAAACATTCCAAAAACCTGACAAAATAGTTTACAACCTGCTAAAACTGATCAAAACATTCTGAAAAGATGCCAAAATACTAGAAAACCAGTCAGAAGTGATCGAAACTTTCAATAACTTGCCAAAACATAATCAAAACAAATGAAAGCAAACCAAAACATTCCAAACAACCGCCAAAATATTTTAAAACCCGCCAAAACGAATCCAAACGTTCCAAAACCTTCCAAGACAATAAAAACAACACAAGAGAAAACAAAACATTCTAAAACACCACCAAAACATTCCGAAAACCCGCCAAAAGATCATCAAAACAAATCAAAACAAACCAAACAATAGGAGGAACACGGCAACATATTGGCAAGCAAGAGACGGAGAGTGCGGCACCTTCTAGGAGGCCAAGAAGGAAGCCGCAAAACACCTGCACTGTGTCTGCAACTTTCAAACTGCTAGAAGCTAGTGGCTTGCCACTGGCCTGCCTCTTCAATTGCCATTAGCATTCCAATGGAAGCTATTCTTGGACAACTTTGCTCTGCTTGCTGCTAGTTCTGCCCCAGCCTACCATAGATAACCTTGCTCTTCCCTTGAGGTTCTGAGATGCCAAGAACTTGTCAACTTCAAAGGGCGGGCCGGGCTACATCTACTCAGCTGCCACAGTTTCTCCTTGCTAGACCTAGTGGGAAAGCATTTTGCTGAGATGCAGAAGGCAAGAAACGCAGAATACGGAGACGCGGAGCTGTCCCAAGTGCCGCTGCCAGGCGTCTTTCCGCAGAAGGAGCGCCCCGGAGCGCACCGCAACCGGCACCGTCGTCTCTGCGCAAAGAGCCAAAATATTTTCAAACCCGCCAAAACTCATCCAAAAATATTTTCAAACCCGCCAAAATAGAAAACCAGACAGAAGTGATCAATACATTCGAAAAAACCTGACAAAACATGATAAAGCCCACCAAAGCTAATCCAAACACACCAAAAACTGGACTAAACAGAATCAAAACAAGTCAAAACCTTCTAAAAACCCGCCAAAATATTTCAAAACCCGTCAAAACTAATCAAAACCTTCCGAATACCCGCCAAAACATTCCAAATACCCGCCAAAATATTTTAAAACCCGCCAAAAGCAATCCAAACATTCCAAAACCTGCCAAGACAATAAAAACAACTCAAGAGAATACAAAACATTCTAAAACTGATCAAAACATTCTGAAAAGATGCCAAAATACTAGAAAACCAGTCAGAAGTGATCGAAACTTTCAATAACTTGCCAAAACATAATCAAAACAAATGAAAGCAAACCAAAACATTCCAAATGCCCGCCAAAATATTTTAAAACCCGCCAAAACTAATCCAAACGTTCCACAACCTGCCAAGACAATAAAAACAACACAAGAGAAAACAAAACATTCTAAAACACCACCAAAACATTCCGAAAACCCGCCAAAACATCATCAAAACAAATCAAAACAAACCAAACAATAGGAGGAACATGGCAACATATTGGCAAGCAAGAGACGGAGAGCGCGGCACCACGGCACCTTCTAGGAGGCCAAGAAAGAAGCCGCACAACACCTGCACTGTGTCTGCAACTTTCAAACTGCTAGAAGCTAGTGGCTTGCCACTGGCCTGCCTCTTCAATTGCCATTAGCATTCCAATGGAAGCTATTCTTGGACAACTTTGCTCTGCTTGCTGCTAGTTCTGCCCCAGCCTACCATAGATAACCTTGCTCTTCCCTTGAGGCTCTGAGATGCCAAGAACTTTTCAACTTCAAAGGGCGGGCCGGGCTACATCTACTCAGCTGCCACAGTTTCTCCTTGCTAGACCTAGTGGGAAAGCATTTTGCTGAGATGCAGAAGGCAAGAAACGCAGAATACGGAGACGCGGAGCTGTCCCAAGTGCCGCTGCCAGGCGTCTTTCCGCAGAAGGAGCGCCCCGGAGCGCACCGCAACCGGCACCGTCGTCTCTGCGCAAAGAGCCAAAATATTTTCAAACCCGCCAAAACTAATCCAAAAATATTTTCAACCCCACCAAAATAGAAAACCAGACAGAAGTGATCAATACATTCGAAAAAACCTGACAAAACATGATAAAGCCCACCAAAGCTAATCCAAACACACCAAAAACTGGGCTAAACAGAATCAAAACCTTCTAAAAACCCGCCAAAATATTTCAAAACCCGTCAAAACTAATCAAAACATTCCGAATACCCGCCAAAACATTCCAAATACCCGCCAAAATATTTTAAAACCCGCCAAAACAAATCCAAACATTCCAAAACCTGCCAACACAATAAAAACAACTCAAGAGAATACAAAACATTCTAAAACCCAACCAAAACATTCCGAAAACCCGACAAAACATCATCAAATCAAATCAAAAACAACCAAAATATTCCAAAAACCGCCAAAATAATTTAGACCCACAAAACTCATCAAAACATTCTGAAAATTGCCAAAACATTAGAAAACCAGCCAGAACTGATCAAATCATTCAAAAAACTTGGCAAAACATCATAAAAACAAATCAAAACCAACCAAAACATTCCAAAAACCTGACAAAATAGTTTACAACCTGCTAAAACTGATCAAAACATTCTGAAAAGATGCCAAAATACTAGAAAACCAGTCAGAAGTGATCGAAACTTTCAATAACTTGCCAAAACATAATCAAAACAAATGAAAGCAAACCAAAACATTCCAAACAACCGCCAAAATATTTTAAAACCCGCCAAAACGAATCCAAACGTTCCAAAACCTTCCAAGACAATAAAAACAACACAAGAGAAAACAAAACATTCTAAAACACCACCAAAACATTCCGAAAACCCGCCAAAAGATCATCAAAACAAATCAAAACAAACCAAACAATAGGAGGAACACGGCAACATATTGGCAAGCAAGAGACGGAGAGTGCGGCACCTTCTAGGAGGCCAAGAAGGAAGCCGCAAAACACCTGCACTGTGTCTGCAACTTTCAAACTGCTAGAAGCTAGTGGCTTGCCACTGGCCTGCCTCTTCAATTGCCATTAGCATTCCAATGGAAGCTATTCTTGGACAACTTTGCTCTGCTTGCTGCTAGTTCTGCCCCAGCCTACCATAGATAACCTTGCTCTTCCCTTGAGGTTCTGAGATGCCAAGAACTTGTCAACTTCAAAGGGCGGGCCGGGCTACATCTACTCAGCTGCCACAGTTTCTCCTTGCTAGACCTAGTGGGAAAGCATTTTGCTGAGATGCAGAAGGCAAGAAACGCAGAATACGGAGACGCGGAGCTGTCCCAAGTGCCGCTGCCAGGCGTCTTTCCGCAGAAGGAGCGCCCCGGAGCGCACCGCAACCGGCACCGTCGTCTCTGCGCAAAGAGCCAAAATATTTTCAAACCCGCCAAAACTCATCCAAAAATATTTTCAAACCCGCCAAAATAGAAAACCAGACAGAAGTGATCAATACATTCGAAAAAACCTGACAAAACATGATAAAGCCCACCAAAGCTAATCCAAACACACCAAAAACTGGGCTAAACAGAATCAAAACCTTCTAAAAACCCGCCAAAATATTTCAAAACCCGTCAAAACTAATCAAAACATTCCGAATACCCGCCAAAACATTCCAAATACCCGCCAAAATATTTTAAAACCCGCCAAAACAAATCCAAACATTCCAAAACCTGCCAACACAATAAAAACAACTCAAGAGAATACAAAACATTCTAAAACCCAACCAAAACATTCCAAAAACCCGACAAAACATCATCAAATCAAATCAAAACCAACCAAAATATTCCGAAAACCCGCCAAAATGATTTAGACCCACAAAACTCATCAAAACATTCTGAAAATTGCCAAAACATTAGAAAACCAGCCAGAACTGATCAAAACATTCAAAAAACCTGGCAAAACATCATAAAAACAAATCAAAACCAACCAAAACATTCCAAAAACCTGACAAAATAGTTTACAACCTGCCAAAACTGATCAAAACATTCTGAAAAGATGCCAAAATACTAGAAAACCAGTCAGAAGTGATCGAAACTTTCAATAACTTGCCAAAACATAATCAAAACAAATGAAAGCAAACCAAAACATTCCAAATACCCGCCAAAATATTTTAAAACCCGCCAAAACGAATCCAAACGTTCCACAACCTGCCAAGACAATAAAAACAACACAAGAGAAAACAAAACATTCTAAAACACCACCAAAACATTCCGAAAACCCGCCAAAACATCATCAAAACAAATCAAAACAAACCAAACAATAGGAGGAACACGGCAACATATTGGCAAGCAAGAGACGGAGAGCGCGGCACCACGGCACCTTCTAGGAGGCCAAGAAGGAAGCCGCACAACACCTGCACTGTGTCTGCAACTTTCAAACTGCTAGAAGCTAGTGGCTTGCCACTGGCCTGCCTCTTCAATTGCCATTAGCATTCCAATGGAAGCTATTCTTGGACAACTTTGCTCTGCTTGCTGCTAGTTCTGCCCCAGCCTACCATAGATAACCTTGCTCTTCCCTTGAGGTTCTGAGATGCCAAGAACTTGTCAACTTCAAAGGGCGGGCCGGGCTACATCTACTCAGCTGCCACAGTTTCTCCTTGCTAGACCTAGTGGGAAAGCATTTTGCTGAGATGCAGAAGGCAAGAAACGCAGAATACGGAGACGCGGAGCTGTCCCAAGTGCCGCTGCCAGGCGTCTTTCCGCAGAAGGAGCGCCCCGCAGCGCACCGCAACCGGCACCGTCGTCTCTGCGCAAAGAGCCAAAATATTTTAAAACCCGCCAAAACTCATCCAAAAATATTTTCAAACCCGCCAAAATAGAAAACCAGACAGAAGTGATCAATACATTCGAAAAAACCTGACAAAACATGATAAAGCCCACCAAAGCTAATCCAAACACACCAAAAACTGGGCTAAACAGAATCAAAACCTTCTAAAAACCCGCCAAAATATTTCAAAACCCGTCAAAACTAATCAAAACATTCCGAATACCCGCCAAAACATTCCAAATACCCGCCAAAATATTTTAAAACCCGCCAAAACAAATCCAAACATTCCAAAACCTGCCAACACAATAAAAACAACTCAAGAGAATACAAAACATTCTAAAACCCAACCAAAACATTCCGAAAACCCGACAAAACATCATCAAATCAAATCAAAAACAACCAAAATATTCCAAAAACCGCCAAAATAATTTAGACCCACAAAACTCATCAAAACATTCTGAAAATTGCCAAAACATTAGAAAACCAGCCAGAACTGATCAAATCATTCAAAAAACTTGGCAAAACATCATAAAAACAAATCAAAACCAACCAAAACATTCCAAAAACCTGACAAAATAGTTTACAACCTGCTAAAACTGATCAAAACATTCTGAAAAGATGCCAAAATACTAGAAAACCAGTCAGAAGTGATCGAAACTTTCAATAACTTGCCAAAACATAATCAAAACAAATGAAAGCAAACCAAAACATTCCAAACAACCGCCAAAATATTTTAAAACCCGCCAAAACGAATCCAAACGTTCCAAAACCTTCCAAGACAATAAAAACAACACAAGAGAAAACAAAACATTCTAAAACACCACCAAAACATTCCGAAAACCCGCCAAAAGATCATCAAAACAAATCAAAACAAACCAAACAATAGGAGGAACACGGCAACATATTGGCAAGCAAGAGACGGAGAGTGCGGCACCTTCTAGGAGGCCAAGAAGGAAGCCGCACAACACCTGCACTGTGTCTGCAACTTTCAAACTGCTAGAAGCTAGTGGCTTGCCACTGGCCTGCCTCTTCAATTGCCATTAGCATTCCAATGGAAGCTATTCTTGGACAACTTTGCTCTGCTTGCTGCTAGTTCTGCCCCAGCCTACCATAGATAACCTTGCTCTTCCCTTGAGGTTCTGAGATGCCAAGAACTTGTCAACTTCAAAGGGCGGGCCGGGCTACATCTACTCAGCTGCCACAGTTTCTCCTTGCTAGACCTAGTGGGAAAGCATTTTGCTGAGATGCAGAAGGCAAGAAACGCAGAATACGGAGACGCGGAGCTGTCCCAAGTGCCGCTGCCAGCCGTCTTTCCGCAGAAGGAGCGCCCCGGAGCGCACCGCAACCGGCACCGTCGTCTCTGCGCAAAGAGCCAAAATATTTTCAAACCCGCCAAAACTCATCCAAAAATATTTTCAAACCCGCCAAAATAGAAAACCAGACAGAAGTGATCAATACATTTGAAAAAACCTGACAAAACATGATAAAGCCCACCAAAGCTAATCCAAACACACCAAAAACTGGGCTAAACAGAATCAAAACCTTCTAAAAACCCGCCAAAATATTTCAAAACCCGTCAAAACTAATCAAAACATTCCGAATACCCGCCAAAACATTCCAAATACCCGCCAAAATATTTTAAAACCCGCCAAAAGCAATCCAAACATTCCAAAACCTGCCAACAGAATAAAAACAACTCAAGAGAATACAAAACATTCTAAAACCCAACCAAAACATTCCAAAAACCCGACAAAACATCATCAAATCAAATCAAAACCAACCAAAATATTCCGAAAACCCGCCAAAATGATTTAGACCCACAAAACTCATCAAAACATTCTGAAAATTGCCAAAACATTAGAAAACCAGCCAGAACTGATCAAAACATTCAAAAAACCTGGCAAAACATCATAAAAACAAATCAAAACCAACCAAAACATTCCAAAAACCTGACAAAATAGTTTACAACCTGCCAAAACTGATCAAAACATTCTGAAAAGATGCCAAAATACTAGAAAACCAGTCAGAAGTGATCGAAACTTTCAATAACTTGCCAAAACATAATCAAAACAAATGAAAGCAAACCAAAACATTCCAAATACCCGCCAAAATATTTTAAAACCCGCCAAAACGAATCCAAACGTTCCACAACCTGCCAAGACAATAAAAACAACACAAGAGAAAACAAAACATTCTAAAACACCACCAAAACATTCCGAAAACCCGCCAAAACATCATCAAAACAAATCAAAACAAACCAAACAATAGGAGGAACACGGCAACATATTGGCAAGCAAGAGACGGAGAGCGCGGCACCACGGCACCTTCTAGGAGGCCAAGAAGGAAGCCGCACAACACCTGCACTGTGTCTGCAACTTTCAAACTGCTAGAAGCTAGTGGCTTGCCACTGGCCTGCCTCTTCAATTGCCATTAGCATTCCAATGGAAGCTATTCTTGGACAACTTTGCTCTGCTTGCTGCTAGTTCTGCCCCAGCCTACCATAGATAACCTTGCTCTTCCCTTGAGGTTCTGAGATGCCAAGAACTTGTCAACTTCAAAGGGCGGGCCGGGCTACATCTACTCAGCTGCCACAGTTTCTCCTTGCTAGACCTAGTGGGAAAGCATTTTGCTGAGATGCAGAAGGCAAGAAACGCAGAATACGGAGACGCGGAGCTGTCCCAAGTGCCGCTGCCAGGCGTCTTTCCGCAGAAGGAGCGCCCCGGAGCGCACCGCAACCGGCACCGTCGTCTCTGCGCAAAGAGCCAAAATATTTTAAAACCCGCCAAAACTCATCCAAAAATATTTTCAAACCCGCCAAAATAGAAAACCAGACAGAAGTGATCAATACATTCGAAAAAACCTGACAAAACATGATAAAGCCCACCAAAGCTAATCCAAACACACCAAAAACTGGGCTAAACAGAATCAAAACCTTCTAAAAACCCGCCAAAATATTTCAAAACCCGTCAAAACTAATCAAAACATTCCGAATACCCGCCAAAACATTCCAAATACCCGCCAAAATATTTTAAAACCCGCCAAAAGCAATCCAAACATTCCAAAACCTGCCAACACAATAAAAACAACTCAAGAGAATACAAAACATTCTAAAACCCAACCAAAACATTCCGAAAACCCGCCAAAACATCATCAAATCAAATCAAAAACAACCAAAATATTCCAAAAACCGCCAAAATAATTTAGACCCACAAAACTCATCAAAACATTCTGAAAATTGCCAAAACATTAGAAAACCAGCCAGAACTGATCAAATCATTCAAAAAACTTGGCAAAACATCATAAAAACAAATCAAAACCAACCAAAACATTCCAAAAACCTGACAAAATAGTTTACAACCTGCTAAAACTGATCAAAACATTCTGAAAAGATGCCAAAATACTAGAAAACCAGTCAGAAGTGATCGAAACTTTCAATAACTTGCCAAAACATAATCAAAACAAATGAAAGCAAACCAAAACATTCCAAACAACCGCCAAAATATTTTAAAACCCGCCAAAACGAATCCAAACGTTCCAAAACCTTCCAAGACAATAAAAACAACACAAGAGAAAACAAAACATTCTAAAACACCACCAAAACATTCCGAAAACCCGCCAAAACATCATCAAAACAAATCAAAACAAACCAAACAATAGGAGGAACACGGCAACATATTGGCAAGCAAGAGACGGAGAGTGCGGCACCTTCTAGGAGGCCAAGAAGGAAGCCGCACAACACCTGCACTGTGTCTGCAACTTTCAAACTGCTAGAAGCTAGTGGCTTGCCACTGGCCTGCCTCTTCAATTGCCATTAGCATTCCAATGGAAGCTATTCTTGGACAACTTTGCTCTGCTTGCTGCTAGTTCTGCCCCAGCCTACCATAGATAACCTTGCTCTTCCCTTGAGGTTCTGAGATGCCAAGAACTTGTCAACTTCAAAGGGCGGGCCGGGCTACATCTACTCAGCTGCCACAGTTTCTCCTTGCTAGACCTAGTGGGAAAGCATTTTGCTGAGATGCAGAAGGCAAGAAACGCAGAATACGGAGACGCGGAGCTGTCCCAAGTGCCGCTGCCAGCCGTCTTTCCGCAGAAGGAGCGCCCCGGAGCGCACCGCAACCGGCACCGTCGTCTCTGCGCAAAGAGCCAAAATATTTTCAAACCCGCCAAAACTCATCCAAAAATATTTTCAACCCCGCCAAAATAGAAAACCAGACAGAAGTGATCAATACATTCGAAAAAACCTGACAAAACATGATAAAGCCCACCAAAGCTAATCCAAACACACCAAAAACTGGGCTAAACAGAATCAAAACCTTCTAAAAACCCGCCAAAATATTTCAAAACCCGTCAAAACTAATCAAAACATTCCGAATACCCGCCAAAACATTCCAAATACCCGCCAAAATATTTTAAAACCCGCCAAAACAAATCCAAACATTCCAAAACCTGCCAACACAATAAAAACAACTCAAGAGAATACAAAACATTCTAAAACCCAACCAAAACATTCCGAAAACCCGACAAAACATCATCAAATCAAATCAAAAACAACCAAAATATTCCAAAAACCGCCAAAATAATTTAGACCCACAAAACTCATCAAAACATTCTGAAAATTGCCAAAACATTAGAAAACCAGCCAGAACTGATCAAATCATTCAAAAAACTTGGCAAAACATCATAAAAACAAATCAAAACCAACCAAAACATTCCAAAAACCTGACAAAATAGTTTACAACCTGCTAAAACTGATCAAAACATTCTGAAAAGATGCCAAAATACTAGAAAACCAGTCAGAAGTGATCGAAACTTTCAATAACTTGCCAAAACATAATCAAAACAAATGAAAGCAAACCAAAACATTCCAAACAACCGCCAAAATATTTTAAAACCCGCCAAAATGAATCCAAACGTTCCAAAACCTTCCAAGACAATAAAAACAACACAAGAGAAAACAAAACATTCTAAAACACCACCAAAACATTCCGAAAACCCGCCAAAAGATCATCAAAACAAATCAAAACAAACCAAACAATAGGAGGAACACGGCAACATATTGGCAAGCAAGAGACGGAGAGTGCGGCACCTTCTAGGAGGCCAAGAAGGAAGCCGCACAACACCTGCACTGTGTCTGCAACTTTCAAACTGCTAGAAGATAGTGGCTTGCCACTGGCCTGCCTCTTCAATTGCCATTAGCATTCCAATGGAAGCTATTCTTGGACAACTTTGCTCTGCTTGCTGCTAGTTCTGCCCCAGCCTACCATAGATAACCTTGCTCTTCCCTTGAGGTTCTGAGATGCCAAGAACTTGTCAACTTCAAAGGGCGGGCCGGGCTACATCTACTCAGCTGCCACAGTTTCTCCTTGCTAGACCTAGTGGGAAAGCATTTTGCTGAGATGCAGAAGGCAAGAAACGCAGAATATGGAGACGCGGAGCTGTCCCAAGTGCCGCTGCCAGGCGTCTTTCCGCAGAAGGAGCGCCCCGGAGCGCACCGCAACCGGCACCGTCGTCTCTGCGCAAAGAGCCAAAATATTTTCAAACCCGCCAAAACTCATCCAAAAATATTTTCAAACCCGCCAAAATAGAAAACCAGACAGAAGTGATCAATACATTCGAAAAAACCTGACAAAACATGATAAAGCCCACCAAAGCTAATCCAAACACACCAAAAACTGGACTAAACAGAATCAAAACAAGTCAAAACCTTCTAAAAACCCGCCAAAATATTTCAAAACCCGTCAAAACTAATCAAAACCTTCCGAATACCCGCCAAAACATTCCAAATACCCGCCAAAATATTTTAAAACCCGCCAAAAGCAATCCAAACATTCCAAAACCTGCCAAGACAATAAAAACAACTCAAGAGAATACAAAACATTCTAAAACTGATCAAAACATTCTGAAAAGATCCCAAAATACTAGAAAACCAGTCAGAAGTGATCGAAACTTTCAATAACTTGCCAAAACATAATCAAAACAAATGAAAGCAAACCAAAACATTCCAAATGCCCGCCAAAATATTTTAAAACCCGCCAAAACTAATCCAAACGTTCCACAACCTGCCAAGACAATAAAAACAACACAAGAGAAAACAAAACATTCTAAAACACCACCAAAACATTCCGAAAACCCGCCAAAACATCATCAAAACAAATCAAAACAAACCAAACAATAGGAGGAACATGGCAACATATTGGCAAGCAAGAGACGGAGAGCGCGGCACCACGGCACCTTCTAGGAGGCCAAGAAAGAAGCCGCACAACACCTGCACTGTGTCTGCAACTTTCAAACTGCTAGAAGCTAGTGGCTTGCCACTGGCCTGCCTCTTCAATTGCCATTAGCATTCCAATGGAAGCTATTCTTGGACAACTTTGCTCTGCTTGCTGCTAGTTCTGCCCCAGCCTACCATAGATAACCTTGCTCTTCCCTTGAGGCTCTGAGATGCCAAGAACTTTTCAACTTCAAAGGGCGGGCCGGGCTACATCTACTCAGCTGCCACAGTTTCTCCTTGCTAGACCTAGTGGGAAAGCATTTTGCTGAGATGCAGAAGGCAAGAAACGCAGAATACGGAGACGCGGAGCTGTCCCAAGTGCCGCTGCCAGGCGTCTTTCCGCAGAAGGAGCGCCCCGGAGCGCACCGCAACCGGCACCGTCGTCTCTGCGCAAAGAGCCAAAATATTTTCAAACCCGCCAAAACTAATCCAAAAATATTTTCAACCCCACCAAAATAGAGAACCAGACAGAAGTGATCAATACATTCGAAAAAACCTGACAAAACATGATAAAGCCCACCAAAGCTAATCCAAACACACCAAAAACTGGGCTAAACAGAATCAAAACCTTCTAAAAACCCGCCAAAATATTTCAAAACCCGTCAAAACTAATCAAAACATTCCGAATACCCGCCAAAACATTCCAAATACCCGCCAAAATATTTTAAAACCCGCCAAAAGCAATCCAAACATTCCAAAACCTGCCAACACAATAAAAACAACTCAAGAGAATACAAAACATTCTAAAACCCAACCAAAACATTCCGAAAACCCGACAAAACATCATCAAATCAAATCAAAAACAACCAAAATATTCCAAAAACCGCCAAAATAATTTAGACCCACAAAACTCATCAAAACATTCTGAAAATTGCCAAAACATTAGAAAACCAGCCAGAACTGATCAAATCATTCAAAAAACTTGGCAAAACATCATAAAAACAAATCAAAACCAACCAAAACATTCCAAAAACCTGACAAAATAGTTTACAACCTGCTAAAACTGATCAAAACATTCTGAAAAGATGCCAAAATACTAGAAAACCAGTCAGAAGTGATCGAAACTTTCAATAACTTGCCAAAACATAATCAAAACAAATGAAAGCAAACCAAAACATTCCAAACAACCGCCAAAATATTTTAAAACCCGCCAAAATGAATCCAAACGTTCCAAAACCTTCCAAGACAATAAAAACAACACAAGAGAAAACAAAACATTCTAAAACACCACCAAAACATTCCGAAAACCCGCCAAAAGATCATCAAAACAAATCAAAACAAACCAAACAATAGGAGGAACACGGCAACATATTGGCAAGCAAGAGACGGAGAGTGCGGCACCTTCTAGGAGGCCAAGAAGGAAGCCGCAAAACACCTGCACTGTGTCTGCAACTTTCAAACTGCTAGAAGCTAGTGGCTTGCCACTGGCCTGCCTCTTCAATTGCCATTAGCATTCCAATGGAAGCTATTCTTGGACAACTTTGCTCTGCTTGCTGCTAGTTCTGCCCCAGCCTACCATAGATAACCTTGCTCTTCCCTTGAGGTTCTGAGATGCCAAGAACTTGTCAACTTCAAAGGGCGGGCCGGGCTACATCTACTCAGCTGCCACAGTTTCTCCTTGCTAGACCTAGTGGGAAAGCATTTTGCTGAGATGCAGAAGGCAAGAAACGCAGAATACGGAGACGCGGAGCTGTCCCAAGTGCCGCTGCCAGGCGTCTTTCCGCAGAAGGAGCGCCCCGGAGCGCACCGCAACCGGCACCGTCGTCTCTGCGCAAAGAGCCAAAATATTTTCAAACCCGCCAAAACTCATCCAAAAATATTTTCAAACCCGCCAAAACAGAAAACCAGACAGAAGTGATCAATACATTCGAAAAAACCTGACAAAACATGATAAAGCCCACCAAAGCTAATCCAAACACACCAAAAACTGGGCTAAACAGAATCAAAACCTTCTAAAAACCCGCCAAAATATTTCAAAACCCGTCAAAACTAATCAAAACATTCCGAATACCCGCCAAAACATTCCAAATACCCGCCAAAATATTTTAAAACCCGCCAAAAGCAATCCAAACATTCCAAAACCTGCCAACACAATAAAAACAACTCAAGAGAATACAAAACATTCTAAAACCCAACCAAAACATTCCGAAAACCCGCCAAAACATCATCAAATCAAATCAAAAACAACCAAAATATTCCAAAAACCGCCAAAATAATTTAGACCCACAAAACTCATCAAAACATTCTGAAAATTGCCAAAACATTAGAAAACCAGCCAGAACTGATCAAATCATTCAAAAAACTTGGCAAAACATCATAAAAACAAATCAAAACCAACCAAAACATTCCAAAAACCTGACAAAATAGTTTACAACCTGCTAAAACTGATCAAAACATTCTGAAAAGATGCCAAAATACTAGAAAACCAGTCAGAAGTGATCGAAACTTTCAATAACTTGCCAAAACATAATCAAAACAAATGAAAGCAAACCAAAACATTCCAAATGCCCGCCAAAATATTTTAAAACCCGCCAAAACTAATCCAAACGTTCCAAAACCTTCCAAGACAATAAAAACAACACAAGAGAAAACAAAACATTCTAAAACACCACCAAAACATTCCGAAAACCCGCCAAAACATCATCAAAACAAATCAAAACAAACCAAACAATAGGAGGAACATGGCAACATATTGGCAAGCAAGAGACGGAGAGCGCGGCACCACGGCACCTTCTAGGAGGCCAAGAAAGAAGCCGCACAACACCTGCACTGTGTCTGCAACTTTCAAACTGCTAGAAGCTAGTGGCTTGCCACTGGCCTGCCTCTTCAATTGCCATTAGCATTCCAATGGAAGCTATTCTTGGACAACTTTGCTCTGCTTGCTGCTAGTTCTGCCCCAGCCTACCATAGATAACCTTGCTCTTCCCTTGAGGTTCTGAGATGCCAAGAACTTTTCAACTTCAAAGGGCGGGCCGGGCTACATCTACTCAGCTGCCACAGTTTCTCCTTGCTAGACCTAGTGGGAAAGCATTTTGCTGAGATGCAGAAGGCAAGAAACGCAGAATACGGAGACGCGGAGCTGTCCCAAGTGCCGCTGCCAGGCGTCTTTCCGCAGAAGGAGCGCCCCGGAGCGCACCGCAACCGGCACCGTCGTCTCTGCGCAAAGAGCCAAAATATTTTCAAACCCGCCAAAACTCATCCAAAAATATTTTCAAACCCGCCAAAATAGAAAACCAGACAGAAGTGATCAATACATTCGAAAAAACCTGACAAAACATGATAAAGCCCACCAAAGCTAATCCAAACACACCAAAAACTGGGCTAAACAGAATCAAAACCTTCTAAAAACCCGCCAAAATATTTCAAAACCCGTCAAAACTAATCAAAACATTCCGAATACCCGCCAAAACATTCCAAATACCCGCCAAAATATTTTAAAACCCGCCAAAACAAATCCAAACATTCCAAAACCTGCCAACACAATAAAAACAACTCAAGAGAATACAAAACATTCTAAAACCCAACCAAAACATTCCGAAAACCCGACAAAACATCATCAAATCAAATCAAAAACAACCAAAATATTCCAAAAACCGCCAAAATAATTTAGACCCACAAAACTCATCAAAACATTCTGAAAATTGCCAAAACATTAGAAAACCAGCCAGAACTGATCAAATCATTCAAAAAACTTGGCAAAACATCATAAAAACAAATCAAAACCAACCAAAACATTCCAAAAACCTGACAAAATAGTTTACAACCTGCTAAAACTGATCAAAACATTCTGAAAAGATGCCAAAATACTAGAAAACCAGTCAGAAGTGATCGAAACTTTCAATAACTTGCCAAAACATAATCAAAACAAATGAAAGCAAACCAAAACATTCCAAACACCCGCCAAAATATTTTAAAACCCGCCAAAACGAATCCAAACGTTCCAAAACCTTCCAAGACAATAAAAACAACACAAGAGAAAACAAAACATTCTAAAACACCACCAAAACATTCCGAAAACCCGCCAAAAGATCATCAAAACAAATCAAAACAAACCAAACAATAGGAGGAACACGGCAACATATTGGCAAGCAAGAGACGGAGAGTGCGGCACCTTCTAGGAGGCCAAGAAGGAAGCCGCAAAACACCTGCACTGTGTCTGCAACTTTCAAACTGCTAGAAGATAGTGGCTTGCCACTGGCCTGCCTCTTCAATTGCCATTAGCATTCCAATGGAAGCTATTCTTGGACAACTTTGCTCTGCTTGCTGCTAGTTCTGCCCCAGCCTACCATAGATAACCTTGCTCTTCCCTTGAGGCTCTGAGATGCCAAGAACTTGTCAACTTCAAAGGGCGGGCCGGGCTACATCTACTCAGCTGCCACAGTTTCTCCTTGCTAGACCTAGTGGGAAAGCATTTTGCTGAGATGCAGAAGGCAAGAAACGCAGAATACGGAGACGCGGAGCTGTCCCAAGTGCCGCTGCCAGGCGTCTTTCCGCAGAAGGAGCGCCCCGGAGCGCACCGCAACCGGCACCGTCGTCTCTGCGCAAAGAGCCAAAATATTGTCAAACCCGCCAAAACTAATCCAAAAATATTTTCAACCCCACCAAAATAGAAAACCAGACAGAAGTGATCAATACATTCGAAAAAACCTGACAAAACATGATAAAGCCCACCAAAGCTAATCCAAACACACCAAAAACTGGGCTAAACAGAATCAAAACCTTCTAAAAACCCGCCAAAATATTTCAAAACCCGTCAAAACTAATCAAAACATTCCGAATACCCGCCAAAACATTCCAAATACCCGCCAAAATATTTTAAAACCCGCCAAAAGCAATCCAAACATTCCAAAACCTGCCAACAGAATAAAAACAACTCAAGAGAATACAAAACATTCTAAAACCCAACCAAAACATTCCGAAAACCCGCCAAAACATCATCAAATCAAATCAAAAACAACCAAAATATTCCAAAAACCGCCAAAATAATTTAGACCCACAAAACTCATCAAAACATTCTGAAAATTGCCAAAACATTAGAAAACCAGCCAGAACTGATCAAATCATTCAAAAAACTTGGCAAAACATCATAAAAACAAATCAAAACCAACCAAAACATTCCAAAAACCTGACAAAATAGTTTACAACCTGCTAAAACTGATCAAAACATTCTGAAAAGATGCCAAAATACTAGAAAACCAGTCAGAAGTGATCGAAACTTTCAATAACTTGCCAAAACATAATCAAAACAAATGAAAGCAAACCAAAACATTCCAAATGCCCGCCAAAATATTTTAAAACCCGCCAAAACTAATCCAAACGTTCCAAAACCTTCCAAGACAATAAAAACAACACAAGAGAAAACAAAACATTCTAAAACACCACCAAAACATTCCGAAAACCCGCCAAAACATCATCAAAACAAATCAAAACAAACCAAACAATAGGAGGAACATGGCAACATATTGGCAAGCAAGAGACGGAGAGCGCGGCACCACGGCACCTTCTAGGAGGCCAAGAAAGAAGCCGCACAACACCTGCACTGTGTCTGCAACTTTCAAACTGCTAGAAGCTAGTGGCTTGCCACTGGCCTGCCTCTTCAATTGCCATTAGCATTCCAATGGAAGCTATTCTTGGACAACTTTGCTCTGCTTGCTGCTAGTTCTGCCCCAGCCTACCATAGATAACCTTGCTCTTCCCTTGAGGCTCTGAGATGCCAAGAACTTTTCAACTTCAAAGGGCGGGCCGGGCTACATCTACTCAGCTGCCACAGTTTCTCCTTGCTAGACCTAGTGGGAAAGCATTTTGCTGAGATGCAGAAGGCAAGAAACGCAGAATACGGAGACGCGGAGCTGTCCCAAGTGCCGCTGCCAGGCGTCTTTCCGCAGAAGGAGCGCCCCGGAGCGCACCGCAACCGGCACCGTCGTCTCTGCGCAAAGAGCCAAAATATTTTCAAACCCGCCAAAACTCATCCAAAAATATTTTCAAACCCGCCAAAACAGAAAACCAGACAGAAGTGATCAATACATTCGAAAAAACCTGACAAAACATGATAAAGCCCACCAAAGCTAATCCAAACACACCAAAAACTGGGCTAAACAGAATCAAAACCTTCTAAAAACCCGCCAAAATATTTCAAAACCCGTCAAAACTAATCAAAACATTCCGAATACCCGCCAAAACATTCCAAATACCCGCCAAAATATTTTAAAACCCGCCAAAAGCAATCCAAACATTCCAAAACCTGCCAACACAATAAAAACAACTCAAGAGAATACAAAACATTCTAAAACCCAACCAAAACATTCCGAAAACCCGCCAAAACATCATCAAATCAAATCAAAAACAACCAAAATATTCCAAAAACCGCCAAAATAATTTAGACCCACAAAACTCATCAAAACATTCTGAAAATTGCCAAAACATTAGAAAACCAGCCAGAACTGATCAAATCATTCAAAAAACTTGGCAAAACATCATAAAAACAAATCAAAACCAACCAAAACATTCCAAAAACCTGACAAAATAGTTTACAACCTGCTAAAACTGATCAAAACATTCTGAAAAGATGCCAAAATACTAGAAAACCAGTCAGAAGTGATCGAAACTTTCAATAACTTGCCAAAACATAATCAAAACAAATGAAAGCAAACCAAAACATTCCAAATGCCCGCCAAAATATTTTAAAACCCGCCAAAACTAATCCAAACGTTCCAAAACCTTCCAAGACAATAAAAACAACACAAGAGAAAACAAAACATTCTAAAACACCACCAAAACATTCCGAAAACCCGCCAAAACATCATCAAAACAAATCAAAACAAACCAAACAATAGGAGGAACATGGCAACATATTGGCAAGCAAGAGACGGAGAGCGCGGCACCACGGCACCTTCTAGGAGGCCAAGAAAGAAGCCGCACAACACCTGCACTGTGTCTGCAACTTTCAAACTGCTAGAAGCTAGTGGCTTGCCACTGGCCTGCCTCTTCAATTGCCATTAGCATTCCAATGGAAGCTATTCTTGGACAACTTTGCTCTGCTTGCTGCTAGTTCTGCCCCAGCCTACCATAGATAACCTTGCTCTTCCCTTGAGGTTCTGAGATGCCAAGAACTTTTCAACTTCAAAGGGCGGGCCGGGCTACATCTACTCAGCTGCCACAGTTTCTCCTTGCTAGACCTAGTGGGAAAGCATTTTGCTGAGATGCAGAAGGCAAGAAACGCAGAATACGGAGACGCGGAGCTGTCCCAAGTGCCGCTGCCAGGCGTCTTTCCGCAGAAGGAGCGCCCCGGAGCGCACCGCAACCGGCACCGTCGTCTCTGCGCAAAGAGCCAAAATATTTTCAAACCCGCCAAAACTCATCCAAAAATATTTTCAAACCCGCCAAAATAGAAAACCAGACAGAAGTGATCAATACATTCGAAAAAACCTGACAAAACATGATAAAGCCCACCAAAGCTAATCCAAACACACCAAAAACTGGGCTAAACAGAATCAAAACCTTCTAAAAACCCGCCAAAATATTTCAAAACCCGTCAAAACTAATCAAAACATTCCGAATACCCGCCAAAACATTCCAAATACCCGCCAAAATATTTTAAAACCCGCCAAAACAAATCCAAACATTCCAAAACCTGCCAACACAATAAAAACAACTCAAGAGAATACAAAACATTCTAAAACCCAACCAAAACATTCCGAAAACCCGACAAAACATCATCAAATCAAATCAAAAACAACCAAAATATTCCAAAAACCGCCAAAATAATTTAGACCCACAAAACTCATCAAAACATTCTGAAAATTGCCAAAACATTAGAAAACCAGCCAGAACTGATCAAATCATTCAAAAAACTTGGCAAAACATCATAAAAACAAATCAAAACCAACCAAAACATTCCAAAAACCTGACAAAATAGTTTACAACCTGCTAAAACTGATCAAAACATTCTGAAAAGATGCCAAAATACTAGAAAACCAGTCAGAAGTGATCGAAACTTTCAATAACTTGCCAAAACATAATCAAAACAAATGAAAGCAAACCAAAACATTCCAAACACCCGCCAAAATATTTTAAAACCCGCCAAAACGAATCCAAACGTTCCAAAACCTTCCAAGACAATAAAAACAACACAAGAGAAAACAAAACATTCTAAAACACCACCAAAACATTCCGAAAACCCGCCAAAAGATCATCAAAACAAATCAAAACAAACCAAACAATAGGAGGAACACGGCAACATATTGGCAAGCAAGAGACGGAGAGTGCGGCACCTTCTAGGAGGCCAAGAAGGAAGCCGCAAAACACCTGCACTGTGTCTGCAACTTTCAAACTGCTAGAAGATAGTGGCTTGCCACTGGCCTGCCTCTTCAATTGCCATTAGCATTCCAATGGAAGCTATTCTTGGACAACTTTGCTCTGCTTGCTGCTAGTTCTGCCCCAGCCTACCATAGATAACCTTGCTCTTCCCTTGAGGCTCTGAGATGCCAAGAACTTGTCAACTTCAAAGGGCGGGCCGGGCTACATCTACTCAGCTGCCACAGTTTCTCCTTGCTAGACCTAGTGGGAAAGCATTTTGCTGAGATGCAGAAGGCAAGAAACGCAGAATACGGAGACGCGGAGCTGTCCCAAGTGCCGCTGCCAGGCGTCTTTCCGCAGAAGGAGCGCCCCGGAGCGCACCGCAACCGGCACCGTCGTCTCTGCGCAAAGAGCCAAAATATTGTCAAACCCGCCAAAACTAATCCAAAAATATTTTCAACCCCACCAAAATAGAAAACCAGACAGAAGTGATCAATACATTCGAAAAAACCTGACAAAACATGATAAAGCCCACCAAAGCTAATCCAAACACACCAAAAACTGGGCTAAACAGAATCAAAACCTTCTAAAAACCCGCCAAAATATTTCAAAACCCGTCAAAACTAATCAAAACATTCCGAATACCCGCCAAAACATTCCAAATACCCGCCAAAATATTTTAAAACCCGCCAAAAGCAATCCAAACATTCCAAAACCTGCCAACAGAATAAAAACAACTCAAGAGAATACAAAACATTCTAAAACCCAACCAAAACATTCCGAAAACCCGACAAAACATCATCAAATCAAATCAAAAACAACCAAAATATTCCAAAAACCGCCAAAATAATTTAGACCCACAAAACTCATCAAAACATTCTGAAAATTGCCAAAACATTAGAAAACCAGCCAGAACTGATCAAATCATTCAAAAAACTTGGCAAAACATCATAAAAACAAATCAAAACCAACCAAAACATTCCAAAAACCTGACAAAATAGTTTACAACCTGCTAAAACTGATCAAAACATTCTGAAAAGATGCCAAAATACTAGAAAACCAGTCAGAAGTGATCGAAACTTTCAATAACTTGCCAAAACATAATCAAAACAAATGAAAGCAAACCAAAACATTCCAAATGCCCGCCAAAATATTTTAAAACCCGCCAAAACTAATCCAAACGTTCCAAAACCTTCCAAGACAATAAAAACAACACAAGAGAAAACAAAACATTCTAAAACACCACCAAAACATTCCGAAAACCCGCCAAAACATCATCAAAACAAATCAAAACAAACCAAACAATAGGAGGAACATGGCAACATATTGGCAAGCAAGAGACGGAGAGCGCGGCACCACGGCACCTTCTAGGAGGCCAAGAAAGAAGCCGCACAACACCTGCACTGTGTCTGCAACTTTCAAACTGCTAGAAGCTAGTGGCTTGCCACTGGCCTGCCTCTTCAATTGCCATTAGCATTCCAATGGAAGCTATTCTTGGACAACTTTGCTCTGCTTGCTGCTAGTTCTGCCCCAGCCTACCATAGATAACCTTGCTCTTCCCTTGAGGCTCTGAGATGCCAAGAACTTTTCAACTTCAAAGGGCGGGCCGGGCTACATCTACTCAGCTGCCACAGTTTCTCCTTGCTAGACCTAGTGGGAAAGCATTTTGCTGAGATGCAGAAGGCAAGAAACGCAGAATACGGAGACGCGGAGCTGTCCCAAGTGCCGCTGCCAGGCGTCTTTCCGCAGAAGGAGCGCCCCGGAGCGCACCGCAACCGGCACCGTCGTCTCTGCGCAAAGAGCCAAAATATTTTCAAACCCGCCAAAACTAATCCAAAAATATTTTCAACCCCACCAAAATAGAAAACCAGACAGAAGTGATCAATACATTCGAAAAAACCTGACAAAACATGATAAAGCCCACCAAAGCTAATCCAAACACACCAAAACCTGGGCTAAACAGAATCAAAACCTTCTAAAAACCCGCCAAAATATTTCAAAACCCGTCAAAACTAATCAAAACATTCCGAATACCCGCCAAAACATTCCAAATACCCGCCAAAATATTTTAAAACCCGCCAAAACAAATCCAAACATTCCAAAACCTGCCAACACAATAAAAACAACTCAAGAGAATACAAAACATTCTAAAACCCAACCAAAACATTCCGAAAACCCGACAAAACATCATCAAATCAAATCAAAAACAACCAAAATATTCCAAAAACCGCCAAAATAATTTAGACCCACAAAACTCATCAAAACATTCTGAAAATTGCCAAAACATTAGAAAACCAGCCAGAACTGATCAAATCATTCAAAAAACTTGGCAAAACATCATAAAAACAAATCAAAACCAACCAAAACATTCCAAAAACCTGACAAAATAGTTTACAACCTGCTAAAACTGATCAAAACATTCTGAAAAGATGCCAAAATACTAGAAAACCAGTCAGAAGTGATCGAAACTTTCAATAACTTGCCAAAACATAATCAAAACAAATGAAAGCAAACCAAAACATTCCAAACAACCGCCAAAATATTTTAAAACCCGCCAAAACGAATCCAAACGTTCCACAACCTGCCAAGACAATAAAAACAACACAAGAGAAAACAAAACATTCTAAAACACCACCAAAACATTCCGAAAACCCGCCAAAAGATCATCAAAACAAATCAAAACAAACCAAACAATAGGAGGAACACGGCAACATATTGGCAAGCAAGAGACGGAGAGTGCGGCACCTTCTAGGAGGCCAAGAAGGAAGCCGCAAAACACCTGCACTGTGTCTGCAACTTTCAAACTGCTAGAAGCTAGTGGCTTGCCACTGGCCTGCCTCTTCAATTGCCATTAGCATTCCAATGGAAGCTATTCTTGGACAACTTTGCTCTGCTTGCTGCTAGTTCTGCCCCAGCCTACCATAGATAACCTTGCTCTTCCCTTGAGGTTCTGAGATGCCAAGAACTTGTCAACTTCAAAGGGCGGGCCGGGCTACATCTACTCAGCTGCCACAGTTTCTCCTTGCTAGACCTAGTGGGAAAGCATTTTGCTGAGATGCAGAAGGCAAGAAACGCAGAATACGGAGACGCGGAGCTGTCCCAAGTGCCGCTGCCAGGCGTCTTTCCGCAGAAGGAGCGCCCCGGAGCGCACCGCAACCGGCACCGTCGTCTCTGCGCAAAGAGCCAAAATATTTTCAAACCCGCCAAAACTCATCCAAAAATATTTTCAAACCCGCCAAAATAGAAAACCAGACAGAAGTGATCAATACATTCGAAAAAACCTGACAAAACATGATAAAGCCCACCAAAGCTAATCCAAACACACCAAAAACTGGGCTAAACAGAATCAAAACCTTCTAAAAACCCGCCAAAATATTTCAAAACCCGTCAAAACTAATCAAAACCTTCCGAATACCCGCCAAAACATTCCAAATACCCGCCAAAATATTTTAAAACCCGCCAAAACAAATCCAAACATTCCAAAACCTGCCAACACAATAAAAACAACTCAAGAGAATACAAAACATTCTAAAACCCAACCAAAACATTCCAAAAACCCGACAAAACATCATCAAATCAAATCAAAACCAACCAAAATATTCCGAAAACCCGCCAAAATGATTTAGACCCACAAAACTCATCAAAACATTCTGAAAATACGCCAAAACATTAGAAAACCAGCCAGAACTGATCAAAACATTCAAAAAACCTGGCAAAACATCATAAAAACAAATCAAAACCAACCAAAACATTCCAAAAACCTGACAAAATAGTTTACAACCTGCCAAAACTGATCAAAACATTCTGAAAAGATGCCAAAATACTAGAAAACCAGTCAGAAGTGATCGAAACTTTCAATAACTTGCCAAAACATAATCAAAACAAATGAAAGCAAACCAAAACATTCCAAATACCCGCCAAAATATTTTAAAACCCGCCAAAACGAATCCAAACGTTCCACAACCTGCCAAGACAATAAAAACAACACAAGAGAAAACAAAACATTCTAAAACACCACCAAAACATTCCGAAAACCCGCCAAAACATCATCAAAACAAATCAAAACAAACCAAACAATAGGAGGAACACGGCAACATATTGGCAAGCAAGAGACGGAGAGCGCGGCACCACGGCACCTTCTAGGAGGCCAAGAAGGAAGCCGCACAACACCTGCACTGTGTCTGCAACTTTCAAACTGCTAGAAGCTAGTGGCTTGCCACTGGCCTGCCTCTTCAATTGCCATTAGCATTCCAATGGAAGCTATTCTTGGACAACTTTGCTCTGCTTGCTGCTAGTTCTGCCCCAGCCTACCATAGATAACCTTGCTCTTCCCTTGAGGTTCTGAGATGCCAAGAACTTGTCAACTTCAAAGGGCGGGCCGGGCTACATCTACTCAGCTGCCACAGTTTCTCCTTGCTAGACCTAGTGGGAAAGCATTTTGCTGAGATGCAGAAGGCAAGAAACGCAGAATACGGAGACGCGGAGCTGTCCCAAGTGCCGCTGCCAGGCGTCTTTCCGCAGAAGGAGCGCCCCGGAGCGCACCGCAACCGGCACCGTCGTCTCTGCGCAAAGAGCCAAAATATTTTAAAACCCGCCAAAACTCATCCAAAAATATTTTCAAACCCGCCAAAATAGAAAACCAGACAGAAGTGATCAATACATTCGAAAAAACCTGACAAAACATGATAAAGCCCACCAAAGCTAATCCAAACACACCAAAAACTGGGCTAAACAGAATCAAAACCTTCTAAAAACCCGCCAAAATATTTCAAAACCCGTCAAAACTAATCAAAACATTCCGAATACCCGCCAAAACATTCCAAATACCCGCCAAAATATTTTAAAACCCGCCAAAACAAATCCAAACATTCCAAAACCTGCCAACACAATAAAAACAACTCAAGAGAATACAAAACATTCTAAAACCCAACCAAAACATTCCGAAAACCCGACAAAACATCATCAAATCAAATCAAAAACAACCAAAATATTCCAAAAACCGCCAAAATAATTTAGACCCACAAAACTCATCAAAACATTCTGAAAATTGCCAAAACATTAGAAAACCAGCCAGAACTGATCAAATCATTCAAAAAACTTGGCAAAACATCATAAAAACAAATCAAAACCAACCAAAACATTCCAAAAACCTGACAAAATAGTTTACAACCTGCTAAAACTGATCAAAACATTCTGAAAAGATGCCAAAATACTAGAAAACCAGTCAGAAGTGATCGAAACTTTCAATAACTTGCCAAAACATAATCAAAACAAATGAAAGCAAACCAAAACATTCCAAACAACCGCCAAAATATTTTAAAACCCGCCAAAACGAATCCAAACGTTCCAAAACCTTCCAAGACAATAAAAACAACACAAGAGAAAACAAAACATTCTAAAACACCACCAAAACATTCCGAAAACCCGCCAAAACATCATCAAAACAAATCAAAACAAACCAAACAATAGGAGGAACATGGCAACATATTGGCAAGCAAGAGACGGAGAGCGCGGCACCACGGCACCTTCTAGGAGGCCAAGAAAGAAGCCGCACAACACCTGCACTGTGTCTGCAACTTTCAAACTGCTAGAAGCTAGTGGCTTGCCACTGGCCTGCCTCTTCAATTGCCATTAGCATTCCAATGGAAGCTATTCTTGGACAACTTTGCTCTGCTTGCTGCTAGTTCTGCCCCAGCCTACCATAGATAACCTTGCTCTTCCCTTGAGGCTCTGAGATGCCAAGAACTTTTCAACTTCAAAGGGCGGGCCGGGCTACATCTACTCAGCTGCCACAGTTTCTCCTTGCTAGACCTAGTGGGAAAGCATTTTGCTGAGATGCAGAAGGCAAGAAACGCAGAATACGGAGACGCGGAGCTGTCCCAAGTGCCGCTGCCAGGCGTCTTTCCGCAGAAGGAGCGCCCCGGAGCGCACCGCAACCGGCACCGTCGTCTCTGCGCAAAGAGCCAAAATATTTTCAAACCCGCCAAAACTCATCCAAAAATATTTTCAAACCCGCCAAAATAGAAAACCAGACAGAAGTGATCAATACATTCGAAAAAACCTGACAAAACATGATAAAGCCCACCAAAGCTAATCCAAACACACCAAAAACTGGGCTAAACAGAATCAAAACCTTCTAAAAACCCGCCAAAATATTTCAAAACCCGTCAAAACTAATCAAAACATTCCGAATACCCGCCAAAACATTCCAAATACCCGCCAAAATATTTTAAAACCCGCCAAAAGCAATCCAAACATTCCAAAACCTGCCAACAGAATAAAAACAACTCAAGAGAATACAAAACATTCTAAAACCCAACCAAAACATTCCGAAAACCCGCCAAAACATCATCAAATCAAATCAAAAACAACCAAAATATTCCAAAAACCGCCAAAATAATTTAGACCCACAAAACTCATCAAAACATTCTGAAAATTGCCAAAACATTAGAAAACCAGCCAGAACTGATCAAATCATTCAAAAAACTTGGCAAAACATCATAAAAACAAATCAAAACCAACCAAAACATTCCAAAAACCTGACAAAATAGTTTACAACCTGCTAAAACTGATCAAAACATTCTGAAAAGATGCCAAAATACTAGAAAACCAGTCAGAAGTGATCGAAACTTTCAATAACTTGCCAAAACATAATCAAAACAAATGAAAGCAAACCAAAACATTCCAAACAACCGCCAAAATATTTTAAAACCCGCCAAAACGAATCCAAACGTTCCAAAACCTGCCAAGACAATAAAAACAACACAAGAGAAAACAAAACATTCTAAAACACCACCAAAACATTCCGAAAACCCGCCAAAACATCATCAAAACAAATCAAAACAAACCAAACAATAGGAGGAACACGGCAACATATTGGCAAGCAAGAGACGGAGAGTGCGGCACCTTCTAGGAGGCCAAGAAGGAAGCCGCAAAACACCTGCACTGTGTCTGCAACTTTCAAACTGCTAGAAGCTAGTGGCTTGCCACTGGCCTGCCTCTTCAATTGCCATTAGCATTCCAATGGAAGCTATTCTTGGACAACTTTGCTCTGCTTGCTGCTAGTTCTGCCCCAGCCTACCATAGATAACCTTGCTCTTCCCTTGAGGTTCTGAGATGCCAAGAACTTGTCAACTTCAAAGGGCGGGCCGGGCTACATCTACTCAGCTGCCACAGTTTCTCCTTGCTAGACCTAGTGGGAAAGCATTTTGCTGAGATGCAGAAGGCAAGAAACGCAGAATACGGAGACGCGGAGCTGTCCCAAGTGCCGCTGCCAGGCGTCTTTCCGCAGAAGGAGCGCCCCGGAGCGCACCGCAACCGGCACCGTCGTCTCTGCGCAAAGAGCCAAAATATTTTCAAACCCGCCAAAACTAATCCAAAAATATTTTCAACCCCGCCAAAATAGAAAACCAGACAGAAGTGATCAATACATTCGAAAAAACCTGACAAAACATGATAAAGCCCACCAAAGCTAATCCAAACACACCAAAAACTGGGCTAAACAGAATCAAAACCTTCTAAAAACCCGCCAAAATATTTCAAAACCCGTCAAAACTAATCAAAACATTCCGAATACCCGCCAAAACATTCCAAATACCCGCCAAAATATTTTAAAACCCGCCAAAAGCAATCCAAACATTCCAAAACCTGCCAACAGAATAAAAACAACTCAAGAGAATACAAAACATTCTAAAACCCAACCAAAACATTCCGAAAACCCGCCAAAACATCATCAAATCAAATCAAAAACAACCAAAATATTCCAAAAACCGCCAAAATAATTTAGACCCACAAAACTCATCAAAACATTCTGAAAATTGCCAAAACATTAGAAAACCAGCCAGAACTGATCAAATCATTCAAAAAACTTGGCAAAACATCATAAAAACAAATCAAAACCAACCAAAACATTCCAAAAACCTGACAAAATAGTTTACAACCTGCTAAAACTGATCAAAACATTCTGAAAAGATGCCAAAATACTAGAAAACCAGTCAGAAGTGATCGAAACTTTCAATAACTTGCCAAAACATAATCAAAACAAATGAAAGCAAACCAAAACATTCCAAACAACCGCCAAAATATTTTAAAACCCGCCAAAACGAATCCAAACGTTCCAAAACCTGCCAAGACAATAAAAACAACACAAGAGAAAACAAAACATTCTAAAACACCACCAAAACATTCCGAAAACCCGCCAAAACATCATCAAAACAAATCAAAACAAACCAAACAATAGGAGGAACACGGCAACATATTGGCAAGCAAGAGACGGAGAGTGCGGCACCTTCTAGGAGGCCAAGAAGGAAGCCGCAAAACACCTGCACTGTGTCTGCAACTTTCAAACTGCTAGAAGCTAGTGGCTTGCCACTGGCCTGCCTCTTCAATTGCCATTAGCATTCCAATGGAAGCTATTCTTGGACAACTTTGCTCTGCTTGCTGCTAGTTCTGCCCCAGCCTACCATAGATAACCTTGCTCTTCCCTTGAGGTTCTGAGATGCCAAGAACTTGTCAACTTCAAAGGGCGGGCCGGGCTACATCTACTCAGCTGCCACAGTTTCTCCTTGCTAGACCTAGTGGGAAAGCATTTTGCTGAGATGCAGAAGGCAAGAAACGCAGAATACGGAGACGCGGAGCTGTCCCAAGTGCCGCTGCCAGGCGTCTTTCCGCAGAAGGAGCGCCCCGGAGCGCACCGCAACCGGCACCGTCGTCTCTGCGCAAAGAGCCAAAATATTTTCAAACCCGCCAAAACTCATCCAAAAATATTTTCAAACCCGCCAAAATAGAAAACCAGACAGAAGTGATCAATACATTCGAAAAAACCTGACAAAACATGATAAAGCCCACCAAAGCTAATCCAAACACACCAAAAACTGGGCTAAACAGAATCAAAACCTTCTAAAAACCCGCCAAAATATTTCAAAACCCGTCAAAACTAATCAAAACATTCCGAATACCCGCCAAAACATTCCAAATACCCGCCAAAATATTTTAAAACCCGCCAAAACAAATCCAAACATTCCAAAACCTGCCAACACAATAAAAACAACTCAAGAGAATACAAAACATTCTAAAACCCAACCAAAACATTCCAAAAACCCGACAAAACATCATCAAATCAAATCAAAACCAACCAAAATATTCCGAAAACCCGCCAAAATGATTTAGACCCACAAAACTCATCAAAACATTCTGAAAATTGCCAAAACATTAGAAAACCAGCCAGAACTGATCAAAACATTCAAAAAACCTGGCAAAACATCATAAAAACAAATCAAAACCAACCAAAACATTCCAAAAACCTGACAAAATAGTTTACAACCTGCCAAAACTGATCAAAACATTCTGAAAAGATGCCAAAATACTAGAAAACCAGTCAGAAGTGATCGAAACTTTCAATAACTTGCCAAAACATAATCAAAACAAATGAAAGCAAACCAAAACATTCCAAATACCCGCCAAAATATTTTAAAACCCGCCAAAATGAATCCAAACGTTCCACAACCTGCCAAGACAATAAAAACAACACAAGAGAAAACAAAACATTCTAAAACACCACCAAAACATTCCGAAAACCCGCCAAAACATCATCAAAACAAATCAAAACAAACCAAACAATAGGAGGAACACGGCAACATATTGGCAAGCAAGAGACGGAGAGCGCGGCACCACGGCACCTTCTAGGAGGCCAAGAAGGAAGCCGCACAACACCTGCACTGTGTCTGCAACTTTCAAACTGCTAGAAGCTAGTGGCTTGCCACTGGCCTGCCTCTTCAATTGCCATTAGCATTCCAATGGAAGCTATTCTTGGACAACTTTGCTCTGCTTGCTGCTAGTTCTGCCCCAGCCTACCATAGATAACCTTGCTCTTCCCTTGAGGTTCTGAGATGCCAAGAACTTGTCAACTTCAAAGGGCGGGCCGGGCTACATCTACTCAGCTGCCACAGTTTCTCCTTGCTAGACCTAGTGGGAAAGCATTTTGCTGAGATGCAGAAGGCAAGAAACGCAGAATACGGAGACGCGGAGCTGTCCCAAGTGCCGCTGCCAGGCGTCTTTCCGCAGAAGGAGCGCCCCGGAGCGCACCGCAACCGGCACCGTCGTCTCTGCGCAAAGAGCCAAAATATTTTAAAACCCGCCAAAACTCATCCAAAAATATTTTCAAACCCGCCAAAATAGAAAACCAGACAGAAGTGATCAATACATTCGAAAAAACCTGACAAAACATGATAAAGCCCACCAAAGCTAATCCAAACACACCAAAAACTGGGCTAAACAGAATCAAAACCTTCTAAAAACCCGCCAAAATATTTCAAAACCCATCAAAACTAATCAAAACATTCCGAATACCCGCCAAAACATTCCAAATACCCGCCAAAATATTTTAAAACCCGCCAAAAGCAATCCAAACATTCCAAAACCTGCCAACACAATAAAAACAACTCAAGAGAATACAAAACATTCTAAAACCCAACCAAAACATTCCGAAAACCCGCCAAAACATCATCAAATCAAATCAAAAACAACCAAAATATTCCAAAAACCGCCAAAATAATTTAGACCCACAAAACTCATCAAAACATTCTGAAAATTGCCAAAACATTAGAAAACCAGCCAGAACTGATCAAATCATTCAAAAAACTTGGCAAAACATCATAAAAACAAATCAAAACCAACCAAAACATTCCAAAAACCTGACAAAATAGTTTACAACCTGCTAAAACTGATCAAAACATTCTGAAAAGATGCCAAAATACTAGAAAACCAGTCAGAAGTGATCGAAACTTTCAATAACTTGCCAAAACATAATCAAAACAAATGAAAGCAAACCAAAACATTCCAAACAACCGCCAAAATATTTTAAAACCCGCCAAAACGAATCCAAACGTTCCAAAACCTTCCAAGACAATAAAAACAACACAAGAGAAAACAAAACATTCTAAAACACCACCAAAACATTCCGAAAACCCGCCAAAACATCATCAAAACAAATCAAAACAAACCAAACAATAGGAGGAACACGGCAACATATTGGCAAGCAAGAGACGGAGAGTGCGGCACCTTCTAGGAGGCCAAGAAGGAAGCCGCACAACACCTGCACTGTGTCTGCAACTTTCAAACTGCTAGAAGCTAGTGGCTTGCCACTGGCCTGCCTCTTCAATTGCCATTAGCATTCCAATGGAAGCTATTCTTGGACAACTTTGCTCTGCTTGCTGCTAGTTCTGCCCCAGCCTACCATAGATAACCTTGCTCTTCCCTTGAGGTTCTGAGATGCCAAGAACTTGTCAACTTCAAAGGGCGGGCCGGGCTACATCTACTCAGCTGCCACAGTTTCTCCTTGCTAGACCTAGTGGGAAAGCATTTTGCTGAGATGCAGAAGGCAAGAAACGCAGAATACGGAGACGCGGAGCTGTCCCAAGTGCCGCTGCCAGCCGTCTTTCCGCAGAAGGAGCGCCCCGGAGCGCACCGCAACCGGCACCGTCGTCTCTGCGCAAAGAGCCAAAATATTTTCAAACCCGCCAAAACTCATCCAAAAATATTTTCAAACCCGCCAAAATAGAAAACCAGACAGAAGTGATCAATACATTCGAAAAAACCTGACAAAACATGATAAAGCCCACCAAAGCTAATCCAAACACACCAAAAACTGGGCTAAACAGAATCAAAACCTTCTAAAAACCCGCCAAAATATTTCAAAACCCGTCAAAACTAATCAAAACATTCCGAATACCCGCCAAAACATTCCAAATACCCGCCAAAATATTTTAAAACCCGCCAAAACAAATCCAAACATTCCAAAACCTGCCAACACAATAAAAACAACTCAAGAGAATACAAAACATTCTAAAACCCAACCAAAACATTCCGAAAACCCGACAAAACATCATCAAATCAAATCAAAAACAACCAAAATATTCCAAAAACCGCCAAAATAATTTAGACCCACAAAACTCATCAAAACATTCTGAAAATTGCCAAAACATTAGAAAACCAGCCAGAACTGATCAAATCATTCAAAAAACTTGGCAAAACATCATAAAAACAAATCAAAACCAACCAAAACATTCCAAAAACCTGACAAAATAGTTTACAACCTGCTAAAACTGATCAAAACATTCTGAAAAGATGCCAAAATACTAGAAAACCAGTCAGAAGTGATCGAAACTTTCAATAACTTGCCAAAACATAATCAAAACAAATGAAAGCAAACCAAAACATTCCAAACACCCGCCAAAATATTTTAAAACCCGCCAAAACGAATCCAAACGTTCCAAAACCTTCCAAGACAATAAAAACAACACAAGAGAAAACAAAACATTCTAAAACACCACCAAAACATTCCGAAAACCCGCCAAAAGATCATCAAAACAAATCAAAACAAACCAAACAATAGGAGGAACACGGCAACATATTGGCAAGCAAGAGACGGAGAGTGCGGCACCTTCTAGGAGGCCAAGAAGGAAGCCGCAAAACACCTGCACTGTGTCTGCAACTTTCAAACTGCTAGAAGATAGTGGCTTGCCACTGGCCTGCCTCTTCAATTGCCATTAGCATTCCAATGGAAGCTATTCTTGGACAACTTTGCTCTGCTTGCTGCTAGTTCTGCCCCAGCCTACCATAGATAACCTTGCTCTTCCCTTGAGGTTCTGAGATGCCAAGAACTTGTCAACTTCAAAGGGCGGGCCGGGCTACATCTACTCAGCTGCCACAGTTTCTCCTTGCTAGACCTAGTGGGAAAGCATTTTGCTGAGATGCAGAAGGCAAGAAACGCAGAATATGGAGACGCGGAGCTGTCCCAAGTGCCGCTGCCAGGCGTCTTTCCGCAGAAGGAGCGCCCCGGAGCGCACCGCAACCGGCACCGTCGTCTCTGCGCAAAGAGCCAAAATATTTTCAAACCCGCCAAAACTCATCCAAAAATATTTTCAAACCCGCCAAAATAGAAAACCAGACAGAAGTGATCAATACATTCGAAAAAACCTGACAAAACATGATAAAGCCCACCAAAGCTAATCCAAACACACCAAAAACTGGACTAAACAGAATCAAAACAAGTCAAAACCTTCTAAAAACCCGCCAAAATATTTCAAAACCCGTCAAAACTAATCAAAACCTTCCGAATACCCGCCAAAACATTCCAAATACCCGCCAAAATATTTTAAAACCCGCCAAAAGCAATCCAAACATTCCAAAACCTGCCAAGACAATAAAAACAACTCAAGAGAATACAAAACATTCTAAAACTGATCAAAACATTCTGAAAAGATCCCAAAATACTAGAAAACCAGTCAGAAGTGATCGAAACTTTCAATAACTTGCCAAAACATAATCAAAACAAATGAAAGCAAACCAAAACATTCCAAATGCCCGCCAAAATATTTTAAAACCCGCCAAAACTAATCCAAACGTTCCAAAACCTTCCAAGACAATAAAAACAACACAAGAGAAAACAAAACATTCTAAAACACCACCAAAACATTCCGAAAACCCGCCAAAACATCATCAAAACAAATCAAAACAAACCAAACAATAGGAGGAACATGGCAACATATTGGCAAGCAAGAGACGGAGAGCGCGGCACCACGGCACCTTCTAGGAGGCCAAGAAAGAAGCCGCACAACACCTGCACTGTGTCTGCAACTTTCAAACTGCTAGAAGCTAGTGGCTTGCCACTGGCCTGCCTCTTCAATTGCCATTAGCATTCCAATGGAAGCTATTCTTGGACAACTTTGCTCTGCTTGCTGCTAGTTCTGCCCCAGCCTACCATAGATAACCTTGCTCTTCCCTTGAGGCTCTGAGATGCCAAGAACTTTTCAACTTCAAAGGGCGGGCCGGGCTACATCTACTCAGCTGCCACAGTTTCTCCTTGCTAGACCTAGTGGGAAAGCATTTTGCTGAGATGCAGAAGGCAAGAAACGCAGAATACGGAGACGCGGAGCTGTCCCAAGTGCCGCTGCCAGGCGTCTTTCCGCAGAAGGAGCGCCCCGGAGCGCACCGCAACCGGCACCGTCGTCTCTGCGCAAAGAGCCAAAATATTTTCAAACCTGCCAAAACTAATCCAAAAATATTTTCAACCCCACCAAAATAGAGAACCAGACAGAAGTGATCAATACATTCGAAAAAACCTGACAAAACATGATAAAGCCCACCAAAGCTAATCCAAACACACCAAAAACTGGGCTAAACAGAATCAAAACCTTCTAAAAACCCGCCAAAATATTTCAAAACCCGTCAAAACTAATCAAAACATTCCGAATACCCGCCAAAACATTCCAAATACCCGCCAAAATATTTTAAAACCCGCCAAAAGCAATCCAAACATTCCAAAACCTGCCAACACAATAAAAACAACTCAAGAGAATACAAAACATTCTAAAACCCAACCAAAACATTCCGAAAACCCGACAAAACATCATCAAATCAAATCAAAAACAACCAAAATATTCCAAAAACCGCCAAAATAATTTAGACCCACAAAACTCATCAAAACATTCTGAAAATTGCCAAAACATTAGAAAACCAGCCAGAACTGATCAAATCATTCAAAAAACTTGGCAAAACATCATAAAAACAAATCAAAACCAACCAAAACATTCCAAAAACCTGACAAAATAGTTTACAACCTGCTAAAACTGATCAAAACATTCTGAAAAGATGCCAAAATACTAGAAAACCAGTCAGAAGTGATCGAAACTTTCAATAACTTGCCAAAACATAATCAAAACAAATGAAAGCAAACCAAAACATTCCAAACAACCGCCAAAATATTTTAAAACCCGCCAAAATGAATCCAAACGTTCCAAAACCTTCCAAGACAATAAAAACAACACAAGAGAAAACAAAACATTCTAAAACACCACCAAAACATTCCGAAAACCCGCCAAAAGATCATCAAAACAAATCAAAACAAACCAAACAATAGGAGGAACACGGCAACATATTGGCAAGCAAGAGACGGAGAGTGCGGCACCTTCTAGGAGGCCAAGAAGGAAGCCGCAAAACACCTGCACTGTGTCTGCAACTTTCAAACTGCTAGAAGCTAGTGGCTTGCCACTGGCCTGCCTCTTCAATTGCCATTAGCATTCCAATGGAAGCTATTCTTGGACAACTTTGCTCTGCTTGCTGCTAGTTCTGCCCCAGCCTACCATAGATAACCTTGCTCTTCCCTTGAGGTTCTGAGATGCCAAGAACTTGTCAACTTCAAAGGGCGGGCCGGGCTACATCTACTCAGCTGCCACAGTTTCTCCTTGCTAGACCTAGTGGGAAAGCATTTTGCTGAGATGCAGAAGGCAAGAAACGCAGAATACGGAGACGCGGAGCTGTCCCAAGTGCCGCTGCCAGGCGTCTTTCCGCAGAAGGAGCGCCCCGGAGCGCACCGCAACCGGCACCGTCGTCTCTGCGCAAAGAGCCAAAATATTTTCAAACCCGCCAAAACTCATCCAAAAATATTTTCAAACCCGCCAAAACAGAAAACCAGACAGAAGTGATCAATACATTCGAAAAAACCTGACAAAACATGATAAAGCCCACCAAAGCTAATCCAAACACACCAAAAACTGGGCTAAACAGAATCAAAACCTTCTAAAAACCCGCCAAAATATTTCAAAACCCGTCAAAACTAATCAAAACATTCCGAATACCCGCCAAAACATTCCAAATACCCGCCAAAATATTTTAAAACCCGCCAAAAGCAATCCAAACATTCCAAAACCTGCCAACACAATAAAAACAACTCAAGAGAATACAAAACATTCTAAAACCCAACCAAAACATTCCGAAAACCCGCCAAAACATCATCAAATCAAATCAAAAACAACCAAAATATTCCAAAAACCGCCAAAATAATTTAGACCCACAAAACTCATCAAAACATTCTGAAAATTGCCAAAACATTAGAAAACCAGCCAGAACTGATCAAATCATTCAAAAAACTTGGCAAAACATCATAAAAACAAATCAAAACCAACCAAAACATTCCAAAAACCTGACAAAATAGTTTACAACCTGCTAAAACTGATCAAAACATTCTGAAAAGATGCCAAAATACTAGAAAACCAGTCAGAAGTGATCGAAACTTTCAATAACTTGCCAAAACATAATCAAAACAAATGAAAGCAAACCAAAACATTCCAAATGCCCGCCAAAATATTTTAAAACCCGCCAAAACTAATCCAAACGTTCCAAAACCTTCCAAGACAATAAAAACAACACAAGAGAAAACAAAACATTCTAAAACACCACCAAAACATTCCGAAAACCCGCCAAAACATCATCAAAACAAATCAAAACAAACCAAACAATAGGAGGAACACGGCAACATATTGGCAAGCAAGAGACGGAGAGCGCGGCACCACGGCACCTTCTAGGAGGCCAAGAAAGAAGCCGCACAACACCTGCACTGTGTCTGCAACTTTCAAACTGCTAGAAGCTAGTGGCTTGCCACTGGCCTGCCTCTTCAATTGCCATTAGCATTCCAATGGAAGCTATTCTTGGACAACTTTGCTCTGCTTGCTGCTAGTTCTGCCCCAGCCTACCATAGATAACCTTGCTCTTCCCTTGAGGCTCTGAGATGCCAAGAACTTTTCAACTTCAAAGGGCGGGCCGGGCTACATCTACTCAGCTGCCACAGTTTCTCCTTGCTAGACCTAGTGGGAAAGCATTTTGCTGAGATGCAGAAGGCAAGAAACGCAGAATACGGAGACGCGGAGCTGTCCCAAGTGCCGCTGCCAGGCGTCTTTCCGCAGAAGGAGCGCCCCGGAGCGCACCGCAACCGGCACCGTCGTCTCTGCGCAAAGAGCCAAAATATTTTCAAACCCGCCAAAACTCATCCAAAAATATTTTCAAACCCGCCAAAATAGAAAACCAGACAGAAGTGATCAATACATTCGAAAAAACCTGACAAAACATGATAAAGCCCACCAAAGCTAATCCAAACACACCAAAAACTGGGCTAAACAGAATCAAAACCTTCTAAAAACCCGCCAAAATATTTCAAAACCCGTCAAAACTAATCAAAACATTCCGAATACCCGCCAAAACATTCCAAATACCCGCCAAAATATTTTAAAACCCGCCAAAAGCAATCCAAACATTCCAAAACCTGCCAACACAATAAAAACAACTCAAGAGAATACAAAACATTCTAAAACCCAACCAAAACATTCCGAAAACCCGACAAAACATCATCAAATCAAATCAAAAACAACCAAAATATTCCAAAAACCGCCAAAATAATTTAGACCCACAAAACTCATCAAAACATTCTGAAAATTGCCAAAACATTAGAAAACCAGCCAGAACTGATCAAATCATTCAAAAAACTTGGCAAAACATCATAAAAACAAATCAAAACCAACCAAAACATTCCAAAAACCTGACAAAATAGTTTACAACCTGCTAAAACTGATCAAAACATTCTGAAAAGATGCCAAAATACTAGAAAACCAGTCAGAAGTGATCGAAACTTTCAATAACTTGCCAAAACATAATCAAAACAAATGAAAGCAAACCAAAACATTCCAAACACCCGCCAAAAGATTTGAAAACCCGCCAAAAGGAATCCAAACATTCCAAAACCTGCCAAGACAATATAAACAACACAAGAGAAAACAAAACATTCTAAAACACCACCAAAACATTCCGAAAACCCGCCAAAAGATCATCAAAACAAATCAAAACAAACCAAACAATAGGAGGAACACGGCAACATATTGGCAAGCAAGAGACGGAGAGTGCGGCACCTTCTAGGAGGCCAAGAAGGAAGCCGCAAAACACCTGCACTGTGTCTGCAACTTTCAAACTGCTAGAAGATAGTGGCTTGCCACTGGCCTGCCTCTTCAATTGCCATTAGCATTCCAATGGAAGCTATTCTTGGACAACTTTGCTCTGCTTGCTGCTAGTTCTGCCCCAGCCTACCATAGATAACCTTGCTCTTCCCTTGAGGCTCTGAGATGCCAAGAACTTGTCAACTTCAAAGGGCGGGCCGGGCTACATCTACTCAGCTGCCACAGTTTCTCCTTGCTAGACCTAGTGGGAAAGCATTTTGCTGAGATGCAGAAGGCAAGAAACGCAGAATACGGAGACGCGGAGCTGTCCCAAGTGCCGCTGCCAGGCGTCTTTCCGCAGAAGGAGCGCCCCGGAGCGCACCGCAACCGGCACCGTCGTCTCTGCGCAAAGAGCCAAAATATTGTCAAACCCGCCAAAACTAATCCAAAAATATTTTCAACCCCACCAAAATAGAGAACCAGACAGAAGTGATCAATACATTCGAAAAAACCTGACAATACATGATAAAGCCCACCAAAGCTAATCCAAACACACCAAAAACTGGGCTAAACAGAATCAAAACCTTCTAAAAACCCGCCAAAATATTTCAAAACCCGTCAAAACTAATCAAAACATTCCGAATACCCGCCAAAACATTCCAAATACCCGCCAAAATATTTTAAAACCCGCCAAAAGCAATCCAAACATTCCAAAACCTGCCAACAGAATAAAAACAACTCAAGAGAATACAAAACATTCTAAAACCCAACCAAAACATTCCGAAAACCCGCCAAAACATCATCAAATCAAATCAAAAACAACCAAAATATTCCAAAAACCGCCAAAATAATTTAGACCCACAAAACTCATCAAAACATTCTGAAAATTGCCAAAACATTAGAAAACCAGCCAGAACTGATCAAATCATTCAAAAAACTTGGCAAAACATCATAAAAACAAATCAAAACCAACCAAAACATTCCAAAAACCTGACAAAATAGTTTACAACCTGCTAAAACTGATCAAAACATTCTGAAAAGATGCCAAAATACTAGAAAACCAGTCAGAAGTGATCGAAACTTTCAATAACTTGCCAAAACATAATCAAAACAAATGAAAGCAAACCAAAACATTCCAAATGCCCGCCAAAATATTTTAAAACCCGCCAAAACTAATCCAAACGTTCCAAAACCTTCCAAGACAATAAAAACAACACAAGAGAAAACAAAACATTCTAAAACACCACCAAAACATTCCGAAAACCCGCCAAAACATCATCAAAACAAATCAAAACAAACCAAACAATAGGAGGAACATGGCAACATATTGGCAAGCAAGAGACGGAGAGCGCGGCACCACGGCACCTTCTAGGAGGCCAAGAAAGAAGCCGCACAACACCTGCACTGTGTCTGCAACTTTCAAACTGCTAGAAGCTAGTGGCTTGCCACTGGCCTGCCTCTTCAATTGCCATTAGCATTCCAATGGAAGCTATTCTTGGACAACTTTGCTCTGCTTGCTGCTAGTTCTGCCCCAGCCTACCATAGATAACCTTGCTCTTCCCTTGAGGCTCTGAGATGCCAAGAACTTTTCAACTTCAAAGGGCGGGCCGGGCTACATCTACTCAGCTGCCACAGTTTCTCCTTGCTAGACCTAGTGGGAAAGCATTTTGCTGAGATGCAGAAGGCAAGAAACGCAGAATACGGAGACGCGGAGCTGTCCCAAGTGCCGCTGCCAGGCGTCTTTCCGCAGAAGGAGCGCCCCGGAGCGCACCGCAACCGGCACCGTCGTCTCTGCGCAAAGAGCCAAAATATTTTCAAACCCGCCAAAACTAATCCAAAAATATTTTCAACCCCGCCAAAATAGAAAACCAGACAGAAGTGATCAATACATTCGAAAAAACCTGACAAAACATGATAAAGCCCACCAAAGCTAATCCAAACACACCAAAAACTGGGCTAAACAGAATCAAAACCTTCTAAAAACCCGCCAAAATATTTCAAAACCCGTCAAAACTAATCAAAACATTCCGAATACCCGCCAAAACATTCCAAATACCCGCCAAAATATTTTAAAACCCGCCAAAAGCAATCCAAACATTCCAAAACCTGCCAAGACAATAAAAACAACTCAAGAGAATACAAAACATTCTAAAACCCAACCAAAACATTCCGAAAACCCGACAAAACATCATCAAATCAAATCAAAAACAACCAAAATATTCCAAAAACCGCCAAAATAATTTAGACCCACAAAACTCATCAAAACATTCTGAAAATTGCCAAAACATTAGAAAACCAGCCAGAACTGATCAAATCATTCAAAAAACTTGGCAAAACATCATAAAAACAAATCAAAACCAACCAAAACATTCCAAAAACCTGACAAAATAGTTTACAACCTGCTAAAACTGATCAAAACATTCTGAAAAGATGCCAAAATACTAGAAAACCAGTCAGAAGTGATCGAAACTTTCAATAACTTGCCAAAACATAATCAAAACAAATGAAAGCAAACCAAAACATTCCAAACAACCGCCAAAATATTTTAAAACCCGCCAAAACGAATCCAAACGTTCCAAAACCTTCCAAGACAATAAAAACAACACAAGAGAAAACAAAACATTCTAAAACACCACCAAAACATTCCGAAAACCCGCCAAAACATCATCAAAACAAATCAAAACAAACCAAACAATAGGAGGAACACGGCAACATATTGGCAAGCAAGAGACGGAGAGTGCGGCACCTTCTAGGAGGCCAAGAAGGAAGCCGCAAAACACCTGCACTGTGTCTGCAACTTTCAAACTGCTAGAAGCTAGTGGCTTGCCACTGGCCTGCCTCTTCAATTGCCATTAGCATTCCAATGGAAGCTATTCTTGGACAACTTTGCTCTGCTTGCTGCTAGTTCTGCCCCAGCCTACCATAGATAACCTTGCTCTTCCCTTGAGGTTCTGAGATGCCAAGAACTTGTCAACTTCAAAGGGCGGGCCGGGCTACATCTACTCAGCTGCCACAGTTTCTCCTTGCTAGACCTAGTGGGAAAGCATTTTGCTGAGATGCAGAAGGCAAGAAACGCAGAATACGGAGACGCGGAGCTGTCCCAAGTGCCGCTGCCAGGCGTCTTTCCGCAGAAGGAGCGCCCCGGAGCGCACCGCAACCGGCACCGTCGTCTCTGCGCAAAGAGCCAAAATATTTTCAAACCCGCCAAAACTCATCCAAAAATATTTTCAAACCCGCCAAAATAGAAAACCAGACAGAAGTGATCAATACATTCGAAAAAACCTGACAAAACATGATAAAGCCCACCAAAGCTAATCCAAACACACCAAAAACTGGGCTAAACAGAATCAAAACCTTCTAAAAACCCGCCAAAATATTTCAAAACCCGTCAAAACTAATCAAAACATTCCGAATACCCGCCAAAACATTCCAAATACCCGCCAAAATATTTTAAAACCCGCCAAAACAAATCCAAACATTCCAAAACCTGCCAACACAATAAAAACAACTCAAGAGAATACAAAACATTCTAAAACCCAACCAAAACATTCCGAAAACCCTCCAAAACATCATAAAAACAAATCAAAACCAACCAAAATATTCCGAAAACCCGCCAAATGATTTAGACCCACAAAACTCATCAAAACATTCTGAAAAGATGCCAAAACATTAGAAAACCAGCCAGAACTGATCAAAACATTCAAAAAACCTGGCAAAACATCATAAAAACAAATCAAAACCAACCAAAACATTCCAAAAACCTGACAAAATAGTTTACAACCTGCCAAAACTGATCAAAACATTCTGAAAAGATGCCAAAATACTAGAAAACCAGTCAGAAGTGATCGAAACTTTCAATAACTTGCCAAAACATAATCAAAACAAATGAAAGCAAACCAAAACATTCCAAATACCCGCCAAAATATTTTAAAACCCGCCAAAACGAATCCAAACGTTCCACAACCTGCCAAGACAATAAAAACAACACAAGAGAAAACAAAACATTCTAAAACACCACCAAAACATTCCGAAAACCCGCCAAAAGATCATCAAAACAAATCAAAACAAACCAAACAATAGGAGGAACACGGCAACATATTGGCAAGCAAGAGACGGAGAGTGCGGCACCGCGGCACCTTCTAGGAGGCCAAGAAGGAAGCCGCACAACACCTGCACTGTGTCTGCAACTTTCAAACTGCTAGAAGCTAGTGGCTTGCCACTGGCCTGCCTCTTCAATTGCCATTAGCATTCCAATGGAAGCTATTCTTGGACAACTTTGCTCTGCTTGCTGCTAGTTCTGCCCCAGCCTACCATAGATAACCTTGCTCTTCCCTTGAGGTTCTGAGATGCCAAGAACTTGTCAACTTCAAAGGGCGGGCCGGGCTACATCTACTCAGCTGCCACAGTTTCTCCTTGCTAGACCTAGTGGGAAAGCATTTTGCTGAGATGCAGAAGGCAAGAAACGCAGAATACGGAGACGCGGAGCTGTCCCAAGTGCCGCTGCCAGGCATCTTTCCGCAGAAGGAGCGCCCCGGAGCGCACCGCAACCGGCACCGTCGTCTCTGCGCAAAGAGCCAAAATATTTTCAAACCCGCCAAAACTCATCCAAAAATATTTTCAAACCCGCCAAAATAGAAAACCAGACAGAAGTGATCAATACATTTGAAAAAACCTGACAAAACATGATAAAGCCCACCAAAGCTAATCCAAACACACCAAAAACTGGGCTAAACAGAATCAAAACCTTCTAAAAACCCGCCAAAATATTTCAAAACCCGTCAAAACTAATCAAAACATTCCGAATACCCGCCAAAACATTCCAAATACCCGCCAAAATATTTTAAAACCCGCCAAAAGCAATCCAAACATTCCAAAACCGGCCAAAAGAATAAAAACAACTCAAGAGAATACAAAACATTCTAAAACCCAACCAAAACATTCCGAAAACCCGCCAAAACATCATCAAATCAAATCAAAACCAACCAAAATATTCCGAAAACCGCCAAAATAATTTAGACCCACAAAACTCATCAAAACATTCTGAAAATTGCCAAAACATTAGAAAACCAGCCAGAACTGATCAAATCATTCAAAAAACTTGGCAAAACATCATAAAAACAAATCAAAACCAACCAAAACATTCCAAAAACCTGACAAAATAGTTTACAACCTGCTAAAACTGATCAAAACATTCTGAAAAGATGCCAAAATACTAGAAAACCAGTCAGAAGTGATCGAAACTTTCAATAACTTGCCAAAACATAATCAAAACAAATGAAAGCAAACCAAAACATTCCAAACAACCGCCAAAATATTTTAAAACCCGCCAAAACGAATCCAAACGTTCCAAAACCTTCCAAGACAATAAAAACAACACAAGAGAAAACAAAACATTCTAAAACACCACCAAAACATTCCGAAAACCCGCCAAAAGATCATCAAAACAAATCAAAACAAACCAAACAATAGGAGGAACACGGCAACATATTGGCAAGCAAGAGACGGAGAGCGCGGCACCTTCTAGGAGGCCAAGAAGGAAGCCGCAAAACACCTGCACTGTGTCTGCAACTTTCAAACTGCTAGAAGCTAGTGGCTTGCCACTGGCCTGCCTCTTCAATTGCCATTAGCATTCCAATGGAAGCTATTCTTGGACAACTTTGCTCTGCTTGCTGCTAGTTCTGCCCCAGCCTACCATAGATAACCTTGCTCTTCCCTTGAGGTTCTGAGATGCCAAGAACTTGTCAACTTCAAAGGGCGGGCCAGGCTACATCTACTCAGCTGCCACAGTTTCTCCTTGCTAGACCTAGTGGGAAAGCATTTTGCTGAGATGCAGAAGGCAAGAAACGCAGAATACGGAGACGCGGAGCTGTCCCAAGTGCCGCTGCCAGGCGTCTTTCCGCAGAAGGAGCGCCCCGGAGCGCACCGCAACCGGCACCGTCGTCTCTGCGCAAAGAGCCAAAATATTTTCAAACCCGCCAAAACTCATCCAAAAATATTTTCAAACCCGCCAAAATAGAAAACCAGACAGAAGTGATCAATACATTCGAAAAAACCTGACAAAACATGATAAAGCCCACCAAAGCTAATCCAAACACACCAAAAACTGGGCTAAACAGAATCAAAACCTTCTAAAAACCCGCCAAAATGTTTCAAAACCCGTCAAAACTAATCAAAACCTTCCGAACACCCGCTAAAACATTCCAAATGCCGGCCAAAATATTTTAAAACCCGCCAAAAGCAATCCAAACACTCCAAAACCTGCCAAGACAATAAAAACAACTCAAGAGAATACAAAACATTCTAAAACTGATCAAAACATTCTGAAAAGATCCCAAAATACTAGAAAACCAGTCAGAAGTGATCGAAACTTTCAATAACTTGCCAAAACATAATCAAAACAAATGAAAGCAAACCAAAACATTCCAAATGCCCGCCAAAATATTTTAAAACCCACCAAAACTAATCCAAACATTCCACAACCTGCCAAGACAATAAAAACAACACAAGAGAAAACAAAACATTCTAAAACACCACCAAAACATTCCGAAAACCCGCCAAAAGATCATCAAAACAAATCAAAACAAACCAAACAATAGGAGGAACATGGCAACATATTGGCAAGCAAGAGACGGAGAGCGCGGCACCACGGCACCTTCTAGGAGGCCAAGAAAGAAGCCGCACAACACCTGCACTGTGTCTGCAACTTTCAAACTGCTAGAAGCTAGTGGCTTGCCACTGGCCTGCCTCTTCAATTGCCATTAGCATTCCAATGGAAGCTATTCTTGGACAACTTTGCTCTGCTTGCTGCTAGTTCTGCCCCAGCCTACCATAGATAACCTTGCTCTTCCCTTGAGGCTCTGAGATGCCAAGAACTTTTCAACTTCAAAGGGCGGGCCGGGCTACATCTACTCAGCTGCCACAGTTTCTCCTTGCTAGACCTAGTGGGAAAGCATTTTGCTGAGATGCAGAAGGCAAGAAACGCAGAATACGGAGACGCGGAGCTGTCCCAAGTGCCGCTGCCAGGCGTCTTTCCGCAGAAGGAGCGCCCCGGAGCGCACCGCAACCGGCACCGTCGTCTCTGCGCAAAGAGCCAAAATATTTTCAAACCCGCCAAAACTCATCCAAAAATATTTTCAAACCCGCCAAAATAGAAAACCAGACAGAAGTGATCAATACATTCGAAAAAACCTGACAAAACATGATAAAGCCCACCAAAGCTAATCCAAACACACCAAAAACTGGGCTAAACAGAATCAAAACCTTCTAAAAACCCGCCAAAATATTTCAAAACCCGTCAAAACTAATCAAAACATTCCGAATACCCGCCAAAACATTCCAAATACCCGCCAAAATATTTTAAAACCCGCCAAAAGCAATCCAAACATTCCAAAACCTGCCAACACAATAAAAACCACTCAAGAGAATACAAAACATTCTAAAACCCAACCAAAATATTCCGAAAACCCACCAAAACATCATAAAAACAAATCAAAACCAACCAAAACATTCCAAAAACCTGACAAAATAGTTTACAACCTGCTAAAACTGATCAAAACATTCTGAAAAGATGCCAAAATACTAGAAAACCAGTCAGAAGTGATCGAAACTTTCAATAACTTGCCAAAACATAATCAAAACAAATGAAAGCAAACCAAAACATTCCAAACAACCGCCAAAATATTTTAAAACGCGCCAAAACGAATCCAAACGTTCCAAAACCTTCCAAGACAATAAAAACAACACAAGAGAAAACAAAACATTCTAAAACACCACCAAAACATTCCGAAAACCCGCCAAAACATCATCAAAACAAATCAAAACAAACCAAACAATAGGAGGAACACGGCAACATATTGGCAAGCAAGAGACGGAGAGTGCGGCACCTTCTAGGAGGCCAAGAAGGAAGCCGCACAACACCTGCACTGTGTCTGCAACTTTCAAACTGCTAGAAGATAGTGGCTTGCCACTGGCCTGCCTCTTCAATTGCCATTAGCATTCCAATGGAAGCTATTCTTGGACAACTTTGCTCTGCTTGCTGCTAGTTCTGCCCCAGCCTACCATAGATAACCTTGCTCTTCCCTTGAGGTTCTGAGATGCCAAGAACTTGTCAACTTCAAAGGGCGGGCCGGGCTACATCTACTCAGCTGCCACAGTTTCTCCTTGCTAGACCTAGTGGGAAAGCATTTTGCTGAGATGCAGAAGGCAAGAAACGCAGAATACGGAGACGCGGAGCTGTCCCAAGTGCCGCTGCCAGGCGTCTTTCCGCAGAAGGAGCGCCCCGGAGCGCACCGCAACCGGCACCGTCGTCTCTGCGCAAAGAGCCAAAATATTTTCAAACCCGCCAAAACTCATCCAAAAATATTTTCAAACCCGCCAAAATAGAAAACCAGACAGAAGTGATCAATACATTTGAAAAAACCTGACAAAACATGATAAAGCCCACCAAAGCTAATCCAAACACACCAAAAACTGGGCTAAACAGAATCAAAACCTTCTAAAAACCCGCCAAAATATTTCAAAACCCGTCAAAACTAATCAAAACATTCCGAATACCCGCCAAAACATTCCAAATACCCGCCAAAATATTTTAAAACCCGCCAAAAGCAATCCAAACATTCCAAAACCGGCCAAAAGAATAAAAACAACTCAAGAGAATACAAAACATTCTAAAACCCAACCAAAACATTCCGAAAACCCGCCAAAACATCATCAAATCAAATCAAAACCAACCAAAATATTCCGAAAACCGCCAAAATAATTTAGACCCACAAAACTCATCAAAACATTCTGAAAATTGCCAAAACATTAGAAAACCAGCCAGAACTGATCAAATCATTCAAAAAACTTGGCAAAACATCATAAAAACAAATCAAAACCAACCAAAACATTCCAAAAACCTGACAAAATAGTTTACAACCTGCTAAAACTGATCAAAACATTCTGAAAAGATGCCAAAATACTAGAAAACCAGTCAGAAGTGATCGAAACTTTCAATAACTTGCCAAAACATAATCAAAACAAATGAAAGCAAACCAAAACATTCCAAACAACCGCCAAAATATTTTAAAACCCGCCAAAACGAATCCAAACGTTCCAAAACCTTCCAAGACAATAAAAACAACACAAGAGAAAACAAAACATTCTAAAACACCACCAAAACATTCCGAAAACCCGCCAAAACATCATCAAAACAAATCAAAACAAACCAAACAATAGGAGGAACACGGGAACATATTGGCAAGCAAGAGACGGAGAGTGCGGCACCTTCTAGGAGGCCAAGAAGGAAGCCGCAAAACACCTGCACTGTGTCTGCAACTTTCAAACTGCTAGAAGCTAGTGGCTTGCCACTGGCCTGCCTCTTCAATTGCCATTAGCATTCCAATGGAAGCTATTCTTGGACAACTTTGCTCTGCTTGCTGCTAGTTCTGCCCCAGCCTACCATAGATAACCTTGCTCTTCCCTTGAGGTTCTGAGATGCCAAGAACTTGTCAACTTCAAAGGGCGGGTCGGGCTACATCTACTCAGCTGCCACAGTTTCTCCTTGCTAGACCTAGTGGGAAAGCATTTTGCTGAGATGCAGAAGGCAAGAAACGCAGAATACGGAGACGCGGAGCTGTCCCAAGTGCCGCTGCCAGGCGTCTTTCCGCAGAAGGAGCGCCCCGGAGCGCACCGCAACCGGCACCGTCGTCTCTGCGCAAAGAGCCAAAATATTTTCAAACCCGCCAAAACTCATCCAAAAATATTTTCAAACCCGCCAAAATAGAAAACCAGACAGAAGTGATCAATACATTTGAAAAAACCTGACAAAACATGATAAAGCCCACCAAAGCTAATCCAAACACACCAAAAACTGGGCTAAACAGAATCAAAACCTTCTAAAAACCCGCCAAAATATTTCAAAACCCGTCAAAACTAATCAAAACATTCCGAATACCCGCCAAAACATTCCAAATACCCGCCAAAATATTTTAAAACCCGCCAAAAGCAATCCAAACATTCCAAAACCTGCCAACAGAATAAAAACAACTCAAGAGAATACAAAACATTCTAAAACCCAACCAAAACATTCCGAAAACCCGCCAAAACATCATCAAATCAAATCAAAAACAACCAAAATATTCCAAAAACCGCCAAAATAATTTAGACCCACAAAACTCATCAAAACATTCTGAAAATTGCCAAAACATTAGAAAACCAGCCAGAACTGATCAAATCATTCAAAAAACTTGGCAAAACATCAAAAAAACAAATCAAAACCAACCAAAACATTCCAAAAACCTGACAAAATAGTTTACAACCTGCTAAAACTGATCAAAACATTCTGAAAAGATGCCAAAATACTAGAAAACCAGTCAGAAGTGATCGAAACTTTCAATAACTTGCCAAAACATAATCAAAACAAATGAAAGCAAACCAAAACATTCCAAATACCCGCCAAAATATTTTAAAACCCGCCAAAACGAATCCAAACGTTCCAAAACCTTCCAAGACAATAAAAACAACACAAGAGAAAACAAAACATTCTAAAACACCACCAAAACATTCCGAAAACCCGCCAAAAGATCATCAAAACAAATCAAAACAAACCAAACAATAGGAGGAACACGGCAACATATTGGCAAGCAAGAGACGGAGAGCGCGGCACCGCGGCACCTTCTAGGAGGCCAAGAAGGAAGCCGCACAACACCTGCACTGTGTCTGCAACTTTCAAACTGCTAGAAGCTAGTGGCTTGCCACTGGCCTGCCTCTTCAATTGCCATTAGCATTCCAATGGAAGCTATTCTTGGACAACTTTGCTCTGCTTGCTGCTAGTTCTGCCCCAGCCTACCATAGATAACCTTGCTCTTCCCTTGAGGCTCTGAGATGCCAAGAACTTGTCAACTTCAAAGGGCGGGCCGGGCTACATCTACTCAGCTGCCACAGTTTCTCCTTGCTAGACCTAGTGGGAAAGCATTTTGCTGAGATGCAGAAGGCAAGAAACGCAGAATACGGAGACGCGGAGCTGTCCCAAGTGCCGCTGCCAGGCGTCTTTCCGCAGAAGGAGCGCCCCGGAGCGCACCGCAACCGGCACCGTCGTCTCTGCGCAAAGAGCCAAAATATTTTCAAACCCGCCAAAACTCATCCAAAAATATTTTCAAACCCGCCAAAATAGAAAACCAGACAGAAGTGATCAATACATTTGAAAAAACCTGACAAAACATGATAAAGCCCACCAAAGCTAATCCAAACACACCAAAAACTGGGCTAAACAGAATCAAAACCTTCTAAAAACCCGCCAAAATATTTCAAAACCCGTCAAAACTAATCAAAACATTCCGAATACCCGCCAAAACATTCCAAATACCCGCCAAAATATTTTAAAACCCGCCAAAAGCAATCCAAACATTCCAAAACCTGCCAACAGAATAAAAACAACTCAAGAGAATACAAAACATTCTAAAACCCAACCAAAACATTCCGAAAACCCGCCAAAACATCATCAAAACAAATCAAAACCAACCAAAATATTCCGAAAACCGCCAAAATGATTTAGACCCACAAAACTCATCAAAACATTCTGAAAATTGCCAAAACATTAGAAAACCAGCCAGAACTGATCAAATCATTCAAAAAACTTGGCAAAACATCATAAAAACAAATCAAAACCAACCAAAACATTCCAAAAACCTGACAAAATAGTTTACAACCTGCTAAAACTGATCAAAACATTCTGAAAAGATGCCAAAATACTAGAAAACCAGTCAGAAGTGATCGAAACTTTCAATAACTTGCCAAAACATAATCAAAACAAATGAAAGCAAACCAAAACATTCCAAACACCCGCCAAAATATTTTAAAACCCGCCAAAACGAATCCAAACGTTCCAAAACCTTCCAAGACAATAAAAACAACACAAGAGAAAACAAAACATTCTAAAACACCACCAAAACATTCCCAAAACCCGCCAAAACATCATCAAAACAAATCAAAACAAACCAAACAATAGGAGGAACACGGCAACATATTGGCAAGCAAGAGACGGAGAGCGCGGCACCGCGGCACCTTCTAGGAGGCCAAGAAGGAAGCCGCACAACACCTGCACTGTGTCTGCAACTTTCAAACTGCTAGAAGATAGTGGCTTGCCACTGGCCTGCCTCTTCAATTGCCATTAGCATTCCAATGGAAGCTATTCTTGGACAACTTTGCTCTGCTTGCTGCTAGTTCTGCCCCAGCCTACCATAGATAACCTTGCTCTTCCCTTGAGGTTCTGAGATGCCAAGAACTTGTCAACTTCAAAGGGCGGGCCGGGCTACATCTACTCAGCTGCCACAGTTTCTCCTTGCTAGACCTAGTGGGAAAGCATTTTGCTGAGATGCAGAAGGCAAGAAACGCAGAATACGGAGACGCGGAGCTGTCCCAAGTGCCGCTGCCAGGCGTCTTTCCGCAGAAGGAGCGCCCCGGAGCGCACCGCAACCGGCACCGTCGTCTCTGCGCAAAGAGCCAAAATATTTTCAAACCCGCCAAAACTCATCCAAAAATATTTTCAAACCCGCCAAAATAGAAAACCAGACAGAAGTGATCAATACATTCGAAAAAACCTGACAAAACATGATAAAGCCCACCAAAGCTAATCCAAACACACCAAAAACTGGGCTAAACAGAATCAAAACCTTCTAAAAACCCGCCAAAATATTTCAAAACCCGTCAAAACTAATCAAAACCTTCCGAATACCCGCCAAAACATTCCAAATACCCGCCAAAATATTTTAAAACCCGCCAAAAGCAATCCAAACATTCCAAAACCTGCCAACAGAATAAAAACAACTCAAGAGAATACAAAACATTCTAAAACCCAACCAAAACATTCCGAAAACCCGACAAAACATCATCAAATCAAATCAAAAACAACCAAAATATTCCAAAAACCGCCAAAATAATTTAGACCCACAAAACTCATCAAAACATTCTGAAAATTGCCAAAACATTAGAAAACCAGCCAGAACTGATCAAATCATTCAAAAAACTTGGCAAAACATCATAAAAACAAATCAAAACCAACGAAAACATTCCAAAAACCTGACAAAATAGTTTACAACCTGCTAAAACTGATCAAAACATTCTGAAAAGATGCCAAAATACTAGAAAACCAGTCAGAAGTGATCGAAACTTTCAATAACTTGCCAAAACATAATCAAAACAAATGAAAGCAAACCAAAACATTCCAAACACCCGCCAAAATATTTTAAAACCCGCCAAAACGAATCCAAACGTTCCAAAACCTTCCAAGACAATAAAAACAACACAAGAGAAAACAAAACATTCTAAAACACCACCAAAACATTCCGAAAACCCGCCAAAAGATCATCAAAACAAATCAAAACAAACCAAACAATAGGAGGAACACGGCAACATATTGGCAAGCAAGAGACGGAGAGCGCGGCACCACGGCACCTTCTAGGAGGCCAAGAAGGAAGCCGCACAACACCTGCACTGTGTCTGCAACTTTCAAACTGCTAGAAGCTAGTGGCTTGCCACTGGCCTGCCTCTTCAATTGCCATTAGCATTCCAATGGAAGCTATTCTTGGACAACTTTGCTCTGCTTGCTGCTAGTTCTGCCCCAGCCTACCATAGATAACCTTGCTCTTCCCTTGAGGCTCTGAGATGCCAAGAACTTTTCAACTTCAAAGGGCGGGCCGGGCTACATCTACTCAGCTGCCACAGTTTCTCCTTGCTAGACCTAGTGGGAAAGCATTTTGCTGAGATGCAGAAGGCAAGAAACGCAGAATACGGAGACGCGGAGCTGTCCCAAGTGCCGCTGCCAGGCGTCTTTCCGCAGAAGGAGCGCCCCGGAGCGCACCGCAACCGGCACCGTCGTCTCTGCGCAAAGAGCCAAAATATTTTCAAACCCGCCAAAACTCATCCAAAAATATTTTCAAACCCGCCAAAATAGAAAACCAGACAGAAGTGATCAATACATTCGAAAAAACCTGACAAAACATGATAAAGCCCACCAAAGCTAATCCAAACACACCAAAAACTGGGCTAAACAGAATCAAAACCTTCTAAAAACCCGCCAAAATATTTCAAAACCCGTCAAAACTAATCAAAACATTCCGAATACCCGCCAAAACATTCCAAATACCCGCCAAAATATTTTAAAACCCGCCAAAAGCAATCCAAACATTCCAAAACCTGCCAAGACAATAAAAACAACTCAAGAGAATACAAAACATTCTAAAACCCAACCAAAACATTCCAAAAACCCGACAAAACATCATAAAAACAAATCAAAACCAACCAAAATATTCCGAAAACCGCCAAAATGATTTAGACCCACAAAACTCATCAAAACATTCTGAAAATTGCCAAAACATTAGAAAACCAGCCAGAACTGATCAAAACATTCAAAAAACTTGGCAAAACATCATAAAAACAAATCAAAACCAACCAAAACATTCCAAAAACCTGACAAAATAGTTTACAACCTGCTAAAACTGATCAAAACATTCTGAAAAGATGCCAAAATACTAGAAAACCAGTCAGAAGTGATCGAAACTTTCAATAACTTGCCAAAACATAATCAAAACAAATGAAAGCAAACCAAAACATTCCAAACACCCGCCAAAATATTTTAAAACCCGCCAAAACGAATCCAAACGTTCCAAAACCTTCCAAGACAATAAAAACAACACAAGAGAAAACAAAACATTCTAAAACACCACCAAAACATTCCCAAAACCCGCCAAAAGATCATCAAAACAAATCAAAACAAACCAAACAATAGGAGGAACACGGCAACAAATTGGCAAGCAAGAGACGGAGAGCGCGGCACCACGGCACCTTCTAGGAGGCCAAGAAGGAAGCCGCACAACACCTGCACTGTGTCTGCAACTTTCAAACTGCTAGAAGCTAGTGGCTTGCCACTGGCCTGCCTCTTCAATTGCCATTAGCATTCCAATGGAAGCTATTCTTGGACAACTTTGCTCTGCTTGCTGCTAGTTCTGCCCCAGCCTACCATAGATAACCTTGCTCTTCCCTTGAGGTTCTGAGATGCCAAGAACTTGTCAACTTCAAAGGGCGGGCCGGGCTACATCTACTCAGCTGCCACAGTTTCTCCTTGCTAGACCTAGTGGGAAAGCATTTTGCTGAGATGCAGAAGGCAAGAAACGCAGAATACGGAGACGCGGAGCTGTCCCAAGTGCCGCTGCCAGGCGTCTTTCCGCAGAAGGAGCGCCCCGGAGCGCACCGCAACCGGCACCGTCGTCTCTGCGCAAAGAGCCAAAATATTTTCAAACCCGCCAAAACTCATCCAAAAATATTTTCAAACCCGCCAAAATAGAAAACCAGACAGAAGTGATCAATACATTCGAAAAAACCTGACAAAACATGATAAAGCCCACCAAAGCTAATCCAAACACACCAAAAACTGGGCTAAACAGAATCAAAACCTTCTAAAAACCCGCCAAAATATTTCAAAACCCGTCAAAACTAATCAAAACATTCCGAATACCCGCCAAAACATTCCAAATACCCGCCAAAATATTTTAAAACCCGCCAAAACAAATCCAAACATTCCAAAACCTGCCAACACAATAAGAACAACTCAAGAGAATACAAAACATTCTAAAACCCAACCAAAACATTCCGAAAACCCGCCAAAACATCATCAAATCAAATCAAAAACAACCAAAATATTCCAAAAACCGCCAAAATAATTTAGACCCACAAAACTCATCAAAACATTCTGAAAATTGCCAAAACATTAGAAAACCAGCCAGAACTGATCAAATCATTCAAAAAACTTGGCAAAACATCAAAAAAACAAATCAAAACCAACCAAAACATTCCAAAAACCTGACAAAATAGTTTACAACCTGCTAAAACTGATCAAAACATTCTGAAAAGATGCCAAAATACTAGAAAACCAGTCAGAAGTGATCGAAACTTTCAATAACTTGCCAAAACATAATCAAAACAAATGAAAGCAAACCAAAACATTCCAAACACCCGCCAAAATATTTTAAAACCCGCCAAAACGAATCCAAACGTTCCAAAACCTTCCAAGACAATAAAAACAACACAAGAGAAAACAAAACATTCTAAAACACCACCAAAACATTCCGAAAACCCGCCAAAAGATCATCAAAACAAATCAAAACAAACCAAACAATAGGAGGAACACGGCAACATATTGGCAAGCAAGAGACGGAGAGCGCGGCACCGCGGCACCTTCTAGGAGGCCAAGAAGGAAGCCGCACAACACCTGCACTGTGTCTGCAACTTTCAAACTGCTAGAAGCTAGTGGCTTGCCACTGGCCTGCCTCTTCAATTGCCATTAGCATTCCAATGGAAGCTATTCTTGGACAACTTTGCTCTGCTTGCTGCTAGTTCTGCCCCAGCCTACCATAGATAACCTTGCTCTTCCCTTGAGGTTCTGAGATGCCAAGAACTTGTCAACTTCAAAGGGCGGGCCGGGCTACATCTACTCAGCTGCCACAGTTTCTCCTTGCTAGACCTAGTGGGAAAGCATTTTGCTGAGATGCAGAAGGCAAGAAACGCAGAATACGGAGACGCGGAGCTGTCCCAAGTGCCGCTGCCAGGCGTCTTTCCGCAGAAGGAGCGCCCCGGAGCGCACCGCAACCGGCACCGTCGTCTCTGCGCAAAGAGCCAAAATATTTTCAAACCCGCCAAAACTCATCCAAAAATATTTTCAAACCCGCCAAAATAGAAAACCAGACAGAAGTGATCAATACATTCGAAAAAACCTGACAAAACATGATAAAGCCCACCAAAGCTAATCCAAACACACCAAAAACTGGGCTAAACAGAATCAAAACCTTCTAAAAACCCGCCAAAATATTTCAAAACCCGTCAAAACTAATCAAAACATTCCGAATACCCGCCAAAACATTCCAAATACCCGCCAAAATATTTTAAAACCCGCCAAAAGCAATCCAAACATTCCAAAACCTGCCAAGACAATAAAAACAACTCAAGAGAATACAAAACATTCTAAAACCCAACCAAAACATTCCAAAAACCCGACAAAACATCATAAAAACAAATCAAAACCAACCAAAATATTCCGAAAACCGCCAAAATGATTTAGACCCACAAAACTCATCAAAACATTCTGAAAATTGCCAAAACATTAGAAAACCAGCCAGAACTGATCAAAACATTCAAAAAACTTGGCAAAACATCATAAAAACAAATCAAAACCAACCAAAACATTCCAAAAACCTGACAAAATAGTTTACAACCTGCTAAAACTGATCAAAACATTCTGAAAAGATGCCAAAATACTAGAAAACCAGTCAGAAGTGATCGAAACTTTCAATAACTTGCCAAAACATAATCAAAACAAATGAAAGCAAACCAAAACATTCCAAACACCCGCCAAAATATTTTAAAACCCGCCAAAACGAATCCAAACGTTCCACAACCTGCCAAGACAATAAAAACAACACAAGAGAAAACAAAACATTCTAAAACACCACCAAAACATTCCGAAAACCCGCCAAAAGATCATCAAAACAAATCAAAACAAACCAAACAATAGGAGGAACACGGCAACATATTGGCAAGCAAGAGACGGAGAGCGCGGCACCGCGGCACCTTCTAGGAGGCCAAGAAGGAAGCCGCACAACACCTGCACTGTGTCTGCAACTTTCAAACTGCTAGAAGCTAGTGGCTTGCCACTGGCCTGCCTCTTCAATTGCCATTCGCATTCCAATGGGAGCTATTCTTGGACAACTTTGCTCTGCTTGCTGCTAGTTCTGCCCCAGCCTACCATAGATAACCTTGCTCTTCCCTTGAGGCTCTGAGATGCCAAGAACTTGTCAACTTCAAAGGGCGGGCCGGGCTACATCTACTCAGCTGCCACAGTTTCTCCTTGCTAGACCTAGTGGGAAAGCATTTTGCTGAGATGCAGAAGGCAAGAAACGCAGAATACGGAGACGCGGAGCTGTCCCAAGTGCCGCTGCCAGGCGTCTTTCCGCAGAAGGAGCGCCCCGGAGCGCACCGCAACCGGCACCGTCGTCTCTGCGCAAAGAGCCAAAATATTTTCAAACCCGCCAAAACTCATCCAAAAATATTTTCAAACCCGCCAAAATAGAAAACCAGACAGAAGTGATCAATACATTCGAAAAAACCTGACAAAACATGATAAAGCCCACCAAAGCTAATCCAAACACACCAAAAACTGGGCTAAACAGAATCAAAACCTTCTAAAAACCCGCCAAAATATTTCAAAACCCGTCAAAACTAATCAAAACATTCCGAATACCCGCCAAAACATTCCAAATACCCGCCAAAATATTTTAAAACCCGCCAAAAGCAATCCAAACATTCCAAAACCTGCCAACAGAATAAAAACAACTCAAGAGAATACAAAACATTCTAAAACCCAACCAAAATATTCCAAAAACCCGACAAAACATCATCAAATCAAATCAAAAACAACCAAAATATTCCAAAAACCGCCAAAATAATTTAGACCCACAAAACTCATCAAAACATTCTGAAAATTGCCAAAACATTAGAAAACCAGCCAGAACTGATCAAATCATTCAAAAAACTTGGCAAAACATCATAAAAACAAATCAAAACCAACCAAAACATTCCAAAAACCTGACAAAATAGTTTACAACCTGCTAAAACTGATCAAAACATTCTGAAAAGATGCCAAAATACTAGAAAACCAGTCAGAAGTGATCGAAACTTTCAATAACTTGCCAAAACATAATCAAAACAAATGAAAGCAAACCAAAACATTCCAAACAACCGCCAAAATATTTTAAAACCCACCAAAACGAATCCAAACGTTCCACAACCTGCCAAGACAATAAAAACAACACAAGAGAAAACAAAACATTCTAAAACACCACCAAAACATTCCAAAAACCCGCCAAAACATCATCAAAACAAATCAAAACAAACCAAACAATAAGAGGAACACGGCAACATATTGGCAAGCAAGAGACGGAGAGTGCGGCACCTTCTAGGAGGCCAAGAAGGAAGCCGCACAACACCTGCACTGTGTCTGCAACTTTCAAACTGCTAGAAGCTAGTGGCTTGCCACTGGCCTGCCTCTTCAATTGCCATTAGCATTCCAATGGAAGCTATTCTTGGACAACTTTGCTCTGCTTGCTGCTAGTTCTGCCCCAGCCTACCATAGATAACCTTGCTCTTCCCTTGAGGCTCTGAGATGCCAAGAACTTGTCAACTTCAAAGGGCGGGCCGGGCTACATCTACTCAGCTGCCACAGTTTCTCCTTGCTAGACCTAGTGGGAAAGCATTTTGCTGAGATGCAGAAGGCAAGAAACGCAGAATACGGAGACGCGGAGCTGTCCCAAGTGCCGCTGCCAGGCGTCTTTCCGCAGAAGGAGCGCCCCGGAGCGCACCGCAACCGGCACCGTCGTCTCTGCGCAAAGAGCCAAAATATTTTCAAACCCGCCAAAACTCATCCAAAAATATTTTCAAACCCGCCAAAATAGAAAACCAGACAGAAGTGATCAATACATTCGAAAAAACCTGACAAAACATGATAAAGACCACCAAAGCTAATCCAAACACACCAAAAACTGGGCTAAACAGAATCAAAACCTTCTAAAAACCCGCCAAAATATTTCAAAACCCGTCAAAACTAATCAAAACATTCCGAATACCCGCCAAAACATTCCAAATACCCGCCAAAATATTTTAAAACCCGCCAAAAGCAATCCAAACATTCCAAAACCTGCCAAGACAATAAAAACAACTCAAGAGAATACAAAACATTCTAAAACCCAACCAAAACATTCCAAAAACCCGACAAAACATCATAAAAACAAATCAAAACCAACCAAAATATTCCGAAAACCGCCAAAATGATTTAGACCCACAAAACTCATCAAAACATTCTGAAAATTGCCAAAACATTAGAAAACCAGCCAGAACTGATCAAAACATTCAAAAAACTTGGCAAAACATCATAAAAACAAATCAAAACCAACCAAAACATTCCAAAAACCTGACAAAATAGTTTACAACCTGCTAAAACTGATCAAAACATTCTGAAAAGATGCCAAAATACTAGAAAACCAGTCAGAAGTGATCGAAACTTTCAATAACTTGCCAAAACATAATCAAAACAAATGAAAGCAAACCAAAACATTCCAAACACCCGCCAAAATATTTTAAAACCCACCAAAACGAATCCAAACGTTCCAAAACCTTCCAAGACAATAAAAACAACACAAGAGAAAACAAAACATTCTAAAACACCACCAAAACATTCCGAAAACCCGCCAAAAGATCATCAAAACAAATCAAAACAAACCAAACAATAGGAGGAACACGGCAACATATTGGCAAGCAAGAGACGGAGAGCGCGGCACCGCGGCACCTTCTAGGAGGCCAAGAAGGAAGCCGCACAACACCTGCACTGTGTCTGCAACTTTCAAACTGCTAGAAGCTAGTGGCTTGCCACTGGCCTGCCTCTTCAATTGCCATTAGCATTCCAATGGAAGCTATTCTTGGACAACTTTGCTCTGCTTGCTGCTAGTTCTGCCCCAGCCTACCATAGATAACCTTGCTCTTCCCTTGAGGTTCTGAGATGCCAAGAACTTGTCAACTTCAAAGGGCGGGCCGGGCTACATCTACTCAGCTGCCACAGTTTCTCCTTGCTAGACCTAGTGGGAAAGCATTTTGCTGAGATGCAGAAGGCAAGAAACGCAGAATACGGAGACGCGGAGCTGTCCCAAGTGCCGCTGCCAGGCGTCTTTCCGCAGAAGGAGCGCCCCGGAGCGCACCGCAACCGGCACCGTCGTCTCTGCGCAAAGAGCCAAAATATTTTCAAACCCGCCAAAACTCATCCAAAAATATTTTCAAACCCGCCAAAATAGAAAACCAGACAGAAGTGATCAATACATTCGAAAAAACCTGACAAAACATGATAAAGCCCACCAAAGCTAATCCAAACACACCAAAAACTGGGCTAAACAGAATCAAAACCTTCTAAAAACCCGCCAAAATATTTCAAAACCCGTCAAAACTAATCAAAACATTCCGAATACCCGCCAAAACATTCCAAATACCCGCCAAAATATTTTAAAACCCGCCAAAAGCAATCCAAACATTCCAAAACCTGCCAAGACAATAAAAACAACTCAAGAGAATACAAAACATTCTAAAACCCAACCAAAACATTCCAAAAACCCGACAAAACATCATAAAAACAAATCAAAACCAACCAAAATATTCCGAAAACCGCCAAAATGATTTAGACCCACAAAACTCATCAAAACATTCTGAAAATTGCCAAAACATTAGAAAACCAGCCAGAACTGATCAAAACATTCAAAAAACTTGGCAAAACATCATAAAAACAAATCAAAACCAACCAAAACATTCCAAAAACCTGACAAAATAGTTTACAACCTGCTAAAACTGATCAAAACATTCTGAAAAGATGCCAAAATACTAGAAAACCAGTCAGAAGTGATCGAAACTTTCAATAACTTGCCAAAACATAATCAAAACAAATGAAAGCAAACCAAAACATTCCAAACACCCGCCAAAATATTTTAAAACCCGCCAAAACGAATCCAAACGTTCCACAACCTGCCAAGACAATAAAAACAACACAAGAGAAAACAAAACATTCTAAAACACCACCAAAACATTCCGAAAACCCGCCAAAAGATCATCAAAACAAATCAAAACAAACCAAACAATAGGAGGAACACGGCAACATATTGGCAAGCAAGAGACGGAGAGCGCGGCACCGCGGCACCTTCTAGGAGGCCAAGAAGGAAGCCGCACAACACCTGCACTGTGTCTGCAACTTTCAAACTGCTAGAAGATAGTGGCTTGCCACTGGCCTGCCTCTTCAATTGCCATTCGCATTCCAATGGGAGCTATTCTTGGACAACTTTGCTCTGCTTGCTGCTAGTTCTGCCCCAGCCTACCATAGATAACCTTGCTCTTCCCTTGAGGCTCTGAGATGCCAAGAACTTGTCAACTTCAAAGGGCGGGCCGGGCTACATCTACTCAGCTGCCACAGTTTCTCCTTGCTAGACCTAGTGGGAAAGCATTTTGCTGAGATGCAGAAGGCAAGAAACGCAGAATACGGAGACGCGGAGCTGTCCCAAGTGCTGCTGCCAGGCGTCTTTCCGCAGAAGGAGCGCCCCGGAGCGCACCGCAACCGGCACCGTCGTCTCTGCGCAAAGAGCCAAAATATTTTCAAACCCGCCAAAACTCATCCAAAAATATTTTCAAACCCGCCAAAATAGAAAACCAGACAGAAGTGATCAATACATTCGAAAAAACCTGACAAAACATGATAAAGCCCACCAAAGCTAATCCAAACACACCAAAAACTGGGCTAAACAGAATCAAAACCTTCTAAAAACCCGCCAAAATATTTCAAAACCCGTCAAAACTAATCAAAACATTCCGAATACCCGCCAAAACATTCCAAATACCCGCCAAAATATTTTAAAACCCGCCAAAAGCAATCCAAACATTCCAAAACCTGCCAACAGAATAAAAACAACTCAAGAGAATACAAAACATTCTAAAACCCAACCAAAATATTCCAAAAACCCGACAAAACATCATCAAATCAAATCAAAAACAACCAAAATATTCCAAAAACCGCCAAAATAATTTAGACCCACAAAACTCATCAAAACATTCTGAAAATTGCCAAAACATTAGAAAACCAGCCAGAACTGATCAAATCATTCAAAAAACTTGGCAAAACATCATAAAAACAAATCAAAACCAACCAAAACATTCCAAAAACCTGACAAAATAGTTTACAACCTGCTAAAACTGATCAAAACATTCTGAAAAGATGCCAAAATACTAGAAAACCAGTCAGAAGTGATCAAAACTTTCAATAACTTGCCAAAACATAATCAAAACAAATGAAAGCAAACCAAAACATTCCAAACAACCGCCAAAATATTTTAAAACCCACCAAAACGAATCCAAACGTTCCACAACCTGCCAAGACAATAAAAACAACACAAGAGAAAACAAAACATTCTAAAACACCACCAAAACATTCCAAAAACCCGCCAAAACATCATCAAAACAAATCAAAACAAACCAAACAATAAGAGGAACACGGCAACATATTGGCAAGCAAGAGACGGAGAGTGCGGCACCTTCTAGGAGGCCAAGAAGGAAGCCGCACAACACCTGCACTGTGTCTGCAACTTTCAAACTGCTAGAAGATAGTGGCTTGCCACTGGCCTGCCTCTTCAATTGCCATTAGCATTCCAATGGAAGCTATTCTTGGACAACTTTGCTCTGCTTGCTGCTAGTTCTGCCCCAGCCTACCATAGATAACCTTGCTCTTCCCTTGAGGCTCTGAGATGCCAAGAACTTGTCAACTTCAAAGGGCGGGCCGGGCTACATCTACTCAGCTGCCACAGTTTCTCCTTGCTAGACCTAGTGGGAAAGCATTTTGCTGAGATGCAGAAGGCAAGAAACGCAGAATACGGAGACGCGGAGCTGTCCCAAGTGCCGCTGCCAGGCGTCTTTCCGCAGAAGGAGCGCCCCGGAGCGCACCGCAACCGGCACCGTCGTCTCTGCGCAAAGAGCCAAAATATTTTCAAACCCGCCAAAACTCATCCAAAAATATTTTCAAACCCGCCAAAATAGAAAACCAGACAGAAGTGATCAATACATTCGAAAAAACCTGACAAAACATGATAAAGACCACCAAAGCTAATCCAAACACACCAAAAACTGGGCTAAACAGAATCAAAACCTTCTAAAAACCCGCCAAAATATTTCAAAACCCGTCAAAACTAATCAAAACATTCCGAATACCCGCCAAAACATTCCAAATACCCGCCAAAATATTTTAAAACCCGCCAAAAGCAATCCAAACATTCCAAAACCTGCCAAGACAATAAAAACAACTCAAGAGAATACAAAACATTCTAAAACCCAACCAAAACATTCCAAAAACCCGACAAAACATCATAAAAACAAATCAAAACCAACCAAAATATTCCGAAAACCGCCAAAATGATTTAGACCCACAAAACTCATCAAAACATTCTGAAAATTGCCAAAACATTAGAAAACCAGCCAGAACTGATCAAAACATTCAAAAAACTTGGCAAAACATCATAAAAACAAATCAAAACCAACCAAAACATTCCAAAAACCTGACAAAATAGTTTACAACCTGCTAAAACTGATCAAAACATTCTGAAAAGATGCCAAAATACTAGAAAACCAGTCAGAAGTGATCGAAACTTTCAATAACTTGCCAAAACATAATCAAAACAAATGAAAGCAAACCAAAACATTCCAAACAACCGCCAAAATATTTTAAAACCCACCAAAACGAATCCAAACGTTCCAAAACCTTCCAAGACAATAAAAACAACACAAGAGAAAACAAAACATTCTAAAACACCACCAAAACATTCCGAAAACCCGCCAAAAGATCATCAAAACAAATCAAAACAAACCAAACAATAGGAGGAACACGGCAACATATTGGCAAGCAAGAGACGGAGAGCGCGGCACCGCGGCACCTTCTAGGAGGCCAAGAAGGAAGCCGCACAACACCTGCACTGTGTCTGCAACTTTCAAACTGCTAGAAGCTAGTGGCTTGCCACTGGCCTGCCTCTTCAATTGCCATTAGCATTCCAATGGAAGCTATTCTTGGACAACTTTGCTCTGCTTGCTGCTAGTTCTGCCCCAGCCTACCATAGATAACCTTGCTCTTCCCTTGAGGTTCTGAGATGCCAAGAACTTGTCAACTTCAAAGGGCGGGCCGGGCTACATCTACTCAGCTGCCACAGTTTCTCCTTGCTAGACCTAGTGGGAAAGCATTTTGCTGAGATGCAGAAGGCAAGAAACGCAGAATACGGAGACGCGGAGCTGTCCCAAGTGCCGCTGCCAGGCGTCTTTCCGCAGAAGGAGCGCCCCGGAGCGCACCGCAACCGGCACCGTCGTCTCTGCGCAAAGAGCCAAAATATTTTCAAACCCGCCAAAACTCATCCAAAAATATTTTCAAACCCGCCAAAATAGAAAACCAGACAGAAGTGATCAATACATTCGAAAAAACCTGACAAAACATGATAAAGCCCACCAAAGCTAATCCAAACACACCAAAAACTGGGCTAAACAGAATCAAAACCTTCTAAAAACCCGCCAAAATATTTCAAAACCCGTCAAAACTAATCAAAACATTCCGAATACCCGCCAAAACATTCCAAATACCCGCCAAAATATTTTAAAACCCGACAAAAGCAATCCAAACATTCCAAAACCTGCCAACAGAATAAAAACAACTCAAGAGAATACAAAACATTCTAAAACCCAACCAAAACATTCCGAAAACCCGACAAAACATCATCAAATCAAATCAAAAACAACCAAAATATTCCAAAAACCGCCAAAATAATTTAGACCCACAAAACTCATCAAAACATTCTGAAAATTGCCAAAACATTAGAAAACCAGCCAGAACTGATCAAATCATTCAAAAACTTGGCAAAACATCATAAAAACAAATCAAAACCAGCCAAAACATTCCAAAAACCTGACAAAATAGTTTACAACCTGCTAAAACTGATCAAAACATTCTGAAAAGATGCCAAAATACTAGAAAACCAGTCAGAAGTGATCGAAACTTTCAATAACTTGCCAAAACATAATCAAAACAAATGAAAGCAAACCAAAACATTCCAAACAACCGCCAAAATATTTTAAAACCCGCCAAAACGAATCCAAACGTTCCAAAACCTTCCAAGACAATAAAAACAACACAAGAGAAAACAAAACATTCTAAAACACCACCAAAACATTCCGAAAACCCGCCAAAACATCATCAAAACAAATCAAAACAAACCAAACAATAGGAGGAACACGGCAACATATTGGCAAGCAAGAGACGGAGAGCGCGGCACCGCGGCACCTTCTAGGAGGCCAAGAAGGAAGCTGCACAACACCTGCACTGTGTCTGCAACTTTCAAACTGCTAGAAGCTAGTGGCTTGCCACTGGCCTGCCTCTTCAATTGCCATTAGCATTCCAATGGAAGCTATTCTTGGACAACTTTGCTCTGCTTGCTGCTAGTTCTGCCCCAGCCTACCATAGATAACCTTGCTCTTCCCTTGAGGTTCTGAGATGCCAAGAACTTGTCAACTTCAAAGGGCGGGCCGGGCTACATCTACTCAGCTGCCACAGTTTCTCCTTGCTAGACCTAGTGGGAAAGCATTTTGCTGAGATGCAGAAGGCAAGAAACGCAGAATACGGAGACGCGGAGCTGTCCCAAGTGCCGCTGCCAGGCGTCTTTCCGCAGAAGGAGCGCCCCGGAGCGCACCGCAACCGGCACCGTCGTCTCTGCGCAAAGAGCCAAAATATTTTCAAACCCGCCAAAACTCATCCAAAAATATTTTCAAACCCGCCAAAATAGAAAACCAGACAGAAGTGATCAATACATTCGAAAAAACCTGACAAAACATGATAAAGCCCACCAAAGCTAATCCAAACACACCAAAAACTGGGCTAAACAGAATCAAAACCTTCTAAAAACCCGCCAAAATATTTCAAAACCCGTCAAAACTAATCAAAACATTCCGAATACCCGCCAAAACATTCCAAATACCCGCCAAAATATTTTAAAACCCGCCAAAACAAATCCAAACATTCCAAAACCTGCCAACAGAATAAAAACAACTCAAGAGAATACAAAACATTCTAAAACCCAACCAAAACATTCCGAAAACCCGACAAAACATCATAAAAACAAATCAAAACCAACCAAAATATTCCGAAAACCCGCCAAAATGATTTAGACCCACAAAACTCATCAAAACATTCTGAAAATATGCCAAAACATTAGAAAACCAGCCAGAACTGATCAAAACATTCAAAAAACTTGGCAAAACATCATAAAAACAAATCAAAACCAACCAAAACATTCCAAAAACCTGACAAAATAGTTTACAACCTGCCAAAACTGATCAAAACATTCTGAAAAGATGCCAAAATACTAGAAAACCAGTCAGAAGTGATCGAAACTTTCAATAACTTGCCAAAACATAATCAAAACAAATGAAAGCAAACCAAAACATTCCAAATACCCGCCAAAATATTTTAAAACCCGCCAAAACGAATCCAAACGTTCCACAACCTGCCAAGACAATAAAAACAACACAAGAGAAAACAAAACATTCTAAAACACCACCAAAACATTCCGAAAACCCGCCAAAAGATCATCAAAACAAATCAAAACAAACCAAACAATAGGAGGAACACGGCAACATATTGGCAAGCAAGAGACGGAGAGCGCGGCACCGCGGCACCTTCTAGGAGGCCAAGAAGGAAGCCGCACAACACCTGCACTGTGTCTGCAACTTTCAAACTGCTAGAAGCTAGTGGCTTGCCACTGGCCTGCCTCTTCAATTGCCATTAGCATTCCAATGGAAGCTATTCTTGGACAACTTTGCTCTGCTTGCTGCTAGTTCTGCCCCAGCCTACCATAGATAACCTTGCTCTTCCCTTGAGGTTCTGAGATGCCAAGAACTTGTCAACTTCAAAGGGCGGGCCGGGCTACATCTACTCAGCTGCCACAGTTTCTCCTTGCTAGACCTAGTGGGAAAGCATTTTGCTGAGATGCAGAAGGCAAGAAACGCAGAATACGGAGACGCGGAGCTGTCCCAAGTGCCGCTGCCAGGCGTCTTTCCGCAGAAGGAGCGCCCCGGAGCGCACCGCAACCGGCACCGTCGTCTCTGCGCAAAGAGCCAAAATATTTTCAAACCCGCCAAAACTCATCCAAAAATATTTTCAAACCCGCCAAAATAGAAAACCAGACAGAAGTGATCAATACATTCGAAAAAACCTGACAAAACATGATAAAGCCCACCAAAGCTAATCCAAACACACCAAAAACTGGGCTAAACAGAATCAAAACCTTCTAAAAACCCGCCAAAATATTTCAAAACCCGTCAAAACTAATCAAAACATTCCGAATACCCGCCAAAACATTCCAAATACCCGCCAAAATATTTTAAAACCCGCCAAAAGCAATCCAAACATTCCAAAACCTGCCAACAGAATAAAAACAACTCAAGAGAATACAAAACATTCTAAAACCCAACCAAAACATTCCAAAAACCCGACAAAACATCATCAAATCAAATCAAAACCAACCAAAATATTCCAAAAACCGCCAAAATAATTTAGACCCACAAAACTCATCAAAACATTCTGAAAATTGCCAAAACATTAGAAAACCAGCCAGAACTGATCAAATCATTCAAAAAACTTGGCAAAACATCATAAAAACAAATCAAAACCAACCAAAACATTCCAAAAACCTGACAAAATAGTTTACAACCTGCTAAAACTGATCAAAACATTCTGAAAAGATGCCAAAATACTAGAAAACCAGTCAGAAGTGATCAAAACATTCAATAACTTGCCAAAACATAATCAAAACAAATGAAAGCAAACCAAAACATTCCAAATACCCGCCAAAATATTTTAAAACCCGCCAAAACGAATCCAAACGTTCCAAAACCTTCCAAGACAATAAAAACAACACAAGAGAAAACAAAACATTCTAAAACACCACCAAAACATTCCGAAAACCCGCCAAAAGATCATCAAAACAAATCAAAACAAACCAAACAATAGGAGGAACACGGCAACATATTGGCAAGCAAGAGACGGAGAGCGCGGCACCGCGGCACCTTCTAGGAGGCCAAGAAGGAAGCCGCACAACACCTGCACTGTGTCTGCAACTTTCAAACTGCTAGAAGCTAGTGGCTTGCCACTGGCCTGCCTCTTCAATTGCCATTAGCATTCCAATGGAAGCTATTCTTGGACAACTTTGCTCTGCTTGCTGCTAGTTCTGCCCCAGCCTACCATAGATAACCTTGCTCTTCCCTTGAGGTTCTGAGATGCCAAGAACTTGTCAACTTCAAAGGGCGGGCCGGGCTACATCTACTCAGCTGCCACAGTTTCTCCTTGCTAGACCTAGTGGGAAAGCATTTTGCTGAGATGCAGAAGGCAAGAAACGCAGAATACGGAGACGCGGAGCTGTCCCAAGTGCCGCTGCCAGGCGTCTTTCCGCAGAAGGAGCGCCCCGGAGCGCACCGCAACCGGCACCGTCGTCTCTGCGCAAAGAGCCAAAATATTTTCAAACCCGCCAAAACTCATCCAAAAATATTTTCAAACCCGCCAAAATAGAAAACCAGACAGAAGTGATCAATACATTCGAAAAAACCTGACAAAACATGATAAAGCCCACCAAAGCTAATCCAAACACACCAAAAACTGGGCTAAACAGAATCAAAACCTTCTAAAAACCCGCCAAAATATTTCAAAACCCGTCAAAACTAATCAAAACATTCCGAATACCCGCCAAAACATTCCAAATACCCGCCAAAATATTTTAAAACCCGCCAAAACAAATCCAAACATTCCAAAACCTGCCAACACAATAAAAACAACTCAAGAGAATACAAAACATTCTAAAACCCAACCAAAACATTCCGAAAACCCGACAAAACATCATCAAATCAAATCAAAACCAACCAAAATATTCCAAAAACCGCCAAAATAATTTAGACCCACAAAACTCATCAAAACATTCTGAAAATTGCCAAAACATTAGAAAACCAGCCAGAACTGATCAAATCATTCAAAAAACTTGGCAAAACATCATAAAAACAAATCAAAACCAACCAAAACATTCCAAAAACCTGACAAAATAGTTTACAACCTGCTAAAACTGATCAAAACATTCTGAAAAGATGCCAAAATACTAGAAAACCAGTCAGAAGTGATCAAAACTTTCAATAACTTGCCAAAACATAATCAAAACAAATGAAAGCAAACCAAAACATTCCAAACACCCGCCAAAATATTTTAAAACCCGCCAAAACGAATCCAAACGTTCCACAACCTGCCAAGACAATAAAAACAACACAAGAGAAAACAAAACATTCTAAAACACCACCAAAACATTCCGAAAACCCGCCAAAAGATCATCAAAACAAATCAAAACAAACCAAACAATAGGAGGAACACGGCAACATATTGGCAAGCAAGAGACGGAGAGCGCGGCACCGCGGCACCTTCTAGGAGGCCAAGAAGGAAGCCGCACAACACCTGCACTGTGTCTGCAACTTTCAAACTGCTAGAAGCTAGTGGCTTGCCACTGGCCTGCCTCTTCAATTGCCATTAGCATTCCAATGGAAGCTATTCTTGGACAACTTTGCTCTGCTTGCTGCTAGTTCTGCCCCAGCCTACCATAGATAACCTTGCTCTTCCCTTGAGGTTCTGAGATGCCAAGAACTTGTCAACTTCAAAGGGCGGGCCGGGCTACATCTACTCAGCTGCCACAGTTTCTCCTTGCTAGACCTAGTGGGAAAGCATTTTGCTGAGATGCAGAAGGCAAGAAACGCAGAATACGGAGACGCGGAGCTGTCCCAAGTGCCGCTGCCAGGCGTCTTTCCGCAGAAGGAGCGCCCCGGAGCGCACCGCAACCGGCACCGTCGTCTCTGCGCAAAGAGCCAAAATATTTTCAAACCCGCCAAAACTCATCCAAAAATATTTTCAAACCCGCCAAAATAGAAAACCAGACAGAAGTGATCAATACATTCGAAAAAACCTGACAAAACATGATAAAGCCCACCAAAGCTAATCCAAACACACCAAAAACTGGGCTAAACAGAATCAAAACCTTCTAAAAACCCGCCAAAATATTTCAAAACCCGTCAAAACTAATCAAAACATTCCGAATACCCGCCAAAACATTCCAAATACCCGCCAAAATATTTTAAAACCCGCCAAAACAAATCCAAACATTCCAAAACCTGCCAACACAATAAAAACAACTCAAGAGAATACAAAACATTCTAAAACCCAACCAAAACATTCCGAAAACCTGCCAAAACATCATAAAAACAAATCAAAACCAACCAAAAAATTCCGAAAACCCGCCAAAATAATTTAGACCCACAAAACTCATCAAAACATTCTGAAAATACGCCAAAACATTAGAAAACCAGCCAGAACTGATCAAAACATTCAAAAAACTTGGCAAAATATCATAACAACAAATCAAAACCAACCAAAACATTCCAAAAACCTGACAAAATAGTTTACAACCTGCTAAAACTGATCAAAACATTCTGAAAAGATGCCAAAATACTAGAAAACCAGTCAGAAGTGATCGAAACTTTCAATAACTTGCCAAAACATAATCAAAACAAATGAAAGCAAACCAAAACATTCCAAACACCCGCCAAAATATTTTAAAACCCGCCAAAACGAATCCAAACGTTCCAAAACCTTCCAAGACAATAAAAACAACACAAGAGAAAACAAAACATTCTAAAACACCACCAAAACATTCCGAAAACCCGCCAAAACATCATCAAAACAAATCAAAACAAACCAAACAATAGGAGGAACACGGCAACATATTGGCAAGCAAGAGACGGAGAGCGCGGCACCGCGGCACCTTCTAGGAGGCCAAGAAGGAAGCCGCACAACACCTGCACTGTGTCTGCAACTTTCAAACTGCTAGAAGCTAGTGGCTTGCCACTGGCCTGCCTCTTCAATTGCCATTCGCATTCCAATGGAAGCTATTCTTGGACAACTTTGCTCTGCTTGCTGCTAGTTCTGCCCCAGCCTACCATAGATAACCTTGCTCTTCCCTTGAGGTTCTGAGATGCCAAGAACTTGTCAACTTCAAAGGGCGGGCCGGGCTACATCTACTCAGCTGCCACAGTTTCTCCTTGCTAGACCTAGTGGGAAAGCATTTTGCTGAGATGCAGAAGGCAAGAAACGCAGAATACGGAGACGCGGAGCTGTCCCAAGTGCCGCTGCCAGGCGTCTTTCCGCAGAAGGAGCGCCCCGGAGCGCACCGCAACCGGCACCGTCGTCTCTGCGCAAAGAGCCAAAATATTTTCAAACCCGCCAAAACTCATCCAAAAATATTTTCAAACCCGCCAAAATAGAAAACCAGACAGAAGTGATCAATACATTCGAAAAAACCTGACAAAACATGATAAAGCCCACCAAAGCTAATCCAAACACACCAAAAACTGGGCTAAACAGAATCAAAACCTTCTAAAAACCCGCCAAAATATTTCAAAACCCGTCAAAACTAATCAAAACATTCCGAATACCCGCCAAAACATTCCAAATACCCGCCAAAATATTTTAAAACCCGCCAAAACAAATCCAAACATTCCAAAACCTGCCAACACAATAAAAACAACTCAAGAGAATACAAAACATTCTAAAACCCAACCAAAACATTCCGAAAACCCGACAAAACATCATCAAATCAAATCAAAACCAACCAAAATATTCCAAAAACCGCCAAAATAATTTAGACCCACAAAACTCATCAAAACATTCTGAAAATTGCCAAAACATTAGAAAACCAGCCAGAACTGATCAAAACATTCAAAAAACTTGGCAAAACATCATAAAAACAAATCAAAACCAACCAAAACATTCCAAAAACCTGACAAAATAGTTTACAACCTGCTAAAACTGATCAAAACATTCTGAAAAGATGCCAAAATACTAGAAAACCAGTCAGAAGTGATCGAAACTTTCAATAACTTGCCAAAACATAATCAAAACAAATGAAAGCAAACCAAAACATTCCAAACACCCGCCAAAATATTTTAAAACCCGCCAAAACGAATCCAAACGTTCCACAACCTGCCAAGACAATAAAAACAACACAAGAGAAAACAAAACATTCTAAAACACCACCAAAACATTCCGAAAACCCGCCAAAAGATCATCAAAACAAATCAAAACAAACCAAACAATAGGAGGAACACGGCAACATATTGGCAAGCAAGAGACGGAGAGTGCGGCACCTTCTAGGAGGCCAAGAAGGAAGCCGCACAACACCTGCACTGTGTCTGCAACTTTCAAACTGCTAGAAGCTAGTGGCTTGCCACTGGCCTGCCTCTTCAATTGCCATTAGCATTCCAATGGAAGCTATTCTTGGACAACTTTGCTCTGCTTGCTGCTAGTTCTGCCCCAGCCTACCATAGATAACCTTGCTCTTCCCTTGAGGTTCTGAGATGCCAAGAACTTGTCAACTTCAAAGGGCGGGCCGGGCTACATCTACTCAGCTGCCACAGTTTCTCCTTGCTAGACCTAGTGGGAAAGCATTTTGCTGAGATGCAGAAGGCAAGAAACGCAGAATACGGAGACGCGGAGCTGTCCCAAGTGCCGCTGCCAGGCGTCTTTCCGCAGAAGGAGCGCCCCGGAGCGCACCGCAACCGGCACCGTCGTCTCTGCGCAAAGAGCCAAAATATTTTCAAACCCGCCAAAACTCATCCAAAAATATTTTCAAACCCGCCAAAATAGAAAACCAGACAGAAGTGATCAATACATTCGAAAAAACCTGACAAAACATGATAAAGCCCACCAAAGCTAATCCAAACACACCAAAAACTGGGCTAAACAGAATCAAAACCTTCTAAAAACCCGCCAAAATATTTCAAAACCCGTCAAAACTAATCAAAACATTCCGAATACCCGCCAAAACATTCCAAATACCCGCCAAAATATTTTAAAACCCGCCAAAAGCAATCCAAACATTCCAAAACCTGCCAACACAATAAAAACAACTCAAGAGAATACAAAACATTCTAAAACCCAACCAAAACATTCCAAAAACCCGACAAAACATCATCAAATCAAATCAAAACCAACCAAAATATTCCAAAAACCGCCAAAATAATTTAGACCCACAAAACTCATCAAAACATTCTGAAAATTGCCAAAACATTAGAAAACCAGCCAGAACTGATCAAATCATTCAAAAAACTTGGCAAAACATCATAAAAACAAATCAAAACCAACCAAAACATTCCAAAAACCTGACAAAATAGTTTACAACCTGCTAAAACTGATCAAAACATTCTGAAAAGATGCCAAAATACTAGAAAACCAGTCAGAAGTGATCAAAACTTTCAATAACTTGCCAAAACATAATCAAAACAAATGAAAGCAAACCAAAACATTCCAAACACCCGCCAAAATATTTTAAAACCCGCCAAAACGAATCCAAACGTTCCACAACCTGCCAAGACAATAAAAACAACACAAGAGAAAACAAAACATTCTAAAACACCACCAAAACATTCCGAAAACCCGCCAAAAGATCATCAAAACAAATCAAAACAAACCAAACAATAGGAGGAACACGGCAACATATTGGCAAGCAAGAGACGGAGAGCGCGGCACCGCGGCACCTTCTAGGAGGCCAAGAAGGAAGCCGCACAACACCTGCACTGTGTCTGCAACTTTCAAACTGCTAGAAGCTAGTGGCTTGCCACTGGCCTGCCTCTTCAATTGCCATTAGCATTCCAATGGAAGCTATTCTTGGACAACTTTGCTCTGCTTGCTGCTAGTTCTGCCCCAGCCTACCATAGATAACCTTGCTCTTCCCTTGAGGTTCTGAGATGCCAAGAACTTGTCAACTTCAAAGGGCGGGCCGGGCTACATCTACTCAGCTGCCACAGTTTCTCCTTGCTAGACCTAGTGGGAAAGCATTTTGCTGAGATGCAGAAGGCAAGAAACGCAGAATACGGAGACGCGGAGCTGTCCCAAGTGCCGCTGCCAGGCGTCTTTCCGCAGAAGGAGCGCCCCGGAGCGCACCGCAACCGGCACCGTCGTCTCTGCGCAAAGAGCCAAAATATTTTCAAACCCGCCAAAACTCATCCAAAAATATTTTCAAACCCGCCAAAATAGAAAACCAGACAGAAGTGATCAATACATTCGAAAAAACCTGACAAAACATGATAAAGCCCACCAAAGCTAATCCAAACACACCAAAAACTGGGCTAAACAGAATCAAAACCTTCTAAAAACCCGCCAAAATATTTCAAAACCCGTCAAAACTAATCAAAACATTCCGAATACCCGCCAAAACATTCCAAATACCCGCCAAAATATTTTAAAACCCGCCAAAACAAATCCAAACATTCCAAAACCTGCCAACACAATAAAAACAACTCAAGAGAATACAAAACATTCTAAAACCCAACCAAAACATTCCGAAAACCTGCCAAAACATCATAAAAACAAATCAAAACCAACCAAAAAATTCCGAAAACCCGCCAAAATAATTTAGACCCACAAAACTCATCAAAACATTCTGAAAATACGCCAAAACATTAGAAAACCAGCCAGAACTGATCAAAACATTCAAAAAACTTGGCAAAATATCATAACAACAAATCAAAACCAACCAAAACATTCCAAAAACCTGACAAAATAGTTTACAACCTGCTAAAACTGATCAAAACATTCTGAAAAGATGCCAAAATACTAGAAAACCAGTCAGAAGTGATCGAAACTTTCAATAACTTGCCAAAACATAATCAAAACAAATGAAAGCAAACCAAAACATTCCAAACACCCGCCAAAATATTTTAAAACCCGCCAAAACGAATCCAAACGTTCCAAAACCTTCCAAGACAATAAAAACAACACAAGAGAAAACAAAACATTCTAAAACACCACCAAAACATTCCGAAAACCCGCCAAAAGATCATCAAAACAAATCAAAACAAACCAAACAATAGGAGGAACACGGCAACATATTGGCAAGCAAGAGACGGAGAGCGCGGCACCGCGGCACCTTCTAGGAGGCCAAGAAGGAAGCCGCACAACACCTGCACTGTGTCTGCAACTTTCAAACTGCTAGAAGATAGTGGCTTGCCACTGGCCTGCCTCTTCAATTGCCATTCGCATTCCAATGGAAGCTATTCTTGGACAACTTTGCTCTGCTTGCTGCTAGTTCTGCCCCAGCCTACCATAGATAACCTTGCTCTTCCCTTGAGGCTCTGAGATGCCAAGAACTTGTCAACTTCAAAGGGCGGGCCGGGCTACATCTACTCAGCTGCCACAGTTTCTCCTTGCTAGACCTAGTGGGAAAGCATTTTGCTGAGATGCAGAAGGCAAGAAACGCAGAATACGGAGACGCGGAGCTGTCCCAAGTGCCGCTGCCAGGCGTCTTTCCGCAGAAGGAGCGCCCCGGAGCGCACCGCAACCGGCACCGTCGTCTCTGCGCAAAGAGCCAAAATATTTTCAAACCCGCCAAAACTCATCCAAAAATATTTTCAAACCCGCCAAAATAGAAAACCAGACAGAAGTGATCAATACATTCGAAAAAACCTGACAAAACATGATAAAGCCCACCAAAGCTAATCCAAACACACCAAAAACTGGGCTAAACAGAATCAAAACCTTCTAAAAACCCGCCAAAATATTTCAAAACCCGTCAAAACTAATCAAAACATTCCGAATACCCGCCAAAACATTCCAAATACCCGCCAAAATATTTTAAAACCCGCCAAAAGCAATCCAAACATTCCAAAACCTGCCAAGACAATAAAAACAACTCAAGAGAATACAAAACATTCTAAAACCCAACCAAAACATTCCAAAAACCCGACAAAACATCATAAAAACAAATCAAAACCAACCAAAATATTCCGAAAACCGCCAAAATGATTTAGACCCACAAAACTCATCAAAACATTCTGAAAATTGCCAAAACATTAGAAAACCAGCCAGAACTGATCAAAACATTCAAAAAACTTGGCAAAACATCATAAAAACAAATCAAAACCAACCAAAACATTCCAAAAACCTGACAAAATAGTTTACAACCTGCTAAAACTGATCAAAACATTCTGAAAAGATGCCAAAATACTAGAAAACCAGTCAGAAGTGATCGAAACTTTCAATAACTTGCCAAAACATAATCAAAACAAATGAAAGCAAACCAAAACATTCCAAACACCCGCCAAAATATTTTAAAACCCACCAAAACGAATCCAAACGTTCCAAAACCTTCCAAGACAATAAAAACAACACAAGAGAAAACAAAACATTCTAAAACACCACCAAAACATTCCGAAAACCCGCCAAAAGATCATCAAAACAAATCAAAACAAACCAAACAATAGGAGGAACACGGCAACATATTGGCAAGCAAGAGACGGAGAGCGCGGCACCGCGGCACCTTCTAGGAGGCCAAGAAGGAAGCCGCACAACACCTGCACTGTGTCTGCAACTTTCAAACTGCTAGAAGCTAGTGGCTTGCCACTGGCCTGCCTCTTCAATTGCCATTAGCATTCCAATGGAAGCTATTCTTGGACAACTTTGCTCTGCTTGCTGCTAGTTCTGCCCCAGCCTACCATAGATAACCTTGCTCTTCCCTTGAGGTTCTGAGATGCCAAGAACTTGTCAACTTCAAAGGGCGGGCCGGGCTACATCTACTCAGCTGCCACAGTTTCTCCTTGCTAGACCTAGTGGGAAAGCATTTTGCTGAGATGCAGAAGGCAAGAAACGCAGAATACGGAGACGCGGAGCTGTCCCAAGTGCCGCTGCCAGGCGTCTTTCCGCAGAAGGAGCGCCCCGGAGCGCACCGCAACCGGCACCGTCGTCTCTGCGCAAAGAGCCAAAATATTTTCAAACCCGCCAAAACTCATCCAAAAATATTTTCAAACCCGCCAAAATAGAAAACCAGACAGAAGTGATCAATACATTCGAAAAAACCTGACAAAACATGATAAAGCCCACCAAAGCTAATCCAAACACACCAAAAACTGGGCTAAACAGAATCAAAACCTTCTAAAAACCCGCCAAAATATTTCAAAACCCGTCAAAACTAATCAAAACCTTCCGAATACCCGCCAAAACATTCCAAATACCCGCCAAAATATTTTAAAACCCGCCAAAAGCAATCCAAACATTCCAAAACGTGCCAACAGAATAAAAACAACTCAAGAGAATACAAAACATTCTAAAACCCAACCAAAATATTCCAAAAACCCGACAAAACATCATCAAATCAAATCAAAAACAACCAAAATATTCCAAAAACCGCCAAAATAATTTAGACCCACAAAACTCATCAAAACATTCTGAAAATTGCCAAAACATTAGAAAACCAGCCAGAACTGATCAAAACATTCAAAAAACTTGGCAAAACATCATAAAAACAAATCAAAACCAACCAAAACATTCCAAAAACCTGACAAAATAGTTTACAACCTGCTAAAACTGATCAAAACATTCTGAAAAGATGCCAAAATACTAGAAAACCAGTCAGAAGTGATCGAAACTTTCAATAACTTGCCAAAACATAATCAAAACAAATGAAAGCAAACCAAAACATTCCAAACACCCGCCAAAATATTTTAAAACCCGCCAAAACGAATCCAAACGTTCCACAACCTGCCAAGACAATAAAAACAACACAAGAGAAAACAAAACATTCTAAAACACCACCAAAACATTCCGAAAACCCGCCAAAACATCATCAAAACAAATCAAAACAAACCAAACAATAGGAGGAACACGGCAACATATTGGCAAGCAAGAGACGGAGAGTGCGGCAACTTCTAGGAGGCCAAGAAGGAAGCCGCACAACACCTGCACTGTGTCTGCAACTTTCAAACTGCTAGAAGATAGTGGCTTGCCACTGGCCTGCCTCTTCAATTGCCATTAGCATTCCAATGGAAGCTATTCTTGGACAACTTTGCTCTGCTTGCTGCTAGTTCTGCCCCAGCCTACCATAGATAACCTTGCTCTTCCCTTGAGGCTCTGAGATGCCAAGAACTTTTCAACTTCAAAGGGCGGGCCGGGCTACATCTACTCAGCTGCCACAGTTTCTCCTTGCTAGACCTAGTGGGAAAGCATTTTGCTGAGATGCAGAAGGCAAGAAACGCAGAATACGGAGACGCGGAGCTGTCCCAAGTGCCGCTGCCAGGCGTCTTTCCGCAGAAGGAGCGCCCCGGAGCGCACCGCAACCGGCACCGTCGTCTCTGCGCAAAGAGCCAAAATATTTCAAAAACTGCCAAAACTAATCCAAAAATATTTTCAAACCCGCCAAAATAGAAAACCAGACAGAAGTGATCAATACATTCGAAAAAACCTGACAAAACATGATAAAGCCCACCAAAGCTAATCCAAACACACCAAAAACTGGGCTAAACAGAATCAAAACCTTCTAAAAACCCGCCAAAATATTTCAAAACCCGTCAAAACTAATCAAAACATTCCGAATACCCGCCAAAACATTCCAAATACCCGCCAAAATATTTTAAAACCCGCCAAAAGCAATCCAAACATTCCAAAACCTGCCAAGACAATAAAAACAACTCAAGAGAATACAAAACATTCTAAAACCCAACCAAAACATTCCGAAAACCCGCCAAAACATCATAAAAACAAATCAAAACCAACCAAAATATTCCGAAAACCGCCAAAATAATTTAGACCCACAAAACTCATCAAAACATTCTGAAAATTGCCAAAACATTAGAAAACCAGCCAGAACTGATCAAAACATTCAAAAAACTTGGCAAAACATCATAAAAACAAATCAAAACCAACCAAAACATTCCAAAAACCTGACAAAATAGTTTACAACCTGCTAAAACTGATCAAAACATTCTGAAAAGATGCCAAAATACTAGAAAACCAGTCAGAAGTGATCGAAACTTTCAATAACTTGCCAAAACATAATCAAAACAAATGAAAGCAAACCAAAACATTCCAAATACCCGCCAAAATATTTTAAAACCCGCCAAAACGAATCCAAACGTTCCACAACCTGCCAAGACAATAAAAACAACACAAGAGAAAACAAAACATTCTAAAACACCACCAAAACATTCCGAAAACCCGCCAAAAGATCATCAAAACAAATCAAAACAAACCAAACAATAGGAGGAACACGGCAACATATTGGCAAGCAAGAGACGGAGAGCGCGGCACCACGGCACCTTCTAGGAGGCCAAGAAGGAAGCTGCACAACACCTGCACTGTGTCTGCAACTTTCAAACTGCTAGAAGCTAGTGGCTTGCCACTGGCCTGCCTCTTCAATTGCCATTAGCATTCCAATGGAAGCTATTCTTGGACAACTTTGCTCTGCTTGCTGCTAGTTCTGCCCCAGCCTACCATAGATAACCTTGCTCTTCCCTTGAGGTTCTGAGATGCCAAGAACTTGTCAACTTCAAAGGGCGGGCCGGGCTACATCTACTCAGCTGCCACAGTTTCTCCTTGCTAGACCTAGTGGGAAAGCATTTTGCTGAGATGCAGAAGGCAAGAAACGCAGAATACGGAGACGCGGAGCTGTCCCAAGTGCCGCTGCCAGGCGTCTTTCCGCAGAAGGAGCGCCCCGGAGCGCACCGCAACCGGCACCGTCGTCTCTGCGCAAAGAGCCAAAATATTTTCAAACCCGCCAAAACTCATCCAAAAATATTTTCAAACCCGCCAAAATAGAAAACCAGACAGAAGTGATCAATACATTCGAAAAAACCTGACAAAACATGATAAAGCCCACCAAAGCTAATCCAAACACACCAAAAACTGGGCTAAACAGAATCAAAACCTTCTAAAAACCCGCCAAAATATTTCAAAACCCGTCAAAACTAATCAAAACATTCCGAATACCCGCCAAAACATTCCAAATACCCGCCAAAATATTTTAAAACCCGCCAAAAGGAATCCAAACATTCCAAAACCTGCCAACACAATAAAAACAACTCAAGAGAATACAAAACATTCTAAAACCCAACCAAAACATTCCGAAAACCCGACAAAACATCATAAAAACAAATCAAAACCAACCAAAATATTCCGAAAACCCGCCAAAATGATTTAGACCCACAAAACTCATCAAAACATTCTGAAAATATGCCAAAACATTAGAAAACCAGCCAGAACTGATCAAAACATTCAAAAAACTTGGCAAAACATCATAAAAACAAATCAAAACCAACCAAAACATTCCAAAAACCTGACAAAATAGTTTACAACCTGCCAAAACTGATCAAAACATTCTGAAAAGATGCCAAAATACTAGAAAACCAGTCAGAAGTGATCGAAACTTTCAATAACTTGCCAAAACATAATCAAAACAAATGAAAGCAAACCAAAACATTCCAAATACCCGCCAAAATATTTTAAAACCCGCCAAAACGAATCCAAACGTTCCACAACCTGCCAAGACAATAAAAACAACACAAGAGAAAACAAAACATTCTAAAACACCACCAAAACATTCCGAAAACCCGCCAAAAGATCATCAAAACAAATCAAAACAAACCAAACAATAGGAGGAACACGGCAACATATTGGCAAGCAAGAGACGGAGAGCGCGGCACCGCGGCACCTTCTAGGAGGCCAAGAAGGAAGCCGCACAACACCTGCACTGTGTCTGCAACTTTCAAACTGCTAGAAGCTAGTGGCTTGCCACTGGCCTGCCTCTTCAATTGCCATTAGCATTCCAATGGAAGCTATTCTTGGACAACTTTGCTCTGCTTGCTGCTAGTTCTGCCCCAGCCTACCATAGATAACCTTGCTCTTCCCTTGAGGTTCTGAGATGCCAAGAACTTGTCAACTTCAAAGGGCGGGCCGGGCTACATCTACTCAGCTGCCACAGTTTCTCCTTGCTAGACCTAGTGGGAAAGCATTTTGCTGAGATGCAGAAGGCAAGAAACGCAGAATACGGAGACGCGGAGCTGTCCCAAGTGCCGCTGCCAGGCGTCTTTCCGCAGAAGGAGCGCCCCGGAGCGCACCGCAACCGGCACCGTCGTCTCTGCGCAAAGAGCCAAAATATTTTCAAACCCGCCAAAACTCATCCAAAAATATTTTCAAACCCGCCAAAATAGAAAACCAGACAGAAGTGATCAATACATTCGAAAAAACCTGACAAAACATGATAAAGCCCACCAAAGCTAATCCAAACACACCAAAAACTGGGCTAAACAGAATCAAAACCTTCTAAAAACCCGCCAAAATATTTCAAAACCCGTCAAAACTAATCAAAACATTCCGAATACCCGCCAAAACATTCCAAATACCCGCCAAAATATTTTAAAACCCGCCAAAAGCAATCCAAACATTCCAAAACCTGCCAACACAATAAAAACAACTCAAGAGAATACAAAACATTCTAAAACCCAACCAAAACATTCCAAAAACCCGACAAAACATCATCAAATCAAATCAAAACCAACCAAAATATTCCAAAAACCGCCAAAATAATTTAGACCCACAAAACTCATCAAAACATTCTGAAAATTGCCAAAACATTAGAAAACCAGCCAGAACTGATCAAATCATTCAAAAAACTTGGCAAAACATCATAAAAACAAATCAAAACCAACCAAAACATTCCAAAAACCTGACAAAATAGTTTACAACCTGCTAAAACTGATCAAAACATTCTGAAAAGATGCCAAAATACTAGAAAACCAGTCAGAAGTGATCAAAACTTTCAATAACTTGCCAAAACATAATCAAAACAAATGAAAGCAAACCAAAACATTCCAAATACCCGCCAAAATATTTTAAAACCTGCCAAAACGAATCCAAACGTTCCAAAACCTTCCAAGACAATAAAAACAACACAAGAGAAAACAAAACATTCTAAAACACCACCAAAACATTCCGAAAACCCACCAAAAGATCATCAAAACAAATCAAAACAAACCAAACAATAGGAGGAACACGGCAACATATTGGCAAGCAAGAGACGGAGAGCGCGGCACCGCGGCACCTTCTAGGAGGCCAAGAAGGAAGCCGCACAACACCTGCACTGTGTCTGCAACTTTCAAACTGCTAGAAGCTAGTGGCTTGCCACTGGCCTGCCTCTTCAATTGCCATTAGCATTCCAATGGAAGCTATTCTTGGACAACTTTGCTCTGCTTGCTGCTAGTTCTGCCCCAGCCTACCATAGATAACCTTGCTCTTCCCTTGAGGTTCTGAGATGCCAAGAACTTGTCAACTTCAAAGGGCGGGCCGGGCTACATCTACTCAGCTGCCACAGTTTCTCCTTGCTAGACCTAGTGGGAAAGCATTTTGCTGAGATGCAGAAGGCAAGAAACGCAGAATACGGAGACGCGGAGCTGTCCCAAGTGCCGCTGCCAGGCGTCTTTCCGCAGAAGGAGCGCCCCGGAGCGCACCGCAACCGGCACCGTCGTCTCTGCGCAAAGAGCCAAAATATTTTCAAACCCGCCAAAACTCATCCAAAAATATTTTCAAACCCGCCAAAATAGAAAACCAGACAGAAGTGATCAATACATTCGAAAAAACCTGACAAAACATGATAAAGCCCACCAAAGCTAATCCAAACACACCAAAAACTGGGCTAAACAGAATCAAAACCTTCTAAAAACCCGCCAAAATATTTCAAAACCCGTCAAAACTAATCAAAACATTCCGAATACCCGCCAAAACATTCCAAATACCCGCCAAAATATTTTAAAACCCGCCAAAAGCAATCCAAACATTCCAAAACCTGCCAACACAATAAAAACAACTCAAGAGAATACAAAACATTCTAAAACCCAACCAAAACATTCCAAAAACCCGACAAAACATCATCAAATCAAATCAAAAACAACCAAAATATTCCAAAAACCGCCAAAATAATTTAGACCCACAAAACTCAGCAAAACATTCTGAAAATTGCCAAAACATTAGAAAACCAGCCAGAACTGATCAAATCATTCAAAAAACTTGGCAAAACATCATAAAAACAAATCAAAACCAACCAAAACATTCCAAAAACCTGACAAAATAGTTTACAACCTGCTAAAACTGATCAAAACATTCTGAAAAGATGCCAAAATACTAGAAAACCAGTCAGAAGTGATCAAAACTTTCAATAACTTGCCAAAACATAATCAAAACAAATGAAAGCAAACCAAAACATTCCAAACACCCGCCAAAATATTTTAAAACCCGCCAAAACGAATCCAAACGTTCCACAACCTGCCAAGACAATAAAAACAACACAAGAGAAAACAAAACATTCTAAAACACCACCAAAACATTCCGAAAACCCGCCAAAAGATCATCAAAACAAATCAAAACAAACCAAACAATAGGAGGAACACGGCAACATATTGGCAAGCAAGAGACGGAGAGCGCGGCACCGCGGCACCTTCTAGGAGGCCAAGAAGGAAGCCGCACAACACCTGCACTGTGTCTGCAACTTTCAAACTGCTAGAAGCTAGTGGCTTGCCACTGGCCTGCCTCTTCAATTGCCATTAGCATTCCAATGGAAGCTATTCTTGGACAACTTTGCTCTGCTTGCTGCTAGTTCTGCCCCAGCCTACCATAGATAACCTTGCTCTTCCCTTGAGGTTCTGAGATGCCAAGAACTTGTCAACTTCAAAGGGCGGGCCGGGCTACATCTACTCAGCTGCCACAGTTTCTCCTTGCTAGACCTAGTGGGAAAGCATTTTGCTGAGATGCAGAAGGCAAGAAACGCAGAATACGGAGACGCGGAGCTGTCCCAAGTGCCGCTGCCAGGCGTCTTTCCGCAGAAGGAGCGCCCCGGAGCGCACCGCAACCGGCACCGTCGTCTCTGCGCAAAGAGCCAAAATATTTTCAAACCCGCCAAAACTCATCCAAAAATATTTTCAAACCCGCCAAAATAGAAAACCAGACAGAAGTGATCAATACATTCGAAAAAACCTGACAAAACATGATAAAGCCCACCAAAGCTAATCCAAACACACCAAAAACTGGGCTAAACAGAATCAAAACCTTCTAAAAACCCGCCAAAATATTTCAAAACCCGTCAAAACTAATCAAAACATTCCGAATACCCGCCAAAACATTCCAAATACCCGCCAAAATATTTTAAAACCCGCCAAAAGCAATCCAAACATTCCAAAACCTGCCAACACAATAAAAACAACTCAAGAGAATACAAAACATTCTAAAACCCAACCAAAACATTCCAAAAACCCGACAAAACATCATCAAATCAAATCAAAAACAACCAAAATATTCCAAAAACCGCCAAAATAATTTAGACCCACAAAACTCATCAAAACATTCTGAAAATTGCCAAAACATTAGAAAACCAGCCAGAACTGATCAAATCATTCAAAAAACTTGGCAAAACATCATAAAAACAAATCAAAACCAACCAAAACATTCCAAAAACCTGACAAAATAGTTTACAACCTGCTAAAACTGATCAAAACATTCTGAAAAGATGCCAAAATACTAGAAAACCAGTCAGAAGTGATCAAAACTTTCAATAACTTGCCAAAACATAATCAAAACAAATGAAAGCAAACCAAAACATTCCAAACACCCGCCAAAATATTTTAAAACCCGCCAAAACGAATCCAAACGTTCCACAACCTGCCAAGACAATAAAAACAACACAAGAGAAAACAAAACATTCTAAAACACCACCAAAACATTCCGAAAACCCGCCAAAAGATCATCAAAACAAATCAAAACAAACCAAACAATAGGAGGAACACGGCAACATATTGGCAAGCAAGAGACGGAGAGCGCGGCACCGCGGCACCTTCTAGGAGGCCAAGAAGGAAGCCGCACAACACCTGCACTGTGTCTGCAACTTTCAAACTGCTAGAAGCTAGTGGCTTGCCACTGGCCTGCCTCTTCAATTGCCATTAGCATTCCAATGGAAGCTATTCTTGGACAACTTTGCTCTGCTTGCTGCTAGTTCTGCCCCAGCCTACCATAGATAACCTTGCTCTTCCCTTGAGGCTCTGAGATGCCAAGAACTTTTCAACTTCAAAGGGCGGGCCGGGCTACATCTACTCAGCTGCCACAGTTTCTCCTTGCTAGACCTAGTGGGAAAGCATTTTGCTGAGATGCAGAAGGCAAGAAACGCAGAATACGGAGACGCGGAGCTGTCCCAAGTGCCGCTGCCAGGCGTCTTTCCGCAGAAGGAGCGCCCCGGAGCGCACCGCAACCGGCACCGTCGTCTCTGCGCAAAGAGCCAAAATATTTTCAAACCCGCCAAAACTCATCCAAAAATATTTTCAAACCCGCCAAAATAGAAAACCAGACAGAAGTGATCAATACATTCGAAAAAACCTGACAAAACATGATAAAGCCCACCAAAGCTAATCCAAACACACCAAAAACTGGGCTAAACAGAATCAAAACCTTCTAAAAACCCGCCAAAATATTTCAAAACCCGTCAAAACTAATCAAAACATTCCGAATACCCGCCAAAACATTCCAAATACCCGCCAAAATATTTTAAAACCCGCCAAAACAAATCCAAACATTCCAAAACCTGCCAACACAATAAAAACAACTCAAGAGAATACAAAACATTCTAAAACCCAACCAAAACATTCCGAAAACCTGCCAAAACATCATAAAAACAAATCAAAACCAACCAAAAAATTCCGAAAACCCGCCAAAATAATTTAGACCCACAAAACTCATCAAAACATTCTGAAAATACGCCAAAACATTAGAAAACCAGCCAGAACTGATCAAAACATTCAAAAAACTTGGCAAAATATCATAACAACAAATCAAAACCAACCAAAACATTCCAAAAACCTGACAAAATAGTTTACAACCTGCTAAAACTGATCAAAACATTCTGAAAAGATGCCAAAATACTAGAAAACCAGTCAGAAGTGATCGAAACTTTCAATAACTTGCCAAAACATAATCAAAACAAATGAAAGCAAACCAAAACATTCCAAACACCCGCCAAAATATTTTAAAACCCGCCAAAACGAATCCAAACGTTCCAAAACCTTCCAAGACAATAAAAACAACACAAGAGAAAACAAAACATTCTAAAACACCACCAAAACATTCCGAAAACCCGCCAAAAGATCATCAAAACAAATCAAAACAAACCAAACAATAGGAGGAACACGGCAACATATTGGCAAGCAAGAGACGGAGAGCGCGGCACCGCGGCACCTTCTAGGAGGCCAAGAAGGAAGCCGCACAACACCTGCACTGTGTCTGCAACTTTCAAACTGCTAGAAGATAGTGGCTTGCCACTGGCCTGCCTCTTCAATTGCCATTCGCATTCCAATGGGAGCTATTCTTGGACAACTTTGCTGTGCTTGCTGCTAGTTCTGCCCCAGCCTACCATAGATAACCTTGCTCTTCCCTTGAGGCTCTGAGATGCCAAGAACTTGTCAACTTCAAAGGGCGGGCCGGGCTACATCTACTCAGCTGCCACAGTTTCTCCTTGCTAGACCTAGTGGGAAAGCATTTTGCTGAGATGCAGAAGGCAAGAAACGCAGAATACGGAGACGCGGAGCTGTCCCAAGTGCCGCTGCCAGGCGTCTTTCCGCAGAAGGAGCGCCCCGGAGCGCACCGCAACCGGCACCGTCGTCTCTGCGCAAAGAGCCAAAATATTTTCAAACCCGCCAAAACTCATCCAAAAATATTTTCAAACCCGCCAAAATAGAAAACCAGACAGAAGTGATCAATACATTCGAAAAAACCTGACAAAACATGATAAAGCCCACCAAAGCTAATCCAAACACACCAAAAACTGGGCTAAACAGAATCAAAACCTTCTAAAAACCCGCCAAAATATTTCAAAACCCGTCAAAACTAATCAAAACATTCCGAATACCCGCCAAAACATTCCAAATACCCGCCAAAATATTTTAAAACCCGCCAAAAGCAATCCAAACATTCCAAAACCTGCCAAGACAATAAAAACAACTCAAGAGAATACAAAACATTCTAAAACCCAACCAAAACATTCCAAAAACCCGACAAAACATCATAAAAACAAATCAAAACCAACCAAAATATTCCGAAAACCGCCAAAATGATTTAGACCCACAAAACTCATCAAAACATTCTGAAAATTGCCAAAACATTAGAAAACCAGCCAGAACTGATCAAAACATTCAAAAAACTTGGCAAAACATCATAAAAACAAATCAAAACCAACCAAAACATTCCAAAAACCTGACAAAATAGTTTACAACCTGCTAAAACTGATCAAAACATTCTGAAAAGATGCCAAAATACTAGAAAACCAGTCAGAAGTGATCGAAACTTTCAATAACTTGCCAAAACATAATCAAAACAAATGAAAGCAAACCAAAACATTCCAAACACCCGCCAAAATATTTTAAAACCCACCAAAACGAATCCAAACGTTCCAAAACCTTCCAAGACAATAAAAACAACACAAGAGAAAACAAAACATTCTAAAACACCACCAAAACATTCCGAAAACCCGCCAAAAGATCATCAAAACAAATCAAAACAAACCAAACAATAGGAGGAACACGGCAACATATTGGCAAGCAAGAGACGGAGAGCGCGGCACCGCGGCACCTTCTAGGAGGCCAAGAAGGAAGCCGCACAACACCTGCACTGTGTCTGCAACTTTCAAACTGCTAGAAGCTAGTGGCTTGCCACTGGCCTGCCTCTTCAATTGCCATTAGCATTCCAATGGAAGCTATTCTTGGACAACTTTGCTCTGCTTGCTGCTAGTTCTGCCCCAGCCTACCATAGATAACCTTGCTCTTCCCTTGAGGTTCTGAGATGCCAAGAACTTGTCAACTTCAAAGGGCGGGCCGGGCTACATCTACTCAGCTGCCACAGTTTCTCCTTGCTAGACCTAGTGGGAAAGCATTTTGCTGAGATGCAGAAGGCAAGAAACGCAGAATACGGAGACGCGGAGCTGTCCCAAGTGCCGCTGCCAGGCGTCTTTCCGCAGAAGGAGCGCCCCGGAGCGCACCGCAACCGGCACCGTCGTCTCTGCGCAAAGAGCCAAAATATTTTCAAACCCGCCAAAACTCATCCAAAAATATTTTCAAACCCGCCAAAATAGAAAACCAGACAGAAGTGATCAATACATTCGAAAAAACCTGACAAAACATGATAAAGCCCACCAAAGCTAATCCAAACACACCAAAAACTGGGCTAAACAGAATCAAAACCTTCTAAAAACCCGCCAAAATATTTCAAAACCCGTCAAAACTAATCAAAACATTCCGAATACCCGCCAAAACATTCCAAATACCCGCCAAAATATTTTAAAACCCGCCAAAAGCAATCCAAACATTCCAAAACGTGCCAACAGAATAAAAACAACTCAAGAGAATACAAAACATTCTAAAACCCAACCAAAATATTCCAAAAACCCGACAAAACATCATCAAATCAAATCAAAAACAACCAAAATATTCCAAAAACCGCCAAAATAATTTAGACCCACAAAACTCATCAAAACATTCTGAAAATTGCCAAAACATTAGAAAACCAGCCAGAACTGATCAAAACATTCAAAAAACTTGGCAAAACATCATAAAAACAAATCAAAACCAACCAAAACATTCCAAAAACCTGACAAAATAGTTTACAACCTGCTAAAACTGATCAAAACATTCTGAAAAGATGCCAAAATACTAGAAAACCAGTCAGAAGTGATCGAAACTTTCAATAACTTGCCAAAACATAATCAAAACAAATGAAAGCAAACCAAAACATTCCAAACACCCGCCAAAATATTTTAAAACCCGCCAAAACGAATCCAAACGTTCCACAACCTGCCAAGACAATAAAAACAACACAAGAGAAAACAAAACATTCTAAAACACCACCAAAACATTCCGAAAACCCGCCAAAACATCATCAAAACAAATCAAAACAAACCAAACAATAGGAGGAACACGGCAACATATTGGCAAGCAAGAAACGGAGAGTGCGGCAACTTCTAGGAGGCCAAGAAGGAAGCCGCACAACACCTGCACTGTGTCTGCAACTTTCAAACTGCTAGAAGATAGTGGCTTGCCACTGGCCTGCCTCTTCAATTGCCATTAGCATTCCAATGGAAGCTATTCTTGGACAACTTTGCTCTGCTTGCTGCTAGTTCTGCCCCAGCCTACCATAGATAACCTTGCTCTTCCCTTGAGGCTCTGAGATGCCAAGAACTTTTCAACTTCAAAGGGCGGGCCGGGCTACATCTACTCAGCTGCCACAGTTTCTCCTTGCTAGACCTAGTGGGAAAGCATTTTGCTGAGATGCAGAAGGCAAGAAACGCAGAATACGGAGACGCGGAGCTGTCCCAAGTGCCGCTGCCAGGCGTCTTTCCGCAGAAGGAGCGCCCCGGAGCGCACCGCAACCGGCACCGTCGTCTCTGCGCAAAGAGCCAAAATATTTCAAAAACTGCCAAAACTAATCCAAAAATATTTTCAAACCCGCCAAAATAGAAAACCAGACAGAAGTGATCAATACATTCGAAAAAACCTGACAAAACATGATAAAGCCCACCAAAGCTAATCCAAACACACCAAAAACTGGGCTAAACAGAATCAAAACCTTCTAAAAACCCGCCAAAATATTTCAAAACCCGTCAAAACTAATCAAAACATTCCGAATACCCGCCAAAACATTCCAAATACCCGCCAAAATATTTTAAAACCCGCCAAAAGCAATCCAAACATTCCAAAACCTGCCAAGACAATAAAAACAACTCAAGAGAATACAAAACATTCTAAAACCCAACCAAAACATTCCGAAAACCCGCCAAAACATCATAAAAACAAATCAAAACCAACCAAAATATTCCGAAAACCGCCAAAATAATTTAGACCCACAAAACTCATCAAAACATTCTGAAAATTGCCAAAACATTAGAAAACCAGCCAGAACTGATCAAAACATTCAAAAAACTTGGCAAAATATCATAACAACAAATCAAAACCAACCAAAACATTCCAAAAACCTGACAAAATAGTTTACAACCTGCTAAAACTGATCAAAACATTCTGAAAACATGCCAAAATACTAGAAAACCAGTCAGAAGTGATCGAAACTTTCAATAACTTGCCAAAACATAATCAAAACAAATGAAAGCAAACCAAAACATTCCAAACACCCGCCAAAATATTTTAAAACCCGCCAAAACGAATCCAAACGTTCCAAAACCTTCCAAGACAATAAAAACAACACAAGAGAAAACAAAACATTCTAAAACACCACCAAAACATTCCGAAAACCCGCCAAAAGATCATCAAAACAAATCAAAACAAACCAAACAATAGGAGGAACACGGCAACATATTGGCAAGCAAGAGACGGAGAGCGCGGCACCGCGGCACCTTCTAGGAGGCCAAGAAGGAAGCCGCACAACACCTGCACTGTGTCTGCAACTTTCAAACTGCTAGAAGATAGTGGCTTGCCACTGGCCTGCCTCTTCAATTGCCATTCGCATTCCAATGGGAGCTATTCTTGGACAACTTTGCTGTGCTTGCTGCTAGTTCTGCCCCAGCCTACCATAGATAACCTTGCTCTTCCCTTGAGGCTCTGAGATGCCAAGAACTTGTCAACTTCAAAGGGCGGGCCGGGCTACATCTACTCAGCTGCCACAGTTTCTCCTTGCTAGACCTAGTGGGAAAGCATTTTGCTGAGATGCAGAAGGCAAGAAACGCAGAATACGGAGACGCGGAGCTGTCCCAAGTGCCGCTGCCAGGCGTCTTTCCGCAGAAGGAGCGCCCCGGAGCGCACCGCAACCGGCACCGTCGTCTCTGCGCAAAGAGCCAAAATATTTTCAAACCCGCCAAAACTCATCCAAAAATATTTTCAAACCCGCCAAAATAGAAAACCAGACAGAAGTGATCAATACATTCGAAAAAACCTGACAAAACATGATAAAGCCCACCAAAGCTAATCCAAACACACCAAAAACTGGGCTAAACAGAATCAAAACCTTCTAAAAACCCGCCAAAATATTTCAAAACCCGTCAAAACTAATCAAAACATTCCGAATACCCGCCAAAACATTCCAAATACCCGCCAAAATATTTTAAAACCCGCCAAAAGCAATCCAAACATTCCAAAACCTGCCAAGACAATAAAAACAACTCAAGAGAATACAAAACATTCTAAAACCCAACCAAAACATTCCAAAAACCCGACAAAACATCATAAAAACAAATCAAAACCAACCAAAATATTCCGAAAACCGCCAAAATGATTTAGACCCACAAAACTCATCAAAACATTCTGAAAATTGCCAAAACATTAGAAAACCAGCCAGAACTGATCAAAACATTCAAAAAACTTGGCAAAACATCATAAAAACAAATCAAAACCAACCAAAACATTCCAAAAACCTGACAAAATAGTTTACAACCTGCTAAAACTGATCAAAACATTCTGAAAAGATGCCAAAATACTAGAAAACCAGTCAGAAGTGATCGAAACTTTCAATAACTTGCCAAAACATAATCAAAACAAATGAAAGCAAACCAAAACATTCCAAACACCCGCCAAAATATTTTAAAACCCACCAAAACGAATCCAAACGTTCCAAAACCTTCCAAGACAATAAAAACAACACAAGAGAAAACAAAACATTCTAAAACACCACCAAAACATTCCGAAAACCCGCCAAAAGATCATCAAAACAAATCAAAACAAACCAAACAATAGGAGGAACACGGCAACATATTGGCAAGCAAGAGACGGAGAGCGCGGCACCGCGGCACCTTCTAGGAGGCCAAGAAGGAAGCCGCACAACACCTGCACTGTGTCTGCAACTTTCAAACTGCTAGAAGCTAGTGGCTTGCCACTGGCCTGCCTCTTCAATTGCCATTAGCATTCCAATGGAAGCTATTCTTGGACAACTTTGCTCTGCTTGCTGCTAGTTCTGCCCCAGCCTACCATAGATAACCTTGCTCTTCCCTTGAGGTTCTGAGATGCCAAGAACTTGTCAACTTCAAAGGGCGGGCCGGGCTACATCTACTCAGCTGCCACAGTTTCTCCTTGCTAGACCTAGTGGGAAAGCATTTTGCTGAGATGCAGAAGGCAAGAAACGCAGAATACGGAGACGCGGAGCTGTCCCAAGTGCCGCTGCCAGGCGTCTTTCCGCAGAAGGAGCGCCCCGGAGCGCACCGCAACCGGCACCGTCGTCTCTGCGCAAAGAGCCAAAATATTTTCAAACCCGCCAAAACTCATCCAAAAATATTTTCAAACCCGCCAAAATAGAAAACCAGACAGAAGTGATCAATACATTCGAAAAAACCTGACAAAACATGATAAAGCCCACCAAAGCTAATCCAAACACACCAAAAACTGGGCTAAACAGAATCAAAACCTTCTAAAAACCCGCCAAAATATTTCAAAACCCGTCAAAACTAATCAAAACATTCCGAATACCCGCCAAAACATTCCAAATACCCGCCAAAATATTTTAAAACCCGCCAAAAGCAATCCAAACATTCCAAAACGTGCCAACAGAATAAAAACAACTCAAGAGAATACAAAACATTCTAAAACCCAACCAAAATATTCCAAAAACCCGACAAAACATCATCAAATCAAATCAAAAACAACCAAAATATTCCAAAAACCGCCAAAATAATTTAGACCCACAAAACTCATCAAAACATTCTGAAAATTGCCAAAACATTAGAAAACCAGCCAGAACTGATCAAAACATTCAAAAAACTTGGCAAAACATCATAAAAACAAATCAAAACCAACCAAAACATTCCAAAAACCTGACAAAATAGTTTACAACCTGCTAAAACTGATCAAAACATTCTGAAAAGATGCCAAAATACTAGAAAACCAGTCAGAAGTGATCGAAACTTTCAATAACTTGCCAAAACATAATCAAAACAAATGAAAGCAAACCAAAACATTCCAAACACCCGCCAAAATATTTTAAAACCCGCCAAAACGAATCCAAACGTTCCACAACCTGCCAAGACAATAAAAACAACACAAGAGAAAACAAAACATTCTAAAACACCACCAAAACATTCCGAAAACCCGCCAAAACATCATCAAAACAAATCAAAACAAACCAAACAATAGGAGGAACACGGCAACATATTGGCAAGCAAGAGACGGAGAGTGCGGCAACTTCTAGGAGGCCAAGAAGGAAGCCGCACAACACCTGCACTGTGTCTGCAACTTTCAAACTGCTAGAAGATAGTGGCTTGCCACTGGCCTGCCTCTTCAATTGCCATTCGCATTCCAATGGGAGCTATTCTTGGACAACTTTGCTGTGCTTGCTGCTAGTTCTGCCCCAGCCTACCATAGATAACCTTGCTCTTCCCTTGAGGCTCTGAGATGCCAAGAACTTGTCAACTTCAAAGGGCGGGCCGGGCTACATCTACTCAGCTGCCACAGTTTCTCCTTGCTAGACCTAGTGGGAAAGCATTTTGCTGAGATGCAGAAGGCAAGAAACGCAGAATACGGAGACGCGGAGCTGTCCCAAGTGCCGCTGCCAGGCGTCTTTCCGCAGAAGGAGCGCCCCGGAGCGCACCGCAACCGGCACCGTCGTCTCTGCGCAAAGAGCCAAAATATTTTCAAACCCGCCAAAACTCATCCAAAAATATTTTCAAACCCGCCAAAATAGAAAACCAGACAGAAGTGATCAATACATTCGAAAAAACCTGACAAAACATGATAAAGCCCACCAAAGCTAATCCAAACACACCAAAAACTGGGCTAAACAGAATCAAAACCTTCTAAAAACCCGCCAAAATATTTCAAAACCCGTCAAAACTAATCAAAACATTCCGAATACCCGCCAAAACATTCCAAATACCCGCCAAAATATTTTAAAACCCGCCAAAAGCAATCCAAACATTCCAAAACCTGCCAAGACAATAAAAACAACTCAAGAGAATACAAAACATTCTAAAACCCAACCAAAACATTCCAAAAACCCGACAAAACATCATAAAAACAAATCAAAACCAACCAAAATATTCCGAAAACCGCCAAAATGATTTAGACCCACAAAACTCATCAAAACATTCTGAAAATTGCCAAAACATTAGAAAACCAGCCAGAACTGATCAAAACATTCAAAAAACTTGGCAAAACATCATAAAAACAAATCAAAACCAACCAAAACATTCCAAAAACCTGACAAAATAGTTTACAACCTGCTAAAACTGATCAAAACATTCTGAAAAGATGCCAAAATACTAGAAAACCAGTCAGAAGTGATCGAAACTTTCAATAACTTGCCAAAACATAATCAAAACAAATGAAAGCAAACCAAAACATTCCAAACACCCGCCAAAATATTTTAAAACCCACCAAAACGAATCCAAACGTTCCAAAACCTTCCAAGACAATAAAAACAACACAAGAGAAAACAAAACATTCTAAAACACCACCAAAACATTCCGAAAACCCGCCAAAAGATCATCAAAACAAATCAAAACAAACCAAACAATAGGAGGAACACGGCAACATATTGGCAAGCAAGAGACGGAGAGCGCGGCACCGCGGCACCTTCTAGGAGGCCAAGAAGGAAGCCGCACAACACCTGCACTGTGTCTGCAACTTTCAAACTGCTAGAAGCTAGTGGCTTGCCACTGGCCTGCCTCTTCAATTGCCATTAGCATTCCAATGGAAGCTATTCTTGGACAACTTTGCTCTGCTTGCTGCTAGTTCTGCCCCAGCCTACCATAGATAACCTTGCTCTTCCCTTGAGGTTCTGAGATGCCAAGAACTTGTCAACTTCAAAGGGCGGGCCGGGCTACATCTACTCAGCTGCCACAGTTTCTCCTTGCTAGACCTAGTGGGAAAGCATTTTGCTGAGATGCAGAAGGCAAGAAACGCAGAATACGGAGACGCGGAGCTGTCCCAAGTGCCGCTGCCAGGCGTCTTTCCGCAGAAGGAGCGCCCCGGAGCGCACCGCAACCGGCACCGTCGTCTCTGCGCAAAGAGCCAAAATATTTTCAAACCCGCCAAAACTCATCCAAAAATATTTTCAAACCCGCCAAAATAGAAAACCAGACAGAAGTGATCAATACATTCGAAAAAACCTGACAAAACATGATAAAGCCCACCAAAGCTAATCCAAACACACCAAAAACTGGGCTAAACAGAATCAAAACCTTCTAAAAACCCGCCAAAATATTTCAAAACCCGTCAAAACTAATCAAAACATTCCGAATACCCGCCAAAACATTCCAAATACCCGCCAAAATATTTTAAAACCCGCCAAAAGCAATCCAAACATTCCAAAACGTGCCAACAGAATAAAAACAACTCAAGAGAATACAAAACATTCTAAAACCCAACCAAAATATTCCAAAAACCCGACAAAACATCATCAAATCAAATCAAAAACAACCAAAATATTCCAAAAACCGCCAAAATAATTTAGACCCACAAAACTCATCAAAACATTCTGAAAATTGCCAAAACATTAGAAAACCAGCCAGAACTGATCAAAACATTCAAAAAACTTGGCAAAACATCATAAAAACAAATCAAAACCAACCAAAACATTCCAAAAACCTGACAAAATAGTTTACAACCTGCTAAAACTGATCAAAACATTCTGAAAAGATGCCAAAATACTAGAAAACCAGTCAGAAGTGATCGAAACTTTCAATAACTTGCCAAAACATAATCAAAACAAATGAAAGCAAACCAAAACATTCCAAACACCCGCCAAAATATTTTAAAACCCGCCAAAACGAATCCAAACGTTCCACAACCTGCCAAGACAATAAAAACAACACAAGAGAAAACAAAACATTCTAAAACACCACCAAAACATTCCGAAAACCCGCCAAAACATCATCAAAACAAATCAAAACAAACCAAACAATAGGAGGAACACGGCAACATATTGGCAAGCAAGAGACGGAGAGTGCGGCAACTTCTAGGAGGCCAAGAAGGAAGCCGCACAACACCTGCACTGTGTCTGCAACTTTCAAACTGCTAGAAGATAGTGGCTTGCCACTGGCCTGCCTCTTCAATTGCCATTAGCATTCCAATGGAAGCTATTCTTGGACAACTTTGCTCTGCTTGCTGCTAGTTCTGCCCCAGCCTACCATAGATAACCTTGCTCTTCCCTTGAGGCTCTGAGATGCCAAGAACTTTTCAACTTCAAAGGGCGGGCCGGGCTACATCTACTCAGCTGCCACAGTTTCTCCTTGCTAGACCTAGTGGGAAAGCATTTTGCTGAGATGCAGAAGGCAAGAAACGCAGAATACGGAGACGCGGAGCTGTCCCAAGTGCCGCTGCCAGGCGTCTTTCCGCAGAAGGAGCGCCCCGGAGCGCACCGCAACCGGCACCGTCGTCTCTGCGCAAAGAGCCAAAATATTTCAAAAACTGCCAAAACTAATCCAAAAATATTTTCAAACCCGCCAAAATAGAAAACCAGACAGAAGTGATCAATACATTCGAAAAAACCTGACAAAACATGATAAAGCCCACCAAAGCTAATCCAAACACACCAAAAACTGGGCTAAACAGAATCAAAACCTTCTAAAAACCCGCCAAAATATTTCAAAACCCGTCAAAACTAATCAAAACATTCCGAATACCCGCCAAAACATTCCAAATACCCGCCAAAATATTTTAAAACCCGCCAAAAGCAATCCAAACATTCCAAAACCTGCCAAGACAATAAAAACAACTCAAGAGAATACAAAACATTCTAAAACCCAACCAAAACATTCCGAAAACCCGCCAAAACATCATAAAAACAAATCAAAACCAACCAAAATATTCCGAAAACCGCCAAAATAATTTAGACCCACAAAACTCATCAAAACATTCTGAAAATTGCCAAAACATTAGAAAACCAGCCAGAACTGATCAAAACATTCAAAAAACTTGGCAAAACATCATAAAAACAAATCAAAACCAACCAAAACATTCCAAAAACCTGACAAAATAGTTTACAACCTGCTAAAACTGATCAAAACATTCTGAAAAGATGCCAAAATACTAGAAAACCAGTCAGAAGTGATCAAAACTTTCAATAACTTGCCAAAACATAATCAAAACAAATGAAAGCAAACCAAAACATTCCAAATACCCGCCAAAATATTTTAAAACCCGCCAAAACGAATCCAAACGTTCCACAACCTGCCAAGACAATAAAAACAACACAAGAGAAAACAAAACATTCTAAAACACCACCAAAACATTCCGAAAACCCGCCAAAAGATCATCAAAACAAATCAAAACAAACCAAACAATAGGAGGAACACGGCAACATATTGGCAAGCAAGAGACGGAGAGCGCGGCACCGCGGCACCTTCTAGGAGGCCAAGAAGGAAGCTGCACAACACCTGCACTGTGTCTGCAACTTTCAAACTGCTAGAAGCTAGTGGCTTGCCACTGGCCTGCCTCTTCAATTGCCATTAGCATTCCAATGGAAGCTATTCTTGGACAACTTTGCTCTGCTTGCTGCTAGTTCTGCCCCAGCCTACCATAGATAACCTTGCTCTTCCCTTGAGGTTCTGAGATGCCAAGAACTTGTCAACTTCAAAGGGCGGGCCGGGCTACATCTACTCAGCTGCCACAGTTTCTCCTTGCTAGACCTAGTGGGAAAGCATTTTGCTGAGATGCAGAAGGCAAGAAACGCAGAATACGGAGACGCGGAGCTGTCCCAAGTGCCGCTGCCAGGCGTCTTTCCGCAGAAGGAGCGCCCCGGAGCGCACCGCAACCGGCACCGTCGTCTCTGCGCAAAGAGCCAAAATATTTTCAAACCCGCCAAAACTCATCCAAAAATATTTTCAAACCCGCCAAAATAGAAAACCAGACAGAAGTGATCAATACATTCGAAAAAACCTGACAAAACATGATAAAGCCCACCAAAGCTAATCCAAACACACCAAAAACTGGGCTAAACAGAATCAAAACCTTCTAAAAACCCGCCAAAATATTTCAAAACCCGTCAAAACTAATCAAAACATTCCGAATACCCGCCAAAACATTCCAAATACCCGCCAAAATATTTTAAAACCCGCCAAAAGGAATCCAAACATTCCAAAACCTGCCAACACAATAAAAACAACTCAAGAGAATACAAAACATTCTAAAACCCAACCAAAACATTCCGAAAACCCGACAAAACATCATAAAAACAAATCAAAACCAACCAAAATATTCCGAAAACCCGCCAAAATGATTTAGACCCACAAAACTCATCAAAACATTCTGAAAATATGCCAAAACATTAGAAAACCAGCCAGAACTGATCAAAACATTCAAAAAACTTGGCAAAACATCATAAAAACAAATCAAAACCAACCAAAACATTCCAAAAACCTGACAAAATAGTTTACAACCTGCCAAAACTGATCAAAACATTCTGAAAAGATGCCAAAATACTAGAAAACCAGTCAGAAGTGATCGAAACTTTCAATAACTTGCCAAAACATAATCAAAACAAATGAAAGCAAACCAAAACATTCCAAATACCCGCCAAAATATTTTAAAACCCGCCAAAACGAATCCAAACGTTCCACAACCTGCCAAGACAATAAAAACAACACAAGAGAAAACAAAACATTCTAAAACACCACCAAAACATTCCGAAAACCCGCCAAAAGATCATCAAAACAAATCAAAACAAACCAAACAATAGGAGGAACACGGCAACATATTGGCAAGCAAGAGACGGAGAGCGCGGCACCGCGGCACCTTCTAGGAGGCCAAGAAGGAAGCCGCACAACACCTGCACTGTGTCTGCAACTTTCAAACTGCTAGAAGCTAGTGGCTTGCCACTGGCCTGCCTCTTCAATTGCCATTAGCATTCCAATGGAAGCTATTCTTGGACAACTTTGCTCTGCTTGCTGCTAGTTCTGCCCCAGCCTACCATAGATAACCTTGCTCTTCCCTTGAGGTTCTGAGATGCCAAGAACTTGTCAACTTCAAAGGGCGGGCCGGGCTACATCTACTCAGCTGCCACAGTTTCTCCTTGCTAGACCTAGTGGGAAAGCATTTTGCTGAGATGCAGAAGGCAAGAAACGCAGAATACGGAGACGCGGAGCTGTCCCAAGTGCCGCTGCCAGGCGTCTTTCCGCAGAAGGAGCGCCCCGGAGCGCACCGCAACCGGCACCGTCGTCTCTGCGCAAAGAGCCAAAATATTTTCAAACCCGCCAAAACTCATCCAAAAATATTTTCAAACCCGCCAAAATAGAAAACCAGACAGAAGTGATCAATACATTCGAAAAAACCTGACAAAACATGATAAAGACCACCAAAGCTAATCCAAACACACCAAAAACTGGGCTAAACAGAATCAAAACCTTCTAAAAACCCGCCAAAATATTTCAAAACCCGTCAAAACTAATCAAAACATTCCGAATACCCGCCAAAACATTCCAAATACCCGCCAAAATATTTTAAAACCCGCCAAAAGCAATCCAAACATTCCAAAACCTGCCAACACAATAAAAACAACTCAAGAGAATACAAAACATTCTAAAACCCAACCAAAACATTCCAAAAACCCGACAAAACATCATCAAATCAAATCAAAACCAACCAAAATATTCCAAAAACCGCCAAAATAATTTAGACCCACAAAACTCATCAAAACATTCTGAAAATTGCCAAAACATTAGAAAACCAGCCAGAACTGATCAAATCATTCAAAAAACTTGGCAAAACATCATAAAAACAAATCAAAACCAACCAAAACATTCCAAAAACCTGACAAAATAGTTTACAACCTGCTAAAACTGATCAAAACATTCTGAAAAGATGCCAAAATACTAGAAAACCAGTCAGAAGTGATCAAAACTTTCAATAACTTGCCAAAACATAATCAAAACAAATGAAAGCAAACCAAAACATTCCAAATACCCGCCAAAATATTTTAAAACCCGCCAAAACGAATCCAAACGTTCCAAAACCTTCCAAGACAATAAAAACAACACAAGAGAAAACAAAACATTCTAAAACACCACCAAAACATTCCGAAAACCCACCAAAAGATCATCAAAACAAATCAAAACAAACCAAACAATAGGAGGAACACGGCAACATATTGGCAAGCAAGAGACGGAGAGCGCGGCACCGCGGCACCTTCTAGGAGGCCAAGAAGGAAGCCGCACAACACCTGCACTGTGTCTGCAACTTTCAAACTGCTAGAAGCTAGTGGCTTGCCACTGGCCTGCCTCTTCAATTGCCATTAGCATTCCAATGGAAGCTATTCTTGGACAACTTTGCTCTGCTTGCTGCTAGTTCTGCCCCAGCCTACCATAGATAACCTTGCTCTTCCCTTGAGGTTCTGAGATGCCAAGAACTTGTCAACTTCAAAGGGCGGGCCGGGCTACATCTACTCAGCTGCCACAGTTTCTCCTTGCTAGACCTAGTGGGAAAGCATTTTGCTGAGATGCAGAAGGCAAGAAACGCAGAATACGGAGACGCGGAGCTGTCCCAAGTGCCGCTGCCAGGCGTCTTTCCGCAGAAGGAGCGCCCCGGAGCGCACCGCAACCGGCACCGTCGTCTCTGCGCAAAGAGCCAAAATATTTTCAAACCCGCCAAAACTCATCCAAAAATATTTTCAAACCCGCCAAAATAGAAAACCAGACAGAAGTGATCAATACATTCGAAAAAACCTGACAAAACATGATAAAGCCCACCAAAGCTAATCCAAACACACCAAAAACTGGGCTAAACAGAATCAAAACCTTCTAAAAACCCGCCAAAATATTTCAAAACCCGTCAAAACTAATCAAAACATTCCGAATACCCGCCAAAACATTCCAAATACCCGCCAAAATATTTTAAAACCCGCCAAAACAAATCCAAACATTCCAAAACCTGCAAACACAATAAAAACAACTCAAGAGAATACAAAACATTCTAAAACCCAACCAAAACATTCCAAAAACCCGACAAAACATCATCAAATCAAATCAAAACCAACCAAAATATTCCAAAAACCGCCAAAATAATTTAGACCCACAAAACTCATCAAAACATTCTGAAAATTGCCAAAACATTAGAAAACCAGCCAGAACTGATCAAATCATTCAAAAAACTTGGCAAAACATCATAAAAACAAATCAAAACCAACCAAAACATTCCAAAAACCTGACAAAATAGTTTACAACCTGCTAAAACTGATCAAAACATTCTGAAAAGATGCCAAAATACTAGAAAACCAGTCAGAAGTGATCAAAACTTTCAATAACTTGCCAAAACATAATCAAAACAAATGAAAGCAAACCAAAACATTCCAAACACCCGCCAAAATATTTTAAAACCCGCCAAAACGAATCCAAACGTTCCACAACCTGCCAAGACAATAAAAACAACACAAGAGAAAACAAAACATTCTAAAACACCACCAAAACATTCCGAAAACCCGCCAAAAGATCATCAAAACAAATCAAAACAAACCAAACAATAGGAGGAACACGGCAACATATTGGCAAGCAAGAGACGGAGAGCGCGGCACCGCGGCACCTTCTAGGAGGCCAAGAAGGAAGCCGCACAACACCTGCACTGTGTCTGCAACTTTCAAACTGCTAGAAGCTAGTGGCTTGCCACTGGCCTGCCTCTTCAATTGCCATTAGCATTCCAATGGAAGCTATTCTTGGACAACTTTGCTCTGCTTGCTGCTAGTTCTGCCCCAGCCTACCATAGATAACCTTGCTCTTCCCTTGAGGTTCTGAGATGCCAAGAACTTGTCAACTTCAAAGGGCGGGCCGGGCTACATCTACTCAGCTGCCACAGTTTCTCCTTGCTAGACCTAGTGGGAAAGCATTTTGCTGAGATGCAGAAGGCAAGAAACGCAGAATACGGAGACGCGGAGCTGTCCCAAGTGCCGCTGCCAGGCGTCTTTCCGCAGAAGGAGCGCCCCGGAGCGCACCGCAACCGGCACCGTCGTCTCTGCGCAAAGAGCCAAAATATTTTCAAACCCGCCAAAACTCATCCAAAAATATTTTCAAACCCGCCAAAATAGAAAACCAGACAGAAGTGATCAATACATTCGAAAAAACCTGACAAAACATGATAAAGCCCACCAAAGCTAATCCAAACACACCAAAAACTGGGCTAAACAGAATCAAAACCTTCTAAAAACCCGCCAAAGTATTTCAAAACCCGTCAAAACTAATCAAAACATTCCGAATACCCGCCAAAACATTCCAAATACCCGCCAAAATATTTTAAAACCCGCCAAAACAAATCCAAACATTCCAAAACCTGCCAACACAATAAAAACAACTCAAGAGAATACAAAACATTCTAAAACCCAACCAAAACATTCCGAAAACCTGCCAAAACATCATAAAAACAAATCAAAACCAACCAAAAAATTCCGAAAACCCGCCAAAATAATTTAGACCCACAAAACTCATCAAAACATTCTGAAAATATGCCAAAACATTAGAAAACCAGCCAGAACTGATCAAAACATTCAAAAAACTTGGCAAAATATCATAACAACAAATCAAAACCAACCAAAACATTCCAAAAACCTGACAAAATAGTTTACAACCTGCTAAAACTGATCAAAACATTCTGAAAAGATGCCAAAATACTAGAAAACCAGTCAGAAGTGATCGAAACTTTCAATAACTTGCCAAAACATAATCAAAACAAATGAAAGCAAACCAAAACATTCCAAACACCCGCCAAAATATTTTAAAACCCGCCAAAACGAATCCAAACGTTCCAAAACCTTCCAAGACAATAAAAACAACACAAGAGAAAACAAAACATTCTAAAACACCACCAAAACATTCCGAAAACCCGCCAAAACATCATCAAAACAAATCAAAACAAACCAAACAATAGGAGGAACACGGCAACATATTGGCAAGCAAGAGACGGAGAGCGCGGCACCGCGGCACCTTCTAGGAGGCCAAGAAGGAAGCCGCACAACACCTGCACTGTGTCTGCAACTTTCAAACTGCTAGAAGATAGTGGCTTGCCACTGGCCTGCCTCTTCAATTGCCATTCGCATTCCAATGGGAGCTATTCTTGGACAACTTTGCTCTGCTTGCTGCTAGTTCTGCCCCAGCCTACCATAGATAACCTTGCTCTTCCCTTGAGGCTCTGAGATGCCAAGAACTTGTCAACTTCAAAGGGCGGGCCGGGCTACATCTACTCAGCTGCCACAGTTTCTCCTTGCTAGACCTAGTGGGAAAGCATTTTGCTGAGATGCAGAAGGCAAGAAACGCAGAATACGGAGACGCGGAGCTGTCCCAAGTGCCGCTGCCAGGCGTCTTTCCGCAGAAGGAGCGCCCCGGAGCGCACCGCAACCGGCACCGTCGTCTCTGCGCAAAGAGCCAAAATATTTTCAAACCCGCCAAAACTCATCCAAAAATATTTTCAAACCCGCCAAAATAGAAAACCAGACAGAAGTGATCAATACATTCGAAAAAACCTGACAAAACATGATAAAGCCCACCAAAGCTAATCCAAACACACCAAAAACTGGGCTAAACAGAATCAAAACAAGTCAAAACCGTTTAAAAACACGCCAAAATATTTCAAAACCCGTCAAAACTAATCAAAACATTCCGAATACCCGCCAAAACATTCCAAATACCCGCCAAAATATTTTAAAACCCGCCAAAAGGAATCCAAACATTCCAAAACCTGCCAAGACAATAAAAACAACTCAAGAGAATACAAAACATTCTAAAACCCAACCAAAACATTCCGAAAACCCGCCAAAACATCATAAAAACAAATCAAAACCAACCAAAATATTCCGAAAACCCGCCAAAATAATTTAGACCCACAAAACTCATCAAAACATTCTGAAAATATGCCAAAACATTAGAAAACCAGCCAGAACTGATCAAAACATTCAAAAAACTTGGCAAAACATCATAAAAACAAATCAAAACCAACCAAAACATTCCAAAAACCTGACAAAATAGTTTACAACCTGCCAAAACTGATCAAAACATTCTGAAAAGATGCCAAAATACTAGAAAACCTGTCAGAAGTGATCGAAACTTTCAATAACTTGCCAAAACATAATCAAAACAAATGAAAGCAAACCAAAACATTCCAAATACCCGCCAAAATATTTTAAAACCCGCCAAAACGAATCCAAACATTCCAAAACCTTCCAAGACAATAAAAACAACACAAGAGAAAACAAAACATTCTAAAACACCACCAAAACATTCCGAAAACCCGCCAAAACATCATCAAAACAAATCAAAACAAACCAAACAATAGGAGGATCACGGCAACATATTGGCAAGCAAGAGTCGGAGAGCGTGGCACCACGGCACCTTCTAGGAGGCCAAGAAGGAAGCCGCACAACACCTGCACTGTGTCTGCAACTTTCAAACTGCTAGAAGATAGTGGCTTGCCACTGGCCTGCCTCTTCAATTGCCATTAGCATTCCAATGGAAGCTATTCTTGGACAACTTTGCTCTGCTTGCTGCTAGTTCTGCCCCAGCCTACCATAGATAACCTTGCTCTTCCCTTGAGGTTCTGAGATGCCAAGAACTTGTCAACTTCAAAGGGCGGGCCGGGCTACATCTACTCAGCTGCCACAGTTTCTCCTTGCTAGACCTAGTGGGAAAGCATTTTGCTGAGATGCAGAAGGCAAGAAACGCAGAATACGGAGACGCGGAGCTGTCCCAAGTGCCGCTGCCAGGCGTCTTTCCGCAGAAGGAGCGCCCCGGAGCGCACCGCAACCGGCACCGTCGTCTCTGCGCAAAGAGCCAAAATATTTTCAAACCCGCCAAAACTCATCCAAAAATATTTTCAAACCCGCCAAAATAGAAAACCAGACAGAAGTGATCAATACATTCGAAAAAACCTGACAAAACATGATAAAGCCCACCAAAGCTAATCCAAACACACCAAAAACTGGGCTAAACAGAATCAAAACCTTCTAAAAACCCGCCAAAATATTTCAAAACCCGTCAAAACTAATCAAAACATTCCGAATACCCGCCAAAGCATTCCAAATACCCGCCAAAATATTTTAAAACCCGCCAAAACAAATCCAAACATTCCAAAACCTGCCAACACAATAAAAACAACTCAAGAGAATACAAAACATTCTAAAACCCAACCAAAACATTCCAAAAACCCGACAAAACATCATCAAATCAAATCAAAACCAACCAAAATATTCCAAAAACCGCCAAAATAATTTAGACCCACAAAACTCATCAAAACATTCTGAAAATTGCCAAAACATTAGAAAACCAGCCAGAACTGATCAAATCATTCAAAAAACTTGGCAAAACATCATAAAAACAAATCAAAACCAACCAAAACATTCCAAAAACCTGACAAAATAGTTTACAACCTGCTAAAACTGATCAAAACATTCTGAAAAGATGCCAAAATACTAGAAAACCAGTCAGAAGTGATCGAAACTTTCAATAACTTGCCAAAACATAATCAAAACAAATGAAAGCAAACCAAAACATTCCAAATACCCGCCAAAATATTTTAAAACCCGCCAAAACGAATCCAAACGTTCCAAAACCTTCCAAGACAATAAAAACAACACAAGAGAAAACAAAACATTCTAAAACACCACCAAAACATTCCGAAAACCCACCAAAAGATCATCAAAACAAATCAAAACAAACCAAACAATAGGAGGAACACGGCAACATATTGGCAAGCAAGAGACGGAGAGCGCGGCACCGCGGCACCTTCTAGGAGGCCAAGAAGGAAGCCGCACAACACCTGCACTGTGTCTGCAACTTTCAAACTGCTAGAAGCTAGTGGCTTGCCACTGGCCTGCCTCTTCAATTGCCATTAGCATTCCAATGGAAGCTATTCTTGGACAACTTTGCTCTGCTTGCTGCTAGTTCTGCCCCAGCCTACCATAGATAACCTTGCTCTTCCCTTGAGGTTCTGAGATGCCAAGAACTTGTCAACTTCAAAGGGCGGGCCGGGCTACATCTACTCAGCTGCCACAGTTTCTCCTTGCTAGACCTAGTGGGAAAGCATTTTGCTGAGATGCAGAAGGCAAGAAACGCAGAATACGGAGACGCGGAGCTGTCCCAAGTGCCGCTGCCAGGCGTCTTTCCGCAGAAGGAGCGCCCCGGAGCGCACCGCAACCGGCACCGTCGTCTCTGCGCAAAGAGCCAAAATATTTTCAAACCCGCCAAAACTCATCCAAAAATATTTTCAAACCCGCCAAAATAGAAAACCAGACAGAAGTGATCAATACATTCGAAAAAACCTGACAAAACAGGATAAAGCCCACCAAAGCTAATCCAAACACACCAAAAACTGGGCTAAACAGAATCAAAACCTTCTAAAAACCCGCCAAAATATTTCAAAACCCGTCAAAACTAATCAAAACATTCCGAATACCCGCCAAAACATTCCAAATACCCGCCAAAATATTTTAAAACCCGCCAAAACAAATCCAAACATTCCAAAACCTGCCAACACAATAAAAACAACTCAAGAGAATACAAAACATTCTAAAACCCAACCAAAACATTCCAAAAACCCGACAAAACATCATCAAATCAAATCAAAACCAACCAAAATATTCCAAAAACCGCCAAAATAATTTAGACCCACAAAACTCATCAAAACATTCTGAAAATTGCCAAAACATTAGAAAACCAGCCAGAACTGATCAAATCATTCAAAAAACTTGGCAAAACATCATAAAAACAAATCAAAACCAACCAAAACATTCCAAAAACCTGACAAAATAGTTTACAACCTGCTAAAACTGATCAAAACATTCTGAAAAGATGCCAAAATACTAGAAAACCAGTCAGAAGTGATCAAAACTTTCAATAACTTGCCAAAACATAATCAAAACAAATGAAAGCAAACCAAAACATTCCAAACACCCGCCAAAATATTTTAAAACCCGCCAAAACGAATCCAAACGTTCCACAACCTGCCAAGACAATAAAAACAACACAAGAGAAAACAAAACATTCTAAAACACCACCAAAACATTCCGAAAACCCGCCAAAAGATCATCAAAACAAATCAAAACAAACCAAACAATAGGAGGAACACGGCAACATATTGGCAAGCAAGAGACGGAGAGCGCGGCACCGCGGCACCTTCTAGGAGGCCAAGAAGGAAGCCGCACAACACCTGCACTGTGTCTGCAACTTTCAAACTGCTAGAAGCTAGTGGCTTGCCACTGGCCTGCCTCTTCAATTGCCATTAGCATTCCAATGGAAGCTATTCTTGGACAACTTTGCTCTGCTTGCTGCTAGTTCTGCCCCAGCCTACCATAGATAACCTTGCTCTTCCCTTGAGGTTCTGAGATGCCAAGAACTTGTCAACTTCAAAGGGCGGGCCGGGCTACATCTACTCAGCTGCCACAGTTTCTCCTTGCTAGACCTAGTGGGAAAGCATTTTGCTGAGATGCAGAAGGCAAGAAACGCAGAATACGGAGACGCGGAGCTGTCCCAAGTGCCGCTGCCAGGCGTCTTTCCGCAGAAGGAGCGCCCCGGAGCGCACCGCAACCGGCACCGTCGTCTCTGCGCAAAGAGCCAAAATATTTTCAAACCCGCCAAAACTCATCCAAAAATATTTTCAAACCCGCCAAAATAGAAAACCAGACAGAAGTGATCAATACATTCGAAAAAACCTGACAAAACATGATAAAGCCCACCAAAGCTAATCCAAACACACCAAAAACTGGGCTAAACAGAATCAAAACAAGTCAAAACCTTTTAAAAACACGCCAAAATATTTCAAAACCCGTCAAAACTAATCAAAACATTCCGAATACCCGCCAAAACATTCCAAATACCCGCCAAAATATTTTAAAACCCGCCAAAAGGAATCCAAACATTCCAAAACCTGCCAAGACAATAAAAACAACTCAAGAGAATACAAAACATTCTAAAACCCAACCAAAACATTCCGAAAACCCGCCAAAACATCATAGAAACAAATCAAAACCAACCAAAATATTCCGAAAACCCGCCAAAATAATTTAGACCCACAAAACTCATCAAAACATTCTGAAAATATGCCAAAACATTAGAAAACCAGCCAGAACTGATCAAAACATTCAAAAAACTTGGCAAAACATCATAAAAACAAATCAAAACCAACCAAAACATTCCAAAAACCTGACAAAATAGTTTACAACCTGCCAAAACTGATCAAAACATTCTGAAAAGATGCCAAAATACTAGAAAACCTGTCAGAAGTGATCGAAACTTTCAATAACTTGCCAAAACATAATCAAAACAAATGAAAGCAAACCAAAACATTCCAAATACCCGCCAAAATATTTTAAAACCCGCCAAAACGAATCCAAACATTCCAAAACCTTCCAAGACAATAAAAACAACACAAGAGAAAACAAAACATTCTAAAACACCACCAAAACATTCCGAAAACCCGCCAAAAGATCATCAAAACAAATCAAAACAAACCAAACAATAGGAGGAACACGGCAACATATTGGCAAGCAAGAGACGGAGAGCGCGGCACCGCGGCACCTTCTAGGAGGCCAAGAAGGAAGCCGCACAACACCTGCACTGTGTCTGCAACTTTCAAACTGCTAGAAGCTAGTGGCTTGCCACTGGCCTGCCTCTTCAATTGCCATTAGCATTCCAATGGAAGCTATTCTTGGACAACTTTGCTCTGCTTGCTGCTAGTTCTGCCCCAGCCTACCATAGATAACCTTGCTCTTCCCTTGAGGTTCTGAGATGCCAAGAACTTGTCAACTTCAAAGGGCGGGCCGGGCTACATCTACTCAGCTGCCACAGTTTCTCCTTGCTAGACCTAGTGGGAAAGCATTTTGCTGAGATGCAGAAGGCAAGAAACGCAGAATACGGAGACGCGGAGCTGTCCCAAGTGCCGCTGCCAGGCGTCTTTCCGCAGAAGGAGCGCCCCGGAGCGCACCGCAACCGGCACCGTCGTCTCTGCGCAAAGAGCCAAAATATTTTCAAACCCGCCAAAACTCATCCAAAAATATTTTCAAACCCGCCAAAATAGAAAACCAGACAGAAGTGATCAATACATTCGAAAAAACCTGACAAAACATGATAAAGCCCACCAAAGCTAATCCAAACACACCAAAAACTGGGCTAAACAGAATCAAAACCTTCTAAAAACCCGCCAAAGTATTTCAAAACCCGTCAAAACTAATCAAAACATTCCGAATACCCGCCAAAACATTCCAAATACCCGCCAAAATATTTTAAAACCCGCCAAAACAAATCCAAACATTCCAAAACCTGCCAACACAATAAAAACAACTCAAGAGAATACAAAACATTCTAAAACCCAACCAAAACATTCCGAAAACCTGCCAAAACATCATAAAAACAAATCAAAACCAACCAAAAAATTCCGAAAACCCGCCAAAATAATTTAGACCCACAAAACTCATCAAAACATTCTGAAAATATGCCAAAACATTAGAAAACCAGCCAGAACTGATCAAAACATTCAAAAAACTTGGCAAAATATCATAACAACAAATCAAAACCAACCAAAACATTCCAAAAACCTGACAAAATAGTTTACAACCTGCTAAAACTGATCAAAACATTCTGAAAAGATGCCAAAATACTAGAAAACCAGTCAGAAGTGATCGAAACTTTCAATAACTTGCCAAAACATAATCAAAACAAATGAAAGCAAACCAAAACATTCCAAACACCCGCCAAAATATTTTAAACCCCGCCAAAACGAATCCAAACGTTCCAAAACCTTCCAAGACAATAAAAACAACACAAGAGAAAACAAAACATTCTAAAACACCACCAAAACATTCCGAAAACCCGCCAAAAGATCATCAAAACAAATCAAAACAAACCAAACAATAGGAGGAACACGGCAACATATTGGCAAGCAAGAGACGGAGAGCGCGGCACCGCGGCACCTTCTAGGAGGCCAAGAAGGAAGCCGCACAACACCTGCACTGTGTCTGCAACTTTCAAACTGCTAGAAGATAGTGGCTTGCCACTGGCCTGCCTCTTCAATTGCCATTCGCATTCCAATGGGAGCTATTCTTGGACAACTTTGCTCTGCTTGCTGCTAGTTCTGCCCCAGCCTACCATAGATAACCTTGCTCTTCCCTTGAGGCTCTGAGATGCCAAGAACTTGTCAACTTCAAAGGGCGGGCCGGGCTACATCTACTCAGCTGCCACAGTTTCTCCTTGCTAGACCTAGTGGGAAAGCATTTTGCTGAGATGCAGAAGGCAAGAAACGCAGAATACGGAGACGCGGAGCTGTCCCAAGTGCCGCTGCCAGGCGTCTTTCCGCAGAAGGAGCGCCCCGGAGCGCACCGCAACCGGCACCGTCGTCTCTGCGCAAAGAGCCAAAATATTTTCAAACCCGCCAAAACTCATCCAAAAATATTTTCAAACCCGCCAAAATAGAAAACCAGACAGAAGTGATCAATACATTCGAAAAAACCTGACAAAACATGATAAAGCCCACCAAAGCTAATCCAAACACACCAAAAACTGGGCTAAACAGAATCAAAACAAGTCAAAACCTTTTAAAAACACGCCAAAATATTTCAAAACCCGTCAAAACTAATCAAAACATTCCGAATACCCGCCAAAACATTCCAAATACCCGCCAAAATATTTTAAAACCCGCCAAAAGGAATCCAAACATTCCAAAACCTGCCAAGACAATAAAAACAACTCAAGAGAATACAAAACATTCTAAAACCCAACCAAAACATTCCGAAAACCCGCCAAAACATCATAAAAACAAATCAAAACCAACCAAAATATTCCGAAAACCCGCCAAAATAATTTAGACCCACAAAACTCATCAAAACATTCTGAAAATATGCCAAAACATTAGAAAACCAGCCAGAACTGATCAAATCATTCAAAAAACTTGGCAAAACATCATAAAAACAAATCAAAACCAACCAAAACATTCCAAAAACCTGACAAAATAGTTTACAACCTGCCAAAACTGATCAAAACATTCTGAAAAGATGCCAAAATACTAGAAAACCTGTCAGAAGTGATCGAAACTTTCAATAACTTGCCAAAACATAATCAAAACAAATGAAAGCAAACCAAAACATTCCAAATACCCGCCAAAATATTTTAAAACCCGCCAAAACGAATCCAAACATTCCAAAACCTTCCAAGACAATAAAAACAACACAAGAGAAAACAAAACATTCTAAAACACCACCAAAACATTCCGAAAACCCGCCAAAACATCATCAAAACAAATCAAAACAAACCAAACAATAGGAGGATCACGGCAACATATTGGCAAGCAAGAGTCGGAGAGCGTGGCACCACGGCACCTTCTAGGAGGCCAAGAAGGAAGCCGCACAACACCTGCACTGTGTCTGCAACTTTCAAACTGCTAGAAGATAGTGGCTTGCCACTGGCCTGCCTCTTCAATTGCCATTAGCATTCCAATGGAAGCTATTCTTGGACAACTTTGCTCTGCTTGCTGCTAGTTCTGCCCCAGCCTACCATAGATAACCTTGCTCTTCCCTTGAGGTTCTGAGATGCCAAGAACTTGTCAACTTCAAAGGGCGGGCCGGGCTACATCTACTCAGCTGCCACAGTTTCTCCTTGCTAGACCTAGTGGGAAAGCATTTTGCTGAGATGCAGAAGGCAAGAAACGCAGAATACGGAGACGCGGAGCTGTCCCAAGTGCCGCTGCCAGGCGTCTTTCCGCAGAAGGAGCGCCCCGGAGCGCACCGCAACCGGCACCGTCGTCTCTGCGCAAAGAGCCAAAATATTTTCAAACCCGCCAAAACTCATCCAAAAATATTTTCAAACCCGCCAAAATAGAAAACCAGACAGAAGTGATCAATACATTCGAAAAAACCTGACAAAACATGATAAAGCCCACCAAAGCTAATCCAAACACACCAAAAACTGGGCTAAACAGAATCAAAACCTTCTAAAAACCCGCCAAAATATTTCAAAACCCGTCAAAACTAATCAAAACATTCCGAATACCCGCCAAAACATTCCAAATACCCGCCAAAATATTTTAAAACCCGCCAAAACAAATCCAAACATTCCAAAACCTGCCAACACAATAAAAACAACTCAAGAGAATACAAAACATTCTAAAACCCAACCAAAACATTCCAAAAACCCGACAAAACATCATCAAATCAAATCAAAACCAACCAAAATATTCCAAAAACCGCCAAAATAATTTAGACCCACAAAACTCATCAAAACATTCTGAAAATTGCCAAAACATTAGAAAACCAGCCAGAACTGATCAAATCATTCAAAAAACTTGGCAAAACATCATAAAAACAAATCAAAACCAACCAAAACATTCCAAAAACCTGACAAAATAGTTTACAACCTGCTAAAACTGATCAAAACATTCTGAAAAGATGCCAAAATACTAGAAAACCAGTCAGAAGTGATCAAAACTTTCAATAACTTGCCAAAACATAATCAAAACAAATGAAAGCAAACCAAAACATTCCAAATACCCGCCAAAATATTTTAAAACCCGCCAAAACGAATCCAAACGTTCCAAAACCTTCCAAGACAATAAAAACAACACAAGAGAAAACAAAACATTCTAAAACACCACCAAAACATTCCGAAAACCCACCAAAAGATCATCAAAACAAATCAAAACAAACCAAACAATAGGAGGAACACGGCAACATATTGGCAAGCAAGAGACGGAGAGCGCGGCACCGCGGCACCTTCTAGGAGGCCAAGAAGGAAGCCGCACAACACCTGCACTGTGTCTGCAACTTTCAAACTGCTAGAAGCTAGTGGCTTGCCACTGGCCTGCCTCTTCAATTGCCATTAGCATTCCAATGGAAGCTATTCTTGGACAACTTTGCTCTGCTTGCTGCTAGTTCTGCCCCAGCCTACCATAGATAACCTTGCTCTTCCCTTGAGGTTCTGAGATGCCAAGAACTTGTCAACTTCAAAGGGCGGGCCGGGCTACATCTACTCAGCTGCCACAGTTTCTCCTTGCTAGACCTAGTGGGAAAGCATTTTGCTGAGATGCAGAAGGCAAGAAACGCAGAATACGGAGACGCGGAGCTGTCCCAAGTGCCGCTGCCAGGCGTCTTTCCGCAGAAGGAGCGCCCCGGAGCGCACCGCAACCGGCACCGTCGTCTCTGCGCAAAGAGCCAAAATATTTTCAAACCCGCCAAAACTCATCCAAAAATATTTTCAAACCCGCCAAAATAGAAAACCAGACAGAAGTGATCAATACATTCGAAAAAACCTGACAAAACAGGATAAAGCCCACCAAAGCTAATCCAAACACACCAAAAACTGGGCTAAACAGAATCAAAACCTTCTAAAAACCCGCCAAAATATTTCAAAACCCGTCAAAACTAATCAAAACATTCCGAATACCCGCCAAAACATTCCAAATACCCGCCAAAATATTTTAAAACCCGCCAAAACAAATCCAAACATTCCAAAACCTGCCAACACAATAAAAACAACTCAAGAGAATACAAAACATTCTAAAACCCAACCAAAACATTCCAAAAACCCGACAAAACATCATCAAATCAAATCAAAACCAACCAAAATATTCCAAAAACCGCCAAAATAATTTAGACCCACAAAACTCATCAAAACATTCTGAAAATTGCCAAAACATTAGAAAACCAGCCAGAACTGATCAAATCATTCAAAAAACTTGGCAAAACATCATAAAAACAAATCAAAACCAACCAAAACATTCCAAAAACCTGACAAAATAGTTTACAACCTGCTAAAACTGATCAAAACATTCTGAAAAGATGCCAAAATACTAGAAAACCAGTCAGAAGTGATCAAAACTTTCAATAACTTGCCAAAACATAATCAAAACAAATGAAAGCAAACCAAAACATTCCAAACACCCGCCAAAATATTTTAAAACCCGCCAAAACGAATCCAAACGTTCCACAACCTGCCAAGACAATAAAAACAACACAAGAGAAAACAAAACATTCTAAAACACCACCAAAACATTCCGAAAACCCGCCAAAAGATCATCAAAACAAATCAAAACAAACCAAACAATAGGAGGAACACGGCAACATATTGGCAAGCAAGAGACGGAGAGCGCGGCACCGCGGCACCTTCTAGGAGGCCAAGAAGGAAGCCGCACAACACCTGCACTGTGTCTGCAACTTTCAAACTGCTAGAAGCTAGTGGCTTGCCACTGGCCTGCCTCTTCAATTGCCATTAGCATTCCAATGGAAGCTATTCTTGGACAACTTTGCTCTGCTTGCTGCTAGTTCTGCCCCAGCCTACCATAGATAACCTTGCTCTTCCCTTGAGGTTCTGAGATGCCAAGAACTTGTCAACTTCAAAGGGCGGGCCGGGCTACATCTACTCAGCTGCCACAGTTTCTCCTTGCTAGACCTAGTGGGAAAGCATTTTGCTGAGATGCAGAAGGCAAGAAACGCAGAATACGGAGACGCGGAGCTGTCCCAAGTGCCGCTGCCAGGCGTCTTTCCGCAGAAGGAGCGCCCCGGAGCGCACCGCAACCGGCACCGTCGTCTCTGCGCAAAGAGCCAAAATATTTTCAAACCCGCCAAAACTCATCCAAAAATATTTTCAAACCCGCCAAAATAGAAAACCAGACAGAAGTGATCAATACATTCGAAAAAACCTGACAAAACATGATAAAGCCCACCAAAGCTAATCCAAACACACCAAAAACTGGGCTAAACAGAATCAAAACAAGTCAAAACCTTTTAAAAACACGCCAAAATATTTCAAAACCCGTCAAAACTAATCAAAACATTCCGAATACCCGCCAAAACATTCCAAATACCCGCCAAAATATTTTAAAACCCGCCAAAAGGAATCCAAACATTCCAAAACCTGCCAAGACAATAAAAACAACTCAAGAGAATACAAAACATTCTAAAACCCAACCAAAACATTCCGAAAACCCGCCAAAACATCATAGAAACAAATCAAAACCAACCAAAATATTCCGAAAACCCGCCAAAATAATTTAGACCCACAAAACTCATCAAAACATTCTGAAAATATGCCAAAACATTAGAAAACCAGCCAGAACTGATCAAAACATTCAAAAAACTTGGCAAAACATCATAAAAACAAATCAAAACCAACCAAAACATTCCAAAAACCTGACAAAATAGTTTACAACCTGCCAAAACTGATCAAAACATTCTGAAAAGATGCCAAAATACTAGAAAACCTGTCAGAAGTGATCGAAACTTTCAATAACTTGCCAAAACATAATCAAAACAAATGAAAGCAAACCAAAACATTCCAAATACCCGCCAAAATATTTTAAAACCCGCCAAAACGAATCCAAACATTCCAAAACCTTCCAAGACAATAAAAACAACACAAGAGAAAACAAAACATTCTAAAACACCACCAAAACATTCCGAAAACCCGCCAAAACATCATCAAAACAAATCAAAACAAACCAAACAATAGGAGGAACACGGCAACATATTGGCAAGCAAGAGTCGGAGAGCGTGGCACCACGGCACCTTCTAGGAGGCCAAGAAGGAAGCCGCACAACACCTGCACTGTGTCTGCAACTTTCAAACTGCTAGAAGATAGTGGCTTGCCACTGGCCTGCCTCTTCAATTGCCATTAGCATTCCAATGGAAGCTATTCTTGGACAACTTTGCTCTGCTTGCTGCTAGTTCTGCCCCAGCCTACCATAGATAACCTTGCTCTTCCCTTGAGGTTCTGAGATGCCAAGAACTTGTCAACTTCAAAGGGCGGGCCGGGCTACATCTACTCAGCTGCCACAGTTTCTCCTTGCTAGACCTAGTGGGAAAGCATTTTGCTGAGATGCAGAAGGCAAGAAACGCAGAATACGGAGACGCGGAGCTGTCCCAAGTGCCGCTGCCAGGCGTCTTTCCGCAGAAGGAGCGCCCCGGAGCGCACCGCAACCGGCACCGTCGTCTCTGCGCAAAGAGCCAAAATATTTTCAAACCCGCCAAAACTCATCCAAAAATATTTTCAAACCCGCCAAAATAGAAAACCAGACAGAAGTGATCAATACATTCGAAAAAACCTGACAAAACATGATAAAGCCCACCAAAGCTAATCCAAACACACCAAAAACTGGGCTAAACAGAATCAAAACCTTCTAAAAACCCGCCAAAATATTTCAAAACCCGTCAAAACTAATCAAAACATTCCGAATACCCGCCAAAACATTCCAAATACCCGCCAAAATATTTTAAAACCCGCCAAAAGCAATCCAAACATTCCAAAACCTGCCAACACAATAAAAACAACTCAAGAGAATACAAAACATTCTAAAACCCAACCAAAACATTCCAAAAACCCGACAAAACATCATCAAATCAAATCAAAACCAACCAAAATATTCCAAAAACCGCCAAAATAATTTAGACCCACAAAACTCATCAAAACATTCTGAAAATTGCCAAAACATTAGAAAACCAGCCAGAACTGATCAAATCATTCAAAAAACTTGGCAAAACATCATAAAAACAAATCAAAACCAACCAAAACATTCCAAAAACCTGACAAAATAGTTTACAACCTGCTAAAACTGATCAAAACATTCTGAAAAGATGCCAAAATACTAGAAAACCAGTCAGAAGTGATCAAAACTTTCAATAACTTGCCAAAACATAATCAAAACAAATGAAAGCAAACCAAAACATTCCAAATACCCGCCAAAATATTTTAAAACCCGCCAAAACGAATCCAAACGTTCCAAAACCTTCCAAGACAATAAAAACAACACAAGAGAAAACAAAACATTCTAAAACACCACCAAAACATTCCGAAAACCCACCAAAAGATCATCAAAACAAATCAAAACAAACCAAACAATAGGAGGAACACGGCAACATATTGGCAAGCAAGAGACGGAGAGCGCGGCACCGCGGCACCTTCTAGGAGGCCAAGAAGGAAGCCGCACAACACCTGCACTGTGTCTGCAACTTTCAAACTGCTAGAAGCTAGTGGCTTGCCACTGGCCTGCCTCTTCAATTGCCATTCGCATTCCAATGGAAGCTATTCTTGGACAACTTTGCTCTGCTTGCTGCTAGTTCTGCCCCAGCCTACCATAGATAACCTTGCTCTTCCCTTGAGGCTCTGAGATGCCAAGAACTTGTCAACTTCAAAGGGCGGGCCGGGCTACATCTACTCAGCTGCCACAGTTTCTCCTTGCTAGACCTAGTGGGAAAGCATTTTGCTGAGATGCAGAAGGCAAGAAACGCAGAATACGGAGACGCGGAGCTGTCCCAAGTGCCGCTGCCAGGCGTCTTTCCGCAGAAGGAGCGCCCCGGAGCGCACCGCAACCGGCACCGTCGTCTCTGCGCAAAGAGCCAAAATATTTTCAAACCCGCCAAAACTCATCCAAAAATATTTTCAAACCCGCCAAAATAGAAAACCAGACAGAAGTGATCAATACATTCGAAAAAACCTGACAAAACATGATAAAGCCCACCAAAGCTAATCCAAACACACCAAAAACTGGGCTAAACAGAATCAAAACAAGTCAAAACCTTTTAAAAACACGCCAAAATATTTCAAAACCCGTCAAAACTAATCAAAACATTCCGAATACCCGCCAAAACATTCCAAATACCCGCCAAAATATTTTAAAACCCGCCAAAAGGAATCCAAACATTCCAAAACCTGCCAAGACAATAAAAACAACTCAAGAGAATACAAAACATTCTAAAACCCAACCAAAACATTCCGAAAACCCGCCAAAACATCATAGAAACAAATCAAAACCAACCAAAATATTCCGAAAACCCGCCAAAATAATTTAGACCCACAAAACTCATCAAAACATTCTGAAAATATGCCAAAACATTAGAAAACCAGCCAGAACTGATCAAAACATTCAAAAAACTTGGCAAAACATCATAAAAACAAATCAAAACCAACCAAAACATTCCAAAAACCTGACAAAATAGTTTACAACCTGCTAAAACTGATCAAAACATTCTGAAAAGATGCCAAAATACTAGAAAACCAGTCAGAAGTGATCGAAACTTTCAATAACTTGCCAAAACATAATCAAAACAAATGAAAGCAAACCAAAACATTCCAAATACCCGCCAAAATATTTTAAAACCCGCCAAAACGAATCCAAACGTTCCAAAACCTTCCAAGACAATAAAAACAACACAAGAGAAAACAAAACATTCTAAAACACCACCAAAACATTCCGAAAACCCGCCAAAAGATCATCAAAACAAATCAAAACAAACCAAACAATAGGAGGAACACGGCAACATATTGGCAAGCAAGAGACGGAGAGCGCGGCACCGCGGCACCTTCTAGGAGGCCAAGAAGGAAGCCGCACAACACCTGCACTGTGTCTGCAACTTTCAAACTGCTAGAAGCTAGTGGCTTGCCACTGGCCTGCCTCTTCAATTGCCATTCGCATTCCAATGGAAGCTATTCTTGGACAACTTTGCTCTGCTTGCTGCTAGTTCTGCCCCAGCCTACCATAGATAACCTTGCTCTTCCCTTGAGGCTCTGAGATGCCAAGAACTTGTCAACTTCAAAGGGCGGGCCGGGCTACATCTACTCAGCTGCCACAGTTTCTCCTTGCTAGACCTAGTGGGAAAGCATTTTGCTGAGATGCAGAAGGCAAGAAACGCAGAATACGGAGACGCGGAGCTGTCCCAAGTGCCGCTGCCAGGCGTCTTTCCGCAGAAGGAGCGCCCCGGAGCGCACCGCAACCGGCACCGTCGTCTCTGCGCAAAGAGCCAAAATATTTTCAAACCCGCCAAAACTCATCCAAAAATATTTTCAAACCCGCCAAAATAGAAAACCAGACAGAAGTGATCAATACATTCGAAAAAACCTGACAAAACATGATAAAGCCCACCAAAGCTAATCCAAACACACCAAAAACTGGGCTAAACAGAATCAAAACCTTCTAAAAACCCGCCAAAATATTTCAAAACCCGTCAAAACTAATCAAAACATTCCGAATACCCGCCAAAACATTCCAAATACCCGCCAAAATATTTTAAAACCCGCCAAAAGCAATCCAAACATTCCAAAACCTGCCAACACAATAAAAACAACTCAAGAGAATACAAAACATTCTAAAACCCAACCAAAACATTCCAAAAACCCGACAAAACATCATCAAATCAAATCAAAACCAACCAAAATATTCCAAAAACCGCCAAAATAATTTAGACCCACAAAACTCATCAAAACATTCTGAAAATTGCCAAAACATTAGAAAACCAGCCAGAACTGATCAAATCATTCAAAAAACTTGGCAAAACATCATAAAAACAAATCAAAACCAACCAAAACATTCCAAAAACCTGACAAAATAGTTTACAACCTGCTAAAACTGATCAAAACATTCTGAAAAGATGCCAAAATACTAGAAAACCAGTCAGAAGTGATCAAAACTTTCAATAACTTGCCAAAACATAATCAAAACAAATGAAAGCAAACCAAAACATTCCAAATACCCGCCAAAATATTTTAAAACCCGCCAAAACGAATCCAAACGTTCCAAAACCTTCCAAGACAATAAAAACAACACAAGAGAAAACAAAACATTCTAAAACACCACCAAAACATTCCGAAAACCCACCAAAAGATCATCAAAACAAATCAAAACAAACCAAACAATAGGAGGAACACGGCAACATATTGGCAAGCAAGAGACGGAGAGCGCGGCACCGCGGCACCTTCTAGGAGGCCAAGAAGGAAGCCGCACAACACCTGCACTGTGTCTGCAACTTTCAAACTGCTAGAAGCTAGTGGCTTGCCACTGGCCTGCCTCTTCAATTGCCATTCGCATTCCAATGGAAGCTATTCTTGGACAACTTTGCTCTGCTTGCTGCTAGTTCTGCCCCAGCCTACCATAGATAACCTTGCTCTTCCCTTGAGGCTCTGAGATGCCAAGAACTTGTCAACTTCAAAGGGCGGGCCGGGCTACATCTACTCAGCTGCCACAGTTTCTCCTTGCTAGACCTAGTGGGAAAGCATTTTGCTGAGATGCAGAAGGCAAGAAACGCAGAATACGGAGACGCGGAGCTGTCCCAAGTGCCGCTGCCAGGCGTCTTTCCGCAGAAGGAGCGCCCCGGAGCGCACCGCAACCGGCACCGTCGTCTCTGCGCAAAGAGCCAAAATATTTTCAAACCCGCCAAAACTCATCCAAAAATATTTTCAAACCCGCCAAAATAGAAAACCAGACAGAAGTGATCAATACATTCGAAAAAACCTGACAAAACATGATAAAGCCCACCAAAGCTAATCCAAACACACCAAAAACTGGGCTAAACAGAATCAAAACAAGTCAAAACCTTTTAAAAACACGCCAAAATATTTCAAAACCCGTCAAAACTAATCAAAACATTCCGAATACCCGCCAAAACATTCCAAATACCCGCCAAAATATTTTAAAACCCGCCAAAAGGAATCCAAACATTCCAAAACCTGCCAAGACAATAAAAACAACTCAAGAGAATACAAAACATTCTAAAACCCAACCAAAACATTCCGAAAACCCGCCAAAACATCATAGAAACAAATCAAAACCAACCAAAATATTCCGAAAACCCGCCAAAATAATTTAGACCCACAAAACTCATCAAAACATTCTGAAAATATGCCAAAACATTAGAAAACCAGCCAGAACTGATCAAAACATTCAAAAAACTTGGCAAAACATCATAAAAACAAATCAAAACCAACCAAAACATTCCAAAAACCTGACAAAATAGTTTACAACCTGCTAAAACTGATCAAAACATTCTGAAAAGATGCCAAAATACTAGAAAACCAGTCAGAAGTGATCGAAACTTTCAATAACTTGCCAAAACATAATCAAAACAAATGAAAGCAAACCAAAACATTCCAAATACCCGCCAAAATATTTTAAAACCCGCCAAAACGAATCCAAACGTTCCAAAACCTTCCAAGACAATAAAAACAACACAAGAGAAAACAAAACATTCTAAAACACCACCAAAACATTCCGAAAACCCGCCAAAAGATCATCAAAACAAATCAAAACAAACCAAACAATAGGAGGAACACGGCAACATATTGGCAAGCAAGAGACGGAGAGCGCGGCACCGCGGCACCTTCTAGGAGGCCAAGAAGGAAGCCGCACAACACCTGCACTGTGTCTGCAACTTTCAAACTGCTAGAAGCTAGTGGCTTGCCACTGGCCTGCCTCTTCAATTGCCATTCGCATTCCAATGGAAGCTATTCTTGGACAACTTTGCTCTGCTTGCTGCTAGTTCTGCCCCAGCCTACCATAGATAACCTTGCTCTTCCCTTGAGGCTCTGAGATGCCAAGAACTTGTCAACTTCAAAGGGCGGGCCGGGCTACATCTACTCAGCTGCCACAGTTTCTCCTTGCTAGACCTAGTGGGAAAGCATTTTGCTGAGATGCAGAAGGCAAGAAACGCAGAATACGGAGACGCGGAGCTGTCCCAAGTGCCGCTGCCAGGCGTCTTTCCGCAGAAGGAGCGCCCCGGAGCGCACCGCAACCGGCACCGTCGTCTCTGCGCAAAGAGCCAAAATATTTTCAAACCCGCCAAAACTCATCCAAAAATATTTTCAAACCCGCCAAAATAGAAAACCAGACAGAAGTGATCAATACATTCGAAAAAACCTGACAAAACATGATAAAGCCCACCAAAGCTAATCCAAACACACCAAAAACTGGGCTAAACAGAATCAAAACAAATCAAAACAAACCTAAACCTTTTAAATACCCGCCAAAATATTTTAAAACCCGCCAAAACAAATCCAAACATTCGAAAACCTGCCAAGGCAATAAAACCAACTCAGGAGAATAAAAAACATTCTAAAACCCAACCAAAACATTCCGAAAACCCGCCAAAACATCATCAAAACAAATCAAAACCAACCAAACTATCCCAAAAACCAGCTAAAATATTCCAAAAGCCGGCAAAACTTAATAAAAACAAAACTAAGGCAAGGGAAACCTTTTTAAAACACACCAAGTATTTCAAAACCCCTCATAAGTCATCAAAATATTCTAAAACCCAGTCAAACAAGAGAAATCCCTGCCATAACATGAGAAAGCCCACAAAAACTGATCCAAACACACTGAAAACTAGGCAAAATTTTAGAAAAACAAAACAAATCGAAACATTCTAAAAACCCAACAAGAACATTATTTACCTTGCCCAAATTAATCAAAACATTCTAAAACCCCCCCATATCATATTAAAAACTAATCAAAATCAACCAAAACATAATAAAAAGACATCTAAACATTCCAGAAACCCGCCATAATATTCTAGAATCCCCAAAAACTGATCAAAATATTGTGAAAACCCGACAACACAGAAAAAAACTCAGCAAAACTAATCAAAATATAATAAAGAACAATCTAAACAAATCGCGTGGGAAGCCATGCTCTTGTAGCAGTTAGAAAGCCGCACAGTCCGGGTGTTGTGCGGCTTCATTCTTCGCATCCTAGAAAGTACCGCGCTCTCCGTCTCTCGGATGCGATCAAGCGGCTCTTCGCGCAGAGAGCACTGTGCCGGTCACTGTGCACTCCGGAGCTCTCTTTCTGCCGAAAGACGCATGGCAGCGGCACTTAACTTCGGACAGCTCCGTATCTCCGTTTTCTGCATTTCTTGTCTTCTGCGTCTCAGCAAAATGCTTTTCCACTGTGTCTAGCAAGGAGAAACTGTGCCAGCACAGTATACGTCCCCGGACTTGTGTTCTCAATTCCCGAGTTCTCGGCATCTCAGAAACTAAAGGGAAGAGCAAGGTTATCTATGGTGGGCTGGGGCAGGACTAGAAGCAAGCACAGCAAAGTTGTCCAAGAATACCTTCCGTTCGGATGCTAATGGCAATTGAAGAGGCAGGCGAGTGCTAAGCCTTGAAATTCTAGCAGTTAGAAAGCTGCGGACACAGTCCGGGTGTTGTGCGGCTTCACTCTTCGCATCCTAGAAAGTACCGCGCTCTCCGTCTCTCGGATGCGATCAAGCGGCTCTTCGCGCAGAGAGCACTGTGCCGGTCACTGTGCGCTCCGCAGCCCTCTTTCTGCCGAAAGACGCCTGGCAGCGGCATTTAACTTCGGACAGCTCCGTATCTCCGTTTTCTGCATTTCTTGTCTTCTGCGTCTCAGCAAAATGCTTTTCCACTGTGTCTAGCAAGGAGAAACTGTGCCAGCACAGTATACGTCCCCGACTTGTGTTCTCAATTCCCGAGTTCTCGGCATCTCAGAAACTAAAGGGAAGAGCAAGGTTATCTATGGTGGGCTGGGGCAGGACTAGAAGCAAGCACAGCAAAGTTGTCCAAGAATACCTTCCGTTCGGATGCTAATGGCAATTGAAGAGGCAGGCGAGTGCTAAGCCTTGAAATTCTAGCAGTTAGAAAGCTGCGGACACAGTCCGGGTGTTGTGCGGCTTCACTCTTCGCATCCTAGAAAGTACCGCGCTCTCCGTCTCTCGGATGCGATCAAGCGGCTCTTCGCGCAGAGAGCACTGTGCCGGTCACTGTGCGCTCCGCAGCTCTCTTTCTGCCGAAAGACGCCTGGCAGCGGCATTTAACTTCGGACAGCTCCGTATCTCCGTTTTCTGCATTTCTTGTCTTCTGCGTCTCAGCAAAATGCTTTTCCACTGTGTCTAGCAAGGAGAAACTGTGCCAGCACAGTATACGTCCCCGGACTTGTGTTCTCAATTCCCGAGTTCTCGGCATCTCAGAAACTAAAGGGAAGAGCAAGGTTATCTATGGTGGGCTGGGGCAGAACTAGAAGCAAGCACAGCAGAGTTGTCCAAGAATACCTTCCGTTCGGATGCTAATGGCAATTGAAGAGGCAGGCGAGTGCTAAGCCTTGAAATTCTAGCAGTTAGAAAGCTGCGGACACAGTCCGGGTGTTGTGCGGCTTCACTCTTCGCATCCTAGAAAGTACCGCGCTCTCCGTCTCTCGGATGCGATCAAGCGGCTCTTCGCGCAGAGAGCACTGTGCCGGTCACTGTGCGCTCCGCAGCTCTCTTTCTGCCGAAAGACGCCTGGCAGCGGCACTTAACTTCGGACAGCTCCGTATCTCCGTTTTCTGCATTTCTTGTCTTCTGCGTCTCAGCAAAATGCTTTTCCACTGTGTCTAGCAAGGAGAAACTGTGCCAGCACAGTATACGTCCCCGGACTTGTGTTCTCAATTCCCGAGTTCTCGGCATCTCAGAAACTAAAGGGAAGAGCAAGGTTATCTATGGTGGGCTGGGGCAGAACTAGAAGCAAGCACAGCAAAGTTGTCCAAGAATACCTTCCGTTCGGATGCTAATGGCAATTGAAGAGGCAGGCGAGTGCTAAGCCTTGAAATTCTAGCAGTTAGAAAGCTGCGGACACAGTCCGGGTGTTGTGCGGCTTCACTCTTCGCATCCTAGAAAGTACCGCGCTCTCCGTCTCTCGGATGCGATCAAGCGGCTCTTCGCGCAGAGAGCACTGTGCCGGTCACTGTGCGCTCCGGGGCTCTGTTTCTGCCGAACGACGCCTGGCAGCGGCATTTAACTTCGGACAGCTCCGTATCTCCGTTTTCTGCATTTCTTGTCTTCTGCGTCTCAGCAAAATGCTTTTCCACTGTGTCTAGCAAGGAGAAACTGTGCCAGCACAGTATACGTCCCCGGACTTGTGTTCTCAATTCCCGAGTTCTCGGCATCTCAGAAACTAAAGGGAAGAGCAAGGTTATCTATGGTGGGCTGGGGCAGAACTAGAAGCAAGCACAGCAAAGTTGTCCAAGAATACCTTCCGTTCGGATGCTAATGGCAATTGAAGAGGCAGGCGAGTGCTAAGCCTTGAAATTCTAGCAGTTAGAAAGCTGCGGACACAGTCCGGGTGTTGTGCGGCTTCACTCTTCGCATCCTAGAAAGTACCGCGCTCTCCGTCTCTCGGATGCGATCAAGCGGCTCTTCGCGCAGAGAGCACTGTGCCGGTCACTGTGCGCTCCGCAGCTCTCTTTCTGCCGAAAGACGCCTGGCAGCGGCACTTAACTTCGGACAGCTCCGTATCTCCGTTTTCTGCATTTCTTGTCTTCTGCGTCTCAGCAAAATGCTTTTCCACTGTGTCTAGCAAGGAGAAACTGTGCCAGCACAGTATACGTCCCCGGACTTGTGTTCTCAATTCCCGAGTTCTCGGCATCTCAGAAACTAAAGGGAAGAGCAAGGTTATCTATGGTGGGCTGGGGCAGAACTAGAAGCAAGCAGAGCAAAGTTGTCCAAGAATACCTTCCGTTCGGATGCTAATGGCAATTGAAGAGGCAGGCGAGTGCTAAGCCTTGAAATTCTAGCAGTTAGAAAGCTGCGGACACAGTCCGGGTGTTGTGCGGCTTCACTCTTCGCATCCTAGAAAGTACCGCGCTCTCCGTCTCTCGGATGCGATCAAGCGGCTCTTCGCGCAGAGAGCACTGTGCCGGTCACTGTGCGCTCCGCAGCTCTCTTTCTGCCGAAAGACGCCTGGCAGCGGCATTTAACTTCGGACAGCTCCGTATCTCCGTTTTCTGCATTTCTTGTCTTCTGCGTCTCAGCAAAATGCTTTTCCACTGTGTCTAGCAAGGAGAAACTGTGCCAGCACAGTATACGTCCCCGGACTTGTGTTCTCAATTCCCGAGTTCTCGGCATCTCAGAAACTAAAGGGAAGAGCAAGGTTATCTATGGTGGGCTGGGGCAGGACTAGAAGCAAGCACAGCAAAGTTGTCCAAGAATACCTTCCGTTCGGATGCTAATGGCAATTGAAGAGGCAGGCGAGTGCTAAGCCTTGAAATTCTAGCAGTTAGAAAGCTGCGGACACAGTCCGGGTGTTGTGCGGCTTCACTCTTCGCATCCTAGAAAGTACCGCGCTCTCCGTCTCTCGGATGCGATCAAGCGGCTCTTCGCGCAGAGAGCACTGTGCCGGTCACTGTGCGCTCCGGAGCTCTCTTTCTGCCGAAAGACGCCTGGCAGCGGCACTTAACTTCGGACAGCTCCGTATCTCCGTTTTCTGCATTTCTTGTCTTCTGCGTCTCAGCAAAATGCTTTTCCACTGTGTCTAGCAAGGAGAAACTGTGCCAGCACAGTATACGTCCCCGGACTTGTGTTCTCAATTCCCGAGTTCTCGGCATCTCAGAAACTAAAGGGAAGAGCAAGGTTATCTATGGTGGGCTGGGGCAGAACTAGAAGCAAGCAGAGCAAAGTTGTCCAAGAATACCTTCCGTTCGGATGCTAATGGCAATTGAAGAGGCAGGCGAGTGCTAAGCCTTGAAATTCTAGCAGTTAGAAAGCTGCGGACACAGTCCGGGTGTTGTGCGGCTTCACTCTTCGCATCCTAGAAAGTACCGCGCTCTCCGTCTCTCGGATGCGATCAAGCGGCTCTTCGCGCAGAGGGCACTGTGCCGGTCACTGTGCGCTCCGGGGCTCTGTTTCTGCCGAACGACGCCTGGCAGCGGCATTTAACTTCGGACAGCTCCGTATCTCCGTTTTCTGCATTTCTTGTCTTCTGCGTCTCAGCAAAATGCTTTTCCACTGTGTCTAGCAAGGAGAAACTGTGCCAGCACAGTATACGTCCCCGGACTTGTGTTCTCAATTCCCGAGTTCTCGGCATCTCAGAAACTAAAGGGAAGAGCAAGGTTATCTATGGTGGGCTGGGGCAGAACTAGAAGCAAGCAGAGCAAAGTTGTCCAAGAATACCTTCCGTTCGGATGCTAATGGCAATTGAAGAGGCAGGCGAGTGCTAAGCCATGAACTTCTAGCAGTTAGAAAGCTGCGGACACAGTCCGGGTGTTGTGCGGCTTCACTCTTCGCATCCTAGAAAGTACCGCGCTCTCCGTCTCTCGGATGCCATCTAGCGGGTGTTTGAGCAGAGAGCGCTGGTGCTGATCGCGGTTCTAAATATTTTTGTGGGTTTTTGGGATGTTTTGGTTCGTTTTTGTGAAGTTTTGGAGAGTTTTGGAATATTTCGGTTCCTTTCGGCGGGTTTTTAAATATTTTGCCCGGATTTTTAAAATGTTTTTATTTGTTTTTATTATTTTTTGGCAAGGTTTTTGTGTGTTTTGATTAGTCCTGGCTGGTTTTCTAGTATTTTGGCGTGTTTTCCAAATGTTTTGATCACTTTTGGCGGGTTCTAAACTATTTTGGATTGTTTTAATTTGTTTGGATTTGTTTTTCTTATGTTTTGGTGGGTTCTTGGAAATGTTTGGTTCATTTTTGCGTATTTTTAAGTATTTTAGCGGGTTTTTGGAATATTTTGGTTAGCATTGATTTTCTTTTTAATGTTTTGACGGATTTTTTGAATGTTTTTTGCGTCTATTGGGAATGTTGTGATCAGTTTCGGCGGGTGTATTAACATTTTGGCAGGTTTTTGGTATGTTTTGATTTGTTTTGATTTTTTTTACAATATTTCAGCTGGTTTGGGAAATTTTGATTACTTTTGATTTGTTTTACAATATTTTGCCTGGTGTTTGGAATTTCTTGGTTTGTTTTGATTTGTTTTTATAAAGTTTTTGGAAAATTTTGATTCGTTTTGGCGAGTTTTAAAATAATTTGGGGGCTTAAAATAATTTGGCGAGTTTTTACAATGTTTTAGCTGGTTTTGATTTGTTTTTATTATGTTTTGGCAAGCTTTTTGAAATATTTGGATCAGTTCTGGCTGGTTCTCTAGTATTTTGGCATCTATTCAGAATGTTTTGATCGGTTTTGGCGGGATTTAATATATTTTGGCAGGTTTTTAGAATATTTTGTTTGGTTTTCCTATATCTTTATTATGTTTTGGAGGGCTTTTAGAATGTTTAGATTACTTTGGGGGGGTTTTTCGGATTTTTTTGGGTGGTTTTGATTTGTTTTTTTTATGTTTAGTCATGTTTTTGGTGTGTTTGGATTAGTTTTGGTGGGCTTTATCATGTTTTGGCGGATTTTTTGAATGTTTTATTCACTTCTGACTAATTTTATAATATTTTGGCAGGTTTTCAGTATGTTTTGACCAGTTTTTGGGGAGTTCTAAAATATTTTGGCTAGTGTGTGGAATGTTTTTTTGTTTAGATTCGTTTTATGTTTTGGCATGTTTTTTGTAAAGTTTTGATTCGTTTTTCTGGCTTTAAAATATTTTGGCAGGTTTTTAGAATGTTTTGGTTTGTTTAGATTTGTTTTTATTATGTTTTGGCATGTTTTTTGTATGTTTTGATCAGTTCTGGCTGGTTTTATAGTATTTTTGGTTTTCTTTTCAATATATTTTGATCAGTTTTGGAGGATTTTAAAACATTTTAGTAGGTTTTTAGAATGTTTTGGTTGGTTTTAATTTGTTTTTTGAATGTTTTGGCCAGTTTTTTGAAAGTTTTGATCACTTCTAACTGGTTTTCTAGCGTTTTGGTGTCTTTTCAGAATGTTTTGATCAGTTTTGGCAGGTTCTAAAAATTTGGCAGGTTTTTGGAATGTTTTGATATGTTTTGATTTGTTTTTATTATGTTTTGGTGGGTTTTCAGACTATTTTGGTGGGGTTTTACAATGTTTTGTTTTCTCTTGTGTTGTTTTAATTGTGTTAGCAGGTTTTGGAAAATTTTGATTTGATTTGGCGGGTTTTTATTATGTTTTATCGGGGTTTCAAAAAGTTTTCATCACTTCTGTCTGGTTTTATAATATTTTGGTGGGTTTTGGAACGTTTTGATTTGTTTTTGGCGGGTTTTAAAATGTTTTGGCAGGTTTTTTGAATGTTTTGGTTGGTCTTGACTTGTTTTGACAATGTTTTGGCGAGTTTTTTGAATGTTTTGATCAGTTCTGCTGGTTTGACAATATTTAGTCATATTTTGGAATGTTTCCGTTTGTTGAGATTTGTTTTTAGTATGTTTTTGAAGTTATTGCATGTTTTGATCACTTCTGACTGGTTTTATAATATTTTGGCATCTTTTCAGAATGTTTTGATCAGTTTTGGCAGGTTGTAAACTATTTTGTCAGGTTTTTGGAATGTTTTGGTTGGTTTTGATTTGTTTTTATGATGTTTTGCCAAGTTTTTTGAATGTTTTGATCAGTTCTGGCTGGTTTTCTAATGTTTTGGCATTTTTTCAGAATGTTTTGATGAGTTTTGTGGGTCTAAATTATTTTGGCGGGTATTCGGAAGGTTTTGATTAGTTTTGACGGGTTTTGAAATATTTTGGCCGGTTTTTAGAACGTTTAGATTTGTTTTGATTCTGTTTAGCCCAGTTTTTGGTGTGTTTGGATTAGCTTTGGTGGGCTTTATCATGTTTTGTCAGGTTTTTTCAAATGTATTGATCACTTCTGTCTGGTTTTCTATTTTGGCGGGTTTGAAAATATTTTTGGATTAGTTTTGGCGGGTTTGAAAATATTTTGGCTCTTTGCGCAGAGATGACGGTGCCGGTTGCGGTGCGCTCCGGGGCGCTCCTTCTGCGGAAAGACGCCTGGCAGCGGCACTTGGGACAGCTCCGCGTCTCCGTATTCTGCGTTTCTTGCCTTCTGCATCTCAGCAAAATGCTTTCCCACTAGGTCTAGCAAGGAGAAACTGTGGCAGCTGAGTCGATGTAGCCCGGCCCGCCCTTTGAAGTTGACAAGTTCTTGGCATCTCAGAGCCTCAAGGGAAGAGCCAGGTTATCTATGGTAGGCTGGGGCAGAACTAGCAACAAGGTAGTCACCTTCTTCTCGGAGGCATCCCGCGATTTTTGGATTTTCTGCCGGGAAACAGTCACTCTGTGGCACTGGTCGTTGGACACAAATGACGTCACTTTTCACTGGGAAACAAAACATGCCAGGCCAGGTTACTGATGTCAATTTGCAGGAGGCTCTTGGCACTGTCAACACTCACAGTTGCTGACAGTTGCACCTTGCATCCAGGAGACATCCTGAGACATTTGGAATTTCATCAGGCACCAATCCTCTGTGGGCCACTGGCCCCTGGACACAAACGTTGTCTGTTTTCAGTGGGAAATGCAACTCGTGAGCCCAAATTCCCGATTTCAGTTTGCAGGAGGCACTTGGCACTGTCCAACGAGCCATAGTTGCTGATGGTGCCCCCTTGCGTCTAAGAGGCATCCTGTGAGATTTAGAATTACAGCAGGCAGCTGGCCACTTAGTGCCACTGGCCCCTGGACATGAACGCTGTCCCTTTTCCCTGGGAAAGGAAACTCACTAGCCCGAGTTCCTGATGTCCGTTTACAGGAGGCACTTGGCACTGTCAAAACAGCCACAGTTGCCTCTGGTGTCACCTTGCGTCCGGGAGGAATCCTGCAAGGTTTGGAAGTTCAGCAGCCACCAATCCTCTCTGGGCCACTGGCCAATAGCCAAAAACGCGGGCTCTTTCACCCGGGAAATGAAACTGACCAGCCCGTTTGCAGGAGGCACTTGGCACTGTTAATCCAGCCATCGTTGCATGTCGTGACACCATGGGTCTGGGAGGCATCCTGTGACGTTCGGAATTTCTGCAGGCCTCCAGACATTTCTGGCCTCTTTCCCATGGACAGGGTAGCCGGCCCTTTTCCCTGGGAAACAAAATTCACCTGGACAGGTTCCTGATGTCAGTTTGCAGGAAGCAAGTGGCACTGTCAAGCCAGCCACAGTTGCTGATGGTGGAACCTTGCATCTGGGGGCATCCTGTGATATTCGGAATTTCAGCAGGCAGGCGGCCACTCTCTGACAATGAAACTTGGATAAAAATACTGGCCATTTACCCTGGAAACATAACTCACCAGGCCAGGTTCCTGATGTCAGTTTGCAGGAGGCACTTGTCACAGTCAAACCAGGCACAGTTGCCTGTTGTGGAGCCTTGCTTCTATGATGTATATTGAGACGTTCAGAATTACGGCACACAGCCGGCCACTGCTGGATACAGGAGAAGAACAATGGCTTTTACTCTGAGAAACAAAACTCACAAGGCCAGCTTCCTGATGTCAGTTTGCAGGAGGCACTTGGCCCTGTCAAACCAGCCACAGTTGACTCTGGCGGCACCTTGCTTCTGAGAGGCATCCTGAGATGTTCGGAATTTTAAGAGGCACCAGGCCACATTGCGCCACCGGAACCACGACAGGAAACGTGGCCTTCTCTCTCAGAAACAAAACACACCAGGCCAGGTTACCGAGGTCAGTTTGCAGGAGGCACTTGGCACTGTCAAACCAGCCACAGTTGCTTGTGGTGGCATCTTGCTTCAGGGAGGCATCCTGAGACATACGGAACATCAAAATGCACACGGCCACTATGGCCCACCGGATGCTGGACACGATCTATGGCCTTTTCTCTGAGAACCAAAACTCAGCCGGCCAGGTTCCTGATGTAAGTTTTCAGAATACACTTGGCACTGTCAAACAAGCCACATTTGCCTGTGGTGGCGCCTTGCTTCTTCTGGGAGGCATTCTGAGATATTTGGAATTTCAGCAGGCAGCTGACCACAATCGGTCACCGGGCCCTGGACAGAAAGGATATCTTTTCCCCAGAGAAACAAAAGTCACCAGGCCAGGTTCCTGATGTCAGTTTGCAGGAGGCACTTGGCACTGTCAAACCAGCCACAGTTGCCTCTGGGGGCACTTTCCATCTGGGAGGCATCCCGATCCATGCGGAATTTCAGCAGGCAGCCGGGCACTCCAGGCCGCAAGGCCCTGGACATGAATCATGGTCATTCCCCAGAGAAAGGAAAGTCACAAGGCCAGGTTCCTGATGTCATTTTGCAGGAGGCACATGGCACTGTCAAACCAGCCACAGTTGCCTGTGGGGGCACCTTCCATCTACGAGGTATCCGCAACCGTGTGGAATTTCAGCAGGCAGCCGGCCACTCTGGGCCGGCGGGCCCAGGACAAGAACGATTGCCTTTCCCCAGAGAAACAAAACTTACCAGGCCAGGTTCCTGATGTCTGTTTGCAGGAGGCACTTGGCACTGTCAAACCAGCCACAGCGGCCTATGCTTTTAGTTTCGGTCTGGGAGGTATCCTGATCCATGCGGAATTTCAGCAGGCTGCCTGCCACTCCGGGCCAGCGGGCCCCGGAAAAGAATGATGGCCTTTCCCCAGAGAAACAAAAGTCACCAGGCCAGGTTCCTGATGTCAGTTTGCAGGAGGCACTTGGCACTGTCAAACCAGCCACAGGTGCCTATGGGGGCACCTTGTATCTCGGCGGCATCCTGATCCATGCAGAATTCCAGCAGGCAGCCGGCCACTCCAGGATTACGGGTCCAGGATATAAACCATGACCTTTCCCCAGAGAAACAAAACTCACCAGGCAAGGTTCCTGATGTCAGTTTGCAGGAGGCACTTGGCACTGTCAAACCAGCCACAGTTGCCTGTGGGGGCTCCTTTCATCTGGGAGCTATCCTGATCTGTGCGGAATTTCAGCAGGCGTCCGGCCACTCCGGGCCAGCGGGCCCTGGACATGAAACATGGCCTTTCCCCAGAGAAACAAAAGTCACCCGGCCAGGTTCCTGATGTCAGTTTGCAGGAGGCACTTGGCACTGTCAAACCAGCCACAGTTGCCAGTGCTGGTACCTTTGCATCTGGGAGGCATCCTGATCCGTGCGGAATTTCAGCAGGCAGCCGGCCACTCCGGGACATCCGGCCCTGTACAATAACCATGCCCTTTCCCCAGAGAAACAAAAGTCACCAGGCCAGGTTCCTGATGTCAGTTTGCAGGAGGCACATGGCACTGTCAAACCAGCCACAGGTGCCTGTGGGGGCACCTTGCATCTAGGTGGCATCCTGATCCATGCAGAATTCCAGCAAGCAGCCGGCCACTCCGGGCCACTAGGCCTTGGACACGTACAATGGCCTTTCCCCAGAGAAATAAATGTCACCAGGCCAGGTTCCTGATGTCAGTTTTCAGGAGGCACTTGGCACTGTCAAACCAGCCACAGTTGCCTGTGGGGGCACCTTGCATCTGGGAGGCATCCTGGTCCGTCCAGAATTTTAGCAGGCAGACGGCCACTCCAGGACACCAGGCTCAGGATACCAACCATGGCCTTTCCCCAGAGAAACAAAAGTCACCAGGCCAGGTTCCTGATGTCAGTTGGCAGGAGGCACTTGGCACTGTCAAACCAGCCACAGGTGCCTGTGGGGGCGCTTTTCATCTGGGAGGCATCGTGATCCATGCGGAATTTCAGCAGGCGGCCGGCCACTCCGGGCCACCAGGCCCTGGACAAGAACCACGGCTTTTCCCTAGGGAAACAAAAGTCACCCCGCCAGGTTCCTGATGTCAGTTTGCAGGAGGCACTTGGCACTGTCAAACCAGCCACAGCGGCCTATGATTTTAGTTTCGGTCTGGGAGGTATCCTGATCCATGCGGAATTTCAGCAGGCAGCCGGGCACTCCAGGCCGCAAGGCCCTGGACATGAATCATGGTCTTTCTCCAGAGAAACGAATGTCACCGGGTCAGGTTCCTGATGTCAGTTTGCAGGAGGCACATGGCACTGTCAAACCAGCCACAGTTGCCTGTGGGGGCTCCTTTCATCTGGGAGCTATCCTGATCCGTGCGGAATTTCAGCAGGCAGCCGGACACTCCGGCCCGGCGGGCCCCGGACAGGAACGATGGCCTTTCCCCAGAGAAACAAAAGTCACCAGGCCAGGTTCCTGATGTCAGTTTGCAGGAGGCACTTGGCACTGTCAAACCAGCCACAGGTGCCTGTGGGGGCACCTTGCATCTCGGCGGCATCCTGATCCATGCAGAATTCCAGCAAGCAGCCGGCCACTCCGGGCCACTAGGCCTTGGACACGTACAATGGCCTTTCCCCAGAGAAATAAATGTCACCAGGCCAGGTTCCTGATGTCAGTTTGCAGGAGGCACATGGCACTGTCAAACCAGCCACAATTGCCTCTGGGGGCACTTTGCATCTGGGAGGCATCCTGATCCGTTCGGAATTTCAGCAGGCAGCCGGCCACTCCGGGACTACGGGTCCAGGATATGAACCATGGCCTTTCCCCAGAGAAACAAAAGTCACCAGGCCAGGTTCCTGATGTCAGTTTGCAGGAGGCACATGGCACTGTCAAACCAGCCACAATTGCCTCTGGGGGCACTTTGCATCTGGGAGGTATCCTGATCCGTGCGGAATTTCAGCAGGCAGTCGGCCACTCCGGGCCAGGGGGCACTGGACATCATCTATGGCCTTTCCCCAGAGAAACAAAAGTCACCAGGCCAGGTTCCTGATGTCAGTTTGCAGGAGGCACTTGGCACTGTCAAACCAGCCACAGTTGCCTGTGGGGGCACTTTCCATCTGGGAGGCATCCTGATCCATGCGGAATTTCAGCAGGCAGCCGGGCACTCCGGGCCGCAAGGCCCTGGACATGAATCATGGTCTTTCTCCAGAGAAACGAATGTCACCGGGTCAGGTTCCTGATGTCAGTTTGCAGGAGGCACATGGCACTGTCAAACCAGCCACAGTTGCCTGTGGGGGCAACTTGCATCTGGGAGGTATCCTCAACCGTGTGAAATTTCAGCAGGCAGCCGGCCCCTCCTGGCTGACGGGCCCCGGACAAGAACGATGGCCTTTCCCCAGAGAAACAAAACTTACCAGGCCAGGTTCCTGATGTCAGTTTGCAGGAGGCACTTGGCACTGTCAAACCAGCCACAGTTGCCTATGGTTTTAGTTTCGGTGTGGGAGGTATCCTGATCCGTTCGGAATTTCAGCAGGCAGCTGGCCACTACGGGCCACCAGGCCTCGGAAAAGAATGATGGCCTTTCCCCAGAGAAACAAAAGTCACCAGGCCAGGTTCCTGATGTCAGTTTGCAGGAGGCACTTGGCACTGTCAAACCAGCCACAATTGCCTGTGGGGGCACTTTTCATCTGGGAGGCGTCCTGATCCAAGCGGAATTTCAGCAGGCAGCCGGCCATTACGGGCCACCAAGCCGTGGACATGAACTATGGTCTTTCCCCAGAGAAACAAAAGTCACCTGGCCAGGTTCCTGATGTCATTTTGCAGGAGGCACATGGCACTGTCAAACCAGCCACAGTTGCCTGTGGGGGCTCCTTTCATCTGGGAGCTATCCTGATCCGTGCGGAATTTCAGCAGGCAGCCGGACACTCCGGCCCGGCGGGCCCCGGACAGGAACGATGGCCTTTCCCCAGAGAAACAAAAGTCACCAGGCCAGGTTCCTGATGTCAGTTTGCAGGAGGCACTTGGCACTGTCAAACCAGCCACAGTTGCCTATGGTTTTAGTTTCGGTGTGGGAGGTATCCTGATCCGTTCGGAATTTCAGCAGGCTGCTGGCCACTACAGGCCACCAGGTCTCGGAAAAGAATGATGGCCTTTCCCCAGAGAAACAAAAGTCACCAGGCCAGGTTCCTGATGTCAGTTTGCAGGAGGCACTTGGCACTGTCAAACCAGCCACAGGTGCCTGTGGGGGCACCTTGCATCTCGGCGGCATCCTGATCCATGCAGAATTCCAGCAAGCAGCCGGCCACTCCGGGCCACTAGGCCTTGGACACGTACAATGGCCTTTCCCCAGAGAAATAAATGTCACCAGGCCAGGTTCCTGATGTCAGTTTGCAGGAGGCACTTGGCACTGTCAAACCAGCCACAGTTGCCTGTGGGGGCACCTTGCATCTGGGAGGCATCCTGGTCCGTCCAGAATTTTAGCAGGCAGACGGCCACTCCAGGACACCAGGCTCAGGATACCAACCATGGCCTTTCCCCAGAGAAACAAAAGTCACCAGGCCAGGTTCCTGATGTCAGTTTGCAGGAGGCACTTGGCACTGTCAAACCAGCCACAGGTGCCTGTGGGGGCACCTTGCATCTCGGCGGCATCCTGATCCATGCAGAATTCCAGCAAGCAGCCGGCCACTCCGGGCCACTAGGCCTTGGACACGTACAATGGCCTTTCCCCAGAGAAATAAATGTCACCAGGCCAGGTTCCTGATGTCAGTTTGCAGGAGGCACATGGCACTGTCAAACCAGCCACAATTGCCTCTGGGGGCACTTTGCATCTGGGAGGCATCCTGATCCGTTCGGAATTTCAGCAGGCAGCCGGCCACTCCGGGACTACGGGTCCAGGATATGAACCATGGCCTTTCCCCAGAGAAACAAAAGTCACCAGGCCAGGTTCCTGATGTCAGTTTGCAGGAGGCACATGGCACTGTCAAACCAGCCACAATTGCCTCTGGGGGCACTTTGCATCTGGGAGGTATCCTGATCCGTGCGGAATTTCAGCAGGCAGTCGGCCACTCCGGGCCAGGGGGCACTGGACATCATCTATGGCCTTTCCCCAGAGAAACAAAAGTCACCAGGCCAGGTTCCTGATGTCAGTTTGCAGGAGGCACTTGGCACTGTCAAACCAGCCACAGTTGGCTGTGGGGGCACTTTCCATCTGGGAGGCATCCTGATCCATGCGGAATTTCAGCAGGCAGCCGGGCACTCCAGGCCGCAAGGCCCTGGACATGAATCATGGTCTTTCTCCAGAGAAACGAATGTCACCGGGTCAGGTTCCTGATGTCAGTTTGCAGGAGGCACATGGCACTGTCAAACCAGCCACAGTTGCCTGTGGGGGCAACTTGCATCTGGGAGGTATCCTCAACCGTGTGAAATTTCAGCAGGCAGCCGGCCACTCCTGGCTGACGGGCCCCGGACAAGAACGATGGCCTTTCCCCAGAGAAACAAAACTTACCAGGCCAGGTTCCTGATGTCAGTTTGCAGGAGGCACTTGGCACTGTCAAACCAGCCACAGTTGCCTATGGTTTTAGTTTCGGTGTGGGAGGTATCCTGATCCGTTCGGAATTTCAGCAGGCAGCTGGCCACTACGGGCCACCAGGCCTCGGAAAAGAATGATGGCCTTTCCCCAGAGAAACAAAAGTCACCAGGCCAGGTTCCTGATGTCAGTTTGCAGGAGGCACTTGGCACTGTCAAACCAGCCACAATTGCCTGTGGGGGCACTTTTCATCTGGGAGGCGTCCTGATCCAAGCGGAATTTCAGCAGGCAGCCGGCCATTCCGGGCCACCAAGCCGTGGACATGAACTATGGTCTTTCCCCAGAGAAACAAAAGTCACCTGGCCAGGTTCCTGATGTCATTTTGCAGGAGGCACATGGCACTGTCAAACCAGCCACAGTTGCCTGTGGGGGCACCTTGCATCTGGGAGGTATCCTCAACCGTGAGGAATTTCAGCAGGCAGCCGGCCACTCCGGGCCGGCGGGCCCCGGACAAGATCGATTGCCTTTCCCCAGAGAAACAAAACTTACCAGGCCAGGTTCCTGATGTCAGTTTGCAGGAGGCACTTGGCACTGTCAAACCAGCCACAGTTGCCTGTGGTGGCACCTTTTATCTGGGAGGTATCCTGATCCGTGCGGAATTTCAGCAGGCAGCTGGCCACTCCGGGACACACGGCCTTGTACATTAACCATGACCTTTCCCCAGAGAAACAAAAGTCACCAGGCCAGGTTCCTGATGTCAATTTGCAGGACGCACTTGGCACTGTCAAACCAGCCAAAGTTGCCTGTGGGGGCACCTTGCATCTGGGAGGTATCCTGATCCGTGCGGAATTTCAGCAGGCAGCAGGCAACTGCGAGCCACCGGGCCCTGGACATGAACCATGCCCTTTCCCCAGAGAAAGAAAATCACCAGGCCAGGTTTCTGATGTCAGTTTGCAGGAAGCACTTGGCACTGTCAAACCAGCCACAATTGCCTCCGGGGGCACTTTGCATCTGGGAGGCATCCTGATCCGTTCGGAATTTCAGCAGGCAGCCGGCCACTCCGGGACTACGGGTCCAGGATATGAACCATGGCCTTTCCCCAGAGAAACAAAAGTGACCTGGCCAGGTTCCTGATGACAGTTTGCAGGAGGCACATGGCACTGTCAAACCTGCCACAGTTGCCTGTGGGGGCGCCTTGCATCTGGGAGGTAGCCTCAACCTTGTGGAATTTCAGCAGACAGCCGGCCACTCCGAGCCACCGGGCTCTGAACAAGAATAATAACCTTTCCCCAGAGAAACAAAAGTCACCAGGCCAGGTTCCTGATGTCAATTTGCAGGAGGCACTTGGCACTGTCAAACCAGCCAAAGTTGCCTGTGGGGGCACCTTGCATCTGGGAGGTATCCGGATCCGTGTGGAATTTCAGCAGGCAGCAGGCAACTGCGAGCCACCGGGCCCTGGACATGAACCATGGCCTTTCCCCTGAGAAAGAAAATCACCAGGCCAGGTTTCTGATGTCAGTTTGCAGGAAGCACTTGGCACTGTCAAACCAGCCACAGTGCCTCTGGGGGCACCTTGCATCTGGGAGGCATCCTGGTCCGTCCAGAATTTTAGCAGGCAGACGGCCACTCCAGGACACCAGGCTCAGGATACCAACCATGGCCTTTCCCCAGAGAAACAAAAGTCACCAGGCCAGGTTCTTGATGTCAGTTGGCAGGAGGCACTTGGCACTGTCAAACCAGCCACAGTTTCCCGTGGGGCACCTTGCATCTGGGAGGTATCCTGATCCATGCAGAATTCCAGCAAGCAGCTGGACACTCCGGGCCACTAGGCCTTGGACACGTACAATGGCCTTTCCCCAGAGAAATAAATGTCACTAGGCCAGGTTCCTGATGTCAGTTTGCAGGAGGCACTTGGCACTGTCAAACCAGCCACAGTTGCCTGTGGGGGCGCCTTGCATCTGGGAGGCATACTGGTCCGTCCAGAATTTTAGCAGGCAGACGGCCACTCCAGGACACCAGGCTCAGGATACCAACCATGGCCTTTCCCCAGAGAAACAAAAGTCACCAGGCCAGGTTCTTGATGTCAGTTGGCAGGAGGCACTTGGCACTGTCAAACCAGCCACAGTTTCCCGTGGGGCACCTTGCATCTGGGAGGTATCCTGATCCGTGTGAAATTTTAGCAGGCAGCCGGCCACGCTGGGCCACAGTTTGTAGGATATGAACCATGGCCTTTCCCCAGAGAAACAAAAGTCACCCGGCCAGGTTCCTGATGTCAGTTTGCAGGAGGCACTTGGCACTGTCGAAGCAGCCACAGGTGCCTGTGGGGGCATCTTGCATCTCGGCGGCATCCTGATCAGTGAGGAATTTCAACAGGCAGCTGGCCTCTCCGGTCCTATGTATCCAGGATATGAACCATGGCCTTTCCCCAGAGAAACAAAAGTGACCTGGCCAGGTTCCTGATGACAGTTTGCAGGAGGCACATGGCACTGTCAAACCAGCCACAGGTGCCTGTGGGGGCACCTTGCATCTCGGCGGCATCCTGATCCATGCAGAATTCCAGCAAGCAGCCGGCCACTCCGGGCCACTAGGCCTTGGACACGTACAATGGCCTTTCCCCAGAGAAACAAAAGTCACCAGGCCAGGTTCCTGATGTCAGTTTGCAGGAGGCACTTGGCACTGTCAAACCAGCCACAATTGCCTCTGGGGGCACTTTGCATCTGGGAGGCATCCTGATCCGTTCGGAATTTCAGCAGGCAGCCGGCCACTCCGGGACTACGGGTCCAGGATATGAACCATGGCCTTTCCCTAGAGAAACAAAAGTGACCTGGCCAGGTTCCTGATGTCAGTTTGCAGGAGGCACATGGCACTGTCAAACCTGCCACAGTTGCCTGTGGGGGCGCCTTGCATCTGGGAGGTAGCCTCAACCTTGTGGAATTTCAGCAGACAGCCGGCCACTCCGGGCCGGCGGGCCCCGGACAAGAACGATGGCCTTTCCCCAGAGAAACAAAAGTCACCAGGCCAGGTTCCTGATGTCAGTTTGCAGGAGGCACTTGGCACTGTCAAACCAGCCACAGTTGCCTGTGGTGGCACCTTGCATCTGGGAGGTATCCTGATCCGTGCGGAATTTTAGCAGGCAGCCGTCCCCGCTGGGCCACAGTTTGTAGGATATGAACCATGGCCTTTCCCCAGAGAAACAAAAGTCACCAGGCCAGGTTCCTGATGTCAGTTTGCAGGAGGCACTTGGCACTGTCAAACCAGCCACAGGTGCCTGTGGGGGCACCTTGCATCTCGGCGGCATCCTGATCCATGCAGAATTCCAGCAAGCAGCCGGCCACTCCGGGCCACTAGGCCTTGGACACGTACAATGGCCTTTCCCCAGAGAAATAAATGTCACCAGGCCAGGTTCCTGATGTCAGTTTGCAGGAGGCACTTGGCACTGTCAAACCAGCCACAATTGCCTCTGGGGGCACTTTGCATCTGGGAGGCATCCTGATCCGTTCGGAATTTCAGCAGGCAGCCGGCCACTCCGGGACTACGGGTCCAGGATATGAACCATGGCCTTTCCCCAGAGAAACAAAAGTCACCAGGCCAGGTTCCTGATGTCAGTTTGCAGGAGGCACTTGGCAGTGTCAAACCAGCCACAGTTGCCTGTGGTGGCATCTTGCATCTGGGAGGTATCCTGATCCGTGCGGAATTTCAGCAGGCAGTCGGCCACTCCGGGCCAGGGGGCACTGGACATCATCTATGGCCTATCCCCAGAGAAACAAAAGTCACCAGGCCAGGTTCCTGATGTCAGTTTGCAGGAGGCACTTGGCACTGTCAAACCAGCCACAGTTGGCTGTGGGGGCACTTTCCATCTGGGAGGCATCCTGATCCATGCGGAATTTCAGCAGGCAGCCGGGCACTCCGGGCCGCAAGGCCCTGGACATGAATCATGGTCTTTCTCCAGAGAAACGAATGTCACCGGGTCAGGTTCCTGATGTCAGTTTGCAGGAGGCACATGGCACTGTCAAACCAGCCACAGTTGCCTGTGGGGGCAACTTGCATCTGGGAGGTATCCTCCACCGTGTGAAGTTTCAGCAGGCAGCCGGCCACTCCGGGCTGACGGGCCCCGGACTAGAACGATGGCCTTTCCCCAGAGAAACAAAACTTACCAGGCCAGGTTCCTGATGTCAGTTTGCAGGAGGCACTTGGCACTGTCAAACCAGCCACAGTTGCCTATGGTTTTAGTTTCGGTGTGGGAGGTATCCTGATCCGTTCGGAATTTCAGCAGGCTGCTGGCCACTACGGGCCACCAGGCCTCGGAAAAGAATGATGGCCTTTCCCCAGAGAAACAAAAGTCACCAGGCCAGGTTCCTGATGTCAGATTGCAGGAGGCACTTGGCACTGTCAAACCAGCCACAGGTGCCTGTGGGGGCGCTTTTCATCTGGGAGGCATCGTGATCCATGCGGAATTTCAGCAGGCGGCCGGCCACTCCGGGCCACCAGGCCCTGGACAAGAACCATGGCTTTTCCCTAGAGAAACAAAAGTCACCCGGCCAGGTTCCTGATGTCAGTTTGCAGGAGGCACTTGGCACTGTCAAACCAGCCACAGTTGCCTCTGGGGGCACTTTCCATCTGGGAGGCATCCCGATCCATGCGGAATTTCAGCAGGCAGCCGGGCACTCAGGCCGCAAGGCCCTGGACATGAATCATGGTCTTTCCCCAGAGAAAGGAAAGTCACAAGGCCAGGTTCCTGATGTCATTTTGCAGGAGGCACATGGCACTGTCAAACCAGCCACAGTTGCCTGTGGGGGCACCTTGCATCTGGGAGGTATCCTTAACCGTGTGGAATTTCAGCAGGCAGCCGGCCACTCCGGGCCGGCGGGCCCCGGACAAGAACGACTGCCTTTCCCCAGAGAAACAAAACTTACCAGGCCAGGTTCCTGATGTCAGTTTGCAGGAGGCACTTGGCACTGTCAAACCAGCCACAGCGGCCTATTATTTTAGTTTCGGTCTGGGAGGTATCCTGATCCGTGCGGAATTTCAGCAGGCTGCCGGCCACTCCGGGCCACCAGGCCGTGGTCATGAACCATGGCCTTTCCCCAGAGAAACAAAAGTCACCAGGCCAGGTTCCTGATGTCAGTTTGCAGGAGGCACTTGGCACTGTCAAACCAGCCACAGGTGCCTGTGGGGGCACCTTGCATCTGGGAGGTATCCTGATCCGTGCGGAATTTCAGCAGGCAGCTGGCCACTCCGGGACACACGGCCTTGTACATTAACCATGACCTTTCCCCAGAGAAACAAAAGTCACCAGGCCAGGTTCCTGATGTCAGTTTGCAGGAGGCGCTTGGCACTGTCAAACCAGCCACAGTTGCCTGTGGCGGCACCTTGAACCTGGGAGGTATCCTGATCCATGCGGAATTTCAGCAGGCAGCCGGCCACTCCGAGCCACCGGGCTCTGAACAAGAATAATAACCTTTCCCCAGAGAAACAAAAGTCACCAGGCCAGGTTCCTGATGTCAATTTGCAGGACGCACTTGGCACTGTCAAACCAGCCAAAGTTGCCTGTGGGGGCACCTTGCATCTGGGAGGTATCCGGATCCGTGTGGAATTTCAGCAGGCAGCAGGCAACTGCGAGCCACCGGGCCCTGGACATGAACCATGCCCTTTCCCCAGAGAAAGAAAATCACCAGGCCAGGTTTCTGATGTCAGTTTGCAGGAAGCACTTGGCACTGTCAAACCAGCCACAATTGCCTCCGGGGGCACTTTGCATCTGGGAGGCATCCTGATCCGTTCGGAATTTCAGCAGGCAGCCGGCCACTCCGGGACTACGGGTCCAGGATATGAACCATGGCCTTTCCCCAGAGAAACAAAAGTGACCTGGCCAGGTTCCTGATGACAGTTTGCAGGAGGCACATGGCACTGTCAAACCTGCCACAGTTGCCTGTGGGGGCGCCTTGCATCTGGGAGGTAGCCTCAACCTTGTGGAATTTCAGCAGACAGCCAGCCACTCCGAGCCACCGGGCTCTGAACAAGAATAATAACCTTTCCCCAGAGAAACAAAAGTCACCAGGCCAGGTTCCTGATGTCAATTTGCAGGAGGCACTTGGCACTGTCAAACCAGCCAAAGTTGCCTGTGGGGGCACCTTGCATCTGGGAGGTATCCGGATCCGTGTGGAATTTCAGCAGGCAGCAGGCAACTGCGAGCCACCGGGCCCTGGACATGAACCATGGCCTTTCCCCTGAGAAAGAAAATCACCAGGCCAGGTTTCTGATGTCAGTTTGCAGGAAGCACTTGGCACTGTCAAACCAGCCACAGTGCCTCTGGGGGCACCTTGCATCTGGGAGGCATACTGGTCCGTCCAGAATTTTAGCAGGCAGACGGCCACTCCAGGACACCAGGCTCAGGATACCAACCATGGCCTTTCCCCAGAGAAACAAAAGTCACCAGGCCAGGTTCTTGATGTCAGTTGGCAGGAGGCACTTGGCACTGTCAAACCAGCCACAGTTTCCCGTGGGGCACCTTGCATCTGGGAGGTATCCTGATCCGTGTGAAATTTTAGCAGGCAGCCGGCCACGCTGGGCCACAGTTTGTAGGATATGAACCATGGCCTTTCCCCAGAGAAACAAAAGTCACCCGGCCAGGTTCCTGATGTCAGTTTGCAGGAGGCACTTGGCACTGTCGAAGCAGCCACAGGTGCCTGTGGGGGCATCTTGCATCTCGGCGGCATCCTGATCAGTGAGGAATTTCAACAGGCAGCTGGCCTCTCCGGTCCTATGTATCCAGGATATGAACCATGGCCTTTCCCCAGAGAAACAAAAGTGACCTGGCCAGGTTCCTGATGACAGTTTGCAGGAGGCACATGGCACTGTCAAACCAGCCACAGGTGCCTGTGGGGGCACCTTGCATCTTGGCGGCATCCTGATCCATGCAGAATTCCAGCAAGCAGCCGGCCACTCCGGGCCACTAGGCCTTGGACACGTACAATGGCCTTTCCCCAGAGAAATAAAAGTCACCAGGCCAGGTTCCTGATGTCAGTTTGCAGGAGGCACTTGGCACTGTCAAACCAGCCACAATTGCCTCTGGGGGCACTTTGCATCTGGGAGGCATCCTGATCCGTTCGGAATTTCAGCAGGCAGCCGGCCACTCCGGGACTACGGGTCCAGGATATGAACCATGGCCTTTCCCTAGAGAAACAAAAGTGACCTGGCCAGGTTCCTGATGTCAGTTTGCAGGAGGCACATGGCACTGTCAAACCTGCCACAGTTGCCTGTGGGGGCGCCTTGCATCTGGGAGGTAGCCTCAACCTTGTGGAATTTCAGCAGACAGCCGGCCACTCCGGGCCGGCGGGCCCCGGACAAGAACGATGGCCTTTCCCCAGAGAAACAAAAGTCACCAGGCCAGGTTCCTGATGTCAGTTTGCAGGAGGCACTTGGCACTGTCAAACCAGCCACAGTTGCCTGTGGTGGCACCTTGCATCTGGGAGGTATCCTGATCCGTGCGGAATTTTAGCAGGCAGCCGTCCCCGCTGGGCCACAGTTTGTAGGATATGAACCATGGCCTTTCCCCAGAGAAACAAAAGTCACCAGGCCAGGTTCCTGATGTCAGTTTGCAGGAGGCACTTGGCACTGTCAAACCAGCCACAGGTGCCTGTGGGGGCACCTTGCATCTCGGCGGCATCCTGATCCATGCAGAATTCCAGCAAGCAGCCGGCCACTCCGGGCCACTAGGCCTTGGACACGTACAATGGCCTTTCCCCAGAGAAATAAATGTCACCAGGCCAGGTTCCTGATGTCAGTTTGCAGGAGGCACTTGGCACTGTCAAACCAGCCACAATTGCCTCTGGGGGCACTTTGCATCTGGGAGGCATCCTGATCCGTTCGGAATTTCAGCAGGCAGCCGGCCACTCCGGGACTACGGGTCCAGGATATGAACCATGGCCTTTCCCCAGAGAAACAAAAGTCACCAGGCCAGGTTCCTGATGTCAGTTTGCAGGAGGCACTTGGCACTGTCAAACCAGCCACAGTTGCCTGTGGTGGCATCTTGCATCTGGGAGGTATCCTGATCCGTGCGGAATTTCAGCAGGCAGTCGGCCACTCCGGGCCAGGGGGCACTGGACATCATCTATGGCCTATCCCCAGAGAAACAAAAGTCACCAGGCCAGGTTCCTGATGTCAGTTTGCAGGAGGCACTTGGCACTGTCAAACCAGCCACAGTTGGCTGTGGGGGCACTTTCCATCTGGGAGGCATCCTGATCCATGCGGAATTTCAGCAGGCAGCCGGGCACTCCGGGCCGCAAGGCCCTGGACATGAATCATGGTCTTTCTCCAGAGAAACGAATGTCACCGGGTCAGGTTCCTGATGTCAGTTTGCAGGAGGCACATGGCACTGTCAAACCAGCCACAGTTGCCTGTGGGGGCAACTTGCATCTGGGAGGTATCCTCCACCGTGTGAAGTTTCAGCAGGCAGCCGGCCACTCCGGGCTGACGGGCCCCGGACTAGAACGATGGCCTTTCCCCAGAGAAACAAAACTTACCAGGCCAGGTTCCTGATGTCAGTTTGCAGGAGGCACTTGGCACTGTCAAACCAGCCACAGTTGCCTATGGTTTTAGTTTCGGTGTGGGAGGTATCCTGATCCGTTCGGAATTTCAGCAGGCTGCTGGCCACTACGGGCCACCAGGCCTCGGAAAAGAATGATGGCCTTTCCCCAGAGAAACAAAAGTCACCAGGCCAGGTTCCTGATGTCAGATTGCAGGAGGCACTTGGCACTGTCAAACCAGCCACAGGTGCCTGTGGGGGCGCTTTTCATCTGGGAGGCATCGTGATCCATGCGGAATTTCAGCAGGCGGCCGGCCACTCCGGGCCACCAGGCCCTGGACAAGAACCATGGCTTTTCCCTAGAGAAACAAAAGTCACCCGGCCAGGTTCCTGATGTCAGTTTGCAGGAGGCACTTGGCACTGTCAAACCAGCCACAGTTGCCTCTGGGGGCACTTTCCATCTGGGAGGCATCCCGATCCATGCGGAATTTCAGCAGGCAGCCGGGCACTCAGGCCGCAAGGCCCTGGACATGAATCATGGTCTTTCCCCAGAGAAAGGAAAGTCACAAGGCCAGGTTCCTGATGTCATTTTGCAGGAGGCACATGGCACTGTCAAACCAGCCACAGTTGCCTGTGGGGGCACCTTGCATCTGGGAGGTATCCTTAACCGTGTGGAATTTCAGCAGGCAGCCGGCCACTCCGGGCCGGCGGGCCCCGGACAAGAACGACTGCCTTTCCCCAGAGAAACAAAACTTACCAGGCCAGGTTCCTGATGTCAGTTTGCAGGAGGCACTTGGCACTGTCAAACCAGCCACAGCGGCCTATTATTTTAGTTTCGGTCTGGGAGGTATCCTGATCCGTGCGGAATTTCAGCAGGCTGCCGGCCACTCCGGGCCACCAGGCCGTGGTCATGAACCATGGCCTTTCCCCAGAGAAACAAAAGTCACCAGGCCAGGTTCCTGATGTCAGTTTGCAGGAGGCACTTGGCACTGTCAAACCAGCCACAGGTGCCTGTGGGGGCACCTTGCATCTGGGAGGTATCCTGATCCGTGCGGAATTTCAGCAGGCAGCTGGCCACTCCGGGACACACGGCCTTGTACATTAACCATGACCTTTCCCCAGAGAAACAAAAGTCACCAGGCCAGGTTCCTGATGTCAGTTTGCAGGAGGCGCTTGGCACTGTCAAACCAGCCACAGTTGCCTGTGGCGGCACCTTGAACCTGGGAGGTATCCTGATCCATGCGGAATTTCAGCAGGCAGCCGGCCACTCCGAGCCACCGGGCTCTGAACAAGAATAATAACCTTTCCCCAGAGAAACAAAAGTCACCAGGCCAGGTTCCTGATGTCAATTTGCAGGACGCACTTGGCACTGTCAAACCAGCCAAAGTTGCCTGTGGGGGCACCTTGCATCTGGGAGGTATCCGGATCCGTGTGGAATTTCAGCAGGCAGCAGGCAACTGCGAGCCACCGGGCCCTGGACATGAACCATGCCCTTTCCCCAGAGAAAGAAAATCACCAGGCCAGGTTTCTGATGTCAGTTTGCAGGAAGCACTTGGCACTGTCAAACCAGCCACAATTGCCTCCGGGGGCACTTTGCATCTGGGAGGCATCCTGATCCGTTCGGAATTTCAGCAGGCAGCCGGCCACTCCGGGACTACGGGTCCAGGATATGAACCATGGCCTTTCCCCAGAGAAACAAAAGTGACCTGGCCAGGTTCCTGATGACAGTTTGCAGGAGGCACATGGCACTGTCAAACCTGCCACAGTTGCCTGTGGGGGCGCCTTGCATCTGGGAGGTAGCCTCAACCTTGTGGAATTTCAGCAGACAGCCAGCCACTCCGAGCCACCGGGCTCTGAACAAGAATAATAACCTTTCCCCAGAGAAACAAAAGTCACCAGGCCAGGTTCCTGATGTCAATTTGCAGGAGGCACTTGGCACTGTCAAACCAGCCAAAGTTGCCTGTGGGGGCACCTTGCATCTGGGAGGTATCCGGATCCGTGTGGAATTTCAGCAGGCAGCAGGCAACTGCGAGCCACCGGGCCCTGGACATGAACCATGGCCTTTCCCCTGAGAAAGAAAATCACCAGGCCAGGTTTCTGATGTCAGTTTGCAGGAAGCACTTGGCACTGTCAAACCAGCCACAGTGCCTCTGGGGGCACCTTGCATCTGGGAGGCATCCTGGTCCGTCCAGAATTTTAGCAGGCAGACGGCCACTCCAGGACACCAGGCTCAGGATACCAACCATGGCCTTTCCCCAGAGAAACAAAAGTCACCAGGCCAGGTTCTTGATGTCAGTTGGCAGGAGGCACTTGGCACTGTCAAACCAGCCACAGTTTCCCGTGGGGCACCTTGCATCTGGGAGGTATCCTGATCCATGCAGAATTCCAGCAAGCAGCTGGACACTCCGGGCCACTAGGCCTTGGACACGTACAATGGCCTTTCCCCAGAGAAATAAATGTCACCAGGCCAGGTTCCTGATGTCAGTTTGCAGGAGGCACTTGGCACTGTCAAACCAGCCACAGTTGCCTGTGGGGGCACCTTGCATCTGGGAGGCATACTGGTCCGTCCAGAATTTTAGCAGGCAGACGGCCACTCCAGGACACCAGGCTCAGGATACCAACCATGGCCTTTCCCCAGAGAAACAAAAGTCACCAGGCCAGGTTCTTGATGTCAGTTGGCAGGAGGCACTTGGCACTGTCAAACCAGCCACAGTTTCCCGTGGGGCACCTTGCATCTGGGAGGTATCCTGATCCGTGTGAAATTTTAGCAGGCAGCCGGCCACGCTGGGCCACAGTTTGTAGGATATGAACCATGGCCTTTCCCCAGAGAAACAAAAGTCACCCGGCCAGGTTCCTGATGTCAGTTTGCAGGAGGCACTTGGCACTGTCGAAGCAGCCACAGGTGCCTGTGGGGGCATCTTGCATCTCGGCGGCATCCTGATCAGTGAGGAATTTCAACAGGCAGCTGGCCTCTCCGGTCCTATGTATCCAGGATATGAACCATGGCCTTTCCCCAGAGAAACAAAAGTGACCTGGCCAGGTTCCTGATGACAGTTTGCAGGAGGCACATGGCACTGTCAAACCAGCCACAGGTGCCTGTGGGGGCACCTTGCATCTTGGCGGCATCCTGATCCATGCAGAATTCCAGCAAGCAGCCGGCCACTCCGGGCCACTAGGCCTTGGACACGTACAATGGCCTTTCCCCAGAGAAATAAAAGTCACCAGGCCAGGTTCCTGATGTCAGTTTGCAGGAGGCACTTGGCACTGTCAAACCAGCCACAATTGCCTCTGGGGGCACTTTGCATCTGGGAGGCATCCTGATCCGTTCGGAATTTCAGCAGGCAGCCGGCCACTCCGGGACTACGGGTCCAGGATATGAACCATGGCCTTTCCCTAGAGAAACAAAAGTGACCTGGCCAGGTTCCTGATGTCAGTTTGCAGGAGGCACATGGCACTGTCAAACCTGCCACAGTTGCCTGTGGGGGCGCCTTGCATCTGGGAGGTAGCCTCAACCTTGTGGAATTTCAGCAGACAGCCGGCCACTCCGGGCCGGCGGGCCCCGGACAAGAACGATGGCCTTTCCCCAGAGAAACAAAAGTCACCAGGCCAGGTTCCTGATGTCAGTTTGCAGGAGGCACTTGGCACTGTCAAACCAGCCACAGTTGCCTGTGGTGGCACCTTGCATCTGGGAGGTATCCTGATCCGTGCGGAATTTTAGCAGGCAGCCGTCCCCGCTGGGCCACAGTTTGTAGGATATGAACCATGGCCTTTCCCCAGAGAAACAAAAGTCACCAGGCCAGGTTCCTGATGTCAGTTTGCAGGAGGCACTTGGCACTGTCAAACCAGCCACAGGTGCCTGTGGGGGCACCTTGCATCTCGGCGGCATCCTGATCCATGCAGAATTCCAGCAAGCAGCCGGCCACTCCGGGCCACTAGGCCTTGGACACGTACAATGGCCTTTCCCCAGAGAAATAAATGTCACCAGGCCAGGTTCCTGATGTCAGTTTGCAGGAGGCACTTGGCACTGTCAAACCAGCCACAATTGCCTCTGGGGGCACTTTGCATCTGGGAGGCATCCTGATCCGTTCGGAATTTCAGCAGGCAGCCGGCCACTCCGGGACTACGGGTCCAGGATATGAACCATGGCCTTTCCCCAGAGAAACAAAAGTCACCAGGCCAGGTTCCTGATGTCAGTTTGCAGGAGGCACTTGGCACTGTCAAACCAGCCACAGTTGCCTGTGGTGGCATCTTGCATCTGGGAGGTATCCTGATCCGTGCGGAATTTCAGCAGGCAGTCGGCCACTCCGGGCCAGGGGGCACTGGACATCATCTATGGCCTATCCCCAGAGAAACAAAAGTCACCAGGCCAGGTTCCTGATGTCAGTTTGCAGGAGGCACTTGGCACTGTCAAACCAGCCACAGTTGCCTCTGGGGGCACTTTGCATCTGGGAGGCATCCTGATCCGTTCGGAATTTCAGCAGGCAGCCGGCCACTCCAGGACACCAGGCTCAGGATACCAACCATGGCCTTTCCCCAGAGAAACAAAAGTCACCAGGCCAGGTTCTTGATGTCAGTTGGCAGGAGGCACTTGGCACTGTCAAACCAGCCACAGTTTCCCGTGGGGCACCTTGCATCTGGGAGGTATCCTGATCCGTGTGAAATTTTAGCAGGCAGCCGGCCACGCTGGGCCACAGTTTGTAGGATATGAACCATGGCCTTTCCCCAGAGAAACAAAAGTCACCCGGCCAGGTTCCTGATGTCAGTTTGCAGGAGGCACTTGGCACTGTCGAAGCAGCCACAGGTGCCTGTGGGGGCATCTTGCATCTCGGCGGCATCCTGATCAGTGAGGAATTTCAACAGGCAGCTGGCCTCTCCGGTCCTATGTATCCAGGATATGAACCATGGCCTTTCCCCAGAGAAACAAAAGTGACCTGGCCAGGTTCCTGATGACAGTTTGCAGGAGGCACATGGCACTGTCAAACCAGCCACAGGTGCCTGTGGGGGCACCTTGCATCTCGGCGGCATCCTGATCCATGCAGAATTCCAGCAAGCAGCCGGCCACTCCGGGCCACTAGGCCTTGGACACGTACAATGGCCTTTCCCCAGAGAAATAAAAGTCACCAGGCCAGGTTCCTGATGTCAGTTTGCAGGAGGCACTTGGCACTGTCAAACCAGCCACAATTGCCTCTGGGGGCACTTTGCATCTGGGAGGCATCCTGATCCGTTCGGAATTTCAGCAGGCAGCCGGCCACTCCGGGACTACGGGTCCAGGATATGAACCATGGCCTTTCCCTAGAGAAACAAAAGTGACCTGGCCAGGTTCCTGATGTCAGTTTGCAGGAGGCACATGGCACTGTCAAACCTGCCACAGTTGCCTGTGGGGGCGCCTTGCATCTGGGAGGTAGCCTCAACCTTGTGGAATTTCAGCAGACAGCCGGCCACTCCGGGCCGGCGGGCCCCGGACAAGAACGATGGCCTTTCCCCAGAGAAACAAAAGTCACCAGGCCAGGTTCCTGATGTCAGTTTGCAGGAGGCACTTGGCACTGTCAAACCAGCCACAGTTGCCTGTGGTGGCACCTTGCATCTGGGAGGTATCCTGATCCGTGCGGAATTTTAGCAGGCAGCCGTCCCCGCTGGGCCACAGTTTGTAGTATATGAACCATGGCCTTTCCCCAGAGAAACAAAAGTCACCAGGCCAGGTTCCTGATGTCAGTTTGCAGGAGGCACTTGGCACTGTCAAACCAGCCACAGGTGCCTGTGGGGGCACCTTGCATCTCGGCGGCATCCTGATCCATGCAGAATTCCAGCAAGCAGCCGGCCACTCCGGGCCACTAGGCCTTGGACACGTACAATGGCCTTTCCCCAGAGAAATAAATGTCACCAGGCCAGGTTCCTGATGTCAGTTTGCAGGAGGCACTTGGCACTGTCAAACCAGCCACAATTGCCTCTGGGGGCACTTTGCATCTGGGAGGCATCCTGATCCGTTCGGAATTTCAGCAGGCAGCCGGCCACTCCGGGACTACGGGTCCAGGATATGAACCATGGCCTTTCCCCAGAGAAACAAAAGTCACCAGGCCAGGTTCCTGATGTCAGTTTGCAGGAGGCACTTGGCACTGTCAAACCAGCCACAGTTGGCTGTGGGGGCACTTTCCATCTGGGAGGCATCCTGATCCATGCGGAATTTCAGCAGGCAGCCGGGCACTCCGGGCCGCAAGGCCCTGGACATGAATCATGGTCTTTCTCCAGAGAAACGAATGTCACCGGGTCAGGTTCCTGATGTCAGTTTGCAGGAGGCACATGGCACTGTCAAACCAGCCACAGTTGCCTGTGGGGGCAACTTGCATCTGGGAGGTATCCTCCACCGTGTGAAGTTTCAGCAGGCAGCCGGCCACTCCGGGCTGACGGGCCCCGGACAAGAACGATGGCCTTTCCCCAGAGAAACAAAACTTACCAGGCCAGGTTCCTGATGTCAGTTTGCAGGAGGCACTTGGCACTGTCAAACCAGCCACAGTTGCCTATGGTTTTAGTTTCGGTGTGGGAGGTATCCTGATCCGTTCGGAATTTCAGCAGGCTGCTGGCCACTACGGGCCACCAGGCCTCGGAAAAAAATGATGGCCTTTCCCCAGAGAAACAAAAGTCACCAGGCCAGGTTCCTGATGTCAGTTTGCAGGAGGCACTTGGCACTGTCAAACCAGCCACAATTGCCTGTGGGGGCACTTTTCATCTGGGAGGCATCCTGATCCAAGCGGAATTTCAGCAGGCAGCCGGCCACTCCGGGCCACCAGGCCGTGGATATGAACTATGGTCTTTCCCCAGAGAAACAAAAGTCACCAGGCCAGGTTCCTGATGTCAGATTGCAGGAGGCACTTGGCACTGTCAAACCAGCCACAGGTGCCTGTGGGGGCGCTTTTCATCTGGGAGGCATCGTGATCCATGCGGAATTTCAGCAGGCGGCCGGCCACTCCGGGCCACCAGGCCCTGGACAAGAACCACGGCTTTTCCCTAGAGAAACAAAAGTCACCCGGCCAGGTTCCTGATGTCAGTTTGCAGGAGGCACTTGGCACTGTCAAACCAGCCACAGTTGCCTCTGGGGGCACTTTCCATCTGGGAGGCATCCCGATCCATGCGGAATTTCAGCAGGCAGCCGGGCACTCAGGCCGCAAGGCCCTGGACATGAATCATGGTCTTTCCCCAGAGAAAGGAAAGTCACCCGGCCAGGTTCCTGATGTCATTTTGCAGGAGGCACATGGCACTGTCAAACCAGCCACAGTTGCCTGTGGGGGCACCTTGCATCTGGGAGGTATCCTTAACCGTGTGGAATTTCAGCAGGCAGCCGGCCACTCCGGGCCGGCGGGCCCCGGACAAGAACGACTGCCTTTCCCCAGAGAAACAAAACTTACCAGGCCAGGTTCCTGATGTCAGTTTGCAGGAGGCACTTGGCACTGTCAAACCAGCCACAGCGGCCTATTATTTTAGTTTCGGTCTGGGAGGTATCCTGATCCGTGCGGAATTTCAGCAGGCTGCCGGCCACTCCGGGCCACCAGGCCGTGGTCATGAACCATGGCCTTTCCCCAGAGAAACAAAAGTCACCAGGCCAGGTTCCTGATGTCAGTTTGCAGGAGGCACTTGGCACTGTCAAACCAGCCACAGGTGCCTGTGGGGGCACCTTGCATCTGGGAGGTATCCTGATCCGTGCGGAATTTCAGCAGGCAGCTGGCCACTCCGGGACACACGGCCTTGTACATTAACCATGACCTTTCCCCAGAGAAACAAAAGTCACCAGGCCAGGTTCCTGATGTCAGTTTGCAGGAGGCGCTTGGCACTGTCAAACCAGCCACAGTTGCCTGTGGCGGCACCTTGAACCTGGGAGGTATCCTGATCCATGCGGAATTTCAGCAGGCAGCCGGCCACTCCGAGCCACCGGGCTCTGAACAAGAATAATAACCTTTCCCCAGAGAAACAAAAGTCACCAGGCCAGGTTCCTGAAGTCAATTTGCAGGACGCACTTGGCACTGTCAAACCAGCCAAAGTTGCCTGTGGGGGCACCTTGCATCTGGGAGGTATCCGGATCCGTGTGGAATTTCAGCAGGCAGCAGGCAACTGCGAGCCACCGGGCCCTGGACATGAACCATGCCCTTTCCCCAGAGAAAGAAAATCACCAGGCCAGGTTTCTGATGTCAGTTTGCAGGAAGCACTTGGCACTGTCAAACCAGCCACAATTGCCTCCGGGGGCACTTTGCATCTGGGAGGCATCCTGATCCGTTCGGAATTTCAGCAGGCAGCCGGCCACTCCGGGACTACGGGTCCAGGATATGAACCATGGCCTTTCCCCAGAGAAACAAAAGTGACCTGGCCAGGTTCCTGATGACAGTTTGCAGGAGGCACATGGCACTGTCAAACCTGCCACAGTTGCCTGTGGGGGCGCCTTGCATCTGGGAGGTAGCCTCAACCTTGTGGAATTTCAGCAGACAGCCGGCCACTCCGGGCCGGCGGGCCCCGGACAAGAACGATGGCCTTTCCCCAGAGAAACAAAAGTCACCAGGCCAGGTTCCTGATGTCAGTTTGCAGGAGGCACTTGGCACTGTCAAACCAGCCACAGTTGCCTGTGGTGGCACCTTGCATCTGGGAGGTATCCTGATCCGTGCGGAATTTCAGCAGGCAGCCGGCCACGCTGGGCCACAGTTTGTAGTATATGAACCATGGCCTTTCCCCAGAGAAACAAAAGTCACCAGGCCAGGTTGCTGATGTCAGTTTGCAGGAGGCACTTGGCACTGTCAAACCAGCCACAATTGCCTCTGGGGGCACTTTGCATCTGGGAGGCATCCTGATCCGTTCGGAATTTCAGCAGGCAGCCGGCCACTCCGGGACTACGGGTCCAGGATATGAACCATGGCCTTTCCCCAGAGAAACAAAAGTCACCAGGCCAGGTTCCTGATGTCAGTTTGCAGGAGGCACTTGGCACTGTCAAACCAGCCACAGTTGCCTGTGGTGGCACCTTGCATCTGGGAGGTATCCTGATCCGTGCGGAATTTCAGCAGGCAGCCGGCCACTCCGAGCCACCGGGCTCTGAACAAGAATAATAACCTTTCCCCAGAGAAACAAAAGTCACCAGGCCAGGTTCCTGATGTCAATTTGCAGGAGGCACTTGGCACTGTCAAACCAGCCAAAGTTGCCTGTGGGGGCACCTTGCATCTGGGAGGTATCCGGATCCGTGTGGAATTTTAGCAGGCAGCAGGCAACTGCGAGCCACCGGGCCCTGGACATGAACCATGGCCTTTCCCCTGAGAAAGAAAATCACCAGGCCAGGTTTCTGATGTCAGTTTGCAGGAAGCACTTGGCACTGTCAAACCAGCCACAGTGCCTCTGGGGGCACCTTGCATCTGGGAGGCATCCTGGTCCGTCCAGAATTTTAGCAGGCAGACGGCCACTCCAGGACACCAGGCTCAGGATACCAACCATGGCCTTTCCCCAGAGAAACAAAAGTCACCAGGCCAGGTTCTTGATGTCAGTTGGCAGGAGGCACTTGGCACTGTCAAACCAGCCACAGTTTCCCGTGGGGCACCTTGCATCTGGGAGGTATCCTGATCCATGCAGAATTCCAGCAAGCAGCTGGACACTCCGGGCCACTAGGCCTTGGACACGTACAATGGCCTTTCCCCAGAGAAATAAATGTCACCAGGCCAGGTTCCTGATGTCAGTTTGCAGGAGGCACTTGGCACTGTCAAACCAGCCACAGTTGCCTGTGGGGGCACCTTGCATCTGGGAGGCATACTGGTCCGTCCAGAATTTTAGCAGGCAGACGGCCACTCCAGGACACCAGGCTCAGGATACCAACCATGGCCTTTCCCCAGAGAAACAAAAGTCACCAGGCCAGGTTCTTGATGTCAGTTGGCAGGAGGCACTTGGCACTGTCAAACCAGCCACAGTTTCCCGTGGGGCACCTTGCATCTGGGAGGTATCCTGATCCGTGTGAAATTTTAGCAGGCAGCCGGCCACGCTGGGCCACAGTTTGTAGGATATGAACCATGGCCTTTCCCCAGAGAAACAAAAGTCACCCGGCCAGGTTCCTGATGTCAGTTTGCAGGAGGCACTTGGCACTGTCGAAGCAGCCACAGGTGCCTGTGGGGGCATCTTGCATCTCGGCGGCATCCTGATCAGTGAGGAATTTCAACAGGCAGCTGGCCTCTCCGGTCCTATGTATCCAGGATATGAACCATGGCCTTTCCCCAGAGAAACAAAAGTGACCTGGCCAGGTTCCTGATGACAGTTTGCAGGAGGCACATGGCACTGTCAAACCAGCCACAGGTGCCTGTGGGGGCACCTTGCATCTCGGCGGCATCCTGATCCATGCAGAATTCCAGCAAGCAGCCGGCCACTCCGGGCCACTAGGCCTTGGACACGTACAATGGCCTTTCCCCAGAGAAATAAAAGTCACCAGGCCAGGTTCCTGATGTCAGTTTGCAGGAGGCACTTGGCACTGTCAAACCAGCCACAATTGCCTCTGGGGGCACTTTGCATCTGGGAGGCATCCTGATCCGTTCGGAATTTCAGCAGGCAGCCGGCCACTCCGGGACTACGGGTCCAGGATATGAACCATGGCCTTTCCCTAGAGAAACAAAAGTGACCTGGCCAGGTTCCTGATGTCAGTTTGCAGGAGGCACATGGCACTGTCAAACCTGCCACAGTTGCCTGTGGGGGCGCCTTGCATCTGGGAGGTAGCCTCAACCTTGTGGAATTTCAGCAGACAGCCGGCCACTCCGGGCCGGCGGGCCCCGGACAAGAACGATGGCCTTTCCCCAGAGAAACAAAAGTCACCAGGCCAGGTTCCTGATGTCAGTTTGCAGGAGGCACTTGGCACTGTCAAACCAGCCACAGTTGCCTGTGGTGGCACCTTGCATCTGGGAGGTATCCTGATCCGTGCGGAATTTTAGCAGGCAGCCGTCCCCGCTGGGCCACAGTTTGTAGGATATGAACCATGGCCTTTCCCCAGAGAAACAAAAGTCACCAGGCCAGGTTCCTGATGTCAGTTTGCAGGAGGCACTTGGCACTGTCAAACCAGCCACAGGTGCCTGTGGGGGCACCTTGCATCTCGGCGGCATCCTGATCCATGCAGAATTCCAGCAAGCAGCCGGCCACTCCGGGCCACTAGGCCTTGGACACGTACAATGGCCTTTCCCCAGAGAAATAAATGTCACCAGGCCAGGTTCCTGATGTCAGTTTGCAGGAGGCACTTGGCACTGTCAAACCAGCCACAATTGCCTCTGGGGGCACTTTGCATCTGGGAGGCATCCTGATCCGTTCGGAATTTCAGCAGGCAGCCGGCCACTCCGGGACTACGGGTCCAGGATATGAACCATGGCCTTTCCCCAGAGAAACAAAAGTCACCAGGCCAGGTTCCTGATGTCAGTTTGCAGGAGGCACTTGGCACTGTCAAACCAGCCACAGTTGCCTGTGGTGGCATCTTGCATCTGGGAGGTATCCTGATCCGTGCGGAATTTCAGCAGGCAGTCGGCCACTCCGGGCCAGGGGGCACTGGACATCATCTATGGCCTATCCCCAGAGAAACAAAAGTCACCAGGCCAGGTTCCTGATGTCAGTTTGCAGGAGGCACTTGGCACTGTCAAACCAGCCACAGTTGGCTGTGGGGGCACTTTCCATCTGGGAGGCATCCTGATCCATGCGGAATTTCAGCAGGCAGCCGGGCACTCCGGGCCGCAAGGCCCTGGACATGAATCATGGTCTTTCTCCAGAGAAACGAATGTCACCGGGTCAGGTTCCTGATGTCAGTTTGCAGGAGGCACATGGCACTGTCAAACCAGCCACAGTTGCCTGTGGGGGCAACTTGCATCTGGGAGGTATCCTCCACCGTGTGAAGTTTCAGCAGGCAGCCGGCCACTCCGGGCTGACGGGCCCCGGACAAGAACGATGGCCTTTCCCCAGAGAAACAAAACTTACCAGGCCAGGTTCCTGATGTCAGTTTGCAGGAGGCACTTGGCACTGTCAAACCAGCCACAGTTGCCTATGGTTTTAGTTTCGGTGTGGGAGGTATCCTGATCCGTTCGGAATTTCAGCAGGCTGCTGGCCACTACGGGCCACCAGGCCTCGGAAAAAAATGATGGCCTTTCCCCAGAGAAACAAAAGTCACCAGGCCAGGTTCCTGATGTCAGTTTGCAGGAGGCACTTGGCACTGTCAAACCAGCCACAATTGCCTGTGGGGGCACTTTTCATCTGGGAGGCATCGTGATCCATGCGGAATTTCAGCAGGCGGCCGGCCACTCCGGGCCACCAGGCCCTGGACAAGAACCACGGCTTTTCCCTAGAGAAACAAAAGTCACCCGGCCAGGTTCCTGATGTCAGTTTGCAGGAGGCACTTGGCACTGTCAAACCAGCCACAGTTGCCTCTGGGGGCACTTTCCATCTGGGAGGCATCCCGATCCATGCGGAATTTCAGCAGGCAGCCGGGCACTCAGGCCGCAAGGCCCTGGACATGAATCATGGTCTTTCCCCAGAGAAAGGAAAGTCACAAGGCCAGGTTCCTGATGTCATTTTGCAGGAGGCACATGGCACTGTCAAACCAGCCACAGTTGCCTGTGGGGGCACCTTGCATCTGGGAGGTATCCTTAACCGTGTGGAATTTCAGCAGGCAGCCGGCCACTCCGGGCCGGCGGGCCCCGGACAAGAACGACTGCCTTTCCCCAGAGAAACAAAACTTACCAGGCCAGGTTCCTGATGTCAGTTTGCAGGAGGCACTTGGCACTGTCAAACCAGCCACAGCGGCCTATTATTTTAGTTTCGGTCTGGGAGGTATCCTGATCCAAGCGGAATTTCAGCAGGCTGCCGGCCACTCCGGGCCACCAGGCCGTGGTCATGAACCATGGCCTTTCCCCAGAGAAACAAAAGTCACCAGGCCAGGTTCCTGATGTCAGTTTGCAGGAGGCACTTGGCACTGTCAAACCAGCCACAGGTGCCTGTGGGGGCACCTTGCATCTGGGAGGTATCCTGATCCGTGCGGAATTTCAGCAGGCAGCTGGCCACTCCGGGGCACACGGCCTTGTACATTAACCATGACCTTTCCCCAGAGAAACAAAAGTCACCAGGCCAGGTTCCTGATGTCAGTTTGCAGGAGGCGCTTGGCACTGTCAAACCAGCCACAGTTGCCTGTGGCGGCACCTTGAACCTGGGAGGTATCCTGATCCATGCGGAATTTCAGCAGGCAGCCGGCCACTCCGAGCCACCGGGCTCTGAACAAGAATAATAACCTTTCCCCAGAGAAACAAAAGTCACCAGGCCAGGTTCCTGAAGTCAATTTGCAGGACGCACTTGGCACTGTCAAACCAGCCAAAGTTGCCTGTGGGGGCACCTTGCATCTGGGAGGTATCCGGATCCGTGTGGAATTTCAGCAGGCAGCAGGCAACTGCGAGCCACCGGGCCCTGGACATGAACCATGCCCTTTCCCCAGAGAAAGAAAATCACCAGGCCAGGTTTCTGATGTCAGTTTGCAGGAAGCACTTGGCACTGTCAAACCAGCCACAATTGCCTCCGGGGGCACTTTGCATCTGGGAGGCATCCTGATCCGTTCGGAATTTCAGCAGGCAGCCGGCCACTCCGGGACTACGGGTCCAGGATATGAACCATGGCCTTTCCCCAGAGAAACAAAAGTGACCTGGCCAGGTTCCTGATGACAGTTTGCAGGAGGCACATGGCACTGTCAAACCTGCCACAGTTGCCTGTGGGGGCGCCTTGCATCTGGGAGGTAGCCTCAACCTTGTGGAATTTCAGCAGACAGCCGGCCACTCCGGGCCGGCGGGCCCCGGACAAGAACGATGGCCTTTCCCCAGAGAAACAAAAGTCACCAGGCCAGGTTCCTGATGTCAGTTTGCAGGAGGCACTTGGCACTGTCAAACCAGCCACAGTTGCCTGTGGTGGCACCTTGCATCTGGGAGGTATCCTGATCCGTGCGGAATTTCAGCAGGCAGCCGGCCACTCCGAGCCACCGGGCTCTGAACAAGAATAATAACCTTTCCCCAGAGAAACAAAAGTCACCAGGCCAGGTTCCTGATGTCAATTTGCAGGAGGCACTTGGCACTGTCAAACCAGCCAAAGTTGCCTGTGGGGGCACCTTGCATCTGGGAGGTATCCGGATCCGTGTGGAATTTCAGCAGGCAGCAGGCAACTGCGAGCCACCGGGCCCTGGACATGAACCATGGCCTTTCCCCTGAGAAAGAAAATCACCAGGCCAGGTTTCTGATGTCAGTTTGCAGGAAGCACTTGGCACTGTCAAACCAGCCACAGTTGCCTCTGGGGGCACCTTGCATCTGGGAGGCATCCTGGTCCGTCCAGAATTTTAGCAGGCAGACGGCCACTCCAGGACACCAGGCTCAGGATACCAACCATGGCCTTTCCCCAGAGAAACAAAAGTCACCAGGCCAGGTTCTTGATGTCAGTTGGCAGGAGGCACTTGGCACTGTCAAACCAGCCACAGTTTCCCGTGGGGCACCTTGCATCTGGGAGGTATCCTGATCCATGCAGAATTCCAGCAAGCAGCTGGACACTCCGGGCCACTAGGCCTTGGACACGTACAATGGCCTTTCCCCAGAGAAATAAATGTCACCAGGCCAGGTTCCTGATGTCAGTTTGCAGGAGGCACTTGGCACTGTCAAACCAGCCACAGTTGCCTGTGGGGGCACCTTGCATCTGGGAGGCATACTGGTCCGTCCAGAATTTTAGCAGGCAGACGGCCACTCCAGGACACCAGGCTCAGGATACCAACCATGGCCTTTCCCCAGAGAAACAAAAGTCACCAGGCCAGGTTCTTGATGTCAGTTGGCAGGAGGCACTTGGCACTGTCAAACCAGCCACAGTTTCCCGTGGGGCACCTTGCATCTGGGAGGTATCCTGATCCGTGCGGAATTTTAGCAGGCAGCCGGCCACGCTGGGCCACAGTTTGTAGGATATGAACCATGGCCTTTCCCCAGAGAAACAAAAGTCACCCGGCCAGGTTCCTGATGTCAGTTTGCAGGAGGCACTTGGCACTGTCGAAGCAGCCACAGGTGCCTGTGGGGGCATCTTGCATCTCGGCGGCATCCTGATCAGTGAGGAATTTCAACAGGCAGCTGGCCTCTCCGGTCCTATGTATCCAGGATATGAACCATGGCCTTTCCCCAGAGAAACAAAAGTGACCTGGCCAGGTTCCTGATGACAGTTTGCAGGAGGCACATGGCACTGTCAAACCAGCCACAGGTGCCTGTGGGGGCACCTTGCATCTCGGCGGCATCCTGATCCATGCAGAATTCCAGCAAGCAGCCGGCCACTCCGGGCCACTAGGCCTTGGACACGTACAATGGCCTTTCCCCAGAGAAATAAAAGTCACCAGGCCAGGTTCCTGATGTCAGTTTGCAGGAGGCACTTGGCACTGTCAAACCAGCCACAATTGCCTGTGGGGGCACTTTGCATCTGGGAGGCATCCTGATCCGTGCAGAATTTCAGCAGGCAGCCGGCCACTCCGGGACTACGGGTCCAGGATATGAACCATGGCCTTTCCCTAGAGAAACAAAAGTGACCTGGCCAGGTTCCTGATGTCAGTTTGCAGGAGGCACATGGCACTGTCAAACCTGCCACAGTTGCCTGTGGGGGCGCCTTGCATCTGGGAGGTAGCCTCAACCTTGTGGAATTTCAGCAGACAGCCGGCCACTCCGGGCCGGCGGGCCCCGGACAAGAACGATGGCCTTTCCCCAGAGAAACAAAAGTCACCAGGCCAGGTTCCTGATGTCAGTTTGCAGGAGGCACTTGGCACTGTCAAACCAGCCACAGTTGCCTGTGGTGGCACCTTGCATCTGGGAGGTATCCTGATCCGTGCGGAATTTTAGCAGGCAGCCGTCCCCGCTGGGCCACAGTTTGTAGGATATGAACCATGGCCTTTCCCCAGAGAAACAAAAGTCACCAGGCCAGGTTCCTGATGTCAGTTTGCAGGAGGCACTTGGCACTGTCAAACCAGCCACAGGTGCCTGTGGGGGCACCTTGCATCTCGGCGGCATCCTGATCCATGCAGAATTCCAGCAAGCAGCCGGCCACTCCGGGCCACTAGGCCTTGGACACGTACAATGGCCTTTCCCCAGAGAAATAAATGTCACCAGGCCAGGTTCCTGATGTCAGTTTGCAGGAGGCACTTGGCACTGTCAAACCAGCCACAATTGCCTCTGGGGGCACTTTGCATCTGGGAGGCATCCTGATCCGTTCGGAATTTCAGCAGGCAGCCGGCCACTCCGGGACTACGGGTCCAGGATATGAACCATGGCCTTTCCCCAGAGAAACAAAAGTCACCAGGCCAGGATCCTGATGTCAGGTGGCAGGAGGCACTTGGCACTGTCAAACCAGCCACAGTTGCCTGTGGTGGCATCTTGCATCTGGGAGGTATCCTGATCCGTGCGGAATTTCAGCAGGCAGTCGGCCACTCCGGGCCAGGGGGCACTGGACATCATCTATGGCCTATCCCCAGAGAAACAAAAGTCACCAGGCCAGGTTCCTGATGTCAGTTTGCAGGAGGCACTTGGCACTGTCAAACCAGCCACAGTTGGCTGTGGGGGCACTTTCCATCTGGGAGGCATCCTGATCCATGCGGAATTTCAGCAGGCAGCCGGGCACTCCGGGCCGCAAGGCCCTGGACATGAATCATGGTCTTTCTCCAGAGAAACGAATGTCACCGGGTCAGGTTCCTGATGTCAGTTTGCAGGAGGCACATGGCACTGTCAAACCAGCCACAGTTGCCTGTGGGGGCAACTTGCATCTGGGAGGTATCCTCCACCGTGTGAAGTTTCAGCAGGCAGCCGGCCACTCCGGGCTGACGGGCCCCGGACAAGAACGATGGCCTTTCCCCAGAGAAACAAAACTTACCAGGCCAGGTTCCTGATGTCAGTTTGCAGGAGGCACTTGGCACTGTCAAACCAGCCACAGTTGCCTATGGTTTTAGTTTCGGTGTGGGAGGTATCCTGATCCGTTCGGAATTTCAGCAGGCTGCTGGCCACTACGGGCCACCAGGCCTCGGAAAAAAATGATGGCCTTTCCCCAGAGAAACAAAAGTCACCAGGCCAGGTTCCTGATGTCAGTTTGCAGGAGGCACTTGGCACTGTCAAACCAGCCACAATTGCCTGTGGGGGCACTTTTCATCTGGGAGGCATCCTGATCCAAGCGGAATTTCAGCAGGCAGCCGGCCACTCCGGGCCACCAGGCCGTGGACATGAACTATGGTCTTTCCCCAGAGAAACAAAAGTCACCAGGCCAGGTTCCTGATGTCAGATTGCAGGAGGCACTTGGCACTGTCAAACCAGCCACAGGTGCCTGTGGGGGCGCTTTTCATCTGGGAGGCATCGTGATCCATGCGGAATTTCAGCAGGCGGCCGGCCACTCCGGGCCACCAGGCCCTGGACAAGAACCACGGCTTTTCCCTAGAGAAACAAAAGTCACCCGGCCAGGTTCCTGATGTCAGTTTGCAGGAGGCACTTGGCACTGTCAAACCAGCCACAGTTGCCTCTGGGGGCACTTTCCATCTGGGAGGCATCCCGATCCATGCGGAATTTCAGCAGGCAGCCGGGCACTCAGGCCGCAAGGCCCTGGACATGAATCATGGTCTTTCCCCAGAGAAAGGAAAGTCACAAGGCCAGGTTCCTGATGTCATTTTGCAGGAGGCACATGGCACTGTCAAACCAGCCACAGTTGCCTGTGGGGGCACCTTGCATCTGGGAGGTATCCTTAACCGTGTGGAATTTCAGCAGGCAGCCGGCCACTCCGGGCCGGCGGGCCCCGGACAAGAACGACTGCCTTTCCCCAGAGAAACAAAACTTACCAGGCCAGGTTCCTGATGTCAGTTTGCAGGAGGCACTTGGCACTGTCAAACCAGCCACAGCGGCCTATTATTTTAGTTTCGGTCTGGGAGGTATCCTGATCCGTGCGGAATTTCAGCAGGCTGCCGGCCACTCCGGGCCACCAGGCCGTGGTCATGAACCATGGCCTTTCCCCAGAGAAACAAAAGTCACCAGGCCAGGTTCCTGATGTCAGTTTGCAGGAGGCACTTGGCACTGTCAAACCAGCCACAGGTGCCTGTGGGGGCACCTTGCATCTGGGAGGTATCCTGATCCGTGCGGAATTTCAGCAGGCAGCTGGCCACTCCGGGACACACGGCCTTGTACATTAACCATGACCTTTCCCCAGAGAAACAAAAGTCACCAGGCCAGGTTCCTGATGTCAGTTTGCAGGAGGCGCTTGGCACTGTCAAACCAGCCACAGTTGCCTGTGGCGGCACCTTGAACCTGGGAGGTATCCTGATCCATGCGGAATTTCAGCAGGCAGCCGGCCACTCCGAGCCACCGGGCTCTGAACAAGAATAATAACCTTTCCCCAGAGAAACAAAAGTCACCAGGCCAGGTTCCTGATGTCAATTTGCAGGACGCACTTGGCACTGTCAAACCAGCCAAAGTTGCCTGTGGGGGCACCTTGCATCTGGGAGGTATCCGGATCCGTGCGGAATTTCAGCAGGCAGCAGGCAACTGCGAGCCACCGGGCCCTGGACATGAACCATGCCCTTTCCCCAGAGAAAGAAAATCACCAGGCCAGGTTTCTGATGTCAGTTTGCAGGAAGCACTTGGCACTGTCAAACCAGCCACAATTGCCTCCGGGGGCACTTTGCATCTGGGAGGCATCCTGATCCGTTCGGAATTTCAGCAGGCAGCCGGCCACTCCGGGACTACGGGTCCAGGATATGAACCATGGCCTTTCCCCAGAGAAACAAAAGTGACCTGGCCAGGTTCCTGATGACAGTTTGCAGGAGGCACATGGCACTGTCAAACCTGCCACAGTTGCCTGTGGGGGCGCCTTGCATCTGGGAGGTAGCCTCAACCTTGTGGAATTTCAGCAGACAGCCGGCCACTCCGGGCCGGCGGGCCCCGGACAAGAACGATGGCCTTTCCCCAGAGAAACAAAAGTCACCAGGCCAGGTTCCTGATGTCAGTTTGCAGGAGGCACTTGGCACTGTCAAACCAGCCACAGTTGCCTGTGGTGGCACCTTGCATCTGGGAGGTATCCTGATCCGTGCGGAATTTCAGCAGGCAGCCGGCCACGCTGGGCTACAGTTTGTAGTATATGAACCATGGCCTTTCCCCAGAGAAACAAAAGTCACCAGGCCAGGTTGCTGATGTCAGTTTGCAGGAGGCACTTGGCACTGTCAAACCAGCCACAATTGCCTCTGGGGGCACTTTGCATCTGGGAGGCATCCTGATCCGTTCGGAATTTCAGCAGGCAGCCGGCCACTCCGGGACTACGGGTCCAGGATATGAACCATGGCCTTTCCCCAGAGAAACAAAAGTCACCAGGCCAGGTTCCTGATGTCAGTTTGCAGGAGGCACTTGGCACTGTCAAACCAGCCACAGTTGCCTGTGGTGGCACCTTGCATCTGGGAGGTATCCTGATCCGTGCGGAATTTCAGCAGGCAGCCGGCCACTCCGAGCCACCGGGCTCTGAACAAGAATAATAACCTTTCCCCAGAGAAACAAAAGTCACCAGGCCAGGTTCCTGATGTCAATTTGCAGGAGGCACTTGGCACTGTCAAACCAGCCAAAGTTGCCTGTGGGGGCACCTTGCATCTGGGAGGTATCCGGATCCGTGTGGAATTTCAGCAGGCAGCAGGCAACTGCGAGCCACCGGGCCCTGGACATGAACCATGGCCTTTCCCCTGAGAAAGAAAATCACCAGGCCAGGTTTCTGATGTCAGTTTGCAGGAAGCACTTGGCACTGTCAAACCAGCCACAGTTGCCTCTGGGGGCACCTTGCATCTGGGAGGCATCCTGGTCCGTCCAGAATTTTAGCAGGCAGACGGCCACTCCAGGACACCAGGCTCAGGATACCAACCATGGCCTTTCCCCAGAGAAACAAAAGTCACCAGGCCAGGTTCTTGATGTCAGTTGGCAGGAGGCACTTGGCACTGTCAAACCAGCCACAGTTTCCCGTGGGGCACCTTGCATCTGGGAGGTATCCTGATCCATGCAGAATTCCAGCAAGCAGCTGGACACTCCGGGCCACTAGGCCTTGGACACGTACAATGGCCTTTCCCCAGAGAAATAAATGTCACCAGGCCAGGTTCCTGATGTCAGTTTGCAGGAGGCACTTGGCACTGTCAAACCAGCCACAGTTGCCTGTGGGGGCACCTTGCATCTGGGAGGCATACTGGTCCGTCCAGAATTTTAGCAGGCAGACGGCCACTCCAGGACACCAGGCTCAGGATACCAACCATGGCCTTTCCCCAGAGAAACAAAAGTCACCAGGCCAGGTTCTTGATGTCAGTTGGCAGGAGGCACTTGGCACTGTCAAACCAGCCACAGTTTCCCGTGGGGCACCTTGCATCTGGGAGGTATCCTGATCCGTGCGGAATTTTAGCAGGCAGCCGGCCACGCTGGGCCACAGTTTGTAGGATATGAACCATGGCCTTTCCCCAGAGAAACAAAAGTCACCCGGCCAGGTTCCTGATGTCAGTTTGCAGGAGGCACTTGGCACTGTCGAAGCAGCCACAGGTGCCTGTGGGGGCATCTTGCATCTCGGCGGCATCCTGATCAGTGAGGAATTTCAACAGGCAGCTGGCCTCTCCGGTCCTATGTATCCAGGATATGAACCATGGCCTTTCCCCAGAGAAACAAAAGTGACCTGGCCAGGTTCCTGATGTCAGTTTGCAGGAGGCACTTGGCACTGTCAAACCAGCCACAGGTGCCTGTGGGGGCACCTTGCATCTCGGCGGCATCCTGATCCATGCAGAATTCCAGCAAGCAGCCGGCCACTCCGGGCCACTAGGCCTTGGACACGTACAATGGCCTTTCCCCAGAGAAATAAAAGTCACCAGGCCAGGTTCCTGATGTCAGTTTGCAGGAGGCACTTGGCACTGTCAAACCAGCCACAATTGCCTCTGGGGGCACTTTGCATCTGGGAGGCATCCTGATCCATGCGGAATTTCAGCAGGCAGCCGGCCACTCCGGGACTACGGGTCCAGGATATGAACCATGGCCTTTCCCTAGAGAAACAAAAGTGACCTGGCCAGGTTCCTGATGACAGTTTGCAGGAGGCACATGGCACTGTCAAACCTGCCACAGTTGCCTGTGGGGGCGCCTTGCATCTGGGAGGTAGCCTCAACCTTGTGGAATTTCAGCAGACAGCCGGCCACTCCGGGCCGGCGGGCCCCGGACAAGAACGATGGCCTTTCCCCAGAGAAACAAAAGTCACCAGGCCAGGTTCCTGATGTCAGTTTGCAGGAGGCACTTGGCACTGTCAAACCAGCCACAGTTGCCTGTGGTGGCACCTTGCATCTGGGAGGTATCCTGATCCGTGCGGAATTTTAGCAGGCAGCCGTCCCCGCTGGGCCACAGTTTGTAGGATATGAACCATGGCCTTTCCCCAGAGAAACAAAAGTCACCAGGCCAGGTTCCTGATGTCAGTTTGCAGGAGGCACTTGGCACTGTCAAACCAGCCACAGGTGCCTGTGGGGGCACCTTGCATCTCGGCGGCATCCTGATCCATGCAGAATTCCAGCAAGCAGCCGGCCACTCCGGGCCACTAGGCCTTGGACACGTACAATGGCCTTTCCCCAGAGAAATAAATGTCACCAGGCCAGGTTCCTGATGTCAGTTTGCAGGAGGCACTTGGCACTGTCAAACCAGCCACAATTGCCTCTGGGGGCACTTTGCATCTGGGAGGCATCCTGATCCGTTCGGAATTTCAGCAGGCAGCCGGCCACTCCGGGACTACGGGTCCAGGATATGAACCATGGCCTTTCCCCAGAGAAACAAAAGTCACCAGGCCAGGTTCCTGATGTCAGTTTGCAGGAGGCACTTGGCACTGTCAAACCAGCCACAGTTGCCTGTGGTGGCATCTTGCATCTGGGAGGTATCCTGATCCGTGCGGAATTTCAGCAGGCAGTCGGCCACTCCGGGCCAGGGGGCACTGGACATCATCTATGGCCTATCCCCAGAGAAACAAAAGTCACCAGGCCAGGTTCCTGATGTCAGTTTGCAGGAGGCACTTGGCACTGTCAAACCAGCCACAGTTGGCTGTGGGGGCACTTTCCATCTGGGAGGCATCCTGATCCATGCGGAATTTCAGCAGGCAGCCGGGCACTCCGGGCCGCAAGGCCCTGGACATGAATCATGGTCTTTCTCCAGAGAAACGAATGTCACCGGGTCAGGTTCCTGATGTCAGTTTGCAGGAGGCACATGGCACTGTCAAACCAGCCACAGTTGCCTGTGGGGGCAACTTGCATCTGGGAGGTATCCTCCACCGTGTGAAGTTTCAGCAGGCAGCCGGCCACTCCGGGCTGACGGGCCCCGGACAAGAACGATGGCCTTTCCCCAGAGAAACAAAACTTACCAGGCCAGGTTCCTGATGTCAGTTTGCAGGAGGCACTTGGCACTGTCAAACCAGCCACAGTTGCCTATGGTTTTAGTTTCGGTGTGGGAGGTATCCTGATCCGTTCGGAATTTCAGCAGGCTGCTGGCCACTACGGGCCACCAGGCCTCGGAAAAAAATGATGGCCTTTCCCCAGAGAAACAAAAGTCACCAGGCCAGGTTCCTGATGTCAGTTTGCAGGAGGCACTTGGCACTGTCAAACCAGCCACAATTGCCTGTGGGGGCACTTTTCATCTGGGAGGCATCCTGATCCAAGCGGAATTTCAGCAGGCAGCCGGCCACTCCGGGCCACCAGGCCGTGGACATGAACTATGGTCTTTCCCCAGAGAAACAAAAGTCACCAGGCCAGGTTCCTGATGTCAGATTGCAGGAGGCACTTGGCACTGTCAAACCAGCCACAGGTGCCTGTGGGGGCGCTTTTCATCTGGGAGGCATCGTGATCCATGCGGAATTTCAGCAGGCGGCCGGCCACTCCGGGCCACCAGGCCCTGGACAAGAACCACGGCTTTTCCCTAGAGAAACAAAAGTCACCCGGCCAGGTTCCTGATGTCAGTTTGCAGGAGGCACTTGGCACTGTCAAACCAGCCACAGTTGCCTCTGGGGGCACTTTCCATCTGGGAGGCATCCCGATCCATGCGGAATTTCAGCAGGCAGCCGGGCACTCAGGCCGCAAGGCCCTGGACATGAATCATGGTCTTTCCCCAGAGAAAGGAAAGTCACAAGGCCAGGTTCCTGATGTCATTTTGCAGGAGGCACATGGCACTGTCAAACCAGCCACAGTTGCCTGTGGGGGCACCTTGCATCTGGGAGGTATCCGGATCCGTGTGGAATTTCAGCAGGCAGCAGGCAACTGCGAGCCACCGGGCCCTGGACATGAACCATGCCCTTTCCCCAGAGAAAGAAAATCACCAGGCCAGGTTTCTGATGTCAGTTTGCAGGAAGCACTTGGCACTGTCAAACCAGCCACAATTGCCTCCGGGGGCACTTTGCATCTGGGAGGCATCCTGATCCGTTCGGAATTTCAGCAGGCAGCCGGCCACTCCGGGACTACGGGTCCAGGATATGAACCATGGCCTTTCCCCAGAGAAACAAAAGTGACCTGGCCAGGTTCCTGATGACAGTTTGCAGGAGGCACATGGCACTGTCAAACCTGCCACAGTTGCCTGTGGGGGCGCCTTGCATCTGGGAGGTAGCCTCAACCTTGTGGAATTTCAGCAGACAGCCGGCCACTCCGGGCCGGCGGGCCCCGGACAAGAACGATGGCCTTTCCCCAGAGAAACAAAAGTCACCAGGCCAGGTTCCTGATGTCAGTTTGCAGGAGGCACTTGGCACTGTCAAACCAGCCACAGTTGCCTGTGGTGGCACCTTGCATCTGGGAGGTATCCTGATCCGTGCGGAATTTCAGCAGGCAGCCGGCCACGCTGGGCCACAGTTTGTAGTATATGAACCATGGCCTTTCCCCAGAGAAACAAAAGTCACCAGGCCAGGTTGCTGATGTCAGTTTGCAGGAGGCACTTGGCACTGTCAAACCAGCCACAATTGCCTCTGGGGGCACTTTGCATCTGGGAGGCATCCTGATCCGTTCGGAATTTCAGCAGGCAGCCGGCCACTCCGGGACTACGGGTCCAGGATATGAACCATGGCCTTTCCCCAGAGAAACAAAAGTCACCAGGCCAGGTTCCTGATGTCAGTTTGCAGGAGGCACTTGGCACTGTCAAACCAGCCACAGTTGCCTGTGGTGGCACCTTGCATCTGGGAGGTATCCTGATCCGTGCGGAATTTCAGCAGGCAGCCGGCCACTCCGAGCCACCGGGCTCTGAACAAGAATAATAACCTTTCCCCAGAGAAACAAAAGTCACCAGGCCAGGTTCCTGATGTCAATTTGCAGGAGGCACTTGGCACTGTCAAACCAGCCAAAGTTGCCTGTGGGGGCACCTTGCATCTGGGAGGTATCCGGATCCGTGCGGAATTTCAGCAGGCAGCAGGCAACTGCGAGCCACCGGGCCCTGGACATGAACCATGGCCTTTCCCCTGAGAAAGAAAATCACCAGGCCAGGTTTCTGATGTCAGTTTGCAGGAAGCACTTGGCACTGTCAAACCAGCCACAGTTGCCTCTGGGGGCACCTTGCATCTGGGAGGCATCCTGGTCCGTCCAGAATTTTAGCAGGCAGACGGCCACTCCAGGACACCAGGCTCAGGATACCAACCATGGCCTTTCCCCAGAGAAACAAAAGTCACCAGGCCAGGTTCTTGATGTCAGTTGGCAGGAGGCACTTGGCACTGTCAAACCAGCCACAGTTTCCCGTGGGGCACCTTGCATCTGGGAGGTATCCTGATCCATGCAGAATTCCAGCAAGCAGCTGGACACTCCGGGCCACTAGGCCTTGGACACGTACAATGGCCTTTCCCCAGAGAAATAAATGTCACCAGGCCAGGTTCCTGATGTCAGTTTGCAGGAGGCACTTGGCACTGTCAAACCAGCCACAGTTGCCTGTGGGGGCACCTTGCATCTGGGAGGCATACTGGTCCGTCCAGAATTTTAGCAGGCAGACGGCCACTCCAGGACACCAGGCTCAGGATACCAACCATGGCCTTTCCCCAGAGAAACAAAAGTCACCAGGCCAGGTTCTTGATGTCAGTTGGCAGGAGGCACTTGGCACTGTCAAACCAGCCACAGTTTCCCGTGGGGCACCTTGCATCTGGGAGGTATCCTGATCCGTGCGGAATTTTAGCAGGCAGCCGTCCCCGCTGGGCCACAGTTTGTAGGATATGAACCATGGCCTTTCCCCAGAGAAACAAAAGTCACCCGGCCAGGTTCCTGATGTCAGTTTGCAGGAGGCACTTGGCACTGTCGAAGCAGCCACAGGTGCCTGTGGGGGCATCTTGCATCTCGGCGGCATCCTGATCAGTGAGGAATTTCAACAGGCAGCTGGCCTCTCCGGTCCTATGTATCCAGGATATGAACCATGGCCTTTCCCCAGAGAAACAAAAGTGACCTGGCCAGGTTCCTGATGACAGTTTGCAGGAGGCACATGGCACTGTCAAACCAGCCACAGGTGCCTGTGGGGGCACCTTGCATCTCGGCGGCATCCTGATCCATGCAGAATTCCAGCAAGCAGCCGGCCACTCCGGGCCACTAGGCCTTGGACACGTACAATGGCCTTTCCCCAGAGAAATAAAAGTCACCAGGCCAGGTTCCTGATGTCAGTTTGCAGGAGGCACTTGGCACTGTCAAACCAGCCACAATTGCCTCTGGGGGCACTTTGCATCTGGGAGGCATCCTGATCCGTTCGGAATTTCAGCAGGCAGCCGGCCACTCCGGGACTACGGGTCCAGGATATGAACCATGGCCTTTCCCTAGAGAAACAAAAGTGACCTGGCCAGGTTCCTGATGACAGTTTGCAGGAGGCACATGGCACTGTCAAACCTGCCACAGTTGCCTGTGGGGGCGCCTTGCATCTGGGAGGTAGCCTCAACCTTGTGGAATTTCAGCAGACAGCCGGCCACTCCGGGCCGGCGGGCCCCGGACAAGAACGATGGCCTTTCCCCAGAGAAACAAAAGTCACCAGGCCAGGTTCCTGATGTCAGTTTGCAGGAGGCACTTGGCACTGTCAAACCAGCCACAGTTGCCTGTGGTGGCACCTTGCATCTGGGAGGTATCCTGATCCGTGCGGAATTTTAGCAGGCAGCCGTCCCCGCTGGGCCACAGTTTGTAGGATATGAACCATGGCCTTTCCCCAGAGAAACAAAAGTCACCAGGCCAGGTTCCTGATGTCAGTTTGCAGGAGGCACTTGGCACTGTCAAACCAGCCACAGGTGCCTGTGGGGGCACCTTGCATCTCGGCGGCATCCTGATCCATGCAGAATTCCAGCAAGCAGCCGGCCACTCCGGGCCACTAGGCCTTGGACACGTACAATGGCCTTTCCCCAGAGAAATAAATGTCACCAGGCCAGGTTCCTGATGTCAGTTTGCAGGAGGCACTTGGCACTGTCAAACCAGCCACAATTGCCTCTGGGGGCACTTTGCATCTGGGAGGCATCCTGATCCGTTCGGAATTTCAGCAGGCAGCCGGCCACTCCGGGACTACGGGTCCAGGATATGAACCATGGCCTTTCCCCAGAGAAACAAAAGTCACCAGGCCAGGTTCCTGATGTCAGTTTGCAGGAGGCACTTGGCACTGTCAAACCAGCCACAGTTGCCTGTGGTGGCATCTTGCATCTGGGAGGTATCCTGATCCGTGCGGAATTTCAGCAGGCAGTCGGCCACTCCGGGCCAGGGGGACTGGACATCATCTATGGCCTATCCCCAGAGAAACAAAAGTCACCAGGCCAGGTTCCTGATGTCAGTTTGCAGGAGGCACTTGGCACTGTCAAACCAGCCACAGTTGGCTGTGGGGGCACTTTCCATCTGGGAGGCATCCTGATCCATGCGGAATTTCAGCAGGCAGCCGGGCACTCCGGGCCGCAAGGCCCTGGACATGAATCATGGTCTTTCTCCAGAGAAACGAATGTCACCGGGTCAGGTTCCTGATGTCAGTTTGCAGGAGGCACATGGCACTGTCAAACCAGCCACAGTTGCCTGTGGGGGCAACTTGCATCTGGGAGGTATCCTCCACCGTGTGAAGTTTCAGCAGGCAGCCGGCCACTCCGGGCTGACGGGCCCCGGACAAGAACGATGGCCTTTCCCCAGAGAAACAAAACTTACCAGGCCAGGTTCCTGATGTCAGTTTGCAGGAGGCACTTGGCACTGTCAAACCAGCCACAGTTGCCTATGGTTTTAGTTTCGGTGTGGGAGGTATCCTGATCCGTTCGGAATTTCAGCAGGCTGCTGGCCACTACAGGCCACCAGGCCTCGGAAAAAAATGATGGCCTTTCCCCAGAGAAACAAAAGTCACCAGGCCAGGTTCCTGATGTCAGTTTGCAGGAGGCACTTGGCACTGTCAAACCAGCCACAATTGCCTGTGGGGGCACTTTTCATCTGGGAGGCATCCTGATTCGTGCGGAATTTCAGCAGGCAGCCGGCCACTCCGGGCCACCAGGCCGTGGACATGAACTATGGTCTTTCCCCAGAGAAACAAAAGTCACCAGGCCAGGTTCCTGATGTCAGTTTGCAGGAGGCACTTGGCACTGTCAAACCAGCCACAGGTGCCTGTGGGGGCGCTTTTCATCTGGGAGGCATCGTGATCCATGCGGAATTTCAGCAGGCGGCCGGCCACTCCGGGCCACCAGGCCCTGGACAAGAACCACGGCTTTTCCCTAGAGAAACAAAAGTCACCCGGCCAGGTTCCTGATGTCAGTTTGCAGGAGGCACTTGGCACTGTCAAACCAGCCACAGTTGCCTCTGGGGGCACTTTCCATCTGGGAGGCATCCCGATCCATGCGGAATTTCAGCAGGCAGCCGGGCACTCAGGCCGCAAGGCCCTGGACATGAATCATGGTCTTTCCCCAGAGAAAGGAAAGTCACAAGGCCAGGTTCCTGATGTCATTTTGCAGGAGGCACATGGCACTGTCAAACCAGCCACAGTTGCCTGTGGGGGCACCTTGCATCTGGGAGGTATCCTTAACCGTGTGGAATTTCAGCAGGCAGCCGGCCACTCCGGGCCGGCGGGCCCCGGACAAGAACGACTGCCTTTCCCCAGAGAAACAAAACTTACCAGGCCAGGTTCCTGATGTCAGTTTGCAGGAGGCACTTGGCACTGTCAAACCAGCCACAGCGGCCTATTATTTTAGTTTCGGTCTGGGAGGTATACTGATCCGTGCGGAATTTCAGCAGGCTGCCGGCCACTCCGGGCCACCAGGCCGTGGTCATGAACCATGGCCTTTCCCCAGAGAAACAAAAGTCACCAGGCCAGGTTCCTGATGTCAGTTTGCAGGAGGCACTTGGCACTGTCAAACCAGCCACAGGTGCCTGTGGGGGCACGTTGCATCTCAGCGGCATCCTGATCCATGCAGAATTCCAGCAGGCAGCCGGCCACTCCAGGACTACGGGTCCAGGATATAAACCATGGCCTTTCCCCAGAGAAACAAAAGTCACCAGGCCAGGTTCCTGATGTCTGTTTGCAGGAGGCACTTGGCACTGTCAAACCAGCCACAGTTGCCTGTGGGTGCTCCTTTCATCTGGGAGCTATCCTGATCTGTGCGGAATTTCAGCAGGCATCCGGCCACTCCGGGACAGCGGGCCCTGGACATGAACCATGGCCTTTCCCCAGAGAAATAAATGTCACCAGGCCAGGTTCCTGACGTCAGTTTGCAGGAGGCACTTGGCACTGTCAAACCAGCCACAGTTGACTGTGCTGGTACCTTTGGTCTGGCAGGCATCCTGATCCGTGCGGAATTTCAGCAGGCAGCTGGCCACTCCGGGACACCCGGCCCTGTACATTAACCATGACCTTTCCCCAGAGAAACAAAAGTCACCAGGCCAGGTTCCTGATGTCAGTTTGCAGGAGGCACTTGGCACTGTCAAACCAGCCACAGTTGGCTGTGGCGGCACCTTGAACCTGGGAGGTATCCTGATCCATGCGGAATTTCAGCAGGCAGCCGGCCACTCCGAGCCACCGGGCTCTGAACAAGAATAATAACCTTTCCCCAGAGAAACAAAAGTCACCAGGCCAGGTTCCTGAAGTCAATTTGCAGGACGCACTTGGCACTCTCAAACCAGCCAAAGTTGCCTGTGGGGGCACCTTGCATCTGGGAGGTATCCGGATCCGTGTGGAATTACAGCAGGCAGCAGGCAACTGCGAGCCACCAAGCCCTGGACATGAACCATGGCCTTTCCCCTGAGAAAGAAAATCACCAGGCCAGGTTTCTGATGTCAGTTTGCAGGAAGCACTTGGCACTGTCAAACCAGCCACAGTGCCTCTGGGGGCACCTTGCATCTTGGCGGCATCCTGGTCCGTCCAGAATTTTAGCAGGCAGACGGCCACTCCAGGACACCAGGCTCAGGATACCAACCATGGCCTTTCCCCAGAGAAACAAAAGTCACCAGGCCAGGTTCTTGATGTCAGTTGGCAGGAGGCACTTGGCACTGTCAAACCAGCCACAGTTTCCCGTGGGGCACCTTGCATCTGGGAGGAATCCTGACCCGTGCGGAATTTCAGCAGGCAGCGGGCCACTCTGGTCCACAGTTTGTAAAATATGAACCATGGCCTTTCCCCAGAGAAACAAAAATCACCAGGCCAGGTTCCTGATGTCAGTTTGCAGGAGGCACTTGGCACTGTCAAACCAGCCACAGTTGCCTGTGGGGGCACTGTTCATCTGGGAGGCATCCTGATCCAAGCGGAATTTCAGCAGGCATCGGCCACTCCGGGCCACCAGGCCGTGGACATGAACTATGGTCTTTCCGCAGAGAAACAAAAGTCACCAGGCCAGGTTCCTGATGTCAGTTTGCAGGAGGCACTTGGCACTGTCAAACCAGCCACAGTTGCCTGTGGGGGCGCCTTGCATCTGGGAGGTAGCCTCAACCGTGTGGAATTTCAGCAGACAGCCGGACACTCCGGGCCAGCGGGCCCCGGAAAAGAACGATGGCCTTTCCCCAGAGAAACAAAAGTCACCCGGCCAGGTTCCTGATGTCAGTTTGCAGGAGGCACTTGGCACTGTCAAACAAGCCACAGTTGCCTGTGGTGGCACCTTGCATCTGGGAGGTATCCTGATCCGTGCGGAATTTCAGCAGGCAGTCGGCCACTCCGGGCCAGGGGGCACTGGACATCATCTATGGCCTTTCCCCAGAGAAACAAAAGTCACCAGGCCAGGTTCCTGATGTCAGTTTGCAGGAGGCACTTGGCACTGTCAAACCAGCCACAGTTGGCTGTGGGGGCACTTTCCATCTGGGAGGCATCCTGATCCATGCGGAATTTCAGCAGGCAGCCGGGCACTCCAGGCCGCAAGGCCCTGGACATGAATCATGGTCTTTCTCCAGAGAAACGAATGTCACCGGGTCAGGTTCCTGATGTCAGTTTGCAGGAGGCACATGGCACTGTCAAACCAGCCACAGTTGCCTGTGGGGGCACCTTGCATCTGGGAGGTATCCTCAACCGTGTGAAATTTCAGCAGGCAGCCGGCCACTCCGGGCTGACGGGCCCCGGACAAGAACGACGGCCTTTCCCCAGAGAAACAAAACTTACCAGGCCAGGTTCCTGATGTCTGTTTGCAGGAGGCACTTGGCACTGTCAAACCAGCCACAGTTGCCTATGGTTTTAGTTTCGGTGTGGGAGGTATCCTGATCCGTTCAGAATTTCAGCAGGCTGCTGGCCACTACGGGCCACCAGGCCTCGGAAAAGAATGATGGCCTTTCCCCAGAGAAACACAAGTCACCAGGCCAGGTTCTTGATGTCAGTTGGCAGGAGGCACTTGGCACTGTCAAACCAGCCACAGTTTCCCGTGGGGCACCTTGCATCTGGGAGGTATCCTGATCCAAGCGGAATTTTAGCAGGCAGCCGTCCCCGCTGGGCCACAGTTTGTAGGATATGAACCATGGCCTTTCCCCAGAGAAACAAAAGTCACCCGGCCAGGTTCCTGATGTCAGTTTGCAGGAGGCACTTGGCACTGTCGAAGCAGCCACAAGTGCCTGTGGGGGCATCTTGCATCTCGGCGGCATCCTGATCAGTTCGGAATTTCAGCAGGCAGCCGGCCACTCCGGTCCTATGTATCCAGGATATGAACCATGGCCTTTCCCCAGAGAAACAAAAGTGACCTGGCCAGGTTCCTGATGACAGTTTGCAGGAGGCACATGGCACTGTCAAACCTGCCACAGTTGCCTGTGGGGGCGCCTTGCATCTGGGAGGTAGCCTCAACCTTGTGGAATTTCAGCAGACAGCCGGCCACTCCGGGCCGGCGGGCCCCGGACAAGAACGATGGCCTTTCCCCAGAGAAACAAAAGTCACCCGGCCAGGTTCCTGATGTCAGTTTGCAGGAGGCACTTGGCACTGTCAAACCAGCCACAGTTGCCTGTGGTGGCACCTTGCATCTGGGAGGTATCCTGATCCGTGCGGAATTTCAGCAGGCAGCCGGCCACGCTGGGCCACAGTTTGTAGTATATGAACCATGGCCTTTCCCCAGAGAAACAAAAGTCACCAGGCCAGGTTCCTGATGTCAGTTTGCAGGAGGCACTTGGCACTGTCAAACCAGCCACAGGTGCCTGTGGGGGCACCTTGCATCTCGGCGGCATCCTGATCCATGCAGAATTCCAGCAAGCAGCCGGCCACTCCGGGCCACTAGGCCTTGGACACGTACAATGGCCTTTCCCCAGAGAAATAAATGTCACCAGGCCAGGTTCCTGATGTCAGTTTGCAGGAGGCACTTGGCACTGTCAAACCAGCCACAATTGCCTCTGGGGGCACTTTGCATCTGGGAGGCATCCTGATCCGTTCGGAATTTCAGCAGGCAGCCGGTCACTCCGGGACTACGGGTCCAGGATATGAACCATGGCCTTTCCCCAGAGAAACAAAAGTCACCAGGCCAGGTTCCTGATGTCAGTTTGCAGGAGGCACTTGGCACTCTCAAACCAGCCAAAGTTGCCTGTGGTGGCACCTTGCATCTGGGAGGTATCCTGATCCGTGCGGAATTTCAGCAGGCAGTCGGCCACTCCGGGCCAGGGGGCACTGGACATCATCTATGGCCTTTCCCCAGAGAAACAAAAGTCACCAGGCCAGGTTCCTGATGTCAGTTGGCAGGAGGCACTTGGCACTGTCAAACCAGCCACAGTTGGCTGTGGGGGCACTTTGCATCTGGGAGGCATCCTGATCCATGCGGAATTTCAGCAGGCAGCCGGGCACTCCAGGCCGCAAGGCCCTGGACATGAATCACGGTCTTTCTCCAGAGAAACGAATGTCACCGGGTCAGGTTCCTGATGTCAGTTTGCAGGAGGCACATGGCACTGTCAAACCAGCCACAGTTGCCTGTGGGGGCAACTTGCATCTGGGAGGTATCCTGAACCGTGTGAAATTTCAGCAGGCAGCCGGCCACTCCGGGCTGACGGGCCCCGGACAAGAACGATGGCCTTTCCCCAGAGAAACAAAACTTACCAGGCCAGGTTCCTGATGTCAGTTTGCAGGAGGCACTTGGCACTGTCAAACCAGCCACAGTTGCCTATGGTTTTAGTTTCGGTGTGGGAGGTATCCTGATCCGTTCGGAATTTCAGCAGGCTGCTGGCCACTACGGGCCACCAGGCCTCGGAAAAAAATGATGGCCTTTCCCCAGAGAAACAAAAGTCACCAGGCCAGGTTCCTGATGTCAGTTTGCAGGAGGCACTTGGCACTGTCAAACCAGCCACAATTGCCTGTGGGGGCACTTTTCATCTGGGAGGCATCCTGATCCGTGCGGAATTTCAGCAGGCAGCCGGCCACTCCGGGCCACCAGGCCGTGGACATGAACTATGGTCTTTCCCCAGAGAAACAAAAGTCACCAGGCCAGGTTCCTGATGTCAGTTTGCAGGAGGCACTTGGCACTGTCAAACCAGCCACAGGTGCCTGTGGGGGCGCTTTTCATCTGGGAGGCATCGTGATCCATGCGGAATTTCAGCAGGCGGCCGGCCACTCCGGGCCACCAGGCCCTGGACAAGAACCACGGCTTTTCCCTAGAGAAACAAAAGTCACCCGGCCAGGTTCCTGATGTCAGTTTGCAGGAGGCACTTGGCACTGTCAAACCAGCCACAGTTGCCTCTGGGGGCACTTTCCATCTGGGAGGCATCCCGATCCATGCGGAATTTCAGCAGGCAGCCGGGCACTCAGGCCGCAAGGCCCTGGACATGAATCATGGTCTTTCCCCAGAGAAAGGAAAGTCACAAGGCCAGGTTCCTGATGTCATTTTGCAGGAGGCACATGGCACTGTCAAACCAGCCACAGTTGCCTGTGGGGGCACCTTGCATCTGGGAGGTATCCTTAACCGTGTGGAATTTCAGCAGGCAGCCGGCCACTCCGGGCCGGCGGGCCCCGGACAAGAACGACTGCCTTTCCCCAGAGAAACAAAACTTACCAGGCCAGGTTCCTGATGTCAGTTTGCAGGAGGCACTTGGCACTGTCAAACCAGCCACAGCGGCCTATTATTTTAGTTTCGGTCTGGGAGGTATACTGATCCATGCGGAATTTCAGCAGGCTGCCGGCCACTCCGGGCCACCAGGCCGTGGTCATGAACCATGGCCTTTCCCCAGAGAAACAAAAGTCACCAGGCCAGGTTCCTGATGTCAGTTTGCAGGAGGCACTTGGCACTGTCAAACCAGCCACAGGTGCCTGTGGGGGCACGTTGCATCTCAGCGGCATCCTGATCCATGCAGAATTCCAGCAGGCAGCCGGCCACTCCAGGACTACGGGTCCAGGATATAAACCATGGCCTTTCCCCAGAGAAACAAAAGTCACCAGGCCAGGTTCCTGATGTCTGTTTGCAGGAGGCACTTGGCACTGTCAAACCAGCCACAGTTGCCTGTGGGTGCTCCTTTCATCTGGGAGCTATCCTGATCTGTGCGGAATTTCAGCAGGCATCCGGCCACTCCGGGACAGCGGGCCCTGGACATGAACCATGGCCTTTCCCCAGAGAAATAAATGTCACCAGGCCAGGTTCCTGATGTCAGTTTGCAGGAGGCACTTGGCACTGTCAAACCAGCCACAGTTGACTGTGCTGGTACCTTTGGTCTGGCAGGCATCCTGATCCGTGCGGAATTTCAGCAGGGAGCTGGCCACTCCGGGACACCCGGCCCTGTACATTAACCATGACCTTTCCCCAGAGAAACAAAAGTCACCAGGCCAGGTTCCTGATGTCAGTTTGCAGGAGGCACTTGGCACTGTCAAACCAGCCACAGTTGGCTGTGGCGGCACCTTGAACCTGGGAGGTATCCTGATCCATGCGGAATTTCAGCAGGCAGCCGGCCACTCCGAGCCACCGGGCTCTGAACAAGAATAATAACCTTTCCCCAGAGAAACAAAAGTCACCAGGCCAGGTTCCTGAAGTCAATTTGCAGGACGCACTTGGCACTCTCAAACCAGCCAAAGTTGCCTGTGGGGGCACCTTGCATCTGGGAGGTATCCGGATCCGTGTGGAATTACAGCAGGCAGCAGGCAACTGCGAGCCACCAAGCCCTGGACATGAACCATGGCCTTTCCCCTGAGAAAGAAAATCACCAGGCCAGGTTTCTGATGTCAGTTTGCAGGAAGCACTTGGCACTGTCAAACCAGCCACAGTGCCTCTGGGGGCACCTTGCATCTTGGCGGCATCCTGGTCCGTCCAGAATTTTAGCAGGCAGACGGCCACTCCAGGACACCAGGCTCAGGATACCAACCATGGCCTTTCCCCAGAGAAACAAAAGTCACCAGGCCAGGTTCTTGATGTCAGTTGGCAGGAGGCACTTGGCACTGTCAAACCAGCCACAGTTTCCCGTGGGGCACCTTGCATCTGGGAGGAATCCTGACCCGTGCGGAATTTCAGCAGGCAGCGGGCCACTCTCGTCCACAGTTTGTAAAATATGAACCATGGCCTTTCCCCAGAGAAACAAAAGTCACCAGGCCAGGTTCCTGATGTCAGTTTGCAGGAGGCACATGGCACTGTCAAACCAGCCACAGTTGCCTGTGGGGGCACCTTGCATCTGGGAGGTATCCTCAACCGTGTGAAATTTCAGCAGGCAGCCGGCCACTCCGGGCTGACGGGCCCCGGACAAGAACGACGGCCTTTCCCCAGAGAAACAAAACTTACCAGGCCAGGTTCCTGATGTCTGTTTGCAGGAGGCACTTGGCACTGTCAAACCAGCCACAGTTGCCTATGGTTTTAGTTTCGGTGTGGGAGGTATCCTGATCCGTTCAGAATTTCAGCAGGCTGCTGGCCACTACGGGCCACCAGGCCTCGGAAAAGAATGATGGCCTTTCCCCAGAGAAACACAAGTCACCAGGCCAGGTTCTTGATGTCAGTTGGCAGGAGGCACTTGGCACTGTCAAACCAGCCACAGTTTCCCGTGGGGCACCTTGCATCTGGGAGGTATCCTGATCCGTGCGGAATTTTAGCAGGCAGCCGTCCCCGCTGGGCCACAGTTTGTAGGATATGAACCATGGCCTTTCCCCAGAGAAACAAAAGTCACCCGGCCAGGTTCCTGATGTCAGTTTGCAGGAGGCACTTGGCACTGTCGAAGCAGCCACAAGTGCCTGTGGGGGCATCTTGCATCTCGGCGGCATCCTGATCAGTGAGGAATTTCAGCAGGCAGCCGGCCACTCCGGTCCTATGTATCCAGGATATGAACGATGGCCTTTCCCCAGAGAAACAAAAGTGACCAGGCCAGGTTCCTGATGACAGTTTGCAGGAGGCACATGGCACTGTCAAACCTGCCACAGTTGCCTGTGGGGGCGCCTTGCATCTGGGAGGTAGCCTCAACCTTGTGGAATTTCAGCAGACAGCCGGCCACTCCGGGCCGGCGGGCCCCGGACAAGAACGATGGCCTTTCCCCAGAGAAACAAAAGTCACCCGGCCAGGTTCCTGATGTCAGTTTGCAGGAGGCACTTGGCACTGTCAAACCAGCCACAGTTGCCTGTGGTGGCACCTTGCATCTGGGAGGTATCCTGATCCGTGCGGAATTTCAGCAGGCAGCCGGCCACGCTGGGCCACAGTTTGTAGTATATGAACCATGGCCTTTCCCCAGAGAAACAAAAGTCACCAGGCCAGGTTCCTGATGTCAGTTTGCAGGAGGCACTTGGCACTGTCAAACCAGCCACAGGTGCCTGTGGGGGCACCTTGCATCTCGGCGGCATCCTGATCCATGCAGAATTCCAGCAAGCAGCCGGCCACTCCGGGCCACTAGGCCTTGGACACGTACAATGGCCTTTCCCCAGAGAAATAAATGTCACCAGGCCAGGTTCCTGATGTCAGTTTGCAGGAGGCACTTGGCACTGTCAAACCAGCCACAATTGCCTCTGGGGGCACTTTGCATCTGGGAGGCATCCTGATCCGTTCGGAATTTCAGCAGGCAGCCGGCCACTCCGGGACTACGGGTCCAGGATATGAACCATGGCCTTTCCCCAGAGAAACAAAAGTCACCAGGCCAGGTTCCTGATGTCAGTTTGCAGGAGGCACTTGGCACTCTCAAACCAGCCAAAGTTGCCTGTGGTGGCACCTTTCATCTGGGAGGTATCCTGATCCGTGCGGAATTTCAGCAGGCAGTCGGCCACTCCGGGCCAGGGGGCACTGGACATCATCTATGGCCTTTCCCCAGAGAAACAAAAGTCACCAGGCCAGGTTCCTGATGTCAGTTGGCAGGAGGCACTTGGCACTGTCAAACCAGCCACAGTTGGCTGTGGGGGCACTTTGCATCTGGGAGGCATCCTGATCCATGCGGAATTTCAGCAGGCAGCCGGGCACTCCAGGCCGCAAGGCCCTGGACATGAATCACGGTCTTTCTCCAGAGAAACGAATGTCACCGGGTCAGGTTCCTGATGTCAGTTTGCAGGAGGCACATGGCACTGTCAAACCAGCCACAGTTGCCTGTGGGGGCAACTTGCATCTGGGAGGTATCCTGAACCGTGTGAAATTTCAGCAGGCAGCCGGCCACTCCGGGCTGACGGGCCCCGGACAAGAACGATGGCCTTTCCCCAGAGAAACAAAACTTACCAGGCCAGGTTCCTGATGTCAGTTTGCAGGAGGCACTTGGCACTGTCAAACCAGCCACAGTTGCCTATGGTTTTAGTTTCGGTGTGGGAGGTATCCTGATCCGTTCGGAATTTCAGCAGGCTGCTGGCCACTACGGGCCACCAGGCCTCGGAAAAAAATGATGGCCTTTCCCCAGAGAAACAAAAGTCACCAGGCCAGGTTCCTGATGTCAGTTTGCAGGAGGCACTTGGCACTGTCAAACCAGCCACAATTGCCTGTGGGGGCACTTTTCATCTGGGAGGCATCCTGATCCAAGCGGAATTTCAGCAGGCAGCCGGCCACTCCGGGCCACCAGGCCGTGGACATGAACTATGGTCTTTCCCCAGAGAAACAAAAGTCACCAGGCCAGGTTCCTGATGTCAGTTTGCAGGAGGCACTTGGCACTGTCAAACCAGCCACAGGTGCCTGTGGGGGCGCTTTTCATCTGGGAGGCATCGTGATCCATGCGGAATTTCAGCAGGCGGCCGGCCACTCCGGGCCACCAGGCCCTGGACAAGAACCACGGCTTTTCCCTAGGGAAACAAAAGTCACCCGGCCAGGTTCCTGATGTCAGTATGCAGGAGGCACTTGGCACTGTCAAACCAGCCACAGTTGCCTCTGGGGGCACTTTCCATCTGGGAGGCATCCCGATCCATGCGGAATTTCAGCAGGCAGCCGGGCACTCCAGGCCGCAAGGCCCTGGACATGAATCATGGTCTTTCCCCAGAGAAAGGAAAGTCACAAGGCCAGGTTCCTGATGTCATTTTGCAGGAGGCACATGGCACTGTCAAACCAGCCACAGTTGCCTGTGGGGGCACCTTGCATCTGGGAGGTATCCTTAACCGTGTGGAATTTCAGCAGGCAGCCGGCCACTCCGGGCCGGCGGGCCCCGGACAAGAACGATTGCCTTTCCCCAGAGAAACAAAACTTACCAGGCCAGGTTCCTGATGTCAGTTTGCAGGAGGCACTTGGCACTGTCAAACCAGCCACAGCGGCCTATGATTTTAGTTTCGGTCTGGGAGGTATCCTGATCCGTGCGGAATTTCAGCAGGCTGCCGGCCACTCCGGGCCACCAGGCCGTGGTCATGAACCATGGCCTTTCCCCAGAGAAATAAATGTCACCAGGCCAGGTTCCTGATGTCAGTTTGCAGGAGGCACTTGGCACTGTCAAACCAGCCACAGGTGCCTGTGGGGGCACCTTGCATCTCGGCGGCATCCTGATCCATGCAGAATTCCAGCAAGCAGCCGGCCACTCCGGGCCACTAGGCCTTAGACACGTACTATGGCCTTTCCCCAGAGAAATAAATGTCACCAGGCCAGGTTCCTGATGTCAGTTTGCAGGAGGCACTTGGCACTGTCAAACCAGCCACAGTTGCCTGTGGTGGCACCTTGCATCTGGGAGGTATCCTGATCCGTGCGGAATTTCAGCAGGCAGCCGGCCACTCCGAGCCACCGGGCTCTGAACAAGAATAATAACCTTTCCCCAGAGAAACAAAAGTCACCAGGCCAGGTTCCTGATGTCAATTTGCAGGAGGCACTTGGCACTGTCAAACCAGCCAAAGTTGCCTGTGGGGGCACCTTGCATCTGGGAGGTATCCGGATCCGTGTGGAATTTCAGCAGGCAGCAGGCAACTGCGAGCCACCGGGCCCTGGACATGAACCATGGCCTTTCCCCTGAGAAAGAAAATCACCAGGCCAGGTTTCTGATGTCAGTTTGCAGGAAGCACTTGGCACTGTCAAACCAGCCACAGTGCCTCTGGGGGCACCTTGCATCTGGGAGGCATCCTGGTCCGTCCAGAATTTTAGCAGGCAGACGGCCACTCCAGGACACCAGGCTCAGGATACCAACCATGGCCTTTCCCCAGAGAAACAAAAGTCACCAGGCCAGGTTCTTGATGTCAGTTGGCAGGAGGCACTTGGCACTGTCAAACCAGCCACAGTTTCCCGTGGGGCACCTTGCATCTGGGAGGTATCCTGATCCGTGTGGAATTTTAGCAGGCAGCCGGCCACGCTGGGCCACAGTTTGTAGGATATGAACCATGGCCTTTCCCCAGAGAAACAAAAGTCACCCGGCCAGGTTCCTGATGTCAGTTTGCAGGAGGCACTTGGCACTGTCGAAGCAGCCACAGGTGCCTGTGGGGGCATCTTGCATCTCGGCGGCATCCTGATCAGTGAGGAATTTCAACAGGCAGCTGGCCTCTCCGGTCCTATGTATCCAGGATATGAACCATGGCCTTTCCCCAGAGAAACAAAAGTGACCTGGCCAGGTTCCTGATGACAGTTTGCAGGAGGCACATGGCACTGTCAAACCAGCCACAGGTGCCTGTGGGGGCACCTTGCATCTCGGCGGCATCCTGATCCATGCAGAATTCCAGCAAGCAGCCGGCCACTCCGGGCCACTAGGCCTTAGACACGTACAATGGCCTTTCCCCAGAGAAATAAAAGTCACCAGGCCAGGTTCCTGATGTCAGTTTGCAGGAGGCACTTGGCACTGTCAAACCAGCCACAATTGCCTCTGGGGGCACTTTGCATCTGGGAGGCATCCTGATCCGTTCGGAATTTCAGCAGGCAGCCGGCCACTCCGGGACTACGGGTCCAGGATATGAACCATGGCCTTTCCCTAGAGAAACAAAAGTGACCTGGCCAGGTTCCTGATGACAGTTTGCAGGAGGCACATGGCACTGTCAAACCTGCCACAGTTGCCTGTGGGGGCGCCTTGCATCTGGGAGGTAGCCTCAACCTTGTGGAATTTCAGCAGACAGCCGGCCACTCCGGGCCGGCGGGCCCCGGACAAGAACGATGGCCTTTCCCCAGAGAAACAAAAGTCACCAGGCCAGGTTCCTGATGTCAGTTTGCAGGAGGCACTTGGCACTGTCAAACCAGCCACAGGTGCCTGTGGGGGCACCTTGCATCTCGGCGGCATCCTGATCCATGCAGAATTCCAGCAAGCAGCCGGCCACTCCGGGCCACTAGGCCTTGGACACGTACAATGGCCTTTCCCCAGAGAAATAAATGTCACCAGGCCAGGTTCCTGATGTCAGTTTGCAGGAGGCACTTGGCACTGTCAAACCAGCCACAATTGCCTCTGGGGGCACTTTGCATCTGGGAGGCATCCTGATCCGTTCGGAATTTCAGCAGGCAGCCGGCCACTCCGGGACTACGGGTCCAGGATATGAACCATGGCCTTTCCCCAGAGAAACAAAAGTCACCAGGCCAGGTTCCTGATGTCAGTTTGCAGGAGGCACTTGGCACTGTCAAACCAGCCACAGTTGCCTGTGGTGGCATCTTGCATCTGGGAGGTATCCTGATCCGTGCGGAATTTCAGCAGGCAGTCGGCCACTCCGGGCCAGGGGGCACTGGACATCATCTATGGCCTATCCCCAGAGAAACAAAAGTCACCAGGCCAGGTTCCTGATGTCAGTTTGCAGGAGGCACTTGGCACTGTCAAACCAGCCACAGTTGGCTGTGGGGGCACTTTCCATCTGGGAGGCATCCTGATCCATGCGGAATTTCAGCAGGCAGCCGGGCACTCCGGGCCGCAAGGCCCTGGACATGAATCATGGTCTTTCTCCAGAGAAACGAATGTCACCGGGTCAGGTTCCTGATGTCAGTTTGCAGGAGGCACATGGCACTGTCAAACCAGCCACAGTTGCCTGTGGGGGCAACTTGCATCTGGGAGGTATCCTGAACCGTGTGAAATTTCAGCAGGCAGCCGGCCACTCCGGGCTGACGGGCCCCGGACAAGAACGATGGCCTTTCCCCAGAGAAACAAAACTTACCAGGCCAGGTTCCTGATGTCAGTTTGCAGGAGGCACTTGGCACTGTCAAACCAGCCACAGTTGCCTATGGTTTTAGTTTCGGTGTGGGAGGTATCCTGATCCGTTCGGAATTTCAGCAGGCTGCTGGCCACTACGGGCCACCAGGCCTCGGAAAAAAATGATGGCCTTTCCCCAGAGAAACAAAAGTCACCAGGCCAGGTTCCTGATGTCAGTTTGCAGGAGGCACTTGGCACTGTCAAACCAGCCACAATTGCCTGTGGGGGCACTTTTCATCTGGGAGGCATCCTGATCCAAGCGGAATTTCAGCAGGCAGCCGGCCACTCCGGGCCACCAGGCCGTGGACATGAACTATGGTCTTTCCCCAGAGAAACAAAAGTCACCAGGCCAGGTTCCTGATGTCAGATTGCAGGAGGCACTTGGCACTGTCAAACCAGCCACAGGTGCCTGTGGGGGCGCTTTTCATCTGGGAGGCATCGTGATCCATGCGGAATTTCAGCAGGCGGCCGGCCACTCCGGGCCACCAGGCCCTGGACAAGAACCACGGCTTTTCCCTAGAGAAACAAAAGTCACCCGGCCAGGTTCCTGATGTCAGTTTGCAGGAGGCACTTGGCACTGTCAAACCAGCCACAGTTGCCTCTGGGGGCACTTTCCATCTGGGAGGCATCCCGATCCATGCGGAATTTCAGCAGGCAGCCGGGCACTCAGGCCGCAAGGCCCTGGACATGAATCATGGTCTTTCCCCAGAGAAAGGAAAGTCACAAGGCCAGGTTCCTGATGTCATTTTGCAGGAGGCACATGGCACTGTCAAACCAGCCACAGTTGCCTGTGGGGGCACCTTGCATCTGGGAGGTATCCTTAACCGTGTGGAATTTCAGCAGGCAGCCGGCCACTCCGGGCCGGCGGGCCCCGGACAAGAACGACTGCCTTTCCCCAGAGAAACAAAACTTACCAGGCCAGGTTCCTGATGTCAGTTTGCAGGAGGCACTTGGCACTGTCAAACCAGCCACAGCGGCCTATTATTTTAGTTTCGGTCTGGGAGGTATACTGATCCGTGCGGAATTTCAGCAGGCTGCCGGCCACTCCGGGCCACCAGGCCGTGGTCATGAACCATGGCCTTTCCCCAGAGAAACAAAAGTCACCAGGCCAGGTTCCTGATGTCAGTTTGCAGGAGGCACTTGGCACTGTCAAACCAGCCACAGGTGCCTGTGGGGGCACGTTGCATCTCAGCGGCATCCTGATCCATGCAGAATTCCAGCAGGCAGCCGGCCACTCCAGGACTACGGGTCCAGGATATAAACCATGGCCTTTCCCCAGAGAAACAAAAGTCACCAGGCCAGGTTCCTGATGTCTGTTTGCAGGAGGCACTTGGCACTGTCAAACCAGCCACAGTTGCCTGTGGGTGCTCCTTTCATCTGGGAGCTATCCTGATCTGTGCGGAATTTCAGCAGGCATCCGGCCACTCCGGGACAGCGGGCCCTGGACATGAACCATGGCCTTTCCCCAGAGAAATAAATGTCACCAGGCCAGGTTCCTGATGTCAGTTTGCAGGAGGCACTTGGCACTGTCAAACCAGCCACAGTTGACTGTGCTGGTACCTTTGGTCTGGCAGGCATCCTGATCCGTGCGGAATTTCAGCAGGCAGCTGGCCACTCCGGGACACCCGGCCCTGTACATTAACCATGACCTTTCCCCAGAGAAACAAAAGTCACCAGGCCAGGTTCCTGATGTCAGTTTGCAGGAGGCACTTGGCACTGTCAAACCAGCCACAGTTGGCTGTGGCGGCACCTTGAACCTGGGAGGTATCCTGATCCATGCGGAATTTCAGCAGGCAGCCGGCCACTCCGAGCCACCGGGCTCTGAACAAAAATAATAACCTTTCCCCAGAGAAACAAAAGTCACCAGGCCAGGTTCCTGAAGTCAATTTGCAGGACGCACTTGGCACTCTCAAACCAGCCAAAGTTGCCTGTGGGGGCACCTTGCATCTGGGAGGTATCCGGATCCGTGTGGAATTACAGCAGGCAGCAGGCAACTGCGAGCCACCAAGCCCTGGACATGAACCATGGCCTTTCCCCTGAGAAAGAAAATCACCAGGCCAGGTTTCTGATGTCAGTTTGCAGGAAGCACTTGGCACTGTCAAACCAGCCACAGTGCCTCTGGGGGCACCTTGCATCTTGGCGGCATCCTGGTCCGTCCAGAATTTTAGCAGGCCGACGGCCACTCCAGGACACGAGGCTCAGGATACCAACCATGGCCTTTCCCCAGAGAAACAAAAGTCACCAGGCCAGGTTCTTGATGTCAGTTGGCAGGAGGCACTTGGCACTGTCAAACCAGCCACAGTTTCCCGTGGGGCACCTTGCATCTGGGAGGAATCCTGACCCGTGCGGAATTTCAGCAGGCAGCGGGCCACTCTGGTCCACAGTTTGTAAAATATGAACCATGGCCTTTCCCCAGAGAAACAAAAATCACCAGGCCAGGTTCCTGATGTCAGTTTGCAGGAGGCACTTGGCACTCTCAAACCAGCCACAGTTGCCTGTGGGGGCACTGTTCATCTGGGAGGCATCCTGATCCAAGCGGAATTTCAGCAGGCATCGGCCACTCCGGGCCACCAGGCCGTGGACATGAACTATGGTCTTTCCGCAGAGAAACAAAAGTCACCAGGCCAGGTTCCTGATGTCAGTTTGCAGGAGGCACTTGGCACTGTCAAACCAGCCACAGTTGCCTGTGGGGGCGCCTTGCATCTGGGAGGTAGCCTCAACCGTGTGGAATTTCAGCAGACAGCCGGCCACTCCGGGCCAGCGGGCCCCGGAAAAGAACGATGGCCTTTCCCCAGAGAAACAAAAGTCACCCGGCCAGGTTCCTGATGTCAGTTTGCAGGAGGCACTTGGCACTGTCAAACAAGCCACAGTTGCCTGTGGTGGCACCTTGCATCTGGGAGGTATCCTGATCCGTGCGGAATTTCAGCAGGCAGTCGGCCACTCCGGGCCAGGGGGCACTGGACATCATCTATGGCCTTTCCCCAGAGAAACAAAAGTCACCAGGCCAGGTTCCTGATGTCAGTTTGCAGGAGGCACTTGGCACTGTCAAACCAGCCACAGTTGGCTGTGGGGGCACTTTCCATCTGGGAGGCATCCTGATCCATGCGGAATTTCAGCAGGCAGCCGGGCACTCCAGGCCGCAAGGCCCTGGACATGAATCATGGTCTTTCTCCAGAGAAACGAATGTCACCGGGCCAGGTTCCTGATGTCAGTTTGCAGGAGGCACATGGCACTGTCAAACCAGCCACAGTTGCCTGTGGGGGCACCTTGCATCTGGGAGGTATCCTCAACCGTGTGAAATTTCAGCAGGCAGCCGGCCACTCCGGGCTGACGGGCCCCGGACAAGAACGACGGCCTTTCCCCAGAGAAACAAAACTTACCAGGCCAGGTTCCTGATGTCTGTTTGCAGGAGGCACTTGGCACTGTCAAACCAGCCACAGTTGCCTATGGTTTTAGTTTCGGTGTGGGAGGTATCCTGATCCGTTCAGAATTTCAGCAGGCTGCTGGCCACTACGGGCCACCAGGCCTCGGAAAAGAATGATGGCCTTTCCCCAGAGAAACACAAGTCACCAGGCCAGGTTCTTGATGTCAGTTGGCAGGAGGCACTTGGCACTGTCAAACCAGCCACAGTTTCCCGTGGGGCACCTTGCATCTGGGAGGTATCCTGATCCGTGCGGAATTTTAGCAGGCAGCCGTCCCCGCTGGGCCACAGTTTGTAGGATATGAACCATGGCCTTTCCCCAGAGAAACAAAAGTCACCCGGCCAGGTTCCTGATGTCAGTTTGCAGGAGGCACTTGGCACTGTCGAAGCAGCCACAAGTGCCTGTGGGGGCATCTTGCATCTCGGCGGCATCCTGATCAGTGAGGAATTTCAGCAGGCAGCCGGCCACTCCGGTCCTATGTATCCAGGATATGAACGATGGCCTTTCCCCAGAGAAACAAAAGTGACCTGGCCAGGTTCCTGATGACAGTTTGCAGGAGGCACATGGCACTGTCAAACCTGCCACAGTTGCCTGTGGGGGCGCCTTGCATCTGGGAGGTAGCCTCAACCTTGTGGAATTTCAGCAGACAGCCGGCCACTCCGGGCCGGCGGGCCCCGGACAAGAACGATGGCCTTTCCCCAGAGAAACAAAAGTCACCCGGCCAGGTTCCTGATGTCAGTTTGCAGGAGGCACTTGGCACTGTCAAACCAGCCACAGTTGCCTGTGGTGGCACCTTGCATCTGGGAGGTATCCTGATCCGTGCGGAATTTCAGCAGGCAGCCGGCCACGCTGGGCCACAGTTTGTAGTATATGAACCATGGCCTTTCCCCAGAGAAACAAAAGTCACCAGGCCAGGTTCCTGATGTCAGTTTGCAGGAGGCACTTGGCACTGTCAAACCAGCCACAGGTGCCTGTGGGGGCACCTTGCATCTCGGCGGCATCCTGATCCATGCAGAATTCCAGCAAGCAGCCGGCCACTCCGGGCCACTAGGCCTTGGACACGTACAATGGCCTTTCCCCAGAGAAATAAATGTCACCAGGCCAGGTTCCTGATGTCAGTTTGCAGGAGGCACTTGGCACTGTCAAACCAGCCACAATTGCCTCTGGGGGCACTTTGCATCTGGGAGGCATCCTGATCCGTTCGGAATTTCAGCAGGCAGCCGGCCACTCCGGGACTACGGGTCCAGGATATGAACCATGGCCTTTCCCCAGAGAAACAAAAGTCACCAGGCCAGGTTCCTGATGTCAGTTTGCAGGAGGCACTTGGCACTCTCAAACCAGCCAAAGTTGCCTGTGGTGGCACCTTGCATCTGGGAGGTATCCTGATCCGTGCGGAATTTCAGCAGGCAGTCGGCCACTCCGGGCCAGGGGGCACTGGACATCATCTATGGCCTTTCCCCAGAGAAACAAAAGTCACCAGGCCAGGTTCCTGATGTCAGTTGGCAGGAGGCACTTGGCACTGTCAAACCAGCCACAGTTGGCTGTGGGGGCACTTTCCATCTGGGAGGCATCCTGATCCATGCGGAATTTCAGCAGGCAGCCGGGCACTCCAGGCCGCAAGGCCCTGGACATGAATCATGGTCTTTCTCCAGAGAAACGAATGTCACCGGGTCAGGTTCCTGATGTCAGTTTGCAGGAGGCACATGGCACTGTCAAACCAGCCACAGTTGCCTGTGGGGGCAACTTGCATCTGGGAGGTATCCTGAACCGTGTGAAATTTCAGCAGGCAGCCGGCCACTCCGGGCTGACGGGCCCCGGACAAGAACGATGGCCTTTCCCCAGAGAAACAAAACTTACCAGGCCAGGTTCCTGATGTCAGTTTGCAGGAGGCACTTGGCACTGTCAAACCAGCCACAGTTGCCTATGGTTTTAGTTTCGGTGTGGGAGGTATCCTGATCCGTTCGGAATTTCAGCAGGCTGCTGGCCACTACGGGCCACCAGGCCTCGGAAAAAAATGATGGCCTTTCCCCAGAGAAACAAAAGTCACCAGGCCAGGTTCCTGATGTCAGTTTGCAGGAGGCACTTGGCACTGTCAAACCAGCCACAATTGCCTGTGGGGGCACTTTTCATCTGGGAGGCATCGTGATCCATGCGGAATTTCAGCAGGCGGCCGGCCACTCCGGGCCACCAGGCCCTGGACAAGAACCACGGCTTTTCCCTAGGGAAACAAAAGTCACCCGGCCAGGTTCCTGATGTCAGTATGCAGGAGGCACTTGGCACTGTCAAACCAGCCACAGTTGCCTCTGGGGGCACTTTCCATCTGGGAGGCATCCCGATCCATGCGGAATTTCAGCAGGCAGCCGGGCACTCCAGGCCGCAAGGCCCTGGACATGAATCATGGTCTTTCCCCAGAGAAAGGAAAGTCACAAGGCCAGGTTCCTGATGTCATTTTGCAGGAGGCACATGGCACTGTCAAACCAGCCACAGTTGCCTGTGGGGGCACCTTGCATCTGGGAGGTATCCTTAACCGTGTGGAATTTCAGCAGGCAGCCGGCCACTCCGGGCCGGCGGGCCCCGGACAAGAACGATTGCCTTTCCCCAGAGAAACAAAACTTACCAGGCCAGGTTCCTGATGTCAGTTTGCAGGAGGCACTTGGCACTGTCAAACCAGCCACAGCGGCCTATGATTTTAGTTTCGGTCTGGGAGGTATCCTGATCCGTGCGGAATTTCAGCAGGCTGCCGGCCACTCCGGGCCACCAGGCCGTGGTCATGAACCATGGCCTTTCCCCAGAGAAATAAATGTCACCAGGCCAGGTTCCTGATGTCAGTTTGCAGGAGGCACTTGGCACTGTCAAACCAGCCACAGGTGCCTGTGGGGGCACCTTGCATCTCGGCGGCATCCTGATCCATGCAGAATTCCAGCAAGCAGCCGGCCACTCCGGGCCACTAGGCCTTAGACACGTACTATGGCCTTTCCCCAGAGAAATAAATGTCACCAGGCCAGGTTCCTGATGTCAGTTTGCAGGAGGCACTTGGCACTGTCAAACCAGCCACAATTGCCTCTGGGGGCACTTTGCATCTGGGAGGCATCCTGATCCGTTCGGAATTTCAGCAGGCAGCCGGCCACTCCGGGACTACGGGTCCAGGATATGAACCATGGCCTTTCCCCAGAGAAACAAAAGTCACCAGGCCAGGTTCCTGATGTCAGTTTGCAGGAGGCACTTGGCACTGTCAAACCAGCCACAGTTGCCTGTGGTGGCACCTTGCATCTGGGAGGTATCCTGATCCGTGCGGAATTTCAGCAGGCAGCCGGCCACTCCGAGCCACCGGGCTCTGAACAAGAATAATAACCTTTCCCCAGAGAAACAAAAGTCACCAGGCCAGGTTCCTGATGTCAATTTGCAGGAGGCACTTGGCACTGTCAAACCAGCCAAAGTTGCCTGTGGGGGCACCTTGCATCTGGGAGGTATCCGGATCCGTGTGGAATTTCAGCAGGCAGCAGGCAACTGCGAGCCACCGGGCCCTGGACATGAACCATGGCCTTTCCCCTGAGAAAGAAAATCACCAGGCCAGGTTTCTGATGTCAGTTTGCAGGAAGCACTTGGCACTGTCAAACCAGCCACAGTGCCTCTGGGGGCACCTTGCATCTGGGAGGCATCCTGGTCCGTCCAGAATTTTAGCAGGCAGACGGCCACTCCAGGACACCAGGCTCAGGATACCAACCATGGCCTTTCCCCAGAGAAACAAAAGTCACCAGGCCAGGTTCTTGATGTCAGTTGGCAGGAGGCACTTGGCACTGTCAAACCAGCCACAGTTTCCCGTGGGGCACCTTGCATCTGGGAGGTATCCTGATCCATGCAGAATTCCAGCAAGCAGCTGGACACTCCGGGCCACTAGGCCTTGGACACGTACAATGGCCTTTCCCCAGAGAAATAAATGTCACCAGGCCAGGTTCCTGATGTCAGTTTGCAGGAGGCACTTGGCACTGTCAAACCAGCCACAGTTGCCTGTGGGGGCACCTTGCATCTGGGAGGCATACTGGTCCGTCCAGAATTTTAGCAGGCAGACGGCCACTCCAGGACACCAGGCTCAGGATACCAACCATGGCCTTTCCCCAGAGAAACAAAAGTCACCAGGCCAGGTTCTTGATGTCAGTTGGCAGGAGGCACTTGGCACTGTCAAACCAGCCACAGTTTCCCGTGGGGCACCTTGCATCTGGGAGGTATCCTGATCCGTGTGGAATTTTAGCAGGCAGCCGGCCACGCTGGGCCACAGTTTGTAGGATATGAACCATGGCCTTTCCCCAGAGAAACAAAAGTCACCCGGCCAGGTTCCTGATGTCAGTTTGCAGGAGGCACTTGGCACTGTCGAAGCAGCCACAGGTGCCTGTGGGGGCATCTTGCATCTCGGCGGCATCCTGATCAGTGAGGAATTTCAACAGGCAGCTGGCCTCTCCGGTCCTATGTATCCAGGATATGAACCATGGCCTTTCCCCAGAGAAACAAAAGTGACCTGGCCAGGTTCCTGATGACAGTTTGCAGGAGGCACATGGCACTGTCAAACCAGCCACAGGTGCCTGTGGGGGCACCTTGCATCTCGGCGGCATCCTGATCCATGCAGAATTCCAGCAAGCAGCCGGCCACTCCGGGCCACTAGGCCTTAGACACGTACAATGGCCTTTCCCCAGAGAAATAAAAGTCACCAGGCCAGGTTCCTGATGTCAGTTTGCAGGAGGCACTTGGCACTGTCAAACCAGCCACAATTGCCTCTGGGGGCACTTTGCATCTGGGAGGCATCCTGATCCGTTCGGAATTTCAGCAGGCAGCCGGCCACTCCGGGACTACGGGTCCAGGATATGAACCATGGCCTTTCCCTAGAGAAACAAAAGTGACCTGGCCAGGTTCCTGATGACAGTTTGCAGGAGGCACATGGCACTGTCAAACCTGCCACAGTTGCCTGTGGGGGCGCCTTGCATCTGGGAGGTAGCCTCAACCTTGTGGAATTTCAGCAGACAGCCGGCCACTCCGGGCCGGCGGGCCCCGGACAAGAACGATGGCCTTTCCCCAGAGAAACAAAAGTCACCAGGCCAGGTTCCTGATGTCAGTTTGCAGGAGGCACTTGGCACTGTCAAACCAGCCACAGTTGCCTGTGGTGGCACCTTGCATCTGGGAGGTATCCTGATCCGTGCGGAATTTTAGCAGGCAGCCGTCCCCGCTGGGCCACAGTTTGTAGGATATGAACCATGGCCTTTCCCCAGAGAAACAAAAGTCACCAGGCCAGGTTCCTGATGTCAGTTTGCAGGAGGCACTTGGCACTGTCAAACCAGCCACAGGTGCCTGTGGGGGCACCTTGCATCTCGGCGGCATCCTGATCCATGCAGAATTCTAGCAAGCAGCCGGCCACTCCGGGCCACTAGGCCTTGGACACGTACAATGGCCTTTCCCCAGAGAAATAAATGTCACCAGGCCAGGTTCCTGATGTCAGTTTGCAGGAGGCACTTGTCACTGTCAAACCAGCCACAATTGCCTCTGGGGGCACTTTGCATCTGGGAGGCATCCTGATCCGTTCGGAATTTCAGAAGGCAGCCGGCCACTCCGGGACTACGGGTCCAGGATATGAACCATGGCCTTTCCCCAGAGAAACAAAAGTCACCAGGCCAGGTTCCTGATGTCAGTTTGCAGGAGGCACTTGGCACTGTCAAACCAGCCACAGTTGCCTGTGGTGGCATCTTGCATCTGGGAGGTATCCTGATCCGTGCGGAATTTCAGCAGGCAGTCGGCCACTCCGGGCCAGGGGGCACTGGACATCATCTATGGCCTATCCCCAGAGAAACAAAAGTCACCAGGCCAGGTTCCTGATGTCAGTTTGCAGGAGGCACTTGGCACTGTCAAACCAGCCACAGTTGGCTGTGGGGGCACTTTCCATCTGGGAGGCATCCTGATCCATGCGGAATTTCAGCAGGCAGCCGGGCACTCAGGCCGCAAGGCCCTGGACATGAATCATGGTCTTTCCCCAGAGAAAGGAAAGTCACAAGGCCAGGTTCCTGATGTCATTTTGCAGGAGGCACATGGCACTGTCAAACCAGCCACAGTTGCCTGTGGGGGCACCTTGCATCTGGGAGGTATCCTTAACCGTGTGGAATTTCAGCAGGCAGCCGGCCACTCCGGGCCGGCGGGCCCCGGACAAGAACGATTGCCTTTCCCCAGAGAAACAAAACTTACCAGGCCAGGTTCCTGATGTCAGTTTGCAGGAGGCACTTGGCACTGTCAAACCAGCCACAGCGGCCTATGATTTTAGTTTCGGTCTGGGAGGTATCCTGATCCGTGCGGAATTTCAGCAGGCTGCCGGCCACTCCGGGCCACCAGGCCGTGGTCATGAACCATGGCCTTTCCCCAGAGAAACAAAAGTCACCAGGCCAGGTTCCTGATGTCAGTTTGCAGGAGGCACTTGGCACTGTCAAACCAGCCACAGGTGCCTGTGGGGGCACGTTGCATCTCGGCGGCATCCTGATCCATGCAGAATTCCAGCAGGCAGCCGGCCACTCCAGGACTACGGGTCCAGGATATAAACCATGGCCTTTCCCCAGAGAAACAAAAGTCACCAGGCCAGGTTCCTGATGTCTGATTGCAGGAGGCACTTGGCACTGTCAAACCAGCCACAGTTGCCTGTGGGGGCTCCTTTCATCTGGGAGCTATCCTGATCTGTGCGGAATTTCAGCAGGCATCCGGCCACTCCGGGACAGCGGGCCCTGGACATGAACCATGGCCTTTCCCCAGAGAAACAAAAGTCACCCGGCCAGGTTCCTGATGTCAGTTTGCAGGAGGCACTTGGCACTGTCAAACCAGCCACAGTTGCCTGTGGCGGCACCTTGAACCTGGGAGGTATCCTGATCCATGCGGAATTTCAGCAGGCAGCCGGCCACTCCGAGCCACCGGGCTCTGAACAAGAATAATAACCTTTCCCCAGAGAAACAAAAGTCACCAGGCCAGGTTCCTGAAGTCAATTTGCAGGACGCACTTGGCACTCTCAAACCAGCCAAAGTTGCCTGTGGGGGCACCTTGCATCTGGGAGGTATCCGGATCCGTGTGGAATTACAGCAGGCAGCAGGCAACTGTGAGCCACCGGGCCCTGGACATGAACCATGGCCTTTCCCCTGAGAAAGAAAATCACCAGGCCAGGTTTCTGATGTCAGTTTGCAGGAATCACTTGGCACTGTCAAACCAGCCACAGTGCCTCTGAGGGCACCTTGCATCTTGGCGGCATCCTGGTCCGTCCAGAATTTTAGCAGGCAGACGGCCACTCCAGGACACCAGGCTCAGGATACCAACCATGGCCTTTCCCCAGAGAAACAAAAGTCACCAGGCCAGGTTCTTGATGTCAGTTGGCAGGAGGCACTTGGCACTGTCAAACCAGCCACAGTTTCCCGTGGGGCACCTTGCATCTGGGAGGTATCCTGATCCGTGCGGAATTTTAGCAGGCAGCCGTCCCCGCTGGGCCACAGTTTGTAGGATATGAACCATGGCCTTTCCCCAGAGAAACAAAAGTCACCCGGCCAGGTTCCTGATGTCAGTTTGCAGGAGGCACTTGGCACTGTCGAAGCAGCCACAGGTGCCTGTGGGGGCATCTTGCATCTCGGCGGCATCCTGATCAGTGAGGAATTTCAACAGGCAGCTGGCCTCTCCGGTCCTATGTATCCAGGATATGAACCATGGCCTTTCCCCAGAGAAACAAAAGTGACCTGGCCAGGTTCCTGATGACAGTTTGCAGGAGGCACATGGCACTGTCAAACCTGCCACAGTTGCCTGTGGGGGCGCCTTGCATCTGGGAGGTAGCCTCAACCTTGTGGAATTTCAGCAGACAGCCGGCCACTCCGGGCCAGCGGGCCCCGGACAAGAACGATGGCCTTTCCCCAGAGAAACAAAAGTCACCCGGCCAGGTTCCTGATGTCAGTTTGCAGGAGGCACTTGGCACTGTCAAACCAGCCACAGTTGGCTGTGGGGGCACTTTCCATCTGGGAGGCATCCTGATCCATGCGGAATTTCAGCAGGCAGCCGGGCACTCAGGCCGCAAGGCCCTGGACATGAATCATGGTCTTTCCCCAGAGAAAGGAAAGTCACAAGGCCAGGTTCCTGATGTCATTTTGCAGGAGGCACATGGCACTGTCAAACCAGCCACAGTTGCCTGTGGGGGCACCTTGCATCTGGGAGGTATCCTTAACCGTGTGGAATTTCAGCAGGCAGCCGGCCACTCCGGGCCGGCGGGCCCCGGACAAGAACGATTGCCTTTCCCCAGAGAAACAAAACTTACCAGGCCAGGTTCCTGATGTCAGTTTGCAGGAGGCACTTGGCACTGTCAAACCAGCCACAGCGGCCTATGATTTTAGTTTCGGTCTGGGAGGTATCCTGATCCGTGCGGAATTTCAGCAGGCTGCCGGCCACTCCGGGCCACCAGGCCGTGGTCATGAACCATGGCCTTTCCCCAGAGAAACAAAAGTCACCAGGCCAGGTTCCTGATGTCAGTTTGCAGGAGGCACTTGGCACTGTCAAACCAGCCACAGGTGCCTGTGGGGGCACGTTGCATCTCGGCGGCATCCTGATCCATGCAGAATTCCAGCAGGCAGCCGGCCACTCCAGGACTACGGGTCCAGGATATAAACCATGGCCTTTCCCCAGAGAAACAAAAGTCACCAGGCCAGGTTCCTGATGTCTGATTGCAGGAGGCACTTGGCACTGTCAAACCAGCCACAGTTGCCTGTGGGGGCTCCTTTCATCTGGGAGCTATCCTGATCTGTGCGGAATTTCAGCAGGCATCCGGCCACTCCGGGACAGCGGGCCCTGGACATGAACCATGGCCTTTCCCCAGAGAAACAAAAGTCACCCGGCCAGGTTCCTGATGTCAGTTTGCAGGAGGCACTTGGCACTGTCAAACCAGCCACAGTTGCCTGTGGCGGCACCTTGAACCTGGGAGGTATCCTGATCCATGCGGAATTTCAGCAGGCAGCCGGCCACTCCGAGCCACCGGGCTCTGAACAAGAATAATAACCTTTCCCCAGAGAAACAAAAGTCACCAGGCCAGGTTCCTGAAGTCAATTTGCAGGACGCACTTGGCACTCTCAAACCAGCCAAAGTTGCCTGTGGGGGCACCTTGCATCTGGGAGGTATCCGGATCCGTGTGGAATTACAGCAGGCAGCAGGCAACTGTGAGCCACCGGGCCCTGGACATGAACCATGGCCTTTCCCCTGAGAAAGAAAATCACCAGGCCAGGTTTCTGATGTCAGTTTGCAGGAATCACTTGGCACTGTCAAACCAGCCACAGTGCCTCTGAGGGCACCTTGCATCTTGGCGGCATCCTGGTCCGTCCAGAATTTTAGCAGGCAGACGGCCACTCCAGGACACCAGGCTCAGGATACCAACCATGGCCTTTCCCCAGAGAAACAAAAGTCACCAGGCCAGGTTCTTGATGTCAGTTGGCAGGAGGCACTTGGCACTGTCAAACCAGCCACAGTTTCCCGTGGGGCACCTTGCATCTGGGAGGTATCCTGATCCGTGCGGAATTTTAGCAGGCAGCCGTCCCCGCTGGGCCACAGTTTGTAGGATATGAACCATGGCCTTTCCCCAGAGAAACAAAAGTCACCCGGCCAGGTTCCTGATGTCAGTTTGCAGGAGGCACTTGGCACTGTCGAAGCAGCCACAGGTGCCTGTGGGGGCATCTTGCATCTCGGCGGCATCCTGATCAGTGAGGAATTTCAACAGGCAGCTGGCCTCTCCGGTCCTATGTATCCAGGATATGAACCATGGCCTTTCCCCAGAGAAACAAAAGTGACCTGGCCAGGTTCCTGATGACAGTTTGCAGGAGGCACATGGCACTGTCAAACCTGCCACAGTTGCCTGTGGGGGCGCCTTGCATCTGGGAGGTAGCCTCAACCTTGTGGAATTTCAGCAGACAGCCGGCCACTCCGGGCCAGCGGGCCCCGGACAAGAACGATGGCCTTTCCCCAGAGAAACAAAAGTCACCCGGCCAGGTTCCTGATGTCAGTTTGCAGGAGGCACTTGGCACTGTCAAACCAGCCACAGTTGCCTGTGGGGGCACCTTGCATCTGGGAGGTATCCTGATCCGTGCGGAATTTCAGCAGGCAGTCAGCCACTCCGGGCCAGGGGGCACTGGACATCATCTATGGCCTTTCCCCAGAGAAACAAAAGTCACCAGGCCAGGTTCCTGATGTCAGTTTGCAGGAGGCACATGGCACTGTCAAACCAGCCACAGCTGGCTCTGGGGGCAACTTGCTTCTGGGAGGTATCCTCAACCGTGTGAAATTTCAGCAGGCGGCCGGCCACTCCGGGCTGACGGGCCCCGGACAAGAACGATGGCCTTTCCCCAGAGAAACAAAACTTACCAGGCCAGGTTCCTGATGTCTGTTTGCAGGAGGAACTTGGCACTATCAAACCAGCCACAGTTGCCTATGGTTTTAGTTTTGGTCTGGGAGGTATCCTGATCCGTTCGGAATTTCAGTAGGCTGCTGGCCACTACGGGCCACCAGGCCTCGGAAAAGAATGATGGCCTTTCCCCAGAGAAACACAAGTCACCAGGCCAGATACCTGATGTCAGCTTGCAGGAGGCACTTGGCACTGTCAAACCAGCCACAGTTGCCTGTGGGGGCACTTTTCATCTGGGAGGCATCCTGATCCAAGCGGAATTTCAGCAGGCAGCCGGCCACTCCGGGCCACCAGGCCGTGGACATGAACTATGGTCTTTCCCCAGAGAAACAAAAGTCACCAGGCCAGGTTCCTGATGTCAGTTTGCAGGAGGCACTTGGCACTGTCAAACCAGCCACAGTTGCCTGTGGAGGCACTTTTCATCTGGGAGGCATCCTGATCCATGCGGAATTTCAGCAGGCAGCCGGCCACTCCGGGCCACCAGGCCCTGGACAAGAACCACGGCTTTTCCCTAGGGAAACAAAAGTCACCCGGCCAGGTTCCTGATGTCAGTTTGCAGGAGGCACTTGGCACTCTCAAACCAGACAAAATTACCTGTGGGAACAGCTTGCATCTGGGAGGCATCCTGGTGCTTTCGGAATTTCAGCAAGCAGCCGGTCCCTGCGGTCCAGCTGGTCAAGGATATAAACCATGGACTTTCCCCTGAGAAACAAAAGTCACCAGGCCAGGTTCCTGATGTCAGTTTGCAGGAGGCACTTGGCACTGTCAAACCAGCCACAGTTGCCTGTGGTGGCACCTTACATCTGGGAGGTATCCTGATCCGTGTGGAATTTCAGCAGGCAGCAGGCAAGTAGGGGCCACCGGGCCCTGGACATGAGCCATGGCCTTTCCCCTGAGAAAGAAAATCACCAGGCCAGGTTTCTGATGTCAGTTTGCAGGAAGCACTTGGCACTGTCAAACCAGCCACAGGTGCCTGTGGGGCACCTTGCATCTCGGCGGCATCCTGATCCATGCAGAATTTCAGCAGGCAGCCGGACACTCCGGGCCACCAGGCCGTGGACATGAACCATGGCCTTTCCCCAGAGAAACAAAAGTCACCAGGCCAGGTTCCTGATGTCAGTTTGCAGGAGGCACTTGGCACTGTCAAACCAGCCACAGGTGCCTGTGGGGGCACATTGCATCTGGGCGGTATCCTGATGCGTTCGGAATTTCAGCAGGCAGCCGGACACCCAGGGACACCCGGCCCTGGACACGAACGATGGCCTTTCCCCAGAGAAACAAAAGTCACCAGGCCAGGTTCTTGATGTCAGTTGGCAGGAGGCACTTGGCACTGTCAAACCAGCCACAGTTTCCCGTGGGGCACCTTGCATCTGGGAGGTATCCTGATCCGTGCGGAATTTCAGCAGGCAGCCGTCCCCTCTGGGCCACAGTTTGTAGGATATGAACGAGGGCCTTTCCCCAGAGAAACAAAAGTCACCAGGCCAGGTTCCTGATGTCAGTTTGCAGGAGGCACTTGTCACTGTCAAACCAGCCACAATTGCCTCTGGGGGCACCTTGCATCTGGGAGGAATCCTGACCCGTGCGGAATTTCAGCAGGCAGCCGGCCACTCTGGTCCACAGTTTGTAAAATATGAACCATGGCCTTTCCCCAGAGAAACAAAAATCACCAGGCCAGGTTCCTGATGTCAGTTTGCAGGAGGCACTTGGCACTGTCAAACCAGCCACAGTTGCCTGTGGTGGCACCTTGCATCTGGGAGGTATCCTGATCCGTGCGGAATTTCAGCAGGCAGCCGGCCACGCTGGGCCACAGTTTGTAGTATATGAACCATGGCCTTTCCCCAGAGAAACAAAAGTCACCAGGCCAGGTTCCTGATGTCAGTTTGCAGGAGGCACTTGGCACTGTCAAACCAGCCACAGGTGCCTGTGGGGGCACCTTGCATCTCGGCGGCATCCTGATCCATGCAGAATTCCAGCAAGCAGCCGGCCACTCCGGGCCACTAGGCCTTGGACACGTACAATGGCCTTTCCCCAGAGAAATAAATGTCACCAGGCCAGGTTCCTGATGTCAGTTTGCAGGAGGCACTTGGCACTGTCAAACCAGCCACAGTTGCCTCTGGGGGCACCTTGCATCTGGGAGGCATCCTGGTCCGTCCAGAATTTTAGCAGGCAGACGGCCACTCCAGGACACCAGGCTCAGGATACCAACCATGGCCTTTCCCCAGAGAAACAAAAGTCACCAGGCCAGGTTCTTGATGTCAGTTGGCAGGAGGCACTTGGCACTGTCAAACCAGCCACAGTTTCCCGTGGGGCACCTTGCATCTGGGAGGTATCCTGATCCGTGCGGAATTTTAGCAGGCAGCCGGCCACGCTGGGCCACAGTTTGTAGGATATGAACCATGGCCTTTCCCCAGAGAAACAAAAGTCACCCGGCCAGGTTTCTGATGTCAGTTTGCAGGAGGCACTTGGCACTGTCGAAGCAGCCACAGGTGCCTGTGGGGGCATCTTGCATCTCGGCGGCATCCTGATCAGTGAGGAATTTCAACAGGCAGCTGGCCTCTCCGGTCCTATGTATCCAGGATATGAACCATGGCCTTTCCCCAGAGAAACAAAAGTGACCTGGCCAGGTTCCTGATGTCAGTTTGCAGGAGGCACATGGCACTGTCAAACCTGCCACAGTTGCCTGTGGGGGCGCCTTGCATCTGGGAGGTAGCCTCAACCTTGTGGAATTTCAGCAGACAGCCGGCCACTCCGGGCCAGCGGGCCCCGGACAAGAACGATGGCCTTTCCCCAGAGAAACAAAAGTCACCCGGCCAGGTTCCTGATGTCAGTTTGCAGGAGGCACTTGGCACTGTCAAACCAGCCACAGTTGCCTGTGGGGGCACCTTGCATCTGGGAGGTATCCTGATCCGTGCGGAATTTCAGCAGGCAGTCAGCCACTCCGGGCCAGGGGGCACTGGACATCATCTATGGCCTTTCCCCAGAGAAACAAAAGTCACCAGGCCAGGTTCCTGATGTCAGTTTGCAGGAGGCACATGGCACTGTCAAACCAGCCACAGCTGGCTCTGGGGGCAACTTGCTTCTGGGAGGTATCCTCAACCGTGTGAAATTTCAGCAGGCGGCCGGCCACTCCGGGCTGACGGGCCCCGGACAAGAACGATGGCCTTTCCCCAGAGAAACAAAACTTACCAGGCCAGGTTCCTGATGTCTGTTTGCAGGAGGAACTTGGCACTATCAAACCAGCCACAGTTGCCTATGGTTTTAGTTTTGGTCTGGGAGGTATCCTGATCCGTTCGGAATTTCAGTAGGCTGCTGGCCACTACGGGCCACCAGGCCTCGGAAAAGAATGATGGCCTTTCCCCAGAGAAACACAAGTCACCAGGCCAGATACCTGATGTCAGCTTGCAGGAGGCACTTGGCACTGTCAAACCAGCCACAGTTGCCTGTGGGGGCACTTTTCATCTGGGAGGCATCCTGATCCAAGCGGAATTTCAGCAGGCAGCCGGCCACTCCGGGCCACCAGGCCGTGGACATGAACTATGGTCTTTCCCCAGAGAAACAAAAGTCACCAGGCCAGGTTCCTGATGTCAGTTTGCAGGAGGCACTTGGCACTGTCAAACCAGCCACAGTTGCCTGTGGAGGCACTTTTCATCTGGGAGGCATCCTGATCCATGCGGAATTTCAGCAGGCAGCCGGCCACTCCGGGCCACCAGGCCCTGGACAAGAACCACGGCTTTTCCCTAGGGAAACAAAAGTCACCCGGCCAGGTTCCTGATGTCAGTTTGCAGGAGGCACTTGGCACTCTCAAACCAGACAAAATTACCTGTGGGAACAGCTTGCATCTGGGAGGCATCCTGGTGCTTTCGGAATTTCAGCAAGCAGCCGGTCCCTGCGGTCCAGCTGGTCAAGGATATAAACCATGGACTTTCCCCTGAGAAACAAAAGTCACCAGGCCAGGTTCCTGATGTCAGTTTGCAGGAGGCACTTGGCACTGTCAAACCAGCCACAGTTGCCTGTGGTGGCACCTTACATCTGGGAGGTATCCTGATCCGTGTGGAATTTCAGCAGGCAGCAGGCAAGTAGGGGCCACCGGGCCCTGGACATGAGCCATGGCCTTTCCCCTGAGAAAGAAAATCACCAGGCCAGGTTTCTGATGTCAGTTTGCAGGAAGCACTTGGCACTGTCAAACCAGCCACAGGTGCCTGTGGGGCACCTTGCATCTCGGCGGCATCCTGATCCATGCAGAATTTCAGCAGGCAGCCGGACACTCCGGGCCACCAGGCCGTGGACATGAACCATGGCCTTTCCCCAGAGAAACAAAAGTCACCAGGCCAGGTTCCTGATGTCAGTTTGCAGGAGGCACTTGGCACTGTCAAACCAGCCACAGGTGCCTGTGGGGGCACATTGCATCTGGGCGGTATCCTGATGCGTTCGGAATTTCAGCAGGCAGCCGGACACCCAGGGACACCCGGCCCTGGACACGAACGATGGCCTTTCCCCAGAGAAACAAAAGTCACCAGGCCAGGTTCTTGATGTCAGTTGGCAGGAGGCACTTGGCACTGTCAAACCAGCCACAGTTTCCCGTGGGGCACCTTGCATCTGGGAGGTATCCTGATCCGTGCGGAATTTCAGCAGGCAGCCGTCCCCTCTGGGCCACAGTTTGTAGGATATGAACGAGGGCCTTTCCCCAGAGAAACAAAAGTCACCAGGCCAGGTTCCTGATGTCAGTTTGCAGGAGGCACTTGGCACTGTCAAACCAGCCACAATTGCCTCTGGGGGCACCTTGCATCTGGGAGGAATCCTGACCCGTGCGGAATTTCAGCAGGCAGCCGGCCACTCTGGTCCACAGTTTGTAAAATATGAACCATGGCCTTTCCCCAGAGAAACAAAAATCACCAGGCCAGGTTCCTGATGTCAGTTTGCAGGAGGCACTTGGCACTGTCAAACCAGCCACAGTTGCCTGTGGTGGCACCTTGCATCTGGGAGGTATCCTGATCCGTGCGGAATTTCAGCAGGCAGCCGGCCACGCTGGGCCACAGTTTGTAGTATATGAACCATGGCCTTTCCCCAGAGAAACAAAAGTCACCAGGCCAGGTTCCTGATGTCAGTTTGCAGGAGGCACTTGGCACTGTCAAACCAGCCACAGGTGCCTGTGGGGGCACCTTGCATCTCGGCGGCATCCTGATCCATGCAGAATTCCAGCAAGCAGCCGGCCACTCCGGGCCACTAGGCCTTGGACACGTACAATGGCCTTTCCCCAGAGAAATAAATGTCACCAGGCCAGGTTCCTGATGTCAGTTTGCAGGAGGCACTTGGCACTGTCAAACCAGCCACAATTGCCTCTGGGGGCACTTTGCATCTGGGAGGCATCCTGGTCCGTCCAGAATTTTAGCAGGCAGACGGCCACTCCAGGACACCAGGCTCAGGATACCAACCATGGCCTTTCCCCAGAGAAATAAAAGTCACCAGGCCAGGTTCCTGATGTCAGTTTGCAGGAGGCACTTGGCACTGTCAAACCAGCCACAGTTGACTGTGCTGGTACATTTGGTCTGGCAGGCATCCTGATCCGTGCGGAATTTCAGCAGGCAGCCTGCCACTCGAGCCACCGGGCCCTGGAGAGGAACGATGGCCTTTCCCCAGAGAAACAGAACTCAGCAGGCCAGGTCGCTGATGTCTGTTTGCAGGAGGCACTTGGCACTGTCAAACCAGCCACATTTGCCTTGGGTGGTACTTTCGGTCTGGGAGGCATCCTGATCCGTGCGGAATTTCAGCAGGCAGCCGGCCACTCTGGGCCACCAGGCCCTGGAAAAGAATGATGGCCTTTACACACAGAAACAAAAGTCACCAGGCCAGGTTGCTGATGTCAGTTGGCAGGAGGCACTTGGCACTGTCAAACCAGACGCAGTTGCCTGTGGGGGCATTTTTCATGTCGGAGGCATCCTGATCCATGCGGAATTTCAGCAGGCAGCCGGCCACTCCGAGCTCCCAGGCCCTGGACATGAACCATGGCCATTTCCCCAGAGAAACAAAAGTCACCAGGCCAGGTTCCTGATGTCAGTTTGCAGGAGGCACTTGGCACTGTCAAACCTGACGCAGTTTCCTCTGGGGGCATTTTTCATCTGGGAGGCATCCTGATCCATGCGGAATTTCTACAGGCAGCCGGCCACTCCGGGCTACCAGGCCCTGGACATGAACCATGGACTTTCCCCAGAGAAACAAAAGTCACCAGGCCAGGTTCCTGATGTCAGTTTGCAGGAGGCACTTGGCACTGTCAAACCAGCCACAGTTGCCTGTGGTGGCACCTTCCATCTCGGCGGCATCCTGATCCATGCAGAATTTTAGCAGGCAGTCGGCCACTCCGGGCCCCCAGGCCATGGACATGAACCATGGCCTTTCCCCAGAGAAACAAAAGTCACCAGGCCAGGTTCCTGATGTCAGTTTGCAGGAGGCACTTGGCACTGTCAAACCAGCCACAGTTACCTGTGGGGACACCTTTCATCTGGGAGGTATCCTCAACCGTGAGGAATTTCAGCAGGCAGCCGGCCACTCCGGCCACTCTGGGCCCCGGAAAAGAATGATGGCCTTTCCCCAGAGAAACAAAAGTCACCAGGCCAGGTTCCTGATGTCAGTTTGCAGGAGGCACTTGGCACTGTCAAACCAGCCACAGTTGCCTCTGGGGTCATTTTTCATCTGGGAGGCATCCTGATCCATGCGGAATTTCAGCAGGCAGCCGGACACTCCGGGCCCCCAGGCCCTGGACATGAACCATGTCCTTTCCCCAGAGAAACAAAAGTCACCAGGCCAGGTTCCTGATGTCAGTTTGCAGGAGGCACTTGGCACTGTCAAACCTGACGCAGTTTCCTCTGGGGGCATTTTTCATGTGGGAGGCATCCTGATCCTTTTGGAATTTCAGCAGGCAGCCGGCCACTCCGGGCCCCCAGGCCCTGGACATGAACCATGTCCTTTCCCCAGAGAAACAAAAGTCACCAGGCCAGGTTCCTGATGTCAGTTTGCAGGAGGCACTTGGCACTGTCAAACCTGTCGCAGTTTCCTCTGGGGGCATTTTTCATGTGGGAGGCATCCTGATCCATGTGGAATTTCAGCAGGCAGCCGGCCACTCCGGGCCCCCAGGCCGTGGACATGAACCATGGTCTTTCCCGAGAGAAACAAAAGTCACCAGGCCAGGTTCCTGATGTCAGTTTGCAGGAGGCACTTGGCAGTGTCAAACCAGCCACAGTTACCTGTGGGGGCACCTTTCATCTGGGAGGTGTCCTCAACCGTGAGGAATTTCACCAGGCAGCCGGCCACTCCAGGCCGCGGGGCACTGGACACGAATAATGGCCTTTACCCAGAGAAATAAAAGTCACCAGGCCAGGTTCCTGATGTCAGTTTGCAGGAGGCACTTGGCACTGTCAAACCAGCCACAGTTGCCTGTGGGGGCACCTTTCATCTGGGAGGCATCCTGATCCGTTTGGAATTTCAGCAGGCAGCCTGCCACTCGAGCCACCGGGCCCTGGAGAGGAACGATGGCCTTTCCCCAGAGAAACAGAACTCAGCAGGCCAGGTCGCTGATGTCTGTTTGCAGGAGGCACTTGGCAGTGTCAAACCAGCCACAGTTGCCTCTAGTGGTACCTTTCATCTGGGAGGCATCCTGATCCTTTTGGAATTTCAGCAGGCAGCCGGCCACTCCAGGACACCAGGCTCAGGATATGAATGATGGCCTTTCCCCAGAGAAACAAAAGTCACCAGGCCAGGTTCCAGATGTCAGTTGGCAGGAGGCACTTGGCACTGCCAAACCAGCCACAGTTGCCTTGGGTGGTACTTTCGGTCTGGGAGGCATCCTGATCCTTTTGGAATTTCAGCAGGCAGCCGGCCACTCCGGGCCACCGTACCCCGGAAAAGAATCATGGCCTTTCCCCAGAGAAACAAAAGTCACCAGGCCAGGTTCCTGATGTCAGTTTACAGGTAGCACTTGGCACTGTCAAACCAGCCGCCGTTGCCTCTGGTGGTACCTTTCACCTGGGCGGCATCCTGGTCCGTGCGGAATTTCAGCAGGCAGCCGGCCACTCCAGGACACCAGGCTCAGGATATGAACCATGGCCTTTCCCCAGAGAAACAAAAGTCACCAGGCCAGGTTCCAGATGTCAGTTGGCAGGAGGCACTTGGCACTGTCAAACCAGCCACAGTTGCCTGTGGGGGCATTTTTCATGTGGGAGGCATCCTGATCCATGCGGAATTTCAGCAGTCAGCCGGCCACTCCGGGCCACCGTACCCCGGAAAAGAATCATGGCCTTTCCCCAGAGAAACAAAAGTCACCAGGCCAGGTTCCTGATGTCAGTTTACAGGTAGCACTTGGCACTGTCAAACCAGCCGCGGTTGCCTCTGGTGGTACCTTTCACCTGGGCGGCATCCTGGTCCGTGCGGAATTTCAGCAGGCAGCCGGCCACTCCAGGACACCAGGCTCAGGATATGAACCATGGCCTTTCCCCAGAGAAACAAAAGTCACCAGGCCAGGTTCCAGATGTCAGTTGGCAGGAGGCACTTGGCACTGTCAAACCAGCCACAGTTGCCTGTGGGGGCATTTTTCATGTGGGAGGCATCCTGATCCATGCGGAATTTCAGCAGTCAGCCGGCCACTCCGGGCCACCAGGCCCTGGACAAGAATGATGGCCTTTCCCCAGAGAAACAAAAGTCACCAGGCCAGGTTCCTGATGTCAGTTTGCAGGAGGCACTTGGCACTGTCAAACCAGCCACAGTTTCCTCTGGTGGTACTTTCGCTCTGGGAGGCATCCTGATCCATGCGGAATTTCAGCAGGCAGCCGGCCACTCCGGGCCACCAGGCCATGGACATGAACCATGGCTTTTCCCCAGAGAAACAAAAGTCACCAGGCCAGGTTCCTGATGTCAGTTTGCAGGAGGCACTTGGCAGTGTCAAACCAGCCACAGTTACCTGTGGGGGCACCTTTCATCTGGGAGGTATCCTCAACCGTGAGGAATTTCAGCAGGCAGCCGGCCACTCCGGCCACTCTGGGCCCCGGAAAAGAATGATGGCCTTTCCCCAGAGAAACAAAAGTCACCAGGCCAGGTTCCTGATGTCAGTTTGCAGGAGGCACTTGGCACTGTCAAACCAGCCACAGTTGCCTCTGGGGTCATTTTTCATCTGGGAGGCATCCTGATCCATGCGGAATTTCAGCAGGCAGCCGGACACTCCGGGTCACCAGGCCCTGGATATGAACCATGGCTTTTCCCCAGAGAAACAAAAGTCACCAGGCCAGGTTCCTGATGTCAGTTTGCAGGAGGCACTTGGCACTGTCAAACCTGACGCAGTTTCCTCTGGGGGCATTTTTCATGTGGGAGGCATCCTGATCCTTTTGGAATTTCAGCAGGCAGCCGGCCACTCCGGGCCACCAGGCCCTGGACATGAACCATGTCCTTTCCCCAGAGAAACAAAAGTCACCAGGCCAGGTTCCTGATGTCAGTTTGCAGGAGGCACTTGGCACTGTCAAACCTGTCGCAGTTTCCTCTGGGGGCATTTTTCATGTGGGAGGCATCCTGATCCATGTGGAATTTCAGCAGGCAGCCGGCCACTCCGGGCCCCCAGGCCGTGGACATGAACCATGGTCTTTCCCGAGAGAAACAAAAGTCACCAGGCCAGGTTCCTGATGTCAGTTTGCAGGAGGCACTTGGCAGTGTCAAACCAGCCACAGTTACCTGTGGGGGCACCTTTCATCTGGGAGGTGTCCTCAACCGTGAGGAATTTCACCAGGCAGCCGGCCACTCCAGGCCGCGGGGCACTGGACACGAATAATGGCCTTTACCCAGAGAAATAAAAGTCACCAGGCCAGGTTCCTGATGTCAGTTTGCAGGAGGCACTTGGCACTGTCAAACCAGCCACAGTTGCCTGTGGGGGCACCTTTCATCTGGGAGGCATCCTGATCCGTTTGGAATTTCAGCAGGCAGCCTGCCACTCGAGCCACCGGGCCCTGGAGAGGAACGATGGCCTTTCCCCAGAGAAACAGAACTCAGCAGGCCAGGTCGCTGATGTCTGTTTGCAGGAGGCACTTGGCAGTGTCAAACCAGCCACAGTTGCCTCTAGTGGTACCTTTCATCTGGGAGGCATCCTGATCCTTTTGGAATTTCAGCACGCAGCCGGCCACTCCAGGACACCAGGCTCAGGATATGAACCATGGCCTTTCCCCAGAGAAACAAAAGTCACCAGGCCAGGTTCCAGATGTCAGTTGGCAGGAGGCACTTGGCACTGCCAAACCAGCCACAGTTGCCTTGGGTGGTACTTTCGGTCTGGGAGGCATCCTGATCCTTTTGGAATTTCAGCAGGCAGCCGGCCACTCCGGGCCACCGTACCCCGGAAAAGAATCATGGCCTTTCCCCAGAGAAACAAAAGTCACCAGGCCAGGTTCCTGATGTCAGTTTACAGGTAGCACTTGGCACTGTCAAACCAGCCGCGGTTGCCTCTGGTGGTACCTTTCACCTGGGCGGCATCCTGGTCCGTGCGGAATTTCAGCAGGCAGCCGGCCACTCCAGGACACCAGGCTCAGGATATGAACCATGGCCTTTCCCCAGAGAAACAAAAGTCACCAGGCCAGGTTCCAGATGTCAGTTGGCAGGAGGCACTTGGCACTGTCAAACCAGCCACAGTTGCCTGTGGGGGCATTTTTCATGTGGGAGGCATCCTGATCCATGCGGAATTTCAGCAGTCAGCCGGCCACTCCGGGCCACCAGGCCCTGGACAAGAATGATGGCCTTTCCCCAGAGAAACAAAAGTCACCAGGCCAGGTTCCTGATGTCAGTTTGCAGGAGGCACTTGGCACTGTCAAACCAGCCACAGTTGCCTGTGGGGGCACCTTTCATCTGGGAGGTATCCTCAACCGTGCGGAATTTCAGCAGGCAGCCGGCCACCCCAGGCCACTCTGGGCCCCGGACAAGAATGATGGCCTTTCCCCAGAGAAACAAAAGTCACCAGGCCAGGTTCCTGATGTCAGTTTGCAGGAGGCACTTGGCACTGTCAAACCTGACGCAGTTTCCTCTGGGGGCATTTTTCATCTGGGAGGCATCCTGATCCATGTGGAATTTCAGCAGGCAGCCGGCCACTCCGGGCCACCAGGCCCTGGACATGAACCATGGCTTTTCCCCAGAGAAACAAAAGTCACCAGGCCAGGTTCCTGATGTCAGTTTGCAGGAGGCACTTGGCACTGTCAAACCAGCCACAGTTTCCTCTGGTGGTACTTTCGCTCTGGGAGGCATCCTGATCCATGCGGAATTTCAGCAGGCAGCCGGCCACTCCGGGCCACCAGGCCATGGACATGAACCATGGCTTTTCCCCAGAGAAACAAAAGTCACCAGGCCAGGTTCCTGATGTCAGTTTGCAGGAGGCACTTGGCAGTGTCAAACCAGCCACAGTTACCTGTGGGGGCACCTTTCATCTGGGAGGTGTCCTCAACCGTGCGGAATTTCAGCAGGCAGCCGGCCTCTCCAGGCCGCGGGGTACTGGACACGAATGATGGCCTTTACCCAGAGAAATAAAAGTCACCAGGCCAGGTTCCTGATGTCAGTTTGCAGGAGGCACTTGGCACTGTCAAACCAGCCACAGTTGCCTGTGGGGGCACCTTTCATCTGGGAGGCATCCTGATCCATGTGGAATTTCAGCAGGCAGCCTGCCACTCGAGCCACCGGGCCCTGGAGAGGAACGATGGCCTTTCCCCAGAGAAACAGAACTCAGCAGGCTAGGTCGCTGATGTCTGTTTGCAGGAGGCACTTGGCACTGTCAAACCAGCCACATTTGCCTTGGGTGGTACTTTCGGTCTGGGAGGCATCCTGATCCGTGCGGGATTTCAGCAGGCAGCCGGCCACACCGGGCCACCAGGCCCTGGAAAAGAATGATGGCCTTTACACACAGAAACAAAAGTCACCAGGTCAGGTTGCTGATGTCAGTTGGCAGGAGGCACTTGGCACTGTCAAACCAGACGCAGTTGCCTGTGGGGGCATTTTTCATCTGGGAGGCATCCTGATCCATGCGGAATTTCAGCAGGCAGTCGGCCACTCCGAGCTCCCAGGCCCTGGACATGAACCATGGCCTTTCCCCAGAGAAACAAAAGTCACCAGGCCAGGTTCCTGATGTCAGTTTGCAGGAGGCACTTGGCACTGTCAAACCTGACGCAGTTTCCTCTGGGGGCACTTTCCATCTGGGAGGCATCCTGATCCATGTGGAATTTCAGGAGGCAGCCAGCCACTCCGGGCTACCAGGCCCTGGACATGAACGATGGCCTTTCCCCAGAGAAACAAAAGTCAGCAGGCCAGGTTCCTGATGTCAGTTTGCAGGAGGCACTTGGCACTGTCAAACCAGCCACAGTTGCCTGTGGTGGCACCTTCCATCTCGGCGGCATCCTGATCCATGCAGAATTTCAGCCGGCGGCCGGCCACTCCGGGCCCCCAGGCCATGGACATGAACCATGGACTTTCCCCAGAGAAACAAAAGTCACCAGGCCAGCTTCCTGATGTCAGGTTGCAGGAGGCACTTGGCACTGTCAAACCAGCCACAGTTACCTGTGGGGGCACCTTTCATCTGGGTGGTATCCTCAACCGTGAGGAATTTCAGCAGGCAGCCGGCCACTCCGGCAGCTCTGGGCCCCGGACAAGAATGATGGCCTTTCCCCAGAGAAACAGAACTCAGCAGGCCAGGTCGCTGATGTCTGTTTGCAGGAGGCACTTGGCACTGTCAAACCAGCCACAGTTGCCTTGGGTGGTACTTTCGATCTGGGAGGCATCCTGATCCGTGCGGAATTTCAGCAGGCAGCAAGCCACTCCAGGCCGCGGGGCACTGGACACGAATGATGGCCTTTACCCAGAGAAATAAAAGTCACCAGGCCAGGTTCCTGATGTCAGTTTGCAGGAGGCACTTGGCACTGTCAAACCAGCCACAGTTACCTGTGGGGGCACCTTTCATCTGGGAGGCATCCTGATTCGTTTGGAATTTCAGCAGGCAGCCTGCCACTCGAGCCACCAGGCCCTGGAGAGGAACGATGGCCTTTCCCCAGAGAAACAGAACTCAGCAGGCCAGGTCGCTGATGTCTGTTTGCAGGAGGCACTTGGCACTGTCAAACCAGCCACATTTGCCTTGGGTGGTACTTTCGGTCTGGGAGGCATCCTGATCCGTGCGGAATTTCAGCAGGCAGCCGGCCACTCCGGGCCACCGTACCCTGGAAAAGAATGATGGCCTTTCCCCAGAGAAACAAAAGTCACCAGGCCAGGTTCCTGATGTCAGTTTGCAGGAGGCACTTGGCACTGTCAAACCAGACGCAGTTGCCTGTGGGGGCATTTTTCATCTGGGAGGAATCCTCAACCGTGTGGAATTTCAGCAGGCAGCCGGCCACTCCGGCCAATCTGGGCCCCGGAAAAGAATGATGGCCTTTCCCCAGAGAAACAAAAGTCACCAGGCCAGGTTCCAGATGTCAGTTTGCAGGAGGCACTTGGCACTGTCAAACCAGCCACAGTTGCCTGTGGTGGCACCTTCCATCTCGGCGGCATCCTGATCCATGCAGAATTTCAGCCGGCAGTCGGCCACTCCGAGCTCCCAGGCCCTGGACATGAACCATGGCCTTTCCCCAGAGAAACAAAAGTCACCAGGCCAGGTTCCTGATGTCAGTTTGCAGGAGGCACTTGGCACTGTCAAACCAGACGCAGTGGATGTGGGGGCACCTTGCACCTGGGATGTATTCTCATCCGTGCGGAATTTCAGCCGGCAGCCGGCCACTCCGGGCCACCAAGCCCTGGACATGAACCATGGCCTTTCCCCAGAGAAACAGAACTCAGCAGGCCAGGTCGCTGATGTCAGTTTGCAGGAGGCACTTGGCAGTGTCAAACGAGCCACAATTGCCTTGGGTGGTACTTTCGGTCTGGGAGGCATCCTGATCCTTTTGGAATTTCAGCAGGCAGCCGGCCACTCCGGGCCACCGTACCCCGGAAAAGAATCATGACCTTTCCCCAGAGAAACAAAAGTCACCAGGCCAGGTTCCTGATGTCAGTTTACAGGTAGCACTTGGCACTGTCAAACCAGCCGCAGTTGCCTCTGGTGGTCCCTTTCACCTGGGCGGCATCCTGGTCCATGCGGAATTTCAGCAGGCAGCCGGCCACTCCAGGACACCAGGCTCAGGATATGAACCATGGCCTTTCCCCAGAGAAACAAAAGTCACCAGGCCAGGTTCCAGATGTCAGTTTGCAGGAGGCACTTGGCACTGTCAAACCTGACGCAGTTTCCTCTGGGGGCATTTTTCATGTGGGAGGCATCCTGATCCATGCGGAATTTCAGCAGGCAGCCGGCCACTCCGAGCCCCCAGGCCCTGGACATGAACCATGGCCTTTCCCCAGAGAAATAAAAGTCACCAGGCCAGGTTCCTGATGTCAGTTTGCAGGAGGCACTTGGCACTGTCAAACCAGCCACAGTTGCCTGTGGTGGCACCTTCCATCTCGGCGGCATCCTGATCCATGCAGAATTTCAGCCGGCAGCCGGCCACTCCGGGCCACCAGGCCATGTACATGAACCATGGACTTTCCCCAGAGAAACAAAAGTCACCAGGCCAGGTTCCAGATGTCAGTTGGCAGGAGGCACTTGGCACTGCCAAACCAGCCACAGGTGCCTGTGGGGGCATTTTTCATGTGGGAGGCATCCTGATCCATGCGGAATTTCAGCAGTTAGCCGGCCACTCCGGGCCACCAGGCCCTGGACAAGAATGATGGCCTTTCCCCAGAGAAACAAAAGTCACCAGGCCAGGTTCCTGATGTCAGTTGGCAGGAGGCACTTGGCACTGTCAAACCAGCCACAGTTGCCTGTGGGGGCACCTTTCATCTGGGAGGCATCCTGATCCATGCGGAATTTCAGCAGGCAGCCGGCCACTCTGGGCCCCCAGGACCTGGACATGAACCATGGCTTTTCCCCAGAGAAAGAAAAGTCACCAGGCCAGGTTGCTGATGTCAGTTGGCAGGAGGCACTTGGCACTGTCAAACCAGCCACAGTTGCCTGTGGGGGCACCTTTCATCTGGGAGGTATCCTCAACCGTGCGGAATTTCAGCAGGCAGCCGGCCACCCCAGGCCACTCTGGGCCCTGGACAAGAATGATGGCCTTTCCCCAGAGAAACAAAAGTCACCAGGCCAGGTTCCTGATGTCAGTTTGCAGGAGGCACTTGGCACTGTCAAACCAGCCACAGTTGCCTGTGGTGGCACCTTCCATCTCGGCGGCATCCTGATCCATGCAGAATTTCAGCGGGCAGCCGGCCACTCCGGGCCACCAGGCCATGTACATGAACCATGGCCTTTCCCCAGAGAAACAAAAGTCACCAGGCCAGGTTCCTGATGTCAGTTGGCAGGAGGCACTTGGCACTGCCAAACCAGCCACAGGTGCCTGTGGGGGCATTTTTCATGTGGGAGGCATCCTGATCCATGCGGAAATTCAGCAGGCAGCCGGCCACTCTGGGCCCCCAGGACCTGGACATGAACCATGGCTTTTCCCCAGAGAAAGAAAAGTCACCAGGCCAGGTTGCTGATGTCAGTTTGCAGGAGGCACTTGGCACTGTCAAACCAGCCACAGTTGCCTGTGGGGGCACCTTTCATCTGGGAGGTATCCTCAACCGTGCGGAATTTCAGCAGGCAGCCGGCCACCCCAGGCCACTCTGGGCCCCGGACAAGAATGATGGCCTTTCCCCAGAGAAACAAAAGTCACCAGGCCAGGTTCCTGATGTCAGTTTGCAGGAGGCACTTGGCACTGTCAAACCTGACGCAGTTTCCTCTGGGGGCATTTTTCATCTGGGAGGCATCCTGATCCATGTGGAATTTCAGCAGGCAGCCGGCCACTCCGGGCCACCAGGCTCTGGACATGAACCATGGCTTTTCCCCAGAGAAACAAAAGTCACCAGGCCAGGTTCCTGATGTCAGTTTGCAGGAGGCACTTGGCACTGTCAAACCAGCCACAGTTTCCTCTGGTGGTACTTTCGCTCTGGGAGGCATCCTGATCCATGCGGAATTACAGCAGGCAGCCGGCCACTCCGGGCCACCAGGCCATGGACATGAACCATGGCTTTTCCCCAGAGAAACAAAAGTCACCAGGCCAGGTTCCTGATGTCAGTTTGCAGGAGGCACTTGGCACTGTCAAACCAGCCACAGTTACCTGTGGGGGCACCTTTCATCTGGGAGGTGTCCTCAACCGTGCGGAATTTCAGCAGGCAGCCGGCCTCTCCAGGCCGCGGGGTACTGGACACGAATGATGGCCTTTACCCAGAGAAATAAAAGTCACCAGGCCAGGTTCCTGATGTCAGTTTGCAGGAGGCACTTGGCACTGTCAAACCAGCCACAGTTGCCTGTGGGGGCACCTTTCATCTGGGAGGCATCCTGATCCATGTGGAATTTCAGCAGGCAGCCTGCCACTCGAGCCACCGGGCCCTGGAGAGGAACGATGGCCTTTCCCCAGAGAAACAGAACTCAGCAGGCCAGGTCGCTGATGTCTGTTTGCAGGAGGCACTTGGCACTGTCAAACCAGCCACATTTCCCTTGGGTGGTACTTTCGGTCTGGGAGGCATCCTGATCCGTGCGGAATTTCAGCAGGCAGCCGGCCACTCCGGGCCACCAGGCCCTGGAAAAGAATGATGGCCTTTACACACAGAAACAAAAGTCACCAGGTCAGGTTCCTGATGTCAGTTTGCAGGTGGCACTTGGCACTGTCAAACCAGACGCAGTTGCCTGTGGGGGCATTTTTCATGTGGGAGGCATCCTGATCCATGCGGAATTTCAGCAGGCAGCCGGCCACTCCGAGCTCCCAGGCCCTGGACATGAACCATGGCCTTTCCCCAGAGAAAAAAAGTCACCAGGCCAGGTTCCTGATGTCAGTTTGCAGGAGGCACTTGGCACTGTCAAACCTGACGCAGTTTCCTCTGGGGGCATTTTTCATCTGGGAGGCATCCTGATCCATGTGGAATTTCAGCAGGCAGCCGGCCACTCCGGGCTACCAGGCCCTGGACATGAATGATGGCCTTTCCCCAGAGAAACAAAAGTCAGCAGGCCAGGTTCCTGATGTCAGTTTGCAGGAGGCACTTGGCACTGTCAAACCAGCCACAGTTGCCTGTGGTGGCACCTTCCATCTCGGCGGCATCCTGATCCATGCAGAATTTCAGCCGGCAGTCGGCCACTCCGGGCCACCAGGCCATGGACATGAACCATGGACTTTCCCCAGAGAAACAAAAGTCACCAGGCCAGCTTCCTGATGTCAGTTTGCAGGAGGCACTTGGCACTGTCAAACCAGCCACAGTTACCTGTGGGGGCACCTTTCATCTGGGTGGTATCCTCAACCGTGAGGAATTTCAGCAGGCAGCCGGCCACTCCAGGCCGCGGGGCACTGGACACGAATGATGGCCTTTACACACAGAAACAAAAGTCACCAGGCCAGGTTCCTGATGTCAGTTTGCAGGAGGCACTTGGCACTGTCAAACCAGACGCAGTTGCCTGTGGGGGCATTTTTCATGTGGGAGACATCCTCAACCGTGTGGCATTTGAGCAGGCAGCCGGCCACTCCGGCAGCTCTGGGCCCCGGACAAGAATGATGGCCTTTCCCCAGAGAAACAGAACTCAGCAGGCCAGGTCGCTGATGTCTGTTTGCAGGAGGCACTTGGCACTGTCAAACCTGACGCAGTTTCCTCTGGTGGTACTTTCGCTCTGGGAGGCATCCTGATCCATGCGGAATTACAGCAGGCAGCCGGCCACTCCGGGCCACCAGGCCATGGACATGAACCATGGCTTTTCCCCAGAGAAACAAAAGTCACCAGGCCAGGTTCCTGATGTCAGTTTGCAGGAGGCACTTGGCAGTGTCAAACCAGCCACAGTTACCTGTGGGGGCACCTTTCATCTGGGAGGTGTCCTCAACCGTGCGGAATTTCAGCAGGCAGCCGGCCTCTCCAGGCCGCGGGGTACTGGACACGAATGATGGCCTTTACCCAGAGAAATAAAAGTCACCAGGCCAGGTTCCTGATGTCAGTTTGCAGGAGGCACTTGGCACTGTCAAACCAGCCACAATTGCCTGTGGGGGCACCTTTCATCTGGGAGGCATCCTGATCCATGTGGAATTTCAGCAGGCAGCCTGCCACTCGAGCCACCGGGCCCTGGAGAGGAACGATGGCCTTTCCCCAGAGAAACAGAACTCAGCAGGTCAGGTCGCTGATGTCTATTTGCAGGAGGCACTTGGCACTGTCAAACCAGCCACATTTGCCTTGGGTGGTACTTTCGGTCTGGGAGGCATCCTGATCCGTGCGGAATTTCAGCAGGCAGCCGGCCACTCCGGGCCACCAGGCCCTGGAAAAGAATGATGGCCTTTACACACAGAAACAAAAGTCACCAGGCCAGGTTGCTGATGTCAGTTGGCAGGAGGCACTTGGCACTGTCAAACCAGACGCAGTTGCCTGTGGGGGCATTTTTCATGTGGGAGGCATCCTGATCCATGCGGAATTTCAGCAGGCAGCCGGCCACTCCGAGCTCCCAGGCCCTGGACATGAACCATGGCCTTTCCCCAGAGAAACAAAAGTCACCAGGCCAGGTTCCTGATGTCAGTTTGCAGGAGGCACTTGGCACTGTCAAACCTGACGCAGTTTCCTCTGGGGGCACCTTGCATCTGGGAGGCATCCTGATCCATGTGGAATTTCAGGAGGCAGCCAGCCACTCCGGGCCACCAGGCCCTGGACATGAACGATGGCCTTTCCCCAGAGAAACAAAAGTCACCAGGCCAGGTTCCTGATGTCAGTTTGCAGGAGGCACTTGGCACTGTCAAACCAGCCACAGTTGCCTGTGGTGGCACCTTCCATCTCGGCGGCATCCTGATCCATGCAGAATTTCAGCCGGCAGCCGGCCACTCCGGGCCACCAGGCCATGTACATGAACCATGGCCTTTCCCCAGAGAAACAAAAGTCACCAGGCCAGGTTCCAGATGTCAGTTGGCAGGAGGCACTTGGCACTGCCAAACCAGCCACAGGTGCCTGTGGGGGCATTTTTCATGTGGGAGGCATCCTGATCCATGCGGAATTTCAGCAGTTAGCCGGCCACTCCGGGCCACCAGGCCCTGGACAAGAATGATGGCCTTTCCCCAGAGAAACAAAAGTCACCAGGCCAGGTTCCTGATGTCAGTTGGCAGGAGGCACTTGGCACTGTCAAACCAGCCACAGTTGCCTGTGGGGGCACCTTTCATCTGGGAGGCATCCTGATCCATGCGGAATTTCAGCAGGCAGCCGGCCACTCTGGGCCCCCAGGACCTGGACATGAACCATGGCTTTTCCCCAGAGAAAGAAAAGTCACCAGGCCAGGTTGCTGATGTCAGTTTGCAGGAGGCACTTGGCACTGTCAAACCAGCCACAGTTGCCTGTGGGGGCACCTTTCATCTGGGAGGTATCCTCAACCGTGCGGAATTTCAGCAGGCAGCCGGCCACCCCAGGCCACTCTGTGCCCCGGACAAGAATGATGGCCTTTCCCCAGAGAAACAAAAGTCACCAGGCCAGGTTCCTGATGTCAGTTTGCAGGAGGCACTTGGCACTGTCAAACCAGCCACAGTTACCTGTGGGGGCACCTTTCATCTGGGAGGTGTCCTCAACCGTGCGGAATTTCAGCAGGCAGCCGGCCTCTCCAGGCCGCGGGGTACTGGACACGAATGATGGCCTTTACCCAGAGAAATAAAAGTCACCAGGCCAGGTTCCTGATGTCAGTTTGCAGGAGGCACTTGGCACTGTCAAACCAGCCACAGTTGCCTGTGGGGGCACGTTTCATCTGGGTGGCATCCTGATCCATGTGGAATTTCAGCAGGCAGCCTGCCACTCGAGCCACCGGGCCCTGGAGAGGAACGATGGCCTTTCCCCAGAGAAACAGAACTCAGCAGGCCAGGTCGCTGATGTCTGTTTGCAGGAGGCACTTGGCACTGTCAAACCAGCCACATTTGCCTTGGGTGGTACTTTCGGTCTGGGAGGCATCCTGATCCGTGCGGAATTTCAGCAGGCAGCCGGCCACTCCGGGCCACCAGGCCCTGGAAAAGAATGATGGCCTTTACACACAGAAACAAAAGTCACCAGGCCAGGTTGCTGATGTCAGTTGGCAGGAGGCACTTGGCACTGTCAAACCAGACGCAGTTGCCTGTGGGGGCATTTTTCATGTGGGAGGCATCCTGATCCATGCGGAATTTCAGCAGGCAGCCGGCCACTCCGAGCTCCCAGGCCCTGGACATGAACCATGGCCTTTCCCCAGAGAAAAAAAGTCACCAGGCCAGGTTCCTGATGTCAGTTTGCAGGAGGCACTTGGCACTGTCAAACCTGACGCAGTTTCCTCTGGGGGCATTTTTCATCTGGGAGGCATCCTGATCCATGTGGAATTTCAGCAGGCAGCCGGCCACTCCGGGCTACCAGGCCCTGGACATGAATGATGGCCTTTCCCCAGAGAAACAAAAGTCAGCAGGCCAGGTTCCTGATGTCAGTTTGCAGGAGGCACTTGGCACTGTCAAACCAGCCACAGTTGCCTGTGGTGGCACCTTCCATCTCGGCGGCATCCTGATCCATGCAGAATTTCAGCCGGCAGTCGGCCACTCCGGGCCACCAGGCCATGGACATGAACCATGGACTTTCCCCAGAGAAACAAAAGTCACCAGGCCAGCTTCCTGATGTCAGTTTGCAGGAGGCACTTGGCACTGTCAAACCAGCCACAGTTACCTGTGGGGGCACCTTTCATCTGGGTGGTATCCTCAACCGTGAGGAATTTCAGCAGGCAGCCGGCCACTCCAGGCCGCGGGGCACTGGACACGAATGATGGCCTTTACACACAGAAACAAAAGTCACCAGGCCAGGTTCCTGATGTCAGTTTGCAGGAGGCACTTGGCACTGTCAAACCAGACGCAGTTGCCTGTGGGGGCATTTTTCATGTGGGAGACATCCTCAACCGTGTGGCATTTGAGCAGGCTGCCGGCCACTCCGGCAGCTCTGGGCCCCGGACAAGAATGATGGCCTTTCCCCAGAGAAACAGAACTCAGCAGGCCAGGTCGCTGATGTCTGTTTGCAGGAGGCACTTGGCACTGTCAAACCTGACGCAGTTTCCTCTGGTGGTACTTTCGCTCTGGGAGGCATCCTGATCCATGCGGAATTACAGCAGGCAGCCGGCCACTCCGGGCCACCAGGCCATGGACATGAACCATGGCTTTTCCCCAGAGAAACAAAAGTCACCAGGCCAGGTTCCTGATGTCAGTTTGCAGGAGGCACTTGGCAGTGTCAAACCAGCCACAGTTACCTGTGGGGGCACCTTTCATCTGGGAGGTGTCCTCAACCGTGCGGAATTTCAGCAGGCAGCCGGCCTCTCCAGGCCGCGGGGTACTGGACACGAATGATGGCCTTTACCCAGAGAAATAAAAGTCACCAGGCCAGGTTCCTGATGTCAGTTTGCAGGAGGCACTTGGCACTGTCAAACCAGCCACAATTGCCTGTGGGGGCACCTTTCATCTGGGAGGCATCCTGATCCATGTGGAATTTCAGCAGGCAGCCTGCCACTCGAGCCACCGGGCCCTGGAGAGGAACGATGGCCTTTCCCCAGAGAAACAGAACTCAGCAGGTCAGGTCGCTGATGTCTATTTGCAGGAGGCACTTGGCACTGTCAAACCAGCCACATTTGCCTTGGGTGGTACTTTCGGTCTGGGAGGCATCCTGATCCGTGCGGAATTTCAGCAGGCAGCCGGCCACTCCGGGCCACCAGGCCCTGGAAAAGAATGATGGCCTTTACACACAGAAACAAAAGTCACCAGGCCAGGTTGCTGATGTCAGTTGGCAGGAGGCACTTGGCACTGTCAAACCAGACGCAGTTGCCTGTGGGGGCATTTTTCATGTGGGAGGCATCCTGATCCATGCGGAATTTCAGCAGGCAGCCGGCCACTCCGAGCTCCCAGGCCCTGGACATGAACCATGGCCTTTCCCCAGAGAAACAAAAGTCACCAGGCCAGGTTCCTGATGTCAGTTTGCAGGAGGCACTTGGCACTGTCAAACCAGCCACAGTTGCCTGTGGTGGCACCTTCCATCTCGGCGGCATCCTGATCCATGCAGAATTTCAGCCGGCAGCCGGCCACTCCGGGCCACCAGGCCATGTACATGAACCATGGCCTTTCCCCAGAGAAACAAAAGTCACCAGGCCAGGTTCCTGATGTCAGTTGGCAGGAGGCACTTGGCACTGTCAAACCAGCCACAGTTGCCTGTGGGGGCACCTTTCATCTGGGAGGCATCCTGATCCATGCGGAATTTCAGCAGGCAGCCGGCCACTCTGGGCCCCCAGGACCTGGACATGAACCATGGCTTTTCCCCAGAGAAAGAAAAGTCACCAGGCCAGGTTGCTGATGTCAGTTTGCAGGAGGCACTTGGCACTGTCAAACCAGCCACAGTTGCCTGTGGGGGCACCTTTCATCTGGGAGGTATCCTCAACCGTGCGGAATTTCAGCAGGCAGCCGGCCACCCCAGGCCACTCTGGGCCCCGGACAAGAATGATGGCCTTTCCCCAGAGAAACAAAAGTCACCAGGCCAGGTTCCTGATGTCAGTTTGCAGGAGGCACTTGGCACTGTCAAACCAGCCACAGTTACCTGTGGGGGCACCTTTCATCTGGGAGGTGTCCTCAACCGTGCGGAATTTCAGCAGGCAGCCGGCCTCTCCAGGCCGCGGGGTACTGGACACGAATGATGGCCTTTACCCAGAGAAATAAAAGTCACCAGGCCAGGTTCCTGATGTCAGTTTGCAGGAGGCACTTGGCACTGTCAAACCAGCCACAGTTGCCTGTGGGGGCACGTTTCATCTGGGTGGCATCCTGATCCATGTGGAATTTCAGCAGGCAGCCTGCCACTCGAGCCACCGGGCCCTGGAGAGGAAAGATGGCCTTTCCCCAGAGAAACAGAACTCAGCAGGCCAGGTCGCTGATGTCTGTTTGCAGGAGGCACTTGGCACTGTCAAACCAGCCACATTTGCCTTGGGTGGTACTTTCGGTCTGGGAGGCATCCTGATCCGTGCGGAATTTCAGCAGGCAGCCGGCCACTCCGGGCCACCAGGCCCTGGAAAAGAATGATGGCCTTTACACACAGAAACAAAAGTCACCAGGCCAGGTTGCTGATGTCAGTTGGCAGGAGGCACTTGGCACTGTCAAACCAGACGCAGTTGCCTGTGGGGGCATTTTTCATGTGGGAGGCATCCTGATCCATGCGGAATTTCAGCAGGCAGCCGGCCACTCCGAGCTCCCAGGCCCTGGACATGAACCATGGCCTTTCCCCAGAGAAAAAAAGTCACCAGGCCAGGTTCCTGATGTCAGTTTGCAGGAGGCACTTGGCACTGTCAAACCTGACGCAGTTTCCTCTGGGGGCATTTTTCATCTGGGAGGCATCCTGATCCATGTGGAATTTCAGCAGGCAGCCGGCCACTCCGGGCTACCAGGCCCTGGACATGAATGATGGCCTTTCCCCAGAGAAACAAAAGTCAGCAGGCCAGGTTCCTGATGTCAGTTTGCAGGAGGCACTTGGCACTGTCAAACCAGCCACAGTTGCCTGTGGTGGCACCTTCCATCTCGGCGGCATCCTGATCCATGCAGAATTTCAGCCGGCAGTCGGCCACTCCGGGCCACCAGGCCATGGACATGAACCATGGACTTTCCCCAGAGAAACAAAAGTCACCAGGCCAGCTTCCTGATGTCAGTTTGCAGGAGGCACTTGGCACTGTCAAACCAGCCACAGTTACCTGTGGGGGCACCTTTCATCTGGGTGGTATCCTCAACCGTGAGGAATTTCAGCAGGCAGCCGGCCACTCCAGGCCGCGGGGCACTGGACACGAATGATGGCCTTTACACACAGAAACAAAAGTCACCAGGCCAGGTTCCTGATGTCAGTTTGCAGGAGGCACTTGGCACTGTCAAACCAGACGCAGTTGCCTGTGGGGGCATTTTTCATGTGGGAGACATCCTCAACCGTGTGGCATTTGAGCAGGCAGCCGGCCACTCCGGCAGCTCTGGGCCCCGGACAAGAATGATGGCCTTTCCCCAGAGAAACAGAACTCAGCAGGCCAGGTCGCTGATGTCTGTTTGCAGGAGGCACTTGGCACTGTCAAACCTGACGCAGTTTCCTCTGGTGGTACTTTCGCTCTGGGAGGCATCCTGATCCATGCGGAATTACAGCAGGCAGCCGGCCACTCCGGGCCACCAGGCCATGGACATGAACCATGGCTTTTCCCCAGAGAAACAAAAGTCACCAGGCCAGGTTCCTGATGTCAGTTTGCAGGAGGCACTTGGCAGTGTCAAACCAGCCACAGTTACCTGTGGGGGCACCTTTCATCTGGGAGGTGTCCTCAACCGTGCGGAATTTCAGCAGGCAGCCGGCCTCTCCAGGCCGCGGGGTACTGGACACGAATGATGGCCTTTACCCAGAGAAATAAAAGTCACCAGGCCAGGTTCCTGATGTCAGTTTGCAGGAGGCACTTGGCACTGTCAAACCAGCCACAATTGCCTGTGGGGGCACCTTTCATCTGGGAGGCATCCTGATCCATGTGGAATTTCAGCAGGCAGCCTGCCACTCGAGCCACCGGGCCCTGGAGAGGAACGATGGCCTTTCCCCAGAGAAACAGAACTCAGCAGGTCAGGTCGCTGATGTCTATTTGCAGGAGGCACTTGGCACTGTCAAACCAGCCACATTTGCCTTGGGTGGTACTTTCGGTCTGGGAGGCATCCTGATCCGTGCGGAATTTCAGCAGGCAGCCGGCCACTCCGGGCCACCAGGCCCTGGAAAAGAATGATGGCCTTTACACACAGAAACAAAAGTCACCAGGCCAGGTTGCTGATGTCAGTTGGCAGGAGGCACTTGGCACTGTCAAACCAGACGCAGTTGCCTGTGGGGGCATTTTTCATGTGGGAGGCATCCTGATCCATGCGGAATTTCAGCAGGCAGCCGGCCACTCCGAGCTCCCAGGCCCTGGACATGAACCATGGCCTTTCCCCAGAGAAACAAAAGTCACCAGGCCAGGTTCCTGATGTCAGTTTGCAGGAGGCACTTGGCACTGTCAAACCTGACGCAGTTTCCTCTGGGGGCACCTTGCATCTGGGAGGCATCCTGATCCATGTGGAATTTCAGGAGGCAGCCAGCCACTCCGGGCCACCAGGCCCTGGACATGAACGATGGCCTTTCCCCAGAGAAACAAAAGTCACCAGGCCAGGTTCCTGATGTCAGTTTGCAGGAGGCACTTGGCACTGTCAAACCAGCCACAGTTGCCTGTGGTGGCACCTTCCATCTCGGCGGCATCCTGATCCATGCAGAATTTCAGCCGGCAGCCGGCCACTCCGGGCCACCAGGCCATGTACATGAACCATGGCCTTTCCCCAGAGAAACAAAAGTCACCAGGCCAGGTTCCAGATGTCAGTTGGCAGGAGGCACTTGGCACTGCCAAACCAGCCACAGGTGCCTGTGGGGGCATTTTTCATGTGGGAGGCATCCTGATCCATGCGGAATTTCAGCAGTTAGCCGGCCACTCCGGGCCACCAGGCCCTGGACAAGAATGATGGCCTTTCCCCAGAGAAACAAAAGTCACCAGGCCAGGTTCCTGATGTCAGTTGGCAGGAGGCACTTGGCACTGTCAAACCAGCCACAGTTGCCTGTGGGGGCACCTTTCATCTGGGAGGCATCCTGATCCATGCGGAATTTCAGCAGGCAGCCGGCCACTCTGGGCCCCCAGGACCTGGACATGAACCATGGCTTTTCCCCAGAGAAAGAAAAGTCACCAGGCCAGGTTGCTGATGTCAGTTTGCAGGAGGCACTTGGCACTGTCAAACCAGCCACAGTTGCCTGTGGGGGCACCTTTCATCTGGGAGGTATCCTCAACCGTGCGGAATTTCAGCAGGCAGCCGGCCACCCCAGGCCACTCTGGGCCCCGGACAAGAATGATGGCCTTTCCCCAGAGAAACAAAAGTCACCAGGCCAGGTTCCTGATGTCAGTTTGCAGGAGGCACTTGGCACTGTCAAACCTGACGCAGTTTCCTCTGGGGGCATTTTTCATCTGGGAGGCATCCTGATCCATGTGGAATTTCAGCAGGCAGCCGGCCACTCCGGGCCACCAGGCTCTGGACATGAACCATGGCTTTTCCCCAGAGAAACAAAAGTCACCAGGCCAGGTTCCTGATGTCAGTTTGCAGGAGGCACTTGGCACTGTCAAACCAGCCACAGTTTCCTCTGGTGGTACTTTCGCTCTGGGAGGCATCCTGATCCATGCGGAATTACAGCAGGCAGCCGGCCACTCCGGGCCACCAGGCCATGGACATGAACCATGGCTTTTCCCCAGAGAAACAAAAGTCACCAGGCCAGGTTCCTGATGTCAGTTTGCAGGAGGCACTTGGCACTGTCAAACCAGCCACAGTTACCTGTGGGGGCACCTTTCATCTGGGAGGTGTCCTCAATCGTGCGGAATTTCAGCAGGCAGCCGGCCTCTCCAGGCCGCGGGGTACTGGACACGAATGATGGCCTTTACACACAGAAACAAAAGTCACCAGGCCAGGTTCCTGATGTCAGTTTGCAGGAGGCACTTGGCACTGTCAAACCAGACGCAGTTGCCTGTGGGGGCATTTTTCATGTGGGAGACATCCTCAACCGTGTGGCATTTGAGCAGGCAGCCGGCCACTCCGGCAGCTCTGGGCCCCGGACAAGAATGATGGCCTTTCCCCAGAGAAACAGAACTCAGCAGGCCAGGTCGCTGATGTCTGTTTGCAGGAGGCACTTGGCACTGTCAAACCAGCCACAGTTTCCTCTGGTGGTACTTTCGCTCTGGGAGGCATCCTGATCCATGCGGAATTACAGCAGGCAGCTGGCCACTCCGGGCCACCAGGCCATGGACATGAACCATGGCTTTTCCCCAGAGAAACAAATGTCACCAGGCCAGGTTCCTGATGTCAGTTTGCAGGAGGCACTTGGCAGTGTCAAACCAGCCACAGTTACCTGTGGGGGCACCTTTCATCTGGGAGGTGTCCTCAACCGTGCGGAATTTCAGCAGGCAGCCGGCCTCTCCAGGCCGCGGGGTACTGGACACGAATGATGGCCTTTACCCAGAGAAATAAAAGTCACCAGGCCAGGTTCCTGATGTCAGTTTGCAGGAGGCACTTGGCACTGTCAAACCAGACGCAGTTGCCTGTGGGGGCATTTTTCATGTGGGAGACATCCTCAACCGTGTGGCATTTGAGCAGGCAGCCGGCCACTCCGGCAGCTCTGGGCCCCGGACAAGAATGATGGCCTTTCCCCAGAGAAACAGAACTCAGCAGGCCAGGTCGCTGATGTCTGTTTGCAGGAGGCACTTGGCACTGTCAAACCTGACGCAGTTTCCTCTGGTGGTACTTTCGCTCTGGGAGGCATCCTGATCCATGCGGAATTACAGCAGGCAGCCGGCCACTCCGGGCCACCAGGCCATGGACATGAACCATGGCTTTTCCCCAGAGAAACAAAAGTCACCAGGCCAGGTTCCTGATGTCAGTTTGCAGGAGGCACTTGGCAGTGTCAAACCAGCCACAGTTACCTGTGGGGGCACCTTTCATCTGGGAGGTGTCCTCAACCGTGCGGAATTTCAGCAGGCAGCCGGCCTCTCCAGGCCGCGGGGTACTGGACACGAATGATGGCCTTTACCCAGAGAAATAAAAGTCACCAGGCCAGGTTCCTGATGTCAGTTTGCAGGAGGCACTTGGCACTGTCAAACCAGCCACAATTGCCTGTGGGGGCACCTTTCATCTGGGAGGCATCCTGATCCATGTGGAATTTCAGCAGGCAGCCTGCCACTCGAGCCACCGGGCCCTGGAGAGGAACGATGGCCTTTCCCCAGAGAAACAGAACTCAGCAGGTCAGGTCGCTGATGTCTATTTGCAGGAGGCACTTGGCACTGTCAAACCAGCCACATTTGCCTTGGGTGGTACTTTCGGTCTGGGAGGCATCCTGATCCGTGCGGAATTTCAGCAGGCAGCCGGCCACTCCGGGCCACCAGGCCCTGGAAAAGAATGATGGCCTTTACACACAGAAACAAAAGTCACCAGGCCAGGTTGCTGATGTCAGTTGGCAGGAGGCACTTGGCACTGTCAAACCAGACGCAGTTGCCTGTGGGGGCATTTTTCATGTGGGAGGCATCCTGATCCATGCGGAATTTCAGCAGGCAGCCGGCCACTCCGAGCTCCCAGGCCCTGGACATGAACCATGGCCTTTCCCCAGAGAAACAAAAGTCACCAGGCCAGGTTCCTGATGTCAGTTTGCAGGAGGCACTTGGCACTGTCAAACCTGACGCAGTTTCCTCTGGGGGCACCTTGCATCTGGGAGGCATCCTGATCCATGTGGAATTTCAGGAGGCAGCCAGCCACGCCGGGCCACCAGGCCCTGGACATGAACGATGGCCTTTCCCCAGAGAAACAAAAGTCACCAGGCCAGGTTCCTGATGTCAGTTTGCAGGAGGCACTTGGCACTGTCAAACCAGCCACAGTTGCCTGTGGTGGCACCTTCCATCTCGGCGGCATCCTGATCCATGCAGAATTTCAGCCGGCAGCCGGCCACTCCGGGCCACCAGGCCATGTACATGAACCATGGCCTTTCCCCAGAGAAACAAAAGTCACCAGGCCAGGTTCCAGATGTCAGTTGGCAGGAGGCACTTGGCACTGCCAAACCAGCCACAGGTGCCTGTGGGGGCATTTTTCATGTGGGAGGCATCCTGATCCATGCGGAATTTCAGCAGTTAGCCGGCCACTCCGGGCCACCAGGCCCTGGACAAGAATGATGGCCTTTCCCCAGAGAAACAAAAGTCACCAGGCCAGGTTCCTGATGTCAGTTGGCAGGAGGCACTTGGCACTGTCAAACCAGCCACAGTTGCCTGTGGGGGCACCTTTCATCTGGGAGGCATCCTGATCCATGCGGAATTTCAGCAGGCAGCCGGCCACTCTGGGCCCCCAGGACCTGGACATGAACCATGGCTTTTCCCCAGAGAAAGAAAAGTCACCAGGCCAGGTTGCTGATGTCAGTTTGCAGGAGGCACTTGGCACTGTCAAACCAGCCACAGTTGCCTGTGGGGGCACCTTTCATCTGGGAGGTATCCTCAACCGTGCGGAATTTCAGCAGGCAGCCGGCCACCCCAGGCCACTCTGGGCCCCGGACAAGAATGATGGCCTTTCCCCAGAGAAACAAAAGTCACCAGGCCAGGTTCCTGATGTCAGTTTGCAGGAGGCACTTGGCACTGTCAAACCTGACGCAGTTTCCTCTGGGGGCATTTTTCATCTGGGAGGCATCCTGATCCATGTGGAATTTCAGCAGGCAGCCGGCCACTCCGGGCCACCAGGCTCTGGACATGAACCATGGCTTTTCCCCAGAGAAACAAAAGTCACCAGGCCAGGTTCCTGATGTCAGTTTGCAGGAGGCACTTGGCACTGTCAAACCAGCCACAGTTTCCTCTGGTGGTACTTTCGCTCTGGGAGGCATCCTGATCCATGCGGAATTACAGCAGGCAGCCGGCCACTCCGGGCCACCAGGCCATGGACATGAACCATGGCTTTTCCCCAGAGAAACAAAAGTCACCAGGCCAGGTTCCTGATGTCAGTTTGCAGGAGGCACTTGGCACTGTCAAACCAGCCACAGTTACCTGTGGGGGCACCTTTCATCTGGGAGGTGTCCTCAATCGTGCGGAATTTCAGCAGGCAGCCGGCCTCTCCAGGCCGCGGGGTACTGGACACGAATGATGGCCTTTACACACAGAAACAAAAGTCACCAGGCCAGGTTCCTGATGTCAGTTTGCAGGAGGCACTTGGCACTGTCAAACCAGACGCAGTTGCCTGTGGGGGCATTTTTCATGTGGGAGACATCCTCAACCGTGTGGCATTTGAGCAGGCAGCCGGCCACTCCGGCAGCTCTGGGCCCCGGACAAGAATGATGGCCTTTCCCCAGAGAAACAGAACTCAGCAGGCCAGGTCGCTGATGTCTGTTTGCAGGAGGCACTTGGCACTGTCAAACCAGCCACAGTTTCCTCTGGTGGTACTTTCGCTCTGGGAGGCATCCTGATCCATGCGGAATTACAGCAGGCAGCTGGCCACTCCGGGCCACCAGGCCATGGACATGAACCATGGCTTTTCCCCAGAGAAACAAATGTCACCAGGCCAGGTTCCTGATGTCAGTTTGCAGGAGGCACTTGGCAGTGTCAAACCAGCCACAGTTACCTGTGGGGGCACCTTTCATCTGGGAGGTGTCCTCAACCGTGCGGAATTTCAGCAGGCAGCCGGCCTCTCCAGGCCGCGGGGTACTGGACACGAATGATGGCCTTTACCCAGAGAAATAAAAGTCACCAGGCCAGGTTCCTGATGTCAGTTTGCAGGAGGCACTTGGCACTGTCAAACCTGACGCAGTTTCCTCTGGGGGCACCTTGCATCTGGGAGGCATCCTGATCCATGTGGAATTTCAGGAGGCAGCCAGCCACTCCGGGCCACCAGGCCCTGGACATGAACGATGGCCTTTCCCCAGAGAAACAAAATTCACCAGGCCAGGTTCCTGATGTCAGTTTGCAGGAGGCACTTGGCACTGTCAAACCAGCCACAGTTGCCTGTGGTGGCACCTTCCATCTCGGCGGCATCCTGATCCATGCAGAATTTCAGCCGGCAGCCGGCCACTCCGGGCCACCAGGCCATGTACATGAACCATGGACTTTCCCCAGAGAAACAAAAGTCACCAGGCCAGGTTCCAGATGTCAGTTGGCAGGAGGCACTTGGCACTGCCAAACCAGCCACAGGTGCCTGTGGGGGCATTTTTCATGTGGGAGGCATCCTGATCCATGCGGAATTTCAGCAGTTAGCCGGCCACTCCGGGCCACCAGGCCCTGGACAAGAATGATGGCCTTTCCCCAGAGAAACAAAAGTCACCAGGCCAGGTTCCTGATGTCAGTTGGCAGGAGGCACTTGGCACTGTCAAACCAGCCACAGTTGCCTGTGGGGGCACCTTTCATCTGGGAGGCATCCTGATCCATGCGGAATTTCAGCAGGCAGCCGGCCACTCCGGGCCCCCAGGACCTGGACATGAACCATGGCTTTTCCCCAGAGAAAGAAAAGTCACCAGGCCAGGTTCCTGATGTCAGTTTGCAGGAGGCACTTGGCACTGTCAAACCAGCCACAGTTGCCTGTGGGGGCACCTTTCATCTGGGAGGTATCCTCAACCGTGCGGAATTTCAGCAGGCAGCCGGCCACCCCAGGCCACTCAGGGCCCCGGACAAGAATGATGGCCTTTACACACAGAAACAAAAGTCACCAGGCCAGGTTCCTGATGTCAGTTTGCAGGAGGCACTTGGCACTGTCAAACCTGACGCAGTTTCCTCTGGGGGCATTTTTCATCTGGGAGGCATCCTGATCCATGTGGAATTTCAGCAGGCAGCCGGCCACTCCGGGCCACCAGGCTCTGGACATGAACCATGGCTTTTCCCCAGAGAAACAAAAGTCACCAGGCCAGGTTCCTGATGTCAGTTTGCAGGAGGCACTTGGCACTGTCAAACCAGCCACAGTTTCCTCTGGTGGTACTTTCGCTCTGGGAGGCATCCTGATCCATGCGGAATTACAGCAGGCAGCCGGCCACTCCGGGCCACCAGGCCATGGACATGAACCATGGCTTTTCCCCAGAGAAACAAAAGTCACCAGGCCAGGTTGCTGATGTCAGTTTGCAGGAGGCACTTGGCACTGTCAAACCAGCCACAGTTACCTGTGGGGGCACCTTTCATCTGGGAGGTGTCCTCAACCGTGCGGAATTTCAGCAGGCAGCCGGCCTCTCCAGGCCGCGGGGTACTGGACACGAATGATGGCCTTTACCCAGAGAAATAAAAGTCACCAGGCCAGGTTCCTGATGTCAGTTTGCAGGAGGCACTTGGCACTGTCAAACCTGACGCAGTTTCCTCTGGGGGCATTTTTCATCTGGGAGGCATCCTGATCCATGTGGAATTTCAGCAGGCAGCCGGCCACTCCGGGCTACCAGGCCCTGGACATGAATGATGGCCTTTCCCCAGAGAAACAAAAGTCAGCAGGCCAGGTTCCTGATGTCAGTTTGCAGGAGGCACTTGGCACTGTCAAACCAGCCACAGTTGCCTGTGGTGGCACCTTCCATCTCGGCGGCATCCTGATCCATGCAGAATTTCAGCCGGCAGTCGGCCACTCCGGGCCACCAGGCCATGGACATGAACCATGGACTTTCCCCAGAGAAACAAAAGTCACCAGGCCAGGTTCCTGATGTCAGTTTGCAGGAGGCACTTGGCACTGTCAAACCAGCCACAGTTACCTGTGGGGGCACCTTTCATCTGGGAGGTATCCTCAACCGTGAGGAATTTCAGCAGGCAGCCGGCCACTCCAGGCCGCGGGGCACTGGACACGAATGATGGCCTTTACACACAGAAACAAAAGTCACCAGGCCAGGTTCCTGATGTCAGTTTGCAGGAGGCACTTGGCACTGTCAAACCAGACGCAGTTGCCTGTGGGGGCATTTTTCATGTGGGAGACATCCTCAACCGTGTGGCATTTGAGCAGGCAGCCGGCCACTCCGGCAGCTCTGGGCCCCGGACAAGAATGATGGCCTTTCCCCAGAGAAACAGAACTCAGCAGGCCAGGTCGCTGATGTCGCTGTTTGCAGGAGGCACTTGGCACTGTCAAACCAGCCACAGTTTCCTCTGGTGGTACTTTCGCTCTGGGAGGCATCCTGATCCATGCGGAATTACAGCAGGCAGCTGGCCACTCCGGGCCACCAGGCCATGGACATGAACCATGGCTTTTCCCCAGAGAAACAAAAGTCACCAGGCCAGGTTCCTGATGTCAGTTTGCAGGAGGCACTTGGCAGTGTCAAACCAGCCACAGTTACCTGTGGGGGCACCTTTCATCTGGGAGGTGTCCTCAACCGTGCGGAATTTCAGCAGGCAGCCGGCCTCTCCAGGCCGCGGGGTACTGGACACGAATGATGGCCTTTACCCAGAGAAATAAAAGTCACCAGGCCAGGTTCCTGATGTCAGTTTGCAGGAGGCACTTGGCACTGTCAAACCTGACGCAGTTTCCTCTGGGGGCACCTTGCATCTGGGAGGCATCCTGATCCATGTGGAATTTCAGGAGGCAGCCAGCCACTCCGGGCCACCAGGCCCTGGACATGAACGATGGCCTTTCCCCAGAGAAACAAAATTCACCAGGCCAGGTTCCTGATGTCAGTTTGCAGGAGGCACTTGGCACTGTCAAACCAGCCACAGTTGCCTGTGGTGGCACCTTCCATCTCGGCGGCATCCTGATCCATGCAGAATTTCAGCCGGCAGCCGGCCACTCCGGGCCACCAGGCCATGTACATGAACCATGGACTTTCCCCAGAGAAACAAAAGTCACCAGGCCAGGTTCCAGATGTCAGTTGGCAGGAGGCACTTGGCACTGTCAAACCAGCCACAGGTGCCTGTGGGGGCATTTTTCATGTGGGAGGCATCCTGATCCATGCGGAATTTCAGCAGTTAGCCGGCCACTCCGGGCCACCAGGCCCTGGACAAGAATGATGGCCTTTCCCCAGAGAAACAAAAGTCACCAGGCCAGGTTCCTGATGTCAGTTGGCAGGAGGCACTTGGCACTGTCAAACCAGCCACAGTTGCCTGTGGGGGCACCTTTCATCTGGGAGGCATCCTGATCCATGCGGAATTTCAGCAGGCAGCCGGACACTCCGGGCCCCCAGGACCTGGACATGAACCATGGCTTTTCCCCAGAGAAACAAAAGTCACCAGGCCAGGTTCCTGATGTCAGTTTGCAGGAGGCACTTGGCACTGTCAAACCAGCCACAGTTGCCTGTGGGGGCACCTTTCATCTGGGAGGTATCCTCAACCGTGCGGAATTTCAGCAGGCAGCCGGCCACCCCAGGCCACTCAGGGCCCCGGACAAGAATGATGGCCTTTACACACAGAAACAAAAGTCACCAGGCCAGGTTCCTGATGTCAGTTTGCAGGAGGCACTTGGCACTGTCAAACCTGACGCAGTTTCCTCTGGGGGCATTTTTCATCTGGGAGGCATCCTGATCCATGTGGAATTTCAGCAGGCAGCCGGCCACTCCGGGCCACCAGGCTCTGGACATGAACCATGGCTTTTCCCCAGAGAAACAAAAGTCACCAGGCCAGGTTCCTGATGTCAGTTTGCAGGAGGCACTTGGCACTGTCAAACCAGCCACAGTTTCCTCTGGTGGTACTTTCGCTCTGGGAGGCATCCTGATCCATGCGGAATTACAGCAGGCAGCCGGCCACTCCGGGCCACCAGGCCATGGACATGAACCATGGCTTTTCCCCAGAGAAACAAAAGTCACCAGGCCAGGTTGCTGATGTCAGTTTGCAGGAGGCACTTGGCACTGTCAAACCAGCCACAGTTACCTGTGGGGGCACCTTTCATCTGGGAGGTGTCCTCAACCGTGCGGAATTTCAGCAGGCAGCCGGCCTCTCCAGGCCGCGGGGTACTGGACACGAATGATGGCCTTTACCCAGAGAAATAAAAGTCACCAGGCCAGGTTCCTGATGTCAGTTTGCAGGAGGCACTTGGCACTGTCAAACCTGACGCAGTTTCCTCTGGGGGCATTTTTCATCTGGGAGGCATCCTGATCCATGTGGAATTTCAGCAGGCAGCCGGCCACTCCGGGCTACCAGGCCCTGGACATGAATGATGGCCTTTCCCCAGAGAAACAAAAGTCAGCAGGCCAGGTTCCTGATGTCAGTTTGCAGGAGGCACTTGGCACTGTCAAACCAGCCACAGTTGCCTGTGGTGGCACCTTCCATCTCGGCGGCATCCTGATCCATGCAGAATTTCAGCCGGCAGTCGGCCACTCCGGGCCACCAGGCCATGGACATGAACCATGGACTTTCCCCAGAGAAACAAAAGTCACCAGGCCAGGTTCCTGATGTCAGTTTGCAGGAGGCACTTGGCACTGTCAAACCAGCCACAGTTACCTGTGGGGGCACCTTTCATCTGGGAGGTATCCTCAACCGTGAGGAATTTCAGCAGGCAGCCGGCCACTCCAGGCCGCGGGGCACTGGACACGAATGATGGCCTTTACACACAGAAACAAAAGTCACCAGGCCAGGTTCCTGATGTCAGTTTGCAGGAGGCACTTGGCACTGTCAAACCAGACGCAGTTGCCTGTGGGGGCATTTTTCATGTGGGAGACATCCTCAACCGTGTGGCATTTGAGCAGGCAGCCGGCCACTCCGGCAGCTCTGGGCCCCGGACAAGAATGATGGCCTTTCCCCAGAGAAACAGAACTCAGCAGGCCAGGTCGCTGATGTCGCTGTTTGCAGGAGGCACTTGGCACTGTCAAACCAGCCACAGTTTCCTCTGGTGGTACTTTCGCTCTGGGAGGCATCCTGATCCATGCGGAATTACAGCAGGCAGCTGGCCACTCCGGGCCACCAGGCCATGGACATGAACCATGGCTTTTCCCCAGAGAAACAAAAGTCACCAGGCCAGGTTCCTGATGTCAGTTTGCAGGAGGCACTTGGCAGTGTCAAACCAGCCACAGTTACCTGTGGGGGCACCTTTCATCTGGGAGGTGTCCTCAACCGTGCGGAATTTCAGCAGGCAGCCGGCCTCTCCAGGCCGCGGGGTACTGGACACGAATGATGGCCTTTACCCAGAGAAATAAAAGTCACCCGGCCAGGTTCCTGATGTCAGTTTGCAGGAGGCACTTGGCACTGTCAAACCTGACGCAGTTTCCTCTGGGGGCACCTTGCATCTGGGAGGCATCCTGATCCATGTGGAATTTCAGGAGGCAGCCAGCCACTCCGGGCCACCAGGCCCTGGACATGAACGATGGCCTTTCCCCAGAGAAACAAAATTCACCAGGCCAGGTTCCTGATGTCAGTTTGCAGGAGGCACTTGGCACTGTCAAACCAGCCACAGTTGCCTGTGGTGGCACCTTCCATCTCGGCGGCATCCTGATCCATGCAGAATTTCAGCCGGCAGCCGGCCACTCCGGGCCACCAGGCCATGTACATGAACCATGGACTTTCCCCAGAGAAACAAAAGTCACCAGGCCAGGTTCCAGATGTCAGTTGGCAGGAGGCACTTGGCACTGTCAAACCAGCCACAGGTGCCTGTGGGGGCATTTTTCATGTGGGAGGCATCCTGATCCATGCGGAATTTCAGCAGTTAGCCGGCCACTCCGGGCCACCAGGCCCTGGACAAGAATGATGGCCTTTCCCCAGAGAAACAAAAGTCACCAGGCCAGGTTCCTGATGTCAGTTGGCAGGAGGCACTTGGCACTGTCAAACCAGCCACAGTTGCCTGTGGGGGCACCTTTCATCTGGGAGGCATCCTGATCCATGCGGAATTTCAGCAGGCAGCCGGACACTCCGGGCCCCCAGGACCTGGACATGAACCATGGCTTTTCCCCAGAGAAAGAAAAGTCACCAGGCCAGGTTCCTGATGTCAGTTTGCAGGAGGCACTTGGCACTGTCAAACCAGCCACAGTTGCCTGTGGGGGCACCTTTCATCTGGGAGGTATCCTCAACCGTGCGGAATTTCAGCAGGCAGCCGGCCACCCCAGGCCACTCAGGGCCCCGGACAAGAATGATGGCCTTTACACACAGAAACAAAAGTCACCAGGCCAGGTTCCTGATGTCAGTTTGCAGGAGGCACTTGGCACTGTCAAACCTGACGCAGTTTCCTCTGGGGGCATTTTTCATCTGGGAGGCATCCTGATCCATGTGGAATTTCAGCAGGCAGCCGGCCACTCCGGGCCACCAGGCTCTGGACATGAACCATGGCTTTTCCCCAGAGAAACAAAAGTCACCAGGCCAGGTTCCTGATGTCAGTTTGCAGGAGGCACTTGGCACTGTCAAACCAGCCACAGTTTCCTCTGGTGGTACTTTCGCTCTGGGAGGCATCCTGATCCATGCGGAATTACAGCAGGCAGCCGGCCACTCCGGGCCACCAGGCCATGGACATGAACCATGGCTTTTCCCCAGAGAAACAAAAGTCACCAGGCCAGGTTGCTGATGTCAGTTTGCAGGAGGCACTTGGCACTGTCAAACCAGCCACAGTTACCTGTGGGGGCACCTTTCATCTGGGAGGTGTCCTCAACCGTGCGGAATTTCAGCAGGCAGCCGGCCTCTCCAGGCCGCGGGGTACTGGACACGAATGATGGCCTTTACCCAGAGAAATAAAAGTCACCAGGCCAGGTTCCTGATGTCAGTTTGCAGGAGGCACTTGGCACTGTCAAACCAGCCACAGTTGCCTGTGGGGGCACGTTTCATCTGGGTGGCATCCTGATCCATGTGGAATTTCAGCAGGCAGCCTGCCACTCGAGCCACCGGGCCCTGGAGAGGAACGATGGCCTTTCCCCAGAGAAACAGAACTCAGCAGGCCAGGTCGCTGATGTCTGTTTGCAGGAGGCACTTGGCACTGTCAAACCAGCCACATTTGCCTTGGGTGGTACTTTCGGTCTGGGAGGCATCCTGATCCGTGCGGAATTTCAGCAGGCAGCCGGCCACTCCGGGCCACCAGGCCCTGGAAAATAATGATGGCCTTTACACACAGAAACAAAAGTCACCAGGCCAGGTTGCTGATGTCAGTTGGCAGGAGGCACTTGGCACTGTCAAACCAGACGCAGTTGCCTGTGGGGGCATTTTTCATGTGGGAGGCATCCTGATCCATGCGGAATTTCAGCAGGCAGCCGGCTACTCCGAGCTCCCAGGCCCTGGACATGAACCATGGCCTTTCCCCAGAGAAAAAAAGTCACCAGGCCAGGTTCCTGATGTCAGTTTGCAGGAGGCACTTGGCACTGTCAAACCTGACGCAGTTTCCTCTGGGGGCATTTTTCATCTGGGAGGCATCCTGATCCATGCAGAATTTCAGCAGGCAGCCGGCCACTCCGGGCTACCAGGCCCTGGACATGAATGATGGCCTTTCCCCAGAGAAACAAAAGTCAGCAGGCCAGGTTCCTGATGTCAGTTTGCAGGAGGCACTTGGCACTGTCAAACCAGCCACAGTTGCCTGTGGTGGCACCTTCCATCTCGGCGGCATCCTGATCCATGCAGAATTTCAGCCGGCAGTCGGCCACTCCGGGCCACCAGGCCATGGACATGAACCATGGACTTTCCCCAGAGAAACAAAAGTCACCAGGCCAGCTTCCTGATGTCAGTTTGCAGGAGGCACTTGGCACTGTCAAACCAGCCACAGTTACCTGTGGGGGCACCTTTCATCTGGGAGGTATCCTCAACCGTGAGGAATTTCAGCAGGCAGCCGGCCACTCCAGGCCGCGGGGCACTGGACACGAATGATGGCCTTTACACACAGAAACAAAAGTCACCAGGCCAGGTTCCTGATGTCAGTTTGCAGGAGGCACTTGGCACTGTCAAACCAGACGCAGTTGCCTGTGGGGGCATTTTTCATGTGGGAGACATCCTCAACCGTGTGGCATTTGAGCAGGCAGCCGGCCACTCCGGCAGCTCTGGGCCCCGGACAAGAATGATGGCCTTTCCCCAGAGAAACAGAACTCAGCAGGCCAGGTCGCTGATGTCTGTTGGCAGGAGGCACTTGGCACTGTCAAACCAGCCACAGTTGTCTGTGGGGGCACTTTCCATCTGGGAGGCATCCTGACCCATGCGGAATTTCAGCAGGCAGCCGGCCACTTCCCGCCGCAAGGCCCTGGACATGAACGATGGCCTTTCCCCAGAGAAATAAAACTTACCAGGCCAGGTTCCTGATGTCAGTTGGCAGGAGGCACTTGGCACTGTCAAACCAGCCACAGTTGCCTATGGTTTTAGTTTCGGTCTGGGATGTATCCTGATCCGTGAGGAATTTCAGCAGGCTGCAGGCCACTCCGGGCCAGCGGGCCCCGGAAAAGAATGATGGCCTTTCCCCAGAGAAACAAAAGTCACCAGGCCAGGTTCCTGATGTCAGTTTGCAGGAGGCACTTGGCACTGTCAAACCAGCCACAGGTGCCTCTGGGGGCAATTTTCATCTGGGAGGCATCCTGATCCATGCTGAATTTCAGGAGGGAGCCGGACACTCTGGGCCACCAGGCCGTGGACATGAACCATGGCCTTTCGCCAGAGAAACAAAAGTTACCAGGCTAGGTTCCTGATGTCAGTTTGCATGAGGCACTTGGCACTGTCAAACCAGCCACAGTTACCTGTGGGGACACCTTTCATCTGGGAGGCATCCTGATCCATGCGGAATTTCAGCAGGCAGCCGGCCACTCCGAGCTCCCAGGCCCTGGACATGAACCATGGCCTTTCCCCAGAGAAAAAAAGTCACCAGGCCAGGTTCCTGATGTCAGTTTGCAGGAGGCACTTGGCACTGTCAAACCTGACGCAGTTTCCTGTGGGGGCATTTTTCATCTGGGAGGCATCCTGATCCATGTGGAATTTCAGCAGGCAGCCGGCCACTCCGGGCTACCAGGCCCTGGACATGAATGATGGCCTTTCCCCAGAGAAACAAAAGTCACCAGGCCAGGTTCCTGATGTCAGTTTGCAGGAGGCACTTGGCACTGTCAAACCAGCCACAGTTACCTGTGGGGGCACCTTTCATCTGGGAGGTGTCCTCAATCGTGCGGAATTTCAGCAGGCAGCCGGCCTCTCCAGGCCGCGGGGTACTGGACACGAATGATGGCCTTTACCCAGAGAAATAAAAGTCACCAGGCCAGGTTCCTGATGTCAGTTTGCAGGAGGCACTTGGCACTGTCAAACCAGCCACAGTTGCCTGTGGGGGCACCTTTCATCTGGGAGGCATCCTGATCCATGTGGAATTTCAGCAGGCAGCCTGCCACTCGAGCCACCGGGCCCTGGAGAGGAACGATGGCCTTTCCCCAGAGAAACAGAACTCAGCAGGCCAGGTCGCTGATGTCAGTTTGCAGGAGGCACTTGGCACTGTCAAACCAGCCACATTTGCCTTGGGTGGTACTTTCGGTCTGGGAGGCATCCTGATCCGTGCGGAATTTCAGCAGGCAGCCGGCCACTCCGGGCCACCAGGCCCTGGAAAAGAATGATGGCCTTTACACACAGAAACAAAAGTCACCAGGCCAGGTTCCTGATGTCAGTTGGCAGGAGGCACTTGGCACTGTCAAACCAGACGCAGTTGCCTGTGGGGGCATTTTTCATGTGGGAGGCATCCTGATCCATGCGGAATTTCAGCAGGCAGCCGGCCACTCCGAGCTCCCAGGCCCTGGACATGAACCATGGCCTTTCCCCAGAGAAAAAAAGTCAGCAGGCCAGGTTCCTGATGTCAGTTTGCAGGAGGCACTTGGCACTGTCAAACCTGACGCAGTTTCCTCTGGGGGCATTTTTCATCTGGGAGGCATCCTGATCCATGTGGAATTTCAGCAGGCAGCCGGCCACTCCGGGCTACCAGGCCCTGGAAAAGAATGATGGCCTTTACACACAGAAACAAAAGTCACCAGGCCAGGTTGCTGATGTCAGTTGGCAGGAGGCACTTGGCACTGTCAAACCAGCCACAGTTACCTGTGGGGGCACCTTTCATCTGGGTGGTATCCTCAACCGTGAGGAATTTCAGCAGGCAGCCGGCCACTCCAGGCCGCGGGGCACTGGACACGAATGATGGCCTTTACACACAGAAACAAAAGTCACCAGGCCAGGTTCCTGATGTCAGTTTGCAGGAGGCACTTGGCACTGTCAAACCAGACGCAGTTGCCTGTGGGGGCATTTTTCATGTGGGAGACATCCTCAACCGTGTGGCATTTGAGCAGGCAGCCGGCCACTCCGGCAGCTCTGGGCCCCGGACAAGAATGATGGCCTTTCCCCAGAGAAACAGAACTCAGCAGGCCAGGTCGCTGATGTCTGTTTGCAGGAGGCACTTGGCACTGTCAAACCAGCCACAGTTTCCTCTGGTGGTACTTTCGCTCTGGGAGGCATCCTGATCCATGCGGAATTACAGCAGGCAGCTGGCCACTCCGGGCCACCAGGCCATGGACATGAACCATGGCTTTTCCCCAGAGAAACAAATGTCACCAGGCCAGGTTCCTGATGTCAGTTTGCAGGAGGCACTTGGCAGTGTCAAACCAGCCACAGTTACCTGTGGGGGCACCTTTCATCTGGGAGGTGTCCTCAACCGTGCGGAATTTCAGCAGGCAGCCGGCCTCTCCAGGCCGCGGGGTACTGGACACGAATGATGGCCTTTACCCAGAGAAATAAAAGTCACCAGGCCAGGTTCCTGATGTCAGTTTGCAGGAGGCACTTGGCACTGTCAAACCTGACGCAGTTTCCTCTGGGGGCACCTTGCATCTGGGAGGCATCCTGATCCATGTGGAATTTCAGGAGGCAGCCAGCCACTCCGGGCCACCAGGCCCTGGACATGAACGATGGCCTTTCCCCAGAGAAACAAAATTCACCAGGCCAGGTTCCTGATGTCAGTTTGCAGGAGGCACTTGGCACTGTCAAACCAGCCACAGTTGCCTGTGGTGGCACCTTCCATCTCGGCGGCATCCTGATCCATGCAGAATTTCAGCCGGCAGCCGGCCACTCCGGGCCACCAGGCCATGTACATGAACCATGGCTTTTCCCCAGAGAAAGAAAAGTCACCAGGCCAGGTTCCTGATGTCAGTTTGCAGGAGGCACTTGGCACTGTCAAACCAGCCACAGTTGCCTGTGGGGGCACCTTTCATCTGGGAGGTATCCTCAACCGTGCGGAATTTCAGCAGGCAGCCGGCCACCCCAGGCCACTCAGGGCCCCGGACAAGAATGATGGCCTTTACACACAGAAACAAAAGTCACCAGGCCAGGTTCCTGATGTCAGTTTGCAGGAGGCACTTGGCACTGTCAAACCTGACGCAGTTTCCTCTGGGGGCATTTTTCATCTGGGAGGCATCCTGATCCATGTGGAATTTCAGCAGGCAGCCGGCCACTCCGGGCCACCAGGCTCTGGACATGAACCATGGCTTTTCCCCAGAGAAACAAAAGTCACCAGGCCAGGTTCCTGATGTCAGTTTGCAGGAGGCACTTGGCACTGTCAAACCAGCCACAGTTTCCTCTGGTGGTACTTTCGCTCTGGGAGGCATCCTGATCCATGCGGAATTACAGCAGGCAGCCGGCCACTCCGGGCCACCAGGCCATGGACATGAACCATGGCTTTTCCCCAGAGAAACAAAAGTCACCAGGCCAGGTTCCTGATGTCAGTTTGCAGGAGGCACTTGGCACTGTCAAACCAGCCACAGTTACCTGTGGGGGCACCTTTCATCTGGGAGGTGTCCTCAACCGTGCGGAATTTCAGCAGGCAGCCGGCCTCTCCAGGCCGCGGGGTACTGGACACGAATGATGGCCTTTACCCAGAGAAATAAAAGTCACCAGGCCAGGTTCCTGATGTCAGTTTGCAGGAGGCACTTGGCACTGTCAAACCTGACGCAGTTTCCTCTGGGGGCATTTTTCATCTGGGAGGCATCCTGATCCATGTGGAATTTCAGCAGGCAGCCGGCCACTCCGGGCTACCAGGCCCTGGACATGAATGATGGCCTTTCCCCAGAGAAACAAAAGTCAGCAGGCCAGGTTCCTGATGTCAGTTTGCAGGAGGCACTTGGCACTGTCAAACCAGCCACAGTTGCCTGTGGTGGCACCTTCCATCTCGGCGGCATCCTGATCCATGCAGAATTTCAGCCGGCAGTCGGCCACTCCGGGCCACCAGGCCATGGACATGAACCATGGACTTTCCCCAGAGAAACAAAAGTCACCAGGCCAGGTTCCTGATGTCAGTTTGCAGGAGGCACTTGGCACTGTCAAACCAGCCACAGTTACCTGTGGGGGCACCTTTCATCTGGGAGGTATCCTCAACCGTGAGGAATTTCAGCAGGCAGCCGGCCACTCCAGGCCGCGGGGCACTGGACACGAATGATGGCCTTTACACACAGAAACAAAAGTCACCAGGCCAGGTTCCTGATGTCAGTTTGCAGGAGGCACTTGGCACTGTCAAACCAGACGCAGTTGCCTGTGGGGGCATTTTTCATGTGGGAGACATCCTCAACCGTGTGGCATTTGAGCAGGCAGCCGGCCACTCCGGCAGCTCTGGGCCCCGGACAAGAATGATGGCCTTTCCCCAGAGAAACAGAACTCAGCAGGCCAGGTCGCTGATGTCGCTGTTTGCAGGAGGCACTTGGCACTGTCAAACCAGCCACAGTTTCCTCTGGTGGTACTTTCGCTCTGGGAGGCATCCTGATCCATGCGGAATTACAGCAGGCAGCTGGCCACTCCGGGCCACCAGGCCATGGACATGAACCATGGCTTTTCCCCAGAGAAACAAAAGTCACCAGGCCAGGTTCCTGATGTCAGTTTGCAGGAGGCACTTGGCACTGTCAAACCAGCCACAGTTACCTGTGGGGGCACCTTTCATCTGGGAGGTGTCCTCAACCGTGCGGAATTTCAGCAGGCAGCCGGCCTCTCCAGGCCGCGGGGTACTGGACACGAATGATGGCCTTTACCCAGAGAAATAAAAGTCACCAGGCCAGGTTCCTGATGTCAGTTTGCAGGAGGCACTTGGCACTGTCAAACCTGACGCAGTTTCCTCTGGGGGCACCTTGCATCTGGGAGGCATCCTGATCCATGTGGAATTTCAGGAGGCAGCCAGCCACTCCGGGCCACCAGGCCCTGGACATGAACGATGGCCTTTCCCCAGAGAAACAAAATTCACCAGGCCAGGTTCCTGATGTCAGTTTGCAGGAGGCACTTGGCACTGTCAAACCAGCCACAGTTGCCTGTGGTGGCACCTTCCATCTCGGCGGCATCCTGATCCATGCAGAATTTCAGCCGGCAGCCGGCCACTCCGGGCCACCAGGCCATGTACATGAACCATGGACTTTCCCCAGAGAAACAAAAGTCACCAGGCCAGGTTCCAGATGTCAGTTGGCAGGAGGCACTTGGCACTGTCAAACCAGCCACAGGTGCCTGTGGGGGCATTTTTCATGTGGGAGGCATCCTGATCCATGCGGAATTTCAGCAGTTAGCCGGCCACTCCGGGCCACCAGGCCCTGGACAAGAATGATGGCCTTTCCCCAGAGAAACAAAAGTCACCAGGCCAGGTTCCTGATGTCAGTTGGCAGGAGGCACTTGGCACTGTCAAACCAGCCACAGTTGCCTGTGGGGGCACCTTTCATCTGGGAGGCATCCTGATCCATGCGGAATTTCAGCAGGCAGCCGGACACTCCGGGCCCCCAGGACCTGGACATGAACCATGGCTTTTCCCCAGAGAAAGAAAAGTCACCAGGCCAGGTTCCTGATGTCAGTTTGCAGGAGGCACTTGGCACTGTCAAACCAGCCACAGTTGCCTGTGGGGGCACCTTTCATCTGGGAGGTATCCTCAACCGTGCGGAATTTCAGCAGGCAGCCGGCCACCCCAGGCCACTCAGGGCCCCGGACAAGAATGATGGCCTTTACACACAGAAACAAAAGTCACCAGGCCAGGTTCCTGATGTCAGTTTGCAGGAGGCACTTGGCACTGTCAAACCTGACGCAGTTTCCTCTGGGGGCATTTTTCATCTGGGAGGCATCCTGATCCATGTGGAATTTCAGCAGGCAGCCGGCCACTCCGGGCCACCAGGCTCTGGACATGAACCATGGCTTTTCCCCAGAGAAACAAAAGTCACCAGGCCAGGTTCCTGATGTCAGTTTGCAGGAGGCACTTGGCACTGTCAAACCAGCCACAGTTTCCTCTGGTGGTACTTTCGCTCTGGGAGGCATCCTGATCCATGCGGAATTACAGCAGGCAGCCGGCCACTCCGGGCCACCAGGCCATGGACATGAACCATGGCTTTTCCCCAGAGAAACAAAAGTCACCAGGCCAGGTTGCTGATGTCAGTTTGCAGGAGGCACTTGGCACTGTCAAACCAGCCACAGTTACCTGTGGGGGCACCTTTCATCTGGGAGGTGTCCTCAACCGTGCGGAATTTCAGCAGGCAGCCGGCCTCTCCAGGCCGCGGGGTACTGGACACGAATGATGGCCTTTACCCAGAGAAATAAAAGTCACCAGGCCAGGTTCCTGATGTCAGTTTGCAGGAGGCACTTGGCACTGTCAAACCAGCCACAGTTGCCTGTGGGGGCACGTTTCATCTGGGTGGCATCCTGATCCATGTGGAATTTCAGCAGGCAGCCTGCCACTCGAGCCACCGGGCCCTGGAGAGGAACGATGGCCTTTCCCCAGAGAAACAGAACTCAGCAGGCCAGGTCGCTGATGTCTGTTTGCAGGAGGCACTTGGCACTGTCAAACCAGCCACATTTGCCTTGGGTGGTACTTTCGGTCTGGGAGGCATCCTGATCCGTGCGGAATTTCAGCAGGCAGCCGGCCACTCCGGGCCACCAGGCCCTGGAAAATAATGATGGCCTTTACACACAGAAACAAAAGTCACCAGGCCAGGTTGCTGATGTCAGTTGGCAGGAGGCACTTGGCACTGTCAAACCAGACGCAGTTGCCTGTGGGGGCATTTTTCATGTGGGAGGCATCCTGATCCATGCGGAATTTCAGCAGGCAGCCGGCTACTCCGAGCTCCCAGGCCCTGGACATGAACCATGGCCTTTCCCCAGAGAAAAAAAGTCACCAGGCCAGGTTCCTGATGTCAGTTTGCAGGAGGCACTTGGCACTGTCAAACCTGACGCAGTTTCCTCTGGGGGCATTTTTCATCTGGGAGGCATCCTGATCCATGCAGAATTTCAGCAGGCAGCCGGCCACTCCGGGCTACCAGGCCCTGGACATGAATGATGGCCTTTCCCCAGAGAAACAAAAGTCAGCAGGCCAGGTTCCTGATGTCAGTTTGCAGGAGGCACTTGGCACTGTCAAACCAGCCACAGTTGCCTGTGGTGGCACCTTCCATCTCGGCGGCATCCTGATCCATGCAGAATTTCAGCCGGCAGTCGGCCACTCCGGGCCACCAGGCCATGGACATGAACCATGGACTTTCCCCAGAGAAACAAAAGTCACCAGGCCAGCTTCCTGATGTCAGTTTGCAGGAGGCACTTGGCACTGTCAAACCAGCCACAGTTACCTGTGGGGGCACCTTTCATCTGGGAGGTATCCTCAACCGTGAGGAATTTCAGCAGGCAGCCGGCCACTCCAGGCCGCGGGGCACTGGACACGAATGATGGCCTTTACACACAGAAACAAAAGTCACCAGGCCAGGTTCCTGATGTCAGTTTGCAGGAGGCACTTGGCACTGTCAAACCAGACGCAGTTGCCTGTGGGGGCATTTTTCATGTGGGAGACATCCTCAACCGTGTGGCATTTGAGCAGGCAGCCGGCCACTCCGGCAGCTCTGGGCCCCGGACAAGAATGATGGCCTTTCCCCAGAGAAACAGAACTCAGCAGGCCAGGTCGCTGATGTCTGTTGGCAGGAGGCACTTGGCACTGTCAAACCAGCCACAGTTGTCTGTGGGGGCACTTTCCATCTGGGAGGCATCCTGACCCATGCGGAATTTCAGCAGGCAGCCGGCCACTTCCCGCCGCAAGGCCCTGGACATGAACGATGGCCTTTCCCCAGAGAAATAAAACTTACCAGGCCAGGTTCCTGATGTCAGTTGGCAGGAGGCACTTGGCACTGTCAAACCAGCCACAGTTGCCTATGGTTTTAGTTTCGGTCTGGGATGTATCCTGATCCGTGAGGAATTTCAGCAGGCTGCAGGCCACTCCGGGCCAGCGGGCCCCGGAAAAGAATGATGGCCTTTCCCCAGAGAAACAAAAGTCACCAGGCCAGGTTCCTGATGTCAGTTTGCAGGAGGCACTTGGCACTGTCAAACCAGCCACAGGTGCCTCTGGGGGCAATTTTCATCTGGGAGGCATCCTGATCCATGCTGAATTTCAGGAGGGAGCCGGACACTCTGGGCCACCAGGCCGTGGACATGAACCATGGCCTTTCGCCAGAGAAACAAAAGTTACCAGGCTAGGTTCCTGATGTCAGTTTGCATGAGGCACTTGGCACTGTCAAACCAGCCACAGTTACCTGTGGGGACACCTTTCATCTGGGAGGCATCCTGATCCATGCGGAATTTCAGCAGGCAGCCGGCCACTCCGAGCTCCCAGGCCCTGGACATGAACCATGGCCTTTCCCCAGAGAAAAAAAGTCACCAGGCCAGGTTCCTGATGTCAGTTTGCAGGAGGCACTTGGCACTGTCAAACCTGACGCAGTTTCCTCTGGGGGCATTTTTCATCTGGGAGGCATCCTGATCCATGTGGAATTTCAGCAGGCAGCCGGCCACTCCGGGCTACCAGGCCCTGGACATGAATGATGGCCTTTCCCCAGAGAAACAAAAGTCAGCAGGCCAGGTTCCTGATGTCAGTTTGCAGGAGGCACTTGGCACTGTCAAACCAGCCACAGTTGCCTGTGGTGGCACCTTCCATCTCGGCGGCATCCTGATCCATGCAGAATTTCAACCGGCAGTCGGCCACTCCGGGCCACCAGGCCATGGACATGAACCATGGACTTTCCCCAGAGAAACAAAAGTCACCAGGCCAGCTTCCTGATGTCAGTTTGCAGGAGGCACTTGGCACTGTCAAACCAGCCACAGTTACCTGTGGGGGCACCTTTCATCTGGGTGGTATCCTCAACCGTGAGGAATTTCAGCAGGCAGCCGGCCACTCCAGGCCGCGGGGCACTGGACACGAATGATGGCCTTTACACACAGAAACAAAAGTCACCAGGCCAGGTTCCTGATGTCAGTTTGCAGGAGGCACTTGGCACTGTCAAACCAGACGCAGTTGCCTGTGGGGGCATTTTTCATGTGGGAGACATCCTCAACCGTGTGGCATTTGAGCAGGCAGCCGGCCACTCCGGCAGCTCTGGGCCCCGGACAAGAATGATGGCCTTTCCCCAGAGAAACAGAACTCAGCAGGCCAGGTCGCTGATGTCTGTTTGCAGGAGGCACTTGGCACTGTCAAACCAGCCACAGTTTCCTCTGGTGGTACTTTCGCTCTGGGTGGCATCCTGATCCATGCAGAATTACAGCAGGCAGCTGGCCACTCCGGGCCACCAGGCCATGGACATGAACCATGGCTTTTCCCCAGAGAAACAAAAGTCACCAGGCCAGGTTCCTGATGTCAGTTTGCAGGAGGCACTTGGCAGTGTCAAACCAGCCACAGTTACCTGTGGGGGCACCTTTCATCTGGGAGGTGTCCTCAACCGTGCGGAATTTCAGCAGGCAGCCGGCCTCTCCAGGCCGCGGGGTACTGGACACGAATGATGGCCTTTACCCAGAGAAATAAAAGTCACCAGGCCAGGTTCCTGATGTCAGTTTGCAGGAGGCACTTGGCACTGTCAAACCAGCCACAGTTGCCTGTGGGGGCACCTTTCATCTGGGAGGCATCCTGATCCATGTGGAATTTCAGCAGGCAGCCTGCCACTCGAGCCACCGGGCCCTGGAGTGGAACGATGGCCTTTCCCCAGAGAAACAGAACTCAGCAGGCCAGGTCGCTGATGTCTGTTTGCAGGAGGCACTTGGCACTGTCAAACCAGCCACATTTGCCTTGGGTGGTACTTTCGGTCTGGGAGGCATCCTGATCCGTGCGGAATTTCAGCAGGCAGCCGGCCACTCCGGGCCACCAGGCCCTGGAAAAGAATGATGGCCTTTACACACAGAAACAAAAGTCACCAGGCCAGGTTGCTGATGTCAGTTGGCAGGAGGCACTTGGCACTGTCAAACCAGACGCAGTTGCCTGTGGGGGCATTTTTCATGTGGGAGGCATCCTGATCCATGTGGAATTTCAGCAGGCAGCCGGCAACTCCGAGCTCCCAGGCCCTGGACATGAACCATGGCCTTTCCCCAGAGAAAAAAAGTCACCAGGCCAGGTTCCTGATGTCAGTTTGCAGGAGGCACTTGGCACTGTCAAACCTGACGCAGTTTCCTCTGGGGGCATTTTTCATCTGGGAGGCATCCTGATCCATGTGGAATTTCAGCAGGCAGCCGGCCACTCCGGGCTACCAGGCCCTGGACATGAATGATGGCCTTTCCCCAGAGAAACAAAAGTCAGCAGGCCAGGTTCCTGATGTCAGTTTGCAGGAGGCACTTGGCACTGTCAAACCAGCCACAGTTGCCTGTGGTGGCACCTTCCATCTCGGCGGCATCCTGATCCATGCAGAATTTCAGCCGGCAGTCGGCCACTCCGGGCCACCAGGCCATGGACATGAACCATGGACTTTCCCCAGAGAAACAAAAGTCACCAGGCCAGCTTCCTGATGTCAGTTTGCAGGAGGCACTTGGCACTGTCAAACCAGCCACAGTTACCTGTGGGGGCACCTTTCATCTGGGTGGTATCCTCAACCGTGAGGAATTTCAGCAGGCAGCCGGCCACTCCAGGCCGCGGGGCACTGGACACGAATGATGGCCTTTACCCAGAGAAATAAAAGTCACCAGGCCAGGTTCCTGATGTCAGTTTGCAGGAGGCACTTGGCACTGTCAAACCAGCCACAGTTGCCTGTGGGGGCATTTTTCATGTGGGAGACATCCTCAACCGTGTGGCATTTGAGCAGGCAGCCGGCCACTCCGGCAGCTCTGGGCCCCGGACAAGAATGATGGCCTTTCCCCAGAGAAACAGAACTCAGCAGGCCAGGTCGCTGATGTCTGTTTGCAGGAGGCACTTGGCACTGTCAAACCAGCCACATTTGCCTTGGGTGGTACTTTCGGTCTGGGAGGCATCCTGATCCGTGCGGAATTTCAGCAGGCAGCCGGCCACTCCGAGCTCCCAGGCCCTGGACATGAACCATGGCCTTTCCCCAGAGAAACAAAAGTCACCAGGCCAGGTTCCTGATGTCAGTTTGCAGGAGGCACTTGGCACTGTCAAACCAGCCACAGTTACCTGTGGGGGCACCTTTCATCTGGGTGGTATCCTCAACCGTGAGGAATTTCAGCAGGCAGCCGGCCACTCCAGGCCGCGGGGCACTGGACACGAATGATGGCCTTTACACACAGAAACAAAAGTCACCAGGCCAGGTTCCTGATGTCAGTTTGCAGGAGGCACTTGGCACTGTCAAACCAGACGCAGTTGCCTGTGGGGGCATTTTTCATGTGGGAGACATCCTCAACCGTGTGGCATTTGAGCAGGCAGCCGGCCACTCCGGCAGCTCTGGGCCCCGGACAAGAATGATGGCCTTTCCCCAGAGAAACAGAACTCAGCAGGCCAGGTCGCTGATGTCTGTTTGCAGGAGGCACTTGGCACTGTCAAACCAGCCACAGTTTCCTCTGGTGGTACTTTCGCTCTGGGTGGCATCCTGATCCATGCAGAATTACAGCAGGCAGCTGGCCACTCCGGGCCACCAGGCCATGGACATGAACCATGGCTTTTCCCCAGAGAAACAAAAGTCACCAGGCCAGGTTCCTGATGTCAGTTTGCAGGAGGCACTTGGCAGTGTCAAACCAGCCACAGTTACCTGTGGGGGCACCTTTCATCTGGGAGGTGTCCTCAACCGTGCGGAATTTCAGCAGGCAGCCGGCCTCTCCAGGCCGCGGGGTACTGGACACGAATGATGGCCTTTACCCAGAGAAATAAAAGTCACCAGGCCAGGTTCCTGATGTCAGTTTGCAGGAGGCACTTGGCACTGTCAAACCAGCCACAGTTGCCTGTGGGGGCACCTTTCATCTGGGAGGCATCCTGATCCATGTGGAATTTCAGCAGGCAGCCTGCCACTCGAGCCACCGGGCCCTGGAGTGGAACGATGGCCTTTCCCCAGAGAAACAGAACTCAGCAGGCCAGGTCGCTGATGTCTGTTTGCAGGAGGCACTTGGCACTGTCAAACCAGCCACATTTGCCTTGGGTGGTACTTTCGGTCTGGGAGGCATCCTGATCCGTGCGGAATTTCAGCAGGCAGCCGGCCACTCCGGGCCACCAGGCCCTGGAAAAGAATGATGGCCTTTACACACAGAAACAAAAGTCACCAGGCCAGGTTGCTGATGTCAGTTGGCAGGAGGCACTTGGCACTGTCAAACCAGACGCAGTTGCCTGTGGGGGCATTTTTCATGTGGGAGGCATCCTGATCCATGTGGAATTTCAGCAGGCAGCCGGCAACTCCGAGCTCCCAGGCCCTGGACATGAACCATGGCCTTTCCCCAGAGAAAAAAAGTCACCAGGCCAGGTTCCTGATGTCAGTTTGCAGGAGGCACTTGGCACTGTCAAACCTGACGCAGTTTCCTCTGGGGGCATTTTTCATCTGGGAGGCATCCTGATCCATGTGGAATTTCAGCAGGCAGCCGGCCACTCCGGGCTACCAGGCCCTGGACATGAATGATGGCCTTTCCCCAGAGAAACAAAAGTCAGCAGGCCAGGTTCCTGATGTCAGTTTGCAGGAGGCACTTGGCACTGTCAAACCAGCCACAGTTGCCTGTGGTGGCACCTTCCATCTCGGCGGCATCCTGATCCATGCAGAATTTCAGCCGGCAGTCGGCCACTCCGGGCCACCAGGCCATGGACATGAACCATGGACTTTCCCCAGAGAAACAAAAGTCACCAGGCCAGCTTCCTGATGTCAGTTTGCAGGAGGCACTTGGCACTGTCAAACCAGCCACAGTTACCTGTGGGGGCACCTTTCATCTGGGTGGTATCCTCAACCGTGAGGAATTTCAGCAGGCAGCCGGCCACTCCAGGCCGCGGGGCACTGGACACGAATGATGGCCTTTACCCAGAGAAATAAAAGTCACCAGGCCAGGTTCCTGATGTCAGTTTGCAGGAGGCACTTGGCACTGTCAAACCAGCCACAGTTGCCTGTGGGGGCATTTTTCATGTGGGAGACATCCTCAACCGTGTGGCATTTGAGCAGGCAGCCGGCCACTCCGGCAGCTCTGGGCCCCGGACAAGAATGATGGCCTTTCCCCAGAGAAACAGAACTCAGCAGGCCAGGTCGCTGATGTCTGTTTGCAGGAGGCACTTGGCACTGTCAAACCAGCCACATTTGCCTTGGGTGGTACTTTCGGTCTGGGAGGCATCCTGATCCGTGCGGAATTTCAGCAGGCAGCCGGCCACTCCGAGCTCCCAGGCCCTGGACATGAACCATGGCCTTTCCCCAGAGAAACAAAAGTCACCAGGCCAGGTTCCTGATGTCAGTTTGCAGGAGGCACTTGGCACTGTCAAACCAGACGCAGTTGCCTGTGGGGGCACCTTTCATCTGGGTGGCATCCTGATCCATGCAGAATTTCAGCCGGCAGCCGGCCACTCCGGGCCACCAGGCCATGTACATGAACCATGGACTTTCCCCAGAGAAACAAAAGTCACCAGGCCAGGTTCCAGATGTCAGTTGGCAGGAGGCACTTGGCACTGCCAAACCAGCCACAGGTGCCTGTGGGGGCATTTTTCATGTGGGAGGCATCCTGATCCATGCGGAATTTCAGCAGTTAGCCGGCCACTCCGGGCCACCAGGCCCTGGAAAAGAATGATGGCCTTTCCCCAGAGAAACAAAAGTCACCAGGCCAGGTTCCTGATGTCAGTTTGCAGGAGGCACTTGGCACTGTCAAACCAGCCACAGTTGCCTGTGGGGGCACCTTTCATCTGGGAGGCATCCTGATCCATGCGGAATTTCAGCAGGCAGCCGGCCACTCCGGGCCCCCAGGACCTGGACATGAACCATGGCTTTTCCCCAGAGAAAGAAAAGTCACCAGGCCAGGTTCCTGATGTCAGTTTGCAGGAGGCACTTGGCACTGTCAAACCAGCCACAGTTGCCTGTGGGGGCACCTTTCATCTGGGAGGTATCCTCAACCGTGCGGAATTTCAGCAGGCAGCCGGCCACCCCAGGCCACTCAGGGCCCCGGACAAGAATGATGGCCTTTCCCCAGAGAAACAAAAGTCACCAGGCCAGGTTCCTGATGTCAGTTTGCAGGAGGCACTTGGCACTGTCAAACCTGACGCAGTTTCCTCTGGGGGCATTTTTCATCTGGGAGGCATCCTGATCCATGTGGAATTTCAACCGGCAGCCGGCCACTCCGGGCCACCAGGCTCTGGACATGAACCATGGCTTTTCCCCAGAGAAAGAAAAGTCACCAGGCCAGGTTGCTGATGTCAGTTTGCAGGAGGCACTTGGCACTGTCAAACCAGCCACAGTTGCCTGTGGGGGCACCTTTCATCTGGGAGGTATCCTCAACCGTGCGGAATTTCAGCAGGCAGCCGGCCACCCCAGGCCACTCAGGGCCCCGGACAAGAATGATGGCCTTTCCCCAGAGAAACAAAAGTCACCAGGCCAGGTTCCTGATGTCAGTTTGCAGGAGGCACTTGGCACTGTCAAACCAGCCACAGTTTCCTCTGGTGGTACTTTCGCTCTGGGAGGCATCCTGATCCATGCGGAATTACAGCAGGCAGCCGGCCACTCCGGGCCACCAGGCCATGGACATGAACCATGGCTTTTCCCCAGAGAAACAAAAGTCACCAGGCCAGGTTCCTGATGTCAGTTTGCAGGAGGCACTTGGCACTGTCAAACCAGCCACAGTTACCTGTGGGGGCACCTTTCATCTGGGAGGTGTCCTCAACCGTGCGGAATTTCAGCAGGCAGCCGGCCTCTCCAGGCCGCGGGGTACTGGACACGAATGATGGCCTTTACCCAGAGAAATAAAAGTCACCAGGCCAGGTTCCTGATGTCAGTTTGCAGGAGGCACTTGGCACTGTCAAACCAGCCACAGTTGCCTGTGGGGGCACGTTTCATCTGGGTGGCATCCTGATCCATGTGGAATTTCAGCAGGCAGCCTGCCACTCGAGCCACCGGGCCCTGGAGAGGAACGATGGCCTTTCCCCAGAGAAACAGAACTCAGCAGGCCAGGTCGCTGATGTCTGTTTGCAGGAGGCACTTGGCACTGTCAAACCAGCCACATTTGCCTTGGGTGGTACTTTCGGTCTGGGAGGCATCCTGATCCGTGCGGAATTTCAGCAGGCAGCCGGCCACTCCGGGCCACCAGGCCCTGGAAAAGAATGATGGCCTTTACACACAGAAACAAAAGTCACCAGGCCAGGTTGCTGATGTCAGTTGGCAGGAGGCACTTGGCACTGTCAAACCAGACGCAGTTGCCTGTGGGGGCATTTTTCATGTGGGAGGCATCCTGATCCATGCGGAATTTCAGCAGGCAGCCGGCCACTCCGAGCTCCCAGGCCCTGGACATGAACCATGGCCTTTCCCCAGAGAAAAAAAGTCACCAGGCCAGGTTCCTGATGTCAGTTTGCAGGAGGCACTTGGCACTGTCAAACCTGACGCAGTTTCCTCTGGGGGCATTTTTCATCTGGGAGGCGTCCTGATCCATGTGGAATTTCAGCAGGCAGCCGGCCACTCCGGGCTACCAGGCCCTGGACATGAATGATGGCCTTTCCCCAGAGAAACAAAAGTCAGCAGGCCAGGTTCCTGATGTCAGTTTGCAGGAGGCACTTGGCACTGTCAAACCAGCCACAGTTGCCTGTGGTGGCACCTTCCATCTCGGCGGCATCCTGATCCATGCAGAATTTCAGCCGGCAGTCGGCCACTCCGGGCCACCAGGCCATGGACATGAATGATGGACTTTCCCCAGAGAAACAAAAGTCACCAGGCCAGCTTCCTGATGTCAGTTTGCAGGAGGCACTTGGCACTGTCAAACCAGCCACAGTTACCTGTGGGGGCACCTTTCATCTGGGTGGTATCCTCAACCGTGAGGAATTTCAGCAGGCAGCCGGCCACTCCAGGCCGCGGGGCACTGGACACGAATGATGGCCTTTACACACAGAAACAAAAGTCACCAGGCCAGGTTCCTGATGTCAGTTTGCAGGAGGCACTTGGCACTGTCAAACCAGACGCAGTTGCCTGTGGGGGCATTTTTCATGTGGGAGACATCCTCAACCGTGTGGCATTTGAGCAGGCAGCCGGCCACTCCGGCAGCTCTGGGCCCCGGACAAGAATGATGGCCTTTCCCCAGAGAAACAGAACTCAGCAGGCCAGGTCGCTGATGTCGCTGTTTGCAGGAGGCACTTGGCACTGTCAAACCAGCCACAGTTTCCTCTGGTGGTACTTTCGCTCTGGGAGGCATCCTGATCCATGCGGAATTACAGCAGGCAGCTGGCCACTCCGGGCCACCAGGCCATGGACATGAACCATGGCTTTTCCCCAGAGAAACAAAAGTCACCAGGCCAGGTTCCTGATGTCAGTTTGCAGGAGGCACTTGGCAGTGTCAAACCAGCCACAGTTACCTGTGGGGGCACCTTTCATCTGGGAGGTGTCCTCAACCGTGCGGAATTTCAGCAGGCAGCCGGCCTCTCCAGGCCGCGGGGTACTGGACACGAATGATGGCCTTTACCCAGAGAAATAAAAGTCACCAGGCCAGGTTCCTGATGTCAGTTTGCAGGAGGCACTTGGCACTGTCAAACCTGACGCAGTTTCCTCTGGGGGCACCTTGCATCTGGGAGGCATCCTGATCCATGTGGAATTTCAGGAGGCAGCCAGCCACTCCGGGCCACCAGGCCCTGGACATGAACGATGGCCTTTCCCCAGAGAAACAAAATTCACCAGGCCAGGTTCCTGATGTCAGTTTGCAGGAGGCACTTGGCACTGTCAAACCAGCCACAGTTGCCTGTGGTGGCACCTTCCATCTCGGCGGCATCCTGATCCATGCAGAATTTCAGCCGGCAGCCGGCCACTCCGGGCCACCAGGCCATGTACATGAACCATGGACTTTCCCCAGAGAAACAAAAGTCACCAGGCCAGGTTCCAGATGTCAGTTGGCAGGAGGCACTTGGCACTGTCAAACCAGCCACAGGTGCCTGTGGGGGCATTTTTCATGTGGGAGGCATCCTGATCCATGCGGAATTTCAGCAGTTAGCCGGCCACTCCGGGCCACCAGGCCCTGGACAAGAATGATGGCCTTTCCCCAGAGAAACAAAAGTCACCAGGCCAGGTTCCTGATGTCAGTTGGCAGGAGGCACTTGGCACTGTCAAACCAGCCACAGTTGCCTGTGGGGGCACCTTTCATCTGGGAGGCATCCTGATCCATGCGGAATTTCAGCAGGCAGCCGGACACTCCGGGCCCCCAGGACCTGGACATGAACCATGGCTTTTCCCCAGAGAAAGAAAAGTCACCAGGCCAGGTTCCTGATGTCAGTTTGCAGGAGGCACTTGGCACTGTCAAACCAGCCACAGTTGCCTGTGGGGGCACCTTTCATCTGGGAGGTATCCTCAACCGTGCGGAATTTCAGCAGGCAGCCGGCCACCCCAGGCCACTCAGGGCCCCGGACAAGAATGATGGCCTTTACACACAGAAACAAAAGTCACCAGGCCAGGTTCCTGATGTCAGTTTGCAGGAGGCACTTGGCACTGTCAAACCTGACGCAGTTTCCTCTGGGGGCATTTTTCATCTGGGAGGCATCCTGATCCATGTGGAATTTCAGCAGGCAGCCGGCCACTCCGGGCCACCAGGCTCTGGACATGAACCATGGCTTTTCCCCAGAGAAACAAAAGTCACCAGGCCAGGTTCCTGATGTCAGTTTGCAGGAGGCACTTGGCACTGTCAAACCAGCCACAGTTTCCTCTGGTGGTACTTTCGCTCTGGGAGGCATCCTGATCCATGCGGAATTACAGCAGGCAGCCGGCCACTCCGGGCCACCAGGCCATGGACATGAACCATGGCTTTTCCCCAGAGAAACAAAAGTCACCAGGCCAGGTTGCTGATGTCAGTTTGCAGGAGGCACTTGGCACTGTCAAACCAGCCACAGTTACCTGTGGGGGCACCTTTCATCTGGGAGGTGTCCTCAACCGTGCGGAATTTCAGCAGGCAGCCGGCCTCTCCAGGCCGCGGGGTACTGGACACGAATGATGGCCTTTACCCAGAGAAATAAAAGTCACCAGGCCAGGTTCCTGATGTCAGTTTGCAGGAGGCACTTGGCACTGTCAAACCAGCCACAGTTGCCTGTGGGGGCACGTTTCATCTGGGTGGCATCCTGATCCATGTGGAATTTCAGCAGGCAGCCTGCCACTCGAGCCACCGGGCCCTGGAGAGGAACGATGGCCTTTCCCCAGAGAAACAGAACTCAGCAGGCCAGGTCGCTGATGTCTGTTTGCAGGAGGCACTTGGCACTGTCAAACCAGCCACATTTGCCTTGGGTGGTACTTTCGGTCTGGGAGGCATCCTGATCCGTGCGGAATTTCAGCAGGCAGCCGGCCACTCCGGGCCACCAGGCCCTGGAAAATAATGATGGCCTTTACACACAGAAACAAAAGTCACCAGGCCAGGTTGCTGATGTCAGTTGGCAGGAGGCACTTGGCACTGTCAAACCAGACGCAGTTGCCTGTGGGGGCATTTTTCATGTGGGAGGCATCCTGATCCATGCGGAATTTCAGCAGGCAGCCGGCTACTCCGAGCTCCCAGGCCCTGGACATGAACCATGGCCTTTCCCCAGAGAAAAAAAGTCACCAGGCCAGGTTCCTGATGTCAGTTTGCAGGAGGCACTTGGCACTGTCAAACCTGACGCAGTTTCCTCTGGGGGCATTTTTCATCTGGGAGGCATCCTGATCCATGTGGAATTTCAGCAGGCAGCCGGCCACTCCGGGCTACCAGGCCCTGGACATGAATGATGGCCTTTCCCCAGAGAAACAAAAGTCAGCAGGCCAGGTTCCTGATGTCAGTTTGCAGGAGGCACTTGGCACTGTCAAACCAGCCACAGTTGCCTGTGGTGGCACCTTCCATCTCGGCGGCATCCTGATCCATGCAGAATTTCAGCCGGCAGTCGGCCACTCCGGGCCACCAGGCCATGGACATGAACCATGGACTTTCCCCAGAGAAACAAAAGTCACCAGGCCAGCTTCCTGATGTCAGTTTGCAGGAGGCACTTGGCACTGTCAAACCAGCCACAGTTACCTGTGGGGGCACCTTTCATCTGGGTGGTATCCTCAACCGTGAGGAATTTCAGCAGGCAGCCGGCCACTCCAGGCCGCGGGGCACTGGACACGAATGATGGCCTTTACACACAGAAACAAAAGTCACCAGGCCAGGTTCCTGATGTCAGTTTGCAGGAGGCACTTGGCACTGTCAAACCAGACGCAGTTGCCTGTGGGGGCATTTTTCATGTGGGAGACATCCTCAACCGTGTGGCATTTGAGCAGGCAGCCGGCCACTCCGGCAGCTCTGGGCCCCGGACAAGAATGATGGCCTTTCCCCAGAGAAACAGAACTCAGCAGGCCAGGTCGCTGATGTCTGTTGGCAGGAGGCACTTGGCACTGTCAAACCAGCCACAGTTGTCTGTGGGGGCACTTTCCATCTGGGAGGCATCCTGACCCATGCGGAATTTCAGCAGGCAGCCGGCCACTTCCCGCCGCAAGGCCCTGGACATGAACGATGGCCTTTCCCCAGAGAAATAAAACTTACCAGGCCAGGTTCCTGATGTCAGTTGGCAGGAGGCACTTGGCACTGTCAAACCAGCCACAGTTGCCTATGGTTTTAGTTTCGGTCTGGGATGTATCCTGATCCGTGAGGAATTTCAGCAGGCTGCAGGCCACTCCGGGCCAGCGGGCCCCGGAAAACAATGATGGCCTTTCCCCAGAGAAACAAAAGTCACCAGGCCAGGTTCCTGATGTCAGTTTGCAGGAGGCACTTGGCACTGTCAAACCAGCCACAGGTGCCTCTGGGGGCAATTTTCATCTGGGAGGCATCCTGATCCATGCTGAATTTCAGGAGGGAGCCGGACACTCTGGGCCACCAGGCCGTGGACATGAACCATGGCCTTTCGCCAGAGAAACAAAAGTTACCAGGCTAGGTTCCTGATGTCAGTTTGCATGAGGCACTTGGCACTGTCAAACCAGCCACAGTTACCTGTGGGGACACCTTTCATCTGGGAGGCATCCTGATCCATGCGGAATTTCAGCAGGCAGCCGGCCACTCCGAGCTCCCAGGCCCTGGACATGAACCATGGCCTTTCCCCAGAGAAAAAAAGTCACCAGGCCAGGTTCCTGATGTCAGTTTGCAGGAGGCACTTGGCACTGTCAAACCTGACGCAGTTTCCTCTGGGGGCATTTTTCATCTGGGAGGCATCCTGATCCATGTGGAATTTCAGCAGGCAGCCGGCCACTCCGGGCTACCAGGCCCTGGACATGAATGATGGCCTTTCCCCAGAGAAACAAAAGTCAGCAGGCCAGGTTCCTGATGTCAGTTTGCAGGAGGCACTTGGCACTGTCAAACCAGCCACAGTTGCCTGTGGTGGCACCTTCCATCTCGGCGGCATCCTGATCCATGCAGAATTTCAACCGGCAGTCGGCCACTCCGGGCCACCAGGCCATGGACATGAACCATGGACTTTCCCCAGAGAAACAAAAGTCACCAGGCCAGCTTCCTGATGTCAGTTTGCAGGAGGCACTTGGCACTGTCAAACCAGCCACAGTTACCTGTGGGGGCACCTTTCATCTGGGTGGTATCCTCAACCGTGAGGAATTTCAGCAGGCAGCCGGCCACTCCAGGCCGCGGGGCACTGGACACGAATGATGGCCTTTACACACAGAAACAAAAGTCACCAGGCCAGGTTCCTGATGTCAGTTTGCAGGAGGCACTTGGCACTGTCAAACCAGACGCAGTTGCCTGTGGGGGCATTTTTCATGTGGGAGACATCCTCAACCGTGTGGCATTTGAGCAGGCAGCCGGCCACTCCGGCAGCTCTGGGCCCCGGACAAGAATGATGGCCTTTCCCCAGAGAAACAGAACTCAGCAGGCCAGGTCGCTGATGTCTGTTTGCAGGAGGCACTTGGCACTGTCAAACCAGCCACAGTTTCCTCTGGTGGTACTTTCGCTCTGGGAGGCATCCTGATCCATGCAGAATTACAGCAGGCAGCTGGCCACTCCGGGCCACCAGGCCATGGACATGAACCATGGCTTTTCCCCAGAGAAACAAAAGTCACCAGGCCAGGTTCCTGATGTCAGTTTGCAGGAGGCACTTGGCAGTGTCAAACCAGCCACAGTTACCTGTGGGGGCACCTTTCATCTGGGAGGTGTCCTCAACCGTGCGGAATTTCAGCAGGCAGCCGGCCTCTCCAGGCCGCGGGGTACTGGACACGAATGATGGCCTTTACCCAGAGAAATAAAAGTCACCAGGCCAGGTTCCTGATGTCAGTTTGCAGGAGGCACTTGGCACTGTCAAACCAGCCACAGTTGCCTGTGGGGGCACCTTTCATCTGGGAGGCATCCTGATCCATGTGGAATTTCAGCAGGCAGCCTGCCACTCGAGCCACCGGGCCCTGGAGTGGAACGATGGCCTTTCCCCAGAGAAACAGAACTCAGCAGGCCAGGTCGCTGATGTCTGTTTGCAGGAGGCACTTGGCACTGTCAAACCAGCCACATTTGCCTTGGGTGGTACTTTCGGTCTGGGAGGCATCCTGATCCGTGCGGAATTTCAGCAGGCAGCCGGCCACTCCGGGCCACCAGGCCCTGGAAAAGAATGATGGCCTTTACACACAGAAACAAAAGTCACCAGGCCAGGTTGCTGATGTCAGTTGGCAGGAGGCACTTGGCACTGTCAAACCAGACGCAGTTGCCTGTGGGGGCATTTTTCATGTGGGAGGCATCCTGATCCATGTGGAATTTCAGCAGGCAGCCGGCAACTCCGAGCTCCCAGGCCCTGGACATGAACCATGGCCTTTCCCCAGAGAAAAAAAGTCACCAGGCCAGGTTCCTGATGTCAGTTTGCAGGAGGCACTTGGCACTGTCAAACCTGACGCAGTTTCCTCTGGGGGCATTTTTCATCTGGGAGGCATCCTGATCCATGTGGAATTTCAGCAGGCAGCCGGCCACTCCGGGCTACCAGGCCCTGGACATGAATGATGGCCTTTCCCCAGAGAAACAAAAGTCAGCAGGCCAGGTTCCTGATGTCAGTTTGCAGGAGGCACTTGGCACTGTCAAACCAGCCACAGTTGCCTGTGGTGGCACCTTCCATCTCGGCGGCATCCTGATCCATGCAGAATTTCAGCCGGCAGTCGGCCACTCCGGGCCACCAGGCCATGGACATGAACCATGGACTTTCCCCAGAGAAACAAAAGTCACCAGGCCAGCTTCCTGATGTCAGTTTGCAGGAGGCACTTGGCACTGTCAAACCAGCCACAGTTACCTGTGGGGGCACCTTTCATCTGGGTGGTATCCTCAACCGTGAGGAATTTCAGCAGGCAGCCGGCCACTCCAGGCCCCGGGGCACTGGACACGAATGATGGCCTTTACCCAGAGAAATAAAAGTCACCAGGCCAGGTTCCTGATGTCAGTTTGCAGGAGGCACTTGGCACTGTCAAACCAGCCACAGTTGCCTGTGGGGGCACCTTTCATCTGGGAGGCATCCTGATCCATGTGGAATTTCAGCAGGCAGCCTGCCACTCGAGCCACCGGGCCCTGGAGAGGAACGATGGCCTTTCCCCAGAGAAACAGAACTCAGCAGGCCAGGTCGCTGATGTCTATTTGCAGGAGGCACTTGGCACTGTCAAACCAGCCACATTTGCCTTGGGTGGTACTTTCGGTCTGGGAGGCATCCTGATCCGTGCGGAATTTCAGCAGGCAGCCGGCCACTCCGAGCTCCCAGGCCCTGGACATGAACCATGGCCTTTCCCCAGAGAAACAAAAGTCACCAGGCCAGGTTCCTGATGTCAGTTTGCAGGAGGCACTTGGCACTGTCAAACCTGACGCAGTTTCCTCTGGGGGCACCTTGCATCTGGGAGGCATCCTGATCCATGTGGAATTTCAGCAGGCAGCCGGCCTCTCCAGGCCGCGGGGTACTGGACACGAATGATGGCCTTTACCCAGAGAAATAAAAGTCACCAGGCCAGGTTCCTGATGTCAGTTTGCAGGAGGCACTTGGCACTGTCAAACCAGCCACAGTTGCCTGTGGGGGCACCTTTCATCTGGGTGGCATCCTGATCCATGCAGAATTTCAGCCGGCAGCCGGCCACTCCGGGCCACCAGGCCATGTACATGAACCATGGACTTTCCCCAGAGAAACAAAAGTCACCAGGCCAGGTTCCAGATGTCAGTTGGCAGGAGGCACTTGGCACTGCCAAACCAGCCACAGGTGCCTGTGGGGGCATTTTTCATGTGGGAGGCATCCTGATCCATGCGGAATTTCAGCAGTTAGCCGGCCACTCCGGGCCACCAGGCCCTGGAAAAGAATGATGGCCTTTCCCCAGAGAAACAAAAGTCACCAGGCCAGGTTCCTGATGTCAGTTGGCAGGAGGCACTTGGCACTGTCAAACCAGCCACAGTTGCCTGTGGGGGCACCTTTCATCTGGGAGGCATCCTGATCCATGCGGAATTTCAGCAGGCAGCCGGCCACTCCGGGCCCCCAGGACCTGGACATGAACCATGGCTTTTCCCCAGAGAAAGAAAAGTCACCAGGCCAGGTTCCTGATGTCAGTTTGCAGGAGGCACTTGGCACTGTCAAACCAGCCACAGTTGCCTGTGGGGGCACCTTTCATCTGGGAGGTATCCTCAACCGTGCGGAATTTCAGCAGGCAGCCGGCCACCCCAGGCCACTCAGGGCCCCGGACAAGAATGATGGCCTTTCCCCAGAGAAACAAAAGTCACCAGGCCAGGTTCCTGATGTCAGTTTGCAGGAGGCACTTGGCACTGTCAAACCTGACGCAGTTTCCTCTGGGGGCATTTTTCATCTGGGAGGCATCCTGATCCATGTGGAATTTCAACCGGCAGCCGGCCACTCCGGGCCACCAGGCTCTGGACATGAACCATGGCTTTTCCCCAGAGAAAGAAAAGTCACCAGGCCAGGTTGCTGATGTCAGTTTGCAGGAGGCACTTGGCACTGTCAAACCAGCCACAGTTGCCTGTGGGGGCACCTTTCATCTGGGAGGTATCCTCAACCGTGCGGAATTTCAGCAGGCAGCCGGCCACCCCAGGCCACTCAGGGCCCCGGACAAGAATGATGGCCTTTCCCCAGAGAAACAAAAGTCACCAGGCCAGGTTCCTGATGTCAGTTTGCAGGAGGCACTTGGCACTGTCAAACCAGCCACAGTTTCCTCTGGTGGTACTTTCGCTCTGGGAGGCATCCTGATCCATGCGGAATTACAGCAGGCAGCCGGCCACTCCGGGCCACCAGGCCATGGACATGAACCATGGCTTTTCCCCAGAGAAACAAAAGTCACCAGGCCAGGTTCCTGATGTCAGTTTGCAGGAGGCACTTGGCACTGTCAAACCAGCCACAGTTACCTGTGGGGGCACCTTTCATCTGGGAGGTGTCCTCAACCGTGCGGAATTTCAGCAGGCAGCCGGCCTCTCCAGGCCGCGGGGTACTGGACACGAATGATGGCCTTTACCCAGAGAAATAAAAGTCACCAGGCCAGGTTCCTGATGTCAGTTTGCAGGAGGCACTTGGCACTGTCAAACCAGCCACAGTTGCCTGTGGGGGCACGTTTCATCTGGGTGGCATCCTGATCCATGTGGAATTTCAGCAGGCAGCCTGCCACTCGAGCCACCGGGCCCTGGAGAGGAACGATGGCCTTTCCCCAGAGAAACAGAACTCAGCAGGCCAGGTCGCTGATGTCTGTTTGCAGGAGGCACTTGGCACTGTCAAACCAGCCACATTTGCCTTGGGTGGTACTTTCGGTCTGGGAGGCATCCTGATCCGTGCGGAATTTCAGCAGGCAGCCGGCCACTCCGGGCCACCAGGCCCTGGAAAAGAATGATGGCCTTTACACACAGAAACAAAAGTCACCAGGCCAGGTTGCTGATGTCAGTTGGCAGGAGGCACTTGGCACTGTCAAACCAGACGCAGTTGCCTGTGGGGGCATTTTTCATGTGGGAGGCATCCTGATCCATGCGGAATTTCAGCAGGCAGCCGGCCACTCCGAGCTCCCAGGCCCTGGACATGAACCATGGCCTTTCCCCAGAGAAAAAAAGTCACCAGGCCAGGTTCCTGATGTCAGTTTGCAGGAGGCACTTGGCACTGTCAAACCTGACGCAGTTTCCTCTGGGGGCATTTTTCATCTGGGAGGCGTCCTGATCCATGTGGAATTTCAGCAGGCAGCCGGCCACTCCGGGCTACCAGGCCCTGGACATGAATGATGGCCTTTCCCCAGAGAAACAAAAGTCACCAGGCCAGGTTCCTGATGTCAGTTTGCAGGAGGCACTTGGCACTGTCAAACCAGCCACAGTTGCCTGTGGTGGCACCTTCCATCTCGGCGGCATCCTGATCCATGCAGAATTTCAGCCGGCAGTCGGCCACTCCGGGCCACCAGGCCATGGACATGAACCATGGACTTTCCCCAGAGAAACAAAAGTCACCAGGCCAGCTTCCTGATGTCAGTTTGCAGGAGGCACTTGGCACTGTCAAACCAGCCACAGTTACCTGTGGGGGCACCTTTCATCTGGGTGGTATCCTCAACCGTGAGGAATTTCAGCAGGCAGCCGGCCACTCCAGGCCGCGGGGCACTGGACACGAATGATGGCCTTTACACACAGAAACAAAAGTCACCAGGCCAGGTTCCTGATGTCAGTTTGCAGGAGGCACTTGGCACTGTCAAACCAGACGCAGTTGCCTGTGGGGGCATTTTTCATGTGGGAGACATCCTCAACCGTGTGGCATTTGAGCAGGCAGCCGGCCACTCCGGCAGCTCTGGGCCCCGGACAAGAATGATGGCCTTTCCCCAGAGAAACAGAACTCAGCAGGCCAGGTCGCTGATGTCTGTTTGCAGGAGGCACTTGGCACTGTCAAACCAGCCACAGTTTCCTCTGGTGGTACTTTCGCTCTGGGAGGCATCCTGATCCATGCGGAATTACAGCAGGCAGCTGGCCACTCCGGGCCACCAGGCCATGGACATGAACCATGGCTTTTCCCCAGAGAAACAAAAGTCACCAGGCCAGGTTCCTGATGTCAGTTTGCAGGAGGCACTTGGCAGTGTCAAACCAGCCACAGTTACCTGTGGGGGCACCTTTCATCTGGGAGGTGTCCTCAACCGTGCGGAATTTCAGCAGGCAGCCGGCCTCTCCAGGCCGCGGGGTACTGGACACGAATGATGGCCTTTACCCAGAGAAATAAAAGTCACCAGGCCAGGTTCCTGATGTCAGTTTGCAGGAGGCACTTGGCACTGTCAAACCTGACGCAGTTTCCTCTGGGGGCACCTTGCATCTGGGAGGCATCCTGATCCATGTGGAATTTCAGGAGGCAGCCAGCCACTCCGGGCCACCAGGCCCTGGACATGAACGATGGCCTTTCCCCAGAGAAACAAAATTCACCAGGCCAGGTTCCTGATGTCAGTTTGCAGGAGGCACTTGGCACTGTCAAACCAGCCACAGTTGCCTGTGGTGGCACCTTCCATCTCGGCGGCATCCTGATCCATGCAGAATTTCAGCCGGCAGCCGGCCACTCCGGGCCACCAGGCCATGTACATGAACCATGGACTTTCCCCAGAGAAACAAAAGTCACCAGGCCAGGTTCCAGATGTCAGTTGGCAGGAGGCACTTGGCACTGCCAAACCAGCCACAGGTGCCTGTGGGGGCATTTTTCATGTGGGAGGCATCCTGATCCATGCGGAATTTCAGCAGTTAGCCGGCCACTCCGGGCCACCAGGCCCTGGACAAGAATGATGGCCTTTCCCCAGAGAAACAAAAGTCACCAGGCCAGGTTCCTGATGTCAGTTGGCAGGAGGCACTTGGCACTGTCAAACCAGCCACAGTTGCCTGTGGGGGCACCTTTCATCTGGGAGGCATCCTGATCCATGCGGAATTTCAGCAGGCAGCCGGCCACTCCGGGCCCCCAGGACCTGGACATGAACCATGGCTTTTCCCCAGAGAAAGAAAAGTCACCAGGCCAGGTTCCTGATGTCAGTTTGCAGGAGGCACTTGGCACTGTCAAACCAGCCACAATTGCCTGTGGGGGCACCTTTCATCTGGGAGGTATCCTCAACCGTGCGGAATTTCAGCAGGCAGCCGGCCACCCCAGGCCACTCAGGGCCCCGGACAAGAATGATGGCCTTTACACACAGAAACAAAAGTCACCAGGCCAGGTTCCTGATGTCAGTTTGCAGGAGGCACTTGGCACTGTCAAACCTGACGCAGTTTCCTCTGGGGGCATTTTTCATCTGGGAGGCATCCTGATCCATGTGGAATTTCAGCAGGCAGCCGGCCACTCCGGGCCACCAGGCTCTGGACATGAACCATGGCTTTTCCCCAGAGAAACAAAAGTCACCAGGCCAGGTTCCTGATGTCAGTTTGCAGGAGGCACTTGGCACTGTCAAACCAGCCACATTTGCCTTGGGTGGTACTTTCGGTCTGGGAGGCATCCTGATCCGTGCGGAATTTCAGCAGGCAGCCGGCCACTCCGGGCCACCAGGCCCTGGAAAAGAATGATGGCCTTTACACACAGAAACAAAAGTCACCAGGCCAGGTTGCTGATGTCAGTTGGCAGGAGGCACTTGGCACTGTCAAACCAGACGCAGTTGCCTGTGGGGGCATTTTTCATGTGGGAGGCATCCTGATCCATGCGGAATTTCAGCAGGCAGCCGGCCACTCCGAGCTCCCAGGCCCTGGACATGAACCATGGCCTTTCCCCAGAGAAAAAAAGTCACCAGGCCAGGTTCCTGATGTCAGTTTGCAGGAGGCACTTGGCACTGTCAAACCTGACGCAGTTTCCTCTGGGGGCATTTTTCATCTGGGAGGCATCCTGATCCATGTGGAATTTCAGCAGGCAGCCGGCCACTCCGGGCTACCAGGCCCTGGACATGAATGATGGCCTTTCCCCAGAGAAACAAAAGTCAGCAGGCCAGGTTCCTGATGTCAGTTTGCAGGAGGCACTTGGCACTGTCAAACCAGCCACAGTTGCCTGTGGTGGCACCTTCCATCTCGGCGGCATCCTGATCCATGCAGAATTTCAGCCGGCAGTCGGCCACTCCGGGCCACCAGGCCATGGACATGAACCATGGACTTTCCCCAGAGAAACAAAAGTCACCAGGCCAGCTTCCTGATGTCAGTTTGCAGGAGGCACTTGGCACTGTCAAACCAGCCACAGTTACCTGTGGGGGCACCTTTCATCTGGGTGGTATCCTCAACCGTGAGGAATTTCAGCAGGCAGCCGGCCACTCCAGGCCGCGGGGCACTGGACACGAATGATGGCCTTTACACACAGAAACAAAAGTCACCAGGCCAGGTTCCTGATGTCAGTTTGCAGGAGGCACTTGGCACTGTCAAACCAGACGCAGTTGCCTGTGGGGGCATTTTTCATGTGGGAGACATCCTCAACCGTGTGGCATTTGAGCAGGCAGCCGGCCACTCCGGCAGCTCTGGGCCCCGGACAAGAATGATGGCCTTTCCCCAGAGAAACAGAACTCAGCAGGCCAGGTCGCTGATGTCTGTTTGCAGGAGGCACTTGGCACTGTCAAACCAGCCACAGTTTCCTCTGGTGGTACTTTCGCTCTGGGAGGCATCCTGATCCATGCAGAATTACAGCAGGCAGCTGGCCACTCCGGGCCACCAGGCCATGGACATGAACCATGGCTTTTCCCCAGAGAAACAAAAGTCACCAGGCCAGGTTCCTGATGTCAGTTTGCAGGAGGCACTTGGCAGTGTCAAACCAGCCACAGTTACCTGTGGGGGCACCTTTCATCTGGGAGGTGTCCTCAACCGTGCGGAATTTCAGCAGGCAGCCGGCCTCTCCAGGCCGCGGGGTACTGGACACGAATGATGGCCTTTACCCAGAGAAATAAAAGTCACCAGGCCAGGTTCCTGATGTCAGTTTGCAGGAGGCACTTGGCACTGTCAAACCTGACGCAGTTTCCTCTGGGGGCACCTTGCATCTGGGAGGCATCCTGATCCATGTGGAATTTCAGGAGGCAGCCAGCCACTCCGGGCCACCAGGCCCTGGACATGAACGATGGCCTTTCCCCAGAGAAACAAAATTCACCAGGCCAGGTTCCTGATGTCAGTTTGCAGGAGGCACTTGGCACTGTCAAACCAGCCACAGTTGCCTGTGGTGGCACCTTCCATCTCGGCGGCATCCTGATCCATGCAGAATTTCAGCCGGCAGCCGGCCACTCCGGGCCACCAGGCCATGTACATGAACCATGGACTTTCCCCAGAGAAACAAAAGTCACCAGGCCAGGTTCCAGATGTCAGTTGGCAGGAGGCACTTGGCACTGCCAAACCAGCCACAGGTGCCTGTGGGGGCATTTTTCATGTGGGAGGCATCCTGATCCATGCGGAATTTCAGCAGTTAGCCGGCCACTCCGGGCCACCAGGCCCTGGACAAGAATGATGGCCTTTCCCCAGAGAAACAAAAGTCACCAGGCCAGGTTCCTGATGTCAGTTGGCAGGAGGCACTTGGCACTGTCAAACCAGCCACAGTTGCCTGTGGGGGCACCTTTCATCTGGGAGGCATCCTGATCCATGCGGAATTTCAGCAGGCAGCCGGCCACTCCGGGCCCCCAGGACCTGGACATGAACCATGGCTTTTCCCCAGAGAAAGAAAAGTCACCAGGCCAGGTTCCTGATGTCAGTTTGCAGGAGGCACTTGGCACTGTCAAACCAGCCACAGTTGCCTGTGGGGGCACCTTTCATCTGGGAGGTATCCTCAACCGTGCGGAATTTCAGCAGGCAGCCGGCCACCCCAGGCCACTCAGGGCCCCGGACAAGAATGATGGCCTTTACACACAGAAACAAAAGTCACCAGGCCAGGTTCCTGATGTCAGTTTGCAGGAGGCACTTGGCACTGTCAAACCTGACGCAGTTTCCTCTGGGGGCATTTTTCATCTGGGAGGCATCCTGATCCATGTGGAATTTCAGCAGGCAGCCGGCCACTCCGGGCCACCAGGCTCTGGACATGAACCATGGCTTTTCCCCAGAGAAACAAAAGTCACCAGGCCAGGTTCCTGATGTCAGTTTGCAGGAGGCACTTGGCACTGTCAAACCAGCCACAGTTTCCTCTGGTGGTACTTTCGCTCTGGGAGGCATCCTGATCCATGCGGAATTACAGCAGGCAGCCGGCCACTCCGGGCCACCAGGCCATGGACATGAACCATGGCTTTTCCCCAGAGAAACAAAAGTCACCAGGCCAGGTTCCAGATGTCAGTTGGCAGGAGGCACTTGGCACTGCCAAACCAGCCACAGGTGCCTGTGGGGGCATTTTTCATGTGGGAGGCATCCTGATCCATGCGGAATTTCAGCAGTTAGCCGGCCACTCCGGGCCACCAGGCCCTGGACAAGAATGATGGCCTTTCCCCAGAGAAACAAAAGTCACCAGGCCAGGTTCCTGATGTCAGTTGGCAGGAGGCACTTGGCACTGTCAAACCAGCCACAGTTGCCTGTGGGGGCACGTTTCATCTGGGTGGCATCCTGATCCATGTGGAATTTCAGCAGGCAGCCTGCCACTCGAGCCACCGGGCCCTGGAGAGGAACGATGGCCTTTCCCCAGAGAAACAGAACTCAGCAGGCCAGGTCGCTGATGTCTGTTTGCAGGAGGCACTTGGCACTGTCAAACCAGCCACATTTGCCTTGGGTGGTACTTTCGGTCTGGGAGGCATCCTGATCCGTGCGGAATTTCAGCAGGCAGCCGGCCACTCCGGGCCACCAGGCCCTGGAAAAGAATGATGGCCTTTACACACAGAAACAAAAGTCACCAGGCCAGGTTGCTGATGTCAGTTGGCAGGAGGCACTTGGCACTGTCAAACCAGACGCAGTTGCCTGTGGGGGCATTTTTCATGTGGGAGGCATCCTGATCCATGCGGAATTTCAGCAGGCAGCCGGCTACTCCGAGCTCCCAGGCCCTGGACATGAACCATGGCCTTTCCCCAGAGAAAAAAAGTCAGCAGGCCAGGTTCCTGATGTCAGTTTGCAGGAGGCACTTGGCACTGTCAAACCTGACGCAGTTTCCTCTGGGGGCATTTTTCATCTGGGAGGCATCCTGATCCATGTGGAATTTCAGCAGGCAGCCGGCCACTCCGGGCTACCAGGCCCTGGACATGAATGATGGCCTTTCCCCAGAGAAACAAAAGTCAGCAGGCCAGGTTCCTGATGTCAGTTTGCAGGAGGCACTTGGCACTGTCAAACCAGCCACAGTTGCCTGTGGTGGCACCTTCCATCTCGGCGGCATCCTGATCCATGCAGAATTTCAGCCGGCAGTCGGCCACTCCGGGCCACCAGGCCATGGACATGAACCATGGACTTTCCCCAGAGAAACAAAAGTCACCAGGCCAGGTTCCTGATGTCAGTTTGCAGGAGGCACTTGGCACTGTCAAACCAGCCACAGTTACCTGTGGGGGCACCTTTCATCTGGGAGGTATCCTCAACTGTGAGGAATTTCAGCAGGCAGCCGGCCACTCCAGGCCGCGGGGCACTGGACACGAATGATGGCCTTTACACACAGAAACAAAAGTCACCAGGCCAGGTTCCTGATGTCAGTTTGCAGGAGGCACTTGGCACTGTCAAACCAGACGCAGTTGCCTGTGGGGGCATTTTTCATGTGGGAGACATCCTCAACCGTGTGGCATTTGAGCAGGCAGCCGGCCACTCCGGCAGCTCTGGGCCCCGGACAAGAATGATGGCCTTTCCCCAGAGAAACAGAACTCAGCAGGCCAGGTCGCTGATGTCTGTTTGCAGGAGGCACTTGGCACTGTCAAACCTGACGCAGTTTCCTCTGGTGGTACTTTCGCTCTGGGAGGCATCCTGATCCATGCGGAATTACAGCAGGCAGCTGGCCACTCCGGGCCACCAGGCCATGGACATGAACCATGGCTTTTCCCCAGAGAAACAAAAGTCACCAGGCCAGGTTCCTGATGTCAGTTTGCAGGAGGCACTTGGCACTGTCAAACCAGCCACAGTTACCTGTGGGGGCACCTTTCATCTGGGAGGTGTCCTCAACCGTGCGGAATTTCAGCAGGCAGCCGGCCTCTCCAGGCCGCGGGGTACTGGACACGAATGATGGCCTTTACCCAGAGAAATAAAAGTCACCAGGCCAGGTTCCTGATGTCAGTTTGCAGGAGGCACTTGGCACTGTCAAACCTGACGCAGTTTCCTCTGGGGGCACCTTGCATCTGGGAGGCATCCTGATCCATGTGGAATTTCAGGAGGCAGCCAGCCACTCCGGGCCACCAGGCCCTGGACATGAACGATGGCCTTTCCCCAGAGAAACAAAATTCACCAGGCCAGGTTCCTGATGTCAGTTTGCAGGAGGCACTTGGCACTGTCAAACCAGCCACAGTTGCCTGTGGTGGCACCTTCCATCTCGGCGGCATCCTGATCCATGCAGAATTTCAGCCGGCAGCCGGCCACTCCGGGCCACCAGGCCATGTACATGAACCATGGACTTTCCCCAGAGAAACAAAAGTCACCAGGCCAGGTTCCAGATGTCAGTTGGCAGGAGGCACTTGGCACTGCCAAACCAGCCACAGGTGCCTGTGGGGGCATTTTTCATGTGGGAGGCATCCTGATCCATGCGGAATTTCAGCAGTTAGCCGGCCACTCCGGGCCACCAGGCCCTGGACAAGAATGATGGCCTTTCCCCAGAGAAACAAAAGTCACCAGGCCAGGTTCCTGATGTCAGTTTGCAGGAGGCACTTGGCACTGTCAAACCAGCCACAGTTGCCTGTGGGGGCACCTTTCATCTGGGAGGTATCCTCAACCGTGCGGAATTTCAGCAGGCAGCCGGCCACCCCAGGCCACTCAGGGCCCCGGACAAGAATGATGGCCTTTACACACAGAAACAAAAGTCACCAGGCCAGGTTCCTGATGTCAGTTTGCAGGAGGCACTTGGCACTGTCAAACCTGACGCAGTTTCCTCTGGGGGCATTTTTCATCTGGGAGGCATCCTGATCCATGTGGAATTTCAGCAGGCAGCCGGCCACTCCGGGCCACCAGGCTCTGGACATGAACCATGGCTTTTCCCCAGAGAAAGAAAAGTCACCAGGCCAGGTTCCTGATGTCAGTTTGCAGGAGGCACTTGGCACTGTCAAACCAGCCACAGTTTCCTCTGGTGGTACTTTCGCTCTGGGAGGCATCCTGATCCATGCGGAATTACAGCAGGGAGCCGGCCACTCCGGGCCACCAGGCCATGGACATGAACCATGGCTTTTCCCCAGAGAAACAAAAGTCACCAGGCCAGGTTCCTGATGTCAGTTTGCAGGAGGCACTTGGCACTGTCAAACCAGCCACAGTTACCTGTGGGGGCACCTTTCATCTGGGAGGTGTCCTCAACCGTGCGGAATTTCAGCAGGCAGCCGGCCTCTCCAGGCCGCGGGGTACTGGACACGAATGATGGCCTTTACCCAGAGAAATAAAAGTCACCAGGCCAGGTTCCTGATGTCAGTTTGCAGGAGGCACTTGGCACTGTCAAACCAGCCACAGTTGCCTGTGGGGGCACGTTTCATCTGGGTGGCATCCTGATCCATGTGGAATTTCAGCAGGCAGCCTGCCACTCGAGCCACCGGGCCCTGGAGAGGAACGATGGCCTTTCCCCAGAGAAACAGAACTCAGCAGGCCAGGTCGCTGATGTCTGTTTGCAGGAGGCACTTGGCACTGTCAAACCAGCCACATTTGCCTTGGGTGGTACTTTCGGTCTGGGAGGCATCCTGATCCGTGCGGAATTTCAGCAGGCAGCCGGCCACTCCGGGCCACCAGGCCCTGGAAAAGAATGATGGCCTTTACACACAGAAACAAAAGTCACCAGGCCAGGTTGCTGATGTCAGTTGGCAGGAGGCACTTGGCACTGTCAAACCAGACGCAGTTGCCTGTGGGGGCATTTTTCATGTGGGAGGCATCCTGATCCATGTGGAATTTCAGCAGGCAGCCGGCTACTCCGAGCTCCCAGGCCCTGGACATGAACCATGGCCTTTCCCCAGAGAAAAAAAGTCACCAGGCCAGGTTCCTGATGTCAGTTTGCAGGAGGCACTTGGCACTGTCAAACCTGACGCAGTTTCCTCTGGGGGCATTTTTCATCTGGGAGGCATCCTGATCCATGTGGAATTTCAGCAGGCAGCCGGCCACTCCGGGCTACCAGGCCCTGGACATGAATGATGGCCTTTCCCCAGAGAAACAAAAGTCAGCAGGCCAGGTTCCTGATGTCAGTTTGCAGGAGGCACTTGGCACTGTCAAACCAGCCACAGTTGCCTGTGGTGGCACCTTCCATCTCGGCGGCATCCTGATCCATGCAGAATTTCAGCCGGCAGTCGGCCACTCCGGGCCACCAGGCCATGGACATGAACCATGGACTTTCCCCAGAGAAACAAAAGTCAGCAGGCCAGCTTCCTGATGTCAGTTTGCAGGAGGCACTTGGCACTGTCAAACCAGCCACAGTTACCTGTGGGGGCACCTTTCATCTGGGAGGTATCCTCAACCGTGAGGAATTTCAGCAGGCAGCCGGCCACTCCAGGCCGCGGGGCACTGGACACGAATGATGGCCTTTACACACAGAAACAAAAGTCACCAGGCCAGGTTCCTGATGTCAGTTTGCAGGAGGCACTTGGCACTGTCAAACCAGACGCAGTTGCCTGTGGGGGCATTTTTCATGTGGGAGACATCCTCAACCGTGTGGCATTTGAGCAGGCAGCCGGCCACTCCGGCAGCTCTGGGCCCCGGACAAGAATGATGGCCTTTCCCCAGAGAAACAGAACTCAGCAGGCCAGGTCGCTGATGTCTGTTGGCAGGAGGCACTTGGCACTGTCAAACCAGCCACAGTTTCCTCTGGTGGTACTTTCGCTCTGGGAGGCATCCTGATCCATGCAGAATTACAGCAGGCAGCTGGCCACTCCGGGCCACCAGGCCATGGACATGAACCATGGCTTTTCCCCAGAGAAACAAAAGTCACCAGGCCAGGTTCCTGATGTCAGTTTGCAGGAGGCACTTGGCAGTGTCAAACCAGCCACAGTTACCTGTGGGGGCACCTTTCATCTGGGAGGTGTCCTCAACCGTGCGGAATTTCAGCAGGCAGCCGGCCTCTCCAGGCCGCGGGGTACTGGACACGAATGATGGCCTTTACCCAGAGAAATAAAAGTCACCAGGCCAGGTTCCTGATGTCAGTTTGCAGGAGGCACTTGGCACTGTCAAACCAGCCACAGTTGCCTGTGGGGGCACCTTTCATCTGGGAGGCATCCTGATCCATGTGGAATTTCAGCAGGCAGCCTGCCACTCGAGCCACCGGGCCCTGGAGTGGAACGATGGCCTTTCCCCAGAGAAACAGAACTCAGCAGGCCAGGTCGCTGATGTCTGTTTGCAGGAGGCACTTGGCACTGTCAAACCAGCCACATTTGCCTTGGGTGGTACTTTCGGTCTGGGAGGCATCCTGATCCGTGCGGAATTTCAGCAGGCAGCCGGCCACTCCGGGCCACCAGGCCCTGGAAAAGAATGATGGCCTTTACACACAGAAACAAAAGTCACCAGGCCAGGTTGCTGATGTCAGTTGGCAGGAGGCACTTGGCACTGTCAAACCAGACGCAGTTGCCTGTGGGGGCATTTTTCATGTGGGAGGCATCCTGATCCATGTGGAATTTCAGCAGGCAGCCGGCAACTCCGAGCTCCCAGGCCCTGGACATGAACCATGGCCTTTCCCCAGAGAAAAAAAGTCACCAGGCCAGGTTCCTGATGTCAGTTTGCAGGAGGCACTTGGCACTGTCAAACCTGACGCAGTTTCCTCTGGGGGCATTTTTCATCTGGGAGGCATCCTGATCCATGTGGAATTTCAGCAGGCAGCCGGCCACTCCGGGCTACCAGGCCCTGGACATGAATGATGGCCTTTCCCCAGAGAAACAAAAGTCAGCAGGCCAGGTTCCTGATGTCAGTTTGCAGGAGGCACTTGGCACTGTCAAACCAGCCACAGTTGCCTGTGGTGGCACCTTCCATCTCGGCGGCATCCTGATCCATGCAGAATTTCAGCCGGCAGTCGGCCACTCCGGGCCACCAGGCCATGGACATGAACCATGGACTTTCCCCAGAGAAACAAAAGTCAGCAGGCCAGCTTCCTGATGTCAGTTTGCAGGAGGCACTTGGCACTGTCAAACCAGCCACAGTTACCTGTGGGGGCACCTTTCATCTGGGTGGTATCCTCAACCGTGAGGAATTTCAGCAGGCAGCCGGCCACTCCAGGCCGCGGGGCACTGGACACGAATGATGGCCTTTACCCAGAGAAATAAAAGTCACCAGGCCAGGTTCCTGATGTCAGTTTGCAGGAGGCACTTGGCACTGTCAAACCAGCCACAGTTGCCTGTGGGGGCACCTTTCATCTGGGAGGCATCCTGATCCATGTGGAATTTCAGCAGGCAGCCTGCCACTCGAGCCACCGGGCCCTGGAGAGGAACGATGGCCTTTCCCCAGAGAAACAGAACTCAGCAGGCCAGGTCGCTGATGTCTATTTGCAGGAGGCACTTGGCACTGTCAAACCAGCCACATTTGCCTTGGGTGGTACTTTCGGTCTGGGAGGCATCCTGATCCGTGCGGAATTTCAGCAGGCAGCCGGCCACTCCGAGCTCCCAGGCCCTGGACATGAACCATGGCCTTTCCCCAGAGAAACAAAAGTCACCAGGCCAGGTTCCTGATGTCAGTTTGCAGGAGGCACTTGGCACTGTCAAACCTGACGCAGTTTCCTCTGGGGGCACCTTGCATCTGGGAGGCATCCTGATCCATGTGGAATTTCAGCAGGCAGCCGGCCTCTCCAGGCCGCGGGGTACTGGACACGAATGATGGCCTTTACCCAGAGAAATAAAAGTCACCAGGCCAGGTTCCTGATGTCAGTTTGCAGGAGGCACTTGGCACTGTCAAACCAGCCACAGTTGCCTGTGGGGGCACCTTTCATCTGGGTGGCATCCTGATCCATGCAGAATTTCAGCCGGCAGCCGGCCACTCCGGGCCACCAGGCCATGTACATGAACCATGGACTTTCCCCAGAGAAACAAAAGTCACCAGGCCAGGTTCCAGATGTCAGTTGGCAGGAGGCACTTGGCACTGCCAAACCAGCCACAGGTGCCTGTGGGGGCATTTTTCATGTGGGAGGCATCCTGATCCATGCGGAATTTCAGCAGTTAGCCGGCCACTCCGGGCCACCAGGCCCTGGAAAAGAATGATGGCCTTTCCCCAGAGAAACAAAAGTCACCAGGCCAGGTTCCTGATGTCAGTTGGCAGGAGGCACTTGGCACTGTCAAACCAGCCACAGTTGCCTGTGGGGGCACCTTTCATCTGGGAGGCATCCTGATCCATGCGGAATTTCAGCAGGCAGCCGGCCACTCCGGGCCCCCAGGACCTGGACATGAACCATGGCTTTTCCCCAGAGAAAGAAAAGTCACCAGGCCAGGTTGCTGATGTCAGTTTGCAGGAGGCACTTGGCACTGTCAAACCAGCCACAGTTGCCTGTGGGGGCACCTTTCATCTGGGAGGTATACTCAACCGTGCGGAATTTCAGCAGGCAGCCGGCCACCCCAGGCCACTCAGGGCCCCGGACAAGAATGATGGCCTTTCCCCAGAGAAACAAAAGTCACCAGGCCAGGTTCCTGATGTCAGTTTGCAGGAGGCACTTGGCACTGTCAAACCTGACGCAGTTTCCTCTGGGGGCATTTTTCATCTGGGAGGCATCCTGATCCATGTGGAATTTCAACCGGCAGCCGGCCACTCCGGGCCACCAGGCTCTGGACATGAACCATGGCTTTTCCCCAGAGAAACAAAAGTCACCAGGCCAGGTTCCTGATGTCAGTTTGCAGGAGGCACTTGGCACTGTCAAACCAGCCACAGTTTCCTCTGGTGGTACTTTCGCTCTGGGAGGCATCCTGATCCATGCGGAATTACAGCAGGCAGCCGGCCACTCCGGGCCACCAGGCCATGGACATGAACCATGGCTTTTCCCCAGAGAAACAAAAGTCACCAGGCCAGGTTCCTGATGTCAGTTTGCAGGAGGCACTTGGCACTGTCAAACCAGCCACAGTTACCTGTGGGGGCACCTTTCATCTGGGAGGTGTCCTCAACCGTGCGGAATTTCAGCAGGCAGCCGGCCTCTCCAGGCCGCGGGGTACTGGACACGAATGATGGCCTTTACCCAGAGAAATAAAAGTCACCAGGCCAGGTTCCTGATGTCAGTTTGCAGGAGGCACTTGGCACTGTCAAACCAGCCACAGTTGCCTGTGGGGGCACGTTTCATCTGGGTGGCATCCTGATCCATGTGGAATTTCAGCAGGCAGCCTGCCACTCGAGCCACCGGGCCCTGGAGAGGAACGATGGCCTTTCCCCAGAGAAACAGAACTCAGCAGGCCAGGTCGCTGATGTCTGTTTGCAGGAGGCACTTGGCACTGTCAAACCAGCCACATTTGCCTTGGGTGGTACTTTCGGTCTGGGAGGCATCCTGATCCGTGCGGAATTTCAGCAGGCAGCCGGCCACTCCGGGCCACCGTACCCTGGAAAAGAATGATGGCCTTTACACACAGAAACAAAAGTCACCAGGCCAGGTTCCTGATGTCAGTTTGCAGGAGGCACTTGGCACTGTCAAACCTGACGCAGTTTCCTCTGGGGGCATTTTTCATCTGGGAGGCATCCTGATCCATGTGGAATTTCAGCAGGCAGCCGGCCACTCCGGGCTACCAGGCCCTGGACATGAATGATGGCCTTTCCCCAGAGAAACAAAAGTCAGCAGGCCAGGTTCCTGATGTCAGTTTGCAGGAGGCACTTGGCACTGTCAAACCAGCCACAGTTGCCTGTGGTGGCACCTTCCATCTCGGCGGCATCCTGATCCATGCAGAATTTCAGCCGGCAGTCGGCCACTCAGGGCCACCAGGCCATGGACATGAACCATGGACTTTCCCCAGAGAAACAAAAGTCACCAGGCCAGGTTCCTGATGTCAGTTTGCAGGAGGCACTTGGCACTGTCAAACCAGCCACAGTTACCTGTGGGGGCACCTTTCATCTGGGAGGTATCCTCAACCGTGAGGAATTTCAGCAGGCAGCCGGCCACTCCAGGCCGCGGGGCACTGGACTCGAATGATGGCCTTTACACACAGAAACAAAAGTCACCAGGCCAGGTTCCTGATGTCAGTTTGCAGGAGGCACTTGGCACTGTCAAACCAGACGCAGTTGCCTGTGGGGGCATTTTTCATGTGGGAGACATCCTCAACCGTGTGGCATTTGAGCAGGCAGCCGGCCACTCCGGCAGCTCTGGGCCCCGGACAAGAATGATGGCCTTTCCCCAGAGAAACAGAACTCAGCAGGCCAGGTCGCTGATGTCTGTTTGCAGGAGGCACTTGGCACTGTCAAACCAGCCACAGTTGTCTGTGGGGGCACTTTCCATCTGGGAGGCATCCTGACCCATGCGGAATTTCAGCAGGCAGCCGGCCACTTCCCGCCGCAAGGCCCTGGACATGAACGATGGCCTTTCCCCAGAGAAATAAAACTTACCAGGCCAGGTTCCTGATGTCAGTTGGCAGGAGGCACTTGGCACTGTCAAACCAGCCACAGTTGCCTATGGTTTTAGTTTCGGTCTGGGATGTATCCTGATCCGTGAGGAATTTCAGCAGGCTGCAGGCCACTCCGGGCCAGCGGGCCCCGGAAAAGAATGATGGCCTTTCCCCAGAGAAACAAAAGTCACCAGGCCAGGTTCCTGATGTCAGTTTGCAGGAGGCACTTGGCACTGTCAAACCAGCCACAGGTGCCTCTGGGGGCAATTTTCATCTGGGAGGCATCCTGATCCATGCTGAATTTCAGGAGGGAGCCGGACACTCTGGGCCACCAGGCCGTGGACATGAACCATGGCCTTTCGCCAGAGAAACAAAAGTCACCAGGCTAGGTTCCTGATGTCAGTTTGCATGAGGCACTTGGCACTGTCAAACCAGCCACAGTTACCTGTGGGGACACCTTTCATCTGGGAGGTATCCTCAACCGTGAGGAATTTCAGCAGGCAGCCGGACACTCCAGGCCGTGGGGCACTGGACACGAATGATGGCCTTTACCCAGAGAAATAAAAGTCACCAGGCCAGGTTCCTGATGTCAGTTTGCAGGAGGCACTTGGCACTGTCAAAGCAGCCACAGTTGGCTGTGGCGGCACCTTGAACCGGGGAGGTATCCTGATCCGTGCGGAATTTCAGCAGGCAGCCGGCCGCTCCGAGCCACCGGGCTCTGAAGAAGAATAATAGCTTTACCCCAGAGAAACAAAAGTCACCAGGCCAGGTTCCCAATGTCAATTTGTAGGAGGTACTTGGCACTGTCAAACCAGCCACAGGTGCCTGTGGGGGCACCTTGCATCTGGGAGGTATCCTCAACCGTGTGGAATTTCAGCACGCAGCCTGCCACTCTGGGCCGGCGGGCCCCGGACAAGAACGATGGCCTTTCCCCAGAGAAACAAAACTTACCAGGCCAGGTTCCAGATGTCAGTTTGCAGGAGGCACTTGGCACTCTCAAACCTGCCACAGTTGCCTATGGTTTTAGTTTCGCTCTGGGAGGTATCCTGATACGTGCGGAATTTCAGCAGGCTGCAGGCCATTCCGGGCCAGCGGGCCCCGGAAAACAATGATGTCCTTTCCCCAGAGAAACAAAAGTCACCAGGCCAGGTTCCTGATGTCAGTTGGCAGGAGGCACTTGGCACTGTCAAACCAGCCACAGTTGCCTCTGGTGGTACCTTTCATCTGGGCGGCATCCTAATCCGTTCGGAATTTCAGCAGGCAGCCGGACACTCCGGGACTACGGGTCCAGGATATGAACCATGACTGTTCCCCAGAGAAACAAAAGTCACCAGGCCAGGTTCCTGATGTCAGTTTGCAGGAGGCACTTGGCACTGTCAAACCAGCCACAATTGTCTGTGGGGACACTTTCCATCTGGGAGGCATCCTGACCCATGCGGAATTTCAGCAGGCAGCCGGCCACTTCACGCCGCAAGGCCCTGGACATGAACGATGGCCTTTCCCCAGAGAAATAAAACTTACCAGGCCAGGTTCCTGATGTCAGTTGGCAGGAGGCACTTGGCACTGTCAAACCAGCCACAGTTGCCTATGGTTTTAGTTTCGGTCTGGGATGTATCCTGATCCGTGCGGAATTTCAGCAGGCTGCAGGCCACTCCGGGCCAGCGGGCCCCGGAAAAGGATGATGGCCTTTCCCCAGAGAAACAAAAGTCACCAGGCCAGGTTCCTGATGTCAGTTTGCAGGAGGCACTTGGCACTGTCAAACCAGCCACAGGTGCCTGTGGGGGCAATTTTCATCTGGGAGGCATCCTGATCCATGCTGAATTTCAGGAGGGAGCCGGACACTCTGGGCCACCAGGCTGTGGACATGAATCATGGCCTTTCCCCAGAGAAACAAAAGTTACCAGGCCAGGTTCCTGATGTCAGTTTGCAGGAGGCACTTGGCACTGTCAAACGAGGCACAGGTGCCTATGGGGGCACCTTGCATCTGGGAGGTATCCTGATCCGTGCGGAATTTCAGCAGGCAGCCGGCCACTCCGGGCCACCAGGCCCTGGACAAGAATGATGGCCTTTCCCCAGAGAAACAAAAGTCACCAGGCCAGGTTCCTGATGTTAGTTTGCAGGAGGCACTTGGCACTGTCAAACCAGCCACAGTTGCCTGTGGTGGTACGTTGCATCTGGGAGTTATCCTGATCCGTGCGGAATTTCAGCAGACAGTCGGCCATTCCAGGCCACCGGGCCCTGGAGAGGATCGATGGCCTTTCCCCAGAGAAACAAAAGTCACCTGGCCAGGTTCCTAATGTCAGTTTGCAGGAGGCACTTGGCACTGTCAAACCAGCCACACGTACCTGTATGGGCACCTTGCATCTGGGAGGTATCCTCATCTGTGCGGAATTTCAGCAGGCAGCCGGCCACTCCAGGCCACCGGGCACTGGGCACGAACCATGGCCTTACCCCAGAGAAACAAAAGTCACCTGGCCAGGTTCCTGAGGTCAGTTTGCAGGAGGCACTTGGCACTGTCAAACCTGCCAAAGTTGCCTGTGGTGGTACCTTTCATCTGGGCGGTATCCTGATCCGTGCGGAATTTCAGCAGACAGTCGGCCATTCCGGGCCAGCGGGCCCTGGAGAGGAACGATGGCCTTTCCCCTGAGAAACAAAAGTCACCAGGCCAGGTTCCTGATGTCAGTTGGCAGGAGGCACTTGGCACTGTCAAACCAGCCACAGGTGCCTGTGGTAGCACTTTTCATGTGGGAGGCATCCTGATCCATGTGGAATTTCAGCAGGCGGCCGGCCACTCCGGACCACCAGGTCCTGGACATGAACCATGGCTTTTCCAAAGAGAAACAAAAGTCACCAGGCCAGGTTCCTGATGTCAGTTTGCAGGAGGCACTTGGCACTGTCAAACCTGCCACAGTTGCCTGTGGTGGGACCTTTCATCTGGGCGGCATCCTAATCCGTTCGGAATTTCAGCAGGCAGCCGGCCACTCCGGGACTACGGGTCCAGGATATGAACCATGACCTTTCCCCAGAGAAACAAAAGTCACCAGGCCAGGTTCCTGATGTCAGTTTGCAGGAGGCACTTGGCACTGTCAAACCAGCCACAGTTGCCTGTGGTGGTACCTTTCATCTGGGCGGTATCCTGATCCGTGCGGAATTTCAGCAGACAGTCGGCCATTCCGGGCCAGCGGGCCCTGGAGAGGAACGATGGCCTTTCCCCTGAGAAACAAAAGTCACCTGGCCAGGTTCCTGATGTCAGTTTGCAGGAGGCACTTGGCACTGTCAAACCAGCCACAGGTGCCTGTGGCGGCTCTTTTCATCTGGGAGGCATCCTGATCCGTGCAGAATTTCAGCAGTCAGTCAGCCACTCCAGGACACCAGGCTCAGGATATGAACCATGACCTTTCGCCAGAGAAACAAAAGTCACCAGGCCAGGTTCCTGATGTCAATTTCTAGGAGGTACTTGGCACTGTCAAACCAGTCACAGTTGCCTGTGGGGGCTCCTTTCATCTGGGAGTTATCCTGATCCATGCGGAATTTCAGCAGGCAGTCGGCCACTCCGGGCCAGCGGGCCCTGGAGAGGAACGATGGCCTTTCCCCAGAGAAACAAAAGTCACCAGGCCAGGTTCCTGATGTCAGTTGGCAGGAGGCACTTGGCACTGTCAAACCAGCCACAGGTGCCTGTGGGGGCACTTTTCATGTGGGAGGCATCCTGATCCATGCGGAATTTCAGCAGGCGGCCGGCCACTCCGGACCTCCAGGTCCTGGACATGAACCATAGCTTTTCCAAAGAGAAACAAAAGTCACCAGGCCAGGTTCCTGATGTCAGTTTGCAGGAGGCACTTGGCACTGTCAAACCTGCCACAGTTGCCTGTGGTGGTACCTTTCATCTGGGCGGCATCCTAATCCGTTCGGAATTTCAGCAGGCAGTCGGCCACTCCGGGACTACGGGTCCAGGATATGAACCATGACCTTTCCCCAGAGAAACAAAAGTCACCAGGCCAGGTTCCTGATGTCAGTTTGCAGGAGGCACTTGGCACTGTCAAACCAGCCACAGTTGCCTGTGGGGGCAGCTTGCATCTGGGAGCTATCCTGATCCGTGCGGAATTTCAGCAGGCAGTCGGCCACTCCGGGCCAGGGGGCACTGGACATCATCTATGGCCTTTCCCCAGAGAAACAAAAGTCACCAGGCCAGGATCCTGATGTCAGTTTGCAGGAGGCAATTGGCACTGTCAAAGCAGCCACAGTTGTCTGTGGGGGCACTTTCCATGTGGGAGGCATCCTGACCCATGCGGAATTTCAGCAGGCAGCCGGCCACTTCCCGCCGCAAGGCCCTGGACATGAACGATGGCCTTTCCCCAGAGAAATAAAACTTACCAGGCCAGGTTCCTGATGTCAGTTGGCAGGAGGCACTTGGCACTGTCAAACCAGCCACAGTTGCCTATGGTTTTAGTTTCGGTCTGGGATGTATCCTGATCCGTGCGGAATTTCAGCAGGCTGCAGGCCACTCCGGGCCAGCGGGCCCCGGAAAGGATGATGGCCTTTCCCCAGAGAAACAAAAGTCACCAGGCCAGGTTCCTGATGTCAGTTTGCAGGAGGCACTTGGCACTGTCAAACCAGCCACAGGTGCCTCTGGGGGCAATTTTCATCTGGGAGGCATCCTGATCATGCTGAATTTCAGGAGGGAGCCGGACACTCCGGGCCACCAGGCTGTGGACACGAACCATGGCGTTTCGCCAGAGAAACAAAAGTTACCAGGCCAGGTTCCTGATGTCAGTTTGCAGGAGGCACTTGGCACTGTCAAACCAGCCACAGTTGCCTATGGGGGCACCTTTCATCTGGGAGGTATCCTGATCTGTGCGGAATTTCAGCAGGCAGCCGGCCACTCTGGGCCAACGGGCACTGGAGAAGAATGATGGCCTTTCCCCAGAGAAACAAAAGTCACCAGGCCAGGTTCCTGATGTCAGTTTGCAGGAGGCGCTTGGCACTGTCAAAGCAGCCACATTTGGCTGTGGCGGCACCTTGAACCGGGGAGGTATCCTGATACGTGCGGAATTTCAGCAGGCAGCCGGCCGCTCCGAGCCACCGGGCTCTGAAGAAGAATAATAGCTTTACCACAGAGAAACAAAAGTCACCAGGCCAGGTTCCCAATGTCAATTTGTAGGAGGTACTTGGCACTGTCAAACCAGCTACAGGTGCCTGTGGGGCCACCTTTCATGTGGCAGGCATCCTGATCCATGAGGAATTTCAGCAGGCAGCCGGCTACTCCGGACAACGGGCCCTGGAGAGGAACGATGGCATATCCCCAGAGAAAGAAAAGTCACCAGGCGAGGTTCCTGATGTCAGTTTGCAGGAGGCACTTGGCACTGTCAAACCAGACGCAGTTGCCTGTGGTGGTAGTATCGATCTGGGAGGTATCCTGATCCATGCGGAATTTCAGCAGGCAGCCGGGCACTCCAGGCCGCAAGGCCCTGGACATGAATCATGGTCTTTCCCCAGAGAAACGAAAGTCACCAGGCCAGGTTCCTGATGTCAGTTTGCAGGAGGCACATGGCACTGTCAAACCAGCCACAGTTGCCTGTGGGGGCACCTTGCAACTGGGAGGTATCCTCAACCGTGTGGAATTTCAGCACGCAGCCGGCCACTCTGGGCCGGCGGGCCCCGGACAAGAACGATGGCCTTTCCCCAGAGAAACAAAACTTACCAGGCCAGGTTCCTGATGTCAGTTTGCAGGAGGCACTTGGCACTGTCAAACCTGCCACAGTTGCCTATGGTTTCAGTTTCGCTCTGGGAGATATCCTGATCCATGCGGAATTTCAGCAGGCTGCTGGCCATTCCGGGCCAGCGGGCCCCGGAAAACAATGATGGCCTTTCCCCAGAGAAACAAAAGTCACCAGGCCAGGTTGCTGATGTCAGTTTGCAGGAGGCACTTGGCACTGTCAAACCAGCCACAGTTGCCTCTGGTGGTACCTTTCATCTGGGCGGCTTCCTAATCCGTTCGGAATTTCAGCAGGCAGTCGGCCATTCCGGGCCACCGGGCCCTGGAGAGGAACGATGGCCTTTCCCCAGAGAAACAAAAGTCACCTGGCCAGGTTCCTGATGTCAGTTTGCAGGAGGCACTTGGCACTGTCAAACCAGCCACACGTGCCTGTATGGGCACCTTGCATCTGGGAGGTATCCTCATCTGTGCGGAATTTCAGCAGGCTGCCGGCCACTCCAGGCCACCGGGCACTGGGCACGAACCATGGCCTTTCCCCAGAGAAACAAAACTCACCAGGCCAGGTTCCTGACGTCAGTTTGCAGGAGTTACTTGACACTGTCAAACCAGCCAAAGTTGCCTGTGGTGGTACCTTTCATCTGGGCGGTATCCTGATCCGTGCGGAATTTCAGCAGACAGTCGGCCATTCCGGGCCAGCGGGCCCTGGAGAGGAACGATGGCCTTTCCCCTGAGAAACAAAAGTCACCAGGCCAGGTTCCTGATGTCAGTTGGCAGGAGGCACTTGGCACTGTCAAACCAGCCACAGGTGCCTGTGGTAGCACTTTTCATGTGGGAGGCATCCTGATCCATGTGGAATTTCAGCAGGCGGCCGGCCACTCCGGACCACCAGGTCCTGGACATGAACCATGGCTTTTCCAAAGAGAAACAAAAGTCACCAGGCCAGGTTCCTGATGTCAGTTTGCAGGAGGCACTTGGCACTGTCAAACCTGCCACAGTTGCCTGTGGTGGTACCTTTCATCTGGGCGGCATCCTAATCCGTTCGGAATTTCAGCAGGCAGCCGGCCACTCCGGGACTACGGGTCCAGGATATGAACCATGACCTTTCCCCAGAGAAACAAAAGTCACCAGGCCCGGTTCCTGATGTCAGTTTGCAGGAGGCACTTGGCACTGTCAAACCAGCCACAGTTGCCTGTGGTGGTACCTTTCATCTGGGCGGTATCCTGATCCGTGCGGAATTTCAGCAGACAGTCGGCCATTCCGGGCCAGCGGGCCCTGGAGAGGAACGATGGCCTTTCCCCTGAGAAACAAAAGTCACCTGGCCAGGTTCCTGATGTCAGTTTGCAGGAGGCACTTGGCACTGTCAAACCAGCCACAGGTGCCTGTGGCGGCTCTTTTCATCTGGGAGGCATCCTGATCCGTGCAGAATTTCAGCAGTCAGTCAGCCACTCCAGGACACCAGGCTCAGGATATGAACCATGACCTTTCGCCAGAGAAACAAAAGTCACCAGGCCAGGTTCCTGATGTCAATTTCTAGGAGGTACTTGGCACTGTCAAACCAGTCACAGTTGCCTGTGGGGGCTCCTTTCATCTGGGAGTTATCCTGATCCATGCGGAATTTCAGCAGGCAGTCGGCCACTCCGGGCCAGCGGGCCCTGGAGAGGAACGATGGCCTTTCCCCAGAGAAACAAAAGTCACCAGGCCAGGTTCCTGATGTCAGTTGGCAGGAGGCACTTGGCACTGTCAAACCAGCCACAGGTGCCTGTGGGGGCACTTTTCATGTGGGAGGCATCCTGATCCATGCGGAATTTCAGCAGGCGGCCGGCCACTCCGGACCTCCAGGTCCTGGACATGAACCATAGCTTTTCCAAAGAGAAACAAAAGTCACCAGGCCAGGTTCCTGATGTCAGTTTGCAGGAGGCACTTGGCACTGTCAAACCTGCCACAGTTGCCTGTGGTGGTACCTTTCATCTGGGCGGCATCCTAATCCGTTCGGAATTTCAGCAGGCAGTCGGCCACTCCGGGACTACGGGTCCAGGATATGAACCATGACCTTTCCCCAGAGAAACAAAAGTCACCAGGCCAGGTTCCTGATGTCAGTTTGCAGGAGGCACTTGGCACTGTCAAACCAGCCACAGTTGCCTGTGGGGGCAGCTTGCATCTGGGAGCTATCCTGATCCGTGCGGAATTTCAGCAGGCAGTCGGCCACTCCGGGCCAGGGGGCACTGGACATCATCTATGGCCTTTCCCCAGAGAAACAAAAGTCACCAGGCCAGGATCCTGATATCAGTTTGCAGGAGGCAATTGGCACTGTCAAAGCAGCCACAGTTGTCTGTGGGGGCACTTTCCATGTGGGAGGCATCCTGACCCATGCGGAATTTCAGCAGGCAGCCGGCCACTTCCCGCCGCAAGGCCCTGGACATGAACGATGGCCTTTCCCCAGAGAAATAAAACTTACCAGGCCAGGTTCCTGATGTCAGTTGGCAGGAGGCACTTGGCACTGTCAAACCAGCCACAGTTGCCTATGGTTTTAGTTTCGGTCTGGGATGTATCCTGATCCGTGCGGAATTTCAGCAGGCTGCAGGCCACTCCGGGCCAGCGGGCCCCGGAAAGGATGATGGCCTTTCCCCAGAGAAACAAAAGTCACCAGGCCAGGTTCCTGATGTCAGTTTGCAGGAGGCACTTGGCACTGTCAAACCAGCCACAGGTGCCTCTGGGGGCAATTTTCATCTGGGAGGCATCCTGATCATGCTGAATTTCAGGAGGGAGCCGGACACTCCGGGCCACCAGGCTGTGGACACGAACCATGGCGTTTCGCCAGAGAAACAAAAGTTACCAGGCCAGGTTCCTGATGTCAGTTTGCAGGAGGCACTTGGCACTGTCAAACCAGCCACAGTTGCCTATGGGGGCACCTTTCATCTGGGAGGTATCCTGATCTGTGCGGAATTTCAGCAGGCAGCCGGCCACTCTGGGCCAACGGGCACTGGAGAAGAATGATGGCCTTTCCCCAGAGAAACAAAAGTCACCAGGCCAGGTTCCTGATGTCAGTTTGCAGGAGGCGCTTGGCACTGTCAAAGCAGCCACATTTGGCTGTGGCGGCACCTTGAACCGGGGAGGTATCCTGATACGTGCGGAATTTCAGCAGGCAGCCGGCCGCTCCGAGCCACCGGGCTCTGAAGAAGAATAATAGCTTTACCACAGAGAAACAAAAGTCACCAGGCCAGGTTCCCAATGTCAATTTGTAGGAGGTACTTGGCACTGTCAAACCAGCTACAGGTGCCTGTGGGGCCACCTTTCATGTGGCAGGCATCCTGATCCATGAGGAATTTCAGCAGGCAGCCGGCTACTCCGGACAACGGGCCCTGGAGAGGAACGATGGCATATCCCCAGAGAAAGAAAAGTCACCAGGCGAGGTTCCTGATGTCAGTTTGCAGGAGGCACTTGGCACTGTCAAACCAGACGCAGTTGCCTGTGGTGGTAGTATCGATCTGGGAGGTATCCTGATCCATGCGGAATTTCAGCAGGCAGCCGGGCACTCCAGGCCGCAAGGCCCTGGACATGAATCATGGTCTTTCCCCAGAGAAACGAAAGTCACCAGGCCAGGTTCCTGATGTCAGTTTGCAGGAGGCACATGGCACTGTCAAACCAGCCACAGTTGCCTGTGGGGGCACCTTGCAACTGGGAGGTATCCTCAACCGTGTGGAATTTCAGCACGCAGCCGGCCACTCTGGGCCGGCGGGCCCCGGACAAGAACGATGGCCTTTCCCCAGAGAAACAAAACTTACCAGGCCAGGTTCCTGATGTCAGTTTGCAGGAGGCACTTGGCACTGTCAAACCTGCCACAGTTGCCTATGGTTTCAGTTTCGCTCTGGGAGATATCCTGATCCATGCGGAATTTCAGCAGGCTGCTGGCCATTCCGGGCCAGCGGGCCCCGGAAAACAATGATGGCCTTTCCCCAGAGAAACAAAAGTCACCAGGCCAGGTTGCTGATGTCAGTTTGCAGGAGGCACTTGGCACTGTCAAACCAGCCACAGTTGCCTCTGGTGGTACCTTTCATCTGGGCGGCTTCCTAATCCGTTCGGAATTTCAGCAGGCAGTCGGCCATTCCGGGCCACCGGGCCCTGGAGAGGAACGATGGCCTTTCCCCAGAGAAACAAAAGTCACCTGGCCAGGTTCCTGATGTCAGTTTGCAGGAGGCACTTGGCACTGTCAAACCAGCCACACGTGCCTGTATGGGCACCTTGCATCTGGGAGGTATCCTCATCTGTGCGGAATTTCAGCAGGCTGCCGGCCACTCCAGGCCACCGGGCACTGGGCACGAACCATGGCCTTTCCCCAGAGAAACAAAACTCACCAGGCCAGGTTCCTGACGTCAGTTTGCAGGAGTTACTTGACACTGTCAAACCAGCCAAAGTTGCCTGTGGTGGTACCTTTCATCTGGGCGGTATCCTGATCCGTGCGGAATTTCAGCAGACAGTCGGCCATTCCGGGCCAGCGGGCCCTGGAGAGGAACGATGGCCTTTCCCCTGAGAAACAAAAGTCACCTGGCCAGGTTCCTGATGTCAGTTTGCAGGAGGCACTTGGCACTGTCAAACCAGCCACAGGTGCCTGTGGGGGCACTTTTCAACTAGGAGGCATCCTGATCCATGCTGAATTTCAGGAGGGAGCCGGACACTCTGGGCCACCAGGCCGTGGACATGAACCGTGGCCTTTCCCCAGAGAAACAAAAGTCACCAGGCCAGGTTCCCGATGTCAATTTCTAGGAGGTACTTGGCACTGTCAAACCAGCCACAGTTGCCTCTGGGGGCACCTAGCATCTTGGAGGTATCCTGATCCCTGCGGAATTTCAGCAGGCAGCCGGCCACTCCGGGCCAGGTGGCCCTGGAGAGGAACGATGGCCTATTCCCAGAGAAACAAAAGTCACCAGGCCAGGTTCCTGATGTCAGTTTGCAGGAGGCACTTGGCACTGTCAAACCTGCCACAGTTGCCTGTGGTGGTACCTTTCATCTGGGCGGCATCCTAATCCGTTTGGAAATTCAGCAGACAGCCGGACACCCAGGGACACCCGGACCTGGACACGAACGATGGCCTTTCCCCAGAGAAACAAAAGTCACCAGGCCAGGTTCCTGATGTCAGTTTGCAGGAGGCACATGGCATTGTCAAACCAGCCACAGTTGCCTGTGGTGGTATTTTCGTTCTGGGAGGAATCCTGATCCGTGCGGAATGTCAGCAGGCAGCCGGCCACTCCGCGCCACCAGGCTCTGGACACGTACAATGGCCTTTCCCCAGAGAAAGAAAAATCACCAGGCCAGGTTCCTGATGTCTGTTTGCAGGAGGCACTTGGCACTGTCAAACCAGACGTAGTTGCCTGTGGGGGCACCTTTCATGTGGGAGGCATCCTGATCCATGAGGAATTTCAGCAGGCAGCCGGCTACTCCGGACTACGGGCCCTGGAGAGGAATGATTGCCTATCCCCAGAGAAACAAAAGTCACCAGGCAAGGTTCCTGATGTCAGTTTGCAGGAGGCACTTGGCACTGTCAAACCAGACGCAGTTGCCTGTGGTGGTAGTATCGATCTGGGAGGTATCCTGATCCGTGCGGAATTTCAGCAGGCAGCCGGCCACTCCTGGCCACAAGGCCCTGGACATGAATCATGGTCTTTCCCCAGAGAAACGAAAGTCACCAGGCCAGGTTAATGAGGTCAGTTTGCAGGAGGCACATGGCACTGTCAAACCAGCCACAGTTGCCTGTGGGGGCACCTTGCAACTGGGAGGTATCCTCAACCGTGTGGAATTTCAGCAGGCAGTCGGCCACTCCGGGCCGGCGGGCCCCGGACAAGAACGATGGCCTTTCCCCAGAGAAACAAAAGTCACCAGGCCAGGTTCCTGATGTCAGTTTGCAGGAGGCACTTGGCACTGTCATACCTGCCACAGTTGCCTATGGTTTTAGTTTCGCTCTGGGAGGTATCCTGATCCATGCGGAATTTCAGCAGGCTGCTGGCCATTCCGGGCCAGCGGGCCCCGGAAAACAATGATGGCCTTTCCCCAGAGAAACAAAAGTCACCAGGCCAGGTTGCTGATGTCAGTTTGCAGGAGGCACTTGGCACTGTCAAACCAGCCACAGTTGCCTCTGGTGGTACCTTTCATCTGGGCGGCTTCCTAATCCGTTCGGAATTTCAGCAGGCAGCCGGACACCCAGGGACACCCGGCCCTGGACATGAACGATGGCCTTTCCCCAGAGAAACAAAACTCACCAGGCCAGGTTCCTGATGTCAGTTTGCAGGAGGCACTTGGCACTGTCAAACCAGCCACACGTGCCTGTATGGGCACCTTGCATCTGGGAGGTATCCTCATCTGTGCGGAATTTCAGCAGGCTGCCGGCCACTCCAGGCCACCGGGCACTGGGCACGAACCATGGCCTTTCCCCAGAGAAACAAAACTCACCAGGCCAGGTTCCTGATGTCAGTTTGCAGGAGGCACTTGGCACTGTCAAACCAGCCAAAGTTGCCTGTGGTGGTACCTTTCATCTGGGCGGTATCCTGATCCGTGCGGAATTTCAGCAGACAGTCGGCCATTCCGGGCCAGCGGGCCCTGGAGAGGAACGATGGCCTTTCCCCTGAGAAACAAAAGTCACCTGGCCAGGTTCCTGATGTCAGTTTGCAGGAGGCACTTGGCACTGTCAAACCAGCCATAGGTGCCTGTGGGGGCACTTTTCAACTAGGAGGCATCCTGATCCATGCTGAATTTCAGGAGGGAGCCGGACACTCTGGGCCACCAGGCCGTGGACATGAACCGTGGCCTTTCCCCAGAGAAACAAAAGTCACCAGGCCAGGTTCCTGATGTCAATTTCTAGGAGGTACTTGGCACTGTCAAACCAGCCACAGTTGCCTCTGGGGGCACCTTGCATCTTGGAGGTATCCTGATCCGTGCGGAATTTCAGCAGGCAGCCGGCCACTCCGGGCCAGTTGGCCCTGGAGAGGAACGATGGCCTTTTCCCAGAGAAACAAAAGTCACCAGGCCAGGTTCCTGATGTCAGTTTGCAGGAGGCACTTGGCACTGTCAAACCAGCCACAGGTGCCTGTGGGGGCACTTTTCATCTGGGAGGCATCCTAATCCGTTCGGAATTTCAGCAGGCAGCCGGCCACTCCGGGACTACGGGTCCAGGATATGAAGCATGACCTTTCCCCAGAGAAACAAAAGTCACCAGGCCAGGTTATGATGTCAGCTTGCAGGAGGCACATGGTATTGTCAAACCAGCCGCAGTTGCCTGTGGGGGCTCCTTTCATCTGGGAGGTATCCTGATCCGTGCGGAATTTCAGCAGGCAGCCGGCCACTACGGGCCAGCGGGCCCAGGAGAGTAGTGATGGCCTTTCCCCAGAGAAACAAAAGTCACCAGGCCAGGTTCCTGATGTCTGTTTGCAGGAGGCACTTGGCACTGTCAAGCCAGCCACAGGTGCCTGTGGGGGCACATTTCATCTGGGAGGCATCCTGATCCATGCGGAATTTCAGCAGGCGGACGGCCACTGCGGGCCACCAGGCCCTGGACATGAACCACGGCTTTTCCCCAGAGAAACAAAAGTCACCAGGCCAGGTTCCAGATGTCAGTTTGCAGGAGGCACTTGGCACTGTCAAACCTGCCACAGTTGCCTGTGGTGGTACCTTTCATCTGGGCGGCATCCTAATCCGTTCGGAATTTCAGCAGGCAGCCGGACACCCAGGGACACCTGGCCCTGGTCACGAACGATGGCCTTTCCCCAGAGAAACAAAAGTCACTAGGCCAGGTTCCTGATGTTAGTTTGCAGGAGGCACTTGGCATTGTCAAACCAGCCACAGTTGCCTGTGGGGGCACCTTTCATCTGGGAGCTATCCTGATCCGTGCGGAATTTCAGCAGGCAGCCGGCCACTCCGGGACAACGGACACTGGCGAAGAATGATGGCCTTTCCCCAGAGAAACAAAAGTCACCTGGCCAGGTTCCTGATGTCAGTTTGCAGGAGGCACTTGGCACTGTCAAACCAGCCAAAGTTGCCTGTGGTGGTACCTTTCATCTGGGCGGTATCCTGATCCGTGCGGAATTTCAGCAGACAGTCGGCCATTCCGGGCCAGCGGGCCCTGGAGAGGAACGATGGCCTTTCCCCTGAGAAACAAAAGTCACCTGGCCAGGTTCCTGATGTCAGTTTGCAGGAGGCACTTGGCACTGTCAAACCAGCCATAGGTGCCTGTGGGGGCACTTTTCAACTAGGAGGCATCCTGATCCATGCTGAATTTCAGGAGGGAGCCGGACACTCTGGGCCACCAGGCCGTGGACATGAACCGTGGCCTTTCCCCAGAGAAACAAAAGTCACCAGGCCAGGTTCCTGATGTCAATTTCTAGGAGGCACTTGGCACTGTCAAACCAGCCGCACGTGCCTGTATGGGCACCTTGCATCTGGGAGGTATCCTCATCTGTGCGGAATTTCAGCAGGCTGCCGGCCACTCCAGGCCACCGGGCACTGGGCACGAACCATGGCCTTTCCCCAGAGAAACAAAAGTCACCAGGCCAGGTTCCTGATGTCAATTTATAGGAGGTACTTGGCACTGTCAAACCAGCCACAGTTGCCTCTGGGGGCACCTTGCATCTTGGAGGTATCCTGATCCGTGCGGAATTTCAGCAGGCAGCCGGCCACTCCGGGCCAGTTGGCCCTGGAGAGGAACGATGGCCTTTTCCCAGAGAAACAAAAGTCACCAGGCCAGGTTATGATGTCAGCTTGCAGGAGGCACATGGTATTGTCAAACCAGCCGCAGTTGCCTGTGGGGGCTCCTTTCATCTTGGAAGTATCCTGATCCGTGCGGAATTTCAGCAGGCAGCCGGCCACTCCGGGCCAGCGGGCCCAGGAGAGTAATGATGGCCTTTCCCCAGAGAAACAAAAGTCACCAGGCCAGGTTCCTGATGTCTGTTTGCAGGAGGCACTTGGCACTGTCAAACCAGCCACAGGTGCCTGTGGGGGCACTTTTCATCTGGGAGGCATCCTGATCCATGCGGAATTTCAGCAGGCGGACGGCCACTGCGGGCCACCAGGCCCTGGACATGAACCACGGCTTTTCCCCAGAGAAAGAAAAGTCACCAGGCCAGGTTCCAGATGTCAGTTTGCAGGAGGCACTTGGCACTGTCAAACCTGCCACAGTTGCCTGTGGTGGTACCTTTCATCTGGGCGGCATCCTAATCCGTTCGGAATTTCAGCAGGCAGCCGGACACCCAGGGACACCTGGCCCTGGACACGAACGATGGCCTTTCCCCAGAGAAACAAAAGTCACCAGGCCAGGTTCCTGATGTCAGTTTGCAGGAGGCACTTGGCATTGTCAAACCAGCCACAGTTGCCTGTGGGGGCACCTTTCATCTGGGAGCTATCCTGATCCGTGCGGAATTTCAGCAGGCAGCCGGCCACTCCGGGACAACGGACACTGGAGAAGAATGATGGCCTTTCCCCAGAGAAACAAAAGTCACCTGGCCAGGTTCCTGATGTCAGTTTGCAGGAGGCACTTGGCACTGTCAAACCTGCCACAGTTGCCTGTGGGGGCTCCTTTCATCTGGAAGTTATCCTGATCTGTGCGGAATTTCAGCAGGCAGTCGGCCACTCCGGGCCAGGGGGCACTGGACATCATCTATGGCCTTTCCCCAGAGAAACAAAAGTCACCAGGCCAGGTTCCTGATGTCAGTTTGCAGGTGGCACTTGGCACTGTCAAACCAGCCACAGTTGCCTGTGGGGGCTCCTTTCATCTGGGAGTTTTCCTGATCCGTGTGGAATTTCAGCAGGCAGTCGGCCACTCAGGGCCAGCGGGCCCTGGAGAGGAACGATGGCCTTTCCCCTGAGAAACAAAAGTCACCAGGCCAGGTTCCTGATGTCAGTTGGCAGGAGGCACTTGGCACTGTCAAACCAGCCACAGGTGCCTGTGGGGGCACATTTCATCTGGGAGGCATCCTGATCCATGCTGAATTTCAGCAGGCGGCCGGCCACTCTGGGCCACCAGATCCTGGACTTGAACCATGGCTTTTCCCCAGAGAAACAAAAGTCACCAGGCCAGGTTCCGGATGTCAGTTGGCAGGAGGCACTTGGCACTGTCAAACCAGCCACAGGTGCCTGTGGGGGCACTTTTCATCTGGGAGGCATCCTGATCCATGCGGAATTTCAGCAGGCGGCCTGCCATTCCCGGCCACCAGGCCCTGGACATGAACCACGGCTTTTCCCCAGAGAAACAAAAGTCACCAGGCCAGGTTCCTGATGTCAGTTTGCAGGAGGCACTTGGCACTGTCAAACCTGCCACAGTTGCCTGTAGTGGTACCTTTCATCTGGGCGGCATCCTAATCCATTCGGAATTTCAGCAGGCAGCCGGACACCCAGGGCCAGCTGGCCCTGGACACGAACGATGGCCTTTCCCCAGAGAAACAAAAGTCACCAGGCCAGGTTCCTGATGTCAGTTTGCAGGAGGCACATGGTATTGTCAAACCAGCCACAGTTGCCTGTGGTGGTACTTTCGTTCTGGGAGGAATCCTGATCCCTGCGGAATTTCAGCAGGCAGCCGGACACTCCGCGCCACCAGGCTCTGGACACGTACAATGGCCTTTCCCCAGAGAAACAAAAATCACCAGGCCAGGTTCCTGATGTCTGTTTGCAGGAGGCACTTGGCACTGTCAAAACAGACGTAGTTGCCTGTGGGGGCACCTTTCATGTGGTAGGCATCCTGATCCATGAGGAATTTCAGCAGGCAGCCGGCCCCTCCGGGACTACGGGCCCTGGAGAGGAACGATGGCCTATCCCCAGAGAAACAAAAGTCACCAGGCAAGGTTCCTGATGTCAGTTTGCAGGAGGCACTTGGCACTGTCAAACCAGACGCAGTTGCCTGTGGTGGTAGTATCGGTCTGGGAGGTATCCTGATCCCTTCGGAATTTCAGCAGGCAGCCGGGCACTCCAGGCCGCAAGGCCCTGGACATGAATCATGGTCTTTCCCCAGAGAAACGAAAGTCACCAGGCCAGGTTCCTGATGTCAGTTTGCAGGAGGCACATGGCACTGTCAAACCAGCCACCATTGCCTGTGGGGGCACCTTGCAACTGGGAGGTATCCTCAACCGTGTGGAATTTCAGCACGCAGCTGGCCACTCTGGGCCGGCGGGCCCCGGACAAGAACGATGGCCTTTCCCCAGAGAAACAAAAGTCACCAGGCCAGGTTCCTGATGTCAATTTGCAGGAGGCACTTGGCACTGTCAAACCAGCCACAGTTGCCTCTGGTGGTACATTTCATCTGGGCGGCATCCTAATCCGTTCGGAATTTCAGCAGGCAGTCGGCCATTCCGGGCCACCGGGCCCTGGAGAGGAACGATGGCCTTTCCCCAGAGAAACAAAAGTCACCTGGCCAGGTTCCTGATGTCAGTTTGCAGTAGGCACTTGGCACTGTCAAACCAGCCACACGTGCCTGTATGGGCACCTTGCATCTGGGAGGTATCCTCATCTGTGCGGAATTTCAGCAGGCTGCCGGCCACTCCAGGCCACCGGGCACTGGGCACGAACCATGGCCTTACCCCAGAGAAACAAAAGTCACCAGGCCAGGTTCCTGATGTCAGTTTGCAGGAGGCACTTGGCACTGTCAAACCAGCCACAGTTGCCTGTGGTGGTACCTTTCATCTGGGCGGTATCCTGATCCGTGCGGAATTTCAGCAGACAGTCGGCCATTCCGGGCCAGCGGGCCCTGGAGAGGAACGATGGCCTTTCCCCTGAGAAACAAAAGTCACCAGGCCAGGTTCCTGATGTCAGTTTGCAGGAGGCACTTGGCACTGTCAAACCAGCCACAGGTGCCTGTGGGGGCACTTTTCATCTGGGAGGCATCCTGATCCGTGCAGAATTTCAGCAGGCAGTCGGCCACTCCAGGACACCAGGCTCAGGATATGAACCATGGCCTTTCGCCAGAGAAACAAAAGTCACCAGGCCAGGTTCCTGATGTCAATTTCTAGGAGGTACTTGGCACTGTCAAACCAGCCACAGTTGCCTCTGGGGGCACCTTGCATCTTGGAGTTATCCTGATCCGTGCGGAATTTCAGCAGGCAGCCGGCCACTCCGGGCCAGCTGGCCCTGGAGAGGAACGATGGCCTTTTCCCAGAGAAACAAAAGTCACCAGGCCAGGTTCCTGATGTCAGTTTGCAGGAGGCACTTGGCACTGTCAAACCAGCCACAGGTGCCTGTGGGGGCACTTTTCATCTGGGAGGCATCCTGATCCATGCGGAATTTCAGCAGGCGGCCGGCCACTCTGGGCCACCAGGTCCTGGACATGAACCATGGCCTTTCCCCAGAGAAACAAAAGTCACCAGGCCAGGTTCCTGATGTCAGTTTGCAGGAGGCACTTGGAACTGTCAAACCAGACGCAGTTGCCTGTGGTGGTACCTTTCATCTGGGCGGCAACCTAATCCGTTCGGAATTTCAGCAGGCAGCCGGCCACTCCGGGACAACGGATACTGGAGAAGAATGATGGCCTTTCCCCAGAGAAACAAAAGTCACCAGGCCAGGTTCCTGGTGTCAGTTTGCAGGAGGCACTTGGCACTGTCAAACCTGCCACAGGTGCCTGTGGGGGCTCCTTTCATCTGGGAGTTATCCTGATCTGTGCGGAATTTCAGCAGGCAGCCGGCCACTCCGGGCCAGGGGGCACTGGACATCATCTATGGCCTTTCCCCAGAGAAACAAAAGTCACCAGGCCAGGTTCCTGATGTCAGTTTGCAGGAGGCACTTGGCACTGTCAAACCAGCCACAGTTGTCTGTGGGGGCACTTTCCATCTGGGAGGCATCCTGACCCATGCGGAATTTCAGCAGGCAGCCGGACACACCAGGCCGCAAGGCCCTGGACAAGAACGATGGCCTTTCCCCAGAGAAACAAAACTTACCAGGCCAGGTTCCTGATGTCAGTTTGCAGGAGGCACTTGGCACTGTCAAACCAGCCACAGTTGCCTATGGTTTTAGTTTCGGTCTGGGATGTATCCTGATCCGTGCGGAATTTCAGCAGGCTGCAGGCCACTCCGGGCCAGCGGGCCCCGGAAAAGAATGATGGCCTTTCCCCAGAGAAACACAAGTCACCAGGCCAGGTTCCTGATGTCAGTTGGCAGGAGGCACTTGGCACTGTCAAACCAGCCACAGGTGCCTGTGGGGGCACATTTCATCTGGGAGGCATCCTGATCCATGCTGAATTTCAGCAGGCGGCCGGCCACTCCGGGCCACCAGGTCCTGGACATGAACCATGGCTTTTCCCCAGAGAAACAAAAGTCACCAGGCCAGGTTCCTGATGTCAGTTGGCAGGAGGCACTTGGCACTGTCAAACCAGCCACAGGTGCCTGTGGGGACACTTTTCATCTGGGAGGCATCCTGATCCATGCTGAATTTCAGCAGGCGGCCGGCCACTCCGGGCCACCAGGCCCTGGACATGAACCACGGCTTTTCCCCAGAGAAACAAAAGTCACCAGGCCAGGTTCCTGATGTCAGTTTGCAGGAGGCACTTGGCACTGTCAAACCTGCCACAGTTGCCTGTAGTGGTACCTTTCATCTGGGCGGCATCCTAATCCGTTCGGAATTTCAGCAGGCAGCCGGACACCCAGGGACACCTGGCCCTGGACACGAACGATGGCCTTTCCCCAGAGAAACAAAAGTCACCAGGCCAGGTTCCTGATGTCAGTTTGCAGGAGGCACAAGGTATTGTCATACCAGCCACAGTTGCCTGTGGGGGCACCTTTCATGTGGCAGGCATCCTGATCCATGAGGAATTTCAGCAGGCAGCCGGCTACTCCGGACTACGGGCCCTGGAGAGGAACGATGGCCTATCCCCAGAGAAACAAAAGTCACCAGGCAAGGTTCCTGATGTCAGTTTGCAGGAGGCACTTGGCACTGTCAAACCAGACGCAGTTGCCTGTGGTGGTAGTATCGGTCTGGGAGGTATCCTGATCCCTTCGGAATTTCAGCAGGCAGCCGGGCACTCCAGGCCGCAAGGCCCTGGACATGAATCATGGTCTTTCCCCAGAGAAACGAAAGTCACCAGGCCAGGTTCCTGATGTCAGTTTGCAGGAGGCACATGGCACTGTCAAACCAGCCACAGTTGCCTGTGGGGGCACCTTGCAACTGGGAGGTATCCTCAACCGTGTGGAATTTCAGCATGCAGCCGGCCACTCTGGGCAGGCAGGCCCCGGACAAGGACGATGGCCTTTCCCCAGAGAAACAAAACTTACCAGGCCAGGTTCCTGATGTCAGTTTGCAGGAGGCACTTGGCACTGTCAAACCAGCCACAGTTGCCTCTGGTGGTACCTTTCATCTGGGCGGCATCCTAATCCGTTCGGTATTTCAGCAGGCAGCCGGACACCCAGGGACACCGGGCCCTGGACACGAACGATGGCCTTTCCCCAGAGAAACAAAAGTCACCAGGCCAGGTTCCTGATGTCAGTTTGCAGGAGGCACTTGGCACTGTCAAACCAGCCACAGTTGCCTGTGGGGGCACCTTTCCATCTGGGAGTTTTTCTGATCCGTGCGGAATTTCAGCAGACAGTCGGCCATTCCGGGCCACCGGGCCCTGGAGAGGAACGATGGCCTTTCCCCAGAGAAACAAAAGTCACCTGGCCAGGTTCCTGATGTCTGTTTGCAGGAGGCACTTGGCACTGTCAAACCAGCCACAGGTGCCTGTGGGGGCACTTTTCATCTGGGAGGCATCCTGATCCATGCGGAATTTCAGCAGGCGGACGGCCACTGCGGGCCACCAGGCCCTGGACATGAACCACGGCTTTTCCCCAGAGAAAGAAAAGTCACCAGGCCAGGTTCCAGATGTCAGTTTGCAGGAGGCACTTGGCACTGTCAAACCTGCCACAGTTGCCTGTGGTGGTACCTTTCATCTGGGCGGCATCCTAATCCGTTCGGAATTTCAGCAGGCAGCCGGACACCCAGGGACACCTGGCCCTGGACACGAACGATGGCCTTTCCCCAGAGAAACAAAAGTCACCAGGCCAGGTTCCTGATGTCAGTTTGCAGGAGGCACTTGGCATTGTCAAACCAGCCACAGTTGCCTGTGGGGGCACCTTTCATCTGGGAGCTATCCTGATCCGTGCGGAATTTCAGCAGGCAGCCGGCCACTCCGGGACAACGGACACTGGAGAAGAATGATGGCCTTTCCCCAGAGAAACAAAAGTCACCTGGCCAGGTTCCTGATGTCAGTTTGCAGGAGGCACTTGGCACTGTCAAACCTGCCACAGTTGCCTGTGGGGGCTCCTTTCATCTGGGAGTTATCCTGATCTGTGCGGAATTTCAGCAGGCAGTCGGCCACTCCGGGCCAGGGGGCACTGGACATCATCTATGGCCTTTCCCCAGAGAAACAAAAGTCACCAGGCCAGGTTCCTGATGTCAGTTTGCAGGTGGCACTTGGCACTGTCAAACCAGCCACAGTTGCCTGTGGGGGCTCCTTTCATCTGGGAGTTTTCCTGATCCGTGTGGAATTTCAGCAGGCAGTCGGCCACTCAGGGCCAGCGGGCCCTGGAGAGGAACGATGGCCTTTCCCCTGAGAAACAAAAGTCACCAGGCCAGGTTCCTGATGTCAGTTGGCAGGAGGCACTTGGCACTGTCAAACCAGCCACAGGTGCCTGTGGGGGCACATTTCATCTGGGAGGCATCCTGATCCATGCTGAATTTCAGCAGGCGGCCGGCCACTCTGGGCCACCAGATCCTGGACTTGAACCATGGCTTTTCCCCAGAGAAACAAAAGTCACCAGGCCAGGTTCCGGATGTCAGTTGGCAGGAGGCACTTGGCACTGTCAAACCAGCCACAGGTGCCTGTGGGGGCACTTTTCATCTGGGAGGCATCCTGATCCATGCGGAATTTCAGCAGGCGGCCTGCCATTCCCGGCCACCAGGCCCTGGACATGAACCACGGCTTTTCCCCAGAGAAACAAAAGTCACCAGGCCAGGTTCCTGATGTCAGTTTGCAGGAGGCACTTGGCACTGTCAAACCTGCCACAGTTGCCTGTAGTGGTACCTTTCATCTGGGCGGCATCCTAATCCATTCGGAATTTCAGCAGGCAGCCGGACACCCAGGGACACCTGGCCCTGGACACGAACGATGGCCTTTCCCCAGAGAAACAAAAGTCACCAGGCCAGGTTCCTGATGTCAGTTTGCAGGAGGCACATGGTATTGTCAAACCAGCCACAGTTGCCTGTGGTGGTACTTTCGTTCTGGGAGGAATCCTGATCCCTGCGGAATTTCAGCAGGCAGCCGGACACTCCGCGCCACCAGGCTCTGGACACGTACAATGGCCTTTCCCCAGAGAAACAAAAATCACCAGGCCAGGTTCCTGATGTCTGTTTGCAGGAGGCACTTGGCACTGTCAAAACAGACGTAGTTGCCTGTGGGGGCACCTTTCATGTGGTAGGCATCCTGATCCATGAGGAATTTCAGCAGGCAGCCGGCCCCTCCGGGACTACGGGCCCTGGAGAGGAACGATGGCCTATCCCCAGAGAAACAAAAGTCACCAGGCAAGGTTCCTGATGTCAGTTTGCAGGAGGCACTTGGCACTGTCAAACCAGACGCAGTTGCCTGTGGTGGTAGTATCGGTCTGGGAGGTATCCTGATCCCTTCGGAATTTCAGCAGGCAGCCGGGCACTCCAGGCCGCAAGGCCCTGGACATGAATCATGGTCTTTCCCCAGAGAAACGAAAGTCACCAGGCCAGGTTCCTGATGTCAGTTTGCAGGAGGCACATGGCACTGTCAAACCAGCCACCATTGCCTGTGGGGGCACCTTGCAACTGGGAGGTATCCTCAACCGTGTGGAATTTCAGCACGCAGCTGGCCACTCTGGGCCGGCGGGCCCCGGACAAGAACGATGGCCTTTCCCCAGAGAAACAAAAGTCACCAGGCCAGGTTCCTGATGTCAATTTGCAGGAGGCACTTGGCACTGTCAAACCAGCCACAGTTGCCTCTGGTGGTACATTTCATCTGGGCGGCATCCTAATCCGTTCGGAATTTCAGCAGGCAGTCGGCCATTCCGGGCCACCGGGCCCTGGAGAGGAACGATGGCCTTTCCCCAGAGAAACAAAAGTCACCTGGCCAGGTTCCTGATGTCAGTTTGCAGTAGGCACTTGGCACTGTCAAACCAGCCACACGTGCCTGTATGGGCACCTTGCATCTGGGAGGTATCCTCATCTGTGCGGAATTTCAGCAGGCTGCCGGCCACTCCAGGCCACCGGGCACTGGGCACGAACCATGGCCTTACCCCAGAGAAACAAAAGTCACCAGGCCAGGTTCCTGATGTCAGTTTGCAGGAGGCACTTGGCACTGTCAAACCAGCCACAGTTGCCTGTGGTGGTACCTTTCATCTGGGCGGTATCCTGATCCGTGCGGAATTTCAGCAGACAGTCGGCCATTCCGGGCCAGCGGGCCCTGGAGAGGAACGATGGCCTTTCCCCTGAGAAACAAAAGTCACCAGGCCAGGTTCCTGATGTCAGTTTGCAGGAGGCACTTGGCACTGTCAAACCAGCCACAGGTGCCTGTGGGGGCACTTTTCATCTGGGAGGCATCCTGATCCGTGCAGAATTTCAGCAGGCAGTCGGCCACTCCAGGACACCAGGCTCAGGATATGAACCATGGCCTTTCGCCAGAGAAACAAAAGTCACCAGGCCAGGTTCCTGATGTCAATTTCTAGGAGGTACTTGGCACTGTCAAACCAGCCACAGTTGCCTCTGGGGGCACCTTGCATCTTGGAGTTATCCTGATCCGTGCGGAATTTCAGCAGGCAGCCGGCCACTCCGGGCCAGCTGGCCCTGGAGAGGAACGATGGCCTTTTCCCAGAGAAACAAAAGTCACCAGGCCAGGTTCCTGATGTCAGTTTGCAGGAGGCACTTGGCACTGTCAAACCAGCCACAGGTGCCTGTGGGGGCACTTTTCATCTGGGAGGCATCCTGATCCATGCGGAATTTCAGCAGGCGGCCGGCCACTCTGGGCCACCAGGTCCTGGACATGAACCATGGCCTTTCCCCAGAGAAACAAAAGTCACCAGGCCAGGTTCCTGATGTCAGTTTGCAGGAGGCACTTGGAACTGTCAAACCAGACGCAGTTGCCTGTGGTGGTACCTTTCATCTGGGCGGCAACCTAATCCGTTCGGAATTTCAGCAGGCAGCCGGCCACTCCGGGACAACGGATACTGGAGAAGAATGATGGCCTTTCCCCAGAGAAACAAAAGTCACCAGGCCAGGTTCCTGGTGTCAGTTTGCAGGAGGCACTTGGCACTGTCAAACCTGCCACAGGTGCCTGTGGGGGCTCCTTTCATCTGGGAGTTATCCTGATCTGTGCGGAATTTCAGCAGGCAGCCGGCCACTCCGGGCCAGGGGGCACTGGACATCATCTATGGCCTTTCCCCAGAGAAACAAAAGTCACCAGGCCAGGTTCCTGATGTCAGTTTGCAGGAGGCACTTGGCACTGTCAAACCAGCCACAGTTTTCTGTGGGGGCACTTTCCATCTGGGAGGCATCCTGACCCATGCGGAATTTCAGCAGGCAGCCGGACACACCAGGCCGCAAGGCCCTGGACAAGAACGATGGCCTTTCCCCAGAGAAACAAAACTTACCAGGCCAGGTTCCTGATGTCAGTTTGCAGGAGGCACTTGGCACTGTCAAACCAGCCACAGTTGCCTATGGTTTTAGTTTCGGTCTGGGATGTATCCTGATCCGTGCGGAATTTCAGCAGGCTGCAGGCCACTCCGGGCCAGCGGGCCCCGGAAAAGAATGATGGCCTTTCCCCAGAGAAACACAAGTCACCAGGCCAGGTTCCTGATGTCAGTTGGCAGGAGGCACTTGGCACTGTCAAACCAGCCACAGGTGCCTGTGGGGGCACATTTCATCTGGGAGGCATCCTGATCCATGCTGAATTTCAGCAGGCGGCCGGCCACTCCGGGCCACCAGGTCCTGGACATGAACCATGGCTTTTCCCCAGAGAAACAAAAGTCACCAGGCCAGGTTCCTGATGTCAGTTGGCAGGAGGCACTTGGCACTGTCAAACCAGCCACAGGTGCCTGTGGGGACACTTTTCATCTGGGAGGCATCCTGATCCATGCTGAATTTCAGCAGGCGGCCGGCCACTCCGGGCCACCAGGCCCTGGACATGAACCACGGCTTTTCCCCAGAGAAACAAAAGTCACCAGGCCAGGTTCCTGATGTCAGTTTGCAGGAGGCACTTGGCACTGTCAAACCTGCCACAGTTGCCTGTAGTGGTACCTTTCATCTGGGCGGCATCCTAATCCGTTCGGAATTTCAGCAGGCAGCCGGACACCCAGGGACACCTGGCCCTGGACACGAACGATGGCCTTTCCCCAGAGAAACAAAAGTCACCAGGCCAGGTTCCTGATGTCAGTTTGCAGGACGCACAAGGTATTCTCATACCAGCCACAGTTGCCTGTGGGGGCACCTTTCATGTGGCAGGCATCCTGATCCATGAGGAATTTCAGCAGGCAGCCGGCTACTCCGGACTACGGGCCCTGGAGAGGAACGATGGCCTATCCCCAGAGAAACAAAAGTCACCAGGCAAGGTTCCTGATGTCAGTTTGCAGGAGGCACTTGGCACTGTCAAACCAGACGCAGTTGCCTGTGGTGGTAGTATCGGTCTGGGAGGTATCCTGATCCCTTCGGAATTTCAGCAGGCAGCCGGGCACTCCAGGCCGCAAGGCCCTGGACATGAATCATGGTCTTTCCCCAGAGAAACGAAAGTCACCAGGCCAGGTTCCTGATGTCAGTTTGCAGGAGGCACATGGCACTGTCAAACCAGCCACAGTTGCCTGTGGGGGCACCTTGCAACTGGGAGGTATCCTCAACCGTGTGGAATTTCAGCATGCAGCCGGCCACTCTGGGCAGGCAGGCCCCGGACAAGGACGATGGCCTTTCCCCAGAGAAACAAAACTTACCAGGCCAGGTTCCTGATGTCAGTTTGCAGGAGGCACTTGGCACTGTCAAACCAGCCACAGTTGCCTCTGGTGGTACCTTTCATCTGGGCGGCATCCTAATCCGTTCGGTATTTCAGCAGGCAGCCGGACACCCAGGGACACCGGGCCCTGGACACGAACGATGGCCTTTCCCCAGAGAAACAAAAGTCACCAGGCCAGGTTCCTGATGTCAGTTTGCAGGAGGCACTTGGCACTGTCAAACCAGCCACAGTTGCCTGTGGGGGCACCTTTCCATCTGGGAGTTTTTCTGATCCGTGCGGAATTTCAGCAGACAGTCGGCCATTCCGGGCCACCGGGCCCTGGAGAGGAACGATGGCCTTTCCCCAGAGAAACAAAAGTCACCTGGCCAGGTTCCTGATGTCAGTTTGCAGGAGGCACTTGGCACTGTCAAACCAGCCACACGTGCCTGTATGGGCACCTTGCATCTGGGAGGTATCCTCATCTGTGCGGAATTTCAGCAGGCTGCCGGCCACTCCAGGCCACCGGGCAATGGGGACAAACCATGGCCTTACCCCAGAGAAACAAAAGTCACCAGGCCAGGTTCCTGATGTCAGTTTGCAGGAGGCACTTGGCACTGTCAAACCAGCCACAGGTGCCTGTGGTGGTACCTTTCATCTGGGCGGTATCCTGATCCGTGCGGAATTTCAGCAGACAGTCGGCCATTCCGGGCCAGCAGGCCCTGGAGAGGAACGATGGCCTTTCCCCTGAGAAACAAAAGTCACCTGGCCAGGTTCCTGATGTCAGTTTGCAGGAGGCACTTGGCACTGTCAAACCAGCCACAGGTGCCTGTGGGGGCACATTTCATCTGGGAGGCATCCTGATCCATGCGGAATTTCAGCAGGTGGCCTGCCACTCCGGGCCACCAGGCCCTGGACATGAACCACGGCTTTTCCCCAGAGAAATAAAAGTCACCAGGCCAGGTTCCTGATGTCAGTTTGCAGGAGGCACTTGGCACTGTCAAACCTGCCACAGTTGCCTGTAGTGGTACCTTTCATCTGGGCGGCATCCTAATCCGTTCGGAATTTCAGCAGGCAGCCGGACACCCAGGGACACCTGGCCCTGGACACGAACGATGGCCTTTCCCCAGAGAAACAAAAGTCACCAGGCCAGGTTCCTGATGTCAGTTTGCAGGAGGCACGAGGTATTGTCATACCAGCCACAGTTGCCTGTGGTGGTACTTTCGTTCTGGGAGGAATCCTGATCCCTGCGGAATTTCAGCAGGCAGCCGGCCACTCCGGGCCACCAGGCTCTGGACACGTACAATGGCCTTTCCCCAGAGAAACAAAACTCACCAGGCCAGGTTCCTGATGTCTGTTTGCAGGAGGCACTTGGCACTGTCAAACCAGACGTAGTTGCCTGTGGGGGCACCTTTCATGTGGCAGGCATCCTGATCCATGAGGAATTTCAGCAGGCAGCCGGCTACTCCGGACTACGGGCCCTGGAGAGGAACGATGGCCTTTCCCCAGAGAAACAAAAGTCACCAGGCAAGGTTCCTGATGTCAGTTTGCAGGAGGCACTTGGCACTGTCAAACCAGACGCAGTTGCCTGTGGTGGTAGTATCGGTCTGGGAGGTATCCTGATCCGGGCGGAATTTCAGCAGGCAGCCGGGCACTCCAGGCCGCAAGGCCCTGGACATGAATCATGGTCTTTCCCCAGAGAAACGAAAGTCACCAGGCCAGGTTCCTGATGTCAGTTTGCAGGAGGCACATGGCACTGTCAAACCAGCCACAGTTGCCTGTGGGGGCACCTTGCAACTGGGAGGTATCCTCAACCGTGTGGAATTTCAGCATGCAGCCGGCCACTCTGGGCCACCAGGCCCCGGACAAGGACGATGGCCTTTCCCCAGAGAAACAAAACTTACCAGGCCAGGTTCCTGATGTCAGTTTGCAGGAGGCACTTGGCACTCTCAAACCAGCCACAGTTGCCTCTGGTGGTACCTTTCATCTGGGCGGCATCCTAATCCGTTCGGAATTTCAGCAGGCAGCCGGACACCCAGGGACACCCGGCCCTGGACACGAACGATGGCCTTTCCCCAGAGAAACAAAAGTCACCAGGCCAGGTTCCTGATGTCAGTTTGCAGGAGGCACTTGGCACTGTCAAACCAGCCACAGTTGCCTGTGGGGGCACCTTTCCATCTTGGAGTTTTCCTGATCCGTGCGGAATTTCAGCAGGCACTCGGCCATTCCGGGCCACCGGGACCTGGAGAGGAACGATGGCCTTTCCCCAGAGAAACAAAAGTCACCTGGCCAGGTTCCTGATGTCAGTTTGCAGTAGGCACTTGGCACTGTCAAACCAGCCACACGTGCCTGTATGGGCACCTTGCATCTGGGAGGTATCCTCATCTGTGCGGAATTTCAGCAGGCTGCCGGCCACTCCAGGCCACCGGGCACTGGGCACGAACCATGGCCTTACCCCAGAGAAACAAAAGTCACCAGGCCAGGTTCCTAATGTCAGTTTGCAGGAGGCACTTGGCACTGTCAAACCAGCCACAGTTGCCTGTGGTGGTACCTTTCATCTGGGCGGTATCCTGATCCGTGCGGAATTTCAGCAGACAGTCGGCCATTCCGGGCCAGCGGGCCCTGGAGAGGAACGATGGCCTTTCCCCAGAGAAACAAAAGTCACCAGGCCAGGTTCCTGATGTCAGTTTGCAGGAGGCACTAGACACTGTCAAACCAGCCACAGGTGCCTGTGGGGGCACTTTTCATCTGGGAGGCATCCTGATCCGTGCAGAATTTCAGCAGGCAGTCGGCCACTCCAGGACACCAGGCTCAGGATATGAACCATGGCCTTTCGCCAGAGAAACAAAAGTCACCAGGCCAGGTTCCTGATGTCAATTTCTAGGAGGTACTTGGCACTGTCAAACCAGCCACAGTTGCCTCTGGGGGCACCTTGCATCTTGGAGGTATCCTGACCCATGCGGAATTTCAGCAGGCAGCCGGCCACTCCGGGCCAGCTGGCCCTGGAGAGGAACGATGGCCTTTTCCCAGAGAAACAAAAGTCACCAGGCCAGGTTCCTGATGTCAGTTGGCAGGAGGCACTTGGCACTGTCAAACAAGCCACAGGTGCCTGTGGGGGCACTTTTCATCTGGGAGGCATCCTGATCCATGCGGAATTTCAGCAGGCGGCCGGCCACTCTGGGCCACCAGGTCCTGGAAATGAACCAGGGCTTTTCCCCAGAGAAACAAAAGTCACCAGGCCAGGTTCCTGATGTCAGTTTGCAGGAGGCACTTGGCACTGTCAAACCAGCCACAGTTGCCTGTGGGGGCTCCTTTCATCTGGGAGTTATCCTGATCTGTGCGGAATTTCATCAGGCAGTCGGCCACTCCGGGCCAGGGGGCACTGGACATCATCTATGGCCTTTCCCCAGAGAAACAAAAGTCACCAGGCCAGGTTCCTGATGTCAGTTTGCAGGAGGCACTTGGCACTGTCAAACCTGCCACAGTTGTCTGTGGGGGCACTTTCCATCTGGGAGGCATCCTGACCCATGCGGAATTTCAGCAGGCGGCCGGGCACTCCAGGCCGCAAGGCCCTGGACAAGAACGATGGCCTTTCCCCAGAGAAACAAAACTTACCAGGCCAGGTTCCTGATGTCTGTTCGCAGGAGGCACTTGGCACTGTCAAACCAGCCACAGTTGCCTATGGTTTTAGTTTCGGTCTGGGATGTATCCTGATCCGTGCGGAATTTCAGCAGGCTGCAGGCCACTCCGGGCCAGCGGGCCCCGGAAAAGAATGATGGCCTTTCCCCAGAGAAACAAAAGTCACGAGGCCAGGTTCCTGATGTCAGTTGGCAGGAGGCACTTGGCACTGTCAAACCAGCCACAGGTGCCTGTGGGGGCACATTTCATCTGGGAGGCATCCTGATCCATGCTGAATTTCAGCAGGCACACGGCCACTCCGGGCCACCAGGTCCTGGACATGAACCATGGCCTTTCCCCAGAGAAACAAAAGTCACCAGGCCAGGTTCCGGATGTCAGTTGGCAGGAGGCACTTGGCACTGTCAAACCAGCCACAGGTGCCTGTGGGGGCACCTTTCATCTGGGAGGCATCCTGATCCATGCGGAATTTCAGCAGGCGGCCGGCCACTCCGGGCCACCATGCCCTGGACATGAACCACGGCTTTTTCCCAGAGAAACAAAAGTCACCAGGCCAGGTTCCTGATGTCAGTTTGCAGGAGGCACTTGGCACTGTCAAACCTGCCACAGTTGCCTGTAGTGGTACCTTTCATCTGGGCGGCCTCCTAATCCGTTCGGAATTTCAGCAGGCAGCCGGACACCCAGGGACACCTGGCCCTGGACACGAACGATGGCCTTTCCCCAGAGAAACAAAAGTCACCAGGCTAGGTTCCTGATGTCAGTTTGCAGGAGGCACGAGGTATTGTCATACCAGCCACAGTTGCCTGTGGTGGTACTTTCGTTCTGGGAGGAATCCTGATCCCTGCGGAATTTCAGCAGGCAGCCGGCCACTCCGCGCCACCAGGCTCTGGACACGTACAATGGCCTTTCCCCAGAGAAACAAAAATCACCAGGCCAGGTTCCTGATGTCTGTTTGCAGGAGGCACTTGGCACTGTCAAACCAGACGTAGTTGCCTGTGGGGGCACCTTTCATGTGGCAGGCATCCTGATCCATGAGGAATTTCAGCAGGCAGCTGGCTACTCCGGACTACGGGCCCTGGAGAGGAACGATGGCCTATCCCCAGAGAAACAAAAGTCACCAGGCAAGGTTCCTGATGTCAGTTTGCAGGAGGCACTTGGCACTGTCAAACCAGACGCAGTTGCCTGTGGTGGTAGTATCGGTCTGGGAGGTATCCTGATCCGGGCGGAATTTCAGCATGCAGCCGGGCACTCCAGGCCGCAAGGCCCTGGACATGAATCATGGTCTTTCCCCAGAGAAACGAAAGTCACCAGGCCAGGTTCCTGATGTCAGTTTGCAGGAGGCACATGGCACTGTCAAACCAGCCACAGTTGCCTGTGGGGGCACCTTGCAACTGGGAGGTATCCTCAACCGTGTGGAATTTCAGCAGGCAGCCGGCCACTCTGGGCCGGCAGGCCCCGGACAAGGACGATGGCCTTTCCCCAGAGAAACAAAACTTACCAGGCCAGGTTCCTGATGTCAGTTTGCAGGAGGCACTTGGCACTGTCAAACCAGCCACAGTTGCCTCTGGTGGTACCTTTCATCTGGGCGGCATCCTAATCCGTTTGGTATTTCAGCAGGCAGCCGGACACCCAGGGACACCCGGCCCTGGACACGAACGATGGCCTTTCCCCAGAGAAACAAAAGTCACCAGGCCAGGTTCCTGATGTCAGTTTGCAGGAGGCACTTGGCACTGTCAAACCAGCCACAGTTGCCTGTGGGGGCACCTTTCCATCTGGGAGTTTTTCTGATCCGTGCGGAATTTCAGCAGACAGTCGGCCATTCCGGGCCACCGGGCCCTGGAGAGGAACGATGGACTTTCCCCAGAGAAACAAAAGTCACCTGGCCAGGTTCCTGATGTCAGTTTGCAGGAGGCACTTGGCACTGTCAAACCAGCCACACGTGCCTGGCACCTTGCATCTGGGAGGTATCCTCATCTGTGCGGAATTTCAGCAGGCTGCCGGCCACTCCAGGCCACCGGGCACTGGGCACGAACCATGGCCTTACCCCAGAGAAACAAAACTCACCAGGCCAGGTCCCTGAGGTCAGTTTGCAGGAGGCACTTGGCACTGTCAAACCAGCCAAAGTTGCCTGTGGTGGTACCTTTCATCTGGGCGGTATCCTGATCCGTGCGGAATTTCAGCAGACAGTCGGCCATTCCGGGCCAGCGGGCCCTGGAGAGGAACGATGGCCTTTCCCCTGAGAAACAAAAGTCACCAGGCCAGGTTCCTGATGTCAGTTTGCAGGAGGCACTTGGCACTGTCAAACCAGCCACAGTTGCCTCTGGGGGCACCTTTCCATCTGGGAGTTTTCCTGATCCGTGCGGAATTTCAGCAGTTGGCCGGCCATTCCGGGCCACCGGGCCCTGGAGAGGAACGATGGCCTTTCCCCAGAGAAACAAAAGTCACCTGGCCAGGTTCCTGATGTCAGTTTGCAGTAGGCACTTGGCACTGTCAAACCAGCCACACGTGCCTGTATGGGCACCTTGCATCTGGGAGGTATCCTCATCTGTGCGGAATTTCAGCAGGCTGCCGGCCACTCCAGGCCACCGGACACTGGGCACGAACCATGGCCTTACCCCAGAGAAACAAAAGTCACCAGGCCAGGTTCCTGATGTCAGTTTGCAGGAGGCACTTGGCACTGTCAAACCAGCCACAGGTGCCTGTGGGGGCACTTTTCATCTGGGAGGCATCCTGATCCGTGCAGAATTTCAGCAGGCAGTCGGCCACTCCAGGACACCAGGCTCAGGATATGAACCATGGCCTTTCGCCAGAGAAACAAAAGTCACCAGGCCAGGTTCCTGATGTCAATTTCTAGGAGGTACTTGGCACTGTCAAACCAGCCACAGTTGCCTCTGGGGGCACCTTGCATCTTGGAGGTATCCTGATCCATGCTGAATTTCAGCAGGCGGCCGGCCACTCTGGGCCACCAGGTCCTGGACATGAACCATGGCTTTTCCCCAGAGAAACAAAAGTCACCAGGCCAGGTTCCTGATGTCAGTTTGCAGGAGGCACTTGGCACTGTCAAACCAGCCACAGTTGCCTGTGGGGGCTCCTTTCATCTGGGAGTTATCCTGATCTGTGCGGAATTTCAGCAGGCAGTCGGCCACTCCGGGCCAGGGGGCACTGGACATCATCTATGGCCTTTCCCCAGAGAAACAAAAGTCACCAGGCCAGGTTCCTGATGTCAGTTTGCAGGAGGCACTTGGCACTGTCAAACCTGCCACAGTTGTCTGTGGGGGCACTTTCCATCTGGGAGGCATCCTGACCCATGCGGAATTTCAGCAGGCGGCCGGGCAGTCCAGGCCGCAAGGCCCTGGACAAGAACGATGGCCTTTCCCCAGAGAAACAAAACTTACCAGGCCAGGTTCCTGATGTCTGTTCGCAGGAGGCACTTGGCACTGTCAAACCAGCCACAGTTGCCTATGGTTTTAGTTTCGGTCTGGGATGTATCCTGATCCGTGCAGAATTTCAGCAGGCTGCAGGCCACTCCGGGCCAGCGGGCCCCGGAAAAGAATGATGGCCTTTCCCCAGAGAAACAAAAGTCACCAGGCCAGGTTCCTGATGTCAGTTGGCAGGAGGCACTTGGCACTGTCAAACCAGCCACAGGTGCCTGTGGGGGCACCTTTCATCTGGGAGGCATCCTGATCCATGTGGAATTTCAGCAGGCAGCCTGCCACTCGAGCCACCGGGCCCTGGAGAGGAACGATGGCCTTTCCCCAGAGAAACAGAACTCAGCAGGCCAGGTCGCTGATGTCTGTTTGCAGGAGGCACTTGGCACTGTCAAACCAGCCACATTTGCCTTGGGTGGTACTTTCGGTCTGGGAGGCATCCTCATCCGTGCGGAATTTCAGCAGGCAGCCGGCCACTCCGGGCCACCGTACCCTGGAAAAGAATTATGGCCTTTACACACAGAAACAAAAGTCACCAGGCCAGGTTCCTGATGTCAGTTTGCAGGAGTCACTTGGCACTGTCAAACCAGACGCAGTTGCCTGTGGGGGCATTTTTCATCTGGGAGGCATCCTGATCCATGCGGAATTTCAGCAGGCAGCCGGCCACTCCGAGCCCCCAGGCCCTGGACATGAAACATGGCCTTTCCCCAGAGAAACAAAAGTCACCAGGCCAGGTTGCTGATGTCAGTTTGCAGGAGGCACTTGGCACTGTCAAACCTGACGCAGTTTCCTCTGGGGGCATTTTTCATCTGGGAGGCATCCTGATCCATGTGGAATTTCAGCAGGCAGCCGGCCACTCCGGGCTACCAGGCCCTGGACATGAACCACGGCCTTTCCCCAGAGAAACAAAAGTCAGCAGGCCAGGTTGCTGATGTCAGTTTGCAGGAGGCACTTGGCACTGTCAAACCAGCCACAGTTGCCTGTGGTGGCACCTTCCATCTCGGCGGCATCCTGATCCATGCAGAATTTCAGACGGCAGCCTGCCACTCTGGGGCCCCCAGGCCATGAACATGAACCATGGACTTTCCCCAGAGAAACAAAAGTCACCAGGCCAGGTTCCTGATGTCAGTTTGCAGGAGGCACTTGGCACTGTCAAACCAGCCACAGTTACTTGTGGGGGCACCTTTCATCTGGGAGGTATCCTCAACCGTGAGGAATTTCAGCAGGCAGCCGGCCACTCCAGGCCGCGGGGCACGTATACGAATGATGGCCTTTACCCAGAGAAATAAAAGTCACCAGGCCAGGTTCCTGATGTCAGTTTGCAGGAGGCACTTGGCACTGTCAAACCAGACGCAGTTGCCTTGGGTGGTACTTTCGGTCTGGGAGGCATCCTGATCCGTGCGGAATTTCAGCAGGCAGTCGGCCACTCCGTCCACCGGTACCCGGAAAAGAATGTTGGCCTTTCCCCAGAGAAACAAAAGTCACCAGGCCAGGTTCCTGATGTCAGTTTGCAGGAGTCACATGGCACTGTCAAACCAGACGCAGTTGCCTGTGGGGGCACTTTGCAACTGGGATGTATCCTCATCCGTGCGGATTTTCAGCAGGCAGCCGGCCACTCCTGGCCACAAGGCCCTGGACATGAACCATGGCCTTTCCCCAGAGAAACAAAAGTCACCAGGCCAGGTTCCTGATGTCAGTTTGCAGGAGGCACTTGGCACTGTCAAACCAGACGCAGTTGCCTGTGGGGGCATTTTTCATCTGGGAGGCATCCTCAACCGTGTGGAATTTCAGCAGGCAGCCGGCCACTCCGGCCACACTGGGCGCCGGAGAAGAATGATGGCCTTTCCCCAGAGAAACAAAAGTCACCAGGCCAGGTTCCTGATGTCAGTTTGCAGGAGGCACTTGGCACTGTCAAACCAGCCACAGTTGCCTCTGGTGGTACTTTCGGTCTGGGAGGTATCCTGATCCATTTGGAATTTCAGAAGGCAGCCGGCCACTCCGGGCCACCAAGCCCTGGAGAGGAACGATGGCCTTTCCCCAGAGAAACAAAAGTCACCAGGCCAGGTTCCTGATGTCAGTTTGCAGGTGGCACTTGGCACTGTCAAACCAGACGCAGTTGCCTGAGGGGGCACCTTGCAACTGGGATGTATCCTCATCCGTGCGGAATATCAGCAGGCAGCCGCCCACTCCTGGCCACAAGGCCCTGGACACGAACCATGGCCTTTCCCCAGAGAAACAAAAGTCACCAGGCCAGGTTCCTGATGTCAGTTTGCAGGTGGCACTTGGCACTGTCAAACCAGACGCAGTTGCCTGAGGGGGCACCTTGCAACTGGGATGTATCCTCATCCGTGCAGAATATCAGCAGGCAGTCGGCCACTCCTGGCCACAAGGCCCTGGACACGAACCATGGCATTTCCCCAGAGAAACAAAAGTCACCAGGCCAGGTTCCTGATGTCAGTTTGCAGGAGGCACTTGGCACTGTCAAACCAGCCGCAGTTGCCTGTGGGGGCACCTTGCATCTGGGAGGTATACTGATCCGTGAGGAATTTCAGCAGGCAGCCTGCCAATCCGGGCCACCGGGACCCGGACAAGAATAATGGCCTTTCCCCAGACAAACAAAAGTCACCAGTCCAGGTTCCTGATGTCAGTTTGCAGGTGGCACTTGGCACTGTCAAACCAGCCACAGTTGCCTGTGGGGGCACCTTGCAACTGGGATGTATCCTCATCCGTGCGGAATTTCAGCAGGCAGCTGGCCACTCCGGGCCACAAGGCCCTGGACATGAACCATGGCCTTTCCGCAGAGAAACAAAAGTCACCAGGCCAGGTTCCTGATGTCAGTTTGCAGGAGGCACTTGGCACTGTCAAACCAGCCACAGTTGCCTGTGGGGGCACCTTTCATCTGGGAGGCCTCCTGATCCATGTGGAATTTCCGCAGGCAGCCTGCCACTCCTGGCCACAAGGCCCTGGACATGAACCATGGCCTTTCCCCAGAGAAACAAAAGTCACCAGGCCAGGTTCCTGATGTCAGTTTGCAGGAGGCACTTGGCAGTGTCAAACCAGACGCAGTTGCCTGTGGGGGCATTTTTCATCTGGGAGGCATCCTCAACCGTGTGGAATTTCAGCAGGCAGCCGGCCACTCCGGCCACTCTGGGCCCCGGACAAGAATGATGGCCTTTCCCCAGAGAAACAAAAGTCACCAGGCCAGGTTCCTGATGTCAGTTTGCAGGAGGCACTTGGCACTGTCAAACCAGCCACAGTTGCCTCTGGTGGTACTTTCGGTCTGGGAGGTATCCTGATCCATTTGGAATTTCAGCAGGCAGCCGGCCACTCCGGGCCACCAAGCCCTGGACATGAACCATGGCCTTTCCCCAGAGAAACAAAAGTCACCAGTCCAGGTTCCTGATGTCAGTTTGCAGGAGGCACTTGGCACTGTCAAACCAGCCGCAGTTGCCTGTGGGGGCACCTTGCATCTGGGAGGTATCCTGATCCTTTTGTAATTTCAGCAGGCAGCCGGCCACTCCGGGCCACCGTACCCTGGAAAAGAATGATGGCCTTTACACACAGAAACAAAAGTCACCAGGCCAGGTTCCTGATGTCAGTTTGCAGGAGGCACTTGGCAGTGTCAAACCAGACGCAGTTGCCTGTGGGGGCATTTTTCATCTGGGAGGCATCCTCAACCGTGTGGAATTTCAGCAGGCAGCCGGCCACTCCGGCCACTCTGGGCCCCGGACAAGAATGATGGCCTTTCCCCAGACAAACAAAAGTCACCAGGCCAGGTTCCTGATGTCAGTTTGCAGGTGGCACTTGGCACTGTCAAACCAGACGCAGTTGCCTGTGGGGGCACCTTGCAACTGGGATGTATCCTCATCCGTGCGGAATTTCAGCAGGCAGCCGGCCACTCCGGGCCACAAGGCCCTGGACATGAACCATGGCCTTTCCGCAGAGAAACAAAAGTCACCAGGCCAGGTTCCTGATGTCAGTTTGCAGGAGGCACTTGGCACTGTCAAACCAGCCACAGTTGCCTGTGGGGGCACCTTGCAACTGGGATGTATCCTCATCCGTGCGGAATTTCAGCAGGCAGCCTGCCACACCGGGCCACCGGGACCCGGACAAGAATAATGGCCTTTCCCCAGACAAAGAAAAGTCACCAGGCCAGGTTCCTGATGTCAGTTTGCAGGTGGCACTTGGCACTGTCAAACCAGACGCAGTTGCCTGTGGGGGCACCTTGCAACTGGGATGTATCCTCATCCGTGCGGAATTTCAGCAGGCAGCCGGCCACTCCTGGCCACAAGGCCCTCGACATGAACCATGGCCTTTCCCCAGAGAAACAAAAGTCACCAGGCCAGGTTCCTGATGTCAGTTTGCAGGTGGCACTTGGCACTGTCAAACCAGACGCAGTTGCCTGAGGGGGCACCTTGCAACTGGGATGTATCCTCATCCGTGCGGAATATCAGCAGGCAGTCGGCCACTCCTGGCCACAAGGCCCTGGACACGAACCATGGCCTTTCCCCAGAGAAACAAAAGTCACCAGGCCAGGTTCCTGATGTCAGTTTGCAGGTGGCACTTGGCACTGTCAAACCTGACGCAGTTGCCTGAGGGGGCACCTTGCAACTGGGATGTATACTCTTCCGTGCAGAATATCAGCAGGCAGTCGGCCACTCCTGGCCACAAGGCCCTGGACACGAACCATGGCATTTCCCCAGAGAAACAAAAGTCACCAGGCCAGGTTCCTGATGTCAGTTTGCAGGAGGCACTTGGCACTGTCAAACCAGCCGCAGTTGCCTGTGGGGGCACCTTGCATCTGGGAGGTATACTGATCCGTGAGGAATTTCAGCAGGCAGCCTGCCACTCCGGGCCACCGGGACCCGGACAAGAATAATGGCCTTTCCCCAGACAAACAAAAGTCACCAGGCCAGGTTCCTGATGTCAGTTTGCAGGTGGCACTTGGCACTGTCAAACCAGCCACAGTTGCCTGTGGGGGCACCTTGCAACTGGGATGTATCCTCATCCGTGCGGAATTTCAGCAGGCAGCTGGCCACTCCGGGCCACAAGGCCCTGGACATGAACCATGGCCTTTACCCAGAGAAACAAAAGTCACCAGGCCAGGTTCCTGATGTCAGTTTGCAGGAGGCACTTGGCACTGTCAAACCAGCCACAGTTGCCTGTGGGGGCACCTTTCATCTGGGAGGCCTCCTGATCCATGTGGAATTTCCGCAGGCAGCCTGCCACTCCTGGCCACAAGGCCCTGGACATGAACCATGGCCTTTCCCCAGAGAAACAAAACTCACCAGGCCAGGTTCCTGATGTCAGTTTGCAGGAGGCACTTGGCAGTGTCAAACCAGACGCAGTTGCCTGTGGGGGCATTTTTCATCTGGGAGGCATCCTCAACCGTGTGGAATTTCAGCAGGCAGCCGGCCACTCCGGCCACTCTGGGCCCCGGACAAGAATGATGGCCTTTCCCCAGAGAAACAAAAGTCACCAGGCCAGGTTCCTGATGTCAGTTTGCAGGAGGCACTTGGCACTGTCAAACCAGCCACAGTTGCCTCTGGTGGTACTTTCGGTCTGGGAGGTATCCTGATCCATTTGGAATTTCAGCAGGCAGCCGGCCACTCCGGGCCACCAAGCCCTGGACATGAACCATGGCCTTTCCCCAGAGAAACAAAAGTCACCAGTCCAGGTTCCTGATGTCAGTTTGCAGGAGGCACTTGGCACTGTCAAACCAGCCGCAGTTGCCTGTGGGGGCACCTTGCATCTGGGAGGTATCCTGATCCTTTTGTAATTTCAGCAGGCAGCCTGCCAGTCCGGGCCACCGGGACCCGGACAAGAATAATGGCCTTTCCCCAGACAAACAAAAGTCACCAGGCCAGGTTCCTGATGTCAGTTTGCAGGTGGCACTTGGCACTGTCAAACCAGACGCAGTTGCCTGTGGGGGCACCTTGCAACTGGGATGTATCCTCATCCGTGCGGAATTTCAGCAGGCAGCCGGCCACTCCTGGCCACAAGGCCCTGGACATGAACCGTGGCCTTTCCCCAGAGAAACAAAAAACACCAGGCCAGGTTCCTGATGTCAGTTTGCAGGAGGCACTTGGCACTGTCAAACCAGACGCAGTTGCCTGTGGGGGCATTTTTCATCTGGGAGGCATCCTCAACCGTGTGGAATTTCAGCAGGCAGCCGGCCACTCCGGCCACTCTGGGCCCCGGACAAGAATGATGGCCTTTCCCCAGAGAAACAAAAGTCACCAGGCCAGGTTCCTGATGTCAGTTTGCAGGTGGCACTTGGCACTGTCAAACCAGACGCAGTTGCCTGTGGGGGCACCTTGCAACTGGGATGTATCCTCATCCGTGCGGAATTTCAGCAGGCAGCCGGCCACTCCTGGCCACAAGGCCCTGGACATGAACCATGGCCTTTCCGCAGAGAAACAAAAGTCACCAGGCCAGGTTCCTGATGTCAGTTTGCAGGAGGCACTTGGCACTGTCAAACCAGCCACAGTTGCCTGTGGGGGCACCTTGCAACTGGGATGTATCCTCATCCGTGCGGAATTTCAGCAGGCAGCCTGCCACACCGGGCCACCGGGACCCGGACAAGAATAATGGCCTTTCCCCAGACAAAGAAAAGTCACCAGGCCAGGTTCCTGATGTCAGTTTGCAGGTGGCACTTGGCACTGTCAAACCAGACGCAGTTGCCTGTGGGGGCACCTTGCAACTGGGATGTATCCTCATCCGTGCGGAATTTCAGCAGGCAGCCGGCCACTCCTGGCCACAAGGCCCTCGACATGAACCATGGCCTTTCCCCAGAGAAACAAAAGTCACCAGGCCAGGTTCCTGATGTCAGTTTGCAGGTGGCACTTGGCACTGTCAAACCAGACGCAGTTGCCTGAGGGGGCACCTTGCAACTGGGATGTATCCTCATCCGTGCGGAATATCAGCAGGCAGTCGGCCACTCCTGGCCACAAGGCCCTGGACACGAACCATGGCCTTTCCCCAGAGAAACAAAAGTCACCAGGCCAGGTTCCTGATGTCAGTTTGCAGGTGGCACTTGGCACTGTCAAACCTGACGCAGTTGCCTGTGGGGGCACCTTGCAACTGGGATGTATACTCTTCCGTGCAGAATATCAGCAGGCAGTCGGCCACTCCTGGCCACAAGGCCCTGGACACGAACCATGGCATTTCCCCAGAGAAACAAAAGTCACCAGGCCAGGTTCCTGATGTCAGTTTGCAGGAGGCACTTGGCACTGTCAAACCAGCCACAGTTGCCTGTGGGGGCACCTTTCATCTGGGAGGCCTCCTGATCCATGTGGAATTTCCGCAGGCAGCCTGCCACTCCTGGCCACAAGGCCCTGGACATGAACCATGGCCTTTCCCCAGAGAAACAGAACTCAGCAGGCCAGGTCGCTGATGTCTGTTTGCAGGAGGCACTTGGCACTGTCAAACCAGCCACATTTGCCTTGGGTGGTACTTTCGGTCTGGGAGGCATCCTCATCCGTGCGGAATTTCAGCAGGCAGCCGGCCACTCCGGGCCACCGTACCCTGGAAAAGAATTATGGCCTTTACACACAGAAACAAAAGTCACCAGGCCAGGTTCCTGATGTCAGTTTGCAGGAGTCACTTGGCACTGTCAAACCAGACGCAGTTGCCTGTGGGGGCATTTTTCATCTGGGAGGCATCCTGATCCATGCGGAATTTCAGCAGGCAGCCGGCCACTCCGAGCCCCCAGGCCCTGGACATGAAACATGGCCTTTCCCCAGAGAAACAAAAGTCACCAGGCCAGGTTGCTGATGTCAGTTTGCAGGAGGCACTTGGCACTGTCAAACCTGACGCAGTTTCCTCTGGGGGCATTTTTCATCTGGGAGGCATCCTGATCCATGTGGAATTTCAGCAGGCAGCCGGCCACTCCGGGCTACCAGGCCCTGGACATGAACCACGGCCTTTCCCCAGAGAAACAAAAGTCAGCAGGCCAGGTTGCTGATGTCAGTTTGCAGGAGGCACTTGGCACTGTCAAACCAGCCACAGTTGCCTGTGGTGGCACCTTCCATCTCGGCGGCATCCTGATCCATGCAGAATTTCAGACGGCAGCCTGCCACTCTGGGGCCCCCAGGCCATGAACATGAACCATGGACTTTCCCCAGAGAAACAAAAGTCACCAGGCCAGGTTCCTGATGTCAGTTTGCAGGAGGCACTTGGCACTGTCAAACCAGCCACAGTTACTTGTGGGGGCACCTTTCATCTGGGAGGTATCCTCAACCGTGAGGAATTTCAGCAGGCAGCCGGCCACTCCAGGCCGCGGGGCACGTATACGAATGATGGCCTTTACCCAGAGAAATAAAAGTCACCAGGCCAGGTTCCTGATGTCAGTTTGCAGGAGGCACTTGGCACTGTCAAACCAGACGCAGTTGCCTTGGGTGGTACTTTCGGTCTGGGAGGCATCCTGATCCGTGCGGAATTTCAGCAGGCAGTCGGCCACTCCGTCCACCGGTACCCGGAAAAGAATGTTGGCCTTTCCCCAGAGAAACAAAAGTCACCAGGCCAGGTTCCTGATGTCAGTTTGCAGGAGTCACATGGCACTGTCAAACCAGACGCAGTTGCCTGTGGGGGCACTTTGCAACTGGGATGTATCCTCATCCGTGCGGATTTTCAGCAGGCAGCCGGCCACTCCTGGCCACAAGGCCCTGGACATGAACCATGGCCTTTCCCCAGAGAAACAAAAGTCACCAGGCCAGGTTCCTGATGTCAGTTTGCAGGAGGCACTTGGCACTGTCAAACCAGACGCAGTTGCCTGTGGGGGCATTTTTCATCTGGGAGGCATCCTCAACCGTGTGGAATTTCAGCAGGCAGCCGGCCACTCCGGCCACACTGGGCGCCGGAGAAGAATGATGGCCTTTCCCCAGAGAAACAAAAGTCACCAGGCCAGGTTCCTGATGTCAGTTTGCAGGAGGCACTTGGCACTGTCAAACCAGCCACAGTTGCCTCTGGTGGTACTTTCGGTCTGGGAGGTATCCTGATCCATTTGGAATTTCAGAAGGCAGCCGGCCACTCCGGGCCACCAAGCCCTGGAGAGGAACGATGGCCTTTCCCCAGAGAAACAAAAGTCACCAGGCCAGGTTCCTGATGTCAGTTTGCAGGTGGCACTTGGCACTGTCAAACCAGACGCAGTTGCCTGAGGGGGCACCTTGCAACTGGGATGTATCCTCATCCGTGCGGAATATCAGCAGGCAGCCGCCCACTCCTGGCCACAAGGCCCTGGACACGAACCATGGCCTTTCCCCAGAGAAACAAAAGTCACCAGGCCAGGTTCCTGATGTCAGTTTGCAGGTGGCACTTGGCACTGTCAAACCAGACGCAGTTGCCTGAGGGGGCACCTTGCAACTGGGATGTATCCTCATCCGTGCAGAATATCAGCAGGCAGTCGGCCACTCCTGGCCACAAGGCCCTGGACACGAACCATGGCATTTCCCCAGAGAAACAAAAGTCACCAGGCCAGGTTCCTGATGTCAGTTTGCAGGAGGCACTTGGCACTGTCAAACCAGCCGCAGTTGCCTGTGGGGGCACCTTGCATCTGGGAGGTATACTGATCCGTGAGGAATTTCAGCAGGCAGCCTGCCAATCCGGGCCACCGGGACCCGGACAAGAATAATGGCCTTTCCCCAGACAAACAAAAGTCACCAGTCCAGGTTCCTGATGTCAGTTTGCAGGTGGCACTTGGCACTGTCAAACCAGCCACAGTTGCCTGTGGGGGCACCTTGCAACTGGGATGTATCCTCATCCGTGCGGAATTTCAGCAGGCAGCTGGCCACTCCGGGCCACAAGGCCCTGGACATGAACCATGGCCTTTCCGCAGAGAAACAAAAGTCACCAGGCCAGGTTCCTGATGTCAGTTTGCAGGAGGCACTTGGCACTGTCAAACCAGCCACAGTTGCCTGTGGGGGCACCTTTCATCTGGGAGGCCTCCTGATCCATGTGGAATTTCCGCAGGCAGCCTGCCACTCCTGGCCACAAGGCCCTGGACATGAACCATGGCCTTTCCCCAGAGAAACAAAAGTCACCAGGCCAGGTTCCTGATGTCAGTTTGCAGGAGGCACTTGGCAGTGTCAAACCAGACGCAGTTGCCTGTGGGGGCATTTTTCATCTGGGAGGCATCCTCAACCGTGTGGAATTTCAGCAGGCAGCCGGCCACTCCGGCCACTCTGGGCCCCGGACAAGAATGATGGCCTTTCCCCAGAGAAACAAAAGTCACCAGGCCAGGTTCCTGATGTCAGTTTGCAGGAGGCACTTGGCACTGTCAAACCAGCCACAGTTGCCTCTGGTGGTACTTTCGGTCTGGGAGGTATCCTGATCCATTTGGAATTTCAGCAGGCAGCCGGCCACTCCGGGCCACCAAGCCCTGGACATGAACCATGGCCTTTCCCCAGAGAAACAAAAGTCACCAGTCCAGGTTCCTGATGTCAGTTTGCAGGAGGCACTTGGCACTGTCAAACCAGCCGCAGTTGCCTGTGGGGGCACCTTGCATCTGGGAGGTATCCTGATCCTTTTGTAATTTCAGCAGGCAGCCGGCCACTCCGGGCCACCGTACCCTGGAAAAGAATGATGGCCTTTACACACAGAAACAAAAGTCACCAGGCCAGGTTCCTGATGTCAGTTTGCAGGAGGCACTTGGCAGTGTCAAACCAGACGCAGTTGCCTGTGGGGGCATTTTTCATCTGGGAGGCATCCTCAACCGTGTGGAATTTCAGCAGGCAGCCGGCCACTCCGGCCACTCTGGGCCCCGGACAAGAATGATGGCCTTTCCCCAGACAAACAAAAGTCACCAGGCCAGGTTCCTGATGTCAGTTTGCAGGTGGCACTTGGCACTGTCAAACCAGACGCAGTTGCCTGTGGGGGCACCTTGCAACTGGGATGTATCCTCATCCGTGCGGAATTTCAGCAGGCAGCCGGCCACTCCGGGCCACAAGGCCCTGGACATGAACCATGGCCTTTCCGCAGAGAAACAAAAGTCACCAGGCCAGGTTCCTGATGTCAGTTTGCAGGAGGCACTTGGCACTGTCAAACCAGCCACAGTTGCCTGTGGGGGCACCTTGCAACTGGGATGTATCCTCATCCGTGCGGAATTTCAGCAGGCAGCCTGCCACACCGGGCCACCGGGACCCGGACAAGAATAATGGCCTTTCCCCAGACAAAGAAAAGTCACCAGGCCAGGTTCCTGATGTCAGTTTGCAGGTGGCACTTGGCACTGTCAAACCAGACGCAGTTGCCTGTGGGGGCACCTTGCAACTGGGATGTATCCTCATCCGTGCGGAATTTCAGCAGGCAGCCGGCCACTCCTGGCCACAAGGCCCTCGACATGAACCATGGCCTTTCCCCAGAGAAACAAAAGTCACCAGGCCAGGTTCCTGATGTCAGTTTGCAGGTGGCACTTGGCACTGTCAAACCAGACGCAGTTGCCTGAGGGGGCACCTTGCAACTGGGATGTATCCTCATCCGTGCGGAATATCAGCAGGCAGTCGGCCACTCCTGGCCACAAGGCCCTGGACACGAACCATGGCCTTTCCCCAGAGAAACAAAAGTCACCAGGCCAGGTTCCTGATGTCAGTTTGCAGGTGGCACTTGGCACTGTCAAACCTGACGCAGTTGCCTGAGGGGGCACCTTGCAACTGGGATGTATACTCTTCCGTGCAGAATATCAGCAGGCAGTCGGCCACTCCTGGCCACAAGGCCCTGGACACGAACCATGGCATTTCCCCAGAGAAACAAAAGTCACCAGGCCAGGTTCCTGATGTCAGTTTGCAGGAGGCACTTGGCACTGTCAAACCAGCCGCAGTTGCCTGTGGGGGCACCTTGCATCTGGGAGGTATACTGATCCGTGAGGAATTTCAGCAGGCAGCCTGCCACTCCGGGCCACCGGGACCCGGACAAGAATAATGGCCTTTCCCCAGACAAACAAAAGTCACCAGGCCAGGTTCCTGATGTCAGTTTGCAGGTGGCACTTGGCACTGTCAAACCAGCCACAGTTGCCTGTGGGGGCACCTTGCAACTGGGATGTATCCTCATCCGTGCGGAATTTCAGCAGGCAGCTGGCCACTCCGGGCCACAAGGCCCTGGACATGAACCATGGCCTTTACCCAGAGAAACAAAAGTCACCAGGCCAGGTTCCTGATGTCAGTTTGCAGGAGGCACTTGGCACTGTCAAACCAGCCACAGTTGCCTGTGGGGGCACCTTTCATCTGGGAGGCCTCCTGATCCATGTGGAATTTCCGCAGGCAGCCTGCCACTCCTGGCCACAAGGCCCTGGACATGAACCATGGCCTTTCCCCAGAGAAACAAAACTCACCAGGCCAGGTTCCTGATGTCAGTTTGCAGGAGGCACTTGGCAGTGTCAAACCAGACGCAGTTGCCTGTGGGGGCATTTTTCATCTGGGAGGCATCCTCAACCGTGTGGAATTTCAGCAGGCAGCCGGCCACTCCGGCCACTCTGGGCCCCGGACAAGAATGATGGCCTTTCCCCAGAGAAACAAAAGTCACCAGGCCAGGTTCCTGATGTCAGTTTGCAGGAGGCACTTGGCACTGTCAAACCAGCCACAGTTGCCTCTGGTGGTACTTTCGGTCTGGGAGGTATCCTGATCCATTTGGAATTTCAGCAGGCAGCCGGCCACTCCGGGCCACCAAGCCCTGGACATGAACCATGGCCTTTCCCCAGAGAAACAAAAGTCACCAGTCCAGGTTCCTGATGTCAGTTTGCAGGAGGCACTTGGCACTGTCAAACCAGCCGCAGTTGCCTGTGGGGGCACCTTGCATCTGGGAGGTATCCTGATCCTTTTGTAATTTCAGCAGGCAGCCTGCCAGTCCGGGCCACCGGGACCCGGACAAGAATAATGGCCTTTCCCCAGACAAACAAAAGTCACCAGGCCAGGTTCCTGATGTCAGTTTGCAGGTGGCACTTGGCACTGTCAAACCAGACGCAGTTGCCTGTGGGGGCACCTTGCAACTGGGATGTATCCTCATCCGTGCGGAATTTCAGCAGGCAGCCGGCCACTCCTGGCCACAAGGCCCTGGACATGAACCGTGGCCTTTCCCCAGAGAAACAAAAAACACCAGGCCAGGTTCCTGATGTCAGTTTGCAGGAGGCACTTGGCACTGTCAAACCAGACGCAGTTGCCTGTGGGGGCATTTTTCATCTGGGAGGCATCCTCAACCGTGTGGAATTTCAGCAGGCAGCCGGCCACTCCGGCCACTCTGGGCCCCGGACAAGAATGATGGCCTTTCCCCAGAGAAACAAAAGTCACCAGGCCAGGTTCCTGATGTCAGTTTGCAGGTGGCACTTGGCACTGTCAAACCAGACGCAGTTGCCTGTGGGGGCACCTTGCAACTGGGATGTATCCTCATCCGTGCGGAATTTCAGCAGGCAGCCGGCCACTCCTGGCCACAAGGCCCTGGACATGAACCATGGCCTTTCCGCAGAGAAACAAAAGTCACCAGGCCAGGTTCCTGATGTCAGTTTGCAGGAGGCACTTGGCACTGTCAAACCAGCCACAGTTGCCTGTGGGGGCACCTTGCAACTGGGATGTATCCTCATCCGTGCGGAATTTCAGCAGGCAGCCTGCCACACCGGGTCACCGGGACCCGGACAAGAATAATGGCCTTTCCCCAGACAAAGAAAAGTCACCAGGCCAGGTTCCTGATGTCAGTTTGCAGGTGGCACTTGGCACTGTCAAACCAGACGCAGTTGCCTGTGGGGGCACCTTGCAACTGGGATGTATCCTCATCCGTGCGGAATTTCAGCAGGCAGCCGGCCACTCCTGGCCACAAGGCCCTCGACATGAACCATGGCCTTTCCCCAGAGAAACAAAAGTCACCAGGCCAGGTTCCTGATGTCAGTTTGCAGGTGGCACTTGGCACTGTCAAACCAGACGCAGTTGCCTGAGGGGGCACCTTGCAACTGGGATGTATCCTCATCCGTGCGGAATATCAGCAGGCAGTCGGCCACTCCTGGCCACAAGGCCCTGGACACGAACCATGGCCTTTCCCCAGAGAAACAAAAGTCACCAGGCCAGGTTCCTGATGTCAGTTTGCAGGTGGCACTTGGCACTGTCAAACCTGACGCAGTTGCCTGTGGGGGCACCTTGCAACTGGGATGTATACTCTTCCGTGCAGAATATCAGCAGGCAGTCGGCCACTCCTGGCCACAAGGCCCTGGACACGAACCATGGCATTTCCCCAGAGAAACAAAAGTCACCAGGCCAGGTTCCTGATGTCAGTTTGCAGGAGGCACTTGGCACTGTCAAACCAGCCACAGTTGCCTGTGGGGGCACCTTTCATCTGGGAGGCCTCCTGATCCATGTGGAATTTCCGCAGGCAGCCTGCCACTCCTGGCCACAAGGCCCTGGACATGAACCATGGCCTTTCCCCAGAGAAACAAAAGTCACCAGGCCAGGTTCCTGATGTCAGTTTGCAGGAGGCACTTGGCAGTGTCAAACCAGACGCAGTTGCCTGTGGGGGCATTTTTCATCTGGGAGGCATCCTCAACCGTGTGGAATTTCAGCAGGCAGCCGGCCACTCCGGCCACTCTGGGCCCCGGACAAGAATGATGGCCTTTCCCCAGAGAAACAAAAGTCACCAGGCCAGGTTCCTGATGTCAGTTTGCAGGAGGCACTTGGCACTGTCAAACCAGCCACAGTTGCCTCTGGTGGTACTTTCGGTCTGGGAGGTATCCTGATCCATTTGGAATTTCAGCAGGCAGCCGGCCACTCCGGGCCACCAAGCCCTGGACATGAACCATGGCCTTTCCCCAGAGAAACAAAAGTCACCAGTCCAGGCTCCTGATGTCAGTTTGCAGGAGGCACTTGGCACTGTCAAACCAGCCGCAGTTGCCTGTGGGGGCACCTTGCATCTGGGAGGTATCCTGATCCTTTTGTAATTTCAGCAGGCAGCCTGCCAGTCCGGGCCACCGGGACCCGGACAAGAATAATGGCCTTTCCCCAGACAAACAAAAGTCACCAGGCCAGGTTCCTGATGTCAGTTTGCAGGTGGCACTTGGCACTGTCAAACCAGACGCAGTTGCCTGTGGGGGCACCTTGCAACTGGGATGTATCCTCATCCGTGCGGAATTTCAGCAGGCAGCCGGCCACTCCTGGCCACAAGGCCCTGGACATGAACCGTGGCCTTTCCCCAGAGAAACAAAAAACACCAGGCCAGGTTCCTGATGTCAGTTTGCAGGTGGCACTTGGCACTGTCAAACCAGACGCAGTTGCCTGTGGGGGCATTTTTCATCTGGGAGGCATCCTCAACCGTGTGGAATTTCAGCAGGCAGCCGGCCACTCCGGCCACTCTGGGACCCGGACAAGAATAATGGCCTTTCCCCAGACAAAGAAAAGTCACCAGGCCAGGTTCCTGATGTCAGTTTGCAGGAGGCACTTGGCACTGTCAAACCAGCCGCAGTTGCCTGTGGGGGCACCTTGCATCTGGGAGGTATCCTGAACCGTGAGGAATTTCAGCAGGCAGCCTGCCACACCGGGCCACCGGGACCCGGACAAGAATAATGGCCTTTCCCCAGACAAAGAAAAGTCACCAGGCCAGGTTCCTGATGTCAGTTTGCAGGTGGCACTTGGCACTGTCAAACCAGACGCAGTTGCCTGTGGGGGCACCTTGCAACTGGGATGTATCCTCATCCGTGCGGAATTTCAGCAGGCAGCCGGCCACTCCTGGCCACAAGGCCCTCGACATGCACCATGGCCTTTCCCCAGAGAAACAAAAGTCACCAGGCCAGGTTCCTGATGTCAGTTTGCAGGAGGCACTTGGCACTGTCAAACCAGACGCAGTTGCCTGTGGGGGCATTTTTCATCTGGGAGGCATCCTCAACCGTGTGGAATTTCAGCAGGCAGCCGGCCACCCTGGCCACTCTGGGCCCCGGACAAGAATGATGGCCTTTCCCCAGAGAAACAAAAGTCACCAGGCCAGGTTCCTGATGTCAGTTTGCAGGAGGCACTTGGCACTGTCAAACCAGACGCTGTGCCTGTGGGGGCACCTTGCAACTGGGATATATTCTCATCCGTGCGGAATTTCAGCAGGCAGCCGGCCACTCCGGGCCACCAAGTCCTGGACATGAACCATGGCCTTTCCCCAGAGAAACAAAAGTCACTTGGCCAGGTTCCTGATGTCAGTTTGCAGGAGGCACTTGGCACTGTCAAACCAGCCACAGTTGCCTCTGGGGTCATTTTTCATCTGGGAGGCATCCTGATCCATGCGGAATTTCAGCAGGCAGCCGGACACTCCGGGCCACCAGGTCCTGGATATGAACCATGGCTTTTCCCCAGAGAAACAAAAGTCACCAGGCCAGGTTCCTGATGTCAGTTTGCAGGAGGCACTTGGCACTGTCAAACCTGACGCAGTTGCCTGTGGGGGTGTTTTTCCTGTGGGAGGCATCCTGATCCATGCGGAATTTCAGCAGGCAGCCGGCCACTCCGGGCCACCGTACCCTGGAAAAGAATGATGGCCTTTCCCCAGAGAAACAAAAGTCACCAGGCCAGGTTCCTGATGTCAGTTTGCAGGAGGCACTTGGCACTGTCAAACCTGACGCAGTTTCCTCTGGGGGCATTTTTCATCTGGGAGGCATCCTGTTCCATGTGGAATTTCAGCAGGCAGCCGGCCACTCCGGGCCCCCAGGCCCTGGACATGAACCATGGCCGTTCCCCAGAGAAAGAAAAGTCACCAGGCCAGGTTGCTGATGCCAGTTTGCAGGAGGCACTTGGCACTGTCAAACCAGCCACAGTTGCCTGTGGGGGCACCTTTCATCTGGGAGGTATCCTCAACTGTGCGGAATTTCAGCAGGCAGCCGGCCACCCCAGGCCACTCTGGGCCCCGGACAAGAATGATGGCCTTTCCCCAGAGAAACAAAAGTCACCAGGCCAGGTTCCTGATGTCAGTTTGCAGGAGGCACTTGGCTCTGTCAAACCAGACGCAGTTGCCTGTTGGGGCATTTTTCATGTGGGAGGCATCCTGATCCATGCGGAATTTCAGCAGGCAGCCGGCCACTCCGAGCCCCCAGGTCCTGGACATGAACCATGGCCTTTCCCCAGAGAAACAGAACTCAGCAGGCCAGGTCGCTGATGTCTGTTTGCAGGAGGCACTTGGCACTGTCAAACCAGCCACATTTGCCTTGGGTGGTACTTTCGGTCTGGGAGGCATCCTGATCCGTGCGGAATTTCAGCAGGCAGCCGGCCACTCCGGGCCACCGTACCCTGGAAAAGAATGATGGCCTTTCCACAGAGAAACAAAAGTCACCAGGCCAGGTTCCTGATGTCAGTTGGCAGGAGGCACTTGGCTCTGTCAAACCAGACGCAGTTGCCTGTTGGGGCATTTTTCATGTGGGAGGCATCCTGATCCATGCGGAATTTCAGCAGGCAGCCGGCCACTCCGAGCCCCCAGGCCCTGGACATGAACCATGGCCTTTCCCCAGAGAAACAAAAGTCACCAGGCCAGGTTCCTGATGTCAGTTTGCAGGAGGCACTTGGCACTGTCAAACCTGACGCAGTTTCCTCTGGGGGCATTTTTCATCTGGGAGGCATCCTGATCCATGTGGAATTTCAGCAGGCAGCCGGCCACTCCGAGCCCCCAGGCCCTGGACATGAACCATGGCCTTTCCCCAGAGAAACAAAAGTCACCAGGCCAGGTTCCTGATGTCAGTTTGCAGGAGGAACTTGGCACTGTCAAACCAGCCACAGTTGCCTGTGGTGGCACCTTCCATCTCGGCGGCATCCGGATCCATGCAGAATTTCAGCAGGCAGCCGGCCACTCCGGGCCCCCAGGCCATGGACATGAACCATGGCCTTTCCCCAGAGAAACAAAAGTCACCAGGCCAGGTTCCTGATGTCAGTTTGCAGGAGGCACTTGGCACTGTCAAACCAGCCACAGTTACCTGTGGGGACACCTTTCATCTGGGAGGTATCCTCAACCGTGAGGAATTTCAGCAGGCAGCCGGCCACTCCAGGCCGCGGGGCACTGGACACGAATGAGGGCCTTTACCCAGAGAAATAAAAGTCACCAGGCCAGGTTCCTGATGTCAGTTTGCAGGAGGCACTTGGCACTGTCAAACCAGCCACAGTTGCCTGTGGGGGCACCTTGCATCTGGGAGTTATCCTGATCCGTGCGGAATTTCAGCAGACAGTCGGCCATTCCCGGCCGCCGGGCCCTGGAGAGGAACGATGGCCTTTCCCCAGAGAAACAAAAGTCACTTGGCCAGGTTCCTGATGTCAGTTTGCAGGAGGCACTTGGCACTGTCAAACCAGCCACACGTACCTGTATGGGCACCTTGCTTCTGGGAGGTATCCTCATCTGTGCGGAATTTCAGCAGGCAGCCGGCCACTCCAGGCCACCGGGCACTGGGCACGAACCATGGCCTTACCCCAGAGAAACAAAACTCACCAGGCCAGGTTCCTGAGGTCAGTTTGCAGGAGGCACTTGGCACTGTCAAACCAGCCAAAGTTGCCTGTGGTGGTACCTTTCATCTGGGCGGTATCCTGATCCGTGCGGAATTTCAGCAGACAGTCGGCCATTCCGGGCCAGCGGGCCCTGGAGAGGAACGATGGCCTTTCCCCTGAGAAACAAAAGTCACCTGGCCAGGTTCCTGATGTCAGTTTGCAGGAGGCACTTGGCACTGTCAAACCAGCCACAGGTGCCTGTGGGGGCTCTTTTCATCTGGGAGGCATCCTGATCCGTGCAGAATTTCAGTAGTCAGTCGGCCACTCCAGGACACCAGGCTCAGGATATGAACCATGACCTTTCGCCAGAGAAACAAAAGTCACCAGGCCAGGTTCCTGATGTCAGTTTGCAGGAGGTACTTGGCACTGTCAAACCAGCCACAGTTGCCTGTGGGGGCTCCTTTCATCTGGGAGTTATCCGGATCCGTGCGGAATTTCAGCAGGCAGCCTGCCACTCGAGCCACCGGGCCCTGGAGAGGAACGATGGCCTTTCCCCAGAGAAACAGAACTCAGCAGGCCAGGTCGCTGATGTCTGTTTGCAGGAGGCACTTGGCACTGTCAAACCAGCCACATTTGCCTTGGGTGGTATTTTCGGTCTGGGAGGCATCCTGATCCGTGCGGAATTTCAGCAGGCAGCCGGCCACTCCGGGCCACCGTACCCTGGAAAAGAATGATGGCCTTTCCCCAGAGAAACAAAAGTCACCAGGCCAGGTTCCTGATGTCAGTTTGCAGGAGGCACTTGGCACTGTCAAACCAGACGCAGTTGCCTGTGGGGGCATTTTTCATCTGGGAGGCATCCTGATCCATGCGGAATTTCAGCAGGCAGCCGGCCACTCCGAGCCCCCAGGCCCTGGACATGAACCATGGCCTTTCCCCAGAGAAACAAAAGTCACCAGGCCAGGTTCCTGATGTCAGTTTGCAGGAGGCACTTGGCACTGTCAAACCTGACGCAGTTTCCTCTGGGGGCATTTTTCATCTGGGAGGCATCCTGTTCCATGTGGAATTTCAGCAGGCAGCCGGCCACTCCGGGCCCCCAGGCCCTGGACATGAACCATGGCCGTTCCCCAGAGAAAGAAAAGTCACCAGGCCAGGTTGCTGATGTCAGTTTGCAGGAGGCACTTGGCACTGTCAAACCAGCCGCAGTTGCCTGTGGGGGCTCTTTTCATCTGGGAGGTATCCTCAACCGTGCGGAATTTCAGCAGGCAGCCGGCCACCCCAGGCCACTTTGGGCCCCGGACAAGAATGATGGCCTTTCCCCAGAGAAACAAAAGTCACCAGGCCAGGTTCCTGATGTCAGTTTGCAGGAGGCACTTGGCTCTGTCAAACCAGACGCAGTTGCCTGTTGGGGCATTTTTCATGTGGGAGGCATCCTGATCCATGCGGAATTTCAGCAGGCAGCCGGCCACTCCGAGCCCCCAGGTCCTGGACATGAACCATGGCCTTTCCCCAGAGAAACAGAACTCAGCAGGCCAGGTCGCAGATGTCTGTTTGCAGGAGGCACTTGGCACTGTCAAACCAGCCACATTTGCCATGGGTGGTACTTTCGGTCTGGGAGGCATCCTGATCCGTGCGGAATTTCAGCAGGCAGCCAGCCACTCCGGGCCACCGTACCCTGGAAAAGAATGATGGCCTTTCCACAGAGAAACAAAAGTCACCAGGCCAGGTTCCTGATGTCAGTTGGCAGGAGGCACTTGGCTCTGTCAAACCAGACGCAGTTGCCTGTTGGGGCATTTTTCATGTGGGAGGCATCCTGATCCATGCGGAATTTCAGCAGGCAGCCGGCCACTCCGAGCCCCCAGGCCCTGGACATGAACCATGGCCTTTCCCCAGAGAAACAAAAGTCACCAGGCCAGGTTCCTGATGTCAGTTTGCAGGAGGCACTTGGCACTGTCAAACCTGACGTAGTTTCCTCTGGGGGCATTTTTCATCTGGGAGGCATCCTGATCCATGTGGAATTTCAGCAGGCAGCCGGCCACTCCGAGCCCCCAGGCCCTGGACATGAACCATGGCCTTTCCCCAGAGAAACAAAAGTCACCAGGCCAGGTTCCTGATGTCAGTTTGCAGGAGGAACTTGGCACTGTCAAACCAGCCACAGTTGCCTGTGGTGGCACCTTCCATCTCGGCGGCATCCGGATCCATGCAGAATTTCAGCAGGCAGCCGGCCACTCCGGGCCCCCAGGCCATGGACATGAACCATGGCCTTTACCCAGAGAAACAAAAGTCAGCAGGCCAGGTTCCTGATGTCAGTTTGCAGGAGGCACTTGGCACTGTCAAACCAGCCACAGTTACCTGTGGGGACACCTTTCATCTGGGAGGTATCCTGGTCCGTTCGGAATTTCAGCAGGCAGCCGGCCACTCCAGGCCGCGGGGCACTGGACACGAATGAGGGCCTTTACCCAGAGAAATAAAAGTCACCAGGCCAGGTTCCTGATGTCAGTTTGCAGGAGGCACTTGGCACTGTCAAACCAGCCACAGTTGCCTGTGGTGGCACCTTTCATCTGGGAGGCATCCTGATCCATGTGGAATTTCAGCAGGCAGCCTGCCACTCGAGCCACCGGGCCCTGGAGAGGAACGATGGCCTTTCCCCAGAGAAACAGAACTCAGCAGGCCAGGTCGCTGATGTCTGTTTGCAGGAGGCACTTGGCACTGTCAAACCAGCCACATTTGCCTTGGGTGGTATTTTCGGTCTGGGAGGCATCCTGATCCGTGCGGAATTTCAGCAGGCAGCCGGCCACTCCGGGCCACCGTACCCTGGAAAAGAATGATGGCCTTTACACACAGAAACAAAAGTCACCAGGCCAGGTTCCTGATGTCAGTTTGCAGGAGGCACTTGGCACTGTCAAACCAGCCACACGTACCTGTATGGGCACCTTGCTTCTGGGAGGTATCCTCATCTGTGCGGAATTTCAGCAGGCAGCCGGCCACTCCAGGCCACCGGGCACTGGGCACGAACCATGGCCTTACCCCAGAGAAACAAAACTCACCAGGCCAGGTTCCTGAGGTCAGTTTGCAGGAGGCACTTGGCACTGTCAAACCAGCCAAAGTTGCCTGTGGTGGTACCTTTCATCTGGGCGGTATCCTGATCCGTGCGGAATTTCAGCAGACAGTCGGCCATTCCGGGCCAGCGGGCCCTGGAGAGGAACGATGGCCTTTCCCCTGAGAAACAAAAGTCACCTGGCCAGGTTCCTGATGTCAGTTTGCAGGAGGCACTTGGCACTGTCAAACCAGCCACAGGTGCCTGTGGGGGCTCTTTTCATCTGGGAGGCATCCTGATCCGTGCAGAATTTCAGTAGTCAGTCGGCCACTCCAGGACACCAGGCTCAGGATATGAACCATGACCTTTCGCCAGAGAAACAAAAGTCACCAGGCCAGGTTCCTGATGTCAGTTTGCAGGAGGTACTTGGCACTGTCAAACCAGCCACAGTTGCCTGTGGGGGCTCCTTTCATCTGGGAGTTATCCGGATCCGTGCGGAATTTCAGCAGGCAGCCTGCCACTCGAGCCACCGGGCCCTGGAGAGGAACGATGGCCTTTCCCCAGAGAAACAGAACTCAGCAGGCCAGGTCGCTGATGTCTGTTTGCAGGAGGCACTTGGCACTGTCAAACCAGCCACATTTGCCTTGGGTGGTATTTTCGGTCTGGGAGGCATCCTGATCCGTGCGGAATTTCAGCAGGCAGCCGGCCACTCCGGGCCACCGTACCCTGGAAAAGAATGATGGCCTTTCCCCAGAGAAACAAAAGTCACCAGGCCAGGTTCCTGATGTCAGTTTGCAGGAGGCACTTGGCACTGTCAAACCAGACGCAGTTTCCTCTGGGGGCATTTTTCATCTGGGAGGCATCCTGATCCATGCGGAATTTCAGCAGGCAGCCGGCCACTCCGAGCCCCCAGGCCCTGGACATGAACCATGGCCTTTCCCCAGAGAAACAAAAGTCACCAGGCCAGGTTCCTGATGTCAGTTTGCAGGAGGCACTTGGCACTGTCAAACCTGACGCAGTTTCCTCTGGGGGCATTTTTCATCTGGGAGGCATCCTGTTCCATGTGGAATTTCAGCAGGCAGCCGGCCACTCCGGGCCCCCAGGCCCTGGACATGAACCATGGCCGTTCCCCAGAGAAAGAAAAGTCACCAGGCCAGGTTGCTGATGTCAGTTTGCAGGAGGTACTTGGCACTGTCAAACCAGCCGCAGTTGCCTGTGGGGGCACCTTTCATCTGGGAGGTATCCTCAACCGTGCGGAATTTCAGCAGGCAGCCGGCCACCCCAGGCCACTTTGGGCCCCGGACAAGAATGATGGCCTTTCCCCAGAGAAACAAAAGTCACCAGGCCAGGTTCCTGATGTCAGTTTGCAGGAGGCACTTGGCTCTGTCAAACCAGACGCAGTTGCCTGTTGGGGCATTTTTCATGTGGGAGGCATCCTGATCCATGCGGAATTTCAGCAGGCAGCCGGCCACTCCGAGCCCCCAGGTCCTGGACATGAACCATGGCCTTTCCCCAGAGAAACAGAACTCAGCAGGCCAGGTCGCAGATGTCTGTTTGCAGGAGGCACTTGGCACTGTCAAACCAGCCACATTTGCCATGGGTGGTACTTTCGGTCTGGGAGGCATCCTGATCCGTGCGGAATTTCAGCAGGCAGCCAGCCACTCCGGGCCACCGTACCCTGGAAAAGAATGATGGCCTTTCCACAGAGAAACAAAAGTCACCAGGCCAGGTTCCTGATGTCAGTTGGCAGGAGGCACTTGGCTCTGTCAAACCAGACGCAGTTGCCTGTTGGGGCATTTTTCATGTGGGAGGCATCCTGATCCATGCGGAATTTCAGCAGGCAGCCGGCCACTCCGAGCCCCCAGGCCCTGGACATGAACCATGGCCTTTCCCCAGAGAAACAAAAGTCACCAGGCCAGGTTCCTGATGTCAGTTTGCAGGAGGCACTTGGCACTGTCAAACCTGACGCAGTTTCCTCTGGGGGCATTTTTCATCTGGGAGGCATCCTGATCCATGTGGAATTTCAGCAGGCAGCCGGCCACTCCGAGCCCCCAGGCCCTGGACATGAACCATGGCCTTTCCCCAGAGAAACAAAAGTCACCAGGCCAGGTTCCTGATGTCAGTTTGCAGGAGGAACTTGGCACTGTCAAACCAGCCACAGTTGCCTGTGGTGGCACCTTCCATCTCGGCGGCATCCGGATCCATGCAGAATTTCAGCAGGCAGCCGGCCACTCCGGGCCCCCAGGCCATGGACATGAACCATGGCCTTTACCCAGAGAAACAAAAGTCAGCAGGCCAGGTTCCTGATGTCAGTTTGCAGGAGGCACTTGGCACTGTCAAACCAGCCACAGTTACCTGTGGGGACACCTTTCATCTGGGAGGTATCCTGATCCGTGAGGAATTTCAGCAGGCAGCCGGCCACTCCAGGCCGCGGGGCACTGGACACGAATGAGGGCCTTTACCCAGAGAAATAAAAGTCACCAGGCCAGGTTCCTGATGTCAGTTTGCAGGAGGCACTTGGCACTGTCAAACCAGCCACAGTTGCCTGTGGGGGCACCTTTCATCTGGGAGGCATCCTGATCCATGTGGAATTTCAGCAGGCAGCCTGCCACTCGAGCCACCGGGCCCTGGAGAGGAACGATGGCCTTTCCCCAGAGAAACAGAACTCAGCAGGCCAGGTCGCTGATGTCTGTTTGCAGGAGGCACTTGGCACTGTCAAACCAGCCACATTTGCCTTGGGTGGTATTTTCGGTCTGGGAGGCATCCTGATCCGTGCGGAATTTCAGCAGGCAGCCGGCCACTCCGGGCCACCGTACCCTGGAAAAGAATGATGGCCTTTACACACAGAAACAAAAGTCACCAGGCCAGGTTCCTGATGTCAGTTTGCAGGAGGCACTTGGCACTGTCAAACCAGACGCAGTTTCCTCTGGGGGCATTTTTCATCTGGGAGGCATCCTGATCCATGCGGAATTTCAGCAGGCAGCCGGGCACTCCGAGCCCCCAGGCCCTGGACATGAACCATGGCCTTTTCCCAGAGAAACAAAAGTCACCAGGCCAGGTTCCTGATGTCAGTTTGCAGGAGGCACTTGGCACTGTCAAACCTGACGCAGTTTCCTCTGGGGGCATTTTTCATCTGGGAGGCATCCTGTTCCATATGGAATTTCAGCAGGCAGCCGGCCACTCCGGGCCACCAGGCCCTGGACATGAACCATGGCCTTTCCCCTGAGAATCAAAAGTCAGCAGGCCAGGTTCCTGATGTCAGTTTGCAGGAGGCACTTGGCACTGTCAAACCAGCCACATTTGCCTTGGGTGGTACTTTCGGTCTGGGAGGCATCCTGATCCATGCGGAATTTCAGCAGGCAGCCGGCCACTCCGGGCCACCAGGCCGTGGACGTGAACCATGGCTTTTCCCCAGAGAAACAAAAGTCACCAGGCCAGGTTCCTGATGTCAGTTTGCAGGAGGCACTTGGCAGTGTCAAACCAGCCACAGTTACCTGTGGGGGCACCTTTCATCTGGGAGGTGTCCTCAACCGTGAGGAATTTCAGCAGGCAGCCGGCCACTCCAGGCCGCGGGGCACTGGACACGAATGATGGCCTTTACCCAGAGAGATAAAAGTCACCAGGCCAGGTTCCTGATGTCAGTTTGCAGGAGGCACTTGGCACTGTCAAACCAGCCACAGTTGCCTGTGGGGGCACCTTTCATCTGGGAGGCATCCTGATCCGTTTGGAATTTCAGCAGGCAGCCTGCCACTCGAGCCACCGGGCCCTGGAGAGGAACGATGGCCTTTCCCCAGAGAAAGAGAACTCAGCAGGCCAGGTCGCTGATGTCTGTTTGCAGGAGGCACTTGGCACTGTCAAACCAGCCACATTTGCCTTGGGTGGTACTTTCGGTCTGGGAGGCATCCTGATCCGTGCGGAATTTCAGCAGGCAGCCGGCCACTCCGGGCCACCGTACCCTGGAAAAGAATGATGGCCTTTACACACAGAAACAAAAGTCACCAGGCCAGGTTCCTGATGTCAGTTTGCAGGAGTCACTTGGCACTGTCAAACCAGACGCAGTTGCCTGTGGGGGCATTTTTCATCTGGGAGGCATCCTGATCCATGCGGAATTTCAGCAGGCAGCAGGCCACTCCAAGCCCCCAGGCCCTAGACATGAAACATGGCCTTTCCCCAGAGAAACAAAAGTCACCAGGCCAGGTTCCTGAGGTCAGTTTGCAGGAGGCACTTGGCACTGTCAAACCTGACGCAGTTTCCTCTGGGGGCATTTTTCATCTGGGAGGCATCCTGATCCATGTGGAATTTCAGCAGGCAGCCGGCCACTCCGGGCTACCAGGCCCTGGACATGAACCATGGCCTTTCCCCTGAGAAACAAAAGTCAGCAGGCCAGGTTCCTGATGTCAGTTTGCAGGAGGCACTTGGCAGTGTCAAACCAGCCACAGTTGCCTGTGGTGGCACCTTCCATCTCGGCGGCATCCTGATCCATGCAGAATCTCAGCAGGCAGCCGGCCACTCCGGGCCCCCAGGCCATGGACATGAACCATGGACTTTCCCCAGAGAAACAAAAGTCACCAGGCCAGGTTCCTGATGTCAGTTGGCAGGAGGCACTTGGCACTGTCAAACCAGCCACAGTTACCTGTGGGGGCACCTTTCATCTGGGAGTTATCCTCAACCGTGCGGAATTTCAGCAGGCAGCCGGCCACTCCAGGCCGCGGGGCACTGGAGAAGAATGATGGCCTTTCCCCAGAGAAACAAAAGTCACCAGGCCAGGTTCCTGATGTCAGTTTGCAGGAGGCACTTGGCACTGTCAAACCAGCCACAGTTGCCTGTGGGGGCACCTTGCATCTGGGAGTTATCCTGATCCGTGCGGAATTTCAGCAGACAGTCGGCCATTCCCGGCCGCCGGGCCCTGGAGAGGAACGATGGCCTTTCCCCAGAGAAACAAAAGTCACCTGGCCAGGTTCCTGATGTCAGTTTGCAGGAGGCACTTGGCACTGTCAAACCAGCCACACGTACCTGTATGGGCACCTTGCTTCTGGGAGGTATCCTCATCTGTGCGGAATTTCAGCAGGCAGCCGGCCACTCCAGGCCACCGGGCACTGGGCACGAACCATGGCCTTACCCCAGAGAAACAAAACTCACCAGGCCAGGTTCCTGAGGTCAGTTTGCAGGAGGCACTTGGCACTGTCAAACCAGCCAAAGTTGCCTGTGGTGGTACCTTTCATCTGGGCGGTATCCTGATCCGTGCGGAATTTCAGCAGACAGTCGGCCATTCCGGGCCAGCGGGCCCTGGAGAGGAACGATGGCCTTTCCCCTGAGAAACAAAAGTCACCTGGCCAGGTTCCTGATGTCAGTTTGCAGGAGGCACTTGGCACTGTCAAACCAGCCACAGGTGCCTGTTGGGGCTCTTTTCATCTGGGAGGCATCCTGATCCGTGCAGAATTTCAGTAGTCAGTCGGCCACTCCAGGACACCAGGCTCAGGATATGAACCATGACCTTTCGCCAGAGAAACAAAAGTCACCAGGCCAGGTTCCTGATGTCAGTTTGCAGGAGGTACTTGGCACTGTCAAACCAGCCACAGTTGCCGGTGGGGGCTCCTTTCATCTGGGAGTTATCCGGATCCGTGCGGAATTTCAGCAGGCAGCCTGCCACTCGAGCCACCGGGCCCTGGAGAGGAACGATGGCCTTTCCCCAGAGAAACAGAACTCAGCAGGCCAGGTCGCTGATGTCTGTTTGCAGGAGGCACTTGGCACTGTCAAACCAGCCACATTTGCCTTGGGTGGTATTTTCGGTCTGGGAGGCATCCTGATCCGTGCGGAATTTCAGCAGGCAGCCGGCCACTCCGGGCCACCGTACCCTGGAAAAGAATGATGGCCTTTACACACAGAAACAAAAGTCACCAGGCCAGGTTCCTGATGTCAGTTTGCAGGAGGCACTTGGCACTGTCAAACCAGACGCAGTTGCCTGTGGGGGCATTTTTCATCTGGGAGGCATCCTGATCCATGCGGAATTTCAGCAGGCAGCCGGGCACTCCGAGCCCCCAGGCCCTGGACATGAACCATGGCCTTTCCCCTGAGAAACAAAAGTCAGCAGGCCAGGTTCCTGATGTCAGTTTGCAGGAGGCACTTGGCACTGTCAAACCAGCCACATTTGCCTTGGGTGGTACTTTCGGTCTGGGAGGCATCCTGATCCATGCGGAATTTCAGCAGGCAGCCGGCCACTCCGGGCCACCAGGCCGTGGACATGAACCATGGCTTTTCCCCAGAGAAACAAAAGTCACCAGGCCAGGTTCCTGATGTCAGTTTGCAGGAGGCACTTGGCAGTGTCAAACCAGCCACAGTTACCTGTGGGGGCACCTTTCATCTGGGAGGTGTCCTCAACCGTGAGGAATTTCAGCAGGCAGCCGGCCACTCCAGGCCGCGGGGCACTGGACACGAATGATGGCCTTTACCCAGAGAGATAAAAGTCACCAGGCCAGGTTCCTGATGTCAGTTTGCAGGAGGTACTTGGCACTGTCAAAACCAGCCACAGTTGCCTGTGGGGGCTCCTTTCATCTGGGAGTTATCCGGATTCGTGCGGAATTTCAGCAGGCAGCCTGCCACTCGAGCCACCGGGCCCTGGAGAGGAACGATGGCCTTTCCCCAGAGAAACAGAACTCAGCAGGCCAGGTCGCTGATGTCTGTTTGCAGGAGGCACTTGGCACTGTCAAACCAGCCACATTTGCCTTGGGTGGTATTTTCGGTCTGGGAGGCATCCTGATCCGTGCGGAATTTCAGCAGGCAGCCGGCCACTCCGAGCCAACGTACCCTGGAAAAGAATGATGGCCTTTACACACAGAAACAAAAGTCACCAGGCCAGGTTCCTGATGTCAGTTTGCAGGAGGCACTTGGCACTGTCAAACCAGACGCAGTTGCCTGTGGGGGCATTTTTCATCTGGGAGGCATCCTGATCCATGCGGAATTTCAGCAGGCAGCCGGGCACTCCGAGCCCCCAGGCCCTGGACATGAACCATGGCCTTTCCCCAGAGAAACAAAAGTCACCAGGCCAGGTTCCTGATGTCAGTTTGCAGGAGGCACTTGGCACTGTCAAACCTGACGCAGTTTCCTCTGGGGGCATTTTTCATCTGGGAGGCATCCTGTTCCATGTGGAATTTCAGCAGGCAGCCGGCCACTCCGGGCCACCAGGCCCTGGACATGAACCATGGCCTTTCCCCTGAGAAACAAAAGTCAGCAGGCCAGGTTCCTGATGTCAGTTTGCAGGAGGCACTTGGCACTGTCAAACCAGCCACATTTGCCTTGGGTGGTACTTTCGGTCTGGGAGGCATCCTGATCCATGCGGAATTTCAGCAGGCAGTCGGCCACTCCGGGCCACCAGGCCGTGGACATGAACCATGGCTTTTCCCCAGAGAAACAAAAGTCACCAGGCCAGGTTCCTGATGTCAGTTTGCAGGAGGCACTTGGCAGTGTCAAACCAGCCACAGTTACCTGTGGGGGCACCTTTCATCTGGGAGGTGTCCTCAACCGTGAGGAATTTCAGCAGGCAGCCGGCCACTCCAGGCCGCGGGGCACTGGACACGAATGATGGCCTTTACCCAGAGAGATAAAAGTCACCAGGCCAGGTTCCTGATGTCAGTTTGCAGGAGGCACTTGGCACTGTCAAACCAGCCACAGTTGCCTGTGGGGGCACCTTTCATCTGGGAGGCATCCTGATCCGTTTGGAATTTCAGCAGGCAGCCTGCCACTCGAGCCACCGGGCCCTGGAGAGGAACGATGGCCTTTCCCCAGAGAAACAGAACTCAGCAGGCCAGGTCGCTGATGTCTGTTTGCAGGAGGCACTTGTCACTGTCAAACCAGCCACATTTGCCTTGGGTGGTACTTTCGGTCTGGGAGGCATCCTGATCCGTGCGGAATTTCAGCAGGCAGCCGGCCACTCCGGGCCACCGTACCCTGGAAAAGAATGATGGCCTTTACACACAGAAACAAAAGTCACCAGGCCAGGTTCCTGATGTCAGTTTGCAGGAGGCACTTGGCACTGTCAAACCAGACGCAGTTGCCTGTGGGGGCATTTTTCATCTGGGAGGCATCCTGATCCATGCGGAATTTCAGCAGGCAGCCGGCCACTCCGAGCCCCCAGGCCCTAGACATGAAACATGGCCTTTCCCCAGAGAAACAAATGTCACCAGGCCAGGTTCCTGATGTCAGTTTGCAGGAGGCACTTGGCACTGTCAAACCTGACGCAGTTTCCTCTGGGGGCATTTTTCATCTGGGAGGCATCCTGATCCATGCGGAATTTCAGCAGGCAGCCGGCCACTCCAGGCCGCGGGGCACTGGAGAAGAATGATGGCCTTTCCCCAGAGAAACAAAAGTCACCAGGCCAGGTTCCTGATGTCAGTTTGCAGGAGGCACTTGGCACTGTCAAACCAGCCACAGTTGCCTGTGGGGGCACCTTGCATCTGGGAGTTATCCTGATCCGTGCGGAATTTCAGCAGACAGTCGGCCATTCCCGGCCGCCGGGCCCTGGAGAGGAACGATGGCCTTTCCCCAGAGAAACAAAAGTCACCTGGCCAGGTTCCTGATGTCAGTTTGCAGGAGGCACTTGGCACTGTCAAACCAGCCACACGTACCTGTATGGGCACCTTGCTTCTGGGAGGTATCCTCATCTGTGCGGAATTTCAGCAGGCAGCCGGCCACTCCAGGCCACCGGGCACTGGGCACGAACCATGGCCTTACCCCAGAGAAACAAAACTCACCAGGCCAGGTTCCTGAGGTCAGTTTGCAGGAGGCACTTGGCACTGTCAAACCAGCCAAAGTTGCCTGTGGTGGTACCTTTCATCTGGGCGGTATCCTGATCCGTGCGGAATTTCAGCAGACAGTCGGCCATTCCGGGCCAGCGGGCCCTGGAGAGGAACTATGGCCTTTCCCCTGAGAAACAAAAGTCACCTGGCCAGGTTCCTGATGTCAGTTTGCAGGAGGCACTTGGCACTGTCAAACCAGCCACAGGGGCCTGTGGGGGCTCTTTTCATCTGGGAGGCATCCTGATCCGTGCAGAATTTCAGTAGTCAGTCGGCCACTCCAGGACACCAGGCTCAGGATATGAACCATGACCTTTCGCCAGAGAAACAAAAGTCACCAGGCCAGGTTCCTGATGTCAGTTTGCAGGAGGTACTTGGCACTGTCAAACCAGCCACAGTTGCCTGTGGGGGCTCCTTTCATCTGGGAGTTATCCTGATCCGTGCGGAATTTCAGCAGGCAGTCGGCCACTCCGGGCCAGCGGGCCCTGGAGAGGAACGATGGCCTTTCCCCAGAGAAACAAAAGTCACCAGGCCAGGTTCCTGATGTCAGTTGGCAGGAGGCACTTGGCACTGTCAAACCAGCCACAGGTGCCTGTGGGAGCACTTTTCATGTGGGAGGCATCCTGATCCATGCGGAATTTCAGCAGGCGGCCGGCCACTCCGGACCACCAGGTCCTGGACATGAACCATGGCTTTTCCAAGGAGAAACAAAAGTCACCAGGCCAGGTTCCTGATGTCAGTTTGCAGGAGGCACTTGGCACTGTCAAACCTGCCACAGTTGCCTGTGGTGGTACCTTTCATCTGGGCGGCATCCTAATCCGTTCGGAATTTCAGCAGGCAGCCGGCCACTCCGGGACTACGGGTCCAGGATATGAACCATGACCTTTCCCCAGAGAAACAAAAGTCACCAGTCCAGGTTCCTGATGTCAGTTTGCAGGAGGCACTTGGCACTGTCAAACCAGCCACAGGTGCCTGTGGGGGCAGCTTGCATCTGGGAGCTATCCTGATCCGTGCGGAATTTCAGCAGGCAGTCGGCCACTCCGGGCCAGGGGGCACTGGACATCATCTATGGCCTTTCCCCAGAGAAACAAAAGTCACCAGGCCAGGATCCTGATGTCAGTTTGCAGGAGGCACTTGGCACTGTCAAACCAGCCACAGTTGTCTGTGGGGGCACTTTCCATCTGGGAGGCATCCTGACCCATGCGGAATTTCAGCAGGCAGCCGGCCACTTCCCGCCGCAAGGCCCTGGACATGAACGATGGCCTTTCCCCAGAGAAATAAAACTTACCAGGCCAGGTTCCTGATGTCAGTTGGCAGGAGGCACTTGGCACTGTCAAACCAGACGCAGTTGCCTGTGGGGGCATTTTTCATCTGGGAGGCATCCTGATCCATGCGGAATTTCAGCAGGCAGCCGGCCACTCCGAGCCCCCAGGCCCTGGACATGAACCATGGCCTTTCCCCAGAGAAACAAATGTCACCAGGCCAGGTTCCTGATGTCAGTTTGTAGGAGGCACTTGGCACTGTCAAACCTGACGCAGTTTCCTCTGGGGGCATTTTTCATCTGGGAGGCATCCTGATCCATGTGGAATTTCAGCAGGCAGCCGGCCACTCCGGGCTACCAGGGCCTGGACATGAACCATGGCCTTTCCCCTGAGAAACAAAAGTCAGCAGGCCAGGTTCCTGATGTCAGTTTGCAGGAGGCACTTGGCACTGTCAAACCAGCCACAGTTGCCTGTGGGGGCACCTTTCATCTGGGAGGCATCCTGATCCGTTTGGAATTTCAGCAGGCAGCCTGCCACTCGAGCCACCGGGCCCTGGAGAGGAACGATGGCCTTTCCCCAGAGAAACAGAACTCAGCAGGCCAGGTCGCTGATGTCTGTTTGCAGGAGGCACTTGGCACTGTCAAACCAGCCACATTTGCCTTGGGTGGTACTTTCGGTCTGGGAGGCATCCTGATCCGTGCGGAATTTCAGCAGGCAGCCGGCCACTCCGGGCCACCGTACCCTGGAAAAGAATGATGGCCTTTACACACAGAAACAAAAGTCACCAGGCCAGGTTCCTGATGTCAGTTTGCAGGAGTCACTTGGCACTGTCAAACCAGACGCAGTTGCCTGTGGGGGCATTTTTCATCTGGGAGGCATCCTGATCCATGCGGAATTTCAGCAGGCAGCAGGCCACTCCGAGCCCCCAGGCCCTAGACATGAAACATGGCCTTTCCCCAGAGAAACAAATGTCACCAGGCCAGGTTCCTGATGTCAGTTTGCGGGAGGCACTTGGCACTGTCAAACCTGACGCAGTTTCCTCTGGGGGCATTTTTCATCTGGGAGGCATCCTGATCCATGTGGAATTTCAGCAGGCAGCCGGCCACTCCGGGCTACCAGGCCCTGGACATGAACCATGGCCTTTCCCCTGAGAAACAAAAGTCAGCAGGCCAGGTTCCTGATGTCAGTTTGCAGGAGGCACTTGGCAGTGTCAAACCAGCCACAGTTGCCTGTGGTGGCACCTTCCATCTCGGCGGCATCCTGATCCATGCAGAATCTCAGCAGGCAGCCGGCCACTCCGGGCCCCCAGGCCATGGACATGAACCATGGACTTTCCCCAGAGAAACAAAAGTCACCAGGCCAGGTTCCTGATGTCAGTTGGCAGGAGGCACTTGGCACTGTCAAACCAGCCACAGTTACCTGTGGGGGCACCTTTCATCTGGGAGTTATCCTCAACCGTGCGGAATTTCAGCAGGCAGCCGGCCACTCCAGGCCGCGGGGCACTGGAGAAGAATGATGGCCTTTCCCCAGAGAAACAAAAGTAACCAGGCCAGGTTCCTGATGTCAGTTTGCAGGAGGCACTTGGCACTGTCAAACCAGCCACAGTTGCCTGTGGGGGCACCTTGCATCTGGGAGTTATCCTGATCCGTGCGGAATTTCAGCAGACAGTCGGCCATTCCCGGCCGCCGGGCCCTGGAGAGGAACGATGGCCTTTCCCCAGAGAAACAAAAGTCACCTGGCCAGGTTCCTGATGTCAGTTTGCAGGAGGCACTTGGCACTGTCAAACCAGCCACACGTACCTGTATGGGCACCTTGCTTCTGGGAGGTATCCTCATCTGTGCGGAATTTCAGCAGGCAGCCGGCCACTCCAGGCCACCGGGCACTGGGCACGAACCATGGCCTTACCCCAGAGAAACAAAACTCACCAGGCCAGGTTCCTGAGGTCAGTTTGCAGGAGGCACTTGGCACTGTCAAACCAGCCAAAGTTGCCTGTGGTGGTAACTTTCATCTGGGCGGTATCCTGATCCGTGCGGAATTTCAGCAGACAGCCGGCCACTCCGGGCCACCGGGCCCTGGAGAGGAACGATGGCCTTTCCCCAGAGAAACAAAAGTCACCTGGCCAGGTTCCTGATGTCAGTTTGCAGGAGGCACTTGGCACTGTCAAACCAGCCACAGGTGCCTGTTGGGGCTCTTTTCATCTGGGAGGCATCCTGATCCGTGCAGAATTTCAGTAGTCAGTCGGCCACTCCAGGACACCAGGCTCAGGATATGAACCATGACCTTTCGCCAGAGAAACAAAAGTCACCAGGCCAGGTTCCTGATGTCAGTTTGCAGGAGGTACTTGGCACTGTCAAACCAGCCACAGTTGCCGGTGGGGGCTCCTTTCATCTGGGAGTTATCCGGATCCGTGCGGAATTTCAGCAGGCAGCCTGCCACTCGAGCCACCGGGCCCTGGAGAGGAACGATGGCCTTTCCCCAGAGAAACAGAACTCAGCAGGCCAGGTCGCTGATGTCTGTTTGCAGGAGGCACTTGGCACTGTCAAACCAGCCACATTTGCCTTGGGTGGTATTTTCGGTCTGGGAGGCATCCTGATCCGTGCGGAATTTCAGCAGGCAGCCGGCCACTCCGGGCCACCGTACCCTGGAAAAGAATGATGGCCTTTACACACAGAAACAAAAGTCACCAGGCCAGGTTCCTGATGTCAGTTTGCAGGAGGCACTTGGCACTGTCAAACCAGACGCAGTTGCCTGTGGGGGCATTTTTCATCTGGGAGGCATCCTGATCCATGCGGAATTTCAGCAGGCAGCCGGGCACTCCGAGCCCCCAGGCCCTGGACATGAACCATGGCCTTTCCCCAGAGAAACAAAAGTCACCAGGCCAGGTTCCTGATGTCAGTTTGCAGGAGGCACTTGGCACTGTCAAACCTGACGCAGTTTCCTCTGGGGGCATTTTTCATCTGGGAGGCATCCTGTTCCATGTGGAATTTCAGCAGGCAGCCGGCCACTCCGGGCCACCAGGCCCTGGACATGAACCATGGCCTTTCGCCAGAGAAACAAAAGTCAGCAGGCCAGGTTCCTGATGTCAGTTTGCAGGAGGCACTTGGCACTGTCAAACCAGCCACATTTGCCTTGGGTGGTACTTTCGGTCTGGGAGGCATCCTGATCCATGCGGAATTTCAGCAGGCAGCCGGCCACTCCGGGCCACCAGGCCGTGGACATGAACCATGGCTTTTCCCCAGAGAAACAAAAGTCACCAGGCCAGGTTCCTGATGTCAGTTTGCAGGAGGCACTTGGCAGTGTCAAACCAGCCACAGTTACCTGTGGGGGCACCTTTCATCTGGGAGGTGTCCTCAACCGTGAGGAATTTCAGCAGGCAGCCGGCCACTCCAGGCCGCGGGGCACTGGACACGAATGATGGCCTTTACCCAGAGAGATAAAAGTCACCAGGCCAGGTTCCTGATGTCAGTTTGCAGGAGGTACTTGGCACTGTCAAAACCAGCCACAGTTGCCTGTGGGGGCTCCTTTCATCTGGGAGTTATCCGGATCCGTGCGGAATTTCAGCAGGCAGCCTGCCACTCGAGCCACCGGGCCCTGGAGAGGAACGATGGCCTTTCCCCAGAGAAACAGAACTCAGCAGGCCAGGTCGCTGATGTCTGTTTGCAGGAGGCACTTGGCACTGTCAAACCAGCCACATTTGCCTTGGGTGGTATTTTCGGTCTGGGAGGCATCCTGATCCGTGCGGAATTTCAGCAGGCAGCCGGCCACTCCGGGCCAACGTACCCTGGAAAAGAATGATGGCCTTTACACACAGAAACAAAAGTCACCAGGCCAGGTTCCTGATGTCAGTTTGCAGGAGGCACTTGGCACTGTCAAACCAGACGCAGTTGCCTGTGGGGGCATTTTTCATCTGGGAGGCATCCTGATCCATGCGGAATTTCAGCAGGCAGCCGGGCACTCCGAGCCCCCAGGCCCTGGACATGAACCATGGCCTTTCCCCAGAGAAACAAAAGTCACCAGGCCAGGTTCCTGATGTCAGTTTGCAGGAGGCACTTGGCACTGTCAAACCTGACGCAGTTTCCTCTGGGGGCATTTTTCATCTGGGAGGCATCCTGTTCCATGTGGAATTTCAGCAGGCAGCCGGCCACTCCGGGCCACCAGGCCCTGGACATGAACCATGGCCTTTCCCCTGAGAAACAAAAGTCAGCAGGCCAGGTTCCTGATGTCAGTTTGCAGGAGGCACTTGGCACTGTCAAACCAGCCACATTTGCCTTGGGTGGTACTTTCGGTCTGGGAGGCATCCTGATCCATGCGGAATTTCAGCAGGCAGCCGGCCACTCCGGGCCACCAGGCCGTGGACATGAACCATGGCTTTTCCCCAGAGAAACAAAAGTCACCAGGCCAGGTTCCTGATGTCAGTTTGCAGGAGGCACTTGGCAGTGTCAAACCAGCCACAGTTACCTGTGGGGGCACCTTTCATCTGGGAGGTGTCCTCAACCGTGAGGAATTTCAGCAGGCAGCCGGCCACTCCAGGCCGCGGGGCACTGGACACGAATGATGGCCTTTACCCAGAGAGATAAAAGTCACCAGGCCAGGTTCCTGATGTCAGTTTGCAGGAGGCACTTGGCACTGTCAAACCAGCCACAGTTGCCTGTGGGGGCACCTTTCATCTGGGAGGCATCCTGATCCGTTTGGAATTTCAGCAGGCAGCCTGCCACTCGAGCCACCGGGCCCTGGAGAGGAACGATGGCCTTTCCCCAGAGAAACAGAACTCAGCAGGCCAGGTCGCTGATGTCTGCTTGCAGGAGGCACTTGTCACTGTCAAACCAGCCACATTTGCCTTGGGTGGTACTTTCGGTCTGGGAGGCATCCTGATCCGTGCGGAATTTCAGCAGGCAGCCGGCCACTCCGGGCCACCGTACCCTGGAAAAGAATGATGGCCTTTACACACAGAAACAAAAGTCACCAGGCCAGGTTCCTGATGTCAGTTTGCAGGAGGCACTTGGCACTGTCAAACCAGACGCAGTTGCCTGTGGGGGCATTTTTCATCTGGGAGGCATCCTGATCCATGCGGAATTTCAGCAGGCAGCCGGCCACTCCGAGCCCCCAGGCCCTAGACATGAAACATGGCCTTTCCCCAGAGAAACAAATGTCACCAGGCCAGGTTCCTGATGTCAGTTTGCAGGAGGCACTTGGCACTGTCAAACCTGACGCAGTTTCCTCTGGGGGCATTTTTCATCTGGGAGGCATCCTGATCCATGCGGAATTTCAGCAGGCAGCCGGCCACTCCAGGCCGCGGGGCACTGGAGAAGAATGATGGCCTTTCCCCAGAGAAACAAAAGTCACCAGGCCAGGTTCCTGATGTCAGTTTGCAGGAGGCACTTGGCACTGTCAAACCAGCCACAGTTGCCTGTGGGGGCACCTTGCATCTGGGAGTTATCCTGATCCGTGCGGAATTTCAGCAGACAGTCGGCCATTCCCGGCCGCCGGGCCCTGGAGAGGAACGATGGCCTTTCCCCAGAGAAACAAAAGTCACCTGGCCAGGTTCCTGATGTCAGTTTGCAGGAGGCACTTGGCACTGTCAAACCAGCCACACGTACCTGTATGGGCACCTTGCTTCTGGGAGGTATCCTCATCTGTGCGGAATTTCAGCAGGCAGCCGGCCACTCCAGGCCACCGGGCACTGGGCACGAACCATGGCCTTACCCCAGAGAAACAAAACTCACCAGGCCAGGTTCCTGAGGTCAGTTTGCAGGAGGCACTTGGCACTGTCAAACCAGCCAAAGTTGCCTGTGGTGGTACCTTTCATCTGGGCGGTATCCTGATCCGTGCGGAATTTCAGCAGACAGTCGGCCATTCCGGGCCAGCGGGCCCTGGAGAGGAACGATGGCCTTTCCCCTGAGAAACAAAAGTCACCTGGCCAGGTTCCTGATGTCAGTTTGCAGGAGGCACTTGGCACTGTCAAACCAGCCACAGGGGCCTGTGGGGGCTCTTTTCATCTGGGAGGCATCCTGATCCGTGCAGAATTTCAGTAGTCAGTCGGCCACTCCAGGACACCAGGCTCAGGATATGAACCATGACCTTTCGCCAGAGAAACAAAAGTCACCAGGCCAGGTTCCTGATGTCAGTTTGCAGGAGGTACTTGGCACTGTCAAACCAGCCACAGTTGCCTGTGGGGGCTCCTTTCATCTGGGAGTTATCCTGATCCGTGCGGAATTTCAGCAGGCAGTCGGCCACTCCGGGCCAGCGGGCCCTGGAGAGGAACGATGGCCTTTCCCCAGAGAAACAAAAGTCACCAGGCCAGGTTCCTGATGTCAGTTGGCAGGAGGCACTTGGCACTGTCAAACCAGCCACAGGTGCCTGTGGGAGCACTTTTCATGTGGGAGGCATCCTGATCCATGCGGAATTTCAGCAGGCGGCCGGCCACTCCGGACCACCAGGTCCTGGACATGAACCATGGCTTTTCCAAGGAGAAACAAAAGTCACCAGGCCAGGTTCCTGATGTCAGTTTGCAGGAGGCACTTGGCACTGTCAAACCTGCCACAGTTGCCTGTGGTGGTACCTTTCATCTGGGCGGCATCCTAATCCGTTCGGAATTTCAGCAGGCAGCCGGCCACTCCGGGACTACGGGTCCAGGATATGAACCATGACCTTTCCCCAGAGAAACAAAAGTCACCAGTCCAGGTTCCTGATGTCAGTTTGCAGGAGGCACTTGGCACTGTCAAACCAGCCACAGGTGCCTGTGGGGGCAGCTTGCATCTGGGAGCTATCCTGATCCGTGCGGAATTTCAGCAGGCAGTCGGCCACTCCGGGCCAGGGGGCACTGGACATCATCTATGGCCTTTCCCCAGAGAAACAAAAGTCACCAGGCCAGGATCCTGATGTCAGTTTGCAGGAGGCACTTGGCACTGTCAAACCAGCCACAGTTGTCTGTGGGGGCACTTTCCATCTGGGAGGCATCCTGACCCATGCGGAATTTCAGCAGGCAGCCGGCCACTTCCCGCCGCAAGGCCCTGGACATGAACGATGGCCTTTCCCCAGAGAAATAAAACTTACCAGGCCAGGTTCCTGATGTCAGTTGGCAGGAGGCACTTGGCACTGTCAAACCAGACGCAGTTGCCTGTGGGGGCATTTTTCATCTGGGAGGCATCCTGATCCATGCGGAATTTCAGCAGGCAGCCGGCCACTCCGAGCCCCCAGGCCCTGGACATGAACCATGGCCTTTCCCCAGAGAAACAAATGTCACCAGGCCAGGTTCCTGATGTCAGTTTGTAGGAGGCACTTGGCACTGTCAAACCTGACGCAGTTTCCTCTGGGGGCATTTTTCATCTGGGAGGCATCCTGATCCATGTGGAATTTCAGCAGGCAGCCGGCCACTCCGAGCCCCCAGGCCCTGGACATGAACCATGGCCTTTCCCCAGAGAAACAAATGTCACCAGGCCAGGTTCCTGATGTCAGTTTGTAGGAGGCACTTGGCACTGTCAAACCTGACGCAGTTTCCTCTGGGGGCATTTTTCATCTGGGAGGCATCCTGATCCATGTGGAATTTCAACAGGCAGCCGGCCACTCCGGGCTACCAGGGCCTGGACATGAACCATGGCCTTTCCCCTGAGAAACAAAAGTCAGCAGGCCAGGTTCCTGATGTCAGTTTGCAGGAGGCACTTGGCAGTGTCAAACAGCCACAGTTGCCTGTGGTGGCACCTTCCATCTCGGCGGCATCCTGATCCATGCGGAATTTCAGCAGGCAGCCGGCCACTCCGGGCCACCAGGCCGTGGACATGAACCATGGCTTTTCCCCAGAGAAACAAAAGTCACCAGGCCAGGTTCCTGATGTCAGTTTGCAGGAGGCACTTGGCAGTGTCAAACCAGCCACAGTTACCTGTGGGGGCACCTTTCATCTGGGAGGTGTCCTCAACCGTGAGGAATTTCAGCAGGCAGCCGGCCACTCCAGGCCGCGGGGCACTGGACACGAATGATGGCCTTTACCCAGAGAGATAAAAGTCACCAGGCCAGGTTCCTGATGTCAGTTTGCAGGAGGCACTTGGCACTGTCAAAGCAGCCACAGTTGCCTGTGGGGGCACCTTTCATCTGGGAGGCATCCTGATCCGTTTGGAATTTCAGCAGGCAGCCTGCCACTCGAGCCACCGGGCCCTGGAGAGGAACGATGGCCTTTCCCCAGAGAAACAGAACTCAGCAGGCCAGGTCGCTGATGTCTGTTTGCAGGAGGCACTTGTCACTGTCAAACCAGCCACATTTGCCTTGGGTGGTACTTTCGGTCTGGGAGGCATCCTGATCCGTGCGGAATTTCAGCAGGCAGCCGGCCACTCCGGGCCACCGTACCCTGGAAAAGAATGATGGCCTTTACACACAGAAACAAAAGTCACCAGGCCAGGTTCCTGATGTCAGTTTGCAGGAGGCACTTGGCACTGTCAAACCAGACGCAGTTGCCTGTGGGGGCATTTTTCATCTGGGAGGCATCCTGATCCATGCGGAATTTCAGCAGGCAGCCGGCCACTCCGAGCCCCCAGGCCCTGGACATGAAACATGGCCTTTCCCCAGAGAAACAAATGTCACCAGGCCAGGTTCCTGATGTCAGTTTGCAGGAGGCACTTGGCACTGTCAAACCTGACGCAGTTTCCTCTGGGGGCATTTTTCATCTGGGAGGCATCCTGATCCATGTGGAATTTCAGCAGGCAGCCGGCCACTCCGGGCTACCAGGCCCTGGACATGAACCATGGCCTTTCCCCTGAGAAACAAAAGTCAGCAGGCCAGGTTCCTGATGTCAGTTTGCAGGAGGCACTTGGCAGTGTCAAACCAGCCACAGTTGCCTGTGGTGGCACCTTCCATCTCGGCGGCATCCTGATCCATGCAGAATCTCAGCAGGCAGCCGGCCACTCCGGGCCCCCAGGCCATGGACATGAACCATGGACTTTCCCCAGAGAAACAAAAGTCACCAGGCCAGGTTCCTGATGTCAGTTGGCAGGAGGCACTTGGCACTGTCAAACCAGCCACAGTTACCTGTGGGGGCACCTTTCATCTGGGAGTTATCCTCAACCATGCGGAATTTCAGCAGGCAGCCGGCCACTCCAGGCCGCGGGGCACTGGAGAAGAATGATGGCCTTTCCCCAGAGAAACAAAAGTCACCAGGCCAGGTTCCTGATGTCAGTTTGCAGGAGGCACTTGGCACTGTCAAACCAGCCACAGTTGCCTGTGGTGGTACCTTGCATCTGGGAGTTATCCTGATCAGTGCGGAATTTCAGCAGGCAGTCGGCCATTCCCGGCCACCGGGCCCTGGAGAGGAACGATGGCCTTTCCCCAGAGAAACAAAAGTCACCTGGCCAGGTTCCTGATGTCAGTTTGCAGGAGGCACTTGGCACTGTCAAACCAGCCACACGTACCTGTATGGGCACCTTGCATCTGGGAGGTATCCTGATCCGTGCGGAATTTCAGCAGACAGTCGGCCATTCCCGGCCACCGGGCACTGGGCACGAACCATGGCCTTACCCCAGAGAAACAAAACTCACCAGGCCAGGTTCCTGAGGTCAGTTTGCAGGAGGCACTTGGCACTGTCAAACCAGCCAAAGTTGCCTGTGGTGGTACCTTTCATCTGGGCGGTATCCTGATCCGTGCGGAATTTCAGCAGACAGTCGGCCATTCCGGGCCAGCGGGCCCTGGAGAGGAACTATGGCCTTTCCCCAGAGAAACAAAAGTCACCTGGCCAGGTTCCTGATGTCAGTTTGCAGGAGGTACTTGGCACTGTCAAACCAGCCACAGTTGCCTGTGGGGGCTCCTTTCATCTGGGAGTTATCCTGATCCATGCGGAATTTCAGCAGGCAGCCGGCCACTCCGAGCCCCCAGGCCCTAGACATGAAACATGGCCTTTCCCCAGAGAAACAAATGTCACCAGGCCAGGTTCCTGATGTCAGTTTGCAGGAGGCACTTGGCACTGTCAAACCAGCCACAGGTGCCTGTGGGAGCACTTTTCATGTGGGAGGCATCCTGATCCATGCGGAATTTCAGCAGGCGGCCGGCCACTCCGGACCACCAGGTCCTGGACATGAACCATGGCTTTTCCAAAGAGAAACAAAAGTCACCAGGCCAGGTTCCTGATGTCAGTTTGCAGGAGGCACTTGGCACTGTCAAACCTGCCACAGTTGCCTGTGGTGGTACCTTTCATCTGGGCGGCATCCTAATCCGTTCGGAATTTCAGCTGGCAGCCGGCCACTCCGGGACTACGGGTCTAGGATATGAACCATGACCTTTCCCCAGAGAAACAAAAGTCACCAGGCCAGGTTCCTGATGTCAGTTTGCAGGAGGCACTTGGCACTGTCAAACCAGCCACAGTTGCCTGTGGGGGCAGCTTGCATCTGGGAGCTATCCTGATCCGTGCGGAATTTCAGCAGGCAGTCGGCCACTCCGGGCCAGGGGGCACTGGACATCATCTATGGCCTTTCCCCAGAGAAACAAAAGTCACCAGGCCAGGATCCTGATGTCAGTTTGCAGGAGGCACTTGGCACTGTCAAACCAGCCACAGTTGTCTGTGGGGGCACTTTCCATCTGGGAGGCATCCGGACCCATGCGGAATTTCAGCAGGCAGCCGGCCACTTCCCGCCGCAAGGCCCTGGACATGAACCATGGCCTTTCCCAGGAGAAATAAAATTTACCAGGCCAGGTTCCTGATGTCAGTTGGCAGGAGGCACTTGGCACTGTCAAACCAGCCACAGTTGCCTATGGTTTTAGTTTCGGTCTGGGATGTATCCTGATCCGTGCGGAATTTCAGCAGGCTGCAGGGCACTCCGGGCCAGCGGGCCCCGGAAAAGAATGATGGCCTTTCCCCAGAGAAACAAAAGTCACCAGGCCAGGTTCCTGATGTCAGTTTGCAGGAGGCACTTGGCACTGTCAAACCAGCCACAGGTGCCTCTGGGGGCAATTTTCATCTGGGAGGCATCCTGATCCATGCTGAATTTCAGGAGGGAGCCGGACACTCTGGGCCACCAGGCCGTGGACACGAACCATGGCCTTTCGCCAGAGAAACAAAAGTTACCAGGCCAGGTTCCTGATGTCAGTTTGCAGGAGGCACTTGGCACTGTCAAACCAGGCACAGGTGCTTATGGGGGCACCTTGCATCTGGGAGGTATCCTGATCCGTGCGGAATTTCAGCAGGCAGCCGGCCACTCTGGGCCAGCGGGCCCTGGAGAGGAACGATGGCCTTTCCCCTGAGAAACAAAAGTCACCTGGCCAGGTTCCTGATGTCAGTTTGCAGGAGGCACTTGGCACTGTCAAACCAGCCACAGGGGCCTGTGGGGGCTCTTTTCATCTGGGAGGCATCCTGATCCGTGCAGAATTTCAGTAGTCAGTCGGCCACTCCAGGACACCAGGCTCAGGATATGAACCATGACCTTTCGCCAGAGAAACAAAAGTCACCAGGCCAGGTTCCTGATGTCAGTTTGCAGGAGGTACTTGGCACTGTCAAACCAGCCACAGTTGCCTGTGGGGGCTCCTTTCATCTGGGAGTTATCCTGATCCGTGCGGAATTTCAGCAGGCAGTCGGCCACTCCGGGCCAGCGGGCCCTGGAGAGGAACGATGGCCTTTCCCCAGAGAAACAAAAGTCACCAGGCCAGGTTCCTGATGTCAGTTGGCAGGAGGCACTTGGCACTGTCAAACCAGCCACAGGTGCCTGTGGGAGCACTTTTCATGTGGGAGGCATCCTGATCCATGCGGAATTTCAGCAGGCGGCCGGCCACTCCGGACCACCAGGTCCTGGACATGAACCATGGCTTTTCCAAGGAGAAACAAAAGTCACCAGGCCAGGTTCCTGATGTCAGTTTGCAGGAGGCACTTGGCACTGTCAAACCTGCCACAGTTGCCTGTGGTGGTACCTTTCATCTGGGCGGCATCCTAATCCGTTCGGAATTTCAGCAGGCAGCCGGCCACTCCGGGACTACGGGTCCAGGATATGAACCATGACCTTTCGCCAGAGAAACAAAAGTCACCAGGCCAGGTTCCTGATGTCAGTTTGCAGGAGGCACTTGGCACTGTCAAACCAGCCACAGGTGCCTGTGGGGGCAGCTTGCATCTGGGAGCTATCCTGATCCGTGCGGAATTTCAGCAGGCAGTCGGCCACTCCGGGCCAGGGGGCACTGGACATCATCTATGGCCTTTCCCCAGAGAAACAAAAGTCACCAGGCCAGGATCCTGATGTCAGTTTGCAGGAGGCACTTGGCACTGTCAAACCAGCCACAGTTGTCTGTGGGGGCACTTTCCAGCTGGGAGGCATCCGGACCCATGCGGAATTTCAGCAGGCAGCCGGCCACTCCGGGCTACCAGGGCCTGGACATGAACCATGGCCTTTCCCCTGAGAAACAAAAGTCAGCAGGCCAGGTTCCTGATGTCAGTTTGCAGGAGGCACTTGGCAGTGTCAAACAGCCACAGTTGCCTGTGGTGGCACCTTCCATCTCGGCGGCATCCTGATCCATGCGGAATTTCAGCAGGCAGCCGGCCACTCCGGGCCACCAGGCCGTGGACATGAACCATGGCTTTTCCCCAGAGAAACAAAAGTCACCAGGCCAGGTTCCTGATGTCAGTTTGCAGGAGGCACTTGGCAGTGTCAAACCAGCCACAGTTACCTGTGGGGGCACCTTTCATCTGGGAGGTGTCCTCAACCGTGAGGAATTTCAGCAGGCAGCCGGCCACTCCAGGCCGCGGGGCACTGGACACGAATGATGGCCTTTACCCAGAGAGATAAAAGTCACCAGGCCAGGTTCCTGATGTCAGTTTGCAGGAGGCACTTGGCACTGTCAAAGCAGCCACAGTTGCCTGTGGGGGCACCTTTCATCTGGGAGGCATCCTGATCCGTTTGGAATTTCAGCAGGCAGCCTGCCACTCGAGCCACCGGGCCCTGGAGAGGAACGATGGCCTTTCCCCAGAGAAACAGAACTCAGCAGGCCAGGTCGCTGATGTCTGTTTGCAGGAGGCACTTGTCACTGTCAAACCAGCCACATTTGCCTTGGGTGGTACTTTCGGTCTGGGAGGCATCCTGATCCGTGCGGAATTTCAGCAGGCAGCCGGCCACTCCGGGCCACCGTACCCTGGAAAAGAATGATGGCCTTTACACACAGAAACAAAAGTCACCAGGCCAGGTTCCTGATGTCAGTTTGCAGGAGGCACTTGGCACTGTCAAACCAGACGCAGTTGCCTGTGGGGGCATTTTTCATCTGGGAGGCATCCTGATCCATGCGGAATTTCAGCAGGCAGCCGGCCACTCCGAGCCCCCAGGCCCTGGACATGAAACATGGCCTTTCCCCAGAGAAACAAATGTCACCAGGCCAGGTTCCTGATGTCAGTTTGCAGGAGGCACTTGGCACTGTCAAACCTGACGCAGTTTCCTCTGGGGGCATTTTTCATCTGGGAGGCATCCTGATCCATGTGGAATTTCAGCAGGCAGCCGGCCACTCCGGGCTACCAGGCCCTGGACATGAACCATGGCCTTTCCCCTGAGAAACAAAAGTCAGCAGGCCAGGTTCCTGATGTCAGTTTGCAGGAGGCACTTGGCAGTGTCAAACCAGCCACAGTTGCCTGTGGTGGCACCTTCCATCTCGGCGGCATCCTGATCCATGCAGAATCTCAGCAGGCAGCCGGCCACTCCGGGCCCCCAGGCCATGGACATGAACCATGGACTTTCCCCAGAGAAACAAAAGTCACCAGGCCAGGTTCCTGATGTCAGTTTGCAGGAGGCACTTGGCAGTGTCAAACCAGCCACAGTTACCTGTGGGGGCACCTTTCATCTGGGAGTTATCCTCAACCATGCGGAATTTCAGCAGGCAGCCGGCCACTCCAGGCCGCGGGGCACTGGAGAAGAATGATGGCCTTTCCCCAGAGAAACAAAAGTCACCAGGCCAGGTTCCTGATGTCAGTTTGCAGGAGGCACTTGGCACTGTCAAACCAGCCACAGTTGCCTGTGGTGGTACCTTGCATCTGGGAGTTATCCTGATCAGTGCGGAATTTCAGCAGGCAGTCGGCCATTCCCGGCCACCGGGCCCTGGAGAGGAACGATGGCCTTTCCCCAGAGAAACAAAAGTCACCTGGCCAGGTTCCTGATGTCAGTTTGCAGGAGGCACTTGGCACTGTCAAACCAGCCACACGTACCTGTATGGGCACCTTGCATCTGGGAGGTATCCTGATCCGTGCGGAATTTCAGCAGACAGTCGGCCATTCCCGGCCACCGGGCACTGGGCACGAACCATGGCCTTACCCCAGAGAAACAAAACTCACCAGGCCAGGTTCCTGAGGTCAGTTTGCAGGAGGCACTTGGCACTGTCAAACCAGCCAAAGTTGCCTGTGGTGGTACCTTTCATCTGGGCGGTATCCTGATCCGTGCGGAATTTCAGCAGACAGTCGGCCATTCCGGGCCAGCGGGCCCTGGAGAGGAACTATGGCCTTTCCCCAGAGAAACAAAAGTCACCTGGCCAGGTTCCTGATGTCAGTTTGCAGGAGGCACTTGGCACTGTCAAACCAGCCACAGGTGCCTGTGGGGGCTCTTTTCATCTGGGAGGCATCCTGATCCGTGCAGAATTTCAGCAGGCAGTCGGCCACTCCAGGACACCAGGCTCAGGATATGAACCATGACCTTTCGCCAGAGAAACAAAAGTCACCAGGCCAGGTTCCTGATGTCAATTTCTAGGAGGTACTTGGCACTGTCAAACCAGCCACAGTTGCCTGTGGGGGCTCCTTTCATCTGGGAGTTATCCTGATCCATGCGGAATTTCAGCAGGCAGCCGGCCACTCCGAGCCCCCAGGCCCTAGACATGAAACATGGCCTTTCCCCAGAGAAACAAATGTCACCAGGCCAGGTTCCTGATGTCAGTTTGCAGGAGGCACTTGGCACTGTCAAACCAGCCACAGGTGCCTGTGGGAGCACTTTTCATGTGGGAGGCATCCTGATCCATGCGGAATTTCAGCAGGCGGCCGGCCACTCCGGACCACCAGGTCCTGGACATGAACCATGGCTTTTCCAAAGAGAAACAAAAGTCACCAGGCCAGGTTCCTGATGTCAGTTTGCAGGAGGCACTTGGCACTGTCAAACCTGCCACAGTTGCCTGTGGTGGTACCTTTCATCTGGGCGGCATCCTAATCCGTTCGGAATTTCAGCTGGCAGCCGGCCACTCCGGGACTACGGGTCTAGGATATGAACCATGACCTTTCCCCAGAGAAACAAAAGTCACCAGGCCAGGTTCCTGATGTCAGTTTGCAGGAGGCACTTGGCACTGTCAAACCAGCCACAGTTGCCTGTGGGGGCAGCTTGCATCTGGGAGCTATCCTGATCCGTGCGGAATTTCAGCAGGCAGTCGGCCACTCCGGGCCAGGGGGCACTGGACATCATCTATGGCCTTTCCCCAGAGAAACAAAAGTCACCAGGCCAGGATCCTGATGTCAGTTTGCAGGAGGCACTTGGCACTGTCAAACCAGCCACAGTTGTCTGTGGGGGCACTTTCCATCTGGGAGGCATCCGGACCCATGCGGAATTTCAGCAGGCAGCCGGCCACTTCCCGCCGCAAGGCCCTGGACATGAACCATGGCCTTTCCCAGGAGAAATAAAATTTACCAGGCCAGGTTCCTGATGTCAGTTGGCAGGAGGCACTTGGCACTGTCAAACCAGCCACAGTTGCCTATGGTTTTAGTTTCGGTCTGGGATGTATCCTGATCCGTGCGGAATTTCAGCAGGCTGCAGGGCACTCCGGGACAGCGGGCCCCGGAAAAGAATGATGGCCTTTCCCCAGAGAAACAAAAGTCACCAGGCCAGGTTCCTGATGTCAGTTTGCAGGAGGCACTTGGCACTGTCAAACCAGCCACAGGTGCCTCTGGGGGCAATTTTCATCTGGGAGGCATCCTGATCCATGCTGAATTTCAGGAGGGAGCCGGACACTCTGGGCCACCAGGCCGTGGACACGAACCATGGCCTTTCGCCAGAGAAACAAAAGTTACCAGGCCAGGTTCCTGATGTCAGTTTGCAGGAGGCACTTGGCACTGTCAAACCAGGCACAGGTGCTTATGGGGGCACCTTGCATCTGGGAGGTATCCTGATCCGTGCGGAATTTCAGCAGGCAGCCGGCCACTCTGGGCCAGCGGGCCCTGGAGAGGAACGATGGCCTTTCCCCTGAGAAACAAAAGTCACCTGGCCAGGTTCCTGATGTCAGTTTGCAGGAGGCACTTGGCACTGTCAAACCAGCCACAGGGGCCTGTGGGGGCTCTTTTCATCTGGGAGGCATCCTGATCCGTGCAGAATTTCAGTAGTCAGTCGGCCACTCCAGGACACCAGGCTCAGGATATGAACCATGACCTTTCGCCAGAGAAACAAAAGTCACCAGGCCAGGTTCCTGATGTCAGTTTGCAGGAGGTACTTGGCACTGTCAAACCAGCCACAGTTGCCTGTGGGGGCTCCTTTCATCTGGGAGTTATCCTGATCCGTGCGGAATTTCAGCAGGCAGTCGGCCACTCCGGGCCAGCGGGCCCTGGAGAGGAACGATGGCCTTTCCCCTGAGAAACAAAAGTCACCAGGCCAGGTTCCTGATGTCAGTTGGCAGGAGGCACTTGGCACTGTCAAACCAGCCACAGGTGCCTGTGGGAGCACTTTTCATGTGGGAGGCATCCTGATCCATGCGGAATTTCAGCAGGCGGCCGGCCACTCCGGACCACCAGGTCCTGGACATGAACCATGGCTTTTCCAAGGAGAAACAAAAGTCACCAGGCCAGGTTCCTGATGTCAGTTTGCAGGAGGCACTTGGCACTGTCAAACCTGCCACAGTTGCCTGTGGTGGTACCTTTCATCTGGGCGGCATCCTAATCCGTTCGGAATTTCAGCAGGCAGCCGGCCACTCCGGGACTACGGGTCCAGGATATGAACCATGACCTTTCGCCAGAGAAACAAAAGTCACCAGGCCAGGTTCCTGATGTCAGTTTGCAGGAGGCACTTGGCACTGTCAAACCAGCCACAGGTGCCTGTGGGGGCAGCTTGCATCTGGGAGCTATCCTGATCCGTGCGGAATTTCAGCAGGCAGTCGGCCACTCCGGGCCAGGGGGCACTGGACATCATCTATGGCCTTTCCCCAGAGAAACAAAAGTCACCAGGCCAGGATCCTGATGTCAGTTTGCAGGAGGCACTTGGCACTGTCAAACCAGCCACAGTTGTCTGTGGGGGCACTTTCCAGCTGGGAGGCATCCGGACCCATGCGGAATTTCAGCAGGCAGCCGGCCACTTCCCGCCGCAAGGCCCTGGACATGAACGATGGCCTTTCCCCAGAGAAATAAAACTTACCAGGCCAGGTTCCTGATGTCAGTTGGCAGGAGGCACTTGGCACTGTCAAACCAGACGCAGTTGCCTGTGGGGGCATTTTTCATCTGGGAGGCATCCTGATCCATGCGGAATTTCAGCAGGCAGCCGGCCACTCCGAGCCCCCAGGCCCTGGACATGAACCATGGCCTTTCCCCAGAGAAACAAATGTCACCAGGCCAGGTTCCTGATGTCAGTTTGCAGGAGGCACTTGGCACTGTCAAACCTGACGCAGTTTCCTCTGGGGGCATTTTTCATCTGGGAGGCATCCTGATCCATGTGGAATTTCAGCAGGCAGCCGGCCACTCCGGGCTACCAGGGCCTGGACATGAACCATGGCCTTTCCCCTGAGAAACAAAAGTCAGCAGGCCAGGTTCCTGATGTCAGTTTGCAGGAGGCACTTGGCAGTGTCAAACAGCCACAGTTGCCTGTGGTGGCACCTTCCATCTCGGCGGCATCCTGATCCATGCGGAATTTCAGCAGGCAGCCGGCCACTCCGGGCCACCAGGCCGTGGACATGAACCATGGCTTTTCCCCAGAGAAACAAAAGTCACCAGGCCAGGTTCCTGATGTCAGTTTGCAGGAGGCACTTGGCAGTGTCAAACCAGCCACAGTTACCTGTGGGGGCACCTTTCATCTGGGAGGTGTCCTCAACCGTGAGGAATTTCAGCAGGCAGCCGGCCACTCCAGGCCGCGGGGCACTGGACACGAATGATGGCCTTTACCCAGAGAGATAAAAGTCACCAGGCCAGGTTCCTGATGTCAGTTTGCAGGAGGCACTTGGCACTGTCAAAGCAGCCACAGTTGCCTGTGGGAGCACCTTTCATCTGGGAGGCATCCTGATCCGTTTGGAATTTCAGCAGGCAGCCTGCCACTCGAGCCACCGGGCCCTGGAGAGGAACGATGGCCTTTCCCCAGAGAAACAGAACTCAGCAGGCCAGGTCGCTGATGTCTGTTTGCAGGAGGCACTTGTCACTGTCAAACCAGCCACATTTGCCTTGGGTGGTACTTTCGGTCTGGGAGGCATCCTGATCCGTGCGGAATTTCAGCAGGCAGCCGGCCACTCCGGGCCACCGTACCCTGGAAAAGAATGATGGCCTTTACACACAGAAACAAAAGTCACCAGGCCAGGTTCCTGATGTCAGTTTGCAGGAGGCACTTGGCACTGTCAAACCAGACGCAGTTGCCTGTGGGGGCATTTTTCATCTGGGAGGCATCCTGATCCATGCGGAATTTCAGCAGGCAGCCGGCCACTCCGAGCCCCCAGGCCCTAGACATGAACCATGGCCTTTCCCCTGAGAAACAAAAGTCAGCAGGCCAGGTTGCTGATGTCAGTTTGCAGGAGGCACTTGGCAGTGTCAAACCAGCCACAGTTGCCTGTGGTGGCACCTTCCATCTCGGCGGCATCCTGATCCATGCAGAATCTCAGCAGGCAGCCGGCCACTCCGGGCCCCCAGGCCATGGACATGAACCATGGACTTTCCCCAGAGAAACAAAAGTCACCAGGCCAGGTTCCTGATGTCAGTTTGCAGGAGGCACTTGGCAGTGTCAAACCAGCCACAGTTACCTGTGGGGGCACCTTTCATCTGGGAGTTATCCTCAACCATGCGGAATTTCAGCAGGCAGCCGGCCACTCCAGGCCGCGGGGCACTGGAGAAGAATGATGGCCTTTCCCCAGAGAAACAAAAGTCACCAGGCCAGGTTCCTGATGTCAGTTTGCAGGAGGCACTTGGCACTGTCAAACCAGCCACAGTTGCCTGTGGTGGTACCTTGCATCTGGGAGTTATCCTGATCAGTGCGGAATTTCAGCAGGCAGTCGGCCATTCCCGGCCACCGGGCCCTGGAGAGGAACGATGGCCTTTCCCCAGAGAAACAAAAGTCACCTGGCCAGGTTCCTGATGTCAGTTTGCAGGAGGCACTTGGCACTGTCAAACCAGCCACACGTACCTGTATGGGCACCTTGCATCTGGGAGGTATCCTGATCCGTGCGGAATTTCAGCAGACAGTCGGCCATTCCCGGCCACCGGGCACTGGGCACGAACCATGGCCTTACCCCAGAGAAACAAAACTCACCAGGCCAGGTTCCTGAGGTCAGTTTGCAGGAGGCACTTGGCACTGTCAAACCAGCCAAAGTTGCCTGTGGTGGTACCTTTCATCTGGGCGGTATCCTGATCCGTGCGGAATTTCAGCAGACAGTCGGCCATTCCGGGCCAGCGGGCCCTGGAGAGGAACTATGGCCTTTCCCCAGAGAAACAAAAGTCACCTGGCCAGGTTCCTGATGTCAGTTTGCAGGAGGCACTTGGCACTGTCAAACCAGCCACAGGTGCCTGTGGGGGCTCTTTTCATCTGGGAGGCATCCTGATCCGTGCAGAATTTCAGCAGTCAGTCGGCCACTCCAGGACACCAGGCTGAGGATATGAACCATGACCCTTCGCCAGAGAAACAAAAGTCACCAGGCCAGGTTCCTGATGTCAATTTCTAGGAGGTACTTGGCACTGTCAAACCAGCCACAGTTGCCTGTGGGGGCTCCTTTCATCTGGGAGTTATCCTGATCCGTGCGGAATTTCAGCAGGCAGTCGGCCACTCCGGGCCCGCGGGCCCTGGAGAGGAACGATGGCCTTTCCCCAGAGAAACAAAAGTCACCAGGCCAGGTTCCTGATGTCAGTTTGCAGGAGGCACTTGGCACTGTCAAACCAGCCACAGGTGCCTGTGGGAGCACTTTTCATGTGGGAGGCATCCTGATCCATGCGGAATTTCAGCAGGCGGCCGGCCACTCCGGACCACCAGGTCCTGGACATGAACCATGGCTTTTCCAAAGAGAAACAAAAGTCACCAGGCCAGGTTCCTGATGTCAGTTTGCAGGAGGCACTTGGCACTGTCAAACCTGCCACAGCTGCCTGTGGTGGTACCTTTCATCTGGGCGGCATCCTAATCCGTTCGGAATTTCAGCTGGCAGCCGGCCACTCCGGGACTACGGGTCTAGGATATGAACCATGACCTTTCCCCAGAGAAACAAAAGTCACCAGGCCAGGTTCCTGATGTCAGTTTGCAGGAGGCACTTGGCACTGTCAAACCAGCCACAGTTGCCTGTGGGGGCAGCTTGCATCTGGGAGCTATCCTGATCCGTGCGGAATTTCAGCAGGCAGTCGGCCACTCCGGGCCAGGGGGCACTGGACATCATCTATGGCCTTTCCCCAGAGAAACAAAAGTCACCAGGCCAGGATCCTGATGTCAGTTTGCAGGAGGCACTTGGCACTGTCAAACCAGCCACAGTTGTCTGTGGGGGCACTTTCCATCTGGGAGGCATCCGGACCCATGCGGAATTTCAGCAGGCAGCCGGCCACTTCCCGCCGCAAGGCCCTGGACATGAACCATGGCCTTTCCCAGGAGAAATAAAATTTACCAGGCCAGGTTCCTGATGTCAGTTGGCAGGAGGCACTTGGCACTGTCAAACCCGCCACAGTTGCCTATGGTTTTAGTTTCGGTCTGGGATGTATCCTGATCCGTGCGGAATTTCAGCAGGCTGCAGGGCACTCCGGGCCAGCGGGCCCCGGAAAAGAATGATGGCCTTTCCCCAGAGAAACAAAAGTCACCAGGCCAGGTTCCTGATGTCAGTTTGCAGGAGGCACTTGGCACTGTCAAACCAGCCACAGGTGCCTCTGGGGGCAATTTTCATCTGGGAGGCATCCTGATCCATGCTGAATTTCAGGAGGGAGCCGGACACTCTGGGCCACCAGGCCGTGGACACGAACCATGGCCTTTCGCCAGAGAAACAAAAGTTACCAGGCCAGGTTCCTGATGTCAGTTTGCAGGAGGCACTTGGCACTGTCAAACCAGGCACAGGTGCCTATGGGGGCACCTTGCATCTGGGAGGTATCCTGATCCGTGCGGAATTTCAGCAGGCAGCCGGCCACTCTGGGCCAACGGGCACTGGAGAAGAATGATGGCCTTTCCCCAGAGAAACAAAAGTCACCAGGCCAGGTTCCTGATGTCAGTTTGCAGGAGGCGCTTGGCACTGTCAAAGCAGCCACAGTTGGCTGTGGCGGCACCTTGAACCGGGGAGGTATCCTGATCCGTGCGGAATTTCAGCAGGCAGCCGGCCACTCCGAGCCACCGGGCTCTGAAGAAGAATAATAGCTTTACCCCAGAGAAACAAAAGTCACCAGGCCAGGTTCACGATGTCAATTTGTAGGAGGTACTTGGCACTGTCAAACCAGCCACAGGTGCCTGTATGGGCACCTTGCATCTGTGAGGTATCCTCATCCGTGTGGAATTTCAGCAGGCAGCAGGCAACTGCGGGCCACCGGGCACTGGACATGAACGATGGCCTTTCCCCTGAGAAAGAAAATCACCAGGCCAGGTTTCTGATGTCAGTTTGCAGGAGGCACTTGGCACTGTCAAACCAGCCACAGGTGCCTGTGGGGGCACCTTGCATCTGGGAGGTATCCTCAACCGTGTGGAATTTCAGCACGCAGCCTGCCACTCTGGGCAGGCGGGCCCCGGACAAGAACGATGGCCTTTCCCCAGAGAAACAAAACTTGCCAGGCCAGGTTCCAGATGTCAGTTTGCAGGAGGCACTTGGCACTGTCAAACCTGCCACAGTTGCCTATGGTTTTAGTTTCGCTCTGGGAGGTATCCTGATACGTGCGGAATTTCAGCAGGCTGCTGGCCATTCTGGGCCAGCGGGCCCCGGAAAACAATGATGTCCTTTCCCCAGAGAAACAAAAGTCACCAGGCCAGGTTCCTGATGTCAGTTGGCAGGAGGCACTTGGCACTGTCAAACCAGCCACAGTTGCCTGTGGTGGTACCTTTCATCTGGGCGGCATCCTAATCCGTTCGGAATTTCAGCAGGCAGCCGGACACCCAGGGACACCCGGCCCTGGACACGAACGATGGCCTTTCCCCAGAGAAACAAAAGTCACCAGGCCAGGTTCCTGATGTCAGTTTGCAGGAGGCACTTGGCACTGTCAAACCAGCCACAGTTGCCTGTGGGGGCACCTTGCATCTGGGAGGTATCCTCATCCGTGCGGAATTTCAACAGACAGTCTGCCACTCCGGGCCACCGGGCCCTGGAGAGGAACCATGGCCTTTCCCCAGAGAAACAAAGGTCACCAGGCCAGGTTCCTGATGTCAGTTTGCAGGAGGCACTTGGCACTGTCAAACCAGCCACACTAACCTGTATGGGCACCTTGCGTCTGGGAGGTATCCTCATCTGTGTGGAATTTCAGCAGGCTGCTGGCCACTCCAGGCCACCGGGCACTGGGCATGAACCATGGCCTTTCCCCAGAGAAACAAAACTCACCAGGCCAGGTTCCTGATGTCAGTTTGCAGGAGGCACCTGGCACTATCAAACCTGCCACAGTTGCCTGTGGTGGTACCTTTCATCTGGGCGGCATCCTGACCCATGCGGAATTTCAGCAGGCAGCCGGCCACTCCGGGACTACGGGTCCAGGATATGAACCATGACCTTTCCCCAGAGAAACAAAAGTCACCAGGCCAGGTTCCTGATGTCAGTTTGCAGGAGGCACTTGGCACTGTCAAAGCAGCCACAATTGTCTGTGGGGACACTTTCCATCTGGGAGGCATCCTGACCCATGCGGAATTTCAGCAGGCAGCCGGCCACTTCACGCCGCAAGGCCCTGGACATGAACGATGGCCTTTCCCCAGAGAAATAAAACTTACCAGGCCAGGTTCCTGATGTCAGTTGGCAGGAGGCACTTGGCACTGTCAAACCAGCCACAGTTGCCTATGGTTTTAGTTTCGGTCTGGGATGTATCCTGATCCGTGCGGAATTTCAGCAGGCTGCAGGCCACTCCGGGCCAGCGGGCCCCGGAAAAGAATGATGGCCTTTCCCCAGAGAAGCAAAAGTCACCAGGCCAGGTTCCTGATGTCAGTTTGCAGGAGGCACTTGGCACTGACAAACCAGCCACAGGTGCCTGTGGGGGCAATTTTCATCTGGGAGGCATCCTGATCCATGCTGAATTTCAGGAGGGAGCCGGACACTCTGGGCCACCAGGCCGTGGACATGAACCATGGCCTTTCCCCAGAGAAACAAAAGTCACCAGGCCAGGTTCCTGATGTCAGTTTGCAGGAGGCACTTGGCTCTGTCAAACCAGCCACAGTTGCCTGTGGTGGTACCTTGCATCTGGGAGTTATCCTCATCCGTGCGGAATTTCAGCAGACAGTCGGCCATTCCCCGCCACCGGGCCCTGGAGAGGAACGATGGCCTTTCCCCAGAGAAACAAAAGTCACCTGGCCAGGTTCCTGATGTCAGTTTGCAGAAGGCACTTGGCACTGTCAAACCAGCCACACGTACCTGTATGGGCACCTTGCATCTGGGAGGTATCCTGATCCGTGCGGAATTTCAGCAGACAGTCGGCCATTCCCGGCCACCGGGCACTGGGCACGAACCATGGCCTTACCCCAGAGAAACAAAACTCACCAGGCCAGGTTCCTGAGGTCAGTTTGCAGGAGGCACTTGGCACTGTCAAACCAGCCAAAGTTGCCTGTGGTGGTACCTTTCATCTGGGCGGTATCCTGATCCGTGCGGAATTTCAGCAGACAGTCGGCCATTCCGGGCCAGCGGACCCTGGAGAGGAACTATGGCCTTTCCCCAGAGAAACAAAAGTCACCTGGCCAGGTTCCTGATGTCAGTTTGCAGGAGGCACTTGGCACTGTCAAACCAGCCACAGGTGCCTGTGGGGGCTCTTTTCATCTGGGAGGCATCCTGATCCGTGCAGAATTTCAGCAGTCAGTCGGCCACTCCAGGACACCAGGCTCAGGATATGAACCATGACCTTTCGCCAGAGAAACAAAAGTCACCAGGCCAGGTTCCTGATGTCAATTTCTAGGAGGTACTTGGCACTGTCAAACCAGCCACAGTTGCCTGTGGGGGCTCATTTCATCTGGGAGTTATCCTGATCCGTGTGGAATTTCAGCAGGAAGTCGGCCACTCCGGGCCAGCTGGCCCTGGAGAGGAACGATGGCCTTTCCCCAGAGAAACAAAAGTCACCAGGCCAGGTTCCTGATGTCAGTTGGCAGGAGGCACTTGGCACTGTCAAACCAGCCACAGGTGCCTGTGGGAGCACTTTTCATGTGGGAGGCATCCTGATCCATGCGGAATTTCAGCAGGCGGCCGGCCACTCCGGACCACCAGGTCCTGGACATGAACCATGGCTTTTCCAAAGAGAAACAAAAGTCACCAGGCCAGGTTCCTGATGTCAGTTTGCAGGAGGCACTTGGCACTGTCAAACCTGCCACAGTTGCCTGTGGTGGTACCTTTCATCTGGGCGGCATCCTAATCCGTTCGGAATTTCAGCAGGCAGCCGGCCACTCCGGGACTACGGGTCCAGGATATGAACCATGACCTTTCCCCAGAGAAACAAAAGTCACCAGGCCAGGTTCCTGATGTCAGTTTGCAGGAGGCACTTGGCACTGTCAAACCAGCCACAGTTGCCTGTGGGGGCAGCTTGCATCTGGGAGCTATCCTGATCCGTGCGGAATTTCAGCAGGCAGTCGGCCACTCCGGGCCAGGGGGCACTGGACATCATCTATGGCCTTTCCCCAGAGAAACAAAAGTCACCAGGCCAGGTTCCTGATGTCAGTTTGCAGGAGGCACTTGGCACTGACAAACCAGCCACAGGTGCCTGTGGGGGCAATTTTCATCTGGGAGGCATCCTGATCCATGCTGAATTTCAGGAGGGAGCCGGACACTCTGGGCCACCAGGCCGTGGACATGAACCATGGCCTTTCCCCAGAGAAACAAAAGTCACCAGGCCAGGTTCCTGATGTCAGTTTGCAGGAGGCACTTGGCTCTGTCAAACCAGCCACAGTTGCCTGTGGTGGTACCTTGCATCTGGGAGTTATCCTCATCCGTGCGGAATTTCAGCAGACAGTCGGCCATTCCCCGCCACCGGGCCCTGGAGAGGAACGATGGCCTTTCCCCAGAGAAACAAAAGTCACCTGGCCAGGTTCCTTATGTCAGTTTGCAGAAGGCACTTGGCACTGTCAAACCAGCCACACGTACCTGTATGGGCACCTTGCATCTGGGAGGTATCCTGATCCGTGCGGAATTTCAGCAGACAGTCGGCCATTCCCGGCCACCGGGCACTGGGCACGAACCATGGCCTTACCCCAGAGAAACAAAACTCACCAGGCCAGGTTCCTGAGGTCAGTTTGCAGGAGGCACTTGGCACTGTCAAACCAGCCAAAGTTGCCTGTGGTGGTACCTTTCATCTGGGCGGTATCCTGATCCGTGCGGAATTTCAGCAGACAGTCGGCCATTCCGGGCCAGCGGGCCCTGGAGAGGAACTATGGCTTTTCCCCAGAGAAACAAAAGTCACCTGGCCAGGTTCCTGATGTCAGTTTGCAGGAGGCACTTGGCACTGTCAAACCAGCCACAGGTGCCTGTGGGGGCTCTTTTCATCTGGGAGGCATCCTGATCCGTGCAGAATTTCAGCAGTCAGTCGGCCACTCCAGGACACCAGGCTCAGGATATGAACCATGACCTTTCGCCAGAGAAACAAAAGTCACCAGGCCAGGTTCCTGATGTCAATTTCTAGGAGGTACTTGGCACTGTCAAACCAGCCACAGTTGCCTGTGGGGGCTCATTTCATCTGGGAGTTATCCTGATCCGTGTGGAATTTCAGCAGGAAGTCGGCCACTCCGGGCCAGCTGGCCCTGGAGAGGAACGATGGCCTTTCCCCAGAGAAACAAAAGTCACCAGGCCAGGTTCCTGATGTCAGTTGGCAGGAGGCACTTGGCACTGTCAAACCAGCCACAGGTGCCTGTGGGAGCACTTTTCATGTGGGAGGCATCCTGATCCATGCGGAATTTCAGCAGGCGGCCGGCCACTCCGGACCACCAGGTCCTGGACATGAACCATGGCTTTTCCAAAGAGAAACAAAAGTCACCAGGCCAGGTTCCTGATGTCAGTTTGCAGGAGGCACTTGGCACTGTCAAACCTGCCACAGTTGCCTGTGGTGGTACCTTTCATCTGGGCGGCATCCTAATCCGTTCGGAATTTCAGCAGGCAGCCGGCCACTCCGGGCCAGGGGGCACTGGACATCATCTATGGCCTTTCCCCAGAGAAACAAAAGTCACCAGGCCAGGATCCTGATGTCAGTTTGCAGGAGGCACTTGGCACTGTCAAACCAGCCACAGTTGTCTGTGGGGGCACTTTCCATCTGGGAGGCATCCTGATCCATGCGGAATTTCAGCAGGCAGCCGGCCACTTCCCGCCGCAAGGCCCTGGACATGAACGATGGCCTTTCCCCAGAGAAATAAAACTTACCAGGCCAGGTTCCTGATGTCAGTTTGCAGGAGGCACTTGGCACTGTCAAACCAGCCACAGTTGCCTATGATTTTAGTTTCGGTCTGGGATGTATCCTGATCCGTGCGGAATTTCAGCAGGCTGCAGGCCACTCCGGGCCAGCGGGCCCCGGAAAAGAATGATGGCCTTTCCCCAGAGAAACAAAAGTCACCAGGCCAGGTTCCTGATGTCAGTTTGCAGGAGGCACTTGGCACTGTCAAACCAGCCACAGGTGCCTGTGGGGGCAATTTTCATCTGGGAGGCATCCTGATCCATGCTGAATTTCAGGAGGGAGCCGGACACTCTGGGCCACCAGGCCGTGTACACGAAGCATGGCCTTTCGCCAGAGAAACAAAAGTTACCAGGCTAGGTTCCTGATGTCAGTTTGCAGGAGGCACTTGGCACTGTCAAACCAGGCACAGGTGCCTATGGGGGCACCTTGCATCTGGGAGGTATCCTGATCCGTGCGGAATTTCAGCAGGCAGCCGGCCACTCTGGGCCAACGGGCACTGGAGAAGAATGAAGGCCTTTCCCCAGAGAAACAAAAGTCACCAGGCCAGGTTCCTGATGTCAGTTTGCAGGAGGCGCTCGGCACTGTCAAAGCAGCCACAGTTGGCTGTGGCGGCACCTTGAACCGGGGAGGTATCCTGATCCGTGCGGAATTTCAGCAGGCAGCCGGCCACTCCGAGCCAGCGGGCTCTGAAGAAGAATAATAGCTTTACCCCAGAGAAACAAAAGTCACCAGGCCAGGTTCCCGATGTCAATTTGTAGGAGGTACTTGGCACTGTCAAACCAGCCACAGGTGCCTGTGGGGGCACCTTTCATGTGGCAGGCCTCCTGATCCCTGCGGAATTTCAGCAGGCAGCCGGCTACTCCGGACTACGGGCCCTGGAGAGGAACGATGGCCTATCCCCAGAGAAACAAAAGTCACCAAGCAAGGTTCCTGATGTCAGTTTGCAGGAGGCACTTGGCACTGTCAAACCAGATGCAGTTGCCTGTGGTGGTAGTATCGATCTGGGAGGTATCCTGATCCGTGCGGAATTTCAGCAGGCAGCCGGGCACTCCAGGCCGCAAGGCCCTGGACATGAATCATAGTCTTTCCCCAGAGAAACGAAAGTCACCAGGCCAGGTTCCTGATGTCAGTTTGCAGGAGGCACATGGCACTGTCAAACCAGCCACAGTTGCCTGTGGGGGCACCTTGCAACTGGGAGGTATCCTCAACCGTGTGGAATTTCAGCACGCAGCCGGCCACTCTGGGCCGGCGGGCCCCGGACAAGAACGATGGCCTTTCCCCAGAGAAACAAAACTTACCAGGCCAGGTTCCTGATGTCAGTTTGCAGGAGGCACTTGGCACTGTCAAACCAGCCACAGGTGCCTGTGGGGGCACTTTTCATCTGGGAGGCATCCTAATCCGTTCGGAATTTCAGCACGCAGCCGGCCACTCCGGGACTACGGGTCCAGGATATGAAGCATGACCTTTCCCCAGAGAAACCAAAGTCACCAGGCCAGGTTATGATGTCAGCTTGCAGGAGGCACATGGTATTGTCAAACCAGCCGTAGTTGCCTGTGGGGGCTCCTTTCACCTGGGAGGTATCCTGATCCGTGCGGAATTTCAGCAGGCAGCCGGACACCCAGGGACACCCGGCCCTGGACACGAACGATGGCCTTTCCCCAGAGAAACAAAACTTACCAGGACAGGTACCTGATGTCAGTTTGCAGGAGGCACTTGGCACTGTCAAACCTGCCACAGTTGCCTATGGTTTTAGTTTCGCTCTGGGAGGTATCCTGATCCATGCGGAATTTCAGCAGGCAGCCGGCCACTCTGGGCCAACGGGCACTGGAGAAGAATGATGGCCTTTCCCCAGAGAAACAAAAGTCACCAGGCCAGGCTCCTGATGTCAGTTTGCAGGAGGCGCTTGGCACTGTCAAAGCAGCCACAGTTGGCTGTGGCGGCACCTTGAACCGGGGAGGTATCCTGATCCGTGCGGAATTTCTGCAGGCAGCCGGCCACTCCGAGCCAGCGGGCTCTGAAGAAGAATAATAGCTTTACCCCAGAGAAACAAAAGTCACCAGGCCAGGTTCCCGATGTCAATTTGTAGGAGGTACTTGGCACTGTCAAACCAGCCACAGGTGCCTGTATGGGCACCTTGCATCTGTGAGGTATCCTCATCCGTGTGGAATTTCAGCAGGCAGCAGGCAACTGCGGGCCACCGGGCACTGGACATGAACGATGGCCTTTCCCCTGAGAAAGAAAATCACCAGGCCAGGTTTCTGATGTCAGTTTGCAGGAGGCACTTGGCACTGTCAAACCAGCCACAGGTGCCTGTGGGGGCACCTTGCATCTGGGAGGTATCCTCAACCGTGTGGAATTTCAGCACGCAGCCTGCCACTCTGGGCAGGCGGGCCCCGGACAAGAACGATGGCCTTTCCCCAGAGAAACAAAACTTGCCAGGCCAGGTTCCAGATGTCAGTTTGCAGGAGGCACTTGGCACTGTCAAACCTGCCACAGTTGCCTATGGTTTTAGTTTCGCTCTGGGAGGTATCCTGATACGTGCGGAATTTCAGCAGGCTGCTGGCCATTCTGGGCCAGCGGGCCCCGGAAAACAATGATGTCCTTTCCCCAGAGAAACAAAAGTCACCAGGCCAGGTTCCTGATGTCAGTTGGCAGGAGGCACTTGGCACTGTCAAACCAGCCACAGTTGCCTCTGGTGGTACCTTTCATCTGGGCGGCATCCTAATCCGTTCGGAATTTCAGCAGGCAGCCGGACACCCAGGGACACCCGGCCCTGGACACGAACGATGGCCTTTCCCCAGAGAAACAAAAGTCACCAGGCCAGGTTCCTGATGTCAGTTTGCAGGAGGCACTTGGCACTGTCAAACCAGCCACAGTTGCCTGTGGGGGCACCTTGCATCTGGGAGGTATCCTGATCCGTGCGGAATTTCAGCAGGCAGTCTGCCACTCCGGGCCACCGGGCCCTGGAGAGGAACCATGGCCTTTCCCCAGAGAAACAAAGGTCACCAGGCCAGGTTCCTGATGTCAGTTTGCAGGAGGCACTTGGCACTGTCAAACCAGCCACACTAACCTGTATGGGCACCTTGCGTCTGGGAGGTATCCTCATCTGTGTGGAATTTCAGCAGGCTGCTGGCCACTCCAGGCCACCGGGCACTGGGCATGAACCATGGCCTTACCCCAGAGAAACAAAAGTCACCAGGCCAGGTTCCTGATGTCAGTTTGCAGGAGGCACTTGGCACTGTCAAACCTGCCACAGTTGCCTGTGGTGGTACCTTTCATCTGGGCGGCATCCTGACCCATGCGGAATTTCAGCAGGCAGCCGGCCACTCCGGGACTACGGGTCCAGGATATGAACCATGACCTTTCCCCAGAGAAACAAAAGTCACCAGGCCAGGTTCCTGATGTCAGTTTGCAGGAGGCACTTGGCACTGTCAAAGCAGCCACAATTGTCTGTGGGGACACTTTCCATCTGGGAGGCATCCTGACCCATGCGGAATTTCAGCAGGCAGCCGGCCACTTCACGCCGCAAGGCCCTGGACATGAACGATGGCCTTTCCCCAGAGAAATAAAACTTACCAGGCCAGGTTCCTGATGTCAGTTGGCAGGAGGCACTTGGCACTGTCAAACCAGCCACAGTTGCCTATGGTTTTAGTTTCGGTCTGGGATGTATCCTGATCCGTGCGGAATTTCAGCAGGCTGCAGGCCACTCCGGGCCAGCGGGCCCCGGAAAAGAATGATGGCCTTTCCCCAGAGAAACAAAAGTCACCAGGCCAGGTTCCTGATGTCAGTTTGCAGGAGGCACTTGGCACTGACAAACCAGCCACAGGTGCCTGTGGGGGCAATTTTCATCTGGGAGGCATCCTGATCCATGCTGAATTTCAGGAGGGAGCCGGACACTCTGGGCCACCAGGCCGTGGACATGAACCATGGCCTTTCCCCAGAGAAACAAAAGTCACCAGGCCAGGTTCCTGATGTCAGTTTGCAGGAGGCACTTGGCTCTGTCAAACCAGCCACAGTTGCCTGTGGTGGTACCTTGCATCTGGGAGTTATCCTCATCCGTGCGGAATTTCAGCAAACAGTCGGCCATTCCCCGCCACCGGGCCCTGGAGAGGAACGATGGCCTTTCCCCAGAGAAACAAAAGTCACCTGGCCAGGTTCCTGATGTCAGTTTGCAGAAGGCACTTGGCACTGTCAAACCAGCCACACGTACCTGTATGGGCACCTTGCATCTGGGAGGTATCCTGATCCGTGCGGAATTTCAGCAGACAGTCGGCAATTCCCGGCCACCGGGCACTGGGCACGAACCATGGCCTTACCCCAGAGAAACAAAACTCACCAGGCCAGGTTCCTGAGGTCAGTTTGCAGGAGGCACTTGGCACTGTCAAACCAGCCAAAGTTGCCTGTGGTGGTACCTTTCATCTGGGCGGTATCCTGATCCGTGCGGAATTTCAGCAGACAGTCGGCCATTCCGGGCCAGCGGGCCCTGGAGAGGAACTATGGCCTTTCCCCAGAGAAACAAAAGTCACCTGGCCAGGTTCCTGATGTCAGTTTGCAGGAGGCACTTGGCACTGTCAAACCAGCCACAGGTGCCTGTGGGGGCTCTTTTCATCTGGGAGGCATCCTGATCCGTGCAGAATTTCAGCAGTCAGTCGGCCACTCCAGGACACCAGGCTCAGGATATGAACCATGACCTTTCGCCAGAGAAACAAAAGTCACCAGGCCAGGTTCCTGATGTCAATTTCTAGGAGGTACTTGGCACTGTCAAACCAGCCACAGTTGCCTGTGGGGGCTCATTTCATCTGGGAGTTATCCTGATCCGTGTGGAATTTCAGCAGGAAGTCGGTCACTCCGGGCCAGCTGGCCCTGGAGAGGAACGATGGCCTTTCCCCAGAGAAACAAAAGTCACCAGGCCAGGTTCCTGATGTCAGTTTGCAGGAGGCACAAGGTATTGTCAAACCAGCCACAGTTGCCTGTGGTGGTACTTTCGTTCTGGGAGGAATCCTGATCCCTGCGGAATTTCAGCAGGCAGCCGGCCACTCCGCGCCACCAGGCTCTGGACACGTACAATGGCCTTTCCCCAGAGAAACAAAAATCACCAGGCCAGGTTCCTGATGTCTGTTTGCAGGAGGCACTTGGCACTGTCAAACCAGACGTAGTTGCCTGTGGGGGCACCTTTCATGTGGCAGGCATCCTGATCCATGAGGAATTTCAGCAGGCAGCCGGCCCCTCCGGGACTACGGGCCCTGGAGAGGAACGATGGCCTATCCCCAGAGAAACAAAAGTCACCAGGCAAGGTTCCTGATGTCAGTTTGCAGGAGGCACTTGGCACTGTCAAACCAGACGCAGTTGCCTGTGGTGGTAGTATCGGTCTGGAAGGCATCCTGATCCGGGCGGAATTTCAGCAGGCAGCCGGGCACTCCAGGCCGCAAGGCCCTGGACATGAATCATGGTCTTTCCCCAGAGAAACGAAAGTCACCAGGCCAGGTTCCTGATGTCAGTTTGCAGGAGGCACTTGGCACTGTCAAACCAGCCACAGTTGCCTGTGGGGGCACCTTGCAACTGGGAGGTATCCTCAACCGTGTGGAATTTCAGCATGCAGCCGGCCACTCTGGGCCAGCAGGCCCCGGACAAGGACGATGGCCTTTCCCCAGAGAAACAAAAGTCACCAGGCCAGGTTCCTGATGTCAGTTTGCAGGAGGCACTTGGCACTGTCAAACCTGACGCAGTTTCCTCTGGGGGCATTTTTCATCTGGGAGGCATCCTGATCCGTGTGGAATTTCAGCAGGCAGCCGGCCACTCCGGGCCAGCCGGCCCTGGAGAGGAACGATGGCCTTTCCCCTGAGAAACAAAAGTCACCAGGCCAGGTTCCTGATGTCAGTTGGCAGGAGGCACTTGGCACTGTCAAACAAGCCGTAGGTGCCTGTGGGGGCATTTTTCATGTGGGAGGCATCCTGATCCATGCGGAATTTCAGCAGGCAGCCGGCCACTCCGGGCCACCAGGCCCTGGACAAGAATGATGGCCTTTCCCCAGAGAAACAAAAGTCACCAGGCCAGGTTCCTGATGTCAGTTTGCAGGAGGCACTTGGCACTGTCAAACCAGACGCAGTTGCCTGTGGGGGTATTTTTCATGTGGGAGGCATCCTGATCCATGCGGAATTTCAGCAGGCAGCCGGACATTCCGGGCCACCAGGCCCTGGACATGAACCATGGCTTTTCCCCAGAGAAACAAAAGTCACCAGGCCAGGTTCCTGATGTCAGTTTGCAGGAGGCACTTGGCATTGTCAAACCAGCCACAGTTGCCTGTGGGGGCACCTTGCATCTGGGAGGTATCCTGATCCGTGCGGAATTTCAGCAGGCAGCTGGCCACCCCAGGCCACTCTGGGCCCCGGACAAGAATGATGGCCTTTCCCCAGAGAAACAAAAGTCACCAGGCCAGGTTCCTGATGTCAGTTTGCAGGAGGCACTTGGCACTGTCAAACCAGCCACAGTTACCTGTGGGGGCACCTTTCATCTGGGAGGTGTCCTCAACCGTGAGGAATTTCAGCAGGCAGCCGGCCACTCCAGGCAGCGGGGCACTGGACACGAATGATGGCCTTTACCCAGAGAAATAAAAGTCACCAGGCCAGGTTCCTGATGTCAGTTTGCAGGAGGCACTTGGCACTGTCAAACCAGCCACAGTTGCCTGTGGGGGCACCTTTCATCTGGGAGGCATCCTGATCCATGTGGAATTTCAGCAGGCAGCCGGCCACTCCGGGCCACCGTACCCTGGAAAAGAATGATGGCCTTTACACACAGAAACAAAAGTCACCAGGCCAGGTTCCTGATGTCAGTTTGCAGGAGGCACTTGGCACTGTCAAACCAGACGCAGTTGCCTGTGGGGGCATTTTTCATCTGGGAGGCATCCTGATCCATGCGGAATTTCAGCAGGCAGCCGGCCACTCCGAGCCCCCAGGTCCTGGACATGAAACATGGCCTTTCCCCAGAGAAACAAAAGTCACCAGGCCAGGTTCCTGATGTCAGTTTGCAGGAGGCACTTGGCACTGTCAAACCTGACGCAGTTTCCTCTGGGGGCATTTTTCATCTGGGAGGCATCCTGATCCATATGGAATTTCAGCAGGCAGCCGGCCACTCCGGGCTACCAGGCCATGGACATGAACCATGGCCTTTCCCCTGAGAAACAAAAGTCAGCAGGCCAGCTTCCTGATGTCAGTTTGCAGGAGGCACTTGGCACTGTCAAACCAGCCACAGTTGCCTCTGGGGGCACCTTCCATCTCGGCGGCATCCTGATCCATGCAGAATTTCAGCCGGCAGCCTGCCACTCTGGGGCCCCCAGGCCATGGACATGAACCATGGACTTTCCCCAGAGAAACAAAAGTCACCAGGCCAGGTTCCTGATGTCAGTTTGCAGGAGGCACTTGGCACTGTCAAACCAGCCACAGTTACTTGTGGGGGCACCTTTCATCTGGGAGGTATCCTCAACCGTGAGGAATTTCAGCAGGCAGCCGGCCACTCCAGGCCGCGGGGCACTGGACACGAATGATGGCCTTTCCCCAGAGAAATAAAAGTCACCAGGCCAGGTTCCTGATGTCAGTTTGCAGGAGGCACTTGGCACTGTCAAACCAGCCACAGTTGCCTTGGGTGGTACTTTCGGTCTGTGAGGCATCCTGATCCGTGCGGAATTTCAGCAGGCAGTCGGCCACTCCGTCCACTGGTACCCTGAAAAGAATGTTGGCCTTTCCCCAGAGAAACAAAAGTCACCAGGCCAGGTTCCTGATGTCAGTTTGCAGGTGGCACTTGGCACTGTCAAACCAGACGCAGTTGCCTGTGGGGGCACCTTGCAACTGGGATGTATCCTCATCCGTGCGGAATTTCAGCAGGCAGCCGGCCACTCCTGGCCACAAGGCCCTGGACATGAACCATGGCCTTTCCCCAGAGAAACAAAAGTCACCAGGCCAGGTTCCTGATGTCAGTTTGCAGGAGGCACTTGGCACTGTCAAACCAGACGCAGTTGCCTGTGGGGGCATTTTTCATGTGGGAGGCATCCTGATCCATGTGGAATTTCAGCAGGCAGCCGGACACTCCGGCCACTCTGGGCCCCGGACAAGAATGATGGCCTTTCCCCAGAGAAACAAAAGTCACCAGGCCAGGTTCCTGATGTCAGTTTGCAGGAGGCACTTGGCTCTGTCAAACCAGCCACAGTTGCCTCTGGTGGTACCTTTCATCTGGGCGGCATCCTAATCCGTTCGGAATTTCAGCAGGCAGCCGGACACCCAGGGACACCCGGCCCTGGACACGAACGATGGCCTTTCCCCAGAGAAACAAAAGTCACCAGGCCAGGTTCCTGATGTCAGTTTGCAGGAGGCACTTGGCACTGTCAAACCAGCCACAGTTGCCTGTGGGGGCACCTTGCATCTGGGAGGTATCCTCATCCGTGCGGAATTTCAACAGACAGTCTGCCACTCCGGGCCACCGGGCCCTGGAGAGGAACCATGGCCTTTCCCCAGAGAAACAAAGGTCACCAGGCCAGGTTCCTGATGTCAGTTTGCAGGAGGCACTTGGCATTGTCAAACCAGCCACACTAACCTGTATGGGCACCTTGCGTCTGGGAGGTATCCTCATCTGTGCGGAATTTCAGCAGGCTGCTGGCCACTCCAGGCCACCGGGCACTGGGCACGAACCATGGCCTTACCCCAGAGAAACAAAACTCACCAGGCCAGGTTCCTGATGTCAGTTTGCAGGAGGCACTTGGCACTGTCAAACCTGCCACAGTTGCCTGTGGTGGTACCTTTCATCTGGGCGGTATCCTGATCGGTGAGGAATTTCAGCAGACAGTCGGCCATTCCGGGCCAGCGGGCCCTGGAGGGGAACGATGGCCTTTCCCCTGAGAAACAAAACTTACCAGGACAGGTTCCTGATGTCAGTTTGCAGGAGGCACTTGGCACTGTCAAACCTGCCACAGTTGCCTGTGGTGGTACCTTTCATCTGGGCGGCATCCTGACCCATGCGGAATTTCAGCAGTCAGCCGGCCACTCCGGGAATACGGGTCCAGGATATGAACCATGAACTTTCCCCAGAGAAACAAAAGTCACCAGGCCAGGTTCCTGATGTCAGTTTGCAGGAGGCACTTGGCACTGTCAAACCAGCCACAATTGTCTGTGGGGACCCTTTCCATCTGGGAGGCATCCTGACCCATGCGGAATTTCAGCAGGCAGCCGGCCACTTCACGCCGCAAGGCCCTGGACATGAACGATGGCCTTTCCCCAGAGAAATAAAACTTACCAGGCCAGGTTCCTGATGTCAGTTGGCAGGAGGCACTTGGCACTGTCAAACCAGCCACAGTTGCCTATGGTTTTAGTTTCGGTCTGGGATGTATCCTGATCCGTGCGGAATTTCAGCAGGCTGCAGGCCACTCCGGGCCAGCGGGCCCCGGAAAAGAATGATGGCCTTTCCCCAGAGAAACAAAAGTCACCAGGCCAGGTTCCTGATGTCAGTTTGCAGGAGGCACTTGGCACTGTCAAACCAGCCACAGGTGCCTCTGGGGGCAATTTTCATCTGGGAGGCATCCTGATCCATGCTGAATTTCAGGAGGGAGCCGGACACTCTGGGCCACCAGGCCGTGGACATGAACCATGGCCTTTCCCCAGAGAAACAAAAGTCACCTGGCCAGGTTCCTGATGTCAGTTTGCAGGAGGCACTTGGCACTGTCAAACCAGCCACAGTTGCCTGTGGTGGTACCTTGCATCTGGGAGTTATCCTCATCCGTGCGGAATTTCAGCAGGCAGTCGGCCATTCCCGGCCACCGGGCCCTGGAGAGGAACGATGGCCTTTCCCCAGAGAAACAAAAGTCACCTGGCCAGGTTCCTGATGTCAGTTTGCAGGAGGCACTTGGCACTGTCAAACCAGCCACACGTACCTGTATGGGCACCTTGCATCTGGGAGGTATCCTGATCCGTGCGGAATTTCAGCAGACAGTCAGCCATCCCCGGCCACCGGGCACTGGGCACGAACCATGGCCTTACCCCAGAGAAACAAAACTCACCAGGCCAGGTTCCTGAGGTCAGTTTGCAGGAGGCACTTGGCACTGTCAAACCAGCCAAAGTTGCCTGTGGTGGTACCTTTCATCTGGGCGGTATCCTGATCCGTGCGGAATTTCAGCAGACAGTCGGCCATTCCGGGCCAGCGGGCCCTGGAGAGGAACTATGGCCTTTCCCCAGAGAAACAAAAGTCACCTGGCCAGGTTCCTGATGTCAGTTTGCAGGAGGCACTTGGCACTGTCAAACCAGCCACAGGTGCCTGTGGGGGCTCTTTTCATCTGGGAGGCATCCTGATCCATGCAGAATTTCAGCAGTCAGTCGGCCACTCCAGGACACCAGGCTGAGGATATGAACCATGACCTTTCGCCAGAGAAACAAAAGTCACCAGGCCAGGTTCCTGATGTCAATTTCTAGGAGGTACTTGGCACTGTCAAACCAGCCACAGTTGCCTGTGGGGGCTCCTTTCATCTGGGAGTTATCCTGATCCGTGCGGAATTTCAGCAGGCAGTCGGCCACTCCGGGCCCGCGGGCCCTGGAGAGGAACGATGGCCTTTCCCCAGAGAAACAAAAGTCACCAGGCCAGGTTCCTGATGTCAGTTTGCAGGAGGCACTTGGCACTGTCAAACCAGCCACAGGTGCCTGTGGGAGCACTTTTCATGTGGGAGGCATCCTGATCCATGCGGAATTTCAGCAGGCGGCCGGCCACTCCGGACCACCAGGTCCTGGACATGAACCATGGCTTTTCCAAAGAGAAACAAAAGTCACCAGGCCAGGTTCCTGATGTCAGTTTGCAGGAGGCACTTGGCACTGTCAAACCTGCCACAGTTGCCTGTGGTGGTACCTTTCATCTGGGCGGCATCCTAATCCGTTCGGAATTTCAGCAGGCAGCCGGCCACTCCGGGACTACGGGTCTAGGATATGAACCATGACCTTTCCCCAGAGAAACAAAAGTCACCAGGCCAGGTTCCTGATGTCAGTTTGCAGGAGGCACTTGGCACTGTCAAACCAGCCACAGTTGCCTGTGGGGGCAGCTTGCAACTGGGAGCTATCCTGATCCGTGCGGAATTTCAGCAGGCAGTCGGCCACTCCGGGCCAGGGGGCACTGGACATCATCTATGGCCTTTCCCCAGAGAAACAAAAGTCACCAGGCCAGGATCCTGATGTCAGTTTGCAGGAGGCACTTGGCACTGTCAAACCAGCCACAGTTGTCTGCGGGGGAACTTTCCATCTGGGAGGCATCCTGACCCATGCGGAATTTCAGCAGGCAGCCGGCCACTTCCCGCCGCAAGGACCTGGACATGAACCTTGGCCTTTCCCAGGAGAAATAAAATTTACCAGGCCAGGTTCCTGATGTCAGTTGGCAGGAGGCACTTGGCACTGTCAAACCAGCCACAGTTGCCTATGGTTTTAGTTTCGGTCTGGGATGTATCCTGATCCGTGCGGAATTTCAGCAGGCTGCAGGCCACTCCGGGCCAGCGGGCCCCGGAAAAGAATGATGGCCTTTCCCCAGAGAAACAAAAGTCACCAGGCCAGGTTCCTGATGTCAGTTTGCAGTAGGCACTTGGCACTGTCAAACCAGCCACAGGTGCCTCTGGGGGCAATTTTCATCTGGGAGGCATCCTGATCCATGCTGAATTTCAGGAGGGAGCCGGACACTCTGGGCCACCAGGCCGTGGACACGAACCATGGCCTTTCGCCAGAGAAACAAAAGTTACCAGGCCAGGTTCCTGATGTCAGTTTGCAGGAGGCACTTGGCACTGTCAAACCAGGCACAGGTGCCTGTGGGGGCTCTTTTCATCTGGGAGGCATCCTGATCCGTGCAGAATTTCAGCAGTCAGTCGGCCACTCCAGGACACCAGGCTCAGGATATGAACCATGACCTTTCGCCAGAGAAACAAAAGTCACCAGGCCAGGTTCCTGATGTCAATTTCTAGGAGGTACTTGGCACTGTCAAACCAGCCACAGTTGCCTGTGGGGGCTCATTTCATCTGGGAGTTATCCTGATCCGTGTGGAATTTCAGCAGGAAGTCGGCCACTCCGGGCCAGCTGGCCCTGGAGAGGAACGATGGCCTTTCCCCAGAGAAACAAAAGTCACCAGGCCAGGTTCCTGATGTCAGTTGGCAGGAGGCACTTGGCACTGTCAAACCAGCCACAGGTGCCTGTGGGAGCACTTTTCATGTGGGAGGCATCCTGATCCATGCGGAATTTCAGCAGGCGGCCGGCCACTCCGGACCACCAGGTCCTGGACATGAACCATGGCTTTTCCAAAGAGAAACAAAAGTCACCAGGCCAGGTTCCTGATGTCAGTTTGCAGGAGGCACTTGGCACTGTCAAACCAGCCACAGTTGCCTGTGGGGGCAGCTTGCATCTGGGAGCTATCCTGATCCGTGCGGAATTTCAGCAGGCAGTCGGCCACTCCGGGCCAGGGGGCACTGGACATCATCTATGGCCTTTCCCCAGAGAAACAAAAGTCACCAGGCCAGGATCCTGATGTCAGTTTGCAGGAGGCACTTGGCACTGTCAAACCAGCCACAGTTGTCTGCGGGGGCACTTTCCATCTGGGAGGCATCCTGACCCATGCGGAATTTCAGCAGGCAGCCGGCCACTTCCCGCCGCAAGGCCCTGGACATGAACGATGGCCTTTCCCCAGAGAAATAAAACTTACCAGGCCAGGTTCCTGATGTCAGTTTGCAGGAGGCACTTGGCACTGTCAAACCAGCCACAGTTGCCTATGGTTTTAGTTTCGGTCTGGGAGGTATCCTGATACGTGCGGAATTTCAGCAGGCTGCTGGCCACTCCGGGCCAGCGGGCCCCGGAAAACAATGATGTCCTTTCCCCAGAGAAACAAAAGTCACCAGGCCAGGTTCCTGATGTCAGTTGGCAGGAGGCACTTGGCACTGTCAAACCAGCCACAGTTGCCTGTGGGGGCACCTTGCATCTGGGAGGTATCCTCATCCGTGCGGAATTTCAACAGACAGTCTGCCACTCCGGGCCACCGGGCCCTGGAGAGGAACCATGGCCTTTCCCCAGAGAAACAAAGGTCACCAGGCCAGGTTCCTGATGTCAGTTTGCAGGAGGCACTTGGCACTGTCAAACCAGCCACACTAACCTGTATGGGCACCTTGCGTCTGGGAGGTATCCTCATCTGTGTGGAATTTCAGCAGGCTGCTGGCCACTCCAGGCCACCGGGCACTGGGCATGAACCATGGCCTTACCCCAGAGAAACAAAACTCACCAGGCCAGGTTCCTGATGTCAGTTTGCAGGAGGCACTTGGCACTGTCAAACCTGCCACAGTTGCCTGTGGTGGTACCTTTCATCTGGGCGGCATCCTGACCCATGCGGAATTTCAGCAGGCAGTCGGCCACTCCGGGACTACGGGTCCAGGATATGAACCATGACCTTTCCCCAGAGAAACAAAAGTCACCAGGCCAGGTTCCTGATGTCAGTTTGCAGGAGGCACTTGGCACTGTCAAAGCAGCCACAATTGTCTGTGGGGACACTTTCCATCTGGGAGGCATCCTGACCCATGCGGAATTTCAGCAGGCAGCCGGCCACTTCACGCCGCAAGGCCCTGGACATGAACGATGGCCTTTCCCCAGAGAAATAAAACTTACCAGGCCAGGTTCCTGATGTCAGTTGGCAGGAGGCACTTGGCACTGTCAAACCAGCCACAGTTGCCTATGGTTTTAGTTTCGGTCTGGGATGTATCCTGATCCGTGCGGAATTTCAGCAGGCTGCAGGCCACTCCGGGCCAGCGGGCCCCGGAAAAGAATGATGGCCTTTCCCCAGAGAAACAAAAGTCACCAGGCCAGGTTCCTGATGTCAGTTTGCAGGAGGCACTTGGCACTGACAAACCAGCCACAGGTGCTTGTGGGGGCAATTTTCATCTGGGAGGCATCCTGATCCATGCTGAATTTCAGGAGGGAGCCGGACACTCTGGGCCACCAGGCCGTGGACATGAACCATGGCCTTTCCCCAGAGAAACAAAAGTCACCAGGCCAGGTTCCTGATGTCAGTTTGCAGGAGGCACTTGGCACTGTCAAACCAGCCACAGTTGCCTGTGGTGGTACCTTGCATCTGGGAGTTATCCTCATCCGTGCGGAATTTCAGCAGACAGTCGGCCATTCCACGCCACCGGGCCCTGGAGAGGAACGATGGCCTTTCCCCAGAGAAACAAAAGTCACCTGGCCAGGTTCCTGATGTCAGTTTGCAGAAGGCACTTGGCACTGTCAAACCAGCCACACGTACCTGTATGGGCACCTTGCATCTGGGAGGTATCCTGATCCGTGCGGAATTTCAGCAGACAGTCGGCCATTCCCGGCCACCGGGCACTGGGCACGAACCATGGCCTTACCCCAGAGAAACAAAACTCACCAGGCCAGGTTCCTGAGGTCAGTTTGCAGGAGGCACTTGGCACTGTCAAACCAGCCACAGTTGCCTGTGGGGGCTCTTTTCATCTGGGAGGCATCCTGATCCGTGCAGAATTTCAGCAGTCAGTCGGCCACTCCAGGACACCAGGCTCAGGATATGAACCATGACCTTTCGCCAGAGAAACAAAAGTCACCAGGCCAGGTTCCTGATGTCAATTTCTAGGAGGTACTTGGCACTGTCAAACCAGCCACAGTTGCCTGTGGGGGCTCATTTCATCTGGGAGTTATCCTGATCCGTGTGGAATTTCAGCAGGAAGTCGGCCACTCCGGGCCAGCTGGCCCTGGAGAGGAACGATGGCCTTTCCCCAGAGAAACAAAAGTCACCAGGCCAGGTTCCTGATGTCAGTTGGCAGGAGGCACTTGGCACTGTCAAACCAGCCACAGGTGCCTGTGGGAGCACTTTTCATGTGGGAGGCATCCTGATCCATGCGGAATTTCAGCAGGCGGCCGGCCACTCCGGACCACCAGGTCCTGGACATGAACCATGGCTTTTCCAAAGAGAAACAAAAGTCACCAGGCCAGGTTCCTGATGTCAGTTTGCAGGAGGCACTTGGCACTGTCAAACCAGCCACAGTTGCCTGTGGTGGTACCTTTCATCTGGGCGGCATCCTAATCCGTTCGGAATTTCAGCAGGCAGCCGGCCACTCCGGGACTACGGGTCCAGGATATGAACCATGACCTTTCCCCAGAGAAACAAAAGTCACCAGGCCAGGTTCCTGATGTCAGTTTGCAGGAGGCACTTGGCACTGTCAAACCAGCCACAGTTGCCTGTGGGGGCACCTTGCATCTGGGAGCTATCCTGATCCGTGCGGAATTTCAGCAGGCAGTCGGCCACTCCGGGCCAGGGGGCACTGGACATCATCTATGGCCTTTCCCCAGAGAAACAAAAGTCACCAGGCCAGGATCCTGATGTCAGTTTGCAGGAGGCACTTGGCACTGTCAAAGCAGCCACAGTTGTCTGTGGGGGCACTTTCCATCTGGGAGGCATCCTGACCCATGCGGAATTTCAGCAGGCAGCCGGCCACTTCCCGCCGCAAGGCCCTGGACATGAACGATGGCCTTTCCCCAGAGAAATAAAACTTACCAGGCCAGGTTCCTGATGTCAGTTTGCAGGAGGCACTTGGCACTGTCAAACCAGCCACAGTTGCCTATGGTTTTAGTTTCGGTCTGGGATGTATCCTGATCCGTGCGGAATTTCAGCAGGCTGCAGGCCACTCCGGGCCAGCGGGCCCCGGAAAAGAATGATGGCCTTTCCCCAGAGAAACAAAAGTCACCAGGCCAGGTTCCTGATGTCAGTTTGCAGGAGGCACTTGGCACTGTCAAACCAGCCAGAGGTGCCTGTGGGGGCAATTTTCATCTGGGAGGCATCCTGATCCATGCTGAATTTCAGGAGGGAGCCGGACACTCTGGGCCACCAGGCCGTGTACACGAAGCATGGCCTTTCGCCAGAGAAACAAAAGTTACCAGGCCAGGTTCCTGATGTCAGTTTGCAGGAGGCACTTGGCACTGTCAAACCAGGCACAGGTGCCTATGGGGGCACCTTGCATCTGGGAGGTATCCTGATCCGTGCGGAATTTCAGCAGGCAGCCGGCCACTCTAGGCCAACGGGCACTGGAGAAGAATGAAGGCCTTTCCCCAGAGAAACAAAAGTCACCAGGCCAGGTTCCTGATGTCAGTTTGCAGGAGGCGCTTGGCACTGTCAAAGCAGCCACAGTTGGCTGTGGCGGCACCTTGAACCGGGGAGGTATCCTGATCCGTGCGGAATTTCAGCAGGCAGCCGGCCACTCCGAGCCACCGGGCTCTGAAGAAGAATAATAGCTTTACCCCAGAGAAACAAAAGTCACCAGGCCAGGTTCCCGATGTCAATTTGTAGGAGGTACTTGGCACTGTCAAACCAGGCACAGGTGCCTATGCGGGCACCTTGCATCTGGGAGGTATCCTGATCCGTGCGGAATTTCAGCAGGCAGCCGGCCACTCTGGGCCAACGGGCACTGGAGAAGAATGATGGCCTTTCCCCAGAGAAACAAAAGTCACCAGGCCAGGTTCCTGATGTCAGTTTGCAGGAGGCGCTTGGCACTGTCAAAGCAGCCACAGTTGGCTGTGGCGGCACCTTGAACCGGGGAGGTATCCTGATCCGTGCGGAATTTCAGCAGGCAGCCGGCCACTCCGAGCCAGCGGGCTCTGAAGAAGAATAATAGCTTTACCCCAGAGAAACAAAAGTCACCAGGCCAGGTTCCCGATGTCAATTTGTAGGAGGTACTTGGCACTGTCAAACCAGCCACAGGTGCCTGTGGGGGCACCTTTCATGTGGCAGGCCTCCTGATCCCTGCGGAATTTCAGCAGGCAGCCGGCTACTCCGGACTACGGGCCCTGGAGAGGAACGATGGCCTATCCCCAGAGAAACAAAAGTCACCAAGCAAGGTTCCTGATGTCAGTTTGCAGGAGGCACTTGGCACTGTCAAACCAGATGCAGTTGCCTGTGGTGGTAGTATCGATCTGGGAGGTATCCTGATCCGTGCGGAATTTCAGCAGGCAGCCGGGCACTCCAGGCCGCAAGGCCCTGGACATGAATCATAGTCTTTCCCCAGAGAAACGAAAGTCACCAGGCCAGGTTCCTGATGTCAGTTTGCAGGAGGCACATGGCACTGTCAAACCAGCCACAGTTGCCTGTGGGGGCACCTTGCAACTGGGAGGTATCCTCAACCGTGTGGAATTTCAGCAGGCAGCCGGCCACTCTGGGCCGGCGGGCCCCGGACAAGAACGATGGCCTTTCCCCAGAGAAACAAAACTTACCAGGCCAGGTTCCTGATGTCAGTTTGCAGGAGGCACTTGGCACTGTCAAACCTGCCACAGTTGCCTATGGTTTTAGTTTCGCTCTGGGAGGTATCCTGATCCATGCGGAATTTCAGCAGGCTGCAGGCCATTCCGGGCCAGCGGGCCCCGGAAAACAATGATGGCCTTTCCCCAGAGAAACAAAAGTCACCAGGCCAGGTTCCTGATGTCAGTTTGCAGGAGGCACTTGGCACTGTCAAACCAGCCACAGTTGCCTGTGGGGGCACCTTTCCATCTGGGAGTTTTCCTGATCCGTGCGGAATTTCACCAGACAGTCGGCCATTCCGGGCCACCGGGCCCTGGAGAGGAACGATGGCCTTTCCCCAGAGAAACAAAAGTCACCTGGCCAGGTTCCTGATGTCAGTTTGCAGGAGGCACTTGGCACTGTCAAACCAGCCACACGTGCCTGTATGGGCACCTTGCATCTGGGAGGTATCCTCATCTGTGCGGAATTTCAGCAGGCTGCCGGCCACTCCAGGCCACCGGGCACTGGGCACGAACCATGGCCTTTCCCCAGAGAAACAAAACTTACCAGGCCAGGTTCCTGATGTCAGTTTGCAGGAGGCACTTGGCACTGTCAAACCAGCCACAGGTGCCTGTGGGGGCACTTTTCATCTGGGATGCATCCTAATCCGTTCGGAATTTCAGCAGGCAGCCGGCCACTCCGGGACTACGGGTCCAGGATATGAAGCATGACCTTTCCCCAGAGAAACAAAAGTCACCAGGCCAGGTTATGATGTCAGCTTGCAGGAGGCACATGGTATTGTCAAACCAGCCGCAGTTGCCTGTGGGGGCTCCTTTCACCTGGGACGTATCCTGATCCGTGCGGAATTTCAGCAGGCAGCCGGCCACTCCGGGCCAGCGGGCCCAGGAGAGTAATGATGGCCTTTCCCCAGAGAAACAAAAGTCACCAGGCCAGGTTCCTGATGTCAGTTTGCAGGAGGCACTTGGCACTGTCAAACCAGCCAAAGTTGCCTGTGGTGGTACCTTTCATCTGGACGGCATCCTAATCCGTTTGGAAATTCAGCAGGCAGCCGGACACCCAGGGACACCCGGCCCTGGACATGAACGATGGCCTTTCCCCAAAGAAACAAAAGTCACCAGGCCAGGTTCCTGATGTCAGTTTGCAGGAGGCACTTGGCATTGTCAAACCAGCCACAGTTGCCTGTGGGGGCACCTTGCATCTGGGAGCTATCCTGATCCGTGCGGAATTTCAGCAGGCAGCCGGCCACTCCGGGACAACGGACACTGGAGAAGAACCATGGCCTTTCCCCAGAGAAACAAAAGTCACCAGGCCAGGTTCCTGATGTCAGTCTGCAGGAGGCACTTGGCACTGTCAAACCAGCCACAGTTGCCTGTGGGGGCACCTTGCATCTGGGAGTTATCCTGATCCGTGCGGAATTTCAGCAGGCAGTCGGCCACTCCGGGCCAGCGGGCCCTGGAGAGGAATGATGGCCTTTCCCCAGAGAAACAAAAGTCACCAGGCCAGGTTCCTGATGTCAGTTGGCAGGAGGCACTTGGCACTGTCAAACCAGCCACAGGTGCCTGTGGGGGCAATTTTCATGTGGGAGACATCCTGATCTATGCTGAATTTCAGGAGGCGGCCGGCCACTCCGGGCCACCAGGCCCTGGACATGAACCACGGCTTTTACCCAGAGAAACAAAAGTCACCAGGCCAGGTTCCTGATGTCAGTTTGCAGGAGGCACTTGGCACTGTCAAACCTGCCACAGTTGCCTGTAGTGGTACCTTTCATCTGGGCGGCATCCTAATCCGTTCGGAATTTCAGCAGGCAGCCGGACACCCAGGGACACCCGGCCCTGGACACGAACGATGGCCTTTCCCCAGAGAAACAAAACTTACCAGGCCAGGTTCCTGATGTCAGTTTGCAGGAGGCACGAGGTATTGTCATACCAGCCACAGTTGCCTGTGGTGGTACTTTCGTTCTGGGAGGAATCCTGATCCGTGCGGAATTTCAGCAGGCAGCCGGCCACTCCGCGCCACCAGGCTCTGGACACGTACAATGGCCTTTCCCCAGAGAAAGAAAAATCACCAGGCCAGGTTCCTGATGTCTGTTTGCAGGAGGCACTTGGCACTGTCAAACCAGCCACAGTTGCCTGTGGGGGCACCTTTCATGTGGGAGGCATCCTGATCCATGAGGAATTTCAGCAGGCAGCCGGCTACTCCGGACTACGGGCCCTGGAGTGGAATGATGGCCTATCCCCAGAGAAACGAAAGTCACCAGGCCAGGTTCCTGATGTCAGTTTGCAGGAGGCACATGGCACTGTCAAACCAGCCACAGTTGCCTGTGGGGACACCTTGCAACTGGGAGGTATCCTCAACCGTGTGGAATTTCAGCAGGCAGCCGGCCACTCTGGGCCGGCGGGCCCCGGACAAGAACGATGGCCTTTCCCCAGAGAAACAAAACTTACCAGGACAGGTTCCTGATGTCAGTTTGCAGGAGGCACTTGGCACTGTCAAACCTGCCACAGTTGCCTATGGTTTTAGTTTCGCTCTGGGAGGTATCCTGATCCATGCGGAATTTCAGCAGTCTGCTGGCCATTCCGGGCCAGCGGGCCCCTGAAACAATGATGGCCTTTCCCCAGAGAAACAAAAATCACCAGGCCAGGTTGCTGATGTCAGTTTGCAGGAGGCACTTGGCACTGTCAAACCAGCCACAGGTGCCTGTGGGGGCACTTTTCATCTGGGAGGCATCCTGATCCATGCGGAATTTCAGCAGGCGGCCGGCTACTCCGGGCCACCAGGTCCTGGACATGAACCATGGCTTTTCCCCAGAGAAACAAAAGTCACCAGGCCAGGTTCCTGATGTCAGTTTGCTGGAGGCACTTGGCACTGTCAAACCTGCCACAGTTGCCTGTGGTGGTACCTTTCATCTGGGCGGCATCCTAATCCGTTCGGAATTTCAGCAGGCAGCCGGACACCCAGGGACACCCGGCCCTGGACACGAACGATGGCCTTTCCCCTGAGAAACAAAAGTCACCAGGCCAGGTTCCTGATGTCAGTTTGCAGGAGGCACTTGGCATTGTCAAACCAGCCACAGTTGCCTGTGGGGGCGCCTTTCATCTGGGAGCTATCCTGATCCGTGCGGAATTTCAGCAGGCAGCCGGCCACTCCGGGACAACGGACACTGGAGAAGAATGATGGCCTTTCCCAAGAGAAACAAAAGTCACCAGGCCAGGTTCCTGATGTCAGTTTGCAGGAGGCACTTGGCACTGTCAACCCTGCCACAGTTGCCTGTGGGGGCTCCTTTCATCTGGGAGTTATCCTGATCTGTGCGGAATTTCAGCAGGCAGTCGGCCACTCCGGGCCAGGGGGCACTGGACATCATCTATGGCCTTTCCCCAGAGAAACAAAAGTCACCAGGCCAGGTTCCTGATGTCAGTTTGCAGGTGGCACTTGGCACTGTCAAACCAGCCACAGTTGCCTGTGGGGGCTCCTTTCATCTGGGAGTTATCCTGATCCGTGTGGAATTTCAGCAGGCAGTCGGCCACTCCGGGCCAGCGGGCCCTGGAGAGGAACGATGGCCTTTCCCCTGAGAAACAAAAGTCACCAGGCCAGGTTCCTGATGTCAGTTGGCAGGAGGCACTTGGCACTGTCAAACCCGCTACAGGTGCCCGTGGGGGCAGTTTTCATCTGGGAGGCATACTGATCCATGCGGAATTTCAGCAGGCGGCCTGCCACTCCGGGCCACCAGGCCCTGGACAGGAACCACGGCTTTTCCCCAGAGAAACAAAAGTCACCAGGCCAGGTTCCTGATGTCAGTTGGCAGGAGGCATTTGGCACTGTCAAACCTGCCACAGTTGCCTGTAGTGGTACCTTTCATCTGGGCGGCATCCTAATCCATTCGGAATTTCAGCAGGCAGCCGGACACCCAGGGACACCTGGCCCTGGACACGAACGATGGCCTTTCCCCAGAGAAACAAAAGTCACCAGGCCAGGTTCCTGATGTCAGTTTGCAGGAGGCACATGGTATTGTCAAACCAGCCACAGTTGCCTGTGGTGGTACTTTCGTTCTGGGAGGAATCCTGATCCCTGCGGAATTTCAGCAGGCAGCCGGCCACTCCGCGCCACCAGGCTCTGGACACGTACAATGGCCTTTCCCCAGAGAAACAAAAATCACCAGGCCAGGTTCCTGATGTCTGTTTGCAGGAGGCACTTGGCACTGTCAAACCAGACGTAGTTGCCTGTGGGGGCACCTTTCATGTGGCAGGCATCCTGATCCATGAGGAATTTCAGCAGGCAGCCAGCCCCTCCGGGACTACGGGCCCTGGAGAGGAACGATGGCCTATCCCCAGAGAAACAAAAGTCACCAGGCAAGGTTCCTGATGTCAGTTTGCAGGAGGCACTTGGCACTGTCAAACCAGCCACAGGTGCCTGTGGGGGCACATTTCATCTGGGAGGCATCCTGATCCATGCTGAATTTCAGCAGGCGGCCGGCCACTCCGGGCCACAAGGTCCTGGACATGAACCATGGCTTTTCCCCAGAGAAACAAAAGTCACCAGGCCAGGTTGCTGATGTCAGTTGGCAGGAGGCACTTGGCACTGTCAAACCAGCCACAGGTGCCTGTGGGGGCACCTTGCATCTGGGAGGCATCCTGATCCATGCGGAATTTCAGCAGGCGGCCGGCCACTCCGGGCCACCAGGCCCTGGACATGAACCATGGCTTTTCCCCAGAGAAACAAAAGTCACCAGGCCAGGTTCCTGATGTCAGTTTGCAGGAGGCACTTGGCACTGTCAAACCTGCCACACGTGCCTGTATGGGCACCTTGCATCTGGGAGGTATCCTCATCTGTGCGGAATTTCAGCAGGCTGCCGGCCACTCCAGGCCACCGGGCACTGGGCAAGAACCATGGCCTTACCCCAGAGAAACAAAAGTCACCAGGCCAGGTTCCTGATGTCAGTTTGCAGGAGGCACTTGGCACTGTCAAACCAGCCAAAGTTGCCTGTGGTGGTACCTTTCATCTGGGCGGTATCCTGATCCGTGCGGAATTTCAGCAGACAGTCGGCCATTCCGGGCCAGCGGGCCCTGGAGAGGAACGATGGCCTTTCCCCTGAGAAACAAAAGTCACCAGGCCAGGTTCCTGATGTCAGTTTGCAGGAGGCACTTGGCACTGTCAAACCAGCCACAGGTGCCTGTGGGGGCACTTTTCATCTGGGAGGCATCCTGATCCGTGCAGAATTTCAGCAGGCAGTCGGCCACACCAGGACACCAGGCTCAGGATATGAACCATGGCCTTTCGCCAGAGAAACAAAAGTCACCAGGCCAGGTTCCTGATGTCAATTTCTAGGAGGTACTTGGCACTGTCAAACCAGCCACAGTTGCCTCTGGGGGCACCTTGCATCTTGGAGGTATCCTGATCCGTGCGGAATTTCAGCAGGCAGCCGGCCACTCCGGGCCTGCTGGCCCTGGAGAGGAACGATGGCCTTTTTCCAGAGAAACAAAAGTCACCAGGCCAGGTTCCTGATGTGAGTTGGCAGGAGGCACTTGGCACTGTCAAACCAGCCACAGGTGCCTGTGGGGGCACTTTTCATCTGGGAGGCATCCTGATCCATGCTGAATTTCAGCAGGCGGCCGGCCACTCTGGGCCACCAGGTCCTGGACATGAACCATGGCTTTTCCCCCGAGAAACAAAAGTCACCAGGCCAGGTTCCTGATGTCAGTTTGCAGGAGGCACTTGGCACTGTCAAACCAGACGCAGTTGCCTCTGTTGGTACCTTTCATCTGGGCGGCATCCTAATCCGTTCGGAATTTCAGCAGGCAGCCGGCCACTCCGGGACAACGGATACTGGAGAAGAATGATGGCCTATCCCCAGAGAAACAAAAGTCACCAGGCCAGGTTCCTGATGTCAGTTTGCAGGAGGCACTTGGCACTGTCAATCCTGCCACAGTTGCCTGTGGGGGCTCCTTTCATCTGGGAGTTATCCTGATCTGTGCGGAATTTCAGCAGGCAGTCGGCCACTCCGGGCCAGGGGGCACTGGACATCATCTATGGCCTTTCCCCAGAGAAACAAAAGTCACCAGGCCAGGTTCCTGATGTCAGTTTGCAGGTGGCACTTGGCACTGTCAAACCAGCCACAGTTGCCTCTGGGGGCTCCTTTCATCTGGGAGTTATCCTGATCCGTGTGGAATTTCAGCAGGCAGTCGGCCACTCCGGGCCAGCGGGCCCTGGAGAGGAACGATGGCCTTTCCCCAGAGAAACAAAAGTCACCAGGCCAGGTTCCTGATGTCAGTTGGCAGGAGGCACTTGGCACTGTCAAACCAGCCACAGGTGCCTGTGGGGGCACTTTTCATGTGGGAGGCATCCTGATCCATGCTGAATTTCAGCAGGCGGCCGGCCACTCTGGGCCACCAGGTCCTGGACATGAACCATGGCTTTTCCCCCGAGAAACAAAAGTCACCAGGCCAGGTTCCAGATGTCAGTTGGCAGGAGGCACTTGGCACTGTCAAACCAGCCACAGGTGCCTGTGGGGGCAGTTTTCATCTGGGAGGCATCCTGATCCATGCGGAATTTCAGCAGGCGGCCTGCCACTCCGGGCCACCAGGCCCTGGACAGGAACCACGGCTTTTCCCCAGAGAAACAAAAGTCACCAGGCCAGGTTCCTGATGTCAGTTGGCAGGAGGCATTTGGCACTGTCAAACCTGCCACAGTTGCCTGTGGTGGTACCTTTCATCTGGGCGGCATCCTAATCCATTCGGAATTTCAGCAGGCAGCCGGACACCCAGGGACAACTGGCCCTGGACACGAACGATGGCCTTTCCCCAGAGAAACAAAAGTCACCAGGCCAGGTTCCTGATGTCAGTTTGCAGGAGGCACATGGTATTGTTAAACCAGCCACAGTTGCCTGTGGTGGTACTTTCGTTCTGGGAGGAATCCTGATCCCTGCGGAATTTCAGCAGGCAGCCGGCCACTCCGCGCCACGAGGCTCTGGACACGTACAATGGCCTTTCCCCAGAGAAACAAAAATCACCAGGCCAGGTTCCTGATGTCTGTTTGCAGGAGGCACTTGGCACTGTCAAACCAGACGTAGTTGCCTGTGGGGGCACCTTTCATGTGGCAGACATCCTGATCCATGAGGAATTTCAGCAGGCAGCCGGCCCCTCCGGGACTACGGGCCCTGGAGAGGAACGATGGCCTATCCCCAGAGAAACAAAAGTCACCAGGCAAGGTTCCTGATGTCAGTTTGCAGGAGGCACTTGGCACTGTCAAACCAGCCACAGGTGCCTGTGGGGGCACATTTCAACTGGGAGGCATCCTGATCCATGCTGAATTTCAGCAGGCGGCCGGCCACTCCGGGCCACAAGGTCCTGGACATGAACCATGGCTTTTCCCCAGAGAAACAAAAGTCACCAGGCCAGGTTCCTGATGTCAGTTGGCAGGAGGCACTTGGCACTGTCAAACCAGCCACAGGTGCCTGTGGGGGCACCTTGCATCTGGGAGGCATCCTGATCCATGCGGAATTTCAGCAGGCGGCCGGCCACTCCGGGCCACCAGGCCCTGGACATGAACCACGGCTTTTCCCCAGAGAAACAAAAGTCACCAGGCCAGGTTCCTGATGTCAGTTTGCAGGAGGCACTTGGCACTGTCAAACCTGCCACAGTTGCCTGTGGTGGTACCTTTCATCTGGGCGGCATCCTAATCCGTTCGGAATTTCAGCAGGCAGTCGGCCATTCCGGGCCACCGGGCCCTGGAGAGGAACGATGGCCTTTCCCCAGAGAAACAAAAGTCACCTGGCCAGGTTCCTGATGTCAGTTTGCAGGAGGCACTTGGCACTGTCAAACCAGCCACACGTGCCTGTATGGGCACCTTGCATCTGGGAGGTATCCTCATCTGTGCGGAATTTCAGCAGGCTGCCGGCCACTCCAGGCCACCGGGCACTGGGCAAGAACCATGGCCTTACCCCAGAGAAACAAAAGTCACCAGGCCAGGTTCCTGATGTCAGTTTGCAGGAGGCACTTGGCACTGTCAAACCAGACGCAGTTGCCTGTGGTTGTACCTTTCATCTGAGCGGTATCCTGATCCGTGCGGAATTTCAGCAGACAGTCGGCCATTCCGGGCCAGAGGGCCCTGGAGAGGAACGATGGCCTTTCCCCTGAGAAACAAAAGTCACCAGGCCAGGTTCCTGATGTCAGTTTGCAGGAGGCACTTGGCACTGTCAAACCAGCCACAGGTGCCTGTGGGGGCACTTTTCATCTGGGAGGCATCCTGATCCGTGCAGAATTTCAGCAGGCAGTCGGCCACTCCAGGACACCAGGCTCAGGATATGAACCATGGCCTTTCGCCAGAGAAACAAAAGTCACCAGGCCAGGTTCCTGATGTCAATTTCTAGGAGGTACTTGGCACTGTCAAACCAGCCACAGTTGCCTCTGGGGGCACCTTGCATCTTGGAGGTATCCTGATCCGTGCGGAATTTCAGCAGGCAGCCGGCCACTCCGGGCCTGCTGGCCCTGGAGAGGAACGATGGCCTTTTCCCAGAGAAACAAAAGTCACCAGGCCAGGTTCCTGATGTGAGTTGGCAGGAGGCACTTGGCACTGTCAAACCAGCCACAGGTGCCTGTGGGGGCACTTTTCATCTGGGAGGCATCCTGATCCATGCGGAATTTCAGCAGGCGGCCGGCCACTCTGGGCCACCAGGTCCTGGACATGAACCATGGCTTTTCCCCCGAGAAACAAAAGTCACCAGGCCAGGTTCCTGATGTCAGTTTGCAGGAGGCACTTGGCACTGTCAAACCAGACGCAGTTGCCTCTGTTGGTACCTTTCATCTGGGCGGCATCCTAATCCGTTCGGAATTTCAGCAGGCAGCCGGCCACTCCGGGACAACGGATACTGGAGAAGAATGATGGCCTATCCCCAGAGAAACAAAAGTCACCAGGCCAGGTTCCTGGTGTCAGTTTGCAGGAGGCACTTGGCACTGTCAAACCAGCCACAGTTGCCTGTGGGGGCTCCTTTCATCTGGGAGTTATCCAGATCTGTGCGGAATTTCAGCAGGCAGTCGGCCGCTCCGGGCCAGGGGGCACTGGACATCATCTATGGCCTTTCCCCAGAGAAACAAAAGTCACCAGGCCAGGTTCCTGATGTCAGCTTGCAGGAGGCACTTGGCACTGTCAAACCAGCCACAGTTACCTGTGGGGGCACCTTTCATCTGGGAGGTATCCTCAACCGTGAGGAATTTCAGCAGGCAGCCGGCCACTCCAGGCAGCGGGGCACTGGACACGAATGATGGCCTTTCCCCAGAGAAACAAAACTCACCAGGCCAGGTTCCTGATGTCAGTTTGCAGGAGGCACTTGGCACTGTCAAACCAGCCACAGGTGCCTGTGGGGGCACATTTCATCTGGGAGGCATCCTGATCCATGCTGAATTTCAGCAGGCGGCCGGCCACTCCGGGCCACAAGGTCCTGGACATGAACCATGGCTTTTCCCCAGAGAAACAAAAGTCACCAGGCCAGGTTGCTGATGTCAGTTGGCAGGAGGCACTTGGCACTGTCAAACCAGCCACAGGTGCCTGTGGGGGCACCTTGCATCTGGGAGGCATCCTGATCCATGCGGAATTTCAGCAGGCGGCCGGCCACTCCGGGCCACCAGGTCCTGGTCATGAACCACGGCTTTTCCCCAGAGAAACAAAAGTCACCAGGCCAGGTTCCTGATGTCAGTTTGCAGGAGGCACTTGGCACTGTCAAACCTGCCACAGTTGCCTGTAGTGGTACCTTTCATCTGGGCGGCATCCTAATCCGTTCGGAATTTCAGCAGGCAGCCGGACACCCAGGGACACCTGGCCCTGGACACGAACGATGGCCTTTCCCCAGAGAAACAAAAGTCACCAGGCCAGGTTCCTGATGTCAGTTTGCAGGAGGCACAAGGTATTGTCATACCAGCCACAGTTGCCTGTGGTGGTACTTTCGTTCTGGGAGGAATCCTGATCCCTGCGGAATTTCAGCAGGCAGCCGGCCACTCCGCGCCACCAGGCTCTGGACACGTACAATGGCCTTTCCCCACAGAAACAAAAATCACCAGGCCAGGTTCCTGATGTCTGTTTGCAGGAGGCACTTGGCACTGTCAAACCAGACGTAGTTGCCTGTGGGGGCACCTTTCATGTGGCAGACATCCTGATCCATGAGGAATTTCAGCAGGCAGCCGGCCCCTCCGGGACTACGGGCCCTGGAGAGGAACGATGGCCTATCCCCAGAGAAACAAAAGTCACCAGGCAAGGTTCCTGATGTCAGTTTGCAGGAGGCACTTGGCACTGTCAAACCAGACGCAGTTGCCTGTGGTGGTAGTATCGGTATGGAAGGCATCCTGATCCGGGCGGAATTTCAGCAGGCAGCCGGGCACTCCAGGCCGCAACGCCCTGGACATGAATCATGGTCTTTCCCCAGAGAAACGAAAGTCACCAGGCCAGGTTCCTGATGTCAGTTTGCAGGAGGCACATGGCACTGTCAAACCAGCCACAGTTGCCTGTGGGGGCACCTTGCAACTGGGATGTATCCTCAACCGTGTGGAATTTCAGCATGCAGCCGGCCACTCTGGGCCAGCAGGCCCCGGACAAGGACGATGGCCTTTCCCCAGAGAAACAAAAGTCACCAGGCCAGGTTCCTGATGTCAGTTGGCAGGAGGCACTTGGCACTGTCAAACCTGACGCAGTTTCCTCTGGGGGCATTTTTCATCTGGGAGGCATCCTGATCCATGCGGAATTTCAGCAGGCAGCCGGCCACTCCGGGCCAGCGGGCCCTGAAGAGGAACGATGGCCTTTCCCCTGAGAAACAAAAGTCACCAGGCCAGGTTCCTGATGTCAGTTGGCAGGAGGCACTTGGCACTGTCAAACAAGCCGTAGGTGCCTGTGGGGGCATTTTTCATGTGGGAGGCATCCTGATCCATGCGGAATTTCAGCAGGCAGCCGGCCTCTCCGGGCCACCAGGCCCTGGACAAGAATGATGGCCTTTCCCCAGAGAAACAAAAGTCACCAGGCCAGGTTCCTGATGTCAGTTTGCAGGAGGCACTTGGCACTGTCAAACCAGACGCAGTTGCCTGTGGGGGTATTTTTCATGTGGGAGGCATCCTGATCCATGCGGAATTTCAGCAGGCAGCCGGACATTCCGGGCCACCAGGCCCTGGACATGAACCATGGCTTTTCCCCAGAGAAACAAAAGTCACCAGGCCAGGTTCCTGATGTCAGTTTGCAGGAGGCACTTGGCATTGTCAAACCAGCCACAGTTGCCTGTGGGGGCACCTTGCATCTGTGAGGTATCCTGATCCGTGCGGAATTTCAGCAGGCAGCTGGCCACCCCAGGCCACTCTGGGCCCCGGACAAGAATGATGGCCTTTCCCCAGAGAAACAAAAGTCACCAGGCCAGGTTCCTGATGTCAGCTTGCAGGAGGCACTTGGCACTGTCAAACCAGCCACAGTTACCTGTGGGGGCACCTTTCATCTGGGAGGTGTCCTCAACCGTGAGGAATTTCAGCAGCCAGCCGGCCACTCCAGGCCGCGGGGCACTGGACACGAATGATGGCCTTTACCCAGAGAAATAAAAGTCACCAGGCCAGGTTCCTGATGTCAGTTTGCAGGAGGCACTTGGCACTGTCAAACCAGCCACAGTTGCCTGTGGGGGCACCTTTCATCTGGGAGGCATCCTGATCCATGTGGAATTTCAGCAGGCAGCCTGCCACTCGAGCCACCGGGCCCTGGAGAGGAACGATGGGCTTTCCCCAGAGAAACAGAACTCAGCAGGCCAGGTCGCTGATGTCTGTTTGCAGGAGGCACTTGGCACTGTCAAACCAGCCACATTTGCCTTGGGTGGTACTTTCGGTCTGGGAGTCATCCTGATCCGTGCGGAATTTCAGCAGGCAGCCGGCCACTCCGGGCCACCGTACCCTGGAAAAGAATGATGGCCTTTACACACAGAAACAAAAGTCACCAGGCCAGGTTCCTGATGTCAGTTTGCAGGAGGCACTTGGCACTGTCAAACCAGACGCAGTTGCCTGTGGGGGCATTTTTCATCTGGGAGGCATCCTGATCCATGTGGAATTTCAGCAGGCAGCCGGCCACTCCGAGCCCCCAGGCCCTGGACATGAAACATGGCCTTTCCCCAGAGAAACAAAAGTCACCAGGCCAGGTTCCTGATGTCAGTTTGCAGGAGGCACTTGGCACTGTCAAACCTGACACAGTTTCCTCTGGGGGCATTTTTCATCTGGGAGGCATCCTGATCCATATGGAATTTCAGCAGGCAGCCGGCCACTCCGGGCTACCAGGCCCTGGACATGAACCATGGCCTTTCCCCTGAGAAACAAAAGTCAGCAGGCCAGGTTCCTGATGTCAGTTTGCAGGAGGCACTTGGCACTGTCAAACCAGCCACAGTTGCCTCTGGGGGCACCTTCCATCTCGGCGGCATCCTGATCCATGCAGAATTTCAGCCGGCAGCCTGCCACTCTGGGGCCCCCAGGCCATGGACATGAACCATGGACTTTCCCCAGAGAAACAAAAGTCACCAGGCCAGCTTCCTGATGTCAGTTTGCAGGAGGCACTTGGCACTGTCAAACCAGCCACAGTTACTTGTGGGGGCACCTTTCATCTGGGAGGTATCCTCAACCGTGAGGAATTTCAGCAGGCAGCCGGCCACTCCAGGCCGCGGGGCACTGGACACGAATGATGGCCTTTCCCCAGAGAAATAAAAGTCACCAGGCCAGGTTCCTGATGTCAGTTTGCAGGAGGCACTTGGCACTGTCAAACCAGCCACAGTTGCCTTGGGTGGTACTTTCGGTCTGGGAGGCATCCTGATCCGTGCGGAATTTCAGCAGGCAGTCGGCCACTCCGTCCACCGGTACCCTGAAAAGAATGTTGGCCTTTCCCCAGAGAAACAAAAGTCACCAGGCCAGGTTCCTGATGTCAGTTTGCAGGTGGCACTTGGCACTGTCAAACCAGACGCAGTTGCCTGTGGGGGCACCTTGCAACTGGGATGTATCCTCATCCGTGCGGAATTTCAGCAGGCAGCCGGCCACTCCTGGCCACAAGGCCCTGGACATGAACCATGGCCTTTCCCCAGAGAAACAAAAGTCACCAGGCCAGGTTCCTGATGTCAGTTTGCAGGAGGCACTTGGCACTGTCAAACCAGACGCAGTTGCCTGTGGGGGCATTTTTCATCTGGGAGGCATCCTGATCCATGTGGAATTTCAGCAGGCAGCCGGACACTCCGGCCACTCTGGGCCCCGGACAAGAATGATGGCCTTTCCCCAGAGAAACAAAAGTCACCAGGCCAGGTTCCTGATGTCAGTTTGCAGGAGGCACTTGGCACTGTCAAACCAGCCACAGTTGCCTCTGGTGGTACTTTCGGTCTGGGAGGTATCCTGATCCATTTGGAATTTCAGCAGGCAGCCGGCCACTCCGGGCCACCAAGCCCTGGACATGAACCATGGCCTTTCCCCAGAGAAACAAAAGTCACCAGTCCAGGTTCCTGATGTCAGTTTGCAGGAGGCACTTGGCACTGTCAAACCAGCCGCAGTTGCCTGTGGGGGCACCTTGCATCTGGGAGGTATCCTGATCCTTTTGGAATTTCAGCAGGCAGCCTGCCAGTCCGGGCCACCGGGACCCGGACAAGAATAATGGCCTTTCCCCAGAGAAACAAAAGTCACCAGGCCAGGTTCCTGATGTCAGTTTGCAGGAGGCACTTGGCACTGTCAAACCAGCCACAGTTGCCTGTGGTGGTACTTTCTATCTGGGAGGTATCCTGATCCGTTTGGAATTTCAGCAGGCAGCCTCTCACTCGAGCCACCGGGCCCTGGACATGAACCATGGCCTTTCCCCAGAGAAACAGAACTCAGCAGGCCAGGTCGCTGATGTCTGTTTGCAGGAGGCACTTGGCACTGTCAAACCAGCCACAGTTGCCTTGGGTGGTACTTTCGGTCTGGGAGGCATCCTGATCCTTTTGGAATTTCAGCAGGCAGCCGGCCACTCCGGGCCACCGTACTCCGGAAAAGAATCATGGTCTTTCCCCAGAGAAACAAAAGTCACCAGGCCAGGTTCCTGATGTCAGTTTGCAGGAGGCACTTGGCACTGTCAAACCTGACGCAGTTGCCTCTGGTGGTACCTTTCATCTGGGCGGCATCCTGGTCCGTTCGGAATTTCAGCAGGCAGCCGGCCACTCCAGGACACCAGGCTCAGGATATGAACCATGGCCTTTCCCCAGAGAAACAAAAGTCACCAGGCCAGGTTCCAGATGTCAGTTGGCAGGAGGCACTTGGCACTGTCAAACCAGCCACAGGTGCCTGTGGGGGCATTTTTCATGTGGGAGGCATCCTGATCCATGCGGAATTTCAGCAGGCAGCCGGCCACTCCGAGCCCCCAGGCCCTGGAGAGGAACGATGGCCTTTCCCCAGAGAAACAGAACTCAGCAGGCCAGGTCGCTGATGTCTGTTTGCAGGAGGCACTTGGCACTGTCAAACCAGCCACATTTGCCTTGGGTGGTACTTTCGGTCTGGGAGGCATCCTGATCCGTGCGGAATTTCAGCAGGCAGCCCGCCACTCCGGGCCACCGTACCCCGGAAAAGAATCATGGCCTTTACACACAGAAACAAAAGTCACCAGGCCAGGTTCCTGATGTCAGTTTGCAGGAGTCACTTGGCACTGTCAAACCAGACGCAGTTGCCTGTGGGGGCATTTTTCATCTGGGAGGCATCCTGATCCATGCGGAATTTCAGCAGGCAGCCGGCCACTCCGAGCCCCCAGGCCCTGGACATGAACCATGGCCTTTCCCCAGAGAAACAAAAGTCACCAGGCCAGGTTCCTGATGTCAGTTTGCAGGAGGCACTTGGCACTGTCAAACCTGACGCAGTTTCCTCTGGGGTCATTTTTCATCTGGGAGGCGTCCTGATCCGTGTGGAATTTCAGCAGGCAGCCGGCCACTCCGGGCTACCAGGCCCTGGACATGAACCATGGCCTTTCCCCTGAGAAACAAAAGTCAGCAGGCCAGGTTCCTGATGTCAGTTTGCAGGAGGCACTTGGCAGTGTCAAACCAACCACAGTTGCCTGTGGTGGCACCTTCCATGTCGGCGGCATCCTGATCCATGCAGAATTTCAGCAGGCAGCCGGCCACTCCGGGCCCCCAGGCCATGGACATGAACCATGGACTTTCCCCAGAGAAACAAAAGTCACCAGGCCAGGTTCCTGATGTCAGTTTGCAGGAGGCACTTGGCACTGTCAAACCAGCCACAGTTACCTGTGGGGGCACCTTTCATCTGGGATGTATCCTCAACCGTGAGGAATTTCAGCAGGCAGCCGGCCACTCCAGGCCGCGGGGCACTGGACACGAATGATGGCCTTTACCCAGAGAAATAAAAGTCACCAGGCCAGGTTCTTGATGTCAGTTTGCAGGAGGCACTTGGCACTGTCAAACCAGCCACAGTTGCCTGTGGGGGCACCTTGCATCTGGGAGGCCTCCTGATCCATGTGGAATTTCAGCAGGCAGCCTGCCACTCGAGCCACCGGGCCCTGGAGAGGAACCATGGCCTTTCCCCAGAGAAACAGAACTCAGCAGGCCAGGTCACTGATGTCTGATTGCAGGAGGCACTTGGCACTGTCAAACCAGCCACAGTTGCCTTGGGTGGTACTTTCGGTCTGGGAGGCATCCTGATCCTTTTGGAATTTCAGCAGGCAGCCGGCCACTCCGGGCCACCGTACCCCAGAAAAGAATCATGGCCTTTCCCCAGAGAAACAAAAGTCACCAGGCCAGGTTCCTGATGTCAGTTTGCAGGAGGCACTTGGCACTGTCAAACCAGACGCAGTTGCCTCTGGTGGTACCTTTCATCTGGGCGGCATCCTGGTCCGTGCAGAATTTCAGCAGGCTGCCGGCCACTCCAGGACACCAGGCTCAGGATATAAACCATGGCCTTTCCCCAGAGAAACAAAAGTCACCAGGCCAGGTTCCAGATGTCAGTTGGCAGGAGGCACTTGGCACTGTCAAACCAGCCATAGGTGCCTGTGGGGGCATTTTTCATGTGGGAGGCATCCTGATCCATGCGGAATTTCAGCAGGCAGCCGGCCACTCCGAGCCACCAGGCCCTGGACATGAACCATGGCCTTTCCCCAGAGAAACAAAAGTCACCAGGTCAGGTTCCTGATGTCAGTTTGCAGGAGGCACTTGGCACTGTCAAACCTGACTCAGTTTCCTCTGGGGGCATTTTTCATGTGGGAGGCATCCTGATCCATGTGGAATTTCAGCAGGCAGCCGGCCAGTCCGGGCTACCAGGCCCTGGACATGAACCATGGCCTTTCCCCAGAGAAACAAAAGTCACCAGGCCAGGTTCCTGATGTCAGTTTGCAGGAGGCACTTGGCAGTGTCAAACCAGCCACAGTTGCCTGTGGTGGCACCTTCCATCTCGGCGGCATCCGGATCCATGCAGAATTTCAGCAGGCAGCCGGCCACTCCGGGCCCCCAGGCCATGGACATGAACCATGGCCTTTCCCCAGAGAAACAAAAGTCACCAGGCCAGGTTCCTGATGTCAGTTTGCAGGAGGCACTTGGCACTGTCAAACCAGCCACAGTTACCTGTGGGGGCACCTTTCATCTGGGAGGTATCCTCAACCGTGAGGAATTTCAGCAGGCAGCCGGCCACTCCAGGCCGCGGGGCACTGGACACGAATGAGGGCCTTTACCCAGAGAAATAAAAGTCACCAGGCCAGGTTCCTGATGTCAGTTTGCAGGAGGCACTTGGCACTGTCAAACCAGCCACAGTTGCCTGTGGGGGCACCTTTCATCTGGGAGGCCTCCTGATCCATGTGGAATTTCAGCAGGCAGCCTGCCACTCCGGGCCACCGGGCCCTGGAGAGGAACGATGGCCTTTCCCCAGAGAAACAGAACTTAGCAGGCCAGGTCGCTGATGTCTGTTTGCAGGAGGCACTTGGCACTGTCAAGGCAGCCACAGTTGCCTTGGGTGGTACTTTCGGTCTGGGAGGCATCCTGATCCTTTTGGAATTTCAGCAGACAGCCGGCCACTCCGTCCACCGGTACCCGGAAAAGAATGTTGGCCTTTCCCCAGAGAAACAAAAGTCACCAGGCCAGGTTCCTGATGTCAGTTTGCAGGTGGCACTTGGCACTGTCAAACCAGACGCAGTTGCCTGTGGGGGCACCTTGCAACTGGGAGGTATCCTCATCCGTGCGGAATTTCAGCAGGCAGCCGGCCACTCCTGGCCACAAGGCCCTGGACATGAACCATGGCCTTTCCCCAGAGAAACAAAAAACACCAGGCCAGGTTCCTGATGTCAGTTTGCAGGAGGCACTTGGCACTGTCAAACCAGACGCAGTTGCCTGTGGGGGCACCTTGCAACTGGGATGTATCCTCATCCGTGCGGAATTTCAGCAGGCAGCCGGCCACTCCTGGCCACAAGGCCCTGGACATGAACCATGGCCTTTACCCAGAGAAACAAAAGTCACCAGGCCAGGTTCCTGATGTCAGTTTGCAGGAGGCACTTGGCACTGTCAAACCAGCCGCAGTTGCCTTGGGTGGTACTTTCGTTCTGGGAGGCATCCTGATCCGTGCAGAATTTCAGCAGGCAGTCGGCCACTCCGTCCACCGGTACCCGGAAAAGAATGTTGGCCTTTTCCCAGAGAAACAAAAGTCACCAGGCCAGGTTCCTGATGTCAGTTTGCAGGTGGCACTTGGCACTGTCAAACCAGCCACAGTTGCCTGTGGGGGCACCTTTCATCTGGGAGGCATCCTGATCCATGTGGAATTTCAGCAGGCAGCCTGCCACTCGAGCCACCGGGCCCTGGAGAGGAACGATGGCCTTTCCCCAGAGAAACAGAACTCAGCAGGCCAAGTCGCTGATGTCTGTTTGCAGGAGGCACTTGGCACTGTCAAACCAGCCACATTTGCCTTGGGTGGTACTTTCGGTCTGGGAGGCATCCTGATCCGTGCGGAATTTCAGCAGGCAGTCGGCCACTCCGTCCACCGGTACCCTGAAAAGAATGTTGGCCTTTCCCCAGAGAAACAAAAGTCACCAGGCCAGGTTCCTGATGTCAGTTTGCAGGTGGCACTTGGCACTGTCAAACCAGACGCAGTTGCCTGTGGGGGCACCTTGCAACTGGGATGTATCCTCATCCGTGCGGAATTTCAGCAGGCAGCCGGCCACTCCTGGCCACAAGGCCCTGGACATGAACCATGGCCTTTCCCCAGAGAAACAAAAGTCACCAGGCCAGGTTCCTGATGTCAGTTTGCAGGAGGCACTTGGCACTGTCAAACCAGACGCAGTTGCCTGTGGGGGCATTTTTCATGTGGGAGGCATCCTGATCCATGTGGAATTTCAGCAGGCAGCCGGACACTCCGGACACTCTGGGCCCCGGACAAGAATGATGGCCTTTCCCCAGAGAAACAAAAGTCACCAGGCCAGGTTCCTGATGTCAGTTTGCAGGAGGCACTTGGCACTGTCAAACCAGCCACAGTTGCCTCTGGTGGTACTTTCGGTCTGGGAGGTATCCTGATCCATTTGGAATTTCAGCAGGCAGCCGGCCACTCCGGGCCACCAAGCCCTGGACATGAACCATGGCCTTTCCCCAGAGAAACAAAAGTCACCAGTCCAGGTTCCTGATGTCAGTTTGCAGGAGGCACTTGGCACTGTCAAACCAGCCGCAGTTGCCTGTGGGGGCACCTTGCATCTGGGAGGTATCCTGATCCTTTTGGAATTTCAGCAGGCAGCTTGCCAGTCCGGGCCACCGGGACCCGGACAAGAATAATGGCCTTTCCCCAGACAAACAAAAGTCACCAGGCCAGGTTCCTGATGTCAGTTTGCAGGTGGCCCTTGGCACTGTCAAACCAGCCACAGTTGCCTTGGGTGGTACATTCGGTCTGGGAGGCATCCTGATCCGTGCGGAATTTCAGCAGGCAGCCGGCCACTCCGGGCCACCAGGCCCTGGACATGAACCATGGCTTTTCCCCAGAGAAACAAAAGTCACCAGGCCAGGTTCCTGATGTCAGTTTGCAGGAGGCACTTGGCACTGTCAAACCAGCCACAGTTGCCTGTGGTGGTACTTTCGATCTGGGAGGTATCCTGATCCGTTTGGAATTTCAGCAGGCAGCCTCTCACTCGAGCCACCGGGCCCTGGACATGAACCATGGCCTTTCCCCAGAGAAACAGAACTCAGCAGGCCAGGTCGCTGATGTCTGTTTGCAGGAGGCACTTGGCACTGTCAAACCAGCCACAGTTGCCTTGGGTGGTACTTTCGGTCTGGGAGGCATCCTGATCCTTTTGGAATTTCAGCAGGCAGCCGGCCACTCCGGGCCACCGTACTCCGGAAAAGAATCATGGTCTTTCCCCAGAGAAACAAAAGTCACCAGGCCAGGTTCCTGATGTCAGTTTGCAGGAGGCACTTGGCACTGTCAAACCTGACGCAGTTGCCTCTGGTGGTACCTTTCATCTGGGCGGCATCCTGGTCCGTTCGGAATTTCAGCAGGCAGCCGGCCACTCCAGGACACCAGGCTCAGGATATGAACCATGGCCTTTCCCCAGAGAAACAAAAGTCACCAGGCCAGGTTCCAGATGTCAGTTGGCAGGAGGCACTTGGCACTGTCAAACCAGCCACAGGTGCCTGTGGGGGCATTTTTCATGTGGGAGGCATCCTGATCCATGCGGAATTTCAGCAGGCAGCCGGCCACTCCGAGCCCCCAGGCCCTGGAGAGGAACGATGGCCTTTCCCCAGAGAAACAGAACTCAGCAGGCCAGGTCGCTGATGTCTGTTTGCAGGAGGCACTTGGCACTGTCAAACCAGCCACATTTGCCTTGGGTGGTACTTTCGGTCTGGGAGGCATCCTGATCCGTGCGGAATTTCAGCAGGCAGCCCGCCACTCCGGGCCACTGTACCCCGGAAAAGAATCATGGCCTTTACACACAGAAACAAAAGTCACCAGGCCAGGTTCCTGATGTCAGTTTGCAGGAGTCACTTGGCACTGTCAAACCAGACGCAGTTGCCTGTGGGGGCATTTTCATCTGGGAGGCATCCTGATCCATGCGGAATTTCAGCAGGCAGCCGGCCACTCCGGGCCCCCAGGCCATGGACATGAACCATGGACTTTCCCCAGAGAAACAAAAGTCACCAGGCCAGGTTCCTGATGTCAGTTTGCAGGAGGCACTTGGCACTGTCAAACCAGCCACAGTTACCTGTGGGGGCACCTTTCATCTGGGATGTATCCTCAACCGTGAGGAATTTCAGCAGGCAGCCGGCCACTCCAGGCCGCGGGGCACTGGACACGAATGATGGCCTTTACCCAGAGAAATAAAAGTCACCAGGCCAGGTTCCTGATGTCAGTTTGCAGGAGGCACTTGGCACTGTCAAACCAGCCACAGTTGCCTGTGGGGGCACCTTTCATCTGGGAGGCCTCCTGATCCATGTGGAATTTCAGCAGGCAGCCTGCCACTCGAGCCACCGGGCCCTGGAGAGGAACCATGGCCTTTCCCCAGAGAAACAGAACTCAGCAGGCCAGGTCGCTGATGTCTGTTTGCAGGAGGCACTTGGCACTGTCAAACCAGCCACAGTTGCCTTGGGTGGTACTTTCGGTCTGGGAGGCATCCTGATCCTTTTGGAATTTCAGCAGGCAGCCGGCCACTCCGGGCCACCGTACCCCAGAAAAGAATCATGGCCTTTCCCCAGAGAAACAAAAGTCACCAGGCCAGGTTCCTGATGTCAGTTTGCAGGAGGCACTTGGCACTGTCAAACCAGACGCAGTTGCCTCTGGTGGTACCTTTCATCTGGGCGGCATCCTGGTCCGTGCAGAATTTCAGCAGGCTGCCGGCCACTCCAGGACACCAGGCTCAGGATATAAACCATGGCCTTTCCCCAGAGAAACAAAAGTCACCAGGTCAGGTTCCTGATGTCAGTTTGCAGGAGGCACTTGGCACTGTCAAACCTGACTCAGTTTCCTCTGGGGGCATTTTTCATCTGGGAGGCATCCTGATCCATGTGGAATTTCACCAGGCAGCCGGCCACTCCGGGCTACCAGGCCCTGGACATGAACCATGGCCTTTCCCCAGAGAAACAAAAGTCACCAGGCCAGGTTCCTGATGTCAGTTTGCAGGAGGCACTTGGCAGTGTCAAACCAGCCACAGTTGCCTGTGGTGGCACCTTCCATCTCGGCGGCATCCGGATCCATGCAGAATTTCAGCAGGCAGCCGGCCACTCCGGGCCCCCAGGCCATGGACATGAACCATGGCCTTTCCCCAGAGAAACAAAAGTCACCAGGCCAGGTTCCTGATGTCAGTTTGCAGGAGGCACTTGGCACTGTCAAACCAGCCACAGTTACCTGTGGGGGCACCTTTCATCTGGGAGGTATCCTGATCCGTGAGGAATTTCAGCAGGCAGCCGGCCACTCCAGGCCGCGGGGCACTGGACACGAATGAGGGCCTTTACCCAGAGAAATAAAAGTCACCAGGCCAGGTTCCTGATGTCAGTTTGCAGGAGGCACTTGGCACTGTCAAACCAGCCACAGTTGCCTGTGGGGGCACCTTTCATCTGGGAGGCCTCCTGATCCATGTGGAATTTCAGCAGGCAGCCTGCCACTCGAGCCACCGGGCCCTGGAGAGGAACGATGGCCTTTCCCCAGAGAAACAGAACTTAGCAGGCCAGGTCGCTGATGTCTGTTTGCAGGAGGCACTTGGCACTGTCAAACCAGCCACAGTTGCCTTGGGTGGTACTTTCGGTCTGGGAGGCATCCTGATCCTTTTGGAATTTCAGCAGACAGCCGGCCACTCCGTCCACCGGTACCCGGAAAAGAATGTTGGCCTTTCCCCAGAGAAACAAAAGTCACCAGGCCAGGTTCCTGATGTCAGTTTGCAGGTGGCACTTGGCACTGTCAAACCAGACGCAGTTGCCTGTGGGGGCACCTTGCAACTGGGATGTATCCTCATCCGTGCGGAATTTCAGCAGGCAGCCGGCCACTCCTGGCCACAAGGCCCTGGACATGAACCATGGCCTTTCCCCAGAGAAACAAAAAACACCAGGCCAGGTTCCTGATGTCAGTTTGCAGGAGGCACTTGGCACTGTCAAACCAGACGCAGTTGCCTGTGGGGGCACCTTGCAACTGGGATGTATCCTCATCCGTGCGGAATTTCAGCAGGCAGCCGGCCACTCCTGGCCACAAGGCCCTGGACATGAACCATGGCCTTTCCCCAGAGAAACAAAAGTCACCAGGCCAGGTTCCTGATGTCAGTTTGCAGGAGGCACTTGGCACTGTCAAACCAGCCACAGTTGCCTGTGGGGGCACCTTGCAACTGGCATGTATCCTCATCCGTGCGGAATTTCAGCAGGCAGCCGGCCACTCCTGGCCACAAGGCCCTGGACCTGAACCATGGCCTTTCCCCAGAGAAACAGAACTCAGCAGGCCAGGTTCCTGATGTCAGTTTGCAGGAGGCACTTGGCACTGTCAAACCAGCCGCAGTTGCCTTGGGTGGTACTTTCGGTCTGGGAGGCATCCTGATCCGTGCAGAATTTCAGCAGGCAGTCGGCCACTCCGTCCACCGGTACCCGGAAAAGAATGTTGGCCTTTCCCCAGAGAAACAAAAGTCACCAGGCCAGGTTCCTGATGTCAGTTTGCAGGTGGCACTTGGCACTGTCAAACCAGCCACAGTTGCCTGTGGGGGCACCTTTCATCTGGGAGGCATCCTGATCCATGTGGAATTTCAGCAGGCAGCCTGCCACTCGAGCCACCGGGCCCTGGAGAGGAACGATGGCCTTTCCCCAGAGAAACAGAACTCAGCAGGCCAAGTCGCTGATGTCTGTTTGCAGGAGGCACTTGGCACTGTCAAACCAGCCACATTTGCCTTGGGTGGTACTTTTGGTCTGGGAGTCATCCTGATCCGTGCGGAATTTCAGCAGGCAGCCGGCCACTCCGGGCCACCGTACCCTGGAAAAGAATGATGGCCTTTACACACAGAAACAAAAGTCACCAGGCCAGGTTCCTGATGTCAGTTTGCAGGAGGCACTTGGCACTGTCAAACCAGACGCAGTTGCCTGTGGGGGCATTTTTCATCTGGGAGGCATCCTGATCCATGTGGAATTTCAGCAGGCAGCCGGCCACTGCGCGCCCCCAGGCCCTGGCCATGAAACATGGCCTTTCCCCAGAGAAACAAAAGTCACCAGGCCAGGTTCCTGATGTCAGTTTGCAGGAGGCACTTGGCACTGTCAAACCTGACGCAGTTTCCTCTGGGGGCATTTTTCATCTGGGAGGCATCCTGATCCATATGGAATTTCAGCAGGCAGCCGGCCACTCCGGGCTACCAGGCCCTGGACATGAACCATGGCCTTTCCCCTGAGAAACAAAAGTCAGCAGGCCAGGTTCCTGATGTCAGTTTGCAGGAGGCACTTGGCACTGTCAAACCAGCCACAGTTGCCTCTGGGGGCACCTTCCATCTCGGCGGCATCCTGATCCATGCAGAATTTCAGCCGGCAGCCTGCCACTCTGGGGCCCCCAGGCCATGGACATGAACCATGGACTTTCCCCAGAGAAACAAAAGTCACCAGGCCAGGTTCCTGATGTCAGTTTGCAGGAGGCACTTGGCACTGTCAAACCAGCCACAGTTACTTGTGGGGGCACCTTTCATCTGGGAGGTATCCTCAACCGTGAGGAATTTCAGCAGGCAGCCGGCCACTCCAGGCAGCGGGGCACTGGACACGAATGATGGCCTTTCCCCAGAGAAATAAAAGTCACCAGGCCAGGTTCCTGATGTCAGTTTGCAGGAGGCACTTGGCACTGTCAAACCAGCCACAGTTGCCTTGGGTGGTACTTTCGGTCTGGGAGGCATCCTGATCCGTGCGGAATTTCAGCAGGCAGCCCGCCACTCCGGGCCACCGTACCCCGGAAAAGAATCATGGCCTTTACACACAGAAACAAAAGTCACCAGGCCAGGTTCCTGATGTCAGTTTGCAGGAGTCACTTGGCAGTGTCAAACCAACCACAGTTGCCTGTGGTGGCACCTTCCATCTCGGCGGCATCCTGATCCATGCAGAATTTCAGCAGGCAGCCGGCCACTCCGGGCCACCAGGCCCTGGACATGAACCATGGCTTTTCCCCAGAGAAACTAAAGTCACCAGGCCAGGTTCCTGATGTCAGTTTGCAGGAGGCACTTGGCACTGTCAAACCAGCCATAGTTGCCTCTGGTGGTACTTTCATTCTGGGAGGTATCCTGATCCGTTTGGAATTTCAGCAGGCAGCCTGTCACTCGAGCCACCGGGCCCTGGACATGAACCATGGCCTTTCCCCAGAGAAACAGAACTCAGCAGGCCAGGTCGCTGATGTCTGTTTGCAGGAGGCACTTGGCACTGTCAAACCAGCCACAGTTGCCTTGGGTGGTACTTTCGGTCTGGGAGGCATCCTGATCCTTTTGGAATTTCAGCAGGCAGCCGGCCACTCCGGGCCACCGTACCCCGGAAAAGAATCATGGCCTTTCCCCAGAGAAACAAAAGTCACCAGGCCTGGTTCCTGATGTCAGTTTGCAGGAGGCACTTGGCACTGTCAAACCAGACGCAGTTGCCTCTGGTGGTACCTTTCATCTGGGCGGCATCCTGGTCCGTCCAGAATTTCAGCAGGCTGCCGGCCACTCCAGGACACCAGGCTCAGGATATAAACCATGGCCTTTCCCCAGAGAAACAAAAGTCACCAGGCCAGGTTCCTGATGTCAGTTTGCAGGAGGCACTTGGCACTGTCAAACCTGACGCAGTTTCCTCTGGGGGCATTTTTCATCTGGGAGGCATCCTGATCCGTGTGGAATTTCAGCAGGCAGCCGGCCACTCCGGGCCAGCGGGCCCTGGAGAGGAACGATGGCCTTTCCCCTGAGAAACAAAAGTCAGCAGGCCAGGTTCCTGATGTCAGTTTGCAGGAGGCACTTGGCAGTGTCAAACCAGCCACAGTTGCCTGTGGTGGCACCTTCCACCTCGGCGGCATCCTGATCCATGCAGAATTTCAGCAGGCAGCCGGCCACTCCGGGCCCCCAGGCCATGGACATGAACCATGGACTTTCCCCAGAGAAACAAAAGTCACCAGGCCAGGTTCCTGATGTCAGTTTGCAGGAGGCACTTGGCAGTGTCAAACCAGCCACAGTTACCTGTGGGGGCACCTTTCATCTGGGAGGTATCCTCAACCGTGAGGAATTTCAGCAGGCAGCCGGCCACTCCAGGCCGCGGGGCACTGGACACGAATTATGGCCTTTACCCAGAGAAATAAAAATCACCAGGCCAGGTTCCTGATGTCAGTTTGCAGGAGGCACTTGGCACTGTCAAACCAGCCACAGTTGCCTGTGGGGGCACCTTTCATCTGGGAGGCCTCCTGATCCATGTGGAATTTCAGCAGGCAGCCTGCCACTCGAGCCACCGGGCCCTGGAGAGGAACGATGGCCTTTCCCCAGAGAAACAGAACTTAGCAGGCCAGGTCGCTGATGTCTGTTTGCAGGAGGCACTTGGCACTGTCAAACCAGCCACATTTGCCTTGGGTGGTACTTTCGGTCTGGGAGGCATCCTGATCCTTTTGGAATTTCAGCAGGCAGCCGGCCACTCCGTCCACCGGTACCCGGAAAAGAATGTTGGCCTTTCCCCAGAGAAACAAAAGTCACCAGGCCAGGTTCCTGATGTCAGTTTGCAGGTGGCACTTGGCACTGTCAAACCAGACGCAGTTGCCTGTGGGGGCACCTTGCAACTGGGATGTATCCTCATCCGTGCGGAATTTCAGCAGGCAGCCGGCCACTCCTGGCCACAAGGCCCTGGACATGAACCATGGCCTTTCCCCAGAGAAACAAAAAACACCAGGCCAGGTTCCTGATGTCAGTTTGCAGGAGGCACTTGGCACTGTCAAACCAGACGCAGTTGCCTGTGGGGGCACCTTGCAACTGGGATGTATCCTCATCCGTGCGGAATTTCAGCAGGCAGCCGGCCACTCCTGGCCACAAGGCCCTGGACATGAACCATGGCCTTTCCCCAGAGAAACAAAAGTCACCAGGCCAGGTTCCTGATGTCAGTTTGCAGGAGGCACTTGGCACTGTCAAACCAGCCACAGTTGCCTGTGGGGGCACCTTGCAACTGGCATGTATCCTCATCCGTGCGGAATTTCAGCAGGCAGCCGGCCACTCCTGGCCACAAGGCCCTGGACCTGAACCATGGCCTTTACCCAGAGAAACAAAAGTCACCAGGCCAGGTTCCTGATGTCAGTTTGCAGGAGGCACTTGGCACTGTCAAACCAGCCGCAGTTGCCTTGGGTGGTACTTTCGGTCTGGGAGGCATCCTGATCCGTGCAGAATTTCAGCAGGCAGTCGGCCACTCCGTCCACCGGTACCCGGAAAAGAATCATGGCCTTTCCCCAGAGAAACAAAAGTCACCAGGCCAGGTTCCTGATGTCAGTTTGCAGGTGGCACTTGGCACTGTCAAACCAGACGCAGTTGCCTGTGGGGGCACCTTGCAACTGGGATGTATCCTCATCCGTGCGGAATTTCAGCAGGCAGCCGGCCACTCCTGGCCACAAGGCCCTGGACATGAACCATGGCCTTTCCCCAGAGAAACAAAAGTCACCAGGCCAGGTTCCTGATGTCAGTTTGCAGGAGGCACTTGGCACTGTCAAACCAGCCACAGTTACTTGTGGGGGCACCTTTCATCTGGGAGGTATCCTCAACCGTGAGGAATTTCAGCAGGCAGCCGGCCACTCCAGGCCGCGGGGCACTGGACACGAATGATGGCCTTTCCCCAGAGAAATAAAAGTCACCAGGCCAGGTTCCTGATGTCAGTTTGCAGGAGGCACTTGGCACTGTCAAACCAGCCACAGTTGCCTTGGGTGGTACTTTCGGTCTGGGAGGCATCCTGATCCGTGCGGAATTTCAGCAGGCAGTCGGCCACTCCGTCCACCGGTACCCTGAAAAGAATGTTGGCCTTTCCCCAGAGAAACAAAAGTCACCAGGCCAGGTTCCTGATGTCAGTTTGCAGGTGGCACTTGGCACTGTCAAACCAGACGCAGTTGCCTGTGGGGGCACCTTGCAACTGGGATGTATCCTCATCCGTGCGGAATTTCAGCAGGCAGCCGGCCACTCCTGGCCACAAGGCCCTGGACATGAACCATGGCCTTTCCCCAGAGAAACAAAAGTCACCAGGCCAGGTTCCTGATGTCAGTTTGCAGGAGGCACTTGGCACTGTCAAACCAGACGCAGTTGCCTGTGGGGGCATTTTTCATCTGGGAGGCATCCTGATCCATGTGGAATTTCAGCAGGCAGCCGGACACTCCGGCCACTCTGGGCCCCGGACAAGAATGATGGCCTTTCCCCAGAGAAACAAAAGTCACCAGGCCAGGTTCCTGATGTCAGTTTGCAGGAGGCACTTGGCACTGTCAAACCAGCCACAGTTGCCTCTGGTGGTACTTTCGGTCTGTGAGGTATCCTGATCCATTTGGAATTTCAGCAGGCAGCCGGCCACTCCGGGCCACCAAGCCTTGGACATGAACCATGGCCTTTCCCCAGAGAAACAAAAGTCACCAGGCCAGGTTCCTGATGTCAGTTTGCAGGAGGCACTTGGCACTGTCAAACCAGCCGCAGTTGCCTGTGGGGGCACCTTGCATCTGGGAGGTATCCTGATCCTTCTGGAATTTCAGCAGGCAGCCTGCCAGTCCGGGCCACCGGGACCCGGACAAGAATAATGGCCTTTCCCCAGACAAACAAAAGTCAGCAGGCCAGGTTCCTGATGTCAGTTTGCAGGTGGCACTTGGCACTGTCAAACCAGATGCAGTTGCCTGTGGGGGCACCTTGCAACTGGGATGTATCCTCATCCGTGCGGAATTTCAGCAGGCAGCCGGCCACTCCTGGCCACAAGGCCCTGGACATGAACCATGGCCTTTCCCCAGAGAAACAAAAAACACCAGGCCAGGTTCCTGATGTCAGTTTGCAGGAGGCACTTGGCACTGTCAAACCAGCCGCAGTTGCCTTGGGTGGTACTTTCGGTCTGGGAGGCATCCTGATCCGTGCAGAATTTCAGCAGGCAGTCGGCCAGTCCGTCCACCGGTACCCGGAAAAGAATGTTGGCCTTTCCCCAGAGAAACAAAAGTCACCAGGCCAGGTTCCTGATGTCAGTTTGCAGGTGGCACTTGGCACTGTCAAACCAGACGCAGTTGCCTGTGGGGGCACCTTGCAACTGGGATGTATCCTCATCCGTGCGGAATTTCAGCAGGCAGCCGGCCACTCCTGGCCACAAGGCCCTGGACATGAACCATGGCCTTTCCCCAGAGAAACAAAAGTCACCAGGCCAGGTTCCTGATGTCAGTTTGCAGGAGGCACTTGGCACTGTCAAACCAGCCACAGTTACTTGTGGGGGCACCTTTCATCTGGGAGGTATCCTCAACCGTGAGGAATTTCAGCAGGCAGCCGGCCACTCCAGGCCGCGGGGCACTGGACACGAATGATGGCCTTTCCCCAGAGAAATAAAAGTCACCAGGCCAGGTTCCTGATGTCAGTTGGCAGGAGGCACTTGGCACTGTCAAACCAGCCACAGTTGCCTTGGGTGGTACTTTCGGTCTGGGAGGCATCCTGATCCGTGCGGAATTTCAGCAGGCAGTCGGCCACTCCGTCCACCGGTACCCTGAAAAGAATGTTGGCCTTTCCCCAGAGAAACAAAAGTCACCAGGCCAGGTTCCTGATGTCAGTTTGCAGGTGGCACTTGGCACTGTCAAACCAGACGCAGTTGCCTGTGGGGGCACCTTGCAACTGGGATGTATCCTCATCCGTGCGGAATTTCAGCAGGCAGCCGGCCACTCCTGGCCACAAGGCCCTGGACATGAACCATGGCCTTTCCCCAGAGAAACAAAAGTCACCAGGCCAGGTTCCTGATGTCAGTTTGCAGGAGGCACTTGGCACTGTCAAACCAGACGCAGTTGCCTGTGGGGGCATTTTTCATCTGGGAGGCATCCTGATCCATGTGGAATTTCAGCAGGCAGCCGGACACTCCGGCCACTCTGGGCCCCGGACAAGAATGATGGCCTTTCCCCAGAGAAACAAAAGTCACCAGGCCAGGTTCCTGATGTCAGTTTGCAGGAGGCACTTGGCACTGTCAAACCAGCCACAGTTGCCTCTGGTGGTACTTTCGGTCTGTGAGGTATCCTGATCCATTTGGAATTTCAGCAGGCAGCCGGCCACTCCGGGCCACCAAGCCTTGGACATGAACCATGGCCTTTCCCCAGAGAAACAAAAGTCACCAGGCCAGGTTCCTGATGTCAGTTTGCAGGAGGCACTTGGCACTGTCAAACCAGCCGCAGTTGCCTGTGGGGGCACCTTGCATCTGGGAGGTATCCTGATCCTTTTGGAATTTCAGCAGGCAGCCTGCCAGTCCGGGCCACCGGGACCCGGACAAGAATAATGGCCTTTCCCCAGACAAACAAAAGTCACCAGGCCAGGTTCCTGATGTCAGTTTGCAGGTGGCACTTGGCACTGTCAAACCAGATGCAGTTGCCTGTGGGGGCACCTTGCAACTGGGATGTATCCTCATCCGTGCGGAATTTCAGCAGGCAGCCGGCCACTCCTGGCCACAAGGCCCTGGACATGAACCATGGCCTTTCCCCAGAGAAACAAAAAACACCAGGCCAGGTTCCTGATGTCAGTTTGCAGGAGGCACTTGGCACTGTCAAACCAGCCACAGTTGCCTTGGGTGGTACTTTCGGTCTGGGAGGCATCCTGATCCGTGCGGAATTTCAGCAGGCAGCCGGCCACTCCGGGCCACCAGGCCCTGGACATGAACCATGGCTTTTCCCCAGAGAAACAAAAGTCACCAGGCCAGGTTCCTGATGTCAGTTTGCAGGAGGCACTTGGCACTGTCAAACCAGCCACAGTTGCCTGTGGTGGTACTTTCGATCTGGGAGGCATCCTGATCCGTTTGGAATTTCAGCAGGCAGCCTGCCACTCGAGCCACCGGGCCCTGGACATGAACCATGGCCTTTCCCCAGAGAAACAGAACTCACCAGGCCAGGTCGCTGATGTCTGTTTGCAGGAGGCACTTGGCACTGTCAAACCAGCCACAGTTGCCTTGGGTGGTACTTTCGGTCTGGGAGGCCTCCTGATCCTTTTGGAATTTCAGCAGGCAGCCGGCCACTCCGGGCCACCGTACTCCGGAAAAGAATCATGGCCTTTCCCCAGAGAAACAAAAGTCACCAGGCCAGGTTCCTGATGTCAGTTTGCAGGAGGCACTTGGCACTGTCAAACCTGACGCAGTTGCCTCTGGTGGTACCTTTCATCTGGGCGGCATCCTGGTCCGTTCGGAATTTCAGCAGGCAGCCGGCCACTCCAGGACACCAGGCTCAGGATATGAACCATGGCCTTTCCCCAGAGAAACAAAAGTCACCAGGCCAGGTTCCAGATGTCAGTTGGCAGGAGGCACTTGGCACTGTCAAACCAGCCACAGGTGCCTGTGGGGGCATTTTTCATGTGGGAGGCATCCTGATCCATGCGGAATTTCAGCAGGCAGCCGGCCACTCCGAGCCCCCAGGCCCTGGAGAGGAACGATGGCCTTTCCCCAGAGAAACAGAACTCAGCAGGCCAGGTCCTTGATGTCTGTTTGCAGGAGGCACTTGGCACTGTCAAACCAGCCACATTTGCCTTGGGTGGTACTTTCGATCTGGGAGGCATCCTGATCCGTGCGGAATTTCAGCAGGCAGCCCGCCACTCCGGGCCACCGTACCCCGGAAAAGAATCATGGCCTTTACACACAGAAACAAAAGTCACCAGGCCAGGTTCCTGATGTCAGTTTGCAGGAGGCACTTGGCACTGTCAAACCAGACGCAGTTGCCTGTGGGGGCATTTTTCATCTGGGAGGCATCCTGATCCATGCGGAATTTCAGCAGGCAGCCGGCCACTCCGAGCCCCCAGGCCCTGGACATGAACCATGGCCTTTCCCCTGAGAAACAAAAGTCACCAGGCCAGGTTCCTGATGTCAGTTTGCAGGAGGCACTTGGCACTGTCATACCTGACGCAGTTTCCTCTGGGGGCATTTTTCATCTGGGAGGCGTCCTGATCCGTGTGGAATTTCAGCAGGCAGCCGGCCACTCCGGTCTACCAGGCCCTGGACATGAACCATGGCCTTTCCCCAGAGAAACAAAAGTCAGCAGGCCAGGTTCCTGATGTCAGTTTGCAGGAGGCACTTGGCAGTGTCAAACCAACCACAGTTGCCTGTGGTGGCACCTTCCATGTCGGCGGCATCCTGATCCATGCAGAATTTCAGCAGGCAGCCGGCCACTCCGGGCCCCCAGGCCATGGACATGAACCATGGACTTTCCCCAGAGAAACAAAAGTCACCAGGCCAGGTTCCTGATGTCAGTTTGCAGGAGGCACTTGGCACTGTCAAACCAGCCACAGTTACCTGTGGGGGCACCTTTCATCTGGGAGGTATCCTCAACCGTGAGGAATTTCAGCAGGCAGCCGGCCACTCCAGGCCGCGGGGCACTGGACACGAATGATGGCCTTTACCCAGAGAAATAAAAGTCACCAGGCCAGGTTCCTGATGTCAGTTTGCAGGAGGCACTTGGCACTGTCAAACCAGCCGCAGTTGCCTGTGGGGGCACCTTTCATCTGGGAGGCCTCCTGATCCATGTGGAATTTCAGCAGGCAGCCTGCCACTCGAGCCACCGGGCCCTGGAGAGGAACCATGGCCTTTCCCCAGAGAAACAGAACTCAGCAGGCCAGGTCGCTGATGTCTGTTTGCAGGAGGCACTTGGCACTGTCAAACCAGCCACAGTTGCCTTGGGTGGTACTTTCGGTCTGGGAGGCATCCTGATCCTTTTGGAATTTCAGCAGGCAGCCGGCCACTCCGGGCCACCGTACCCCGGAAAAGAATCATGGCCTTTCCCCCGAGAAACAAAAGTCACCAGGCCAGGTTCCTGATGTCAGTTTGCAGGAGGCACTTGGCACTGTCAAACCAGACGCAGTTGCCTGTGGGGGCACCTTGCAACTGGGATGTATCCTCATCCGTGCGGAATTTCAGCAGGCAGCCGGCCACACCGGGCCACAAGGCCCTGGACATGAACCATGGCCTTTCCCCAGAGAAACAAAAGTCACCAGGCCAGGTTCCTGATGTCAGTTTGCAGGAGGCACTTGGCACTGTCAAACCAGATGCAGTTGCCTGTGGGGGCACCTTGCAACTGGGATGTATCCTCATCCGTGCGGAATTTCAGCAGGCAGCCGGCCACTCCTGGCCACAAGGCCCTGGACATGAACCATGGCCTTTCCCCAGAGAAACAAAAGTCACCAGGCCAGGTTCCTGATGTCAGTTTGCAGGAGGCACTTGGCACTGTCAAACCAGCCACAGTTGCCTGTGGGGGCACCTTGCAACTGGCATGTATCTTCATCCGTGCGGAATTTCAGCAGGCAGCCGGCCACTCCTGGCCACAAGGCCCTGGACCTGAACCATGGCCTTTACCCAGAGAAACAAAAGTCACCAGGCCAGGTTCCTGATGTCAGTTTGCAGGAGGCACTTGGCACTGTCAAACCAGCCGCAGTTGCCTTGGGTGGTACTTTCGGTCTGGGAGGCATCCTGATCCGTGCAGAATTTCAGCAGGCAGTCGGCCACTCCGTCCACCGGTACCCGGAAAAGAATGTTGGCCTTTCCCCAGAGAAACAAAAGTCACCAGGCCAGGTTCCTGATGTCAGTTTGCAGGAGGCACTTGGCAGTGTCAAACCAGCCACAGTTACCTGTGGGGGCACCTTGCAACTGGGAGGTATCCTCAACCGTGAGGAATTTCAGCAGGCAGCCGGCCACTCCAGGCCGCGGGGCACTGGACATGAACCATGGCCTTTCCCCAGAGAAATAAAAGTCACCAGGCCAGGTTCCTGATGTCAGTTTGCAGGAGGCACTTGGCACTGTCAAACCAGACGCAGTTGCCTGTGGGGGCATTTTTCATCTGGGAGGCCTCCTGATCCGTGTGGAATTTCAGCAGGCAGCCTGCCACTCGAGCCACCGGGCCCTGGAGAGGAACGATGGCCTTTCCCCAGAGAAACAGAACATAGCAGGCCAGGTCGCTGATGTCTGTTTGCAGGAGGCACTTGGCACTGTCAAACCAGCCACAGTTGCCTTGGGTGGTACTTTCGGTCTGGGAGGCATCCTGATCCTTTTGGAATTTCAGCAGGCAGCCGGCCACTCCGTCCACCGGTACCCGGAAAAGAATGTTGGCCTTTCCCCAGAGAAACAAAAGTCACCAGGCCAGGTTCCTGATGTCAGTTTGCAGGTGGCACTTGGCACTGTCAAACCAGACGCAGTTGCCTGTGGGGGCACCTTGCAACTGGGATGTATCCTCATCCGTGCGGAATTTCAGCAGGCAGCCGGCCACTCCTGGCCACAAGGCCCTGGACATGAACCATGGCCTTTCCCCAGAGAAACAAAAAACACCAGGCCAGGTTCCTGATGTCAGTTTGCAGGAGGCACTTGGCACTGTCAAACCAGACGCAGTTGCCTGTGGGGGCACCTTGCAACTGGGATGTATCCTCATCCGTGCGGAATTTCAGCAGGCAGCCGGCCACTCCTGGCCACAAGGCCCTGGACATGAACCATGGCCTTTCCCCAGAGAAACAAAAGTCACCAGGCCAGGTTCCTGATGTCAGTTTGCAGGAGGCACTTGGCACTGTCAAACCAGCCACAGTTGCCTGTGGGGGCACCTTGCAACTGGCATGTATCCTCATCCGTGCGGAATTTCAGCAGGCAGCCGGCCACTCCTGGCCACAAGGCCCTGGACCTGAACCATGGCCTTTACCCAGAGAAACAAAAGTCACCAGGCCAGGTTCCTGATGTCAGTTTGCAGGAGGCACTTGGCACTGTCAAACCAGCCGCAGTTGCCTTGGGTGGTACTTTCGGTCTGGGAGGCATCCTGATCCGTGCAGAATTTCAGCAGGCAGTCGGCCACTCCGTCCACCGGTACCCGGAAAAGAATGTTGGCCTTTCCCCAGAGAAACAAAAGTCACCAGGCCAGGTTCCTGATGTCAGTTTGCAGGTGGCACTTGGCACTGTCAAACCAGACGCAGTTGCCTGTGGGGGCACCTTGCAACTGGGATGTATCCTCATCCGTGCGGAATTTCAGCAGGCAGCCGGCCACTCCTGGCCACAAGGCCCTGGACATGAACCAAGGCCTTTCCCCAGAGAAACAAAAGTCACCAGGCCAGGTTCCTGATGTCAGTTTGCAGGAGGCACTTGGCACTGTCAAACCAGACGCAGTTGCCTGTGGGGGCATTTTTCATCTGGGAGGCATCCTCAACCGTGTGGAATTTCAGCAGGCAGCCGGCCACTCTGGCCACACTGGGCCCCGGACAAGAATGATGGCCTTTCCCCAGAGAAACAAAAGTCACCAGGCCAGGTTCCTGATGTCAGTTTGCAGGAGGCACTTGGCACTGTCAAACCAGCCACAGTTGCCTCTGGTGGTACTTTCGGTCTGGGATGTATCCTGATCCATTTGGAATTTCAGAAGGCAGCGGGCCACTCCGGGCCACCAAGCCCTGGACATGAACCATGGCCTTTCCCCAGAGAAACAAAAGTCACCAGGCCAGGTTCCTGATGTCAGTTTGCAGGTGGCACTTGGCACTGTCAAACCAGACGCAGTTGCCTGAGGGGCACCTTGCAACTGGGATGTATCCTCATCCGTGCGGAATTTCAGCAGGCAGCCGGCCACTCCTGGCCACAAGGCCCTGGACATGAACCATGGCCTTTCCCCAGAGAAACAAAAGTCACCAGGCCAGGTTCCTGATGTCAGTTTACAGGAGGCACATGGCACTGTCAAACCAGCCGCAGTTGCCTGTGGGGGCACCTTGCATCTGGGAGGTATCCAGATCCGTGAGGAATTTCAGCAGGCAGCCTGCCACTCCAGGCCACCGGGACCCGGAGAAGAATAATGGCCTTTCCCCAGACAAACAAAAGTCACCAGGCCAGGTTCCTGATGTCAGTTTGCAGGTGGCACTTGGCACTGTCAAACCAGACGCAGTTGCCTGTGGGGGCACCTTGCAACTGGGATGTATCCTCATCCGTGCGGAATTTCAGCAGGCAGCTGGCCACTCCGGGCCACAAGGCCCTGGACATGAGTGATGGCCTTTCCCCAGAGAAACAAAAGTCACCAGGCCAGGTTCCTGATGTCAGTTTGCAGGAGGCACTTGGCACTGTCAAACCAGCCACAGTTGCCTGTGGGGGCACCTTTCATCTGGGAGGCCTCCTGATCCATGTGGAATTTCAGCAGGCAGCCTGCCACTCCTGGCCACAAGGCCCTGGACATGAACCATGGCCTTTCCCCAGAGAAACAAAAGTCACCAGGCCAGGTTCCTGATGTCAGTTTGCAGGAGGCACTTGGCAGTGTCAAACCAGCCACAGTTACCTGTGGGGGCACCTTTCATCTGGGAGGTATCCTCAACCGTGAGGAATTTCAGCAGGCAGCCGGCCACTCCAGGCCGCGGGGCACTGGACACGAATGATGGCCTTTACCCAGAGAAATAAAAGTCACCAGGCCAGGTTCCTGATGTCAGTTGGCAGGAGGCACTTGGCACTGTCAAACCAGCCACAGTTGCCTGTGGGGGCACCTTTCATCTGGGAGGCCTCCTGATCCATGTGGAATTTCAGCAGGCAGCCTGCCACTCGAGCCACAGGGCCCTGGAGAGGAACGATGGCCTTTCCCCAGAGAAACAGAACTCAGCAGGCCAGGTCGCTGATGTTTGTTTGCAGGAGGCACTTGGCACTGTCAAACCAGCCACAGTTGCCTTGGGTGGTACTTTCGGTCTGGGAGGCATCCTGATCCGTGCGGAATTTCAGCAGGCAGTCGGCCACTCCGTCCACCGGTACCCTGAAAAGAATGTTGGCCTTTCCCCAGAGAAACAAAAGTCTCCAGGCCAGGTTCCTGATGTCAGTTTGCAGGTGGCACTTGGCACTGTCAAACCAGACGCAGTTGCCTGTGGGGGCACCTTGCAACTGGGGTGTATCCTCATCCGTGCGGAATTTTAGCAGGCAGCCGGCCACTCCTGGCCACAAGGCCCTGGACATGAACCATGGCCTTTCCCCAGAGAAACAAAAGTCACCAGGCCAGGTTCCTGATGTCAGTTTGCAGGAGGCACTTGGCACTGTCAAACCAGACGCAGTTGCCTGTGGGGGCACCTTGCATCTGGGAGGTATCCTGATCCGTGAGGAATTTCAGCAGGCAGCCTGCCACTCCAGGCCACCGGGACCCGGACAAGAATAATGGCCTTTCCCCAGACAAACAAAAGTCACCAGGCCAGGTTCCTGATGTCAGTTTGCAGGTGGCACTTGGCACTGTCAAACCAGACGCAGTTGCCTGTGGGGGCACCTTGCAACTGGGATGTATCCTCATCCGTGCGGAATTTCAGCAGGCAGCTGGCCACTCCGGGACACAAGGCCCTGGACATGAATGATGGCCTTTCCACAGAGAAACAAAAGTCACCAGGCCAGGTTCCTGATGTCAGTTTGCAGGAGGCACTTGGCACTGTCAAACCAGCCACAGTTGCCTGTGGGGGCACATTTCATCTGGGAGGCCTCCTGATCCATGTGGAATTTCAGCAGGCAGCCTGCCACTCCTGGCCACAAGGCCCTGGACATGAACCATGGCCTTTCCCCAGAGAAACAAAAGTCACCAGGCCAGGTTCCTGATGTCAGTTTGCAGGAGGCACTTGGCAGTGTCAAACCAGCCACAGTTACCTGTGGGGGCACCTTTCATCTGGGAGGTATCCTCAACCGTGAGGAATTTCAGCAGGCAGCCGGCCACTCCAGGCTGCGGGGCACTGGACACGAATGATGGCCTTTACCCAGAGAAATAAAAGTCACCAGGCCAGGTTCCTGATGTCAGTTGGCAGGAGGCACTTGGCACTGTCAAACCAGCCACAGTTGCCTGTGGGGGCACCTTTCATCTGGGAGGCCTCCTGATCCATGTGGAATTTCAGCAGGCAGCCTGCCACTCGAGCCACCGGGCCCTGGACATGAACCATGGCCTTTCCCCAGAGAAACAGAACTCAGCAGGCCAGGTCGCTGATGTCTGTTTGCAGGAGGCACTTGGCACTGTCAAACCAGCCACAGTTGCCTTGGGTGGTACTTTCGGTATGGGAGGCATCCTGATCCTTTTGGAATTTCAGCAGGCAGCCGGCCACTCAGGGCCACCGTACCCCGGAAAAGAATCATGGCCTTTCCCCAGAGAAACAAAAGTCACCAGGCCAGGTTCAGGATGTCAGTTGGCAGGAGGCACTTGGCACTGTCAAACCAGCCACAGGTGCCTGTGGGGGCATTTTTCATGTGGGAGGCATCCTGATCCATGCGGAATTTCAGCAGGCAGCCGGCCACTCCGAGCCCCCAGGCCCTGGACATGAACCATGGCCTTTCCCCAGAGAAACAAAAGTCACCAGGCCAGGTCGCTGATGTCAGTTTGCAGGAGGCACTTGGCACTGTCAAACCTGACTCAGTTTCCTCTGGGGGCATTTTTCATCTGGGAGGCATCCAGATCCATGTGGAATTTCAGCAGGCAGCCGGCCACTCCGGGCTACCAGGCCCTGGACATGAACCATGGCCTTTCCCCTGAGAAACAAAAGTCACCAGGCCAGGTTCCTGATGTCAGTTTGCAGGAGGCACTTGGCACTGTCAAACCAGCCACAGTTGCCTGTGGTGGCACCTTCCATCTCAGCGGCATCCGGATCCATGCAGAATTTCAGCAGGCAGCCGGCCACTCCGGGCCCCCAGGCCATGGACATGAACCATGGCCTTTCCCCAGAGAAACAAAAGTCAGCAGGCCAGGTTCCTGATGTCAGTTTGCAGGAGGCACTTGGCAGTGTCAAACCAGCCACAGTTACCTGTGGGGGCACCTTTCATCTGGGAGGTATCCTCAACCGTGAGGAATTTCAGCAGGCAGCCGGCCACTCCAGGCCGCGGGGCACTGGACACGAATGAGGGCCTTTACCCAGAGAAATAAAAGTCACCAGGCCAGGTTCCTGATGTCAGTTTGCAGGAGGCACTTGGCACTGTCAAACCAGCCACAGTTACCTGTGGGGGAATTTTTCATCTGGGAGGCATCCTGATCCATGCGGAATTTCAGCAGGCAGCCGGCCACTCCGAGCCCCCAGGCCCTGGACATGAACCATGGCCTTTCCCCAGAGAAACAAAAGTCACCAGGCCAGGTTCCTGATGTCAGTTTGCAGGAGGCACTTGGCACTGTCAAACCTGACGCAGTTTCCTCTGGGGGCATTTTTCATCTGGGAGGCATCCTGATCCGTGTGGAATTTCAGCAGGCAGCCGGCCACTCCGGGCCAGCGGGCCCTGGAGAGGAACGATGGCCTTTCCCCTGAGAAACAAAAGTCACCAGGCCAGGTTCCTGATGTCAGTTTGCAGGAGGCACTTGGCAGTGTCAAACCAGCCACAGTTGCCTGTGGTGGCACCTTCCATCTCAGCGGCATCCTGATCCATGCGGAATTTCAGCAGGCAGCCGGCCACTCCGGGCCACCAGGCCCTGGACAATAATGATGGCCTTTCCCCAGAGAAACAAAAGTCACCAGGCCAGGTTCCTGATGTCAGTTTGCAGGTGGCACTTGGCACTGTCAAACCAGACGCAGTTGCCTGTGGGGGCACCTTGCAACTGGGATGTATCCTCATCCGTGCGGAATTTCAGCAGGCAGCCTGCCACTCCTGGCCACAAGGCCCTGGACATGAACCATGGCCTTTCCCCAGAGAAACAAAAAACACCAGGCCAGGTTCCTGATGTCAGTTTGCAGGAGGCACTTGGCACTGTCAAACCAGACGCAGTTGCCTGTGGGGGCACCTTGCAACTGGGATGTATCCTCATCCGTGCGGAATTTCAGCAGGCAGCCGGCCACTCCTGGCCACAAGGCCCTGGACATGAACCATGGCCTTTACCCAGAGAAACAAAAGTCACCAGGCCAGGTTCCTGATGTCAGTTTGCAGGAGGCACTTGGCACTGTCAAACCAGCCACAGTTGCCTGTGGGGGCACCTTGCAACTGGCATGTATCCTCATCCGTGCGGAATTTCAGCAGGCAGCCGGCCACTCCTGGCCACAAGGCCCTGGACCTGAACCATGGCCTTTACCCAGAGAAACAAAAGTCACCAGGCCAGGTTCCTGATGTCAGTTTGCAGGAGGCACTTGGCAGTGTCAAACCAGCCACAGTTGCCTTGGGTGGTACTTTCGGTCTGGGAGGCATCCTGATCCGTGCAGAATTTCAGCAGGCAGTCGGCCACTCCGTCCACCGGTACCCGGAAAAGAATGTTGGCCTTTCCCCAGAGAAACAAAAGTCAGCAGGCCAGGTTCCTGATGTCAGTTTGCAGGTGGCACTTGGCACTGTCAAACCAGACGCAGTTGCCTGTGGGGGCACCTTGCAACTGGGATGTATCCTCATCCGTGCGGAATTTCAGCAGGCAGCCGGCCACTCCTGGCCACAAGGCCCTGGACATGAACCATGGCCTTTCCCCAGAGAAACAAAAGTCACCAGGCCAGGTTCCTGATGTCAGTTTGCAGGAGGCACTTGGCACTGTCAAACCAGACGCAGTTGCCTGTGGGGGCATTTTTCATCTGGGAGGCATCCTCAACCGTGTGGAATTTCAGCAGGCAGCCGGCCACTCTGGCCACACTGGGCCCCGGACAAGAATGATGGCCTTTCCCCAGAGAAACAAAAGTCACCAGGCCAGGTTCCTGATGTCAGTTTGCAGGAGGCACTTGGCACTGTCAAACCAGCCACAGTTGCCTCTGGTGGTACTTTCGGTCTGGGATGTATCCTGATCCATTTGGAATTTCAGAAGGCAGCGGGCCACTCCGGGCCACCAAGCCCTGGACATGAACCATGGCCTTTCCCCAGAGAAACAAAAGTCACCAGGCCAGGATCCTGATGTCAGTTTGCAGGTGGCACTTGGCACTGTCAAACCAGACGCAGTTGCCTGAGGGGCACCTTGCAACTGGGATGTATCCTCATCCGTGCGGAATTTCAGCAGGCAGCCGGCCACTCCTGGCCACAAGGCCCTGGACATGAACCATGGCCTTTCCCCAGAGAAACAAAAGTCACCAGGCCAGGTTCCTGATGTCAGTTTGCAGGAGGCACTTGGCACTGTCAAACCAGCCGCAGTTGCCTGTGGGGGCACCTTGCATCTGGGAGGTATCCTGATCCGTGAGGAATTTCAGCAGGCAGCCTGCCACTCCAGGCCACCGGGACCCGGACAAGAATAATGGCCTTTCCCCAGAGAAACAAAAGTCACCAGGCCAGGTTCCTGATGTCAGTTTGCAGGTGGCACTTGGCACTGTCAAACCAGACGCAGTTGCCTGTGGGGGCACCTTGCAACTGGGATGTATCCTCATCCGTGCGGAATTTCAGCAGGCAGCTGGCCACTCCGGGCCACAAGGCCCTGGACATGAATGATGGCCTTTCCCCAGAGAAACAAAAGTCACAAGGCCAGGTTCCTGATGTCAGTTTGCAGGAGGCACTTGGCACTGTCAAACCAGCCACAGTTGCCTGTGGGGGCACCTTTCATCTGGGAGGCCTCCTGATCCATGTGGAATTTCAGCAGGCAGCCTGCCACTCCTGGCCACAAGGCCCTGGACATGAACCATGGCCTTTCCCCAGAGAAACAAAAGTCACCAGGCCAGGTTCCTGATGTCAGTTTGCAGGAGGCACTTGGCACTGTCAAACCAGCCACAGTTGCCTTGGGTGGTACTTTCGGTCTGGGAGGCATCCTGATCCTTTTGGAATTTCAGCAGGCAGCCGGCCACTCCGGGCCACCGTACCCCGGAAAAGAATCATGGCCTTTCCCCAGAGAAACAAAAGTCACCAGGCCAGGTTCCTGATGTCAGTTTGCAGGAGGCACTTGGCACTGTCAAACCAGCAACAGTTGCCTCTGGTGGTACCTTTCATCTGGGCGGCATCCTGGTCCGTGAAGAATTTCAGCAGGCAGCCGGCCACTCCAGGACACCAGGCTCAGGATATGAACCATGGCCTTTCCCCAGAGAAACAAAAGTCACCAGGCCAGGTTCCTGATGTCAGTTGGCAGGAGGCACTTGGCACTGTCAAACCAGCCACAGGTGCCGGTGGGGGCATTTTTCATCTGGGAGGCATCCTGATCCATGCGGAATTTCAGCAGGCGGCCGGCCACTCCGAGCCCCCAGGCCCTGGACATGAACCATGGCCTTTCCCCTGAGAAACAAAAGTCAGCAGGCCAGGTTCCTGATGTCAGTTTGCAGGAGGCACTTGGCACTGTCAAACCAGCCACAGTTGCCTGTGGTGGCACCTTCCATCTCGGCGGCATCCGGATCCATGCAGAATGTCAGCAGGCAGCCGGCCACTCCGGGCCCCCAGGCCATGGACATGAACCATGGCCTTTCCCCAGAGAAACAAAAGTCACCAGGCCAGGTTCCTGATGTCAGTTTGCAGGAGGCACTTGGCACTGTCAAACCAGCCACAGTTACCTGTGGGGGCACCTTTCATCTGGGAGGTATCCTCAACCGTGAGGAATTTCAGCAGGCAGCCGGCCACTCCAGGCCGCGGGGCACTGGACACGAATGAGGGCCTTTACCCAGAGAAATAAAAGTCACCAGGCCAGGTTCCTGATGTCAGTTTGCAGGAGGCACTTGGCACTGTCAAACCAGCCACAGTTGCCTGTGGGGGCACCTTTCATCTGGGAGGCATCCTGATCCATGTGGAATTTCAGCAGGCAGCCTGCCACTCGAGCCACCGGGCCCTGGAGAGGAACGATGGCCTTTCCCCAGAGAAACAGAACTCAGCAGGCCAGGTCGCTGATGTCTGTTTGCAGGAGGCACTTGGCACTGTCAAACCAGCCACATTTGCCTTGGGTGGTACTTTCGGTCTGGGAGGTATCCTGATCCGTGCGGAATTTCAGCATGCAGCCGGCCACTCCGGGCCACCGTACCCTGGAAAAGAATGATGGCCTTTACACACAGAAACAAAAGTCACCAGGCCAGGTTCCTGATGTCAGTTTGCAGGAGGCACTTGGCACTGTCAAACCAGCCGCAGTTGCCTGTGGGGGCATTTTTCATCTGGGAGGCATCCTGATCCATGCGGAATTTCATCAGGCAGCCAGCCACTCCGAGCCCCCAGGCCCTGGACATGAACCATGGCCTTTCCCCAGAGAAACAAAAGTCACCAGGCCAGGTTCCTGATGTCAGTTTGCAGGAGGCACTTGGCACTGTCAAACCTGACGCAGTTTCCTCTGGGGGCATTTTTCATCTGGGAGGCATCCTGATCCGTGTGGAATTTCAGCAGGCAGCCGGCCACTCCGGGCCAGCGGGCCCTGGAGAGGAACGATGGCCTTTCCCCTGAGAAACAAAAGTCACCAGGCCAGGTTCCTGATGTCAGTTTGCAGGAGGCACTTGGCAGTGTCAAACCAGCCACAGTTGCCTGTGGTGGCACCTTCCATCTCGGCGGCATCCTGATCCATGCAGAATTTCAGCAGGCAGCCGGCCACTCCGGGCCCCCAGGCCATGGACATGAACCATGGACTTTCCCCAGAGAAACAAAAGTCACCAGGCCAGGTTCCTGATGTCAGTTTGCAGGAGGCACTTGGCAGTGTCAAACCAGCCACAGTTACCTGTGGGGGCACCTTTCATCTGGGAGGTATCCTCAACCGTGAGGAATTTCAGCAGGCAGCCAGCCACTCCAGGCCGCGGGGCACTGGACACGAATGATGGCCTTTACCCAGAGAAATAAAAGTCACCAGGCCAGGTTCCTGATGTCAGTTTGCAGGAGGCACTTGGCACTTTCAAACCAGCCACAGTTGCCTGTGGGGGCACCTTTCATCTGGGAGGCCTCCTGATCCATGTGGAATTTCAGCAGGCAGCCGGCCACTCCTGGCCACAAGGCCCTGGACCTGAACCATGGCCTTTACCCAGATAAAGAAAAGTCACCAGGCCAGGTTCCTGATGTCAGTTTGCAGGAGGCACTTGGCACTGTCAAACCAGCCGCAGTTGCCTGTGGGGGCACCTTGCATCTGGGAGGTATCCTGAACCGTGAGGAATTTCAGCAGGCAGCCGGCCACACCGGGCCACCGGGACCAGGACAAGAATAATGGCCTTTCCCCAGAGAAACAAAAGTCACCAGGCCAGGTTCCTGATGTCAGTTTGCAGGTGGCACTTGGCACTGTCAAACCAGACGCAGGTGCCTGTGGGGGCACCTTGCAACTGGGATGTATCCTCATCCGTGCGGAATTTCAGCAGGCAGCCGGCCACTCCTGGCCACAAGGCCCTGGACATGAACCATGGCCTTTCCCCAGAGAAACAAAAGTCACCAGGCCAGGTTCCTGATGTCAGTTTGCAGGAGGCACTTGGCACTGTCAAACCAGACGCAGTTGCCTGTGGGGGCATTTTTCATCTGGGAGGCATCCTCAACCTTGTGGAATTTCAGCAGGCAGCCGGCCACTCCGGCCACTCTGGGCCCCGGACAAGAATGATGGCCTTTCCCCAGAGAAACAAAAGTCACCAGGCCAGGTTCCTGATGTCAGTTTGCAGGAGGCACTTGGCACTGTCAAACCAGACGCAGTGCCTGTGGGGGCACCTTGCAACTGGGATATATCCTCATCCGTGCGGAATTTCAGCAGGCAGCCGGCCACTCCTGGCCACAAGGCCCTGGACATGAACCATGGCCTTTCCCCAGAGAAACAAAAGTCACCAGGCCAGGTTCCTGATGTCAGTTTGCAGGAGGCACTTGGCAGTGTCAAACCAGCCACAGTTGCCTGTGGGGGCACCTTGCAACTGGGATGTATCCTCATCCGTGCGGAATTTCAGCAGGCAGCCGGCCACTCCTGGCCACAAGGCCCTGGACCTGAACCATGGCCTTTCCCCAGAGAAACAAAAGTCACCAGGCCAGGTTCCTGATGTCAGTTTGCAGGAGGCACTTGGCACTGTCAAACCAGACGCAGTGCCTGTGGGGGCACCTTGCAACTGGGATATATCCTCATCCGTGCGGAATTTCAGCAGGCAGCCGGCGACTCCTGGCCACAAGGCCCTGGACATGAACCATGGCCTTTCCCCAGAGAAATAAAAGTCACCAGGCCAGGTTCCTGATGTCAGTTGGCAGGAGGCACTTGGCACTGTCAAACCAGCCACAGTTGCCTGTGGGGGCACCTTTCATCTGGGAGGCCTCCTGATCCATGTGGAATTTCAGCAGGCAGCCTGCCACTCGAGCCACCGGGCCCTGGAGAGGAACGATGGCCTTTCCCCAGAGAAACAAAAGTCACCAGGCCAGGTCGCTGATGTCTGTTTGCAGGAGGCACTTGGCACTGTCAAACCAGCCACAGTTGCCTTGGGTGGTACTTTCGGTATGGGAGGCATCCTGATCCTTTTGGAATTTCAGCAGGCAGCCGGCCACTCCGGGCTACCAGGCCCTGGACATGAACCATGGCCTTTCCCCTGAGAAACAAAAGTCACCAGGCCAGGTTCCTGATGTCAGTTTGCAGGAGGCACTTGGCACTGTCAAACCAGCCACAGTTGCCTGTGGTGGCACCTTCCATCTCAGCGGCATCCGGATCCATGCAGAATTTCAGCAGGCAGCCGGCCACTCCGGGCCCCCAGGCCATGGACATGAACCATGGCCTTTCCCCAGAGAAACAAAAGTCAGCAGGCCAGGTTCCTGATGTCAGTTTGCAGGAGGCACTTGGCAGTGTCAAACCAGCCACAGTTACCTGTGGGGGCACCTTTCATCTGGGAGGTATCCTCAACCGTGAGGAATTTCAGCAGGCAGCCGGCCACTCCAGGCCGCGGGGCACTGGACACGAATGAGGGCCTTTACCCAGAGAAATAAAAGTCACCAGGCCAGGTTCCTGATGTCAGTTTGCAGGAGGCACTTGGCACTGTCAAACCAGACGCAGTTACCTGTGGGGGCATTTTTCATCTGGGAGGCATCCTGATCCATGCGGAATTTCAGCAGGCAGCCGGCCACTCCGAGCCCCCAGGCCCTGGACATGAACCATGGCCTTTCCCCAGAGAAACAAAAGTCACCAGGCCAGGTTCCTGATGTCAGTTTGCAGGAGGCACTTGGCACTGTCAAATCTGACGCAGTTTCCTCTGGGGGCATTTTTCATCTGGGAGGCATCCTGATCCGTGTGGAATTTCAGCAGGCAGCCGGCCACTCCGGGCCAGCGGGCCCTGGAGAGGAACGATGGCCTTTCCCCTGAGAAACAAAAGTCACCAGGCCAGGTTCCTGATGTCAGTTTGCAGGAGGCACTTGGCAGTGTCAAACCAGCCACAGTTGCCTGTGGTGGCACCTTCCATCTCGGCGGCATCCTGATCCATGCGGAATTTCAGCAGGCAGCCGGCCACTCCGGGCCACCAGGCCCTGGACAATAATGATGGCCTTTCCCCAGAGAAACAAAAGTCACCAGGTCAGGTTCCTGATGTCAGTTTGCAGGAGGCACTTGGCACTGTCAAACCAGACGCAGTTGCCTGTGGGGGCACCTTGCAACTGGGATGTATCCTCATCCGTGCGGAATTTCAGCAGGCAGCCGGCCACTCCTGGCCACAAGGCCCTGGACATGAACCATGGCCTTTCCCCAGAGAAACAAAAAACACCAGGCCAGGTTCCTGATGTCAGTTTGCAGGAGGCACTTGGCACTGTCAAACCTGACGCAGTTGCCTGTGGGGGCACCTTGCAACTGGGATGTATCCTCATCCGTGCGGAATTTCAGCAGGCAGCCGGCCACTCCTGGCCACAAGGCCCTGGACATGAACCATGGCCTTTCCCCAGAGAAACAAAAGTCACCAGGCCAGGTTCCTGATGTCAGTTTGCAGGAGGCACTTGGCACTGTCAAACCAGCCACAGTTGCCTGTGGGGGCACCTTGCAAGTGGCATGTATCCTCATCCGTGCGGAATTTCAGCAGGCAGCCGGCCACTCCTGGCCACAAGGCCCTGGACCTGAACCATGGCCTTTCCCCAGAGAAACAAAAGTCACCAGGCCAGGTTCCTGATGTCAGTTTGCAGGAGGCACTTGGCACTGTCAAACCAGCCACAGGTGCCTCTGGTGGTACTTTCGGTCTGGGATGTATCCTGATCCATTTGGAATTTCAGAAGGCAGCGGGCCACTCCGGGCCACCAAGCCCTGGACATGAACCATGGCCTTTCCCCAGAGAAACAAAAGTCACCAGGCCAGGTTCCTGATGTCAGTTTGCAGGTGGCACTTGGCACTGTCAAACCAGACGCAGTTGCCTGAGGGGCACCTTGCAACTGGGATGTATCCTCATCCGTGCGGAATTTCAGCAGGCAGCCGGCCACTCCTGGCCACAAGGCCCTGGACATGAACCATGGCCTTTCCCCAGAGAAACAAAAGTCACCAGGCCAGGTTCCTGATGTCAGTTTGCAGGAGGCACTTGGCACTGTCAAACCAGCCGCAGTTGCCTGTGGGGGCACCTTGCATCTGGGAGGTATCCTGATCCGTGAGGAATTTCAGCAGGCAGCCTGCCACTCCAGGCCACCGGGACCCGGACAAGAATAATGGCCTTTCCCCAGACAAACAAAAGTCACCAGGCCAGGTTCCTGATGTCAGTTTGCAGGTGGCACTTGGCACTGTCAAACCAGACGCAGTTGCCTGTGGGGGCACCTTGCAACTGGGATGTATCCTCATCCTTGCGGAATTTCAGCAGGCAGCTGGCCACTGCGGGCCACAAGGCCCTGGACATGAATGATGGCCTTTCCCCAGAGAAACAAATGTCACCAGGCCAGGTTCCTGATGTCAGTTTGCAGGAGGCACTTGGCACTGTCAAACCAGCCACAGTTGCCTGTGGGGGCACCTTTCATCTGGGAGGCCTCCTGATCCATGTGGAATTTCAGCAGGCAGCCTGCCACTCCTGGCCACAAGGCCCTGGACATGAACCATGGCCTTTCCCCAGAGAAACAAAAGTCACCAGGCCAGGTTCCTGATGTCAGTTTGCAGGAGGCACTTGGCACTGTCAAACCAGCCACAGTTGCCTTGGGTGGTACTTTCGGTCTGGGAGGCATCCTGATCCTTTTGGAATTTCAGCAGGCAGCCGGCCACTCCGGGCCACCGCACCCCGGAAAAGAATCATGGCCTTTCCCCAGAGAAACAAAAGTCACCAGGCCAGGTTCCTGATGTCAGTTTGCAGGAGGCCCTTGGCACTGTCAAACCAGCCACAGTTGCCTCTGGTGGTACCTTTCATCTGGGCGGCATCCTGGTCCGTGCAGAATTTCAGCAGGCAGCCGGCCACTCCAGGACACCAGGCTCAGGATATGAACCATGGCCTTTCCCCAGAGAAACAAAAGTCACCAGGCCAGGTTCCAGATGTCAGTTGGCAGGAGGCACTTGGCACTGTCAAACCAGCCACAGGTGCCGGTGGGGGCATTTTTCATGTGGGAGGCATCCTGATCCATGCGGAATTTCAGCAGGCAGCCGGCCACTCCGAGCCCCCAGGCCCTGGACATGAACCATGGCCTTTCCCCTGAGAAACAAAAGTCAGCAGGCCAGGTTCCTGATGTCAGTTTGCAGGAGGCACTTGGCACTGTCAAACCAGCCACAGTTGCCTGTGGTGGCACCTTCCATCTCGGCGGCATCCGGATCCATGCAGAATTTCAGCAGGCAGCCGGCCACTCCGGGCCCCCAGGCCATGGACATGAACCATGGCCTTTCCCCTGAGAAACAAAAGTCAGCAGGCCAGGTTCCTGATGTCAGTTTGCAGGAGGCACTTGGCACTGTCAAACCAGCCGCAGTTGCCTGTGGGGGCATTTTTCATCTGGGAGGCATCCTGATCCATGCGGAATTTCAGCAGGCAGCCGGCCACTCCGAGCCCCCAGGCCCTGGACATGAACCATGGCCTTTCCCCAGAGAAACAAAAGTCACCAGGCCAGGTTCCTGATGTCAGTTTGCAGGAGGCACTTGGCACTGTCAAACCTGACGCAGTTTCCTCTGGGGGCATTTTTCATCTGGGAGGCATCCTGATCCGTGTGGAATTTCAGCAGGCAGCCGGCCACTCCGGGCCACAAGGCCCTGGAGAGGAACGATGGCCTTTCCCCTGAGAAACAAAAGTCACCAGGCCAGGTTCCTGATGTCAGTTTGCAGGAGGCACTTGGCAGTGTCAAACCAGCCACAGTTGCCTGTGGTGGCACCTTCCATCTCGGCGGCATCCTGATCCATGCAGAATTTCAGCAGGCAGCCGGCCACTCCGGGCCCCCAGGCCATGGACATGAACCATGGACTTTCCCCAGAGAAACAAAAGTCACCAGGCCAGGTTCCTGATGTCAGTTTGCAGGAGGCACTTGGCACTGTCAAACCAGCCACAGTTACCTGTGGGGGCACCTTTCATCTGGGAGGTATCCTCAACCGTGAGGAATTTCAGCAGGCAGCCAGCCACTCCAGGCCGCGGGGCACTGGACACGAATGATGGCCTTTACCCAGAGAAATAAAAGTCACCAGGCCAGGTTCCTGATGTCAGTTTGCAGGAGGCACTTGGCACTTTCAAACCAGCCACAGTTGCCTGTGGGGGCACCTTTCATCTGGGAGGCCTCCTGATCCATGTGGAATTTCAGCAGGCAGCCGGCCACTCCGGGCCAGCGGGCCCTGGAGAGGAACGATGGCCTTTCCCCTGAGAAACAAAAGTCACCAGGCCAGGTTCCTGATGTCAGTTTGCAGGTGGCACTTGGCACTGTCAAACCAGATGCAGTTGCCTGTGGGGGCACCTTCCAACTGGGATGTATCCTCATCCGTGCGGAATTTCAGCAGGCAGCCGGCCACTCCTGGCCACAAGGCCCTGGACATGAACCATGGCCTTTCCCCAGAGAAACAAAAAACACCAGGCCAGGTTCCTGATGTCAGTTTGCAGGAGGCACTTGGCACTGTCAAACCAGACGCAGTTGCCTGTGGGGGCATGTTTCATCTGGGAGGCATCCTCAACCGTGTGGAATTTCAGCAGGCAGCCGGCCACTCCGGCCACTCTGGGCCCCGGACAAGAATGATGGCCTTTCCCCAGAGAAACAAAAGTCACCAGGCCAGGTTCCTGATGTCAGTTTGCAGGTGGCACTTGGCACTGTCAAACCAGACGCAGTTGCCTGTGGGGGCACCTTGCAACTGGGATGTATCCTCATCCGTGCGGAATTTCAGCAGGCAGCCGGCCACTCCTGGCCACAAGGCCCTGGACATGAACCATGGCCTTTCCCCAGAGAAACAAAAGTCACCAGGCCAGGTTCCTGATGTCAGTTTGCAGGAGGCACTTGGCACTGTCAAACCAGCCACAGTTGCCTGTGGGGGCACCTTGCAACTGGCATGTATCCTCATCCGTGCGGAATTTCAGCAGGCAGCTGGCCACTCCTGGCCACAAGGCCCTGGACCTGAACCATGGCCTTTACCCAGATATAGAAAAGTCACCAGGCCAGGTTCCTGATGTCAGTTTGCAGGAGGCACTTGGCACTGTCAAACCAGCCGCAGTTGCCTGTGGGAGCACCTTGCATCTGGGAGGTATCCTGAACCGTGAGGAATTTCAGCAGGCAGCCGGACACACCGGGCCACCGGGACCCGGACAAGAATAATGGCCTTTCCCCAGACAAAGAAAAGTCACCAGGCCAGGTTCCTGATGTCAGTTTGCAGGTGGCACTTGGCACTGTCAAACCAGACGCAGTTGCCTGTGGGGGCACCTTGCAACTGGGATGTATCCTCATCCGTGCGGAATTTCAGCAGGCAGCCGGCCACTCCTGGCCACAAGGCCCTGGACATGAACCATGGCCTTTCCCCAGAGAAATAAAAGTCACCAGGCCAGGTTCCTGATGTCAGTTGGCAGGAGGCACTTGGCACTGTCAAACCAGCCACAGTTGCCTGTGGGGGCACCTTTCATCTGGGAGGCCTCCTGATCCATGTGGAATTTCAGCAGGCAGCCTGCCACTCGAGCCACCGGGCCCTGGAGAGGAACCATGGCCTTTCCCCAGAGAAACAGAACTCGGCAGGCCAGGTCGCTGATGTCTGTTTGCAGGAGGCACTTGGCACTGTCAAACCAGCCACAGTTGCCTTGGGTGGTACTTTCGGTATGGGAGGCATCCTGATCCTTTTGGAATTTCAGCAGGCAGCCGGCCACTCCGGGCCACCGTACCCCGGAAAAGAATCATGGCCTTTCCCCAGAGAAACAAAAGTCACCAGGCCAGGTTCCTGATGTCAGTTTGCAGGAGGCACTTGGCACTGTCAAACCAGCCGCAGTTGCCTCTGGTGGTGCCTTTCATCTGGGCGGCATCCTGGTCCGTGCAGAATTTCAGCAGGCAGCCGGCCACTCCAGGACACCAGGCTCAGGATATGAACCATGGCCTTTCCCCAGAGAAACAAAAGTCACCAGGCCAGGTTCCAGATGTCAGTTGGCAGGAGGCACTTGGCACTGTCAAACCAGCCACAGGTGCCTGTGGGGGCATTTTTCATGTGGGAGGCATCCTGATCCATGCGGAATTTCAGCAGGCAGCCGGCCACTCCGAGCCCCCAGGCCCTGGACATGAACCATGGCCTTTCCCCAGAGAAACAAAAGTCACCAGGTCAGGTTCCTGATGTCAGTTTGCAGGAGGCACTTGGCACTGTCAAACCTGACTCAGTTTCCTCTGGGGGCATTTTTCATCTGGGAGGCATCCAGATCCATGTGGAATTTCAGCAGGCAGCCGGCCACTCTGGGCTACCAGGCCCTGGACATGAACCATGGCCTTTCCCCTGAGAAACAAAAGTCACCAGGCCAGGTTCCTGATGTCAGTTTGCAGGAGGCACTTGGCACTGTCAAACCAGCCACAGTTGCCTGTGGTGGCACCTTCCATCTCAGCGGCATCCGGATCCATGCAGAATTTCAGCAGGCAGCCGGCCACTCCGGGCCCCCAGGCCATGGACATGAACCATGGCCTTTCCCCAGAGAAACAAAAGTCAGCAGGCCAGGTTCCTGATGTCAGTTTGCAGGAGGCACTTGGCAGTGTCAAACCAGCCACAGTTACCTGTGGGGGCACCTTTCATCTGGGAGGTATCCTCAACCGTGAGGAATTTCAGCAGGCAGCCGGCCACTCCAGGCCGTGGGGCACTGGACACGAATGAGGGCCTTTACCCAGAGAAATAAAAGTCACCAGGCCAGGTTCCTGATGTCAGTTTGCAGGAGTCACTTGGCACTGTCAAACCAGCCGCAGTTGCCTGTGGGGGCATTTTTCATCTGGGAGGCATCCTGATCCATGCGGAATTTCAGCAGGCAGCCGGCCACTCCGAGCCCCCAGGCCCTGGACATGAACCATGGCCTTTCCCCAGAGAAACAAAAGTCACCAGGCCAGGTTCCTGATGTCAGTTTGCAGGAGGCACTTGGCACTGTCAAATCTGACGCAGTTTCCTCTGGGGGCATTTTTCATCTGGGAGGCATCCTGATCCGTGTGGAATTTCAGCAGGCAGCCGGCCACTCCCGGCCAGCGGGCCCTGGAGAGGAACGATGGCCTTTCCCCTGAGAAACAAAAGTCACCAGGCCAGGTTCCTGATGTCAGTTTGCAGGAGGCACTTGGCAGTGTCAAACCAGCCACAGTTGCCTGTGGTGGCACCTTCCATCTCGGCGGCATCCTGATCCATGCGGAATTTCAGCAGGCAGCCGGCCACTCCGGGCCACCAGGCCCTGGACAATAATGATGGCCTTTCCCCAGAGAAACAAAAGTCACCAGGCCAGGTTCCTGATGTCAGTTTGCAGGAGGCACTTGGCACTGTCAAACCAGACGCAGTTGCCTGTGGGGGCACCTTGCAACTGGCATGTATCCTCATCCGTGCGGAATTTCAGCAGGCAGCCGGCCACTCCTGGCCACAAGGCCCTGGACATGAACCATGGCCTTTCCCCAGAGAAACAAAAAACACCAGGCCAGGTTCCTGATGTCAGTTTGCAGGTGGCACTTGGCACTGTCAAACCAGACGCAGTTGCCTGAGGGGCACATTGCAACTGGGATGTATCCTCATCCGTGCGGAATTTCAGCAGGCAGCCGGCCACTCCTGGCCACAAGGCCCTGGACATGAACCATGGCCTTTCCCCAGAGAAACAAAAGTCACCAGGCCAGGTTCCTGATGTCAGTTTGCAGGAGGCACTTGGCACTGTCAAACCAGCCGCAGTTGCCTGTGGGGGCACCTTGCATCTGGGAGGTATCCTGATCCGTGAGGAATTTCAGCAGGCAGCCTGCCACTCCAGGCCACCGGGACCCGGACAAGAATAATGGCCTTTCCCCAGACAAACAAAAGTCACCAGGCCAGGTTCCTGATGTCAGTTTGCAGGTGGCACTTGGCACTGTCAAACCAGACGCAGTTGCCTGTGGGGGCACCTTGCAACTGGGATGTATCCTCATCCGTGCGGAATTTCAGCAGGCAGCTGGCCACTCCGGGCCACAAGGCCCTGGACATGAATGATGGCCTTTCCCCAGAGAAACAAAAGTCACCAGGCCAGGTTCCTGATGTCAGTTTGCAGGAGGCACTTGGCACTGTCAAACCAGCCACAGTTGCCTGTGGGGGCACCTTTCATCTGGGAGGCCTCCTGATCCATGTGGAATTTCAGCAGGCAGCCTGCCACTCCTGGCCACAAGGCCCTGGACATGAACCATGGCCTTTCCCCAGAGAAACAAAAGTCACCAGGCCAGGTTCCTGATGTCAGTTTGCAGGAGGCACTTGGCACTGTCAAACCAGCCACAGTTGCCTTGGGTGGTACTTTCGGTCTGGGAGGCATCCTGATCCTTTTGGAATTTCAGCAGGCAGCCGGCCACTCCGGGCCACCGTACCCCGGAAAAGAATCATGGCCTTTCCCCAGAGAAACAAAAGTCACCAGGCCAGGTTCCTGATGTCAGTTTGCAGGAGGCACTTGGCACTGTCAAACCAGCCACAGTTGCCTCTGGTGGTACCTTTCATCTGGGCGGCATCCTGGTCCGTGCAGAATTTCAGCAGGCAGCCGGCCACTCCAGGACACCAGGCTCAGGATATGAACCATGGCCTTTCCCCAGAGAAACAAAAGTCACCAGGCCAGGTTCCAGATGTCAGTTGGCAGGAGGCACTTGGCACTGTCAAACCAGCCACAGGTGCCGGTGGGGGCATTTTTCATGTGGGAGGCATCCTGATCCATGCGGAATTTCAGCAGGCAGCCGGCCACTCCGAGCCCCCAGGCCCTGGACATGAACCATGGCCTTTCCCCTGAGAAACAAAAGTCAGCAGGCCAGGTTCCTGATGTCAGTTTGCAGGAGGCACTTGGCACTGTCAAACCAGCCACAGTTGCCTGTGGTGGCACCTTCCATCTCGGCGGCATCCGGATCCATGCAGAATTTCAGCAGGCAGCCGGCCACTCCGGGCCCCCAGGCCATGGACATGAACCATGGCCTTTCCCCAGAGAAACAAAAGTCAGCAGGCCAGGTTCCTGATGTCAGTTTGCAGGAGGCACTTGGCAGTGTCAAACCAGCCACAGTTACCTGTGGGGGCACCTTTCATCTGGGAGGTATCCTCAACCGTGAGGAATTTCAGCAGGCAGCCGGCCACTCCAGGCCACCGGGACCCGGACAAGAATAATGGCCTTTCCCCAGACAAACAAAAGTCACCAGGCCAGGTTCCTGATGTCAGTTTGCAGGTGGCACTTGGCACTGTCAAACCAGACGCAGTTGCCTGTGGGGGCACCTTGCAACTGGGATGTATCCTCATCCGTGCGGAATTTCAGCAGGCAGCCGGCCACTGCGGGCCACAAGGCCCTGGACATGAATGATGGCCTTTCCCCAGAGAAACAAAAGTCACCAGGCCAGGTTCCTGATGTCAGTTTGCAGGAGGCACTTGGCACTGTCAAACCAGCCACAGTTGCCTGTGGGGGCACCTTTCATCTGGGAGGCCTCCTGATCCATGTGGAATTTCAGCAGGCAGCCTGCCACTCCTGGCCACAAGGCCCTGGACATGAACCATGGCCTTTCCCCAGAGAAACAAAAGTCACCAGGCCAGGTTCCTGATGTCAGTTTGCAGGAGGCACTTGGCACTGTCAAACCAGCCACAGTTGCCTTGGGTGGTACTTTCGGTCTGGGAGGCATCCTGATCCTTTTGGAATTTCAGCAGGCAGCCGGCCACTCCGGGCCACCGTACCCCGGAAAAGAATCATGGCCTTTCCCCAGAGAAACAAAAGTCACCAGGCCAGGTTCCTGATGTCAGTTTGCAGGAGGCACTTGGCACTGTCAAACCAGCCACAGTTGCCTCTGGTGGTACCTTTCATCTGGGCGGCATCCTGGTCCGTGCAGAATTTCAGCAGGCAGCCGGCCACTCCAGGACACCAGGCTCAGTATATGAACCATGGCCTTTCCCCAGAGAAACAAAAGTCACCAGGCCAGGTTCCAGATGTCAGTTGGCAGGAGGCACTTGGCACTGTCAAACCAGCCACAGGTGCCGGTGGGGGCATTTTTCATGTGGGAGGCATCCTGATCCATGCGGAATTTCAGCAGGCAGCCGGCCACTCCGAGCCCCCAGGCCCTGGACATGAACCATGGCCTTTCCCCTGAGAAACAAAAGTCAGCAGGCCAGGTTCCTGATGTCAGTTTGCAGGAGGCACTTGGCACTGTCAAACCAGCCACAGTTGCCTGTGGTGGCACCTTCCATCTCGGCGGCATCCGGATCCATGCAGAATTTCAGCAGGCAGCCGGCCACTCCGGGCCCCCAGGCCATGGACATGAACCATGGCCTTTCCCCAGAGAAACAAAAGTCAGCAGGCCAGGTTCCTGATGTCAGTTTGCAGGAGGCACTTGGCAGTGTCAAACCAGCCACAGTTACCTGTGGGGGCACCTTTCATCTGGGAGGTATCCTCAACCGTGAGGAATTTCAGCAGGCAGCCGGCCACTCCAGGCCGCGGGGCACTGGACACGAATGAGGGCCTTTACCCAGAGAAATAAAAGTCACCAGGCCAGGTTCCTGATGTCAGTTTGCAGGAGGCACTTGGCACTGTCAAACCAGCCACAGTTGCCTGTGGGGGCACCTTTCATCTGGGAGGCATCCTGATCCATGTGGAATTTCAGCAGGCAGCCTGCCACTCGAGCCACCGGGCCCTGGAGAGGAACGATGGCCTTTCCCCAGAGAAACAGAACTCAGCAGGCCAGGTCGCTGATGTCTGTTTGCAGGAGGCACTTGGCACTGTCAAACCAGCCACATTTGCCTTGGGTGGTACTTTCGGTCTGGGAGGTATCCTGATCCGTGCGGAATTTCAGCATGCAGCCGGCCACTCCGGGCCACCGTACCCTGGAAAAGAATGATGGCCTTTCCCCAGAGAAACAAAAGTCACCAGGCCAGGTTCCTGATGTCAGTTTGCAGGTGGCACTTGGCACTGTCAAACCAGCCGCAGTTGCCTGTGGGGGCACCTTGCAACTGGGATGTATCCTCATCCGTGCGGAATTTCAGCAGGCAGCCGGCCACTCCTGGCCACAAGGCCCTGGACAAGAACCATGGCCTTTCCCCAGAGAAACAAAAGTCACCAGGCCAGGTTCCTGATGTCAGTTTGCAGGAGGCACTTGGCACTGTCAAACCAGCCACAGTTGCCTGTGGGGGCACCTTGCAACTGGGATGTATCCTCATCCGTGCGGAATTTCAGCAGGCAGCCGGCCACTCCTGGCCACAAGGCCCTGGACCTGAACCATGGCCTTTACCCAGATAAAGAAAAGTCACCAGGCCAGGTTCCTGATGTCAGTTTGCAGGAGGCACTTGGCACTGTCAAACCAGCCGCAGTTGCCTGTGGGGGCACCTTGCATCTGGGAGGTATCCTGATCCGTGAGGAATTTCAGCAGGCAGCCGGCCACTCCGTCCACCGGTACCCGGAAAAGAATGTTGGCCTTTCCCCAGAGAAACAAAAGTCACCAGGCCAGGTTCCTGATGTCAGTTTGCAGTTGGCACTTGGCACTGTCAAACCAGACGCAGTTGCCTGTGGGGGCACCTTGCAACTGGGATGTATCCTCATCCGTGCGGAATTTCAGCAGGCAGCCGGCCACTCCTGGCCACAAGGCCCTGGACATGAACCATGGCCTTTCCCCAGAGAAACAAAAAACACCAGGCCAGGTTCCTGATGTCAGTTTGCAGGAGGCACTTGGCACTGTCAAACCAGACGCAGTTGCCTGTGGGGGCACCTTGCAACTGGGATGTATCCTCATCCGTGCGGAATTTCAGCAGGCAGCCGGCCACTCCTGGCCACAAGGCCCTGGACATGAACCATGGCCTTTCCCCAGAGAAACAAAAGTCACCAGGCCAGGTTCCTGATGTCAGTTTGCAGGAGGCACTTGGCACTGTCAAACCAGCCACAGTTGCCTGTGGGGGCACCTTGCAACTGGCATGTATCCTCATCCGTGCGGAATTTCAGCAGGCAGCCGGCCACTCCTGGCCACAAGGCCCTGGACATGAACCATGGCCTTTCCGCAGAGAAACAAAAGTCACCAGGCCAGGTTCCTGATGTCAGTTTGCAGGAGGCACTTGGCACTGTCAAACCAGCCACAGTTGCCTGTGGGGGCACCTTGCAACTGGGATGTATCCTCATCCGTGCGGAATTTCAGCAGGCAGCCGGCCACTCCTGGCCACAAGGCCCTGGACCTGAACCATGGCCTTTGCCCAGATAAAGAAAAGTCACCAGGCCAGGTTCCTGATGTCAGTTTGCAGGAGGCACTTGGCACTGTCAAACCAGCCACAGTTGCCTGTGGGGGCACCTTGCATCTGGGAGGTATCCTGAACCGTGAGGAATTTCAGCAGGCAGCCGGCCACACCGGGCCACCGGGACCCGGACAAGAATAATGGCCTTTCCCCAGACAAAGAAAAGTCACCAGGCCAGTTTCCTGATGTCAGTTTGCAGGAGGCACTTGGCATTGTCAAACCAGCCACAGTTGCCTGTGGGGGCACCTTGCAACTGGGATGTATCCTCATCCCTGCGGAATTTCAGCAGGCAGCCGGCCACTCCTGGCCACAAGGCCCTGGACATGAACCATGGCCTTTCCCCAGAGAAACAAAAGTCACCAGGCCAGGTTCCTGATGTCAGTTTGCAGGAGGCACTTGGCACTGTCAAACCAGACGCAGTTGCCTGTGGGGGCATTTTTCATCTGGGAGGCATCCTCAACCTAGTGGAATTTCAGCAGGCAGCCGGCCACTCCGGCCACTCTGGGCCCCGGACAAGAATGATGGCCTTTCCCCAGAGAAACAAAAGTCACCAGGCCAGGTTCCTGATGTCAGTTTGCAGGAGGCACTTGGCACTGTCAAACCAGACGCAGTGCCTGTGGGGGCACCTTGCAACTGGGATATATCCTCATCCGTGCGGAATTTCAGCAGGCAGCCGGCCACTCCTGGCCACAAGGCCCTGGACATGAACCATGGCCTTTCCCCAGAGAAACAAAAGTCACCAGGCCAGGTTCCTGATGTCAGTTTGCAGGAGGCACTTGGCAGTGTCAAACCAGCCACAGTTGCCTGTGGGGGCACCTTGCAACTGGGATGTATCCTCATCCGTGCGGAATTTCAGCAGGCAGCCGGCCACTCCTGGCCACAAGGCCCTGGACCTGAACCATGGCCTTTACCCAGATAAAGAAAAGTCACCAGGCCAGGTTCCTGATGTCAGTTTGCAGGAGGCACTTGGCACTGTCAAACCAGCCGCAGTTGCCTGTGGGGGCACCTTGCATCTGGGAGGTATCCTGAACCGTGAGGAATTTCAGCAGGCAGCCGGACACACCGGGCCACCGGGACCCGGACAAGAATAATGGCCTTTCCCCAGACAAAGAAAAGTCACCAGGCCAGGTTCCTGATGTCAGTTTGCAGGTGGCACTTGGCACTGTCAAACCAGACGCAGTTGCCTGTGGGGGCACCTTGCAACTGGGATGTATCCTCATCCGTGCGGAATTTCAGCAGGCAGCCGGCCACTCCTGGCCACAAGGCCCTGGACATGAACCATGGCCTTTCCCCAGAGAAACAAAAGTCACCAGGCCAGGTTCCTGATGTCAGTTTGCAGGAGGCACTTGGCACTGTCAAACCAGACGCAGTTGCCTGTGGGGGCATTTTTCATCTGGGAGGCATCCTCAACCGTGTGGAATTTCAGCAGGCAGCCGGCCACTCCGGCCACTCTGGGCCCCGGACAAGAATGATGGCCTTTCCCCAGAGAAACAAAAGTCACCAGGCCAGGTTCCTGATGTCAGTTTGCAGGAGGCACTTGGCACTGTCAAACCAGACGTAGTGCCTGTGGGGGCACCTTGCAACTTGGATATATTCTCATCCGTGCGGAATTTCAGCAGGCAGCCGGCCACTCCGGGCCACCAAGTCCTGGACATGAACCATGGCTCTTCCCCAGAGAAACAAAAGTCACCAGGCCAGGTTCCTGATGTCAGTTTGCAGGAGGCACTTGGCACTGTCAAACCAGCCACAGTTGCCTGTGGGGTCCTTTTTCATCTGGGAGGCATCCTGATCCATACGGAATTTCAGCAGGCAGCCGGACACTCCGGGCCACCAGGCCCTGGATATGAACCATGGCTTTTCCCCAGAGAAACAAAAGTCAGCAGGCCAGGTTCCTGATGTCAGTTTGCAGGAGGCACTTGGCACTGTCAAACCAGCCACAGTTGCCTTGGGTGGTACTTTCCGTCTGGGAGGCATCCTGATCCGTGCAGAATTTCAGCAGGCAGCCGGCCACTCCGTCCACCGGGACCCGGACAAGAATAATGGCCTTTCCCCAGACAAAGAAAAGTCACCAGGCCAGGTTCCTGATGTCAGTTTGCAGGTGGCACTTGGCACTGTCAAACCAGACGCAGTTGCCTGTGGGGGCACCTTGCAACTGGGATGTATCCTCATCCGTGCGGAATTTCAGCAGGCAGCTGGCCACTCCGGGCCACAAGGCCCTGGACATGAATGATGGCCTTTCCCCAGAGAAACAAAAGTCACCAGGCCAGGTTCCTGATGTCAGTTTGCAGGAGGCACTTGGCACTGTCAAACCAGCCACAGTTGCCTGTGGGGGCACCTTTCATCTGGGAGGCCTCCTGATCCATGTGGAATTTCAGCAGGCAGCCTGCCACTCCTGGCCACAAGGCCCTGGACATGAACCATGGCCTTTCCCCAGAGAAACAAAAGTCACCAGGCCAGGTTCCTGATGTCAGTTTGCAGGAGGCACTTGGCAGTGTCAAACCAGCCACAGTTACCTGTGGGGGCACCTTTCATCTGGGAGGTATCCTCAACCGTGAGGAATTTCAGCAGGCAGCAGGCCACTACAGGCCGCGGGGCACTGGCCACGAATGATGGCCTTTACCCAGAGAAATAAAAGTCACCAGGCCAGGTTCCTGATGTCAGTTGGCAGGAGGCACTTGGCACTGTCAAACCAGCCACAGTTGCCTGTGGGGGCACCTTTCATCTGGGAGGCCTCCTGATCCATGTGGAATTTCAGCAGGCAGCCTGCCACTCGAGCCACCGGGCCCTGGAGAGGAACGATGGCCTTTCCCCAGAGAAACAGAACTCAGCAGGCCAGGTCGCTGATGTCTGTTTGCAGGAGGCACTTGGCACTGTCAAACCAGCCACAGTTGCCTTGGGTGGTACTTTCGGTCTGGGAGGCATCCTGATCCTTTTGGAATTTCAGCAGACAGCCGGCCACTCCGGGCCACCGTACCCCGGAAAAGAATCATGGCTTTTCCCCAGAGAAACAAAAGTCACCAGGCCAGGTTCCTGATGTCAGTTTGCAGGAGGCACTTGGCACTGTCAAACCAGACGCAGTTGCCTCTGGTTGTACCTTTCATCTGGGCGGCATCCTGGTCCGTGCAGAATTTCAGCAGGCAGCCGGCCACTCCAGGACACCAGGCTCAGGATATGAACCATGGCCTTTCCCCAGAGAAACAAAAGTCACCAGGCCAGGTTCCAGATGTCAGTTGGCAGGAGGCACTTGGCACTGTCAAACCAGCCACAGGTGCCTGTGGGGGCATTTTTCATGTGGGAGGCATCCTGATCCATGCGGAATTTCAGCAGGCAGACGGCCCCTCCGAGCCCCCAGGCCCTGGACATGAACCATGGCCTTTCCCCAGAGAAACAAAAGTCACCAGGCCAGGTTCCTGATGTCAGTTTGCAGGAGGCACTTGGCACTGTCAAACCTGACTCAGTTTCCTCTGGGGGCATTTTTCATCTGGGAGGCATCCTGATCCATGTGGAATTTCAACAGGCAGCCGGCCACTCCGGGCTACCAGGCCCTGGACATGAATCATGGACTTTCCCCAGAGAAACAAAAGTCAGCAGGCCAGGTTCCTGATGTCAGTTTGCAGGAGGCACTTGGCAGTGTCAAACCAGCCACAGTTGCCTGTGGTGGCACCTTCCATCTCGGCGGCATCCGGATCCATGCAGAATTTCAGCAGGCAGCCGGCCACTCCGGGCCCCCAGGCCATGGACATGAACCATGGCCTTTCCCCAGAGAAACAAAAGTCAGCAGGCCAGGTTCCTGATGTCAGTTTGCAGGAGGCACTTGGCACTGTCAAACCAGCCACAGTTACCTGTGGGGGCACCTTTCATCTGGGAGGTATCCTCAACCGTGAGGAATTTCAGCAGGCAGCCGGCCACTCCAGGCCGCGGGGCACTGGACACGAATGAGGGCCTTTACCCAGAGAAATAAAAGTCACCAGGCCAGGTTCCTGATGTCAGTTTGCAGGAGGCACTTGGCACTGTCAAACCAGCCACAATTGCCTGTGGGGGCACCTTTCATCTGGGAGGCATCCTGATCCATGTGGAATTTCAGCAGGCAGCCTGCCACTCGAGCCACCGGGCCCTGGAGAGGAACGATGGCCTTTCCCCAGAGAAACAGAACTCAGCAGGCCAGGTCGCTGATGTCTGTTTGCAGGAGGCACTTGGCACTGTCAAACCAGCCACATTTGCCTTGGGTGGTACTTTCGGTCTGGTAGGCATCCTGATCCGTGCGGAATTTCAGCAGGCAGCCGGCCACTCCGGGCCACCGTACCCTGGAAAAGAATGATGGCCTTTACACACAGAAACAAAAGTCACCAGGCCAGGTTCCTGATGTCAGTTTGCAGGTGGCACTTGGCACTGTCAAACCAGCCGCAGTTGCCTGTGGGGGCACCTTGCAACTGGGATGTATCCTCATCCGTGCGGAATTTCAGCAGGCAGCCGGCCACTCCTGGCCACAAGGCCCTGGACATGAACCATGGCCTTTCCCCAGAGAAACAAAAGTCACCAGGCCAGGTTCCTGATGTCAGTTTGCAGGAGGCACTTGGCACTGTCAAACCAGCCACAGTTGCCTGTGGGGGCACCTTGCAACTGGGATGTATCCTCATCCGTGCGGAATTTCAGCAGGCAGCCGGCCACTCCTGGCCACAAGGCCCTGGACCTGAACCATGGCCTTTACCCAGATAAAGAAAAGTCACCAGGCCAGGTTCCTGATGTCAGTTTGCAGGAGGCACTTGGCACTGTCAAACCAGCCGCAGTTGCCTGTGGGGGCACCTTGCATCTGGGAGGTATCCTGATCCGTGAGGAATTTCAGCAGGCAGCCGGCCACTCCGTCCACCGGTACCCGGAAAAGAATGTTGGCCTTTCCCCAGAGAAACAAAAGTCACCAGGCCAGGTTCCTGATGTCAGTTTGCAGTTGGCACTTGGCACTGTCAAACCAGACGCAGTTGCCTGTGGGGGCACCTTGCAACTGGGATGTATCCTCATCCGTGCGGAATTTCAGCAGGCAGCCGGCCACTCCTGGCCACAAGGCCCTGGACATGAACCATGGCCTTTCCCCAGAGAAACAAAAGTCACCAGGCCAGGTTCCTGATGTCAGTTTGCAGGAGGCACTTGGCACTGTCAAACCAGACGCAGTTGCCTGTGGGGGCACCTTGCAACTGGGATGTATCCTCATCCGTGCGGAATTTCAGCAGGCAGCCGGCCACTCCTGGCCACAAGGCCCTGGACATGAACCATGGCCTTTCCCCAGAGAAACAAAAGTCACCAGGCCAGGTTCCTGATGTCAGTTTGCAGGAGGCACTTGGCACTGTCAAACCAGCCACAGTTGCCTGTGGGGGCACCTTGCAACTGGCATGTATCCTCATCCGTGCGGAATTTCAGCAGGCAGCCGGCCACTCCTGGCCACAAGGCCCTGGACATGAACCATGGCCTTTCCGCAGAGAAACAAAAGTCACCAGGCCAGGTTCCTGATGTCAGTTTGCAGGAGGCACTTGGCACTGTCAAACCAGCCACAGTTGCCTGTGGGGGCACCTTGCAACTGGGATGTATCCTCATCCGTGCGGAATTTCAGCAGGCAGCCGGCCACTCCTGGCCACAAGGCCCTGGACCTGAACCATGGCCTTTGCCCAGATAAAGAAAAGTCACCAGGCCAGGTTCCTGATGTCAGTTTGCAGGAGGCACTTGGCACTGTCAAACCAGCCACAGTTGCCTGTGGGGGCACCTTGCATCTGGGAGGTATCCTGAACCGTGAGGAATTTCAGCAGGCAGCCGGCCACACCGGGCCACCGGGACCCGGACAAGAATAATGGCCTTTCCCCAGACAAAGAAAAGTCACCAGGCCAGGTTCCTGATGTCAGTTTGCAGGTGGCACTTGGCACTGTCAAACCAGACGCAGTTGCCTGTGGGGGCACCTTGCAACTGGGATGTATCCTCATCCCTGCGGAATTTCAGCAGGCAGCCGGCCACTCCTGGCCACAAGGCCCTGGACATGAACCATGGCCTTTCCCCAGAGAAACAAAAGTCACCAGGCCAGGTTCCTGATGTCAGTTTGCAGGAGGCACTTGGCACTGTCAAACCAGACGCAGTTGCCTGTGGGGGCATTTTTCATCTGGGAGGCATCCTCAACCTAGTGGAATTTCAGCAGGCAGCCGGCCACTCCGGCCACTCTGGGCCCCGGACAAGAATGATGGCCTTTCCCCAGAGAAACAAAAGTCACCAGGCCAGGTTCCTGATGTCAGTTTGCAGGAGGCACTTGGCACTGTCAAACCAGACGCAGTGCCTGTGGGGGCACCTTGCAACTGGGATATATCCTCATCCGTGCGGAATTTCAGCAGGCAGCCGGCCACTCCTGGCCACAAGGCCCTGGACATGAACCATGGCCTTTCCCCAGAGAAACAGAACTCAGCAGGCCAGGTCGCTGATGTCTGTTTGCAGGAGGCACTTGGCACTGTCAAACCAGCCACATTTGCCTTGGGTGGTACTTTCGGTCTGGTAGGCATCCTGATCCGTGCGGAATTTCAGCAGGCAGCCGGCCACTCCGGGCCACCGTACCCTGGAAAAGAATGATGGCCTTTACACACAGAAACAAAAGTCACCAGGCCAGGTTCCTGATGTCAGTTTGCAGGTGGCACTTGGCACTGTCAAACCAGCCGCAGTTGCCTGTGGGGGCACCTTGCAACTGGGATGTATCCTCATCCGTGCGGAATTTCAGCAGGCAGCCGGCCACTCCTGGCCACAAGGCCCTGGACATGAACCATGGCCTTTCCCCAGAGAAACAAAAGTCACCAGGCCAGGTTCCTGATGTCAGTTTGCAGGAGGCACTTGGCACTGTCAAACCAGCCACAGTTGCCTGTGGGGGCACCTTGCAACTGGGATGTATCCTCATCCGTGCGGAATTTCAGCAGGCAGCCGGCCACTCCTGGCCACAAGGCCCTGGACCTGAACCATGGCCTTTACCCAGATAAAGAAAAGTCACCAGGCCAGGTTCCTGATGTCTGTTTGCAGGAGGCACTTGGCACTGTCAAACCAGCCGCAGTTGCCTGTGGGGGCACCTTGCATCTGGGAGGTATCCTGATCCGTGAGGAATTTCAGCAGGCAGCCGGCCACTCCGTCCACCGGTACCCGGAAAAGAATGTTGGCCTTTCCCCAGAGAAACAAAAGTCACCAGGCCAGGTTCCTGATGTCAGTTTGCAGTTGGCACTTGGCACTGTCAAACCAGACGCAGTTGCCTGTGGGGGCACCTTGCAACTGGGATGTATCCTCATCCGTGCGGAATTTCAGCAGGCAGCCGGCCACTCCTGGCCACAAGGCCCTGGACATGAACCATGGCCTTTCCCCAGAGAAACAAAAAACACCAGGCCAGGTTCCTGATGTCAGTTTGCAGGAGGCACTTGGCACTGTCAAACCAGACGCAGTTGCCTGTGGGGGCACCTTGCAACTGGGATGTATCCTCATCCGTGCGGAATTTCAGCAGGCAGCCGGCCACTCCTGGCCACAAGGCCCTGGACATGAACCATGGCCTTTCCCCAGAGAAACAAAAGTCACCAGGCCAGGTTCCTGATGTCAGTTTGCAGGAGGCACTTGGCACTGTCAAACCAGCCACAGTTGCCTGTGGGGGCACCTTGCAACTGGCATGTATCCTCATCCGTGCGGAATTTCAGCAGGCAGCCGGCCACTCCTGGCCACAAGGCCCTGGACATGAACCATGGCCTTTCCGCAGAGAAACAAAAGTCACCAGGCCAGGTTCCTGATGTCAGTTTGCAGGAGGCACTTGGCACTGTCAAACCAGCCACAGTTGCCTGTGGGGGCACCTTGCAACTGGGATGTATCCTCATCCGTGCGGAATTTCAGCAGGCAGCCGGCCACTCCTGGCCACAAGGCCCTGGACCTGAACCATGGCCTTTGCCCAGATAAAGAAAAGTCACCAGGCCAGGTTCCTGATGTCAGTTTGCAGGAGGCACTTGGCACTGTCAAACCAGCCACAGTTGCCTGTGGGGGCACCTTGCATCTGGGAGGTATCCTGAACCGTGAGGAATTTCAGCAGGCAGCCGGCCACACCGGGCCACCGGGACCCGGACAAGAATAATGGCCTTTCCCCAGACAAAGAAAAGTCACCAGGCCAGGTTCCTGATGTCAGTTTGCAGGTGGCACTTGGCACTGTCAAACCAGACGCAGTTGCCTGTGGGGGCACCTTGCAACTGGGATGTATCCTCATCCCTGCGGAATTTCAGCAGGCAGCCGGCCACTCCTGGCCACAAGGCCCTGGACATGAACCATGGCCTTTCCCCAGAGAAACAAAAGTCACCAGGCCAGGTTCCTGATGTCAGTTTGCAGGAGGCACTTGGCACTGTCAAACCAGACGCAGTTGCCTGTGGGGGCATTTTTCATCTGGGAGGCATCCTCAACCTAGTGGAATTTCAGCAGGCAGCCGGCCACTCCGGCCACTCTGGGCCCCGGACAAGAATGATGGCCTTTCCCCAGAGAAACAAAAGTCACCAGGCCAGGTTCCTGATGTCAGTTTGCAGGAGGCACTTGGCACTGTCAAACCAGAAGCAGTGCCTGTGGGGGCACCTTGCAACTGGGATATATCCTCATCCGTGCGGAATTTCAGCAGGCAGCCGGCCACTCCTGGCCACAAGGCCCTGGACATGAACCATGGCCTTTCCCCAGAGAAACAAAAGTCACCAGGCCAGGTTCCTGATGTCAGTTTGCAGGAGGCACTTGGCAGTGTCAAACCAGCCACAGTTGCCTGTGGGGGCACCTTGCAACTGGGATGTATCCTCATCCGTGCGGAATTTCAGCAGGCAGCCGGCCACTCCTGGCCACAAGGCCCTGGACCTGAACCATGGCCTTTACCCAGATAAAGAAAAGTCACCAGGCCAGGTTCCTGATGTCAGTTTGCAGGAGGCACTTGGCACTGTCAAACCAGCCGCAGTTGCCTGTGGGGGCACCTTGCATCTGGGAGGTATCCTGAACCGTGAGGAATTTCAGCAGGCAGCCGGACACACCGGGCCACCGGGACCCGGACAAGAATAATGGCCTTTCCCCAGACAAAGAAAAGTCACCAGGCCAGGTTCCTGATGTCAGTTTGCAGGTGGCACTTGGCACTGTCAAACCAGACGCAGTTGCCTGTGGGGGCACCTTGCAACTGGGATGTATCCTCATCCCTGCGGAATTTCAGCAGGCAGCCGGCCACTCCTGGCCACAAGGCCCTGGACATGAACCATGGCCTTTCCCCAGAGAAACAAAAGTCACCAGGCCAGGTTCCTGATGTCAGTTTGCAGGAGGCACTTGGCACTGTCAAACCAGACGCAGTTGCCTGTGGGGGCATTTTTCATCTGGGAGGCATCCTCAACCGTGTGGAATTTCAGCAGGCAGCCGGCCACTCCGGCCACTCTGGGCCCCGGACAAGAATGATGGCCTTTCCCCAGAGAAACAAAAGTCACCAGGCCAGGTTCCTGATGTCAGTTTGCAGGAGGCACTTGGCACTGTCAAACCAGACGTAGTGCCTGTGGGGGCACCTTGCAACTTGGATATATTCTCATCCGTGCGGAATTTCAGCAGGCAGCCGGCCACTCCGGGCCACCAAGTCCTGGACATGAACCATGGCTCTTCCCCAGAGAAACAAAAGTCACCAGGCCAGGTTCCTGATGTCAGTTTGCAGGAGGCACTTGGCACTGTCAAACCAGCCACAGTTGCCTGTGGGGTCCTTTTTCATCTGGGAGGCATCCTGATCCATACGGAATTTCAGCAGGCAGCCGGACACTCCGGGCCACCAGGCCCTGGATATGAACCATGGCTTTTCCCCAGAGAAACAAAAGTCAGCAGGCCAGGTTCCTGATGTCAGTTTGCAGGAGGCACTTGGCACTGTCAAACCAGCCACAGTTGCCTTGGGTGGTACTTTCCGTCTGGGAGGCATCCTGATCCGTGCAGAATTTCAGCAGGCAGCCGGCCACTCCGTCCACCGGGACCCGGACAAGAATAATGGCCTTTCCCCAGACAAAGAAAAGTCACCAGGCCAGGTTCCTGATGTCAGTTTGCAGGTGGCACTTGGCACTGTCAAACCAGACGCAGTTGCCTGTGGGGGCACCTTGCAACTGGGATGTATCCTCATCCGTGCGGAATTTCAGCAGGCAGCTGGCCACTCCGGGCCACAAGGCCCTGGACATGAATGATGGCCTTTCCCCAGAGAAACAAAAGTCACCAGGCCAGGTTCCTGATGTCAGTTTGCAGGAGGCACTTGGCACTGTCAAACCAGCCACAGTTGCCTGTGGGGGCACCTTTCATCTGGGAGGCCTCCTGATCCATGTGGAATTTCAGCAGGCAGCCTGCCACTCCTGGCCACAAGGCCCTGGACATGAACCATGGCCTTTCCCCAGAGAAACAAAAGTCACCAGGCCAGGTTCCTGATGTCAGTTTGCAGGAGGCACTTGGCAGTGTCAAACCAGCCACAGTTACCTGTGGGGGCACCTTTCATCTGGGAGGTATCCTCAACCGTGAGGAATTTCAGCAGGCAGCAGGCCACTACAGGCCGCGGGGCACTGGCCACGAATGATGGCCTTTACCCAGAGAAATAAAAGTCACCAGGCCAGGTTCCTGATGTCAGTTGGCAGGAGGCACTTGGCACTGTCAAACCAGCCACAGTTGCCTGTGGGGGCACCTTTCATCTGGGAGGCCTCCTGATCCATGTGGAATTTCAGCAGGCAGCCTGCCACTCGAGCCACCGGGCCCTGGAGAGGAACGATGGCCTTTCCCCAGAGAAACAGAACTCAGCAGGCCAGGTCGCTGATGTCTGTTTGCAGGAGGCACTTGGCACTGTCAAACCAGCCACAGTTGCCTTGGGTGGTACTTTCGGTCTGGGAGGCATCCTGATCCTTTTGGAATTTCAGCAGACAGCCGGCCACTCCGGGCCACCGTACCCCGGAAAAGAATCATGGCTTTTCCCCAGAGAAACAAAAGTCACCAGGCCAGGTTCCTGATGTCAGTTTGCAGGAGGCACTTGGCACTGTCAAACCAGACGCAGTTGCCTCTGGTTGTACCTTTCATCTGGGCGGCATCCTGGTCCGTGCAGAATTTCAGCAGGCAGCCGGCCACTCCAGGACACCAGGCTCAGGATATGAACCATGGCCTTTCCCCAGAGAAACAAAAGTCACCAGGCCAGGTTCCAGATGTCAGTTGGCAGGAGGCACTTGGCACTGTCAAACCAGCCACAGGTGCCTGTGGGGGCATTTTTCATGTGGGAGGCATCCTGATCCATGCGGAATTTCAGCAGGCAGACGGCCCCTCCGAGCCCCCAGGCCCTGGACATGAACCATGGCCTTTCCCCAGAGAAACAAAAGTCACCAGGCCAGGTTCCTGATGTCAGTTTGCAGGAGGCACTTGGCACTGTCAAACCTGACTCAGTTTCCTCTGGGGGCATTTTTCATCTGGGAGGCATCCTGATCCATGTGGAATTTCAACAGGCAGCCGGCCACTCCGGGCTACCAGGCCCTGGACATGAATCATGGACTTTCCCCAGAGAAACAAAAGTCAGCAGGCCAGGTTCCTGATGTCAGTTTGCAGGAGGCACTTGGCAGTGTCAAACCAGCCACAGTTGCCTGTGGTGGCACCTTCCATCTCGGCGGCATCCGGATCCATGCAGAATTTCAGCAGGCAGCCGGCCACTCCGGGCCCCCAGGCCATGGACATGAACCATGGCCTTTCCCCAGAGAAACAAAAGTCAGCAGGCCAGGTTCCTGATGTCAGTTTGCAGGAGGCACTTGGCACTGTCAAACCAGCCACAGTTACCTGTGGGGGCACCTTTCATCTGGGAGGTATCCTCAACCGTGAGGAATTTCAGCAGGCAGCCGGCCACTCCAGGCCGCGGGGCACTGGACACGAATGAGGGCCTTTACCCAGAGAAATAAAAGTCACCAGGCCAGGTTCCTGATGTCAGTTTGCAGGAGGCACTTGGCACTGTCAAACCAGCCACAATTGCCTGTGGGGGCACCTTTCATCTGGGAGGCATCCTGATCCATGTGGAATTTCAGCAGGCAGCCTGCCACTCGAGCCACCGGGCCCTGGAGAGGAACGATGGCCTTTCCCCAGAGAAACAGAACTCAGCAGGCCAGGTCGCTGATGTCTGTTTGCAGGAGGCACTTGGCACTGTCAAACCAGCCACATTTGCCTTGGGTGGTACTTTCGGTCTGGTAGGCATCCTGATCCGTGCGGAATTTCAGCAGGCAGCCGGCCACTCCGGGCCACCGTACCCTGGAAAAGAATGATGGCCTTTACACACAGAAACAAAAGTCACCAGGCCAGGTTCCTGATGTCAGTTTGCAGGAGTCACTTGGCACTGTCAAACCAGACGCAGTTGCCTGTGGGGGCATTTTTCATATGGGAGGCATCCTGATCCATGCGGAATTTCAGCAGGCAGCCGGCCACTCCGAGCCCCCAGGCCCTGGACATGAACCATGGCCTTTCCCCAGAGAAACAAAAGTCACCAGGCCAGGTTCCTGATGTCAGTTTGCAGGAGGCACTTGGCACTGTCAAACCAGACGCAGTTTCCTCTGGGGGCATTTTTCATCTGGGAGGCATCCTGATCCGTGTGGAATTTCAGCAGGCAGCCGGCCACTCCGGGCCAGCGGGCCCTGGAGAGGAACGATGGCCTTTCCCCTGAGAAACAAAAGTCACCAGGCCAGGTTCCTGATGTCAGTTTGCAGGAGGCACTTGGCAGTGTCAAACCAGCCACAGTTACCTGTGGGGGCACCTTTCATCTGGGAGGCCTCCTGATCCGTGAGGAATTTCAGCAGGCAGCCGGCCACTCCAGGCCGCGGGGCACTGGACACGAATGATGGCCTTTACCCAGAGAAATAAAAGTCACCAGGCCAGGTTCCTGATGTCCGTTTGCAGGAGGCACTTGGCACTGTCAAACCAGCCACAGTTGCCTGTGGGGGCACCTTTCATCTGGGAGGCCTCCTGATCCATGTGGAATTTCAGCAGGCAGCCTGCCACTCGAGCCACCGGGCCCTGGAGAGGAACGATGGCCTTTCCCCAGAGAAACAGAACTCAGCAGGCCAGGTCGCTGATGTCTGTTTGCAGGAGGCACTTGGCACTGTCAAACCAGCCACAGTTGCCTGTGGGGGCACCTTGCATCTGGGAGGTATCCTGATCCGTGAGGAATTTCAGCAGGCAGCCGGCCACTCCGTCCACCGGTACCCGGAAAAGAATGTTGGCCTTTCCCCAGAGAAACAAAAGTCACCAGGCCAGGTTCCTGATGTCAGTTTGCAGGTGGCACTTGGCACTGTCAAACCAGACGCAGTTGCCTGTGGGGGCACCTTGCAACTGGGATGTATCCTCATCCGTGCGGAATTTCAGCAGGCAGCCGGCCACTCCTGGCCACAAGGCCCTGGACATGAACCATGGCCTTTCCCCAGAGAAACAAAAAACACCAGGCCAGGTTCCTGATGTCAGTTTGCAGGAGGCACTTGGCACTGTCAAACCAGCCACAGTTGCGTGTGGGGGCATTTTTCATCTGGGAGGCATCCTCAACCGTGTGGAATTTCAGCAGGCAGCCGGCCACTCCGGCCACTCTGGGCCCTGGACAAGAATGATGGCCTTTCCCCAGAGAAACAAAAGTCACCAGGCCAGGTTCCTGATGTCAGTTTGCAGGTGGCACATGGCACTGTCAAACCAGACGCAGTTGCCTGTGGGGGCACCTTGCAACTGGGATGTATCCTCATCCGTGCGGAATTTCAGCAGGCAGCCGGCCACTCCTGGCCACAAGGCCCTGGACATGAACCATGGCCTTTCCCCAGAGAAACAAAAGTCACCAGGCCAGGTTCCTGATGTCAGTTTGCAGGAGGCACTTGGCACTGTCAAACCAGCCACAGTTGCCTGTGGGGGCACCTTGCAACTGGCATGTATCCTCATCCGTGCGGAATTTCAGCAGGCAGCCGGCCACTCCTGGCCACAAGGCCCTGGACATGAACCATGGCCTTTCCCCAGAGAAACAAAAGTCACCAGGCCAGGTTCCTGATGTCAGTTTGCAGGAGGCACTTGGCACTGTCAAACCAGCCACAGTTGCCTCTGGTGGTACTTTCGTTCTGGGATGTATCCTGATCCATTTGGAATTTCAGAAGGCAGCGGGCCACTCCGGGCCACCAAGCCCTGGACATGAACCATGGCCTTTCCCCAGAGAAACAAAAGTCACCAGGCCAGGTTCCTGATGTCAGTTTGCAGGTGGCACTTGGCACTGTCAAACCAGACGCAGTTGCCTGAGTGGGCACCTTGCAACTGGGATGTATCCTCATCCCTGCGGAATTTCAGCAGGCAGCCGGCCACTCCTGGCCACAAGGCCCTGGACAAGAACCATGGCCTTTCCCCAGAGAAACAAAAGTCACCAGGCCAGGTTCCTGATGTCAGTTTGCAGGAGGCACTTGGCACTGTCAAACCAGCCACAGTTGCCTGTGGGGGCACCTTGCATCTGGGAGGTATCCTGATCCGTGAGGAATTTCAGCAGGCAGCCTGCCACTCCAGGCCACCGGGACCCGGACAAGAATAATGGCCTTTCCCCAGAGAAACAAAAGTCACCAGGCCAGGTTCCTGATGTCAGTTTGCAGGTGGCACTTGGCACTGTCAAACCAGACGCAGTTGCCTGTGGGGGCACCTTGCAACTGGGATGTATCCTCATCCGTGCGGAATTTCAGCAGGCAGCCGGCCACTCCTGGCCACAAGGCCCTGGACATGAACCATGGCCTTTCCCCAGAGAAACAAAAGTCACCAGGCCAGGTTCCTGATGTCAGTTTGCAGGAGGCACTTGGCACTGTCAAACCAGCCACAGTTGCCTGTGGGGGCACCTTGCAACTGGCATGTATCCTCATCCGTGCGGAATTTCAGCAGGCAGCCGGCCACTCCTGGCCACAAGGCCCTGGACATGAACCATGGCCTTTCCCCAGAGAAACAAAAGTCAGCAGGCCAGGTTCCTGATGTCAGTTTGCAGGAGGCACTTGGCACTGTCAAACCAGCCACAGTTGCCTCTGGTGGTACTTTCGTTCTGGGATGTATCCTGATCCATTTGGAATTTCAGAAGGCAGCGGGCCACTCCGGGCCACCAAGCCCTGGACATGAACCATGGCCTTTCCCCAGAGAAACAAAAGTCACCAGGCCAGGTTCCTGATGTCAGTTTGCAGGTGGCACTTGGCACTGTCAAACCAGACGCAGTTGCCTGAGTGGGCACCTTGCAACTGGGATGTATCCTCATCCGTGCGGAATTTCAGCAGGCAGCCGGCCACTCCTGGCCACAAGGCCCTGGACAAGAACCATGGCCTTTCCCCAGAGAAACAAAAGTCACCAGGCCAGGTTCCTGATGTCAGTTTGCAGGAGGCACTTGGCACTGTCAAACCAGCCACAGTTGCCTGTGGGGGCACCTTGCATCTGGGAGGTATCCTGATCCGTGCGGAATTTCAGCAGGCAGCCTGCCACTCCAGGCCACCGGGACCCGGACAAGAATAATGGCCTTTCCCCAGAGAAACAAAAGTCACCAGGCCAGGTTCCTGATGTCAGTTTGCAGGTGGCACTTGGCACTGTCAAACCAGCCACAGTTGCCTGTGGGGGCACCTTTCATCTGGGAGGCCTCCTGATCCATGTGGAATTTCAGCAGGCAGCCGGCCACTCCTGGCCACAAGGCCCTGGACATGAACCATGGCCTTTCCCCAGAGAAACAAAAGTCACCAGGCCAGGTTCCTGATGTCAGTTTGCAGGAGGCACTTGGCACTGTCAAACCAGACGCAGTTGCCTGTGGGGGCATTTTTCATCTGGGAGGCATCCTCAACCGTGTGGAATTTCAGCAGGCAGCCGGCCACTCCGGCCACTCTGGGCCCTGGACAAGAATGATGGCCTTTCCCCAGAGAAACAAAAGTCACCAGGCCAGGTTCCTGATGTCAGTTTGCAGGTGGCACATGGCACTGTCAAACCAGACGCAGTTGCCTGTGGGGGCACCTTGCAACTGGGATGTATCCTCATCCGTGCGGAATTTCAGCAGGCAGCCGGCCACTCCTGGCCACAAGGCCCTGGACATGAACCATGGCCTTTCCCCAGAGAAACAAAAGTCACCAGGCCAGGTTCCTGATGTCAGTTTGCAGGAGGCACTTGGCACTGTCAAACCAGCCACAGTTGCCTGTGGGGGCACCTTGCAACTGGCATGTATCCTCATCCGTGCGGAATTTCAGCAGGCAGCCGGCCACTCCTGGCCACAAGGCCCTGGACATGAACCATGGCCTTTCCCCAGAGAAACAAAAGTCACCAGGCCAGGTTCCTGATGTCAGTTTGCAGGAGGCACTTGGCACTGTCAAACCAGCCACAGTTGCCTCTGGTGGTACTTTCGTTCTGGGATGTATCCTGATCCATTTGGAATTTCAGAAGGCAGCGGGCCACTCCGGGCCACCAAGCCCTGGACATGAACCATGGCCTTTCCCCAGAGAAACAAAAGTCACCAGGCCAGGTTCCTGATGTCAGTTTGCAGGTGGCACTTGGCACTGTCAAACCAGACGCAGTTGCCTGAGTGGGCACCTTGCAACTGGGATGTATCCTCATCCCTGCGGAATTTCAGCAGGCAGCCGGCCACTCCTGGCCACAAGGCCCTGGACAAGAACCATGGCCTTTCCCCAGAGAAACAAAAGTCACCAGGCCAGGTTCCTGATGTCAGTTTGCAGGAGGCACTTGGCACTGTCAAACCAGCCACAGTTGCCTGTGGGGGCACCTTGCATCTGGGAGGTATCCTGATCCGTGAGGAATTTCAGCAGGCAGCCTGCCACTCCAGGCCACCGGGACCCGGACAAGAATAATGGCCTTTCCCCAGAGAAACAAAAGTCACCAGGCCAGGTTCCTGATGTCAGTTTGCAGGTGGCACTTGGCACTGTCAAACCAGACGCAGTTGCCTGTGGGGGCACCTTGCAACTGGGATGTATCCTCATCCGTGCGGAATTTCAGCAGGCAGCCGGCCACTCCTGGCCACAAGGCCCTGGACATGAACCATGGCCTTTCCCCAGAGAAACAAAAGTCACCAGGCCAGGTTCCTGATGTCAGTTTGCAGGAGGCACTTGGCACTGTCAAACCAGCCACAGTTGCCTGTGGGGGCACCTTGCAACTGGCATGTATCCTCATCCGTGCGGAATTTCAGCAGGCAGCCGGCCACTCCTGGCCACAAGGCCCTGGACATGAACCATGGCCTTTCCCCAGAGAAACAAAAGTCACCAGGCCAGGTTCCTGATGTCAGTTTGCAGGAGGCACTTGGCACTGTCAAACCAGCCACAGTTGCCTCTGGTGGTACTTTCGTTCTGGGATGTATCCTGATCCATTTGGAATTTCAGAAGGCAGCGGGCCACTCCGGGCCACCAAGCCCTGGACATGAACCATGGCCTTTCCCCAGAGAAACAAAAGTCACCAGGCCAGGTTCCTGATGTCAGTTTGCAGGTGGCACTTGGCACTGTCAAACCAGACGCAGTTGCCTGAGTGGGCACCTTGCAACTGGGATGTATCCTCATCCGTGCGGAATTTCAGCAGGCAGCCGGCCACTCCTGGCCACAAGGCCCTGGACAAGAACCATGGCCTTTCCCCAGAGAAACAAAAGTCACCAGGCCAGGTTCCTGATGTCAGTTTGCAGGAGGCACTTGGCACTGTCAAACCAGCCACAGTTGCCTGTGGGGGCACCTTGCATCTGGGAGGTATCCTGATCCGTGCGGAATTTCAGCAGGCAGCCTGCCACTCCAGGCCACCGGGACCCGGACAAGAATAATGGCCTTTCCCCAGAGAAACAAAAGTCACCAGGCCAGGTTCCTGATGTCAGTTTGCAGGTGGCACTTGGCACTGTCAAACCAGCCACAGTTGCCTGTGGGGGCACCTTTCATCTGGGAGGCCTCCTGATCCATGTGGAATTTCAGCAGGCAGCCTGCCACTCCTGGCCACAAGGCCCTGGACATGAACCATGGCCTTTCCCCAGAGAAACAAAAGTCACCAGGCCAGGTTCCTGATGTCAGTTTGCAGGAGGCACTTGGCAGTGTCAAACCAGCCACAGTTACCTGTGGGGGCACCTTTCATCTGGGAGGTATCCTCAACCGTGAGGAATTTCAGCAGGCAGCCGGCCACTCCAGGCCGCGGGGCACTGGACACGAATGATGGCCTTTACCCAGAGAAATAAAAGTCACCAGGCCAGGTTCCTGATGTCAGTTGGCAGGAGGCACTTGGCACTGTCAAACCAGCCACAGTTGCCTGTGGGGGCAACTTTCATCTGGGAGGCCTCCTGATCCATGTGGAATTTCAGCAGGCAGCCTGCCACTCGAGCCACCGGGCCCTGGAGAGGAACCATGGCCTTTCCCCAGAGAAACAGAACTCAGCAGGCCAGGTCGCTGATGTCAGTTTGCAGGAGGCACTTGGCAGTGTCAAACCAGCCACAGTTGCCTTGGGTGGTACTTTCGGTCTGGGAGGCATCCTGATCCTTTTGGAATTTCAGCAGGCAGCCGGCCACTCCGGGCCACCGTACCCCGGAAAAGAATCATGGCCTTTCCCCAGAGAAACAAAAGTCACCAGGCCAGGTTCCAGATGTCAGTTGGCAGGAGGCACTTGGCACTGTCAAACCAGCCACAGGTGCCTGTGGGGGCATTTTTCATGTGGGAGGCATCCTGATCCATGCGGAATTTCAGCAGGCAGCCGGCCCCTCCGAGCCCCCAGGCCCTGGACATGAACCATGGCCTTTCCCCAGAGAAACAAAAGTCACCAGGCCAGGTTCCTGATGTCAGTTTGCAGGAGGCACTTGGCACTGTCAAACCTGACTCAGTTTCCTCTGGGGGCATTTTTCATCTGGGAGGCATCCTGATCCATGTGGAATTTCAGCAGGCAGCCGGCCACTCCGGGCTACCAGGCCCTGGACATGAACCATGGCCTTTCCCCAGAGAAACAAAAGTCAGCAGGCCAGGTTCCTGATGTCAGTTTGCAGGAGGCACTTGGCAGTGTCAAACCAGCCACAGTTGCCTGTGGTGGCACCTTCCATCTCGGCGGCATCCGGATCCATGCAGAATTTCAGCAGGCAGCCGGCCACTCCGGGCCCCCAGGCCATGGACATGAACCATGGCCTTTCCCCAGAGAAACAAAAGTCAGCAGGCCAGGTTCCTGATGTCAGTTTGCAGGAGGCACTTGGCACTGTCAAACCAGCCACAGTTACCTGTGGGGGCACCTTTCATCTGGGAGGCATCCTGATCCTTTTGGAATTTCAGCAGGCAGCCGGCCACTCCAGGCCGCGGGGCACTGGACACGAATGAGGGCCTTTACCCAGAGAAATAAAAGTCACCAGGCCAGGTTCCTGATGTCAGTTTGCAGGAGGCACTTGGCACTGTCAAACCAGCCACAGTTGCCTGTGGGGGCACCTTTCATCTGGGAGGCATCCTGATCCATGTGGAATTTCAGCAGGCAGCCTGCCACTCGAGCCACCGGGCCCTGGAGAGGAACGATGGCCTTTCCCCAGAGAAACAGAACTCAGCAGGCCAGGTCGCTGATGTCTGCTTGCAGGAGGCACTTGGCACTGTCAAACCAGCCACATTTGCCTTGGGTGCTACTTTCGGTCTGGGAGGCATCCTGATCCATGCGGAATTTCAGCAGGCAGCCGGCCACTCCGGGCCACCGTACCCTGGAAAAGAATGATGGCCTTTACACACAGAAACAAAAGTCACCAGGCCAGGTTCCTGATGTCAGTTTGCAGGAGTCACTTGGCACTGTCAAACCAGACGCAGTTGCCTGTGGGGGCATTTTTCATCTGGGAGGCATCCTGATCCATGCGGAATTTCAGCAGGCAGCCGGCCACTCCGAGCCCCCAGGCCCTGGACATGAACCATGGCCTTTCCCCAGAGAAACAAAAGTCACCAGGCCAGGTTCCTGATGTCAGTTTGCAGGAGGCACTTGGCACTGTCAAACCTGACGCAGTTTCCTCTGGGGGCATTTTTCATCTGGGAGGCATCCTGATCCGTGTGGAATTTCAGCAGGCAGCCGGCCACTCCGGGCCAGCGGGCCCTGGAGAGGAACGATGGCCTTTCCCCTGAGAAACAAAAGTCACCAGGCCAGGTTCCTGATGTCAGTTTGCAGGAGGCACTTGGCAGTGTTAAACCAGCCACAGTTACCTGTGGGGGCACCTTTCATCTGGGAGGCCTCCTGATCCATGTGGAATTTCAGCAGGCAGCCTGCCACTCGAGCCACCGGGCCCTGGAGAGGAACGATGGCCTTTCCCCAGAGAAACAGAACTTAGCAGGCCAGGTCGCTGATGTCTGTTTGCAGGAGGCACTTGGCACTGTCAAACCAGCCGCAGTTGCCTGTGGGGGCACCTTGCATCTGGGAGGTATCCTGATCCGTGAGGAATTTCAGCAGGCAGCCGGCCACTCCGTCCACCGCTACCCGGAAAAGAATGTTGGCCTTTCCCCAGAGAAACAAAAGTCACCAGGCCAGGTTCCTGATGTCAGTTTGCAGGTGGCACTTGGCACTGTCAAACCAGACGCAGTTGCCTGTGGGGGCACCTTGCAACTGGGATGTATCCTCATCCGTGCGGAATTTCAGCAGGCAGCCGGCCACTCCTGGCCACAAGGCCCTGGACATGAACCATGGCCTTTCCCCAGAGAAACAAAAAACACCAGGCCAGGTTCCTGATGTCAGTTTGCAGGAGGCACTTGGCACTGTCAAACCAGCCACAGTTGCCTGTGGGGGCATTTTTCATCTGGGAGGCATCCTCAACCGTGTGGAATTTCAGCAGGCAGCCGGCCACTCCGGCCACTCTGGGCCCCGGACAAGAATGATGGCCTTTCCCCAGAGAAACAAAAGTCACCAGGCCAGGTTCCTGATGTCAGTTTGCAGGTGGCACTTGGCACTGTCAAACCAGACGCAGTTGCCTGTGGGGGCACCTTGCAACTGGGATGTATCCTCATCCGTGCGGAATTTCAGCAGGCAGCCGGCCACTCCTGGCCACAAGGCCCTGGACATGAACCATGGCCTTTCCCCAGAGAAACAAAAGTCACCAGGCCAGGTTCCTGATGTCAGTTTGCAGGAGGCACTTGGCACTGTCAAACCAGCCACAGTTGCCTGTGGGGGCACCTTGCAACTGGCATGTATCCTCATCCGTGCGGAATTTTAGCAGGCAGCCGGCCACTCCTGGCCACAAGGCCCTGGACCTGAACCATGGCTTTTACCCAGAGAAACAAAAGTCACCAGGCCAGGTTCCTGATGTCAGTTTGCAGGAGGCACTTGGCACTGTCAAACCAGCCGCAGTTGCCTGTGGGGGCACCTTGCATCTGGGAGGTATCCTGATCCGTGAGGAATTTCAGCAGGCAGCCTGCCACTCCAGGCCACCGGGACCCGGACAAGAATAATGGCCTTTCCCCAGAGAAACAAAAGTCACCAGGCCAGGTTCCTGATGTCAGTTTGCAGGTGGCACTTGGCACTGTCAAACCAGACGCAGTTGCCTGTGGGGGCACCTTGCAACTGGGATGTATCCTCATCCGTGCGGAATTTCAGCAGGCAGCTGGCCACTCCGGGCCACAAGGCCCTGGACATGAATGATGGCCTTTCCCCAGAGAAACAAAAGTCACCAGGCCAGGTTCCTGATGTCAGTTTGCAGGAGGCACTTGGCACTGTCAAACCAGCCACAGTTGCCTGTGGGGGCACCTTTCATCTGGGAGGCCTCCTGATCCATGTGGAATTTCAGCAGGCAGCCTGCCACTCGAGCCACTGGGCCCTGGAGAGGAACGATGGCCTTTCCCCAGAGAAACAGAACTCAGCAGGCCAGGTCGCTGATGTCAGTTTGCAGGAGGCACTTGGCAGTGTCAAACCAGCCACAGTTGCCTAGGGTGGTACTTTCGGTCTGGGAGGCATCCTGATCCTTTTGGAATTTCAGCAGGCAGCCGGCCACTCCGGGCCACCGTACCCCGGAAAAGAATCATGGCCTTTCCCCAGACAAACAAAAGTCACCAGGCCAGGTTCCTGATGTCAGTTTGCAGGAGGCACTTGGAACTGTCAAACCAGCCGCAGTTGCCTCTGGTGGTACCTTTCATCTGGGCGGCATCCTGGTCCGTGCAGAATTTCAGCAGGCAGCTGGCCACTCCAGGACACCAGGCTCAGGATATGAACCATGGCCTTTCCCCAGAGAAACAAAAGTCACCAGGCCAGGTTCCAGATGTCAGTTGGCAGGAGGCACTTGGCACTGTCAAACCAGCCACAGGTGCCTGTGGGGGCATTTTTCATGTGGGAGGCATCCTGATCCATGCGGAATTTCAGCAGGCAGCCGGCCACTCCGAGCCACCAGGCCCTGGACATGAACCATGGCCTTTCCCCAGAGAAACAAAAGTCACCAGGTCAGGTTCCTGATGTCAGTTTGCAGGAGGCACTTGACACTGTCAAACCTGACTCAGTTTCCTCTGGGGGCATTTTTCATCTGGGAGGCATCCTGATCCATGTGGAATTTCAGCAGGCAGCCGGCCACTCCGGGCTACCAGGCCCTGGACATGAACCATGGCCTTTCCCCAGAGAAACAAAAGTCAGCAGGCCAGGTTCCTGATGTCAGTTTGCAGGAGGCACTTGGCAGTGTCAAACCAGCCACAGTTACCTGTGGGGGCACCTTTCATCTGGGAGGTATCCTCAACCGTGCGGAATTTCAGCAGGCAGCCGGCCACTCCAGGCCGCGGGGCACTGGACACGAATGAGGGCCTTTACCCAGAGAAATAAAAGTCACCAGGCCAGGTTCCTGATGTCAGTTTGCAGGAGGCACTTGGCACTGTCAAACCAGCCACAGTTGCCTGTGGGGGCACCTTTCATCTGGGAGGCATCCTGATCCATGTGGAATTTCAGCAGGCAGCCTGCCACTCGAGCCACCGGGCCCTGGAGAGGAACCATGGCCTTTCCCCAGAGAAACAGAACTCAGCAGGCCAGGTCGCTGATGTCTGTTTGCAGGAGGCACTTGGCACTGTCAAACCAGCCACATTTGCCTTGGGTGGTACTTTCGGTCTGGGAGGCATCCTGATCCGTGCGGAATTTCAGCAGGCAGCCGGCCACTCCGGGCCACAGTACCCTGGAAAAGAATGATGGCCTTTCCCCAGAGAAACAAAAGTCACCAGGCCAGGTTCCTGATGTCAGTTTGCAGGAGTCACTTGGCACTGTCAAACCAGACGCAGTTGCCTGTGGGGGCATTTTTCATCTGGGAGGCATCCTGATCCATGCGGAATTTCAGCAGGCAGCCGGCCACTCCGAGCCCCCAGGCCCTGGACATGAACCATGGCCTTTCCCCAGAGAAACAAAAGTCACCAGGCCAGGTTCCTGATGTCAGTTTGCAGGAGGCACTTGGCACTGTCAAACCAGACGCAGTTTCCTCTGGGGGCATTTTTCATCTGGGAGGCATCCTGATCCGTGTGGAATTTCAGCAGGCAGCCGGCCACTCCAGGCCAGCGGGCCCTGGAGATGAACGATGGCCTTTCCCCTGAGAAACAAAAGTCACCAGGCCAGGTTCCTGATGTCAGTTTGCAGGAGGCACTTGGCAGTGTCAAACCAGCCACAGTTGCCTGTGGGGGCACCTTTCATCTGGGAGGCATCCTGATCCATGTGGAATTTCAGCAGGCAGCCTGCCACTCGAGCCACCGGGCCCTGGAGAGGAACCATGGCCTTTCCCCAGAGAAACAGAACTCAGCAGGCCAGGTCGCTGATGTCAGTTTGCAGGAGGCACTTGGCACTGTCAAACCAGCCACATTTGCCTTGGGTGGTACTTTCGGTCTGGGAGGCATCCTGATCCGTGCGGAATTTCAGCAGGCAGCCGGCCACTCCGGGCCACAGTACCCTGGAAAAGAATGATGGCCTTTACACACAGAAACAAAAGTCACCAGGCCAGGTTCCTGATGTCAGTTTGCAGGAGTCACTTGGCACTGTCAAACCAGACGCAGTTGCCTGTGGGGGCATTTTTCATCTGGGAGGCATCCTGATCCATGCGGAATTTCAGCAGGCAGCCGGCCACTCCGAGCCACCAGGCCCTGGACATGAACCATGGCCTTTCCCCAGAGAAACAAAAGTCACCAGGCCAGGTTCCTGATGTCAGTTTGCAGGAGGCACTTGGCACTGTCAAACCAGACGCAGTTTCCTCTGGGGGCATTTTTCATCTGGGAGGCATCCTGATCCGTGTGGAATTTCAGCAGGCAGCCGGCCACTCCAGGCCAGCGGGCCCTGGAGATGAACGATGGCCTTTCCCCTGAGAAACAAAAGTCACCAGGCCAGGTTCCTGATGTCAGTTTGCAGGAGGCACTTGGCAGTGTCAAACCAGCCACAGTTGCCTGTGGGGGCACCTTGCAACTGGCATGTATCCTCATCCGTGCGGAATTTTAGCAGGCAGCCGGCCACTCCTGGCCACAAGGCCCTGGACCTGAACCATGGCCTTTACCCAGAGAAACAAAAGTCACCAGGCCAGGTTCCTGATGTCAGTTTGCAGGTGGCACTTGGCACTGTCAAACCAGACGCAGTTGCCTGTGGGGGCACCTTGCAACTGGGATGTATCCTCATCCGTGCGGAATTTCAGCAGGCAGCTGGCCACTCCGGGCCACAAGGCCCTGGACATGAATGATGGCCTTTCCCCAGAGAAACAAAAGTCACCAGGCCAGGTTCCTGATGTCAGTTTGCAGGAGGCACTTGGCACTGTCAAACCAGCCACAGTTGCCTGTGGGGGCACCTTTCATCTGGGAGGCCTCCTGATCCATGTGGAATTTCAGCAGGCAGCCTGCCACTCCTGGCCACAAGGCCCTGGACATGAACCATGGCCTTTCCCCAGAGAAACAAAAGTCACCAGGCCAGGTTCCTGATGTCAGTTTGCAGGAGGCACTTGGCAGTGTCAAACCAGCCACAGTTACCTGTGGGGGCACCTTTCATCTGGGAGGTATCCTCAACCGTGAGGAATTTCAGCAGGCAGCCGGCCACTCCAGGCCGCGGGGCACTGGACACGAATGATGGCCTTTACCCAGAGAAATAAAAGTCACCAGGCCAGGTTCCTGATGTCAGTTGGCAGGAGGCACTTGGCACTGTCAAACCAGCCACAGTTGCCTGTGGGGGCACCTTTCATCTGGGAGGCCTCCTGATCCATGTGGAATTTCAGCAGGCAGCCTGCCACTCGAGCCACTGGGCCCTGGAGAGGAACGATGGCCTTTCCCCAGAGAAAGAGAACTCAGCAGGCCAGGTCGCTGATGTCAGTTTGCAGGAGGCACTTGGCAGTGTCAAACCAGCCACAGTTGCCTTGGGTGGTACTTTCGGTCTGGGAGGCATCCTGATCCTTTTGGAATTTCAGCAGGCAGCCGGCCACTCCGGGCCACCGTACCCCGGAAAAGAATCATGGCCTTTCCCCAGAGAAACAAAAGTCACCAGGCCAGGTTCCTGATGTCAGTTTGCAGGAGGCACTTGGCACTGTCAAACCAGCCGCAGTTGCCTCTGGTGGTACCTTTCATCTGGGCGGCATCCTGGTCCGTGCAGAATTTCAGCAGGCAGCCGGCCACTCCAGGACACCAGGCTCAGGATATGAACCATGGCCTTTCCCCAGAGAAACAAAAGTCACCAGGCCAGGTTCCAGATGTCAGTTGGCAGGAGGCACTTGGCACTGTCAAACCAGCCACAGGTGGCTGTGGGGGCATTTTTCATGTGGGAGGCATCCTGATCCATGCGGAATTTCAGCAGGCAGCCGGCCACTCCGAGCCACCAGGCCCTGGACATGAACCATGGCCTTTCCCCAGAGAAACAAAAGTCACCAGGTCAGGTTCCTGATGTCAGTTTGCAGGAGGCACTTGGCACTGTCAAACCTGACTCAGTTTCCTCTGGGGGCATTTTTCATCTGGGAGGCATCCTGATCCATGTGGAATTTCAGCAGGCAGCCGGCCACTCCGGGCTACCAGGCCCTGGACATGAACCATGGCCTTTCCCCAGAGAAACAAAAGTCACCAGGCCAGGTTCCTGATGTCAGTTTGCAGGAGGCACTTGGCAGTGTCAAACCAGCCACAGATGCCTATGGTGGCAACTTCCATCTCGGCGGCATCCGGATCCATGCAGAATTTCAGCAGGCAGCCGGCCACTCGAGCCACCGGGCCCTGGAGAGGAACCATGGCCTTTCCCCAGAGAAACAGAACTCAGCAGGCCAGGTCGCTGATGTCTGTTTGCAGGAGGCACTTGGCACTGTCAAACCAGCCACATTTGCCTTGGGTGGTACTTTCGGTCTGGGAGGCATCCTGATCCATGCGGAATTTCAGCAGGCAGCCGGCCACTCCGAGCCCCCAGGCCCTGGACATGAACCATGGCCTTTCCCCAGAGAAACAAAAGTCACCAGGCCAGGTTCCTGATGTCAGTTTGCAGGAGGCACTTGGCACTGTCAAACCTGACGCAGTTTCCTCTGGGGGCATTTTTCATCTGGGAGGCATCCTGATCCGTGTGGAATTTCAGCAGGCAGCCGGCCACTCCAGGCCAGCGGGCCCTGGAGATGAACGATGGCCTTTCCCCTGAGAAACAAAAGTCACCAGGCCAGGTTCCTGATGTCAGTTTGCAGGAGGCACTTGGCAGTGTCAAACCAGCCACAGTTACCTGTGGGGGCACCTTTCATCTGGGAGGTATCCTCATCCGTGCGGAATTTCAGCAGGCAGCCGGCCACTCCTGGCCACAAGGCCCTGGACATGAACCATGGCCTTTCCCCAGAGAAACAAAAGTCAGCAGGCCAGGTTCCTGATGTCAGTTTGCAGGAGGCACTTGGCAGTGTCAAACCAGCCACAGTTGCCTGTGGGGGCACCTTGCAACTGGCATGTATCCTCATCCGTGCGGAATTTTAGCAGGCAGCCGGCCACTCCTGGCCACAAGGCCCTGGACCTGAACCATGGCCTTTACCCAGAGAAACAAAAGTCACCAGGCCAGGTTCCTGATGTCAGTTTGCAGGTGGCACTTGGCACTGTCAAACCAGACGCAGTTGCCTGTGGGGGCACCTTGCAACTGGGATGTATCCTCATCCGTGCGGAATTTCAGCAGGCAGCTGGCCACTCCGGGCCACAAGGCCCTGGACATGAATGATGGCCTTTCCCCAGAGAAACAAAAGTCACCAGGCCAGGTTCCTGATGTCAGTTTGCAGGAGGCACTTGGCACTGTCAAACCAGCCACAGTTGCCTGTGGGGGCACCTTTCATCTGGGAGGCCTGCTGATCCATGTGGAATTTCAGCAGGCAGCCTGCCACTCCTGGCCACAAGGCCCTGGACATGAACCATGGCCTTTCCCCAGAGAAACAAAAGTCACCAGGCCAGGTTCCTGATGTCAGTTTGCAGGAGGCACTTGGCAGTGTCAAACCAGCCACAGTTACCTGTGGGGGCACCTTTCATCTGGGAGGTATCCTCAACCGTGAGGAATTTCAGCAGGCAGCCGGCCACTCCAGGCCGCGGGGCACTGGACACGAATGATGGCCTTTACCCAGAGAAATAAAAGTCACCAGGCCAGGTTCCTGATGTCAGTTGGCAGGAGGCACTTGGCACTGTCAAACCAGCCACAGTTGCCTGTGGGGGCACCTTTCATCTGGGAGGCCTCCTGATCCATGTGGAATTTCAGCAGGCAGCCTGCCACTCGAGCCACTGGGCCCTGGAGAGGAACGATGGCCTTTCCCCAGAGAAAGAGAACTCAGCAGGCCAGGTCGCTGATGTCAGTTTGCAGGAGGCACTTGGCAGTGTCAAACCAGCCACAGTTGCCTTGGGTGGTACTTTCGGTCTGGGAGGCATCCTGATCCTTTTGGAATTTCAGCAGGCAGCCGGCCACTCCGGGCCACCGTACCCCGGAAAAGAATCATGGCCTTTCCCCAGAGAAACAAAAGTCACCAGGCCAGGTTCCTGATGTCAGTTTGCAGGAGGCACTTGGCACTGTCAAACCAGCCGCAGTTGCCTCTGGTGGTACCTTTCATCTGGGCGGCATCCTGGTCCGTGCAGAATTTCAGCAGGCAGCCGGCCACTCCAGGACACCAGGCTCAGGATATGAACCATGGCCTTTCCCCAGAGAAACAAAAGTCACCAGGCCAGGTTCCAGATGTCAGTTGGCAGGAGGCACTTGGCACTGTCAAACCTGACTCAGTTTCCTCTGGGGGCATTTTTCATCTGGGAGGCATCCTGATCCATGTGGAATTTCAGCAGGCAGCCGGCCACTCCGGGCTACCAGGCCCTGGACATGAACCATGGCCTTTCCCCAGAGAAACAAAAGTCAGCAGGCCAGGTTCCTGATGTCAGTTTGCAGGAGGCACTTGGCAGTGTCAAACCAGCCACAGATGCCTGTGGTGGCAACTTCCATCTCGGCGGCATCCGGATCCATGCAGAATTTCAGCAGGCAGCCGGCCACTCCGGGCCACAGTACCCTGGAAAAGAATGATGGCCTTTACACACAGAAACAAAAGTCAGCAGGCCAGGTTCCTGATGTCAGTTTGCAGGAGTCACTTGGCACTGTCAAACCAGACGCAGTTGCCTGTGGGGGCATTTTTCATCTGGGAGGCATCCTGATCCATGCGGAATTTCAGCAGGCAGCCGGCCACTCCGAGCCCCCAGGCCCTGGACATGAACCATGGCCTTTCCCCAGAGAAACAAAAGTCACCAGGCCAGGTTCCTGATGTCAGTTTGCAGGAGGCACTTGGCACTGTCAAACCTGACGCAGTTTCCTCTGGGGGCATTTTTCATCTGGGAGGCATCCTGATCCGTGTGGAATTTCAGCAGGCAGCCGGCCACTCCTGGCCAGCGGGCCCTGGAGAGGAACGATGGCCTTTCCCCTGAGAAACAAAAGTCACCAGGCCAGGTTCCTGATGTCAGTTTGCAGGAGGCACTTGGCAGTGTCAAACCAGCCACAGATGCCTGTGGTGGCAACTTCCATCTCGGCGGCATCCGGATCCATGCAGAATTTCAGCAGGCAGCCGGCCACTCCGGGCCCCCAGGCCATGGACATGAAACATGGCCTTTCCCCAGAGAAACAAAAGTCAGCAGGCCAGGTTCCTGATGTCAGTTTGCAGGAGGCACTTGGCAGTGTCAAACCAGCCACAGTTACCTGTGGGGGCACCTTTCATCTGGGAGGTATCCTCAACCGTGCGGAATTTCAGCAAGCAGCCGGCCACTCCAGGCCGCGGGGCACTGGACACGAATGAGGGCCTTTACCCAGAGAAATAAAAGTCACCAGGCCAGGTTCCTGATGTCAGTTTGCAGGAGGCACTTGGCACTGTCAAACCAGCCACAGTTGCCTGTGGGGGCACCTTTCATCTGGGAGGCATCCTGATCCATGTGGAATTTCAGCAGGCAGCCTGCCACTCGAGCCACCGGGCCCTGGAGAGGAACCATGGCCTTTCCCCAGAGAAACAGAACTCAGCAGGCCAGGTCGCTGATGTCTGTTTGCAGGAGGCACTTGGCACTGTCAAACCAGCCACATTTGCCTTGGGTGGTACTTTCGGTCTGGGAGGCATCCTGATCCGTGCGGAATTTCAGCAGGCAGCCGGCCACTCCGGGCCACAGTACCCTGGAAAAGAATGATGGCCTTTACACACAGAAACAAAAGTCACCAGGCCAGGTTCCTGATGTCAGTTTGCAGGTGGCACTTGGCACTGTCAAACCAGACGCAGTTGCCTGTGGGGGCATTTTTCATCTGGGAGGCATCCTGATCCATGCGGAATTTCAGCAGGCAGCCGGCCACTCCGAGCCCCCAGGCCCTGGACATGAACCATGGCCTTTCCCCAGAGAAACAAAAGTCACCAGGCCAGGTTCCTGATGTCAGTTTGCAGGAGGCACTTGGCACTGTCAAACCTGACGCAGTTTCCTCTGGGGGCATTTTTCATCTGGGAGGCATCCTGATCCGTGTGGAATTTCAGCAGGCAGCCGGCCACTCCGGGCCAGCGGGCCCTGGAGAGGAACCATGGCCTTTCCCCAGAGAAACAAAAGTCACCAGGCCAGGTTCCTGATGTCAGTTTGCAGGAGGCACTTGGCAGTGTCAAACCAGCCACAGATGCCTGTGGTGGCAACTTCCATCTCGGCGGCATCCGGATCCATGCAGAATTTCAGCAGGCAGCCGGCCACTCCGGGCCCCCAGGCCATGGACATGAAACATGGCCTTTCCCCAGAGAAACAAAAGTCAGCAGGCCAGGTTCCTGATGTCAGTTTGCAGGAGGCACTTGGCAGTGTCAAACCAGCCACAGTTACCTGTGGGGGCACCTTTCATCTGGGAGGTATCCTCAACCGTGCGGAATTTCAGCAGGCAGCCGGCCACTCCAGGCCGCGGGGCACTGGACACGAATGAGGGCCTTTACCCAGAGAAATAAAAGTCACCAGGCCAGGTTCCTGATGTCAGTTTGCAGGAGGCACTTGGCACTGTCAAACCAGCCACAGTTGCCTGTGGGGGCACCTTTCATCTGGGAGGCATCCTGATCCATGTGGAATTTCAGCAGGCAGCCTGCCACTCGAGCCACCGGGCCCTGGAGAGGAACCATGGCCTTTCCCCAGAGAAACAGAACTCAGCAGGCCAGGTCGCTGATGTCTGTTTGCAGGAGGCACTTGGCACTGTCAAACCAGCCACATTTGCCTTGGGTGGTACTTTCGGTCTGGGAGGCATCCTGATCCGTGCGGAATTTCAGCAGGCAGCCGGCCACTCCGGGCCACAGTACCCTGGAAAAGAATGATGGCCTTTACACACAGAAACAAAAGTCACCAGGCCAGGTTCCTGATGTCAGTTTGCAGGTGGCACTTAGCACTGTCAAACCAGACGCAGTTGCCTGTGGGGGCATTTTTCATCTGGGATGTATCCTCATCCGTGCGGAATTTCAGCAGGCAGCTGGCCACTCCGGGCCACAAGGCCCTGGACATGAACCATGGCCTTTCCCCTGAGAAACAAAAGTCACCAGGCCAGGTTCCTGATGTCAGTTTGCAGGAGGCACTTGGCACTGTCAAACCAGCCACAGTTGCCTGTGGGGGCACCTTTCATCTGGGAGGCCTGCTGATCCATGTGGAATTTCAGCAGGCAGCCTGCCACTCCTGGCCACAAGGCCCTGGACATGAACCATGGCCTTTCCCCAGAGAAACAAAAGTCACCAGGCCAGGTTCCTGATGTCAGTTTGCAGGAGGCACTTGGCAGTGTCAAACCAGCCACAGTTACCTGTGGGGGCACCTTTCATCTGGGAGGTATCCTCAACCGTGAGGAATTTCAGCAGGCAGCCGGCCACTCCAGGCCGCGGGGCACTGGACACGAATGATGGCCTTTACCCAGAGAAATAAAAGTCACCAGGCCAGGTTCCTGATGTCAGTTGGCAGGAGGCACTTGGCACTGTCAAACCAGCCACAGTTGCCTGTGGGGGCACCTTTCATCTGGGAGGCCTCCTGATCCATGTGGAATTTCAGCAGGCAGCCTGCCACTCGAGCCACTGGGCCCTGGAGAGGAACGATGGCCTTTCCCCAGAGAAAGAGAACTCAGCAGGCCAGGTCGCTGATGTCAGTTTGCAGGAGGCACTTGGCAGTGTCAAACCAGCCACAGTTGCCTTGGGTGGTACTTTCGGTCTGGGAGGCATCCTGATCCTTTTGGAATTTCAGCAGGCAGCCGGCCACTCCGGGCCACCGTACCCCGGAAAAGAATCATGGCCTTTCCCCAGAGAAACAAAAGTCACCAGGCCAGGTTCCTGATGTCAGTTTGCAGGAGGCACTTGGCACTGTCAAACCAGCCGCAGTTGCCTCTGGTGGTACCTTTCATCTGGGCGGCATCCTGGTCCGTGCAGAATTTCAGCAGGCAGCCGGCCACTCCAGGACACCAGGCTCAGGATATGAACCATGGCCTTTCCCCAGAGAAACAAAAGTCACCAGGCCAGGTTCCAGATGTCAGTTGGCAGGAGGCACTTGGCACTGTCAAACCAGCCACAGGTGGCTGTGGGGGCATTTTTCATGTGGGAGGCATCCTGATCCATGCGGAATTTCAGCAGGCAGCCGGCCACTCCGAGCCACCAGGCCCTGGACATGAACCATGGCCTTTCCCCAGAGAAACAAAAGTCACCAGGTCAGGTTCCTGATGTCAGTTTGCAGGAGGCACTTGGCAGTGTCAAACCAGCCACAGTTACCTGTGGGGGCACCTTTCATCTGGGAGGTATCCTCAACCGTGCGGAATTTCAGCAGGCAGCCGGCCACTCCAGGCCGCGGGGCACTGGACACGAATGAGGGCCTTTACCCAGAGAAATAAAAGTCACCAGGCCAGGTTCCTGATGTCAGTTTGCAGGAGGCACTTGGCACTGTCAAACCAGCCACAGTTGCCTGTGGGGGCACCTTTCATCTGGGAGGCATCCTGATCCATGTGGAATTTCAGCAGGCAGCCTGCCACTCGAGCCACCGGGCCCTGGAGAGGAACCATGGCCTTTCCCCAGAGAAACAGAACTCAGCAGGCCAGGTCGCTGATGTCTGTTTGCAGGAGGCACTTGGCACTGTCAAACCAGCCACATTTGCCTTGGGTGGTACTTTCGGTCTGGGAGGCATCCTGATCCGTGCGGAATTTCAGCAGGCAGCCGGCCACTCCGGGCCACAGTACCCTGGAAAAGAATGATGGCCTTTACACACAGAAACAAAAGTCACCAGGCCAGGTTCCTGATGTCAGTTTGCAGGAGTCACTTGGCACTGTCAAACCTGACGCAGTTGCCTGTGGGGGCATTTTTCATCTGGGAGGCATCCTGATCCGTGTGGAATTTCAGAAGGCAGCCGGCCACTCCAGGCCAGCGGGCCCTGGAGAGGAACGATGGCCTTTCCCCTGAGAAACAAAAGTCACCAGGCCAGGTTCCTGATGTCAGTTTGCAGGAGGCACTTGGCAGTGTCAAACCAGCCACAGTTACCTGTGGGGGCACCTTTCATCTGGGAGGTATCCTCAACCGTGAGGAATTTCAGCAGGCAGCCGGCCACTCCAGGCCGCGGGGCACTGGACACGAATGATGGCCTTTACCCAGAGAAATAAAAGTCACCAGGCCAGGTTCCTGATGTCAGTTTGCAGGAGGCACTTGGCACTGTCAAACCAGCCACAGTTGCCTGTGGGGGCACCTTTCATCTGGGAGGCCTCCTGATCCATGTGGAATTTCAGCAGGCAGCCTGCCACTCGAGCCACCGGGCCCTGGAGAGGAACGATGGCCTTTCCCCAGAGAAACAGAACTTAGCAGGCCAGGTCGCTGATGTCAGTTTGCAGGAGGCACTTGGCACTGTCAAACCAGCCGCAGTTGCCTGTGGGGGCACCTTGCATCTGGGAGGTATCCTGATCCGTGAGGAATTTCAGCAGGCAGCCGGCCACTCCGTCCACCGGTACCCGGAAAAGAATGTTGGCCTTTCCCCAGAGAAACAAAAGTCACCAGGCCAGGTTCCTGATGTCAGTTTGCAGGTGGCACTTGGCACTGTCAAACCAGACGCAGTTGCCTGTGGGGGCACCTTGCAACTGGGATGTATCCTCATCCGTGCGGAATTTCAGCAGGCAGCCGGCCACTCCTGGCCACAAGGCCCTGGACATGAACCATGGCCTTTCCCCAGAGAAACAAAAAACACCAGGCCAGGTTCCTGATGTCAGTTTGCAGGAGGCACTTGGCACTGTCAAACCAGACGCAGTTGCCTGTGGGGGCATTTTTCATCTGGGAGGCATCCTCAACCGTGTGGAATTTCAGCAGGCAGCCGGCCACTCCGGCCACTCTGGGCCCCGGACAAGAATGATGGCCTTTCCCCAGAGAAACAAAAGTCACCAGGCCAGGTTCCTGATGTCAGTTTGCAGGTGGCACTTGGCACTGTCAAACCAGACGCAGTTGCCTGTGGGGGCACCTTGCAACTGGGATGTATCCTCATCCGTGCGGAATTTCAGCAGGCAGCCGGCCACTCCTGGCCACAAGGCCCTGGACATGAACCATGGCCTTTCCCCAGAGAAACAAAAGTCACCAGGCCAGGTTGCTGATGTCAGTTTGCAGGAGGCACTTGGCACTGTCAAACCAGCCACAGTTGCCTGTGGGGGCACCTTGCAACTGGGATGTATCCTGATCCGTGCGGAATTTCAGCAGGCAGCCGGCCACTCCTGGCCACAAGGCCCTGGACCTGAACCATGGCCTTTACCCAGAGAAACAAAAGTCACCAGGCCAGGTTCCTGATGTCAGTTTGCAGGAGGCACTTGGCACTGTCAAACCAGCCACAGTTGCCTGTGGGGGCACCTTGCATCTGGGAGGTATCCTGAACCGTGAGGAATTTCAGCAGGCAGCCTGCCACACCGGGCCACCGGGACCCGGACAAGAATAATGGCCTTTCCCCAGACAAAGAAAAGTCACCAGGCCAGGTTCCTGATGTCAGTTTGCAGGAGGCACTTGGCACTGTCAAACCAGACGCAGTTGCCTGTGGGGACACCTTGCAACTGGGATGTATCCTCATCCGTGCGGAATTTCAGCAGGCAGCCGGCCACTCCTGGCCACAAGGCCCTGGACATGAACCATGGCCTTTCCCCAGAGAAACAAAAGTCACCAGGCCAGGTTCCTGATGTCAGTTTGCAGGAGGCACTTGGCACTGTCAAACCAGACGCAGTTGCCTGTGGGGGCATTTTTCATCTGGGAGGCATCCTCAACCGTGTGGAATTTCAGCAGGCAGCCGGCCACTCCGGCCACTCTGGGCCCCGGACAAGAATGATGGCCTTTCCCCAGAGAAACAAAAGTCACCAGGCCAGGTTCCTGATGTCAGTTTGCAGGAGGCATATTGGCACTGTCAAACCAGACGCAGTGCCTGTGGGGGCACATTGCAACTGGGATATATTCTCATCCGTGCGGAATTTCAGCAGGCAGCCGGCCACTCCGGGCCACCAAGTCCTGGACATGAACCATGGCCTTTCCCCAGAGAAACAAAAGTCACCAGGCCAGGTTCCTGATGTCAGTTGGCAGGAGGCACTTGGCACTGTCAAACCAGCCACAGTTGCCTCTGGGGTCATTTTTCATCTGGGAGGCATCCTGATCCATACGGAATTTCAGCAGGCAGCCGGACACTCCGGGCCACCAGGCCCTGGATATGAACCATGGCTTTTCCCCAGAGAAACAAAAGTCACCAGGCCAGGTTCCTGATGTCAGTTTGCAGGAGGCACTTGGCACTGTCAAACCTGACGCAGTTGCCTGTGGGGGTGTTTTTCATGTGGGAGGCATCCTGATCCATGCGGAATTTCAGCAGGCAGCCGGCCACTCCGGGCCACCAGGCCCTGGACATGAACCATGGCTTTTCCCCAGAGAAACTAAAGTCACCAGGCCAGGTTCCTGATGTCAGTTTGCAGGAGGCACTTGGCACTGTCAAACCAGCCATAGTTGCCTCTGGTGGTACTTTCATTCTGGGAGGTATCCTGATCCGTTTGGAATTTCAGCAGGCAGCCTGTCACTCGAGCCACCGGGCCCTGGACATGAACCATGGCCTTTCCCCAGAGAAACAAAAGTCACCAGGCCAGGTTCCTGATGTCAGTTTGCAGGAGGCACTTGGCACTGTCAAACCAGACGCAGTTGCCTGTGGGGGCACCTTGCAACTGGGATGTATCCTCATCCGTGCGGAATTTCAGCAGGCAGCCGGCCACTCCTGGCCACAAGGCCCTGGACATGAACCATGGCCTTTCCCCAGAGAAACAAAAGTCACCAGGCCAGGTTGCTGATGTCAGTTTGCAGGAGGCACTTGGCACTGTCAAACCAGCCACAGTTGCCTGTGGGGGCACCTTGCAACTGGGATGTATCCTCATCCGTGCGGAATTTCAGCAGGCAGCCGGCCACTCCTGGCCACAAGGCCCTGGACCTGAACCATGGCCTTTACCCAGAGAAACAAAAGTCACCAGGCCAGGTTCCTGATGTCAGTTTGCAGGAGGCACTTGGCACTGTCAAACCAGACGCAGTTGCCTGTGGGGGCACCTTGCATCTGGGAGGTATCCTGAACCGTGAGGAATTTCAGCAGGCAGCCTGCCACACCGGGCCACCGGGACCCGGACAAGAATAATGGCATTTCCCCAGAGAAACAAAAGTCACCAGGCCAGGTTCCTGATGTCAGTTTGCAGGAGGCACTTGGCACTGTCAAACCAGACGCAGTTGCCTGTGGGGACACCTTGCAACTGGGATGTATCCTCATCCGTGCGGAATTTCAGCAGGCAGCCGGCCACTCCTGGCCACAAGGCCCTGGACATGAACCATGGCCTTTCCCCAGAGAAACAAAAGTCACCAGGCCAGGTTCCTGATGTCAGTTGGCAGGAGGCACTTGGCACTGTCAAACCAGACGCAGTTGCCTGTGGGGGCATTTTTCATCTGGGAGGCATCCTCAACCGTGTGGAATTTCAGCAGGCAGCCGGCCACTCCGGCCACTCTGGGCCCCGGACAAGAATGATGGCCTTTCCCCAGAGAAACAAAAGTCACCAGGCCAGGTTCCTGATGTCAGTTGGCAGGAGGCACTTGGCACTGTCAAACCAGCCACAGTTGCCTCTGGGGTCATTTTTCATCTGGGAGGCATCCTGATCCATACGGAATTTCAGCAGGCAGCCGGACACTCTGGGCCACCAGGCCCTGGATATGAACCATGGCTTTTCCCCAGAGAAACAAAAGTCACCAGGCCAGGTTCCTGATGTCAGTTTGCAGGAGGCACTTGGCACTGTCAAACCTGACGCAGTTGCCTGTGGGGGTGTTTTTCATGTGGGAGGCATCCTGATCCATGCGGAATTTCAGCAGGCAGCCGGCCACTCCGGGCCACCAGGCCCTGGACATGAACCATGGCTTTTCCCCAGAGAAACTAAAGTCACCAGGCCAGGTTCCTGATGTCAGTTTGCAGGAGGCACTTGGCACTGTCAAACCAGCCATAGTTTCCTTGGGTGGTACTTTCATTCTGGGAGGTATCCTGATCCGTTTGGAATTTCAGCAGGCAGCCTGTCACTCGAGCCACCGGGCCCTGGACATGAACCATGGCCTTTCCCCAGAGAAACAGAACTCAGCAGGCCAGGTCGCTGATGTCTGTTTGCAGGAGGCACTTGGCACTGTCAAACCAGCCACAGTTGCCTTGGGTGGTACTTTCGGTCTGGGAGGCATCGTGATCCATGCGGAATTTCAGCAGGCAGCCGGCCACTCCGGGCCACCGTACCCCAGAAAAGAATCATGGCCTTTCCCCAGAGAAACAAAAGTCAGCAGGCCAGGTACCTGATGTCAGTTTGCAGGTGGCACTTGGCACTGTCAAACCAGCCGCAGTTGCCTCTGGTGGTACCTTTCACCTGGGCGGCATCCTGGTCCGTGCAGAATTTCAGCAGGCAGCCGGCCACTCCAGGACACCAGGCTCAGGATATGAACCATGGCCTTTACCCAGAGAAATAAAAGTCACCAGGCCAGGTTCCTGATGTCAGTTTGCAGGAGGCACTTGGCACTGTCAAACCAGCCACAGTTGCCTGTGGGGGCACCTTTCATCTGGGAGGCATCCTGATCCATGTGGAATTTCAGCAGGCAGCCTGCCACTCGAGCCACCGGGCCCTGGAGAGGAACGATGGCCTTTCCCCAGAGAAACAGAACTCAGCAGGCCAGGTTCCTGATGTCAGTTTGCAGGAGGCACTTGGCACTGTCAAACCAGCCACATTTGCCTTGGGTGGTACTTTCGGTCTGGGACGCATCCTGATCCGTGCGGAATTTCAGCAGGCAGCCGGACACTCCGGGCCACAGTACCCTGGAAAAGAATGATGGCCTTTACACACAGAAACAAAAGTCACCAGGCCAGGTTCCTGATGTCAGTTTGCAGGAGGCACTTGGCACTGTCAAACCAGACGCAGTTGCCTGTGGGGGCACCTTGCATCTGGGAGGTATCCTGAACCGTGAGGAATTTCAGCAGGCAGCCTGCCACACCGGGCCACCGGGACCCGGACAAGAATAATGGCCTTTCCCCAGACAAAGAAAAGTCACCAGGCCAGGTTCCTGATGTCAGTTTGCAGGTGGCACTTGGCACTGTCAAACCAGACGCAGTTGCCTGTGGGGGCACCTTGCAACTGGGATGTATCCTCATCCGTGCGGAATTTCAGCAGGCAGCCGGCCACTCCTGGCCACAAGGCCCTGGACATGAACCATGGCTTTTCCCCAGAGAAACAAAAGTCACCAGGCCAGGTTCCTGATGTCAGTTTGCAGGAGGCACTTGGCACTGTCAAACCAGACGCAGTTGCCTGTGGGGGCATTTTTCATCTGGGAGGCATCCTCAACCGTGTGGAATTTCAGCAGGCAGCCGGCCACTCCGGCCACTCTGGGCCCCGGACAAGAATGATGGCCTTTCCCCAGAGAAACAAAAGTCACCAGGCCAGGTTCCTGATGTCAGTTTGCAGGAGGCACTTGGCACTGTGAAACCAGACGCAGTGCCTGTGGGGGCACATTGCAACTGGGATATATTCTCATCCGTGCGGAATTTCAGCAGGCAGCCGGCCACTCCGGGCCACCAAGTCCTGGACATGAACCATGGCCTTTCCCCAGAGAAACAAAACTCACCAGGCCAGGTTCCTGGTGTCAGTTTGCAGGAGGCACTTGGCACTGTCAAACCAGCCATAGTTGCCTCTGGTGGTACTTTCATTCTGGGAGGTATCCTGATCCGTTTGGAATTTCAGCAGGCAGCCTGCCACTCGAGCCACCGGGCCCTGGACATGAACCATGGCCTTTCCCCAGAGAAACAGAACTCAGCAGGCCAGGTCGCTGATGTCTGTTTGCAGGAGGCACTTGGCACTGTCAAACCAGCCACAGTTGCCTTGGGTGGTACTTTCGGTCTGGGAGGCATCCTGATCCTTTTGGAATTTCAGCAGGCAGCCGGCCACTCCGGGCCACCGTACCCCAGAAAAGAATCATGGCCTTTCCCCAGAGAAACAAAAGTCAGCAGGCCAGGTACCTGATGTCAGTTTGCAGGTGGCACTTGGCACTGTCAAACCAGCCGCAATTGCCTCTGGTGGTACCTTTCACCTGGGCGGCATCCTGGTCCGTGCAGAATTTCAGCAGGCAGCCGGCCACTCCAGGACACCAGGCTCAGGATATGAACCATGGCCTTTCCCCAGAGAAACAAAAGTCACCAGGCCAGGTTCCTGATGTCAGTTGGCAGGAGGCACTTGGCTCTGTCAAACCAGACGCAGTTGCCTGTGGGGGCATTTTTCATGTGGGAGGCATCCTGATCCATGCAGAATTTCAGCAGTCAGTCGGCCACTCCGGGCTACCAGGCCCTGGACGAGAATGATGGCCTTTCCCCAGAGAAACAAAAGTCACCAGGCCAGGTTCCTGATGTCAGTTTGCAGGAGGCACTTGGCACTGTCAAACCAGACGCAGTTGCCTGTGGGGGCACCTTGCAACTGGCATGTATCCTCATCCGTGCGGAATTTCAGCAGGCAGCCGGCCACTCCGGGCCACCAGGCCCTGGACATGAACCATGGCTTTTCCCCAGAGAAACAAAAGTCACCAGGCCAGGTTCCTGATGTCAGTTTGCAGGAGGCACTTGGCACTGTCAAACCAGCCACATTTGCCTTGGGTGGTACTTTCGGTCTGGGAGGCATCCTGATCCATGCGGAATTTCAGCAGGCAGCCGGCCACTCCGGGCCACGAGGCCATGGACATGAACCATGGCTTTTCCCCAGAGAAACAAAAGTCACCAGGCCAGGTTCCTGATGTCAGTTTGCAGGAGGCACTTGGCACTGTCAAACCAGCCACAGTTACCTGTGGGGGCACCTTTCATCTGGGAGGTGTTCTCAACCGTGAGGAATTTCAGCAGGCAGCCGGCCACTCCAGGCCGCGGGGCACTGGACACGAATGATGGCCTTTACCCAGAGAAATAAAAGTCACCAGGCCAGGTTCCTGATGTCAGTTTGCAGGAGGCACTTGGCACTGTCAAACCAGCCACAGTTGCCTGTGGGGGCACCTTTCATCTGGGAGGCATCCTGATCCGTTTGGAATTTCAGCAGGCAGCCTGCCACTCGAGCCACCGGGCCCTGGAGAGGAACGATGGCCTTTCCCCAGAGAAACAGAACTCAGCAGGCCAGGTCGCAGATGTCTCTTTGCAGGAGGCACTTGGCACTGTCAAACCAGCCACATTTGCCTTGGGTGGTACTTTCGGTCTGGGAGGCATCCTGATCCGTGCGGAATATCAGCAGGCAGCCAGCCACTCCGGGCCGCGGGGCACTGGACACGAATGATGGCCTTTACCCAGAGAAATAAAAGTCAGCAGGCCAGGTTCCTGATGTCAGTTTGCAGGAGGCATATTGGCACTGTCAAACCAGACGCAGTGCCTGTGGGGGCACATTGCAACTGGGATATATTCTCATCCGTGCGGAATTTCAGCAGGCAGCCGGCCACTCCGGGCCACCAAGTCCTGGACATGAACCATGGCCTTTCCCCAGAGAAACAAAAGTCACCAGGCCAGGTTCCTGATGTCAGTTTGCAGGAGGCACTTGGCACTGTCAAACCTGACGCAGTTGCCTGTGGGGGTGTTTTTCATGTGGGAGGCATCCTGATCCATGCGGAATTTCAGCAGGCAGCCGGCCACTCCGGGCCACCAGGCCCTGGACATGAACCATGGCTTTTCCCCAGAGAAACTAAAGTCACCAGGCCAGGTTCCTGATGTCAGTTTGCAGGAGGCACTTGGCACTGTCAAACCAGCCATAGTTGCCTCTGGTGGTACTTTCATTCTGGGAGGTATCCTGATCCGTTTGGAATTTCAGCAGGCAGCCTGTCACTCGAGCCACCGGGCCCTGGACATGAACCATGGCCTTTCCCCAGAGAAACAGAACTCAGCAGGCCAGGTCGCTGATGTCTGTTTGCAGGAGGCACTTGGCACTGTCAAACCAGCCACAGTTGCCTTGGGTGGTACTTTCGGTCTGGGAGGCATCCTGATCCTTTTGGAATTTCAGCAGGCAGCCGGCCACTCCGGGCCACCGTACCCCGGAAAAGAATCATGGCCTTTCCCCAGAGAAACAAAAGTCAGCAGGCCAGGTACCTGATGTCAGTTTGCAGGTGGCACTTGGCACTGTCAAACCAGCCGCAGTTGCCTCTGGTGGTACCTTTCACCTGGGCGGCATCCTGGTCCGTGCAGAATTTCAGCAGGCAGCCGGCCACTCCAGGACACCAGGCTCAGGATATGAACCATGGCCTTTACCCAGAGAAACAAAAGTCACCAGGCCAGGTTCCTGATGTCAGTTGGCAGGAGGCACTTGGCACTGTCAAACCAGCCACAGTTGCCTGTGGGGTCATTTTTCATGTGGGAGGCATCCTGATCCATGCGGAATTTCAGCAGTCAGTCGGCCACTCGGGGCTACCAGGCCCTGGACAAGAATGATGGCCTTTCCCCAGAGAAACAAAAGTCACCATGCCAGGTTGCTGATGTCAGTTTGCAGGGGGCACTTGGCACTGTCAAACCAGCCACAGTTGCCTGTGGGGGCACCTTTCATCTGGGAGGTATCCTCAACCGTGCGGAATTTCAGCAGGCAGCCGGCCACCCCAGGCCACTCTGGGCCCCGGACAAGAATGATGGCCTTTCCCCAGACAAACAAAAGTCACCAGGCCAGGTTCCTGATGTCAGTTTGCAGGAGGCACTTGGCACTGTCAAACCAGACGCAGTTGCCTGTGGGGGCACCTTGCAACTGGCATGTATCCTCATCCGTGCGGAATTTCAGCAGGCAGCCGGCCACTCCGGGCCACTCTGGGCCCCGGACATGAACCATGGCTTTTCCCCAGAGAAACAAAAGTCACCAGGCCAGGTTCCTGATGTCAGTTTGCACGAGGCACTTGGCACTGTCAAACCAGCCACAGTTGCCTTGGGTGGTACTTTCGGTCTGGGAGGCATCCTGATCCATGCGGAATTTCAGCAGGCAGCCGGCCACTCCGGGCCACCAGGCCATGGACAAGAACCATGGCTTTTCCCCAGAGAAACAAAAGTCACCAGGCCAGGTTCCTGATGTCAGTTTGCAGGAGGCACTTGGCACTGTCAAACCAGACACAGTTACCTGTGGGGGCACCTTTCATCTGGGAGGTGTCCTCAACCGTGCGGAATTTCAGCAGGCAGCCGGCCACTCCAGGCCGCGGGGCACTGGACACGAATGATGGCCTTTACCCAGAGAAATAAAAGTCACCAGGCCAGGTTCCTGATGTCAGTTTGCAGGAGGCACTTGGCACTGTCAAACCAGCCACAGTTGCCTGTGGGGGCACCTTTCATCTGGGAGGCATCCTGATCCGTTTGGAATTTCAGCAGGCAGCCTGCCACTCGAGCCACCGGGCCCTGGAGAGGAACGATGGCCTTTCCCCAGAGAAACAGAACTCAGCAGGCCAGGTCGCAGATGTCTGTTTGCAGGAGGCACTTGGCACTGTCAAACCAGCCACATTTGCCTTGGGTGGTACTTTCGGTCTGGGAGGCATCCTGATCCGTGCGGAATTTCAGCAGGCAGCCAGCCACTCCGGGCCACCGTACCCTGGAAAAGAATGATGGCCTTTCCACAGAGAAACAAAAGTCACCAGGCCAGGTTCCTGATGTCAGTTGGCAGGAGGCACTTGGCTCTGTCAAACCAGACGCAGTTGCCTGTGGGGGCATTTTTCATGTGGGAGGCATCCTGATCCATGCGGAATTTCAGCAGGCAGCCGGCCCCTCCGAGCCCCCAGGCCCTGGACATGAACCATGGCCTTTCCCCAGAGAAACAAAAGTCACCAGGCCAGGTTCCTGATGTCAGTTTGCAGGAGGCACTTGGCACTGTCAAACCTGACGCAGTTTCCTCTGGGGGCATTTTTCATCTGGGAGGCATCCTGATCCATGTGGAATTTCAGCAGGCAGCCGGCCACTCCGAGCCCCCAGGCCCTGGACATGAACCATGGCCTTTCCCCAGAGAAACAAAAGTCAGCAGGCCAGGTTCCTGATGTCAGTTTGCAGGAGGCACTTGGCACTGTCAAACCTGACTCAGTTTCCTCTGGGGGCATTTTTCATCTGGGAGGCATCCTGATCCATGTGGAATTTCAGTAGGCAGCCGGCCACTCCGGGCTACCAGGCCCTGGACATGGACCATGGCCTTTGCCCAGAGAAACAAAAGTCAGCAGGCCAGGTTCCTGATGTCAGTTTGCAGGAGGCACTTGGCAGTGTCAAACCAGCCACAGTTGCCTGTGGGGGCACCTTCCATCTCGGCGGCATCCGGATCCATGCAGAATTTCAGCAGGCAGCCGGCCACTCCGGGCCCCCAGGCCATGGACATGAACCATGGCCTTTACCCAGAGAAACAAAAGTCAGCAGGCCAGGTTCCTGATGTCAGTTTGCAGGTGGCACTTGGCACTGTCAAACCAGCCACAGTTACCTGTGGGGACACCTTTCATCTGGGAGGTATCCTCAACCGTGAGGAATTTCAGCAGGCAGCCGGCCACTCCAGGCCGCGGGGCACTGGACACGAATGAGGGCCTTTACCCAGAGAAATAAAAGTCACCAGGCCAGGTTCCTGATGTCAGTTTGCAGGAGGCACTTGGCACTGTCAAACCAGCCACAGTTGCCTGTGGGGGCACCTTTCATCTGGGAGGCATCCTGATCCATGTGGAATTTCAGCAGGCAGCCTGCCACTCGAGCCACCGGGCCCTGGAGAGGAACGATGGCCTTTCCCCAGAGAAACAGAACTCAGCAGGCCAGGTCGCTGATGTCTGTTTGCAGGAGGCACTTGGCACTGTCAAACCAGCCACATTTGCCTTGGGTGGTACTTTCGGTCTGGGACGCATCCTGATCCGTGCGGAATTTCAGCAGGCAGCCGGCCACTCCGGGCCACCGTACCCTGGAAAAGAATGATGGCCTTTACACACAGAAACAAAAGTCACCAGGCCAGGTTCCTGATGTCAGTTTGCAGGAGGCACTTGGCACTGTCAAACCAGACGCAGTTGCCTGTGGGTGCACCTTGCATCTGGGAGGTATCCTGAACCGTGAGGAATTTCAGCAGGCAGCCTGCCACACCGGGCCACCGGGACCCGGACAAGAATAATGGCCTTTCCCCAGACAAACAAAAGTCACCAGGCCAGGTTCCTGATGTCAGTTTGCAGGTGGCACTTGGCACTGTCAAACCAGACGCAGTTGCCTGTGGGGGCACCTTGCAACTGGGATGTATCCTCATCCGTGCGGAATTTCAGCAGGCAGCCGGCCACTCCTGGCCACAAGGCCCTGGACATGAACCATGGCCTTTCCCCAGAGAAACAAAAGTCACCAGGCCAGGTTCCTGATGTCAGTTTGCAGGAGGCACTTGGCACTGTCAAACCAGACGCAGTTGCCTGTGGGGGCATTTTTCATCTGGGAGGCATCCTCAACCGTGTGGAATTTCAGCAGGCAGCCGGCCACTCCGGCCACTCTGGGCCCCGGACAAGAATGATGGCCTTTCCCCAGAGAAACAAAAGTCACCAGGCCAGGTTCCTGATGTCAGTTTGCAGGAGGCACTTGGCACTGTCAAACCAGACGCAGTGCCTGTGGGGGCACATTGCAACTGGGATATATTCTCATCCGTGCGGAATTTCAGCAGGCAGCCGGCCACTCCGGGCCACCAAATCCTGGACATGAACCATGGCCTTTCCCCAGAGAAACAAAAGTCACCAGGCCAGGTTCCTGATGTCAGTTTGCAGGAGGCACTTGGCACTGTCAAACCAGCCATAGTTGCCTCTGGTGGTACTTTCATTCTGGGAGGTATCCTGATCCGTTTGGAATTTCAGCAGGCAGCCTGCCACTCGAGCCACCGGGCCCTGGACATGAACCATGGCCTTTCCCCAGAGAAACAGAACTCAGCAGGCCAGGTCGCTGATGTCTGTTTGCAGAAGGCACTTGGCACTGTCAAACCAGCCACAGTTGCCTTGGGTGGTACTTTCGGTCTGGGAGGCATCCTGATCCTTTTGGAATTTCAGCAGGCAGCCGGCCACTCCGGGCCACCGTACCCCGGAAAAGAATCATGGCCTTTCCCCAGAGAAACAAAAGTCAGCAGGCCAGGTACCTGATGTCAGTTTGCAGGTGGCACTTGGCACTGTCAAACCAGCCGCAATTGCCTCTGGTGGTACCTTTCACCTGGGCGGCATCCTGGTCCGTGCAGAATTTCAGCAGGCAGCCGGCCACTCCAGGACACCAGGCTCAGGATATGAACCATGGCCTTTCCCCAGAGAAACAAAAGTCACCAGGCCAGGTTCCTGATGTCAGTTGGCAGGAGGCACTTGGCTCTGTCAAACCAGACGCAGTTGCCTGTGGGGGCATTTTTCATGTGGGAGGCATCCTGATCCATGCGGAATTTCAGCAGTCAGTCGGCCACTCCGGGCTACCAGGCCCTGGACGAGAATGATGGCCTTTCCCCAGAGAAACAAAAGTCACCAGGCCAGGTTCCTGATGTCAGTTTGCAGGGGGCACTTGGCACTGTCAAACCAGCCACAGTTGCCTGTGGGGGCACCTTGCAACTGGCATGTATCCTCATCCGTGCGGAATTTCAGCAGGCAGCCGGCCACTCCGGGCCACCAGGCCCTGGACATGAACCATGGCTTTTCCCCAGAGAAACAAAAGTCACCAGGCCAGGTTCCTGATGTCAGTTTGCACGAGGCACTTGGCACTGTCAAACCAGCCACATTTGCCTTGGGTGGTACTTTCGGTCTGGGAGGCATCCTGATCCATGCGGAATTTCAGCAGGCAGCCGGCCACTCCGGGCCACCAGGCCATGGACATGAACCATGGCTTTTCCCCCGAGAAACAAAAGTCACCAGGCCAGGTTCCTGATGTCAGTTTGCAGGAGGCACTTGGCACTGTCAAACCAGCCACATTTGCCTTGGGTGGTACTTTCTGTCTGGGAGGCATCCTGATCCATGCGAAATTTCAGCAGGCAGACGGCCACTCCGAGCTCCCAGGCCCTGGACATGAACCATGGCCATTTCCCCAGAGAAACAAAAGTCACCAGGCCAGGTTCCTGATGTCAGTTTGCAGGAGGCACTTGGCACTGTCAAACCTGACGCAGTTTCCTCTGGGGGCATTTTTCATCTGGGAGGCATCCTGATCCATGCGGAATTTCAGCAGGCAGCCGGCCACTCCGAGCCCCCAGGCCCTGGACATGAACCATGGCCTTTCCCCTGAGAAACAAAAGTCAGCAGGCCAGGTTCCTGATGTCAGTTTGCAGGAGGCACTTGGCAGTGTCAAACCAGCCACAGTTGCCAGTGGTGGCACCTTCCATCTCGGCGGCATCCTGATCCATGCAGAATTTCAGCAGGCAGCCGGCCACTCCGGGCCCCCAGGCCATGGACATGAACCATGGACTTTCCCCAGAGAAACAAAAGTCACCAGGCCAGGTTCCTGATGTCAGTTTGCAGGAGGCACTTGGCAGTGTCAAACCAGCCACAGTTGCCTTGGGTGGTACTTTCGGTCTGGGAGGCATCCTGATCCTTTTGGAATTTCAGCAGGCAGCCGGCCACTCCGGGCCACCGTACCCCAGAAAAGAATCATGGCCTTTCCCCAGAGAAACAAAAGTCAGCAGGCCAGGTACCTGATGTCAGTTTGCAGGTGGCACTTGGCACTGTCAAACCAGCCGCAGTTGCCTCTGGTGGTACCTTTCACCTGGGCGGCATCCTGGTCCGTGCAGAATTTCAGCAGGCAGCCGGCCACTCCAGGACACCAGGCTCAGGATATGAACCATGGCCTTTACCCAGAGAAACAAAAGTCACCAGGCCAGGTTCCTGATGTCAGTTGGCAGGAGGCACTTGGCACTGTCAAACCAGCCACAGTTGCCTGTGGGGTCATTTTTCATGTGGGAGGCATCCTGATCCATGCGGAATTTCAGCAGTCAGTCGGCCACTCGGGGCTACCAGGCCCTGGACAAGAATGATGGCCTTTCCCCAGAGAAACAAAAGTCACCATGCCAGGTTGCTGATGTCAGTTTGCAGGGGGCACTTGGCACTGTCAAACCAGCCACAGTTGCCTGTGGGGGCACCTTTCATCTGGGAGGTATCCTCAACCGTGCGGAATTTCAGCAGGCAGCCGGCCACCCCAGGCCACTCTGGGCCCCGGACAAGAATGATGGCCTTTCCCCAGACAAACAAAAGTCACCAGGCCAGGTTCCTGATGTCAGTTTGCAGGAGGCACTTGGCACTGTCAAACCAGACGCAGTTGCCTGTGGGGGCACCTTGCAACTGGCATGTATCCTCATCCGTGCGGAATTTCAGCAGGCAGCCGGCCACTCCGGGCCACTCTGGGCCCCGGACATGAACCATGGCTTTTCCCCAGAGAAACAAAAGTCACCAGGCCAGGTTCCTGATGTCAGTTTGCACGAGGCACTTGGCACTGTCAAACCAGCCACAGTTGCCTTGGGTGGTACTTTCGGTCTGGGAGGCATCCTGATCCATGCGGAATTTCAGCAGGCAGCCGGCCACTCCGGGCCACCAGGCCATGGACAAGAACCATGGCTTTTCCCCAGAGAAACAAAAGTCACCAGGCCAGGTTCCTGATGTCAGTTTGCAGGAGGCACTTGGCACTGTCAAACCAGACACAGTTACCTGTGGGGGCACCTTTCATCTGGGAGGTGTCCTCAACCGTGCGGAATTTCAGCAGGCAGCCGGCCACTCCAGGCCGCGGGGCACTGGACACGAATGATGGCCTTTACCCAGAGAAATAAAAGTCACCAGGCCAGGTTCCTGATGTCAGTTTGCAGGAGGCACTTGGCACTGTCAAACCAGCCACAGTTGCCTGTGGGGGCACCTTTCATCTGGGAGGCATCCTGATCCGTTTGGAATTTCAGCAGGCAGCCTGCCACTCGAGCCACCGGGCCCTGGAGAGGAACGATGGCCTTTCCCCAGAGAAACAGAACTCAGCAGGCCAGGTCGCAGTTGTCTGTTTGCAGGAGGCACTTGGCACTGTCAAACCAGCCACATTTGCCTTGGGTGGTACTTTCGGTCTGGGAGGCATCCTGATCCGTGCGGAATTTCAGCAGGCAGCCAGCCACTCCGGGACACCGTACCCTGGAAAAGAATGATGGCCTTTCCACAGAGAAACAAAAGTCACCAGGCCAGGTTCCTGATGTCAGTTGGCAGGAGGCACTTGGCTCTGTCAAACCAGACGCAGTTGCCTGTGGGGGCATTTTTCATGTGGGAGGCATCCTGATCCATGCGGAATTTCAGCAGGCAGCCGGCCCCTCCGAGCCCCCAGGCCCTGGACATGAACCATGGCCTTTCCCCAGAGAAACAAAAGTCACCAGGCCAGGTTCCTGATGTCAGTTTGCAGGAGGCACTTGGCACTGTCAAACCTGACGCAGTTTCCTCTGGGGGCATTTTTCATCTGGGAGGCATCCTGATCCATGTGGAATTTAAGCAGGCAGCCGGCCACTCCGAGCCCCCAGGCCCTGGACATGAACCATGGCCTTTCCCCAGAGAAACAAAAGTCACCAGGCCAGGTTCCTGATGTCAGTTTGCAGGAGGCACTTGGCACTGTCAAACCTGACTCAGTTTCCTCTGGGGGCATTTTTCATCTGGGAGGCATCCTGATCCATGTGGAATTTCAGTAGGCAGCCGGCCACTCCGGGCTACCAGGCCCTGGACATGGACCATGGCCTTTGCCCAGAGAAACAAAAGTCAGCAGGCCAGGTTCCTGATGTCAGTTTGCAGGAGGCACTTGGCAGTGTCAAACCAGCCACAGTTGCCTGTGGGGGCACCTTCCATCTCGGCGGCATCCGGATCCATGCAGAATTTCAGCAGGCAGCCGGCCACTCCGGGCCCCCAGGCCATGGACATGAACCATGGCCTTTACCCAGAGAAACAAAAGTCAGCAGGCCAGGTTCCTGATGTCAGTTTGCAGGTGGCACTTGGCACTGTCAAACCAGCCACAGTTACCTGTGGGGACACCTTTCATCTGGGAGGTATCCTCAACCGTGAGGAATTTCAGCAGGCAGCCGGCCACTCCAGGCCGCGGGGCACTGGACACGAATGAGGGCCTTTACCCAGAGAAATAAAAGTCACCAGGCCAGGTTCCTGATGTCAGTTTGCAGGAGGCACTTGGCACTGTCAAACCAGCCACAGTTGCCTGTGGGGGCACCTTTCATCTGGGAGGCATCCTGATCCATGTGGAATTTCAGCAGGCAGCCTGCCACTCGAGCCACCGGGCCCTGGAGAGGAACGATGGCCTTTCCCCAGAGAAACAGAACTCAGCAGGCCAGGTCGCTGATGTCTGTTTGCAGGAGGCACTTGGCACTGTCAAACCAGCCACATTTGCCTTGGGTGGTACTTTCGGTCTGGGACGCATCCTGATCCGTGCGGAATTTCAGCAGGCAGCCGGCCACTCCGGGCCACCGTACCCTGGAAAAGAATGATGGCCTTTACACACAGAAACAAAAGTCACCAGGCCAGGTTCCTGATGTCAGTTTGCAGGAGGCACTTGGCACTGTCAAACCAGACGCAGTTGCCTGTGGGTGCACCTTGCATCTGGGAGGTATCCTGAACCGTGAGGAATTTCAGCAGGCAGCCTGCCACACCGGGCCACCGGGACCCGGACAAGAACAATGGCCTTTCCCCAGACAAAGAAAAGTCACCAGGCCAGGTTCCTGATGTCAGTTTGCAGGTGGCACTTGGCACTGTCAAACCAGACGCAGTTGCCTGTGGGGGCACCTTGCAACTGGGATGTATCCTCATCCGTGCGGAATTTCAGCAGGCAGCCGGCCACTCCTGGCCACAAGGCCCTGGACATGAACCATGGCCTTTCCCCAGAGAAACAAAAGTCACCAGGCCAGGTTCCTGATGTCAGTTTGCAGGAGGCACTTGGCACTGTCAAACCAGCCATAGTTGCCTCTGGTGGTACTTTCATTCTGGGAGGTATCCTGATCCGTTTGGAATTTCAGCAGGCAGCCTGCCACTCGAGCCACCGGGCCCTGGACATGAACCATGGCCTTTCCCCAGAGAAACAGAACTCAGCAGGCCAGGTTCCTGATGTCTGTTTGCAGAAGGCACTTGGCACTGTCAAACCAGCCACAGTTGCCTTGGGTGGTACTTTCGGTCTGGGAGGCATCCTGATCCTTTTGGAATTTCAGCAGGCAGCCGGCCACTCCGGGCCACCGTACCCCGGAAAAGAATCATGGCCTTTCCCCAGAGAAACAAAAGTCAGCAGGCCAGGTACCTGATGTCAGTTTGCAGGTGGCACTTGGCACTGTCAAACCAGCCGCAATTGCCTCTGGTGGTACCTTTCACCTGGGCGGCATCCTGGTCCGTGCAGAATTTCAGCAGGCAGCCGGCCACTCCAGGACACCAGGCTCAGGATATGAACCATGGCCTTTCCCCAGAGAAACAAAAGTCACCAGGCCAGGTTCCTGATGTCAGTTGGCAGGAGGCACTTGGCTCTGTCAAACCAGACGCAGTTGCCTGTGGGGGCATTTTTCATGTGGGAGGCATCCTGATCCATGCGGAATTTCAGCAGTCAGTCGGCCACTCCGGGCTACCAGGCCCTGGACGAGAATGATGGCCTTTCCCCAGAGAAACAAAAGTCACCAGGCCAGGTTCCTGATGTCAGTTTGCAGGGGGCACTTGGCACTGTCAAACCAGCCACAGTTGCCTGTGGGGGCACCTTTCATCTGGGAGGTATCCTCAACCGTGCGGAATTTCAGCAGGCAGCCGGCCACCCCAGGCCACTCTGGGCCCCGGACAAGAATGATGGCCTTTCCCCAGAGAAACAAAAGTCACCAGGCCAGGTTCCTGATGTCAGTTTGCAGGAGGCACTTGGCACTGTCAAACCAGACGCAGTTGCCTGTGGGGGCACCTTGCAACTGGCATGTATCCTCATCCGTGCGGAATTTCAGCAGGCAGCCGGCCACTCCGGGCCACCAGGCCCTGGACATGAACCATGGCTTTTCCCCAGAGAAACAAAAGTCACCAGGCCAGGTTCCTGATGTCAGTTTGCAGGAGGCACTTGGCACTGTCAAACCAGCCACATTTGCCTTGGGTGGTACTTTCGGTCTGGGAGGCATCCTGATCCATGCGGAATTTCAGCAGGCAGCCGGCCACTCCGGGCCACCAGGCCATGGACATGAACCATGGCTTTTCCCCAGAGAAACAAAAGTCACCAGGCCAGGTTCCTGATGTCAGTTTGCAGGAGGCACTTGGCACTGTCAAACCAGCCACATTTGCCTTGGGTGGTACTTTCTGTCTGGGAGGCATCCTGATCCATGCGAAATTTCAGCAGGCAGCCGGCCACTCCGAGCCCCCAGGCCCTGGACATGAAACATGGCCTTTCCCCAGAGAAACAAAAGTCACCAGGCCAGGTTCCTGATGTCAGTTTGCAGGAGGCACTTGGCACTGTCAAACCTGACGCAGTTTCCTCTGGGGGCATTTTTCATCTGGGAGGCATCCTGATCCATGCGGAATTTCAGCAGGCAGCCGGCCACTCCGAGCCCCCAGGCCCTGGACATGAACCATGGCCTTTCCCCTGAGAAACAAAAGTCAGCAGGCCAGGTTCCTGATGTCAGTTTGCAGGAGGCACTTGGCAGTGTCAAACCAGCCACAGTTGCCAGTGGTGGCACCTTCCATCTCGGTGGCATCCTGATCCATGCAGAATTTCAGCAGGCAGCCGGCCACTCCGGGCCCCCAGGCCATGGACATGAACCATGGACTTTCCCCAGAGAAACAAAAGTCACCAGGCCAGGTTCCTGATGTCAGTTTGCAGGAGGCACTTGGCAGTGTCAAACCAGCCACAGTTACCTGTGGGGGCACCTTTCATCTGGGAGGTATCCTCAACCGTGAGGAATTTCAGCAGGCAGCCGGCCACTCCAGGCCGCGGGGCACTGGACACGAATGATGGCCTTTACCCAGAGAAATAAAAGTCACCAGGCCAGGTTCCTGATGTCAGTTTGCAGGAGGCACTTGGCACTGTCAAACCAGCCACAGTTGCCTGTGGGGGCACCTTTCATCTGGGAGGCCTCCTGATCCATGTGGAATTTCAGCAGGCAGCCTGCCACTCGAGCCACCAGGCCCTGGAGAGGAACGATGGCCTTTCCCCAGAGAAACAGAACTCAGCAGGCCAGGTCGCTGATGTCTGTTTGCAGGAGGCACTTGGCACTGTCAAACCAGCCACAGTTGCCTTGGGTGGTACTTTCGGTCTGGGAGGCATCCTGATCCTTTTGGAATTTCAGCAGGCAGCCGGCCACTCCGTCCACCGGTACCCGGAAAAGAATGTTGGCCTTTCCCCAGAGAAACAAAAGTCACCAGGCCAGGTTCCTGATGTCAGTTTGCAGTTGGCACTTGGCACTGTCAAACCAGACGCAGTTGCCTGTGGGGGCACCTTGCAATTGGGATGTATCCTCATCCGTGCGGAATTTCAGCAGGCAGCCGGCCACTCCTGGCCACAAGGCCCTGGACATGAACCATGGCCTTTCCCCAGAGAAACAAAAGTCACCAGGCCAGGTTGCTGATGTCAGTTTGCAGGAGGCACTTGGCACTGTCAAACCAGCCACAGGTGCCTGTGGGGGCACCTTTCATCTGGGAGGTATCCTCAACCGTGCGGAATTTCAGCAGGCAGCCGGCCACCCCAGGCCACTCTGGGCCCCGGACAAGAATGATGGCCTTTCCCCAGAGAAACAAAAGTCACCAGGCCAGGTTCCTGATGTCAGTTTGCAGGAGGCACTTGGCACTGTCAAACCAGATGCAGTTTCCTCTGGGGGCATTTTTCATCTGGGAGGCATCCTGATCCATGTGGAATTTCAGCAGGCAGCCGGCCACTCCGGGCCACCAGGCCCTGGACATGAACCATGGCTTTTCCCCAGAGAAACAAAAGTCACCAGGCCAGGTTCCTGATGTCAGTTTGCAGGAGGCACTTGGCACTGTCAAACCAGCCACATTTGCCTTGGGTGGTACTTTCGGTCTGGGAGGCATCGTGATCCATGCGGAATTTCAGCACGCAGCCGGCCACTCCGGGCCACCAGGCCATGGACATGAACCATGGCTTTTCCCCAGAGAAACAAAAGTCACCAGGCCAGGTTCCAGATGTCAGTTGGCAGGAGGCACTTGGCACTGTCAAACCAGCCACAGTTGCCTGTGGGGGCACCTTGAATCTCGGAGGCATCCTGATCCATGTGGAATTTCAGCAGGCAGCCTGTCACTCGAGCCACCGGGCCCTGGAGAGGAACGATGGCCTTTCCCCAGAGAAACCGAACTTAGCAGGCCAGGTCGCTGATGTCAGTTTGCAGGAGGCACTTGGCACTGTCAAACCAGCCGCAGTTGCCTCTGGTGGTACCTTTCACCTGGGCGGCATCCTGGTCCGTGCAGAATTTCAGCAGGCAGCCGGCCACTCCAGGACACCAGGCTCAGGATATGAACCATGGCCTTTCCCCAGAGAAACAAAAGTCACCAGGCCAGGTTCCAGATGTCAGTTGGCAGGAGGCACTTGGCACTGTCAAACCAGCCACAGTTGCCTGTGGGGGCATTTTTCATGTGGGAGGCATCCTGATCCATGTGGAATTTCAGCAGTCCGTCGGCCACTCCGGGCTACCAGGCCCTGGACAAGAATGATGGCCTTTCCCCAGAGAAACAAAAGTCACCAGGCCAGGTTCCTGATGTCAGTTTGCAGGGGGCACTTGGCACTGTCAAACCAGCCACAGTTGCCTGTGGGGGCACCTTTCATCTGGGAGGCATCCTGGTCCATGCGGAATTTCAGCAGGCAGCCGGCCACTCCTGGCCCCCAGGCCCTGGACATGAACCATGGCCGTTCCCCAGAGAAAGAAAAGTCACCTGGCCAGGTTGCTGATGTCAGTTTGCAGGAGGCACTTGGCACTGTCAAACCAGCCACAGTTGCCTGTGGGGGCACCTTTCATCTGGGAGGTATCCTCAACCGTGCGGAATTTCAGCAGGCAGCCGGCCACCCCAGGCCACTCTGGGCCCCGGACAAGAATGATGGCCTTTCCCCAGAGAAACAAAAGTCACCAGGCCAGGTTCCTGATGTCAGTTTGCAGGAGGCACTTGGCACTGTCAAACCTGACGCAGTTTCCTCTGGGGGTATTTTTCATCTGGGAGGCATCCTGATCCATGTGGAATTTCAGCAGGCAGCCGGCCACTCCGGGCCACTAGGCCCTGGACATGAACCATGGCTTTTCCCCCGAGAAACAAAAGTCACCAGGCCAGGTTCCTGATGTCAGTTTGCAGGAGGCACTTGGCACTGTCAAACCAGCCACATTTGCCTTGGGTGGTACTTTCGGTCTGGGAGGCATCCTGATCCATGCGAAATTTCAGCAGGCAGCCGGCCACTCCGGGCCACCAGGCCATGGACATGAACCATGGCTTTTCCCCAGAGAAACAAAAGTCAGCAGGCCAGGTTCCTGATGTCAGTTTGCAGGAGGCACTTGGCAGTGTCAAACCAGCCACAGTTACCTGTGGGGGCACCTTTCATCTGGGAGGTGTCCTCAACCGTGAGGAATTTCAGCAGGCAGCCGGCCACTCCAGGCCGCGGGGCACTGGATACGAATGAGGGCCTTTACCCAGAGAAATAAAAGTCACCAGGCCAGGTTCCTGATGTCAGTTTGCAGGAGGCACTTGGCACTGTCAAACCAGCCACAGTTGCCTGTGGGGGCACCATTCATCTGGGAGGCATCCTGATCCGTTTGGAATTTCAGCAGGCAGCCTGCCACTCGAGCCACCGGGCCCTGGAGAGGAACGATGGCCTTTCCCCAGAGAAACAGAACTCAGCAGGCCAGGTCGCAGATGTCTGTTTGCAGGAGGCACTTGGCACTGTCAAACCAGCCACATTTGCCTTGGGTGGTACTTTCGGTCTGGGAGGCATCCTGATCCGTGCGGAATTTCAGCAGGCAGCCAGCCACTCCGGGCCACCGTACCCTGGAAAAGAATGATGGACTTTCCACAGAGAAACAAAAGTCACCAGGCCAGGTTCCTGATGTCAGTTGGCAGGAGGCACTTGGCTCTGTCAAACCAGACGCAGTTGCCTGTGGGGGCATTTTTCATGTGGGAGGCATCCTGATCCATGCGGAATTTCAGCAGGCAGCCGGCCACTCCGAGCCCCCAGGCCCTGGACATGAAACATGGCCTTTCCCCAGAGAAAGAAAAGTCACCAGGCCAGGTTCCTGATGTCAGTTTGCAGGAGGCACTTGGCACTGTCAAACCAGCCACATTTGCCTTGGGTGGTACTTTCGGTCTGGGAGGCATCGTGATCCATGCGGAATTTCAGCACGCAGCCGGCCACTCCGGGCCACCAGGCCATGGACATGAACCATGGCTTTTCCCCAGAGAAACAAAAGTCACCAGGCCAGGTTCCAGATGTCAGTTGGCAGGAGGCACTTGGCACTGTCAAACCAGCCACAGTTGCCTGTGGGGGCACCTTGAATCTCGGAGGCCTCCTGATCCATGTGGAATTTCAGCAGGCAGCCTGTCACTCGAGCCACCGGGCCCTGGAGAGGAACGATGGCCTTTCCCCAGAGAAACCGAACTTAGCAGGCCAGGTCGCTGATGTCAGTTTGCAGGAGGCACTTGGCACTGTCAAACCAGCCGCAGTTGCCTCTGGTGGTACCTTTCACCTGGGCGGCATCCTGGTCCGTGCAGAATTTCAGCAGGCAGCCGGCCACTCCAGGACACCAGGCTCAGGATATGAACCATGGCCTTTCCCCAGAGAAAGAAAAGTCACCAGGCCAGGTTCCAGATGTCAGTTGGCAGGAGGCACTTGGCACTGTCAAACCAGCCACAGTTGCCTGTGGGGGCATTTTTCATGTGGGAGGCATCCTGATCCATGTGGAATTTCAGCAGTCCGTCGGCCACTCCGGGCTACCAGGCCCTGGACAAGAATGATGGCCTTTCCCCAGAGAAACAAAAGTCACCAGGCCAGGTTCCTGATGTCAGTTTGCAGGGGGCACTTGGCACTGTCAAACCAGCCACAGTTGCCTGTGGGGGCACCTTTCATCTGGGAGGCATCCTGGTCCATGCGGAATTTCAGCAGGCAGCCGGCCACTCCTGGCCCCCAGGCCCTGGACATGAACCATGGCCGTTCCCCAGAGAAAGAAAAGTCACCAGGCCAGGTTGCTGATGTCAGTTGGCAGGAGGCACTTGGCACTGTCAAACCAGCCACAGTTGCCTGTGGGGGCACCTTTCATCTGGGAGGTATCCTCAACCGTGCGGAATTTCAGCAGGCAGCCGGCCACCCCAGGCCACTCTGGGCCCCGGACAAGAATGATGGCCTTTCCCCAGAGAAACAAAAGTCACCAGGCCAGGTTCCTGATGTCAGTTTGCAGGAGGCACTTGGCACTGTCAAACCTGACGCAGTTTCCTCTGGGGGTATTTTTCATCTGGGAGGCATCCTGATCCATGTGGAATTTCAGCAGGCAGCCGGCCACTCCGGGCCACTAGGCCCTGGACATGAACCATGGCTTTTCCCCCGAGAAACAAAAGTCACCAGGCCAGGTTCCTGATGTCAGTTTGCAGGAGGCACTTGGCACTGTCAAACCAGCCACATTTGCCTTGGGTGGTACTTTCGGTCTGGGAGGCATCCTGATCCATGCGAAATTTCAGCAGGCAGCCGGCCACTCCGGGCCACCAGGCCATGGACATGAACCATGGCTTTTCCCCAGAGAAACAAAAGTCAGCAGGCCAGGTTCCTGATGTCAGTTTGCAGGAGGCACTTGGCAGTGTCAAACCAGCCACAGTTACCTGTGGGGGCACCTTTCATCTGGGAGGTGTCCTCAACCGTGAGGAATTTCAGCAGGCAGCCGGCGACTCCAGGCCGCGGGGCACTGGATACGAATGAGGGCCTTTACCCAGAGAAATAAAAGTCACCAGGCCAGGTTCCTGATGTCAGTTTGCAGGAGGCACTTGGCACTGTCAAACCAGCCACAGTTGCCTGTGGGGGCACCATTCATCTGGGAGGCATCCTGATCCGTTTGGAATTTCAGCAGGCAGCCTGCCACTCGAGCCACCGGGCCCTGGAGAGGAACGATGGCCTTTCCCCAGAGAAACAGAACTCAGCAGGCCAGGTCGCAGATGTCTGTTTGCAGGAGGCACTTGGCACTGTCAAACCAGCCACATTTGCCTTGGGTGGTACTTTCGGTCTGGGAGGCATCCTGATCCGTGCGGAATTTCAGCAGGCAGCCAGCCACTCCGGGCCACCGTACCCTGGAAAAGAATGATGGCCTTTCCACAGAGAAACAAAAGTCACCAGGCCAGGTTCCTGATGTCAGTTGGCAGGAGGCACTTGGCTCTGTCAAACCAGACGCAGTTGCCTGTGGGGGCATTTTTCATGTGGGAGGCATCCTGATCCATGCGGAATTTCAGCAGGCAGCCGGCCACTCCGAGCCCCCAGGCCCTGGACATGAAACATGGCCTTTCCCCAGAGAAACAAAAGTCACCAGGCCAGGTTCCTGATGTCAGTTTGCAGGAGGCACTTGGCACTGTCAAACCTGACGCAGTTTCCTCTGGGGGCATTTTTCATCTGGGAGGCATCCTGATCCATGCGGAATTTCAGCAGGCAGCCGGCCACTCCGAGCCCCCAGGCCCTGGACATGAACCATGGCCTTTCCCCTGAGAAACAAAAGTCAGCAGGCCAGGTTCCTGATGTCAGTTTGCAGGAGGCACTTGGCAGTGTCAAACCAGCCACAGTTGCCAGTGGTGGCACCTTCCATCTCGGCGGCATCCTGATCCATGCAGAATTTCAGCAGGCAGCCGGCCACTCCGGGCCCCCAGGCCATGGACATGAACCATGGACTTTCCCCAGAGAAACAAAAGTCACCAGGCCAGGTTCCTGATGTCAGTTTGCAGGAGGCACTTGGCAGTGTCAAACCAGCCACAGTTACCTGTGGGGGCACCTTTCATCTGGGAGGTATCCTCAACCGTGAGGAATTTCAGCAGGCAGCCGGCCACTCCAGGCCGCTGGGCACTGGACACGAATGATGGCCTTTACCCAGAGAAATAAAAGTCACCAGGCCAGGTTCCTGATGTCAGTTGGCAGGAGGCACTTGGCACTGTCAAACCAGCCACAGTTGCCTGTGGGGGCACCTTTCATCTGGGAGGCCTCCTGATCCATGTGGAATTTCAGCAGGCAGCCTGCCACTCGAGCCACCAGGCCCTGGAGAGGAACGATGGCCTTTCCCCAGAGAAACAGAACTCAGCAGGCCAGGTCGCTGATGTCTGTTTGCAGGAGGCACTTGGCACTGTCAAACCAGCCACAGTTGCCTTGGGTGGTACTTTCGGTCTGGGAGGCATCCTGATCCTTTTGGAATTTCAGCAGGCAGCCGGCCACTCCGTCCACCGGTACCCGGAAAAGAATGTTGGCCTTTCCCCAGAGAAACAAAAGTCACCAGGCCAGGTTCCTGATGTCAGTTTGCAGTTGGCACTTGGCACTGTCAAACCAGACGCAGTTGCCTGTGGGGGCACCTTGCAACTGGGATGTATCCTCATCCGTGCGGAATTTCAGCAGGCAGCCGGCCACTCCAGGCCACAAGGCCCTAGACATGAACCATGGCCTTTTCCCAGAGAAACAAAAGTCACCAGGCCAGGTTGCTGATGTCAGTTTGCAGGAGGCACTTGGCACTGTCAAACCAGCCACAGGTGCCTGTGGGGGCACCTTTCATCTGGGAGGTATCCTCATCCGTGCGGAATTTCAGCAGGCAGCCGGCCACCCCAGGCCACTCTGGGCCCCGGACAAGAATGATGGCCTATCCCCAGAGAAACAAAAGTCACCAGGCCAGGTTCCTGATGTCAGTTTGCAGGAGGCACTTGGCACAGTCAAACCAGACGCAGTTTCCTCTGGGGGCATTTTTCATCTGGGAGGCATCCTGATCCATGTGGAATTTCAGCAGCCAGCCGGCCACTCCGGGCCACCAGGCCCTGGACATGAACCATGGCTTTTCCCCAGAGAAACAAAAGTCACCAGGCCAGGTTCCTGATGTCAGTTTGCAGGAGGCACTTGGCACTGTCAAACCAGCCACATTTGCCTTGGGTGGTACTTTCGGTCTGGGAGGCATCGTGATCCACGCGGAATTTCAGCACGCAGCCGGCCACTCCGGGCCACCAGGCCATGGACATGAACCATGGCTTTTCCCCAGAGAAACAAAAGTCACCAGGCCAGGTTCCAGATGTCAGTTGGCAGGAGGCACTTGGCACTGTCAAACCAGCCACAGTTGCCTGTGGGGGCATTTTTCATGTGGGAGGCATCCTGATCCATGTGGAATTTCAGCAGTCCGTCGGCCACTCCGGGCTACCAGGCCCTGGACAAGAATGATGGCCTTTCCCCAGAGAAACAAAAGTCACCAGGCCAGGTTCCTGATGTCAGTTTGCAGGGGGCACTTGGCACTGTCAAACCAGCCACAGTTGCCTGTGGGGGCACCTTTCATCTGGGAGGCATCCTGGTCCATGCGGAATTTCAGCAGGCAGCCGGCCACTCCGGGCCACCAGGCCCTGGACATGAACCATGGCCGTTCCCCAGAGAAACTAAAGTCACCAGGCCAGGTTCCTGATGTCAGTTTGCAGGAGGCACTTGGCACTGTCAAACCAGCCATAGTTGCCTCTGGTGGTACTTTCATTCTGGGAGGTATCCTGATCCGTTTGGAATTTCAGCAGGCAGCCTGCCACTCGAGCCACCGGGCCCTGGACATGAACCATGGCCTTTCCCCAGAGAAACAGAACTCAGCAGGCCAGGTCGCTGATGTCAGTTTGCAGGAGGCACTTGGCACTGTCAAACCAGCCACAGTTGCCTTGGGTGGTACTTTCGGTCTGGGAGGCATCCTGATCCTTTTGGAATTTCAGCAGGCAGCCGGCCACTCCGGGCCACCGTACCCCGGAAAAGAATCATGGCCTTTCCCCAGAGAAACAAAAGTCAGCAGGCCAGGTACCTGATGTCAGTTTGCAGGAGGCACTTGGCACTGTCAAACCTGACGCAGTTGCCTGTAGGGGCACCTTGCAACTGGCATGTATCCTCATCCGTGCGGAATTTCAGCAGGCAGCCGGCCACTCCGGGCCACCAGGCCCTGGACATGAACCATGGCTTTTCCCCAGAGAAACAAAAGTCACCAGGCCAGGTTCCTGATGTCAGTTTGCAGGAGGCACTTGGCACTGTCAAACCAGCCACATTTGCCTTGGGTGGTACTTTCGGTCTGGGAGGCATCGTGATCCATGCGGAATTTCAGCAGGCAGCCGGCCACTCCGGGCCACCAGGCCCTGGACATGAGCCATGTCCATTCCCCTGAGAAACAAAAGTCACCAGGCCAGGTTCCTGATGTCAGTTTGCAGGAGGCACTTGGCACTGTCAAACCAGCCACAGTTGCTTGTGGGGGCATATTTCATCTGAGACGCATCCTGATCCATGCGGAATTTCAGCAGGCAGCCGGCCACTCCGGGCCACGCTGCCCCGGACATGAACCATGGCCTTTCCCCAGAGAAACAAAAGGCACCAGGCTCGGTTCCTGATGTCAGTTTGCAGGAGGCACTTGGCACTGTCAAACCAACCGCAGTTGCCTGTGGTGGCACCTTCCATCTCGGCGGCATCCTGATCCATGCAGAATTTCAGCAGGCGGCCGGCCACTCCGGGCCACCAGGCCCTGGACATGAACCATGGCTTTTCCCCAGAGAAACAAAAGTCACCAGGCCAGGTTCCTGATGTCAGTTTGCAGGAGGCTCTTGGCACTGTCAAACCAGACGCAGTTTCCTCTGGGGACATTTTTCATCTGGGAGGCATCCTGATCCATGCGGAATTTCAGCAGGCAGCCGGCCACTCCAGGCCACGAGGCCCTGGACATGAACCATGGCTTTTCCCCAGTGAAACAAAAGTCACCAGGCCAGGTGCCTGATGTCAGTTTGCAGGAGGCACTTGGCACTGTCAAACCAGCCACAGTTTCCTCTGGGGGCATTATTCATCTGGGAGGCATCCTGATCCATGTGGAATTTCAGCCGGCAGCCTGCCATTCGAGCCACCGGGCCCTGGAGTGGAACGATGGCCTTTCCCCAGAGAAACAGAACTCAGCAGGCCAGGTCGCTGATGTCTGTTTGCAGGAGGCACTTGGCACTGTCAAACCAGCCACAGTTGCCTGTGGTGGTACTTTCGGTCTGGGAGGTATCCTGATCCATGCGGAATTTCAGCAGGCAGCCAGCCACTCCCGGCCACCAAGCCCTGGACATGAACCATGGCCTTTTCCCAGAGAAACAAAAGTCACCAGGCCAGGTTCCTGATGTCAGTTTGCAGGAGGCACTTGGCACTGTCAAACCAGACGCAGTTTCCTCTGGGGGCATTTTTCATCTGGGAGGCATCCTGATCCATGCGGAATTTCAGCAGGCAGCCTGCCACTCCTGGCCACCAGGCCCTGGACATGAGCCATGTCCATTCCCCTGAGTAACAAAAGTCACCAGGCCAGGTTCCTGATGTCAGTTTGCAGGAGGCACTTGGCACTGTCAAACCAGCCACAGTTGCTTGTGGGGGCATATTTCATCTGAGAGGCATCCTGATCCATGCGGAATTTCAGCAGGCAGCCGGCCACTCTGGGCCACCGTGCCCCGGACAAGAACCATGGCCTTTCCCCAGAGAAACAAAAGTCACCAGGCTCGGTTCCTGATGTCAGTTTGCAGGAGGCACTTGGCACTGTCAAACCAACCGCAGTTGCCTGTGGTGGCACCTTCCATCTCGGCGGCATCCTGATCCATGCAGAATTTCAGCAGGCAGCCGGCCACTCCGGGCCACCAGGCCCCGGACAAGAATGATAGCCTTTCCCCTGAGAAACAAAACTCACCAGGCCAGGTTCCTGATGCCAGTTTGCAGGAGGCACTTGGCACTGTCAAATCAGACGCAGTTTCCTCTGGGGGCATTTTTCATCTGGGAGGCATCCTGATCCATGCGGAATTTCAGCAGGCAGCCGGCCACTCCAGGCCACAAGGCCCTGGACATGAACCATTGCCTTTCCCCAGAGAAACAAAAGTCAGCAGGCCAGGTTCCTGATGTCAGTTTGCAGGAGGCACTTGGCACTGTCAAACCAGACACAGTTGCCTCTGGGGGCACCTTGCATATGGGAGGTATCCTCAACCGTGCGGAATTTCAGCAGGCAGCCAGCCACCCCGGTCCGCCAGACCCTGGACACGTACAATGGTCATTCCAAAGAGAAACAAAAGTCACCAGGCCAGGTTCCTGATGTCAGTTTGCAGGAGGCACTTGGCACTGTCAAACCAGCCACAGTTGCCTGTGGGGGCATTTTTCATCTGGGAGGCATCCTGATCCATGCGGAATTTCAGCAGGCAGCCGGCCACTCCGGGCCACAGGCCCTGGACATGAACCATGGCTTTTCCCCAGAGAAACAAAAGTCACCAGGCCAGGTTCCGGATGTCAGTTTGCAGGAGGCACTTGGCACTGTCAAACCAGCCACAGTTGCCTCTGGGGGCACCTTGCATCTGGGAGGTATCCTCAACCGTGCGGAATTTCAGCAGGCAGCCGGCCACTCCGGCCACTCTGGGGCCCGGACAAGAATGATGGCCTTTCCCCGGAGAAGCAAATGTCACCAGGGCAGGTTCCTGATTTCAGTTTGCAGGAGGCACTTGGCACTGTCAAACCAGCCACAGTTGCCTGTGGTGGTACTATCGGTCTGGGAGGTATCCTGATCCATGCGGAATTACAGCAGGCGGCCGGCCACTCCGGTCCACCAGGCCCGGGACATGAACCATGGCTTTTCCCCAGAGAAACAAAAGTCACCAGGCCAGGTTCCTGATGTCAGTTTACAGGTGGCACTTGGCGATGTCAAACCAGCCACAGTTGCCTGTGGGGGTACCTTTCATCTGGGATATATCCTCATTCGTGCGGAATTTCAGCAGGCAGCCGGCCACTCCCGGCCACCGTGCCCCGGACAAGAATGATGGCCTTTCCCCTGAGAAACAAAACTCAGCAGGCCAGGTTCCCGATATCAGTTTGCAGGAGGCACTTGGCACTGTCAAACCAGCCGCAGTTGCCTGTGGCGGCACCTTTCATCTCGGCGGTATACGGATCCGTTCGGAATTTCAGCAGGAATCCGGCCAATCCGGGCCACACTGCCCTGGCCATGAAAGGTGGCCTTTCCCCAGAGAAACAAAAGTTACCAGGCCAGGTTCCTGATGTCAGTTTGCAGGAGGCACTTGGCACTGTCAAACCAGCCACAGTTGCCTGTGGGAGCACCTTGAATCTCGGCGGTACCCTGATCCGTTCGGAATTTCAGCAGGCAGCCGGCCAACCCTGGCCTGCAGGCCTCGAACTAGAATGATGGCCTTTCCCCAGAGAAACAAAAGTCACGAGGCCAGGTTCCCGATATCTGTTTGCAGGAGGCACTTGGCACTGTCAAACAGGCCACTGTTGCCTGTGGGAGCAGCTTGAATCTCAGCGGTATCCTGATCCGTTCGGAATTACAGCAGGCAACCGTCCACTCCGGGCCACCCGGTCAGGGCCATGAACAGTGGCCTTTCATCAGAGAAACAGAAGTCACCAGGCCAGGTTCCTGATGTCAGTTTGCAGGAGGCACTTGGCACTGTCAAACCAACCACAGTTGCCTGTGGGGGCACCTTGCATCTGGGAGGTATCCTCAACCGTGAGGAATTTCAGCAGGCAGCCAGCCACTCCAGGCCTCAGGGCACTGGACACGAACCATGGCCTTTCCCCAGAGAAACAAAAGTCACCAGGCCAGGTTCCTGACGTCAGTTTGCAGGAGGCACTTGGCACTGTCAAACCAGGCACAGTTGCCTTGTTTGGTACTTTCGGTCTGGGATGTATCCTGATCCTTGCAGAATTTCAGGAGGCAGCCGGCCAATCCGGGCCACCAGGCCCTGGACATGGACCATGGCTTTTCCCCAGAGAAACAAAAGTCACCAGGCCAGGTTCCTGATGTCAGTTTGCAGGAGGCACTTGGCACTGTCAAACCAGCCACAGTTGCCTGTGGGACACCTTGCATCTGGGAGGTATCCTCAACCGTGAGAAATTTCAGCAGGCAGCCGGCTACTCCGGCCACTCTGGGCCCCGGACAAGAATGATGCCATTTCCCCAGAGAAACAAAAGTCACCAGGCCAGTTTCCTGATGTCAGTTTGCAGGAGGCACTTGGCACTGTCAAACCTGACGCAGTTTCCTCTGGGGACATTTTTCCTCTGGGAGGCATCCTGATCCATGCGGAATTTCAGCAGGCAGCCGGCCACTCCGGGCCACCAGGCCCTGGACATGAACCATGGCCTTTCCCCAGAGAAACAAAAGTCACCTGGCCAGGTTCCTGATGTCAGTTTGCAGGAGGCACTTGGCACTGTCAAACCAGCCACAGTTGACTGTGGGGGCACCTTGCATATGGGAGGTATCCTCAACCGTGCGGAATTTCAGCAGGCAGCCAGCCAACCCGGTCCACCGTGCCCCGGACAAGAATGATGGCCAATACCCAGAGAAACAAAAGTCAACAGGCCAGGTTCCTGATGTCAGTTTGCAGGAGGCACTTGGCACTGTCAAACCAGCCACAGTTTCCTCTGGGGGCATTATTCATCTGGGAGGCATCCTGATCCATGCAGAATTTCAGCAGGCAGCCGGCCACTCCTGGCCACCAGGCCCTGGACATGAACGATGGCCTTTACCCAGAGAAACAAAAGCCACCAGGCCAGGTTGCTGATGTCAGTTTGCAGGAGGCACTTGGCACTGTCAAACCAGCCACTGTTGCCTGTGGCCGCACCTTACATCAAGGTGGTATTCTGATCCCTTCGGAATTTCAGCAGGCAGCCGGCCACTCCTGGCCACCGGGCCCTAGAGAGGATCGATGGCCTTTCCCCAGAGAAACAAAAGTCACCAGGCCAGGTTCCTGATGTCAGTTTGCAGGAGGCACTTGGCACTGTCAAACCAGCCACATTTGCCTTGGGTGGTACCATCTGTCTGGGAGGTATCCTGATCCGTGCTGAATTTCAGCAGGGAGCCGGCAGCTCCGGGCCGCAAGGCCATGGACATGAATGATGGCCTTTCCCCAGAGAAACAAAAGTCACCAGGCCAGGTTCTGATGTCAGTTGGCAGGTGGCACTTGGCACTGTCAAACCAGCCACAGTTGCCTGTGGGGGCACCTTGCATCTGGGAGGTATCATCATCCGTGCGGAATTTCAGCAGGCAGCCAGCCACTCCAGGCCACAGGGCACTGGACACGAACCATGGCCTTTCCCCAGAGAAACTAAAGTCACCAGGCCGGGTTCCTGACGTAAGTTTGCAGGAGGCACTTGGCACTGTCAAACCAGGCGCAGTTGCCTTGTTTGGTACTTTCGGTCTGGAAGGTATCCTGATCCTTGCGGAATTTCAGCAGGCAGCCGGCCACTCCGGGCCACCGTGCCCCGGACAAGAATGATGGCCAATCCCCAGAGAAACAAAAGTCACCAGGCCAGGTTCCTGATGTCAGTTTGCAGGAGGCACTTGGCACTGTCAAACCAGACGCAGTTGCCCCTGGGGGCATTTTTCATCTGGGAGGCATCCTGATCCATGCGGAATTTCAGCAGGCAGCCGGCCACTCCGGGCCAGCGGGCCCTGGAGATGAACGATGGCCTTTCCCCAGAGAAACAAAAGTCACCAGGCCAGGTTCCTGATGTCAGTTGGCAGGAGGCACTTGGCACTGTCAAACAAGCCACAGTTGCCTGTGGGGACACCTTGCATCTGGGAGGTATCCTCAACCGTGTGGAATTTCAGCAGGCAGCCGGACACTCCGGCCACTCTGGGCCCCGGAAAAGAATGATGGCCATTCCATAGAGAAACAAAAGTCACCAGGCCAGGTTCCTGATGTCAGTTTGCAGGAGGCACTTGGCACTGTCAAACCAGCCACAGTTGCCTCTGGGGGCACATTGCATCTGGGAGGTATCCTCAACCGTGCGGAATTTCAGCAGGCAGCTGGCCAGTCCGGGCCGCAAGGCCCTGGACATGAACCGTGGCCTTTCCCCAGAGAAACAAAAGTCACCAGGCCAGGTTCCTGATGTCAGTTTACAGGTGGCACTTGGCAATGTCAAACCAGCCACAGTTGCCTGTGGGGGCAAATTGCATCTGGGATATATCCTCATCCGTGCGAAATTTCAGCATGCAGCCGGCCACTCCAGGCCACCGGACAATGGACACGAAACATGGCCTTTCCCCAGAGAAACAAAAGTCACCAGGCCAGGTTCCTGATGTCAGTTTGCAGGAGGCACTTGGCACTGTCAAACCAGCCACAGTTGCCTGTGGGGGCACCTTGCATCTGGGGCGTAACCTCAACCGTGCGGAATTTCAGCTGGCGGCCGGCCTCTCCGGGCAACCAGGCCCTGGACACGTACAATGGTCATTCCAAAGAGAAACAAAAATCACCAGGCCAGGTTCCTGATGTCAGTTTGCAGGAGGCACTTGGCACTGTCAAACCAGCCACTGTTGCCTGTGGCGGCACCTTACATCTCGGCGGTATTCTGATCCATGCGGAATTTCAGCAGGGAGCTGGCCACTCCAGGCCACCGGGCACTGGACACGAACCATGGCCTTTCCCCAGAGAAACAAAAGTCACCAGGCCGGGTTCCTGATGTCAGTTTGCAGCAGGCACTTGGCACTGTCAAACCAGCCACTGTTGCCTGTGGTGGTACTATCTGTCTCGTAGGTACCCTGATCCGTGCTGAATTTCAGCAGGCGGCCAGCCACTCCGGGAAGCTTGCCCTGCACACGTACAATGGCCTTTCCAAAGAGAAACAAAAATCACCAGGCCACGTTCCTGATGTCAGTTTGCAGGAGGCACTTGGCACTGTCAAACCAGCCACAGTTGCCTGTGGGAGCGCCTCGCATCTGGGAGATATCCTGACCCGTGCGGAATTTCAGCAGGCAGCCGGCCACTCGAGCCACCGGGCCCTGGAGAGGAACCATGGCCTTTCCCCAGAGAAACAAAAGTCACCAGGCCAGGTTCCTGATGTCAGTTTGCAGGAGGCACTTGGCACTGTCAAACCAGCCACAGTTGCCTGTGGGAGCATGTTGCATCTGGGAGGTATCCTCAACTGTGCGGAAATTCACCAGGCAGCCAGCCAATCCGGGCCAGCAGGCCTCGAACAAAAATGATGGCCTTTCCCCAGAGAAACAAAAGTCACCAGGCCAGGTTCCCGATATCAGTTTGCAGGAGGCACTTGGCACTGTCAAACCAGCCACAGGTGCCTGTGTGGGCACATTTCATCTGGGAGGTATCCTGATCCGTGCAGAATTTCAGCAGGCAGCCGGCCAATCCGGGCCTGCAGGCCTCGAACAAGAATGATGGCCTTTCCCCAGAGAAACAAAAGTCACCAGGCCAGGTTCCCGATATCAGTTTGCAGGAGGCACTTGGCACTGTCAAACCAGCCACAGTTGCCTGTGGGGGCACCTTGAATCTCGGCGGTATCCTGATCCGTGCGGAATTTCAGCAGGCAGCCGGCCAATCCGGGCCTGCAGGCCTCGAACTAGAATGATGGCCTTTCATCAGAGAAACAAAAGTCACCAGGCCAGTTTCCCGATATCTGTTTGCAGGAGGCACTTGGCACTGTCAAACCAGCCACAGTTGCCTGTGGGAGCACCTTGAATCTCGGAGGTATCCTGATCCGTTCGGAATTTCAGCAGGCAGCCAGCCAACCCGGTCCACCGTGCCCCGGACAAGAATGATGGCCAATACCCAGAGAAACAAAAGTCAACAGGCCAGGTTCCTGATGTCAGTTTGCAGGAGGCACTTGGCACTGTCAAACCAGCCACAGTTTCCTCTGGGGGCATTATTCATCTGGGAGGCATCCTGATCCATGCAGAATTTCAGCAGGCAGCCGGCCACTCCTGGCCACCAGGCCCTGGACATGAACCATGGCCTTTACCCAGAGAAACAAAAGCCACCAGGCCAGGTTGCTGATGTCAGTTTGCAGGAGGCACTTGGCACTGTCAAACCAGCCACTGTTGCCTGTGGCCGCACCTTACATCAAGGTGGTATTCTGATCCCTTCGGAATTTCAGCAGGCAGCCGGCCACTCCTGGCCACCGGGCCCTAGAGAGGATCGATGGCCTTTCCCCAGAGAAACAAAAGTCACCAGGCCAGGTTCCTGATGTCAGTTTGCAGGAGGCACTTGGCACTGTCAAACCAGCCACAGTTGCCTCTGGGAGCACCTTGCATCTGGGAGGCATCCTCAACTGTGCGGAAATTCAGCAGGCGGCCAGCCAATCCGGGCCTGCAGGCCTCGAACAAGAATGATGGCCTTTCCCCAGAGAAACAAAAGTCACCAGGCCAGGTTCCCGATATCAGTTTGCAGGAGGCACATGGCACTGTCAAACCAGCCACTGTTGCCTCTGGGGGCACCTTGCATCTCGGCGGTATACGGATCCATTCGGAATTTCAGCAGGCATCCGGCCACTCCGGGCCACACTGCCCTGGCCATGAATGGTGGCCTTTCCCCAGGGAAACAAAATTCACCAGGCCAGGTTGCTGATGTCAGTTTGCAGGAGGCACTTGGCACTGTCAAACCAGCCACAGTTGCCAGTGGCGGCACCTTGCATCTAGGCGGAATCCTCCACCGTGGGGAATTTCAGCAGGCAGTCAGCCACTCCGGGCCACCAGGCCCTGGACGTGATCCATGGCTTTTCCCCAGAGAAACAAAAGTCACCAGGCCAGGTTCCTGATGTCAGTTTGCAGGAGGCACTTGGCACTGTCAAACTAGCCACAGTTTCCTGTGGTGGTACTCTCGGTCCTGGAGTTATCCTGATCCTTGCGGAATTTCAGCAGGAAGCCGGCAACTCCGGGCCGCAAGGCCCTGGACATGAACCGTGGCCTTTCCCCTGAGAAACAAAAGTCAGCAGGCCAGGTTCCTGATGTCAGTTTGCAGGTGGCACTTGGCACTGTCAAACCAGCCACAGTTGCCTCTGGGGGCACCTTGCATCTGGGAGGTATCATCATCCGTGCGGAATTTCAGCAGGCAGCCGGCCACTCCAGGCCACAGGGCCCTGGACCTGAATGATGGACTTTCCCCAGAGAAACAAAAGTCACCAGGCCAGGTTCCTGATGTCAGTTTACAGGTGGCACTTGGCACTGTCAAACCAGCCACAGTTGCCTGTGGGGGCAACTTGCATCTGGGATGTATCCTCATCCGTGCGGAATTTCAGCAGGCAGCCGGCCACTCCAGGCCCTCGGACACTGGACACGAACCATGGCCTTTCCCCAGAGAAACAAAAGTCACCAGGCCAGGTTCCTGTTGTCTGTTTGCAGGAGGCACTTTTCACTGTAAAAATCAGCCACAGTTGCATTTTCTGGCAGCTTGCCGCTCGGAGGCATCCTGCGATGTTCGGAATTTTGGTAGTCAGTCAGCCACTCTGGGCCACTGTCACCTGCAAACGAACACTGGGCCTTTTGCCTTGGAAACAAATCTGACCAGGCCAGATGCCTGATGTCAGTTTGCAGGAGGCACTTGGCACTGTCAAACCAGCCACAGTTGCTCATGTTGGTACCTTCGTCTGGGAGGCATCATGCGACATTCGGAATTTCTGGAGGCAGCTGGCCATCCTGCGCCATTGGCACCTTGCAAAAAACAGTGGACCTTTTTGCTGGGGAACAAAACTGATCATCCCTGGTTCTTGATGTCCGTTTGCAGGAGGCACGTGACACTGTCAGTCCAGCCGCAGTTGCCTCTGGTGGCACCTTGCGTCTGAGATGCATCCTGCCACCTTTGGAATTTCAGCAGGCAGTTGTCCATTCCATGCCCCTTGCCCCTCAACATGAACCCTGACCCTTTTCCCTGGGAAACAAAACTCACCAGGCCAGGTACCTGATGTCAGTTTGCAGGAGGCACTTGGATCTTTCAAACCAGCCACCATTGCTGATGGTGGCACATTGGTCTGGGTGGCATCCTGCGACTTTTGGAATTTCAGCAGGCATCCGGCCTGTCTGGGCCACTGGTGGTTGGGCCCAAATGCTGGCCCTTTTCCCTGGGAAATAAAACTCATCCGCCCAGTTTCCTGATAGTTCGCAGGAGGCACGTATTACTGTCATACCAGCCAGACTTGCTGATGTTTGCACTTTGTGTCCTGGCGGCATCCTGCTACCTTTGGAATTTCAGCAGGCAGCAGGCCACTCCCTGCCACTGGCCGTTTTACACAACTGCTGGCCCTTTTAACTGGGAAACAAAACTTACCAGTCCAGGTTCCTGATGTCAATTTGCAGGAGACACTTGGCACTGTCAAACCATCCATGTAGTATTGCATTTTATTTAAACGGTATTCTCTGTCTCACCCCTCCAAAAGTTATTGTCTATCCCAAGCCTGTGGTCCTGTCCTGGAGCATCCCGTATCTGTAATCCTTTGGCATCCTGTATCTGTAATCCAAGTCTCATTCCGTGCCCACTTTCAATCTGCCTTATAAACCGTGCGAGTGAGACCAGTTGCTCTCTTATCCTTTCCTCCCTCTTCGCCTTCCTACCCTGTTGGCCCTTCCCTCCCCTAGGCTCCCCCTCCTTCCCCCTCCCCCTTCCCCCTTTTTCCCTCAGAAACCGTGCTGTTCCCGGGGATGGGACCCCCAATAAACCCTCATTTAATCTGCACCCTCAGAATCCCTGTGGAATCTCCTTGCCTGCCTGCTGCTGCCAGTGCACTCACAGCCTAGGGGGCCCTCCGGTAACTCCCCGGGGTGCCCCCTCCCAAAATGGACTGCAACACAGCCAAGGTTGCATTTGGTGGCAGCTGCATCTGGGAGGCATCCTGTGATCTTTGGAATTTCAGCAGGCAGCCATTGACTCCAGAACTCTTTCCCATGGACAGGGACGCGACCATTTTCCCTGGGAAAAAAAAACTCATGTGCCTATGTTCCTGATGTCAGTTTACAGGAGGCACGTGGCACTGTCAAAGTAGACACAGTGGCGTCTGGAGGCACATTGCACCTGGATACAGAGCATTAGAACATAAGTACTACTGCCAGGCGTCATGCCACAGAAGCGCCACGAAGCGCCCCGAAACTGGCACCATAATCTCTGCGAGAAGAGCCAAAATATTAAAAATTCTAAAAACACGCCAAAATATAAAACCAGCCAGAAGTGATCGAAACATTCAAAAAAACCCGCCAAAATATAGTAAAAACAATCTAAAGAAACCACAATATTATAAACAACCTCTAAAATATCTTAAAACTCGCCAAAACTGATCAAAACATTCTGAAAATCGGCCAACATATTAGAAACCCAGCCAGAACTGATCAAACCAAAAAAAAACCTTGCCAAAACATAACCAAAAAAAATGAAAACAAACAAAACCTTCCAAATACATGCCAAAATATTTTAAACTAGACAAAACAAATCAAAACATTCCAAAACCCACAAAATAATATTTAAAAGAAATCAAAACCAACCAAAACATTCTGAAAACCCGCAAAATCAAAATAAAAACGACTCAAAACCAACCAAAACATTCCAAAAACCCGACAAAATATTATAGAACCCGCCAAAACTGATCAAAACATTCTGAAAAGATGCCAAAATACTAGAAAACCAGTCTGAAGTGATCCAAACTTTCAATAACTTGCCAAAACATAATCAAAACAAATGAAAGCAAACCAAAACATTCCAAATACCCGCCAAAATATTTTAAAACCCGCCAAAACAAATCCAAACATTCCAAAACCTGCCAACACAATAAAAACAACACAAGAGAAAACAAAACATTCTAAAACACCACCAAAACATTCCGAAAACCCGCCAAAAGATCATAAAAACAAATCAAAACAAACCAAACAATAGGAGGAACACGGCAACATATTGGCAAGCAAGAGACAGAGAACGCGGCACCTTCTAGGAGGCCAAGAAGGAAATCGCACAACACCTGCACTGTGTCTGCAACTTTCAAACTGCTAGAAGCTAGTGGCTTGCCACTGGCCTGCCTCTTCAATTGCCATTAGCATTCCAATGGAAGCTATTCTTGGACAACTTTGCTCTGCTTGCTGCTAGTTCTGCCCCAGCCTACCATAGATAACGTTGCTCTTCCCTTGAGGCTCTGAGATGCCAAGAACTTGTCAACTTCAAAGGGCGGGCCGGGCTACATCTACTCAGCTGCCACAGTTTCTCCTTGCTAGACCTAGTGGGAAAGCATTTTGCTGAGATGCAGAAGGCAAGAAACGCAGAATACGGAGACGCGGAGCTGTCCCAAGTGCCGCTGCCAGGCGTCTTTCCGCAGAAGGAGCGCCCCGGAGCGCACCGCAACCGGCACCGTCATCTCTGCGCAAAAAGCCAAAATATTTTCAAACCCGCCAAAACTCATCCAAAAATATTTTCAAACCCGCCAAAATAGAAAACCAGACAGAAGTGATCAATACATTCGAAAAAACCTCACAAAACATGATAAAGCCCACCAAAGCTAATCCAAACACACCAAAAACTGGGCTAAACAGAATCAAAACAAATCAAAACAAATCTAAAACCTCTAAAAACCCGCCAAAATATTTCAAAACCCGTCAAAACTAATCAAAACCTTCCGAATACCCGTTAAAAAACATTCCAAATACCCGCCAAAAGTTTTTAAAACCCGCCAAAATGAATCCAAACATTCCAAAACCTGCCAAGACAATAAAAACAACTCAAGAGAATACAAAACATTCTAAAACCCAACCAAAACATTCCGAAAACCCGCCAAAACATCATCAAAACAAATCAAAACCAACCAAAACATTCCGAAAACCCACCAAAATGATTTAGACCCGCAAAACTCATCAAAACATTCTGAAAAGATGCCAAAACATTAGAAAACCAGCCAGAACTGATCAAAACATTCAAAAAACTTGGCAATGCATCATAAAAACAAATCAAAACCAACCAAAACATTCCAAAAACCCGACAAAATAGTTTAGAACCCGCCAAAACTCATCAAAACATTCTGAAAAGATGCCAAAATACTAGAAAACCAGTCTGAAGTGATCGAAACTTTCAATAACTTGCCAAAACATAATCAAAACAAATGAAAGCAAACCAAAACATTCCAAATACCCGCCAAAAGATTTTAAAACCCGCCAAAACAAATCCAAACATTCCAAAACCTGCCAAGACAATATAAACAATACAAGAGGAAACAAAACATTCTGAAACACCACCAAAACATTCCGAAAACCCGCCAAAAGATCATAAAAACAAATCAAAACAAACCAAACAATAAGAGGAACACGGCAACATATTGGCAAGCAAGAGACAGAGAGCGCGGCACCTTCTAGGAGGCCAAGAAGGAAATCGCACAACACCTGCACTGTGTCTGCAACTTTCAAACTGCTAGAAGATAGTGGCTTGCCACTGGCCTGCCTCTTCAATTGCCATTAGCATTCCAATGGAAGCTATTCTTGGACAACTTTGCTCTGCTTGCTGCTAGTTCTGCCCCAGCCTACCATAGATAACCTTGCTCTTCCCTTGAGGCTCTGAGATGCCAAGAACTTGTCAACTTCAAAGGGCGGGCCGGGCTACATCTACTCAGCTGCCACAGTTTCTCCTTGCTAGACCTAGTGGGAAAGCATTTTGCTGAGATGCAGAAGGCAAGAAACGCAGAATACGGAGACGCGGAGCTGTCCCAAGTGCCGCTGCCAGGCGTCTTTCCGCAGAAGGAGCGCCCCGGAGCGCACCGCAACCGGCACCGTCGTCTCTGCGCAAAGAGCCAAAATATTTTCAAACCCGCCAAAACTCATCCAAAAATATTTTCAAACCCGCCAAAATAGAAAACCAGACAGAAGTGATCAATACATTCGAAAAAACCTCACAAAACATGATAAAGCCCACCAAAGCTAATCCAAACACACCAAAAACTGGGCTAAACAGAATCAAAACAAATCAAAACAAACCTAAATCTTCTAAAAACCCGCCAAAATAATTCAAAACCCGTCAAAACTAATCAAAACCTTCCGAATACCCGTTAAAAAACATTCCAAATACCCGCCAAAATATTTTAAAACCCGCCAAAAGGAATCCAAACATTCCAAAACCTGCCAAGACAATAAAAACAACTCAAGAGAATACAAAACATTCTAAAACCCAACCAAAACATTCCGAAAACCTGCCAAAACATCATCAAAACAAATCAAAACCAACCAAAATATTCCAAAAACCCACCAAAATGATTTAGACCCGCAAAACTCATCAAAACATTCTGAAAAGATGCCAAAACATTAGAAAACCAGCCAGAACTGATCAAAACATTCAAAAAACTTTGCAAAACATCATAAAAACAAATCATAAACCAACCAAAACATTCTAAAAACCAGCCAAAATATTCCGAAATCCGGCCAAAACATCATAAAAACAAATCATAACCAACCGAATCATTCCAAAAACCCGACAAAGTAGTTTAGAACCCGCCAAAACTCATCAAAACATTCTGAAAAGATGCCAAAATACTAGAAAACCAGTCAGAAGTGATCCAAACTTTCAATAACTTGCCAAAACATAATCAAAACAAATGAAAGCAACCCAAAACATTCCAAATACCCGCCAAAATATTTTAAAACCCGCCAAAACTCATCCAAAAATATTTTCAAACCCGCCAAAATAGAAAACCAGACAGAAGTGATCAATACATTCGAAAAAACCTCACAAAACATGATAAAGCCCACCAAAGCTAATCCAAACACATCAAAAACTGGGCTAAACAGAATCAAAACAAATCAAAACAAACCTAAACCTTCTAAAAACCCGCCAAAATAATTCAAAACCCGTCAAAACTAATCAAAACCTTCCGAATACCCGTTAAAAAACATTCCAAATACCCGCCAAAAGATTTTAAAACACGCAAAAATGAATCCAAACATTCCAAAACCTGCCAACACAATAAAAACAACTCAAGAGAATACAAAACATTCTAAAACCCAACCAAAACATTCCGAAAACCCGCCAAAACATCATCAAAACAAATCAAAACCAACCAAAATATTCCAAAAACCCGCCAAAATGATTTAGACCCGCAAAACTCATCAAAACATTCTGAAAAGATGCCAAAACATTAGAAAACCAGCCAGAACTGATCAAAACATTCAAAAAACTTTGCAAAACATCATAAAAACAAATCATAAACCAACCGAAACATTCCAAAAACCAACCAAAATATTCCGAAATCCGGCCAAAACATCATAAAAACAAATCATAACCAACCGAAACATTCCAAAAACCCGACAAAGTAGTTTAGAACCCGCCAAAACTCATCAAAACATTCTGAAAAGATGCCAAAATACTAGAAAACCAGTCTGAAGTGATCGAAACTTTCAATAACTTGCCAAAACATAATCAAAACAAATGAAAGCAAACCAAAACATTCCAAATACCCGCCAAAAGATTTTAAAACCCGCCAAAAGGAATCCAAACATTCCAAAACCTGCCAAGACAATATAAACAATACAAGAGAAAACAAAACATTCTGAAACACCACCAAAACATTCCGAAAACCCGCCAAAACATCATAAAAACAAATCAAAACAAACCAAACAATAAGAGGAACACGGCAACATATTGGCAAGCAAGAGACAGAGAGCGCGGCACCTTCTAGGAGGCCAAGAAGGAAATCGCACAACACCTGCACTGTGTCTGCAACTTTCAAACTGCTAGAAGCTAGTGGCTTGCCACTGGCCTGCCTCTTCAATTGCCATTAGCATTCCAATGGAAGCTATTCTTGGACAACTTTGCTCTGCTTGCTGCTAGTTCTGCCCCAGCCTACCATAGATAACCTTGCTCTTCCCTTGAGGCTCTGAGATGCCAAGAACTTGTCAACTTCAAAGGGCGGGCCGGGCTACATCTACTCAGCTGCCACAGTTTCTCCTTGCTAGACCTAGTGGGAAAGCATTTTGCTGAGATGCAGAAGGCAAGAAACGCAGAATACGGAGACGCGGAGCTGTCCCAAGTGCCGCTGCCAGGCGTCTTTCCGCAGAAGGAGCGCCCCGGAGCGCACCGCAACCGGCACCGTCATCTCTGCGCAAAAAGCCAAAATATTTTCAAACCCGCCAAAACTCATCCAAAAATATTTTCAAACCCGCCAAAATAGAAAACCAGACAGAAGTGATCAATACATTCGAAAAAACCTCACAAAACATGATAAAGCCCACCAAAGCTAATCCAAACACACCAAAAACTGGGCTAAACAGAATCAAAACAAATCAAAACAAATCTAAAACCTCTAAAAACCCGCCAAAATATTTCAAAACCCGTCAAAACTAATCAAAACCTTCCGAATACCCGTTAAAAAACATTCCAAATACCCGCCAAAAGTTTTTAAAACCCGCCAAAATGAATCCAAACATTCCAAACCCTGCCAAGACAATAAAAACAACTCAAGAGAATACAAAACATTCTAAAACCCAACCAAAACATTCCGAAAACCCGCCAAAACATCATCAAAACAAATCAAAACCAACCAAAACATCATCAAAACCCGCCAAAATTATTTAGACCCGCAAAACTCATCAAAACATTCTGAAAAGATGCCAAAACATTAGAAAACCAGCCAGAACTGATCAAAACATTCAAAAAACTTGGCAATGCATCATAAAAACAAATCAAAACCAACCAAAACATTCCAAAAACCCGACAAAATAGTTTAGAACCCGCCAAAACTCATCAAAACATTCTGAAAAGATGCCAAAATACTAGAAAACCAGTCTGAAGTGATCGAAACTTTCAATAACTTGCCAAAACATAATCAAAACAAATGAAAGCAACCCAAAACATTCCAAATACCCGCCAAAATATTTTAAAACCCGCCAAAACAAATCCAAACATTCCAAAACCTGCCAAGACAATATAAACAATACAAGAGAAAACAAAACATTCTGAAACACCACCAAAACATTCCGAAAACCCGCCAAAACATCATAAAAACAAATCAAAACAAACCAAACAATAAGAGGAACACGGCAACATATTGGCAAGCAAGAGACAGAGAGCGCGGCACCTTCTAGGAGGCCAAGAAGGAAATCGCACAACACCTGCACTGTGTCTGCAACTTTCAAACTGCTAGAAGATAGTGGCTTGCCACTGGCCTGCCTCTTCAATTGCCATTAGCATTCCAATGGAAGCTATTCTTGGACAACTTTGCTCTGCTTGCTGCTAGTTCTGCCCCAGCCTACCATAGATAACCTTGCTCTTCCCTTGAGGCTCTGAGATGCCAAGAACTTGTCAACTTCAAAGGGCGGGCCGGGCTACATCTACTCAGCTGCCACAGTTTCTCCTTGCTAGACCTAGTGGGAAAGCATTTTGCTGAGATGCAGAAGGCAAGAAACGCAGAATACGGAGACGTGGAGCTGTCCCAAGTGCCGCTGCCAGGCGTCTTTCCGCAGAAGGAGCGCCCCGCAGCGCACCGCAACCGGCACCGTCGTCTCTGCGCAAAGAGCCAAAATATTTTCAAACCCGCCAAAACTCATCCAAAAATATTTTCAAACCCGCCAAAATAGAAAACCAGACAGAAGTGATCAATACATTCGAAAAAACCTCACAAAACATGATAAAGCCCACCAAAGCTAATCCAAACACATCAAAAACTGGGCTCAACAGAATCAAAACAAATCAAAACAAACCTAAATCTTCTAAAAACCCGCCAAAATAATTCAAAACCCGTCAAAACTAATCAAAACCTTCCGAATACCCGTTAAAAAACATTCCAAATACCCGCCAAAATATTTTAAAACCCGCCAAAAGGAATCCAAACATTCCAAAACCTGCCAAGACAATAAAAACAACTTAAGAGGATACAAAACATTCTAAAACCCAACCAAAACATTCCGAAAACCCGCCAAAACATCATCAAAACAAATCAAAACAAATCTAAACCTTCTAAAAACCCGCCAAAATGATTTAGACCCGCAAAACTCATCAAAACATTCTGAAAAGATGCCAAAACATTAGAAAACCAGCCAGAACTGATCAAAACATTCAAAAAACTTTGCAAAATATCATAAAAACAAATCATAAACCAACCGAAACATTCCAAAAACCAACCAAAATATTCCGAAATCCGGCCAAAACATCATAAAAACAAATCATAACCAACCGAAACATTCCAAAAACCCGACAAAGTAGTTTAGAACCCGCCAAAACTCATCAAAACATTCTGAAAAGATGCCAAAATACTAGAAAACCAGTCAGAAGTGATCCAAACTTTCAATAACTTGCCAAAACATAATCAAAACAAATGAAAGCAAACCAAAACATTCCAAATACCCGCCAAAAGATTTTAAAACCCGCCAAAAGGAATCCAAACATTCCAAAACCTGCCAAGACAATATAAACAATACAAGAGAAAACAAAACATTCTGAAACACCACCAAAACATTCCGAAAACCCGCCAAAACATCATAAAAACAAATCAAAACAAACCAAACAATAAGAGGAACACGGCAACATATTGGCAAGCAAGAGACAGAGAGCGCGGCACCTTCTAGGAGGCCAAGAAGGAAATCGCACAACACCTGCACTGTGTCTGCAACTTTCAAACTGCTAGAAGCTAGTGGCTTGCCACTGGCCTGCCTCTTCAATTGCCATTAGCATTCCAATGGAAGCTATTCTTGGACAACTTTGCTCTGCTTGCTGCTAGTTCTGCCCCAGCCTACCATAGATAACCTTGCTCTTCCCTTGAGGCTCTGAGATGCCAAGAACTTGTCAACTTCAAAGGGCGGGCCGGGCTACATCTACTCAGCTGCCACAGTTTCTCCTTGCTAGACCTAGTGGGAAAGCATTTTGCTGAGATGCAGAAGGCAAGAAACGCAGAATACGGAGACGCGGAGCTGTCCCAAGTGCCACTGCCAGGCGTCTTTCCGCAGAAGGAGCGCCCCGGAGCACACCGCAACCGGCACCGTCGTCTCTGCGCAAAGAGCCAAAATATTTTCAAACCCGCCAAAACTCATCCAAAAATATTTTCAAACCCGCCAAAATAGAAAACCAGACAGAAGTGATCAATACATTCGAAAAAACCTCACAAAACATGATAAAGCCCACCAAAGCTAATCCAAACACACCAAAAACTGGGCTAAACAGAATCAAAACAAATCAAAACAAATCTAAAACCTCTAAAAACCCGCCAAAATATTTCAAAACCCGTCAAAACTAATCAAAACCTTCCGAATACCCGTTAAAAAACATTCCAAATACCCGCCAAAAGTTTTTAAAACCCGCCAAAATGAATCCAAACATTCCAAACCCTGCCAACACAATAAAAACAACTCAAGAGAATACAAAACATTCTAAAACCCAACCAAAACATTCCGAAAACCCGCCAAAACATCATCAAAACAAATCAAAACCAACCAAAACATTCCGAAAACCCGCCAAAATTATTTAGACCCGCAAAACTCATCAAAACATTCTGAAAAGATGCCAAAACATTAGAAAACCAGCCAGAACTGATCAAAACATTCAAAAAACTTGGCAATGCATCATAAAAACAAATCAAAACCAACCAAAACATTCCAAAAACCCGACAAAATAGTTTAGAACCCGCCAAAACTCATCAAAACATTCTGAAAAGATGCCAAAATACTAGAAAACCAGTCTGAAGTGATCCAAACTTTCAATACCTTGCCAAAACATAATCAAAACAAATGAAAGCAACCCAAAACATTCCAAATACCCGCCAAAATATTTTAAAACCCGCCAAAACAAATCCAAACATTCCAAAACCTGCCAAGACAATATAAACAATACAAGAGAAAACAAAACATTCTGAAACACCACCAAAACATTCCGAAAACCCGCCAAAACATCATAAAAACAAATCAAAACAAACCAAACAATAAGAGGAACACGGCAACATATTGGCAAGCAAGAGACAGAGAGCGCGGCACCTTCTAGGAGGCCAAGAAGGAAATCGCACAACACCTGCACTGTGTCTGCAACTTTCAAACTGCTAGAAGCTAGTGGCTTGCCACTGGCCTGCCTCTTCAATTGCCATTAGCATTCCAATGGAAGCTATTCTTGGACAACTTTGCTCTGCTTGCTGCTAGTTCTGCCCCAGCCTACCATAGATAACCTTGCTCTTCCCTTGAGGCTCTGAGATGCCAAGAACTTGTCAACTTCAAAGGGCGGGCCAGGCTACATCTACTCAGCTGCCACAGTTTCTCCTTGCTAGACCTAGTGGGAAAGCATTTTGCTGAGATGCAGAAGGCAAGAAACGCAGAATACGGAGACGCGGAGCTGTCCCAAGTGCCGCTGCCAGGCGTCTTTCCGCAGAAGGAGCGCCCCGGAGCGCACCGCAACCGGCACCGTCGTCTCTGCGCAAAGAGCCAAAATATTTTCAAACCCGCCAAAACTCATCCAAAAATATTTTCAAACCCGCCAAAATAGAAAACCAGACAGAAGTGATCAATACATTCGAAAAAACCTCACAAAACATGATAAAGCCCACCAAAGCTAATCCAAACACACCAAAAACTGGGCTAAACAGAATCAAAACAAATCAAAACAAACCTAAACCTTCTAAAAACCCGCCAAAATAATTCAAAACCCGTCAAAACTAATCAAAACCTTCCGAATACCCGTTAAAAAACATTCCAAATACCCGCCAAAAGATTTTAAAACACGCAAAAATGAATCCAAACATTCCAAAACCTGCCAACACAATAAAAACAACTCAAGAGAATACAAAACATTCTAAAACCCAACCAAAACATTCTGAAAACCCGCCAAAACATCATCAAAACAAATCAAAACCAACCAAAATATTCCAAAAACCCGCCAAAATGATTTAGACCCGCAAAACTCATCAAAACATTCTGAAAAGATGCCAAAACATTAGAAAACCAGCCAGAACTGATCAAAACATTCAAAAAACTTTGCAAAACATCATAAAAACAAATCATAAACCAACCGAAACATTCCAAAAACCAACCAAAATATGCCGAAATCCGGCCAAAACATCATAAAAACAAATCATAACCAACCGAAACATTCCAAAAACCCGACAAAGTAGTTTAGAACCCGCCAAAACTGATCAAAACATTCTGAAAAGATGCCAAAATACTAGAAAACCAGTAAGAAGTGATCCAAACTTTCAATAACTTGCCAAAACATAATCAAAACAAATGAAAGCAAACCAAAACATTCCAAATACCCGCCAAAAGATTTGAAAACCCGCCAAAAGGAATCCAAACATTCCAAAACCGGCCAAGACAATATAAACAACACAAGAGAAAACAAAACATTCTAAAACAACACCAAAACATTCCGAAAACCCACCAAAACATCATCAAAACAAATCAAAACAAACCAAACAATAAGAGGAACACGGCAACATATTGGCAAGCAAGAGACAGAGAGCGTGGCACCTTCTAGGAGGCCAAGAAGGAAATCGCACAACACCTGCACTGTGTCTGCAACTTTCAAACTGCTAGAAGCTAGTGGCTTGCCACTGGCCTGCCTCTTCAATTGCCATTAGCATTCCAATGGAAGCTATTCTTGGACAACTTTGCTCTGCTTGCTGCTAGTTCTGCCCCAGCCTACCATAGATAACCTTGCTCTTCCCTTGAGGCTCTGAGATGCCAAGAACTTGTCAACTTCAAAGGGCGGGCCGGGCTACATCTACTCAGCTGCCACAGTTTCTCCTTGCTAGACCTAGTGGGAAAGCATTTTGCTGAGATGCAGAAGGCAAGAAACACAGAATACGGAGACGCGGAGCTGTCCCAAGTGCCACTGCCAGGCGTCTTTCCGCAGAAGGAGCGCCCCGGAGTGCACCGCAACCGGCACCGTCATCTCTGCGCAAAGAGTCAAAATATTTTAAAACCCGCCAAAACTAATCCAAAAATATTTTCAAACCCGCCAAAATAGAAAACCAGACAGAAGTGATCAATACATTCAAAAAAACCTGACAAAACATGGTAAGGCCCACCAAAGCTAATCCAAACACACCAAAAACTGGGCTAAACATAATCAAAAGAAATCAAAACAAATCTAAACCTTCTAAAAACCTGCCAAAATATTTCAAAACCCGTCAAAACAAATCAAAACCTTCCGAATACCCGCCAAAACATTCCAAATACCCGCCAAAATATTTTAAAACCCGCCAAAAGGAATCCAAACATTCCAAAACCTGCCAAGACAATATAAACAACACAAGAGAAAACAAAACATTCTAAAACCCAACCAAAACATTCCAAAAACCCGCCAAAACACCATAAAAACAAATCAAAACCAACCAAAATATTCCGAAAACCCGCCAAAATGATTTAGACCCGCAAAACTCATCAAAACATTCTGAAAAGATGCCAAAACATTAGAAAACCAGCCTGAACTGATCAAAACATTCAAAAAACTTTGCAAAACATCATAAAAACAAGTCAAAACCAACCAAAACATTCCAAAAACCCGACAAAGTAGTTTAGAACCCGCCAAAACTCATCAAAACATTCTGAAAAGATGCCAAAATACTAGAAAACCAGTCAGAAGTGATCGAAACTTTAAATAACTTGCCAAAACATAATCAAAACAAATGAAAGCAAACCAAAACATTCCAAATACCCGCCAAAAGATTTGAAAACCCGCCAAAAGGAATCCAAACATTCCAAAACCGGCCAAGACAATATAAACAACACAAGAGAAAACAAAACATTCTAAAACACCACCAAAACATTCCAAAAACCCACCAAAACATCATCAAAACAAATCAAAACAAACCAAACAATAAGAGGAACACGGCAATATATTGGCAAGCAAGAGACAGAGAGCGCGGCACCTTCTAGGAGGCCAAGAAGGAAGCCGCACAACACCTGCACTGTGTCTGCAACTTTCAAACTGCTAGAAGCTAGTGGCTTGCCACTGGCCTGCCTCTTCAATTGCCATTAGCATTCCAATGGAAGCTATTCTTGGACAACTTTGCTCTGCTTGCTGCTAGTTCTGCCCCAGCCTACCATAGATAACCTTGCTCTTCCCTTGAGGCTCTGAGATGCCAAGAACTTGTCAACTTCAAAGGGTGGGCCGGGCTACATCTACTCAGCTGGCACAGTTTCTCCTTGCTAGACCTAGTGGGAAAGCATTTTGCTGAGATGCAGAAGGCAAGAAACACAGAATACGGAGACGCGGAGCTGTCCCAAGTGCCGCTGCCTGGCGTCTTTCCGCAGAAGGAGCGCCCCGCAGCGCACCGCAACCGGCACCGTCATCTCTGCGCAAAGAGCCAAAATATTTTCAAACCCGCCAAAACTCATCCAAAACTATTTTCAAACCCGCCAAAATAGAAAACCAGACAGAAGTGATCAATACATTCGAAAAAACCTCACAAAACATGATAAAGCCCACCAAAGCTAATCCAAACACATCAAAAACTGGGCTAAACAGAATCAAAACAAATCAAAACAAACCTAAACCTTCTAAAAACCCGCCAAAATAATTCAAAACCCGTCAAAACTAATCAAAACCTTCCGAATACCCGTTAAAAAACATTCCAAATACCCGCCAAAAGATTTTAAAACACGCAAAAATGAATCCAAACATTCCAAAACCTACCAACACAATAAAAACAACTCAAGAGAATACAAAACATTCTAAAACCCAACCAAAACATTCCGAAAACCCGCCAAAACATCATCAAAACAAATCAAAACCAACCAAAATATTCCAAAAACCCGCCAAAATGATTTAGACCCGCAAAACTCATCAAAACATTCTGAAAAGATGCCAAAACATTAGAAAACCAGCCAGAACTGATCAAAACATTCAAAAAACTTTGCAAAACATCATAAAAACAAATCATAAACCAACCGAAACATTCCAAAAACCAACCAAAATATGCCGAAATCCGGCCAAAACATCATAAAAACAAATCATAACCAACCGAAACATTCCAAAAACCCGCCAAAATGATTTAGACCCGCAAAACTCATCAAAACATTCTGAAAAGATGCCAAAACATTAGAAAACCAGCCTGAACTGATCAAAACATTCAAAAAACTTGGCAATGCATCATAAAAACAAATCAAAACCAACCAAAACATTCCAAAAACCCGACAAAATAGTTTAGAACCCGCCAAAACTCATCAAAACATTCTGAAAAGATGCCAAAATACTAGAAAACCAGTCTGAAGTGATCCAAACTTTCAATAACTTGCCAAAACATAATCAAAACAAATGAAAGCAACCCAAAACATTCCAAATACCCGCCAAAATATTTTAAAACCCGCCAAAACAAATCCAAACATTCCAAAACCTGCCAAGACAATATAAACAATACAAGAGAAAACAAAACATTCTGAAACACCACCAAAACATTCCGAAAACCCGCCAAAACATCATAAAAACAAATCAAAACAAACCAAACAATAAGAGGAACACGGCAACATATTGGCAAGCAAGAGACAGAGAGCGCGGCACCTTCTAGGAGGCCAAGAAGGAAATCGCACAACACCTGCACTGTGTCTGCAACTTTCAAACTGCTAGAAGATAGTGGCTTGCCACTGGCCTGCCTCTTCAATTGCCATTAGCATTCCAATGGAAGCTATTCTTGGACAACTTTGCTCTGCTTGCTGCTAGTTCTGCCCCAGCCTACCATAGATAACCTTGCTCTTCCCTTGAGGCTCTGAGATGCCAAGAACTTGTCAACTTCAAAGGGCGGGCCGGGCTACATCTACTCAGCTGCCACAGTTTCTCCTTGCTAGACCTAGTGGGAAAGCATTTTGCTGAGATGCAGAAGGCAAGAAACGCAGAATACGGAGACGCGGAGCTGTCCCAAGTGCCGCTGCCAGGCGTCTTTCCGCAGACGGAGCGCCCCGGAGCGCACCGCAACCGGCACCGTCGTCTCTGCGCAAAGAGCCAAAATATTTTCAAACCCGCCAAAACTCATCCAAAAATATTTTCAAACCCGCCAAAATAGAAAACCAGACAGAAGTGATCAATACATTCGAAAAAACCTCACAAAACATGATAAAGCCCACCAAAGCTAATCCAAACACATCAAAAACTGGGCTAAACAGAATCAAAACAAATCAAAACAAACCTAAACCTTCTAAAAACCCGCCAAAATAATTCAAAACCCGTCAAAACTAATCAAAACCTTCCGAATACCCGTTAAAAAACATTCCAAATACCCGCCAAAAGTTTTTAAAACACGCAAAAATGAATCCAAACATTCCAAAACCTGCCAACACAATAAAAACAACTCAAGAGAATACAAAACATTCTAAAACCCAACCAAAACATTCCGAAAACCCGCCAAAACATCATCAAAACAAATCAAAACCAACCAAAATATTCCAAAAACCCGCCAAAATGATTTAGACCCGCAAAACTCATCAAAACATTCTGAAAAGATGCCAAAACATTAGAAAACCAGCCAGAACTGATCAAAACATTCAAAAAACTTTGAAAAACATCATAAAAACAAATCATAAACCAACCGAAACATTCCAAAAACCAACCAAAATATGCCGAAATCCGGCCAAAACATCATAAAAACAAATCATAACCAACCGAAACATTCCAAAAACCCGACAAAGTAGTTTAGAACCCGCCAAAACTCATCAAAACATTCTGAAAAGATGCCAAAATACTAGAAAACCAGTAAGAAGTGATCCAAACTTTCAATAACTTGCCAAAACATAATCAAAACAAATGAAAGCAAACCAAAACATTCCAAATACCCGCCAAAATATTTTAAAACCTGCCAAAACAAATCCAAACATTCCAAAACCTGCCAAGACAATATAAACAATACAAGAGAAAACAAAACATTCTGAAACACCACCAAAACATTCCGAAAACCCACCAAAACATCATAAAAACAAATCAAAACAAACCAAACAATAAGAGGAACACGGCAACATATTGGCAAGCAAGAGACAGAGAGCGTGGCACCTTCTAGGAGGCCAAGAAGGAAATCGCACAACACCTGCACTGTGTCTGCAACTTTCAAACTGCTAGAAGCTAGTGGCTTGCCACTGGCCTGCCTCTTCAATTGCCATTAGCATTCCAATGGAAGCTATTCTTGGACAACTTTGCTCTGCTTGCTGCTAGTTCTGCCCCAGCCTACCATAGATAACCTTGCTCTTCCCTTGAGGCTCTGAGATGCCAAGAACTTGTCAACTTCAAAGGGCGGGCCGGGCTACATCTACTCAGCTGCCACAGTTTCTCCTTGCTAGACCTAGTGGGAAAGCATTTTGCTGAGATGCAGAAGGCAAGAAACGCAGAATACGGAGACGCGGAGCTGTCCCAAGTGCCGCTGCCAGGCGTCTTTCCGCAGAAGGAGCGCCCCGGAGCGCACCGCAACCGGCACCGTCGTCTCTGCGCAAAGAGCCAAAATATTTTCAAACCCGCCAAAACTCATCCAAAAATATTTTCAAACCCGCCAAAATAGAAAACCAGACAGAAGTGATCAATACATTCGAAAAAACCTCACAAAACATGATAAAGCCCACCAAAGCTAATCCAAACACACCAAAAACTGGGCTAAACAGAATCAAAACAAATCAAAACAAACCTAAACCTTCTAAAAACCCGCCAAAATAATTCAAAACCCGTCAAAACTAATCAAAACCTTCCGAATACCCGTTAAAAAACATTCCAAATACCCGCCAAAAGATTTTAAAACACGCAAAAATGAATCCAAACATTCCAAAACCTGCCAACACAATAAAAACAACTCAAGAGAATACAAAACATTCTAAAACCCAACCAAAACATTCCGAAAACCCGCCAAAACATCATCAAAACAAATCAAAACCAACCAAAATATTCCAAAAACCCGCCAAAATGATTTAGACCCGCAAAACTCATCAAAACATTCTGAAAAGATGCCAAAACATTAGAAAACCAGCCAGAACTGATCAAAACATTCAAAAAACTTTGCAAAACATCATAAAAACAAATCATAAACCAACCGAAACATTCCAAAAACCAACCAAAATATGCCGAAATCCGGCCAAAACATCATAAAAACAAATCATAACCAACCGAAACATTCCAAAAACCCGACAAAGTAGTTTAGAACCCGCCAAAACTCATCAAAACATTCTGAAAAGATGCCAAAATACTAGAAAACCAGTAAGAAGTGATCCAAACTTTCAATAACTTGCCAAAACATAATCAAAACAAATGAAAGCAAACCAAAACATTCCAAATACCCGCCAAAAGATTTGAAAACCCGCCAAAAGGAATCCAAACATTCCAAAACCGGCCAAGACAATATAAACAACACAAGAGAAAACAAAACATTCTAAAACACCACCAAAACATTCCGAAAACCCACCAAAACATCATCAAAACAAATCAAAACAAACCAAACAATAAGAGGAACACGGCAACATATTGGCAAGCAAGAGACAGAGAGCGTGGCACCTTCTAGGAGGCCAAGAAGGAAATCGCACAACACCTGCACTGTGTCTGCAACTTTCAAACTGCTAGAAGCTAGTGGCTTGCCACTGGCCTGCCTCTTCAATTGCCATTAGCATTCCAATGGAAGCTATTCTTGGACAACTTTGCTCTGCTTGCTGCTAGTTCTGCCCCAGCCTACCATAGATAACCTTGCTCTTCCCTTGAGGCTCTGAGATGCCAAGAACTTGTCAACTTCAAAGGGCGGGCCGGGCTACATCTACTCAGCTGCCACAGTTTCTCCTTGCTAGACCTAGTGGGAAAGCATTTTGCTGAGATGCAGAAGGCAAGAAACACAGAATACGGAGACGCGGAGCTGTCCCAAGTGCCACTGCCAGGCGTCTTTCCGCAGAAGGAGCGCCCCGGAGTGCACCGCAACCGGCACCGTCATCTCTGCGCAAAGAGTCAAAATATTTTAAAACCCGCCAAAACTAATCCAAAAATATTTTCAAACCCGCCAAAATAGAAAAACAGACAGAAGTGATCAATACATTCAAAAAAACCTGACAAAACATGGTAAGGCCCACCAAAACTAATCCAAACACACCAAAAACTGGGCTAAACATAATCAAAAGAAATCAAAACAAATCTAAACCTTCTAAAAACCTGCCAAAATATTTCAAAACCCGTCAAAACAAATCAAAACCTTCCGAATACCCGCCAAAACATTCCAAATACCCGCCAAAATATTTTAAAACCCGCCAAAAGGAATCTAAACATTCCAAAACCTGCCAAGACAATATAAACAACACAAGAGAAAACAAAACATTCTAAAACCCAACCAAAACATTCCAAAAACCCGCCAAAACATCATAAAAACAAATCAAAACCAACCAAAATATTCCGAAAACCCGCCAAAATGATTTAGACCCGCAAAACTCATCAAAACATTCTGAAAAGATGCCAAAACATTAGAAAACCAGCCTGAACTGATCAAAACATTCAAAAAACTTTGCAAAACATCATAAAAACAAGTCAAAACCAACCAAAACATTCCAAAAACCCGACAAAGTAGTTTAGAACCCGCCAAAACTCATCAAAACATTCTGAAAAGATGCCAAAATACTAGAAAACCAGTCTGAAGTGATCGAAACTTTCAATAACTTGCCAAAACATAATCAAAACAAATGAAAGCAAACCAAAACATTCCAAATACCCGCCAAAATATTTGAAAACCCGCCAAAAGGAATCCAAACATTCCAAAACCTGCCAAGACAATATAAACAACACAAGAGAAAACAAAACATTCTAAAACACCACCAAAACATTCCGAAAACCCACCAAAACATCATCAAAACAAATCAAAACAAACCAAACAATAAGAGGAACACGGCAACATATTGGCAAGCAAGAGACAGAGAGCGCGGCACCTTCTAGGAGGCCAAGAAGGAAGCCGCACAACACCTGCACTGTGTCTGCAACTTTCAAACTGCTAGAAGCTAGTGGCTTGCCACTGGCCTGCCTCTTCAATTGCCATTAGCATTCCAATGGAAGCTATTCTTGGACAACTTTGCTCTGCTTGCTGCTAGTTCTGCCCCAGCCTACCATAGATAACCTTGCTCTTCCCTTGAGGCTCTGAGATGCCAAGAACTTGTCAACTTCAAAGGGCGGGCCGGGCTACATCTACTCAGCTGCCACAGTTTCTCCTTGCTAGACCTAGTGGGAAAGCATTTTGCTGAGATGCAGAAGGCAAGAAACACAGAATACGGAGACGCGGAGCTGTCCCAAGTGCCGCTGCCAGGCGTCTTTCCGCAGAAGGAGCGCCCCGCAGCGCACTGCAACCGGCACCGTCATCTCTGCGCAAAGAGCCAAAATATTTTCAAACCCGCCAAAACTCATCCAAAACTATTTTCAAACCCGCCAAAATAGAAAACCAGACAGAAGTGATCAATACATTCGAAAAAACCTGACAAAACATGATAAAGCCCACCAAAGCTAATCCAAACACATCAAAAACTGGGCTAAACAGAATCAAAACAAATCAAAACAAACCTAAACCTTCTAAAAACCCGCCAAAATAATTCAAAACCCGTCAAAACTAATCAAAACCTTCCGAATACCCGTTAAAAAACATTCCAAATACCCGCCAAAATATTTTAAAACCCGCCAAAATGAATCCAAACATTCCAAAACCTGCCAACACAATAAAAACAACTCAAGAGAATACAAAACATTCTAAAACCCAACCAAAACATTCCGAAAACCCGCCAAAACATCATCAAAACAAATCAAAACCAACCAAAATATTCCAAAAACCCGCCAAAATGATTTAGACCCGCAAAACTCATCAAAACATTCTGAAAAGATGCCAAAACATTAGAAAACCAGCCAGAACTGATCAAAACATTCAAAAAACTTTGCAAAACATCATAAAAACAAATCATAAACCAACCGAAACATTCCAAAAACCAACCAAAATATGCCGAAATCCGGCCAAAACATCATAAAAACAAATCATAACCAACCGAAACATTCCAAAAACCCGACAAAGTAGTTTAGAACCCGCCAAAACTGATCAAAACATTCTGAAAAGATGCCAAAATACTAGAAAACCAGTAAGAAGTGATCCAAACTTTCAATAACTTGCCAAAACATAATCAAAACAAATGAAAGCAAACCAAAACATTCCAAATACCCGCCAAAAGATTTGAAAACCCGCCAAAAGGAATCCAAACATTCCAAAACCGGCCAAGACAATATAAACAACACAAGAGAAAACAAAACATTCTAAAACACCACCAAAACATTCCGAAAACCCACCAAAACATCATCAAAACAAATCAAAACAAACCAAACAATAAGAGGAACACGGCAACATATTGGCAAGCAAGAGACAGAGAGCGTGGCACCTTCTAGGAGGCCAAGAAGGAAATCGCACAACACCTGCACTGTGTCTGCAACTTTCAAACTGCTAGAAGCTAGTGGCTTGCCACTGGCCTGCCTCTTCAATTGCCATTAGCATTCCAATGGAAGCTATTCTTGGACAACTTTGCTCTGCTTGCTGCTAGTTCTGCCCCAGCCTACCATAGATAACCTTGCTCTTCCCTTGAGGCTCTGAGATGCCAAGAACTTGTCAACTTCAAAGGGCGGGCCGGGCTACATCTACTCAGCTGCCACAGTTTCTCCTTGCTAGACCTAGTGGGAAAGCATTTTGCTGAGATGCAGAAGGCAAGAAACACAGAATACGGAGACGCGGAGCTGTCCCAAGTGCCACTGCCAGGCGTCTTTCCGCAGAAGGAGCGCCCCGGAGTGCACCGCAACCGGCACCGTCATCTCTGCGCAAAGAGTCAAAATATTTTAAAACCCGCCAAAACTAATCCAAAAATATTTTCAAACCCGCCAAAATAGAAAAACAGACAGAAGTGATCAATACATTCAAAAAAACCTGACAAAACATGGTAAGGCCCACCAAAGCTAATCCAAACACACCAAAAACTGGGCTAAACATAATCAAAAGAAATCAAAACAAATCTAAACCTTCTAAAAACCTGCCAAAATATTTCAAAACCCGTCAAAACAAATCAAAACCTTCCGAATACCCGCCAAAACATTCCAAATACCCGCCAAAATATTTTAAAACCCGCCAAAAGGAATCCAAACATTCCAAAACCTGCCAAGACAATATAAACAACACAAGAGAAAACAAAACATTCTAAAACCCAACCAAAACATTCCAAAAACCCGCCAAAACATCATAAAAACAAATCAAAACCAACCAAAATATTCCGAAAACCCGCCAAAATGATTTAGACCCGCAAAACTCATCAAAACATTCTGAAAAGATGCCAAAACATTAGAAAACCAGCCTGAACTGATCAAAACATTCAAAAAACTTTGCAAAACATCATAAAAACAAGTCAAAACCAACCAAAACATTCCAAAAACCCGACAAAGTAGTTTAGAACCCGCCAAAACTCATCAAAACATTCTGAAAAGATGCCAAAATACTAGAAAACCAGTCTGAAGTGATCGAAACTTTAAATAACTTGCCAAAACATAATCAAAACAAATGAAAGCAAACCAAAACATTCCAAATACCCGCCAAAATATTTGAAAACCCGCCAAAACGAATCCAAACATTCAAAAACCTGCCAAGACAATATAAACAACACAAGAGAAAACAAAACATTCTAAAACACCACCAAAACATTCCGAAAACCCACCAAAACATCATCAAAACAAATCAAAACCAACCAAAATATTCCAAAAACCCGCCAAAATGATTTAGACCCGCAAAACTCATCAAAACATTCTGAAAAGATGCCAAAACATTAGAAAACCAGCCAGAACTGATCAAAACATTCAAAAAACTTTGCAAAACATCATAAAAACAAATCATAAACCAACCGAAACATTCCAAAAACCAACCAAAATATGCCGAAATCCGGCCAAAACATCATAAAAACAAATCATAACCAACCGAAACATTCCAAAAACCCGACAAAGTAGTTTAGAACCCGCCAAAACTCATCAAAACATTCTGAAAAGATGCCAAAATACTAGAAAACCAGTCTGAAGTGATCCAAACTTTCAATAACTTGCCAAAACATAATCAAAACAAATGAAAGCAAACCAAAACATTCCAAATACCCGCCAAAAGATTTTAAAACCCGCCAAAACAAATCCAAACATTCCAAAACCTGCCAAGACAATATAAACAATACAAGAGAAAACAAAACATTCTGAAACACCACCAAAACATTCCGAAAACCCGCCAAAACATCATAAAAACAAATCAAAACAAACCAAACAATAAGAGGAACACGGCAACATATTGGCAAGCAAGAGACAGAGAGCGCGGCACCTTCTAGGAGGCCAAGAAGGAAATCGCACAACACCTGCACTGTGTCTGCAACTTTCAAACTGCTAGAAGCTAGTGGCTTGCCACTGGCCTGCCTCTTCAATTGCCATTAGCATTCCAATGGAAGCTATTCTTGGACAACTTTGCTCTGCTTGCTGCTAGTTCTGCCCCAGCCTACCATAGATAACCTTGCTCTTCCCTTGAGGCTCTGAGATGCCAAGAACTTGTCAACTTCAAAGGGCGGGCCGGGCTACATCTACTCAGCTGCCACAGTTTCTCCTTGCTAGACCTAGTGGGAAAGCATTTTGCTGAGATGCAGAAGGCAAGAAACGCAGAATACGGAGACGCGGAGCTGTCCCAAGTGCCGCTGCCAGGCGTCTTTCCGCAGAAGGAGCGCCCCGGAGCGCACCGCAACCGGCACCGTCATCTCTGCGCAAAAAGCCAAAATATTTTCAAACCCGCCAAAACTCATCCAAAAATATTTTCAAACCCGCCAAAATAGAAAACCAGACAGAAGTGATCAATACATTCGAAAAAACCTCACAAAACATGATAAAGCCCACCAAAGCTAATCCAAACACACCAAAAACTGGGCTAAACAGAATCAAAACAAATCAAAACAAATCTAAAACCTCTAAAAACCCGCCAAAATATTTCAAAACCCGTCAAAACTAATCAAAACCTTCCGAATACCCGTTAAAAAACATTCCAAATACCCGCCAAAAGTTTTTAAAACCCGCCAAAATGAATCCAAACATTCCAAATCCTGCCAACACAATAAAAACAACTCAAGAGAATACAAAACATTCTAAAACCCAACCAAAACATTCCGAAAACCCGCCAAAACATCATCAAAACAAATCAAAACCAACCAAAACATTCCGAAAACCCGCCAAAATTATTTAGACCCGCAAAACTCATCAAAACATTCTGAAAAGATGCCAAAACATTAGAAAACCAGCCAGAACTGATCAAAACATTCAAAAAACTTGGCAATGCATCATAAAAACAAATCAAAACCAACCAAAACATTCCAAAAACCCGACAAAATAGTTTAGAACCCGCCAAAACTCATCAAAACATTCTGAAAAGATGCCAAAATACTAGAAAACCAGTCTGAAGTGATCCAAACTTTCAATAACTTGCCAAAACATAATCAAAACAAATGAAAGCAACCCAAAACATTCCAAATACCCGCCAAAATATTTTAAAACCCGCCAAAACAAATCCAAACATTCCAAAACCTGCCAAGACAATATAAACAATACAAGAGAAAACAAAACATTCTGAAACACCACCAAAACATTCCGAAAACCCACCAAAACATCATCAAAACAAATCAAAACAAACCAAACAATAAGAGGAACACGGCAACATATTGGCAAGCAAGAGACAGAGAGCGCGGCACCTTCTAGGAGGCCAAGAAGGAAATCGCACAACACCTGCACTGTGTCTGCAACTTTCAAACTGCTAGAAGCTAGTGGCTTGCCACTGGCCTGCCTCTTCAATTGCCATTAGCATTCCAATGGAAGCTATTCTTGGACAACTTTGCTCTGCTTGCTGCTAGTTCTGCCCCAGCCTACCATAGATAACCTTGCTCTTCCCTTGAGGCTCTGAGATGCCAAGAACTTGTCAACTTCAAAGGGCGGGCCGGGCTACATCTACTCAGCTGCCACAGTTTCTCCTTGCTAGACCTAGTGGGAAAGCATTTTGCTGAGATGCAGAAGGCAAGAAACGCAGAATACGGAGACGCGGAGCTGTCCCAAGTGCCGCTGCCAGGCGTCTTTCCGCAGAAGGAGCGCCCCGGAGCGCACCGCAACCGGCACCGTCGTCTCTGCGCAAAGAGCCAAAATATTTTCAAACCCGCCAAAACTCATCCAAAAATATTTTCAAACCCGCCAAAATAGAAAACCAGACAGAAGTGATCAATACATTCGAAAAAACCTGACAAAACATGATAAAGCCCACCAAAGCTAATCCAAACACACCAAAAACTGGGCTAAACAGAATCAAAACAAATCAAAACAAACCTAAACCTTCTAAAAACCCGCCAAAATAATTCAAAACCCGTCAAAACTAATCAAAACCTTCCGAATACCCGTTAAAAAACATTCCAAATACCCGCCAAAAGATTTTAAAACACGCAAAAATGAATCCAAACATTCCAAAACCTGCCAACACAATAAAAACAACTCAAGAGAATACAAAACATTCTAAAACCCAACCAAAACATTCCGAAAACCCGCCAAAACATCATCAAAACAAATCAAAACCAACCAAAATATTCCAAAAACCCGCCAAAATGATTTAGACCCGCAAAACTCATCAAAACATTCTGAAAAGATGCCAAAACATTAGAAAACCAGCCAGAACTGATCAAAACATTCAAAAAACTTTGAAAAACATCATAAAAACAAATCATAACCAACCGAAACATTCCAAAAACCAACCAAAATATGCCGAAATCCGGCCAAAACATCATAAAAACAAATCATAACCAACCGAAACATTCCAAAAACCCGACAAAGTAGTTTAGAACCCGCCAAAACTCATCAAAACATTCTGAAAAAATGCCAAAATACTAGAAAACCAGTAAGAAGTGATCCAAACTTTCAATAACTTGCCAAAACATAATCAAAACAAATGAAAGCAACCCAAAACATTCCAAATACCCGCCAAAATATTTTAAAACCCGCCAAAACAAATCCAAACATTCCAAAACCTGCCAAGACAATATAAACAATACAAGAGAAAACAAAACATTCTGAAACACCACCAAAACATTCCGAAAACCCACCAAAACATCATAAAAACAAATCAAAACAAACCAAACAATAAGAGGAACACGGCAACATATTGGCAAGCAAGAGACAGAGAGCGTGGCACCTTCTAGGAGGCCAAGAAGGAAATCGCACAACACCTGCACTGTGTCTGCAACTTTCAAACTGCTAGAAGCTAGTGGCTTGCCACTGGCCTGCCTCTTCAATTGCCATTAGCATTCCAATGGAAGCTATTCTTGGACAACTTTGCTCTGCTTGCTGCTAGTTCTGCCCCAGCCTACCATAGATAACCTTGCTCTTCCCTTGAGGCTCTGAGATGCCAAGAACTTGTCAACTTCAAAGGGCGGGCCGGGCTACATCTACTCAGCTGCCACAGTTTCTCCTTGCTAGACCTAGTGGGAAAGCATTTTGCTGAGATGCAGAAGGCAAGAAACGCAGAATACGGAGACGCGGAGCTGTCCCAAGTGCCGCTGCCAGGCGTCTTTCCGCAGAAGGAGCGCCCCGGAGCGCACCGCAACCGGCACCGTCGTCTCTGCGCAAAGAGCCAAAATATTTTCAAACCCGCCAAAACTCATCCAAAAATATTTTCAAACCCGCCAAAATAGAAAACCAGACAGAAGTGATCAATACATTCGAAAAAACCTCACAAAACATGATAAAGCCCACCAAAGCTAATCCAAACACACCAAAAACTGGGCTAAACAGAATCAAAACAAATCAAAACAAACCTAAACCTTCTAAAAACCCGCCAAAATAATTCAAAACCCGTCAAAACTAATCAAAACCTTCCGAATACCCGTTAAAAAACATTCCAAATACCCGCCAAAAGATTTTAAAACACGCAAAAATGAATCCAAACATTCCAAAACCTGCCAACACAATAAAAACAACTCAAGAGAATACAAAACATTCTAAAACCCAACCAAAACATTCCGAAAACCCGCCAAAACATCATCAAAACAAATCAAAACCAACCAAAATATTCCAAAAACCCGCCAAAATGATTTAGACCCGCAAAACTCATCAAAACATTCTGAAAAGATGCCAAAACATTAGAAAACCAGCCAGAACTGATCAAAACATTCAAAAAACTTTGCAAAACATCATAAAAACAAATCATAAACCAACCGAAACATTCCAAAAACCAACCAAAATATGCCGAAATCCGGCCAAAACATCATAAAAACAAATCATAACCAACCGAAACATTCCAAAAACCCGACAAAGTAGTTTAGAACCCGCCAAAACTCATCAAAACATTCTGAAAAGATGCCAAAATACTAGAAAACCAGTAAGAAGTGATCCAAACTTTCAATAACTTGCCAAAACATAATCAAAACAAATGAAAGCAAACCAAAACATTCCAAATACCCGCCAAAAGATTTGAAAACCCGCCAAAAGGAATCCAAACATTCCAAAACCGGCCAAGACAATATAAACAACACAAGAGAAAACAAAACATTCTAAAACACCACCAAAACATTCCGAAAACCCACCAAAACATCATCAAAACAAATCAAAACAAACCAAACAATAAGAGGAACACGGCAACATATTGGCAAGCAAGAGACAGAGAGCGTGGCACCTTCTAGGAGGCCAAGAAGGAAATCGCACAACACCTGCACTGTGTCTGCAACTTTCAAACTGCTAGAAGCTAGTGGCTTGCCACTGGCCTGCCTCTTCAATTGCCATTAGCATTCCAATGGAAGCTATTCTTGGACAACTTTGCTCTGCTTGCTGCTAGTTCTGCCCCAGCCTACCATAGATAACCTTGCTCTTCCCTTGAGGCTCTGAGATGCCAAGAACTTGTCAACTTCAAAGGGCGGGCCGGGCTACATCTACTCAGCTGCCACAGTTTCTCCTTGCTAGACCTAGTGGGAAAGCATTTTGCTGAGATGCAGAAGGCAAGAAACACAGAATACGGAGACGCGGAGCTGTCCCAAGTGCCACTGCCAGGCGTCTTTCCGCAGAAGGAGCGCCCCGGAGTGCACCGCAACCGGCACCGTCATCTCTGCGCAAAGAGTCAAAATATTTTAAAACCCGCCAAAACTAATCCAAAAATATTTTCAAACCCGCCAAAATAGAAAACCAGACAGAAGTGATCAATACATTCAAAAAAACCTGACAAAACATGGTAAGGCCCACCAAAGCTAATCCAAACACACCAAAAACTGGGCTAAACATAATCAAAAGAAATCAAAACAAATCTAAACCTTCTAAAAACCTGCCAAAATATTTCAAAACCCGTCAAAACAAATCAAAACCTTCCGAATACCCGCCAAAACCTTCCAAATACCCGCCAAAATATTTTAAAACCCGCCAAAAGGAATCCAAACATTCCAAAACCTGCCAAGACAATATAAACAACTCAAGAGAAAACAAAACATTCTAAAACCCAACCAAAACATTCCAAAAACCCGCCAAAACATCATAAAAACAAATCAAAACCAACCAAAATATTCCGAAAACCCGCCAAAATGATTTAGACCCGCAAAACTCATCAAAACATTCTGAAAAGATGCCAGAACATTAGAAAACCAGCCTGAACTGATCAAAACATTCAAAAAACTTTGCAAAACATCATAAAAACAAGTCAAAACCAACCAAAACATTCCAAAAACCCGACAAAGTAGTTTAGAACCCGCCAAAACTGATCAAAACATTCTGAAAAGATGCCAAAATACTAGAAAACCAGTCTGAAGTGATCCAAACTTTCAATAACTTGCCAAAACATAATCAAAACAAATGAAAGCAAACCAAAACATTCCAAATACCCGCCAAAAGATTTGAAAACCCGCCAAAAGGAATCCAAACATTCCAAAACCGGCCAAGACAATATAAACAACACAAGAGAAAACAAAACATTCTAAAACACCACCAAAACATTCCGAAAACCCACCAAAACATCATCAAAACAAATCAAAACAAACCAAACAATAAGAGGAACACGGCAACATATTGGCAAGCAAGAGACAGAGAGCGCGGCACCTTCTAGGAGGCCAAGAAGGAAGCCGCACAACACCTGCACTGTGTCTGCAACTTTCAAACTGCTAGAAGCTAGTGGCTTGCCACTGGCCTGCCTCTTCAATTGCCATTAGCATTCCAATGGAAGCTATTCTTGGACAACTTTGCTCTGCTTGCTGCTAGTTCTGCCCCAGCCTACCATAGATAACCTTGCTCTTCCCTTGAGGCTCTGAGATGCCAAGAACTTGTCAACTTCAAAGGGCGGGCCGGGCTACATCTACTCAGCTGCCACAGTTTCTCCTTGCTAGACCTAGTGGGAAAGCATTTTGCTGAGATGCAGAAGGCAAGAAACGCAGAATACGGAGACGCGGAGCTGTCCCAAGTGCCGCTGCCAGGCGTCTTTCCGCAGAAGGAGCGCCCCGGAGCGCACCGCAACCGGCACCGTCATCTCTGCGCAAAGAGCCAAAATATTTTCAAACCCGCCAAAACTCATCCAAAAATATTTTCAAACCCGCCAAAATAGAAAACCAGACAGAAGTGATCAATACATTCGAAAAAACCTCACAAAACATGATAAAGCCCACCAAAGCTAATCCAAACACATCAAAAACTGGTCTAAACAGAATCAAAACAAATAAAAACAAACCTAAACCTTCTAAAAACCCACCAAAATAATTCAAAACCCGTCAAAACTAATCAAAACCTTCCGAATACCCGTTAAAAAGCATTCCAAATACCCGCCAAAAGATTTTAAAACCCGCCAAAACAAATCCAAACATTCCAAAACCTGCCAAGACAATAAAAACAACTCAAGAGAATACAAAACATTCTAAAACCCAACCAAAACATTCCGAAAACCCGCCAAAACATCATCAAAACAAATCAAAACCAACCAAAATATTCCAAAAACCCGCCAAAATGATTTAGACCCGCAAAACTCATCAAAACATTCTGAAAAGATGCCAAAACATTAGAAAACCAGCCAGAACTGATCAAAACATTCAAAAAACTTTGCAAAACATCATAAAAACAAATCATAAACCAACCGAAACATTCCAAAAACCAGCCAAAATATTCCGAAATCCGGCCAAAACATCATAAAAACAAATCATAACCAACCGAAACATTCCAAAAACCCGACAAAGTAGTTTAGAACCCGCCAAAACTCATCAAAACATTCTGAAAAGATGCCAAAATACTAGAAAACCAGTAAGAAGTGATCCAAACTTTCAATAACTTGCCAAAACATAATCAAAACAAATGAAAGCAACCCAAAACATTCCAAATACCCGCCAAAATATTTGAAAACCCGCCAAAAGGAATCCAAACATTCCAAAACCTGCCAAGACAATATAAACAACACAAGAGAAAACAAAACATTCTAAAACACCACCAAAACATTCTGAAAACCCGCCAAAACATCATAAAAACAATTCAAAACCAACCAAAAAATAAGAGGAACACGGCAACATATTGGCAAGCAAGAGACGGAGAACGCGGCACCTTCTAGGAGGCCAAGAAGGAAGCTGCACAACACCTGCACTGTGTCTGCAACTTTCAAACTGCTAGAAGCTAGTGGTTTGCCACTGGCCTGCCTCTTCAATTGCCATTAGCATTCCAATGGAAGCTATTCTTGGACAACTTTGCTCTGCTTGCTGCTAGTTCTGCCCCAGCCTACCATAGATAACCTTGCTCTTCCCTTGAGGCTCTGAGATGCCAAGAACTTGTCAACTTCAAAGGGCGGGCCGGGCTACATCTACTCAGCTGCCACAGTTTCTCCTTGCTAGACCTAGTGGGAAAGCATTTTGCTGAGATGCAGAAGGCAAGAAACACAGAATACGGAGACGCGGAGCTGTCCCAAGTGCCGCTGCCAGGCGTCTTTCCGCAGAAGGAGCGCCCCGCAGCGCACCGCAACCGGCACCGTCATCTCTGCGCAAAGAGCCAAAATATTTTCAAACCCGCCAAAACTCATCCAAAAATATTTTCAAACCCGCCAAAATAGAAAACCAGACAGAAGTGATCAATACATTCGAAAAAACCTCACAAAACATGATAAAGCCCACCAAAGCTAATCCAAACACATCAAAAACTGGGCTCAACAGAATCAAAACAAATCAAAACAAACCTAAATCTTCTAAAAACCCGCCAAAATAATTCAAAACCCGTCAAAACTAATCAAAACCTTCCGAATACCCGTTAAAAAACATTCCAAATACCCGCCAAAAGATTTTAAAACCCGCCAAAAGGAATCCAAACATTCCAAAACCTGCCAAGACAATATAAACAACACAAGAGAAAACAAAACATTCTAAAACCCAACCAAAACATTCCGAAATCCCGCCAAAACATCATCAAAACAAATCAAAACCAACCAAAATATTCCAAAATCCCGCCAAAATGATTTAGACCCGCAAAACTCATCAAAACATTCTGAAAAGATGCCAAAACATTAGAAAACCAGCCTGAACTGATCAAAACATTCAAAAAACTTTGCAAAACATCATAAAAACAAATAATAAACCAACCGAAACATTCCAAAAACCAACCAAAATATTCCGAAATCCGGCCAAAACATCATAAAAACAAATCATAACCAACCGAAACATTCCAAAAACCCGACAAAGTAGTTTAGAACCCGCCAAAACTCATCAAAACATTCTGAAAAGATGCCAAAATACTAGAAAACCAGTCAGAAGTGATCCAAACTTTCAATAACTTGCCAAAACATAATCAAAACAAATGAAAGCAAACCAAAACATTCCAAATACCCGCCAAAATATTTTAAAACCCACCAAAAGGAATCCAAACATTCCAAAACCGGCCAAGACAATATAAACAACACAAGAGAAAACAAAACATTCTAAAACACCACCAAAACATTCCGAAAACCCACCAAAACATCATCAAAACAAATCAAAACAAACCAAACAATAAGAGGAACACGGCAACATATTGGCAAGCAAGAGACAGAGAGCGCGGCACCTTCTAGGAGGCCAAGAAGGAAGCTGCACAACACCTGCACTGTGTCTGCAACTTTCAAACTGCTAGAAGCTAGTGGTTTGCCACTGGCCTGCCTCTTCAATTGCCATTAGCATTCCAATGGAAGCTATTCTTGGACAAGTTTGCTCTGCTTGCTGCTAGTTCTGCCCCAGCCTACCATAGATAACCTTGCTCTTCCCTTGAGGCTCTGAGATGCCAAGAACTTGTCAACTTCAAAGGGCGGGCCGGGCTACATCTACTCAGCTGCCACAGTTTCTCCTTGCTAGACCTAGTGGGAAAGCATTTTGCTGAGATGCAGAAGGCAAGAAACACAGAATACGGAGACGCGGAGCTGTCCCAAGTGCCGCTGCCAGGCGTCTTTCCGCAGAAGGAGCGCCCCGCAGCGCACCGCAACCGGCACCGTCATCTCTGCGCAAAGAGCCAAAATATTTTCAAACCCGCCAAAACTCATCCAAAAATATTTTCAAACCCGCCAAAATAGAGAACCAGACAGAAGTGATCAATACATTCGAAAAAACCTGACAAAACATGATAAAGCCCACCAAAGCTAATCCAAACACATCAAAAACTGGGCTCAACAGAATCAAAACAAATCAAAACAAACCTAAATCTTCTAAAAACCCGCCAAAATAATTCAAAACCCGTCAAAACTAATCAAAACCTTCCGAATACCCGTTAAAAAACATTCCAAATACCCGCCAAAAGATTTTAAAACCCGCCAAAAGGAATCCAAACATTCCAAAACCTGCCAAGACAATATAAACAACACAAGAGAAAACAAAACATTCTAAAACCCAACCAAAACATTCCGAAATCCCGCCAAAACATCATCAAAACAAATCAAAACCAACCAAAATATTCCAAAATCCCGCCAAAATGATTTAGACCCGCAAAACTCATCAAAACATTCTGAAAAGATGCCAAAACATTAGAAAACCAGCCTGAACTGATCAAAACATTCAAAAAACTTTGCAAAACATCATAAAAACAAATAATAAACCAACCGAAACATTCCAAAAACCAACCAAAATATTCCGAAATCCGGCCAAAACATCATAAAAACAAATCATAACCAACCGAAACATTCCAAAAACCCGACAAAGTAGTTTAGAACCCGCCAAAACTCATCAAAACATTCTGAAAAGATGCCAAAATACTAGAAAACCAGTCAGAAGTGATCCAAACTTTCAATAACTTGCCAAAACATAATCAAAACAAATGAAAGCAAACCAAAACATTCCAAATACCCGCCAAAATATTTTAAAACCCGCCAAAAGGAATCCAAACATTCCAAAACCGGCCAAGACAATATAAACAACACAAGAGAAAACAAAACATTCTAAAACACCACCAAAACATTCCGAAAACCCACCAAAACATCATCAAAACAAATCAAAACAAACCAAACAATAAGAGGAACACGGCAACATATTGGCAAGCAAGAGACAGAGAGCGCGGCACCTTCTAGGAGGCCAAGAAGGAAATCGCACAACACCTGCACTGTGTCTGCAACTTTCAAACTGCTAGAAGCTAGTGGCTTGCCACTGGCCTGCCTCTTCAATTGCCATTAGCATTCCAATGGAAGCTATTCTTGGACAACTTTGCTCTGCTTGCTGCTAGTTCTGCCCCAGCCTACCATAGATAACCTTGCTCTTCCCTTGAGGCTCTGAGATGCCAAGAACTTGTCAACTTCAAAGGGCGGGCCGGGCTACATCTACTCAGCTGCCACAGTTTCTCCTTGCTAGACCTAGTGGGAAAGCATTTTGCTGAGATGCAGAAGGCAAGAAACACAGAATACGGAGACGCGGAGCTGTCCCAAGTGCCGCTGCCAGGCGTCTTTCCGCAGAAGGAGCGCCCCGCAGCGCACCGCAACCGGCACCGTCATCTCTGCGCAAAGAGCCAAAATATTTTCAAACCCGCCAAAACTCATCCAAAAATATTTTCAAACCCGCCAAAATAGAAAACCAGACAGAAGTGATCAATACATTCGAAAAAACCTCACAAAACATGATAAAGCCCACCAAAGCTAATCCAAACACATCAAAAACTGGGCTAAACAGAATCAAAACAAATCAAAACAAACCTAAACCTTCTAAAAACCCACCAAAATAATTCAAAACCCGTCAAAACTAATCAAAACCTTCCGAATACCCGTTAAAAAACATTCCAAATACCCGCCAAAAGATTTTAAAACCCGCCAAAACGAATCCAAACATTCCAAAACCTGCCAAGACAATAAAAACAACTCAAGAGAATACAAAACATTCTAAAACCCAACCAAAACATTCCGAAAACCCGCCAAAACATCATCAAAACAAATCAAAACCAACCAAAATATTCCAAAAACCCGCCAAAATGATTTAGACCCGCAAAACTCATCAAAACATTCAGAAAAGATGCCAAAACATTAGAAAACCAGCCAGAACTGATCAAAACATTCAAAAAACTTTGCAAAACATCATAAAAACAAATCATAAACCAACCGAAACATTCCAAAAACCAGCCAAAATATTCCGAAATCCGGCCAAAACATCATAAAAACAAATCATAACCAACCGAAACATTCCAAAAACCCGACAAAGTAGTTTAGAACCCGCCAAAACTCATCAAAACATTCTGAAAAGATGCCAAAATACTAGAAAACCAGTAAGAAGTGATCCAAACTTTCAATAACTTGCCAAAACATAATCAAAACAAATGAAAGCAACCCAAAACATTCCAAATACCCGCCAAAATATTTGAAAACCCGCCAAAAGGAATCCAAACATTCCAAAACCTGCCAAGACAATATAAACAACACAAGAGAAAACAAAACATTCTAAAACACCACCAAAACATTCTGAAAACCCGCCAAAACATCATAAAAACAATTCAAAACCAACCAAAAAATAAGAGGAACACGGCAACATATTGGCAAGCAAGAGACGGAGAACGCGGCACCTTCTAGGAGGCCAAGAAGGAAGCTGCACAACACCTGCACTGTGTCTGCAACTTTCAAACTGCTAGAAGCTAGTGGTTTGCCACTGGCCTGCCTCTTCAATTGCCATTAGCATTCCAATGGAAGCTATTCTTGGACAACTTTGCTCTGCTTGCTGCTAGTTCTGCCCCAGCCTACCATAGATAACCTTGCTCTTCCCTTGAGGCTCTGAGATGCCAAGAACTTGTCAACTTCAAAGGGCGGGCCGGGCTACATCTACTCAGCTGCCACAGTTTCTCCTTGCTAGACCTAGTGGGAAAGCATTTTGCTGAGATGCAGAAGGCAAGAAACACAGAATACGGAGACGCGGAGCTGTCCCAAGTGCCGCTGCCAGGCGTCTTTCCGCAGAAGGAGCGCCCCGCAGCGCACCGCAACCGGCACCGTCATCTCTGCGCAAAGAGCCAAAATATTTTCAAACCCGCCAAAACTCATCCAAAAATATTTTCAAACCCGCCAAAATAGAAAACCAGACAGAAGTGATCAATACATTCGAAAAAACCTCACAAAACATGATAAAGCCCACCAAAGCTAATCCAAACACATCAAAAACTGGGCTCAACAGAATCAAAACAAATCAAAACAAACCTAAATCTTCTAAAAACCCGCCAAAATAATTCAAAACCCGTCAAAACTAATCAAAACCTTCCGAATACCCGTTAAAAAACATTCCAAATACCCGCCAAAAGATTTTAAAACCCGCCAAAAGGAATCCAAACATTCCAAAACCTGCCAAGACAATATAAACAACACAAGAGAAAACAAAACATTCTAAAACCCAACCAAAACATTCCGAAATCCCGCCAAAACATCATCAAAACAAATCAAAACCAACCAAAATATTCCAAAATCCCGCCAAAATGATTTAGACCCGCAAAACTCATCAAAACATTCTGAAAAGATGCCAAAACATTAGAAAACCAGCCTGAACTGATCAAAACATTCAAAAAACTTTGCAAAACATCATAAAAACAAATAATAAACCAACCGAAACATTCCAAAAACCAACCAAAATATTCCGAAATCCGGCCAAAACATCATAAAAACAAATCATAACCAACCGAAACATTCCAAAAACCCGACAAAGTAGTTTAGAACCCGCCAAAACTCATCAAAACATTCTGAAAAGATGCCAAAATACTAGAAAACCAGTCAGAAGTGATCCAAACTTTCAATAACTTGCCAAAACATAATCAAAACAAATGAAAGCAAACCAAAACATTCCAAATACCCGCCAAAATATTTTAAAACCCACCAAAAGGAATCCAAACATTCCAAAACCGGCCAAGACAATATAAACAACACAAGAGAAAACAAAACATTCTAAAACACCACCAAAACATTCCGAAAACCCACCAAAACATCATCAAAACAAATCAAAACAAACCAAACAATAAGAGGAACACGGCAACATATTGGCAAGCAAGAGACAGAGAGCGCGGCACCTTCTAGGAGGCCAAGAAGGAAGCTGCACAACACCTGCACTGTGTCTGCAACTTTCAAACTGCTAGAAGCTAGTGGTTTGCCACTGGCCTGCCTCTTCAATTGCCATTAGCATTCCAATGGAAGCTATTCTTGGACAAGTTTGCTCTGCTTGCTGCTAGTTCTGCCCCAGCCTACCATAGATAACCTTGCTCTTCCCTTGAGGCTCTGAGATGCCAAGAACTTGTCAACTTCAAAGGGCGGGCCGGGCTACATCTACTCAGCTGCCACAGTTTCTCCTTGCTAGACCTAGTGGGAAAGCATTTTGCTGAGATGCAGAAGGCAAGAAACACAGAATACGGAGACGCGGAGCTGTCCCAAGTGCCGCTGCCAGGCGTCTTTCCGCAGAAGGAGCGCCCCGCAGCGCACCGCAACCGGCACCGTCATCTCTGCGCAAAGAGCCAAAATATTTTCAAACCCGCCAAAACTCATCCAAAAATATTTTCAAACCCGCCAAAATAGAGAACCAGACAGAAGTGATCAATACATTCGAAAAAACCTGACAAAACATGATAAAGCCCACCAAAGCTAATCCAAACACATCAAAAACTGGGCTCAACAGAATCAAAACAAATCAAAACAAACCTAAATCTTCTAAAAACCCGCCAAAATAATTCAAAACCCGTCAAAACTAATCAAAACCTTCCGAATACCCGTTAAAAAACATTCCAAATACCCGCCAAAAGATTTTAAAACCCGCCAAAAGGAATCCAAACATTCCAAAACCTGCCAAGACAATATAAACAACACAAGAGAAAACAAAACATTCTAAAACCCAACCAAAACATTCCGAAATCCCGCCAAAACATCATCAAAACAAATCAAAACCAACCAAAATATTCCAAAATCCCGCCAAAATGATTTAGACCCGCAAAACTCATCAAAACATTCTGAAAAGATGCCAAAACATTAGAAAACCAGCCTGAACTGATCAAAACATTCAAAAAACTTTGCAAAACATCATAAAAACAAATAATAAACCAACCGAAACATTCCAAAAACCAACCAAAATATTCCGAAATCCGGCCAAAACATCATAAAAACAAATCATAACCAACCGAAACATTCCAAAAACCCGACAAAGTAGTTTAGAACCCGCCAAAACTCATCAAAACATTCTGAAAAGATGCCAAAATACTAGAAAACCAGTCAGAAGTGATCCAAACTTTCAATAACTTGCCAAAACATAATCAAAACAAATGAAAGCAAACCAAAACATTCCAAATACCCGCCAAAATATTTTAAAACCCGCCAAAAGGAATCCAAACATTCCAAAACCGGCCAAGACAATATAAACAACACAAGAGAAAACAAAACATTCTAAAACACCACCAAAACATTCCGAAAACCCACCAAAACATCATCAAAACAAATCAAAACAAACCAAACAATAAGAGGAACACGGCAACATATTGGCAAGCAAGAGACAGAGAGCGCGGCACCTTCTAGGAGGCCAAGAAGGAAATCGCACAACACCTGCACTGTGTCTGCAACTTTCAAACTGCTAGAAGCTAGTGGCTTGCCACTGGCCTGCCTCTTCAATTGCCATTAGCATTCCAATGGAAGCTATTCTTGGACAACTTTGCTCTGCTTGCTGCTAGTTCTGCCCCAGCCTACCATAGATAACCTTGCTCTTCCCTTGAGGCTCTGAGATGCCAAGAACTTGTCAACTTCAAAGGGCGGGCCGGGCTACATCTACTCAGCTGCCACAGTTTCTCCTTGCTAGACCTAGTGGGAAAGCATTTTGCTGAGATGCAGAAGGCAAGAAACACAGAATACGGAGACGCGGAGCTGTCCCAAGTGCCGCTGCCAGGCGTCTTTCCGCAGAAGGAGCGCCCCGCAGCGCACCGCAACCGGCACCGTCATCTCTGCGCAAAGAGCCAAAATATTTTCAAACCCGCCAAAACTCATCCAAAAATATTTTCAAACCCGCCAAAATAGAAAACCAGACAGAAGTGATCAATACATTCGAAAAAACCTCACAAAACATGATAAAGCCCACCAAAGCTAATCCAAACACATCAAAAACTGGGCTAAACAGAATCAAAACAAATCAAAACAAACCTAAACCTTCTAAAAACCCACCAAAATAATTCAAAACCCGTCAAAACTAATCAAAACCTTCCGAATACCCGTTAAAAAACATTCCAAATACCCGCCAAAAGATTTTAAAACCCGCCAAAACGAATCCAAACATTCCAAAACCTGCCAAGACAATAAAAACAACTCAAGAGAATACAAAACATTCTAAAACCCAACCAAAACATTCCGAAAACCCGCCAAAACATCATCAAAACAAATCAAAACCAACCAAAATATTCCAAAAACCCGCCAAAATGATTTAGACCCGCAAAACTCATCAAAACATTCAGAAAAGATGCCAAAACATTAGAAAACCAGCCAGAACTGATCAAAACATTCAAAAAACTTTGCAAAACATCATAAAAACAAATCATAAACCAACCGAAACATTCCAAAAACCAGCCAAAATATTCCGAAATCCGGCCAAAACATCATAAAAACAAATCATAACCAACCGAAACATTCCAAAAACCCGACAAAGTAGTTTAGAACCCGCCAAAACTCATCAAAACATTCTGAAAAGATGCCAAAATACTAGAAAACCAGTAAGAAGTGATCCAAACTTTCAATAACTTGCCAAAACATAATCAAAACAAATGAAAGCAACCCAAAACATTCCAAATACCCGCCAAAATATTTGAAAACCCGCCAAAAGGAATCCAAACATTCCAAAACCTGCCAAGACAATATAAACAACACAAGAGAAAACAAAACATTCTAAAACACCACCAAAACATTCTGAAAACCCGCCAAAACATCATAAAAACAATTCAAAACCAACCAAAAAATAAGAGGAACACGGCAACATATTGGCAAGCAAGAGACGGAGAACGCGGCACCTTCTAGGAGGCCAAGAAGGAAGCTGCACAACACCTGCACTGTGTCTGCAACTTTCAAACTGCTAGAAGCTAGTGGTTTGCCACTGGCCTGCCTCTTCAATTGCCATTAGCATTCCAATGGAAGCTATTCTTGCACAACTTTGCTCTGCTTGCTGCTAGTTCTGCCCCAGCCTACCATAGATAACCTTGCTCTTCCCTTGAGGCTCTGAGATGCCAAGAACTTGTCAACTTCAAAGGGCGGGCCGGGCTACATCTACTCAGCTGCCACAGTTTCTCCTTGCTAGACCTAGTGGGAAAGCATTTTGCTGAGATGCAGAAGGCAAGAAACACAGAATACGGAGACGCGGAGCTGTCCCAAGTGCCGCTGCCAGGCGTCTTTCCGCAGAAGGAGCGCCCCGCAGCGCACCGCAACCGGCACCGTCATCTCTGCGCAAAGAGCCAAAATATTTTCAAACCCGCCAAAACTCATCCAAAAATATTTTCAAACCCGCCAAAATAGAAAACCAGACAGAAGTGATCAATACATTCGAAAAAACCTCACAAAACATGATAAAGCCCACCAAAGCTAATCCAAACACATCAAAAACTGGGCTCAACAGAATCAAAACAAATCAAAACAAACCTAAATCTTCTAAAAACCCGCCAAAATAATTCAAAACCCGTCAAAACTAATCAAAACCTTCCGAATACCCGTTAAAAAACATTCCAAATACCCGCCAAAAGATTTTAAAACCCGCCAAAAGGAATCCAAACATTCCAAAACCTGCCAAGACAATATAAACAACACAAGAGAAAACAAAACATTCTAAAACCCAACCAAAACATTCCGAAATCCCGCCAAAACATCATCAAAACAAATCAAAACCAACCAAAATATTCCAAAATCCCGCCAAAATGATTTAGACCCGCAAAACTCATCAAAACATTCTGAAAAGATGCCAAAACATTAGAAAACCAGCCTGAACTGATCAAAACATTCAAAAAACTTTGCAAAACATCATAAAAACAAATAATAAACCAACCGAAACATTCCAAAAACCAACCAAAATATTCCGAAATCCGGCCAAAACATCATAAAAACAAATCATAACCAACCGAAACATTCCAAAAACCCGACAAAGTAGTTTAGAACCCGCCAAAACTCATCAAAACATTCTGAAAAGATGCCAAAATACTAGAAAACCAGTCAGAAGTGATCCAAACTTTCAATAACTTGCCAAAACATAATCAAAACAAATGAAAGCAAACCAAAACATTCCAAATACCCGCCAAAATATTTGAAAACCCGCCAAAAGGAATCCAAACATTCCAAAACCGGCCAAGACAATATAAACAACACAAGAGAAAACAAAACATTCTAAAACACCACCAAAACATTCCGAAAACCCACCAAAACATCATCAAAACAAATCAAAACAAACCAAACAATAAGAGGAACACGGCAACATATTGGCAAGCAAGAGACAGAGAGCGCGGCACCTTCTAGGAGGCCAAGAAGGAAGCTGCACAACACCTGCACTGTGTCTGCAACTTTCAAACTGCTAGAAGCTAGTGGTTTGCCACTGGCCTGCCTCTTCAATTGCCATTAGCATTCCAATGGAAGCTATTCTTGGACAAGTTTGCTCTGCTTGCTGCTAGTTCTGCCCCAGCCTACCATAGATAACCTTGCTCTTCCCTTGAGGCTCTGAGATGCCAAGAACTTGTCAACTTCAAAGGGCGGGCCGGGCTACATCTACTCAGCTGCCACAGTTTCTCCTTGCTAGACCTAGTGGGAAAGCATTTTGCTGAGATGCAGAAGGCAAGAAACACAGAATACGGAGACGCGGAGCTGTCCCAAGTGCCGCTGCCAGGCGTCTTTCCGCAGAAGGAGCGCCCCGCAGCGCACCGCAACCGGCACCGTCATCTCTGCGCAAAGAGCCAAAATATTTTCAAACCCGCCAAAACTCATCCAAAAATATTTTCAAACCCGCCAAAATAGAGAACCAGACAGAAGTGATCAATACATTCGAAAAAACCTGACAAAACATGATAAAGCCCACCAAAGCTAATCCAAACACATCAAAAACTGGGCTCAACAGAATCAAAACAAATCAAAACAAACCTAAATCTTCTAAAAACCCGCCAAAATAATTCAAAACCCGTCAAAACTAATCAAAACCTTCCGAATACCCGTTAAAAAACATTCCAAATACCCGCCAAAAGATTTTAAAACCCGCCAAAAGGAATCCAAACATTCCAAAACCTGCCAAGACAATATAAACAACACAAGAGAAAACAAAACATTCTAAAACCCAACCAAAACATTCCGAAATCCCGCCAAAACATCATCAAAACAAATCAAAACCAACCAAAATATTCCAAAATCCCGCCAAAATGATTTAGACCCGCAAAACTCATCAAAACATTCTGAAAAGATGCCAAAACATTAGAAAACCAGCCTGAACTGATCAAAACATTCAAAAAACTTTGCAAAACATCATAAAAACAAATAATAAACCAACCGAAACATTCCAAAAACCAACCAAAATATTCCGAAATCCGGCCAAAACATCATAAAAACAAATCATAACCAACCGAAACATTCCAAAAACCCGACAAAGTAGTTTAGAACCCGCCAAAACTCATCAAAACATTCTGAAAAGATGCCAAAATACTAGAAAACCAGTCAGAAGTGATCCAAACTTTCAATAACTTGCCAAAACATAATCAAAACAAATGAAAGCAAACCAAAACATTCCAAATACCCGCCAAAATATTTTAAAACCCGCCAAAAGGAATCCAAACATTCCAAAACCGGCCAAGACAATATAAACAACACAAGAGAAAACAAAACATTCTAAAACACCACCAAAACATTCCGAAAACCCACCAAAACATCATCAAAACAAATCAAAACAAACCAAACAATAAGAGGAACACGGCAACATATTGGCAAGCAAGAGACAGAGAGCGCGGCACCTTCTAGGAGGCCAAGAAGGAAATCGCACAACACCTGCACTGTGTCTGCAACTTTCAAACTGCTAGAAGCTAGTGGCTTGCCACTGGCCTGCCTCTTCAATTGCCATTAGCATTCCAATGGAAGCTATTCTTGGACAACTTTGCTCTGCTTGCTGCTAGTTCTGCCCCAGCCTACCATAGATAACCTTGCTCTTCCCTTGAGGCTCTGAGATGCCAAGAACTTGTCAACTTCAAAGGGCGGGCCGGGCTACATCTACTCAGCTGCCACAGTTTCTCCTTGCTAGACCTAGTGGGAAAGCATTTTGCTGAGATGCAGAAGGCAAGAAACACAGAATACGGAGACGCGGAGCTGTCCCAAGTGCCGCTGCCAGGCGTCTTTCCGCAGAAGGAGCGCCCCGCAGCGCACCGCAACCGGCACCGTCATCTCTGCGCAAAGAGCCAAAATATTTTCAAACCCGCCAAAACTCATCCAAAAATATTTTCAAACCCGCCAAAATAGAAAACCAGACAGAAGTGATCAATACATTCGAAAAAACCTCACAAAACATGATAAAGCCCACCAAAGCTAATCCAAACACATCAAAAACTGGGCTAAACAGAATCAAAACAAATCAAAACAAACCTAAACCTTCTAAAAACCCACCAAAATAATTCAAAACCCGTCAAAACTAATCAAAACCTTCCGAATACCCGTTAAAAAACATTCCAAATACCCGCCAAAAGATTTTAAAACCCGCCAAAACGAATCCAAACATTCCAAAACCTGCCAAGACAATAAAAACAACTCAAGAGAATACAAAACATTCTAAAACCCAACCAAAACATTCCGAAAACCCGCCAAAACATCATCAAAACAAATCAAAACCAACCAAAATATTCCAAAAACCCGCCAAAATGATTTAGACCCGCAAAACTCATCAAAACATTCAGAAAAGATGCCAAAACATTAGAAAACCAGCCAGAACTGATCAAAACATTCAAAAAACTTTGCAAAACATCATAAAAACAAATCATAAACCAACCGAAACATTCCAAAAACCAGCCAAAATATTCCGAAATCCGGCCAAAACATCATAAAAACAAATCATAACCAACCGAAACATTCCAAAAACCCGACAAAGTAGTTTAGAACCCGCCAAAACTCATCAAAACATTCTGAAAAGATGCCAAAATACTAGAAAACCAGTAAGAAGTGATCCAAACTTTCAATAACTTGCCAAAACATAATCAAAACAAATGAAAGCAACCCAAAACATTCCAAATACCCGCCAAAATATTTGAAAACCCGCCAAAAGGAATCCAAACATTCCAAAACCTGCCAAGACAATATAAACAACACAAGAGAAAACAAAACATTCTAAAACACCACCAAAACATTCTGAAAACCCGCCAAAACATCATAAAAACAATTCAAAACCAACCAAAAAATAAGAGGAACACGGCAACATATTGGCAAGCAAGAGACGGAGAACGCGGCACCTTCTAGGAGGCCAAGAAGGAAGCTGCACAACACCTGCACTGTGTCTGCAACTTTCAAACTGCTAGAAGCTAGTGGTTTGCCACTGGCCTGCCTCTTCAATTGCCATTAGCATTCCAATGGAAGCTATTCTTGGACAACTTTGCTCTGCTTGCTGCTAGTTCTGCCCCAGCCTACCATAGATAACCTTGCTCTTCCCTTGAGGCTCTGAGATGCCAAGAACTTGTCAACTTCAAAGGGCGGGCCGGGCTACATCTACTCAGCTGCCACAGTTTCTCCTTGCTAGACCTAGTGGGAAAGCATTTTGCTGAGATGCAGAAGGCAAGAAACACAGAATACGGAGACGCGGAGCTGTCCCAAGTGCCGCTGCCAGGCGTCTTTCCGCAGAAGGAGCGCCCCGCAGCGCACCGCAACCGGCACCGTCATCTCTGCGCAAAGAGCCAAAATATTTTCAAACCCGCCAAAACTCATCCAAAAATATTTTCAAACCCGCCAAAATAGAAAACCAGACAGAAGTGATCAATACATTCGAAAAAACCTCACAAAACATGATAAAGCCCACCAAAGCTAATCCAAACACATCAAAAACTGGGCTCAACAGAATCAAAACAAATCAAAACAAACCTAAATCTTCTAAAAACCCGCCAAAATAATTCAAAACCCGTCAAAACTAATCAAAACCTTCCGAATACCCGTTAAAAAACATTCCAAATACCCGCCAAAAGATTTTAAAACCCGCCAAAAGGAATCCAAACATTCCAAAACCTGCCAAGACAATATAAACAACACAAGAGAAAACAAAACATTCTAAAACCCAACCAAAACATTCCGAAATCCCGCCAAAACATCATCAAAACAAATCAAAACCAACCAAAATATTCCAAAATCCCGCCAAAATGATTTAGACCCGCAAAACTCATCAAAACATTCTGAAAAGATGCCAAAACATTAGAAAACCAGCCTGAACTGATCAAAACATTCAAAAAACTTTGCAAAACATCATAAAAACAAATAATAAACCAACCGAAACATTCCAAAAACCAACCAAAATATTCCGAAATCCGGCCAAAACATCATAAAAACAAATCATAACCAACCGAAACATTCCAAAAACCCGACAAAGTAGTTTAGAACCCGCCAAAACTCATCAAAACATTCTGAAAAGATGCCAAAATACTAGAAAACCAGTCAGAAGTGATCCAAACTTTCAATAACTTGCCAAAACATAATCAAAACAAATGAAAGCAAACCAAAACATTCCAAATACCCGCCAAAATATTTTAAAACCCGCCAAAAGGAATCCAAACATTCCAAAACCGGCCAAGACAATATAAACAACACAAGAGAAAACAAAACATTCTAAAACACCACCAAAACATTCCGAAAACCCACCAAAACATCATCAAAACAAATCAAAACAAACCAAACAATAAGAGGAACACGGCAACATATTGGCAAGCAAGAGACAGAGAGCGCGGCACCTTCTAGGAGGCCAAGAAGGAAGCTGCACAACACCTGCACTGTGTCTGCAACTTTCAAACTGCTAGAAGCTAGTGGTTTGCCACTGGCCTGCCTCTTCAATTGCCATTAGCATTCCAATGGAAGCTATTCTTGGACAAGTTTGCTCTGCTTGCTGCTAGTTCTGCCCCAGCCTACCATAGATAACCTTGCTCTTCCCTTGAGGCTCTGAGATGCCAAGAACTTGTCAACTTCAAAGGGCGGGCCGGGCTACATCTACTCAGCTGCCACAGTTTCTCCTTGCTAGACCTAGTGGGAAAGCATTTTGCTGAGATGCAGAAGGCAAGAAACACAGAATACGGAGACGCGGAGCTGTCCCAAGTGCCGCTGCCAGGCGTCTTTCCGCAGAAGGAGCGCCCCGCAGCGCACCGCAACCGGCACCGTCATCTCTGCGCAAAGAGCCAAAATATTTTCAAACCCGCCAAAACTCATCCAAAAATATTTTCAAACCCGCCAAAATAGAAAACCAGACAGAAGTGATCAATACATTCGAAAAAACCTCACAAAACATGATAAAGCCCACCAAAGCTAATCCAAACACATCAAAAACTGGGCTAAACAGAATCAAAACAAATCAAAACAAACCTAAATCTTCTAAAAACCCGCCAAAATAATTCAAAACCCGTCAAAACTAATCAAAACCTTCCGAATACCCGTTAAAAAACATTCCAAATACCCGCCAAAAGATTTTAAAACCCGCCAAAAGGAATCCAAACATTCCAAAACCTGCCAAGACAATATAAACAACACAAGAGAAAACAAAACATTCTAAAACCCAACCAAAACATTCCGAAATCCCGCCAAAACATCATCAAAACAAATCAAAACCAACCAAAATATTCCAAAATCCCGCCAAAATGATTTAGACCCGCAAAACTCATCAAAACATTCTGAAAAGATGCCAAAACATTAGAAAACCAGCCTGAACTGATCAAAACATTCAAAAAACTTTGCAAAACATCATAAAAACAAATAATAAACCAACCGAAACATTCCAAAAACCAACCAAAATATTCCGAAATCCGGCCAAAACATCATAAAAACAAATCATAACCAACCGAAACATTCCAAAAACCCGACAAAGTAGTTTAGAACCCGCCAAAACTCATCAAAACATTCTGAAAAGATGCCAAAATACTAGAAAACCAGTCAGAAGTGATCCAAACTTTCAATAACTTGCCAAAACATAATCAAAACAAATGAAAGCAAACCAAAACATTCCAAATACCCGCCAAAATATTTTAAAACCCGCCAAAAGGAATCCAAACATTCCAAAACCGGCCAAGACAATATAAACAACACAAGAGAAAACAAAACATTCTAAAACACCACCAAAACATTCCGAAAACCCACCAAAACATCATCAAAACAAATCAAAACAAACCAAACAATAAGAGGAACACGGCAACATATTGGCAAGCAAGAGACAGAGAGCGCGGCACCTTCTAGGAGGCCAAGAAGGAAGCTGCACAACACCTGCACTGTGTCTGCAACTTTCAAACTGCTAGAAGCTAGTGGCTTGCCACTGGCCTGCCTCTTCAATTGCCATTAGCATTCCAATGGAAGCTATTCTTGGACAACTTTGCTCTGCTTGCTGCTAGTTCTGCCCCAGCCTACCATAGATAACCTTGCTCTTCCCTTGAGGCTCTGAGATGCCAAGAACTTGTCAACTTCAAAGGGCGGGCCGGGCTACATCTACTCAGCTGCCACAGTTTCTCCTTGCTAGACCTAGTGGGAAAGCATTTTGCTGAGATGCAGAAGGCAAGAAACACAGAATACGGAGACGCGGAGCTGTCCCAAGTGCCGCTGCCAGGCGTCTTTCCGCAGAAGGAGCGCCCCGGAGCGCACCGCAACCGGCACCGTCATCTCTGCGCAAAGAGCCAAAATATTTTCAAACCCGCCAAAACTCATCCAAAAATATTTTCAAACCCGCCAAAATAGAAAACCAGACAGAAGTGATCAATACATTCGAAAAAACCTCACAAAACATGATAAAGCCCACCAAAGCTAATCCAAACACATCAAAAACTGGGCTAAACAGAATCAAAACAAATCAAAACAAACCTAAACCTTCTAAAAACCCGCCAAAATAATTAAAAACCCGTCAAAACTAATCAAAACCTTCCGAATACCCGTTAAAAAACATTCCAAATACCCGCCAAAAGATTTTAAAACACGCAAAAATGAATCCAAACATTCCAAAACCTGCCAACACAATAAAAACAACTCAAGAGAATACAAAACATTCTAAAACCCAACCAAAACATTCCGAAAACCCGCCAAAACATCATCAAAACAAATCAAAACCAACCAAAATATTCCAAAAACCCGCCAAAATGATTTAGACCCGCAAAACTCATCAAAACATTCTGAAAAGATGCCAAAACATTAGAAAACCAGCCAGAACTGATCAAAACATTCAAAAAACTTTGCAAAACATCATAAAAACAAATCATAAACCAACCGAAACATTCCAAAAACCAGCCAAAATATTCCGAAATCCGGCCAAAACATCATAAAAACAAATCATAACCAACCGAAACATTCCAAAAACCCGACAAAGTAGTTTAGAACCCGCCAAAACTCATCAAAACATTCTGAAAAGATGCCAAAATACTAGAAAACCAGTCTGAAGTGATCCAAACTTTCAATAACTTGCCAAAACATAATCAAAACAAATGAAAGCAAACCAAAACATTCCAAATACCCGCCAAAATATTTTAAAACCCGCCAAAAGGAATCCAAACATTCCAAAACCTGCCAAGACAATATAAACAACACAAGAGAAAACAAAACATTCTAAAACACCACCAAAACATTCCGAAAACCCACCAAAACATCATCAAAACAAATCAAAACAAACCAAACAATAAGAGGAACACGGCAACATATTGGCAAGCAAGAGACAGAGAGCGCGGCACCTTCTAGGAGGCCAAGAAGGAAGCTGCACAACACCTGCACTGTGTCTGCAACTTTCAAACTGCTAGAAGCTAGTGGTTTGCCACTGGCCTGCCTCTTCAATTGCCATTAGCATTCCAATGGAAGCTATTCTTGGACAAGTTTGCTCTGCTTGCTGCTAGTTCTGCCCCAGCCTACCATAGATAACCTTGCTCTTCCCTTGAGGCTCTGAGATGCCAAGAACTTGTCAACTTCAAAGGGCGGGCCGGGCTACATCTACTCAGCTGCCACAGTTTCTCCTTGCTAGACCTAGTGGGAAAGCATTTTGCTGAGATGCAGAAGGCAAGAAACACAGAATACGGAGACGCGGAGCTGTCCCAAGTGCCGCTGCCAGGCGTCTTTCCGCAGAAGGAGCGCCCCGGAGCGCACCGCAACCGGCACCGTCATCTCTGCGCAAAGAGCCAAAATATTTTCAAACCCGCCAAAACTCATCCAAAAATATTTTCAAACCCGCCAAAATAGAAAACCAGACAGAAGTGATCAATACATTCGAAAAAACCTCACAAAACATGATAAAGCCCACCAAAGCTAATCCAAACACATCAAAAACTGGGCTCAACAGAATCAAAACAAATCAAAACAAACCTAAATCTTCTAAAAACCCACCAAAATAATTCAAAACCCGTAAAAACTAATCAAAACCTTCCGAATACCCGTTAAAAAACATTCCAAATACCCGCCAAAAGATTTTAAAACCCGCCAAAAGGAATCCAAACATTCCAAAACCTGCCAAGACAATATAAACAACACAAGAGAAAACAAAACATTCTAAAACCCAACCAAAACATTCCGAAATCCCGCCAAAACATCATCAAAACAAATCAAAACCAACCAAAATATTCCAAAATCCCGCCAAAATGATTTAGACCCGCAAAACTCATCAAAACATTCTGAAAAGATGCCAAAACATTAGAAAACCAGCCTGAACTGATCAAAACATTCAAAAAACTTTGCAAAACATCATAAAAACAAATAATAAACCAACCGAAACATTCCAAAAACCAACCAAAATATTCCGAAATCCGGCCAAAACATCATAAAAACAAATCATAACCAACCGAAACATTCCAAAAACCCGACAAAGTAGTTTAGAACCCGCCAAAACTCATCAAAACATTCTGAAAAGATGCCAAAATACTAGAAAACCAGTCAGAAGTGATCCAAACTTTCAATAACTTGCCAAAACATAATCAAAACAAATGAAAGCAAACCAAAACATTCCAAATACCCGCCAAAATATTTTAAAACCCGCCAAAAGGAATCCAAACATTCCAAAACCGGCCAAGACAATATAAACAACACAAGAGAAAACAAAACATTCTAAAACACCACCAAAACATTCCGAAAACCCACCAAAACATCATCAAAACAAATCAAAACAAACCAAACAATAAGAGGAACACGGCAACATATTGGCAAGCAAGAGACAGAGAGCGCGGCACCTTCTAGGAGGCCAAGAAGGAAGCTGCACAACACCTGCACTGTGTCTGCAACTTTCAAACTGCTAGAAGCTAGTGGCTTGCCACTGGCCTGCCTCTTCAATTGCCATTAGCATTCCAATGGAAGCTATTCTTGGACAACTTTGCTCTGCTTGCTGCTAGTTCTGCCCCAGCCTACCATAGATAACCTTGCTCTTCCCTTGAGGCTCTGAGATGCCAAGAACTTGTCAACTTCAAAGGGCGGGCCGGGCTACATCTACTCAGCTGCCACAGTTTCTCCTTGCTAGACCTAGTGGGAAAGCATTTTGCTGAGATGCAGAAGGCAAGAAACACAGAATACGGAGACGCGGAGCTGTCCCAAGTGCCGCTGCCAGGCGTCTTTCCGCAGAAGGAGCGCCCCGCAGCGCACCGCAACCGGCACCGTCATCTCTGCGCAAAGAGCCAAAATATTTTCAAACCCGCCAAAACTCATCCAAAAATATTTTCAAACCCGCCAAAATAGAAAACCAGACAGAAGTGATCAATACATTCGAAAAAACCTCACAAAACATGATAAAGCCCACCAAAGCTAATCCAAACACATCAAAAACTGGGCTAAACAGAATCAAAACAAATCAAAACAAACCTAAACCTTCTAAAAACCCGCCAAAATAATTAAAAACCCGTCAAAACTAATCAAAACCTTCCGAATACCCGTTAAAAAACATTCCAAATACCCGCCAAAAGATTTTAAAACACGCAAAAATGAATCCAAACATTCCAAAACCTGCCAACACAATAAAAACAACTCAAGAGAATACAAAACATTCTAAAACCCAACCAAAACATTCCGAAAACCCGCCAAAACATCATCAAAACAAATCAAAACCAACCAAAATATTCCAAAAACCCGCCAAAATGATTTAGACCCGCAAAACTCATCAAAACATTCTGAAAAGATGCCAAAACATTAGAAAACCAGCCAGAACTGATCAAAACATTCAAAAAACTTTGCAAAACATCATAAAAACAAATCATAAACCAACCGAAACATTCCAAAAACCAGCCAAAATATTCCGAAATCCGGCCAAAACATCATAAAAACAAATCATAACCAACCGAAACATTCCAAAAACCCGACAAAGTAGTTTAGAACCCGCCAAAACTCATCAAAACATTCTGAAAAGATGCCAAAATACTAGAAAACCAGTCTGAAGTGATCCAAACTTTCAATAACTTGCCAAAACATAATCAAAACAAATGAAAGCAAACCAAAACATTCCAAATACCCGCCAAAATATTTTAAAACCCGCCAAAAGGAATCCAAACATTCCAAAACCTGCCAAGACAATATAAACAACACAAGAGAAAACAAAACATTCTAAAACACCACCAAAACATTCCGAAAACCCACCAAAACATCATCAAAACAAATCAAAACAAACCAAACAATAAGAGGAACACGGCAACATATTGGCAAGCAAGAGACAGAGAGCGCGGCACCTTCTAGGAGGCCAAGAAGGAAATCGCACAACACCTGCACTGTGTCTGCAACTTTCAAACTGCTAGAAGCTAGTGGCTTGCCACTGGCCTGCCTCTTCAATTGCCATTAGCATTCCAATGGAAGCTATTCTTGGACAAGTTTGCTCTGCTTGCTGCTAGTTCTGCCCCAGCCTACCATAGATAACCTTGCTCTTCCCTTGAGGCTCTGAGATGCCAAGAACTTGTCAACTTCAAAGGGCGGGCCGGGCTACATCTACTCAGCTGCCACAGTTTCTCCTTGCTAGACCTAGTGGGAAAGCATTTTGCTGAGATGCAGAAGGCAAGAAACGCAGAATACGGAGACGCGGAGCTGTCCCAAGTGCCGCTGCCAGGCGTCTTTCCGCAGAAGGAGCGCCCCGGAGCGCACCGCAACCGGCACCGTCATCTCTGCGCAAAGAGCCAAAATATTTTAAAACCCGCCAAAACTCATCCAAAACTATTTTCAAACCCGCCAAAATAGAAAACCAGACAGAAGTGATCAATACATTCGAAAAAACCTCACAAAACATGATAAAGCCCACCAAAGCTAATCCAAACACATCCAAAACTGGGCTAAACAGAATCAAAACAAATCAAAACAAACCTAAACCTTCTAAAAACCTGCCAAAATAATTCAAAACCCGTCAAAACTAATCAAAACCTTCCGAATACCCGTTAAAAAACATTCCAAATACCCGCCAAAAGATTTTAAAACACGCAAAAATGAATCCAAACATTCCAAAACCTGCCAACACAATAAAAACAACTCAAGAGAATACAAAACATTCTAAAACCCAACCAAAACATTCCGAAAACCCGCCAAAACATCATCAAAACAAATCAAAACCAACCAAAATATTCCAAAAACCCGCCAAAATGATTTAGACCCGCAAAACTCATCAAAACATTCTGAAAAGATGCCAAAACATTAGAAAACCAGCCAGAACTGATCAAAACATTCAAAAAACTTTGCAAAACATCATAAAAACAAATCATAAACCAACCGAAACATTCCAAAAACCAGCCAAAATATTCCGAAATCCGGCCAAAACATCATAAAAACAAATCATAACCAACCGAAACATTCCAAAAACCCGACAAAGTAGTTTAGAACCCGCCAAAACTCATCAAAACATTCTGAAAAGATGCCAAAATACTAGAAAACCAGTCTGAAGTGATCCAAACTTTCAATAACTTGCCAAAACATAATCAAAACAAATGAAAGCAAACCAAAACATTCCAAATACCCGCCAAAATATTTTAAAACCCGCCAAAAGGAATCCAAACATTCCAAAACCTGCCAAGACAATATAAACAACACAAGAGAAAACAAAACATTCTAAAACACCACCAAAACATTCCGAAAACCCACCAAAACATCATCAAAACAAATCAAAACAAACCAAACAATAAGAGGAACACGGCAACATATTGGCAAGCAAGAGACAGAGAGCGCGGCACCTTCTAGGAGGCCAAGAAGGAAATCGCACAACACCTGCACTGTGTCTGCAACTTTCAAACTGCTAGAAGCTAGTGGCTTGCCACTGGCCTGCCTCTTCAATTGCCATTAGCATTCCAATGGAAGCTATTCTTGGACAACTTTGCTCTGCTTGCTGCTAGTTCTGCCCCAGCCTACCATAGATAACCTTGCTCTTCCCTTGAGGTTCTGAGATGCCAAGAACTTGTCAACTTCAAAGGGCGGGCCGGGCTACATCTACTCAGCTGCCACAGTTTCTCCTTGCTAGACCTAGTGGGAAAGCATTTTGCTGAGATGCAGAAGGCAAGAAACGCAGAATACGGAGACGCGGAGCTGTCCCAAGTGCCGCTGCCAGGCGTCTTTCCGCAGAAGGAGCGCCCCGGAGCGCACCGCAACCGGCACCGTCATCTCTGCGCAAAGAGCCAAAATATTTTAAAACCCGCCAAAACTCATCCAAAACTATTTTCAAACCCGCCAAAATAGAAAACCAGACAGAAGTGATCAATACATTCGAAAAAACCTCACAAAACATGATAAAGCCCACCAAAGCTAATCCAAACACATCAAAAACTGGGCTAAACAGAATCAAAACAAATCAAAACAAACCTAAACCTTCTAAAAACCTGCCAAAATAATTCAAAACCCGTCAAAACTAATCAAAACCTTCCGAATACCCGTTAAAAAACATTCCAAATACCCGCCAAAAGATTTTAAAACACGCAAAAATGAATCCAAACATTCCAAAACCTGCCAACACAATAAAAACAACTCAAGAGAATACAAAACATTCTAAAACCCAACCAAAACATTCCGAAAACCCGCCAAAACATCATCAAAACAAATCAAAACCAACCAAAATATTCCAAAAACCCGCCAAAATGATTTAGACCCGCAAAACTCATCAAAACATTCTGAAAAGATGCCAAAACATTAGAAAACCAGCCAGAACTGATCAAAACATTCAAAAAACTTTGCAAAACATCATAAAAACAAATCATAAACCAACCGAAACATTCCAAAAACCAGCCAAAATATTCCGAAATCCGGCCAAAACATCATAAAAACAAATCATAACCAACCGAAACATTCCAAAAACCCGACAAAGTAGTTTAGAACCCGCCAAAACTCATCAAAACATTCTGAAAAGATGCCAAAATACTAGAAAACCAGTCTGAAGTGATCCAAACTTTCAATAACTTGCCAAAACATAATCAAAACAAATGAAAGCAAACCAAAACATTCCAAATACCCGCCAAAATATTTTAAAACCCGCCAAAAGGAATCCAAACATTCCAAAACCTGCCAAGACAATATAAACAACACAAGAGAAAACAAAACATTCTAAAACACCACCAAAACATTCCGAAAACCCACCAAAACATCATCAAAACAAATCAAAACAAACCAAACAATAAGAGGAACACGGCAACATATTGGCAAGCAAGAGACAGAGAGCGCGGCACCTTCTAGGAGGCCAAGAAGGAAGCTGCACAACACCTGCACTGTGTCTGCAACTTTCAAACTGCTAGAAGCTAGTGGTTTGCCACTGGCCTGCCTCTTCAATTGCCATTAGCATTCCAATGGAAGCTATTCTTGGACAAGTTTGCTCTGCTTGCTGCTAGTTCTGCCCCAGCCTACCATAGATAACCTTGCTCTTCCCTTGAGGCTCTGAGATGCCAAGAACTTGTCAACTTCAAAGGGCGGGCCGGGCTACATCTACTCAGCTGCCACAGTTTCTCCTTGCTAGACCTAGTGGGAAAGCATTTTGCTGAGATGCAGAAGGCAAGAAACACAGAATACGGAGACGCGGAGCTGTCCCAAGTGCCGCTGCCAGGCGTCTTTCCGCAGAAGGAGCGCCCCGCAGCGCACCGCAACCGGCACCGTCATCTCTGCGCAAAGAGCCAAAATATTTTCAAACCCGCCAAAACTCATCCAAAAATATTTTCAAACCCGCCAAAATAGAAAACCAGACAGAAGTGATCAATACATTCGAAAAAACCTCACAAAACATGATAAAGCCCACCAAAGCTAATCCAAACACATCAAAAACTGGGCTCAACAGAATCAAAACAAATCAAAACAAACCTAAATCTTCTAAAAACCCGCCAAAATAATTCAAAACCCGTCAAAACTAATCAAAACCTTCCGAATACCCGTTAAAAAACATTCCAAATACCCGCCAAAAGATTTTAAAACCCGCCAAAAGGAATCCAAACATTCCAAAACCTGCCAAGACAATATAAACAACTCAAGAGAATACAAAACATTCTAAAACCCAACCAAAACATTCCGAAAACCCGCCAAAACATCATCAAAACAAATCAAAACCAACCAAAATATTCCAAAAACCCGCCAAAATGATTTAGACCCGCAAAACTCATCAAAACATTCTGAAAAGATGCCAAAACATTAGAAAACCAGCCAGAACTGATCAAAACATTCAAAAAACTTTGCAAAACATCATAAAAACAAATCATAAACCAACCGAAACATTCCAAAAACCAGCCAAAATATTCCGAAATCCGGCCAAAACATCATAAAAACAAATCATAACCAACCGAAACATTCCAAAAACCCGACAAAGTAGTTTAGAACCCGCCAAAACTCATCAAAACATTCTGAAAAGATGCCAAAATACTAGAAAACCAGTAAGAAGTGATCCAAACTTTCAATAACTTGCCAAAACATAATCAAAACAAATGAAAGCAACCCAAAACATTCCAAATACCCGCCAAAATATTTGAAAACCCGCCAAAAGGAATCCAAACATTCCAAAACCTGCCAAGACAATATAAACAACACAAGAGAAAACAAAACATTCTAAAACACCACCAAAACATTCTGAAAACCCGCCAAAACATCATAAAAACAATTCAAAACCAACCAAAAAATAAGAGGAACACGGCAACATATTGGCAAGCAAGAGACGGAGAACGCGGCACCTTCTAGGAGGCCAAGAAGGAAGCTGCACAACACCTGCACTGTGTCTGCAACTTTCAAACTGCTAGAAGCTAGTGGTTTGCCACTGGCCTGCCTCTTCAATTGCCATTAGCATTCCAATGGAAGCTATTCTTGGACAACTTTGCTCTGCTTGCTGCTAGTTCTGCCCCAGCCTACCATAGATAACCTTGCTCTTCCCTTGAGGCTCTGAGATGCCAAGAACTTGTCAACTTCAAAGGGCGGGCCGGGCTACATCTACTCAGCTGCCACAGTTTCTCCTTGCTAGACCTAGTGGGAAAGCATTTTGCTGAGATGCAGAAGGCAAGAAACACAGAATACGGAGACGCGGAGCTGTCCCAAGTGCCGCTGCCAGGCGTCTTTCCGCAGAAGGAGCGCCCCGCAGCGCACCGCAACCGGCACCGTCATCTCTGCGCAAAGAGCCAAAATATTTTCAAACCCGCCAAAACTCATCCAAAAATATTTTCAAACCCGCCAAAATAGAAAACCAGACAGAAGTGATCAATACATTCGAAAAAACCTCACAAAACATGATAAAGCCCACCAAAGCTAATCCAAACACATCAAAAACTGGGCTCAACAGAATCAAAACAAATCAAAACAAACCTAAATCTTCTAAAAACCCGCCAAAATAATTCAAAACCCGTCAAAACTAATCAAAACCTTCCGAATACCCGTTAAAAAACATTCCAAATACCCGCCAAAAGATTTTAAAACCCGCCAAAAGGAATCCAAACATTCCAAAACCTGCCAAGACAATATAAACAACACAAGAGAAAACAAAACATTCTAAAACCCAACCAAAACATTCCGAAATCCCGCCAAAACATCATCAAAACAAATCAAAACCAACCAAAATATTCCAAAATCCCGCCAAAATGATTTAGACCCGCAAAACTCATCAAAACATTCTGAAAAGATGCCAAAACATTAGAAAACCAGCCTGAACTGATCAAAACATTCAAAAAACTTTGCAAAACATCATAAAAACAAATAATAAACCAACCGAAACATTCCAAAAACCAACCAAAATATTCCGAAATCCGGCCAAAACATCATAAAAACAAATCATAACCAACCGAAACATTCCAAAAACCCGACAAAGTAGTTTAGAACCCGCCAAAACTCATCAAAACATTCTGAAAAGATGCCAAAATACTAGAAAACCAGTCAGAAGTGATCCAAACTTTCAATAACTTGCCAAAACATAATCAAAACAAATGAAAGCAAACCAAAACATTCCAAATACCCGCCAAAATATTTTAAAACCCGCCAAAAGGAATCCAAACATTCCAAAACCGGCCAAGACAATATAAACAACACAAGAGAAAACAAAACATTCTAAAACACCACCAAAACATTCCGAAAACCCACCAAAACATCATCAAAACAAATCAAAACAAACCAAACAATAAGAGGAACACGGCAACATATTGGCAAGCAAGAGACAGAGAGCGCGGCACCTTCTAGGAGGCCAAGAAGGAAGCTGCACAACACCTGCACTGTGTCTGCAACTTTCAAACTGCTAGAAGCTAGTGGTTTGCCACTGGCCTGCCTCTTCAATTGCCATTAGCATTCCAATGGAAGCTATTCTTGGACAACTTTGCTCTGCTTGCTGCTAGTTCTGCCCCAGCCTACCATAGATAACCTTGCTCTTCCCTTGAGGCTCTGAGATGCCAAGAACTTGTCAACTTCAAAGGGCGGGCCGGGCTACATCTACTCAGCTGCCACAGTTTCTCCTTGCTAGACCTAGTGGGAAAGCATTTTGCTGAGATGCAGAAGGCAAGAAACACAGAATACGGAGACGCGGAGCTGTCCCAAGTGCCGCTGCCAGGCGTCTTTCCGCAGAAGGAGCGCCCCGGAGCGCACCGCAACCGGCACCGTCATCTCTGCGCAAAGAGCCAAAATATTTTCAAACCCGCCAAAACTCATCCAAAAATATTTTCAAACCCGCCAAAATAGAAAACCAGACAGAAGTGATCAATACATTCGAAAAAACCTCACAAAACATGATAAAGCCCACCAAAGCTAATCCAAACACATCAAAAACTGGGCTCAACAGAATCAAAACAAATCAAAACAAACCTAAATCTTCTAAAAACCCGCCAAAATAATTCAAAACCCGTCAAAACTAATCAAAACCTTCCGAATACCCGTTAAAAAACATTCCAAATACCCGCCAAAAGATTTTAAAACCCGCCAAAAGGAATCCAAACATTCCAAAACCTGCCAAGACAATATAAACAACACAAGAGAAAACAAAACATTCTAAAACCCAACCAAAACATTCCGAAATCCCGCCAAAACATCATCAAAACAAATCAAAACCAACCAAAATATTCCAAAATCCCGCCAAAATGATTTAGACCCGCAAAACTCATCAAAACATTCTGAAAAGATGCCAAAACATTAGAAAACCAGCCTGAACTGATCAAAACATTCAAAAAACTTTGCAAAACATCATAAAAACAAATAATAAACCAACCGAAACATTCCAAAAACCAACCAAAATATTCCGAAATCCGGCCAAAACATCATAAAAACAAATCATAACCAACCGAAACATTCCAAAAACCCGACAAAGTAGTTTAGAACCCGCCAAAACTCATCAAAACATTCTGAAAAGATGCCAAAATACTAGAAAACCAGTCAGAAGTGATCGAAACTTTCAATAACTTGCCAAAACATAATCAAAACAAATGAAAGCAAACCAAAACATTCCAAATACCCGCCAAAATATTTTAAAACCCGCCAAAAGGAATCCAAACATTCCAAAACCGGCCAAGACAATATAAACAACACAAGAGAAAACAAAACATTCTAAAACACCACCAAAACATTCCGAAAACCCACCAAAACATCATCAAAACAAATCAAAACAAACCAAACAATAAGAGGAACACGGCAACATATTGGCAAGCAAGAGACAGAGAGCGCGGCACCTTCTAGGAGGCCAAGAAGGAAGCTGCACAACACCTGCACTGTGTCTGCAACTTTCAAACTGCTAGAAGCTAGTGGCTTGCCACTGGCCTGCCTCTTCAATTGCCATTAGCATTCCAATGGAAGCTATTCTTGGACAACTTTGCTCTGCTTGCTGCTAGTTCTGCCCCAGCCTACCATAGATAACCTTGCTCTTCCCTTGAGGCTCTGAGATGCCAAGAACTTGTCAACTTCAAAGGGCGGGCCGGGCTACATCTACTCAGCTGCCACAGTTTCTCCTTGCTAGACCTAGTGGGAAAGCATTTTGCTGAGATGCAGAAGGCAAGAAACACAGAATACGGAGACGCGGAGCTGTCCCAAGTGCCGCTGCCAGGCGTCTTTCCGCAGAAGGAGCGCCCCGGAGCGCACCGCAACCGGCACCGTCATCTCTGCGCAAAGAGCCAAAATATTTTCAAACCCGCCAAAACTCATCCAAAAATATTTTCAAACCCGCCAAAATAGAAAACCAGACAGAAGTGATCAATACATTCGAAAAAACCTCACAAAACATGATAAAGCCCACCAAAGCTAATCCAAACACATCAAAAACTGGGCTAAACAGAATCAAAACAAATCAAAACAAACCTAAACCTTCTAAAAACCCGCCAAAATAATTAAAAACCCGTCAAAACTAATCAAAACCTTCCGAATACCCGTTAAAAAACATTCCAAATACCCGCCAAAAGATTTTAAAACACGCAAAAATGAATCCAAACATTCCAAAACCTGCCAACACAATAAAAACAACTCAAGAGAATACAAAACATTCTAAAACCCAACCAAAACATTCCGAAAACCCGCCAAAACATCATCAAAACAAATCAAAACCAACCAAAATATTCCAAAAACCCGCCAAAATGATTTAGACCCGCAAAACTCATCAAAACATTCTGAAAAGATGCCAAAACATTAGAAAACCAGCCAGAACTGATCAAAACATTCAAAAAACTTTGCAAAACATCATAAAAACAAATCATAAACCAACCGAAACATTCCAAAAACCAGCCAAAATATTCCGAAATCCGGCCAAAACATCATAAAAACAAATCATAACCAACCGAAACATTCCAAAAACCCGACAAAGTAGTTTAGAACCCGCCAAAACTCATCAAAACATTCTGAAAAGATGCCAAAATACTAGAAAACCAGTCTGAAGTGATCCAAACTTTCAATAACTTGCCAAAACATAATCAAAACAAATGAAAGCAAACCAAAACATTCCAAATACCCGCCAAAATATTTTAAAACCCGCCAAAAGGAATCCAAACATTCCAAAACCTGCCAAGACAATATAAACAACACAAGAGAAAACAAAACATTCTAAAACACCACCAAAACATTCCGAAAACCCACCAAAACATCATCAAAACAAATCAAAACAAACCAAACAATAAGAGGAACACGGCAACATATTGGCAAGCAAGAGACAGAGAGCGCGGCACCTTCTAGGAGGCCAAGAAGGAAATCGCACAACACCTGCACTGTGTCTGCAACTTTCAAACTGCTAGAAGCTAGTGGCTTGCCACTGGCCTGCCTCTTCAATTGCCATTAGCATTCCAATGGAAGCTATTCTTGGACAACTTTGCTCTGCTTGCTGCTAGTTCTGCCCCAGCCTACCATAGATAACCTTGCTCTTCCCTTGAGGCTCTGAGATGCCAAGAACTTGTCAACTTCAAAGGGCGGGCCGGGCTACATCTACTCAGCTGCCACAGTTTCTCCTTGCTAGACCTAGTGGGAAAGCATTTTGCTGAGATGCAGAAGGCAAGAAACGCAGAATACGGAGACGCGGAGCTGTCCCAAGTGCCGCTGCCAGGCGTCTTTCCGCAGAAGGAGCGCCCCGGAGCGCACCGCAACCGGCACCGTCATCTCTGCGCAAAGAGCCAAAATATTTTAAAACCCGCCAAAACTCATCCAAAACTATTTTCAAACCCGCCAAAATAGAAAACCAGACAGAAGTGATCAATACATTCGAAAAAACCTCACAAAACATGATAAAGCCCACCAAAGCTAATCCAAACACATCAAAAACTGGGCTAAACAGAATCAAAACAAATCAAAACAAACCTAAACCTTCTAAAAACCTGCCAAAATAATTCAAAACCCGTCAAAACTAATCAAAACCTTCCGAATACCCGTTAAAAAACATTCCAAATACCCGCCAAAAGATTTTAAAACACGCAAAAATGAATCCAAACATTCCAAAACCTGCCAACACAATAAAAACAACTCAAGAGAATACAAAACATTCTAAAACCCAACCAAAACATTCCGAAAACCCGCCAAAACATCATCAAAACAAATCAAAACCAACCAAAATATTCCAAAAACCCGCCAAAATGATTTAGACCCGCAAAACTCATCAAAACATTCTGAAAAGATGCCAAAACATTAGAAAACCAGCCAGAACTGATCAAAACATTCAAAAAACTTTGCAAAACATCATAAAAACAAATCATAAACCAACCGAAACATTCCAAAAACCAGCCAAAATATTCCGAAATCCGGCCAAAACATCATAAAAACAAATCATAACCAACCGAAACATTCCAAAAACCCGACAAAGTAGTTTAGAACCCGCCAAAACTCATCAAAACATTCTGAAAAGATGCCAAAATACTAGAAAACCAGTCTGAAGTGATCCAAACTTTCAATAACTTGCCAAAACATAATCAAAACAAATGAAAGCAAACCAAAACATTCCAAATACCCGCCAAAATATTTTAAAACCCGCCAAAAGGAATCCAAACATTCCAAAACCTGCCAAGACAATATAAACAACACAAGAGAAAACAAAACATTCTAAAACACCACCAAAACATTCCGAAAACCCACCAAAACATCATCAAAACAAATCAAAACAAACCAAACAATAAGAGGAACACGGCAACATATTGGCAAGCAAGAGACAGAGAGCGCGGCACCTTCTAGGAGGCCAAGAAGGAAATCGCACAACACCTGCACTGTGTCTGCAACTTTCAAACTGCTAGAAGCTAGTGGCTTGCCACTGGCCTGCCTCTTCAATTGCCATTAGCATTCCAATGGAAGCTATTCTTGGACAACTTTGCTCTGCTTGCTGCTAGTTCTGCCCCAGCCTACCATAGATAACCTTGCTCTTCCCTTGAGGCTCTGAGATGCCAAGAACTTGTCAACTTCAAAGGGCGGGCCGGGCTACATCTACTCAGCTGCCACAGTTTCTCCTTGCTAGACCTAGTGGGAAAGCATTTTGCTGAGATGCAGAAGGCAAGAAACGCAGAATACGGAGACGCGGAGCTGTCCCAAGTGCCGCTGCCAGGCGTCTTTCCGCAGAAGGAGCGCCCCGGAGCGCACCGCAACCGGCACCGTCATCTCTGCGCAAAGAGCCAAAATATTTTAAAACCCGCCAAAACTCATCCAAAACTATTTTCAAACCCGCCAAAATAGAAAACCAGACAGAAGTGATCAATACATTCGAAAAAACCTCACAAAACATGATAAAGCCCACCAAAGCTAATCCAAACACATCAAAAACTGGGCTAAACAGAATCAAAACAAATCAAAACAAACCTAAACCTTCTAAAAACCTGCCAAAATAATTCAAAACCCGTCAAAACTAATCAAAACCTTCCGAATACCCGTTAAAAAACATTCCAAATACCCGCCAAAAGATTTTAAAACACGCAAAAATGAATCCAAACATTCCAAAACCTGCCAACACAATAAAAACAACTCAAGAGAATACAAAACATTCTAAAACCCAACCAAAACATTCCGAAAACCCGCCAAAACATCATCAAAACAAATCAAAACCAACCAAAATATTCCAAAAACCCGCCAAAATGATTTAGACCCGCAAAACTCATCAAAACATTCTGAAAAGATGCCAAAACATTAGAAAACCAGCCAGAACTGATCAAAACATTCAAAAAACTTTGCAAAACATCATAAAAACAAATCATAAACCAACCGAAACATTCCAAAAACCAGCCAAAATATTCCGAAATCCGGCCAAAACATCATAAAAACAAATCATAACCAACCGAAACATTCCAAAAACCCGACAAAGTAGTTTAGAACCCGCCAAAACTCATCAAAACATTCTGAAAAGATGCCAAAATACTAGAAAACCAGTCTGAAGTGATCCAAACTTTCAATAACTTGCCAAAACATAATCAAAACAAATGAAAGCAAACCAAAACATTCCAAATACCCGCCAAAATATTTTAAAACCCGCCAAAAGGAATCCAAACATTCCAAAACCTGCCAAGACAATATAAACAACACAAGAGAAAACAAAACATTCTAAAACACCACCAAAACATTCCGAAAACCCACCAAAACATCATCAAAACAAACCAAACAATAAGAGGAACACGGCAACATATTGGCAAGCAAGAGACAGAGAGCGCGGCACCTTCTAGGAGGCCAAGAAGGAAATCGCACAACACCTGCACTGTGTCTGCAACTTTCAAACTGCTAGAAGCTAGTGGCTTGCCACTGGCCTGCCTCTTCAATTGCCATTAGCATTCCAATGGAAGCTATTCTTGGACAACTTTGCTCTGCTTGCTGCTAGTTCTGCCCCAGCCTACCATAGATAACCTTGCTCTTCCCTTGAGGCTCTGAGATGCCAAGAACTTGTCAACTTCAAAGGGCGGGCCGGGCTACATCTACTCAGCTGCCACAGTTTCTCCTTGCTAGACCTAGTGGGAAAGCATTTTGCTGAGATGCAGAAGGCAAGAAACGCAGAATACGGAGACGCGGAGCTGTCCCAAGTGCCGCTGCCAGGCGTCTTTCCGCAGAAGGAGCGCCCCGGAGCGCACCGCAACCGGCACCGTCATCTCTGCGCAAAGAGCCAAAATATTTTCAAACCCGCCAAAACTCATCCAAAACTATTTTCAAACCCGCCAAAATAGAAAACCAGACAGAAGTGATCAATACATTCGAAAAAACCTCACAAAACATGATAAAGCCCACCAAAGCTAATCCAAACACATCAAAAACTGGGCTAAACAGAATCAAAACAAATCAAAACAAACCTAAACCTTCTAAAAACCTGCCAAAATAATTCAAAACCCGTCAAAACTAATCAAAACCTTCCGAATACCCGTTAAAAAACATTCCAAATACCCGCCAAAAGATTTTAAAACACGCAAAAATGAATCCAAACATTCCAAAACCTGCCAACACAATAAAAACAACTCAAGAGAATACAAAACATTCTAAAACCCAACCAAAACATTCCGAAAACCCGCCAAAACATCATCAAAACAAATCAAAACCAACCAAAATATTCCAAAAACCCGCCAAAATGATTTAGACCCGCAAAACTCATCAAAACATTCTGAAAAGATGCCAAAACATTAGAAAACCAGCCAGAACTGATCAAAACATTCAAAAAACTTTGCAAAACATCATAAAAACAAATCATAAACCAACCGAAACATTCCAAAAACCAACCAAAATATGCCGAAATCCGGCCAAAACATCATAAAAACAAATCATAACCAACTGAAACATTCCAAAAACCCGACAAAGTAGTTTAGAACCCGCCAAAACTCATCAAAACATTCTGAAAAGATGCCAAAATACTAGAAAACCAGTAAGAAGTGATCCAAACTTTCAATAACTTGCCAAAACATAATCAAAACAAATGAAAGCAAACCAAAACATTCCAAATACCCGCCAAAAGATTTGAAAACCCGCCAAAAGGAATCCAAACATTCCAAAACCGGCCAAGACAATATAAACAACACAAGAGAAAACAAAACATTCTAAAACACCACCAAAACATTCCGAAAACCCACCAAAACATCATCAAAACAAATCAAAACAAACCAAACAATAAGAGGAACACGGCAACATATTGGCAAGCAAGAGACAGAGAGCGTGGCACCTTCTAGGAGGCCAAGAAGGAAATCGCACAACACCTGCACTGTGTCTGCAACTTTCAAACTGCTAGAAGCTAGTGGCTTGCCACTGGCCTGCCTCTTCAATTGCCATTAGCATTCCAATGGAAGCTATTCTTGGACAACTTTGCTCTGCTTGCTGCTAGTTCTGCCCCAGCCTACCATAGATAACCTTGCTCTTCCCTTGAGGCTCTGAGATGCCAAGAACTTGTCAACTTCAAAGGGCGGGCCGGGCTACATCTACTCAGCTGCCACAGTTTCTCCTTGCTAGACCTAGTGGGAAAGCATTTTGCTGAGATGCAGAAGGCAAGAAACACAGAATACGGAGACGCGGAGCTGTCCCAAGTGCCACTGCCAGGCGTCTTTCCGCAGAAGGAGCGCCCCGGAGTGCACCGCAACCGGCACCGTCATCTCTGCGCAAAGAGTCAAAATATTTTAAAACCCGCCAAAACTAATCCAAAAATATTTTCAAACCCGCCAAAATAGAAAACCAGACAGAAGTGATCAATACATTCAAAAAAACCTGACAAAACATGGTAAGGCCCACCAAAGCTAATCCAAACACACCAAAAACTGGGCTAAACATAATCAAAAGAAATCAAAACAAATCTAAACCTTCTAAAAACCTGCCAAAATATTTCAAAACCCGTCAAAACAAATCAAAACCTTCCGAATACCCGCCAAAACATTCCAAATACCCGCCAAAATATTTTAAAACCCGCCAAAAGGAATCCAAACATTCCAAAACCTGCCAAGACAATATAAACAACTCAAGAGAAAACAAAACATTCTAAAACCCAACCAAAACATTCCAAAAACCCGCCAAAACATCATAAAAACAAATCAAAACCAACCAAAATATTCCGAAAACCCGCCAAAATGATTTAGACCCGCAAAACTCATCAAAACATTCTGAAAAGATGCCAAAACATTAGAAAACCAGCCTGAACTGATCAAAACATTCAAAAAAATTTGCAAAACATCATAAAAACAAGTCAAAACCAACCAAAACATTCCAAAAACCCGACAAAGTAGTTTAGAACCCGCCAAAACTCATCAAAACATTCTGAAAAGATGCCAAAATACTAGAAAACCAGTCAGAAGTGATCCAAACTTTCAATAACTTGCCAAAACATAATCAAAACAAATGAAAGCAAACCAAAACATTCCAAATACCCGCCAAAATATTTTAAAACCCGCCAAAAGGAATCCAAACATTCCAAAACCGGCCAAGACAATATAAACAACACAAGAGAAAACAAAACATTCTAAAACACCACCAAAACATTCCGAAAACCCACCAAAACATCATCAAAACAAATCAAAACAAACCAAACAATAAGAGGAACACGGCAACATATTGGCAAGCAAGAGACAGAGAGCGCGGCACCTTCTAGGAGGTCAAGAAGGAAGCCGCACAACACCTGCACTGTGTCTGCAACTTTCAAACTGCTAGAAGCTAGTGGCTTGCCACTGGCCTGCCTCTTCAATTGCCATTAGCATTCCAATGGAAGCTATTCTTGGACAACTTTGCTCTGCTTGCTGCTAGTTCTGCCCCAGCCTACCATAGATAACCTTGCTCTTCCCTTGAGGCTCTGAGATGCCAAGAACTTGTCAACTTCAAAGGGCGGGCCGGGCTACATCTACTCAGCTGCCACAGTTTCTCCTTGCTAGACCTAGTGGGAAAGCATTTTGCTGAGATGCAGAAGGCAAGAAACACAGAATACGGAGACGCGGAGCTGTCCCAAGTGCCGCTGCCAGGCGTCTTTCCGCAGAAGGAGCGCCCCGCAGCGCACCGCAACCGGCACCGTCATCTCTGCGCAAAGAGCCAAAATATTTTCAAACCCGCCAAAACTCATCCAAAAATATTTTCAAACCCGCCAAAATAGAAAACCAGACAGAAGTGATCAATACATTCGAAAAAACCTGACAAAACATGATAAAGCCCACCAAAGCTAATCCAAACACATCAAAAACTGGGCTAAACAGAATCAAAACAAATCAAAACAAACCTAAACCTTCTAAAAACCCGCCAAAATAATTCAAAACCTGTCAAAACTAATCAAAACCTTCCGAATACCCGTTAAAAAACATTCCAAATACCCGCCAAAAGATTTTAAAACCCGCCAAAAGGAATCCAAACATTCCAAAACCTGCCAAGACAATATAAACAACACAAGAGAAAACAAAACATTCTAAAACCCAACCAAAACATTCCGAAATCCCGCCAAAACATCATCAAAACAAATCAAAACCAACCAAAATATTCCAAAATCCCGCCAAAATGATTTAGACCCGCAAAACTCATCAAAACATTCTGAAAAGATGCCAAAACATTAGAAAACCAGCCAGAACTGATCAAAACATTCAAAAAACTTTGCAAAACATCATAAAAACAAATCATAAACCAACCGAAACATTCCAAAAACCAGCCAAAATATTCCGAAATCCGGCCAAAACATCATAAAAACAAATCATAACCAACCGAAACATTCCAAAAACCCGACAAAGTAGTTTAGAACCCGCCAAAACTCATCAAAACATTCTGAAAAGATGCCAAAATACTAGAAAACCAGTCAGAAGTGATCAAAACTTTCAATAACTTGCCAAAACATAATCAAAACAAATGAAAGCAAACCAAAACATTCCAAATACCCGCCAAAATATTTGAAAACCCGCCAAAAGGAATCCAAACATTCCAAAACCTGCCAAGACAATATAAACAACACAAGAGAAAACAAAACATTCTAAAACACCACCAAAACATTCTGAAAACCCGCCAAAACATCATAAAAACAATTCAAAACCAACCAAAAAATAAGAGGAACACGGCAACATATTGGCAAGCAAGAGACGGAGAACGCGGCACCTTCTAGGAGGCCAAGAAGGAAGCTGCACAACACCTGCACTGTGTCTGCAACTTTCAAACTGCTAGAAGCTAGTGGTTTGCCACTGGCCTGCCTCTTCAATTGCCATTAGCATTCCAATGGAAGCTATTCTTGGACAAGTTTGCTCTGCTTGCTGCTAGTTCTGCCCCAGCCTACCATAGATAACCTTGCTCTTCCCTTGAGGCTCTGAGATGCCAAGAACTTGTCAACTTCAAAGGGCGGGCCGGGCTACATCTACTCAGCTGCCACAGTTTCTCCTTGCTAGACCTAGTGGGAAAGCATTTTGCTGAGATGCAGAAGGCAAGAAACACAGAATACGGAGACGCGGAGCTGTCCCAAGTGCCGCTGCCAGGCGTCTTTCCGCAGAAGGAGCGCCCCGCAGCGCACCGCAACCGGCACCGTCATCTCTGCGCAAAGAGCCAAAATATTTTCAAACCCGCCAAAACTCATCCAAAACTATTTTCAAACCCGCCAAAATAGAAAACCAGACAGAAGTGATCAATACATTCGAAAAAACCTCACAAAACATGATAAAGCCCACCAAAGCTAATCCAAACACATCAAAAACTGGGCTAAACAGAATCAAAACAAATCAAAACAAACCTAAATCTTCTAAAAACCCGCCAAAATAATTCAAAACCCGTCAAAACTAATCAAAACCTTCCGAATACCCGTTAAAAAACATTCCAAATACCCGCCAAAAGATTTTAAAACCCGCCAAAAGGAATCCAAACATTCCAAAACCTGCCAAGACAATATAAACAACACAAGAGAAAACAAAACATTCTAAAACCCAACCAAAACATTCCGAAATCCCGCCAAAACATCATCAAAACAAATCAAAACCAATCAAAATATTCCAAAATCCCGCCAAAATGATTTAGACCCGCAAAACTCATCAAAACATTCTGAAAAGATGCCAAAACATTAGAAAACCAGCCTGAACTGATCAAAACATTCAAAAAACTTTGCAAAACATCATAAAAACAAATCATAAACCAACCGAAACATTCCAAAAACCAGCCAAAATATTCCGAAATCCGGCCAAAACATCATAAAAACAAATCATAACCAACCGAAACATTCCAAAAACCCGACAAAGTAGTTTAGAACCCGCCAAAACTCATCAAAACATTCTGAAAAGATGCCAAAATACTAGAAAACCAGTCAGAAGTGATCCAAACTTTCAATAACTTGCCAAAACATAATCAAAACAAATGAAAGCAAACCAAAACATTCCAAATACCCGCCAAAATATTTTAAAACCCGCCAAAAGGAATCCAAACATTCCAAAACCGGCCAAGACAATATAAACAACACAAGAGAAAACAAAACATTCTAAAACACCACCAAAACATTCCGAAAACCCACCAAAACATCATCAAAACAAATCAAAACAAACCAAACAATAAGAGGAACACGGCAACATATTGGCAAGCAAGAGACAGAGAGCGCGGCACCTTCTAGGAGGCCAAGAAGGAAGCTGCACAACACCTGCACTGTGTCTGCAACTTTCAAACTGCTAGAAGCTAGTGGCTTGCCACTGGCCTGCCTCTTCAATTGCCATTAGCATTCCAATGGAAGCTATTCTTGGACAACTTTGCTCTGCTTGCTGCTAGTTCTGCCCCAGCCTACCATAGATAACCTTGCTCTTCCCTTGAGGCTCTGAGATGCCAAGAACTTGTCAACTTCAAAGGGCGGGCCGGGCTACATCTACTCAGCTGCCACAGTTTCTCCTTGCTAGACCTAGTGGGAAAGCATTTTGCTGAGATGCAGAAGGCAAGAAACACAGAATACGGAGACGCGGAGCTGTCCCAAGTGCCGCTGCCAGGCGTCTTTCCGCAGAAGGAGCGCCCCGCAGCGCACCGCAACCGGCACCGTCATCTCTGCGCAAAGAGCCAAAATATTTTCAAACCCGCCAAAACTCATCCAAAAATATTTTCAAACCCGCCAAAATAGAAAACCAGACAGAAGTGATCAATACATTCGAAAAAACCTGACAAAACATGATAAAGCCCACCAAAGCTAATCCAAACACATCAAAAACTGGGCTAAACAGAATCAAAACAAATCAAAACAAACCTAAACCTTCTAAAAACCCGCCAAAATAATTCAAAACCCGTCAAAACTAATCAAAACCTTCCGAATACCCGTTAAAAAACATTCCAAATACCCGCCAAAAGATTTTAAAACACGCAAAAATGAATCCAAACATTCCAAAACCTGCCAACACAATAAAAACAACTCAAGAGAATACAAAACATTCTAAAACCCAACCAAAACATTCCGAAAACCCGCCAAAACATCATCAAAACAAATCAAAACCAACCAAAATATTCCAAAATCCCGCCAAAATGATTTAGACCCGCAAAACTCATCAAAACATTCTGAAAAGATGCCAAAACATTAGAAAACCAGCCAGAACTGATCAAAACATTCAAAAAACTTTGCAAAACATCATAAAAACAAATCATAAACCAACCGAAACATTCCAAAAACCAGCCAAAATATTCCGAAATCCGGCCAAAACATCATAAAAACAAATCATAACCAACCGAAACATTCCAAAAACCCGACAAAGTAGTTTAGAACCCGCCAAAACTCATCAAAACATTCTGAAAAGATGCCAAAATACTAGAAAACCAGTCTGAAGTGATCAAAACTTTCAATAACTTGCCAAAACATAATCAAAACAAATGAAAGCAACCCAAAACATTCCAAATACCCGCCAAAAGATTTTAAAACCCGCCAAAAGGAATCCAAACATTCCAAAACCTGCCAAGACAATATAAACAACACAAGAGAAAACAAAACATTCTAAAACACCACCAAAACATTCCGAAAACCCACCAAAACATCATCAAAACAAATCAAAACAAACCAAACAATAAGAGGAACACGGCAACATATTGGCAAGCAAGAGACAGAGAGCGCGGCACCTTCTAGGAGGCCAAGAAGGAAGCCGCACAACACCTGCACTGTGTCTGCAACTTTCAAACTGCTAGAAGCTAGTGGCTTGCCACTGGCCTGCCTCTTCAATTGCCATTAGCATTCCAATGGAAGCTATTCTTGGACAACTTTGCTCTGCTTGCTGCTAGTTCTGCCCCAGCCTACCATAGATAACCTTGCTCTTCCCTTGAGGCTCTGAGATGCCAAGAACTTGTCAACTTCAAAGGGCGGGCCGGGCTACATCTACTCAGCTGCCACAGTTTCTCCTTGCTAGACCTAGTGGGAAAGCATTTTGCTGAGATGCAGAAGGCAAGAAACGCAGAATACGGAGACGCGGAGCTGTCCCAAGTGCCGCTGCCAGGCGTCTTTCCGCAGAAGGAGCGCCCCGGAGCGCACCGCAACCGGCACCGTCATCTCTGCGCAAAGAGCCAAAATATTTTAAAACCCGCCAAAACTCATCCAAAACTATTTTCAAACCCGCCAAAATAGAAAACCAGACAGAAGTGATCAATACATTCGAAAAAACCTCACAAAACATGATAAAGCCCACCAAAGCTAATCCAAACACATCAAAAACTGGGCTAAACAGAATCAAAACAAATCAAAACAAACCTAAACCTTCTAAAAACCTGCCAAAATAATTCAAAACCCGTCAAAACTAATCAAAACCTTCCGAATACCCGTTAAAAAACATTCCAAATACCCGCCAAAAGATTTTAAAACACGCAAAAATGAATCCAAACATTCCAAAACCTGCCAACACAATAAAAACAACTCAAGAGAATACAAAACATTCTAAAACCCAACCAAAACATTCCGAAAACCCGCCAAAACATCATCAAAACAAATCAAAACCAACCAAAATATTCCAAAAACCCGCCAAAATGATTTAGACCCGCAAAACTCATCAAAACATTCTGAAAAGATGCCAAAACATTAGAAAACCAGCCAGAACTGATCAAAACATTCAAAAAACTTTGCAAAACATCATAAAAACAAATCATAAACCAACCGAAACATTCCAAAAACCAGCCAAAATATTCCGAAATCCGGCCAAAACATCATAAAAACAAATCATAACCAACCGAAACATTCCAAAAACCCGACAAAGTAGTTTAGAACCCGCCAAAACTCATCAAAACATTCTGAAAAGATGCCAAAATACTAGAAAACCAGTCTGAAGTGATCCAAACTTTCAATAACTTGCCAAAACATAATCAAAACAAATGAAAGCAAACCAAAACATTCCAAATACCCGCCAAAATATTTTAAAACCCGCCAAAAGGAATCCAAACATTCCAAAACCTGCCAAGACAATATAAACAACACAAGAGAAAACAAAACATTCTAAAACACCACCAAAACATTCCGAAAACCCACCAAAACATCATCAAAACAAATCAAAACAAACCAAACAATAAGAGGAACACGGCAACATATTGGCAAGCAAGAGACAGAGAGCGCGGCACCTTCTAGGAGGCCAAGAAGGAAATCGCACAACACCTGCACTGTGTCTGCAACTTTCAAACTGCTAGAAGCTAGTGGCTTGCCACTGGCCTGCCTCTTCAATTGCCATTAGCATTCCAATGGAAGCTATTCTTGGACAACTTTGCTCTGCTTGCTGCTAGTTCTGCCCCAGCCTACCATAGATAACCTTGCTCTTCCCTTGAGGCTCTGAGATGCCAAGAACTTGTCAACTTCAAAGGGCGGGCCGGGCTACATCTACTCAGCTGCCACAGTTTCTCCTTGCTAGACCTAGTGGGAAAGCATTTTGCTGAGATGCAGAAGGCAAGAAACACAGAATACGGAGACGCGGAGCTGTCCCAAGTGCCGCTGCCAGGCGTCTTTCCGCAGAAGGAGCGCCCCGGAGCGCACCGCAACCGGCACCGTCATCTCTGCGCAAAGAGCCAAAATATTTTCAAACCCGCCAAAACTCATCCAAAACTATTTTCAAACCCGCCAAAATAGAAAACCAGACAGAAGTGATCAATACATTCGAAAAAACCTCACAAAACATGATAAAGCCCACCAAAGCTAATCCAAACACATCAAAAACTGGGCTAAACAGAATCAAAACAAATCAAAACAAACCTAAACCTTCTAAAAACCTGCCAAAATAATTCAAAACCCGTCAAAACTAATCAAAACCTTCCGAATACCCGTTAAAAAACATTCCAAATACCCGCCAAAAGATTTTAAAACACGCAAAAATGAATCCAAACATTCCAAAACCTGCCAACACAATAAAAACAACTCAAGAGAATACAAAACATTCTAAAACCCAACCAAAACATTCCGAAAACCCGCCAAAACATCATCAAAACAAATCAAAACCAACCAAAATATTCCAAAAACCCGCCAAAATGATTTAGACCCGCAAAACTCATCAAAACATTCTGAAAAGATGCCAAAACATTAGAAAACCAGCCAGAACTGATCAAAACATTCAAAAAACTTTGCAAAACATCATAAAAACAAATCATAAACCAACCGAAACATTCCAAAAACCAACCAAAATATGCCGAAATCCGGCCAAAACATCATAAAAACAAATCATAACCAACTGAAACATTCCAAAAACCCGACAAAGTAGTTTAGAACCCGCCAAAACTCATCAAAACATTCTGAAAAGATGCCAAAATACTAGAAAACCAGTAAGAAGTGATCCAAACTTTCAATAACTTGCCAAAACATAATCAAAACAAATGAAAGCAAACCAAAACATTCCAAATACCCGCCAAAAGATTTGAAAACCCGCCAAAAGGAATCCAAACATTCCAAAACCGGCCAAGACAATATAAACAACACAAGAGAAAACAAAACATTCTAAAACACCACCAAAACATTCCGAAAACCCACCAAAACATCATCAAAACAAATCAAAACAAACCAAACAATAAGAGGAACACGGCAACATATTGGCAAGCAAGAGACAGAGAGCGTGGCACCTTCTAGGAGGCCAAGAAGGAAATCGCACAACACCTGCACTGTGTCTGCAACTTTCAAACTGCTAGAAGCTAGTGGCTTGCCACTGGCCTGCCTCTTCAATTGCCATTAGCATTCCAATGGAAGCTATTCTTGGACAACTTTGCTCTGCTTGCTGCTAGTTCTGCCCCAGCCTACCATAGATAACCTTGCTCTTCCCTTGAGGCTCTGAGATGCCAAGAACTTGTCAACTTCAAAGGGCGGGCCGGGCTACATCTACTCAGCTGCCACAGTTTCTCCTTGCTAGACCTAGTGGGAAAGCATTTTGCTGAGATGCAGAAGGCAAGAAACACAGAATACGGAGACGCGGAGCTGTCCCAAGTGCCACTGCCAGGCGTCTTTCCGCAGAAGGAGCGCCCCGGAGTGCACCGCAACCGGCACCGTCATCTCTGCGCAAAGAGTCAAAATATTTTAAAACCCGCCAAAACTAATCCAAAAATATTTTCAAACCCGCCAAAATAGAAAACCAGACAGAAGTGATCAATACATTCAAAAAAACCTGACAAAACATGGTAAGGCCCACCAAAGCTAATCCAAACACACCAAAAACTGGGCTAAACATAATCAAAAGAAATCAAAACAAATCTAAACCTTCTAAAAACCTGCCAAAATATTTCAAAACCCGTCAAAACAAATCAAAACCTTCCGAATACCCGCCAAAACATTCCAAATACCCGCCAAAATATTTTAAAACCCGCCAAAAGGAATCCAAACATTCCAAAACCTGCCAAGACAATATAAACAACTCAAGAGAAAACAAAACATTCTAAAACCCAACCAAAACATTCCAAAAACCCGCCAAAACATCATAAAAACAAATCAAAACCAACCAAAATATTCCGAAAACCCGCCAAAATGATTTAGACCCGCAAAACTCATCAAAACATTCTGAAAAGATGCCAAAACATTAGAAAACCAGCCTGAACTGATCAAAACATTCAAAAAACTTTGCAAAACATCATAAAAACAAGTCAAAACCAACCAAAACATTCCAAAAACCCGACAAAGTAGTTTAGAACCCGCCAAAACTCATCAAAACATTCTGAAAAGATGCCAAAATACTAGAAAACCAGTCAGAAGTGATCCAAACTTTCAATAACTTGCCAAAACATAATCAAAACAAATGAAAGCAAACCAAAACATTCCAAATACCCGCCAAAATATTTTAAAACCCGCCAAAAGGAATCCAAACATTCCAAAACCGGCCAAGACAATATAAACAACACAAGAGAAAACAAAACATTCTAAAACACCACCAAAACATTCCGAAAACCCACCAAAACATCATCAAAACAAATCAAAACAAACCAAACAATAAGAGGAACACGGCAACATATTGGCAAGCAAGAGACAGAGAGCGCGGCACCTTCTAGGAGGTCAAGAAGGAAGCCGCACAACACCTGCACTGTGTCTGCAACTTTCAAACTGCTAGAAGCTAGTGGCTTGCCACTGGCCTGCCTCTTCAATTGCCATTAGCATTCCAATGGAAGCTATTCTTGGACAACTTTGCTCTGCTTGCTGCTAGTTCTGCCCCAGCCTACCATAGATAACCTTGCTCTTCCCTTGAGGCTCTGAGATGCCAAGAACTTGTCAACTTCAAAGGGCGGGCCGGGCTACATCTACTCAGCTGCCACAGTTTCTCCTTGCTAGACCTAGTGGGAAAGCATTTTGCTGAGATGCAGAAGGCAAGAAACACAGAATACGGAGACGCGGAGCTGTCCCAAGTGCCGCTGCCAGGCGTCTTTCCGCAGAAGGAGCGCCCCGCAGCGCACCGCAACCGGCACCGTCATCTCTGCGCAAAGAGCCAAAATATTTTCAAACCCGCCAAAACTCATCCAAAAATATTTTCAAACCCGCCAAAATAGAAAACCAGACAGAAGTGATCAATACATTCCAAAAAACCTCACAAAACATGATAAAGCCCACCAAAGCTAATCCAAACACATCAAAAACTGGGCTAAACAGAATCAAAACAAATCAAAACAAACCTAAACCTTCTAAAAACCCGCCAAAATAATTCAAAACCTGTCAAAACTAATCAAAACCTTCCGAATACCCGTTAAAAAACATTCCAAATACCCGCCAAAAGATTTTAAAACCCGCCAAAAGGAATCCAAACATTCCAAAACCTGCCAAGACAATATAAACAACACAAGAGAAAACAAAACATTCTAAAACCCAACCAAAACATTCCGAAATCCCGCCAAAACATCATCAAAACAAATCAAAACCAACCAAAATATTCCAAAATCCCGCCAAAATGATTTAGACCCGCAAAACTCATCAAAACATTCTGAAAAGATGCCAAAACATTAGAAAACCAGCCTGAACTGATCAAAACATTCAAAAAACTTTGCAAAACATCATAAAAACAAATCATAAACCAACCGAAACATTCCAAAAACCAGCCAAAATATTCCGAAATCCGGCCAAAACATCATAAAAACAAATCATAACCAACCGAAACATTCCAAAAACCCGACAAAGTAGTTTAGAACCCGCCAAAACTCATCAAAACATTCTGAAAAGATGCCAAAATACTAGAAAACCAGTCAGAAGTGATCAAAACTTTCAATAACTTGCCAAAACATAATCAAAACAAATGAAAGCAAACCAAAACATTCCAAATACCCGCCAAAATATTTGAAAACCCGCCAAAAGGAATCCAAACATTCCAAAACCTGCCAAGACAATATAAACAACACAAGAGAAAACAAAACATTCTAAAACACCACCAAAACATTCTGAAAACCCGCCAAAACATCATAAAAACAATTCAAAACCAACCAAAAAATAAGAGGAACACGGCAACATATTGGCAAGCAAGAGACGGAGAACGCGGCACCTTCTAGGAGGCCAAGAAGGAAGCTGCACAACACCTGCACTGTGTCTGCAACTTTCAAACTGCTAGAAGCTAGTGGTTTGCCACTGGCCTGCCTCTTCAATTGCCATTAGCATTCCAATGGAAGCTATTCTTGGACAACTTTGCTCTGCTTGCTGCTAGTTCTGCCCCAGCCTACCATAGATAACCTTGCTCTTCCCTTGAGGCTCTGAGATGCCAAGAACTTGTCAACTTCAAAGGGCGGGCCGGGCTACATCTACTCAGCTGCCACAGTTTCTCCTTGCTAGACCTAGTGGGAAAGCATTTTGCTGAGATGCAGAAGGCAAGAAACACAGAATACGGAGACGCGGAGCTGTCCCAAGTGCCGCTGCCAGGCGTCTTTCCGCAGAAGGAGCGCCCCGCAGCGCACCGCAACCGGCACCGTCATCTCTGCGCAAAGAGCCAAAATATTTTCAAACCCGCCAAAACTCATCCAAAACTATTTTCAAACCCGCCAAAATAGAAAACCAGACAGAAGTGATCAATACATTCGAAAAAACCTCACAAAACATGATAAAGCCCACCAAAGCTAATCCAAACACATCAAAAACTGGGCTAAACAGAATCAAAACAAATCAAAACAAACCTAAATCTTCTAAAAACCCGCCAAAATAATTCAAAACCCGTCAAAACTAATCAAAACCTTCCGAATACCCGTTAAAAAACATTCCAAATACCCGCCAAAAGATTTTAAAACCCGCCAAAAGGAATCCAAACATTCCAAAACCTGCCAAGACAATATAAACAACACAAGAGAAAACAAAACATTCTAAAACCCAACCAAAACATTCCGAAATCCCGCCAAAACATCATCAAAACAAATCAAAACCAACCAAAATATTCCAAAATCCCGCCAAAATGATTTAGACCCGCAAAACTCATCAAAACATTCTGAAAAGATGCCAAAACATTAGAAAACCAGCCTGAACTGATCAAAACATTCAAAAAACTTTGCAAAACATCATAAAAACAAATCATAAACCAACCGAAACATTCCAAAAACCAACCAAAATATTCCGAAATCCGGCCAAAACATCATAAAAACAAATCATAACCAACCGAAACATTCCAAAAACCCGACAAAGTAGTTTAGAACCCGCCAAAACTCATCAAAACATTCTGAAAAGATGCCAAAATACTAGAAAACCAGTCAGAAGTGATCCAAACTTTCAATAACTTGCCAAAACATAATCAAAACAAATGAAAGCAAACCAAAACATTCCAAATACCCGCCAAAATATTTTAAAACCCGCCAAAAGGAATCCAAACATTCCAAAACCGGCCAAGACAATATAAACAACACAAGAGAAAACAAAACATTCTAAAACACCACCAAAACATTCCGAAAACCCACCAAAACATCATCAAAACAAATCAAAACAAACCAAACAATAAGAGGAACACGGCAACATATTGGCAAGCAAGAGACAGAGAGCGCGGCACCTTCTAGGAGGCCAAGAAGGAAGCTGCACAACACCTGCACTGTGTCTGCAACTTTCAAACTGCTAGAAGCTAGTGGCTTGCCACTGGCCTGCCTCTTCAATTGCCATTAGCATTCCAATGGAAGCTATTCTTGGACAACTTTGCTCTGCTTGCTGCTAGTTCTGCCCCAGCCTACCATAGATAACCTTGCTCTTCCCTTGAGGCTCTGAGATGCCAAGAACTTGTCAACTTCAAAGGGCGGGCCGGGCTACATCTACTCAGCTGCCACAGTTTCTCCTTGCTAGACCTAGTGGGAAAGCATTTTGCTGAGATGCAGAAGGCAAGAAACACAGAATACGGAGACGCGGAGCTGTCCCAAGTGCCGCTGCCAGGCGTCTTTCCGCAGAAGGAGCGCCCCGCAGCGCACCGCAACCGGCACCGTCATCTCTGCGCAAAGAGCCAAAATATTTTCAAACCCGCCAAAACTCATCCAAAAATATTTTCAAACCCGCCAAAATAGAAAACCAGACAGAAGTGATCAATACATTCGAAAAAACCTGACAAAACATGATAAAGCCCACCAAAGCTAATCCAAACACATCAAAAACTGGGCTAAACAGAATCAAAACAAATCAAAACAAACCTAAACCTTCTAAAAACCCGCCAAAATAATTCAAAACCCGTCAAAACTAATCAAAACCTTCCGAATACCCGTTAAAAAACATTCCAAATACCCGCCAAAAGATTTTAAAACACGCAAAAATGAATCCAAACATTCCAAAACCTGCCAACACAATAAAAACAACTCAAGAGAATACAAAACATTCTAAAACCCAACCAAAACATTCCGAAAACCCGCCAAAACATCATCAAAACAAATCAAAACCAACCAAAATATTCCAAAATCCCGCCAAAATGATTTAGACCCGCAAAACTCATCAAAACATTCTGAAAAGATGCCAAAACATTAGAAAACCAGCCAGAACTGATCAAAACATTCAAAAAACTTTGCAAAACATCATAAAAACAAATCATAAACCAACCGAAACATTCCAAAAACCAGCCAAAATATTCCGAAATCCGGCCAAAACATCATAAAAACAAATCATAACCAACCGAAACATTCCAAAAACCCGACAAAGTAGTTTAGAACCCGCCAAAACTCATCAAAACATTCTGAAAAGATGCCAAAATACTAGAAAACCAGTCTGAAGTGATCAAAACTTTCAATAACTTGCCAAAACATAATCAAAACAAATGAAAGCAACCCAAAACATTCCAAATACCCGCCAAAATATTTTAAAACCCGCCAAAAGGAATCCAAACATTCCAAAACCTGCCAAGACAATATAAACAACACAAGAGAAAACAAAACATTCTAAAACCCAACCAAAACATTCCGAAAACCCACCAAAACATCATCAAAACAAATCAAAACAAACCAAACAATAAGAGGAACACGGCAACATATTGGCAAGCAAGAGACAGAGAGCGCGGCACCTTCTAGGAGGCCAAGAAGGAAGCCGCACAACACCTGCACTGTGTCTGCAACTTTCAAACTGCTAGAAGCTAGTGGCTTGCCACTGGCCTGCCTCTTCAATTGCCATTAGCATTCCAATGGAAGCTATTCTTGGACAACTTTGCTCTGCTTGCTGCTAGTTCTGCCCCAGCCTACCATAGATAACCTTGCTCTTCCCTTGAGGCTCTGAGATGCCAAGAACTTGTCAACTTCAAAGGGCGGGCCGGGCTACATCTACTCAGCTGCCACAGTTTCTCCTTGCTAGACCTAGTGGGAAAGCATTTTGCTGAGATGCAGAAGGCAAGAAACGCAGAATACGGAGACGCGGAGCTGTTCCAAGTGCCGATGCCAGGCGTCTTTCCGCAGAAGGAGCGCCCCGGAGCGCACCGCAACCGGCACCGTCATCTCTGCGCAAAGAGCCAAAATATTTTCAAACCCGCCAAAACTCATCCAAAACTATTTTCAAACCCGCCAAAATAGAAAACCAGACAGAAGTGATCAATACATTCGAAAAAACCTCACAAAACATGATAAAGCCCACCAAAGCTAATCCAAACACATCAAAAACTGGGCTAAACAGAATCAAAACAAATCAAAACAAACCTAAACCTTCTAAAAACCTGCCAAAATAATTCAAAACCCGTCAAAACTAATCAAAACCTTCCGAATACCCGTTAAAAACATTCCAAATACCCGCCAAAAGATTTTAAAACACGCAAAAATGAATCCAAACATTCCAAAACCTGCCAACACAATAAAAACAACTCAAGAGAATACAAAACATTCTAAAACCCAACCAAAACATTCCGAAAACCCGCCAAAACATCATCAAAACAAATCAAAACCAACCAAAATATTCAAAAAACCCGCCAAAATGATTTAGACCCGCAAAACTCATCAAAACATTCTGAAAAGAGGCCAAAACATTAGAAAACCAGCCAGAACTGATCAAAACATTCAAAAAACTTTGCAAAACATCATAAAAACAAATCATAAACCAACCGAAACATTCCAAAAACCAGCCAAAATATTCCGAAATCCGGCCAAAACATCATAAAAACAAATCATAACCAACCGAAACATTCCAAAAACCCGACAAAGTAGTTTAGAACCCGCCAAAACTCATCAAAACATTCTGAAAAGATGCCAAAATACTAGAAAACCAGTAAGAAGTGATCAAAACTTTCAATAACTTGCCAAAACATAATCAAAACAAATGAAAGCAAACCAAAACATTCCAAATACCCGCCAAAAGATTTGAAAACCCGCCAAAAGGAATCCAAACATTCCAAAACCTGCCAAGACAATATAAACAACACAAGAGAAAACAAAACATTCTAAAACACCACCAAAACATTCCGAAAACCCACCAAAACATCATAAAAACAAATCAAAACAAACCAAACAATAAGAGGAACACGGCAACATATTGGCAAGCAAGAGACAGAGAGCGCGGCACCTTCTAGGAGGCCAAGAAGGAAATCGCACAACACCTGCACTGTGTCTGCAACTTTCAAACTGCTAGAAGCTAGTGGCTTGCCACTGGCCTGCCTCTTCAATTGCCATTAGCATTCCAATGGAAGCTATTCTTGGACAACTTTGCTCTGCTTGCTGCTAGTTCTGCCCCAGCCTACCATAGATAACCTTGCTCTTCCCTTGAGGCTCTGAGATGCCAAGAACTTGTCAACTTCAAAGGGTGGGCCGGGCTACATCTACTCAGCTGCCACAGTTTCTCCTTGCTAGACCTAGTGGGAAAGCATTTTGCTGAGATGCAGAAGGCAAGAAACGCAGAATACGGAGACGCGGAGCTGTCCCAAGTGCCGCTGCCAGGCGTCTTTCCGCAGAAGGAGCGCCCCGGAGCGCACCGCAACCGGCACCGTCATCTCTGCGCAAAGAGCCAAAATATTTTCAAACCCGCCAAAACTCATCCAAAACTATTTTCAAACCCGCCAAAATAGAAAACCAGACAGAAGTGATCAATACATTCGAAAAAACCTGACAAAACATGATAAAGCCCACCAAAGCTAATCCAAACACATCAAAAACTGGGCTCAACAGAATCAAAACAAATCAAAACAAACCTAAATCTTCTAAAAACCCGCCAAAATAATTCAAAACCCGTCAAAACTAATCAAAACCTTCCGAATACCCGTTAAAAAACATTCCAAATACCCGCCAAAATATTTTAAAACCCGCCAAAAGGAATCCAAACATTCCAAAACCTGCCAAGACAATATAAACAACACAAGAGAAAACAAAACATTCTAAAACCCAACCAAAACATTCCGAAATCCCGCCAAAACATCATCAAAACAAATCAAAACCAACCAAAATATTCCAAAATCCCGCCAAAATGATTTAGACCCGCAAAACTCATCAAAACATTCTGAAAAGATGCCAAAACATTAGAAAACCAGCCAGAACTGATCAAAACATTCAAAAAACTTTGCAAAACATCATAAAAACAAATCATAAACCAACCGAAACATTCCAAAAACCAACCAAAATATGCCGAAATCCGGCCAAAACATCATAAAAACAAATCATAACCAACCGAAACATTCCAAAAACCCGACAAAGTAGTTTAGAACCCGCCAAAACTCATCAAAACATTCTGAAAAGATGCCAAAATACTAGAAAACCAGTAAGAAGTGATCCAAACTTTCAATAACTTGCCAAAACATAATCAAAACAAATGAAAGCAAACCAAAACATTCCAAATACCCGCCAAAAGATTTGAAAACCCGCCAAAAGGAATCCAAACATTCCAAAACCGGCCAAGACAATATAAACAACACAAGAGAAAACAAAACATTCTAAAACACCACCAAAACATTCCGAAAACCCACCAAAACATCATCAAAACAAATCAAAACAAACCAAACAATAAGAGGAACACGGCAACATATTGGCAAGCAAGAGACAGAGAGCGTGGCACCTTCTAGGAGGCCAAGAAGGAAATCGCACAACACCTGCACTGTGTCTGCAACTTTCAAACTGCTAGAAGCTAGTGGTTTGCCACTGGCCTGCCTCTTCAATTGCCATTAGCATTCCAATGGAAGCTATTCTTGGACAACTTTGCTCTGCTTGCTGCTAGTTCTGCCCCAGCCTACCATAGATAACCTTGCTCTTCCCTTGAGGCTCTGAGATGCCAAGAACTTGTCAACTTCAAAGGGCGGCCGGGCTACATCTACTCAGCTGCCACAGTTTCTCCTTGCTAGACCTAGTGGGAAAGCATTTTGCTGAGATGCAGAAGGCAAGAAACACAGAATACGGAGACGCGGAGCTGTCCCAAGTGCCGCTGCCAGGCGTCTTTCCGCAGAAGGAGCGCCCCGGAGCGCACCGCAACCGGCACCGTCATCTCTGCGCAAAGAGCCAAAATATTTTCAAACCCGCCAAAACTCATCCAAAAATATTTTCAAACCCGCCAAAATAGAAAACCAGACAGAAGTGATCAATACATTCCAAAAAACCTCACAAAACATGATAAAGCCCACCAAAGCTAATCCAAACACATCAAAAACTGGGCTAAACAGAATCAAAACAAATCAAAACAAACCTAAATCTTCTAAAAACCCGCCAAAATAATTCAAAACCCGTCAAAACTAATCAAAACCTTCCGAATACCCGTTAAAAACATTCCAAATACCCGCCAAAAGATTTTAAAACACGCAAAAATGAATCCAAACATTCCAAAACCTGCCAACACAATAAAAACAACTCAAGAGAATACAAAACATTCTAAAACCCAACCAAAACATTCCGAAAACCCGCCAAAACATCATCAAAACAAATCAAAACCAACCAAAATATTCAAAAAACCCGCCAAAATGATTTAGACCCGCAAAACTCATCAAAACATTCTGAAAAGAGGCCAAAACATTAGAAAACCAGCCAGAACTGATCAAAACATTCAAAAAACTTTGCAAAACATCATAAAAACAAATCATAAACCAACCGAAACATTCCAAAAACCAGCCAAAATATTCCGAAATCCGGCCAAAACATCATAAAAACAAATCATAACCAACCGAAACATTCCAAAAACCCGACAAAGTAGTTTAGAACCCGCCAAAACTCATCAAAACATTCTGAAAAGATGCCAAAATACTAGAAAACCAGTAAGAAGTGATCAAAACTTTCAATAACTTGCCAAAACATAATCAAAACAAATGAAAGCAAACCAAAACATTCCAAATACCCGCCAAAAGATTTGAAAACCCGCCAAAAGGAATCCAAACATTCCAAAACCTGCCAAGACAATATAAACAACACAAGAGAAAACAAAACATTCTAAAACACCACCAAAACATTCCGAAAACCCACCAAAACATCATAAAAACAAATCAAAACAAACCAAACAATAAGAGGAACACGGCAACATATTGGCAAGCAAGAGACAGAGAGCGCGGCACCTTCTAGGAGGCCAAGAAGGAAATCGCACAACACCTGCACTGTGTCTGCAACTTTCAAACTGCTAGAAGCTAGTGGCTTGCCACTGGCCTGCCTCTTCAATTGCCATTAGCATTCCAATGGAAGCTATTCTTGGACAACTTTGCTCTGCTTGCTGCTAGTTCTGCCCCAGCCTACCATAGATAACCTTGCTCTTCCCTTGAGGCTCTGAGATGCCAAGAACTTGTCAACTTCAAAGGGTGGGCCGGGCTACATCTACTCAGCTGCCACAGTTTCTCCTTGCTAGACCTAGTGGGAAAGCATTTTGCTGAGATGCAGAAGGCAAGAAACGCAGAATACGGAGACGCGGAGCTGTCCCAAGTGCCGCTGCCAGGCGTCTTTCCGCAGAAGGAGCGCCCCGGAGCGCACCGCAACCGGCACCGTCATCTCTGCGCAAAGAGCCAAAATATTTTCAAACCCGCCAAAACTCATCCAAAACTATTTTCAAACCCGCCAAAATAGAAAACCAGACAGAAGTGATCAATACATTCGAAAAAACCTGACAAAACATGATAAAGCCCACCAAAGCTAATCCAAACACATCAAAAACTGGGCTCAACAGAATCAAAACAAATCAAAACAAACCTAAATCTTCTAAAAACCCGCCAAAATAATTCAAAACCCGTCAAAACTAATCAAAACCTTCCGAATACCCGTTAAAAAACATTCCAAATACCCGCCAAAATATTTTAAAACCCGCCAAAAGGAATCCAAACATTCCAAAACCTGCCAAGACAATATAAACAACACAAGAGAAAACAAAACATTCTAAAACCCAACCAAAACATTCCGAAATCCCGCCAAAACATCATCAAAACAAATCAAAACCAACCAAAATATTCCAAAATCCCGCCAAAATGATTTAGACCCGCAAAACTCATCAAAACATTCTGAAAAGATGCCAAAACATTAGAAAACCAGCCAGAACTGATCAAAACATTCAAAAAACTTTGCAAAACATCATAAAAACAAATCATAAACCAACCGAAACATTCCAAAAACCAACCAAAATATGCCGAAATCCGGCCAAAACATCATAAAAACAAATCATAACCAACCGAAACATTCCAAAAACCCGACAAAGTAGTTTAGAACCCGCCAAAACTCATCAAAACATTCTGAAAAGATGCCAAAATACTAGAAAACCAGTAAGAAGTGATCCAAACTTTCAATAACTTGCCAAAACATAATCAAAACAAATGAAAGCAAACCAAAACATTCCAAATACCCGCCAAAAGATTTGAAAACCCGCCAAAAGGAATCCAAACATTCCAAAACCGGCCAAGACAATATAAACAACACAAGAGAAAACAAAACATTCTAAAACACCACCAAAACATTCCGAAAACCCACCAAAACATCATCAAAACAAATCAAAACAAACCAAACAATAAGAGGAACACGGCAACATATTGGCAAGCAAGAGACAGAGAGCGTGGCACCTTCTAGGAGGCCAAGAAGGAAATCGCACAACACCTGCACTGTGTCTGCAACTTTCAAACTGCTAGAAGCTAGTGGTTTGCCACTGGCCTGCCTCTTCAATTGCCATTAGCATTCCAATGGAAGCTATTCTTGGACAACTTTGCTCTGCTTGCTGCTAGTTCTGCCCCAGCCTACCATAGATAACCTTGCTCTTCCCTTGAGGCTCTGAGATGCCAAGAACTTGTCAACTTCAAAGGGCGGCCGGGCTACATCTACTCAGCTGCCACAGTTTCTCCTTGCTAGACCTAGTGGGAAAGCATTTTGCTGAGATGCAGAAGGCAAGAAACACAGAATACGGAGACGCGGAGCTGTCCCAAGTGCCGCTGCCAGGCGTCTTTCCGCAGAAGGAGCGCCCCGGAGCGCACCGCAACCGGCACCGTCATCTCTGCGCAAAGAGCCAAAATATTTTCAAACCCGCCAAAACTCATCCAAAAATATTTTCAAACCCGCCAAAATAGAAAACCAGACAGAAGTGATCAATACATTCCAAAAAACCTCACAAAACATGATAAAGCCCACCAAAGCTAATCCAAACACATCAAAAACTGGGCTAAACAGAATCAAAACAAATCAAAACAAACCTAAATCTTCTAAAAACCCGCCAAAATAATTCAAAACCCTCCGAATACCCGTTAAAAAACATTCCAAATACCCGCCAAACGATTTTAAAACCCGCCAAAAGGAATCCAAACATTCCAAAACCTGCCAAGACAATATAAACAACACAAGAGAAAACAAAACATTCTAAAACCCAACCAAAACATTCCGAAATCCCGCCAAAACATCATCAAAACAAATCAAAACCAACCAAAATATTCCAAAATCCCGCCAAAATGATTTAGACCCGCAAAACTCATCAAAACATTCTGAAAAGATGCCAAAACATTAGAAAACCAGCCTGAACTGATCAAAACATTCAAAAAACTTTGCAAAACATCATAAAAACAAATCATAAACCAACCGAAACATTCCAAAAACCAACCAAAATATTCCGAAATCCGGCCAAAACATCATAAAAACAAATCATAACCAACCGAAACATTCCAAAAACCCGACAAAGTAGTTTAGAACCCGCCAAAACTCATCAAAACATTCTGAAAAGATGCCAAAATACTAGAAAACCAGTAAGAAGTGATCCAAACTTTCAATAACTTGCCAAAACATAATCAAAACAAATGAAAGCAAACCAAAACATTCCAAATACCCGCCAAAAGATTTGAAAACCCGCCAAAAGGAATCCAAACATTCCAAAACCGGCCAAGACAATATAAACAACACAAGAGAAAACAAAACATTCTAAAACACCACCAAAACATTCCGAAAACCCACCAAAACATCATCAAAACAAATCAAAACAAACCAAACAATAAGAGGAACACGGCAACATATTGGCAAGCAAGAGACAGAGAGCGCGGCACCTTCTAGGAGGCCAAGAAGGAAGCTGCACAACACCTGCACTGTGTCTGCAACTTTCAAACTGCTAGAAGCTAGTGGCTTGCCACTGGCCTGCCTCTTCAATTGCCATTAGCATTCCAATGGAAGCTATTCTTGGACAACTTTGCTCTGCTTGCTGCTAGTTCTGCCCCAGCCTACCATAGATAACCTTGCTCTTCCCTTGAGGCTCTGAGATGCCAAGAACTTGTCAACTTCAAAGGGCGGGCCGGGCTACATCTACTCAGCTGCCACAGTTTCTCCTTGCTAGACCTAGTGGGAAAGCATTTTGCTGAGATGCAGAAGGCAAGAAACGCAGAATACGGAGACGCGGAGCTGTCCCAAGTGCCGCTGCCAGGCGTCTTTCCGCAGAAGGAACGCCCCGGAGCGCACCGCAACCGGCACCGTCATCTCTGCGCAAAGAGCCAAAATATTTTCAAACCCGCCAAAACTCATCCAAAAATATTTTCAAACCCGCCAAAATAGAAAACCAGACAGAAGTGATCAATACATTCGAAAAAACCTCACAAAACATGATAAAGCCCACCAAAGCTAATCCAAACACATCAAAAACTGGGCTAAACAGAATCAAAACAAATCAAAACAAACCTAAACCTTCTAAAAACCCGCCAAAATAATTCAAAACCCGTCAAAACTAATCAAAACCTTCCGAATACCCGTTAAAAAACATTCCAAATACCCGCCAAAAGATTTTAAAACACGCAAAAATGAATCCAAACATTCCAAAACCTGCCAACACAATAAAAACAACTCAAGAGAATACAAAACATTCTAAAACCCAACCAAAACATTCCGAAAACCCGCCAAAACATCATCAAAACAAATCAAAACCAACCAAAATATTCCAAAAACCCGCCAAAATTATTTAGACCCGCAAAACTCATCAAAACATTCTGAAAAGATGCCAAAACATTAGAAAACCAGCCAGAACTGATCAAAACATTCAAAAAACTTTGAAAAACATCATAAAAACAAATCATAAACCAACCGAAACATTCCAAAAACCAGCCAAAATATTCCGAAATCCGGCCAAAACATCATAAAAACAAATCATAACCAACCGAAACATTCCAAAAACCCGACAAAGTAGTTTAGAACCCGCCAAAACTCATCAAAACATTCTGAAAAGATGCCAAAATACTAGAAAACCAGTCTGAAGTGATCGAAACTTTCAATAACTTGCCAAAACATAATCAAAACAAATGAAAGCAACCCAAAACATTCCAAATACCCGCCAAAATATTTTAAAACCCGCCAAAAGGAATCCAAACATTCCAAAACCTGCCAAGACAATATAAACAACACAAGAGAAAACAAAACATTCTAAAACACCACCAAAACATTCCGAAAACCCACCAAAACATCATAAAAACAAATCAAAACAAACCAAACAATAAGAGGAACACGGCAACATATTGGCAAGCAAGAGACAGAGAGCGCGGCACCTTCTAGGAGGCCAAGAAGGAAGCCGCACAACACCTGCACTGTGTCTGCAACTTTCAAACTGCTAGAAGCTAGTGGCTTGCCACTGGCCTGCCTCTTCAATTGCCATTAGCATTCCAATGGAAGCTATTCTTGGACAACTTTGCTCTGCTTGCTGCTAGTTCTGCCCCAGCCTACCATAGATAACCTTGCTCTTCCCTTGAGGCTCTGAGATGCCAAGAACTTGTCAACTTCAAAGGGCGGGCCGGGCTACATCTACTCAGCTGCCACAGTTTCTCCTTGCTAGACCTAGTGGGAAAGCATTTTGCTGAGATGCAGAAGGCAAGAAACGCAGAATACGGAGACGCGGAGCTGTCCCAAGTGCCGCTGCCAGGCGTCTTTCCGCAGAAGGAGCGCCCCGCAGCGCACCGCAACCGGCACCGTCATCTCTGCGCAAAGAGCCAAAATATTTTCAAACCCGCCAAAACTCATCCAAAAATATTTTCAAACCCGCCAAAATAGAAAACCAGACAGAAGTGATCAATACATTCGAAAAAACCTCACAAAACATGATAAAGCCCACCAAAGCTAATCCAAACACATCAAAAACTGGGCTAAACAGAATCAAAACAAATCAAAACAAACCTAAACCTTCTAAAAACCCGCCAAAATAATTAAAAACCCGTCAAAACTAATCAAAACCTTCCGAATACCCGTTAAAAAACATTCCAAATACCCGCCAAAAGATTTTAAAACCCGCCAAAAGGAATCCAAACATTCCAAAACCTGCCAAGACAATATAAACAACTCAAGAGAAAACAAAACATTCTAAAACCCAACCAAAACATTCCGAAAACCCGCCAAAACATCATAAAAACAAATCAAAACCAACCAAAATATTCCGAAAACCCGCCAAAATGATTTAGACCCGCAAAACTCATCAAAACATTCTGAAAAGATGCCAAAACATTAGAAAACCAGCCAGAACTGATCAAAACATTCAAAAAACTTTGCAAAACATCATAAAAACAAATCATAAACCAACCGAAACATTCCAAAAACCAACCAAAATATGCCGAAATCCGGCCAAAACATCATAAAAACAAATCATAACCAACCGAAACATTCCAAAAACCCGACAAAGTAGTTTAGAACCCGCCAAAACTCATCAAAACATTCTGAAAAGATGCCAAAATACTAGAAAACCAGTCAGAAGTGATCCAAACTTTCAATAACTTGCCAAAACATAATCAAAACAAATGAAAGCAAACCAAAACATTCCAAATACCCGCCAAAAGATTTGAAAACCCGCCAAAAGGAATCCAAACATTCCAAAACCGGCCAAGACAATATAAACAACACAAGAGAAAACAAAACATTCTAAAACACCACCAAAACATTCCGAAAACCCACCAAAACATCATCAAAACAAATCAAAACAAACCAAACAATAAGAGGAACACGGCAACATATTGGCAAGCAAGAGACAGAGAGCGCGGCACCTTCTAGGAGGCCAAGAAGGAAGCCGCACAACACCTGCACTGTGTCTGCAACTTTCAAACTGCTAGAAGCTAGTGGCTTGCCACTGGCCTGCCTCTTCAATTGCCATTAGCATTCCAATGGAAGCTATTCTTGGACAACTTTGCTCTGCTTGCTGCTAGTTCTGCCCCAGCCTACCATAGATAACCTTGCTCTTCCCTTGAGGCTCTGAGATGCCAAGAACTTGTCAACTTCAAAGGGCGGGCCGGGCTACATCTACTCAGCTGCCACAGTTTCTCCTTGCTAGACCTAGTGGGAAAGCATTTTGCTGAGATGCAGAAGGCAAGAAACACAGAATACGGAGACGCGGAGCTGTCCCAAGTGCCGCTGCCAGGCGTCTTTCCGCAGAAGGAGCGCCCCGCAGCGCACCGCAACCGGCACCGTCATCTCTGCGCAAAGAGCCAAAATATTTTCAAACCCGCCAAAACTCATCCAAAAATATTTTCAAACCCGCCAAAATAGAAAACCAGACAGAAGTGATCAATACATTCCAAAAAACCTCACAAAACATGATAAAGCCCACCAAAGCTAATCCAAACACATCAAAAACTGGGCTAAACAGAATCAAAACAAATCAAAACAAACCTAAACCTTCTAAAAACCCGCCAAAATAATTAAAAACCCGTCAAAACTAATCAAAACCTTCCGAATACCCGTTAAAAAACATTCCAAATACCCGCCAAAAGATTTTAAAACACGCAAAAATGAATCCAAACATTCCAAAACCTGCCAACACAATAAAAACAACTCAAGAGAATACAAAACATTCTAAAACCCAACCAAAACATTCCGAAAACCCGCCAAAACATCATCAAAACAAATCAAAACCAACCAAAATATTCCAAAAACCCGCCAAAATGATTTAGACCCGCAAAACTCATCAAAACATTCTGAAAAGATGCCAAAACATTAGAAAACCAGCCAGAACTGATCAAAACATTCAAAAAACTTTGCAAAACATCATAAAAACAAATCATAAACCAACCGAAACATTCCAAAAACCAGCCAAAATATTCCGAAATCCGGCCAAAACATCATAAAAACAAATCATAACCAACCGAAACATTCCAAAAACCCGACAAAGTAGTTTAGAACCCGCCAAAACTCATCAAAACATTCTGAAAAGATGCCAAAATACTAGAAAACCAGTCAGAAGTGATCAAAACTTTCAATAACTTGCCAAAACATAATCAAAACAAATGAAAGCAAACCAAAACATTCCAAATACCCGCCAAAAGATTTGAAAACCCGCCAAAAGGAATCCAAACATTCCAAAACCTGCCAAGACAATATAAACAACACAAGAGAAAACAAAACATTCTAAAACACCACCAAAACATTCCGAAAACCCACCAAAACATCATAAAAACAAATCAAAACAAACCAAACAATAAGAGGAACACGGCAACATATTGGCAAGCAAGAGACAGAGAGCGCGGCACCTTCTAGGAGGCCAAGAAGGAAATCGCACAACACCTGCACTGTGTCTGCAACTTTCAAACTGCTAGAAGCTAGTGGCTTGCCACTGGCCTGCCTCTTCAATTGCCATTAGCATTCCAATGGAAGCTATTCTTGGACAACTTTGCTCTGCTTGCTGCTAGTTCTGCCCCAGCCTACCATAGATAACCTTGCTCTTCCCTTGAGGCTCTGAGATGCCAAGAACTTGTCAACTTCAAAGGGCGGGCCGGGCTACATCTACTCAGCTGCCACAGTTTCTCCTTGCTAGACCTAGTGGGAAAGCATTTTGCTGAGATGCAGAAGGCAAGAAACACAGAATACGGAGACGCGGAGCTGTCCCAAGTGCCGCTGCCAGGCGTCTTTCCGCAGAAGGAGCGCCCCGGAGCGCACCGCAACCGGCACCGTCATCTCTGCGCAAAGAGTCAAAATATTTTAAAACCCGCCAAAACTAATCCAAAAATATTTTCAAACCCGCCAAAATAGAAAACCAGACAGAAGTGATCAATACATTCAAAAAAACCTGACAAAACATGGTAAGGCCCACCAAAGCTAATCCAAACACACCAAAAACTGGGCTAAACATAATCAAAAGAAATCAAAACAAATCTAAACCTTCTAAAAACCTGCCAAAATATTTCAAAACCCGTCAAAACAAATCAAAACCTTCCAAATACCCGCCAAAACATTCCAAATACCCGCCAAAATATTTTAAAACCCGCCAAAAGGAATCCAAACATTCCAAAACCTGCCAAGACAATATAAACAACTCAAGAGAAAACAAAACATTCTAAAACCCAACCAAAACATTCCGAAAACCCGCCAAAACATCATAAAAACAAATCAAAACCAACCAAAATATTCCGAAAACCCGCCAAAATGATTTAGACCCGCAAAACTCATCAAAACATTCTGAAAAGATGCCAAAACATTAGAAAACCAGCCTGAACTGATCAAAACATTCAAAAAACTTTGCAAAACATCATAAAAACAAATCATAAACCAACCGAAACATTCCAAAAACCAACCAAAATATGCCGAAATCCGGCCAAAACATCATAAAAACAAATCATAACCAACCGAAACATTCCAAAAACCCGACAAAGTAGTTTAGAACCCGCCAAAACTCATCAAAACATTCTGAAAAGATGCCAAAATACTAGAAAACCAGTAAGAAGTGATCCAAACTTTCAATAACTTGCCAAAACATAATCAAAACAAATGAAAGCAAACCAAAACATTCCAAATACCCGCCAAAAGATTTGAAAACCCGCCAAAAGGAATCCGAACATTCCAAAACCGGCCAAGACAATATAAACAACACAAGAGAAAACAAAACATTCTAAAACACCACCAAAACATTCCGAAAACCCACCAAAACATCATCAAAACAAATCAAAACAAACCAAACAATAAGAGGAACACGGCAACATATTGGCAAGCAAGAGACAGAGAGCGCGGCACCTTCTAGGAGGCCAAGAAGGAAGCCGCACAACACCTGCACTGTGTCTGCAACTTTCAAACTGCTAGAAGCTAGTGGCTTGCCACTGGCCTGCCTCTTCAATTGCCATTAGCATTCCAATGGAAGCTATTCTTGGACAACTTTGCTCTGCTTGCTGCTAGTTCTGCCCCAGCCTACCATAGATAACCTTGCTCTTCCCTTGAGGCTCTGAGATGCCAAGAACTTGTCAACTTCAAAGGGCGGGCCGGGCTACATCTACTCAGCTGCCACAGTTTCTCCTTGCTAGACCTAGTGGGAAAGCATTTTGCTGAGATGCAGAAGGCAAGAAACACAGAATACGGAGACGCGGAGCTGTCCCAAGTGCCGCTGCCAGGCGTCTTTCCGCAGAAGGAGCGCCCCGCAGCGCACCGCAACCGGCACCGTCATCTCTGCGCAAAGAGCCAAAATATTTTCAAACCCGCCAAAACTCATCCAAAAATATTTTCAAACCCGCCAAAATAGAAAACCAGACAGAAGTGATCAATACATTCGAAAAAACCTCACAAAACATGATAAAGCCCACCAAAGCTAATCCAAACACATCAAAAACTGGGCTAAACAGAATCAAAACAAATCAAAACAAACCTAAACCTTCTAAAAACCCGCCAAAATAATTAAAAACCCGTCAAAACTAATCAAAACCTTCCGAATACCCGTTAAAAAACATTCCAAATACCCGCCAAAAGATTTTAAAACCCGCCAAAAGGAATCCAAACATTCCAAAACCTGCCAAGACAATATAAACAACTCAAGAGAAAACAAAACATTCTAAAACCCAACCAAAACATTCCGAAAACCCGCCAAAACATCATAAAAACAAATCAAAACCAACCAAAATATTCCGAAAACCCGCCAAAATGATTTAGACCCGCAAAACTCATCAAAACATTCTGAAAAGATGCCAAAACATTAGAAAACCAGCCTGAACTGATCAAAACATTCAAAAAACTTTGCAAAACATCATAAAAACAAATCATAAACCAACCGAAACATTCCAAAAACCAACCAAAATATGCCGAAATCCGGCCAAAACATCATAAAAACAAATCATAACCAACCGAAACATTCCAAAAACCCGACAAAGTAGTTTAGAACCCGCCAAAACTCATCAAAACATTCTGAAAAGATGCCAAAATACTAGAAAACCAGTAAGAAGTGATCCAAACTTTCAATAACTTGCCAAAACATAATCAAAACAAATGAAAGCAAACCAAAACATTCCAAATACCCGCCAAAAGATTTGAAAACCCGCCAAAAGGAATCCGAACATTCCAAAACCGGCCAAGACAATATAAACAACACAAGAGAAAACAAAACATTCTAAAACACCACCAAAACATTCCGAAAACCCACCAAAACATCATCAAAACAAATCAAAACAAACCAAACAATAAGAGGAACACGGCAACATATTGGCAAGCAAGAGACAGAGAGCGCGGCACCTTCTAGGAGGCCAAGAAGGAAGCCGCACAACACCTGCACTGTGTCTGCAACTTTCAAACTGCTAGAAGCTAGTGGCTTGCCACTGGCCTGCCTCTTCAATTGCCATTAGCATTCCAATGGAAGCTATTCTTGGACAACTTTGCTCTGCTTGCTGCTAGTTCTGCCCCAGCCTACCATAGATAACCTTGCTCTTCCCTTGAGGCTCTGAGATGCCAAGAACTTGTCAACTTCAAAGGGCGGGCCGGGCTACATCTACTCAGCTGCCACAGTTTCTCCTTGCTAGACCTAGTGGGAAAGCATTTTGCTGAGATGCAGAAGGCAAGAAACACAGAATACGGAGACGCGGAGCTGTCCCAAGTGCCGCTGCCAGGCGTCTTTCCGCAGAAGGAGCGCCCCGCAGCGCACCGCAACCGGCACCGTCATCTCTGCGCAAAGAGCCAAAATATTTTCAAACCCGCCAAAACTCATCCAAAAATATTTTCAAACCCGCCAAAATAGAAAACCAGACAGAAGTGATCAATACATTCGAAAAAACCTCACAAAACATGATAAAGCCCACCAAAGCTAATCCAAACACATCAAAAACTGGGCTAAACAGAATCAAAACAAATCAAAACAAACCTAAACCTTCTAAAAACCCGCCAAAATAATTAAAAACCCGTCAAAACTAATCAAAACCTTCCGAATACCCGTTAAAAAACATTCCAAATACCCGCCAAAAGATTTTAAAACACGCAAAAATGAATCCAAACATTCCAAAACCTGCCAACACAATAAAAACAACTCAAGAGAATACAAAACATTCTAAAACCCAACCAAAACATTCCGAAAACCCGCCAAAACATCATCAAAACAAATCAAAACCAACCAAAATATTCCAAAAACCCGCCAAAATGATTTAGACCCGCAAAACTCATCAAAACATTCTGAAAAGATGCCAAAACATTAGAAAACCAGCCAGAACTGATCAAAACATTCAAAAAACTTTGCAAAACATCATAAAAACAAATCATAAACCAACCGAAACATTCCAAAAACCAGCCAAAATATTCCGAAATCCGGCCAAAACATCATAAAAACAAATCATAACCAACCGAAACATTCCAAAAACCCGACAAAGTAGTTTAGAACCCGCCAAAACTCATCAAAACATTCTGAAAAGATGCCAAAATACTAGAAAACCAGTCAGAAGTGATCAAAACTTTCAATAACTTGCCAAAACATAATCAAAACAAATGAAAGCAAACCAAAACATTCCAAATACCCGCCAAAAGATTTGAAAACCCGCCAAAAGGAATCCAAACATTCCAAAACCTGCCAAGACAATATAAACAACACAAGAGAAAACAAAACATTCTAAAACACCACCAAAACATTCCGAAAACCCACCAAAACATCATAAAAACAAATCAAAACAAACCAAACAATAAGAGGAACACGGCAACATATTGGCAAGCAAGAGACAGAGAGCGCGGCACCTTCTAGGAGGCCAAGAAGGAAATCGCACAACACCTGCACTGTGTCTGCAACTTTCAAACTGCTAGAAGCTAGTGGCTTGCCACTGGCCTGCCTCTTCAATTGCCATTAGCATTCCAATGGAAGCTATTCTTGGACAACTTTGCTCTGCTTGCTGCTAGTTCTGCCCCAGCCTACCATAGATAACCTTGCTCTTCCCTTGAGGCTCTGAGATGCCAAGAACTTGTCAACTTCAAAGGGCGGGCCGGGCTACATCTACTCAGCTGCCACAGTTTCTCCTTGCTAGACCTAGTGGGAAAGCATTTTGCTGAGATGCAGAAGGCAAGAAACACAGAATACGGAGACGCGGAGCTGTCCCAAGTGCCGCTGCCAGGCGTCTTTCCGCAGAAGGAGCGCCCCGGAGCGCACCGCAACCGGCACCGTCATCTCTGCGCAAAGAGTCAAAATATTTTAAAACCCGCCAAAACTAATCCAAAAATATTTTCAAACCCGCCAAAATAGAAAACCAGACAGAAGTGATCAATACATTCAAAAAAACCTGACAAAACATGGTAAGGCCCACCAAAGCTAATCCAAACACACCAAAAACTGGGCTAAACATAATCAAAAGAAATCAAAACAAATCTAAACCTTCTAAAAACCTGCCAAAATATTTCAAAACCCGTCAAAACAAATCAAAACCTTCCAAATACCCGCCAAAACATTCCAAATACCCGCCAAAATATTTTAAAACCCGCCAAAAGGAATCCAAACATTCCAAAACCTGCCAAGACAATATAAACAACTCAAGAGAAAACAAAACATTCTAAAACCCAACCAAAACATTCCGAAAACCCGCCAAAACATCATAAAAACAAATCAAAACCAACCAAAATATTCCGAAAACCCGCCAAAATGATTTAGACCCGCAAAACTCATCAAAACATTCTGAAAAGATGCCAAAACATTAGAAAACCAGCCTGAACTGATCAAAACATTCAAAAAACTTTGCAAAACATCATAAAAACAAATCATAAACCAACCGAAACATTCCAAAAACCAACCAAAATATGCCGAAATCCGGCCAAAACATCATAAAAACAAATCATAACCAACCGAAACATTCCAAAAACCCGACAAAGTAGTTTAGAACCCGCCAAAACTCATCAAAACATTCTGAAAAGATGCCAAAATACTAGAAAACCAGTAAGAAGTGATCCAAACTTTCAATAACTTGCCAAAACATAATCAAAACAAATGAAAGCAAACCAAAACATTCCAAATACCCGCCAAAAGATTTGAAAACCCGCCAAAAGGAATCCGAACATTCCAAAACCGGCCAAGACAATATAAACAACACAAGAGAAAACAAAACATTCTAAAACACCACCAAAACATTCCGAAAACCCACCAAAACATCATCAAAACAAATCAAAACAAACCAAACAATAAGAGGAACACGGCAACATATTGGCAAGCAAGAGACAGAGAGCGCGGCACCTTCTAGGAGGCCAAGAAGGAAGCCGCACAACACCTGCACTGTGTCTGCAACTTTCAAACTGCTAGAAGCTAGTGGCTTGCCACTGGCCTGCCTCTTCAATTGCCATTAGCATTCCAATGGAAGCTATTCTTGGACAACTTTGCTCTGCTTGCTGCTAGTTCTGCCCCAGCCTACCATAGATAACCTTGCTCTTCCCTTGAGGCTCTGAGATGCCAAGAACTTGTCAACTTCAAAGGGCGGGCCGGGCTACATCTACTCAGCTGCCACAGTTTCTCCTTGCTAGACCTAGTGGGAAAGCATTTTGCTGAGATGCAGAAGGCAAGAAACACAGAATACGGAGACGCGGAGCTGTCCCAAGTGCCGCTGCCAGGCGTCTTTCCGCAGAAGGAGCGCCCCGCAGCGCACCGCAACCGGCACCGTCATCTCTGCGCAAAGAGCCAAAATATTTTCAAACCCGCCAAAACTCATCCAAAAATATTTTCAAACCCGCCAAAATAGAAAACCAGACAGAAGTGATCAATACATTCCAAAAAACCTCACAAAACATGATAAAGCCCACCAAAGCTAATCCAAACACATCAAAAACTGGGCTAAACAGAATCAAAACAAATCAAAACAAACCTAAACCTTCTAAAAACCCGCCAAAATAATTCAAAACCCGTCAAAACTAATCAAAACCTTCCGAATACCCGTTAAAAAACATTCCAAATACCCGCCAAAAGATTTTAAAACCCGCCAAAACAAATCCAAACATTCCAAAACCTGCCAAGACAATAAAAACAACTCAAGAGAATACAAAACATTCTAAAACCCAACCAAAACATTCCGAAAACCCGCCAAAACATCATCAAAACAAATCAAAACCAACCAAAATATTCCAAAAACCCGCCAAAATGATTTAGACCCGCAAAACTCATCAAAACATTCTGAAAAGATGCCAAAACATTAGAAAACCAGCCAGAACTGATCAAAACATTCAAAAAACTTTGCAAAACATCATAAAAACAAATCATAAACCAACCGAAACATTCCAAAAACCAGCCAAAATATTCCGAAATCCGGCCAAAACATCATAAAAACAAATCATAACCAACCGAAACATTCCAAAAACCCGACAAAGTAGTTTAGAACCCGCCAAAACTCATCAAAACATTCTGAAAAGATGCCAAAATACTAGAAAACCAGTAAGAAGTGATCCAAACTTTCAATAACTTGCCAAAACATAATCAAAACAAATGAAAGCAACCCAAAACATTCCAAATACCCGCCAAAATATTTTAAAACCCGCCAAAAGGAATCCAAACATTCCAAAACCTGCCAAGACAATATAAACAACACAAGAGAAAACAAAACATTCTAAAACACCACCAAAACATTCTGAAAACCCGCCAAAACATCATAAAAACAATTCAAAACCAACCAAAAAATAAGAGGAACACGGCAACATATTGGCAAGCAAGAGACGGAGAACGCGGCACCTTCTAGGAGGCCAAGAAGGAAGCTGCACAACACCTGCACTGTGTCTGCAACTTTCAAACTGCTAGAAGCTAGTGGTTTGCCACTGGCCTGCCTCTTCAATTGCCATTAGCATTCCAATGGAAGCTATTCTTGGACAACTTTGCTCTGCTTGCTGCTAGTTCTGCCCCAGCCTACCATAGATAACCTTGCTCTTCCCTTGAGGCTCTGAGATGCCAAGAACTTGTCAACTTCAAAGGGCGGGTCGGGCTACATCTACTCAGCTGCCACAGTTTCTCCTTGCTAGACCTAGTGGGAAAGCATTTTGCTGAGATGCAGAAGGCAAGAAACGCAGAATACGGAGACGCGGAGCTGTCCCAAGTGCCGCTGCCAGGCGTCTTTCCGCAGAAGGAGCGCCCCGGAGCGCACCGCAACCGGCACCGTCATCTCTGCGCAAAGAGCCAAAATATTTTCAAACCCGCCAAAACTCATCCAAAAATATTTTCAAACCCGCCAAAATAGAAAACCAGACAGAAGTGATCAATACATTCCAAAAAACCTCACAAAACATGATAAAGCCCACCAAAGCTAATCCAAACACATCAAAAACTGGGCTAAACAGAATCAAAACAAATCAAAACAAACCTAAATCTTCTAAAAACCCGCCAAAATAATTCAAAACCCGTCAAAACTAATCAAAACCTTCCGAATACCCGTTAAAAAACATTCCAAATACCCGCCAAAAGATTTTAAAACCCACCAAAACAAATCCAAACATTCCAAAACCTGCCAAGACAATATAAACAACACAAGAGAAAACAAAACATTCTAAAACCCAACCAAAACATTCCAAAAACCCGCCAAAACATCATCAAAACAAATCAAAACCAACCAAAATATTCCAAAATCCCGCCAAAATGATTTAGACCCGCAAAACTCATCAAAACATTCTGAAAAGATGCCAAAACATTAGAAAACCAGCCTGAACTGATCAAAACATTCAAAAAACTTTGCAAAACATCATAAAAACAAATCATAAACCAACCGAAACATTCCAAAAACCAGCCAAAATATTCCGAAATCCGGCCAAAACATCATAAAAACAAATCATAACCAACCGAAACATTCCAAAAACCCGACAAAGTAGTTTAGAACCCGCCAAAACTCATCAAAACATTCTGAAAAGATGCCAAAATACTAGAAAACCAGTAAGAAGTGATCAAAACTTTCAATAACTTGCCAAAACATAATCAAAACAAATGAAAGCAAACCAAAACATTCCAAATACCCGCCAAAATATTTGAAAACCCGCCAAAAGGAATCCAAACATTCCAAAACCTGCCAAGACAATATAAACAACACAAGAGAAAACAAAACATTCTAAAACACCACCAAAACATTCTGAAAACCCGCCAAAACATCATAAAAACAATTCAAAACAAACCAAAAAATAAGAGGAACACGGCAACATATTGGCAAGCAATAGACGGAGAACGCGGCACCTTCTAGGAGGCCAAGAAGGAAGCTGCACAACACCTGCACTGTGTCTGCAACTTTCAAACTGCTAGAAGCTAGTGGCTTGCCACTGGCCTGCCTCTTCAATTGCCATTAGCATTCCAATGGAAGCTATTCTTGGACAACTTTGCTCTGCTTGCTGCTAGTTCTGCCCCAGCCTACCATAGATAACCTTGCTCTTCCCTTGAGGCTCTGAGATGCCAAGAACTTGTCAACTTCAAAGGGCGGGCCGGGCTACATCTACTCAGCTGCCACAGTTTCTCCTTGCTAGACCTAGTGGGAAAGCATTTTGCTGAGATGCAGAAGGCAAGAAACACAGAATACGGAGACGCGGAGCTGTCCCAAGTGCCGCTGCCAGGCGTCTTTCCGCAGAAGGAGCGCCCCGCAGCGCACCGCAACCGGCACCGTCGTCTCTGCGCAAAGAGCCAAAATATTTTCAAACCCGCCAAAACTCATCCAAAAATATTTTCAAACCCGCCAAAACTCATCCAAAAATATTTTCAAACCCGCCAAAATAGAAAACCAGACAGAAGTGATCAATACATTCGAAAAAACCTCACAAAACATGATAAAGCCCACCAAAGCTAATCCAAACACATCAAAAACTGGGCTAAACAGAATCAAAACAAATCAAAACAAACCTAAATCTTCTAAAAACCCGCCAAAATAATTCAAAACCCGTCAAAACTAATCAAAACCTTCCGAATACCCGTTAAAAAACATTCCAAATACCCGCCAAAAGATTTTAAAACCCGCCAAAAGGAATCCAAACATTCCAAAACCTGCCAAGACAATATAAACAACACAAGAGAAAACAAAACATTCTAAAACCCAACCAAAACATTCCGAAATCCCGCCAAAACATCATCAAAACAAATCAAAACCAACCAAAATATTCCAAAAACCCGCCAAAATGATTTAGACCCGCAAAACTCATCAAAACATTCTGAAAAGATGCCAAAACATTAGAAAACCAGCCTGAACTGATCAAAACATTCAAAAAACTTTGCAAAACATCATAAAAACAAATCATAAACCAACCGAAACATTCCAAAAACCAGCCAAAATATTCCGAAATCCGGCCAAAACATCATAAAAACAAATCATAACCAACCGAAACATTCCAAAAACCCGACAAAGTAGTTTAGAACCCGCCAAAACTCATCAAAACATTCTGAAAAGATGCCAAAATACTAGAAAACCAGTAAGAAGTGATCCAAACTTTCAATAACTTGCCAAAACATAATCAAAACAAATGAAAGCAACCCAAAACATTCCAAATACCCGCCAAAATATTTTAAAACCCGCCAAAAGGAATCCAAACATTCCAAAACCGGACAAGACAATATAAACAACACAAGAGAAAACAAAACATTCTAAAACACCACCAAAACATTCCGAAAACCCACCAAAACATCATCAAAACAAATCAAAACAAACCAAACAATAAGAGGAACACGGCAACATATTGGCAAGCAAGAGACAGAGAGCGCGGCACCTTCTAGGAGGCCAAGAAGGAAGCTGCACAACACCTGCACTGTGTCTGCAACTTTCAAACTGCTAGAAGCTAGTGGCTTGCCACTGGCCTGCCTCTTCAATTGCCATTAGCATTCCAATGGAAGCTATTCTTGGACAACTTTGCTCTGCTTGCTGCTAGTTCTGCCCCAGCCTACCATAGATAACCTTGCTCTTCCCTTGAGGCTCTGAGATGCCAAGAACTTGTCAACTTCAAAGGGCGGGCCGGGCTACATCTACTCAGCTGCCACAGTTTCTCCTTGCTAGACCTAGTGGGAAAGCATTTTGCTGAGATGCAGAAGGCAAGAAACACAGAATACGGAGACGCGGAGCTGTCCCAAGTGCCGCTGCCAGGCGTCTTTCCGCAGAAGGAGCGCCCCGCAGCGCACCGCAACCGGCACCGTCATCTCTGCGCAAAGAGCCAAAATATTTTCAAACCCGCCAAAACTCATCCAAAAATATTTTCAAACCCGCCAAAATAGAAAACCAGACAGAAGTGATCAATACATTCCAAAAAACCTCACAAAACATGATAAAGCCCACCAAAGCTAATCCAAACACATCAAAAACTGGGCTAAACAGAATCAAAACAAATCAAAACAAACCTAAACCTTCTAAAAACCCGCCAAAATAATTCAAAACCCGTCAAAACTAATCAAAACCTTCCGAATACCCGTTAAAAAACATTCCAAATACCCGCCAAAAGATTTTAAAACCCACCAAAACAAATCCAAACATTCCAAAACCTGCCAACACAATAAAAACAACTCAAGAGAATACAAAACATTCTAAAACCCAACCAAAACATTCCGAAAACCCGCCAAAACATCATCAAAACAAATCAAAACCAACCAAAATATTCCAAAAACCCGCCAAAATGATTTAGACCCGCAAAACTCATCAAAACATTCTGAAAAGATGCCAAAACATTAGAAAACCAGCCAGAACTGATCAAAACATTCAAAAAACTTTGCAAAACATCATAAAAACAAATCATAAACCAACCGAAACATTCCAAAAACCAGCCAAAATATTCCGAAATCCGGCCAAAACATCATAAAAACAAATCATAACCAACCGAAACATTCCAAAAACCCGACAAAGTAGTTTAGAACCCGCCAAAACTCATCAAAACATTCTGAAAAGATGCCAAAATACTAGAAAACCAGTAAGAAGTGATCCAAACTTTCAATAACTTGCCAAAACATAATCAAAACAAATGAAAGCAACCCAAAACATTCCAAATACCCGCCAAAATATTTTAAAACCCGCCAAAAGGAATCCAAACATTCCAAAACCTGCCAAGACAATATAAACAACACAAGAGAAAACAAAACATTCTAAAACACCACCAAAACATTCTGAAAACCCGCCAAAACATCATAAAAACAATTCAAAACCAACCAAAAAATAAGAGGAACACGGCAACATATTGGCAAGCAAGAGACGGAGAACGCGGCACCTTCTAGGAGGCCAAGAAGGAAGCTGCACAACACCTGCACTGTGTCTGCAACTTTCAAACTGCTAGAAGCTAGTGGTTTGCCACTGGCCTGCCTCTTCAATTGCCATTAGCATTCCAATGGAAGCTATTCTTGGACAAGTTTGCTCTGCTTGCTGCTAGTTCTGCCCCAGCCTACCATAGATAACCTTGCTCTTCCCTTGAGGCTCTGAGATGCCAAGAACTTGTCAACTTCAAAGGGCGGGTCGGGCTACATCTACTCAGCTGCCACAGTTTCTCCTTGCTAGACCTAGTGGGAAAGCATTTTGCTGAGATGCAGAAGGCAAGAAACGCAGAATACGGAGACGCGGAGCTGTCCCAAGTGCCGCTGCCAGGCGTCTTTCCGCAGAAGGAGCGCCCCGGAGCGCACCGCAACCGGCACCGTCATCTCTGCGCAAAGAGCCAAAATATTTTCAAACCCGCCAAAACTCATCCAAAAATATTTTCAAACCCGCCAAAATAGAAAACCAGACAGAAGTGATCAATACATTCGAAAAAACCTCACAAAACATGATAAAGCCCACCAAAGCTAATCCAAACACATCAAAAACTGGGCTAAACAGAATCAAAACAAATCAAAACAAACCTAAATCTTCTAAAAACCCGCCAAAATAATTCAAAACCCGTCAAAACTAATCAAAACCTTCCGAATACCCGTTAAAAAACATTCCAAATACCCGCCAAAAGATTTTAAAACCCACCAAAACAAATCCAAACATTCCAAAACCTGCCAAGACAATATAAACAACACAAGAGAAAACAAAACATTCTAAAACCCAACCAAAACATTCCAAAAACCCGCCAAAACATCATCAAAACAAATCAAAACCAACCAAAATATTCCAAAATCCCGCCAAAATGATTTAGACCCGCAAAACTCATCAAAACATTCTGAAAAGATGCCAAAACATTAGAAAACCAGCCTGAACTGATCAAAACATTCAAAAAACTTTGCAAAACATCATAAAAACAAATCATAAACCAACCGAAACATTCCAAAAACCAGCCAAAATATTCCGAAATCCGGCCAAAACATCATAAAAACAAATCATAACCAACCGAAACATTCCAAAAACCCGACAAAGTAGTTTAGAACCCGCCAAAACTCATCAAAACATTCTGAAAAGATGCCAAAATACTAGAAAACCAGTAAGAAGTGATCAAAACTTTCAATAACTTGCCAAAACATAATCAAAACAAATGAAAGCAAACCAAAACATTCCAAATACCCGCCAAAATATTTGAAAACCCGCCAAAAGGAATCCAAACATTCCAAAACCTGCCAAGACAATATAAACAACACAAGAGAAAACAAAACATTCTAAAACACCACCAAAACATTCTGAAAACCCGCCAAAACATCATAAAAACAATTCAAAACAAACCAAACAATAAGAGGAACACGGCAACATATTGGCAAGCAATAGACGGAGAACGCGGCACCTTCTAGGAGGCCAAGAAGGAAGCTGCACAACACCTGCACTGTGTCTGCAACTTTCAAACTGCTAGAAGCTAGTGGCTTGCCACTGGCCTGCCTCTTCAATTGCCATTAGCATTCCAATGGAAGCTATTCTTGGACAACTTTGCTCTGCTTGCTGCTAGTTCTGCCCCAGCCTACCATAGATAACCTTGCTCTTCCCTTGAGGCTCTGAGATGCCAAGAACTTGTCAACTTCAAAGGGCGGGCCGGGCTACATCTACTCAGCTGCCACAGTTTCTCCTTGCTAGACCTAGTGGGAAAGCATTTTGCTGAGATGCAGAAGGCAAGAAACACAGAATACGGAGACGCGGAGCTGTCCCAAGTGCCGCTGCCAGGCGTCTTTCCGCAGAAGGAGCGCCCCGGAGCGCACCGCAACCGGCACCGTCGTCTCTGCGCAAAGAGCCAAAATATTTTCAAACCCGCCAAAACTCATCCAAAAATATTTTCAAACCCGCCAAAACTCATCCAAAAATATTTTCAAACCCGCCAAAATAGAAAACCAGACAGAAGTGATCAATACATTCGAAAAAACCTCACAAAACATGATAAAGCCCACCAAAGCTAATCCAAACACATCAAAAACTGGGCTAAACAGAATCAAAACAAATCAAAACAAACCTAAATCTTCTAAAAACCCGCCAAAATAATTCAAAACCCGTCAAAACTAATCAAAACCTTCCGAATACCCGTTAAAAAACATTCCAAATACCCGCCAAAAGATTTTAAAACCCGCCAAAAGGAATCCAAACATTCCAAAACCTGCCAAGACAATATAAACAACACAAGAGAAAACAAAACATTCTAAAACCCAACCAAAACATTCCGAAATCCCGCCAAAACATCATCAAAACAAATCAAAACCAACCAAAATATTCCAAAAACCCGCCAAAATGATTTAGACCCGCAAAACTCATCAAAACATTCTGAAAAGATGCCAAAACATTAGAAAACCAGCCTGAACTGATCAAAACATTCAAAAAACTTTGCAAAACATCATAAAAACAAATAATAAACCAACCGAAACATTCCAAAAACCAACCAAAATATTCCGAAATCCGGCCAAAACATCATAAAAACAAATCATAACCAACCGAAACATTCCAAAAACCCGACAAAGTAGTTTAGAACCCGCCAAAACTCATCAAAACATTCTGAAAAGATGCCAAAATACTAGAAAACCAGTCAGAAGTGATCCAAACTTTCAATAACTTGCCAAAACATAATCAAAACAAATGAAAGCAAACCAAAACATTCCAAATACCCGCCAAAATATTTGAAAACCCGCCAAAAGGAATCCAAACATTCCAAAACCGGCCAAGACAATATAAACAACACAAGAGAAAACAAAACATTCTAAAACACCACCAAAACATTCCGAAAACCCACCAAAACATCATCAAAACAAATCAAAACAAACCAAACAATAAGAGGAACACGGCAACATATTGGCAAGCAAGAGACAGAGAGCGCGGCACCTTCTAGGAGGCCAAGAAGGAAGCTGCACAACACCTGCACTGTGTCTGCAACTTTCAAACTGCTAGAAGCTAGTGGCTTGCCACTGGCCTGCCTCTTCAATTGCCATTAGCATTCCAATGGAAGCTATTCTTGGACAACTTTGCTCTGCTTGCTGCTAGTTCTGCCCCAGCCTACCATAGATAACCTTGCTCTTCCCTTGAGGCTCTGAGATGCCAAGAACTTGTCAACTTCAAAGGGCGGGCCGGGCTACATCTACTCAGCTGCCACAGTTTCTCCTTGCTAGACCTAGTGGGAAAGCATTTTGCTGAGATGCAGAAGGCAAGAAACACAGAATACGGAGACGCGGAGCTGTCCCAAGTGCCGCTGCCAGGCGTCTTTCCGCAGAAGGAGCGCCCCGCAGCGCACCGCAACCGGCACCGTCATCTCTGCGCAAAGAGCCTAAATATTTTCAAACCCGCCAAAACTCATCCAAAACTATTTTCAAACCCGCCAAAATAGAAAACCAGACAGAAGTGATCAATACATTCGAAAAAACCTCACAAAACATGATAAAGCCCACCAAAGCTAATCCAAACACATCAAAAACTGGGCTAAACAGAATCAAAACAAATCAAAACAAACCTAAACCTTCTAAAAACCCGCCAAAATAATTCAAAACCCGTCAAAACTAATCAAAACCTTCCGAATACCCGTTAAAAACCATTCCAAATACCCGCCAAAAGATTTTAAAACACGCAAAAATGAATCCAAACATTCCAAAACCTGCCAACACAATAAAAACAACTCAAGAGAATACAAAACATTCTAAAACCCAACCAAAACATTCCGAAAACCCGCCAAAACATCATCAAAACAAATCAAAACCAACCAAAATATTCCAAAAACCCGCCAAAATGATTTAGACCCGCAAAACTCATCAAAACATTCTGAAAAGATGCCAAAACATTAGAAAACCAGCCAGAACTGATCAAAACATTCAAAAAACTTTGCAAAACATCATAAAAACAAATCATAAACCAACCGAAACATTCCAAAAACCAGCCAAAATATGCCGAAATCCGGCCAAAACATCATAAAAACAAATCATAACCAACCGAAACATTCCAAAAACCCGACAAAGTAGTTTAGAACCCGCCAAAACTCATCAAAACATTCTGAAAAGATGCCAAAATACTAGAAAACCAGTAAGAAGTGATCAAAACTTTCAATAACTTGCCAAAACATAATCAAAACAAATGAAAGCAAACCAAAACATTCCAAATACCCGCCAAAATATTTGAAAACCCGCCAAAAGGAATCCAAACATTCCAAAACCTGCCAAGACAATATAAACAACACAAGAGAAAACAAAACATTCTAAAACACCACCAAAACATTCTGAAAACCCGCCAAAACATCATCAAAACAATTCAAAACAAACCAAAAAATAAGAGGAACACGGCAACATATTGGCAAGCAAGAGACGGAGAACGCGGCACCTTCTAGGAGGCCAAGAAGGAAGCTGCACAACACCTGCACTGTGTCTGCAACTTTCAAACTGCTAGAAGCTAGTGGCTTGCCACTGGCCTGCCTCTTCAATTGCCATTAGCATTCCAATGGAAGCTATTCTTGGACAACTTTGCTCTGCTTGCTGCTAGTTCTGCCCCAGCCTACCATAGATAACCTTGCTCTTCCCTTGAGGCTCTGAGATGCCAAGAACTTGTCAACTTCAAAGGGTGGGCCGGGCTACATCTACTCAGCTGCCACAGTTTCTCCTTGCTAGACCTAGTGGGAAAGCATTTTGCTGAGATGCAGAAGGCAAGAAACACAGAATACGGAGACGCGGAGCTGTCCCAAGTGCCGCTGCCAGGCGTCTTTCCGCAGAAGGAGCGCCCCGCAGCGCACCGCAACCGGCACCGTCATCTCTGCGCAAAGAGCCAAAATATTTTCAAACCCGCCAAAACTCATCCAAAAATATTTTCAAACCCGCCAAAATAGAAAACCAGACAGAAGTGATCAATACATTCGAAAAAACCGCACAAAACATGATAAAGCCCACCAAAGCTAATCCAAAGACATCAAAAACTGGGCTAAACAGAATCAAAACAAATCAAAACAAACCTAAATCTTCTAAAAACCCGCCAAAATAATTCAAAACCCGTCAAAACTAATCAAAACCTTCCGAATACCCGTTAAAAAACATTCCAAATACCCGCCAAAAGATTTTAAAACCCGCCAAAAGGAATCCAAACATTCCAAAACCTGCCAAGACAATATAAACAACACAAGAGAAAACAAAACATTCTAAAACCCAACCAAAACATTCCGAAAACCCGCCAAAACATCATCAAAACAAATCAAAACCAACCAAAATATTCCAAAAACCCGCCAAAATGATTTAGACCCGCAAAACTCATCAAAACATTCTGAAAAGATGCCAAAACATTAGAAAACCAGCCAGAACTGATCAAAACATTCAAAAAACTTTGCAAAACATCATAAAAACAAATCATAAACCAACCGAAACATTCCAAAAACCAGCCAAAATATGCCGAAATCCGGCCAAAACATCATAAAAACAAATCATAACCAACCGAAACATTCCAAAAACCCGACAAAGTAGTTTAGAACCCGCCAAAACTCATCAAAACATTCTGAAAAGATGCCAAAATACTAGAAAACCAGTCAGAAGTGATCCAAACTTTCAATAACTTGCCAAAACATAATCAAAACAAATGAAAGCAAACCAAAACATTCCAAATACCCGCCAAAATATTTTAAAACCCGCCAAAAGGAATCCAAACATTCCAAAACCTGCCAAGACAATAAAAACAACACAAGAGAAAACAAAACATTCTAAAACACCACCAAAACATTCCGAAAACCCGCCAAAAGATCATCAAAACAAATCAAAACAAACCAAACAATAGGAGGAACACGGCAACATATTGGCAAGCAAGAGACGGAGAGCGCGGCACCGCGGCACCTTCTAGGAGGCCAAGAAGGAAGCCGCACAACACCTGCACTGTGTCTGCAACTTTCAAACTGCTAGAAGCTAGTGGCTTGCCACTGGCCTGCCTCTTCAATTGCCATTAGCATTCCAATGGAAGCTATTCTTGGACAACTTTGCTCTGCTTGCTGCTAGTTCTGCCCCAGCCTACCATAGATAACCTTGCTCTTCCCTTGAGGTTCTGAGATGCCAAGAACTTGTCAACTTCAAAGGGCGGGCCGGGCTACATCTACTCAGCTGCCACAGTTTCTCCTTGCTAGACCTAGTGGGAAAGCATTTTGCTGAGATGCAGAAGGCAAGAAACGCAGAATACGGAGACGCGGAGCTGTCCCAAGTGCCGCTGCCAGGCGTCTTTCCGCAGAAGGAGCGCCCCGGAGCGCACCGCAACCGGCACCGTCGTCTCTGCGCAAAGAGCCAAAATATTTTCAAACCCGCCAAAACTCATCCAAAAATATTTTCAAACCCGCCAAAATAGAAAACCAGACAGAAGTGATCAATACATTCGAAAAAACCTGACAAAACATGATAAAGCCCACCAAAGCTAATCCAAACACACCAAAAACTGGGCTAAACAGAATCAAAACAAGTCAAAACCTTCTAAAAACCCGCCAAAATATTTCAAAACCCGTCAAAACTAATCAAAACATTCCGAATACCCGCCAAAACATTCCAAATACCCGCCAAAATATTTTAAAACCCGCCAAAAGCAATCCAAACATTCCAAAACCTGCCAAGACAATAAAAACAACTCAAGAGAATACAAAACATTCTAAAACTGATCAAAACATTCTGAAAAGATCCCAAAATACTAGAAAACCAGTCAGAAGTGATCGAAACTTTCAATAACTTGCCAAAACATAATCAAAACAAATGAAAGCAAACCAAAACATTCCAAATACCGGCCAAAATATTTTAAAACCCACCAAAACGAATCCAAATGTTCCACAACCTGCCAAGACAATAAAAACAACACAAGAGAAAACAAAACATTCTAAAACACCACCAAAACATTCCGAAAACCCGCCAAAAGATCATCAAAACAAATCAAAACAAACCAAACAATAGGAGGAACATGGCAACATATTGGCAAGCAAGAGACGGAGAGCGCGGCACCGCGGCACCTTCTAGGAGGCCAAGAAAGAAGCCGCACAACACCTGCACTGTGTCTGCAACTTTCAAACTGCTAGAAGCTAGTGGCTTGCCACTGGCCTGCCTCTTCAATTGCCATTAGCATTCCAATGGAAGCTATTCTTGGACAACTTTGCTCTGCTTGCTGCTAGTTCTGCCCCAGCCTACCATAGATAACCTTGCTCTTCCCTTGAGGCTCTGAGATGCCAAGAACTTTTCAACTTCAAAGGGCGGGCCGGGCTACATCTACTCAGCTGCCACAGTTTCTCCTTGCTAGACCTAGTGGGAAAGCATTTTGCTGAGATGCAGAAGGCAAGAAACGCAGAATACGGAGACGCGGAGCTGTCCCAAGTGCCGCTGCCAGGCGTCTTTCCGCAGAAGGAGCGCCCCGGAGCGCACCGCAACCGGCACCGTCGTCTCTGCGCAAAGAGCCAAAATATTTTAAAACCTGCCAAAACTCATCCAAAAATATTTTCAAACCCGCCAAAATAGAAAACCAGACAGAAGTGATCAATACATTCGAAAAAACCTGACAAAACATGATAAAGCCCACCAAAGCTAATCCAAACACACCAAAAACTGGGCTAAACAGAATCAAAACCTTCTAAAAACCCGCCAAAATATTTCAAAACCCGTCAAAACTAATCAAAACATTCCGAATACCCGCCAAAACATTCCAAATACCCGCCAAAATATTTTAAAACCCGCCAAAAGGAATCCAAACATTCCAAAACCTTCCAAGACAATAAAAACAACTCAAGAGAATACAAAACATTCTAAAACCCAACCAAAACATTCCGAAAACCCGCCAAAACATCATAAAAACAAATCAAAACCAACCAAAATATTCCGAAAACCGCCAAAATGATTTAGACCCACAAAACTCATCAAAACATTCTGAAAATTGCCAAAACATTAGAAAACCAGCCAGAACTGATCAAATCATTCAAAAAAGTTGGCAAAACATCATAAAAACAAATCAAAACCAACCAAAACATTCCAAAAACCTGACAAAATAGTTTACAACCTGCTAAAACTGATCAAAACATTCTGAAAAGATGCCAAAATACTAGAAAACCAGTCAGAAGTGATCGAAACTTTCAATAACTTGCCAAAACATAATCAAAACAAATGAAAGCAAACCAAAACATTCCAAATACCCGCCAAAATATTTTAAAACCCGCCAAAACGAATCCAAACGTTCCACAACCTGCCAAGACAATAAAAACAACACAAGAGAAAACAAAACATTCTAAAACACCACCAAAACATTCCGAAAACCCGCCAAAACATCATCAAAACAAATCAAAACAAACCAAACAATAGGAGGAACACGGCAACATATTGGCAAGCAAGAGACGGAGAGTGCGGCACCTTCTAGGAGGCCAAGAAGGAAGCCGCACAACACCTGCACTGTGTCTGCAACTTTCAAACTGCTAGAAGCTAGTGGCTTGCCACTGGCCTGCCTCTTCAATTGCCATTAGCATTCCAATGGAAGCTATTCTTGGACAACTTTGCTCTGCTTGCTGCTAGTTCTGCCCCAGCCTACCATAGATAACCTTGCTCTTCCCTTGAGGTTCTGAGATGCCAAGAACTTGTCAACTTCAAAGGGCGGGCCGGGCTACATCTACTCAGCTGCCACAGTTTCTCCTTGCTAGACCTAGTGGGAAAGCATTTTGCTGAGATGCAGAAGGCAAGAAACGCAGAATACGGAGACGCGGAGCTGTCCCAAGTGCCGCTGCCAGGCGTCTTTCCGCAGAAGGAGCGCCCCGGAGCGCACCGCAACCGGCACCGTCATCTCTGCGCAAAGAGCCAAAATATTTTCAAACCCGCCAAAACTCATCCAAAAATATTTTCAAACCCGCCAAAATAGAAAACCAGACAGAAGTGATCAATACATTCGAAAAAACCTGACAAAACATGATAAAGCCCACCAAAGCTAATCCAAACACACCAAAAACTGGGCTAAACAGAATCAAAACAAGTCAAAACCTTCTAAAAACCCGCCAAAATATTTCAAAACCCGTCAAAACTAATCAAAACCTTCCGAATACCCGCCAAAACATTCCAAATACCCGCCAAAATATTTTAAAACCCGCCAAAAGCAATCCAAACATTCCAAAACCTGCCAAGACAATAAAAACAACTCAAGAGAATACAAAACATTCTAAAACTGATCAAAACATTCTGAAAAGATCCCAAAATACTAGAAAACCAGTCAGAAGTGATCGAAACTTTCAATAACTTGCCAAAACATAATCAAAACAAATGAAAGCAAACCAAAACATTCCAAATGCCCGCCAAAATATTTTAAAACCCGCCAAAACTAATCCAAACGTTCCACAACCTGCCAAGACAATAAAAACAACACAAGAGAAAACAAAACATTCTAAAACACCACCAAAACATTCCGAAAACCCGCCAAAACATCATCAAAACAAATCAAAACAAACCAAACAATAGGAGGAACACGGCAACATATTGGCAAGCAAGAGACGGAGAGCGCGGCACCACGGCACCTTCTAGGAGGCCAAGAAAGAAGCCGCACAACACCTGCACTGTGTCTGCAACTTTCAAACTGCTAGAAGCTAGTGGCTTGCCACTGGCCTGCCTCTTCAATTGCCATTAGCATTCCAATGGAAGCTATTCTTGGACAACTTTGCTCTGCTTGCTGCTAGTTCTGCCCCAGCCTACCATAGATAACCTTGCTCTTCCCTTGAGGCTCTGAGATGCCAAGAACTTTTCAACTTCAAAGGGCGGGCCGGGCTACATCTACTCAGCTGCCACAGTTTCTCCTTGCTAGACCTAGTGGGAAAGCATTTTGCTGAGATGCAGAAGGCAAGAAACGCAGAATACGGAGACGCGGAGCTGTCCCAAGTGCCGCTGCCAGGCGTCTTTCCGCAGAAGGAGCGCCCCGGAGCGCACCGCAACCGGCACCGTCGTCTCTGCGCAAAGAGCCAAAATATTTTCAAACCCGCCAAAACTCATCCAAAAATATTTTCAAACCCGCCAAAATAGAAAACCAGACAGAAGTGATCAATACATTCGAAAAAACCTGACAAAACATGATAAAGCCCACCAAAGCTAATCCAAACACACCAAAAACTGGGCTAAACAGAATCAAAACCTTCTAAAAACCCGCCAAAATATTTCAAAACCCGTCAAAACTAATCAAAACATTCCGAATACCCGCCAAAACATTCCAAATACCCACCAAAATATTTTAAAACCCGCCAAAAGCAATCCAAACATTCCAAAACCTGCCAACAGAATAAAAACAACTCAAGAGAATACAAAACATTCTAAAACCCAACCAAAACATTCCGAAAACCCGCCAAAACATCATCAAATCAAATCAAAAACAACCAAAATATTCCAAAAACCGCCAAAATAATTTAGACCCACAAAACTCATCAAAACATTCTGAAAATTGCCAAAACATTAGAAAACCAGCCAGAACTGATCAAATCATTCAAAAAACTTGGCAAAACATCATAAAAACAAATCAAAACCAACCAAAACATTCCAAAAACCTGACAAAATAGTTTACAACCTGCTAAAACTGATCAAAACATTCTGAAAAGATGCCAAAATACTAGAAAACCAGTCAGAAGTGATCGAAACTTTCAATAACTTGCCAAAACATAATCAAAACAAATGAAAGCAAACCAAAACATTCCAAACAACCGCCAAAATATTTTAAAACCCGCCAAAACGAATCCAAACGTTCCAAAACCTTCCAAGACAATAAAAACAACACAAGAGAAAACAAAACATTCTAAAACACCACCAAAACATTCCGAAAACCCGCCAAAAGATCATCAAAACAAATCAAAACAAACCAAACAATAGGAGGAACACGGCAACATATTGGCAAGCAAGAGACGAAGAGTGCGACACCTTCTAGGAGGCCAAGAAGGAAGCCGCAAAACACCTGCACTGTGTCTGCAACTTTCAAACTGCTAGAAGATAGTGGCTTGCCACTGGCCTGCCTCTTCAATTGCCATTAGCATTCCAATGGAAGCTATTCTTGGACAACTTTGCTCTGCTTGCTGCTAGTTCTGCCCCAGCCTACCATAGATAACCTTGCTCTTCCCTTGAGGTTCTGAGATGCCAAGAACTTGTCAACTTCAAAGGGCGGGCCGGGCTACATCTACTCAGCTGCCACAGTTTCTCCTTGCTAGACCTAGTGGGAAAGCATTTTGCTGAGATGCAGAAGGCAAGAAACGCAGAATACGGAGACGCGGAGCTGTCCCAAGTGCCGCTGCCAGGCGTCTTTCCGCAGAAGGAGCGCCCCGGAGCGCACCGCAACCGGCACCGTCATCTCTGCGCAAAGAGCCAAAATATTTTCAAACCCGCCAAAACTCATCCAAAAATATTTTCAAACCCGCCAAAATAGAAAACCAGACAGAAGTGATCAATACATTTGAAAAAACCGCACAAAACATGATAAAGCCCACCAAAGCTAATCCAAACACACCAAAAACTGGGCTAAACAGAATCAAAACCTTCTAAAAACCCGCCAAAATATTTCAAAACCCGTCAAAACTAATCAAAACATTCCGAATACCCACCAAAACATTCCAAATACCCGCCAAAATATTTTAAAACCCGCCAAAAGCAATCCAAACATTCCAAAACCTGCCAACACAATAAAAACAACTCAAGAGAATACAAAACATTCTAAAACCCAACCAAAACATTCCGAAAACCCGCCAAAACATCATCAAAACAAATCAAAACCAACCAAAATATTCCGAAAACCCGCCAAAATGATTTAGACCCACAAAACTCATCAAAACATTCTGAAAAGATGCCAAAACATTAGAAAACCAGCCAGAACTGATCAAAACATTCAAAAAACCTGGCAAAACATCATAAAAACAAATCAAAACCAACCAAAACATTCCAAAAACCTGACAAAATAGTTTACAACCTGCCAAAACTGATCAAAACATTCTGAAAAGATGCCAAAATACTAGAAAACCAGTCAGAAGTGATCGAAACTTTCAATAACTTGCCAAAACATAATCAAAACAAATGAAAGCAAACCAAAACATTCCAAATACCCGCCAAAATATTTTAAAACCCGCCAAAACGAATCCAAACGTTCCACAACCTGCCAAGACAATAAAAACAACACAAGAGAAAACAAAACATTCTAAAACACCACCAAAACATTCCGAAAACCCGCCAAAACATCATCAAAACAAATCAAAACAAACCAAACAATAGGAGGAACACGGCAACATATTGGCAAGCAAGAGACGGAGAGTGCGGCACCTTCTAGGAGGCCAAGAAGGAAGCCGCACAACACCTGCACTGTGTCTGCAACTTTCAAACTGCTAGAAGCTAGTGGCTTGCCACTGGCCTGCCTCTTCAATTGCCATTAGCATTCCAATGGAAGCTATTCTTGGACAACTTTGCTCTGCTTGCTGCTAGTTCTGCCCCAGCCTACCATAGATAACCTTGCTCTTCCCTTGAGGTTCTGAGATGCCAAGAACTTGTCAACTTCAAAGGGCGGGCCGGGCTACATCTACTCAGCTGCCACAGTTTCTCCTTGCTAGACCTAGTGGGAAAGCATTTTGCTGAGATGCAGAAGGCAAGAAACGCAGAATACGGAGACGCGGAGCTGTCCCAAGTGCCGCTGCCAGGCGTCTTTCCGCAGAAGGAGCGCCCCGGAGCGCACCGCAACCGGCACCGTCGTCTCTGCGCAAAGAGCCAAAATATTTTCAAACCCGCCAAAACTCATCCAAAAATATTTTCAAACCCGCCAAAATAGAAAACCAGACAGAAGTGATCAATACATTCGAAAAAACCTGACAAAACATGATAAAGCCCACCAAAGCTAATCCAAACACACCAAAAACTGGGCTAAACAGAATCAAAACCTTCTAAAAACCCGCCAAAATATTTCAAAACCCGTCAAAACTAATCAAAACATTCCGAATACCCACCAAAACATTCCAAATACCCGCCAAAATATTTTAAAACCCGCCAAAAGCAATCCAAACATTCCAAAACCTGCCAACACAATAAAAACAACTCAAGAGAAGACAAAACATTCTAAAACCCAACCAAAACATTCCGAAAACCCGCCAAAACATCATCAAATCAAATCAAAAACAACCAAAATATTCCAAAAACCGCCAAAATAATTTAGACCCACAAAACTCATCAAAACATTCTGAAAATTGCCAAAACATTAGAAAACCAGCCAGAACTGATCAAATCATTCAAAAAAGTTGGCAAAACATCATAAAAACAAATCAAAACCAACCAAAACATTCCAAAAACCTGACAAAATAGTTTACAACCTGCTAAAACTGATCAAAACATTCTGAAAAGATCCCAAAATACTAGAAAACCTGTCAGAAGTGATCGAAACTTTCAATAACTTGCCAAAACATAATCAAAACAAATGAAAGCAAACCAAAACATTCCAAACAACCGCCAAAATATTTTAAAACCCGCCAAAACGAATCCAAACGTTCCAAAACCTTCCAAGACAATAAAAACAACACAAGAGAAAACAAAACATTCTAAAACACCACCAAAACATTCCGAAAACCCGCCAAAAGATCATCAAAACAAATCAAAACAAACCAAACAATAGGAGGAACACGGCAACATATTGGCAAGCAAGAGACGGAGAGTGCGGCACCTTCTAGGAGGCCAAGAAGGAAGCCTCACAACACCTGCACTGTGTCTGCAACTTTCAAACTGCTAGAAGATAGTGGCTTGCCACTGGCCTGCCTCTTCAATTGCCATTAGCATTCCAATGGAAGCTATTCTTGGACAACTTTGCTCTGCTTGCTGCTAGTTCTGCCCCAGCCTACCATAGATAACCTTGCTCTTCCCTTGAGGTTCTGAGATGCCAAGAACTTGTCAACTTCAAAGGGCGGGCCGGGCTACATCTACTCAGCTGCCACAGTTTCTCCTTGCTAGACCTAGTGGGAAAGCATTTTGCTGAGATGCAGAAGGCAAGAAACGCAGAATACGGAGACGCGGAGCTGTCCCAAGTGCCGCTGCCAGGCGTCTTTCCGCAGAAGGAGCGCCCCGGAGCGCACCGCAACCGGCACCGTCGTCTCTGCGCAAAGAGCCAAAATATTTTCAAACCCGCCAAAACTCATCCAAAAATATTTTCAAACCCGCCAAAATAGAAAACCAGACAGAAGTGATCAATACATTCGAAAAAACCTGACAAAACATGATAAAGCCCACCAAAGCTAATCCAAACACACCAAAAACTGGGCTAAACAGAATCAAAACAAGTCAAAACCTTCTAAAAACCCGCCAAAATATTTCAAAACCCGTCAAAACTAATCAAAACCTTCCGAATACCCGCCAAAACATTCCAAATACCCGCCAAAATATTTTAAAACCCGCCAAAAGCAATCCAAACATTCCAAAACCTGCCAAGACAATAAAAACAACTCAAGAGAATACAAAACATTCTAAAACTGATCAAAACATTCTGAAAAGATCCCAAAATACTAGAAAACCAGTCAGAAGTGATCGAAACTTTCAATAACTTGCCAAAACATAATCAAAACAAATGAAAGCAAACCAAAACATTCCAAATGCCCGCCAAAATATTTTAAAACCCGCCAAAACTAATCCAAACGTTCCACAACCTGCCAAGACAATAAAAACAACACAAGAGAAAACAAAACATTCTAAAACACCACCAAAACATTCCGAAAACCCGCCAAAACATCATCAAAACAAATCAAAACAAACCAAACAATAGGAGGAACACGGCAACATATTGGCAAGCAAGAGACGGAGAGCGCGGCACCACGGCACCTTCTAGGAGGCCAAGAAAGAAGCCGCACAACACCTGCACTGTGTCTGCAACTTTCAAACTGCTAGAAGCTAGTGGCTTGCCACTGGCCTGCCTCTTCAATTGCCATTAGCATTCCAATGGAAGCTATTCTTGGACAACTTTGCTCTGCTTGCTGCTAGTTCTGCCCCAGCCTACCATAGATAACCTTGCTCTTCCCTTGAGGTTCTGAGATGCCAAGAACTTGTCAACTTCAAAGGGCGGGCCGGGCTACATCTACTCAGCTGCCACAGTTTCTCCTTGCTAGACCTAGTGGGAAAGCATTTTGCTGAGATGCAGAAGGCAAGAAACGCAGAATACGGAGACGCGGAGCTGTCCCAAGTGCCGCTGCCAGGCGTCTTTCCGCAGAAGGAGCGCCCCGGAGCGCACCGCAACCGGCACCGTCGTCTCTGCGCAAAGAGCCAAAATATTTTCAAACCCGCCAAAACTCATCCAAAAATATTTTCAAACCCGCCAAAATAGAAAACCAGACAGAAGTGATCAATACATTTGAAAAAACCTGACAAAACATGATAAAGCCCACCAAAGCTAATCCAAACACACCAAAAACTGGGCTAAACAGAATCAAAACCTTCTAAAAACCCGCCAAAATATTTCAAAACCCGTCAAAACTAATCAAAACATTCCGAATACCCGCCAAAACATTCCAAATACCCGCCAAAATATTTTAAAACCCGCCAAAAGCAATCCAAACATTCCAAAACCTGCCAACAGAATAAAAACAACTCAAGAGAATACAAAACATTCTAAAACCCAACCAAAACATTCCGAAAACCCGCCAAAACATCATAAAAACAAATCAAAACCAACCAAAATATTCCGAAAACCCGCCAAAATGATTTAGACCCACAAAACTCATCAAAACATTCTGAAAAGATGCCAAAACATTAGAAAACCAGCCAGAACTGATCAAAACATTCAAAAAACCTGGCAAAACATCATAAAAACAAATCAAAACCAACCAAAACATTCCAAAAACCTGACAAAATAGTTTACAACCTGCTAAAACTGATCAAAACATTCTGAAAAGATGCCAAAATACTAGAAAACCAGTCAGAAGTGATCGAAACTTTCAATAACTTGCCAAAACATAATCAAAACAAATGAAAGCAAACCAAAACATTCCAAACAACCGCCAAAATATTTTAAAACCCGCCAAAACGAATCCAAACGTTCCAAAACCTTCCAAGACAATAAAAACAACACAAGAGAAAACAAAACATTCTAAAACACCACCAAAACATTCCGAAAACCCGCCAAAAGATCGTCAAAACAAATCAAAACAAACCAAACAATAGGAGGAACACGGCAACATATTGGCAAGCAAGAGACGGAGAGTGCGGCACCTTCTAGGAGGCCAAGAAGGAAGCCTCACAACACCTGCACTGTGTCTGCAACTTTCAAACTGCTAGAAGATAGTGGCTTGCCACTGGCCTGCCTCTTCAATTGCCATTAGCATTCCAATGGAAGCTATTCTTGGACAACTTTGCTCTGCTTGCTGCTAGTTCTGCCCCAGCCTACCATAGATAACCTTGCTCTTCCCTTGAGGTTCTGAGATGCCAAGAACTTGTCAACTTCAAAGGGCGGGCCGGGCTACATCTACTCAGCTGCCACAGTTTCTCCTTGCTAGACCTAGTGGGAAAGCATTTTGCTGAGATGCAGAAGGCAAGAAACGCAGAATACGGAGACGCGGAGCTGTCCCAAGTGCCGCTGCCAGGCGTCTTTCCGCAGAAGGAGCGCCCCGGAGCGCACCGCAACCGGCACCGTCGTCTCTGCGCAAAGAGCCAAAATATTTTCAAACCCGCCAAAACTCATCCAAAAATATTTTCAAACCCGCCAAAATAGAAAACCAGACAGAAGTGATCAATACATTCGAAAAAACCGCACAAAACATGATAAAGCCCACCAAAGCTAATCCAAACACACCAAAAACTGGGCTAAACAGAATCAAAACCTTCTAAAAACCCGCCAAAATATTTCAAAACCCGTCAAAACTAATCAAAACCTTCCGAATACCCGCCAAAACATTCCAAATACCCGCCAAAATATTTTAAAACCCGCCAAAAGCAATCCAAACATTCCAAAACCTGCCAACAGAATAAAAACAACTCAAGAGAATACAAAACATTCTAAAACCCAACCAAAACATTCCGAAAACCCGCCAAAACATCATCAAATCAAATCAAAAACAACCAAAATATTCCAAAAACCGCCAAAATAATTTAGACCCACAAAACTCATCAAAACATTCTGAAAATTGCCAAAACATTAGAAAACCAGCCAGAACTGATCAAAACATTCAAAAAACTTGGCAAAACATCATAAAAACAAATCAAAACCAACCAAAACATTCCAAAAACCTGACAAAATAGTTTACAACCTGCTAAAACTGATCAAAACATTCTGAAAAGATCCCAAAATACTAGAAAACCTGTCAGAAGTGATCGAAACTTTCAATAACTTGCCAAAACATAATCAAAACAAATGAAAGCAAACCAAAACATTCCAAACAACCGCCAAAATATTTTAAAACCCGCCAAAACGAATCCAAACGTTCCAAAACCTTCCAAGACAATAAAAACAACACAAGAGAAAACAAAACATTCTAAAACACCACCAAAACATTCCGAAAACCCGCCAAAAGATCATCAAAACAAATCAAAACAAACCAAACAATAGGAGGAACACGGCAACATATTGGCAAGCAAGAGACGGAGAGCGCGGCACCGCGGCACCTTCTAGGAGGCCAAGAAGGAAGCCGCACAACACCTGCACTGTGTCTGCAACTTTCAAACTGCTAGAAGCTAGTGGCTTGCCACTGGCCTGCCTCTTCAATTGCCATTAGCATTCCAATGGAAGCTATTCTTGGACAACTTTGCTCTGCTTGCTGCTAGTTCTGCCCCAGCCTACCATAGATAACCTTGCTCTTCCCTTGAGGTTCTGAGATGCCAAGAACTTGTCAACTTCAAAGGGCGGGCCGGGCTACATCTACTCAGCTGCCACAGTTTCTCCTTGCTAGACCTAGTGGGAAAGCATTTTGCTGAGATGCAGAAGGCAAGAAACGCAGAATACGGAGACGCGGAGCTGTCCCAAGTGCCGCTGCCAGGCGTCTTTCCGCAGAAGGAGCGCCCCGCAGCGCACGGCAACCGGCACCGTCGTCTCTGCGCAAAGAGCCAAAATATTTTCAAACCCGCCAAAACTCATCCAAAAATATTTTCAAACCCGCCAAAATAGAAAACCAGACAGAAGTGATCAATACATTCGAAAAAACCTGACAAAACATGATAAAGCCCACCAAAGCTAATCCAAACACACCAAAAACTGGGCTAAACAGAATCAAAACAAGTCAAAACCTTCTAAAAACCCGCCAAAATATTTCAAAACCCGTCAAAACTAATCAAAACCTTCCGAATACCCGCCAAAACATTCCAAATACCCGCCAAAATATTTTAAAACCCGCCAAAAGCAATCCAAACATTCCAAAACCTGCCAAGACAATAAAAACAACTCAAGAGAATACAAAACATTCTAAAACTGATCAAAACATTCTGAAAAGATCCCAAAATACTAGAAAACCAGTCAGAAGTGATCGAAACTTTCAATAACTTGCCAAAACATAATCAAAACAAATGAAAGCAAACCAAAACATTCCAAATGCCCGCCAAAATATTTTAAAACCCGCCAAAACTAATCCAAACGTTCCACAACCTGCCAAGACAATAAAAACAACACAAGAGAAAACAAAACATTCTAAAACACCACCAAAACATTCCGAAAACCCGCCAAAACATCATCAAAACAAATCAAAACAAACCAAACAATAGGAGGAACACGGCAACATATTGGCAAGCAAGAGACGGAGAGCGCGGCACCACGGCACCTTCTAGGAGGCCAAGAAAGAAGCCGCACAACACCTGCACTGTGTCTGCAACTTTCAAACTGCTAGAAGCTAGTGGCTTGCCACTGGCCTGCCTCTTCAATTGCCATTAGCATTCCAATGGAAGCTATTCTTGGACAACTTTGCTCTGCTTGCTGCTAGTTCTGCCCCAGCCTACCATAGATAACCTTGCTCTTCCCTTGAGGTTCTGAGATGCCAAGAACTTGTCAACTTCAAAGGGCGGGCCGGGCTACATCTACTCAGCTGCCACAGTTTCTCCTTGCTAGACCTAGTGGGAAAGCATTTTGCTGAGATGCAGAAGGCAAGAAACGCAGAATACGGAGACGCGGAGCTGTCCCAAGTGCCGCTGCCAGGCGTCTTTCCGCAGAAGGAGCGCCCCGGAGCGCACCGCAACCGGCACCGTCGTCTCTGCGCAAAGAGCCAAAATATTTTCAAACCCGCCAAAACTCATCCAAAAATATTTTCAAACCCGCCAAAATAGAAAACCAGACAGAAGTGATCAATACATTTGAAAAAACCTGACAAAACATGATAAAGCCCACCAAAGCTAATCCAAACACACCAAAAACTGGGCTAAACAGAATCAAAACCTTCTAAAAACCCGCCAAAATATTTCAAAACCCGTCAAAACTAATCAAAACATTCCGAATACCCGCCAAAACATTCCAAATACCCGCCAAAATATTTTAAAACCCGCCAAAAGCAATCCAAACATTCCAAAACCTGCCAACAGAATAAAAACAACTCAAGAGAATACAAAACATTCTAAAACCCAACCAAAACATTCCGAAAACCCGCCAAAACATCATAAAAACAAATCAAAACCAACCAAAATATTCCGAAAACCCGCCAAAATGATTTAGACCCACAAAACTCATCAAAACATTCTGAAAAGATGCCAAAACATTAGAAAACCAGCCAGAACTGATCAAAACATTCAAAAAACCTGGCAAAACATCATAAAAACAAATCAAAACCAACCAAAACATTCCAAAAACCTGACAAAATAGTTTACAACCTGCTAAAACTGATCAAAACATTCTGAAAAGATGCCAAAATACTAGAAAACCAGTCAGAAGTGATCGAAACTTTCAATAACTTGCCAAAACATAATCAAAACAAATGAAAGCAAACCAAAACATTCCAAACAACCGCCAAAATATTTTAAAACCCGCCAAAACGAATCCAAACGTTCCAAAACCTTCCAAGACAATAAAAACAACACAAGAGAAAACAAAACATTCTAAAACACCACCAAAACATTCCGAAAACCCGCCAAAAGATCGTCAAAACAAATCAAAACAAACCAAACAATAGGAGGAACACGGCAACATATTGGCAAGCAAGAGACGGAGAGTGCGGCACCTTCTAGGAGGCCAAGAAGGAAGCCTCACAACACCTGCACTGTGTCTGCAACTTTCAAACTGCTAGAAGATAGTGGCTTGCCACTGGCCTGCCTCTTCAATTGCCATTAGCATTCCAATGGAAGCTATTCTTGGACAACTTTGCTCTGCTTGCTGCTAGTTCTGCCCCAGCCTACCATAGATAACCTTGCTCTTCCCTTGAGGTTCTGAGATGCCAAGAACTTGTCAACTTCAAAGGGCGGGCCGGGCTACATCTACTCAGCTGCCACAGTTTCTCCTTGCTAGACCTAGTGGGAAAGCATTTTGCTGAGATGCAGAAGGCAAGAAACGCAGAATACGGAGACGCGGAGCTGTCCCAAGTGCCGCTGCCAGGCGTCTTTCCGCAGAAGGAGCGCCCCGGAGCGCACCGCAACCGGCACCGTCGTCTCTGCGCAAAGAGCCAAAATATTTTCAAACCCGCCAAAACTCATCCAAAAATATTTTCAAACCCGCCAAAATAGAAAACCAGACAGAAGTGATCAATACATTCGAAAAAACCGCACAAAACATGATAAAGCCCACCAAAGCTAATCCAAACACACCAAAAACTGGGCTAAACAGAATCAAAACCTTCTAAAAACCCGCCAAAATATTTCAAAACCCGTCAAAACTAATCAAAACCTTCCGAATACCCGCCAAAACATTCCAAATACCCGCCAAAATATTTTAAAACCCGCCAAAAGCAATCCAAACATTCCAAAACCTGCCAACAGAATAAAAACAACTCAAGAGAATACAAAACATTCTAAAACCCAACCAAAACATTCCGAAAACCCGCCAAAACATCATCAAATCAAATCAAAAACAACCAAAATATTCCAAAAACCGCCAAAATAATTTAGACCCACAAAACTCATCAAAACATTCTGAAAATTGCCAAAACATTAGAAAACCAGCCAGAACTGATCAAAACATTCAAAAAACTTGGCAAAACATCATAAAAACAAATCAAAACCAACCAAAACATTCCAAAAACCTGACAAAATAGTTTACAACCTGCTAAAACTGATCAAAACATTCTGAAAAGATCCCAAAATACTAGAAAACCTGTCAGAAGTGATCGAAACTTTCAATAACTTGCCAAAACATAATCAAAACAAATGAAAGCAAACCAAAACATTCCAAACAACCGCCAAAATATTTTAAAACCCGCCAAAACGAATCCAAACGTTCCACAACCTGCCAAGACAATAAAAACAACACAAGAGAAAACAAAACATTCTAAAACACCACCAAAACATTCCGAAAACCCGCCAAAAGATCGTCAAAACAAATCAAAACAAACCAAACAATAGGAGGAACACGGCAACATATTGGCAAGCAAGAGACGGAGAGTGCGGCACCTTCTAGGAGGCCAAGAAGGAAGCCTCACAACACCTGCACTGTGTCTGCAACTTTCAAACTGCTAGAAGCTAGTGGCTTGCCACTGGCCTGCCTCTTCAATTGCCATTAGCATTCCAATGGAAGCTATTCTTGGACAACTTTGCTCTGCTTGCTGCTAGTTCTGCCCCAGCCTACCATAGATAACCTTGCTCTTCCCTTGAGGTTCTGAGATGCCAAGAACTTGTCAACTTCAAAGGGCGGGCCGGGCTACATCTACTCAGCTGCCACAGTTTCTCCTTGCTAGACCTAGTGGGAAAGCATTTTGCTGAGATGCAGAAGGCAAGAAACGCAGAATACGGAGACGCGGAGCTGTCCCAAGTGCCGCTGCCAGGCGTCTTTCCACAGAAGGAGCGCCCCGGAGCACACCGCAACCGGCACCGTCGTCTCTGCGCAAAGAGCCAAAATATTTTCAAACCCGCCAAAACTCATCCAAAAATATTTTCAAACCCGCCAAAATAGAAAACCAGACAGAAGTGATCAATACATTCGAAAAAACCTGACAAAACATGATAAAGCCCACCAAAGCTAATCCAAACACACCAAAAACTGGGCTAAACAGAATCAAAACAAGTCAAAACCTTCTAAAAACCCGCCAAAATATTTCAAAACCCGTCAAAACTAATCAAAACCTTCCGAATACCCGCCAAAACATTCCAAATACCCGCCAAAATATTTTAAAACCCGCCAAAAGCAATCCAAACATTCCAAAACCTGCCAAGACAATAAAAACAACTCAAGAGAATACAAAACATTCTAAAACTGATCAAAACATTCTGAAAAGATCCCAAAATACTAGAAAACCAGTCAGAAGTGATCGAAACTTTCAATAACTTGCCAAAACATAATCAAAACAAATGAAAGCAAACCAAAACATTCCAAATGCCCGCCAAAATATTTTAAAACCCGCCAAAACTAATCCAAACGTTCCACAACCTGCCAAGACAATAAAAACAACACAAGAGAAAACAAAACATTCTAAAACACCACCAAAACATTCCGAAAACCCGCCAAAACATCATCAAAACAAATCAAAACAAACCAAACAATAGGAGGAACACGGCAACATATTGGCAAGCAAGAGACGGAGAGCGCGGCACCACGGCACCTTCTAGGAGGCCAAGAAAGAAGCCGCACAACACCTGCACTGTGTCTGCAACTTTCAAACTGCTAGAAGCTAGTGGCTTGCCACTGGCCTGCCTCTTCAATTGCCATTAGCATTCCAATGGAAGCTATTCTTGGACAACTTTGCTCTGCTTGCTGCTAGTTCTGCCCCAGCCTACCATAGATAACCTTGCTCTTCCCTTGAGGTTCTGAGATGCCAAGAACTTGTCAACTTCAAAGGGCGGGCCGGGCTACATCTACTCAGCTGCCACAGTTTCTCCTTGCTAGACCTAGTGGGAAAGCATTTTGCTGAGATGCAGAAGGCAAGAAACGCAGAATACGGAGACGCGGAGCTGTCCCAAGTGCCGCTGCCAGGCGTCTTTCCGCAGAAGGAGCGCCCCGGAGCGCACCGCAACCGGCACCGTCGTCTCTGCGCAAAGAGCCAAAATATTTTCAAACCCGCCAAAACTCATCCAAAAATATTTTCAAACCCGCCAAAATAGAAAACCAGACAGAAGTGATCAATACATTTGAAAAAACCTGACAAAACATGATAAAGCCCACCAAAGCTAATCCAAACACACCAAAAACTGGGCTAAACAGAATCAAAACCTTCTAAAAACCCGCCAAAATATTTCAAAACCCGTCAAAACTAATCAAAACATTCCGAATACCCGCCAAAACATTCCAAATACCCGCCAAAATATTTTAAAACCCGCCAAAAGCAATCCAAACATTCCAAAACCTGCCAACAGAATAAAAACAACTCAAGAGAATACAAAACATTCTAAAACCCAACCAAAACATTCCGAAAACCCGCCAAAACATCATAAAAACAAATCAAAACCAACCAAAATATTCCGAAAACCCGCCAAAATGATTTAGACCCACAAAACTCATCAAAACATTCTGAAAAGATGCCAAAACATTAGAAAACCAGCCAGAACTGATCAAAACATTCAAAAAACCTGGCAAAACATCATAAAAACAAATCAAAACCAACCAAAACATTCCAAAAACCTGACAAAATAGTTTACAACCTGCTAAAACTGATCAAAACATTCTGAAAAGATGCCAAAATACTAGAAAACCAGTCAGAAGTGATCGAAACTTTCAATAACTTGCCAAAACATAATCAAAACAAATGAAAGCAAACCAAAACATTCCAAACAACCGCCAAAATATTTTAAAACCCGCCAAAACGAATCCAAACGTTCCAAAACCTTCCAAGACAATAAAAACAACACAAGAGAAAACAAAACATTCTAAAACACCACCAAAACATTCCGAAAACCCGCCAAAAGATCGTCAAAACAAATCAAAACAAACCAAACAATAGGAGGAACACGGCAACATATTGGCAAGCAAGAGACGGAGAGTGCGGCACCTTCTAGGAGGCCAAGAAGGAAGCCTCACAACACCTGCACTGTGTCTGCAACTTTCAAACTGCTAGAAGATAGTGGCTTGCCACTGGCCTGCCTCTTCAATTGCCATTAGCATTCCAATGGAAGCTATTCTTGGACAACTTTGCTCTGCTTGCTGCTAGTTCTGCCCCAGCCTACCATAGATAACCTTGCTCTTCCCTTGAGGTTCTGAGATGCCAAGAACTTGTCAACTTCAAAGGGCGGGCCGGGCTACATCTACTCAGCTGCCACAGTTTCTCCTTGCTAGACCTAGTGGGAAAGCATTTTGCTGAGATGCAGAAGGCAAGAAACGCAGAATACGGAGACGCGGAGCTGTCCCAAGTGCCGCTGCCAGGCGTCTTTCCGCAGAAGGAGCGCCCCGGAGCGCACCGCAACCGGCACCGTCGTCTCTGCGCAAAGAGCCAAAATATTTTCAAACCCGCCAAAACTCATCCAAAAATATTTTCAAACCCGCCAAAATAGAAAACCAGACAGAAGTGATCAATACATTCGAAAAAACCGCACAAAACATGATAAAGCCCACCAAAGCTAATCCAAACACACCAAAAACTGGGCTAAACAGAATCAAAACCTTCTAAAAACCCGCCAAAATATTTCAAAACCCGTCAAAACTAATCAAAACCTTCCGAATACCCGCCAAAACATTCCAAATACCCGCCAAAATATTTTAAAACCCGCCAAAAGCAATCCAAACATTCCAAAACCTGCCAACAGAATAAAAACAACTCAAGAGAATACAAAACATTCTAAAACCCAACCAAAACATTCCGAAAACCCGCCAAAACATCATCAAATCAAATCAAAAACAACCAAAATATTCCAAAAACCGCCAAAATAATTTAGACCCACAAAACTCATCAAAACATTCTGAAAATTGCCAAAACATTAGAAAACCAGCCAGAACTGATCAAAACATTCAAAAAACTTGGCAAAACATCATAAAAACAAATCAAAACCAACCAAAACATTCCAAAAACCTGACAAAATAGTTTACAACCTGCTAAAACTGATCAAAACATTCTGAAAAGATCCCAAAATACTAGAAAACCTGTCAGAAGTGATCGAAACTTTCAATAACTTGCCAAAACATAATCAAAACAAATGAAAGCAAACCAAAACATTCCAAACAACCGCCAAAATATTTTAAAACCCGCCAAAACGAATCCAAACGTTCCACAACCTGCCAAGACAATAAAAACAACACAAGAGAAAACAAAACATTCTAAAACACCACCAAAACATTCCGAAAACCCGCCAAAAGATCGTCAAAACAAATCAAAACAAACCAAACAATAGGAGGAACACGGCAACATATTGGCAAGCAAGAGACGGAGAGTGCGGCACCTTCTAGGAGGCCAAGAAGGAAGCCTCACAACACCTGCACTGTGTCTGCAACTTTCAAACTGCTAGAAGCTAGTGGCTTGCCACTGGCCTGCCTCTTCAATTGCCATTAGCATTCCAATGGAAGCTATTCTTGGACAACTTTGCTCTGCTTGCTGCTAGTTCTGCCCCAGCCTACCATAGATAACCTTGCTCTTCCCTTGAGGTTCTGAGATGCCAAGAACTTGTCAACTTCAAAGGGCGGGCCGGGCTACATCTACTCAGCTGCCACAGTTTCTCCTTGCTAGACCTAGTGGGAAAGCATTTTGCTGAGATGCAGAAGGCAAGAAACGCAGAATACGGAGACGCGGAGCTGTCCCAAGTGCCGCTGCCAGGCGTCTTTCCACAGAAGGAGCGCCCCGGAGCACACCGCAACCGGCACCGTCGTCTCTGCGCAAAGAGCCAAAATATTTTCAAACCCGCCAAAACTCATCCAAAAATATTTTCAAACCCGCCAAAATAGAAAACCAGACAGAAGTGATCAATACATTCGAAAAAACCTGACAAAACATGATAAAGCCCACCAAAGCTAATCCAAACACACCAAAAACTGGGCTAAACAGAATCAAAACAAGTCAAAACCTTCTAAAAACCCGCCAAAATATTTCAAAACCCGTCAAAACTAATCAAAACCTTCCGAATACCCGCCAAAACATTCCAAATACCCGCCAAAATATTTTAAAACCCGCCAAAAGCAATCCAAACATTCCAAAACCTGCCAAGACAATAAAAACAACTCAAGAGAATACAAAACATTCTAAAACTGATCAAAACATTCTGAAAAGATCCCAAAATACTAGAAAACCAGTCAGAAGTGATCGAAACTTTCAATAACTTGCCAAAACATAATCAAAACAAATGAAAGCAAACCAAAACATTCCAAATGCCCGCCAAAATATTTTAAAACCCGCCAAAACTAATCCAAACGTTCCACAACCTGCCAAGACAATAAAAACAACACAAGAGAAAACAAAACATTCTAAAACACCACCAAAACATTCCGAAAACCCGCCAAAAGATCATCAAAACAAATCAAAACAAACCAAACAATAGGAGGAACACGGCAACATATTGGCAAGCAAGAGACGGAGAGCGCGGCACCACGGCACCTTCTAGGAGGCCAAGAAAGAAGCCGCACAACACCTGCACTGTGTCTGCAACTTTCAAACTGCTAGAAGCTAGTGGCTTGCCACTGGCCTGCCTCTTCAATTGCCATTAGCATTCCAATGGAAGCTATTCTTGGACAACTTTGCTCTGCTTGCTGCTAGTTCTGCCCCAGCCTACCATAGATAACCTTGCTCTTCCCTTGAGGCTCTGAGATGCCAAGAACTTTTCAACTTCAAAGGGCGGGCCGGGCTACATCTACTCAGCTGCCACAGTTTCTCCTTGCTAGACCTAGTGGGAAAGCATTTTGCTGAGATGCAGAAGGCAAGAAACGCAGAATACGGAGACGCGGAGCTGTCCCAAGTGCCGCTGCCAGGCGTCTTTCCGCAGAAGGAGCGCCCCGGAGCGCACCGCAACCGGCACCGTCGTCTCTGCGCAAAGAGCCAAAATATTTTCAAACCCGCCAAAACTCATCCAAAAATATTTTCAAACCCGCCAAAATAGAAAACCAGACAGAAGTGATCAATACATTTGAAAAAACCTGACAAAACATGATAAAGCCCACCAAAGCTAATCCAAACACACCAAAAACTGGGCTAAACAGAATCAAAACCTTCTAAAAACCCGCCAAAATATTTCAAAACCCGTCAAAACTAATCAAAACATTCCGAATACCCGCCAAAACATTCCAAATACCCGCCAAAATATTTTAAAACCCGCCAAAAGCAATCCAAACATTCCAAAACCTGCCAACAGAATAAAAACAACTCAAGAGAATACAAAACATTCTAAAACCCAACCAAAACATTCCGAAAACCCGCCAAAACATCATAAAAACAAATCAAAACCAACCAAAATATTCCGAAAACCCGCCAAAATGATTTAGACCCACAAAACTCATCAAAACATTCTGAAAAGATGCCAAAACATTAGAAAACCAGCCAGAACTGATCAAAACATTCAAAAAACCTGGCAAAACATCATAAAAACAAATCAAAACCAACCAAAACATTCCAAAAACCTGACAAAATAGTTTACAACCTGCCAAAACTGATCAAAACATTCTGAAAAGATGCCAAAATACTAGAAAACCAGTCAGAAGTGATCGAAACTTTCAATAACTTGCCAAAACATAATCAAAACAAATGAAAGCAAACCAAAACATTCCAAATACCCGCCAAAATATTTTAAAACCCGCCAAAACTAATCCAAACGTTCCACAACCTGCCAAGACAATAAAAACAACACAAGAGAAAACAAAACATTCTAAAACACCACCAAAACATTCCGAAAACCCGCCAAAAGATCATCAAAACAAATCAAAACAAACCAAACAATAGGAGGAACACGGCAACATATTGGCAAGCAAGAGACGGAGAGCGCGGCACCACGGCACCTTCTAGGAGGCCAAGAAAGAAGCCGCACAACACCTGCACTGTGTCTGCAACTTTCAAACTGCTAGAAGCTAGTGGCTTGCCACTGGCCTGCCTCTTCAATTGCCATTAGCATTCCAATGGAAGCTATTCTTGGACAACTTTGCTCTGCTTGCTGCTAGTTCTGCCCCAGCCTACCATAGATAACCTTGCTCTTCCCTTGAGGCTCTGAGATGCCAAGAACTTTTCAACTTCAAAGGGCGGGCCGGGCTACATCTACTCAGCTGCCACAGTTTCTCCTTGCTAGACCTAGTGGGAAAGCATTTTGCTGAGATGCAGAAGGCAAGAAACGCAGAATACGGAGACGCGGAGCTGTCCCAAGTGCCGCTGCCAGGCGTCTTTCCGCAGAAGGAGCGCCCCGGAGCGCACCGCAACCGGCACCGTCGTCTCTGCGCAAAGAGCCAAAATATTTTCAAACCCGCCAAAACTCATCCAAAAATATTTTCAAACCCGCCAAAATAGAAAACCAGACAGAAGTGATCAATACATTTGAAAAAACCTGACAAAACATGATAAAGCCCACCAAAGCTAATCCAAACACACCAAAAACTGGGCTAAACAGAATCAAAACCTTCTAAAAACCCGCCAAAATATTTCAAAACCCGTCAAAACTAATCAAAACATTCCGAATACCCGCCAAAACATTCCAAATACCCGCCAAAATATTTTAAAACCCGCCAAAAGCAATCCAAACATTCCAAAACCTGCCAACAGAATAAAAACAACTCAAGAGAATACAAAACATTCTAAAACCCAACCAAAACATTCCGAAAACCCGCCAAAACATCATAAAAACAAATCAAAACCAACCAAAATATTCCGAAAACCCGCCAAAATGATTTAGACCCACAAAACTCATCAAAACATTCTGAAAAGATGCCAAAACATTAGAAAACCAGCCAGAACTGATCAAAACATTCAAAAAACCTGGCAAAACATCATAAAAACAAATCAAAACCAACCAAAACATTCCAAAAACCTGACAAAATAGTTTACAACCTGCCAAAACTGATCAAAACATTCTGAAAAGATGCCAAAATACTAGAAAACCAGTCAGAAGTGATCGAAACTTTCAATAACTTGCCAAAACATAATCAAAACAAATGAAAGCAAACCAAAACATTCCAAATACCCGCCAAAATATTTTAAAACCCGCCAAAACTAATCCAAACGTTCCACAACCTGCCAAGACAATAAAAACAACACAAGAGAAAACAAAACATTCTAAAACACCACCAAAACATTCCGAAAACCCGCCAAAACATCATCAAAACAAATCAAAACAAACCAAACAATAGGAGGAACACGGCAACATATTGGCAAGCAAGAGACGGAGAGTGCGGCACCACGGCACCTTCTAGGAGGCCAAGAAGGAAGCCGCACAACACCTGCACTGTGTCTGCAACTTTCAAACTGCTAGAAGCTAGTGGCTTGCCACTGGCCTGCCTCTTCAATTGCCATTAGCATTCCAATGGAAGCTATTCTTGGACAACTTTGCTCTGCTTGCTGCTAGTTCTGCCCCAGCCTACCATAGATAACCTTGCTCTTCCCTTGAGGTTCTGAGATGCCAAGAACTTGTCAACTTCAAAGGGCGGGCCGGGCTACATCTACTCAGCTGCCACAGTTTCTCCTTGCTAGACCTAGTGGGAAAGCATTTTGCTGAGATGCAGAAGGCAAGAAACGCAGAATACGGAGACGCGGAGCTGTCCCAAGTGCCGCTGCCAGGCATCTTTCCGCAGAAGGAACGCCCCGGAGCGCACCGCAACCGGCACCATCGTCTCTGCGCAAAGAGCCAAAATATTTTCAAACCCGCCAAAACTCATCCAAAAATATTTTCAAACCCGCCAAAATAGAAAACCAGACAGAAGTGATCAATACATTCGAAAAAACCTCACAAAACATGATAAAGCCCACCAAAGCTAATCCAAACACACCAAAAACTGGGCTAAACAGAATCAAAACCTTCTAAAAACCCGCCAAAATATTTCAAAACCCGTCAAAACTAATCAAAACATTCCGAATACCCGCCAAAACATTCCAAATACCCGCCAAAATATTTTGAAACCCGCCAAAAGCAATCCAAACATTACAAAACCTGCCAACAGAATAAAAACAACTCAAGAGAATACAAAACATTCTAAAACCCAACCAAAACATTCCAAAAACCCGACAAAACATCATCAAATCAAATCAAAAACAACCAAAATATTCCAAAAACCGCCAAAATAATTTAGACCCACAAAACTCATCAAAACATTCTGAAAATTGCCAAAACATTAGAAAACCAGCCAGAACTGATCAAATCATTCAAAAAACTTGGCAAAACATCATAAAAACAAATCAAAACCAACCAAAACATTCCAAAAACCTGACAAAATAGTTTACAACCTGCTAAAACTGATCAAAACATTCTGAAAAGATGCCAAAATACTAGAAAACCAGTCAGAAGTGATCGAAACTTTCAATAACTTGCCAAAACATAATCAAAACAAATGAAAGCAAACCAAAACATTCCAAATACCCGCCAAAATATTTTAAAACCCGCCAAAACGAATCCAAACGTTCCAAAACCTTCCAAGACAATAAAAACAACACAAGAGAAAACAAAACATTCTAAAACACCACCAAAACATTCCGAAAACCCGCCAAAAGATCATCAAAACAAATCAAAACAAACCAAACAATAGGAGGAACACGGCAACATATTGGCAAGCAAGAGACGGAGAGTGCGGCACCTTCTAGGAGGCCAAGAAGGAAGCCGCAAAACACCTGCACTGTGTCTGCAACTTTCAAACTGCTAGAAGCTAGTGGCTTGCCACTGGCCTGCCTCTTCAATTGCCATTAGCATTCCAATGGAAGCTATTCTTGGACAACTTTGCTCTGCTTGCTGCTAGTTCTGCCCCAGCCTACCATAGATAACCTTGCTCTTCCCTTGAGGTTCTGAGATGCCAAGAACTTGTCAACTTCAAAGGGCGGGCCGGGCTACATCTACTCAGCTGCCACAGTTTCTCCTTGCTAGACCTAGTGGGAAAGCATTTTGCTGAGATGCAGAAGGCAAGAAACGCAGAATACGGAGACGCGGAGCTGTCCCAAGTGCCGCTGCCAGGCGTCTTTCCGCAGAAGGAGCGCCCCGCAGCGCACCGCAACCGGCACCGTCGTCTCTGCGCAAAGAGCCAAAATATTTTCAAACCCGCCAAAACTCATCCAAAAATATTTTCAAACCTGCCAAAATAGAAAACCAGACAGAAGTGATCAATACATTCGAAAAAACCTGACAAAACATGATAAAGCCCACCAAAGCTAATCCAAACACACCAAAAACTGGGCTAAACAGAATCAAAACCTTCTAAAAACCCTCCAAAATATTTCAAAACCCGTCAAAACTAATCAAAACATTCCGAATACCCGCCAAAACATTCCAAATACCCGCCAAAATATTTTAAAACCCGCCAAAAGGAATCCAAACATTCCAAAACCTGCCAACACAATAAAAACAACTCAAGAGAATACAAAACATTCTAAAACACAACCAAAACATTCCGAAAACCCGACAAAACATCATAAAAACAAATCAAAACCAACCAAAATATTCCGAAAACCGCCAAAATGATTTAGACCCACAAAACTCATCAAAACATTCTGAAAATTGCCAAAACATTAGAAAACCAGCCAGAACTGATCAAATCATTCAAAAAACTTGGCAAAACATCATAAAAACAAATCAAAACCAACCAAAACATTCCAAAAACCTGACAAAATAGTTTACAACCTGCTAAAACTGATCAAAACATTCTGAAAAGATCCCAAAATACTAGAAAACCAGTCAGAAGTGATCAAAACTTTCAATAACTTGCCAAAACATAATCAAAACAAATGAAAGCAAACCAAAACATTCCAAATACCCGCCAAAATATTTTAAAACCCGCCAAAACGAATCCAAACGTTCCACAACCTGCCAAGACAATAAAAACAACACAAGAGAAAACAAAACATTCTAAAACACCACCAAAACATTCCGAAAACCCGCCAAAAGATCATCAAAACAAATCAAAACAAACCAAACAATAGGAGGAACACGGCAACATATTGGCAAGCAAGAGACGGAGAGTGCGGCACCTTCTAGGAGGCCAAGAAGGAAGCCGCACAACACCTGCACTGTGTCTGCAACTTTCAAACTGCTAGAAGCTAGTGGCTTGCCACTGGCCTGCCTCTTCAATTGCCATTAGCATTCCAATGGAAGCTATTCTTGGACAACTTTGCTCTGCTTGCTGCTAGTTCTGCCCCAGCCTACCATAGATAACCTTGCTCTTCCCTTGAGGTTCTGAGATGCCAAGAACTTGTCAACTTCAAAGGGCGGGCCGGGCTACATCTACTCAGCTGCCACAGTTTCTCCTTGCTAGACCTAGTGGGAAAGCATTTTGCTGAGATGCAGAAGGCAAGAAACGCAGAATACGGAGACGCGGAGCTGTCCCAAGTGCCGCTGCCAGGCGTCTTTCCGCAGAAGGAGCGCCCCGGAGCGCACCGCAACCGGCACCGTCGTCTCTGCGCAAAGAGCCAAAATATTTTCAAACCCGCCAAAACTCATCCAAAAATATTTTCAAACCTGCCAAAATAGAAAACCAGACAGAAGTGATCAATACATTCGAAAAAACCTGACAAAACATGATAAAGCCCACCAAAGCTAATCCAAACACACCAAAAACTGGGCTAAACAGAATCAAAACCTTCTAAAAACCCGCCAATATATTTCAAAACCCGTCAAAACTAATCAAAACATTCCGAATACCCGCCAAAACATTCCAAATACCCGCCAAAATATTTTAAAACCCGCCAAAAGCAATCCAAACATTCCAAAACCTGCCAACACAATAAAAACAACTCAAGGGAATACAAAACATTCTAAAACCCAACCAAAACATTCCGAAAACCCACCAAAACATCATCAAATCAAATCAAAACCAACCAAAATATTCCGAAAACCCGCCAAAATAATTTAGACCCACAAAACTCATCAAAACGTTCTGAAAAAATGCCAAAACATTAGAAAACCAGCCAGAACTGATCAAAACATTCAAAAAACTTGGCAAAACATCATAAAAACAAATCAAAACCAACCAAAACATTCCAAAAACCTGACAAAATAGTTTACAACCTGCTAAAACTGATCAAAACATTCTGAAAAGATCCCAAAATACTAGAAAACCAGTCAGAAGTGATCAAAACTTTCAATAACTTGCCAAAACATAATCAAAACAAATGAAAGCAAACCAAAACATTCCAAATACCCGCCAAAATATTTTAAAACCCGCCAAAAGCAATCCAAACATTCCAAAACCTGCCAACAGAATAAAAACAACTCAAGAGAATACAAAACATTCTAAAACCCAACCAAAACATTCCGAAAACCCGCCAAAACATCATCAAATCAAATCAAAAACAACCAAAATATTCCAAAAACCGCCAAAATAATTTAGACCCACAAAACTCATCAAAACATTCTGAAAATTGCCAAAACATTAGAAAACCAGCCAGAACTGATCAAATCATTCAAAAAACTTGGCAAAACATCATAAAAACAAATCAAAACCAACCAAAACATTCCAAAAACCTGACAAAATAGTTTACAACCTGCTAAAACTGATCAAAACATTCTGAAAAGATGCCAAAATACTAGAAAACCAGTCAGAAGTGATCGAAACTTTCAATAACTTGCCAAAACATAATCAAAACAAATGAAAGCAAACCAAAACATTCCAAACAACCGCCAAAATATTTTAAAACCCGCCAAAACGAATCCAAACGTTCCAAAACCTTCCAAGACAATAAAAACAACACAAGAGAAAACAAAACATTCTAAAACACCACCAAAACATTCCGAAAACCCGCCAAAAGATCATCAAAACAAATCAAAACAAACCAAACAATGGGAGGAACACGGCAACATATTGGCAAGCAAGAGACGGAGAGTGCGGCACCTTCTAGGAGGCCAAGAAGGAAGCCGCAAAACACCTGCACTGTGTCTGCAACTTTCAAACTGCTAGAAGCTAGTGGCTTGCCACTGGCCTGCCTCTTCAATTGCCATTAGCATTCCAATGGAAGCTATTCTTGGACAACTTTGCTCTGCTTGCTGCTAGTTCTGCCCCAGCCTACCATAGATAACCTTGCTCTTCCCTTGAGGTTCTGAGATGCCAAGAACTTGTCAACTTCAAAGGGCGGGCCGGGCTACATCTACTCAGCTGCCACAGTTTCTCCTTGCTAGACCTAGTGGGAAAGCATTTTGCTGAGATGCAGAAGGCAAGAAACGCAGAATACGGAGACGCGGAGCTGTCCCAAGTGCCGCTGCCAGGCGTCTTTCCGCAGAAGGAGCGCCCCGCAGCGCACCGCAACCGGCACCGTCGTCTCTGCGCAAAGAGCCAAAATATTTTCAAACCCGCCAAAACTCATCCAAAAATATTTTCAAACCCGCCAAAATAGAAAACCAGACAGAAGTGATCAATACATTCGAAAAAACCTGACAAAACATGATAAAGCCCACCAAAGCTAATCCAAACACACCAAAAACTGGGCTAAACAGAATCAAAACCTTCTAAAAACCCGCCAAAATATTTCAAAACCCGTCAAAAGCAATCCAAACATTCCAAAACCTGCCAACACAATAAAAACAACTCAAGGGAATACAAAACATTCTAAAACCCAACCAAAACATTCCGAAAACCCACCAAAACATCATCAAATCAAATCAAAACCAACCAAAATATTCCGAAAACCCGCCAAAATAATTTAGACCCACAAAACTCATCAAAACGTTCTGAAAAAATGCCAAAACATTAGAAAACCAGCCAGAACTGATCAAAACATTCAAAAAACTTGGCAAAACATCATAAAAACAAATCAAAACCAACCAAAACATTCCAAAAACCTGACAAAATAGTTTACAACCTGCTAAAACTGATCAAAACATTCTGAAAAGATGCCAAAATACTAGAAAACCAGTCAGAAGTGATCAAAACTTTCAATAACTTGCCAAAACATAATCAAAACAAATGAAAGCAAACCAAAACATTCCAAATACCCGCCAAAATATTTTAAAACCCGCCAAAAGCAATCCAAACATTCCAAAACCTGCCAACAGAATAAAAACAACTCAAGAGAATACAAAACATTCTAAAACCCAACCAAAACATTCCGAAAACCCGCCAAAACATCATCAAATCAAATCAAAAACAACCAAAATATTCCAAAAACCGCCAAAATAATTTAGACCCACAAAACTCATCAAAACATTCTGAAAATTGCCAAAACATTAGAAAACCAGCCAGAACTGATCAAATCATTCAAAAAACTTGGCAAAACATCATAAAAACAAATCAAAACCAACCAAAACATTCCAAAAACCTGACAAAATAGTTTACAACCTGCTAAAACTGATCAAAACATTCTGAAAAGATGCCAAAATACTAGAAAACCAGTCAGAAGTGATCGAAACTTTCAATAACTTGCCAAAACATAATCAAAACAAATGAAAGCAAACCAAAACATTCCAAACACCCGCCAAAATATTTTAAAACCCACCAAAACGAATCCAAACGTTCCAAAACCTTCCAAGACAATAAAAACAACACAAGAGAAAACAAAACATTCTAAAACACCACCAAAACATTCCGAAAACCCGCCAAAAGATCATCAAAACAAATCAAAACAAACCAAACAATAGGAGGAACACGGCAACATATTGGCAAGCAAGAGACGGAGAGTGCGGCACCTTCTAGGAGGCCAAGAAGGAAGCCGCAAAACACCTGCACTGTGTCTGCAACTTTCAAACTGCTAGAAGCTAGTGGCTTGCCACTGGCCTGCCTCTTCAATTGCCATTAGCATTCCAATGGAAGCTATTCTTGGACAACTTTGCTCTGCTTGCTGCTAGTTCTGCCCCAGCCTACCATAGATAACCTTGCTCTTCCCTTGAGGTTCTGAGATGCCAAGAACTTGTCAACTTCAAAGGGCGGGCCGGGCTACATCTACTCAGCTGCCACAGTTTCTCCTTGCTAGACCTAGTGGGAAAGCATTTTGCTGAGATGCAGAAGGCAAGAAACGCAGAATACGGAGACGCGGAGCTGTCCCAAGTGCCGCTGCCAGGCGTCTTTCCGCAGAAGGAGCGCCCCGGAGCGCACCGCAACCGGCACCGTCGTCTCTGCGCAAAGAGCCAAAATATTTTCAAACCCGCCAAAACTAATCCAAAAATATTTTCAAACCCGCCAAAATAGAAAACCAGACAGAAGTGATCAATACATTCGAAAAAACCTGACAAAACATGATAAAGCCCACCAAAGCTAATCCAAACACACCAAAAACTGGGCTAAACAGAATCAAAACCTTCTAAAAACCCGCCAATATATTTCAAAACCCGTCAAAACTAATCAAAACCTTCCGAATACCCGCCAAAACATTCCAAATACCCGCCAAAATATTTTAAAACCCGCCAAAAGCAATCCAAACATTCCAAAACCTGCCAACAGAATAAAAACAACTCAAGAGAATACAAAACATTCTAAAACCCAACCAAAACATTCCGAAAACCCGCCAAAACATCATCAAATCAAATCAAAAACAACCAAAATATTCCAAAAACCGCCAAAATAATTTAGACCCACAAAACTCATCAAAACATTCTGAAAATTGCCAAAACATTAGAAAACCAGCCAGAACTGATCAAATCATTCAAAAAACTTGGCAAAACATCATAAAAACAAATCAAAACCAACCAAAACATTCCAAAAACCTGACAAAATAGTTTACAACCTGCTAAAACTGATCAAAACATTCTGAAAAGATGCCAAAATACTAGAAAACCAGTCAGAAGTGATCGAAACTTTCAATAACTTGCCAAAACATAATCAAAACAAATGAAAGCAAACCAAAACATTCCAAACACCCGCCAAAATATTTTAAAACCCGCCAAAACGAATCCAAACGTTCCAAAACCTTCCAAGACAATAAAAACAACACAAGAGAAAACAAAACATTCTAAAACACCACCAAAACATTCCGAAAACCCGCCAAAAGATCATCAAAACAAATCAAAACAAACCAAACAATAGGAGGAACACGGCAACATATTGGCAAGCAAGAGACGGAGAGTGCGGCACCTTCTAGGAGGCCAAGAAGGAAGCCGCAAAACACCTGCACTGTGTCTGCAACTTTCAAACTGCTAGAAGCTAGTGGCTTGCCACTGGCCTGCCTCTTCAATTGCCATTAGCATTCCAATGGAAGCTATTCTTGGACAACTTTGCTCTGCTTGCTGCTAGTTCTGCCCCAGCCTACCATAGATAACCTTGCTCTTCCCTTGAGGTTCTGAGATGCCAAGAACTTGTCAACTTCAAAGGGCGGGCCGGGCTACATCTACTCAGCTGCCACAGTTTCTCCTTGCTAGACCTAGTGGGAAAGCATTTTGCTGAGATGCAGAAGGCAAGAAACGCAGAATACGGAGACGCGGAGCTGTCCCAAGTGCCGCTGCCAGGCGTCTTTCCGCAGAAGGAGCGCCCCGGAGCGCACCGCAACCGGCACCGTCGTCTCTGCGCAAAGAGCCAAAATATTTTCAAACCCGCCAAAACTCATCCAAAAATATTTTCAAACCCGCCAAAATAGAAAACCAGACAGAAGTGATCAATACATTCGAAAAAACCTGACAAAACATGATAAAGCCCACCAAAGCTAATCCAAACACACCAAAAACTGGGCTAAACAGAATCAAAACCTTCTAAAAACCCGCCAAAATATTTCAAAACCCGTCAAAACTAATCAAAACATTCCGAATACCCGCCAAAACATTCCAAATACCCGCCAAAATATTTTAAAACCCGCCAAAACAAATCCAAACATTCCAAAACCTGCCAACACAATAAAAACAACTCAAGAGAATACAAAACATTCTAAAACCCAACCAAAACATTCCGAAAACCCGACAAAACATCATCAAATCAAATCAAAAACAACCAAAATATTCCAAAAACCGCCAAAATAATTTAGACCCACAAAACTCATCAAAACATTCTGAAAATTGCCAAAACATTAGAAAACCAGCCAGAACTGATCAAATCATTCAAAAAAGTTGGCAAAACATCATAAAAACAAATCAAAACCAACCAAAACATTCCAAAAACCTGACAAAATAGTTTACAACCTGCTAAAACTGATCAAAACATTCTGAAAAGATGCCAAAATACTAGAAAACCAGTCAGAAGTGATCGAAACTTTCAATAACTTGCCAAAACATAATCAAAACAAATGAAAGCAAACCAAAACATTCCAAACACCCGCCAAAATATTTTAAAACCCGCCAAAACGAATCCAAACGTTCCAAAACCTTCCAAGACAATAAAAACAACACAAGAGAAAACAAAACATTCTAAAACACCACCAAAACATTCCGAAAACCCGCCAAAAGATCATCAAAACAAATCAAAACAAACCAAACAATAGGAGGAACACGGCAACATATTGGCAAGCAAGAGACGGAGAGCGCGGCACCGCGGCACCTTCTAGGAGGCCAAGAAGGAAGCCGCACAACACCTGCACTGTGTCTGCAACTTTCAAACTGCTAGAAGCTAGTGGCTTGCCACTGGCCTGCCTCTTCAATTGCCATTAGCATTCCAATGGAAGCTATTCTTGCACAACTTTGCTCTGCTTGCTGCTAGTTCTGCCCCAGCCTACCATAGATAACCTTGCTCTTCCCTTGAGGTTCTGAGATGCCAAGAACTTGTCAACTTCAAAGGGCGGGCCGGGCTACATCTACTCAGCTGCCACAGTTTCTCCTTGCTAGACCTAGTGGGAAAGCATTTTGCTGAGATGCAGAAGGCAAGAAACGCAGAATACGGAGACGCGGAGCTGTCCCAAGTGCCGCTGCCAGGCGTCTTTCCGCAGAAGGAGCGCCCCGGAGCGCACCGCAACTGGCACCGTCGTCTCTGCGCAAAGAGCCAAAATATTTTCAAACCCGCCAAAACTCATCCAAAAATATTTTCAAACCCGCCAAAATAGAAAACCAGACAGAAGTGATCAATACATTCGAAAAAACCTGACAAAACATGATAAAGCCCACCAAAGCTAATCCAAACACACCAAAAACTGGGCTAAACAGAATCAAAACCTTCTAAAAACCCGCCAAAATATTTCAAAACCCGTCAAAACTAATCAAAACCTTCCGAATACCCGCCAAAACATTCCAAATACCCGCCAAAATATTTTAAAACCCGCCAAAAGCAATCCAAACATTCCAAAACCTGCCAACACAATAAAAACAACTCAAGAGAAGACAAAACATTCTAAAACCCAACCAAAACATTCCGAAAACCCGCCAAAACATCATCAAATCAAATCAAAAACAACCAAAATATTCCAAAAACCGCCAAAATAATTTAGACCCACAAAACTCATCAAAACATTCTGAAAATTGCCAAAACATTAGAAAACCAGCCAGAACTGATCAAATCATTCAAAAAAGTTGGCAAAACATCATAAAAACAAATCAAAACCAACCAAAACATTCCAAAAACCTGACAAAATAGTTTACAACCTGCTAAAACTGATCAAAACATTCTGAAAAGATGCCAAAATACTAGAAAACCAGTCAGAAGTGATCGAAACTTTCAATAACTTGCCAAAACATAATCAAAACAAATGAAAGCAAACCAAAACATTCCAAACAACCGCCAAAATATTTTAAAACCCGCCAAAACGAATCCAAACGTTCCAAAACCTTCCAAGACAATAAAAACAACACAAGAGAAAACAAAACATTCTAAAACACCACCAAAACATTCCGAAAACCCGCCAAAAGATCGTCAAAACAAATCAAAACAAACCAAACAATAGGAGGAACACGGCAACATATTGGCAAGCAAGAGACGGAGAGTGCGGCACCTTCTAGGAGGCCAAGAAGGAAGCCTCACAACACCTGCACTGTGTCTGCAACTTTCAAACTGCTAGAAGATAGTGGCTTGCCACTGGCCTGCCTCTTCAATTGCCATTAGCATTCCAATGGAAGCTATTCTTGGACAACTTTGCTCTGCTTGCTGCTAGTTCTGCCCCAGCCTACCATAGATAACCTTGCTCTTCCCTTGAGGTTCTGAGATGCCAAGAACTTGTCAACTTCAAAGGGCGGGCCGGGCTACATCTACTCAGCTGCCACAGTTTCTCCTTGCTAGACCTAGTGGGAAAGCATTTTGCTGAGATGCAGAAGGCAAGAAACGCAGAATACGGAGACGCGGAGCTGTCCCAAGTGCCGCTGCCAGGCGTCTTTCCGCAGAAGGAGCGCCCCGGAGCGCACCGCAACCGGCACCGTCGTCTCTGCGCAAAGAGCCAAAATATTTTCAAACCCGCCAAAACTCATCCAAAACTATTTTCAAACCCGCCAAAATAGAAAACCAGACAGAAGTGATCAATACATTCGAAAAAACCTGACAAAACATGATAAAGCCCACCAAAGCTAATCCAAACACACCAAAAACTGGGCTAAACAGAATCAAAACAAGTCAAAACCTTCTAAAAACCCGCCAAAATATTTCAAAACCCGTCAAAACTAATCAAAACCTTCCGAATACCCGCCAAAACATTCCAAATACCCGCCAAAATATTTTAAAACCCGCCAAAAGCAATCCAAACATTCCAAAACCTGCCAACACAATAAAAACAACTCAAGAGAATACAAAACATTCTAAAACTGATCAAAACATTCTGAAAAGATCCCAAAATACTAGAAAACCAGTCAGAAGTGATCGAAACTTTCAATAACTTGCCAAAACATAATCAAAACAAATGAAAGCAAACCAAAACATTCCAAATGCCCGCCAAAATATTTTAAAACCCGCCAAAACTAATCCAAACGTTCCACAACCTGCCAAGACAATAAAAACAACACAAGAGAAAACAAAACATTCTAAAACACCACCAAAACATTCCGAAAACCCGCCAAAAGATCATCAAAACAAATCAAAACAAACCAAACAATAGGAGGAACACGGCAACATATTGGCAAGCAAGAGACGGAGAGCGCGGCACCACGGCACCTTCTAGGAGGCCAAGAAAGAAGCCGCACAACACCTGCACTGTGTCTGCAACTTTCAAACTGCTAGAAGCTAGTGGCTTGCCACTGGCCTGCCTCTTCAATTGCCATTAGCATTCCAATGGAAGCTATTCTTGGACAACTTTGCTCTGCTTGCTGCTAGTTCTGCCCCAGCCTACCATAGATAACCTTGCTCTTCCCTTGAGGTTCTGAGATGCCAAGAACTTGTCAACTTCAAAGGGCGGGCCGGGCTACATCTACTCAGCTGCCACAGTTTCTCCTTGCTAGACCTAGTGGGAAAGCATTTTGCTGAGATGCAGAAGGCAAGAAACGCAGAATACGGAGACGCGGAGCTGTCCCAAGTGCCGCTGCCAGGCGTCTTTCCGCAGAAGGAGCGCCCCGGAGCGCACCGCAACCGGCACCGTCGTCTCTGCGCAAAGAGCCAAAATATTTTCAAACCCGCCAAAACTCATCCAAAAATATTTTCAAACCCGCCAAAATAGAAAACCAGACAGAAGTGATCAATACATTTGAAAAAACCTGACAAAACATGATAAAGCCCACCAAAGCTAATCCAAACACACCAAAAACTGGGCTAAACAGAATCAAAACCTTCTAAAAACCCGCCAAAATATTTCAAAACCCGTCAAAACTAATCAAAACATTCCGAATACCCGCCAAAACATTCCAAATACCCGCCAAAATATTTTAAAACCCGCCAAAAGCAATCCAAACATTCCAAAACCTGCCAACAGAATAAAAACAACTCAAGAGAATACAAAACATTCTAAAACCCAACCAAAACATTCCGAAAACCCGCCAAAACATCATAAAAACAAATCAAAACCAACCAAAATATTCCGAAAACCCGCCAAAATGATTTAGACCCACAAAACTCATCAAAACATTCTGAAAAGATGCCAAAACATTAGAAAACCAGCCAGAACTGATCAAAACATTCAAAAAACCTGGCAAAACATCATAAAAACAAATCAAAACCAACCAAAACATTCCAAAAACCTGACAAAATAGTTTACAACCTGCTAAAACTGATCAAAACATTCTGAAAAGATGCCAAAATACTAGAAAACCAGTCAGAAGTGATCGAAACTTTCAATAACTTGCCAAAACATAATCAAAACAAATGAAAGCAAACCAAAACATTCCAAACAACCGCCAAAATATTTTAAAACCCGCCAAAACGAATCCAAACGTTCCAAAACCTTCCAAGACAATAAAAACAACACAAGAGAAAACAAAACATTCTAAAACACCACCAAAACATTCCGAAAACCCGCCAAAAGATCGTCAAAACAAATCAAAACAAACCAAACAATAGGAGGAACACGGCAACATATTGGCAAGCAAGAGACGGAGAGTGCGGCACCTTCTAGGAGGCCAAGAAGGAAGCCTCACAACACCTGCACTGTGTCTGCAACTTTCAAACTGCTAGAAGATAGTGGCTTGCCACTGGCCTGCCTCTTCAATTGCCATTAGCATTCCAATGGAAGCTATTCTTGGACAACTTTGCTCTGCTTGCTGCTAGTTCTGCCCCAGCCTACCATAGATAACCTTGCTCTTCCCTTGAGGTTCTGAGATGCCAAGAACTTGTCAACTTCAAAGGGCGGGCCGGGCTACATCTACTCAGCTGCCACAGTTTCTCCTTGCTAGACCTAGTGGGAAAGCATTTTGCTGAGATGCAGAAGGCAAGAAACGCAGAATACGGAGACGCGGAGCTGTCCCAAGTGCCGCTGCCAGGCGTCTTTCCGCAGAAGGAGCGCCCCGGAGCGCACCGCAACCGGCACCGTCGTCTCTGCGCAAAGAGCCAAAATATTTTCAAACCCGCCAAAACTCATCCAAAAATATTTTCAAACCCGCCAAAATAGAAAACCAGACAGAAGTGATCAATACATTCGAAAAAACCGCACAAAACATGATAAAGCCCACCAAAGCTAATCCAAACACACCAAAAACTGGGCTAAACAGAATCAAAACCTTCTAAAAACCCGCCAAAATATTTCAAAACCCGTCAAAACTAATCAAAACCTTCCGAATACCCGCCAAAACATTCCAAATACCCGCCAAAATATTTTAAAACCCGCCAAAAGCAATCCAAACATTCCAAAACCTGCCAACAGAATAAAAACAACTCAAGAGAATACAAAACATTCTAAAACCCAACCAAAACATTCCGAAAACCCGCCAAAACATCATCAAATCAAATCAAAAACAACCAAAATATTCCAAAAACCGCCAAAATAATTTAGACCCACAAAACTCATCAAAACATTCTGAAAATTGCCAAAACATTAGAAAACCAGCCAGAACTGATCAAAACATTCAAAAAACTTGGCAAAACATCATAAAAACAAATCAAAACCAACCAAAACATTCCAAAAACCTGACAAAATAGTTTACAACCTGCTAAAACTGATCAAAACATTCTGAAAAGATCCCAAAATACTAGAAAACCTGTCAGAAGTGATCGAAACTTTCAATAACTTGCCAAAACATAATCAAAACAAATGAAAGCAAACCAAAACATTCCAAACAACCGCCAAAATATTTTAAAACCCGCCAAAACGAATCCAAACGTTCCAAAACCTTCCAAGACAATAAAAACAACACAAGAGAAAACAAAACATTCTAAAACACCACCAAAACATTCCGAAAACCCGCCAAAAGATCGTCAAAACAAATCAAAACAAACCAAACAATAGGAGGAACACGGCAACATATTGGCAAGCAAGAGACGGAGAGTGCGGCACCACGGCACCTTCTAGGAGGCCAAGAAGGAAGCCGCACAACACCTGCACTGTGTCTGCAACTTTCAAACTGCTAGAAGCTAGTGGCTTGCCACTGGCCTGCCTCTTCAATTGCCATTAGCATTCCAATGGAAGCTATTCTTGGACAACTTTGCTCTGCTTGCTGCTAGTTCTGCCCCAGCCTACCATAGATAACCTTGCTCTTCCCTTGAGGTTCTGAGATGCCAAGAACTTGTCAACTTCAAAGGGCGGGCCGGGCTACATCTACTCAGCTGCCACAGTTTCTCCTTGCTAGACCTAGTGGGAAAGCATTTTGCTGAGATGCAGAAGGCAAGAAACGCAGAATACGGAGACGCGGAGCTGTCCCAAGTGCCGCTGCCAGGCATCTTTCCGCAGAAGGAACGCCCCGGAGCGCACCGCAACCGGCACCATCGTCTCTGCGCAAAGAGCCAAAATATTTTCAAACCCGCCAAAACTCATCCAAAAATATTTTCAAACCCGCCAAAATAGAAAACCAGACAGAAGTGATCAATACATTCGAAAAAACCTCACAAAACATGATAAAGCCCACCAAAGCTAATCCAAACACACCAAAAACTGGGCTAAACAGAATCAAAACCTTCTAAAAACCCGCCAAAATATTTCAAAACCCGTCAAAACTAATCAAAACATTCCGAATACCCGCCAAAACATTCCAAATACCCGCCAAAATATTTTGAAACCCGCCAAAAGCAATCCAAACATTCCAAAACCTGCCAACAGAATAAAAACAACTCAAGAGAATACAAAACATTCTAAAACCCAACCAAAACATTCCAAAAACCCGACAAAACATCATCAAATCAAATCAAAAACAACCAAAATATTCCAAAAACCGCCAAAATAATTTAGACCCACAAAACTCATCAAAACATTCTGAAAATTGCCAAAACATTAGAAAACCAGCCAGAACTGATCAAATCATTCAAAAAACTTGGCAAAACATCATAAAAACAAATCAAAACCAACCAAAACATTCCAAAAACCTGACAAAATAGTTTACAACCTGCTAAAACTGATCAAAACATTCTGAAAAGATGCCAAAATACTAGAAAACCAGTCAGAAGTGATCGAAACTTTCAATAACTTGCCAAAACATAATCAAAACAAATGAAAGCAAACCAAAACATTCCAAACACCCGCCAAAATATTTTAAAACCCGCCAAAACGAATCCAAACGTTCCAAAACCTTCCAAGACAATAAAAACAACACAAGAGAAAACAAAACATTCTAAAACACCACCAAAACATTCCGAAAACCCGCCAAAAGATCATCAAAACAAATCAAAACAAACCAAACAATAGGAGGAACACGGCAACATATTGGCAAGCAAGAGACGGAGAGTGCGGCACCTTCTAGGAGGCCAAGAAGGAAGCCGCAAAACACCTGCACTGTGTCTGCAACTTTCAAACTGCTAGAAGCTAGTGGCTTGCCACTGGCCTGCCTCTTCAATTGCCATTAGCATTCCAATGGAAGCTATTCTTGGACAACTTTGCTCTGCTTGCTGCTAGTTCTGCCCCAGCCTACCATAGATAACCTTGCTCTTCCCTTGAGGTTCTGAGATGCCAAGAACTTGTCAACTTCAAAGGGCGGGCCGGGCTACATCTACTCAGCTGCCACAGTTTCTCCTTGCTAGACCTAGTGGGAAAGCATTTTGCTGAGATGCAGAAGGCAAGAAACGCAGAATACGGAGACGCGGAGCTGTCCCAAGTGCCGCTGCCAGGCGTCTTTCCGCAGAAGGAGCGCCCCGGAGCGCACCGCAACCGGCACCGTCGTCTCTGCGCAAAGAGCCAAAATATTTTCAAACCCGCCAAAACTCATCCAAAAATATTTTCAAACCCGCCAAAATAGAAAACCAGACAGAAGTGATCAATACATTCGAAAAAACCTGACAAAATATGATAAAGCCCACCAAAGCTAATCCAAACACACCAAAAACTGGGCTAAACAGAATCAAAACCTTCTAAAAACCCTCCAAAATATTTCAAAACCCGTCAAAACTAATCAAAACATTCCGAATACCCGCCAAAACATTCCAAATACCCGCCAAAATATTTTAAAACCCGCCAAAAGGAATCCAAACATTCCAAAACCTGCCAACACAATAAAAACAACTCAAGAGAATACAAAACATTCTAAAACCCAACCAAAACATTCCGAAAACCCGACAAAACATCATAAAAACAAATCAAAACCAACCAAAATATTCCGAAAACCGCCAAAATGATTTAGACCCACAAAACTCATCAAAACATTCTGAAAATTGCCAAAACATTAGAAAACCAGCCAGAACTGATCAAATCATTCAAAAAACTTGGCAAAACATCATAAAAACAAATCAAAACCAACCAAAACATTCCAAAAACCTGACAAAATAGTTTACAACCTGCTAAAACTGATCAAAACATTCTGAAAAGATGCCAAAATACTAGAAAACCAGTCAGAAGTGATCAAAACTTTCAATAACTTGCCAAAACATAATCAAAACAAATGAAAGCAAACCAAAACATTCCAAATACCCGCCAAAATATTTTAAAACCCGCCAAAACGAATCCAAACGTTCCACAACCTGCCAAGACAATAAAAACAACACAAGAGAAAACAAAACATTCTAAAACACCACCAAAACATTCCGAAAACCCGCCAAAAGATCATCAAAACAAATCAAAACAAACCAAACAATAGGAGGAACACGGCAACATATTGGCAAGCAAGAGACGGAGAGTGCGGCACCTTCTAGGAGGCCAAGAAGGAAGCCGCACAACACCTGCACTGTGTCTGCAACTTTCAAACTGCTAGAAGCTAGTGGCTTGCCACTGGCCTGCCTCTTCAATTGCCATTAGCATTCCAATGGAAGCTATTCTTGGACAACTTTGCTCTGCTTGCTGCTAGTTCTGCCCCAGCCTACCATAGATAACCTTGCTCTTCCCTTGAGGTTCTGAGATGCCAAGAACTTGTCAACTTCAAAGGGCGGGCCGGGCTACATCTACTCAGCTGCCACAGTTTCTCCTTGCTAGACCTAGTGGGAAAGCATTTTGCTGAGATGCAGAAGGCAAGAAACGCAGAATACGGAGACGCGGAGCTGTCCCAAGTGCCGCTGCCAGGCGTCTTTCCGCAGAAGGAGCGCCCCGGAGCGCACCGCAACCGGCACCGTCGTCTCTGCGCAAAGAGCCAAAATATTTTCAAACCCGCCAAAACTAATCCAAAAATATTTTCAAACCCGCCAAAATAGAAAACCAGACAGAAGTGATCAATACATTCGAAAAAACCTGACAAAACATGATAAAGCCCACCAAAGCTAATCCAAACACACCAAAAACTGGGCTAAACAGAATCAAAACCTTCTAAAAACCCGCCAATATATTTCAAAACCCGTCAAAACTAATCAAAACATTCCGAATACCCGCCAAAACATTCCAAATACCCGCCAAAATATTTTAAAACCCGCCAAAAGCAATCCAAACATTCCAAAACCTGCCAACACAATAAAAACAACTCAAGGGAATACAAAACATTCTAAAACCCAACCAAAACATTCCGAAAACCCACCAAAACATCATCAAATCAAATCAAAACCAACCAAAATATTCCGAAAACCCGCCAAAATAATTTAGACCCACAAAACTCATCAAAACGTTCTGAAAAAATGCCAAAACATTAGAAAACCAGCCAGAACTGATCAAAACATTCAAAAAACTTGGCAAAACATCATAAAAACAAATCAAAACCAACCAAAACATTCCAAAAACCTGACAAAATAGTTTACAACCTGCTAAAACTGATCAAAACATTCTGAAAAGATGCCAAAATACTAGAAAACCAGTCAGAAGTGATCAAAACTTTCAATAACTTGCCAAAACATAATCAAAACAAATGAAAGCAAACCAAAACATTCCAAATACCCGCCAAAATATTTTAAAACCCGCCAAAAGCAATCCAAACATTCCAAAACCTGCCAACAGAATAAAAACAACTCAAGAGAATACAAAACATTCTAAAACCCAACCAAAACATTCCGAAAACCCGACAAAACATCATCAAATCAAATCAAAAACAACCAAAATATTCCAAAAACCGCCAAAATAATTTAGACCCACAAAACTCATCAAAACATTCTGAAAATTGCCAAAACATTAGAAAACCAGCCAGAACTGATCAAATCATTCAAAAAACTTGGCAAAACATCATAAAAACAAATCAAAACCAACCAAAACATTCCAAAAACCTGACAAAATAGTTTACAACCTGCTAAAACTGATCAAAACATTCTGAAAAGATGCCAAAATACTAGAAAACCAGTCAGAAGTGATCGAAACTTTCAATAACTTGCCAAAACATAATCAAAACAAATGAAAGCAAACCAAAACATTCCAAACACCCGCCAAAATATTTTAAAACCCGCCAAAACGAATCCAAACGTTCCAAAACCTTCCAAGACAATAAAAACAACACAAGAGAAAACAAAACATTCTAAAACACCACCAAAACATTCCGAAAACCCGCCAAAAGATCATCAAAACAAATCAAAACAAACCAAACAATAGGAGGAACACGGCAACATATTGGCAAGCAAGAGACGGAGAGTGCGGCACCTTCTAGGAGGCCAAGAAGGAAGCCGCAAAACACCTGCACTGTGTCTGCAACTTTCAAACTGCTAGAAGCTAGTGGCTTGCCACTGGCCTGCCTCTTCAATTGCCATTAGCATTCCAATGGAAGCTATTCTTGGACAACTTTGCTCTGCTTGCTGCTAGTTCTGCCCCAGCCTACCATAGATAACCTTGCTCTTCCCTTGAGGTTCTGAGATGCCAAGAACTTGTCAACTTCAAAGGGCGGGCCGGGCTACATCTACTCAGCTGCCACAGTTTCTCCTTGCTAGACCTAGTGGGAAAGCATTTTGCTGAGATGCAGAAGGCAAGAAACGCAGAATACGGAGACGCGGAGCTGTCCCAAGTGCCGCTGCCAGGCGTCTTTCCGCAGAAGGAGCGCCCCGGAGCGCACCGCAACCGGCACCGTCGTCTCTGCGCAAAGAGCCAAAATATTTTCAAACCCGCCAAAACTCATCCAAAAATATTTTCAAACCCGCCAAAATAGAAAACCAGACAGAAGTGATCAATACATTCGAAAAAACCTGACAAAACATGATAAAGCCCACCAAAGCTAATCCAAACACACCAAAAACTGGGCTAAACAGAATCAAAACCTTCTAAAAACCCGCCAAAATATTTCAAAACCCGTCAAAACTAATCAAAACATTCCGAATACCCGCCAAAACATTCCAAATACCCGCCAAAATATTTTAAAACCCGCCAAAAGCAATCCAAACATTCCAAAACCTGCCAACACAATAAAAACAACTCAAGAGAATACAAAACATTCTAAAACCCAACCAAAACATTCCGAAAACCCGCCAAAACATCATCAAATCAAATCAAAAACAACCAAAATATTCCAAAAACCGCCAAAATAATTTAGACCCACAAAACTCATCAAAACATTCTGAAAATTGCCAAAACATTAGAAAACCAGCCAGAACTGATCAAATCATTCAAAAAACTTGGCAAAACATCATAAAAACAAATCAAAACCAACCAAAACATTCCAAAAACCTGACAAAATAGTTTACAACCTGCTAAAACTGATCAAAACATTCTGAAAAGATGCCAAAATACTAGAAAACCAGTCAGAAGTGATCGAAACTTTCAATAACTTGCCAAAACATAATCAAAACAAATGAAAGCAAACCAAAACATTCCAAACAACCGCCAAAATATTTTAAAACCCGCCAAAACGAATCCAAACGTTCCAAAACCTTCCAAGACAATAAAAACAACACAAGAGAAAACAAAACATTCTAAAACACCACCAAAACATTCCGAAAACCCGCCAAAAGATCATCAAAACAAATCAAAACAAACCAAACAATGGGAGGAACACGGCAACATATTGGCAAGCAAGAGACGGAGAGTGCGGCACCTTCTAGGAGGCCAAGAAGGAAGCCGCAAAACACCTGCACTGTGTCTGCAACTTTCAAACTGCTAGAAGCTAGTGGCTTGCCACTGGCCTGCCTCTTCAATTGCCATTAGCATTCCAATGGAAGCTATTCTTGGACAACTTTGCTCTGCTTGCTGCTAGTTCTGCCCCAGCCTACCATAGATAACCTTGCTCTTCCCTTGAGGTTCTGAGATGCCAAGAACTTGTCAACTTCAAAGGGCGGGCCGGGCTACATCTACTCAGCTGCCACAGTTTCTCCTTGCTAGACCTAGTGGGAAAGCATTTTGCTGAGATGCAGAAGGCAAGAAACGCAGAATACGGAGACGCGGAGCTGTCCCAAGTGCCGCTGCCAGGCGTCTTTCCGCAGAAGGAGCGCCCCGGAGCGCACCGCAACCGGCACCGTCGTCTCTGCGCAAAGAGCCAAAATATTTTCAAACCCGCCAAAACTCATCCAAAAATATTTTCAAACCCGCCAAAATAGAAAACCAGACAGAAGTGATCAATACATTCGAAAAAACCTGACAAAACATGATAAAGCCCACCAAAGCTAATCCAAACACACCAAAAACTGGGCTAAACAGAATCAAAACCTTCTAAAAACCCGCCAAAATATTTCAAAACCCGTCAAAAGCAATCCAAACATTCCAAAACCTGCCAACACAATAAAAACAACTCAAGGGAATACAAAACATTCTAAAACCCAACCAAAACATTCCGAAAACCCACCAAAACATCATCAAATCAAATCAAAACCAACCAAAATATTCCGAAAACCCGCCAAAATAATTTAGACCCACAAAACTCATCAAAACGTTCTGAAAAAATGCCAAAACATTAGAAAACCAGCCAGAACTGATCAAAACATTCAAAAAACTTGGCAAAACATCATAAAAACAAATCAAAACCAACCAAAACATTCCAAAAACCTGACAAAATAGTTTACAACCTGCTAAAACTGATCAAAACATTCTGAAAAGATGCCAAAATACTAGAAAACCAGTCAGAAGTGATCAAAACTTTCAATAACTTGCCAAAACATAATCAAAACAAATGAAAGCAAACCAAAACATTCCAAATACCCGCCAAAATATTTTAAAACCCGCCAAAAGCAATCCAAACATTCCAAAACCTGCCAACAGAATAAAAACAACTCAAGAGAATACAAAACATTCTAAAACCCAACCAAAACATTCCGAAAACCCGACAAAACATCATCAAATCAAATCAAAAACAACCAAAATATTCCAAAAACCGCCAAAATAATTTAGACCCACAAAACTCATCAAAACATTCTGAAAATTGCCAAAACATTAGAAAACCAGCCAGAACTGATCAAATCATTCAAAAAACTTGGCAAAACATCATAAAAACAAATCAAAACCAACCAAAACATTCCAAAAACCTGACAAAATAGTTTACAACCTGCTAAAACTGATCAAAACATTCTGAAAAGATGCCAAAATACTAGAAAACCAGTCAGAAGTGATCGAAACTTTCAATAACTTGCCAAAACATAATCAAAACAAATGAAAGCAAACCAAAACATTCCAAACACCCGCCAAAATATTTTAAAACCCACCAAAACGAATCCAAACGTTCCAAAACCTTCCAAGACAATAAAAACAACACAAGAGAAAACAAAACATTCTAAAACACCACCAAAACATTCCGAAAACCCGCCAAAAGATCATCAAAACAAATCAAAACAAACCAAACAATAGGAGGAACACGGCAACATATTGGCAAGCAAGAGACGGAGAGTGCGGCACCTTCTAGGAGGCCAAGAAGGAAGCCGCAAAACACCTGCACTGTGTCTGCAACTTTCAAACTGCTAGAAGCTAGTGGCTTGCCACTGGCCTGCCTCTTCAATTGCCATTAGCATTCCAATGGAAGCTATTCTTGGACAACTTTGCTCTGCTTGCTGCTAGTTCTGCCCCAGCCTACCATAGATAACCTTGCTCTTCCCTTGAGGTTCTGAGATGCCAAGAACTTGTCAACTTCAAAGGGCGGGCCGGGCTACATCTACTCAGCTGCCACAGTTTCTCCTTGCTAGACCTAGTGGGAAAGCATTTTGCTGAGATGCAGAAGGCAAGAAACGCAGAATACGGAGACGCGGAGCTGTCCCAAGTGCCGCTGCCAGGCGTCTTTCCGCAGAAGGAGCGCCCCGGAGCGCACCGCAACCGGCACCGTCGTCTCTGCGCAAAGAGCCAAAATATTTTCAAACCCGCCAAAACTAATCCAAAAATATTTTCAAACCCGCCAAAATAGAAAACCAGACAGAAGTGATCAATACATTCGAAAAAACCTGACAAAACATGATAAAGCCCACCAAAGCTAATCCAAACACACCAAAAACTGGGCTAAACAGAATCAAAACCTTCTAAAAACCCGCCAATATATTTCAAAACCCGTCAAAACTAATCAAAACCTTCCGAATACCCGCCAAAACATTCCAAATACCCGCCAAAATATTTTAAAACCCGCCAAAAGCAATCCAAACATTCCAAAACCTGCCAACAGAATAAAAACAACTCAAGAGAATACAAAACATTCTAAAACCCAACCAAAACATTCCGAAAACCCGCCAAAACATCATCAAATCAAATCAAAAACAACCAAAATATTCCAAAAACCGCCAAAATAATTTAGACCCACAAAACTCATCAAAACATTCTGAAAATTGCCAAAACATTAGAAAACCAGCCAGAACTGATCAAATCATTCAAAAAAGTTGGCAAAACATCATAAAAACAAATCAAAACCAACCAAAACATTCCAAAAACCTGACAAAATAGTTTACAACCTGCTAAAACTGATCAAAACATTCTGAAAAGATGCCAAAATACTAGAAAACCAGTCAGAAGTGATCGAAACTTTCAATAACTTGCCAAAACATAATCAAAACAAATGAAAGCAAACCAAAACATTCCAAACACCCGCCAAAATATTTTAAAACCCGCCAAAACGAATCCAAACGTTCCAAAACCTTCCAAGACAATAAAAACAACACAAGAGAAAACAAAACATTCTAAAACACCACCAAAACATTCCGAAAACCCGCCAAAAGATCATCAAAACAAATCAAAACAAACCAAACAATAGGAGGAACACGGCAACATATTGGCAAGCAAGAGACGGAGAGTGCGGCACCTTCTAGGAGGCCAAGAAGGAAGCCGCAAAACACCTGCACTGTGTCTGCAACTTTCAAACTGCTAGAAGCTAGTGGCTTGCCACTGGCCTGCCTCTTCAATTGCCATTAGCATTCCAATGGAAGCTATTCTTGGACAACTTTGCTCTGCTTGCTGCTAGTTCTGCCCCAGCCTACCATAGATAACCTTGCTCTTCCCTTGAGGTTCTGAGATGCCAAGAACTTGTCAACTTCAAAGGGCGGGCCGGGCTACATCTACTCAGCTGCCACAGTTTCTCCTTGCTAGACCTAGTGGGAAAGCATTTTGCTGAGATGCAGAAGGCAAGAAACGCAGAATACGGAGACGCGGAGCTGTCCCAAGTGCCGCTGCCAGGCGTCTTTCCGCAGAAGGAGCGCCCCGGAGCGCACCGCAACCGGCACCGTCGTCTCTGCGCAAAGAGCCAAAATATTTTCAAACCCGCCAAAACTCATCCAAAAATATTTTCAAACCCGCCAAAATAGAAAACCAGACAGAAGTGATCAATACATTCGAAAAAACCTGACAAAACATGATAAAGCCCACCAAAGCTAATCCAAACACACCAAAAACTGGGCTAAACAGAATCAAAACCTTCTAAAAACCCTCCAAAATATTTCAAAACCCGTCAAAACTAATCAAAACATTCCGAATACCCGCCAAAACATTCCAAATACCCGCCAAAATATTTTAAAACCCGCCAAAAGGAATCCAAACATTCCAAAACCTGCCAACACAATAAAAACAACTCAAGAGAATACAAAACATTCTAAAACCCAACCAAAACATTCCGAAAACCCGACAAAACATCATAAAAACAAATCAAAACCAACCAAAATATTCCGAAAACCGCCAAAATGATTTAGACCCACAAAACTCATCAAAACATTCTGAAAATTGCCAAAACATTAGAAAACCAGCCAGAACTGATCAAATCATTCAAAAAACTTGGCAAAACATCATAAAAACAAATCAAAACCAACCAAAACATTCCAAAAACCTGACAAAATAGTTTACAACCTGCTAAAACTGATCAAAACATTCTGAAAAGATGCCAAAATACTAGAAAACCAGTCAGAAGTGATCGAAACTTTCAATAACTTGCCAAAACATAATCAAAACAAATGAAAGCAAACCAAAACATTCCAAACACCCGCCAAAATATTTTAAAACCCGCCAAAACGAATCCAAACGTTCCAAAACCTTCCAAGACAATAAAAACAACACAAGAGAAAACAAAACATTCTAAAACACCACCAAAACATTCCGAAAACCCGCCAAAAGATCATCAAAACAAATCAAAACAAACCAAACAATGGGAGGAACACGGCAACATATTGGCAAGCAAGAGACGGAGAGTGCGGCACCTTCTAGGAGGCCAAGAAGGAAGCCGCAAAACACCTGCACTGTGTCTGCAACTTTCAAACTGCTAGAAGCTAGTGGCTTGCCACTGGCCTGCCTCTTCAATTGCCATTAGCATTCCAATGGAAGCTATTCTTGGACAACTTTGCTCTGCTTGCTGCTAGTTCTGCCCCAGCCTACCATAGATAACCTTGCTCTTCCCTTGAGGTTCTGAGATGCCAAGAACTTGTCAACTTCAAAGGGCGGGCCGGGCTACATCTACTCAGCTGCCACAGTTTCTCCTTGCTAGACCTAGTGGGAAAGCATTTTGCTGAGATGCAGAAGGCAAGAAACGCAGAATACGGAGACGCGGAGCTGTCCCAAGTGCCGCTGCCAGGCGTCTTTCCGCAGAAGGAGCGCCCCGCAGCGCACCGCAACCGGCACCGTCGTCTCTGCGCAAAGAGCCAAAATATTTTCAAACCCGCCAAAACTCATCCAAAAATATTTTCAAACCCGCCAAAATAGAAAACCAGACAGAAGTGATCAATACATTCGAAAAAACCTGACAAAACATGATAAAGCCCACCAAAGCTAATCCAAACACACCAAAAACTGGGCTAAACAGAATCAAAACCTTCTAAAAACCCGCCAAAATATTTCAAAACCCGTCAAAAGCAATCCAAACATTCCAAAACCTGCCAACACAATAAAAACAACTCAAGGGAATACAAAACATTCTAAAACCCAACCAAAACATTCCGAAAACCCACCAAAACATCATCAAATCAAATCAAAACCAACCAAAATATTCCGAAAACCCGCCAAAATAATTTAGACCCACAAAACTCATCAAAACGTTCTGAAAAAATGCCAAAACATTAGAAAACCAGCCAGAACTGATCAAAACATTCAAAAAACTTGGCAAAACATCATAAAAACAAATCAAAACCAACCAAAACATTCCAAAAACCTGACAAAATAGTTTACAACCTGCTAAAACTGATCAAAACATTCTGAAAAGATGCCAAAATACTAGAAAACCAGTCAGAAGTGATCAAAACTTTCAATAACTTGCCAAAACATAATCAAAACAAATGAAAGCAAACCAAAACATTCCAAATACCCGCCAAAATATTTTAAAACCCGCCAAAAGCAATCCAAACATTCCAAAACCTGCCAACAGAATAAAAACAACTCAAGAGAATACAAAACATTCTAAAACCCAACCAAAACATTCCGAAAACCCGACAAAACATCATCAAATCAAATCAAAAACAACCAAAATATTCCAAAAACCGCCAAAATAATTTAGACCCACAAAACTCATCAAAACATTCTGAAAATTGCCAAAACATTAGAAAACCAGCCAGAACTGATCAAATCATTCAAAAAACTTGGCAAAACATCATAAAAACAAATCAAAACCAACCAAAACATTCCAAAAACCTGACAAAATAGTTTACAACCTGCTAAAACTGATCAAAACATTCTGAAAAGATGCCAAAATACTAGAAAACCAGTCAGAAGTGATCGAAACTTTCAATAACTTGCCAAAACATAATCAAAACAAATGAAAGCAAACCAAAACATTCCAAACACCCGCCAAAATATTTTAAAACCCACCAAAACGAATCCAAACGTTCCAAAACCTTCCAAGACAATAAAAACAACACAAGAGAAAACAAAACATTCTAAAACACCACCAAAACATTCCGAAAACCCGCCAAAAGATCATCAAAACAAATCAAAACAAACCAAACAATAGGAGGAACACGGCAACATATTGGCAAGCAAGAGACGGAGAGTGCGGCACCTTCTAGGAGGCCAAGAAGGAAGCCGCAAAACACCTGCACTGTGTCTGCAACTTTCAAACTGCTAGAAGCTAGTGGCTTGCCACTGGCCTGCCTCTTCAATTGCCATTAGCATTCCAATGGAAGCTATTCTTGGACAACTTTGCTCTGCTTGCTGCTAGTTCTGCCCCAGCCTACCATAGATAACCTTGCTCTTCCCTTGAGGTTCTGAGATGCCAAGAACTTGTCAACTTCAAAGGGCGGGCCGGGCTACATCTACTCAGCTGCCACAGTTTCTCCTTGCTAGACCTAGTGGGAAAGCATTTTGCTGAGATGCAGAAGGCAAGAAACGCAGAATACGGAGACGCGGAGCTGTCCCAAGTGCCGCTGCCAGGCGTCTTTCCGCAGAAGGAGCGCCCCGGAGCGCACCGCAACCGGCACCGTCGTCTCTGCGCAAAGAGCCAAAATATTTTCAAACCCGCCAAAACTAATCCAAAAATATTTTCAAACCCGCCAAAATAGAAAACCAGACAGAAGTGATCAATACATTCGAAAAAACCTGACAAAACATGATAAAGCCCACCAAAGCTAATCCAAACACACCAAAAACTGGGCTAAACAGAATCAAAACCTTCTAAAAACCCGCCAATATATTTCAAAACCCGTCAAAACTAATCAAAACCTTCCGAATACCCGCCAAAACATTCCAAATACCCGCCAAAATATTTTAAAACCCGCCAAAAGCAATCCAAACATTCCAAAACCTGCCAACAGAATAAAAACAACTCAAGAGAATACAAAACATTCTAAAACCCAACCAAAACATTCCGAAAACCCGCCAAAACATCATCAAATCAAATCAAAAACAACCAAAATATTCCAAAAACCGCCAAAATAATTTAGACCCACAAAACTCATCAAAACATTCTGAAAATTGCCAAAACATTAGAAAACCAGCCAGAACTGATCAAATCATTCAAAAAACTTGGCAAAACATCATAAAAACAAATCAAAACCAACCAAAACATTCCAAAAACCTGACAAAATAGTTTACAACCTGCTAAAACTGATCAAAACATTCTGAAAAGATGCCAAAATACTAGAAAACCAGTCAGAAGTGATCGAAACTTTCAATAACTTGCCAAAACATAATCAAAACAAATGAAAGCAAACCAAAACATTCCAAACACCCGCCAAAATATTTTAAAACCCGCCAAAACGAATCCAAACGTTCCAAAACCTTCCAAGACAATAAAAACAACACAAGAGAAAACAAAACATTCTAAAACACCACCAAAACATTCCGAAAACCCGCCAAAAGATCATCAAAACAAATCAAAACAAACCAAACAATAGGAGGAACACGGCAACATATTGGCAAGCAAGAGACGGAGAGTGCGGCACCTTCTAGGAGGCCAAGAAGGAAGCCGCAAAACACCTGCACTGTGTCTGCAACTTTCAAACTGCTAGAAGCTAGTGGCTTGCCACTGGCCTGCCTCTTCAATTGCCATTAGCATTCCAATGGAAGCTATTCTTGGACAACTTTGCTCTGCTTGCTGCTAGTTCTGCCCCAGCCTACCATAGATAACCTTGCTCTTCCCTTGAGGTTCTGAGATGCCAAGAACTTGTCAACTTCAAAGGGCGGGCCGGGCTACATCTACTCAGCTGCCACAGTTTCTCCTTGCTAGACCTAGTGGGAAAGCATTTTGCTGAGATGCAGAAGGCAAGAAACGCAGAATACGGAGACGCGGAGCTGTCCCAAGTGCCGCTGCCAGGCGTCTTTCCGCAGAAGGAGCGCCCCGGAGCGCACCGCAACCGGCACCGTCGTCTCTGCGCAAAGAGCCAAAATATTTTCAAACCCGCCAAAACTCATCCAAAAATATTTTCAAACCCGCCAAAATAGAAAACCAGACAGAAGTGATCAATACATTCGAAAAAACCTGACAAAACATGATAAAGCCCACCAAAGCTAATCCAAACACACCAAAAACTGGGCTAAACAGAATCAAAACCTTCTAAAAACCCGCCAAAATATTTCAAAACCCGTCAAAACTAATCAAAACATTCCGAATACCCGCCAAAACATTCCAAATACCCGCCAAAATATTTTAAAACCCGCCAAAAGCAATCCAAACATTCCAAAACCTGCCAACACAATAAAAACAACTCAAGAGAATACAAAACATTCTAAAACCCAACCAAAACATTCCGAAAACCCGACAAAACATCATCAAATCAAATCAAAAACAACCAAAATATTCCAAAAACCGCCAAAATAATTTAGACCCACAAAACTCATCAAAACATTCTGAAAATTGCCAAAACATTAGAAAACCAGCCAGAACTGATCAAATCATTCAAAAAACTTGGCAAAACATCATAAAAACAAATCAAAACCAGCCAAAACATTCCAAAAACCTGACAAAATAGTTTACAACCTGCTAAAACTGATCAAAACATTCTGAAAAGATACCAAAATACTAGAAAACCAGTCAGAAGTGATCGAAACTTTCAATAACTTGCCAAAACATAATCAAAACAAATGAAAGCAAACCAAAACATTCCAAACAACCGCCAAAATATTTTAAAACCCGCCAAAACGAATCCAAACGTTCCAAAACCTTCCAAGACAATAAAAACAACACAAGAGAAAACAAAACATTCTAAAACACCACCAAAACATTCCGAAAACCCGCCAAAAGATCATCAAAACAAATCAAAACAAACCAAACAATAGGAGGAACACGGCAACATATTGGCAAGCAAGAGACGGAGAGTGCGGCACCTTCTAGGAGGCCAAGAAGGAAGCCGCAAAACACCTGCACTGTGTCTGCAACTTTCAAACTGCTAGAAGCTAGTGGCTTGCCACTGGCCTGCCTCTTCAATTGCCATTAGCATTCCAATGGAAGCTATTCTTGGACAACTTTGCTCTGCTTGCTGCTAGTTCTGCCCCAGCCTACCATAGATAACCTTGCTCTTCCCTTGAGGTTCTGAGATGCCAAGAACTTGTCAACTTCAAAGGGCGGGCCGGGCTACATCTACTCAGCTGCCACAGTTTCTCCTTGCTAGACCTAGTGGGAAAGCATTTTGCTGAGATGCAGAAGGCAAGAAACGCAGAATACGGAGACGCGGAGCTGTCCCAAGTGCCGCTGCCAGGCGTCTTTCCGCAGAAGGAGCGCCCCGGAGCGCACCGCAACCGGCACCGTCGTCTCTGCGCAAAGAGCCAAAATATTTTCAAACCCGCCAAAACTCATCCAAAAATATTTTCAAACCCGCCAAAATAGAAAACCAGACAGAAGTGATCAATACATTCGAAAAAACCTGACAAAACATGATAAAGCCCACCAAAGCTAATCCAAACACACCAAAAACTGGGCTAAACAGAATCAAAACCTTCTAAAAACCCGCCAAAATATTTCAAAACCCGTCAAAACTAATCAAAACCTTCCGAATACCCGCCAAAACATTCCAAATACCCGCCAAAATATTTTAAAACCCGCCAAAAGCAATCCAAACATTCCAAAACCTGCCAACACAATAAAAACAACTCAAGAGAATACAAAACATTCTAAAACCCAACCAAAACATTCCGAAAACCCGCCAAAACATCATCAAATCAAATCAAAAACAACCAAAATATTCCAAAAACCGCCAAAATAATTTAGACCCACAAAACTCATCAAAACATTCTGAAAATTGCCAAAACATTAGAAAACCAGCCAGAACTGATCAAATCATTCAAAAAACTTGGCAAAACATCATAAAAACAAATCAAAACCAACCAAAACATTCCAAAAACCTGACAAAATAGTTTACAACCTGCTAAAACTGATCAAAACATTCTGAAAAGATGCCAAAATACTAGAAAACCAGTCAGAAGTGATCGAAACTTTCAATAACTTGCCAAAACATAATCAAAACAAATGAAAGCAAACCAAAACATTCCAAACACCCGCCAAAATATTTTAAAACCCGCCAAAACGAATCCAAACGTTCCAAAACCTTCCAAGACAATAAAAACAACACAAGAGAAAACAAAACATTCTAAAACACCACCAAAACATTCCGAAAACCCGCCAAAAGATCATCAAAACAAATCAAAACAAACCAAACAATAGGAGGAACACGGCAACATATTGGCAAGCAAGAGACGGAGAGTGCGGCACCTTCTAGGAGGCCAAGAAGGAAGCCGCAAAACACCTGCACTGTGTCTGCAACTTTCAAACTGCTAGAAGCTAGTGGCTTGCCACTGGCCTGCCTCTTCAATTGCCATTAGCATTCCAATGGAAGCTATTCTTGGACAACTTTGCTCTGCTTGCTGCTAGTTCTGCCCCAGCCTACCATAGATAACCTTGCTCTTCCCTTGAGGTTCTGAGATGCCAAGAACTTGTCAACTTCAAAGGGCGGGCCGGGCTACATCTACTCAGCTGCCACAGTTTCTCCTTGCTAGACCTAGTGGGAAAGCATTTTGCTGAGATGCAGAAGGCAAGAAACGCAGAATACGGAGACGCGGAGCTGTCCCAAGTGCCGCTGCCAGGCGTCTTTCCGCAGAAGGAGCGCCCCGGAGCGCACCGCAACCGGCACCGTCGTCTCTGCGCAAAGAGCCAAAATATTTTCAAACCCGCCAAAACTCATCCAAAAATATTTTCAAACCCGCCAAAATAGAAAACCAGACAGAAGTGATCAATACATTCGAAAAAACCTGACAAAACATGATAAAGCCCACCAAAGCTAATCCAAACACACCAAAAACTGGGCTAAACAGAATCAAAACCTTCTAAAAACCCGCCAAAATATTTCAAAACCCGTCAAAACTAATCAAAACATTCCGAATACCCGCCAAAACATTCCAAATACCCGCCAAAATATTTTAAAACCCGCCAAAAGCAATCCAAACATTCCAAAACCTGCCAACACAATAAAAACAACTCAAGAGAATACAAAACATTCTAAAACCCAACCAAAACATTCCGAAAACCCGACAAAACATCATCAAATCAAATCAAAAACAACCAAAATATTCCAAAAACCGCCAAAATAATTTAGACCCACAAAACTCATCAAAACATTCTGAAAATTGCCAAAACATTAGAAAACCAGCCAGAACTGATCAAATCATTCAAAAAACTTGGCAAAACATCATAAAAACAAATCAAAACCAACCAAAACATTCCAAAAACCTGACAAAATAGTTTACAACCTGCTAAAACTGATCAAAACATTCTGAAAAGATGCCAAAATACTAGAAAACCAGTCAGAAGTGATCGAAACTTTCAATAACTTGCCAAAACATAATCAAAACAAATGAAAGCAAACCAAAACATTCCAAACACCCGCCAAAATATTTTAAAACCCGCCAAAACGAATCCAAACGTTCCAAAACCTTCCAAGACAATAAAAACAACACAAGAGAAAACAAAACATTCTAAAACACCACCAAAACATTCCGAAAACCCGCCAAAAGATCATCAAAACAAATCAAAACAAACCAAACAATAGGAGGAACACGGCAACATATTGGCAAGCAAGAGACGGAGAGCGCGGCACCGCGGCACCTTCTAGGAGGCCAAGAAGGAAGCCGCACAACACCTGCACTGTGTCTGCAACTTTCAAACTGCTAGAAGCTAGTGGCTTGCCACTGGCCTGCCTCTTCAATTGCCATTAGCATTCCAATGGAAGCTATTCTTGCACAACTTTGCTCTGCTTGCTGCTAGTTCTGCCCCAGCCTACCATAGATAACCTTGCTCTTCCCTTGAGGTTCTGAGATGCCAAGAACTTGTCAACTTCAAAGGGCGGGCCGGGCTACATCTACTCAGCTGCCACAGTTTCTCCTTGCTAGACCTAGTGGGAAAGCATTTTGCTGAGATGCAGAAGGCAAGAAACGCAGAATACGGAGACGCGGAGCTGTCCCAAGTGCCGCTGCCAGGCGTCTTTCCGCAGAAGGAGCGCCCCGGAGCGCACCGCAACCGGCACCGTCGTCTCTGCGCAAAGAGCCAAAATATTTTCAAACCCGCCAAAACTCATCCAAAAATATTTTCAAACCCGCCAAAATAGAAAACCAGACAGAAGTGATCAATACATTCGAAAAAACCTGACAAAACATGATAAAGCCCACCAAAGCTAATCCAAACACACCAAAAACTGGGCTAAACAGAATCAAAACCTTCTAAAAACCCGCCAAAATATTTCAAAACCCGTCAAAACTAATCAAAACATTCCAAATACCTGTCAAAACATTCCAAATACCCGCCAAAATATTTTAAAACCCGCCAAAAGCAATCCAAACATTCCAAAACCTGCCAACAGAATAAAAACAACTCAAGAGAATACAAAACATTCTAAAACCCAACCAAAACATTCCGAAAACCCGACAAAACATCATCAAATCAAATCAAAAACAACCAAAATATTCCAAAAACCGCCAAAATAATTTAGACCCACAAAACTCATCAAAACATTCTGAAAATTGCCAAAACATTAGAAAACCAGCCAGAACTGATCAAATCATTCAAAAAACTTGGCAAAACATCAAAAAAACAAATCAAAACCAACCAAAACATTCCAAAAACCTGACAAAATAGTTTACAACCTGCTAAAACTGATCAAAACATTCTGAAAAGATGCCAAAATACTAGAAAACCAGTCAGAAGTGATCGAAACTTTCAATAACTTGCCAAAACATAATCAAAACAAATGAAAGCAAACCAAAACATTCCAAACACCCGCCAAAATATTTTAAAACCCGCCAAAACGAATCCAAACGTTCCAAAACCTTCCAAGACAATAAAAACAACACAAGAGAAAACAAAACATTCTAAAACACCACCAAAACATTCCGAAAACCCGCCAAAAGATCATCAAAACAAATCAAAACAAACCAAACAATAGGAGGAACACGGCAACATATTGGCAAGCAAGAGACGGAGAGTGCGGCACCTTCTAGGAGGCCAAGAAGGAAGCCGCAAAACACCTGCACTGTGTCTGCAACTTTCAAACTGCTAGAAGCTAGTGGCTTGCCACTGGCCTGCCTCTTCAATTGCCATTAGCATTCCAATGGAAGCTATTCTTGGACAACTTTGCTCTGCTTGCTGCTAGTTCTGCCCCAGCCTACCATAGATAACCTTGCTCTTCCCTTGAGGTTCTGAGATGCCAAGAACTTGTCAACTTCAAAGGGCGGGCCGGGCTACATCTACTCAGCTGCCACAGTTTCTCCTTGCTAGACCTAGTGGGAAAGCATTTTGCTGAGATGCAGAAGGCAAGAAACGCAGAATACGGAGACGCGGAGCTGTCCCAAGTGCCGCTGCCAGGCGTCTTTCCGCAGAAGGAGCGCCCCGCAGCGCACCGCAACCGGCACCGTCGTCTCTGCGCAAAGAGCCAAAATATTTTCAAACCCGCCAAAACTCATCCAAAAATATTTTCAAACCCGCCAAAATAGAAAACCAGACAGAAGTGATCAATACATTCGAAAAAACCTGACAAAACATGATAAAGCCCACCAAAGCTAATCCAAACACACCAAAAACTGGGCTAAACAGAATCAAAACCTTCTAAAAACCCGCCAAAATATTTCAAAACCCGTCAAAACTAATCAAAACATTCCGAATACCCGCCAAAACATTCCAAATACCCGCCAAAATATTTTAAAACCCGCCAAAAGCAATCCAAACATTCCAAAACCTGCCAACAGAATAAAAACAACTCAAGAGAATACAAAACATTCTAAAACCCAACCAAAACATTCCGAAAACCCGACAAAACATCATCAAATCAAATCAAAAACAACCAAAATATTCCAAAAACCGCCAAAATAATTTAGACCCACAAAACTCATCAAAACATTCTGAAAATTGCCAAAACATTAGAAAACCAGCCAGAACTGATCAAATCATTCAAAAAACTTGGCAAAACATCATAAAAACAAATCAAAACCAGCCAAAACATTCCAAAAACCTGACAAAATAGTTTACAACCTGCTAAAACTGATCAAAACATTCTGAAAAGATACCAAAATACTAGAAAACCAGTCAGAAGTGATCGAAACTTTCAATAACTTGCCAAAACATAATCAAAACAAATGAAAGCAAACCAAAACATTCCAAACAACCGCCAAAATATTTTAAAACCCGCCAAAACGAATCCAAACGTTCCAAAACCTTCCAAGACAATAAAAACAACACAAGAGAAAACAAAACATTCTAAAACACCACCAAAACATTCCGAAAACCCGCCAAAAGATCATCAAAACAAATCAAAACAAACCAAACAATAGGAGGAACACGGCAACATATTGGCAAGCAAGAGACGGAGAGTGCGGCACCTTCTAGGAGGCCAAGAAGGAAGCCGCAAAACACCTGCACTGTGTCTGCAACTTTCAAACTGCTAGAAGCTAGTGGCTTGCCACTGGCCTGCCTCTTCAATTGCCATTAGCATTCCAATGGAAGCTATTCTTGGACAACTTTGCTCTGCTTGCTGCTAGTTCTGCCCCAGCCTACCATAGATAACCTTGCTCTTCCCTTGAGGTTCTGAGATGCCAAGAACTTGTCAACTTCAAAGGGCGGGCCGGGCTACATCTACTCAGCTGCCACAGTTTCTCCTTGCTAGACCTAGTGGGAAAGCATTTTGCTGAGATGCAGAAGGCAAGAAACGCAGAATACGGAGACGCGGAGCTGTCCCAAGTGCCGCTGCCAGGCGTCTTTCCGCAGAAGGAGCGCCCCGGAGCGCACCGCAACCGGCACCGTCGTCTCTGCGCAAAGAGCCAAAATATTTTCAAACCCGCCAAAACTCATCCAAAAATATTTTCAAACCCGCCAAAATAGAAAACCAGACAGAAGTGATCAATACATTCGAAAAAACCTGACAAAACATGATAAAGCCCACCAAAGCTAATCCAAACACACCAAAAACTGGGCTAAACAGAATCAAAACCTTCTAAAAACCCGCCAAAATATTTCAAAACCCGTCAAAACTAATCAAAACCTTCCGAATACCCGCCAAAACATTCCAAATACCCGCCAAAATATTTTAAAACCCGCCAAAAGCAATCCAAACATTCCAAAACCTGCCAACACAATAAAAACAACTCAAGAGAATACAAAACATTCTAAAACCCAACCAAAACATTCCGAAAACCCGCCAAAACATCATCAAATCAAATCAAAAACAACCAAAATATTCCAAAAACCGCCAAAATAATTTAGACCCACAAAACTCATCAAAACATTCTGAAAATTGCCAAAACATTAGAAAACCAGCCAGAACTGATCAAATCATTCAAAAAACTTGGCAAAACATCATAAAAACAAATCAAAACCAACCAAAACATTCCAAAAACCTGACAAAATAGTTTACAACCTGCTAAAACTGATCAAAACATTCTGAAAAGATGCCAAAATACTAGAAAACCAGTCAGAAGTGATCGAAACTTTCAATAACTTGCCAAAACATAATCAAAACAAATGAAAGCAAACCAAAACATTCCAAACACCCGCCAAAATATTTTAAAACCCGCCAAAACGAATCCAAACGTTCCAAAACCTTCCAAGACAATAAAAACAACACAAGAGAAAACAAAACATTCTAAAACACCACCAAAACATTCCGAAAACCCGCCAAAAGATCATCAAAACAAATCAAAACAAACCAAACAATAGGAGGAACACGGCAACATATTGGCAAGCAAGAGACGGAGAGTGCGGCACCTTCTAGGAGGCCAAGAAGGAAGCCGCAAAACACCTGCACTGTGTCTGCAACTTTCAAACTGCTAGAAGCTAGTGGCTTGCCACTGGCCTGCCTCTTCAATTGCCATTAGCATTCCAATGGAAGCTATTCTTGGACAACTTTGCTCTGCTTGCTGCTAGTTCTGCCCCAGCCTACCATAGATAACCTTGCTCTTCCCTTGAGGTTCTGAGATGCCAAGAACTTGTCAACTTCAAAGGGCGGGCCGGGCTACATCTACTCAGCTGCCACAGTTTCTCCTTGCTAGACCTAGTGGGAAAGCATTTTGCTGAGATGCAGAAGGCAAGAAACGCAGAATACGGAGACGCGGAGCTGTCCCAAGTGCCGCTGCCAGGCGTCTTTCCGCAGAAGGAGCGCCCCGGAGCGCACCGCAACCGGCACCGTCGTCTCTGCGCAAAGAGCCAAAATATTTTCAAACCCGCCAAAACTCATCCAAAAATATTTTCAAACCCGCCAAAATAGAAAACCAGACAGAAGTGATCAATACATTCGAAAAAACCTGACAAAACATGATAAAGCCCACCAAAGCTAATCCAAACACACCAAAAACTGGGCTAAACAGAATCAAAACCTTCTAAAAACCCGCCAAAATATTTCAAAACCCGTCAAAACTAATCAAAACATTCCGAATACCCGCCAAAACATTCCAAATACCCGCCAAAATATTTTAAAACCCGCCAAAAGCAATCCAAACATTCCAAAACCTGCCAACACAATAAAAACAACTCAAGAGAATACAAAACATTCTAAAACCCAACCAAAACATTCCGAAAACCCGACAAAACATCATCAAATCAAATCAAAAACAACCAAAATATTCCAAAAACCGCCAAAATAATTTAGACCCACAAAACTCATCAAAACATTCTGAAAATTGCCAAAACATTAGAAAACCAGCCAGAACTGATCAAATCATTCAAAAAACTTGGCAAAACATCATAAAAACAAATCAAAACCAACCAAAACATTCCAAAAACCTGACAAAATAGTTTACAACCTGCTAAAACTGATCAAAACATTCTGAAAAGATGCCAAAATACTAGAAAACCAGTCAGAAGTGATCGAAACTTTCAATAACTTGCCAAAACATAATCAAAACAAATGAAAGCAAACCAAAACATTCCAAACACCCGCCAAAATATTTTAAAACCCGCCAAAACGAATCCAAACGTTCCAAAACCTTCCAAGACAATAAAAACAACACAAGAGAAAACAAAACATTCTAAAACACCACCAAAACATTCCGAAAACCCGCCAAAAGATCATCAAAACAAATCAAAACAAACCAAACAATAGGAGGAACACGGCAACATATTGGCAAGCAAGAGACGGAGAGTGCGGCACCTTCTAGGAGGCCAAGAAGGAAGCCGCAAAACACCTGCACTGTGTCTGCAACTTTCAAACTGCTAGAAGCTAGTGGCTTGCCACTGGCCTGCCTCTTCAATTGCCATTAGCATTCCAATGGAAGCTATTCTTGGACAACTTTGCTCTGCTTGCTGCTAGTTCTGCCCCAGCCTACCATAGATAACCTTGCTCTTCCCTTGAGGTTCTGAGATGCCAAGAACTTGTCAACTTCAAAGGGCGGGCCGGGCTACATCTACTCAGCTGCCACAGTTTCTCCTTGCTAGACCTAGTGGGAAAGCATTTTGCTGAGATGCAGAAGGCAAGAAACGCAGAATACGGAGACGCGGAGCTGTCCCAAGTGCCGCTGCCAGGCGTCTTTCCGCAGAAGGAGCGCCCCGGAGCGCACCGCAACCGGCACCGTCGTCTCTGCGCAAAGAGCCAAAATATTTTCAAACCCGCCAAAACTCATCCAAAAATATTTTCAAACCCGCCAAAATAGAAAACCAGACAGAAGTGATCAATACATTCGAAAAAACCTGACAAAACATGATAAAGCCCACCAAAGCTAATCCAAACACACCAAAAACTGGGCTAAACAGAATCAAAACCTTCTAAAAACCCGCCAAAATATTTCAAAACCCGTCAAAACTAATCAAAACATTCCGAATACCCACCAAAACATTCCAAATACCCGCCAAAATATTTTAAAACCCGCCAAAAGGAATCCAAACATTCCAAAACCTGCCAACACAATAAAAACAACTCAAGAGAATACAAAACATTCTAAAACCCAACCAAAACATTCCGAAAACCCTCCAAAACATCATAAAAACAAATCAAAACCAACCAAAATATTCCGAAAACCCGCCAAAATGATTTAGACCCACAAAACTCATCAAAACATTCTGAAAAGATGCCAAAACATTAGAAAACCAGCCAGAACTGATCAAAACATTCAAAAAACCTGGCAAAACATCATAAAAACAAATCAAAACCAACCAAAACATTCCAAAAACCTGACAAAATAGTTTACAACCTGCCAAAACTGATCAAAACATTCTGAAAAGATGCCAAAATACTAGAAAACCAGTCAGAAGTGATCGAAACTTTCAATAACTTGCCAAAACATAATCAAAACAAATGAAAGCAAACCAAAACATTCCAAATACCCGCCAAAATATTTTAAAACCCGCCAAAACGAATCCAAACGTTCCACAACCTGCCAAGACAATAAAAACAACACAAGAGAAAACAAAACATTCTAAAACACCACCAAAACATTCCGAAAACCCGCCAAAACATCATCAAAACAAATCAAAACAAACCAAACAATAGGAGGAACACGGCAACATATTGGCAAGCAAGAGACGGAGAGCGCGGCACCGCGGCACCTTCTAGGAGGCCAAGAAGGAAGCCGCACAACACCTGCACTGTGTCTGCAACTTTCAAACTGCTAGAAGATAGTGGCTTGCCACTGGCCTGCCTCTTCAATTGCCATTAGCATTCCAATGGAAGCTATTCTTGCACAACTTTGCTCTGCTTGCTGCTAGTTCTGCCCCAGCCTACCATAGATAACCTTGCTCTTCCCTTGAGGCTCTGAGATGCCAAGAACTTTTCAACTTCAAAGGGCGGGCCGGGCTACATCTACTCAGCTGCCACAGTTTCTCCTTGCTAGACCTAGTGGGAAAGCATTTTGCTGAGATGCAGAAGGCAAGAAACGCAGAATACGGAGACGCGGAGCTGTCCCAAGTGCCGCTGCCAGGCGTCTTTCCGCAGAAGGAGCGCCCCGCAGCGCACCGCAACCGGCACCGTCGTCTCTGCGCAAAGAGCCAAAATATTTTCAAACCCGCCAAAACTCATCCAAAAATATTTTCAAACCCGCCAAAATAGAAAACCAGACAGAAGTGATCAATACATTCGAAAAAACCTGACAAAACATGATAAAGCCCACCAAAGCTAATCCAAACACACCAAAAACTGGGCTAAACAGAATCAAAACCTTCTAAAAACCCGCCAAAATATTTCAAAACCCGTCAAAACTAATCAAAACATTCCGAATACCCGCCAAAACATTCCAAATACCCGCCAAAATATTTTAAAACCCGCCAAAAGCAATCCAAACATTCCAAAACCTGCCAACAGAATAAAAACAACTCAAGAGAATACAAAACATTCTAAAACCCAACCAAAACATTCCGAAAACCCGCCAAAACATCATCAAATCAAATCAAAACCAACCAAAATATTCCAAAAACCGCCAAAATAATTTAGACCCACAAAACTCATCAAAACATTCTGAAAATTGCCAAAACATTAGAAAACCAGCCAGAACTGATCAAGTCATTCAAAAAACTTGGCAAAACATCATAAAAACAAATCAAAACCAACCAAAACATTCCAAAAACCTGACAAAATAGTTTACAACCTGCTAAAACTGATCAAAACATTCTGAAAAGATGCCAAAATACTAGAAAACCAGTCAGAAGTGATCGAAACTTTCAATAACTTGCCAAAACATAATCAAAACAAATGAAAGCAAACCAAAACATTCCAAACAACCGCCAAAATATTTTAAAACCCGCCAAAACGAATCCAAACGTTCCAAAACCTTCCAAGACAATAAAAACAACACAAGAGAAAACAAAACATTCTAAAACACCACCAAAACATTCCGAAAACCCGCCAAAAGATCATCAAAACAAATCAAAACAAACCAAACAATAGGAGGAACACGGCAACATATTGGCAAGCAAGAGACGGAGAGTGCGGCACCTTCTAGGAGGCCAAGAAGGAAGCCGCAAAACACCTGCACTGTGTCTGCAACTTTCAAACTGCTAGAAGCTAGTGGCTTGCCACTGGCCTGCCTCTTCAATTGCCATTAGCATTCCAATGGAAGCTATTCTTGGACAACTTTGCTCTGCTTGCTGCTAGTTCTGCCCCAGCCTACCATAGATAACCTTGCTCTTCCCTTGAGGTTCTGAGATGCCAAGAACTTGTCAACTTCAAAGGGCGGGCCGGGCTACATCTACTCAGCTGCCACAGTTTCTCCTTGCTAGACCTAGTGGGAAAGCATTTTGCTGAGATGCAGAAGGCAAGAAACGCAGAATACGGAGACGCGGAGCTGTCCCAAGTGCCGCTGCCAGGCGTCTTTCCACAGAAGGAGCGCCCCGGAGCACACCGCAACCGGCACCGTCGTCTCTGCGCAAAGAGCCAAAATATTTTCAAACCCGCCAAAACTCATCCAAAAATATTTTCAAACCCGCCAAAATAGAAAACCAGACAGAAGTGATCAATACATTCGAAAAAACCTGACAAAACATGATAAAGCCCACCAAAGCTAATCCAAACACACCAAAAACTGGGCTAAACAGAATCAAAACAAGTCAAAACCTTCTAAAAACCCGCCAAAATATTTCAAAACCCGTCAAAACTAATCAAAACCTTCCGAATACCCGCCAAAACATTCCAAATGCCGGCCAAAATATTTTAAAACCCGCCAAAAGCAATCCAAACACTCCAAAACCTGCCAAGACAATAAAAACAACTCAAGAGAATACAAAACATTCTAAAACTGATCAAAACATTCTGAAAAGATCCCAAAATACTAGAAAACCAGTCAGAAGTGATCGAAACTTTCAATAACTTGCCAAAACATAATCAAAACAAATGAAAGCAAACCAAAACATTCCAAATGCCCGCCAAAATATTTTAAAACCCGCCAAAACTAATCCAAACGTTCCACAACCTGCCAAGACAATAAAAACAACACAAGAGAAAACAAAACATTCTAAAACACCACCAAAACATTCCAAAAACCCGCCAAAAGATCATCAAAACAAATCAAAACAAACCAAACAATAGGAGGAACATGGCAACATATTGGCAAGCAAGAGACGGAGAGCGCGGCACCACGGCACCTTCTAGGAGGCCAAGAAAGAAGCCGCACAACACCTGCACTGTGTCTGCAACTTTCAAACTGCTAGAAGCTAGTGGCTTGCCACTGGCCTGCCTCTTCAATTGCCATTAGCATTCCAATGGAAGCTATTCTTGGACAACTTTGCTCTGCTTGCTGCTAGTTCTGCCCCAGCCTACCATAGATAACCTTGCTCTTCCCTTGAGGCTCTGAGATGCCAAGAACTTTTCAACTTCAAAGGGCGGGCCGGGCTACATCTACTCAGCTGCCACAGTTTCTCCTTGCTAGACCTAGTGGGAAAGCATTTTGCTGAGATGCAGAAGGCAAGAAACGCAGAATACGGAGACGCGGAGCTGTCCCAAGTGCCGCTGCCAGGCGTCTTTCTGCAGAAGGAGCGCCCCGGAGCGCACCGCAACCGGCACCGTCGTCTCTGCGCAAAGAGCCAAAATATTTTCAAACCCGCCAAAACTAATCCAAAAATATTTTCAACCCCACCAAAATAGAGAACCAGACAGAAGTGATCAATACATTCGAAAAAACCTGACAAAACATGATAAAGCCCACCAAAGCTAATCCAAACACACCAAAAACTGGGCTAAACAGAATCAAAACCTTCTAAAAACCCGCCAAAATATTTCAAAACCCGTCAAAACTAATCAAAACATTCCGAATACCCGCCAAAACATTCCAAATACCCGCCAAAATATTTTAAAACCCGCCAAAAGCAATCCAAACATTCCAAAACCTGCCAACAGAATAAAAACAACTCAAGAGAATACAAAACATTCTAAAACCCAACCAAAACATTCCGAAAACCCGACAAAACATCATCAAATCAAATCAAAAACAACCAAAATATTCCAAAAACCGCCAAAATAATTTAGACCCACAAAACTCATCAAAACATTCTGAAAATTGCCAAAACATTAGAAAACCAGCCAGAACTGATCAAATCATTCAAAAAACTTGGCAAAACATCATAAAAACAAATCAAAACCAACCAAAACATTCCAAAAACCTGACAAAATAGTTTACAACCTGCTAAAACTGATCAAAACATTCTGAAAAGATGCCAAAATACTAGAAAACCAGTCAGAAGTGATCAAAACTTTCAATAACTTGCCAAAACATAATCAAAACAAATGAAAGCAAACCAAAACATTCCAAACAACCGCCAAAATATTTTAAAACGCGCCAAAACGAATCCAAACGTTCCAAAACCTTCCAAGACAATAAAAACAACACAAGAGAAAACAAAACATTCTAAAACACCATCAAAACATTCCGAAAACCCGCCAAAACATCATCAAAACAAATCAAAACAAACCAAACAATAGGAGGAACACGGCAACATATTGGCAAGCAAGAGACGGAGAGTGCGGCACCGCGGCACCTTCTAGGAGGCCAAGAAGGAAGCCGCAAAACACCTGCACTGTGTCGGCAACTTTCAAACTGCTAGAAGATAGTGGCTTGCCACTGGCCTGCCTCTTCAATTGCCATTAGCATTCCAATGGAAGCTATTCTTGGACAACTTTGCTCTGCTTGCTGCTAGTTCTGCCCCAGCCTACCATAGATAACCTTGCTCTTCCCTTGAGGTTCTGAGATGCCAAGAACTTGTCAACTTCAAAGGGCGGGCCGGGCTACATCTACTCAGCTGCCACAGTTTCTCCTTGCTAGACCTAGTGGGAAAGCATTTTGCTGAGATGCAGAAGGCAAGAAACGCAGAATACGGAGACGCGGAGCTGTCCCAAGTGCCGCTGCCAGGCGTCTTTCCGCAGAAGGAGCGCCCCGGAGCGCACCGCAACCGGCACCGTCGTCTCTGCGCAAAGAGCCAAAATATTTTCAAACCCGCCAAAACTCATCCAAAAATATTTTCAAACCCGCCAAAATAGAAAACCAGACAGAAGTGATCAATACATTCGAAAAAACCTGACAAAACATGATAAAGCCCACCAAAGCTAATCCAAACACACCAAAAACTGGGCTAAACAGAATCAAAACCTTCTAAAAACCCGCCAAAATATTTCAAAACCCGTCAAAACTAATCAAAACATTCCGAATACCCGCCAAAACATTCCAAATACCCGCCAAAATATTTTAAAACCCGCCAAAAGCAATCCAAACATTCCAAAACCTGCCAACAGAATAAAAACAACTCAAGAGAATACAAAACATTCTAAAACCCAACCAAAACATTCCGAAAACCCGACAAAACATCATCAAATCAAATCAAAAACAACCAAAATATTCCAAAAACCGCCAAAATAATTTAGACCCACAAAACTCATCAAAACATTCCGAAAATTGCCAAAACATTAGAAAACCAGCCAGAACTGATCAAATCATTCAAAAAACTTGGCAAAACATCATAAAAACAAATCAAAACCAGCCAAAACATTCCAAAAACCTGACAAAATAGTTTACAACCTGCCAAAACTGATCAAAACATTCTGAAAAGATGCCAAAATACTAGAAAACCAGTCAGAAGTGATCGAAACTTTCAATAACTTGCCAAAACATAATCAAAACAAATGAAAGCAAACCAAAACATTCCAAACACCCGCCAAAATATTTTAAAACCCGCCAAAACGAATCCAAACGTTCCAAAACCTTCCAAGACAATAAAAACAACACAAGAGAAAACAAAACATTCTAAAACACCACCAAAACATTCCAAAAACCCGCCAAAAGATCATCAAAACAAATCAAAACAAACCAAACAATAGGAGGAACACGGCAACATATTGGCAAGCAAGAGACGGAGAGTGCGGCACCTTCTAGGAGGCCAAGAAGGAAGCCGCAAAACACCTGCACTGTGTCTGCAACTTTCAAACTGCTAGAAGATAGTGGCTTGCCACTGGCCTGCCTCTTCAATTGCCATTAGCATTCCAATGGAAGCTATTCTTGGACAACTTTGCTCTGCTTGCTGCTAGTTCTGCCCCAGCCTACCATAGATAACCTTGCTCTTCCCTTGAGGTTCTGAGATGCCAAGAACTTGTCAACTTCAAAGGGCGGGCCGGGCTACATCTACTCAGCTGCCACAGTTTCTCCTTGCTAGACCTAGTGGGAAAGCATTTTGCTGAGATGCAGAAGGCAAGAAACACAGAATACGGAGACGCGGAGCTGTCCCAAGTGCCGCTGCCAGGCGTCTTTCCGCAGAAGGAGCGCCCCGGAGCGCACCGCAACCGGCACCGTCGTCTCTGCGCAAAGAGCCAAAATATTTTCAAACCCGCCAAAACTCATCCAAAAATATTTTCAAACCCGCCAAAATAGAAAACCAGACAGAAGTGATCAATACATTCGAAAAAACCTGACAAAACATGATAAAGCCCACCAAAGCTAATCCAAACACACCAAAAACTGGGCTAAACAGAATCAAAACCTTCTAAAAACCCGCCAAAATATTTCAAAACCCGTCAAAACTAATCAAAACATTCCGAATACCCGCCAAAACATTCCAAATACCCGCCAAAATATTTTAAAACCCGCCAAAACAAATCCAAACATTCCAAAACCTGCCAACACAATAAAAACAACTCAAGAGAATACAAAACATTCTAAAACCCAACCAAAACATTCCGAAAACCCTCCAAAACATCATAAAAACAAATCAAAACCAACCAAAATATTCCGAAAACCCGCCAAAATGATTTAGACCCACAAAACTCATCAAAACATTCTGAAAAGATGCCAAAACATTAGAAAACCAGCCAGAACTGATCAAAACATTCAAAAAACCTGGCAAAACATCATAAAAACAAATCAAAACCAACCAAAACATTCCAAAAACCTGACAAAATAGTTTACAACCTGCCAAAACTGATCAAAACATTCTGAAAAGATGCCAAAATACTAGAAAACCAGTCAGAAGTGATCGAAACTTTCAATAACTTGCCAAAACATAATCAAAACAAATGAAAGCAAACCAAAACATTCCAAATACCCGCCAAAATATTTGAAAACCCGCCAAAACGAATCCAAACGTTCCACAACCTGCCAAGACAATAAAAACAACACAAGAGAAAACAAAACATTCTAAAACACCACCAAAACATTCCGAAAACCCGCCAAAAGATCATCAAAACAAATCAAAACAAACCAAACAATAGGAGGAACACGGCAACATATTGGCAAGCAAGAGACGGAGAGTGCGGCACCTTCTAGGAGGCCAAGAAGGAAGCCGCAAAACACCTGCACTGTGTCTGCAACTTTCAAACTGCTAGAAGCTAGTGGCTTGCCACTGGCCTGCCTCTTCAATTGCCATTAGCATTCCAATGGAAGCTATTCTTGGACAACTTTGCTCTGCTTGCTGCTAGTTCTGCCCCAGCCTACCATAGATAACCTTGCTCTTCCCTTGAGGTTCTGAGATGCCAAGAACTTGTCAACTTCAAAGGGCGGGCCGGGCTACATCTACTCAGCTGCCACAGTTTCTCCTTGCTAGACCTAGTGGGAAAGCATTTTGCTGAGATGCAGAAGGCAAGAAACGCAGAATACGGAGACGCGGAGCTGTCCCAAGTGCCGCTGCCAGGCGTCTTTCCGCAGAAGGAGCGCCCCGCAGCGCACCGCAACCGGCACCGTCGTCTCTGCGCAAAGAGCCAAAATATTTTCAAACCCGCCAAAACTCATCCAAAAATATTTTCAAACCCGCCAAAATAGAAAACCAGACAGAAGTGATCAATACATTCGAAAAAACCTGACAAAACATGATAAAGCCCACCAAAGCTAATCCAAACACACCAAAAACTGGGCTAAACAGAATCAAAACAAGTCAAAACCTTCTAAAAACCCGCCAAAATATTTCAAAACCCGTCAAAACTAATCAAAACCTTCCGAATACCCGCCAAAACATTCCAAATGCCGGCCAAAATATTTTAAAACCCGCCAAAAGCAATCCAAACACTCCAAAACCTGCCAAGACAATAAAAACAACTCAAGAGAATACAAAACATTCTAAAACTGATCAAAACATTCTGAAAAGATCCCAAAATACTAGAAAACCAGTCAGAAGTGATCGAAACTTTCAATAACTTGCCAAAACATAATCAAAACAAATGAAAGCAAACCAAAACATTCCAAATGCCCGCCAAAATATTTTAAAACCCGCCAAAACTAATCCAAACGTTCCACAACCTGCCAAGACAATAAAAACAACACAAGAGAAAACAAAACATTCTAAAACACCACCAAAACATTCCAAAAACCCGCCAAAAGATCATCAAAACAAATCAAAACAAACCAAACAATAGGAGGAACATGGCAACATATTGGCAAGCAAGAGACGGAGAGCGCGGCACCACGGCACCTTCTAGGAGGCCAAGAAAGAAGCCGCACAACACCTGCACTGTGTCTGCAACTTTCAAACTGCTAGAAGCTAGTGGCTTGCCACTGGCCTGCCTCTTCAATTGCCATTAGCATTCCAATGGAAGCTATTCTTGGACAACTTTGCTCTGCTTGCTGCTAGTTCTGCCCCAGCCTACCATAGATAACCTTGCTCTTCCCTTGAGGCTCTGAGATGCCAAGAACTTGTCAACTTCAAAGGGCGGGCCGGGCTACATCTACTCAGCTGCCACAGTTTCTCCTTGCTAGACCTAGTGGGAAAGCATTTTGCTGAGATGCAGAAGGCAAGAAACGCAGAATACGGAGACGCGGAGCTGTCCCAAGTGCCGCTGCCAGGCGTCTTTCCGCAGAAGGAGCGCCCCGGAGCGCACCGCAACCGGCACCGTCGTCTCTGCGCAAAGAGCCAAAATATTTTCAAACCCGCCAAAACTCATCCAAAAATATTTTCAAACCCGCCAAAATAGAAAACCAGACAGAAGTGATCAATACATTCGAAAAAACCTGACAAAACATGATAAAGCCCACCAAAGCTAATCCAAACACACCAAAAACTGGGCTAAACAGAATCAAAACCTTCTAAAAACCCGCCAAAATATTTCAAAACCCGTCAAAACTAATCAAAACATTCCGAATACCCGCCAAAACATTCCAAATACCCGCCAAAATATTTTAAAACCCGCCAAAAGCAATCCAAACATTCCAAAACCTGCCAACACAATAAAAACAACTCAAGAGAATACAAAACATTCTAAAACCCAACCAAAACATTCCGAAAACCCGACAAAACATCATCAAATCAAATCAAAAACAACCAAAATATTCCAAAAACCGCCAAAATAATTTAGACCCACAAAACTCATCAAAACATTCTGAAAATTGCCAAAACATTAGAAAACCAGCCAGAACTGATCAAATCATTCAAAAAACTTGGCAAAACATCATAAAAACAAATCAAAACCAACCAAAACATTCCAAAAACCTGACAAAATAGTTTACAACCTGCTAAAACTGATCAAAACATTCTGAAAAGATGCCAAAATACTAGAAAACCAGTCAGAAGTGATCGAAACTTTCAATAACTTGCCAAAACATAATCAAAACAAATGAAAGCAAACCAAAACATTCCAAACAACCGCCAAAATATTTTAAAACGCGCCAAAACGAATCCAAACGTTCCAAAACCTTCCAAGACAATAAAAACAACACAAGAGAAAACAAAACATTCTAAAACACCATCAAAACATTCCGAAAACCCGCCAAAACATCATCAAAACAAATCAAAACAAACCAAACAATAGGAGGAACACGGCAACATATTGGCAAGCAAGAGACGGAGAGTGCGGCACCGCGGCACCTTCTAGGAGGCCAAGAAGGAAGCCGCAAAACACCTGCACTGTGTCGGCAACTTTCAAACTGCTAGAAGATAGTGGCTTGCCACTGGCCTGCCTCTTCAATTGCCATTAGCATTCCAATGGAAGCTATTCTTGGACAACTTTGCTCTGCTTGCTGCTAGTTCTGCCCCAGCCTACCATAGATAACCTTGCTCTTCCCTTGAGGCTCTGAGATGCCAAGAACTTGTCAACTTCAAAGGGCGGGCCGGGCTACATCTACTCAGCTGCCACAGTTTCTCCTTGCTAGACCTAGTGGGAAAGCATTTTGCTGAGATGCAGAAGGCAAGAAACGCAGAATACGGAGACGCGGAGCTGTCCCAAGTGCCGCTGCCAGGCGTCTTTCCGCAGAAGGAGCGCCCCGGAGCGCACCGCAACCGGCACCGTCGTCTCTGCGCAAAGAGCCAAAATATTTTCAAACCCGCCAAAACTCATCCAAAAATATTTTCAAACCCGCCAAAATAGAAAACCAGACAGAAGTGATCAATACATTCGAAAAAACCTGACAAAACATGATAAAGCCCACCAAAGCTAATCCAAACACACCAAAAACTGGGCTAAACAGAATCAAAACCTTCTAAAAACCCGCCAAAATATTTCAAAACCCGTCAAAACTAATCAAAACATTCCGAATACCCGCCAAAACATTCCAAATACCCGCCAAAATATTTTAAAACCCGCCAAAAGCAATCCAAACATTCCAAAACCTGCCAACACAATAAAAACAACTCAAGAGAATACAAAACATTCTAAAACCCAACCAAAACATTCCGAAAACCCGACAAAACATCATCAAATCAAATCAAAAACAACCAAAATATTCCAAAAACCGCCAAAATAATTTAGACCCACAAAACTCATCAAAACATTCTGAAAATTGCCAAAACATTAGAAAACCAGCCAGAACTGATCAAATCATTCAAAAAACTTGGCAAAACATCATAAAAACAAATCAAAACCAGCCAAAACATTCCAAAAACCTGACAAAATAGTTTACAACCTGCCAAAACTGATCAAAACATTCTGAAAAGATGCCAAAATACTAGAAAACCAGTCAGAAGTGATCGAAACTTTCAATAACTTGCCAAAACATAATCAAAACAAATGAAAGCAAACCAAAACATTCCAAACACCCGCCAAAATATTTTAAAACCCGCCAAAACGAATCCAAACGTTCCAAAACCTTCCAAGACAATAAAAACAACACAAGAGAAAACAAAACATTCTAAAACACCACCAAAACATTCCAAAAACCCGCCAAAAGATCATCAAAACAAATCAAAACAAACCAAACAATAGGAGGAACACGGCAACATATTGGCAAGCAAGAGACGGAGAGTGCGGCACCTTCTAGGAGGCCAAGAAGGAAGCCGCAAAACACCTGCACTGTGTCTGCAACTTTCAAACTGCTAGAAGATAGTGGCTTGCCACTGGCCTGCCTCTTCAATTGCCATTAGCATTCCAATGGAAGCTATTCTTGGACAACTTTGCTCTGCTTGCTGCTAGTTCTGCCCCAGCCTACCATAGATAACCTTGCTCTTCCCTTGAGGTTCTGAGATGCCAAGAACTTGTCAACTTCAAAGGGCGGGCCGGGCTACATCTACTCAGCTGCCACAGTTTCTCCTTGCTAGACCTAGTGGGAAAGCATTTTGCTGAGATGCAGAAGGCAAGAAATGCAGAATACGGAGACGCGGAGCTGTCCCAAGTGCCGCTGCCAGGCGTCTTTCCGCAGAAGGAGCGCCCCGGAGCGCACCGCAACCGGCACCGTCGTCTCTGCGCAAAGAGCCAAAATATTTTCAAACCCGCCAAAACTCATCCAAAAATATTTTCAAACCCGCCAAAATAGAAAACCAGACAGAAGTGATCAATACATTCGAAAAAACCTGACAAAACATGATAAAGCCCACCAAAGCTAATCCAAACACACCAAAAACTGGGCTAAACAGAATCAAAACCTTCTAAAAACCCGCCAAAATATTTCAAAACCCGTCAAAACTAATCAAAACATTCCGAATACCCGCCAAAACATTCCAAATACCCGCCAAAATATTTTAAAACCCGCCAAAACAAATCCAAACATTCCAAAACCTGCCAACACAATAAAAACAACTCAAGAGAATACAAAACATTCTAAAACCCAACCAAAACATTCCGAAAACCCTCCAAAACATCATAAAAACAAATCAAAACCAACCAAAATATTCCGAAAACCCGCCAAAATGATTTAGACCCACAAAACTCATCAAAACATTCTGAAAAGATGCCAAAACATTAGAAAACCAGCCAGAACTGATCAAAACATTCAAAAAACCTGGCAAAACATCATAAAAACAAATCAAAACCAACCAAAACATTCCAAAAACCTGACAAAATAGTTTACAACCTGCCAAAACTGATCAAAACATTCTGAAAAGATGCCAAAATACTAGAAAACCAGTCAGAAGTGATCGAAACTTTCAATAACTTGCCAAAACATAATCAAAACAAATGAAAGCAAACCAAAACATTCCAAATACCCGCCAAAATATTTGAAAACCCGCCAAAACGAATCCAAACGTTCCACAACCTGCCAAGACAATAAAAACAACACAAGAGAAAACAAAACATTCTAAAACACCACCAAAACATTCCGAAAACCCGCCAAAACATCATCAAAACAAATCAAAACAAACCAAACAATAGGAGGAACACGGCAACATATTGGCAAGCAAGAGACGGAGAGTGCGGCACCGCGGCACCTTCTAGGAGGCCAAGAAGGAAGCCGCACAACACCTGCACTGTGTCTGCAACTTTCAAACTGCTAGAAGCTAGTGGCTTGCCACTGGCCTGCCTCTTCAATTGCCATTAGCATTCCAATGGAAGCTATTCTTGGACAACTTTGCTCTGCTTGCTGCTAGTTCTGCCCCAGCCTACCATAGATAACCTTGCTCTTCCCTTGAGGTTCTGAGATGCCAAGAACTTGTCAACTTCAAAGGGCGGGCCGGGCTACATCTACTCAGCTGCCACAGTTTCTCCTTGCTAGACCTAGTGGGAAAGCATTTTGCTGAGATGCAGAAGGCAAGAAACGCAGAATACGGAGACGCGGAGCTGTCCCAAGTGCCGCTGCCAGGCGTCTTTCCGCAGAAGGAGCGCCCCGGAGCGCACCGCAACCGGCACCGTCGTCTCTGCGCAAAGAGCCAAAATATTTTCAAACCCGCCAAAACTCATCCAAAAATATTTTCAAACCCGCCAAAATAGAAAACCAGACAGAAGTGATCAATACATTCGAAAAAACCTGACAAAACATGATAAAGCCCACCAAAGCTAATCCAAACACACCAAAAACTGGGCTAAACAGAATCAAAACAAGTCAAAACCTTCTAAAAACCCGCCAAAATATTTCAAAACCCGTCAAAACTAATCAAAACCTTCCGAATACCCGCCAAAACATTCCAAATGCCGGCCAAAATATTTTAAAACCCGCCAAAAGCAATCCAAACACTCCAAAACCTGCCAAGACAATAAAAACAACTCAAGAGAATACAAAACATTCTAAAACTGATCAAAACATTCTGAAAAGATCCCAAAATACTAGAAAACCAGTCAGAAGTGATCGAAACTTTCAATAACTTGCCAAAACATAATCAAAACAAATGAAAGCAAACCAAAACATTCCAAATGCCCGCCAAAATATTTTAAAACCCGCCAAAACTAATCCAAACGTTCCACAACCTGCCAAGACAATAAAAACAACACAAGAGAAAACAAAACATTCTAAAACACCACCAAAACATTCCGAAAACCCGCCAAAAGATCATCAAAACAAATCAAAACAAACCAAACAATAGGAGGAACATGGCAACATATTGGCAAGCAAGAGACGGAGAGCGCGGCACCACGGCACCTTCTAGGAGGCCAAGAAAGAAGCCGCACAACACCTGCACTGTGTCTGCAACTTTCAAACTGCTAGAAGCTAGTGGCTTGCCACTGGCCTGCCTCTTCAATTGCCATTAGCATTCCAATGGAAGCTATTCTTGGACAACTTTGCTCTGCTTGCTGCTAGTTCTGCCCCAGCCTACCATAGATAACCTTGCTCTTCCCTTGAGGCTCTGAGATGCCAAGAACTTTTCAACTTCAAAGGGCGGGCCGGGCTACATCTACTCAGCTGCCACAGTTTCTCCTTGCTAGACCTAGTGGGAAAGCATTTTGCTGAGATGCAGAAGGCAAGAAACGCAGAATACGGAGACGCGGAGCTGTCCCAAGTGCCGCTGCCAGGCGTCTTTCTGCAGAAGGAGCGCCCCGGAGCGCACCGCAACCGGCACCGTCGTCTCTGCGCAAAGAGCCAAAATATTTTCAAACCCGCCAAAACTAATCCAAAAATATTTTCAACCCCACCAAAATAGAGAACCAGACAGAAGTGATCAATACATTCGAAAAAACCTGACAAAACATGATAAAGCCCACCAAAGCTAATCCAAACACACCAAAAACTGGGCTAAACAGAATCAAAACCTTCTAAAAACCCGCCAAAATATTTCAAAACCCGTCAAAACTAATCAAAACATTCCGAATACCCGCCAAAACATTCCAAATACCCGCCAAAATATTTTAAAACCCGCCAAAAGCAATCCAAACATTCCAAAACCTGCCAACACAATAAAAACAACTCAAGAGAATACAAAACATTCTAAAACCCAACCAAAACATTCCGAAAACCCGCCAAAACATCATCAAATCAAATCAAAAACAACCAAAATATTCCAAAAACCGCCAAAATAATTTAGACCCACAAAACTCATCAAAACATTCTGAAAATTGCCAAAACATTAGAAAACCAGCCAGAACTGATCAAATCATTCAAAAAACTTGGCAAAACATCATAAAAACAAATCAAAACCAACCAAAGCATTCCAAAAACCTGACAAAATAGTTTACAACCTGCTAAAACTGATCAAAACATTCTGAAAAGATGCCAAAATACTAGAAAACCAGTCAGAAGTGATCGAAACTTTCAATAACTTGCCAAAACATAATCAAAACAAATGAAAGCAAACCAAAACATTCCAAACAACCGCCAAAATATTTTAAAACGCACCAAAACGAATCCAAACGTTCCAAAACCTTCCAAGACAATAAAAACAACACAAGAGAAAACAAAACATTCTAAAACACCACCAAAACATTCCGAAAACCCGCCAAAACATCATCAAAACAAATCAAAACAAACCAAACAATAGGAGGAACACGGCAACATATTGGCAAGCAAGAGACGGAGAGTGCGGCACCGCGGCACCTTCTAGGAGGCCAAGAAGGAAGCCGCACAACACCTGCACTGTGTCTGCAACTTTCAAACTGCTAGAAGCTAGTGGCTTGCCACTGGCCTGCCTCTTCAATTGCCATTAGCATTCCAATGGAAGCTATTCTTGGACAACTTTGCTCTGCTTGCTGCTAGTTCTGCCCCAGCCTACCATAGATAACCTTGCTCTTCCCTTGAGGTTCTGAGATGCCAAGAACTTGTCAACTTCAAAGGGCGGGCCGGGCTACATCTACTCAGCTGCCACAGTTTCTCCTTGCTAGACCTAGTGGGAAAGCATTTTGCTGAGATGCAGAAGGCAAGAAACGCAGAATACGGAGACGCGGAGCTGTCCCAAGTGCCGCTGCCAGGCGTCTTTCCGCAGAAGGAGCGCCCCGGAGCGCACCGCAACCGGCACCGTCGTCTCTGCGCAAAGAGCCAAAATATTTTCAAACCCGCCAAAACTCATCCAAAAATATTTTCAAACCCGCCAAAATAGAAAACCAGACAGAAGTGATCAATACATTCGAAAAAACCTGACAAAACATGATAAAGCCCACCAAAGCTAATCCAAACACACCAAAAACTGGGCTAAACAGAATCAAAACCTTCTAAAAACCCGCCAAAATATTTCAAAACCCGTCAAAACTAATCAAAACATTCCGAATACCCGCCAAAACATTCCAAATACCCGCCAAAATATTTTAAAACCCGCCAAAAGCAATCCAAACATTCCAAAACCTGCCAACAGAATAAAAACAACTCAAGAGAATACAAAACATTCTAAAACCCAACCAAAACATTCCAAAAACCCGACAAAACATCATAAAAACAAATCAAAACCAACCAAAATATTCCAAAAACCGCCAAAATAATTTAGACCCACAAAACTCATCAAAACATTCTGAAAATTGCCAAAACATTAGAAAACCAGCCAGAACTGATCAAATCATTCAAAAAACTTGGCAAAACATCATAAAAACAAATCAAAACCAACCAAAACATTCCAAAAACCTGACAAAATAGTTTACAACCTGCTAAAACTGATCAAAACATTCTGAAAAGATGCCAAAATACTAGAAAACCAGTCAGAAGTGATCGAAACTTTCAATAACTTGCCAAAACATAATCAAAACAAATGAAAGCAAACCAAAACATTCCAAACACCCGCCAAAATATTTTAAAACCCGCCAAAACGAATCCAAACGTTCCAAAACCTTCCAAGACAATAAAAACAACACAAGAGAAAACAAAACATTCTAAAACACCACCAAAACATTCCGAAAACCCGCCAAAAGATCATCAAAACAAATCAAAACAAACCAAACAATAGGAGGAACACGGCAACATATTGGCAAGCAAGAGACGGAGAGCGCGGCACCGCGGCACCTTCTAGGAGGCCAAGAAGGAAGCCGCACAACACCTGCACTGTGTCTGCAACTTTCAAACTGCTAGAAGCTAGTGGCTTGCCACTGGCCTGCCTCTTCAATTGCCATTAGCATTCCAATGGAAGCTATTCTTGGACAACTTTGCTCTGCTTGCTGCTAGTTCTGCCCCAGCCTACCATAGATAACCTTGCTCTTCCCTTGAGGTTCTGAGATGCCAAGAACTTGTCAACTTCAAAGGGCGGGCCGGGCTACATCTACTCAGCTGCCACAGTTTCTCCTTGCTAGACCTAGTGGGAAAGCATTTTGCTGAGATGCAGAAGGCAAGAAACGCAGAATACGGAGACGCGGAGCTGTCCCAAGTGCCGCTGCCAGGCGTCTTTCCGCAGAAGGAGCGCCCCGGAGCGCACCGCAACCGGCACCGTCGTCTCTGCGCAAAGAGCCAAAATATTTTCAAACCCGCCAAAACTCATCCAAAAATATTTTCAAACCCGCCAAAATAGAAAACCAGACAGAAGTGATCAATACATTCGAAAAAACCTGACAAAACATGATAAAGCCCACCAAAGCTAATCCAAACACACCAAAAACTGGGCTAAACAGAATCAAAACCTTCTAAAAACCCGCCAAAATATTTCAAAACCCGTCAAAACTAATCAAAACATTCCGAATACCCGCCAAAACATTCCAAATACCCGCCAAAATATTTTAAAACCCGCCAAAAGCAATCCAAACATTCCAAAACCTGCCAACAGAATAAAAACAACTCAAGAGAATACAAAACATTCTAAAACCCAACCAAAACATTCCGAAAACCCGCCAAAACATCATCAAATCAAATCAAAAACAACCAAAATATTCCAAAAACCGCCAAAATAATTTAGACCCACAAAACTCATCAAAACATTCTGAAAATTGCCAAAACATTAGAAAACCAGCCAGAACTGATCAAATCATTCAAAAAACTTGGCAAAACATCAAAAAAACAAATCAAAACCAACCAAAACATTCCAAAAACCTGACAAAATAGTTTACAACCTGCTAAAACTGATCAAAACATTCTGAAAAGATGCCAAAATACTAGAAAACCAGTCAGAAGTGATCGAAACTTTCAATAACTTGCCAAAACATAATCAAAACAAATGAAAGCAAACCAAAACATTCCAAATACCCGCCAAAATATTTTAAAACCCGCCAAAACGAATCCAAACGTTCCAAAACCTTCCAAGACAATAAAAACAACACAAGAGAAAACAAAACATTCTAAAACACCACCAAAACATTCCGAAAACCCGCCAAAAGATCATCAAAACAAATCAAAACAAACCAAACAATAGGAGGAACACGGCAACATATTGGCAAGCAAGAGACGGAGAGCGCGGCACCGCGGCACCTTCTAGGAGGCCAAGAAGGAAGCCGCACAACACCTGCACTGTGTCTGCAACTTTCAAACTGCTAGAAGCTAGTGGCTTGCCACTGGCCTGCCTCTTCAATTGCCATTAGCATTCCAATGGAAGCTATTCTTGGACAACTTTGCTCTGCTTGCTGCTAGTTCTGCCCCAGCCTACCATAGATAACCTTGCTCTTCCCTTGAGGTTCTGAGATGCCAAGAACTTGTCAACTTCAAAGGGCGGGCCGGGCTACATCTACTCAGCTGCCACAGTTTCTCCTTGCTAGACCTAGTGGGAAAGCATTTTGCTGAGATGCAGAAGGCAAGAAACGCAGAATACGGAGACGCGGAGCTGTCCCAAGTGCCGCTGCCAGGCGTCTTTCCGCAGAAGGAGCGCCCCGGAGCGCACCGCAACCGGCACCGTCGTCTCTGCGCAAAGAGCCAAAATATTTTCAAACCCGCCAAAACTCATCCAAAAATATTTTCAAACCCGCCAAAATAGAAAACCAGACAGAAGTGATCAATACATTCGAAAAAACCTGACAAAACATGATAAAGCCCACCAAAGCTAATCCAAACACACCAAAAACTGGGCTAAACAGAATCAAAACCTTCTAAAAACCCGCCAAAATATTTCAAAACCCGTCAAAACTAATCAAAACATTCCGAATACCCGCCAAAACATTCCAAATACCCGCCAAAATATTTTAAAACCCGCCAAAAGCAATCCAAACATTCCAAAACCTGCCAACAGAATAAAAACAACTCAAGAGAATACAAAACATTCTAAAACCCAACCAAAACATTCCAAAAACCCGACAAAACATCATAAAAACAAATCAAAACCAACCAAAATATTCCAAAAACCGCCAAAATAATTTAGACCCACAAAACTCATCAAAACATTCTGAAAATTGCCAAAACATTAGAAAACCAGCCAGAACTGATCAAATCATTCAAAAAACTTGGCAAAACATCATAAAAACAAATCAAAACCAACCAAAACATTCCAAAAACCTGACAAAATAGTTTACAACCTGCTAAAACTGATCAAAACATTCTGAAAAGATGCCAAAATACTAGAAAACCAGTCAGAAGTGATCGAAACTTTCAATAACTTGCCAAAACATAATCAAAACAAATGAAAGCAAACCAAAACATTCCAAACACCCGCCAAAATATTTTAAAACCCGCCAAAACGAATCCAAACGTTCCAAAACCTTCCAAGACAATAAAAACAACACAAGAGAAAACAAAACATTCTAAAACACCACCAAAACATTCCGAAAACCCGCCAAAAGATCATCAAAACAAATCAAAACAAACCAAACAATAGGAGGAACACGGCAACATATTGGCAAGCAAGAGACGGAGAGCGCGGCACCGCGGCACCTTCTAGGAGGCCAAGAAGGAAGCCGCACAACACCTGCACTGTGTCTGCAACTTTCAAACTGCTAGAAGCTAGTGGCTTGCCACTGGCCTGCCTCTTCAATTGCCATTAGCATTCCAATGGAAGCTATTCTTGGACAACTTTGCTCTGCTTGCTGCTAGTTCTGCCCCAGCCTACCATAGATAACCTTGCTCTTCCCTTGAGGTTCTGAGATGCCAAGAACTTGTCAACTTCAAAGGGCGGGCCGGGCTACATCTACTCAGCTGCCACAGTTTCTCCTTGCTAGACCTAGTGGGAAAGCATTTTGCTGAGATGCAGAAGGCAAGAAACGCAGAATACGGAGACGCGGAGCTGTCCCAAGTGCCGCTGCCAGGCGTCTTTCCGCAGAAGGAGCGCCCCGGAGCGCACCGCAACCGGCACCGTCGTCTCTGCGCAAAGAGCCAAAATATTTTCAAACCCGCCAAAACTCATCCAAAAATATTTTCAAACCCGCCAAAATAGAAAACCAGACAGAAGTGATCAATACATTCGAAAAAACCTGACAAAACATGATAAAGCCCACCAAAGCTAATCCAAACACACCAAAAACTGGGCTAAACAGAATCAAAACCTTCTAAAAACCCGCCAAAATATTTCAAAACCCGTCAAAACTAATCAAAACATTCCGAATACCCGCCAAAACATTCCAAATACCCGCCAAAATATTTTAAAACCCGCCAAAAGCAATCCAAACATTCCAAAACCTGCCAACAGAATAAAAACAACTCAAGAGAATACAAAACATTCTAAAACCCAACCAAAACATTCCGAAAACCCGCCAAAACATCATCAAATCAAATCAAAAACAACCAAAATATTCCAAAAACCGCCAAAATAATTTAGACCCACAAAACTCATCAAAACATTCTGAAAATTGCCAAAACATTAGAAAACCAGCCAGAACTGATCAAATCATTCAAAAAACTTGGCAAAACATCAAAAAAACAAATCAAAACCAACCAAAACATTCCAAAAACCTGACAAAATAGTTTACAACCTGCTAAAACTGATCAAAACATTCTGAAAAGATGCCAAAATACTAGAAAACCAGTCAGAAGTGATCGAAACTTTCAATAACTTGCCAAAACATAATCAAAACAAATGAAAGCAAACCAAAACATTCCAAATACCCGCCAAAATATTTTAAAACCCGCCAAAACGAATCCAAACGTTCCAAAACCTTCCAAGACAATAAAAACAACACAAGAGAAAACAAAACATTCTAAAACACCACCAAAACATTCCGAAAACCCGCCAAAAGATCATCAAAACAAATCAAAACAAACCAAACAATAGGAGGAACACGGCAACATATTGGCAAGCAAGAGACGGAGAGCGCGGCACCGCGGCACCTTCTAGGAGGCCAAGAAGGAAGCCGCACAACACCTGCACTGTGTCTGCAACTTTCAAACTGCTAGAAGCTAGTGGCTTGCCACTGGCCTGCCTCTTCAATTGCCATTAGCATTCCAATGGAAGCTATTCTTGGACAACTTTGCTCTGCTTGCTGCTAGTTCTGCCCCAGCCTACCATAGATAACCTTGCTCTTCCCTTGAGGTTCTGAGATGCCAAGAACTTGTCAACTTCAAAGGGCGGGCCGGGCTACATCTACTCAGCTGCCACAGTTTCTCCTTGCTAGACCTAGTGGGAAAGCATTTTGCTGAGATGCAGAAGGCAAGAAACGCAGAATACGGAGACGCGGAGCTGTCCCAAGTGCCGCTGCCAGGCGTCTTTCCGCAGAAGGAGCGCCCCGGAGCGCACCGCAACCGGCACCGTCGTCTCTGCGCAAAGAGCCAAAATATTTTCAAACCCGCCAAAACTCATCCAAAAATATTTTCAAACCCGCCAAAATAGAAAACCAGACAGAAGTGATCAATACATTCGAAAAAACCTGACAAAACATGATAAAGCCCACCAAAGCTAATCCAAACACACCAAAAACTGGGCTAAACAGAATCAAAACCTTCTAAAAACCCGCCAAAATATTTCAAAACCCGTCAAAACTAATCAAAACATTCCGAATACCCGCCAAAACATTCCAAATACCCGCCAAAATATTTTAAAACCCGCCAAAAGCAATCCAAACATTCCAAAACCTGCCAACACAATAAAAACAACTCAAGAGAATACAAAACATTCTAAAACCCAACCAAAACATTCCAAAAACCCGACAAAACATCATCAAATCAAATCAAAACCAACCAAAATATTCCAAAAACCGCCAAAATAATTTAGACCCACAAAACTCATCAAAACATTCTGAAAATTGCCAAAACATTAGAAAACCAGCCAGAACTGATCAAAACATTCAAAAAACTTGGCAAAACATCATAAAAACAAATCAAAACCAACCAAAACATTCCAAAAACCTGACAAAATAGTTTACAACCTGCTAAAACTGATCAAAACATTCTGAAAAGATGCCAAAATACTAGAAAACCAGTCAGAAGTGATCGAAACTTTCAATAACTTGCCAAAACATAATCAAAACAAATGAAAGCAAACCAAAACATTCCAAATACCCGCCAAAATATTTTAAAACCCGCCAAAACGAATCCAAACGTTCCACAACCTGCCAAGACAATAAAAACAACACAAGAGAAAACAAAACATTCTAAAACACCACCAAAACATTCCGAAAACCCGCCAAAAGATCATCAAAACAAATCAAAACAAACCAAACAATAGGAGGAACACGGCAACATATTGGCAAGCAAGAGACGGAGAGCGCGGCACCGCGGCACCTTCTAGGAGGCCAAGAAGGAAGCCGCACAACACCTGCACTGTGTCTGCAACTTTCAAACTGCTAGAAGCTAGTGGCTTGCCACTGGCCTGCCTCTTCAATTGCCATTAGCATTCCAATGGAAGCTATTCTTGGACAACTTTGCTCTGCTTGCTGCTAGTTCTGCCCCAGCCTACCATAGATAACCTTGCTCTTCCCTTGAGGCTCTGAGATGCCAAGAACTTGTCAACTTCAAAGGGCGGGCCGGGCTACATCTACTCAGCTGCCACAGTTTCTCCTTGCTAGACCTAGTGGGAAAGCATTTTGCTGAGATGCAGAAGGCAAGAAACGCAGAATACGGAGACGCGGAGCTGTCCCAAGTGCCGCTGCCAGGCGTCTTTCCGCAGAAGGAGCGCCCCGGAGCGCACCGCAACCGGCACCGTCGTCTCTGCGCAAAGAGCCAAAATATTTTCAAACCCGCCAAAACTCATCCAAAAATATTTTCAAACCCGCCAAAATAGAAAACCAGACAGAAGTGATCAATACATTCGAAAAAACCTGACAAAACATGATAAAGCCCACCAAAGCTAATCCAAACACACCAAAAACTGGGCTAAACAGAATCAAAACCTTCTAAAAACCCGCCAAAATATTTCAAAACCCGTCAAAACTAATCAAAACATTCCGAATACCCGCCAAAACATTCCAAATACCCGCCAAAATATTTTAAAACCCGCCAAAACAAATCCAAACATTCCAAAACCTGCCAACACAATAAAAACAACTCAAGAGAATACAAAACATTCTAAAACCCAACCAAAACATTCCAAAAACCCGACAAAACATCATAAAAACAAATCAAAACCAACCAAAATATTCCGAAAACCGCCAAAATGATTTAGACCCACAAAACTCATCAAAACATTCTGAAAATTGCCAAAACATTAGAAAACCAGCCAGAACTGATCAAAACATTCAAAAAACTTGGCAAAACATCATAAAAACAAATCAAAACCAACCAAAACATTCCAAAAACCTGACAAAATAGTTTACAACCTGCTAAAACTGATCAAAACATTCTGAAAAGATGCCAAAATACTAGAAAACCAGTCAGAAGTGATCGAAACTTTCAATAACTTGCCAAAACATAATCAAAACAAATGAAAGCAAACCAAAACATTCCAAATACCCGCCAAAATATTTTAAAACCCGCCAAAACGAATCCAAACGTTCCAAAACCTTCCAAGACAATAAAAACAACACAAGAGAAAACAAAACATTCTAAAACACCACCAAAACATTCCGAAAACCCGCCAAAAGATCATCAAAACAAATCAAAACAAACCAAACAATAGGAGGAACACGGCAACATATTGGCAAGCAAGAGACGGAGAGTGCGGCACCGCGGCACCTTCTAGGAGGCCAAGAAGGAAGCCGCACAACACCTGCACTGTGTCTGCAACTTTCAAACTGCTAGAAGCTAGTGGCTTGCCACTGGCCTGCCTCTTCAATTGCCATTAGCATTCCAATGGAAGCTATTCTTGGACAACTTTGCTCTGCTTGCTGCTAGTTCTGCCCCAGCCTACCATAGATAACCTTGCTCTTCCCTTGAGGTTCTGAGATGCCAAGAACTTGTCAACTTCAAAGGGCGGGCCGGGCTACATCTACTCAGCTGCCACAGTTTCTCCTTGCTAGACCTAGTGGGAAAGCATTTTGCTGAGATGCAGAAGGCAAGAAACGCAGAATACGGAGACGCGGAGCTGTCCCAAGTGCCGCTGCCAGGCGTCTTTCCGCAGAAGGAGCGCCCCGGAGCGCACCGCAACCGGCACCGTCGTCTCTGCGCAAAGAGCCAAAATATTTTCAAACCCGCCAAAACTCATCCAAAAATATTTTCAAACCCACCAAAATAGAAAACCAGACAGAAGTGATCAATACATTCGAAAAAACCTGACAAAACATGATAAAGCCCACCAAAGCTAATCCAAACACACCAAAAACTGGGCTAAACAGAATCAAAACCTTCTAAAAACCCGCCAAAATATTTCAAAACCCGTCAAAACATTCCGAATACCCGCCAAAACATTCCAAATACCCGCCAAAATATTTTAAAACCCGCCAAAAGCAATCCAAACATTCCAAAACCTGCCAACACAATAAAAACAACTCAAGAGAATACAAAACATTCTAAAACCCAACCAAAATATTCCAAAAACCCGACAAAACATCATCAAATCAAATCAAAAACAACCAAAATATTCCAAAAACCGCCAAAATAATTTAGACCCACAAAACTCATCAAAACATTCTGAAAATTGCCAAAACATTAGAAAACCAGCCAGAACTGATCAAATCATTCAAAAAACTTGGCAAAACATCATAAAAACAAATCAAAACCAACCAAAACATTCCAAAAACCTGACAAAATAGTTTACAACCTGCTAAAACTGATCAAAACATTCTGAAAAGATGCCAAAATACTAGAAAACCAGTCAGAAGTGATCGAAACTTTCAATAACTTGCCAAAACATAATCAAAACAAATGAAAGCAAACCAAAACATTCCAAACACCCGCCAAAATATTTTAAAACCCGCCAAAACGAATCCAAACGTTCCAAAACCTTCCAAGACAATAAAAACAACACAAGAGAAAACAAAACATTCTAAAACACCACCAAAACATTCCGAAAACCCGCCAAAAGATCATCAAAACAAATCAAAACAAACCAAACAATAGGAGGAACACGGCAACATATTGGCAAGCAAGAGACGGAGAGCGCGGCACCGCGGCACCTTCTAGGAGGCCAAGAAGGAAGCCGCACAACACCTGCACTGTGTCTGCAACTTTCAAACTGCTAGAAGCTAGTGGCTTGCCACTGGCCTGCCTCTTCAATTGCCATTAGCATTCCAATGGAAGCTATTCTTGGACAACTTTGCTCTGCTTGCTGCTAGTTCTGCCCCAGCCTACCATAGATAACCTTGCTCTTCCCTTGAGGTTCTGAGATGCCAAGAACTTGTCAACTTCAAAGGGCGGGCCGGGCTACATCTACTCAGCTGCCACAGTTTCTCCTTGCTAGACCTAGTGGGAAAGCATTTTGCTGAGATGCAGAAGGCAAGAAACGCAGAATACGGAGACGCGGAGCTGTCCCAAGTGCCGCTGCCAGGCGTCTTTCCGCAGAAGGAGCGCCCCGGAGCGCACCGCAACCGGCACCGTCGTCTCTGCGCAAAGAGCCAAAATATTTTCAAACCCGCCAAAACTCATCCAAAAATATTTTCAAACCCGCCAAAATAGAAAACCAGACAGAAGTGATCAATACATTCGAAAAAACCTGACAAAACATGATAAAGCCCACCAAAGCTAAACCAAACACACCAAAAACTGGGCTAAACAGAATCAAAACCTTCTAAAAACCCGCCAAAATATTTCAAAACCCGTCAAAACTAATCAAAACATTCCGAATACCCGCCAAAACATTCCAAATACCCGCCAAAATATTTTAAAACCCGCCAAAAGCAATCCAAACATTCCAAAACCTGCCAACAGAATAAAAACAACTCAAGAGAATACAAAACATTCTAAAACCCAACCAAAACATTCCGAAAACCCGCCAAAACATCATCAAATCAAATCAAAAACAACCAAAATATTCCAAAAACCGCCAAAATAATTTAGACCCACAAAACTCATCAAAACATTCTGAAAATTGCCAAAACATTAGAAAACCAGCCAGAACTGATCAAATCATTCAAAAAACTTGGCAAAACATCAAAAAAACAAATCAAAACCAACCAAAACATTCCAAAAACCTGACAAAATAGTTTACAACCTGCTAAAACTGATCAAAACATTCTGAAAAGATGCCAAAATACTAGAAAACCAGTCAGAAGTGATCGAAACTTTCAATAACTTGCCAAAACATAATCAAAACAAATGAAAGCAAACCAAAACATTCCAAATACCCGCCAAAATATTTTAAAACCCGCCAAAACGAATCCAAACGTTCCACAACCTGCCAAGACAATAAAAACAACACAAGAGAAAACAAAACATTCTAAAACACCACCAAAACATTCCGAAAACCCGCCAAAAGATCATCAAAACAAATCAAAACAAACCAAACAATAGGAGGAACACGGCAACATATTGGCAAGCAAGAGACGGAGAGCGCGGCACCGCGGCACCTTCTAGGAGGCCAAGAAGGAAGCCGCACAACACCTGCACTGTGTCTGCAACTTTCAAACTGCTAGAAGCTAGTGGCTTGCCACTGGCCTGCCTCTTCAATTGCCATTAGCATTCCAATGGAAGCTATTCTTGGACAACTTTGCTCTGCTTGCTGCTAGTTCTGCCCCAGCCTACCATAGATAACCTTGCTCTTCCCTTGAGGCTCTGAGATGCCAAGAACTTGTCAACTTCAAAGGGCGGGCCGGGCTACATCTACTCAGCTGCCACAGTTTCTCCTTGCTAGACCTAGTGGGAAAGCATTTTGCTGAGATGCAGAAGGCAAGAAACGCAGAATACGGAGACGCGGAGCTGTCCCAAGTGCCGCTGCCAGGCGTCTTTCCGCAGAAGGAGCGCCCCGGAGCGCACCGCAACCGGCACCGTCGTCTCTGCGCAAAGAGCCAAAATATTTTCAAACCCGCCAAAACTCATCCAAAAATATTTTCAAACCCGCCAAAATAGAAAACCAGACAGAAGTGATCAATACATTCGAAAAAACCTGACAAAACATGATAAAGCCCACCAAAGCTAATCCAAACACACCAAAAACTGGGCTAAACAGAATCAAAACCTTCTAAAAACCCGCCAAAATATTTCAAAACCCGTCAAAACTAATCAAAACATTCCGAATACCCGCCAAAACATTCCAAATACCCGCCAAAATATTTTAAAACCCGCCAAAACAAATCCAAACATTCCAAAACCTGCCAACACAATAAAAACAACTCAAGAGAATACAAAACATTCTAAAACCCAACCAAAACATTCCAAAAACCCGACAAAACATCATAAAAACAAATCAAAACCAACCAAAATATTCCGAAAACCGCCAAAATGATTTAGACCCACAAAACTCATCAAAACATTCTGAAAATTGCCAAAACATTAGAAAACCAGCCAGAACTGATCAAAACATTCAAAAAACTTGGCAAAACATCATAAAAACAAATCAAAACCAACCAAAACATTCCAAAAACCTGACAAAATAGTTTACAACCTGCTAAAACTGATCAAAACATTCTGAAAAGATGCCAAAATACTAGAAAACCAGTCAGAAGTGATCGAAACTTTCAATAACTTGCCAAAACATAATCAAAACAAATGAAAGCAAACCAAAACATTCCAAATACCCGCCAAAATATTTTAAAACCCGCCAAAACGAATCCAAACGTTCCAAAACCTTCCAAGACAATAAAAACAACACAAGAGAAAACAAAACATTCTAAAACACCACCAAAACATTCCGAAAACCCGCCAAAAGATCATCAAAACAAATCAAAACAAACCAAACAATAGGAGGAACACGGCAACATATTGGCAAGCAAGAGACGGAGAGTGCGGCACCGCGGCACCTTCTAGGAGGCCAAGAAGGAAGCCGCACAACACCTGCACTGTGTCTGCAACTTTCAAACTGCTAGAAGCTAGTGGCTTGCCACTGGCCTGCCTCTTCAATTGCCATTAGCATTCCAATGGAAGCTATTCTTGGACAACTTTGCTCTGCTTGCTGCTAGTTCTGCCCCAGCCTACCATAGATAACCTTGCTCTTCCCTTGAGGTTCTGAGATGCCAAGAACTTGTCAACTTCAAAGGGCGGGCCGGGCTACATCTACTCAGCTGCCACAGTTTCTCCTTGCTAGACCTAGTGGGAAAGCATTTTGCTGAGATGCAGAAGGCAAGAAACGCAGAATACGGAGACGCGGAGCTGTCCCAAGTGCCGCTGCCAGGCGTCTTTCCGCAGAAGGAGCGCCCCGGAGCGCACCGCAACCGGCACCGTCGTCTCTGCGCAAAGAGCCAAAATATTTTCAAACCCGCCAAAACTCATCCAAAAATATTTTCAAACCCACCAAAATAGAAAACCAGACAGAAGTGATCAATACATTCGAAAAAACCTGACAAAACATGATAAAGCCCACCAAAGCTAATCCAAACACACCAAAAACTGGGCTAAACAGAATCAAAACCTTCTAAAAACCCGCCAAAATATTTCAAAACCCGTCAAAACATTCCGAATACCCGCCAAAACATTCCAAATACCCGCCAAAATATTTTAAAACCCGCCAAAAGCAATCCAAACATTCCAAAACCTGCCAACACAATAAAAACAACTCAAGAGAATACAAAACATTCTAAAACCCAACCAAAATATTCCAAAAACCCGACAAAACATCATCAAATCAAATCAAAAACAACCAAAATATTCCAAAAACCGCCAAAATAATTTAGACCCACAAAACTCATCAAAACATTCTGAAAATTGCCAAAACATTAGAAAACCAGCCAGAACTGATCAAATCATTCAAAAAACTTGGCAAAACATCATAAAAACAAATCAAAACCAACCAAAACATTCCAAAAACCTGACAAAATAGTTTACAACCTGCTAAAACTGATCAAAACATTCTGAAAAGATGCCAAAATACTAGAAAACCAGTCAGAAGTGATCGAAACTTTCAATAACTTGCCAAAACATAATCAAAACAAATGAAAGCAAACCAAAACATTCCAAACACCCGCCAAAATATTTTAAAACCCGCCAAAACGAATCCAAACGTTCCAAAACCTTCCAAGACAATAAAAACAACACAAGAGAAAACAAAACATTCTAAAACACCACCAAAACATTCCGAAAACCCGCCAAAAGATCATCAAAACAAATCAAAACAAACCAAACAATAGGAGGAACACGGCAACATATTGGCAAGCAAGAGACGGAGAGCGCGGCACCGCGGCACCTTCTAGGAGGCCAAGAAGGAAGCCGCACAACACCTGCACTGTGTCTGCAACTTTCAAACTGCTAGAAGCTAGTGGCTTGCCACTGGCCTGCCTCTTCAATTGCCATTAGCATTCCAATGGAAGCTATTCTTGGACAACTTTGCTCTGCTTGCTGCTAGTTCTGCCCCAGCCTACCATAGATAACCTTGCTCTTCCCTTGAGGTTCTGAGATGCCAAGAACTTGTCAACTTCAAAGGGCGGGCCGGGCTACATCTACTCAGCTGCCACAGTTTCTCCTTGCTAGACCTAGTGGGAAAGCATTTTGCTGAGATGCAGAAGGCAAGAAACGCAGAATACGGAGACGCGGAGCTGTCCCAAGTGCCGCTGCCAGGCGTCTTTCCGCAGAAGGAGCGCCCCGGAGCGCACCGCAACCGGCACCGTCGTCTCTGCGCAAAGAGCCAAAATATTTTCAAACCCGCCAAAACTCATCCAAAAATATTTTCAAACCCGCCAAAATAGAAAACCAGACAGAAGTGATCAATACATTCGAAAAAACCTGACAAAACATGATAAAGCCCACCAAAGCTAATCCAAACACACCAAAAACTGGGCTAAACAGAATCAAAACCTTCTAAAAACCCGCCAAAATATTTCAAAACCCGTCAAAACTAATCAAAACATTCCGAATACCCGCCAAAACATTCCAAATACCCGCCAAAATATTTTAAAACCCGCCAAAAGCAATCCAAACATTCCAAAACCTGCCAACAGAATAAAAACAACTCAAGAGAATACAAAACATTCTAAAACCCAACCAAAACATTCCGAAAACCCGCCAAAACATCATCAAATCAAATCAAAAACAACCAAAATATTCCAAAAACCGCCAAAATAATTTAGACCCACAAAACTCATCAAAACATTCTGAAAATTGCCAAAACATTAGAAAACCAGCCAGAACTGATCAAATCATTCAAAAAACTTGGCAAAACATCAAAAAAACAAATCAAAACCAACCAAAACATTCCAAAAACCTGACAAAATAGTTTACAACCTGCTAAAACTGATCAAAACATTCTGAAAAGATGCCAAAATACTAGAAAACCAGTCAGAAGTGATCGAAACTTTCAATAACTTGCCAAAACATAATCAAAACAAATGAAAGCAAACCAAAACATTCCAAATACCCGCCAAAATATTTTAAAACCCGCCAAAACGAATCCAAACGTTCCAAAACCTTCCAAGACAATAAAAACAACACAAGAGAAAACAAAACATTCTAAAACACCACCAAAACATTCCGAAAACCCGCCAAAAGATCATCAAAACAAATCAAAACAAACCAAACAATAGGAGGAACACGGCAACATATTGGCAAGCAAGAGACGGAGAGCGCGGCACCGCGGCACCTTCTAGGAGGCCAAGAAGGAAGCCGCACAACACCTGCACTGTGTCTGCAACTTTCAAACTGCTAGAAGCTAGTGGCTTGCCACTGGCCTGCCTCTTCAATTGCCATTAGCATTCCAATGGAAGCTATTCTTGGACAACTTTGCTCTGCTTGCTGCTAGTTCTGCCCCAGCCTACCATAGATAACCTTGCTCTTCCCTTGAGGTTCTGAGATGCCAAGAACTTGTCAACTTCAAAGGGCGGGCCGGGCTACATCTACTCAGCTGCCACAGTTTCTCCTTGCTAGACCTAGTGGGAAAGCATTTTGCTGAGATGCAGAAGGCAAGAAACGCAGAATACGGAGACGCGGAGCTGTCCCAAGTGCCGCTGCCAGGCGTCTTTCCGCAGAAGGAGCGCCCCGGAGCGCACCGCAACCGGCACCGTCGTCTCTGCGCAAAGAGCCAAAATATTTTCAAACCCGCCAAAACTCATCCAAAAATATTTTCAAACCCGCCAAAATAGAAAACCAGACAGAAGTGATCAATACATTCGAAAAAACCTGACAAAACATGATAAAGCCCACCAAAGCTAATCCAAACACACCAAAAACTGGGCTAAACAGAATCAAAACCTTCTAAAAACCCGCCAAAATATTTCAAAACCCGTCAAAACTAATCAAAACATTCCGAATACCCGCCAAAACATTCCAAATACCCGCCAAAATATTTTAAAACCCGCCAAAAGCAATCCAAACATTCCAAAACCTGCCAACACAATAAAAACAACTCAAGAGAATACAAAACATTCTAAAACCCAACCAAAACATTCCAAAAACCCGACAAAACATCATCAAATCAAATCAAAACCAACCAAAATATTCCAAAAACCGCCAAAATAATTTAGACCCACAAAACTCATCAAAACATTCTGAAAATTGCCAAAACATTAGAAAACCAGCCAGAACTGATCAAAACATTCAAAAAACTTGGCAAAACATCATAAAAACAAATCAAAACCAACCAAAACATTCCAAAAACCTGACAAAATAGTTTACAACCTGCTAAAACTGATCAAAACATTCTGAAAAGATGCCAAAATACTAGAAAACCAGTCAGAAGTGATCGAAACTTTCAATAACTTGCCAAAACATAATCAAAACAAATGAAAGCAAACCAAAACATTCCAAATACCCGCCAAAATATTTTAAAACCCGCCAAAACGAATCCAAACGTTCCACAACCTGCCAAGACAATAAAAACAACACAAGAGAAAACAAAACATTCTAAAACACCACCAAAACATTCCGAAAACCCGCCAAAAGATCATCAAAACAAATCAAAACAAACCAAACAATAGGAGGAACACGGCAACATATTGGCAAGCAAGAGACGGAGAGCGCGGCACCGCGGCACCTTCTAGGAGGCCAAGAAGGAAGCCGCACAACACCTGCACTGTGTCTGCAACTTTCAAACTGCTAGAAGCTAGTGGCTTGCCACTGGCCTGCCTCTTCAATTGCCATTAGCATTCCAATGGAAGCTATTCTTGGACAACTTTGCTCTGCTTGCTGCTAGTTCTGCCCCAGCCTACCATAGATAACCTTGCTCTTCCCTTGAGGCTCTGAGATGCCAAGAACTTGTCAACTTCAAAGGGCGGGCCGGGCTACATCTACTCAGCTGCCACAGTTTCTCCTTGCTAGACCTAGTGGGAAAGCATTTTGCTGAGATGCAGAAGGCAAGAAACGCAGAATACGGAGACGCGGAGCTGTCCCAAGTGCCGCTGCCAGGCGTCTTTCCGCAGAAGGAGCGCCCCGGAGCGCACCGCAACCGGCACCGTCGTCTCTGCGCAAAGAGCCAAAATATTTTCAAACCCGCCAAAACTCATCCAAAAATATTTTCAAACCCGCCAAAATAGAAAACCAGACAGAAGTGATCAATACATTCGAAAAAACCTGACAAAACATGATAAAGCCCACCAAAGCTAATCCAAACACACCAAAAACTGGGCTAAACAGAATCAAAACCTTCTAAAAACCCGCCAAAATATTTCAAAACCCGTCAAAACTAATCAAAACATTCCGAATACCCGCCAAAACATTCCAAATACCCGCCAAAATATTTTAAAACCCGCCAAAACAAATCCAAACATTCCAAAACCTGCCAACACAATAAAAACAACTCAAGAGAATACAAAACATTCTAAAACCCAACCAAAACATTCCAAAAACCCGACAAAACATCATAAAAACAAATCAAAACCAACCAAAATATTCCGAAAACCGCCAAAATGATTTAGACCCACAAAACTCATCAAAACATTCTGAAAATTGCCAAAACATTAGAAAACCAGCCAGAACTGATCAAAACATTCAAAAAACTTGGCAAAACATCATAAAAACAAATCAAAACCAACCAAAACATTCCAAAAACCTGACAAAATAGTTTACAACCTGCTAAAACTGATCAAAACATTCTGAAAAGATGCCAAAATACTAGAAAACCAGTCAGAAGTGATCGAAACTTTCAATAACTTGCCAAAACATAATCAAAACAAATGAAAGCAAACCAAAACATTCCAAATACCCGCCAAAATATTTTAAAACCCGCCAAAACGAATCCAAACGTTCCAAAACCTTCCAAGACAATAAAAACAACACAAGAGAAAACAAAACATTCTAAAACACCACCAAAACATTCCGAAAACCCGCCAAAAGATCATCAAAACAAATCAAAACAAACCAAACAATAGGAGGAACACGGCAACATATTGGCAAGCAAGAGACGGAGAGTGCGGCACCGCGGCACCTTCTAGGAGGCCAAGAAGGAAGCCGCACAACACCTGCACTGTGTCTGCAACTTTCAAACTGCTAGAAGCTAGTGGCTTGCCACTGGCCTGCCTCTTCAATTGCCATTAGCATTCCAATGGAAGCTATTCTTGGACAACTTTGCTCTGCTTGCTGCTAGTTCTGCCCCAGCCTACCATAGATAACCTTGCTCTTCCCTTGAGGTTCTGAGATGCCAAGAACTTGTCAACTTCAAAGGGCGGGCCGGGCTACATCTACTCAGCTGCCACAGTTTCTCCTTGCTAGACCTAGTGGGAAAGCATTTTGCTGAGATGCAGAAGGCAAGAAACGCAGAATACGGAGACGCGGAGCTGTCCCAAGTGCCGCTGCCAGGCGTCTTTCCGCAGAAGGAGCGCCCCGGAGCGCACCGCAACCGGCACCGTCGTCTCTGCGCAAAGAGCCAAAATATTTTCAAACCCGCCAAAACTCATCCAAAAATATTTTCAAACCTGCCAAAATAGAAAACCAGACAGAAGTGATCAATACATTCGAAAAAACCTGACAAAACATGATAAAGCCCACCAAAGCTAATCCAAACACACCAAAAACTGGGCTAAACAGAATCAAAACCTTCTAAAAACCCGCCAAAATATTTCAAAACCCGTCAAAACATTCCGAATACCCGCCAAAACATTCCAAATACCCGCCAAAATATTTTAAAACCCGCCAAAAGCAATCCAAACATTCCAAAACCTGCCAACACAATAAAAACAACTCAAGAGAATACAAAACATTCTAAAACCCAACCAAAATATTCCAAAAACCCGACAAAACATCATCAAATCAAATCAAAAACAACCAAAATATTCCAAAAACCGCCAAAATAATTTAGACCCACAAAACTCATCAAAACATTCTGAAAATTGCCAAAACATTAGAAAACCAGCCAGAACTGATCAAAACATTCAAAAAACTTGGCAAAACATCATAAAAACAAATCAAAACCAACCAAAACATTCCAAAAACCTGACAAAATAGTTTACAACCTGCTAAAACTGATCAAAACATTCTGAAAAGATGCCAAAATACTAGAAAACCAGTCAGAAGTGATCGAAACTTTCAATAACTTGCCAAAACATAATCAAAACAAATGAAAGCAAACCAAAACATTCCAAACACCCGCCAAAATATTTTAAAACCCGCCAAAACGAATCCAAACGTTCCACAACCTGCCAAGACAATAAAAACAACACAAGAGAAAACAAAACATTCTAAAACACCACCAAAACATTCCGAAAACCCGCCAAAACATCATCAAAACAAATCAAAACAAACCAAACAATAGGAGGAACACGGCAACATATTGGCAAGCAAGAGACGGAGAGTGCGGCACCTTCTAGGAGGCCAAGAAGGAAGCCGCACAACACCTGCACTGTGTCTGCAACTTTCAAACTGCTAGAAGCTAGTGGCTTGCCACTGGCCTGCCTCTTCAATTGCCATTAGCATTCCAATGGAAGCTATTCTTGGACAACTTTGCTCTGCTTGCTGCTAGTTCTGCCCCAGCCTACCATAGATAACCTTGCTCTTCCCTTGAGGCTCTGAGATGCCAAGAACTTTTCAACTTCAAAGGGCGGGCCGGGCTACATCTACTCAGCTGCCACAGTTTCTCCTTGCTAGACCTAGTGGGAAAGCATTTTGCTGAGATGCAGAAGGCAAGAAACGCAGAATACGGAGACGCGGAGCTGTCCCAAGTGCCGCTGCCAGGCGTCTTTCCGCAGAAGGAGCGCCCCGGAGCGCACCGCAACCGGCACCGTCGTCTCTGCGCAAAGAGCCAAAATATTTTCAAACCCGCCAAAACTCATCCAAAAATATTTTCAAACCCGCCAAAATAGAAAACCAGACAGAAGTGATCAATACATTCGAAAAAACCTGACAAAACATGATAAAGCCCACCAAAGCTAATCCAAACACACCAAAAACTGGGCTAAACAGAATCAAAACCTTCTAAAAACCCGCCAAAATATTTCAAAACCCGTCAAAACTAATCAAAACATTCCGAATACCCGCCAAAACATTCCAAATACCCGCCAAAATATTTTAAAACCCGCCAAAAGCAATCCAAACATTCCAAAACCTGCCAAGACAATAAAAACAACTCAAGAGAATACAAAACATTCTAAAACCCAACCAAAACATTCCGAAAACCCGCCAAAACATCATAAAAACAAATCAAAACCAACCAAAATATTCCGAAAACCGCCAAAATGATTTAGACCCACAAAACTCATCAAAACATTCTGAAAATTGCCAAAACATTAGAAAACCAGCCAGAACTGATCAAAACATTCAAAAAACTTGGCAAAACATCATAAAAACAAATCAAAACCAACCAAAACATTCCAAAAACCTGACAAAATAGTTTACAACCTGCTAAAACTGATCAAAACATTCTGAAAAGATGCCAAAATACTAGAAAACCAGTCAGAAGTGATCGAAACTTTCAATAACTTGCCAAAACATAATCAAAACAAATGAAAGCAAACCAAAACATTCCAAATACCCGCCAAAATATTTTAAAACCCGCCAAAACGAATCCAAACGTTCCACAACCTGCCAAGACAATAAAAACAACACAAGAGAAAACAAAACATTCTAAAACACCACCAAAACATTCCGAAAACCCGCCAAAACATCATCAAAACAAATCAAAACAAACCAAACAATAGGAGGAACACGGCAACATATTGGCAAGCAAGAGACAGAGAGCGCGGCACCGCGGCACCTTCTAGGAGGCCAAGAAGGAAGCCGCACAACACCTGCACTGTGTCTGCAACTTTCAAACTGCTAGAAGCTAGTGGCTTGCCACTGGCCTGCCTCTTCAATTGCCATTAGCATTCCAATGGAAGCTATTCTTGGACAACTTTGCTCTGCTTGCTGCTAGTTCTGCCCCAGCCTACCATAGATAACCTTGCTCTTCCCTTGAGGTTCTGAGATGCCAAGAACTTGTCAACTTCAAAGGGCGGGCCGGGCTACATCTACTCAGCTGCCACAGTTTCTCCTTGCTAGACCTAGTGGGAAAGCATTTTGCTGAGATGCAGAAGGCAAGAAACGCAGAATACGGAGACGCGGAGCTGTCCCAAGTGCCGCTGCCAGGCGTCTTTCCGCAGAAGGAGCGCCCCGGAGCGCACCGCAACCGGCACCGTCGTCTCTGCGCAAAGAGCCAAAATATTTTCAAACCCGCCAAAACTCATCCAAAAATATTTTCAAACCCGCCAAAATAGAAAACCAGACAGAAGTGATCAATACATTCGAAAAAACCTGACAAAACATGATAAAGCCCACCAAAGCTAATCCAAACACACCAAAAACTGGGCTAAACAGAATCAAAACCTTCTAAAAACCCGCCAAAATATTTCAAAACCCGTCAAAACTAATCAAAACATTCCGAATACCCGCCAAAACATTCCAAATACCCGCCAAAATATTTTAAAACCCGCCAAAACAAATCCAAACATTCCAAAACCTGCCAACACAATAAAAACAACTCAAGAGAATACAAAACATTCTAAAACCCAACCAAAACATTCCGAAAACCCGACAAAACATCATAAAAACAAATCAAAACCAACCAAAATATTCCGAAAACCCGCCAAAATGATTTAGACCCACAAAACTCATCAAAACATTCTGAAAATATGCCAAAACATTAGAAAACCAGCCAGAACTGATCAAAACATTCAAAAAACTTGGCAAAACATCATAAAAACAAATCAAAACCAACCAAAACATTCCAAAAACCTGACAAAATAGTTTACAACCTGCCAAAACTGATCAAAACATTCTGAAAAGATGCCAAAATACTAGAAAACCAGTCAGAAGTGATCGAAACTTTCAATAACTTGCCAAAACATAATCAAAACAAATGAAAGCAAACCAAAACATTCCAAATACCCGCCAAAATATTTTAAAACCCGCCAAAACGAATCCAAACGTTCCACAACCTGCCAAGACAATAAAAACAACACAAGAGAAAACAAAACATTCTAAAACACCACCAAAACATTCCGAAAACCCGCCAAAACATCATCAAAACAAATCAAAACAAACCAAACAATAGGAGGAACACGGCAACATATTGGCAAGCAAGAGACGGAGAGCGCGGCACCGCGGCACCTTCTAGGAGGCCAAGAAGGAAGCCGCACAACACCTGCACTGTGTCTGCAACTTTCAAACTGCTAGAAGCTAGTGGCTTGCCACTGGCCTGCCTCTTCAATTGCCATTAGCATTCCAATGGAAGCTATTCTTGGACAACTTTGCTCTGCTTGCTGCTAGTTCTGCCCCAGCCTACCATAGATAACCTTGCTCTTCCCTTGAGGTTCTGAGATGCCAAGAACTTGTCAACTTCAAAGGGCGGGCCGGGCTACATCTACTCAGCTGCCACAGTTTCTCCTTGCTAGACCTAGTGGGAAAGCATTTTGCTGAGATGCAGAAGGCAAGAAACGCAGAATACGGAGACGCGGAGCTGTCCCAAGTGCCGCTGCCAGGCGTCTTTCCGCAGAAGGAGCGCCCCGGAGCGCACCGCAACCGGCACCGTCGTCTCTGCGCAAAGAGCCAAAATATTTTCAAACCCGCCAAAACTCATCCAAAAATATTTTCAAACCCGCCAAAATAGAAAACCAGACAGAAGTGATCAATACATTCGAAAAAACCTGACAAAACATGATAAAGCCCACCAAAGCTAATCCAAACACACCAAAAACTGGGCTAAACAGAATCAAAACCTTCTAAAAACCCGCCAAAATATTTCAAAACCCGTCAAAACTAATCAAAACATTCCGAATACCCGCCAAAACATTCCAAATACCCGCCAAAATATTTTAAAACCCGCCAAAAGCAATCCAAACATTCCAAAACCTGCCAACACAATAAAAACAACTCAAGAGAATACAAAACATTCTAAAACCCAACCAAAACATTCCGAAAACCCGACAAAACATCATCAAATCAAATCAAAAACAACCAAAATATTCCAAAAACCGCCAAAATAATTTAGACCCACAAAACTCATCAAAACATTCTGAAAATTGCCAAAACATTAGAAAACCAGCCAGAACTGATCAAATCATTCAAAAAACTTGGCAAAACATCATAAAAACAAATCAAAACCAACCAAAACATTCCAAAAACCTGACAAAATAGTTTACAACCTGCTAAAACTGATCAAAACATTCTGAAAAGATGCCAAAATACTAGAAAACCAGTCAGAAGTGATCGAAACTTTCAATAACTTGCCAAAACATAATCAAAACAAATGAAAGCAAACCAAAACATTCCAAACACCCGCCAAAATATTTTAAAACCCGCCAAAACGAATCCAAACGTTCCAAAACCTTCCAAGACAATAAAAACAACACAAGAGAAAACAAAACATTCTAAAACACCACCAAAACATTCCGAAAACCCGCCAAAAGATCATCAAAACAAATCAAAACAAACCAAACAATAGGAGGAACACGGCAACATATTGGCAAGCAAGAGACGGAGAGCGCGGCACCGCGGCACCTTCTAGGAGGCCAAGAAGGAAGCCGCACAACACCTGCACTGTGTCTGCAACTTTCAAACTGCTAGAAGCTAGTGGCTTGCCACTGGCCTGCCTCTTCAATTGCCATTAGCATTCCAATGGAAGCTATTCTTGGACAACTTTGCTCTGCTTGCTGCTAGTTCTGCCCCAGCCTACCATAGATAACCTTGCTCTTCCCTTGAGGTTCTGAGATGCCAAGAACTTGTCAACTTCAAAGGGCGGGCCGGGCTACATCTACTCAGCTGCCACAGTTTCTCCTTGCTAGACCTAGTGGGAAAGCATTTTGCTGAGATGCAGAAGGCAAGAAACGCAGAATACGGAGACGCGGAGCTGTCCCAAGTGCCGCTGCCAGGCGTCTTTCCGCAGAAGGAGCGCCCCGGAGCGCACCGCAACCGGCACCGTCGTCTCTGCGCAAAGAGCCAAAATATTTTCAAACCCGCCAAAACTCATCCAAAAATATTTTCAAACCCGCCAAAATAGAAAACCAGACAGAAGTGATCAATACATTCGAAAAAACCTGACAAAACATGATAAAGCCCACCAAAGCTAATCCAAACACACCAAAAACTGGGCTAAACAGAATCAAAACCTTCTAAAAACCCGCCAAAATATTTCAAAACCCGTCAAAACTAATCAAAACATTCCGAATACCCGCCAAAACATTCCAAATACCCGCCAAAATATTTTAAAACCCGCCAAAAGCAATCCAAACATTCCAAAACCTGCCAACAGAATAAAAACAACTCAAGAGAATACAAAACATTCTAAAACCCAACCAAAACATTCCGAAAACCCGACAAAACATCATCAAATCAAATCAAAAACAACCAAAATATTCCAAAAACCGCCAAAATAATTTAGACCCACAAAACTCATCAAAACATTCTGAAAATTGCCAAAACATTAGAAAACCAGCCAGAACTGATCAAATCATTCAAAAAACTTGGCAAAACATCATAAAAACAAATCAAAACCAACCAAAACATTCCAAAAACCTGACAAAATAGTTTACAACCTGCTAAAACTGATCAAAACATTCTGAAAAGATGCCAAAATACTAGAAAACCAGTCAGAAGTGATCGAAACTTTCAATAACTTGCCAAAACATAATCAAAACAAATGAAAGCAAACCAAAACATTCCAAACAACCGCCAAAATATTTTAAAACCCGCCAAAACGAATCCAAACGTTCCAAAACCTTCCAAGACAATAAAAACAACACAAGAGAAAACAAAACATTCTAAAACACCACCAAAACATTCCGAAAACCCGCCAAAAGATCATCAAAACAAATCAAAACAAACCAAACAATAGGAGGAACACGGCAACATATTGGCAAGCAAGAGACGGAGAGCGCGGCACCGCGGCACCTTCTAGGAGGCCAAGAAGGAAGCCGCACAACACCTGCACTGTGTCTGCAACTTTCAAACTGCTAGAAGCTAGTGGCTTGCCACTGGCCTGCCTCTTCAATTGCCATTAGCATTCCAATGGAAGCTATTCTTGGACAACTTTGCTCTGCTTGCTGCTAGTTCTGCCCCAGCCTACCATAGATAACCTTGCTCTTCCCTTGAGGTTCTGAGATGCCAAGAACTTGTCAACTTCAAAGGGCGGGCCGGGCTACATCTACTCAGCTGCCACAGTTTCTCCTTGCTAGACCTAGTGGGAAAGCATTTTGCTGAGATGCAGAAGGCAAGAAACGCAGAATACGGAGACGCGGAGCTGTCCCAAGTGCCGCTGCCAGGCGTCTTTCCGCAGAAGGAGCGCCCCGGAGCGCACCGCAACCGGCACCGTCGTCTCTGCGCAAAGAGCCAAAATATTTTCAAACCCGCCAAAACTCATCCAAAAATATTTTCAAACCCGCCAAAATAGAAAACCAGACAGAAGTGATCAATACATTCGAAAAAACCTGACAAAACATGATAAAGCCCACCAAAGCTAATCCAAACACACCAAAAACTGGGCTAAACAGAATCAAAACCTTCTAAAAACCCGCCAAAATATTTCAAAACCCGTCAAAACTAATCAAAACATTCCGAATACCCGCCAAAACATTCCAAATACCCGCCAAAATATTTTAAAACCCGCCAAAAGCAATCCAAACATTCCAAAACCTGCCAACACAATAAAAACAACTCAAGAGAATACAAAACATTCTAAAACCCAACCAAAACATTCCGAAAACCTGCCAAAACATCATAAAAACAAATCAAAACCAACCAAAATATTCTGAAAACCCGCCAAAATGATTTAGACCCACAAAACTCATCAAAACATTCTGAAAATATGCCAAAACATTAGAAAACCAGCCAGAACTGATCAAAACATTCAAAAAACTTGGCAAAACATCATAAAAACAAATCAAAACCAACCAAAACATTCCAAAAACCTGACAAAATAGTTTACAACCTGCCAAAACTGATCAAAACATTCTGAAAAGATGCCAAAATACTAGAAAACCAGTCAGAAGTGATCGAAACTTTCAATAACTTGCCAAAACATAATCAAAACAAATGAAAGCAAACCAAAACATTCCAAATACCCGCCAAAATATTTTAAAACCCGCCAAAACGAATCCAAACGTTCCACAACCTGCCAAGACAATAAAAACAACACAAGAGAAAACAAAACATTCTAAAACACCACCAAAACATTCCGAAAACCCGCCAAAACATCATCAAAACAAATCAAAACAAACCAAACAATAGGAGGAACACGGCAACATATTGGCAAGCAAGAGACGGAGAGCGCGGCACCGCGGCACCTTCTAGGAGGCCAAGAAGGAAGCCGCACAACACCTGCACTGTGTCTGCAACTTTCAAACTGCTAGAAGCTAGTGGCTTGCCACTGGCCTGCCTCTTCAATTGCCATTAGCATTCCAATGGAAGCTATTCTTGGACAACTTTGCTCTGCTTGCTGCTAGTTCTGCCCCAGCCTACCATAGATAACCTTGCTCTTCCCTTGAGGTTCTGAGATGCCAAGAACTTGTCAACTTCAAAGGGCGGGCCGGGCTACATCTACTCAGCTGCCACAGTTTCTCCTTGCTAGACCTAGTGGGAAAGCATTTTGCTGAGATGCAGAAGGCAAGAAACGCAGAATACGGAGACGCGGAGCTGTCCCAAGTGCCGCTGCCAGGCGTCTTTCCGCAGAAGGAGCGCCCCGGAGCGCACCGCAACCGGCACCGTCGTCTCTGCGCAAAGAGCCAAAATATTTTCAAACCCGCCAAAACTCATCCAAAAATATTTTCAAACCCGCCAAAATAGAAAACCAGACAGAAGTGATCAATACATTCGAAAAAACCTGACAAAACATGATAAAGCCCACCAAAGCTAATCCAAACACACCAAAAACTGGGCTAAACAGAATCAAAACCTTCTAAAAACCCGCCAAAATATTTCAAAACCCGTCAAAACTAATCAAAACATTCCGAATACCCGCCAAAACATTCCAAATACCCGCCAAAATATTTTAAAACCCGCCAAAAGCAATCCAAACATTCCAAAACCTGCCAACACAATAAAAACAACTCAAGAGAATACAAAACATTCTAAAACCCAACCAAAACATTCCGAAAACCCGACAAAACATCATCAAATCAAATCAAAACCAACCAAAATATTCCAAAAACTGCCAAAATAATTTAGACCCACAAAACTCATCAAAACATTCTGAAAATTGCCAAAACATTAGAAAACCAGCCAGAACTGATCAAATCATTCAAAAAACTTGGCAAAACATCATAAAAACAAATCAAAACCAACCAAAACATTCCAAAAACCTGACAAAATAGTTTACAACCTGCTAAAACTGATCAAAACATTCTGAAAAGATGCCAAAATACTAGAAAACCAGTCAGAAGTGATCAAAACTTTCAATAACTTGCCAAAACATAATCAAAACAAATGAAAGCAAACCAAAACATTCCAAATACCCGCCAAAATATTTTAAAACCCGCCAAAACGAATCCAAACGTTCCACAACCTGCCAAGACAATAAAAACAACACAAGAGAAAACAAAACATTCTAAAACACCACCAAAACATTCCGAAAACCCGCCAAAACATCATCAAAACAAATCAAAACAAACCAAACAATAGGAGGAACACGGCAACATATTGGCAAGCAAGAGACGGAGAGCGCGGCACCGCGGCACCTTCTAGGAGGCCAAGAAGGAAGCCGCACAACACCTGCACTGTGTCTGCAACTTTCAAACTGCTAGAAGCTAGTGGCTTGCCACTGGCCTGCCTCTTCAATTGCCATTAGCATTCCAATGGAAGCTATTCTTGGACAACTTTGCTCTGCTTGCTGCTAGTTCTGCCCCAGCCTACCATAGATAACCTTGCTCTTCCCTTGAGGTTCTGAGATGCCAAGAACTTGTCAACTTCAAAGGGCGGGCCGGGCTACATCTACTCAGCTGCCACAGTTTCTCCTTGCTAGACCTAGTGGGAAAGCATTTTGCTGAGATGCAGAAGGCAAGAAACGCAGAATACGGAGACGCGGAGCTGTCCCAAGTGCCGCTGCCAGGCGTCTTTCCGCAGAAGGAGCGCCCCGGAGCGCACCGCAACCGGCACCGTCGTCTCTGCGCAAAGAGCCAAAATATTTTCAAACCCGCCAAAACTCATCCAAAAATATTTTCAAACCCGCCAAAATAGAAAACCAGACAGAAGTGATCAATACATTCGAAAAAACCTGACAAAACGTGATAAAGCCCACCAAAGCTAATCCAAACACACCAAAAACTGGGCTAAACAGAATCAAAACCTTCTAAAAACCCGCCAAAATATTTCAAAACCCGTCAAAACTAATCAAAACATTCCGAATACCCGCCAAAACATTCCAAATACCCGCCAAAATATTTTAAAACCCGCCAAAAGGAATCCAAACATTCCAAAACCTGCCAACACAATAAAAACAACTCAAGAGAATACAAAACATTCTAAAACCCAACCAAAACATTCCGAAAACCCGACAAAACATCATAAAAACAAATCAAAACCAACCAAAATATTCCGAAAACCCGCCAAAATGATTTAGACCCACAAAACTCATCAAAACATTCTGAAAATATGCCAAAACATTAGAAAACCAGCCAGAACTGATCAAAACATTCAAAAAACTTGGCACAACATCATAAAAACAAATCAAAACCAACCAAAACATTCCAAAAACCTGACAAAATAGTTTACAACCTGCCAAAACTGATCAAAACATTCTGAAAAGATGCCAAAATACTAGAAAACCAGTCAGAAGTGATCGAAACTTTCAATAACTTGCCAAAACATAATCAAAACAAATGAAAGCAAACCAAAACATTCCAAATACCCGCCAAAATATTTTAAAACCCGCCAAAACGAATCCAAACGTTCCACAACCTGCCAAGACAATAAAAACAACACAAGAGAAAACAAAACATTCTAAAACACCACCAAAACATTCCGAAAACCCGCCAAAACATCATCAAAACAAATCAAAACAAACCAAACAATAAGAGGAACACGGCAACATATTGGCAAGCAAGAGACGGAGAGTGCGGCACCTTCTAGGAGGCCAAGAAGGAAGCCGCACAACACCTGCACTGTGTCTGCAACTTTCAAACTGCTAGAAGATAGTGGCTTGCCACTGGCCTGCCTCTTCAATTGCCATTAGCATTCCAATGGAAGCTATTCTTGGACAACTTTGCTCTGCTTGCTGCTAGTTCTGCCCCAGCCTACCATAGATAACCTTGCTCTTCCCTTGAGGCTCTGAGATGCCAAGAACTTGTCAACTTCAAAGGGCGGGCCGGGCTACATCTACTCAGCTGCCACAGTTTCTCCTTGCTAGACCTAGTGGGAAAGCATTTTGCTGAGATGCAGAAGGCAAGAAACGCAGAATACGGAGACGCGGAGCTGTCCCAAGTGCCGCTGCCAGGCGTCTTTCCGCAGAAGGAGCGCCCCGGAGCGCACCGCAACCGGCACCGTCGTCTCTGCGCAAAGAGCCAAAATATTTTCAAACCCGCCAAAACTCATCCAAAAATATTTTCAAACCCGCCAAAATAGAAAACCAGACAGAAGTGATCAATACATTCGAAAAAACCTGACAAAACATGATAAAGCCCACCAAAGCTAATCCAAACACACCAAAAACTGGGCTAAACAGAATCAAAACCTTCTAAAAACCCGCCAAAATATTTCAAAACCCGTCAAAACTAATCAAAACATTCCGAATACCCGCCAAAACATTCCAAATACCCGCCAAAATATTTTAAAACCCGCCAAAAGCAATCCAAACATTCCAAAACCTGCCAAGACAATAAAAACAACTCAAGAGAATACAAAACATTCTAAAACCCAACCAAAACATTCCGAAAACCCGCCAAAACATCATAAAAACAAATCAAAACCAACCAAAATATTCCGAAAACCGCCAAAATGATTTAGACCCACAAAACTCATCAAAACATTCTGAAAATTGCCAAAACATTAGAAAACCAGCCAGAACTGATCAAAACATTCAAAAAACTTGGCAAAACATCATAAAAACAAATCAAAACCAACCAAAACATTCCAAAAACCTGACAAAATAGTTTACAACCTGCTAAAACTGATCAAAACATTCTGAAAAGATGCCAAAATACTAGAAAACCAGTCAGAAGTGATCGAAACTTTCAATAACTTGCCAAAACATAATCAAAACAAATGAAAGCAAACCAAAACATTCCAAATACCCGCCAAAATATTTTAAAACCCGCCAAAACGAATCCAAACGTTCCACAACCTGCCAAGACAATAAAAACAACACAAGAGAAAACAAAACATTCTAAAACACCACCAAAACATTCCGAAAACCCGCCAAAACATCATCAAAACAAATCAAAACAAACCAAACAATAGGAGGAACACGGCAACATATTGGCAAGCAAGAGACAGAGAGCGCGGCACCGCGGCACCTTCTAGGAGGCCAAGAAGGAAGCCGCACAACACCTGCACTGTGTCTGCAACTTTCAAACTGCTAGAAGCTAGTGGCTTGCCACTGGCCTGCCTCTTCAATTGCCATTAGCATTCCAATGGAAGCTATTCTTGGACAACTTTGCTCTGCTTGCTGCTAGTTCTGCCCCAGCCTACCATAGATAACCTTGCTCTTCCCTTGAGGTTCTGAGATGCCAAGAACTTGTCAACTTCAAAGGGCGGGCCGGGCTACATCTACTCAGCTGCCACAGTTTCTCCTTGCTAGACCTAGTGGGAAAGCATTTTGCTGAGATGCAGAAGGCAAGAAACGCAGAATACGGAGACGCGGAGCTGTCCCAAGTGCCGCTGCCAGGCGTCTTTCCGCAGAAGGAGCGCCCCGGAGCGCACCGCAACCGGCACCGTCGTCTCTGCGCAAAGAGCCAAAATATTTTCAAACCCGCCAAAACTCATCCAAAAATATTTTCAAACCCGCCAAAATAGAAAACCAGACAGAAGTGATCAATACATTCGAAAAAACCTGACAAAACATGATAAAGCCCACCAAAGCTAATCCAAACACACCAAAAACTGGGCTAAACAGAATCAAAATCTTCTAAAAACCCGCCAAAATATTTCAAAACCCGTCAAAACTAATCAAAACATTCCGAATACCCGCCAAAACATTCCAAATACCCGCCAAAATATTTTAAAACCCGCCAAAACAAATCCAAACATTCCAAAACCTGCCAACACAATAAAAACAACTCAAGAGAATACAAAACATTCTAAAACCCAACCAAAACATTCCGAAAACCCGACAAAACATCATAAAAACAAATCAAAACCAACCAAAATATTCCGAAAACCCGCCAAAATGATTTAGACCCACAAAACTCATCAAAACATTCTGAAAATATGCCAAAACATTAGAAAACCAGCCAGAACTGATCAAAACATTCAAAAAACTTGGCAAAACATCATAAAAACAAATCAAAACCAACCAAAACATTCCAAAAACCTGACAAAATAGTTTACAACCTGCCAAAACTGATCAAAACATTCTGAAAAGATGCCAAAATACTAGAAAACCAGTCAGAAGTGATCGAAACTTTCAATAACTTGCCAAAACATAATCAAAACAAATGAAAGCAAACCAAAACATTCCAAATACCCGCCAAAATATTTTAAAACCCGCCAAAACGAATCCAAACGTTCCACAACCTGCCAAGACAATAAAAACAACACAAGAGAAAACAAAACATTCTAAAACACCACCAAAACATTCCGAAAACCCGCCAAAACATCATCAAAACAAATCAAAACAAACCAAACAATAGGAGGAACACGGCAACATATTGGCAAGCAAGAGACGGAGAGCGCGGCACCGCGGCACCTTCTAGGAGGCCAAGAAGGAAGCCGCACAACACCTGCACTGTGTCTGCAACTTTCAAACTGCTAGAAGCTAGTGGCTTGCCACTGGCCTGCCTCTTCAATTGCCATTAGCATTCCAATGGAAGCTATTCTTGGACAACTTTGCTCTGCTTGCTGCTAGTTCTGCCCCAGCCTACCATAGATAACCTTGCTCTTCCCTTGAGGTTCTGAGATGCCAAGAACTTGTCAACTTCAAAGGGCGGGCCGGGCTACATCTACTCAGCTGCCACAGTTTCTCCTTGCTAGACCTAGTGGGAAAGCATTTTGCTGAGATGCAGAAGGCAAGAAACGCAGAATACGGAGACGCGGAGCTGTCCCAAGTGCCGCTGCCAGGCGTCTTTCCGCAGAAGGAGCGCCCCGGAGCGCACCGCAACCGGCACCGTCGTCTCTGCGCAAAGAGCCAAAATATTTTCAAACCCGCCAAAACTCATCCAAAAATATTTTCAAACCCGCCAAAATAGAAAACCAGACAGAAGTGATCAATACATTCGAAAAAACCTGACAAAACATGATAAAGCCCACCAAAGCTAATCCAAACACACCAAAAACTGGGCTAAACAGAATCAAAACCTTCTAAAAACCCGCCAAAATATTTCAAAACCCGTCAAAACTAATCAAAACATTCCGAATACCCGCCAAAACATTCCAAATACCCGCCAAAATATTTTAAAACCCGCCAAAAGCAATCCAAACATTCCAAAACCTGCCAACAGAATAAAAACAACTCAAGAGAATACAAAACATTCTAAAACCCAACCAAAACATTCCGAAAACCCGACAAAACATCATCAAATCAAATCAAAACCAACCAAAATATTCCAAAAACCGCCAAAATAATTTAGACCCACAAAACTCATCAAAACATTCTGAAAATTGCCAAAACATTAGAAAACCAGCCAGAACTGATCAAATCATTCAAAAAACTTGGCAAAACATCATAAAAACAAATCAAAACCAACCAAAACATTCCAAAAACCTGACAAAATAGTTTACAACCTGCTAAAACTGATCAAAACATTCTGAAAAGATGCCAAAATACTAGAAAACCAGTCAGAAGTGATCGAAACTTTCAATAACTTGCCAAAACATAATCAAAACAAATGAAAGCAAACCAAAACATTCCAAACAACCGCCAAAATATTTTAAAACCCGCCAAAACGAATCCAAACGTTCCAAAACCTTCCAAGACAATAAAAACAACACAAGAGAAAACAAAACATTCTAAAACACCACCAAAACATTCCGAAAACCCGCCAAAAGATCATCAAAACAAATCAAAACAAACCAAACAATAGGAGGAACACGGCAACATATTGGCAAGCAAGAGACGGAGAGCGCGGCACCGCGGCACCTTCTAGGAGGCCAAGAAGGAAGCCGCACAACACCTGCACTGTGTCTGCAACTTTCAAACTGCTAGAAGCTAGTGGCTTGCCACTGGCCTGCCTCTTCAATTGCCATTAGCATTCCAATGGAAGCTATTCTTGGACAACTTTGCTCTGCTTGCTGCTAGTTCTGCCCCAGCCTACCATAGATAACCTTGCTCTTCCCTTGAGGTTCTGAGATGCCAAGAACTTGTCAACTTCAAAGGGCGGGCCGGGCTACATCTACTCAGCTGCCACAGTTTCTCCTTGCTAGACCTAGTGGGAAAGCATTTTGCTGAGATGCAGAAGGCAAGAAACGCAGAATACGGAGACGCGGAGCTGTCCCAAGTGCCGCTGCCAGGCGTCTTTCCGCAGAAGGAGCGCCCCGGAGCGCACCGCAACCGGCACCGTCGTCTCTGCGCAAAGAGCCAAAATATTTTCAAACCCGCCAAAACTCATCCAAAAATATTTTCAAACCCGCCAAAATAGAAAACCAGACAGAAGTGATCAATACATTCGAAAAAACCTGACAAAACATGATAAAGCCCACCAAAGCTAATCCAAACACACCAAAAACTGGGCTAAACAGAATCAAAACCTTCTAAAAACCCGCCAAAATATTTCAAAACCCGTCAAAACTAATCAAAACATTCCGAATACCCGCCAAAACATTCCAAATACCCGCCAAAATATTTTAAAACCCGCCAAAAGCAATCCAAACATTCCAAAACCTGCCAACACAATAAAAACAACTCAAGAGAATACAAAACATTCTAAAACCCAACCAAAACATTCCGAAAACCTGCCAAAACATCATAAAAACAAATCAAAACCAACCAAAATATTCTGAAAACCCGCCAAAATGATTTAGACCCACAAAACTCATCAAAACATTCTGAAAATATGCCAAAACATTAGAAAACCAGCCAGAACTGATCAAAACATTCAAAAAACTTGGCAAAACATCATAAAAACAAATCAAAACCAACCAAAACATTCCAAAAACCTGACAAAATAGTTTACAACCTGCCAAAACTGATCAAAACATTCTGAAAAGATGCCAAAATACTAGAAAACCAGTCAGAAGTGATCGAAACTTTCAATAACTTGCCAAAACATAATCAAAACAAATGAAAGCAAACCAAAACATTCCAAATACCCGCCAAAATATTTTAAAACCCGCCAAAACGAATCCAAACGTTCCACAACCTGCCAAGACAATAAAAACAACACAAGAGAAAACAAAACATTCTAAAACACCACCAAAACATTCCGAAAACCCGCCAAAACATCATCAAAACAAATCAAAACAAACCAAACAATAGGAGGAACACGGCAACATATTGGCAAGCAAGAGACGGAGAGCGCGGCACCGCGGCACCTTCTAGGAGGCCAAGAAGGAAGCCGCACAACACCTGCACTGTGTCTGCAACTTTCAAACTGCTAGAAGCTAGTGGCTTGCCACTGGCCTGCCTCTTCAATTGCCATTAGCATTCCAATGGAAGCTATTCTTGGACAACTTTGCTCTGCTTGCTGCTAGTTCTGCCCCAGCCTACCATAGATAACCTTGCTCTTCCCTTGAGGTTCTGAGATGCCAAGAACTTGTCAACTTCAAAGGGCGGGCCGGGCTACATCTACTCAGCTGCCACAGTTTCTCCTTGCTAGACCTAGTGGGAAAGCATTTTGCTGAGATGCAGAAGGCAAGAAACGCAGAATACGGAGACGCGGAGCTGTCCCAAGTGCCGCTGCCAGGCGTCTTTCCGCAGAAGGAGCGCCCCGGAGCGCACCGCAACCGGCACCGTCGTCTCTGCGCAAAGAGCCAAAATATTTTCAAACCCGCCAAAACTCATCCAAAAATATTTTCAAACCCGCCAAAATAGAAAACCAGACAGAAGTGATCAATACATTCGAAAAAACCTGACAAAACATGATAAAGCCCACCAAAGCTAATCCAAACACACCAAAAACTGGGCTAAACAGAATCAAAACCTTCTAAAAACCCGCCAAAATATTTCAAAACCCGTCAAAACTAATCAAAACATTCCGAATACCCGCCAAAACATTCCAAATACCCGCCAAAATATTTTAAAACCCGCCAAAAGCAATCCAAACATTCCAAAACCTGCCAACACAATAAAAACAACTCAAGAGAATACAAAACATTCTAAAACCCAACCAAAACATTCCGAAAACCCGACAAAACATCATCAAATCAAATCAAAACCAACCAAAATATTCCAAAAACTGCCAAAATAATTTAGACCCACAAAACTCATCAAAACATTCTGAAAATTGCCAAAACATTAGAAAACCAGCCAGAACTGATCAAATCATTCAAAAAACTTGGCAAAACATCATAAAAACAAATCAAAACCAACCAAAACATTCCAAAAACCTGACAAAATAGTTTACAACCTGCTAAAACTGATCAAAACATTCTGAAAAGATGCCAAAATACTAGAAAACCAGTCAGAAGTGATCAAAACTTTCAATAACTTGCCAAAACATAATCAAAACAAATGAAAGCAAACCAAAACATTCCAAATACCCGCCAAAATATTTTAAAACCCGCCAAAACGAATCCAAACGTTCCACAACCTGCCAAGACAATAAAAACAACACAAGAGAAAACAAAACATTCTAAAACACCACCAAAACATTCCGAAAACCCGCCAAAACATCATCAAAACAAATCAAAACAAACCAAACAATAGGAGGAACACGGCAACATATTGGCAAGCAAGAGACGGAGAGCGCGGCACCGCGGCACCTTCTAGGAGGCCAAGAAGGAAGCCGCACAACACCTGCACTGTGTCTGCAACTTTCAAACTGCTAGAAGCTAGTGGCTTGCCACTGGCCTGCCTCTTCAATTGCCATTAGCATTCCAATGGAAGCTATTCTTGGACAACTTTGCTCTGCTTGCTGCTAGTTCTGCCCCAGCCTACCATAGATAACCTTGCTCTTCCCTTGAGGTTCTGAGATGCCAAGAACTTGTCAACTTCAAAGGGCGGGCCGGGCTACATCTACTCAGCTGCCACAGTTTCTCCTTGCTAGACCTAGTGGGAAAGCATTTTGCTGAGATGCAGAAGGCAAGAAACGCAGAATACGGAGACGCGGAGCTGTCCCAAGTGCCGCTGCCAGGCGTCTTTCCGCAGAAGGAGCGCCCCGGAGCGCACCGCAACCGGCACCGTCGTCTCTGCGCAAAGAGCCAAAATATTTTCAAACCCGCCAAAACTCATCCAAAAATATTTTCAAACCCGCCAAAATAGAAAACCAGACAGAAGTGATCAATACATTCGAAAAAACCTGACAAAACGTGATAAAGCCCACCAAAGCTAATCCAAACACACCAAAAACTGGGCTAAACAGAATCAAAACCTTCTAAAAACCCGCCAAAATATTTCAAAACCCGTCAAAACTAATCAAAACATTCCGAATACCCGCCAAAACATTCCAAATACCCGCCAAAATATTTTAAAACCCGCCAAAAGGAATCCAAACATTCCAAAACCTGCCAACACAATAAAAACAACTCAAGAGAATACAAAACATTCTAAAACCCAACCAAAACATTCCGAAAACCCGACAAAACATCATAAAAACAAATCAAAACCAACCAAAATATTCCGAAAACCCGCCAAAATGATTTAGACCCACAAAACTCATCAAAACATTCTGAAAATATGCCAAAACATTAGAAAACCAGCCAGAACTGATCAAAACATTCAAAAAACTTGGCACAACATCATAAAAACAAATCAAAACCAACCAAAACATTCCAAAAACCTGACAAAATAGTTTACAACCTGCCAAAACTGATCAAAACATTCTGAAAAGATGCCAAAATACTAGAAAACCAGTCAGAAGTGATCGAAACTTTCAATAACTTGCCAAAACATAATCAAAACAAATGAAAGCAAACCAAAACATTCCAAATACCCGCCAAAATATTTTAAAACCCGCCAAAACGAATCCAAACGTTCCACAACCTGCCAAGACAATAAAAACAACACAAGAGAAAACAAAACATTCTAAAACACCACCAAAACATTCCGAAAACCCGCCAAAACATCATCAAAACAAATCAAAACAAACCAAACAATAAGAGGAACACGGCAACATATTGGCAAGCAAGAGACGGAGAGTGCGGCACCTTCTAGGAGGCCAAGAAGGAAGCCGCACAACACCTGCACTGTGTCTGCAACTTTCAAACTGCTAGAAGATAGTGGCTTGCCACTGGCCTGCCTCTTCAATTGCCATTAGCATTCCAATGGAAGCTATTCTTGGACAACTTTGCTCTGCTTGCTGCTAGTTCTGCCCCAGCCTACCATAGATAACCTTGCTCTTCCCTTGAGGCTCTGAGATGCCAAGAACTTGTCAACTTCAAAGGGCGGGCCGGGCTACATCTACTCAGCTGCCACAGTTTCTCCTTGCTAGACCTAGTGGGAAAGCATTTTGCTGAGATGCAGAAGGCAAGAAACGCAGAATACGGAGACGCGGAGCTGTCCCAAGTGCCGCTGCCAGGCGTCTTTCCGCAGAAGGAGCGCCCCGGAGCGCACCGCAACCGGCACCGTCGTCTCTGCGCAAAGAGCCAAAATATTTTCAAACCCGCCAAAACTCATCCAAAAATATTTTCAAACCCGCCAAAATAGAAAACCAGACAGAAGTGATCAATACATTCGAAAAAACCTGACAAAACATGATAAAGCCCACCAAAGCTAATCCAAACACACCAAAAACTGGGCTAAACAGAATCAAAACCTTCTAAAAACCCGCCAAAATATTTCAAAACCCGTCAAAACTAATCAAAACATTCCGAATACCCGCCAAAACATTCCAAATACCCGCCAAAATATTTTAAAACCCGCCAAAAGCAATCCAAACATTCCAAAACCTGCCAAGACAATAAAAACAACTCAAGAGAATACAAAACATTCTAAAACCCAACCAAAACATTCCGAAAACCCGCCAAAACATCATAAAAACAAATCAAAACCAACCAAAATATTCCGAAAACCGCCAAAATGATTTAGACCCACAAAACTCATCAAAACATTCTGAAAATTGCCAAAACATTAGAAAACCAGCCAGAACTGATCAAAACATTCAAAAAACTTGGCAAAACATCATAAAAACAAATCAAAACCAACCAAAACATTCCAAAAACCTGACAAAATAGTTTACAACCTGCTAAAACTGATCAAAACATTCTGAAAAGATGCCAAAATACTAGAAAACCAGTCAGAAGTGATCGAAACTTTCAATAACTTGCCAAAACATAATCAAAACAAATGAAAGCAAACCAAAACATTCCAAATACCCGCCAAAATATTTTAAAACCCGCCAAAACGAATCCAAACGTTCCACAACCTGCCAAGACAATAAAAACAACACAAGAGAAAACAAAACATTCTAAAACACCACCAAAACATTCCGAAAACCCGCCAAAACATCATCAAAACAAATCAAAACAAACCAAACAATAGGAGGAACACGGCAACATATTGGCAAGCAAGAGACAGAGAGCGCGGCACCGCGGCACCTTCTAGGAGGCCAAGAAGGAAGCCGCACAACACCTGCACTGTGTCTGCAACTTTCAAACTGCTAGAAGCTAGTGGCTTGCCACTGGCCTGCCTCTTCAATTGCCATTAGCATTCCAATGGAAGCTATTCTTGGACAACTTTGCTCTGCTTGCTGCTAGTTCTGCCCCAGCCTACCATAGATAACCTTGCTCTTCCCTTGAGGTTCTGAGATGCCAAGAACTTGTCAACTTCAAAGGGCGGGCCGGGCTACATCTACTCAGCTGCCACAGTTTCTCCTTGCTAGACCTAGTGGGAAAGCATTTTGCTGAGATGCAGAAGGCAAGAAACGCAGAATACGGAGACGCGGAGCTGTCCCAAGTGCCGCTGCCAGGCGTCTTTCCGCAGAAGGAGCGCCCCGGAGCGCACCGCAACCGGCACCGTCGTCTCTGCGCAAAGAGCCAAAATATTTTCAAACCCGCCAAAACTCATCCAAAAATATTTTCAAACCCGCCAAAATAGAAAACCAGACAGAAGTGATCAATACATTCGAAAAAACCTGACAAAACATGATAAAGCCCACCAAAGCTAATCCAAACACACCAAAAACTGGGCTAAACAGAATCAAAATCTTCTAAAAACCCGCCAAAATATTTCAAAACCCGTCAAAACTAATCAAAACATTCCGAATACCCGCCAAAACATTCCAAATACCCGCCAAAATATTTTAAAACCCGCCAAAACAAATCCAAACATTCCAAAACCTGCCAACACAATAAAAACAACTCAAGAGAATACAAAACATTCTAAAACCCAACCAAAACATTCCGAAAACCCGACAAAACATCATAAAAACAAATCAAAACCAACCAAAATATTCCGAAAACCCGCCAAAATGATTTAGACCCACAAAACTCATCAAAACATTCTGAAAATATGCCAAAACATTAGAAAACCAGCCAGAACTGATCAAAACATTCAAAAAACTTGGCAAAACATCATAAAAACAAATCAAAACCAACCAAAACATTCCAAAAACCTGACAAAATAGTTTACAACCTGCCAAAACTGATCAAAACATTCTGAAAAGATGCCAAAATACTAGAAAACCAGTCAGAAGTGATCGAAACTTTCAATAACTTGCCAAAACATAATCAAAACAAATGAAAGCAAACCAAAACATTCCAAATACCCGCCAAAATATTTTAAAACCCGCCAAAACGAATCCAAACGTTCCACAACCTGCCAAGACAATAAAAACAACACAAGAGAAAACAAAACATTCTAAAACACCACCAAAACATTCCGAAAACCCGCCAAAACATCATCAAAACAAATCAAAACAAACCAAACAATAGGAGGAACACGGCAACATATTGGCAAGCAAGAGACGGAGAGCGCGGCACCGCGGCACCTTCTAGGAGGCCAAGAAGGAAGCCGCACAACACCTGCACTGTGTCTGCAACTTTCAAACTGCTAGAAGCTAGTGGCTTGCCACTGGCCTGCCTCTTCAATTGCCATTAGCATTCCAATGGAAGCTATTCTTGGACAACTTTGCTCTGCTTGCTGCTAGTTCTGCCCCAGCCTACCATAGATAACCTTGCTCTTCCCTTGAGGTTCTGAGATGCCAAGAACTTGTCAACTTCAAAGGGCGGGCCGGGCTACATCTACTCAGCTGCCACAGTTTCTCCTTGCTAGACCTAGTGGGAAAGCATTTTGCTGAGATGCAGAAGGCAAGAAACGCAGAATACGGAGACGCGGAGCTGTCCCAAGTGCCGCTGCCAGGCGTCTTTCCGCAGAAGGAGCGCCCCGGAGCGCACCGCAACCGGCACCGTCGTCTCTGCGCAAAGAGCCAAAATATTTTCAAACCCGCCAAAACTCATCCAAAAATATTTTCAAACCCGCCAAAATAGAAAACCAGACAGAAGTGATCAATACATTCGAAAAAACCTGACAAAACATGATAAAGCCCACCAAAGCTAATCCAAACACACCAAAAACTGGGCTAAACAGAATCAAAACCTTCTAAAAACCCGCCAAAATATTTCAAAACCCGTCAAAACTAATCAAAACATTCCGAATACCCGCCAAAACATTCCAAATACCCGCCAAAATATTTTAAAACCCGCCAAAAGCAATCCAAACATTCCAAAACCTGCCAACAGAATAAAAACAACTCAAGAGAATACAAAACATTCTAAAACCCAACCAAAACATTCCGAAAACCCGACAAAACATCATCAAATCAAATCAAAACCAACCAAAATATTCCAAAAACCGCCAAAATAATTTAGACCCACAAAACTCATCAAAACATTCTGAAAATTGCCAAAACATTAGAAAACCAGCCAGAACTGATCAAATCATTCAAAAAACTTGGCAAAACATCATAAAAACAAATCAAAACCAACCAAAACATTCCAAAAACCTGACAAAATAGTTTACAACCTGCTAAAACTGATCAAAACATTCTGAAAAGATGCCAAAATACTAGAAAACCAGTCAGAAGTGATCGAAACTTTCAATAACTTGCCAAAACATAATCAAAACAAATGAAAGCAAACCAAAACATTCCAAACACCCGCCAAAATATTTTAAAACCCGCCAAAACGAATCCAAACGTTCCAAAACCTTCCAAGACAATAAAAACAACACAAGAGAAAACAAAACATTCTAAAACACCACCAAAACATTCCGAAAACCCGCCAAAAGATCATCAAAACAAATCAAAACAAACCAAACAATAGGAGGAACACGGCAACATATTGGCAAGCAAGAGACGGAGAGCGCGGCACCGCGGCACCTTCTAGGAGGCCAAGAAGGAAGCCGCACAACACCTGCACTGTGTCTGCAACTTTCAAACTGCTAGAAGCTAGTGGCTTGCCACTGGCCTGCCTCTTCAATTGCCATTAGCATTCCAATGGAAGCTATTCTTGGACAACTTTGCTCTGCTTGCTGCTAGTTCTGCCCCAGCCTACCATAGATAACCTTGCTCTTCCCTTGAGGTTCTGAGATGCCAAGAACTTGTCAACTTCAAAGGGCGGGCCGGGCTACATCTACTCAGCTGCCACAGTTTCTCCTTGCTAGACCTAGTGGGAAAGCATTTTGCTGAGATGCAGAAGGCAAGAAACGCAGAATACGGAGACGCGGAGCTGTCCCAAGTGCCGCTGCCAGGCGTCTTTCCGCAGAAGGAGCGCCCCGGAGCGCACCGCAACCGGCACCGTCGTCTCTGCGCAAAGAGCCAAAATATTTTCAAACCCGCCAAAACTCATCCAAAAATATTTTCAAACCCGCCAAAATAGAAAACCAGACAGAAGTGATCAATACATTCGAAAAAACCTGACAAAACATGATAAAGCCCACCAAAGCTAATCCAAACACACCAAAAACTGGGCTAAACAGAATCAAAACCTTCTAAAAACCCGCCAAAATATTTCAAAACCCGTCAAAACTAATCAAAACATTCCGAATACCCGCCAAAACATTCCAAATACCCGCCAAAATATTTTAAAACCCGCCAAAAGCAATCCAAACATTCCAAAACCTGCCAACAGAATAAAAACAACTCAAGAGAATACAAAACATTCTAAAACCCAACCAAAACATTCCGAAAACCCGACAAAACATCATCAAATCAAATCAAAAACAACCAAAATATTCCAAAAACCGCCAAAATAATTTAGACCCACAAAACTCATCAAAACATTCTGAAAATTGCCAAAACATTAGAAAACCAGCCAGAACTGATCAAATCATTCAAAAAACTTGGCAAAACATCATAAAAACAAATCAAAACCAGCCAAAACATTCCAAAAACCTGACAAAATAGTTTACAACCTGCTAAAACTGATCAAAACATTCTGAAAAGATGCCAAAATACTAGAAAACCAGTCAGAAGTGATCGAAACTTTCAATAACTTGCCAAAACATAATCAAAACAAATGAAAGCAAACCAAAACATTCCAAACAACCGCCAAAATATTTTAAAACCCGCCAAAACGAATCCAAACGTTCCAAAACCTTCCAAGACAATAAAAACAACACAAGAGAAAACAAAACATTCTAAAACACCACCAAAACATTCCGAAAACCCGCCAAAACATCATCAAAACAAATCAAAACAAACCAAACAATAGGAGGAACACGGCAACATATTGGCAAGCAAGAGACGGAGAGCGCGGCACCGCGGCACCTTCTAGGAGGCCAAGAAGGAAGCCGCACAACACCTGCACTGTGTCTGCAACTTTCAAACTGCTAGAAGCTAGTGGCTTGCCACTGGCCTGCCTCTTCAATTGCCATTAGCATTCCAATGGAAGCTATTCTTGGACAACTTTGCTCTGCTTGCTGCTAGTTCTGCCCCAGCCTACCATAGATAACCTTGCTCTTCCCTTGAGGTTCTGAGATGCCAAGAACTTGTCAACTTCAAAGGGCGGGCCGGGCTACATCTACTCAGCTGCCACAGTTTCTCCTTGCTAGACCTAGTGGGAAAGCATTTTGCTGAGATGCAGAAGGCAAGAAACGCAGAATACGGAGACGCGGAGCTGTCCCAAGTGCCGCTGCCAGGCGTCTTTCCGCAGAAGGAGCGCCCCGGAGCGCACCGCAACCGGCACCGTCGTCTCTGCGCAAAGAGCCAAAATATTTTCAAACCCGCCAAAACTCATCCAAAAATATTTTCAAACCCGCCAAAATAGAAAACCAGACAGAAGTGATCAATACATTCGAAAAAACCTGACAAAACATGATAAAGCCCACCAAAGCTAATCCAAACACACCAAAAACTGGGCTAAACAGAATCAAAACCTTCTAAAAACCCGCCAAAATATTTCAAAACCCGTCAAAACTAATCAAAACATTCCGAATACCCGCCAAAACATTCCAAATACCCGCCAAAATATTTTAAAACCCGCCAAAAGCAATCCAAACATTCCAAAACCTGCCAACACAATAAAAACAACTCAAGAGAATACAAAACATTCTAAAACCCAACCAAAACATTCCGAAAACCTGCCAAAACATCATAAAAACAAATCAAAACCAACCAAAATATTCTGAAAACCCGCCAAAATGATTTAGACCCACAAAACTCATCAAAACATTCTGAAAATATGCCAAAACATTAGAAAACCAGCCAGAACTGATCAAAACATTCAAAAAACTTGGCAAAACATCATAAAAACAAATCAAAACCAACCAAAACATTCCAAAAACCTGACAAAATAGTTTACAACCTGCCAAAACTGATCAAAACATTCTGAAAAGATGCCAAAATACTAGAAAACCAGTCAGAAGTGATCGAAACTTTCAATAACTTGCCAAAACATAATCAAAACAAATGAAAGCAAACCAAAACATTCCAAATACCCGCCAAAATATTTTAAAACCCGCCAAAACGAATCCAAACGTTCCACAACCTGCCAAGACAATAAAAACAACACAAGAGAAAACAAAACATTCTAAAACACCACCAAAACATTCCGAAAACCCGCCAAAACATCATCAAAACAAATCAAAACAAACCAAACAATAGGAGGAACACGGCAACATATTGGCAAGCAAGAGACGGAGAGCGCGGCACCGCGGCACCTTCTAGGAGGCCAAGAAGGAAGCCGCACAACACCTGCACTGTGTCTGCAACTTTCAAACTGCTAGAAGCTAGTGGCTTGCCACTGGCCTGCCTCTTCAATTGCCATTAGCATTCCAATGGAAGCTATTCTTGGACAACTTTGCTCTGCTTGCTGCTAGTTCTGCCCCAGCCTACCATAGATAACCTTGCTCTTCCCTTGAGGTTCTGAGATGCCAAGAACTTGTCAACTTCAAAGGGCGGGCCGGGCTACATCTACTCAGCTGCCACAGTTTCTCCTTGCTAGACCTAGTGGGAAAGCATTTTGCTGAGATGCAGAAGGCAAGAAACGCAGAATACGGAGACGCGGAGCTGTCCCAAGTGCCGCTGCCAGGCGTCTTTCCGCAGAAGGAGCGCCCCGGAGCGCACCGCAACCGGCACCGTCGTCTCTGCGCAAAGAGCCAAAATATTTTCAAACCCGCCAAAACTCATCCAAAAATATTTTCAAACCCGCCAAAATAGAAAACCAGACAGAAGTGATCAATACATTCGAAAAAACCTGACAAAACATGATAAAGCCCACCAAAGCTAATCCAAACACACCAAAAACTGGGCTAAACAGAATCAAAACCTTCTAAAAACCCGCCAAAATATTTCAAAACCCGTCAAAACTAATCAAAACATTCCGAATACCCGCCAAAACATTCCAAATACCCGCCAAAATATTTTAAAACCCGCCAAAAGGAATCCAAACATTCCAAAACCTGCCAACACAATAAAAACAACTCAAGAGAATACAAAACATTCTAAAACCCAACCAAAACATTCCGAAAACCCGACAAAACATCATAAAAACAAATCAAAACCAACCAAAATATTCCGAAAACCCGCCAAAATGATTTAGACCCACAAAACTCATCAAAACATTCTGAAAATATGCCAAAACATTAGAAAACCAGCCAGAACTGATCAAAACATTCAAAAAACTTGGCACAACATCATAAAAACAAATCAAAACCAACCAAAACATTCCAAAAACCTGACAAAATAGTTTACAACCTGCCAAAACTGATCAAAACATTCTGAAAAGATGCCAAAATACTAGAAAACCAGTCAGAAGTGATCGAAACTTTCAATAACTTGCCAAAACATAATCAAAACAAATGAAAGCAAACCAAAACATTCCAAATACCCGCCAAAATATTTTAAAACCCGCCAAAACGAATCCAAACGTTCCACAACCTGCCAAGACAATAAAAACAACACAAGAGAAAACAAAACATTCTAAAACACCACCAAAACATTCCGAAAACCCGCCAAAACATCATCAAAACAAATCAAAACAAACCAAACAATAGGAGGAACACGGCAACATATTGGCAAGCAAGAGACGGAGAGCGCGGCACCGCGGCACCTTCTAGGAGGCCAAGAAGGAAGCCGCACAACACCTGCACTGTGTCTGCAACTTTCAAACTGCTAGAAGCTAGTGGCTTGCCACTGGCCTGCCTCTTCAATTGCCATTAGCATTCCAATGGAAGCTATTCTTGGACAACTTTGCTCTGCTTGCTGCTAGTTCTGCCCCAGCCTACCATAGATAACCTTGCTCTTCCCTTGAGGTTCTGAGATGCCAAGAACTTGTCAACTTCAAAGGGCGGGCCGGGCTACATCTACTCAGCTGCCACAGTTTCTCCTTGCTAGACCTAGTGGGAAAGCATTTTGCTGAGATGCAGAAGGCAAGAAACGCAGAATACGGAGACGCGGAGCTGTCCCAAGTGCCGCTGCCAGGCGTCTTTCCGCAGAAGGAGCGCCCCGGAGCGCACCGCAACCGGCACCGTCGTCTCTGCGCAAAGAGCCAAAATATTTTCAAACCCGCCAAAACTCATCCAAAAATATTTTCAAACCCGCCAAAATAGAAAACCAGACAGAAGTGATCAATACATTCGAAAAAACCTGACAAAACATGATAAAGCCCACCAAAGCTAATCCAAACACACCAAAAACTGGGCTAAACAGAATCAAAACCTTCTAAAAACCCGCCAAAATATTTCAAAACCCGTCAAAACTAATCAAAACATTCCGAATACCCGCCAAAACATTCCAAATACCCGCCAAAATATTTTAAAACCCGCCAAAAGCAATCCAAACATTCCAAAACCTGCCAACAGAATAAAAACAACTCAAGAGAATACAAAACATTCTAAAACCCAACCAAAACATTCCGAAAACCCGACAAAACATCATCAAATCAAATCAAAACCAACCAAAATATTCCAAAAACTGCCAAAATAATTTAGACCCACAAAACTCATCAAAACATTCTGAAAATTGCCAAAACATTAGAAAACCAGCCAGAACTGATCAAATCATTCAAAAAACTTGGCAAAACATCATAAAAACAAATCAAAACCAACCAAAACATTCCAAAAACCTGACAAAATAGTTTACAACCTGCTAAAACTGATCAAAACATTCTGAAAAGATGCCAAAATACTAGAAAACCAGTCAGAAGTGATCAAAACTTTCAATAACTTGCCAAAACATAATCAAAACAAATGAAAGCAAACCAAAACATTCCAAATACCCGCCAAAATATTTTAAAACCCGCCAAAACGAATCCAAACGTTCCACAACCTGCCAAGACAATAAAAACAACACAAGAGAAAACAAAACATTCTAAAACACCACCAAAACATTCCGAAAACCCGCCAAAACATCATCAAAACAAATCAAAACAAACCAAACAATAGGAGGAACACGGCAACATATTGGCAAGCAAGAGACGGAGAGCGCGGCACCGCGGCACCTTCTAGGAGGCCAAGAAGGAAGCCGCACAACACCTGCACTGTGTCTGCAACTTTCAAACTGCTAGAAGCTAGTGGCTTGCCACTGGCCTGCCTCTTCAATTGCCATTAGCATTCCAATGGAAGCTATTCTTGGACAACTTTGCTCTGCTTGCTGCTAGTTCTGCCCCAGCCTACCATAGATAACCTTGCTCTTCCCTTGAGGTTCTGAGATGCCAAGAACTTGTCAACTTCAAAGGGCGGGCCGGGCTACATCTACTCAGCTGCCACAGTTTCTCCTTGCTAGACCTAGTGGGAAAGCATTTTGCTGAGATGCAGAAGGCAAGAAACGCAGAATACGGAGACGCGGAGCTGTCCCAAGTGCCGCTGCCAGGCGTCTTTCCGCAGAAGGAGCGCCCCGGAGCGCACCGCAACCGGCACCGTCGTCTCTGCGCAAAGAGCCAAAATATTTTCAAACCCGCCAAAACTCATCCAAAAATATTTTCAAACCCGCCAAAATAGAAAACCAGACAGAAGTGATCAATACATTCGAAAAAACCTGACAAAACGTGATAAAGCCCACCAAAGCTAATCCAAACACACCAAAAACTGGGCTAAACAGAATCAAAACCTTCTAAAAACCCGCCAAAATATTTCAAAACCCGTCAAAACTAATCAAAACATTCCGAATACCCGCCAAAACATTCCAAATACCCGCCAAAATATTTTAAAACCCGCCAAAAGCAATCCAAACATTCCAAAACCTGCCAACACAATAAAAACAACTCAAGAGAATACAAAACATTCTAAAACCCAACCAAAACATTCCGAAAACCCGACAAAACATCATAAAAACAAATCAAAACCAACCAAAATATTCCGAAAACCCGCCAAAATGATTTAGACCCACAAAACTCATCAAAACATTCTGAAAATATGCCAAAACATTAGAAAACCAGCCAGAACTGATCAAAACATTCAAAAAACTTGGCACAACATCATAAAAACAAATCAAAACCAACCAAAACATTCCAAAAACCTGACAAAATAGTTTACAACCTGCCAAAACTGATCAAAACATTCTGAAAAGATGCCAAAATACTAGAAAACCAGTCAGAAGTGATCGAAACTTTCAATAACTTGCCAAAACATAATCAAAACAAATGAAAGCAAACCAAAACATTCCAAATACCCGCCAAAATATTTTAAAACCCGCCAAAACGAATCCAAACGTTCCACAACCTGCCAAGACAATAAAAACAACACAAGAGAAAACAAAACATTCTAAAACACCACCAAAACATTCCGAAAACCCGCCAAAACATCATCAAAACAAATCAAAACAAACCAAACAATAGGAGGAACACGGCAACATATTGGCAAGCAAGAGACGGAGAGCGCGGCACCGCGGCACCTTCTAGGAGGCCAAGAAGGAAGCCGCACAACACCTGCACTGTGTCTGCAACTTTCAAACTGCTAGAAGCTAGTGGCTTGCCACTGGCCTGCCTCTTCAATTGCCATTAGCATTCCAATGGAAGCTATTCTTGGACAACTTTGCTCTGCTTGCTGCTAGTTCTGCCCCAGCCTACCATAGATAACCTTGCTCTTCCCTTGAGGTTCTGAGATGCCAAGAACTTGTCAACTTCAAAGGGCGGGCCGGGCTACATCTACTCAGCTGCCACAGTTTCTCCTTGCTAGACCTAGTGGGAAAGCATTTTGCTGAGATGCAGAAGGCAAGAAACGCAGAATACGGAGACGCGGAGCTGTCCCAAGTGCCGCTGCCAGGCGTCTTTCCGCAGAAGGAGCGCCCCGGAGCGCACCGCAACCGGCACCGTCGTCTCTGCGCAAAGAGCCAAAATATTTTCAAACCCGCCAAAACTCATCCAAAAATATTTTCAAACCCGCCAAAATAGAAAACCAGACAGAAGTGATCAATACATTCGAAAAAACCTGACAAAACATGATAAAGCCCACCAAAGCTAATCCAAACACACCAAAAACTGGGCTAAACAGAATCAAAACCTTCTAAAAACCCGCCAAAATATTTCAAAACCCGTCAAAACTAATCAAAACATTCCGAATACCCGCCAAAACATTCCAAATACCCGCCAAAATATTTTAAAACCCGCCAAAAGCAATCCAAACATTCCAAAACCTGCCAACAGAATAAAAACAACTCAAGAGAATACAAAACATTCTAAAACCCAACCAAAACATTCCGAAAACCCGACAAAACATCATCAAATCAAATCAAAAACAACCAAAATATTCCAAAAACCGCCAAAATAATTTAGACCCACAAAACTCATCAAAACATTCTGAAAATTGCCAAAACATTAGAAAACCAGCCAGAACTGATCAAATCATTCAAAAAACTTGGCAAAACATCATAAAAACAAATCAAAACCAGCCAAAACATTCCAAAAACCTGACAAAATAGTTTACAACCTGCTAAAACTGATCAAAACATTCTGAAAAGATGCCAAAATACTAGAAAACCAGTCAGAAGTGATCGAAACTTTCAATAACTTGCCAAAACATAATCAAAACAAATGAAAGCAAACCAAAACATTCCAAACAACCGCCAAAATATTTTAAAACCCGCCAAAACGAATCCAAACGTTCCAAAACCTTCCAAGACAATAAAAACAACACAAGAGAAAACAAAACATTCTAAAACACCACCAAAACATTCCGAAAACCCGCCAAAAGATCATCAAAACAAATCAAAACAAACCAAACAATAGGAGGAACACGGCAACATATTGGCAAGCAAGAGACGGAGAGCGCGGCACCGCGGCACCTTCTAGGAGGCCAAGAAGGAAGCCGCACAACACCTGCACTGTGTCTGCAACTTTCAAACTGCTAGAAGCTAGTGGCTTGCCACTGGCCTGCCTCTTCAATTGCCATTAGCATTCCAATGGAAGCTATTCTTGGACAACTTTGCTCTGCTTGCTGCTAGTTCTGCCCCAGCCTACCATAGATAACCTTGCTCTTCCCTTGAGGTTCTGAGATGCCAAGAACTTGTCAACTTCAAAGGGCGGGCCGGGCTACATCTACTCAGCTGCCACAGTTTCTCCTTGCTAGACCTAGTGGGAAAGCATTTTGCTGAGATGCAGAAGGCAAGAAACGCAGAATACGGAGACGCGGAGCTGTCCCAAGTGCCGCTGCCAGGCGTCTTTCCGCAGAAGGAGCGCCCCGGAGCGCACCGCAACCGGCACCGTCGTCTCTGCGCAAAGAGCCAAAATATTTTCAAACCCGCCAAAACTCATCCAAAAATATTTTCAAACCCGCCAAAATAGAAAACCAGACAGAAGTGATCAATACATTCGAAAAAACCTGACAAAACATGATAAAGCCCACCAAAGCTAATCCAAACACACCAAAAACTGGGCTAAACAGAATCAAAACCTTCTAAAAACCCGCCAAAATATTTCAAAACCCGTCAAAACTAATCAAAACATTCCGAATACCCGCCAAAACATTCCAAATACCCGCCAAAATATTTTAAAACCCGCCAAAAGCAATCCAAACATTCCAAAACCTGCCAACACAATAAAAACAACTCAAGAGAATACAAAACATTCTAAAACCCAACCAAAACATTCCGAAAACCTGCCAAAACATCATAAAAACAAATCAAAACCAACCAAAATATTCTGAAAACCCGCCAAAATGATTTAGACCCACAAAACTCATCAAAACATTCTGAAAATATGCCAAAACATTAGAAAACCAGCCAGAACTGATCAAAACATTCAAAAAACTTGGCAAAACATCATAAAAACAAATCAAAACCAACCAAAACATTCCAAAAACCTGACAAAATAGTTTACAACCTGCCAAAACTGATCAAAACATTCTGAAAAGATGCCAAAATACTAGAAAACCAGTCAGAAGTGATCGAAACTTTCAATAACTTGCCAAAACATAATCAAAACAAATGAAAGCAAACCAAAACATTCCAAATACCCGCCAAAATATTTTAAAACCCGCCAAAACGAATCCAAACGTTCCACAACCTGCCAAGACAATAAAAACAACACAAGAGAAAACAAAACATTCTAAAACACCACCAAAACATTCCGAAAACCCGCCAAAACATCATCAAAACAAATCAAAACAAACCAAACAATAGGAGGAACACGGCAACATATTGGCAAGCAAGAGACGGAGAGCGCGGCACCGCGGCACCTTCTAGGAGGCCAAGAAGGAAGCCGCACAACACCTGCACTGTGTCTGCAACTTTCAAACTGCTAGAAGCTAGTGGCTTGCCACTGGCCTGCCTCTTCAATTGCCATTAGCATTCCAATGGAAGCTATTCTTGGACAACTTTGCTCTGCTTGCTGCTAGTTCTGCCCCAGCCTACCATAGATAACCTTGCTCTTCCCTTGAGGTTCTGAGATGCCAAGAACTTGTCAACTTCAAAGGGCGGGCCGGGCTACATCTACTCAGCTGCCACAGTTTCTCCTTGCTAGACCTAGTGGGAAAGCATTTTGCTGAGATGCAGAAGGCAAGAAACGCAGAATACGGAGACGCGGAGCTGTCCCAAGTGCCGCTGCCAGGCGTCTTTCCGCAGAAGGAGCGCCCCGGAGCGCACCGCAACCGGCACCGTCGTCTCTGCGCAAAGAGCCAAAATATTTTCAAACCCGCCAAAACTCATCCAAAAATATTTTCAAACCCGCCAAAATAGAAAACCAGACAGAAGTGATCAATACATTCGAAAAAACCTGACAAAACATGATAAAGCCCACCAAAGCTAATCCAAACACACCAAAAACTGGGCTAAACAGAATCAAAACCTTCTAAAAACCCGCCAAAATATTTCAAAACCCGTCAAAACTAATCAAAACATTCCGAATACCCGCCAAAACATTCCAAATACCCGCCAAAATATTTTAAAACCCGCCAAAAGGAATCCAAACATTCCAAAACCTGCCAACACAATAAAAACAACTCAAGAGAATACAAAACATTCTAAAACCCAACCAAAACATTCCGAAAACCCGACAAAACATCATAAAAACAAATCAAAACCAACCAAAATATTCCGAAAACCCGCCAAAATGATTTAGACCCACAAAACTCATCAAAACATTCTGAAAATATGCCAAAACATTAGAAAACCAGCCAGAACTGATCAAAACATTCAAAAAACTTGGCACAACATCATAAAAACAAATCAAAACCAACCAAAACATTCCAAAAACCTGACAAAATAGTTTACAACCTGCCAAAACTGATCAAAACATTCTGAAAAGATGCCAAAATACTAGAAAACCAGTCAGAAGTGATCGAAACTTTCAATAACTTGCCAAAACATAATCAAAACAAATGAAAGCAAACCAAAACATTCCAAATACCCGCCAAAATATTTTAAAACCCGCCAAAACGAATCCAAACGTTCCACAACCTGCCAAGACAATAAAAACAACACAAGAGAAAACAAAACATTCTAAAACACCACCAAAACATTCCGAAAACCCGCCAAAACATCATCAAAACAAATCAAAACAAACCAAACAATAGGAGGAACACGGCAACATATTGGCAAGCAAGAGACGGAGAGCGCGGCACCGCGGCACCTTCTAGGAGGCCAAGAAGGAAGCCGCACAACACCTGCACTGTGTCTGCAACTTTCAAACTGCTAGAAGCTAGTGGCTTGCCACTGGCCTGCCTCTTCAATTGCCATTAGCATTCCAATGGAAGCTATTCTTGGACAACTTTGCTCTGCTTGCTGCTAGTTCTGCCCCAGCCTACCATAGATAACCTTGCTCTTCCCTTGAGGTTCTGAGATGCCAAGAACTTGTCAACTTCAAAGGGCGGGCCGGGCTACATCTACTCAGCTGCCACAGTTTCTCCTTGCTAGACCTAGTGGGAAAGCATTTTGCTGAGATGCAGAAGGCAAGAAACGCAGAATACGGAGACGCGGAGCTGTCCCAAGTGCCGCTGCCAGGCGTCTTTCCGCAGAAGGAGCGCCCCGGAGCGCACCGCAACCGGCACCGTCGTCTCTGCGCAAAGAGCCAAAATATTTTCAAACCCGCCAAAACTCATCCAAAAATATTTTCAAACCCGCCAAAATAGAAAACCAGACAGAAGTGATCAATACATTCGAAAAAACCTGACAAAACATGATAAAGCCCACCAAAGCTAATCCAAACACACCAAAAACTGGGCTAAACAGAATCAAAACCTTCTAAAAACCCGCCAAAATATTTCAAAACCCGTCAAAACTAATCAAAACATTCCGAATACCCGCCAAAACATTCCAAATACCCGCCAAAATATTTTAAAACCCGCCAAAAGCAATCCAAACATTCCAAAACCTGCCAACAGAATAAAAACAACTCAAGAGAATACAAAACATTCTAAAACCCAACCAAAACATTCCGAAAACCCGACAAAACATCATCAAATCAAATCAAAACCAACCAAAATATTCCAAAAACTGCCAAAATAATTTAGACCCACAAAACTCATCAAAACATTCTGAAAATTGCCAAAACATTAGAAAACCAGCCAGAACTGATCAAATCATTCAAAAAACTTGGCAAAACATCATAAAAACAAATCAAAACCAACCAAAACATTCCAAAAACCTGACAAAATAGTTTACAACCTGCTAAAACTGATCAAAACATTCTGAAAAGATGCCAAAATACTAGAAAACCAGTCAGAAGTGATCAAAACTTTCAATAACTTGCCAAAACATAATCAAAACAAATGAAAGCAAACCAAAACATTCCAAATACCCGCCAAAATATTTTAAAACCCGCCAAAACGAATCCAAACGTTCCACAACCTGCCAAGACAATAAAAACAACACAAGAGAAAACAAAACATTCTAAAACACCACCAAAACATTCCGAAAACCCGCCAAAACATCATCAAAACAAATCAAAACAAACCAAACAATAGGAGGAACACGGCAACATATTGGCAAGCAAGAGACGGAGAGCGCGGCACCGCGGCACCTTCTAGGAGGCCAAGAAGGAAGCCGCACAACACCTGCACTGTGTCTGCAACTTTCAAACTGCTAGAAGCTAGTGGCTTGCCACTGGCCTGCCTCTTCAATTGCCATTAGCATTCCAATGGAAGCTATTCTTGGACAACTTTGCTCTGCTTGCTGCTAGTTCTGCCCCAGCCTACCATAGATAACCTTGCTCTTCCCTTGAGGTTCTGAGATGCCAAGAACTTGTCAACTTCAAAGGGCGGGCCGGGCTACATCTACTCAGCTGCCACAGTTTCTCCTTGCTAGACCTAGTGGGAAAGCATTTTGCTGAGATGCAGAAGGCAAGAAACGCAGAATACGGAGACGCGGAGCTGTCCCAAGTGCCGCTGCCAGGCGTCTTTCCGCAGAAGGAGCGCCCCGGAGCGCACCGCAACCGGCACCGTCGTCTCTGCGCAAAGAGCCAAAATATTTTCAAACCCGCCAAAACTCATCCAAAAATATTTTCAAACCCGCCAAAATAGAAAACCAGACAGAAGTGATCAATACATTCGAAAAAACCTGACAAAACGTGATAAAGCCCACCAAAGCTAATCCAAACACACCAAAAACTGGGCTAAACAGAATCAAAACCTTCTAAAAACCCGCCAAAATATTTCAAAACCCGTCAAAACTAATCAAAACATTCCGAATACCCGCCAAAACATTCCAAATACCCGCCAAAATATTTTAAAACCCGCCAAAAGCAATCCAAACATTCCAAAACCTGCCAACACAATAAAAACAACTCAAGAGAATACAAAACATTCTAAAACCCAACCAAAACATTCCGAAAACCCGACAAAACATCATAAAAACAAATCAAAACCAACCAAAATATTCCGAAAACCCGCCAAAATGATTTAGACCCACAAAACTCATCAAAACATTCTGAAAATATGCCAAAACATTAGAAAACCAGCCAGAACTGATCAAAACATTCAAAAAACTTGGCACAACATCATAAAAACAAATCAAAACCAACCAAAACATTCCAAAAACCTGACAAAATAGTTTACAACCTGCCAAAACTGATCAAAACATTCTGAAAAGATGCCAAAATACTAGAAAACCAGTCAGAAGTGATCGAAACTTTCAATAACTTGCCAAAACATAATCAAAACAAATGAAAGCAAACCAAAACATTCCAAATACCCGCCAAAATATTTTAAAACCCGCCAAAACGAATCCAAACGTTCCACAACCTGCCAAGACAATAAAAACAACACAAGAGAAAACAAAACATTCTAAAACACCACCAAAACATTCCGAAAACCCGCCAAAACATCATCAAAACAAATCAAAACAAACCAAACAATAGGAGGAACACGGCAACATATTGGCAAGCAAGAGACGGAGAGCGCGGCACCGCGGCACCTTCTAGGAGGCCAAGAAGGAAGCCGCACAACACCTGCACTGTGTCTGCAACTTTCAAACTGCTAGAAGCTAGTGGCTTGCCACTGGCCTGCCTCTTCAATTGCCATTAGCATTCCAATGGAAGCTATTCTTGGACAACTTTGCTCTGCTTGCTGCTAGTTCTGCCCCAGCCTACCATAGATAACCTTGCTCTTCCCTTGAGGTTCTGAGATGCCAAGAACTTGTCAACTTCAAAGGGCGGGCCGGGCTACATCTACTCAGCTGCCACAGTTTCTCCTTGCTAGACCTAGTGGGAAAGCATTTTGCTGAGATGCAGAAGGCAAGAAACGCAGAATACGGAGACGCGGAGCTGTCCCAAGTGCCGCTGCCAGGCGTCTTTCCGCAGAAGGAGCGCCCCGGAGCGCACCGCAACCGGCACCGTCGTCTCTGCGCAAAGAGCCAAAATATTTTCAAACCCGCCAAAACTCATCCAAAAATATTTTCAAACCCGCCAAAATAGAAAACCAGACAGAAGTGATCAATACATTCGAAAAAACCTGACAAAACATGATAAAGCCCACCAAAGCTAATCCAAACACACCAAAAACTGGGCTAAACAGAATCAAAACCTTCTAAAAACCCGCCAAAATATTTCAAAACCCGTCAAAACTAATCAAAACATTCCGAATACCCGCCAAAACATTCCAAATACCCGCCAAAATATTTTAAAACCCGCCAAAAGCAATCCAAACATTCCAAAACCTGCCAACAGAATAAAAACAACTCAAGAGAATACAAAACATTCTAAAACCCAACCAAAACATTCCGAAAACCCGACAAAACATCATCAAATCAAATCAAAACCAACCAAAATATTCCAAAAACTGCCAAAATAATTTAGACCCACAAAACTCATCAAAACATTCTGAAAATTGCCAAAACATTAGAAAACCAGCCAGAACTGATCAAATCATTCAAAAAACTTGGCAAAACATCATAAAAACAAATCAAAACCAACCAAAACATTCCAAAAACCTGACAAAATAGTTTACAACCTGCTAAAACTGATCAAAACATTCTGAAAAGATGCCAAAATACTAGAAAACCAGTCAGAAGTGATCAAAACTTTCAATAACTTGCCAAAACATAATCAAAACAAATGAAAGCAAACCAAAACATTCCAAATACCCGCCAAAATATTTTAAAACCCGCCAAAACGAATCCAAACGTTCCACAACCTGCCAAGACAATAAAAACAACACAAGAGAAAACAAAACATTCTAAAACACCACCAAAACATTCCGAAAACCCGCCAAAACATCATCAAAACAAATCAAAACAAACCAAACAATAGGAGGAACACGGCAACATATTGGCAAGCAAGAGACGGAGAGCGCGGCACCGCGGCACCTTCTAGGAGGCCAAGAAGGAAGCCGCACAACACCTGCACTGTGTCTGCAACTTTCAAACTGCTAGAAGCTAGTGGCTTGCCACTGGCCTGCCTCTTCAATTGCCATTAGCATTCCAATGGAAGCTATTCTTGGACAACTTTGCTCTGCTTGCTGCTAGTTCTGCCCCAGCCTACCATAGATAACCTTGCTCTTCCCTTGAGGTTCTGAGATGCCAAGAACTTGTCAACTTCAAAGGGCGGGCCGGGCTACATCTACTCAGCTGCCACAGTTTCTCCTTGCTAGACCTAGTGGGAAAGCATTTTGCTGAGATGCAGAAGGCAAGAAACGCAGAATACGGAGACGCGGAGCTGTCCCAAGTGCCGCTGCCAGGCGTCTTTCCGCAGAAGGAGCGCCCCGGAGCGCACCGCAACCGGCACCGTCGTCTCTGCGCAAAGAGCCAAAATATTTTCAAACCCGCCAAAACTCATCCAAAAATATTTTCAAACCCGCCAAAATAGAAAACCAGACAGAAGTGATCAATACATTCGAAAAAACCTGACAAAACGTGATAAAGCCCACCAAAGCTAATCCAAACACACCAAAAACTGGGCTAAACAGAATCAAAACCTTTTAAAAACACGCCAAAATATTTCAAAACCCGTCAAAACTAATCAAAACATTCCGAATACCCGCCAAAACATTCCAAATACCCGCCAAAATATTTTAAAACCCGCCAAAACAAATCCAAACATTCCAAAACCTGCCAACACAATAAAAACAACTCAAGAGAATACAAAACATTCTAAAACCCAACCAAAACATTCCGAAAACCCGACAAAACATCATCAAATCAAATCAAAACAAACCAAAATATTCCGAAAACCCGCCAAAATGATTTAGACCCACAAAACTCATCAAAACATTCTGAAAATATGCCAAAACATTAGAAAACCAGCCAGAACTGATCAAAACATTCAAAAAACTTGGCAAAACATCATAAAAACAAATCAAAACCAACCAAAACATTCCAAAAACCTGACAAAATAGTTTACAACCTGCCAAAACTGATCAAAACATTCTGAAAAGATGCCAAAATACTAGAAAACCAGTCAGAAGTGATCGAAACTTTCAATAACTTGCCAAAACATAATCAAAACAAATGAAAGCAAACCAAAACATTCCAAATACCCGCCAAAATATTTTAAAACCCGCCAAAACGAATCCAAACGTTCCACAACCTGCCAAGACAATAAAAACAACACAAGAGAAAACAAAACATTCTAAAACACCACCAAAACATTCCGAAAACCCGCCAAAACATCATCAAAACAAATCAAAACAAACCAAACAATAGGAGGAACACGGCAACATATTGGCAAGCAAGAGACGGAGAGCGCGGCACCGCGGCACCTTCTAGGAGGCCAAGAAGGAAGCCGCACAACACCTGCACTGTGTCTGCAACTTTCAAACTGCTAGAAGATAGTGGCTTGCCACTGGCCTGCCTCTTCAATTGCCATTAGCATTCCAATGGAAGCTATTCTTGGACAACTTTGCTCTGCTTGCTGCTAGTTCTGCCCCAGCCTACCATAGATAACCTTGCTCTTCCCTTGAGGTTCTGAGATGCCAAGAACTTGTCAACTTCAAAGGGCGGGCCGGGCTACATCTACTCAGCTGCCACAGTTTCTCCTTGCTAGACCTAGTGGGAAAGCATTTTGCTGAGATGCAGAAGGCAAGAAACGCAGAATACGGAGACGCGGAGCTGTCCCAAGTGCCGCTGCCAGGCGTCTTTCCGCAGAAGGAGCGCCCCGGAGCGCACCGCAACCGGCACCGTCGTCTCTGCGCAAAGAGCCAAAATATTTTCAAACCCGCCAAAACTCATCCAAAAATATTTTCAAACCCGCCAAAATAGAAAACCAGACAGAAGTGATCAATACATTCGAAAAAACCTGACAAAACATGATAAAGCCCACCAAAGCTAATCCAAACACACCAAAAACTGGGCTAAACAGAATCAAAACCTTCTAAAAACCCGCCAAAATATTTCAAAACCCGTCAAAACTAATCAAAACATTCCGAATACCCGCCAGAACATTCCAAATACCCGCCAAAATATTTTAAAACCCGCCAAAACGAATCCAAACATTCCAAAACCTTCCAAGACAATAAAAACAACACAAGAGAAAACAAAACATTCTAAAACACCACCAAAACATTCCGAAAACCCGCCAAAAGATCATCAAAACAAATCAAAACAAACCAAACAATAGGAGGAACACGGCAACATATTGGCAAGCAAGAGTCGGAGAGCGTGGCACCACGGCACCTTCTAGGAGGCCAAGAAGGAAGCCGCACAACACCTGCACTGTGTCTGCAACTTTCAAACTGCTAGAAGCTAGTGGCTTGCCACTGGCCTGCCTCTTCAATTGCCATTAGCATTCCAATGGAAGCTATTCTTGGACAACTTTGCTCTGCTTGCTGCTAGTTCTGCCCCAGCCTACCATAGATAACCTTGCTCTTCCCTTGAGGTTCTGAGATGCCAAGAACTTGTCAACTTCAAAGGGCGGGCCGGGCTACATCTACTCAGCTGCCACAGTTTCTCCTTGCTAGACCTAGTGGGAAAGCATTTTGCTGAGATGCAGAAGGCAAGAAACGCAGAATACGGAGACGCGGAGCTGTCCCAAGTGCCGCTGCCAGGCGTCTTTCCGCAGAAGGAGCGCCCCGGAGCGCACCGCAACCGGCACCGTCGTCTCTGCGCAAAGAGCCAAAATATTTTCAAACCCGCCAAAACTCATCCAAAAATATTTTCAAACCCGCCAAAATAGAAAACCAGACAGAAGTGATCAATACATTCGAAAAAACCTGACAAAACATGATAAAGCCCACCAAAGCTAATCCAAACACACCAAAAACTGGGCTAAACAGAATCAAAACCTTCTAAAAACCCGCCAAAATATTTCAAAACCCGTCAAAACTAATCAAAACATTCCGAATACCCGCCAAAACATTCCAAATACCCGCCAAAATATTTTAAAACCCGCCAAAACAAATCCAAACATTCCAAAACCTGCCAATACAATAAAAACAACTCAAGAGAATACAAAACATTCTAAAACCCAACCAAAACATTCCGAAAACCTGCCAAAACATCATAAAAACAAATCAAAACCAACCAAAAAATTCCGAAAACCCGCCAAAATAATTTAGACCCACAAAACTCATCAAAACATTCTGAAAATATGCCAAAACATTAGAAAACCAGCCAGAACTGATCAAAACATTCAAAAAACTTGGCAAAACATCATAACAACAAATCAAAACCAACCAAAACATTCCAAAAACCTGACAAAATAGTTTACAACCTGCTAAAACTGATCAAAACATTCTGAAAAGATGCCAAAATACTAGAAAACCAGTCAGAAGTGATCGAAACTTTCAATAACTTGCCAAAACATAATCAAAACAAATGAAAGCAAACCAAAACATTCCAAACACCCGCCAAAATATTTTAAAACCCGCCAAAACGAATCCAAACGTTCCAAAACCTTCCAAGACAATAAAAACAACACAAGAGAAAACAAAACATTCTAAAACACCACCAAAACATTCCGAAAACCCGCCAAAACATCATCAAAACAAATCAAAACAAACCAAACAATAGGAGGAACACGGCAACATATTGGCAAGCAAGAGACGGAGAGCGCGGCACCGCGGCACCTTCTAGGAGGCCAAGAAGGAAGCCGCACAACACCTGCACTGTGTCTGCAACTTTCAAACTGCTAGAAGATAGTGGCTTGCCACTGGCCTGCCTCTTCAATTGCCATTCGCATTCCAATGGGAGCTATTCTTGGACAACTTTGCTCTGCTTGCTGCTAGTTCTGCCCCAGCCTACCATAGATAACCTTGCTCTTCCCTTGAGGCTCTGAGATGCCAAGAACTTGTCAACTTCAAAGGGCGGGCCGGGCTACATCTACTCAGCTGCCACAGTTTCTCCTTGCTAGACCTAGTGGGAAAGCATTTTGCTGAGATGCAGAAGGCAAGAAACGCAGAATACGGAGACGCGGAGCTGTCCCAAGTGCCGCTGCCAGGCGTCTTTCCGCAGAAGGAGCGCCCCGGAGCGCACCGCAACCGGCACCGTCGTCTCTGCGCAAAGAGCCAAAATATTTTCAAACCCGCCAAAACTCATCCAAAAATATTTTCAAACCCGCCAAAATAGAAAACCAGACAGAAGTGATCAATACATTCGAAAAAACCTGACAAAACATGATAAAGCCCACCAAAGCTAATCCAAACACACCAAAAACTGGGCTAAACAGAATCAAAACAAGTCAAAACCTTTTAAAAACACGCCAAAATATTTCAAAACCCGTCAAAACTAATCAAAACATTCCGAATACCCGCCAAAACATTCCAAATACCCGCCAAAATATTTTAAAACCCGCCAAAAGGAATCCAAACATTCCAAAACCTGCCAACACAATAAAAACAACTCAAGAGAATACAAAACATTCTAAAACCCAACCAAAACATTCCGAAAACCCGCCAAAACATCATAAAAACAAATCAAAACCAACCAAAATATTCCGAAAACCCGCCAAAATAATTTAGACCCACAAAACTCATCAAAACATTCTGAAAATATGCCAAAACATTAGAAAACCAGCCAGAACTGATCAAAACATTCAAAAAACTTGGCAAAACATCATAAAAACAAATCAAAACCAACCAAAACATTCCAAAAACCTGACAAAATAGTTTACAACCTGCCAAAACTGATCAAAACATTCTGAAAAGATGCCAAAATACTAGAAAACCTGTCAGAAGTGATCGAAACTTTCAATAACTTGCCAAAACATAATCAAAACAAATGAAAGCAAACCAAAACATTCCAAATACCCGCCAAAATATTTTAAAACCCGCCAAAACGAATCCAAACATTCCAAAACCTTCCAAGACAATAAAAACAACACAAGAGAAAACAAAACATTCTAAAACACCACCAAAACATTCCGAAAACCCGCCAAAAGATCATCAAAACAAATCAAAACAAACCAAACAATAGGAGGAACACGGCAACATATTGGCAAGCAAGAGTCGGAGAGCGTGGCACCACGGCACCTTCTAGGAGGCCAAGAAGGAAGCCGCACAACACCTGCACTGTGTCTGCAACTTTCAAACTGCTAGAAGATAGTGGCTTGCCACTGGCCTGCCTCTTCAATTGCCATTAGCATTCCAATGGAAGCTATTCTTGGACAACTTTGCTCTGCTTGCTGCTAGTTCTGCCCCAGCCTACCATAGATAACCTTGCTCTTCCCTTGAGGTTCTGAGATGCCAAGAACTTGTCAACTTCAAAGGGCGGGCCGGGCTACATCTACTCAGCTGCCACAGTTTCTCCTTGCTAGACCTAGTGGGAAAGCATTTTGCTGAGATGCAGAAGGCAAGAAACGCAGAATACGGAGACGCGGAGCTGTCCCAAGTGCCGCTGCCAGGCGTCTTTCCGCAGAAGGAGCGCCCCGGAGCGCACCGCAACCGGCACCGTCGTCTCTGCGCAAAGAGCCAAAATATTTTCAAACCCGCCAAAACTCATCCAAAAATATTTTCAAACCCGCCAAAATAGAAAACCAGACAGAAGTGATCAATACATTCGAAAAAACCTGACAAAACATGATAAAGCCCACCAAAGCTAATCCAAACACACCAAAAACTGGGCTAAACAGAATCAAAACCTTCTAAAAACCCGCCAAAATATTTCAAAACCCGTCAAAACTAATCAAAACATTCCGAATACCCGCCAAAACATTCCAAATACCCGCCAAAATATTTTAAAACCCGCCAAAACAAATCCAAACATTCCAAAACCTGCCAATACAATAAAAACAACTCAAGAGAATACAAAACATTCTAAAACCCAACCAAAACATTCCGAAAACCTGCCAAAACATCATAAAAACAAATCAAAACCAACCAAAAAATTCCGAAAACCCGCCAAAATAATTTAGACCCACAAAACTCATCAAAACATTCTGAAAATATGCCAAAACATTAGAAAACCAGCCAGAACTGATCAAAACATTCAAAAAACTTGGCAAAATATCATAACAACAAATCAAAACCAACCAAAACATTCCAAAAACCTGACAAAATAGTTTACAACCTGCTAAAACTGATCAAAACATTCTGAAAAGATGCCAAAATACTAGAAAACCAGTCAGAAGTGATCGAAACTTTCAATAACTTGCCAAAACATAATCAAAACAAATGAAAGCAAACCAAAACATTCCAAACACCCGCCAAAATATTTTAAAACCCGCCAAAACGAATCCAAACGTTCCAAAACCTTCCAAGACAATAAAAACAACACAAGAGAAAACAAAACATTCTAAAACACCACCAAAACATTCCGAAAACCCGCCAAAACATCATCAAAACAAATCAAAACAAACCAAACAATAGGAGGAACACGGCAACATATTGGCAAGCAAGAGACGGAGAGCGCGGCACCGCGGCACCTTCTAGGAGGCCAAGAAGGAAGCCGCACAACACCTGCACTGTGTCTGCAACTTTCAAACTGCTAGAAGATAGTGGCTTGCCACTGGCCTGCCTCTTCAATTGCCATTCGCATTCCAATGGGAGCTATTCTTGGACAACTTTGCTCTGCTTGCTGCTAGTTCTGCCCCAGCCTACCATAGATAACCTTGCTCTTCCCTTGAGGCTCTGAGATGCCAAGAACTTGTCAACTTCAAAGGGCGGGCCGGGCTACATCTACTCAGCTGCCACAGTTTCTCCTTGCTAGACCTAGTGGGAAAGCATTTTGCTGAGATGCAGAAGGCAAGAAACGCAGAATACGGAGACGCGGAGCTGTCCCAAGTGCCGCTGCCAGGCGTCTTTCCGCAGAAGGAGCGCCCCGGAGCGCACCGCAACCGGCACCGTCGTCTCTGCGCAAAGAGCCAAAATATTTTCAAACCCGCCAAAACTCATCCAAAAATATTTTCAAACCCGCCAAAATAGAAAACCAGACAGAAGTGATCAATACATTCGAAAAAACCTGACAAAACATGATAAAGCCCACCAAAGCTAATCCAAACACACCAAAAACTGGGCTAAACAGAATCAAAACAAGTCAAAACCTTTTAAAAACACGCCAAAATATTTCAAAACCCGTCAAAACTAATCAAAACATTCCGAATACCCGCCAAAACATTCCAAATACCCGCCAAAATATTTTAAAACCCGCCAAAACAAATCCAAACATTCCAAAACCTGCCAACACAATAAAAACAACTCAAGAGAATACAAAACATTCTAAAACCCAACCAAAACATTCCGAAAACCCGCCAAAACATCATAAAAACAAATCAAAACCAACCAAAATATTCCGAAAACCCGCCAAAATAATTTAGACCCACAAAACTCATCAAAACATTCTGAAAATATGCCAAAACATTAGAAAACCAGCCAGAACTGATCAAAACATTCAAAAAACTTGGCAAAATATCATAACAACAAATCAAAACCAACCAAAACATTCCAAAAACCTGACAAAATAGTTTACAACCTGCTAAAACTGATCAAAACATTCTGAAAAGATGCCAAAATACTAGAAAACCAGTCAGAAGTGATCGAAACTTTCAATAACTTGCCAAAACATAATCAAAACAAATGAAAGCAAACCAAAACATTCCAAATACCCGCCAAAATATTTTAAAACCCGCCAAAACGAATCCAAACGTTCCAAAACCTTCCAAGACAATAAAAACAACACAAGAGAAAACAAAACATTCTAAAACACCACCAAAACATTCCGAAAACCCGCCAAAAGATCATCAAAACAAATCAAAACAAACCAAACAATAGGAGGAACACGGCAACATATTGGCAAGCAAGAGTCGGAGAGCGTGGCACCACGGCACCTTCTAGGAGGCCAAGAAGGAAGCCGCAAAACACCTGCACTGTGTCTGCAACTTTCAAACTGCTAGAAGCTAGTGGCTTGCCACTGGCCTGCCTCTTCAATTGCCATTAGCATTCCAATGGAAGCTATTCTTGGACAACTTTGCTCTGCTTGCTGCTAGTTCTGCCCCAGCCTACCATAGATAACCTTGCTCTTCCCTTGAGGTTCTGAGATGCCAAGAACTTGTCAACTTCAAAGGGCGGGCCGGGCTACATCTACTCAGCTGCCACAGTTTCTCCTTGCTAGACCTAGTGGGAAAGCATTTTGCTGAGATGCAGAAGGCAAGAAACGCAGAATACGGAGACGCGGAGCTGTCCCAAGTGCCGCTGCCAGGCGTCTTTCCGCAGAAGGAGCGCCCCGGAGCGCACCGCAACCGGCACCGTCGTCTCTGCGCAAAGAGCCAAAATATTTTCAAACCCGCCAAAACTCATCCAAAAATATTTTCAAACCCGCCAAAATAGAAAACCAGACAGAAGTGATCAATACATTCGAAAAAACCTGACAAAACATGATAAAGCCCACCAAAGCTAATCCAAACACACCAAAAACTGGGCTAAACAGAATCAAAACCTTCTAAAAACCCGCCAAAATATTTCAAAACCCGTCAAAACTAATCAAAACATTCCGAATACCCGCCAAAACATTCCAAATACCCGCCAAAATATTTTAAAACCCGCCAAAACAAATCCAAACATTCCAAAACCTGCCAATACAATAAAAACAACTCAAGAGAATACAAAACATTCTAAAACCCAACCAAAACATTCCGAAAACCTGCCAAAACATCATAAAAACAAATCAAAACCAACCAAAAAATTCCGAAAACCCGCCAAAATAATTTAGACCCACAAAACTCATCAAAACATTCTGAAAATATGCCAAAACATTAGAAAACCAGCCAGAACTGATCAAAACATTCAAAAAACTTGGCAAAATATCATAACAACAAATCAAAACCAACCAAAACATTCCAAAAACCTGACAAAATAGTTTACAACCTGCTAAAACTGATCAAAACATTCTGAAAAGATGCCAAAATACTAGAAAACCAGTCAGAAGTGATCGAAACTTTCAATAACTTGCCAAAACATAATCAAAACAAATGAAAGCAAACCAAAACATTCCAAACACCCGCCAAAATATTTTAAAACCCGCCAAAACGAATCCAAACGTTCCAAAACCTTCCAAGACAATAAAAACAACACAAGAGAAAACAAAACATTCTAAAACACCACCAAAACATTCCGAAAACCCGCCAAAACATCATCAAAACAAATCAAAACAAACCAAACAATAGGAGGAACACGGCAACATATTGGCAAGCAAGAGACGGAGAGCGCGGCACCGCGGCACCTTCTAGGAGGCCAAGAAGGAAGCCGCACAACACCTGCACTGTGTCTGCAACTTTCAAACTGCTAGAAGATAGTGGCTTGCCACTGGCCTGCCTCTTCAATTGCCATTCGCATTCCAATGGGAGCTATTCTTGGACAACTTTGCTCTGCTTGCTGCTAGTTCTGCCCCAGCCTACCATAGATAACCTTGCTCTTCCCTTGAGGCTCTGAGATGCCAAGAACTTGTCAACTTCAAAGGGCGGGCCGGGCTACATCTACTCAGCTGCCACAGTTTCTCCTTGCTAGACCTAGTGGGAAAGCATTTTGCTGAGATGCAGAAGGCAAGAAACGCAGAATACGGAGACGCGGAGCTGTCCCAAGTGCCGCTGCCAGGCGTCTTTCCGCAGAAGGAGCGCCCCGGAGCGCACCGCAACCGGCACCGTCGTCTCTGCGCAAAGAGCCAAAATATTTTCAAACCCGCCAAAACTCATCCAAAAATATTTTCAAACCCGCCAAAATAGAAAACCAGACAGAAGTGATCAATACATTCGAAAAAACCTGACAAAACATGATAAAGCCCACCAAAGCTAATCCAAACACACCAAAAACTGGGCTAAACAGAATCAAAACAAGTCAAAACCTTTTAAAAACACGCCAAAATATTTCAAAACCCGTCAAAACTAATCAAAACATTCCGAATACCCGCCAAAACATTCCAAATACCCGCCAAAATATTTTAAAACCCGCCAAAAGCAATCCAAACATTCCAAAACCTGCCAACACAATAAAAACAACTCAAGAGAATACAAAACATTCTAAAACCCAACCAAAACATTCCGAAAACCCGCCAAAACATCATAAAAACAAATCAAAACCAACCAAAATATTCCGAAAACCCGCCAAAATAATTTAGACCCACAAAACTCATCAAAACATTCTGAAAATATGCCAAAACATTAGAAAACCAGCCAGAACTGATCAAAACATTCAAAAAACTTGGCAAAACATCATAAAAACAAATCAAAACCAACCAAAACATTCCAAAAACCTGACAAAATAGTTTACAACCTGCCAAAACTGATCAAAACATTCTGAAAAGATGCCAAAATACTAGAAAACCTGTCAGAAGTGATCGAAACTTTCAATAACTTGCCAAAACATAATCAAAACAAATGAAAGCAAACCAAAACATTCCAAATACCCGCCAAAATATTTTAAAACCCGCCAAAACGAATCCAAACATTCCAAAACCTTCCAAGACAATAAAAACAACACAAGAGAAAACAAAACATTCTAAAACACCACCAAAACATTCCGAAAACCCGCCAAAAGATCATCAAAACAAATCAAAACAAACCAAACAATAGGAGGAACACGGCAACATATTGGCAAGCAAGAGTCGGAGAGCGTGGCACCACGGCACCTTCTAGGAGGCCAAGAAGGAAGCCGCACAACACCTGCACTGTGTCTGCAACTTTCAAACTGCTAGAAGATAGTGGCTTGCCACTGGCCTGCCTCTTCAATTGCCATTAGCATTCCAATGGAAGCTATTCTTGGACAACTTTGCTCTGCTTGCTGCTAGTTCTGCCCCAGCCTACCATAGATAACCTTGCTCTTCCCTTGAGGTTCTGAGATGCCAAGAACTTGTCAACTTCAAAGGGCGGGCCGGGCTACATCTACTCAGCTGCCACAGTTTCTCCTTGCTAGACCTAGTGGGAAAGCATTTTGCTGAGATGCAGAAGGCAAGAAACGCAGAATACGGAGACGCGGAGCTGTCCCAAGTGCCGCTGCCAGGCGTCTTTCCGCAGAAGGAGCGCCCCGGAGCGCACCGCAACCGGCACCGTCGTCTCTGCGCAAAGAGCCAAAATATTTTCAAACCCGCCAAAACTCATCCAAAAATATTTTCAAACCCGCCAAAATAGAAAACCAGACAGAAGTGATCAATACATTCGAAAAAACCTGACAAAACATGATAAAGCCCACCAAAGCTAATCCAAACACACCAAAAACTGGGCTAAACAGAATCAAAACAAATCAAAACAAACCTAAACCTTTTAAATACCCGCCAAAATATTTTAAAACCCGCCAAAACAAATCCAAACATTCGAAAACCTGCCAAGGCAATAAAACCAACTCAGGAGAATACAAAACATTCTAAAACCCAACCAAAACATTCCGAAAACCCGCCAAAACATCATAAAAACAAATCAAAACCAACCAAACTATCCTAAAAACCAGCTAAAATATTCCAAAAGCTGGCAAAACTTAATAAAAACAAAACTAAGTCAAGGGAAACATTTTTAAAACACACCAAGTATTTCAAAACCCGTCATAAGTCATCAAAATATTCTAAAACCCAGTCAAACAAAAAAAATCCCTGCCATAACATGAGAAAGCCCACAAAAACTGATCCAAACACACTGAAAACTAGGCAAAATTTTAGAAAAACAAAACAAATCGAAACATTCTAAAAACCCAACAAGAACATTATTTACCTTGCCCAAATTAATCAAAACATTCTAAAACCCCCCCATATCATATTAAAAACTAATCAAAATCAACCAAAACATTATAAAAAGACATCTAAACATTCCAGAAACCCGCCATAATATTCTAGAATCCCCAAAACCTGATCAAAATATTGTGAAAACCCGACAACACAGAAAAAAACTCAGCAAAACTAATCAAAATATAATAAAGAACAATCTAAACAAATCGCGTGGGAAGCCATGCTCTTGTAGCAGTTAGAAAGCCGCACAGTCCGGGTGTTGTGCGGCTTCATTCTTCGCATCCTAGAAAGTACCGCGCTCTCCGTCTCTCGGATGCGATCAAGCGGCTCTTCGCGCAGAGAGCACTGTGCCGGTCACTGTGCGCTCCGCAGCTCTCTTTCTGCCGAAAGACGCATGGCAGCGGCACTTAACTTCGGACAGCTCCGTATCTCCGTTTTCTGCATTTCTTGTCTTCTGCGTCTCAGCAAAATGCTTTTCCACTGTGTCTAGCAAGGAGAAACTGTGCCAGCACAGTATACGTCCCCGGACTTGTGTTCTCAATTCCCGAGTTCTCGGCATCTCAGAAACTAAAGGGAAGAGCAAGGTTATCTATGGTGGGCTGGGGCAGAACTAGAAGCAAGCAGAGCAAAGTTGTCCAAGAATACCTTCCGTTCGGATGCTAATGGCAATTGAAGAGGCAGGCGAGTGCTAAGCCTTGAAATTCTAGCAGTTAGAAAGCTGCGGACACAGTCCGGGTGTTGTGCGGCTTCACTCTTCGCATCCTAGAAAGTACCGCGCTCTCCGTCTCTCGGATGCGATCAAGCGGCTTTTCGCGCAGAGAGCACTGTGCCGGTCACTGTGCGCTCCGCAGCTCTCTTTCTGCCGAACGACGCCTGGCAGCGGCATTTAACTTCGGACAGCTCCGTATCTCCGTTTTCTGCATTTCTTGTCTTCTGCGTCTCAGCAAAATGCTTTTCCACTGTGTCTAGCAAGGAGAAACTGTGCCAGCACAGTATACGTCCCCGGACTTGTGTTCTCAATTCCCGAGTTCTCGGCATCTCAGAAACTAAAGGGAAGAGCAAGGTTATCTATGGTGGGCTGGGGCAGAACTAGAAGCAAGCACAGCAAAGTTGTCCAAGAATACCTTCCGTTCGGATGCTAATGGCAATTGAAGAGGCAGGCGAGTGCTAAGCCTTGAAATTCTAGCAGTTAGAAAGCTGCGGACACAGTCCGGGTGTTGTGCGGCTTCACTCTTCGCATCCTAGAAAGTACCGCGCTCTCCGTCTCTCGGATGCGATCAAGCGGCTCTTCGCGCAGAGAGCACTGTGCCGGTCACTGTGCGCTCCGCAGCTCTCTTTCTGCCGAACGACGCCTGGCAGCGGCATTTAACTTCGGACAGCTCCGTATCTCCGTTTTCTGCATTTCTTGTCTTCTGCGTCTCAGCAAAATGCTTTTCCACTGTGTCTAGCAAGGAGAAACTGTGCCAGCACAGTATACGTCCCCGGACTTGTGTTCTCAATTCCCGAGTTCTCGGCATCTCAGAAACTAAAGGGAAGAGCAAGGTTATCTATGGTGGGCTGGGGCAGAACTAGAAGCAAGCAGAGCAAAGTTGTCCAAGAATACCTTCCGTTCGGATGCTAATGGCAATTGAAGAGGCAGGCGAGTGCTAAGCCTTGAAATTCTAGCAGTTAGAAAGCTGCGGACACAGTCCGGGTGTTGTGCGGCTTCACTCTTCGCATCCTAGAAAGTACCGCGCTCTCCGTCTCTCGGATGCGATCAAGCGGCTCTTCGCGCAGAGAGCACTGTGCCGGTCACTGTGCGCTCCGCAGCTCTCTTTCTGCCGAACGACGCCTGGCAGCGGCATTTAACTTCGGACAGCTCCGTATCTCCGTTTTCTGCATTTCTTGTCTTCTGCGTCTCAGCAAAATGCTTTTCCACTGTGTCTAGCAAGGAGAAACTGTGCCAGCACAGTATACGTCCCCGGACTTGTGTTCTCAATTCCCGAGTTCTCGGCATCTCAGAAACTAAAGGGAAGAGCAAGGTTATCTATGGTGGGCTGGGGCAGAACTAGAAGCAAGCAGAGCAAAGTTGTCCAAGAATACCTTCCGTTCGGATGCTAATGGCAATTGAAGAGGCAGGCGAGTGCTAAGCCTTGAAATTCTAGCAGTTAGAAAGCTGCGGACACAGTCCGGGTGTTGTGCGGCTTCACTCTTCGCATCCTAGAAAGTACCGCGCTCTCCGTCTCTCGGATGCGATCAAGCGGCTCTTCGCGCAGAGAGCACTGTGCCGGTCACTCTGCGGTCCGGGGCTCTGTTTCTGCCGAACGACGCCTGGCAGCGGCATTTAACTTCGGACAGCTCCGTATCTCCGTTTTCTGCATTTCTTGTCTTCTGCGTCTCAGCAAAATGCTTTTCCACTGTGTCTAGCAAGGAGAAACTGTGCCAGCACAGTATACGTCCCCGGACTTGTGTTCTCAATTCCCGAGTTCTCGGCATCTCAGAAACTAAAGGGAAGAGCAAGGTTATCTATGGTGGGCTGGGGCAGAACTAGAAGCAAGCAGAGCAAAGTTGTCCAAGAATACCTTCCGTTCGGATGCTAATGGCAATTGAAGAGGCAGGCGAGTGCTAAGCCTTGAAATTCTAGCAGTTAGAAAGCTGCGGACACAGTCCGGGTGTTGTGCGGCTTCACTCTTCGCATCCTAGAAAGTACCGCGCTCTCCGTCTCTCGGATGCGATCAAGCGGCTCTTCGCGCAGAGGGCACTGTGCCGGTCACTGTGCGCTCCGCAGCTCTCTTTCTGCCGAACGACGCCTGGCAGCGGCATTTAACTTCGGACAGCTCCGTATCTCCGTTTTCTGCATTTCTTGTCTTCTGCGTCTCAGCAAAATGCTTTTCCACTGTGTCTAGCAAGGAGAAACTGTGCCAGCACAGTATACGTCCCCGGACTTGTGTTCTCAATTCCCGAGTTCTCGGCATCTCAGAAACTAAAGGGAAGAGCAAGGTTATCTATGGTGGGCTGGGGCAGAACTAGAAGCAAGCAGAGCAAAGTTGTCCAAGAATACCTTCCGTTCGGATGCTAATGGCAATTGAAGAGGCAGGCGAGTGCTAAGCCTTGAAATTCTAGCAGTTAGAAAGCTGCGGACACAGTCCGGGTGTTGTGCGGCTTCACTCTTCGCATCCTAGAAAGTACCGCGCTCTCCGTCTCTCGGATGCGATCAAGCGGCTCTTCGCGCAGAGGGCACTGTGCCGGTCACTGTGCGCTCCGGGGCTCTGTTTCTGCCGAACGACGCCTGGCAGCGGCATTTAACTTCGGACAGCTCCGTATCTCCGTTTTCTGCATTTCTTGTCTTCTGCGTCTCAGCAAAATGCTTTTCCACTGTGTCTAGCAAGGAGAAACTGTGCCAGCACAGTATACGTCCCCGGACTTGTGTTCTCAATTCCCGAGTTCTCGGCATCTCAGAAACTAAAGGGAAGAGCAAGGTTATCTATGGTGGGCTGGGGCAGAACTAGAAGCAAGCAGAGCAAAGTTGTCCAAGAATACCTTCCGTTCGGATGCTAATGGCAATTGAAGAGGCAGGCGAGTGCTAAGCCTTGAAATTCTAGCAGTTAGAAAGCTGCGGACACAGTCCGGGTGTTGTGCGGCTTCACTCTTCGCATCCTAGAAAGTACCGCGCTCTCCGTCTCTCGGATGCGATCAAGCGGCTCTTCGCGCAGAGGGCACTGTGCCGGTCACTGTGCGCTCCGGGGCTCTGTTTCTGCCGAACGACGCCTGGCAGCGGCATTTAACTTCGGACAGCTCCGTATCTCCGTTTTCTGCATTTCTTGTCTTCTGCGTCTCAGCAAAATGCTTTTCCACTGTGTCTAGCAAGGAGAAACTGTGCCAGCACAGTATACGTCCCCGGACTTGTGTTCTCAATTCCCGAGTTCTCGGCATCTCAGAAACTAAAGGGAAGAGCAAGGTTATCTATGGTGGGCTGGGGCAGAACTAGAAGCAAGCAGAGCAAAGTTGTCCAAGAATACCTTCCGTTCGGATGCTAATGGCAATTGAAGAGGCAGGCGAGTGCTAAGCCTTGAAATTCTAGCAGTTAGAAAGCTGCGGACACAGTCCGGGTGTTGTGCGGCTTCACTCTTCGCATCCTAGAAAGTACCGCGCTCTCCGTCTCTCGGATGCGATCAAGCGGCTCTTCGCGCAGAGAGCACTGTGCCGGTCACTCTGCGGTCCGGGGCTCTGTTTCTGCCGAACGACGCCTGGCAGCGGCATTTAACTTCGGACAGCTCCGTATCTCCGTTTTCTGCATTTCTTGTCTTCTGCGTCTCAGCAAAATGCTTTTCCACTGTGTCTAGCAAGGAGAAACTGTGCCAGCACAGTATACGTCCCCGGACTTGTGTTCTCAATTCCCGAGTTCTCGGCATCTCAGAAACTAAAGGGAAGAGCAAGGTTATCTATGGTGGGCTGGGGCAGAACTAGAAGCAAGCAGAGCAAAGTTGTCCAAGAATACCTTCCGTTCGGATGCTAATGGCAATTGAAGAGGCAGGCGAGTGCTAAGCCTTGAAATTCTAGCAGTTAGAAAGCTGCGGACACAGTCCGGGTGTTGTGCGGCTTCACTCTTCGCATCCTAGAAAGTACCGCGCTCTCCGTCTCTCGGATGCGATCAAGCGGCTCTTCGCGCAGAGGGCACTGTGCCGGTCACTGTGCGCTCCGGGGCTCTGTTTCTGCCGAACGACGCCTGGCAGCGGCATTTAACTTCGGACAGCTCCGTATCTCCGTTTTCTGCATTTCTTGTCTTCTGCGTCTCAGCAAAATGCTTTTCCACTGTGTCTAGCAAGGAGAAACTGTGCCAGCACAGTATACGTCCCCGGACTTGTGTTCTCAATTCCCGAGTTCTCGGCATCTCAGAAACTAAAGGGAAGAGCAAGGTTATCTATGGTGGGCTGGGGCAGAACTAGAAGCAAGCAGAGCAAAGTTGTCCAAGAATACCTTCCGTTCGGATGCTAATGGCAATTGAAGAGGCAGGCGAGTGCTAAGCCTTGAAATTCTAGCAGTTAGAAAGCTGCGGACACAGTCCGGGTGTTGTGCGGCTTCACTCTTCGCATCCTAGAAAGTACCGCGCTCTCCGTCTCTCGGATGCGATCAAGCGGCTCTTCGCGCAGAGAGCACTGTGCCGGTCACTGTGCGCTCCGCAGCTCTCTTTCTGCCGAAAGACACCTGGCAGCGGCATTTAACTTCGGACAGCTCCGTATCTCCGTTTTCTGCATTTCTTGTCTTCTGCGTCTCAGCAAAATGCTTTTCCACTGTGTCTAGCAAGGAGAAACTGTGCCAGCACAGTATACGTCCCCGGACTTGTGTTCTCAATTCCCGAGTTCTCGGCATCTCAGAAACTAAAGGGAAGAGCAAGGTTATCTATGGTGGGCTGGGGCAGAACTAGAAGCAAGCAGAGCAAAGTTGTCCAAGAATACCTTCCGTTCGGATGCTAATGGCAATTGAAGAGGCAGGCGAGTGCTAAGCCTTGAAATTCTAGCAGTTAGAAAGCTGCGGACACAGTCCGGGTGTTGTGCGGCTTCACTCTTCGCATCCTAGAAAGTACCGCGCTCTCCGTCTCTCGGATGCGATCAAGCGGCTTTTCGCGCAGAGAGCACTGTGCCGGTCACTGTGCGCTCCGCAGCTCTCTTTCTGCCGAACGACGCCTGGCAGCGGCATTTAACTTCGGACAGCTCCGTATCTCCGTTTTCTGCATTTCTTGTCTTCTGCGTCTCAGCAAAATGCTTTTCCACTGTGTCTAGCAAGGAGAAACTGTGCCAGCACAGTATACGTCCCCGGACTTGTGTTCTCAATTCCCGAGTTCTCGGCATCTCAGAAACTAAAGGGAAGAGCAAGGTTATCTATGGTGGGCTGGGGCAGAACTAGAAGCAAGCAGAGCAAAGTTGTCCAAGAATACCTTCCGTTCGGATGCTAATGGCAATTGAAGAGGCAGGCGAGTGCTAAGCCTTGAAATTCTAGCAGTTAGAAAGCTGCGGACACAGTCCGGGTGTTGTGCGGCTTCACTCTTCGCATCCTAGAAAGTACCGCGCTCTCCGTCTCTCGGATGCGATCAAGCGGCTCTTCGCGCAGAGAGCACTGTGCCGGTCACTGTGCGCTCCGCAGCTCTCTTTCTGCCGAAAGACGCCTGGCAGCGGCATTTAACTTCGGACAGCTCCGTATCTCCGTTTTCTGCATTTCTTGTCTTCTGCGTCTCAGCAAAATGCTTTTCCACTGTGTCTAGCAAGGAGAAACTGTGCCAGCACAGTATACGTCCCCGGACTTGTGTTCTCAATTCCCGAGTTCTCGGCATCTCAGAAACTAAAGGGAAGAGCAAGGTTATCTATGGTGGGCTGGGGCAGAACTAGAAGCAAGCAGAGCAAAGTTGTCCAAGAATACCTTCCGTTCGGATGCTAATGGCAATTGAAGAGGCAGGCGAGTGCTAAGCCTTGAAATTCTAGCAGTTAGAAAGCTGCGGACACAGTCCGGGTGTTGTGCGGCTTCACTCTTCGCATCCTAGAAAGTACCGCGCTCTCCGTCTCTCGGATGCGATCAAGCGGCTTTTCGCGCAGAGAGCACTGTGCCGGTCACTGTGCGCTCCGCAGCTCTCTTTCTGCCGAACGACGCCTGGCAGCGGCATTTAACTTCGGACAGCTCCGTATCTCCGTTTTCTGCATTTCTTGTCTTCTGCGTCTCAGCAAAATGCTTTTCCACTGTGTCTAGCAAGGAGAAACTGTGCCAGCACAGTATACGTCCCCGGACTTGTGTTCTCAATTCCCGAGTTCTCGGCATCTCAGAAACTAAAGGGAAGAGCAAGGTTATCTATGGTGGGCTGGGGCAGAACTAGAAGCAAGCAGAGCAAAGTTGTCCAAGAATACCTTCCGTTCGGATGCTAATGGCAATTGAAGAGGCAGGCGAGTGCTAAGCCTTGAAATTCTAGCAGTTAGAAAGCTGCGGACACAGTCCGGGTGTTGTGCGGCTTCACTCTTCGCATCCTAGAAAGTACCGCGCTCTCCGTCTCTCGGATGCGATCAAGCGGCTCTTCGCGCAGAGAGCACTGTGCCGGTCACTGTGCGCTCCGCAGCTCTCTTTCTGCCGAACGACGCCTGGCAGCGGCATTTAACTTCGGACAGCTCCGTATCTCCGTTTTCTGCATTTCTTGTCTTCTGCGTCTCAGCAAAATGCTTTTCCACTGTGTCTAGCAAGGAGAAACTGTGCCAGCACAGTATACGTCCCCGGACTTGTGTTCTCAATTCCCGAGTTCTCGGCATCTCAGAAACTAAAGGGAAGAGCAAGGTTATCTATGGTGGGCTGGGGCAGAACTAGAAGCAAGCAGAGCAAAGTTGTCCAAGAATACCTTCCGTTCGGATGCTAATGGCAATTGAAGAGGCAGGCGAGTGCTAAGCCATGAACTTCTAGCAGTTAGAAAGCTGCGGACACAGTCCGGGTGTTGTGCGGCTTCACTCTTCGCATCCTAGAAAGTACCGCGCTCTCCGTCTCTCGGATGCCATCTAGCGGGTGTTTGAGCAGAGAGCGCTGGTGCTGATCGCGGTTCTAAATATTTTTGTGGGTTTTTGGGATGTTTTGGTTCGTTTTTGTGAAGTTTTGGAGAGTTTTGGAATATTTCGGTTCCTTTCGGCGGGTTTTTAAATATTTTGCCCGGATTTTTAAAATGTTTTTATTTGTTTTTATTATTTTTTGGCAAGGTTTTTGTGTGTTTTGATTAGTCCTGGCTGGTTTTCTAGTATTTTGGCGTGTTTTCCAAATGTTTTGATCACTTTTGGCGGGTTCTAAACTATTTTGGATTGTTTTAATTTGTTTGGATTTGTTTTTCTTATGTTTTGGTGGGTTCTTGGAAATGTTTGGTTCATTTTTGCGTATTTTTAAGTATTTTAGCGGGTTTTTGGAATATTTTGGTTAGCATTGATTTTCTTTTTAATGTTTTGACGGATTTTTTGAATGTTTTTTGCGTCTATTGGGAATGTTGTGATCAGTTTCGGCGGGTGTATTAACATTTTGGCAGGTTTTTGGTATGTTTTGATTTGTTTTGATTTTTTTTACAATATTTCAGCTGGTTTGGGAAATTTTGATTACTTTTGATTTGTTTTACAATATTTTGCCTGGTGTTTGGAATTTCTTGGTTTGTTTTGATTTGTTTTTATAAAGTTTTTGGAAAATTTTGATTCGTTTTGGCGAGTTTTAAAATAATTTGGGGGCTTAAAATAATTTGGCGAGTTTTTACAATGTTTTAGCTGGTTTTGATTTGTTTTTATTATGTTTTGGCAAGCTTTTTGAAATATTTGGATCAGTTCTGGCTGGTTCTCTAGTATTTTGGCATCTATTCAGAATGTTTTGATCGGTTTTGGCGGGATTTAATATATTTTGGCAGGTTTTTAGAATATTTTGTTTGGTTTTCCTATATCTTTATTATGTTTTGGAGGGCTTTTAGAATGTTTAGATTACTTTGGGGGGGTTTTTCGGATTTTTTTGGGTGGTTTTGATTTGTTTTTTTTATGTTTAGTCATGTTTTTGGTGTGTTTGGATTAGTTTTGGTGGGCTTTATCATGTTTTGGTGGATTTTTTGAATGTTTTATTCACTTCTGACTAATTTTATAATATTTTGGCAGGTTTTCAGTATGTTTTGACCAGTTTTTGGGGAGTTCTAAAATATTTTGGCTAGTGTGTGGAATGTTTTTTTGTTTAGATTCGTTTTATGTTTTGGCATGTTTTTTGTAAAGTTTTGATTCGTTTTTCTGGCTTTAAAATATTTTGGCAGGTTTTTAGAATGTTTTGGTTTGTTTAGATTTGTTTTTATTATGTTTTGGCATGTTTTTTGTATGTTTTGATCATTTCTGGCTGGTTTTATAGTATTTTTGGTTTTCTTTTCAATATATTTTGATCAGTTTTGGAGGATTTTAAAACATTTTAGTAGGTTTTTAGAATGTTTTGGTTGGTTTTAATTTGTTTTTTGAATGTTTTGGCCAGTTTTTTGAAAGTTTTGATCACTTCTAACTGGTTTTCTAGCGTTTTGGTGTCTTTTCAGAATGTTTTGATCAGTTTTGGCAGGTTCTAAAAATTTGGCAGGTTTTTGGAATGTTTTGATATGTTTTGATTTGTTTTTATTATGTTTTGGTGGGTTTTCAGACTATTTTGGTGGGGTTTTACAATGTTTTGTTTTCTCTTGTGTTGTTTTAATTGTGTTAGCAGGTTTTGGAAAATTTTGATTTGATTTGGCGGGTTTTTATTATGTTTTATCGGGGTTTCAAAAAGTTTTCATCACTTCTGTCTGGTTTTATAATATTTTGGTGGGTTTTGGAACGTTTTGATTTGTTTTTGGCGGGTTTTAAAATGTTTTGGTAGGTTTTTTGAATGTTTTGGTTGGTCTTGACTTGTTTTGACAATGTTTTGGCGAGTTTTTTGAATGTTTTGATCAGTTCTGCTGGTTTGACAATATTTAGTCATATTTTGGAATGTTTCCGTTTGTTGAGATTTGTTTTTAGTATGTTTTTGAAGTTATTGCATGTTTTGATCACTTCTGACTGGTTTTATAATATTTTGGCATCTTTTCAGAATGTTTTGATCAGTTTTGGCAGGTTGTAAACTATTTTGTCAGGTTTTTGGAATGTTTTGGTTGGTTTTGATTTGTTTTTATGATGTTTTGCCAAGTTTTTTGAATGTTTTGATCAGTTCTGGCTGGTTTTCTAATGTTTTGGCATTTTTTCAGAATGTTTTGATGAGTTTTGTGGGTCTAAATTATTTTGGCGGGTATTCGGAAGGTTTTGATTAGTTTTGACGGGTTTTGAAATATTTTGGCCGGTTTTTAGAACGTTTAGATTTGTTTTGATTCTGTTTAGCCCAGTTTTTGGTGTGTTTGGATTAGCTTTGGTGGGCTTTATCATGTTTTGTCAGGTTTTTTCAAATGTATTGATCACTTCTGTCTGGTTTTCTATTTTGGCGGGTTTGAAAATATTTTTGGATTAGTTTTGGCGGGTTTGAAAATATTTTGGCTCTTTGCGCAGAGATGACGGTGCCGGTTGCGGTGCGCTCCGGGGCGCTCCTTCTGCGGAAAGACGCCTGGCAGCGGCACTTGGGACAGCTCCGCGTCTCCGTATTCTGCGTTTCTTGCCTTCTGCATCTCAGCAAAATGCTTTCCCACTAGGTCTAGCAAGGAGAAACTGTGGCAGCTGAGTCGATGTAGCCCGGCCCGCCCTTTGAAGTTGACAAGTTCTTGGCATCTCAGAGCCTCAAGGGAAGAGCCAGGTTATCTATGGTAGGCTGGGGCAGAACTAGCAACAAGGTAGTCACCTTCTTCTCGGAGGCATCCCGCGATTTTTGGATTTTCTGCCGGGAAACAGTCACTCTGTGGCACTGGTCGTTGGACACAAATGACGTCACTTTTCACTGGGAAACAAAACATGCCAGGCCAGGTTACTGATGTCAATTTGCAGGAGGCTCTTGGCACTGTCAACACTCACAGTTGCTGACAGTTGCACCTTGCATCCAGGAGACATCCTGAGACATTTGGAATTTCATCAGGCACCAATCCTCTGTGGGCCACTGGCCCCTGGACACAAACGTTGTCTGTTTTCAGTGGGAAATGCAACTCGTGAGCCCAAATTCCCGATTTCAGTTTGCAGGAGGCACTTGGCACTGTCCAACGAGCCATAGTTGCTGATGGTGCCCCCTTGCGTCTAAGAGGCATCCTGTGAGATTTAGAATTACAGCAGGCAGCTGGCCACTTAGTGCCACTGGCCCCTGGACATGAACGCTGTCCCTTTTCCCTGGGAAAGGAAACTCACTAGCCCGAGTTCCTGATGTCCGTTTACAGGAGGCACTTGGCACTGTCAAAACAGCCACAGTTGCCTCTGGTGTCACCTTGCGTCCGGGAGGAATCCTGCAAGGTTTGGAAGTTCAACAGCCACCAATCCTCTCTGGGCCACTGGCCAATAGCCAAAAACGCGGGCTCTTTCACCCGGGAAATGAAACTGACCAGCCCGTTTGCAGGAGGCACTTGGCACTGTTAATCCAGCCATCGTTGCACGTCGTGACACCATGGGTCTGGGAGGCATCCTGTGACGTTCGGAATTTCTGCAGGCCTCCAGACATTTCTGGCCTCTTTCCCATGGACAGGGTAGCCGGCCCTTTTCCCTGGGAAACAAAATTCACCTGGACAGGTTCCTGATGTCAGTTTGCAGGAAGCAAGTGGCACTGTCAAGCCAGCCACAGTTGCTGATGGTGGAACCTTGCATCTGGGGGCATCCTGTGATATTCGGAATTTCAGCAGGCAGGCGGCCACTCTCTGACAATGAAACTTGGATAAAAATACTGGCCATTTACCCTGGAAACATAACTCACCAGGCCAGGTTCCTGATGTCAGTTTGCAGGAGGCACTTGTCACAGTCAAACCAGGCACAGTTGCCTGTTGTGGAGCCTTGCTTCTATGATGTATATTGAGACGTTCAGAATTACGGCACACAGCCGGCCACTGCTGGATACAGGAGAAGAACAATGGCTTTTACTCTGAGAAACAAAACTCACAAGGCCAGCTTCCTGATGTCAGTTTGCAGGAGGCACTTGGCCCTGTCAAACCAGCCACAGTTGACTCTGGCGGCACCTTGCTTCTGAGAGGCATCCTGAGATGTTCGGAATTTTAAGAGGCACCAGGCCACATTGCGCCACCGGAACCACGACAGGAAACGTGGCCTTCTCTCTCAGAAACAAAACACACCAGGCCAGGTTACCGAGGTCAGTTTGCAGGAGGCACTTGGCACTGTCAAACCAGCCACAGTTGCTTGTGGTGGCATCTTGCTTCAGGGAGGCATCCTGAGACATACGGAACATCAAAATGCACACGGCCACTATGGCCCACCGGATGCTGGACACGATCTATGGCCTTTTCTCTGAGAACCAAAACTCAGCCGGCCAGGTTCCTGATGTAAGTTTTCAGAATACACTTGGCACTGTCAAACAAGCCACATTTGCCTGTGGTGGCGCCTTGCTTCTTCTGGGAGGCATTCTGAGATATTTGGAATTTCAGCAGGCAGCTGACCACAATCGGTCATCGGGCCCTGGACAGAAAGGATATCTTTTCCCCAGAGAAACAAAAGTCACCAGGCCAGGTTCCTGATGTCAGTTTGCAGGAGGCACTTGGCACTGTCAAACCAGCCACAGTTGCCTCTGGGGGCACTTTCCATCTGGGAGGCATCCCGATCCATGCGGAATTTCAGCAGGCAGCCGGGCACTCCAGGCCGCAAGGCCCTGGACATGAATCATGGTCATTCCCCAGAGAAAGGAAAGTCACAAGGCCAGGTTCCTGATGTCATTTTGCAGGAGGCACATGGCACTGTCAAACCAGCCACAGTTGCCTGTGGGGGCACCTTCCATCTACGAGGTATCCGCAACCGTGTGGAATTTCAGCAGGCAGCCGGCCACTCTGGGCCGGCGGGCCCAGGACAAGAACGATGGCCTTTCCCCAGAGAAACAAAACTTACCAGGCCAGGTTCCTGATGTCTGTTTGCAGGAGGCACTTGGCACTGTCAAACCAGCCACAGCGGCCTATGCTTTTAGTTTCGGTCTGGGAGGTATCCTGATCCATGCGGAATTTCAGCAGGCTGCCTGCCACTCCGGGCCAGCGGGCCCCGGAAAAGAATGATGGCCTTTCCCCAGAGAAACAAAAGTCACCAGGCCAGGTTCCTGATGTCAGTTTGCAGGAGGCACTTGGCACTGTCAAACCAGCCACAGGTGCCTATGGGGGCACCTTGTATCTCGGCGGCATCCTGATCCATGCAGAATTCCAGCAGGCAGCCGGCCACTCCAGGATTACGGGTCCAGGATATAAACCATGACCTTTCCCCAGAGAAACAAAACTCACCAGGCAAGGTTCCTGATGTCAGTTTGCAGGAGGCACTTGGCACTGTCAAACCAGCCACAGTTGCCTGTGGGGGCTCCTTTCATCTGGGAGCTATCCTGATCTGTGCGGAATTTCAGCAGGCGTCCGGCCACTCCGGGCCAGCGGGCCCTGGACATGAAACATGGCCTTTCCCCAGAGAAATAAATGTCACCAGGCCAGGTTCCTGGTGTCAGTTTGCAGGAGGCACTTGGCACTGTCAAACCAGCCACAGTTGCCTGTGGGGGCACCTTGCATCTGGGAGGCATCCTGGTCCGTCCAGAATTTTAGCAGGCAGACGGCCACTCCAGGACACCAGGCTCAGGATACCAACCATGGCCTTTCCCCAGAGAAACAAAAGTCACCAGGCCAGGTTCCTGATGTCAGTTGGCAGGAGGCACTTGGCACTGTCAAACCAGCCACAGGTGCCTGTGGGGGCACCTTGCATCTGGGAGCTATCCTGATCTGTGCGGTATTTCAGCAGGCAGCCGGCCACTCCTGGCTTCCGAGTACGGGACACGAACGATGCCACTTCCCATGAGAAACAAAAGTCACCAGGCCAGGTTCCTGATGTCAGTTTGCAGGAGGCGCTTGGCACCATCAAACCAGCCACAGTTGCCTGTGGCGGCACCTTGAACCTGGGAGGTATCCTGATCCATGCGGAATTTCAGCAGGCAGCCGGCCACTCCGAGCCACCGGGCTCTGAACAAGAATAATTGCCTTTCCCCAGAGAAACAAAAGTCACCCGGCCAGGTTCCTGATGTCAATTTGCAGGATGCACTTGGCACTGTCAAACCAGCCACAGTTGCCTGTGGGGGCACTTTTCATCTGGGAGGTATCCGGATCCGTGTGGAATTTCAGCAGGCAGCAGGCAACTGTGAGCCACCGGGCCCTGGACATGAACCATGGCCTTTCCCCTGAGAAAGAAAATCACCAGGCCAGGTTTCTGATGTCAGTTTGCAGGAAGCACTTGGCACTGTCAAACCAGCCACAGGTGCCTCTGGGGGCACCTTGCATCTTGGCGGCATCCTGGTCCGTCCAGAATTTTAGCAGGCAGACGGCCACTCCAGGACACGAGGCTCAGGATACCAACCATGGCCTTTCCCCAGAGAAACAAAAGTCACCAGGCCAGGTTCTTGATGTCAGTTGGCAGGAGGCACTTGGCACTGTCAAACCAGCCACAGTTTCCCGTGGGGCACCTTGCATCTGGGAGGTATCCTGATCCGTGCGGAATTTCAGCAGGCAGCCGGCCACTCTGGGCCACAGTTTGTAGGATATGAACGATGGCCTTTCCCCAGAGAAACAAAAGTCACCAGGCCAGGTTCCTGATGTCAGCTTGCAGCAGGCACTTGGCACTGTCAAACCAGCCACAGGTGCCTGTGGGGGCACCTTGCATCTCGGCGGCATCCTGATCCATGCAGAATTCCAGCAAGCAGCCGGCCACTCCGGGCCACTAGGCCTTGGACACATACAATGGCCTTTCCCCAGAGAAATAAATGTCACCAGGCCAGGTTCCTGATGTCAGTTTGCAGGAGGCACTTGGCACTGTCAAACCAGCCACAGTTGCCTGTGGGGGCACCTTGCATCTTGGCGGCATCCTGGTCCGTCCAGAATTTTAGCAGGCAGACGGCCACTCCAGGACACCAGGCTCAGGATACCAACCATGGCCTTTCCCCAGAGAAACAAAAGTCACCAGGCCAGGTTCCTGATGTCAGTTGGCAGGAGGCACTTGGCACTGTCAAACCAGCCACAGTTTCCCGTGGGGCACCTTGCATCTGGGAGGTATCCTGATCCGTGCGGAATTTCAGCAGGCAGCCGGCCACGCTGGGCCACAGTTTGTAGGATATGAACCATGGCCTTTCCCCAGAGAAACAAAAGTCACCAGGCCAGGTTCCTGATGTCAGTTTGCAGGAGGCACATGGCACTGTCAAACCAGCCACAGGTGCCTGTGGGGGCACCTTGCATCTCGGCGGCATCCTGAGCCATGCAGAATTCCAGCAAGCAGCCGGCCACTCCGGGCCACTAGGCCTTGGACACGTACAATGGCCTTTCCCCAGAGAAATAAATGTCACCAGGCCAGGTTCCTGATGTCAGTTGGCAGGAGGCACTTGGCACTGTCAAACCAGCCACAATTGCCTCTGGGGGCACTTTGCATCTGGGAGGCATCCTGATCCGTTCGGAATTTCAGCAGGCAGCCGGCCACTCCGGGACTACGGGTCCAGGATATGAACCATGGCCTTTCCCCAGAGAAACAAAAGTCACCAGGCCAGGTTCCTGATGTCAGTTTGCAGGAGGCACTTGGCACTGTCGAAGGAGCCACAGGGGCCTGTGGGGGCACCTTGCATCTCGGCGGCATCCTGATCAGTGAGGAATTTCAACAGGCAGCCGGCCTCTCCGGTCCTACGTATCCAGAATATGAACCATGGCCTTTCCCCAGAGAAACAAAACTCACCAGGCCAGGTTCCTGATGTCAGTTGGCAGGAGGCACTTGGCACTGTCAAACCAGCCACAGTTGCCTGTGGGGGCGCCTTGCATCTGGGAGGTAGCCTCAACCGTGTGGAATTTCAGCAGGCAGCCGGCCACTCGGGCCAGCGGGCCCCGGACAAGAACGATGGCCTTTCCCCAGAGAAACAATAGTCACCCGGCCAGGTTCCTGATGTCAGTTTGCAGGAGGCACTTGGCACTGTCAAACCAGCCACAGTTGCCTGTGGTGGCACCTTGCATCTGGGAGGTATCCTGATCCGTGCGGAATTTCAGCAGGCAGTCGGCCACTCCGGGCCAGGGGGCACTGGACATCATCTATGGCCTTTCCCCAGAGAAACAAAAGTCACCAGGCCAGGTTCCTGATGTCAGTTTGCAGGAGGCACTTGGCACTGTCAAACCAGCCACAATTGCCTGTGGGGGCACTTTTCATCTGGAGGCATCCTGATCCAAGCGGAATTTCAGCAGGCAGCCGGCCACTCCGGGACATCCGGCCCTGTACAATAACCATGCCCTTTCCCCAGAGAAACAAAAGTCACCAGGCCAGGTTCCTGATGTCAGTTTGCAGGAGGCACTTGGCACTGTCAAACCAGCCACAGGTGCCTGTATGGGCGCTTTTCATCTGGGAGGCATCGTGATCCATGCGGAATTTCAGCAGGCGGCCGGCCACTCCGGGCCACCAGGCCCTGGACAAGAGCCACGGCTTTTCCCTAGGGAAACAAAAGTCACCCCGCCAGGTTCCTGATGTCAGTTTGCAGGAGGCACTTGGCACTGTCAAACCAGCCACAGCGGCCTATGATTTTAGTTTCGGTCTGGGAGGTATCCTGATCCGTGCGGAATTTCAGCAGGCAGCCGGGCACTCCAGGCCGCAAGGCCCTGGACATGAATCATGGTCTTTCTCCAGAGAAACGAATGTCACCGGGTCAGGTTCCTGATGTCAGTTTGCAGGAGGCACATGGCACTGTCAAACCAGCCACAGTTGCCTGTGGGGGCTCCTTTCATCTGGGAGCTATCCTGATCCGTGCGGAATTTCAGCAGGCGGCCGGACACTCCGGCCCGGCGGGCCCCGGACAGGAACGATGGCCTTTCCCCAGAGAAACAAAAGTCACCAGGCCAGGTTCCTGATGTCTGTTTGCAGGAGGCACTTGGCACTGTCAAACCAGCCACAGTTGCCTATGGTTTTAGTTTCGGTGTGGGAGGTATCCTGATCCGTTCGGAATTTCAGCAGGCTGCTGGCCACTACAGGCCACCAGGTCTCGGAAAAGAATGATGGCCTTTCCCCAGAGAAACAAAACTCACCAGGCAAGGTTCCTGATGTCAGTTTGCAGGAGGCACTTGGCACTGTCAAACCAGCCACAGTTGCCTGTGGGGGCTCCTTTCATCTGGGAGCTATCCTGATCTGTGCGGAATTTCAGCAGGCGTCCGGCCACTCCGGGCCAGCGGGCCCTGGACATGAAACATGGCCTTTCCCCAGAGAAATAAATGTCACCAGGCCAGGTTCCTGGTGTCAGTTTGCAGGAGGCACTTGGCACTGTCAAACCAGCCACAGTTGCCTGTGGGGGCACCTTGCATCTGGGAGGCATCCTGGTCCGTCCAGAATTTTAGCAGGCAGACGGCCACTCCAGGACACCAGGCTCAGGATACCAACCATGGCCTTTCCCCAGAGAAACAAAAGTCACCAGGCCAGGTTCCTGATGTCAGTTGGCAGGAGGCACTTGGCACTGTCAAACCAGCCACAGGTGCCTGTGGGGGCACCTTGCATCTGGGAGCTATCCTGATCTGTGCGGTATTTCAGCAGGCAGCCGGCCACTCCTGGCTTCCGAGTACGGGACACGAACGATGGCACTTCCCATGAGAAACAAAAGTCACCAGGCCAGGTTCCTGATGTCAGTTTGCAGGAGGCGCTTGGCACCATCAAACCAGCCACAGTTGCCTGTGGCGGCACCTTGAACCTGGGAGGTATCCTGATCCATGCGGAATTTCAGCAGGCAGCCGGCCACTCCGAGCCACCGGGCTCTGAACAAGAATAATTGCCTTTCCCCAGAGAAACAAAAGTCACCCGGCCAGGTTCCTGATGTCAATTTGCAGGATGCACTTGGCACTGTCAAACCAGCCACAGTTGTCTGTGGGGGCACTTTTCATCTGGGAGGTATCCGGATCCGTGTGGAATTTCAGCAGGCAGCAGGCAACTGTGAGCCACCGGGCCCTGGACATGAACCATGGCCTTTCCCCTGAGAAAGAAAATCACCAGGCCAGGTTTCTGATGTCAGTTTGCAGGAAGCACTTGGCACTGTCAAACCAGCCACAGGTGCCTGTGGGGGCACCTTGCATCTTGGCGGCATCCTGGTCCGTCCAGAATTTTAGCAGGCAGACAGCCACTCCAGGACACGAGGCTCAGGATACCAACCATGGCCTTTCCCCAGAGAAACAAAAGTCACCAGGCCAGGTTCTTGATGTCAGTTGGCAGGAGGCACTTGGCACTGTCAAACCAGCCACAGTTTCCCGTGGGGCACCTTGCATCTGGGAGGTATCCTGATCCGTGCGGAATTTCAGCAGGCAGCCGGCCACTCTGGGCCACAGTTTGTAGGATATGAACGATGGCCTTTCCCCAGAGAAACAAAAGTCACCAGGCCAGGTTCCTGATGTCAGCTTGCAGCAGGCACTTGGCACTGTCAAACCAGCCACAGGTGCCTGTGGGGGCACCTTGCATCTCGGCGGCATCCTGATCCATGCAGAATTCCAGCAAGCAGCCGGCCACTCCGGGCCACTAGGCCTTGGACACATACAATGGCCTTTCCCCAGAGAAATAAATGTCACCAGGCCAGGTTCCTGATGTCAGTTTGCAGGAGGCACTTGGCACTGTCAAACCAGCCACAGTTGCCTGTGGGGGCACCTTGCATCTTGGCGGCATCCTGGTCCGTCCAGAATTTTAGCAGGCAGACGGCCACTCCAGGACACCAGGCTCAGGATACCAACCATGGCCTTTCCCCAGAGAAACAAAAGTCACCAGGCCAGGTTCCTGATGTCAGTTGGCAGGAGGCACTTGGCACTGTCAAACCAGCCACAGTTTCCCGTGGGGCACCTTGCATCTGGGAGGTATCCTGATCCGTGCGGAATTTCAGCAGGCAGCCGGCCACGCTGGGCCACAGTTTGTAGGATATGAACCATGGCCTTTCCCCAGAGAAACAAAAGTCACCAGGCCAGGTTCCTGATGTCAGTTTGCAGGAGGCACATGGCACTGTCAAACCAGCCACAGGTGCCTGTGGGGGCACCTTGCATCTCGGCGGCATCCTGAGCCATGCAGAATTCCAGCAAGCAGCCGGCCACTCCGGGCCACTAGGCCTTGGACACGTACAATGGCCTTTCCCCAGAGAAATAAATGTCACCAGGCCAGGTTCCTGATGTCAGTTGGCAGGAGGCACTTGGCACTGTCAAGCCAGCCACAATTGCCTCTGGGGGCACTTTGCATCTGGGAGGCATCCTGATCCGTTCGGAATTTCAGCAGGCAGCCGGCCACTCCGGGACTACGGGTCCAGGATATGAACCATGGCCTTTCCCCAGAGAAACAAAAGTCACCAGGCCAGGTTCCTGATGTCAGTTTGCAGGAGGCACTTGGCACTGTCGAAGGAGCCACAGGGGCCTGTGGGGGCACCTTGCATCTCGGCGGCATCCTGATCAGTGAGGAATTTCAACAGGCAGCCGGCCTCTCCGGTCCTACGTATCCAGAATATGAACCATGGCCTTTCCCCAGAGAAACAAAACTCACCAGGCCAGGTTCCTGATGTCAGTTGGCAGGAGGCACTTGGCACTGTCAAACCAGCCACAGTTGCCTGTGGGGGCGCCTTGCATCTGGGAGGTAGCCTCAACCGTGTGGAATTTCAGCAGACAGCCGGCCACTCTGGGCCAGCGGGCCCCGGACAAGAACGATGGCCTTTCCCCAGAGAAACAATAGTCACCCGGCCAGGTTCCTGATGTCAGTTTGCAGGAGGCACTTGGCACTGTCAAACCAGCCACAGTTGCCTGTGGTGGCACCTTGCATCTGGGAGGTATCCTGATCCGTGCGGAATTTCAGCAGGCAGTCGGCCACTCCGGGCCAGGGGGCACTGGACATCATCTATGGCCTTTCCCCAGAGAAACAAAAGTCACCAGGCCAGGTTCCTGATGTCAGTTTGCAGGAGGCACTTGGCACTGTCAAACCAGCCACAATTGCCTGTGGGGGCACTTTTCATCTGGGAGGCATCCTGATCCAAGCGGAATTTCAGCAGGCAGCCGGCCACTCCGGGACATCCGGCCCTGTACAATAACCATGCCCTTTCCCCAGAGAAACAAAAGTCACCAGGCCAGGTTCCTGATGTCAGTTTGCAGGAGGCACTTGGCACTGTCAAACCAGCCACAGGTGCCTGTGGGGGCGCTTTTCATCTGGGAGGCATCGTGATCCATGCGGAATTTCAGCAGGCGGCCGGCCACTCCGGGCCACCAGGCCCTGGACAAGAGCCACGGCTTTTCCCTAGGGAAACAAAAGTCACCCCGCCAGGTTCCTGATGTCAGTTTGCAGGAGGCACTTGGCACTGTCAAACCAGCCACAGCGGCCTATGATTTTAGTTTCGGTCTGGGAGGTATCCTGATCCGTGCGGAATTTCAGCAGGCAGCCGGGCACTCCAGGCCGCAAGGCCCTGGACATGAATCATGGTCTTTCTCCAGAGAAACGAATGTCACCGGGTCAGGTTCCTGATGTCAGTTTGCAGGAGGCACATGGCACTGTCAAACCAGCCACAGTTGCCTGTGGGGGCTCCTTTCATCTGGGAGCTATCCTGATCCGTGCGGAATTTCAGCAGGCGGCCGGACACTCCGGCCCGGCGGGCCCCGGACAGGAACGATGGCCTTTCCCCAGAGAAACAAAAGTCACCAGGCCAGGTTCCTGATGTCTGATTGCAGGAGGCACTTGGCACTGTCAAACCAGCCACAGTTGCCTATGGTTTTAGTTTCGGTGTGGGAGGTATCCTGATCCGTTCGGAATTTCAGCAGGCTGCTGGCCACTACAGGCCACCAGGTCTCGGAAAAGAATGATGGCCTTTCCCCAGAGAAACAAAAGTCACCAGGCCAGGTTCCTGATGTCAGCTTGCAGCAGGCACTTGGCACTGTCAAACCAGCCACAGGTGCCTGTGGGGGCACCTTGCATCTCGGCGGCATCCTGATCCATGCAGAATTCCAGCAAGCAGCCGGCCACTCCGGGCCACTAGGCCTTGGACACGTACAATGGCCTTTCCCCAGAGAAATAAATGTCTCCCGGCCAGGTTCCTGATGTCAGTTTGCAGGAGGCACTTGGCACTGTCAAACCATCCACAGTTGCCTATGGGGGCACCTTGCATCTGGGAGGCATCCTGGTCCGTCCAGAATTTTAGCAGGCAGACGGCCACTCCAGGACACCAGGCTCAGGATACCAACCATGGCCTTTCCCCAGAGAAACAAAAGTCACCAGGCCAGGTTCCTGATGTCAGTTTGCAGGAGGCACTTGGCACTGTCAAACCAGCCACAGGTGCCTGTGGGGGCACCTTGCATCTCGGCGGCATCCTGATCCATGCAGAATTCCAGCAAGCAGCAGGCCACTCCGGGCCACTAGGCCTTGGACACGTACAATGGCCTTTCCCCAGAGAAATAAATGTCACCAGGCCAGGTTCCTGATGTCAGTTTGCAGGAGGCACATGGCACTGTCAAACCAGCCACAATTGCCTCTGGGGGCACTTTGCATCTGGGAGGCATCCTGATCCGTTCGGAATTTCAGCAGGCAGCCGGCCACTCCGGGACTACGGGTCCAGGATATGAACAATGGCCTTTCCCCAGAGAAACAAAAGTCACCAGGCCAGGTTCCTGATGTCAGTTTGCAGGAGGCACATGGCACTGTCAAACCAGCCACAATTGCCTCTGGGGGCATTTTGCATCTGGGAGGTATCCTGATCCGTGCGGAATTTCAGCAGGCAGTCGGCCACTCCGGGCCAGGGGGCACTGGACATCATCTATGGCCTTTCCCCAGAGAAACAAAAGTCACCAGGCCAGGTTCCTGATGTCAGTTTGCAGGAGGCACTTGGCACTGTCAAACCAGCCACAGTTGGCTGTGGGGGCACTTTCCATCTGGGAGGCATCCTGATCCATGCGGAATTTCAGCAGGCAGCCGGGCACTCCAGGCCGCAAGGCCCTGGACATGAATCATGGTCTTTCTCCAGAGAAACGAATGTCACCGGGTCAGGTTCCTGATGTCAGTTTGCAGGAGGCACATGGCACTGTCAAACCAGCCACAGTTGCCTGTGGGGGCAACTTGCATCTGGGAGGTATCCTGAACCGTGTGAAATTTCAGCAGGCAGCCGGCCACTCCTGGCTGACGGGCCCCGGACAAGAACGATGGCCTTTCCCCAGAGAAACAAAACTTACCAGGCCAGGTTCCTGATGTCAGTTTGCAGGAGGCACTTGGCACTGTCAAACCAGCCACAGTTGCCTATGGTTTTAGTTTCGGTGTGGGAGGTATCCTGATCCGTTCGGAATTTCAGCAGGCTGCTGGCCACTACGGGCCACCAGGCCTCGGAAAAGAATGATGGCCTTTCCCCAGAGAAACAAAAGTCACCAGGCCAGGTTCCTGATGTCAGTTTGCAGGAGGCACTTGGCACTGTCAAACCAGCCACAATTGCCTGTGGTGGCACTTTTCATCTGGGAGGCATCCTGATCCAAGCGGAATTTCAGCAGGCAGCCGGCCATTCCGGGCCACCAAGCCGTGGACATGAACTATGGTCTTTCCTCAGAGAAACAAAAGTCACAAGGCCAGGTTCCTGATGTCATTTTGCAGGAGGCACATGGCACTGTCAAACCAGCCACAGTTGCCTGTGGGGGCACCTTGCATCTGGGAGGTATCCTCAACCGTGAGGAATTTCAGCAGGCAGCCGGCCACTCCGGGCCGGCGGGCCCCGGACAAGATCGATTGCCTTTCCCCAGAGAAACAAAACTTACCAGGCCAGGTTCCTGATGTCAGTTTGCAGGAGGCACTTGGCACTGTCAAACCAGCCACAGTTGCCTGTGGTGGCACCTTGCATCTGGGAGGTATCCTGATCCGTGCGGAATTTCAGCAGGCAGCTGGCCACTCCGGGACACACGGCCTTGTACATTAACCATGACCTTTCCCCAGAGAAACAAAAGTCACCAGGCCAGGTTCCTGATGTCAGTTTGCAGGAGGCGCTTGGCACTGTCAAACCAGCCACAGTTGCCTGTGGCGGCACCTTGAACCTGGGAGGTATCCTGATCCATGCGGAATTTCAGCAGGCAGCCGGCCACTCCGAGCCACCGGGCTCTGAACAAGAATAATAACCTTTCCCCAGAGAAACAAAAGTCACCAGGCCAGGTTCCTGATGTCAATTTGCAGGACGCACTTGGCACTGTCAAACCAGCCAAAGTTGCCTGTGGGGGCACCTTGCATCTGGGAGGTATCCGGATCCGTGTGGAATTTCAGCAGGCAGCAGGCAACTGCGAGCCACCGGGCCCTGGACATGAACCATGCCCTTTCCCCAGAGAAAGAAAATCACCAGGCCAGGTTTCTGATGTCAGTTTGCAGGAAGCACTTGGCACTGTCAAACCAGCCACAATTGCCTCTGGGGGCACTTTGCATCTGGGAGGCATCCTGATCCGTTCGGAATTTCAGCAGGCAGCCGGCCACTCCGGGACTACGGGTCCAGGATATGAACCATGGCCTTTCCCCAGAGAAACAAAAGTGACCTGGCCAGGTTCCTGATGACAGTTTGCAGGAGGCACATGGCACTGTCAAACCTGCCACAGTTGCCTGTGGTGGCACCTTGCATCTGGGAGGTAGCCTCAACCTTGTGGAATTTCAGCAGACAGCCGGCCACTCCGGGCCGGCGGGCCCCGGACAAGAACGATGGCCTTTCCCCAGAGAAACAAAAGTCACCAGGCCAGGTTCCTGATGTCAGTTTGCAGGAGGCACTTGGCACTGTCAAACCAGCCACAGTTGCCTGTGGTGGCACCTTGCATCTGGGAGGTATCCTGATCCGTGCGGAATTTCAGCAGGCAGCCGGCCACGCTGGGCCACAGTTTGTAGTATATGAACCATGGCCTTTCCCCAGAGAAACAAAAGTCACCAGGCCAGGTTGCTGATGTCAGTTGGCAGGAGGCACTTGGCACTGTCAAACCAGCCACAGTTTCCCGTGGGGCACCTTGCATCTGGGAGGTATCCTGATCCATGCAGAATTCCAGCAAGCAGCTGGACACTCCGGGCCACTAGGCCTTGGACACGTACAATGGCCTTTCCCCAGAGAAATAAATGTCACCAGGCCAGGTTCCTGATGTCAGTTTGCAGGAGGCACTTGGCACTGTCAAACCAGCCACAGTTGCCTGTGGGGGCACCTTGCATCTGGGAGGCATACTGGTCCGTCCAGAATTTTAGCAGGCAGACGGCCACTCCAGGACACCAGGCTCAGGATACCAACCATGGCTTTTCCCCAGAGAAACAAAAGTCACCAGGCCAGGTTCTTGATGTCAGTTGGCAGGAGGCACTTGGCACTGTCAAACCAGCCACAGTTTCCCGTGGGGCACCTTGCATCTGGGAGGTATCCTGATCCGTGCGGAATTTTAGCAGGCAGCCGTCCCCGCTGGGCCACAGTTTGTAGGATATGAACCATGGCCTTTCCCCAGAGAAACAAAAGTCACCCGGCCAGGTTCCTGATGTCAGTTTGCAGGAGGCACTTGGCACTGTCGAAGCAGCCACAGGTGCCTGTGGGGGCATCTTGCATCTCGGCGGCATCCTGATCAGTGAGGAATTTCAACAGGCAGCTGGCCTCTCCGGTCCTATGTATCCAGGATATGAACCATGGCCTTTCCCCAGAGAAACAAAAGTGACCTGGCCAGGTTCCTGATGACAGTTTGCAGGAGGCACATGGCACTGTCAAACCAGCCACAGGTGCCTGTGGGGGCACCTTGCATCTCGGCGGCATCCTGATCCATGCAGAATTCCAGCAAGCAGCCGGCCACTCCTGGCCACTAGGCCTTGGACACGTACAATGGCCTTTCCCCAGAGAAATAAAAGTCACCAGGCCAGGTTCCTGATGTCAGTTTGCAGGAGGCACTTGGCACTGTCAAACCAGCCACAATTGCCTCTGGGGGCACTTTGCATCTGGGAGGCATCCTGATCCGTTCGGAATTTCAGCAGGCAGCCGGCCACTCCGGGACTACGGGTCCAGGATATGAACCATGGCCTTTCCCTAGAGAAACAAAAGTGACCTGGCCAGGTTCCTGATGACAGTTTGCAGGAGGCACATGGCACTGTCAAACCAGCCACAGTTGCCTGTGGTGGCACCTTGCATCTGGGAGGTATCCTGATCCGTGCGGAATTTCAGCAGGTAGCCGGCCACGCTGGGCCACAGTTTGTAGTATATGAACCATGGCCTTTCCCCAGAGAAACAAAAGTCACCAGGCCAGGTTCCTGATGTCAGTTTGCAGGAGGCACTTGGCACTGTCAAACCAGCCACAGGTGCCTGTGGGGGCACCTTGCATCTCGGCGGCATCCTGATCCATGCAGAATTCCAGCAAGCAGCCGGCCACTCCGGGCCACTAGGCCTTGGACACGTACAATGGCCTTTCCCCAGAGAAATAAATGTCACCAGGCCAGGTTCCTGATGTCAGTTTGCAGGAGGCACTTGGCACTGTCAAACCAGCCACAATTGCCTCTGGGGGCACTTTGCATCTGGGAGGCATCCTGATCCGTTCGGAATTTCAGCAGGCAGCCGGCCACTCCGGGACTACGGGTCCAGGATATGAACCATGGCCTTTCCCCAGAGAAACAAAAGTCACCCGGCCAGGTTCCTGATGTCAGTTTGCAGGAGGCACTTGGCACTGTCAAACAAGCCACAGGTGCCTGTGGTGGCACCTTGCATCTGGGAGGTATCCTGATCCGTGCGGAATTTCAGCAGGCAGTCGGCCACTCCGGGCCAGGGGGCACTGGACATCATCTATGGCCTTTCCCCAGAGAAACAAAAGTCACCAGGCCAGGTTCCTGATGTCAGTTTGCAGGAGGCACTTGGCACTGTCAAACCAGCCACAATTGCCTGTGGGGGCACTTTTCATCTGGGAGGCATCCTGATCCAAGCGGAATTTCAGCAGGCAGCCGGGCACTCCAGGCCGCAAGGCCCTGGACATGAATCATGGTCTTTCTCCAGAGAAACGAATGTCACCGGGTCAGGTTCCTGATGTCAGTTTGCAGGAGGCACATGGCACTGTCAAACCAGCCACAGTTGCCTGTGGGGGCGCCTTGCATCTGGGAGGTATCCTCAACCGTGTGAAATTTCAGCAGGCAGCCGGCCACTCCGGGCTGACGGGCCCCGGACAAGAACGATGGCCTTTCCCCAGAGAAACAAAACTTACCAGGCCAGGTTCCTGATGTCAGTTTGCAGGAGGCACTTGGCACTGTCAAACCAGCCACAGTTGCCTATGGTTTTAGTTTCGGTGTGGGAGGTATCCTGATCCGTTCAGAATTTCAGCAGGCTGCTGGCCACTACGGGCCACCAGGCCTCGGAAAAGAATGATGGCCTTTCCCCAGAGAAACACAAGTCACCAGGCCAGGTTCCTGATGTCAGTTTGCAGGAGGCACTTGGCACTGTCAAACCAGCCACAATTGCCTGTGGGGGCACTTTTCATCTGGGAGGCATCCTGATCCAAGCGGAATTTCAGCAGGCAGCCGGCCACTCCGGGCCACCAGGCCGTGGACATGAACTATGGTCTTTCCCCAGAGAAACAAAAGTCACAAGGCCAGGTTCCTGATGTCAGTTTGCAGGAGGCACTTGGCACTGTCAAACCAGCCACAGGTGCCTGTGGGGGCGCTTTTCATCTGGGAGGCATCGTGATCCATGCGGAATTTCAGCAGGCGGCCGGCCACTCCGGGCCACCAGGCCCTGGACAAGAACCACGGCTTTTCCCTAGGGAAACAAAAGTCACCCCGCTAGGTTCCTGATGTCAGTTTGCAGGAGGCACTTGGCACTGTCAAACCAGCCACAGTTGCCTCTGGGGGCACTTTCCATCTGGGAGGCGTCCCGATCCATGCGGAATTTCAGCAGGCAGCCGGGCACTCCAGGCCGCAAGGCCCTGGACATGAATCATGGTCTTTCCCCAGAGAAAGGAAAGTCACAAGGCCAGGTTCCTGATGTCATTTTGCAGGAGGCACATGGCACTGTCAAACCAGCCACAGTTGCCTGTGGGGGCACCTTGCATCTGGGAGGTATCCGGATCCGTGTGGAATTTCAGCAGGCAGCCGGCCACTCCGGGCCGGCGGGCCCCGGACAAGAACGATTGCCTTTCCCCAGAGAAACAAAACTTACCAGGCCAGGTTCCTGATGTCTGTTTGCAGGAGGCACTTGGCACTGTCAAACCAGCCGCAGTTGCCTATGGTTTTAGTTTCGGTGTGGGAGGTATCCTGATCCGTTCGGAATTTCAGCAGGCTGCTGGCCAGTACGGGCCACCAGGCCTCGGAAAAGAATGATGGCCTTTCCCCAGAGAAACAAAAGTCACCAGGCCAGGTTCCTGATGTCAGTTTGCAGGAGGCACTTGGCACTGTCAAACCAGCCACAATTGCCTGTGGGGGCACTTTTCATCTGGGAGGCATCCTGATCCAAGCGGAATTTCAGCAGGCAGCCGGCCACTCCGGGCCACCAGGCCGTGGACATGAACTATGGTCTTTCCCCAGAGAAACAAAAGTCACCAGGCCAGGTTCCTGATGTCAGTTTGCAGGAGGCACTTGGCACTGTCAAACCAGCCACAGGTGCCTGTGGGGGCGCTTTTCATCTGGGAGGCATCGTGATCCATGCGGAATTTCAGCAGGCAGCCGGCCACTCCGGGCCACCAGGCCCTGGACAAGAACCACGGCTTTTCCCTAGGGAAACAAAAGTCACCCCGCCAGGTTCCTGATGTCAGTTTGCAGGAGGCACTTGGCACTGTCAAACCAGCCACAGTTGCCTCTGGGGGCACTTTCCATCTGGGAGGCATCCCGATCCATGCGGAATTTCAGCAGGCAGCCGGGCACTCCAGGCCGCAAGGCCCTGGACATGAATCATGGTCTTTCCCCAGAGAAAGGAAAGTCACAAGGCCAGGTTCCTGATGTCATTTTGCAGGAGGCACATGGCACTGTCAAACCAGCCACAGTTGCCTGTGGGGGCACCTTGCATCTGGGAGGTATCCTCAACCGTGAGGAATTTCAGCAGGCAGCCGGCCACTCCTGGCCGGCGGGCCCCGGACAAGATCGATTGCCTTTCCCCAGAGAAACAAAACTTACCAGGCCAGGTTCCTGATGTCAGTTTGCAGGAGGCACTTGGCAGTGTCAAACCAGCCACAGTTGCCTGTGGTGGCACCTTGCATCTGGGAGGTATCCTGATCCGTGCGGAATTTCAGCAGGCAGCTGGCCACTCCGGGACACCCGGCCTTGTACATTAACCATGACCTTTCCCCAGAGAAACAAAAGTCACCAGGCCAGGATCCTGATGTCAGTTTGCAGGAGGCACTTGGCACTGTCAAACCAGCCACAGTTGCCTGTGGCGGCACCTTGAACCTGGGAGGTATCCTGATCCATGCGGAATTTCAGCAGGCAGCCGGCCACTCCGAGCCACCGGGCTCTGAACAAGAATAATAACCTTTCCCCAGAGAAACAAAAGTCACCAGGCCAGGTTCCTGATGTCAATTTGCAGGACGCACTTGGCACTGTCAAACCAGCCAAAGTTGCCTGTGGGGGCACCTTGCATCTGGGAGGTATCCGGATCCGTGTGGAATTTCAGCAGGCAGCAGGCAACTGCGAGCCACCGGGCCCTGGACATGAACCATGGCCTTTCCCCTGAGAAAGAAAATCACCAGGCCAGGTTTCTGATGTCAGTTTGCAGGAAGCACTTGGCACTGTCAAACCAGCCACAGTGCCTCTGGGGGCACCTTGCATCTGGGAGGCATCCTGGTCCGTCCAGAATTTTAGCAGGCAGACGGCCACTCCAGGACACCAGGCTCAGGATACCAACCATGGCCTTTCCCCAGAGAAACAAAAGTCACCAGGCCAGGTTCCAGATGTCAGTTGGCAGGAGGCACTTGGCACTGTCAAACCAGCCACAGTTTCCCGTGGGGCACCTTGCATCTGGGAGGTATCCTGATCCATGCAGAATTCCAGCAAGCAGCTGGACACTCCGGGCCACTAGGCCTTGGACACGTACAATGGCCTTTCCCCAGAGAAATAAATGTCACCAGGCCAGGTTCCTGATGTCAGTTTGCAGGAGGCACTTGGCACTGTCAAACCAGCCACAGTTGCCTCTGGGGGCACCTTGCATCTGGGAGGCATACTGGTCCGTCCAGAATTTTAGCAGGCAGACGGCCACTCCAGGACACCAGGCTCAGGATACCAACCATGGCCTTTCCCCAGAGAAACAAAAGTCACCAGGCCAGGTTCTTGATGTCAGTTGGCAGGAGGCACTTGGCACTGTCAAACCAGCCACAGTTTCCCGTGGGGCACCTTGCATCTGGGAGGTATCCTGATCCGTGCGGAATTTTAGCAGGCAGCCGTCCCCGCTGGGCCACAGTTTGTAGGATATGAACCATGGCCTTTCCCCAGAGAAACAAAAGTCACCCGGCCAGGTTCCTGATGTCAGTTTGCAGGAGGCACTTGGCACTGTCGAAGCAGCCACAGGTGCCTGTGGGGGCATCTTGCATCTCGGCGGCATCCTGATCAGTGAGGAATTTCAACAGGCAGCTGGCCTCTCCGGTCCTATGTATCCAGGATATGAACCATGGCCTTTCCCCAGAGAAACAAAAATCACCAGGCCAGGTTCCTGATGTCAGTTTGCAGGAGGCACTTGGCACTGTCAAACCAGCCACAGTTGCCTGTGGGGGCACTGTTCATCTGGGAGGCATCCTGATCCAAGCGGAATTTCAGCAGGCATCGGCCACTCCGGGCCACCAGGCCGTGGACATGAACTATGGTCTTTCCGCAGAGAAACAAAAGTCACCAGGCCAGGTTCCTGATGTCAGTTTGCAGGAGGCACTTGGCACTGTCAAACCAGCCACAGTTGCCTGTGGGGGCGCCTTGCATCTGGGAGGTAGCCTCAACCGTGTGGAATTTCAGCAGACAGCCGGCCACTCCGGGCCAGCGGGCCCCGGACAAGAACGATGGCCTTTCCCCAGAGAAACAAAAGTCACCCGGCCAGGTTCCTGATGTCAGTTTGCAGGAGGCACTTGGCACTGTCAAACAAGCCACAGTTGCCTGTGGTGGCACCTTGCATCTGGGAGGTATCCTGATCCGTGCGGAATTTCAGCAGGCAGTCGGCCACTCCGGGCCAGGGGGCACTGGACATCATCTATGGCCTTTCCCCAGAGAAACAAAAGTCACCAGGCCAGGTTCCTGATGTCAGTTTGCAGGAGGCACTTGGCACTGTCAAACCAGCCACAGTTGGCTGTGGGGGCACTTTCCATCTGGGAGGCATCCTGATCCATGCGGAATTTCAGCAGGCAGCCGGGCACTCCAGGCCGCAAGGCCCTGGACATGAATCATGGTCTTTCTCCAGAGAAACGAATGTCACCGGGTCAGGTTCCTGATGTCAGTTTGCAGGAGGCACATGGCACTGTCAAACCAGCCACAGTTGCCTGGGGGGACACCTTGCATCTGGGAGGTATCCTCAACCGTGTGAAATTTCAGCAGGCAGCCGGCCACTCCGGGCTGACGGGCCCCGGACAAGAACGATGGCCTTTCCCCAGGGAAACAAAACTTACCAGGCCAGGTTCCTGATGTCTGTTTGCAGGAGGCACTTGGCACTGTCAAACCAGCCACAGTTGCCTATGGTTTTAGTTTCGGTGTGGGAGGTATCCTGATCCGTTCAAAATTTCAGCAGGCTGCTGGCCACTACGGGCCACCAGGCCTCGGAAAAGAATGATGGCCTTTCCCCAGAGAAACACAAGTCACCAGGCCAGGTTCTTGATGTCAGTTGGCAGGAGGCACTTGGCACTGTCAAACCAGCCACAGTTTCCCGTGGGGCACCTTGCATCTGGGAGGTATCCTGATCCGTGCGGAATTTTAGCAGGCAGCCGTCCCCGCTGGGCCACAGTTTGTAGGATATGAACCATGGCCTTTCCCCAGAGAAACAAAAGTCACCCGGCCAGGTTCCTGATGTCAGTTTGCAGGAGGCACTTGGCACTGTCGAAGCAGCCACAAGTGCCTGTGGGGGCATCTTGCATCTCGGCGGCATCCTGATCAGTGTGGAATTTCAGCAGGCAGCCGGCCACTCCGGTCCTATGTATCCAGGATATGAACCATGGCCTTTCCCCAGAGAAACAAAAGTGACCTGGCTAGGTTCCTGATGACAGTTTGCAGGAGGCACATGGCACTGTCAAACCTGCCACAGATGCCTGTGGGGGCGCCTTGCATCTGGGAGGTAGCCTCAACCTTGTGGAATTTCAGCAGACAGCCGGCCACTCCGGGCCGGCGGGCCCCGGACAAGAACGATGGCCTTTCCCCAGAGAAACAAAAGTCACCCGGCCAGGTTCCTGATGTCAGTTTGCAGGAGGCACTTGGCACTGTCAAACCAGCCACAGTTGCCTGTGGTGGCACCTTGCATCTGGGAGGTATCCTGATCCGTGCGGAATTTTAGCAGGCAGCCGGCCACGCTGGGCCACAGTTTGTAGTATATGAACCATGGCCTTTCCCCAGAGAAACAAAAGTCACCAGGCCAGGTTCCTGATGTCAGTTTGCAGGAGGCACATGGCACTGTCAAACCAGCCACAGTTGCCTGTGGGGGCACCTTGCATCTGGGAGGTATCCTCAACCGTGAGGAATTTCAGCAGGCAGCCGGCCACTCCGGGCCGGCGGGCCCCGGACAAGATCGATTGCCTTTCCCCAGAGAAACAAAACTTACCAGGCCAGGTTCCTGATGTCAGTTTGCAGGAGGCACTTGGCAGTGTCAAACCAGCCACAGTTGCCTGTGGTGGCACCTTGCATCTGGGAGGTATCCTGATCCGTGCGGAATTTCAGCAGGCTGCTGGCCACTCCGGGACACCCGGCCTTGTACATTAACCATGACCTTTCCCCAGAGAAACAAAAGTCACCAGGCCAGGATCCTGATGTCAGTTTGCAGGAGGCACTTGGCACTGTCAAACAAGCCACAGTTGCCTGTGGTGGCACCTTGCATCTGGGAGGTATCCTGATCCGTGCGGAATTTCAGCAGGCAGTCGGCCACTCCGGGCCAGGGGGCACTGGACATCATCTATGGCCTTTCCCCAGAGAAACAAAAGTCACCAGGCCAGGTTCCTGATGTCAGTTTGCAGGAGGCACTTGGCACTGTCAAACCAGCCACAGTTGGCTGTGGGGGCACTTTCCATCTGGGAGGCATCCTGATCCATGCGGAATTTCAGCAGGCAGCCGGGCACTCCAGGCCGCAAGGCCCTGGACATGAATCATGGTCTTTCTCCAGAGAAACGAATGTCACCGGGTCAGGTTCCTGATGTCAGTTTGCAGGAGGCACATGGCACTGTCAAACCAGCCACAGTTGCCTGGGGGGACACCTTGCATCTGGGAGGTATCCTCAACCGTGTGAAATTTCAGCAGGCAGCCGGCCACTCCGGGCTGACGGGCCCCGGACAAGAACGATGGCCTTTCCCCAGAGAAACAAAACTTACCAGGCCAGGTTCCTGATGTCTGTTTGCAGGAGGCACTTGGCACTGTCAAACCAGCCACAGTTGCCTATGGTTTTAGTTTCGGTGTGGGAGGTATCCTGATCCGTTCAAAATTTCAGCAGGCTGCTGGCCACTACGGGCCACCAGGCCTCGGAAAAGAATGATGGCCTTTCCCCAGAGAAACACAAGTCACCAGGCCAGGTTCTTGATGTCAGTTGGCAGGAGGCACTTGGCACTGTCAAACCAGCCACAGTTTCCCGTGGGGCACCTTGCATCTGGGAGGTATCCTGATCCGTGCGGAATTTTAGCAGGCAGCCGTCCCCGCTGGGCCACAGTTTGTAGGATATGAACCATGGCCTTTCCCCAGAGAAACAAAAGTCACCCGGCCAGGTTCCTGATGTCAGTTTGCAGGAGGCACTTGGCACTGTCGAAGCAGCCACAAGTGCCTGTGGGGGCATCTTGCATCTCGGCGGCATCCTGATCAGTGTGGAATTTCAGCAGGCAGCCGGCCACTCCGGTCCTATGTATCCAGGATATGAACCATGGCCTTTCCCCAGAGAAACAAAAGTGACCTGGCTAGGTTCCTGATGACAGTTTGCAGGAGGCACATGGCACTGTCAAACCTGCCACAGATGCCTGTGGGGGCGCCTTGCATCTGGGAGGTAGCCTCAACCTTGTGGAATTTCAGCAGACAGCCGGCCACTCCGGGCCGGCGGGCCCCGGACAAGAACGATGGCCTTTCCCCAGAGAAACAAAAGTCACCCGGCCAGGTTCCTGATGTCAGTTTGCAGGAGGCACTTGGCACTGTCAAACCAGCCACAGTTGCCTGTGGTGGCACCTTGCATCTGGGAGGTATCCTGATCCGTGCGGAATTTTAGCAGGCAGCCGGCCACGCTGGGCCACAGTTTGTAGTATATGAACCATGGCCTTTCCCCAGAGAAACAAAAGTCACCAGGCCAGGTTCCTGATGTCAGTTTGCAGGAGGCACATGGCACTGTCAAACCAGCCACAGTTGCCTGTGGGGGCACCTTGCATCTGGGAGGTATCCTCAACCGTGAGGAATTTCAGCAGGCAGCCGGCCACTCCGGGACACCCGGCCTTGTACATTAACCATGACCTTTCCCCAGAGAAACAAAAGTCACCAGGCCAGGATCCTGATGTCAGTTTGCAGGAGGCGCTTGGCACTGTCAAACCAGCCACAGTTGCCTGTGGCGGCACCTTGAACCTGGGAGGTATCCTGATCCATGCGGAATTTCAGCAGGCAGCCGGCCACTCCGAGCCACCGGGCTCTGAACAAGAATAATAACCTTTCCCCTGAGAAACAAAAGTCACCAGGCCAGGTTCCTGATGTCAATTTGCAGGACGCACTTGGCACTGTCAAACCAGCCAAAGTTGCCTGTGGGGGCACCTTGCATCTGGGAGGTATCCGGATCCGTGTGGAATTTCAGCAGGCAGCAGGCAACTGCGAGCCACCGGGCCCTGGACATGAACCATGCCCTTTCCCCTGAGAAAGAAAATCACCAGGCCAGGTTTCTGATGTCAGTTTGCAGGAAGCACTTGGCACTGTCAAACCAGCCACAGTGCCTCTGGGGGCACCTTGCATCTGGGAGGCATCCTGGTCCGTCCAGAATTTTAGCAGGCAGACGGCCACTCCAGGACACCAGGCTCAGGATACCAACCATGGCCTTTCCCCAGAGAAACAAAAGTCACCAGGCCAGGTTCCAGATGTCAGTTGGCAGGAGGCACTTGGCACTGTCAAACCAGCCACAGTTTCCCGTGGGGCACCTTGCATCTGGGAGGTATCCTGATCCATGCAGAATTCCAGCAAGCAGCTGGACACTCCGGGCCACTAGGCCTTGGACACGTACAATGGCCTTTCCCCAGAGAAATAAATGTCACCAGGCCAGGTTCCTGATGTCAGTTTGCAGGAGGCACTTGGCACTGTCAAACCAGCCACAGTTGCCTGTGGGGGCACCTTGCATCTGGGAGGCATACTGGTCCGTCCAGAATTTTAGCAGGCAGACGGCCACTCCAGGACACCAGGCTCAGGATACCAACCATGGCCTTTCCCCAGAGAAACAAAAGTCACCAGGCCAGGTTCTTGATGTCAGTTGGCAGGAGGCACTTGGCACTGTCAAACCAGCCACAGTTTCCCGTGGGGCACCTTGCATCTGGGAGGTATCCTGATCCGTGCGGAATTTTAGCAGGCAGCCGTCCCCGCTGGGCCACAGTTTGTAGGATATGAACCATGGCCTTTCCCCAGAGAAACAAAAGTCACCCGGCCAGGTTCCTGATGTCAGTTTGCAGGAGGCACTTGGCACTGTCGAAGCAGCCACAGGTGCCTGTGGGGGCATCTTGCATCTCGGCGGCATCCTGATCAGTGAGGAATTTCAACAGGCAGCTGGCCTCTCCGGTCCTATGTATCCAGGATATGAACCATGGCCTTTCCCCAGAGAAACAAAAGTCACCAGGCCAGGTTCCTGATGTCAGTTTGCAGGAGGCACTTGGCACTGTCAAACCAGCCACAGTTGGCTGTGGGGGCACTTTCCATCTGGGAGGCATCCTGATCCATGCGGAATTTCAGCAAGCAGCCGGGCACTCCAGGCCGCAAGGCCCTGGACATGAATCATGGTCTTTCTCCAGAGAAACGAATGTCACCGGGTCAGGTTCCTGATGTCAGTTTGCAGGAGGCACATGGCACTGTCAAACCAGCCACAGTTGCCTGTGGGGGCAACTTGCATCTGGGAGGTATCCTGAACCGTGTGAAATTTCAGCAGGCAGCCGGCCACTCCGGGCTGACGGGCCCCGGACAAGAACGATGGCCTTTCCCCAGAGAAACAAAACTTACCAGGCCAGGTTCCTGATGTCAGTTTGCAGGAGGCACTTGGCACTGTCAAACCAGCCACAGTTGCCTATGGTTTTAGTTTCGGTGTGGGAGGTATCCTGATCCGTTCGGAATTTCAGCAGGCTGCTGGCCACTACGGGCCACCAGGCCTCGGAAAAAAATGATGGCCTTTCCCCAGAGAAACAAAAGTCACCAGGCCAGGTTCCTGATGTCAGTTTGCAGGAGGCACTTGGCACTGTCAAACCAGCCACAATTGCCTGTGGGGGCACTTTTCATCTGGGAGGCATCCTGATCCAAGCGGAATTTCAGCAGGCAGCCGGCCACTCCGGGCCACCAGGCCGTGGACATGAACTATGGTCTTTCCCCAGAGAAACAAAAGTCACCAGGCCAGGTTCCTGATGTCAGTTTGCAGGAGGCACTTGGCACTGTCAAACCAGCCACAATTGCCTCTGGGGGCACTTTGCATCTGGGAGGCATCCTGATCCAAGCGGAATTTCAGCAGGCATCCGGCCACTCCGGGACAGCGGGCCCTGGACATGAACCATGGCCTTTCCCCAGAGAAACAAAAGTCACCCGGCCAGGTTCCTGATGTCAGTTTGCAGGAGGCACTTGGCACTGTCAAACCAGCCACAGTTGCCTGTGGCGGCACCTTGAACCTGGGAGGTATCCTGATCCATGCGGAATTTCAGCAGGCAGCCGGCCACTCCGAGCCACCGGGCTCTGAACAAGAATAATTGCCTTTCCCCAGAGAAACAAAAGTCACCAGGCCAGGTTCCTGAAGTCAATTTGCAGGACGCACTTGGCACTCTCAAACCAGACAAAGTTGCCTGTGGGGGCACCTTGCATCTGGGAGGTATCCGGATCCGTGTGGAATTACAGCAGGCAGCAGGCAACTGTGAGCCACCGGGCCCTGGACATGAACCATGGCCTTTCCCCTGAGAAAGAAAATCAGCAGGCCAGGTTTCTGATGTCAGTTTGCAGGAAGCACTTGGCACTGTCAAACCAGCCACAGTGCCTCTGGGGGCACCTTGCATCTTGGCGGCATCCTGGTCCGTCCAGAATTTTAGCAGGCAGACGGCCACTCCAGGACACCAGGCTCAGGATACGAACCATGGCCTTTCCCCAGAGAAACAAAAGTCACCAGGCCAGGTTCTTGATGTCAGTTGGCAGGAGGCACTTGGCACTGTCAAACCAGCCACAGTTTCCCGTGGGGCACCTTGCATCTGGGAGGTATCCTGATCCGTGCGGAATTTTAGCAGGCAGCCGTCCCCGCTGGGCCACAGTTTGTAGGATATGAACCATGGCCTTTCCCCAGAGAAACAAAAGTCACCCGGCCAGGTTCCTGATGTCAGTTTGCAGGAGGCACTTGGCACTGTCGAAGCAGCCACAGGTGCCTGTGGGGGCATCTTGCATCTCGGCGGCATCCTGATCAGTGAGGAATTTCAACAGGCAGCTGGCCTCTCCGGTCCTATGTATCCAGGATATGAACCATGGCCTTTCCCCAGAGAAACAAAAGTGACCTGGCCAGGTTCCTGATGACAGTTTGCAGGAGGCACATGGCACTGTCAAACCTGCCACAGTTGCCTGTGGGGGCGCCTTGCATCTGGGAGGTAGCCTCAACCTTGTGGAATTTCAGCAGACAGCCGGCCACTCCGGGCCGGCGGGCCCCGGACAAGAACGATGGCCTTTCCCCAGAGAAACAAAAGTCACCCGGCCAGGTTCCTGATGTCAGTTTGCAGGAGGTACTTGGCACTGTCAAACCAGCCACAGTTGCCTGTGGTGGCACCTTGCATCTGGGAGGTATCCTGATCCGTGCGGAATTTCAGCAGGCAGCCGACCACGCTGGGCCACAGTTTGTAGTATATGAACCATGGCCTTTCCCCAGAGAAACAAAACTTACCAGGCCAGGTTCCTGATGTCAGTTTGCAGGAGGCACTTGGCACTGTCAAACCAGCCACAGGTGCCTGTGGGGGCACCTTGCATCTCGGCGGCATCCTGAGCCATGCAGAATTCCAGCAAGCAGCCGGCCACTCCGGGCCACTAGGCCTTGGACACGTACAATGGCCTTTCCCCAGAGAAATAAATGTCACCAGGCCAGGTTCCTGATGTCAGTTTGCAGGAGGCACTTGGCACTGTCAAACCAGCCACAATTGCCTCTGGGGGCACTTTGCATCTGGGAGGCATCCTGATCCGTTCGGAATTTCAGCAGGCAGCCGGCCACTCCGGGACTACGGGTCCAGGACATGAATCATGGTCTTTCTCCAGAGAAACGAATGTCACCGGGTCAGGTTCCTGATGTCAGTTTGCAGGAGGCACTTGGCACTGTCAAACCAGCCACAGTTGCCTGTGGTGGCACCTTGCATCTGGGAGGTATCCTGATCCGTGCGGAATTTCAGCAGGCAGTCGGCCACTCCGGGCCAGGGGGCACTGGACATCATCTATGGCCTTTCCCCAGAGAAACAAAAGTCACCAGGCCAGGTTCCTGATGTCAGTTTGCAGGAGGCACTTGGCACTGTCAAACCAGCCACAGTTGGCTGTGGGGGCACTTTCCATCTGGGAGGCATCCTGATCCATGCGGAATTTCAGCAGGCAGCCGGGCACTCCAGGCCGCAAGGCCCTGGACATGAATCATGGTCTTTCTCCAGAGAAACGAATGTCACCGGGTCAGGTTCCTGATGTCAGTTTGCAGGAGGCACATGGCACTGTCAAACCAGCCACAGTTGCCTGTGGGGGCAACTTGCATCTGGGAGGTATCCTGAACCGTGTGAAATTTCAGCAGGCAGCCGGCCACTCCGGGCTGACGGGCCCCGGACAAGAACGATGGCCTTTCCCCAGAGAAACAAAACTTACCAGGCCAGGTTCCTGATGTCAGTTTGCAGGAGGCACTTGGCACTGTCAAACCAGCCACAGTTGCCTATGGTTTTAGTTTCGGTGTGGGAGGTATCCTGATCCGTTCGGAATTTCAGCAGGCTGCTGGCCACTACGGGCCACCAGGCCTCGGAAAAAAATGATGGCCTTTCCCCAGAGAAACAAAAGTCACCAGGCCAGGTTCCTGATGTCAGTTTGCAGGAGGCACTTGGCACTGTCAAACCAGCCACAATTGCCTGTGGGGGCACTTTTCATCTGGGAGGCATCCTGATCCAAGCGGAATTTCAGCAGGCCGCCGGCCACTCCGGGCCACCAGGCCGTGGACATGAACTATGGTCTTTCCCCAGAGAAACAAAAGTCACCAGGCCAGGTTCCTGATGTCAGTTTGCAGGAGGCACTTGGCACTGTCAAACCAGCCACAGGTGCCTGTGGGGGCGCTTTTCATCTGGGAGGCATCGTGATCCATGCGGAATTTCAGCAGGCGGCCGGCCACTCCGGGCCACCAGGCCCTGGACAAGAACCACGGCTTTTCCCTAGGGAAACAAAAGTCACCCGGCCAGGTTCCTGATGTCAGTTTGCAGGAGGCACTTGGCACTGTCAAACCAGCCACAGTTGCCTCTGGGGGCACTTTCCATCTGGGAGGCATCCCGATCCATGCGGAATTTCAGCAGGCAGCCGGGCACTCCAGGCCGCAAGGCCCTGGACATGAATCATGGTCTTTCCCCAGAGAAAGGAAAGTCACAAGGCCAGGTTCCTGATGTCATTTTGCAGGAGGCACATGGCACTGTCAAACCAGCCACAGTTGCCTGTGGGGGCACCTTGCATCTGGGAGGTATCCTTAACCGTGTGGAATTTCAGCAGGCAGCCGGCCACTCCGGGCCGGCGGGCCCCGGACAAGAACGATTGCCTTTCCCCAGAGAAACAAAACTTACCAGGCCAGGTTCCTGATGTCAGTTTGCAGGAGGCACTTGGCACTGTCAAACCAGCCACAGCGGCCTATGATTTTAGTTTCGGTCTGGGAGGTATCCTGATCCGTGCGGAATTTCAGCAGGCTGCCGGCCACTCCGGGCCACCAGGCCGTGGTCATGAACCATGGCCTTTCCCCAGAGAAACAAAAGTCACCAGGCCAGGTTCCTGATGTCAGTTTGCAGGAGGCACTTGGCACTGTCAAACCAGCCACAGGTGCCTGTGGGGGCACGTTGCATCTCAGCGGCATCCTGATCCATGCAGAATTCCAGCAGGCAGCCGGCCACTCCAGGACTACGGGTGCAGGATATAAACCATGGCCTTTCCCCAGAGAAACAAAAGTCACCCGGCCAGGTTCCTGATGTCAGTTTGCAGGAGGCACTTGGCACTGTCAAACCAGACGCAGTTGCCTGTGGGGGCATTTTTCATGTGGGAGACATCCTCAACCGTGTGGCATTTGAGCAGGCAGCCGGCCACTCCGGCAGTTCTGGGCCCCGGACAAGAATGATGGCCTTTCCCCAGAGAAACAGAACTCAGCAGGCCAGGTCGCTGATGTCTGTTTGCAGGAGGCACTTGGCACTGTCAAACCAGACACAGTTTCCTCTGGTGGTACTTTCGCTCTGGGAGGCATCCTGATCCATGCGGAATTACAGCAGGCAGCCGGCCACTCCGGGCCACCAGGCCATGGACATGAACCATGGCTTTTCCCCAGAGAAACAAAAGTCACCAGGCCAGGTTCCTGATGTCAGTTTGCAGGAGGCACTTGGCACTGTCAAACCAGCCACAGTTACCTGTGGGGGCACCTTTCATCTGGGAGGTGTCCTCAACCGTGCGGAATTTCAGCAGGCAGCCGGCCTCTCCAGGCCGCGGGGTACTGGACACGAATGATGGCCTTTACCCAGAGAAATAAAAGTCACCAGGCCAGGTTCCTGATGTCAGTTTGCAGGAGGCACTTGGCACTGTCAAACCAGCCACAGTTGCCTGTGGGGGCACCTTTCATCTGGGAGCCATCCTGATCCATGTGGAATTTCAGCAGGCAGGCTGCCACTCGAGCCACCGGGCCCTGGAGAGGAACGATGGCCTTTCCCCAGAGAAACAGAACTCAGCAGGCCAGGTCGCTGATGTCTGTTTGCAGGAGGCACTTGGCACTGTCAAACCAGCCACATTTGCCTTGGGTGGTACTTTCGGTCTGGGAGGCATCCTGATCCGTGCGGAATTTCAGCAGGCAGCCGGCCACTCCGGGCCACCAGGCCCTGGAAAAGAATGATGGCCTTTACACACAGAAACAAAAGTCACCAGGCCAGGTTGCTGATGTCAGTTGGCAGGAGGCACTTGGCACTGTCAAACCAGACGCAGTTGCCTGTGGGGGCATTTTTCATCTGGGAGGCATCCTGATCCATGCGGAATTTCAGCAGGCAGCCGGCTACTCCGAGCTCCCAGGCCCTGGACATGAACCATGGCCTTTCCCCAGAGAAAAAAAGTCACCAGGCCAGGTTCCTGATGTCAGTTTGCAGGAGGCACTTGGCACTGTCAAACCTGACGCAGTTTCCTCTGGGGGCATTTTTCATCTGGGAGGCATCCTGATCCATGTGGAATTTCAGCAGGCAGCCGGCCACTCCGGGCTACCAGGCCCTGGACATGAATGATGGCCTTTCCCCAGAGAAACAAAAGTCAGCAGGCCAGGTTCCTGATGTCAGTTTGCAGGAGGCACTTGGCACTGTCAAACCAGCCACAGTTGCCTGTGGTGGCACCTTCCATCTCGGCGGCATCCTGATCCATGCAGAATTTCAGCCGGCAGTCGGCCACTCCGGGCCACCAGGCCATGGACATGAACCATGGACTTTCCCCAGAGAAACAAAAGTCACCAGGCCAGCTTCCTGATGTCAGTTTGCAGGAGGCACTTGGCACTGTCAAACCAGCCACAGTTACCTGTGGGGGCACCTTTCATCTGGGTGGTATCCTCAACCGTGAGGAATTTCAGCAGGCAGCCGGCCACTCCAGGCCGCGGGGCACTGGACACGAATGATGGCCTTTCCCCAGAGAAACAAAAGTCACCAGGCCAGGTTGCTGATGTCAGTTTGCAGGAGGCACTTGGCACTGTCAAACCAGACGCAGTTGCCTGTGGGGGCATTTTTCATGTGGGAGACATCCTCAACCGTGTGGCATTTGAGCAGGCAGCCGGCCACTCCGGCAGCTCTGGGCCCCGGACAAGAATGATGGCCTTTCCCCAGAGAAACAGAACTCAGCAGGCCAGGTCGCTGATGTCTGTTTGCAGGAGGCACTTGGCACTGTCAAACCAGCCACAGTTGTCTGTGGGGGCACTTTCCATCTGCGAGGCATCCTGACCCATGCGGAATTTCAGCAGGCAGCCGGCCACTTCCCGCCGCAACGCCCTGGACATGAACGATGGCCTTTCCCCAGAGAAATAAAACTTACCAGGCCAGCTTCCTGATGTCAGTTGGCAGGAGGCACTTGGCACTGTCAAACCAGCCACAGTTGCCTATGGTTTTAGTTTCGGTCTGGGATGTATCCTGATCCGTGAGGAATTTCAGCAGTCTGCAGGCCACTCCGGGCCAGCGGGCCCCGGAAAAGAATGATGGCCTTTCCCCAGAGAAACAAAAGTCACCAGGCCAGGTTCCTGATGTCAGTTTGCAGGAGGCACTTGGCACTGTCAAACCAGCCACAGGTGCCTCTGGGGGCAATTTTCATCTGGGAGGCATCCTGATCCATGCTGAATTTCAGGAGGGAGCCGGACACTCTGGGCCACCAGGCCGTGGACATGAAACATGGCCTTTCGCCAGAGAAACAAAAGTTACCAGGCTAGGTTCCTGATGTCAGTTTGCATGAGGCACTTGGCACTGTCAAACCAGCCACAGTTACCTGTGGGGACACCTTTCATCTGGGAGGTATCCTCAACCGTGAGGAATTTCAGCAGGCAGCCGGCCACTCCAGGCCGCGGGGCACTGGACACGAATGATGGCCTTTACCCAGAGAAATAAAAGTCACCAGGCCAGGTTCCTGATGTCAGTTTGCAGGAGGCACTTGGCACTGTCAAAGCAGCCACAGTTGGCTGTGGCGGCACCTTGAACCGGGGAGGTATCCTGATCCGTGCGGAATTTCAGCAGGCAGCCGGCCACTCCGAGCCACCGGGCTCTGAAGAAGAATAATAGCTTTACCCCAGAGAAACAAAAGTCACCAGGCCAGGTTCCCGATGTCAATTTGTAGGAGGTACTTGGCACTGTCAAACCAGCCACAGGTGCCTGTGGGGGCACCTTGCATCTGGGAGGTATCCTCATCCGTGTGGAATTTCAGCAGGCAGCAGGCAACTGCGGGCCACCGGGCACTGGACATGAACGATGGCCTTTCCCCTGAGAAAGAAAATCACCATGCCAGGTTTCTGATGTCAGTTTGCAGGAGGCACTTGGCACTGTCAAACCAGCCACAGGTGCCTGTGGGGGCACCTTGCATCTGGGAGGTATCCTCAACCGTGTGGAATTTCAGCACGCAGCCTGCCACTCTGTGCCGGCGGGCCCCGGACAAGAACGATGGCCTTTCCCCAGAGAAACAAAACTTACCAGGCCAGGTTCCAGATGTCAGTTTGGAGGAGGCACTTGGCACTGTCAAACCTGCCACAGTTGCCTATGGTTTTAGTTTCGCTCTGGGAGGTATCCTGATACGTGCGGAATTTCAGCAGGCTGCAGGCCATTCCGGGCCAGCGGGCCCCGGAAAACAATGATGTCCTTTCCCCAGAGAAACAAAAGTCACCAGGCCAGGTTCCTGATGTCAGTTGGCAGGAGGCACTTGGCACTGTCAAACCAGCCACAGTTGCCTCTGGTGGTACCTTTCATCTGGGCGGCATCCTAATCCGTTTGGAATTTCAGCAGGCAGCCGGACACTCCGGGACTACGGGTCCAGGATATGAACCATGACTGTTCCCCAGAGAAACAAAAGTCACCAGGCCAGGTTCCTGATGTCAGTTTGCAGGAGGCACTTGGCACTGTCAAACCAGCCACAATTGTCTGTGGGGACACTTTCCATCTGGGAGGCATCCTGACCCATGCGGAATTTCAGCAGGCAGCCGGCCACTTCACGCCGCAAGGCCCTGGACATGAACGATGGCCTTTCCCCAGAGAAATAAAAGTCACCAGGCCAGGTTCCTGATGTCAGTTGGCAGGAGGCACTTGGCACTGTCAAACCAGCCACTGTTGCCTATGGTTTTAGTTTCGGTCTGGGATGTATCCTGATCCGTGCGGAATTTCAGCAGGCTGCAGGCCACTCCGGGCCAGCGGGCCCCGGAAAAGAATGATGGCCTTTCCCCAGAGAAACAAAAGTCACCAGGCCAGGTTCCTGATGTCAGTTTGCAGGAGGCACTTGGCACTGTCAAACCAGCCACAGGTGCCTCTGGGGGCAATTTTCATCTGGGAGGCATCCTGATCCATGCTGAATTTCAGGAGGGAGCCGGACACTTTGGGCCACAAGGCCGTGGACATGAACCATGGCCTTTCCCCAGAGAAACAAAAGTTACCAGGCCAGGTTCCTGATGTCAGTTTGCAGGAGGCACTTGGCACTGTCAAACCAGGCACAGGTGCCTATGGGGGCACCTTGCATCTGGGAGGTATCCTGATCCGTGCGGAATTTCAGCAGGCAGCCGGCCACTCCGGGCCACCAGGCCCTGGACAAGAATGATGGCCTTTCCCCAGAGAAACAAAAGTCACCAGGCCAGGTTCCTGATGTTAGTTTGCAGAAGGCACTTGGCACTGTCAAACCAGCCACAGTTGCCTGTGGTGGTACCTTGCATCTGGGAGGTATCCTCATCCGTGCGGAATTTCAGCAGACAGTCGGCCATTCCCGGCCACCGGGCCCTGGAGAGGATCGATGGCCTTTCCCCAGAGAAACAAAAGTCACCTGGCCAGGTTCCTGATGTCAGTTTGCAGGAGGCACTTGGCACTGTCAAACCAGCCACACGTACCTGTATGGGCACCTTGCATCTGGGAGGTATCCTCATCTGTGCGGAATTTCAGCAGGCAGCCGGCCACTCCAGGCCACCGGGCACTGGGCACGAACCATGGCCTTACCCCAGAGAAACAAAACTCACCAGGCCAGGTTCCTGAGGTCAGTTTGCAGGAGGCACTTGGCACTGTCAAACCTGCCAAAGTTGCCTGTGGTGGTACCTTTCATCTGGGCGGTATCCTGATCCGTGCGGAATTTCAGCAGACAGTCGGCCATTCCGGGCCAGCGGGCCCTGGAGAGGAACGATGGCCTTTCCCCTGAGAAACAAAAGTCACCAGGCCAGGTTCCTGATGTCAGTTGGCAGGAGGCACTTGGCACTGTCAAACCAGCCACAGGTGCCTGTTGGAGCACTTTTCATGTGGGAGGCATCCTGATCCATGCGGAATTTCAGCAGGCGGCCGGCCACTCCGGACCACCAGGTCCTGGACATGAACCATGGCTTTTCCAAAGAGAAACAAAAGTCACCAGGCCAGGTTCCTGATGTCAGTTTGCAGGAGGCACTTGGCACTGTCAAACCTGCCACAGGTGCCTGTGGTGGTACCTTTCATCTGGGCGGCATCCTAATCCGTTCGGAATTTCAGCAGGCAGCCGGCCACTCCGGGACTACGGGTCCAGGATATGAACCATGACCTTTCCCCAGAGAAACAAAAGTCACCAGGCCAGGTTCCTGATGTCAGTTTGCAGGAGGCACTTGGCACTGTCAAACCAGCCACAGTTGCCTGTGGTGGTACCTTTCATCTGGGCGGTATCCTGATCCGTGCGGAATTTCAGCAGACAGTCGGCCATTCCGGGCCAGCGGGCCCTGGAGAGGAACGATGGCCTTTCCCCTGAGAAACAAAAGTCACCTGGCCAGGTTCCTGATGTCAGTTTGCAGGAGGCACTTGGCACTGTCAAACCAGCCACAGGTGCCTGTGGCGGCTCTTTTCATCTGGGAGGCATCCTGATCCGTGCAGAATTTCAGCAGTCAGTCGTCCACTCCAGGACACCAGGCTCAGGATATGAACCATGACCTTTCGCCAGAGAAACAAAAGTCACCAGGCCAGGTTCCTGATGTCAATTTCTAGGAGGTACTTGGCACTGTCAAACCAGCCACAGTTGCCTGTGGTGGTACCTTTCATCTGGGCGGCATCCTAATCGGTTCGGAATTTCAGCAGGCAGTCGGCCACTCCGGGACTACGGGTCCAGGATATGAACCATGACCTTTCCCCAGAGAAACAAAAGTCACCAGGCCAGGTTCCTGATGTCAGTTTGCAGGAGGCACTTGGCACTGTCAAACCAGCCACAGTTGCCTGTGGGGGCAGCTTGCATCTGGGAGCTATCCTGATCCGTGCGGAATTTCAGCAGGCAGTCGGCCACTCCGGGCCAGGGGGCACTGGACATCATCTATGGCCTTTCCCCAGAGAAACAAAAGTCACCAGGCCAGGATCCTGATGTCAGTTTGCAGGAGGCAATTGGCACTGTCAAAGCAGCCACAGTTGCCTGTGGGGGCACTTTCCATCTGGGAGGCATCCTGACCCATGCGGAATTTCAGCAGGCAGCCGGCCACTTCCCGCCGCAAGGCCCTGGACATGAACGATGGCCTTTCCCCAGAGAAATAAAACTTACCAGGCCAGGTTCCTGATGTCAGTTGGCAGGAGGCACTTGGCACTGTCAAACCAGCCACAGTTGCCTATGGTTTTAGTTTCGGTCTGGGATGTATCCTGATCCGTGCGGAATTTCAGCAGGCTGCAGGCCACTCCGGGCCAGCGGGCCCCGGAAAAGAATGATGGCCTTTCCCCAGAGAAACAAAAGTCACCAGGCCAGGTTCCTGATGTCAGTTTGCAGGAGGCACTTGGCACTGTCAAACCAGCCACAGGTGCCTCTGGGGGCAATTTTCATCTGGGAGGCATCCTGATCCATGCTGAATTTCAGGAGGGAGCCGGACACTCCGGGCCACCAGGCCGTGGACACGAACCATGGCGTTTCGCCAGAGAAACAAAAGTTACCAGGCCAGGTTCCTGATGTCAGTTTGCAGGAGGCACTTGGCACTGTCAAACGAGGCACAGGTGCCTATGGGGGCACCTTTCATCTGGGAGGTATCCTGATCTGTGCGGAATTTCAGCAGGCAGCCGGCCACTCTGGGCCAACGGGCACTGGAGAAGAATGATGGCCTTTCTCCAGAGAAACAAAAGTCACCAGGCCAGGTTCCTGATGTCAGTTTGCAGGAGGCGCTTGGCACTGTCAAAGCAGCCACATTTGGCTGTGGCGGCACCTTGAACCGGGGAGGTATCCTGATACGTGCGGAATTTCAGCAGGCAGCCGGCCGCTCCGAGCCACCGGGCTCTGAAGAAGAATAATAGCTTTACCACAGAGAAACAAAAGTCACCAGGCCAGGTTCCCAATGTCAATTTGTAGGAGGTACTTGGCACTGTCAAACCAGCCACAGGTGCCTGTGGGGGCACCTTTCATGTGGCAGGCATCCTGATCCATGAGGAATTTCAGCAGGCAGCCGGCTACTCCGGACTACGGGCCCTGGAGAGGAACGATGGCCTATCCCCAGAGAAAGAAAAGTCACCAGGCGAGGTTCCTGATGTCAGTTTGCAGGAGGCACTTGGCACTGTCAAACCAGACGCAGTTGCCTGTGGTGGTAGTATCGATCTGGGAGGTATCCTGATCCGTGCGGAATTTCAGCAGGCAGCCGGGCACTCCAGGCCGCAAGGCCCTGGACATGAATCATGGTCTTTCCCCAGAGAAACGAAAGTCACCAGGCCAGGTTCCTGATGTCAGTTTGCAGGAGGCACATGGCACTGTCAAACCAGCCACAGTTGCCTGTGGGGGCACCTTGCAACTGGGAGGTATCCTCAACCGTGTGGAATTTCAGCACGCAGCCGGCCACTCTGGGCCGGCGGGCCCCGGACAAGAACGATGGCCTTTCCCCAGAGAAATAAAACTTACCAGGCCAGGTTCCTGATGTCAGTTTGCAGGAGGCACTTGGCACTGTCAAACCTGCCACAGTTGTCTATGGTTTCAGTTTCGCTCTGGGAGATATCCTGATCCATGCGGAATTTCAGCAGGCTGCTGGCCATTCCGGGCCAGCGGGCCCCGGAAAACAATGATGGCCTTTCCCCAGAGAAACAAAAGTCACCAGGCCAGGTTCCTGATGTCAGTTTGCAGGAGGCACTTGGCACTGTCAAACCAGCCACAGTTGCCTCTGGTGGTACCTTTCATCTGGGCGGTATCCTGATCCGTGCGGAATTTCAGCAGACAGTCGGCCATTCCGGGCCAGCGGGCCCTGGAGAGGAACGATGGCCTTTCCCCTGAGAAACAAAAGTCACCAGGCCAGGTTCCTGATGTCAGTTTGCAGGAGGCACTTGGCACTGTCAAACCAGCCACAGTTGCCTCTGGGGGCACTTTTCAACTAGGAGGCATCCTGATCCATGCTGAATTTCAGGAGGGAGCCGGACACTCTGGGCCACCAGGCCGTGGACATGAACCGTGGCCTTTCCCCAGAGAAACAAAAGTCACCAGGCCAGGTTCCCGATGTCAATTTCTAGGAGGTACTTGGCACTGTCAAACCAGCCACAGTTGCCTCTGGGGGCACCTAGCATCTTGGAGGTATCCTGATCCCTGCGGAATTTCAGCAGGCAGCCGGCCACTCCGGGCCAGGTGGCCCTGGAGAGGAACGATGGCCTTTTCCCAGAGAAACAAAAGTCACCAGGCCAGGTTCCTGATGTCAGTTTGCAGGAGGCACTTGGCACTGTCAAACCAGCCACAGGTGCCTCTGGGGGCACTTTTCATGTGGGAGGCATCCTGATCCATGCGGAATTTCAGCAGGCGGCCGGCCACTGCGGGCCACCAGGCCCTGGACATGAACCACGGCTTTTCCCCAGAGAAACAAAAGTCACCAGGCCAGGTTCCAGATGTCAGTTTGCAGGAGGCACTTGGCACTGTCAAACCTGCCACAGTTGCCTGTGGTGGTACCTTTCATCTGGGCGGCATCCTAATCCGTTTGGAAATTCAGCAGGCAGCCGGACACCCAGGGACACCCGGACCAGGACACGAACGATGGCCTTTCCCCAGAGAAACAAAAGTCACCAGGCCAGGTTCCTGATGTCAGTTTGCAGGAGGCACATGGCATTGTCAAACCAGCCACAGTTGCCTGTGGTGGTATTTTCGTTCTGGGAGGAATCCTGATCCGTGCGGAATGTCAGCAGGCAGCCGGCCACTCCGCGCCACCAGGCTCTGGACACGTACAATGGCCTTTCCCCAGAGAAAGAAAAATCACCAGGCCAGGTTCCTGATGTCTGTTTGCAGGAGGCACTTGGCACTGTCAAACCAGACGTAGTTGCCTGTGGGGGCACCTTTCATGTGGGAGGCATCCTGATCCATGCGGAATTTCAGCAGGAAGCCGGCTACTCCGGACTACGGGCCCTGGAGAGGAATGATGGCCTATCCCCAGAGAAACAAAAGTCACCAGGCAAGGTTCCTGATGTCAGTTTGCAGGAGGCACTTGGCACTGTCAAACCAGACGCAGTTGCCTGTGGTGGTAGTATCGATCTGGGAGGTATCCTGATCCGTGCGGAATTTCAGCAGGCAGCCGGCCACTCCTGGCCACAAGGCCCTGGACATGAATCATGGTCTTTCCCCAGAGAAACAAAAGTCACCAGGCCAGGTTAATGAGGTCAGTTTGCAGGAGGCACATGGCACTGTCAAACCAGCCACAGTTGCCTGTGGGGGCACCTTGCAACTGGGAGGTATCCTCGACCGTGTGGAATTTCAGCAGGCAGCCGGCCACTCTGGGCCGGCGGGCCCCGGACAAGAACGATGGCCTTTCCCCAGAGATACAAAAGTCACCAGGCCAGGTTCCTGATGTCAGTTTGCAGGAGGCACTTGGCACTGTCAAACCTGCCACAGTTGCCTATGGTTTTAGTTTCGCTCTGGGAGGTATCCTGATCCATGCGGAATTTCAGCAGGCTGCTGACCATTCCGGGCCAGCGGGCCCCGGAAAACAATGATGGCCTTTCCCCAGAGAAACAAAAGTCACCAGGCCAGGTTGCTGATGTCAGTTTGCAGGAGGCACTTGGCACTGTCAAACCAGCCACAGTTGCCTCTGGTGGTACCTTTCATCTGGGCGGCTTCCTAATCCGTTCGGAATTTCAGCAGGCAGCCGGACACCCAGGGACACCCGGCCCTGGACACGAACGATGGCCTTTCCCCAGAGAAACAAAACTCACCAGGCCAGGTTCCTGATGTCAGTTTGCAGGAGGCACTTGGCACTGTCAAACCAGCCACACGTGCCTGTATGGGCACCTTGCATCTGGGAGGTATCCTCATCTGTGCGGAATTTCAGCAGGCTGCTGGCCACTCCAGGCCACCGGGCACTGGGCACGAACCATGGCCTTTCCCCAGAGAAACAAAACTCACCAGGCCAGGTTCCTGATGTCAGTTTGCAGGAGGCACTTGGCACTGTCAAACCAGACGTAGTTGCCTGTGGTGGTACCTTTCATCTGGGCGGTATCCTGATCCGTGCGGAATTTCAGCAGACAGTCGGCCATTCCGGGCCAGCGGGCCCTGGAGAGGAACGATGGCCTTTCCCCTGAGAAACAAAAGTCACCTGGCCAGGTTCCTGATGTCAGTTTGCAGGAGGCACTTGGCACTGTCAAACCAGCCATAGGTGCCTGTGGGGGCACTCTTCAACTAGGAGGCATCCTGATCCATGCTGAATTTCAGGAGGGAGCCGGACACTCTGGGCCACCAGGCCGTGGACATGAACCGTGGCTTTTCCCCAGAGAAACAAAAGTCACCAGGCCAGGTTCCTGATGTCAATTTCTAGGAGGTACTTGGCACTGTCAAACCAGCCACAGTTGCCTCTGGGGGCACCTTGCATCTTGGAGGTATCCTGATCCGTGCGGAATTTCAGCAGGCAGCCGGCCACTCCGGGCCAGTTGGCCCTGGAGAGGAACGATGGCCTTTTCCCAGAGAAACAAAAGTCACCAGGCCAGGTTCCTGATGTCAGTTTGCAGGAGGCACTTGGCACTGTCAAACCAGCCACAGGTGCCTGTGGGGGCACTTTTCATCTGGGAGGCATCCTAATCCGTTCGGAATTTCAGCAGGCAGCCGGCCACTCCGGGACTACGGGTCCAGGATATGAAGCATGACCTTTCCCCAGAGAAACAAAAGTCACCATGCCAGGTTATGATGTCAGCTTGCAGGAGGCACATGGTATTGTCAAACCAGCCGCAGTTGCCTGTGGGGGCTCCTTTCATCTGGGAGGTATCCTGATCCGTGCGGAATTTCAGCAGGCAGCCGGCCACTCCGGGCCAGCGGGCCCAGGATAGTAGTGATGGCCTTTCCCCAGAGAAACAAAAGTCACCTGGCCAGGTTCCTGATGTCAGTTTGCAGGAGGCACTTGGCACTGTCAAACCAGCCACAGGTGCCTGTGGGGGCACATTTCATCTGGGAGGCATCCTGATCCATGCGGAATTTCAGCAGGCGGACGGCCACTGCGGGCCACCAGGCCCTGGACATGAACCACGGCTTTTCCCCAGAGAAACAAAAGTCACCAGGCCAGGTTCCAGATGTCAGTTTGCAGGAGGCACTTGGCACTGTCAAACCTGCCACAGTTGCCTGTGGTGGTACCTTTCATCTGGGCGGCATCCTAATCCGTTCGGAATTTCAGCAGGCAGCCGGACACCCAGGGACACCTGGCCCTGGTCACGAACGATGGCCTTTCCCCAGAGAAACAAAAGTCACTAGGCCAGGTTCCTGATGTTAGTTTGCAGGAGGCACTTGGCATTGTCAAACCAGCCACAGTTGCCTGTGGGGGCACCTTTCATCTGGGCGCTATCCTGATCCGTGCGGAATTTCAGCAGGCAGCCGGCCACTCCGGGACAACGGACACTGGAGAAGAATGATGGCCTTTCCCCAGAGAAACAAAAGTCACCTGGCCAGGTTCCTGATGTCAGTTTGCAGGAGGCACTTGGCACTGTCAAACCAGCCAAAGTTGCCTGTGGTGGTACCTTTCATCTGGGCGGTATCCTGATCCGTGCGGAATTTCAGCAGACAGTCGGCCATTCCGGGCCAGCGGGCCCTGGAGAGGAACGATGGCCTTTCCCCTGAGAAACAAAAGTCACCTGGCCAGGTTCCTGATGTCAGTTTGCAGGAGGCACTTGGCACTGTCAAACCAGCCATAGGTGCCTGTGGGGGCACTTTTCAACTAGGAGGCATCCTGATCCATGCTGAATTTCAGGAGGGAGCCGGACACTCTGGGCCACCAGGCCGTGGACATGAACTGTGGCCTTTCCCCAGAGAAACAAAAGTCACCAGGCCAGGTTCCTGATGTCAATTTATAGGAGGTACTTGGCACTGTCAAACCAGCCACAGTTGCCTCTGGGGGCACCTTGCATCTTGGAGGTATCCTGATCCGTGCGGAATTTCAGCAGGCAGCCGGCCACTCCGGGCCAGTTGGCCCTGGAGAGGAACGATGGCCTTTTCCCAGAGAAACAAAAGTCACCAGGCCAGGTTCCTGATGTCAGTTGGCAGGAGGCACTTGGCACTGTCAAACCAGCCACAGGTGCCTGTGGGGGCACTTTTCATCTGGGAGGCATCCTAATCCGTTCGGAATTTCAGCAGGCAGCCGGCCACTCCGGGACTACGGGTCCAGGATATGAAGAATGACCTTTCCCCAGAGAAACAAAAGTCACCAGGCCAGGTTATGATGTCAGCTTGCAGGAGGCACATGGTATTGTCAAACCAGCCGCAGTTGCCTGTGGGGGCTCCTTTCATCTTGGAAGTATCCTGATCCGTGCGGAATTTCAGCAGGCAGCCGGCCACTCCGGGCCAGCGGGCCCAGGAGGGTAATGATGGCCTTTCCCCAGAGAAACAAAAGTCACCAGGCCAGGTTCCTGATGTCTGTTTGCAGGAGGCACTTGGCACTGTCAAACCAGCCACAGGTGCCTGTGGGGGCACTTTTCATCTGGGAGGCATCCTGATCCATGCGGAATTTCAGCAGGCGGAGGGCCACTGCGGGCCACCAGGCCCTGGACATGAACCACGGCTTTTCCCCAGAGAAACAAAAGTCACCAGGCCAGGTTCCAGATGTCAGTTTGCAGGAGGCACTTGGCACTGTCAAACCTGCCACAGTTGCCTGTGGTGGTACCTTTCATCTGGGCGGCATCCTAATCCGTTCGGAATTTCAGCAGGCAGCCGGACACCCAGGGACACCTGGCCCTGGACACGAACGATGGCCTTTCCCCAGAGAAACAAAAGTCACCAGGCCAGGTTCCTGATGTCAGTTTGCAGGAGGCACTTGGCATTGTCAAACCAGCCACAGTTGCCTGTGGGGGCACCTTTCATCTGGGAGCTATTCTGATCCGTGCGCAATTTCAGCAGGCAGCCGGCCACTCCGGGACAACGGACACTGGAGAAGAATGATGGCCTTTCCCCAGAGAAACAAAAGTCACCTGGCCAGGTTCCTGATGTCAGTTTGCAGGAGGCACTTGGCACTGTCAAACCTGCCACAGTTGCCTGTGGGGGCACCTTTCATCTGGGAGTTATCCTGATCTGTGCGGAATTTCAGCAGGCAGTCGGCCACTCCGGGCCAGGGGGCACTGGACATCATCTATGGCCTTTCCCCAGAGAAACAAAAGTCACCAGGCCAGGTTCCTGATGTCAGTTTGCAGGTGGCACTTGGCACTGTCAAACCAGCCACAGTTGCCTGTGGGGGCTCCTTTCATCTGGGAGTTATCCTGATCCGTGTGGAATTTCAGCAGGCAGTCGGCCACTCAGGGCCAGCGGGCCCTGGAGAGGAACGATGGCCTTTCCCCAGAGAAACAAAAGTCACCAGGCCAGGTTCCTGATGTCAGTTGGCAGGAGGCACTTGGCACTGTCAAACCAGCCACAGGTGCCTGTGGGGGCACTTTTCATGTGGGAGGCATCCTGATCCATGCTGAATTTCAGCAGGCGGCCGGCCACTCTGGGCCACCAGGTCCTGGACTTGAACCATGGCTTTTCCCCAGAGAAACAAAAGTCACCAGGCCAGGTTCCGGATGTCAGTTGGCAGGAGGCACTTGGCACTGTCAAACCAGCCACAGGTGCCTGTGGGGGCACATTTCATCTGGGAGGCATCCTGATCCATGCGGAATTTCAGCAGGCGGCCTGCCATTCCGGGCCACCAGGCCCTGGATATGAACCACGGCTTTTCCCCAGAGAAACAAAAGTCAGCAGGCCAGGTTCCTGATGTCAGTTTGCAGGAGGCACTTGGCACTGTCAAACCTGCCACAGTTGCCTGTAGTGGTACCTTTCATCTGGGTGGCATCCTAATCCATTCGGAATTTCAGCAGGCAGCCGGACACCCAGGGCCAGCTGGCCCTGGACACGAACGATGGCCTTTCCCCAGAGAAACAAAAGTCACCAGGCCAGGTTCCTGATGTCAGTTTGCAGGAGGCACATGGTATTGTCAAACCAGCCACAGTTGCCTGTGGTGGTACTTTCGTTCTGGGAGGAATCCTGATCCCTGCGGAATTTCAGCAGGCAGCCGGCCACTCCGCGCCACCAGGCTCTGGACACGTACAATGGCCTTTCCCCAGAGAAACAAAAATCACCAGGCCAGGTTCCTGATGTCTGTTTGCAGGAGGCACTTGGCACTGTCAAAACAGACGTAGTTGCCTGTGGGGGCACCTTTCATGTGGTAGGCATCCTGATCCATGAGGAATTTCAGCAGGCAGCCGGCCCCTCCGGGACTACGGGCCCTGGAGAGGAACGATGGCCTATCCCCAGAGAAACAAAAGTCACCAGGCAAGGTTCCTGATGTCAGTTTGCAGGAGGCACTTGGCACTGTCAAACCAGACGCAGTTGCCTGTGGTGGTAGTATCGGTCTGGGAGGTATCCTGATCCCTTCGGAATTTCAGCAGGCAGCCGGGCACTCCAGGCCGCAAGGCCCTGGACATGAATCATGGTCTTTCCCCAGAGAAACGAAAGTCACCAGGCCAGGTTCCTGATGTCAGTTTGCAGGAGGCACATGGCACTGTCAAACCAGCCACCATTGCCTGTGGGGGCACCTTGCAACTGGGAGGTATCCTCAACCGTGTGGAATTTCAGCACGCAGCTGGCCACTCTGGGCCGGCGGGCCCCGGACAAGAACGATGGCCTTTCCCCAGAGAAACAAAAGTCACCAGGCCAGGTTCCTGATGTCAATTTGCAGGAGGCACTTGGCACTGTCAAACCAGCCACAGTTGCCTCTGGTGGTACCTTTCATCTGGGCGGCATCCTAATCCGTTCGGAATTTCAGCAGGCAGTCGGCCATTCCGGGCCACCGGGCCCTGGAGAGGAACGATGGCCTTTCCCCAGAGAAACAAAAGTCACCTGGCCAGGTTCCTGATGTCAGTTTGCAGTAGGCACTTGGCACTGTCAAACCAGCCACACGTGCCTGTATGGGCACCTTGCATCTGGGAGGTATCCTCATCTGTGCGGAATTTCAGCAGGCTGCCGGCCACTCCAGGCCACCGGGCACTGGGCACGAACCATGGCCTTACCCCAGAGAAACAAAAGTCACCAGGCCAGGTTCCTGATGTCAGTTTGCAGGAGGCACTTGGCACTGTCAAACCAGCCACAGTTGCCTGTGGTGGTACCTTTCATCTGGGCGGTATCCTGATCCGTGCGGAATTTCAGCAGACAGTCGGCCATTCCGGGCCAGCGGGCCCTGGAGAGGAACGATGGCCTTTCCCCTGAGAAACAAAACTCACCTGGCCAGGTTCCTGATGTCAGTTTGCAGGAGGCACTTGGCACTGTCAAACCAGCCACAGGTGCCTGTGGGGGCACTTTTCATCTGGGAGGCATCCTGATCCGTGCAGAATTTCAGCAGGCAGTCGGCCACTCCAGGACACCAGGCTCAGGATATGAACCATGGCCTTTCGCCAGAGAAACAAAAGTCACCAGGCCAGGTTCCTGATGTCAATTTCTAGGAGGTACTTGGCACTGTCAAACCAGCCACAGTTGCCTCTGGGGGCACCTTGCATCTTGGAGGTATCCTGATCCGTGCGGAATTTCAGCAGGCAGCCGGCCACTCCGGGCCAGCTGGCCCTGGAGAGGAACGATGGCCTTTTCCCAGAGAAACAAAAGTCACCAGGCCAGGTTCCTGATGTCAGTTGGCAGGAGGCACTTGGCACTGTCAAACCAGCCACAGGTGCCTGTGGGGGCACTTTTCATCTGGGAGGCATCCTGATCCATGCGGAATTTCAGCAGGCGGCCGGCCACTCTGGGCCACCAGGTCCTGGACATGAACCATGGCCTTTCCCCAGAGAAACAAAAGTCACCAGGCCAGGTTCCTGATGTCAGTTTGCAGGAGGCACTTGGAACTGTCAAACCAGACGCAGTTGCCTGTGGTGGTACCTTTCATCTGGGCGGCAACCTAATCCGTTCGGAATTTCAGCAGGCAGCCGGCCACTCCGGGACAACGGATACTGGAGAAGAATGATGGCCTTTCCCCAGAGAAACAAAAGTCACCAGGCCAGGTTCCTGATGTCAGTTTGCAGGAGGCACTTGGCACTGTCAAACCAGCCACAGGTGCCTGTGGGGGCTCCTTTCATCTGGGAGTTATCCTGATCTGTGCGGAATTTCAGCAGGCAGCCGGCCACTCCGGGCCAGGGGGCACTGGACATCATCTATGGCCTTTCCCCAGAGAAACAAAAGTCACCAGGCCAGGTTCCTGATGTCAGTTTGCAGGAGGCACTTGGCACTGTCAAACCAGCCACAGTTGTCTGTGGGGGCACTTTCCATCTGGGAGGCATCCTGACCCATGCGGAATTTCAGCAGGCAGCCGGACACACCAGGCCGCAAGGCCCTGGACAAGAACGATGGCCTTTCCCCAGAGAAACAAAACTTACCAGGCCAGGTTCCTGATGTCTGTTCGCAGGAGGCACTTGGCACTGTCAAACCAGCCACAGTTGCCTATGGTTTTAGTTTCGGTCTGGGATGTATCCTGATCCGTGCGGAATTTCAGCAGGCTGCAGGCCACTCCGGGCCAGCGGGCCCCGGAAATGAATGATGGCCTTTCCCCAGAGAAACACAAGTCACCAGGCCAGGTTCCTGATGTCAGTTGGCAGGAGGCACTTGGCACTGTCAAACCAGCCACAGGTGCCTGTGGGGGCGCATTTCATTTGGGAGGCATCCTGATCCATGCTGAATTTCAGCAGGCGGCCGGCCACTCCGGGCCACCAGGTCCTGGACATGAACCATGGCTTTTCCCCAGAGAAACAAAAGTCACCAGGCCAGGTTCCTGATGTCAGTTGGCAGGAGGCACTTGGCACTGTCAAACCAGCCACAGGTGCCTGTGGGGGCACTTTTCATCTGGGAGGCATCCTGATCCATGCTGAATTTCAGCAGGCGGCCGGCCACTCCGGGCCACCAGGCCCTGGACATGAACCACGGCTTTTCCCCAGAGAAACAAAAGTCACCAGGCCAGGTTCCTGATGTCAGTTTGCAGGAGGCACTTGGCACTGTCAAACCTGCCACAGTTGCCTGTAGTGGTACCTTTCATCTGGGCGGCATCCTAATCCGTTCGGAATTTCAGCAGGCAGCCGGACACCCAGGGACACCTGGCCCTGGACACGAACGATGGCCTTTCCCCAGAGAAACAAAAGTCACCAGGCCAGGTTCCTGATGTCAGTTTGCAGGAGGCACAAGATATTGTCAAACCAGCCACAGTTGCCTGTGGTGGTACCTTCGTTCTGGGAGGAATCCTGATCCCTGCGGAATTTCAGCAGGCAGCCGGCCACTCCGCGCCACCAGGCTCTGGACACGTACAATGGCCTTTCCCCAGAGAAACAAAAATCACCAGGCCAGGTTCCTGATGTCTGTTTGCAGGAGGCACTTGGCACTGTCAAACCAGCCACAGTTGCCTGTGGGGGCACCTTTCATGTGGCAGGCATCCTGATCCATGAGGAATTTCAGCAGGCAGCCGGCTACTCCGGACTACGGGCCCTGGAGAGGAACGATGGCCTATCCCCAGAGAAACAAAAGTCACCAGGCAAGGTTCCTGATGTCAGTTTGCAGGAGGCACTTGGCACTGTCAAACCAGACGCAGTTGCCTGTGGTGGTAGTATCGGTCTGGGAGGTATCCTGATCCGGGCGGAATTTCAGCAGGCAGCCGGGCACTCCAGGCCGCAAGGCCCTGGACATGAATCATGGTCTTTCCCCAGAGAAACGAAAGTCACCAGGCCAGGTTCCTGATGTCAGTTTGCAGGAGGCACATGGCACTGTCAAACCAGCCACAGTTGCCTGTGGGGGCACCTTGCAACTGGGAGGTATCCTCAACCGTGTGGAATTTCAGCATGCAGCCGGCCACTCTGGGCAGGCAGGCCCCGGACAAGGACGATGGCCTTTCCCCAGAGAAACAAAACTTACCAGGCCAGGTTCCTGATGTCTGTTTGCAGGAGGCACTTGGCACTGTCAAACCAGCCACAGTTGCCTGTGGTGGTACCTTTCATCTGGGCGGCATCCTAATCCGTTCGGTATTTCAGCAGGCAGCCGGACACCCAGGGACACCGGGGCCTGGACACGAACGATGGCCTTTCCCCAGAGAAACAAAACTCACCAGGCCAGGTTCCTGATGTCAGTTTGCAGGAGGCACTTGGCACTGTCAAACCAGCCACACGTGCCTGTATGGGCACCTTGCATCTGGGAGGTATCCTCATCTGTGCGGAATTTCAGCAGGCTGCTGGCCACTCCAGGCCACCGGGCACTGGGCACGAACCATGGCCTTTCCCCAGAGAAACAAAACTCACCAGGCCAGGTTCCTGATGTCAGTTTGCAGGAGGCACTTGGCACTGTCAAACCAGACGTAGTTGCCTGTGGTGGTACCTTTCATCTGGGCGGTATCCTGATCCGTGCGGAATTTCAGCAGACAGTCGGCCATTCCGGGCCAGCGGGCCCTGGAGAGGAACGATGGCCTTTCCCCTGAGAAACAAAAGTCACCTGGCCAGGTTCCTGATGTCAGTTTGCAGGAGGCACTTGGCACTGTCAAACCAGCCATAGGTGCCTGTGGGGGCACTTTTCAACTAGGAGGCATCCTGATCCATGCTGAATTTCAGGAGGGAGCCGGACACTCTGGGCCACCAGGCCGTGGACATGAACCGTGGCTTTTCCCCAGAGAAACAAAAGTCACCAGGCCAGGTTCCTGATGTCAATTTCTAGGAGGTACTTGGCACTGTCAAACCAGCCACAGTTGCCTCTGGGGGCACCTTGCATCTTGGAGGTATCCTGATCCGTGCGGAATTTCAGCAGGCAGCCGGCCACTCCGGGCCAGTTGGCCCTGGAGAGGAACGATGGCCTTTTCCCAGAGAAACAAAAGTCACCAGGCCAGGTTCCTGATGTCAGTTTGCAGGAGGCACTTGGCACTGTCAAACCAGCCACAGGTGCCTGTGGGGGCACTTTTCATCTGGGAGGCATCCTAATCCGTTCGGAATTTCAGCAGGCAGCCGGCCACTCCGGGACTACGGGTCCAGGATATGAAGCATGACCTTTCCCCAGAGAAACAAAAGTCACCAGGCCAGGTTATGATGTCAGCTTGCAGGAGGCACATGGTATTGTCAAACCAGCCGCAGTTGCCTGTGGGGGCTCCTTTCATCTGGGAGGTATCCTGATCCGTGCGGAATTTCAGCAGGCAGCCGGCCACTCCGGGCCAGCGGGCCCAGGATAGTAGTGATGGCCTTTCCCCAGAGAAACAAAAGTCACCTGGCCAGGTTCCTGATGTCAGTTTGCAGGAGGCACTTGGAACTGTCAAACCAGCCACAGGTGCCTGTGGGGGCACATTTCATCTGGGAGGCATCCTGATCCATGCGGAATTTCAGCAGGCGGACGGCCACTGCGGGCCACCAGGCCCTGGACATGAACCACGGCTTTTCCCCAGAGAAACAAAAGTCACCAGGCCAGGTTCCAGATGTCAGTTTGCAGGAGGCACTTGGCACTGTCAAACCTGCCACAGTTGCCTGTGGTGGTACCTTTCATCTGGGCGGCATCCTAATCCGTTCGGAATTTCAGCAGGCAGCCGGACACCCAGGGACACCTGGCCCTGGTCACGAACGATGGCCTTTCCCCAGAGAAACAAAAGTCACTAGGCCAGGTTCCTGATGTTAGTTTGCAGGAGGCACTTGGCATTGTCAAACCAGCCACAGTTGCCTGTGGGGGCACCTTTCATCTGGGCGCTATCCTGATCCGTGCGGAATTTCAGCAGGCAGCCGGCCACTCCGGGACAACGGACACTGGAGAAGAATGATGGCCTTTCCCCAGAGAAACAAAAGTCACCTGGCCAGGTTCCTGATGTCAGTTTGCAGGAGGCACTTGGCACTGTCAAACCAGCCAAAGTTGCCTGTGGTGGTACCTTTCATCTGGGCGGTATCCTGATCCGTGCGGAATTTCAGCAGACAGTCGGCCATTCCGGGCCAGCGGGCCCTGGAGAGGAACGATGGCCTTTCCCCTGAGAAACAAAAGTCACCTGGCCAGGTTCCTGATGTCAGTTTGCAGGAGGCACTTGGCACTGTCAAACCAGCCATAGGTGCCTGTGGGGGCACTTTTCAACTAGGAGGCATCCTGATCCATGCTGAATTTCAGGAGGGAGCCGGACACTCTGGGCCACCAGGCCGTGGACATGAACCGTGGCTTTTCCCCAGAGAAACAAAAGTCACCAGGCCAGGTTCCTGATGTCAATTTCTAGGAGGTACTTGGCACTGTCAAACCAGCCACAGTTGCCTCTGGGGGCACCTTGCATCTTGGAGGTATCCTGATCCGTGCGGAATTTCAGCAGGCAGCCGGCCACTCCGGGCCAGTTGGCCCTGGAGAGGAACGATGGCCTTTTCCCAGAGAAACAAAAGTCACCAGGCCAGGTTCCTGATGTCAGTTTGCAGGAGGCACTTGGCACTGTCAAACCAGCCACAGGTGCCTGTGGGGGCACTTTTCATCTGGGAGGCATCCTAATCCGTTCGGAATTTCAGCAGGCAGCCGGCCACTCCGGGACTACGGGTCCAGGATATGAAGCATGACCTTTCCCCAGAGAAACAAAAGTCACCAGGCCAGGTTATGATGTCAGCTTGCAGGAGGCACATGGTATTGTCAAACCAGCCGCAGTTGCCTGTGGGGGCTCCTTTCATCTGGGAGGTATCCTGATCCGTGCGGAATTTCAGCAGGCAGCCGGCCACTCCGGGCCAGCGGGCCCAGGATAGTAGTGATGGCCTTTCCCCAGAGAAACAAAAGTCACCTGGCCAGGTTCCTGATGTCAGTTTGCAGGAGGCACTTGGAACTGTCAAACCAGCCACAGGTGCCTGTGGGGGCACATTTCATCTGGGAGGCATCCTGATCCATGCGGAATTTCAGCAGGCGGACGGCCACTGCGGGCCACCAGGCCCTGGACATGAACCACGGCTTTTCCCCTGGCCCTGGTCACGAACGATGGCCTTTCCCCAGAGAAACAAAAGTCACTAGGCCAGGTTCCTGATGTTAGTTTGCAGGAGGCACTTGGCATTGTCAAACCAGCCACAGTTGCCTGTGGGGGCACCTTTCATCTGGGCGCTATCCTGATCCGTGCGGAATTTCAGCAGGCAGCCGGCCACTCCGGGACAACGGACACTGGAGAAGAATGATGGCCTTTCCCCAGAGAAACAAAAGTCACCTGGCCAGGTTCCTGATGTCAGTTTGCAGGAGGCACTTGGCACTGTCAAACCAGCCAAAGTTGCCTGTGGTGGTACCTTTCATCTGGGCGGTATCCTGATCCGTGCGGAATTTCAGCAGACAGTCGGCCATTCCGGGCCAGCGGGCCCTGGAGAGGAACGATGGCCTTTCCCCTGAGAAACAAAAGTCACCTGGCCAGGTTCCTGATGTCAGTTTGCAGGAGGCACTTGGCACTGTCAAACCAGCCATAGGTGCCTGTGGGGGCACTTTTCAACTAGGAGGCATCCTGATCCATGCTGAATTTCAGGAGGGAGCCGGACACTCTGGGCCACCAGGCCGTGGACATGAACCGTGGCCTTTCCCCAGAGAAACAAAAGTCACCAGGCCAGGTTCCTGATGTCAATTTATAGGAGGTACTTGGCACTGTCAAACCAGCCACAGTTGCCTCTGGGGGCACCTTGCATCTTGGAGGTATCCTGATCCGTGCGGAATTTCAGCAGGCAGCCGGCCACTCCGGGCCAGTTGGCCCTGGAGAGGAACGATGGCCTTTTCCCAGAGAAACAAAAGTCACCAGGCCAGGTTCCTGATGTCAGTTGGCAGGAGGCACTTGGCACTGTCAAACCAGCCACAGGTGCCTGTGGGGGCACTTTTCATCTGGGAGGCATCCTAATCCGTTCGGAATTTCAGCAGGCAGCCGGCCACTCCGGGACTACGGGTCCAGGATATGAAGCATGACCTTTCCCCAGAGAAACAAAAGTCACCAGGCCAGGTTATGATGTCAGCTTGCAGGAGGCACATGGTGTTGTCAAACCAGCCGCAGTTGCCTGTGGGGGCTCCTTTCATCTTGGAAGTATCCTGATCCGTGCGGAATTTCAGCAGGCAGCCGGCCACTCCGGGCCAGCGGGCCCAGGAGAGTAATGATGGCCTTTCCCCAGAGAAACAAAAGTCACCAGGCCAGGTTCCTGATGTCTGTTTGCAGGAGGCACTTGGCACTGTCAAACCAGCCACAGGTGCCTGTGGGGGCACTTTTCATCTGGGAGGCATCCTGATCCATGCGGAATTTCAGCAGGCGGAGGGCCACTGCGGGCCACCAGGCCCTGGACATGAACCACGGCTTTTCCCCAGAGAAACAAAAGTCACCAGGCCAGGTTCCAGATGTCAGTTTGCAGGAGGCACTTGGCACTGTCAAACCTGCCACAGTTGCCTGTGGTGGTACCTTTCATCTGGGCGGCATCCTAATCCGTTCGGAATTTCAGCAGGCAGCCGGACACCCAGGGACACCTGGCCCTGGACACGAACGATGGCCTTTCCCCAGAGAAACAAAAGTCACCAGGCCAGGTTCCTGATGTCAGTTTGCAGGAGGCACTTGGCATTGTCAAACCAGCCACAGTTGCCTGTGGGGGCACCTTTCATCTGGGAGCTATCCTGATCCGTGCGGAATTTCAGCAGGCAGCCGGCCACTCCGGGACAACGGACACTGGAGAAGAATGATGGCCTTTCCCCAGAGAAACAAAAGTCACCTGGCCAGGTTCCTGATGTCAGTTTGCAGGAGGCACTTGGCACTGTCAAACCAGCCACAGTTGCCTGTGGGGGCTCCTTTCATCTGGGAGTTATCCTGATCTGTGCGGAATTTCAGCAGGCATTCGGCCACTCCGGGCCAGGGGGCACTGGACATCATCTATGGCCTTTCCCCAGAGAAACAAAAGTCACCAGGCCAGGTTCCTGATGTCAGTTTGCAGGTGGCACTTGGCACTGTCAAACCAGCCACAGTTGCCTGTGGGGGCTCCTTTCATCTGGGAGTTATCCTGATCCGTGTGGAATTTCAGCAGGCAGTCGGCCACTCAGGGCCAGCGGGCCCTGGAGAGGAACGATGGCCTTTCCCCTGAGAAACAAAAGTCACCAGGCCAGGTTCCTGATGTCAGTTGGCAGGAGGCACTTGGCACTGTCAAACCAGCCACAGGTGCCTGTGGGGGCACTTTTCATGTGGGAGGCATCCTGATCCATGCTGAATTTCAGCAGGCGGCCGGCCACTCTGGGCCACCAGGTCCTGGACTTGAACCATGGCTTTTCCCCAGAGAAACAAAAGTCACCAGGCCAGGTTCCGGATGTCAGTTGGCAGGAGGCACTTGGCACTGTCAAACCAGCCACAGGTGCCTGTGGGGGCACATTTCATCTGGGAGGCATCCTGATCCATGCGGAATTTCAGCAGGCGGCCTGCCATTCCGGGCCACCAGGCCCTGGACATGAACCACGGCTTTTCCCCAGAGAAACAAAAGTCAGCAGGCCAGGTTCCTGATGTCAGTTTGCAGGAGGCACTTGGCACTGTCAAACCTGCCACAGTTGCCTGTAGTGGTACCTTTCATCTGGGTGGCATCCTAATCCATTCGGAATTTCAGCAGGCAGCCGGACACCCAGGGCCAGCTGGCCCTGGACACGAACGATGGCCTTTCCCCAGAGAAACAAAAGTCACCAGGCCAGGTTCCTGATGTCAGTTTGCAGGAGGCACATGGTATTGTCAAACCAGCCACAGTTGCCTGTGGTGGTACTTTCGTTCTGGGAGGAATCCTGATCCCTGCGGAATTTCAGCAGGCAGCCGGCCACTCCGCGCCACCAGGCTCTGGACACGTACAATGGCCTTTCCCCAGAGAAACAAAAATCACCAGGCCAGGTTCCTGATGTCTGTTTGCAGGAGGCACTTGGCACTGTCAAAACAGACGTAGTTGCCTGTGGGGGCACCTTTCATGTGGTAGGCATCCTGATCCATGAGGAATTTCAGCAGGCAGCCGGCCCCTCCGGGACTACGGGCCCTGGAGAGGAACGATGGCCTATCCCCAGAGAAACAAAAGTCACCAGGCAAGGTTCCTGATGTCAGTTTGCAGGAGGCACTTGGCACTGTCAAACCAGACGCAGTTGCCTGTGGTGGTAGTATCGGTCTGGGAGGTATCCTGATCCCTTCGGAATTTCAGCAGGCAGCCGGGCACTCCAGGCCGCAAGGCCCTGGACATGAATCATGGTCTTTCCCCAGAGAAACGAAAGTCACCAGGCCAGGTTCCTGATGTCAGTTTGCAGGAGGCACATGGCACTGTCAAACCAGCCACCATTGCCTGTGGGGGCACCTTGCAACTGGGAGGTATCCTCAACCGTGTGGAATTTCAGCACGCAGCTGGCCACTCTGGGCCGGCGGGCCCCGGACAAGAACGATGGCCTTTCCCCAGAGAAACAAAAGTCACCAGGCCAGGTTCCTGATGTCAATTTGCAGGAGGCACTTGGCACTGTCAAACCAGCCACAGTTGCCTCTGGTGGTACCTTTCATCTGGGCGGCATCCTAATCCGTTCGGAATTTCAGCAGGCAGTCGGCCATTCCGGGCCACCGGGCCCTGGAGAGGAACGATGGCCTTTCCCCAGAGAAACAAAAGTCACCTGGCCAGGTTCCTGATGTCAGTTTGCAGTAGGCACTTGGCACTGTCAAACCAGCCACACGTGCCTGTATGGGCACCTTGCATCTGGGAGGTATCCTCATCTGTGCGGAATTTCAGCAGGCTGCCGGCCACTCCAGGCCACCGGGCACTGGGCACGAACCATGGCCTTACCCCAGAGAAACAAAAGTCACCAGGCCAGGTTCCTGATGTCAGTTTGCAGGAGGCACTTGGCACTGTCAAACCAGCCACAGTTGCCTGTGGTGGTACCTTTCATCTGGGCGGTATCCTGATCCGTGCGGAATTTCAGCAGACAGTCGGCCATTCCGGGCCAGCGGGCCCTGGAGAGGAACGATGGCCTTTCCCCTGAGAAACAAAAGTCACCTGGCCAGGTTCCTGATGTCAGTTTGCAGGAGGCACTTGGCACTGTCAAACCAGCCACAGGTGCCTGTGGGGGCACTTTTCATCTGGGAGGCATCCTGATCCGTGCAGAATTTCAGCAGGCAGTCGGCCACTCCAGGACACCAGGCTCAGGATATGAACCATGGCCTTTCGCCAGAGAAACAAAAGTCACCAGGCCAGGTTCCTGATGTCAATTTCTAGGAGGTACTTGGCACTGTCAAACCAGCCACAGTTGCCTCTGGGGGCACCTTGCATCTTGGAGGTATCCTGATCCGTGCGGAATTTCAGCTGGCAGCCGGCCACTCCGGGCCAGCTGGCCCTGGAGAGGAACGATGGCCTTTTCCCAGAGAAACAAAAGTCACCAGGCCAGGTTCCTGATGTCAGTTGGCAGGAGGCACTTGGCACTGTCAAACCAGCCACAGGTGCCTGTGGGGGCACTTTTCATCTGGGAGGCATCCTGATCCATGCGGAATTTCAGCAGGCGGCCGGCCACTCTGGGCCACCAGGTCCTGGACATGAACCATGGCCTTTCCCCAGAGAAACAAAAGTCACCAGGCCAGGTTCCTGATGTCAGTTTGCAGGAGGCACTTGGAACTGTCAAACCAGACGCAGTTGCCTGTGGTGGTACCTTTCATCTGGGCGGCAACCTAATCCGTTCGGAATTTCAGCAGGCAGCCGGCCACTCCGGGACAACGGATACTGGAGAAGAATGATGGCCTTTCCCCAGAGAAACAAAAGTCACCAGGCCAGGTTCCTGATGTCAGTTTGCAGGAGGCACTTGGCACTGTCAAACCAGCCACAGGTGCCTGTGGGGGCTCCTTTCATCTGGGAGTTATCCTGATCTGTGCGGAATTTCAGCAGGCAGCCGGCCACTCCGGGCCAGGGGGCACTGGACATCATCTATGGCCTTTCCCCAGAGAAAGAAAAGTCACCAGGCCAGGTTCCTGATGTCAGTTTGCAGGAGGCACTTGGCACTGTCAAACCAGCCACAGTTGTCTGTGGGGGCACTTTCCATCTGGGAGGCATCCTGACCCATGCGGAATTTCAGCAGGCAGCCGGACACACCAGGCCGCAAGGCCCTGGACAAGAACGATGGCCTTTCCCCAGAGAAACAAAACTTACCAGGCCAGGTTCCTGATGTCTGTTCGCAGGAGGCACTTGGCACTGTCAAACCAGCCACAGTTGCCTATGGTTTTAGTTTCGGTCTGGGATGTATCCTGATCCGTGCGGAATTTCAGCAGGCTGCAGGCCACTCCGGGCCAGCGGGCCCCGGAAATGAATGATGGCCTTTCCCCAGAGAAACACAAGTCACCAGGCCAGGTTCCTGATGTCAGTTGGCAGGAGGCACTTGGCACTGTCAAACCAGCCACAGGTGCCTGTGGGGGCACATTTCATTTGGGAGGCATCCTGATCCATGCTGAATTTCAGCAGGCGGCCGGCCACTGCGGGCCACCAGGTCCTGGACATGAACCATGGCTTTTCCCCAGAGAAACAAAAGTCACCAGGCCAGGTTCCTGATGTCAGTTGGCAGGAGGCACTTGGCACTGTCAAACCAGCCACAGGTGCCTGTGGGGGCACTTTTCATCTGGGAGGCATCCTGATCCATGCTGAATTTCAGCAGGCGGCCGGCCACTCCGGGCCACCAGGCCCTGGACATGAACCACGGCTTTTCCCCAGAGAAACAAAAGTCACCAGGCCAGGTTCCTGATGTCAGTTTGCAGGAGGCACTTGGCACTGTCAAACCTGCCACAGTTGCCTGTAGTGGTACCTTTCATCTGGGCGGCATCCTAATCCGTTCGGAATTTCAGCAGGCAGCCGGACACCCAGGGACACCTGGCCCTGGACACGAACGATGGCCTTTCCCCAGAGAAACAAAAGTCACCAGGCCAGGTTCCTGATGTTAGTTTGCAGGAGGCACAAGATATTGTCATACCAGCCACAGTTGCCTGTGGTGGTACCTTCGTTCTGGGAGGAATCCTGATCCCTGCGGAATTTCAGCAGGCAGCCGGCCACTCCGCGCCACCAGGCTCTGGACACGTACAATGGCCTTTCCCCAGAGAAACAAAAATCACCAGGCCAGGTTCCTGATGTCAGTTTGCAGGAGGCACTTGGCACTGTCAAACCAGCCACAGTTGCCTGTGGGGGCACCTTTCATGTGGCAGGCATCCTGATCCATGAGGAATTTCAGCAGGCAGCCGGCTACTCCGGACTACGGGCCCTGGAGAGGAACGATGGCCTATCCCCAGAGAAACAAAAGTCACCAGGCAAGGTTCCTGATGTCAGTTTGCAGGAGGCACTTGGCACTGTCAAACCAGACGCAGTTGCCTGTGGTGGTAGTATCGGTCTGGGAGGTATCCTGATCCGGGCGGAATTTCAGCAGGCAGCCGGGCACTCCAGGCCGCAAGGCCCTGGACATGAATCATGGTCTTTCCCCAGAGAAACGAAAGTCACCAGGCCAGGTTCCTGATGTCAGTTTGCAGGAGGCACATGGCACTGTCAAACCAGCCACAGTTGCCTGTGGGGGCACCTTGCAACTGGGAGGTATCCTCAACCGTGTGGAATTTCAGCATGCAGCCGGCCACTCTGGGCAGGCAGGCCCCGGACAAGGACGATGGCCTTTCCCCAGAGAAACAAAACTTACCAGGCCAGGTTCCTGATGTCAGTTTGCAGGAGGCACTTGGCACTGTCAAACTAGCCACAGTTGCCTGTGGTGGTACCTTTCATCTGGGCGGCATCCTAATCCGTTCGGTATTTCAGCAGGCAGCCGGACACCCAGGGACACCGGGGCCTGGACACGAACGATGGCCTTTCCCCAGAGAAACAAAAGTCACCAGGCCAGGTTCCTGATGTCAGTTTGCAGGAGGCACTTGGCACTGTCAAACCAGCCACAGTTGCCTGTGGGGGCACCTTTCCATCTGGGAGTTTTTCTGATCCGTGCGGAATTTCAGCAGACAGTCGGCCATTCCGGGCCACCGGGCCCTGGAGAGGAACGATGGACTTTCCCCAGAGAAACAAAAGTCACCTGGCCAGGTTCCTGATGTCAGTTTGCAGGAGGCACTTGGCACTGTCAAACCAGCCACACGTGCCTGTATGGGGACCTTGCATCTGGGAGGTATCTTCATCTGTGCGGAATTTCAGCAGGCTGCCGGCCACTCCAGGCCACCGGGCACTGGGGACGAACCATGGCCTTACCCCAGAGAAACAAAAGTCAACAGGCCAGGTTCCTGATGTCAGTTTGCAGGAGGCACTTGGCACTGTCAAGCCAGCCAAAGTTGCCTGTGGTGGTACCTTTCATCTGGGCGGTATCCTGATCCGTGCGGAATTTCAGCAGACAGTCAGCCATTCCGGGCCAGCGGGCCCTGGAGAGGAACGATGGCCTTTCCCCTGAGAAACAAAAGTCACCTGGCCAGGTTCCTGATGTCAGTTTGCAGGAGGCACTTGGCACTGTCAAACCAGCCACAGGTGCCTGTGGGGGCTCCTTTCATCTGGGAGTTATCCTGATCTGTGCGGAATTTCAGCAGGCAGTCGGCCACTCCGGGCCAGGGGGCACTGGACATCATCTATGGCCTTTCCCCAGAGAAACAAAAGTCACCAGGCCAGGTTCCTGATGTCAGTTTGCAGGAGGCACTTGGCACTGTCAAACCAGCCACAGTTGTCTGTGGGGGCACTTTCCATCTGGGAGGCATCCTGACCCATGCGGAATTTCAGCAGGCGGCCGGGCACACCAGGCCGCAAGGCCCTGGACAAGAACGATGGCCTTTCCCCAGAGAAACAAAACTTACCAGGCCAGGTTCCTGATGTCTGTTCGCAGGAGGCACATGGCACTGTCAAACCAGCCACAGTTGCCTGTGGGGGCACTTTTCATCTGGGAGGCATCCTGATCCGTGCAGAATTTCAGCAGGCAGTCGGCCACTCCAGGACACCAGGCTCAGGATATGAACCATGGCCTTTCGCCAGAGAAACAAAAGTCACCAGGCCAGGTTCCTGATGTCAATTTCTAGGAGGTACTTGGCACTGTCAAACCAGCCACAGTTGCCTCTGGGGGCACCTTGCATCTTGGAGGTATCCTGATCCGTGCGGAATTTCAGCAGGCAGCCGGCCACTCCGAGCCACCGGGCCCTGGAGAGGAACGATGGCCTTTTCCCAGAGAAACAAAAGTCACCAGGCCAGGTTCCTGATGTGAGTTGGCAGGAGGCACTTGGCACTGTCAAACCAGCCACAGGTGCCTGTGGGGGCACTTTTCATCTGGGAGGCATCCTGATCCATGCTGAATTTCAGCAGGCGGCCGGCCACTCTGGGCCACCAGGTCCTGGACATGAACCATGGCTTTTCCCCAGAGAAACAAAAGTCAGCAGGCCAGGTTCCTGATGTCAGCTTGCAGGAGGCACTTGGCACTGTCAAACCAGCCACAGTTGCCTGTGGGGGCTCCTTTCATCTGGGAGTTATCCTGATCTGTGCGGAATTTCAGCAGGCAGTCGGCCACTCCGGGCCAGGGGGCACTGGACATCATCTATGGCCTTTCCCCAGAGAAACAAAAGTCACCAGGCCAGGTTCCTGATGTCAGTTTGCAGGAGGCACTTGGCACTGTCAAACCAGCCACAGTTGTCTGTGGGGGCACTTTCCATCTGGGAGGCATCCTGACCCATGCGGAATTTCAGCAGGCGGCCGGGCACTCCAGGCCGCAAGGCCCTGGACAAGAACGATGGCCTTTCCCCAGAGAAACAAAACTTACCAGGCCAGGTTCCTGATGTCTGTTCGCAGGAGGCACTTGGCACTGTCACACCAGCCACAGTTGCCTATGGTTTTAGTTTCGGTCTGGGATGTATCGTGATCCGTGCGGAATTTCAGCAGGCTGCAGGCCACTCCGGGCCAGCGGGCCCCGGAAAAAAATGATGGCCTTTCCCCAGAGAAACAAAAGTCACCAGGCCAGGTTCCTGATGTCAGTTGGCAGGAGGCACTTGGCACTGTCAAACCAGCCACAGGTGCCTGTGGGGGCACCTTTCATCTGGGAGGCATCCTGATCCATGCGGAATTTCAGCAGGCGGCCGGCCACTCCGGGCCACCAGGCCCTGGACATGAACCACGGCTTTTCCCCAGAGAAACAAAAGTCACCAGGCCAGGTTCCTGATGTCAGTTTGCAGGAGGCACTTGGTACTGTCAAACCTGCCACAGTTGCCTGTAGTGGTACCTTTCATCTGGGCGGCATCCTAATCCGTTCGGAATTTCAGCAGGCAGCCGGACACCCAGGGACACCTGGCCCTGGACACGAACGATGGCCTTTCCCCAGAGAAACAAAAGTCACCAGGCCAGGTTCCTGATGTCAGTTTGCAGGAGGCACAAGGTATTGTCATACCAGCCACAGTTGCCTGTGGTGCTAGTATCGGTCTGGGAGTTATCCTGATCCGGGCGGAATTTCAGCAGGCAGCCGGGCACTCCAGGCCGCAAGACCCTGGACATGAATCATGGTCTTTCCCCAGAGAAACGAAAGTCACCAGGCCAGGTTCCTGATGTCAGTTTGCAGGAGGCACTTGGCACTGTCAAACCTGCCACAGTTGCCTGTGGGGGCACCTTGCAACTGGGAGGTATCCTCAACCGTGTGGAATTTCAGCATGCAGCCGGCCATTCTGGGCAGGCAGACCCCGGACAAGGACGATGGCCTTTCCCCAGAGAAACAAAAGTCACCAGGCCAGGTTCCTGATGTCAGTTGGCAGGAGGCACTTGGCACTGTCAAACCAGCCACAGTTGCCTATGGTTTTAGCTTCGCTCTGGGAGGTATCCTGATCCGTGCGGAATTTCAGCAGGCTGCTGGCCATTCCGGGCCAGCGGGCCCCGGAAAAGAATGATGGCCTTTCCCCAGAGAAACAAAAGTCACCAGGCCAGGTTCCTGATGTCAGTTGGCAGGAGGCACTTGGCACTGTCAAACCAGCCACAGTTGCCTCTGATGGTACCTTTCATCTGGGCGGCATCCTAATCCGTTCGGTATTTCAGCAGGCAGCCGGACACCCAGGGACACCCGGCCCTGGACACGAACGATGGCCTTTCCCCAGAGAAACAAAAGTCACCAGGCCAGGTTCCTGATGTCAGTTTGCAGGAGGCACTTGGCACTGTCAAACCAGCCACATTTGCCTGTGGGGGCGCCTTTCATCTGGGAGTTATCCTGATCCGTGCGGAATTTCAGCAGGTAGTCGGCCACTCAGGGCAAGCGGGCCCTGGAGAGGAACGATGGCCTTTCCCCTGAGAAACAAAAGTCACCTGGCCAGGTTCCTGATGTCAGTTGGCAGGAGGCACATGGCACTGTCAAACCAGCCACACGTGCCTGTATGGGCACCTTGCATCTGGGAGGTATCCTCATCTGTGTGGAATTTCAGCAGGCAGCAGGCAACTGCGGGCCACCGGGCACTGGACATGAACGATGGCCTTTCCCCTGAGAAAGAAAATCACCAGGCCAGGTTCCTGATGTCAGTTTGCAGGAGGCACTTGGCACTGTCAAACCAGCCAAAGTTGCCTGTGGTGGTACCTTTCATCTGGGCGGTATCCTGATCCGTGCGGAATTTCAGTAGACAGTCGGCCATTCCGGGCCAGCGGTCCCTGGAGAGGAACGATGGCCTTTCCCCTGAGAAACAAAAGTCACCTGGCCAGGTTCCTGATGTCAGTTTGCAGGAGGCACTTGGCACTGTCAAACCAGCCACAGGTGCCTGTAGGGGCACTTTTCATCTGGGAGGCATCCTGATCCGTGCAGAATTTCATAAGGCAGTCGGCCACTCCAGGACACCAGGGTCAGGAGATGAACCATGGCCTTTCGCCAGAGAAACAAAAGTCACCAGGCCAGGTTCCTGATATCAATTTCTAGGAGATACTTGCACTGTCAAAAAAGCCACAGGTGCCTCTGGGGGCACCTTGCATCTGGGAGGTATCCTGATCCGTGCGGAATTTCAGCAGGCAGCCGGCCACTCCGGGCCAGCGGGCCCCGGAAAAGAATGATGGCCTTTCCCCATAGAAACAAAAGTCACCAGGCTAGGTTCCTGATGTCTGTTCGCAGGAGGCACTTGGCACTGTCAAACCAGACGCAGTTGCCTATGGTTTTAGTTTCGGTCTGGGATGTATCCTGATCCGTGCGGAATTTCAGCAGGCTGCAGGCCACTCCGGGCCAGCGGGCCCCGGAAAAGAATGATGGCCTTTCCCCAGAGAAACAAAAGTCACCAGGCCAGGTTCCTGATGTCAATTTGTAGGAGGTACTTGGCACTGTCAAACCAGCCACAGTTGCCTCTGGTGGTACCTTTCATCTGGGCGGCATCCTAATCCGTTCTGTATTTCAGCAGGCAGCCGGACACCCAGGGACACCCGGCCCTGGACACGAACGATGGCCTTTCCCCAGAGAAACAAAAGTCACCAGGCCAGGTTCCTGATGTCAGTTTGCAGGAGGCACTTGGCACTGTCAAACCAGCCACAGTTGCCTGCGGGGGCACCTTTCCATCTGGGAGTTTTTCTGATCCGTGCGGAATTTCAGCAGACAGTCGGCCATTCCGGGCCACCGGGCCCTGGAGAGGAACGATGGCCTTTCCCCAGAGAAACAAAAGTCACCTGGCCAGGTTCCTGATGTCAGTTTGCAGGAGGCACTTGGCACTGTCAAACCAGCCACACGTGCCTGTATGGGCACCTTGCATCTGGGAGGTATCCTCATCTGTGCGGAATTTCAGCAGGCTGCCGGCCACTCCAGGCCACCGGGCACTGGGGATGAACCATGGCCTTACCCCAGAGAAACAAAAGTCACCAGGCCAGGTTCCTGATGTCAGTTTGCAGGAGGCACTTGGCACTGTCAAACCAGCCAAAGTTGCCTGTGGTGGTACCTTTCATCTGGGCGGTATCCTGATCCGTGCGGAATTTCAGCAGACAGTCGGCCATTCTGGGCCAGCGGGCCCTGGAGAGGAACGATGGCCTTTCCCCTGAGAAACAAAAGTCACCTGGCCAGGTTCCTGATGTCAGTTTGCAGGAGGCACTTGGCACTGTCAAACCAGCCACAATTGCCTGTGGGGGCACTTTTCATCTGGGAGGCATCCTGATCCGTGCAGAATTTCAGCAGGCAGTCGGCCACTCCAGGACACCAGGCTCAGGAGATGAACCATGGCCTTTGGCCAGAGAAAGAAAAGTCACCAGGCCAGGTTCCTGATGTCAATTTCTAGGAGGTACTTGGCACTGTCAAAAAAGCCACAGTTGCCTCTGGGGGCACCTTGCATCTGGGAGGTATCCTGATCCGTGCGGAATTTCAGCAGGCAGCCGGCCACTCCGGGCCAGCGGGCCCCGGAAAAGAATGATGGCCTTTCCCCAGAGAAACAAAAGTCACCAGGCTAGGTTCCTGATGTCTGTTCGCAGGAGGCACTTGGCACTGTCAAACCAGCCACAGTTGCCTGTGGGGGCACATTTCATCTGGGAGGCATCCTGATCCATGCTGAATTTCAGGAGGGATCCAGACACTCTGGGCCACCAGGCCGTGGACATGAACCATGGCCTTTCCCCAGAGAAACAAAAGTTATCAGGCCAGCTTCCTGATGTCAGTTTGCAGGAGGCACTTGGCACTGTCAAACCAGGCACAGGTTCCTATGGGGGCACTATGCATCTGGGAGGTATCCTGATCCGTGCGGAATTTCAGCAGGCAGCCGGCCAATCCGGGCCAACGGGCACTGGAGAAGAATGATGGCCTTTCCCCAGAGAAACAAAAGTCACCAGGCCAGGTTCCTGATGTCAATTTGTAGGAGGTACTTGGCACTGTCAAACCAGCCACAGTTGCCTGTGGTGGTACTTTCGTTCTGGGAGGAATCCTGATCCCTGAGGAATTTCAGCAGGCAGCCGGCCACTCCGGGCCACCAGGCTCTGGACACGTACAATGGCCTTTCCCCAGAGAAACAAAAGTCACCAGGCCAGGTTTCTGATGTCAGTTGGCAGGAGGCACTTGGCACTGTCAAAACAGCCGCAGTTGCCTCTGGGGGTACCTTTCATCTGGGCGGCATCCTGGTCCGTTCGGAATTTCAGCAGGCAGCCGGCCACTCCAGGACACCAGGCTCAGGATATGAACCATGGCCTTTCCCCAGAGAAACAAAAGTCACCAGGCCAGGATCCAGATGTCAGTTGGCAGGAGGCACTTGGCACTGTCAAACAAGCCACAGGTGCCTGTGGGGGCATTTTTCATGTGGGAGGCATCCTGATCCATGCGGAATTTCAGCAGGCAGCCGGCCACTCCGGGCCACCAGGCCCTGGACAAGAATGATGGCCTTTCCCCAGAGAAACCAAAGTCACCAGGCCAGGTTCCTGATGTCAGTTTGCAGGAGTCACTTGGCACTGTCAAACCAGACGCAGTTGCCTATGGGGGCAATTTTCATCTGGGAGGCATCCTGATCCATGCGGAATTTCAGCAGGCAGCCGGCCACTCCGAGCCCCCAGGCCCTGGACATGAACCATGGCCTTTCTCCTGAGAAACAAAAGTTACCAGGCCAGGTTCCTGATGTCAGTTTGCAGGAGGCACTTGGCACTGTCAAACCAGGGACAGGTGCCTATGGGGGCAACTTGCATCTGGGAGGTATCCTGATCCGTGCGGAATTTCAGCAGGCATACGGCCACTCCGGGCCAACGGGCACTGGAGAAGAATGATGGCCTTTCCCCAGAGAAACAAAAGTCACCAGGCCAGGTTCCTGATGTCAGTTTGCAGGAGGCACTTGGCACTGTCAAACCAGCCACAGTTGCCTGTGGGGGCTCCTTTCATCTGGGAGGTATCCTGATCCCTTCGGAATTTCAGCAGGCGGCCGGCCACTACGGGCTACAGGCCCTGGACACGTACAATGGCCTTTCCCCAGAGAAACAAAAGTCACCTGGCCAGGTTCCTGATGTCTGTTGGCAGGAGGCACTTGGCACTGTCAAACCAGCCACAGGTGCCTTTGGGTGCACTTTTCATCTGGGAGGCATCCTGATCCATGCGGAATTTCAGCAGGCGGCCGGCCACTCCGGGCCACCAGGCCCTGGACATGAACCACGGCTTTTCCACAGAGAAACAAAACTCACCAGTCCAGATTCCTGATGTCAGTTTGCAGGAGGCACTTGGCACTGTCAAACCTGCCACAGTTGCCTGTGGTGGTACCTTTCATCTGGGCGGCATCCTAATCCGTTCGGAATTTCAGCAGGCAGCCGGACACCCAGGGACACCCGGCCCTGGACAAGAACGATGGCCTTTCCCCAGAGAAACAAAAGTCACCAGGCCAGGTTCCTGATGTCAATTTGTAGGAGGTACTTGGCACTGTCAAACCAGCCACAGTTGCCTGTGGTGGTACTTTCGTTCTGGGAGGAATCCTGATCCCTGCGGAATTTCAGCAGGCAGCTGGCCACCCCAGGCCACTCTGGGCCCCGGACAAGAATGATGGCCTTTCCCCAGAGAAACAAAAGTCACCAGGCCAGGTTCCTGATGTCAGCTTGCAGGAGGCACTTGGCACTGTCAAACCAGGCACAGGTGCCTATGGGGGCACCTTTCATCTGGGAGGTGTCCTCAACCGTGAGGAATTTCAGCAGGCAGCCGGCCACTCCAGGCCGCGGGGCACTGGACACGAATGATGGCCTTATCCCAGAGAAACAAAAGTCACCAGGCCTGGTTCCTGATGTCAGTTTGCAGGAGGCACTTGGCACTGTCAAACCAGCCACAGTTGCCTGTGGGGGCACCTTTCATCTGGGAGGCATCCTGATCCATGCGGAATTTCAGCAGGCAGCCTGCCACTCGAGCCACCGGGCCCTGGAGAGGAACGATGGCCTTTCCCCAGAGAAACAGAACTCAGCAGGCCAGGTCGCTGATGTCAGTTTGCAGGAGGCACTTGGCACTGTCAAACCAGCCACATTTGCCTTGGGTGGTACTTTCGGTCTGGGAGGCATCCTGATCCATGCGGAATTTCAGCAGGCAGGCGGCCACTACGGGCCACCGTACCCTGGAAAAGAATTATGGCCTTTCCACAGAGAAACAAAGGTCACCAGGCCAGGTTCCTGATGTCAGTTTGCAGGTGGCACTTGGCACTGTAAAGCCAGACGCAGTTGCCTGTTGGGGCATTTTTCATGTGGGAGGCATCCTGATCCATTTGGAATTTCAGCAGGCAGCCGGCCACTCCGAGCCCCCAGGCCCTGGACATGAACCATGGCCTTTCCCCAGAGAAACAAAAGTCACCAGGCCAGGTTCCTGATGTCAGTTTGCAGGAGGCACTTGGCACTGTCAAACCTGATGCAGTTTCCTCTGGGGGCATTTTTCATTTGGGTGGCAACCTGATCCATGTGGAATTACTGCAGCAGCCGGCCACTCCGGGCTACCAGACCCTGGACATGAACCATGGCCTTTCCCCAGAGAAACAAAAGTCACCAGGCCAGGTTCCTGATGTCAGTTTGCAGGAGGCACTTGGCAGTGTCAAACCAGCCACAGTTGCCTGTGGTGGCACCTTCCATCTCAGCGGCAGCCTGATCCATGCAGAATTTCAGCAGGCAGCCGGCCACTCCGGGCCCCCAGGCCATGGACATGAACCATGGCCTTTCCCCAGAGAAACAAAAGTCACCAGGCCAGGTTCCTGATGTCAGTTTGCAGGAGGCACTTGGCACTGTCAAACCAGCCACATTTGCCTTGGGTGGTACTTTCGGTCTGGGAGGCATCCTGATCCGTGCGGAATTTCAGCAGGCAGCCGGCCACTCCGGGCCACCGTACCCTGGAAAAGAATGATGGCCTTTACACACAGAAACAAAAGTCACCAGGCCAGGTTCCTGATGTCAGTTTGCAGGAGGCACTTGGCACTGTCAAACCAGACGCAGTTGCCTGTGGGGGCATTTTTCATCTGGGAGGCATCCTGATCCATGCGGAATTTCAGCAGGCAGCCGGCCACTCCGAGCCCTCAGGCCCTGGACATGAACCATGGCCTTTCCCCAGAGAAACAAAAGTCACCAGGCCAGGTTCCTGATGTCAGTTTGCAGGAGGCACTTGGCACTGTCAAACCTGATGCAGTTTCCTCTGGGGGCATTTTTCATCTGGGAGGCATCCTGATCCATGTGGAATTTCAGCAGGCAGACGGCCACTCCGGGCTACCAGGCCCTGGACATGAACCATGGCCTTTCCCCAGAGAAACAAAAGTCAGCAGGCCAGGTTCCTGATGTCAGTTTGCAGGAGGCACTTGGCACTGTCAAACCAGCCACAGTTGCCTGTGGTGGCACCTTCCATCTCGGCGGCATCCTGATCCATGCAGAATTTCAGCAGGCAGCCGGCCACTCCGGGCCCCCAGGCCATGGACATGAACCATGGACTTTCCCCAGAGAAACAAAAGTCACCAGGCCAGGTTCCTGATGTCAGTTTGCAGGAGGCACTTGGCACTGTCAAACCAACCACAGTTACCTCTGGGGACACCTTTCATCTGGGAGGTATCCTCAACCGTGAGGAATTTCAGCAGGCAGCCGGCCACTCCAGGCCGCGGGGCACTGGACATGAATGATGGCCTTTACCCAGAGAAATAAAAGTCACCAGGCCAGGTTCCTGATGTCAGTTTGCAGGAGGCACTTGGCACTGTCAAACCAGCCACAGTTGCCTGTGGGGGCACCTTTCATCTGGGAGGCATCCTGATCCATGTGGAATTTCAGCAGGCAGCCTGCCACTCGAGCCACCGGGCCCTGGAGAGGAACGATGGCCTTTCCCCAGAGAAACAGAACTCAGCAGGCCAGGTCGCTGATGTCTGTTTGCAGGAGGCACTTGGCACTGTCAAACCAGCCACATTTGCCTTGGGTGGTACTTTCGGTCTGGGAGGCATCCTCATCCGTGCGGAATTTCAGCAGGCAGCCGGCCACTCCGGGCCACCGTACCCTGGAAAAGAATGATGGCCTTTACACACAGAAACAAAAGTCACCAGGCCAGGTTCCTGATGTCAGTTTGCAGGAGGCACTTGGCACTGTCAAACCAGACGCAGTTGCCTGTGGGGGCATTTTTCATCTGGGAGGCATCCTGATCCATGCGGAATTTCAGCAGGCAGCCGGCCACTCCGAGCCCCCAGGCCCTGGACATGAACCATGGCCTTTCCCCAGAGAAACAAAAGTCACCAGGCCAGGTTCCTGATGTCAGTTTGCAGGAGGCACTTGGCACTGTCAAACCTGACGCAGTTTCCTCTGGGGGCATTTTTCATCTGGGAGGCATCCTGATCCATGTGGAATTTCAGCAGGCAGCCGGCCACTCCGGGCTACCAGGCCCTGGACATGAACCACGGCCTTTCCCCAGAGAAACAAAAGTCAGAAGGCCAGGTTGCTGATGTCAGTTTGCAGGAGGCACTTGGCACTGTCAAACCAGCCACAGTTGCCTGTGGTGGCACCTTCCATCTCGGCGGCATCCTGATCCATGCAGAATTTCAGCCGGCAGCCTGCCACTCTGGGGCCCCCAGGCCATGGACATGAACCATGGCCTTTCCCCAGAGAAACAAAAGTCACCAGGCCAGGTTCCTGATGTCAGTTTGCAGGAGGCACTTGGCACTGTCAAACCAGCCACAGTTACTTGTGGGGGCACCTTTCATCTGGGAGGTATCCTCAACCGTGAGGAATTTCAGCAGGCAGCCGGCCACTTCAGGCCGCGGGGCACTGGATACGAATGATGGCCTTTACCCAGAGAAATAAAAGTCACCAGGCCAGGTTCCTGATGTCAGTTTGCAGGAGGCACTTGGCACTGTCAAACCAGCCACAGTTGCCTTGGGTGGTACTTTCGGTCTGGGAGGCATCCTGATCCGTGCGGAATTTCAGCAGGCAGTCGGCCACTCCGTCCACCGGTACCCGGAAAAGAATGTTGGCCTTTCCCCAGAGAAACAAAAGTCACCAGGCCAGGTTCCTGATGTCAGTTTGCAGGAGTCACATGGCACTGTCAAACCAGACGCAGTTGCCTGTGGGGGCACTTTGCAACTGGGATGTATCCTCATCCGTGCGGATTTTCAGCAGGCAGCCGGCCACTCCTGGCCACAAGGCCCTGGACATGAACCATGGCCTTTCCCCAGAGAAACAAAAGTCACCAGGCCAGGTTCCTGATGTCAGTTTGCAGGAGGCACTTGGCACTGTCAAACCAGACGCAGTTGCCTGTGGGGGCATTTTTCATCTGGGAGGCATCCTCAACCGTGTGGAATTTCAGCAGGCAGCCGGCCACTCCGGCCACACTGGGCCCCGGACAAGAATGATGGCCTTTACACACAGAAACAAAAGTCACCAGGCCAGGTTCCTGATGTCAGTTTGCAGGAGGCACTTGGCACTGTCAAACCAGCCACAGTTGCCTCTGGTGGTACTTTCGGTCTGGGAGGTATCCTGACCATTTGGAATTTCAGAAGGCAGCCGGCCACTCCGGGCCACCAAGCCCTGGACATGAACCATGGCCTTTCCCCAGAGAAACAAAAGTCACCAGGCCAGGTTCCTGATGTCAGTTTGCAGGTGGCACTTGGCACTGTCAAACCAGACGCAGTTGCCTGTGGGGGCACCTTGCATCTGGGAGGTATACTGATCCGTGAGGAATTTCAGCAGGCAGCCTGCCACTCCGGGCCACCAGGACCCGGACAAGAATAATGGCCTTTCCCCAGACAAACAAAAGTCACCAGGCCAGGTTCCTGATGTCAGTTTGCAGGTGGCACTTGGCACTGTCAAACCAGCCACAGTTGCCTGTGGGGGCACCTTGCAACTGGGATGTATCCTCATCCGTGCGGAATTTCAGCAGGCAGCTGGCCACTGCGGGCCACAAGGCCCTGGACATGAACCATGGCCTTTACCCAGAGAAACAAAAGTCACCAGGCCAGGTTCCTGATGTCAGTTTGCAGGAGGCACTTGGCACTGTCAAACCAGCCACAGTTGCCTGTGGGGGCACCTTTCATCTGGGAGGCCTCCTGATCCATGTGGAATTTCCGCAGGCAGCCTGCCACTCCTGGGCACAAGGCCCTGGACATGAACCATGGCCTTTCCCCAGAGAAACAAAAGTCACCAGGCCAGGTTCCTGATGTCAGTTTGCAGGAGGCACTTGGCAGTGTCAAACCAGACGCAGTTGCCTGTGGGGGCATTTTTCATCTGGGAGGCATCCTGATCCATACGGAATTTCAGTAGGCAGCCGGCCACTCCGGCCACTCTGGGCCCCGGACAAGAATGATGGCCTTTCCCCAGAGAAACAAAAGTCACCAGGCCAGGTTCCTGATGTCAGTTTGCAGGAGGCACTTGGCACTGTCAAACCAGCCACAGTTGCCTCTGGTGGTACTTTCGGTCTGGGAGGTATCCTGATCCATTTGGAATTTCAGCAGGCAGCCGGCCACTCCGGGCCACCAAGCCCTGGACATGAACCATGGCCTTTCCCCAGAGAAACAAAAGTCACCAGTCCAGGTTCCTGATGTCAGTTTGCAGGAGGCACTTGGCACTGTCAAACCAGCCACAGTTGCCTGTGGGGGCACCTTGCATCTGGGAGGTATCCTGATCCTTTTGTAATTTCAGCAGGCAGCCTGCCAGTCCGGGCCACCGGGACCCGGACAAGAATAATGGCCTTTCCCCAGACAAACAAAAGTCACCAGGCCAGGTTCCTGATGTCAGTTTGCAGGTGGCACTTGGCACTGTCAAACCAGACGCAGTTGCCTGTGGGGGCACCTTGCAACTGGGATGTATCCTCATCCGTGCGGAATTTCAGCAGGCAGCCGGCCACTCCTGGCCACAAGGCCCTGGACATGAACCGTGGCCTTTCCCCAGAGAAACAAAAAACACCAGGCCAGGTTCCTGATGTCAGTTTGCAGGTGGCACTTGGCACTGTCAAACCAGACGCAGTTGCCTGTGGGGGCATTTTTCATCTGGGAGGCATCCTCAACCGTGTGGAATTTCAGCAGGCAGCCGGCCACTCCGGCCACTCTGGGCCCCGGACAAGAATGATGGCCTTTCCCCAGAGAAACAAAAGTCACCAGGCCAGGATCCTGATGTCAGTTTGCAGGAGGCACTTGGCACTGTCAAACCAGACGCAGTTGCCTGTGGGGGCATTTTTCATCTGGGAGGCATCCTCAACCGTGTGGAATTTCAGCAGGCAGCCGGCCACTCCGGCCACTCTGGGCCCCGGACAAGAATGATGGCCTTTCCCCAGAGAAACAAAAGTCACCAGGCCAGGTTCCTGATGTCAGTTTGCAGGTGGCACTTGGCACTGTCAAACCAGACGCAGTTGCCTGTGGGGGCACCTTGCAACTGGGATGTATCCTCATCCGTGCGGAATTTCAGCAGGCAGCCGGCCACTCCTGGCCACAAGGCCCTGGACATGAACCATGGCCTTTCCCCAGAGAAACAAAAGTCACCAGGCCAGGTTCCTGATGTCAGTTTGCAGGAGGCACTTGGCACTGTCAAACCAGCCACAGTTGCCTGTGGGGGCACCTTGCAACTGGGATGTATCCTCATCCGTGCGGAATTTCAGCAGGCAGCCTGCCACACCGGGCCACCGGGACCCGGACAAGAATAATGGCCTTTCCCCAGACAAAGAAAAGTCACCAGGCCAGGTTCCTGATGTCAGTTTGCAGGTGGCACTTGGCACTGTCAAACCAGACGCAGTTGCCTGTGGGGGCACCTTGCAACTGGGATGTATCCTCATCCGTGCGGAATTTCAGCAGGCAGCCGGCCACTCCTGGCCACAAGGCCCTGGACATGAACCATGGCCTTTCCCCAGAGAAACAAAAGTCACCAGGCCAGGTTCCTGATGTCAGTTTGCAGGTGGCACTTGGCACTGTCAAACCAGACGCAGTTGCCTGAGGGGGCACCTTGCAACTGGGATGTATCCTCATCCGTGCGGAATATCAGCAGGCAGTCGGCCACTCCTGGCCACAAGGCCCTGGACACGAACCATGGCCTTTCCCCAGAGAAACAAAAGTCACCAGGCCAGGTTCCTGATGTCAGTTTGCAGGTGGCACTTGGCACTGTCAAACCTGACGCAGTTGCCTGAGGGGGCACCTTGCAACTGGGATGTATACTCATCCGTGCAGAATATCAGCAGGCAGTCGGCCACTCCTGGCCACAAGGCCCTGGACACGAACCATGGCATTTCCCCAGAGAAACAAAAGTCACCAGGCCAGGTTCCTGATGTCAGTTTGCAGGAGGCACTTGGCACTGTCAAACCAGCCGCAGTTGCCTGTGGGGGCACCTTGCATCTGGGAGGTATACTGATCCGTGAGGAATTTCAGCAGGCAGCCTGCCACTCCGGGCCACCGGGACCCGGACAAGAATAATGGCCTTTCCCCAGACAAACAAAAGTCACCAGGCCAGGTTCCTGATGTCAGTTTGCAGGAGGCACTTGGCACTGTCAAACCTGATGCAGTTTCCTCTGGGGGCATTTTTCATTTGGGTGGCAACCTGATCCATGTGGAATTACTGCAGCAGCCGGCCACTCCGGGCTACCAGACCCTGGACATGAACCATGGCCTTTCCCCAGAGAAACAAAAGTCACCAGGCCAGGTTCCTGATGTCAGTTTGCAGGAGGCACTTGGCAGTGTCAAACCAGCCACAGTTGCCTGTGGTGGCACCTTCCATCTCAGCGGCAGCCTGATCCATGCAGAATTTCAGCAGGCAGCCGGCCACTCCGGCCACACTGGGCCCCGGACAAGAATGATGGCCTTTACACACAGAAACAAAAGTCACCAGGCCAGGTTCCTGATGTCAGTTTGCAGGAGGCACTTGGCACTGTCAAACCAGCCACATTTGCCTTGGGTGGTACTTTCGGTCTGGGAGGCATCCTGATCCGTGCGGAATTTCAGCAGGCAGCCGGCCACTCCGGGCCACCGTACCCTGGAAAAGAATGATGGCCTTTACACACAGAAACAAAAGTCACCAGGCCAGGTTCCTGATGTCAGTTTGCAGGAGGCACTTGGCACTGTCAAACCAGACGCAGTTGCCTGTGGGGGCATTTTTCATCTGGGAGGCATCCTGATCCATGCGGAATTTCAGCAGGCAGCCGGCCACTCCGAGCCCTCAGGCCCTGGACATGAACCATGGCCTTTCCCCAGAGAAACAAAAGTCACCAGGCCAGGTTCCTGATGTCAGTTTGCAGGAGGCACTTGGCACTGTCAAACCTGATGCAGTTTCCTCTGGGGGCATTTTTCATCTGGGAGGCATCCTGATCCATGTGGAATTTCAGCAGGCAGCCGGCCACTCCGGGCTACCAGGCCCTGGACATGAACCATGGCCTTTCCCCAGAGAAACAAAAGTCAGCAGGCCAGGTTCCTGATGTCAGTTTGCAGGAGGCACTTGGCACTGTCAAACCAGCCACAGTTGCCTGTGGTGGCACCTTCCATCTCGGCGGCATCCTGATCCATGCAGAATTTCAGCAGGCAGCCGGCCACTCCGGGCCCCCAGGCCATGGACATGAACCATGGACTTTCCCCAGAGAAACAAAAGTCACCAGGCCAGGTTCCTGATGTCAGTTTGCAGGAGGCACTTGGCACTGTCAAACCAACCACAGTTACCTGTGGGGACACCTTTCATCTGGGAGGTATCCTCAACCGTGAGGAATTTCAGCAGGCAGCCGGCCACTCCAGGCCGCGGGGCACTGGACATGAATGATGGCCTTTACCCAGAGAAATAAAAGTCACCAGGCCAGGTTCCTGATGTCAGTTTGCAGGAGGCACTTGGCACTGTCAAACCAGCCACAGTTGCCTGTGGGGGCACCTTTCATCTGGGAGGCATCCTGATCCATGTGGAATTTCAGCAGGCAGCCTGCCACTCGAGCCACCGGGCCCTGGAGAGGAACGATGGCCTTTCCCCAGAGAAACAGAACTCAGCAGGCCAGGTCGCTGATGTCTGTTTGCAGGAGGCACTTGGCACTGTCAAACCAGCCACATTTGCCTTGGGTGGTACTTTCGGTCTGGGAGGCATCCTCATCCGTGCGGAATTTCAGCAGGCAGCCGGCCACTCCGGGCCACCGTACCCTGGAAAAGAATGATGGCCTTTACACACAGAAACAAAAGTCACCAGGCCAGGTTCCTGATGTCAGTTTGCAGGAGTCACTTGGCACTGTCAAACCAGACGCAGTTGCCTGTGGGGGCATTTTTCATCTGGGAGGCATCCTGATCCATGCGGAATTTCAGCAGGCAGCCGGCCACTCCGAGCCCCCAGGCCCTGGACATGAACCATGGCCTTTCCCCAGAGAAACAAAAGTCACCAGGCCAGGTTCCTGATGTCAGTTTGCAGGAGGCACTTGGCACTGTCAAACCTGACGCAGTTTCCTCTGGGGGCATTTTTCATCTGGGAGGCATCCTGATCCATGTGGAATTTCAGCAGGCAGCCGGCCACTCCGGGCAACCAGGCCCTGGACATGAACCACGGCCTTTCCCCAGAGAAACAAAAGTCACCAGGCCAGGTTGCTGATGTCAGTTTGCAGGAGGCACTTGGCACTGTCAAACCAGCCACAGTTGCCTGTGGTGGCACCTTCCATCTCGGCGGCATCCTGATCCATGCAGAATTTCAGCCGGCAGCCTGCCACTCTGGGGCCCCCAGGCCATGGACATGAACCATGGACTTTCCCCAGAGAAACAAAAGTCACCAGGCCAGGTTCCTGATGTCAGTTTGCAGGAGGCACTTGGCACTGTCAAACCAGCCACAGTTACTTGTGGGGGCACCTTTCATCTGGGAGGTATCCTCAACCGTGAGGAATTTCAGCAGGCAGCCGGCCACTTCAGGCCGCGGGGCACTGGATACGAATGATGGCCTTTACCCAGAGAAATAAAAGTCACCAGGCCAGGTTCCTGATGTCAGTTTGCAGGAGGCACTTGGCACTGTCAAACCAGCCACAGTTGCCTTGGGTGGTACTTTCGGTCTGGGAGGCATCCTGATCCGTGCGGAATTTCAGCAGGCAGTCGGCCACTCCGTCCACCGGTACCCGGAAAAGAATGTTGGCCTTTCCCCAGAGAAACAAAAGTCACCAGGCCAGGTTCCTGATGTCAGTTTGCAGGAGTCACATGGCACTGTCAAACCAGACGCAGTTGCCTGTGGGGGCACTTTGCAACTGGGATGTATCCTCATCCGTGCGGATTTTCAGCAGGCAGCCGGCCACTCCTGGCCACAAGGCCCTGGACATGAACCATGGCCTTTCCCCAGAGAAACAAAAGTCACCAGGCCAGGTTCCTGATGTCAGTTTGCAGGAGGCACTTGGCACTGTCAAACCAGACGCAGTTGCCTGTGGGGGCATTTTTCATCTGGGAGGCATCCTCAACCGTGTGGAATTTCAGCAGGCAGCCGGCCACTCCGGCCACACTGGGCCCCGGACAAGAATGATGGCCTTTACACACAGAAACAAAAGTCACCAGGCCAGGTTCCTGATGTCAGTTTGCAGGAGGCACTTGGCACTGTCAAACCAGCCACAGTTGCCTCTGGTGGTACTTTCGGTCTGGGAGGTATCCTGATCCATTTGGAATTTCAGAAGGCAGCCGGCCACTCCGGGCCACCAAGCCCTGGACATGAACCATGGCCTTTCCCCAGAGAAACAAAAGTCACCAGGCCAGGTTCCTGATGTCAGTTTGCAGGTGGCACTTGGCACTGTCAAACCAGACGCAGTTGCCTGAGGGGGCACCTTGCAACTGGGATGTATCCTCATCCGTGCGGAATATCAGCAGGCAGCCGGCCACTCCTGGCCACAAGGCCCTGGACACGAACCATGGCCTTTCCCCAGAGAAACAAAAGTCACCAGGCCAGGTTCCTGATGTCAGTTTGCAGGTGGCACTTGGCACTGTCAAACCAGACGCAGTTGCCTGAGGGTGCACCTTGCAACTGGGATGTATACTCATCCGTGCAGAATATCAGCAGGCAGTCGGCCACTCCTGGCCACAAGGCCCTGGACACGAACCATGGCATTTCCCCAGAGAAACAAAAGTCACCAGGCCAGGTTCCTGATGTCAGTTTGCAGGAGGCACTTGGCACTGTCAAACCAGCCGCAGTTGCCTGTGGGGGCACCTTGCATCTGGGAGGTATACTGATCCGTGAGGAATTTCAGCAGGCAGCCTGCCACTCCTGGCCACCAGGACCCGGACAAGAATAATGGCCTTTCCCCAGACAAACAAAAGTCACCAGTCCAGGTTCCTGATGTCAGTTTGCAGGTGGCACTTGGCACTGTCAAACCAGCCACAGTTGCCTGTGGGGGCACCTTGCAACTGGGATGTATCCTCATCCGTGCGGAATTTCAGCAGGCAGCTGGCCACTCCGGGCCACAAGGCCCTGGACATGAACCATGGCCTTTACCCAGAGAAACAAAAGTCACCAGGCCAGGTTCCTGATGTCAGTTTGCAGGAGGCACTTGGCACTGTCAAACCAGCCACAGTTGCCTGTGGGGGCACCTTTCATCTGGGAGGCCTCCTGATCCATGTGGAATTTCCGCAGGCAGCCTGCCATTCCTGGGCACAAGGCCCTGGACATGAACCATGGCCTTTCCCCAGAGAAACAAAAGTCACCAGGCCAGGTTCCTGATGTCAGTTTGCAGGAGGCACTTGGCACTGTCAAACCAGACGCAGTTGCCTGTGGGGGCATTTTTCATCTGGGAGGCATCCTCAACCGTGTGGAATTTCAGCAGGCAGCCGGCCACTCCGGCCACTCTGGGCCCCGGACAAGAATGATGGCCTTTCCCCAGAGAAACAAAAGTCACCAGGCCAGGTTCCTGATGTCAGTTTGCAGGAGGCACTTGGCACTGTCAAACCAGCCACAGTTGCCTCTGGTGGTACTTTCGGTCTGGGTGGTATCCTGATCCATTTGGAATTTCAGCAGGCAGCCGGCCACTCCGGGCCACCAAGCCCTGGACATGAACCATGGCCTTTCCCCAGAGAAACAAAAGTCACCAGTCCAGGTTCCTGATGTCAGTTTGCAGGAGGCACTTGGCACTGTCAAACCAGACGCAGTTGCCTGAGGGGGCACCTTGCAACTGGGATGTATCCTCATCCGTGCGGAATATCAGCAGGCAGTCGGCCACTCCTGGCCACAAGGCCCTGGACACGAACCATGGCCTTTCCCCAGAGAAACAAAAGTCACCAGGCCAGGTTCCTGATGTCAGTTTGCAGGTGGCACTTGGCACTGTCAAACCTGACGCAGTTGCCTGAGGGGGCACCTTGCAACTGGGATGTATACTCATCCGTGCAGAATATCAGCAGGCAGTCGGCCACTCCTGGCCACAAGGCCCTGGACACGAACCATGGCATTTCCCCAGAGAAACAAAAGTCACCAGGCCAGGTTCCTGATGTCAGTTTGCAGGAGGCACTTGGCACTGTCAAACCAGCCGCAGTTGCCTGTGGGGGCACCTTGCATCTGGGAGGTATACTGATCCGTGAGGAATTTCAGCAGGCAGCCTGCCACTCCGGGCCACCGGGACCCGGACAAGAATAATGGCCTTTCCCCAGAGAAACAAAAGTCACCAGGCCAGGTTCCTGATGTCAGTTTGCAGGAGGCACTTGGCACTGTCAAACCTGATGCAGTTTCCTCTGGGGGCATTTTTCATTTGGGTGGCAACCTGATCCATGTGGAATTACTGCAGCAGCCGGCCACTCCGGGCTACCAGACCCTGGACATGAACCATGGCCTTTCCCCAGAGAAACAAAAGTCACCAGGCCAGGTTCCTGATGTCAGTTTGCAGGAGGCACTTGGCAGTGTCAAACCAGCCACAGTTGCCTGTGGTGGCACCTTCCATCTCAGCGGCAGCCTGATCCATGCAGAATTTCAGCAGGCAGCCGGCCACTGCGGGCCCCCAGGCCATGGACATGAACCATGGCCTTTCCCCAGAGAAACAAAAGTCACCAGGCCAGGTTCCTGATGTCAGTTTGCAGGAGGCACTTGGCACTGTCAAACCAGCCACATTTGCCTTGGGTGGTACTTTCGGTCTGGGAGGCATCCTGATCCGTGCGGAATTTCAGCAGGCAGCCGGCCACTCCGGGCCACCGTACCCTGGAAAAGAATGATGGCCTTTACACACAGAAACAAAAGTCACCAGGCCAGGTTCCTGATGTCAGTTTGCAGGAGGCACTTGGCACTGTCAAACCAGACGCAGTTGCCTGTGGGGGCATTTTTCATCTGGGAGGCATCCTGATCCATGCGGAATTTCAGCAGGCAGCCGGCCACTCCGAGCCCTCAGGCCCTGGACATGAACCATGGCCTTTCCCCAGAGAAACAAAAGTCACCAGGCCAGGTTCCTGATGTCAGTTTGCAGGAGGCACTTGGCACTGTCAAACCTGATGCAGTTTCCTCTGGGGGCATTTTTCATCTGGGAGGCATCCTGATCCATGCAGAATTTCAGCAGGCAGCCGGCCACTCCGGGCCCCCAGGCCATGGACATGAACCATGGACTTTCCCCAGAGAAACAAAAGTCACCAGGCCAGGTTCCTGATGTCAGTTTGCAGGAGGCACTTGGCACTGTCAAACCAACCACAGTTACCTGTGGGGACACCTTTCATCTGGGAGGTATCCTCAACCGTGAGGAATTTCAGCAGGCAGCCGGCCACTCCAGGCCGCGGGGCACTGGACATGAATGATGGCCTTTACCCAGAGAAATAAAAGTCACCAGGCCAGGTTCCTGATGTCAGTTTGCAGGAGGCACTTGGCACTGTCAAACCTGATGCAGTTTCCTCTGGGGGCATTTTTCATCTGGGAGGCATCCTGATCCATGCAGAATTTCAGCAGGCAGCCGGCCACTCCGGGCCCCCAGGCCATGGACATGAACCATGGACTTTCCCCAGAGAAACAAAAGTCACCAGGCCAGGTTCCTGATGTCAGTTTGCAGGAGGCACTTGGCACTGTCAAACCAACCACAGTTACCTGTGGGGACACCTTTCATCTGGGAGGTATCCTCAACCGTGAGGAATTTCAGCAGGCAGCCGGCCACTCCAGGCCGCGGGGCACTGGACATGAATGATGGCCTTTACCCAGAGAAATAAAAGTCACCAGGCCAGGTTCCTGATGTCAGTTTGCAGGAGGCACTTGGCACTGTCAAACCAGCCACAGTTGCCTGTGGGGGCACCTTTCATCTGGGAGGCATCCTGATCCATGTGGAATTTCAGCAGGCAGCCTGCCACTCGAGCCACCGGGCCCTGGAGAGGAACGATGGCCTTTACCCAGAGAAACAGAACTCAGTAGGCCAGGTCGCTGATGTCTGTTTGCAGGAGGCACTTGGCACTGTCAAACCAGCCACATTTGCCTTGGGTGGTACTTTCGGTCTGGGAGGCATCCTCATCCGTGCGGAATTTCAGCAGGCAGCCGGCCACTCCGGGCCACCGTACCCTGGAAAAGAATGATGGCCTTTCCCCAGAGAAACAAAAGTCACCAGGCCAGGTTCCTGATGTCAGTTTGCAGGAGTCACTTGGCACTGTCAAACCTGACGCAGTTACTTGTGGGGGCACCTTTCATCTGGGAGGTATCCTCAACCGTGAGGAATTTCAGCAGGCAGCCGGCCACTTCAGGCCGCGGGGCACTGGATACGAATGATGGCCTTTACCCAGAGAAATAAAAGTCACCAGGCCAGGTTCCTGATGTCAGTTTGCAGGAGGCACTTGGCACTGTCAAACCAGCCACAGTTGCCTTGGGTGGTACTTTCGGTCTGGGAGGCATCCTGATCCGTGCGGAATTTCAGCAGGCAGTCGGCCACTCCGTCCACCGGTACCCGGAAAAGAATGTTGGCCTTTCCCCAGAGAAACAAAAGTCACCAGGCCAGGTTCCTGATGTCAGTTTGCAGGAGTCACATGGCACTGTCAAACCAGACGCAGTTGCCTGTGGGGGCACTTTGCAACTGGGATGTATCCTCATCCGTGCGGATTTTCAGCAGGCAGCCGGCCACTCCTGGCCACAAGGCCCTGGACATGAACCATGGCCTTTCCCCAGAGAAACAAAAGTCACCAGGCCAGGTTCCTGATGTCAGTTTGCAGGAGGCACTTGGCACTGTCAAACCAGACGCAGTTGCCTGTGGGGGCATTTTTCATCTGGGAGGCATCCTCAACCGTGTGGAATTTCAGCAGGCAGCCGGCCACTCCGGCCACACTGGGCCCCGGACAAGAATGATGGCCTTTACACACAGAAACAAAAGTCACCAGGCCAGGTTCCTGATGTCAGTTTGCAGGAGGCACTTGGCACTGTCAAACCAGCCACAGTTGCCTCTGGTGGTACTTTCGGTCTGGGAGGTATCCTGATCCATTTGGAATTTCAGAAGGCAGCCGGCCACTCCGGGCCACCAAGCCCTGGACATGAACCATGGCCTTTCCCCAGAGAAACAAAAGTCACCAGGCCAGGTTCCTGATGTCAGTTTGCAGGTGGCACTTGGCACTGTCAAACCAGACGCAGTTGCCTGAGGGGGCACCTTGCAACTGGGATGTATCCTCATCCGTGCGGAATATCAGCAGGCAGCCGGCCACTCCTGGCCACAAGGCCCTGGACACGAACCATGGCCTTTCCCCAGAGAAACAAAAGTCACCAGGCCAGGTTCCTGATGTCAGTTTGCAGGTGGCACTTGGCACTGTCAAACCAGACGCAGTTGCCTGAGGGTGCACCTTGCAACTGGGATGTATACTCATCCGTGCAGAATATCAGCAGGCAGTCGGCCACTCCTGGCCACAAGGCCCTGGACACGAACCATGGCATTTCCCCAGAGAAACAAAAGTCACCAGGCCAGGTTCCTGATGTCAGTTTGCAGGAGGCACTTGGCACTGTCAAACCAGCCGCAGTTGCCTGTGGGGGCACCTTTCATCTGGGAGGTATACTGATCCGTGAGGAATTTCAGCAGGCAGCCTGCCACTCCGGGCCACCAGGACCCGGACAAGAATAATGGCCTTTCCCCAGACAAACAAAAGTCACCAGTCCAGGTTCCTGATGTCAGTTTGCAGGTGGCACTTGGCACTGTCAAACCAGCCACAGTTGCCTGTGGGGGCACCTTGCAACTGGGATGTATCCTCATCCGTGCGGAATTTCAGCAGGCAGCTGGCCACTCCGGGCCACAAGGCCCTGGACATGAACCATGGCCTTTACCCAGAGAAACAAAAGTCACCAGGCCAGGTTCCTGATGTCAGTTTGCAGGAGGCACTTGGCACTGTCAAACCAGCCACAGTTGCCTGTGGGGGCACCTTTCATCTGGGAGGCCTCCTGATCCATGTGGAATTTCCGCAGGCAGCCTGCCACTCCTGGGCACAAGGCCCTGGACATGAACCATGGCCTTTCCCCAGAGAAACAAAAGTCACCAGGCCAGGTTCCTGATGTCAGTTTGCAGGAGGCACTTGGCACTGTCAAACCAGACGCAGTTGCCTGTGGGGGCATTTTTCATCTGGGAGGCATCCTCAACCGTGTGGAATTTCAGCAGGCAGCCGGCCACTCCGGCCACTCTGGGCCCCGGACAAGAATGATGGCCTTTCCCCAGAGAAACAAAAGTCACCAGGCCAGGTTCCTGATGTCAGTTTGCAGGAGGCACTTGGCACTGTCAAATCAGCCACAGTTGCCTCTGGTGGTACTTTCGGTCTGGGAGGTATCCTGATCCATTTGGAATTTCAGCAGGCAGCCGGCCACTCCGGGCCACCAAGCCCTGGACATGAACCATGGCCTTTCCCCAGAGAAACAAAAGTCACCAGGCCAGGTTCCTGATGTCAGTTTGCAGGAGGCACTTGGCACTGTCAAACCAGCCGCAGTTGCCTGTGGGGGCACCTTGCATCTGGGAGGTATCCTGATCCTTTTGTAATTTCAGCAGGCAGCCTGCCAGTCCGGGCCACCGGGACCCGGACAAGAATAATGGCCGTTCCCCAGACAAACAAAAGTCACCAGGCCAGGTTCCTGATGTCAGTTTGCAGGTGGCACTTGGCACTGTCAAACCAGACGCAGTTGCCTGAGGGGGCACCTTGCAACTGGGATGTATCCTCATCCGTGCGGAATATCAGCAGGCAGTCGGCCACTCCTGGCCACAAGGCCCTGGACACGAACCATGGCCTTTCCCCAGAGAAACAAAAGTCACCAGGCCAGGTTCCTGATGTCAGTTTGCAGGTGGCACTTGGCACTGTCAAACCTGACGCAGTTGCCTGAGGGGGCACCTTGCAACTGGGATGTATACTCATCCGTGCAGAATATCAGCAGGCAGTCGGCCACTCCTGGCCACAAGGCCCTGGACACGAACCATGGCATTTCCCCAGAGAAACAAAAGTCACCAGGCCAGGTTCCTGATGTCAGTTTGCAGGAGGCACTTGGCACTGTCAAACCAGCCGCAGTTGCCTGTGGGGGCACCTTGCATCTGGGAGGTATACTGATCCGTGAGGAATTTCAGCAGGCAGCCTGCCACTCCGGGCCACCGGGACCCGGACAAGAATAATGGCCTTTCCCCAGAGAAACAAAAGTCACCAGGCCAGGTTCCTGATGTCAGTTTGCAGGAGGCACTTGGCACTGTCAAACCTGATGCAGTTTCCTCTGGGGGCATTTTTCATTTGGGTGGCAACCTGATCCATGTGGAATTACTGCAGCAGCCGGCCACTCCGGGCTACCAGACCCTGGACATGAACCATGGCCTTTCCCCAGAGAAACAAAAGTCACCAGGCCAGGTTCCTGATGTCAGTTTGCAGGAGGCACTTGGCAGTGTCAAACCAGCCACAGTTGCCTGTGGTGGCACCTTCCATCTCAGCGGCAGCCTGATCCATGCAGAATTTCAGCAGGCAGCCGGCCACTGCGGGCCCCCAGGCCATGGACATGAACCATGGCCTTTCCCCAGAGAAACAAAAGTCACCAGGCCAGGTTCCTGATGTCAGTTTGCAGGAGGCACTTGGCACTGTCAAACCAGCCACATTTGCCTTGGGTGGTACTTTCGGTCTGGGAGGCATCCTGATCCGTGCGGAATTTCAGCAGGCAGCCGGCCACTCCGGGCCACCGTACCCTGGAAAAGAATGATGGCCTTTACACACAGAAACAAAAGTCACCAGGCCAGGTTCCTGATGTCAGTTTGCAGGAGGCACTTGGCACTGTCAAACCAGACGCAGTTGCCTGTGGGGGCATTTTTCATCTGGGAGGCATCCTGATCCATGCGGAATTTCAGCAGGCAGCCGGACACTCCGAGCCCTCAGGCCCTGGACATGAACCATGGCCTTTCCCCAGAGAAACAAAAGTCACCAGGCCAGGTTCCTGATGTCAGTTTGCAGGAGGCACTTGGCACTGTCAAACCTGATGCAGTTTCCTCTGGGGGCATTTTTCATCTGGGAGGCATCCTGATCCATGTGGAATTTCAGCAGGCAGCCGGCCACTCCGGGCTACCAGGCCCTGGACATGAACCATGGCCTTTCCCCAGAGAAACAAAAGTCAGCAGGCCAGGTTCCTGATGTCAGTTTGCAGGAGGCACTTGGCACTGTCAAACCAGCCACAGTTGCCTGTGGTGGCACCTTCCATCTCGGCGGCATCCTGATCCATGCAGAATTTCAGCAGGCAGCCGGCCACTCCGGGCCCCCAGGCCATGGACATGAACCATGGACTTTCCCCAGAGAAACAAAAGTCACCAGGCCAGGTTCCTGATGTCAGTTTGCAGGAGGCACTTGGCACTGTCAAACCAACCACAGTTACCTGTGGGGACACCTTTCATCTGGGAGGTATCCTCAACCGTGAGGAATTTCAGCAGGCAGCCGGCCACTCCAGGCCGCGGGGCACTGGACATGAATGATGGCCTTTACCCAGAGAAATAAAAGTCACCAGGCCAGGTTCCTGATGTCAGTTTGCAGGAGGCACTTGGCACTGTCAAACCAGCCACAGTTGCCTGTGGGGGCACCTTTCATCTGGGAGGCATCCTGATCCATGTGGAATTTCAGCAGGCAGCCTGCCACTCGAGCCACCGGGCCCTGGAGAGGAACGATGGCCTTTCCCCAGAGAAACAGAACTCAGTAGGCCAGGTCGCTGATGTCTGTTTGCAGGAGGCACTTGGCACTGTCAAACCAGCCACATTTGCCTTGGGTGGTACTTTCGGTCTGGGAGGCATCCTCATCCGTGCGGAATTTCAGCAGGCAGCCGGCCACTCCGGGCCACCGTACCCTGGAAAAGAATGATGGCCTTTCCCCAGAGAAACAAAAGTCACCAGGCCAGGTTCCTGATGTCAGTTTGCAGGAGTCACTTGGCACTGTCAAACCTGACGCAGTTACTTGTGGGGGCACCTTTCATCTGGGAGGTATCCTCAACCGTGAGGAATTTCAGCAGGCAGCCGGCCACTTCAGGCCGCGGGGCACTGGATACGAATGATGGCCTTTACCCAGAGAAATAAAAGTCACCAGGCCAGGTTCCTGATGTCAGTTTGCAGGAGGCACTTGGCACTGTCAAACCAGCCACAGTTGCCTTGGGTGGTACTTTCGGTCTGGGAGGCATCCTGATCCGTGCGGAATTTCAGCAGGCAGTCGGCCACTCCGTCCACCGGTACCCGGAAAAGAATGTTGGCCTTTCCCCAGAGAAACAAAAGTCACCAGGCCAGGTTCCTGATGTCAGTTTGCAGGAGTCACATGGCACTGTCAAACCAGACGCAGTTGCCTGTGGGGGCACTTTGCAACTGGGATGTATCCTCATCCGTGCGGATTTTCAGCAGGCAGCCGGCCACTCCTGGCCACAAGGCCCTGGACATGAACCATGGCCTTTCCCCAGAGAAACAAAAGTCACCAGGCCAGGTTCCTGATGTCAGTTTGCAGGAGGCACTTGGCACTGTCAAACCAGACGCAGTTGCCTGTGGGGGCATTTTTCATCTGGGAGGCATCCTCAACCGTGTGGAATTTCAGCAGGCAGCCGGCCACTCCGGCCACACTGGGCCCCGGACAAGAATGATGGCCTTTACACACAGAAACAAAAGTCACCAGGCCAGGTTCCTGATGTCAGTTTGCAGGAGGCACTTGGCACTGTCAAACCAGCCACAGTTGCCTCTGGTGGTACTTTCGGTCTGGGAGGTATCCTGATCCATTTGGAATTTCAGAAGGCAGCCGGCCACTCCGGGCCACCAAGCCCTGGACATGAACCATGGCCTTTCCCCAGAGAAACAAAAGTCACCAGGCCAGGTTCCTGATGTCAGTTTGCAGGTGGCACTTGGCACTGTCAAACCAGACGCAGTTGCCTGAGGGGGCACCTTGCAACTGGGATGTATCCTCATCCGTGCGGAATATCAGCAGGCAGCCGGCCACTCCTGGCCACAAGGCCCTGGACACGAACCATGGCCTTTCCCCAGAGAAACAAAAGTCACCAGGCCAGGTTCCTGATGTCAGTTTGCAGGTGGCACTTGGCACTGTCAAACCAGACGCAGTTGCCTGAGGGTGCACCTTGCAACTGGGATGTATACTCATCCGTGCAGAATATCAGCAGGCAGTCGGCCACTCCTGGCCACAAGGCCCTGGACACGAACCATGGCATTTCCCCAGAGAAACAAAAGTCACCAGGCCAGGTTCCTGATGTCAGTTTGCAGGAGGCACTTGGCACTGTCAAACCAGCCGCAGTTGCCTGTGGGGGCACCTTGCATCTGGGAGGTATACTGATCCGTGAGGAATTTCAGCAGGCAGCCTGCCACTCCGGGCCACCAGGACCCGGACAAGAATAATGGCCTTTCCCCAGACAAACAAAAGTCACCAGTCCAGGTTCCTGATGTCAGTTTGCAGGTGGCACTTGGCACTGTCAAACCAGCCACAGTTGCCTGTGGGGGCACCTTGCAACTGGGATGTATCCTCATCCGTGCGGAATTTCAGCAGGCAGCTGGCCACTCCGGGCCACAAGGCCCTGGACATGAACCATGGCCTTTACCCAGAGAAACAAAAGTCACCAGGCCAGGTTCCTGATGTCAGTTTGCAGGAGGCACTTGGCACTGTCAAACCAGCCACAGTTGCCTGTGGGGGCACCTTTCATCTGGGAGGCCTCCTGATCCATGTGGAATTTCCGCAGGCAGCCTGCCACTCCTGGGCACAAGGCCCTGGACATGAACCATGGCCTTTCCCCAGAGAAACAAAAGTCACCAGGCCAGGTTCCTGATGTCAGTTTGCAGGAGGCACTTGGCACTGTCAAACCAGACGCAGTTGCCTGTGGGGGCATTTTTCATCTGGGAGGCATCCTCAACCGTGTGGAATTTCAGCAGGCAGCCGGCCACTCCGGCCACTCTGGGCCCCGGACAAGAATGATGGCCTTTCCCCAGAGAAACAAAAGTCACCAGGCCAGGTTCCTGATGTCAGTTTGCAGGAGGCACTTGGCACTGTCAAATCAGCCACATTTGCCTTGGGTGGTACTTTCGGTCTGGGAGGCATCCTGATCCGTGCGGAATTTCAGCAGGCAGCCGGCCACTCCGGGCCACCAAGCCCTGGACATGAACCATGGCCTTTCCCCAGAGAAACAAAAGTCACCAGTCCAGGTTCCTGATGTCAGTTTGCAGGAGGCACTTGGCACTGTCAAACCAGCCGCAGTTGCCTGTGGGGGCACCTTGCAACTGGGAGGTATCCTGATCCTTTTGTAATTTCAGCAGGCAGCCTGCCAGTCCGGGCCACCGGGACCCGGACAAGAATAATGGCCTTTCCCCAGACAAACAAAAGTCACCAGGCCAGGTTCCTGATGTCAGTTTGCAGGTGGCACTTGGCACTGTCAAACCAGACGCAGTTGCCTGTGGGGGCACCTTGCAACTGGGATGTATCCTCATCCGTGCGGAATTTCAGCAGGCAGCCGGCCACTCCTGGCCACAAGGCCCTGGACATGAACCGTGGCCTTTCCCCAGAGAAACAAAAAACACCAGGCCAGGTTCCTGATGTCAGTTTGCAGGTGGCACTTGGCACTGTCAAACCAGACGCAGTTGCCTGTGGGGGCATTTTTCATCTGGGAGGCATCCTCAACCGTGTGGAATTTCAGCAGGCAGCCGGCCACTCCGGCCACTCTGGGCCCCGGACAAAAATGATGGCCTTTCCCCAGAGAAACAAAAGTCACTAGGCCAGGTTCCTGATGTCAGTTTGCAGGAGGCACTTGGCACTGTCAAACCAGACGCAGTTGCCTGTGGGGGCATTTTTCATCTGGGAGGCATCCTCAACCGTGTGGAATTTCAGCAGGCAGCCGGCCACTCCGGCCACTCTGGGCCCCGGACAAGAATGATGGCCTTTCCCCAGAGAAACAAAAGTCACCAGGCCAGGTTCCTGATGTCAGTTTGCAGGTGGCACTTGGCACTGTCAAACCAGACGCAGTTGCCTGTGGGGGCACCTTGCAACTGGGATGTATCCTCATCCGTGCGGAATTTCAGCAGGCAGCCGGCCACTCCTGGCCACAAGGCCCTGGACATGAACCATGGCCTTTCCGCAGAGAAACAAAAGTCACCAGGCCAGGTTCCTGATGTCAGTTTGCAGGAGGCACTTGGCACTGTCAAACCAGCCACAGTTGCCTGTGGGGGCACCTTGCAACTGGGATGTATCCTCATCCGTGCGGAATTTCAGCAGGCAGCCTGCCACACCGGGCCACCGGGACCCGGACAAGAATAATGGCCTTTCCCCAGACAAAGAAAAGTCACCAGGCCAGGTTCCTGATGTCAGTTTGCAGGTGGCACTTGGCACTGTCAAACCAGACGCAGTTGCCTGTGGGGGCACCTTGCAACTGGGATGTATCCTCATCCGTGCGGAATTTCAGCAGGCAGCCGGCCACTCCTGGCCACAAGGCCCTCGACATGAACCATGGCCTTTCCCCAGAGAAACAAAAGTCACCAGGCCAGGTTCCTGATGTCAGTTTGCAGGTGGCACTTGGCACTGTCAAACCAGACGCAGTTGCCTGAGGGGGCACCTTGCAACTGGGATGTATCCTCATCCGTGCGGAATATCAGCAGGCAGTCGGCCACTCCTGGCCACAAGGCCCTGGACACGAACCATGGCCTTTCCCCAGAGAAACAAAAGTCACCAGGCCAGGTTCCTGATGTCAGTTTGCAGGTGGCACTTGGCACTGTCAAACCTGACGCAGTTGCCTGAGGGGGCACCTTGCAACTGGGATGTATACTCATCCGTGCAGAATATCAGCAGGCAGCCGGCCACTCCTGGCCACAAGGCCCTGGACACGAACCATGGCATTTCCCCAGAGAAACAAAAGTCACCAGGCCAGGTTCCTGATGTCAGTTTGCAGGAGGCACTTGGCACTGTCAAACCAGCCGCAGTTGCCTGTGGGGGCACCTTGCATCTGGGAGGTATACTGATCCGTGAGGAATTTCAGCAGGCAGCCTGCCAGTCCGGGCCACCGGGACCCGGACAAGAATAATGGCCTTTCCCCAGACAAACAAAAGTCACCAGGCCAGGTTCCTGATGTCAGTTTGCAGGTGGCACTTGGCACTGTCAAACCAGCCACAGTTGCCTGTGGGGGCACCTTGCAACTGGGATGTATCCTCATCCGTGCGGAATTTCAGCAGGCAGCTGGCCACTCCGGGCCACAAGGCCCTGGACATGAACCATGGCCTTTCCCCAGAGAAACAAAAGTCACCAGGCCAGGTTCCTGATGTCAGTTTGCAGGAGGCACTTGGCACTGTCAAACCAGCCACAGTTGCCTGTGGGGGCACCTTTCATCTGGGAGGCCTCCTGATCCATGTGGAATTTCCGCAGGCAGCCTGCCACTCCTGGCCACAAGGCCCTGGACATGAACCATGGCCTTTCCCCAGAGAAACAAAAGTCACCAGGCCAGGTTCCTGATGTCAGTTTGCAGGAGGCACTTGGCAGTGTCAATCCAGACGCAGTTGCCTGTGGGGGCATTTTTCATCTGGGAGGCATCCTCAACCTTGTGGAATTTCAGCAGGCAGCCGGCCACTCCGGCCACTCTGGGCCCCGGACAAGAATGATGGCCTTTCCCCAGACAAACAAAAGTCACCAGGCCAGGTTCCTGATGTCAGTTTGCAGGAGGCACTTGGCACTGTCAAACCAGCCACAGTTGCCTCTGGTGGTACTTTCGGTCTGGGAGGTATCCTGATCCATTTGGAATTTCAGCAGGCAGCCGGCCACTCCGGGCCACCAAGCCCTGGACATGAACCATGGCCTTTCCCCAGAGAAACAAAAGTCACCAGTCCAGGTTCCTGATGTCAGTTTGCAGGAGGCACTTGGCACTGTCAAACCAGCCGCAGTTGCCTGTGGGGGCACCTTGCATCTGGGAGGTATCCTGATCCTTTTGTAATTTCAGCAGGCAGCCTGCCAGTCCGGGCCACCGGGACCCGGACAAGAATAATGGCCTTTCCCCAGACAAACAAAAGTCACCAGGCCAGGTTCCTGATGTCAGTTTGCAGGAGGCACTTGGCACTGTCAAACCAGACGCAGTTGCCTGTGGGGGCACCTTGCAACTGGGATGTATCCTCATCCGTGCGGAATTTCAGCAGGCAGCCGGCCACTCCTGGCCACAAGGCCCTGGACATGAACCGTGGCCTTTCCCCAGAGAAACAAAAAACACCAGGCCAGGTTCCTGATGTCAGTTTGCAGGTGGCACTTGGCACTGTCAAACCAGACGCAGTTGCCTGTGGGGGCATTTTTCATCTGGGAGGCATCCTCAACCGTGTGGAATTTCAGCAGGCAGCCGGCCACTCCGGCCACTCTGGGCCCCGGACAAGAATGATGGCCTTTCCCCAGACAAACAAAAGTCACCAGGCCAGGTTCCTGATGTCAGTTTGCAGGTGGCACTTGGCACTGTCAAACCAGACGCAGTTGCCTGTGGGGGCACCTTGCAACTGGGATGTATCCTCATCCGTGCGGAATTTCAGCAGGCAGCCGGCCACTCCTGGCCACAAGGCCCTGGACATGAACCATGGCCTTTCCCCAGAGAAACAAAAGTCACCAGGCCAGGTTCCTGATGTCAGTTTGCAGGAGGCACTTGGCACTGTCAAACCAGCCACAGTTGCCTGTGGGGGCACCTTGCAACTGGGATGTATCCTCATCCGTGCGGAATTTCAGCAGGCAGCCTGCCACACCAGGCCACCGGGACCCGGACAAGAATAATGGCCTTTCCCCAGACAAAGAAAAGTCACCAGGCCAGGTTCCTGATGTCAGTTTGCAGGAGGCACTTGGCACTGTCAAACCAGCCGCAGTTGCCTGTGGGGGCACCTTGCATCTGGGAGGTATCCTGAACCGTGAGGAATTTCAGCAGGCAGCCTGCCACACCGGGCCACCGGGACCCGGACAAGAATAATGGCCTTTCCCCAGACAAAGAAAAGTCACCAGGCCAGGTTCCTGATGTCAGTTTGCAGGTGGCACTTGGCACTGTCAAACCAGACGCAGTTGCCTGTGGGGGCACCTTGCAACTGGGATGTATCCTCATCCGTGCGGAATTTCAGCAGGCAGCCGGCCACTCCTGGCCACAAGTCCCTCGACATGAACCATGGCCTTTCCCCAGAGAAACAAAAGTCACCAGGCCAGGTTCCTGATGTCAGTTTGCAGGAGGCACTTGGCACTGTCAAACCAGACGCAGTTGCCTGTGGGGGCATTTTTCATCTGGGAGGCATCCTCAACAGTGTGGAATTTCAGCAGGCAGCCGGCCACTCCTGGCCACTCTGGGCCCCGGACAAGAATGATGGCCTTTCCCCAGAGAAACAAAAGTCACCAGGCCAGGTTCCTGATGTCAGTTTGCAGGAGGCACTTGGCACTGTCAAACCAGACGCAGTGCCTGTGGGGGCACCTTGCAACTGGGATATATTCTCATCCGTGCGGAATTTCAGCAGGCAGCCGGCCACTCCGGGCCACCAAGTCCTGGACATGAACCATGGCCTTTCCCCAGAGAAACAAAAGTCACCAGGCCAGGTTCCTGATGTCAGTTTGCAGGAGGCACTTGGCACTGTCAAACCAGCCACAGTTGCCTCTGGGGTCATTTTTCATCTGGGAGGCATCCTGATCCATACGGAATTTCAGCAGGCAGCCGGCCACTCCGGGCCACCAGGTCCTGGATATGAACCATGGCTTTTCCCCAGAGAAACAAAAGTCACCAGGCCAGGTTCCTGATGTCAGTTTGCAGGAGGCACTTGGCACTGTCAAACCTGACGCAGTTGCCTGTGGGGGTGTTTTTCATGTGGGAGGCATCCTGATCCATGCGGAATTTCAGCAGGCAGCCGGCCACTCCGGGCCACCGTACCCCGGAAAAGAATCATGGCCTTTCCCCAGAGAAACAAAAGTCACCAGGCCAGGTTCCTGATGTCAGTTTGCAGGTGGCACTTGGCACTGTCAAACCAGCCGCAGTTGCCTCTGGTGGTACCTTTCACCTGGGCGGCATCCTGGTCCGTGCAGAATTTCAGCAGGCAGCCGGCCACTCCAGGACACCAGGCTCAGGATATGAACCATGGCCTTTCCCCAGAGAAACAAAAGTCACCAGGCCAGGTTCCAGATGTCAGTTGGCAGGAGGCACTTGGCACTGTCAAACCAGCCACAGTTGCCTGTGGGGGCATTTTTCATGTGGGAGGCATCCTGATCCATGCGGAATTTCAGCAGTCAGTCGGCCACTCCGGGCTACCAGGCCCTGGACAAGAATTATGGCCTTTCCCCAGAGAAACAAAAGTCACCAGGCCAGGTTCCTGATGTCAGTTTGCAGGGGGCACTTGGCACTGTCAAACCAGCCACAGTTGCCTTTGGGGGCAGCTTGCATCTGGGAGGCATCCTGGTCCATGCGGAATTTCAGTAGGCTGCCGGCCACTCCGGGCCCCCAGGCCCTGGACATGAACCATGGCCGTTCCCCAGAGAAACAAAAGTCACCAGGCCAGGTTGCTGATGTCAGTTTGCAGGAGGCACTTGGCACTGTCAAACCAGCCACAGTTGCCTGTGGGGGCACCTTTCATCTGGGAGGTATCCTCAACCGTGCGGAATTTCAGCAGGCAGCCGGCCACCCCAGGCCACTCTGGGCCCCGGACAAGAATGATGGCCTTTCCCCAGAGAAACAAAAGTCACCAGGCCAGGTTCCTGATGTCAGTTTGCAGGAGGCACTTGGCTCTGTCAAACCAGACGCAGTTGCCTGTTGGGGCATTTTTCATGTGGGAGGCATCCTGATCCATGCGGAATTTCAGCAGGCAGCCGGCCACTCCGAGCCCCCAGGTCCTGGACATGAACCATGGCCTTTCCCCAGAGAAACAGAACTCAGCAGGCCAGGTCGCAGATGTCTGTTTGCAGGAGGCACTTGGCACTGTCAAACCAGCCACATTTGCCTTGGGTGGTACTTTCGGTCTGGGAGGCATCCTGATCCGTGCGGAATTTCAGCAGGCAGCCAGCCACTCCGGGCCACCGTACCCTGGAAAAGAATGATGGCCTTTCCACAGAGAAACAAAAGTCACCAGGCCAGGTTCCTGATGTCAGTTGGCAGGAGGCACTTGGCTCTGTCAAACCAGACGCAGTTGCCTGTTGGGGCATTTTTCATGTGGGAGGCATCCTGATCCATGCGGAATTTCAGCAGGCAGCCGGCCACTCCGAGCCCCCAGGCCCTGGACATGAACCATGGCCTTTCCCCAGAGAAACAAAAGTCACCAGGCCAGGTTCCTGATGTCAGTTTGCAGGAGGCACTTGGCACTGTCAAACCAGACGCAGTTGCCTGTGGGGACACCTTTCATCTGGGAGGTATCCTCAACCGTGAGGAATTTCAGCAGGCAGCCGGCCACTCCAGGCCGCGGGGCACTGGACACGAATGAGGGCCTTTACCCAGAGAAATAAAAGTCACCAGGCCAGGTTCCTGATGTCAGTTTGCAGGAGGCACTTGGCACTGTCAAACCAGCCACAGTTGGCTGTGGGGGCACCTTTCATCTGGGAGGCATCCTGATCCATGTGGAATTTCAGCAGGCAGCCTGCCACTCGAGCCACCGGGCCCTGGAGAGGAACGATGGCCTTTCCCCAGAGAAACAGAACTCAGCAGGCCAGGTCGCTGATGTCAGTTTGCAGGAGGCACTTGGCACTGTCAAACCAGCCACATTTGCCTTGGGTGGTATTTTCGGTCTGGGAGGCATCCTGATCCGTGCGGAATTTCAGCAGGCAGCCGGCCACTCCGGGCCACCGTACCCTGGAAAAGAATGATGGCCTTTACACACAGAAACAAAAGTCACCAGGCCAGGTTCCTGATGTCAGTTTGCAGGAGTCACTTGGCACTGTCAAACCAGACGCAGTTGCCTGTGGGGGCATTTTTCATCTGGGAGGCATCCTGATCCATGCGGAATTTCAGCAGGCAGCCGGGCACTCCGAGCCCCCAGGCCCTGGACATGAACCATGGCCTTTCCCCAGAGAAACAAAAGTCACCAGGCCAGGTTCCTGATGTCAGTTTGCAGGAGGCACTTGGCACTGTCAAACCTGACGCAGTTTCCTCTGGGGGCATTTTTCATCTGGGAGGCATCCTGTTCCATGTGGAATTTCAGCAGGCAGCCGGCCACTCCGGGCCACCAGGCCCTGGACATGAACCATGGCCTTTCCCCTGAGAAACAAAAGTCAGCAGGCCAGGTTCCTGATGTCAGTTTGCAGGAGGCACTTGGCACTGTCAAACCAGCCACATTTGCCTTGGGTGGTACTTTCGGTCTGGGAGGCATCCTGATCCATGCGGAATTTCAGCAGGCAGCCGGCCACTCCGGGCCACCAGGCCGTGGACATGAACCATGGCTTTTCCCCAGAGAAACAAAAGTCACCAGGCCAGGTTCCTGATGTCAGTTTGCAGGAGGCACTTGGCACTGTCAAACCAGCCACAGTTACCTGTGGGGGCACCTTTCATCTGGGAGGTGTCCTCAACCGTGAGGAATTTCAGCAGGCAGCCGGCCACTCCAGGCCGCGGGGCACTGGACACGAATGATGGCCTTTACCCAGAGAGATAAAAGTCAACAGGCCAGGTTCCTGATGTCAGTTTGCAGGAGGCACTTGGCACTGTCAAACCAGCCACAGTTGCCTGTGGGGGCACCTTTCATCTGGGAGGCATCCTGATCCGTTTGGTATTTCAGCAGGCAGCCTGCCACTCGAGCCACCGGGCCCTGGAGAGGAACGATGGCCTTTCCCCAGAGAAACAGAACTCAGCAGGCCAGGTCGCTGATGTCTGTTTGCAGGAGGCACTTGGCACTGTCAAACCAGCCACATTTGCCTTGGGTGGTACTTTCGGTCTGGGAGGCATCCTGATCCGTGCGGAATTTCAGCAGGCAGCCGGCCACTCCGGGCCACCGTACCCTGGAAAAGAATGATGGCCTTTACACACAGAAACAAAAGTCACCAGGCCAGGTTCCTGATGTCAGTTTGCAGGAGGCACTTGGCACTGTCAAACCAGACGCAGTTGCCTGTGGGGGCATTTTTCATCTGGGAGGCATCCTGATCCAGGCGGAATTTCAGCAGGCAGCCGGCCACTCAGAGCCCCCAGGCCCTAGACATGAAACATGGCCTTTCCCCAGAGAAACAAATGTCACCAGGCCAGCTTCCTGATGTCAGTTTGCAGGAGGCACTTGGCACTGTCAAACCTGACGCAGTTTCCTCTGGGGGCATTTTTCATCTGGGAGGCATCCTGATCCATGTGGAATTTCAGCAGGCAGCCGGCCACTCCGGGCTACCAGGCCCTGGACATGAACCATGGCCTTTCCCCTGAGAAACAAAAGTCAGCAGGCCAGGTTCCTGATGTCAGTTTGCAGGAGGCACTTGGCAGTGTCAAACCAGCCACAGTTGCCTGTGGCGGCACCTTCCATCTCGGCGGCATCCTGATCCATGCAGAATCCAGCAGGCAGCCGGCCACTCCGGGCCCCCAGGCCATGGACATGAACCATGGACTTTCCCCAGAGAAACAAAAGTCACCAGGCCAGGTTCCTGATGTCAGTTTGCAGGAGGCACTTGGCAGTGTCAAACCAGCCACAGTTACCTGTGGGGGCACCTTTCATCTGGGAGTTATCCTCAACCATGCGGAATTTCAGCAGGCAGCCGGCCACTCCAGGCCGCGGGGCACTGGAGAAGAATGATGGCCTTTCCCCAGAGAAACAAAAGTCACCAGGCCAGGTTCCTGATGTCAGTTTGCAGGAGGCACTTGGCACTGTCAAACCAGCCACAGTTGCCTGTGGGGGCACCTTGCATCTGGGAGTTATCCTGATCCGTGCTGAATTTCAGCAGACAGTCGGCCATTCCCGGCCGCCGGGCCCTGGAGAGGAACGATGGCCTTTCCCCAGAGAAACAAAAGTCACCTGGCCAGGTTCCTGATGTCAGTTTGCAGGAGGCACTTGGCACTGTCAAACCAGCCACACGTACCTGTATGGGCACCTTGCTTCTGGGAGGTATCCTCATCTGTGCGGAATTTCAGCAGGCAGCCGGCCACTCCAGGCCACCGGGCACTGGGCACGAACCATGGCCTTACCCCAGAGAAACAAAACTCACCAGGCCAGGTTCCTGAGGTCAGTTTGCAGGAGGCACTTGGCACTGTCAAACCAGCCAAAGTTGCCTGTGGTGGTACCTTTCATCTGGGCGGTATCCTGATCCGTGCGGAATTTCAGCAGACAGTCGGCCATTCCGGGCCAGCGGGCCCTGGAGAGGAACGATGGCCTTTCCCCAGAGAAACAGAACTCAGCAGGCCAGGTCGCAGATGTCTGTTTGCAGGAGGCACTTGGCACTGTCAAACCAGCCACATTTGCCTTGGGTGGTACTTTCGGTCTGGGAGGCATCCTGATCCGTGCGGAATTTCAGCAGGCAGCCAGCCACTCCGGGCCACCGTACCCTGGAAAAGAATGATGGCCTTTCCACAGAGAAACAAAAGTCACCAGGCCAGGTTCCTGATGTCAGTTGGCAGGAGGCACTTGGCTCTGTCAAACCAGACGCAGTTGCCTGTTGGGGCATTTTTCATGTGGGAGGCATCCTGATCCATGCGGAATTTCAGCAGGCAGCCGGCCACTCCGAGCCCCCAGGCCCTGGACATGAACCATGGCCTTTCCCCAGAGAAACAAAAGTCACCAGGCCAGGTTCCTGATGTCAGTTTGCAGGAGGCACTTGGCACTGTCAAACCAGACGCAGTTGCCTGTGGGGACACCTTTCATCTGGGAGGTATCCTCAACCGTGAGGAATTTCAGCAGGCAGCCGGCCACTCCAGGCCGCGGGGCACTGGACACGAATGAGGGCCTTTACCCAGAGAAATAAAAGTCACCAGGCCAGGTTCCTGATGTCAGTTTGCAGGAGGCACTTGGCACTGTCAAACCAGCCACAGTTGGCTGTGGGGGCACCTTTCATCTGGGAGGCATCCTGATCCATGTGGAATTTCAGCAGGCAGCCTGCCACTCGAGCCACCGGGCCCTGGAGAGGAACGATGGCCTTTCCCCAGAGAAACAGAACTCAGCAGGCCAGGTCGCTGATGTCAGTTTGCAGGAGGCACTTGGCACTGTCAAACCAGCCACATTTGCCTTGGGTGGTATTTTCGGTCTGGGAGGCATCCTGATCCGTGCGGAATTTCAGCAGGCAGCCGGCCACTCCGGGCCACCGTACCCTGGAAAAGAATGATGGCCTTTACACACAGAAACAAAAGTCACCAGGCCAGGTTCCTGATGTCAGTTTGCAGGAGTCACTTGGCACTGTCAAACCAGACGCAGTTGCCTGTGGGGGCATTTTTCATCTGGGAGGCATCCTGATCCATGCGGAATTTCAGCAGGCAGCCGGGCACTCCGAGCCCCCAGGCCCTGGACATGAACCATGGCCTTTCCCCAGAGAAACAAAAGTCACCAGGCCAGGTTCCTGATGTCAGTTTGCAGGAGGCACTTGGCACTGTCAAACCTGACGCAGTTTCCTCTGGGGGCATTTTTCATCTGGGAGGCATCCTGTTCCATGTGGAATTTCAGCAGGCAGCCGGCCACTCCGGGCCACCAGGCCCTGGACATGAACCATGGCCTTTCCCCTGAGAAACAAAAGTCAGCAGGCCAGGTTCCTGATGTCAGTTTGCAGGAGGCACTTGGCACTGTCAAACCAGCCACATTTGCCTTGGGTGGTACTTTCGGTCTGGGAGGCATCCTGATCCATGCGGAATTTCAGCAGGCAGCCGGCCACTCCGGGCCACCAGGCCGTGGACATGAACCATGGCTTTTCCCCAGAGAAACAAAAGTCACCAGGCCAGGTTCCTGATGTCAGTTTGCAGGAGGCACTTGGCACTGTCAAACCAGCCACAGTTACCTGTGGGGGCACCTTTCATCTGGGAGGTGTCCTCAACCGTGAGGAATTTCAGCAGGCAGCCGGCCACTCCAGGCCGCGGGGCACTGGACACGAATGATGGCCTTTACCCAGAGAGATAAAAGTCAACAGGCCAGGTTCCTGATGTCAGTTTGCAGGAGGCACTTGGCACTGTCAAACCAGCCACAGTTGCCTGTGGGGGCACCTTTCATCTGGGAGGCATCCTGATCCGTTTGGTATTTCAGCAGGCAGCCTGCCACTCGAGCCACCGGGCCCTGGAGAGGAACGATGGCCTTTCCCCAGAGAAACAGAACTCAGCAGGCCAGGTCGCTGATGTCTGTTTGCAGGAGGCACTTGGCACTGTCAAACCAGCCACATTTGCCTTGGGTGGTACTTTCGGTCTGGGAGGCATCCTGATCCGTGCGGAATTTCAGCAGGCAGCCGGCCACTCCGGGCCACCGTACCCTGGAAAAGAATGATGGCCTTTACACACAGAAACAAAAGTCACCAGGCCAGGTTCCTGATGTCAGTTTGCAGGAGGCACTTGGCACTGTCAAACCAGACGCAGTTGCCTGTGGGGGCATTTTTCATCTGGGAGGCATCCTGATCCAGGCGGAATTTCAGCAGGCAGCCGGCCACTCAGAGCCCCCAGGCCCTAGACATGAAACATGGCCTTTCCCCAGAGAAACAAATGTCACCAGGCCAGCTTCCTGATGTCAGTTTGCAGGAGGCACTTGGCACTGTCAAACCTGACGCAGTTTCCTCTGGGGGCATTTTTCATCTGGGAGGCATCCTGATCCATGTGGAATTTCAGCAGGCAGCCGGCCACTCCGGGCTACCAGGCCCTGGACATGAACCATGGCCTTTCCCCTGAGAAACAAAAGTCAGCAGGCCAGGTTCCTGATGTCAGTTTGCAGGAGGCACTTGGCAGTGTCAAACCAGCCACAGTTGCCTGTGGCGGCACCTTCCATCTCGGCGGCATCCTGATCCATGCAGAATCCAGCAGGCAGCCGGCCACTCCGGGCCCCCAGGCCATGGACATGAACCATGGACTTTCCCCAGAGAAACAAAAGTCACCAGGCCAGGTTCCTGATGTCAGTTTGCAGGAGGCACTTGGCAGTGTCAAACCAGCCACAGTTACCTGTGGGGGCACCTTTCATCTGGGAGTTATCCTCAACCATGCGGAATTTCAGCAGGCAGCCGGCCACTCCAGGCCGCGGGGCACTGGAGAAGAATGATGGCCTTTCCCCAGAGAAACAAAAGTCACCAGGCCAGGTTCCTGATGTCAGTTTGCAGGAGGCACTTGGCACTGTCAAACCAGCCACAGTTGCCTGTGGGGGCACCTTGCATCTGGGAGTTATCCTGATCCGTGCTGAATTTCAGCAGACAGTCGGCCATTCCCGGCCGCCGGGCCCTGGAGAGGAACGATGGCCTTTCCCCAGAGAAACAAAAGTCACCTGGCCAGGTTCCTGATGTCAGTTTGCAGGAGGCACTTGGCACTGTCAAACCAGCCACACGTACCTGTATGGGCACCTTGCTTCTGGGAGGTATCCTCATCTGTGCGGAATTTCAGCAGGCAGCCGGCCACTCCAGGCCACCGGGCACTGGGCACGAACCATGGCCTTACCCCAGAGAAACAAAACTCACCAGGCCAGGTTCCTGAGGTCAGTTTGCAGGAGGCACTTGGCACTGTCAAACCAGCCAAAGTTGCCTGTGGTGGTACCTTTCATCTGGGCGGTATCCTGATCCGTGCGGAATTTCAGCAGACAGTCGGCCATTCCGGGCCAGCGGGCCCTGGAGAGGAACGATGGCCTTTCCCCTGAGAAACAAAAGTCACCTGGCCAGGTTCCTGATGTCAGTTTGCAGGAGGCACTTGGCACTGTCAAACCAGCCACAGGGGCCTGTGGGGGCTCTTTTCATCTGGGAGGCATCCTGATCCGTGCAGAATTTCAGTAGTCAGTCGGCCACTCCAGGACACCAGGCTCAGGATATGAACCATGACCTTTCGCCAGAGAAACAAAAGTCACCAGGCCAGGTTCCTGATGTCAGTTTGCAGGAGGTACTTGGCACTGTCAAACCAGCCACAGTTGCCTGTGGGGGCTCCTTTCATCTGGGAGTTATCCTGATCCGTGCGGAATTTCAGCAGGCAGTCGGCCACTCCGGGCCAGCGGGCCCTGGATAGGAACGATGGCCTTTCCCCAGAGAAACAAAAGTCACCAGGCCAGGTTCCTGATGTCAGTTTGCAGGAGGCACTTGGCACTGTCAAACCAGCCACAGGTGCCTGTGGGAGCACTTTTCATGTGGGAGGCATCCTGATCCATGCGGAATTTCAGCAGGCGGCCGGCCACTCCGGACCACCAGGTCCTGGACATGAACCATGGCTTTTCCAAGGAGAAACAAAAGTCACCAGGCCAGGTTCCTGATGTCAGTTTGCAGGAGGCACTTGGCACTGTCAAACCTGCCACAGTTGCCTGTGGTGGTACCTTTCTTCTGGGCGGCATCCTAATCCGTTCGGAATTTCAGCAGGCAGCCGGCCACTCCGGGACTACGGGTCCAGGATATGAACCATGACCTTTCCCCAGAGAAACAAAAGTCACCAGGCCAGGTTCCTGATGTCAGTTTGCAGGAGGCACTTGGCACTGTCAAACCAGCCACAGTTGTCTGTGGGGGCACTTTCCATCTGGGAGGCATCCTGACCCATGCGGAATTTCAGCAGGCAGCCGGCCACTTCCCGCCGCAAGGCCCTGGACATGAACGATGGCCTTTCCCCAGAGAAATAAAACTTACCAGGCCAGGTTCCTGATGTCAGTTGGCAGGAGGCACTTGGCACTGTCAAACCAGACGCAGTTGCCTGTGGGGGCATTTTTCATCTGGGAGGCATCCTGATCCATGTGGAATTTCAGCAGGCAGCCGGCCACTCCGAGCCCCCAGGCCCTGGACATGAACCATGGCCTTTCCCCAGAGAAACAAATGTCACCAGGCCAGGTTCCTGATGTCAGTTTGCAGGAGGCACTTGGCACTGTCAAACCTGACGCAGTTTCCTCTGGGGGCATTTTTCATCTGGGAGGCATCCTGATCCATGTGGAATTTCAGCAGGCAGCCGGCCACTCCGGGCTACCAGGGCCTGGACATGAACCATGGCCTTTCCCCTGAGAAACAAAAGTCAGCAGGCCAGGTTCCTGATGTCAGTTTGCAGGAGGCACTTGGCACTGTCAAACAGCCACAGTTGCCTGTGGTGGCACCTTCCATCTCGGCGGCATCCTGATCCATGCAGAATTTCAGCAGGCAGCCGGCCACTCCGGGCCCCCAGGCCATGGACATGAACCATGGACTTTCCCCAGAGAAACAAAAGTCACCAGGCCAGGTTCCTGATGTCAGTTTGCAGGAGGCACTTGGCAGTGTCAAACCAGCCACAGTTACCTGTGGGGGCACCTTTCATCTGGGAGTTATCCTCAACCATGCGGAATTTCAGCAGGCAGCCGGCCACTCCAGGCCGCGGGGCACTGGAGAAGAATGATGGCCTTTCCCCAGAGAAACAAAAGTCACCAGGCCAGGTTCCTGATGTCAGTTTGCAGGAGGCACTTGGCACTGTCAAACCAGCCACAGTTGCCTGTGGGGGCACCTTGCATCTGGGAGTTATCCTGATCCGTGCGGAATTTCAGCAGACAGTCGGCCATTCCCGGCCGCCGGGCCCTGGAGGGGAACCATGGCCTTTCCCCAGAGAAACAAAAGTCACCTGGCCAGGTTCCTGATGTCAGTTTGCAGGAGGCACTTGGCACTGTCAAACCAGCCACACGTACCTGTATGGGCACCTTGCTTCTGGGAGGTATCCTCATCTGTGCGGAATTTCAGCAGGCAGCCGGCCACTCCAGGCCACCGGGCACTGGGCACGAACCATGGCCTTACCCCAGAGAAACAAAACTCACCAGGCCAGGTTCCTGAGGTCAGTTTGCAGGAGGCACTTGGCACTGTCAAACCAGCCAAAGTTGCCTGTGGTGGTACCTTTCATCTGGGCGGTATGCTGATCCGTGCGGAATTTCAGCAGACAGTCGGCCATTCCGGGCCAGCGGGCCCTGGAGAGGAACCATGGCCTTTCCCCTGAGAAACAAAAGTCACCTGGCCAGGTTCCTGATGTCAGTTTGCAGGAGGCACTTGGCACTGTCAAACCAGCCACAGGTGCCTGTGGGGGCTCTTTTCATCTGGGAGGCATCCTGATCCGTGCAGAATTTCAGTAGTCAGTCGGCCACTCCAGGACACCAGGCTCAGGATATGAACCATGACCTTTCGCCAGAGAAACAAAAGTCACCAGGCCAGGTTCCTGATGTCAATTTCTAGGAGGTACTTGGCACTGTCAAACCAGCCACAGTTGCCTGTGGGGGCTCCTTTCATCTGGGAGTTATCCTGATCCGTGCGGAATTTCAGCAGGCAGTCGGCCACTCCGGGCCAGCGGGCCCTGGAGAGGAACGATGGCCTTTCCCCAGAGAAACAAAAGTCACCAGGCCAGGTTCCTGATGTCAGTTTGCAGGAGGCACTTGGCACTGTCAAACCAGCCACAGGTGCCTGTGGGAGCACTTTTCATGTGGGAGGCATCCTGATCCATGCGGAATTTCAGCAGGCGGCCGGCCACTCCGGACCACCAGGTCCTGGACATGAACCATGGCTTTTCCAAGGAGAAACAAAAGTCACCAGGCCAGGTTCCTGATGTCAGTTTGCAGGAGGCACTTGGCACTGTCAAACCTGCCACAGTTGCCTGTGGTGGTACCTTTCATCTGGGCGGCATCCTAATCCGTTCGGAATTTCAGCAGGCAGCCGGCCACTCCGGGACTACGGGTCCAGGATATGAACCATGACCTTTCCCCAGAGAAACAAAAGTCACCAGGCCAGGTTCCTGATGTCAGTTTGCAGGAGGCACTTGGCACTGTCAAACCAGCCACAGGTGCCTGTGGGGGCAGCTTGCATCTGGGAGCTATCCTGATCCGTGCGGAATTTCAGCAGGCAGTCGGCCACTCCGGGCCAGGGGCACTGGACATCATCTATGGCCTTTCCCCAGAGAAACAAAAGTCACCAGGCCAGGATCCTGATGTCAGTTTGCAGGAGGCACTTGGCACTGTCAAACCAGCCACAGTTGTCTGTGGGGGCACTTTCCATCTGGGAGGCATCCTGACCCATGCGGAATTTCAGCAGGCAGCCGGCCACTTCCCGCCGCAAGGCCCTGGACATGAACGATGGCCTTTCCCCAGAGAAATAAAACTTACCAGGCCAGGTTCCTGATGTCAGTTGGCAGGAGGCACTTGGCACTGTCAAACCAGCCACAGTTGCCTATGGTTTTAGTTTCGGTCTGGGATGTATCCTGATCCGTGCGGAATTTCAGCAGGCTGCAGGCCACTCCGGGCCAGCGGGCCCCGGAAAAGAATGATGGCCTTTCCCCAGAGAAACAAAAGTCACCAGGCCAGGTTCCTGATGTCAGTTTGCAGGAGGCACTTGGCACTGTCAAACCAGACACAGGTGCCTCTGGGGGCAATTTTCATCTGGGAGGCATCCTGATCCATGCTGAATTTCAGGAGGGAGCCGGACACTCTGGGCCACCAGGCCGTGGACATGAACCATGGCCTTTCCCCAGAGAAACAAAAGTCACCAGGCCAGGTTGCTGATGTCAGTTTGCAGGAGGCACTTGGCACTGTCAAACCAGGCACAGGTGCCTATGGGGGCACCTTGCATCTGGGAGGTATCCTGATCCGTGCGGAATTTCAGCAGGCAGCCGGCCACTCTGGGCCAACGGGCACTGGAGAAGAATGATGGCCTTTCCCCAGAGAAACAAAAGTCACCAGGCCAGGTTCCTGATGTCAGTTTGCAGGAGGCGCTTGGCACTGTCAAAGCAGTCACAGTTGGCTGTGGCGGCACCTTGAACCGGGGAGGTATCCTGATCCGTGCGGAATTTCAGCAGGCAGCCGGCCACTCCGAGCCACCGGGCTCTGAAGAAGAATAATAGCTTTACCCCAGAGAAACAAAAGTCACCAGGCCAGGTTCCCGATGTCAATTTGTAGGAGGTACTTGGCACTGTCAAACCAGCCACAGGTGCCTGTGGGGGCACCTTGCATCTGTGAGGTATCCTCATCCGTGTGGAATTTCAGCAGGCAGCAGGCAACTGCGGGCCACCGGGCACTGGACATGAACGATGGCCTTTCCCCTGAGAAAGAAAATCACCAGGCCAGGTTTCTGATGTCAGTTTGCAGGAGGCACTTGGCACTGTCAAACCAGCCACAGGTGCCTGTGGGGGCACCTTGCATCTGGGAGGTATCCTGATCCGTGTGGAATTTCAGCACGCAGCCTGCCACTCTGGGCCGGCGGGCCCCGGACAAGAACGATGGCCTTTCCCCAGAGAAACAAAACTTACCAGGCCAGGTTCCAGATGTCAGTTTGCAGGAGGCACTTGGCACTGTCAAACCTGCCACAGTTGCCTATGGTTTTAGTTTCGCTCTGGGAGGTATCCTGATACGTGCGGAATTTCAGCAGGCTGCTGGCCATTCCGGGCCAGCGGGCCCCGGAAAACAATGATGTCCTTTCCCCAGAGAAACAAAAGTTACCAGGCCAGGTTCCTGATGTCAGCTTGCAGGAGGCACTTGGCACTGTCAAACCAGCCACAGTTGCCTCTGGTGGTACCTTTCATCTGGGCGGCATCCTAATCCGTTCGGAATTTCAGCAGGCAGCCGGACACCCAGGGACACCCGGCCCTGGACACGAACGATGGCCTTTCCCCAGAGAAACAAAAGTCACCAGGCCAGGTTCCTGATGTCAGTTTGCAGGAGGCACTTGGCACTGTCAAACCAGCCACAGTTGCCTGTGGGGGCACCTTGCATCTGGGAGGTATCCTCATCCGTGCGGAATTTCAACAGACAGTCTGCCACTCCGGGCCACCGGGCCCTGGAGAGGAACCATGGCCTTTCCCCAGAGAAACAAAGGTCACCAGGCCAGGTTCCTGATGTCAGTTTGCAGGAGGCACTTGGCACTGTCAAACCAGCCACACTAACCTGTATGGGCACCTTGCGTCTGGGAGGTATCCTCATCTGTGCGGAATTTCAGCAGGCTGCTGGCCACTCCAGGCCACCGGGCACTGGGCACGAACCATGGCCTTACCCCAGAGAAACAAAACTCACCAGGCCAGGTTCCTGATGTCAGTTTGCAGGAGGCACTTGGCACTGTCAAACCTGCCACAGTTGCCTGTGGTGGTACCTTTCATCTGGGCGGTATCCTGATCCGTGCGGAATTTCAGCAGACAGTCGGCCATTCCGGGACTACGGGTCCAGGATATGAACCATGACCTTTCCCCAGAGAAACAAAAGTCACCAGGCCAGGTTCCTGATGTCAGTTTGCAGGAGGCACTTGGCACTGTCAAACCAGCCACAATTGTCTGTGGGGACACTTTCCATCTGGGAGGCATCCTGACCCATGCGGAATTTCAGCAGGCAGCCGGCCACTTCACGCCGCAAGGCCCTGGACATGAACGATGGCCTTTCCCCAGAGAAATAAAACTTACCAGGCCAGGTTCCTGATGTCAGTTGGCAGGAGGCACTTGGCACTGTCAAACCAGCCACAGTTGCCTATGGTTTTAGTTTCGGTCTGGGATGTATCCTGATCCGTGCGGAATTTCAGCAGGCTGCAGGCCACTCCGGGCCAGCGGGCCCCGGAAAAGAATGATGGCCTTTCCCCAGAGAAACAAAAGTCACCAGGCCAGGTTCCTGATGTCAGTTTGCAGGAGGCACTTGGCACTGTCAAACCAGACGCAGTTGCCTGTGGGGGCATTTTTCATCTGGGAGGCATCCTGATCCATGCTGAATTTCAGGAGGGAGCCGGACACTCTGGGCCACCAGGCCGTGGACATGAACCATGGCCTTTCCCCAGAGAAACAAAAGTCACCAGGCCAGGTTCCTGATGTCAGTTTGCAGGAGGCACTTGGCACTGTCAAACCAGCCACAGTTGCCTGTGGTGGTACCTTGCATCTGGGAGTTATCCTCATCCGTGCGGAATTTCAGCAGGCAGTCGGCCATTCCCGGCCACCGGGCCCTGGAGAGGAACGATGGCCTTTCCCCAGAGAAACAAAAGTCACCTGGCCAGGTTCCTGATGTCAGTTTGCAGGAGGCACTTGGTACTGTCAAACCAGCCACACGTACCTGTATGGGCACCTTGCATCTGGGAGGTATCCTGATCCGTGCGGAATTTCAGCAGACAGTCGGCCATTCCGGGCCAGCGGGCCCTGGAGAGGAACTATGGCCTTTCCCCAGAGAAACAAAAGTCACCTGGCCAGGTTCCTGATGTCAGTTTGCAGGAGGCACTTGGCACTGTCAAACCAGCCACAGGTGCCTGTGGGGGCTCTTTTCATCTGGGAGGCATCCTGATCCGTGCAGAATTTCAGCAGTCAGTCGGCCACTCCAGGACACCAGGCTCAGGATATGAACCATGACCTTTCGCCAGAGAAACAAAAGTCACCAGGCCAGGTTCCTGATGTCAATTTCTAGGAGGCACTTGGCACTGTCAAACCAGCCACAGTTGCCTGTGGGGGCTCCTTTCATCTGGGAGTTATCCTGATTCGTGCGGAATTTCAGCAGGCAGTCGGCCACTCCGGGCCCGCGGGCCCTGAAGAGGAACGATGGCCTTTCCCCAGAGAAACAAAAGTCACCAGGCCAGGTTCCTGATGTCAGTTTGCAGGAGGCACTTGGCACTGTCAAACCTGCCACAGTTGCCTGTGGTGGTACCTTTCATCTGGGCGGCATCCTAATCCGTTCGGAATTTCAGCTGGCAGCCGGCCACTCCGGGACTACGGGTCTAGGATATGAACCATGACCTTTCCCCAGAGAAACAAAAGTCACCAGGCCAGGTTCCTGATGTCAGTTTGCAGGAGGCACTTGGCACTGTCAAACCAGCCACAGTTGCCTGTGGGGGCAGCTTGCAACTGGGAGCTATCCTGATCCGTGCGGAATTTCAGCAGGCAGTCGGCCACTCCGGGCCAGGGGGCACTGGACATCATCTATGGCCTTTCCCCAGAGAAACAAAAGTCACCAGGCCAGGATCCTGATGTCAGTTTGCAGGAGGCACTTGGCACTGTCAAACCAGCCACAGTTGTCTGTGGGGGCACTTTCCATCTGGGAGGCATCCTGACCCATGCGGAATTTCAGCAGGCAGCCGGCCACTTCCCGCCGCAAGGCCCTGGACATGAACCATGGCCTTTCCCAGGAGAAATAAAATTTACCAGGCCAGGTTCCTGATGTCAGTTTGCAGGAGGCACTTGGCACTGTCAAACCAGGCACAGGTGCCTATGGGGGCATTTTTCATCTGGGAGGCATCCTGATCCGTGCGGAATTTCAGCAGGCAGTCGGCCACTCTGGGCCAACGGGCACTGGAGAAGAATGATGGCCTTTCCCCAGAGAAACAAAAGTCACCAGGCCAGGTTCCTGATGTCAGTTTGCAGGAGGCGCTTGGCACTGTCAAAGCAGCCACAGTTGGCTGTGGCGGCACCTTGAACCGGGGAGGTATCCTGATCCGTGCGGAATTTCAGCAGGCAGCCGGCCACTCCGAGCCACCGGGCTCTGAAGAAGAATAATAGCTTTACCCCAGAGAAACAAAAGTCACCAGGCCAGGTTTCTGGTGTCAGTTTGCAGGAGGCACTTGGCACTGTCAAACCAGCCACAGGTGCCTGTGGGGGCACCTTGCATCTGGGAGGTATCCTCAACCGTGTGGAATTTCAGCACGCAGCCTGCCACTCTGGGCCGGCGGGCCCCGGACAAGAACGATGGCCTTTCCCCAGAGAAACAAAACTTGCCAGGCCAGGTTCCAGATGTCAGTTTGCAGGAGGCACTTGGCACTGTCAAACCTGCCACAGTTGCCTATGGTTTTAGTTTCGCTCTGGGAGGTATCCTGATACGTGCGGAATTTCAGCAGGCTGCTGGCCATTCCGGGCCAGCGGGCCCCGGAAAACAATGATGTCCTTTCCCCAGAGAAACAAAAGTCACCAGGCCAGGTTCCTGATGTCAGTTGGCAGGAGGCACTTGGCACTGTCAAACCAGCCACAGTTGCCTCTGGTGGTACCTTTCATCTGGGCGGCATCCTAATCCGTTCGGAATTTCAGCAGGCAGCCGGACACCCAGGGACACCCGGCCCTGGACACGAACGATGGCCTTTCCCCAGAGAAACAAAAGTCACCAGGCCAGGTTCCTGATGTCAGTTTGCAGGAGGCACTTGGCACTGTCAAACCAGCCACAGTTGCCTGTGGGGGCACCTTGCATCTGGGAGGTATCCTCATCCGTGCGGAATTTCAACAGACAGTCTGCCACTCCGGGCCAGCGGGCCCTGGAGAGGAACCATGGCCTTTCCCCAGAGAAACAAAGGTCACCAGGCCAGGTTCCTGATGTCAGTTTGCAGGAGGCACTTGGCACTGTCAAACCAGCCACACTAACCTGTATGGGCACCTTGCGTCTGGGAGGTATCCTCATCTGTGCGGAATTTCAGCAGGCTGCTGGCCACTCCAGGCCACCGGGCACTGGGCACGAACCATGGCCTTACCCCAGAGAAACAAAACTCACCAGGCCAGGTTCCTGATGTCAGTTTGCAGGAGGCACTTGGCACTGTCAAACCTGCCACAGTTGCCTGTGGTGGTACCTTTCATCTGGGCGGTATCCTGATCGGTGAGGAATTTCAGCAGACAGTCGGCCATTCCGGGCCAGCGGGCCCTGGAGGGGAACGATGGCCTTTCCCCTGAGAAACAAAAGTCACCAGGCCAGGTTCCTGATGTCAGTTTGCAGGAGGCACTTGGCACTGTCAAACCTGCCACAGTTGCCTGTGGTGGTACCTTTCATCTGGGCGGCATCCTGACCCATGCGGAATTTCAGCAGGCAGCCGGCCACTTCACGCCGCAAGGCCCTGGACATGAACCATGGCCTTTCCCCAGAGAAATAAAACTTACCAGGCCAGGTTCCTGATGTCAGTTGGCAGGAGGCACTTGGCACTGTCAAACCAGCCACAGTTGCCTATGGTTTTAGTTTCGGTCTGGGATGTATCCTGATCCGTGCGGAATTTCAGAAGGCTGCAGGCCACTCCGGGCCAGCGGGCCCCGGAAAAGAATGATGGCCTTTCCCCAGAGAAACAAAAGTCACCAGGCCAGGTTCCTGATGTCAGTTTGCAGGAGGCACTTGGCACTGTCAAAGCAGCCACAGTTGGCTGTGGCGGCACCTTGAACCGGGGAGGTATCCTGATCCGTGCGGAATTTCAGCAGGCAGCCGGCCACTCCGAGCCAGCGGGCTCTGAAGAAGAATAATAGCTTTACCCCAGAGAAACAAAAGTCACCAGGCCAGGTTCCCGATGTCAATTTGTAGGAGGTACTTGGCACTGTCAAACCAGCCACAGGTGCCTGTGGGGGCACCTTGCATCTGTGAGGTATCCTCATCCGTGTGGAATTTCAGCAGGCAGCAGGCAACTGCGGGCCACCGGGCACTGGACATGAACGATGGCCTTTCCCCTGAGAAAGAAAATCACCAGGCCAGGTTTCTGATGTCAGTTTGCAGGAGGCACTTGGCACTGTCAAACCAGCCACAGGTGCCTGTGGGGGCACCTTGCATCTGGGAGGTATCCTCAACCGTGTGGAATTTCAGCACGCAGCCTGCCACTCTGGGCCGGCGGGCCCCGGACAAGAATGATGGCCTTTCCCCAGAGAAACAAAAGTCACCTGGCCAGGTTCCTGATGTCAGTTTGCAGGAGGCACTTGGCACTGTCAAACCTGCCACAGTTGCCTGTGGTGGTACCTTTCATCTGGGCGGCATCCTAATCCGTTCGGAATTTCAGCTGGCAGCCGGCCACTCCGGGACTACGGGTCTAGGATATGAACCATGACCTTTCCCCAGAGAAACAAAAGTCACCAGGCCAGGTTCCTGATGTCAGTTTGCAGGAGGCACTTGGCACTGTCAAACCAGCCACAGTTGCCTGTGGGGGCAGCTTGCAACTGGGAGCTATCCTGATCCGTGCGGAATTTCAGCAGGCAGTCGGCCACTCCGGGCCAGGGGGCACTGGACATCATCTATGGCCTTTCCCCAGAGAAACAAAAGTCACCAGGCCAGGATCCTGATGTCAGTTTGCAGGAGGCACTTGGCACTGTCAAACCAGCCACAGTTGTCTGTGGGGGCACTTTCCATCTGGGAGGCATCCTGACCCATGCGGAATTTCAGCAGGCAGCCGGCCACTTCCCGCCGCAAGGCCCTGGACATGAACCATGGCCTTTCCCAGGAGAAATAAAATTTACCAGGCCAGGTTCCTGATGTCAGTTGGCAGGAGGCACTTGGCACTGTCAAACCAGCCACAGTTGCCTATGGTTTTAGTTTCGGTCTGGGATGTATCCTGATCCGTGCGGAATTTCAGCAGGCTGCAGGCCACTCCAGGCCAGCGGGCCCCGGAAAAGGATGATGGCCTTTCCCCAGAGAAACAAAAGTCACCAGGCCAGGTTCCTGATGTCAGTTTGCAGGAGGCACTTGGCACTGTCAAACCAGCCACAGGTGCCTCTGGGGGCAATTTTCATCTGGGAGGCATCCTGATCCATGCTGAATTTCAGGAGGGAGCCGGACACTCTGGGCCACCAGGCCGTGGACACGAACCATGGCCTTTCGCCAGAGAAACAAAAGTTACCAGGCCAGGTTCCTGATGTCAGTTTGCAGGAGGCACTTGGCACTGTCAAACCAGGCACAGGTGCCTATGGGGGCATTTTTCATCTGGGAGGCATCCTGATCCATGCGGAATTTCAGCAGGCAGTCGGCCACTCTGGGCCAACGGGCACTGGAGAAGAATGATGGCCTTTCCCCAGAGAAACAAAAGTCACCAGGCCAGGTTCCTGATGTCAGTTTGCAGGAGGCGCTTGGCACTGTCAAAGCAGCCACAGTTGGCTGTGGCGGCACCTTGAACCGGGGAGGTATCCTGATCCGTGCGGAATTTCAGCAGGCAGCCGGCCACTCCGAGCCACCGGGCTCTGAAGAAGAATAATAGCTTTACCCCAGAGAAACAAAAGTCACCAGGCCAGGTTTCTGGTGTCAGTTTGCAGGAGGCACTTGGCACTGTCAAACCAGCCACAGGTGCCTGTGGGGGCACCTTGCATCTGGGAGGTATCCTCAACCGTGTGGAATTTCAGCACGCAGCCTGCCACTCTGGGCCGGCGGGCCCCGGACAAGAACGATGGCCTTTCCCCAGAGAAACAAAACTTGCCAGGCCAGGTTCCAGATGTCAGTTTGCAGGAGGCACTTGGCACTGTCAAACCTGCCACAGTTGCCTATGGTTTTAGTTTCGCTCTGGGAGGTATCCTGATACGTGCGGAATTTCAGCAGGCTGCTGGCCATTCCGGGCCAGCGGGCCCCGGAAAACAATGATGTCCTTTCCCCAGAGAAACAAAAGTCACCAGGCCAGGTTCCTGATGTCAGCTGGCAGGAGGCACTTGGCACTGTCAAACCAGCCACAGTTGCCTCTGGTGGTACCTTTCATCTGGGCGGCATCCTAATCCGTTCGGAATTTCAGCAGGCAGCCGGACACCCAGGGACACCCGGCCCTGGACACGAACGATGGCCTTTCCCCAGAGAAACAAAAGTCACCAGGCCAGGTTCCTGATGTCAGTTTGCAGGAGGCACTTGGCACTGTCAAACCAGCCACAGTTGCCTGTGGGGGCACCTTGCATCTGGGAGGTATCCTCATCCGTGCGGAATTTCAACAGACAGTCTGCCACTCCGGGCCACCGGGCCCTGGAGAGGAACCATGGCCTTTCCCCAGAGAAACAAAGGTCACCAGGCCAGGTTCCTGATGTCAGTTTGCAGGAGGCACTTGGCACTGTCAAACCAGCCACACTAACCTGTATGGGCACCTTGCGTCTGGGAGGTATCCTCATCTGTGCGGAATTTCAGCAGGCTGCTGGCCACTCCAGGCCACCGGGCACTGGGCACCAACCATGGCCTTACCCCAGAGAAACAAAACTCACCAGGCCAGGTTCCTGATGTCAGTTTGCAGGAGGCACTTGGCACTGTCAAACCTGCCACAGTTGCCTGTGGTGGTACCTTTCATCTGGGCGGTATCCTGATCGGTGAGGAATTTCAGCAGACAGTCGGCCATTCCGGGCCAGCGGGCCCTGGAGGGGAACGATGGCCTTTCCCCTGAGAAACAAAAGTCACCAGGCCAGGTTCCTGATGTCAGTTTGCAGGAGGCACTTGGCACTGTCAAACCTGCCACAGTTGCCTGTGGTGGTACCTTTCATCTGGGCGGCATCCTGACCCATGCGGAATTTCAGCAGGCAGCCGGCCACTCCGGGACTACGGGTCCAGGATATGAACCATGACCTTTCCCCAGAGAAACAAAAGTCACCAGGCCAGGTTCCTGATGTCAGTTTGCAGGAGGCACTTGGCACTGTCAAACCAGCCACAATTGTCTGTGGGGACCCTTTCCATCTGGGAGGCATCCTGACCCATGCGGAATTTCAGCAGGCAGCCGGCCACTTCACGCCGCAAGGCCCTGGACATGAACCATGGCCTTTCCCCAGAGAAATAAAACTTACCAGGCCAGGTTCCTGATGTCAGTTGGCAGGAGGCACTTGGCACTGTCAAACCAGCCACAGTTGCCTATGGTTTTAGTTTCGGTCTGGGATGTATCCTGATCCGTGCGGAATTTCAGCAGGCTGCAGGCCACTCCGGGCCAGCGGGCCCCGGAAAAGAATGATGGCCTTTCCCCAGAGAAACAAAAGTCACCAGGCCAGGTTCCTGATGTCAGTTTGCAGGAGGCACTTGGCACTGTCAAAGCAGCCACAGTTGGCTGTGGCGGCACCTTGAACCGGGGAGGTATCCTGATCCGTGCGGAATTTCAGCAGGCAGCCGGCCACTCCGAGCCAGCGGGCTCTGAAGAAGAATAATAGCTTTACCCCAGAGAAACAAAAGTCACCAGGCCAGGTTCCCGATGTCAATTTGTAGGAGGTACTTGGCACTGTCAAACCAGCCACAGGTGCCTGTGGGGGCACCTTGCATCTGTGAGGTATCCTCATCCGTGTGGAATTTCAGCAGGCAGCAGGCAACTGCGGGCCACCGGGCACTGGACATGAACGATGGCCTTTCCCCTGAGAAAGAAAATCACCAGGCCAGGTTTCTGATGTCAGTTTGCAGGAGGCACTTGGCACTGTCAAACCAGCCACAGGTGCCTGTGGGGGCACCTTGCATCTGGGAGGTATCCTCAACCGTGTGGAATTTCAGCACGCAGCCTGCCACTCTGGGCCGGCGGGCCCCGGACAAGAACGATGGCCTTTCCCCAGAGAAACAAAACTTACCAGGCCAGGTTCCAGATGTCAGTTTGCAGGAGGCACTTGGCACTGTCAAACCTGCCACAGTTGCCTATGGTTTTAGTTTCGCTCTGGGAGGTATCCTGATACGTGCGGAATTTCAGCAGGCTGCTGGCCATTCCGGGCCAGCGGGCCCCGGAAAACAATGATGTCCTTTCCCCAGAGAAACAAAAGTCACCAGGCCAGGTTCCTGATGTCAGTTGGCAGGAGGCACTTGGCACTGTCAAACCAGCCACAGTTGCCTCTGGTGGTACCTTTCATCTGGGCGGCATCCTAATCCGTTCGGAATTTCAGCAGGCAGCCGGACACCCAGGGACACCCGGCCCTGGACACGAACGATGGCCTTTCCCCAGAGAAACAAAAGTCACCAGGCCAGGTTCCTGATGTCAGTTTGCAGGAGGCACTTGGCACTGTCAAACCAGCCACAGTTGCCTGTGGGGGCACCTTGCATCTGGGAGGTATCCTGATCCGTGCGGAATTTCAACAGAGAGTCTGCCACTCCGGGCCACCGGGCCCTGGAGAGGAACCATGGCCTTTCCCCAGAGAAACAAAGGTCACCAGGCCAGGTTCCTGATGTCAGTTTGCAGGAGGCACTTGGCACTGTCAAACCAGCCACACTAACCTGTATGGGCACCTTGCGTCTGGGAGGTATCCTCATCTGTGCGGAATTTCAGCAGGCTGCTGGCCACTCCAGGCCACCTGGCACTGGGCACGAACCATGGCCTTACCCCAGAGAAACAAAACTCACCAGGCCAGGTTCCTGATGTCAGTTTGCAGGAGGCACTTGGCACTGTCAAACCTGCCACAGTTGCCTGTGGTGGTACCTTTCATCTGGGCGGTATGCTGATCCGTGAGGAATTTCAGCAGACTGTCGGCCATTCCGGGCCAGCGGGCCCTGGAGGGGAACGATGGCCTTTCCCCTGAGAAACAAAAGTCACCTGGCCAGGTTCCTGATGTCAGTTTGCAGGAGGCACTTGGCACTGTCAAACCAGCCACACGTACCTGTATGGGCACCTTGCATCTGGGAGGTATCCTGATCCGTGCGGTATTTCAGCAGACAGTCGGCCATTCCCGGCCACCGGGCACTGGGCACGAACCATGGCCTTACCCCAGAGAAACAAAACTCACCAGGCCAGGTTCCTGAGGTCAGTTTGCAGGAGGCACTTGGCACTGTCAAACCAGCCAAAGTTGCCTGTGGTGGTACTTTTCATCTGGGCGGTATCCTGATCCGTGCGGAATTTCAGCAGACAGTCGGCCATTCCGGGCCAGCGGGCCCTGGAGAGGAACTATGGCCTTTCCCCAGAGAAACAAAAGTCACCTGGCCAGGTTCCTGATGTCAGTTTGCAGGAGGCACTTGGCACTGTCAAACCAGCCACAGGTGCCTGTGGGGGCTCTTTTCATCTGGGAGGCATCCTGATCCGTGCAGAATTTCAGCAGTCAGTCGGCCACTCCAGGACACCAGGCTCAGGATATGAACCATGACCTTTCGCCAGAGAAACAAAAGTCACCAGGCCAGGTTCCTGATGTCAATTTCTAGGAGGTACTTGGCACTGTCAAACCAGCCACAGTTGCCTCTGGGGGCTCCTTTCATCTGGGAGTTATCCTGATCCGTGCGGAATTTCAGCAGGCAGTCGGCCACTCCGGGCCCGCGGGCCCTGGAGAGGAACGATGGCCTTTCCCCAGAGAAACAAAAGTCACCAGGCCAGGTTCCTGATGTCAGTTTGCAGGAGGCACTTGGCACTGTCAAACCAGCCACAGGTGCCTGTGGGAGCACTTTTCATGTGGGAGGCATCCTGATCCATGCGGAATTTCAGCAGGCGGCCGGCCACTCCGGACCACCAGGTCCTGGACATGAACCATGGCTTTTCCAAAGAGAAACAAAAGTCACCAGGCCAGGTTCCTGATGTCAGTTTGCAGGAGGCACTTGGCACTGTCAAACCTGCCACAGTTGCCTGTGGTGGTACCTTTCATCTGGGCGGCATCCTAATCCGTTCGGAATTTCAGCTGGCAGCCGGCCACTCCGGGACTACGGGTCTAGGATATGAACCATGACCTTTCCCCAGAGAAACAAAAGTCACCAGGCCAGGTTCCTGATGTCAGTTTGCAGGAGGCACTTGGCACTGTCAAACCAGCCACAGTTGCCTGTGGGGGCAGCTTGCAACTGGGAGCTATCCTGATCCGTGCGGAATATCAGCAGGCAGTCGGCCACTCCGGGCCAGGGGGCACTGGACATCATCTATGGCCTTTCCCCAGAGAAACAAAAGTCACCAGGCCAGGATCCTGATGTCAGTTTGCAGGAGGCACTTGGCACTGTCAAACCAGCCACAGTTGTCTGTGGGGGCACTTTCCATCTGGGAGGCATCCTGACCCATGCGGAATTTCAGCAGGCAGCCGGCCACTTCCCGCCGCAAGGCCCTGGACATGAACGATGGCCTTTCCCCAGAGAAATAAAACTTACCAGGCCAGGTTCCTGATGTCAGTTGGCAGGAGGCACTTGGCACTGTCAAACCAGCCACAGTTGCCTATGGTTTTAGTTTCGGTCTGGGATGTATCCTGATCCGTGCGGAATTTCAGCAGGCTGCAGGCCACTCCGGGCCAGCGGGCTCTGAAGAAGAATAATAGCTTTACCCCAGAGAAACAAAAGTCACCAGGCCAGGTTTCTGGTGTCAGTTTGCAGGAGGCACTTGGCACTGTCAAACCAGCCACAGGTGCCTGTGGGGGCACCTTGCATCTGGGAGGTATCCTCAACCGTGTGGAATTTCAGCACGCAGCCTGCCACTCTGGGCCGGCGGGCCCCGGACAAGAACGATGGCCTTTCCCCAGAGAAACAAAACTTGCCAGGCCAGGTTCCAGATGTCAGTTTGCAGGAGGCACTTGGCACTGTCAAACCTGCCACAGTTGCCTATGGTTTTAGTTTCGCTCTGGGAGGTATCCTGATACGTGCGGAATTTCAGCAGGCTGCTGGCCATTCCGGGCCAGCGGGCCCCGGAAAACAATGATGTCCTTTCCCCAGAGAAACAAAAGTCACCAGGCCAGGTTCCTGATGTCAGTTGGCAGGAGGCACTTGGCACTGTCAAACCAGCCACAGTTGCCTCTGGTGGTACCTTTCATCTGGGCGGCATCCTAATCCGTTCGGAATTTCAGCAGGCAGCCGGACACCCAGGGACACCCGGCCCTGGACACGAACGATGGCCTTTCCCCAGAGAAACAAAAGTCACCAGGCCAGGTTCCTGATGTCAGTTTGCAGGAGGCACTTGGCACTGTCAAACCAGCCACAGTTGCCTGTGGGGGCACCTTGCATCTGGGAGGTATCCTCATCCGTGCGGAATTTCAACAGACAGTCTGCCACTCCGGGCCACCGGGCCCTGGAGAGGAACCATGGCCTTTCCCCAGAGAAACAAAGGTCACCAGGCCAGGTTCCTGATGTCAGTTTGCAGGAGGCACTTGGCACTGTCAAACCAGCCACACTAACCTGTATGGGCACCTTGCGTCTGGGAGGTATCCTCATCTGTGCGGAATTTCAGCAGGCTGCTGGCCACTCCAGGCCACCGGGCACTGGGCACGAACCATGGCCTTACCCCAGAGAAACAAAACTCACCAGGCCAGGTTCCTGATGTCAGTTTGCAGGAGGCACTTGGCACTGTCAAACCTGCCACAGTTGCCTGTGGTGGTACCTTTCATCTGGGCGGTATCCTGATCGGTGAGGAATTTCAGCAGACAGTCGGCCATTCCGGGCCAGCGGGCCCTGGAGGGGAACGATGGCCTTTCCCCTGAGAAACAAAAGTCACCAGGCCAGGTTCCCGATGTCAATTTGTAGGAGGTACTTGGCACTGTCAAACCAGCCACAGGTGCCTGTGGGGGCACCTTGCATCTGTGAGGTATCCTCATCCGTGTGGAATTTCAGCAGGCAGCAGGCAACTGCGGGCCACCGGGCACTGGACATGAACGATGGCCTTTCCCCTGAGAAAGAAAATCACCAGGCCAGGTTTCTGATGTCAGTTTGCAGGAGGCACTTGGCACTGTCAAACCAGCCACAGGTGCCTGTGGGGGCACCTTGCATCTGGGAGGTATCCTCAACCGTGTGGAATTTCAGCACGCAGCCTGCCACTCTGGGCCGGCGGGCCCCGGACAAGAACGATGGCCTTTCCCCAGAGAAACAAAACTTACCAGGCCAGGTTCCAGATGTCAGTTTGCAGGAGGCACTTGGCACTGTCAAACCTGCCACAGTTGCCTATGGTTTTAGTTTCGCTCTGGGAGGTATCCTGATACGTGCGGAATTTCAGCAGGCTGCTGGCCATTCCGGGCCAGCGGGCCCCGGAAAACAATGATGTCCTTTCCCCAGAGAAACAAAAGTCACCAGGCCAGGTTCCTGATGTCAGTTGGCAGGAGGCACTTGGCACTGTCAAACCAGCCACAGTTGCCTCTGGTGGTACCTTTCATCTGGGCGGCATCCTAATCCGTTCGGAATTTCAGCAGGCAGCCGGACACCCAGGGACACCCGGCCCTGGACACGAACGATGGCCTTTCCCCAGAGAAACAAAAGTCACCAGGCCAGGTTTCTGATGTCAGTTTGCAGGAGGCACTTGGCACTGTCAAACCAGCCACAGTTGCCTGTGGGGGCACCTTGCATCTGGGAGGTATCCTGATCCGTGCGGAATTTCAACAGAGAGTCTGCCACTCCGGGCCACCGGGCCCTGGAGAGGAACCATGGCCTTTCCCCAGAGAAACAAAGGTCACCAGGCCAGGTTCCTGATGTCAGTTTGCAGGAGGCACTTGGCACTGTCAAACCAGCCACACTAACCTGTATGGGCACCTTGCGTCTGGGAGGTATCCTCATCTGTGCGGAATTTCAGCAGGCTGCTGGCCACTCCAGGCCACCTGGCACTGGGCACGAACCATGGCCTTACCCCAGAGAAACAAAACTCACCAGGCCAGGTTCCTGATGTCAGTTTGCAGGAGGCACTTGGCACTGTCAAACCTGCCACAGTTGCCTGTGGTGGTACCTTTCATCTGGGCGGTATGCTGATCCGTGAGGAATTTCAGCAGACTGTCGGCCATTCCGGGCCAGCGGGCCCTGGAGGGGAACGATGGCCTTTCCCCTGAGAAACAAAAGTCACCTGGCCAGGTTCCTGATGTCAGTTTGCAGGAGGCACTTGGCACTGTCAAACCAGCCACACGTACCTGTATGGGCACCTTGCATCTGGGAGGTATCCTGATCCGTGCGGTATTTCAGCAGACAGTCGGCCATTCCCGGCCACCGGGCACTGGGCACGAACCATGGCCTTACCCCAGAGAAACAAAACTCACCAGGCCAGGTTCCTGAGGTCAGTTTGCAGGAGGCACTTGGCACTGTCAAACCAGCCAAAGTTGCCTGTGGTGGTACTTTTCATCTGGGCGGTATCCTGATCCGTGCGGAATTTCAGCAGACAGTCGGCCATTCCGGGCCAGCGGGCCCTGGAGAGGAACTATGGCCTTTCCCCAGAGAAACAAAAGTCACCTGGCCAGGTTCCTGATGTCAGTTTGCAGGAGGCACTTGGCACTGTCAAACCAGCCACAGGTGCCTGTGGGGGCTCTTTTCATCTGGGAGGCATCCTGATCCGTGCAGAATTTCAGCAGTCAGTCGGCCACTCCAGGACACCAGGCTCAGGATATGAACCATGACCTTTCGCCAGAGAAACAAAAGTCACCAGGCCAGGTTCCTGATGTCAATTTCTAGGAGGTACTTGGCACTGTCAAACCAGCCACAGTTGCCTCTGGGGGCTCCTTTCATCTGGGAGTTATCCTGATCCGTGCGGAATTTCAGCAGGCAGTCGGCCACTCCGGGCCCGCGGGCCCTGGAGAGGAACGATGGCCTTTCCCCAGAGAAACAAAAGTCACCAGGCCAGGTTCCTGATGTCAGTTTGCAGGAGGCACTTGGCACTGTCAAACCAGCCACAGGTGCCTGTGGGAGCACTTTTCATGTGGGAGGCATCCTGATCCATGCGGAATTTCAGCAGGCGGCCGGCCACTCCGGACCACCAGGTCCTGGACATGAACCATGGCTTTTCCAAAGAGAAACAAAAGTCACCAGGCCAGGTTCCTGATGTCAGTTTGCAGGAGGCACTTGGCACTGTCAAACCTGCCACAGTTGCCTGTGGTGGTACCTTTCATCTGGGCGGCATCCTAATCCGTTCGGAATTTCAGCTGGCAGCCGGCCACTCCGGGACTACGGGTCTAGGATATGAACCATGACCTTTCCCCAGAGAAACAAAAGTCACCAGGCCAGGTTCCTGATGTCAGTTTGCAGGAGGCACTTGGCACTGTCAAACCAGCCACAGTTGCCTGTGGGGGCAGCTTGCAACTGGGAGCTATCCTGATCCGTGCGGAATATCAGCAGGCAGTCGGCCACTCCGGGCCAGGGGGCACTGGACATCATCTATGGCCTTTCCCCAGAGAAACAAAAGTCACCAGGCCAGGATCCTGATGTCAGTTTGCAGGAGGCACTTGGCACTGTCAAACCAGCCACAGTTGTCTGTGGGGGCACTTTCCATCTGGGAGGCATCCTGACCCATGCGGAATTTCAGCAGGCAGCCGGCCACTTCCCGCCGCAAGGCCCTGGACATGAACGATGGCCTTTCCCCAGAGAAATAAAACTTACCAGGCCAGGTTCCTGATGTCAGTTGGCAGGAGGCACTTGGCACTGTCAAACCAGCCACAGTTGCCTATGGTTTTAGTTTCGGTCTGGGATGTATCCTGATCCGTGCGGAATTTCAGCAGGCTGCAGGCCACTCCGGGCCAGCGGGCTCTGAAGAAGAATAATAGCTTTACCCCAGAGAAACAAAAGTCACCAGGCCAGGTTTCTGGTGTCAGTTTGCAGGAGGCACTTGGCACTGTCAAACCAGCCACAGGTGCCTGTGGGGGCACCTTGCATCTGGGAGGTATCCTCAACCGTGTGGAATTTCAGCACGCAGCCTGCCACTCTGGGCCGGCGGGCCCCGGACAAGAACGATGGCCTTTCCCCAGAGAAACAAAACTTGCCAGGCCAGGTTCCAGATGTCAGTTTGCAGGAGGCACTTGGCACTGTCAAACCTGCCACAGTTGCCTATGGTTTTAGTTTCGCTCTGGGAGGTATCCTGATACGTGCGGAATTTCAGCAGGCTGCTGGCCATTCCGGGCCAGCGGGCCCCGGAAAACAATGATGTCCTTTCCCCAGAGAAACAAAAGTCACCAGGCCAGGTTCCTGATGTCAGTTGGCAGGAGGCACTTGGCACTGTCAAACCAGCCACAGTTGCCTCTGGTGGTACCTTTCATCTGGGCGGCATCCTAATCCGTTCGGAATTTCAGCAGGCAGCCGGACACCCAGGGACACCCGGCCCTGGACACGAACGATGGCCTTTCCCCAGAGAAACAAAAGTCACCAGGCCAGGTTCCTGATGTCAGTTTGCAGGAGGCACTTGGCACTGTCAAACCAGCCACAGTTGCCTGTGGGGGCACCTTGCATCTGGGAGGTATCCTCATCCGTGCGGAATTTCAACAGACAGTCTGCCACTCCGGGCCACCGGGCCCTGGAGAGGAACCATGGCCTTTCCCCAGAGAAACAAAGGTCACCAGGCCAGGTTCCTGATGTCAGTTTGCAGGAGGCACTTGGCACTGTCAAACCAGCCACACTAACCTGTATGGGCACCTTGCGTCTGGGAGGTATCCTCATCTGTGCGGAATTTCAGCAGGCTGCTGGCCACTCCAGGCCACCGGGCACTGGGCACGAACCATGGCCTTACCCCAGAGAAACAAAACTCACCAGGCCAGGTTCCTGATGTCAGTTTGCAGGAGGCACTTGGCACTGTCAAACCTGCCACAGTTGCCTGTGGTGGTACCTTTCATCTGGGCGGTATCCTGATCGGTGAGGAATTTCAGCAGACAGTCGGCCATTCCGGGCCAGCGGGCCCTGGAGGGGAACGATGGCCTTTCCCCTGAGAAACAAAAGTCACCAGGCCAGGTTCCTGATGTCAGTTTGCAGGAGGCACTTGGCACTGTCAAACCTGCCACAGTTGCCTGTGGTGGTACCTTTCATCTGGGCGGCATCCTGACCCATGCGGAATTTCAGCAGGCAGCCGGCCACTCCGGGACTACGGGTCCAGGATATGAACCATGACCTTTCCCCAGAGAAACAAAAGTCACCAGGCCAGGTTCCTGATGTCAGTTTGCAGGAGGCACTTGGCACTGTCAAACCAGCCACAATTGTCTGTGGGGACCCTTTCCATCTGGGAGGCATCCTGACCCATGCGGAATTTCAGCAGGCAGCCGGCCACTTCACGCCGCAAGGCCCTGGACATGAACCATGGCCTTTCCCCAGAGAAATAAAACTTACCAGGCCAGGTTCCTGATGTCAGTTGGCAGGAGGCACTTGGCACTGTCAAACCAGCCACAGTTGCCTATGGTTTTAGTTTCGGTCTGGGATGTATCCTGATCCGTGCGGAATTTCAGCAGGCTGCAGGCCACTCCGGGCCAGCGGGCCCCGGAAAAGAATGATGGCCTTTCCCCAGAGAAACAAAAGTCACCAGGCCAGGTTCCTGATGTCAGTTTGCAGGAGGCACTTGGCACTGTCAAAGCAGCCACAGTTGGCTGTGGCGGCACCTTGAACCGGGGAGGTATCCTGATCCGTGCGGAATTTCAGCAGGCAGCCGGCCACTCCGAGCCAGCGGGCTCTGAAGAAGAATAATAGCTTTACCCCAGAGAAACAAAAGTCACCAGGCCAGGTTCCCGATGTCAATTTGTAGGAGGTACTTGGCACTGTCAAACCAGCCACAGGTGCCTGTGGGGGCACCTTGCATCTGTGAGGTATCCTCATCCGTGTGGAATTTCAGCAGGCAGCAGGCAACTGCGGGCCACCGGGCACTGGACATGAACGATGGCCTTTCCCCTGAGAAAGAAAATCACCAGGCCAGGTTTCTGATGTCAGTTTGCAGGAGGCACTTGGCACTGTCAAACCAGCCACAGGTGCCTGTGGGGGCACCTTGCATCTGGGAGGTATCCTCAACCGTGTGGAATTTCAGCACGCAGCCTGCCACTCTGGGCCGGCGGGCCCCGGACAAGAACGATGGCCTTTCCCCAGAGAAACAAAACTTACCAGGCCAGGTTCCAGATGTCAGTTTGCAGGAGGCACTTGGCACTGTCAAACCTGCCACAGTTGCCTATGGTTTTAGTTTCGCTCTGGGAGGTATCCTGATACGTGCGGAATTTCAGCAGGCTGCTGGCCATTCCGGGCCAGCGGGCCCCGGAAAACAATGATGTCCTTTCCCCAGAGAAACAAAAGTCACCAGGCCAGGTTCCTGATGTCAGTTGGCAGGAGGCACTTGGCACTGTCAAACCAGCCACAGTTGCCTCTGGTGGTACCTTTCATCTGGGCGGCATCCTAATCCGTTCGGAATTTCAGCAGGCAGCCGGACACCCAGGGACACCCGGCCCTGGACACGAACGATGGCCTTTCCCCAGAGAAACAAAAGTCACCAGGCCAGGTTTCTGATGTCAGTTTGCAGGAGGCACTTGGCACTGTCAAACCAGCCACAGTTGCCTGTGGGGGCACCTTGCATCTGGGAGGTATCCTGATCCGTGCGGAATTTCAACAGAGAGTCTGCCACTCCGGGCCACCGGGCCCTGGAGAGGAACCATGGCCTTTCCCCAGAGAAACAAAGGTCACCAGGCCAGGTTCCTGATGTCAGTTTGCAGGAGGCACTTGGCACTGTCAAACCAGCCACACTAACCTGTATGGGCACCTTGCGTCTGGGAGGTATCCTCATCTGTGCGGAATTTCAGCAGGCTGCTGGCCACTCCAGGCCACCTGGCACTGGGCACGAACCATGGCCTTACCCCAGAGAAACAAAACTCACCAGGCCAGGTTCCTGATGTCAGTTTGCAGGAGGCACTTGGCACTGTCAAACCTGCCACAGTTGCCTGTGGTGGTACCTTTCATCTGGGCGGTATGCTGATCCGTGAGGAATTTCAGCAGACAGTCGGCCATTCCGGGCCAGCGGGCCCTGGAGGGGAACGATGGCCTTTCCCCTGAGAAACAAAAGTCACCTGGCCAGGTTCCTGATGTCAGTTTGCAGGAGGCACTTGGCACTGTCAAACCTGCCACAGTTGCCTGTGGTGGTACCTTTCATCTGGGCGGCATCCTGACCCATGCGGAATTTCAGCAGGCAGCCGGCCACTCCGGGACTACGGGTCCAGGATATGAACCATGACCTTTCCCCAGAGAAACAAAAGTCACCAGGCCAGGTTCCTGATGTCAGTTTGCAGGAGGCACTTGGCACTGTCAAACCAGCCACAATTGTCTGTGGGGACCCTTTCCATCTGGGAGGCATCCTGACCCATGCGGAATTTCAGCAGGCAGCCGGCCACTTCACGCCGCAAGGCCCTGGACATGAACGATGGCCTTTCCCCAGAGAAATAAAACTTACCAGGCCAGGTTCCTGATGTCAGTTGGCAGGAGGCACTTGGCACTGTCAAACCAGCCACAGTTGCCTATGGTTTTAGTTTCGGTCTGGGATGTATCCTGATCCGTGCGGAATTTCAGCAGGCTGCAGGCCACTCCGGGCCAGCGGGCCCCGGAAAAGAATGATGGCCTTTCCCCAGAGAAACAAAAGTCACCAGGCCAGGTTCCTGATGTCAGTTTGCAGGAGGCACTTGGCACTGTCAAACCAGCCACAGGTGCCTCTGGGGGCAATTTTCATCTGGGGGGCATCCTGATCCATGCTGAATTTCAGGAGGGAGCCGGACACTCTGGGCCACCAGGCCGTGGACATGAACCATGGCCTTTCCCCAGAGAAACAAAAGTCACCAGGCCAGGTTCCTGATGTCAGTTTGCAGGAGGCACTTGGCACTGTCAAACCAGCCACAGTTGCCTGTGGTGGTACCTTGCATCTGGGAGTTATCCTCATCCGTGCGGAATTTCAGCAGGCAGTCGGCCATTCCCGGCCACCGGGCCCTGGAGAGGAACGATGGCCTTTCCCCAGAGAAACAAAAGTCACCTGGCCAGGTTCCTGATGTCAGTTTGCAGGAGGCACTTGGCACTGTCAAACCAGCCACACGTACCTGTATGGGCACCTTGCATCTGGGAGGTATCCTGATCCGTGCGGTATTTCAGCAGACAGTCGGCCATTCCCGGCCACCGGGCACTGGGCACGAACCATGGCCTTACCCCAGAGAAACAAAACTCACCAGGCCAGGTTCCTGAGGTCAGTTTGCAGGAGGCACTTGGCACTGTCAAACCAGCCAAAGTTGCCTGTGGTGGTACTTTTCATCTGGGCGGTATCCTGATCCGTGCGGAATTTCAGCAGACAGTCGGCCATTCCGGGCCAGCGGGCCCTGGAGAGGAACTATGGCCTTTCCCCAGAGAAACAAAAGTCACCTGGCCAGGTTCCTGATGTCAGTTTGCAGGAGGCACTTGGCACTGTCAAACCAGCCACAGGTGCCTGTGGGGGCTCTTTTCATCTGGGAGGCATCCTGATCCGTGCAGAATTTCAGCAGTCAGTCGGCCACTCCAGGACACCAGGCTCAGGATATGAACCATGACCTTTCGCCAGAGAAACAAAAGTCACCAGGCCAGGTTCCTGATGTCAATTTCTAGGAGGTACTTGGCACTGTCAAACCAGCCACAGTTGCCTCTGGGGGCTCCTTTCATCTGGGAGTTATCCTGATCCGTGCGGAATTTCAGCAGGCAGTCGGCCACTCCGGGCCCGCGGGCCCTGGAGAGGAACGATGGCCTTTCCCCAGAGAAACAAAAGTCACCAGGCCAGGTTCCTGATGTCAGTTTGCAGGAGGCACTTGGCACTGTCAAACCAGCCACAGGTGCCTGTGGGAGCACTTTTCATGTGGGAGGCATCCTGATCCATGCGGAATTTCAGCAGGCGGCCGGCCACTCCGGACCACCAGGTCCTGGACATGAACCATGGCTTTTCCAAAGAGAAACAAAAGTCACCAGGCCAGGTTCCTGATGTCAGTTTGCAGGAGGCACTTGGCACTGTCAAACCTGCCACAGTTGCCTGTGGTGGTACCTTTCATCTGGGCGGCATCCTAATCCGTTCGGAATTTCAGCTGGCAGCCGGCCACTCCGGGACTACGGGTCTAGGATATGAACCATGACCTTTCCCCAGAGAAACAAAAGTCACCAGGCCAGGTTCCTGATGTCAGTTTGCAGGAGGCACTTGGCACTGTCAAACCAGCCACAGTTGCCTGAGGGGGCAGCTTGCAACTGGGAGCTATCCTGATCCGTGCGGAATATCAGTAGGCAGTCGGCCACTCCGGGCCAGGGGGCACTGGACATCATCTATGGCCTTTCCCCAGAGAAACAAAAGTCACCAGGCCAGGATCCTGATGTCAGTTTGCAGGAGGCACTTGGCACTGTCAAACCAGCCACAGTTGTCTGTGGGGGCACTTTCCATCTGGGAGGCATCCTGACCCATGCGGAATTTCAGCAGGCAGCCGGCCACTTCCCGCCGCAAGGCCCTGGACATGAACGATGGCCTTTCCCCAGAGAAATAAAACTTACCAGGCCAGGTTCCTGATGTCAGTTGGCAGGAGGCACTTGGCACTGTCAAACCAGCCACAGTTGCCTATGGTTTTAGTTTCGGTCTGGGATGTATCCTGATCCGTGCGGAATTTCAGCAGGCTGCAGGCCACTCCGGGCCAGCGGGCCCCGGAAAAGAATGATGGCCTTTCCCCAGAGAAACAAAAGTCACCCGGCCAGGTTCCTGATGTCAGTTTGCAGGAGGCACTTGGCACTGTCAAACCAGCCACAGGTGCCTCTGGGGGCAATTTTCATCTGGGAGGCATCCTGATCCATGCTGAATTTCAGGAGGGAGCCGGACACTCTGGGCCACCAGGCCGTGGACACGAACCATGGCCTTTCGCCAGAGAAACAAAAGTTACCAGGCCAGGTTCCTGATGTCAGTTTGCAGGAGGCACTTGGCACTGTCAAACCAGGCACAGGTGCCTATGGGGGCATTTTTCATCTGGGAGGCATCCTGATCCGTGCGGAATTTCAGCAGGCAGTCGGCAACTCTGGGCCAACGGGCACTGGAGAAGAATGACGGCCTTTCCCCAGAGAAACAAAAGTCACCAGGCCAGGTTCCTGATGTCAGTTTGCAGGAGGCGCTTGGCACTGTCAAAGCAGCCACAGTTGGCTGTGGCGGCACCTTGAACCGGGGAGGTATCCTGATCCGTGCGGAATTTCAGCAGGCAGCCGGCCACTCCGAGCCACCGGGCTCTGAAGAAGAATAATAGCTTTACCCCAGAGAAACAAAAGTCACCAGGCCAGGTTCCCGATGTCAATTTGTAGGAGGTACTTGGCACTGTCAAACCAGCCACAGGTGCCTGTGGGGGCACCTTGCATCTGTGAGGTATCCTCATCCGTGTGGAATTTCAGCAGGCAGCAGGCAACTGCGGGCCACCGGGCACTGGACATGAACGATGGCCTTTCCCCTGAGAAAGAAAATCACCAGGCCAGGTTTCTGGTGTCAGTTTGCAGGAGGCACTTGGCACTGTCAAACCAGCCACAGTTGTCTGTGGGGGCACTTTCCATCTGGGAGGCATCCTGACCCATGCGGAATTTCAGCAGGCAGCCGGCCTCTTCCCGCCGCAAGGCCCTGGACATGAACGATGGCCTTTCCCCAGAGAAATAAAACTTACCAGGCCAGGTTCCTGATGTCAGTTGGCAGGAGGCACTTGGCACTGTCAAACCAGCCACAGTTGCCTATGGTTTTAGTTTCGGTCTGGGATGTATCCTGATCCGTGCGGAATTTCAGCAGGCTGCAGGCCACTCCGGTCCAGCGGGCCCCGGAAAAGAATGATGGCCTTTCCCCAGAGAAACAAAAGTCACCAGGCCAGGTTCCTGATGTCAGTTTGCAGGAGGCACTTGGCACTGTCAAACCAGCCACAGGTGCCTCTGGGGGCAATTTTCATCTGGGAGGCATCCTGATCCATGCTGAATTTCAGGAGGGAGCCGGACACTCTGGGCCACCAGGCCGTGGACATGAACCATGGCCTTTCGCCAGAGAAACAAATGTTACCAGGCCAGGTTCCTGATGTCAGTTTGCAGGAGGCACTTGGCACTGTCAAACCAGGCACAGGTGCCTATGGGGGCACCTTGCATCTGGGAGGTATCCTGATCCGTGCGGAATTTCAGCAGGCAGCCGGCCACTCTGGGCCAACGAGCACTGGAGAAGAATGATGGCCTTTCCCCAGAGAAACAAAAGTCACCAGGCCAGGTTCCTGATGTCAGTTTGCAGGAGGCACTTGGCACTGTCAAAGCAGCCACAGTTGGCTGTGGCGGCACCTTGAACCGGGGAGGTATCCTGATCCGTGCGGAATTTCAGCAGGCAGCCGGCCACTCCGAGCCACCGGGCTCTGAAGAAGAATAATAGCTTTACCCCAGAGAAACAAAAGTCACCAGGCCAGGTTCCCGATGTCAATTTGTAGGAGGTACTTGGCACTGTCAAACCAGCCACAGGTGCCTGTGGGGGCACCTTGCATCTGTGAGGTATCCTCATCCGTGTGGAATTTCAGCAGGCAGCAGGCAACTGCGGGCCACCGGGCACTGGACATGAACGATGGCCTTTCCCCTGAGAAAGAAAATCACCAGGCCAGGTTTCTGATGTCAGTTTGCAGGAGGCACTTGGCACTGTCAAACCAGCCACAGGTGCCTGTGGGGGCACCTTGCATCTGGGAGGTATCCTCAACCGTGTGGAATTTCAGCACGCAGCCTGCCACTCTGGGCCGGCGGGCCCCGGACAAGAAGGATGGCCTTTCCCCAGAGAAACAAAACTTACCAGGCCAGGTTCCAGATGTCAGTTTGCAGGAGGCACTTGGCACTGTCAAACCTGCCACAGTTGCCTATGGTTTTAGTTTCGCTCTGGGAGGTATCCTGATACGTGCGGAATTTCAGCAGGCTGCTGGCCATTCCGGGCCAGCGGGCCCCGGAAAACAATGATGTCCTTTCCCCAGAGAAACAAAAGTCACCAGGCCAGGTTCCTGATGTCAGTTGGCAGGAGGCACTTGGCACTGTCAAACCAGCCACAGTTGCCTCTGGTGGTACCTTTCATCTGGGCAGCATCCTAATCCGTTTGGAATTTCAGCAGGCAGCCGGACACCCAGGGACACCCGGCCCTGGACACGAACGATGGCCTTTCCCCAGAGAAACAAAAGTCACCAGGCCAGGTTTCTGATGTCAGTTTGCAGGAGGCACTTGGCACTGTCAAACCAGCCACAGTTGCCTGTGGGGGCACCTTGCATCTGGGAGGTATCCTGATCCGTGCGGAATTTCAACAGAGAGTCTGCCACTCCGGGCCACCGGGCCCTGGAGAGGAACCATGGCCTTTCCCCAGAGAAACAAAGGTCACCAGGCCAGGTTCCTGATGTCAGTTTGCAGGAGGCACTTGGCACTGTCAAACCAGCCACACTAACCTGTATGGGCACCTTGCGTCTGGGAGGTATCCTCATCTGTGCGGAATTTCAGCAGGCTGCTGGCCACTCCAGGCCACCTGGCACTGGGCACGAACCATGGCCTTACCCCAGAGAAACAAAACTCACCAGGCCAGGTTCCTGATGTCAGTTTGCAGGAGGCACTTGGCACTGTCAAACCTGCCACAGTTGCCTGTGGTGGTACCTTTCATCTGGGCGGTATGCTGATCCGTGAGGAATTTCAGCAGACAGTCGGCCATTCCGGGCCAGCGGGCCCTGGAGGGGAACGATGGCCTTTCCCCTGAGAAACAAAAGTCACCTGGCCAGGTTCCTGATGTCAGTTTGCAGGAGGCACTTGGCACTGTCAAACCTGCCACAGTTGCCTGTGGTGGTCCCTTTCATCTGGGCGGCATCCTGACCCATGCGGAATTTCAGCAGGCAGCCGGCCACTCCGGGACTACGGGTCCAGGATATGAACCATGACCTTTCCCCAGAGAAACAAAAGTCACCAGGCCAGGTTCCTGATGTCAGTTTGCAGGAGGCACTTGGCACTGTCAAACCAGCCACAATTGTCTGTGGGGACCCTTTCCATCTGGGAGGCATCCTGACCCATGCGGAATTTCAGCAGGCAGCCGGCCACTTCACGCCGCAAGGCCCTGGACATGAACGATGGCCTTTCCCCAGAGAAATAAAACTTACCAGGCCAGGTTCCTGATGTCAGTTGGCAGGAGGCACTTGGCACTGTCAAACCAGCCACAGTTGCCTATGGTTTTAGTTTCGGTCTGGGATGTATCCTGATCCGTGCGGAATTTCAGCAGGCTGCAGGCCACTCCGGGCCAGCGGGCCCCGGAAAAGAATGATGGCCTTTCCCCAGAGAAACAAAAGTCACCAGGCCAGGTTCCTGATGTCAGTTTGCAGGAGGCACTTGGCACTGTCAAACCAGCCACAGGTGCCTCTGGGGGCAATTTTCATCTGGGAGGCATCCTGATCCATGCTGAATTTCAGGAGGGAGCCGGACACTCTGGGCCACCAGGCCGTGGACATGAACCATGGCCTTTCCCCAGAGAAACAAAAGTCACCAGGCCAGGTTCCTGATGTCAGTTTGCAGGAGGCACTTGGCACTGTCAAACCAGCCACAGTTGCCTGTGGTGGTACCTTGCATCTGGGAGTTATCCTCATCCGTGCGGAATTTCAGCAGGCAGTCGGCCATTCCCGGCCACCGGGCCCTGGAGAGGAACGATGGCCTTTCCCCAGAGAAACAAAAGTCACCTGGCCAGGTTCCTGATGTCAGTTTGCAGGAGGCACTTGGCACTGTCAAACAAGCCACAGTTGCCTGTGGTGGCACCTTGCATCTGGGAGGTATCCTGATCCGTGCGGAATTTCAGCAGACAGTCGGCCATTCCGGGCCAGCGGGCCCTGGAGAGGAACTATGGCCTTTCCCCAGAGAAACAAAAGTCACCTGGCCAGGTTCCTGATGTCAGTTTGCAGGAGGCACTTGGCACTGTCAAACCAGCCACAGGTGCCTGTGGGGGCTCTTTTCATCTGGGAGGCATCCTGATCCGTGCAGAATTTCAGCAGTCAGTCGGCCACTCCAGGACACCAGGCTCAGGATATGAACCATGACCTTTCGCCAGAGAAACAAAAGTCACCAGGCCAGGTTCCTGATGTCAATTTCTAGGAGGTACTTGGCACTGTCAAACCAGCCACAGTTGCCTGTGGGGGCATTTTTCATCTGGGAGTTATCCTGATCCGTGCGGAATTTCAGCAGGCAGTCGGCCACTCCGGGCCCGCGGGCCCTGGAGAGGAACGATGGCCTTTCCCCAGAGAAACAAAAGTCACCAGGCCAGGTTCCTGATGTCAGTTTGCAGGAGGCACTTGGCACTGTCAAACCAGCCACAGGTGCCTGTGGGAGCACTTTTCATGTGGGAGGCATCCTGATCCATGCGGAATTTCAGCAGGCGGCCGGCCACTCCGGACCACCAGGTCCTGGACATGAACCATGGCTTTTCCAAAGAGAAACAAAAGTCACCAGGCCAGGTTCCTGATGTCAGTTTGCAGGAGGCACTTGGCACTGTCAAACCTGCCACAGTTGCCTGTGGTGGTACCTTTCATCTGGGCGGCATCCTAATCCGTTCGGAATTTCAGCTGGCAGACGGCCACTCCGGGACTACGGGTCTAGGATATGAACCATGACCTTTCCCCAGAGAAACAAAAGTCACCAGGCCAGGTTCCTGATGTCAGTTTGCAGGAGGCACTTGGCACTGTCAAACCAGCCACAGTTGCCTGTGGGGGCAGCTTGCAACTGGGAGCTATCCTGATCCGTGCGGAATTTCAGCAGGCAGTCGGCCACTCCGGGCCAGGGGGCACTGGACATCATCTATGGCCTTTCCCCAGAGAAACAAAAGTCACCAGGCCAGGATCCTGATGTCAGTTTGCAGGAGGCACTTGGCACTGTCAAACCAGCCACAGTTGTCTGTGGGGGCACTTTCCATCTGGGAGGCATCCTGACCCATGCGGAATTTCAGCAGGCAGCCGGCCACTTCCCGCCGCAAGGCCCTGGACATGAACCATGGCCTTTCCCAGGAGAAATAAAATTTACCAGGCCAGGTTCCTGATGTCAGTTGGCAGGAGGCACTTGGCACTGTCAAACCAGCCACAGTTGCCTATGGTTTTAGTTTCGGTCTGGGATGTATCCTGATCCGTGCGGAATTTCAGCAGGCTGCAGGCCACTCCGGGCCAGCGGGCCCCGGAAAAGAATGATGGCCTTTCCCCAGAGAAACAAAAGTCACCAGGCCAGGTTCCTGATGTCAGTTTGCAGGAGGCACTTGGCACTGTCAAACCAGCCACAGGTGCCTCTGGGGGCAATTTTCATCTGGGAGGCATCCTGATCCATGCTGAATTTCAGGAGGGAGCCGGACACTCTGGGCCACCAGGCCGTGGACACGAACCATGGCCTTTCGCCAGAGAAACAAAAGTTACCAGGCCAGGTTCCTGATGTCAGTTTGCAGGAGGCACTTGGCACTGTCAAACCAGGCACAGGTGCCTATGGGGGCATTTTTCATCTGGGAGGCATCCTGATCCCTGCGGAATTCCAGCAGGCAGTCGGCCACTCTGGGCCAACGGGCACTGGAGAAGAATGATGGCCTTTCCCCAGAGAAACAAAAGTCACCAGGCCAGGTTCCTGATGTCAGTTTGCAGGAGGCGCTTGGCACTGTCAAAGCAGCCACAGTTGGCTGTGGCGGCACCTTGAACCGGGGAGGTATCCTGATCCGTGCGGAATTTCAGCAGGCAGCCGGCCACTCCGAGCCACCGGGCTCTGAAGAAGAATAATAGCTTTACCCCAGAGAAACAAAAGTCACCAGGCCAGGTTCCCGATGTCAATTTGTAGGAGGTACTTGGCACTGTCAAACCAGGCACAGGTGCCTATGCGGGCACCTTGCATCTGTGAGGTATCCTCATCCGTGTGGAATTTCAGCAGGCAGCAGGCAACTGCGGGCCACCGGGCACTGGACATGAACGATGGCCTTTCCCCTGAGAAAGAAAATCACCAGGCCAGGTTTCTGGTGTCAGTTTGCAGGAGGCACTTGGCACTGTCAAACCAGCCACAGGTGCCTGTGGGGGCACCTTGCATCTGGGAGGTATCCTCAACCGTGTGGAATTTCAGCACGCAGCCTGCCACTCTGGGCCGGCGGGCCCCGGACAAGAACGATGGCCTTTCCCCAGAGAAACAAAACTTGCCAGGCCAGGTTCCAGATGTCAGTTTGCAGGAGGCACTTGGCACTGTCAAACCTGCCACAGTTGCCTATGGTTTTAGTTTCGCTCTGGGAGGTATCCTGATACGTGCGGAATTTCAGCAGGCTGCTGGCCATTCCGGGCCAGCGGGCCCCGGAAAACAATGATGTCCTTTCCCCAGAGAAACAAAAGTCACCTGGCCAGGTTCCTGATGTCAGTTGGCAGGAGGCACTTGGCACTGTCAAACCAGCCACAGGTGCCTCTGGTGGTACCTTTCATCTGGGCGGCATCCTAATCCGTTTGGAATTTCAGCAGGCAGCCGGACACCCAGGGACACCCGGCCCTGGACACGAACGATGGCCTTTCCCCAGAGAAACAAAAGTCACCAGGCCAGGTTCCTGATGTCAGTTTGCAGGAGGCACTTGGCACTGTCAAACCAGCCACAGTTGCCTGTGGGGGCAACTTGCATCTGGGAGGTATCCTCATCCGTGCGGAATTTCAACAGACAGTCTGCCACTCCGGGCCACCGGGCCCTGGAGAGGAACCATGGCCTTTCCCCAGAGAAACAAAGGTCACCAGGCCAGGTTCCTGATGTCAGTTTGCAGGAGGCACTTGGCACTGTCAAACCAGCCACACTAACCTGTATGGGCACCTTGCGTCTGGGAGGTATCCTCATCTGTGCGGAATTTCAGCAGGCTGCTGGCCACTCCAGGCCACCGGGCACTGGGCACGAACCATGGCCTTACCCCAGAGAAACAAAACTCACCAGGCCAGGTTCCTGATGTCAGTTTGCAGGAGGCACTTGGCACTGTCAAACCTGCCACAGTTGCCTGTGGTGGTACCTTTCATCTGGGCGGTATCCTGATCGGTGAGGAATTTCAGCAGACAGTCGGCCATTCCGGGCCAGCGGGCCCTGGAGGGGAACGATGGCCTTTCCCCTGAGAAACAAAAGTCACCAGGCCAGGTTCCTGATGTCAGTTTGCAGGAGGCACTTGGCACTGTCAAACCTGCCACAGTTGCCTGTGGTGGTACCTTTCATCTGGGCGGCATCCTGACCCATGCGGAATTTCAGCAGGCAGCCGGCCACTCCGGGACTACGGGTCCAGGATATGAACCATGACCTTTCCCCAGAGAAACAAAAGTCACCAGGCCAGGTTCCTGATGTCAGTTTGCAGGAGGCACTTGGCACTGTCAAACCAGCCACAATTGTCTGTGGGGACCCTTTCCATCTGGGAGGCATCCTGACCCATGCGGAATTTCAGCAGGCAGCCGGCCACTTCACGCCGCAAGGCCCTGGACATGAACGATGGCCTTTCCCCAGAGAAATAAAACTTACCAGGCCTGGTTCCTGATGTCAGTTGGCAGGAGGCACTTGGCACTGTCAAACCAGCCACAGTTGCCTATGGTTTTAGTTTCGGTCTGGGATGTATCCTGATCCGTGCGGAATTTCAGCAGGCTGCAGGCCACTCCGGGCCAGCGGGCCCCGGAAAAGAATGATGGCCTTTCCCCAGAGAAACAAAAGTCACCAGGCCAGGTTCCTGATGTCAGTTTGCAGGAGGCACTTGGCACTGTCAAACCAGCGACAGGTGCCTCTGGGGGCAATTTTCATCTGGGAGGCATCCTGATCCATGCTGAATTTCAGGAGGGAGCCGGACACTCTGGGCCACCAGGCCGTGGACATGAACCATGGCCTTTCCCCAGAGAAACAAAAGTCACCAGGCCAGGTTCCTGATGTCAGTTTGCAGGAGGCACTTGGCACTGTCAAACCAGCCACAGTTGCCTGTGGTGGTACCTTGCATCTGGGAGTTATCCTCATCCGTGCGGAATTTCAGCAGGCAGTCGGCCATTCCCGGCCACCGGGCCCTGGAGAGGAACGATGGCCTTTCCCCAGAGAAACAAAAGTCACCTGGCCAGGTTCCTGATGTCAGTTTGCAGGAGGCACTTGGCACTGTCAAACCAGCCACACGTACCTGTATGGGCACCTTGCATCTGGGAGGTATCCTGATCCGTGCGGAATTTCAGCAGCCAGTCGGCCATTCCCGGCCACCGGGCACTGGGCACGAACCATGGCCTTACCCCAGAGAAACAAAACTCACCAGGCCAGGTTCCTGAGGTCAGTTTGCAGGAGGCACTTGGCACTGTCAAACCAGCCACAGTTGCCTGTGGTGGTACCTTTCATCTGGGCGGTATCCTGATCCGTGCGGAATTTCAGCAGGCAGCCGGCCATTCCGGGCCAGCGGGCCCTGGAGAGGAACTATGGCCTTTCCCCAGAGAAACAAAAGTCACCAGGCCAGGTTCCTGATGTCAGTTTGCAGGAGGCACTTGGCACTGTCAAACCAGCCACAGGTGCCTGTGGGGGCTCTTTTCATCTGGGAGGCATCCTGATCCGTGCAGAATTTCAGCAGTCAGTCGGCCACTCCAGGACACCAGGCTCAGGATATGAACCATGACCTTTCGCCAGAGAAACAAAAGTCACCAGGCCAGGTTCCTGATGTCAATTTCTAGGAGGTACTTGGCACTGTCAAACCAGCCACAGTTGCCTGTGGGGGCTCCTTTCATCTGGGAGTTATCCTGATCCGTGCGGAATTTCAGCAGGCAGTCGGCCACTCCGGGCCCGCGGGCCCTGGAGAGGAACGATGGCCTTTCCCCAGAGAAACAAAAGTCACCAGGCCAGGTTCCTGATGTCAGTTTGCAGGAGGCACTTGGCACTGTCAAACCAGCCACAGGTGCCTGTGGGAGCACTTTTCATGTGGGAGGCATCCTGATCCATGCGGAATTTCAGCAGGCGGCCGGCCACTCCGGACCACCAGGTCCTGGACATGAACCATGGCTTTTCCAAAGAGAAACAAAAGTCACCAGGCCAGGTTCCTGATGTCAGTTTGCAGGAGGCACTTGGCACTGTCAAACCTGCCACAGTTGCCTGTGGTGGTACCTTTCATCTGGGCGGCATCCTAATCCGTTCGGAATTTCAGCTGGCAGCCGGCCACTCCGGGACTACGGGTCTAGGATATGAACCATGACCTTTCCCCAGAGAAACAAAAGTCACCAGGCCAGGTTCCTGATGTCAGTTTGCAGGAGGCACTTGGCACTGTCAAACCAGCCACAGGTGCCTCTGGGGGCAATTTTCATCTGGGAGGCATCCTGATCCATGCTGAATTTCAGGAGGGAGTCGGACACTCTGGGCCACCAGGCCGTGGACACGAACCATGGCCTTTCGCCAGAGAAACAAAAGTTACCAGGCCAGGTTCCTGATGTCAGTTTGCAGGAGGCACTTGGCACTGTCAAACCAGGCACAGGTGCCTATGGGGGCACCTTGCATCTGGGAGGTATCCTGATCCGTGCGGAATTTCAGCAGGCAGCCGGCCACTCTGGGCCAACGGGCACTGGAGAAGAATGATGGCCTTTCCCCAGAGAAACAAAAGTCACCAGGCCAGGTTCCTGATGTCAGTTTGCAGGAGGCGCTTGGCACTGTCAAAGCAGCCACAGTTGGCTGTGGCGGCACCTTGAACCGGGGAGGTATCCTGATCCGTGCGGAATTTCAGCAGGCAGCCGGCCACTCCGAGCCAGCGGGCTCTGAAGAAGAATAATAGCTTTACCTCAGAGAAACAAAAGTCACCAGGCCAGGTTCCCGATGTCAATTTGTAGGAGGTACTTGGCACTGTCAAACCAGCCACAGGTGCCTGTGGGGGCACCTTGCATCTGTGAGGTATCCTCATCCGTGTGGAATTTCAGCAGGCAGCAGGCAACTGCGGGCCACCGGGCACTGGACATGAACGATGGCCTTTCCCCTGAGAAAGAAAATCACCAGGCCAGGTTTCTGATGTCAGTTTGCAGGAGGCACTTGGCACTGTCAAACCAGCCACAGTTGCCTATGGTTTTAGTTTCGCTCTGGGAGGTATCCTGATACGTGCGGAATTTCAGCAGGCTGCTGGCCATTCTGGGCCAGCGGGCCCCGGAAAACAATGATGTCCTTTCCCCAGAGAAAAAAAAGTCACCAGGCCAGGTTCCTGATGTCAGTTGGCAGGAGGCACTTGGCACTGTCAAACCAGCCACAGTTGCCTCTGGTGGTACCTTTCATCTGGGCGGCATCCTAATCCGTTCGGAATTTCAGCAGGCAGCCGGACACCCAGGGACACCCGGCCCTGGACACGAACGATGGCCTTTCCCCAGAGAAACAAAAGTCACCAGGCCAGGTTCCTGATGTCAGTTTGCAGGAGGCACTTGGCACTGTCAAACCAGCCACAGTTGCCTGTGGGGGCACCTTGCATCTGGGAGGTATCCTCATCCGTGCGGAATTTCAACAGACAGTCGGCCACTCCGGGCCACCGGGCCCTGGAGAGGAACCATGGCCTTTCCCCAGAGAAACAAAGGTCACCAGGCCAGGTTCCTGATGTCAGTTTGCAGGAGGCACTTGGCACTGTCAAACCAGCCACACTAACCTGTATGGGCACCTTGCGTCTGGGAGGTATCCTCATCTGTGTGGAATTTCAGCAGGCTGCTGGCCACTCCAGGCCACCGGGCACTGGGCATGAACCATGGCCTTACCCCAGAGAAACAAAACTCACCAGGCCAGGTTCCTGATGTCAGTTTGCAGGAGGCACTTGGCACTGTCAAACCTGCCACAGTTGCCTGTGGTGGTACCTTTCATCTGGGCGGCATCCTGACCCATGCGGAATTTCAGCAGGCAGCCGGCCACTCCGGGACTACGGGTCCAGGATATGAACCATGACCTTTCCCCAGAGAAACAAAAGTCACCAGGCCAGGTTCCTGATGTCAGTTTGCAGGAGGCACTTGGCACTGTCAAACCAGCCACAATTGTCTGTGGGGACACTTTCCATCTGGGAGGCATCCTGACCCATGCGGAATTTCAGCAGGCAGCCGGCCACTTCACGCCGCAAGGCCCTGGACATGAACGATGGCCTTTCCCCAGAGAAATAAAACTTACCAGGCCAGGTTCCTGATGTCAGTTGGCAGGAGGCACTTGGCACTGTCAAACCAGCCACAGTTGCCTATGGTTTTAGTTTCGGTCTGGGATGTATCCTGATCCGTGCGGAATTTCAGCAGGCTGCAGGCCACTCCGGGCCAGCGGGCCCCGGAAAAGAATGATGGCCTTTCCCCAGAGAAACAAAAGTCACCAGGCCAGGTTCCTGATGTCAGTTTGCAGGAGGCACTTGGCACTGACAAACCAGCCACAGGTGCCTGTGGGGGCAATTTTCATCTGGGAGGCATCCTGATCCATGCTGAATTTCAGGAGGGAGCCGGACACTCTGGGCCACCAGGCCGTGGACATGAACCATGGCCTTTCCCCAGAGAAACAAAAGTCACCAGGCCAGGTTCCTGATGTCAGTTTGCAGGAGGCACTTGGCACTGTCAAACCAGCCACAGTTGCCTGTGGTGGTACCTTGCATCTGGGAGTTATCCTCATCCGTGCGGAATTTCAGCAGACAGTCGGCCATTCCCCGCCACCGGGCCCTGGAGAGGAACGATGGCCTTTCCCCAGAGAAACAAAAGTCACCTGGCCAGGTTCCTGATGTCAGTTTGCAGAAGGCACTTGGCACTGTCAAACCAGCCACACGTACCTGTATGGGCACCTTGCATCTGGGAGGTATCCTGATCCGTGCGGAATTTCAGCAGACAGTCGGCCATTCCCGGCCACCGGGCACTGGGCACGAACCATGGCCTTACCCCAGAGAAACAAAACTGACCAGGCCAGGTTCCTGAGGTCAGTTTGCAGGAGGCACTTGGCACTGTCAAACCAGCCAAAGTTGCCTGTGGTGGTACCTTTCATCTGGGCGGTATCCTGATCCGTGCGGAATTTCAGCAGACAGTCGGCCATTCCGGGCCAGCGCGCCCTGGAGGGGAACGATGGCCTTTCCCCTGAGAAACAAAAGTCACCAGGCCAGGTTCCTGATGTCAGTTTGCAGGAGGCACTTGGCACTGTCAAACCTGCCACAGTTGCCTGTGGTGGTACCTTTCATCTGGGCGGCATCCTGACCCATGCGGAATTTCAGCAGGCAGCCGGCCACTCCGGGACTACGGGTCCAGGATATGAACCATGACCTTTCCCCAGAGAAACAAAAGTCACCAGGCCAGGTTCCTGATGTCAGTTTGCAGGAGGCACTTGGCACTGTCAAACCAGCCACAGTTGTCTGTGGGGGCACTTTCCATCTGGGAGGCATCCTGACCCATGCGGAATTTCAGCAGGCAGCCGGCCACTTCCCGCCGCAAGGCCCTGGACATGAACCATGGCCTTTCCCAGGAGAAATAAAATTTACCAGGCCAGGTTCCTGATGTCAGTTGGCAGGAGGCACTTGGCACTGTCAAACCAGCCACAGTTGCCTATGGTTTTAGTTTCGGTCTGGGATGTATCCTGATCCGTGCGGAATTTCAGCAGGCTGCAGGCCACTCCGGGCCAGCGGGCCCCGGAAATGAATGATGGCCTTTCCCCAGAGAAACAAAAGTCACCAGGCCAGGTTCCTGATGTCAGTTTGCAGGAGGCACTTGGCACTGTCAAACCAGCCACAGGTGCCTCTGGGGGCAATTTTCATCTGGGAGGCATCCTGATCCATGCTGAATTTCAGGAGGGAGCCGGACACTCTGGGCCACCAGGCCGTGGACATGAACCATGGCCTTTCCCCAGAGAAACAAAAGTCACCAGGCCAGGTTCCTGATGTCAGTTTGCAGGAGGCACTTGGCACTGTCAAACCAGCCACAGTTGCCTGTGGTGGTACCTTGCATCTGGGAGTTATCCTCATCCGTGCGGAATTTCAGCAGGCAGTCGGCCATTCCCGGCCACCGGGCCCTGGAGAGGAACGATGGCCTTTCCCCAGAGAAACAAAAGTCACCAGGCCAGGTTCCTGATGTCAGTTTGCAGGAGGCACTTGGCACTGTCAAACCAGCCACACGTACCTGTATGGGCACCTTGCATCTGGGAGGTATCCTGATCCGTGCGGAATTTCAGCAGACAGTCGGCCATTCCCGGCCACCGGGCACTGGGCACGAACCATGGCCTTACCCCAGAGAAACAAAACTCACCAGGCCAGGTTCCTGAGGTCAGTTTGCAGGAGGCACTTGGCACTGTCAAACCAGCCAAAGTTGCCTGTGGTGGTACCTTTCATCTGGGCGGTATCCTGATCCGTGCGGAATTTCAGCAGACAGTCGGCCATTCCGGGCCAGCGGGCCCTGGAGAGGAACTATGGCCTTTCCCCAGAGAAACAAAAGTCACCTGGCCAGGTTCCTGATGTCAGTTTGCAGGAGGCACTTGGCACTGTCAAACCAGCCACAGGTGCCTGTGGGGGCTCTTTTCATCTGGGAGGCATCCTGATCCGTGCAGAATTTCAGCAGTCAGTCGGCCACTCCAGGACACCAGGCTCAGGATATGAACCATGACCTTTCGCCAGAGAAACAAAAGTCACCAGGCCAGGTTCCTGATGTCAATTTCTAGGAGGTACTTGGCACTGTCAAACCAGCCACAGTTGCCTGTGGGGGCTCCTTTCATCTGGGAGTTATCCTGATCCGTGCGGAATTTCAGCAGGCAGTCGGCCACTCCGGGCCCGCGGGCCCTGGAGAGGAACGATGGCCTTTCCCCAGAGAAACAAAAGTCACCAGGCCAGGTTCCTGATGTCAGTTGGCAGGAGGCACTTGGCACTGTCAAACCAGCCACAGGTGCCTGTGGGAGCACTTTTCATGTGGGAGGCATCCTGATCCATGCGGAATTTCAGCAGGCGGCCGGCCACTCCGGACCACCAGGTCCTGGACATGAACCATGGCTTTTCCAAAGAGAAACAAAAGTCACCAGGCCAGGTTCCTGATGTCAGTTTGCAGGAGGCACTTGGCACTGTCAAACCTGCCACAGTTGCCTGTGGTGGTACCTTTCATCTGGGCGGCATCCTAATCCGTTCGGAATTTCAGCTGGCAGCTGGACACCCAGGGACACCCGGCCCTGGACACGAACGATGGCCTTTCCCCAGAGAAACAAAACTTACCAGGCCAGGTTTCTGATGTCAGTTTGCAGGAGGCACATGGCATTGTCAAACCAGCCACAGTTGCCTGTGGTGGTACTTTCGTTCTGGGAGGAATCCTGATCCGTGCGGAATTTCAGCAGGCAGCCGGCCACTCCGCGCCACCAGGCTCTGGACACGTACAATGGCCTTTCCCCAGAGAAAGAAAAATCACCAGGCCAGGTTCCTGATGTCTGTTTGCAGGAGGCACTTGGCACTGTCAAACCAGACGTAGTTGCCTGTGGGTGCACCTTTCATGTGGGAGGCATCCTGATCCATGAGGAATTTCAGCAGGCAGCCGGCTACGCCGGACTACGGGCCCTGGAGTGGAATGATGGCCTATCCCCAGAGAAACGAAAGTCACCAGGCCAGGTTCCTGATGTCAGTTTGCAGGAGGCACTTGGCACTGTCAAACCAGCCACAGTTGCCTGTGGGGGCACCTTGCAACTGGGAGGTATCCTCAACCGTGTGGAATTTCAGCAGGCAGCCGGCCACTCTGGGCCGGCGGGCCCCGGACTAGAACGATGGCCTTTCCCCAGAGAAACAAAACTTACCAGGACAGGTTCCTGATGTCAGTTTGCAGGAGGCACTTGGCACTGTCAAACCTGCCACAGTTGCCTCTGGTGGTACTTTCGGTCTGGGAGGTATCCTGATCCATGCGGAATTTCAGCAGGCTGCTGGCCATTCCGGGCCAGCGGGCCCCGGAAAACAATGATGGCCTTTCCCCAGAGAAACAAAAATCACCAGGCCAGGTTGCTGATGTCAGTTTGCAGGAGGCACTTGGCACTGTCAAACCAGCCACAGGTGCCTGTGGGGGCACTTTTCATCTGGGAGGCATCCTGATCCATGCGGAATTTCAGCAGGCGGCCGGCCACTCCGGGCCACCAGGTCCTGGACATGAACCATGGCTTTTCCAAAGAGAAACAAAAGTCACCAGGCCAGGTTCCTGATGTCAGTTTGCAGGAGGCACTTGGCACTGTCAAACCTGCCACAGTTGCCTGTGGTGGTACCTTTCATCTGGGCGGCATCCTAATCCGTTCGGAATTTCAGCAGGCAGCCGGACACCCAGGGACACCCGGCCCTGGACACGAACGATGGCCTTTCCCCTGAGAAACAAAAGTCACCAGGCCAGGTTCCTGATGTCAGTTTGCAGGAGGCACTTGGCACTTTCAACCCTGCCACAGTTGCCTGTGGGGGCTCCTTTCATCTGGGAGTTATCCTGATCTGTGCGGAATTTCAGCAGGCAGTCGGCCACTCCGGGCCAGGGGGCACTGGACATCATCTATGGCCTTTCCCCAGAGAAACAAAAGTCACCAGGCCAGGTTCCTGATGTCAGTTTGCAGGTGGCACTTGGCACTGTCAAACCAGCCACAGTTGCCTCTGGGGGCTCCTTTCATCTGGGAGTTATCCTGATCCGTGTGGAATTTCAGCAGGCAGTCGGCCACTCCGGGCCAGCGGGCCCTGGAGAGGAACGATGGCCTTTCCCCAGAGAAACAAAAGTCACCAGGCCAGGTTCCTGATGTCAGTTTGCAGGAGGCACTTGGCACTGTCAAACCAGCCACACGTACCTGTATGGGCACCTTGCATCTGGGAGGTATCCTGATCCGTGCGGAATTTCAGCAGACAGTCGGCCATTCCCGGCCACCGGGCACTGGGCACGAACCATGGCCTTACCCCAGAGAAACAAAACTCACCAGGCCAGGTTCCTGAGGTCAGTTTGCAGGAGGCACTTGGCACTGTCAAACCAGCCAAAGTTGCCTGTGGTGGTACCTTTCATCTGGGCGGTATCCTGATCCGTGCGGAATTTCAGCAGACAGTCGGCCATTCCGGGCCAGCGGGCCCTGGAGAGGAACTATGGCCTTTCCCCAGAGAAACAAAAGTCACCTGGCCAGGTTCCTGATGTCAGTTTGCAGGAGGCACTTGGCACTGTCAAACCAGCCACAGGTGCCTGTGGGGGCTCTTTTCATCTGGGAGGCATCCTGATCCGTGCAGAATTTCAGCAGTCAGTCGGCCACTCCAGGACACCAGGCTCAGGATATGAACCATGACCTTTCGCCAGAGAAACAAAAGTCACCAGGCCAGGTTCCTGATGTCAATTTCTAGGAGGTACTTGGCACTGTCAAACCAGCCACAGTTGCCTGTGGGGGCTCCTTTCATCTGGGAGTTATCCTGATCCGTGCGGAATTTCAGCAGGCAGTCGGCCACTCCGGGCCCGCGGGCCCTGGAGAGGAACGATGGCCTTTCCCCAGAGAAACAAAAGTCACCAGGCCAGGTTCCTGATGTCAGTTGGCAGGAGGCACTTGGCACTGTCAAACCAGCCACAGGTGCCTGTGGGAGCACTTTTCATGTGGGAGGCATCCTGATCCATGCGGAATTTCAGCAGGCGGCCGGCCACTCCGGACCACCACGTCCTGGACATGAACCATGGCTTTTCCAAAGAGAAACAAAAGTCACCAGGCCAGGTTCCTGATGTCAGTTTGCAGGAGGCACTTGGCACTGTCAAACCTGCCACAGTTGCCTGTGGTGGTACCTTTCATCTGGGCGGCATCCTAATCCGTTCGGAATTTCAGCTGGCAGCCGGACACCCAGGGACACCCGGCCCTGGACACGAACGATGGCCTTTCCCCAGAGAAACAAAAGTTACCAGGCCAGGTTTCTGATGTCAGTTTGCAGGAGGCACATGGCATTGTCAAACCAGCCACAGTTGCCTGTGGTGGTACTTTCGTTCTGGGAGGAATCCTGATCCGTGCGGAATTTCAGCAGGCAGCGGGCCACTCCGCGCCACCAGGCTCTGGACACGTACAATGGCCTTTCCCCAGAGAAAGAAAAATCACCAGGCCAGGTTCCTGATGTCTGTTTGCAGGAGGCACTTGGCACTGTCAAACCAGACGTAGTTGCCTGAGGGTGCACCTTTCATGTGGGAGGCATCCTGATCCATGAGGAATTTCAGCAGGCAGCCGGCTACTCCGGACTACGGGCCCTGGAGTGGAATGATGGCCTATCCCCAGAGAAACGAAAGTCACCAGGCCAGGTTCCTGATGTCAGTTTGCAGGAGGCACTTGGCACTGTCAAACCAGCCACAGTTGCCTGTGGGGGCACCTTGCAACTGGGAGGTATCCTCAACCGTGTGGAATTTCAGCAGGCAGCCGGCCACTCTGGGCCGGCGGGCCCCGGACAAGAACGATGGCCTTTCCCCAGAGAAACAAAACTTACCAGGACAGGTTCCTGATGTCAGTTTGCAGGAGGCACTTGGCACTGTCAAACCTGCCACAGTTGCCTCTGGTGGTACTTTCGGTCTGGGAGGTATCCTGATCCATGCGGAATTTCAGCAGGCTGCTGGCCATTCCGGGCCAGCGGGCCCCGGAAAACAATGATGGCCTTTCCCCAGAGAAACAAAAATCACCAGGCCAGGTTGCTGATGTCAGTTTGCAGGAGGCACTTGGCACTGTCAAACCAGCCACAGGTGCCTGTGGGGGCACTTTTCATCTGGGAGGCATCCTGATCCATGCGGAATTTCAGCAGGCGGCCGGCCACTCCGGGCCACCAGGTCCTGGACATGAACCATGGCTTTTCCAAAGAGAAACAAAAGTCACCAGGCCAGGTTCCTGATGTCAGTTTGCAGGAGGCACTTGGCACTGTCAAACCTGCCACAGTTGCCTGTGGTGGTACCTTTCATCTGGGCGGCATCCTAATCCGTTCGGAATTTCAGCAGGCAGCCGGACACCCAGGGACACCCGGCCCTGGACACGAACGATGGCCTTTCCCCTGAGAAACAAAAGTCACCAGGCCAGGTTCCTGATGTCAGTTTGCAGGAGGCACTTGGCACTTTCAACCCTGCCACAGTTGCCTGTGGGGGCTCCTTTCATCTGGGAGTTATCCTGATCTGTGCGGAATTTCAGCAGGCAGTCGGCCACTCCGGGCCAGGGGGCACTGGACATCATCTATGGCCTTTCCCCAGAGAAACAAAAGTCACCAGGCCAGGTTCCTGATGTCAGTTTGCAGGTGGCACTTGGCACTGTCAAACCAGCCACAGTTGCCTCTGGGGGCTCCTTTCATCTGGGAGTTATCCTGATCCGTGTGGAATTTCAGCAGGCAGTCGGCCACTCCGGGCCAGCGGGCCCTGGAGAGGAACGATGGCCTTTCCCCTGAGAAACAAAAGTCACCAGGCCAGGTTCCTGATGTCAGTTGGCAGGAGGCACTTGGCACTGTCAAACCAGCCACAGGTGCCTGTGGGGGCACTTTTCATGTGGGAGGCATCCTGATCCATGCTGAATTTCAGCAGGCGGCCGGCCACTCTGGGCCACCAGGTCCTGGACATGAACCATGGCTTTTCCCCAGAGAAACAAAAGTCACCAGGCCAGGTTCCAGATGTCAGTTGGCAGGAGGCACTTGGCACTGTCAAACCAGCCACAGGTGCCTGTGGGGGCAGTTTTCATCTGGGAGGCATCCTGATCCATGCGGAATTTCAGCAGGCGGCCTGCCACTCCGGGCCACCAGGCCCTGGACAGGAACCACGGCTTTTCCCCAGAGAAACAAAAGTCACCAGGCCAGGTTCCTGATGTCAGTTGGCAGGAGGCATTTGGCACTGTCAAACCTGCCACAGTTGCCTGTAGTGGTACCTTTCATCTGGGCGGCATCCTAATCCATTCGGAATTTCAGCAGGCAGCCGGACACCCAGGGACACCTGGCCCTGGACACGAACGATGGCCTTTCCCCAGAGAAACAAAAGTCACCAGGCCAGGTTCCTGATGTCAGTTTGCAGGAGGCACATGGTATTGTCAAACCAGCCACAGTTGCCTGTGGTGGTACTTTCGTTCTGGGAGGAATCCTGATCCCTGCGGAATTTCAGCAGGCAGCCGGCCACTCCGCGCCACCAGGCTCTGGACACGTACAATGGCCTTTCCCCAGAGAAACAAAAATCACCAGGCCAGGTTCCTGATGTCTGTTTGCAGGAGGCACTTGGCACTGTCAAACCAGACGTAGTTGCCTGTGGGGGCACCTTTCATGTGGCAGGCATCCTGATCCATGAGGAATTTCAGCAGGCAGCCGGCCCCTCCGGGACTACGGGCCCTGGAGAGGAACGATGGCCTATCCCCAGAGAAACAAAAGTCACCAGGCAAGGTTCCTGATGTCAGTTTGCAGGAGGCACTTGGCACTGTCAAACCAGCCACAGGTGCCTGTGGGGGCACATTTCATCTGGGAGGCATCCTGATCCATGCTGAATTTCAGCAGGCGGCCGGCCACTCCGGGCCACAAGGTCCTGGACATGAACCATGGCTTTTCCCCAGAGAAACAAAAGTCACCAGGCCAGGTTGCTGATGTCAGTTTGCAGGAGGCACTTGGCACTGTCAAACCAGCCACACGTGCCTGTATGGGCACCTTTCATCTGGGAGGTATCCTCATCTGTGCGGAATTTCAGCAGGCTGCCGGCCACTCCAGGCCACCGGGCACTGGGCAAGAACCATGGCCTTACCCCAGAGAAACAAAAGTCACCAGGCCAGGTTCCTGATGTCAGTTTGCAGGAGGCACTTGGCACTGTCAAACCAGCCAAAGTTGCCTGTGGTGGTACCTTTCATCTGGGCGGTATCCTGATCCGTGCGGAATTTCAGCAGACAGTCGGCCATTCCGGGCCAGCGGGCCCTGGAGAGGAACGATGGCCTTTCCCCTGAGAAACAAAAGTCACCAGGCCAGGTTCCTGATGTCAGTTGGCAGGAGGCACTAGGCACTGTCAAACCAGCCACAGGTGCCTGTGGGGGCTCTTTTCATCTGGGAGGCATCCTGATCCGTGCAGAATTTCAGCAGGCAGTCGGCCACTCCAGGACACCAGGCTCAGGATATGAACCATGGCCTTTCGCCAGAGAAACAAAAGTCACCAGGCCAGGTTCCTGATGTCAATTTCTAGGAGGTACTTGGCACTGTCAAACCAGCCACAGTTGCCTCTGGGGGCACCTTGCATCTTGGAGGTATCCTGATCCGTGCGGAATTTCAGCAGGCAGCCGGCCACTCCGGGCCTGCTGGCCCTGGAGAGGAACGATGGCCTTTTCCCAGAGAAACAAAAGTCACCAGGCCAGGTTCCTGATGTGAGTTGGCAGGAGGCACTTGGCACTGTCAAACCAGCCACAGGTGCCTGTGGGGGCACTTTTCATCTGGGAGGCATCCTGATCCATGCTGAATTTCAGCAGGCGGCCGGCCACTCTGGGCCACCAGGTCCTGGACATGAACCATGGCTTTTCCCCCGAGAAACAAAAGTCACCAGGCCAGGTTCCTGATGTCAGTTTGCAGGAGGCACTTGGCACTGTCAAACCAGACGCAGTTGCCTCTGGTGGTACCTTTCATCTGGGCGGCATCCTAATCCGTTCGGAATTTCAGCAGGCAGCCGGCCACTCCGGGACAACGGATACTGGAGAAGAATGATGGCCTATCCCCAGAGAAACAAAAGTCACCAGGCCAGGTTCCTGGTGTCAGTTTGCAGGAGGCACTTGGCACTGTCAAACCAGCCACAGTTGCCTGTGGGGGCTCCTTTCATCTGGGAGTTATCCAGATCTGTGCGGAATTTCAGCAGGCAGTCGGCCGCTCCGGGCCAGGGGGCACTGGACATCATCTATGGCCTTTCCCCAGAGAAACAAAAGTCACCAGGCCAGGTTCCAGATGTCAGTTGGCAGGAGGCACTTGGCACTGTCAAACCAGCCACAGTTGTCTGTGGGGGCACTTTCCATCTGGGAGGCATCCTGACCCATGCGGAATTTCAGCAGGCGGCCGGGCACTCCAGGCCGCAAGGCCCCGGACAAGAATGATGGCCTTTCCCCAGAGAAACAAAAGTCACCAGGCCAGGTTGCTGATGTCAGTTTGCAGGAGGCACTTGGCACTGTCAAACCAGCCACAGTTACCTGTGGGGGCACCTTTCATCTGGGAGGTATCCTCAACCGTGAGGAATTTCAGCAGGCAGCCGGCCACTCCAGGCAGCGGGGCACTGGACACGAATGATGGCCTTTCCCCAGAGAAACAAAACTCACCAGGCCAGGTTCCTGATGTCAGTTTGCAGGAGGCACTTGGCACTGTCAAACCAGCCACAGGTGCCTGTGGGGGCACATTTCATCTGGGAGGCATCCTGATCCATGCTGAATTTCAGCAGGCGGCCGGCCACTCCGGGCCACAAGGTCCTGGACATGAACCATGGCTTTTCCCCAGAGAAACAAAAGTCACCAGGCCAGGTTGCTGATGTCAGTTGGCAGGAGGCACTTGGCACTGTCAAACCAGCCACAGCTGCCTGTGGGGGCACCTTGCATCTGGGAGGCATCCTGATCCATGCGGAATTTCAGCAGGCGGCCGGGCACTCCGGGCCACCAGGTCCTGGACATGAACCACGGCTTTTCCAAAGAGAAACAAAAGTCACCAGGCCAGGTTCCTGATGTCAGTTTGCAGGAGGCACTTGGCACTGTCAAACCTGCCACAGTTGCCTGTAGAGGTACCTTTCATCTGGGCGGCATCCTAATCCGTTCGGAATTTCAGCAGGCAGCCGGACACCCAGGGACACCTGGCCCTGGACACGAACGATGGCCTTTCCCCAGAGAAACAAAAGTCACCAGGCCAGGTTCCTGATGTCAGTTTGCAGGAGGCACAAGGTATTGTCATACCAGCCACAGTTGCCTGTGGTGGTACTTTCGTTCTGGGAGGAATCCTGATCCCTGCGGAATTTCAGCAGGCAGCCGGCCACTCCGCGCCACCAGGCTCTGGACACGTACAATGGCCTTTCCCCAGAGAAACAAAAATCACCAGGCCAGGTTCCTGATGTCTGTTTGCAGGAGGCACTTGGCACTGTCAAACCAGACGTAGTTGCCTGTGGGGGCACCTTTCATGTGGCAGGCATCCTGATCCATGAGGAATTTCAGCAGGCAGCCGGCCCCTCCGGGACTACGGGCCCTGGAGAGGAACGATGGCCTATCCCCAGAGAAACAAAAGTCACCAGGCAAGGTTCCTGATGTCAGTTTGCAGGAGGCACTTGGCACTGTCAAACAAGTCGCAGTTGCCTGTGGTGGTAGTATCGGTCTGGAAGGCATCCTGATCCGGGCGGAATTTCAGCAGGCAGCCGGGCACTCTAGGCCGCAAGGCCCTGGACATGAATGATGGCTTTTCCCCAGAGAAACAAAAGTCACCAGGCCAGGTTCCTGATGTCAGTTTGCAGGAGGCACTTGGCATTGTCAAACCAGCCACAGTTGCCTGTGGGGGCATCTTGCATCTGGGAGGTATCCTGATCCGTGCGGAATTTCAGCAGGCAGCTGGCGACCCCAGGCCACTCTGGGCCCCGGACAAGAATGATGGCCTTTCCCCAGAGAAACAAAAGTCACCAGGCCAGGTTCCTGATGTCAGCTTGCAGGAGGCACTTGGCACTGTCAAACCAGCCACAGTTACCTGTGGGGGCACCTTTCATCTGGGAGGTGTCCTCAACCGTGAGGAATTTCAGCAGCCAGCCGGCCACTCCAGGCCGCGGGGCACTGGACACGAATGATGGCCTTTACCCAGAGAAATAAAAGTCACCAGGCCAGGTTCCTGATGTCAGTTTGCAGGAGGCACTTGGCACTGTCAAACCAGCCACAGTTGCCTGTGGGGGCACCTTTCATCTGGGAGGCATCCTGATCCATGTGGAATTTCAGCAGGCAGCCTGCCACTCGAGCCACCGGGCCCTGGAGAGGAACCATGGCCTTTCCCCAGAGAAACAGAACTCAGCAGGCCAGGTCGCTGATGTCTGTTTGCAGGAGGCACTTGGCACTGTCAAACCAGCCACATTTGCCTTGGGTGGTACTTTCGGTCTGGGAGTCATCCTGATCTGTGCGGAATTTCAGCAGGCAGCCGGCCACTCCGGGCCACCGTACCCTGGAAAAGAATGATGGCCTTTACACACAGAAACAAAAGTCACCAGGCCAGGTTCCTGATGTCAGTTTGCAGGAGGCACTTGGCACTGTCAAACCAGACGCAGTTGCCTGTGGGGGCATTTTTCATCTGGGAGGCATCCTGATCCATGCGGAATTTCAGCAGGCAGCCGGCCACTCCGAGCCCCCAGGCCCTGGACATGAAACATGGCCTTTCCCCAGAGAAACAAAAGTCACCAGGCCAGGTTCCTGATGTCAGTTTGCAGGAGGCACTTGGCACTGTCAAACCTGACGCAGTTTCCTCTGGGGGCATTTTTCATCTGGGAGGCATCCTGATCCATATGGAATTTCAGCAGGCAGCCGGCCACTCCGGGCTACCAGGCCATGGACATGAACCATGGCCTTTCCCCTGAGAAACAAAAGTCAGCAGGCCAGGTTCCTGATGTCAGTTTGCAGGAGGCACTTGGCACTGTCAAACCAGCCACAGTTGCCTCTGGGGGCACCTTCAATCTCGGCGGCATCCTGATCCATGCAGAATTTCAGCCGGCAGCCTGCCACTCTGGGGCCCCCAGGCCATGGACATGAACCATGGACTTTCCCCAGAGAAACAAAAGTCACCAGGCCAGGTTCCTGATGTCAGTTTGCAGGAGGCACTTGGCACTGTCAAACCAGCCACAGTTACTTGTGGGGGCACCTTTCATCTGGGAGGTATCCTCAACCGTGAGGAATTTCAGCAGGCAGCCGGCCACTCCAGGCCGCGGGGCACTGGACACGAATGATGGCCTTTCCCCAGAGAAATAAAAGTCACCAGGCCAGGTTCCTGATGTCAGTTTGCAGGAGGCACTTGGCACTGTCAAACCAGCCACAGTTGCCTTGGGTGGTACTTTCGGTCTGGGAGGCATCCTGATCCGTGCGGAATTTCAGCAGGCAGTCGGCCACTCCGTCCACCGGTACCCTGAAAAGAATGTTGGCCTTTCCCCAGAGAAACAAAAGTCACCAGGCCAGGTTCCTGATGTCAGTTTGCAGGTGGCACTTGGCACTGTCAAACCAGACGCAGTTGCCTGTGGGGGCACCTTGCAACTGGGATGTATCCTCATCCGTGCGGAATTTCAGCAGGCAGCCGGCCACTCCTGGCCACAAGGCCCTGGACATGAACCATGGCCTTTCCCCAGAGAAACAAAAGTCACCAGGCCAGGTTCCTGATGTCAGTTTGCAGGAGGCACTTGGCACTGTCAAACCAGACCCAGTTGCCTGTGGGGGCATTTTTCATCTGGGAGGCATCCTGATCCATGTGGAATTTCAGCAGGCAGCCGGACACTCCGGCCACTCTGGGCCCCGGACAAGAATGATGGCCTTTCCCCAGAGAAACAAAAGTCACCAGGCCAGGTTCCTGATGTCAGTTTGCAGGAGGCACTTGGCACTGTCAAACCAGCCACAGTTGCCTCTGGTGGTACTTTCGGTCTGGGAGGTATCCTGATCCATTTGGAATTTCAGCAGGCAGCCGGCCACTCCGGGCCACCAAGCCCTGGACATGAACCATGGCCTTTCCCCAGAGAAACAAAAGTCACCAGTCCAGGTTCCTGATGTCAGTTTGCAGGAGGCACTTGGCACTGTCAAACCAGCCGCAGTTCCCTGTGGGGGCACCTTGCATCTGGGAGGTATCCTGATCCTTTTGGAATTTCAGCAGGCAGCCTGCCAGTCCGGGCCACCGGGACCCGGACAAGAATAATGGCCTTTCCCCAGACAAACAAAAGTCACCAGGCCAGGTTCCTGATGTCAGTTTGCAGGTGGCACTTGGCACTGTCAAACCAGCCACAGTTGCCTTGGGTGGTACTTTCGGTCTGGGAGGCATCCTGATCCGTGCGGAATTTCAGCAGGCAGCCGGCCACTCCGGGCCACCAGGCCCTGGACATGAACCATGGCTTTTCCCCAGAGAAACAAAAGTCACCAGGCCAGGTTCCTGATGTCAGTTTGCAGGAGGCACTTGGCACTGTCAAACCAGCCACAGTTGCCTGTGGTGGTACTTTCGATCTGGGAGGTATCCTGATCCGTTTGGAATTTCAGCAGGCAGCCTCTCACTCGAGCCACCGGGCCCTGGACATGAACCATGGCCTTTCCCCAGAGAAACAGAACTCAGCAGGCCAGGTCGCTGATGTCTGTTTGCAGGAGGCACTTGGCACTGTCAAACCAGCCACAGTTGCCTTGGGTGGTACTTTCGGTCTGGGAGGCATCCTGATCCTTTTGGAATTTCAGCAGGCAGCCGGCCACTCCGGGCCACCGTACTCCGGAAAAGAATCATGGTCTTTCCCCAGAGAAACAAAAGTCACCAGGCCAGGTTCCTGATGTCAGTTTGCAGGAGGCACTTGGCACTGTCAAACCAGCCACAGTTGCCTCTGGTGGTACCTTTCATCGGGGCGGCATCCTGGTCCGTTCGGAATTTCAGCAGGCAGCCGGCCACTCCAGGACACCAGGCTCAGGATATGAACCATGGCCTTTCCCCAGAGAAACAAAAGTCACCAGGCCAGGTTCCAGATGTCAGTTGGCAGGAGGCACTTGGCACTGTCAAACCAGCCACAGGTGCCTGTGGGGGCATTTTTCATGTGGGAGGCATCCTGATCCATGCGGAATTTCAGCAGGCAGCCGGCCACTCCGAGCCCCCAGGCCCTGGAGAGGAACGATGGCCTTTCCCCAGAGAAACAGAACTCAGCAGGCCAGGTCGCTGATGTCTGTTTGCAGGAGGCACTTGGCACTGTCAAACCAGCCACATTTGCCTTGGGTGGTACTTTCGGTCTGGGAGGCATCCTGATCCGTGCGGAATTTCAGCAGGCAGCCCGCCACTCCGGGCCACCGTACCCTGGAAAAGAATCATGGCCTTTACACACAGAAACAAAAGTCACCAGGCCAGGTTCCTGATGTCAGTTTGCAGGAGTCACTTGGCACTGTCAAACCAGACGCAGTTGCCTGTGGGGGCATTTTTCATCTGGGAGGCATCCTGATCCATGCGGAATTTCAGCAGGCAGCCGGCCACTCCGAGCCCCCAGGCCCTGGACATGAACCATGGCCTTTCCCCAGAGAAACAAAAGTCACCAGGCCAGGTTCCTGATGTCAGTTTGCAGGAGGCACTTGGCACTGTCAAACCTGACGCAGTTTCCTCTGGGGTCATTTTTCATCTGGGAGGCGTCCTGATCCGTGTGGAATTTCAGCAGGCAGCCGGCCACTCCGGGCTACCAGGCCCTGGACATGAACCATGGCCTTTCCCCTGAGAAACAAAAGTCAGCAGGCCAGGTTCCTGATGTCAGTTTGCAGGAGGCACTTGGCAGTGTCAAACCAACCACAGTTGCCTGTGGTGGCACCTTCCATCTCGGCGGCATCCTGATCCATGCAGAATTTCAGCAGGCAGCCGGCCACTCCAGGCCCCCAGGCCATGGACATGAACCATGGACTTTCCCCAGAGAAACAAAAGTCACCAGGCCAGGTTCCTGATGTCAGTTTGCAGGAGGCACTTGGCACTGTCAAACCAGCCACAGTTACCTGTGGGGGCACCTTTCATCTGGGATGTATCCTCAACCGTGAGGAATTTCAGCAGGCAGCCGGCCACTCCAGGCCGCGGGGCACTGGACACGAATGATGGCCTTTACCCAGAGAAATAAAAGTCACCAGGCCAGGTTCCTGATGTCAGTTTGCAGGAGGCACTTGGCACTGTCAAACCAGCCACAGTTGCCTGTGGGGGCACCTTTCATCTGGGAGGCCTCCTGATCCATGTGGAATTTCAGCAGGCAGCCGGCCACTCGAGCCACCGGGCCCTGGAGAGGAACCATGGCCTTTCCCCAGAGAAACAGAACTCAGCAGGCCAGGTCGCTGATGTCTGTTTGCAGGAGGCACTTGGCACTGTCAAACCAGCCACAGGTGCCTGTGGTGGTACTTTCGGTCTGGGAGGCATCCTGATCCTTTTGGAATTTCAGCAGGCAGCCGGCCACTCCGGGCCACCGTACCCCAGAAAAGAATCATGGCCTTTCCCCAGAGAAACAAAAGTCACCAGGCCAGGTTCCTGATGTCAGTTTGCAGGAGGCACTTGGCACTGTCAAACCAGACGCAGTTGCCTCTGGTGGTACCTTTCATCTGGGCGGCATCCTGGTCCGTCCAGAATTTCAGCAGGCTGCCGGCCACTCCAGGACACCAGGCTCAGGATATAAACCATGGCCTTTCCCCAGAGAAACAAAAGTCACCAGGCCAGGTTCCAGATGTCAGTTGGCAGGAGGCACTTGGCACTGTCAAACCAGCCACAGGTGCCTGTGGGGGCATTTTTCATGTGGGAGGCATCCTGATCCATGCAGAATTTCAGCAGGCAGCCGGCCACTCCGAGCCACCAGGCCCTGGACATGAACCATGGCCTTTCCCCAGAGAAACAAAAGTCACCAGGTCAGGTTCCTGATGTCAGTTTGCAGGAGGCACTTGGCACTGTCAAACCTGACTCAGTTTCCTCTGGGGGCATTTTTCATCTGGGAGGCATCCTGATCCATGTGGAATTTCAGCAGGCAGCCGGCCACTCCGGGCTACCAGGCCATGGACATGAACCATGGCCTTTCCGCAGAGAAACAAAAGTCACCAGGCCCGGTTCCTGATGTCAGTTTGCAGGAGGCACTTGGCACTGTCAAACCAGCCACAGTTACCTGTGGGGGCACCTTTCATCTGGGAGGTATCCTCAACCGTGAGGAATTTCAGCAGGCAGCCGGCCACTCCAGGCCGCGGGGCACTGGACACGAATGAGGGCCTTTACCCAGAGAAATAAAAGTCACCAGGCCAGGTTCCTGATGTCAGTTTGCAGGAGGCACTTGGCACTGTCAAACCAGCCACAGTTGCCTGTGGTGGCACCTTTCATCTGGGAGGCATCCTGATCCATGTGGAATTTCAGCAGGCAGCCTGCCACTCGAGCCACCGGGCCCTGGAGAGGAACGATGGCCTTTCCCCAGAGAAACAGAACTCAGCAGGCCAGGTCGCTGATGTCTGTTTGCAGGAGGCACTTGGCACTGTCAAACCAGCCACAGTTACCTGTGGGGGCACCTTTCATCTGGGAGGTATCCTCAACCGTGAGGAATTTCAGCAGGCAGCCGGCCACTCCAGGCCGCGGGGCACTGGACACGAATGAGGGCCTTTCCCCAGAGAAATAAAAGTCACCAGGCCAGGTTCCTGATGTCAGTTTGCAGGAGACACTTGGCACTGTCAAACCAGCCACAGTTGCCTGTGGGGGCACCTTTCATCTGGGAGGCCTCCTGATCCATGTGGAATTTCAGCAGGCAGCCTGCCACTCGAGCCACCGGGCCCTGGAGAGGAACGATGGCCTTTCCCCAGAGAAACAGAACTTAGCAGGCCAGGTCGCTGATGTCTGTTTGCAGGAGGCACTTGGCAGTGTCAAACCAGCCACAGTTGCCTTGGGTGGTACTTTCGGTCTGGGAGGCATCCTGATCCTTTTGGAATTTCAGCAGGCAGCCGGCCACTCCGTCCACCGGTACCCGGAAAAGAATGTTGGCCTTTCCCCAGAGAAACAAAAGTCACCAGGCCAGGTTCCTGATGTCAGTTTGCAGGTGGCACTTGGCACTGTCAAACCAGACGCAGTTGCCTGTGGGGGCACCTTGCAACTGGGATGTATCCTCATCCGTGCGGAATTTCAGCAGGCAGCCGGCCACTCCTGGCCACAAGGCCCTGGACATGAACCATGGCCTTTCCCCAGAGAAACAAAAAACACCAGGCCAGGTTCCTGATGTCAGTTTGCAGGAGGCACTTGGCACTGTCAAACCAGACGCAGTTGCCTGTGGGGGCACCTTGCAACTGGGATGTATCCTCATCCGTGCGGAATTTCAGCAGGCAGCCGGCCACTCCTGGCCACAAGGCCCTGGACATGAACCATGGCCTTTCCCCAGAGAAACAAAAGTCACCAGGCCAGGTTCCTGATGTCAGTTTGCAGGAGGCACTTGGCACTTTCAAACCAGACACAGTTGCCTGTGGGGGCACCTTGCAACTGGCATGTATCCTCATCCGTGCGGAATTTCAGCAGGCAGCCGGCCACTCCTGGCCACAAGGCCCTGGACCTGAACCATGGCCTTTACCCAGAGAAACAAAAGTCACCAGGCCAGGTTCCTGATGTCAGTTTGCAGGAGGCACTTGGCACTGTCAAACCAGCCGCAGTTGCCTTGGGTGGTACTTTCGGTCTGGGAGGCATCCTGATCCGTGCAGAATTTCAGCAGGCAGTCGGCCACTCCGTCCACCGGTACCCGGAAAAGAATGTTGGCCTTTCCCCAGAGAAACAAAAGTCACCAGGCCAGGTTCCTGATGTCAGTTTGCAGGTGGCACTTGGCACTGTCAAATCAGCCACAGTTGCCTGTGGGGGCACCTTTCATCTGGGAGGCATCCTGATCCATGTGGAATTTCAGCAGGCAGCCTGCCACTCGAGCCACCGGGCCCTGGAGAGGAACGATGGCCTTTCCCCAGAGAAACAGAACTCAGCAGGCCAGGTCGCTGATGTCTGTTTGCAGGAGGCACTTGGCACTGTCAAACCAGCCACATTTGCCTTGGGTGGTACTTTCGGTCTGGGAGTCATCCTGACCCGTGCGGAATTTCAGCAGGCAGCCGGCCACTCCGGGCCACCGTACCCTGGAAAAGAATGATGGCCTTTACACACAGAAACAAAACTCACCAGGCCAGGTTCCTGATGTCAGTTTGCAGGAGGCACTTGGCACTGTCAAACCAGACGCAGTTGCCTGTGGGGGCATTTTTCATCTGGGAGGCATCCTGATCCATGCGGAATTTCAGCAGGCAGCCGGCCACTCCGGGCTACCAGGCCCTGGACATGAACCATGGCCTTTCCCCAGAGAAACAAAAGTCAGCAGGCCAGGTTCCTGATGTCAGTTTGCAGGAGGCACTTGGCACTGTCAAACCAGCCACAGTTGCCTCTGGGGGCACCTTCCATCTCGGCGGCATCCTGATCCATGCAGAATTTCAGCCGGCAGCCTGCCACTCTGGGGCCCCCAGGCCGTGGACATGAACCATGGACTTTCCCCAGAGAAACAAAAGTCACCAGGCCAGGTTCCTGATGTCAGTTTGCAGGAGGCACTTGGCACTGTCAAACCAGCCACAGTTACTTGTGGGGGCACCTTTCATCTGGGAGGTATCCTCAACCGTGAGGAATTTCAGCAGGCAGCCGGCCACTCCAGGCCGCGGGGCACTGGACACGAATGATGGCCTTTCCCCAGAGTAATAAAAGTCACCAGGCCAGGTTCCTGATGTCAGTTTGCAGGAGGCACTTGGCACTGTCAAACCAGCCACAGTTGCCTTGGGTGGTACTTTCGGTCTGGGAGGCATCCTGATCCGTGCGGAATTTCAGCAGGCAGTCGGCCACTCCGTCCACCGGTACCCTGAAAAGAATGTTGGCCTTTCCCCAGAGAAACAAAAGTCACCAGGCCAGGTTCCTGATGTCAGTTTGCAGGTGGCACTTGGCACTGTCAAACCAGACGCAGTTGCCTGTGGGGGCACCTTGCAACTGGGATGTATCCTCATCCGTGCGGAATTTCAGCAGGCAGCCGGCCACTCCTGGCCACAAGGCCCTGGACATGAACCATGGCCTTTCCCCAGAGAAACAAAAGTCACCAGGCCAGGTTCCTGATGTCAGTTTGCAGGAGGCACTTGGCACTGTCAAACCAGACCCAGTTGCCTGTGGGGGCATTTTTCATCTGGGAGGCATCCTGATCCATGTGGAATTTCAGCAGGCAGCCGGACACTCCGGCCACTCTGGGCCCCGGACAAGAATGATGGCCTTTCCCCAGAGAAACAAAAGTCACCAGGCCAGGTTCCTGATGTCAGTTTGCAGGAGGCACTTGGCACTGTCAAACCAGCCACAGTTGCCTCTGGTGGTACTTTCGGTCTGGGAGGTATCCTGATCCATTTGGAATTTCAGCAGGCAGCCGGCCACTCCGGGCCACCAGGCCCTGGACATGAACCATGGCCTTTCCCCAGAGAAACAAAAGTCACCAGTCCAGGTTCCTGATGTCAGTTTGCAGGAGGCACTTGGCACTGTCAAACCAGCCGCAGTTCCCTGTGGGGGCACCTTGCATCTGGGAGGTATCCTGATCCTTTTGGAATTTCAGCAGGCAGCCTGCCAGTCCGGGCCACCGGGACCCGGACAAGAATAATGGCCTTTCCCCAGACAAACAAAAGTCACCAGGCCAGGTTCCTGATGTCAGTTTGCAGGTGGCACTTGGCACTGTCAAACCAGACGCAGTTGCCTGTGGGGGCACCTTGCAACTGGGATGTATCCTCATCCGTGCAGAATTTCAGCAGGCAGCCGGCCACTCCTGGCCACAAGGCCCTGGACATGAACCATGGCCTTTCCCCAGAGAAACAAAAGTCACCAGGCCAGGTTCCTGATGTCAGTTTGCAGGAGGCACTTGGCACTGTCAAACCAGCCACAGTTGCCTTGGGTGGTACTTTCGGTCTGGGAGGCATCCTGATCCGTGCGGAATTTCAGCAGGCAGCCGGCCACTCCGGGCCACCAGGCCCTGGACATGAACCATGGCTTTTCCCCAGAGAAACAAAAGTCACCAGGCCAGGTTCCTGATGTCAGTTTGCAGGAGGCACTTGGCACTGTCAAACCAGCCACAGTTGCCTGTGGTGGTACTTTCGATCTGGGAGGTATCCTGATCCGTTTGGAATTTCAGCAGGCAGCCTCTCACTCGAGCCACCGGGCCCTGGACATGAACCATGGCCTTTCCCCAGAGAAACAGAACTCAGCAGGCCAGGTCGCTGATGTCTGTTTGCAGGAGGCACTTGGCACTGTCAAACCAGCCACAGTTGCCTTGGGTGGTACTTTCGGTCTGGGAGGCATCCTGATCCTTTTGGAATTTCAGCAGGCAGCCGGCCACTCCGGGCCACCGTACTCCGGAAAAGAATCATGGCCTTTCCCCAGAGAAACAAAAGTCACCAGGCCAGGTTCCTGATGTCAGTTTGCAGGAGGCACTTGGCACTGTCAAACCTGACGCAGTTGCCTCTGGTGGTACCTTTCATCTGGGCGGCATCCTGGTCCGTTCGGAATTTCAGCAGGCAGCCGGCCACTCCAGGACACCAGGCTCAGGATATGAACCATGGCCTTTCCCCAGAGAAACAAATGTCACCAGGCCAGGTTCCAGATGTCAGTTGGCAGGAGGCACTTGGCACTGTCAAACCAGCCACAGGTGCCTGTGGGGGCATTTTTCATGTGGGAGGCATCCTGATCCATGCGGAATTTCAGCAGGCAGCCGGCCACTCCGAGCCCCCAGGCCCTGGAGAGGAACGATGGCCTTTCCCCAGAGAAACAGAACTCAGGAGGCCAGGTCGCTGATGTCTGTTTGCAGGAGGCACTTGGCACTGTCAAACCAGCCACATTTGCCTTGGGTGGTACTTTCGGTCTGGGAGGCATCCTGATCCGTGCGGAATTTCAGCAGGCAGCCCGCCACTCCGGGCCACCGTACCCCGGAAAAGAATCATGGCCTTTACACACAGAAACAAAAGTCACCAGGCCAGGTTCCTGATGTCAGTTTGCAGGAGTCACTTGGCACTGTCAAACCAGACGCAGTTGCCTGTGGGGGCATTTTTCATCTGGGAGGCATCCTGATCCGTGTGGAATTTCAGCAGGCAGCCGGCCACTCCGGGCTACCAGGCCCTGGACATGAACCATGGCCTTTCCCCTGAGAAACAAAAGTCAGCAGGCCAGGTTCCTGATGTCAGTTTGCAGGAGGCACTTGGCAGTGTCAAACCAACCACAGTTGCCTGTGGTGGCAGCTTCCATCTCGGCGGCATCCTGATCCATGCAGAATTTCAGCAGGCAGCCGGCCACTCCGGGCCCCCAGGCCATGGACATGAACCATGGACTTTCCCCAGAGAAACAAAAGTCACCAGGCCAGGTTCCTGATGTCAGTTTGCAGGAGGCACTTGGCACTGTCAAACCAGCCACAGTTACCTGTGGGGGCACCTTTCATCTGGGAGGTATCCTCAACCGTGAGGAATTTCAGCAGGCAGCCGGCCACTCCAGGCCGCGGGGCACTGGACACGAATGATGGCCTTTACCCAGAGAAATAAAAGTCACCAGGCCAGGTTCCTGATGTCAGTTGGCAGGAGGCACTTGGCACTGTCAAACCAGCCACAGTTGCCTGTGGGGGCACCTTTCATCTGGGAGGCCTCCTGATCCATGTGGAATTTCAGCAGGCAGCCTGCCACTCGAGCCACCGGGCCCTGGAGAGGAACCATGGCCTTTCCCCAGAGAAACAGAACTCAGCAGGCCAGGTCGCTGATGTCTGTTTGCAGGAGGCACTTGGCACTGTCAAACCAGCCACAGTTGCCTTGGGTGGTACTTTCGGTCTGGGAGGCATCCTGATCCTTTTGGAATTTCAGCAGGCAGCCGGCCACTCCGGGCCACCGTACCCCAGAAAAGAATCATGGCCTTTCCCCAGAGAAACAAAAGTCACCAGGCCAGGTTCCTGATGTCAGTTTGCAGGAGGCACTTGGCACTGTCAAACCAGCCGCAGTTGCCTCTGGTGGTACCTTTCATCTGGGCGGCATCCTGGTCCGTCCAGAATTTCAGCAGGCTGCCGGCCACTCCAGGACACCAGGCTCAGGATATAAACCATGGCCTTTCCCCAGAGAAACAAAAGTCACCAGGCCAGGTTCCAGATGTCAGTTGGCAGGAGGCACTTGGCACTGTCAAACCAGCCACAGGTGCCTGTGGGGGCATTTTTCATGTGGGAGGCATCCTGATCCATGCGGAATTTCAGCAGGCAGCCGGCCACTCCGAGCCACCAGGCCCTGGACATGAACCATGGCCTTTCCCCAGAGAAACAAAAGTCACCAGGTCAGGTTCCTGATGTCAGTTTGCAGGAGGCACTTGGCACTGTCAAACCTGACTCAGTTTCCTCTGGGGGCATTTTTCATCTGGGAGGCATCCTGATCCATGTGGAATTTCAGCAGGCAGCCGGCCACTCCGGGCTACCAGGCCCTGGACATGAACCATGGCCTTTCCCCAGAGAAACAAAAGTCACCAGGCCAGGTTCCTGATGTCAGTTTGCAGGAGGCACTTGGCAGTGTCAAACCAGCCACAGTTGCCTGTGGTGGCACCTTCCATCTCGGCGGCATCCGGATCCATGCAGAATTTCAGCAGGCAGCCGGCCACTCCGGGCCCCCAGGCCATGGACATGAACCATGGCCTTTCCCCAGAGAAACAAATGTCACCAGGCCAGGTTCCTGATGTCAGTTTGCAGGAGGCACTTGGCACTGTCAAACCAGCCACAGTTACCTGTGGGGGCACCTTTCATCTGGGAGGTATCCTCAACCGTGAGGAATTTCAGCAGCCAGCCGGCCACTCCAGGCCGCAGGGCACTGGACACGAATGAGGGCCTTTACCCAGAGAAATAAAAGTCACCAGGCCAGGTTCCTGATGTCAGTTTGCAGGAGGCACTTGGCACTGTCAAACCAGCCACAGTTGCCTGTGGGGGCACCTTTCATCTGGGAGGCCTCCTGATCCATGTGGAATTTCAGCAGGCAGCCTGCCACTCGAGCCACCGGGCCCTGGAGAGGAACGATGGCCTTTCCCCAGAGAAACAGAACTCAGCAGGCCAGGTCGCTGATGTCAGTTTGCAGGAGGCACTTGGCACTGTCAAACCAGCCACAGTTGCCTTGGGTGGTACTTTCGGTCTGGGAGGCATCCTGATCCTTTTGGAATTTCAGCAGGCAGCCGGCCACTCCGTCCACCGGTACCCGGAAAAGAATGTTGGCCTTTCCCCAGAGAAACAGAACTCACCAGGCCAGGTTCCTGATGTCAGTTTGCAGGTGGCACTTGGCACTGTCAAACCAGACGCAGTTGCCTGTGGGGGCACCTTGCAACTGGGATGTATCCTCATCCGTGCGGAATTTCAGCAGGCAGCCGGCCACTCCTGGCCACAAGGCCCTGGACATGAACCATGGCCTTTCCCCAGAGAAACAAAAAACACCAGGCCAGGTTCCTGATGTCAGTTTGCAGGAGGCACTTGGCACTGTCAAACCAGACGCAGTTGCCTGTGGGGGCACCTTGCAACTGGGATGTATCCTCATCCGTGCGGAATTTCAGCAGGCAGCCGGCCACTCCTGGCCACAAGGCCCTGGACATGAAACATGGCCTTTCCACAGAGAAACAAAAGTCACCAGGCCAGGTTCCTGATGTCAGTTTGCAGGAGGCACTTGGCACTGTCAAACCAGCCACAGTTGCCTGTGGGGGCACCTTGCAACTGGCATGTATCCTCATCCGTGCGGAATTTCAGCAGGCAGCCGGCCACTCCTGGCCACAAGGCCCTGGACCTGAACCATGGCCTTTACCCAGAGAAACAAAAGTCACCAGGCCAGGTTCCTGATGTCAGTTTGCAGGAGGCACTTGGCACTGTCAAACCAGCCGCAGTTGCCTTGGGTGGTACTTTCGGTCTGGGAGGCATCCTGATCCGTGCAGAATTTCAGCAGGCAGTCGGCCACACCGTCCACCGGTACCCGGAAAAGAATGTTGGCCTTTCCCCAGAGAAACAAAAGTCACCAGGCCAGGTTCCTGATGTCAGTTTGCAGGTGGCACTTGGCACTGTCAAATCAGCCACAGTTGCCTGTGGGGGCACCTTTCATCTGGGAGGCATCCTGATCCATGTGGAATTTCAGCAGGCAGCCTGCCACTCGAGCCACCGGGCCCTGGAGAGGAACGATGGCCTTTCCCCAGAGAAACAGAACTCAGCAGGCCAGGTCGCTGATGTCTGTTTGCAGGAGGCACTTGGCACTGTCAAACCAGCCACATTTGCCTTGGGTGGTACTTTCGGTCTGGGAGGCATCCTGATCCGTGCGGAATTTCAGCAGGCAGCCGGCCACTCCGGGCCACCGTACCCTGGAAAAGAATGATGGCCTTTACACAGAGAAACAAAAGTCACCAGGCCAGGTTCCTGATGTCAGTTTGCAGGAGGCACTTGGCACTGTCAAACCAGACGCAGTTGCCTGTGGGGGCATTTTTCATGTGGGAGGCATCCTGATCCATGCGGAATTTCAGCAGGCAGCCGGCCACTCCGAGCCCCCAGGCCCTGGCCATGAAACATGGCCTTTCCCCAGAGAAACAAAAGTCACCAGGCCAGGTTCCTGATGTCAGTTTGCAGGAGGCACTTGGCACTGTCAAACCTGACGCAGTTTCCTCTGGGGGCATTTTTCATCTGGGAGGCATCCTGATCCATATGGAATTTCAGCAGGCAGCCGGCCACTCCGGGCTACCAGGCCCTGGACATGAACCATGGCCTTTCCCCTGAGAAACAAAAGTCAGCAGGCCAGGTTCCTGATGTCAGTTTGCAGGAGGCACTTGGCACTGTCAAACCAGCCACAGTTGCCTTGGGTGGTACTTTCGGTCTGGGAGGCATCCTGATCCTTTTGGAATTTCAGCAGGCAGCCGGCCACTCCGGGCCACCGTACCCCAGAAAAGAATCATGGCCTTTCCCCAGAGAAACAAAAGTCACCAGGCCAGGTTCCTGATGTCAGTTTGCAGGAGGCACTTGGCACTGTCAAACCAGACGCAGTTGCCTCTGGTGGTACCTTTCATCTGGGCGGCATCCTGGTCCGTCCAGAATTTCAGCAGGCTGCCGGCCACTCCAGGACACCAGGCTCAGGATATAAACCATGGCCTTTCCCCAGAGAAACAAAAGTCACCAGGCCAGGTTCCAGATGTCAGTTGGCAGGAGGCACTTGGCACTGTCAAACCAGCCACAGGTGCCTGTGGGGGCATTTTTCATGTGGGAGGCATCCTGATCCATGCGGAATTTCAGCAGGCAGCCGGCCACTCCGAGCCACCAGGCCCTGGACATGAACCATGGCCTTTCCCCAGAGAAACAAAAGTCACCAGGTCAGGTTCCTGATGTCAGTTTGCAGGAGGCACTTGGCACTGTCAAACCTGACTCAGTTTCCTCTGGGGGCATTTTTCATCTGGGAGGCATCCTGATCCATGTGGAATTTCAGCAGGCAGCCGGCCACTCCGGGCTACCAGGCCCTGGACATGAACCATGGCCTTTCCCCAGAGAAACAAAAGTCACCAGGCCAGGTTCCTGATGTCAGTTTGCAGGAGGCACTTGGCAGTGTCAAACCAGCCACAGTTGCCTGTGGTGGCACCTTCCATCTCGGCGGCATCCGGATCCATGCAGAATTTCAGCAGGCAGCCGGCCACTCCGGGCCCCCTGGCCATGGACATGAACCATGGCCTTTCCCCAGAGAAACAAAAGTCAGCAGGCCAGGTTCCTGATGTCAGTTTGCAGGAGGCACTTGGCACTGTCAAACCAGCCACAGTTACCTGTGGGGGCACCTTTCATCTGGGAGGTATCCTCAACCGTGAGGAATTTCAGCAGGCAGCCGGCCACTCCAGGCCGCGGGGCACTGGACACGAATGAGGGCCTTTACCCAGAGAAATAAAAGTCACCAGGCCAGGTTCCTGATGTCAGTTTGCAGGAGGCACTTGGCACTGTCAAACCAGCCACAGTTGCCTGTGGGGGCACCTTTCATCTGGGAGGCCTCCTGATCCATGTGGAATTTCAGCAGGCAGCCTGCCACTCGAGCCACCGGGCCCTGGAGAGGAACGATGGCCTTTCCCCAGAGAAACAGAACTTAGCAGGCCAGGTCGCTGATGTCTGTTTGCAGGAGGCACTTGGCACTGTCAAACCAGCCACAGTTGCCTTGGGTGGTACTTTCGGTCTGGGAGGCATCCTGATCCTTTTGGAATTTCAGCAGGCAGCCGGCCACTCCGTCCACCGGTACCCGGAAAAGAATGTTGGCCTTTCCCCAGAGAAACAAAAGTCACCAGGCCAGGTTCCTGATGTCAGTTTGCAGGTGGCACTTGGCACTGTCAAACCAGACGCAGTTGCCTGTGGGGGCACCTTGCAACTGGGATGTATCCTCATCCGTGCGGAATTTCAGCAGGCAGCCGGCCACTCCTGGCCACAAGGCCCTGGACATGAACCATGGCCTTTCCCCAGAGAAATAAAAAACACCAGGCCAGGTTCCTGATGTCAGTTTGCAGGAGGCACTTGGCACTGTCAAACCAGACGCAGTTGCCTGTGGGGGCACCTTGCAACTGGGATGTATCCTCATCCGTGCGGAATTTCAGCAGGCAGCCGGCCACTCCTGGCCACAAGGCCCTGGACATGAACCATGGCCTTTCCCCAGAGAAACAAAAGTCACCAGGCCAGGTTCCTGATGTCAGTTTGCAGGAGGCACTTGGCACTGTCAAACCAGCCACAGTTGCCTGTGGGGGCACCTTGCAACTGGCATGTATCCTCATCCGTGCGGAATTTCAGCAGGCAGCCGGCCACTCCTGGCCACAAGGCCCTGGACATGAACCATGGCCTTTACCCAGAGAAACAAAAGTCACCAGGCCAGGTTCCTGATGTCAGTTTGCAGGAGGCACTTGGCACTGTCAAACCAGCCGCAGTTGCCTTGGGTGGTACTTTCGGTCTGGGAGGCATCCTGATCCGTGCAGAATTTCAGCAGGCAGTCGGCCACTCCGTCCACCGGTACCCGGAAAAGAATGTTGGCCTTTCCCCAGAGAAACAAAAGTCACCAGGCCAGGTTCCTGATGTCAGTTTGCAGGTGGCACTTGGCACTGTCAAACCAGCCACAGTTGCCTGTGGGGGCACTTTTCATCTGGGAGGCATCCTGATCCATGTGGAATTTCAGCAGGCAGCCTGCCACTCGAGCCACCGGGCCCTGGAGAGGAACGATGGCCTTTCCCCAGAGAAACAGAACTCAGCAGGCCAAGTCGCTGATGTCTGTTTGCAGGAGGCACTTGGCACTGTCAAACCAGCCACATTTGCCTTGGGTGGTACTTTCGGTCTGGGAGTCATCCTGATCCGTGCGGAATTTCAGCAGGCAGCCGGCCACTCCGGGCCACCGTACCCTGGAAAAGAATGATGGCCTTTCCCCAGAGAAACAAAAGTCACCAGGCCAGGTTCCTGATGTCAGTTTGCAGGAGGCACTTGGCACTGTCAAACCAGACGCAGTTGCCTGTGGGGGCATTTTTCATCTGGGAGGCATCCTGATCCATGCGGAATTTCAGCAGGCAGCCGGCCACTCCGAGCCCCCAGGCCCTGGACATGAAACATGGCCTTTCCCCAGAGAAACAAAAGTCACCAGGCCAGGTTCCTGATGTCAGTTTGCAGGAGGCACTTGGCACTGTCAAACCTGACGCAGATTCCTCTGGGGGCATTTTTCATCTGGGAGGCATCCTGATCCATATGGAATTTCAGCAGGCAGCCGGCCACTCCGGGCTACCAGGCCCTGGACATGAACCATGGCCTTTCCCCTGAGAAACAAAAGTCAGCAGGCCAGGTTCCTGATGTCAGTTTGCAGGAGGCACTTGGCACTGTCAAACCAGCCACAGTTGCCTCTGGGGGCACCTTCCATCTCGGCGGCATCCTGATCCATGCAGAATTTCAGCCGGCAGCCTGCCACTCTGGGGCCCCCAGGCCATGGACATGAACCATGGACTTTCCCCTGAGAAACAAAAGTCACCAGGCCAGGTTCCTGATGTCAGTTTGCAGGAGGCACTTGGCACTGTCAAACCAGCCACAGTTACTTGTGGGGGCACCTTTCATCTGGGAGGTATCCTCAACCGTGAGGAATTTCAGCAGGCAGCCGGCCACTCCAGGCCGCGGGGCACTGGACACGAATGATGGCCTTTCCCCAGAGAAATAAAAGTCACCAGGCCAGGTTCCTGATGTCAGTTTGCAGGAGGCACTTGGCACTGTCAAACCAGCCACAGTTGCCTTGGGTGGTACTTTCGGTCTGGGAGGCATCCTGATCCGTGCGGAATTTCAGCAGGCAGTCGGCCACTCCGTCCACCGGTACCCTGAAAAGAATGTTGGCCTTTCCCCAGAGAAACAAAAGTCACCAGGCCAGGTTCCTGATGTCAGTTTGCAGGTGGCACTTGGCACTGTCAAACCAGACGCAGTTGCCTGTGGGGGCACCTTGCAACTGGGATGTATCCTCATCCGTGCGGAATTTCAGCAGGCAGTCGGCCACTCCTGGCCACAAGGCCCTGGACATGAACCATGGCCTTTCCCCAGAGAAACAAAAGAACAAAAGTCACCAGGCCAGGTTCCTGATGTCAGTTTGCAGGAGGCACTTGGCACTGTCAAACCAGATGCAGTTGCCTGTGGGGTCATTTTTCATCTGGGAGGCATCCTGATCCATGTGGAATTTCAGCAGGCAGCCGGACACTCCGGCCACTCTGGGCCCCGGACAAGAATGATGGCCTTTCCCCAGAGAAACAAAAGTCACCAGGCCAGGTTCCTGATGTCAGTTTGCAGGAGGCACTTGGCACTGTCAAACCAGCCACAGTTGCCTCTGGTGGTACTTTCGGTCTGGGAGGTATCCTGATCCATTTGGAATTTCAGCAGGCAGCCGGCCACTCCGGGCCACCAAGCCCTGGACATGAACCATGGCCTTTCCCCAGAGAAACAAAAGTCACCAGTCCAGGTTCCTGATGTCAGTTTGCAGGAGGCACTTGGCACTGTCAAACCAGCCGCAGTTGCCTGTGGGGGCACCTTGCATCTGGGAGGTATCCTGATCCTTTTGGAATTTCAGCAGGCAGCCTGCCAGTCCGGGCCACCGGGACCCGGACAAGAATAATGGCCTTTCCCCAGACAAACAAAAGTCACCAGGCCAGGTTCCTGATGTCAGTTTGCAGGTGGCACTTGGCACTGTCAAACCAGACGCAGTTGCCTGTGGGGGCACCTTGCAACTGGGATGTATCCTCATCCGTGCGGAATTTCAGCAGGCAGCCGGCCACTCCTGGCCACAAGGCCCTGGACATGAACCATGGCCTTTCCCCAGAGAAACAAAAGTCACCAGGCCAGGTTCCTGATGTCAGTTTGCAGGAGGCACTTGGCACTGTCAAACCAGCCACAGTTGCCTTGGGTGGTACTTTCGGTCTGGGAGGCATCCTGATCCGTGCGGAATTTCAGCAGGCAGCCGGCCACTCCGGGCCACCAGGTCCTGGACATGAACCATGGCTTTTCCCCAGAGAAACAAAAGTCACCAGGCCAGGTTCCTGATGTCAGTTTGCAGGAGGCACTTGGCACTGTCAAACCAGCCACAGTTGCCTGTGGTGGTACTTTCGATCTGGGAGGTATCCTGATCCGTTTGGAATTTCAGCAGGCAGCCTCTCACTCGAGCCACCGGGCCCTGGACATGAACCATGGCCTTTCCCCAGAGAAACAGAACTCAGCAGGCCAGGTCACTGATGTCTGTTTGCAGGAGGCACTTGGCACTGTCAAACCAGCCACAGTTGCCTTGGGTGGTACTTTCGGTCTGGGAGGCATCCTGATCCTTTTGGAATTTCAGCAGGCAGCCGGCCACTCCTGGCCACCGTACTCCGGAAAAGAATCATGGCCTTTCCCCAGAGAAACAAAAGTCACCAGGCCAGGTTCCTGATGTCAGTTTGCAGGAGGCACTTGGCACTGTCAAACCTGACGCAGTTGCCTCTGGTGGTACCTTTCATCTGGGCGGCATCCTGGTCCGTTCGGAATTTCAGCAGGCAGCCGGCCACTCCAGGACACCAGGCTCAGGATATGAACCATGGCCTTTCCCCAGAGAAACAAAAGTCACCAGGCCAGGTTCCAGATGTCAGTTGGCAGGAGGCACTTGGCACTGTCAAACCAGCCACAGGTGCCTGTGGGGGCATTTTTCATGTGGGAGGCATCCTGATCCATGCGGAATTTCAGCAGGCAGCCGGCCACTCCGGGCCACCAAGCCCTGGACATGAACCATGGCCTTTCCCCAGAGAAACAAAAGTCACCAGTCCAGGTTCCTGATGTCAGTTTGCAGGAGGCACTTGGCACTGTCAAACCAGCCGCAGTTGCCTGTGGGGGCACCTTGCATCTGGGAGGTATCCTGATCCTTTTGGAATTTCAGCAGGCAGCCTGCCAGTCCGGGCCACCGGGACCCGGACAAGAATAATGGCCTTTCCCCAGACAAACAAAAGTCACCAGGCCAGGTTCCTGATGTCAGTTTGCAGGTGGCACTTGGCACTGTCAAACCAGACGCAGTTGCCTGTGGGGGCACCTTGCAACTGGGATGTATCCTCATCCGTGCGGAATTTCAGCAGGCAGCCGGCCACTCCTGGCCACAAGGCCCTGGACATGAACCATGGCCTTTCCCCAGAGAAACAAAAGTCACCAGGCCAGGTTCCTGATGTCAGTTTGCAGGAGGCACTTGGCACTGTCAAACCAGCCACAGTTGCCTTGGGTGGTACTTTCGGTCTGGGAGGCATCCTGATCCGTGCGGAATTTCAGCAGGCAGCCGGCCACTCCGGGCCACCAGGTCCTGGACATGAACCATGGCTTTTCCCCAGAGAAACAAAAGTCACCAGGCCAGGTTCCTGATGTCAGTTTGCAGGAGGCACTTGGCACTGTCAAACCAGCCACAGTTGCCTGTGGTGGTACTTTCGATCTGGGAGGTATCCTGATCCGTTTGGAATTTCAGCAGGCAGCCTCTCACTCGAGCCACCGGGCCCTGGACATGAACCATGGCCTTTCCCCAGAGAAACAGAACTCAGCAGGCCAGGTCACTGATGTCTGTTTGCAGGAGGCACTTGGCACTGTCAAACCAGCCACAGTTGCCTTGGGTGGTACTTTCGGTCTGGGAGGCATCCTGATCCTTTTGGAATTTCAGCAGGCAGCCGGCCACTCCTGGCCACCGTACTCCGGAAAAGAATCATGGCCTTTCCCCAGAGAAACAAAAGTCACCAGGCCAGGTTCCTGATGTCAGTTTGCAGGAGGCACTTGGCACTGTCAAACCTGACGCAGTTGCCTCTGGTGGTACCTTTCATCTGGGCGGCATCCTGGTCCGTTCGGAATTTCAGCAGGCAGCCGGCCACTCCAGGACACCAGGCTCAGGATATGAACCATGGCCTTTCCCCAGAGAAACAAAAGTCACCAGGCCAGGTTCCAGATGTCAGTTGGCAGGAGGCACTTGGCACTGTCAAACCAGCCACAGGTGCCTGTGGGGGCATTTTTCATGTGGGAGGCATCCTGATCCATGCGGAATTTCAGCAGGCAGCCGGCCACTCCGAGCCCCCAGGCCCTGGAGAGGAACGATGGCCTTTCCCCAGAGAAACAGAACTCAGGAGGCCAGGTCGCTGATGTCTGTTTGCAGGAGGCACTTGGCACTGTCAAACCAGCCACATTTGCCTTGGGTGGTACTTTCGGTCTTGGAGGCATCCTGATCCGTGCGGAATTTCAGCAGGCAGCCCGCCACTCCGGGCCACCGTACCCCGGAAAAGAATCATGGCCTTTACACACAGAAACAAAAGTCACCAGGCCAGGTTCCTGATGTCAGTTTGCAGGAGTCACTTGGCACTGTCAAACCAGACGCAGTTGCCTGTGGGGGCATTTTTCATCTGGGAGGCATCCTGATCCATGCGGAATTTCAGCAGGCAGCCGGCCACTCCGAGCCCCCAGGCCCTGGACATGAACCATGGCCTTTCCCCAGAGAAACAAAAGTCACCAGGCCAGGTTCCTGATGTCAGTTTGCAGGAGGCACTTGGCACTGTCAAACCTGACGCAGTTGCCTCTGGGGGCATTTTTCATCTGGGAGGCGTCCTGATCCGTGTGGAATTTCAGCAGGCAGCCGGCCACTCCGGGCTACCAGGCCCTGGACATGAACCATGGCCTTTCCCCAGAGAAACAAAAGTCAGCAGGCCAGGTTCCTGATGTCAGTTTGCAGGAGGCACTTGGCAGTGTCAAACCAACCACAGTTGCCTGTGGTGGCACCTTCCATCTCGGCGGCATCCTGATCCATGCAGAATTTCAGCAGGCAGCCGGCCACTCCGGGCCCCCAGGCCATGGACATGAACCATGGACTTTCCCCAGAGAAACAAAAGTCACCAGGCCAGGTTCCTGATGTCAGTTTGCAGGAGGCACTTGGCACTGTCAAACCAGCCACAGTTACCTGTGGGGGCACCTTTCATCTGGGAGGTATCCTCAACCGTGAGGAATTTCAGCAGGCAGCCGGCCACTCCAGGCCGCGGCGCACTGGACACGAATGATGGCCTTTACCCAGAGAAATAAAAGTCACCAGGCCAGGTTCCTGATGTCAGTTTGCAGGAGGCACTTGGCACTGTCAAACCAGCCACAGTTGCCTGTGGGGGCACCTTTCATCTGGGAGGCCTCCTGATCCATGTGGAATTTCAGCAGGCAGCCTGCCACTCGAGCCACCGGGCCCTGGAGAGGAACCATGGCCTTTCCCCAGAGAAACAGAACTCAGCAGGCCAGGTCGCTGATGTCTGTTTGCAGGAGGCACTTGGCACTGTCAAACCAGCCACAGTTGCCTTGGGTGGTACTTTCGGTCTGGGAGGCATCCTGATCCTTTTGGAATTTCAGCAGGCAGCCGGCCACTCCTGGCCACCGTACCCCGGAAAAGAATCATGGCCTTTCCCCAGAGAAACAAAAGTCACCAGGCCAGGTTCCTGATGTCAGTTTGCAGGAGGCACTTGGCACTGTCAAACCAGCCGCAGTTGCCTCTGGTGGTACCTTTCATCTGGGCGGCATCCTGGTCCGTCCAGAATTTCAGCAGGCTGCCGGCCACTCCAGGACACCAGGCTCAGGATATAAACCATGGCCTTTCCCCAGAGAAACAAAAGTCACCAGGCCAGGTTCCAGATGTCAGTTGGCAGGAGGCACTTGGCAGTGTCAAACCAGCCACAGGTGCCTGTGGGGGCATTTTTCATGTGGGAGGCATCCTGATCCATGCGGAATTTCAGCAGGCAGCCGGCCACTCCGAGCCACCAGGCCCTGGACATGAACCATGGCCTTTCCCCAGAGAAACAAAAGTCACCAGGTCAGGTTCCTGATGTCAGTTTGCAGGAGGCACTTGGCACTGTCAAACCTGACTCAGTTTCCTCTGGGGGCATTTTTCATCTGGGAGGCATCCTGATCCATGTGGAATTTCAGCAGGCAGCCGGCAACTCCGGGCTACCAGGCCCTGGACATGAACCATGGCCTTTCCCCAGAGAAACAAAAGTCACCAGGCCAGGTTCCTGATGTCAGTTTGCAGGAGGCACTTGGCACTGTCAAACCTGCCACAGTTGCCTGTGGTGGCACCTTCCATCTCGGCGGCATCCGGATCCATGCAGAATTTCAGCAGGCAGCCGGCCACTCCGGGCCCCCAGGCCATGGACATGAACCATGGCCTTTCCCCAGAGAAACAAAAGTCAGCAGGCCAGGTTCCTGATGTCAGTTTGCAGGAGGCACTTGGCACTGTCAAACCAGCCACAGTTACCTGTGGGGGCACCTTTCATCTGGGAGGTATCCTCAACCGTGAGGAATTTCAGCAGGCAGCCGGCCACTCCAGGCCGCGGGGCACTGGACACGAATGAGGGCCTTTACCCAGAGAAATAAAAGTCACCAGGCCAGGTTCCTGATGTCAGTTTGCAGGAGGCACTTGGCACTGTCAAACCAGCCACAGTTGCCTGTGGTGGCACCTTTCATCTGGGAGGCATCCTGATCCATGTGGAATTTCAGCAGGCAGCCTGCCACTCGAGCCACCGGGCCCTGGAGAGGAACGATGGCCTTTCCCCAGAGAAACAGAACTCAGCAGGCCAGGTCGCTGATGTCTGTTTGCAGGAGGCACTTGGCACTGTCAAACCAGCCACATTTGCCTTGGGTGGTACTTTCGGTCTGGGAGGCATCCTGATCCGTGCGGAATTTCAGCAGGCAGCCCGCCACTCCGGGCCACCGTACCCTGGAAAAGAATGATGGCCTTTCCACACAGAAACAAAAGTCACCAGGCCAGGTTCCTGATGTCAGTTTGCAGGAGTCACTTGGCACTGTCAAACCAGACGCAGTTGCCTGTGGGGGCATTTTTCATCTGGGAGGCATCCTGATCCATGCGGAATTTCAGCAGGCAGCCGGCCACTCCGAGCCCCCAGGCCCTGGACATGAACCATGGCCTTTCCCCAGAGAAACAAAAGTCACCAGGCCAGGTTCCTGATGTCAGTTTGCAGGAGGCACTTGGCACTGTCAAACCTGACGCAGTTTCCTCTGGGGGCATTTTTCATCTGGGAGGCATCCTGATCCGTGTGGAATTTCAGCAGGCAGCCGGCCACTCCGGGCCAGCGGGCCCTGGAGAGGAACGATGGCCTTTCCCCTGAGAAACAAAAGTCAGCAGGCCAGGTTCCTGATGTCAGTTTGCAGGAGGCACTTGGCAGTGTCAAACCAGCCACAGTTGCCTGTGGTGGCACCTTCCATCTCGGCGGCATCCTGATCCATGCAGAATTTCAGCAGGCAGCCGGCCACTCCGGGCCCCCAGGCCATGGACATGAACCATGGACTTTCCCCAGAGAAACAAAAGTCACCAGGCCAGGTTCCTGATGTCAGTTTGCAGGAGGCACTTGGCACTGTCAAACCAGCCACAGTTACCTGTGGGGGCACCTTTCATCTGGGAGGTATCCTCAACCGTGAGGAATTTCAGCAGGCAGCCGGCCACTCCAGGCCGCGGCGCACTGGACACGAATGATGGCCTTTACCCAGAGAAATAAAAATCACCAGGCCAGGTTCCTGATGTCAGTTTGCAGGAGGCACTTGGCACAGTCAAACCAGCCACAGTTGCCTGTGGGGGCACCTTTCATCTGGGAGGCCTCCTGATCCATGTGGAATTTCAGCAGGCAGCCTGCCACTCGAGCCACCGGGCCCTGGAGAGGAACGATGGCCTTTCCCCAGAGAAACAGAACTTAGCAGGCCAGGTCGCTGATGTCTGTTTGCAGGAGGCACTTGGCACTGTCAAACCAGCCACAGTTGCCTTGGGTGGTACTTTCGGTCTGGGAGGCATCCTGATCCTTTTGGAATTTCAGCAGGCAGCCGGCCACTCCGTCCACCGGTACCCGGAAAAGAATGTTGGCCTTTCCCCAGAGAAACAAAAGTCACCAGGCCAGGTTCCTGATGTCAGTTTGCAGGTGGCACTTGGCACTGTCAAACCAGACGCAGTTGCCTGTGGGGGCACCTTGCAACTGGGATGTATCCTCATCCGTGCGGAATTTCAGCAGGCAGCCGGCCACTCCTGGCCACAAGGCCCTGGACATGAACCATGGCCTTTCCCCAGAGAAACAAAAAACACCAGGCCAGGTTCCTGATGTCAGTTGGCAGGAGGCACTTGGCACTGTCAAACCAGACGCAGTTGCCTGTGGGGGCACCTTGCAACTGGGATGTATCCTCATCCGTGCGGAATTTCAGCAGGCAGCCGGCCACTCCTGGCCACAAGGCCCTGGACATGAACCATGGCCTTTCCCCAGAGAAACAAAAGTCACCAGGCCAGGTTCCTGATGTCAGTTTGCAGGAGGCACTTGGCACTGTCAAACCAGCCACAGTTGCCTGTGGGGGCACCTTGCAACTGGCATGTATCCTCATCCGTGCGGAATTTCAGCAGGCAGCCGGCCACTCCTGGCCACAAGGCCCTGGACATGAACCATGGCCTTTCCCCAGAGAAACAAAAGTCACCAGGCCAGGTTCCTGATGTCAGTTTGCAGGAGGCACTTGGCACTGTCAAACCAGCCACAGTTGCCTTGGGTGGTACTTTCGGTCTGGGAGGCATCCTGATCCGTGCGGAATTTCAGCAGGCAGTCGGCCACTCCGTCCACCGGTACCCTGAAAAGAATGTTGGCCTTTCCCCAGAGAAACAAAAGTCACCAGGCCAGGTTCCTGATGTCAGTTTGCAGGTGGCACTTGGCACTGTCAAACCAGACGCAGTTGCCTGTGGGGGCACCTTGCAACTGGGATGTATCCTCATCCGTGCGGAATTTCAGCAGGCAGCCGGCCACTCCTGGCCACAAGGCCCTGGACATGAACCATGGCCTTTCCCCAGAGAAACAAAAGTCACCAGGCCAGGTTCCTGATGTCAGTTTGCAGGAGGCACTTGGCACTGTCAAACCAGACGCAGTTGCCTGTGGGGGCATTTTTCATCTGGGAGGCATCCTGATCCATGTGGAATTTCAGCAGGCAGCCGGACACTCCGGCCACTCTGGGCCCCGGACAAGAATGATGGCCTTTCCCCAGAGAAACAAAAGTCACCAGGCCAGGTTCCTGATGTCAGTTTGCAGGAGGCACTTGGCACTGTCAAACCAGCCACAGTTGCCTCTGGTGGTACTTTCGGTCTGGGAGGTATCCTGATCCATTTGGAATTTCAGCAGGCAGCCGGCCACTCCGGGCCACCAAGCCCTGGACATGAACCATGGCCTTTCCCCAGAGAAACAAAAGTCACCAGTCCAGGTTCCTGATGTCAGTTTGCAGGAGGCACTTGGCACTGTCAAACCAGCCGCAGTTGCCTGTGGGGGCACCTTGCATCTGGGAGGTATCCTGATCCTTTTGGAATTTCAGCAGGCAGCCTGCCAGTCCGGGCCACCGGGACCCGGACAAGAATAATGGCCTTTCCCCAGACAAACAAAAGTCACCAGGCCAGGTTCCTGATGTCAGTTTGCAGGTGGCACTTGGCACTGTCAAACCAGACGCAGTTGCCTGTGGGGGCACCTTGCAACTGGGATGTATCCTCATCCGTGCGGAATTTCAGCAGGCAGCCGGCCACTCCTGGCCACAAGGCCCTGGACATGAACCATGGCCTTTCCCCAGAGAAACAAAAGTCACCAGGCCAGGTTCCTGATGTCAGTTTGCAGGAGGCACTTGGCACTGTCAAACCAGCCACAGTTGCCTTGGGTGGTACTTTCGGTCTGGGAGGCATCCTGATCCGTGCGGAATTTCAGCAGGCAGCCGGCCACTCCGGGCCACCAGGCCCTGGACATGAACCATGGCTTTTCCCCAGAGAAACAAAAGTCACCAGGCCAGGTTCCTGATGTCAGTTTGCAGGAGGCACTTGGCACTGTCAAACCAGCCACAGTTGCCTGTGGTGGTACTTTCGATCTGGGAGGCATCCTGATCCGTTTGGAATTTCAGCAGGCAGCCTCTCACTCGAGCCACCGGGCCCTGGACATGAACCATGGCCTTTCCCCAGAGAAACAGAACTCAGCAGGCCAGGTCGCTGATGTCTGTTTGCAGGAGGCACTTGGCACTGTCAAACCAGCCACAGTTGCCTTGGGTGGTACTTTCGGTCTGGGAGGCATCCTGATCCTTTTGGAATTTCAGCAGGCAGCCGGCCACTCCGGGCCACCGTACTCCGGAAAAGAATCATGGCCTTTCCCCAGAGAAACAAAAGTCACCAGTCCAGGTTCCTGATGTCAGTTTGCAGGAGGCACTTGGCACTGTCAAACCTGACGCAGTTGCCTCTGGTGGTACCTTTCATCTGGGCGGCATCCTGGTCCGTTCGGAATTTCAGCAGGCAGCCGGCCACTGCAGGACACCAGGCTCAGGATATGAACCATGGCCTTTCCCCAGAGAAACAAAAGTCACCAGGCCAGGTTCCAGATGTCAGTTGGCAGGAGGCACTTGGCACTGTCAAACCAGCCACAGGTGGCTGTGGGGGCATTTTTCATGTGGGAGGCATCCTGATCCATGCGGAATTTCAGCAGGCAGCCGGCCACTCCGAGCCCCCAGGCCCTGGAGAGGAACGATGGCCTTTCCCCAGAGAAACAGAACTCAGCAGGCCAGGTCGCTGATGTCTGTTTGCAGGAGGCACTTGGCACTGTCAAACCAGCCACATTTGCCTTGGGTGGTACTTTCGGTCTGGGAGGCATCCTGATCCGTGCGGAATTTCAGCAGGCAGCCCGCCACTCCGGGCCACCGTACCCCGGAAAAGAATCATGGCCTTTACACACAGAAACAAAAGTCACCAGGCCAGGTTCCTGATGTCAGTTTGCAGGAGTCACTTGGCACTGTCAAACCAGACGCAGTTGCCTGTGGGGGCATTTTTCATCTGGGAGGCATCCTGATCCATGCGGAATTTCAGCAGGCAGCCGGCCACTCCGAGCCCCCAGGCCCTGGACATGAACCATGGCCTTTCCCCAGAGAAACAAAAGTCACCAGGCCAGGTTCCTGATGTCAGTTTGCAGGAGGCACTTGGCACTGTCAAACCTGACGCAGTTTCCTCTGGGGTCATTTTTCATCTGGGAGGCATCCTGATCCGTGTGGAATTTCAGCAGGCAGCCGGCCACTCCGGGCTACCAGGCCCTGGACATGAACCATGGCCTTTCCCCAGAGAAACAAATGTCAGCAGGCCAGGTTCCTGATGTCAGTTTGCAGGTGGCACTTGGCACTGTCAAACCAACCACAGTTGCCTGTGGTGGCACCTTCCATGTCAGCGGCATCCTGATCCATGCAGAATTTCAGCAGGCAGCCGGCCACTCCGGGCCCCCAGGCCATGGACATGAACCATGGACTTTCCCCAGAGAAACAAAAGTCACCAGGCCAGGTTCCTGATGTCAGTTTGCAGGAGGCACTTGGCACTGTCAAACCAGCCACAGTTACCTGTGGGGGCACCTTTCATCTGGGAGGTATCCTCAACCGTGAGGAATTTCAGCAGGCAGCCGGCCACTCTAGGCCGCGGGGCACTGGACACGAATGATGGCCTTTACCCAGAGAAATAAAAGTCACCAGGCCAGGTTCCTGATGTCAGTTTGCAGGAGGCACTTGGCACTGTCAAACCAGCCGCAGTTGCCTGTGGTGGCACCTTTCATCTGGGAGGCCTCCTGATCCATGTGGAATTTCAGCAGGCAGCCGGCCACTCCAGGACACCAGGCTCAGGATATAAACCATGGCCTTTCCCCAGAGAAACAAAAGTCACCAGGCCAGGTTCCTGATGTCAGTTGGCAGGAGGCACTTGGCACTGTCAAACCAGCCACAGGTGCCTGTGGGGGCATTTTTCATGTGGGAGGCATCCTGATCCATGCGGAATTTCAGCAGGCAGCCGGCCACTCCGAGCCACCAGGCCCTGGACATGAACCATGGCCTTTCCCCAGAGAAACAAAAGTCACCAGGTCAGGTTCCTGATGTCAGTTTGCAGGAGGCACTTGGCACTGTCAAACCTGACTCAGTTTCCTCTGGGGGCATTTTTCATCTGGGAGGCATCCTGATCCATGTGGAATTTCAGCAGGCAGCCGGCCACTCCGGGCTACCAGGCCCTGGACATGAACCATGGCCTTTCCCCAGAGAAACAAAAGTCACCAGGCCAGGTTCCTGATGTCAGTTTGCAGGAGGCACTTGGCAGTGTCAAACCAGCCACAGTTGCCTGTGGTGGCAACTTCCATCTCGGCGGCATCCGGATCCATGCAGAATTTCAGCAGGCAGCCGGCCACTCCGAGCCCCCAGGCCCTGGACATGAACCATGGCCTTTCCCCAGAGAAACAAAAGTCAGCAGGCCAGGTTCCTGATGTCAGTTTGCAGGAGGCACTTGGCACTGTCAAACCAGCCACAGTTACCTGTGGGGGCACCTTTCATCTGGGAGGTATCCTCAACCGTGAGGAATTTCAGCAGGCAGCCGGCCACTCCAGGCCGCGGGGCACTGGACACGAATGAGGGCCTTTACCCAGAGAAATAAAAGTCACCAGGCCAGGTTCCTGATGTCAGTTTGCAGGAGGCACTTGGCACTGTCAAACCAGCCACAGTTGCCTGTGGTGGCACCTTTCATCTGGGAGGCATCCTGATCCATGTGGAATTTCAGCAGGCAGCCTGCCACTCGAGCCACCGGGCCCTGGAGAGGAACGATGGCCTTTCCCCAGAGAAACAGAACTCAGCAGGCCAGGTTGCTGATGTCTGTTTGCAGGAGGCACTTGGCACTGTCAAACCAGCCACATTTGCCTTGGGTGGTACTTTCGGTCTGGGAGGCATCCTGATCCGTGCGGAATTTCAGCAGGCAGCCGGCCACTCCGGGCCACCGTACCCTGGAAAAGAATGATGGCCTTTCCCCAGAGAAACAAAAGTCACCAGGCCAGGTTCCTGATGTCAGTTTGCAGGAGTCACTTGGCACTGTCAAACCAGACGCAGTTGCCTGTGGGGCATTTTTCATCTGGGAGGCATCCTGATCCATGCGGAATTTCAGCAGGCAGCCGGCCACTCCGAGCCCCCAGGCCCTGGACATGAACCATGGCCTTTCCCCAGAGAAACAAAAGTCACCAGGCCAGGTTCCTGATGTCAGTTTGCAGGAGGCACTTGGCACTGTCAAACCTGACGCAGTTTCCTCTGGGGGCATTTTTCATCTGGGAGGCATCCTGATCCGTGTGGAATTTCAGCAGGCAGCCGGCCACTCCGGGCCAGCGGGCCCTGGAGAGGAACGATGGCCTTTCCCCAGAGAAACAGAACATAGCAGGCCAGGTCGCTGATGTCTGTTTGCAGGAGGCACTTGGCACTGTCACACCAGCCACAGTTGCCTTGGGTGGTATTTTCGGTCTGGGAGGCATCCTGATCGTTTTGGAATTTCAGCAGGCAGCCGGCCACTCCGTCCACCGGTACCCGGAAAAGAATGTTGGCCTTTCCCCAGAGAAACAAAAGTCACCAGGCCAGGTTCCTGATGTCAGTTTGCAGGTGGCACTTGGCACTGTCAAACCAGACGCAGTTGCCTGTGGGGGCACCTTGCAACTGGGATGTATCCTCATCCGTGCGGAATTTCAGCAGGCAGCCGGCCACTCCTGGCCACAAGGCCCTGGACATGAACCATGGCCTTTCCCCAGAGAAACAAAAAACACCAGGCCAGGTTCCTGATGTCAGTTTGCAGGAGGCACTTGGCACTGTCAAACCAGACGCAGTTGCCTGTGGGGGCACCTTGCAACTGGGATGTATCCTCATCCGTGCGGAATTTCAGCAGGCAGCCGGCCACTCCTGGCCACAAGGCCCTGGACATGAACCATGGCCTTTTCCCAGAGAAACAAAAGTCACCAGGCCAGGTTCCTGATGTCAGTTTGCAGGAGGCACTTGGCACTGTCAAACCAGCCACAGTTGCCTGTGGGGGCACCTTGCAACTGGCATGTATCCTCATCCGTGCGGAATTTCAGCAGGCAGCCGGCCACTCCTGGCCACAAGGCCCTGGACCTGAACCATGGCCTTTACCCAGAGAAACAAAAGTCACCAGGCCAGGTTCCTGATGTCAGTTTGCAGGAGGCACTTGGCAATGTCAAACCAGCCGCAGTTGCCTTGGGTGGTACTTTCGGTCTGGGAGGCATCCTGATCCGTGCAGAATTTCAGCAGGCAGTCGGCCACTCCGTCCACCGGTACCCGGAAAAGAATGTTGGCCTTTCCCCAGAGAAACAAAAGTCACCAGGCCAGGTTCCTGATGTCAGTTTGCAGGTGGCACTTGGCACTGTCAAACCAGACGCAGTTGCCTGTGGGGGCACCTTGCAACTGGGATGTATCCTCATCCGTGCGGAATTTCAGCAGGCAGCCGGCCACTCCTGGCCACAAGGCCCTGGACATGAACCATGGCCTTTCCCCAGAGAAACAAAAGTCACCAGGCCAGGTTCCTGATGTCAGTTTGCAGGAGGCACTTGGCACTGTCAAACCAGACGCAGTTGCCTGTGGGGGCATTTTTCATCTGGGAGGCATCCTCAACCGTGTGGAATTTCAGCAGGCAGCCGGCCACTCTGGCCACACTGGGCCCCGGACAAGAATGATGGCCTTTCCCCAGAGAAACAAAAGTCACCAGGCCAGGTTCCTGATGTCAGTTTGCAGGAGGCACTTGGCACTGTCAAACCAGCCACAGTTGCCTCTGGTGGTACTTTCGGTCTGGGATGTATCCTGATCCATTTGGAATTTCAGAAGGCAGCGGGCCACTCCGGGCCACCAAGCCCTGGACATGAACCATGGCCTTTCCCCAGAGAAACAAAAGTCACCAGGCCAGGATCCTGATGTCAGTTTGCAGGTGGCACTTGGCACTGTCAAACCAGACGCAGTTGCCTGAGGGGCACCTTGCAACTGGGATGTATCCTCATCCGTGCGGAATTTCAGCAGGCAGCCGGCCACTCCTGGCCACAAGGCCCTGGACATGAACCATGGCCTTTCCCCAGAGAAACAAAAGTCACCAGGCCAGGTTCCTGATGTCAGTTTACAGGAGGCACATGGCACTGTCAAACCAGCCGCAGTTGCCTGTGGGGGCACCTTGCATCTGGGAGGTATCCTGATCCGTGAGGAATTTCAGCAGGCAGCCTGCCACTCCAGGCCACCGGGACCCGGACAAGAATAATGGCCTTTCCCCAGAGAAACAAAAGTCACCAGGCCAGGTTCCTGATGTCAGTTTGCAGGTGGCACTTGGCACTGTCAAACCAGACGCAGTTGCCTGTGGGGGCACCTTGCAACTGGGATGTATCCTCATCCGTGCGGAATTTCAGCAGGCAGCCGGCCACTCCTGGCCACAAGGCCCTGGACATGAACCATGGCCTTTCCCCAGAGAAACAAAAGTCACCAGGCCAGGTTCCTGATGTCAGTTTGCAGGAGGCACTTGGCACTGTCAAACCAGACGCAGTTGCCTGTGGGGGCATTTTTCATCTGGGAGGCATCCTCAACCGTGTGGAATTTCAGCAGGCAGCCGGCCACTCTGGCCACACTGGGCCCCGGACAAGAATGATGGCCTTTCCCCAGAGAAACAAAAGTCACCAGGCCAGGTTCCTGATGTCAGTTTGCAGGAGGCACTTGGCACTGTCAAACCAGCCACAGTTGCCTCTGGTGGTACTTTCGGTCTGGGATGTATCCTGATCCATTTGGAATTTCAGAAGGCAGCGGGCCACTCCGGGCCACCAAGCCCTGGACATGAACCATGGCCTTTCCCCAGAGAAACAAAAGTCACCAGGCCAGGTTCCTGATGTCAGTTTGCAGGTGGCACTTGGCACTGTCAAACCAGACGCAGTTGCCTGAGGGGCACCTTGCAACTGGGATGTATCCTCATCCGTGCGGAATTTCAGCAGGCAGCCGGCCACTCCTTGCCACAAGGCCCTGGACATGAACCATGGCCTTTCCCCAGAGAAACAAAAGTCACCAGGCCAGGTTCCTGATGTCAGTTTACAGGAGGCACATGGCACTGTCAAACCAGCCGCAGTTGCCTGTGGGGGCACCTTGCATCTGGGAGGTATCCTGATCCGTGAGGAATTTCAGCAGGCAGCCTGCCACTCCAGTCCACCGGGACCCGGACAAGAATAATGGCCTTTCCCCAGAGAAACAAAAGTCACCAGGCCAGGTTCCTGATGTCAGTTTGCAGGTGGCACTTGGCACTGTCAAACCAGACTCAGTTGCCTGTGGGGGCACCTTGCAACTGGGATGTATCCTCATCCGTGCGGAATTTCAGCAGGCAGCTGGCCACTCCGGGCCACAAGGCCCTGGACATGAACCATGGCCTTTCCCCAGAGAAACAAAAGTCACCAGGCCAGGTTCCTGATGTCAGTTTGCAGGAGGCACTTGGCACTGTCAAACCAGCCACAGTTGCCTGTGGGGGCACCTTTCATCTGGGAGGCCTCCTGATCCATGTGGAATTTCAGCAGGCAGCCTGCCACTCCTGGCCACAAGGCCCTGGACATGAACCATGGCCTTTCCCCAGAGAAACAAAAGTCAGCAGGCCAGGTTCCTGATGTCAGTTTGCAGGAGGCACTTGGCAGTGTCAAACCAGCCACAGTTACCTGTGGGGGCACCTTTCATCTGGGAGGTATCCTCAACCGTGAGGAATTTCAGCAGGCAGCCGGCCACTCCAGGCCGCGGGGCACTGGACACGAATGATGGCCTTTAGCCAGAGAAATAAAAGTCACCAGGCCAGGTTCCTGATGTCAGTTGGCAGGAGGCACTTGGCACTGTCAAACCAGCCACAGTTGCCTGTGGGGGCACCTTTCATCTGGGAGGCCTCCTGATCCATGTGGAATTTCAGCAGGCAGCCTGCCACTCGAGCCACCGGGCCCTGGAGAGGAACGATGGCCTTTCCCCAGAGAAACAGAACTCAGCAGGCCAGGTCGCTGATGTCTGTTTGCAGGAGGCACTTGGCACTGTCAAACCAGCCACAGTTGCCTTGGGTGGTACTTTCGGTCTGGGAGGCATCCTGATCCGTGCGGAATTTCAGCAGGCAGTCGGCCACTCCGTCCACCGGTACCCTGAAAAGAATGTTGGCCTTTCCCCAGAGAAACAAAAGTCACCAGGCCAGGTTCCTGATGTCAGTTTGCAGGTGGCACTTGGCACTGTCAAACCAGACGCAGTTGCCTGTGGGGGCACCTTGCAACTGGGATGTATCCTCATCCGTGCGGAATTTTAGCAGGCAGCCGGCCACTCCTGGCCACAAGGCCCTGGACATGAACCATGGCCTTTCCCCAGAGAAACAAAAGTCACCAGGCCAGGTTCCTGATGTCAGTTTGCAGGAGGCACTTGGCACTGTCAAACCAGCCGCAGTTGTCTGTGGGGGCACCTTGCATCTGGGAGGTATCCTGATCCGTGAGGAATTTCAGCAGGCAGCCTGCCACTCCAGGCCACCGGGACCCGGACAAGAATAATGGCCTTTCCCCAGACAAACAAAAGTCACCAGGCCAGGTTCCTGATGTCAGTTTGCAGGTGGCACTTGGCACTGTCAAACCAGACGCAGTTGCCTGTGGGGGCACCTTGCAACTGGGATGTATCCTCATCCGTGCGGAATTTCAGCAGGCAGCTGGCCACTCCGGGCCACAAGGCCCTGGACATGAATGATGGCCTTTCCCCAGAGAAACAAAAGTCACCAGGCCAGGTTCCTGATGTCAGTTTGCAGGAGGCACTTGGCACTGTCAAACCAGCCACAGTTGCCTGTGGGGGCACCTTTCATCTGGGAGGCCTCCTGATCCATGTGGAATTTCAGCAGGCAGCCTGCCACTCCTGGCCACAAGGCCCTGGACATGAACCATGGCCTTTCCCCAGAGAAACAAAAGTCACCAGGCCAGGTTCCTGATGTCAGTTTGCAGGAGGCACTTGGCAGTGTCAAACCAGCCACAGTTACCTGTGGGGGCACCTTCAATCTGGGAGGTATCCTCAACCGTGAGGAATTTCAGCAGGCAGCCGGCCACTCCAGGCCGCGGGGCACTGGACACGAATGATGGCCTTTACCCAGAGAAATAAAAGTCAGCAGGCCAGGTTCCTGATGTCAGTTGGCAGGAGGCACTTGGCACTGTCAAACCAGCCACAGTTGCCTGTGGGGGCACCTTTCATCTGGGAGGCCTCCTGATCCATGTGGAATTTCAGCAGGCAGCCTGCCACTCGAGCCACCGGGCCCTGGAGAGGAACGATGGCCTTTCCCCAGAGAAACAGAACTCAGCAGGCCAGGTCGCTGATGTCTGTTAGCAGGAGGCACTTGGCACTGTCAAACCAGCCACAGTTGCCTTGGGTGGTACTTTCGGTATGGGAGGCATCCTGATCCTTTTGGAATTTCAGCAGGCAGCCGGCCACTCAGGGCCACCGTACCCCGGAAAAGAATCATGGCCTTTCCCCAGAGAAACAAAAGTCACCAGGCCAGGTTCCTGATGTCAGTTTGCAGGAGGCACTTGGCACTGTCAATCCAGCCACAGTTGCCTCTGGTGGTGCCTTTCATCTGGGCGGCATCCTGGTCCGTGCAGAATTTCAGCAGGCAGCCGGCCACTCCAGGACACCAGGCTCAGGATATGAACCATGGCCTTTCCCCAGAGAAACAAAAGTCACCAGGCCAGGTTCCAGATGTCAGTTGGCAGGAGGCACTTGGCACTGTCAAACCAGCCACAGGTGCCTGTGGGGGCATTTTTCATGTGGGAGGCATCCTGATCCATGCGGAATTTCAGCAGGCAGCCGGCCACTCCGAGCCCCCAGGCCCTGGACATGAACCATGGCCTTTCCCCAGAGAAACAAAAGTCACCAGGTCAGGTTCCTGATGTCAGTTTGGAGGAGGCACTTGGCACTGTCAAACCTGACTCAGTTTCCTCTGGGGGCATTTTTCATCTGGGAGGCATCCTGATCCATGTGGAATTTCAGCAGGCAGCCGGCCACTCCGGGCTACCAGGCCCTGGACATGAACCATGGCCTTTCCCCTGAGAAACAAAAGTCACCAGGCCAGGTTCCTGATGTCAGTTTGCAGGAGGCACTTGGCACTGTCAAACCAGCCACAGTTGCCTGTGGTGGCACCTTCCATCTCAGCGGCATCCGGATCCATGCCGAATTTCAGCAGGCAGCCGGCCACTCCGGGCCCCCAGGCCATGGACATGAACCATGGCCTTTCCCCAGAGAAACAAAAGTCAGCAGGCCAGGTTCCTGATGTCAGTTTGCAGGAGGCACTTGGCAGTGTCAAACCAGCCACAGTTACCTGTGGGGGCACCTTTCATCTGGGAGGTATCCTCAACCGTGAGGAATTTCAGCAGGCAGCCGGCCACTCCAGGCCGCGGGGCACTGGACACGAATGAGGGCCTTTACCCAGAGAAATAAAAGTCACCAGGCCAGGTTCCTGATGTCAGTTTGCAGGAGGCACTTGGCACTGTCAAACCAGCCACAGTTACCTGTGGGGGCATTTTTCATCTGGGAGGCATCCTGATCCATGCGGAATTTCAGCAGGCAGCCGGCCACTCCGAGCCCCCAGGCCCTGGACATGAACCATGGCCTTTCCCCAGAGAAACAAAAGTCACCAGGCCAGGTTCCTGATGTCAGTTTGCAGGAGGCACTTGGCACTGTCAAACCTGACGCAGTTTCCTCTGGGGGCATTTTTCATCTGGGAGGCATCCTGATCCGTGTGGAATTTCAGCAGGCAGCCGGCCACTCCGGGCCAGCGGGCCCTGGAGAGGAACGATGGCCTTTCCCCAGAGAAACAAAAGTCACCAGGCCAGGTTCCTGATGTCAGTTTGCAGGAGGCACTTGGCACTGTCAAACCAGCCACAGTTGCCTGTGGTGGCACCTTCCATCTCGGCGGCATCCTGATCCATGCGGAATTTCAGCAGGCAGCCGGCCACTCCGGGCCACCAGGCCCTGGACAATAATGATGGCCTTTCCCCAGAGAAACAAAAGTCACCAGGCCAGGTTCCTGATGTCAGTTTGCAGGAGGCACTTGGCACTGTCAAACCAGCCACAGTTGCCTGTGGGGGCACCTTTCATCTGGGAGGCCTCCTGATCCATGTGGAATTTCAGCAGGCAGCCTGCCACTCCTGGCCACAAGGCCCTGGACATGAACCATGGCCTTTCCCCAGAGAAACAAAAGTCACCAGGCCAGGTTCCTGATGTCAGTTTGCAGGAGGCACTTGGCAGTGTCAAACCAGCCACAGTTACCTGTGGGGGCACCTTTCATCTGGGAGGTATCCTCAACCGTGAGGAATTTCAGCAGGCAGCCGGCCACTCCAGGCCGCGGGGCACTGGACACGAATGATGGCCTTTACCCAGAGAAATAAAAGTCACCAGGCCAGGTTCCTGATGTCAGTTGGCAGGAGGCACTTGGCACTGTCAAACCAGCCACAGTTGCCTGTGGGGGCACCTTTCATCTGGGAGGCCTCCTGATCCATGTGGAATTTCAGCAGGCAGCCTGCCACTCGAGCCACCAGGCCCTGGACATGAACCATGGCCTTTCCCCAGAGAAAGAAAAAACACCAGGCCAGGTTCCTGATGTCAGTTTGCAGGAGGCACTTGGCACTGTAAAACCAGACGCAGTTGCCTGTGGGGGCACCTTGCAACTGGGATGTATCCTCATCCGTGCGGAATTTCAGCAGGCAGCCGGCCACTCCTGGCCACAAGGCCCTGGACATGAACCATGGCTTTTCCCCAGAGAAACAAAAGTCACCAGGCCAGGTTCCTGATGTCAGTTTGCAGGAGGCACTTGGCACTGTCAAACCAGCCACAGTTGCCTGTGGGGGCACCTTGCAACTGGCATGTATCCTCATCCGTGCGGAATTTCAGCAGGCAGCCGGCCACTCCTGGCCACAAGGCCCTGGACCTGAACCATGGCCTTTACCCAGAGAAACAAAAGTCACCAGGCCAGGTTCCTGATGTCAGTTTGCAGGAGGCACTTGGCACTGTCAAAGCAGCCGCAGTTGCCTTGGGTTGCACTTTCGGTCTGGGAGGCATCCTGATCCGTGCAGAATTTCAGCAGGCAGTCGGCCACTCCGTCCACCGGTACCCGGAAAAGAATGTTGGCCTTTCCCCAGAGAAACAAAAGTCAGCAGGCCAGGTTCCTGATGTCAGTTTGCAGGTGGCACTTGGCACTGTCAAACCAGACGCAGTTGCCTGTGGGGGCACCTTGCAACTGGGATGTATCCTCATCCGTGCGGAATTTCAGCAGGCAGCCGGCCACTCCTGGCCACAAGGCCCTGGACATGAACCATGGCCTTTCCCCAGAGAAACAAAAGTCACCAGGCCAGGTTCCTGATGTCAGTTTGCAGGAGGCACTTGGCACTGTCAAACCAGACGCAGTTGCCTGTGGGGGCATTTTTCATCTGGGAGGCATCCTCAACCGTGTGGAATTTCAGCAGGCAGCCGGCCACTCTGGCCACACTGGGCCCCGGACAAGAATAATGGCCTTTCCCCAGAGAAACAAAAGTCACCAGGCCAGGTTCCTGATGTCAGTTTGCAGGAGGCACTTGGCACTGTCAAACCAGCCACAGTTGCCTCTGGTGGTACTTTCGGTCTGGGATGTATCCTGATCCATTTGGAATTTCAGAAGGCAGCGGGCCACTCCGGGCCACCAAGCCCTGGACATGAACCATGGCCTTTCCCCAGAGAAACAAAAGTCACCAGGCCAGGATCCTGATGTCAGTTTGCAGGTGGCACTTGGCACTCTCAAACCAGACGCAGTTGCCTGAGGGGCACCTTGCAACTGGGATGTATCCTCATCCGTGCGGAATTTCAGCAGGCAGCCGGCCACTCCTGGCCACAAGGCCCTGGACATGAACCATGGCCTTTCCCCAGAGAAACAAAAGTCACCAGGCCAGGTTCCTGATGTCAGTTTGCAGGAGGCACTTGGCACTGTCAAACCAGCCGCAGTTGCCTGTGGGGGCACCTTGCAACTGGGATGTATCCTCATCCGTGCGGAATTTCAGCAGGCAGCCGGCCACTCCTGGCCACAAGGCCCTGGACATGAACCATGGCCTTTCCCCAGAGAAACAAAAGTCACCAGGCCAGGTTCCTGATGTCAGTTTGCAGGTGGCACTTGGCACTGTCAAACCAGACGCAGTTGCCTGTGGGGGCACCTTGCAACTGGGATGTATCCTCATCCGTGCGGAATTTCAGCAGGCAGCTGGCCAATCCGGGCCACAAGGCCCTGGACATGAATGATGGCCTTTCCCCAGAGAAACAAAAGTCACCAGGCCAGGTTCCTGATGTCAGTTTGCAGGAGGCACTTGGCACTGTCAAACCAGCCACAGTTGCCTGTGGGGGCACCTTTCATCTGGGAGGCCTCCTGATCCATGTGGAATTTCAGCAGGCAGCCTGCCACTCCTGGCCACAAGGCCCTGGACATGAACCATGGCCTTTCCCCAGAGAAACAAAAGTCACCAGGACAGGTTCCTGATGTCAGTTTGCAGGAGGCACTTGGCACTGTCAAACCAGCCACAGTTGCCTTGGGTGGTACTTTCGGTCTGGGAGGCATCCTGATCCTTTTGGAATTTCAGCAGGCAGCCGGCCACTCCGGGCCACCGTACCCCGGAAAAGAATCATGGCCTTTCCCCAGAGAAACAAAAGTCACCAGGCCAGGTTCCTGATGTCAGTTTGCAGGAGGCACTTGGCACTGTCAAACCAGCCGCAGTTGCCTCTGGTGGTACCTTTCATCTGGGCGGCATCCTGGTCCGTGCAGAATTTCAGCAGGCAGCCGGCCACTCCAGGACACCAGGCTCAGGATATGAACCATGGCCTTTCCCCAGAGAAACAAAAGTCACCAGGCCAGGTTCCAGATGTCAGTTGGCAGGAGGCACTTGGCACTGTCAAACCAGCCACAGGTGCCGGTGGGGGCATTTTTCATGTGGGAGGCATCCTGATACATGCGGAATTTCAGCAGGCAGCCGGCCACTCCGAGCCCCCAGGCCCTGGACATGAACCATGGCCTTTCCCCTGAGAAACAAAAGTCAGCAGGCCAGGTTCCTGATGTCAGTTTGCAGGAGGCACTTGGCACTGTCAAACCTGACGCAGTTGCCTGTGGTGGCACCTTCCATCTCGGCGGCATCCGGATCCATGCAGAATTTCAGCAGGCAGCCGGCCACTCCGGGCCCCCAGGCCATGGACATGAACCATGGCCTTTCCCCAGAGAAACAAAAGTCAGCAGGCCAGGTTCCTGATGTCAGTTTGCAGGAGGCACTTGGCACTGTCAAACCAGCCACAGTTACCTGTGGGGGCACCTTTCATCTGGGAGGTATCCTCAACCGTGAGGAATTTCAGCAGGCAGCCGGCCACTCCAGGCCGCGGGGCACTGGACACGAATGAGGGCCTTTACCCAGAGAAATCAAAGTCACCAGGCCAGGTTCCTGATGTCAGTTTGCAGGAGGCACTTGGCACTGTCAAACCAGCCACAGTTGCCTGTGGGGGCACCTTTCATCTGGGAGGCATCCTGATCCATGTGGAATTTCAGCAGGCAGCCTGCCACTCGAGCCACCGGGCCCTGGAGAGGAACGATGGCCTTTCCCCAGAGAAACAGAACTCAGCAGGCCAGGTCGCAGATGTCTGTTTGCAGGAGGCACTTGGCACTGTCAAACCAGCCACATTTGCCTTGGGTGGTACTTTCGGTCTGGGAGGTATCCTGATCCGTGCGGAATTTCAGCATGCAGCCGGTCACTCCGGGCCACCGTACCCTGGAAAAGAATGATGGCCTTTACACACAGAAACAAAAGTCACCAGGCCAGGTTCCTGATGTCACTTTGCAGGAGGCACTTGGCACTGTCAAACCTGACGCAGTTTCCTCTGGGGGCATTTTTCATCTGGGAGGCATCCTGATCCATGTGGAATTTCAGCAGGCAGCCGGCCACTCCGGGCCAGCGGGCCCTGGAGAGGAACGATGGCCTTTCCCCTGAGAAACAAAAGTCACCAGGCCAGGTTCCTGATGTCAGTTTGCAGGAGGCACTTGGCAGTGTCAAACCAGCCACAGTTGCCTGTGGTGGCACCTTCCATCTCGGCGGCATCCTGATCCATGCAGAATTTCAGCAGGCAGCCGGCCACTCCGGGCCCCCAGGCCATGGACATGAACCATGGACTTTCCCCAGAGAAACAAAAGTCACCAGGCCAGGCTCCTGATGTCAGTTTGCAGGAGGCACTTGGCAGTGTCAAACCAGCCACAGTTACCTGTGGGGGCACCTTTCATCTGGGAGGTATCCTCAACCGTGAGGAATTTCAGCAGGCAGCCAGCCACTCCAGGCCGCGGGGCACTGGACACGAATGATGGCCTTTACCCAGAGAAATAAAAGTCACCAGGCCAGGTTCCTGATGTCAGTTTGCAGGAGGCACTTGGCACTTTCAAACCAGCCACAGTTGCCTGTGGGGGCACCTTTCATCTGGGAGGCCTCCTGATCCATGTGGAATTTCAGCAGGCAGCCGGCCACTCCAGCCACCGGGCCCTGGAGAGGAACGATGGCCTTTCCCCTGAGAAACAAAAGTCACCAGGCCAGGTTCCTGATGTCAGTTTGCAGGTGGCACTTGGCACTGTCAAACCAGATGCAGTTGCCTGTGGGGGCACCTTGCAACTGGGATGTATCCTCATCCGTGCGGAATTTCAGCAGGCAGCCGGCCACTCCTGGCCACAAGGCCCTGGACATGAACCATGGCATTTCCCCAGAGAAACAAAAAACACCAGGCCAGGTTCCTGATGTCAGTTTGCAGGAGGCACTTGGCACTGTCAAACCAGCCGCAGTTGCCTGTGGGGGCATTTTTCATCTGGGAGGCATCCTCAACCGTGTGGAATTTCAGCAGGCAGCCGGCCACTCCGGCCACTCTGGGCCCCGGACAAGAATGATGGCCTTTCCCCAGAGAAACAAAAGTCACCAGGCCAGGTTCCTGATGTCAGTTTGCAGGTGGCACTTGGCACTGTCAAACCAGACGCAGTTGCCTGTGGGGGCACCTTGCAACTGGGATGTATCCTCATCCGTGCGGAATTTCAGCAGGCAGCCGGCCACTCCTGGCCACAAGGCCCTGGACATGAACCATGGGCTTTCCCCAGAGAAACAAAAGTCACCAGGCCAGGTTCCTGATGTCAGTTTGCAGGAGGCACTTGGCAGTGTCAAACCAGCCACAGTTGCCTGTGGGGGCACCTTGCAACTGGGATGTATCCTCATCCGTGCGGAATTTCAGCAGGCAGCCGGCCACTCCTGGCCACAAGGCCCTGGACCTGAACCATGGCCTTTACCCAGATAAAGAAAAGTCACCAGGCCAGGTTCCTGATGTCAGTTTGCAGGAGGCACTTGGCACTGTCAAACCAGCCGCAGTTGCCTGTGGGGGCACCTTGCATCTGGGAGGTATCCTGAACCGTGAGGAATTTCAGCAGGCAGCCGGCCACACCGGGCCACCGGGACCCGGACAAGAATAATGGCCTTTCCCCAGACAAAGAAAAGTCACCAGGCCAGGTTCCTGATGTCAGTTTGCAGGTGGCACTTGGCACTGTCAAACCAGACGCAGTTGCCTGTGGGGGCACCTTGCAACTGGGATGTATCCTCATCCGTGCGGAATTTCAGCAGGCAGCCGGCCACTCCTGGCCACAAGGCCCTGGACATGAACCATGGCCTTTCCCCAGAGAAACAAAAGTCACCAGGCCAGGTTCCTGATGTCAGTTTGCAGGAGGCACTTGGCACTGTCAAACCAGACGCAGTTGCCTGTGGGGGCATTTTTCATCTGGGAGGCATCCTCAACCGTGTGGAATTTCAGCAGGCAGCCGGCCACTCCGGCCACTCTGGGCCCCGGACAAGAATGATGGCCTTTCCCCAGAGAAACAAAAGTCACCAGGCCAGGTTCCTGATGTCAGTTTGCAGGAGGCACTTGGCACTGTCAAACCAGACGCAGTGCCTGTGGGGGCACCTTGCAACTGGGATATATCCTCATCCGTGCGGAATTTCAGCAGGCAGCCGGCCACTCCTGGCCACAAGGCCCTGGACATGAACCATGGCCTTTCCCCAGAGAAACAAAAGTCACCAGGCCAGGTTCCTCATGTCAGTTTGCAGGAGGCACTTGGCACTGTCAAACCAGCCACAGTTGCCTGTGGGGGCACCTTGCAACTGGGATGTATCCTCATCCGTGCGGAATTTCAGCAGGCAGCCGGCCACTCCTGGCCACAAGGCCCTGGACCTGAACCATGGCCTTTACCCAGATAAAGAAAAGTCACCAGGCCAGGTTCCTGATGTCAGTTTGCAGGAGGCACTTGGCACTGTCAAACCAGCCGCAGTTGCCTGTGGGAGCACCTTGCATCTGGGAGGTATCCTGAACCGTGAGGAATTTCAGCAGGCAGCCGGCCACACCGGGCCACCGGGACCCGGACAAGAATAATGGCCTTTCCCCAGACAAAGAAAAGTCAGCAGGCCAGGTTCCTGATGTCAGTTTGCAGGTGGCACTTGGCACTGTCAAACCAGACGCAGTTGCCTGTGGGGGCACCTTGCAACTGGGATGTATCCTCATCCGTGCGGAATTTCAGCAGGCAGCCGGCCACTCCTGGCCACAAGGCCCTGGACATGAACCATGGCCTTTCCCCAGAGAAATAAAAGTCACCAGGCCAGGTTCCTGATGTCAGTTGGCAGGAGGGACTTGGCACTGTCAAACCAGCCACAGTTGCCTGTGGGGGCACCTTTCATCTGGGAGGCCTCCTGATCCATGTGGAATTTCAGCAGGCAGCCTGCCACTCGAGCCACCGGGCCCTGGAGAGGAACGATGGCCTTTCCCCAGAGAAACAGAACTCGGCAGGCCAGGTCGCTGATGTCTGTTTGCAGGAGGCACTTGGCACTGTCAAACCAGCCACAGTTGCCTTGGGTGGTACTTTCGGTATGGGAGGCATCCTGATCCTTTTGGAATTTCAGCAGGCAGCCGGCCACTCCGGGCCACCGTACCCCGGAAAAGAATCATGGCCTTTCCCCAGAGAAACAAAAGTCACCAGGCCAGGTTCCTGATGTCAGTTTGCAGGAGGCACTTGGCACTGTCAAACCAGCCGCAGTTGCCTCTGGTGGTGCCTTTCATCTGGGCGGCATCCTGGTCCGTGCAGAATTTCAGCAGGCAGCCGGCCACTCCAGGACACCAGGCTCAGGATATGAACCATGGCCTTTCCCCAGAGAAACAAAAGTCACCAGGCCAGGTTCCAGATGTCAGTTGGCAGGAGGCACTTGGCACTGTCAAACCAGCCACAGGTGCCTGTGGGGGCATTTTTCATGTGGGAGGCATCCAGATCCATGTGGAATTTCAGCAGGCAGCCGGCCACTCCGGGCTACCAGGCCCTGGACATGAACCATGGCCTTTCCCCTGAGAAACAAAAGTCACCAGGCCAGGTTCCTGATGTCAGTTTGCAGGAGGCACTTGGCACTGTCAAACCAGCCACAGTTGCCTGTGGTGGCACCTTCCATCTCAGCGGCATCCGGATCCATGCAGAATTTCAGCAGGCAGCCGGCCACTCCGGGCCCCCAGGCCATGGACATGAACCATGGCCTTTCCCCAGAGAAACAAAAGTCAGCAGGCCAGGTTCCTGATGTCAGTTTGCAGGAGGCACTTGGCAGTGTCAAACCAGCCACAGTTACCTGTGGGGGCACCTTTCATCTGGGAGGTATCCTCAACCGTGAGGAATTTCAGCAGGCAGTCGGCCACTCCAGGCCGCGGGGCACTGGACACGAATGAGGGCCTTTACCCAGAGAAATAAAAGTCACCAGGCCAGGTTCCTGATGTCAGTTTGCAGGAGGCACTTGGCACTGTCAAACCTGACGCAGTTACCTGTGGGGGCATTTTTCATCTGGGAGGCATCCTGATCCATGCGGAATTTCAGCAGGCAGCCGGCCACTCCGAGCCCCCAGGCCCTGGACATGAACCATGGCCTTTCCCCAGAGAAACAAAAGTCACCAGGCCAGGTTCCTGATGTGAGTTTGCAGGAGGCACTTGGCACTGTCAAATCTGACGCAGTTTCCTCTGGGGGCATTTTTCATCTGGGAGGCATCCTGATCCGTGTGGAATTTCAGCAGGCAGCCGGCCACTCCGGGCCAGCGGGCCCTGGAGAGGAACGATGGCCTTTCCCCTGAGAAACAAAAGTCACCAGGCCAGGTTCCTGATGTCAGTTTGCAGGTGGCACTTGGCACTGTCAAACCAGACGCAGTTGCCTGTGGGGGCACCTTGCAACTGGGATGTATCCTCATCCGTGCGGAATTTCAGCAGGCAGCCGGCCACTCCTGGCCACAAGGCCCTGGACATGAACCATGGCCTTTCCCCAGAGAAACAAAAAACACCAGGCCAGGTTCCTGATGTCAGTTTGCAGGAGGCACTTGGCACTGTCAAACCAGACGCAGTTGCCTGTGGGGGCACCTTGCAACTGGGATGTATCCTCATCCGTGCGGAATTTCAGCAGGCAGCCGGCCACTCCTGGCCACAAGGCCCTGGACATGAACCATGGCCTTTCCCCAGAGAAACAAAAGTCACCAGGCCAGGTTCCTGATGTCAGTTTGCAGGAGGCACTTGGCACTGTCAAACCAGCCACAGTTGCCTGTGGGGGCACCTTTCATCTGGGAGGCATCCTGATCCATGTGGAATTTCAGCAGGCAGCCTGCCACTCGAGCCACCGGGCCCTGGAGAGGAACGATGGCCTTTCCCCAGAGAAACAGAACTCAGCAGGCCAGGTCGCTGATGTCTGTTTGCAGGAGGCACTTGGCACTGTCAAACCAGCCACATTTGCCTTGGGTGGTACTTTCGGTCTGGGAGGTATCCTGATCCGTGCGGAATTTCAGCATGCAGCCGGACACTCCAGGCCACCGTACCCTGGAAAAGAATGATGGCCTTTACACACAGAAACAAAAGTCACCAGGCCAGGTTCCTGATGTCAGTTTGCAGGAGTCACTTGGCACTGTCAAACCAGCCGCAGTTGCCTGTGGGGGCAATTTTCATCTGGGAGGCATCCTGATCCATGCGGAATTTCAGCAGGCAGCCGGCCACTCCGAGCCCCCAGGCCCTGGACATGAACCATGGCCTTTCCCCAGAGAAACAAAAGTCACCAGGCCAGGTTCCTGATGTCAGTTTGCAGGAGGCACTTGGCACTGTCAAACCTGACGCAGTTTCCTCTGGGGGCATTTTTCATCTGGGAGGCATCCTGATCCGTGTGGAATTTCAGCAGGCAGCCGGCCACTCCGGGCCAGCGGGCCCTGGAGAGGAACGATGGCCTTTCCCCTGAGAAACAAAAGTCACCAGGCCAGGTTCCTGATGTCAGTTTGCAGGAGGCACTTGGCAGTGTCAAACCAGCCACAGTTGCCTGTGGTGGCACCTTCCATCTCGGCGGCATCCTGATCCATGCAGAATTTCAGCAGGCAGCCGGCCACTCCGGGCCCCAGGCCATGGACATGAACCATGGACTTTCCCCAGAGAAACAAAAGTCACCAGGCCAGGTTCCTGATGTCAGTTTGCCGGAGGCACTTGGCAGTGTCAAACCAGCCACAGTTACCTGTGGGGGCACCTTTCATCTGGGAGGTATCCTCAACCGTGAGGAATTTCAGCAGGCAGCCAGCCACTCCAGGCCGCGGGGCACTGGACACGAATGATGGCCTTTACCCAGAGAAACAAAAGTCACCAGGCCAGGTTCCTGATGTCAGTTTGCAGGAGGCACTTGGCACTTTCAAACCAGCCACAGTTGCCTGTGGGGGCACCTTTCATCTGGGAGGCCTCCTGATCCATGTGGAATTTCAGCAGGCAGCCGGCCACTCCGGGCCAGCGGGCCCTGGAGAGGAACGATGGCCTTTCCCCTGAGAAACAAAAGTCACCAGGCCAGGTTCCTGATGTCAGTTTGCAGGTGGCACTTGGCACTGTCAAACCAGATGCAGTTGCCTGTGGGGGCAACTTGCAACTGGGATGTATCCTCATCCGTGCGGAATTTCAGCAGGCAGCCGGCCACTCCTGGCCACAAGGCCCTGGACATGAACCATGGCCTTTCCCCAGAGAAACAAAAAACACCAGGCCAGGTTCCTGATGTCAGTTTGCAGGAGGCACTTGGCACTGTCAAACCAGACGCAGTTGCCTGTGGGGGCATGTTTCATCTGGGAGGCATCCTCAACCGTGTGGAATTTCAGCAGGCAGCCGGCCACTCCGGCCACTCTGGGCCCCGGACAAGAATGATGGCCTTTCCCCAGAGAAACAAAAGTCACCAGGCCAGGTTCCTGATGTCAGTTTGCAGGTGGCACTTGGCACTGTCAAACCAGACGCAGTTGCCTGTGGGGGCACCTTGCAACTGGGATGTATCCTCATCCGTGCGGAATTTCAGCAGGCAGCCGGCCACTCCTGGCCACAAGGCCCTGGACATGAACCATGGCCTTTCCCCAGAGAAATAAAAGTCACCAGGCCAGGTTCCTGATGTCAGTTGGCAGGAGGCACTTGGCACTGTCAAACCAGCCACAGTTGCCTGTGGGGGCACCTTTCATCTGGGAGGCCTCCTGATCCATGTGGAATTTCAGCAGGCAGCCTGCCACTCGAGCCACCGGGCCCTGGAGAGGAACGATGGCCTTTCCCCAGAGAAACAGAACTCGGCAGGCCAGGTCGCTGATGTCTGTTTGCAGGAGGCACTTGGCACTGTCAAACCAGCCACAGTTGCCTTGGGTGGTACTTTCGGTATGGGAGGCATCCTGATCCTTTTGGAATTTCAGCAGGCAGCCGGCCACTCCGGGCCACCGTACCCCGGAAAAGAATCATGGCCTTTCCCCAGAGAAACAAAAGTCACCAGGCCAGGTTCCTGATGTCAGTTTGCAGGAGGCACTTGGCACTGTCAAACCAGCCGCAGTTGCCTCTGGTGTTGCCTTTCATCTGGGCGGCATCCTGGTCCGTGCAGAATTTCAGCAGGCAGCCGGCCACTCCGAGCCCCCAGGCCCTGGACATGAACCATGGCCTTTCCCCAGAGAAACAAAAGTCACCAGGTCAGGTTCCTGATGTCAGTTTGCAGGAGGCACTTGGCACTGTCAAACCTGACTCAGTTTCCTCTGGGGGCATTTTTCATCTGGGAGGCATCCAGATCCATGTGGAATTTCAGCAGGCAGCCGGCCACTCCGGGCTACCAGGCCCTGGACATGAACCATGGCCTTTCCCCTGAGAAACAAAAGTCACCAGGCCAGGTTCCTGATGTCAGTTTGCAGGAGGCACTTGGCACTGTCAAACCAGCCACAGTTGCCTGTGGTGGCACCTTCCATCTCAGCGGCATCCGGATCCATGCAGAATTTCAGCAGGCAGCCGGCCACTCCGGGCCCCCAGGCCATGGACATGAACCATGGCCTTTCCCCAGAGAAACAAAAGTCAGCAGGCCAGGTTCCTGATGTCAGTTTGCAGGAGGCACTTGGCACTGTCAAACCAGCCACAGTTACCTGTGGGGGCACCTTTCATCTGGGAGGTATCCTCAACCGTGAGGAATTTCAGCAGGCATCCGGCCACTCCAGGCCGCGGGGCACTGGACACGAATGATGGCCTTTACCCAGAGAAATAAAAGTCACCAGGCCAGGTTCCTGATGTCAGTTTGCAGGAGGCACTTGGCACTGTCAAACCAGACGCAGTTACCTGTGGGGGCATTTTTCATCTGGGAGGCATCCTGATCCATGCGGAATTTCAGCAGGCAGCCGGCCACTCCGAGCCCCCAGGCCCTGGACATGAACCATGGCCTTTCCCCAGAGAAACAAAAGTCACCAGGCCAGGTTCCTGATGTCAGTTTGCAGGAGGCACTTGGCACTGTCAAATCTGACGCAGTTTCCTCTGGGGGCATTTTTCATCTGGGAGGCATCCTGATCCGTGTGGAATTTCAGCAGGCAGCCGGCCACTCCGGGCCAGCGGGCCCTGGAGAGGAACGATGGCCTTTCCCCTGAGAAACAAAAGTCACCAGGCCAGGTTCCTGATGTCAGTTTGCAGGAGGCACTTGGCAGTGTCAAACCAGCCACAGTTGCCTGTGGTGGCACATTCCATCTCGGCGGCATCCTGATCCATGCGGAATTTCAGCAGGCAGCCGGCCACTCCGGGCCACCAGGCCCTGGACAAGAATGATGGCCTTTCCCCAGAGAAACAAAAGTCACCAGGCCAGGTTCCTGATGTCAGTTTGCAGGAGGCACTTGGCACTGTCAAACCAGACGCAGTTGCCTGTGGGGGCACCTTGCAACTGGGATGTATCCTCATCCGTGCGGAATTTCAGCAGGCAGCCGGCCACTCCTGGCCACAAGGCCCTGGACATGAACCATGGCCTTTCCCCAGAGAAACAAAAAACACCAGGCCAGGTTCCTGATGTCAGTTTGCAGGAGGCACTTGGCACTGTCAAACCAGACGCAGTTGCCTGTGGGGGCACCTTGCAACTGGGATGTATCCTCATCCGTGCGGAATTTCAGCAGGCAGCCGGCCACTCCTGGCCACAAGGCCCTGGACATGAACCATGGCCTTTCCCCAGAGAAACAAAAGTCACCAGGCCAGGTTCCTGATGTCAGTTTGCAGGAGGCACTTGGCACTGTCAAACCAGCCGCAGTTGCCTGTGGGGGCACCTTGCAACTGGGATGTATCCTCATCCGTGCGGAATTTCAGCAGGCAGCCGGCCACTCCTGGCCACAAGGCCCTGGACCTGAACCATGGCCTTTCCCCAGAGAAACAAAAGTCACCAGGCCAGGTTCCTGATGTCAGTTTGCAGGAGGCACTTGGCACTGTCAAACAAGACGCAGTTGCCTGTGGGGGCATTTTTCATCTGGGAGGCATCCTCAACCGTGCAGAATTTCAGCAGGCAGCCGGCCACTCTGGCCACACTGGGCCCCGGACGAGAATGATGGCCTTTCCCCAGAGAAACAAAAGTCACCAGGCCAGGTTCCTGATGTCAGTTTGCAGGAGGCACTTGGCACTGTCAAACCAGCCACAGTTGCCTCTGGTGGTACTTTCGGTCTGGGATGTATCCTGATCCATTTGGAATTTCAGAAGGCAGCGGGCCACTCCGGGCCACCAAGCCCTGGACATGAACCATGGCCTTTCCCCAGAGAAACAAAAGTCACCAGGCCAGGTTCCTGATGTCAGTTTGCAGGTGGCACTTGGCACTGTCAAACCAGACGCATTTGCCTGAGGGGCACCTTGCAACTGGGATGTATCCTCATCCGTGCGGAATTTCAGCAGGCAGCCGGCCACTCCTGGCCACAAGGCCCTGGACATGAACCATGGCCTTTCCCCAGAGAAACAAAAGTCACCAGGCCAGGTTCCTGATGTCAGTTTGCAGGAGGCACTTGGCACTGTCAAACCAGCCGCAGTTGCCTGTGGGGGCACCTTGCATCTGGGAGGTATCCTGATCCGTGAGGAATTTCAGCAGGCAGCCTGCCACTCCAGGCCACCGGGACCCGGACAAGAATAATGGCCTTTCCCCAGACAAACAAAAGTCACCAGGCCAGGTTCCTGATGTCAGTTTGCAGGTGGCACTTGGCACTGTCAAACCAGACGCAGTTGCCTGTGGGGGCACCTTGCAACTGGGAGGTATCCTCATCCGTGCGGAATTTCAGCAGGCAGCTGGCCACTCCGGGCCAGCGGGCCCTGGAGAGGAACGATGGCCTTTCCCCAGAGAAACAAAAGTCACCAGGCCAGGTTCCTGATGTCAGTTTGCAGGAGGCACTTGGCACTGTCAAACCAGCCACAGTTGCCTGTGGGGGCACCTTTCATCTGGGAGGCCTCCTGATCCATGTGGAATTTCAGCAGGCAGCCTGCCACTCCTGGCCACAAGGCCCTGGACATGAACCATGGCCTTTCCCCAGAGAAACAAAAGTCACCAGGCCAGGTTCCTGATGTCAGTTTGCAGGAGGCACTTGGCACTGTCAAACCAGCCACAGTTGCCTTGGGTGGTACTTTCGGTCTGGGAGGCATCCTGATCCTTTTGGAATTTCAGCAGGCAGCCGGCCACTCCGGGCCACCGTACCCCGGAAAAGAATCATGGCCTTTCCCCAGAGAAACAAAAGTCACCAGGCCAGGTTCCTGATGTCAGTTTGCAGGAGGCACTTGGCACTGTCAAACCAGCCACAGTTGCCTCTGGTGGTACCTTTCATCTGGGCGGCATCCTGGTCCGTGCAGAATTTCAGCAGGCAGCCGGCCACTCCAGGACACCAGGCTCAGGATATGAACCATGGCCTTTCCCCAGAGAAACAAAAGTCACCAGGCCAGGTTCCAGATGTCAGTTGGCAGGAGGCACTTGGCACTGTCAAACCAGCCACAGGTGCCGGTGGGGGCATTTTTCATGTGGGAGGCATCCTGATCCATGCGGAATTTCAGCAGGCAGCCGGCCACTCCGAGCCCCCAGGCCCTGGACATGAACCATGGCCTTTCCCCTGAGAAACAAAAGTCAGCAGGCCAGGTTCCTGATGTCAGTTTGCAGGAGGCACTTGGCACTGTCAAACCAGCCACAGTTGCCTGTGGTGGCACCTTCCATCTCGGCGGCATCCGGATCCATGCAGAATTTCAGCAGGCAGCCGGCCACTCCGGGCCCCCAGGCCATGGACATGAACCATGGCCTTTCCCCAGAGAAACAAAAGTCAGCAGGCCAGGTTCCTGATGTCAGTTTGCAGGAGGCACTTGGCAGTGTCAAACCAGCCAGAGTTACCTGTGGGGGCACCTTGCATCTGGGAGGTATCCTCAACCGTGTGGAATTTCAGCAGGCAGCCGGCCACTCCAGGCCACCGGGACCCGGACAAGAATAATGGCCTTTCCCCAGACAAACAAAAGTCACCAGGCCAGGTTCCTGATGTCAGTTTGCAGGTGGCACTTGGCACTGTCAAACCAGACGCAGTTGCCTGTGGGGGCACCTTGCAACTGGGATGTATCCTCATCCGTGCGGAATTTCAGCAGGCAGCTGGCCACTCCGGGCCACAAGGCCCTGGACATGAATGATGGCCTTTCCCCAGAGAAACAAAAGTCACCAGGCCAGGTTCCTGATGTCAGTTTGCAGGAGGCACTTGGCACTGTCAAACCAGCCACAGTTGCCTGTGGGGGCACCTTTCATCTGGGAGGCCTCCTAATCCATGTGGAATTTCAGCAGGCAGCCTGCCACTCCTGGCCACAAGGCCCTGGACATGAACCATGGCCTTTCCCCAGAGAAACAAAAGTCACCAGGCCAGGTTCCTGATGTCAGTTTGCAGGAGGCACTTGGCACTGTCAAACCAGCCACAGTTGCCTTGGGTGGTACTTTCGGTCTGGGAGGCATCCTGATCCTTTTGGAATTTCAGCAGGCAGCCGGCCACTCCGGGCCACCGTACCCCGGAAAAGAATCATGGCCTTTCCCCAGAGAAACAAAAGTCACCAGGCCAGGTTCCTGATGTCAGTTTGCAGGAGGCACTTGGCACTGTCAAACCAGCCACAGTTGCCTCTGGTGGTACCTTTCATCTGGGCGGCATCCTGGTCCGTGCAGAATTTCAGCAGGCAGCCGGCCACTCCAGGACACCAGGCTCAGGATATGAACCATGGCCTTTCCCCAGAGAAACAAAAGTCACCAGGCCAGGTTCCAGATGTCAGTTGGCAGGAGGCACTTGGCACTGTCAAACCAGCCACAGGTGCCGGTGGGGGCATTTTTCATGTGGGAGGCATCCTGATCCATGCGGAATTTCAGCAGGCAGCCGGCCACTCCGAGCCCCCAGGCCCTGGACATGAACCATGGCCTTTCCCCTGAGAAACAAAAGTCAGCAGGCCAGGTTCCTGATGTCAGTTTGCAGGAGGCACTTGGCACTGTCAAACCAGCCACAGTTGCCTGTGGGGGCACCTTCCATCTCGGCGGCATCCGGATCCATGCAGAATTTCAGCAGGCAGCCGGCCACTCCGGGCCCCCAGGCCATGGACATGAACCATGGCCTTTCCCCAGAGAAACAAAAGTCAGCAGGCCAGGTTCCTGATGTCAGTTTGCAGGAGGCACTTGGCACTGTCAAACCAGCCACAGTTACCTGTGGGGGCACCTTTCATCTGGGAGGTATCCTGAACCGTGAGGAATTTCAGCAGGCAGCCGGCCACTCCAGGCCGCGGGGCACTGGACACGAATGAGGGCCTTTACCCAGAGAAATAAAAGTCACCAGGCCAGGTTCCTGATGTCAGTTTGCAGGAGGCACTTGGCACTGTCAAACCAGCCACAGTTGCCTCTGGGGGCACCTTCCATCTCGGCGGCATCCTGATCCATGTGGAATTTCAGCCGGCAGCCTGCCACTCGAGCCACCGGGCCCTGGAGAGGAACGATGGCCTTTCCCCAGAGAAACAGAACTCAGCAGGCCAGGTCGCTGATGTCTGTTTGCAGGAGGCACTTGGCACTGTCAAACCAGCCACATTTGCCTTGGGTGGTACTTTCGGTCTGGGATGTATCCTGATCCGTACGGAATTTCAGCATGCAGCCGGACAATCCGGGCCACCGTACCCTGGAAAAGAATGATGGCCTTTACACACAGAAACAAAAGTCACCAGGCCAGGTTCCTGATGTCAGTTTGCAGGAGGCACTTGGCACTGTCAAACCAGACGCAGTTGCCTGTGGGGGCACCTTGCAACTGGCATGTATCCTCATCCGTGCGGAATTTCAGCAGGCAGCCGGCCACTCCTGGCCACAAGGCCCTGGACCTGAACCATGGCCTTTCCCCAGAGAAACAAAAGTCACCAGGCCAGGTTCCTGATGTCAGTTTGCAGGAGGCACTTGGCACTGTCAAACCTGACGCAGTTTCCTCTGGGGGCATTTTTCATCTGGGAGGCATCCTGATCCGTGTGGAATTTCAGCAGGCAGCCGGCCACTCCGGGCCAGCGGGCCCTGGAGAGGAACGATGGCCTTTCCCCTGAGAAACAAAAGTCACCAGGCCAGGTTCCTGATGTCAGTTTGCAGGAGGCACTTGGCAGTGTCAAACCAGCCACAGTTGCCTGTGGTGGCACCTTCCATCTCGGCGGCATCCTGATCCATGCAGAATTTCAGCAGGCAGCCGGCCACTCCGGGCCCCCAGGCCATGGACATGAACCATGGACTTTCCCCAGAGAAACAAAAGTCACCAGGCCAGGTTCCTGATGTCAGTTTGCAGGAGGCACTTGGCAGTGTCAAACCAGCCACAGTTACCTGTGGGGGCACCTTTCATCTGGGAGGTATCCTCAACCGTGAGGAATTTCAGCAGGCAGCCAGCCACTCCAGGCCGCGGGGCACTGGACACGAATGATGGCCTTTACCCAGAGAAATAAAAGTCACCAGGCCAGGTTCCTGATGTCAGTTTGCAGGAGGCACTTGGCACTTTCAAACCAGCCACAGTTGCCTGTGGGGGCACCTTTCATCTGGGAGGCCTCCTGATCCATGTGGAATTTCAGCAGGCAGCCGGCCACTCCGGGCCAGCGGGCCCTGGAGAGGAACGATGGCCTTTCCCCTGAGAAACAAAAGTCACCAGGCCAGGTTCCTGATGTCAGTTTGCAGGAGGCACTTGGCAGTGTCAAACCAGCCACAGTTGCCTGTGGGGGCACCTTGCAACTGGGATGTATCCTCATCCGTGCGGAATTTCAGCAGGCAGCCGGCCACACCTGGCCACAAGGCCCTGGACATGAACCATGGCCTTTCCCCAGAGAAACAAAAAACACCAGGCCAGGTTCCTGATGTCAGTTTGCAGGAGGCACTTGGCACTGTCAAACCAGACGCAGTTGCCTGTGGGGGCATGTTTCATCTGGGAGGCATCCTCAACCGTGTGGAATTTCAGCAGGCAGCCGGCCACTCCGGCCACTCTGGGCCCCGGACAAGAATGATGGCCTTTCCCCAGAGAAACAAAAGTCACCAGGCCAGGTTCCTGATGTCAGTTTGCAGGTGGCACTTGGCACTGTCAAACCAGACGCAGTTGCCTGTGGGGGCACCTTGCAACTGGGATGTATCCTCATCCGTGCGGAATTTCAGCAGGCAGCCGGCCACTCCTGGCCACAAGGCCCTGGACATGAACCATGGCCTTTCCGCAGAGAAACAAAAGTCACCAGGCCAGGTTCCTGATGTCAGTTTGCAGGAGGCACTTGGCACTGTCAAACCAGCCACAGTTGCCTGTGGGGGCACCTTGCAACTGGGATGTATCCTCATCCGTGCGGAATTTCAGCAGGCAGCCGGCCACTCCTGGCCACAAGGCCCTGGGCCTGAACCATGGCCTTTACCCAGAGAAACAAAAGTCACCAGGCCAGGTTCCTGATGTCAGTTTGCAGGAGGCACTTGGCACTGTCAAACCAGCCGCAGTTGCCTGTGGGGGCACCTTGCATCTGGGAGGTATCCTGAACCGTGAGGAATTTCAGCAGGCAGCCGGCCACACCGGGCCACCGGGACCCGGACAAGAATAATGGCCTTTCCCCAGACAAAGAAAAGTCACCAGGCCAGGTTCCTGATGTCAGTTTGCAGGTGGCACTTGGCACTGTCAAACCAGACGCAGTTGCCTGTGGGGGCACCTTGCAACTGGGATGTATCCTCATCCGTGCGGAATTTCAGCAGGCAGCCGGCCACTCCTGGCCACAAGGCCCTGGACATGAACCATGGCCTTTCCCCAGAGAAACAAAAGTCACCAGGCCAGGTTCCTGATGTCAGTTTGCAGGAGGCACTTGGCACTGTCAAACCAGACGCAGTTGCCTGTGGGGGCATTTTTCATCTGGGAGGCATCCTCAACCGTGTGGAATTTCAGCAGGCAGCCGGCCACTCCGGCCACTCTGGGCCCCGGACAAGAATGATGGCCTTTCCCCAGAGAAACAAAAGTCACCAGGCCAGGTTCCTGATGTCAGTTTGCAGGAGGCACTTGGCACTGTCAAACCAGACGCAGTGCCTGTGGGGGCACCTTGCAACTGGGATATATCCTCATCCGTGCGGAATTTCAGCAGGCAGCCGGCCACTCCTGGCCACAAGGCCCTGGACATGAACCATGGCCTTTCCCCAGAGAAACAAAAGTCACCAGGCCAGGTTCCTGATGTCAGTTTGCAGGAGGCACTTGGCAGTGTCAAACCAGACGCAGTTGCCTGTGGGGGCACCTTGCAACTGGGATGTATCCTCATCCGTGCGGAATTTCAGCAGGCAGCCGGCCACTCCTGGCCACAAGGCCCTGGACATGAACCATGGCCTTTACCCAGATAAAGAAAAGTCACCAGGCCAGGTTCCTGATGTCAGTTTGCAGGAGGCACTTGGCACTTTCCAACCAGCCACAGTTGCCTGTGGGGGCACCTTGCATCTGGGAGGTATCCTGAACCGTGAGGAATTTCAGCAGGCAGCCGGCCACACCGGGCCACCGGGACCCGGACAAGAATAATGGCCTTTCCCCAGACAAAGAAAAGTCACCAGGCCAGGTTCCTGATGTCAGTTTGCAGGTGGCACTTGGCACTGTCAAACCAGACGCAGTTGCCTGTGGGGGCACCTTGCAACTGGGATGTATCCTCATCCGTGCGGAATTTCAGCAGGCAGCCGGCCACTCCTGGCCACAAGGCCCTGGACATGAACCATGGCCTTTCCCCAGAGAAACAAAAGTCACCAGGCCAGGTTCCTGATGTCAGTTTGCAGGAGGCACTTGGCACTGTCAAACCAGACGCAGTTGCCTGTGGGGGCATTTTTCATCTGGGAGGCATCCCCAAACTTGTGGAATTTCAGCAGGCAGCCGGCCACTCCGGCCACTCTGGGCCCCGGACAAGAATGATGGCCTTTCCCCAGAGAAACAAAAGTCACCAGGCCAGGTTCCTGATGTCAGTTTGCAGGTGGCACTTGGCACTGTCAAACCAGACGTAGTGCCTGTGGGGGCACCTTGCAACTGGGATATATTCTCATCCGTGCGGAATTTCAGCAGGCAGCCGGCCACTCCAGGCCACCAAGTCCTGGACATGAACCATGGCTCTTCCCCAGAGAAACAAAAGTCAGCAGGCCAGGTTCCTGATGTCAGTTTGCAGGAGGCACTTGGCACTGTCAAACCAGCCACAGTTGCCTGCGGGGTCCTTTTTCATCTGGGAGGCATCCTGATCCATACGGAATTTCAGCAGGCAGCCGGCCACTCCGGGCCACCAGGCCCTGGATATGAACCATGGCTTTTCCCCAGAGAAACAAAAGTCAGCAGGCCAGGTTCCTGATGTCAGTTTGCAGGAGGCACTTGGCACTGTCAAACCAGCCACAGTTGCCTTGGGTGGTACTTTCCGTCTGGGAGGCATCCTGATCCTTTTGGAATTTCAGCAGGCAGCCGGCCACTCCGTCCACCGGGACCCGGACAAGAATAATGGCCTTTCCCCAGACAAAGAAAAGTCACCAGGCCAGGTTCCTGATGTCAGTTTGCAGGTGGCACTTGGCACTGTCAAACCAGACGCAGTTGCCTGTGGGGGCACCTTGCAACTGGGATGTATCCTCATCCGTGCGGAATTTCAGCAGGCAGCTGGCCACTCCGGGCCACAAGGCCCTGGACATGAATGATGGCCTTTCCCCAGAGAAACAAAAGTCACCAGGCCAGGTTCCTGATGTCAGTTTGCAGGAGGCACTTGGCACTGTCAAACCAGCCACAGTTGCCTGTGGGGGCACCTTTCATCTGGGAGGACTCCTGATCCATGTGGAATTTCAGCAGGCAGCCTGCCACTCCTGGCCACAAGGCCCTGGACATAAACCATGGCCTTTCCCCAGAGAAACAAAAGTCACCAGGCCAGGTTCCTGATGTCAGTTTGCAGGAGGCACTTGGCAGTGTCAAACCAGCCACAGTTACCTGTGGGGGCACCTTTCATCTGGGAGGTATCCTCAACCGTGAGGAATTTCAGCAGGCAGCCGGCCACTCCAGGCCGCGGGGCACTGGACACGAATGATGGCCTTTACCCAGAGAAATAAAAGTCACCAGGCCAGGTTCCTGATGTCAGTTTGCAGGAGGCACTTGGCAGTGTCAAACCAGCCACAGTTGCCTTGGCTGGTACTTTCGGTCTGGGAGGCATCCTGATCCTTTTGGAATTTCAGCAGGCAGCCGGCCACTCCGGGCCACCGTACTCCGGAAAAGAATCATGGCTTTTCCCCAGAGAAACAAAAGTCACCAGGCCAGGTTCCTGATGTCAGTTTGCAGGAGGCACTTGGCACTGTCAAACCAGACGCAGTTGCCTCTGGTTGTACCTTTCATCTGGGCGGCATCCTGGTCCGTGCAGAATTTCAGCAGGCAGCCGGCCACTCCAGGACACCAGGCTCAGGATATGAACCATGGCCTTTCCCCAGAGAAACAAAAGTCACCAGGCCAGGTTCCTGATGTCAGTTTGCAGGAGGCACTTGGCACTGTCAAACCTGACTCAGTTTCCTCTGGGGGCATTTTTCATCTGGGAGGCATCCTGATCCATGTGGAATTTCAACAGGCAGCCGGCCACTCCGGGCTACCAGGCCCTGGACATGAACCATGGACTTTCCCCAGAGAAACAAAAGTCAGCAGGCCAGGTTCCTGATGTCAGTTTGCAGGAGGCACTTGGCACTGTCAAACCAGCCACAGTTGCCTGTGGTGGCACCTTCCATCTCGGCGGCATCCGGATCCATGCAGAATTTCAGCAGGCAGCCGGCCACTCCGGGCCCCCAGGCCATGGACATGAACCATGGCCTTTCCCCAGAGAAACAAAAGTCAGCAGGCCAGGTTCCTGATGTCAGTTTGCAGGAGGCACTTGGCACTGTCAAACCAGCCACAGTTACCTGTGGGGGCACCTTTCATCTGGGAGGTATCCTCAACCGTGCGGAATTTCAGCAGGCAGCCGGCCACTCCAGGCCGCGGGGCACTGGACACGAATGAGGGCCTTTACCCAGAGAAATAAAAGTCACCAGGCCAGGTTCCTGATGTCAGTTTGCAGGAGGCACTTGGCACTGTCAAACCAGCCACAGTTGCCTGTGGGGGCACCTTTCATCTGGGAGGCATCCTGATCCATGTGGAATTTCAGCAGGCAGCCTGCCACTCGAGCCACCGGGCCCTGGAGAGGAACCATGGCCTTTCCCCAGAGAAACAGAACTCAGCAGGCCAGGTCGCTGATGTCTGTTTGCAGGAGGCACTTGGCACTGTCAAACCAGCCACATTTGCCTTGGGTGGTACTTTCGGTCTGGGAGGCATCCTGATCCGTGCGGAATTTCAGCAGGCAGCCGGCCACTCCGGGCCACAGTACCCTGGAAAAGAATGATGGCCTTTACACACAGAAACAAAAGTCACCAGGCCAGGTTCCTGATGTCAGTTTGCAGGAGTCACTTGGCACTGTCAAACCAGACGCAGTTGCCTGTGGGGGCATTTTTCATCTGGGAGGCATCCTGATCCATGCGGAATTTCAGCAGGCAGCCGGCCACTCCGAGCCCCCAGGCCCTGGACATGAACCATGGCCTTTCCCCAGAGAAACAAAAGTCACCAGGCCAGGTTCCTGATGTCAGTTTGCAGGAGGCACTTGGCACTGTCAAACCTGACGCAGTTTCCTCTGGGGGCATTTTTCATCTGGGAGGCATCCTGATCCGTGTGGAATTTCAGCAGCCAGCCGGCCACTCCGGGCCAGCGGGCCCTGGAGAGGAACGATGGCCTTTCCCCTGAGAAACAAAAGTCACCAGGCCAGGTTCCTGATGTCAGTTTGCAGGAGGCACTTGGCAGTGTCAAACCAGCCACAGTTAACTGTGGGGGCACCTTTCATCTGGGAGGTATCCTGATCCGTGAGGAATTTCAGCAGGCAGCCGGCCACTCCAGGCCGCGGGGCACTGGACACGAATGATGGCCTTTACCCAGAGAAATAAAAGTCACCAGGCCAGGTTCCTGATGTCAGTTTGCAGGAGGCACTTGGCACTGTCAAACCAGCCACAGTTGCCTGTGGGGGCACCTTTCATCTGGGAGGCCTCCTGATCCTTGTGGAATTTCAGCAGGCAGCCTGCCACTCGAGCCACCGGGCCCTGGAGAGGAACGATGGCCTTTCCCCAGAGAAACAGAACTTAGCAGGCCAGGTCGCTGATGTCTGTTTGCAGGAGGCACTTGGCACTGTCAAACCAGCCGCAGTTGCCTGTGGGGGCACCTTGCATCTGGGAGGTATCCTGATCCGTGAGGAATTTCAGCAGGCAGCCGGCCACTCCGTCCACCGGTACCCGGAAAAGAATGTTGGCCTTTCCCCAGAGAAACAAAAGTCACCAGGCCAGGTTCCTGATGTCAGTTTGCAGGTGGCACTTGGCACTGTCAAACCAGACGCAGTTGCCTGTGGGGGCACCTTGCAACTGGGATGTATCCTCATCCGTGCGGAATTTCAGCAGGCAGCCGGCCACTCCTGGCCACAAGGCCCTGGACATGAACCATGGCCTTTCCCCAGAGAAACAAAAGTCACCAGGCCAGGTTCCTGATGTCAGTTTGAAGGTGGCACTTGGCACTGTCAAACCAGACGCAGTTGCCTGTGGGGGCACCTTGCAACTGGGATGTATCCTCATCCGTGCGGAATTTCAGCAGGCAGCCGGCCACTCCTGGCCACAAGGCCCTGGACATGAACCATGGCCTTTCCCCAGAGAAACAAAAGTCACCAGGCCAGGTTCCTGATGTCAGTTTGCAGGAGGCACTTGGCACTGTCAAACCAGCCACAGTTGCCTGTGGGGGCACCTTGCAACTGGCATGTATCCTCATCCGTGCGGAATTTTAGCAGGCAGCCGGCCACTCCTGGCCACAAGGCCCTGGACCTGAACCATGGCCTTTACCCAGAGAAACAAAAGTCACCAGGCCAGGTTCCTGATGTCAGTTTGCAGGAGGCACTTGGCACTGTCAAACCAGCCGCAGTTGCCTGTGGGGGCACCTTGCATCTGGGAGGTATCCTGATCCGTGAGGAATTTCAGCAGGCAGCCTGCCACTCCAGGCCACCGGGACCCGGACAAGAATAATGGCCTTTCCCCAGACAAACAAAAGTCACCAGGCCAGGTTCCTGATGTCAGTTTGCAGGTGGCACTTGGCACTGTCAAACCAGACGCAGTTGCCTGTGGGGGCACCTTGCAACTGGGATGTATCCTCATCCGTGCGGAATTTCAGCAGGCAGCTGGCCACTCCGGGCCACAAGGCCCTGGACATGAATGATGGCCTTTCCCCAGAGAAACAAAAGTCACCAGGCCAGGTTCCTGATGTCAGTTTGCAGGAGGCACTTGGCACTGTCAAACCAGCCACAGTTGCCTGTGGGGGCACCTTTCATCTGGGAGGCCTGCTGATCCATGTGGAATTTCAGCAGGCAGCCTGCCACTCCTGGCCACAAGGCCCTGGACATGAACCATGGCCTTTCCGCAGAGAAACAAAAGTCACCAGGCCAGGTTCCTGATGTCAGTTTGCAGGAGGCACTTGGCACTGTCAAACCAGCCACAGTTGCCTGTGGGGGCACCATGCAACTGGGATGTATCCTCATCCGTGCGGAATTTCAGCAGGCAGCCGGCCACTCCTGGCCACAAGGCCCTGGACCTGAACCATGGCCTTTACCCAGATAAAGAAAAGTCAGCAGGCCAGGTTCCTGATGTCAGTTTGCAGGAGGCACTTGGCACTGTCAAACCAGCCGCAGTTGCCTGTGGGGGCACCTTGCATCTGGGAGGTATCCTGAACCGTGAGGAATTTCAGCAGGCAGCCGGCCACACCGGGCCACCGGGACCCGGACAAGAATAATGGCCTTTCCCCAGACAAAGAAAAGTCACCAGGCCAGGTTCCTGATGTCAGTTTGCAGGTGGCACTTGGCACTGTCAAACCAGACGCAGTTGCCTGTGGGGGCACCTTGCAACTGGGATGTATCCTCATCCGTGCGGAATTTCAGCAGGCAGCCGGCCACTCCTGGCCACAAGGCCCTGGACATGAACCATGGCCTTTCCCCAGAGAAACAAAAGTCACCAGGCCAGGTTCCTGATGTCAGTTTGCAGGAGGCACTTGGCACTGTCAAACCAGACGCAGTGGCCTGTGGGGGCATTTTTCATCTGGGAGGCATCCTCAACCTAGTGGAATTTCAGCAGGCAGCCGGCCACTCCGGCCACTCTGGGCCCCGGACAAGAATGATGGCCTTTCCCCAGAGAAACAAAAGTCACCAGGCCAGGTTCCTGATGTCAGTTTGCAGGAGGCACTTGGCACTGTCAAACCAGACGCAGTTGCCTGTGGGGGCACCTTGCAACTGGGATATATCCTCATCCGTGCGGAATTTCAGCAGGCAGCCGGCCACTCCTGGCCACAAGGCCCTGGACATGAACCATGGCCTTTCCCCAGAGAAACAAAAGTCACCAGGCCAGGTTCCTGATGTCAGTTTGCAGGAGGCACTTGGCAGTGTCAAACCAGCCACAGTTGCCTGTGGGGGCACCTTGCAACTGGGATGTATCCTCATCCGTGCGGAATTTCAGCAGGCAGCCGGCCACTCCTGGCCACAAGGCCCTGGACCTGAACCATGGCCTTTACCCAGATAAAGAAAAGTCACCAGGCCAGGTTCCTGATGTCAGTTTGCAGGAGGCACTTGGCACTTTCAAACCAGCCACAGTTGCCTGTGGGGGCACCTTGCATCTGGGAGGTATCCTGAACCGTGAGGAATTTCAGCAGGCAGCTGGCCACACCGGGCCACCGGGACCCGGACAAGAATAATGGCCTTTCCCCAGACAAAGAAAAGTCACCAGGCCAGGTTCCTGATGTCAGTTTGCAGGTGGCACTTGGCACTGTCAAACCAGACGCAGTTGCCTGTGGGGGCACCTTGCAACTGGGATGTATCCTCATCCGTGCGGAATTTCAGCAGGCAGCCGGCCACTCCTGGCCACAAGGCCCTGGACATGAACCATGGCCTTTCCCCAGAGAAACAAAAGTCACCAGGCCAGGTTCCTGATGTCAGTTTGCAGGAGGCACTTGGCACTGTCAAACCAGACGCAGTTGCCTGTGGGGGCATTTTTCATCTGGGAGGCATCCTCAACCGTGTGGAATTTCAGCAGGCAGCCGGCCACTCCGGCCAGTCTGGGCCCCGGACAAGAATGATGGCCTTTCCCCAGAGAAACAAAAGTCACCAGGCCAGGTTCCTGATGTCAGTTTGCAGGAGGCACTTGGCACTGTCAAACCAGTCGTAGTGCCTGTGGGGGCACCTTGCAACTGGGATATATTCTCATCCGTGCGGAATTTCAGCAGGCAGCCGGCCAGTCCGGGCCACCAAGTCCTGGACATGAACCATGGCTCTTCCCCAGAGAAACAAAAGTCACCAGGCCAGGTTCCTGATGTCAGTTTGCAGGAGGCACTTGGCACTGTCAAACCAGCCACAGTTGCCTGTGGGGTCCTTTTTCATCTGGGAGGCATCCTGATCCATACGGAATTTCAGCAGGCAGCCGGACACTCCGGGCCACCAGGCCCTGGATATGAACCATGGCTTTTCCCCAGAGAAACAAAAGTCAGCAGGCCAGGTTCCTGATGTCAGTTTGCAGGAGGCACTTGGCACTGTCAAACCAGCCACAGTTGCCTTGGGTGGTACTTTCCGTCTGGGAGGCATCCTGATCCGTGCAGAATTTCAGCAGGCAGCCGGCCACTCCGTCCACCGGGACCCGGACAAGAATAATGGCCTTTCCCCAGACAAAGAAAAGTCACCAGGCCAGGTTCCTGATGTCAGTTTGCAGGTGGCACTTGGCACTGTCAAACCAGACGCAGTTGCCTGTGGGGGCACCTTGCAACTGGGATGTATCCTCATCCGTGCGGAATTTCAGCAGGCAGCTGGCCACTCCGGGCCACAAGGCCCTGGACATGAATGATGGCCTTTCCCCAGAGAAACAAAAGTCACCAGGCCAGGTTCCTGATGTCAGTTTGCAGGAGGCACTTGGCACTGTCAAACCAGCCACAGTTGCCTGTGGGGGCACCTTTCATCTGGGAGGCCTCCTGATCCATGTGGAATTTCAGCAGGCAGCCTGCCACTCCTGGCCACAAGGCCCTGGACATGAACCATGGCCTTTCCCCAGAGAAACAAAAGTCACCAGGCCAGGTTCCTGATGTCAGTTTGCAGGAGGCACTTGGCAGTGTCAAACCAGCCACAGTTACCTGTGGGGGCACCTTTCATCTGGGAGGTATCCTCAACCGTGAGGAATTTCAGCAGGCAGCCGGCCACTCCAGGCCACGGGGCACTGGACACGAATGATGGCCTTTACCAAGAGAAATAAAAGTCACCAGGCCAGGTTCCTGATGTCAGTTTGCAGGAGGCACTTGGCAGTGTCAAACCAGCCACAGTTGCCTTGGGTGGTACTTTCGGTCTGGGAGGCATCCTGATCCATGTGGAATTTCAGCAGGCAGCCGGCCACTCCGGGCCACCGTACCCCGGAAAAGAATCATGGCTTTTCCCCAGAGAAACAAAAGTCACCAGGCCAGGTTCCTGATGTCAGTTTGCAGGAGGCACTTGGCACTGTCAAACCAGACGCAGTTGCCTCTGGTTGTACCTTTCATCTGGGCGGCATCCTGGTCCGTGCAGAATTTCAGCAGGCAGCCGGCCACTCCAGGACACCAGGCTCAGGATATGAACCATGGCCTTTCCCCAGAGAAACAAAAGTCACCAGGCCAGGTTCCAGATGTCAGTTGGCAGGAGGCACTTGGCACTGTCAAACCAGCCACAGGTGCCTGTGGGGGAATTTTTCATGTGGGAGGCATCCTGATCCATGCGGAATTTCAGCAGGCAGCCGGCCCCTCCGAGCCCCCAGGCCCTGGACATGAACCATGGCCTTTCCCCAGAGAAACAAAAGTCACCATGCCAGGTTCCTGATGTCAGTTTGCAGGAGGCACTTGGCAGTGTCAAACCAGCCACAGTTGCCTGTGGTGGCACCTTCCATCTCGGCGGCATCCGGATCCATGCAGAATTTCAGCAGGCAGCCGGCCACTCCGGGCCCCCAGGCCATGGACATGAACCATGGCCTTTCCCCAGAGAAACAAAAGTCAGCAGGCCAGGTTCCTGATGTCAGTTTGCAGGAGGCACTTGGCACTGTCAAACCAGCCACAGTTACCTGTGGGGGCACCTTTCATCTGGGAGGTATCCTCAACCGTGAGGAATTTCAGCAGGCAGCCGGCCACTCCAGGCCGCGGGGCACTGGACACGAATGAGGGCCTTTACCCAGAGAAATAAAAGTCACCAGGCCAGGTTCCTGATGTCAGTTTGCAGGAGGCACTTGGCACTGTCAAACCAGCCACAGTTGCCTGTGGGGGCACCTTTCATCTGGGAGGCATCCTGATCCATGTGGAATTTCAGCAGGCAGCCTGCCACTCGAGCCACCGGGCCCTGGAGAGGAACGATGGCCTTTCCCCAGAGAAACAGAACTCAGCAGGCCAGGTCGCTGATGTCTGTTTGCAGGAGGCACTTGGCACTGTCAAACCAGCCACATTTGCCTTGGGTGGTACTTTCGGTCTGGGAGGCATCCTGATCCGTGCGGAATTTCAGCAGGCAGCCGGCCACTCCGGGCCACCGTACCCTGGAAAAGAATGATGGCCTTTACACACAGAAACAAAAGTCACCAGGCCAGGTTCCTGATGTCAGTTTGCAGGGGTCACTTGGCACTGTCAAACCAGACGCAGTTGCCTGTGGGGGCATTTTTCATCTGGGAGGCATCCTGATCCATGCGGAATTTCAGCAGGCAGCCGGCCACTCCGAGCCCCCAGGCCCTGGACATGAACCATGGCCTTTCCCCAGAGAAACAAAAGTCACCAGGCCAGGTTCCTGATGTCAGTTTGCAGGAGGCACTTGGCACTGTCAAACCTGACGCAGTTTCCTCTGGGGGCATTTTTCATCTGGGAGGCATCCTGATCCGTGTGGAATTTCAGCAGGCAGCCGGCCACTCCGGGCCAGCGGGCCCTGGAGAGGAACGATGGCCTTTCCCCTGAGAAACAAAAGTCATCAGGCCAGGTTCCTGATGTCAGTTTGCAGGAGGCACTTGGCAGTGTCAAACCAGCCACAGTTAACTGTGGGGGCACCTTTCATCTGGGAGGTATCCTGATCCGTGAGGAATTTCAGCAGGCAGCCGGCCACTCCAGGCCGCGGGGCACTGGACACGAATGATGGCCTTTACCCAGAGAAATAAAAGTCACCAGGCCAGGTTCCTGATGTCAGTTTGCAGGAGGCACTTGGCACTGTCAAACGAGCCACAGTTGCCTGTGGGGGCACCTTTCATCTGGGAGGCCTCCTGATCCATGTGGAATTTCAGCAGGCAGCCTGCCACTCGAGCCACCGGGCCCTGGAGAGGAACCATGGCCTTTCCCCAGAGAAACAGAACTTAGCAAGCCAGGTCGCTGATGTCTGTTTGCAGGAGGCACTTGGCACTGTCAAACCAGCCACAGTTGCCTGTGGGGGCACCTTGCATCTGGGAGGTATCCTGATCCGTGAGGAATTTCAGCAGGCAGCCGGCCACTCCGTCCACCGGTACCCGGAAAAGAATGTTGGCCTTTCCCCAGAGAAACAAAAGTCACCAGGCCAGGTTCCTGATGTCAGTTTGCAGGTGGCACTTGGCACTGTCAAACCAGACGCAGTTGCCTGTGGGGGCACCTTGCAACTGGGATGTATCCTCATCCGTGCGGAATTTCAGCAGGCAGCCGGCCACTCCTGGCCACAAGGCCCTGGACATGAGCCATGGCCTTTCCCCAGAGAAACAAAAAACACCAGGCCAGGTTCCTGATGTCAGTTTGCAGGAGGCACTTGGCACTGTCAAACCAGCCACAGTTGCGTGTGGGGGCATTTTTCATCTGGGAGGCATCCTCAACCGTGTGGAATTTCAGCAGGCAGCCGGCCACTCCGGCCACTCTGGGCCCTGGACAAGAATGATGGCCTTTCCCCAGAGAAACAAAAGTCACCAGGCCAGGTTCCTGATGTCAGTTTGCAGGTGGCACTTGGCACTGTCAAACCAGACGCAGTTGCCTGAGTGGGCACCTTGCAACTGGGATGTATCCTCATCCGTGCGGAATTTCAGCAGGCAGCCGGCCACTCCTTGCCACAAGGCCCTGGACAAGAACCATGGCCTTTCCCCAGAGAAACAAAAGTCACCAGGCCAGGTTCCTGATGTCAGTTTGCAGGAGGCACTTGGCACTGTCAAACCAGCCACAGTTGCCTGTGGGGGCACCTTGCATCTGGGAGGTATCCTGATCCGTGAGGAATTTCAGCAGGCAGCCGGCCACTCCAGGCCACCGGGACCCGGACAAGAATAATGGCCTTTCCCCAGAGAAACAAAAGTCAGCAGGCCAGGTTCCTGATGTCAATTTGCAGGTGGCACTTGGCACTGTCAAACCAGCCACAGTTGCCTGTGGGGGCACCTTTCATCTGGGAGGCCTCCTGATCCATGTGGAATTTCAGCAGGCAGCCTGCCACTCCTGGCCACAAGGCCCTGGACATGAACCATGGCCTTTCCCCAGAGAAACAAAAGTCACCAGGCCAGGTTCCTGATGTCAGTTTGCAGGAGGCACTTGGCAGTTTCAAACCAGCCACAGTTACCTGTGGGGGCACCTTTCATCTGGGAGGTATCCTGATCCGTGAGGAATTTCAGCAGGCAGCCGGCCACTCCAGGCCGCGGGGCACTGGACAGGAATGATGGCCTTTACCCAGAGAAATAAAAGTCACCAGGCCAGGTTCCTGATGTCAGTTGGCAGGAGGCACTTGGCACTGTCAAACCAGCCACAGTTGCCTGTGGGGGCAACTTTCATCTGGGAAGCCTCCTGATCCATGTGGAATTTCAGCAGGCAGCCTGCCACTCGAGCCACCGGGCCCTGGAGAGGAACCATGGCCTTTCCCCAGAGAAACAGAACTCAGCAGGCCAGGTCGCTGATGTCAGTTTGCAGGAGGCACTTGGCAGTGTCAAACCAGCCACAGTTGCCTGTGGTGGTACTTTCGGTCTGGGAGGCATCCTGATCCTTTTGGAATTTCAGCAGGCAGCCGGCCACTCCGGGCCACCGTACCCCGGAAAAGAATCATGGCCTTTCCCCAGAGAAACAAAAGTCACCAGGCCAGGTTCCAGATGTCAGTTGGCAGGAGGCACTTGGCACTGTCAAACCAGCCACAGGTGCCTGTGGGGGCATTTTTCATGTGGGAGGCATCCTGATCCATGCGGAATTTCAGCAGGCAGCCGGCCCCTCCGAGCCCCCAGGCCCTGGACATGAACCATGGCCTTTCCCCAGAGAAACAAAAGTCAGCAGGCCAGGTTCCTGATGTCAGTTTGCAGGAGGCACTTGGCAGTGTCAAACCAGCCACAGTTGCCTGTGGTGGCACCTTCCATCTCGGCGGCATCCGGATCCATGCAGAATTTCAGCAGGCAGCCGGCCACTCCGGGCCCCCAGGCCATGGACATGAACCATAGCCTTTCCCCAGAGAAACAAAAGTCAGCAGGCCAGGTTCCTGATGTCAGTTTGCAGGAGGCACTTGGCACTGTCAAACCAGCCACAGTTACCTGTGGGGGCACCTTTCATCTGGGAGGTATCCTCAACCGTGCGGAATTTCAGCAGGCAGCCGGCCACTCCAGGCCGCGGGGCACTGGACACGAATGAGGGCCTTTACCCAGAGAAATAAAAGTCACCAGGCCAGGTTCCTGATGTCAGTTTGCAGGAGGCACTTGGCACTGTCAAACCAGCCACAGTTGCCTGTGGGGGCACCTTTCATCTGGGAGGCATCCTGATCCATGTGGAATTTCAGCAGGCAGCCTGCCACTCGAGCCACCGGGCCCTGGAGAGGAACGATGGCCTTTCCCCAGAGAAACAGAACTCAGCAGGCCAGGTCGCTGATGTCAGTTTGCAGGAGGCACTTGGCACTGTCAAACCAGCCACATTTGCCTTGGGTGGTACTTTCGGTCTGGGAGGCATCCTGATCCATGCGGAATTTCAGCAGGCAGCCGGCCACTCCGGGCCACCGTACCCTGGAAAAGAATGATGGCCTTTACACACAGAAACAAAAGTCACCAGGCCAGGTTCCTGATGTCAGTTTGCAGGAGTCACTTGGCACTGTCAAACCAGACGCAGTTGCCTGTGGGGGCATTTTTCATCTGGGAGGCATCCTGATCCATGCGGAATTTCAGCAGGCAGCCGGCCACTCCGAGCCCCCAGGCCCTGGACATGAACCATGGCCTTTCCCCAGAGAAACAAAAGTCACCAGGCCAGGTTCCTGATGTCAGTTTGCAGGAGGCACTTGGCACTGTCAAACCAGCCACAGATGCCTGTGGTGGCAACTTCCATGTCGGCGGCATCCGGATCCATGCAGAATTTCAGCAGGCAGCCGGCCACTCCGGGCCCCCAGGCCATGGACATGAAACATGGCCTTTCCCCAGAGAAACAAAAGTCAGCAGGCCAGGTTCCTGATGTCAGTTTGCAGGAGGCACTTGGCAGTGTCAAACCAGCCACAGTTACCTGTGGGGGCACCTTTCATCTGGGAGGTATCCTCAACCGTGCGGAATTTCAGCAGGCAGCCGGCCACTCCAGGCCGCGGGGCACTGGACACGAATGAGGGCCTTTACCCAGAGAAATAAAAGTCACCAGGCCAGGTTCCTGATGTCAGTTTGCAGGAGGCACTTGGCACTGTCAAACCAGCCACAGTTGCCTGTGGGGGCACCTTTCATCTGGGAGGCATCCTGATCCATGTGGAATTTCAGCAGGCAGCCTGCCACTCGAGCCACCGGGCCCTGGAGAGGAACCATGGCCTTTCCCCAGAGAAACAGAACTCAGCAGGCCAGGTCGCTGATGTCTGTTTGCAGGAGGCACTTGGCACTGTCAAACCAGCCACATTTGCCTTGGGTGGTACTTTCGGTCTGGGAGGCATCCTGATCCGTGCGGAATTTCAGCAGGCAGCCGGCCATTCCGGGCCACAGTACCCTGGAAAAGAATGATGGCCTTTACACACAGAAACAAAAGTCACCAGGCCAGGTTCCTGATGTCAGTTTGCAGGGGTCACTTGGCACTGTCAAACCAGACGCAGTTGCCTGTGGGGGCATTTTTCATCTGGGAGGCATCCTGATCCATGCGGAATTTCAGCAGGCAGCCGGCCACTCCGAGCCCCCAGGCCCTGGACATGAACCATGGCCTTTCCCCAGAGAAACAAAAGTCACCAGGCCAGGTTCCTGATGTCAGTTTGCAGGAGGCACTTGGCACTGTCAAACCTGACGCAGTTTCCTCTGGGGGCATTTTTCATCTGGGAGGCATCCTGATCCGTGTGGAATTTCAGCAGGCAGCCGGCCACTCCAGGCCAGCGGGCCCTGGAGAGGAACGATGGCCTTTCCCCTGAGAAACAAAAGTCACCAGGCCAGGTTCCTGATGTCAGTTTGCAGGAGGCACTTGGCAGTGTCAAACCAGCCACAGTTACCTGTGGGGGCACCTTTCATCTGGGAGGTATCCTCATCCGTGCGGAATTTCAGCAGGCAGCCGGCCACTCCTGGCCACAAGGCCCTGGACATGAACCATGGCCTTTCCCCAGAGAAACAAAAGTCACCAGGCCAGGTTCCTGATGTCAGTTTGCAGGAGGCACTTGGCACTGTCAAACCAGCCACAGTTGCCTGTGGGGGCACCTTGCAACTGGCATGTATCCTCATCCGTGCGGAATTTCAGCAGGCAGCCGGCCACTCCTGGCCACAAGGCCCTGGACCTGAACCATGGCCTTTACCCAGAGAAACAAAAGTCACCAGGCCAGGTTCCTGATGTCAGTTTGCAGGGGTCACTTGGCACTGTCAAACCAGCCGCAGTTGCCTGTGGGGGCACCTTGCATCTGGGAGGTATCCTGATCCGTGAGGAATTTCAGCAGGCAGCCTGCCACTCCAGGCCACCGGGACCCGGACAAGAATAATGGCCTTTCCCCAGACAAACAAAAGTCACCAGGCCAGGTTCCTGATGTCAGTTTGCAGGTGGCACTTGGCACTGTCAAACCAGACGCAGTTGCCTGTGGGGGCACCTTGCAACTGGGATGTATCCTCATCCGTGCGGAATTTCAGCAGGCAGCTGGCCACTCCGGGCCACAAGGCCCTGGACATGAATGATGGCCTTTCCCCAGAGAAACAAAAGTCACCAGGCCAGGTTCCTGATGTCAGTTTGCAGGAGGCACTTGGCACTGTCAAACCAGCCACAGTTGCCTGTGGGGGCACCTTTCATCTGGGAGGCCTGCTGATCCATGTGGAATTTCAGCAGGCAGCCTGCCACTCCTGGCCACAAGGCCCTGGACATGAACCATGGCCTTTCCCCAGAGAAACAAAAGTCACCAGGCCAGGTTCCTGATGTCAGTTTGCAGGAGGCACTTGGCAGTGTCAAACCAGCCACAGTTACCTGTGGGGGCACCTTTCATCTGGGAGGTATCCTCAACCGTGAGGAATTTCAGCAGGCAGCCTGCCACTCCAGGCCGCGGGGCACTGGACACGAATGATGGCCTTTACCCAGAGAAATAAAAGTCACCAGGCCAGGTTCCTGATGTCAGTTGGCAGGAGGCACTTGGCACTGTCAAACCAGCCACAGTTGCCTGTGGGGGCACCTTTCATCTGGGAGGCCTCCTGATCCATGTGGAATTTCAGCAGGCAGCCTGCCACTCGAGCCACTGGGCCCTGGAGAGGAACGATGGCCTTTCCCCAGAGAAACAGAACTCAGCAGGCCAGGTCGCTGATGTCAGTTTGCAGGAGGCACTTGGCAGTGTCAAACCAGCCACAGTTGCCTTGGGTGGTACTTTCGGTCTGGGAGGTATCCTCATCCGTGCGGAATTTCAGCAGGCAGCCGGCCACTCCGGGCCACCGTACCCCGGAAAAGAATCATGGCCTTTCCCCAGAGAAACAAAAGTCACCAGGCCAGGTTCCTGATGTCAGTTTGCAGGAGGCACTTGGCACTGTCAAACCAGCCGCAGTTGCCTCTGGTGGTACCTTTCATCTGGGCGGCATCCTGGTCCGTGCAGAATTTCAGCAGGCAGCCGGCCACTCCAGGACACCAGGCTCAGGATATGAACCATGGCCTTTCCCCAGAGAAACAAAAGTCACCAGGCCAGGTTCCAGATGTCAGTTGGCAGGAGGCACTTGGCAGTGTCAAAGCAGCCACAGGTGGCTGTGGGGGCATTTTTCATGTGGGAGGCATCCTGATCCATGCGGAATTTCAGCAGGCAGCCGGCCACTCCGAGCCACCAGGCCCTGGACATGAACCATGGCCTTTCCCCAGAGAAACAAAAGTCACCAGGTCAGGTTCCTGATGTCAGTTTGCAGGAGGCACTTGGCACTGTCAAACCTGACTCAGTTTCCTCTGGGGGCATTTTTCATCTGGGAGGCATCCTGATCCATGTGGAATTTCAGCAGGCAGCCGGCCACTCCGGGCTACCAGGCCCTGGACATGAACCATGGCCTTTCCCCAGAGAAACAAAAGTCAGCAGGCCAGGTTCCTGATGTCAGTTTGCAGGAGGCACTTGGCAGTGTCAAACCAGCCACAGATGCCTGTGGTGGCAACTTCCATCTCGGCGGCATCCGGATCCATGCAGAATTTCAGCAGGCAGCCGGCCACTCCGGGCCCCCAGGCCATGGACATGAAACATGGCCTTTACCCAGAGAAACAAAAGTCACCAGGCCAGGTTCCTGATGTCAGTTTGCAGGAGGCACTTGGCAGTGTCAAACCAGCCACAGTTACCTGTGGGGGCACCTTTCATCTGGGAGGTATCCTCAACCGTGCGGAATTTCAGCAGGCAGCCAGCCACTCCAGGCCGCGGGGCACTGGACACGAATGAGGGCCTTTACCCAGAGAAATAAAAGTCACCAGGCCAGGTTCCTGATGTCAGTTTGCAGGAGGCACTTGGCAGTGTCAAACCAGCCACAGTTGCCTGTGGGGGCACCTTTCATCTGGGAGGCATCCTGATCCATGTGGAATTTCAGCAGGCAGCCTGCCACTCGAGCCACCGGGCCCTGGAGAGGAACCATGGCCTTTCCCCAGAGAAACAGAACTCAGCAGGCCAGGTCGCTGATGTCTGTTTGCAGGAGGCACTTGGCACTGTCAAACCAGCCACATTTGCCTTGGGTGGTACTTTCGGTCTGGGAGGCATCCTGATCCGTGCGGAATTTCAGCAGGCAGCCGGCCACTCCGGGCCACAGTACCCTGGAAAAGAATGATGGCCTTTACACACAGAAACAAAAGTCACCAGGCCAGGTTCCTGATGTCAGTTTGCAGGAGTCACTTGGCACTGTCAAACCAGACGCAGTTGCCTGTGGGGGCATTTTTCATCTGGGAGGCATCCTGATCCATGCGGAATTTCAGCAGGCAGCCGGCCACTCCGAGCCCCCAGGCCCTGGACATGAACCATGGCCTTTCCCCAGAGAAACAAAAGTCACCAGGCCAGGTTCCTGATGTCAGTTTGCCGGAGGCACTTGGCACTGTCAAACCTGACGCAGTTTCCTCTGGGGGCATTTTTCATCTGGGAGGCATCCTGATCCGTGTGGAATTTCAGCAGGCAGCCGGCCACTCCAGGCCAGAGGGCCCTGGAGAGGAACGATGGCCTTTCCCCTGAGAAACAAAAGTCACCAGGCCAGGTTCCTGATGTCAGTTTGCAGGAGGCACTTGGCAGTGTCAAACCAGCCACAGATGCCTGTGGTGGCAACTTCCATCTCGGCGGCATCCGGATCCATGCAGAATTTCAGCAGGCAGCCGGCCACTCCGGGCCCCCAGGCCATGGACATGAAACATGGCCTTTCCCCAGAGAAACAAAAGTCAGCAGGCCAGGTTCCTGATGTCAGTTTGCAGGAGGCACTTGGCAGTGTCAAACCAGCCACAGTTACCTGTGGGGGCACCTTTCATCTGGGAGGTATCCTCAACCGTGCGGAATTTCAGCAGGCAGCCGGCCACTCCAGGCCGCGGGGCACTGGACACGAATGAGGGCCTTTACCCAGAGAAATAAAAGTCACCAGGCCAGGTTCCTGATGTCAGTTTGCAGGAGGCACTTGGCACTGTCAAACCAGCCACAGTTGCCTGTGGTGGCACCTTTCATCTGGGAGGCATCCTGATCCATGTGGAATTTCAGCAGGCAGCCTGCCACTCGAGCCACCGGGCCCTGGAGAGGAACCATGGCCTTTCCCCAGAGAAACAGAACTCAGCAGGCCAGGTCGCTGATGTCTGTTTGCAGGAGGCACTTGGCACTGTCAAACCAGCCACATTTGCCTTGGGTGGTACTTTCGGTCTGGGAGGCATCCTGATCCGTGCGGAATTTCAGCAGGCAGCCGGCCACTCCGGGCCACAGTACCCTGGAAAAGAATGATGGCCTTTACACACAGAAACAAAAGTCACCAGGCCAGGTTCCTGATGTCAGTTTGCAGGAGTCACTTGGCACTGTCAAACCAGACGCAGTTGCCTGTGGGGGCATTTTTCATCTGGGAGGCATCCTGATCCATGCGGAATTTCAGCAGGCAGCCGGCCACTCCGAGCCACCAGGCCCTGGACATGAACCATGGCCTTTCCCCAGAGAAACAAAAGTCACCAGGCCAGGTTCCTGATGTCAGTTTGCAGGAGGCACTTGGCACTGTCAAACCTGACGCAGTTTCCTCTGGGGGCATTTTTCATCTGGGAGGCATCCTGATCCGTGTGGAATTTCAGCAGGCAGCCGGCCACTCCAGGCCAGCGGGCCCTGGAGAGGAACGATGGCCTTTCCCCTGAGAAACAAAAGTCACCAGGCCAGGTTCCTGATGTCAGTTTGCAGGAGGCACTTGGCAGTGTCAAACCAGCCACAGTTACCTGTGGGGGCACCTTTCATCTGGGAGGTATCCTCAACCGTGAGGAATTTCAGCAGGCAGCCGGCCACTCCAGGCCGCGGGGCACTGGACACGAATGAGGGCCTTTAGCCAGAGAAATAAAAGTCACCAGGCCAGGTTCCTGATGTCAGTTTGCAGGAGGCACTTGGCACTGTCAAACCAGCCACAGTTGCCTGTGGGGGCACCTTTCATCTGGGAGGCCTCCTGATCCATGTGGAATTTCAGCAGGCAGCCTGCCACTCCAGCCACCGGGCCCTGGAGAGGAACGATGGCCTTTCCCCAGAGAAACAGAACTTAGCAGGCCAGGTCGCTGATGTCTGTTTGCAGGAGGCACTTGGCACTGTCAAACCAGCCGCAGTTGCCTGTGGGGGCACCTTGCATCTGGGAGGTATCCTGATCCGTGAGGAATTTCAGCAGGCAGCCGGCCACTCCGTCCACCGGTACCCGGAAAAGAATGTTGGCCTTTCCCCAGAGAAACAAAAGTCACCAGGCCAGGTTCCTGTTGTCAGTTTGCAGGAGGCACTTGGCACTGTCAAACCAGACGCAGTTGCCTGTGGGGGCACCTTGCAACTGGGATGTATCCTCATCCGTGCGGAATTTCAGCAGGCAGCCGGCCACTCCTGGCCACAAGGCCCTGGACATGAACCATGGCCTTTCCCCAGAGAAACAAAAAACACCAGGCCAGGTTCCTGATGTCAGTTTGCAGGAGGCACTTGGCACTGTCAAACCAGACGCAGTTGCCTGTGGGGGCATTTTTCATCTGGGAGGCATCCTCAACCGTGTGGAATTTCAGCAGGCAGCCGGCCACTCCGGCCACTCTGGGCCCCGGACAAGAATGATGGCCTTTCCCCAGAGAAACAAAAGTCACCAGGCCAGGTTCCTGATGTCAGTTTGCAGGTGGCACTTGGCACTGTCAAACCAGACGCAGTTGCCTGTGGGGGCACCTTGCAACTGGGATGTATCCTCATCCGTGCGGAATTTCAGCAGGCAGCCGGCCACTCCTGGCCACAAGGCCCTGGACATGAACCATGGCCTTTCGCCAGAGAAACAAAAGTCACCAGGCCAGGTTGCTGATGTCAGTTTGCAGGAGGCACTTGGCACTGTCAAACCAGCCACAGTTGCCTGTGGGGGCACCTTGCAACTGGGATGTATCCTCATCCGTGCGGAATTTCAGCAGGCAGCCGGCCACTCCTGGCCACAAGGCCCTGGACCTGAACCATGGCCTTTACCCAGAGAAACAAAAGTCACCAGGCCAGGTTCCTGATGTCAGTTTGCAGGAGGCACTTGGCACTGTCAAACCAGCCACAGTTGCCTGTGGGGGCACCTTGCATCTGGGAGGTATCCTGAACCGTGAGGAATTTCAGCAGGCAGCCTGCCACACCGGGCCACCGGGACCCGGACAAGAATAATGGCCTTTCCCCAGACAAAGAAAAGTCACCAGGCCAGGTTCCTGATGTCAGTTTGCAGGAGGCACTTGGCACTGTCAAACCAGACGCAGTTGCCTGTGGGGACACCTTGCAACTGGGATGTATCCTCATCCGTGCGGAATTTCAGCAGGCAGCCGGCCACTCCTGGCCACAAGGCCCTGGACATGAACCATGGCCTTTCCCCAGAGAAACAAAAGTCACCAGGCCAGGTTCCTGATGTCAGTTTGCAGGAGGCACTTGGCACTGTCAAACCAGACGCAGTTGCCTGTGGGGGCATTTTTCATCTGGGAGGCATCCTCAACCGTGTGGAATTTCAGCAGGCAGCCGGCCACTCCGGCCACTCTGGGCCCCGGACAAGAATGATGGCCTTTCCCCAGAGAAACAAAAGTCACCAGGCCAGGTTCCTGATGTCAGTTTGCAGGAGGCATATTGGCACTGTCAAACCAGACGCAGTGCCTGTGGGGGCACATTGCAACTGGGATATATTCTCATCCGTGCGGAATTTCAGCAGGCAGCCGGCCACTCCGGGCCACCAAGTCCTGGACATGAACCATGGCCTTTCCCCAGAGAAACAAAAGTCACCAGGCCAGGTTCCTGATGTCAGTTGGCAGGAGGCACTTGGCACTGTCAAACCAGCCACAGTTGCCTCTGGGGTCATTTTTCATCTGGGAGGCATCCTGATCCATACGGAATTTCAGCAGGCAGCCGGCCACTCCGGGCCACCAGGCCCTGGATATGAACCATGGCTTTTCCCCAGAGAAACAAAAGTCACCAGGCCAGGTTCCTGATGTCAGTTTGCAGGAGGCACTTGGCACTGTCAAACCTGACGCAGTTGCCTGTGGGGGTGTTTTTCATGTGGGAGGCATCCTGATCCATGCGGAATTTCAGCAGGCAGCCGGCCACTCCGGGCCACCAGGCCCTGGACATGAACCATGGCTTTTCCCCAGAGAAACTAAAGTCACCAGGCCAGGTTCCTGATGTCAGTTTGCAGGAGGCACTTGGCACTGTCAAACCAGCCATAGTTGCCTCTGGTGGTACTTTCATTCTGGGAGGTATCCTGATCCGTTTGGAATTTCAGCAGGCAGCCTGTCACTCGAGCCGCCGGGCCCTGGACATGAACCATGGCCTTTCCCCAGAGAAACAAAAGTCAGCAGGCCAGGTTCCTGATGTCAGTTTGCAGGAGGCACTTGGCAGTGTCAAACCAGCCACAGTTACCTGTGGGGGCACCTTTCATCTGGGAGGTATCCTCAACCGTGAGGAATTTCAGCAGGCAGCCGGCCACTCCAGGCCCCGGGGCACTGGACACGAATGATGGCCTTTACCCAGAGAAACAAAAGTCACCAGGCCAGGTTCCTGATGTCAGTTTGCAGGAGGCACTTGGCACTGTCAAACCAGCCACAGTTGCCTGTGGGGGCACCTTTCATCTGGGAGGCCTCCTGATCCATGTGGAATTTCAGCAGGCAGCCTGCCACTCGAGCCACCGGGCCCTGGAGAGGAACGATGGCCTTTCCCCAGAGAAACAGAACTTAGCAGGCCAGGTCGCTGATGTCTGTTTGCAGGAGGCACTTGGCACTGTCAAACCAGCCGCAGTTGCCTGTGGGGGCACCTTGCATCTGGGAGGTATCCTGATCCGTGAGGAATTTCAGCAGGCAGCCGGCCACTCCGTCCACCGGTACCCGGAAAAGAATGTTGGCCTTTCCCCAGAGAAACAAAAGTCACCAGGCCAGGTTCCTGATGTCAGTTTGCAGGAGGCACTTGGCACTGTCAAACCAGACGCAGTTGCCTGTGGGGGCATTTTTCATCTGGGAGGCATCCTCAACCGTGTGGAATTTCAGCAGGCAGCCGGCCACTCCGGCCAGTCTGGGCCCCGGACAAGAATGATGGCCTTTCCCCAGAGAAACAAAAGTCACCAGGCCAGGTTCCTGATGTCAGTTTGCAGGTGGCACTTGGCACTGTCAAACCAGACGCAGTTGCCTGTGGGGGCACCTTGCAACTGGGATGTATCCTCATCCGTGCGGAATTTCAGCAGGCAGCCGGCCACTCCTGGCCACAAGACCCTGGACATGAACCATGGCCTTTCCCCAGAGAAACAAAAGTCACCAGGCCAGGTTCCTGATGTCAGTTTGCAGGAGGCACTTGGCACTGTCAAACCAGCCGCAGTTGCCTGTGGGGGCACCTTGCAACTGGCATGTATCCTCATCCGTGTGGAATTTTAGCAGGCAGCCGGCCACTCCTGGCCACAAGGCCCTGGACCTGAACCATGGCCTTTACCCAGAGAAACAAAAGTCACCAGGCCAGGTTCCTGATGTCAGTTTGCAGGAGGCACTTGGCACTGTCAAACCAGACGCAGTTGCCTGTGGGGGCACCTTGCATCTGGGAGGTATCCTGATCCGTGAGGAATTTCAGCAGGCAGCCTGCCACTCCAGGCCACCGGGACCCGGACAAGAATAATGGCCTTTCCCCAGACAAACAAAAGTCACCAGGCCAGGTTCCTGATGTCAGTTTGCAGGTGGCACTTGGCACTGTCAAACCAGACGCAGTTGCCTGTGGGGGCACCTTGCAACTGGGATGTATCCTGATCCGTGCGGAATTTCAGCAGGCAGCTGGCCACTCCTGGCCCCCAGGCCCTGGACATGAACCATGGCCTTTCCCCAGAGAAACAAAAGTCACCAGGTCAGGTTCCTGATGTCAGTTTGCAGGAGGCACTTGGCACTGTCAAACCTGACTCACTTTCCTCTGGGGGCATTTTTCATCTGGGAGGCATCCTGATCCATGTGGAATTTCAGCAGGCAGCCGGCCACTCCGGGCTACCAGGCCCTGGACATGAACCATGGCCTTTCCCCAGAGAAACAAAAGTCAGCAGGCCAGGTTCCTGATGTCAGTTTGCAGGAGGCACTTGGCAGTGTCAAACCAGCCACAGATGCCTGTGGTGGCAACTTCCATCTCGGCGGCATCCGGATCCATGCAGAATTTCAGCAGGCAGCCGGCCACTCCGGGCCCCCAGGCCATGGACATGAAACATGGCTTTTCCCCAGAGAAACAAAAGTCACCAGGCCAGGTTCCTGATGTCAGTTTGCAGGAGGCACTTGGCAGTGTCAAACCAGCCACAGTTACCTGTGGGGGCACCTTTCATCTGGGAGGTATCCTCAACCGTGCGGAATTTCAGCAGGCAGCCGGCCACTCCAGGCCGCGGGGCACTGGACACGAATGAGGGCCTTTACCCAGAGAAATAAAAGTCACCAGGCCAGGTTCCTGATGTCAGTTTGCAGGAGGCACTTGGCACTGTCAAACCAGCCACAGTTGCCTGTGGGGGCACCTTTCATCTGGGAGGCATCCTGATCCATGTGGAATTTCAGCAGGCAGCCTGCCACTCGAGCCACCGGGCCCTGGAGAGGAACCATGGCCTTTCCCCAGAGAAACAGAACTCAGCAGGCCAGGTCGCTGATGTCTGTTTGCAGGAGGCACTTGGCACTGTCAAACCAGCCACATTTGCCTTGGGTGGTACTTTCGGTCTGGGAGGCATCCTGATCCGTGCGGAATTTCAGCAGGCAGCCGGCCACTCCGGGCCACAGTACCCTGGAAAAGAATGATGGCCTTTACACACAGAAACAAAAGTCACCAGGCCAGGTTCCTGATGTCAGTTTGCAGGAGTCACTTGGCACTGTCAAACCAGACGCAGTTGCCTGTGGGGGCATTTTTCATCTGGGAGGCATCCTGATCCATGCGGAATTTCAGCAGGCAGCCGGCCACTCCGAGCCCCCAGGCCCTGGACATGAACCATGGCCTTTCCCCAGAGAAACAAAAGTCACCAGGCCAGGTTCCTGATGTCAGTTTGCAGGAGGCACTTGGCACTGTCAAACCTGACGCAGTTTCCTCTGGGGGCATTTTTCATCTGGGAGGCATCCTGATCCGTGTGGAATTTCAGCAGGCAGCCGGCCACTCCAGGCCAGCGGGCCCTGGAGAGGAACGATGGCCTTTCCCCTGAGAAACAAAAGTCACCAGGCCAGGTTCCTGATGTCAGTTTGCAGGAGGCACTTGGCAGTGTCAAACCAGCCACAGATGCCTGTGGTGGCAACTTCCATCTCGGCGGCATCCGGATCCATGCAGAATTTCAGCAGGCAGCCGGCCACTCCGGGCCCCCAGGCCATGGACATGAAACATGGCCTTTCCCCAGAGAAACAAAAGTCAGCAGGCCAGGTTCCTGATGTCAGTTTGCAGGAGGCACTTGGCAGTGTCAAACCAGCCACAGTTACCTGTGGGGGCACCTTTCATCTGGGAGGTATCCTCAACCGTGCGGAATTTCAGCAGGCAGCCGGCCACTCCAGGCCGCGGGGCACTGGACACGAATGAGGGCCTTTACCCAGAGAAATAAAAGTCACCAGGCCAGGTTCCTGATGTCAGTTTGCAGGAGGCACTTGGCACTGTCAAACCAGCCACAGTTGCCTGTGGGGGCACCTTTCATCTGGGAGGCATCCTGATCCATGTGGAATTTCAGCAGGCAGCCTGCCACTCGAGCCACCGGGCCCTGGAGAGGAACCATGGCCTTTCCCCAGAGAAACAGAACTCAGCAGGCCAGGTCGCTGATGTCTGTTTGCAGGAGGCACTTGGCACTGTCAAACCAGCCACATTTGCCTTGGGTGGTACTTTCGGTCTGGGAGGCATCCTGATCCGTGCGGAATTTCAGCAGGCAGCCGGCCACTCCGGGCCACAGTACCCTGGAAAAGAATGATGGCCTTTACACACAGAAACAAAAGTCACCAGGCCAGGTTCCTGATGTCAGTTTGCAGGAGTCACTTGGCACTGTCAAACCAGACGCAGTTGCCTGTGGGGGCATTTTTCATCTGGGAGGCATCCTGATCCATGCGGAATTTCAGCAGGCAGCCGGCCACTCCGAGCCCCCAGGCCCTGGACATGAACCATGGCCTTTCCCCAGAGAAACAAAAGTCACCAGGCCAGGTTCCTGATGTCAGTTTGCAGGAGGCACTTGGCACTGTCAAACCTGACGCAGTTTCCTCTGGGGGCATTTTTCATCTGGGAGGCATCCTGATCCGTGTGGAATTTCAGCAGGCAGCCGGCCACTCCAGGCCAGCGGGCCCTGGAGAGGAACGATGGCCTTTCCCCTGAGAAACAAAAGTCACCAGGCCAGGTTCCTGATGTCAGTTTGCAGGAGGCACTTGGCAGTGTCAAACCAGCCACAGATGCCTGTGGTGGCAACTTCCATCTCGGCGGCATCCGGATCCATGCAGAATTTCAGCAGGCAGCCGGCCACTCCGGGCCCCCAGGCCATGGACATGAAACATGGCCTTTCCCCAGAGAAACAAAAGTCAGCAGGCCAGGTTCCTGATGTCAGTTTGCAGGAGGCACTTGGCAGTGTCAAACCAGCCACAGTTACCTGTGGGGGCACCTTTCATCTGGGAGGTATCCTCAACCGTGCGGAATTTCAGCAGGCAGCCGGCCACTCCAGGCCGCGGGGCACTGGACACGAATGAGGGCCTTTACCCAGAGAAATAAAAGTCACCAGGCCAGGTTCCTGATGTCAGTTTGCAGGAGGCACTTGGCACTGTCAAACCAGCCACAGTTGCCTGTGGGGGCACCTTTCATCTGGGAGGCATCCTGATCCATGTGGAATTTCAGCAGGCAGCCTGCCACTCGAGCCACCGGGCCCTGGAGAGGAACCATGGCCTTTCCCCAGAGAAACAGAACTCAGCAGGCCAGGTCGCTGATGTCTGTTTGCAGGAGGCACTTGGCACTGTCAAACCAGCCACATTTGCCTTGGGTGGTACTTTCGGTCTGGGAGGCATCCTGATCCGTGCGGAATTTCAGCAGGCAGCCGGCCACTCCGGGCCACAGTACCCTGGAAAAGAATGATGGCCTTTACACACAGAAACAAAAGTCACCAGGCCAGGTTCCTGATGTCAGTTTGCAGGAGTCACTTGGCACTGTCAAACCAGACGCAGTTGCCTGTGGGGGCATTTTTCATCTGGGAGGCATCCTGATCCATGCGGAATTTCAGCAGGCAGCCGGCCACTCCGAGCCCCCAGGCCCTGGACATGAACCATGGCCTTTCCCCAGAGAAACAAAAGTCACCAGGCCAGGTTCCTGATGTCAGTTTGCAGGAGGCACTTGGCACTGTCAAACCTGACGCAGTTTCCTCTGGGGGCATTTTTCATCTGGGAGGCATCCTGATCCGTGTGGAATTTCAGCAGGCAGCCGGCCACTCCAGGCCAGCGGGCCCTGGAGAGGAACGATGGCCTTTCCCCTGAGAAACAAAAGTCACCAGGCCAGGTTCCTGATGTCACTTTGCAGGAGGCACTTGGCAGTGTCAAACCAGCCACAGTTACCTGTGGGGGCACCTTTCATCTGGGAGGTATCCTCATCCGTGCGGAATTTCAGCAGGCAGCCGGCCACTCCTGGCCACAAGACCCTGGACATGAACCATGGCCTTTCCCCAGAGAAACAAAAGTCACCAGGCCAGGTTCCTGATGTCAGTTTGCAGGAGGCACTTGGCACTGTCAAACCAGCCACAGTTGCCTGTGGGGGCACCTTGCAACTGGCATGTATCCTCATCCGTGCGGAATTTTAGCAGGCAGCCGGCCACTCCTGGCCACAAGGCCCTGGACCTGAACCATGGCCTTTACCCAGAGAAACAAAAGTCACCAGGCCAGGTTCCTGATGTCAGTTTGCAGGAGGCACTTGGCACTGTCAAACCAGCCGCAGTTGCCTGTGGGGGCACCTTGCATCTGGGAGGTATCCTGATCCGTGAGGAATTTCAGCAGGCAGCCTGCCACTCCAGGCCACCGGGACCCGGACAAGAATAATGGCCTTTGCCCAGACAAACAAAAGTCACCAGGCCAGGTTCCTGATGTCAGTTTGCAGGTGGCACTTGGCACTGTCAAACCAGACGGAGTTGCCTGTGGGGGCACCTTGCAACTGGGATGTATCCTCATCCGTGCGGAATTTCAGCAGGCAGCTGGCCACTCCGGGCCACAAGGCCCTGGACATGAATGATGGCCTTTCCCCAGAGAAACAAAAGTCACCAGGCCAGGTTCCTGATGTCAGTTTGCAGGAGGCACTTGGCACTGTCAAACCAGCCACAGTTGCCTGTGGGGGCACCTTTCATCTGGGAGGCCTGCTGATCCATGTGGAATTTCAGCAGGCAGCCTGCCACTCCGGGCCACAAGGCCCTGGACATGAACCATGGCCTTTCCCCAGAGAAACAAAAGTCACCAGGCCAGGTTCCTGATGTCAGTTTGCAGGAGGCACTTGGCAGTGTCAAACCAGCCACAGTTACCTGTGGGGGCACCTTTCATCTGGGAGGTATCCTCAACCGTGAGGAATTTCAGCAGGCAGCCGGCCACTCCAGGCCGCGGGGCACTGGACACGAATGATGGCCTTTACCCAGAGAAATAAAAGTCACCAGGCCAGGTTCCTGATGTCAGTTGGCAGGAGGCACTTGGCACTGTCAAACCAGCCACAGTTGCCTGTGGGGGCACCTTTCATCTGGGAGGCCTCCTGATCCATGTGGAATTTCAGCAGGCAGCCTGCCACTCGAGCCACTGGGCCCTGGAGAGGAACGATGGCCTTTCCCCAGAGAAACAGAACTCAGCAGGCCAGGTCGCTGATGTCAGTTTGCAGGAGGCACTTGGCAGTGTCAAACCAGCCACAGTTGCCTTGGGTGGTACTTTCGGTCTGGGAGGCATCCTGATCCTTTTGGAATTTCAGCAGGCAGCCGGCCACTCCGGGCCACCGTACCCCGGAAAAGAATCATGGCCTTTCCCCAGAGAAACAAAAGTCACCAGGCCAGGTTCCTGATGTCAGTTTGCAGGAGGCACTTGGCACTGTCAAACCAGCCGCAGTTGCCTCTGGTGGTACCTTTCATCTGGGCGGCATCCTGGTCCGTGCAGAATTTCAGCAGGCAGCCGGCCACTCCAGGACACCAGGCTCAGGATATGAACCATGGCCTTTCCCCAGAGAAACAAAAGTCACCAGGCCAGGTTCCAGATGTCAGTTTGCAGGAGGCACTTGGCACTGTCAAACCAGCCACAGGTGCCTGTGGGGGCATTTTTCATGTGGGAGGCATCCTGATCCATGCGGAATTTCAGCAGGCAGCCGGCCACTCCGAGCCACCAGGCCCTGGACATGAACCATGGCCTTTCCCCAGAGAAACAAAAGTCACCAGGTCAGGTTCCTGATGTCAGTTTGCAGGAGGCACTTGGCACTGTCAAACCAGACGCAGTTGCCTGTGGGGGCATTTTTCATCTGGGAGGCATCCTCAACCGTGTGGAATTTCAGCAGGCAGCGGGCCACTCCGGCCAGTCTGGGCCCCGGACAAGAATGATGGCCTTTCCCCAGAGAAACAAAAGTCACCAGGCCAGGTTCCTGATGTCAGTTTGCAGGTGGCACTTGGCACTGTCAAACCAGACGCAGTTGCCTGTGGGGGCACCTTGCAACTGGGATGTATCCTCATCCGTGCGGAATTTCAGCAGGCAGCCGGCCACTCCTGGCCACAAGGCCCTGGACATGAACCATGGCCTTTCCCCAGAGAAACAAAAGTCACCAGGCCAGGTTCCTGATGTCAGTTTGCAGGAGGCACTTGGCACTGTCAAACCAGCCACAGTTGCCTGTGGGGGCACCTTGCAACTGGCATGTATCCTCATCCGTGCGGAATTTTAGCAGGCAGCCGGCCACTCCTGGCCACAAGGCCCTGGACCTGAACCATGGCCTTTACCCAGAGAAACAAAAGTCACCAGGCCAGGTTCCTGATGTCAGTTTGCAGGAGGCACTTGGCACTGTCAAACCAGACGCAGTTGCCTGTGGGGGCACCTTGCATCTGGGAGGTATCCTGATCCGTGAGGAATTTCAGCAGGCAGCCGGCCACTCCAGGCCAGCGGGCCCTGGAGAGGAACGATGGCCTTTCCCCTGAGAAACAAAAGTCACCAGGCCAGGTTCCTGATTTCAGTTTGCAGGAGGCACTTGGCAGTGTCAAACCAGCCACAGTTACCTGTGGGGGCACCTTTCATCTGGGAGGTATCCTCATCCGTGCGGAATTTCAGCAGGCAGCCGGCCACTCCTGGCCACAAGGCCCTGGACATGAACCATGGCCTTTCCCCAGAGAAACAAAAGTCACCAGGCCAGGTTCCTGATGTCAGTTTGCAGGAGGCACTTGGCACTGTCAAACCAGCCACAGTTGCCTGTGGGGGCACCTTGCAACTGGCATGTATCCTCATCCGTGCGGAATTTTAGCAGGCAGCCGGCCACTCCTGGCCACAAGGCCCTGGACCTGAACCATGGCCTTTACCCAGAGAAACAAAAGTCACCAGGCCAGGTTCCTGATGTCAGTTTGCAGGAGGCACTTGGCACTGTCAAACCAGCCGCAGTTGCCTGTGGGGGCACCTTGCATCTGGGAGGTATCCTGATCCGTGAGGAATTTCAGCAGGCAGCCTGCCACTCCAGGCCACCGGGACCCGGACAAGAATAATGGCCTTTCCCCAGACAAACAAAAGTCACCAGGCCAGGTTCCTGATGTCAGTTTGCAGGTGGCACTTGGCACTGTCAAACCAGACGCAGTTGCCTGTGGGGGCACCTTGCAACTGGGATGTATCCTCATCCGTGCGGAATTTCAGCAGGCAGCTGGCCACTCCGGGCCACAAGGCCCTGGACATGAATGATGGCCTTTCCCCAGAGAAACAAAAGTCACCAGGCCAGGTTCCTGATGTCAGTTTGCAGGAGGCACTTGGCACTGTCAAACCAGCCACAGTTGCCTGTGGGGGCACCTTTCATCTGGGAGGCCTGCTGATCCATGTGGAATTTCAGCAGGCAGCCGGCCACTCCGGGCCACAAGGCCCTGGACATGAACCATGGCCTTTCCCCAGAGAAACAAAAGTCACCAGGCCAGGTTCCTGATGTCAGTTTGCAGGAGGCACTTGGCAGTGTCAAACCAGCCACAGTTACCTGTGGGGGCACCTTTCATCTGGGAGGTATCCTCAACCGTGAGGAATTTCAGCAGGCAGCCGGCCACTCCAGGCCGCGGGGCACTGGACACGAATGATGGCCTTTACCCAGAGAAATAAAAGTCACCAGGCCAGGTTCCTGATGTCAGTTGGCAGGAGGCACTTGGCACTGTCAAACCAGCCACAGTTGCCTGTGGGGGCACCTTTCATCTGGGAGGCCTCCTGATCCATGTGGAATTTCAGCAGGCAGCCTGCCACTCGAGCCACTGGGCCCTGGAGAGGAACGATGGCCTTTCCCCAGAGAAACAGAACTCAGCAGGCCAGGTCGCTGATGTCAGTTTGCAGGAGGCACTTGGCAGTGTCAAACCAGCCACAGTTGCCTTGGGTGGTACTTTCGGTCTGGGAGGCATCCTGATCCTTTTGGAATTTCAGCAGGCAGCCGGCCACTCCGGGCCACCGTACCCCGGAAAAGAATCATGGCCTTTCCCCAGAGAAACAAAAGTCACCAGGCCAGGTTCCTGATGTCAGTTTGCAGGAGGCACTTGGCACTGTCAAACCAGCCGCAGTTGCCTCTGGTGGTACCTTTCATCTGGGCGGCATCCTGGTCCGTGCAGAATTTCAGCAGGCAGCCGGCCACTCCAGGACACCAGGCTCAGGATATGAACCATGGCCTTTCCCCAGAGAAACAAAAGTCACCAGGCCAGGTTCCAGATGTCAGTTTGCAGGAGGCACTTGGCACTGTCAAACCAGACGCAGGTGCCTGTGGGGGCATTTTTCATGTGGGAGGCATCCTGATCCATGCGGAATTTCAGCAGGCAGCCGGCCACTCCGAGCCACCAGGCCCTGGACATGAACCATGGCCTTTCCCCAGAGAAACAAAAGTCACCAGGTCAGGTTCCTGATGTCAGTTTGCAGGAGGCACTTGGCACTGTCAAACCAGACGCAGTTGCCTGTGGGGGCATTTTTCATCTGGGAGGCATCCTCAACCGTGTGGAATTTCAGCAGGCAGCCGGCCACTCCGGCCAGTCTGGGCCCCGGACAAGAATGATGGCCTTTCCCCAGAGAAACAAAAGTCACCAGGCCAGGTTCCTGATGTCAGTTTGCAGGTGGCACTTGGCACTGTCAAACCAGACGCAGTTGCCTGTGGGGGCACCTTGCAACTGGGATGTATCCTCATCCGTGCGGAATTTCAGCAGGCAGCCGGCCACTCCTGGCCACAAGGCCCTGGACATGAACCATGGCCTTTCCCCAGAGAAACAAAAGTCACCAGGCCAGGTTCCTGATGTCAGTTTGCAGGAGGCACTTGGCACTGTCAAACCAGCCACAGTTGCCTGTGGGGGCACCTTGCAACTGGCATGTATCCTCATCCGTGCGGAATTTTAGCAGGCAGCCGGCCACTCCTGGCCACAAGGCCCTGGACCTGAACCATGGCCTTTACCCAGAGAAACAAAAGTCACCAGGCCAGGTTCCTGATGTCAGTTTGCAGGAGGCACTTGGCACTGTCAAACAAGACGCAGTTGCCTGTGGGGGCACCTTGCATCTGGGAGGTATCCTGATCCGTGAGGAATTTCAGCAGGCAGCCTGCCACTCCAGGCCACCGGGACCCGGACAAGAATAATGGCCTTTCCCCAGACAAACAAAAGTCACCAGGCCAGGTTCCTGATGTCAGTTTGCAGGTGGCACTTGGCACTGTCAAACCAGACGCAGTTGCCTGTGGGGGCACCTTGTAACTGGGATGTATCCTCATCCGTGCGGAATTTCAGCAGGCAGCTGGCCACTCCGGGCCACAAGGCCCTGGACATGAATGATGGCCTTTCCCCAGAGAAACAAAAGTCACCAGGCCAGGTTCCTGATGTCAGTTTGCAGGAGGCACTTGGCACTGTCAAACCAGCCACAGTTGCCTGTGGGGGCACCTTTCATCTGGGAGGCCTGCTGATCCATGTGGAATTTCAGCAGGCAGCTGGCCACTCCTGGCCACAAGGCCCTGGACATGAACCATGGCCTTTCCCCAGAGAAACAAAAGTCACCAGGCCAGGTTCCTGATGTCAGTTTGCAGGAGGCACTTGGCACTGTCAAACCTGACGCAGTTTCCTCTGGGGGCATTTTTCATCTGGGAGGCATCCTGATCCATGTGGAATTTCAGCAGGCAGCCGGCCACTCCAGGCCAGCGGGCCCTGGAGAGGAACGATGGCCTTTCCCCTGAGAAACAAAAGTCAGCAGGCCAGGTTCCTGATGTCAGTTTGCAGGAGGCACTTGGCAGTGTCAAACCAGCCACAGTTACCTGTGGGGGCACCTTTCATCTGGGAGGTATCCTCAACCGTGAGGAATTTCAGCAGGCAGCCGGCCACTCCAGGCCCCGGGGCACTGGACACGAATGATGGCCTTTACCCAGAGAAATAAAAGTCACCAGGCCAGGTTCCTGATGTCAGTTTGCAGGAGGCACTTGGCACTGTCAAACCAGCCACAGTTGCCTGTGGGGGCACCTTTCATCTGGGAGGCCTCCTGATCCATGTGGAATTTCAGCAGGCAGCCTGCCACTCGAGCCACCGGGCCCTGGAGAGGAACGATGGCCTTTCCCCAGAGAAACAGAACTTAGCAGGCCAGGTCGCTGATGTCTGTTTGCAGGAGGCACTTGGCACTGTCAAACCAGCCGCAGTTGCCTGTGGGGGCACCTTGCATCTGGGAGGTATCCTGATCCGTGAGGAATTTCAGCAGGCAGCCGGCCACTCCGTCCACCGGTACCCGGAAAAGAATGTTGGCCTTTCCCCAGAGAAACAAAAGTCACCAGGCCAGGTTCCTGATGTCAGTTTGCAGGAGGCACTTGGCACTGTCAAACCAGACGCAGTTGCCTGTGGGGGCACCTTGCAACTGGGATGTATCCTCATCCGTGCGGAATTTCAGCAGGCAGCCGGCCACTCCTGGCCACAAGGCCCTGGACATGAACCATGGCCTTTCCCCAGAGAAACAGAAAACACCAGGCCAGGTTCCTGATGTCAGTTTGCAGGAGGCACTTGGCACTGTCAAACCAGACGCAGTTGCCTGTGGGGGCATTTTTCATCTGGGAGGCATCCTCAACCGTGTGGAATTTCAGCAGGCAGCCGGCCACTCCGGCCAGTCTGGGCCCCGGACAAGAATGATGGCCTTTCCCCAGAGAAACAAAAGTCACCAGGCCAGGTTCCTGATGTCAGTTTGCAGGTGGCACTTGGCACTGTCAAACCAGACGCAGTTGCCTGTGGGGGCACCTTGCAACTGGGATGTATCCTCATCCGTGCGGAATTTCAGCAGGCAGCCGGCCACTCCTGGCCACAAGGCCCTGGACATGAACCATGGCCTTTCCCCAGAGAAACAAAAGTCACCAGGCCAGGTTCCTGATGTCAGTTTGCAGGAGGCACTTGGCACTGTCAAACCAGCCACAGTTGCCTGTGGGGGCACCTTGCAACTGGCATGTATCCTCATCCGTGCGGAATTTTAGCAGGCAGCCGGCCACTCCTGGCCACAAGGCCCTGGACCTGAACCATGGCCTTTACCCAGAGAAACAAAAGTCACCAGGCCAGGTTCCTGATGTCAGTTTGCAGGAGGCACTTGGCACTGTCAAACCAGCCGCAGTTGCCTGTGGGGGCACCTTGCATCTGGGAGGTATCCTGATCCGTGAGGAATTTCAGCAGGCAGCCTGCCACTCCAGGCCACCGGGACCCGGACAAGAATAATGGCCTTTCCCCAGAGAAACAAAAGTCACCAGGCCAGGTTCCTGATGTCAGTTTGCAGGTGGCACTTGGCACTGTCAAACCAGACGCAGTTGCCTGTGGGGGCACCTTGCAACTGGCATGTATCCTGATCCTTTTGTAATTTCAGCAGGCAGCTGGCCACTCCGGGCCACAAGGCCCTGGACATGAATGATGGTCTTTCCCCAGAGAAACAAAAGTCACCAGGCCAGGTTCCTGATGTCAGTTTGCAGGAGGCACTTGGCACTGTCAAACCTGACGCAGTTTCCTCTGGGGGCATTTTTCATCTGGGAGGCATCCTGATCCATGTGGAATTTCAGCAGGCAGCCGGCCACTCCGGGCTACCAGGGCCTGGACATGAACCATGGCCTTTCCCCTGAGAAACAAAAGTCAGCAGGCCAGGTTCCTGATGTCAGTTTGCAGGAGGCACTTGGCAGTGTCAAACCAGCCACAGTTACCTGTGGGGGCACCTTTCATCTGGGAGGTATCCTCAACCGTGAGGAATTTCAGCAGGCAGCCGGCCACTCCAGGCCCCGGGGCACTGGACACGAATGATGGCCTTTACCCAGAGAAATAAAAGTCACCAGGCCAGGTTCCTGATGTCAGTTTGCAGGAGGCACTTGGCACTGTCAAACCAGCCACAGTTGCCTGTGGGGGCACCTTTCATCTGGGAGGCCTCCTGATCCATGTGGAATTTCAGCAGGCAGCCTGCCACTCGAGCCACCGGGCCCTGGAGAGGAACGATGGCCTTTCCCCAGAGAAACAGAACTTAGCAGGCCAGGTCGCTGATGTCAGTTTGCAGGAGGCACTTGGCACTGTCAAACCAGCCACAGTTGCCTGTGGGGGCACCTTTCATCTGGGAGGCCTGCTGATCCATGTGGAATTTCAGCAGGCAGCCGGCCACTCCGGGCCACAAGGCCCTGGACATGAACCATGGCCTTTCCCCAGAGAAACAAAAGTCACCAGGCCAGGTTCCTGATGTCAGTTTGCAGGAGGCACTTGGCAGTGTCAAACCAGCCACAGTTACCTGTGGGGGCACCTTTCATCTGGGAGGTATCCTCAACCGTGAGGAATTTCAGCAGGCAGCCGGCCACTCCAGGCCGCGGGGCACTGGACACGAATGATGGCCTTTACCCAGAGAAATAAAAGTCACCAGGCCAGGTTCCTGATGTCAGTTGGCAGGAGGCACTTGGCACTGTCAAACCAGCCACAGTTGCCTGTGGGGGCACCTTTCATCTGGGAGGCCTCCTGATCCATGTGGAATTTCAGCAGGCAGCCTGCCACTCGAGCCACTGGGCCCTGGAGAGGAACGATGGCCTTTCCCCAGAGAAACAGAACTCAGCAGGCCAGGTCGCTGATGTCAGTTTGCAGGAGGCACTTGGCAGTGTCAAACCAGCCACAGTTGCCTTGGGTGGTACTTTCGGTCTGGGAGGCATCCTGATCCTTTTGGAATTTCAGCAGGCAGCCGGCCACTCCGGGCCACCGTACCCCGGAAAAGAATCATGGCCTTTCCCCAGAGAAACAAAAGTCACCAGGCCAGGTTCCTGATGTCAGTTTGCAGGAGGCACTTGGCACTGTCAAACCAGCCGCAGTTGCCTCTGGTGGTACCTTTCATCTGGGCGGCATCCTGGTCCGTGCAGAATTTCAGCAGGCAGCCGGCCACTCCAGGACACCAGGCTCAGGATATGAACCATGGCCTTTCCCCAGAGAAACAAAAGTCACCAGGCCAGGTTCCAGATGTCAGTTTGCAGGAGGCACTTGGCACTGTCAAACCAGCCACAGGTGCCTGTGGGGGCATTTTTCATGTGGGAGGCATCCTGATCCATGCGGAATTTCAGCAGGCAGCCGGCCACTCCGAGCCACCAGGCCCTGGACATGAACCATGGCCTTTCCCCAGAGAAACAAAAGTCACCAGGTCAGGTTCCTGATGTCAGTTTGCAGGAGGCACTTGGCACTGTCAAACCAGACGCAGTTGCCTGTGGGGGCATTTTTCATCTGGGAGGCATCCTCAACCGTGTGGAATTTCAGCAGGCAGCCGGCCACTCCGGCCAGTCTGGGCCCCGGACAAGAATGATGGCCTTTCCCCAGAGAAACAAAAGTCACCAGGCCAGGTTCCTGATGTCAGTTTGCAGGTGGCACTTGGCACTGTCAAACCAGACGCAGTTGCCTGTGGGGGCACCTTGCAACTGGGATGTATCCTCATCCGTGCGGAATTTCAGCAGGCAGCCGGCCACTCCTGGCCACAAGGCCCTGGACATGAACCATGGCCTTTCCCCAGAGAAACAAAAGTCACCAGGCCAGGTTCCTGATGTCAGTTTGCAGGAGGCACTTGGCACTGTCAAACCAGCCACAGTTGCCTGTGGGGGCACCTTGCAACTGGCATGTATCCTCATCCGTGCGGAATTTTAGCAGGCAGCCGGCCACTCCTGGCCACAAGGCCCTGGACCTGAACCATGGCCTTTACCCAGAGAAACAAAAGTCACCAGGCCAGGTTCCTGATGTCAGTTTGCAGGAGGCACTTGGCACTGTCAAACAAGACGCAGTTGCCTGTGGGGGCACCTTGCATCTGGGAGGTATCCTGATCCGTGAGGAATTTCAGCAGGCAGCCTGCCACTCCAGGCCACCGGGACCCGGACAAGAATAATGGCCTTTCCCCAGACAAACAAAAGTCACCAGGCCAGGTTCCTGATGTCAGTTTGCAGGTGGCACTTGGCACTGTCAAACCAGACGCAGTTGCCTGTGGGGGCACCTTGTAACTGGGATGTATCCTCATCCGTGCGGAATTTCAGCAGGCAGCTGGCCACTCCGGGCCACAAGGCCCTGGACATGAATGATGGCCTTTCCCCAGAGAAACAAAAGTCACCAGGCCAGGTTCCTGATGTCAGTTTGCAGGAGGCACTTGGCACTGTCAAACCAGCCACAGTTGCCTGTGGGGGCACCTTTCATCTGGGAGGCCTGCTGATCCATGTGGAATTTCAGCAGGCAGCCTGCCACTCCTGGCCACAAGGCCCTGGACATGAACCATGGCCTTTCCCCAGAGAAACAAAAGTCACCAGGCCAGGTTCCTGATGTCAGTTTGCAGGAGGCACTTGGCAGTGTCAAACCAGCCACAGTTACCTGTGGGGGCACCTTTCATCTGGGAGGTATCCTCAACCGTGAGGAATTTCAGCAGGCAGCCGGCCACTCCAGGCCACTCTGGGCCCCGGACAAGAATGATGGCCTTTCCCCAGAGAAATAAAAGTCACCAGGCCAGGTTCCTGATGTCAGTTGGCAGGAGGCACTTGGCACTGTCAAACCAGCCACAGTTGCCTGTGGGGGCACCTTTCATCTGGGAGGCCTGCTGATCCATGTGGAATTTCAGCAGGCAGCCTGCCACTCCTGGCCACAAGGCCCTGGACATGAACCATGGCCTTTCCCCAGAGAAACAAAAGTCACCAGGCCAGGTTCCTGATGTCAGTTTGCAGGAGGCACTTGGCACTGTCAAACCTGACGCAGTTTCCTCTGGGGGCATTTTTCATCTGGGAGGCATCCTGATCCATGTGGAATTTCAGCAGGCAGCCGGCCACTCCAGGCCAGCGGGCCCTGGAGAGGAACGATGGCCTTTCCCCTGAGAAACAAAAGTCAGCAGGCCAGGTTCCTGATGTCAGTTTGCAGGAGGCACTTGGCAGTGTCAAACCAGCCACAGTTACCTGTGGGGGCACCTTTCATCTGGGAGGTATCCTCAACCGTGAGGAATTTCAGCAGGCAGCCGGCCACTCCAGGCCCCGGGGCACTGGACACGAATGATGGCCTTTACCCAGAGAAATAAAAGTCACCAGGCCAGGTTCCTGATGTCAGTTTGCAGGAGGCACTTGGCACTGTCAAACCAGCCACAGTTGCCTGTGGGGGCACCTTTCATCTGGGAGGCCTCCTGATCCATGTGGAATTTCAGCAGGCAGCCTGCCACTCGAGCCACCGGGCCCTGGAGAGGAACGATGGCCTTTCCCCAGAGAAACAGAACTTAGCAGGCCAGGTCGCTGATGTCTGTTTGCAGGAGGCACTTGGCACTGTCAAACCAGCCGCAGTTGCCTGTGGGGGCACCTTGCATCTGGGAGGTATCCTGATCCGTGAGGAATTTCAGCAGGCAGCCGGCCACTCCGTCCACCGGTACCCGGAAAAGAATGTTGGCCTTTCCCCAGAGAAACAAAAGTCACCAGGCCAGGTTCCTGATGTCAGTTTGCAGGAGGCACTTGGCACTGTCAAACCAGACGCAGTTGCCTGTGGGGGCATTTTTCATCTGGGAGGCATCCTCAACCGTGTGGAATTTCAGCAGGCAGCCGGCCACTCCGGCCAGTCTGGGCCCCGGACAAGAATGATGGCCTTTCCCCAGAGAAACAAAAGTCACCAGGCCAGGTTCCTGATGTCAGTTTGCAGGTGGCACTTGGCACTGTCAAACCTGACGCAGTTGCCTGTGGGGGCACCTTGCAACTGGGATGTATCCTCATCCGTGCGGAATTTCAGCAGGCAGCCGGCCACTCCTGGCCACAAGGCCCTGGACATGAACCATGGCCTTTCCCCAGAGAAACAAAAGTCACCAGGCCAGGTTCCTGATGTCAGTTTGCAGGAGGCACTTGGCACTGTCAAACCAGCCACAGTTGCCTGTGGGGGCACCTTGCAACTGGCATGTATCCTCATCCGTGCGGAATTTTAGCAGGCAGCCGGCCACTCCTGGCCACAAGGCCCTGGACCTGAACCATGGCCTTTACCCAGAGAAACAAAAGTCACCAGGCCAGGTTCCTGATGTCAGTTTGCAGGAGGCACTTGGCACTGTCAAACAAGACGCAGTTGCCTGTGGGGGCACCTTGCATCTGGGAGGTATCCTGATCCGTGAGGAATTTCAGCAGGCAGCCTGCCACTCCAGGCCACCGGGACCCGGAGAAGAATAATGGCCTTTCCCCAGACAAACAAAAGTCACCAGGCCAGGTTCCTGATGTCAGTTTGCAGGTGGCACTTGGCACTGTCAAACCAGACGCAGTTGCCTGTGGGGGCACCTTGTAACTGGGATGTATCCTCATCCGTGCGGAATTTCAGCAGGCAGCTGGCCACTCCGGGCCACAAGGCCCTGGACATGAATGATGGCCTTTCCCCAGAGAAACAAAAGTCACCAGGCCAGGTTCCTGATGTCAGTTTGCAGGAGGCACTTGGCACTGTCAAACCAGCCACAGTTGCCTGTGGGGGCACCTTTCATCTGGGAGGCCTGCTGATCCATGTGGAATTTCAGCAGGCAGCCTGCCACTCCTGGCCACAAGGCCCTGGACATGAACCATGGCCTTTCCCCAGAGAAACAAAAGTCACCAGGCCAGGTTCCTGATGTCAGTTTGCAGGAGGCACTTGGCAGTGTCAAACCAGCCACAGTTACCTGTGGGGGCACCTTTCATCTGGGAGGTATCCTCAACCGTGAGGAATTTCAGCAGGCAGCCGGCCACTCCAGGCCGCGGGGCACTGGACACGAATGATGGCCTTTACCCAGAGAAATAAAAGTCACCAGGCCAGGTTCCTGATGTCAGTTGGCAGGAGGCACTTGGCACTGTCAAACCAGCCACAGTTGCCTGTGGGGGCACCTTTCATCTGGGAGGCCTGCTGATCCATGTGGAATTTCAGCAGGCAGCCTGCCACTCCTGGCCACAAGGCCCTGGACATGAACCATGGCCTTTCCCCAGAGAAACAAAAGTCACCAGGCCAGGTTCCTGATGTCAGTTTGCAGGAGGCACTTGGCACTGTCAAACCTGACGCAGTTTCCTCTGGGGGCATTTTTCATCTGGGAGGCATCCTGATCCATGTGGAATTTCAGCAGGCAGCCGGCCACTCCAGGCCAGCGGGCCCTGGACACGAATGATGGCCTTTCCCCTGAGAAACAAAAGTCAGCAGGCCAGGTTCCTGATGTCAGTTTGCAGGAGGCACTTGGCAGTGTCAAACCAGCCACAGTTACCTGTGGGGGCACCTTTCATCTGGGAGGTATCCTCAACCGTGAGGAATTTCAGCAGGCAGCCGGCCACTCCAGGCCCCGGGGCACTGGACACGAATGATGGCCTTTACCCAGAGAAATAAAAGTCACCAGGCCAGGTTCCTGATGTCAGTTTGCAGGAGGCACTTGGCACTGTCAAACCAGCCACAGTTGCCTGTGGGGGCACCTTTCATCTGGGAGGCCTCCTGATCCATGTGGAATTTCAGCAGGCAGCCTGCCACTCGAGCCACCGGGCCCTGGAGAGGAACGATGGCCTTTCCCCAGAGAAACAGAACTTAGCAGGCCAGGTCGCTGATGTCTGTTTGCAGGAGGCACTTGGCACTGTCAAACCAGCCGCAGTTGCCTGTGGGGGCACCTTGCATCTGGGAGGTATCCTGATCCGTGAGGAATTTCAGCAGGCAGCCGGCCACTCCGTCCACCGGTACCCGGAAAAGAATGTTGGCCTTTCCCCAGAGAAACAAAAGTCACCAGGCCAGGTTCCTGATGTCAGTTTGCAGGAGGCACTTGGCACTGTCAAACCAGACGCAGTTGCCTGTGGGGGCACCTTGCAACTGGGATGTATCCTCATCCGTGCGGAATTTCAGCAGGCAGCCGGCCACTCCTGGCCACAAGGCCCTGGACATGAACCATGGCCTTTCCCCAGAGAAACAGAAAACACCAGGCCAGGTTCCTGATGTCAGTTTGCAGGAGGCACTTGGCACTGTCAAACCAGACGCAGTTGCCTGTGGGGGCATTTTTCATCTGGGAGGCATCCTCAACCGTGTGGAATTTCAGCAGGCAGCCGGCCACTCCGGCCAGTCTGGGCCCCGGACAAGAATGATGGCCTTTCCCCAGAGAAACAAAAGTCACCAGGCCAGGTTCCTGATGTCAGTTTGCAGGTGGCACTTGGCACTGTCAAACCAGACGCAGTTGCCTGTGGGGGCACCTTGCAACTGGGATGTATCCTCATCCGTGCGGAATTTCAGCAGGCAGCCGGCCACTCCTGGCCACAAGGCCCTGGACATGAACCATGGCCTTTCCCCAGAGAAACAAAAGTCACCAGGCCAGGTTCCTGATGTCAGTTTGCAGGAGGCACTTGGCACTGTCAAACCAGCCACAGTTGCCTGTGGGGGCACCTTGCAACTGGCATGTATCCTCATCCGTGCGGAATTTTAGCAGGCAGCCGGCCACTCCTGGCCACAAGGCCCTGGACCTGAACCATGGCCTTTACCCAGAGAAACAAAAGTCACCAGGCCAGGTTCCTGATGTCAGTTTGCAGGAGGCACTTGGCACTGTCAAACCAGCCGCAGTTGCCTGTGGGGGCACCTTGCATCTGGGAGGTATCCTGATCCGTGAGGAATTTCAGCAGGCAGCCTGCCACTCCAGGCCACCGGGACCCGGACAAGAATAATGGCCTTTCCCCAGAGAAACAAAAGTCACCAGGCCAGGTTCCTGATGTCAGTTTGCAGGTGGCACTTGGCACTGTCAAACCAGACGCAGTTGCCTGTGGGGGCACCTTGCAACTGGGATGTATCCTGATCCTTTTGTAATTTCAGCAGGCAGCTGGCCACTCCGGGCCACAAGGCCCTGGACATGAATGATGGTCTTTCCCCAGAGAAACAAAAGTCACCAGGCCAGGTTCCTGATGTCAGTTTGCAGGAGGCACTTGGCACTGTCAAACCTGACGCAGTTTCCTCTGGGGGCATTTTTCATCTGGGAGGCATCCTGATCCATGTGGAATTTCAGCAGGCAGCCGGCCACTCCGGGCTACCAGGGCCTGGACATGAACCATGGCCTTTCCCCTGAGAAACAAAAGTCAGCAGGCCAGGTTCCTGATGTCAGTTTGCAGGAGGCACTTGGCAGTGTCAAACCAGCCACAGTTACCTGTGGGGGCACCTTTCATCTGGGAGGTATCCTCAACCGTGAGGAATTTCAGCAGGCAGCCGGCCACTCCAGGCCCCGGGGCACTGGACACGAATGATGGCCTTTACCCAGAGAAATAAAAGTCACCAGGCCAGGTTCCTGATGTCAGTTTGCAGGAGGCACTTGGCACTGTCAAACCAGCCACAGTTGCCTGTGGGGGCACCTTTCATCTGGGAGGCCTCCTGATCCATGTGGAATTTCAGCAGGCAGCCTGCCACTCGAGCCACCGGGCCCTGGAGAGGAACGATGGCCTTTCCCCAGAGAAACAGAACTTAGCAGGCCAGGTCGCTGATGTCTGTTTGCAGGAGGCACTTGGCACTGTCAAACCAGCCGCAGTTGCCTGTGGGGGCACCTTGCATCTGGGAGGTATCCTGATCCGTGAGGAATTTCAGCAGGCAGCCGGCCACTCCGTCCACCGGTACCCGGAAAAGAATGTTGGCCTTTCCCCAGAGAAACAAAAGTCACCAGGCCAGGTTCCTGATGTCAGTTTGCAGGAGGCACTTGGCACTGTCAAACCAGACGCAGTTGCCTGTGGGGGCATTTTTCATCTGGGAGGCATCCTCAACCGTGTGGAATTTCAGCAGGCAGCCGGCCACTCCGGCCAGTCTGGGCCCCGGACAAGAATGATGGCCTTTCCCCAGAGAAACAAAAGTCACCAGGCCAGGTTCCTGATGTCAGTTTGCAGGTGGCACTTGGCACTGTCAAACCAGACGCAGTTGCCTGTGGGGGCACCTTGCAACTGGGATGTATCCTCATCCGTGCGGAATTTCAGCAGGCAGCCGGCCACTCCTGGCCACAAGGCCCTGGACATGAACCATGGCCTTTCCCCAGAGAAACAAAAGTCACCAGGTCAGGTTCCTGATGTCAGTTTGCAGGAGGCACTTGGCACTGTCAAACCTGACTCAGTTTCCTCTGGGGGCATTTTTCATCTGGGAGGCATCCTGATCCATGTGGAATTTCAGCAGGCAGCCGGCCACTCCGGGCTACCAGGCCCTGGACATGAACCATGGCCTTTCCCCAGAGAAACAAAAGTCAGCAGGCCAGGTTCCTGATGTCAGTTTGCAGGAGGCACTTGGCAGTGTCAAACCAGCCACAGATGCCTGTGGTGGCAACTTCCATCTCGGCGGCATCCGGATCCATGCAGAATTTCAGCAGGCAGCCGGCCACTCCGGGCCCCCAGGCCATGGACATGAAACATGGCCTTTCCCCAGAGAAACAAAAGTCACCAGGCCAGGTTCCTGATGTCAGTTTGCAGGAGGCACTTGGCAGTGTCAAACCAGCCACAGTTACCTGTGGGGGCACCTTTCATCTGGGAGGTATCCTCAACCGTGCGGAATTTCAGCAGGCAGCCGGCCACTCCAGGCCGCGGGGCACTGGACACGAATGAGGGCCTTTACCCAGAGAAATAAAAGTCACCAGGCCAGGTTCCTGATGTCAGTTTGCAGGAGGCACTTGGCACTGTCAAACCAGCCACAGTTGCCTGTGGGGGCACCTTTCATCTGGGAGGCATCCTGATCCATGTGGAATTTCAGCAGGCAGCCTGCCACTCGAGCCACCGGGCCCTGGAGAGGAACCATGGCCTTTCCCCAGAGAAACAGAACTCAGCAGGCCAGGTCGCTGATGTCTGTTTGCAGGAGGCACTTGGCACTGTCAAACCAGCCACATTTGCCTTGGGTGGTACTTTCGGTCTGGGAGGCATCCTGATCCGTGCGGAATTTCAGCAGGCAGCCGGCCACTCCGGGCACAGTACCCTGGAAAAGAATGATGGCCTTTACACACAGAAACAAAAGTCACCAGGCCAGGTTCCTGATGTCAGTTTGCAGGAGTCACTTGGCACTGTCAAACCAGACGCAGTTGCCTGTGGGGGCATTTTTCATCTGGGAGGCATCCTGATCCATGCGGAATTTCAGCAGGCAGCCGGCCACTCCGAGCCCCCAGGCCCTGGACATGAACCATGGCCTTTCCCCAGAGAAACAAAAGTCACCAGGCCAGGTTCCTGATGTCAGTTTGCAGGAGGCACTTGGCACTGTCAAACCTGACGCAGTTTCCTCTGGGGGCATTTTTCATCTGGGAGGCATCCTGATCCGTGTGGAATTTCAGCAGGCAGCCGGCCACTCCAGGCCAGCGGGCCCTGGAGAGGAACGATGGCCTTTCCCCTGAGAAACAAAAGTCACCAGGCCAGGTTCCTGATGTCAGTTTGCAGGAGGCACTTGGCAGTGTCAAACCAGCCACAGATGCCTGTGGTGGCAACTTCCATCTCGGCGGCATCCGGATCCATGCAGAATTTCAGCAGGCAGCCGGCCACTCCGGGCCCCCAGGCCATGGACATGAAACATGGCCTTTCCCCAGAGAAACAAAAGTCAGCAGGCCAGGTTCCTGATGTCAGTTTGCAGGAGGCACTTGGCACTGTCAAACCAGACGCAGTTGCCTGTGGGGGCACCTTTCATCTGGGAGGCCTCCTGATCCATGTGGAATTTCAGCAGGCAGCCTGCCACTCGAGCCACTGGGCCCTGGAGAGGAACGATGGCCTTTCCCCAGAGAAACAGAACTCAGCAGGCCAGGTCGCTGATGTCAGTTTGCAGGAGGCACTTGGCAGTGTCAAACCAGCCACAGTTGCCTTGGGTGGTACTTTCGGTCTGGGAGGCATCCTGATCCTTTTGGAATTTCAGCAGGCAGCCGGCCACTCCGGGCCACCGTACCCCGGAAAAGAATCATGGCCTTTCCCCAGAGAAACAAAAGTCACCAGGCCAGGTTCCTGATGTCAGTTTGCAGGAGGCACTTGGCACTGTCAAACCAGCCGCAGTTGCCTCTGGTGGTACCTTTCATCTGGGCGGCATCCTGGTCCGTGCAGAATTTCAGCAGGCAGCCGGCCACTCCAGGACACCAGGCTCAGGATATGAACCATGGCCTTTCCCCAGAGAAACAAAAGTCACCAGGCCAGGTTCCAGATGTCAGTTTGCAGGAGGCACTTGGCACTGTCAAACCAGCCACAGGTGCCTGTGGGGGCATTTTTCATGTGGGAGGCATCCTGATCCATGCGGAATTTCAGCAGGCAGCCGGCCACTCCGAGCCACCAGGCCCTGGACATGAACCATGGCCTTTCCCCAGAGAAACAAAAGTCACCAGGTCAGGTTCCTGATGTCAGTTTGCAGGAGGCACTTGGCACTGTCAAACCAGACGCAGTTGCCTGTGGGGGCATTTTTCATCTGGGAGGCATCCTCAACCGTGTGGAATTTCAGCAGGCAGCCGGCCACTCCGGCCAGTCTGGGCCCCGGACAAGAATGATGGCCTTTCCCCAGAGAAACAAAAGTCACCAGGCCAGGTTCCTGATGTCAGTTTGCAGGTGGCACTTGGCACTGTCAAACCAGACGCAGTTGCCTGTGGGGGCACCTTGCAACTGGGATGTATCCTCATCCGTGCGGAATTTCAGCAGGCAGCCGGCCACTCCTGGCCACAAGGCCCTGGACATGAACCATGGCCTTTCCCCAGAGAAACAAAAGTCACCAGGCCAGGTTCCTGATGTCAGTTTGCAGGAGGCACTTGGCACTGTCAAACCAGCCACAGTTGCCTGTGGGGGCACCTTGCAACTGGCATGTATCCTCATCCGTGCGGAATTTTAGCAGGCAGCCGGCCACTCCTGGCCACAAGGCCCTGGACCTGAACCATGGCCTTTACCCAGAGAAACAAAAGTCACCAGGCCAGGTTCCTGATGTCAGTTTGCAGGAGGCACTTGGCACTGTCAAACAAGACGCAGTTGCCTGTGGGGGCACCTTGCATCTGGGAGGTATCCTGATCCGTGAGGAATTTCAGCAGGCAGCCTGCCACTCCAGGCCACCGGGACCCGGACAAGAATAATGGCCTTTCCCCAGACAAACAAAAGTCACCAGGCCAGGTTCCTGATGTCAGTTTGCAGGTGGCACTTGGCACTGTCAAACCAGACGCAGTTGCCTGTGGGGGCACCTTGTAACTGGGATGTATCCTCATCCGTGCGGAATTTCAGCAGGCAGCTGGCCACTCCGGGCCACAAGGCCCTGGACATGAATGATGGCCTTTCCCCAGAGAAACAAAAGTCACCAGGCCAGGTTCCTGATGTCAGTTTGCAGGAGGCACTTGGCACTGTCAAACCAGCCACAGTTGCCTGTGGGGGCACCTTTCATCTGGGAGGCCTGCTGATCCATGTGGAATTTCAGCAGGCAGCCTGCCACTCCTGGCCACAAGGCCCTGGACATGAACCATGGCCTTTCCCCAGAGAAACAAAAGTCACCAGGCCAGGTTCCTGATGTCAGTTTGCAGGAGGCACTTGGCAGTGTCAAACCAGCCACAGTTACCTGTGGGGGCACCTTTCATCTGGGAGGTATCCTCAACCGTGAGGAATTTCAGCAGGCAGCCGGCCACTCCAGGCCACTCTGGGCCCCGGACAAGAATGATGGCCTTTCCCCAGAGAAATAAAAGTCACCAGGCCAGGTTCCTGATGTCAGTTGGCAGGAGGCACTTGGCACTGTCAAACCAGCCACAGTTGCCTGTGGGGGCACCTTTCATCTGGGAGGCCTGCTGATCCATGTGGAATTTCAGCAGGCAGCCTGCCACTCCTGGCCACAAGGCCCTGGACATGAACCATGGCCTTTCCCCAGAGAAACAAAAGTCACCAGGCCAGGTTCCTGATGTCAGTTTGCAGGAGGCACTTGGCACTGTCAAACCTGACGCAGTTTCCTCTGGGGGCATTTTTCATCTGGGAGGCATCCTGATCCATGTGGAATTTCAGCAGGCAGCCGGCCACTCCAGGCCAGCGGGCCCTGGAGAGGAACGATGGCCTTTCCCCTGAGAAACAAAAGTCAGCAGGCCAGGTTCCTGATGTCAGTTTGCAGGAGGCACTTGGCAGTGTCAAACCAGCCACAGTTACCTGTGGGGGCACCTTTCATCTGGGAGGTATCCTCAACCGTGAGGAATTTCAGCAGGCAGCCGGCCACTCCAGGCCCCGGGGCACTGGACACGAATGATGGCCTTTACCCAGAGAAATAAAAGTCACCAGGCCAGGTTCCTGATGTCAGTTTGCAGGAGGCACTTGGCACTGTCAAACCAGCCACAGTTGCCTGTGGGGGCACCTTTCATCTGGGAGGCCTCCTGATCCATGTGGAATTTCAGCAGGCAGCCTGCCACTCGAGCCACCGGGCCCTGGAGAGGAACGATGGCCTTTCCCCAGAGAAACAGAACTTAGCAGGCCAGGTCGCTGATGTCTGTTTGCAGGAGGCACTTGGCACTGTCAAACCAGCCGCAGTTGCCTGTGGGGGCACCTTGCATCTGGGAGGTATCCTGATCCGTGAGGAATTTCAGCAGGCAGCCGGCCACTCCGTCCACCGGTACCCGGAAAAGAATGTTGGCCTTTCCCCAGAGAAACAAAAGTCACCAGGCCAGGTTCCTGATGTCAGTTTGCAGGAGGCACTTGGCACTGTCAAACCAGACGCAGTTGCCTGTGGGGGCATTTTTCATCTGGGAGGCATCCTCAACCGTGTGGAATTTCAGCAGGCAGCCGGCCACTCCGGCCAGTCTGGGCCCCGGACAAGAATGATGGCCTTTCCCCAGAGAAACAAAAGTCACCAGGCCAGGTTCCTGATGTCAGTTTGCAGGTGGCACTTGGCACTGTCAAACCTGACGCAGTTGCCTGTGGGGGCACCTTGCAACTGGGATGTATCCTCATCCGTGCGGAATTTCAGCAGGCAGCCGGCCACTCCTGGCCACAAGGCCCTGGACATGAACCATGGCCTTTCCCCAGAGAAACAAAAGTCACCAGGCCAGGTTCCTGATGTCAGTTTGCAGGAGGCACTTGGCACTGTCAAACCAGCCACAGTTGCCTGTGGGGGCACCTTGCAACTGGCATGTATCCTCATCCGTGCGGAATTTTAGCAGGCAGCCGGCCACTCCTGGCCACAAGGCCCTGGACCTGAACCATGGCCTTTACCCAGAGAAACAAAAGTCACCAGGCCAGGTTCCTGATGTCAGTTTGCAGGAGGCACTTGGCACTGTCAAACAAGACGCAGTTGCCTGTGGGGGCACCTTGCATCTGGGAGGTATCCTGATCCGTGAGGAATTTCAGCAGGCAGCCTGCCACTCCAGGCCACCGGGACCCGGACAAGAATAATGGCCTTTCCCCAGACAAACAAAAGTCACCAGGCCAGGTTCCTGATGTCAGTTTGCAGGTGGCACTTGGCACTGTCAAACCAGACGCAGTTGCCTGTGGGGGCACCTTGTAACTGGGATGTATCCTCATCCGTGCGGAATTTCAGCAGGCAGCTGGCCACTCCGGGCCACAAGGCCCTGGACATGAATGATGGCCTTTCCCCAGAGAAACAAAAGTCACCAGGCCAGGTTCCTGATGTCAGTTTGCAGGAGGCACTTGGCACTGTCAAACCAGCCACAGTTGCCTGTGGGGGCACCTTTCATCTGGGAGGCCTGCTGATCCATGTGGAATTTCAGCAGGCAGCCTGCCACTCCTGGCCACAAGGCCCTGGACATGAACCATGGCCTTTCCCCAGAGAAACAAAAGTCACCAGGCCAGGTTCCTGATGTCAGTTTGCAGGAGGCACTTGGCAGTGTCAAACCAGCCACAGTTACCTGTGGGGGCACCTTTCATCTGGGAGGTATCCTCAACCGTGAGGAATTTCAGCAGGCAGCCGGCCACTCCAGGCCGCGGGGCACTGGACACGAATGATGGCCTTTACCCAGAGAAATAAAAGTCACCAGGCCAGGTTCCTGATGTCAGTTGGCAGGAGGCACTTGGCACTGTCAAACCAGCCACAGTTGCCTGTGGGGGCACCTTTCATCTGGGAGGCCTGCTGATCCATGTGGAATTTCAGCAGGCAGCCTGCCACTCCTGGCCACAAGGCCCTGGACATGAACCATGGCCTTTCCCCAGAGAAACAAAAGTCACCAGGCCAGGTTCCTGATGTCAGTTTGCAGGAGGCACTTGGCACTGTCAAACCTGACGCAGTTTCCTCTGGGGGCATTTTTCATCTGGGAGGCATCCTGATCCATGTGGAATTTCAGCAGGCAGCCGGCCACTCCAGGCCAGCGGGCCCTGGAGAGGAACGATGGCCTTTCCCCTGAGAAACAAAAGTCAGCAGGCCAGGTTCCTGATGTCAGTTTGCAGGAGGCACTTGGCAGTGTCAAACCAGCCACAGTTACCTGTGGGGGCACCTTTCATCTGGGAGGTATCCTCAACCGTGAGGAATTTCAGCAGGCAGCCGGCCACTCCAGGCCCCGGGGCACTGGACACGAATGATGGCCTTTACCCAGAGAAATAAAAGTCACCAGGCCAGGTTCCTGATGTCAGTTTGCAGGAGGCACTTGGCACTGTCAAACCAGCCACAGTTGCCTGTGGGGGCACCTTTCATCTGGGAGGCCTCCTGATCCATGTGGAATTTCAGCAGGCAGCCTGCCACTCGAGCCACCGGGCCCTGGAGAGGAACGATGGCCTTTCCCCAGAGAAACAGAACTTAGCAGGCCAGGTCGCTGATGTCTGTTTGCAGGAGGCACTTGGCACTGTCAAACCAGCCGCAGTTGCCTGTGGGGGCACCTTGCATCTGGGAGGTATCCTGATCCGTGAGGAATTTCAGCAGGCAGCCGGCCACTCCGTCCACCGGTACCCGGAAAAGAATGTTGGCCTTTCCCCAGAGAAACAAAAGTCACCAGGCCAGGTTCCTGATGTCAGTTTGCAGGAGGCACTTGGCACTGTCAAACCAGACGCAGTTGCCTGTGGGGGCACCTTGCAACTGGGATGTATCCTCATCCGTGCGGAATTTCAGCAGGCAGCCGGCCACTCCTGGCCACAAGGCCCTGGACATGAACCATGGCCTTTCCCCAGAGAAACAGAAAACACCAGGCCAGGTTCCTGATGTCAGTTTGCAGGAGGCACTTGGCACTGTCAAACCAGACGCAGTTGCCTGTGGGGGCATTTTTCATCTGGGAGGCATCCTCAACCGTGTGGAATTTCAGCAGGCAGCCGGCCACTCCGGCCAGTCTGGGCCCCGGACAAGAATGATGGCCTTTCCCCAGAGAAACAAAAGTCACCAGGCCAGGTTCCTGATGTCAGTTTGCAGGTGGCACTTGGCACTGTCAAACCAGACGCAGTTGCCTGTGGGGGCACCTTGCAACTGGGATGTATCCTCATCCGTGCGGAATTTCAGCAGGCAGCCGGCCACTCCTGGCCACAAGGCCCTGGACATGAACCATGGCCTTTCCCCAGAGAAACAAAAGTCACCAGGCCAGGTTCCTGATGTCAGTTTGCAGGAGGCACTTGGCACTGTCAAACCAGCCACAGTTGCCTGTGGGGGCACCTTGCAACTGGCATGTATCCTCATCCGTGCGGAATTTTAGCAGGCAGCCGGCCACTCCTGGCCACAAGGCCCTGGACCTGAACCATGGCCTTTACCCAGAGAAACAAAAGTCACCAGGCCAGGTTCCTGATGTCAGTTTGCAGGAGGCACTTGGCACTGTCAAACCAGCCGCAGTTGCCTGTGGGGGCACCTTGCATCTGGGAGGTATCCTGATCCGTGAGGAATTTCAGCAGGCAGCCTGCCACTCCAGGCCACCGGGACCCGGACAAGAATAATGGCCTTTCCCCAGAGAAACAAAAGTCACCAGGCCAGGTTCCTGATGTCAGTTTGCAGGTGGCACTTGGCACTGTCAAACCAGACGCAGTTGCCTGTGGGGGCACCTTGCAACTGGGATGTATCCTGATCCTTTTGTAATTTCAGCAGGCAGCTGGCCACTCCGGGCCACAAGGCCCTGGACATGAATGATGGTCTTTCCCCAGAGAAACAAAAGTCACCAGGCCAGGTTCCTGATGTCAGTTTGCAGGAGGCACTTGGCACTGTCAAACCTGACGCAGTTTCCTCTGGGGGCATTTTTCATCTGGGAGGCATCCTGATCCATGTGGAATTTCAGCAGGCAGCCGGCCACTCCGGGCTACCAGGGCCTGGACATGAACCATGGCCTTTCCCCTGAGAAACAAAAGTCAGCAGGCCAGGTTCCTGATGTCAGTTTGCAGGAGGCACTTGGCAGTGTCAAACCAGCCACAGTTACCTGTGGGGGCACCTTTCATCTGGGAGGTATCCTCAACCGTGAGGAATTTCAGCAGGCAGCCGGCCACTCCAGGCCCCGGGGCACTGGACACGAATGATGGCCTTTACCCAGAGAAATAAAAGTCACCAGGCCAGGTTCCTGATGTCAGTTTGCAGGAGGCACTTGGCACTGTCAAACCAGCCACAGTTGCCTGTGGGGGCACCTTTCATCTGGGAGGCCTCCTGATCCATGTGGAATTTCAGCAGGCAGCCTGCCACTCGAGCCACCGGGCCCTGGAGAGGAACGATGGCCTTTCCCCAGAGAAACAGAACTTAGCAGGCCAGGTCGCTGATGTCTGTTTGCAGGAGGCACTTGGCACTGTCAAACCAGCCGCAGTTGCCTGTGGGGGCACCTTGCATCTGGGAGGTATCCTGATCCGTGAGGAATTTCAGCAGGCAGCCGGCCACTCCGTCCACCGGTACCCGGAAAAGAATGTTGGCCTTTCCCCAGAGAAACAAAAGTCACCAGGCCAGGTTCCTGATGTCAGTTTGCAGGAGGCACTTGGCACTGTCAAACCAGACGCAGTTGCCTGTGGGGGCATTTTTCATCTGGGAGGCATCCTCAACCGTGTGGAATTTCAGCAGGCAGCCGGCCACTCCGGCCAGTCTGGGCCCCGGACAAGAATGATGGCCTTTCCCCAGAGAAACAAAAGTCACCAGGCCAGGTTCCTGATGTCAGTTTGCAGGTGGCACTTGGCACTGTCAAACCAGACGCAGTTGCCTGTGGGGGCACCTTGCAACTGGGATGTATCCTCATCCGTGCGGAATTTCAGCAGGCAGCCGGCCACTCCTGGCCACAAGGCCCTGGACATGAACCATGGCCTTTCCCCAGAGAAACAAAAGTCACCAGGTCAGGTTCCTGATGTCAGTTTGCAGGAGGCACTTGGCACTGTCAAACCTGACTCAGTTTCCTCTGGGGGCATTTTTCATCTGGGAGGCATCCTGATCCATGTGGAATTTCAGCAGGCAGCCGGCCACTCCGGGCTACCAGGCCCTGGACATGAACCATGGCCTTTCCCCAGAGAAACAAAAGTCAGCAGGCCAGGTTCCTGATGTCAGTTTGCAGGAGGCACTTGGCAGTGTCAAACCAGCCACAGATGCCTGTGGTGGCAACTTCCATCTCGGCGGCATCCGGATCCATGCAGAATTTCAGCAGGCAGCCGGCCACTCCGGGCCCCCAGGCCATGGACATGAAACATGGCCTTTCCCCAGAGAAACAAAAGTCACCAGGCCAGGTTCCTGATGTCAGTTTGCAGGAGGCACTTGGCAGTGTCAAACCAGCCACAGTTACCTGTGGGGGCACCTTTCATCTGGGAGGTATCCTCAACCGTGCGGAATTTCAGCAGGCAGCCGGCCACTCCAGGCCGCGGGGCACTGGACACGAATGAGGGCCTTTACCCAGAGAAATAAAAGTCACCAGGCCAGGTTCCTGATGTCAGTTTGCAGGAGGCACTTGGCACTGTCAAACCAGCCACAGTTGCCTGTGGGGGCACCTTTCATCTGGGAGGCATCCTGATCCATGTGGAATTTCAGCAGGCAGCCTGCCACTCGAGCCACCGGGCCCTGGAGAGGAACCATGGCCTTTCCCCAGAGAAACAGAACTCAGCAGGCCAGGTCGCTGATGTCTGTTTGCAGGAGGCACTTGGCACTGTCAAACCAGCCACATTTGCCTTGGGTGGTACTTTCGGTCTGGGAGGCATCCTGATCCGTGCGGAATTTCAGCAGGCAGCCGGCCACTCCGGGCCACAGTACCCTGGAAAAGAATGATGGCCTTTACACACAGAAACAAAAGTCACCAGGCCAGGTTCCTGATGTCAGTTTGCAGGAGTCACTTGGCACTGTCAAACCAGACGCAGTTGCCTGTGGGGGCATTTTTCATCTGGGAGGCATCCTGATCCATGCGGAATTTCAGCAGGCAGCCGGCCACTCCGAGCCCCCAGGCCCTGGACATGAACCATGGCCTTTCCCCAGAGAAACAAAAGTCACCAGGCCAGGTTCCTGATGTCAGTTTGCAGGAGGCACTTGGCACTGTCAAACCTGACGCAGTTTCCTCTGGGGGCATTTTTCATCTGGGAGGCATCCTGATCCGTGTGGAATTTCAGCAGGCAGCCGGCCACTCCAGGCCAGCGGGCCCTGGAGAGGAACGATGGCCTTTCCCCTGAGAAACAAAAGTCACCAGGCCAGGTTCCTGATGTCAGTTTGCAGGAGGCACTTGGCAGTGTCAAACCAGCCACAGATGCCTGTGGTGGCAACTTCCATCTCGGCGGCATCCGGATCCATGCAGAATTTCAGCAGGCAGCCGGCCACTCCGGGCCCCCAGGCCATGGACATGAAACATGGCCTTTCCCCAGAGAAACAAAAGTCAGCAGGCCAGGTTCCTGATGTCAGTTTGCAGGAGGCACTTGGCAGTGTCAAACCAGCCACAGTTACCTGTGGGGGCACCTTTCATCTGGGAGGTATCCTCAACCGTGCGGAATTTCAGCAGGCAGCCGGCCACTCCAGGCCGCGGGGCACTGGACACGAATGAGGGCCTTTACCCAGAGAAATAAAAGTCACCAGGCCAGGTTCCTGATGTCAGTTTGCAGGAGGCACTTGGCACTGTCAAACCAGCCACAGTTGCCTGTGGGGGCACCTTTCATCTGGGAGGCCTCCTGATCCATGTGGAATTTCAGCAGGCAGCCTGCCACTCGAGCCACCGGGCCCTGGAGAGGAACCATGGCCTTTCCCCAGAGAAACAGAACTCAGCAGGCCAGGTCGCTGATGTCTGTTTGCAGGAGGCACTTGGCACTGTCAAACCAGCCACATTTGCCTTGGGTGGTACTTTCGGTCTGGGAGGCATCCTGATCCGTGCGGAATTTCAGCAGGCAGCCGGCCACTCCGGGCCACAGTACCCTGGAAAAGAATGATGGCCTTTACACACAGAAACAAAAGTCACCAGGCCAGGTTCCTGATGTCAGTTTGCAGGAGTCACTTGGCACTGTCAAACCAGACGCAGTTGCCTGTGGGGGCATTTTTCATCTGGGAGGCATCCTGATCCATGCGGAATTTCAGCAGGCAGCCGGCCACTCCGAGCCCCCAGGCCCTGGACATGAACCATGGCCTTTCCCCAGAGAAACAAAAGTCACCAGGCCAGGTTCCTGATGTCAGTTTGCAGGAGGCACTTGGCACTGTCAAACCTGACGCAGTTTCCTCTGGGGGCATTTTTCATCTGGGAGGCATCCTGATCCGTGTGGAATTTCAGCAGGCAGCCGGCCACTCCAGGCCAGCGGGCCCTGGAGAGGAACGATGGCCTTTCCCCTGAGAAACAAAAGTCACCAGGCCAGGTTCCTGATGTCAGTTTGCAGGAGGCACTTGGCAGTGTCAAACCAGCCACAGATGCCTGTGGTGGCAACTTCCATCTCGGCGGCATCCGGATCCATGCAGAATTTCAGCAGGCAGCCGGCCACTCCGGGCCCCCAGGCCATGGACATGAAACATGGCCTTTCCCCAGAGAAACAAAAGTCAGCAGGCCAGGTTCCTGATGTCAGTTTGCAGGAGGCACTTGGCAGTGTCAAACCAGCCACAGTTACCTGTGGGGGCACCTTTCATCTGGGAGGTATCCTCAACCGTGCGGAATTTCAGCAGGCAGCCGGCCACTCCAGGCCGCGGGGCACTGGACACGAATGAGGGCCTTTACCCAGAGAAATAAAAGTCACCAGGCCAGGTTCCTGATGTCAGTTTGCAGGAGGCACTTGGCACTGTCAAACCAGCCACAGTTGCCTGTGGGGGCACCTTTCATCTGGGAGGCATCCTGATCCATGTGGAATTTCAGCAGGCAGCCTGCCACTCGAGCCACCGGGCCCTGGAGAGGAACCATGGCCTTTCCCCAGAGAAACAGAACTCAGCAGGCCAGGTCGCTGATGTCTGTTTGCAGGAGGCACTTGGCACTGTCAAACCAGCCACATTTGCCTTGGGTGGTACTTTCGGTCTGGGAGGCATCCTGATCCGTGCGGAATTTCAGCAGGCAGCCGGCCACTCCGGGCCACAGTACCCTGGAAAAGAATGATGGCCTTTACACACAGAAACAAAAGTCACCAGGCCAGGTTCCTGATGTCAGTTTGCAGGAGGCACTTGGCAGTGTCAAACCAGCCACAGTTACCTGTGGGGGCACCTTTCATCTGGGAGGTATCCTCATCCGTGCGGAATTTCAGCAGGCAGCCGGCCACTCCTGGCCACAAGGCCCTGGACATGAACCATGGCCTTTCCCCAGAGAAACAAAAGTCACCAGGCCAGGTTCCTGATGTCAGTTTGCAGGAGGCACTTGGCACTGTCAAACCAGCCACAGTTGCCTGTGGGGGCACCTTGCAACTGGCATGTATCCTCATCCGTGCGGAATTTTAGCAGGCAGCCGGCCACTCCTGGCCACAAGGCCCTGGACCTGAACCATGGCCTTTACCCAGAGAAACAAAAGTCACCAGGCCAGGTTCCTGATGTCAGTTTGCAGGAGGCACTTGGCACTGTCAAACCAGCCGCAGTTGCCTGTGGGGGCACCTTGCATCTGGGAGGTATCCTGATCCGTGAGGAATTTCAGCAGGCAGCCTGCCACTCCAGGCCACCGGGACCCGGACAAGAATAATGGCCTTTCCCCAGACAAACAAAAGTCACCAGGCCAGGTTCCTGATGTCAGTTTGCAGGTGGCACTTGGCACTGTCAAACCAGACGCAGTTGCCTGTGGGGGCACCTTGCAACTGGGATGTATCCTCATCCGTGCGGAATTTCAGCAGGCAGCTGGCCACTCCGGGCCACAAGGCCCTGGACATGAATGATGGCCTTTCCCCAGAGAAACAAAAGTCACCAGGCCAGGTTCCTGATGTCAGTTTGCAGGAGGCACTTGGCACTGTCAAACCAGCCACAGTTGCCTGTGGGGGCACCTTTCATCTGGGAGGCCTGCTGATCCATGTGGAATTTCAGCAGGCAGCCTGCCACTCCTGGCCACAAGGCCCTGGACATGAACCATGGCCTTTCCCCAGAGAAACAAAAGTCACCAGGCCAGGTTCCTGATGTCAGTTTGCAGGAGGCACTTGGCAGTGTCAAACCAGCCACAGTTACCTGTGGGGGCACCTTTCATCTGGGAGGTATCCTCAACCGTGAGGAATTTCAGCAGGCAGCCGGCCACTCCAGGCCGCGGGGCACTGGACACGAATGATGGCCTTTACCCAGAGAAATAAAAGTCACCAGGCCAGGTTCCTGATGTCAGTTGGCAGGAGGCACTTGGCACTGTCAAACCAGCCACAGTTGCCTGTGGGGGCACCTTTCATCTGGGAGGCCTCCTGATCCATGTGGAATTTCAGCAGGCAGCCTGCCACTCGAGCCACTGGGCCCTGGAGAGGAACGATGGCCTTTCCCCAGAGAAACAGAACTCAGCAGGCCAGGTCGCTGATGTCAGTTTGCAGGAGGCACTTGGCAGTGTCAAACCAGCCACAGTTGCCTTGGGTGGTACTTTCGGTCTGGGAGGCATCCTGATCCTTTTGGAATTTCAGCAGGCAGCCGGCCACTCCGGGCCACCGTACCCCGGAAAAGAATCATGGCCTTTCCCCAGAGAAACAAAAGTCACCAGGCCAGGTTCCTGATGTCAGTTTGCAGGAGGCACTTGGCACTGTCAAACCAGCCGCAGTTGCCTCTGGTGGTACCTTTCATCTGGGCGGCATCCTGGTCCGTGCAGAATTTCAGCAGGCAGCCGGCCACTCCAGGACACCAGGCTCAGGATATGAACCATGGCCTTTCCCCAGAGAAACAAAAGTCACCAGGCCAGGTTCCAGATGTCAGTTTGCAGGAGGCACTTGGCACTGTCAAACCAGCCACAGGTGCCTGTGGGGGCATTTTTCATGTGGGAGGCATCCTGATCCATGCGGAATTTCAGCAGGCAGCCGGCCACTCCGAGCCACCAGGCCCTGGACATGAACCATGGCCTTTCCCCAGAGAAACAAAAGTCACCAGGTCAGGTTCCTGATGTCAGTTTGCAGGAGGCACTTGGCACTGTCAAACCTGACTCAGTTTCCTCTGGGGGCATTTTTCATCTGGGAGGCATCCTGATCCATGTGGAATTTCAGCAGGCAGCCGGCCACTCCGGGCTACCAGGCCCTGGACATGAACCATGGCCTTTCCCCAGAGAAACAAAAGTCAGCAGGCCAGGTTCCTGATGTCAGTTTGCAGGAGGCACTTGGCAGTGTCAAACCAGCCACAGATGCCTGTGGTGGCAACTTCCATCTCGGCGGCATCCGGATCCATGCAGAATTTCAGCAGGCAGCCGGCCACTCCGGGCCCCCAGGCCATGGACATGAAACATGGCCTTTCCCCAGAGAAACAAAAGTCACCAGGCCAGGTTCCTGATGTCAGTTTGCAGGAGGCACTTGGCAGTGTCAAACCAGCCACAGTTACCTGTGGGGGCACCTTTCATCTGGGAGGTATCCTCAACCGTGCGGAATTTCAGCAGGCAGCCGGCCACTCCAGGCCGCGGGGCACTGGACACGAATGAGGGCCTTTACCCAGAGAAATAAAAGTCACCAGGCCAGGTTCCTGATGTCAGTTTGCAGGAGGCACTTGGCACTGTCAAACCAGCCACAGTTGCCTGTGGGGGCACCTTTCATCTGGGAGGCATCCTGATCCATGTGGAATTTCAGCAGGCAGCCTGCCACTCGAGCCACCGGGCCCTGGAGAGGAACCATGGCCTTTCCCCAGAGAAACAGAACTCAGCAGGCCAGGTCGCTGATGTCTGTTTGCAGGAGGCACTTGGCACTGTCAAACCAGCCACATTTGCCTTGGGTGGTACTTTCGGTCTGGGAGGCATCCTGATCCGTGCGGAATTTCAGCAGGCAGCCGGCCACTCCGGGCCACAGTACCCTGGAAAAGAATGATGGCCTTTACACACAGAAACAAAAGTCACCAGGCCAGGTTCCTGATGTCAGTTTGCAGGAGTCACTTGGCACTGTCAAACCAGACGCAGTTGCCTGTGGGGGCATTTTTCATGTGGGAGGCATCCTGATCCATGTGGAATTTCAGCAGGCAGCCGGCCACTCCGAGCCCCCAGGCCCTGGACATGAACCATGGCCTTTCCCCAGAGAAACAAAAGTCACCAGGCCAGGTTCCTGATGTCAGTTTGCAGGAGGCACTTGGCACTGTCAAACCTGACGCAGTTTCCTCTGGGGGCATTTTTCATCTGGGAGGCATCCTGATCCGTGTGGAATTTCAGCAGGCAGCCGGCCACTCCAGGCCAGCGGGCCCTGGAGAGGAACGATGGCCTTTCCCCTGAGAAACAAAAGTCACCAGGCCAGGTTCCTGATGTCAGTTTGCAGGAGGCACTTGGCAGTGTCAAACCAGCCACAGATGCCTGTGGTGGCAACTTCCATCTCGGCGGCATCCGGATCCATGCAGAATTTCAGCAGGCAGCCGGCCACTCCGGGCCCCCAGGCCATGGACATGAAACATGGCCTTTCCCCAGAGAAACAAAAGTCAGCAGGCCAGGTTCCTGATGTCAGTTTGCAGGAGGCACTTGGCAGTGTCAAACCAGCCACAGTTACCTGTGGGGGCACCTTTCATCTGGGAGGTATCCTCAACCGTGCGGAATTTCAGCAGGCAGCCGGCCACTCCAGGCCGCGGGGCACTGGACACGAATGAGGGCCTTTACCCAGAGAAATAAAAGTCACCAGGCCAGGTTCCTGATGTCAGTTTGCAGGAGGCACTTGGCACTGTCAAACCAGCCACAGTTGCCTGTGGGGGCACCTTTCATCTGGGAGGCATCCTGATCCATGTGGAATTTCAGCAGGCAGCCTGCCACTCGAGCCACCGGGCCCTGGAGAGGAACCATGGCCTTTCCCCAGAGAAACAGAACTCAGCAGGCCAGGTCGCTGATGTCTGTTTGCAGGAGGCACTTGGCACTGTCAAACCAGCCACATTTGCCTTGGGTGGTACTTTCGGTCTGGGAGGCATCCTGATCCGTGCGGAATTTCAGCAGGCAGCCGGCCACTCCGGGCCACAGTACCCTGGAAAAGAATGATGGCCTTTACACACAGAAACAAAAGTCACCAGGCCAGGTTCCTGATGTCAGTTTGCAGGAGTCACTTGGCACTGTCAAACCAGACGCAGTTGCCTGTGGGGGCATTTTTCATCTGGGAGGCATCCTGATCCATGCGGAATTTCAGCAGGCAGCCGGCCACTCCGAGCCCCCAGGCCCTGGACATGAACCATGGCCTTTCCCCAGAGAAACAAAAGTCACCAGGCCAGGTTCCTGATGTCAGTTTGCAGGAGGCACTTGGCACTGTCAAACCTGACGCAGTTTCCTCTGGGGGCATTTTTCATCTGGGAGGCATCCTGATCCGTGTGGAATTTCAGCAGGCAGCCGGCCACTCCAGGCCAGCGGGCCCTGGAGAGGAACGATGGCCTTTCCCCTGAGAAACAAAAGTCACCAGGCCAGGTTCCTGATGTCAGTTTGCAGGAGGCACTTGGCAGTGTCAAACCAGCCACAGTTACCTGTGGGGGCACCTTTCATCTGGGAGGTATCCTGAACCGTGCGGAATTTCAGCAGGCAGCCGGCCACTCCTGGCCACAAGGCCCTGGACATGAACCATGGCCTTTCCCCAGAGAAACAAAAGTCACCAGGCCAGGTTCCTGATGTCAGTTTGCAGGAGGCACTTGGCACTGTCAAACCAGCCACAGTTGCCTGTGGGGGCACCTTGCAACTGGCATGTATCCTTATCCATGCGGAATTTTAGCAGGCAGCCGGCCACTCCTGGCCACAAGGCCCTGGACCTGAACCATGGCCTTTACCCAGAGAAACAAAAGTCACCAGGCCAGGTTCCTGATGTCAGTTTGCAGGAGGCACTTGGCACTGTCAAACCAGCCGCAGTTGCCTGTGGGGGCACCTTGCAACAGGGATGTATCCTCATCCGTGCGGAATTTCAGCAGGCAGCTGGCCACTCCGGGCCACAAGGCCCTGGACATGAATGATGGCCTTTCCCCAGAGAAACAAAAGTCACCAGGCCAGGTTCCTGATGTCAGTTTGCAGGAGGCACTTGGCACTGTCAAACCAGCCACAGTTGCCTGTGGGGGCACCTTTCATCTGGGAGGCCTGCTGATCCATGTGGAATTTCAGCAGGCAGCCTGCCACTCCTGGCCACAAGGCCCTGGACATGAACCATGGCCTTTCCCCAGAGAAACAAAAGTCACCAGGCCAGGTTCCTGATGTCAGTTTGCAGGAGGCACTTGGCAGTGTCAAACCAGCCACAGTTACCTGTGGGGGCACCTTTCATCTGGGAGGTATCCTCAACCGTGAGGAATTTCAGCAGGCAGCCGGCCACTCCAGGCCGCGGGGCACTGGACACGAATGATGGCCTTTACCCAGAGAAATAAAAGTCACCAGGCCAGGTTCCTGATGTCAGTTGGCAGGAGGCACTTGGCACTGTCAAACCAGCCACAGTTGCCTGTGGGGGCACCTTTCATCTGGGAGGCCTCCTGATCCATGTGGAATTTCAGCAGGCAGCCTGCCACTCGAGCCACTGGGCCCTGGAGAGGAACGATGGCCTTTCCCCAGAGAAACAGAACTCAGCAGGCCAGGTCGCTGATGTCAGTTTGCAGGAGGCACTTGGCAGTGTCAAACCAGCCACAGTTGCCTTGGGTGGTACTTTCGGTCTGGGAGGCATCCTGATCCTTTTGGAATTTCAGCAGGCAGCCGGCCACTCCGGGCCACCGTACCCCGGAAAAGAATCATGGCCTTTCCCCAGAGAAACAAAAGTCACCAGGCCAGGTTCCTGATGTCAGTTTGCAGGAGGCACTTGGCACTGTCAAACCAGCCGCAGTTGCCTCTGGTGGTACCTTTCATCTGGGCGGCATCCTGGTCCGTGCAGAATTTCAGCAGGCAGCCGGCCACTCCAGGACACCAGGCTCAGGATAT